>NC_091808.1:3270000-8270000 GCF_041296235.1 Equus asinus | reverse complement strand
TTATTCATTATGCAATATTTGATGTATCAAAAAGTACATTGCAGTTTTTAGGAATTATTCTATGGAAACAAGCATTTAGTAACATATTCTGAACTACTTTATTATAGAATTTTTGAACTAGAATGGGCTAGTGTTCATGTAAATTCAGGTGCCTTCACCTTAACACATGCATACATGCACCCCCACGCGTGCACGCGCACACACACACACCCAGCCCACTTTCACATTAGGAGTTGGGTCTTCTTTAGTCAAAGTATATAGATCAGAATTGCAGCCAGAATTTTAAATCCAAGACCTTTCTTTGCTACCGTGCTTGTCTTTATCTTCAGAATTTTCGCCTCAGATCTTTTTTGGAACAAGGAATTGCGTAAATAATCATTCAAACTTTGTGAGGTACAGATTTTCTCACTGGCTGAGAACTACAAAATGGTTTTCAGTCAGTAGAAAAGCTAGATTTTTTTCTTCCTCTAGTTTTGCTATTTTTACCCTATCCTGCCCTTTATATTTTTCTTATTCCTAGGTACTAATATGAAAAGTGTATGTAGGACTTGACACTTACAAAGGTAAAGAAGCTGTTAGTTTAGGAAAAAATGCAAACAGATATTTCATATAAAGGGAAATAAAGTCAGTAAACAGCATGAAAAATCTTTAATACGAAAAATTCATATTTGAGCATTAGTATACCATTTTACAACTAGTAAAGGAGTTTTAAAAGGATAGCAGCACTTAGTGTTGATAATGTAAAGTGATGTGGTGGTTTGACACTTTACTTTGGGGGGGAAGGTATGTCAATGTATGAAGTCTGTCATTTGACCTAGTAATTTCACTTTTTGAAGTTCTTTTCAGAAGAAATAGTTCAAAAAAGCAAGACACATAGGCAAACAGATATTTCTTGCCTCATTATATGTAGTTCTCAAAATATTAGTTGTAAAGTACATGTCCAGTGGAGAATAATCTAATTATGCAACTGCAACAAGGTATACCTGGTATATACCCAGTAGTAGTAGTAGGGAGATGTGTAATCACAAAGAAGTATTTGCTATCATAGTTGAAAAGTAGATTAAAAATAGTGAGCATACTGATTGCAACTATGTAAAAATATAAAGTTATGCAAAAGCTAACCACAGATAAATAAGAGTTTTGTTTCTAAGATCGAGGAATTACTAGTATTTTTATTTTTAGTAACTTTTATTTTTTGCAGCTTATCTGTTAGAAAATACTATAATGACCAGTTTTTGATGAGTTAAGCATTTTCCCTTTAGTGCTATTTTGCTTACTTTGGTACATTCGTTACTTTTTTGAAGGCTTAGTGTAAAAAAAGATGAAAACGAGTGTTTCCACTAGCTCATCCTTCGTGTAAGGTTACCACTGTATTCCCAAATCATTGCACAGTGTCTGTCACGTATTACTTGTGACTGAATGAGTACTTGAGTTAAAAGCCATTTCCCATCATTTATCAGTTTATGTACGTTAGGGATTTCTTTGTTTTAAGTTTGTTTCTCTTTTGTAAGTATAACTACATTTTTCATCGTCTTAATATTGGATGTAAAATGAACTGTCCCCTTTATTCTGAGCAAGAGAGCCCGAAAGATCTTCTAACCCTTTTAATTTGAAGCGCAGACATGGAATATGTCTATACTTGAATCCATAAAACTTGACACTTAGTGTGCAATAAATATTTGTTGAATGAGTCAGAAGATTAACATTTGAATCCTATCCATGCCATTTAAATAGTCTGTGTAATTTTGGACAATTCCCCTGAGTTATTTTTTTGAGCCTCAATATTCTCTGCTATAAAATGGGAAGAATAACTTCTAATACTGAGGATTGTTATGAAGATTAAATCAGTTGAATGAGTGTTTTTATTACTATGGCTGTGTAAGAAATTACCCCCAAAACTTAGTGGCTGCAAACAGTAAACATTTATCATCTCAGTTTCTGTGGGCAACGAGGGAGCAACGTAGCTAGGTGGTTCTGTCCTGGGTCTCGTGCACGGCTGCAATCACAGTGTCAGTCAGAGCTGCAGTCATCTCAAGACTCAGCTGGGGTCGGATCCACTTCCAAGCTCACTTATGTGGCTGTTGGCAAGCCTGACTTCTTTGCCATGTGGGCTGCTCATACGGGTGCTTCACAACATGGCAGCTGAATTCCCTCAGAGAGAGCAGCTAAGATGGAAGCCATTGTTGTTTTTAGCTTATGTTGGAAGTGACATCTCATCACTTGTGCTGTATTGTTTGTTAGGAGTGTGACAGTAAGTCCAGCCCACACTTAAGGCAAGGAGATTAAACAAAGACAAGAAAAGTAGGGATTGTTGGGGGCTATTTTAGAGACTGCCTACCATAATAAAGCAGATAGTGTTTAGCCCAGGAAATAATTGCCCCCCCCACCAAGATATTTTATCCTTTAATAGAATAATACCTGCTAACAACCCAACAACCATTTGGGCAATGAGGATGTTGAATCTTAATACATGTGAAATGAAATATAAGAGGATGACCAGAAATTAGAATTTCCTCATTTTTTTCCCTTTTAGTATGATTTAATGAAAAGAATTGAGGTTATCACTGAGAGAGTGTGTAACTTTTATTATTCTAGACTGAGGACATAAGTATATGTTCTGGATTTTCAACTACTTTAATGTCAGATTTTGTATAATCTGTTATGAATCATATATGTTAGCTTATGTGGGATGGTAACTAAAGAATTTTTGCACAGTTTAGAATTTTTCCTTTGAAGGTACCAATTTAGTTTAGTTGGTATACCTGGCCCTCTTTTACTGTTAGTATAACTTGAGTTGCATCGGGTTAGACAGCTTAGCTTTGAATTCTGTTCAAAAGCAATTTGTTGTATACCTATAATGTACTAGGTGCTAGAGTAAGTGAAAAATTATAGCTCTCTATAGTCTTTATTTTTGAGTTGATTAAATAAATTAAGGTACATCATATAATTAAAAATATCAAATGATCAAAAAAAAGGAAATATGTGCTGGTAAAGAAGGATTGCCAAGATACCTGTTAAGTGAAAACAGCAGGGGTACAAAACAATATATACACTGTTCTGAGGGTGGTGTTACATGAGTGTGAATGAGGGATCTGTATGTATACATGCATGGGTATAGCCGCAGATAGTTTTTGGAAGGCTTTATAAGAAACTGTCAATGGTGGTTACTTTTCCAGGGGGTGAGACTCCGGGGTCTTGTGTAGGGAAGGTTGGTTAACTTTTCATTGGATGCTCTTTTTTTTTTTAATGCACATACTGTTTTTGTTTAAAAAGTAATTACCAAGTCTATGAACATTCAGCTTTAAGAAACGTGTCTAATAATATATGCATTTTCTCTAGCTACTTTATTTATACTGTCCAAACATTGACATGGACACATTTGCAGAAAAGCTTGTTTTGAGCACTCAAGTCTGTTTTCAGAATCCTTGCTAGCCAAGGCTCATGTTTACTTATTTTCTCTACAGGGAGACCAAATTTTGAGGAAGGTGGACCGACATCAGTGGGGAGAAAGCATGAATTTATACGCTCAGAAAGTGAAAATTGGCGTATTTTTAGAGAGGAACAAAATGGAGAAGATGAAGATGGAGGTTGGCGCCTGGCTGGATCAAGAAGGGATGGAGAAAGGTGGCGGCCTCACAGTCCTGGTAAGAGTTCTGATGAGTCAAAACACATGGGACTGAAATAAGTGAGGATGTGGTGGAAAATGTTAGTGATTAAGCAGGAAGCATAAATCGGTAAAGAAAAAAAAGTCATAATATTATATTATTTATGTCATTACACTCAGTCTTATCACTACAGAAAGGTTCAACCTAAAAATTCCCCACATCTATTCAGTTGATTAAAATCGCTTTTATTTTTCTGAGGCAAATAGTGTGGTTTAATGGGAAGCAGCTGCCTTCAACTGCAAAAATGAGAGAGGGTTTCATTTGGTTTTGTCTAACTAAGACTTTGAGTCTTTTTTCAGTATGCTTTAAAACTTTTAAGTGTATAATTATATGCTCACTTAGGAATATGTGCTCCCTCAAAAATGGTTTCCTTTCCTGCATAAGAAAGGATTTATTCGGGGCCGGCCTGGTGGCTCAGTGGTTAAGTTTGCACGTTCCACTTTGGTGGCCCTGGGTTTGCTGGTTTGGATCGCGGGTGTGGACATGGCACCGCTTGGCAAGCCATGCTGTGGCAGGCGTCCCACATATAAAGTAGAGGAAGATGGGCATGGATGTTAGCTCAGGGCCAGTCTTCCTCAGCAAAAAGAGGAGGATTGACAGCAGATGGTAGCTCAGGGCTTATCTTCCTCAAAAAAAAAAAAAAAAAAAAAAAAAAAACCTGAAAGGATTTTTTTTTTGGTCCTGAAAATGTGATTTATGTTTATTTGAAGAATAAACTTTAAACCCAAGTCAAAAACATAATCACAGGTTCATTCTTTTGTCCCTCTAACTTTAGAAAAAGAAGAGAGAATAGTAGTAATTAGTGGTTTTGTAAGTTGTTCTGTTTGACTCTTAAGAAAGCTTCAGACTATTCTTCCCTGACATTAGATATGCTGGTAATTGAAGACACTGGTGCTTTGTGTCAAAGTTCATCCCCTACCAAAGTGCTGATTCCATGTCTCGTGATAATCAGATGCCACTGTAGTTTGAACCGTCGGGTCATGCAGCACTGAAGCATAAGAAGTGTGTATACATGTCTTCTGAATTTCATGTGTATAATGTTGTTTTATCAACCATATGCCAAGGAAACTTACCTTTGATAGAGTAAGTTATAATAACTGCTTTCATTTACTTTTTAATACCAAGTTATTAGCAAAACCACTAGGTGTTGGTCTGAGTAAGCATTACATTTAGAGTGCTTTATGGAGTTGTGAGTAGGTAGAAACATAGTAAAGTTCATCTTTGGGTAGACTTATGAGGCTTTTACGCCAGCTCCTCATGGCTGCCTGTCATCAGTAGTCATTGTTTACATCACAGTTATCCAGGCGGTTCTCATCAGTCTGGGTCCTGGGCAACCAAATGTTATAGTTCTCTTCAAGGCGTCACGGCATTTTGTGCTGAGCTTGCCTGTACGCAGAAGGGTTCGTAGACTATGTTCTCAACCAGCGTTCAGTAAAAGAATGGACAGGATCTGGGCTGAGCGAGAAGAAAAATTCCAGCTGATCGAAAACAAACAAGGTGAATGTTTTGGAAGATGAGCAGTGTTTCTGAGCACAAATGTCTGATGTTGATTCTATTAAAGGGAGTCGAAGTAAAACTTTAGTGTTATATTCTGCCCCTGACTGTCCTCACCAACAACTTAGATTTTGAATATATATTGTCTTTTTTTAGTCTTTTCTAAATATTTCTTCCTAGTATTTGACTTTCATGTCAGTTTTGACAATCAACTTGACAGTTTTCCAAAATATTTTATCTCTGTATTTTTGAAAGACAGTTTGGGGGCTATAAAGATATATGTGGCTGAAAAGACGCTGTAAATATGCATTTTTAAACAAGAATACCACTACTTTTTCAACCCAGCATATTAAAATTATCTGATTATATTGGTTGTTATAAATTACTCTTGACATTTCTTAGATTTTAGTTAATCTTTGTTAGAATTTGATTAAAATTTTAAATATAGTGATTTTGACTGATTTTATCTTGTGAAAAGTGTCAAACTTTAGCTCTGATATAAGGTCCATAAAGCAGTGGTCAATCTTGATAAGCTATAGATGTACGTTGATTGTTACATTCAATTTTGTGAATAAAATTTTATTAACTGTTGGTAAGACAACAACAGAATTACGGGATGTAGTTTTATTAAGGTAGGGCTCGTTGCTGGATGTGTGTGGAGTTAGGGGCCCTGAGGACTGCTACGTATCCGCTTTGCGAGCTGAATTTAGGAAATTCAGTAAGAGGGAAACCTGAGCCAGATGCCAAGAAGGATAGATTCCTATTAAAGTGCATGCTCACAGACGGTTTAGAAATGTTGGTAATAGAGTACTGTGGAATCCAGCGTTTGATCATGAGTACTTCTTTTGAGTAGTGACCCCAGATTTATGTTAAAGCAATCTGGGTGTAAAATTCCATAGTTTTCATAGAAGGTGGTAAATAGTCTTTGGTTGTTGTGAATAGAGGGTGGGGGTGTGGGAATATTTTCTCACCTTTCCCTGAGCGGCTTATTCTCGAGATACTGTCTGCATTTGGCATTTTTACATTTTGCGCTTTGGTTTTCAGTTTGATTTTTACATTACTGGTTTAGCAAATTGGGCCTCGGTAGTAAGAATATTTAACTTTGGCCTCATTTCTTTTGTCTGTGTCCTAAGGGGAAAGCAGTCAAGGATAGAAAATTCTACTAGGTTAAAACTTGCCTCTCTTTTTAAGATTATTTTAGACTCAGGTTTGTCAGATTTTAACGAGAGTCTCCCTCTTTTTTTTGGAAAAAATACCTTAGCTAGGATTTTTTTATTCTTAGGCAGCCTTTTTCTGTTGGAAAGTAGATGTAACAAGAAGTATGTTAGGGTGGATTTAGGAATGTCCCTGGGGGTATTATACAGAAATAAAAACTCCCTAGGGAGAGTTAAGAGATGAGAGAAAAGGGAAAGGAGAGTAAGCATGTTATTGTGGAAAAAGCAGTAGAGGATGCAGGATTGGATTGTAGTTCTGCTTTGCCGTTATGCAAGTTACTTCTGCTGTCAGAATAATTTTTGTTTCTTAAACTGTGAAATTAGGATAGAGGGTTATATAAAATCTCTGACATATGTTAGTGCTGTAATTCCATGACTTCTTATTGGGAGTCAGAATTACAAATGGGATCTTGGCACTAGCAAGTAGGCATATGAGTTTGATATTATGAATTGACACAGGGGGCTGATTTTACCCATAAAGAATGATATTTTCTTGAGAGTAAAGAAAATGCTTTAAGACCTGCCAAAGGGAAAGTGTGGACTTTAGGATGGAAAGGTATTCAGTGCTGTACATCTGGGCTTGGAGAAGGCCACTTGAGTGGCTAATCAACATTTCAATAAGATACCTAAAGCTTATTAAAAGTAGATACTTTGAATAAAGTGTCCTTTAAAAGTGATTTGTTTTAAATTTATCTTTAAAAGCTTTAGAATATGTTGTCTGGCTCAGTACTTAATGACGATAACTGCTATTTTTGTTAGTGATGGTATATATATGCTGAACTCTGGACTTCATTTAATGTACCTAATTTTCCTTTAGTGGATTGATTCACTTGAGTTTGCTGTCACTTGTTTTCTCATCTATTTCCTATCCATGATTTTTTTTCCAAATGCTTTCATAAAACTTTCCTAAGGTTTGTGTCCTCCTCCTCATCCCAGATGGCCCTCGTTCTGCAGGCTGGCGGGAACACATGGAACGACGGCGAAGGTTTGAGTTTGATTTTCGAGATCGGGATGATGAACGGGGTTACCGAAGGGTGCGCTCCGGCAGTGGAAGCATAGATGATGACAGGGATAGCTTGCCTGAATGGTGCTTAGAGGATGCTGAAGAAGAAATGGGCACATTTGACTCATCTGGAGCATTCCTCTCTCTAAAGGTAAGAAGTTTGTTTTAAATGTCATGACAGTCACTGACCTACCAAATCCAAATATGCTCTTAATCTTTGGCTTTTTTTCTTGCTACAGAAAGTACAGAAAGAGCCTATTCCTGAAGAGCAGGAGATGGACTTCCGGCCTGTAGAGGAAGGGGAGGAGTGCTCTGACTCCGAGAGTAGCCATAATGAAGAAGCCAAAGAACCCGATAAGACAAATAACAAAGACGGAGAGAAGACAGAGAGACTAGCAGTTGGTAAGGCTCATTTTTGTCTTCTACCTTTTTTTTTTTCCATCAAACCAAAAGTTTCTTAAGTTGGTAATTTAAGATTACTTCATGTTACAGAAGCTAGTGAGGAAACACCCCAAACCTCATCATCATCTGCTAGGCCAGGTACTCCTTCAGACCATCAGCCTCAGGAAGCACCACAATTTGAGAGGAAAGAGGAATCCAAAACTGAACAAACAGAAAAAGCTGAAGAAGAGAGTCGGACAGAAAATAATCTGCCAACCAAAGTGCCCAGCAGAGGGGACGGTATGTATTTATGAGAGTCGACAAGCTAAATAGGCTTCTACTGGGGCCAGTGATCACGGATAAGATAGGCTTCTATTCTAGTGGTGAATTAATGGAATAGATTATTTTACCATTAACCTGGTCAAACACTGTTTCCCACATATGTGTCCATCCCAGAATTCACCAAAACAGGGTTACAAGAAGCAAGGGTGGACCTCAGGAATCTCACGTCCTAGGGTCTTTTCACACAGACACCCTGGCATCAGTCGAGCAAATTGGGTTTGGGATCCTCTGCAGTGGTTTGGTTCCCACATCAGACAGGTACCTTCCTTTCACGTGGTGGCTATATGTATGTCCAGATAACAAACCAAAATGCCATTATTCCACAAGAGGCCAAAAAGAACATGGATGAATCTGTGGAAGTCCCGTCACCTTTGCTAGAGAATAAGCTTAAAGTATATCTCCTCCTCCAGTGTCACTGTGTTGATTTTAAATTGCTCATATATCTTAGTAGGCAACATTAATATTCCTTTCTGTTTTTTCTTGTGCATAATTAAAAATGACATTGTAGTGTCTGATGTTGAAGGGTTAACTGATTCATTCACCATAAGAATTCACACCCTTTAACATGGCCTATGAGACCTTATGTGATCTGCATTTGCTTCCCTCCGTGCAATTGCAGCGCCAGTCTCTATCTCCTTCGTACTCTGTCCACCAGACTCACAGCCTGTTAGGTCCTGAAATTTGCCTTGTTCTCTTGCCTTGGTGCCCTCGCACATACTGCTCTCTGTACCTGAAACTCTCTCCCATCCCAGGCTCCCAACCAGCACTATTTCTAACATAGAAATACAGTATTACAGAGGTCTGTTTATTTTCTTTTTTGCCCAATAGACTAATATTTTGAGGACTTGAACCAAAGATTTCTTTTCAGTTTATATCTAGAACAAAGCTGAATGAATGAATTCAGCAAGTATTTGAATCTCTACTATGTATATATCAGACACTGTGGGACTTGCATGTTTTGAGGCCTGTTTAATTTGTAATAGTCATTTTTCAATTATTATGTACCCCTAAATTATTTGTGGTTCATTCTCTTGAATGCACATGCCTAAGACCTTATTCTGGGAGATTTTAGGAATGGTGTCCCGACATGCATGTTTTGAGAAAGCCTCATAGATGTGCATTAAAGATTGAAACTTTATATATTTATAGTCTATTGGGGAGATAAAGTATGTGTATATCAGTAATATAGGCCAAAAATAATGATACGAACTCACAATTGGTGGACTCTTGGAATGCTTCAGGGAGTGTCTTCCAGCTCGTCTTGGAATAATAAGAAGAATTTCGAAGCAGGTGTAGCTGGATGAATTGGGAGAGGGCATTCCAGTACTGGGTAGCAGAGCTGAAGTGAGGAAGTGAGACTGATCCCGGTGTGGGCAGGAATCAGCTCCTGTTTTTATTTAGATGAAGTATGTGGTGTGAAAAGGAGGATAGTGGGAAACATGGTTGGAACATGGATTTGACAGCTGTGTGTAGGCTAGATTGTTGTGATGACAGCTGGGCTGCAGTGTGACCTGTTGGGCTCCTGAGCAGTCACTGTCATGTAGGCAGTGCACCTGTAAGGGAAGGGTACTAGCAGATGAGATTTGAAAGTAGAAACTGGCAGGACATAGTCACTGCTTGTATATCAGGGCAAAGCGGGAAGAGTCAAAGATGAGTGAGATGCCTGAGAGGATTTTAGTACCATTAATAGAAAAGGAGAGTGGAGGTTAAGGAGCACATTTGGGAGGGGAGAGAAAAATTTCAGTTTTGAACATTGATGCTGATGTGTTGATGAGGAATTAGGTAGAGATGGCCAGAGAGCTCTTGTGAGTGAGAGACTATAGCTAGATGGGAAGAGTTCAGGGTTTGAGAGGAAATGAAATCTGAAAGATTACATATACTTGTTAGAGGTGAGAAGAAAAGTAAGTGGGCTAAGAACAGAACTTTGGGTAATTCCTGTTTTTAGAGGGCAGATGAAGAAGAGCCAGAGAAAAATCTTCAGAGGCAAGAGTAGAGCAGAGTGCGGAAAGGCTAAGGAAGGAGAATGTTTCAGTTTAGCATTGGGTGGATTGTGTCAGACACTACTGAGGTTGGATGGTGAGGACTAGGAAACACTGTTGGATTTGCTGACTTTGGGTCACTGCTTGTCTTTAGGAGGGAAGCTTTGCTGGAGGTGTGAGAGTGGAAGTCACCTTGCAGCAGGTGGGAGTGGTGGTGAAGTGGAGACAGCTTGTATAGACTGTCCCTTTTTTTTTTTTTTGAGGAAGATCAGCCCTGAGCTAACTACTGCCAATCCTCCTCTTTTTTTGCTGAGGAAGACTGGCCCTGAGCTAACATCCATGCCCATCTTCCCTACTTTTTACATGGGATGCCTACCACAGCACGGCTTTTGCCAAGCGGTGCCATGTCCACACCCGGGATCCGAACCGGCAAACCCCGGGCCGCCAAGAAGTGGAACGTGCGAGCTTAACCGTTGTGCCACCAGGCCGGCCCCTAGACTGTCGTCTTTTTTTTTTTAAGAAGTTTGGCAAAGGAAGGAAAGAGTGAGAGGAACAGGAATTTGGAGAAGCTGTCTGTAATTGAACAAACAAGGTTTCAAAGGGGAATCTGCAGTTGTATCTAATTACTTCCATTCCCCTTTCCTTCTTAAGAGCCTGCGTACTGAGAGGTTAGAAATAGGAACCAAGACAGAACCTCTTTTGCAGTCTTTATTCTTAGTGAGAAGAATGTCCTTGCACTGCACTGGCAGACTCCAAGTGCTTTTTGTTATCCTACAAAATGTAATGTATTCAATTAGATTAATTATGACTTGAAATAGGTACTTATTCAAGATAATTGCAGATATTTTTAATAAAGGTTTTGATGATGAGATATGACATCTTTGAGAAGATTTGCAGTGCTTTGTTAACTGTCTTTACTCTTTGGAGACATACTATAAAGAAAGGATTAGACTTTCTGTTTGTTTTCAAGAGACAGACCTATAACTATTGGGTGGATGCACTACCACACAGTATGCACTGTAGAAGGCCCTTCTGGATACCTTTTCATCCTTAGATTTTGTCATTCTAGGGAAGTACGTCTGTCATTCTAGGGAGGAATACTAAACTTCTCTGTAAGAAGTAGCTGCAGTGTTCCTGACACAGTTCACATTTCTGTTGAGTCCATTTAGCAAGTTGCCCAACTTGATAATGTAGAGTTATCCCTTGTGAGAGTCTCTGTCCTTTAAAGGGTTTTCATGTGTCCACACTTTCTTCCTCTAGAAATGGTTCCTGATGTCCAGCAACCCCTGTCACAGATTCCTTCAGATACAGCCTCTCCTCTTCTCATACTTCCACCTCCTGTTCCCAGTCCAAGTCCTGCCCTCCGGCCAGTTGAAACGCCGGTCGTAGGTGCTCCTGGTATGGGCAGTGTTTCCACAGAGCCAGATGATGAAGAGGGTCTCAAACATTTGGAGCAGGTAAAAAATCATGTAATTCTTTGTTTCTCCTCTCAAACTGCCATAAAAATTGGAAAGCATTAAATGAACATTCAAAACTGGAACTTTTGTGCATTATATTTTAGTACTGGAAAAGTTTGTATGTCTAGTATTTATTTGTGTGAATAATTGTCTTTTAAATCATTTCATGCTTATAAGTTTCTGCTATGTAGTAGTCATTATGTCAGGTTATTTTTTGCTCTTCTGAGGTTGCCCTTAGCTGTTTGCTTTTCTTTTTTCTTTTTGGAAATTAATGGAATACCAAAAATGGCAAATACAAGCAGCTGTGGATGGGCACTGGTGTCTTCTGTGTGTTTTGCCTAAGATGTGACAGGGAAAATAGTTAAACCCTCAGGATATTAACATCTTATTCATGTCTCTAGATTTCCCTAAGATTGTATATACTATTGTTTCTATGTAAAGTAAATGATAGCTTGCTTTCTACACAAGAAACTCTTTCCTTCAGGGTGGAGTGATTGTGGCAAGAAATGTTGAAGAAGGGGGACAATGTCTTAGTAAAACTTGTAGAAGATTTTATTTTTATTAATTGAGCCTTCTGTTAACACTCATGTTTTTACAGGTTTAGTTAATACAATTTAGGATTGACCAATGGCTTATTAGTTTAAAAAGTACTCTATTAGTGTATTGATTAGAAGCTTGGGCTTTGATCCATACAAGTTTGTGTTTTAATCTCAGTTTGGTTTGCTTAATAATTTTGAGACCTTGAGCAAGACTTGACCTTTCTGAGCCTTAGTTTCCCCCTCTGTAAAATGGGGATAGTACCTATTTCATGGCATTGTTGGAAGAATTAAATTGTTGTCTGCTGTGTTCCCTGCATAATGCCTTTCGTAGATCAAATAGGCCTTGCATAATGCCTTTCAGAGGTCAAAAAAAGGATAGGCATTTTTATTATGTGTACAAGTACTAATTTAGGATCATTTGTTTCCGCAATGCATTCTTTTTGTTTTTCTATTAGCAAGCTGAGAAGATGGTGGCTTATCTCCAGGACAGTGCACTAGATGATGAGAGATTGGCATCAAAACTGCAGGAGCACAGAGCTAAGGGAGTCTCAGTTCCACTGATGCATGAAGCAATGCAGAAGTGGTATTACAAAGATCCTCAGGGAGAAATTCAAGGTAGGTTGTTCCGTTATACTTTAAGTACAGGAGTGTCTACCATTACCTCCAGATTCTGTAAGATGGTGATTATTTAATGTTAATTTGCGTAATAGTAGAAAAAGAAGTCAATGCTATGGGCTTTCTTTATATATATAGAAGGCATTTTATAGGCTCTACCCATAGTACTTTACAATTTCACTGGAGGGAGGGAGAGTCCAATGAAAATAATTTGAATACAAGGCGGAATGTGATTAGTAATAGGATAAAGGTGTAAACAAAATGCTAAAGACTCCCTCAGTGCTGACATCCCAGCTGGTTAACTAGGCAGGTGAGTTTGTTACCCTCTCTTTACTTCAGTCTCCCTACCGTAAACAGGTGACGGCAGCAGTCTTGGAAGACCTCGCGTGAATGTTTCGCTTTAGTGAAGTTGATATCATAAATGATAAAGAACTATTAAAAATGTCTGAGAAAAGATAGTAGCATATTATCAACAAATCCCTTAAAACGTTAGAATGGGGAGAGAATGCTGCAAAGGACATTTGTTGATTCTTTGTTTCTGCTTTTGAAATCTTTGATTATAATCTGAAATTGGTTGTTGATTTATATTAGTGCCAGTTTCATGATAGTGTTTTACCAAGTACGCCCTGTGGCCTCTCTCCAATGTAATAATTCCGTTTTCACTCTCAGTCCCCTTCCCCTGCTTTATTCTTCTTCACAGCATCTGTTGCTACCTGGCACTTTGTATATTTTGTTCATGATCTGTTTACACCCCTGTAGAATGTAAGGTGCACAACAGCAGGGCTGCGTGTTTTAATTAAATTTACTTTGAGATAATTGTAGCTTCACATGCAGTTGTAAGAAATAATACCAAATTCCATGTACCCTTTACCCGGTTTCCCCCAGTGGTAACCTCTTGCAAAACTATAGTACAACATCAACAACCAGGATATTGACATTGATACAGTCAAGATTCAGAACATTTCCATTTCATTAGGGATCCCTCATGTTGCCTTTTATAGCCACGTGCATTTCCCTCCCACTTACACCCACTCCTTAACCCTTAGCAACCCTTAATCTGTTCTCCATTTTTATATTTTATCATTTCAAGAATGTATAAATGGAATCATACAATATGTAACAGTGACTTTTTTCTCTCAGCATAATTCTCTGGAGATTCATCCAGATTGTTGTATATATCAATAGTTTGTTTCTTTTTGTTTGCTGAGTAGTATTCCAAGATGTGAATATATCATAGTTTGTTTAACCATTCACCTGTGAATGGCATCTGAGTTGTTTCAGTTTTTGGCTATTATAATAAAGCTGTTAAACATTCATGGATAGGTTTTTGTGTGAACAATAGTCTTTCATCCCTCTGAGATAAATGTCCAGGAGTGCAGTTGCTGGGTTGTATGGTGATCACATGTTTAGTTTCTTTTAGGAAACTGCCAAACTGTTTTTCAGAGGGGCTGTGCCTTTTTGTATTCCCACCAGCAATCTATGAGTGATCCAGTTTTTCCACATCCTTGATAGTATTTGATGTTGCTATTTTTTGTTTTAGCCATTCTGACAGATGTGTAGTGACATCTCATTGTAGTTTTTAATTTGCATTTCCCTAATAACTGATGATGTTGAACATCTTTTCATGTGCTTATTGGCTGTTTGTCCTCTTCAGTAAAATGTCTCATGTTTTTTGCCCATGTTCTAATTGGATTGTTTGCTTTTTTTACTTTTGAGTTTTGAGAGTTCTTTTATATGTTCTAGATAATAGCCCTTGGTTAGATGAGTGGCTAGCAAATATTTTCTCCCAGTCTGTATCTTTTTATCCTCTTCACAGAGTTTCACAGAGCAAAAGTTTAAAATTTTGATGGAGTCCAATAGATAAATTTTTTCCTTTTATGGCTTCTACTTTTGGTATTAAGTCTAAGAGGAACTCTTTGCCTAGCTTCAGATCCCAAAGATATTTTTTTTGTTGTTTTTTTAAAGGTATACTTTTTTGGTGAGGTAGATTGACACTGAGCTAATGTCTGTTGCCAATCTTTGTCTTTTTTTTTTCTCCCCAAAACCCTAGTACATAGTTGTAAGTTCTTCTAGTTCTTCTATGTGGGGTGCTGCCACAGCATGGCTTGAGCGGTGTGTAGGTCCACGCCCAGGATCTGAACCAGTGAACCCCAGGCCACCAAAGCAGAGCTCGTGAAGTTAACCGCTACACCACTGGACCAGCCCCCAAAGATTTTTTTGCTATGTTTTTTCCAAAAAAAATTTATTTTTGTGTTTGACACGCAATTCTGTGATCCATTTTGAGTTGATTTTTCTCTAAGGTGTGGGACTTATGTCGGTATATTTTTTTGCCCGTGGATGTCCAGTTGCTCTGGGACCTTTTGTTGAAAAGACTCTGTTTCTTCCTTTGACTTGCTTTTGCACCTTAGTCAAAATTCAACTGAGCATATTTGTGTTGGTCTGTTTCTGGATTCTTTATTCTCTTCCATCGATCTATGTGTCTGTCTCTCCACCAATACCACACAGTCTTGATTACTGTAGCTATATAAGAAGTCTTGACATGGGGTAGAAGGATTTATCTCTGTTCATATTTTTTTCAAAATAGTTTTTAGTTTTTCTAATTCCTTGAAAATCATACAAATTTTAGAATAATCTTGTCTATATTTACCAAAACTCTTGCTGAGATTTTAATAGGAATTATGTTAAACCTTTATATTGTTTTGAAGAGAATTGACCTCTTTCCCATGTTGTTTTCCAATCCATGAACATGATATGTCTCTCAGTTTACTTAGATCTTTGTTTTTTTTTCTCAGCGCTGTATCGTTTTCAGCATAGACTCTACACATATTTTATTAGATTTAAACCTAAGTATTTGGGTTTTTGTTTTTGAGCAATTGTAAATTTTATTTTCAGTGTCTGTGCATTCATTACTAGTATATAGAATTGAAGTTCAGATATTTGTCTTTACTCTGTGACCTTGCTGAACTCATTGGTTCTAGGAGTTTTCTTTGTTTTTTGTTAGGTTTCATAGGATTTTCTAGGTAGACATTATTGTCATCTTCAAATAGGGACAGTTTTATTTTTTCATTTCCTATCTGTATTCCTTTTCTTTCTTTTTGTTGCCTTATTGTATATTCCAACACTGTGTTGAATAAAGAGGAGTGAGAGCAGACAGACTTGCTTTGTTTTCTCTGTTTCTATCTTAGGAGGAACACATTCAGTCTTTAATAATGAAGTGTAATTTTAGCTGCTAGGTTTTTGTAGATGCTATTTATCAAGGTGAGGAAGTACCCTGTTTTTTGAGAGTTTCTCTGATTGGATATTGGATTTTTTCAAATGCTTTTTCTGCATCTGTTGATGTGATCATATGATTTTTCTTCTTTAGCCACTTAATATGGTGGATTACATTGATTGGTTTTTGAGTATTGAACCAGCTTTGCATTCTGTAATAAACTCCGATAGATCATGATGTATACTTCTTTCTATATATTGCTGAATTCTATTTGGTAATATTTTGTTAAGGATTTTTGTATCTATATTCATGAGGAATGTTGTGTTGTTTTGTTTTGTTTTTTTTGGTATTCTATCTGGTTTTTGGTATCAGGGTAATAATAGCTTTATAAAATAAAATGGGAATTATTCTCTCCCCTTCTATTTTCTGGAAAAGATTGTTTAGAATTGGTGTCAGTTCTTTAAATGTTTGGCAGAGTTCTCCAGTGAAACCCTCTAGAGACTTCTTTTTGAGAATTTTAAAGTTACAAATTCAATATCCTTAATAGTTACAGGGCTGTTTAAATTACCTATTTAATATGGGTGAATTGTGGTAGTTTTCTGTTTTTTGATGAATTGATCCATTTCATCTAAGATGTCAAATTTATGTGTATGGAATATTTCCTTTTAATCTTTTTTGATAGTTTTCCCTTATCTTTTTGATAAAAGTATTCCCTTCTTATGTTTTTGATATCTGAAGGTTCTGTAGTGATAATCCCCCATTTCATTCCTGTTATTGGTAATTTGTTCATGTCTCTTTTTCTCTTTATCAGTTTTGCTGGAGATTTGTTAATTTTACCAGTCTTTTCAAAGATTCAGCTTTGTTTCATTGGTTTTTTTGACTACTTTTGTTTTCGGTTTCATTGGTTTCTTGTCTTTATCATCTGCTTCTTGGGGCTTATTTTGCTTTTTTTAGGTTTTTGAGGTGAGAGCTTATATTATTGATTTGAGACTTTTCCTTTTTTCTAATGTAATTTAATACTGTAAATTTCTCTCTCAGCACTTCTTTGTGTACCACAAATTTTTGATATAAGTATTTTCATTCATCCACTTTTACCCAGGATTATTTAGAAGTGTATTGTTTAGTTTCCAAGTGTTTGGAAATTTTTCTGATATCTTTCTGTGTATGATTTCTGTTTGATTCTTTTGTGGTTGAAGAACATGCTATGTATGATTTCAATTTTTAAAAACTTAGTGAGATTTATTATGGCCCAGATTAGATTCTGTTTTGCTCTCAGTTCTGTGAGTGCTTGAAAAGAATGTGTCTTTTGAGTGTTATAAATATCAATTAGCTCTTGTTGGTTGATGGTGGTGTTGAGGTTTATAATCTTGCTGATTTTCTGTCTGGTTGTTCTATCGATTGTTGAGAGAGGAGTGTTGAAGTCTTCAACTATAATTGTGGATTTGTCTGTTTCTCTTTTCAGCTATCAGATTTTGCTTCCCATATTTTGCAGCTTTGTTGTTTGGTGCATACACTTTTATGGTTGCTATGTCTTGTTGGTGGACTGATCCTTTATTATTATATAATATAGCTCTCTGTCTCTGGTAACTTTCCTTGCTCTGAAGTCTACTTTATCAAATATTAATGCAGCCACTCTAGCTTTCTTTTGGTTAATATTTTCATGGTACATCTTTTTCTGTCCTTTGACTTTGAACCTGCCTGCATTGTTAGATTTGAAGAGACTTTCTTGTAGACAGCATGTAGTTGGGTCATGCTTTTAATTGTATATATTGGGTCATGTTTCTTGTTGCTGGCTTTTTCAGCTCCAGATCTGGGATATATGAGGTAAAATGAAAACCCAGGGAATTCACCACCATGTGATTCCTCAGGCCCCAAGGCCCCTAGTCAGTCTACCTTCTCCACCTTTCTGAGTCTTCTTTTGTTTGTTTTATATATATTGGCCAGCATTTTTAGTTGTATTTAGCAGGAGAAGCAGGGAAAAGGACATCTACTCCATCTTCTTTGAAGTAGAAGTTCCAGGGCTTTGTTTTGTTTGCTGCTGTATCCCCACTGTCTGGACGCATACCATTGGTGTTCAGTAAATATTTGCTGAATGAATGAATTGTTATTGATGAGAGTTTGTTTGTTAATTTTATGTATAAAATATTTATTTTCTATTGTAAAGCATCTAAAGAATGTTAGTTTTTACCCCCCTACCAAGGCCAGATTTAGTTTTACCTAGATAAATAAATTATAATTTGTCTTAATTTAACTGATTATTATTTATATTTTGCCTAAACTTCAATAATCTCTGGCAGAAAATGAAAATTAGAGAAGAGCATATTCAGCCCTGCATGTTTATATTCTCTATGCTTAAGTGATATAAAGTCTAACAAATACTACCTCTTTTCAGTTTCATTATACTTTTCTGACAAGTGAATTGTAGAGATTGAGTGAAGTGGAGACAGTTAGGCTCCTTAAAATGATAAAAGCACTGCTAAGAATTTGGGATGTGTATATATAAGGCTTATTTCAAAATTGTTTCTGGGGCTGGTCTGGTGGTGCAGTGGTTAAGTTTGCATGTTCCGCTTCAGCAGCCTGGGGTTTGCCGGTTTGGATCCCGGGCGCAGACCTATGCACCGCTTGTCAAGCCATGCTGTGGCAGGCGTACCACGTATAAAGTAGAGGGAGATGGGCACCGATGTCAGCTCAGAGCCAGTCTTTCTCAGCAAAAAAGGGGATTGGCAGCAGTTGTCAGCTCAGGGCTAATCTTCCTTAAAAAAAAAAAGTTATGCTTTATTAGTTAGAAGCCTTTTCACCACCTTTAGAGATGAATTAAATTAAGATGTCGTACAAAATATATGATAGCTGCCACTTGAAACAAATTGTTACCTCTGGATGAGGATCAGACCCAGGAAATATATTTTTCCTCTTTAGCCTGAAAGGATTCTTATTGCCTTTCTGTCTAATTGGTATTATTATAGGTCCCTTCAATAATCAGGAGATGGCTGAGTGGTTTCAGGCGGGCTATTTTACTATGTCTTTATTGGTGAAGAGAGCATGTGATGAAAGCTTCCAACCTCTTGGTGACATCATGAAGATGTGGGGAAGGGTTCCCTTTTCTCCTGGTCCAGCTCCCCCTCCTCACATGGTAAGTACTTTACAGCTCACCCAGAACACATGCTGGATGCAGAAGCGCTTGCTCCTCTTTGTATACACAACCCAGGTGTTACATCTAGTCAGGGAGAAACTGTAGTTCTTTGAAAGTAATTGAAATGGCAATGGGAAGTCTGAATAGGAGACTGCATACCTAGCTATAATGATTTTTTCAAAACTTAAATACCTGTGCCCGTCCTCTTCACAAGCTCACACACTCTGAAGAAACAGAATCCTTCAGTGGCTCTCCAGCAGCTGCAGAATGAAGAACAGCGTCTTACCTGGTCCTGCATGTTCTGGCACCTTACCTCTCTAAGTTCATATCAGAGCTTTCACCTTTATCTGCTGTGCTTCAACACTGTTGACTTAGTGGACCTTACTGCCTCTTGTGAGAATGCACATTCTCCGCCCTACCCTCCCTCCATTTGCCTCTCGCTTTCTGACTCATAAAGCTCCTAAATTTGAGGTTTACCTTAAGCAGATGTTACTGTCTCACTCCTTGCAGCTGCTCCTGGGCCTCTCCCTGTAGAGTTTTGGAGGGCTTCTGATCTGTGCCTCACTTTTCCTTCTCCAGGGTGGGGTGGCTGGTGGCTGGCCAGAGTTGAAAGTGGCGATAGTCAGAAACCTTTAGTGTGAACACTGGATTTCTACAGTAACATCCACCACTGGTTTATTCATCAACCATGTACCAAGGGCCCATGCCAGGCCTTGTGGTAGGTTTTTATGAGATGAAGATAAGACACAACCTCTGTAGTCAGGGAAGTTCATAGGTGAGAACAGAGGCAGTCAAACGTTTTTGACCATGACTCATAGTAAAGAAAAATGAATTTTACATCACTACTCTGTACATTCATAGCGTGCTCTCTATATATGTGAAACAAGTTTCACAAAACATTTTGTGCCATGCACATATCTTCTGTTGAGTTTCTTTTCTTTTAAACATGTAAATGTTGGTCTTGACCCAGTAATTGATTTCGCAATCCACTGATAGATTGAGACCTCCTATAGTCCAGAGAGCAGTGAAGATTCCTAGGTGACGGGAATTATTTCTGACGTTTCTTTCATAAATCCAAAGAAGAGTTATACTGTGTATTATGGTATGTAAATTTAACTTACATACCAACTTTGAGCCTTATTTCACTTTTCTGAAATTGGGATGAATTTTTATCTTGCATGTTTCAGAGCTGCAAGTTTATCATTTGGGAGTGTGGCATGCTTACTCTAGTCCGCTTGTTGGGGCTGAGCCTCAATCAGACCCGCCTAAGGGGAAAAACCATGGGAAGCTCTGCTTCTTGTCAGCTGTTGCCTTTGCCCTGAATAGCACTGATAAGAGAGTTCACCTTGATGATGAATATATCTTGAAACCTGGGTCTTCATGTAGAAATTTTACATTAAGCTAGTGTAGCTTCTATATCCTCTAATATTTAATGAGCATGAAAAATATCCCTGAATTTCAGATGATGCCCACCCCAAGAAATTGCATATGAAATGTTTTATTCCAAACTGTAATCAGTGTACAATGAACAGATAAACTATTCACTAATGATTTACCTAAGTTTAGTCTATGTCACCCTTACGCTTTTCGTTCTATCTTACAGTTCACATTTCATTCTTTTTCCCACTTTCAGCTTTTTAAAATTTAAATTCCAGCCATGTTATTTGAAAGATAAGCTAAAAAGCAGGGTGTTACTACAGCTTATTTTTTATAACTCACGATGTATTAATAGCAATAGAAACACCTAATTTTGGGGTAAAGAGTTTTAGTTTTCAAAGTTCTTTTATATTCTGATAAATTTAAAATTTTTCATCATCTTTAAGAAGACATAGGCTTGCTCCCTGTATTCATTATGTACCATTATAAAATTCTTACCATAACATTTCTTTTAACCTTTAGATAATTTTACTCCTCTGTTTTGTTCCATTTCTCTTATTTCTACATGATAACCAAATTTATAAATCACTTTTAATATTAGGAGAATTATACATTGTTTCAGTTACCATAACAACTCTGGAATATAGTACAACAATTCAGCTTTAAGGGCAGGAGGGGAGAACAGCAGCTAAGATGAGGACCCTTTCCCACCTTAGGGAGTCTCTTATAATGCAGACACCCCCTTTTTCCATTAGATGGCACCATTTAGTTTTTAAAGATGACTGAGGTTTTATAGTTAAGCATTTTGGCATAGAGGTGGAGTGGGATGTGAAGCTCTGGGATTCATTTTGCTTTCAAATGTACGTACTAAATGGCTTTTAGGCTCTTTGCAATTTATTCAGTGATATTTTTTCCCCTACCCCTTACTCCCAGGGAGAGTTGGACCAGGAACGACTGACCAGGCAGCAGGAACTCACGGCATTGTACCAGATGCAGCACCTCCAGTACCAGCAGTTCCTAATACAGTAAGAGCAGTAATGCAGTAGGGTGTACTGCAGCACCAAGAGGGCCTTTAGAAATAATCTGCTCCCAGCTTTCATCTTTTACACCGGAGAGCTCAAAGTTTTTGTTTTTTTTTGAGGAAGATTAGCCCTGAGCTAACATCTGCCACCAACCCTCCTCTTTTTGCTGGGGAAGACTGGCCCTGAGCTAACATCCGTGCCCATCTTCCTCTCCTTTATATGTGGGACGCCTACCACAGCATGGCTTTTGCCAAGCAGTACCATGTCCGCACCCGGGATCCGAACCGGTGAACCCCAGGCCGCTGAAGTGGAACGTGCGCAATTAACCGCTGTGCCACCAGGCTGTCCCAAGAGCTGAAAGTTTATAGGATACCTCAGTCACCTAACTAATGCCGTGTTACCACTATACATTCTAAGTTTGGTCATGTCTTACTTCTCAAATACCAGAAGTTTGCAGAAGATGACATAACTATAATTTTGCAAGCTCTTTAGCTCCTAAAGCAAGAATCAGCAAACATTTTAAGAACTAAGTGCCTCTTCAATGGCTCAGCTTTGAATGCCACAAAGAACATAGATGAGAGGGCAGGAAAGAAGTACAAGTTTATGCTGTTAGTAGTGGCGTGGAGTGATGAAGAGTCACTTAGGTTGTGTGTCCTTTTCGTAGAAGTAGTAAGATTTGCTGTTATCTGGTGCAGAGATTGGCAAACCAATCTGCTGTGTGTTTTTGTAAGCAGAATTTTATTGGAACACACTTGTTTGTGTGTTATCTGTGGCTGCTTTAGCATCACAGTGGCAGAATTGCGTGGTAGTTGAGTATGGCCTGCAAAGCCAGAAATACTTACTGTCTGGCTCTTAACAGAAAAAAATTTGTCCACCTCTGATCTACTAAAGAAAATCTTACCTCAAATTTCTAAGCTGAAACATAAAATTGAGAGTTTTTATACAAGGGATTTTATTTTTGCAAAGGGTGCTTCATGTGGAAATAGCTATTAGTTTGAATGTGTGGGGCTTCTTTTTTTTTTTCACTTTTCTGATAAAAGACTATTATTGTCTTGAGGGAGTTTGCCAGTTTTTGACATGTTGTGACTTTTGGGCTGTCCTCTTTCACTCAGAAGCGTGTCATTTATAAGTTCAGTTCTTTCTAGAATGAAGTATAGAATTTTCTGTGTGACTATTATTATGAAGAATTATAAAAATATATTTAAATAGCTGTTTGAATTGTTTTTGGGGGGTGGTGGACTGAACTTTGTCTTTCACTCTCAGTAAAATGAACTAAATGCAGATAGACAGGTTACCACTTTATTTTACTTTTTGAAGACAACAGTATGCACAGGTTTTGGCTCAACAACAGAAAGCAGCCCTGTCTTCTCAGCAGCAGCAACAGTTGGCACTTCTTCTCCAACAGTTCCAGGCACTAAAGATGAGGTTGGTGATCATTCTGTGATGTGTCACATTGTGTGTGTGTATTAAAGAAAGAGAAGAAAAGGAAATTTTGGTATAATGTGTGAACTCTGGTATCAGAATACCCACACATAACACATAACTGTGTGTTGTGTGTAAAAACAGAATATAGTTTTAAAAATACTAAGCTGCTTGTAAAGCATTTGTTTGGTCTTTTTACTCAGAGGATAGATCTGGAATAATAACCAAAGAATATACTAAGAACACTTGAGAAGTAGTGTAGTCTTATGGAACCAACAACAAAAAAATTATAGTCTTGAAGTGTAATCTCATTTTTACCTGTGATATCACCAGAAAGGTATTAACAGTGCCACACAGGGTTGTAATTTTCTAGAACCCAAAAGCCATTAGAGTAGGTCTAAGGAAAAGGAAATTATGTGAGAAGTCTTAAATTTCTGCTGTTTCAGATTATCATTTAGGGTAATATGTGTTGTATCTCCTAGAGAAAGGTATCAGTCACTTCTCTTAAAAACTTTATCATCCAATTTCACCGAACCATTTTACATTTCGCTTTTGAGCCAGAACCCATCCTGTGAGGTAGGCAGGTTCGGTGGTAAGGTCTCCATTTTACAGTTGGGCAAACCAGGATTCCGAGAGGCTGAAGGACTTGGTTGACATAATACATGGAAAACTTAAGTGACAGAACTAAATTGCAGACTTTTCGACTTACAGTCTGTGGGTTTTTGCGTTACAACATGCTGCCTCCATGACTCTTATTCAGATGTTTTGGATTTTTTGAGACAGCTGTATATCCGTTATTTGAGGCAGCTGTATATCCATTATTTGGAAATCAATATTTGCTAAAACTGAGTCCAGAAGTGCAATTATTGGGCCTCTCTTTGTTCCTCTCCTAAATGCTTTGGTAGTATCACGTTTTAGTTGAAACAGTGAAGAACTTTTCTGGCCAAATAATCTGGAAAACCTGCAGATAATCCAGAAATTCCTCTTTATCTATTTTTGCAAATGACAAGAACAAGTTAATTTTTTTATTTCCCTTTTGCAGAATATCTGATCAGAACGTCATTCCCTCAGTAACTAGGTCTGTGTCGGTGCCAGATACTGGTTCTATCTGGGAGCTTCAGCCGCCAGCCTCGCAGCCTACAGGTGAGAACTTGGATTGGACATTAGTGTAGCTCCAAGGATTTAGACTCTAATAACTTTATCATTCAATTTTTAAAAAATAAATCAGTTTTTTGACCCATTTTGTATTGAATATTAACAAAAAGTCCCATTTTTTTAATGGACTCCAGCAAAAGATTGAAAGTATTATTGAAAATACACTGTTCAGGATTTGATAGAAATTATTTAGTAGATAAATTTCTTGAATTTGAGTCAGTCTCTCGTTTTGATGTTGCTCTAATCAGGTAGAAAAGTCTTTTAAATGTTTTGATCTCTTCTCCTAGGGTGAAAAAAAGCATAAGTAAAAACATAAGTAATGACGATCTATTCTTTTGAGTGAAAGGTTGATATATAGCTTAACACTGCAGATACCCAGAATTTTGGGGAAGAAAAAAGCCTGCTTTGAAGTGTGCACCTTACCTCATTCTCTGATATTTTTGCATCAAATTAGAAAATTTGGGGCTAGGAGTTTTTAAAAGTCTCGATATTGCTGGAGCACTTCTGTTTCTTAAGGTCTGGTACCTGCAGAGGTGGGTAGTTTGAACTGTCTGTGGATAGTTCTTACAGGAGGTTAGAGTTGGTGTTGAAAATTCTCAGGAACCATGGGCATTGATGGATTTTCCTTAGAGCCATTGAGCCGTTCAGGCTGTAGGTCTCTTGCTAACGTTGACCCTGGGGATTATGGCAGGAGAAGGAATGATGATCCTCCCTTGACAACTTTCCATGCTGTGTGCACCTTATTTTCTCTTGGTATCCATTTATAGTAAGGGTGTTGAAATACTCTCCAGTTTTTTGGAAACTATTCCTAAGGACCGTATTAAACAACCTGTTTCTTTGGGTGTAATGAAGTCAAATAGTCCATTGGTTTTATACAGACAGGTTATAGTTCATTTACAAATAGTCCATTGGTTTTATACAACTTACAGTTCACAAATAGACTGTAATAAGAATGTAGGAAATAGAGAATTCTGAAAGGTGGTGCCGGCGAACCTTTCTGGCAATAGGAAAACAGACTCAGAAGTCTTTATCTGTTTGTTGACTTCCACATCTGAACTTGTGCGGCCTTTCTGGTCAGCAGGACCATTGTCATTTGTGAGACCTGTGGGCCTTTCCAGGGCCACCTCAGCTCCATCTGTACTTCTTTTTCTCTCTTCCTCTTTTGTTCACATAACATAAAATTAATCATTTTTAAATGAACAATTTAGTGGCGTTTAATATATTCACAATATTATGTAAGCACTTAGTTCTCTCTAGTGTCAAAGCTATACATCTCTTAACCCCATTCTCCATGTGGTGTGCAGTGAGCGGTTGTGTGGCTGCTGGAAATACTGTGGGCTTTGGGATCTAGTGTACTGGGATTTAAATCCTGGCATGGCCATATGTTTCCCTTGTGACCTTGGGAATGTTGCAAAACCACCTCTGACACTTAGCCTGTTCATCTGTGAAAATGGGGATATGAACAGATATCCTACAGGGGTTTTTGAGGATGAAATTAGTTCCCCAATAAATGCCTGGTACTTTTTTTTCCTTCTAGATGTGTTGAAGGGTATTGATATAAATTTAGAGCCCACTGGCAGTTGAGTGTACTTAAAAGCTGAACAGATGCATATGATGGAGCGTGT
Source organism: Equus asinus (assembly GCF_041296235.1). Taxonomy (NCBI): domain Eukaryota; kingdom Metazoa; phylum Chordata; class Mammalia; order Perissodactyla; family Equidae; genus Equus; species Equus asinus. Next base: position 8,244,369 of record NC_091808.1, on the reverse strand, counting down.
TCAGGGACAGAGAAACAGCTGTTTTCGTTATGCTTATGGATATGTGACCATGTGTGTAAGCTCTGGCATCCCTCACTTTTTTTTCCTCATTGTCTTACAGTTTGGGAAGGTGGTAGTGTGTGGGATCTTCCCCTTGACACCACGACCCCAGGACCTGCCCTTGAACAGCTTCAGCAGATGGAGAAGGCCAAAGCTGCAAAGGTGTGAAACACTCTTCCCCGGCAGTGCATGCCTTCCAGCTGCAGGACACAGGCAGTGGTTTAGTAATGTGTCTCTCTCTTTAGCTAGCTATACTTTTTTTCCTTTTAATTTACTGCTACTTAGTTGGTGTAAGCACATTCATATTCTATCCTTACTGTGCCCTCTTCTTCCAAAAAAGACCTCAAAATGGAATTAAAATTAACAAGTTTAAATTAAATTAAAATTGATTGGTTGATACATTAATGATCATGGTCACATGTACATTTTAGTTACGTTGTTCGTGCTAGAAACACTTATTACAAATACTAAGACCATAAGAAAATATCTACTACATTGCTTATTAGACCCTTGATCTGTGGCTTGAGTTCCTATGCTGAATCTTTATAGTGGTGTTTATTTACATTTCTTATGTCCTCAGAAATACAACTGAAAAGCCCAACATTAATATTCTATCTTGTGTTCCATTCACATCTTCTGGAAGAGCTAGGAGTCTTGAATTTTGGTTTTAGTACTTGCCAGAAGAGGATGTTTGTCAACACGTGACGTCATTGTAATGATTTCTGGGTTCTCATGCCTTTGAGAGAATCTTGTTCCTATTTTATACTTAATAAATTCTTATCCCTTAAGGTAGTGACAGTCTCCTTAGAGTGCCCAGAATGTGGAAAGGGTTGATGGTCAGGGTCTGTCTCCATAAAGGAATTAAGAGACCATAATTCAAACGATTGTTGAGTGTGTTCTAATTCCCCAGTGCTTTGTGCTGGGAACACATAGATGATGAAAGATAAGAGCTTGCAGTCTTGTGTCTGCGTGTTGGAGGCAGGGAATGACAAACAGTAACACTTATAATTACAGGTTGGTCAAGAAAGTACATGGCCCAGCTACCCAGATAGGAGAGGTAGGGATCAGGAATTAGATGACACTGTAGATGAACAGTACAACCTGAACTAATTTTACGTGAAGGATAGTAGGATTTAGCCCAGTTGAAGAGTTTCGGGTTGACAGAGTAGGAGGAGATGAAAATTAAATTGCTGTTGAAGGAAACAACACTTCTAAAGGCTCAGAAGTGTACGAGAACTACTGGCTTAGGAAACAGCTAAGTAATTTGGTCTGGCATGGAACCTTGGTGTGGCTGAGCAATAAATGATGAGAGAAGAGGCTAAAGATGAGACAGCCCAGTCATTAGGATCCTTGCACATGTCATGTTAAAGAGTTAGGATTTCTTTTTTGGGTGAAAGGTGGTGTTAAATGTAAGCCAGGGAGTGATTTTTTTGGTGGAGGTTAGATGTTGAGCTGGAGAATGTGGGCAAAACTGGGTGCTGGGAAACCAGATAAGAGACTCTTAGGAAAGTGGATGAGAAAGTGAAGGCCTGAACTATACCTGTGGCAGTGGGACTGGAGACTAGGTGCTGGATTTGACTAGTATTTAGGAAGTATACATGATAGAATTTGTCAAGTGGTTGGTCGTCAAATTTTAAAGAATTCTATAATTCTTCACACTAGCAGCTTCACAACATTGCTGTTAAATCTTAGAGACTCACTGTTAGATCTTCAGTCAGAAAATCCTTTGTAGGGCTGAGCAAAGAGATGCCACCCCAAAAGAATTCGTATATTAGTCTCATATTGGCCACTTTTTCTCCCACATCGAGGAGATGTGGTATAGTGGTAATGTGGAGAGAGGAGGTCGGTAAAAGCGGGGTGAGTGCATTCAACTTAGAAGAGCGTTAAAGTTGTGATTATTATTGGGACGTATCAGAGCTCACAGCTCTCACAGAGGTTTTACCACCCATTTGCAGTACCAGTAGCTGGGTGAATGGTAGCGTCTGCACATTTAGCTTCTCCTCACTGTACTGGGTAGTGATGTTGGAGTGTTCCTGTGCTTGGCTTCAAGTTTCTAAGAGTCCTCTTGTGTAATCACAGCTGGAGCAGGAGAGAAGAGAGGCAGAAATGAGGGCAAAACGGGAAGAGGAGGAGCGAAAGAGGCAAGAGGAACTCCGGAGACAACAGGAGGAAATTCTTCGGAGACAGCAGGAGGAAGAAAGGAAAAGGCGGGAGGAAGAAGAGCTTGCCCGTAGGAAACAGGTATACCTCTGAGAGCTCCCACCGTAGGATTAGTGTCGAGGAGGCCCTGCAGGGTATCTTGCTCACTCCCATCATTTCTTAGGCCATAGCTATCTGGGAGATGCTTTTCCTGAGGCTGACAGGGAGCTAACAGCAGGATTGGGATTAGGTTAGAATTTTAGGAGACTCACTTCCCTTTAGAAAAAATGTCTGTTATCTGCTAACACCCGCTGGAGGGATGCTCTTCAGTCCTAGCAAATCACTGGAATTGATTTTTTTTTGCTTATTTCCTGGTGTTTCATAAACCAGTTAGATTTCAGAAGTAATTAAGTCTTTGCTTAAGTGTTTGTAACCAGTGACGTTGAATATTTTTCATATTTTTTGCCCATTTGTATTTCTTTTTAGGAAATTCTCTATTCATGTGCTTGGCCCATTTTTATACTGAGATTTTTAAAGATCCTGATTGAATCACTCTAAAAGCCTAAAGTCTAGCCTTTACCTCACATTTCCTACTTGTTGGCCACAGGGGTACTTTGTGAAAAACAAAAAGGTCCATGCCGAGATTAGATTAGAAGGACTAATATGTCTTAGTCGTACTTTACATTAGCATGTAAGGGCTCTAAGAAGTGTTGCAGCAAGGAAATCTGTTCATTCTGTGTTGCTCAGTATTTCCTGAATTATTTTGACAGTGGCACCCTTTTCTGCATACTTAATATCTGTGGGACTTTTATTCTTCAGAATGTGTTCTAGGACACAAAGCTTTACTCAGTACATCTGACTGGAGAACTTATTCCTGCCTCACCAGGCATTTTTGGTGCCTGTGTTGATTTGGCCTCTATGCCTTAGGTTCTCAGTTGATTAAAAAATAGGGGCTAATGGTACCAATGGAGAAACCAAAGCCTGAGTCCTAACGTAGCCTTTTCTAGGGTTTCAGTAAATGATGTAGCTAACATAGCAACCAGGATAGACTTCACAGTGTAGTGCAATTTAACTACTCATACTTCAAATACAAGTTATTTTAACTCTTAATGTGTCTACCCCCTGGCTCACATGCATACTTTTTGCTCTGTATCCTGCTTATATACTTTTTATATTTACTGTTAAGAGAGTCTTAGCACGTGGCCTGTTCCTTTTTAAATTATGATGTAATGTAATTGAAACCCAGGGTTTCTCTCTCACACACACACACACACACACACACCCTTTCTTTAATTTAGGAAGAGGCTTTGCGACGCCAGAGGGAGCAAGAAATTGCATTAAGGCGACAGCGAGAAGAAGAAGAAAGACAACAGCAAGAAGAAGCTCTTAGAAGACTAGAGGAGAGGAGAAGAGAAGAGGAAGAAAGGCGGAAGCAGGAAGAATTGTTACGCCAGCAGGTGACCACATGGTTTCCTCTCCTCATTCCTTCTTTGAACCTAGAAGTTAATGATTGGAAAAGTGTTAGGGTATTAGGATAGGTGTAGGATAGCCTATCTAAAACTTTTTCAGGTTGCTGAAAATTACCAAAAGAGATTTAACTAATTCTTACTACTTTTGTAATAACTGTTGCACATGTAATTATAAAGTCTAAAAATATGAAAGAAGCAAAACAAACGAAAAAACAGAACACCAGAGAGAAATCGAAGGCCTACCCTTAAAAAGCCAAATGTGACATCTGCAAATTGACAACTTTTTGCCTGAGGGTACTCCCCAATTCACTTTTTTAAAGTGCACAATTCAGGGCTGCTTAATAAATTCACAAAGCTATGCAACAGTCACCGCTAGTTCCATTCTGCCATTACAGGCAGCCAGAACCCCAAAAGCATTTAATTTTAATGTTTAAGAACATAGATAGACTTTTTTATTAGTAGACTTTACTTTTAGAAGAGTATTAGATTTCCAGAAAAATTGGGATAATAGTACAATTTCCCCTATTGTGGTCTTACATTAGTGTGGTACATTTGTTAGATAGACCAGTATTGATGCATTATCATTAACTAAAGCCCATAGTTCCTTGACAGTCCCTCACTTTTTCCCTAATGCCCTTTTTCTGTTCCAGAACCCCATTCAAAATATTAGATTTAGTTGTCATGTCTCCTTAGCTGCTTCTTGGCTGTGAGAAACTTCTGAGACTTTCCTTGATTTTGATGACTTTGACCATTTTAAGGAATACTGGTCAGTATATTGTAGGGTAACCCTCTACTGAAATTCGTCTGAAGTTTTCCTCGTGATTAGACTGGAGTTATAGGTTTTTGAATGGAAGACGACAGAGTGCCATTTTCCTCATGTTCTATCGAGTACACGTTCCCAGCATGATTTGTGACTGCTGATGTGGACTTGCTCCCCAGGCTGCACTAGTGCTCATCAGGTTTCTCCACTGTAAGGTTATTGTCTTCCCCTATATGCCACTCTTTGGGAGGAAGTCACTATGTGCACTCCACACTTAACGGATGCAGATTTTTGTTTGTTGGTTAGATTGACACAAAGCTGGAGTTTACCTGCTTTTGCCTAAGTTCTTAATTGAATCTCTTTGATTCATAAATTCTTCTGTTTTTTGCTTTTTGCTGAGGCAGTTTCACCGTGAGCTAAGGTCTGCTGCCAGTCTTCCTCTTTTTTGTATGTGAGCCTCCACAGCATCGCCACTGACAGACAGATGGTGTAGGTCTCTACCCAGGAACCGAACTTAGGCCACCAGGGCTAGCCCCTAAATTCTGTTAGAGGTAGAAAGCTTCCAGGTTAGACTGTGTACTGATTCATTCTTTGGTTTATTCATGTGACAGTTAATATTATTTACTTAATGTACTGTATGCCAGTTACTGTGCTTGTTTCCTGGTGGAGTACAAAAAAACTTTTAAGTAATTGTTTCAGTCCTCAAGAAGCTCACGGACTGTGTGGGTGATGATTATACAGGAAATAAATATCACAGTTAGGATACTTGCAGCTGAAAAATCAAAATACGCACCTTAGAGTGGCTTTAACAATAGATAACCTCATTGCCTCACATATCAAGGAGGTCTGGAAGTTAAGGCAGTTATGCACGACCTCAGTGACTCCACGATGTCGTAAGGATCCAGGTCCTTTGCACAGTTCTGCTCTACCATCTCTTGGTGTGTTGATTTTTGAGTTCAGAGTTTTCACTTCATGGTTAGAAATTTCAGATACCATACCCTTGTACAACTTCCTCCAAAAAGGGAGTTGCCCTTTTCTTACACTTCTTTCCTTTTGTCTGGGAAGAGTATCTTTTCTGGAAGCATCCCTCTGGCCTAAATCAGAACCTAAATCAGGTGTTCCCAGTTACGTTGGAAGCTTAAAAAGCAAAATGTGTCATTTTAAACCTCTGATGTGATAGGAGGCTCTGTCTGCAAGGAAGAAGCCTGAAAGGAATGGTTGCTGGATCGGTAGAAACAGTTGCTGCCACAGATGGGCTGGGAGCAAATGGAGAGAGGAGGACAAGGCATAATCAAAAGGTATAGGGGAAGTGTACCTCTGAAGGCCAGGGAAGTCCTCGTAGAGTGGCTGACATCTGCCCTGAGTTCTGGAGAATGAAGGGGAATGTACTATCTGGAAAAGACAGAGCGTTGCAGGTGGGGTATACGACTTTGCGACAGAAGGTGAGGAGAGTTCCAGAGGACACAGTGGAATGGTTTTGAGCGAGGGAAGCAGAAGGAAAATGAACCAGGGTATGGGAAAAAGTAGTGGAGGGGTGCAGGATGGTCGAGGAGAGATCTTCCCAGGGGCCTGTGGGCCGCAAGGGGTGAGAGCCAAGGATGGGATTAAGTGGTCTTGTGAAGTTGCTTTGGTCCAGAACTGGCTGAGGGTTTTCTGGTCATCAGTATCCTGACAAGATCCTGACAACTCCCTATACTCAGCATCCCGAAAGGTCTGCTCTGCCTCAGTGTTTGAGCAGTTTCTGGAGACTTGACTGCAGTTGGTGGTGATCTCTTAGAGATCAGTACTTTCCACAGATGTTCAAAGTGGCATTCCTTTTATGTAGAAATTTGCAAATTAAAATTTTATCCTTAAGCTTGCTAGGCTTTTTGCTTTTTCTGTCACTTCCATAGCTTTTTGACAGAAACCTTCAAAAGTGATTCAGGTTTGCTTTTTTTTTGAAACACAAGTTTTATTCTCTCTTACTTTTCCTTCTGGGAAGGAAGAGGAGGCTGCAAAATGGGCCCGGGAAGAGGAAGAAGCCCAGCGTCGGTTAGAGGAGAACCGGCTGCGAATGGAAGAGGAGGCAGCCAGACTCCGGCATGAGGAGGAGGAGCGGAAGAGGAAAGAGCTGGAGCTGCAGCGGCAGAAGGAGTTAATGCGGCAGAGGCAGCAGCAGCAGGAGGCTCTTCGGAGGCTGCAGCAGCAGCAGCAGCAGCAGCAGCTGGCACAGATGAAGGTAAAGCCTGGACACTGCCCAGAGGAACTACTTGCTGATGTTTCTTAGCTAGCTAGATGCTGGCAGGACGAGTAGCAGCAAAACAGTGTACTTTTCTTATTGTTAAATGTTACTGCTATGGTTGGTTTGATCAACCAAGTATAATATGGTGAATGTACTTTGTGTTAGGCATTTAAACAAGAGGAGAATAAATAAAGAAGGTAGGACATGAGCAGTGATGCAGGCAAAACCAAGTAAATCTCTTTGATTCATAAATTTTGTGCAGCTCAGTAAACTGGAATGCCTCTTCTGTGCCACTTCAGCACTGCTGAGACGAGGGAAATGAGACAAGGCAGCTGTCCTCAGAGAGCTCACGGACTAACGAAAGCCAGAGATGGAAACATTTGGATGTGTAAATGGGAAATGCCATACAGGACTTGGCACACAGCCGACTGGGGGGGTTTATTGAAAGCTGGATTGAGGTGATTAATGCAAAGTGTTGTTTTAGGAGGATTCAGAGCATTATTTGAAATAAGTAGAAAGTGAAGGCTGGGAGACCAGTAAAGAGAGTATGATGGTGGTGGTGAGAATGAATAGGAAGGCCAGAGGGAGAGAATTGGCTTCATAGCAATCAGCAAGACTTAGTGACAGTCTGGATCTGAGGGACAAAAGCAGAAGCTGGGATGCCTCCTAGATAGTAAGCCTTCAGTGACTGGGAAAGTAGTGGAACTGTTGATGAAATTGGAGTACCTGGGAAGGGAGGAGCAGATTATTGGCAGGGTCTGCCTAACTTCACATGGGGGCTGTGGTTAGCCATAAGACTTTGTGTCCCCTGTGTTGAGGGAGCTCACGTGATAAAGACATAGAAGCAGGAACTTAGAATACAGTGTGGTGCATGTGGTGAGAGAGGTGGTATTGGGCAGTAGTTCTCAGGGTGTGATCACCTGAGAATTTGTTAGGAATGCAAATTCTCGGGTCCCAACCCAGACCTACTGAATCAGATCTCTTGAGAGTGGGACCCAGCAGTCTGTGTTTGAACAAGCCTTCCAGGGGATTCCAGTGCTGGCTAAAACGTGAGAACCACTGTCCACCTGGAAAGTTTGGAAAGGCTTCCTGAAAAAAGATAGCTTCTAAATTGAGTCATTGGGGAGGGAAAATTTAAAAAAAGAAAAAGCCAAGCAGGCAGTTTTTGGAGAATGGAGGGACTTTATGAGACAGGAGACATAGGGTGAGGCAGGGGAATGAAGTTAAGAAACACCGTGCTCTGGGGGAGTTGATACAACAGGTTACTGTTGCTGGAGAGTGAGGTGTGAGATAGGTGTGGGCAGGGTCCATATCACCATGGGCTGTATATACCTTATTAAAGAATTAGGACTTGGGCCAGCCCCAGTGGCCTAGTGGTTAAGTCCAGCGTGTTCTGCTTCAGCGGCCCAGGTTTGGTTCTCTTAGTGGCTGCTCTCTTAGCTGCCATGCTGTGCTGGCAGCCCACATACTGCAAAATAGAGGAAGATGGGCACAGATGTTAGCTCAGGGTGAATCTTCCTCAGCAAAAAAAAAAAGAAAAAGAATTAGGACTTAAAGAGGTATGCAAAATAGAGTAGGCCACTGAAATATTTTCAGCTAGGAAATAGCACCCTCAGATTTGTAGGAGCATATAAGTCACTTTGAGAGCTAAGATGGAAGATGGACTTGAAAGGAAAAAAGTGGAGGTCAGCGGACCAGTTGAGAGGGGACTGATGGAGTTGTCCAGGCTAGGAAGAGAAAGGCATGATCTAGGCCTAGTGATGGTGGGATTGGAAAGGAGTTGGAGGCACCACTATTGATTGCTTGCTTTGTGTTAAACACTATGCTCAACAGCTTCCATATGTTACATCATTTCTTCTTCACAACCGTCCTTACAAAGCTTAGGTGGCTACCTGTGTTTTAGCGAGGAGAAACGTTAAGAAGCTGAGTCGCTGCCTGGGGTCCAGCTGAGAGTTGATAGCAGAGCCATGTATTAGAACTCATGTGTCTGTGGCTCCAGGGCCCTGAAGACGCTGTCAGAAGACTTTCATAAGAGGCCACATCACAGGATATGGTGACTGATCAGAATATGGGGCTAAAGGGGGAAGACAAAGGCATGGGAAACTTCCAGATCTCTAAGTTTTTGGTCTCTGTCTTTCGCGTGTCTGGTTTTGGCCTCAATCTTATTCTCCAATAAAAACTGTAAAGATATTTTATAGATAAACATTCTGAATGAAAATAAAGAACTCAAGATGGTTATGAGGAATTGCTAAAAGCTCTCGTGAGAAAAAGCAAGTTTTTTTAAGACAGCTTTATTGAGATATAGTTCACATACCATACAATCCAACCAGTTAAGGTATACACTTCAGTGGCTTTTAGTATATTCACACACATGCGCAGCTATCTCAACACAGTGGATTTTAGAATGTTTTCATTACCCACACCCCCTGCAAAAAAAACCCCTTTTAGCTGTCACACCCTACCCCCTAGTTTCCCCAGCTGTGAGATAGCCGTAATCTACTTTCTGTCTTTATAGATTTGCCTATTCTAGACATTTCAGATAAATGGAATCATATAATAAGTGGTCTTTTGTGACTGACTGCTTTCACTTAGTGTAGTGTTTCGAAGGGTCACTCATTGCTGTAGCATGTATCAGCCCTTCGTTCCTTTTATGACTGAATAATACTCCGTTGTATGGATATGTGAAGTTTTGTGTATCCATTCATTAGTTGACGGACATTTGAGCTATTTCTGCCTTTTGGCTGTATACTACTGCTATAAATATTCATATACAGGCCTTTATATGTGGATGTATGTACCTAAGAGTGGAATTTCTGGGTCATATGATAACTATGTGTTTAAGGGTTTGAGGAACTGCTAGGCTTTTTCCAAAGTGGCTGCACCGTTTTATGTTTAATGTATAAGAGTTCAGGTTTCTTCACATCCTCATCAACCTTTATTATCTGACTTTTTGATTATAGCCGTCCTAGTAGGTGTGAAGTGATACCTCCTTGTGGTTTTGGTTTCTATTTCCCTGATCACTGATGATGTGGGGTATCTTTTCATGTGTTTATTGGTCGTTTGTATATCTTCTGTGGAGAAATGTCTATTCAGATCCTTGGGCTATTTTTCAACTGTGTTATTTGTCCTTTTATTATTGAATTGTAAGAATTCCTTATATATTCTGGATATAAGTCCCTTATCAGATGTATGATTTAAGAATATTTTCTCCTCTTATTTGGGTTGTCTTTTCACTTCTTTGATAGTATCCTTTGATACACAAAACTTTTTAATTTTGATAGTCTAATTTATCTATTTTTTCTTTTATTGCTTGTATTTTTGCTGTCAGGCCTAAGAATTCATTGCCAAATCGGAGGTCATGAAGATTAACTCCTATGTTTTCTTCTCAGACTTTTGTAGTTTTAGCTGTTACATTTAGGTCTTTGATCCATTTTGAATTAATTTTTTTTTTTTTTTTTTAAAGATTTTATTTTTCCCTTTTTCTCCCCAAAGCCCCCCGGTACATAGTTGTGTATTCTTCGTTGTGGGTTCCTCTAGTTGTGGCATGTGGGACGCTGCCTCAGCGTGGTCTGACGAGCAGTGCCATGTCCGCGCCCAGGATTCGAACCGACGAAACACTGGGCTGCCTGCAGCGGAGCGCGCGAACTTAACCACTCGGCCACGGGGCCAGCCCCTTGAATTAATTTTTATAAATTGTGTGAGTTAAAGGTTGGACTTCATTCTTTTGCATGAGACTATCCAGTTGTCCTAGCACCATTTGTTGAAAAGACTCTTCTTTGTCCATTGAATGACCGTGGGACTCTTGTTGAAAATCAATTCACCAGAGACATATGGGTTCATTTCTGGACTCTGAATTCTATTCAAATGCTCCCTATGTCTTTCATTATACCATTAACACTCTGTCTTGATATTACTGTTGCTTTGTAGTAAGTTTTGAAATCAGGAAATATGAGTCTTCCAACTTTGTTCTTTTTTATTTGCATATTGTTTCAGCTATTCTGGGTCTGTTTCAATTCCATATTAATTTTAGAATGAGCTTGTCAGTTTCTGCAAATCAGCCAGCTGGGATTCAGGTAGGGATTGCGTTGATTCTGTAGATCAGTTTGGGGAGTTTTGCCATCTTAACAACATTAAGTCTTTTGATCCATAAATATCAGATATTTTTTCTATTTATTTAGATCTTCTTGAATTTCTTTCAATGTTATACACTTTTCAGAGTATAACTTTTGTACTTCTTTTGTTGAATTTATTCTTGAGTATTTTCTCCTTTTTGATGCTATTGTAAATGGAGTTTTCAAAATTTTCAGATTGTTGAAGTGTATGGATATACAATTTTTTTTATATTGAGCTTTTATTTTGCAATCTTACTGATCTGGTTTGTTAGTTAATAGTTTCTTAGTGGATTTATTAGGATTTTCTGTATGCAAGATCAGGTCATCTACAAACTGAGGTAGTTTTACTTCTTCCTTACCAATCTTTTATTTCTTTTCCTTGCCTATTTGCCCTGGCTAGAACCTTCAGTACAATGTTTAATAGAAATGGCAAGTGCGAATATCCTTGTTTTTTTCCTGATCTTGGGGTGGAGGGTAGGCATTCAATCTTTCACCATTAAATTTCTTGTTAGTTGTAGGGTTTTTCCCTATTTCTTCCTTGTTGAGCATTTTTATTGGGAAAGGGTGTTGGATTTGTTAAATGCTTTGTGTGTATTGAGATGATTATATGGTTTTTATTTTCATTCTATCTGTATAGTGTATTATGTTAACTGATTTTCAGATGTTAAGCCAACTTTGGGTTCCTGGGCTAAATCCTACTTGGTATATAATTCTTTTTGTATATGTTGCTGGATTTTGTTTGCTAATATTTGGTGAGGATTTTTGTGTCCATAAGAGATACTGGTCTGTAGTTTTTTTTCCCCCGTCTCTCTCTTCTTGTAATGTCTTTGCTTTTGGAGTCAGGATAATACTGGTCTTGAAGAATGAATTGGGGAATATTCCCTCCTCTTCTGTTTTTTGGGGGAAGAGTTTGTAAAGAATTGGTGTTATTTCTTCTTTATTCTTTAAAATGGTGGAATTCAGTGGTGAAGCCATCCGGGCCTGGACTTTTCTTTATGGATAGTTTTTTGATCACTGTCTTTACTTCTTACAGGTCTATTTAGATTGTCTCTTTCTTCTTGAGTTAGTTTGGTAGTTTGTATCTTTATAGAAATCTGTCTTTTTCATCTAGGTTATCTAATTGATTGGCAAACCACTGTTCAGACTATTCCTTTGTATTCCTTTTTTATTTCTATAAGATCAGTAGTGATGTCCATATTTCATTTCTGATTGTAGTAATTTGAGTCTTCTCTCCTTTTTTCTTGGATGATGAAGCTAAGTCAATTTTGTTGGTCTTTCCAAAGAACCAGTTTTTGGTTTCAGTGATTTTTTTTCCTCTATTTTTCTTTTCTTTGATCTTTATTCTTTCTTTCCTTCTGCTTGCTTTCAGTTTGCTCTTTTTTTTTTTTAAAGTATCTTAAGGTAGAAAGTTTATTCATTTGAGATTTGTCTTTTTCTCAGTATAGGCATTTGCAATTATAAATTTCCCTGTAAGTATTGCTTTAGCTGCTACCCATAAGTTTTGATTTCCTCTTTGACCCATTGGTTATTTAGGAAGTGTTTTAGTTTCCACTTATTGTGAGCTTCCAAAATTTCTTTCTTTTACTCATTCTAGTTTCATTCAGTTGTGATCAGAGAACATACTTTGTATTATTTCTATTCTTTTCAATAAATTATTGAAGTTGATTTTATGTCTTAGCATGAAGGTTTACTTCTTGCATACAGTTTTACTTTCTTTTGGTCTGTCTTGGCAAATGTTCCATGTTCATTTGAGAAGAATGTATATTGTACTTTTGTTGAGTGTTCTATAGATGTCTGTTAGGTCTAGTAGGTTTATAGTCTTGTTCAGGTCGTCTAGTTCCTTGTTGATCTTCCACAAGTTGTTTTGTCCATTATTGAAAGTAGAGTATTGACATGTCTTAAGTATTATTGTTGAATTGTCTAGGTCTCCTTTATTTCTGCTGTTCCTTTCTTCGTGTGTTTTGGTACTCTGTTATTAGGTGCGTATAAGTTTATAATTGTTAAATCTTCCTGCTGGATTGTCATAAAATTTCTCTTTATCGCTAGTAACATTTTTTTTGTTTTAAAGTATGTTTTGTCTGGTAATGGTATAGCAACTCTAGCTTTCTTATTGTTGCTGTTTGCCTGATGTATCTTTTTCCATCTTTTTACTTCCAATCTGTTTATATCTTTGAATATAAATTGTCTCTTGTAGACAATGTAAGTGGATCTTATTTTTTTATCTAGCCTGATAATTTCTGCCCTTTGATTGGATTCTTTAATCCATTCACATTTAATATTATTGGTATAGTTGGATTTATGCCTGCCATTTTACTTTGTTTTTTATGTCTCTCCTTTTTGTTTCTCTATTCCTCCTTTACTGCTTCTTTTTTTTCCACATTAAGTATTTTCTAATGTAGCATTTTAATTTCTTTACTGATTTTCATCTATATATATTTATTTTTAGTTATTTCCTTAATAGTTGCTGTAGGGCTTATCATATACATCTTAACTTATGAGAATCAACTTCAGATTTATTCTTAATTAATTCTAGTTTGACATAGAAACACTACTCTCTTACAGCTCTATTCTCTTTTCCCCGTTTTTGTAGTTTGTTATAATGTTATATCTGTAAGTGTTATAAACACAGTAACACACTGTTACTTTATATATAGAGAAAAAGAACGATATATACGTATAGCTTTTATTCTGTAACTTTATCATTTCTACTTCTCTTCATTTGTCCCTGTGGATTCAAGTTACCATAGAGAGTCATTTACTTAGCACAGTACAGCTTTGTTCCCACTTACCTCTATTGTGTTGTTTATGGCAAACATGTTAGATTTCTATATGTTATAGGCCCAACAATACATATACATTGTTTTATACAGTTGCTTTTCTTTTTCATTAAATTTTTTGCTGAGGAAGATCAGCTCTGAGCTAACATCTGTTGCCCATCTTCCTCTTTTTTTGTTTGACAAAGACTAGCCCTGAGTTAACATCTGTGTCAGTCTTCCTCAACTTTATATGGGGGTTGCCACCACAGCATGGCTGATGAGTGGTGTAGGTCCATGCCTGGGATCTGAACCTGTGAACCCGGGCCACCAAAGCAGAGCGCACTGAACTTAACCACTATGCCACAGGGCCGGCCCCTACAGTTGCTTTTTAAAATCAGTTAGGAGAAGAAAGAAGAAATATGCATGTATTACTATCTTTTATAATTACGTAATTACTTTCATTGGTGCTCTTTGTGGATTCACATTCCTTGCTGGGGTCACTTGCTTTCAGCCTGAAGAACTTCCTTTAATATGTCTTGTAAGGCAAGTCTGTTAGCAACAAAGTCTCTGAATTTGTGTGGGAATGTCTTTATTTCACCTTCATTTTTGAAAGATAGCTTTACTGGGTATAGAATTCTTGCTGACAGTTTTTGCTCTTTGAGGACTTTGAATAAATTATCCACTGCCTTCTGACCTCCATTGTTTCTGATGGGAAGTCAGCTGTTGATTTTATTGGGATTCCCTTGTAAGTGAGAATTTGTTTTTCCTTTTGGTACTTTCAAGATTTTCTCCTTGTTTTTGGCTTTCAGCATTTTTACTATGATAATATCTGCTTGTGGACCTCTTTGAGTTTATCCTGCTTAGAGTTTGTTAAGCTTCCTGGATGTGTGGATGAATGTTTTTCAGTAAATTTGAGAAGATTTCACCCAGGATTTCTGCTCTTCTCACTCCTCTCCTTCTTGTACTTATGTTACCCATATGTTGGTGCACTCAGTGATCGCTCACATTTCTCTAAGTCTCTCTTCATTTTTCTTCATTCTTTTTTATTCTGTGTTGTTTGGTTTGTGTAGTCTCTGTTGATCTGTCTTCAAGTTCACTTTCTTTCTTTTGCCAGTTCAGATAGATTGTTGAGCTCCTCTAGTGATTTTTCATTTCATTTATTGTGCTTTTGAGCTCCAGAATTTCCTTTTGGTCCTTTTAAAAATAATCTCTATCTTTTGTTGATGTTCTTTATTTGATGTGACATTGTTATCATGGCTTCCTTTACTACTTTAATCATGGTTTCCTTTAGTTCTCTGAACAAGACTGACATCTTTGTTAAATCTGATATCTGATTGCTCTCACAGACAGTTTCTTTTGCCAACTTTTTCCCTGGTATATAGGTCATACTTTATTGTTTCTTTACATGTCTTATAATTTTTTGTTGGAATCTGGACTTTTTTGATAATACATTGTAGCAACTCTGGGTACTAGGTATTGGTGTCTCTCCCCCACTGCCACTCCCCTCCCATTGTTATTATTTATTTTGTGACTAGCTGGATTAGTTGAGTGAAGTCCCATTTCCCTCCTCCTCTTTGCAGTAGTGTGAAGCTTCTGCTGGTGTTCCTCTGAGGCTGCAGCATTGGATATGCCCACAGTCACTCTAGGATGACAGTGGTTTTGGCTAAGCTCTCTTTGACAATCTTTTTTCCATATCCAGCTGAGCTCCACTAATTGCTAGCTGGATTGCTCTATTGTTCTCAAAAGTACCTTGGGGCATAAATAGCTAGACTGATCTAATCAAAATTAGGCTTTGAAGAGATACTTCCTGAGGTCTATGTTTGAGATGTGTTCTGACCCCTGGAGGACTTCTTCCAGCTCTTTCCTTGGTTCTCTGAGACTAAGTAGTGGCCTGCAGTTTAGGCTGTATCTCCAATGAATCTACTATTCTTCTCCAGGTTGCCTTTCACTCCAACCTCCATGTTTTTTGAAGGTACCCTTAGGCTTAAACTCCTCGTCCTCCACACTGTGTTTCAAATGAAGTCAGTTTCTTCGGAAGAGGTTTAGAACTCTCTGTATTCCAGTCTCTTTGCCCCACCTCCATCCCTGGGCAAAAATCCCTGAGTCACAGCTCTGGAGCTGGGAGCAATGGTGTGCTTTTCTCTGAGTGACACCCCTGCTGTAGGAGTTGAGCCTTTGGGGAAGGGCAGCAGCCTCAGGTCTTCATGGCTTGCGTCTCCTGGTGTCATGGAACCTCTGCCTTTTGAGCTAGGGCAGTGGCAGTCAGGGTCCTATAGTCTAAGTACACTGTGTTCAAGGTAGTTTCCATCCCACAAGGGGGCACGAGGCATAAGAAAGGGGCCCCCACCTCTCACCTGTACTTTCCTGTAACTCCAGCTTTACAGCAGGGTAGCTGGAGCCAGAATGAGAAATGCTGATGTTGCACTCTTTCCAGGAAGGCAGCACTAACTGGCAGCTGAGGGGGGAGGAGAGGGAGGCCTGTGTTCTTGGCTGCACTCATCTGGAGTGGAGTTTCTGGCTGGCTGAGCTAGGAGTTGCGAGTCAGTGGGTCTTGGTGCAAGTACCACAGGCTTTGTTTTTAGCAGATTTTCCTGAAGAAATGGTTCTTCATTTTCTGCATTCCCGTAAGACAATTTCCCGAGGCTTTAAATGGTTTTTGAAAAGTAATTTTCATCAGTTTTACTGAGGAGTGGGTCCATAGAGCTCCTGGTGCTGTCATACTGAAAGTGGGACACAATTGTTTTTTTAAAAAGTTAAGGTAGCAACGTCAGGGCAGAAAAGAAAAGGAGTAAGTTTTTTTAATCAATGAAGGATATTAGGCATTCAGGAGTCACAAAATGTGCCAAATTCCCTACTGTTTGCTTCTGATTTGGGAGAGAGTTGTTCTGAAAAGCATATTGACAAACGGCAGTTCTCTGAGTGGGCAGTACAGGATGTTGGTTCAACCGGAAAATGCCCTGAGGCAATGTTGATGGAGTGATGGGAGATTATTTCCTATGGACAAGTAAGACGAAGGAAAATGATAGCTATCTACAGTTTGTCTCTCATGTGAAGAAGACTTAGATTTGTTGTGCATTACTTCAGAGAGCAGACCCATGAATCATGAACGAAAAGGCCAGTGGAGTGTATTTTGGCACAGTAATGGGAAGGATCTCAGAGGTGCCTGCAAGGGGAATAGGCCATCTCAGGGGTTGGCACATCTGTGCCTGGTGCTGGCTGAGGTTCTACTGAAGAGAACTGGGGTTGGTTCCTGGGCATGGCTGGGTGACACATCCACTGGGATTTTAGACAACATTAGTGATTACTGGCTGATTGTATCTGCATCAGAATTACAAAAATATGCAAATTCTCTGGCTTCACCTTTGGATCTTCTGATTCATTCAGTGGGGGCCAGGGCATCTGCGTTTTTAAAGTTCCCCCCCGGGTGATGCTGCCATGTTTGAGAGCTGTTGGCTTATTTGATTTTGATAAGCACCTTCCACATATATCATTTCCTTTGGAGGAAAAGAGTTTGCGGTCAACTTTGCCTGCCTAGTCCCCCATCTTTCTCGCTTAGCTTCCCTCTGCACCCCTCCTGGACTCCAGCACAGGTGTGTTTTGAGAGAAGTGCCCCTACTACCCATCACATTGGCCAATAAAGGTCAAGGATCGATTGCATTCAGTACTGTTGAGGGTACTCATTGGAGAGCTGTTTGGTGATATCAGTGACAGTTTAAGCCATTTGTACTCTTATCCCATCAGTTCCAGGCTTAGAGGTTTCTACTGTAGAGCCGTTCTCTTTTGGGACTCTTCGGCATTTTGTTTGTTTTAATCCATGCTTATGTCTTATTTTTATTAAACATATCTTAAGTCTGGTTAGATTTGTTTCTTGTTGTTTTTAAGAGCCATAACATATCTTGCAATTTGTATCTTTTTCTGGCCTAGAAAGACCAAGAGATTCCCTTAGAATAATCAAGTTTTTGAGAACTTTAAGTTATTCAGGACCCAGCTATTTACACTCTTATTTTAGTCAGTAATTTCAAGGGATAGGAAAAACAGAATTATTCATTAAAAACAGTGTAGTGCTCATGACTGGAAGCTGTAGCCTTGTTAACTCTCTTTGATAAAAGACTAATTGAGACTTTCATGCCTGGTATCTTTCAATAGCTGCCCACCTCAGCTCTCCCTTCAAAAATCTTGTCCTTACCCTTTCCCTGGAAGGTAACATCATGTCCTTTATTGCCTCCTTGGATTAAAAATTTAGTGATTGTTTTGTTTACTCCTTTCTCTTCATGGCTCTGTATTGCTTGTATATATCAATGCCAGATGTGACAAATTTGCAATTCCAAAATGGTAGATCAAATAAAAGTGTATTTTGTGTGTTTTGAGTTTTAAAATCTCAGGTTTGGGGTAGTGACAAAAAATGTAAGTAAAATAAGCTAACTGACTGGGAGAATAGTGTGTAAAAGGATTGAAGAAGGAAACTTTCATTCAGTACTGTAAATGGATGGGGGAAACGTGAATATTCTGGCTGTGCGTTGTGCATTATTGCCTCTTTGTTTCCTGTCCACAGTTCCTCATAAACTCTCCTGCCTTCCTTTTTCGTTAGCTTCCCTCTTCTTCAACATGGGGCCAGCAGTCCAATACAACAGCGTGTCAGTCCCAGGCAACACTGTCTCTGGCTGAAATCCAAAAACTAGAAGAGGAACGAGAACGGCAGCTTCGAGAAGAGGTAAATTTTCAAACTAACAGTGGTCTGGCCAGATGGCGCTCCAGAAGAGCTGCTGTGCATGATGGAGTGAGATAGTTATCATGGTCAGAATTGGCATTCATTATGAAACTCGGTAACCTATAATTTGGTCACTCTAGCAAATTGGAGGGATTTAATAGGAATAACATTAAGACTGGGTAACATAAATGTTCAGTTACCTTAGACATTTTACCACAGCTCTTGAGAGGATAGCTCATAAATAAAACTATGTGGGTTTTTCAGAATTGTGGGTGAGTTTTGTGCATTCTAAACATCCTTTTATAAACTTAAAATATGACAGAAATAAAGTCTCTCTGCTGGTAAGTCTGTATCCTGTAGTTCATCATTTGGATAGGAAGGATACAAAAGAGTGAAAGGGAGGAAAAAAAGGAAGAACACAGTTCTTGACAGACAGGAGACAATGAATAAGTAAAATGGTTTGGTTCAGCGTGCCTTTAGGTGCTGTATTCATCCATCCATCCATCCATCCATCCGTTACATATTTGCTGAGTACTAGTCAGTGATAATTAGAGTCTGGGGATATAGCTGAGTCTAAAACAGACAAAATTCTCTGCTTTTGTAAAGCTTAACCTCTAGTTGAGGGGACATGTACAATAAAAATTAAGTAAAACATAGGACGTACTAGAAGAGGATTAAGTGCCAGTGAGAGAGAGAAAGCGGGAAGGGGGCTAGAGAGAGGATTGAGGGTTGGGGCTGGTGTTGGTGGTGGTAGTGATTGGTTGTGTAGTTTTAGGTAGTGCAGGCTGGGAAAGCCTCTCCGAAAAGGTGGCGTGAGTCTTGGCTTGAAGAAAGTGCTTTATGTGGACCTGATGTGAGTCAGAGCAGTCAGTCTGTTAGAGAATGCTAGTTGTCAGTTTTGAATCTGGGTGTTATGATTCACCAAAGGCCCTGGGTACACAAAGAGAAGTGGGAATTGTCTGTACATATTCACCATGTAGTGTGCTTGACGTCATCCAACAAGTTAAAATGTTTCCTCACCTTAAAAATTACCTTATTTATCACCCTCTTAAAAAAAAAAAGACTGTACTTTCTCTGAAATCATTTTTCTTTTCTAAAATCTTATCAACAAATGGATACAGAGTATATCTTCTCCCCTCAAGGCTAGAAAGTGTTCCAATAATTTTGGTCTCTGCTGAATAAAAGAAAGATAATAGTGGTCATTAGAGTTGGGATCACAGATCTTTTCCTGTTCCTCTTTTTGTCAGAAGTTAATCATTGCATCATTATGTTTTCATTTGATTAATTTTCTTTGAACCATTAAGTCTTCCTGTATCCTTCAAAAGGTATAAAATGCCACTCAATAGATACTTCTCACATAGGGGAACCTAAGATAGTTTTATTTCATCTTTTCTCTGGAGGTGTCCTATCCAGGACCCTCTAATCTATTCAGATCTGGCCTCTCCTGGGTTGTTGAGCAGCGGTTGTCATTCTTATCATTTGCATGCTACCCTCCTGGACTGATTTTTATTTTCTCATATTTTTATCTCCTGTTTTCCATCTTGGTCTTTTTATCTTTTTTGATGGGGCATTTCCTCAGTCTTACCTTTCAGTCCTTCTACTGAACTTTTAATGTATGCTATTTTATTTTAAATTTCTCTGAGTCCTTATTTTGATCTCTAATGATTTCTTTCAATAGCCTCTTATTCTTGTTTCATTGAAGGCACCATCTTATCTCTCTTAAGAATATTACTTACTGATAGCTTTTTGGAAAACTAGCTCCTGTTTCCCTCTGTCTCATTTCTGTCCCACTGAATTTTGTTTGTTTGACTTGGTCTTTGGCTTTTACCTTGGAACCTTATGTCACATGTCTGTTGATCATGGACTTTTTCTTCATATTTAGGATAAGGCACTAAAAAGCTGATGGGAGGTTCTCGTATACAGTAGTCCCCCTTATCCAGAGGGATACGTTCCAAGACCCCCAGTGGATGCCTGAAACTGTGCATAGTACTGATTTTTTCCTATACGTATTTTTTCCTACACGTACGTAGTTGTGATGAAGTTTAATTTATAAATTAGGCACAGTAAGAGATTAACAACAATAGCTGGAAATAAAATAGAACAGTTATAACAATATACGGTAATAAAAGTTATGTGAATGTGTGGTCTCTCTCTCAAAATATCTTATTGTACGGTACTTACCCTTCTTGTGATGGTGGGAGATGATAAAACGCCTACATGATGAGATGAAGTGAGGTGAATGGTGTAGTCATTGTGACATAGCCTTAGGTTACTATTGACCTTCTGACAGCACATTAGAGGGAGAATCACCTGCTTCTGGACCTTGATTGACCACGGGTAACTGGAACCACAGAAAGTAAAACTGTGGGTAAGGGGGCCCTTCTGTATACGATATCTCATTGAGCTTTGCTGTAATGGTCTCTGGCTGGACTCTTCTGTTGGTGCAGTTTCCCCCGTATTTTAGTATCTCTAGTTGTATTCTCCTTTGCTGGGTCAGCTTCCCCATAGATTAATGTATCAATCTGGCTCAGGCTCTCTAAAGAGGAAGTTTTAGTTTTCTGCTGGCGAGAGGGAGAGATGGCTGCCCAACTGCATCAGGTAGAGGAGGTAGTCTGGGGTCTACTTCTGCTGTTTACAGACTTTCAGCCCATCTTCTGTTGGAGATACCCATACCTCTAGTTCCTGAGCTTTCTGCATGAATTGGCCTGTTTCTGAGCTTCCTTTACCTAGGTTTCACCTTACTGGGTGTGTTATATTGGCTATCGTTTGTCTGCTTTCCAGCTTTTAAAATCTGTTTTGTTCTCTTTGTCCGTATGAGGTTTATGCTTTTAAATATATATATATATTTTTCTGTAATATGGGTAGGGCTTTGGGAAGTAAACATAGGTATTTCATTTCTGTGCTTAACCAAAAGCCCTACTTAGTTTTTTTTTTTTTTTTTTTTTTAAAGATTTAATTTTTTTCCTTTTTCTCCCCAAAGCCCCCTGGTACATAGTTGTATATTCTTCGTTGTGGGTCCTTCTAGTTGTGGCATGTGGGACGCTGCCTCAGCGTGGTCTGATGAGCAGTGCCATGTCCGCGCCCAGGATTCGAACCAACGAAACACTGGGCCGCCTGCAGCGGAGCGCGCGAACTTAACCACTCGGCCACGGGGCCAGCCCCAGCCCTACTTAGTTTTTAAGAAGTAATTCTGCGTTTGATCTTTTTATTCTCCTCTTAGGTACCTCTGGCAGTTTAAATCTTTATTTGCAGCAAAAGAGTTAACCCTGTCAACTGTTTAGTTTTGTATAGCTACTGTGTATTTGCATTCCATTTAGTATACTGGATATTTGTAACTATAAAACCAGATCCTGGGCTAGCTTCTATTTTTGTGCAACAGCAAAGGCGCCAGCAGAGGGAATTGATGAAAGCTCTCCAGCAACAGCAGCAGCAACAACAGAAACTCTCAGGTTGGGGGAATGTCAGCAAACCCGCAGGTACCACGAAGTCTCTTCTGGAGATACAACAGGAAGAAGCCAGGCAAATGCAGAAGCAGCAGCAGCAGCAGCAGCAGCAGCACCAGCAGCCAAATAGAGCCCGGAATAGTACGGTAGGTTGCTTTTCCTAAGCAGTCGTTGGATGGATGATGTTATAAGTTATCTTTTCTGACTATTGTGGACTCTCTTTTTATCTTTTAATATTGTTAACCATAATCATTTGTCTCTTTTTCTTTAACAGCATTCCAACCTGCACACCAGCATTGGGAATTCTGTTTGGGGCTCAATAAATACTGGTCCCCCTAACCAGTGGGCATCTGACCTAGTCAGTAGTATCTGGAGTAATGCTGACACTAAAAACTCCAACATGGGATTCTGGGATGATGCAGTGAAAGAGGTGGGACCTAGGAATTCAACAAATAAAAATAAAAACAACGCCAGTCTCAGGTAGGGCTCAAAATGATCAAACCTCTGTTCCTTGGTGGGTTGGGGGATGGGGCATATGAAGAGTGGGATATTGGCTGGGCAGGGAAAGGTAGTTATTTAGTTTTTTCTTATTTTCATCTGTGTACAAGCACGTGAGGTCATAGTTTAGTGATTGCTTTCCTCCCCCTGGAAACACATCTATGTTATGACTAGGAGCTCCTTCTGCTGCTGGGCACTTAGTCCATTACCTGTCACGTGGTAACCACTTAATAAATACTAGGAATAGTATATTTTCGTTGTTGTTGTTGAACATTTCTCTAAGGTATTCTCTAGACCTTAGCATTTTTTTCCTAGTTTATATTTTTAAGTTACTTATACTATAATGAGTATTATAAACACCTCTGTAATGGCCTTGAGCCTATTTATTTTTATGACAAATTAGTTACATTTTGCCTTCATCTTTCTTTCCTTAAGTATATAGTGCTGTTGAATGAGCATGGGTTTTAGTGTTAAATACATCAACTCAGATCCCAGCACTACCACTTATTAGCTGTGTGACCTTGGGCAAAAGGGAAACTCTTTGAGCCTCAGTTCCCTCATCTGTAAAATGAAGATAACAACAACTTCCTGAGTGTAGCTGGAGAGATTAAATGAATACACCTGAAGTAGTCAGTAAAGTGCCTGGCACATAGTAACTACTTAATAAATGGTAGTGTTGTCAGATTGTTTCTTCTCGCTTGAGGGCCTAACACCTTGTGAGGAGGACCCTAAATATCCGTCAGTTTATTGAGAATCTTTGCCAGGCACTGTGCTCTCCCTTTGTGTACAATGTCTTTATTCCTTGTGATAACCCAAAGCAGTATTAGTACTATTTTACAGATGAGAAAACTGAGGCTTAGCAAAATTAAAAAGTACAGAAGGACATATAGAAATAATTTAATTATGTCTCTGAAAAGAAGCCCTATATTCACAAACTGGAATGTACTAGTTCAGGATGGATTTTTAAGAGGTTATTGGGTAACCACCCCCCCCCCCCGCAAATACAAATATTTGAATTTTGTTTTTTTTTTTCTTTCTTGGAGCCAAGCATTGGATTACTGGTCAGCCATCCAGTGTTGCCAAGACATTATCTGTTTATGGTGGTGTAGTATAATCATACAGTGACAGTTTCCGGGACTATAATATCGCCCTGTTGTTTTGCTTTAGTAAATCTGTAGGTGTGTCTAACCGGCAGAATAAGAAAGTAGAAGAAGAAGAAAAGTTGCTGAAGCTCTTTCAGGGAGTAAATAAAGCCCAAGATGGATTTACCCAGTGGTGTGAACAGATGCTTCATGCCCTTAATACGGCAAATAACTTGGATGGTAAGAACTGGGGAGGGAAACCCAGCATGTAGAATGGCAGAGCAGAACCCACAGAGGAGTTGGCAAACTGGAATTATGGGCCACAACTCAGGAGGTGACATCTCAAGGAGGTGAAGTCCTGCACCTGCTGTAAGAACTTGACTCTTTAGTAGTATTGTGTATAGTATGACTTGTGAGAAAAGTCCTGTAATACTCTGCTCGAATAGGTTATCAGTGGTTGCCAAAAAGTAAATGTTATCTCAGGCTGTCGTATGCTGTACAGGACAGAGGTGGTCATAGTTCCCTGCTGCTCATTTTATGGGGGACATTGCCAGTCAGACCAAGTCCTAAGGAAGGTAACTTATAGGGGGAACAAAGGTCAACCAGGGCAAGAGAAGGTTGAGGTGATGTGAGATCTTTCCCTTCCTCCTTTGGGGCGGGGGTGGGAATCACGTGACAGAGCAAGTAGACTTAATCTGTGCGGGAGAAAACTAGGACCAATGTGTGGAAGTGAAAAGGTTCAGCACAATTTGAAGAAAACTTGCTAACTATTAGCTGTTCACAAAGAGAATTCTCTGCTTAGATGGAAGTGAGTTCCTCCCTCACCTCCGGATGTTTGAACACAGATGGGTCAGCTTGGTGTGGAAGGGGTTACCATAACTGATAGGCTCTGTTGAACTAGTCCGCTTTGCATGTCTTGTCTGAAACCAAGGATCTCTTAAAAACGGAGCAGTAAAGGAATTAAAGAGTTCCCTTGCAGTGTTGTAACAATATCTAATGATCTGAAACAGCCAGAGAAAACGATAGTAAATAAGAGTAATGGCTGCCATCCATTAAGCACCTACCATGTGCTAGGCACTTTCTAGGGATTAACATGTGTTATCCCAGTTTTTAAATTTTTGTAGCAATTTTATAAGATACCATTACAATATAGGTGATATTATCCCCATTTTATAAATTAGGAAACGGAGGCTCAGAATGGTTAAGGAACTCATCAAGGTCACACAGCCAGCAAATTTCAGAGTCAGGTTTTAAGCCCATATCTGTCTAACTCTGATACTTGTGCTTTCCTCCTACACCACACTGCTTGCATGTTCCATTTGACTTCTCTCTAAACGTGTGATGTCTCAGTGAAGTGAAAGGAGGGTATGGCTTTATCTTTAGTATCTGTCATGGTGCCAGGCACACATTATAGCATTTAATAAATATTGAGGGGGCCGGCTCCGTGGCCGAGTGGTTAAGTTCGCTTGCTCTCCTGTGGCGGCCCAGTGTTTGGATCCTGGGCGCGGACATGGCACCGCTCGTCAGGCCACGTTGAGGTGGCGTCCCGCATCCCACAACTAGAAGGACCTGCAACTAAGATATACAACTATGTACTGGGGGGTTTGGGGAGATAAAGCAGGAAAAAAAAAAAGAGATTGGCAACAGTTGTTAGCTCAGGTGCCAATCTTTAAAAAAAAAAATAAATATTGATTGAATTTAAGAAAAGAAAGAATGAATCTCCAAATACCTTCAGTCTAGGCAAGCACTTGTTTCAATTAACGTAACATTTAGTTTCTACCAACATAACATTTAGTAAAACTAAACATGCATGATCTGTCTTTGTTTGACTCTATACTATTTCAGATAATTTTGGGCATTGCAATGATAGCGGCTTCCCCTCACCATTTCTACAGAGTAGATTAAAAAATATTTAACATAATAGCTGCATACTTTTCAAGTTTCTGTCATTGTCTGTATTAGGTGTGACAATATATTGAAAACGAAAACTGATTTTTTGTATGTGATATTTCATTGTTACTCTTTGTCTTCTCCCCCCTCGTGCTGCAGTTCCGACATTTGTTTCCTTCCTCAAAGAAGTAGAATCTCCTTATGAGGTCCATGATTATATTAGGGCCTATTTAGGAGATACCTCAGAGGCCAAGGAGTTTGCCAAGCAGTTCCTCGAGCGCCGTGCCAAACAGAAAGCCAGCCAGCGGCAGCAGCAGCAGCAGCAGCAACAGCAGCAGCAGCAGCAGCAGCAGCAGCAGGTATGAGGCAGCAGAGGGGCGCAGCGCCCCGAGAGGGAGTATTAATACCTGGAAATGTTGACAACCAGAGAAGTGAAAGTGCAAACAAAGACACCATTGTTTACATCAAATGACCAAAGCTTTTTAAAATGTGGTAGACTTGATACTTTCAAATTACATGTCCAGAGACCTTTGTGAATTTCTCAAATAGCAAATATAACCATTCTTTCTCTGTTAGGCACAACGGCCCCGTTTTTCTTGGTTCATGTATGTGTCTTAATCAAATTGCAAATTCCAACTTGCCACAGACCCATAAATTTGGTTTTGAATAGTTAAAACCTACAAATGTTAAATGTCCAGTGCTCAGGATACACTGTACCCAGTACTGACAGCACTGCAGCATGCCAGACATTTTGTGTGTTGTGGCTGAGGATGTAAGGTGCAGCCAATTCTCTTTATTTGTGGTAGTTATGTTCTGTGAGGTTACTGACAACAGTGAATTAGCGAATAGTGAACTGTTTCCTAGAGGAAATACAGGGGTAGGTTTCTACAAACTTCTCGTCACGTTTTTCTCAGCCAATCAATATGTAACCGTGTTTTGTGTGCATTTCTGTTTAAAGATGCCTTATTTAATATATTGTTGATTTATTACCACTGAACTCGGCTGCCGATTGCACTATGTAACTCATGTTCAAATGAAGCTTATCTGACACATATATTTTGTCCATAAAAGCATGTCACAGCCTCCTTGCACTTAGAAACAGTAGGCAGCGTTTAACACTTGGGGACCATTTTAAACAATGAAATCACCAACAAAAAGCTTAAAATTGTGAAAAACATGACACTAAATAGACTTTAAAAGATGCTTTTTGACGATATGAGAGCTGAGACAAGGAGGCAGAATATTGTCCTGTTCTGTCTCAAGTGGGAATGTGTGCCTTGGACAACTCAAATTTTTCACTGCTGTGTACCTGTGTGTGTCCAGAATGACCACAGAAGCACTACAAGGATCGCTTTTGGGGTTACACATTATAGTGAGGAAGCGAATTCGGGAATATGGAATCTGAATAATGAGGATTGGTTGTACGAGTATTCTGAAAGACAGATTGGTAAAGCTCATGGGGAGGCCTAAGAATATTCATATCCTGGGGCCGGCCCTGTGGCCGAGTGGTTAAGTTCACACGCTCCACATTGGCGGCCCAGGGTTTCACCAGTTTGGATCCTAGGCATGGACATGGCACGACTCAACAGGCATGCTGAGGCAGTGTCCCACAAAACACAACCAGAAGGACCGCAACTACAGTATACAACTGTGTACTGGGGGGCTTTGGGGAGAAGAGGAAGAAGGGGGAAAAAAGGGAAGATTGGCAACAGATGTTAGCTCAGGTGCCAATCTTAAAAAAAAAAAAGAATGTTCATGTCCTTTAATCCTATAATTCTTCTACTAGAGATAATGTTTGTTACAGGTCACTTCTGGGGATATGTAAGATACAGTGAGGTACAGGGCATTTAAAATCCATTTGGGTAGATGGGCTAACAGGGATCCACTGAAGGAAAGTGAAAGATGTAAGCATGAACAACACTGGATTTTAAGGATTCAGGAGAAGACAGAAGGCTCTTGCTTGGTGAAATGGCCACCTCTGTGTGCTGAAATAGGAAGCGGGAGGCCCAGCACACCACAGCCAGGCCTATCCTTCCAGTGTTCTTTCCCACTCCTCCCTCCCCCGCTACCACTACCCATGCCTTCAACTGGTTCATTGAATCTGATCCCAATTTAAAATTAATTACTCTAATAAGAGCAACAAGTATGTGTGAACGATTGATAGACTATTTCATAGTTCAACCAATTAGTGGAAAGTGTATGGATAATATTTTTTTGACCAGCTTCCTTCTTGGATTGCCAATAGGAATAAAGTACATGATATTAACTTTGTTTGGTAACATGTTGCCAGCTGGTGTGCAGCTTGTCCTCTCTGTCCGGGGGCCCAGAGAAGAAAGGAACCTTCCACTTTGGGTGGGTGAGGGGTGTAAATTGCCAGAGTGCAGAGGTCTCTTTGTGATTATTTGCTGTATATTTAATTTCCTAGTGGATGTTAGATCCATGTATACTCAAGAGGTTTTGACCACCGTCTTCTCACAGCACAGTGGATACCTGGAGTTACCAGGACAGGCCTTGTGGAGGCATAGAGCTTAAATGGGATGTCAGAATCTAAGTGAAGGAAAAGGGCACCATAGTGGACTGCTCTTGGTTTCACTATTACCAGAATCCATGATAGGCTTTCTGTTTTTAAACTCATTCTTCACATGGTGCGGGGAAATCAACCATTTTCTTAGGGTGGCCAAGCCTGCATCCACCGTGTGACCTCAGTTGTGCCATCTTATTTCACAGGAGCCTGTGTGGGGGATGAACCACAGTGCACTCCATTCAGTGTTTCAGACCAATCAGAGCAACAACCAACAATCCAATTTTGAAGCCGTACAAAGTGGCAAGAAGAAGAAAAAACAGAAGATGGTCCGAGCAGATCCCAGTTTATTAGGTGAGCGCAGGCCTAAAGTCTCAGCCAGGAATTAGGGGGGTGCTTGTTATGGCACTTAATGTATTGAGTCCCATGGTGGGATGTTGGTTTATGAAGGGAACTGTTTCTTAGCAAAATTAATTTTTTTAACCAGTTCAAAATAAGTAGTATTCACTGGGCATCTCAAGGCAAGAGCTGTGTCTCAGGTACTATATAGGGTGTAAGACAAGTAATTTATATTGCATGATGCTCTAAACTTTAAAGCCTTGTTTCATATTTAATATGAATTTCCTTGCAATTTAGTTGGCAAGTAGTGCTACTGGAGAACAATAAAAGTTGTTTAAAAACTTCAGTGCTGATTTATGTGGAAGTACACCATAAATCCAATCAAGCGTTCAAAGAAAAGAACCAATATTTGTTGATATCCACTACTTATATGTCACATGAGTCTCAGAATTACTCTGCATTGTGTGGTGATGTTCCAGTTTTCCTAATGAGTAAACAAGGCCTAGAGGATCTAGAACACAGCTCTTCAGCAGTGGGACTGGGGTTTGAGAGCAGGCCTGTTTTCTTTCCATTCTCCTCTGCTACTCACAGCTATTCTTGTCTAGTATCGAGGACCAGTGTCTTCATGCAAGGCAGCTTCATGGAAAAGGTGACCCCTGAAATGGGGCCTTGGCAGGAAGGATAGGGGAATGGTGTTTCTGGAATAAACAGCATAGACAAAGCTGATGGGCTGCCTGTGTTTGTTAAATTGCCCCAACAACCTACAGACAATGATGAAATTAAAATTATTCTATATTTATGAACTTAAAATAGGCTATTGTAAAACCATGCTGTCTGGAATAGAACAATTATATTGGCAAGATGGCAGGTTGGGGTGTTGGCCAAGTTAGGAGGCTGTAGTACAGACCAGATGAAAGATACTAGTGGCCTAAAATAGGGTTTTGCTATTGGAGATGGAGAGGAATTAGATAGATTTGAGAAATTTAGGGGATAGAATTAGCTGGACAAGGAGAAAGGAAAGATTTGGGCAGCAGGATGGATAGTGTTGCCATTTGCTAACATGCTAAGTACTGGGAAGTGGAGCAGGCTTATGGGGAAATGGTGCGGTGATTAAGTGTTGGGTGAGTTGAATGTGAAATGACTGTGAGACCTCCAATGGAGATGCCCACGTGAAAGAACTGACAGCAACAGCAAGAGGTAGGTTGCAGCCCTCCTCTGCCCTTGGTAGACTCCATCCTTTCCTTCAGAGGTTTTCTGTCCTGGAGAAACCAAAATGTAAGGAACAGAAACCTGACTTTGAGGGTTGCCCTTTGGAATGGTACCTGAAAGCCAGCCTGGGAACATAGAAATCTGGTGAAATTCTGTTTTCTTTTGCCTATCTCGAAAGTTTATGGTAAGGATAGATGGAATTGTCCAAAATGTTATCCAGTTTTGACATAAATAGGTGAATATAGATTTGAAAGTGTTCCCTGAATGCTAATTGTGTGGGTTCTAGGTAAGAATGCCTTTGCTCTTTAGCTGTGGCACTGGAGGGTGGGCTCTCAGAGAAAAGCTGCCTCTGAAATGACGTACCGCTCTTTGGATTAAAGATTCCATCTGACCCCATCTCCTACTGCAGGCCCAAGACAGAAAGGGACTTAAAATCCCCCTTCAGAGGAGTGAGAGCGAGTTGTTCTAGGAGTAGAGGCTAAGTAATCTGTGTATCTAGAAGAAGGAGGCAAACAAATACAAGGGAAGTAAAAGTGCAGCCAAGTATTGAGGCAGCTCACCGGAGTGGGCTCCTACCTGGACCATTTCAGGAAAATTTCCGCTCACCTCAGTCTCCCTTTGGAAATTCTGCTAATAGTTACTAATTTCTGCCCCTTACCTTAAACTCATTTTCATTTATTATTATTTTTTAATTGATAGATGCCTTACTGATTTACAGATTGAGAAAAATTAATAAATATCCATCAGTCCCAGTTCGCAATGCATAGAGTGAGAAAACAGATTCTAATTTGATCCAAAAACATCCGTTGAGAAAGTAATCATTGATCAAAAGAGAATTTTGCTTCTAAAACAAACCATCAGGGGGCCCCGCCTCATTTTAATGAGCATATTCTCCATTGTACTCTTGTGCCTGTCTCTAGTTTTTAGAGCTATCAGGTACCATTGTGAAGAAGCATCCTATACTTGGATATGATAAATATACACACACAATAACATTTTTTCTCCAGTCATACTTTTAAGAACAGTCTCTCAAACCTTAAAGAAATCATGTGAGAGAGAGTCTGTTGTTCTGAACTTTACAGAATGTAGTCTTTAGAGCCAAGCAGACTAGGCTTAAATCCTGGTGTGTGTTGCCTTGGGTTTCATTATATCCCAGAACTTTCCCTTCTGTCACCTGGGGAGGAGAAGGGCCTGCCTTACTGGGTTTCTATGACAGGTCAGTGAGACCCTGTCTGCCAAAAGCCTGGGAATCAACATGTTAGGGCAATGAATAAGTAACTTTTTTTATGACCCCAGCTGCTTCTCCCTTCCTGTCTTTACATGGTTAAAATTTAGTTTGTATTTTTATTTCATTTCCACTTTTATTGCATGTAGCTCATTATTATTTTTATCACATTTCATCTGTTCTTGAGATATATGTGAAGTCAAAGAAAAACCTGCTTCAGAATAGAGTAATAGTTCATTTCATAGACTGTTTGGCCTTAGGTTTTTAGACTTACCTAATTAAATCGTTATTTGAAAATATGAACACTAAGCCTTTCATTATTTTCAACAAAAAAACGTCTTGTGGGCTATGGGAGCACAGTTGATGGGTGGAACTCCGGGTGGGGTTTGGAGTCCTGGCCTCTCCCAATATTAGGCCTCCCAGCAACTTGTACCACAGCTCACTTGGCTAATAAATAGGCATGTTTATGTTTTCAGATCAGGTTATTTTTGAGTCAAGATCATAGTATAGTTAAGCTGTTTTTATTATGTAAGGCATTTTTGTTTATTATTGGTACATTTAAAATGTGTACTTATTTGAAAACTTGAATATTAAAGAACAAAAAGGAGGGAGAGAAAACTTAAGTAATAATATTCACAGCACTGCTTTTAGACTGGAGAGCGTCGTCTGCTTGTTTTCTGCTGTTCCAGCAGCAGCTGACACAGTTTGGGGTTTCGTTTAGGGTAGATGAACTAAAAGTGTTTTGAGAGTCAATCATGCCAAGGAGGGCCTGTTAATAGTACTTTTATGAATCTCTGATTATGGAGTTTATTGAAAAATTACATACCTTTGGCTGCTGGCATTAGGTTTCAGACATCACTGGTGGTGTGAGTACGGCTTGTTGCCTGCAATGGCCATGCTCCTACTACTTTTTTAGGCCAGCCAGATTCCATTTTTCAGGTCTACTTAAAGTAGATTGAGTTGAATAAAGTCTTCCAATCTTTTTGTGCTGTCTGCTCTGTGATAGAACATCTGAGAGCTCTAAGGATCTTGTAGGAGGTCTGCCCTTCCCTTTCTCTACCCCTGAAGAGAAAACCTCTTGGCCAGCACTTTGACCAAGTTTTTGAGCCCTGGGGGGAAGTGTATTTCCAATAGTGAGTGTTGTTCCTGCCCTCCCCCCACCCCCATTTCTTTGAAGGTGCGTCTTCTGAATGAGCTTTCCCTCCGGGCCAGCCTGGCCGGGCCTTAATGCACACTTACACCCTAGGGTACTCTCAGGATTGTCTTAAGGCAGTGGTTTGCTATTCCTTTTAAGCAGTGATGCTGTTTTTTCTTTTCTATAATTAAATTATACCAGAATCCTAAGAAATAAAATAAAAGCAAAGAATCTCTCATTGGAAGGACATAAAACTGCTGCTCTGACCTTTATCCTTCTTCCTTCTCCCTCCCTTGAGTACCCCTGTGGTCTGCTCAAAAGCAAGAGACATATTCCAGCCAACTGCCTGGAGTTTGAGCCACTCGCTGTCTGGGTGTGGTCACTCATTGCCAATCTCTTCCTGCAGGGTTTTCAGTCAATGCTTCATCGGAGCGACTCAATATGGGTGAAATCGAGACTCTGGATGACTACTGAGCACCTGCCCGTGGCCTGGCCTCCCCTCTCCTCTCTGCTGACCATGGATTCTCCACCTTTGGACACAACTCTTCCTCACCATTTACTCTCTATCACTCTGCAACAAATCACAGAACCGATCATCTCAGGCTTTTTCTTCTAGCCCTTTGTGTCCAAGATTCTTTAAACCGTTTTTGTTGGTGAGCATCTCAGACTGTAGATAAGTGGACCGGACCCTGTGTCTCGGGGGTGGCAGTGGGGATCACTCCCCAACAAGGCTGATTTTGGGCAGCACCTGTTTACTGTGCCGTGATTTCATCTGCTGTCTCCCAGAAAGTGTGTTGGGATCTGCCAATAGCAATTTACTTCCTCTTGTCACTTTTTTCCTTCTATTTTGTTTTTCTTCTTCTTTTTGTCTCCCCCCTCCCCCACTCCCCATAAGGGCAAGGGGTCTAAATGGTGCAATCATGAAGAGAGTTAATGGTAACAGACCTTGGCCAACAACAAAACGCCCATGGACTGTGACTTGAGTGTCCAACAGAGACAGTCAGAGCTTTCCCAGTCTGAAGGTTGCATTGCCACTGCTAACTTTGGGATTGCATCAAAGAGACCCTGAGTGGGGTGGAGTTTAGATTGGATTGGTTTGATGTTGCACACCCCTCACCTGTTCTTTCTGAGCATCCTTTCGGAGAAAGAATTCATTTTTTCTTCATTAGATAGTGACTTCCAAACAAGCTGACTTCTCCCCTGGCATACTCCAACCTGATTGGACAAAGGAAACCCTGTGGCCTGGGAGAGGGACTTATTCTTAATTTTTCTTTCTTACAAAAACTGATTTTTCCCATAAATATTTTTACTTCAGAGGACTAGGACCAGTTTGTTTTGGGCCTTTCTGCTGAAAATTTGTCTCGTTTAAGAGGCAGCTAGGATCTTTACCATATGTATGAATTTGTATAATTTCATTTTGGATAGGGATAAACTTTTGCTTCTGATAAAAGCCTGGAATTTCATCTGGTTCCTCAGAGCATTGCGTGTGTGTCTTGCTGTGGCCCCGAAAAGGTTTTGTTTAAAGATTCTGGAATGGCAAGTTACTTGCCTTTTCTGAAAAGAGAACATACAAAACCTGACCATCTTTAAGAGCTTCGTCCTTGGAAACCACTATACAGGAGAATGCAGTGGGGGAGGGGATGGGAGAGAACGGGCGAGAGAAGCCTGCTTCCGGCTTCTGGCCATGGCCTCCTAACACCCCTTCACTTCGAACATAAACGTGTCCAAGCCCTATTTATAAACAAATCCTCTTCCTGCCTCCAGCAGCCCCCACAGAACATCACGTGGAATTGCCAATCACACTTTGGTCTGGAGCCATCGGGCCATCCATCCCTGTGTGAGAAGTGCTGTGGTTCGGTGGCTTCTGGTAGAGCACCTTTCTTTCTGTCGTCACTGCCTGAAGAAGGCTGGAGTTGCTCTGAGAGCGGT
This sequence comes from Equus asinus, assembly GCF_041296235.1. NCBI lineage: Eukaryota > Metazoa > Chordata > Mammalia > Perissodactyla > Equidae > Equus > Equus asinus. Next base: position 8,210,894 of record NC_091808.1, on the reverse strand, counting down.
TTGGTTTTGGATGATTATATTTGGTTTCTATTTTTATTCTTTTGGATCACCATTCTCCCTATCCCTTCTTGCCTCCCTCCCTCCTAAACATGTACAATAACTATACAGAGACTGCTACAAACTTGTATATAGTTTTTGGATTAAATAGCATGAGGAGATGGGGAACCATTTAAAATTGGGACTCCTACTCTCCTTTGCTTTGTAAATTCAAAAAGTGGGGGGTGGGGAAGAGGGATAGTTAAAATGTTTACAAAACTTTAAGCTCCCTCAGAACTTTTGCCAGTGTGGAGGAAAATAAAAAAGAACTTAAATAAAACTTCGTGGTATTCTATGTGAGCGTACCTCTTGTACTCGCCTTTGTCAAGGCTGAGTTTTGCACTAAACTGTTCTCTTGGTTCTATGGAAAAGCTCCAGACGCATGAGCACCCGAGACATGGAGGCAGCTGTGGCTTCCTCTGCCAGGCTGTGGAACACTGGCTGGTTCTGTATTTGAGAATTTAAGGTCAAGATAAACATGGGTAAGTTTGACCAGATGTCTTTCCTTCTTTGACTGTCCCTTTCTGCTGGCCTGGGGATCGTCTCCTGCCCTCACACCACAGACACACCCCTGAATGTGTCCCTCTAGAGCCTACCCACACCTTCCAAACTAGACTCTACTGTGTGCTTGTTCAGGGAAAATAAAAATAAATAAAACACTAACATTTGGGGGCAGGGTAGGCAGATTGGAGGGAGCAAAGTCATTTTGGTCATGGAACATTCCATTTGTTTAACTGGGTGCCTTGCTCCTACCTGAGGAATTTCCCACTTAGTGGAAAGAAGCCACTCTTCCCTAGGAATGTTTGTTTCTGAATCAGTTCTGATCTCTTTTTCACATTCTCAGTTCCTCACCCTTTCACTTACTCCTTTCTGTAAATTTATTTCCAAATTATCTGAACTGTTCCTGGTTTTAAAGTATTTGTTTTGTACACTGTTTGCTTCCAGTTATTTTCGTTGAGAGATTTTAAAACATACCCAGTCAAGGTAGTTTGATAATGAAGACTTTCGCCAAGATGAAGACTTTCCCCAAGATAGTAGGTATTCTGGTTACTGTTGCTGCAGGACAATTTACCCCCAAGCTGGCTTACAACAACCCTTCTTTTTTGGTAGTTTTCTGAGTCGGGACTTTGGGAAGGGCTCAGCTGGGCGGTTCTTCCATGGTGTCTCCTCTAGTTGTGGTCAGATATCAGCTGGGGCTACAATCTTAGGAAGGCTAGATGACCAGACTGGCAGTTGAGGCTGGCCGTCTGGTGGGGACTCAGCTGGGTTGATGGTTAAAGGAAATGTGTATGTCCTCTCCACCATGGCAGCTTCTGGGTAGATGGACTTAGGTGGCAGCTGGCTTCCCCCAGAGAACTGGGCAGAGGCTGCATCACCTTTCTGACCTAAACTCAGAAATCACACAGTGTCACTCCTTTGACACTATATTCTGTCAAAGTAGTCACAAGCCCACTCAGAGTCAAGGGGTTGGGAACATCCCCATCCCCTTTGATGGGAGGAGTAGTAAGGTGGCATTGTTAGAAGAACATCTGAGATGGGAGATACTGTTATGGCCGTTTTCAGAAAACATCTGCATAAAATGAGTTTATACATATAAATCAAGGAACTTTGTTTTCATTGGCTCTAAGTGGAGGGATTTTTTTTTTTCTCTTTAATTTCAGGGTGGATAATTGTACTTCTGGCTTTATTTTAAATTATTTTCTTTTAGGACAACCATTTAATAAATATATATATAGTGTATATATAGAGAGAGAGAGAGTGTGTGTGTCATATATGTTATTTTTAAATTGATCAGCTGAAGAAATTTATTTTATACAAAATGCCCCTTTCTACATTAATGAAAATTAAAAGTATGTGTATGACTCTGGTAAAGAGAAGTGCCCTTGTGGAACAAACCTATTTCTCTGCTCCGCTTCCCATATGGGAAGTAGAACTTCATCAGAAGAGCAGCAGGCATGTGCTATAAATAAAGTAAGGTGCAACCAAGAGCATATTCCAAATGGAAGGTGGCCTCATAGTTGATGGGTCTCTTGAAACAAAAAAAGAAAGCCCAGCTCTGGAGGAGGCTTTGGCTGTGCTTGAGTGCACGCGATTCCGGGTGAGGAAGTGCTTGCTGGGACCGTGGGGAGCCTGGGAACTGTGAATCTGCCAGATGTGTGCTGTTCATTTTATGGATGTCATCCGATGCCCTGAGCATGACGGGCCCATACCGCTTTTGGTACTGCCGCCTCCGGACTGGGAACATGGAGCCTTCGAGGGGAGAGTTTTCCTCCAGGGATTAATCAGTGGGAATGTTTTGCAAGTAAAGAAACAACCATAGCTATGCTTCACTGTATAGAAGAAACGGCACATAGATGCTGGGAAGCAAGAGGAGAGAAGTGAACTCTTTACGTACTTTCTGCCCTGCCACTTTCGTAGCTGGCACAGTGATGCTATCATGGGGATGGAACTCAATGATAGCTTCAACATCAGTAAATCCAGCTGGTTTTAAGAAGCAGAGACATCATTTCTTAAAGATTGTTCACTTGTCCTAACAAATGTAGGAGGGGTAGATTAATTTATCTTGACAGCAAATTGCTTTTTTCTTTGAATTCCTCCTTTAGCATGAGAAATGGTCCTGAAAACAGTGGGGCAGTATTAGGTTTGGTTGCTTATAACAGAAGACGCAAAGTAACAATGACTTAAGATAGTTTGTTTCTCAAGTGAAATCCGAGCTCATCAGTCCAAGGCTGGTGTGGTGGCTCAGGGACCCAGGTTTTTCTGTTGCACCATCCTGATTGTGGCTTCCATCCTCAAGGTCACTCATGGTCCAAGCTGACTGCTAGAGCACCAACCATCCTGCCCATATTCTAGGCAAGAGGAAGGAGTTAGGTGAGGCAAAAGAGCACGCTGTCCTGCTCAGTCGGCCACCTTTAAGGAGCTTTTTGGGGAGCCCTACTCAACTCTTAACTCTTATCAGCCAGAATATAGATACATACGACAGTTGCAAGAAAGGTGGGAAATTTGGGAGTTTTAGTTGAGTGCTTTGCCACCCCAAATACCTCTGGCATTCTGTTTCTAAGAAATGGGGAGAATGGATATTGCATTGACAGCAGTCTCTCTACACCATCATTCTCTTCTGTTTTGAAATGGGGAAAGTTTGGGAGAGTTGAGTTTGTGCGCATTGACTGTGGGAAAGGAATTCCAGCAGCTGCCGGAGTCTGGCCTGTAAGACAAGGCCCTCATCCTCTTCCGGTGCAGGGGCTCAGAGCACGCTCTGGTGTCCATTCTCGTGCAGAGCCGGAACCCGGAGCAGTTTCCAGGGGCCCTACCTTGCTGTGTCTCCCAGTGCTACCCAGAATCTAGGTCTTGGTTTCTTGAATGGGGGTCCTAGAGTCAAGCTGTAAGATTTGAATATTGATGCGATGACTGACTTTGGGCAAGTATTTGTTTCCCCACCTGTGAAATAGGAACTATCAGGTAGTTGTGATCAATAACTGAAAATGTAATTGCACATTTCAGTACAGTGCCCAGCACATGAATGCTTGATAAATTCTCTGTGTAGGCCATTTTGCAAGGGGGAAGGGAGTTTGTGGGCTCAAGTACAGGCTCAGTAGAGCATATTAAATAGGGTTAACCTCCCTCTTAGACATCTTAAAATTACTGCAAAGGAGGAGTCCTCAGGGAGGCAGTATGGGGTGGGTTCCAGGAGATGGGATATTAGCACCAGCCTCATCATTAACCAGTCCTTCCTGTCCTGTCTCTGGGCCTCTGTTTCCTTGCCTGTCAGATCAGGGGGTTGCTCCAGATCATCTGAGGAACTTGAAGCAAAAGTCAGTCCTGAGCTCCATATCCAGAGTTTCTAATTTGGGGGAGGCCCCAGCGTTGGGAATTATTTTTAAGTGCGCCACCTGGTTCTAAACAGCCTGATAGGGGAGCCACCGGCCCAGCTCATCTGTGAGGTTTCGAAACCTTCAGCTCTTGCCTCCTGAACGTGCAAGTGTGGTCTGCGTGTGCAGCTGCCCGTCCTTGCAGCATGCTGCTGACACTTGGTGTTTGTGAGTTTAGCTCTTGTGTCTGTGTGGACACAAGACTGTGCACTTCGACAGTGCACGACAAATGTCCTTTTCAGTTTTACTGAAGCAGACCCCTGTCGAAACACAGGCATGGTGAGCCCCATATAGGGGAGCAAGACACTCACCTGGATTTTCTGACTTTCTTTGGTAATGTGAAATTAAGCCTTAAGCAGGTCAGGGTCCCATCATCAAACAGAAACCACCCTAAATGTTCAATCAACAGAAATAGAAAAAAGGGCTGGCCCCATGGCCTAGTGGTTGAGTTCGGTGCTGTCCACTTCAGTGGCCCAGGTTCGTGAGTTCAGATCTCAGGCATAGACCTCCATCACTCATCAACCACGCTGTGGTGGCAACCCACATATAAAATAGAAGAAGATTGGCACAGATGTTAGCTCAGGGCTAATCTTCCCCAGCCAAAAGAAATCAAAGTGAGGTTCGTGGGTTGCATTTGGTTGATATGTTTAAGTCTCTTTTAGTCTTACCATTCCCCCCAACTCCAAAAAAATTGAGTTTATCATTTATCCACAGAACATCCTATATTCTGAATTCAAGAGGGGGTACACTTATGGTGTCAATTTGTTCACCTCCCCCACATTTTCTGTAAATTATTAGTCACATCTGGAGGCTTGATGAAATTCAGATTCTCCCCTCCCCCTCCAAGAAGACGTATTTGGTGGTGTGGGTACATACTGTCTATCACATTGGTCGTGTCGGCAGGCACTACTGTCTGTTTGTCCCGTTTTTATGTTCTGTCCATCACATCAGTCATGTTGGCAGGCAATACTGTTCCCATTTGTACTCATGTCAAAACTCATCAGTATGTTCTGTTGCTACCAGGTTGTTCATCCATTGTAAAAGTTCTACTGATCTTTCATGTAGCAGTTTTAGACATTCATCGATGATCATTGCCTGAGTCTATTTCATTAGTCATTGAAAAATAATGATTTGTCTTTTGAGCAGGGAGGAGTTTTCATTTTGATAAATTTTAAACCTAAAGAAAACTTGCAAAAACAGTAGAAAGAACTCCCACATAACTTTCACCCAGATTCTCCAATTGCTAACATTTTACCGTATCTGCTTTATTTTTTCTTGATGACTCTCAATAATGACTCTCAGTAACTTTTTTTTAATGAACCACTTGAGAGTAAGCTACAGACATCATGTCCCATATCCCTAAACATTTCAGGATGTATTTCCTTGAAACAAGGACATTTTCTTACATAACCACAGTACAATTATTAAAATTAGGAAATAAGTGATACAATACTATTAGTTAATATCCAGGCTTCATTCATACTTCACCAGTTATTCTGCTAATGTCTTTTCTACGGAAAAACAAAAAGGTGCAGGTTGCCATCCATGGTCACTGTGTATTTAGTTGTCATGTTTCGAGTCTCCTCTAATCTGGAACAGTTGCTCTGTCTTTGTCTTTCCTATCTTGACATTTTTTCAGGGTAAAGGCTATTATCTTGTAGAATGTCCTCACTTTGGATTTGCCTGGTGTTTTCTCCTGATTTAGTTGAGATTATGCGGTTGGGCAGGAATGCTACAGGAGTGGTACATCCTCAGTGCGCCCCATCAGGAGACACGTGCCGGGTTGAACCATTGCTGGCAGTGTTAACTTTAATCACTTGGTTAAGGCGGTGTCTGCCAGGTTTCTCCACTATAATGATTTTTCTCTTTATGTAAATGAGACTATGTAAATATCCAGTTCCTTATCAAACTTTGATCCACTAGTTAGAGGAGCCATTGATGATTCTTGCTTGAACAGTTAGTAACGTGTTTGCCAGCCTTTGCTTTTACATTTATTAGCATTCTACCGTAAGGAAGAGCTTTACACACACACACAAGTGCACACATTATAGGTTATAATCTGATACTATTTTTAGTGCACAAATTGTCCGTTTGGAGCCCCTCCCAGTTGGCTTCTGCATCCTTTTGCCATATCCCCATCATTCCTTGAGCACTTCCTTGCCTTGGCATGAGATATTCTAGACTCATCATCTACTACTCCTTTCCAAGATTTGGAATTAGCCATTTCTCCAGGGAGCCTTGGTTGCTTTTAGTGGGGAATGGTGTTCAGAAACCGATCGAAAATCTCCCATTATCCTAAATATATTTCCTTATTTGCTCAATCCTAGAATACACCAAGGTGGTTTAATAATTGGTAACCCATCTTACTGTGAAAAACAAACTTTCTAACTGGAATTCACTATTTGTTTAAAGATACACCTCCAACATTACAAAAATACATATGTACAAACTTAATCATGCAGATAATCTTTGTAATTTAGACTTTGGTCTGAGAGTGCATTGCCATTTTTCTTGCTTTACTGTGGTTTATTAGTCATTTGAAATAGAATTTACTGTCTTGAATTTCTTAATAGTTTTACCTTGAATTTGTCTTTTATAAGTGAAGTCTGATGGAATAATGGGGCATGCATCAGGGGCTTGGAACCTTGGCTTACACATGGTTCTGCCCTCCCAGGATGGGTTCTCAGTCGCCCACTCCTGCCGCTCGGCAGCCTGCCCCTCCCTACTTCACATCCACTGAGGTGGATTCAGGCCAAAACTCCATCTATCACTTGACTTCCATAAGCTCTCACTTTGATTGGTGAACACAGTGGCATTCTGGGTATCCAGAGATGAGTGTCAACAGAGAGCCCGAGTCCAGTGATGCCTGAAGATATGGGTATCTTCCTTTTCCCAGCGCACAGCTGCCCTGGGGTATGGCTGCCAATACCTTTGGGGAAGATTGGGAGGAAGATTTACTGTTTATACTTGTGGCCGTCTTGCAGAGTCCTTAATGAAATGTCTCCTCCCTTCCTGTCAAGAGATTCTGGGTCTGGGAACTAGGTGAGAAGCTTGACGTTCCATTGTAGTAAGTACAGATTTCTGCTCATTTGTCCCTTTTTGTATATCAAGTAATGCATTAGTAAGCTGCCCATGTATTTTATTCCTGGGGTCAAAACATTCTGATGGCCACTTCGTGTTTGCCGTTCATTGCAGTATTTGCATCCACCTTGTCTCTGAGAGTTCACTGCTGCCACTTGGCCTCTGCTGCTTTAGAATCACTTTGTTCCCATTGAAGTCAGTGATCCCATCATCAGCCCTGGCCAAAGAGAACACACACCACATATCTTTTCAAAGATGCTCATCTTCTCCTACCAGCGCCTCTCTCAATGCCTCTGTGAAGGGAGTGTGCTTTGGGGCCTACTGAAGACTTGGTAGGGGTGGGGAAGGTGGGAGTCACCTAAGATAAATGCATTTGAACATTCCTTCTTTCCTAAGTCTTTGGCTTCCCTGCTTTTCATTACAGCCGGCTTCTTAGTCTTATTGAATCTAGGCTGCTCTTGAGCTAGCTGTGAGTCAACCAGCCAAACTGTTAGAGCTGCTTCTGGATACTTAAGCTAAAACACTGAGTTCAGAAGATCCACTAAGCACACCCCTGTGGATGCATCCGGCCTGATCTAATGTCACATCACATCATATCCCTTTAGTCTAACACCTTAGAATTCATTCCTACACATATCCTCCAGGTTTCTATTAATATAAATTAGCAAAATCTTACTTAGTATTCAGTTACTAATTTATTGCTAGCATGAATTGGCAATTGTTTTAGTGTGTACTTGTTTCCTCCCGGGTCAGACTTGGTACTTGTTGCCTTGACTCTAGTCGTGGATATGGAGGCAATGAGGGTTTGTCAGGGTGGGTCTTGAGAGCAGGCATCCTCTTGCAAGGGAACCTACCAGATGAGTTTATTTATTATTCAGACCAGAAAAGGCTATTGTCTTCAGACAGAGGAGAAGAGCCTGCTGCTTCTGCAAGAGAGGATTTGTGAGTAGAAGACTCTCAGGTTGGTTTGAGTCTACCCAAATATCCTCATTCCAAACCTCAAGGTCTCACTCCTTCCCAATCAGTGCCATAAATTTCACCTGAGAGAACTGCATGGCTGTGAATTCAAATTTAAGACTGTAATTCTGTAGCCTGTGCAAATTTGGGAGCTGAATTTATGCCCTGTATCTACAAGAAATAGGAGAGATTTTTTTAAAGAGTGCCAAAGAAATGCTCTAGTTCTCTGATCATACCTTGACCTTAGAATTTAAAGCCTTGAAGTAGTTGTTTTCCAGGAGCACCCAATGCAGTAAAAAGCAGCCAGTGCACTTCCCTTTGCTTTTGATCGTCATCACTACTTAAACATCAAGTAGAGCGTCTACTCGGTCCTTTAAGCCTTGTCTTCAATAGGCACTTCATGCTAAACAACCACAAGTCCTACCATATGGCATGCCATGTGTTACCAGATCTCGTTTTCCTCTGCCAGTGGGTTCTTCCTTGCATTCAGGCTCAAACAGGGTGGCAAACCAAACTCAGAAACATCTCTCTCAGGGTCTGTTTCCTGGGACTGTTCCAGATGCTAAGCACTGTATTGGTCAGTGTCTGACTAGGAAACAGAGTTCACTCTAGGTATTTCAGACAGAAGAGATTGAATATAGGAATTTGTCATAAGGCTGTTTAAAGGACTGAAGGAGCAAAAGAGAGAAGGTAAGGGGACTCAGAAACTGACACCAGCCTGGGCTAGAAGGGCAGAAGCTCTGAGGCCAGAGCACTGTCCACTAAGCTCGTGGCGTTGGCATTCAGCTGCCTGATGAGGATCCAGGAGCCAGCACTTCCAGCCCTCTGTGGCTCCCCTGAGCCACCACCACCTGACCCTTTGTCATTGATGTTATTGTAGCCATTGCTGCTGCTACTGCCAGAGATGCTGTCAGAAATCTGAAGCAAAAAGAGAGTCACTTCCCTCCCACCTTCCAGTGCCTCCCACTGGCAGATGCTAACAGGAAGTCAGCTGGAAGGCAGGTCTCAGGAGTGTGATTTGTGGCTCTGACTCTACATTATGTTGCTACATTACATTGCTGGGCACAGAAAGGTGAGGGTGGGAGACAGAGAGCAAACCAGCAGCACCAGCAAATGAACTGAGCAAGTAAGAAGATGCTCAATGTTAAATCTATCCCAGAAACCCCAACTGATTGAATCCAAACCTTAAGTTCCTGCTGTGTGCTGGGCATGATGCTAGGTTCTGGAAATGCATCAGTGAGCAAAACACAGCCCCTGCAGTCCTGGGACTTACAGGACACAGGGTGGGGACAGACAGACAACCAATGAACGCTTCATCTAAAGGCACCATTACATCTCTCTGACAAAGGTTTTTTATCTGGGATACACAACTTGTAAAAATAAATGTAAAAAGAGATTCCACCCTAATGTAGAGGCAAAAAAATTGAGCAGACCCTTCACAAGAGGATATTCTTGTGTCCATAAACATGAAAAGGTGTCCAGCTTTATTAGTCATGGAAATGCAACCACAATGAGACACCACTACAGACCTATTGGAACAACCGGAAATAAACAGGCAATGCCAGATAGTGATATTGATAAGTGGAGGAACTGGAACTCTCATACAGCTGATGAGAGTATAAATTGGAACAAACACCGTGCAAAACTGCTTGGCAGCATCTACAGAATCCAAACACTATACCTACTCTCTGACCTAGCAATTCTCTCTTTAGATATATAACCAAGAGGAATTAGTGTGTATGTCCACCAAAAGACAGGTACAAGAATACTCATAGCAGCTGAATAAAAGTTCAGACCTGGAAATAACCCAAATGACATGGTTAAATAAATGGACAAAGAGGATAAAAGAATGGATAAGATGTGGCATATTCATACAACTGAGTAGTATTCGGCAAGGAAAACGAATGAGCCACTGCTACATGCGACAGTGAGGAGGAATCTCAGACAAGAGTGCATATCATATGATTCCACTTATGTGAAGTTCAAGAGTGGACAAACTCATTTGTGGTGATGGGAGACAGAATGGCACTTTGAGGGAACTGACTGGGGAGGGGCAGGAGGGTGCTGCTGGTGTGCTGGCAATGTTCTCTCTAGACTGGGTTGTGTTTACACAGGTGTGTACATGTATGAAAGTTCACGAAGCTGCAAACATAAGATCTGTGCACTTCACAGTATATGTTGTCCCTCAAAAAATTAACAATGAGGGGCTGGCCCAGTGGCACAGTGGTTAAGTTTGCACGTTCCACTTCTCGGTGGCCTGGGGTTTGCCAGTTCGGATCCCGGGTGCGGACATGGCACCACTTGGCAAAAGCCATGCTGGGTAGGTGTCCCACGTATAAAGTAGAGGAAGATGGGCACAGATGTTAGCTCAGGGCCAGGCTTCCTCAGCAAAAAAAAAGGACTGGCAGTAGTTAGCTCACGGCTAATCTTCCTCAAAAAAAAAAAAAAAAATTGACAACAAAAAGAAAGAAATGAGAGTTTCATATAAATATAAGCACTAAGAAGAAATTAAAAGTGATGTGATGAGTGGATGGAGGTCTGACTGACCAGAGCTAAGACCTGAATGGTGATAAGGAGGTAGCCACATAATGAGCTGAGGGACTGCTTTCTCTGAGTGGGGACAGCAAGTGCAAAGGCCCTGAGGCAGGAGCCAGTTTGGTGTGTTGGAGGAACCTAGTCAAGGCCAGTGGCCCAGAGCATAGTGAGCAGTAGGGGGGAGGTGAGCAGGGCCAAGTGCAAGCCGTTAGGTTTTTTTTTTCCTAGGAGCAGTGGGAAACCACGAAGGGTGTGAAGTAGAGGGTGTTGGCCGTAGTTTCTGAGCGATTAGATGTGGGGAGTAAGGAAAGAGAGAGACTTTGGGTGACTTTTAATGGTGTGACTAGGACATCTGGAAGGTGGGGGACTGGGGTTCCATTGACTGAGCAGGCAGCCCAGGTCTTTTTTGGACACGTTGAGTTGGAGATCTCGTTAGACACCTGTGGAGCTGTCGGGGGGCCGTGGGCAGTGGGGCTCATGTTCTGGGCCGGCCTGGGCTGGAAGCACATGTCATGAGCACATGGTGGGTATTTCAAGTCTTAGGCATCCAGGAGAACAGAGAGCAAGAAGAGACACAGGGCGTTTCATCACATGGGCTTTTCTGGAAAGAGCCTAGAGCTGCCAGAGGGTTTGGACTGAAACTGCTATAAAAGTGCTTCTTGAACGAGTGCTGTTGAGCGCCCACTCCCAGCCGGGCCTCCAGAGCCCACAAGTGAGCAGAGCTGGGCGCTCAGGCTGACCGCCTAGGGCCAGGCCTCCCGAGCCTGGGCCACGGGCAATAAGATGCAGATTCCTGGGCCCATCCACGACCCACTGAAATAGTGCCGGAGGCATTTCAACTTTTCAAGTTCCCTGGGTGAAACTTGGACGTGGAGGTTTGAGAATCTCTCACTTCCAGTGGCCCAGGAGTGAGTGTGTGCTTGTGTGTGTGTGTGAATGTGTGAGAGAGAGAGAGGAGAGAAGAGAGCGAAAGGGAGCAATTTCCTCTTTCCCTCTCCGAGGGTGGGGCTGCTCTGGAGTTCAGGAAAGCGGTCCGTTCTGTAAGCTTTGCTCTGTGCGTGTGTGTGTGTGTGCGCGTGTGCGCTTGTGTGTGTGGGGGGCGGGCGCGGTGTCCCAGGAGGACAGAGTTTGCATTGATGAAAACCCTTCCCAGCCCTTTGATACCTCTCGCCCGCCGCCCTCAAGTTTACCAGCTCAGTCCTCGGAGCATCCCGCTCGCCTGCCTCACTCACTCCGGGCCAGGATGGCTCTCTGTCTGGCCCTGCGCATGGCGCTGCTGCTCCTCTCTGGGGTCCTGGCCCCTGCGGTGCTCACAGGTAAGGGTGCTCCCTCCACTTTGCTGCCACCAGCCTCCTGGGGCCAAGAAGCACCTTGGGCCAGATTCTCCAGTGCCCGCTGGGCGGAAGCCCTTCACAGGAGACAGGGTGGCCATTTGGGGTGATTCTGGGGAGGGCTCCCATGAGAAGGGCTGCTAGGAGCTGTGTTGGATGTCTCGAGGAGTCGTGAGCCATGGGGACCATGGCCTTTGAAGTAGGAAGGCGATGTGGGGAGCAGGGCCAGGGACGTTGGCTGCCTGGGGGACATGGGAATGACTCCAGCACCTAAAATCTGAAGGCTTCTGCATCTGGGAGTCAGTAGGGGGCATCAGGCACGGGGCAAGTGGCTGAGGGGCCAGAGGCCCCAGGCCCCTGGACAGAAGGCCTCAGAGACCTGCTGTTTACTTTCCAAACCCTGCAAGCCCTTCCCTGCTGGTCTTCTGAAATGTTCTCTAAGACTGAAGACCCAGGTACTCTTCCTATCTCGGGAAAAAGTCCAGAGGGAGTACAGGGCCCTAGACCCCTCCGCAAACCCGTGAGGAGGCTAGATTTAGGCTCTGCACCGGAGCCAAAATAGCTGGCTCTAGGGTTTGGCAAGAAGGAGGGTCCCAACAGATGCGGGAAGGGTAGGCTCCTGGGACCTCAGCCCCAGTCCTGGGCGGCTCTGCACTGAGGGGCTGGCCCAGGCCGGCTTCGAAGCCTGAGAGAGAAAAGGCACAGACGGGTCACTAGTGGTCTTTCTCCTGGAAGGAAGCCATTTCTGTTGGCCATGAGGTGGGTTAAAGGAGAAGTGTTTCAGGGCCCCTGGGGCCTCTGGGGCTGAAGAAACGTGCGGGTGGGGGCCCCCTGCAGACCCTCTCTGCAGCATGGGCTTCAGGGGAGTGTGTGTGAGGCTGGTGAGACAGCCACATAAGCAGGCTCACACACCGGGAAGAAATGGGCCATGGGAAGGAGCCCCTGGGCCTGCCAGCCTCTCTCTAGATGCCCAGGAAGAAGCTTGCAGCCTGCCTTTGCTTCTAGCTCTGCCTCCTGCTGGCTGATTCTCAACCTCCCTGTGCCTCTGCCTCCCTCGAGGGGAACTGCGGGCCTACAACGGTCAGAGACAGGAGCCTTCAGGCCGGGCCGGGCATCTTGCGGTGCCCAGTAAATGTTAGGGGAATGTGTGTACACATCCCCAGCCGCTCCGCTGGGTGCAGGGTGGTCTCAGGGCAGACCTGCCTCTTCATGAAGGCTGGAAAAGCGTCCAGCCTCTCTTCTGGTGGGAGAGGTGATAGTTGGGCAAGCCAGGGGGCTGGCGTGGTGCCCCAGGAATTGGGGAAGTGACCTAAAGTGTAGGATGGCATCTTCTAGAGTGGGCACACTGGGGCTGTGATCCTTGCAGCTCCCCCACCTGCTCCCCCGTGAAATGCTTCTCCCTCCTGGTGGTCAAGGTGGGTGGAGGTGGAGGTGCTGGCCCGCCTGCCAGGGTCTGGGGCTGCCCAGACAGCTCCTGTCCAGTCTCTCTCTCCCTGAGCAGCCAGCTCTCCCAGCCGGGCCGCCGGCCAGAGGCCCTGGATCAGACTGTGCGTACACAGCCTGGGTGGGCGGGCTTCGTCTGCCGCCACAGGAATGCCTGGGGACAGCCTCGTGTTTGGCGTCGCGGGACCACGCCTGGCCTCACCCCCCTCCACGTGTCCCACCGAGAGCAGGCAGGCCAACTCCACCCCGGAGCCTTTGGGGCTCCAGCTGGCTGTCATTTTTCCTGTCCTTCTGGGAGGGAGGGCGCTTGGGAGGACTTGGGCCACCCCGCCCGGGCTGGAGGCTCTGAGCAGGTGTGTCCCAGGCTGGCAGCCCCTGCTGCTGCTCGGCGGCTGGGGGCCCGGAGCAGGCAGGCCGGGAAGGAGCGGCCCTGTGGCTGAGGGCCTGGCCCGACCTGCTGCCCTCCCTGCTGGTCTCCTGTGGCCGGGCTACTGGGGCGGGGGGAGCAGGCCAGGTTGAGCGGGCGGGAGGCCAGGGTGGGGATGAAAAGGCCCTTCATGGCCCGCACAAAGACCGTCTGTGAGCACGGGCGCCTGGCCTCGGGGCCCTGTGGTCAGAGTGAGCGTTAAACAAACTTATTTACCGAAAGGCAGGGCGGCTGGCGCGTTGTGGCTGGGGGAGAGCCCGTGGTGCCCTGGCCTGGGAGCTGTCACAAGGCCCCCCGCTCTTCTCCTCGTTTCCTCCGTCAGAGCTCGGAGTCGCAGGACGTTGCTTACTCTGGTCCTTGGAGTTGGAGTGTCATCATCAGTCCTCCTCAATCCTACTCCTTCTCTGTCCTCACGTAGCATCCCTGTGGCCAGCTCACTGCCCGCCTTCCGTGCCCAGAGGACCATCCGCCATGCCTTTGCTCACGCGGCCCTCTGCCTGGCATTTCCTGCCCCATCTCCCCCATCCTAGACGAGGCCTGATGCTGGCACACTCCCTGACATCCATCTCTGTCCACAGCTCCCCCATTGGATTCTGGGAGTGGGTGGGTTATTGTCTGTAAACTTTGTCTCCCCCTCTGACCACAGCAAATTGAGAAAATGCAGACACGGAGATGAGGCTACGACAATGCTTTGGCCTCCCCGGCGGCTGTGCCTCCTCTGCTGGAGGGCTCGTGGATGAGGCCGGGCTACAGTTCCAGCCTGTGCATGCACTGGGGCCCCCGCATGGGCTGCAGGGAGCTGGCTGGCCCCTGGGGCCCTGGCTCCTTGGGTGCACATGAGTCCTGGACCAGCCCTCGAGGGTCTCCTGTGACAGTCAGCTGCAGCAGACGCACAGCACACGGAGTGGCCTGGCCTGTGTCCTGCCCTGTCGCCCAGGGCAGAGGGGCCATCAGGGCCCAGGTAGCAGCTGGCGATGGCGATGAGAGCTACAGTTACCAACTGGTGTGGGCTGAGAGAGGCATGGTCCAACCCGTTTCCCTGGTCAGGAAGTAAAGTTGGGGGGCGAAAGTCTGCTGGGTCCCGGGTGAGGCGTGATGGAGCCAGGGTTTGGATGCAGCCCTCTTGATTTGGAAGCCCATGGGTCTAGCCCCTTGAAGGTTCAGGGACTGGCTGGGTCTTGGAAGAGGGGCTGGAGTGGGGTGTGTGCAGCAGGGACAAGGCACCCTGGGCCAGTGTGTCTGGCTGGGAGGGTTCAGGCTTCTGGGGGAGCAGGAGAGGGAGGCTGGGTCACTGGGACAGATGGAGAGAGGGCCTGGGTGTGCCCCCCGAGTGCCCACTCAGAGGGGCCCGAGATGCTCCCAGACTCCAGCTAACAGCAGAGGGGGCCTGCTCACCTGGGCCTGGCTGGTTCCAGGGAGTGAGTCCCTGCCCTCTTAGGGGCAGTGGGGCCTGTCCCTCCTCCTCCTGAGTTCTGGGCTGGTTCCCCAGACACTGCCCAGGTCGGCTGGGCCGGGTACCCGGTGGTCCAGAGGCGGCTTCCTGGCCAGGTGCCTGGCAGTTGGAGGTGAGCTTTGGCTGGCAGTGGTGGGACAGGGAGGTGCCTGCCTGCCTCTGTCTTGGCTGTGTGGTGAGCAAGTAGGGGCCAGTGGTTTGTCCATTTATCTGGAGAGACAGGCAGTCCGAGAGCCCTGGACCTCAGGGCCTGGCAAGCAGTGGGGACACTCAGGCCTTTTCTCTGCCCAGCGCCCTGGGAGCCTGAGGCAAGCACGGCTGGGGCCTGAAGCCTTCCAGGTGGCTGCATCGCTGCAGACTCCTGCCCTCCAGGCAGCGACAAGGGAGGCCTGACAGGGTCACTTGCCCCCTGCTCACAGGGTGGTCTTCGCAGTTGGTGGGGGGCCAGAGTGGCCCCCAGACACCAGCACTGCGGTTCAGCCTCGGGCCCTGCGAGAGGGCAGCTTCCCCCACTGGGTGCAGGGGCCTTCCGCCCCAGGAGGCCTCCTTGTCAGGGGTGTTTCTGAAAATGGGCGCCGGCCTGGGAAGCCATGGGGAATGTGACAGTGCTCCCTGCCTGCCTCAGAGCTGACCCGGCAGAGATGCAGGGGCAGGGCCTGTGGAGCCCAGGACTTCGTGAAATTCTATCGTGAAAAGATGTTAAGTTGACAGAAAAGTTGAGAGAATACCCCAATGAGCTCCAGTAGACTATTTACCCGGCTTCACCAATGACCAACACATTCGCTCTTCTGTCTTCCTGCCTGTCTGCACACCCACCTATCTGGCTGAATGCTGAGCCCTCTGAGGGCAAGTGCAGCCACCAGGCCCCTTTGTCCCTAAATACTCCCAAGAACGAGGATATTCTTACGAAACAAGAACCAGTCATCCCCATCAGGAAATGAACATCGACACAGAACTAAACCACGGCCTCACTCACACTTCACCCACGGACCCCCATCATGTCTTTAGAGAGCAGCCCCCACCCCCCTTCCAGGAACATACATTGCAGTCAGTTGTCACATCTCCTTAGTCTCTAATCTGGAATAATTCCTCAACCTTTGTTTTTCATGAGCTTGACATTTCTGAAAACCCAGGTATTTTCAGACTGACCCCGAATCTGGGTTTAGCTAATGTCTCCTACTATTTGGCTCAAGCGGACACTGTTGGCAGGAAAGCCCCAGGAACACCTTTGTGTCTTCCCAGAGCATTCCCCTCTCCAGGAGCTGTGAGCCTGGAGGCGGGGCGTGGGTCTGGCTTGTCTGGGCCCAGGGGGAGCTCTCAGGGCTGGAGCCTGCAGGGGTGAAAGGTGCCCCCGGGACTTGCAGGTGGGCCAGCCAGGGCTGCGTTAACCAAACCACAACTTTCCTGGGAGCTTCCTGGGAAGCACACCCACTACTGCATTGTCTAGGGGCTTCAAACCCCCAGTAGCTCTAGCGCCAAGGCCCAGCTAAGCCTTGGTTTTCTGGGCTCTGAAGCAGGGCCACACGGTCCCAGCCGTAGGGCAGCGGGAGGCAGGATGGCATGTCGTGACACCCACTAGACCCATTCTAGGGGCTGGTTCCTGGGGGGGGCTGAGCATTCCTGGATCACAATCGAGATTTGGCACAGGCAGGCGTGACCCCACCAAAGCTGACGGTCAGGGCTCGGGTGGGGAGGCCTCCAGCATTGGGGTGCTGCTCTGGGTCTCCTCAGGCCAGGATCCTGGAGAAAGGATGGGCTGACTGAGGTTGGGGTGGGGTAGAGCAGGGGTATCATGCAGACCTGTCAGCCTGCCCCTGGGTACCCCAAACCCTGCTAACCCCCAACCCACGAGCAGAGAAAGGCTCCTGAGGAAAAGCTGCCTAGGGACTAATGAGCGGACTGAACCCCAGCTTGTGTGTGTGGGGGGTCCCCGCCCACCCTTTCCTGGGGCTCCCCTTATATTGACCGCAGACACCCCTGCCCACCCCTCGGGCCTGCTGTCTGGAGGCAGCGATGTGCTGGCATTACAGTTTCTTAGGATACGGGGCCCCTGGGCCTTTCAGCCTCAGCCGCATGTGTGTGCGAGTGTACACGTGCATGTGCCACACCCCGTGTCTCGTGGGCTGCATGGCTTTGCTCAGGTTAGGGCCACTGCCCTTGGGGTGTGGGGTGGGCCTCTCCTCTCCCCCACAAGGTCCCACCTCCTGTGGCAGTGGCTCCTCACGGGGCGAGGGGTGGACAGGGACCCCAGTTCCCGGAGGGGCACTGCCTCACTTTCCTGGCCTCTTCTCCAGGGTGCAGGCTGACCTGTCTGCCCTGCAGGGGGAGGGGGACCCTCACAAGTGTCACTTCACCCAGGCCTACAGAGTTCCCGGGTTCAGATGGGGGACCCCAGGCTCTGCCGGGAGAGGCAAAGCACCTGCCGGAGGTCCTGGGTGTGGCCCGGGTCGCCCTGCCTCCGCCGCCCGCCCAGGGCTCTCCCAGCCGTTTTCTGAGAGGGCCCGTTGGTCCCTACTCCCCGCCTCCACCCCAATCAATCTGTCCTCGCTTGGGCTGGAGGCAGCCTGGCCCCCGTGGGGGGCTCTGTGAAATAGCGGGGCTGGGGTAGTGCAGAGCCCCAGCGCCTCGCGCACGGCGCCACCTCCCAGCTGGTAACCGCGGGGTCGACGTCCCTGCCGCCCGGCCCCCAGCGCCTGTCCTTGGCCTTGCAGCCGAGGGCCCGCAGGAGCCCGCGCCCACCCTGTGGAACGAGCCCGCCGAGCTGCCGTCGGGAGAGGGCCCCCCGGAGAGCTCCAGCCCCTCCCACGAGCCCGCGGCCACCGGCCCCCCGGCCCCCACGGCCGCGCCGGGCCCCGAGGACAGCACGGCGGGGGAGCGCCTGGACCAGGGCGGCGGTACGGGTGGGGCCGGGAGGCCGGGGAGGGGAGAGGGCGCCGGGGCCGCGGCTGACGGCCCTCCGTCCTCCGCAGGCTCGCTGGGGCCCGGCGCCATCGCGGCCATCGTCATCGCCGCCCTGCTGGCCACCTGCGTGGTGCTGGCGCTCGTGGTCGTCGCGCTGAGAAAGTTTTCCGCCTCCTGAAGCGAATAAAGGGGCCGCGCCCAGACGCGGCGCAGCCCGACTCACCCCTGCGCGCCCCGTGTCTCGAGTGTGTCGGCGCGGGCGCGGCGAGCGGGCCGGGCGACAGCGCGCGACACGTGCGCCTGTGTGCGCGTGCGCTCGGGCGCCGGCGGGAGCCACGAGTGCGCGCGCCGTGCGCGTGCGCGGGGCTGGCGGGGGGGGGGGAGAGGCGGGGCCGGGGGCGGGGAGGAGGCGGGGCCAGGGCTGGGGGTGGGGCCGGGGTGAGGCTGTCTGCTGGTGTGGGGGGCCGTCGGCGCTCCCAACCCGAGGCCGGGTTATTTGGGGGCGAGGGCCCCATGTGTGGGCTCGGAGCCCCAGCCCTTCACCCTCAGGACCCCTGGCGACCCCTCTGCCTCAGGAAGCCCCAGGAGCAGGACGCGCCGAGGGGTGAAGCCCTGCAGCTGTGGCCCTATCCCCGCTCCCCGACCCCGCTGTCGCCCCCCAGTCCCAGGCGGCCTCCCAGGCCTGGCTGGGGTCGGGCTGAGGGTGACAGGGGCGTCGCGGGAGCCTCCACACGGTCGGCCGGCCGGCTCGTGTGTTTAGAGAAAGAAAACAAAAAGCCTTTTCAAGCTCAACTCTCCCCGCTTCAGCCCCGCGCTGGGGGCGGGAGGGTGCTGAGGGAGGGGTGGGAACCGCCCAGCCTGCACCCCTCCCCCAGCTCGGCCCTGGCGCTCCGTCCTCGTCCTCGGTCCTGCCCTCCGTCTCCCACACTTCCCAGGAAGCCTACCTTTTATAACACAGCGATTTAAAGTAGTGGCTGAGCTGCTCTGGGCGCCGCACGGGAGTCAGAACCCCGTCCCGGAAGGCCCGGAGCGGGGACTGTCTGCAAACGCCCCTGATGGGCGGCTGGGAGGACCCCACGGGTGGGGCCTGGTGGAGGGGGCGCTCCTCCTCCTGCTGTTTTTCACCCCGGTCTCCAGCAGCTGCCTCGGCCTCCTTGGTGTCCCTGAGCTCCTGGCTACACCTGTTCCAGCTAAGACCAGTTTCCTCCTCCTGGACACTGCAGATGTGCGCACGCGGCGCCCACACACACTCCCCAAACACATCAGGGGTTAAAACTTTCTGCTTGCGAAGGCCTGCTATAAAACTGACCAGTTTTCATGAAACTGTTTAAATTATTTCCATTCACATAACCTCCAGCAGCCAAAGCCCCCATTACAACGGATGATCCAGGTCAGATGCTGTTTCTCAGCTTCAAAAAGAAAAGCTGGACCACGGCCAGGACCAGCGGCCACCTCCCACCCTTCCTCCCCTGACCCCCACCCCAGGAGCAGCGTGGGGCTCAGAAACGGCCCATCTCCCCCTCCCCCTACTCCTGGGAGACTCAGGGGTAGGCACTGCCCGCTGGGGTGCAGCACAGAGGCGTCCCTTACTGGGACGGGGGTCCCTCTCCAGCTGAACCCGTGTGTTGCACATGAATGCATCTTCCAGGGATCCACTCATTTCTCAAAGGATCTGAGGTCTGAAGACACCGAGAGCCGTGCTGCGGCCTGTGGGAAGATGCTACCAAGTGCCGCTTGATCTGAATCGTGGGCTTCTAACGTCTCCTGGCAGAAAGAGGGTGTCCCAGGCAGGCAGGGCGGGGTGGGGTCAGAGTCAGGGGCCTCCACATTCCAGGACTGAAGGGAGGGGTACAGGTCGGGGGTAGCTCTGAGGGCCAGCTGGGCTGGGGCAGGAGCTGCAGCCTCAGGGTAACGGGCTACTTCTAGGAAGGGGGAGGAATGGTCCAGGCCAGTGACTGGCCAGGTAGGAAGCCCAGCCCCACGCCCAGTGGTCAGCTCCCGTGGGACCACTGCAGTCCCGCCGTGGTCTCTCCAACCTGCCTTCTCGCTTCCACTGCAGCAGAAGGGCATCCCCAACTCCCTCGGAAGTCTTCTTCTGTTTCTGAAGTCCTTCCACTAGTGGAGGCCCCAATCCACTTCCATCCTGAGGCCCCAAGCCCGGCAGCTTCCCCCTTCACCCAAAGCCTCCTCATCCCCCTCCCTGGACAAGCCTCCTCCACTGACCTTGAAGGGGGCTCCCCTCTCCCTGTGCAGAAGCAAACACCTGATTCCTGTGTGCACCCAGGGCAATAAAGAGTAGACTTTCACCTCCTTTATTTTGTACATGATGCTTCTTTTAATGCAGCCAAAAATGATATTTGCTTTTCTCGGAACCATAACCGATACAGAATGCAGTGACCAAGTCATTCCTTACAACACCTGGGCTCCTAAAGGGTCAGAGACACAAGTTACATCCAGCCTGTCAAGGAGCCAGAGACGCATGGGCCCTCAGCCAAGCTCTGGTAGGCCTGCCAGGAGGCAGGGCCTGGCCGTGCAGCCAGAGGCTGGCGAGGCTTGGGGAGGGGGTGGACAGAGGCGGTTGGTCCCTCAGTTCTTTGAATCAGGACCAAGGGCTGCCCATCAAGCTCACTGGGCAGGGGTGGTCCACCTGCGCGCCTGGTGGATTCTGACAGCTTCTGGGGAAGACAGGGCACGTGCAGGGGGTAATGACAATCATCACCTTCGCACCTGCCCTCAGCCAAGGACATCCTGGGTCTGGGGCCTCTTCCAGGGCCTGGGGAGGCCCCCGGAGCATGCCAACCCCCGCCACCCCCTCTAAGAGCCCGGAGGGAGTGATGGTGTAATACTGTTTAAAATATACTTTCCCGTTTACAGATGCAGCAGAGCAGACACGTGGGCTCCCCTCCTCCAGCGTGGGAGCAAGGGGCCAGGACACGCGAGCACGCACCACGTGGCAGGGACGAGGGCTGGGGTGGCTCCTGCACTGGGCGCCCCGGTCACCCCCTGCGCCTGGGGAGGCACTGGCCTTCCCCAGAGCCCCTCCACCATCCATCGGGGTTCACCCGCATCCCCGCCAGGCTGGGGGCCGGGGGTCATTGCCGATTTCGGCTGCCCAGCTTTCTGCGGTCCTTATTCTGGCTGCGCTGAGGGTCGTCCATCTTATGGACACGGAAACACTCCTTGAGGTTCTGGGACCGGATCTTGGGATTCAAGATCTCCTCAGTCATGTTGCTGGGGAACCAGCCTCTCTCCTGGTCGTGCAGACGCTCGCCAAAGATCCACCCTGCGTGGGGAGGGGACGGGGGTCAGGCACTCTCGCAGGGGTGCAGGCTGGGCCTCCCTGCAGGCTGGGGCTCCCGTCTGGGTGGGGAGCAGAGCGAGGGAGGCGCGGGAGAGCCAGCCGGCCTCTCCAGAGGGCCCTGCTCCGAAAACTCCTGCCGGAGATGCTCAGACCTGGTTTGTCCCCCACATGCCACCCAGACGCCCTCCTCAGGAGCATAGTGTGTGTGCACAGGCCATGACAGAACAAGCGTGCTCTAAATGCATTGCCTTCGGAACCCATTCCCAAGCCCTCAGCAATCCTGGATGAGGCCAGGAGACCCCAAGGGCCGGGTCCCAGGGCGCTGGTGCGGGTGGGAGCTGACCACTTGGTTACCCAGCCTGGAAGCCCACCACCACCCTCTTTTTGGGCAGCCCTCCCTGGAGAGCTGGGGGGTCAGCTGAAGGTGGCCATCATCAACTGGCCGACACCAGCAGAGGGCCCTGGCCCTCCTTCCCTCCCCCTGAGATCACCGTGTCACTGACAGGTCCCAGGGCAGGGCTAAGACCAGGGTCTGAGGGCCCACTCTGCAGGCCACACGGGAGGGGGGCCGGGCTGTGTATTCCTCCGAGGGGAGGGGAGAGGCCCCTGCTCTTCCAGTGCAGGGCAAGCCCCTGGGATTTGGGAACAGCGGAAACGGCCTGCCCTGGAGGTACCAGCCTGAGGCCTTCCAGCCAGGACCTCGAAGGAGAGGAGAGGGTGGGGGAGGGAGATGCTTGGGGCATTTTGGGGGGATTCTGATTAGGAGCAATTGATGTAGAGATAAGGGGTCAATTTTTGGGGGTTGGGGGGCGAACCTCGTTTGGCACTGACGCCCACAGCAGGGGTGGCAGGGGCTGGGTGGGTGGCTGCTTGGCCTACACGGGGCTCTGAGCCTGGTGGTCACAGGCTCACCTGGAAGCTTGTTGCAAGTCCAGGGTCAGGGTCAGGGTGTTCCCGGCCATCACCCCTCCCTTTGTGATGGGTGGGCCCAGGCCAGGGTGGGACGAGGTGAAGGGGACGTGGAGCTGGGCGCTCGGGCCTAGTGCTAAGGGGGAGGGCAGACCTTGGAGCTCCAGGAGAGGACAGCAGAGGCACTGGGCATCCCGGGGGCCCCGAGCGGGAGATGCGCCAGCCCCGGGCCTCACCATCCTCAGTCTTCTCCAGGATGTTCAGGATGTCGGCCAGCTCCAGCGTCAGTTCATCCGGCTGCTGGGCCACGTACGGGTGCACACACTGGACCTGGGGGCAGTCTGGGGGCAGGGAGAGGGAGGTGGCATGTCCTCATCACTGTGTCACCTGCCCTGCCCGGTGCGCAGGCAAACCCTTGACACCCCGGCGGTGAGCAGGGATGTGTTGCCCGTCTGAGGAGCAACGCAAGACTCCACAGCATCCGCCAAATGGCTCCTGCGAGGGGGAGGGTGTGGCTGCAAAGAAATGATGACTGAAACTGCCACGAGGCTGACAAAACTGCACGGGCCAAGAGGCCGCACAGGCTGCGAGGGGCCCTCATTCCCGACTTCACAAGGAACTTTGGGGACCTGAGTTGTGGCCCTGGGAGCAGTTCCGGGACAGTCAGGACTTGGGAGCCTGGTCAGGCAGCTGGACTCACACTCTTTTATATTCTGTAAGGTTTTCAGACAACGGGCGGCCCCAAAGAACACTGGTGTTTGCCTCTGGGCCCAAATCCCTCTTGGTTTCCACTCGGTAGCTGTCACTTAAGACCCAGTGACTTTTATTTCTTCATTAACCCTCCAAATGTTCCCCAAGCTCAGGCTACGCCCATGTCCTCCATTGGCTACTCAGCTTGCACTTGTAGAGAGGACCCTCAGGCAGGCCCAGCGGCTTCCCGGAGGCCACGCGGGCCTCTGGGACACTGGCCTGGAAGCCCAGCCCTTCGGGTGGATGCAAGGACCTGATGCCACCACGGCCTTGGCTGCCCCGCCCAGCAGGTGCCCCCTGCCCACCGGACTGCTTACCCAGCAGCCGGGACGTGAAGGACACAAACTTGGTTCTCCGGTTGGGGGCCAGCGAGGTCATCCACCGCTTCATCTCGCTCCTGGGACATGGGGAGAGGACACATGTTCAACCGTGGAGCCAGAGCCACCACCGAGCTGGCCACTGGGTCCTGAGCCCCGCCTGGGGCTACGGCAGGAGCGTGCCCAGAATCCGGCGGGGACGCACAGAGGGGGAGCCCTATATAGTCTCCCCAGCTTTAAAGTCTGTCGGTGAGGGCCAGCCCCCCTTGACACCTCAACAGAGTGCAGGCCGGCTGCCCTGAAGCCACTGCCTGTGGGAAGTGTACACTGGGGAAGGTGGACGTGCCTCCCCACCTGCCCCAGGCGTTGAGAACTGGATGGAGATGGGGAGGGCAGCACCTGTGAGTCTGGGGGGGGCCTGGTCTGCACATAGAGCCCCTGTATGTCAGGTGCTGGGCCCCACGGCCACAAAGCCTCTCCCCACCCATCTCGTCTGTTCCTCTCAGAGGCTGGACTGCAGGGTAGGTGGCCTGGCTGCTCAGAGAGGTGATGAGGTGGCCCTGAGGCCACACAGCAACAGGGGCTCACCAGTAAGCATGGCCCAAGAGTTCTGCATCTCATGGGGCCCAGCTAGAGTCTGAGGCCCAGGGGGAAGACACACACGTGCACACGCACACACGTGCACACATGTGCACACGGGCACCCCCAGCAAGTGCAGCCACCCCCCCAACAGCCCCACACCTGGACCCTAACTCCCTGCAGGGTCTGGGGGCAGGAAGGACAGTGGGTGCGGAGCCCTGGAGCTGGCTCCACCTGGAAGGAGACTCGGAGCGCCTCGGGCGGGCGTCACAGGGTGCGGGTGGCCCTGGGCACTCACTGTGAGGACGCCTTCAGCATGTAGGTGGCCTCCCGGTCATCGGCGTTCTCGAGCAGCCGCAGGATGAACACGTTGGCCAGCGTCTGGCCCTGGTCCTCCAGCTCCTCCACGCGGAGCAGGCCCCGTGGGGCCGAGTCAAACACCTGGTACTTGTCTCTGGGGACCAAGGGTGGCCGGGCAGGTGTGTGAGTCCCAAGGAGACCCGGGGGTTCCGGGGGATCCGCCCCAACCCCAGCCAGCCAGCAGGACTGACCCCACTGCTCTGGCCACTCCTCACCTCCTTCTGGAAGCCCCCCACCTGAACCCCTCCCTTGGTGTGGCCAGTGGACACGGGACCAGCACCAACAATGTTGCAGTCACCCCTCTACTGAGCTCCGACAGTGCATGCACTGAGCTGGGCTCCCCATATCCAAGGAGTGAAACCCTCGCTCAACAGGAGGGGAAACTGAGGCTCAGGAGCTTTAAATAAGCTTGCCCAAAGGCCCAAAGCTGGACAAGAACGGAGCAGCCCTTTAAACCCCAATCAAAGCCCGACCTCTCTCCCGCCACCCTGCCGGCCGACCCCCGGCCACAGATAACCCTGTCCTCTCCATGCCGCCCTCCCCGTGCCAGCCGCCAACCGCCGATGCCCCCCTCAGGCCAGCTCACCCCGGGATCTGCCGGCAGATCACCAGCAGGTCGTTGAAGAGGAAGAGGTAAATATCCTGGAAGAGCTTCTTGGTCCGCAGGGTCCGGGATGTCTTGGGGCCTGACATCTGCTGCAGCTCGCCCTGCTTCAGCAGCCAGCGGGAGTGGGAGATGATGGGCACCGACTGGGCGGGGGGCGGGGGGGGGTGCGGTGTCAGACGGCGTGGCCCTCCACGCGCCTCCCAGAGGCTCCCCCGCGGCCCTCACTGTGCTGCTGTGTATATGTGTCTAAGCGTATCCATGTGTACTGTATGTGTCTGTGCACACATGTGCGTGGGTGTGGGCGCCTCTGTGTGTGTGTCGTCATCCCCTCACCACGCTCGGCCTGTGTGATGCAGAATCAGGGGAGGGGCTGGGTTCACAGGGAGAGGAGAGAACTGGGTACCACGGGGCCAAGAGGCCCAGTCTGGGGTCCCCACTCTGGGGCTCAAGGGCGGGCGGCCTGGCAGGAGGAGCTCGATGGGGGGCCCAGAAAGCCACGTCTGCATCCTCGATTGGGGCTTGGCTCCCACACCCAGGGCGACCAGAAACCCAGGCCATACGGCCCTGCGGGCTCACTGATGCCTGAACCTTTAGGTAAAGTTGGGGGAGAAGATTTTCAAATCCCCCAGACTGGAGAGTCCCTGGAATGGTCCCTCTCATGTACTTCATGCTCAAGGTCACACAGCCAGTAAATGAGAGCAGGATCCAGACTCCAGACTCGGGCAGGCAGCTCCCGGGTCCCTGCCCACAGTCTCTAGGGAGACAGTCTAGGCCGGTGTGATGGAGCCTGGTGACCGGGACAGGTGGGGCCTCGGTGGACGTGACACTGCACTGAGACCCAAGGGTGGCATTCAGCAGGCCTGGCCAGTGACCAATGCTCCAGCCGGCTGGGCTGGGCCAGGACAGGTGGACGGGAGCAGGCTCACCTTGATCTTAAACTCCATCTTCTTCTGAATGCTGATCATCTGCTCCGTGCGGCTCATTTTCCTGACGCCCTCGTTGCATGATTTTACCACCTGGGACACGAAGGAGGACACGTCAGGCCACCGGCAGCCAGCTGTCACTGGCCACTTCCTTCTGTCCACTCAGGTCCCAAAGGGCTAAACAACCACTGGGACCCGACACTGTGCCCACAGCTGAGACTGGCCAGTCTCAAAAGGACAGCAGCTCCTTTCTCCAGCACCTTCTGGAAAAAAGGCCAGTTGGAAAACCTGTCAGGCTGTTAGGTATGGCTCTCGGTTCTGGTGGAGAAAGTTAGTGGCCTTGTCCTCACTTGGAAGTAAACCCCAGGGAACATAAAAGAGGATGCCGACCCCTCGCATCACCTAGAAAGTGAATTAGATGTCCTTTCCCATCTGTCAGATTGGAAGAGGCAGGCAGACAAGGCTCCAGGCTGGCCAAGCTGTGGGGACATGGGCCCTGTCACCCGCTGTAGGGGAGAGCAGATTCCCCACCTTCCTGGAGGCAGCCCACGTACCGAGAGGCCCAATAAATCGCATTAACTGGGACTTCTGGGGACTCACGTGGAAAAACCAACATTCCACACCGGATCACGGGTGTTTAGAACAGAGCCCGGCCCCGGCAGGCACTCAGCAGTCGTGCATGAGGACGGTGCCCAAAGATGTCTGCACAAGGATGTTCCTGGCAGTGTAGCTTAGAATGAGGAAAACTGTCACCAACCTAAATGTCCACCAACTGGGACTGATGCTAATATATCTGTATAACCCTGTTCTATGAAATCATTAAAAATTGCAATAATTTTGCATGCACTAGAATGGAGAGCAAAGCTGGCTTATAAACCACAATCCCTTTTTGCAAAGAATACACTTGTGTGTGCAGGTGTCTGTTTAGAAAGAGGTCTGGAAGGGCACGCCCCAGCACGTCAGCAGGGGGTGTGGGATAACTGATCTTTACCATCATCTTTTTACTTACGAGCACTTTGTGTTTTTTTTTTGGAATTGAGCAGCAATTACTTTTATACATTAGAAAAAAAAACACCTTTATTTTTTTAAAAAAAGTAAACTATGAGAAACAAGAGTACACTTTCATTACAAGGAGAAAAAAAGGGAGATGATGGTGGAAAAGAACTTAAGGAATAGAAAGTGTTCGCCTGGCCCCCAGCTGACCACAGGAAAAGCCCTTGGAGCACGTGGGCCTCTCACAGGCCGTGGCATCACTGGACTCGCCTTCTGGGGCTCAGTGTGGCCAGCTGCCCGGTGGGGGCCAGAATGGATTCCCGTCGGATCAGATATGTGAGTTCTGGGGGTGGGCAGATGGCCCAAAGATGCTGCCCCACTCCCAGGTCACTGGCCCTCCCTGACCAGCCGGCTCGAGGCTCCAGCCTTTCCCCACGAGGCTATGACGGGAGCGCTGTTTCCCCCCAGTATTCAAAGGGTGCCAGAAGGATTTTGGTGGCCAACTGGTCTGAGTAACGGACATGAGGAGAGGCCGGAGTAAAATGACTTAAGAAGTCCTCTTGGCTCCACGTGGCTTAGACCCACCATCAGACGCCCACGGGCCTAGTCCTTTTACTAAGCTGCTGCTGCCGGAACGAGAGCACCAGGCTCTCGTCCATCACGGATCACTAGCACGACAACGTCGCCCTCGCACAGCTGCCAGGAGCTGGCTCTCAGCTCCAGCTGACACCAGAAGCCAAACACACAAGCCAGTGCTTTAAGACAGAAGGATCCACGTTAGCCCAGCGCTGAGAACAGACACATTCTCTGACCCCTCCTGCATGACCCCTACTCTGCGGGGGACTCCCAGGAGGAACGCTTCTCTCCGAGGACCAGGCGCGGAGATGGGCTCGGCAGGGCCAGTGTGTCCTTCCACAGAGAGAGGGGAGGGGCCGCCCGAGAGAAGGGCAGAGGCGCGGAGGAGGAGAAATGCATGGGGCAGGTTGTGTCAGGGCACAGGGATGGCCAGAGCCAGCGTCAGCAGGTATCACAGGTGGGAAGACACCGGAAACAGGCAAGGACAAGCGTGGGCTCGCTGAAGCGCCCCAGACGCCTGTGGTGAGCAGCTGATGAGAGAGACCAGCCTGAGGGCAGCAGCAGAGGCCAACACGGGTACAGAGTGCCCAGCAGCTGCCTCCTCCACCCCGGGCACACCAACAGCCCGGAGTGGAGAATGAGGACATTGCATCCTGCTCAGGCCACACCGACGTATGTTTTAGACCCAATGACTTTTCTGGATTGCAAAAGTAAACAGTAAAACGAATTTGCATTTCCCAAAGACACACTGACACACGAGGGAGCAGGAGCAGGAAGGCGGGTCCAGATGAGGAAAGCAGGTCATCAGGAAGCAAGAAAGAAGCACGACTCACCAGTTCCAGTTCTTTGTGAGCGTCCAAGGCGGTGCATTCGCGCTCAGACCTCTCTTCCACTCTCTTCAGGATGTTCTGAGCGCAGGGAAAGCCTGCATTAATATTCGTCACGAACAGCCTCTCCTCCCCTCTCCACCCTGCCTTGCAGTGGTGGCCTCCTTGCTGCACCGGTCCTAACAGCCTCACGTGGCTGTGACATCCATGTACAAAAACCCCGACCAGGTGACGGACAGAGGGCAGGAGAACCCTCAGCCGGGCCGAGGGCTGAGCATCCTGACCCAAAGCCTTGCCCGGCTCTAAAATGCGCGCCAGGAGTCAAAGCCTCCCAAGAGGATTAACCATGGGGACCAAGTTCAATGCAGGTCAAAGCAGAGGAGGCGACCATGTGCTGGTGGGGCAGGCAGGGATGCCCAGGGCCAGCCCTGTCCCCAGGGGGAGCCCAACGCTCACGGTGGGCACCAGGGGCTTCCCCACCCTGTCCTCTGGGATCGTCATTTGAAGGCAAGTCACAATGACCCCGAGGCTTTGTTAACTCCGTTTTATTGATAAAAATGTCTTTTTTCTAATGGTTCCATTTTCTTGAATTAACAGAAAATGATGCTCATCTTGCCTCTGTCTGTAAATTGCAAGTCTGCCTCACCCTCCAGACTTCACACAGTCTCTGCCTAGCCGTCCTCACCGGGCCCAGATTTTCCGATCTGCTTTTGTCCCATAAGGAGGTTTGGGTGCATCTGAGCACAACCCACCCGCCTCCACCTGCCGCGTGCGATGGCGGCCCCACGAACGTCTCCAGCACCTCTCTCCTGGGCTCCAGACCAGACCTAGACCCCTCCCACTGCCTGTCTCGCCCCACCCCGCTGCCACGTCAGAGACCCAGGGTCATCTCAGACTCTCCTGGGGCCTCCCTCACCGACGTGGGGCCACCAAACCCTGTCGGTAACGGTCCCCTTACTCCCAAATCTATCTCTCATGAGCAGGCTCAGGCTCCACCTTTTCCCATTGGAATGAAGCTCCCATCCAACTAGGTGGGTCCTGCTCGTGGCCTCAGACGGGATGGTGCACGTGCCCCCCATGCCAGCTGCCTCTCTGGGGACCCCTGTACCCCACCTTATGCAGTGACTGGCATTTCTCCCTGGAAGGCCCTCACCCCGGCTTCCCCCGCAAACACGCTTCCTCTGAACCTTCCCTGGCAGCCCCCCAGCCCGCCCGGGCCCCCCCACCCCCGATCCACTGTTTTCCTCATGACAACGTTAAGGTAGGTCTTGACCTTTGCTTTGTTGGTTGTCATCAGACAAAAGTTAGATTTTTGTATGTCCATATATGCTCTTTTCCTATAAAATTTCTTAAAACGTTTTCTCTCTGCATCATTAGGAAACCTGACTAT
This sequence comes from Equus asinus, assembly GCF_041296235.1. NCBI lineage: Eukaryota > Metazoa > Chordata > Mammalia > Perissodactyla > Equidae > Equus > Equus asinus. The sequence continues at coordinate 8,181,329 of NC_091808.1, read as the reverse complement.
CTTCTGATTCAGTTTTTCCAAGTTAAAAACAAAATTCACCCGTGACTCCTTCATTCCCCAGCATCCTGTGACGTGGGGTCACCCTCGCTGTGTTCCCACAGTGCTCTCACCTGCCACCCCGGGAGTGGCTTCTTCCAACACCAGTTTCTTTGGTCTCGGGCCATGAGCCCCTTCCTCCTGGGGCGGCTCCGACCTCTCCTCCCCACCACGCTGCTTCTCCCCACGGCCTTTGGTCTCCCACCTGCCTGACCTCTGACCTCCTCTAACTATGGCTCACAGGTCACCATCTCAGCTCATTCCCCTCAGAGCCACAGTGGGTCCACACCATCCACTTCATCTGCTTGGTGGCTTCCCTCCGCTCAGGACAGGGGTGAACACGCCCACCAGCATGCGGCAGGCACAGGGGTCTGTGGCTCCTTGGAGCCCCCCTTTCAGGAAATCTCATCCTCTCCAGGCCCCCTGACCCCAGCTCCCTGAGTCCGCGTCCTCCCTCACTGCTGTTCCTTCTTGGGATGGCGTCCCAGGGCCGGGTGTCGGGAGCCCTGTCTCTTTCCTGGGAGGTCTCTCGCATTAACTGCCACCTCGACGCCCAGAGTTCCCGCCCTGACTGCCCCCTTTAACTCTACACCTGGATGGCCAACTGCTCAAAGTCATCTCAAACTCAGGCAGTTCAAGCTCAAACCCTGACGGCCCGACCCGGTCGCCCCACCTCGGGAGACGGCAGCATCTCCTGAGTCGCTCGAGCTAGAAGATTCCTTTCCTTCCCTCTCACTCCACAGTGGCAAGTCCACGTCTCAGGTCACTGATTTTCCTCCAGGATCTGCCCCCTAGGCCCTGCTAAGCCATCTTTTTTTCTCGAATTGCTTCCTAACCCTCCCTCACTTCACTCTTGCTCTCCCGCCTGTCTCTCTCCACAGGGCAGCCACTGTGAGCTCTTACAAATGTCAGTCAGGCCAGGTGCCTCCCATCACACTGAGGATAGAGCCTGTGTCATATCAGCCCTGTAGGCCCTCTGGTTGGTCTCTGCCCACGTCTCCACACTCACTCCCTTCCGTCATGTTCCCCCAGCTCACTGCTCACCTTCCAGCTGCCCCAGGACCTTTGCACAAGCAGTCCCCTGTCACCTGAATGGCTCTTCCCTAACAGCCAAGTCTTAGCTTAATTGTCACTCGTTCAAGAGTGTCTCCTGTCCCCCAACTGGCAGTGGCTAGGCATTCAGCCCCTGTTGTGTCACACTGTTTCACTGTCCTCGCAGTCATGACCACTTCCGGGCCATGTCTGTTTGTCAATCTCCACCCTTAGAAAGTGGCTCCCTGGGAGCAGGGGCTGGGTCCCGTACCGCTTGGCACACAGTGGAAGCTTATTTAGGATTTGTGGAACAAATGGACTTCCTAGAAAGCTAGCAGAGACGGGGAATGAGCAAAGGGAACGGTCTGCGGCAGCAGAAGCATGCCCAAGTCCGGGGTGCATGGCTAGGGCGAGAGGCCGGTACCTGGACCAAGAGCTTGAGGCGCGTGATCCTCTGGAAAGGCAGGATGAGGAAAGAGGAGAGGGGCAGCCCCCTGCACTTGGGGTCGAGCTCCAGCTGCGCAATCAGCTCCCGGAAGGCTGCCTTCTCCTGGCTGGGGACAGAGACGCGAGAGTGGGTCTCTGGCTCGCGGGCGGCATGAATGGGGGCGCTCCCTTCCCATCCAGAGCCTCGGAAGACCCAGACAGCCCACGGGCATGGAAAACACGCTGATCTCTTCTTTTTTTCTGGAAAATTAACTGATCATGTACAAGTCACATAGCCATCATGGCTTCACACGCCTGGCCCATGGAGACTTAGCCGAATATGTCGTGTGCGGGAGGCAAGGATTCCTTGCGTGCCCAAGACTATGAATCGGACACACAGTCAATGATTTACCCAGCAGGACACCGCGGCAAGGTGAACCCGCGGAGGGACAGGAACAGGCAGCACGCTGGCGGTGACAGAGGGAGAACCTGAGCTACTCCTGCCAGGCAGGCATCTCGTGTGCAGCCCACCTCGGCAGGGGGCCGGGTCCACAGGGACGAGGACTCCGGGGAATGACTGTGGGGGATCGGACCCAGGCCACCGACTGTGCGTCATCAGGGTCACAGCACTCTGCCCTTTCCCCAGGCCGAGACGGTCTACACTCGCGGGGCCCGCCCCCTTCTGAAATATCTCCTGCATGCTCATCTTCTCAGTGTTTGTCCTCAAAAATGGCATCCTGATTCCCTCAAATCCCAATTTTCAATGAAACATAAAATACCCAAACCCCCGAAGACTCGAGCTTTAAAACGTCCACAGTTAACAACGCATCTTGACGGAAAGGCCCAGTGAAGTGTAACGTTTAGACGTGAGGCTCGGGGAGTCTGCTGGGGCTCCCGAGTCGGCTAAGAATACCTCACTGGTTACACTGTCGTCGAAGCGTGGCACAGAAACGCAAAGAATTCAAAAGAGGCAAGTTGATGAGAAATTATGTCAGCAATCGAAACCCCAATTAAGTTTGCCACGTGGGCAGACGAGCAAGAAATTCTTGGGCATTGCTGGATAACCAGCAAAAAGACTCCCGCTCGCCCCATTCTTGCCTTTGTCTCCAGTTCAAACCGCTTTCTGACGTCCTGGGCCTTGAGATGTTACCCTCTTGGCCTCAGACTCTTTTCTAAACCTCACAGAGCTCTGCATGGCCGTCCTGCACACAGGACCCGTGGGCGCCGTGGCTGACTGTCCTGGGGTCAACGTTTCTCGAGTGACACCGAAAGCCCTGGAATGTGCTGGGCTTGCATACCACCCTGGGAAAGCAGAGGTCCAAGGACCGCCCCCCACGCCCTTGGCTGTGCCGGGTCATGGACCTGCGGCCTGGGCACACTCACAGCAGCTGCTTGTAGGTCCGCTCCTGGTACGTCTGGTTGCTGACGTAGGTGATATAGACGGAGAAGTGGTTGGCTGCGTAATGGTGCACGATGTCGCACACGTCCGAGATGACAATGTTCTCCTCCATCCGGCGCTCCAGCTCCAGGAGGAACCTGCGGGAGGCAGGGGTCGGGTTCAGGGCGCCCGGGTGGGGAGACTCAGGATGCATCCCCACCGAGGGGCCTGGCTCAGACAAACCGACAAACAGGACACGATGAGATCCCAGCACGGGCGGCACATTTGGTCATGTCAAGGAATTATTTGTTCAGTTTTTTGGGTGGATAATAGCGCTAGGAGTCTTTTTAAAACAGAGGGAGACCTTATCTTTTAGATACCTACTGATGTGTTTACAGATGAAATGAAATGACGGTGGGGGGTTGCTTCAGAAGGATCCCGTGGGTGGCGGATGTGGGTGAACCTTGATGCTGAAGCGTGGGCTCCTTACACTGGTGTCTCTACTTCTGCATGCTTGGAATTTTCCATAATAAAAGATAAATAGGCAAATAAAAAGACAGCTCTCCCCCAGTGAGGGTAAAGCAACAGAGGCCAAGGGGTCTCTGAGGCCGCTCTGGTCTCAGTCAGCTCTCTCCTCTGCAGCCCACCGGGCGGGGCTGCCACAAGGAGGTGGCAGACTGCGAACAGAAAGGTGGGCTGTCCGTGTGGAGGAGGGACCCACCCAGCAGCTCCCAGGGTGCACCCCACGGGGGTGGAGAGGCTCCTACTGCTGGGGAAGGGCCCCCGCTCTGCCGCACCTCAGTTTCACATCTGAACTCACAAGGCTGGAGCAGCTGCTCCAAAAGCTGAGCTTTGCACTTTGAGCTGCAAAACTCTACAGCCTCCAGTGAAAGCGATAAACGGATCTTTTGTCCTAACAAGACGGTTGGAATTCATTTCTTCTTTGCAAGAGTCAATTAACAGAAGTCTTTTCCTCCGCCACTTAAGCTCATCCCATCCTTCATAGGGGCAAAACAAAAGCACAGTTCTAGTAAGCACGGCCACGAGCTGTGGCGCACGCCATCGAACTGGAGGACAGAGCACGAATCCCGGACCATGCTCTGCACTGGCCCCCAGGGGGTCTTGGGGCCCTGCACTCACCAAGCCACGGCCTGATGACGTCGGGATAAAGAACCGCTTACATGGACATCCGGGACCCGGTCGTGAGCCTCACCACAGACCAGCCTGACTGTGCCCGACACACGGAGCCCTTGTGCTGGCGGGAAGGGACCTGCAGATAGCAGGCCTATCCAGGGGGATGTGACTGGCTACCCCACTGGGAGAGGTGGTAGATGTTTGGGTTTACATATTTACTTACATCTTATCATAGAAAATTCCAAACAAAAAAAGTAGAGAAGCCAGTGTAATGAGCACTCGCCACCCGCTTTAGCTGTGCCCCAGGTGAGGAGAGAAGGTTCTGGAAGCCAGGCCCCAGAGGGCCCTGAGTGGGTGGCTCACCGCTCGCTGACGGCCATGACGTCCAGGACATTGGAGAAGAGGATGTGCGCCTCGGACGGGTGCAGCATCTTCTTCAGCCGCTCGTTCTCCATGAAGTGGGACACGAGCAGGCTCAGGCTTTTGTAGTAGGATGCCTCGGAGGTGACCAACTCGAACATGGCCTGCGTCGGGGACATGGGGCAGAGCAGCCGTCACCACCGAGGACTCACCCTCCAGGAGGGTGCCTGCCCCATTCTCAGACAGAGACGCAAAGGGAGGCTTGGCAATGGTTTGAAAAGTCAAGAAAGACGCATGCCGAGGCCTGTGTTGGGAAGGGTGCGTGCAGGAAGGGGCTTCCAGACGTTGGTGAGAGGTCCAGCGGCCACACCCTTGGAGGGGAAGCTCTCGTGGCTGACTGTGGTGAAACTGGAGGCAGCCTAATGTCCAAGACACAAACAAGGCAAAACAAAAGGAGCCCCGACAGCGGCTAAGGGTGAGCCGGGTGTGTTTCCTGGTGCAGGGTGGGCGTGCAAGTCATCGGGAGAGGGACTCCCCTTCCGCATGCCCAGAAAGATGTCTGGAAGGAAATGGGCCACCATGTTGACCACAGGCATCAGCATGGGGTGGAATTTGAGGGTGACTGTTACTCTTTCCTTTTTTACCCTTTAAATTGTCTGAAAATTGAAAAATGAGCCTGTCTTACTTCTTTCGTGGTCTGATCTCATCATGTAATCGGTAAAGCAATTTCATTTTGGAAAAGAGAGAGAGAAATCCATACTCTAACACACTTTTTGGAGGCAGCTTTATCCCATATTGTGATTATTCCCTGACTGTGGAGCCTAGAAACCAACAAAACTAAGCCAAGCTCGGTCCTCTGGAGCATCATCCTGTGAAGCGCAGACAGCGGATCACAGCCCCTCCTGAGACCACCCTGGGACCCCTCACCTTCCTCCCCCATCACCCCCACTCTCCTCCACCAAGGGCGGGCTCAGGTTCCACAGTGGCTGCCCAGAAGGGACAGCGTCGTGGTGTGAATTGTAGACCCCCCAAAAGCTGTGTCGACATCCTCACTTAAGGCACTTGTGAATGTGACCTTATTTGGAAAAAGGGTTTTTCCAGATGTAGTTAAGGATGTCAAGGTCAGGAGAGCCTCTGGGGTTAGGACCGGCTCTAAACCCAGGGACAGGTGTCTTTTTAAGAGAGAGGTGGAGGGAGACGTGACCCAGACACACAGGGAAGGCAGACACAGATGGGAGGGGTGCGGTCGCAAGTCAAGGAAGGCCTGGAGCCACCGGAAGCTGCAAAAGGCAGGATTCCCCGGAGCCTTCAGGAGAGCGTGGCCCTGCCGACACCTTGATGTCAGGCTTCTGGGCTCTACAACTGGGTGAGAATAAATTCCTGTTGCTTTAAGGCCCCAGTTTGTGGTCGTTTGAGACGTCAGCCCCAGGAAACAGACAGACAGAGGGATGGAAAGACAGAGCAGTGATGAGCACAGGGGATTTGGGTCCCTCCCCCAGTGTCCTGCCCAGCCCACATCTCACTCCCTTTGGGTCCCGGCTCCTCCACCCTCCCCGTGGGTCAGAACCCTGATCCAGGACTCCAGGCTCCGGCAATGAAAGCTGAGCTTCAGGCGTTAGGAAGGAGAGGAGATGGGAAGGGAGAGAGTGAAGGGGAGGAGGACGGGAGGGGCTCGCGTGGCTCCAAACACACGAGGCTCCGTCTCATTTAATCCTCACAGGAAGGAAGGACACACAGAAGCTCCCACTTCACCAAGAGGGAACAGATACAGAGGTTAGGTAATGCCCCAAAGTCATGCCACTGGATGGTGGAAGTGCAGAGATTCAACCCAATTTTTCTGAGTTCTGGGCTCTGCCACTACCCCACCCCTGCCGTGTCAGACGCAGGCAGAGCTGGAGTGAAATGGTGTCTGCAGGCCCCTGCCGCGCAGCCACTCTGCTGCTTCCACGCAAAGCTCGGACAAACAGCTGGCCTGGTAAACCGCTTTACAATAAGTGACATTTTGGTAAGTCGGGGGCACCCAATCGCATGAGGCTGCCCAGCACAGGTGAGAAAGTTCACAGGGACATCACTCCGGGGGTGGCCCACCAATTACAGACCCTGGGCCACCAGCAGCAGCAAGAAGCTGCCTGGTCCCCTCGCGCCTGTACCTCACTCAAGACAGTGACAATAAGATGAGGCTCTGAAATGAGCTGGTGGCCTCTCCGTAATTGTCCCCAAGTCACGGCTGATGATCTACTCAAAAATACGAAGCCATGCAAAGCACATCGCACCGGCCTCACTAATGGCAGAGCAGCGGCCCCAGCACTGAGCAAGGACCCACCCACCCTCGTGCTGTCTGCGTCTACCCCAGCCCTGCCTGGCAAGACAGAGACTCCAACGGGCAGGAAGTTTCCAGAAGCCTCTCTGTTACAGATGCTGAAATCAAATCAAGTTCCTGCTGCTAAATTTAAGTTTCTTAAGAAAATGTCAAGCCATTACAGCTCGCAAGTGCTAAGCAAATATAACTAAACCTGCACACCCCACCCCCAGCTGATACGGATGAGCGTAACAGATACCGAGAGAGAAAAAAAGTACCGCATGTCAAATGCAGCCCCGAGGAGAAAGGCATGTCCAGTAGACCACGTCTCCCTGAGTGACCACTGTCAGGTGTGCCTGGGACTGTGCAGGGACCTGCCACCCTGCTCGGTGTCCCCTGAGCTGATGGCATCTTTGTCCTGATCTCTGGGGGAACAAGAGATCAGGGGCAGCTGGGTGGGGACAGGTGACCTTTCCGCTGCTGACATGCCCCTAACTGGTCCTGGCTGAGCCTGTCCCCCACAGCACACACCCCCTCGCCCCACTGTCAGGTGGTTAGTCATCTGGGAAGTTTCATTTTCCAGAAAGTCTTCATTTTACACGTCAAATTATTTGCCACATCAATATGGTTGTCTTTTCCTCATCAATATTGTTTTCACTCTGTCACTCGAGCCTCTGCCTGGCAGTGTGGAGCCGACAGGGATCCAGGCCCTACTCGTTCATTCATTCACTTATCCATCTGTTCCGTTCGTTCCACAAACGTTTGCCGAGCGCTGGCCTAGGCCACCAGGCCCTCAGGGTGACCATGGAAACTCCCTGCCACCACCGCGGAGCTCACCTCCTGGGGGAGCAGGGACAGCAGACGGAGCGGAAGGCACCCGGGCAGGGGTGAGGGGTGCTGCGGAGCAGACGGGAGGATGTGTGTGTGAGTGTGTGCGTGTGTGAGACTGTGACTGAGCATGTATATATGAATGAGTATGAGCGTGTATATATGAATGAGTGTACGAGTGTATATGTGAGTGTGAGCGTGCAGACGTGAGTGTGTGAATGTACAGGAGTAGGTGATTGTGTGAGAGTGTGAGTGTGTATATGCGTGTGTGAGTGTGAGAGTGAGTGTGTACATGCGTGTGAGAGTGAGTGTGTACATGCGTGTGTGAGTGTGAGTGTGTACATGCGTGTGTGAGTGTGAGTGTGTACATGCGTGTGAGAGTGAGTGTGTACATGCGTGTGAGAGTGAGTGTGTACATGCGTGTGAGTGTGTACATGCGTGTGTGAGAGTGAGTGTGTACATGCGTGTGTGAGAGTGAGTGTGTACATGCGTGTGTGAGAGAGTGTGTACATGCGTGTGTGAGAGTGAGTGTGTACATGCGTGTGTGAGAGTGAGTGTGTACATGCGTGTGTGAGTGTGAGAGTGAGTGTGTACATGCGTGTGTGAGTGTGTGTACATGCGTGTGTGTGAGTGAGTGTGTACATGCGTGTGTGAGAGTGAGTGTGTACATGCGTGTGTGAGTGTGTGTGAGTGTGTACGTGCGTGTGTGAGTGTGAGAGTGAGTGTGTACATGCGTGTGTGAGTGTGTGAGTGAGTGTGTACATGCGTGTGTGAGTGTGAGAGTGAGTGTGTACATGCGTGTGTGAGTGAGTGTGTACATGCGTGTGTGAGTGTGAGAGTGAGTGTGTACATGCGTGTGTGAGTGTGTACATGCGTGTGTGAGTGTGTGTGAGTGTGTACGTGCGTGTGTGAGTGTGAGAGTGAGTGTGTACATGCGTGTGTGAGTGTGAGAGTGAGTGTGTACATGCGTGTGTGAGTGAGTGTGTACATGCGTGTGTGAGTGTGAGAGTGAGTGTGTACATGCGTGTGTGAGTGTGTACATGCGTGTGTGAGTGTGAGAGTGAGTGTGTACATGCGTGTGTGAGTGAGTGTGTACATGCGTGTGTGAGTGTGAGAGTGAGTGTGTACATGCGTGTGTGAGTGAGTGTGTACATGCGTGTGTGAGTGTGTGAGAGTGTGTGTGCATGCGTGTGTGAGAGTGTGAGTGTGTACATGCGTGTGTGAGTGTGAGTGTGTACATGCGTGTGTGAGTGTGAGTGTGTACATGCGTGTGTGAGTGTGAGTGTGTACATGCGTGTGAGAGTGAGTGTGTACATGCGTGTGAGAGTGAGTGTGTACATGCGTGTGAGTGTGTACATGCGTGTGTGAGAGTGAGTGTGTACATGCGTGTGTGAGAGTGAGTGTGTACATGCGTGTGTGAGAGAGTGTGTACATGCGTGTGTGAGAGTGAGTGTGTACATGCGTGTGTGAGTGTGTGTACATGCGTGTGTGTGAGTGAGTGTGTACATGCGTGTGTGAGAGTGAGAGTGAGTGTGTACATGCGTGTGTGAGTGAGTGTGTACATGCGTGTGTGAGTGTGAGAGTGAGTGTGTACATGCGTGTGTGAGTGTGTACGTGCGTGTGTGAGTGTGAGAGTGAGTGTGTACATGCGTGTGTGAGTGAGTGTGTACATGCGTGTGTGAGTGTGAGAGTGTGAGTGTGTACATGCGTGTGTGAGTGTGTGTGAGTGTGTACGTGCGTGTGTGAGTGTGAGAGTGAGTGTGTACATGCGTGTGTGAGTGTGAGAGTGAGTGTGTACATGCGTGTGTGAGTGAGTGTGTACATGCGTGTGTGAGTGTGAGAGTGAGTGTGTACATGCGTGTGTGAGTGAGTGTGTACATGCGTGTGTGAGTGTGAGAGTGAGTGTGTACATGCGTGTGTGAGTGAGTGTGTACATGCGTGTGTGAGTGTGAGAGTGAGTGTGTACATGCGTGTGTGAGTGAGTGTGTACATGCGTGTGTGAGTGTGTGAGAGTGTGTGTGCATGCGTGTGTGAGAGTGTGAGTGTGTACATGCGTGTGTGAGTGTGAGTGTGTACATGCGTGTGTGAGTGTGAGTGTGTACATGCGTGTGTGAGTGTGAGTGTGTACATGCGTGTGAGAGTGAGTGTGTACATGCGTGTGAGAGTGAGTGTGTACATGCGTGTGAGTGTGTACATGCGTGTGTGAGAGTGAGTGTGTACATGCGTGTGTGAGAGTGAGTGTGTACATGCGTGTGTGAGAGAGTGTGTACATGCGTGTGTGAGAGTGAGTGTGTACATGCGTGTGTGAGTGTGTGTACATGCGTGTGTGTGAGTGAGTGTGTACATGCGTGTGTGAGAGTGAGAGTGAGTGTGTACATGCGTGTGTGAGTGAGTGTGTACATGCGTGTGTGAGTGTGAGAGTGAGTGTGTACATGCGTGTGTGAGTGTGTACGTGCGTGTGTGAGTGTGAGAGTGAGTGTGTACATGCGTGTGTGAGTGAGTGTGTACATGCGTGTGTGAGTGTGAGAGTGTGAGTGTGTACATGCGTGTGTGTGAGTGAGTGTGTACATGCGTGTGTGAGAGTGAGTGTGTACATGCGTGTGTGAGTGCGTGTGAGAGTGAGTGTGGGGTTACTTCCACAGGAAATCCCTCCTTGATAAACAGCACCTACATCCCAGCGCTGCTCGGCGGGGGGCTGGCTAAGGCCCCTCCCTGCTACCATGGGGCTGCGCAAGCGCCCTGGTGCGGGGCTCACACAGGATCGTCATCCTCGGGGGACTCAGAGGGACCCACATTTCATGAATCACAGCTGGTCTGCCGGGGCGCTCCACCCCATCTGCCCGTAATCAGGTTGCGTGTCTCGGCCTTTCCCACAGCGCTAGGACTAAGCCCGCTCCCGCCTGGGTTCTGTGCGGAAGGGAGGATCCGGTCAATCCAGATGTGTCTTCCGAGGGGTCAGGCCAGATGGCCGTGCAGTCGGCGAGGCTGTGATGGGCCTGGCGTCCACCACGGGCAGCTGAGCAGCACGCGGTCAAGGCTTCAGCCTGGGCGCCAGCCAGATGTCTGCCATGAATGAGAGCTGCTTCGTCCCGCTAACCTTCAGTTTCCATGTGTGCAGAACGAGAGCCACAGTCCCCAGCAGAAAGTGCTCAGCCTGGAGCCGGCCCGTCTCAAAGCGCCTTGTGGATGACTGGGATCATTATCCACCTGGCATCTGGGCGCTGCCTTCATAGGACCGTGCTTCACGGGATGCAGCTCCGGCCAGGAGGGCTGTTCCAGGAGGTGACATTGAGGCTGAGTCCCAGAGTTTGACAAGAAAGCCCCTTGCCTGGGGCTCAAACGCCCGTGCAGAGAAGGGATGTGGGCGCCTGGTGTGGGCGGAGGATGGGGTGGCAGAGTGGGAGGGGGAGAGTGGGGGAGGCAGCCAGACCACTGGAATGGGTCACGTGGGAACGACAGGCTCCCATCTACATTTGTACATCCATCCCCACTGACCACCGTGTGGGCCAGAACCACACAGCTGCGCCTTCACGAGTCCAGGGAGAGTCGCTGCTCCTGAGCTCCTGTTCTGGCCACTTCCCAAAGTGGCCTGTGGCAGAGAAGCCAAGTCTGTCTCCCCACAGTTCACCCTGCCACGCTCCGTAAGCACCAGGTCATATATTTCTCAGTACACTTAGACTTTTCTCCAAAGAAAGGAAACAACATACCAGAGAAACCACTGGGACGGTCACCACGCAGTCTCGGACAAACTGCCGGGGGTTAGCTTCCACTGGTGAGCATCTCCCCCTCCCCGGGGGAGTCCAGAGACGTCCACGACTGCAGACCCCAGCCAGCACTGCCGCCCACTGGAGGGAACACACCCCATAGACACGCAGAGCCGGGACCCTCCCCCAGCGCATTGCAGGCCAGGGTGCTGGCGGGTTCAGTGACCTCACGTGGCCTCGGGACTGGAGTGGCCCAGAGTTAGGCCCCTCCTGGACCTGACTCATCAGCAAGGGGGGTGGTAGAGGAAGCAGGGACCCCAAGAAAAGTCTGGAGGAAACACAGCGTGCTTCTGAGCGAGGAAGGCAAGACACCAGCCCCAAAGACACAAAGAATGCAAACCATAATAGCTCAGTTTACTGATCCACAATTTCCTGTGATCTAAGATGATTCTGCTTGTGGTACTTCATTGTCCGACGTTGGTCCTCACTGTGCAGCTGGGTGAGCCCCCTCACCTGTCCACCCCCGCTCCCGCCCTCCCATGTCAGTCCTTTGTCGTTCCAGCCCCAGCAGAGCTCAGGGCTGAACGATTCCCCGTCTGGCTCCTCACCCACGCTGTCTCCCATGGATCAGGACTCGCCGTGGAGCCCCCACGCGGCACGGCCCACCCTGGTTTGGATTGTTCTCGGCTTCCTTGACTTTGGTGTCAATGAGCCACAGCTGTCTCTGCTGCCATAACCTTCCGTTTATCACCATGGTGTCGTGTGGCCTGAGTCACCAGAGCCACCTCTGTGGACTGGAGCTGCCCCGCCACTTCCCTCTGCTGCCGTTGTCGTCCACTGTGTCCAGGAGGCTCCTTCTCAGGAGGGACTGTCCATGGTGCCTGGTCTGAGCTCCCATCTGAGTGGACGAAGGGGACGGAACAATATTCTCAGGTAGCCTGCGTTTTATCCCCTGTTATGGATTGAACTGTGTCTCCCAAAATTCCTATGTTGACGCCCTAACCCCCAATGTGTCTGCATTCAGAGACGGGGCCTTGGAAGAGGTAATTAAGGTTAAACGAGGTCATACAGTGGGGCCCTACTCCAACAGGACTGTGTCCTTTTAGGAAGAGGAAGGCACACGAGAGATGCACGTGCACAGAGGAGAGGCCACAGGAGGTCACAGTGAGAAGACGGCCGTCCGCCAGCCAAGGAGGGAGTCCTCACCAGACACCAACCCTGCTGCCCCCGATCTCGGCCTCCCAGCCTCCAGAACTGTGGGAAGCAAACGTCTGTTGTTCAGCTCCCAGCCTGAGGCGTTCTGTCGTGGCAGCCGGGCTGGCTGAGGCTCCTCCAGATTTCCCATCCGGCTCCAAGAACTCTGTCCCCCTCCATCCCCCAGGCCAGACGTCAGTCCACGCCACCTTCACGGCCCGTCTGACCAGACCGTGGGCTGAGGGGTGAGTGCAGAAGGCCCCTCCTGATGCAGGACACACGCCTCTCACCAACAAGGCACAGTCAGACGTTCTTCCAAACTGCTGTAAATGAGGCCGAGGGCCAGAGTCGAGAGAAATGAGACGTTCTCTGCCGCAGGCACCGCGGCCCTGGGGACACTCAGACCAGACTGACGACTGCTTACTGATGTTCCATAAACAGCATGTGCTGCTTCCAAAACAGCCGCACCGCGGAGAGAAAGGCTGTTTTGCTTGAAGTGCTGGCCGTTCCCCGCTGCCCCTCTGCCAGACTGGGGCTTCATTCTCTGAGTCCAGGAAACCCTCGGCTGCATTTCTCTCCTAGTCATTCCATTCCTGTCCGAGACACATCGACGGGTGTGGCACTTAATTGGTAAATGGTGGCCGTGAATGTCCTTGTCCTCTCCACTTGTCTATGCAGGGTTTTCAGAGATAAATGGTACCAGGGTGCAAATAGCAATAAGAGCTGCCATTCACTGAATACTTAAGATGTGTCTGGCGTAATGCTTCCAACGTGTCACCTGACTCGGTCCTCACTACCCTGGAGGTTGCTCGACTGTCCTCACTGTGGAAAGAGAGTGCTGAGGCCACACGGACTGTGAACCACAGAACTAAGGTTTGCACTCCCATCCTTTCGACTCCAGGGCTCTGTGCCTCGACCACTCTGCCACAAGACGGCCTTCCACACAAATGCCAAGGTTTTCCCGTGAGTGGCGCCAGGCCGCTGCCCCAGCCCCTCGCTGGTCGGTCTGCTGTGATGCAGAAGGCCCTCCCCACCCCCCAACACTGGAATACAGGCTCTTTCCAGGTTCTTAATCATCTATTTAGCTTTACATGGTGCTTTCAAGTAGGTGCTTAAAAGTATGTTTGTTAAAAGGGAAATCCTCTCAGCTACCACTCAAGAGAACCAGTCCTGGCAGCCGGTCAGGCGATCATACAGGTGGGTTAGGAATACCCACCGACTCGTAACTTCCACCAGAGGCCCAGCTCCCCAGCCTCTCCTCCTCCAGGGCAGTCTGCGTCCATCGACAAGGCCACTGCTGGCGGCATCTGTCGTTCATCCTTCTTGCCTGGTTCCTGCTGGGCTGGATGTCCGATGCCATCTCCTATCCTGGATGGCTCCCTAAAAGTCTTGGCCCCCCGGTGCAGCAGGCACCCAAACTTCTGTGCTCTGAATGTTTACTGAGCACCAACTAAGAGCTGGGTGCTGCCGGGCACTGGGGATCCCGAGATGACCAAAACCTGAAAACCCACTGGAAACCACCAGCTCAGGAGACCACAGTGCTGGGGGGCCAGGGTCCGTGATGCTGTCCAGCCCTTCTCAGCTCACAAACATGTGCCCCGAGCCACCTCCAGAAAGTGGCAGGGCTCGCTGCTGGGGACACAGAGGGACACAGACACACTGCTGAGGATGCGGCTTGCGCAGTCAATTACAGCTCAGTGGCGATGCTCACAGTGAAGTGGGAAACCGGGGAGGGGGCCTCAAACTGGCAGTGGGGAGAGATGCAGAGCCAGGGAAGGCTTCTGGAAGGGGCTGAGTCAAAGAACTGTTACGAGTTAGTCAGGCAAAAAGAAAAAAAAAAGCCAGCCTGGTCCCCAGGGTGGGAAAAAAAAGCAGGGATTTGTGAAAAATGCAGATTCCCAGGCTTCTCCCGGACCCACATATCTCCTGTCTTTTACCAAGACACCCAGGTCATTCTGGGGCTCGGCAGAGTCTGAGGACCCCTGGTGCACAGGGCGGGGGCCCGCAGCCCCAAAGCCTCTGCGCACACCTTTCTTCCACATGGTCACCCTGAGTCCTCAGCTTCAGGGCACCTGCTAGGGCTGACTTTGCTGTTGGAGCGCTTGCTTCTGCCTGGAGGGGCGAGGGGGCGGAGAGAAAGCTGGGCCAGAATGCCAAGGGTTTGGGGTGTCCCTCCTCCAGCTCAGGCTGCCTTGGAGGCTGTGGGACATTGCCTGTTGACGCTTTGGTTCAGACCCCACAGTCCAGGCTCCGTGCCCCCCATGTGCTGCTGGGAGTCATGGCCACCTGAATCTGCTGAAAGCTGGGCCTTGTGCTCACAATGCTCAGCCCCTGTGGACCCCACAGACCCCAAAGACCAGCCAGAGGCCCCCAAAGGCCTGATGCCGCCCCAGTCGCTCAGGCAGGCTGTCTGTCCAGGAACGACCACTGTCTCCTCTCTCCTCTGGGGGTGTCGGCAGAGCCAGGGGAAGGGGCAGCCTTCGACCAAAGGCAGCGCCTGCTCTCTCCTCTGGGGCTCTCAGAGTCATTTTTCTGCTGGCAGCTGCCACGCTGGGAGAATTAGCATCGAGCTCTGCCTTGCCTCTGCAGCTGGTACAGTAATTCAAACCCCACAGGCCGTAGGGGGGAAGGAAGTGATGCTAGAAAGCTTTGCGTTAAGAAGCCCCTAGAGCACGTCTTCCCCGAATAACGAGGATGAAGTGGGATTTCAGAGCCTGGGTGCTGATCCGCTGCAGTGAGCTCTCTAGTCCATGCGGGAAACACAAGCAAGGCCAAGGCTGAGTGAGTCCACGGGGCCTCAGGGCCTCAGCTGTCACATGGGGTGACGACAACTAACTCCCAGTGTTGCTGCGGGACGAGGGGTCACAAATGAAATTTGAGCTTGTGCGCAGGTGCTGGGGGGTCTGGAAGGGGGCCCCCACACCACCAGCAGACCGAACCCAAGCCCCAGCCAGCTCACACATGTCATGAGAGCCAACTGTTAAGTTTCTTCAAGATGACCTGGTTAATGAGATAATTCATGAAAAAAAGGACATACTAAAATAAGTGTAACTTTAAAAAGACACATGGCTGAAAAGATGCTCAGCCTCACTCACAGCAAGAGAAATGCAAATGAAAACCACAGGAGATAGCATTTATCATCTAGGACATTGGTTGGGATAAAAGTGTTGGATGAGGGCCGGCCCCGGTGGCGCAGTGGTTAAGCGCACACGTTCCGCTTTGGCGGTCGGGGGTTCGCTGGTTCGGATCCTGGGTGCGGACGTGGCACCGCTTGGCAAGCCATGCTGTCACAGGTGTCCCACGTATAAAGTAGAGGCAGATGGGCATGGATGATAGCTCAGGGCCTGTCTTCCTCAGCAAAAAGAGGACGATTGGCAGCAGATGTTAGCTCAGGGCTAATCTTCCTCAAAAAAAAAAAAAAAAGAAAAGTGTTGGATGATGTCCCATATTGGGGATGGGGAACCTGCACACTCATATGTGGCTGGAGTGCAAAGACCATTTGGCAGTATCTTCTCGAAACTTAAAAAAACATGCAGCCTTTAACCCAACAATTCCACTTAGCAATTCCCATAGTATTCCATTGTACAGATATCAGCCTTCTGTGTTATAAACAATGCTGCAACGAACATCCTTGACACACAACATTTCCAACTGCAAATATGCATCAACAGGGGACTGGTTATGTAAATTACGGAATGTCATAAGCAATGGAGCCCTATAAAGCCACCAAAAAGAAAAAAGAAAAAAGATGAAGAATGGGGCACCTACTTAGACCGATATGGAAAGATTTATACAATGTGCATGGGAATTTACCATTTGTGTCACACACACACACACACACACACACACGCAATGGCCGTGAGAATCACGGGTGGCGGCAACTTTCTTTCATTGCAAATCTGTTTGCTCTTCTGAACTTTATATCAGTTGTGTGAATTATTTACCCAAAAGATTCATTTTAAAAACAATAAACGCTAACATTGTCACTTTGTGAAATTAGTTATAGGTGCTTGCTTTCGAAATCAAATTGAGCGGGAGATATGTGATGTTTTGTGTGATGGCCATTGTCCGTCTTAAACCACGGGGCAAAAATCCCTGCCCCCTCCCAATTTGGGACTAATTTGCTGAATTGTTAGGGTTTATCCTAAAGGGACAAATATATGATGCAATGAAGGTTGGCAAATAAAATAACAATTGTGATTTAATTTTTTGATAGAGGCACATCCTACGAAAAACCTTAAGTAATTTCCTTCTGAAACAGTATTGTTGTGGAAAAAAATGGAAATACCTTGAAGTTATACCTTGTGAAAACAGGTTGAAAAACGACAAAAATATAACTCTGATGTCAGAGGCTGAGCAGACTCAGGCTGTGAGTTACTCCATAACTTGACGGATCCCTGGAAAGGTCGGCACAGGGCGATGGCTGGGTCCCCTCCCTTCTCCCTCCCCGCAGGACGAAGCTGAAGTCGTGTCTGGCCATGCCGGGGCTGCGCCGCCCCGTATGAGCATACGTGTGTCCCTGTTTCCGTGGAGATGCTCAAAATATTCCCAGCTCATTTTTCGAGCTCTGCATACCCAGCTCACTAGGAGCAGGAATGGTGGCGAGTCTGTCTTTTTCTATCCCCTTTGCCTAGAAGGGCTCCTGGCACATGCTGGGGACACAACCCATGCCAGCCGCAGGCGAGGCTGCTCCAAGTGCCGTGTGGGGGACGGCCCCTCCGGGTTC
The DNA here is from genome assembly GCF_041296235.1 of Equus asinus. Lineage (NCBI taxonomy): Eukaryota > Metazoa > Chordata > Mammalia > Perissodactyla > Equidae > Equus > Equus asinus. Next base: position 8,164,212 of record NC_091808.1, on the reverse strand, counting down.
TCCTTTATTTCTCACGACACCTGTGTCAGGTGCGGCGAGAATCAGGTAGTCTCTGTTGTTTTGTCACCAGTAGTGACTGTCCCCACCCCTCCACAGTCCCTCCTTCTTGCTTTTTTATTCTCCTTTCAGGACAATTCCATGCTCCACCACCTTCCAGAGGGGTCCTCCCTGCCGCCCCTTTGAACACCCTCCCCTGTCTACACTGCCTCCTTGCTAACTTTGTAATTTGAATATGGGTCTAATTATTTTCCCAGACCATTGTGTTCTCAATCAATAACTCAAGAACCATTCCAAAGAGGAGAGCGGGAACCAAGAGCTTCAGAATAAGTTAAAAAAACACTAAACCAAGAAAATCCTGCACGACATCTAGGACAACACTTTCCGATCCCAGCTACCTCATTTTTACTTAAAGAGGAGAAAAATATACAATTTTGTTCTTAAATCCTGACTCTTCCATGATTGATGAAGATTTGGACCTACCAAAAGGCCATCACTTTGGGGTATTTTCCTCGGGTGGACAGTGGTTCATTGCGAGCTGCTGCTTTTGCAAAGAAAAAGAGATGTTCCAACAACAGATTGAGCTGGCAGTAGAAGTCGCCTGGCTTGCTTTGGTAAAGGGAAAGATGACCCAATGACAAATGGAAGGATGACCCAATGCAGACGATCACTCATTTGGAACACAAAATCTGAAGATCTCAGGATTGCGTCCACTGCCAGGTACTCACAAAACAGAAACTCACGTTAAGCTCCTTCGAATATGAAAAGTCAGACTACGAAAACTCAGAGCAACACATATTGAAGCCCGTGTGTCCATGTTATTCACTACTGCACGTGACTGCATTTATTGAAATTCATTAACTTATCCTAATTTATTTAAATATCTTTATCTGATTGATTGGAAATTACAAAAATGTATAAAGGAAAAAAATATCCCTATTTTCTATGCCCGTTCTGCTATAGATGTAATGTTGTATCTTGCCTTTTAAAAATGTAATGTGTCATGAATATTCACCTATTTCATTCTTTGAAAACATGTCGTTTAGTGGTTGTGTCTTTGCATAGCCATACACGAGCCTACTAAACAATTCCTCCATCGTTGGGCATGTAGGTTTCTTCCTTACTTCTTCCCCTAATTTTTGCTGGAATGACATCCTAATAAATAAGTGTGCACATCTCTGATTATTTTTCAAGATTGATCTCTAGGAATAGAAACACTAGGCAGTGTACAAACAGATTCTTGTACGAGTTTTGTTACAAATATTGCTATACTCTTCCTATCAGCTGGGTTCCAGAGTGCTCATTTAGAAATCCCCCCAGACTAGGTTTTAAATGTATATATATTTAAAAGTCTTTGCCATTTTGAAAAGCCTGTGCCTCAATGTTGTTAATTTGGAAACTCTTTGATTACCAGTGAGTCTGACTTTTTTCCTCTTTTCATTTAATCCATGGCCATTTGAACTTTTTCTGAGAACTAGTTTGCTCATTTTCCTTTGGGGTGCTCACCTTTTTCTCATTGATAGAGCTTGCTAATTGCTTTAACCTGGGTCTTGCTGATGTACAAAAAATCAACTAATCTTTGCATGTTTATCTTATAACCCACCACCTCCCAGAACTGCCTTATTAGAGCCAGTGTTTTTGACTAACTTGGGTTTTTTAAGTAGGCAGTCGCCATTGTCAAATAAGGATGGTTTTGACTTTCCTTCTTTATGGCTTTATCTCCTATTCCTTTTCTTGTCTTGATGCATGGGCTGGAGCTTCCAAAGCAAGATCAGTGTTGGCAAGCATCGTTGTCCCATCTTTACTGCCACCAACAATTCTTCATTAAGTATGATGTTGGTTAGGGATCTGAGACAGTCTTTATAAATTTCAGAAACCATCTTTCTGAGTTTTGTTTACATGGTAACAGTTGTACTACTGCCCTTTTCAACCTCTTTGAAGATCACAGTATTTTTCTCCTCTGGCCTATCAATGTGATAAATTTTGATCCCAAACATTAACCATCTTTGCATTAATTTATATGTGCTCAATGTATGTTATTCTTTTAATATATCTCCAGATTTGATTTTCTCACGTTTTATGCAATTTTTTTTTTTGAGGAAAATTAGCCCTGAGCTAACATCTACTGCCAATCCTCCTCTTTTTGCTGAGGAAGAGTGGCCGAGTTAACATCCGTGCCCATCTTCCTCTACTTTCTGTGGGACACCTGCCTCAGCATGGCTTGACAAACGGTGCCAGGTCCACGCCTGGGATCCAAACCAGCGAACCCTGGGCCGCCGAAGCAGAGCGCATGAACTTAACTGCTGCGCCACTAGGCCAGCCCCTGTTTTACACAGATTTTTGCCTTAATTCACAATGAGACAGATTTATGCCTTGTTTTGCTTGGTGGGGAGGAGACGAGTACTGATTTTGTTGGGCTGAGCAAAATGTAGACATTCAACCCTTTTTACAATGTTTTACTTTTTACAATTAACAAACAGTAAAATTGCCTTTTTCGGGGGTGTACAGTTCTATGAATTTTAACACACGCACAGATTCTCGTAACCAACACAACAACCAGGACACACAACATTTCCATCACTCCAAAAATCCTCCCTGTGCTATCCTGTTCTAGCCACATCCTCCTCCGTCCCTCGCCCGGGCAACCATCGAGATGCTCTGTCACTATAGCTTTGTCTTGTTCAGAACGTCATAGAAATGGAATAAATGGAATATAAATGGAATAGTTTGCAACTTTTCTAATTTCTTTCACTCAGCAAAATGCCCTTGAGATCCATCTAAGTTGTGTGTATCAATTGTGCATTTCTTTTTATTACTGAGTAGCATGCCACTGTACGGATGTTCCAGACTCTGCTTATCTATCTGACAAAGGACATTTGGGTTGTGTCCAGTTTTGGGCAATTCTGGATAGAGCTGCTGTCAACATTCATGTGCAGGTTTTTGTAGGAATCTGAACTTCTCTAGGGCAGTGGTTCTCCACCAAGAACTATTTTTGCTCCCCAGGGGACATCAGCTAGGTCTGGAGACATTTTTGGGGCACAACTGGGTGTAGGGGAGCTCCCGGCATCTAGTAGCAGCGGCCAGGGATGCTGCTAAACCTCCTACACTGCACAGGGGAGCCCCCACAAGGAAGCACGATCCACCCCACGTGCCAATACCGCTGCTGTGGAGACACTGCTCTGGGTAAACACTGGGATTGCTGGGTGGATGGCAAGTGTATATTTCACTTGATAAGAAACTGACAGCTCTTCTTCAGAGCCGCTGTGCCCTTTCGTCATCCCACCAGCAATGTGTGAGAGCCTAGTTGTTCCACACTCACACCGGCACTTGGTATATTGTATTTTAACTTTTCTCTTTCTTTAGCCAGTGTGTATGATTATTATTAGTTCTTGAGTCTTTTTATAGATTCCTCGAGATTTCTACGTAGACAATCGTGTCATCTGTAAATAGGGACAGTTAATTTATTTCTAACATCCTCTGAGACTTCTTTCCAACTCAGGGATTATTTAGAAATAACGCTTTAATTTCCAAGGGTTTGGAATCTTTATGTCATTGATTTCTAGCTTAATTGCATTACGGACCGAGAGCATACTTTGTAGGATTTCAATTCTCTTAAAGATGTTAAAGTGTGTTATGGTCTATCTTGGTGAACGTCCCACGTGCACTTGAAGAAATGTGTTGAGTGTTCTGTAAACAGTAATTAGTCCCAGCTGGTTGATGGCGTTCACTCCTTCTATATCTTTATCGATTTTATGTCTCCTACTGATTACTGAGAGAGGAGGGTTGAAGTCTAATTGTGGATTTTGTTTTAATGTATATGCGCTCCAATTATCAGATTTGGTTACTAATATTGTATTACCTTCAAACAATTTGCTTATCTCCCTCTTTTCCATGCTCAAGACTACGGGTCCGCAAGCTATGGCCCACGGGCTGGCCACTTGTAACCGTAAATAATGTTTTATCGGGACACAGCTCTAGCCTTTCCTTTACATGTTGTCTATTTGTTGCTGTCTCATTACAATGGCGAGCCGAGAGGTTTGAAAGAGGCCATGCGGTCTGCAAAGACTAAAATATTGACTGCGTGGCCCTTTAAAGAAAGTTTGAAGACGTCTCTTCCAGACTTGCACTGGCCAGTGCAGTAGCGACACGTGGCTATTTAAATTTAAGTTAGTTTAAATTAAGTAGAATTAAACATTCGTTCCTCAGTTGCACTAGCCACATTTCAAGTGCTCAATAGCCATATGTGGCTAGTGACTATTGGAGGTGCAGATATAGAACAATTCCATCATCGAAAAAAGATCTGCTGAAAAGCGCTGTTCTAGAACATTCTAAGTAACATGGGACTCTTCTGTGGTTTGACCATTTGGCACAACTCAGTCACCTCGGGTGCAATAGCTCTTTGTAGATGATTTTTTTTTTGGTTCCTGGCATATTCTGGTGTTTTAAAAATTTTTATTTTTGAGTCAATTTTTGGTAGCTTATATTTTCCTAGAAAATGATCTCATCACGACTTGTACATATCTTTCTGCATCTCTACCCTATCTGCTTTCCCTTAGGAGTGTGTTTTCCCCTTAACGTCTCAAGCTGACATCTTAGCTCATTTAATTTTGCATTTATTCCTTATTTAATAATTAAAGCATGGAAGGTTGTGAATTTTTGTCCAAATGTGGCTTTGGCAGCATTCCATATGTTTAAAAATGTAGTATCCTCATCATTATCTTTGAAATAATCTGCAATTATAAAATTTGTTTTCCGATCACAAAGGTTAGGAGCATTTTCAACATTTCTGTTGGAGATTTTTATGCTGTTTAAATTTATTTTCTGGTTTCGCTGCACTGTAGTGAGAGATTATGGCCTGTACAATTTTAATAAATATTTACTGAACTTTTTATTATGGCTTAATATACAACCACTTTTTTGGTGGTGTTTATGGACACTGGAAAATAAACGATTGCTTTTCTTTAGTCCAGTGCTGTCCAGCAGAAATATAATGTGAGTCTCAAATACATTTTAAAATTTTGTAGTAACCACATTAAAAAAGGTAAAAAGAAACTGAGAAATTTTAATATATGTAATTTAATCCAATATATCCAAAATATTCATATCAACATGCAACTAATGTAAAAATTACTAATGAATTATTAATGAGATAGTTTACCTTCTTTTCCTTTGTCCTAAGTCTTCAAACTTTGGCGTGTGTCTTACACCTACGACCCATCTCAGTTAGGACTAGCCACGTGTCAAGCGTTCCGTGGCCACAGTGGCCGGTGGCTGCCACAGTGGGCAGTGCTGTTTCGAGAGTACAAAGTTCAGTAAAAGTATTTTAAATCAATCTCATGATTTTTTTCAGATCCCCTCCAACCCCGTTATACCCACTCGTACAGAAACAGTGTAGCGTGTGTGGCATCTTCTGCTCTTCCTGACATTCTGCTCTCTTTTGTCGTTCATAATAGTTTCTACTACTGACCTTTTCATTGTCAGGTGTACCTCTTGGGAATGCCCTTCCGAATCGTAAGACACAACGGCCAGAAGATTAGGTTTAAAAACATAAAAAGACCGCCAGACTTTCTATAAAGATGAAAAAAAGATTTTTATGTGACAAAAGATTCTGCAAACAAAGCAAGAAGGCAAGTATGTGCTCAATCAAGTCCGCCGGTCACCAGCTCTTTATCTGTATTAACGCGTTTCATCTTCACAGCCCTGTGGCGTGATCACCCTAACTTCACAGACAAGGCGATGGAGGCACAGAGAAGCTAAGTTACTTGCCCAAGGCCACACAGCTAAGAAGTAGCAGAACTGGGACTACACCTAGGCAGCTGGGCTCCAGTGCCTGGGTGCACAATCACCATGATACATTGCTTCCCCTCTACTATACTGCGGGAGAAAACATTTGAAAATTTAATATCCAGAATGTACAAAAAGCTGCTATCACTCAAGAAGATAAATATAAACAATGCAACAGAAAAAAAGGGCAAAGGATATGAACAGGCCACTCATAGACCAAGAAGTGGAAACAGCCAATGAGCATATGACAAGATGCTCAATTTACTAGTCATCAAGGACGGGGCAGGTTAAAACAAGATATGATGTCTCATCTCACAGGTCAGAGTGATGGATGAAGAAGTTTGCTAACGGGCCGGGGAGGGTGCCTGACACGGGCTTTCTCTCACTGCTGGAGCGGTGTGAAATTTGTGCTGCCTTTTCGAATGGCACTGTGGCAGTATCCACCCCCATTTAGAACGCCCTTCACTTCTGACCGGCGATGCCACGTCCACGCCTGTATCCACAGCTACGGCCTCACACGCCAGCACAAAGATGCACACAGAGAAAACCCTCCTAACCAAGCTCCAGCGACCGACGCTCGCCTGCACTGTTCCCTGCAAAGCTGCGCGAGGCTCCGAGGATCGGGTCGGGGCAGCCGGCTGCTCTCCTGGCCACCCGCACACTCCTCTCCCCACCTGTGAGAACCTTGTGCTCATCCTGAAACTTATTCAAGCCGGTTGTACTTGCTATGCAATTACGTCCTTTAACGACAAAAACCAAAGAATTTTCAGTGCAAGGGGAGTTGTTTTTGTTTTTTTTTTTTAAAGATTTTATTTTCTCCTTTTTCTCCCCAAAGCCCCCGGTACATAGTTGTATATTCTTCGTTGTGGGTTCTTCCAGTTGTGGTATGTGGGACGCTGCCCCAGCGCAGCCCGACGAGCAGTGCCATGTCCGCACCCAGGATTCGAACCAACGAAACACTGGGCCGCCTGCAGCGGAGCGCGCGAACCTAACCACTCGGCCACGGGGCCAGCCCCCAAGGGGAGTTGTTTTTATGAAAACTGAGCTGAAAACTCTAAGAGTCCAGTAAAGGCAAGTTGCTAAAAACCAAAACCCCAATCAAACTGCTGTTGAATAAGACAAGTGTCAGATATGGGGGCATACATAAAAATCTGTAAGACTTTTGTACTTAAGAGTCTTCCTAACTGTCTAAACTCCAAAATCAGATCGGCACTTTTTTTTTTTTTTTTGGTGAGGAAAAGTGGCCCTGAGCTAACATCTGTGCTAATCTTCCTCTATTTTATGTGGGACACCACCACAGCATGGCTTGACAAGCGGTGCTAGGTCCACACTTGGGATCCAAACCTGCAAACCCCGGGCTGCTGAAGCAGAGCATGCAAACCTAACCACTATGGGGCCGGCCCCATTTTTGTGCTTTTTTACTGTTTAATTCCCTTTTATTACACAGGCTCTGTTTTCAGCTTTGCTTATGTTGTAGAAGGTTTATACCACGTTTTAAGTTCTACTCCAGTTTATCTCTAAGCTTTCCAAAGTATTTTAAACCTCTATTCCTCTAATTATCATGGCAAAAAAATAAGTATTCCCCCCCCAGAAACTGGACTCTTCCTTGTTCTGAGGAGTAAAAGAAAGGCCCCATGGTGATAATACTGTGTGAAAGAAGCCAAATGCAAAAGAGTCTTGTATAATTCCATTTATATGAAAGTCCACATTAGGGATGACGGCCCTGTCCGTGGCTGGGGGGACCTGGTCTCTGACAGGTGGGATGGCCAACCGCAGGGGGATTTCGCCATGACTTCCGGCATCTTCTGCACGGTGGCTTTCAGTGGCAAAGCCTGCCTAGCTCTTCTCGGTCAGGCTCCATCTGCCTCAGTGGAGGACCGACTCTGCGTCTTCGTTTCTGGTGGGAGCAAGAGGCTTCCTTAAGGTCTCCTCCTGAGTATTTTAGTGGGAAACTGGGAGAAGCTACATCAGGAGCTGATAATTAGGCATTATTTACATCAGAAGGTTCCTGAAAACCTCTTGATGCAGCCATTTACAAACCAGTGCCCAGGAGTCACAAAGGATGTCAAAGTTTAAACCAATTTCTCCTGATTCTACCGGGCAGGATGCAGGTGAACCCCAGGTGGCCGTTCAAGGTCAAGCTTTATCAAGACTTTCCCTGGTGGCAACTGCATCGTACAACCCGATGTGGGTTAGGTGACCCTGGTCGGGAACTCTTCTCGGTCCTGCTCATTAACTGTGTGTTTTATAGCTCTGCCTTTTAGATAAACAAGAGCGACGTCTCTCTAGACGGTAGCCCAGGAGTAACAGCGGATACAGAAGGACAGAACGTCTGGAGTCACGAGTACGACAAGGAGTGAGTTCAAGAGCACGGGCTTGAAGGAGCATGTGATTGAGGGGGGTGAGGGCAAGAGGGAGCCCGAGAGGGGAGGGATGATGGAATTGGATCGAACGAGATAAAAAACCCCAAACCTCTTCATTTTTCCCTCTTTTTAAATTCCACAATGGACACTCACTTGCAAATTCACATTTCTCTTGCCCTTCTCTCTCCTTCCTGTTGATCACACTGTTGTCTTTCCAAACCGCAGATTTTCCTTCTATGCCCAAATGATCTTTGTTCAACTAAAATAAGCACCTAGATTTCTTAGCTTCTCATTTCTGTTACCATTTATTTTGTTTGTTTTGTTTCTTTTTGGTGAGGAAGATTGTTGCTGAGCTAACATCTGTGCCCATCTTCCTCTATTTTGTATGTGGGATGCCACCACAGCATGGCTTGATGAGCAGTGTGTAGGTCTGCACCCGGGATCCAAATCTGTGAACCCAGGGCTGCCAAAGTGGAGCATGAGAACTTAACCACTATGCCACAGAGCCAGCCCACGTTACTGTTCTTTTTTTTTTTTTTTTGAGGAAGATTAGCCCTGAGCTAACATCTGCAACTAATCCTCCTCTTTTTGCTGAGGAAGATTGGCCCTGAGCTAACATCCGTGCCCACCTTCCTCTACTTCGTATCTGGGATACCTGCCACAGCATGGCTTGCCAAGCAGTCCAGACCCAGGATCCAAACCCGCAAATCCCGGGCCTCAGAAGCGGAACTTGTGAACTTAACCACAGCGCTACCAGGCGGCCCCAGTTACTGTTCATTTTTAATTGATTATTTCTCCCTGCCAGCAACAAACCATCAGGCAAATCAATGATACTGCCTCAGCCTCTTGACCGGCAAAGTCAGCCCGGACCGTCAAATGATGCGGGGAGACACAAGCCCCAGATTTCTGCACCGTTTTGGGAGGGGTGGGCATCCCGAAGGCTTTCTTGCAGAGCCCCCACTCACCCAAGGTTCAAGGGACTCCAACACAAAGTTGCAGGGTAAGACGTGAGTGAAGAGGAAGCCACAGACTGGCGCGATCTCAGTTACAACAAGTTCAGCACCAGCCAGTGCGGTACCACTCACACGGGCCACAGAAATACCCAACAACAACAACAACAACAACAGAGATGCAAAGCCTGCAACCTTACTATGTAACAAAGCAGCAATGCTGAGAATACTCAGTACTGGGGTTGAGCCGTCCCAGAAGGTACTAGGTATCATCTTTAGCTGCCTGCGAAATCATGTGAATTTTCCTGCACATTCTAGATGGGTAAACCCCGCCTGTAACTCCTCTGGGGAGCCAGCCCCGAGCCTCGCACACGGAGGAAGCCCCGCCCCATGGGGTAAAACCCCCGTGCTGAACCGAGGCTCCCAGGCTGGGGCCGCCATTACCTCCTGCAGCCTGATCTCCTCGGGCTGGAGGATCTCCAGCACCCCGCTGCTCTGGATCTCCGGGAGGTCCTGCCAGAGGTTGAACCGTGAGTGGGGGTTACTGAGCAGGCAGATCTGGGGCAGAGCCCTCCTCTCCGGGGGGCTGGCCGGCTCCTCTTCCTCCTCCTCCTCCTCCTCCTCTTCCTCCTCGTCCTCCTCCTCTGGAGTCTCCTGGCCGGCTGGCGAGCCGTGGACATTGGCATGTATTTGTGCATCCTGTTGCCTCCTGGTTTCAATTTCTTGGAGCGTTGATTTATCTCGGTATTCCTGATACAGGAGCCCTGGAATCAAAGAGAATCGTAACGAAGACAAGAAAAACGTTTCGGGTGAAGATCTTTCTGGATCCCTAAGTCCAGGCTTTGCCTTCTTATCAAGGGCAAATGCTCCGCGTAGAAACATACAGAGAAAGCCAGACCCTCCACACCACTGACCCACTGCCACGTCTTCATTTCTTGGGAAGGCTCAGCACACATAAGGTTTTTTCCAACAGAGAATAAAGAAATCCCTGAACTGGTTCAAAATCCAAATATAGGCTTTTCCCACACATCCTTGGCAAACCACGAGACTCTGGAACTTGATGTGTTAATAACCAATGTGTGCAGAGTTGACGGAAATGTCCCAATTATGTTTCTACATCCCAACAGGACACTTTCCAGAGCCTTAAATGCTTCACTATTAAAACTCAAGTACATTCATTTTCGAAACGGGAGCCCTTGTAAATTCTCGTTTTGAAGGAAAAACCAATATTTCATCCACTTTACGATTCAAATGGGAAACATTCCCGTTTTTTTGCTTCTGCAATTTCAGACTTCCGTCCCTGACCACTTGTACCCGAAATAAATGCATTCTAAGTCTCCGAGGAGATTTGGGGGTGCAGGTGAATCAGCAGAAACGTGGCACCTCCATAGGGACAAGCCCATTTCCGACATCCCGGCTGCGGGGCAGAGGAGCAGAAAAGTTTCTGTGGTGAGGGGAGTCCCGGCTGAGGGAGAGGGGAAGGGGGGAAGGGGGAGAATCCTGCCGGCAGTGAGGCTGGGAGGAGAGGGGGTCAGACCTCAGGGGTCTTATCTGCCTGCTGTGCTATGGAGGTGACAGTCTATCCCGTAGGCAAGAAGGAGGCGTCAAGAGACCTCAGGCAAGCAGCTCTGGGCTACAATTCAGGAGGACCACTGATGGGAAGAAAGGGGCGGTGACAATTCTCCAGGAGAGTGTGGTGGAGGCCTGAACATTACTGGTGGCAGAGGGAGGGAGGGGTCAGAGATAAGGAGAAGATGGGTACCGGTGACTGGCTCGTGCTGGGTCACGAATGATATTCTGGTGACTTGCTTGGCCACACCATCTTGTGGCCCCATACAAGGAGGCCAGGAACACAGGAGGAGGGTCTGACTGGGGGATGGGGGTGGTGGGGAGATCCAGGTGCTGAGGGTACCCAGGTGGGGAGGTCCAGTGGGCAGTGGGACATACCGGTCTGGAGAGCAGTCAGGGCCCCTTGACATCAGTCAGTCTATGCCTAAAACAAAGATGGTCTTCCCAGGAAAGTTCTAATGGGGATAAACGTACCATTTCTAAAGCACTTTCTCTCTCTTTTTTGTTTCTGAGGAAGATTGGCCCTGAGCTAACATCTGCGCCAATCCTCCTCTATTTTGTATGTGGGTTGCCGCCACAGCATGGCTGCCAATGAGTGGTGTAGGGAACCGAACCTGGGCCACCAAAGTGGAGCACGCCGAACTTAACCACTAGGCCACGGGGCCGGCCCCAAGCACTTTCTCTTACAGTGCAATACAAACGTTAGCTATTATTCCTTTTTCATCTAATTGTTAAATATATCTAAAGAGTAGAAAAAGAAAGGAAAGAAAACAGACTCACTTTGAAATCCTGAACGTGGCTGGATAAATTCATAAATAGGAACCAAATAAATGCACCATGTGGATTAAATTAGTTGACCTCCCATGCCCCCAATGCTAAATTATAAAGCCTTTATGTTAAGTACAGCATTTACTTTAAAAAATTAAGATGCTGTGATCTGACAATGTTACAATCCTGCCGAATATAGCATGGAGTTAATTTGACGAAGGAATGAGAAAGAAAACGGAAGTCTGAGCTCAATGCAATCCAGATGGAAGATCCATGAAGACAGAGGTCTCACCTCACTACGTAAATTGGTCTAGTAATAGACATAAGATATAATTACTGTTGCCAACTTCACACCAATTATTCCCCTGTGACTCCCATGCTTTTTACAGAGGTTTAAAGAAACCTGGTTTCCACGAGTCGACTTAGATTCACTTTGCAATGCTTAGCACAGCGCCTCCTACATAGTAGGAACTCAAATATTTGTTGAATTGAACACCTTTTAAAAATATGGTTTCCAAGCCTCACCAAATTTTCTCACTAATTTGGCATCTTTTAGAAGGTTCAAAAATATGTCTTATGTATCCTACAGTTGGCTGATCCTGGTAAATACTATCTCCAACATCACGCTGTCATACATATGCTGAAAAGAGACGAAAATATCAGGAGTGGGGGTAGTTGGGTTGAAAATAATATTTCTGAAATCTCTTTGTGGCAGACACTGTTGGCTGCCTCTCCTCGATCCCCTCGCACCCTTTCTTCCCAGCTGGCGGGGGAGGGGTTTTGTTTGGGTGCTGACCCATTCTGTGCTCAGGGAAGTGAGTGAATGTTGACCTATCAAAACCTACTGGGAGAGTTCCCTTCCTCTTGCCACTGGGGGGTTTAGACATGAGCATGTGACACAACCTAGCCAAGGAGAATAAGGGGCTATCTTACATTTTGAGAAGGGTTTCTCAGAAAGATGTCCCTCCCCAATAGACACTTGAAGACAAACTGCCCATTTTTGCTTTTACACATGGCTGCTTGAGGATGTGATGCCTGGAGCAGTGGCAGCCATCTTGCGATACGAATTCTGAATGGTGGAAGGAAAGGAGCTGGGCGATTGCTTGGCTGAAGGAACCAACTCCAGAACTTCTCACCTCTGGATTCGTTAACTGAGATAGAATATTTCTATTGTTTAAGGTCACTTTTTACTGGATATTCTGTTACTTTCAGCCAAAGACTCTCAATACAAGTAATTTTAGAATTTTCTCAAAACTTCATACTTCTTTCTGAAGCATTTAGAATATGAATTTAAACACCAATTTTCCTGGAGTTACTGTGATTACAAGGAGGTATCTGACACACTGCATAACCATTTTTCATAACCCGCTTATTTTTATTAGTCTTAAAATTCAGATTACAATAGAAATAGAGTAGCTTTACCTGAGGAACCATGTGTTATCTGATTAAATTTCTGTACTCAGTGTTCTGTTTATAGATTATGTTTTCCTGTCTTATGTTTTGGACATTCAGCAAGCACAACTTTATATGGGAGTTAACTTTGCCTGTAAAACTCTGCACATGGTATTATATCCATGCAGAATTCGAAGGCTCAGTGCCCATCTCTCCGAATTAAAATGATCTCTACCAGGCTGGCTGTGCTGCCCTCAAAAGACGGTGAACTCCAAGCTCCTCCTGACAAAGCCCCCGGCGTCATTCAACATCTCACCTGCCGAAGAGAATAATTTATTGTCTTTGAATCCTTCCAATAGGAACTTCTAAAGGGCAGGGAATCTGTTTATATTTTAGTGAGCACCTTTGATGTGCAAGCATTCATTAGGTGTCAGAGACAACAACAGCTTGCGTGTGCACCACACACAAACCCCACACCCCAGTGACAGGGTCTCAGGGTCTGTGATCTGTCATGACAGTTGTAGACCGTGTCACGCATTATCCTGGCATAATCTGTTCTGGCCTCGGTGGGAGCCACTGCAGAATCCAGCACAGTGGTCTCTAAACGCCTATATTCATTCCTCTTTCTTCCCCCTTGAATTCCACTGCATCTTCAGGAACCTGCCCTCCTTTCCTGATACCTGGCACAGAATTCACTTCATTCCTCGAGCTGAGAGCTGGCAGGGCTGTCACAGGACTCTGCTTAGTGCAGCACTCAAGTCTACCATGAAGGAGGTGAGACGAAGGCAGCCACAGCTCTGTGCTGTCATTCAACACGTCTCTCGAGCACCTAGCCTTGGATCCAGCCCAGGAGCCAGAAACAGATGTTCGCCATCATACCCGCACATTGTGGCAGGGACAGCGGGAGGAAGACTCGGGGGGTCAGTCTCCGCTGTTTCCAACAGGAGGAAGCTGAGGGCCAGGGGCAGCAGGTCCCGGAGCTCAGGGCCCCTGACTCCCGGCTTCGAGCTTAGGCCACTGGCCCGACTGGTCCTGCCGTCTCCGGCGAGGGGTCTCCACACGCCCATGACGCACACAGGAGCCCCTCTCCTTGAGCTCCCTGCACCCACCCCATTTCTTTCCCATCAGGACACTGATCTTACCCAAAGAGGATCCCTTTCAGGAGGGCGGAAGTCAAGGCTTCCAGCGTGGGCCAGGACAGAGCTGGCCCTCCTCACGGTGAAGGACCATGTGGCAGGGAGCCCGGAGAAAGGGGCTTTCAGAGCAGCCCCTCTCCATTCCCCCAGCAAACAAGGGGAAGAGCTGCCACCCCCTGGCCTGACACACAGAGGGCCGCGGGAACAGAATTCCTGGAGTCAACGCAGCCCAACAACGCAGGGTGTGCTCCACTCCCTCAGCGAGCAAGGCTCAGCTCCTTGCAGGCTTCAGCTTGGAAAAACCTCCGCCAGGGACAGGAGGATGCCCAAGAGTCTCCCACGGGCAGGATCTCCCAGGCAGTGGAAGCTCCACTTCCGTTCCGGACACTTCCTGTCTGTCTGAGTGTTCGGGATGGAGGACAGTAATGATGTACGCAGGGAAGAAAATTCCCAAACCTCAATTTTTACTTTAACGAATAGACCGTCGGCTGCTCTGACAACACTAAAGAACAAAACGATTTTCTAAGCAGCTGGGGACAGAACTCCAATTATCCTTTCACCGCCACCTCTGGTGATGACAGAAGAACTAGTTTGATGTCATCGGCAATGTTTGACTTTTCAGTGCAAGCGCCGGAGTTCTCGGGACGCCTCCCCACTTCCCTGTCTGCGTTCACGGGGCTTCTGCGGGAGCTGGACACGCGCAGGCTGCGCCCCCCACCTCCAGGCGCTGATCCCGGAAGGGCAGGTGAAGCCAGGCCTGCCTTCCCAACCCGGGGGCTCTGGGGCTCCCAGCCGTCTCCACTTTCCCTTTCCCTGCCCTGTGCAAGGCGCCCACTGCCTCCTCTTCTTGAATAGCACCAGTCAGCCTGGCTCTCTCCAGAATCGCCCCTGGCAGGCTCCCCTCTCTTGCCAGGTCTTCCCCAGGCCCCTCCCAGGCCGGGCAGCGCCCCTCTCCCCGCACCCTTGTCTCTCAGGCAGAAGGGACGAGGGGACAGAGAGCCCTCCCCCAGGAAAGGGCTAGGCGGGTAGACCTCTCTGGAGAGAGCAGGATAGAAATCCACTTGCTAAAGCCTCATTAGACAGCACTACGAAAAGGCGGCAGTTTAGCCTATGGAACCAGTTAGAACCAACTATGTCAAAAACGTGCCTTAGCCACAGCAGATGCATTCGCTCACAGAAACCCAACAGCATCTCCCGAGCAGGGGGCCGCTCCGAGTCCACCAGGAAGCCGCATTTCCCCCTCGAAGCCGCGCCGCCGCCGGGACACCCACCTATTTGCTCAATGAGGTTCCTCCAGGAGTCGGCGGGAATGGGGCGAATCATCTGCAGGGCCTCGGTGAGCGTGGTGGGGCTGTCGGCGAGGGCCGGGCACTCCTCGGGCGTGGCCCCATTTCCCGGGGTGGAGGACGACTCGCTGCCAGAGAGAAGGAGGCGCGGGGACCGGTTATTTTTAAGCAACGACACACCTTGGCCAGCTTGCGAGAGGCGTCCGCACAGGCGGCCCTGGCCAGCTGGATCCTGCCCGGGCCCGTGGCCGCCGCCCCCCCTCCGGCCAGGAGGGCCCCACAGGCCCTTTTTGTCACAGCACCAGGGCGCGACCGAGTGATTCATTCCCACCCCAGCCCGCCCAAACCTTCATGTTTTCAGAGCTCGCCGGCGGCCGTCGGAAACTTGGCGCGCCCTGCCCGCTCCGCGGCGCCGCCCCGCCGCCCCGACGGGTCCCGCGGCTGGGAGCCCAGCCCGCGCTGCGCACCCCGCGCCGCTCGCTGTCACCCGGCCCCCGGCCCCCTTCGGGTCGCGATCCTCCCGTCCCAGGGCCACGCGGCGCGGAGAGGGGGCACCGAGCGGGACGCGCGCGCCCAGGGCGCCCAGGAGAGGGCGCAGGGGGCGGCCCGGGGCAGGCCTCGGGGGGTCGGAGGCCCGGGTGGGGACGCACCCCACCCCAGGCCGGGTGCCGGCACGACGGGGGCCGCGGGCGGCGGGGCCGGGGGCTGGGGATAGGCCGTGCGGGTCGGTGTCGGCGGCCCGGGAGACAAGCTGGGGCGAGGGGCGCGCGGGGGCGGCGCGCGGGGGTCCGGACGGCCGCCCGTCCTCACCTGCCGGGCAGGTGTCCCGCCACCGAGTCGCGCGCGTCGCTCTCCGAGGTGGAGCTGTCGTGGTCCACGGCGCAGGCGGCGCTGAAGGCTGCGGCCAGCAGCTCCATGGGGGCCGGCGGCCGGGCGGGCACTGGGGCCGGGTGGGGGGCCGTGCTGGGGGCCGAGGGCCGGGCCGGGGGCGACGAGCCGGCTCGGGAGCGGGGTCTCAGCGCGCGCGGCTGGAGCCGGAGCTGCCGCGGCCGCCGCTGCCGAGCGCTCCCACAGGCGGGCGGGCGGGCGGGCGGGCGCGCGCCTGGAGGCTCCCGGGGTTGCCACGGCAACGGGGGAGGCGGCAGGGCGCGCGCGGCGGGGGCGAGGCCGGGCGGCGGCGGGGCGGGAGAGCCGGGGCTGGGCGCGACCCAGGCCCAAGGGCACCGACTGCGCCCCGGGCCCCCCCTCCCTGCCCACGCCTCCCTCCCCGCCGCGGCCGCGCCCCGCCGGGGAGAGGGCGGAGGTAGGACCGGTGGGAACGGCGAGCTGCGCCTTCGCCTTCCTGCCCCCTCCTCGCCGTGCGGCCGGACCCCAGCAGCTCGCGGGGCGAACTTGAAAGGTACGGGCGAGGGGACCCCCGGCCCCATGCGCCCTCGAACCTCTGCCTCGCTCACGCCGCGCATCCTCTGCGGTCCCCCACAGGACCGGCGCGGGGACCCCCGGCTCTGCCGCCTCGGGCCCAACCTCGGGGAAGTGAGTCCTCGCTGGAGGTGCCCCGAGGGAGTCCGAGGCAGAGACTGGGGTCTCAGAGAGCCCCTGCACTCCCGCTCCTGACAGTGGAGAGGGGGCGACACGAAGGCCTCTTCTGGGTGCCCTCAGCCACCTTGAGGCCCTGGCGGCCCGGGATGGGTATAGGGGAGCGACAGGAGGAGAGGCAAAGTGCCCCCAAACCTCCACCCGATTTCCCTGCCCGGTCACATTGACTCTTGGGGCCTGCACCTTCGTGTTAGCCAGGTCAGTCTACTTCCGGATACAGAAAGCAAGCAAAAATCCGTGACTGGAGTCGAATGGAGCATGAGTGATCTGGTGTGACGTGGAAATCCAGGGAGATTTTCATCCAGCAAGACAACTGGCATGCTCCCCGGTGTCCTTTTCTGAGGCCGGGCCCCCTGCTCCCCTTGATGGACTTCCCTTTGAAGGACCTTGGGGATCCAGGGCACATGGGGACAGCAGTCTGCTTCTGTGGGCCCGGGCCAGGCCCTAGGGTTAGGGTCTGAGGATGCCTGGGGGTTGGGAGTAGAGTGCAGAGCAAAGGAAAGCCCTTCCTCTGCACATTCCACCCACGGGGCATTTGTTTAAAGGAAGAAATCCCCCGGTTTTGGATGCAAATACTCCTGGTGGGAGGGGTTCTGTTACTAGTTAGTAGGTTGGCTTTCATCGATTCCTTAGCCAGCGTCTTGAACAAGACAGTTGCGAACATGGCAGTCTTGAACGTGGGGGCAAAGGAAGGAAAGCAGCTTACAAGAGGGCACTCTTTGCCTGGAGGGAACTCCCCTCCCCAGACATCAGCGGGCGCATTCCCAAGGCCCCAGCCCGTCCCATCTTCCCTGAGCTCTGACTCCAGGAAAAGGTGCTCGTTTTCACTGAAATCCAGTTCACAACCTTTGCCCTTAGCCCTAGTTCCCCTCCAGGGGCCTGAGTGGACAGGCTGATCTCCTCTTGCCCTTAAGGCCTCTGAATATTTGTGCGACAACCACGTGGCCTTCTCTTTTTCCGAGCCAAGCGCTGCTCAGCCTTGACTCATTCCAGTGTCTCCAGACCTCTGCTGAGATGCACATTTTCACCTGCTCACTGGCCATCTCAGCCTGGACATCTTTTAAACACTCTGCCAAGCACACTTGTGTTACCCCACCGCCACCAGCAGCCAACCAGGAGCCAGGCAGAACATGAGAGCCAGCCTCAACTTCTCCTGTATGACCTGTCACCCCACAGGTCAATGCCTCACGAGCCCCCTGGATCCCCAAAGTCCTTCAAAGCAGCGCCCTCCTCAGCATTTGGACTCACCCCAGGCCATCCTTCGCTCTGTTCCCTTTCTAAACTATGGGTCTGCTCCTGTCCCTCCTCTGCTTAAAAACCTGCATTGGAGTCCCATTCCCAGAGTGTGAAGGCCAGCATCCTGGCTCTGTCACTAGCTCTTCACCAGGTGTCCTGCTCCTTGCTGGCTTCCTCAGGGACACGGCCCTCACCGGCTCTTCTCATTCGCCACACACTTTTCCAGGCTCTGGACTTTTGCAAGAGCTGTTCCCTGTGCTAGGACTCTTCCTCTCGCCCCCCCAAAGTCCTCACCCTTCCGGGTCGAGGTGCCCTGGGGTATCCCCACCAGGCCCTTTCCCCTGTATAACCAGCAGCATTGCCTGGCACTCTAATTCTCTGTGAATAGGGCCATCCTTACCCTAAGGATGGGCTCCTCCAGGGTGGGTACCCTCATGTCTTACTCATCCTTCATTGGGGGTCCCAGGAAGCTCACTGTGTGGGCAGTCACAAGGTCACTAGGACCTACGGCTTTGCGTGGTGTCACCACCCCTTAAATTCGATGTAACAAGAAATGGAAGCTGTTTCTTTCACACTTTGCTGCACCCGGGGGAAAAGATTCATTCGTTTTTTTAAATCAGAAAATATTCAAGTGAAATTACATATATTAAGATGAGTATAATAAGACCTTCCAATGAAAAATAAGCTAAAAATATCCTCCTAATTACAAAATCAGTTTAGAAAGTCACTGAGTTCTGAAGGCATAGAACCTTAAGCTGAATTCCCCATGTTCTATTTCCTATCATTTTTAGTGCTTATTGGGCCGACTGTTACTAAAATCTCCATTTCAGCAACGTTTTGCTCAGAATCATTCACAAAATAAAATATTGATAAATATTTCAAGTATTTATACCTGATTACTGCATAATAGACGTTCTATAAGTGTTTGTTTTGTTAAGGAATTACTGATATGTTTCAAAAAATATTTAGTTATTGTATATATTTTATCTAAAGATTGTTTATTTCTCCCTTTAAGTTATAAAAGGTAGATATTGGAAACAAAGTGGCTTCTTGTTTATGTAGCAACCTCAGGCCTCAGGAGTCCTCATCTGTGTTTATAAAATATTACTTTATTGCGAAGGAATTGATAAAGCTTAGGAATGGTCTGGTCCGACGCTTCTATTTTATGGAAAAAGAAGCAGAAACGGAGTCTTAAAATGACAAGCCCAAGATCACACAGCTGGCTAATGGCAGATTTGGGGAGCATCTGTTGGTAAGTCAAGACTGTGTTGTGTGGGATGAAGGAACTGCAAATTTCTGTTCACTGATACTAAATATTTTTAAGGTCATATGGTGTGTCACCAGACATGTTAAAACACATTTGTATTCTTAAATCTAGTAGGAAAATGACTTGGATTTTTTTTTTTTAGTGAGCAGTTATGCCTCGAATATATATTAGAAACTTCAAGAAACAGGTGCTTGATAGATTTTAATTAACTGTATTTTTTAAATCCATAAACATGGTAGTTTATTTTTGTCACTCTCAAAAGACTTTTCTGGTTGCTTTGAAAATCGGCAAATTTAAACCGCACAGGCAGCACCAGCAGTAAATCCACAGCCTCAAGGGTGAGATGGACCCCCAAAATCTGGGAAGAAAGTTAGGAAAAGGACAAGATGTAGCCTGTCTCACTCCAAGAAAACCAGAAACCCATACTTGATGGATAAAAAGATTTCTCCACAAGGAGACTTTCTGAAAGTAGGTTGTTCTGTTGTGTGGCTGGAAGTGTTTTACTGGTCAGGTGGAAATCTTTCCTTACTTTTTATCAGGAGAGTAATTTGTAATTGTGGGATTGTAACCTCTTATAGAAATAAGTTAAAAACATAATCGGGGGGCCAGCCTGGTGGCGCAGTGGTTAAGTGTGCACGTTCCACTTTGGCGGCCTTGGGTTTGCCAGTTCAGATCCTGGGTGCGGACATGGCACTGTTTGGCAAGCCATGCTGTGGTAGGCGTCCCACATATAAAGTAGAGGAAGGTGGGCATGGATGTTAGCCCAGGGCCAGTCTTCCTCAGCAAAAAGAGGAGGATTGGCAGATGTTAGCTCAGGACTGATCTTCCTCCAAAAAAACCCAAAACATAATCGGCTTAGCCCTGTGTAGTAAAGACTTTGATCTTACCCAAAGAGAGGTCTGGTCTTGCCCTGGGTTCCTGGGCAATCTCTAAGCCGTTGGAATGTCATGTCTGACAAGAGTGTCTTTGCTTACCTGGGGGGTTGAGGCCACACCAGGTAAGGTGGGGGCTTTGGTCCATGTGATAATAGCTCAGCCTCCAGAGGGCCAAAGACTGAGGTCAGCCACCTGGGTGGCCAGTCAGTTCTAGGTGATGGAGCCCCAATAAAAACTCTGGACACCAAGGCTCAGGTGAGCTTCCCTGGTTGGCAGTATTGTCTCACATTGTTGCCAGGGAATATTTGAACTGTCCATGTCTCCACAAGGACAAGAGAACTGGAAGATCCAAGTGGAACTTTTCTGGACTCTGTCCCATGCATCTCTTCCTTGGCTGATTGAACCTGTAGCTTTTCACTGTAATAAACCATAGTAGTGAGTTTCACAGCTTTTGGTGAGTTCTGAGTCCTTCTAGTGAATTTTTGAACCCAAGGGTGGTCTTGGGGACCCCCGAATTCTGCAGTTGGTGTCAGAAGTGAGGGTGATCTTGTGTGCTGTGCCCTAACCTCACAAGCCTCTATTCTGATTTAGAGTACAGTGATGACATTTCTCTGATGGCTGTCCTTCCTTACTTTTTAATGTTTGTTTTTTTTCTCCCAAGTGAAGAGTTGGTTTATTCTGTTAAATTTCATCTTGTTAGGTTTTAACGTTGCTTCAGCCCTGTCAAGACGTCTGTGAATCTGGTTCTGCCATCCCCATTGGGATCACTACCTTTCCCCGTCTCATGTCACTTCTAAACCGAAAGGCCTCGTCTTCATCAGCTCATCCCGTTGTTGGTGCCAGATGACCTGAGGTGAGGGTCCTTTCTTGAGGGCAGTTTTTGAGGGCTCCATCTTCTTTTTCTCTCCCTTAGTCTGCCCTACACAGCTGCCAGGTTAATTTTCCTCAAACGTATCTGATTCCACACATCTCTTGTCTTCAGTGACTCCCCAGTACCTTGCTGGTCATTGGTTGCTAATGGTGTCAATGTGCGGTCCAGGCTGGAGCTGCCCAGAGGAAAGCTGGGTCACCCTGAGAGCTCCCATGGCCCTGCCCTTTGCTCTGTTGGTATTGCTCTGTTAACGCCTCTTTGCACAGTTTCTCGTCCCAATGGACCTGAGATTTTTGCAGGCAGCTATGAAGATGTCATTTATCTCTGCATCCCCAGCATCCAGCACATCCAGGAGGCATCAGGAAATAGCTGGTGAATAAGTAAATATGGGGAAGTGGGTAGGCATCATGTTGACATGTGCCTGGGTTCGGTCTTTCTTCTACAGTTATTGAGGGTCACACTGGCATTCCTTTGGTGCTATATCTTGCCCTTCTTTGGTCAATGAAGATGTTTCTTTAGTTGACCACTTTGGAAATGAGCAGCCTTCTGGAACTGGTGCCTCAAGCTTGGAGGAGGGAACCGTGATCTGTTGTGGTGAGTCAAAAAACCCATTAACACTGGATGCACTGTTTTGGTGAAGCGAGGAGTGTTTTGCTTTTGTTTTTGCTCTTTTTCGATGTGGTTGCTATGGTGGACAGTTGTTATAGTTTTGGTTAAATAGGGAATAGTCCAGAGGAATGAAGAGATGCATACAAACCTTTGTCTGGGTTAAGGAGATACGCTAGTGTCGGATAGGTTTCAATGATTATGGGAAGCAGGCATTGAAGTCTTAGGGCTTAATTGCTAAAGATTTGCTATTGCTATGCTGAATACATTTGCAGAGTCGAAATTAGGTGGCCAAGCTTTGCTCCACTTCCAAGTGTGAGAGGCAGACTGGATGATGTTGCTTGGCTAGTGGAAGGTTGGAATTTCCAAAGCATTTTGATGGCTTGTGTGTCCTAATAGTGTCCTTAAAAGGCTGGGACAAATGGTGGCCATATCTTCAGTTATGAGATGCAGACAATTGTGTGGCCTTGATAGAAATGTATTTCTCAAAACAGCCTCCCCCAAAATAACTCATGGGTAAGATGCTACAATGCTTGTGGGTTTGTCTGAAACTGTGGAAATGAGAGAGGGCCTAGGATGAGGGTTTCTTTGGAATATTCCTAGGAGCCTGGGACACATAGTGCCTGAGGATTTGGGCTGTGGGTGATGTCATAGGCTTTTCATCAATAGGAGCAACCTGAAACAAGGGGGACTTAAGGAAAACTACTGTTATTTCCAATATATGTTGAGGATGAAGTCTGCGGAAAATGAAATTAGGAGTTGCCTAGGTATACCTAATTCACATTTTAGGCTGTGACCATTGGGGTTTATATACTCTTAATTGGAACTCAAGCTGTAAAGGGATTCACACTCCCTTCCACAGAGATCTATTCATTTTAAATTACCTTCTAAACTATATAGGTAGACCTAATTTAATCCCATATATGGTGTGTCCTCTAGTATACTCTACACATAGAAAATTATATTATTATTTTTTTCTAAAGATTGCCACCTGAGCTAACATCTGTTGCCAGTCTTTTTTTTTTTTTTTCCTTCTTTTCCCCAGAGACCCCCAGTACATAGTTGTAGGTCATTCTGGCTCTGCTATGTGGGACGCCACCTCAGTATGGCCTGATGAGTGGTGCCATATCCTTGCCCAGGATCCAAACAGGCGAAACCGTGGCCTGCCTAATGGAGCGCATGGACTCAACCACTTGGCCATGGGGCCAGCCTCCTGTTATTATTATTTAGGAAGCCCACTTTTAACAGTAAAATACATTCACCATTGTGATGGAGAAGGTATTGCCTTAACCATTAACCAAATAGCGGAACTGTTTAAGGGATGAAACAAGAAAGAAAAGATGTCCATTCGTAAACAAAGTAGCCTTGAAGGAATAGCATGTAGCTAACAAAATGAATAATTAGAAATTGTCTGCACATTGTCCTTTGAAAATTGCAAATAGCTGGGTTTTAGAGAAGTATTTTCTATAACAAGAAGCAAGCTGAATGATAACTTTTCATTTTCGATCGAAACAAACCACCTCCCCCCCGCCAACATCCAGTGGAAAGAATGTTCTTTGTTGAGTTGCCAGGACTAAACGTTCAAGGATTTCGAGTCTCGTAAAAAGACCAATGTGTCCCTGGTGGAGACTGGCCACTTTATGAGACTGGTGGAGACACAAACGAGGTGGACCACAAGATAATGTGGCCAGTTCCAGGTCCCCGCTGCTCATCATAATGTTGACAAAAATGCCTCTCTTCTCAGGAACTCAAAGCTTTTGACTACCATCGGTATTTCTATTTTGAAGACTCTCATAAGGGAACTGGTGACCACGGTGTAAAATTAGCACAAAATGAATGAATGCTATTATAAAGAGAAAGCACGCTATTTCAAAAACATGTCAGACACACAGCAATCAAAGAGGTTAAAAAATGAACAGCCAGTGTTAGCCAAGGCAGGGACGGTGTCTTTTGCCTCTGGGGACGGGAGTGTGAACTGATACAACCTTTCTGGAGGGCACTTTGACAACCCGTCCCATAAATCTGCAGGTGTTCATACTCTTTGGCAAAGAGATTTTACTTCTAGGAATATATCTTAACAAACTATAAGAATCCGTGGGGAAAAATTAGCGAAAACGGTATTTATTATCGTGTGATTGAGAACAGTGAAATATTTGGAGGAACCTGAATGCACAATAATGGGAGATGACTATTTAAATTATGACATATCTCCGAAGTGGAATACCATTAAAAGTGGTTGAGAAAATATTTAAGAATCTGGAAAGATGCCCAAAGTATACTGAAAAGAAAAGTGGATTCCCAAACTGGATGGTGGCATGGTCTTATTTCGTTTATAAACAGACTTCTATATGTGGAATTTTAAGCATTCCAATATACTTGAAAAGGGCTGGATGAATGACCGTCAAAAACATTTCCTAGTGCTTGTAGTTGATTGGTCAGAATCTGAGAGAATCTTCCTCTTTTTACTTGTATCTGTTTAAAAATTTTTTTAGACAATAAACGTGTCACTTATGTAATAAGGGAAAAATGTACTTTAAAAAAACACTATCAATCTCTTAATGTGCATCAACTTAGAGCGTGAGTTTCAGGCATTCACGGAACCGTAGGGGATCCTGATGAACCCGGAAAAGGGGCTGAGCCGTTTTGTAGTCTCCAGATGTCCTTGGGGGGGGGGGGGGGAAGACTGCAGTTCATTACGTAAGTCTCTCTTCTAAAAACCTCTTCAGTTTCCAAAGAATGACGATTTCAAATTTTACAGTAGATTACTTCCTGGCATCTCTAAAATTAAAGCGCTTACCTGATGTTCTAATCTGCCTGGTTCTAAAAATAATCCCTTTCCCAGAAATTCCTTCCATAAATCCACATGTGGGACTCCTAACCAGAAGGCTTCTTTTTCACTGAAGTCTTGGTCCCATCAAAGGATTCATCCAGGAAATCAGTGCCCCCCGTGAAAGGCAGGTCGCCCTGACACACACAAGCCCTTCCCTGCCCTCCTGCGTGGCTAGATCTCACCTGCAGTGGCTCAACTGCTGCCTCCTCCATGAAGCCCACCTCCCATCCCTTCCCAGAGCTGGTTGTATTTGCTCACTAGGATCTCCTGTCACTCTTCACCAGGGCTTCTCTTACGCCTTGATCACTTTCCTGGAGCGGTAATTCTCTGTCCTACTGGCCTGCGCACGGAGACAGGATTCAGCCTGTTTAATGCCACCTCCACTGCTGCGTGGGCGGAGACCTTGGACATCCTGGAGACTTGAGACGCATTTTCTGAATGGAGGCGGAGTTGAAGGAGGTTTGAAGGCACACAGACGTGCTTTTGGTACCATCCCCGTGCCTCTCGGGAAATTACAGTCGTAGAAACATCCTACAAACCCTTTTCCTTTCATCTGCTGAACACAAACCTCCTCTTCTTGCTACTCCCTTAAAAGGTGAACGCACCTTTAGCTAAAGTACCGTTATTATCTGGGGGAAAAAGCAGATTACTGGCAAAGAAGTGAAATTTCACTTTTCTTTCTTTATCTGTTTCCTGTTCACCCTTCCCCGAGCTGACCAGTGGATGCTTCTCTTCCTAATTTTAAACCTGTGCCTCATTCTTTCCATGCCGTGAAGATTGCGTGCTAAATTATTGCTGTTTCTAAAATGTTGCTCAGCCCTTGGAGTAGGTTTTATTTGTCACTGAGTCAGTGGGATCTCTAGGCCTGTTTCTCTGTTAGTCTCAGGGTAAAAAGATGGTCCTTAATAGTCTCTTTTCTTCTTCATCAGGAGGCTATTTTGTAAGGGTCTCAGAGGAGGGTCGTAAACTCGAGGGAAATACATTCTTCCACTTGAAATTAGCATTTGTTCTTAAAAAAGAAAGAGGCTCTAAACTGTCATCAATTGAGTGTTTCCTCTAAGAAATAATGGATTCTTACCAGGAGAGGGGAGCACTTTCTCACAGTGAGTCAGAGAAATGACAAAACAGAATGGAAAAATCCCTTCCCATTGAGAACACCTTAGAATACACAATGTTCTCTCTTTAACCCGAGGCCCTCAGTTTCAGCACCTCACACGCTCTGACTCTCCATCGATTGTGTGCTTGTCTTAAAGATGGAACACTCTAAACTGTCTGGATTGAAATCCATTGTTACTACTGAGATGAAAATCTTTAGCGGAAACCGGCAGTCATTGCTGATGGAAGAGCAAAATTGTCCAACCCCGTAGGAAAGGGAACTTTGCTGTAACCAACAGAAGCACATGTGTGCAATGGACGGAAGGTTTGTGTCCTCCCCAAAGTAATATGCTGAAATCCTAACCCTCAAGGGGAAGGTATTAGGAGATGGGGCCTTAGGGAGGTGATTAGGTCACGAGGGTGGAGTCCTCATGAATGGGATTAGTGCCCTTAGGAAAGAGCCCGCAGAGAGCTCCCCTGCTCCTTGCACTGTGTGAAGACAGTGGGAAGACAGCCGTCTGTGAACCAGGAAGCAGGCCCTCACCAGACACCAAATTGGCGGGCACCTTGGTCTTGGAGTTCCCAGCTTCCTAAGCTGTGAGAAATAAACGTCTGTTGTTCATCAACCACTCAGTCCATGGTATTCTGTTATAGCAGCCCAAATGCACCAAGACAACAGGCATTTACCCTTTCATCCAGCATTTCCATTTCTAAGAATTTACCCTGAAGACTTGCCCTGAAATGCAAAACAAGATAGGCGCAAGGTCATTCGCTGTGGTATTATTTTTGATAGCAAAATATTGGAAACAACCTACATACCTGTCCAAGGGGGATTGGTTGAAGACACTATGCTAGTCACATGACGGAGTACTATGCAGCCATACAAATGACAGTGAGGAAGGTGTTTCTGAATTGGGAGGATTTCCAGTGTTATGTGAAAGAAGCGACGTATGAAAGAGCATATGCAGGATGTGAGCAAAAGAAGAGGTTATATAGTTATGCACACACTTTTTTCTCCCAGAAAGAAACACAGGAAAGAAAAGGAGAAACTTGCAAAGATGGTTACTTCCAGAGCTGGCGTAGATGGTAAGACTTTCTGAGTGTACCTTTTTATACAGTTTTGACTTGTAAATCACATAGATGTTTTACATATTCAAATAATTTTTAAAAATCTAAAAACATGGGGAAAAAATCAAATCTTAGCATTGAAAAGAAACATAAACAAATGAACCTAAGTAATTATCAAATTGATAACGTAACCACACAGAAAAAAAATTGATTCAAGTAGTTTTGGATGTAGTCCTTTGTCTTTATACCACTGCTGAGATCTCTTCTAGGACTGAAAAAAGCAAAGACGTCTTCAACTTTACTTAGGACGTGTTGTGGGCTGAATTGTGTTGATATGTTGAGGGGCTGACCTGGTGGCGTAATGGTTAAGTTTATGTGCTCGGCTTCAGTGGCCTGGGGTTAGCAGGTTCAGATCCTGGGCGCAGACCTCCACACTGCTCATCAAGCCGTGCTGTGGTGGCATCCCTTATACAAAATAGAGGAAGACTGGCATAGATGTTAGCTCAGGGCCAATCTTCCTCGAGCAAAAAGAGGAAGATTAGCAACAGATGTTAGCTCAGGGCCAACCTTCCTCGCCAAAAAAAAAAAAAAAATTATTTTAAAAGAAAGATATATCAAAGTCCTAACCCCTGGTACCTTTGAATGTGAGTGGTTTGGAAATAGGCTCTTTGCAGATGTAATTGATTAGGATAATGTCACACTGGATTAGGGTGGGCTCTAATCCAGTGACTGGTGTCTTTATAAGAAGAAGGAGGTTTGGACGCAGAGACACAGGAAGACCCAGACAGGAAAAGCTTTGTGAAGATGTTGGTAAAGATTGGAGTGATGCTTTCACAAGCTAAGAACAACCACAGTTACTGGCAACCACCAGAAACTAGGAGAGGGGCGTAGACAGACTCCCCCACGGCCTTCAGAGGGAACGTGGCCCTGCCAACACCTTGATTATGGACTTCGGGTCTCCAGGACTGTGGGGGAACAAGTTTCTATTGTTTTCAAGCCGCCCAGTTTGTGGTCCTTTGTTACGGCAGCCCCAGGAAACGGATACAGTAGATTTGTTGTGGGTTTGAGTATAGACAGAGTAATTGTGAAACTGCGTGTATTTGTAGAACAGAGAAATATCCTACAATGCGTTGAGGACCAAGGTCCTCGCTTTTAGAAGAGGAAGATGAAAACACGGAATGGGGAGAGTAAGGAGGAGCGCTGTGTGATGGATTGGAATTGAAGGCGTTCTTATGAACCCATGCGCTTTCCCAGCTCTGTCCACTGAAAAGGTCTAGAAACCAGCCGGTGGTAATGAGCACAGGATAGTCCCCAGATCTTGGTTTCCAAATACCGTTCTCCACTGAAAGGAGCTAGGGCTTCTTGGAAAAATGGCTAACTCCAGGTCTAGGATATAGAAAGTATATAAAGTATCTTGTTGTGTCAAAAAGCAAGGAAGTATCCAAAGATAGGAGAGCATCTATCAAAGGATGCAGTAGCCAGCTTAAAGGGCTCCTACTGGCTACATTTGTGACAGTTTGAGCATCAAAAAGAATATGATAGTAACGGATTAAAACACACCGAACTAAAACAAAAACAAAAACAAAACCCACCATGAATCCATAGTGATACTCGAAAACAAATAAAACAAATGAAAAAACAAAGGGTCTTCTTCACAGAAGAAAAGCAACTGAGATAAGTAGAAGGAACACTAGAACTTTCCCCTTTTGCAATTCCCAATGTAATGGTTGATTCAGGAAGGATCATTAGTGGATGTTAAAAGCCCCTGAGTGAAAGGTTAATGGGAAAGAGGTTATTTACAGAGTCTCAAACTAACACTTTACAGACAACTTGTCAGTTGCAAAAGGAAAAATTGTACCTTTGCTTCGGAGCAATCTGGCAGCTTCTGAATTAACCAAACGATCAAATTTAGCATCAGGAATAGTGGGCCAGCTGACATCAGAGCCTCCTGATGGGATGCATTCGGAAGCACACATCACCTGCATGCGTTCTTGCTCAAGTGTTTAACCTGAATCTAACCAAGCCTCCGGCCTTGCCTTGCAATTTAAAGGAAACACAGGGAGTGAAGGAACCAGTTAAAACACCACGTGAGGAAGCAGTCAGACAAATCCACAATGGGGGCCATTCCACAATCAATAAGCCTGGATTTTCAAGTAGTCGGTCATGGAAAACAAATCGGGGAGACTGTTTAGATTACAGGAGTCCAAACACAGCAAACCGACAAAGGCAGGGTTTGCAACTTGATGAGATATTGATTGACAAATCCCAGCTGGCAAGACATTTTGGGGACAATAGGGGGAAATCTGAATATAGACTGGATATTAGAGAGATTATGGGATGATTGTGAATTTCCTTTTTTTTTTGTCTTTTTGAGTTTCCTTAAGTGTGATAATGGCATGGTGATTGAGTAGAAGAACGTTCTTAGTCTTAGAAGCTGCAGGCTGGATATTTAGGGCTGAAGTGTTGTTATGATACCTGCAATTTACTTTCACGTGGTTTAGTGGTTCATTGTACTATCGTTACAATTTTCCTGCATGTCTAAATTTTTTCTTTATAAAAATTTGAGGGAAAGGAAAAAAGCATTTAGAGAAATGGCACATTTGGTTTAACAATCAAGTTTAAATGTCGTCAGATGTAAGGTACAGGATATTGAGTTTGGGCTGAGGGAATGAGGTGGACTTGGCAGTCAGCTCACCCACCGGGAGAGCCCTGGGGTGCCGGGACCCACTGGAATGTAAGCCCCATGAAGGCAAAGCTTTTGGTCCCCTGTGTTCACTGCTGGACCCCCAGGACCTGGGGCAAAGCCTGGATCATGGTAGATGCCCAAGAAGCATCCGTGTGACACAATGAAGTATAAATAGCTCGGTGATAAACATCTTCATCTGATTTCTGATTTTTTTTTCAGGATAGACTCTTGGTTAAAGATTAAGAGGATTTTTGTTGCCTTTCACATATATTATGAAATTACAAAAGGTTATACTGGTTTAAACCCCACCCGTGTCTCTCTCTGCATTCTTTCCAGTAGTCAATATTAGAATTTTAAACAGTGTGCCAATTTAATACATGAAGAATGATATCTTGTCCTATTTTACATTTATTTCTATACTAGTGAAGTGGATTTTTGTTGTTGTTGTTTGTTTATGATCATTTTGTATCCTTCTTCTTCTTCTTCTTTTTTTTTTTTGGTGAGGAAGACTGGCCCTGAGCTAACATCTGTTGCCAATCTTCCTCTTTTTTGCTTGAGGAAGAGATTGCTGCTAAACTGACATCTGAGGCAACCTTCTTCTATTTTGTTTGTGGGTCACCACCACAGCATGGCTTGATGAGTGGTGCTGGGTCCGTGCGGGGGATCTGAACCTGAGAACCCTGCTCCGCTGAAGCCAAGCACGTGAACCTAACCACTTGCCACTGGCCCAGCCCCTGTGTCCTTCTTTTGCAAATAATCTTTTCATGCCTTTTACTTGTTTTAATTTTAGGATGTATTTTTTTAACTGATTTGTACATACAGTGTGCCGTGTTGTTTATGAGTTGTTTTTTTTAACACGGCCCATTTTGTAGAAAGGAGCATATTTCTGAAGGATGTGTGACTCACAGTATCAGTGAGGGCTGATGGGTGCTGAGTGATGGGCAGTGGGGTGGGCTCCGCAGCCCCCTGCCCCTGGTCCCTTTCCCACTGGAGAATTGGGCAGTGTGCTGGGCACCTCACCATCCCTCTCACTCAGCACAGAGACGAGGGTCGAGGGTCGAGGGCTGGGGTGGGGGCGGGCAGGGAGGAGCCTCCCAGGGTCTTTTGGTCAAGCCTCTGCCTTCAGGCAGGCCAGACGGTTGTATTGCGATTTTACAAGAAGGACAGCCATGGGTGAGACCTCTCCTTGGACACACGAGGGGCTGAGGGAGGCTTTTCAGTCCCGAACCGTTGCTGTGGCCTCAGGTCACTTCCAGGAGGTCCTGTCACCACTGCCTGTCTCTCTTCCCCTGTCTGACACAATTTGATCTGAAACTGTCGCCATCAAAACCAGACTTGCCTTGCCTGCCGGTTCAGTCTCTCTTTCACAAACATATGATGACGTCACCACAACTTCAGGAAAAAAAGGGAAGAAGAGCTGACAAATCTACGTGGACGGCTGACGGTTCGGTAATTAATTTCTTCCACGACTGACTCTTGAGCATCCGCTATCTGCAAAGCCCGGATCGGCGGCCAGGCCTCAGCACCCACCGTGGCTCCAGCACGTGGCCGGCTGTGACTGACTTCAGACCATCACCGTGTGGGAACCCCACAACGTCACCCAACAAAATGCTGAGAATATGATAATGACAGTTTCTGAAAAGATTGCTCTTTGAGAGCACGTTATTTAGAGTCTCTGAAGAGTTTATTTTATTGCCTTTCACATAATAGAGGCCTAGTAAATAATTTTAGAAAAATTACTGGAGAAATTACATCTTTAACGTTGTAAACATATTTTCTTTCTTTAAATTTTTCTTAATCGTGGGAATGGAGGATAACGTTAAGAGGAAATTTTAGTGACACATGGCATCTTTACTTGTCTTTTTCTGAGGAGGCTGGATTTTAACGTGGGGGATCTTTAATGTGGGTCGAGCACAGATGATTCGTTAAGGAAGAGCTCCCAGGAGAAAGGAGCGAGGGAGCAGGGAGGCAGCACTGGGAGAGGATGGCAACCGAAGGAGTGGTTTCAGGCAGAGTCCCAGTTTCAGCTGCTCCCACAGGGGGCACTGGAGCCCCTCAGAGTTAGTCCCCACTTGTGACAAGGAAGCTGGAATTTCATACTTTGACAACAGCCAGTCATGCCTAAGGGCTGTGCCCTATGTGTGTGTGTGTGTATGGCAGTGGGGCAGATAAACACTAGGCACGGGAACAGGAGAGAGGCCGGTGGGGTCAGAGGCACTGGATGCTGAGCGTTTTGCATGGCGCCTGATGTGTATAAGTAGATTTTACCGAATTCTCTTTCTGTTCTAATTTATAGGATGATCTCAGTGTAGCAGTTATCTATTGCTGTGTAACGAATGAGCCCAAGACCTTGCAGCTTTCAGCAACATTTCATCTCTCATGGAACTTCTGCAGGTCAGGGAACCCGTGGTTCTGGCTCAGGGTCTCTCATGAGGCTGCAGTCCAGCTGCTGGCCAGGCCTGGAGGCTCTCCCTCCAGACTCATTCACATGGCCATTGGCCCCATTTTCTCACCCTGTGGGCCTTTCCTTGGGCTGCCTGCTGAGCATCCTTGTGACATGGAAGCTGGCTTTCCAGAGCAAGAGAGCCACAAGAGGGACACCAATGCCCACTGCTTTGTATGACCTTGACTCCAATTCACACACCAGAACGTCCACCTGTCAGGTTGAAGGTGGTCATGAAGTGTATCCCACACTCAATGGGAGAGCATGAATCCCGAGTGGCGGGGTCACTGGGGGCCATCTTGGAGGTGGGCTCTCACAGATTGCTTCAGCTTTTTTCCAGAAAGTTCTGAGGACAACCAGTGCTCCTGTCCCATCTGTGAGTTTGACACTCGCCAAAGCAAAGACTCCAGGTGGACAAAGACACTGAGGTGTTTCTGCTGCAGCTGCTGTCCCTTTTGCCCTCTCAGGCGGGCTGCATCCTCCCACACTGTGCAGTGCCCCCCTTTAGATATAACACTCTTTCTGTAAAAGGAGTCACCTGTGATTTGATGTCTCGCCTCGAACCCAAATCCAGCCATCTCATTTCTTTCGCTCACACACAGGTCCTTAGCTCTCTGTCCCCTGTCCAGGCGTGACAGCCTTCTCTTGGCAGACACGTGACTTTGCAACCTGGGAAGACTTGACTCCAGGCACAATAATTAAACTTGGCCAAAATAGAGCATGCTATTATTCTACAGCGCAGAGTCGAAATCTTAACTTAGAGGTTTTATAGTTGCCTGACCGGCAGTGTCAGAATTTAAGAGGCCAACAGTGCCAATTACCCACGTCAGAGAGACAAAAGGATGGGGGGAGGTCGAATGCTGCCTTTCAGGACCCCGCGTGCTGTCTGGTCTTGGGTCCCACCAGGGTGTTGAGGGCCACATGGCTCGCTCTTTTCTGTCTCTATTGCCTGCCCCTCCCCCCCCCCCCAGGCCTGTTCCTTATGAGCAATGGAAATCCCAGTACATTGTTTACAGGCAAAACAAGCCATTTCTCCCATGGATTCTTGTACTATATGAAGGCTAACATGCTCAATGGTGTTGCTATAGTCAGTGTAACAGCAAATTTTGAGCATCAGTTTTTTAGAATCTCTTTCTCTCTATATACACAATATAGAGCCAAGATAGTGAAATAAGACCCCGTGGAGGCTGTGCTGCCAGAGTTGAAAGGCGGAGGGAAAGTACAAAATGATAAAGTCCTGGGAGGGCCTGGCGCAGTCCAGGGATAAAACCCAGATGACCAAGAGGATCAATGGGGGCAAGGCCTTCACGCCCTCCAGAAGGCTCCATGGACACAGGCTGGGACTGAAGCCTCAGGCAAGGACCTGGATTGTACGTGCTCTGCGTGGGGATTAAGGCAGATCTTTACAAATAAAGCCAGAGTAAGGCTAATGGCAACTGGAAATATGAATATAAATGCAAGGGCAATGCATAAGCATCATGTTGATTAATGTAAGCATTGCAGAGGAAATTCAAGCTGTTCTAACCCCGGCAGACATTTATTTACCAGCCACCTTATGTGACAAGCACTGTTTTAAATGTTTTCCATGCATTTTTCCCTTGATTTCTCACAACTCTGTAGAGTGGGGTCAGACCTATAAATTTCAGAAACTTTTTGCTCGTCGGCATTGACTTTCTTTTCTTGAGCACTGGTTTCTCCACCAGCAGGCATAAGTTCCCGGGTTTGGGGAAGACGATCTCTCAGAGTGTCTAGTACCTTTAACGGAGATATTGATTACTCTTACAGTGATTACGGTGTTTTTCTAATCATAGCTTAGTTAATTTCACATGTCAGTTTCTACAGGAAATGGTGTTATTTGCCAAACAACGTTTTTGGGGGTTTCTATTTTCTTACTTTGCCATCTTTCTGCTGGAAAGTCTCAGAAACATGATCAATCGCTTTGATCACTCCACGTTTGAAAAGGGATTGGTGTATCTGCCTCTTGACATTGATAGTGTAAATTTGAGACAGCTACGCCTGCACAACCAGCATGCTGAAAATGCATGCATGAACGAATGCACACATAGGGCCAGAGGATGGTTGACATTACATCCTTTCAGGAAGATCAGGAAGTGGGACAAAACTCTCAGTATCCCTGACTCCTGCCCGCAGATGACGTGCCCAGGGCCAGACTCTTTGCTGGAAGAGCAGTCTGGCTTTGCTCCCGGACACGTGCAGTTGAGGCCGTGCTTCCCTCTGTGGAGCATGACTGAGGTGACTGGGGCCCGGAAACCTTGCCAAGCAGGAACGCATCAGAGCCGCACAGCCAAGGCCCATCAACAGGCTCCTGGACCCTGGCTTTGAGGGTATTGAGGCTTTGGGGAAGCTGCCATGGGAAGTGGTTGCTAACCGTCCCCCCGAGTCACCAAATAAGGAGTTTTCTGATAGAAATCAGCACTTGGAACAGCAAAGGTGCTCAATAAATATTCATTATGTGAGTGAACACATGAATGAATGAATATATAGATGAATGGATTCCTCCAGTTTACAGGGGTGAAGCATCTACCAAAAATAATGATTTTTGTTTTAGATCAGCTAACCACAAAAACAGTTCATTCTTCCTATTGATATAGGGGTAACAGAACAGATGGTCTGTGAAGGCGACTACTCATCTCTGGTCAGGGCTGGTGGGTACAGAGCTCAGATGGTGCCCTGCCCACCTCCAGGGGTACCTTTTACATAGATGGCACTGTGAATGGTGCCCTCTAGAGTTGGGCCCTGGAATCACATCCTCAACTTAAAAATGTGTACTTCAGGGGCTGGCCTGGTTGTGTAGTGGTTGGGTTCACCTGCTGCACTTTGGCGGCCCAGGGTTCATGGGTTTGGATCCCAGGCATGGACCTACACACTGCTCATCAAGCCATGCTGTGTTGGCGTCCCACATACTAAATAGAAGAAGATTGGCAACAGATGTTAGCTCAGGGGAAATCTTCCTCAAGCGAAACGAGGAAGATTGGCAACAGATGTTAGCTCAAGGCCAATCTTCCTTACCAAAAAGAAAAGAGTACTTCATTCTAGACTCTATAACTGAGAGGCATGCACCCAGGTCATTCATTCATTCATTTATTCATCAACTGTCTTAGGCCTGGGGATATGACAGTGAATAAAGACGTCAGCCCAGCCCTTGAGCCCTATTCATCTAATAGAACAGACAGATAAGTCATCAAGAAATTATACACTATTATATGATAGGGATATTGTACGGCACAAAGAAAGCTCAAGAGAGGAGTACCTACCACAGCCTGAGGCAGGAAGTATGAGGGAGGGGTGGTGGGTCAGGGAGGGCTTTCTGGAAGAAGCTAAGGATGAAGGATGAATAGGAACTATCCAGGCAACAGTGGGGGTAGGGGAAGCAGCAGCATGTGCAAAGGTCCTGAAGGGAGAGCACTTTCAAATCGTTGAGACATAATCACAGGTAACGTGTTGGGTACCCATCATTGTTCTCAGCACTTTACAGGTGTTAACTTACTGTTTTCTTCAGAATGCCTCCAGTTAGTAAAGCATTATTAATATCCCCAATTTAGAGATGAGCAAACTGAGACAAAGAAAGGCTGGGTCAGTTGCCTAAGGTCACACCTAGTAAAGGATAGAGCAAGAGCCAAGCTCCAGAGTCCAGATCTAGAGCCTGCAATCTTTTATTTTCCCTCAAGATATTTCAATTACTACTATCTTTTTACATTTTGAAAGAATCTCAAAAATTGCAAGTACAGTACTTTTCCTGAGCCATTGGAGACTCAGTTACTGACCTGATGACACTTTTTAGTGTGTATTTCCTACAACCAAGGACCAGCTCCTTTATAACCCAAATACAAGCACCAAAGTCAGGAAGTTAACACTGATCCATTATTGTGAACTCATGCTCAGATTCCCGTCAAATTTCACCTATTGTCCCAATAATGTCCTTTACAGCAAAAAGATCCAATCCCGGTCACCCGCCCTGTCCGGGTGTCCAGCCCCTTTGGTTGCCTTCAATCTGGAATGGTTCCTCAGTCTCTGCTTGGCATTTGTAACCTTGGCACTCAAAGATTTCAGGCCAACCATTTTGGAGAATGTTTCTCGATTTGGTTTTTCCTGATGTTTTCTTTGATTCTCTTCAGGTTTGGCATCTTGGGCAGACTACCTTGTCAGTTGGCAGGTTCTTGAATTTTACAAAATGAAACCCCACTCTATATGTTCTTCTGTGACCTCCCCCAAGAACAGATGTAGTTTATCACGTGCTTGTATGTGCTGGGTCCTGTCTGTGTGACATGATGGAGTCGTGGGAAGAGTAAGAATTTCTTTACCCAGGGCCGCACGCTGGTATGAGGACCATCCAGCACTCAAGACCCGCTCTGAACCTCTCTGATGTCTTGCCTGTTCGAGGACCCTCTTGGGCCTCCTAAGGTCAGAGCGGGTTGAATCTTGAAGCCGAGAGAAACAGGCTTCCTGGGTCCACTCGCCCTGGCTTCCATGTCCTCCCCAGAGCCAGACCATCAAGTAAAGGTTTTTAAATTAAGAAGTCAAAAGAATTAGAAAAAAATACAACCAATAAGATACAAAATTATGACTTACAAAGGAAACAGAATAATTAACATTGTGGGTACAGGATAGACAGAACCAATAAAATAATAGTTTAAAAACCAAAATTAGGTTACTGACAAGTTATGGTTATAAACAGTCCAGCGGACAAAATAAAAGGAGATAGGAAGGATTATAGCTAAAAAGGAATAGGGAATAAAACAATAAGTGAAAACTCTCAAAGCCCCAGAAGCTTAGGGATTTAAGTCCCTAAGATAAAGGGATTTGACATTAGAGCAAAGCCAGAAGCACTGAATTTTAATAGTGGTAATAACTATAAAGGTAAAAAGCAAAAGGAAAACATTTAAAAGGCGATTATAATAGAGGGAAAATAAGAAGGAAAGCAAAAGGACAAGGTAAGAAAGCTTAAAAACGAGAAGAATGATAGAGCAACCAGAATAACCAAAACAAGGCAAAATAGACTCAAATGGACAATTTAACAAGTGCGAAAATGTCAACAGTTTAAAACACTAAAGATGCAATTATGAGTAGGTAAAACGCATGCTCCAAGCTCAGCCCAAAGCCTATTATTATTGTTGTTTTATTATGATTATTTCAAATGTTTAAAAAGCCGGCAAGTCCAAGAGGCGGTCCAGCTGACCCCTTGACATCTGAGTTCCTCTGGTCACCTCTGGGCCTGGGAGGGAGGAGGGACAGCTGCGGGCCACGCCCACCACAAGGACATGCCCATCTCCAGACCACGCCCACCCAAGGCCAAGCCCACCTCAGTTCCTGGCCTGGAAGAGCAGCTTGCTATGCAGCCCACAACCGAAAGGCCTCGTGGGCAATACGCTCCTTCAGCTTCCCAACCAGGGGAAAGAGTTTAGGACTGCTGAAAATAAGATATAGCTGTCAAAAGTATACGAAATTAGCTGCATAAGCTGTGAAACATAAGACGTGGTTATATTCATTCTGAGACAGGGTAAGAATAGAAACAATTTCGGAGAGAGAAAATCTAAACCTGTTCAGTCACCATGTCCGAGCGGCTTGAGATCCTTCGGATACTCTAGTGTCCTTTGCTGATGGTCTACAGACTTGGGGGGAATGCCCCGGCCTCAGCCAGTCCCCAGGTGGAGGGATGCCAGAGAGGAAATTAATTTACGACGCTTCATTTCCATTGTTAGTGCTGGGGGCACTGGGTCTCCTGTCCTACTGGGGCGGGGGCGGGGGGGGGGGGGGAAGTGGGTTATTTCCAAAAGGTGGCTGGGCAGGCCGACCCCTCCCAGTTAGAGAGCTGCAAGGAGTATAATTCATCCTGGTCCTGGTGACCGCTGTGATGTGGCTTTGCAAGAGCCTTGGTGTGCACAGTCCTGGGCCACTATTGGACCTGTCTGCACAGATGTGTCTTCAAGTTCCCAGATTGCAACCTCTGCCCAGGGAATCTGCGCTCATTCATTCATTCATTCATCTACCGTTTGCAAACACTGAGTGCTTCGGGTGTGTCAGACATGTCCTAAGTGCTCAGGAGGGAACAAAACTCCGCACAGTCCTGCCTTCAAGGACCCTGCAGTCGATGTCCCCCAGGCCACCATGATCAGTGGCGAGAGCAGTGGATGATTCTGCCCAACCTCCTGGAAAGGAGGCCCCCGGCAGGAGGATGGGGGTGGGGGCTGAAGGGTCTCTTTACTTCAGCTCCTGCCTTTTTAATTTTTAAAATAAAAGCTTTCAAAAAGTAAACATAATAAAAATTAAACTTTTTATTATGGAAGATTTCCAACATATACTAAAGTAGACAGAAATACTTCTCGCCAGCGTCAGCAGTTATCGATTCACAGTTTATCTTCTTTGATCTCTACTCCCACCCACTCCTTCCTGGGCCTGGATTATTCTGGAGTAAATCCTAGACATCCTATCATTTCATCCAAAATATTTCAGAATGTATCTCTACAAGATACGGGCTTAGAAAACGATCATAATACTATTAACGCTCCTAAGAAAATTAACAATTTCTTAACATCATCAAATATTTGATCCATGTTCAAATTTCCCTGATTGTGTTTTATTTTTATTTCTGTTTAAGATTGGCCCTGAGCTAACATCTGTTGCCAATCTTTTTTATTCTTCTTTTTCTTCTTCTCCCCAAATCTCCTCAGTACATAGTTGTATATTTTAGTTGTGGGTCCTTCTAGTTGTGGCATGTGGGACACTGCCTCAGCATGGCCTGATGAGCAGTGCCATGTCTGCCCCCGGGATCCGAACTGGTGAAACCCTGGGCCGCCAAAGCCGAGCGAGTGAACTTAACCACTCGGCCCCGGGGCCGGCCCCATCCCTGATTGTGTTTTAAACTTTCCCTCCTACAGTGTTTCCTTGAAACGGGATTCAGGTAAGGTGGCGTGGGGACCTGAAATAGGCCACCCCAAGATATGTCTCTTTGGCATCAGGATTATTTGAGGCTGATTGCTTTTGATAAACTGGGACAGGGAAGGAGGCTCTGAGGAATGGAACTTGCCCTTTGTTAGGACACATTTACATTTGTAAGGTAAATCTCTATTGTAAAAGGTGCCTCCCTCTCTGTACCAGGAAGAAGAAAGGAGATGACCTTCTCTCTAGAAACTCTTAATCAGTGACAAAGGCAAGGACTTAAATCTGCATTTTATTGTGCTTGTCTGGTAGCCTCCTGTGACTGACTTCCTTCAGGATTAAGCATCTCTCCTTAGGCTAGGAACTGATTGCTGCGCTCACCTGTGACCACCCAGCTCGAGACAATAGAATTGCCTCCTGCTACACCCACCGCCCACCGAGATAGCAGACCCACTACCTGCAGTGTCCATCAAGTGCTGTGCCGACAGGGCAATCTTGTGACTATTGTGGGAGGGACATTTCAATCACATGTGAAACACCCTGTTTGGGGGTATATAACCACTCTGTGCACCCCACTTCTTCGGTGCCCTTTCTTCCTTCGGGAAGAAAGGTCCCGGGCCATGGTTCCTCATAAAGCTTTGTTTCATTTTCTCTTGCTATTCTGTCTCATGTGAATTTAATTCGTTCTCCGGCCAGATGAACCCACATTTGGGAAGAGGAAGTGTCTTCCTCCCCTACAGTGGACACACTGCAGTTGGTTGATAGGGCTTTCGTTTCTTTGAATCCTTCCCTCCCTTCTCATTTTCTCCTTGCACTTTGCTGAGGAATTGGGTCATCCTCGCTTTTGGATTTTGCTGTTTGCATCTGCACTGTCTTATTCTTCCTGTTCCTCTCTCTCCTGTGCTTCTTGTAAATCAGTGGATCTGGAGGCCCCTTAGAGTCAGGCTGCATTTCTTCAGCTGCGACACTGCCCCAAATGACTGACTAATGGCAAAACCCCAAAACAGCCTCCTTTAATAAAAGAGGCAGCCCCAACCTGCAGTGACTCAAGGCTTGCTCCTTGTGTTTACAGATTGTAAAGACTGTAAGACTCTCCTAGTAGCAACCCAAACCAGCATTTATGAACATCTGACAAGCTGCCCCCAGAGTTACAGGACATGGAACTTGCATATTTCCACGATCATTCTAAGACAGTGCCAAGAACGAGTCTTTGGTGCGGGCTTTCATGCAGTGACTACTTTGGAGATGGGTCCAAGGATAATAGTCACAATATTTAATAACCAGGAAGGTCTGGCTGGAGCAGCTGGAGCAGAGCTGTTAACGCTCAGTGAGGCTGTCCCTGGCCCCCTCCTCCCCCCAGATGAGAATCAGCCCTGGGACGACTCTAATGTTTAATGCAGGCTGACCATCCTTGAAACAAGGAAGAACTCTCCCAATTCCTTCGGGGCATTGCTAGAAAAAGACAAAAGTATTTTCAGGCAGCCGGTCCATCTATTGTTGAACATTTTAAGAAGCATCAGTCTGCTCAGTTCACACAGAAAAATTGCCCCCTGTGAAATTTTATAATGTAGTTTCATTTTATATACTAAATGTCAGTTTATAAAAGCACATATTTGAGTTCTGTTCTTTTTTCATAGATATATATTTTGAATCAATTTGGTACTTCTGTGATCTGAAATGATTTCTGGGACCAGAACCCTGCTTTGCAGCACTGCATCTACAGTAAATAAAGAGCCAGCTTGCAACACCTTGACTTGGGAGGGCCCCTAAGGGACCAATGTGTTGATGGGCCGGGGGTGGGGGACCCCCTGTGCCTCTGGGCTTTGCTCCCTGTGGGCAGTTAACAGGAATACCCACAGCCAAGCTTCCCCTGGCAATAGCTCCGTCTAGGGCAGCTGAGGGAGTGGGAAATCATGGGATGTGGAATGGAAGCCTCTGGGTTCGTGGTCTGGCTGTCTCTCTAGCTGTGCAACCTTAGGCTAGTGACTAACCTTTGTTGAGTCTTAGTTTTCTTATCTGTGAAATGGGGATAATGATAAGAGACTTTAAAAAGATGGTACACATAAAGACCCTCAATGAACGTGAGTTCCTTCCCTGTACCCCTCTTTATAGCACATCTGTCTACAGTAATTGTGCTCCCGCGCTGCCCAGCAGCACCATGACTCCCCTGCCATTGTCCTATAGAAGAGGACTTGTACAACACCCTTGGGTGAGCTGCGGACAATTCTGGAACCTCTGAGGATAGGCACTGACCACTAAGAAGAACATCACATGCTCCATATCAGCACCCCCCAAGCTTCTTGCAAATGTAGGACTGGTTCCTGGGCTGTTGTGTGTTCTGGGTCTCTGAAGACCTCAGTCCTCTCATCTGCTGCCTCCAGCCTTTACTGCTCCTGTCTCCATTCTGCCGCTTCTCAGCTCACCCAAGTCCCCTTTGGCATTCTCTTGTGTGGGAGACCGAGACTCTAACTACATCAGGTATATTTTGGGTGCCTGACTCTCCTTCACATCCTTCTCAAAAGTTCTCCCAAACAAGCTCCCACTGAGGAAGTGGGAAGGGCCGCATTAACCCTGCCTCCTGTTCTCTTAGGGGATTGGTCCAGAGATAAGCACCTGACCCAAGGCTGGCCAACCAGATTCTTTTCCTTAGAAATTCTTTCTTTCTAAGAGACACAAAAGGAAGTCCCCATTGGCTGTGGAGAGCCAAGCTGAAAGGTCATACTGGCTATGATCACCATATTGGGTCATGGGCAAGCTGACAGGCAGAGAGAAGAAGTTGGTGTGAGCAGTAGGCAGAAGAGAATAGTCCACAGAGAAGAGCAGAGAGGAGCGGGCCCCATGACCTCCGGACAAGGGAGAAGGTGGCCGTGGTTCCCCATGGCTTTTCCCTTCCTGTAGGGCTAGGCTCCATCTCTTATATTTGGATATAAGGTATCCTTACAATATGCCCCTTTCACTTGAACAAATTTGAACAGGCTCTGATCTTTGCAATCAAAGCAGCATGACCAGGGAATGAGACAAGGATACAGACTGTTTCCACTTCTATTCAACACTGTAATGGAAGTCCTTACTGGCGCAATAAGGCAAGAAAAAACAAACGGGAGGCATGAAGATTGGAAAGAAAGAAGCAAAACTATCTTTAATCACAGATGGCAGGATGGTGTGCATAGAAAATCCAAAGGAATATACAAACAATTAGAAGTGGTAAGCAAATTTATCATGGTCACAGGATTCCAAGTGAGCATGCAAAAATTAATTGCATTGAAGCATACTGCCAATAAACAATTGAAAAATGAAATTACGAAACACTGGCATTTAAAATGGGATCAAAAACATTTAGGGGCCGGCTCCATGGCCGAGAGGTTAAGTTCGTGCGCTCCGCTGTGGCGGCCCAGGTTCGGATCCTGGGAGCGGACATGGCCTTGCTTGTCAGGCCACGTTGAGGTGGCATCTCACATCCCACAACTAGAAGGACCTGCAACTAAGATATACAGCTATGTACTAGGGGGGTTGGGGAGATAAAGCAGGAGAGAAAAAAAAAAAAGATTAACAACAGTTGTTAGCTCAGGTGCGAATCTTTAAAAAAAAACATTTAATACCTAGGAATAAATGTAATTAACATATTTGTAAATCTCTATACTAAAAACTACAAGTCATTGCTGGATTAATTTAAGGAATATTTAAATAAATGGCAAGTTAGGACATGTTCAAAGATTGAACAATTTAAGGTGCCAGTATTCAGTTGTCAATGATCTCCAAATTTATCTATAGAGAAAATGCAATCTGAATCAAAATCCTAGCAGACTTTTTTTGGAGTAGAAATTGACAAATAGAGTCTAAAATTGATATGGAAATGCAAAGGACCTAAAATAGGCAAGATGACTTTAAAAAAGAACAAAGTAGGATGGTTTACACTACCAGATTTTAAGACTTAGCATAAAGCTACAGTATTTAAGACAGTGTGATATTGGCATGAGGAAAGACAATTAGATCAAAGAAACAGAATGAAAGTCCAGAAAAGATCCACGTGTCTTCAGTCAGTGGATTTGGGGGGGCACCAGAGCAATTCACTGGGGGAACAGAAGTTCTTTTTAATAAATGATGCCAGAGCAACTGGGTATCCATATGGACATAGACCTAAATGTGAAAGCTAGAAGTATAAAACGTCTATAAGAAAAACATAGGAGAATATCTTTGTGACTTTGAAGTAGTCAAATATTTCTTAGATAGGCTAGAAAAGGACAAACAATAACAGGGAAAATTGATAAATTCGTCTTCATCAAAAATAGAAAATTTCTGCTCATTAAAAGACAGGAAAATTAAAAGGCAAGGCCGTAGACTGGTAGAACATATTTGCAATACATATATCAGATCAATGACTTGTAGTAAAGATCTGTAAAGAACTCCTACAAATTAAAAGAATGAATAAATAAATAATGGGCAAAAGACTTCAACAGAAACTTCACAAAAGAAGATACATGAATAGCCGATGAATATATGAAAAGATATTCAACATCATGAGGCATCAGGGAAATGCAAATTGAAAGCACAGTGAGAAACTACAATATATTAGACTGAATACAGTCGCAAAGACCGGCAATTCTGAGCATTGGTGAGAATCTGGAGCAAGTGGAACTTTGATACCTTGCAGGCAGGAGTGTGAAATAGTACAACTGAGAAACTTTCAGAAATTATTTGGCTGTTTCTAATAAAGTTAAATATACACCTATATCCTAAGACCGAGAAATTCCACTCTTGGGTACAAACCCCAGAGAAATGAGTGCATACATCCACAAAAAGACTTGTCTAAGAACGTTCACAGCAACTTTATTTATAATAGTTTGAAAACTAGGAAAGATCCAAATATCCATCAACAGAAGGATGATGAGCAAATTGTGGTAATACTTCTCAGCAATAAAAAGAACACTCTGATGCTCACACATTGATGAATCTTAAAGATATTATGTTGAGTAGAAGAAGTCAGACACCATAGGGTACGCACTGTGTGATCCCATTTATGTGGTTCAAGAACCAGCAAAACTGCTCTACTGGTGACAGAAATCAGAAGATGGTTATGTCTGCGAGGGTCGGATATTGACTGGAAAAGTGTCAGGGTGCCTCCTGGGGCAATGGAAATGTTCTAGATCTTGCTCCAGCTGATGGTCAACGGCATGCATATGTATGTGACAGTTCATTGTTATGGACTGAATTGTGTCCCCTCACCCCAAATTCATGCATTGCAGCCCTAACCCCACAATGTGATGGTGTTTGGAGATGGG
This sequence comes from Equus asinus, assembly GCF_041296235.1. NCBI lineage: Eukaryota > Metazoa > Chordata > Mammalia > Perissodactyla > Equidae > Equus > Equus asinus. Next base: position 8,120,218 of record NC_091808.1, on the reverse strand, counting down.
GCCTTTGGGAGGTGACTAGGTTTAAACGAGGTCATGAGGGTGGGGCCCTCATGAAGAGGAAAAGACCAGAGCTTGCTTCCTCTCTCCCTCCGCCATGGGAGGACCCAGTGGGAATGTCTACAAGCCAGGAAGAAAGCCTTCCCACAACCCAACCCTGCTGGCACCCTGATCTGGGGCTTCCAGCCCCCAGGACTGTGAGGAATAAATTTCTGTTCCTTCAGCATCCAGTCTGTGGTATTTTGTTCTGGCAGCCCAAGCTGACTCATACATTCCTCAAGCTGTATACCCGAGATTTGCACATTTTGTTGTAAAATTTCCTTCAATAAGTACTATTAAAATTGCTTTTATGAAAATACTACCTATAGTGACAATTACAAAAAAGAGGGGTCAGATATTTGGGGCCCTGCATGAGATAAGCACTCCAATCTTTCTTCAGTGGTTTCCAGTCTTTGTACCACGTGGGGTTCTTTTCTTTCTTTCTTTTTTCTTTTTGGCTGTTAAATGTAGATCATGAAGCCTGCATTTACATGCACAAATCAAGCAAAGAGAAAGAGAATTGTTTTCCTGGCTTAGAGTAAGAGGGACTTCAACGGGAATGGATGACGAAAGGCGTTGGGAAAGAGACACCCGAAACTGAACAAGAGATACTCAAAATCGACCGAGGCACTTTGTACAAGGGACACAGTGTATGAAGATAGGGACACAGGTGTGGGCAAGAGCTGGGATTAAATTACTTTTCACAAATAACAGGTTGGAGCCTCTGACTGCTGTGGTGCTAGTGGAATGAAGAGTGAGCAGAACAGAAGACAATGGATGTCCCATTTGCACGGCACATACTGGTTCCCCGGATGTCCGCGTCAAACAGACGCTGATGGAGAGGCTCAGTGACACTAGATGGTAACATATCCCAGGAGAAACTCGTATTTTGGATTTTACCTATGGAAGCAGTAACTCAAAGCCCTCAGAGCGTGACAGCCCATCAGGAGGTTTTTTTCTAGAAAACTTTTTCATAGCAGGTGCATTATGACTTCGCTTGCCATAGAAACCCAGTTCAGAAAACCTACCAGAGAGCCCAGCGGGGAGCCCAACAAGGGTGAGACCCCCGCGGGAAGGAGTGGGCTGCTCACAGGACCCTGACAATTCCCTCCAGATAAAACCTGGAAGGTCTCCTTACCCCTCTTCAATGACTGTTAAAATATGGGAACATTTATGTGTCGATTGGGAAATAACCACGGTCTGAGTCCCCTCCTTTCCCCCTCCCAGGGCCCTTCCTCTGCCCCTCTGGGACTCTTGCTCCAGTGTTGGGTCCTGGTCATCAAATATTTGTGCTATTGCTTCTGCAGACCCCTCGATGTGGGGGATGAGCTGAGGGTGACTTCACCGTCTCCTGGAGTGTCCCGTGTAGGTGGCCAGACATTTACAGCGGTGTTCTCGGCTCTTGGGGCTTAAGCCAAATTGGGGGCAACAGGGAGCAGTTGTTCTTACTAGCTGATTACACATAGTAAAATAGGTCCCTGTCACTTTATATATATGTATATTGAAGCCCTGTGGGCAAGGCTATGTCAGGAAGCAGAAGAGAGCTTGCCACCTGTTCTGGATGCCTCAGCCAGAGTTCCCCAGCTCAACATGGAAACACTGTTTTCCTGTAACTCTCCAGGGATTTGTAGAGAGTATGACATTTCTAGGAATTTAACTTAGGAAATAACGAGGGATGGGCATCAGGATTTTATCATCATGATAGTTATCATAGTGTGGCTTACAAAATAGCAAAAACCGGAAACTCCCTAGAGTCAGAGATTGCTGTCTCCTCCCATATCTATTCCCCTGTCTTCCTTACTCATGGGACCAATTTATGGAGGGATGGGGATTGGCAGAAACAGACTTGATTTAAAAAAGACGCACACATTTCCCAGCTTCCTCACAGGTGTGACCAAGTTTTGGCCAAGGAGATGTAAGTGCCAATTGTTGGGTAGCTTCAGGGAAGCTCCTTAAAAGGAGGGCAGACTAGGCTAGCATGTGCCCCCCGCTTCCTTCTTCCCTCCACCTGAACTGTGGCTCTGATGGCTGGAGCTCTGGCAGTCATCTTGACAGAGGGCAGAGTAGAAGCTAGAAGCCTGGATCTCTGAAGGCGTGAAGGAGCTACTGTCACAGCCATCCAGGCTTCTTTCACACAAGAGCCAAGTAGACCTCTGTTTCGTGAAGCTGTATTATTTGGGTTTTTTGGTTACAAGCAGCTAAATTCAGTCCAAACTGATCCAATACCCAAATATCCAACAACAGGAGCCTGATTAATGAACCACAATGCAGTCATACTATAGATTATGTTATAGCCATTAAATGAGTGTGTAGAACAATATTTAGGAACATGGAGAGGTATTTGTGATATACCATTAAGTAGGTTGCAAGACGATGTACAGGAAGATCCCGTTTTATGAAGAGAAAATATACATAAAACAGAGAGGAATAAATGACTTGATGGGCTGGCCCCATGGCATAGTGGTTAAGTTTGGCACACTCTGCTTCGGCAGCCTGGGTTCATGGGTTCGGATCCCAGGCACAGACCTATACCACTCATTGGTGGCCATGCTGTGGGGGCATCCCACATGCAAAATAGAGGAGGATTGGCACAGATGTTAACTCAGGGCTAATCTTCCTCAGCCAAAAAAAAAAAAAAAAAGACTTGAAACAGTTACAATATGTTAAAAACCTCTCTGGGTGGTGGTAATAGAATGATTTATCTTTTCTCTTCTACTTCTCAATGTATGTAACGTCTACAATTTGCCAGTTTTATGATAAAGGGTAAAAATGGTTATTTTTTTTAAAGGAGATTATGGAGATTGTTTTTTAACATGAGCAACTAAAAGTTACCTTTTTTTTTTTTTTTAAGATTTTGGGTTCATACGTTGCAATACTTTATTAAGAACCATGATGCATTTTCTCTTCACTGATTCACTTTTTTTTTGCTGAGGAAGATTGTCGCTGAGCTAACATCTATGTCAGTCTTTCTCTATTTTGTACGTGGGACATCACCACAGTGTGGCTTGACGAGTGGTGCTAGGTCTGCACCAGGGATCCAAACCTGTGAACCCCCACACCGAAGCAGGGCACACGAACGTAGTCACTACACCACTGGGCTGGCCCCTGAGTTACCATTTTTTTAAACAGAGGACACTCTCGTAGCCCCGTCGAGACTTTGCAGCAATGGTCCCTGCTCCATCTTTTCATTACCCGCCCCTCCTTGCAATTTGCCGTCTCTCACCTTATCCTCTTGGCTCCTGGGTCTGTCCTGTTTGGTATTCTCCAGGGAGGCGCTCCGCTTTGGGGGAAATTCACGGTCAGGGGCTTATTTACAGATTTCCCATTTTCCAGCGAATCTGTGACATTTAAGAAAAGTGGTGAGTTAGAAAATGTGCATCTCCCCCTTTTCAGGCAAGTCTCTCTGTGACTAGTGGTGACTTCTCCAGGGAGGGCAAGGAAGTGGAGTGAAGAGAGATGTTCTTCCTCTCGAGCCCCTGAAGGGGAATTTGTCGCACCTTGTGCTGTACTCGGTGACCTGGGGTGCCATCTCTAGGAAATTATAATTATGATACAAGAAACTTCATATCCATGCACCCCCCACACACATACACATATGCGTGCACACGCACAAAAACATGCATGCATGTATCGCCAGTGGAAACAAGAATACTCGAAATGAGATTGCAAACAGGTACAAACCTGGTTAATGTCCTAGACGGTGATGAAAACTTAACCATGGGTGTTATTGTTTCTACTAGACAAAAATCATTTGCAACTCTTCAATCTTTTTTTTTTGAGGAAGATTGGCCCTGAGCTAACATCTGCTGCCACTCCTCCTCTTTTTGCTGAGGATGACTGGCCCTGAGCTAACATCCATGCCCACCTTCCTCTACTTTCTATGTGGGATGCCTACCACAGCATGGCGTGCCAAGCAGTGCCATGTCTGCACCCGGGATCTGAACCAGTGAACCCCGGGCTGCCGAAGCAGAACGTGCGAACTTAACTGCTGTGCCACCGGGCCGGCCCCCAACTCTTCCATTTTTTAACATCGAACTTTACAGTGTCTGAGTCCTAATCAATATTAAATAATAAGTCAAGTCACCTCCCCTGGAGTGTCAGATCACCCATAGGTGGGGTCACGTGACTTTGAGAGGGTACCCACTGAGCAGACGGGATGGGGAATGTGTTCTCTTCCAGGCCCACATCGCAAACCGCGCACCCAGAGCGCGAGCCGTCTTTGGTTGTTAGGAAGTGGACCAGGGCAGCCGGGTGCCGGTGGCCCGTGTTGTCTGCTCCTCCAGGGCAGAGCCGAGGAGAGCATTTTCTCAGACTCTCGATCAAGAAGCTCTGGGCTGTCTTGGGGAGTTCACTCCAGGGAGGTGAACGGAGGCAGTCCCTTTAAAAGGAAAACTGTGAGTCTGATGAAAATATTCATGGTCTGGACATAAATGGCACCTCTGGGGGTGGCAGGATGTGAAATGACTGCTTTTCTAGTCGACACTGCCGTCAGCATTCTCGACTCAGCTTGGAGGCCATGAACTTGAGGCTCTTTCCCCATCGACCCCATTTCTCCAGGCTCATCTCAGACACAGCTGCGCCCCCCTTTTCTCCTGCTCAGAGAGACACCCCCCACCCCCAACCTGGGCAGCTGGATCTGCTTTTCTCTCTTCTGGCAACGCTGTAACGCTGTGCTGTCTGATGGGTCTGCCGCTGGCCACATGTGGCTCTTACGCACTTGAAATGTGGCTGGTGTGACTGAGGAAGGAAATTCCTTATTTTCTTAACTTAACTTAAATTTGAATGTAAAAACTGATACTGAATTCAGTTACTGGAAAACTTTTAAGGATATTTGGAACAATCTGAGTATGTAAATCTACTTTTCTGACTGTACATTTTATGAAATCTAAATCCAGATCAAATATTTCCAGTTAAAATTTAGCATGCGGATTGAGAGGGCCTGTAGGGGTAAAATACTCAACACGTTTCAAAGATAATGTAAAAAAAAGAAGAATGCAAAATATCCCATTACTAATTTTTATGTTGATTATTGACTGCATGATGAAATGATAATGTTTTGGATGTCCTTGGGGAAATAAAATACATTGTTAAAATGAATTTTACCCAATTCTATTTACTTTTTTAGTGGGGTCCCTGGAAAATTTTAAATAACATGTGTGGCTTGTATCATATTTCTGTTGGACAGACTTTCTCTAACTCCCTTCTGCATCCGCACAGGCTTTGGGACTAGAAAGGTCTGAACTCTGGTTCACGCTGTACCGCTTACTAGCTGTGTGATCTGGGTGAGTGACTTAATCTCTCTGGGCCTCAGTTGTTCCTTTTTAAAATCTGTAAAATGGGTGTGGTAAGGACGTCCTTGAAATGCTTACGTGGCATAACCACTGAGCACATACAAGTGTTCAGCCAGGTTAGTTCCTATTCTCTCTCTGGCCGTGCCCTTAACCATCTTTCAAGATGCACCTAAAGTATCATCTTCTTTGGAGGACCACCAGAAGGATCTAGTTCTTTGCTTTTACCTCTCTTGTAAACTTTGACACATTGCTTGCTGTAAAATGACATCATTACGATATTATGGGTTCCTCACGGGCAGAGACTCCCACTTTCTTTGTGTGGGAGTAGGTGTTTTCAACTTTCAATTTATGGAAAATTTCAAACATACACAAAAGTTTAGAGAGTAATATAAAGTACCAGCCACCCAGCTCTCATGAGTATAGTATTTCAATCATTGTTTTCCTCTTGCCTAGCAAGGTACTCGACACATAATGTTGATAGTGTTTGGGGTAGATGGCAAACAACCACATATTCTTTGCCTCTCCTCCCGTCAAGCAGCAGAGTCAGTTTCTCCATCTGTTTTTATCTGCGCTGGCCCTGTGAGCTGCTTGGACCAATGGACTGTGGTAGAAGTGACAGTGTGGGTTCTGAGTCCAGTCTCAAGAGGCCTGGTGGCTTCTGCTCTTGCTCTCGGGGAGCCCAGCTGCCACGTGAACAAGCCCGAGCTAGCCTGCTGCAGGATGCGAGGCCACATGGAGTAGAAACAAGCGTCCCAGCTGAGGCCCCACTTGGACCAGCGAGCTCACTAGCCACCAGAGAGGCCAGAGAGGCTGTCCTTGACCTTCCAACCCCAGATGAGTCACCAGCTGACCGCAGAGGTCAGAAAAAGTGGCCCAGACATAGGAGCCACCCAATCAACCCCCAGAATCAGGAGAAATAATGAATATTGTTGCTTTGTCTCCATGGCTTAAGGGTGGTTTAACATGTGGCAGAGGCTGCCTGATACAGAGGTTGATGAGTGCTTTTGACTGAGTCAGTGAAGCCCCTGGAGCTAAAGCAGCGGCTGCCACCTCCAGCACACTCAGGGTAGCACGTTCTCTGTCCCGTGACATCTGTCTGATTACAGCTACTGAACCCCCGGGGGCTATGGAACTCCTGCACACACCACAACCCCAGAACGCTGCCCGCCCAGCCCTCTGGGCAAGTCACCAGGAGAGGGGTCTGCAGCTCTGACATTCCCCATTGTAGAAGTTTCTGAACTTTATTCTGCTCAACAAACATACTTTGTGCAGATAAAATGTGCTGGGAACTGGTGGTTTAAAGATTACGGAATCCTGCTGCCAAGCTCTTCCCAAGGTATTCATGTCACGTATTCTCAGGGCAGCAGAAACTCTGGCCATTGTGGCATCAGTGACAGAACAAGATGGAACCTCACCACTCAGGCAACTCGTGTTCCCAGTTATCCCCCAATGAGCAGGGTTCCCAGCCTCCCTCCCGGGTTGCATGGTGGGAGCAGGGTGTATATTGAGTCCTAGCACAAGACATCTCCTTTAAACAGAAGCCAGTCTTATTGTATAATTTGGGTCAACACTTTCTGCTGAAGTATCCACGTCATCATATTGGGGGAATTTGAGTTCTTTAGATAACGGCTTCAAAATGTTCCACCTTATTGGGTCTGCCCGTGATAATTTTCAATGCCTCTTATTCTCCCTTCATTTAACGAGGGCCTTTCAGCCCTGATGACTCCAACAGGATGCTGAGGAACGGCTGTGACAGCTGTCCCTGGTACTGACCTGCCAGCTGCCCGCTGTTTGGTCTGGGTCTGGTTCTGTGTCTGATGGTTCGATTGAAGATGGAGTTTCTCTGAATTGGGGCATAGTGACGGGGTTCTTTGTCTTGGATCTCCTGGTCAGCGTGGGGCATCTTCTCTTCTTCTGAGAGTAGCTCAGGTCTCTTCTTGGTCGGTTCATCATCATTTTCCCAGGAACCACTCACCGATGATTTCTTCTGGGGCTTTTCCCAATCTTCAGGTTCCTTGGTCTCCATGGAAATAAATCTGATCGTTCCTCAGCAGAATGACCGGAGATCAATAACCTCTCCCAGCTTCACTGGGTTTGAGCGCTTTAGAATAGAAAGAGAACAATTTTCAGTCAGGGTCATCAGGCTAACTATTCCATTCAGAGCACGGAATTCCACTCCCATCCAGATTTGATGAAATTTGGAATAATCTCAGCATCCTGTTGACTGCGTCTTTGTCAGTGAAAATTACAGTTTAACCACCGCAATTTGGAGGCATTCATGTATCGTCTCGTAATTGAGGTTTGTTTATTCTATTCATAGGATGCACTTTGGGGGAAAATGTTTAAAGTGGCTTGTATAACTAATTTTCAAGTTAAACATTTTCGGAATAATTCAAGAGATGAGGAGGAGCAGAAACAGCGAGGGGAACTCGGGGAACCAGAGCGAGGGAAGGGAAGATGCACCGACACCACAAGGGAGAGTCACAGGAAAACGAGTGACAGGAAAGCCTGTGAGTGAGTGACGGGTTCCGCACTGGGAAATTAGAGATGGGAAAACTTGAACTCCACAAGGACAAACCTCTTGCCACCTGCTGATGGCCAACTCTAGTGATGGTCCTCTCTGATAGGACCATGTCGTATGGCAGCTGTGGGAACAACAAGCCAGTCCCCGTCCCATCCCACAGCTGCCCTGCTAACTGGAGCAACAGCTTGGTTACCTCCCTCTGAGGGGACTGTGGAAGATAGCATCAGAACCAGGACACTTTTCATAGGAAAAAGGGGTAAATAGGAATGCACCAGGGCTGTCCAGGCAAACCCCATTTCCCTCTCATCATAGGCCTCCTGTTAGGGGAGAGTCTGTCAGAGGGGTGAGGCACCATGTGGGTCCTTTGAGTGGGTCATAGGCTGGTAGGACAGCAGGTTAGATGGAGAAGCCAAGCTAAGAATTCTTTGCGGCTTCCCACCCATTTGAGGATTCAGAACCTGGAGTCCATGGACTTCAGGGGCTTTAGGGGCTACATAAATCACATGCAGAGGTGTGTATGTGCATATTCATTTTTCTTGATTACAGGTGCAGAACTTCCACCATGTTCTCAAGGGGGTCAGAGACTCAGGAAAGCTTGAGAACCACCTCTTCTATCTCTGTTTTCTTCTGTAAAATGGAGAGAATGGGGGGCTACACTTGAGGGCACCCCCATTTCTCACTGCACCCCTCTGCTTACAGCCAGATGTCCTGGTTACTCCAAGCCCCTCCCTTTGGAGGCCCTCATGGGTGAGTTCCCAAACCCCTTTTCTTCCCCCACCCCAGTCCAAACACACACTGGTGATTTCAGGTCAGGTGATCTTAGAATATTCACGAAGGGCGTGGGTTTCCCCTGCCCCAGGCAGAGAATACCCTTGTTTTTCTAAGGCAGGAATGAGGACTTTCTGGGTAGGGGAGATTTCGGGACCCTTCTGGTTCCTGGAACCAGCTACCTAATGACACAGATGCAGACAGTTCGCCCTGGGGTACTGCCTGCTTTCCTACCTGCCTGTAGGTCTGGTGACATTCGATCAATGCCCCTGCCCATGAGTAATCAGCCAAGCAGAACTGAGCACTGAGACAAGAGCCTGCCTTGGGGCAGCTTGGCCAGGTGCAAGGGTTCTGCCCAGGCTTGTGGGGGCCTGGGGAGCTCCTTCACTGCCATGCTCAGCTGTGGGACCCCAGCACACCACTTGCAACCCCAGCATGTGTGTTCTGATCCTTACAAGCCAGGGTGTGTGCACCATGTCATCAGAGAGGTCTTTTGCCTTGGAGACAAATGCTGCTGTTTCAGGTCTCTGGAAAGGAGAGTGCAGAGGCTAAGAGGTCACATTTAGGTGCTGGACATCCCTCCCAGGTACTCCTTATTATAATAAGCGACATTTATTATAAACGTGGCAAGGAACCCACAGCTCGCGGGCAGTGTGAGTGATTTCCATTCACAGCAAGTTTAACCTGAGTCAACAAGGGGATGTGGTTACAATGAAAACTACACTGTGCTGGGGCCACACCCTAGAACGAGAGAGTGAGAGGTTTCCATCCCCTCCAGGTGAGTGGGGGACCCCCTGCCCTGAGCTCTTCGGGAAAGCCGCCCATCCAAATAGTGGCTGGAGGGATGGGCAGAGAAGCCCCAGGAGGGATGAGGTCCAGGGTGTCACATCTGCTCCCTGGGGCCTGGGGCAGAGAAGGGGTGGAATTAGGACCACAGGAGAGGGCAGACTTCAGCTTTGGATTTCAGAGCCATCCAAACATGGAACGACTGCTTTGGGGAGAGTGAATTCCCCGTCACTGGAGGTGTCCAGATGGAGGCTGTTGGGATTTTAGGATTCAGTGACTCTGACCTACCGCCCTAACCTCTCCTTCCATCTCCTTTCTCTTGCTCCCTATTCTCAGCCTCCTGTTCTCAGCTGAGGGTTGAGAGGGGGAAGCAAGTGGGCAGAGGTCCCACTGGGCGGTGAGTAATGCAGGAGTTAACTGTGTGTTGGGGCTCGTCTGTGGAGGTCTCTGAACCCGGTCAGGGAGTTCCTATGCATCCTTGATGACCAGGAGCCAGGAGGTGGCAGGATCTCAGAAGCTCTGGGCAGGCTGAACTGGGGGACCAAGGACAGAGGGCAGGTATCACTCAGGTATCACCCAGCTGTGGCAGGTGAGTGCTGAGACCAGGGGCGCCCGGGTGGGGAAGACGTGCGAGAGGAAAGACAGAATCAGTGACTCATGGAGGCTTTGGAAGGAGTGGAGAGGGGGCAGTCCCAGCGGCCGGGTGTGGACCAGGGTAGCTGAGCAGGCCAGTGCCACTCACTGCCCGTCAGGGAAGCAGGAGCGAGGCCAGCTCGAGGTTAGAGCGTGCTGGATCGGGGATGTGCCGTTGGGGAACCGCCCAGGAGGAGAGTCTGCATGGGGAATCCTTGACCAGAGCTGCCTGACTGTCAGGGACAGGGCGTCGCCTGCTCTGACCACCGGGCGTCTCCAGGGCCTCCCTGTCGTGGCGTTGAACACAGGCTGTTTTGTGACATTTCGGGTTATTACATCACCATTATTATTTTAGGCTGCATTTTTTAAAAATTGGGGTATAATTTTCATACAGTAGAATTTGTCCTTGTTAGTGTACAGTTCTGGGAGTTTTGACAAACACATAGAGTTCATGTAAGCACTACAACTGAGATGCAGGACATTCCATCACCCCGAAAGTTCCCTCCTGCACCCCCAGCCCCTGGTGCCACTCTGCTGTATTCGTTCCTCTGGCTTGTCTTTTCCTGACTGTCCTGTAGACGGAACGACCTGATGGTAGCCCTTGGCATCTGGCTTCCTTCGGTTCGCGGGACGCGTTTGCCATCCAGCCCTGTTGTATCACCGCTAACCACCAATGTTTGTGCGGTGTTAGGAACCCATGGAAGCCTGCACCATGTATTGTGATGGGCACTTGGCTGGGAGTCGGGGGACCTGGGTTCAAATCTCTGTTTCCTGCTGCCTGTAATCACTTGCTTACACCGGGCAGGTCAGGGCCTCAGTTTCTCGTCCAGGAAATTAGCTGGCTCTCAAATTCCATGATGTAGGGAGGCTCAGAGAGCCCACAGAGGGCATGACAAGAGCCCTGGGGATTGCTCTCAAACCATCCTTGTCATTCTCTTTAGTGAGGGGCGTCTGAAACCCTGAGAAAGTGGATTCCATCTTTAAGACCACACACACGAAGAATTTGTCAAACGGTCTAAAAAAAACTCTAACTCTGCCTCAATTATTGCCTATTTCAGGCAAATATGTTCTCCATCTGAAATATTTTTATAATCGCTCCAATTCTTCTATATCCATTAACTGCTGGAAAGTCTGACAGCTCTCTTGCCCCAACTCCACCCCCCCCATCTTCTAATGTTTTTCTTAAACTCCTCATGTCTTTCTGTTCCAGGTGGCTTCAGGGTGGAAGTGCATGGGAGTAGCTGTGTGATTGGAAGGGGAAAGGCTTATGGGGAAGCTGCATTTGCACAGCGTTCATTCATTCATTCACTCAGTCACTCAGCAAGCATTGCTGGCATGTTGTCCACGTCTGGCACCTGCTGGCCTGGCCACACCACCACTCCTTAAACTTTTGATGTTTACAACCATGAAAAAATGGATGAATTGGCTGCCTGAGGTCGATGTGATAATCACCCCCATTTTACAGACGAAGAAGCTGCAAGTCAGAGAGCTCTGATAACTTGCCCAGTGTCATAGCCCTGGTAAATGGTACGGCGAGGGCCACACCATGTCTGTCTCACTTTTTTTGGGGGGGGAACCTGAGACCCAAGTGATGTGGTCAAAACCTGCTGTTGAAAGATTGGCTGCAGGCTGGCCTGGATGAATCAGAGACAGGAGCAGGGGTTCTAGTCTGCTCTCAGTGCAAGCTATGTGGCTTCAGACACATGAGCCAAGAGTGACTGTTAAACCTCCGGGCGTTGGGCTGAGGGCCAGGGTGCCTCCCTGCATGAGTCAGTGGCCTGGGAGGTCAGGACACGGGAGAAAGTGGTGGGGAGTCAAGGGAGAAGATGGTCATAAGCCCAGCTCTGGCAACCCAAACCAGCTGCTGGGGGTGAGAGGACAATGGCATGGTGGGCATGGGGTTGGGGGCTGTGTGTCCCCTGGACCAGGGCTTCTCAGACATCTGTCCATGTGCCAGTCACCACGGAGCTCTTGTTAAGATGCAGATTCTGACTCAGGAGGTGCAGGATGGGGCCTGAGATGCCCATGCGACAAGTCCTTGGACCAGCCTTGAGCAAGGTCCTGGGGGTGCAGGACCTCAGCAGGCCCTCAGCAGGTGTGGGAATGGGTGCACTAGGGAGCTCCGGGTGCTGCCCCTCACTCTGGACAGTTCTGGGCCGTGTTGCTGCAGGTCAGAGGCAGACAGAAGTCCTGATGGGGAGCAGGGCTGGGGCAGGTAGGAGGAGGGGATGTCAGGAGAGGGGGCAAAGAGGGCTAAAGCAGGGGCTGTCCCTCCACTGTCCCATTCTGCCCCTTACAAGGGAATGAAGTGGGGGGAGGGAGAGATGGTGGAAAACAAGAGACGTGGAGGAAGGATCCTCCGCAGGGCCTGAGGGCATGCACAAACAAGGCTGAGGGAGCTGAGCGCTGCTCTGAAGCAGGCCCCTCTGGGGGCAGGGATGGCCCAGGAAGACAGATCCGGCCTTCGGGCTGTTCATAGGGGCCACGGGGGGATCAGAGAGTACAAGGCAAGGAGGCAAGTTATGAACAAGGAGGGCAGTTGGGGGTGGGGGTGCTGGGGTGAGCAGCAGATCACGGAAGCCTTGGATGGGGGTGCTTTACTCCCTGGCTGATGAGGACACCCCAGAGGGCTGCCGAGGTCAGTGCCTGGAGCTGGGCCCTGGGCTCAGGCCCGGGCTCAGCAGAGCACCGGTTATACAGGGCAGGCCGTGCCGCTCCTGGCAGGGACACTTGGGGAGGATTCTCAACAGGACCATGCTGAAGGCCCCGCCTTTGTCTTCAGGGGGGGGGGCCAGGGCTCTGGTAACTGGGCTGTGCTAGCTGTCTCGGGGGTGCGGGGGCGCGGGGAATGTGGCCTGAAGGAGGTAGGAGAATGAAGCCACCTTAGCTGTGGCCGTGACAAGGGGAAGGGCTCGAATGTGCTGCCACAGGGCAGGCTGTTCTCCATGGGAAGATGGGACCGCCCCCCGCAAGAGGGAGGCAGGGCCGACTCATCCCAGGTTTCCTGCATCATTTCCACTTTCACTCCTGGTCCCAGAGTTGGTCCCTTCCGCTCCTCCCAGGTAAAGGGCAGTGTTTGCCTTGGGCCATGAACAACAAAGGTTTCTTTCTTTTTTTCTAGAGCAAAGGGGGAATCTAGAGAGGATTTTTGATAGCAGAGGGGAAAACAGATGAATAACTGGGGGAAGGGGCTGGAATGACTGAGGGGAGGGGCTGGAATAACAGGGGAGGGGCTGGAATGACTGAGGGGAGGGGCTAGAATAACAGGGGAGGGGCTGGAATGACTGAGGGGAGGGGCTGGAATGACTGAGGGGAGGGGCTAGAATGACTGAGGGGAGGGGCTGGAATGACTGAGGGGAGGGGCTGGAATGACTGAGGGGAGGGGCTGGAATGACTGAGGGGAGGGGCTGGAATGACTGAGGGGAGGGGCTAGAATAACAGGGGAGGGGCTGGAATGACTGAGGGGAGGGGCTGGAATGACTGAAGGGAGGGGCTGGAATGACTGAGGGGAGGGGCTGGAATGACTGAGGGGAGGGGCTGGAATGACTGAGGGGAGGGGCTAGAATGACTGAGGGGAGGGGCTAGAATAACAGGGGAGGGGCTGGAATGACTGAGGGGAGGGGCTGGAATGACTGAGGGGAGTGGCTAGAATAACAGGGGAGTGGCTAGAATAACAGGGGAGGGGCTGGAATGACTGAGGGGAGGGGCTGGAATGACTGAGGGGAGGGGCTGGAATGACTGAGGGGAGGGGCTGGAATGACTGAGGGGAGGGGCTGGAATGACTGAGGGGAGGGGCTGGAATAAGGGGGCAGAGGGGTAGAATAACTGGCCATGGGGAGGACAGCCATAACTGAGGGGGAAGGAGGGAGGGAGTTGGGGTAGGTAGGGGCCTCTGAGAGGAGGCTTGAGCAGACCCTGAAGGAAGCCAGAGAGCCAGCTCCAGGCATGATGGAAGGTAAATTCCCACACCGGATTTGTCGGCTTGTTTTGGCTCAACAGGGAGAAAAGTAGAGACGATCCCTGGTTTTCCTTCAAGGCTGTGTTGCAGTGACACACTGGGAAGGAAGCAGCGGGCAGAGTCTGGGGGAGCAGCTGGGCCTGAGAGCAGAGAGAGATGGTGCATCTGGCAGGAAGCTGGACTTGAAAATGGTCCGTTGTGACAGGGTCCAAACGAACCAGAACTTGAGCTGGAAGCTTTAATACTAATTACAGTAACCACTCACTGAGAACCAACTTAACAATCACGGTTTCTAATCCAAACAAGATCTCTTTAGAGGTGAACAATGGAACAGGGTGAAATAAGGAACATTCTCAGGGCCAGGTGGCTGCTGAGTTCCTGCCGGGCTCTCGACTCTGGAGCCACTCTCTTCCCGCCACGCCACCATCAGTGATGCATCCTGGCAGCCTGGGCCATGCACACAAAAGACGGGAAGTGGGTTGGACACGGTGACAAAATTCATGCACAAGACTAGGTAGACCATGACAGACCAAGTGTGAACGCACCGCTTTCCTGATGCTGTGGCAGAAATGGGTGACACCAGTTCTGAACCAGGGCACAGACGGTGGTGCAGAGAGGTTGAACACGTTTCTTGGTTACAGGAGGGTGTTTGAATCCCAGAGTGGAGGGACATGTATCGACGTCTATCTATTTACGTGTATAGTCTACAACATGAAGAAAGCCGGTGAGGGAAGAAGAAAGCCAAAGGCTCAAAGAACAAACTAGATGTTCCTGTTGGCAAATGGTTGGTGACAAGCGTATGTCAGAGGAGGGATTACAAGCGGAGCATGAATCTCAGAAGACAAAGCATGACTGAGCCGGGGCAGTGGGTGATGGAGGAGGTCATCTGAGAGGACCCCGGGCGAAGAAGCCTGCAGGCGATGGCAGAGAAACTTCAGATGATGGAACTTTAGAACAAAACAAACAATTTAACTTTATTTTTTATTTATTTTCTTGGTGAGGAAGATTGGCCCTGAGCTAACATCCATGCCAATCTTCCTCTGTTGTTTTCCATGTGGGATGCCTCCACAGCATGGCTTGATGAGCCGTATGTAGGTCCACACCTGGGATCTGAACCTGCAAACTCCAGGCCGCCAAAGCAGAGCACTCAAACTTAATCACTACACCACTAGGCCAGCCCCAATCTTTAACTTCAGGTTTACAGAAACGTTGCAGATGATGGAATTTTTAAAGCTGCTCTTCAAGGAACCGAGGGCTCTGAGCACAAGAATAAGTAATCATTTGGAGGTCCTCACCATTTCTGCACATAGTAGGTGCTTGGTGTAAGCAGGCAACAAGAAATGAGGAAATGAAAGACTGGCGGAGTAGACAGGGAGGGCTGGGAAGATGCTCAGATCCTCTGGCCACATCCCCCTTGCTGGAGGGGCGGGAGCTTGCCCGGGTCATGGAGCTTAAACAGCCAGGAATAGAACCCTCCCCTCCCCATGGCTGGGGGTCTGATCCACACACTCCTTCCCACTCTCTTTCTGGCACATGTGGAGAGTCTGGAAATTCGTCCTTTATCGTCAGAAGAACAGAGCAAACTCTTGGGTGAGATGCCTGCTCCCAGCTTCCCCCTAAGATCACAGCGCAGATGCTACAACAGAAAGACAGCCACCACTGCCCCGGAAGCTAAAATTAAGAACAGAGTTTATGCCAGGACCAGCAGGCTCTTCCACCAAATGTGCTAATTAGCATTAGGAAGCATCTCTGATGACTGACTTGTGCTTTCAAGTTCTGGAAAATCTATGTACATAGTTTATAAATGAAAAGGCAAAATTGGAGGGGTGGCCTGGTGGTATAGTGGTTAAGTTTGCGTGCTCTGCTTTGGTGGTCTGGGGTTGGCAGGCTCGGATCCCAGGTGCAGACCGCACCGCTCGTCAAGCCACGCTGTGGTAGCATCCCACATAAAATAGAAGATGGGCACAGATGTTAGCTCAGTGACAATCTTACTCATCAAAAAAAGAGAGCAAAATTAGAAGGGAAATATGTAAAGGAGAAATCATAAAACAAGGTGTGGAAGCGTCATCGGATGTCGAGCAGGATTTTTCCCGTCATTTTGGAATTATCACTCAGGACAAACACGGCTTAGTTCTGTTCAAATTTCTGCTGCAGCCTGAGTCAGCCAGCACCCTGGAGGGATTTCTGAAGGAGGCGTGCCCCCTCCCTGTACTCCGCCTTGATAAAACAAGAGGAGGAAGAGGGGAGGAGCTTGGCTTTTTTGGGTACCATATTCCATACAGAGGAAAGTGGTTCCAAGGGAGCCTTGGAAAAGCCCCGGGTTCCTGCAAGAAGGGGAGGGTCCTAGCAGGGAGTTCCTGAGCTTCCTTGGAGCCCAGAGGTTAGCAAGCAGTAGGGGTGGGAGGGCTGCTGAGGGAGCCACTAGGCCCAGCAATGGGATGCCCAAGCTGGAGAAAGGGTTGGGAGCATGCATGTACCTCTGGGTCCAGAGGGAGATGTGGTGGCCTCTCTGAGAGGGATGGGAAGGCGAAGAGATGCAGATGTACACAAGCCCAAGACAGCCTCCAACAAACCCATCAGCTGAGGTGTCAGAGCCAGGCTGGACCAGAGGGATGCCTCCTATCATGGGCACGCAGCCAGCCGTGGAAGGAGACCTCGGCTTGCCAATCCCTGCCGCCTCCTCACCCCTGGGGCCAGATCATCCCCCACCCCCCAGATAATCTAGCCTGTGTTAGAGGGAGGGGAGAGGAACTTTGAATAGCATGAGGTTGAACTTTGGAAACTGAACGTGGCTGAAATGGGCAAAGGATATGAACGGAGAGTTCACAGAAAAGGAAATACAAATCACTCTTAAAAAACCTGTGAAAGATGTTCAACTTCATGTCTCATAAGAGAAAAGGAAACCCAAACCACAGTGAGATCCCTTTGTCACCTGTAATTGGCAAAAAATCACAAGTTTGAAAAGTGGTTGGTAAAGCTGAGGGACAACAGGCAACGCCCACCATTGTTGGTGGGATTTTCTGTTGATTTCCCCCCCCCGTTGGGGCAGTTTGGCAACGTTTATCAAGTGCCAGCCACCCCACCTGCAGGATTTGGCCCATGGATCTGCTTGCACACATGGGGCGTGGTCTGTGTGCAGGTGACCCACTGCAGCACTGTCTGGGAGCAAACTGTTGAAGACACTACAATGTCTCCGTCAGGAGCTGCTCACACCAAGTAGGAAATTCTACTTTTCCATCAATGGAAGAAGATGCAGTTGTAAAAGCAAGAAAGAGGCAGCTCCGTATACTGATCCAGAAAGGATCTTAGGATATCTCAAAAAACACAAAAACAAGAGCAGAAGAGTATGTATGATGTTTCCGTCAGTGTACAAGGGTGCAAGGGGGAAATATATTCAGATGTGTTTGGATGTGCTTAAAAGCTTCTGAGAGGAGTTCTCAGAAATGGGTATCAATGGTTGCATATATCTTTTTTTATTAGAAGAGGGAGACTGGGCAGATAGAGAATAGGGATGGAAGGGAAGACGACCTAAGACTACATCTCTTTCAATATTTTAAAAAATTTGTAAAAATCTATGTCAATGTATTAACCTATTGAAAAATTAAATAGATAAATCTTTCGAGAAAAAAATGAAAAGGACAGAATCTTAAATATAGAAATGAATCACTTCTAAAAACTGAAGGAGACAGGGAAGTTATGGGATCTGAGCAAGAATCCCCCAGGAGCCTTGCCACGGAGCAGGGCAGTGCGTTTGGACAGAGGCAAGCTGGTAGCCAGGATGGGGAAAAATAAAGCTGTTTTATGTTTATACCTTCAAAACTCGAGATTTCCCAAAAAATCGGATACGGGATAAGAATGCACTGTTAAATGAGATGTTTTAATTCCCTAATTAAAATGTTCTCAGAGTGAGTTAAATAAAACGGAGGCAATTTCGTAATCAGTAGGCAGTCTTAGTACAATATAACACATCAGTGGCAAAATTAAATACCAATCTCCAGGAAAGACCTTTAAAAGTGAGACTAGAAGGAAAATTCATCACGATAAAGAGCACTGTGCACATCCAAAATACAGTGAGGTTGGAAAATCAGAGCAGAATACTGCACTCATCACTAGTGACATGTTTCTTGTGGTCTGAGACATAAACATTATCAGATAGGAAGATGAAATAATCATCATTTGCAGCTGATATGATCTACATGCCTAGAGAACCAAAAAGAACCAACTGAAACTATTGGAATTACAAAGAATTCAGCCCAAGGCCAGAATAGGATAGATTCAACAATAACAAGAAAGTATAGAGAGTCCAATCATAGTAGTAACAAAACCAGAAAACACAGGGTAACTGCATTAATAAATACAAGCAACCTATGTAAAGGAAAAGCTTGAGAGATGAAAGGAGACTTGGACGTTTAGAGAATCATGGGCTTTTCTTGGATGGGAAAATGGAAAATTTAAAATATGCCAATTCTCACCAAGATGATATATAGTTTTGGTGCCATTCCAATGAAAAAAATTCTAATTAAAAAAACCACTTTGGAATGTTTTGATAAAATGATAATGAAGTTCATCTTCAGGATAGACAGGCAAGGTTAGCTCAAATTTTTTGAGAAATGTAGGTAGTAAACAGAGTCTACTTCCTCTAAGTATCATAAGATGCTGCAGTAATTAAACGAATGTGGTACTGGCACAGGGTAGTCAATCAATGAAACAGAATGGCTAGCCCAGAAATGAATTTTTATCTACAAGATGTTATTTTATAGAAGAGGCATCACAAGCATAAAAAATGGAGGGATTAAAAAACCAGGCAAAGACATCACAAGGAAAGAAATCATAGACTAGTATCTCTTAATTAAGTAATAATTAATGTAATTAACTAATAATTAATGTAGATGGAAAAGACCTCAACGAAATACTTGCAAACTGATATATAAAAAGGATTATACACCATGACCAAGTAGAATTTATTCCAGGAATGCAAGGTTGGTTTAACATGCAAAAATCAACTAATATTATGCACCATACCAATAAAATAAACGACAAAAACTACATTATCATCTCAATGGACATTTGACTTCAAACAGCATTTGACAGAATTCAACACTTCTTTATAATAAAAATAGTCAACAAACCAGGTATGGAAGAAAACTTCCTCAATTTGATAAAGGGCATCTATGAAAATGCCACTGCTAATATTGTAATTAATTGTGAAAGACTGGACGTTTTCCTATAAGATTGGGAAGAAGATAAGGATGCCCACTCTCACCACTACAATTTGACATTGTAATGGAGGTTCTAGCCAGGGCAATTAGTCCAGAAAAAGAAATAGGAGATATTCAGATTGGAAAGGAAGGAGTAAAACTGTCTTTATTCACAGATGACATGATTTTGTATTTAGAAAATCCTGAGGAATCTCCTAAAAAAAAACTGTTAGAAATAAACAAGTTCAGCAAGGTTTCAGGATACAAGATCAATATACAAAAACCTATTGTATTTTTATACAGTAAGAATGAACATATCAGAAATGAAATTAAGAAAATAATTCTATTTACAGTATCATCAAAAAAATTAGGAATATAAATTTAACAAAAAAGCACAAAATTTATATTCTGAAAACTACAAAATATTATTTAAAGAAACTAAAGAAGACCTAAATAGATGGAAAGACATTCCATTTTCATGGATCGGAAGAATTAATATTAAGATGGTATTACTCCCCAAATTGATCTCCGCATTTGACACAACCCAGATCCAAATCCTAGCTTGCTTTTTTGCAGGAATTAATAAACCAATCATCATATTCACATGGAAATTCAAGAGACCGATGCCAAAACAATCTTGAAAAAGAAGGGTAAAGTTGGGCTCACACTTCCTGATTTCAAGACTTACTATATAGCAAGAGTAATCAAGACAGTGTGGTACTGACACAAGGATAGACATATAGGTCACTGGAATAGAATTGAGAATCCATAAGTAAACCAGTAAATCTGTGGTCAATTAATTTTTGACGCGGGTGCCAAGACCATTCAATGGGAAAAGAAGAGTCTTTTCAACAAACGGTGTTGGGACAGCTAAGTATCCACATGCAAAAGGATGCATTTGGATCTCTACCTCACACCATATACAAAAATTAACTCAAAATGGATCGAAGACCTAAATATAAGAGCGAAAACTATAAAACTATTAGCAGAAAACATAGGTGTAAATCTTCTTGACATTGGATTAGGCAATGGTCTCTTACATGTGACACCAAAAGCACAAGCAACAAAAGGAAAAAAGAATTGGACACGACCAAAATTACAAATTTTTGTGCATCAAAGAATATCATCAAGAAATTGAAAAAACAGCTCACAAAATAGAAGAAAACTTTTGCAAATCATGTATCTGATAAGGATCTTATATCTAGACTATATAAAGAACTCATACAACTCAAGAATAAAAAGATAACCCAATAAAAATATGGCAAAGGATCTGAATAGACGTTTTTCCAAAGAAGTTATACAAATGGCCAATAAGCACATGAAAACTTGCTCAACATCATCAGTCATCAGGGAAATGCAAATCGGAACCACAGTGTGATATTACTTCATATCCACTAGGATGGCTATAATCAAAAAGGCAGATAATTACGAATCTTGGTGAGGATGTAGAGAAATTGGAATCCTATACACTACTGATGGGAATGTAAAATGGTGCAGGCATTTTGGAAAATAATCTGGCAGTTCCTCAAAAGATTAAATGTAGAATTACCAAAGGACCTAGCCATTCCATTCCTAAGTATATTCCCAAGAGAAATGCAAACACATGTCCACACAAAAAGCTGTATATGAATATTCACAGCAGCATTATTTATAACAGGAAAAAAGTGGAAGCAACCCAGATGCCTATCAACTGATGAATGGATAAATAAAATATGGTATATTCTCACAATGGAATATTATTCAGCCATGAAAAGAAATTAAGTATCAATACGTGCTACAACGTGAATGAAACTTGAAAACATTTTGCTAAGTGAAAGAAGCCAGTCACAAAGGACCACATATTGTCTGATTTCATTTACATGAACTATCCAGTACAGGCAAATCCACAGAGACAGAAAGTAGATTAGTGGTTGCCTAGGGCTGGAAGGGTTGTTGGGAGTGGGGAGTGGGTGACTGCTAATGGGGATGGGATTTCTTTGGGGGAGATGATGAAAATATTCTAAAATTGATTGTGATGATGGTTGCATGATTCTGTGAACATACTCAACTCATTGAATTGTGTACTTTAAAAGGGTGAATTGTGTAGATGTGAATCATATCTCAATAAAATTGTTATTAAAAAGGGAGGGTTTCAATAAAAATTTGCAATGTTGGTTAGCAGTTTGGGAAAAATATCAGTTTAGACCCTCAAAATAAATTCCCTAAATAAACTCCAAAGATGTTAAAGCTTTAACTGTTTTCTTCAAAGAGTGGACCATTCTGAGAAGGAATTAAACGGTTTCCAAATCTTGCCGTACACCCTGGAAAAGCAGTATAGGTGTTGAGATCTTTGGTTGAGTGGTTGCATGAGTTGGGCACATGGCTTCCCCTTGGGGCCTCTTGTCCTCAACTGTCATGTTGGGAGGACAAGTGTTACCCAAGTCCTGGGACGAATTCAAGGATGCCTGGTGCTGGCTCTCAACGTGGGGTAGCTGTTTTCTTTATGCGTTATCATGCAAAATATAATACATGTTTATACTTATAGCTCACTTATCTAACACAGCAGATAAATTTAAGAAAGGACAAAAGAAAGAAAAATATAGAAGAAAGGGGACATAAAATTTAGTGGGGGATAAAGCTAAAAATTCCTGTTGCAAAGACTCTTGCCCTGAGCCTCCTAGCAGTCAAGGTGAAAAGAGGAAACACAGCAGTGCCTCATTCTACTGCAGTCAGGGATAAAGATCAACCAATTGCTCAGGAGAAATCGTGTTAGCACTAAGGCCAGCTAAGAGATTTCTATCAAGGACTTTTATGGCAGAGGGTGCTGCCATGCAGTGATTTTCAAACTTTTAAGAGCTAGTTAAATATATAGTTTCCTGGGTGCCATGTCCAGATTGTGGACTGAGTAAGGCTGAAGTGGATCCCAGGTACATGCATTTTAGAGAGTGTCCTCCATTATCCATGGACCCCGGGCTGTTGGTTCCAGTAGGGTGGTCTCTCTCCTGGACCTACAAAGCTCGCACACCCACATGCAAACAGGTTTCTTAAGACTCTTGCTTTGTGCCTCGGTCAGTGTGGGCTTCACACAAAAACACAACCAGCCAGAAACCATTCTTCAGGGTGACACGGTGCAGGCTTCCGTCTGATCGTGGGTGGGGGATTCTAGAGGAGTTTTGGAAGGAGACGGAGACTCTCCATCTTCCCCTCGGTGGAGTGTTTGGTAAATATTCGGTGGGATCATCTTCAGATCCTGCTCCTGGATAAGCATATAGGGGTGGCTTGTCTGTGTTGCCTGTAAACTACTGAGTCAGAGTCGACTAGGGGTTTGTGGGGAGTTGACACCCTTCAGGGAAATGAGGGGATGGTATTTCTCCAGGAGAGTCAAGATTATCCTCATAAAGCACATTGCTCGAATCTACTCTAGCCCACCAGCAGATACGAGATGGAGCCACAGAGCTCCGTTCTATGGTGTCAAGGTCTTGACACGTCCAGCCTGGAAAATTCCTTGGCAGGTGGTGCAAGATTCTTCTTTTGGCCTCCATCCCACCCCCGACATCAGAGTGAAACATTCACAGAATGTCTTGCCTTGCTCAACATTGCTTCCTGGTATCCCCTCCAAGGTAAACTCTTTGTGAAATATCCACCCAGGTAATTGAATGAGGCAGCTCGTTCTCTGCAAAGATTATCTATAAACCAGGAAAAAGGTGGGAGCAGCAGCATTTACCCAAAGTGGCGGCGTTAGTATTAGATATATGGACCCACAGCTCTTCTTTCTGGTTTTAATTCGCCAGCTTGTCCTATTGTCTCTTGAGGCCACTTTCAGGTTGAATTCATAAAACCTTATTGGCCAAGGATAAAAGAATGCCCAACTTTTACACTTTGGAGCAAGGGGACAGACCCCGGGGTCGTTCCCGAGGGATTTCAACCAATCACTAGGCCATACAATGAAGAGGAGGCCACGCTTCTGTTTTACCCTTTCATATAGTTAAATTCTTTTTTTAAAAAATTTAAGTATAGCAGAATACAGACAGTGCTCATATGTAAGTGTACAGATCGCTGACTGTGTACACACTTGTGTACCCAACGCCCAGACCCAGGAGAACATCAGCACCACCACTTCAGAAAGTCTGTATGCCCCTTCTCTTCCTCTGCCCCCAAGGATAACCTCTGACCTCTGACCTCTAACAGCATGGTTTAGCGTTGCCTCTCTGGGTACTTTATGTAAATAGAATCGTTCAGTGTTCTCTTTTGTGTCTGACTTCCTCCCGGGGCATTTGGCTGGGGAGATGCATCCACGTGGCCGTGGCTTCAGAATCATCTGGGCAGTTCAAACACAGATCACCCGCCTCCCCCAGAGCTTCTGATTCAGGAGGTTGGGGCGGGGCCCGGGGGTATTTCTCAGAAGTTCTCAGTTGCTGCCGTGGCTGGTCTAGGGACCACCTCCTTTAATCTGGCACGTCTCTTTTCCTCTGAAAAAGGAGCCTGGGCTTGTCATTATTGTAGATTCCAGAAATCACTGAGGGGCAACTGACCCACAGGCATGGCAGAGGGATGGGCCGAGTGGAGGCCGGAGCTGGCGTTCCCAGGGCCAGGGCAGAAGACCAGGCCGTGTCCTGAGCTGACGCTGGCCTCTGTTGTTAGTCATCAGCCGGGCCAGAGAGAGGGTTTCATTTCTCTGCTGTCCTGTTCCTGACAGGGACAGCTGCGATTTCAATTCTTCGGGCCTCTAGGCTCCTTCAGGAGTGGGCAGGACACAGTGAAGATTTCTGGATGTAAACTGGTCACATCCTGGCCAGAAGGCCCCCAGCGTCCTGCTGCACACAGCACCTGTCGGCTGCTTCCCTCCTCCAGCCATGACACAGTCACCCACCTGACACCAGGCCATCCCCAGCCCTCAGAGGGGGCTTAGGCGAGGGCCTCACTTTCCTCTTCTTCTCTCCAATGTCTGTCCTCCTCGGGGCTTCAGTCGCATGTGAGCGAGGCTCCCGGCGCCCTGCTTCACCCTGCATCCCTGCTAATGCATCCTGTCCACTCCTTCCAGCCTCGTCCTCTCTACTCCCATCACTCCCTCTTGAGGGATCTCATCTGCTTTCGGGGCTTTCACTGTCTGTTCTTCCCAGATGCAGCCATATCTTGTGGCCTGAGTCTCTGCCTGGAGGCAGGGTGCGGCCACCCACATGGGGACCCACAGGCTGCGAGTCCTCACCTGCCTCTGGGAGGGGCTGCCCTAATGGGACAGGGGGAGGCTCCTGGTCACCTGAAGCCGCCCTCTCCCTTGGTCTCTGGAGAGGACATGGGCCACAGGGCAGGTCAGCTGAAAGTGCTGAGGACAGCGGTGATGGGCAGTAAGGCTGTGACTGAGACAGACTCCACCCAGAGAGGAACTGCCCTGTGCCGCAGACATTGTGTTCTCGCTTCCCAGAGGGAATCAGCAGTTGTCTTGTTTCAGGCACTTGCCTTTGAACTCATCTGATCCTCACACAGCCCTGTGTGGGGTGGGAGGACTGGGATTAGTCACATTTGGAGATGAGGAATCTGAAGCTCAGAGGGGCTCCATCACTTGCACAGGATCACACAGCTGAGGTAGTGGCTGAGACAGGATTCGAACCCAAGTCCTGCAGGTCCCAGAGCCCTGCAGTGCCCCTGGGAGGAAAGGAGTGGCCGCAGTGACACAGGGGAGGGTGGAGAGAATGCCTGCTGAGGCAGAGTGTGTGCTTAGGGAGCAAGGCTGCCCTTATCACAGAGCAAATGTCAGGGACAGAGTGCACAGCAGGGGACAAAGCCAGACGCCAGGATGGATGTCCCTGCTCTCTCTGGGGGCTGAGCCATCAGGCTCCCAGTGACTCCCATCACACGGGCTGCTCTCTGTTCAGCAAACCTGTCCCTCCACACTGTGTGGGGGCTTCTTCACAGGGGGCCTGGGCCGTTGAGGAGCAGGGGCTCCAGCCAGGTGCAGGGGGTCCTCCTCGATGTGGCGATGGCCCACAGTTCTCACCTGAGAATGACAGCTCTTCCCAGGCTTCTCAGTGAGTGGTGGGTGGGTGGCCTCCTACTCACTCGCTTCTTGTTCAGCCCAGCACATGTTGGGTGGTCTTCTCCCTTCCTCTGATGTCTAAGTCAGGCTGACGCCGCAGTACCGCTGGAGCGGGAGGTGAGAGAAGGTGAACCCTTCCAGCACGTCCTGGTAGGGCTCTGGGGATGGGTTTCTTGGGTCCGAAACACTCCCTCCATCGTCAGCCTCCTGTCTGTAGGGTGGCGGCACCTACCCAGCCCTCAGCTTGGGGTTGAACTGGCAGTCCTTGGGGGGTCCCATTTCCTCACACGCTCAGGGCCCCAGAAAACAGGTGGGAAGGAATTTCCTAACATTCCCCATCACCCCAAACATAAGCGCACCCCTCCTCTGGCTTCTCTTTCCTTCTGGAAACGTCTCTTGTGTGTGCAGAGATCGCGCAGGGATTAAGGGAGACGACGGTGCCTGGCACCTCATCAACACGCCTTAACGATACTCCATAACGATGTTCCCAGGCTGCTCATTTCCCTCTTTGCAACTAAATGCATGATCCGCTTATTTAAATTGTTTTTACTTTTTGGTGTAAAAAGAATCCAAGAATGTAAAATGTATATAACATTCAATAGGAAAAGCAGGTATAGAGTTGGAAAAAAGTGAATCGAGGGTCCATCGGAGCCTCGGCTTTGTCCCAGCGAAATCTATGCCTTGTCTCCGGGGACTGGCTAGTGGCAGCTCCTGAGAGTCTTGTCCCCTCTGGGCACATTGGTGACAGCAGCCACTCTCAGCTGGGGGTTGGGGGAGGCGACGGCTTAACCTAGTTTCTCCAAGTGAAGTGGGAGCCAGCAGCTGCAGTGTTTTCCTGTCATTAAGAGAACTTTTACCTAATTTTCAGAAGCTGACCCTCTTTTAGGGTTTTCCTGCCATCAGACAGGCTCTGAGCAAGAGGAAGCAGTGAGCTGGGGACAAGGACCACTCCTTCTGGGGTGAGCCGCCTCAGCCAGCCACCACCCTTGGCAAGCTCCCACCCCTCTGTGGGCCAAGGTCTGCTGGACTCGGCCAGAGGGCGGCCGGCCGGGGCTGCCAGCTCCCAGTCACATTGCAAAACAGACTCTGCATGAAAGGGGGCAGTGTCGTTCCCATAGCCAGACAGGAAGATTTCTGTGTAGGAAGCTGCACATTCCACACTGGGTCTTTGTGGGGTTCTGGTTGTGGGCCATTGGCATGCTGGAGTTGCTGTGAACCCATCTATGAACCCATATCCTAGAGGATTTATAAAAAGGTCTGCTAAAAATGACAAGACCAGTGTTGCTGTCTTGGTGAGCTCGGGCTTCCTTAGGAAAACACCGCATGCTGGGTGGCTTGCACAACAGACCCTTCTTTTCTCACAGTTCTGGAGGCTGAAGTCTGAGATGAGGGCGTAGTATGGTCGGGTTTTGGGGAGAACCCTCTTCCTGGCCTTCTTGATGTGTCCTCCTGTGGCCTTTCCTGGGTGTGTGCACCAGGAGAGAGAGAGAGAAGTCTCTCTTCGTTATCTTATGAAACATTCCGTTCCTGACGACTGGCAGAGGAATGAAGGAGAGTTGCATCTCTGGTTGGGAAAATCTCAAACCCAACCTGATTCCTCCAAATGGCTCTGGGGAACCGTATTTGTAGCAGACGGTAGCCATCCTTCCCTCGTGCTCTGAAACCCCTTCCTGGAGAGTTGGCTCCATCCTCAGCCCTGGAAGGGGGGACCTTGCCTGCCACCGCCTCCAGCCCCAGGCCATAGCTGACCAAACAGAATGGACCTTTGACCCAGGAGGAATGAAGCCAGAGGCTGGGCTGGGGTGACTGGATTCCTTCGCTGGGAGATGAGAATTGAGATGGAGACGAGGCTGGTTAGCAGGAGGCCCTGGGCTGTGTCGGGGTGGGGAGCTGTTCTGAATTGGCCGGGACCGGCCAGGTGTGCAGCAGGGGCAGCAGGTCTGGAGAGAGACAGAGCAAAGCAGAAGAATGAGAGCCCAGGGAGGGAGAGAGGAAGAGGGCAGGGACGTGTGGCTTCCCCCTTTCCCATTCCTGGTTCCCAGCCCTCACAGGCCACAGTATTCATTTTGCCCTTCAGGATCTTATATTTTTCCACTAAAATCTCTTAAAATTTTTTGCTTATCCTTGCTTGACGGGATTCCTGTGTGTTACTTCCTGTGGCCCCAAGCTGGACTTCCCTGTTTGTGGCACATCTAGATTTTCAACACTCCAATGTAAGACATGAAGTTGGATAGGTCAGTTGCGTCCCTGTGTCCTCAGTGAGCTCTGTCCACTCACACGTTGAGACGGCACGGCTCTGTCCACACCATGCTAGGTGGTAGGTCATGAGACAGACATGGCTCCCTTGCTTGGGGCCCAAGAGAGCAGGCAGGATGGAATTTCCCGACAGCCCTCACCATCCCCACAGTGCCCCTCCTTTGGCTTCTCTGTTTCCTTCTGGAACGCTCTGTCATTTGTGCAGTGCTGGAAGCATTCAGTGCCTTTGTCCACCTCCTCGCGTGATCCTGGGGTCTCCCCGCAGGCTCTGAGGAAGGAGGGAGGTGACTCAGGCCAGCCCCTTCCCCAGAGCCAGGGGCAGAAAGGCCAGGATTTCTCTTTTGGTTTGTGAACAAGTTATTCAAGAGGGAGATTCTTTTAAAAAAACAAACAATAATGACAGAGATGTTGAGGTGCTGTGGTTTCTTTCAACTCTCTCATCTATAACATTCATAGAATTTGGATGAAACTACATAGTCCCCATTCTCCTTGCAGCTGTGTGGGGTCCAACCAGTGGCTGTGAGCTGGTTTTAGGAGACACGTCAGTTGAACATTCATAAAATTAATAGTTATGTGTCTTAGAAAAAATTCCAATTAACACATCGAAACTGTGACTTCATAGATATTAATGCTTAGGATAAAAATAAATAAGTTGAGAATTTAATCTAAAGCCAATCAGTAGAAAATATTAATAGCACAGGTGGTACATAAATATGTTAAAAACGGTAAATGTGGAAAGTAAGTGATTGACCTTCCAGAAACACTGAATGGAAATGACCGGGATGAACCAGACACCACACAGTTCATTTTTGTCCTAAACTAAGGCTTCCTCACCTCTGTATGCCAACGCTTCTCAAAATATGGTCAACTTCCAGCAGCGGCGGCATTGGCAGCTTTTAAGAAATGCAGATTCTTGGGCCCCCCTGAGACTGACTCATGTAGAGGCCCTGGGGGTGGAGTGGGCCAGCCCTGCTGTGTTGTAACAAGGGTCCAAGGCTTTCACGAAGACTCCAAAAGGGTAAAGAGCCACTGCTTTCTCAAGTTCCTGCCATCCCATCCCTGAAGCTTGCTTGCTTGTGTTCGTGAATCCATACTCTTTAATCATAAATAACCCAAAGCCTGCCAGGTTGGCAGAGCATATCCAAGGCATACAGAAGGGCTCTGGTGGGTGTTTGGGGCCTCCTCACACCAAGGAGATCCTCCAGGACCCAGCTAGGGGCTGCCCCGGTGTGCTGCCCAACTCCCAGACCACAGCAACACTGGGCTCTCTCTTACCAGAGCCTGCATCCCTGTGTGTTTCTGATCCTTCCTGAATCCAAGCTTCTCCCGACTCGGCCTCTCCTCTCAGCCCTCCTGACTGGGCTCCAGCCTGGCTTTCAGCTCACACTGACCCTCGGGTGCATGTCTGCGGCCCCACCTGGTGCCAGCCCTGCCTTGCCCTCCTGCTCCTCCATGTGCTGTCCTCTAGGGTCTGGCTCATTCCTGGGGGCCTGAGAAGCCTGTCCACGCACAGTCCACCCCCAGTGAAGTCCACGGAGACTTCTGTTCATCCACTGAGCCCTTCCTCTATCCAGCAAATACTCACTGAGCGTGCACATGCCCCGTGCCAGCCCGGGGATGCAAAGATGCAAGGGCTCAGCCCAGGGGCGAGGGTCAAGCGGACCCGACCGTCACAATAGGAAGAGCACGGGCCCCATTGAGGTCTCCTTGGGCTACAGGGGACTAGGCCCCCACCCAAGACCCCCTGTGGGGTGCTCTGATCCCCTGGAATTTGGCACAACTGTGGATGCTCAAATCATGTTTACCCAATGTCTGAGGTCTTGCCCCAGGCTGGGGCTGCTGCTCCAGCTTGGCCCCTGCTGTGCGCCCACCCACCCCCGAGTTCCCTTTTGTTCCAACAACCCAGGATTTAATGTATGTTGACGTTTTATGACCTCATCCGGGGGAGGGCAGACAGATGTCACAGTCCATTCACAGTCACTGTGCAAGACAGGCCAGCAGCCCACCTTCATTTCTCTGGCGAGTGCCCCCTGTGCTCTCTGCAGTGACCACATCTGCCTTCTCCGGATCCCCATCTGCCTGCCTGCCTCTGCCCCGCCGGCCTTGTCTCAAACAGCAGACGAGAGCTCTGTACCCGTGCCCTCTGCCATCCTGCCTGCCCCTGCCGTCCTCTTCCTTCCTCCTCAGGGCTCTGCACCCCCCACCCTCGCCTTCCCCAGGACCCCTCCCTGCTACCCCCGTTCCACTCCCACCTTCTCATCTCTCCTGGCATCTTCACATCTGAGCGTGCCATTGGAAGAGCCACAACCTTCTCTTGAGGCCGCTTCCCCTCCAGCGCTGTTTCCCTCCTCCCTCGCTCGTCCTGGGGTCTTGACACTCAAGGCCCATCTACGTGAGGATGTGCCCTTCTGTCCCCGGAACCTGCACAACCCTCCAGGGACCAGGACCCTCTTCTCCTTCTAGACTCTAGTGGAGGATGCTCATCTGGACTCTTAGGGCTGAAAAATGAGGGAATTGACAGAAACCCCAGGAAATGCCCAAACCTTGTCCTTTGAAGTACAACGTCAATTGCACCATGTCATCCCCCTGCTTAGAAGTCTTAGAAGGCTTAGGGTAAAACCCAGTTCCCTACCCCATTCTCATCCGGCCCCACCTTCCCCTCTCTGTCTCCGCACCCCCCTCCCATGCTGTTTACGAGGCTGGGCCTCACCTTGGTTTCTCTTCCGTGGTTCTGCCCAGGGGTCTCTCCTTAGGGCTGTGTGGACGTTGGGCTGACACAGGCTTTCTCCCAGCCCCTTTCCCAAAACCTGGAGTCACTCACTGAATTATTTTTATGGAGCATTTCCTGTGGGCCGGGTGCTGGATGTCAGCTCCCACCTGGGAGCATGAGCTGCCCCTGGACCCCCAGGACCCAGACGCCTCCCCGAGTCCCAGCCACTCTGCCTCACCTCTGCCACCTGCTCCCGGGACTGGGGCTGCTGCCGCCTCACCCCTCACACACTAAGTCTCTCTAGCCGGCTCACTTTTTCCAGGCTCTCGCCCCCCAGACCCAAGTGGATGTGATTCCTCCAGGCAGAGCAGGGCCCGTGGGGGTGAGACACAGGCTCAGACCAACGCCAGGCGGAAGGACTCCCAGGCCCTCTCACTAAGGTGAGAGTGGTGGCCCAAGGAACGTCTCAGGGCCAGCCCCTCGGACTTCGGCCCCACAGATGAAGGCTCAGGTGGTTTGTGATGGGAGACACCCCTTTCCATTTGCAGCCCCATCATCCTCTGGGGGAGCTGGAAAGGGCTGGTCTCTCTCATTTTAAAGATGAGGAAGCAGAGACTGCACCAGCAGACCTGCTCAGGGTCACACAGAGAAGGCGTGCCTTTTTCCTGTGTTCCCAAGCGTCTGTCTGCATGCAAAGCCTTCCTCCCCACTGGGAATGGCAGGCCAGGTGAACATGGACCACCTTTTCCTAGTCCTTTGCCATGACAGACATTACTAATCAATAGTGGCACTCTTCACCTTTAGACCTAGATTTGGCCTTGTTCTCAATAGATTCTCTGGGTAGCCATTAGCATGGCTCAGAGCCAACACGTGGATGGCTCCTATCTGCCGCTTCTGGGAGACTGGCCAATAAGCTGGTCAGCCCTTGGACTGCCAGAACCGTGCACTAGATTTCCTTATCATCCCGGGGCTGATGGGCAAACCCTGTCAGCCTGGCCTGAACCTGCAGGCTTCCCCCTCCCCCATCCCCATGCTGTTCCCTGGAGTGCCCGTCACGGGGCTCAGAGTGTCCTGTGGTTACAGCAGGGTCAGCTGGAGCTGGCAAGACAGCTCCTTAGATGTGTCCCCGAGTAGGGGCTGGAGTAAGGGAGCAGTGCCCATCGGGCCGTCCCTACACACCATAGGCACAGCCCCGGAATCAGGGGGAAGCAGGCACACCACCATGTGCTTCCGTCCAGCTTCTCAGTGGGGAGGTACAGCTTTCCTGACCCCGGACGGCTCCTCCAAGGTTCGAATGACCATGTGCTTCCACCACACCCCCTTCTCTGAAAGAGCTAAACCCAGAGGTGCCACAGAACAACCTATTTGGGCCTCGGACTGCTTGGGGCTGGGCAGAAACACCCTTTTGGCGTGTTCAGATGGGCTGGGGAGGGCAGGGTCTCAGATATAAGCACTGGGACTACCAGGGAGTTTCAACAAAAACAGCAGACGCATTGATCCAGCGTTTGTCAACCAAACTTAAAAAATACATATCTATATAAACATGAACATTATGTGAAGCTCCTTGCAAACCATCTATATGGCACGTTATATCTTACTTTTGATTACATGGCTCTAGCAATTTAAAAAAATCTCAGAAAGTCATCTGTTGCTTCCAAACGTGTCAAAGATGTATTTAAGGAAACTCTGGCATCTCTTTGTGGTTCCATGAACAATGCCCCTCCCGCCCAACATGTTCACATCCCAATACCTGGGCCCCGGGACTGCATTACCTTATATGGCAAAAGGAACTTAGCAGATGTGATGAAGTCAAGGATTTTGAGATGAGGAGATTATCCTGAACTGTCCGGGTGGGTTCGATGTAATCACAAGGGTCCTTGTAAGAGGGAGGCAGGAGGGTCAGAGAGAGAATTCAAGGTGCCGTGCCCAGCTGCTGGCTTTGCAGATGGAGGAAGAGGCCACGAGGCGAGGAATGTGGGCGGCCTCTAGAAGCTGGAAAAGGCAAGGGACAGATTCTCCCAGAGCCACCAGAAGGACTGCAGCCCTTCTCACACCTAGATGTCAGCCCAGTGAGACCCACCGCGGACCTGTGTCTTCCAGAACTGTAAGATGATGCATTTGTGCTGTTTCAAGGTGCTAAGTGTGTGGTCATCTGTTACAGCTGCCATAGAAAGCTCATACACTCTTCTTATAGATGGAACCTAAATCTCTGAGGTTCGTCCATCACGGATTTCCTCCAATGCCTTCCATATCAGCATTTACCAAACTAATTTCTTAAAAATTTTGAGCATCAGGGTTTTGCCAGGGAAAAATGCCTACACTTATCAAGAAATATTATTCACTGGAGGGAAATAACCTTTGGGTCCAAAGCGTTGACACCTCAGGGGGACTCTGGCGGGTGTACAGTCTTGCCAGCTGATGGCAGGCAGACCTGAATGGTGCCATTGAAGGAAGGGAATTTTCCAAAGTTGGCCAGGCTCAGGGCAGTTGGAGCAGTTGAGGGAACCCTTCAAAGGACACCAGTTCTCTTTATGTTTGAGGGTTCTCGTGTACACAGTCGCGTTTAGTGCTCAATTCTCTAACTATGGGAACTGATCAATTCTTGCCCTGTTGCTTGAAGTCACCTTTGATATCGGAAATAAGGATCTGTTTTCTTTCTCAAGGTCTATCGCGATAATAGCTACAATTCATGAATGCCAAGTGCTTTATAGTCATCATCTCATGGAGCACTCAGATCTGCCCTTGTCCCATGTCCCCCATTTTTACAGAAGAGGGCATGGAAAGTTCAGAGAGGTTAACTGACTCTGCCAAGGTCACACAGCCAGCAAGTGGTAGAGACAGCCTGGCTCTGGCACAGCGGTTAAGAGCATGATTTCTAAACTATTTCTCAGCATCTTTAATTTAGAACATCCTAACTTAAAGTGAACAGCCTTTCCTGAGCAAACAGCCTGGTAAGATTATAGAGAATTCAGAGAGGGATAAAAGTAGACAGTGACCCAGCCTGAGGCCAGGCAGTTACAAGAGGGCCACGTTGGCCTCCACAGCCTGTGCTTGTAGTTGAAAGACGCTGTACATCCACTCATGCTACTTTATTTTGGCAATTTCTGGGATATTTTGCCAATGAATACACAAATCAGCTATGTTTTTTTAAACATAGCCTATGTGGACACCTAGATTGGGCATCAAGATGGCTTCATCTTGACCCTGAGCTAGAATCTGTCCACGTCTTACCCTTGACTTAGAACCCAAGTTGGCCAACTACAAGTGGCTTTGATCTTGACTCCTGTTCCAAAGAGACCAGAAAACCACAGACAGAAAGTTCCAGGCAACTGCTCTGACATCTCAGTCAACAGGAAAAATGGTCCACGTGCCAGATGCCTTTTAATTCAGAAACAAGGAACCTTAAAATCATCTTCAAGTTCAAAGCTAACTTCCTAAAAAGGAGCTTGGCAGAGAAGAAGGCTTTCCTCCAGCATTCAAGAATCCACCGAGGGATGTTTTTATCACTCAAACGAGAGCAAAAAATATCTTTATAGATGTACTCACGTTAAGGAGTGTGCTGACGTCTATAGAGCATCGTGAAAAACAAAGCCCGTTACGCCAGGGTTTTATAAACTTAAAATACTTGGAAGTTTTTCGTCCCATTAGTGGGATTTCATGGGAATCTGTTTTGGCTTGGGAACCCCATATGAATCAGCTGTGAGTAGGACATCGAGTTTTCTTTATCTACTTATTTGGACAGTAACAAAGGGGGCGGAGGCAGCTGAGGAGCCTGGAAAGAAAGTGGGGAGCTTGGGAGAGGGGAATGGGGTTTGTCCATCTTTTCACCTCTTATCACTGCTGGCCCAGGGTGGGCGTGCAGCAAATATTTACTGACTGGCTGAATGAGGTGTCCTCTCAGGAGTCAGTCTACAAGGAGCTGACTATGACAGTGGACTGAAATTCTGCGACAAGCACGTCGTAATAACTTGTACGTGGGATTGAGCAATGCTCCCCGAGTCAGACACTCTGGACTGACCCTTGTCACTCCCTGATAGGACCTGGGGGTCAAGGTCCTCAGGCCCAGCTTGCCTTCCTTCCTTATCCTGGCTGGTCTCTGCCCCAGTGGCTCCCAGGCTTCTCCGAGCCTTTTAAGGCACCATCCAAGCTACTTGTCTTCTGGCGCGTGTGTGTTTTGAAGGGTTTGTCTGTGATAGGAAACATACTAATTAAATAATAATGAGTCAGCGCGTCATTTTTAAACTCATCAAAGACCTGTATAAGTCACAGTCGGAGCTTCTAGCTGTGGGAGACACCAGTGCTGGTGCATAAACCTCAGCCGACAGTGAAGGTGACTCGGGTAAAGCTGGAGTATGGAAGTGAGGGGTGAGTGCCCCATGAGACACGTTGGCCATTCAGACCCCCTCTGTGATCTCTGGGAGCCTCTGGGGTCCAGACATCGCGGATTGGGGCCACCTCTCTCCACCTTGCCTCTGTTCCAGCAAACCTGCCTCACCAGCATCCTTTAAACAGGCTTCATGCTTTGCCAAGTCCATGCCTCTGCTTCTGCCATCCCCATCGCCTGCAGGGCTCCTGTTCTGTGCCCCACTCATGGAGGGAGCCTCTAACTGGGCCCTGGCCCAGGGGCCTTAGGGTTCCAGTTTTCTTCTGCTAGCCTGAGTGTCCCACCCTCATCCCCCCTGTGCCCCCAGCCGCTCTTCAAACCCTCACCTGCCCAAGGTGCTTGGCAATTATTTAATGAAGGAATAAAGGAAGGAATTTTGCTGTTCCCAGGTGGTGCTGGGGGCAACCTCAGAGCATCAGAACTGACTCCTTACTTAGGGAGGCAACGGGCTCACAAAGGTGGGGAAAGGGCCCCGTCCTGGGCGATGGGATGTCTTGTTTAGGGCTGGTGGGCTCACTGGCCGCTGAGATAAACAGTGGCTCTGGTGTCCGCAGTGGGGCCAGAAGGGTGCGGCCATTAGATTTGGCTTCCTGCTCCGAGCCTCTGGGCTGGTTCACCCTCTGGTGTCTGCTTCCTAGGCTGCCCTTGCCAAGGCCAGACAGATCACCCACAGGCCAGGGGAAGTTCTCAAAATAATTGTCTCTCTCCATCTCTGGCCGCCGGGGCAGGAAGCTGTGGCCTCTCGCTGTCATTGGTGTCATCCTTGCCTCTCCTGCAGGCAGCCCCTCCAAGGGAGGAGTTTCCAAGACTATTTGGATTCCGGGGGGCGGGTTGAGAGTGGAGTGGAGAGAGATGGTCTATTGTCTTCTTTCATGGGCCAGAAAGCTTAAGATACCCACGGAGATGCTAGTTTCTCCAGAAGGCTAAGCAGTGGCAAGGCAGCCGGAGATGTGGCAGGAAGGATAAGGACAGAGAAAATCCAAGTGGAAAAATGGGGAGGAAGACAAAGATGTGACAAAGGGGGTTGGAACATTCCCACCAGTGGTCTTACTGCATTAACACAAGTATTTTTCCAAATGGCTAAAACATGTGGGTAATCGACAGAACACTGCAAGCCATTGAAATGAAAGGAACCCTAAGCCCCAGTTCCATTTGGCCAGTGACTGTGTGAACAGCCCAAATCTTAAGTCAAAATAGAAGAAAAGAACTTCCCACCACCACATCTAAAAAAACAGTGTCCCAGGCATTTGAGTCACACCACGCTTTGGCTCGATGCCAGCCAGGTGCCCAAGTCCGGAAGGTTCTGAGGGGCGGGGCCTTTTGTCCTTTTGCGATGGGACCCTGAGCTCCAGGGGGCAATGGCAGCATTGCAGTGAGGTGTCCCTTCACGGCTGTGATTTCCGTTCCCCAAGTGTGCTTCCTGAGATTTGAGCCCAGGGCACGCAGTAATCACATTTCATTTAGCACTTCACAGTGTACATAGACATTTATGATCAGGGCTGGTGCCGTGGGCATGTGACCTGTGCAGTCATACAGGCTCTCACTTGGTTTAAACCTCTGCTGTTGTCTTTCTTAATTATTTTTAAATTCTGGGTTTTTTTTAAAGAGTGGCTCTTGAGCTAACATCTTCGGTTTTTTTTTCCCTCTTCTCCCCAAAGCTCCCCCAGTACATAGTTGTATATTCTAGTTGTGAGTCCTTCTGGTTGTGTTATGTGAGACGCTACCTCAGCATGGCCTGATGAGCGATGCCATGTCTGTGCCCAGGATCCAAACTGGTGAAACCCCAGGCTGCTGAAGCGGAGCGTGCAAATTTAACCACTCAGCCACGGGGCTGGCCCCTTAAAATTCTTAACTCTTGAAATTCTTAATAATTTTTGCACAAAGGACCCCAAATATTCATTTAGCATGGGGGCCTGCAAATTATCTAGCCAGCCCTGTTTGTTATCTCACTTGCCCCCATAGCCATCACAGGAGAGGAGCCCGGAAGGAATCCTTACCCCAATTCACAGATGGTGAAACTGAGTCCCAGCAGGGAAAGTGCGGAAGGCAAGACTAGACTCTATCTTGCCAGTGAAATCGGCGGCTGTCTTCTCTCTGGAGCTCTTTCTCAATGAATGGTGGTCTCTTCCCTTCACACACCTGCCTGGGGTCTTTCCAATCCTCCCCTGGCTGCAACCTCCATTCCATCTCTTGCTTCATCTCATTTCATTAAAAAAATACCAAAACCATTTGCTCACCTGCCACAGAGGAGCTCCTGGGGGTGGGGCCCCTCAATGGCCCTTCCTCTCCTGTCCGCTGTCCCGTCCGGGGCCTCAGAGGAGGCCAGTGTGTCCCCAGCAAGATTTGCACACCTTCTGCTCTGTCCCAGGGAGCCCGCCGCCAAACGCTGTGTCCTCTCCTGGAAAAGGCTCCCTGGGAAGCGTTTCTGACCTTCAGACCCGCCTCTGCCCGGTGCTGGCCCCATGCCCGTGACAGTCACTTCCTGGCTGGGTGTTTACCTTCCTGGGCTCCATGGGGCCAGCCAGGTAGGTGGCCACAGACCTGACCCAGAGGTCGTGTAGAAGGGGAGGGTGCTAGCCACCGTAGGCTGGGAAGAGCGCACTGCACCCTGGTTTAAGGTAACCCAGATGGCCCCTCAGCACACCGGATCCTCCTGCCCTTGGTAATGGCCAGGCAACCACATAGCACTCAAATCTGAGGCTCGGGAAGGCCCATGGGGTCCTCTAGGGTTCCATTCACTTCCTGCACGTGGCCACCTGGCCTCAGCCTGATCACTTCCTGCTACGGGACCCTCGCTGCTTTGGGACGGAATTGCTCCTCTATTATTTCTATTATTATCATTACTGCTAACAGCTACCTTCCATTCAGTGACAGGCACTGTGCCTAGTACTTTACATAATCGCTTCATGTAATCCTTGTGTTATCTCTATGAGCACAGAATTATGCCCATTTTAAAGATGCAGAAACAGAGGCTCAGAGAAGTTGATCATCTTGCCCAAAGCCACACAGCTAGTAAGTTGGGGATCCAGGATTCAAAAACAGGCCAGTTGGTACCAAAACCTGGCCTCTTAACCACTACCATCATTTTCCAGGTTTAATTGCCAGAATGTCCATTTTTATGTTAAATTCAAATCAGCCATTGTGTTAGCTATCTATTGCTGGCAACAGATTAGCCCAAAACACAGTGGCTCAAAACAACCCACATTTGTTGTCTCATAGTTCTGTGAGTTAGGAATCTGGGCACGGCTTAACTGGATTCTCTGCTCAGGGTCTCTCACGGGCTGCAATCAAGATGCCGGCGGGGCTGGGATCCTACCTCAGAGCCCCACGGAGAAGGAGCTCCTTCCACGCGGACGAGGTTGTTGGTAGCAGGCAGTTCCTGTAGGCTGTTGGACTGAGGGCCTCAGCCCCTTGCTGACTGTTGGTCCAAGGTCACTCCGTGGGCCTCTCCACTATGACAGCTTGTCACCAATGTGTGCAACAGAGATACTCCAGGAAGATGGAAGTCCCCATCTTCCGTAATCTACTCACGGAAGTAACGTCCCATCACTTTGCAGTATTCTACTCATTAGGAGGGAGTCATCAGGTACAGCCTACACTCAAA
Organism: Equus asinus; assembly: GCF_041296235.1. Taxonomy (NCBI): domain Eukaryota; kingdom Metazoa; phylum Chordata; class Mammalia; order Perissodactyla; family Equidae; genus Equus; species Equus asinus. The sequence continues at coordinate 8,082,057 of NC_091808.1, read as the reverse complement.
GGTAGGGGATTGCACAAAGGTGAGAATACCAGGAGCTAGGGATCAGTGAGGGCTACTTTTGAAAGCTGTCTACCACAGCCATCTGATTGCCATAAAACATTGGTTTCAGTTCTGCCTCTGAAAGCCAGATAGGAACAGTCTCTTACGCATCCATCCATCATCCATCCATCATCCATCCATCCATCCATCCATCATCCATCCATCATCCATCCATCATCCATCCATCATCCATCATCCATCCATCCATCCATCATCCATCCATCATCCATCCATCCATCATCCATCCATCCATCCTTCCACCCATCCGTCCATCCATCCTTCCATCCATCCATCATCTATCCATCCATCTATCCATCCCTTCATTCATTCAACATATATTTGATCAGGACACTATAAGCCAGACCCCACATTAGGCTCAGAAGATACTTGAATAAATTCAATTATTCCCTCTTCCCCACATGGTTCCTCACCATCAAAGGCTCTCAATAAAGCTTTCACAGATGTGGGGTTTGGGGAGGTGTCTACTGAATGTTCTATTTTTCAGGGGCGTCAGTTCTCTTTCCTTTAACTGGTCCTCATATGCCACATTTCTGAGATTCCTTATCCTCCTGCTCACTCTCTTTTCATCATCTCACTTATTTATAAAACCTATTTCAAGCACCTCCTAAGTGCAAAGGGTTATGGTAGCCAGTGCACGCACATGCATGTGTGAGTGTGTGTTTGTGTACAGGGTTACATTGGTCACCCATCACTCAACGACGGGGATACGTTCTGAGAAGCGCGTCATTAGGCAACTTCGTCGTTGTGCAAACATCACAGAGTGCACTTACACAACCTAGATGGTATAGCCTACTACACACCTAAGGTACATGGTTCAGCCTATTGCTCCTGGGCTACAAACCTGTACAGCATGTTACAGTACTGAATACTGTAGGCAACTGCAACACAGTGGTAAGTATTTGTGTATCTAAACAAAGAAAAGGTACAGTAAAAATGCAGTATAAAAGAGAAAAAATGCTACACTGTATAGGGCACTTACCACGAGGAGGCTACAGGACTGGAAGCTGCTCTGGGTGAGTCGGTGAGCGAGCGGTGCGTAAATGTGAGGGCAAGGACACTGCTGTAACTACCGTCGGCTTTACAAACACTGCACTGGCGAGGCTAAATTTATAAAAAATATTTTTCTTTCTTCAGTAATAAATTAACTTTAGCTTATTGTAACTTTCTTACCTTATAAACTTTTTTAGCTTTTTGACTCTTTTGTAATGACACTTAGCTTAGAACACAAACATATTGCACAGCTATACAAGAATATTTTATCTTTGTATCCTTATTCTATAAGCTTTTTTCTATTTTTAAATATTTTTGTTTTTTACCTTTTAAACTTTTTTGTTAAAAACAAAGATACACAGGGGCCTGCCCCGTGGCCGAGTGGTTAAGTTCACGCGCTCTGCTGCAGGCGGCCCAGTGTTTCGTCGGTTCGATTCCTGGGCGCAGACATGGCACCACTCATCCAGCCATGCTGAGGCGGCGTCCCACATGCCACAACTAGAAGGAGCTACAACTAAAAATATACAACTACGTACCGGGGGGCTTTGGGAGAAAAAAAGGAAAAATAAAATCTTTAAAAAAAAACAAAGACACACACGCATTAACCTAGGCCTGCACAGGGTCAGGATCATCAGTATCACTGTCTTCCACTGCCACATCTCCTCCCACTGGAAGGTCTTCAGGAGCAATGACACGCATGGAGCTGTCATCTCCTATGATGACAAGGGCTTCTTCTGGAATACCTCCTGAAGGACCTGCCTGAGGCTATTCATGAGGAAGTGTCACTCTTTTCAGAAATATGTCCATGGTGGTTTGCTTGGTTTCTTTTTTTCATCACAGAGTTGCTTATAAGCGGATAATGCACCATGAACATTCCTCTCTATTGATGATAACCTTTCGGGGTTGGGGGTCCATGTTTTCAAGCTTTTTAAGGAGCTTGTTGAGGTCTGCAGAAGCTTCTGCTAAACCCTCCACTGTGAATTTTCTTGGGGGTTCTTATTTTTCTTCTCCTGCAGTTGCCTCTTCTTCAGCTGTGCATTCCTGTTCCAGTTCCAACAAGTCCTCATTAGTAAATTCCTCAGGAACCCCCTCTAGGGGCTCCTCAATGTCATCCTCGTCCACACCCGGGTTGAAGGTGTCTGCCATCTCAACCTCAGCCTTGTTGACTTTTGCAACCTCTACATCTTTGGCAGGTCATTTGAAGTCATGATGAGCCTCTTGAGTATCTTCTTCCAGATGCCATCCATACACTCCTTGGTGACATCACTACAAGCCCAAGCAAGGTTCCTGATGTGGTGACAGATGTTGTAATCTTTCCGTAATTGCATCAGTGTCTTCCTTATTTGTGGCAATAGCCTGGGCAAAGGTCATCCTCGGGCGGTAGCAGGCCTTAGAAGTTTTTATAACGCCTCAATCCATTGGTTGGATCAAAGAAGTGGTGTTTGGAGGGAGAAATGCCGCTTTGATATTGAGATGATCACCAATAAAAGGAGGATGTCTGGGAGCATTATCAACAATAAGCTAAATCTTGAAAGCTACGTTATTCTTGAAGCAGTACTTCATTTTGCGGGCACAGCAATTCAGGAGGGCACCTTGGAAGAGGAGCTGAGTCATCCATGACTTCTTATTGCCCCTTTAATACACTGACAATGTGTGCCTCTTGCTATGCTTGAAGGCCCTGGGGTTCTCACTGTGCCAGATCACAAAGGGTGTCAATTTGTCGCCTGCAACATTACCCCCAAGCGGGAGAGTTATCCTGTCCTCAAAAGCCTTGAAACCCACATTGACTTGGCCTCCTTATGGATGAAAGTCCTTTCAGGCATCCATTTCCAGAAAAGGGAGGTTCTATGCATATTGAATATTTGCTCTGACAGTAATTTTCCTCCACCATCAGCTTATCTAGAGTTTCCAACAATTCTTCAGCTGCCTCCACATCAGCGCTCGCAGACTCACCCTTCACTTTCACATTGTGTGATGAATAATGACTCTGGAATCACATAAACCACCCAGAGCTAGCAGTAAACTCAACATCATAGGCGGGGGCAGCCTTTTCTTTCAACATCGCAAACCAACTTTTTGCTGTGGCCATGATCCTCATGGTGCTGAGAGGGACACCTGTGTGTGGTCTTCAGTCTTGGTCATTAGAAGTTTCTCCACGTCTGCCACAGGCCCTTTTCTACTTTTTGCTAGTCTTGTTGCCTTCAATGAAGTGGACCCTTTAACAGCTTCCATCCCTTTGTTCTTGTTCTTCAAGATTGTAGCTAGGATGGAATGGGGCACGCCTGACTGGCGAGCAACAACCACCACTGCTTTTCCACCTTCATAGTCCTCAGTCACTTTTAATTTCATTTCCAGGTCAATCATTCAATGTGGCCTCTTAGTGGCAACATTAGCAGTGGATTCTGTACGCTTAGGGGCCATCATGAACAAAACAACAGGAGATTAAATCAAGCACAAGAGAAAATAGTGTAATCAAGAGACGCGGTAAACACAAGATGTATGAGGCTGCTTCTGGTGTAACATGACCTACTGTTTTACAGTTAACTTTTTTTTAATAAGTAGAAAGTGTACACTCTAAAATAACATTAAAAAGTATAGTATAGTAAATACATTCACCAGTAACATAGTCGTTATTATCATTATCAAGTATTGTGTGTGTAACTGAGTGTAATTGTATGTACTGTACTTTTATATGACTGGCAGAGCCCTAGGTTTGTTTACACCAGCATCACCACAAACACGTGAGTAACGTATTGGGCTACAACGGTAGGACTGCTATGACGTCACTAGGCAGTAGGGATTTTTCAGCTCCATTATAATCTTATGAGACCACAGTTGTTCATGAGGTCCGTTATTGACCAAAACGCCATGATGTGATGCATTCCTGCATCTGATGTTCTAGGCTGTCTTTCCCCCTTTCTCATTAGTAATTTTCCTGTCTCCTCTTAGCTTCTATGGGGAGCAGGGCCCACAGCTTTTTCTAGACACCCGTCTCCTGCCTCATATGCACAGAGCCCAGCTCAGGGCTGTGCCTGCAGGAAAGCAGCCTGTTGGTAGGGTGCCTGGTGGAGCGAGGGCGGTGGGGCAGAGCAGGAACTGGTTCCACGCTCTGGGTAGGCAGGCCGAGAAGGGACACAAGGGAAACATGGCCCTGGCCTCATCTTCCTGTGGCCCCATCTCCTCACCCTGCTCCCTAGGGCCCAAGGGCTGGGGGAGTGAACTCTGAGAAGAGGGTGATGGGGTCTTGGGATTGGCGTCTTGAGGTGCCCAGCGGATTCTTGGGGAGCTCGAAGTGTAAGTCTTTCGCATGGGAGACCATCCATTTGGCACATTTGTTGAGCATCTAATAGATGTAGATGCTGTGCCAGGCCCTGGGTACCATTGACAGCACCTCAAAAGTGAGGCTAATTTCCTTTCTTCTCCCCTCCGTCTTACTGCTTCAGCATAGGCCCTCAGTCTCTCTTACTGGGACCAGCACAATGCCCTTGAAACAGGTCCCTGGCTTCAGTCTCTCCCAGTTGCTTCCAGTCCTTGCTGCTACATCCCCCTCCCTCTGCCATGTGAACCTGCCAACACAGTCGTGATCTTGTCACTTTCTCACTCAAAAACATTTTACATAACCTCTGTGAACATCTCATGAGTGCTCTTCCAGGAATGTTCTATCTATACAGACTCTCTCTCTCTCTCTCTCTCTCTCTCTCTCTGTCTCACCCTCCCCCCCCCCGCCCCATACCTTTTGTTTTACTTAAGCAGGACCACAGCATGTACTGTTCTCTATCTATTGTCTTGGTTGTTTTCCAATTCAGCACTTTTAAAAATCCTTCGTTCTTTTTAATGACCGTTTGCTGTTCTGCTGTAGGAATCTTCTTGGATAATACTGAGTGCCGTAGAGTGAATGCTTATGCCCCCTCAAAATTCTTATGTTGAAAATTAACCCCCAAAGCATTGATGTTAGGAGGTGGGGCCTGTGGGAAGTGATTCGGTCACGAGGGCGGAGCCTTCCAGTGGACCAGGAAGCGGGCTCTCATCAGACACCAAATCTGCTGGCACCTTGATCTTGGACTTCGCCTCCAGAACTGTGAGAAAGAAATTTCTTTCTTCTTTTTTTTTTGAGGATGAAGTGCCACCTTTATTACAGATTAAAGCTCTTACATCTAGAGTAAAATGGGGTTGTTAATGGTCTTCCCACCAGGGGACCTGGCCCCCACAGCCTGAAGAAACCGAGGCAAACACATGGCTCTCAGGGCGGGAAGGTAGGGGCAGGCACCGGCCAATCAGGAATGGGGGGGGTGGAGTCAGGTGGGAGCGTCAGCTCAGGTAGGTCCCACCCCAGGTAAGGAATTGCCAGCAATAGAAAGAAGAGCTCCCCAGGGACAGATGGGAGTGTATATCAGTGTGTGCTCCCGAGTGAGAGCACAAGGCCAGGTCGAGAGAGTTACTAAAAACGGTGAGCAGTGGCCCGAAACCAGTAAAAACCAACTGCTGGGAGAGAAATATTACCCGTTTTTAAAGATCTGAAACAAAGGACCTAACCCAGGGTGAAGAAGGCAGAGTCATCAGAAAGAAAGTGGTCTGGTGGGGACTGTGAGGAGCCGGTGCCCCATCTGAAGGGCAGCTGCTGCCCCCGTCTAGCCAATACTTGACATCAGGGAATGTGGGCTCAGGGTTGCCCCGTTTTCCGATTTTTTTTAAGGTAAAAATCTGTATTTTTTGTTTAAGTGTTGCCAGAACTCCCCCAAACACTGTGCATGCAGTTCAAAGCAATACCCTCAGAGGGCCACATCTGGCCTGCAGACCATGATTTCTGTGTGAGAAAGAAATTTCTGTTGCTTATAAGCCCCTGAGTCTATGGTATTTTATTATGGCTGCCCAAATGGACTAAGACCCTGGGAAATCCCTTTGAAGGCCTGAGATGCCCTTGACCAGAAGCTTTTGTGATGTTTTCCAGGTGATAATTTTTGATAGATCATTAATAGACTTAATAATCGTAAATCAATTGTTTGAAACTGATTGTTATAATTGCTCATGGGCAGGAATTGGATATTCAAGAATAATAAGTTTAATTCATTATAAAAGAATTTCTTTTTCAGGTTATCTAACAACTTCCTGCATTGAGTTTGCTGTTGGGAGTGGCGAGAGGAGAGGAATTTAAATGTCTGAAGTTAAAAAAAATCATTGTGGTTATTTAAAACGTATATTTGGAATATATAAAAGGGATGGACTAGGACTGGTCAAGAAAAAGAACCGAGCAGAACCTGAATAATTAGCATAACATTTCTTGACCACCTCTGGGCCTGTCTCAGTTCTAAGCACTTTCCATGAATTAACTTGTTTAATCATCACTACAGTCTTATGATGAGGAAGCCAGACATATAGACGTTAAATAGCTTGCCGAAGGTTGGGTGAATTTTCCTGAACACAGAGAATGTTGAGTATATATATATATATATATATATATATATGATATATCATATATGTGTAATATAAATATGCATTTGATCTCAAAAGTAAGACAAATAAATCTCCAGGTGCCGTACATGAATAGGTGATTCTTAGGCAATTCTTTATCCGCCCTGGTGAGCTAGTTCTTTAGGGACCCTTACACACATACCTTGGGTATGTGTTTATTTTAAATTAACAGCTGTGGGGGAACAAAAATTGAAGCTTTGAACGTAAATACAGCAGAAGTTTGAAGAAGGATTATGACTCAGAAGTAAAAAAATGTCCTAGACCATGGACAGAAATAGAAACACCTACAAGAAAATGGAGAACGAGCTGGGTTTGCACATGGGATCCAAGCTTTTGCCGCTCATGGAGTACAGAAACTCTAAGATATAATCTGAGGAAAAAAGTTGAGAAACCGTGAGCCTTTAAGACTTAGGTAGAGACAACTATGGGGTGGCATCCACAATCTGGGGTGCTAGTGGGAACACCTTCCCCACTACCCCCAAAAGATAATTCCCACTGAAGATGAGCTCACACACACAAATTATAAAACATTTGAAGGAGATTAATAGGAAGAACATAAATGAATATAAATTATTAAAACATGATCATGACAAATTATAAAACATTTGAGGAAGTCTGATATGAAGAAAAGCATCCCACAAAAATGGGAGAGTTGACACATGAGGAAATAGAAACAATGGAATAATATAAAGAGAGACTAAAGAAAAAATAAGTATGTTTAAGGTGCTTAAAGAGATGAAGGAAAATCTATAAAACAAGAATAGGCAATTATTTTTTTAAATTAAGACTTCATTTCTTTAGAGGGGTTTTAGATTTGCAGCCAAACTGAAGGGAAGGTACAGAGATTTCCCATATACCCCCTGACCCTACACATGCAGAGCCTCCCCAATTATTAACATCATCCAGCAGACTGGTGCATTTATTACAACTGATGAAGCTACATTGACACATAATAATCACCCCAAGTCCATAGTTTACATTACGGTTCACTCTTGATGTTGTGCATGCTATGGGTTTGGACAAATGTATAATGACATGTATCCACCATTATGGTACCGTACAGAGTATTTTCACTGCCCTAAAACCCTCTGTGCTTCATCTACTCATCTCTCCCTTCTTACTCCTTCACCCCTGGCAACCACTGATCTTTTTACTGTCTCTATAGTTCTGCCTTTTCCAGAATGTCAAGTAATTGGAAACATACAGTTTGTAGCCTTTTCAGACTGGCTTCTTGCACTTAGTAATAAGCATGTAAGTTTCCTCCATGTCTTTTCATAGCTTCATAGCTCATTTCTTTTTAGTGTTGAGGAAATTAATTTTTATAAAAGTAGATTCAAAGAAGAACTAAGTAGAAATTGCATAAATAAAAATATTGCATTAAAAAAAGATTAGCTAGTCACAATTCTAGATTTAGTGATTTGGAGGATATATCTGAGAAAATCACCCAGAAAGAAGCACCAGGAAGCAAAGAGATGGACACTGTGAAAAATAAGTCAAAGACATTTGGAGAACAAATCAAGAAAACCCAATATGCATTTAATAAGCTGTTCTGAAGGAGAGAATAGAAAGTGGAGGAGAAGCAACATTCAAAGAAGTAATGACTGAGAAATTTTCAGAACTGAAGAAAGGCACGAATTCTGAGTTTGCAAAAGCAGGGTGAGTCCTAGGCAAGGTAAATAAAAGTGAATTCAGGGACCGGCCCGGTGGCGCAGCGATAAAGCTCGCACGTTCCGCTTCTTGGCGGCCCTGCGTTCGCCGGTTCAGATCCCGAGTGCGGACATGGCACCACTTGGCATGCCATGCTGTGGTAGGCATCCCACATATAAAGTAGAGGAAGGTGGGCATGGATGTTAGCTCAGGGCCAGTCTTCCTGAGCAAAAAGAGGAGGATTGGCAGCAGTTAGCTCAGGGCTAATCATCCCCCACCCCCCAAAAAAGTGAATTCAACTTGGACGTTCCATAGTGGAATTGCAGAACACCATAGATAAAGAAAAATCATGAAAGCCATCAGAGAGAAAATAGGTTACTTTCAAAGGAATAATTATCCTGGCAAGCCAGGCACTGTCCCGTCCATGTGGGTTCACCTCTCTGCTTCTTTCCTCACCTCCTCTGACTCAAACTGAGCACTCACTATGTGCCAGGCCCTGTGCTTTCTTGCTAGAATGTTCTGTCTCTGCTTTGTACATTTTACTTTTTTTCCCGGCCTAGCCCAGGTCATACACCTCCCTCCAGGAAGTCTTCCTGACTGCACCTGTTCTCACCACGTGCCCTTGCCCTAAATCACTGTCACCACCTCAGTCTGCCCCCGTTACTGGGTCCCTGCCTTCACTGGCCTCCGTTCCTTGTATGTTGGTCTTTTTTCTCCCACATCAGTAATAAGCATGGAGAGCCCTGGGACCTCATCCGTGGTCTTTCTCTCCATCTCCTCCCCAGCTTAGCATGGTGCTGGCTACATAGGATGTGTTCGATGAATATTTTTGAACACTTAATCAATTGATCCTTTGGAGTCAAATGTAAGTTAAATTTGTCTGCTCAGTCAAGCCCATTTTTAGAAGCTCTTTAGGCCCTTTTGAAACCATATTTCCCCACTCGATGATCTGGCTCGGATGGAGTTAAATAGGCAATAATAAGCCACACGTTCAAGCCTTTCATTATATTACTTACCATTATTTTTTAAATAATGTCTTTTTAAAATAATAATATTCATATATACCTGGAAGAGTGCAAGGAGGTAAATAAACATTACTTATAATCCCACTAGTTAAAATTTATTACTGGTAATATTTATTTATTCATTCTACACTTAGTAGATATTTGCTGGGTAGCTATTTTGTTCCAGACACTGTGCTAAGTTTTGGGAGCAGAACAATATATATTTGGATGTAATTTTTGTTTATTTTTTTAATACCGACTTTTGAGTACATAAGATACACATTTGTAGAAGTGGGATCTTACTTTATCTGCCATCTTCTATCCTACTTTTCATACTTCACACTGTCCCAGCCTTATCTAGTCTTTAAAACAGGATTTTAATTAATCGGCTGCCTAACGTTCCGTTTTATGGATGTGTCACAGTTTCTTTGGTGATCTCTTACCCCCACACTTCACTCACTTTTAACATCCCTCTTCTGTGGCCCAGTGAATTAGCTGGAGAACAACAAGGTTGTGAAGGCATCAACTTCCAGGTGATTCCCAGACCTCCCGGGGGCGTGAGTCACGGCCGGGGGTCTGGGTTTATTGGGGTGTTCACATGGGTTGGCCTTTGGGTGGGGTTTTCAAAGATAAATCCTGAGGTCAGGCTGTGACTTTCTCTCTGAGAACTGGTGAGAGGGCTAGACCACAGCAGGTACAAGGGGCCCAGAATTGGCCATCCAGGGTGACTCTGATGGGGGGGCGGGGACAGCAAAGCGGAGCTGACCTCCCAGGAAACAGGTGCCAAGGTGTGTGTGTACTTGAGGCATGGGGACTGTCGAGAGCTGAAGACGCTGTGAAAGGACTTTGTCCAATGGAGGGAAGAGATCCAAATGAGGAGGACCTCCCTTAACCCCCTGGTTCCAGACTAAGACAAGAAGTGCACTTTGACCTGAACTGGGCTGCCTTTTGATTTTCCCAGCTTCTGCAGCCTCACGCATGCTGTCTGGCAGTGGACTGGGGTGAGGTGGGTTATATTTTCTGGTCCTGTGCAGCAAATGACTCTTTCTCCTGGGGATGAGCTCACGGCTCAAGGAACCTTAGAGTGGTTGTGGTGGGTACAGAAGAAAAGTACCTTACCAGGTACTAGCATCTACTGCGTCTCTGCCACGTGCCAGATGCTGTGTTAAGAGATTTAGATGGGTTTTCTCTTGCAATCCCCAGGTCATCTGCCCTGCCTGGAAACGCAACATCATCCATTCATTCAATTGATGAATACTGATGGAGCACCAATGATGTATCGGAAATGCTCTTGATGCTGGGTTGGAGTAGCAGATGAGTGATGCTGTCTGCTCTCACAAAGCTTGGGGTCTACCATAATATTTTTGTTCCCATTTTTCAGAGGAGGAAACTGAGGTCCCAAGAGGTCAAGAAAGTTGCCTTGCTCACCCAGCTGGCCCTGGCAAAGCCAGAAGAGGAGCTGAGTCCTGCCAGGCTCCAGCCTCTGCTCTTCCTTCTCCCTGCACTTCCAGACTCTCCCCGCCCCTGGGAATTCGGATCCCTGCCGTGCACACACTTGCTGGATGCATCCATTTAAGATGTGAGCTTGACTCAGGCTGCCTGAGTTCATTCTGATTCAGCATGACTGTGTAGACAGCTGGACTAATGAGAGGGAGCGTCCTAACTGGGTCAGGGCTGGGCCTGTACCCTGACATCGCCCTGGAGCAGGTCGGCAGATGAGTGGGCGGCAGAAGTTGTGCCCTCTCTTAGGTTTACATAGACACAGACCCAACAGAGGAGGCCATGAGCCTTGAGGCAAGCCCGGGGGGATGCAGGAGCTGCACTCTTCTTCTGGAACTGGGGTCCCACTGCCTCTGCTCACCCACACTGACTTCCCACCCAGGCCCGGAGATCCAACTTGGAACACTCTCCTTGAGGTACGGCTTTTCTTGGAATTGACACCCCTGCTCCTTTGTTGACATAAACAAGAGTTCTTCTGGAGTCGGTCATTATAAAGTGATGGTGCGATATTTGGAATGCCTCAGACGAGGGCGAGCTTAAAGAGCATGCCAGCTCATCGCCCCTCAACGTCATGATGTGGCCCCCACTCTGTTTTTGGGGTGTCCAGAGGACACATTGGATGGGGCATGTGGGGAGGAGGCTCAGGTCAGCCAGCTCAGGAAAACTCCTAATTCGGCCCAATTATTCTCGGTCAAGTTATTTCTTGGTTTGAACTTCCAGAAGGATGCTCAGTGGTCCTGGAGCGGTGTGGGAGTCAAGAGAGCTCCTCTCAGTGTGGGGCAGGAATCCCAGCAAAGTCCTGTTCCCAAGCTGAGTTGATGAACCTACTGAAAATGGGCTTTTCTTGGGGAAGGAGGCCGCCCAAGCTTCAGGCTTGTTGCCCCGTGGGCTTGCTTTGCTGGTGCTGTTGGCAGGCCAGATGCAGCCGACTGCCTTCCCTTTGGAGAGATGGCATTGTTTCAATGTGGAAGCCAACAGGCAAACGTTCCACCCAAAACTGATCGCGAGAACAAGGGCTATTCCTCTGGGAAAAGCTGCAAAGTGCACATCCTTCTTGCTCCCCAGAATTATCAGAATTATCAGCTCTCACTTATTGTTATGGGCTCCCGGAGGGCAGGGACCAGGGTTTATCTGTTTGTCTGCTGCCTGGTCCCCAGGAGGTGTTCAATATGGATTTGTAAATTGCTAAAGCATCTTCCTGAAGTGAAGGGCAAGTGAATGCTGGCAGCAAGGCCTCTGGGTTTGAAAGGTGCCCACGAGGTTGTGCTCCCAACAGGAGAGAAAGAAGGTGGGCAGGGACCCTCCACTACTCACCTTTTCTGAGGAAGCCTTTCAGACCTGAGTCCCAGCTGTGGGTCTCATGGCAGGAGAGCCCAGTGGTTAGGAACACGGGTTCTGGAATCCAGCAGTGCCAGGCTCAAAACCACCCACCTCCACCACCGACTCGGGGAAGCCATCTGCTGCTTCCCTGACCCACTTCTCAGTTTCCCCACCTCTGAGATGGCAGAGCTAAAGCTGGCCTCGGGGGCCGTGTGGGGAGGCGTGAGCTTCCTTGCGTAAGATGCTTTGCTCTAGTTTGGCACCCACAAGGCCACAAGCCACAGCAGACACTGGTAGCCTAGAAAATGGCAGTTTCTCATGGTTCAACCTGACAGAGTCGTCTCTCTGATTGCCTGGAGTGTGAGACTGGGCTGTGCTGAAGACCCCGCCCACCCCTCCTCCAGGAAGCAGGTTCCAGCTCAGCCCCCACACTGGAGATGGCAGGGCCTGTACCCTCACCTCCTACCGCTCCCTTCTTGCCTGGTGGGGACACAGATCCCAGGGAGGTAGGTTCTTGCCCAAAGATACACCACCTGTTAGGAGTGGTCCTAGGACCAGAATCTGATTTTTTTGACTCCTAATTCACTTCTCTTCCCACATCAGTCTCAAGCTGTTTGGGCCAGAGCCAGATCCAGGTGGGCCAGCTACCTACACCAGGTGCTCGAGCACCGCTGGAAATGCCATGAACTGCAGGAAGCCGGCATTTCCCAGAACTCCTCTTGGAGGCAGTGCTGCACGGGGTTAGAAGCTTTAGTCCCAGCTCTGACCCTTAAGGGTTGGGTGGGCTCAGTTTCCCCCTCGGTACAATGGGATAATAATAGTGCCTACTTCATGGGGATTAAGTGACCGAATGTTTGTAAATTGTATTGTAAATAACAAAATTTGTAAATATAATTCACAAAAAATTTTTAAAGTGTTGTAGAACACATAAAAAGTGCCCAACACTTTGTAAGGGCCTCTTAAGTGTTTGTTGTTATTATTATGGAGACCTTTGGGGATTGGTATTGTCAGCGGGTGTGCGAGTTTGGGCCGGCGCTGAGTTGCTGAGAATAGAGAAGAACCTTGAGGCGACACAGAGGTCCCCGTTTTGCTCCACTTCCTCTCCTCCTGTGCTAGCTTTGGCTCTAAATACACATGGGACAAATACTTACTTACAGAGGTTAGCAGCGGGTGGGGAGTGGGGTTAGCACGCGTCCACAACCTTCCTGCTCCACCCCGACTTCTCTTCCATAGGGGCATCGCTCTCAGCCTCACAGGTTTTACAGAGGGCAGGCGTTTGGGGGTCAAATAAGGCCACCCCATCCAGTGCTCAGACAGGTCCTGGTCCTAGCAAGCACCGTTTGGTATTTGGCAATAACAGTAACCCTCCCATCGGCACTAGGACACAAACTCCATGAGTCCAGGGATCTCTGTTTTATTCACAAAGCGTTCCAAGTTCCTAGAACGACGGGGGGCACAAGGTAGGAACACGGTAAATATTTGCTATAAGAATGAATATATTCGTCCCCGCCCTAAAGGAGATCAGAGTCTAAAGGAGGAATCTGGAAAACAGTCACAGATGCTATGGAAATTAATTTAGAATACTTTAAACTGGGGCGTTCTCAATTCCTCCCTAATTTGCCCTCAAAATCATGCTAATTCTGCTGCTTCCCGTCTCTAAGAGCTGGGCTCCTCTTTCTGTTGTCACAGTCTCTGCTTCATCCAGGCTTTTATTTGATCCTACCTGGAAAATTGCAAGCGACTCACCTTCTGCCTCCTGTGCCCAGAAGCCAAGAGAGGAACTTCCTAAAAAGTTAAATCAGGTTAGATCACTCCCTCGCCTAAACAAATGTGAAATCTTCCTGTTGCCTCCAGGCTAAAACCCAGCTCCGATGGCCAATAAGCACGTGCAAAGATGCTCAGTATCCTTAGTCATAGAGAAATGCAAATCAATCCACAGGGAGGTACCACTTCCCTCCCACTAGGATGGCTATTATCCAAAAGATGTGATAGCCAGTGTTGATGAGGATGTGGAGTGATCGGAACCCTCAGATGCTGCTGGTGGGGAATAAAACGCTGCAGCTGATGTGGAAACAGGCTGGCAGCTCCTCAAACGGTTACACATAGAATTACTGTCTGACCCAGCAATTCCACTCCTAGGTCAATACCCAAGAGCTTAAGCCAAGCTTTGATCAATTTTCTAGAAAATACTGTTAAACTTCACCTTTCATCCTCATTTTCATTTTTATTTTGAATCATGTTTGATTCTTTCCGATCTACCATTCGTAACAAAGTTTCAATCTAGCCTCTGTTATGTCTGTGGGGCCCTGTTTCCTTGGATGCAGTTTGCAGGTCTCAATTCTGTCATGAAGACTTAGTTCTTCCCCCCACGATTAGGCAATCGCACGTTGTTACCTTGTGCACCATACATCCTTGTTAATTTTATTTTGTTACATTGTCCTAACAATAATATTCATTATGGATTGAATAAAATACTGATAGGTTGCATTTATTTCTCAAAAATGTTAAATTAAGTTTTAAATAGATAATACATATATGAGGTAGGAGAAAACGCATGCAGTATGAAAGGGTACACTGCAGAGGAATTGCTGGGTGCCCCTTATGGAAGCCTTGGCTGAGCTGTGGGAACCCTGCACTGCACTGGCCCTTTAGAGCATCGGAGTTAAGACAAGGGGGCTGGGTCTTTATATTCTGGGCAGGCTAGTCATCAGATGCAGCCCTTCCTGGGGTATGGCCAGGACAAGGCTCTTTTCAGCTGATGGCAGTCCTGTTCCTCCTCCTCAGAGCTGACGGCTGAGGGCCATCTGCTCTGCAGCCAGCACTCCCTACAGCTGGGCGTAAATCCTCCTGAAGGGGACCCTGGCATGAGGACCACTGTCACCCACGGTCACCGAGTTATCTCTGGTCCTCCCAGCCCATTTTGGCCGAATACTTATTTTTTATTTTTATTTCCTTATACCTCTGGAGGACCTTCCCAGCCCGAGGGAGCTGTCAGGAGCCTGTCTTCCATCCCCTCCCTGCCCCAGCAGTGGAGCCCACACGGTGGGGGCAGCTGGGTCTTAGCCTCAGGCAGCCTGGGGAGGAGAGCCTTGAAATTCCACCCCCCTCCTTCTTTTTCTTTCTTTCTAAGGCAACTTTCTAGGGCTCTGGAGTTATAAAAAGCTCCTATGTGTCATTTTCTGGCAGTTGGACAGCTGCAGAATGCTACTCGGCAAGCGTTCCTATCCTACCCAAGATTTAGCATTGATTGATGTGTCAGGTTTGGCAGAAGAGTTGAAGGTTATCACAGATCCGTCATACGGAGGTTTGTTAACTTACAATAAAAATATGACACAAAATACGCTTTTCCAGTTACTCCCTCCTTGATGTCTCATGGACAGAGTGCTACCAAACTCCATGGGAGGCACATGAAGAATTGGTAGACAGAGTCTTGGAATGTAATGAAAGGGGATGAGCCCCATGCGGGACTGACACCAGCTCAACACAAGGTTGACATAAGGGAAGCCATATTGTAGAAAAGAAACCATACTGTAACTTTGAATGACCTCTGGTTAACTCACCCAGCAGCCCTCCAGGAGACATACATGCTCTGTAGATTTTTATGGTCCCTCTCAGCTGCGATAAGGTGATAACTTTGCTCTTTTGAGCTCCCCAGAAATGTGATGACCCCTGGAAAGAGATTCTATGCTGATATCCATGACAATTGAAATAACTGGTGTGGTGACTCCCAGTCTGTAACACCAGAGCGTCAACATTCCTAACCCTCTCCCCTACAACCCACTGGCCTATATAACTGTTCAAGATTCTGTGCTCCCTTAAGATGATTCTCTAGGAAGCTTGTCCCCCATCTTCTGATTTGTCTGCTTATTAATAAATGCCCTTTTTCTGCCACAATCTTGCCTCTTGACAACTGGCTTTTGTCCTACAGTGAGCAGATCTCGTTCTTTTGGCAACTCTGGTGGGACTTTAACTCCTGCTTGCAGCCAGTTGACCTTGGACGGGCGACCTGTTGGGTAAGTCCTGAGCAGCTGCTGTGGCTTTCTTTGTCTTGGGGATCTGCTTTTCCTGCTCCTCTGTACTGATGCTGGCTGCCTCCTATTGCTGACTGTGGTAGGAAGAGAAACAGCTACATCTGCGCGTCCACAGGCTCAATCAGGAATAGGGTAAGTGGCCTCCGAGATGCCTGAGAATTCCCTGCCCCTCCGTCTACATTCATGGCAGGAGCATCTGGGTGTGCATTTTGCAATGTGAATAGTTGTAGGACTTTTTTACCTGAAATCTGAGAATGCGTTCACTGGTGTCTGGTTTTTCTGTATCTGTGTTTGTAGGAAGCTCCAGGATCAGACACCTTTTGGGTGAGCAACCTCATTAAAACATGCTTGTGTTTAAAATTGTCTAATATCTCATCAGGATTGTGGGTTAGAGCCCCCACTGGGGAGATTTTTTGCGGGGTTAAAGTCCCAAGGCTAGGATTACTGGTTGAAGGGAGACAATGTGAAAGGGTTACAGCCACCGGGATGCTCAAAAGGATTGGCTTAGAGTCCCAAGCTCTGGGTTCCAGTCCCGGAGAATTGGATCTTGGTGTCTGTTCATGTTTGTCTCTGTCTGACTGTTTTATTTATTAAAATTGGCTGTTTGGGGACTGAGTTTCTCACTGATCGTAACAAGCTCTCTCTAGAAATTACCGTGTTTGTTGTGGCCACCTTGAGAAAATCCCCCTAAAATGGGGATAACTAAACAGCTGGCAAGATAATCTGGGATAATTCAAAATTACAGTGGCCATTTTGAGCTCTTTTTGAGCCTTGAAACCAAGGAACAAGGAAAAATCTTTAAGCTTGAAAGAGTCAAGGGCTCCACCTTTTGACCAAATGGTTCCAGGAGCTGTAAATGTTTGCAGAGAACAGCAGAATCTTACCCAGCTTGTTTTGTGTCCCAAAGGCCTGGCTTGATAATTGTTAGGTTGGGGGGCGAGGGGTGCTTCCCAAAATATGGTAGGACAAAAATGTGCTTGCCCCTATTTTGCAAGCAGAGGTGGTCATACAGAAATGCAGGTTGCACTCCCACTTGTGGCTAAGGGTCCTACAAAATGGCTGTTGGCTTCAGGGGAATTACTTTGGCAATAGAAGGAACATTCCATTAGATAAGATCATTTACAAGTGCATTTTAAAATCCAAAATAACCTTATTGAAAGTTTAGTTGCAGAAAGCTAATGGAAAATTAAGTTATAACAGTTACCTAAAAGAAAAGATTTTATGGACATCCCATAACCTACCTTGGAAGCAGGGCCCCAAAATGAGCTCCTCCCTGAGTGAACAAGATTCAGAGATTTTCTGGGAAACTGCTGTTCAATACACCCAGGTATGGTTACTGTTTGTCTCAGCGGAAACTTGACAAGATATTTGAAAGGATTTAGCAACCTATGATCAGAAATTTGGCCAAACTGGAAGCTGATATTCAGAGCCTACTAGGAATTTTCTTTCCAGGCCTTCTTCCTTAAGTTAAAATAGAACTGAGCAACCAGGGATGATGTAGTCAGACAGGTAGATCAACCTATAATGTCATTTAAGTTACAACCCAGTTTCTGAGGAATTAGAGCAACTGTCCTTAAAAAAAATCCTTGCAAGACTAGAACTCCGGCTCTAAATGCCGTTCAGATACCACCCATTTCCCTTATCTCAAAGAGCTTGCAAACCCTCCAGGGACTATCTAGCCCATTGCTAATTCCTAGGACTGAAGGGGGGGAAAAAAAAGGAAAAAGGAAAGAAAAATGGCCATAAGAGCCCCTTCACCAAAAATCTAGCATCTTGAGTGTCTTTTCCATAAATATTAGTAAAAAGGCTTAAAACAAAATCTGGATTCATAACTTAGGAGTCTTGTGTTCATGGCAACAATTTAAAAACAATAGCTGTGGAGTTTCTGTGTACGTGTGTCTATATGAATATGTGTGTGTGTGTGTGTGTGTAATATCTTGTCTCTGGATGGTATAATTTCTAAAGAGCTCTATTCAATTGGCTTAAAGTAAGCACTGATATAAGTTATTTCTAAATGTAATGGGAACTAACCCAAATGTCTTTCAAGTTAATGTGATATGAAGTAATCTTCAATAAGTAAAAGCTTATTTAAGTTTGTTGGTTTGATTAAAATAGGCACGTCCTCAGAGTTTTCAGCATTGGGTATGATGCAGACATACAGCCTGGGTTTACTAGTCAAATGAGCTCATGTCATCCCTGTTACAAATTTGTCAGCAAAATAATAGCTTAGAATGATAACTGATTTTGTGTGATGTCTCAAAGTCTTTATAGGCAATCTAAGTAATTACTGGAAACAGGTAAACTAAATAAATGTAAAAAAGGTAAAATTTGGGGGGAAACTTTTTAACAATGATTATGTGTTACAATGTATGTACTTAAAACAACTTAAGATAATAGCTAACTGCTTTAGTGTCATGTAAAATTTTTGTGAGTAATCTAAATACGATTGTTACAAACAAATGGTCAAATGTAAGTGAGATAGTTTATAGATAAAATTTTAACAATAATTGTGTGTTATAGCATGTATATTTAAGATAACTTCCAAAATCTCTCTGGTAACTTGAAGTTTTTCTAGGTGAAATTAAGTGATAGAAAATTCATTGAATATATGGGTCATTTTCAAATAAGATAAAATTCTGAAACATTATTGCTAAACATGTCTAAGTTTATCTACTTTTGGCATCTTATTACAAAGAAACTAAAAGATGTTTGGGTCTATTACTGAATTTGTCTTGTATTTTATTAAAAGTTGTACTATGAAGCAGCATGTTTCTAGAAATTATGAAAAGTGTTTATAAACTTGTCAAGACACAGATTGCTAATGTAAAAGACAGTTCATAATTGCTTACTTCTTAGTTTTCACTAAAAATAAAGGTCTGTAAGGGTTAAGAATTCTAGTTAATGTATGTGATTAAAGCTACTAAAAATTAATAAGGAAAACATATTTGTATTTAAGGAAAGTAAGATGTATGTTTTCATTAAAGAAGGTATCAAGAATGAAAATATTTTTGCTTGTTTTGTTAAGAAAGATAAATTTGTCCTAAAGTACTAGGAGGGAAGAAAGAAGGCATGGGACAAATTCTGAATGTAAAAAAAGGAAGCTATAGAAGGTTTGTGGAAGAGGAACCTGAGGAAAGAGTTGTGCATGGTCAAGTTGGCTAAGATTGAAATGAATTTAATTAAGTAAATAAATTTAAATATCAAAGGTAAGCTTGCGAAAAATTAGAATTTGGCTTTCTCTCTTAAAAAGATAATTTTCTTGAACTTTTAGTCTGCTCTTGAAAAGAGGATATAAAAGGTTTTTCTTTATTTTTCAGTAAGTCTACCTAAAAGATAGAAAATCTATGTTTTCTTAAAATAATTTCCTATGTTTAAAAAGACTGAGGTCTTCCTATAAGGGTTTTTTGACTGTGTCTCTTGTCAGTTTGATTGAATGGATAACTAAGAATTGTTTCCTATTTGAGAAAGCGTTTTGAAACTTTTTGATATTTTTGATGAACTTCCCCCCAAATTAAAGTCTTTCTTTTGACTTAAAAAAGGGAAACTTTGAGAATTTCAAATCAGCTCTGGGACTTCTCAAAGAATTTTTTTCTATCTTTCTATAAAGAGGAAGATACTAACTAATTAGACTTATTTGGTATGTTAAATTACATGAGAAGCATTATCAAATGATGATGATAAGCTTTCCCAGGTTATATAGTGTGGCTAAATGTTATTAATATAAGTGTTTAAAAAATTATTTAACATTCAAAAAATTCTGATCTGTCCTGGTTGTAGGTCATAATTCTCGTTATTATCTCAAAGTGTTGTATGTCACCAAAATAGCTAAGTGTCTTTATCAATTGCCATTTTTTAGTGTTATTTGCAGATTGTTTTACTCTGATGCTTTTGCAAATATGTTTCATCTTCAGAGAGATTCATGGAAAGGACTCTGACACTTTCTCTAGAATACAGGTTTCTGATAAACTTTCAGATCATAAAACTGAACTGGGTAAGAAATTACAGAACTCTTACAGAGAAACTGATGACTTCATGAAACTGCTAACAGGAGATTAAAATCAAGAATCAATTACACAGGGCTGAATGAACTGATGAGGATGATTATAATTTTAATGACTTCATTTGAGATATTGCTGGTTTTTTGGTGTTTCGTTTTTCCCAGATTTAAGCTAAGTGTGATTTAGGGAATATGGTACAATAATACCTTTGTAAGCAGAATTGAAACATTTATCTTTTTTTCTCCCTACCTGATCCCTCCAGAATTTGGAAACTCTTAGTGAGTGAGTATTGTTTTCATGGCAATACAGTTATTTGCATAAGATCAATAAGAATCTGTTGTCTTCATAGCAGGTCACAATTGGAAGCATTGGTTATATTACTAAATCTTTGACAGGAATGTCATATTTGAGAGAAACATGCAGACTCAGATATGACCAGGCAGCTTTTGATGAACAAAAGTTGACTTTATGGAATAAAGCCTCCTGGAAATATTGGCTTGGTACCTTGCTTGCAGTGTTCCTAGCAACCTTATCAGGTGAGTAAAGAAGGTCACTTCCCTGACAGATGCAAGGAACCTCAAGAGAAGAGAGAAATCCACCCAAATCTAAAGTATTTCAGGAAGAGTCCAATGACAAGTCTTTGTTTTGGTTTTCCTGGCCTCAGAGGCCTTTAAAGTTCAGTCTTAGATTCCTTATAAAAAGTTCCAGCAAATTTAAAAGAGCCTATATGATCAATTGCTATTCTTGCTGTACTTACATAAATAATTGGGCCAAGTTTATTTAAACTAGACTTATTTTGCCAAGCAACGAGTCTTCATTTGGCTTTCATTGGTAAAAATGAGGGTAGTTTTAAAGAGAAAAGTTATGTTTCAATAGAAACTATAGTACACATTCATGGATATTAGGTTCTAGTTCTGATAATTGTCTTTGAGGTTTTATTTTATATCTTTAAACTGGAGTGGATCTTGAATTCTTCTAGTTTCCTAAAATATCTGGCTACAAGTCTCCAAACTAATGTTTTCAATCTTTTCCATCATTTTCACTTGGAATCATTGAGAACTGAATTTGCCCTTTTTCCTGAATCCTTGCAAACTTAAGCTGGACAACTTGATGTAAACTTTCTAAAGATTCACATCTGTTGCTCTGTACGCCACTCAGAAAGATACCTGAACACCTGATGACATCACCAGAGACATTTCAAACTGCGAAAGCTGCTTTGACTCTCGCATCTAGAGATCTTTTTGACTGTCTGCCCCCTGGGCTCAGAAACTGGTTTATAATTTGCTCCTGCCATTAATCTTATTTTTCTTTTTGTTTCTCTAGAAATGCTTCTTATTAAACATCTGGTTACTTGCTTACACAATAGAAGCCTAACTTTGGGAGCCCACATTCAGCGCAGTCTTACTAAGAGACTGGTTCAATGAGATGGAACAACCTATGCCTCTCATCAGCAGGATATCCCTAAAGATTGAGGAATGAACAAAAAAGGGGGGAATTGATACCAGCTCAACACAAAGGTTGACATAAGGGAAGCCACGTTGTAGAAAATAAACCATACTATAACTTTGAATAACCTCTGATTAACTAACCCAGCTGGATATGCACCCTCCAGGAGATGTACAGGCTCTGTAGATTTTATGGCCCTCCCAGCTGCGATAAGATGGTAACTTTGTTCCTTTGAGCTCCCTAAGGATATGAAGACCCCTGGACAGAGATTCTATGCTGATATCCATGACAATTGAAATATCTGGTGTGGCAACTCCCAGTCTGTAACACCAGAGGGTCAACATCCCTAACCCTCTCCCCTATAACCCACTGGCCTATGTAACTACTTCAAGATTCTGTGCCCCCCTCAAAATGGTTCTTTAGGATGCTAGTCCCCCATCTTGCAATTTGCTAGCTTATTCCTTAATAAATGCCCTTTCTGTAGGGGTTAAGTCCATGTGCTCTGCTTCTGTGGCCTGGGGTTCACAAATTTGGATCCTGGGTGTGGACCTAGCACCACTCTTCAAGTCACAATGTGGTAGCATCCCACATAACAAAGAGGAAGATTGGCATAGATGTTATCTCAGCGACAATGTTCCTCAAGCAAAAAGAGGAAGATTGCCAACAGATGTTAGCTCAGGGCCTTCCTCACACACAAGAAAAATAATAAGCGAGGAAATAAATAAATTCCCTTTCTCTATCACCATCTTGCCTCTTGATGATTGGCTTTTGTCTTGTGGTGAGACAATCGTGCCCTTTTCGTGGCAACAGGACGAGGAGAGGCCATTTCGACATCAGTTGGCTCACCTGTGGGGTGAGCACCACCTACCTTGAAGGATAGCTGGCCCCATCTCAGGATATGACTGCAGGGGGCTCATTTCCTCTTCTTGTGCTCTCTCCCAAGCCCCATGGCATCCTGCCCCATCCTGCAGAAGGAGAAAGTGTTCCAGTCCGGAGCCCATGCCTACAGAATCCCTGCTCTGCTCTACCTGCCTCAGCAGAAGACCCTGCTGGCCTTTGCAGAAAAGCGGAGGGACAAGAGGGATGAACATGCAGAGCTGATTGCCCTGCGCAGAGGAAGCTATGATGTGGCCACCCACCAGGTCCTGGTAAGGCAGGATGAGGCTAGAATCACTCCACCAAGAATACAGGGACCATTCCATCCTTAGATGGCTGAGGCCTGGGGGATAGAGGTAAAAGATACATTGAAATTCAAGAGGAACCTATCAGGGATGGGGCAGAGAAGGTGTGCCTACCTGATCAATTGGACCTCACATGGGTTTACCACGAACAAGTCCAGCTGGCCTGGCTACATCTGCTTTATGGCATGACTGGACAGTCATTCAGGGACACCGAAGTTTGGAAAAGTTTCCCTGTATCCCTGAGAACCTGAGGGAGGAGTAATCCAGTATCACATGGGGGGTTGTATCTTTGAATAAAATTAACCTGGGGAACAGAGTAAGGGTTGGGGTGATTGCTCATGTCCTGAAGTTACAGCATGTAGATCAAGTAATTCATTTTGACGAAGACATCCAAGGCTGGCTTCTCATATATGAAGGGCTTAATATTATTATCGTTGTTTTGTGGTCATTATTCCATGAACCTGGGTTCAAGTCCTAGTTCCACCGCTTGCCAGAGGTAAGGCCTTGGGCAACTCACCTACCCTACCTGAACCTCTCATTCTCCAGATGTAAGACAGAGCTAATAACACCTGTCCCTCAGGAGTTAGGGTTAGGATTAGACAAGATAATGGATGTTAGGCTCTGGGCACAGTGTCTACCCTGAGAATCACTCATTGGGGGATAGCTGTTAATGAATGGGGATAGATGTCCTAGCTGCAGCATATATGACATAGACCCAGGGATTGTTGAAGCTCAGTGTGAGTCCTAGTGTCATGGTACTGTCCCTCCTAGGCTGCATTAATAGAGTATGATTTATAGAAGATGGAAGGTGATGGTCATATTCTGTCCCACGCTGGCCAGACTATTGTAGTTACTGCTAGGGCTTTACTTTGCAAGAATGAGAAGCTGGAAGGAGCTGGTAAGTTGAAAGAACCAGGATGAAGCTGGGAATGGCTCGTGCCTGAATCACTTTTGTATCTTGGGTATTACGTCTGGCACATTGTAGGTGCTCTGTAACGTATGTTGGTGGGAACGGAAGCAACAGCCATTCAAACGAAGAGTGGGCTGCAGGGAGGGAGCGAGGTGGAGCCCTGGCTCTGCCAGCTCTGGGGAGGTGCTGTCAGGATGGATGAGCGCTGGACGAAGAATTCTCTTTGAGCATCTTTGGTTCTAACCCCATGAGACAAGCAGCCCCCCAGAGCACTGCTCCTGTCACAGTCACTGGCCGGTTCAATGCTATGCTGCTGTTTCTTCCTTTCTCCTCCCATCCAGTGGCACGCTGAGGAGGTGGTGACCCAAGCCCAGCTGGAGGGCCACCGGTCCATGAACCCGAGCCCCTTGTATGACGAGAAGACGGGGACCCTCTTCCTCTTCTTCATTGCCATCCCCGGGCAGGTCTCCGAGCGCCACCAGCTCCACACCAGGGTCAACGTGACACGGCTGTGCCAAGTCACCAGCACCGACCACGGGAGGTCCTGGAGCCCCGCCAGAGACGTCACTGACTCCATCATTGGCTCGGCCTACAAGGAATGGGCCACTTTTGCGCTGGGCCCGGGACACTGTCTGCAGCTGCACAACGAGTCACAGAGTCTGGTGGTGCCTGCTTACGCTTACCGGAACCTCCACCCCCGCCACAGGCCTGCCCCCTTCGCTGTCTGCTTCATCAGCCACGACCACGGGCACACATGGCAAAGAGGGAACTTTGTGGCCCAGGACACCCTGGAGTGCCAAGTGGCTGAGGTCGGGAGTACAAAACAGAGGGTGGTGTATCTGAACGCTAGAAGTCCGCTCCGAGCCAGGGTCCAGGCTGAGAGCAACAACGATGGGCTGGATTTCAAGGAGATCCAACTAGTGACAAAGCTTGCGGAACCTCCCCAAGGCTGCCAGGGGAGCATCGTCAGCTTTCCCAACCCCACAGTTCAGTCAGACTTCTCAGACAAGTGGCTGCTGTACACCCACCCCACTGACTCCCGGCAGAGATCCAACCTGGGCGTGTACCTCAACAAGTGGCCCCTGGCCCCCACGGCCTGGTCGGAGCCCACTCTGCTGGCCAAGGGCAGCTGCGCTTACTCAGATCTCCAGAGCATGGGTGCCGGCCCGGACGGGTCACCCCAGTTTGCATGTCTGTACGAATCAAATAATTACGAGGAGATCATCTTCCTCATGTTCACCCTGAAACAAGCCTTCCCAGCGGAGTTTCTGCCTCAGTGAGCCCACCGCATGCTGTCCAAGAAGGACCACCACTGGCCTGGAGCCTCCATCTCTTCTTTCACACCCCAACTCAGAGGCTGATGATTTTCCTTTTCTCCCAGCGCCCTGTGCACTGTGGACACCAGCCCTGGGTTCCCTTCACTGAAAGTGTGCAGAGAGGTCTGCCTCTCGACTCTTTTCCTCTTTTCTTGTTTCAGTCTTCTCAGAGGATTCTATTTTCAGCCCAGAAACCGAAGGAACGTGACTTCCCGGAGCCCCGTGTCAGGCAGGGCGCAGAGAGCTCGGCACGGTGACTGTTGCTCTGCACAGCTCAACCTGCCTGCTCCCCACGGCCCCAGCCTTTGCACAGGTCTTGATAAATTATCTTGTCCGGCCCACTTCTTCTTGGGAAATGCTCACATTGTGTTCCTGGGGAAGGGCTGAGACAGAGACGTAAATGAGAAGAGGGGTGTGTGCGTGTGTGTGTCTTCTTGAAAATGCTTTAGAGCAGACAGCATGGGGAACAGCTTCATAGGGAGGAAAAGCAGGACCTAGGAAAATTAAGCTAGCTTAAGTCATTGTCTTAGTTTCCCAGGGCTGCTGTGACAAGTTAACACAAATTTGGTGGTATAAAACAACAAAATGTATTCTTTCATAGCTCTGGAGGCTAGATGTGCAAAATCAGGTGTCTGCGGGTCTGTGCTCCCTCCGGAGGCTCCGGGGGAGAATGATTCCTGACCTCCCCAGCTTCTGGTGACCCCAGGGGTTTCTTGGCTCACGGTTCCATCACTTTGATGCTCTGTCTTCGAGTGGCTTTGTCCTCTTTCCCCTGTTTTCTCTTCCGTCTTTTATAAGGACTTTTGTCATTGGATTTAGGACGCACCCAGATAATCCAGGGTGATCCTTCACTTAATTACATCTGCAAGGACTCCTTTCTAAATAGTGTCACATTCACAGGTCCTGGAGGTTGGGACATGGGTGTATCTTTTTGGGGCCACCATTCAACCACTACAGTCATCCTAAGTTATTTTTGTATAGGTGACGTGGCTAAAAGTAGAGGTGAAATTCAGATGAATCAGATAACTCAGAAGAATGGAGGGGGCAGGAGGGGTTGGGCTGTTGGACGTGCCTCTGTGGGGTGGAGCTGCTCTAGGGCACTCAGTGTTTGTGGTGACAGGGGTGTCACCATGTGGAGGCAAAGGGGAGGTGCTGTGCTTGTGTAGTTCTTGTCATATAGAAAGCCGGGTAACAACCTGAGAGGGGGCCCGGCCTGGGTGGAGGAGGCGGACACCTCTCTGACCTCCAGGGTCTCCAGAGACCTTTGTCACATGACTCTGCGGAAGAACAGACTTGCCCCCCAACCCCCATCAGAGCCCCTCTAATCAACTCTCCTACTACTGATTGGATCCATCTAGCAGTTTGGTGACAGGACGTCAACGACAACAGTCATGGGTCCTTGCAGTTGAGCTGCGTCTCCATGGGGCCAGGAGGTGGTTAAAGGGAATCTTCCCTGTGGGGAGCTGGGGGTGCAGCTTCGGTTCTGGGTGTGGTTCTCCCTATCTCGGGGGGACCCGCCTCCTATCTCGGTGCTGCTTCTCTGTGTGGGATTTTAAGAAATCCAGCTGGAAGGATGAGGAATCGAGGCCTGATCATTGCTGAGATGGAAAGAGAGACCCCTCTGTGTTGAGGATGCCAACGTGGTGTCTTCCAAACCCCGCAAAGGTAGCTGCGATAGGGGAGTAGCTGAGGCCCCGTCAGGAGGGCGAGGACGAGGGCATGTGGGCAAGGGCAGTGCACCCTCAAAAGGCTTAAAGCTAGGGTGTCCCTATAGTGTATTATCCACATCAAGAGTGACAGGAGGATGCTATTAATATTTACACCAAGACAATGGGCACTAACCAGGACCGTCCCAGGCAAACTGAGAGGTTTAAGAGAGAAAGACCCACCAAAGACTGTGCCAGGGGCTGGCCTCCGCCAGCTACCCTGGAAGAGCCGATCATCTCTGAAGGGTCTTGAGATAAGGCAGGAATGGGATAGGACATCTGGCCACTGCCAAGCAGAACGTCACTCTCTTAGACTCTCTCCAGTCACAAAGGTCTTGATTCCAACTTCCTGTTAGAATTCCCAGGGGAGCTTTTAAATCCTGCTGATGTCCAGCCTCCACCCGTGACCAACTGATCCAGAATTTCTGATGGTGAGGCCCAGGTGTGGGTATTTTTTTCAAAAGCCCCTCAAGTTATTCTAGTGGACTTAAGGATCAAGACTTACTGGCACAGATGATCTCTAAAGTTCCTTCTAGTTCTAAACATATACAATGCCAAGGTCTTCTGATGTGAGTGGGAAAAAAAGGTAGCAGTTGATTTGGTTAAAGCTGAACTGATCTACTCATCAAAAGACACCACTAAGAGAGTGAGAAGAAAAGCCATAGATGGGGCGAAGATACTTATAATACACATATCTGACAAAAGACTCATATCCTGAATATATAAAGAGCTCCTACAAATCAATAAGAAAAAGATAAACAATCCAATGAAAATAGCAAAAGGCTTGGACAGGCACTTCACAAAAAAGGATATCTTAAAGGCTGCTAAACCCTCAAGGAAATGCAAATTAAAACCGTGAGATACCCACAAGAATGACTACATTTAAAAAGATTGACAGCAGCAAGTATTGGCAAAGATGTGAGGCAACCAGAACTCTCATACACCTCTGGAGGAAGTGTAACTGGTACAACCACTTTGGGAAGCTATTTGGTAGTATCTACTAAAACTGAACATGCAAATAATCTATGACCCAACAACGCCGCTGTGAAGAAGTAGCCAAGAGAAAGGAGTGCAAATATCTGCAAAGACAGCTTTAGATGTTCACAGCAGCCTCATTTGTAAGAGTCCCAAGCTGGAAACAACCCAAACGTCAATCAAAAATAAGAACGGATAACTGAATTGGGGAATTTTCATGCAATGGAATATTATACCACAGTGAAAGAACGAACTATGGCCATACACAATAGCACGGATGATTTTCAGACATTATATTGAGTAAAAGAAGCCAGACTCAAAAGAATACACACTTTATGATTCTATTTATATGCAGTTCAAGAGCAGGCAAAACCAGTGTATGGTCTCGAAGTCAGGATAGTGGCTATTTCTGGTGGAGGAGAGCTATTCCCTGGGAAGGGGCTAGAAGGGGACTTCTGGGTGCTGGAGACATTCTGTTTGATCTGGTGCTGGTTAGGAGGGTAATTCATATGTAAATATTCAATGAGCTGTGCACAAGATTTGTGTACCTTCCTGTATGTATGTTATGCCTCAATAAAAAATAAATGTTGAACTGAGTAGTGGATTTGCTAGTTAAACCTCCAAATCAATATATTATATTGAGTTTTAAAACTTTGGAGTGGAATTTTTTTCTTCTTTTTTTTTTTGGTGAGGAAGATTGGCCCTGAGCTAACATCTGCTGCCAATCTTCCTCCTTTTTTGCTTCAGGAAGATTGTTGCTGAGCTAAGATCTGTGCCAATCTTCCTCTATTTTATGTAGGATGCCACCACAACATGGTCTGACGATCTGTGCTAGGTCCATGCCCAGGATCCGAACCTGTGAACCCTGGGCCACCGGAGTGGAGCGCACAAACTTAACCACTACACCACCGAGCCAGCCCCTGGAACTGAATTTTTTCAACAAACTTTTTTTGAGGAATAATTTTAGATTACAGAAAAGTTACAAAAATAGTACAGAGCATTTCCATATACCCCACACCCAGTTTCCCCTAATGTGAGCATCTTACATAACTGTGGGACGTTTGTCAAAACCAAGAGATGAACATTTTTACATTACTATTAGCTAAAGTCTAGACTTTATTCAGATTTCACCAGTTTTTCTACTAACGTCCTTTTTCTCTTCTAGGATCGAATCCAGGACACATTTAGTGTATTTAGTGAAACTGAATTTTTACTGTAATTTGTGTCCTTAGAGACCTAGACACACACACACACAAAGGGATTGATAAACAGTTCCAGCAGGCCCCTCCCCTCTACCGCCTTCCCCTAAAAACACTTCCCAAACAAATAAACAAAGAGGCAAAGGCAAAGAATGTGTGCTTCAGGCCCTGCCTGCTGGGGTGAAACTGCTGGGAGGAGTAGTTCAGCCTCTGAAGATTCAGGAAAGTGGCCCCCAAGTGAATCGCACCAGAGTGTCAGGCTGTGCCACCTTGGGGGTGGGGACCTTAGCCAGTTTTGAACCCAATGTCACTGCCTAAGCATCTGGGGGCTGGAGTGGAGTGTGTGTGTGTGTGCGTGTGCACACGCCTGTGTGTGCATGTACCCATGTGCGTGGCCATTGCACTTGCACCCCCTGGCCGAAGCTGGTGGGGGCTGGTGAAACAGTGGCCAGCCCTCCAATGACCAGCCCTATGTGAAGGATCCATGGAGCCCGACCGCAGCCTGTGGACATCACTACAGCCCCCAACTCTCTAGTAAGGGGGGGCATCCTGAGGACCAGAGATGTCCCTAAAGGAAGAGAGAGAGATGCCCTACCATCCGGAGACCAGAGCTCAAAAACACTATCAATGCTGAGGAGTCAGAGCTCATGTCATCAATAAGGACCCCCTGGGACAAGGGTCATCATTTCCATCATATCCCCATTTGTTTCCCCTCTTTGTTTGGTCCAGACATCTTATGGCTCATGGGAAATGACAGTAGAGTACTGAGAGCTACATACTCTGGCCTGGTCTATCGCCACACGCATTGCCGAGACTTTGCCCATTCAGGACCCGGAGAACGGATCAGGGTCAGTGACACAGCCAAGGCCACCTTCTCCACACCATCCACTCCAGGCACCAAGAATTCAGTTTGCCTCCTCGGGATGCTGAGGCTGCCATTACACAACAAATGCACATAGAGCATCAGCAAAGGACCGGATGTTGTTCTAGGAGCTGGGGTTCAATGGTGACAAGACAGAGGCACTGCCCTTGAGAAGCTCACATCTCATGGGATAAGGTGGATGATAAACACATAAGCGATGAAGTAGGAAATGCAACTCTGTACTGATGAGTGATAAAGAGATTGTAAGAGGGAACGGTACAGTCAAGAATGTGTGCAGTCTGCTGGACCTGGGGCCATCAGGGTTGGCGTCTAGGGAGGTGGCATTTTAGCGGAGGCCCAGGAGAGAACAACACATCTTGATTGTTCGCCTCAGGGGGCCACAGCCATGGACCCAGGACCTGACCAGGGTCCAGCCCAACCCAGGAACGTTAGTGTCCTACATTGCCCCAGTGTTGTCCTTGGAGCCCACTGCACGGGTTTCTACCTGCACTTAGAGCAGTGGTTCTCAAAGTGCGCTCCCTGGGGCAGCCCCTGGGAAGTGTGAGAAATGCCAGTTCTTGGGTCCTGCTGAATCCTACAGACCTTCTGAATCCGAAACTCTGGGGGTGTGCCCAGCAACCTGTGTTTTAACAAGCCCTCCAGATGATTCTGATGCATACGACAGTTTCAGAACTTGGAGAAGCCCTGGTGTGGAACCCAACCTGCCAGGACTTTGTTCGAAACGCAGGAAGCTCCTCCCAGGCTGCAAGACCACGCTGACCATCCTGGTGGCCTTACTGATACAGATGGCTGCTTGTGCGACTTAAGGCCTGGCCCCTAGACGAGGGTGTTTGGTGATCTGGGCTGGGAGTGAGAGGGTGGCAGAGCTCCTCCTTGCCCAGGCGTTCTCTGCCTGCAGCTTGCATGGATGGAGCGGGGAGAACGTATTGCTGGGCATGCCCTTCTAACTTGGTCAAAATGATTAGAAGAGGATGATCTTTGGGAATGGAATAAATGTCCATGGCGTCTCAACGAACCTTCCCTTGGTGCCAATGGGTTTGCAGCCCACTTGTTTTACGCTGGTCTCTTACAGCTGTGCCCCTCCCCTAATAGCTGTGGTCCACCCCTGACCTGGCTCAACCAATGCCCTTTCTCTGTCACTCATCCTTGCAATGAGCCACAACATCACTGGGTACTTGGAAAGCAAGTCTGGTCCCTTCTTGGCCATTCTGTAACTTAAATATACATTTCTAATTGGTGTAACCTAATAGAAAGGCTGACAATGAATTTCTACTTGATTCTAAAGTCACAAAGCTACATGCAGAACTCCTGCAGCCTTTGTGTGCATGGGGCCCTCAATCTGGGCCCCCTCCCCGCTTTCTGTTCTTGGCAAGTCCACCACCTGTCCCCGTTCCTTGAAGGAGCACATGTGCCAGGTACATGAAGGCCATGGGACACGAGCTTCCGTGGAGTCAGCCACTGGACAGACTGTCTCGTGAAGGGGGAAACCATCTGAAATTTGTCAAGACCCAAGATGAAATAGATTCAAAAGTCATTTTCTGGTGAGGTCCACAACAGCCGTGACAGATTCCGCCTCCTCCCCTAAGAATTTTAATCATGCCAAAGCCACACACACATGCACACATATGCATACACTCCCACAGCGTTTCTGCTCCTAACCGCTCCTTTCCCAAGGACCAGCTCTTCCTGTTGACTCATGCCATGAAAGACCGTGTCTCCTAAACTGACCTCCTGGCTGGACACCTGTACCAGTCTCCTCCCCAAAATACCTTGCAGTTCCAGGCAGGAGAGGCCCTCCTCTGATACGGGGGATGGTAGAGGTCAAGAGGGCCCCTGCTGAGTCATGTGAGGCTTGGAAGAGGAGAGAGAGGGCTTGGGGCCTGTCCAGGGTGGTCACTTCGGAAGGCCCAGAGCCTGGCCCCGGGAGCAGAGCAGGTGGGGTCGTCTGCTAAAGCCAGTGGTGCTAACAGAGGACATCTGCTGTCTCAGGAGAGACCCCCTCTCTGCACAGCCAAGATTAACTGGGGGCAACATGGCGGCCACAAAGACTAACTGACGCTTGTCCATTCTTAGAGGTAAGGCCACACATAGCAAGACACAAAACGTTAGCCCTTTAGAGATGGAAGTGACCTTGAAGTCTAAGTCCGGCCTACTCAGTTGACAGGGGGATGAAAGAGGGTCCCGTGAGGTCTCGTGACTTCCTCAAGACCACACAGCCAGTTAGAGGCAGGGCCAGGAGAGCAACTGGGTTTTCTGAGCCCAGATTAGTGTTCGTGCATCTGTTCTGAGTTGTTTCCATCGTCTCTGTCTGAACATCCAAGAAATGCAACGGGGTCTGTGCATCTGGGTTCTGGGATGTGGAGCTCTGCTTGGCCTGTCCCCAGAGCCTGTTCCCTCAGCCCCTGGGCACTGTGCCACCTCCCCTGGCTTTCCCTCATCCTCTCACCAGAGAGGGCAGGGAGATGGCAGCTTGGCTGTCAGCCCCGGTCTGCAGACTCGCCAGCCCGGGTTACCTAAGAAGGCGGCAATTCATGCAGAGCCAGGAGGAGTTGGGGAGCTCAGCCTTCAAAGGGCCCTATTCTTCACCTTGAGATTTCAGCGCTGGGACCACTCGGTCCCCGCGTCTCAACCCCTCCACGTGAAGACGAAAGGAAGGAATCTAAGACTTAAATGCAATCCTGTAATCACACAGCTCTGAGCGGCGACGAAGCTGACTATACTTTTGGCAAGGTGTTCCTTTCTTGAATTTCATCTTTGTACTGTTTTTACAGGAGGGTTTCAAACTAAGAGATGCCAAACACTTGGAAGCACAAAGAAGCTGGAAAAAAATACCATAATTCCACTAAGCAGACTCACATGTTCTTCTGGTCTTTTACCTGTGAACTTTTCTTTTTTTCCCCAAACTGAAATCACGCTGCAAAATTGATATAGGATGACGTTTTTCTCTCCTACTTGACATGATATCATAAGCATTTCCTCCATGTTATTTTCTTGCAAAATAGTGTGTCAAAGAGACATACTGTGAGTTATTAACCATTCCTCGAGTATTAGAAATTGAAGTTACTTCCGTTTTTATTCTGTTATAAATACACTGACATGAACCTCTTTGTGAGTAAATCTTGGTCCTCATCTGTGATTATTTCTATAAATTGAATTGTTGAGTCCAAGATGAACACTTGAGATCTCTTGAAATGTGTTGTTCACAAACGTCAAGCACAACTCCCCATTATGAGGTAAAATGCCCTGAAATGGCTTTCTTCTTTTATAATTTTAAGCACCTGAGCACCCAGAAAAATTAAGTCATGCATTTGTCCTTTAATTCATAAGTCATGGTTCCTGCTTTCTCTCTGATGTGCTTTATAATCTAGGTGAAAGACCAGAGGTAGACACACACAGAAAGTTCTAGAATCACAGAGGTCAGAAGGGCCCAACTAGAAAAGATTCATTGAATCCCCATCAGGTGTTTGGCAGTAAGCTAGGGTACTAAACAAAGCAAATGTCTGTTGAGGCCTGACTGTGCGCCAGGCAATGTTCTGAGCCCTCAGCAGGTGTTCATGCATTTATCCTCACGATAACCCCATGGGGCAGATTACTGCCTCATTCTCATCCCCATCTTACAGAGGAAGAAACTGAGGCAGAGGAGGATTAAGCCACTTCTGGTAAGTGGCTGAGCAGGAGGTCAAGTGCCTGAGGCTGCCCTTTCCTCCCTGGTGGACGTGTCACAGCACAGGGCGAGAAGTCCCAACACAGGGTGTAAGCTCCAGGAGGACAGGGGTGTTGCTCCCTGCTGCATCCCTGGGGGCTGGTCATCTGGCAGGCTCTTGGTCAGTATTTGTTAAATGAATGAATGAAGGAATGGACACATCAAGGTACTGATTTGGTCATACTGGAGCCCAGAGTGGGTATGGGAGAAGGAGGAGAAGATCAGGAAAGGTGTGGACTTTGAAGGGCTTGGTGGGACCTGCCAGAGAGTTGGCATTCATTCCTACCACAGAGGGAAGATCTCAGGGGGTCTCACTGGGAGGCGTGGCTGACCCCGATTTTCATTTTAGAAAGAGAACCCCAGTAGAAATGAGGACATAGTGAGAGATGCGGGCGGAGTGGGAAGGAGCCTAAGGGAGGGTGGGTTAGTAAAGGCCCTCGTGAAAAGTCCTGGAGACAAACTATGCAAGAGTGGAATGAAGCTGGGGCAGTGGGGGTGCATTGAAGGGAGTGGATTCCGGAAGTTTCTGTGGTTCTGCAGCCCATAGGAGGTGGATGAGGATGAATATGTCATTGGGATCCTGGGAGACTGGGTGGTGTGGTGACAGGAGTCTAGATAGGCGATACCTGTGGAAGAACAGGTTTTTGGTGTAAAGATGGAAAACTCAGATGAGGTGGGGCTCTAGTGTCCACGGGCTATCCACCTTGGCAGCAGGAAGTGCGGATGGGAACTCAAGAATGGGGTCAGGGCTAGAAATGTGGATTTGGAAGGCATAGTGGGCAAAAGGCCCTGGAAAGCATGGGCTAGACAAAAGAGGAGGCCGTGAATCAGAAGAATTCCAGAAAGGCAGGAGAGGGCTGTCGGGCAGGCTACAGTGAGGATGTTGGGAGAAAGAACTCGTTGGAGATCTTGATGAGAAGGCTTCAGTGGGAGGCGGTGACACTGTGAGAATGAATGAGGACAATTTATTAAAAAAGGTCTTAGTTAAGGTGAAAAGACAGGGTGATACCCAAGCCGGAAGGAAGCAGGTGGAAGCTGATTCTCAGTCGTGGTGGCCCACTGGACCAGCCAGGGGATGTCCAGGCGCCACCCGAGAGATTCCTATTTAATTGGCCTAGGGTGGGATCTTTCAAATGCACAGCCAAGGCTGAGAACCACTGACAGAGAAAGTTGTTGCTGTCATTGTTTTAAGATGGAAAAATCTTAAGCCTGCTTGTAGGGTGAGGAGGAGGAGAAGGAGAAAATCCAGAAGAGTCAGCGTGGCTTTGGGAGCTGTCCCAGCAGGGTGATGAGGGAACCCAGGGGCGGTAAGGAGGATGATGGGGCTAGAGGCAGATGGGGACACATTTGAAGGAGGCCTGGGAGACCCCTCTACTGTTTGTGAGCAGAAAAGTGAGGGGTTTATTTCTTGATGACTTCTTGAAGTGAGCTGCTCTGGGGAACGTGGGGAGGTGAGGCAGGCAAGTGAGGTCAACTGGAAAAACACAGGCTTTGAGGGCAGCCAACAGGGAAGGCAGAGAGGATGTCCAGAGGATGCTGGTTGGGAGCTGTGGGTTTGTCCTGGTGCTAAGCTAGGTGAAAGGGGCAAAGGAATGGGCCTAACAATTTGAGTCCAGCACAGAATTTGGGGCTCACCTAACTCAAAGTGTGTAGCATGCATAGCGGTGTGGGGGACGGGAATTGGCCACCCCAAGCTATGTCTCTTTGACATGAGGATTATTTTAGGCTGGTTACTTTTAAAAACTGCAGATGGGAAGGAGGCTCTGAGGAGTAGAATTTACTTATCCTTTGTTAAGAGACATTTACATTGTAAAGGAAATCTCCATCTGTAAAGGTGTCTCCCTCTCTGTACCAGGAAGAAGGGGGGATGAACTTATCTCTAGAAACTCTTTATCAATGCCAAAGGCAAGGACTTAAATATGCATTTGTTTACTGTACTTGTGTGGTAATCTCCCAGGATCGACTCCCCCTCCACCCCCAATATCCTCCTTTGTCGTTAGCTGAAGATGGTATTTAAGGTGGTGGCTTCAGCCATTTTGGCAAGTTGCTCAGCTTGCTTGACCTCTCCCATGTATACATGTCATAAAGCTTTGTTTAATTTTCTCCTGTTATTCTGTCTCACGTGAATTTAATTCATTCTCTGGCCAGAAGAACCCACAGTGGGGAGAGGAAATGTCTTCCTCCCCTACAATGGTTATAAGATCAAGCAGACATGAGCTAGAATCTCAGATCTGTCACTAACTTGCAGATGAATTATTTAACCTCTCTGGGTCTCAATTTCTCCGGAACCCTGGCGATAGCCAGCCCTGTGGTCTAGGTTAAGATTCGGCACTCTCACCATGTAGTCTGGGCTTGTTTCCTGGTCAGGGAACCACACCACCTGTCTGTCAGTTCTCATACTGTAGTGGTTGCGTGTTGCTGTGATGCTGAAAGCTATACCACATGTATTTCAAATACCAGCAGTGTCACCCAAGGTGGACAGGCTTCAGTGGAGCTTCCAGACTAGACAGACTAGGAAGAAGGACCTGGCCACCCACTTCCAACAAAACTGGCCAAGAAAACCCTAGGAATAGCAGCAGACTGTTGTCTGATATGGCACCAGAAGGTGAGCGGATGTCACCAAAAGACTGGACAGGGTTCCTTCCGCTCTACTGTCCACAGGGTCACTGGGAGTCAGAATCCACTTAATGGCACCAACCAACAAACAAAATGGGGATAATAATAAGACATATGTTATGGGGTATCATGAGTGAGGTAATTCATGCCGAGAGCTTAGCACAATGTCTTACACATAGTAGGTGATAGACATTAGCTATTGTCATAATTTAGCAAGTATTAGAGTACTGCTATGGACTGAATTGTTTCCCTCTAAATCCACATGTTCAAACCCTAACCCCTAATGTGACTGTATTTGGAGATAGGGTTTTTAGGAGGTAATTAAGATTAAATGAGATCATAAGGGTGGGGTCCTAATCCTATAGGGCTGGTGGCCTTATAAGAGGAGGAAGAGACGTCTCTCTCCATGTGCATGTACTGAGGCGGGGCCATGTGAGGACACAGGAGAAGGCGGCCGTCTCCAGGCCAGGAAGAGGGCCCTCACCAGGACCCGCCCCTGCTGCCCCCTGATCTTGGACCCTCCAGAACTGCGAGGAAATAAATGGCTGTCATTGAAGACGCCCCGTCTGTGCTATTTTGTTGTGGCAGTCTGAGCTGACTGAGATACCTACTACATGGCGTGTGGGCCGATGCTACAGCCGTGAGGGATGAAAAGACAAATGTGGACTCTCGAGAATGTGATAATCTGATGAGAAGATGAGAGAGGTGCATAAAAGACACTGCAATTGATGACAGGAAAACGCTCTGAGAGAAGAGCCGGCAACAGTCGTGGGGGCTCCGGGGGCTCAAAGAGGAGGGACAATATTCGATATTCAGCAAGAGTAATAGAAAAAGCCTGTGCTTCCGGCAGCCTGGAAGAGGGGATGCAGTGGGAGCAGAGGGTGGCAGGGATGGTGGAAGGAAGAGCAGGGGTGGAGGGGCATTTCAGAGGTGACTTTCATGCAGTTTTAGGAGCCGATCCAACGGCAAGGAGGTAGTCAGGAAAATCTGGGGCTTCCTGAGACCCAGGGGCAGCCACGCAGGAGGAAGAAGTCGCAAGATTCTGGTGGGAATGAGGCTGGAACCTACAGCGTGGGCTTCCTTGGTTTATGGTTTTGGTACATCAGTTAAGAGAGCCGCTGGCTGTTGAGAGCAAAGAGGAAGAGGAGCAGAATAAGAAGCTGGGAAGCAGTTGACACGCAATTGCCTCGGAAAGCGAGTGGCTGTTGGCAGAAAATGCATTTAGGAAACGCAGTAACAGGCCCTGCCAAGGGAGAGTTGTCGTGATTCAGGCTTGGGAAGGGCCCGGGGCCAGAACTGAGGCTGGAGGTGGTGCAGGAGCCTGGGCAGTGTGGCACGTGTCAGCAGCAGGCGGTGGGTGGCTGAGGGCTTGGCTTGGGGCTGGAGAGTTGCTGTCTCCAGAGTTTGGCAAATCTGACCCAAGGGGAAGACAGCCAGGAGGGAGCGGTTGCTATGACAACACAGGTACGTGGGGGCTATCCCAGAGCCTCGCTTTACACACCAGGTGTGGGCTTGGTACAAGCAAGATGCAAAGCTTCACAGACCTCCTCCGAGGCCAGCGGGCCAGCCTCTTCACGTTTTCATGTTCAGCCCGGGAAACACGCCCAGGCAGTTTTCTTGGAAAGGGAATGTATACGTTTTTTTAAAAATTCAAATCATATAAATATAAGGGGACAGCTCATTTTTAAATGAACACTGTGATGAAAGTCAAGAATCCTTTTGAAACACGAGTGAGCTAGGCCTGCTTTTTAAAAACCTATTTCATAAGCAGGATTTTCATCCATGTCACTTTCCTAAAGTGGGACACTCCAGAATTGTCCCTCTGGGCTGAAGGAAATCGTGAGCCCTGATTCCTATACACAGTGGGTATAACCAATGGGCGTAACCACTTTAGAAGACAAGATGGCGGAATCGGTCAAAACTAAAAATGCACAAACTTTTGACTCCTAGTTGCTCTTCTAGGATTTATCTTGCAGATACACTGACTGCACGGGGCCCAAAGACACACGGCTAGTGTGTGCATTGTGGCGTGGTTTATAACAGCAAGCACCGGAAACAATCTAAGTGTCCATCAGAAGGAGTTTGGTTCAATGAGCTGCGCGATGGCACGCGATAGCATGCTGGCTTTAAAAAGAATGTGGTAGTTACAAAAAAGCTCCAGGAAATGCTCAGAAATACTAAGTGAAAAAAGCAAGCTGTACAACAGAGTGAAAAAGAAAAGAGGCCTTGCAAAAATATGTTACACATGCACAGAAAGTTTTGCAAGAATGCACAAGATGCTGGCCCTGGGACAAAGGGAATGGGGTCTGGGCTGGCAGGAAAACTTTATTTTCATTGTGTTGCTTGAATTTTTGCTATGTGCATGTACTACTTTTCAATTACAAAAAACAAAAAAGGTTAAAGAGAAAGAGTCAGTCTCTTCCTTATGAGTCCTGAGGGGCGGGCGCCAAGGGAGGTGTCTCCTGGAATGCATGCAACCAGCTCTCCACATAAAGCCTCCAGGATTTCACAAACACCTTCTGGAACTGGGGTTGTTTTTTTATTTATTTAATTTTTATTGTAAAAAAGCAGTGTGTGGTTGTAAAGGAGATCTGGGAATATAGAAGGAAGAAAAAAGATTGCTCGTGGATATGCCACCTAACTCAGCACTCTTCATGTTCAATGATTTCCTGGGAGAAAGTTTTTTCCATAGTTGGACTCAACATCTCCAATCTCTCTCTTGATTTTTTTTTCTTTTTTTAACTTTCCATTGTATTACGAATATTTTCCCGTGCCCTTAAAAATATCGGAAAGAGACACAAGTTACTTTTGTGGATGCGATTCTTCCTTACTCGATTCTTTCCAAAGTCAAGCCGAATTCTCCTTGTTGCAGTTCAAGCCCATTCGAGTTTCCAGCATCTTCGGTGAAGGGGAGAGCCGCTCGCTGCCGGGTCTTTGGTATTCACGGGCATCCTTGAGCACAGTCATGGACTCCGTGGGCCCTTGGACGCCTTGGGAAATCGCCTCCGTCCCTGTGGGCGTTGCTACTGTGGGCACAGGAGAGTTGGGCTCTTGGAAAGTGACAACGCCGACTCAATGATGGAGGCCAGAGTTCGAGGCTCCCCCTGGTGGCGGGAAATCACCGGCTCAGAAGCTGACCCATTCTGGTTATTTTTAGTCGCAGGTGAACACCGCTTTTGCAGAACCCTGTTGTCTTTCAAACCGGGATTGTTAAACCAATGTCGAGGGTCTGACGCCGCTGGCTGCTGGAGCCCACCGAGGCCCCACCCTTCCGGCACCAGTCGGACCCGCCCAGTCCAGAGCCCTCACCGGGCGCGGGGCACCTTCCCTAACTTCAGACCCGCCCCTCGGCGGAGGTGTTACTACCTCCTTCAGAGAGACTCAAGCTGAGATTCAGACGCGAGATATTTGTGGCAGAGCTGGCCCCCGCCTCGCTCCTGGGTGTGTCATTCAGGGTCTGATTACAGCTCTGGAACAGAGTGATCAGAGACGTCAGGGGGAAAGAGGGTGAACCGTGCTGTGCGCTAAGACCTGGTGTCCCACCTCTCAGGATGCCCCAGGCCCTGGGAGGCCTCAGGCTCGTGGGCCTGTGAGGAGCCCAGCCAAGCCTGCAGAGGCCCACTGAACCAAACGTGTGTCTGAGGGGTCGGGGGAGAGGATCTGGAAAGGCCAACTTGAAGACACCTGCAGCAGAAGTGGAGCCCAGACTCCCCCTGAGGAGAAGGCAGGCAGGTGGTGCCAGGCATCCTGATGGAACCTCAAAAGAAACTGAGGAGGGTAGGCTGGGAGAGAGGGGCCTGAAGAGGGAGGAGCCCTTTCTTCCTGGCTGAGGGTCAGGAGGTATGATCCTGGTTATGTTTGGAGGTGCCCCAACTCTGCAGGAGATCTCCAGCTGGGCAGATCTGATCAGAGACTGGGACCCCCCTCTCCCCCCTCGTCAACAGTAAGCATCTTTGTCTTTGATTGTGGGGGGTGGCAGTGGGGACAGGGTACATTCTCAGGACAGAGGAGCCTGTCACTCCTTCCTGATGGAGGTCTGGCCCACTTGCCCTGGGCCCCCTGGCACTGGGAAGGATGGTGCTGGATCACGGGAGGCTCAGGCCTCCTGGTCCTCCGCTGGTCCTCTGTGAGTGGCCACCCCATCCCCTTCTCCAGCTCAAGATACCTTTTTATCAGGTCTGGAGGTGAGGGAAGTTCACTTCTGTTTATACCCGCCAGTGAGCAGCTTCCGAACTTCATAGTCCAGTATTTCCTTCTGTATTAGTCAGAGTTCTGCAGAGAAGTAGTGCCAATAGGATGTGTATATATATAGACAGAGAGAGAGAGAGATTTATTTTAGGGAATTGGTTCATGTGATTTGGAGGCTGGCAAGTCAAAAACCTGCAGGATGGGCTGGCAGGCTGGAGACCCACGGAGGAGTCGATGCTGCAGTTGGAGTCTGAAAGCCATCTGCAGAGTGAATTCCCTCTTCTTTGGGAACCTCAGTCTTTTTCTGTTAAGGTTTTCAACTGATTGGGTGAGGCCAGCCCACAACATGGAAGGTAATCTTCTTCACTCAGAGTCTACTGGTTGAAATGCTAACCACACCTAAAAATGTCTTCATAGAAACGTCTAGAGTAATGCTTGACCAAATATCTGGATTCTGTGGCCCAGCCAAGTAGATACACAAAATTGACTATCACAGCTTCCTTTGCTTTCGGGGACTCAGTGTTACCACTTTCATCCTCCCGGCTCTGTAGGAACCAGTGGGGGACACTCACCTGTCTGTCCAGGCTGGTAGGGAGTGGGGAGCCCTGGGGTACAGTAAAGGGCTTCAGTGAGCACAGGAGGGGGAGGGAAGCACGATGATTAATACTCAGAAACACTGCCTGGTCATGTGTGGAGTAACTCTGCATCTCTACCTCCTCCCCCACCCCTCGTCCCTGCAGCCGGGACTTCACGGTCCATCTCCCAGCTCAGCCCCTTCTCAGACCCCTCTGCTTCCTGTCCAGGGTGGAAGGACCCTGGACGAGTGTCTTAATCGTGGTCCGAATTATACCTCTCTCCTAGCCTGCCCTGATGCTGTCCTGGGGCTCAGATGGAAAGTTCTAGTCTGTCCCTGGGACCTGACCTGACATGAGTTTTCAGAAACAGAATCCCTCCTATGCCTTGGTGCCTGCCATATAAGCTCGTTTCTTCAACACTGAGGTTTTGTCTGTTCTTCCCAGAGCTTCTAGAGATGGCCAAGTGCCCATGACCCAGTACCTGCCAGACCACCCTGATGCTGCTCACTGCCCTGACTTCCTAGAAAATTTCCAAGCCCCCTCGAGTGCTTGGGATTGACCAGGGCTGGCAGTGCAGTTGGATGGGGTGCCCCAGCCTGGTCCTGGGCCCACATAAGCCCTGACCACACTTTTTCTCTTCAGCTGCTTTCCAACCCTCTGTCCTACATGTAGGATTGACCAGATGCCCCAAGGAGCTCTGAGACTCAAGCCTTTGGGATCTTTCTGGAGGCCCATGGCTAGGTGTAGCTCAAGGGAGCCCCCTGGGGAGCAGGTCACTCCTTCTGACCAGTGTGGTATTTCTTTTGTACGATGGCACAAGTTTGGGCCTCTAGAATGATGCTGAGATCCTGATATGGGATGACTCTTCTGTCAGATATGAGACAAGTTGAGGGCTCTGGGCTGTGAATGGTCCATGGCCAATCCTTGACCACACCATGTGAGGGCCTACCGGTCGCGCTCACCTACAGTGCTCTACCCACGGTGGTGCCTCCGTTCAATAGCACTGAGGGTGACAGGGAAGGTGGCAGACATCCTTTACCTTCTGCCTCCCTGCCAACAGCACCTGGACAGTCACTCCATCCCCTCTGGAAGCTCCTGTGTGGGTATCAGGCACTGTCTCCTCCAGTGGCTCTGGAGACCATTGCCCTACAACACTTATGAGCTCCTCCAGTCAACTGAGGTCGAGTTCTCCAGGATGCTCTTAATCATGCCAGGTGCGGCATGGATATTCTTTGAGAAGGGGGCTGTGGAGGGCAGGGGTGCCGTCATCATTGGAAGAGATCACAATACAGGGATGTGGTGATTACAGCCTAAAAGTTCAAGAGC
Organism: Equus asinus; assembly: GCF_041296235.1. Taxonomy (NCBI): domain Eukaryota; kingdom Metazoa; phylum Chordata; class Mammalia; order Perissodactyla; family Equidae; genus Equus; species Equus asinus. Next base: position 8,040,014 of record NC_091808.1, on the reverse strand, counting down.
AGATGGTTGGAAGATGTGTTGTTCTACCTTCATGCTATAAAATTCAGAACAGTAGCGTTAACATGACCAGAAAATGAATTGTCGTTAATATTTTCCTGCATGCTCTGGATAAGATAGGCATTTGCGGTTATCAACAAAGCAAAGGAACAACCTCAGAGGGAATCGCTGGAGGCCAGTGTACGCGGGCGGCACAGGGATGAAGCAGTGTTACTGGTAAAGATGTAACTAGCGATAAACAAATGGGAATAGGAAACACAGAAGCAAGAAGAAGATCTATGTGTTGTCAAAATGACCCAGTTCTGAAGAGCCACAGCATCCTGACTAAAGCAGCGTGGCTGCCCTCCTCTCGCTGTACAAGATGCGACATCAACCAGGAATGGTCATTTGACAATCAACGGGACCTGAACAGGAAGAGAGGACCTGGACATCGAGAGGACCTGGACATCGCGAAGACTCTTCAAGTGTGCTGATGGGACGTTGAACATATACATAATTACCTCCTGTCTGTCCATTATTCTAAATCTTCATTGATAAATCACTATACCTCCCATGGGGCCATGAATTTCATAATACCATTTTTAATTAAATTGTTTATATAGACGGGGCCCTACAAAAAATATTTACCCAGGCCCTAGCCACCACCATAAGGGCAGCCCTGACCTAGATGTTGGGGTTTTCTGAATGTGGGGGGCAGAAGGGCAGGGGCACAAGGAAGCGGACCATGTTGGATGGTTCAGGCAGTTGGGTTGGGAAGGAAAGGAAGATGGAATGGGCCTTAAGAATTAGGGAAACGTTTGTGTTGTGTGTGTGTGTCATGTGTTGTGTGTATCATGTGTGTGTTGTGTGCGTCAAAGGGAAATCACACTAGAGTCAGATGGCAAGGACAGTCTCACTGCCTCCCGCCCTCCCCTCGACTCTGCTGAGATGTAGGACTCAGTGGAACAGAGGTGTGGGAGAAGGAGGGTGGGAAGCTGGAGAGTGTGCGGGAAGACAGGAACAAGTGGGAGAGTCCTGGACGTGGTGGAGGGTCGCTAGGGATGAGCTGGTCAAGTACCAGGATCCTTCTGGTGGACTCTAGAGAGACCAGGGGACTTGGAGGCGGAGAGCAATGAGGAAGTTGGTGGAGATCTGCAGGGAAGCGAGGAGAAGGGTGCAAAGTATATGATGGGAGTGTGGGCACGACATGGAGCTGAGGTGGGGACAAGGGAAAGAGAGGCCTCCACGGTGGCTGCTGGGGCATCTGCATCCCCAGGGCCCAGCTGGCTTCGGGAAGGCCAGAGTATGGAGGCCAGCTCTTAGACCCACCCGTGTCCCCACATCTAGCTCAGGGTCTGCCCAGAGGGCCCTTGATTCATATTTGCTGAAGGTTTGGGAGTTTAGCCCTTGGGGCCAGTGGGAGGAGTCAGGGGAGGGGACAGTCATCAGGGGAGAGGAAGCTCAGAGCAGCCTGGGGAGGAACTGGCTTTGGGAAGTGGGGGTGTGGACAGGGGAGTTACCAAAAGGGCTTGAGTTACGGAAAGGAACTTCACTTGGAGCCTAGAGAAGGCCTGAAGCCGGGCCTCTCTGCTCTTGTCCTCAGAAGCGGGTTGCGGTCAGTCCGCCAGGATGAGAGCACTTTGCTGGCTCAGAATCACCTGCTGCATGTGCTGCTGCAGTGGGAGGTGCTGGGCTCCCTGCACAGATGAGCATCTTTAGGGGCAACTTTCCTCAAGGTGGAGAAAAGGAAACCGCAGCTCAGAGAGAGAAGAAGCCCGACCAGCTCCTGCAGCTCGAATGCAGAGGAGCTGGGTTCCCATGGAGGCTTGCCTGGCTCAGGCCCCTGGAGGGGGTTCCGCTGTCCAATCTGGGAGGCGAGGCCTGGATGGGGGACTGGGGGGCCACTCCTTGTGCAACAGGTCAGCACTTGCCCCTTCACCCTGCTGGGCCTGACCCAAAGACGGAGAGCACTCGGTCTGGGATCCAAAGAGGGTGGGCATCCACTTTGGAGCCCTCAGAATGTGCTGATCCTGGATGGTGGCCCCCGGGAGGCAGCTCCCCCTTGAGCCGTGGGCAAGCACGGCCATGCTCAGCCTCGGAGGAGGCGCAGGCCCACTGGCCACCCCACCTCTGCTGAGAAGTAGGATGCAGGAAGCAACATCACCCTTGGCCAGGGGGCCTGCTTGCCCGTGGGGAAGTGTGGGCTTCCCGAGTGTCCTGGAAAGACTCAGAGAGGAAAACCCAGCCCACATTCACGCTCCCATGAGGATGAGTATAAAGGTGTCACAGAGCTGTCACCTGGGCCCTCGGAGCCCTCGGGTGGTGTCACCCAGGTCTTCCCAGCTCCCAGGGCTGCGTGGTGTCTGGATGGCTATGAGTCTCCAGTATGGGGAGGGGGCTCGACTTTACCCCTGCCCCTCAATCTGGCTTTGTCCTGGGGGTCGGCCTTGTCCTCACGGAGAAGGTCTGCTGTGTGAGCCCCTGTTCTCTGGGTATTTTAGACAGAGGGCCGGGGAGGAGAGTTGAAAAGCCCTGGGGTGGAGCAGAAGGGCAGAGTCTGTCCAGGGTGGGGCCATCCCCTGTGGGCATTGGGACAGGCCCCGGAATGACCACTGCTTTGGCCCGTCCACGGCTGCTAGGCCACACTTCAGAAGTCAGCCATGAGCCTCCTGATGCCAAAGGGGCGGACAGTTCCCCAGCTGACGTTTGGCCCTCTGGGGACTGAGACCCATTAAAGGAAAGAGAAAGGGTGGGAGAGGCCGGGGAGGGGGCAGCGGGCAGGGGGTGGGCGGGGTGGGAAGGTGGAGGACCAGCCGGCTCTCTCTCTCTCGCTTGGGCTCTGCAATGAGGAAGTTCTCTGCAGCTCGTTTCCTTTCCCTCGCTGAGCGCTGAAACAGGAAGTCGGTCAGTGAGCTGGTGGCAGCAGCCGGGCCAACCAACTGGGGACAGACGGCACATCCAGGTTGCCGAGCAGGGGCCTCAGAGGCCCTCAGTGGCACGTCGGTCCTGGGGGTGGCTGCCACCCCGGCCCTAGGAGGCCCACGGCCACCATGGTCCCCTGCTGGAACCATGGCAACATCACCCGCTCTAAGGCTGAGGAGCTGCTCTCCAGGACGGGCAAGGACGGGAGTTTCCTCGTGCGGGCCAGCGAGTCCATCTCCCGGGCGTATGCGCTGTGCGTGCTGTAAGTACAGTGGTCCCCACCCGGCCCCTCCGCCCCCGGCCCGACCTCTCCTGTCCGGGCACAGAGATGATGGAGGTGCCACTAGGGAAACAGGACGCCAGCCGGGGGCTTAACCAGGGGCCTGGCACTGGGATGGGTTGTTTTCATGTCATGAGCTGGAGTGCTCTGACTCGCACACTCCCTGGGGTTGTTGGTGGGTCCAGCTGGGGGCCATTGTGGACCCGCTGGCCTTGGCGTTTGGGTTTTGCAGTGGTGGAGCCCTCCAGAGCCACCCTGGGGCCTGGTCGCACACCCCAGCTGCCTGTGAGCCACAGTGCCGGGGGCTTTCCTGGGGTTCTGGGGGCCAGGAGAAGGGGGTCGGGGCTCTCTGAGGTCGGCAGAAGCTCAGGGCTGGGGCCCACCAGGGTGAAGTGGTGGTGGGTGTGTTGGAAAGCGGCTCGGTCAGCTCGGGTGTCGGTGAAAGACGTCTAGTTTGGAAACCCTCATGGAAGAGCAGATGTGACAAAAGGAGACCCGTCCTGTGCCCAGGCTTAGGGCCCTTAGAGGAAGCTATCATTTGGGGAGCAACGAATATGGGGAGTGTTCACTCAAGAGAGGACTTTCAGTTCACCCAGAAGTTGCATTCAGGCCCTGAGAGCAGAGGAAGTCACCATCACCGACAGCGAGAGCCTCTTCTCTCCCCGCCTTGGCACTCAGCTGCGTCCCCTCCCCTTTGGGCCTCTGCCACCATCGACGCCCCCTGCTCCCGGGCTCAGAGGTGTTGCTGAATGCACCGGTTGTCCTAACAACCGAGGAACCAGCCGCTTGCTGAAGGTTCCTTTTTCAAACAGCCTTCTTGACCGATGTCCGAAGGAGGCCGTCATCCCTGCAGCCTGATCCATCCCCCCTCGGGCCTCGGGCAGTGCCAGGGCGCCATTGGGGAACGGTGTGTCCAGCTGCACCTCTGAGGTAGCCGCCCTGGGCCTGCAGGAAGGTCCCCCTGAACAGGCAGGGCCCTGCCCTGTCCAGGCAGGAGCGGAGGCGGGTCACTGAACACAGACCTGTTTTGAGAATTGACCCTAAGCATCTATCCTATGTTATCCTCTTTCATCTTCACGACAGCCTGAAGGGCAGGTCCTGTTATTGCCCCACTTTGCAGATGAGGAAACTGAGGTTCAGACAGGTTAAGCGAGCGATGACAGTCAAAACCAAGGCCTTCTTCCCCCAGAGGCTGCACCCAGACAAGACTCTGCCACCCCACTCCTGCCCCTGTCAAGCTGGGTGTGAACGTAGGTTCCGGGTCACAGCAAGAGAAGCCAGGGTGTTTACAAGAACCAGCTGGGAGCATCTAGAAAACAACTCAGGCTCGCAGTTGGCCAACCGGTCTGAGGTCTGACTTCGTCAGGAGCCCAATCTCCCTAGGTCGGCTTCCTGTGCCCCCCACTCTCACGCTCAGGGCAAGCGACATAAGCCCAGACTTCCCAGCAGGCACTGCCCCCATGGGGACCCGCCAACAGGGCCTTAGAAACAGTGGGGAGATTTCAATCCGACTCTAGTCAGCCCATGTGGATTTCTCTCCTGTCCCGGCGGGACCTTGGTGGAGGGCTGATCCAGTTGGGTGTTTTCTGTGTGCTGAGAGCTCCCTGGTTCCAGCTCGCTAACCTTCACAGCAGCCCTTTGACCAGGGCACTGTGGCCGTGCCCAGGCTGCAGTCGCGGAACGTGGGTCTCTCTGACTCCAAACCGGCAGCATCACGGCAAGCCAGAGGCAGAGCTGGAAGAGGCCTGAACCTCTAGGCCGACAGCCTCTGCCTTTGCAGGTGAGCAGACAGAGTCCTGAGAGGTCAAGGTCTTTGTCCACACTACCCTGCTGGCTGGTGACTAATGGGGACCCAGGCCTGGTTTCCAGTATTCATTCCTCCATCTCTCCTCCCCTCCCCTCGTCTGCACTGAGTTGCTCTCAGAGCCTCGGCAGATGGGAGGGGTCTGCACCTTAGGGATGGTGCGCACAGATGTCCACCATCCTCTTAGCCTGGGCCTGGACGTCTCCTCAGTCTCTCATCCCCGAGACCACTTTGGCCCCACCACCAGGTCTTGGAGCCCTTCTTGGGGAGCCCCTCCCCTCAGCCAGACCCTCACCCTGGGCTCCCCTTTCTCCTCCACTCTGTGGGGGAAGCCACCCTTCCTGTAGGATCAGGAGCCACTGTGGGTCATGGGATACCATGGACCACCAACCATTCCAAAAACCCGGGAGACCCCCTCCTGCCACCATCCTTAATTTTGCTAGTTAAGGAAACATAAAAAGTAAAAACTAACTAAATGAAAGACAACCAGCTACCACCTTCCAACGGCTCATTTCGTGAAAGAAAGCATCCTTTAACACTAAAAAGACAGGAAGGACATACTCCTTTAGAAAAAAAAAAGCCAGTCCTTTAAATCACATAGATTTAACTTCCTAAGAGACAGACTCCACCATCCTCGGTTTTCTGTGTCCCCTGTGAACTGGGGAATGCGCCACACTGTCCTGATCTACAGCCTGGCGGTGGGGACCCTGACAGAGTGAAGAACTGCCAGGCTATCCTCAGTTTCAGAAGCGACAGGCCTCTGAAAGTCCCCTCTTCTGTCTCTCTGGAAGTCAGCCGAGAGCTCAGGGCCCCTGCGTGGTGCAGCTGTGGGGCCAGGACCTTTTAATGACCCTGCTCTAAAAAGGGAGCCAGGACTGCAGAAGGAAGCCGCGGAGACTGGCCCCCTGCTCTAGAAATATCCATACCGAAAAAGACCTCTTGGCCCGGGGTGCCCAGATCTCACCCTGCCTGGGCCCCAGTGGGCTGGAGCCTCTTCCCAGGCACCCCGGGTGAGTGAGGGGACAGTGGGGGACCTCCAACTGCTGGTTTAGGCAGGTGTGTTTGGAGCTCCAGGAACTGAACACAGCTCCATCCGGGAGTGGCCTTCCTACTGAGGAGGAGGACAGGATTTGACTATTTAAATGGAACTAGGGAGGGGAGCGAGGGAGGCTCGAACACAAGGGCTCAGTGTGGCGCCGCCCACGTGACTTGAGAACGCACCTCCACCCCTAGGAAACCCGCATTTCCTCTCCAGAGGTCAGCCCGCCGACGCCACAGGGTGGGAAAGCTCAGGTCTCTCCTCAGCAACTCAGAAAGCCACAATTTAGGGGGACCCCGCAGACCCACCTCAGGGCATAGAGAGCTGGCAGGGGAAGAACCCAGGCAGCTGACCACAAGGTTTCCAGCTCTGCCAACTTGTGGCAAAGGACTTGAGAACACGAGGGACAGTGAGCTCTTTGGGATAGGGCCTATGTCATGCTTACCTGGCCCCCCCTCAAACCCACCAGCAGAGTCGGCTCTGCTGTAGGGGGTCCACGGGGGCACCTTGAGGGGGACGTCCAGCCCATCTTGGATGGAGGATGCTAAGAGGCCATCAAGCCCTTTCCCTCCTCTCTTGCCAGGACTGTACTTCCACATAGGGGCCAGCACAACCATCAGGGGCTTTGTGCTGCAGAGAAGAGATATGCCTTTGGGGATGGGGGTCCATCCATGCAAGGGGCCATGGGTCAGCAGGGGCCGGCTTTCCCATACCCGGGCAGAACTAGAACCATAGCCCAGCATGTTGGGGATGCCCTCTCTGTAAGGAAACCCAGGCCCCGAGAGAGCCTACATATGACTGGGGCCGTCAGCCACCATCCAATATGGAGCTGCCCAGTTGGGTGGTGTTCCTACCAAACCACACTGGAGACAGTTGGCTTCCCTCATGAGGGAGGGGGCAGGCGTGGGCTGCGTTTGGCTCAGAAACCAGCGCCTGGTCCAGCCAGCTGTGGGAGGGAGGCAGTGTTGGTCTCCCCCAGCACATGGCCTTCCATGAGCTGCCCAGGCCCACCTACAGTGTCTGGAACAGTCTCCTTGCCGGGGACAGTATACCAGGCAGCCTGGACTTGGTGACCTTGTCAGCACAGCCAGAAAGATGAAGAAGCACAAGAAGGACATTTAGTCACCAAAAGTCCCCTCTGAGAAGGCATTCTACTTGGGAAGAAAGAGTGTGACAGCACTTGAGGTAGAGCAGGCCCCAAGCTTTGCTCTGCTAACAAAAGATGGTTGCTAACCTCTTCTGCCTAAAAATAATAGCAAAAGACTTATAAAGGTCTTACTGTGTGCCAGGCACCGTTCTAGGCTCTTCACTCATATTAACTCATGGTCCACAATGGCCTTCGGAGGAAGTATTATTGTTCCTCCACTTTACAGAAGAGGAAAGCGAGGCCCAGAGAAGTTGGGTAACATGCCACGTTTACAGGACGAACAGTGGCAGGGCCGGGACTTGAACTCATGCTGTTCTTGGGAGGCACAAAGAGAGAAGAGCCAGCAAGCCTGGGTATGTGTGGGGTCAGGAGGCCTGGAGACGAGACCCCTGGTGATGGAGTCACAAAGAAGGACAGGAGAGGTGTAAAGCCAGTGACTGTGGTACGAATGGGTGTGACATAACCCTGCTTCCTCCAGTCCTCTTTCAAAGTTTCAGTAAAGTTTACACTGCTCATTCATTACTTTTGGGCAAAAGCGCTGTTTTTCATATCTAGTATTGACAGAAAATGTGGAAAAACGCTGGCACAGACAGTAGCCAGGAGTATCATGGGCTTCTGAAATCCGGTTTACGTAAGAGGTTGTCCCAGGTCAATTCTTTGGAGTTTCCTTTGTGTGTGCAAGACCAGGAGGGAGTGGTGTGCCCAGGAAGGCCTATGTATTTAACTGACTGATGGTGTCTTCTGTGTGAAGTGACTCAGAACCACGGTGCTAAAGCTGAGTGTCTCCAGGTTTTTGGTGCCCATGCCCAGTGCCCCAGAGCAATCCATCCAGAACCAGGGTAGGCTCTAGCTTTGGTGTGTTTTGCAAGCTTCGCTACCTGACAGGTTGAATTTACCTGCGGCCGGCCATCAGTGCTTCTCCATGGAATGGTCCCGTCTCCTGGCATGTGAACCCAAACATTGCGATGAGACGTGGTGCTCCCCCAGGCCTTCCTCTCTGCCCCAGCGATGGAGGACGTCTGCTCTCCCCTCCCTAATTGACGCCATGTGACTCAGTCCTTAGAGGCAAGCCTTGTATGGTTGACCAGAACTGATGTGAGTTTTAGTATTTGCAAGATGTGAACCTCCCTGTGCCCACCCAACATCCTCATTGGTGAAATGTCCACTCGTTGGGTTAATTTTTTTTATTGAGGTATAACTCACATCCTGTAAAATCACCCTTTGCACAGTGTACAATTCGGTGGTGTTTAGTACATTCACAATGTTGTGCAACCATCACCACTATCTAATTCCAGAACATTTTCATCATCCCCAAAAGAAACCCTGTACCCATTAGTACTCACTTCCTGTTCCCCCTCCTCCCACCCCTTGGCAACCACTAATCTACTTTCTGTCTCTATAGATTTGCCCACTCTGTGTATTTCATATAAATGAAAGCATACAATATGTGGTGTTTGTGTCTGGCATCTTTCACCTGGTATAATGCTTTCGAGGGTCACCCATGTTGTGGCATGAATCGTTCCTTTTTAAAAATGGCTAAATCGTAGCCCATGGTATGGATACACCACATTTTATTTCTCCATTCATCAGTGATGGGCATTTGGGTTATTTCCACGTTTGGGCTATTATGAGTAATGCTGCTATGAACATTCACGTACAAGTTTTACATGGACGTATATTTTCAATTGTCTCGGGCGGAACTGCTGGGTCACGTGGTAATCCTATGTTTAACTTTTTGTGGAACCGCCAAACTGTTTTCCACAGCAGCTGCACCATTTTACGTTGCCATCAGTGGTGACTCAGGGTTCGAATTTTTCCACGTCCCCACCAACACTTGTTATTATCTTTTTGATAATAGCCATCCCAGTGGGTGTGAAGTGACATCTAATTGTGACTTTGATTTACACTTCTCTCATGATTAATATTTTTGCACATCTTTTCATGTGTTTATTGTCCATTTGTGTATCTTCTTTGGCAAAATGTCAATTCATATCCTTTGCCACTTAAAAAATTGAGTTGTCTTTCTGTTGTTGTCATCAAATTATTGAGAGGATAAAATGGGAGACTGTGGGCAACATGTATAACCCAAGGCTGGCACATGGTCAGTACTCACTAAATGCCGACCGTTATTTTTTATAAGCTAACAAGTGAGTAGTGACGTCTTGGAAGCAGACAAGTATAGGGCCCATCTGTGAAGGAAATTCCACAGAAAGAGAAAGGAGAGCAGAGGCAGCGTGTCACTTCTGGAACTTCCTAGAGGCTGCAGGAGCCTCCGGGAGACACTGAGCTGTCATGTGGGGCCTCCTCAGAGGAAGTACTCAAAGAGATGAGGCAGGAAGAGGACTCAATGACGCATGAGTGGCCGGTGGCTGCTGGGGTCAGGGCTGAGTGCCTGGAGGCCTGAGGGAGAGAGGTACGGATGCCAGGAAGAACCACTGAAGGAAAGCAGGTAGAGTGAAGACAAAGTCGAGAAGAAATGGAGGCCGTCTTGAGAGTGACTAACTGGTTCCAACTGAGGAGCAAGATACTAGGGGGACTAAAGGCCCACAGGTCTCAGGAAGCTAGGAAGAGCGCAGCATGCTCCATGAGGTGGGGACTGCGTGTTGACGGCCACAGGCAGCCCAGGACCCCTGGGAGGTGGGGACAACAAGCCTGTAACTCTGTGGGACCAGATCCTTCCTCTTTCTCCTGCTCATTTCACACTCCCTTTGCCCCAACTGATTAGAGAAACATTCTGTTAACAAGTACAAGGACCCAAACATTTCAGGTTCAATTAGTTATTATAAATAACCCCAAAGGATCAGCTGGTCCTTCCCCCTGGCTTGCCAATCAGGAACCCGCTCTCCAGAGAGAGTCTCGCTGAGGCCATCACAAACGTCAGTGGCAAAGTAGAAGTGACAAAGATCTTCTGATAAACAGTTCAGCTTTCTTTCAAGTAACTTAAAAAAAACAGAATTCAGTATAACAGACAAAGAGCACGAAGTGGAAAGAAAGAAAATAATCTCCCAATCACTGAGAGACTAACATAAATCTGTTAATTTGTTGGTGCATCTCCTCATTCTCTATTTCTCCCTCTCTCTCTCCATGTATATGTAAAATTTCCATAATATATAGAAATAAAACCACATAGTTTTAGGCTGTGTCTTCTAACAGCTATAGCAGTTTCCCATTTAGTTAGAATTTCTCCCTAAATATCATATTTAATGGGTGCACAAAATTCTAATACATGGTGGACCATAATTACAAAATGATTCTTCTCTCGTCAGACATTTGAGTTACCAAGAGTGTTTTGTTGTTATAAATATGATAGTGATGAAGGTTTTTGTGCAGAAATGTGACACTTCCGGTTATAGATTCTCAGGAGTGGAATTACTGGATCAAAGGATAGGGATGTATTTAAGGCTCTTGATACGGAATGACAAATTGCTTTCCAGGAATTTTGTTCCAATTTATGCTCCGGTAAGCAATACAAGAGTGCCCACCTCATTCCAGTCTCCCTATTCTGAATATTTTCATTTAAAAAAAAAATTTTTAAGTTGTAAGGTGAAAGGTGGTTGATTCTGCTCATTTTGATCTGCCTTTCTGGACTGTGGTCATGGCCAGCTTGGTTAGTAGATTATGGACCTTCATAATTTCCTCTTTTGTGAATGGTCTGTTCAAATCTCTTTGCCATTTTTCGTTTGAAGCTGCAGTTTTTCCCTTACCTATTTGCACGAATTCCTTGCATCACGCTTGTTGTGAATATTTTCACTGTGGTTTGCCTTTCAACTTTATGATTTTTTTTTGACATTCAGAGAGTGGGAATTTTCATAATGTCTAACAATCTTTTTCTTTTGTGATTTTTTCCCCTTTGCTTTTCAGTGTAGAGAGTCCCTCTGTGCATAGAAATTCGATTCTCCCCTCTTCCTGTGGGAGGCAAGAGGGTTGGGTCAGGGTCTTTGAAGCTGTATAGACTCAGGCTAAGGATGACTCTGTGTGTGCAACCTCTGGCTTGTTGTCTAATTCCGCAGAGCATTGGTTTCCTCATCTGAAAACCAGAGCTGAGAAAACTAATGTAGTAGTGTTGCTGGGCAGATTGAATGAAAAGTGAATATCACGTGCTTAGCACAGAATTTAGCAAAATCAGATGGAGATGTTATTGGTTTTTTGTTTGGATTTTTTTTTTTTTTTTAGCATTGAACACTTTAATCTCTCTGGAATTAATTTAATGAATGGTTTAAGACTAAGATTTAGGTGTCTTTGTCTCAAGTGACCATCTTTCTCACAACCTCTTACTGAGTAATTTATCCCTTTCCCTTTGTGAGTCCTCTTTTACCATATGCTAAGTTTTCTATGCCTCTTTCTTGCCTGTGCACCCTGTTCCACGGATGTCTGCTTTTCTTACACCAATATCATACCAAGTGCATTACCACAATTTTATAAACTATTTTATTTTAGGATTTTCACGTGTATTGTTTTCAAGTATTCTTCCAGGTCAACTAGATAAGAATTTTGTCAAGTTGGAAAAAGCACTATTGGGACTTTGATTGGAATTGCATGAAATCCATAATACAACTTGTGGAAAGGGACATTATAGTATTATTGTCTTAACAACAAATATAGCTATCTCGGGGCTGGCCCCATGGCCGAGTGGTTAAGTTCGCATTCTCCTCTTCAGCGACCCAGGGTTTCACTAGTTTGGATCCTGGGCACGGACATGGCACCGCTCATCAAGCCATTTTGTGGTGGCGTCCCACATAGCAGAACTCGAAGGACCTACAACTGGAATATACAACTACGTCCTGGGGGGCTTTGGGGAGAAGAAGAAAAAAAGAAGCTTGGCAACAGATATTAGCTCAGGTGCCAATCTTTAAAAAAAATACATAGCTATCTCTATTATTTTAAATTTTGTACTTTTCTTCATATAGATCCTGCATATTTCTTGTTATGATTTCTTCTGATTATTTTATAATTTTGTTACAGTTAGGAATGGTACTTATTCCCCTATAGTTGTAGCAACTGATAACATACAAGGAAGTTACAGATTTTATAAAATTGCCTGTTATTCTGTGGCTTAACTCATGCCTCACTACCTCAAATTGTTTTCCATTTGCTTCTCTTGGACTTTCTTGATAGACAATCATATCATATACAAATTATGATCATTTTGTGGTCTACTTTCCAAATGCTGATTACTCTTATTCAGATTTCGTAACTTATTACATTGGCCAGTATTTCTACAGTGGAGGACATCGGGAAGAGACAATATCCACCTTGGGGAGAAGTACTGTGAGGATCTAGCGTGTTACTGCCTGGGAAGGGCTTGATACAGCATCTGACACATAGTTTGCACTTGATAAAAGTTGTTGCTTTTTGTCATGTCAAAGAAGGAGCTGTCTTTCTCTGGTTTTGTAAACAGTTTTGAAGGACTGAGTATTGAATTTTATCAAATGCTTTCTGATATCTGTTGAGATGATTATGTTGTTTCCCTCATTTGATTTTCTGTTATAATAGCTTAATTTTATAGATTTTATAATATTAACCATTTTTGCATGATTAAAATGAAGTATTCTAGATTATGATAACTTTCCATTGTATCCTGAATTTTATTCAGGATTTTTGCACATATATTCATAGGTGAGGTTATTTCTATGATTTGGGTCATATTATAGTTTAAGAGTCATGTAAGTTTTATAAAATACCCTGAAGATATTTATGTAGCATCATCATTATCTGATTTTTTGAAATATTGAAAAAATTTTGGTAAAGCTGCTTTTCCTCAGATCTGTTTGTGGAGATGATTCTTAGTATTTACTTCAGTTTCTTCATTGGTATTCATTCATTCTTGTTTTTTACCTTCTATCAAGTCACTTTTGATAAGCTATATATATTTTCAGTGAATAGTCCATTTGTTGAGATTTTCAAATTTTCAGGCATACAATTACGCTTGGTTTTCTATAGTTTTGAGGTTTCTCTTCTATTGCTGTTGCTATCTTCCTTTTCGCATTTCTACTTTTGTTTACTTGTGTGGCAAGGATCCCAGCAGGAAATAGATGGCATATTCCAAAGGGATGCTATGCCTAGGGATGGTGAAGCAGCCTGGAGCCAGCAACCATGGGAATCCATTCCCACTCCTGGACCTGAAGAGGCAAGGGACAGGGCTGTGTCACCAAGCCATCTGACTTGAGCTGTGGCCTCCAGTGGAGGAACTCAGGCCCTGCTGATCTGCAGCAGGCAGGTTGGGGTCAGGGGAACAAACACCCCCATCGCCTCCTCCTCTCACTCTCCCAATGCCTCCCATTGGCCAAACCTGGGTGAAGCAGCCCACACAGGTCAGCCTCTCGGACACAGGGCAGGTGGAGAAGGATAGAGTGGGTCTGGTTGGTTGCAAGGGGAGAGGATAAAAGGAGACTATCCAGCTCACTTGCGTTTCTTTTTCTTTATTCTATTTGTCAAAGTGTTGTCCATTTAATTTTTCTACTTTTCAGGTCATATGCTCTTAGATTTATTTACCTAGTCTGCTTTTTGTTTTCATATTAAAAAAATTACCTGTCCTTGCAGGAACGCTTATGGTATATATATTTGAGGACAGAGATCTGTTTTCTATATTTCTCATCTTCCCTCTCATTGTAAAATCTGTCTTTTCCTTCCGTACTGACCTTCTCGAGTTTGTCTTCTTCCTTGTTAACTTTCTCTGGTACGTAAGCTGCTATTTCCTGCCTCTCTTGTCGTGTCTAATGCCGACTCTAGAACTCCAGGCTCTTCACTGCTGATCCACTTTCCTTGTCTCAGTTCACTCAATTTTCACAATTGAGATTTCCAGCTTCAGAGAGGCAGTGGGCTCTTAAATCTTAGTGAGTTCACACAACAGACTTCTCCAGGATGTCTTTTTTTCTTTTTCCTTTTTGCAGTGATGTTATGTAAGATGAAGGGAACACCTTTGAGTCCTTAGAGAAATGGTGCCCCTTCTTTTTGAGCGGCGATCGTTTTTCGTAAGTCTGGTGATTTTTCTTTTTCAACAAAGAACTGTTGGGAAAAATTGGATCAGATTCTTTTAGAGATTGGAGTGGGTTTATGCCCCAATCCTCTTCCAAAATAAAAGAGGACTGGCAGGGATGGGGTGGGGAGCCCCTTGATCCAAGATCCAGAAGACGGAGGCAGGTGATGAGGGGGTGGTGTGGTGCACGGAGGAGTGGGCTCCCTCCCAGGGGTCTCATGCAAGGAATGACTCGCTGGATCCCCATGCTGCTGGGGCAGGGTGCTCAGCAGGCCCCCGACAGCACCTGGCTGCCTCACCTCACCTCTCACCTGTCCACGTGGGCTGCCTCCTCCTGCCTTCTCTCTTCTGGACTAATGGCCTCTTTCAATTTATCCGTTTTCTTACTCTCTTTGGCTGGGATTCTTTGAGGTTTTGGTGGTGAATGGTGAACACCCTTGGTTCCTAGGAGTGACGTACATTTTCTCTCATTTCTATGTTGATCCAAGTGGCTTTTTCGAATGCAGTTTCCCACTCTGGTGCTCCCAGCCCATCTTGTCCAGAAGTCTGTAACACATGATGAGAAAACCCTTGATAGTTACAGAGGGATTTAAAAACAATTATAGGAGCGTGCTAAACTGATCAGCAGAGCGAGACAGAAACACTAATGAGGTTCTTGAACTTTAGAGTTTGATTTCTGTCTTTCTGTCTCTGTGGGGCTCACCATGGTAAAGGATGTTTCTGGGCAATCTTGTCAGTGTTTGTTTGGCTAGGAATGGTCATCCAGAAATAGTAATATTTACCTGAGAGAATAAATAAAATGCCACGGCGTTTCCTACTTGTGTTTGCTTGTCCTCTTACGTTCGAGTAAAACATCGAACCATATTACGGTTGATCTGGAAATGCCCTTCCCAGGGGAAGCATCTTCCTGCTTAGCACAGTGTACGCACCTGTCGTCACCCAGCAGCTGTCAGGAGTCTCATGGGAAATTTGCTGTAAGCCCCACTTCATTTGAGATTGAAGCGATCTCTTTTGGTAGCAGAAGTACGTGCTCCTGGCCTAGCGCCATCCCAACCCGGGTCTTCAGTGGGAATACTCCTAACGCAATTGGCCTGAAACGTGACCCAGTCAGCGGAAGAAGTAGCAGCTGGAAACCAGTGTTAGCATGCTAAATTGCTACTAAACCACCACAGAGAGCTGGGAATAGGCTGGAGAGGACCCATTGCCCCAGATAGCAACAAGCGTGCTGTCTGGGTAGCATTCTATTTGCATTAGTTGTGGAATATTTGCTGTGAACATTTTGTATGTAAGACTTTTATGTGTATGTATATACATGTATATGTGTATATTAGTATCTGTATATGCACATGGGGTGTGTGCTATAAATATGTGTGTATCTATATGTGTACTGTGTGTATATGTAACACACATGTGTGTATACTATGGATCTGTGTGTGTGCGTGCACACGTGTGTATATGTGTGTTCCTATCTGTATATGCACATGGGGTGTGTGCTATAAATATGTGTGTATCTATATGTGTACTGTGTGTATATGTAACACACGTGTGTATACTATGGATCTGTGTGTGTGCGTGCACACGTGTGTATATGTGTGTTCCTATCTGTATATGCACATGCACGCATATAGATGTGTGTATGTGTTTGCATATAGGACCAGAGTGAAGTGCAGCTTCTGGGGAGTGGGGGAGCCCAAGGAGCGCCCCCACCAGCTCCCCGCAGAGCCCTCAGCACCCATGGCATGCAGTTGGGAACCACTCTCCATGGGTTGTGTGGTGGTGGGGGTAACCCACGTTTTCCCTTGAAGATCTAAACTGATTTGACCCCAGGAGACGGTATATCCGGCCCCATGCATTGGAGATGCTGAGATGTTACTGTCTAAAGGGAAAATATCCTTACTTCCTATTGCACCTGCTTTTGAATTCTGATCTGTTTGAGTAATATGGAGCTGTTTCTTTGTTCCAGTGTTTCTAGAATATCTTTGAAAAAGCCATAACACTTGTTTGTTGCTCTTGATTATCTAAGGGACCTTCCTGTTCTGTGTGGCTGTCCCTGTCCCTCTTCTTGTGACTCTCTGTTCTCTCTTTGTGTACAAGCTGATGTTTTGGGCCTGCCCGAGCTCTTCCACAAATTAGCTGTCCTCAGCCAAAGAAGAGACTATTCTCACCCTGGCTGCGTTTGCATATCTACAGGAGGAAGTGTCATGAGAATGGAGCGGTGAAAGATAAGAGCACAGCGGGGTGAGCTGGCATTTGCCTGCAGGCTCTGCAAAGGAGTTGAGGCTGGAAGTGATGAGAGTGGAAGAGTCAGGCTGGGGTTGCGGGGTGGTCCTTGTTTCCCGGGACGTCTCCGTCTCCGGCAGGTGAGGTGCTGCTGTGCTAGGGGCTCATCCTTGCCATGGCCGAGAGAAGCCGATTGCGGTGTTGATCCAGGCTCTGGAAACAGGACAGCGAGCAGAAAGATGTGAATTAAAGGGATGAGAGGAAGAGAGAAAAAGAAACATTCCTCTGAGAAATGAAGAGACATGTGGAAGTGAAAAACATTACCCAAAACATTCTCCAAAACTTTCTCTCAACACTCATAGATTCAAAAGCCATAAAAGGCTGTCAAATTGACCACATAAAATTGTAAAACTTCTACACTGCTTAAAAAAAAAGCAATCAACAAACACTGTTAAAAATAAATCACTCCAAAACATATTGTAGACTATATTAAAGTCTTACAAATAAACAAAAGATGATCAAAAACAAAAAAGTGAGCCAAAGACATGAAAAGAAATTCATGGAAAAAGAAACGCAAATAGTGAAACAGATGAGAACATGTTCAACCTTTCTCATAAAGGCAAATTGAAGCCAGCTATCATTTTTCTTTCACCTCTCAGATTTGCAAAGATTAAAATCATTGATAACAGACAGTTGGCAGGGTGTGCGGAAATCGACACTTTCATATCCGGTTAGCAGGAGAAAAAAATGACACAACCTCACTGGAAGGCAATTGTTAGTTTCTATCAAAATATAAAGTGTCCATGTCTTGTAACCCAGGTGTTCTCCTTCTAGCGATTTATCCACAAGCACTATTAAATGTCAGCATGTGTAGTGTGCACTGTGTCCCAAGCACTATGCTAAATGCTTGTCCTACGTTGTCACTTAATCTACACAACAACAGGTAGATGTTGGTTTTGATTGTCCCATTTTACTGATGGGGAAACTAAAACCACGAATTCCCCAATATACACAAGATATGGGGACAGAGATGTTCCCTGAAGCATTACTTATAACAGCAAAAAGCTGAAGATATCTCCCTGTCCATCACTGCCATCCAGTGAAATAAATGACCGTACCACCCCACGGTGGAACACCACCTGGGAAGACCTCTAAGATTTTTTTTTGGTGAAAAAGCAAATTTCAGAGCAATGTATATAAGTAAGATATTATTTGCATTTTAAAAGATATGCATGTATCAGTTTGTGCATATGTTTAAAAGTACTGGAGGCCAACCTGGTAGCCCAGTGGTTAAGTTCGTGTGCTCCACTTCAGCAGCCTGGGGTTCGCAGGTTCGGATCCCGGCCACAGACCTACACACGGCTCATCAAGCCATGCTGTGACAGCATCCCACATACAAAATAGAAGAAGATTGGCATGGTTGTTGGCTCAGGGACAATCTTCCTCAAGCAAAAATAGAAAGATTGGCAACAGATGTTAGCTCAGGGCCAATTCTCCTTACCAGAAAAAAAAAGTTCTGAAATGATTTACAAAAAGGAGTAGTAAATCTAAGAAGAGAAACTCACAGGAGCAGGGGAAAGAGATATTTATTTTTCATTTTATATCTTTCTGTGTGGTCTTAAAATTTTTAAACTACTGTCTAATAAGCAATGACATCTATAAATGCTTAGTGAAGTTCTGGGCACACGTGAAGACCTAGATAAGTGAAACTTTTGTGAGGAAGCGTTGTCTTGATTGCAGAAACAATGTGAGCATCTGTTGAGCTGGAGTGTGGGTGGGTAAGTTTTCAAGGTTCAGGAGAAGACCAAGTGGAGGAAATGGGAGGAGATAATGGTGCTGAGAGGACAGACCAGCAGTTTCAACTAAAAGTATAAGACTTCAATAGCATTCCCCAAACTCCTATGCCTCTGGGCTCAGCGGCAGAGCCAGTGGACTTCCATGGCCATCTCCTGCCACCAGGCCCTCTGCAGGCTGGACCACGAACCAATGTGCCGACAAGGTCCTCAGACTTGACAATTTCCCCTTCCTCTCAAAGATTTTAGGAAAGGAAAAAAGTAGCTCCTCCTCCTCCTCACACCGGGGACCCCTGAACTGGAGGAAGGTAGAGTTTCTAGAAAAAGGAGAGAATCTGGGATCTCTAGCGTTTCCTTGTTAGAAGCAACCCTAAGACGCACTAACCAGCTACTGGGGAAAATCCAGGTCTCTGCAGGGATGGTGGCTGACTTTTGGGAAAATGAACCTATGGGGCAAAGTCTCCAGGGGAGGAAGCCACAGGGTGTGGGGGGACCTCATCAGAAGAGTGACACTCCACCCAAAGCTGAGCAAACTTTGCATTGGCCAGTGTGGCCCCTCTCTGTGGCTGTGCCCAACACCCACTCGGCATGTCACCACCTTGTTCAGCCCCACTGGAGTCTTCCTTCTTCTTGAAACACCCCCTCTAGCTCTATTCTTTTGGCCAACATGACAGCTCAGATATTGAGGAAGCCCTTCCAGATGGCGGAATTCTTTAGATCGGGCCACATGGCTGTCAAGCGCCCCTGTAAATCACACCCAAAAGACCCCATCCGCCTTTTCCTGAAGCTCCTTGGGTGCTGAAGGGGTGGGGAAGGGACAAGCAGCCCCTCAGGCCAGGCTGTTTGAGATGGATCTCCACCTCAGAACGAGGTCGGCTCCAAAGCGCAGAGACTTCACGCCAAGCTTCCTCGAGCCGTGGCAGGAAGTCTCGTCTTTTCAGTCACCAGAAAAAAAGAATTTTCCCACACGGGATCTAATAAAATCCTTGGTCTATTTCAGGTATCGGAATTGCGTTTACACGTACAGAATTCTGCCCAACGAAGAGGATAAATTCACCGTTCAGGTAAGACCTTCACAAACTAGAAAGCTGAGCCTGTCTGGAGCCTGTATTGGCAGAGAAAGTGAAAAAGGGGAAGAAGAGAAGAAAGCACGTGCACTGAGCAGCCTGGACATAAAGGCCTGGCTGAGCATGTCTTTCTCCTAGAAGCCCATGGGTGGGGCTGGCTTAGCGGGTGAACTGTGACCCTGCAAAGTGACCCCACTCCGTGGCATGATGGAGCGGGCATGACAGACATCATTTGTGTTCCTGGCTGTGAAGGGAAAACGATGGTGAAGGGAGATGCCCAGAGATGAAGGAAGAGGGATGTGGCTTGTTGGTTATTTTCTTCATTGCGCTCAGAGGAGTAAGTGGACCAGGAAGGCGAGAAGGAGGGAATTGCAGGAGGACAGACCGCATTTTCTGAGGGGCTCGAAGACGGCCCAAAGATTGGCACGAAGCAGTATCTCTCCGTTCGTAGAGACCTCTTCTGTCAAAGGCCGATGCTCATGGCATCTGATTTTGCCATTAAAGTCCCATATGAGTAAAACTTGCCGTTAAACTTGAAAGAAAAATCGGCTGCACCAGTCCAAGTCTGGGAAGGCCATCCTATGCACAGTTTGTGTGACAAACACCACGGGCTTTGTGCGACCACAGTGTGTGACAACCGAGTGAGGTGGAGGCCCGGGGAGCTATTTTTATCCGGTTGCATTAAGAGAGCATGAGGGGTGGGCAGAACGAAGGAGGTGACACTATCAGTGTTCTCAGTGTGGGCAGAAGAGCCACACTCGGTTCTCGGGACCATGGTGAGAGGCAGCAACAGGTGAAGGGCACCCACGTGCAGAGCAGCACAGCTGGGATGGACAAAGATTGCGACACCGTGTCATAGAGGAGCAGTGACAGGGTCTGTGGAGTTTAGCAGAACAGAAAGTGGCAGTGGAAGGAGAGAGGAGGGGAACAATCTCTAATTCCAAAACCTGAAGAGAAAGATGAATTTTGTGCAGAATTAGGATGCAGTAGCGGAAAGAGAGCTGGACTCAAGGGGAGGACAATAGGCAGGTCCCTGGGCACAAGTCACTGGAAACCTGTCAAGAGAGAGAAGCTGTGTTGATTGGAATGCCTCTGGGGAGACTCATTTCAATGAGCCACTTGGGACAAAGAGTGACACCCTCAGGGGCATGCTTGAGCCAGCCCAGGTGCTCACAAAGCTGCCTTCTCAGGAGGCTGGGGCTATTTGCTGAAGGGCTTCCATGAAAGATGCAAGTTTGGGCCCAAGCAGAATGGCTCCACCCCGTGGAGGTCAGGCTGAGTGTTACTTCTGGCTTCTTTGTCCTTCCCGTCTGTGCATCTGCACCCGTATCTAAGGAGAATCCACTTAAATGTTTTTAGCTGATCTGGGTGCCCACATGTCTCAGCATGGTCACCAGGAGCAAATGTCGGCACATACAGTGTGAGACTGTCCTTTCAAGTACTTGACAGCTGCCTATCATGGGAATGGCTGTCCCTCCTGTGGGCTTCTCACTGTTAGGGACGTGCTGGCCCGAGCGGAGGCCCGCGTGGGGCAGGCGGTGGGCCTCAATGGCATTTTTTCCAAGTCTGAGACTGTGTGAACTTTCCCAGCTGGGTTGGCATCCTTGACGGGTGGTTTGCTGAAAGGAGTCTGAAGTCTCTTAAGTTGAAAGTTGGTCGACGCTTTTGATCTTTTTTCCCCTTGTGGTTTCTTCTATTCCTTCAAAGGGAAGAAGACTTTAAGTATGACTAGGCCTTAAGCTGGAAAAGACATGACTTTGTGGCTTCTTGTACTGGGTTTGTACCCACAGCTTGTAAACGTATGGACTGTCTAGCATCTCTTCCCTCCCATCTTCACACCCTTGCTGCCGTGGCAGCGTGTGCTCCTGCAGCCTTTATGCAGATGCACGGGACACGGAAGGACAGGGCCCAGGGCCCGGGCCCAGAGGGCTGGATGCCACCTGCCACGGCTCAGCCCTTCTCTGTGGGTCTGCTTGTCTCCCACCAACAGGCTCACTTCTCAGTTACCAGTCCCAAGAGCGAGTCTAATTGGCTCCACCACCAACAGCGTTCTCTTCAGTGGCCACATTCTGTGTATGAATCGGCTGTCTGGGAGCAGGTGCCCGCCCACTCGGAGATGGAGGTCAAGTTGTGGAGGCAGAGTGTGGTCACCTGAGGCCCACGCTCAACTAGGGTGACAAGCAGGCAGGTTTCGTAGAAGAGCTGTTGCCCTGTTGGACGTGTCTGCTCCCAAACCCAGCACTGAGCCTGTGACCTCCTTGGTAGCCAACGCAAGGTAGCCAGGGTCCAGAGAGCCGTGAGGCCCAGGCGGGCCTGGGGAAGTTTCCACTCCTGAGGTTACGTCTTCCTATAAAAATACAACACCTCGCTAGAATAACGAGAGATGTCTACTGAGGAGCAAATGACAGCAGGCACCCGCTTAGGCGAAGTCTGAGATCTGACGGAGCTCTGGCAATTATCGATGGCTGCTTATTTTAACGCGAGTTCCTCTTTTCATGTTGAAGCAAAACCTCATACTCTTTTCTGAGCTTAGCCACAGTTTCTAAATAACTCATTCCTTACACCTGAGTCTGTTCAGTGCCACCAGATATGAGGCTCCCCAAAATAAGAATCTGGCCTGAAACGTTGCCAAGTAAAGCACCAAAGGCTCCAATCGCTTTCTTATTTTAATTACCTTAGCTCTTCTCCCTGGGGCTTCTGTCTTTCTGAGAAACCGAACAGCCACTCCATCTTTGTTCTTCGCCGAGCGTCCTCGTGAAGTCGGTCTGTGCGCCATGGCCCCTGACAGCCCTATTCGGTCAGAAAGAAGGGTGATCTTGATACCTGGTGACCTTACTCCCTCACTCCACCTTTCTCAGACTTACAAAAATCAGAAATGAGAAGGAAGGATGTGAACTGTGACTTCACTTGACACCTTTATTTTAAGCATGAACGCAGCTGAGACCTGCAGAAGTGGGGGCTCACACGCAGGTCTCCAGATCGCCCCAGCCAAACCTTCTTTCTTGGACCCCAGAAAGTGTGTCCCACCCTGGCTGGGTTTTGGATCCCCTGGAGGAGGATGGACTGCCCCAGGAGGACGAGGAGGCAGGGCGATATAGACTTTCACAGAGAGAGGCTGTAGATAACGTTGGTCACAAATGGCATTTGGCCCTTGTGGTAAATCAGTGAGGTACTGGGAGCTAAGACCAGACCCCTCCATGCCCAGCTGATTCAAGTCCAGATTTTGCCAGCCCTGCAGCCTTGGGCAAGGACTAAACTCTGCTGGAAAATGGAAATCCCACACATGCCTCCCAGGGCTGTGGTTGGGACTCAATGATACACTATAGATAAAATACCCAGCCCAGGTGAGTGGCCGGCATGGGGGAGCCGCCACCTGCCACCATCACTGTCTTTATTCACTGTGAGAGGGAGCAGACATCAAGCAAAACCGTCGTGTCTGCTAACCAACACAGGCCGGTTCTACCTGGCGCTCAGCGGAGGGAGGAAGGAAGAATGGAGGAAAACGAGTTGAGAAGAGAGGGCTCAGGACAAAGAGACAGCAGAGGGTGACGGAGGGAGATAGACCATGTTCTAGAAGATTCTAGGCAGTGCCTCGGGGTGGCGGGAAGGAGGCCAGATTTTGTGGCGGTCAGTCTCCCTCAGCTCTGCTCCTTGAGCTGTGGATTTGCAGGTCTCAGCAGCCAGTGGAATTGTTAAGTAGTTGTTCAACAGCTGCTCCGACCCTCAGGTGCTGAGAACCTTCTAGATTGGAGCCTGGGCTGCTGGTCCTTGGACATGGGCAGCCCTCTGAGCACTCTGTGAGGCGGGAGGAAGGCGGGTGGGCCCAACCCCTTAGGCCTGAGTCTCCAGCACCAAGAGAGCGGGTTTCCTATAAAGCCCCAACTCTTTTCCTGACTTGGAAAGGGAAGTGACCCTTTTGAAATGACCCTCCCCCCCTTTCCCCTGCCCCTGCCGGGAGATCAAGGACCAGTTGGAGGCAGTACCAGCATCCTGCTGGGCCAGCTTGAGCGCCAGCGAGGGGAGGCCCTCAGAGCCGGCACATAAGTGGCCGCCCCAAACCCAAGGCTGCAGTCCTAATAAATGGGGCCCTCCGCTACACTCCTACAACCTTTCGCCCCTCCCTCTTTTTCTGACATCCTTCCTACCAAGAAGAAGAAAGCAGAAAATAAAAACCACCCCTGGTCCCCTGTCACGTCGCCATTCGCTGTGAACTTCCTGTCTTTTTCTCTTGGTTGAGACAGGATCCAGGATATTGACTGTTTAAGTCAAGACAGGAACCCGCATGGGTTTAACGCAGTGTAGGTGAAGAGGGAATCTGAAACCATCTGCCTCGCAGACTCTTTCGGTGTTCTTTCCCGATTTAGAAGAAAAGCCCGGTGGCTCCAGCCATTCGGGTGAGAGACTCATGACTCAGTTCCTGGTCCCCGACGGTGGCTGTCATGTCGCCCTGGGCTGTGTGGCTTTTGGAGAAAGAAAACAAAACAACTTTCTTAAAGCTGTTCCGTCACAAGTGTCCGGGAGGGTAAACGGTTGAGCCATTGTTATTAAACTCAGGAAGAGGGTGGCAGCTGTTATTGTTCTGAGCGGTCACCAAGTGAGGTAAAGATTCCGTCTGAGCCGCGGGGCGAAGGATGTGCCTCTAACACACACTTCCTGACATTGCACAACAAGAGGGAGCAGAAAAGGCACAGGCGACAGAAGCTGTACCGTGCCCGGGCCGCCCTGCAGTACTCCATGGCCACACCGAGGGCAGCGGGCCTGGTGGGGGTCCACAGCAGGCCTGGGGTGGGTCCACAGTGGCCAGACATTTCCCTTATGCCATTGTAGTCTGCACATTCAAGAAGACTGCATTTTACTTTTTCTATTTCTGTCTGCTGTAGAGCGTGGACAGGTCTGTCTTCCAAGCTTCTAATTATCTCAAAACATCTTCCAGTTGCCTTGACACTCAAAAGGGAATTTGATGGAGATAAAATTCTTGGGGACCGAGTTTTCCCCCAGAATTCTATAGCGGTATTGTTCCACTGTCTTCAGAAGTTATCACAAATGGCCCCAGAATACAGAATCCACAGCCTAACTGGCACTGGTTCCATCACAGGGAACCAGTTTTTTTCTTTTTCTTTTTCTGCTTCGAAGCTGCTGGGAATTCTTTTCCACTTTCATCATTTTCCCTTTCATCGATAGTTCCTGGAATGTGTACAGCCTGTTCACTTTGCAAACTTGGGTCTTTCTTTGTCTCCAAAGACTTTTCTTCTGTTTGTTCTTTGAGTTAAGTTTTTATTCCAGCTCTTGTGGTTTCTACTTGTCATCTCTGCCTCCAAATGACTGCCTTTACTTTCTCCCCAGCCCCCCTGGCCATCTTGTCCCTGCTTCTTGTGCTCCAGAGCCTTCCGGTCCACCTTGCCCCAGGACCTGGGCCCATTTCCTCTTCGTTGCCTAAAGCAGAGCTCACATGGGACCAATACCAGCTGTGGTTGGTGGTTTAGGCATGGGAAGGTTTATTTGTCTTAGAAAGAGACACAAGAATGAAATGGTCTCTTTCCTACCTTTGGAAACTGTCATAGCATGTGATAGCTGGAGCTGCTGCTGCCATGTTGCAACCAAGAGGAGAGGTAGCTGGAGAGAGAGGGCAGAGCAGAAAGATGACATGAACCTGGGTCCTCGATGATGCCATTGAATTAACTGAGCAGAACTAACCAGCCTGTTCACTGCCCTGCCCCCAGACTTCCTGTTTTGTGAGATAATTAATTCCTTTTTGTTCAAGTAGTTGAATTAGGGTTTTTAGTTGCCTGCAGGTAAAAGTATCTCAACATGCAAAGGTTTGGACTATCTTAGGGGAATTGCAAAGCAGAAAATGAACATTGTCAACTGAATGTCAAGTTTCACTGCACCCAAAGCCCACAAACCAGGGTCTGACACACGTAGTCCCTGACTCTGCCCTCTTCTTAGCTGTGGCCTGCACCACGTTGCCAGGACCGGCTCCCAGCCCTCCCAGACATCTCCTGTGACGTGTCTCCATAGCAAACATCCGGGGCTTCAACCTCCCTTTCTCCATCTCAAACTAGAAAATGCACAAAAACGAATCAATATTTTATCAATTACTTGCTTATTGCAGAATGGGTTTGGCTCCTCTCAACTTCGCCCTTCAAGGTCAGGTCCTGGTTCTAACCTTCTGATATGCAAGAGGCCACTTAAAGTCACCCAACAGAAAAGAGCCTTTCCTCTAAGAACACACCTCACCCCGTGAGGCCTCCCCTGTTTACCCCATAAAAATATCTGCCTGCCCCCCACCTGTCACCCCCTAGCCCCTCACCCTGCTCCACCTTCTTCGTGGCACTTGTAACTACCTGACTTTATATACTTATTACTTAATTTATTTATTTTTTGTCTATCCTAGAACTGTTCCTGGCGTATAGTGGGCACTCAATCAATATTTCTTGAATGAATTAATTCTGCTGCCACCCTTAGGAATATAAAGGAGCCACGTGTTTCATTTACGATCGTGACTGGTTTCGCCCTGGTTGCAGTTATCGTTCCTAAATTGGGTCTGCACTGCATCCACCATATCTGTTGACTTGTCGCTCTTGTTTTTCATGCCT
Source organism: Equus asinus (assembly GCF_041296235.1). NCBI lineage: Eukaryota > Metazoa > Chordata > Mammalia > Perissodactyla > Equidae > Equus > Equus asinus. The sequence goes on along the minus strand of NC_091808.1, from coordinate 8,014,194 downwards.
TGGTCAATTTCCTCTGCCTGCTGGGCAGGGTGTTCTGTTCCTCAGTCTTGGGTTTGCTGTAACTCCCTCCAACCTGGATTTTAATGTCACCATCGAGTTTGTCATTTTGGTGCAAGCCTGCCTTATCTGGCTGATCTCCCTCTTTAACCGGTCCTATGGTCTGTTCATCTTTCCTGTTCTCTTCTTGTGGGTTTTCACTCCGGGGTCATTGCCTTTTTACATCCATCTGAGGATGTCTGAGATGCTTCCCAGAATATTTTACGAGTTCCTGCAGTAGCATCGTCAGAGAAGGCTTCCTCTGGGTCTTGTTCTCTCTGGCGTGTGTGTCCTCGTCTGAAATGTTGGGATAATGGCGGCACTTCTCACGTCGGGAAGTTTCCAGGACTGTAAGAGGTGGCTGGTGTGCAGCACGCAGCACAGTGCCTGACGTGTGCAGGACTCAGTGAATGATTGTTTTACAATAAAGAGTAAGGGAGGAGAGAGGCACCAAGGTCAGTCAGCTAAGCAACACCCGGGCAGAAACCCGGGCCTGTGGACTGGCCAAGGATGGAGGGTGCTGGGCGCAGGGGAGGGAGAAAGTGCTGAGACTTGGGGACGCAAAAGACTCAGGAGTCCTGGGATTGGTACAAGACAGTCAGGGGGACTTGGAAGAAGAACGAGGGGCCAGGAATCCTGATTGGCCCCAGACTACAGCCCAGGAGCAGAAAGGGGGGTAAGAGGGACCAAGCTGGGGCCTCTCTGTCCTGTCTGTGTTGGGACCTACCAGAGAACTGGGATTGTCCCGTGCCTGCTCACTGAGTCTGTGTCACCCAGTTTTGAAGAACTGGGGAAGACAGAGGCAGGGGGTCAGGGCAGGGGGCTGGTGTCTGGGGTCCCACAAGGCAGCAATAAGAGAGAGCCGTGAGGATGCTGGAGGGGTCGAGTGGCAGGTCCCACAACTCCCATGGGGCCTACCTCATCATCCCATTTCACCATTGCCCCCATTTATTGATCCCTCATTAGGAGCCCGGCACTTGATATAAGTTCTTTAGTTTAATCTTAGGTGGGGAGGCATTATTATTATTCCCATTTTAAATACAAGGAGACCAAGCCTCGGATGGGATAAACTGTTGCTTGGTTCATACAACTAGTCAGTGACAGACTGGGGATGCCATTTGACCTGCCATGCTGCAGCTTGAGGGCCAGACCACCCTGCCTCTCTTTGGCTTGGCTGTTAGTCACTGAGGCACCCAGAGCCTGGGGGCCCCACTGGGAGGTGGGTGCCAGACCAAGTCTGATGCTGCCGCCATGTTTAGCTGAAGGTTGGCCCCAGCTGTGGAACCAGCTGTGAGTGGTATGGATGTGAGCCATTAACCTTCCTGAGGGAGGCTCAAGATGACCCTACTTTTCAGCCTAGTCCAGCCAGTCTTACAGCCATATCTCCTGACCATACCCTGAGGGTCATCATGACCCAGCTCAGAGATTCCCCCTGGCTGTTGGCTCCTCCGCTCATTCACTCAGCATATATTCATTGGGCAATGAGGGTACAACAGTCAACCTCATGGACACAGTCTCTGCCCTCATGGGATGTTCAGTTTAGAGACCAATGACAAGCAACTCTCAAGATTATCACCTGAGCCTCAAATTTATATATCTTGAAGTAGGGGTATTGCAGGAGACTTCCACAGTGAAAGGAGCTCCCCTCAAATGAGAGGAAATGAACAGCCCAGCCAATCCTTCAAAAAAGTCATCGGGGGAGCCTGCTCCTTCTTCTGGGCTCCCCACACACTTCCTCTCTTCCCGCTACCACACCCTTGCCATGATGGGTGGTCCTCGGCCCCTGTCTGTCCCCCCCGGTGAGCTGTGGGAGCCTCAGGAACAAGGGTGAGGGTCTCCTCTGCCTCTGTGTCTGCCCCAGAGCCTGGTACAGGACAGAAGGTTCGCGACCACTCATTGAATAAAAGGCTCTGGTGGACTCGGCTGGAGATGGGTGCTTCTGTTTACCACTTGGTGCTCAGGAACGTTTCGAGGTTAACCTTAAGCCCCCTGTTCTTGGCAGAGGTGTACCCCATTTTGAGCAATCTCGGGATAGAAAAATCCAAATTTGTCCCCCCAACACTGAATTAATTAGTAGGTGATCAGTTCGTCATTTTTACAAAGAGATTGGTCGTAAGAGAGTAGGGAGTACCCAGAGTCCCTTCGTTCCAGCTGCTCCTGACTGTGCGAGTCAAGAAACCCTGGGAGGCTGACCCTGTCATTATGCTCCCTTGTGACCTCGGGGAAAAGCTTCTGAAGGCTTGAGATGAAGTGTGTTTTCCAAAATCCAAATGTCTCTGGCAAACATACACTCTGAAAAGAGGCCCCAGAACCTCACGCTGTGACAAGAACAGGACACGGGGACTTCAAAGAGGGAAATCAGACATTCACACAAGTAGATTTGAAGGTTACTCAGAAGTCTGCGGGAGAGACCATTGGCTTCCCGGGAAACCAGACAATGGCGTGGCTCTCTCTCCCTGGGAAAGCACCAAGGAGATAGCTCCTCCTGAGAACACCAAGCTCCTCCCTGCCCCAGGATCTTTGGACTTGCCCTGCCCTCTGCTTAGGACTCTGTCCCCCCAGATCACCATGTAACTGACCGCCCTGACATTATCCCAGTTCCCCTCATCTAGAGTCACGTCCTGCCCCCAATCGTCATTCTCCATCATCTACTTTTGTATTTTTCCTCGTAGCCCTTATCACCATCTGCAACGCTATTATTGCCACTGTAACAAATTACCACAAATGCAGTGGTTTAAAAATAACACAAATTTATCACCTTACAGTTCGAGGTGTCAGCAGGGATGTGTTCCTTTCTGGAGGCTTTGGGGGAAAAGCTGTTTTCTTGCCTTTTCCAGTTCCTAGGGGCCACCTGCATTCCTTGGCTCATGGCCCATTTCTCTATCACTAAAGCCAGCAATGGCTGGTCAAGGCTTTTCACCATGCCGTCTCTCTGCTTCTGACTCTTCCGCCTTCCCTTTCCCTTAAGGGGACCCTGGGCATTAGCTTGAGACCACCTGAAAAATTCAGGATAATCTGCCTATATCGAGGTCAGCACGTTAGCGATCTTAATTCCCGCATGCCATGTAACAGGACATCTTCACAGGTTCCAGGACCAGGACGTGGACAGCTTTGAGGGGTTGTTGTTCTGCCCCCCACAGCAACTATCTTCGTGATTTCTTGACTCCCTCTGTCTTCCGTCTCCACCACGAGGATGTAAGACCCAGGGGAGCTAAGACCTTGTCTGTCTTGCTCCCACTTTATCTACAGCTCCTAGAAGAACCTCTGGCACGTAGTAGGTCCTCAACAAATATTTGCTAACTGATTGAATGAAGGGGTAAATTTGCAAAACGAGCGAGGCAGGAAATTCTTTTCTATTTCTTTACTTCTAAAAGGAGGACAATGGTCTAGAGACCTCCCAATGCCTTCATGCTCTAAAACTCTACGATTCCTCGTCTAACAGTGACATCGACAGAGGTTTAGGAGAGGGGGTTGTTCAGGGCGGCTGTTTCGTAAGCCACCCTGTGGTGTCGGGGCGCTGCGGGTGCAGCAGGAACGGGGTCTGGGATGAAGTGAGGGCGGCAGGGAGTTTGGGGGCGAGCTGCAGAGTCAATCAGGGGGCCGCCCCAGGCTTCATCTCCCGGAGGCAGCTCTCCAGGCTGACTCGCAGGCTGAGGACACAGAGCTTGTCTGCCAGCTGTCATTCCTGTCTCCCCCGGAGAACCTCGAGAGTTTTACAAAAAGGAAAGAAGCAAGTTGGAAAGAAGAGGTCTCGGAGATATGTAATTAAGGATAAAAATATCCCTCCTTGGCTCCTGGCAATGGGGAAGTTGAGAACGCTCCAGTTCTTGGGACCCCTGGAACTGTGAAGGCTTTTGAAAGACAACGATTAGTACAGGTCTTTAGTATCCACAAGCCTTGACAATTATATATACCCTTTGTATCCCGGCTTTGCCAAAGATGTGTGGTTAAATTCTTGAAGGAGAGGAGTTTCATCCGGGCAGCCTCTTAAACACAGGCCCTTTGCTTGGGGGAAGAGAGAAAAGGGGAAATGGAAACAGTGAACAAGTTGAACTTCCTTCGTTGCAGGCGGGGAGGGAATGGCTATTTTAAAGGCAACTGTTAACCATTGAAGGTGGAGGAGCTCTTAGAGACTCTCAACAGCACCCGTTCCTCCCATCTCCTACCCCCTCTTCAAACCTGAGACAGATGAGCCAGGCGGAGAAGCCCCAGGGCTGTGACGGTCTCTGGTGTTCCCTTTCCCTACCCCACAACCAGCTCTCTGCACCCCGCAGCCACCTGGCGTTTTGCATCTAAAAGGGTACATTCCTGCTGGCGTGGTTTCGACCCCATGGTGAAAATGGTTACAGAGAAAGCAGCAGAATCATCTAAACCAAGGAACGCATTCCCAAGGAAAATGGAGAAATAAGCAGACTCTGATCTGTGTGCCGCGTGAGGTCTGCGTCTTCACACAGCCCAGCTTGGCCCACTGAATTACTCTCTCAGCTCACTGTCCTTTTTTTGGTAATAAGAAGGATTACTGCAGATCAGTATTTGTCATCTCTGCTTTCTCTCTTAGGAAAGTCATCAGTGAGGGTGAGGAAGTTCAAACCGAAAACACAAAACGGAAATAAAATCCCCTGACGTTGAAATAGGCCTTGCTTCTTGGGAAACGGTCAATGTAAATATGTTTCTCTAAAATGTAACTTTAGAACCTATAATATATTTGGCACCTTAAAAATAGTCTTAGTGACTTTATGTTAAGCAAATCGAGCGCTCACTGAAGCATTTTGTCAATGTCGACAGCCCTCTGATATTTTGGGGAGAAAAAGAGTTGCAGAAATTCGGCACTAATAGTATCAGGCCTGGTTGGCCAGAGCAAACTATGCATGATTTTCAGTGCACTGTGATTCCCTTTAAAAGTGAAGCCGGTCAAAAGGTACAAGCTTCCAGGTTTAAAATAAATAAGTCCCGGGGACGTAATGCATCGCATGGTGGCTATAGTTAATAATACCATATTGTATATTTGACAGTTGCTAGGAGAGTGGATCTTAAAAGTTTTCATCACAGGGAAAAAAATTTTCAACTATGTGTGGTGATGGATGTTAACTAGAATTATTGTGGTGATCATTTCGAAATAGACACATATGTCGAATCATTATATTGTATGCCAGAAACTAATATAATGTTATATGTCAGTTGTATATCAATTTAAAAAATGGAAAAATAAAGTTATTGGGAATGTTGCCTAGGAACAGGTAGTAATAATAACCTTAATAATAGCATCCGTACTTGGAGTCTTTGTGCTGCCCAGGGCTCCCTCCTCCTGCCGGCCCCGTGGCGGCTTCAGGAACATTCCCCTTAGCTGAAGAATATGTTCTCTCTAGCGTCTCCTGAGCGTCCCTCTTCTGCCTCCCACTCTATTAGCCCTGCACTCCCTGGGGTCCGAGAAACAGATGTTGCCCTGGTCCCCTCCCCGGGAGAGACCAAGAGGTTCCCTAGAGCTGGGTAATGTGGCAGCCACTGGCCACATGTGGCCATCGAGCCCTTGGAATGTGGCTAGTCCAGACTGAGATGTACAAGGCGTAAAATACACACCAGTACAAAGAAGAAAAGAATGTAATGCATCTCATAATAGCTTCTTGCACGGTGAAATCCTCATATTTGGGATAGATTAGGTTAAATAAAATATATTCATCAAATTAACTTCACCCGATATTTTAAAAACTTTTTTTAAGGTTGCTACTAGGAAAGTTTAAATTACATTTAAGCCTCACGTTATACTTCTATTGGACAGCACTGCCCAAGAGCCTTGCTACTCAAAGAGTGGCCCACGGACCAGCAGCCTCAGCATCACCTGGGAGCCTAGTAGAAACGCGGCGAATCAGGCCCAGACCTCCTGATTCAGAATTAGCATGCGAACAAGATCCTCAAGTGATTGGCTTAGAGGTGGGGGAAATAGAGTGTAAATAGGGACAAATGCTCTGGTGAGCAAATTGCCAATATCCATGAACAACCGTAGTACCCGGGCCCCCCGAGGCATGCCCTCCGCTCCAGGACTGTGTCCAGCAGGTCACATGGGTAAAGATATGTACAAGGACATTCACCACAGCATCACTTCAAATCGGGGACCAAGAAGAACCAGCAAACAACCTACATGTGATTAATAGGGGACTTCAAATAAATTGTGGTCTGGCCAGTGGAAGACTATGCAGTTGTTTAAAAAATTAAAGCAGAGCTGTGCATAGTAAGTTGGAAATATCTCCAAAATTAAAAACAGAACAAGAAAGGGGCCGGCCCGGTGGCACAACGGTTAAGTACGCACGTTCTGCTTCGCGGCGGCCCGGAGTTCGCCCGTTCGGATCCTGGGTGCAGACCTGGTACCGCTTGTCAAGCCATGCTGTGGTAGACATCCCACATATAAAGTGGAGGAAGATGGGCACGGATGTTAGCTCAGGGCCAGTCTTCCTCAGCAGAAAAAGAGGAAGACTGGTAGTAGTTAGCTCAGGGCTAATCTTCCTCAAAAAAAAAAAAAGAGAGAGAGAACAAGAAGAAGTTGCAGTGTGCTATTATACTGTGAGAATTTGGGGAGTTGTTTGTTAAGGGTAGATTATACACTCAGGATTGCACATGCATCAGAGTGACGGGAAAGATACCCAAGGAACTCATAACGGTGGGACGAGAATGGGGGTTTTCGGGCCATTGGGGGTTATCAATGAGAAAAGGAGGCTTCCGCGTTCTAATTTATACCCTTTGGTGCTGTCTTAATTTTTTTGAACTGTGGCCGAGATATAACTTTTCTAACAATAATTTTTTTTTCTCTTTTACATTTCACTTCTTGTCTTTATTAAAATTATCATTACGGGAAACGGGATCGTCTCAGAAGGTCTGGGGGAAGGTTGCCGTAGCTTGGCGTCCCAAATGGGAGTCCCAGCAGAGAAGACCGGGAAAGGGGAGGTCGAGACCTGATTGAAAAAGGGCTTGCATGCCGGGCTGGGGAGCTTGGAGTCTGTTCTGCAGACTGCAGAGGGCCGGGCAGAGTCGGTTGGTTAGTTGCTGGTTTTAGTGGAGGTGAAATTCACGTAACACAAAATGAACCATTTTGAAGCGAATGACTCCATGGCATTCAGTACATTCACCGTGTTTTGCAACCACCGTCTCTATCCAATTCCAGAACATTCTCATCACTCCAAATTAAAACCCCATACTCATACAATAGCAATTTTAAAGTTAGTTTTAAAAACAGAATACCTTTTATTCCCGATGCCCGTCTGGGAAAAGCATATGTGCTGAATTTAAACCCTTCAAGGCAAAAACTGGGTGGTGGGGGGGATTTTTTTTTTTTTTTTAAATTTGTAGTTGTGTACAGCCCTGCTGGTGGCGGCCACTGCTGTGTGAGTAAGAACAGGGTCTCCGAGGCAGGTCCCCAGGTCAGGAATGCTCTTCTCAGGCGGGAGCTCTTCCGGGTCAGCTGCAGGCGGAGGGACGCCGGGCATCGAGACCCCTGTTGGGAGGAAGGCAGGTCTGCTTGTAAGCGGTAGGTCCTGTTACCTTTCTTTCTCATTTTCCTTTCTTTTTTTTTTTTTCAACCCAAGTGAAATATAAATATACTTCTTAAAAGTGTTCAAACAAAACAGAAGTGCAGAGGGAGAAAGTGAAAGCCTGACCTCACCATCCCCACACCCCTCTCTCCTCCGCAGGGGCAGCCACTGCCAATGGTGTGACATTTGCCATTTTTTGTGCATTTTCGTAGAGAGATGAGCCTCTACAAATATGTCAGGCTTTTTAAAAATAAATGGGATTATGCTGTGCCTATTGTCCTGCAATTTGTTTTCTTTCCTTAGCAATTTCTCATTGAGATCTATCCAAGTCAGTTCACACATCTTTGTGCTTTTTTGGGGGAGGTGGGAGCCTATTTTATTTATTTTTTAAATTGAGATATAGTTGATATATAATATCGTATTCATTTTAGGTGGACAACATAATGATTTGATACGTATTGTGACATGGTTACCACAATAAGTTTAGTTAACAACACACATAGTTACAAATTTTTTCTTGTGATGAGAACTTTTAAATCTACTCTTGTAGCAACTTTCAAATATATAACACGGTACTGTTAACTCTAGTTTTTTAACTGTTATGTTTTAACTTTGTGCTTAACTGTCATGCAATACGGTTCACCATCCTCCTACAGATGGATATATAGACAATTTCCCTTTTCTAAAATTATTGCTACAAAAACAAATGCTATAATAAGCAAGGCTTGTGTGTGCCTCTGTGCACATGCGCAAATTTCCTTCAAGATAAAATATTACTAGGTTGAAGGAATGCATGTTTTTATTGTGGACACAGCCAAGTCACCCTGCCATCATCCAATGAGCCATCTCTCTCTAATGTCATTTGGCACCCACCATGTCCCCAAATCGTCTCAATACTGGACATTACCAGTGTCTGTAATTTTTATCACACAGTGGTTGAAATATGCAATCTCAATATTTTATTTTGCATTTCCCTCATTAAAAAGGATAAGCTTATTTTCATATGTGCATTGGCCATTTGTATTTCTTTTCCTGTGAATTGTCTATTTCTATTCTTTCTCAGTTTTATTTCCTTTATAAAAATCTTTCTGATTTAAAAAAGCTCTTCATATATTTTGCATATTAATTTTGGGGGGTTATTTATGTGTAAATATTTTCTCCCAGCCTGTCATTTTTAAAAAAACTTTGTTTATGGTTCACTCATCATATGGAAGTTTGCAACTTTCATGGATTACGTAGTCATTTATAGATTCTGGGTTTTGTGAATCGCTCATCTCAATATTATCTATTCAGGGAAAATATCGTTTTTCCTACACTTTCGTAGTATAATTTTATGTTTAGCTCTTTATTTATTTTTATATTTGGCATAAAATAAGGAATATAACCCCATCCTCCCACTGGATAGCCATACCATATATTGAATAGTCCGTCCTTTTTCCGTTGATTCACAATGCCGTCATATTATGTGCTAAATTCTCTAATCTAATCTAATCCCTCATATGCATGGTCCTAATCTGAATTTGGTCTCTTCTGTTCCACTGACTGATGAATCTTTTCTTGCCCTGGTTCCATAGTGTTTTCATTACTGTGGCTTTATTGTGTGTGTTCCTATCAGGTAGACTAGAGTTCCTATTTACTTTTCTCTTTATTTCTTTATGGTTTCCATGCATTTTTCTCTTCTGGGTGAAGTTTATAATCAGCTTATAAAGTTCCCTTAAAAATCCAGTTGGGGGGCTGGCCCCGTGGCCGAGTGGTTAAGTTCGCGTGCTCCGCTGCAGGCGGCCCAGTGTTTCCTTAGTTCGAATCCTGGGCGCGGACATGGCACTGCTCATCAGACCACGCTGAGGCAGCGTCCCACATGCCACAACTAGAAGAACCCACAACGAAGAATACACAACTATGTACCGGGGGGCTTTGGGGAGAAAAAGGAAAAAATAAAATTAAAAAAAAAAAATCCAGTTGGAATTTTTATGTAATTACATTGAACTAATACATTAATTAGAAGATAACTCACATCCTTATCCTGTTGAGTCCTTCTGTTTGGGAACATGGCATCTCTTTCTGTTTATTCGGATTTGTTTTTATATCTTTTACGCTGTCTTTTGTATTTTCTCCATATAGTTCTTAATCTTCCCTGTTGCTGGGTGTGATATAGTTTTAGTTTCTTTGGCAAATAGAATCTGTTTTCTCCACGACATTTTCCAATTGGGTTTTGCAGATGTCTAAGAAAGTTACGATTCTGTAGGCTTCACTTTCCTATCCTTCTGAATAATCTCATGCGTTTTAATCATGTTTTTAATGTATTCTCTTGGCTTCTCTAAGGACATGATCTTGATGCCTGCCAATGTTGATAGACTTCTCTCTTCTTTCCCATACCTTGATTTGTGGGGAGGGGAGTTGCTTTGGTTTGTTTGGCGCTGGCTGGGACCCGTGGTGCGGTGACGCAGATCGGGGCAATGGCATTCAGTGTTGTCTTGCTTCTGATTTCTGCTCTGAGAGGAGGATGCAGATCAAAGACAAGGAGTCAGATGGGAGAGCCGAGAGGAGGGCATCAACCAAACGGTGCCCAAGCTGGAATGGCAGAGTGGATGGAAAGCTGATATGTATAGCCAGGCGGTCAGTGCCCGATGGGGACTTCTCTCTGCCCCAGCCCATTGCTCCAGCCCATTGAGCTCTGCTTCAACTTGTCACCCAGCGTATTTAAGATGCCTCCTCGCTTGCTGGTAGCCACACATTGGTAAGCCCACCTCCCGGGTCCTAGTCTGAATCACTGATGTAAATGAGAGGGAGAACCCCACAGCACCGGAAACCCATGTCCAGGCTGACAGCAGTGTTTTCGCCCCCTGGGCTATGTTCCTCCGTGTGGTTCTCAACAAAAAATCACAGATGAATATCACAATATGCTCCATTGAAATCTATATCTCTTATTTCAAAGACCACAAACTGGTAGCCCCTGTGTTGAATTTAGTGTTCTATTTGCCTGACATATGTTTTTAAAAATTATCAACCAGTTAAAAGCATTTTTGGGGCCGGTACAGTGGCATAGCAGTTAAGTTCACATGTTCTGCTTGGGAGGTTCAGGGTTTGCTGGTTCATATCCCGGGCGTGGACCTAACACTGCTTATCAAGCCATGCTGAGGTGGTGTCCCACATATGAAAAATAGAGGAAGATGGGCACAGGTGTTAGCTCAGGGCCAATCTTCCTCAAAAATAAATAAATAAAAAGCATTGAAGAAAATATTTTAAATTTAAAAAAGCATTTTTACAAGTTCAGAGATTTTTATGTAACATTTTGAGTTTTCAGCTTCTTTTGAAAAATCTGAGGATCTGATAACCTTTGACCTATATTACCCCATGATAACGTAACTAAAGCTAGTGGAAGCTTCCCCCTTTCCATGAAGCAGTTCTCTCTGACGTGCCACAGTCCCCACCTCTCCCTACTGCCTCACTCCCAGCCTGTTCCACTCACTTACATCACCTGCCTGACCTCTGTAGGCAACTGCGCTGTGATCTCCATCAGAGGCAACAAATGATCTAATTTATTTGGTTTGCAAACATGCATTTGCCTCTACTCTGTAAATAAAATAAGAAAAACAGGTTCACCTGACTTGGTCTGTTCCCAGTGAACTCCTAGGGGTGCTACTTGCTTTGGCACATCTCACAACCCACGCTTTTAGTAATCTGATCTAGAATCTTCTCTGGGATGGACACAGAGATCTCTAAACTGAAAACTACAGAAGAACCCATCCTATGCATTGTGAAAATCATGACTTCCCTGGCCTGCCCTCAGTCACCTGACCCTCTCCTCTTCGCTCTACCCGCCAGCACCCCCACCCCCCACCCCCGCCGCCCCAGCTCGTCAGCACCCGAGGTTGCTCTCTCACTCCGAGTTCCCCTCCTCCTCAGGATGAGGCTGGGATTTTGTAGAAGCAGGTATAGCTGCGTGCCCCTCCTCTGCCTTGGGCTTCGGTCCCATGATGGAGGGTGCCTTGATCACTTCCTCAGAGCAGCAGGAGCCTGCAAACGGTGACTTTCGGTTCCTCTGCAGAGCACGATGTTTACCCCGGGCTGCCCGTCCACTCCTGTCTGCCTAAACTCAGCCTCTTCCCCGTAGAGGTCCGGGGCGAGCCTGGCTGGGGAACCAGAGACTCACAGTTGTCCCCACATCTTGACAACAGAACACTTTGCTCCTGTCCCTTTTCAGCTTCCCGTAGTTTCCACAATCCCACCTACCCATCAAGACAGGCTGGAAGCTTCCTGTTTTGATCTGGGCCATTGCCATTTTTAGGGCAAAAATGTTTTTCCTCACTGAACAGTATCTCCCTCCGTGTTCCCCTCGATGAATAATTAACCATCTTGTGTCAACGATACAGTCGTGCACCACACAACGATGTTTTGGTCAACTATGGACCTCATATATGATGGTGGTCCCATAAGGTTAGTACCATAGAGCCTAGGTGTGCAGTAAGCTTTACCATCTAGGTTTGTGTAAATACACTCTACAGTGTTCGCACAACAACGAAATCACCTAATGGCACATTTCCCAGATTTATCCCCATCATTAAGCAATGCATGACTGTATTTTCTCCTGATCCAGTGTTGCTTCTAGAGACTGGGGCCATGCAGAGGGAAATGGAAGTGTGTACATGAGGCCAGGCTTCTAAGAATTGCATGGATGATTCTGCCAAAGTGGTAAATGTTGCTGGGCTTCATCAGTGGCAGACATTGACAGCCAGTTCTCCAGGGAAGACAGCAAGGCCCTGACGTACGGTGTTTGCCCATTGCCGTGGTGTAAATCCTCTCACCTTGGCTCCCAGCAGAGCGGCCACATTTAACAACCAGCTCTTGGGGTTCCGGGAAGATGGAGCCAGCACAAATTGGCACCAGCTGGCGTGAGCCAGCAGCAGCACACGAGGGGCCCGTGTATCATCAGCTCCCACCTGCTAGTGCCCTGGGGGCATCTGTGTGCCCCTGCAACCGTCCGTGTCTGTATTAAAGACTCCTGTGGCTCGTTAGGGGTCAGACGATCAAGAATCAGTTCTGCTTTACTTTAAGCCCTTTTAACCTCAACTTTAAGCTTATTTATAAGTTACTTTAATTCAATTTTACCCGTTCCTTTTCATCACATTTGGGGAAGATATTTTTTCCACCTAACTCTTCTACTTAATTTTCCACTCCTTAATTGACTCATCTGAAAAATAGAAGTTGATGATATCTTAGCATATTCAACACGTAGCTAGGCTCTCCATGGTGATAACAGCTCTTACTGTGAGCCGTGCCCTGGACTCATATGAACTCATTTAAACACCTGGCTGACTAAATCTTAGAAGCTTCATTCATGGACAAGGAAATTGGCTTAGGCTTGGATAGTGAAATACCACACTTGAGGTCACCCAACTAGTTGGTGGTGGGGCTAAGATTTGAATTGGTGGCTGACACGGTGTTTTAAAAATTAGTTGCAGGCATTAAAAAATTTGAGCTTTCATCTAAGAATCTAGATTTTTACCTTCTCTTGAATATTTTGAAATCCTGGCAACTCTAGTCCCATGTGACCCCATGGGGATATAACTGGAGCTAAGTGGAAGCTGATGCCTTTAAAGGGACATTTCTCCAATGTGTCACAGTCCCCACTTCTCCCTAGTGTCTCACACCCTGCCTATTTCAATGTGCCAGGCTTCAGATTTTCTGCTTGTACTTACGGGCCACACTGCTTTGTGTCTAAATATTACTTCCGCTTGCCCACACCTTCCTCCCCACTTGACCAAGAAGAAACTGAGACAGAAGATTTTTGTAATTAATTCAGGTCAAATCAGAGAGGCCACCATTGAACTGAGAACTCATCTTTCACAATCAGACTACATGATCAAAACCACAGCACATGCTCACTGTAAAGCAATGTCTTTATACTGTTTTAATCCCTTCTATCCCCATACTGCACTTGGCTCCCCCTCCCTTTAATAGGCAACCATTTGAGTGGGTGTCTTTTTATTTGACTACGTTCTTACAAAATGTGTATTGTTGCGTTGTGTGCGTCCATTTTTCATTTACTCAAGTGATATCATAGCTTGCATTCTGTTTTCTACTTTTTTCACCCAAGGGTCTTTTGCAAGATCCTACCATGTTGCAACATACACGTCAAATCTTTTCTTCTGGCTGCAGCATAACACCCCACGTGCTCCTTGACCACACTCTACCTTGTCCACTCTCCCAATGATGGGCACCCAGTTTCCCTGCGGATCTCTGCCAGCATGAACGAACCTATGATGACCATCCTATAGGTGGTTATTGTAAGCCCTGAGGCGTACGTCCAGGGGTGAAATTGCTGGGTCATAGAATATACCTATATTTAATTTGTCTAAATTGTGTGGGATTGTTCTCCAGATTGGCTTCACCCGTCTACACTCCCAGGATTCTTTACACAATACAGATGTGGAGGGAGGAATGGAGGGAGAGAGGGCGTTTGAATATATAAGATCCATTAGTAAACAAAGTCCTTTAGACGGAGTTCAAAACAGGCTTTCCTTGTACCAAAGGTACCAGAACACACAGGCAGGGAAACTGGAAGACGGCAACCTTTCAGAGGCCAGGAGCACAGAGCTTAGAGCCAGGGACCTGAGGCTGGGGTTCAAGTCCTGGGGCTGCCACTTACAGGGCAAGTCATTTGGCCCTTCAGAGCCTCAGTTTCTTCACCTGTTCCAAGATGGGAAGACCAAGAGAAACTTAAGTAAGGTTGTTTGGATACTGAAAAAAATAGTCAAACTTTCATTCATTCATTCTCAACTCTGGGGTAAATATGTGATGCATTTTGTCACTTAAACGCCAAGTTTCCAAGTGTGGCCAACCTCACTTAGGGCATCCTATATCCCCTCGAGCTGGCTCGGGGAGTCACAGGACCAGAGGCCCAGCTACAGAGTAGGGTTTTGCATGGTCCGTGCAGAAGGCAGGGTGGGAAAGAGGAGGCAGGGAGCAGGGAGGGTGGTGGTGGTCCTCATGAGCAGCCACATTTGGGGGGAGGAGGGAGAGGAAGAAGAAGCTGGGCCCTCACGTCTGATCAATTGCTCCATAAAGTGGGGGTCCAGACCGTTTGCTGTTTGGGGCTTGGGTTGAGGGATGAGGGTAAATCCTCGCATCGCCTGTTGAGAGAGGGCTCAACATGGACCAACGAAGGATTGATTTGGGGAGCTGACTGTCATAGGTCAAATTATTCCAGAAGCAGACCCTGAGAGTGGGTACCAGTATTTCACTAAAGAGAGGCTCCCAGGAGAAGCCCGCAAGAGAGTAGGGGGTGCAGGACAGAGAAGGGGAGAAGCCAAGCAAAGGTGCAATTTGGGGTGAAGCCTAAGGGAGCTCTGGAGTGTAAATTACACCTCGGGGCTTGTCCTGCATCGAAGCAAAGAGCTGGGCTTTTGCACACACACTCCAGGTGTGCACTGGCTACTTGGATGGGCACAGGGAACATAGAACTCTCCATTTTCTCCAGGATCTCCATATAAGTGAGGTGACTCCAGCACCCAAGGGGAAGCATCTGAGGTTGCAGGTTCAATCCTTCAGAAGCAAAGCACAGAGCTGCTAGAAGAGAGGAGGATGGGAGCATAGAGCAGGAGAGGGATCCTGGGAGAATTGGGCAGGGCACCAACAGCGTGCCATAAGGACCTAATAACTGTGATTAGAAACCACAAATTTATATGAACACCATCCTTGGCACAAGCTCCTCCCTCTTCCTGCCGTGACATTTCCCTCTCTTGTTGCCTGGACCACTCCTACCCATCCTTGGCATCTCAGCTTAAGTGTTGGTCCTCTGGAAAATAATTCCCTGACCCACCAAGCTGAGTCCCCTTGTAACACCCTCCCGGAGCACGGTCTTCTCCTCACACCCTCTGCACCTTGTAATTATTTACTTAACTGTTTACTGTACCATGTCTTGCTTCTCTGCTAGACTGCGGGCAAGGCCTGGGTCTGGGTTTGTCCCTGCTGGAAGCCCACAGTGAGCCCTGGGGTGGGGAGGGGGGTGCGTGGCAAGAGGTTGGTCAATGTGTGGGGGCTGTGGTGGCTGGTCTGATGGGCCGCCCTGCTCAGGCGCAGGGGGTGGACTGGGCAGCTGATCCTGGCTAGTGGCTTGGACACTCAGGGCCTGCAGATGTACAGGGAGTGCAGGGTGCCGTGCAGACAGGAGCTCTGATGGCCACAGTGGGGTTCAGGCTCATCAGAAAGATGGTGGGCCCAGAGGGTCCTGAAGGCCTGCTCAGAGGACAAGATCAAAGGGTGGTGGCCTCTGGGATGCTGGAGAGCTGATGTGGTGGAAATGAGGGCATGGAACTTGAAGGTGTGTCCCTTTGATGGGTCCTGGTGACAAAACAAGTTGTGTGACATTGGACAAGTCACCTCATCTCTTGGAGCTTCAGCTTTCTCGTGGGTAAATGGAGATAATCATGTCATGAAGTTTCAATAAGAGGAAGACTCTCAGGAGAAGTTCATTCTTCCCTTCAAATGTGTATTTGTCAGTGTTTGCTGCATAACAAGTGCTCAAAAATCTTCATAGTTTATAACAACAAACATTTCTCTTCCTCTCCTGGGTCTGAGGCTCAGCTGTGCTTGCGGGATCTAGGCCGGGCTCTCCTGGGCTCAGCAGGACTGGACTGGACTGGACTCCAGATTTTTGGTTGGGTCCAGGTCTGCTCCTCATGTCTTTATTCTCAGCCCATGCTGAAGGGCCAGAGGCTCCCTGGGGCATGTCTTCTCATGTCAGATCACAGGACCTAGGAGGGGCAAGCAGAAACCCACAAGCCCGGTAAGCCCTGAGCTTGAAACTGGTGCTTTTGCCCATAATCCATTGGTTGATGCAAGTTGCATGGCCATGCCCAACATCAGTGGGGCAAAGACGTAAATTCTTCACACTCTGCAAGATGTTGCAAGGTGCCAGGATGAAGGGTGTGGCCACAAGATTCAATGGCAGGGAGGGCCCTCTGCCCCAGCCCCCCTTCCTTGTCATCCAGGCTTCTGTTTACACGAGCTCTTGGAAAAAGCTTGGAAACAATTTCCATAGTTATCTGACAACCTCCCTGTGATGCTGGGTGTGATGGATAGTTTCTAGCTGTCAACTGTGACTCTACTGACAGAAGACCCATCCTCTCCCCAGATTGGGGGGTCCTCCATCTAAACACCCAGATCATGTGCTGGCAGACAGAGCATTGTCATCCCCTGCCCCTCGCTCCAGCTGTGGTGACACCAACAGAGACCTCAGACGATGCCTCTCAGAGCTGTCATTTCAGTACCAGCCAGAGGTGTAAATTTCCCAGACCTCCCGCCTGCAGCTCTTTTGATGTGAGCAGTTCAAAGCACTTCACAGGCCCCTCAAGTCTGCGAGGAGAGCAAGCAACTTGACTCCCACTGCACAGATATCAGAGACTGAAAGGCAGAGATTTGGGGCTTCATGATCTCAACATCCCAATGGGGATCCCAGCTCAGAGGCGACAGAGTGGAACAAGCCTCTGTGAGTGCCCAGTATGGGAGATGACCTGGCATCCGGGGGTTTCCCCAGTGGGAGAAGGCAGGAGGCAGGGCTGCAAGCCTCTGGCTCTGCTGGTGGGGGAGGAGGGGACACCCAGCCTGGGGAGGAGTGGCCACAGGATGCAGGGACTGAGAAGTAGAGAGGTGGGGATGACAAGCCCAAGGAAGGAGCATGGGTTGAGAAATGGGGACATCAGCTCTGAGAATCAAGGGTGGGGTGTGGATTTAGGAGCGATTACAGAGACTGGCAGGCGAACAGAGCCCATCCCGAGCCGTTCTGTTCTGGGAAGTCTGCCCAAAATAAGGCAAGAGAAAAGCTGAAGAACCTTCTTTGGGATGTGCGGGCTGGTTGGAACAAGGCGGATGGGAGACTCCAGCCTGCTGGCTGGGCGTAAGACAGAGCCCACTCCTGCCAGTGCCAGGCCTACTGGACCCGGGCAAACAGGGCCAATAGGCAGCCTGGTGCCCGCCAGGGAGCTGGGGATGAGCACGGTTGGGCTGGAGCCAATGTCCCACTGCCACAGCTGGCGGGTGGGGCTGGGACAGGCTTGGCACTCAGTTTCCACTTTTATTCCTTTAAGCTTCTTGCCTCCTCCCAGAGCTGCCGCATCACCCTCTTCCCCACATACGAGACTCTAAATAAGCCTGGTGTTGGCTTTCACACTTTCCAAGCCCTCAGACATGTGGCTTTGGGGACTCTGCCTTGGGGCAAGCCAGTGGAGACAGGACAGAGCCCACAGATTGCAAGTGCCAGCCTCGCCGCCTCCACCCCCACCCCCACCGCCCACCACAGCGCAGAGGCCAGGCCTGCTGCCACCCGGGATACGAGCTTCTCCCACGTACCGGGTTTCACACCACCCAGCCCACCCACTGAGCCGCTGCAGGCTTGAGTCTGCCTGCCCGAGAATCTCTAACCACCTGGTTCCACCCCGAGCTGGCAGCTCCCTGTGTCTGGTACCCTCCCTCCTGTCTAGCTAGAAAGCCTGTGGGTCCCCACCCACCGCCTCCTATCTTCTTTCTTATCTTGAAACGTCCCCCTGGGTGCTGCTCTTCTGACAACACCTCTGACCACCCAGGCAAGTTGCTCAACATATCTGAGTCTCAGTTTCCTTGTCTGTAGCATGGAGCTGTGGCACCCACCTGTGATGTTAGATACAATATAAAGTAGATAACATACCTAACACCGCTGGCCCAGTTCCAGTTTCTTCCATTTTGGGGAAGAGCCAGAGAGCTCTCAGAGGGACCTCCTCTGCCCCTGGCACAGGACACATGGTGGGGAACAGTGTTCTTGCCACCGTGACCTGTCCTTTGTCCTGAGTAGCTGATACACAGTACTGTTCACTGTTGCAAGACAAGACCTGAGGAAAGATGAACAAGACCCCACTCCCCGGGACCCAAAGAGCTCACGTCCCACCTGCACCAGCCCCCTTTTCCCTCACCTCCCTAGTGCCATTTACAGCTCACAGCCTTCCAGCCCCATGAGGCCACAACACCAGGCCATTCACGAGACATGGCAGCTCCAGCAACCTGCAGCCTGCCTACCAGAAAATGACCCCCTCAAAGGTCCCATGAATAGTTCTAAGACACTCTGGAGGACCCCTAAATGTGCCCTCTGCTGGCCGGCCACCTGCAGGCACCACACAGAATACTGTTCCCTTCTCCTGTGTCAGCTCCTGCTCGTGCGGGCTGTGGCGGCAGGACACTTGAAGCTTCGTGTGGCCCCTGTGCACCACGAGAACGCCAGGGTTCCTGTGCCGGCCTGGGGCTCCGTACCAGGGGCCAAAAGCCCCATCTACCAGTCCGCCAGGGTCTGCTTCCCCCAAATTCTATGCCATCAGTCTCCATCTCTCTCTCATCCACCCCAGAAGCTAAACCAAGTGCCTGGGTCCTGGGAGAGAACAGAAGCTGTGTCCACATCTACCCCAGGCCCCTGCTCTTCCTCCTCCTCCAGCCTCCCATCTCTCCCACTCACAAAATAAAACCCGCCCTGCTCACCGATGCATGGGACCTTTCCAGGAACCCAGCTCCGCCACGCCCAATGCCCAGTGCACCTGGATGTCCAGCCCCAGCCCACAAAACCCGCTGCCCCTCCCCTCTGGTCAGTCCCAAGAACGCACACATCAGCCCAGAGGCTGCGTCCGCCATGTGTCTTGTTGTGGGGCCGTGGCCACCACCTCACCTCCACCCACTCGTGCTGAGGGACTCTCTGTGATTGTCTTTCTATTCTTGATACGTTAGTATTATTACGATTATCTGACGTTGAAGATGTTTCTAAGATGTAATTTTTGTACAGAAACCTCCAGAAGTATATAGGCCAGGAATGTTTTTGTACATTTAAAAAAAAAATCTGACACTTTTAGACAACATGCCTTTTAAACCCCACTCCCTTGTGTGTTTCTGTGTGTGTGTGTGTGTGTGTGTGTGTTCTTGCGTGCATGTTAATTAAATGAGCGGGGTTACATAAGCTAATTTTTAAAAATCTTTTTTATTACACTCAAAAAAGTGTTTACATGTAACCACCATCCAGATTAAGATATAGATCATTTCCAAACTGTTTTTTTCTTTTTCACTATTTATTTTGAAAATAATTGCAGACATATAAAAGTTTTAAAAAGAGTGGAAAGAATTCCTGTGCACCTTTCACTCACTTTCCCCAATGTACATTTTAGCCTTGGAAGTTTATCATTCTCTCTCTCTCATATTATTATTATTATTCTGAATTATTGGAGAGTAAGTTGCTGGCAATGCCCCATTAACCTTAAAGATGTGTTTTCCCTAAAGATGAGTCCTCTCCCCTACATAACCACAGTTCAATCGTCAAAATCAGGAAATTAACATTGATGAAATAGTATCATCTAATCTTTAGATCCCATTTAAAATTATCCAGTTGTCTTAGCCATGCCCTTTATAGCAATACGTAACTGTTATATTTATATATTCTACTTATAATCTCCGCCTCTGGACCAGCTGGTGGGTGGGGTGGGGGCACTATGTGTTAGTTACATGTAATTACCACATCCCTGTACTGGGCACAGTTCCTCGTCTTTCATGACCTTGGCATCTTTGAAGAGAATAGGCTAGTAATTTTGTAGGCCTTGCCTTGATTTGGGGTTTTCGGGTGTTTCCACTTGACTGGGTCCAGGCGCTGCATTTCCGACACGGGTACCACAGAGGCACTGCTGTGCTCTCCGCGTTCATCTCAGGAGACGCATGATGTCGTTTTGTCCCGTTACTCGCGAAGTCAACCTTGTCACTGGGTTAAGGTGGTGTCTGCCAGGTGTCCTCGTTGTTAAGTTCCCATTTTTCCCTTTTAAATTATTAACTATTCTGTGGGGAGATGCTTTGAGACTATCTAGATGTCCCGTCCCTCCTCAGTCTCTCACCCACTAGTTTCAGCATCTTTAGCATCCGTTGATTCTTGCCTGAATCAGTTGCTGAAAGGTGACTTTTCCCATCACTCGTTAGACAGTTATTAATCGGCATTCTACCGTGAGAAAGAGCTTTCCTTTCTCACTTATTTATATCAGTACAGACTCATGAGTTCCTATTTTATTCAATGAATTGTAATTATTTTTATTATTCATTTTGATGCTGAAATTGTGCCAGATGGTCCTTTCAACTGTCCTTTCAGTTGTCTCCTGGTTCCTGGATCTTTTTGACAAATGCTTGTCATTTTTTGAGCTTTTCCTTACCTTCTGGGTAATGGATGTTCCAGGCCCACCTTACACCTTTCCCGCCCCAGCCCTAGAACCATCCGTCTCTCCAAGGAGCCTGGTTCTCTTTAGTGGAGGGTTGTATTTCAATGTGCTCGTTGCAACTGGGGTGTTGTTGCTTCTAGGTTCTCTCGGAAGACAGAGCAGTGAAATGTGTGTGTACACACCTACACACTCACACATGCATCGGTGTTTACCTATAGGTGGTAAAAACCCTGAGTTCCCACCGATGCCTCCCCTTCCGATGCGACACTGCAGACCGAGTTCATTCTAGCCTAGCTCCTCTCTCTGACAGTGAGAAACTGGCTCCCATTTCTCCATATATTTCATCCTTTGCTCGTTTCCCTGTGTGTAGCCAGTCTCTGCTGCCTCCTGCCCCAGCCAGGCCAGCTGCTAAGGCCCTGACCACTTCCTTGTTCCAGCTGCATCCTCTGCCTGCCGACCACCTCTGTGGCCCCAGCCCCGAAGCCCTGCTGGCTCCTGGCCACTTCAAGGAAGAGAAGGGGAAGGAAACAAACGGATAAATATATTTTAAAGAAAAGAGGAGAAGGGTGGGGAAGCAGAAGAGCTGACTTTTCAGGAGACACATCCTGGGGCCCATTCTCAGCCATATGGCTGGAGAGGGATTTCTGGATCTGAAGCTGGCCTCCAGATCTTCCCAAACCTGTCTGCGCTGGCCTCTCCCATCTCACTAACCGGCACTGACATCAACCAGGTCCCTAAAGCTGGAGATCTGGGGTGAGCTCCCTGGCCCCCTGTCTCTCACAAGCAGCTCTCTGGCTGTTCCAGCTCCGTCCAGCCCCTCTCCCTCCACTGCACCTCCACAGGTCAAGCCTCGGGGCGGGAGGAGGGGGGAGGTGCTGGGGTCCCCAGCTTCCACTCCTGCCCCATACAATAGTCCATGATGTTTTTTAAAATGTAAATCTTATCAAGTTTCTCACTCTCACACACACACACACACACAAGCTTTTAAAAACCTTTAGCGGCTCCAAATCACTCTTAGAACAAAATCCAAACTCTGCAGGACCCAAAAGTCCTGAGAGACCCACTGTCTGGTCTCTCCGTCTCTCCCTTCTTCACCTACGTTGAGGTCTGCAATTCTTAGGAAGAGGTTTGCGGGAGAGGAGCTGGTTAAAGAGGGAGAACAGTCCTGAGGGCAGAAGGGAAACCAAGGAAGGCATGTCTGGGGCTGGCAGAGACCGGAGAGGGCAGAGCAGGGCTAGGAGGAGGTGGGTCCCAGCGACAATGAGAGGTGGACAGGACGGGGCGTGCAGCCCCTGCCAACCTGATCTGTGAGTGGAGGAAATGCTTCAGAGCTGTCAGGGATGGGAGGGACTGTTCCAGAACACAGAGGCTGGGCCTGGACAGCCAAATTCCATGCTCACTCTGCATCGGTGTGGTGCCTCCAGGGATGTGGAAACCCTGGGCCTGGGCTGAATCCAGCTCTGCACACTTCCTCCACAGCCTCCACGGGCCCAGGGTCTCGTCACCAGGAAAATAGAAATAATAATGCCCCCAGCCATCCCTCACCCCTCCCTGCCATTCTCTTCATGGCAGCCAAATGGTACTGTCACCCTGCTTAAGACCTTTTAGTGACTTTCTCCTTGAACTTGAAAGAAATGCTTTGCTGCAGTGGGATAGCGAGCAGACTTTTTTCTCCCCTCTCTTTAACACTTTCCCATCATCTGTAAAATTTCCAGAACGATTGTATGCGCTCTTTCCTTTGTAGGGAAGGCTGGCAGAGCCGCAAGGGCATGCCCTGCAGCAGTGTCCTCCCGGAGCCCCTCGGCTGCCCCTCGGCTGCCTGTGCCAGCTTCCTCCCGTGTCCCTAGCCTTGTTTCAGTTCCCCGTTTAGACAGAGCAGACAGTGCTGAAGTTCAAGTTACCCCTTGGGAAAGTTCAGCCTTCCAGTGCTCCCCCTTCCTCTGAAGAGCATCTGAAAGTGAGAGCCTCAGAACCATTTCTGGAAACACATCTCGCAGGGTGCACAGCCCTGGGCCTCCAACAGACCGGACATTCAGCTGTCCCTTGTTTTAAAGATCCTGCTGGCTGTCCCTCCCCAAACCCTGGGACTCAGGGCCACCCTCCCCCTCACTCTGTACCTTCTCTGGGAGTTTGGTACCCGGGTGAGCTCAGGCGCCAGGTGATGGGGTGAAGGGGCCCCTCCCTGAAAGGCCCAGCTTGGCATTCCACATCCGTTTCCTTCTATGACTTTTCAATGCTGGGGTCTGTTTTACGCGATGTGCACGTCTCGCCAAACAGTGTGTGTGTGGGGGGGGGGGGGCTGTCATTATGCCTGCAAGGGGTTTGGGGGACTATGACAGGCTGGCTGAGCCAAGCAGGGTCCCTTTCCCACAAGGACTTACAAGCTTGTGGGGAAGCAGACACAGCTGGGCTTTGTAGGGAGCTGTCTAGAGGGGCTCACAGAAATGGTCATGCTGGAAAGTGCCTGGAACTTTCCATAACCTGGAGATTTTAATGACAGACTGGAGAAGAGATAGGTATTTTGTTTCACAATCTGAACTAACTCCTACCACGTGTTTTTCTGCATGACTTTCGGTGATGGAGATAAGTTCATGTCCATTCTGTTGACACCACAAACCCCGAAGGGTCGTCTGCTCTGTGCGTACACACCATTAAGTGAATAGACTAACAATGTAGGAAATGCTGCTCTTTGCTTTCACAAAATCAAGCTGTCTGTCGTGTGCTCTAGGTATGTGCCAAAGAGAGAAGGAATTCCTTCCTGGTTGGGGGAGAGTTGCCACGGAGCAGAAATCCAGTCACCCATGGGCACCCCCCCGGGGAACGTCTGTGATGAGCAAGGCTCCCGTTCGCAGCCCCCCCCCCCCCCACCAATGTGGGGCTTCAGGATTTCCTTCTCTGTTTCAAAATGACTTGATAAATCTCTTCAGGAAGGCAGCTGCTGCGGAATGAGGAACGAAGTCTGGAGGCCTCCACCATTAAGCATGGAGGGCAGCCCCCCTTCCCCGGAAGTGTGGCCAGTCCCCCTCCTGCTGGGAGCCTGGCCAAGGCACGCAGAACACACGGGCCTGGCTGTCCCACCTGTCCCACAGGCGTCCCGTCACCCTGGACCTGATGTACTGTGTGTCTTCTGTTCCAGCCCAGATTCACCCGCTCCCTGGCCCCAGGTTTGCAGTTGGGTGGCAGATGGGAGGCACAGCCAGGAGATGGGAGGTCCCAGGGGTCGGCTCTGCAGAAGGCCACAGCTCTTGCCTGCCAGCCCTCTCCGAGATCCTGCCTGCCGCCCCCATGGGGGGTAATTGCTTTGGTAGCTGCGAGGTGCTGCCTTCCTCTTACATCCCTACATCCCGTCCGCTAAATTCTCCCAAATCCCCCAGTTTAACTTGACACCCGCTTCCTGCCAGGACCTGACTGATACACATGACAACCTTCTTCTCGACATTTGACATTTTATTGTTGAAAAGGCTCCACCTGGGGGGATCAGGTCGGGGCTGGGGAGAGGGGGTACTCCTCCTGCTGCCTCCCCTGCCCCCCCATTTCTCTTCATCCCCTATCCCAGGCCCACACAGGGTCCTCTCGGGCCATCCTTCCTCCTGGCCTAAACGCACAACTGTCATCCTGACCCAGTGCAGCAGGTCCATCCATCACTATCGCCAAACAGCTCCGATTGGCAGGCCATACGGTGCCATCGGAGGATACAACAGTAAGCAGAGCCGGCCCCTGACTATGGATGCACAGTCAGGCAGATATAGACTTGACCAGGCCCCCATCCCCACAAGAACCCAGTGCTCCTGCCGGCCCACGGTCAATGCACTGTCCACTGACTCCTGACTCAGCTTTGACTCGGCCCAGATACGGCTGCCCTGTGCACAGACCCACCCCCTCGCCGGCCACACTGCCCTGCCCTCTTGGCCGTCCTGCCTTGACAGGGGACCTTTCTAGGTCCAGCTTAGGAATGAGGGCACTGCGGCTGGGCTGTTCCCTTCTGCCCTGTGCATATGGAGCCCCCCACGGCTGTCTAGACTATACGCCCCACCCCCACCCCTACCCAACCCCCCCCACCCCAGTCTGGATCAGCTAAGGAGCTTCCATAGCCCTGGGCACTCTGACCTTTTCCTGTTCCTGTTCCTGTTCTAGAATGTGCTTTGAACATAAGTTCTCAAAGGAGTCTCTATGAAACCCTTTGCATTTCAGTGCCAGGAGCAAAGACTGATGAGGACACCCTCTGGGGAACAGTTCCTCCAAGGAGACCATAACTCTGGCTAGTGGGCGCCCTGCCTTCACGTTTCCTCTGTGTCTGTGCGTCTGCGTGCGCTGGTCCTTGAGACAGGCTGCTCCCTTCTGACCCCATGCACACGGCAAGTCTTCACTTCAGGCGGTATGTGCTGCCTGCAGACCTGCTCCCTGCAGAGCTCCATGCGTTTCCTGGGGGCTTCCGCCCCGTGAGCTGTAGGGGAGGGGTGGGAAGGCATCCCGCCCAAGCAGTGCCTTTCAGTGGCCATTCACTGGCTTGCCCACCCAGCCCCCTAGACGGGCTGCGCCACTGTCCCTGAGGTTGGACTCAACCCTCATCCTTACCTTCCTGGGCACCTGGGCCACCCGGGCGGCCAGCAGCCATGGTGCACCAGGCTCCCCGGGCTCCGTGAACAGTCCATGCACAAGCAATGTCCTGGCAAGTTTGTCTTGCCCACAGCGCTCCGCTCCTGCCACTGGCTTTTGGGTCCTCTCGCCCAACTCCCTCCTTGCTGGATCTGTAGGGATTAGATTAATTTTAGAGCATCCTGTTCCTCTGCAGAATGAGTACACAGCAAATTTCATCAATTCCAAGATGCTTATTTTTTCACATTTAACATCTCTGAAATAGAATGGGTCCACAATTGATGGCGTATCACAGTTTATGCTTTACCTTTTTAGTGGTACATAAAATAATGTGACCGCATCGGTGCATTGAAATCTCATATCTCGTGTGCTCCCTCAAACACGTGTTCCCCAGACGGCCTCCAGCCGTGGCCCCTTCTCCAGACTCACACAGGAGTCGTTTCACTTTGACTTCCTTTGAGATTTTCATATCCTTTTTTCATATGCCTAATGGCTTGTCATCCATCAGCTGTAAATTCTTGGCAGGATGACACTTACCACGACGGCTTTATCTGAACTGAGTTCATCCATCTTGTGTCGTGTCAAATTATTTTTCTTATTCTGCTCACTTTTGGCTTTGAACCTCTTCAAGCTACTTTTTAGAAGGCCTGGCTGCCACTGCTCAGGTATTTCTGGTTCAATAATGTTTGAAAGAGATTGCTTAACATGGGGCTTTGGGAAAACAAGGGAATTTATTAGAAAGAATTTTTTAAAAAAAACCTTTTGTTAAACTCTCTACGAATTTATTACATAGCTTAAGCCACACACTCAAACACAGGCACATACCCTCATGGACAGATTGATACATGTGGACAACGCACGTGCACACACAAATACACATGGAGAGAGAGACAGAGACAAGCAGAGACAAGCCAAGTGGAGAGTCCTGAGTCAAGGTGAAAGATAGCAGCGGATTCTCCTTGAAGGCAAATGCATCCTCAGTACAACTGGGGCTGACCCCACGAGCAAGGGTGCAGGGACAGGTCTGAGTCTGGCTCCGTTCCCAGATACCCATGTCTGTCTGGGTCATCCTGCCTCGTCTGATCTCTCCATCCCACTTACCTGGGGTGGGAGGCACCATCCCCAGCCTCCCACGTCAGTCCCGACCATGCTGCAGCAATAGGCATCTGACTTGAAGGTGGGCCAGTCAAGACAATCCAGCCACAATCAGCCCAGGCTCCTCTTGTACACCAACCTGGCTGGGCTTTCCAACCTTATTTACCTAGTGGCCTTCTTTCCCACGTGCGGTGGTCCCAGTTCCTTCCTCCAGAAGGCAACAGTAGCCCCCAGGGGAGCAGTTGGACCCCTGACCTTCAACTTCAAAGATGGCACCTTCTCAACTCATTTTAAACTTCCGTGACTGTCACTGATGTGATGGTTGTTATAATAACGGGTGTGGATCACAGGCACTTAGTGTGAGGACCCGGGGTGCTGTGCTCCCGTAAGGCCAGGGAAGCCCCACCCAGAGGGGGCCGCCTCCTTGGCGCTCATCCCTGGACCCACCACCAGCTTGATCCCTTGCTCCTGTCCAGCTGCCCCGGCCTCACTGCTCCTCCCTGGAGCCTGGTTACATCTTCCTCCTCCACAGGGCTGCAGCCCCAGTCAGCATCTTCTTGGCTGGATCGGTCCTGCTTCGCACTGTCCTCCTTTGTCCTCTGTGCCAGAGAGAGGGAAAAGTCCAAGATGCCTCTGGTTTCTGGCTGGGCCAGTGGGGAGATGAGGGTGCCATTCCTTGAGACAGGACACACCACGGAGAGACAGGGCAGGTGATTGGTGGAAGAGGATGGACAGGATGTTGGGACACGTTGAGTTAGGAACTGTAGGGTACAGCATTGATGAGAACTTAAGACTCATCAGGATGCAGGATGCTTACAGCTCTTGCATCCTGCCCTGCTGCCTGATACCCTCTCAGGAGGAACCCACAGGGGTGGGGCTCCGCGTGGGCGAGACCTAGGTGGGTGGGGCGTCTGTGTGGGTGGGGCCTCAGTGGGCGGGGCCTCAGCGAGGGAGGCTGGCTGCCCAGCGACCACCTAGAATTTCTTGCTGGAGCCAAGGGACAGCAGAAGGGCACTTGGCCCCAGGGCATTTGAACAGCTCAGCAGAATTACCCACAGGCTCCTCAGTCATTAGCAACAGAGATACAAATCAGGGAAGATTTTTGTGCTTCCGCAACCGTTTTCTGAGTTTTGATAAAACAGAATTATAGCAAATGAAAAAAAATTAAAATAAAAGCAAAACAATTGCTAGAATAGGTTTTCCTCTGTTTAAAAATAAGTTATCTTTGGAGGGGGAGAAATAAAAATAACTGCCAGCATCAAACACACACACACACACACACACACACACATTTTAGAAAAACATTCTAAACTATTGAAAAAAGGTCTCTTGGGGTTGTGGGACAACAGATGATGTCTTCTCAAAAAAATTCTGTATTTTCTAATTTTGCCATTATAAAAATGTATTACTTGTATAACCAAATACTTTTAAAAATAAAAGTTAAAAAAAAAACAAAGAAAAAAAACTTTAAAAGTGTCCTATTTGTGCCTTTTGCAGACTGGTTCTTAGGGCTGCTGGTTACAGGGTGTGAGCGTGTGGGTGTGTCGGGCAGACACCGCGTAGGAGTCCAGGGCTTTTTCTGGATCGTGGTCACTCCCTCGGCCTCGCTGGTCTCCGCGGCAGGTGACCTTTGTGGTTGGATGATGTTCCAGCCGGTTCAAACGTGCCTCTGTTTGGGGTTCTGTCCTCAGGCATCCGAAGGCGTCCCCATGAGGTTCTTCACCAAGCTGGACCAGCTCATCGAGTTTTACAAGAAGGAGAACATGGGTCTGGTGACCCACCTGCAATACCCCGTGCCCCTGGAGGAGGAGGATGCGGGCGATGAGCCAGAGGAGGATGCAGGTAGGAAGGGATGGACTGAGGGCAGGAGGCTGGCAGCTGCCTGTGGCAAGAGGTACCTTCTGGAACCTTCCCTGCCAGCACCGTGGCGGAGAAGTCCTGGGGAGTTTCTCTCACCACAAGTGCTTGTAGATTAAGTGGGTCCAATTATCAGAGGGAAAGAGGGTGACACAGTGGTTAAGGACAAGTTGGGAACACAGGCTCTGGGGTCAGACAGACCTGAGTGGGGCTTTCTGCTCCCCAGCTTCTTAGCTGTGTGACCTTGGGTAGATTACTTAACCTCTCTGAACCATAGACTTCCCTTAAAGAGACAGTGAAACTTATATTTACCTCTCAGGGAGTCATCAAAAGGGTCCATGAATGTAAAGCCTAGAGCCTAGTACATAGTAAGCCCTCAATAAATGCAGCTACCATCATCATCAAAATAATTAGCTGCATTTCACTGTGGAGAGAATGAAGGAGGAGATCCTTGCACCTCACTGGAAGGATGAAAAAGGTGTTTCTTTATATCATCATTGAAAGAAAAAAACAGTACACCCCCTAAAAAGTGTGCAAGAGTCGGGGGAAGGGACAGAGACCAACAGGGAAAGGCAGGGCAGCAAGGGAGCTCAGCCGGGGGGGGCCCTCCTTTCCCCTCAAAAGTTCATGTCCTAAAAGAAAACCCTGAGAAACATAATTGATCCCTCAACTGGTCAGGGCTCCTCTGAAATCCCAGAGCCTGGGAAGAACCAGGTCCTTCAGGGTCGCCCCCAAGAGAGGGCAGATGAGACCAGAGATGCCGAGGTCCCTGGCCTGGCTCCCGGCCTGTCCCTGGCAGGCCACTGCCGGCCACATGCTGGGCACCCTTATCATCCCACTCCGGGGGCAGGCTTGTGGGCCACCTGTCCATCTTCCTCACCCTCCCTGAACACCCACTTTGAGTGGCTGACCTCTGTGGGGCATCCTCACCCCCTTGTGGAGAAGGTGAGAGCCAGGCAGAGTTTCCAAAGGACTACAGCTCCGTGGAGGCTCAGAGGGACCCAGGCAGCCCGTGTCCCTTATTGCCCCACGGCTGCACGTCCCCCAGTTGTCCCCAGGGGCCCAGGGATGGCCTTGATGCTGAAGAGCTGTCCTCAGAAATGTCCCCCACACTGGCATCCTCCCTTCCCTTGCCCCCCCCCAGCCTGGCTGCTTTCCCCTCCGGGGATGGCCATCTGGAGAAAGCTCGACGCTCTGCACTCTCCCTAAGGGCTGGAGAGAGAAGCCCCGTCTCATCTCGTGACTGCTGGCTTCACTTCCCCAAATGAGGCCCAATTGTCAGCTTGACCCAGAGCAGCGCGACATTCGCCCCCAGCCCAAGCGTCTCCTTCGGCTCAGGTCTCCTCGGGTGCTGCCAGTCCCCATGGGGCTCCAGGCAGACTCGCAACTGTCTACAGCACCCCAGACTGGGGGGGGGGGGGGGAGTGACAGCTCGTCCTTTAAAGAGAGTGTCCCTGGGCAGCACCGTGACCAGGCCATGGGGCAGCCATTCTGTGTGGGAAGAGGCTCAGGCAGGAGGTCCTGGACCCCAGGGGCTCAGGACCCTCGCCCATCTCTGGACCATGCGGGACAGACATTCTCCTAAAGGGAAGTGGGCAGGAGTCCCATCTCCCAGGCCGGGTTCAAATCATTGGTTTCCTATTTCAGTTCTCTGGGTTCAGGGACCCCCCTCAGTTTCTTTTATGTGTCTCGGAGGGGCTGGCGGGAGAGAGAAGGAAGGGCGGAGGCTGCAGAGAGGGCAGAGACAGGGTGCCGGAGTGAGAGAGAGAAGAGCAGTGTGGCAGGGGCCTACCTGCCCCTTGGCCCGCTCCTCCTGTTCTGGGGACTGGGCCTCTGCTGCGTCCAGGGCCCCTGCCTCAGCCCCGAGCTGAGCTGCCTGAGGCTGCTGGCTCTACCTGCCCAACCAGCAGCCCTGCCTGGCATGGCCACCTGACCCCAGATGACAGGTGTCTGCTGAGTGCCTCAGTGGGACAAACTGTGCTAGGGCCTGGGACCAAAGACCACTAAGACCAGGTCCCTGCGCTCAGCAGGCTCCCTGTCCAATCAGGGAGTCAGCAAGGGAGTGGGGATGGGAGGGTCAGTGTGGGCACAGATGGGGCACAGTGGCCTGGACCTCGTGTGTCAGGCAGGGTCACCGCACAGAGGGCGCAGGGAGTCAGCCACAGGGCCCTCTCTGTAGGCAGGTGATCCTGAGAGAAGCTAGTGCTTAGTCCAAATGGCATTCTTGCTCTTCTCTTGGGTAGAAAGTATCCAGTCTCCGCCGGAGCTGCCACCGAGAAACATCCCTTTATCAGCTGGGCCATGCGAGGCCAAGGAGGGCCCTCTGTTGAGTGACAATCTGAGAGCCACCGAGGTCAGCCGGCCGAGCCTCTCTGAGACGTTATTTCAGCGACTGCAGAGCATGGACACCAGCGGGTGAGTCCCCACCTGCAGGGTTCCCTCCGAGGCCAGCCTCAGGCGCCACAACACGCCAGCGGCTCACTCTGCGCTCACTCCCAGAGGCACCCCTTCCACTCCATGGTGGGCTGCAACAGAGTCTGAGGGAGCCCGGCTCCCGCGGCAGCTCTGGCCGCATGGGCACTGCATGGCCTTGCTCAGATGCTCGTCCCCACCAGGCCCCACAGCGTGGCAGGAGCTGGGTCTGGAATGACACAGCTGGTTCTGCTGCAGACGGCATGGTGTGCTCCAGACTTTAGGGGCCCACGATGTGATTCCCTTAATGGGGTTTGCCACAAACTGCACATGGCATCTTTGCCCATCACAGATTCCTCTAATGCCATGGGGTCTGCTGAGTCATATGGCCCAAGCAGGGGAGCTGCCTACACTGTGGCCTGGACCCACCACACAGCCCTTTCCTGCTCTGGGCCTCACTCAAAGGGGGCCACCTTCCTTGTCATCAGTAAATGGGTCAGAGCAGTATTTCCCTGTGTGGTATGAACTCCATAGTCTACACAGCATGGCGCTCCTTTCTTTGCGGTGGAAGGTGTGAAATGCAATCATTCTGATGCTTTACGTTCTCCTCGCTCTGATCCAGGGTTCCCAGGATCTGGTCCCATATGTGGTCCCATCCTGGCTCCTGCTGGTCCACACTGACAAGGTTCTGCATCTTCTTTGCCCTAGGGTCCTGCTTCTCCCTTAGCAGACCCAGCACTTCCCTGGCTGAGTGATGGGCGGTGGGGTATCTCCTGGGAAGGGTGTTTGTTGTCTTGCAAATCAGAGACCCTGACTTCAAGACAGGCCAAGGGGGTGGCTTTAACAAGAAGGAAGCTCTATGAGGGGACTGTGTCCCCAGTGCCCAGCACATTGCCTGACGTACAGCCGGCACTCACTAGATACGTGTTGAATGAATTAATTAGTTAGTACCCAGTAACTTCCATGCATTCATAATTTTAAAACATTCTTTGTTTCTTTGTGAGAAAAAGAATATCTTAGTGGTAGGACTAATGCAGCATATGCAACTTGAAAGATCAATTTGAGACTCCTCGTGCTGCTGGCCTACCTGCGATTTGGCAAAATAGAAAAGAAATGCCCGAGATACACATAAGCCACTCGGTTGCTAAGATACCTGTTGTTTTTCATTCCCACCTGACATATCCTCAGATTCTTCCCCAGGCCCATCAGGTTATATTCTCTGCACGCTCCTTGAATCTCCCGTGCTACTTATCAAGCAGCTAAATAGCTAATGTTTTGAATATGTTGATATGTTATCATGATTATCCCAAAATATGTGTCTAAACAACAAATGCTTATTAAAATAGTCCCTGGAGAGCCCATCGCGTGGTTTCCTTGAGTTTCTAGTTCTCTCCAGGTTTGGATGCTACGTGCAGGAACTCCTTAGGGAAACAGGCAAGGATGCCCGATCATCTGCCCACTCCCCCCGACTCTCCCACACCTTGTATCAACTCCAGCTCCTTGTCAGTCCCTCCTCTTGAGTGGAGGATGTTCCCTCAGGCCTCAGGGACCCGTGGGAAGGAGGAGGCATGGAGCCAAGCTTCCTCCTGAGAGGGGTGGGGAGCAGCTCTCTCTGGTTTTGCTTCGTAGCTAATTATGGCAGTGGAACCTTCCTAAACCTTCTGCTTGGAGATGCAGATGAGTCAATGAAGCGTGGGCAGAAGGACCATGATGACACCGTGCCTGCCCTTAGTTCTCTTCCAGGTCATGAAAAACAGATTCTGCCTTGTGTCTTGAAGTTAGTCTATTTCACTTGTGAAATAGCCTTTAGATTCTTTTTGATTATGAGACACCTGCATAGTCTTTTGTGTAAATTAATTAGATCTAATCAGTTAGGTCATAGTTAATAGGTTATTACAAGACTCCTGAGCAAAATCAACCTTCTCGGATAAACAGAGTTTACATCTTACATTATGTCGACACTTTCTACAACAGACATTTTAACAAATATAGCTTCCTATAACAAGTACTCGTGTTCTCAGAGTTACGAGTCAATAGTTGTTAGAACTGTCAAAATACGTATCTTAATGCTCTAAGAGGGATTTTTGTCCTTTTTAGTAAAACACCCTTAAGCAGAAACTGGATTTTTACCATGTCAAGACCCAGAATAAGTATAAATTAAACTGAAATGTTATGAGAAGCGGTATGTAAATAGTTGCTGACTTCTCAATCTAAACAAGTCAGAATGGCTAATCCATTTCTTTCCAGTCTTAAGAGCAACAGCTCTTCATTCTTTCAAGAATCCCGCAGAAAAAACCTGTGACCTCTAATTTCAACTTGCTTACATGTCAAGGCTGGAACAAAGATATCGAAGGCTTGTAATAATTTTTTCACACAGGTAAAGCAACATCCTTGAGCCTCAGTTTCCTCATTTGTAAAACAGAGATAATAATACTATCTGCCTGTAACGTTGATTTGTGGCTTAAAGGAGAAAATGAGCCTTGAGTGCTTAGCAGCGTGACTGGTGCGTTACACTCAGGAAATATTTGCTCAGATTGCAATTTTCATTATTAAAGGAACAAAGACTCAAAAGTTATCCAGAAAAAAAGTGCAGGGAGATAGAATGTAGAGGTGTGACCAGACCTAGCTGGCAGCCCTGGCATGATGCCCCTGGGCTAAGCCTCTGCTGGGCCGTCGTGTGCAGTAAGCAAGTCCTGCTCAGTCACATGTCCTTCATCCATATATTGATGGGGCTGGACCAGACCCTGGAGGGCAAGAGCAGGGTACCTGGGCTGCCCCCACCGGGTTCCCAGCCCTGTCACTCATCGCAGAGACTTCCCCATGGAGCCTGGGAAGACTCAGAACCTCCTGGACACCAAGCTCCAGGTGGCCTTTGGCTGTGAATTCAGAGTTGGCATGTGAGCTAGAGCCGTTGGCCATCTCTAGACTCGAGCAGCCCTTGGCCCTCAGATCCTGTCTTTGTGAATAGATGAGGGAGGGGAACAAGTCCACGGTCCATTTTCTAAGCTGTTTTGTCTCCTTTTTAAAGGATAAACATTTCCCAGTCTCCAGCCAATGTTACCACACAAAATTGGAGTTCTCTTGCCCAATGCGCATAAACAGCTAATTAATTACAGCATCAGCTTTTAGGGGAGAAATCAGCTTTATTCTGCTAGATAGACCCTCAGGGAGATGGGGGCGTGTGCCCTCAGATCTGTTTCCCGGATTCAGGATTTGGGCAAATTTAAGAGGTTAGGGAGAACGGGCTGCACGTGGAAACACTGGTGGGACAGGCTTTGATTGCTGGGCTTCAAGCATTTATCGTAAGGTTTTAAACATTTATGATGAGGTGGGAAAGGAATTTTTAACACCAGATCTTCCTGAATGATGGACCCCTCGCTTCTGATAAGAGTCCGACTTTCAAGTTCTGGTTGGGTCCCCGTCCTCTGGTTCTGTGAGGAGGAGGATCTTTGGACCTGAGGTCCTTTCAGGTCAAGATCTCTTCTTCTGCATGTGCTCCGGCTATGTGACCTTGCACATTTTCTGAAAGGAAAGTCTTAATCACTCTGTTGATAAGAGATGGGGTCAGTTGAACTGGTCCTGGAGGGCCCAAGTTTATACCAAGATCACTTCCTTCCAAGTCTTATCTTGGGAAGAAAATCTATGGGTCAGTTAAGAGGCACCCTTTAATCCTGCTCGGACCTGGTCCTCTACCCCTTCAGTAAGCCCAAGGGGCACATACAGGTGTGCTGATGTTCTGAAGGATGGTGACTCAGGCGAGGCTCTCAGAATACTGATTCTTCTTGTTACTGTTGGTGTTTGGGGCTAAAGGAACAGGATAAGCATGTTTCTATTTTTTCCAGGCTTCCAGAAGAGCATCTTAAAGCCATCCAAGATTATTTAAGCACTCAGCTTGCCCTGGATTCTGATTTTGTGAAGACGGGTTCCAGCAATCTCCCTCATCTCAAGAAACTGACCATGCTCCTTTGCAAGGAGCTCTATGGGTAATGGCTGGCCCGGGGGTGTGGGAGGGAGGGGCCACCCCGGCCAAGAAATCAGCTCATAGAGCGACCTCTGGCTGTCCAAATACCTCTGCAGAATAGTTGCACAGTTGGAGGGGCTTAGAAATCTTTGTCGTTGTTTTCAGGTTTTGTTTTCATGATATTTGAACTATACCTTTTTTTTTTAACTAAAGTTAATTTGAGGCTAGTTGCTATGGGAAGGAGTGGGCAGGAGGACACTGCCAGCCCTTTCACACTGCTCAGGATCCGGCATTTACGACTCTGGCTGCTCTTCTTCCTTCTTGCTCCAGCTGACACACTCAACGAGCACATAAGGGCACCACGAAGAAATAAATGAAAGTCAGCCTATTTTCTGTGTGGGCGGTGATGTCCCACCATTGCCAGGGGTGGCAGTTTTTTTAGAGTGAGCCAATTCACCAAAACTTCAGTTTTCCCAGACTGAATTCATCGAATGACCAATTGGCAAAAATTCCGGTTTCTTTTAGATTTTTTTTGATTTTATGTTTTAATTTAATTAACATTAAAATGTATTTCAAGTTTAATTACATTTTAATTGTTATAAGTGCAAAATTAAAGCTGATATGCTATCTGAAGAATTGGCAAAGGAATATTTTAAATGCTTGAAAAAATAGAAAATAACAGTCAAAAGCATCTGAAAGAAATCATAAAGAGCCCAAAAAAATCCCATCACAAATGAAAGGTCAACATTTTGGTTGGAAAAATAGCGTTTCATGTGGGTGAGGTTTTTTCAGCCTATACTGTTTTGTGTTTTATTACACAGACAGCAGTTTCAAAATTCTCTTGTCTGTTTCTCTGGTGCCTTATTCATCTTAGCTTAGCTAATAGGCAAAAAAAGAATCTTTCATCATCGGTAATCAAACTGAACTTTCCTTTTAAAAGCTGTTAAAAGCACAATCCGTACATTTGGTAAATTTGACAAATAATTTCTTTTGACAAATTGAGCAGTCATCAAATTGGCCAGTCGGGTTTAATTTCAATGAATTGGCTTTCAATGAATGCAATTTCAGCCAGTTGGACCCACAGCCATCATTTTTATAGATTTCCACGGAGGGATATTTTTCCGTTTGATGCTGTTGTTACAAATCATTTATCACTGGGGAAAGCACACACGGCACTTTCTAAGAAACACAGTTTCGTGATGACTGCTAACAAGCTTTGATTTCTGCTCCAGTGGAGATCCAGTTCTTTGCTTGTTCCTTGTCCAGGAGGAAACGTACCTGTAAGTCTGTGCCCTGAGCTTCCCCTAGTCAATGGGCACCTTCCCCAAGCCTGCACTGCCACCTGGACTTTCGTAGGATCTGGGTCACCTCTTCCTTATGCTGACAGCAGCTTCTCCAACATGCCTGCCTCTCTGCTACATTGTGTCGGCTTCTAGCCGTTCCATGTCTCTGTTTACTGAACAGTTAACGTCCAGTTACAATTAGGGACACTGTGACGTTCTAAATTCCCCCTGCACACTTTGGTTGTCTTCACCTTCATAGGCAAAGTGATAGCCAAGCTTAGAGACTCTTAACCCAGGGACGGAATTTTAGAATATCTTAGGAACAAAATTACGTTTCCCATCACCCCTGCCGCCCCTGTGGATGTTGTTCCATGAAACTAACTGTAAACTCATAGTTTTTAAACTGCTTCGACTGCAACAGGTCTTCAATTCATTAATTCCTTTACTTACTTAAGAGGTGTGTGTGGAGGGCCTCCTCTGAGCTCTGTGCTGATGCAGATACAACAATAAACACAACGCACAAGGTCCCTGCTCTTGTAGACCTTGCAGGAGCCGATGCCTCTGTGAGGAGGGCAACAGTAGATTAAGTCTGTAAATAACTAAGATGATTTTAGCAAGCATCATGACAAAATAAAACAGGAGAAAGAGACACAGAGACATGGGGTGGGAGGGTGCCAGTGTCCTTTGGGGGTCAAGGAGCCCTCTCTGAGGTGGTGATGGAGCTGGGACCTCAGTGACAAGAGGGAGCTAACCATCCAGCCATTTGGCAAAGGGATGCCAAGTACAAAGGTCCTGAGGCAGGATTGCAAGAAACAGAAAGTCTGTGTGGCTGGAGCATAATGAGGGAAGGAAATTGTTAGGAGTGGAGGTTGGGGAGAAACAGGCATAGGGTGGCTAGATTTAGCAAATAAAAACACAGGATGCCCAGTTCACTGAATTTCAGATAAATAGGAAATGTGTTTTTAGTATAAGTATATCCCTTGCAATATGGGAGCCACAGCATGTGTGCCTCACAGGCCCTGTAGAGATTGGACAGGACTGTGCCATGATCCGAGTTCGGGCTGTGGAGAATGGATCTCAGGAAGCAGACCCAAAGCAGGAGACCAGTTCGGAGCTACTGTGGTTGTGGCATGATGGTGGCCCACCAGAAGGGAAGCGAGCAGAGGTGGAATCTGTGTCTGTTTTGCTTCCTGCCGAGTCCCGGGGTTTAGACAGTGCCTGCACATGGGAACAGCTAATAGATATTAGTTAAATGTAATGCCCTGAGGGCTCGGAGGCATGTGGGTGTTGAGAACTGGTGTGACCTGGGGTATGTGTGGATGGTAGAGCTGGCAGACTTGCTGCCTGGTCGGGGGTAGGGTGAAGGGAAGATGAATAGAGGGTGACCCTTAGGTTTTTGGTGTGAGCAACTGAGTGGATGGTGATGCCAGTTACTGAAAGGTCAAACTCAAGGAGGAGGGGCTGGAGGAGGTGGGGAGATCTCTCTCTGGGCTACGATTGGCTTGAGTTGCTATGAGGAATCTGGCCATCTGAGCTGCCAACCAAGGAGTTAGTGCTGGAAGTTAGAGCCTGGGAGACCTCAGCACTGGGGTTATACACCTGGGATTCATCAGCAAGCAGTTGTCACTTAAAGGTGGGAGACAAGTGGGCTAAGGACACCACAGTGAGGAGTGGGGGTGAAAGAGAAGGGGACCCAGGCTGAACATGTAGACATGGGATAGAGGAGGAGGAGGAGGAACAGGGAGCAGAGGATGGCACCAAGCGTGGCCAGGTCTGACCACTTGGCCCAACACAAACACCCAGGATGAGAGTGGGGAGGCTGCACAGAGCTGAGGAGTGAGCAACAGTGCGAGGGCCTCGTCTGCAAAAATGGCCTTATGATGTCAGTACTGCATCTGAAAGACAGCACTTCAGCTGCACAAAGGCTCGAGGAAGATTGTAGCCCCAAGTTAGGCTGTCTGGAACCCGACAGAAACGTTTCCAGAGAAGAAGAAGAAAGTCACCAGAGTCTGGAAATATTTGATAACCGCTGGAATGGAGAAATGGGAAGGATTGCAAGTGGCATTTTAAGATAAAATGTCCAAGCGTGGAAGAGGGTGTTTTATCCATTAAGTGAGAGCAGGGTAAAGGTTTTAGTAAACAAACAAGTAAACCCCAAACAGAAATCCTTCACCATCATTATAACTGTGTCATTGGAAGCTATAACATAAACCTGTAGTTTTTAAGTCAAATTTGAAAATCAAATCACAAAACAGAGCAGAGTCTCAGGGAAGCGTATACAGAAAAAAACAGGAGGACCCAAGAAGCATGAGCACAGAATGTGCAATAAAAAATTGATAGTCTTTGGAAAGAGGGCATAGAGATTCCACTTATAGCTGGTAGGATGGGCTCTCAAAGAACCAGGAAAAAATGATGCATAATTGATGACTCAATATATAAAAGACAAAAAATTTTTCAGACCTATAAAGGAGCTAAATCCAGGTATTGAGAAACCTCATAAAGATCCAGTTATCAGAACAACCAAGAGCAACATCTAAACCCCTTCTTAGGATGTTCCTAAACCACCAGGGAAGATGAATTCAGAAAGTAACCAATTAGGAACAGCATCACTACTGTTAAAAATTACAATATTTAATAGTATGCACACTCCTTGATGATACAATGTGAATTCTGAAGCAATACCTTCAAGGGAAAGTCTACTGACTTGGGATTAACTCAACCTAGACATCGTTCAAGAGCACAGGGAGTCCTTGCAGATTTAAAACAAATTGTGAAAATGTACTAATCACGCATCTCTACTTCAAAAAGGATCCAAGAATTTTTTTTCCAGAAATTTTAGAGTGCTGATGATCCTAAAAATAAGAACCCAGCAGCTTACTGAGCAGCTGGGTATGAATACACCCAAAGTGAAATTGTTCATTCTATATTCCCTGAAGACAATATGATAAAAATAGAAATAAATAACAAAACTAACCACAACCACCCAACCATCTGGACATGTTTAGATCGTCTCCTAAATCTCAGCTGAATTAAGGAAGGAACTGACACAATGATCGCTTACAGGGGGTAGATGTGGGGGCCCAGAGTAGAGTAATCAACCACTGTATATCAGAACTCTGTGTGATGCAGCCAAAGCACAAGTTGGAGGAAAAGCCGTAGCTTTAAATGCTCTATTATGAAAAGAGGCGTAGAAAAATGAGTCAAACATACAAAGTGAATCCAGACGGTGAGTCTCTTGACAGCATCATGAGTCACGTCCTCATCGCTTTGCTACTTCCAGCATCCAGCAAAGTACTTGAAACATTTGTTTATTCAATATTTGTGAACAAAGATTACATGTATGCTGGCCACCTGCCAGGCACTGTTCTAGGAGCTGGAGATAAAGCAGTGAACAGAGCAGGGTCTTTCAGAAATCGCCATTGAGTGAATGAACAATAACGACAAGTGGAAAGGAAGAGAATAGGAGGAAAATAGTAAGATAAAAAACAGGAATAAATTAGGAAAAAATCTATTAAGAAAATTTTTAAAATTAGAAATGTAGGAGATTTAATAATCTGCGTTAAAAATTCGCAAGTCAATAAAGAATACAATGCACCATTACATGGCTATTAAATCTTCAAATTATAATTAAATAGAACAAATATTTACATAAAATATGAAACCTAAAAATTGCCGTGCCCAAAGCCTTAATGTCATTGATATTTGAATAGATTTCAGCAGATCAATAAAGGGAGGAAAACAATTTTAAAAAAATCACCATGCATGCCCTCCTTTGAAGTTTCAAAGAATAAAAATGATCATAATCTATAAACCACTCCTGAAGGACAAAAACTGCCTAATCAATCTTCAAGAAAAATATAATTCAAATCCAAAAACCTCATCAAGATAATAGCCTGAAATAAAACTATATAGTTTCACTTATTAAAATAAATGTATAATATTTCAGTAATATTCTAGCAACTGTAATTTAGTGATATGAAAAATGTAGGCTTTATCTAAGAAATCACTTCAAAGATGAGTCAGTGTAAAGAAAACACTGTAATTTAGCAGAAGATTGAGAGAAAGGAGTCATTTGCATAGATGTTTCAATAGATGTGATCAAATTTAAAAATCATTTCTAATTTATAAAAATCATTTAAAAAAAGGAAACAGAAGATATCTCCTTAATAATGCATTATGTGTCAATGTAAAACTAATTACACCTGACAGGGAAACATTAAAATCATTCCCTTAAAACATTTTAACAAAAGAAAAAGAGTTGCCCTTTATCACTTGATGATTTAATACTGTATGAGAAATTTTTGCTAAAGCAAGATGAGAAAAAGAAGCAAAGAATAGGGGAAGCACAAATTAAGGAAAAGAAAAAAACACCAGGACTTGCTCTTCTGAGCGTGGAGTTCTGGGTTCAGAGAAACTGGACTGGCTAGCAGAAACTGACTGGGAATCTTGGGGAAACTGACCAGCTCTTGGAGACCCAG
Source organism: Equus asinus (assembly GCF_041296235.1). Taxonomy (NCBI): domain Eukaryota; kingdom Metazoa; phylum Chordata; class Mammalia; order Perissodactyla; family Equidae; genus Equus; species Equus asinus. The sequence goes on along the minus strand of NC_091808.1, from coordinate 7,973,751 downwards.
GTGGGAGGTGGCTTTCTTTCCGGGATGGCTGTGCAGGGGCCTAGTTTCCTTCTGAGCTGTCTCTGGGGTCTGACCTGCCCCAGGACTGCAGCCTTTTGTGTCTTTGCTTCCAGCTTCCCCTGAGCTGGTGACTGGAGGCTCGGTGAGTTTTCCAGGGCCCCTGCGGACGGTCACTTCCCTGGACAAATCCTTTCTGTATATAAGGCCAGTTCTTCTTACATCTTCCAGCTGAAGTTCCCATGTGTCATTGGTTATTCTGACCCTAAACCAACACCTCCAGACATGTCTGGGAGCCAGTCAGATTTCTCAAAATTTTACAAAGTTTACAAATACAAGGAATAAAGCATTATTCTTAGAAAATCCAACAGATTCAGTTTGTGTTTGTGTATTTGTGTTTTTAGGATAGCATTTTGAAAAAGGAGAACAATGAGAGAACTCTATTTGGTGTTAACACGTTCTGAATTAGTGCTTTTGAGGTTTTTTTTTAGCCTGGAATTCTTTTGTGAAATGACCGTGTAAACGGAATACCGCTGTGTGAACAGATGCACAGAGTGGCTCTGGTGGAAGGGGGATGGAAACCCAGAACCCTGTCCGCCCAGCGCTTCCCTCCCTCTCCCCTGCCAGTGGAGGCCCAGGATGACCACTTCAAGCCAGTCGGCTCAAACACCATCCTTGCAATGGTGAGATATCGTAAATCTGGGAACACGGCATTGTTTAGTGCACACAGGGGGCTCCGGACTTTCAGCTGAATGAGTGATAAGGCGCCTGGAAACAAGTCCTACCGTGTTCAAGAAGACCTCCTGCAATGGACGAGCCCAAGAGAACTGCGGGGAAAAAAGAGCAAGTGCTGTTGAGTGAGACTGAATAGCAATCTGGAAAAAGATGAACGTAGTTTTACCACATTCTTAAAAAAAATTTTAGGGCCAGCCCTGGTTGCCTAGTGGTTAAGTTCAGTGTGCTCCACTTCAGCAGCCCAGGTTTGGTTCTGGGGTGCTGACCTACACTGCTCTGTTAGCAGCTATGCTGTGCTGGCGGCCCACATACTAAAAAACAGAGGAAGATTGGCACAGATGTTAGCTCAGGGCAAATCTTCCTCAGCAAAAAAAAAGAAGAAGAAAGAAAGAAAGAAAAAATTCTAGATGAGACAAGGAATTAAAAATATATAACAACCACAAAAACCCATATATAGCATAGCTTTAAAAAGAGTAAGTAAGAAACCAGTTTAAAATGAGCCAAGAATTGCTCCCTAGTAAATGCTGATGATGAATTTTTAACTAAGGTAAGCAAAAAAATTACCTTAAAATTAATTAAATTACCTAAGTTAATTAAATTACCTAAAAAAATTAAAATAGGAAAAGGTGAAAAACAGAACAATAAAAAATTATAAATCACTTTATAATGAGATCCAGCCCACCTAGGATGAAAATGATAGAATGGAAAAAAATGCTTACAACACCTAGATTAAATAAAAAGCAAAGCAATGGGTGAAGAGTTTGTACCAACGTATAAAAATGCTAACAAAATTCTCAACAGAAAACTGATATAGACAAGCATAGCTTATACAGAGAGAAATACACTAGAAACCAACCATGTAGAAACACACTTATTACATTCGAGAAACTAAAGACATGCAAATCAACTTATCAATATTGAAATGCAGTGTTATACTCTCTAAAAGAGAGAGAGGAAAAAGAAAAAGAAAAGAACAGAAAGAATTCGGACAGCACACAGCATGAGTGGGCTCCAGCAGCACTGCTGGCCCCGTAATTGGTACCATCACTCAATGGCTTGGCATTACTGATCAAGAACCATAGTCCCTGGTTATCCTCAAACTGGAATTGAAAATAAGGAAAGCTATGTGAACGAAGCTGTTCAGAGCAGCCTTTACTTATAATCACCAAGCTCCCAAAATAACCGGAAGATCTAGCAGTCGACTTTGACACATTTACTTGGTTAGAGTATTTTGAAACCATTAGAATGGTAAATATGTAAAAATATGAACCACTTTGGTATAATAATAAATGAAAAATAGAACTCGAAATTGTCTGCCCACCATGCTGAAAATAATGTGAAGACAATAGAAAAAGATGAGACGGGAACAAAGACACAGCAAAGCGCTTGGATTGGAATTGTCAATGGATTGGACAAGAAAGTCTCCCAGAGCGTCCTTCTCAGTGGCTGGGGGGCACTTGAACCAGAAGGCGGACGGTGAGCACAGGAAGCCCCCGGGGCACGCATTTAAAATGCAGATTCCAGACCAAACCAGGTTTCGGCCCAGAAATTTGCATTTTTAACACTCTGGTGTCTGTGTGATTCTTAAAAACACTAAACGTTGGGACCTGTGGCTTCCTAAGTGATTTCAAAATAGCTTTGGGATTCTAGATCCAAATTTTCTGTGGGCTGCGTAGCTGAGTGCGGCTAAAGAGAGGTAAATCAGGTCTATGCATCCTGACTCCAGTTTCGTCCAGGGTGGGGGACGGGAAGGGGGGGTCTGGGGGGTGGATCTTTGCCCGGGCTTGTTCTGGGGAGGATCCCAGCCTTGGCCAGAGCTGGTGGGACCGCATCTCCTGCTGGAGCAATGCTCAGCCAAGTCCTCACTAATCTGTGACCTTCACCTTGTCCCCTGCCCCCAGCGAAGTCGTCCGGACTCTCCCATCCTTGGAGTCTCTGCAGAGGGTGTTTGACCAGCAGCTCTCCCCGGGCCTCCGTCCACGGCCTCAGGTAAAGGGTTGGAAAGACGAGATTGACAAACCAGGGCGGGGTGGGGGTTGTGGGGGTGGTGAGCGGAGGTGGGTAGACAGTGTCCCGAGGGCTCAGGGAGCCCCCCACCCCACCTCTGCCTTTCATTATTTGGACAGCCAGAGCATGAGGTGGGGAGTGAGAGCCTCAGGACCCGTGCCTCCCCCAACCCCCACCCCCAGTAAGGCATTTCCATTGCCTGATTCTGATTTGAGAAATAAAGATATCAAATCACGCACCCGTCAGCCAAACTACATATTAGTGCTGAATGAGCCAAGCCGGGGCGTTTTCCCATCGCTTCTCATCAGAAACTGGAAAAAACAAAAACAGGAGGTTTCTAAAAGCTTGATGCCACCCCTTGCCCCAGGAAAGGCAAAGTGAAGGTCCCTCCGCCCCCGCCCCCCTCGCACACCTGCTCACATTCTGGCAGGGAGCCAAGGCCAAGTTGTCCATTGAGCAAAGACCTATGTGTCAAAAGGTGTCATCAGTAAAGTCAAAAAACAAGCAAAAGCAGTATTTGGAGAGAGAGTACTTGCAACAAATATAAGGGGCCAGGGATTAATTTTTTTTTTTAAACCTTCTACAAATAAGTAAAAGCAGCCCAATTTTTTAAATGGAGAAAGGATCTATAAAAGGCTGTTTTACTGAAGAGGGACTGGGAATGACCAATAGACATATGAAAAGATGTTCGACCTCACCTCCGTGACTGGAAAGTGACTTTCAAAGTGGGGCGATCTCTGCTTGCCTATCAGATGGGCAAAACGGTGACTGGCGGAGTCAGGGCTTGGCTGGGAAGTGGGGAGTCGGACTCACGCGTGTTCACCACTCACTGTTGGGAGTGGAAATGGGTTTTCTGAAAAGCTGTTTGGCCATTTGCATGAAAATGTGACACGCATCCTTCAAGTAGCCGTAGGCAGCTATCTTAACAACCAAACATTTGCATCACGAGATGTTGACAAAGACGTTTATTGTGGCTTTGTCTCTAAAAGCAAAAACATTGGAAACCACACAGACGTAGAGAGATGGTTAAAGAAAGTATGGTGCAGAATTCTATTCTAAGGTATGTGCACTGATGTGGAAAGATCTCCAGGGCGTGCTGTTGGGTGAAAAAAGCAACTGGCGGAACCGTATATAAACCATGATGCAATCTTATAAACCATGATGCAATCGAGGCATGGAAATCGTACCGGAAGGATTTAGACCCAAAGAGCTACTCTGATCACTGCTGGGGAGGTGGGGAGGGGCGGAAGGGGGCTGGGCCAAGGGGGACTTCATTTTGCCCAAATTGTTTGTTAGATGTCTTTACTGAGAAAATGCATGTGTGCTCCATTTGTACAACTTCATATACATATGAAAAGATGTCCAGTGGCAGGACAGAGCTGGACAGGATGGCAGGCGCTGCCAGACGCAAATGTAGAGAAAGGGTTCTTGCTCCCACCTTCCCTTAGGAGACCCTGGGTCTCAAGGAAAAGCAGACAAGGTCATTCTTGATGCCTTCAAAAGTTCACGAATCGAGGAGGGAGTTCCGAGGCTGCATGAAGCCTCTGGATCAGAAACCTCTGACTCACCCTCACTGGTCCTGAGTTTCCTCATCAGCGAAATGGGTGTGGTGGTACCCAACACTCTGGACTAAGTGAGGAGGAGGGGAAATGGCGTGTGTGAGACTTCTGACCTGGGTAGACTCTGATCAACATTTGACCCTTCCCCTTCTGTGGATGAGACAAGATGGGGACCCCTGCAGCCCCATGTGGAATTTATCTGAGAACTGCTGGGAGGTGCAAAAAGACTGCTGGCCTGAGGTTTGGGGAGAGACCCAAGACAGTCTCTAACCTTTGAGCCCACATCCTCCTTTGAAAGGTTCAACTGAAAAGCAAACAAGTCACTGGGCCAGCTTCTGTCAACCCACACGTGGCGCTCAGATCAATTTGCCCACTTCCAGGCTAAGCTGTGAATTATGCCCTCAGTCTTGACATTGGTGACTTTTTGGGCCAAGTCATTCTTTGTTGTGGGGGACTGTTCTCTGCCCTGTAGAACTTAACATATCCTGGCCGCTACCCACTGGATGCCGTTAGCCTCCCCCAGTTGTGGCAATCCAAAATGTCTCCAGACATTGTCAGATGTCCCCTGGGGGGCAAAATCACTACCAGTTGAGACCCACTGGACTTATCTACATTCAAATCTCAGGTCTATGCTAGCTGTGTAACCTGGGACACGTTGACTCGACTCTGACTCAATTTCCCCATCTGCAAAACAAGGATTAGAAGAATCAATACACATGGAGATTAGATGGGTGAACACATTTAAATATACTTGGCGTGGTGTCGGGGCATAAGAGCTCATCAGATCATCGTCTGCATTCTGCCTGATCCAAGGCGGACAGGCAGGCAAAGCTCCAGCATTGTTTTAATCCATTTGTTCCAAGAACTAAGTCCGGGTTGGTCAGTAACTTCATTTATACTTTTTAAGTTTTTGCCAAACCTGCCCCAAAAGACACAGATTCAGAGAGGAGAGAAGACACCATCCTAACACTTCAAGGCGACTGCCCTGCGCAGCAAGCGATCATTCCAGGTGTCCACGTAGGAGAAAGAGGAGGCTTGAATCCGTCACCTTTTCATTCTTTGTGAGAAAAACAAGGGGATCCTACCAGTCCCATCTACTGATGACCTGACTGCTCTGCCCTAACCCAAGTCTCAGCTCCGGTCCCACGAGGCTTTCCCCTGATCAGTAATAAGCACAGACTGATGGCGAGCTTTACTAGGGCTCAAGGGCAAAACCAAGAAGTAATCCGAGAGAAGGCGTTGGTCAATATTAACTGCTGTGACGATGGTGGTGAGAGTCGTGGTTGGGGGTGGTGGGTGCTGGTGGAGCGATGGTGATAATGGAGGTGATAGCGGTCATGGTGAGGGTGTAGTGGTGGCGATGCTGACCTTGGTGATGGAAGTGATGGTGGCAGTGGTATCCTAAAGTGGCTGGGTGGAAAATTGAGGTCAAAAGCAAGTGCAGCCTGGCTGACATTAAGCAAGGAGTAGGGTAAAGGGATGTCACGTGGTTGGTGTTGAGCCTCATTCCATTCTGCTCCGTGTTCAAGTTATACAGGTTTCTGATTTTCTTGTCCTACTGGAAGGCAGGGATGGTATCTTGTTAATTCGATATCTCCAGCACCTGGTAGCACATCTGGCCCAGAATAGCTGCTTCATAAATGTTTGTTCTGTGAATAAATGCTTGAGATCATGGACTTGGTGCCAGGCAGACATGGATTCAAGTCTTGCTATGCCATTTACTAGCTGTGTGGCTTCAGACAAGTAACTTCAGCTCTCTGGGCCTCAGATAGGCATTAAACAACTTTACTGAGCACCCTCACTGGCCAGGCGCCGTTCTAAGCACCAAGCCCAGCAGTGAACACAGTACTCATGGTCCCAATTCTCCTGGAACTTACGTTCTAGTGGGGGATACATACTAAGAACACAGCGACCATCGGGGTGGTGGTGAAGCAGCACGGTGGGGGGTTTGGTGGCTGTTGTGGCCAGCACAGTCAGGAAAGGCTCCTCCTGCATCTGAGACTGAATGACAAGGAGGTGGCCTTCCCAGGTGAAATCCACGTCTCTGGGGATTCCTCAGAAAGTGTAGCTCAAGGCCACGAGCAGCTCAGAAGTGAGGATGAGCGTGGCTGGGGTGAGGGCTAGATCATAAAGACCCCAAAGGGGCAGGGTACGGAGTTTGGATAATTTCCTCCTGGTGGCGGGAAGAAACCAGAATCGGGTCGTAAGCGGTGGGGTTGGCTGTATTTTGGAAGTAGAGCCAGAGCACGGATGCCGTAGACGGAGGAGGAGGAAAGGTAATAGTGAAGACCAATCCCAGAAGTTTGTTTAAGCATCTGGGTGCATGAGAGGAGAAGCACTGGGGGAGAAGCTGATTTAGAGGGAAGAAGAAATGAAGATGTGGTTTTTGGTCATGATAATTTTGAGATGACTGAGATATCCCCGATGTCCTCGTCTGCAAAGGGGGATGATAACAGTCCTTCCGGGTTTATTGGGGGATGAAATGAGGTGAAGCATGGAGTGTGCCCAGCTTGATGCCTTTCCGCAGCTGGCGCTCCGACTATTGTCCTTATGGGCTCTTTTCTCACCTCCCAGGTGCCTGGTGAGGCCAATCTCGTCAACATGGTGGCCAAGCTCAGCCAACTGACAAGTCTACTGTCCTCCATCGAAGACAAGGTACTTGGGGGATTCTGCATCTTCTCTGGGCTCCTCTTTGGTCCCCTCTTCACTCAGAGAATGCCCAGGTGTGCAGGCTCTGTGCTCCCTTCCTTCACCTCCCAGCCTGAAGAGCCCTATGCATTTACGCCCACAGGTCAAGGCCTTGCTGCATGAGGGCCCCGAGTCTCCCCACCGGCGTTCTCTCATCCCGCCTGTCACCTTTGAGGTAAGTGACTGTGACCTTCTCCTCTACAGTTGGGGGCCAGGGTTCTGGTCCCTGTGGAAGGAAAGCTTTTGGCTCGACTGTACAAGGACAAGGAGCCCAATGGCCAATAATGGCGGTGAGTGGGACCACCTCCCTGTGAAGATGGTTAAATGTTAGATGACTCTGTGGAGTCTCCTTCACATCGAGGCTCCCCAGGGAAGAGCTGCCCTTCTCAAAATGGCGGCAGTGAGTGACATCAAACAGGGGGCCCCCAAACGGGCAGCAAAATAGTGCCTCAAGCGGGGATTAGGAAAAAAAATACGATTCCCGTGATTTTCCTGAGAGTGACTGAGTTAGAATCTCCATTCTCAGAAATTCCCAGAGATTTGTTTTTCTTAATGATCCTCAGAGATTCTGGTGCCCGCAGCCCAGCACTGGTCCCACATTCAGAAACACAGGATGAGTTGCCCACACGCTCACCCCAACGTCCTTTCTAGCCCAGATGATAATTCTGTGTTAGGACGCAGTTCCACTTTCTGAGCATGTCTAAGCATTTATCTTTTCTCCTAATTATCAGTAAGTGTTCAATTATTAGTTGGAACAAGGCCCAAGAGCTTACATCTATTACTAACATCCTTTCTGGAAGTGGATGACACATCGGATTAATGAATGTTGTCAAATTCAGCAATGAATGAACCATTTCCAGTAGTTCATCGGTTTCCTCCATAAAACCGGTTGGCAGAACAGCTGATGTGCACACAATGGATGAGCTGGGCTCCTTCCCACATTTTAGCGATTCTCAGAAGCTGCCCTTGGAAACGTGGACATGTGCTGCTGGGGTGAGGGAAGCTCGGAAATAGGAGCCCGATGGCCCCACACGGGACTCCAGGGCTGGACCAGCCAAGGGCCGCCCAGCCATACAGACGGGGCTTGTGGGCCAGCCCAGGCAGAGGGGATGACCAGCATCTCTTCCTTCCCCTCCCCTCCTCTTCTTCCTCCTCCCTCGTCCGCTCCTCCTCCTCCTCCCCATTCCTGCTCCTCCTTCCCCTCCTCCTCCTCTTCCTCTTTGCAGGTGAAGTCAGAATCTCTCGGGATTCCTCAGAAATTGCAGCTGAAAGTCGATGTTGAGTCTGGGAAACTGATAATTAAGAAGTCCAAGGATGGTTCTGAGGACAAGTTCTACAGCCACAAGAAAAGTAAGACCCTCTCACCCCCACAGGGCTCTCATTCTGCTGGTGTCCTAACTGACGACTGGTCGGGGCAGACTACCAGAAAAGCAAGTCCTGCCAGGCACGTCCCGTCCCTGTGCTGGGGTACCCATCGTCCCCTCACCCCGCCTGTGGAACTCCTACCCAGCTCTCGGGCCCACCTCTCATGCCCCCTCCTTCATGAGGTTTTCCCTGTACATTCTCTCTCCTTCCTCCGAACCTGGGGAAATGAGCTTACGCTGGGCATGTCCTGCCCCTGGTGGCAGTTCCACGTATGTGCGCTCTTCCCCACTAACAGCCAGACTGACACGTGTAGTCACTTCTCGGTGCCTGGTCCAGGGTGCTGCACATACAAGGGCTGTTGGCAGAATCTGTAAGCATCTTTAGTATAGCATAGACTAAACGGCAGTTTAGCGTGGCGCTCAAGGACATGCACTCAGGAGCCAAGCTATCTAAATTCACATCCCGGTTCTGCCACTGAGCAGCTGTGTGACCTTGGACATGTTGCTTAACCTCTTGGGGCCCCAGTTTCCTCATCTGTAAACTGGGGATCATAAGGATCAAGTGAATAATCGACATATAAGGCTCGTTAGGGAAGAGCCTAGCATGCAGGAGCCGATCTGGACAACAGAGGTTTTGCATTTTACATGATCGAGTTCATGAATAAAATGGAAAATGTTCACATGCCAAATGCTTATGGAGAAGCTGCTGCGGGCAAGACACTGGGGATCCAGGGTAAACAGGATGGATGAGGCCTCTGCCTACCTGGAATCTACGTTCCGATGCATTGAGCAGCCAATAAGTACTCAACCACATGGATTTGATGATTTCAGCTACTGAGTAAATGCTCTGAGCAAAACAGGGTAACGGTAGAGAGTAAGCGGGGGTGGAAGGCAGTTTAGAGGGGGCAGAGTCCTGAGTTGGCAGCCCTGATGGGCAGGATGGCAAGTGACAGCCAGGCAGTGTGGCCAGGGTTCAGAAGGAAGGCTGAGCCCTGGAGGGAGGCTCAGAGGAGCGACCCCTAAAGGACAGCTGGGCTTTGGATGGCAACACAGAGGAGTGAAAAATGCCAAGATGTGGCCCTGCCACCCGCTGCCTGGGGACATGCAAGTTACTAGAAGCCAGCTCAGACTGGGCATCCTCTGGACCGTGGGAAGAGTTGGCCTTGCCAGCCTGGGATGGAGGACTTACACACGGCCCGGACTGAGGGGATGCAGGAGAGAGATGGTGCTCAGAGGACATCTCTGTTCCAGGTCTGGTTGACCCACAGCATTTGGTCCCCACAGGGGCTGGCAGGCAAGGAGCCCAGGTGAGGGAGGCCGAGCAGGATCTCAGGAGCAGGGGGATGCCAGCTCCCGGCCGGAGGCCACATGGGCTGGTGATTGCCAGCAGTGGGGACGAGAAGACTTGGGAAAGCACCTGAGTTTCCTGAGCTGGCTGACAGGTGTCACCACTTGCTGTGCTGTGGTTCTTTTTGTATGTGGCCGATAGGTCCCCTGAGACACTGCAAAGTGCTGTGGACTCTCCCCTGAAAGAAATTCCCATCTTTACACAACAGCTTATATCCCATTTCAAGACATTTTCAGACCCTCTGGTCTACAGACAGTATTTTTCATTCTTGAGGGTCTCAAAATCCGGTTAGCAGCACATAACTAGAGGTGTGAGATTTAGCACATAAAAATACAGCATGCCCAGTTAAATTTGAGTTTCAGATAAACAACAAGTAGTTTTTTAGTATAAACGTGTCCCAGGCATATTTGAGGCATACTTGTAAAAAATTATTCCTTTTTCTGAAAAATGCTGGGCATCCTATCTTTTATCTGCCGATCTGAGGCATGATCAGCATCTTTTGTTCTTAATAAAGTAGTATGGGAGTAGAAAAAAAAATAGAAAGAGGGGCTGGCCCCGTGGCCGAGTGGTTAAGTTCGCGCGCTCCGCTGCAGGCGGCCCAGTGTTTCGTTAGTTCGAATCCTGGGCGCGGACATGGCACTGCTCATCAGACCACGCTGAGGCAGCGTCCCACATACCACAACTAGAAGAACCCACAACGAAGAATACACAACTATGTACCGGGGGGCTTTGGGGAGAAAAAGGAAAAAATAAAAAAAAAAAAAAAAGAAAGAAAAAAATAGAAAGAAAGAACAAAAGAGGATAAAATAGAAAATATCAGAGTGGTTTTGTGAAGAATAAAGGTAAACGTTTTTTCATGAACTCGTGCTGGAGTTACACACATGTGCACGCACACACATAACAAATTTGTGTGCCTGGGGTCATCATGTGAAACATTTTTCCTGGGGGTCACAGGCCAAAAATATAAAAGGACTCAAGCCCCTGAGCTGGAAGCTTTTCTTTCTCCTGCTGTATGGATGCAGAGGACTCGTCTGGTTATGTTAGAAGCCTGCCTGTGGGGTGGAATGTTCTGGAAGTAGGTTCTAGTTGCCATTGGCGATGGCCAGAGTTGGAAAGTTGAGAGAATCCTGATGCACCAGCCTTGCCACGCAGGTGCCCTGTAAGGAGCCCAGGCTGCACTTCCACACTGTCCCCCTCGGCCTTTAGCCCAAGGAGTGGAGTGGCCTTCAGAGACTGTCCTGGGTCAGCACCGCCAGCTCTGAAGCAGGCTCCAGCAGAGATGGCAAATGGCAGCACCTCAGGATCCATCCCACGCGGGTCTCTAGGGTCCAAGACACGCGCTACAGCCTCACCCCGTCAGAAAGTTTGTCTGAGCTGTCAATTCAGCTGGCAAATATCTGGCCTGACAGCCAAGCCCTATAAATAATGCCCATTGCCCCTAGAAGCCCCTAGGGTTGGACCTCCAGAGGGGCGAGAAGGGAGGTCATATTCGGCACCGACTCAGTGCCAGACCCTGTGCTGGGCACAATAGGACAGAGGATAAAAGCACAGGTGGGCTCTGGGGCTACACTGCCCGGGTTCAGATCTAGGCTCTGCCACTTGCGAGCTGTATCATGTTGGCTTAGTTACTTAACCTCTCTGTGCCTCCATTTTCTCATCTGTGAAATGGAAATGATAATAATAAGAGATTTCTCATAGGGTTGTCTGAGCAGAGATGAACTAATGCATGTGACAGCACCTCACGTGTGCCCAGCAGCAGCGCTGGCCCCATGGCAAAATGTCCAGGCAGAGGCCAGGGAGAGAGGTCTGCCCCGTCCTGCAACCACTTGCTCCTGAATCCCCCCTGGGCTGTGGCACCAAGGCCAGGGGCTGCCCTCAGGGCAGCAGGAGGGATGGGAGTCTGGGGACCAGCCTTTTGCAGGAAATGGGATGGAGCAAGGGGAAGAGTGTAGCTAGCACAGGAGGTGTGAGGAGCCCAGCCTTGAGTCCCAGCTCAGCCACCTGTACCTATGGCCTATTGCCCTCTCTCTGGTCCTCAATTTACTTTTCTGTCCAATGGGTACAGTAGCATCCTGTAGGGCTGCTTAGTCTTAAATGGGTAAACATCAAAGTACACAGTGCCCAGCATCCAGCAGATGCTCAATAAAACTGTCTCCCAGCACTGCCATCATTACGGTCATCTTCCCAGGTGACTGAGGAAGGCAGAACAGAGCGGCAAGGAGGATGGATCAGGAAGCGAAGTCCCCAGAGCCTGGAGTGTGACAAGCTGTCATCCACACAGAGCTGAGATCATAGGGCCACTCTGTCCACTGCCAAGTTGGACAGGAGAAAGCAGGACTTACTGAGGGTCTGAGCAGGACTGGAACATGTTGAAAGTGATCAGCTTAGAACCACACTTTGCTGTTATCTGTCGTGGAGGATGAGTTACCACTGAAAGGGGTGGACCCAACTTTGACAAGAGGAAGTGGAAGCCTAAGATGAGTGAAGAGATTGTCAGAGTGCCTGATGGCTATAAAAAAACTCAACGCTTCTGGGCTGAAAGACATGTCTCCCAGGGTTCTGAGAAGCACTGCGAGCTCTTGTCAGTTTAATTCCATGGACGTTTTTCTTTTGAGCATCTTCCAAGGACCAGCACTGAGTTACAGTACTCCCTCAAAGAATTTGCAGTTTAGAAGTGAAAGCTGACAGGTGGGCCTGTGTAAGAACGTGTGTCAGATGCAAGGTGAGCCCTGAAGGAGGACCGATTCGCTCTGTTGTGGGGTGGTGCTGGGAGACAACACCATAGCGATGGCTCTGTCTGGGGGCTTTGAAGGATGAATAGGAGTTCACCAACCATGAGGCAAGGGAAGGCATCTGGACTGAGAATGACAAGTGCAAGGAATTGAACAGGATTTTAAGGAAATCACATGTCACTTGTGGCCCTGGAGGGAGGAATAGTGGGGGATGAGGTCCCAGATGTGGGCAGGGCCTTGAATGCCAAAGTAAGGATTGGAGATGTTCTCCCATGGGCTGGAGGGTGAATATACACGTTTGTGGAATTCTGGACAGCTGGAAAGTTGCCATCAATCAGGGATGGGTAGAAGAGCCAAGGTGGAGATGAGAGGCCCCCCAAAAACCCAGCTTAAGTCAAGAATGGATTATTACGGGGCAGGTTTGTGAGAAGCGTAGATGCCCAGAGCCTGCCAGCTTGGACTCTGAGGGCCTGGCCTACCTGGCTCCTGTCCTGATGGAGCCCTGCTCACCCTCTGTCCTGGCATTTGTCACATCAGAACACAATTACCTCCCCCAAAGCAAGAAGGGTCTTTATCTTACACACCATGGAATCACAGGACCTTGTACCCAGCAGGTGCATCTCGGGTTGCCAATTGGCTGGAGCGCTTGCAAGGTTGCTCATAAATCCCTGCCCCCTCCCCAATAAGGTGGGCTCCACAGAGGCCAGACCTGGGTCTTTTTTATTCACTGTTAAATCGATAGAGTCTAGAACGGTGCTAGGTGGAGAGTAGGTGATCAATACATATGTACTGAATGAATGCATGAACTCTAGACCCGTGAAATAACACGGTTCCTGCGGCTGTGTGCTCAGGTGTCTTCTTTATAAGTGGCACTGAGGGACAGTGTGCTTCATGGGTGAGGGGCTCTGGGTAAACTGGATTCACGTCCTGGCTCCATGGCTTAATAACGGTATGGCCATGTGTAAGTTACTTAACTGCATGAAGCCTCAAGGTCCCCATCCATAAAATGGGGCTTCCTGTAGGGTTGTGAGGGCTACCGGGACAGGGCGTGTCCTTACCTGTCCCGGACACAGTCAATTTGAATCGTGGCTGCTGTGAAGTGCTGTCCACCCGGCAGAAATCTTTGGCCTCAGGTGCTGGAGTTCCTTGCCCTGTTCCTGTCAGCATGTTTATTAGTAGCTTTGGCATCAAGGTCTTCTGTGCATAGGAGAAGCCAGTTGCCGTATGAGGAAATCGTAATATATTCACTCACTGAGCAGCTCTATGGGTCATCGCTGGGGATGCAGGAGTGAACGAACCAGGTGGGGTCCTGGCTCTGAAAGAGGTTACATTCAAGTAAGAGTTGAGGAGAAAATAAGTGAGGACACAAATCTATAAAACAAGAGAGTGTCAGGGAGTCATAAACTCTAGGCTGGAAATTTAGATTGGGTGACATGACAATGACAGAGGAGTGCCATTTGAGCAGACACCTGAGTGTCACCCTGAGTGACCCCTGAGCTTGGGGTACGTCCTAAGTGCAATGAGCCACTGTTAGGAGGTTTTAAGCAGGGGCGTGGTATGATCCCACTTTAAAATGAACCCTGGCTGCTCTCCTGAGAATAAATTATGGCAGGGGGTGGGTGGAGACAGACAGACCAATTAGGAGGCCATGACAGTGGCCAGGCAAGAGATGCTGGTGGCTTGAGATGGTTGGGAAGATGGACAGATTGTGAATGTTTTGCAGGTGGAACTTCTCGGACCTGCCGATGGATGAGATGCAGAGGGGCAAGGCCAATGGGGACTTGTCTACTAGGTGTGGGGACAAGTGGGTCACTTAGCGGCCCTGGGAGAACGCTAATCCTGGTCAAGCAAAATGTCCTGTAGGGGAGGAGGACATTTCCTCTCCCCAAATGGGGGTTCGTCTGGCAGGAGAATGAATTAAATTCACATGAGACAGAATAGCAAGAGAAAATTAAACAAAGCTTTATGAGGAACCATGGCCCGGGGCCTTTCTTCCCGAAGGAAGAAAGGGCACCGAAAAAGTGGGGTGCACATAGTGGATATATACCCCCAAACAAGGTGTTTCACATGTGATTGAAATGTCCCTTTTACAACAGTCACGAGGTTGCTCTGTCAGCATAGCTCTTGATGGAAACGGCAGATAGGTCTGCTGTCTCAGTGAGCGCCGCAGGGTGGCAGGTGTGTTACCTAGGGCTGGGGGGTCACAGATGAGCGCCGCAATCGGTTCCCAGCCTAAAGAAAGATGCTTAATCTTTAAGGAGATGCCAGCGTTGGGAGGGGGAGGGAAGTCAGTTACAGGAGGTTACCAGACTAGCACAATAAAATGCAGATTTAAGTCTTTGCCTTTGGTATTGATTAAGAGTTTTTAGAGAGAAGGTCATCTCCTTTCTTCTTCCTGGTACAGAGAGGGAGGCAGCTTTTACAGATAGAGATTTACCTTACAAATGTAAATGTGTCCTAAGGAAGGGCAAGTTCCATTCCTCAGAGCCTCCTTCCCTGTCCCAGTTTATCAAAAGTAATCAGCCTCAAATAATCCTGATGCCAAAGAGACATATCTTGGGGTGGCCAATTCCAGGTCCCCACAGTCCCATCTCGGGGGCAGCCACACGGTCCTGCAAATGGACGTCAAGGAAAACCAGAAATTCAGAGGGAAGGAGGTGTGGCGTAATAGTAGCATGTTTGGAAAAGTCTCGGGGTGTCCCGGTTGGCAGCGGCAGGAATCAAGCCGTGGGACTTTTATGGCTGCTGACGAGGCTGGAGGGATTTCTGAGAGCACAGGATGTCCACAATTTCCCTCGGTGAGACTTCTGGTCAAGGTGGCGGTTGAATGCACACACTGTCGGTTCCCTTCCTAAAGGCAAAACTCACAAGGGCAAAGAGAAGGAGAGAAAATGATGGCAACGAAGTTCTGAATGCTAAAAAGCAGACAGATAGTAATAACCGACTTGTGGAAACCAAAAAAGCTAAATTTTAAGCGTGTAGTAGGAAAAACTGAGACAGCTGACTCATACCACAGAACCCACAAAGGGCGCAGGAATTGATAGCATCAGGGGCCCCTCGAGTGGGGGTGAAGATGGGGTTATAAACAGCAGGCTTAGAGGAAAATCTTTTTAAAAAGAGTTCTACGCACCAGATCTCTCTCCGCTCCACACAGCCAGTGGCTTCCCTCACTCATTAGGCGGAAGATGGGACGTTTATTCTCTGGAGAAGGGAAAGGATGAGGGGACGCCAGCCTTAATGAGGACAAAGGAGCCTACTGGAGATAGAGAACTAAATAATAGTCACTTTCTGGATGCTGAGACCCCAGCCTTCATCCCTGTCCGGTCCAGGCATGCTGCCAGCCAAGCCCACACCCTCCAGGTGGGAGGCTGGAAGATTTTTCTCTGGAACATGTGACCAGCTCAGGGGCAAAGATCTAAAGATGCTGCCATTAGGTTTCCCCATGAGTCAGCCCATGAGACCACCCAGTGGAGAAGCCCTGCTCAACAGACCCCCACCGTCACTGCAGGAACTCTCAGCCAGGGATCACCAGACCCTGGAGGGGACCCTAGAACAGGAGACAGTGAGGTGCAAGGCAAAAAAAAAAAAACAAAAAGACGAAAAACCTGGAGGAGACAAGTTATGCAGATGGAAAGAAACGGGACCATGAACCAGGAGCAGAATGCTGTTCAAAAAGGAACATTCAGAGAACAAAATAAAAGAGAAGAAGGAGGGGGGCGGAGGGAAGGGAAGGAGAAGAAGAAAGGGAAACAAAACATTATGAAAACATTGTAGAGGAAACTTAGAAAAATAAAAACTCAGTGGAAAGGTGGAGAGAGAAAGTCAAGGAATGCTCCCAGAAGGCAGAACAAAAGAGAAAGTGAAGGAAAGTAGGAGAGAAGAGATTTTTTTAAAAATTAGAAGACCCATCCAGGAGATCCAATACCAAGACAGCAAGCATCAGTGAGAAAACAGAGAAACAGCGAGAAAATTCATTAAAGAAACCACACAAGAAAAATTCTCTGGACTGAAGAACGCCAGTTTCCAGATTGAAAATGGCCCCCAGGTGCCCAGCACAATGGAGGGAAACAGATCTGCCCTGGAGCGCACACAAACTTGGAAAGTCTTACAACCCTGGGTTCAAAGGAAAGATCTAAAACTTCAAAGCAAAAGGTAGATTACAGACCATGCCGGGGTCCGGGTTGGGGGGTGGCCAGGACCACCTCCAAGTTCAGTGATTCGCCAGGAGGACTCGGGACTCAGCATGGCGTCATGCACCTGTGATTTATTAAAACAAAAGAATATGATGCAAAATCAGCCAAGGGAAGGGCGCCCAGGGTGAAGTCCAGGGGACACCAGGTGCAGGACTCCAGGAGTCCCTCCCAATGCCATCACACAGGATGTGCTTAATTCCTCCCCCAACGGGCTGTGACAACACGTGCGAAGTGTCATCCACCAGGGATGCTCATTAGAGACCCAGCACTCGGGGATTTTACCGGGGGCTGGTCGCGCAGGCACCCTCTGCCTGGCACTACCCAGATTCCAGACTCCCAGGAAGAACACGGGTGTTAGGCATGAACCACACTGTCTGTACCAACAGCGCAGGCACAGAGAGCAGCTCCCATCAGTTCAGGGGCCCCTGGGAGCCCTCCCCAAAGATCTCCCCATCAGGATAACAGCCAGACCTGCCATGTTAACTCTCTTCTGCACACGGGGCATCAGAACGACGTTGATTTTCTCAGCAGCAATGCCACGAACTAGAGATGATGAAGCAATTAAAAAAAAAAGAAAGAAAGAAAGAGGAGGAGGAGGAGTGAGGGATAAAGAGAAGGGAGGGAAGGAAGAAGATGAAAAGACGGACAGTCCCACTGTCTCTGCTCTGGCCAGGCCACCTCTTGCTTGTTCCAGGCACCACCCTTCTCACACATAAGCCCTTCCCTGGAAGAGCAGCCGGGAGCTGAGGGACCTGAGGGACCTGGAGACTAACACCCATTCTGGGCTCAGCCTGGGGACAGGAAAGGTGGGGAAGGCTGGTCAGTTTCTTGGAATATAGTGGAGACTGAACACACTGGGCAGTGAGCGGATGAATGAATAAACGAACTTGCATTTGTCTTAAGTCCTGCAGCTCATCAAGTCTCAGAAATTTCTGAACAAGTTGGTGATTTTGGTGGAAACAGAGAAGGAGAAGACCCTGCGGAAGGAATACGTTTTTGCTGACTCCAAAGTAAGTGACAATATACTTCTAAGAGGGGCCGAGAAGGCAGTGAGGGACGCACGTTTCCTGTGCTTTGCTACGTGCCCACAAGTTGGCTCCATCAGCTCGCTAAGTTCTCACAGCCAATTTCCCACCTGGGAAAGCTGAACCCAGAGGGGTTAGGGGACATGTTCCAGGCCAGCTGGGATGTGAGCAGTCACTGCTCCATCTTCCCCCTCTGCTATGCCACCTGCCCCTGAGAGGGTGCATCCTTTATCCCCTGCATCTTATCCAGCCCTGAGCCCCATTGGGAGGCTTCCCCTTCGCTAGGCTGCACGCTGGAGCACCTCAGATTTGAATCTGAGTCCCAACCAGCACTCCCTCATCTCCACACTTTGCCCCACTCTGCAGAAGTTGGATGCATTGCCAGGATGGGCTCCTGGAGTAAGAGGTGGTGTGGGTAAGAGGTGGGAAGAACCCAGGGTCTGCAGGCATCAAGGTGGGGCCTGAGTAGAGCCAGAGACAGGGTTCTCTGTGACCTGATCCCTCACCTCTGACGTGCTACCCAGGGGCCAGAACTCACAATCACCTCCTTCCTGTTTATCCTCTAGTGTACGGCTCCCTTGAGGCAGTGAAAATGGACCTCAGGGCACAAAGCTCCCACCACATCAGGTGTTGGCTGACCACGAAGCAAGGCACTGTGGGAGGCCAGTGGGAGGTCCGGGGGGTGTCCAGAGCTGGCTGTGAGGGTGGGAAGGACTGAGAGAAAGGATAGAGAAGGGACTGGGAGAAACGAGGATGCAGAGGAAGGCAGAGAGAAAGATCTCACTGGGCAGCATTCTGGGCACATGGGCATAGGTCCAAAACCCAGTTCTGCCATTGCTGCAAGCTCAGAAGGATCGAGACACAGTGGTAAACTGAGGCATTGAATTTTTTCTTTTCCTGAGGAAGATTAGCCCTGAGCTAACATCTGTGCCAGTCTTCCTCTATTTTGTATGTGGGTCACTACCACAGCATGGCCGATGCATGGTGTAGGTCTGCACCCGGGATCCAATCCTGCATACCGGGGCTGTGGAAGCAGAGCACATCAAACTTAACCACTAAGCCACAGGGCCAGCCCCAGGCACCGAATTTTAAGCCATCCCCAGCCAAGGGTAGGTTTCTACAAAGACAGCCATCATAACATCTTTGTAAGTTTGTTTCTTAGGAGACTTAGTGAGATTTGCCATTATTAGGTTGAATCATATGAAATTGCCATCCTTGTAGATCTGAAACACTCAAAAATTGGTCATTTCACCAGGGACAACCTAAAATTTTGTGCACGCTTGTTTAGTCAACCTGGCCTATTCGACTGTAAGCTAAGAGAGAACTGCGTCTGCTTTGTGCCTGCCTCCTGTGTACCAGGCAAATAAAGGGAGGAATATTGAGGAGGTTCTGACAGCCTTCATGTGTCCTTTTCTTTTTAATCAGTTTCTTTAAATTTTCTTTCATTACATAGGTAATCTATTCTTATTGGTGAAAAAGTAACAAATAAGCAAAAAGTATAAAATACATCCGTATACCACTAGGGAAGCTGGGACTATACCCTTCCTGATTTTTTTTTTTTTTTAATAAAAATGCAGTGATGCTCTTCATACTGTTTTGTCAACTGGCCTTTTGTACTTAACAATATATTTTGACCATCTATCCTTGTTGATAAAGTATTTCTGCATGAAAATTTTAAAACCCTATGGTATTCTAGTGTATAGATGGCCCATGATACAATTATGAATTCATCCCCTAAGATTGGACATTAAGGTTGTTTCTAATCTTTTCTGTACTGACACGTGCTGCAGTCCCCGTGATGTGGTTGGGTCTTTGTATGGTTCCTGGTTATTTTCTTAGAGTCAGGTCCTTGCAGAGGAATGGCTGAGTCAAAGAGAAGCCACCTTCTTAAGACTCCGGACACGTGTTTCCAGATTCCTCTCCTGGAAGTTCGTACTGATTTGCGCTGCTCTCAGTTTTCTTGAAGCTGACCAAGTCCTTTGAAAGTGTAATGGGCAGGGAGGCAGAAGCCTTTCTGAGTCTGTCTGCCCTTCCATCCCTAGAAGAGAGAAGGCTTCTGCCAGCTCCTACAGCAGATGAAGAACAAGCACTCGGAGCAGCCGGAGCCTGACATGATCACCATCTTCATCGGCACCTGGAACATGGGTAGGTCCACATCCCTGCCCTGCCGCCCGTCACCTCCCCTTGGGTTCTGCGTGGCTGCCTCAGCATCCTCTCTCCCCACCCACTGTCCCCAGCCCACCTGCACAGCCTCCTGTCTAGGGAATTCCGCACTGTCCCTGAGACCGAGCAGGAGAAACGAGCTCTGGGATTCTCATATCCCAAGAGCAGCTGAAGTGGGCCGCTTTGCATGTCTAAATTGGAAAATTTTAAGTAAAGAGTCTGAATATCTAGGTGTAGGGGCTCCTGGACATCTGCCAGCCTTAGGCTGCTCGCCGGGCACCCCAGGCCTGGAATAAGGAACTCTCCCTGAGTGGGGTTGTCAGAATGAGACAGAGAGAGCGGATGGCCAATTAAAGTTGAATTTCATGTAAATAATAAATACTTTTTTAGTATAGGTATTTAGCTGGAAATAAATACGTACATACTAAATACAAATTATGCTAAATATATATGCTGTTATATATATGTATATACTAAAATACAAATATACTATACTGAATATAAATTATACTCAGTATTTAGTGTAACTGTTCAGCTAGAAATAACTACTGAATATATACCAAATATATACTGTACTAAATATGCCTACTATATACTTATATATTTTTATATACTACATGTAAGTTATACTAAGTAATTGTTGAGTGTAAGTATTCAGCTAGAAATAAAAAAATAAGTAGATACAGAATGCCCAGCAGCGTTGGGGAGGAGGGGGTGAGCAGCAGCCCATGGTGGAGGGGCAGGGGCTCACCTGGAGTGAAAGCACAGTACTGATTCCTGGCCAGTCAGCCGAGTGGAGGATGGGCCAGGCTCCCTGGAGGGCGGTCAGGAGATCTCCTTACCTGATTCCACCGGCCACCGGCCCTCCCCAGGCCTTCATGCCCAGATATTCCAGGGGCCACGGCGGCACTGAAGGAGGACTCTGGCCTGTGCCCTGGGGTCCTATGTCCCCATCTATCCCCTCCAGTGTTTCTAATTGGCCGCCTGATTTCATCACCTCTGGTGTTCACACACGTGGGCACATGGCCCCTTTTCCGATGTTTCCTCTGTGAGCCTGGAGGTCTTAGATTTGGCTGGGCCTGGTTAAGGCCGTCCTGTCGCACCACTTCAGGAGGGGACCTTCACACAGAAGACAGTGTGGAAGGAGCTGACTATACTAGGTGGGGTGGGAGGGTTTCCCCAAAAGGAGGCCACCAGACCCCAACGCTTGTGCACCCAACATGAACCATAGAGGGGAACAGAACTCAGCAATGGTCAAGGCACTTCAGTTCTCGGCTTCTTGGTGCTTGTGAGCCAAGAAGGTTATGTCTTTGGGGAAAAATTTTACTCAACCTTCAAGGGCATTGCAAGGAGAAATAAATCTTTCATCAGTTCTTTATTGAGCTGCTTCAACTCATTTTTCAAAATGGCGGTGGAGGAGGGTCTCCAGACTCCCCACTTCTCTGGCTAATACCTGCACATCTCTCTGTTCTCGGCTAAGATTTCTCTTTTGCAAGGAAGCCAGTGTTGTCTCCCACTGTGGGCTAGAAGCTTCCGTCTTAAACCTGTCAGCCTGCTGGGCTGTCTTGCCAGTGGAATATAAATTCCTCCAGAACTGTGTCTCAGTTCCCAGTGTCGCCCCAAGGCCTGGGGCAGTGTTTGACATCTCATGCAGCTAGTTCAAGGCACCACATGGAATCTTCGGGTGTTCCTGGTCTTTGAAACTTAACGTTATCTTTGAAAAGAAACTTAACTGACCTCTGACCCTATCTGACATCCTGGGTGATATTGGTACCCAGTTCTCCACCTAAAGTGTTTCGTTGGGTGGCCTGAATGGTTTTCAGTGACTATATGACCACCCCCGGACGCTGCCCCCCACCTCTGTTTTGAATTTGAATTTCAAAACTGATGTACGTTTGACTCACTTGGTGTTGGGTTTTGCTGTTGAAGGTAACGCCCCCCCTCCCAAGAAGATCACGTCCTGGTTTCTCTCCAAGGGGCAGGGGAAGACGCGGGATGACTCTGCTGACTACATCCCCCACGACATCTACGTGATCGGCACCCAGGAGGACCCCCTGGGAGAGAAGGAGTGGCTGGAGATCCTCAAACACTCCCTTCAGGAAATCACCAGCATGACTTTTAAAACAGTGAGCACCTGGCCGCGGCCCTGGGTGGGACTCTGGGGCAGTGAGCTCTGCCAGACCGGCTGGGAGCATCTCAGAGCAAGGGCGCGCTCAGCCTATCGGCTTTCAACTTCCAAAGACGCCTGGGTGCTCAGTGGTGCCCCCCACCTTCTAGGGCTAGAGGAGGGCACATATACTCAGAAATTGATGGGGCCCATGGGCATTGCTGAAAGTCACTGGAGTGCTTTCTCTTCCCTGCCTGGGCTCATAGATCATATTTCCTTCATTAAAATCTTGTCAGTCCTCACTCTCATCTTTAAGATGCTGTGTCTCATCTCTAGGGCATCATTAGGAGTCCCCCGAAGTTTTGGGATTACAGGCAGATACTCCACACCTGGAGGGTGAGGGCTGGGTGTGAATCACGTGCTCTGGGGTCAAGCACAGTGCCGTGGCCCAGGGTCACAATGTTGTCCTCCCTGCCAGATTGCCATCCACACCCTCTGGAACATCCGCATCGTGGTGCTGGCCAAGCCGGAGCACGAGAACCGGATCAGCCACATCTGCACAGACAACGTGAAGACGGGCATCGCCAACACGCTGGGTGAGTAGGGAGGGGGCCATGTTCTCCAAAGCTGCCTCGTGTGTCCATTCCATCTGGGCCAAGTGGGACTTCCGCGGGTTAAAAACTGAAAGTCTCAAGTCCTGGAATCCCCTCAGTCTTGGGCGAGCTGGGAGGGTTTGTCCCCCAGCCTTAATCACCTGGTCTACATCGGGACCCGGCTACAGGGGAAGCCCGACATTCCGTGTTTCCGAGAAGCTCCAGTGGTGTTGGTGCTGCTGGCCCTGAGTATCCGGGACCTAGAATAAGGGTCGGCCAACTTGCTGTAAAGAGCCAGATAGCAAATATTACAGGCTTAGCAGGCCGTCTGCAACTCCTCACCCCTGGAGCCCTCACACAGCAGCACCGGTAGACAGCGTGAGAATGAGTGGGCTTGGCTGTGTTCCGTGAAACCTTGCTTACAAGCACCAGCTGTGGGTTCCTTTTGGCCCACAGGCTGTAGGTTGCCAACCCCTGGTCTAGATCTGGACCCACTCGGGTGGGATCTGGAAACAGTGGTATCAGCTGTGAGCCAGTGGGGACAATCAGAGTGCTTCAGAGAACTGAAATAAGAGGGGAGGACCCATGAGCATGTGTGAACGTGTGTGTGTGTGTCGGTGAATGTGTAAGTCTGTGTGTGAGAGTGCATGTTTGGGAGTGTGTGAGCCTGTGCATGAGTGTGTGCATAGGTGTACGAATGTGGGCGTGCAAGTCTATGAGTGCACGTGGGCAGGTGCACCCACACAGGGGCCGTGGGTAGAGCTGAGGGCAAGGCCAGCGGTTTCTGCTGGTTGGAGTCAGGGACAGGACAGAGGCCCCGAGATAACAGGAAACAGAATAATTGCGGCAATCGAACATGAAAAGCTCAACTTTTCTGCTGACAAACCGCAAACTGCCCGTGTCCACACCCCCTTGTCCCTCCTTCCTTCCTGTCACAGTGGCTGCTCTGCTCTGAAGCTTACGCCCTTCTGCTGCCCAGGAACCTCCTTCTAGACTTTGTTCCATCTCTGCCAGGGCTGCCTGCCTCCTTCCCACTGGCCCCTTCCCAACAGCGTGTGATATTCTTGAACCTTCCATTAAGAGATGAACCCGCTCCCCAGCCAGACCTCGCCACCGGCTGCTGCCCCAGCTCTCTTCCATTGTGACTGAGCAACTCTGTACCCACCACCCCCACCCCATCACCGTGCTAGGCTCTGGCTGGTTACCACAGCAGACAGGAGCCTGCTCTCGGGGACAGACAGGCAGCAGGATGGCTTCTGCGAGTGAGTGTGTTGGCAAAGGAGTGTGTGGTGTGTAGGGCACAGGGGTTCCAGGTACGTCTTGAGATGGGGGGTCGAGGGGCCTCTCTGAGAAGGGGCACTGGGACTTGAGTCTGAGGGGTAAGGAGGGGTCAGTGTGGGAAGACCATTCCACACAGCAGAAATGGTGAAGCAAAGGCCCTGAGGCCGCTGGGCTGCAGCTTCAGTGGGTGATGGGAGTAAGGCCAGAGAGGGAGGCAGGAGGCCTGGACAGAGTCTGAGCTTTATGGCCGATGGAGGACAGCTTGGAGGCGAGGAGTTCCCACGCACCGGCCCCTCCTTCACCTTCCCTGGGGCTGGCCTCTACCCCATTGCTCCCCCAACATGGCTCCCAGCCATGGTCAGTGCAGGGCGGGAGCTCGGTGAAGGCTGGTTGACTGCTGGGACACTGATCTTAAAGAGCTAAGACCTCTTAGCATGTATACCCTGTACAAGGCCATGTGCTAAATGCTTTAAGAGTGTTACCTCATTTATGGGGCTGGCCCCGTGGCCGAGTGGTTAAGTTCATGCCCTCTGCTTCAGCGGCCCAGGGTTTCGCCGGTTCGGATCCTGGGCGAGGACATGGCACCGCTCATCAGGCCACGCTGAGGTGGCCTCCCACATGCCACAACTAGAAGGACACACAACTAGAATATACACCGATGTACTGGGGGGCTTTGGGGAGAGAAAGAAGGAAAAAATAAAAGATTGGCAACAGATGTTAGCTCAGGTGCCAATCTTTAAAAAAAAAAGAGTATTATCTCATTTAACACAAATGCTTGTGGGGGCAGGGACCATCATTCACCCCATTCATAGACAAGATACTGGAGGCCACCGTGATGTTCCCTGACCTGTCGGAGGCCTAGCGACAAGAAAGTGGTAGGCAGGGATTTAGATGCAGGCCATGCTGCAGGAGGGGGAGAAAGCCAAAAGGGGAGCCCTCCTGGGGGCGGGGAGCAGGGCTGTTGGTCATGCTCAGGGCAGTGGAGAGTGAGCGGGGACCACTGGCCGGGCTGCGGCTCCCCCCGGGTCCAAAGAGGCAGACCCTGGTGGTCTCCAAGGTCCTCTTGCTTAGGCCCTACCCAGTGCTGTCCAGCCAGACTGAGCGCGAGCCATCGAGGTCGTTGTCAATGTTGTGGTAGCCGCATTAAAAGGAAACAGGTGAAGTCGATTTTAATAATATACTTTATCAAACCTCATACATTAAAATATTATCATTTCAGTAGGTATTCAATATAAAAAACTTGGATATTGCACATTCAGTTTCTTACTGAGGCTTATAATTCCGACGAAACATTGACGGCCCATCTCGGTTTGGACCAGCCGCCTGTCACGTGCTCAGTATGTGGGGCTCATGGCTGCTGTGTTGGGCAGCGTTGGTTCTCAGACTTTGCCATGTGTCAGAACCCCTGACAGCAGGGGTTGGCAAACTCTTTTCTCTAAAAGGCCAGGTCATAAGGATTTTAGGCCTTGTGGCTCAGGCAGCCTCTGTCGCAACGACTCCACACTGTCTCTGGGCGTTGCTGTGTTCCTGTAAAATGTTATTTGCAGACTCTGAAATTTGAATTTCATCTTATTTTAACGTGTCACACAATATTCTTCTTTTGATTTTTTTTTGATTATTTTAAAAAGTAAAACCCATTTTTCGCTGGCAGGGGGCCAGCGTTTGCCCACCGCCGGCCTAGAGGACTTGTTACACACAGATTACGGGGCCCCACCCCCAGAATTTCTGAGTCAGCAGGTCCAGGGTGGGGCCTGAGAATTTGCACTTCTGACAAGTTCTCGGGTGACGCTGATGCTGCTGGTCCAGGGAACACACTTTGAGAACCCCTGGTTGGTAGGTTAAAACTCTACAGGAAAAAGAGTGAGGTCTCAGTGAGCGTTTTGGTCTCCCCAGGAACCTGGAGTTAGCTGGGTGGGAGGTCAGCCCACCCAGTCGCAGCCTCCCCTTCCTCCTGAATCTTCCTTCCAAGGCTTCTGGCTGCTTTTGGTTATCCTGCCTGCTTGGCAGGTGGGTAACTGATTGCCCCCTTAGAGAGAGATGCTGGGATGGTCACCCCAGCAGCCCCCTCCCTCAGCCCCACGGAGAGCCCCCAGGCTGCTGGCGGTTCACCCCATTTTCTCGTTGTCCTGGAGGAATCTCAGCCCCGACTCCCTGTCACCTGTTGCATCTCCCACCCCAAGGGAACCTGTTCTCCTTTATTCCTTCTCCACTTCCCCGCACCTGCTTCTCTCCTTCTTTATTAAAACGGTTCCTTCATCTTCATCTCCTGCCCTGTGGCAAGGTTGCCTGTTTGTTACTTTGACTTCTTCCTTCTCCCTCCCTCTTTAGGGAACAAGGGAGCTGTGGGGGTGTCGTTCATGTTCAACGGGACCTCTTTGGGATTTGTCAACAGCCACTTGACTTCTGGCAGCGAAAAGAAACTCAGGTAAGGGCACTCCTCCCCCAAGAACCTATATTGGGGTCATTTGCCCAGGTGGACCTCACCCCCCTCAATACCATAAGGACTGCCCAGCCCTAGGCTGGGACCCGGTCCTGTTGGCCTCTAAGGGCTTTTTCCATGGTCTCATTAAAGGCAGCTTTAGCACAAGAGTGACCTTCCGTGTGGATAAAGCCTGCGTGATGGACAGACAGACATTTCCTGTGTCATTAACCTAGTAGACACCCAATACCCCTCCGTTTCTCCAGGGGAAAATCTCATCTGGGGGACCTTACAGATCAAAGCCCATTTTGCCTCTGGGTGGCCCAGTCATGAAGACAGCCATCTAGAATATTCCTGATTCCGAAGTCCTGCTGAGCAGATGCTCCCAGGGCCCCTGCCCTCTGTTCCCAGTTCAGCCCAAAAGGCCCTTTTGCATCTCAGCCATGCCCCACCGGCACGTAAGGGTGGATTGCTGTGGCAGGGGCTGGAGATTGAGGTCTCAGTCCCGCCCACTCCCCAGCACCCATGGTGGAGTAGGGAACCAACAACCCCATGCTAAATGGCCGCTTTTTCATTTAATCAGGCGAAACCAAAACTATATGAACATTCTCCGGTTTCTGGCTCTGGGAGACAAGAAACTGAGTCCCTTTAACATCACTCACCGCTTCACCCACCTCTTCTGGCTCGGGGACCTCAACTACCGTGTGGAGCTGCCCACCTGGGTAAGGAGGTGCCCGCGTGGGGCTGGGGTTGCCTGCCTGGGGCTGGGGCTGTGGCTGCACCCCGAGTGAGGAGCTCTCTGCCCAGGGCTGGGCTGCACACAGAGGCTCCCTTGAGTCCACTCAGAGCAGAGGGTCGTGGACCCCCACAGACCGAGCTGGGCCAAGGCAGCTACTCCCTGTCTGGGACTCGATGCTGTTTCCATTATGGAGTCTTTCTGTATGATTCACCTCTGCTCACACCTAGATTCCACATAACTGTCCTGGCTGCCCCTCACCACCACCTGCCACTCTGGTCCTCCAGCTGGCTGGTCTCAAATCCCCAAGGCAGGTGAATCTGAGGAGACCAACTCAATTTTCTCCC
Source organism: Equus asinus (assembly GCF_041296235.1). Lineage (NCBI taxonomy): Eukaryota > Metazoa > Chordata > Mammalia > Perissodactyla > Equidae > Equus > Equus asinus. The sequence continues at coordinate 7,946,457 of NC_091808.1, read as the reverse complement.
CAAATCACAGGTCACCTGCCAGCCTAAGGAAGACATTCCTTAAGTTGGATGCCCAGCCCGGTCCCGTGAGCAGTGGTCAGAGACCTTGTTCACTCAGGGAGGGTGAAGGCTTTCCCAGGAATGGGGGGTGGGTGGGCATGGCTGCCGGACGTGTCTTGAATCAGACATGGTTGTTTTTTGGTGCTTCTAAAAGATGGGACAGGGCCCGGGCATGGGAGCAGAACCGTGCCTGTCTGCCCAGAGGCCTTGGTTAATAGCCCGTTGCATCGCTGTCTCACAGAGATGTGGAACACTTTTGCACTGCCGTCCTGTGAGGGTGGAGGGGAGGTCGGCAGAAACTGAACTGACCTTACAGCAGAGGGAGAGCCTGGAGCACAGACAGGCTAGGAAAACGGCCTTGGGTCAGTTACAGATCTCCAGTGGGGAGTGTAGGGGCCGTTTGTGCCCTTTGATCCTCCCCGACCACTCCGTCCCTCCCAAGATGCTCCTCAGGCAGCTTTCCTTCTCGCCCTCCTGACTGAGTGGGAAGATGGGAGCGAGGTGGACAGGGACCCCCCCACCCCCACCCCTTCACAGCCTAAGGGGCTGTCACAGCCATTCACTCACCAGAAGCTCAGCCAAGTGTATTCGCCAGAGCAGAGGTAACACAAGCCAAGGGAGAGAGGACGGCTGGATTCCAAGGCCAGCACGTCCCATTGGTGTCACACCGACTCTCGGGGTCCGAGCCCAGATCAGGGAGGCCTAATGCTCACAGATCTGAGGGCTGGGGTTCCAGATCCTTTCATGACCTTCCAACAGGCTCGCAGTTCCCACAGAGAGAACAAGAAAGAGCAGGAGACATGCCTACCTATCTAATGAAGTGTTAATAAAAATGATATTAAAAGACAGTCTGGAACAAAAACCAGCCCACTAATTGGGAAAAAATGTTCACAAGTTATTTATCTGACAAAGGGTTAATCTCCATAATATACAAAGAACTCACACAACTCAACAATAAAAAAATCAAACAACCCAATTACAAAATGGGCAGGGGACATGAACAGACATTTCTCCGAAGAAGATATATGGATGGCCAATAGACACATGAAAAGATGCTCATCATCACTAATCATCAGGGAAATGCAAATCAAAACTACACTAAGATATCACCTTACACCTGTTAGAATGGCAAAAATATCCAAAACCAAGAGTGACAAATGTTGGAGAGGCTGTGGAGAAAAAGGAACCCTCATATACTGTTGGTGGGAATGCAAACTGGTGCAGCCACTAGGGAAAACAGTATGGAGATTCCTCAAAAAGTTAAGAATAGAAATATCTTATGACCCAGCCATCCCACTACTGGGTATCTAGCCTAAGAACCTGAAATCAGCAATTCCAAAAGTCCCATGCACCCCTATGTTCATCGCAGCATTATTCACAATAGCCAAGTCATGGAACCAACCTAAGTGCCCGGCAACTGATGATTGGATAAAGAAGATATGGTATATATATACAATGGAATACTACTCAGCCATAAAAAAGGACAAAGTCGTCCCATTCACAACAACATGGACAGACCTTGAGGGTATTATGTTGAGTGAAATAAGCCAGACAGAGAAAGACGAACTCTGTATGACTCCACTCACAGGTAGTAGTTAACATATGGACAAAGAGAACTGATCGGTGGTTGCCAGGGGAAAGGGGGTGGGGGGAGGGCACTAGGGGTGAAGTGGTGTACCTACAACATGACTAATAATGATGTACAACTGTAATTTCACAAGGATGTTAACTTTCATAACCTTAATAAGAAAAAAAAAAAAAAGACCGTCTGGAAAAATAAAATGTCCCTCTGCAAATTTGGAACAGCCAGGAACTTATGTTATCAGGTTGATATTTGACCACTCTCGCTGGATTTCCTGTATAAAACGTTTGAGTGCTAAGAAGCACGGGGACCAGGGTCTGGGGCAGCGTTGGGGGGCTCTGGGCCCTGGCACGGCGGGCAGACGGGTGGCGGCGCCTCCTTGTTACGCTGGCGGGAGGGGGCGTCTCACCGGCAGGCTGGCCCTGTCCTTGCTCCAGGAGGCAGAGGCCATCATCCAGAAGATCAGGCAGCAGCAGTACGCGGACCTCCTGTCCCACGACCAGCTGCTCATGGAGAGGAAGGAGCAGAAGGTTTTCCTGCACTTTGGTAAGAGCCCGACCCCTTCTCCCCGGCCCTCGCCAGCCCTTGTCCTGTCCCCGTTTCCCCAAATATCCTGATGGGGGAACGACCATGCCTGGAGAAGAAGGAAACTTGACCGGATGTGAAATGGGGGGCGTCAAAACCAAAACAACGTTTCTGTCTGGTTTCAGAGGAGGAAGAAATCACGTTCGCACCCACCTACCGCTTTGAAAGACTGACTCGAGACAAGTACGCCTACACTAAGCAGAAAGCCACTGGGGTGAGTCCTCATAGACGCCTCCCCTGCCCTCCACCTCCACCCCCTGCCCATCTCACCCTCTTGTGTCTGTTCCCACAAAGATGAGCAGAAAATGAAGAGCGTCCTTGTCCACTAGGCAATAAAAAAAGAGAGAAAAAAATAGAAATCCCATGTTGATTTGTGTCACGGAGCAAAACCCTCCCCTAAGGAGAGACTGGGCAACCAGACTCAACCTTCTGTCCAGATATTCTAAGATTCTGAGAGGATTTAAAGTGTTATTTCCTTAACTGGGTTCTGGAGCTCTTTTTTTTTTTTAAGTCCTGTGATCAAATATACCTGCTAATCTGCTGAGGGAATCATCATTAAGCAAGCTTCACTGCAGGACTTATCAGGGCCTTTATGGGTTTATGCGCATTGTGGTTCTCCATGAGGAATTTGTGTGCCAAACACGGTTGGTCATGGAATACCAATTAATAGCTTATGAAGCTAATTGTGTTCCAAAGAATGGTGTTTGGGGAAAGCTGCAATAAAGCATTCATTTATTCCTATTCAACCAGTATTTACTGATGACCTATTGTGGGCTGGGCACTCCCCTGGGTGGTGGGAGATCAGATGAGTGCGATGTCTGCCCCCAAGGAGTTGATAATAGGAAACAGAAGCCAAATATGCAACTAACTATGACCAGAAGGAATATACTGATGCCAAATGCAGTGAGGAGCCGTCAGAAGAGGGAATGACCGTTTATGGCAGGGAAGGATTGGGGGGTCTTCTTAAAGAAGGGCCATTTGTGGTACCTCAAAGGACATCTTGGATTTTGACAAATAGACATGACGTGGGGTTGGGGGGCTGATCTATTTAAGATGGAAAAAATTGCCAGAGCAGATGCCGAGGCAGGAATTTCTGGTGTCCGTCGCCTCCCAGGGCCCAACCCAGGGAAGCCAGCCCATGGTGGGGCCCTGAGGGTTAGAGGTGCTGGAGCGGCGAGTCCTCCGGGGCCACTGGAGGCCTAGGGAAATGGAGAGCAGCGCAAAAGCTGTCGGAGAGAGTTCAGGGCATTACCTGGCCTCGGGCGCAAGTGGGGAACTGGAAGTGGGAGAGAAAGACCAAGTGCTGGGGAGATGCCAGAAGACAGCAGGAGGTAAAGAGAAGAAACCGAAAAGCTGAGAGGAGGAGAAAAGATGTGGCTGCTGCCATGAACCAGGCTGAGACCCCCAGGGCAGGACACCGTCTCAAGAGCTGTCCGCTGGCTCCTGTGTCAGTGGGGTCACCTGGTTTAAAGGCACTGTCAGGGCAGGTCCATGGGGACACGTTTGGGGGAGGCGAGGGGATGGTCCCATTTGACTTGAGTATAAGGAGGAACAGACTGGTGCCTGCAGTGGGAGAAAGGGAGGTCCTGGGTGCCAGGTTAGGCGTTTAAAGCTATTTGATGGGCAACAGGGTTACTGAAACCAAAGTGGGTTCCCTCCTGGCGAGTTAAACCAGACCCTCCACCAAGAAGCAGTTGTCTCACAAAGTAAAGTATATTTGCGGCAAATAGGAGACCATGAGGAGTCATTTCCAAAGTCCTGGTGTCCCCAAACAAAGGGAAGCAGGGAACTTTATTTGGGATGGGGAATGAATATTCAAAAGGGAGAGGTGGGTATTCGCTTACGCAGGCTCAGTTGGGAAACACGCTTCCACATACACCGCAGGTTATGGGAATAAGGCCTAAGCTACTCCTGGAGAAATCTTAGCATTTCAAATAAGGCAAAGCTCATGGTGAGGCTTGGTCTGGTTCAGGGAGGTTGGTGATTGCATCTCCTTAACATAACAGCAGGAAAAAGAAGAATTTGGGAAAAGTTAAAATATCGAAACTCACCCTTGAGTTCCTTGGGGTCACTAGCCCGTGACAACAGGAGGCACTGAAAGTTCTAAAGTCACAGTGATACGTAGAGAAGACTGGTCTGCCCTGTTGTAAAGATGAGAATGATTCGGGGGACCAAGGAGGAGGGCGGTGTGGTGGTTCCAACTGAGAAATGCCTAGGGCCCGGACCGGGAAAAATAATGAAAGTGAAAGAAAAAGAGAAAATCAGGATATGTTGGTAGACATGTTTGACACTGATAAAAACTGGAAAGTCAGAAGCAGAGCTGTCTTGGAGGAGAAAATAGAGCTTGTTTTCAGACTTATGTAACATTCGTGGAAAATCTCAGAGAAAACATCCAGAAAACAGTTGAACATACTAGCTTGATGCTCAAGAGAGATGCCAGGGCTGGGTCATAGATTTGGGAGCTGTCTGAACAAAGAAGATAGGGGTAGATGAGTTGTCAAGGCATGGAAGATGAGAAGGGAAGAGCTATGGACAGATGTGGGGACCATCTACCTTCAGAGATGAGAGGAAGAAGCAGAGACAACACAGGAGACAGAAAAAGAGTGCTCAGGTTGGCGGCAGGAGGACCAACCAGGCAGCTCAGTATCACAGAAGCCGGGCAGCATGAGCGACCTTCAGGAATCAGTAGTCACCAGTATGGAATGTGAATCAAGGAGAACGTGGGCCATTCCTGTGAACCCTGCATAAGGGGCTGGACTTGTGCTCCAGAGGTTAAAGGTGCATTTGAAAAGAACAGTTTGCACAGAGTCTTGGAGGTGAAATCCAGACTTCAAGAGGATAGGGCGGCTCCTTACCAAGGGTGTGGATGGATCACTGGTGGAGCTTTGCAGAATACAGATGTGCAGGCCTCATCCCCAGGGGCTCTGAGAGGGTAGATCTGAGGTGGGGCCCCGCTTTCTGTCTCTTTGTGAAGCTCCACTGGTAACTCTCAGGGGCAGCGATGCCGAGAACTGCAGTGTTAAGAAGTAACAGTTTGGCAGCATTTGTGAAACTAAACATGCATCTACCCTATGATTCAGCAATTCCGCTTTGCTGAATACCCAAGAGAGATGAGTACATTTGTTCACCAAAAGACAGGTACAAGAATGTTTATAGCAGCTTTGTTCACAGTGTCCAACACTGAGAATAACCCTACTTCTGTCAACAGTAGAATAGATAAATGTGGTGTATACATACAGGGGAAGGCAACCACAGCAATAAAATGAAAGAACTCCTACAAGCAACAACACGGGTGAAAGAAGCCAGACAGGAAAGAATATATACTCAATGAGTCCATTTACAAGTTCAAGAGGAGGCAAAGTTAATCAGTGGAGACATTGGTCACAATACTGTTCACCTCTGGGAGGTGGTGGTCTTGACAAGGAAAGGACATGAGGGAAGCTTTGGAATGATGGAAATTTTCTCTGTCTTGATCTGGGTAGTGGTTAAATGGGTGTATACAAATGTAAAAATTCCTCCAGCTATACTCTTAAGATTTGTACACTTTACTGTATTCAAGTTGTACCTCAAGTTAAAAAACAAAGTAGATGGGTGGTTCAGAAGTAGAGGCAGTGAAAATAGAATATTCTTGAAAGAAAATTGCTGAAAAGAAGACAAAAGTAGTTGAGGGAGATGGCAGGGGTGGGCTTTTTTAGGATGAGTACCTTTATGTTGATAGGCAGAGGAGAAAGAGTTAGAACTGAAGGGGATAAGGATATTGATTAAGGAGGGTTATTATCATTGCCAGTTTGCCATGTCTATCACTCCCAGTGGACATCCTGCTCACCAGTGTAGCCTGGAGAGGGCTCGTTGTAGTCCATATTGTTTGAATGGTTGGATGGCTAGATGGATGTGTGGATGGATGGATGGATGGATGTGTGCATGTGTATGTGGATGGATGGATGCATGCATGCATGTGTGAATGGGTATGTGGATGGATGGGTGGATGGATGGATAAGTAGATGGCTGGATGGATGTGTGAATGAGTGGATAGATAAATGGATGGACAGGTGGATGGATGGGTTGGTGGATGAATAAGAGGATGGGTGGAGGGATGGATAAGTATATAAGTGGATGGATGTGTGAATAGGTAGATAGGAGAGTGGCTGGAATGTGTTATTAAAGGAAGTAGCTGGAAAAGATAAGCACAGACTGGGTTGAAAAATACAAGTAGTGGGGTTCTTCTGAGTCAGAAAAAAAGTAAGAGAATGTAAAAATACAAGAGATTCTGAAATAATGAGGAGGACAGGTAAGGGAGCACAGCCAGGTGAATCAATCTTATTCTACAACATGAGTCCAGGGCATCTGAATGTACGGGGCGTGGCAGTGGAGTTGGAACTTGAGGCAAGTGGCAAGGGTTTAAAGTCACCTATGGGGAAATTCTTTATAGAACCAACAGCAGATGAATTCAAGGATTACAGAGGCCACGAGTTAGTCTTTGCTTTTACTGACATGTATGAAAAATAGCAGGCATTTGACAAAGCTTGTGGCTCTGTTTGCAGATGAAGTACAACTTGCCTTCCTGGTGTGACCGGGTCCTCTGGAAGTCCTACCCCCTGGTGCACGTGGTGTGTCAGTCCTATGGTGAGTGGCAAGGTGGGAGGTTCGACTGCTCTAAACTGAAGGGCTCCAGTCCGTCCGTCCATGAAATGGGAGAACTCCCTGCAACCCTGGTCAGGTGACCTGAGAGAACTGATGCACCCTCCCCCATCGTGGGCTGCAACATAATAAATATCCCCTGGTTTGGGAAACATTTGAATTAGGGAATACCCTTTTTTTTTTTTTTTTTGAAAGATTGGCACCTGTGCTAACATCTGTTGCCAATCCTCTTTTTCTTCTTCTTCTTCTTCTCCCCAAAGCCCCCCAGTACCTAGGTGTATATTCTAGTTGTAGGTCCTTCTGGTTGTTCCGTGTGGGAGGCCGTCTCAGCATGGCCTGATGAGCGGTGCCATGTCCACGCCCAGGATCCAAACTGGCAAAACCGTGGACCGCCAAAGCAGAGCGCTCAAATTTAATCACTCAGCCACCGGGCCGGCCCCTATGGGACACTGTTTAAAAGAAATCCCAGTTTTCTTTTGAAAAGAACATATTAAGTTTGAACCATACGAAAGTGGTATTTTTGTAGGTCAAAAAGAGTCAAATATAGGACATTCATATGGTTCAACCTTATACGTATCATTAAGGTTACACACACGTATTTGGGGAGATTTAAAGATAAATTGATGAAAAAGGCAGAATATGCAATATTAAAATAAATAATTATGGAAAAGTTATCAAAACAAATAATTGTTGACCCCAGAAATTTAAGATGTGCTGAAGGAATTCTTAATTGCTCCAGGGACTTCCTCTAAAGCTGCTTGTCAGTTTCCATTATCTGGAACCGCTCCGCTCTGTGTCCTTAAAAATTCACAGAGCAGAATTGCTTTGAACATTTGACTCAGAACTGTGTTATTATTTTTAAAACATTGCAAATTCCCAGACTGACATCCAAAGGAGGGCCATCCTTGTCGCCGGCTTGCACCTCATGTACCAAGTCACAGGCCAGGGTCCTGTAATGGGCTGCTCAGGACCCCAGGCCTATCCCACAGTGGCCCTCCAGCCCTGTCCAAACCCCCCAGGGAAGGGGGGCTTACTCTGTCCAGTGGCCACCTTTGTGATTCCCACCCTCTCTCTGGGGGGCCGACAAATTCCCACATTTAACTCCAGCCCCGTAAAGTTGAGCTGATTCCCATTTTCTTCTGTGCGTGCTTCCTCCTGTCCAGAAGGGACCCAAGCAACTCCTCTGGGATAGTTTAAGACAGGCACCCTGCACTCCCCTCGCTCCTAAGCTGTGTCTCCCAGAAGCGACTTCACTAGACAAACTTCACACACCTTAGATGTGCGGAAAGGCAACCCACCCCACAGCCACATCCAAGGAATTTTTCCACCTGCAAAACCCGCAGAGGCCCATATCCCACCCTCGGCCCGCAGCCTCCGAGCCTGTGTACTCCCTTCTCACCCCTCTCCACGCCGGAGCTCTCCAGGCCCCTGACCCCTCCCGGGCCTGGACGCCGCGGTCAGCCACGCCAGTCCTCTCTCAGCAGTGGCTGTTTCTCACATCCTGCAACTCCATGAGTCCTGCCAGTTCTCCTCTCTAGGAAGACTGAACTGTCTGCCTCCTCCAGCCGGCCTCTGCAGAGCTTCAGGAGAAAGTGCTGGCTTATAGCATTACCGCTTTTTAAACCTAAATGTGGCGTTCAAAATGGCTCCATAATGGAAGGTTTTAGGAAAAAGGAGGGAGATTGTTCTGGAAGTAGCGGTGAGGAGCAAGGAGGACACGCCTTCCCCTGCTCTGGGCCCACGTATGAGGGAGGGAGAGGAAACTAGAGCTCACTTAGAGCTGCAGAGTCTTCCAGAAGGGCCAGGCTTGGAATGTGAAGGGCAAGTTGAACATAAAGGGAATGTTGCTAATAATGTTTCACTGAGTGACAGAGGCCACAGTAGAAGTGTTTAACGAGTCGGGAAGGGGTGTAGAGACAAGGAACTGGGAAAGAACAGGGAATGGATGTCTTAGAGCTCAGGAAATGGGGGGTCCCATGGGGGCCTGGGTCTTCCTATGGTGATTGACAAAAACAGGATGTGTCTGTTATTTATTGCTGCGTAACCAACTACCCTAAGACTTGGTGGCTTCCAACAAGAACCATTTATTTGCTCATGATTCTCTGGGCTGAACTTGGGCAGCTCATCTCTGTTTGGGGTTGGCTGGGCACACGCAGGCCGGAGTCCACTCACATCCAGGGTTGGCTGGCTTTGGGGAGGGGCCATGAGCTGCTGTCATCCAGCAGCCCAGTCCAGGCTTCTTCCTGGTCCCCAAGGTTCCCAGCTGCAAGTCCCGGATGTAGAAGTGCTTTTTTTTTTTTTTAAGTCTCTGCTTGCCTCACATTTGCTAATGTTCTTTTGGCCAAAGGATGTTCCATGGCCAAGCCCAGACTCCCTGGGAGAGGGGGGATGCACAGGGTGTGGTTACAGGGAGGTGACCCAGGTGACAGTCACCTCCGAGGTCTCAGGGCCCAGTTAGTACAGGACTATTGCTATTACATGCAATACGTATCTAAAATGTTTTGAGAGTTGTTTTTTTTTTAAATTGCTTGTCAACCCTGTCACTTCTCGCTGGAAGACGCCCCCTTCCATCGCCACCACATGCTTCCAGCCCCGTTCCCCTCCTTCCATCCTCTCCTGCTCCACGCAGCACTGGACCCTCTCTGGCTCCTTCCTGCCCATGTCCAAGTGTGTTTTAGGCTGCTGTCCCTCCCACCTCTCCCCTCCTGTCTCAGAGAAGGGGAGCCCTCCTCCCTTCCTGGCTCACCTTGTCACCTGGGCCCTTAGTCCCTCCCTCTCCCCGAGTCCCGCTATCCCACTTTCTTCCTTCTTCTCGCTCTGTCCTTTCCATCTCATTGTTGTCTTCTCTTTCATTGTTTCCATTTGTCTTTCTGACGGTCGTTAGTGAGTGAGCCTTTTTTTCCCACTTATTAGCCATTATGAATTTTCTGCCATATCCGTTGGTTGATTGAGAGGTGGCATGTTGATCTTTTTCTTGCCGATTTGTAAAAGCTTTATCGAAAAGGATATAAATCTGTTTCGTGGCCTTCTCGGTCTCCTGTGCCGTTTCTCCTTTGCCCGTTAATGTCTGGTGTATCCTGGAGTTTCATCTTTGTCTCTTTTCATCCTTCGTGTCTTCCCTCTGGAGCCCAGACATCCTCACGGCTTCCGCTTCCACCTAAACTCATGACTCCAATTCTAAAGATAAGTCTCCATCCTTGTGTACCCAGCCGGACATCTGCCCCTGGCTGTATCAAAGGCACTTAGAACTCAGTATTTCTAGAACTTGCTCTCTCTTAGACCCTTCATATATGCTCTGCTGCCTTCCCTTCTCATCCAGGCTGTAAGCTCCTTAAGAGTGTTGTCTACACTCAGTGTCTAGACATCATCACCTTCCACTCCTCCTGCCCCTGCAAGGCATTGTGGGATAGAGGAAGGTGCCATTTCTCTCACTGATGGGTTCAGTAACCTTAAATTCCCACCCCACTCTGGACTGTGGGCTCCTCGTCAATAAAATAAAGTGCTTAGACCAGAAAAATCTCCATGGTTCACACGCCACGATCTATTTAAAAACTCACAAGTCTTAGGAAAAACTGGCACAAGCATATTTTAGTCACAGAAGAGACAACGTCATACACTTTTACTGAGCCTCTTGAGCGTGGTTGTGGAAGGCCAACTGGACGACAGGTGCAAAACCGTGAAACTTTCCCTAAGTGTAAGTTGGGTTTGCCGTCCTTGGCTTGACCAGAAGAGTTTCCCCTTCCTTAATCAGAAATGCCTTCCCTCCCCTGCAGGCAGCACCAGCGACATCATGACGAGTGACCACAGCCCTGTTTTTGCCACATTTGAGGCAGGAGTCACCTCCCAGTTTGTTTCCAAGAATGGTAAGTCGTGGGTGGTGTCCATCCCTCTGTTCTCCACAAAGATGGGAGGCTTTGGGCACTCATCTTCTGGTTACAGCGGTCAGTCCTCTGTATTAGAGGAAGGCTCATCCTTCCAGACAAGTCCTCAGTCCGTCGGTCGGGTCTCTTCACATCCAAACCACATCACGGTTTCAGTCCAGAGCATTTTCTTGCTCTCTCTGGCAAATATGACAGCTTGTTAAGCCTTGGTTTTCACACAGTCTTTAAAGTTGGGTAAATAAATGTTTTCCAAGGTATAGTGTGTCTGCCACCAAAGATGATTCTGGGTGGGCCATGGATAAACATTTATTAGTAATGCATTTATTTTAATATGTTTTAAATTTGTCTCAGCTGTGTAAGGCAAGCAACACTGGTTTCCCATTTAGTCTTATGATATACTTTCTTATTTAAATGCATTTATTTAAGTTCCAAAACAGAGTCTATTTAAAGAAAATATTAAGTCAATGTTAGTGCAGGTGCGTGGTAGGCGGAAATGGTAAAAATTGTGAAGATGGGCTGTGGAGGACTGAGTTTTGGGAAATGCTAGAGTAAATAATACTTAGATTTGCAGGTAATTTTTCAAATAATCCTGCTCAGCCCTGGTCGCCGGGCCACCCTCATCCCATCACGGGCCAGGTGTTCTCTGTGGCATGTCCAGCCCTGGGTCTGGGTGACTGGGCAGCCGTGTTGTCACCTTCTTTGCTCACTCCCCACTTCTGTGGTCGGCAGATAGTCCAGGCTCATTTTCGAAGGCTAAGTGGTTCCAACCTGTATTGGTTGGGAAAGTCTTTATCACTCTACGTCCTTTGCACACATGGGACGTGGTGAGGCTGAGACAGTCTTCCTGGACTCTCTTCTCCATGCTGTTGGGTCTAATGTCTGCAGCCCCAGCAGTGTGTCCTCAGCTCTCCGTGAAAGCTTTGACCCACCATCTTGTCTCCTTCCTAGCTCTAGCCACTGTGCCTTTCCAGAACCTTCCACTTCCTTTTTGGCTCCCACCTATCTCTCCTTTCCTCTGAGTTCCTGCAGCATTGATGGGATAGCCCATGCTGTCCCACTTTCGATGAAGACCATCACAGCACCCTCAGTGTTGCTTAGCTTCCTTCCCTTCCATTGGAAGTCAGCACAGAGTGCATGCTCACAGATACCAATTACCTGGGTTGAACGTTGATTTAATGTCTCCCTGAGCAGAGCCTGGCCTAGGTGCTGTGGGGTTTGAAAAAAGAAAGGAAAGCGAAGTGAAATAAGCCAAGCAGATGAGGACGAGTACTTAGGATATCTCTTGTGTGTGGAATCTTAAAAAAAACAAAAGCTGATTTCATAGAAATAGAATAGAATGGTGGGGGAATGAGGAGATGCACGTCGAAGTGGACAAGCTTTCGGTTACAGGATGAATAAGTTCTGAGGATCCGATATCAGCATGGTGATTACAGGTAATAATACGGTATTGTATACTTGAAATTTGCTGAGAGTAGTTCTTAAACCTTCTCACCATACACTTAAGAAAGTCAACCATGTGAGGTGGCAGATGTGTTAATTATCTTGATATTGGTAGTCATTCCACACTGTATATATTTATCAAATCATCACATTGTACACTAATTATATTTGTCCATTATTCCTCAGTAAAGCTGGAGGGGAAAAAAAAAGGAAAGAAGGAAGGATGGGGGGGGTAGAGGAAGGGAATGTCCGTCCTTGCTCTGAAGTGGCTCAGAATTTCTATGGAAGGACAACACTTGTTCAAAGTCAGCCTGAGGACGCTTGTAAGAGCGTCATCTAAATGAATAGCGTTACAGGCAAGTTAACTGAGCGTGAATGAGAGTGAGGAGTGGAGGTAACTATGTCTGGGAAGGAAGAGCAGGTGTCCCTCCCTACCTGAACTCAGAAACGGAACAGACTTGGGTACCGAGCGGCTGAGCCATCACACGAGCTCTCTGTGCCGGAACAAACAGGGAGACCGAGGTAGTGAGGTCAAGGGCGTTCACGCTGCTTTAGTAGCAAAGCTGAGGGCAGGACTCTTGACTCCTTGCTCCTCCGGCTCTGCTCTGCACCAGCTTGTGATTCGTCAGAGGCTCTTCCTTCGTCGAGGGGCTCACTGTGGGTGGTGGGATGTCAGGGAAAGTTCCCCCACCTGGACTGTCACCTTCTCTGGACCCTCAGGAGGAGCTCGGTGCTGGGGGGCTGGTTTGCAACGCTCCATCTCCAGGCACGTTGTGGGACCGAATCTCTGTTCTCACCCATTCCAGGCCCCGGGACTGTCGACAGCCAAGGGCAGATCGAGTTTCTCCGATGCTACGCCACCCTGAAGACCAAGTCGCAGACCAAATTCTACCTAGAGTTCCACTCGAGCTGCTTGGAGAGTGAGTGGCTGGCTGTGGAACTGCCTTTAGGTTGGGGCAGGCACATCTTCTCATAAATGCTTTTTCGTTGATGGCTTTGCCCATTTCTCTCTCTGGGAAGGACTCAATGGATGGGCCACAAGGGGGGTCAGAGACGTGGGTGGAGAGGACAGGGGACAGCCAGTTCCTGTGGGGGGTCCCCCAGTAGCCTGCAATGCTGCTGCTCTAGCCAAGGGACAGGACAGTCACTGATGCAGCGCCCCTCAGCTCCTTCTAGGCGACTGGACAGCTGGATGCTCTCCCTGCCCCCAAGGCCGAGTGGAGGCCCATGCCGGGGCCTGAGCAGCTTCCGGCAGCCATCCCTTCTTCCCAAGGCTCTCTTCTCTTTCTTTCATCCCAGGCATCTTTCCCAGCTGATCTGGAGCATCCGAAAGCAGGCTAGAGATGATGGCTTCTCTCGGCCAGCAACAGTTAGCACAAACTCAGAAACACCTTTTCTGGGTGACATTTCTAGGCATATTGTCTAAAGCTGTTACACAGTGAGAAGATCCGTGTGGTTTCTAGCTCCACTGAGGTGGTCTGGATACTGAGGGTACGGGGTGCAGAATCAACCCCACGAGACGAGGCATTTTGTTGCGGGATGATGGATGCTTCCAGAAATCAGGAAGAGGCATGCCACCAACTCAACCCTGGGCTCAGTCCTGGTGGCAGACCCGCCTTCTCCGTGAAGTCCCTAGGTCCCAGTTCACCCAGCAGGGGCACAGCTCTTCCAAAAATGATGAGGATTTTATGCGGGTGTTTTTAATAAACTGTCGAGACATTTGCATGCATTTCTATGGAAACAGCATATTAGGCAGCTTAAATTAGCATTTCAAAAAGCTGCTATCTTGAGTGGCGTGGGACGAGCTGTCATGTTTCCCAGTCTCCTTGCCTCTGAGGTGATGATTTCTTTGTTGCCTGGTTTGTTGCAAAGAGGAGCCAAAAAGGAGGGGAATCACTTTGATTCTCCTAAAAATAATTAAACCGTGTTGGCAAATGACCATCCCCTGCACCAAAACAGAATCCCCAACCAGCCTGACTCCTAAGGATGCTGAGGCCCCTACAGACACAAGAGGAGGGAGAGCATCGTCGCTGGTCCGGGTGGAACAACCCAAGGAGACTTTTCTGTCTGGTTCCTGTTCTGTTTTCTGAAAGCCAGCCTTCTTGTCCTCCAACAGGCTTTGTCAAGAGTCAAGAAGGAGAAAATGAAGAAGGAAGTGAAGGGGAGTTGGTGGTGAAGTTTGGAGAGACCCTTCCAAAGGTAATTCAAGAGCAGGACGTCCCCAGGGAGAATTTCGCAATCACCAGGGCAGCGGTGCTGGCCAGTGGCAGAGCTCCAGCCAGGCCTGGCCAGAGGGAGCAGGAATCCCATTGGCCAAATGCAGAAGAGGCCACCTCTGACCTCATGCCGACACCTAGGGCGAGCTCTCTTTCGAGGCGGTTTAAGACACACTCTTCAGCAGTCATTACAGCTGGGCCTGTGCCTTGCGGCCCCAAGATTCCTAAATGGATTTCAATTCCCCTAACGGATCATAGAAAGGATCTAGAGATCTCCTCAGTTAACCATGTGACTTTGCAAAGAGGGAAACTGAGGCAGATCCCAGAGAGGTTTGTTACCATCACACAGCTGCAGTGCCAGACTCAGCACCCATGTCCAAGGCCCAGATTCCCCTGCGATCCTCCTTTGCCTGTTCAGCCCGGGCTCAGAGGATCAAGCAAAGTTGTGAGGAGTCCAGTGGCTCCTACTCAAATGCCGTGAACGCAGAAAGAACTTGACGTGTCCATGGCCCCGCATTGAAAACATGTAGGCAAACCTTAGGGGGAACACATCCGTCTTTATTGCAGAAAAAATGGTTTCCTACCTGGAACTCACAAATGCTTCTGTGATGTTAAATTGACAGTGGACACTTTCAAAGTTCATCCTGGGTACACCGTGGAGTAGGACCTTGTTTCTTTGTTACATAATGATGGAGGGTATGCAGAGGGGGAGTCCAGGGCTGGGCAGATCTGTCGCACGGGGCGGCGGTCTCGGGGGCTCTCCTGGAAGATTCTCTCGAAGGTGATGCCCAAACTGAGTTTTAAAGGGTGGCCTCTACAGGTGGAGGGACCCGTTCACTCCTCGGGCTGGGGTGGACAGGCTGGTTTCAGGCGGCTGGGCCACCATGCTGGCATAATTGTTGATTGGGGCAACTCTTGGGCCATACAAGAAGGCCGTATCATCTCAGAAGCAGCTGCCTGAAGACCAGCATCTCCTAATTCGGGTACAGTTCTGATTGGTCCTCCGTGAGGCTCGAGCGTAGCTGTCAGAAGTCCCCGTCTTGGGGTTATTTTTAGGGATCTGAGTCCTGGTGGCTCTGGAGTCTAAGGTGACATCTGCCTTACCTCCCCATGCCCTTGCTCCTCCTCTCCCATGCAGCACCCAACCGGCTTATTTCCTCCTTCAGTCAAGTAGGGAAATATACCAGCATCCCAATGTCCACAGCAGGGGCACCCCTGGCCCAGTCCAGGGACCCCTAGGGCATCCTTGTCCCCACCTCCTAAATGCTACAAAGTCCCGCTCCTCCTCTTGCCTCTGTCCCCTCCTCTCCACCCCACTGCCCCCTTCTGGGGGTCTCCAAGCCCTCCTGTCTTCTTGCTGAGGCATCCTGAAGCCTGATGGATCTTTCTGGAATGCCCCTCTGATACTGGCATCCCCCTCTTTATCCAGTCAACTCACTGGTACCACATGGGACAAGCCCAAGCTCCTCAGCTCGGCTCCCAGCCCCCTCCTCACTCTCCAGCCTCATCTGCTCCCACAGCACCTCAGGGGGGCCTTCACTCCCTCCTGCTCCCTGAGCCTGTGCCCTGCCTCTGTCATGTATGGCCTCCTCTCTCTTCACCCTCTAAAACCCCACAGAGGCGCCCTCCCCTCCACCTCCCACCCCCACCATGGTGACTGTGTCCCCCACAGACAGCCTTGTTCAGAGGTCTGCCATTCTGTTCCCGCTGCTGCCCAGGAGAGCTGGGTCTTCCTGCATCCACAGTACCCCAGCCCTGGGTCTAACTTCCAGCCAGCCGTCCCTACAAGTCAGTGAACCGAGTGGTTGGTGGCCCTGAAAGCCTGGAATGCCCCAAAGCGCCCACTGTGATTTTCATTCATTTGTTCTGGAACTTTCCAAATGGAGATAGAGTCGACCTGTTAGTCAATATGGTGCCCAGAGGCCTGCACAAGGGGTCTCTCAGTATTTGTGGGTGGGAAGGAAGAGGCCAGCCTGGAGCAGCGTAGGACCTTTTTAGGAGGCCCCTCTGTGTTGGAGTCAGCGTGAGGAACAGCCTGAAGTTGTGGAAAAGTCACCAATGTAGCCAGCACTAGGAGCTTGTGCACACGTAGAGCTCCTCCCTGTGCTTGGGGACCCGGCCCCACGCTGGTGAGGTTTGGGTTCCCCCAGTGTGCAAAGCCCGACATAAACATGCCCCTAGCCAGAGCAGCAGGAAGTCGGGGACAGGCTGGAATTCTGGATCTGTCCTGTCAGGATGCTCCAGGCCAACCTGGGGGGCTCTGCTGTGGGTGGACACGGAGGCCCCCTCCTGGCCAGATGGAGGGCAGGCCTGCGGTGCCACCTCTGATGCAGCCATGGTCCTTGGAACGGCCAAGGAGGGGACTGCTCTCTGCTCAAGGAAGCAAGGGGAGGGGAGTGGGGTGCATTCAGACCTGGCTCCTGGTCCCATTACCATTTGCTAATTGGCCTGGCCCCCTCCCCACGATCCTGGGGTTTGCCAAGGAGGGGAAGGAAGAGAAGGGAGGCGATGGAGTGAGGATCAGGCCCTCTCCCTGGGGCCTGGGGTGCAGTGTGACGGGGAGACAGGAAAGGAAGTTAACCCATCTTGCTGGGTAGTGTGGACCTATGGGTTCCTTCCTGCTCTCGGGGGCAGGAAAAGCAGAGATTCGAATCTGTTTAATAAGAATATCTACAGTCCTCTTTTCTCAAGCATTCCCTTCATCTGGGCCGGCGACCCTCCCCCACCGGTCCCCACCTGTCGACTCTCATGCTGTGCCCGTCTCTCTGCAGCTGAAGCCCATTATCTCCGACCCCGAGTACCTGCTGGACCAGCACATCCTGATCAGCATTAAGTCTTCCGACAGTGACGAATCCTACGGTGAGGCCCCAGGACAGTGGCTGCAGGTGCCCCACCTGCTGTTGGCCGGTGGCCTCTGACGTGAAGGGGGTGGTGGCATCTCCTTCACACAAAGTCCTCCTGCCACTCCTTTCCCCATCCCAGGGCTGGTGGTGCGACAATTGCCGGTCAGTCATCCTTCCCTCCCCAGCGGGCTTCTGGGAGTCACACCAGCAGCCACTCACCTCCTGTTCGTTGAGCCTTTCCTGTGTCAGGTTCTGGGCCACGGGCTCTGCAGGTCTGATTGAATTTAATCCCGACAAGACCTTATGAAGCAGATACTGTTCTCCCAATTTAGTAGATGAGTAAACTGAGTCTCAGAGAAGTTAAGGGACATTCCCAAGTCATACAAGTACTAATTGGCTGGGCCCTCATTTGAACCCAGGTCTGCCCAGCATGGCTCAGTGCCCAGACTAGGTAGGCTTGTGGCAGCCTGTGGCCCCACCAACTGTCCTACTAGAGAGACACCGTTTTCTGTAACGTCTTCTTCAGCCTGCCTGTGGCTCCAGCCCAGTGTCAGGTTGAGCCTTATGCTTGGTACATTCTGTGTGGCTAGAGCATGGAGTGAGAGGGCCAAGCGGCCAGAGAGAGGCTGGAGGCAGGAGCCAGATCCGGCAGCTCCCTATGAGCCAGGCTAGGGGTAAATGCTACTTTATCCTGGGGGCAGTCGGGAAGGGAGCCACTGAAGATCAAGGAAGACAGTGAGATGATCAGCTTTGAATGTGTGTTTGCAACGATCAAGATAAGAGATGAGGGAGCCAGAATGAAAGTAGTGACAGTAAAAATGGAGAGGCAGGATAAAACAGAGAGGAATTGAGAAGGGAAATTGTTAGACCATGGGAACTGTGGAACAAGGGGAGTCGAGGATGGCCCCACGCTCTTGGTTTCTGTAGCAGGGTTAATGTTTCCGTTTCCTGAACCCGGTCAGCTGTGGTGGAGCAGGCAAAGGAGATTAAGAAGGCGCGGCCGGAGAAGTGGGAGGAGAGCAAAGGGCTGTGGTGCTGGGGACGTTGTCAGAGTTGGTTCGAGAAGAGGGCATGGTTATGATAGCAAACGTGGCCGAGAGAGACAACAAAATAAAGACCGAATAGTGTCCTTTAGACCCAGTGGCTCAGGGACCACGTGTGGACTTGGTGAGAGCAGTGTTCACAGGCAGGTAGGGAGTGAATGGGGGTGAGGAGGCAGAGGCCGTGAGGCAGATGAGCGTGCGAACCTGGCTCCAGGGAGGGTGTTCGTTTTCCTGGGAGGGATTTGAAGGTGGTGCTTAATGCCGATTGGTGGAAACCAGCACACAGAAAGAGGCTGTAGACGTCAAGGGTCGCCATGTGCGTGGGTCCACACTGTGCAGACTCCACCAAAATCCCTGGGGTGTACGTACGTTCATTGCAGAGGTGAGGACTTAAGGGGACTTGCCCAGGGTCACACAGCCACTGAGTGACTTGACAAGCTACTGTGTGACCTTGGACTTGAACCCAGGCAGCCCAGCTCCAGAACGATGTTCTTCAACCCACTCCCAGTGCAGCACTGGAAAGAGGGTCCCTGAGCCAGGGCGGGGGCAGGCAGAGCCAGAGCGGTGTGCTGGCCCTGGATCGGGATCTCCTGTCCCTCGTGACGGGACAGAGAGAAAGGATCCATGTTGGTGCCAGAATGTTTGATGGTTCAGTGGCAGGACACAGGAACACAGGTCTTAATGATTCCACTTTCTTCTTCAAATACCGTATTCCTCCTTTATTTCTTCCTCTTGATATTCATGCTCACAAACAGCATGTGATAGTAATAACAAAGAATAAAAGTCAACTGACAGTCTCATTCCCACTCCAGAGTCATTTTTATTTTGGTTTCCAATTTCCATCCTCATCATAGACATACATAGATTTCTATATTTATAATCATCACAAAGATACCATGTTATATTCTGCTCTCCTCACTTATTATTAGATAATGCACATTTTCCATGATCCTCCTACACAGACTTCATGGTTGTTGCTTTTTATGGCTTCATAATATTCCACGGATTTCCCGTATCCTCATTTTCAAAAATATTCCTTATTACTATTATGGAGGCTCTGCCAGTTATTTCTGTTAATGTTATCAATAACGCTGAGATTGATCTCTTTTGTGAACATCTTTTATTTTCCTTCAGCCACATTTTTTTTTCTTTTGGATCATCTCTTTAGGAAAAGTCGCCATGTTTGCTGGATCTAAGCGTATAAATATATTCGGGATTCTTGGCACTTGTTATCAAACTGATCACTGTCAAGGGTCTGTGTCGCCAGGTTGATGCCACCCTGTCCAAGTGTACAGGTTTCCCAGGTCCTTACTGGCACTGGGTGTTCTTTTTCTCCTATTTCGTGCCAGTTTCACGTCTGTGAGAGAGTTGCCGAGCGCTGCCTTAATTTGCATCTTTGATGGCTGGGAAGCTGCACTAGTTTCCATTTATTGAAATGAACCAGCTACAGTTCTTTTGTGCCCAACGTCTGTTTGGGTTCTCTGCCCATTTATCTGCAGGGGATTTGATTTTGAAGAGTTTGAGGACTATCCCCCCACTGCAGGGAATGTTCTCTCTCCAATCCCCTTTCCATTTTCGCTTTTTCCTCTGGGCAGAAGTTTTAAACTTTTACATCCTCTTATCTGTCAGTCTTGTTTTGTCCTTTCTTACATTGCTCAGACCTTGGAAAGCTATTATTCCCTCCAGCAGTCAGATTAATATTTCATTCCGTTTTTCTGCTGGATTTTGTACGATTTAATTCTTTTTATATTGACTAACCCACGTGGAGCTGGTTTTTGCTGCAAGGTTTGAGATGTTTTCGCCAAATTGTTGAGAAAATCTAAAAGGTTTATTTGATAATCCCTGCCTTGGCCGTTGTTTCGAAGGATCGTCTTTGGGTGGTGGGGCTAAATTTCCAGCCGAATGTGCAGTTTCTCCTGTGAAATGGCCGGGTCTTGACGTGACTGTGTCCCCCCACCTCCCCAGGCGAGGGCTGCATTGCTCTCCGATTAGAGGCCACGGAGACGCTGCTGCCCATCCACACGCCTCTCACCCACCACGGAGAGATGATGGGTCACTTCCGGGGCCAGATTAAGCTGCAGACCTCACAAGGCAAGATGAGGGAGAAGCTCTATGGTAAGTGGGCACCACCCCCGCCCTGCTCCCCATCCGCGATGCTGGGTTAGGGACAGGAGTGAAGTTCCTCTTGGCAAAGCCGCGGAATAGTCTCTCTGCCATGGCCTCAGAACAGAAACCCAGTATCAGAAGGGATCCCAAGAGACAGTCTGGCCCAACCCTTCACTGTCTCATGAATTTCCTTACTGGGGCTGGCCCGGTGGCAAAGTGGTTAAGTTCATGCACTCCGCTTCAGCCGCCCAGGGTTTGTGGGTTCGGATCCTGGGCATGGACCTACACACTGCTCATCCAGCCACGCTGTGGCAGCATCCCACATACAAAATAGAAGAAGATGGGCACAGATATTAGCTCAGGGACAATCTTCCTCAAGCAAAAAGAGGAGGATTGGCAATAGATGTTAGCTCAGGGCCAATCCTCCTTGCCACAAAAAAAAAAATTCCCTTCAGAACCAAAATGCCCCACAGTCACAAATCACCCTTCCCCGACCCCAGTTAACTTAGGTCTTTAAGGATGTGAAGCTTGTGAATTTTCCTGGTCTCTGCTCTCACCTTACATCAGTCTTTCAGGCCTTATCTCTCCTTATTAGCACCTCCACCAGAAGGACCAAGATTGTGTAATAACCCTAACCCTGAAACTCTTTCTGAAGCTATGGCTGCAGGTGAAATTTAAATTTCCCATGTGATCCCTGTTCTTCCTCGTGGCTGGATGGTGCACACTCATATATATATATACGTACCCTGCACCCTGCCCTCGTGGTACCCACCCAGGGCTTCTGGACATTCCAGATTGCTTTCACACACTCCATATGCATCTAGAAGCTCTGTTCTCATCCTTAGCACATTTCTTTGGCTTTTCCCTCCTCTAGCCCCAGCCACCCTCCAAAATAGCAGCACCTGTCGCCCTATCTTCCCTGGGAGGGTCCCCAACACCTCTTTTAACTTGCACTCAAATCTTTCTGGCCTGCTAAACACCACTTGCTTACTTTGGCTGGCTGTTGGGAGGATGCATTTATCGTGGCCTTCAGAAATGACACCAAAGCAGCAACACCTGGGAACAAATGCTCATCACAGGCGTTCCTAACCCCATGTGAAATGCCAAGCTCAGGGAGTCATCCCCTCTCTGTCCCCAAAGGAGACCCTGCTGGTTCCCATCAGACAGTTTCAGATGCTGCATCTCTTCGATATAAGAATTGTCCCTACTCCGTTGCGTGAGAATATTGAAATGTGCCCCAGAGACCCCACTAACAGAGAGAGAACTCAAGGAAGTGTCCAGAGTGGAATTTGTCATGTTCTGTGAATCCTGCATAAAATTTTGAAAGTTGGCAATTAACATGTGTCCTTCTCAATAGTATCCATCACGTTAAAACCGCTCTGCTTGAAATAAGGAAAGATTTGAGAAGTACAGAACTGCTCAAAATTTATTGATCAGGCATTTCCTCCTTTTCACACAGGCAACAGGTGATTTTCTTTTTCCTTTTCCTCTTCGCTTTAATTCCTGCTCAAAAGCAGTCCAGGAACAATGCCTAAAATGAGTTGGGCTTTAACTTTATACAGTTGGACAATGTATGAAATGTCCTCTCATTGATCTCTCACAATAGCCCTGACAGCCAAGTATCATCCTTGTTTGGTAGATGGGGAAACTGAGGCACAGAGAGATTAAGGGGTTGGCTGAAGATCAAGTACCCAGTAAGCAGTTAGCCCAAGGTGAGAATGCAAGTTCATCCACTGCTAAGCTGGAATTCATACACGTGATGGGGTCCTTCCTGCCTCTCATGTGAACAGCGAGACAGTAGGACTCCCTGCATATGGACCGTCTGGCCTCCTCGGCTCTTGTGCAGGCTCTGGGCCGTCACGGGTGCTGCCTCCCATGGGTGTGGCTCCCCCTTCTGCCCTGTGGGAGCTCCTTTCTCTAGCAGGACTGTGGGTTGGGGTGAGGGGCACTCGGCCCCTCTGTTGGCTTTGGGTCCAAATGCTCTTGTGGAGCACGCTTGTTAAATTTTATTCAGGTCTGCCAAGAAATATTTGCCTGTTTTATGCCTTGCTGACACCAACAAGTTAGAAATGTCCCAGGATACGACAATTCTGCGTCACACGGGCCAACACCCCTCCCTCTGGAGCCATGGCAGGCATGACCAATCAATCACTGAACTCATGAGGCCTCAACATCTTGCTTAGCCTGCCTCCCCAGGCAGCCGTTAGTCACTGTCCAGCTTTGGCCAATGGAAATCTCTCTTCCATCCTGGCCAAACTCTGGGCTCTGGGCCCTCATATGATCTTTCCTGGCCCTTTCCTTGCAGACTTTGTGAAGACTGAGCGAGATGAGTTGTCCAGTGGACCCAAGTCCCTGAAGAGCCTCACCAGCCACGACCCCATGAAGCAGTGGGAACCCACCAACAGGTATGGGGAGTGGGGGACCTGCCAACAGGTAGAGCATGGGGATTGCAGGGCATCACTACACACTAGCCTGGCTTTGCAGACCTGGGACCCAGGAGAAGGTAAGTGGAGACAGAAAGGAACCCAGAACGAGAGAGGAGGCTCTGGCCAGGAGAGGAGCTGTCCAGCTCTGAGGCTTCTGACGACAAACCCACGGCTCTGGGGATGTTGGCGTGACCATGACGGGGCCTGGGAGAACCTTCTGTGTTGGACTCTTCAGTTCCATGCAATAAACACTGGTTGAGCACCAACTATGTGTCAGGTTCCAGAGAAACCAAGGCAAGTTAGGTGCAGTCCTGGACTCAGGAACTCACAGCCTAGTGGAAAGATGCCCAGTCCAGGAGGAAGCATCTGCAGAGATGAGTGCATGGAATGGGTGCCGTGTCTCCCCTGGACAGGGGACATCAGCAGTCGTGGCTCTGTAGCCAACAAACCCCATCCTCTTACTACGGGGAAGAATCATTAGGGGAGAATGCATGTAGGTTGCTCTTGGCAGAGACTGGACTAGGAAGAATCCAGACATTAAAGTCCATCTTACTACGGGATAGCAGTCCCCAAAGAGCAGGGTCACCTCAGCTTGCTGATGTGGTCTCAAGTTCCAGAATCAAGCCAGGGAGGGTTGTCACGGTCTCTGTGCCAGCCTCCCTGCCGAGGGGGCAAAGCTGTGCCCGTTAGCCAGAGCAGAGTTCCAGAAGCCACCGCAGAGCCCAGCTTACTCCTCCTCTCCTTTCGGCCCCATGCTCCCTGGCCATCCAGCCCTCGCCCTCACACCCACCCCACCCCCTGAGGACCCCGGAACTCCGCTCTCCAGCCCCTTCCCCAGTCCACTTCCAGCTTCTGACAGCTGTAGCCTGGGCACTAAGGTATTCCCTTTCAATCTTTTTCTCCCACTATTATCCCATCAGTGAAGGCTTCCTAGTTCTCAAATGTCTGCTTGCCTCCAGAATCAGGATCAGTGTAGGTCAACAAATGGTTTTCCATTTGACTGATATTAGAATTATCACATTTCTTAAGGAGGCATCTACGGATGGTGGTGAGATGTGCCGAACCAGGCTGGTTGAGCAGATGGGAACTGGGGAGCATTATAACCTACAGACTCAGAACTCTACTAGTTAGTACTCATGTGAGCACTGCCTTACAAAGGATAACCTTCCATCTCTGAGAGGTAGCCCAATGTGTGTGTCTCCTAGGGTGACCTCATCCAGGGCTGGGCCATCCCCTCGACAGCCTTAAGCTGACTCCCCCACCTTCAAGGCTCCAGCCTTGACCTCTGTGACTCCAACCGCGTGGCCGTCTCCATTCTGATGCCTCACACACAAACCTGCAAGCTGACCTGTCCCAGATGGAGCTCTTCATCTACCTCCGTGCCACCCTGTCCTCCCCTCACACTCACTCAGCCCCACCAGCCTCGCCAGCCTCTCCTTCCTTCTCCCTGCTTGCTCACAGGCCTTCAGATGGTTCCTGGAACAGGTCAGGCCCCTCCCGCCTCAGGGCCTTTGCACTTCCTCTGACCACTGTCTCCCCTCCCTTCCCTCTTATTTGTCTCCTCAGCTAGGCATTCTCTGGCCACCCCCTCCCAGTTGGTCCCAACCCTCAACTGGTCTTTCTCTGCCTCTTGGGTTACTCTCAGTCAGACTTCAGCACTGTCAAAATACCGTGTCTCTCAGTCACTGAGCTTGTTTTGTTCATGTTTCCCATCAGATGTGGGTTCCCTGAGAACAGAGACCATGGCTGCCTCGCTCATGACCACATTCCCTCCTCCTGCCCCAGGGCCTGGTGCTTACAAGGCAGTCAGTAACTATTTTGTTGTATGAATGAATGAATGAATGAATGACTCCTGACCAAAAAGTGAAGTAGCTGAGGAGAACCTCAGGGGCCCCGAGGGACATCAGGGGACACTGTCCTCAGGCTGGTGCTGACCCGGAGGAGGGAAGAGAGCCCTGAGGTGCAACTTTGTGTGTCTCCCCACAGGATCCCTCCGTGTGGTGGCTCCAGCATCACTGAAATTATCAACCCCGGCTACATAGGGGCGGCGCCCTTCGGGCACATGAAGCAGACCCTGTCCCCCGACCAGCAGCCCACAGCGTGGAGCTATGACCAGCCGCTCAAGGACTCCTCCCTGGGGCCTGGCAGGGGCGAGAGCCCACCAACACCGCCCTCCCAGCCGCCCATATCACCGAAGAAGTTTTCCTCCTCGACAACAAGCCGAATCCCCGGCCCCAGGACGCAGGAGTCAAGGTGAGCTTCCTCTTCACCAAGACTCTCCCTGCCCTGGTTTTCACCACCAGGAAACCCGGCCCTGGAGTGGAAGTTGCGTGAAGGCAGGTTTGTGTGTCCACTCTGCTCACTGGTTCATCCTCATGGTCTGGAACACGGTAGCACTCGAGAACTGCGTGTGGAAATCTCCAGTTCCTACCCTATTGGTGTAAACTTGAAAGATTTTTTTAAAATAGGATACACAATTTTAAACATACTGACAAAGAAAAACACACTCCTGTAAAAACTACATTTATTGGAAAATGCATTTCTATAACCAGTGAACCCTTAGGCACTACCTACTCCATGGAGGCTGCAAGGAACAGAGGTGGGAATTTCCATGTAGCTGTGCCTCCCCAGCTCCAGGGTCCTCTCTCTCCTCATCCACGAGGGGACCTGTTCCCGTGTGCAACTTTCCGTCTGTCCTGTTGAGGATGATTAGAAAAAGCAGCAGCTGGGGGTGGGAACGCCAAAGGCAGGGAGAGCAGCTAGCCTGCAGAGGGAGGGGGTTGGCTCTGAAACTTCCAGAAAGACCAGGAGTTAGAGAAAGCTGACCTGAGTCTAGAACTGGTCCAGGCAGCAGGTGCTAGGAGGATGGGAGCCGAGGAGGAGACCTGGCCAGGCAAAGCCACAGCCACTTGTCAGTCCTCTGGATGGAGGGGCGGTTTACAATTTTATTTCTTAAGCTTTTTCTCTAAAAAAAAAAAAAAAAAAATGGAGAGATGAGTGGAAGAAAGGAAGGGCTGGAGGAAGAGAAGAGGACGTGAGAGAACAGGATAAATATACAGGCCTGCCCCCGAGTTCAGCCGTCTCTCTGTACCTCTAGTTTTCAGAATTTGTTGATAATATTCTGGGATTCTGGTCATTCTGTAGGAAATATGGGGGAAGGAGAAACAGCCTCAGTTTCTTCCCCTGGAAAAATGAGGACAGAAGCCACCGTATGGTGGGTGGTCATGTGCCTCTCTGGTGAAGGTCATCTCTGGTGACCCCCAAGAAATGGAGCTGCAAACAACCGCAAAGAACATGGAGCTTATTAAGTGGAATGTTTTTGAGTTCCCAAAGTCAATGTATCTTTGTGCTTAACAGCTGGAACACAGCACACAGCTTAGAACTGGGCGGGGAATGTGTGCCCCCAGTTTCACAGGTGACAACTTCAGGATGGGAGCAGAAGTAGGCAAGCGGCCCCGGAGTCAGGTGCTAAGCTCCCTTCTCACCAAGGAGGTGATTAGATACCAGAATCCGGCAGCTTCCACACCTGCCTGCAGCCCTCTTTACTGCTCCCGGCCCCTGGCTCAGCCTGAGCGAAGGCTGTGGAAAAGGGGGTGTTGGAGCACCCTCTGTGTCCTCCCTCCATTGCCGCAGACCCAAGTAGGGTGACCAGCCATCCCGGTTTGCCAGACTGTCCCCATTTCAGCACTAGAAATGCCATGTCCCAAAAAAGCCTTGGATTGGTCGGCCTGGACTGCAGTCCTGTGATTAGAAAGAGGCCCTTCTCAGACTCTGCTCATGCTTCACTTTAGGAAAGAACACGCTCCAGAATCTGGAAAGGGGACTCATTTGGCCACAGGAATGAACTCAGTGCCCTGGATATTGGCTCCTTTATTCTACCCCCGGGGCCTATATGGCAGTCAGTTCCTTGTTAGCATTGGTCAAGGAAACGACTTATAAAGGAATCTTTGTGCTTCTCCCCGGTTTCCCCTGCCCCCGTCGGGCCTTCCCCTCTCTGAGAAGCCCCCTCCTGGAGGGAAGACTTGACTCGCCTCCAGGGTTCTCTTCCCGGCCCTGCACGGAATTCTCTGAGGCAAGGCCCCTCCTCCTATCTCAGTCATTGAGAGTGGGCTGCGGGTGTCCAGCCGTGCATTTTTCTTTTCTCCTTGCCTCTTCATCAGAAACTTCTAGTCAGTGCCACTGGTACCTCCTTCACCTTCCTCCCTGGGCTAACTCATAGCAGAGGTCTCTGAGGATCCAGACGGGGGTGCAGAGGATGGCCTGAGGTGCGGGGGGCGGGGGGGCTTTCCAAAATCTTGGATCGAGGCCCTGACGTTTCTGCTTATGAAGCTGCTTCCACGTCTTTCCAAAGAGTAATGAGCAAAACCCGAGTCTACAGGCAAGCCCCCTTTGGCACATCCCTAAGGCTACCCTCCCTGACACCCCACGTCATCTTGTCTCATTGGCTCCTGTGCAAGGATGCCGTCTCACCCCGTGCCCTGAGCCCACACCTTCTTCCCAGAGAGTCTATTAGCCTTGGCCATTCAGCAACTTCTGAGCAGCATTTCAGCACACATTCCATCAGTAAGAGGTGTCACGGCCTGAACAGTTCAGTGGGTTCCAAGGGACCAGCATTTTCTTCATGACAGCTTCCTTTTCTGCAGAAACCAGAACCCAGAATGCTCCCCTGGGAGATAAAGACATTGGACAGAAAGCAAAATGTGTCCCCATACCTGGTCCTCATGATTTGCTCGGAAGGAAATCACCTCCAGTCAGAGCAGTAATAAATCAGGAAACAAACAAAGCACCTCTTACCTACTTTGGGTTACAGCATGCACTTCCTTCTCTGCCCAGAAGTCAGACTGGCCTGTTTTCTGGCTACTGGCTCTTTTCCCCGGTGATGGATCGCATCTCCCCAGGCTCCCTCGTATTTTCAGCATGACTGCTGTTTGTTCCCTCCGGCTCTATGTGAGGAAGTGAAGGAAACCGTCCCCCCCAGGGGCTCTCTAGGGAGAGGACTTTACTCCGTTGGGAAGAACACTGGGTTAATTGGGAAATGTTAGCCTCCTGAGCACAGATTTTGCGTGGCTCACTGTGCCTGGGGCAGCATCTCACACATAGGAGCCTCCTACACCTCTGTTAAATGGAGCTCCTTGACCTGGGACCCTCGAGTAGCACAGGTGGTCACTGAGGAAGAGATCTGGTCACCTGCAGGGATTCTGTTCCCCTGAGCATTGGGACAGAATTTGCTAGAGGCAGCAGAGGAGAGGCTGTGGGATTTTGGGGGGAAGCCAGGAAGGGAGATCTGTTAACAGCAGTGAGGGGCAGGGACTGGAAGACAGGCTTCTCTGGTGAGGATTGAGGGGGTGGTTTTGATATTTGGGATGCCATGGAACCCCGCTCTTCCCTTCGGTAAAGCCCTCCTTGCTCCCTAATGCTCTGATGTGAACAGTTTCTATGGCGGAAAAGTTCCGAGGCAAGAACTGGGCTTACCTGCGAGATCATCAACATCTGAGTAACACAGTACCTTCTCCAATTTAAAAAAACTTTTTTAATCGAAGTGAAATTCACAGAACCTAAAATTAACCATTTTAAAGTGAACAGTTGGGTGGCATTCAGTACATTCACAGTGTTGTGCAACCACCCCCTCTATCTAGCTCCAAAACATTTTTGTCACCCCAAAGGAAACCCTATACCCGTTAAGCAGACATTCCCCATGTGCGTTTCTTCTGCATGTCTCCTCTTTCCCCCTCCAGGCCCAGCGACGTGGGGAAGAATATGGCGGAACCTTTGCCTCAGGAGGACCCACCGCTCACCAAGCCCGAGATGTTCGAGAACCCGCTCTATGGGTCTGTGAGTTCCTTCCCTAAGCTGGTTCCCAGGAAAGAGCAGGAATCCCCCAAAATGCCAAGGAAGGAGCCCCCGCCCTGCCCGGACCCAGGAATCTCGTCGCCCAGCATCCTGCTCTCCAAAGCCCAGGAGACCGAAGGCAACAAGGGGACAGGCAAGCCCGTGCCCCCGCCAGCGCCCTTCCTCAGCCCCACGCCCCGGCTCCGCTCCTTCACCTGCTCATCGTCCGCAGACGGCCGCCCGGCGGGCGGGGACAAGAGCCAGGGGAAGCCCAAGGCTCCCACCGGCACCCAAGTCCCAGTGCCCGCCAAGAGGCCCATCAAGCCTTCCAGGTCGGAACTGAGCCAGCAGCGGCCGCCCCTCCCGGTCAAGAGCCCTGCTGTCCTGCACCTGCAGCACTCCAAGGGCCGCGACTACCGCGACAACACCGAGCTCCCCCACCATGGCAAGCCGCGGCCCGAGGACCCGCCGCTCGCCAGGGCCGCCATGCAGGTGCGCTCAGGGGCGTGGTGCGCATGCATGCAGGTGTGATACCACCACCATGCCCAGAAGGGCTCTCGGGTGCACATGGTGCATGTGTGTGATACAATTGCCGCATCTAAGAGTGTGCTTGGGTGCACGTGGGTGTGTGTGCATGCGTCTGTGCGTGCATGTGATACAACCACCGCGCCCAGGAGTGTGCTCCAGTGCACATGGGTTCTCATGCGTGTGAGTGCGTGTGCATAATATGCCAACCTGGCCCAGGAGCGGGTTCCGAGAAACAGTGGTTCAGGAAGCGGCTCCTTGAGGAAGGGGGTGGAGTCAGGATCTGAACCCAGGCCTGTGTGTCCCCACAGTCCTTGCTCCTACATTGAAAGTGCTAAAGGAGTGGTTTCGATCAACTCTGAGCCCTCGTGTGCCCACCCATAGCATAAGCTTCCATAGATACAAAGAGCTCAAATCACATATTTCGTTGTTATCATCAAATTTTCCCAATATTTTGGAAACTTCAGCTGCAATGTCCCCGTTCTTCCTATAAAATAGATTTCTTTCTGAGCAAACAAGTAGTGGTTAAGAACAGACTCTGGAGCCAGGCTGTCTTGGGTTTGAATCCCAGCTCTCCCACTTCCTGGCTCTATGTCCTGAGCCTCAGTTTACTCATCTGTAAAAGGGGAGTTATTGATGGGCCAGCCTTATAGGTTTAGAGGGAAGAGTAAATCTTACTATATATTATCACTATATGTTATAATGTAAATATACATTATATATTTGTATATATAAATATACAATGTATCTACAGGATATATACATTATGTATCATTTCCTATATACTGTGTATATATACAACATATGTACTTGTATATGAGAACATATCTGAAGTACTTAGCGTGGCGGCTCTTTTCGGCGCTCTGTTAAAGGAAGCCCGACGTAGCCCACAGTGTGCAGGCACGCGGGGACCTGTAGTTAAATCTGGCCGGTGGGATGAAGGCGTTGACAGTCTTTTGCTCTTGTCCCACAGTGAAGCCCCTGGGGAGCTGCCAGCGAGATGGAGCCAGAGGAGCAGCACGAAGCCGCTCGGACCCTCTCCCGGGACCCCCTGCTAGCTCCTCCCGCCCAGCTTCTGCGTGCTCAGCAGAGTGCGCTGCTGCGACACTTGGCACCAAGTGCCGAGGCTGGAAGGACAAGCGCACCCGCTGGACAGCAGCCGACCCGCACACCTGGGCCCCCAGCTTGATCTTGGTACTTGGGACCCCAGAGCCTTGTTCCGGTCACCATTTTGAAGAAAGGAATTCAAGTGCGGATTTCTGGGTGGACATATAAATAATAATAATAATATTAATAATAATAATGGCTACGTGTATCGAGCACTCGCCTCGTGCCAGGTACTCCGCTAAGTGCTTTCCGAACATTCTGAGTTGAGTCTTCTTCAGCCAACCAAAACCACATTCCCAGACCTCCCCATTCAGGACGCTATGTCCTGAGTGGTTTGGACAGAGCATTAACGTGAAGGCCGGTGCCCTCCTGGAGTGAGACGGGGCCAGCTGTAGGGAGCTGAAGAGCGAGTGGCTCATTTAGGGTACTGCGAACCTGGCCTCGTCTAGCTTCAGTGACGCCCGCTGCTTCAGCTAAAGCAGGGGGGATGCCACAGAGCCGGTGCGGAGAGCAGCAACCTCTCTGGGTCCTCTCAGTCCTTTAGTTGGAAGGAGAGGGAAAATCAGGGGGAAAGATCCAGCTTCAGCCCGGGCTAGAAATGCCCAGGCCCGTGCCAGGTCCCCCATGCCCTCCTCCAGATGGGCAGCCACCACCAGGCTCTGGGTCGAGCCGAGCCCCCAACACTTATCAAGCTAATAGAAGAGTCTTTGCTGTTGCTCCTGAAAGCCAAGCTCTCCCGCCTGGCTGCCAGGCACGGCTGGCATCTCAGTTCCCAGCTCTCATAGCAGGGCAGGCTTTCCTTTCCAGACTCCATGGCTTTCGGCCCTGCTTCCTTGGTTACTAGGAGAATAGATTGGTGATGTCTTTTCTTGTGTTGCTTTTTGACATAACAGAATTAATGTAGGAAACCAGATCGAGAAGAGTGCGTGAGTGAAGGAGGATGGGTACGCACCCCACAGCCCGTGTGTGTCAGTCTGTGTGACCAATAAATTGTGCCTTTCTCTCAGCTCCCGTCTGTGTGGCATTTTTTCCTGACGTTCAGCCACAGGCATGTTTCCAGGCTGTTGGGACTGAGGAGCAGCCACCAGCGGAGGATGTCAAGGCTCATGGTGGCGATGGGCAAGCATTGCCCTGTCCAGGAAGGACTCCGGAGAACCGATTGACACTGGACGCGGACCAGGAAGAGCACCACACATCCTTGTGGGACCCCAGGCACTCTCTAGCCATCCAACTTCCACCAGCATTGCGCCTCCACCCCCCACCGCCTGCTGTCCTGCAGCCACAAGTTCCTCCTGGCTTTTACAAGTGTTCATTGCTAAACTGCAGAAATGAAACAGATATAACCAACCCCCAGGTGGTGGGCCCCCAGCTCCCTGCTTTCAGGGGCAGCTTGCATTGCCCATGGGTCAAGCAGCAGCCCCCAGCCCAGAAGGCCAGTGTGAGCTCTGCTTGGCCCCACTTCCAGGGTGCTGTGGCCTGGGCTCCTGTTCCCACCACTCGGGGTACTTGGCCTCTGCTCTGGTTCACAGACACCAGGCCTGGACACCAGGCAGAGCTTGAGGGAGTGGTGTCCCTGACAGCCACGGAGCAAACCATTCTCTGCCCTTCAACGATGGCACGTGGAGACTGGCAGGGGCCGGGCTGAAAACCCACTGCAACCGCAGCCCCTCACCCCACTCAGATGGGATCCCCTCGCCCTGCAGGCTCACTTCCCAGTCCCCCCACCGAACCCGACTTGAGCCCCAGGCACTAGCCTTCTGACTCAATAGGCCAAGGGCCAGGGCGGAGGGACAGCTGGAGACACCCAAACATCCTTTAGGCCGACCCCCCTACATCCATCATCCCAGGGCATTGAGACCGTGGCACCTGGGGAAGCCTGTGGCTGCCATGCTGGGCTGCCAGGTGCCTGCAGCTACCCAGCCACAGCAAGAGCAAAGAGCGTGCGCTCCCATGCCCACCTAGAATGGACATCCAGGCCCTCCTCGCCAGTCCTGAGGGGTCCCAGAGGCAGCAGTGGGGGGTGCACCTTGCACTCCCCATCACTTTTGCTCTGAGTTCCAGTCGCCTGAGCAAGCACGGTGCCCCTTGTTCCTCTCCCCGAAGCTCCAGGAGGCCGTTTGAGCACCAACCGGGCTTTGACTGTGAGTTCATGAACCACAGGGCCCACTGCGATGCCTGGAGCTGGAAGCACAGTGCCATTTAAGAATTTTCATCGTCTTTTCAACTGCTCAGCCCTGTGCCCACCCCTCAGGGTCCCTGACCACCTTTCTCCCTGGGCTCTGGTCCACCACTATCTCTTGGGGCCCTAGGCCTCCCAAACACCCCATTCCCGTTCCTACAGTGAGAGGGAGACCTAGAAATTCCCACCTCTTTACCGCCTAAGGAATTCACCTCTATTTCATTTCAGCTACTCCTCATCCAGCGCCCTAACCAAGAAGGCAGATTAATTAACAAGTTTCCTACAAAGCTGCTCCCTACCCCTCTAAGCTGAATTGTCACCCTCTGAGATTGCAGGAGCTGCTGCACGCACTTTTTAAGCAGCAAAATTTTCCTTCTTTGCATGATGCTATGACAGCTAGTTGAAAACAGCAGATTCTATGCCAATGGGAAGGTGTTGTCATCATCGTGGCCTGGGGGCAGCTGCGGCACTGGGTGCCCTCGGCCCAGCAAAAGGGTCGGCCGTGCAGGCTCCCCCTCCATCCTGGGTCTTGCTTGCTTTTCTATGCCAGTTTTTCCAGCTCGATAGGAGGGAAATCAGTGAGTCATTCAGAAAAGCTCTCTCCCACAGCTACCTTCCCTAACCCCAGCCTACAGGTTCTCGTCTTCTCCGCATGGGCTTAAAATAGCTCCTTTCTCTGGCAAACTAATTTCCATGGAGATGCAGCTATCTGAAGGCCTCAGAGCTTTCTGCAAGGCAGCAGCCCAGCTCCCAGCCTTCACTCCAACAGAGAGACCCTTTATGATGCAAATGTCTGGTCTCACCCGCATAGGCAACCCCACCCTCAGCCTGAGAGTGGCACTCCCCCCTCCCGCCCCCTGAAAGGTCCCTTTTTGGAATATCTGCACTGTGCCAGGACCAGCACTGCCAGGTAGAGTGCAGGACAATTTGTTTTCTTGTTTTCTGTTTGGGCGACTCGTCTGCACTGGTCGGTTCTCTCTCAGGTCACAGGGGACCAAACCATTGGGCTTGTCAGCGAGTCCTTCCATACCTGGTGTGTACAGCTCAGGGTCTTCCTTCGTTCCCTCAACCATATGTTGGTGGCATGTGCTGGGCCATAGGGGCCAGCACGTTTACTAAGGGGGCCCACGGTGGGGTGTATCCTGGGCTGTGGGATCAGACAGAATGGGGTTTAAATGTCTTGTCTTTCATTTCCTAAAAATCTGATCTCGTACTTGGCACTCAGCTTTTCTGAGCCTCAGTCTCCTCATCTGTAAGACGGGGAGAAAGATGCCTTCTGCAGGTGTGGTTGTGCTGACTAGGTTAGTCAGTCATTGGTCTTTAGCCCCCTCCCTGCCTGGGAGATGAGACAGCATGGGAGGGCCCCTCGGAGATCATCGCAAGGGAGCAGGAGGGAAAAGGTGCAGGCAGTGAGGCCTCCAGAGACTGTAGGAATGTTCTAGAAGGAGGTAGGTGAAGGCCTCACAGGTGTGGTCAAGAGCATGACTAAACAAGGCAGGAAACCAGGGTCACGCTGGAGATGGGCGACTAGTTGAGGCCAGATGGTCTAGATGAAGCTGAGGAGAGGGTAGCTGAATCCAGGGGACTAGTAGAGGGCAGGGGCTAGTTGGACTGCTTTAGCTACACAGACCAGAGCTGCTCAGATTGCCTGAGCCAGTGGGAGCGGACGTGGCAAGTCTTGGAAAGGCACCCAGCCACAGCTCAAGGGCAGTGCCGGCCAGCGCTCCTTGCCGTTCGGGATGTGTTGCCAGTCCCAGTCACCACACAACAGCCCATGACCAATGGCAGTTCTGGATGGGCCTGTCCCACGTGAGACCCAACTCCGGCACCTGTTTCTCCCTCCATCGGCTTCTTCTTCCTACTTCCCTAAGCAAGTAAATGACTCAGAGCCTGTGCTGCATCCTGCAGGGACTAGAGGGCCCACAGGGACTCGAGCAGACAGTGACGTGCTGTTCATGTGTTTAGGAAGGTCAAGAATAGGGTGAGGCACCTAGTGCGAAAGGTACAGGTGCCCACCTGAACTTGCGCCACCTTGAATGAAGCGCTGGCCTCAGCCTAGCCCGGAGGAGGAGGAGGAGCTGGATGACCGTGAGTGACAGGCAGAGACCTCCCACCTGCAGCCCGACAGTGGCCCTGTGAAGGAGGGGGCAGGGGTGGAGGGGCACACAGAAGAGCTGTGCTCTGCATTACATGGAATCGTGTTTTAGTGCATGGGATGCAAATTCAATTTTCCTGCCTAATTTTGAGCATATCCCCAGAAACGGTTTGTCTTGCTTTAGTTATTTTAAAATAGTGTTCAGTTCCGGTGGCTAAAAGCACAAACCCTGGAGCCGGATTGCCTAAATGCCCTCAAAAGGTGCCAGGCTCCATGCCAGGCTGTGAACACCTGGGAGGAATAAGGCAATACCCCCAGCTTCCACAAGAGGCAAACACCCAGCTAACAGTTCTGTGGCCACGTGGTAAGAGGTTTGCGGACGAAAGCCCTGGGAGATGAATTTCCTTCAAGACTTAGCTGGGAAAACGTTTGATGATTTAGTGTTTAGAGGGATCACTACCTTAGTGGTGAGGGTCTTGGGCTCTGGGGTCAGGCTGCTTGGGTTTAGATCTCAGCCCCACTGCTGCCCCACCGTATGACCTTGGCTAAGTCCTTGACCTGGCATTGCCTCCGTTTCTCCATCTGTAAAAAGAAGAGAATAATGACATCAGCCTCATGGGGTCCTTGTAAGAATTAAACGAACTACTGGTGATAAATAACCTTGACTGTCCGTGAACCCTCAGTATACATCAGTTGTCATTGACATGATGATCTGACAAAAACAATGTAATTCTTCATGTTTCCATTTCAGCCTCAGCTGCTACAAAGGCCACTTATGTAGAAGCTCCTATAAGTTTTTGCCATTCACAACACCCTCTTCTGGGTGACTCCTTCATGCTTGGGTTCTTGGGCCAGGTCCTGGCTCCAAATCTGAAAAGCTGCATGGCCTTAGCCTGGTCACTCCCTCAGGACGCGCCCATGATGCCTGGGATGCCCTGTGTCTGCCAGAAATGACGTGGGCACTACGCACCAGCCCAAGCTGCCAAGCCCAGCCCCGGCTCCAGCACCTGGTGCCAGCGAGGCTCCATAAGCACCAGTCTTCTCGCTCTTTCCCCTGGTCCTCCTATGCTTTCCCAATCCTGCTTGGCCATGGATGGACTAGAACAAAGCAACAGCAGACCTGGCTCAAGCAAGTTCCAATTTTCAGGTTAACTCCTGGAAGAAGGAACCCATCCAGAACTAAAAATAAAGAAAAAGGCTTCTCACCATGGGGCGAAGTTTCTCAGCCTCGGCATTATTGACATTCGGGGCTGGACCATTCTTTGCGGCAGGGCTGTCCCGAGCATCATAGGATGTTGAGCAGCATCCCTGGCCTCTGCCCACTAGATGCCAGTACACCCCCCAGACATTGCCAAATGCCCCAATGGGGGAGGGGGAGGGGCAAATGACCCCCGGAAATGAATAACTGCCATACCACACCTCCCCTGAGAAAGAGCTATTCATTCTCGAAGGAGATAAGGATACTAATTTCAACGCCTAACAACAGCAGCCAAAAGCAGGAAACAGGGAGGAAGGAGGTGCTCCCCACACATCTGTAGAAACATCGCCAGGCCTGTTAGGCTCCTTCCATTTCAAGGGACAAAGATGTGGGGCATCACCTCAGGGAATAGGGTCTGTCACCAGGGTGCACGGGAGTGGGAGTGAGGATGTTGCACAGTCCTGCCTCAGGGGAACGGCAATAACGCCCCCTCAGCAGTCAGGGTACAGAAGGCCCTCATACGCTCAGAGTCAGCCCGGGGCCCCCGTCTCAAGATCCCATCAGAAGCCAGCGTTTCTTCCTCCCTCCGTGATAGACCCACCATCTTCACCACTCTGCTGCCTCTTGTCCCTACTTGGTCCACAGTCCTGGCCCTTTTGTAAGATGTCCTACATTTAAAACTCCCAGGAGGTCAATTTGGGGTTGGGTAGTTTCCACCTGTCTTATTAGTTTGGGCTCCCCAGAAACAGACTCTGAGACAAAGACTCAAGTGCAAAGAAAGTGTTTGGAAGTAACTCCAGGAAACACTAGTAAGGGAGCAGGGAATTGAGACCAGGAGAGGAAGGAAGCCAAGAAAGGATGCGCCAGGAGCAGGGTGCTGTGGTGACCAACTGGGGCTTAATCGGTGGATGCCAGTGTGGAGCACACGCCTGCGTTGTTCCATCCAGAGAGGACAGAGCGGGTGCTTACCCACCAGCTCGCACGAGCCCCAGTGAAGGGCTACCTCTGGGAGGTATTCATTCCTCAGCTCTTCCGACTTATGCAGCACAGACAACTCCAGCGGCCAGAGAGAGCTCTCAGGCCTGAAGAGCCACACGTGGGAGGTGGGACTGACAGGAATGGCATGGGTGGGGCACTGATGTGTCTGCTCCATCACCCCATAGGATCAGCACTACGGGACAGAGTCCTGGAATCACGCCAGCCCACCGGCCACTGGCCTCTCCTATTGCTACTCTGTGCCTTTGGGCTGACATTCTTGGGTGCTCAGAGAGAAATCTCTGAAGAGATACTCAGTGTAAGCACATCCCAAACGGTATAATGAGAGCGTGAATATACCAATGGACAGTGGCCAGACTATACACAAAAATAAAACTCTGACCCACAATCTGCAGCAGCCTGCCTTGTATCTACAGCAACTGGGCAGGAAGGCAGCCAGCTGTAAGTCAGACCGCTGTCTCTATGACCATGCAGGAAGCCAAACCACAAGCCCTGTAACAATTGCCCCAAATGGCCAGAGCTTTAATAACTGACAGCTTCCCTCTTTTTTGTCCCCATTTCCAGCTTTGGATCAATTGGAGAAAGCCAAATATTCACCCCTAACCAGCCACATGGAATGCCCCACTTCTAATTGGCCACTCCCAGCTTCCCCAGGCCCACAGCCTCCCATCAGGGCACACCTGGCTCCTTCCCTTTTTCCACCAGAAGGTTCTCCCCATCCTGTGTCTGCCTGTGAGTCTCTGCCAAAACGCCAGGGATGGTGGCTGCGAGCTCTGAATAAATAACCTTTGCTTTTCTCCTTTGATTGGCCTCCGTTTGTTTCTACACTAAGTATGGTTCAAATAATTTACGCTAAAAATTTATATATGTTTATCTGGTATTAAAATTTAACCGAGAATCCTGAATTGTTTCTGGCCACCCTAACCCTGCTCCATCCATCTGAGGATCCAGGTAAATGCTCCCTCCCCTGAAGTTGGAGGACTACTGTGCTTCCACAGCTGGAATGAGGCACTACATCTTCAAATGTATAAGGTACAAGCCCGTAGCAAGCAAAGAGCGGTGATGGTAAATAACATCACGGCAGATCAGACTGCAAGTTCTGGCTTCCCAACAAAGAGAACCAAATGGAAGCTAAGGGGGTTCTTGTTTTAGGGAAGAATTTTTAAAGATAAATGAAAACTTAGAAAAGTAAATATTCCTTGTCAAAGTTCCATTTAACTCATAAGTTACCTAAAGTTAGCTACCTATTAGCTGCATGACTTCGGACAAGTTATTTAACATCTCAGGGGGAATAGAATTTGTAGTTTGAGTTTACCCACACTAATTGCCTTAAAAAAAAAAAAACAGTCAATACTCTTCAGGAACATAACAGGATTCTGAGGATCTGCAATTTATTATTCACAATGTCCAGGATGCAATCCAAAATTGCCTCATATAAAAAGAATCTGCAAAATGTGACTTATCTCAAAAGAAACAATAAGCCACAGAGATCAACTCCATCCCAGATACTGGAATTAGCAGACAAAGATGTTATGGGATGTTATGACACCTGAGGACATAAAGGAAAATACTCCTGAAATAAATAAAAAGATAGGAAATCTCAGCAGAACAATAGACATTTTTAAAAGTCAACCCAGAATTCTAGTCCCAGTGAAAATACCCTTCAAGAACTAAGGTGAAATAAAGGCATTTTCAGATCAAAGAAAACTGAGAGTATCTATTGCTATCAGATCTACTCCTGAAAAATGCTAAAGGAATTTCTTTAGGCTGATGGGCTATGACAATAGGTGAAACCTCAGATCTTCAGGAAGGAAGGAAAAGCATGGAAAATGGGAAATCTATGGAAAAATATAAAAGACTTTTTTTCTCTTAATTTCTTTAAAATATGAGTGTAAAGCAATAATTATAACATTTTATTGTAGGGTTTATAAAACATATAGGTGAAATACTTATGACAATTGTAGCATAGAGGAGGGTGGGAAATGGAGCTGTATGATTGCAAAGTTTATAGATTTTACGTGAAATGGGCAATATTAACTCTAAATAGACTGTGAAGTGTTAAAGATGTATATTTTAATCTCTAGAAGGGGATTCTTCTGCTTCTTCCGGTGGTCTCCAGTTTCACATGCATATTTCCTCCATATGTCTGGCTTTTTGCCCCTTTCCTGTCCCATGCTGGACCCTGCCCTGATTCTGTCGCTCCATAAAACACCACCAAAAATATCCACATGTAAGACAGACTTCACTGAAAATTTGGGGCAATGGATCGTTGCTACATCACAACCAGCAACTTAGAAACAACGACTAGACATCTTTGCCCTTAAAACTCTTCAGTCGTCTGGCTACCAGAAATTCCTCTCTGATCTACTTTCTCTGAGGCCCCCCTGCCCCCTGCACTGGCCCTCCCTCTGCTGGAAACTCTCCACAATCTTCTCACTTCGTCCTATTGAGCAACACGGTTCTCCATCTCACTCAAAGCCCATCGTGGGCATGTCTCAGGGGTCATCACTTCAAAACAGCTACCAGCCTCCAAAACATTCTGCTACAAAAAGATAGTTTTCTCTCTGAAAAATCCACTAGTAGCTTTTAAACTCATTTTTCCTTCCTCCTACATAGAGATACACCATCGCGCTGTCTCCTGGCTCTCTCCTCGATTAAACACAGCAAATGAGCTTCAACCCAAACTCACATCATCTACTTATCCAGGTTCTGAGCTAAATGAGTGCCTTAGAGGCATCAAAACCCGCCCTTGATAGCTATTGTTACTGAAATATCCCCCCTAAGGTCCCACTCCCCACTCCACGTGGCTTCTTTGCTCATCCAAAATATAAATTTATTAAGCACCTCCCACATGCTAGTCACACGGTGCTCATCCTAATATTACATATATAACTCTCCCTAAGAAAGATTTTTTGAAAGGCTGCTAAGAGGATAAAAACTGTTCTCTCCATATCATCTTATCACTGATAAACACTAGGCCACCTTCAGGCCAGTTTAAAAAACCCAAATTGACTGTAAAAGGTTTGTTCCAGTCAACTGTTGTTGCATACCAAACTGCTCCAAAACTTCATGCCTTAAGACAACGACAACACTTATTTGGCTCACAAATCTGCAATTTGGGCAGAGCTTGTTGGGGACAGCTTGTCCCAGCTCCATTCACCATCACTGGGTGGGCTTGAAAGCTGGGGGCTGGAACCATCTGAAGGGTCATTCATTCAAAGGTCTGGTGGTTAATGCAGGCTGTCAGCTGGGACCTCAGTTATGGCTGGAAGACCTATGTCTAGCCTCTGAAGTCACACAGAATAACTCCTCCCTCATTCTTTTTAAGTAAGCCCGCATTCCAGGGGAAGAGAATTAGATTCCACCTTCTGATGGGAGAAGTGTCAAAGAACTCACAGACACGTTTTAAAACCCCACAGCCTTGAAGAGAAATGTTGATCACAACTGATGGGCAGTGAGGAGAGGAGTCATACTACACAATCCACAGAAAGCTTCTTTAAAATCCTCATTCTCATTTCTCTCCCCAATAACCATGTGTCCACACTTCATGGCACCCTGCTGCCCGCTCCTCTCTACCTGCCCCTCCCTCCCCTCTCCACCCACCTCTACACCTATTCTTTTCCACTTTCCTTTCTCTGTCCTAGCTCATGCAATCCCTTTTTTATCAAGTTAAATTTAGACTCTCACCTTTTCCCTTTCCCCATAGTTCATCTCTGTCAATTTCTTCAATGGAACCAACGAAGTCTTTCCTCCTTAAGAAGCTGGAAGGGGCTAGGTTGTCACTCTTTAATGTTTTTTATGTATATGTGTGCACATGTATACAATGTATATTTATACATTTGAAAATAAACCCAGAACTTTTTTAACTCAGTAATTATATTTGCAAGTTAGCCCAGTAATTTGGA
Source organism: Equus asinus (assembly GCF_041296235.1). Taxonomy (NCBI): domain Eukaryota; kingdom Metazoa; phylum Chordata; class Mammalia; order Perissodactyla; family Equidae; genus Equus; species Equus asinus. The sequence continues at coordinate 7,905,824 of NC_091808.1, read as the reverse complement.
TAGACTAGACATCTTTGTGCGCACATAACCCATGAATAGAAATGGTGCACCTGTGTAGGAAACAGGGCACACTCAAGGGACACCCTCATGAAGACACTATTTACAGAGGTGCAGGCAGAGTTAAGAGATCCAGAAAAGGATGCTGAGGCACCCAGGGACTAGCAACAGCAGGAAGCCATCACCTCCCATAGATCTGAACAGGGCTTGGTGTTACCCAAGGCAGTGAGAGCTGGACCCAGGAAGAGGGGCCCCTGCCAGAAGCTGCGGCCATGAAAGAAACCAAGCACAGTAAAGAAGGATTTGGGTTAAAAACCCCTTGGCCTCCCTCTTCTCCTGCCCATTTACCCCTCGCTGGTTCTTCCCATTGGCCAAACCAACTAGAGGCCACAGGGTAAGGGAGCCCAGGTGGTGATACTGCTCATAGGGTTCAGCCTCCAGACTAGGAACACACTGGGAAGGGCAGCGAATGGATGGGGAGGAGGGTGAGCAAAGGGAGAAAAAACAGCCCAACTTGCTTCAAAATTAAGATCATCTTTTGACGGCAACTCTTTCAAACTATGCATACATTGGGAGTAAAAGATGGGGTGGGGGGCACATGCCCAAACAATTAAGAAAAATAGACATTGACAGCAACTGGCGTGACGCTCATTCTTAATTACATGAGCTAATGAAGTGGGATTCCTGGCATGACTTACTCCAAAGTAATTTATATTTGGCTTGGAAAGCAGAATGGTTTTTATAACAGATTTTTCTAATTATGTTTTGCTTATGTTAATAGAAGGATTTGATTCCTCAAGTAAATACCACCTCATCACAAAGCAGGATGGCTCAAAAGTACACTGAGCACCAGGTGGAAACCAGGCTGATATTTCACAATTTGCTGCAGATGATGCAAAAATAAATGGAAGGTTTTGCTTTGGTTTTACAAGGGCCGCCCTCTCCACCTGGTCTATAAAAGCATGAAGGACAGCCAGAGCATCTCGTGCTTCTTCTCGATTCCTCAAAAATAGTGACACTCCAACTTTGCTATGCGTGAGAATCACCTGGAGAACTTATGAGACTGCAGATTCCCAGGCCCGTCAGAATGACAGATTCCCTTGGTCTGGGTGGTGCCTAGGAATCTGAATTTCAACAAGCATTCCAGATCATTCTGATGCTGGTGCTCAGGGCATCGCATTTGGGGAAATGCTGTCCCAAGGTCTGGGCACATGATTCAGACACAGAGGAGGGAGAGTGGTGTGAGAGATAAAGTGGAGGAATGATTTGAAGTCAGAGCTGGGTTCAAATCCCAACTTCACCATTGGTTGGTTGAGGCCAGTTACCATCTCTGACTGTCATCTGCAGGAAGGGTAACAAATGTACGTAAGGGCACACTTGGAGGTAATAAATGAAAAGCAAAAATCATGGTTAATACATAGTGGCGCCGCCTATTGGTACCCAGAAGCTTCTTGAGCCAGCCTTTCTCAAGATGATGGGGCTCTGGGAGCCCTCCCTTCAAAGATCCATGAGGATGACACCTGATGTCCAGCACTGCGTCCTTGCCCTCACTGAACCCCACCATGAGACACTGTTTTTCCTCTATTTCATAGTTTTTGAGACTCACTCTTGCCTTGTTTCCACTCAAGAAATTATTATTCATCCTGCAAGCATATGGACAACAGGTTTTTTTTACCCATTCTCTCTCGCCGTTGGCATTATATCATTCAACAATATGTTGTTAACGAAAAATATTAAAACTAGCCATCTTAAATTTTTGGTTCTGGTTCATAATGTAACATAATGAAAAGGAAAATCTTTTGCACAGTCCCAGTGGTGCAGAAACAGTTAGAAATGATTCTAAATATAGACTCCCGGATGACAGAGGGGTTGTTTTATGTCATTCTGATTTCTTTTTCACAGTGTGTTCTATGTGCTGGAATAAAAATTTTTAATGAAGTCAGAATGCTAAATTTAAGTGAGCCCTTTGCTCTCCGTTCATTGCACAACACATTTTGTTGCCATTTAATTGGCTGTGCATCTCGGCTTCAGACCTCCAAGGAGTAAAGCGACTATCAGAACTCATAATGCAACAGTTTTGATTATGCCCAGATTCTAACTAACACTTCGGGTCTCTCCTATTCTTTTACTTAATTGACTTTCAGTGAATAAATGTAAAAAGAGTTTCCAATTGTTCCTCTTAAATCACCCTAATTGGACGTGAGTAGTGATAATATGGACTTGAGGAATATTTGATATAATGTAATTACTAATCCTAGATGACCTATAATGAGCTTCCAATTTTTTGTTCAATAAGTAGCCTACGAATACTGCTTATTGTGGGGAATAACTGAACTGCAATCTATCCTAAGCAAACCATTCAGAACATTCACTTACAACTTAGGTACAAAATCTACAGGAACCTGTTAGTGACTATATAACCTGATGTAACTCTACCAGATCTGCGCTTCTCAAACTTGGGTGTAGGAAGAATTGCTCGAGGAGCCCATTTAGAAATGCAGGCTCTGGGGCCACCGACAGAGAGTCCGATTCAGCAGCTCCGGGTGGGAGGAGGTGAAACCTGGGAACATGCATTCTAAACAAGTGCCCAAGTGATGCTGATGGAGCCAGCTGGGGACTAACTAGTCCATTTTCCTGGAGGTGCTCTTTCTCCCTCACTGTACCTGCCTATTCCCTCACCTGTGAGCAGACTCCCAACCTAGGCATCCTTTTCAGCGCTGGCCTGGAGGCAGGTGCGTATCTCGGATTAAGGAATGTTCTTCCAGCGCTTCAACTCCTGGCCTGACCACATGACAATCTAATCACAAACAAGGTAAATTCACACAAACAGAGCAGGTTACCCACCTCAGGGATTGCTCAGAGAGGTGAGAATACTGGATGCCTTTGGACCAAATAAAAAATGCAGTCATACACATTCCTGACTTGATCCTCAATACTCTGTAGGGTGGGTCTTATGTGTATTTTATAGAGGAAGAAACTGAGGGTCAGAGAGGTTGGTGCACTTGGCAGAAGTCACCCAAGAAAAGTGGAGAGCCGAGTCGCTGAGCTGAGTCTCCGGTCTCCAAACCTGTTCTTTCCATCCCTTGTCAAGAGTTTGGTTGTAATGCCAGGATATGTGGAGGTGGGTTAAGCATTTTACATAAAAAAATAAACCAATTACCTCTCAGAATGAATTTTCTATACAAGAGGAGATTACTTCTGTATTCACAGAACAGCAGCTACACAGGAAATAATTAAAATTCTAAGAAAAGTCTGCGTTGGTCTCCATCTTCAGACCTTTTACAATGCTTCCATCTTATGGTTAAGTATGGAAATAGAAAAGGAAGTTGAATCACGATGTGCCCCTGGTTCTCAAATCCTCTGTCAATGCTGAAGGACACCCTGGCTTGGCTCCTTGGAGCTGGGCGGTGGCATTGCAGGAGCTGTTTCCCAAGTGGATCAGAAAAGTAATCTTCACAAACCTAACTCCAGAATTTCCCAAACTGACTTTAGTGGTTTTGATGGGTTTGTAGTTTTGATGGTCTGCTCAGACCGCCATAACAAAACACTGTACCGTTCAGTTCCTGGTTCACAGACGGCTGTGTTCTCAGTGTCTTCACATGGCAGGGACAAAGGGAAAATCTCTCTCTCTCTTCCTCTTCTTATAAGATCAACGATCCTATTGGATCAGGGCCCCATCCTTATGACCTCGCTTAACTTTAATTATTTCCCAAAAGCCCTATGTCCAAATACAGTCCCGCTGGGTGTTAGCGATTCAACACATGAATTTGTAGGGGGACTCAACTCAGTTCATAGGAAATGGATCCAGTAATTTTTCAGGAAAGCAGCTTCAGAAAGATGCAAATGGGCAGCTTTTCCTAACTGAATACAGAAAACTCTATCTGAGGAGGTCCCCTTCCAACCCTTTTGTGGAGAAATGGGTGGTGGATCAGGAAGTCAACAGTAGGGTTAGCAGCCCTTAGATAGGGCCCGGAAAGAGACTGTGGCGGATGACTCTGGTTCCATAGTGCCTCAGGCAGAACGGTCTGCACGTGTGTATGTGTGCACATTTCCTGGGGAGGCATGCTCTAGCCACAGTGGCTTCCCTGCTGGGCTTCGGACATATCAGGCAAGCTCTGGCCGTAGGGCTGCCTTGGGCTGGGCTCCCTAGAAGCAGAGCCTAAGACTGGGATTCTTGTGCAATTGATTTATTGAGGAAATGCTCTCAGTCCAGACAGCAGGGTAGGCATTAAGGGAAGCAGGATGGCTCAGGGGAAGAGGTTAGGCAGAACTGTAGTTTTAGGAGTCTAGCCTCCGTCTGTCCTGTGCAGAGCTCCAGAACATACATCACATCACAGAGAGCGTCTCATTCAGAGGTAAGGGCACTGGGCTCCTATGTCCCCTCCTACCGGTCAGTTACTGGTCACCTCCCAGGCATCTGTAGGAGGGGAGCCAGCTCTGGTCAGCCAAGGGCAAGCCTCCAGAGAAGTCCGTGAGCCTTTAGCAGCCAACACCCATTCCAGCAGGGGCCGGGTGCACTGGCTGCTAAGAGGACCGGCTGGGCTCCAGTGCACCTGCTCCAGAGCCCGCTCTAGCTGACCCCTCTGCGCAGAATGCTCCTCCCCTAGGTAGCCTCTTAGCTCACTCCCTTTCCTCCTTCAGGTCTTTGCTAAAACCTCACCTTCTCAGTGAAGTCTACCCCGGCCATTCTATTGATGTGCAAATTGCACCTCCACCCCCTCCTCATCACCCTTTCTCTGCTCCACTTTTTCTTTTGGTCCACAGTACTCACCACCCTACACATGCATAATTTACTTCTTTGGTATGTTCAGTTGTTTTTGGATTTATTTTATTTTTTGGTGAGGAAGATTGGCCCTGAGTTAACATCTGCCAATCTTCCTCTATTTTGTATGTGGGATGTCGCCACAGCATGGCTTGACGAGTAGTGTGTAGATCCGCTCCTGGGATCTGAATCTGCAAACCCTGGGCCACTAAAGTGGAACATGTGAACTTAACCACTACACCACCAGGCTGGCCCCGTTCAGTTGTTTATGGCTTGTCTCTCCCCATTAGAAGGAAAGCTCTTTAGGGACAAAAATACTGGTCTAGCCTTAGCACCGTGAATAGTGCTTGGCGTATACTAAGCACTTAATAAATACTTGTTGAATTAATTAATTAAGTCTCAAAGGGTCCCTGACCCAAAGAAGGGAGAAAGTCAAGAGCCTAAAGAAATAGATGGTGTAAGAGGGCACTAGCCCAGCCAGTAGGTGTGTTGTGGGGCCTACAGGAGGAGTCCCCCACCTCCAGAAGGACATGGATGGTATCATTTTTGAGTCCAAATGAAAGCAAAGTCCTCATTACAATGTACTCTGAGTGGCGGCTCAAAGCCGTTCCACCCTCCACTGCTGCTGTACTTGAGAAGGTGGGAAGTTTCTACTTGCTCTTCTAAAATAACTTTGTCTTTACCCTCCCTCAGAAGTCTCAGCTTGGGAAAAGTGTGACCACCCTGATGATAATAGCTTAGGTAGCAGAACTTTTCATCCAAAGATATGGAAATGCTAAGATATGGAATAACTCAGATACGGCGATGCTTCATAAACACTAAGTGAGGAATTTTCACAGTTTCCTTAGAGGATGCTTACTAACGTGCACGCGCTCAGAAGTTGAGGGACCAAGTTGAGACGCACATCTTGTCTGTCTTACAAAGAAGGTGTCTTAGACAAATGCTGAGAAAAATGCTTTTTCAAAAATCATCTGTTCTTAGCCTTGTCCCAAACAATTCCCAGGTAATTGTTTATCTCTTGCCTAAAGAAAACGGGCAGAGGATTAGACAGACATCACCCAAAAGAGAATGAATGATGAATGAACAGGTAGATGGGAGAATGCTCAATTTAACCAAAGAAATGTAAATTAAAACAACAGTCAGACATGATTGTCATCTATCTAACTAGGAAAGATTTTGTACTGTACTAACAAACTGGTGAAGAAAATCTTTCCACACATGCACGGAAGTGTCAAGTGGTAAAGGCTAATAGAAAACTACGTGCTAGATGTATTTATAGACTTTGCTATCTTCATAACCTCCGACCTACTAGAGTCAGAACCCTATCCTACCAAAATAACCTAAAATTCAGGTAAGAAAAGCCTTTTGAAACCAGCCATAGGGGTTTATAGCAGGACTAAGAAGGAAGAAAGAGAGAGAGAGAGAGAAAACTCATGAAAGCTGGTGACAGATTCCTTCAAAATTTTTCTTTGGTTTAACTTTCTTTCACAAGGACAACTTTTTGTGTGTGTGTGAAGATTGGCCCTGAGCTAACAACTGGACCAGTCTTCCTCTATTTTGTATGTGGGACGCTGCCACATTCTCTATCAACTCAGGCTGAAATGCCACTTACACACATTTTCTTCATTGAAGTTGACTTTGCCCATAAGTCAGATGATGAAGCTGAATACAGCATCAAAATATGCAAACCATTTCCCCCGGGATACAAATGCCAGATATGGCAGACACAGACTTCACAAAACATTGTGTGTGAGTGTGTGTATGCGCCCGTGCATGCAAGGACAATTTTTGTCACATTTCCCTGTGGCCCAACAAATAGAATACTGTCATTTAGTTTCATAATTGGAATTGCTGATTTCTTGTGCTTTTGACAGTTGGGTCATGTTTCCAATAGTTCTAAAAACTTCCTCCTGTGCATGGCTCTTATTAACATGGAGCCATGTTAGTAACTAGTCTATTTTCAAAATTCAAAACAACCATCTAAAAAATTCTCTGAATTCTCTTGATCTTCTTTCTCTTTGAACTTCACTCACTAAAAATCAACCAAAATTGTGGAGTTTTTTTCTGTCTGAACTAGAATAGATGCATCAACAATGAATACTTTATTTTTCAGGAAAGACATTCACTCGTGAAAAAAAAAGTAGCTTCAGCCCGTAAAACACGTGTTCATCCCAAATGGGATTTAAGTTTTTGTTTTTTTAGTTTTTATCAGGCAAGCTATTTACACGGTTGTCGGCAGTTTCCAGTTTCTGGAGGTGGCACCTCTGTAGCAGAGGCCCTCCTGATGACTTCATAAAAATGTCTACTCAGACTTCATTTACTTTGGAAAAATTAACGGAAATAGGCTGTTTGGTTCCTCATGGTGAAGCGAAATCTCAGCTGTTGATCTCGGAGATGCTGTGGAATCATGAGACATGGGATGCAGGGATGTTGGGGAGGAGCAGAGAAGGTTCCATTCATCCCGAGCAGAAGACGTGCCCTCTTGGCCCTCACACGAGAGGTCATCCTAAGATATGGGAGAAACGGCAGGCAGACGTCTCCCCTTATCCACGGCTGTGTGAGAGGCCGTCACCTCCCCACCATGGATCAGGGCCTGAGAAAGGGCACAGCAACGCCATTTTCCCTCTGCTGGGGAGCCTCGCTACGCCTGACCTAGGGCCTGGAGTTGCACTCAGTGCTACTTCCAGGAAACACGGGTTCATTTCCTCAGATCTTGGCAAAGATAGGCAGGATGGGGTGGAAATTTCCTGCTTTGAGTCTCTGCCATAAAATTATGTCTAAGGGATTTTCCTGCTGTAAAATTCTAAATTTCCATTTAGTCAAGGAAAAGAAACCAGCCACAGATGGAGATGAAGCAACGTAAGGCTAAGGAGAGCTAACGAAGAGCAGGCCTCAGGCACACACACTGGGAACAGGGCTGTTGGGCTGCGGGTGGCTCCTGCCTGGACCCTGGTCTTCCCTAGACATTTCCTCTGCCCACCTGTTTCTTGCTCCTGTCCCACAGATGGTCCTCTGTGCATTGCCAGTCTCCCTGGCTTTGCCTTGGCTCAGCGTGGCTGCTCCAGACCCTGAAGTCCAGCTCCCCACATTCAGACCCCTGGAAAAGGAATTTGACCCAGCTTGGGTCAAGAGTCCATTGCTTGTCCAATGAATGATTGGTCAGAAAGGTCCAGTCACGTGGTAGAAACATTACCACCCAGGCACATGACGTTACTAGAGGGAAAGAGGACAGACTTGGGGAGGGGCAGGGCCCCCCCAAATGTCTACAGCAGAGTTGGCGGTTCCTTCCTTCCCACCCTTCTCCTGGCACTCGGGGTTCACAGCAGCCTCCTCTGGTTCCCTGAGAAGCACATGCCAAGGAGAATTCAATACGGGAGATTTATTGAGGGAGATGCCTGGGAGGAAAGACGGCGGGGTCGCCAGACAAGGCTAGGAGAACCGTCAGACCACCATGCAGGTCGGAATCCAGGGAAGGAAAGAGGGAAGAAAGGAGGTTGGGTAGGAAGATTGTCAGCCTGCAGTACATTTTAACGAAGTTTCAGCAGGACCAATGAGGCGTCTGTCTTAGTTCCAGATGCTATAACAAGACACCATAGACGCGGGGCCTCAAATAACAGAGACTTATTTCTCACAGGTCTTGAAACCGGCAAGTCCAAGATTAAGTTTCCAGCAGGTTCTAAATCTGGTGAGAGCCCTCTTCCTGGTTTGCAGACAGCCACTGATAGAAAGGTCATCTCTCAGGTGTCCCCTCTTATAAGGGCACTAATCCCATTCATGAGTGCTCCATCCTCAGGACCTAACCACCTCCCAAAGGCCCCACCTCCTCACACCATCACATTGGGGGTTAAGGCGCCAACACATGAATTTTGGGGGCACACAAATTTGGGGGCATGCGAGGAGTCCCACGTGTCTCAGAAGCAGTCCTGCCTTAGCATCCCAGCCATGCTTGGCCATTGGTGGGGCATCCATGGGAGCATGGACATGCTGGACTGTGGTGGTGGATTCAGAGCACAGCAGCTGGGGTGTCAGTCCATTACACTTCCCCAGTAGGAGATCTGAGAGGCACAAGTTCAACGCCAACACATAGGCCCTCCTTTATTTTAAAAATGTAAAAACTCTCCTTAACTCAAGGGCTGTACAAAAACAGAAGGCAGGCTGGATTTGGCCCATGGCCCAGAGTTTGCTGACCCCTGGTTTGAGTTACAAGTTAAGGTTTCTATTGCTTGCAGACAAAACCCTCCTAACTTCTACAAGGGGTAAGTGCCACTGACACAGGGATGCTGACTTAGGGCTGCTTGTCATCCTAATTCCCATCGAAATTGGTCCATCGACATTCAGGCTCACAAATCTGCAGACCCTATCTTACTTTCCTTCTTGCTCGCATGAAAGGATGGGTATTTTCCTTTTCCTCTCATCCTCTCCTCACCTCTTGAAGCTCCTAACTTAAGGTTAAGGTAGTGGGTATGGGGTGGGGGCAGGGCTTCTGTAACAGAAGTCAGACCTGCAAAGAGAAATAGAATCTTACAGTTTAATAAGGTATGGGGGGCTCGCTAGCAAGAATCAAAGATCTGATTGTCTTTTAGATACTTCCCCACTGCCCCCCTTCCCAGCCAGACCAGAAAGGTCACTTACTTTTGCCTCCAACATACTAACACACACACACACACAAACACACACACATACTCCTAACTGAGGAAATGAATGGAGCAGAGAATGGTTGATAAACTTAACCTTCATGGGGGCAGAAGTCGTGTTGGACACCAAGGAGATGGGGCCTTGAGGGAAAAAAAAGGTAAAAAGAATTAAATTGGAGGGAGGGAAGAAAGAGAATGAGAGATTGTGGAAGGAAGAGAGTGTGGGGTATTTCGCCCCAGATTTGGTCAAGTGGTGCACCCCCAAGGTCCAGGGCAGGGCCAAGACCCATGGGAGATCTCAGAGACAAGTTGGAAAGACCAGAGGAGCCATTCCTGAATCTCCACCTCAATGTAGACTCTGCAAGGGCTGGACTAGACCACCTGAAGCTGCTGGGAAGGACAACCGAACATTTCCAAGATCCTCCGTAGGCATCACAGGCTAGACCGTTCTGCCCTGGACTGGACTGCTTCTGCTCCAGGAGAACAAGCGCTGTGCTGGGGTTACCCAGGTTAGTGGAGCAGCCATTTATCCATGTGTAGTCCTTGACAAAATTAAGGGGGCCATGCCAAGGATTTCTAAGGAATATTTAACAGAGACTGAGGTCCAGTGTGTACATTGGGATAGAAAAATTTCCTTATTGGAAAAAAGAGGTTCTGTTCAAAAAGCTGGAATGCATGTACAGTCACCCACCACAGAGCAGCCAGTCCTGAGCCCCATCTCTGTAGGATGCTGTACCCCTGGCTGGTTCCTCCTTATTTGGGGATTGGCTTCCCAAAGGGAAAACGCCTAGCATTCGGATTTGGGGAGCAAGTCCAATAAATTGCTGTTTCAATTTTAGGCCTTTTTAAAGACAAAATCAACTTGAAACCTCAGGAAAAAAGTCTCATCACATGCACTATGTATTTAACCAAAATCCTATTCCACTGCTGTGTGCCATTCTCCTGCGTGAGAAGCCAGTGTTGGTGGGACACCCAGCAGAGCTATTAATATCTCGTGAGTCATTTGAACAGTGCTTTTGGAAATGGTATCCCTTCACTTTCTTTCTGGGGGAAAGAGAAAATATTTCTAACACATGGAAAGAGTAATTTCTAATATTCCAGGTCTGTTCTCATATTTCTAATTATAACTTTGGGTTATTAAAATTTTTCTATCACCAACAGACACTAGTATTTAGGAGGCAGCTTAACTTCCTCAGCAGTTCAGGAGATCACAGATCCAGAAACTTTTCCCAAAGAATTTGGATGAGGATTGCTGGTGAACATGAAAAGTGCATGGTGAGAAGGGCAGTGGATTGTCCTTCCCCATTTCATCAAGATTTTAAAGGGGAAAACCCTGACTTAGTGACCACCTGTGGGGGCAATGCCATTCGTCTTGGTATTAGCCTGCTGGGTTAGTCAGGATTCTTGGGTGGCAGGCGAAAATAAAGCCCCAGTGTAAACCAGCTTTAGTGAAAGGCAGGAATGTGTTGGTTCACGTAACCAGACTGGGAGGAGAACAGGGCTGGGCTCCTTGCCGGAGTGGCTGGAACCAGGGTCTGCAATGCCAGCAGGATTCTTGCTTTCTCGTCTCCTCTTTTCCCTGTGCCTTTGCTCCATTGTTTTCAGACTAAACTTTTCATGAGACATCAGAGGGGGCATGGCCACTAATGGATCCTGCTGCATATCCTCAGACTTCCTAACCAAAGGAGAAAATCGTTCCTCTCTCCCAGATCTAGTTTCCATGTCCCCATGGAAGACAGTGGTTGGCAAGGTTTCCTGTGCCCACTCCTGGGATCAATTTGTTGCACGAAGGGGCATGGAAATACCATGAATGTAGCCAGGAGGGTGGAATCTGTTAATAAAACAACGAGGGAAATGGAGCTGGGCAGTCTGAACAGATGATGTGTCCCACATCTCCCTTCTTCTGGGAACTGTTCCCTCCTCCCACATCCAGAGGAGGGAAGACTGATCCCGCCCCTTTGCCACCCTGATTGTCAGATATGGGCATCTGCTGGTCCATGGGAATCCTCTCCCAGGAATTAAGAACTGGGGTTCGGAGATACCAGCTCAGTCTGCAGCTTGCTTGTACTGAGGAGATGTTGAAGGAGCCATTTCTTCACCATCAGGATGGGAGGGCTGGGAAACACAAAGAGCTGGGCTGCAAGACAAGAGGAAAAGGAAGCAGCAATTTACAGAGAGAAGAAGATGCAAAGGGCTGAGTGTTCTGATGGGATTTGTGTCCTGGTTCCAGTGATTCCTGGTGTCCAGCCACATCCCTGCTACCAGCTCTGTGCAACACCTCATATCCTGATAACCCCCCACTTTCCCTTAAGGAAGCTCAAATTTCACTTCTATTGCTTGCAATCAAAAGTATTCTAACAGGGGCCGGCCCGGTGGCGCAGCAGTTACGTGCGCACGTTCCGCTTCTCAGCGGCCCAGGGTTCTCCGCTTCGGATCCTGGGTGCGGACATGGCACCGCTTGGCAAAAGGCATGCTGTGGTAGGCATCCCACGTATAAAGTAGAAGAAGATGGGCATGTATGTTAGCTCAGGGCCAGTCTTCCTCAGCAAAAAGAGGAGGACTGGCAGTAGTTAGCTCAGGGCTAATCTTCCTCAAAAAAAAAAAAAGTATTCTAACTGATACTCTATTTAATCCTAAAAAACAGTCACAACCCTGGTACCCTGACACACGGCACAGTGCCACGATTTAATGGGTGGGTTCTGTTGCCAGTTTTCCTCAATGAATCCGAGTTGTGTCTCTTACTAACTCTGCGACATCAGACAAGTTACTTGACCTCTGTGTCAGTTTCCTCATCTGTAAAAGGAAGTGTTAATAGCACCTACATTACAGTGCTGGGAGAATTCTATATTTTAATCCTTGTAGAACCCAGTGCACGGCATATAAAAATCACTCAATAAACGATAGCAATTATTGATAGCGGAAGAGGGCAGTAGTGTCTGGGAGAAATTTTACCATCTCTTTAAAGATCCAAGAAGCAAAACAAGGGAGATAACTCCCCCCTCAACACGCATACTCTCTAGCCAGGAGTCATATTCCCAGGTGGTTAGATGTGTCATTTTGACCACTCCAGTGTCACTCCCGATATTTGGCCGCCAACACATAGAAGGGTTAACAGGGACTTCCTCTAAGAAAGTTGAACTTTCCTATAATGCTTGTATTGGGGTATAAGGATAACACCCATCTCAGACACTGTCATTATTAAAACATCAAATCTGAGTGTCAGCACACGTATGGAGTGGAGGACAAGACCTACATGTGATTTACTATGTTCAAAGAGATGCTTGCTAATGAGATTTTTCTGTAGTATCATACATAGGCAAATGCAACAATACTAAGGAGAACGGAGAAAAGCCAAATGTCAGGCAACATGTGGTTGTAAGGGGAGCATCATTACTGTCACAAAAAAGCCACATTTGGAGGGATTATCAGTGTCTGAAAACCTGTGTTGGTTGGTTTCTTGGCTACCCTTTGGTTCTACCAGGTAATAGGTTTGTACAGCAGACAGTTAACACAGCCACACGGTTAACTTAATTTACTCTCACCTTTAGTGATCAGATTTTGGCAAGAGCTGAAAAGGAGTGGAAATAATTAAAAATCAAGGGGCCAGCCTGGTGGCGTAGCTGTTAAGTTCACACATTCCGCTTCGAAGGGCCTGGGGTTCACCAGTTTGGATCCTGAGTGCAGACACGGCACCGCTTGGCAGGCCATGCTGTGGTAGGCGTCTTATATATAAAGTAGAGGAAGATGGGCATGGATGTTGGCTCAGGGCCAGTCTTCCTCAACAAAAAGAGGAGGATTGGCAGCAGATGTTAGCTCAGCGCTAATCTTCCTCAAAAAAAAAAAAAAAGAATTAAAGATCAAGAGCAATTTTTTAAAAAGAAGAAATCGTATTTTAGAAAGGAATAAAAGCAAGAGAAAAAAAGAACAGAAGAAAATCTGTTGGCACTGCCTTCTGGCCGGCCCTCTTTTACTTTACATTCCTTACACTCATAGATGCAGATCTCCCTTGCCAAAGAGTGACCTCCTTGAGGTCCGGATCTAAGCCTGGGCTATCGTTGTCTCCCACGGGGAGCTCACCCCTGAGCCTGATCCACTCTAGGACCCGACTGTTCCCATCTGACTGAAAGATGGAGGAAATCAGGAAGACCAAAAGGAAAGGACAAGAGCAAACAAGACAACTATCTGAAAGTGAGTCTTGAATTTCTCAGAACTGGAGCATCTCTAGAGGATCTCCCAGACGGGATGTGGAGGCACTGATGGTTAAGGCGAAAATCTCCTGGAACGTTTTAGCAGTGGAAATGCTGTTAGGTTAAATCTGTTCATACTTTGCTTTAGTGAGACTGGATTTTCCACAAAGAAAGTTCTTGGACAGGCAATGCCTCTTCCACTCTTCTGTGAGCAAATTTGCACTGCTTAACACACTGCTGCAAGAATCTTGGGATATTTTATATTTCTCTTACATCCCTTATAGGCAGTCAGAATCCATTTCTGGAACATAGATGTTGTTTTCCAGCAAAGCATGCTGAATCCTTTAGACATTCATTATTTCCCAGAACAAAAAGAAAAACCGTTCTCTTAAGATCCATAATCTGTTTCCAGAATATTCAGACAATCTCATTTCTTCCTCCTTCCTATTACTCATCCCCCCTCCAGCCACTCCCATCAAGGTCCTGGGAACACACCTGAGGCCTTCACGCCACTGACTTTGCTCTTCACCGGGATGCCCTGCCTACTGGCTAATTTAAGAATTAATTACATATCATTTCAAATTATTCTCTGTTTTACATATTCTAGTCAAGCCAAACTGCAACGTCAGCTGAAATAGAGACAGAGCAGTGGAGGGCAATGGTTACGGGCACAGACGCTAGAGTCAAACTGTCTGTGTTTGAACCTAGGTCTTGCCACTAACTAGCGAGGTGTCCTCAGATAAGTAACTTAACCTCTCCGTGCAGGAGGGAGATCTGACCTAGCCGTGAAAGTCTGTAATCTGAAGGTTGTGAGGCAGTGACAGCCGAGCTGAGCATTAAATCATAGGAATTAGGGGCCGGCCCGGTGGCCCAGCGGTTAAGTTCGCACGTTCCGCTTCTCGGCGGCCCGGGGTTCGCTGGTTCGGACCCCGGGTGCGGACATGGCACTGCTTGGCAGCCATGCTGTGGTAGGCGTCCCACGTATAAACTAGAGGAAGATGGGCACGGATGTTAGCTCAGAGCCAGGCTTCCTCAGCAAAAAGAGGAGGACTGGCAGTAGTTAGCTGAGGGCTAATCTTCCTCCAAAAAAAAAAAAAAAATCATAGGAATTAACTTGGAGAAGTCAGAAGGGAAGGGCGTACCCAAGAGAAGCACAGTAAATCCAAAAGCCTTGCTATGGGAGGGAGCATCGTGCATAGAAGGGAGTAAGAGGGCCCAGTGGGGCGCAGTGCGCACCAGATAAAGCTGGTGAGTTAGGGAGAGGGCAGAATTTAGCAGAGTTTAGTATCCATAGCTTAGAAATTATATTCCCTATTCACTCAACAAATTTTGCTTACGAGGAGCCACCAACACGCTTATTTTACATAAATTGGATTCATTCCATATGCTGCTTTTATTAGGAATATTTTTTGAGCAATAAATATACAGTTATTAAACCTATCTCTTATTGTTGGATCTACAGATTACTTCCAACTTTCCATTATTATTAAAAATAGCATGGCCAACTTTTTTTATCTGGACATTTGTTCAAATATTTCTTGGCATAAATCCCTACAAGAGGAATTGCTAGTTCTGAAAATTCATTAACATATTTTAATCATAACTTGTCTGGGAAATTAGCATGTTGAATGGTCAAGGTTTGATGCTATATGAGGCTACAGTCTTTTGAGGTTGGTACCACGGTCAGATTTGGAGGCACTCTTGGGATGCCTACTCTAAGAACCTACTTCTCAATTGTCTTCACCGTGTGAGGAATTCCCTTCTATTTCTGATCCCCATGAGTCCTTTCCACAAATTCAGATCACACCATACTGACAGCCAACGAAATATCTCTAACCTCAGCTCTAGACGCCTGGCTGTCCCACTCCTGGGCTCCATAGGAGAGGAAAGGCTTTCCTAACTGTCTCTGAAGGATCTCCCTCTGGTCTGAGACACACTATTAAAGAAGGCAGTTTCTGACATTCCTTTTCTCTCCTCTGGCCTCCTACTTTGTCCAGTTCCATTTTCCTGCAGTAAATTCACTAACTTGTCAAAGGCAGATGGAGCTCAGATGATTCTATAACAGATTGTGGTTTTCCCTTCTGCTGAGTTGACAGACGCCATGTTCTCCGGAGTCTGCATCTTCCATGGACTCCTTTCAACATCTACTGTCCTTTTCCTCTTTCAAAGTCCTGTGTGTATCCCCACCCCTAGATTACTTTCTAAGGACCCATTTACTGTGAGATCACAGATAATTTCTAGGCTTCTAATGATTAACATGGCCAATCTCTTCCCTTCTTTCTCAGCTGTTCTTTGCATTCCATTTCTTCATTGCAAAAAACCTGTTTCCAAGGTCAGTGGGTCTCTCTTGCTAAAGCGGCCAGACTCCGGGTCGACCTGGGAAGGATACCTGGTGTCCAGGTAAAGTTAGGCTCATCGTGTGCCAGGCACAGTGCTAACTGCCTTACATAGGTTATGCCTTTTCATCCTCACGGCAACCCCGTGGGGTACGTATCATCACGGTCCCCATTTTACAGATTAGGAAACTGAGGCTTAGGGAGGTTGTCACT
The DNA here is from genome assembly GCF_041296235.1 of Equus asinus. Taxonomy (NCBI): domain Eukaryota; kingdom Metazoa; phylum Chordata; class Mammalia; order Perissodactyla; family Equidae; genus Equus; species Equus asinus. The sequence goes on along the minus strand of NC_091808.1, from coordinate 7,889,695 downwards.
CATCTACGATCACACGGTTACAATGTGGGGATGGACCCCACTTCTGCTTGCAAAGACAGATGAAGAAAAGGGAGGCAGGCCAAGAAAGAAAATATAAAATGAAGTAGAGCAGAGCCGGAAAGGCAAGCAGGCGGGCGGAAGCGGCCCCTTTCCTGTCTCCTTCCCGCCCTGGGCTGAGCCTCCAGCGGGGCCCGAACGCCTCCCAGCGGCCGCCTCTCTGCCCCGCGAGTTTCCGGCCTCGGGAGGGCGTCATTAGCGAGCGCCCTCCGTTGGCGCCGGCCTCGTGCGTGCGTGGGCGCAAGACGTCGGCGAGGAGGCGGGCCTTCCGGTCCTCACGAAAGTCATTTCCGGCGGGAGCCGGAAGGCCGTCCTGGATGGCCTCGGGGGCGGCCTGTGCTTGGAGCTGAGTGTTGAAGCTGCCGGCCCGCGCCCGCCGGTCGCCTCATGCTGCGGGCCGCGGCCGCCAGCCTCCGCTCGGATTGGTGGCGCTAAGGCGCCGGGGCAGCGCGCGACATGTCGTCGGGCCTCCGCGCCGCCGACTTCCCCCGCTGGAAGCGCCATATCGCGGAGGAGCTGAGGCGGCGGGACCGGCTGCAGAGGCAGGCGTTCGAAGAGATCATCCTGCAGTGTGAGCAGCTGGCGGGCGGTCGGGCAGAAGCACGCGGGGCACCGGCGGGAACCCGGGGCCGAGCCCCGCGCTGCCCCGGCGCCCCACCCCTTTTCACATCTTTTCCTCTTCTCTTCATTTTGTCTTTGGGGTGACCGCAGAGGGTTTCTTTTTCTGAGCTGTGTGTTCTTCTCTGGCGGGCACCGCTCATGCTTCTGTTTGTAAATCCCAGCAGCTCGCACAGTGCTGATGCACTTAAATGGGCAGGTTCCAGAAATGTCCCGTTGCGCGCATCGTGTTACTGAAACAGGCGCTGATTTTAAGCATCGACTCGCGCGGTTAACGTCGTGCTCTGAGTGTAATGAAACGTTCGGCCTTGATTTCCTCAGGCCTCTCGTCCTTACTCCACCTTGGTGTTCTTTGACTGTTAGACATGTGACTCTTAACACCCTTTTTTAGTAGGGACGTGATAGTCTTTACTGTTACTGAAAACTTCTATATGAAAGAGATGGTGCCCCCCCCCCCCATTCCCGGTGCAATTTGGGTACAAAAATGTTTGTACCCTTGGATACGTCTTAGCATTTCCTTGCCGCTCCCCCCAATTTTACCGTAGGTCATGACCCATTTGGGGGCAGAAACGGGTACTCTTCGGTCCTATGGTTCCATCTACCCCTTGAAGTAAGCCCAACAAGTCTCTTACGTTATGTTGATGATGGGATTCAGTCATAGGTTGCCTTTATTGAATTCAGATTGTGCTAAATCAGTGGTTCCCAAATTTAGCTGCACCTTAGAATCACGTGGGGATCTTTTAAAAATTAAGCCCGGACCAACTAAATCGCAGCATATGGGCTGGAACACAGGTGTCAGTATTTTTTTGATGCTCCCCGGGTAATTCTAATGTGCAGACAAGTTTGAGTGCTGTGGCAAATATTTGGCATGTGCTTTTCACTTTATGTTCTCGAAAATTCTATGAAGTAGGTCCTGTTGCCGTTTTCACACATGAGGAAACCAAGACTGAGAGAGATTAGTAGGTTCTCTAGGGAGGCACAGCAGGTTAATGGTGGGGCCTGGATTTGAACGCAGACTTAATGGCTCCTAACTTGGGCATTTGGTATCTACTTTTCTCACTGGGTCCCCCCGGGAAATGTCCTTTCCTTGCTTTTCGCTGAGCCCATTCTCTTAACAAAGATAGTAAGAAAGGGGGACGATGCTCCGCTGTTGTGCTCATTCCTTATACTCTAAGAGGCCCTGGCAGACAAGTGCTCTTTCAGAAAGCCAGAAGCATAAGAAACCTCTCTTGCTCAATCGTGATGCTCTCGTAGGTTGTGTAAACTCAGGTCATCAGGTGTTTATTAAATGCCTGTTCTTTAAAAGCTAGTACACATTGCAAGGCGAATTGGGTTGAAGGTCTGCTTCCACTCACTCCTTTATTAATTTTTTCACTTACTTTCTGAGTCTGATTTGCTGCATCTATAAAATGGGGGTGAAACCTGCCCTACCTGCTTCATAAAAATAGTGTGTGAGTGCTTTCAAAGCCATCTCTGTACTTGTCTATAAACGGAAGGCATTTGTAATTGCATTGACACAAGTGGAATGGTGTTTCTGCATTGAAAATGGACATATTGATGGGGTGGGAGGATGCAGGAGAAAAGTCGGGAGCAATGGATCCTAGAGAGGGAACACATCTTCAAATAGCTTTAAATGGCGATTAGTGTGTGCTTGAGGGGCTAGGAGAGGAGACTGAGTGACAGCCAGTTACGGGGGCAGGAGAGTAAGACAACTTCTGCCTGTTAAAATCTCTTTAGGCTGGGGATTGACAATAGAGAGATCACTTCAAAGTTTGACTGTGGAACACCCCCACTCCTCATTCCAGCCTTCCCAGGCCAGTCACGCTCTGACCCTCATTCAACCCAGTGTTTCCTGTGCAGTTCCTGCCTGTCAGCCTGAAGAGAGGCTGTGGGGACAGGAGTGGCTTCCCTCGGTCTCCATTCTTCTTTTTAGTGAGAAGAACTAGTAGGAAGGATCCCTCTTGAATACCTCGTGTCTTTTGAGAGACCTAATGTAATCCTAGGGCACCCAGCTCTGGTGTAACATTTTGAAGATCTTATTAGAATTCTTTGACACTGGTGAATATCCAAGATTGAAACCACTTCCCTGTTCTGCTGGGCTAATTCATTAAATTAATAGAGATGAAGAGAGTCGTTCTATTTCTGCCCAGGAGTTCCGTTTTCAGATATCAAGGAGAAGTAGGACTCAAGAGGGTCCTACTTTAAGAGGAAAGATATGGGCCGCCCCGTGGCCAAGTTTAAGTTTGCGCACTCCGCTCCTGCGGCCTGGGGTTTCACTGGTTCGGATCCTGGGCGCGGACATGTCACCGCTCATCGGGCCATGCTGGGGTGGCATCCCACATGCCACAGCTAGAAGGACCCACAGCTAAAAATATACAACTATGTACTGGGGGGCTTTGGGGATAAAAAGGAAAAATAAAATCTTTAAAAAAAAAAAAAAGAGGAAAGATAAGCTCCTCTAACAAGAGTAGTCACTGGCATAAGCCTATCAAAATTTTGTTCTAGAGCAGTTCTAATCTCAGACTTTTGGGAGATGTGACACCCCCATCAGGTGTAGCCTTTCTGCAAGTTTCCCATGGTTGCTTTCTTGTTCTCCTTAGCGTAACTCCCATCCACATCTGACCTGCTGGCCCCCTGTGTGCCTGTCATTCTTACATGTCATTTCTAGCAAGAATTGGAATTCACATTTATCACATTCAGAAAGAGAACTCATTTTCTTCCTTACGCTGTCCACTCTTGTTGTTCTCTGACAACCTTGGCATCTTCTGCCCAGTTGCCTGAGTAAGGAACCTCAGAATGATCTTTGACTTTTTTGTTTTGTGTGAGGAAGATTGGCCCTGAGCTAACACCTCTTGCCAGTCTTCCTCTCCTTTGTGTGTGGGATGCTGCCGCAGCATGGCCTGATGAGCCACGTGTAGGTGCACCTGGAATCTGCAGCTGCAAACCCTGGGCCACTGAGGCAGGAGCGCACCGCCTAACCGTGACACAGCCCGGTGATGAGCCACGTGTAGGTGCACCTGGAATCTGCAGCTGCAAACCCTGGGCCACTGAGGCAGGAGCGCACCGCCTAACCGTGACACAGCCCGGTGTTTGACTTCTTACTAATAAATACCTGTTCACGTCACTGCCTGCTTGTCAAATCTCTTATTTCCCCATTGCCAGTGAGAAAAGGTCTGAATTTCTCATCCTGCCCGTGCGTGTGTTGGCTCCAACGTTTCTTTCTGGCCATTTAGACAACTCTTCTAGTCTTGCCTGGACTGTCATCTTCCCTTGTGAAACCATCCGAGAAATTGAGCTCCTTGAGGTCAGGGCCTCTCGTTCCTATTTGTATCCCTAGTGCCCTGATCTAAAAATTAAATTTTCCAAATGTAGGGGCTGGCCCCATGGCCGAGTGGTTGGGTTCACATGCTCCGCTTAGGCGGCCGAGGGTTTCACCGGTTCGAATCCTAGACGCGGACATGGCACCACTCATCAGGCCATGCTGGGGCAGTATCCCGCATGCCACAACTGGATGGATGCACAACTAAAAATACACAACTATGTACGGGGGGCTTTGGGATAGAAAGGAAAAATTTCCAAATGTAATAATAAGGTAAAGTTCTCGTATTACTGAGAGGTGCATAGCATTTCATGTTTACATTGTGTTTTGCTATGTTTTTTACTTTTTCCTCCTGGGGTACAAATAGGTGACTGTGGGAGTAGAAAGCATGTTTGACTGCCTTTAATAGGGGGACATTCTTGCAGGGGTATTTCCACAGGTTCCTTTGGCAGGGCTGCCCATGCCTAGTCTGGGGTATATCCAAGGAGTGTGCATGTCTGCATTTTGGACGATTGCTACAATCGGTGACAAAGTGCAGTACATGATACTTTGACACCTAATAAAAGTGAAAACTACCCAGTCATCTTCTGGTTATTTTTTAGTCTGAATCTTTATAAGATAGTAAACATAAAGTATACATAGGTTATAATAAATTACTTGATTTTTTTTTTTTTTTAGATAACAAGTTGCTGGAGAAGTCAGATCTTCATTCAGTGCTGGCCCATAAGCTACAAGCTGACAAGCATGACACACCAAACAGGCATGAGATAAGGTATTTTGAAACTATCCTGTCTTGCTTGTATCTCCTCCTTAATTGAATTTGTCTCGGTTCACTTACCACTTCTCTAACTCAGAAGCAAACCAGGTTCTGTTTCTGTGCTCCAGTTTCTGTCAGCTTCTTTCAAATAAGAACTGCTGAAGCCAAGTAACTAAAATGGTTTTTCTGAAGGTCCCTGCCCACCCAGAAGGCTGATCGTAATGCTGTAAGATTGAGAAGCTGCTTTAGGTGGGTAACTAGGCCACTTCCTCCTCTGGCCTACCAGAGTTCACTTTTTCGAAATAATCAGACAAGTAAGCATTCTTAAGCAGATTTACATGGGTCTTGTTAATGCAGGATTGATTGACTCAGAAACATGAATTGGTTTTTATACAAGATAGGTCTGTAGTTCAGTTTTTCAACATATTTTAGTAGGTTGTGAAATCAGACTAGCAGGTTGCAAGAAGCTTTTTTTGTTAAGAACAGGAAAAATCTGCATTGTAATAGGAAGGGTATTGTTTCGTTAAATATGCACCTATGTGTTTGTGATAGAGAGTTTGCTGTATTTACTTGGGCTCTTCTTGTAAACTGTATTTTTTTTTTGAGGGTCAGGATTCAAAAAATCTGAAGGCCAGACTTCATCAAAACAGCTTAAATGGAGTCACTCTAGAGTCTTACTGCCCTCTTTTTCTGTATGTTCATCGTGTTTGCACGTTAAATTGGATGGTTTGTATGGGAACGGTACCCATTATTGCTCTAAAATCTACCTAGCTGTATTGCATATCAGTTAACATTTAGCAATTGTGAAAACAAAGTTGATAGTAATTTAGGGTTTTTTTTTTTTTTTTAAACCCAGAAATGCTAGGGATAGCGCGGTGTGTTTATTCCTGTAGCTGAATCTGCCGTATAAGCACCTGCCGTCCATGTTTCCTCATCTGCTGAGGACATCTCCTGGCAGACCAGAGTGGGAAAGACGGATGGAGGGCCCGGCCCAGGTTCCGTCCCTGCTTCGTAACAACACAGGAGACCGTGCCTGGCTGTGTCTCTGAGAGGTCTTCCGAAGTATTGAAAATAGTAGTTGTAGTGTTTGGTCAATTTTAGGTGTAGAGAGTGCCATTTTACCTTTTTCATCTAAATTCAATCAATTGGAAACTTAAAACATTTTATTTCTATCTGGTTAGACTCTCAGTGACTATTCCTGTATCTTATATCTGACAGTTCCTTTGACTGGACATCACTGGGGTGATAAGATCTCCTTAGTTGGGGGTCCTTCCTTTCCTGCACACTTGTGTCCACAGTCAGGCCTCTCCTCCTGACTGCCTTGTTTCTATTAATGGGATCCGTATTTTCCACAAGTCATCGATGATTCCTTTTTCCCTCAGTATCCTCCCCCTGCCCACACGCAGTCGGTCACCCAGGCCCGTTGCTGCTTTGCCCACAGTCTCCTGTGCATCTGTCTCTTAGTTTACGTTAATTTTGCCACCCCCTTGGTTTATTATCTATGCGTTCATCCCTGGACTGTGGCAGGCAGGAGTCTTGTCCACTCAGACATTTGGTGACTGCAGTGTGAGCTGTGCATTAAGGCTGCAGAGAGGAGCAAGGCAGAGTCCTTGCTCAAGTAACTGAGTCTAGTGGGGAGGCCAATGCTAGTGTGATAGTGCACCACGGAAGATGGGTGCCTAATTGGTTTTCTTCTCCCTCCTTCTGTCTCTCCTTAAATCCTGCCCCTCTGTCGTAATTAATCTTAAGACACACCCTGTTTAAAAAGCTTTATCTGCATCACTTATCTGACTCCCCTCTTAAGTGTTTTAATCCCTTTGCTTCTGAATAGATTAAACTCTTCAGCCTGGCAACAGTTGATAGTTTTCTAAGTATGCTTCCTGGACAGCTGCATCTGGGAAATTGTGAGAAATGCAAAATCTTGGGCCCCACCCCAGACCTACTGTATCAGAAACTCTGGGAGTGGTGCCTAGTAATTCGCTCTAAGAAACCCTTTAGGTGAGTCTGACTATCTGAGAACCACTGCTTCAGTCCGTGGCACTCAGAGTGCCTGTGAGTTAGCTGCCTCACCCGAGGGCATGTTGGAAACACAGGGGATTGGCCTTATCTCACATCTTGCTGCGCCTGGGGTGGGCCCAGGACTCTGTGTGTAGACCTGCCCTCTGGGTGATTTGTCTGTCTCCCTGGTGAAGGCTATTAGTGGGCTCCTGTAAGGAATTTGGCTTCATTGTGATTAAGATTGGAAGTGGTAGGAGGCTTTGAGCTGTGGAATGAGTGACCTTGCTCTGCTGTCCTTAATCTCTTCTCTAGAATCCCAGCTCCTTGGAAGAAGGGACCAGCTTTGCATTTTGCATATTCCACATTGCTTTGCATTAAAATAAAGGGATTTGATAAAAATAATTTCTAGTCCTTCTAATCGCCATATGCAGTCAGTCACCCAGGCCTGTTGGTTCTTCTGCCTAATTAGGATGGTTTCTTGTAAGGGATGTTCCACTTTCTATTCTCTTGGCTTCTGCATCATGGGCTGAGATTGAGAAAGCACTGGGTTGCCTCAGAGGGTGACATATTTGCTTAGAACGTGTAGTAAATACTAGTGTAGATCAAGCATAAAATTAGGAGGGAGCATCATCCTGCCCTCTTTGCCCCCTTTATTTATGATAGGACATGTAGAGGAGGAGGTTCTCTCCCCTCCCTTCAGATACCGGTATCGTAGTTTTCCAGCTTTTTTCCTCTTCTCTATCTCTGTGCTTTCCCTGGATGATGGTGTCAGCTACTCGCTATAGTCTGATAATGCATATCTGTAGCTCCAGCCCAAACCCTTCTCCTAAACTGTGAGTCCCCAGGTCTACTCATCTACTGCTGTTTCTGATTTAGTGTGCAAACCCCTGCAGAGTTTCCAAAACTCCATTGACTCTTGAGGTCATCTGAACTCAGTCCATGGCCTCAGATACAGCTGTTTGCCGACAGCTTTTACATGTCAGTCTCTAGCCTGGACCTCTTTATTTGAAGTTCAGGTTCTAACATCCAGTTCACACTAGACATACCCACTTGGATGTCAACACTGAATCCTTCAGGCCTCCCTGAGACCTGCTCTTCCCCGTCGTTCTTCCCCTCTCAGGAGGTGACGCCTCCATTTCATCTGGCTGAAACGTTGCTCTGGCTGAAAGCCTTGGAGTCATCTTTCTCTCATACCCCACCTCTCATCAAAGGCGAATTCTGTGGTCTCTCTCAGAATCGATCTAGCTAGGATCTGCCCGATCTCCCCACCTCCACTGCCACCACCTTGATCGGAGCTGCCCTCTCGAGTCTGCACTGTGTGGTAGCCTGTAACTGGTCTCCCTGCCTCTACCCGTGCCGCCTGCAGTCTGCCGTCCACCCAGCAACATAGCGATCCCTTGGATCCGGCATTCCTCTGCTCAGAACCCTCCAATGGCTTCCAGTCATGTGTAGTAAAAGCCACGGTCCTCAGAGGAACTCCAAGGCTCTGCATGATCTCCCCACCCCTCCCTGACCCATCTCCCATACCGCCTGCTGCGCCAGGGGCTCCAGTCGCCCTTCCTCCTGAGTACACTGGCTGTGTGGCTGGCTCCGGGCCTTTCCGACACTTACTGTTCCTCTGCTCACAAGGGCTCCACCCCCAGGGGTGGGGTGACTTGTTCCTCGCTTCTATCCACTCTCCAATCGTGGGGCACCTCTTGGAGCCTTCTTTGATTACCCTCCAAAGGATGGGAGCCCTGTCGCCCTGTTCCCCTCTTTACCCTGCTTAGTTTTCCTTCACAGCACATCTGACCACCTGGATGCACTGTTCATTGTCTGCTCTTCACTGACTGTCAGCTGCGTGAGAGCAGATTGTCTTCGCTGCCTTCTCCCCAGCTCCAAGAACTGTGCATGGTACATAGTTGGCACTCAGATACTTACCGAGTAGGTGGACCTCCTTGTCTCTTCCCCTGTTTACCAAAACTTCATTCTGGAACCCATCCTTCATTTCTGACACGACTGGTGGTTTGAGTTGTGGTTGGCTTATTTACCGTGGGCCTCGTATGTCCTACTTTCTACTTCAGGGTTGTAGTGGCTTAAAACTGCATTTGCCTGGAGGAATTGAATGGCTTTCGTGGCTGTGTTGTCACGTAAAGGTTTGAAATTCTGAAGTTCTTGTTCCACTGCCTGATTGAAGGGGTTTGGGGTCTGATTTTTTTTTCCTCTCTTTTTTTGGATGTTCTTTTCATCTGCCTGGTTTGGGGATTTAGTCCCGGACATGACGGTGCGTGGAATGATAGTCAGCTACAGGAAATGGCCCAGCTGAGGATTAAACACCAGGAAGAACTGACTGAATTACACAAGAAACGTGGAGAGGTAGAGATAGCTGCTCTTGTCTGTCCTCTGCTCTGTGCGGGTCCTGCGGTGGGGAGGATGGGCGGGCAGGCCCTTCCACTAGAATTTGCAGCTGTCTTGGCTACATATGGCATCATCAGCTCCATCTGTGGAAATGAAACAACTGGAAAGATGTGACGTCTCCACCTCCATCAGTAAGAGGTTATTTTTTGTCCAGCTATTGAGATAACTACCCGGTTGTCATGTTCCAACATGGCGTGAAAGGTACGAGTGGAGAAACTGTAATGAAAGGAGGCTTGGAAGGTGTAAGACACTGAAGGTCTTACGTCATAAGCTTTTGAGAATGAATCCATGAGAAAGGATTAAGTCCTGGGCCGTGTTTACTCTGGACAGTGGTCTGATGGCAAATTATGAAAAAATAGTTTACCGTCAGTTCAGCTGAATGAATCATTTCATCAGCTGAAGAGTCTGAATAGTTTGCCAGGGTGGAGGGCTAGACAGGTGTCCTCAGCAGGAACCTGGCGGTCACCTAGAGTACTTCTCACCCACCCAAGGCTGCCCTCAGCGGCGAACAGCACACACTGTTCTCGTGAGTGAACCCAGGCCCTTCAGCTCCTCTCTGCCACCCAGCTTCTTTCTTCTTGGCGCCTTGGCCCAACCCCACGGGCAACATTTCTTTCTTACACATGAAATAACCCGCTATTACTTAGTTCCCAACTGAGGTGCTAATTTATGAAAATGTTCTTGTTTACTCCAAAGTTAGCTCAGTTGGTGATTGACCTGAATAACCAAATGCAGCAGAAGGACCGGGAGATGCAGATGAATGAAGCAAAGTGAGTAGAGACGACACCTTTTTTGGGACTGGTTCTGGGATCACAACTCCTGTTTTACTGTACTCTTGTGAGTGGGCCACTGGTGACTGGTGGCAAACAGTAGCCGCACTGGACTCAGCAAGAGTTTCCTTTCTGTGCATGCACAGCTGGGATCCTGTTCTACCTGCTCCAAGGGTGGGAGAGGCAGGGACAGTGCCCTCAGGCTCCAGGTTCCCAGCATACGCCTGGGAAGTAACCTTGGCCCTTGGAGGTGTCCCCGAGGCATTCACGGTTCTCCCTGTGGCCACTGCATATGGGGGCTGGTATCTTGTGTGGTAGAGATTGTGCCAAGATGTCCGAGTGTGTGGCCTTTGGGAACAGAGATGAGTTTGTGAGCAGGATTATTGTTGACCAGGGAGAAGCCTGATAGACAAGATAAACAGGGGCTCTCAGTCCTAGGACTTTGAGCTGGAAGGGGAGTCTGGGTTTCATCTGTGCCTCTTTCCGTACTGTGCAGAACAGGGTGTCTAGAGGCTTGGAAAGGTAGAGGACTTGCTCAGACGTTCTCACGCAGGGAATGATGGAGCTGGTGGATTGCCAGCCTCCTTTGAAGCCCCCATTACCACTCTGTTTAAGTATCGAAAGCTCCCTCTTCAAACCTGCTTTTTGAAAGGGGCTTTAACTAGTCAGTCTGGATGAATTTTACCCTAGGTGTTTCCTCTCCTGTTGGAATTGTCCTGTGAACCACTGGGGCTGGGCTTAGCTAAGTGAGATGTAATAAACATGAGTGTGCCACGTCATGCCTGTGTGATGGCTGAGGTTATTGTTGGTGCCCAGGTTCGCAGCTCGGGCACCCGGTCTGGCCCTCTGCCATCGGTGCCAGCCTCCTGCACGGTCCCATCCCTCCTCTGCATATCATGCTTTTCAGAATTGCAGAATGCTTGCAGACCATCTCTGACCTAGAGACGGAGTGCCAAGAACTGCGCAGTAAGCTGCAGGACCTTGAGAAAGCCAATCAGACCCTGAAGGATGAATATGATGCCCTGCAGATCACTTTTACGGCCTTGGAGGAGAAACTGAGGAAAACCACTGAGGAGAACCAGGAGCTGGTCACCCGATGGATGGCCGAGAAAGCCCAGGAAGCCAACCGCCTAAATGCAGAGAATGAGAAGGATTCAAGGTGGGAGCTCAGTGCACAGTTGGTGGTGTCCAGTGTTAGGAAAGTAAAACCTCATTCTTTGAAAGGAAGGAAACAAACCCGACAGCTCTAACCACAGGTCGGGGGGAAAACCAGAAAACACTAACAAAACTAGAAATTGCACTGGTGGATATAAAGGAGATTGGGGTTTATGAGAACATTCTTACAGCTCAGCAAAGGATTACTTCCCCAGAGGGCTTTGGCTCCTACTATTTTTGCCAGTGAGGAGTTCTATTGTTTCAAGGAGAAAAGCTCATTCTTGAACAATATAAATTAAGCCAAAATTAGAAAAAGATTGAATTGCCCTTCCCTCCGTTTTATAAAACTGTTCAGACCTGTACCAAAAATTCTGATCTTGCTGGTATACAAGAAGGCTATAGTCCAACGTCACATGGATGTAGATGTGAAATTCCCAAATCAAATTTGGTGGTGCTTTTTGAAAAAATTGACTGCAATACTGCTAGGATTTATGCCAGGAATTAAAAGATGGTTTGTTGGGAAATCAATTATATGTATCACATTAGATGATAAACTATATGACCACTTTGGTAGATTCGAAAAAGGCCATTTGCTCAGACTCAATTCCTAGTTCTGATAAAAACCCTTAACCTGGGGGGGAAAACCTTTCAATAAAAACACCTATTTGTAACCAAGAGCCAGTAGCGTACTTAGCAGGGAAGCCTCCCACCCAGGACACTTGGAGTCGGAGTCTGGATGGAGGGAAGTGTGTGTTGAAAATTCCCCCCAGAGAGTCTAGTACATGCGCGGTGAAGGGCCACCCTCCTCCAGACGCACCCATCAGTACCAGGAACAGGAGACGGAAGGGCGCCCTCCTCCAGACGCGCCCGTCAGTACCAGGAACAGGAGACGGAAGGGCGCCCTCCTCCAGACGCGCCCGTCAGTACCAGGAACAGGAGACGGAAGGGCGCCCTCCTCCAGACGCGCCTGTCAATACCAGAAACAGGAGACGGAAGGGTGCCCTCCTCCAGACGCGCCCGTCAGTACCAGGAACAGGAGACGGAAGGGCGCCCTCCTCCAGACGCGCCCGTCAGTACCAGCAGCAGGAGACGGAAGGGCGCCCTCTCGAGACTCGGAGAGGTGTTTTGGCCGATCAACCGGATAGGACACCAAATGCGGGGTCACTAGAATAAAGGAGAGGTTATGATTATCCACCTAGAAAATCTAAGAAAACCAACTGAGAAACTAGTAATAAGAGTTCAACAGAGATTAGAACGTTAAGAGTTTAAATCCCCACGCCAGTAGTTTAGAATTGGAAAAGATTATTGCAGTTAATCTGAGGGAACGAATAACTGAAAATAAGACTTAAAGAAGAATAATGGGCACTAACCCTGCTAAATAATATAGTCAAGTAGATTTCAAAATTTGTAGAAAAGCTGAAACCATAAAGTAGAAGTAAAAAACGTGACTATTTTATGAAAAATTGCTAAAGAGGAGTTTTGGAGGGCTTTCTAAACTTTCAAAGTAATGGAAATAAAGAGTGGACTGTCGGGGCCAGCCCGGTGGCGCAGTGAGGTTAAGTTCACAGGTTCTGCTTCGGTGGCCCAGGGTTTGCCAGTTCCGATCCTGGGTGTGAACATAGCATCGCTTGGCAAAAGCCGTACTGTGGGGGCTGGCCCCGTGGCCGAGTGGTTAAGTTCGCGCGCTCCGCTGCAGGCGGCTCAGTGTTTCGTTGGTTTGAATCCTGGGCGCGGACATGGCACTGCTCATCAAACCACGCTGAGGCAGCGTCCCACACACCACAACTAGAAGGACCCACAACGAAGAATATACAACTATGTACCAGAGGGGCTTTGGGGAGAAAAAGGAAAAAAATAAAATCTTTAAAAAAAAAAAAAAAAAAAAGCTGTACTGTGGCAGGTGTCCCACACATAAAGTAGAGGAAGATGGGCATGGATGTTAGCTCGGGGCCAGTCTTCCTCAGCAAAAAGAGGAGGATTGGCAGCAGATGTTAGCTCAAGGCTAATCTTCCTCAAAAAAAAAAAAAAGAGTGGACTGTATAAAATTTTTAGATTTCTTAACATCAAAGAACACTAAAACAGCTAGGATATGCTATTATAAAATAAATATTCTTAGGAAAAAGTAAGGAATTGGTGAGCACTCAGACAGGTGGGCATAAGGCATAGGTAATTCATAGAAGGCGGGGAAAAGGGCTCCTCATGTTGCTGGTGGAAAGGGCACTGCTACAACCTCCTGAAGGGTACTTGGCGAAGTCCGGGGGCCTGAAAAGTGTTCCCACTTGTTGGACTTCATCCTAAGGAAGTAATGAGACTTGTTCACAAATATTTTGTGTTAGCACATTATTCATGGAAGTGACAAATTAGAAGCAGTGTATCCCTCGGTATGTATATGTATAGTAAATACATATTAATATGTATAATAAAATACATAAGTTAATATAATGTTAATATAAAATCTTGTTCTACAACATCCATGTTTTACATGAGTTAGATTAGAAGGAATTATATTGTTAATAGTGTTATTTCTGGGTGGCGAGATTATAGTTTCTGTTTTCTCACACTTTTCTGTATTTTCTAACTTTCTTAAGTTTCTGTTGTGTTAAGAAAACATGACTTTTGTATTCTTTCTGTCTCATGTCTACTTTCAGTCAGATGGCCTGGCTTATGCCGTGGAGCTCGTAGGCAGCTGAGGGTGGTGCAGACAGCAGGGTTACCTGGGAGTTGTCGTGCTGCGTATTGAAAACCTGCTTGAGGGAGCAGTGGGCAGGCTGAGGAGGAGGCTTTGAGCTCCACAGTGGAGCAGGAGAGTAATTCAGACTTTCTCATGAAAATGGGATGTGAGGCACGGGACTTCTCTGCCTCATTCCTTCCCTCAGATGGCTTCTGCTCCTCCTCAGAAGCTTCCCCCCTTCCTGCCAACTCCCCAGGTTAGATGTCCTCCTTCCAGCAGCCTTTGTTTCCCTGGGTCATTGCAGAGCACGCTGTTTTGAAATAGCTCTTCATGTTCTGCCTCCCTCATTAGGCTGAGGAGTGTCCCCACAGTCAGGCACGGTGGCTGCTGTGGCAGACATACTCGGGGAATATGTGAGCTCTTAAAGAAGGACATTTCCTTTCAGCTGAAGGCCAGCCTGCAGGTGTGTCTTCTCTCTGTGACCTTGGGTCTCTCCTTATCCGCCTTTTCAGACAGGTGCCTTTCTGGTAGAGGAGTGTTACCACTAAGATTCTGGTTTTCCTTCAGAAATAGTTGATAGGTCTTCTATTCCAGCTAAGAAAAATTTGTTAAGCTGTATTTTTTGTTGTTTGTCTTGTAAAACTTACTTTTCAGGGGCTGGCCCTATGGCGTAGTGGTTAAGTTCATGTGCTCCCCTTTTGCTGCCCGGGGTTCCCAGGTTCAGGTCCTGGGCATGGACCTACACACTGCTCATCAAGCCATGTGGCGGCATCCCACATACAAAATAGAGGAAGATGGACACAGATGTTAGCTCATGGCCAATCTTTCTCACCAAAAACAAACAAACAAAAACCCTTACATTTCATCTTGCAGGTATAAAATTAAGAGTGTAATGCACTTTTTCAAGCTACAACCTCATCCCTTCCTGATTCTGATATGCCACCCAGAGCACTTTTCCTCATTTTGGGAATTATCACTGTGGTAGAAGCTTTAAAAAAAAAATTCCAGCAGGATTCTTGACTGGAGCTCAGTAGCAGTGCTAGCGTTCTGGATTGGGGGTCCTTCACAAAGAGAGTAAAGCCACACTTGGAGGTGAAACTGCCACAGAAAAGAGAATGAGGCCAAAGTTAGAAATTAGGGAGCTGCTGAATTTAGGACTTGGGAAGGAGAACCAGAAATAGTTCTGAGAGGGGGGAGAGCGGATGCGACTGCTGACTGCGGAGAAATTTTGCTACAGCTGAGACTGAGGTGTCCAGCCTTAGTAAATGGAAGCTGTGTACACTTTGACAGTTCAGGAATCTCACCGTACCTCAGTTCCCTCCTCTGTAAAATGGGAATAATAGAACTTAACCTCAAAGCATTGTTATAAGGATTAAAAAAGTAACTTAAAACCTGTCAAACAATAAAACCGTGCCAGGTACCAGGAAGTTCTAAGTAAATCTTTATTATTGTTCTTGCTCTTGGTATGTTAGTGTAAGATGATTTGCTGTAGAAAACTAAGTGGGCTGTGAGTGACCCTGGATAAACTGCATGGGTCTTCCTGTCCTGAGGGCCTGGGTCCCCACAGAAGGCAGGCGTCTCCCTTGCTGGGTCCCTGCTTTCTCTAATAACATAATCCCTCCAGGCTTTGCTCTGCAGTCCTTTGTAATGGGAGCCCTGCTCATGTTACAGGCGTGGCTTTGGGCCTGTGGTGTCTTTGTCCAAGGTAGCTGTTATTTAACAAGCACTGAATATTCAAATGTGTTATCAGAACTGGTAGTTTATTGAGAGCCAAAACTCTATGTTTTCTTTAAGCAGACGTAAATAATGGGCTTTCTTAAAAATAGGAGGCGCCAAGCCCGGCTACAGAAAGAGCTTGCAGAAGCAGCAAAGGAACCTCTACCAGTTGAACAGTAAGTAGAGATACATGAATCAAAACTATGCTCTTAATAATTTGATTTGCTCTTTTTAAATAGTTTTATAATATTTTTATTGCTATAAAACCATTGTGTAGATCTGAGAAAGAAAGCCAGAAGGTTTAAGGGAGAAAATTAAAAAACTCATTACCCTCCAGAAAGTTGTTCCAGTTTACGCTCCTCATCAGCTGCATGAGTTCTGACTTCTGCAGCCTTAACAAGTGGCAGCATCACTGTCTTCCTGTTGACATGTTGATCCGTTTTCTGCCCCTCGTTGGGGCTGTTGCAGTGTAGTGCTGGGCCTGGGTTCTTTCTCTTGCTCTCTCCTTGGTTTGTGACTTTAAGTAGAGGTTTGGACAAACTTCTGAAGCGTAAGTGAAAACTAGGATCTCTTGGAACAAAAGGAATTGAATCAGTTTGGAGCTTTTTCTCATCTGGAGTTGGGATGGAAGATCTTCCCTAAGATTTGAAGCTTTGTTTTAAGAGTGGTGGATATTTTAATAACTAAATTCCCTTTGCTCTAGTTCAGTAGGTATTTTCTATTGAAATATATTCTGGAATATAGTGTTAGAATTATGATCCACTATTTTTTTAAATGTTGATTGCTTCCTTATAAATGGAAGAGAGTGGTTTAAATTCAGTTAGGAGTCGCCTACCGGACAAAGCTCTTCATTTATAAGAAAACAAAGGCTCTTATACCAAGCCTCTGCTTCAGATGTAGCATATGTACATTTCTTCTATACTCTCAGATGTGGAAAATGAATCTCATCTATTTTCCTGAAACTACAGAGTAAATAAATAATTGACCTGGAAATGAGAGTCGGTTCCGTAAAAATAACAGCTTACGAAAGCAGCATTTGTCTGCCTCCTCTTTGCCAGCATAAACAGGTGACTAGGTATAACAGACAGGTCAGTCATCTTGCTCAAGATCACACAGGAAGGGGCTGAGCTAAGATGCAGACGTAGGGGTGTCAGACTGTAAAGGCCTGTTCTTGGTCTCTTGCTTCCCTCAGAGTAGAGTTTTCGGGGCAAAGGACATTTACATCTTTGATGGGTTTTGATAACCAGTTGCCACATCCTGTGGTTTTCATGGCCCTGGGCCTTTGCACAGTTCCAAGTACCTTTATGACTGTAAAATTCTATCTTAAAGCCTTTCCATGGGCTCAGCTAAGATTTGCCACTCTCACCGTCTCCACTGGTCCGCTGTCGCCCTTGTGTGAACACAAGTGACTGCCCCATACCGCAGCCGAGAAGGAAGGAGCACTCAGCCGTGTTCTGTTTCTTCAGGCCTGCCTTTGTTCTCATCTGCATCCTGGCCAAGACTGGGTTCACTTACACAGAATCTGAGAGTCAAGAGCCAAGGAAAATAAGTTTACTTCGACCTAGTTTAACTTGCTAGGTAACAAGTTCTTAAGTCTATATTTACGTAATCCAGATAATAAATCCTGGGAAAATCTTGCTTTCAGGTTCTTATGAATCCGGAAATTAGGTGAGATGGTCTTGGGTTATTACATTTTGTTATTTTACTTCTCCATGCAGATTGCAACTTGGTGGGAGTCCATTAAGACCAAAATAATTACTTGCCTTCCCTCCAACCAGGAAAACAGGGAGGAGGGGGAATTCCAGAAGTGCTTTGCATCCGGTGGGATAAACAACAGCAAAGGAGCGTGTTCCTAGCACTTGATTACTTCGTGTGAACTGTGATGGGCTCCCCAAATGTCAGAGGCACTAGTGTTTAAGCACAAAATAGCCAGAGGCAAAAATGAACTGCGTTTAGATTTCGCTTTCCTGGTTTTTATTATTAAAGTTATATTTAAGACTGGGATGTGAATACAGCTGTTAGTTTCCCTGCCCTGTTAACAGTCCCTTTTCTTAGTCCCCTGGGCCTTCTCCCTACACTGTCATTTCCTAGCACTCCGTAGCTACCGCTACCGATCCTCTGTGCCGCTCAGCGTATCTCAGGGGAACTGTTTATCGTGAGGGCTGCCATCCACTTGTTCACGTGCAGGAGCCTTTCAGCTGCGAACCAGACTTCTTCTGATGTGCAGAATCTACGTTGGTACTGGTTAGTGGTTATAGTCTTAATAAGCCATTATTTGATTGCTTTTCAAGTGGGAGCTGTGTTTAGACCTAAAAGGATCAGAAGCTCACATTTAAGGTGATTTTCAGTTGGAATTCTGGATTTGATTGGAACAGGTTAAACCTTTCCTCCTTGTGTTGCTCAGAGCATGGCAGTGCCTCCGTTTTCTCCAGAGACCTCTTAACCGTCACCACCACAGCCAGCTCGTGTAGGCTGTGTGTGACTAGGAAATGGTGTGGCCTTGGCAGGACAGACTCATCACAAAGCTCCTGTTTAGCAGGATCAAAGACTCGGCCTCTCACCCTTCTTTCCAGGGATGACGACATTGAAGTCATCGTGGATGAAACCACCGATCATGCTGAGGAGACCTCTCCCGTGCGAGCCATCAGCAGGGCAGCCACGTAAGTAGACGGGTTGGGCCCGAGAGGGGAGCTTGAGCTGTAGTTTGACAGAGGACGTTCATGGACACGACAGAAGGACAGTCTGATGCCCTCAGGCCCTGTTGCTAGAACACCTGGCCCCTCCTGCACAACCACAGGGATTGTGACTTCCTGAGTGTCCCTGTCTGTCTCAGGTCACCTTTAGGTAGGCGAGCCGTCCCTTAGTGCTGCTACTAGCCGTTAAGCAGAAAAAAGTGTACTGGCTTCCTGAAAGATGGACAGTTAAACCCAGGCAGGGTGATTGTTTAGATCGTCCTGTTTCATTCATACTTGAGCTCCAGGATTTTTTTTATTTGCTAAAGCAGGACTAAAAGAATGGGGATTGGTTATTGACAGCCAGACGTGGTTAGGTCAGTTAGTTTCATTGTCTAAAACATTATTTCCAGGGACATTATTTTAACACTAGGGAACCTTGTATCTTTTCAAACTTCCAGCTGGGTTTTCCCTCCTACCTTCCCACTGTTTTCTGGTGATTCAATACTGTGTTGGGTTTCTTGGCTGGGGTTTGGGAACTCAATGGAAAATATGCACCCTGGTACCTATTTTTGTGGACTGTTTTTATTGATTGATTATTTGGGCAAAGTGTTTCTAAGGTTTAAACCTATCCTCCCCTCCTCTTTAGTAAGCGACTCTCGCAGCCTGCTGGAGGCCTTCTGGATTCTATCACTAATATCTTTGGGTAGGTTAGAAAACCTTCGCCTTCCCTTGTTACTGTGTGTGTAAATATACCTAAGTATATGTACATGATTTATTACCGTTTTTAAACGTACACCAGAGTTTCAGTGGTGCAGAGTATACAGATGCCTTGATTTCAGCTTTTCATTTAGCTTCTTCCTTTTTTCCTCAACTTCCCTTCTCTTAACCTCGCTGCGCGCTGATCTCTGGCCTGACTCTCTAGTCTGTCCGAGTCTCCCCTTTTGGGACATCACTCTTCTTCTGATGCTGCCAGGTGAAAACGTTATCCTCCTTAGCCCAGCATGCAAGTGTGGGTCGTTGGTAATCATACTGATCACCGCTTCACTGCCTCGATCGTCGAGTGTACCTGTGCTAACCCGGTGCTTTGCATGTCGCTGGGACTGCTGTTTGCCCTCTGCGCAGGGCGATTAGATGGAGCTCCTTGTGCAGTAATCACGCTCTCGTTGCTCTTTCTTTTGGCATGTGTTCCACTCCGCCTTGACCACAAGTGTATACTGAGGACGATTGTAACTAGGCATAGAAATCATCTTAAGGTAGTTTTACAAAAATACCAACAAGCTTCCTCAGAGCTAGCAGTTGCATTCTGTTGAGAAAGTTTTCTAGCAGTTAATTGACTGAGGAAGCAGCTGTTCCTGAGGACTGCTTTTCACTGTTGACTTTTGGAGTCCGTGAGTTAGCAGGCAGCGTGCAGGTTATATGCTATCTTAGCAGCTGTCATTTGAGTGAGGCTGCTTCTAATTTGGTGAATTGTTCTGTGGTTTGAAGGGTTGAGAAGGGAAAAGAAGCACTTGACCAAGGTCATCTTTGTGTCCCTTCTGAGGTTTGACAGACGGTAAGCCTGGGCAGTCCTCTCTAATGTTCTCCTTCGTGTTACTCCTCAGGAGGCGCTCTGTCTCTTCCTTTCCAGCACCCCAGGATAACATGGATGCTCATCCTGCTTCTAGTAAAGAAGTGAGGGTGCCAACGACTGCATTGTGCGTCTTTGTGAGTATGGTTTATCCCCAAACCTGTCCAAGCTCCGTATGGGAACAGCCCGACAATTAAAGTATCCTTTCCACTGCTGCAGCTAAGCCTTGTATTGTTCTATTTCTATCAGGCTTTACACCTGTTGGCTCTGACTGATGGAAGGGGTTGATATTTGTGGAGGACGGAACTTGTTGCAACCATTCTTCCTAACACAGGGCTGGCTGAGGGAGAGGATCAGTACGATGAGAGATGGGGCAAGGGAAGACTGATCAGGGATGGTGAGACATTGGGGAGTAATTCATCCAGTTGTCACCAGTTGGCTCCAGTTTAGAGTGAGATCGTAGACGGCAGTCTATTATGGAAGCCCAGTAGGACAGCTGTTGGCTTCCTGAATTACACCTGTATCTGTATGACCTCTGACCATTAGGAGCATATGGTTTGAATCAGGACATAGTCCTAAGCAGAAGCCACTGTGATACCAGGGCTGTCAGCTGGAGTTCAGAGCTGCCTCCTAGTACTAAAGGATGATCCGATCCCAGCGAGGGTGATGGATCAGAGATTGAACCAGCCTGGGGACATGTAGAGAGCCTGGACAGGCCTAACAGATGTGTCGGGGGATTTGGGGTGGAAGGTGAAGCAGAAAAAGCAGAGAGAGACCAGGTAGTTGGGCTGACTTGGGTTGTGTAGAGTGAGTCAGAGGAGCCAGCTTTCGGAGAGAAGACTTCTTGTAAAAGTGGATGGAGTTATATGGGGGTGTGTTCAGTTCCAAGCATAGGGAAGAACTTTAATAATTAGATATGACCACACAGTGAACTGGCTGAGCGATTGACCATCTGGGACATTGTCAAGAGAGTCTGCTCTGGAGGAAGAGTTGGACTGGGGGCCATTAAGGCCGTTTCTTGTCCTCACTCCGCTCCTCTGATTCCCTAAGGGGCCTGGGCTCCTGGAGGTCGATGATGATTGGTAAAAGGTCTGATTGCACTTCATGTCACAGTCCCTTCCTTGCCCTCAACTCCCAGCAGCCCATTTTTTTTCTCCTGTCACACTGAAGTCATGTGTCTGGGATAATGGAGCAGCTGACAGTTGGGGATTCTGTCAGCATGTGTTTCTGAGAGAGAATGGGTCACAGCTGACAAGTATCCAACAGAACCAGTTCTGCAGGAGATTGATGAGCGGCAGCCCTGGGTGTGACGGTGCATGATCTCAAGTTTTCAATCTGAGACCTCCTGCTTAGAAAGTTAGCATAAAAAAGAAAAGGAAGGGAATTGCAGGGAGTAAAGGTTTGGTCACCTGTCCTACAGCTTTTGAGCAGTGGGCCGCAAGAGGGGGCTGAGAAATCCGGTCACCAAGCCAAGTAATAATAAAGTGCTGCTTATTCCCCTGTCAGTTAATAGAGTCACACTCTCAGTATTTCAAGCATCTTACAGTTTTTCAGTCCCAAGCAAATGTGAAGATTAGATTTTATCTTCCCAAAATGATTTTTTAGGCAAGTGATTGATGACCTTTTTTTTTTTCTTCGCTGAGGAAGATTCACCGTGAGGTAACATCTGTTGCCAGTCTTCCTCTTTTTGCTTGAGGAAGATTTGCCCTGAAGTAACATCTGTGCCAGTCTTCCTGTGGTACATGTGTATGTGGGTCGCCGCCACAGCATGGCCACTGACGAGTGGTATAGGTCCGAGTCCAGGAACTGAACCCGGGCAGCCAAGCAGGAGCCTGCTGAACTTAACCACTAGGCCACAGGGCCGGCCCCCTGATGTCCTGTTTAATGATCTAATATTTATAATCCACGTTTTCCATGGGGTTTTTTTTCTTTTTAATATGGGATTTTTCAGTTATAGGCAGAGGTAGAGATGAAAGAACTTCCAGGTACCACCGTCCAGTCAGTGGCTTCAGTGAGCCACATTTGCCCATCTTCTTCTCTCTCTCCCCCTTCTGCTACAGCAATTTAAAACAAATCCCAGAGGTTGTGTCTCATCCATAAATCGTTCAGTGTCCGTGGTCTTCTGAGAGAGATTATGGCAGCATCTTCTAGTATTCTCTTCCCATTCTAGAGTGGATGCTTTTTACTTGGTTTCCCTTCTTATCCTGAACACAGAAGCCATCTTCTCAGATTATGTGTTCCAGGGTGGATGTCAGTCTCAGAAATTTCCTTCTGAAGAATTTAAATTCTCCCAAAATAACCCATTATTTTTATTGAAGGCCTACTCACAGTCAGGCACAGTCTTAGGCTGCAAACCTTACAAAGTCTGTTTTTAATAGATGGGCAGACTGAGGCTTTGGGAAGTTATGAAACTTAGCAGTGGTCACACTGCTTGCACGCATTAGTGCCATGTTGTCTCCAGAAAGAGCTGCGTAGAATCCCACTATAATACCGAGGGGAAGCAGTGGACTGGCATTTGCTCATGTTTGGACTCCATTGCATATACTCCGGAAAGCCATAAAAGCTTGCTTTATCATGAGAAGCCATACTATACTTGACATATGTAGTTTAGTGTGTAGTATTAATGCATTTGAGACCAAAGAGAGGCACTTAATCATAGGTTTACTTTTGAGCTGTTGAGATCATAGTAGAGTATAGGTTGAAGTTTCATTATTTTTAGAAGAAATAAAATTAATGCAAAGAAAAACTTTAGGCAGTTAGTAACTGTAAGAATAAAATGATCAGGGGCCTGCCCCGTGGCCCAGTGGTTAACTTCGCACTCTCCGCTTTGGCCACCCGGGGTTTTGCCGGTTCAGATCCTAGGCGTGGATGTGGCACCGCTCATCAGGCCATGCTGAGGTGGCATCCCACATAGCCAAGCAAAAAGACCTGCAACTAGACTGTATAAGTACGTACTGAGGGGTGTGGGAGAAGAAGAAGAAAAAAGATTGACAATAGATGTTAGCTCAGGTGCCAATCTTTAAAAAAAAACAAACAATACAATGATCATAGAATCTTAGGGGACACTGGGCTAGGAATCCAAGTCAGTTTATGATTGGATCCCTCTCTGTAAGGGCAGGTGTTTATTAACCTTTGGTTAGGTGTCCAAAGTGTTCCTTTGTATCAGGCTCAGTCCTCTTGGGAATGACAGTGATTGGGTTTGACACAGACGCTTGTCTTGCAGGATGCTCACGACGGGGAGGTGAACGCTGTGCAGTTCAGTCCAGGTTCCCGGCTGCTGGCCACAGGAGGCATGGATCGGAGGGTTAAGCTTTGGGAAGTGTCTGGAGGTGAGATGCCATCGGAGTGCACAGAAGGAAGTTGTGTTGGTGACATCTGGGTGACTTTGCTTTCACACATTCTTTGAATCACTCATCTTCTCAAAACATCCAGCATTTTGTGTAAAGAATCATGGGACCAAAGCATCATTCCATTTCAGTCACTCTTGACAGCTGAGTGGATGTCTGCTCGGTTTCCAAGTAGTGACTGGAAAATGCTGTTAAGTTATGGATAGGTTTGTGTTTGTGTTTTCTCAGATATATACTGATCAGAACCTCTTCCCAGACAGTACTGGGTTTAGAAGGAAAATACAAAATCTTAGTCATGGACTCTATAATTGAACTATGCTTTGAGCTGTGTTTTATGCAGTTAATAATGCCAGCGGCCATAGCCTAGAAAAAAGTGACTCGAGTCGTATCTGAGCTTGGGAATAGAGAAGAGGGGTGTGTCACTAGGAAAAATGTGTTGAACAAACAGCTTCTCAGACAAGGGCCCTAAGCTCAAGACTCAGTCTCGTTGATTAGACCTTGTTTCAGAAATGACCTCAGATACTCAGAAATGGGATGGCATTAAAACAGGAAATGGGAGTTAATGAAACCGTCTCAGAATTCTGAAGCTGGGCATAGCCCAATTTCATCCTCTTGAGATTCATGTAAGTATACACGTATTTTCAATAAAGCAAGGTCACCAGTGAGGCCGAAGGTTTCCATGGGAGCCACTTTGTCAGGTTTGCCTAGTTGTAGCACATACCTGCTCACTGTTTGGCCACAAAGAGCAGCAGTGCGCCTGTGTCCGCGTTACTTCCTCTGATCTCAGTAGCCCTGTGTGATTAGAAAGGTGGGCGTCGCCCCTGTTAGATGAAAGCGCAGAAACTCTGAAGCACTGCTTGTCCGTAGTTGCTTGATTTCCGTGGCTAGTAAATGATTCCCTTGGCAAGGGAGCAGTAGAACCAGCGCCCGAGCTGGGTGTTCAGACTGCAGCCTCCTCGCTTTCCACTGTGGCCTCCTCTGAGCTGTGGAGCCGCTCAAGAAGCGCGTGGTTGCTGCTTTTGACGTGTTCAGGGCAAAAGCAGTCTCTTATGCCTTTGATTATAATAGATTATCAGTAAAGCACCACACTTGTCTTCACTGGCCTTGATTTTCAGGAAAGTGACTCAGTAATTAAATCCCTGGCCGTTACAGCCGGTTGAAGCCCATCAAAATGTGTGCGTTGTGCCCAGAAACACCTTATAAGTGATCACTACTGAAACTGTTACAGAAAACAATGCTAGAATCCATATCATAAGAATAGGAATTTTATGCAATTTGGTTTTTAAAAATCTAAGCAGATTGTTTTGATTATGCCTTGCAATTCAATAGAAATTACGCTGGAGGTATTTTTGTTTTACTCCTTGGTCAGTAAAAATACCTGTAAGAAAATTAGGGATACCGACCTTTAGTAATAGTCTTGTCTTTTTGCTGCTGAAGAGAAAATCAACACTAATCAAAATTAATATTGACATAATTTGTGCCAGAACAGAGTTTGTGTTAATAAACTGAGATGTTTCTACTTGGTCTACAGAAATAACAGAATGTTTGGCAGCATTTTTAATAATCTTTAGGAACAAATATTAGTCATGTCCTAACTTTTTATAGGGCCTTTCTTCCACAGAGGACTTCCTGAGTCTTCAGGGTTTTTCCCCTTGGCTAATATTTATTGAATCTTGAAAGAGACCAAGTCCAAGAGGCCTTTTATGGAATAGTTCAGGGGTCCTGTTTTTTACCCTTTAAAAACATCAGACGAATGGCACTTTCTACCCAGTAGAGCGTGTGTCCTTGCTCATTCTGTCAAAAGGAGAAACATTGGGAATTACTTATACAGATGGTATGGACAGTCTCCCCTGGCGCCTTCTAGATAAAACAGCTTTAATAAGGAGCTTGGTCTTCTGAGATCAGTCTCTTGTGTAGAATGATATTTATGGGTCATTTGTTGCATTTTGGCATTGTGTTAACTGCCAAACAAATAGACCGATATTTTGGGCATAAGCCAAAGAGGTATTTCTTAGAATTTGCTGTTATCTTTCTATCTGTGAAGGTCTAGTCTAAACGAAGACCTTAATTAGTGGGTGACTTTTTTTTTGACTCTTGAAAATCTAATGAAAGCTAGGATCCAGGAGAAGGCATTAAATTTGCTATATTTTGCAAGTAAATTGAGAGGAGGGGTTCATTGACCAGGTTAATAATCCTGGCCCTAAAATGTATTTGACAGCTCCAAACCAGCATTCATATCATTATTACTATTTAGAGGTACTGAGTGTTCACTGAAATGTTCCCTATTCTGTTGCTCCCCTTTTATGAATTTCATTAGAGTGGTTTCCTAGTTGTTTTCCTAGCTTGTCTGTATAGGTCATCCTTAAGCTACCCTTTAAAAAAGGAACTTAATCACATCGTCATTGTGACTGTTACACTTCTAAGTTTGTGTCTGCATCGTCATTAGAGTTCCCGTGTGGGTGGCCAAAGATGTCTGACAGCAGGGCCCGGGAGTGGGTGGCCGGGTCTGGGGAGAGAGAGGGGAGCGCCCTGGCAGGCAGTTAGATTGCCAGCATATGGTTCCTGGAGATAGAGTAAGTGTAACGAAAAATTCCAGAAACTCCAGACTAGTTTTACTGGCATTCTAATGACTAGCCAGTAACACAGAACTGAAAAAATTTCTCTTCAGATCTTTATGAGAATTACCACACCTTGGGTTCTGAAAATTTAATGGTCAGGCTCTACAAAAGGGATTGTTAAGTTGACACAAATACTGATCAAATTCAAAGATGTATTTCTGTAAATTAGAAATTTTTACTGAGAGGGTCCGGCCCAGTGACACAGGAATTAAGTGCGCACGTTCTGCTTCGGCGGCCCAGGGTTCGCCCATTCGGATCCCAGGTGCGGACACAGCACCACTTAGCAAGCCATGCTGTGGCAGGCATCCCACGTATAAAGTAGAGGAAGAGGGACACGGATGTTAGCTCAGGGCCAGTCTTCCTCAGCAAAAAGAGGAGGATTGGCGGCAGATGTTAGCTCAGGGCTGATCTTCAAAAAAGAAAAATTTTTACTGAGAAATAACAGAACTGAATAAACTCAGCCTCTAGGTCTGTTGACACGCTTTCAAAATCCTGCACTTATCTCTTTGTGAAGAGAATCTATGGCACTAAGTTTCTTGAAAGGAACAGCTTAAGGACACGTGCAGGATGCTAGGCTCTGCCTCTGCGTCCATCTTCCTTGCTCTTCGAAACTGACGAATGGTATATTTTTGTCTAGTAGTCTGTCTTGCTGTTTTTGATTCTGTAACAAAGTAATCGGCTCCCATTGTATTTCAGGTGCTCCGTTTTAACTTACCTGTTAGCTTTACCTTTCTGTCTTTCTTCAATCTTTCTTTTTATGCAGACAAATGTGAATTCAAGGGTTCCCTCTCCGGCAGCAACGCAGGCATTACAAGCATTGAATTTGACAGTGCTGTGAGTATCTAATACCCATGGAGACAGGCGAGTTTAGAGGTTTTTAGAAATAGTTTAAGATGTCTCGTTGTTGAAATTTAAACGTAACTCATCTGATTTTTCTGCTATGCTCTGTCTTAAGTCAAATCAGTGTTAGAGGAGGATGCAGGTAGATTATAAATCCTATGCTGACCATTACCATGTTGGAGCCTGGGTGGGGCAGGCAGGTCTGCGGTACCCAGCAGTCAGTGTCTGCAGACTTGAGAAAAGCCCCGCTTTGGGCCAGGGCAGTGCAAGTGAGAGGAGAGGGTCTAGCTAGATGTGTTGGAGATGAGCAGGTCTCCCAGGGGTTAATTGGGAAGAGAGGCAAGGGGAGAGTCAGTGCCTCTGGGCTCTCCGGCTTTGACAGTGTGTAGAGAAAACCAGCATTTGCTGTTCATGAATGTGGCGGGGAAAAGTGAACAAGGGAGGACGAGTTCTACTTTGAGCTGGAGGGTCTGCAGCATTCAGGCGAGGCTGAGTGAGCTCAGAAGGGTCTGGACTTGATGGGGGTGGTGAGTTGACAGCACACCAGTGATAATGCCTGGTGTTGGGATCAGGTGAATGGTTTGGGGCTTCTAGAGCTCCTTGGACTTGACTCTTGGGGAGTTTGTATTGTGTGAACTGAATTCCACTATTGTGGCTAAAATTTGTTTTCCCCCTTTATTCCTATAGGGATCTTACCTCTTAGCAGCTTCAAATGATTTTGCAAGCCGAATCTGGACTGTGGATGATTATCGGTTGCGGGTAAGATGCAGTTAAGAAAATTAGTACAGTTGTCTGAGGGGGATTGGTACCAGGGACCCTTGTGGATACCAAAATCCACCGATGCCCGAGTCCCTTGGCCCTCTGTGTCCCCAGGTTCCACATCTGCGGGTAGGGAGGGCTGAGAGTATGATCTCCAAACTTCAAGTGGTTACTGGGGCACAAAATGTGGGAAGTGGCAGGTTGATTAATGAAGAGAATAGTGTGTGTTTTCCTGAAAACCATACTTGATTCCCCCTGCCTTTTCTCATTGGAAAAATTTGTATTTCTACTTTATACTCGTACTTTGTCCAAGATTCAGTTAAAAATATTTGCAGTAGGAGGGCCAGCCCATTGGCATAGTAGTTAAGTTTGTGCACTCTGCTTTGGCAGCCCGGGGTTCGCAGGATCAGATCCTGTGCACGGACCTAGCATTGCTCATTAGACCATGCTGTGGCAGCATCCCACATTAAATAGAGGAAGATTGGCACGGGTGTTAGCTTAGCAACAATCTTCCTCAAGCAAAAAGAGGAAGTTTGGCAGCAGGTGTTAGCTCAGGGCCAATCTTCCTCACAAAAAAGCAAACAAGAAAATTGCAGTAGGAAACACTGACATTTCTGTGAAAGATTTGGGATACTCCTGCTTATAGGAACCAGAAACTTGATAGTTACCAGTTTTAGCTGAACTTCAGCAATCTTAACACCAGCATATGAATTGTGTTTGTTATGGGCTCCAAGACTTAGCAATTACCCAACGGAGTATAGCTGGAAAGTAGGACGTGTAAGTACATAGGATGCGCTTGTGATAAAGAGAAACAGCTCTGAAATGAAAGCTAGGAGACAAAGTGTACAGGAAGGGAGGACAGGGGCTCAGATGTTCAGGAAATCTGCATCTGAACCCGAACCTGCCCAGGAGTCTCTTGGATTCTGCAATGGAGACCAAAACTTGGTGGCTATATCGCCTTGTTCTAATGAAAACCAGCTTAATGTGGACATGCTTTTCTCCTTAAGCTTGAAGGAGTCTTCACTTCAGCTCACTAAATAAAGGCTACTGAAGGATAAAATGGAGGATGAACTTGACATTCGTAGGCTTTTTACCAAAAAATGTTTGACACAAGCTCTTGTGTATCAACTCACATGGAAAATGGCGTGATGTTGAGATGAACTTCTTAAAGATAAATCTACAGGGAGGTTGTCGGGGGCTGCGCTAGAATGGCCTGTTAGGTGGTTTCTGGTGTTCTGATTTGATGATGTAGGGATGGAGCTGGAAAAATCCTTAGAAACACAGTTAACATCACTTAGGCCTTCCATCTTCTTGAAGCAGCTAAATGCAAAATTACCAGTATTAGGTGCTAGCCAATACCTGAAAGATGGTGGTAATTCTTTATTCTTAGTTGAAAGAAGGTCCAGGGCTAGGTATGCAGAGTATGAGACATGAAGATGACAAACATGATGTTCTCTCGTGAAGGCTGAAGGGCCTGCCCTGTGTTCTCATCTGAATGAGGGCACAGAGAGGTGACTGGAGGCCTGCGGGCAGGCCAGGACTGCTCAGGCACCAGCTCCCATCTGGCCAATGCTCGCACAGGTCTCAGTGGGAGGCCTGTAGATCTGCACCCTAAACGCGGAAAAGATGCCCAGCCTGTTCTCAGGGCAGCATTCCAGTCTGGCCTGCGGTATGCCATCCTTGATTTAAGCGTCTGTCTCTTATTGGACATTTAAGACAGGGTTGAGTACTTCTGCAGATGTTTCTTGCCTAAAGGAGAAGGGACTTTTCTTGAGTGGCTTCTGTGCGTTTGACCCAGTTCTGAGGTATATTGTGTACCTACAGCTTTAATCCTCAGGAGGAACCAGGTGGGGTAGGTAGATGAGGAAGCTGAGGCTCAGATAAACCCATAAAATTACCTAGTCACACAGTTAACAAATAAGATGAGAATTGGAATTGAGGCCTGTGTTCTTTCCTCTGTTTGCTTGGCCTGGGTTAGCCTAGACTGAGGTACAGTAAATCTGTCTAATTAGTGAAGACGAACATGCAGGAGGCAGGAGGATAGACCTGGGAGACAGGTCATGTGGCAAGCTTTCCTACTCGGCCAGCTTGCAGAGGTGGATGAGTTTCACTGGAGAGGGTGCTCTCCACGGCTGGGGCACCATGTGCAGGCTGTGGGCTGACAAACTGGGGGTGATGCTGGGGCTTCCCTGCTGGACTGGCTGGTCTTGAGGGCCTCTTGTCTGCTCCCACCTGTGTCCTGTCCCTCGGTAAATGTCTGAAGGAGATCAGGAGGCCTTTTAAACAGGTTCTCCATGCCCAGAGAAAGTGCAGGGAGCTGTTACCCACCTCCAGGAAGTGAGAAGGCTCCCTGCGGTGGGAGGCTCTGGCTTCTGCTTAGACCCCAGTGAGCAGAGGATGTTGGAGGACATGAATGGACACCCATGTTCTGAGACTCCAGATCCAAGCCCTGGGCAGGGCCTCCTTAGCTTTTATGAGAAGCGGTGGTGTTGGGAAAGACTCGCGTGCAGGGAGCAGCTGCTTGGGGGTGCTTTAGCGTGCTTTCAGTGGAGGTGTCCTGGGAACAGCCTAGGATTGAAAGGAGTCTGTTGGAGGACTCTTCAGTATCAGGTGTTACAGACTCCCTTCAAAATCCGAAAGGACAGGGGCCACCCCGTGGCCGAGTGCTGAAGTTCGCTCACTCTGCTTCGGCAGCCCAGGGTTTCGCCAGTTCAGATCCTGGGCGCGGACATGGCACACACCGCTCATCAGGCCATGCTGAGGCCGCGTCCCACATGCCACAGCTAGAAGGACCCACAATAAAAATACACAGCTATGTACCGGGGGGCTTTGGGGAGAAAAAGGAAAAATGAAATCTTAAAAAAACTAAAAGGATAGTGCAGAACTGCCTGGCTGCTCTCGAAGGTGTGACTTGAGGCACTGGGTGGAGAAACCGCTCTGCTCCTTCTCTGACGGTCATGTGGAGAGGTGGCCCCCGTTAGGGCTGGCTTCCAGGTGATGAGGGCATGGAGGTGGAGCCTGGTCGGCCTCAGGCGGGGACTGGGTTTCCACCAAGAACAAGATCAGTAGGAGTCCAGACCTTTTCAGAAGCAAGCTCGTGTTCTGTATGGAGTGCCAGGAAATAAAAACGTCTCTCTTCTTTGTCCGTTAGTCCACCAGGAAGTAAGTCAAGAGGGAGATGTATGCTCAGAAATGTTCATTACAGCATCATTTGTGATCCTGAAACTTTGAAAGTGACCTAAGTTTGTGCTGGCCAAGGACAGTTCAATTCAGTTGTGGTCTCATCACGTGAAGATTATTTAGCTGTTAAAGTAGCTATGAAGACTCTTAAGAGGGAGTGTGCAAAAAGGAAGAGAAATAACGCTGTCAGCTGTGTGCCTTGTCACAGGGCACCGTGTTGCATCCTCACTGAAACAGCCTGAGGACGGGTTTAGTCTCATAGATGTTAGAGACCCAGGGCGTTCAAAGTCAAATCAGTGTGACCCCGAAGCCCATGCCCTTTCAGCTGTCACATGAAAAATTGCCTAAGCTATAATGTCAAAAGAGCAATGGATAAATTTTCGGAATATTTCACATGAAATTTATGGAAATATTAACTTTTAACGTGCATTTAGAGTATGT
Source organism: Equus asinus (assembly GCF_041296235.1). NCBI lineage: Eukaryota > Metazoa > Chordata > Mammalia > Perissodactyla > Equidae > Equus > Equus asinus. The sequence continues at coordinate 7,858,810 of NC_091808.1, read as the reverse complement.
AAAATGAGTGCAATCGCATAGCCCATTGTGAGCAATGTCTTTTCCTCCTTGTGTTTGTGAAATGTAATTTTCCTTTTGTAGTAAGAAAGAAGATAGTGCATTTTATGATGAAATGGTTCTTTACTAAAGTAGAACTGAATTTACACATACCCGTTCTCTGTCTCTCCCCGTGATTTGTACAGTGCCTTATACTGCACAGAATCATTCTTCCTGTGCTGTATTTAATGTACACTTTGTTGCTGGAGCGTTGGAGCGTTCTTGATCTTACCAGAAGGCTCGGTGGGAGGTTTTCACACAGCTCTGGCACAGCTGCCACCTGGCTGGCAGCGGTTGGAAGATGCTGTTCCGGTTTCAGAGAGGTTTAAGTGTGGGAGAAATGAGTCTTAGAATCTGCAGACATCGCCCATTGAAAAGGGAGAAGTCCATGTGGCCTAAGTTTTCTGTTCTAGTGTAACGTGGAGTCGCTCCACTGCGCATAGGGGAAAGATCAGTTTCTAAAGTTTAACAACTAGGAGCCTCTCGAGAGTGGGGGTTGGAACTCAGGAAGTCAGCACTTGCAGGGAAGTCTATTAGAGTCTTTTAAAGGCTTTTTTTCTTTCCTTTTTATTTTTTTTTTTAATTAACAAATGTCAGTGAATACCTTCTGAGCCTTTGAAATTTTGCACATATAAACATGTTGATCCACGTTGAAAAGAGGTCAGTGATGAGTAGTAAAAAGGCTGACTCCCCAGGTCCCCTCCTTGCGTCTTCATCATCCCCAGATGCCTCTCTCCATCCGGCTCCAGTGATGCTCTGATGGGCAAAGGGGCAGCTGACACTCCGTGAGGTCCCAGTTCTGTGTTCTTGGCAAGCCCAGGGCCGACGGCGTAGTTGGCGTCCCACAGCTTGTCACGAAGGGATTTGATTGTTGGCAGTGCTGGTATCTGTGGTTGTGATCGGAAGGTTCAAGCTGAGGCCTCTGATTGAAAAACCCCCAGGGAGGTTAATTGTTTATTTAAAGAGTCCTGATGTTTCCTTTTGTAAATTATGCCTGCAGGGAACCTGTCTACTCTGACTTTAGATAGGGAACTGACTTTCAGAGGCGCTGGGTAAAATCTAGGCTTTTAGAATTTTATAATTTGATATAATCCAGACTTACAAAAAAGCTTCAAGAACAGTACAGACAGGTGTCTGTAATAGAGCTTGTTTCAAATAAGTCCTCCCACTGCCCCTCTTTTTTTTGAGGATGGGGACACGTGGCATTTGTACTTCCAGTGTTGGACTTTCTTTTTCAGTGTTATTTGTGGTAGGAGGTTTATCCTCTTCCTCTTGATAGCTCACTTCTGGACAGCACCCAGAGATGGCTTTCTGGGTGTTTCCACAGCGTCCTGTCCTCTCTGAGCGTTCCTGACTGGATCTGGGGGCGTGGGAGAAGCTGACTCTCCCAACGTGGCGCCCCCAGGCTTAGCCTGGCCCTCTTCTCTCTCCCAGCACACGCTCACCGGACACAGCGGCAAAGTGCTGTCGGCCAAGTTCCTGCTGGACAATGCGCGCATTGTTTCTGGAAGTCATGACCGGACCCTCAAACTCTGGGATCTACGCAGCAAAGTCTGTGAGGAAATTCACTCTCTCTGTCTATCTGTATGACGAGACAGTATCCACGGAGGTGTTTGTTTCCTGTCAAAGCCTGCCTTTAGTGTGATTCAGTGGGAATTTCAAGTCCAGTTTCATGTTCAGAGTGGCGCTGGGGCAGTGACAGTGTCTCATGTCTGAGGCTTCATTCAAATGGGTGGTTCTAATTGCTCAGGGTCAGAGGGCGGGATGTTGTCTGCACAGCCACGGAGGGGCCTCTGCTTGATTACCACTGTTCGGTTTTCTTTCAGGCATAAAGACCGTGTTTGCAGGATCCAGCTGCAATGATATAGTCTGCACGGAGCAGTGTGTAATGAGTGGACATTTTGACAAGAAAATTCGTTTCTGGGACATCCGGTAAATACTCAAGAGGTTGGTGGGGAGGCAGATGAGGGGCTCTGTACGTGGTACAACCATGATGATGCTTTGTATACGGGTGGTTTTTAAATTCCCCGGAAATGGCAGAAATGAGCTTCAGCTCAGGTTTATCTTAACCGTGTGCTGTTCTTCACCATGAAGCGACTGTTGCATTCCACGTCGCTTGTGAGCACGCACTGTGTACTTACTGGGCTCTTTCCCAGCTGCTAAATACACACAGTTGAACGACTCGGTAGGAGGTGCTTTCGATTGCAGTCTGGCAGGCAAGACACCCGGGTCTGCACAGTGTGCTGATGCAGAGCTGGGCTCCTTTGTCTAGGATGGTGGAGGGCGCCTCCCAGGATTAGAATGACAGGCAAGCAGGCTTCAAGTTGCAGAAAAGCCCTGACAGACGTTCCCGACCGGAACAGCAGAGCCACCGGGGGTGGCTGGAGAGGGCACGTCAGGGCAGGCAGATGAGACTAATAGAGTGGGTTGGGATCAGGTTGCCGCAGGCTTTTTGTGCCATTTGTAAATGACCTGATCTGGTAAGCCATTGGGTGTTTTGCAAAGGATGGCTCCCCAGAGCCAAGTGGGTTTGGTGGCAGTTTAGAGGGTGCGTTGGGGAGCAGCAATATGGTAAAGAGTGAGTGAGGATCTGAGCTCAAGGCAGTGGAGGGGGCATCAGTTGAGGGAGAATTTGGACGGGGCTTATTGAGAAGTTGGATGTGGAGGGTGAGGAAGGGGGAAGTAAAGCAGGACGGAGAATACAGGACACATGGGGGTGGGGTGCAGAGAGCGTGTTCAGATCAGGACATTAGTTTGTGGTTTCTAATAGATGTTCAGAAAAACAGGAGCAGAACTTTTGAGAGAAGCTGGATGGGAGGAAAAGATCAGAAGGCCTCAGTGAGCAGGAGTCCTTTGAAGACGTGGGGACGGCTTACTTGAAGACACGTAAAGCCACGGGAGGCCAGCGCTTAGGGAGCTGCCCCAGGAGGAGCGGCCAGAAATGGGAAGAAAGCGAGCCAGCCGGAGAGTCCCGTGCCAGCCACAGTTAGGGGCGTGGAGGGGTCGGGTGGCAGGAGGAGTCCAGTAGGGTGAGGCTTCTTGGTTAGGAGATAAGTGGGTGATCCGATTGGCAGAAGAGTGGGGCATGAAGAGCCTGTGGTTATAGATGTGGCTCAGAAGGGCTCCCAGACACCTCTTCACGGTGCAATCGTAACCTTTGGCTAGCTTTTTTAAACCTGAAATTTGAACCTGAAACGTGGAATTTTGTAGAGTTAAACTGGATGTTGGGAGTCTCCTGGCCCACCCCTGATTTGACAGATGAACACTCTCTAGTCCCAGGGAAGTGGAGTGGCTTGCCTCCAGCCACGTGTTTAGCAATAAAAAGATAAACTCAGTTAAGGTTTGAGGCAGGAAATAATTTCGTTGAAAGCTTACAACAAAATGACTCCAGAAGGGGTCAGTGCGTCCTCTGGCTGTCTCAGCAACAGGGCCCTGCCCAGGACTGCTGTCACAGACCTGGTGAGTACTGGGGCCCAGAGGGCAGCAGGGAGAATGAAAGGAAGGAGATACTCAGGGTGGTGACTCTGCCGTGGAGTCGCAGGTCCACGCTGCGAGTCACTGAGCTGGCCTTGGAGGGCCCCTGAGCTGAACTCCAAATGGTAGGAAGCCTGCAGGAGAGCACACATCTTCCATGTAAGACAGTCCAGACCTGATCAAGTTTGTGTGCCTCCAGAAGGGTTGAAATGATGAAATTGAAATAGCTCTAATGGGATAGTGGCCATGCTTAGCTCCTGCTGATCAGAAGCTCTGATTGGCAGTTATTGTGTCATTCCCAAAATGGACAAGGAAATTAATTCTTACCCAGTTCAGAGTTGTAGTATTCAAAACTACTACCATAGAACCTGTTGACAGGAAACTAATCAAAGTGGTCACGGACGTTATTTTTGTGAGGTTGGCACACATTCCCCGCCCTTGAAGAGTATCGCGTTCTAGTTGAATTGCCTTTTTCCCTGCTTTTCTCCATGGCACAACGTCCTGGTTAAAATGGGAGAGTTGTGATCTTTCTCTGTTACATTTTCTCAGACTTTGCATCTCTTTCTTAGATCAGAGAGTGTTGTCCGAGAGATGGAGCTGCTGGGGAAGATCACTGCCCTGGACTTGAACCCAGAAAGGACTGAGCTCCTCAGCTGCTCCCGTGACGACCTGCTGAAAATTATCGACCTGCGGATAAACGCGGTCAGGCAGACCTTTAGGTAACTGAGGGCCTGCTGGTTTGGGTTTCACTTGAGGCCTGCATGATGGCCGGAGGCCCTGCCCCTGCCCTCACGTCCTGCGTGTGCTGCTCCCGGGGTAACGGTGCCCTGTCGTCTGTTTCAGCGCGCCTGGGTTCAAGTGCGGCTCTGACTGGACGAGAGTTGTGTTCAGGTTCGTGGTGCTGCTTCCTGCCCTGGCCCGCCCCTCCCCTCCCCCCCCAGCCTGGGTCAGTCCAAGGTTAGAGCGTGGGCATTTTCCCACGGGGGAGTGAGCTCAAGTACGGTGTCTCAGCCCAAGTGAGTGTCCAGGAGCGAACCTGTTAAGTTCAGTACTGGGGTCACCGTCACTGTCTCCTTTCTCTCTAGTGTCCCCTTGTTGTTGCATGAAAGTAAGTGTGTTGTACCAAAAAGTAGTGGGGGGCTGGCTGGTCAGTCTGGGGCGAGCACGTCATGCGTTTCTGTAAGCACTCTGAGAGCTCTTAGGGGAGGGGAAGGTTGCCGGGCCGAGCTGAAGCAGCTCTCTGGAGGGGGGCGGTCCCCGTCCTATTCTCCCTTCTTGCACACGTGGCGCTTCTCCCAGATACGTTGCCATGGTCAGTCCCAGTGTGCTGGAGAAGCTTCTCCACAGTCGATGCTTCCCTCCTCCTGTCCTCTCCTGCTCTTCACTGAACCTTGTCACCAGGCAGTCCTTGGCCGTTTGGGCGTTGACTTGATCTCCCTATGTGCCGTGCTGGAGTCTGATAGCTGGTTAGGGACTTGTGGCCTCGAGAAGTAATGTGGTGGCACCAATCTTCATAGCTGGGTGAGGCCGAGATAACAGGCTGAAGCAGCTTTGGCCGTAAGAGTCGTGAATAGCACGTTCTGATTTTTGGGTGCACGAGAAGGGTCATGTGTTTGCCTCATAAATGAACAGTAAACATTACTTCTTGGGAAGAGGTCCCTGAGGACACTGAATTAGGGACAGGCCATTGACCCTTATCTTCCTGTGTCCTCCAGCCCTGATGGCAGTTACGTGGCAGCAGGCTCGGCCGACGGCTCTCTCTACGTTTGGAGTGTGCTCTCAGGGAAAGTGGAGAAGGTCCTTTCGAAGCAGCACGGGTAAGATGAGCCCAGTTAGCCCCACTGAGGTTGTGAGCGGGCCCTGTGACTTCATCCCAGGGGCCATGTCCTCTTCGGGTGTGGGCCTGTGTCGGCCCCATGAGGGCAGTGTCTGCTCACTTGCTCTGCTGTGAGCCAGGCTGGTGGCGAGAAGCTGGGGCCTTCACACAGTACAACAGACTACAGTGTTCTGCTTATTTATGTTACAGAAGATTCCAGTCAGAGCAACACATTCTGTCCCTTTGACTGTATAGCACCTCTTCCCTTCTAAGTCCCTTTTCTCAGTAAATTAACTTGTCAACGGTGACTTTCATATACTTGTTTTTTCATCTTCCATCTATAGCCAACCCCTTTTTTTTTCTTAGCTTTGTTCTGTCCCCGAAGCCCACCTGCTGGTTAGAATACAGACCCGGTTTCCTCCCTGACCGCCTCTCAGTACTCACACCCTTGTTGGAGTCCTGCGATGTCACTCTCTTAATTTGCTCAGAGCTGCTCCCTTAGGCTAAACTCGATACAACCTGACTCCTTTTCTTCCAGAAACACAGTGCAGGGTTCCTTTGACAAGCCTGCCTCTGAGCAGGGGCAGTGCTGGCTAGCAAAGGGGGGCTGGCAAGAGCCCAACTCTCTGAGTGCGAGGGGGCCTGGTGTTCAGGTCACCAGGGTCTCACAGATGCTCCGACCTCTCCCTTCGAAGCTCATCCATCAATGCAGTGGCGTGGTCCCCGTCCGGCTCCCACGTCGTCAGTGTGGACAAAGGAAGCAAAGCTGTGCTGTGGTCGGAGTATTGATGGCACCTCCCCAGGAGAGAGCGGATCCGAAGTCGGAGAGACACATGGCCCTCCAGCTCTGTCCTGGCCGGGGGTGTGCTGGGTGTAGCCTTGACATCCAGAGAAGAGCTTGGGCCATGTGGTGTGGTGGCCTGCCTTGGCCAGGACTCCTGAGGATTTTGGCTGAGGCCTCTGATGCCCTGAAAGAATAGCAGTGAAAAGATCTGAGCCTGCAGCCACTTGCAGAGCTTCAGGCTCTTGCCTTGACTCGGGTGGGAAACACTACTGGCTCTGATCTTCCATACCTCAGTGGGGGGTGCACAGGCACCGCTGGTGTCCTCACTGGGCGGCAGTGCCAAACAGCCCGCACGGCCAGGTGTCGGGGCTCCCTCCGTGCTTCCTCCTGTCCTTCCAAAGCCAGCTGTGCCCCAGTGCATGTCCCGTCCCCCCAGGCCGTTCCCGTGAGCTTGCTTTAATCAGTGGACGAACAGAAACCGAACGCGCCGGCTCCTGCCCTCAGGTAGTCCACAGGGGCTGCCCTGACGTCTGAGGGGACGTGGGGTGTTGCCCCTGCTGGGCCGTGTCATTGTTACGAGGCTCTCACTCCCCGCTCATGTGGTTCCTGTCGGGATTCCCGTAGATGCCCTGCAGTGTTCTGGGACAGCACCTGTTCTTCAGAGCTGCTGGCTCCCCTTCCCCCGCCAGTTCTGCAGACCTGTTTCTTGGTTAAGACATAAGTCTCAGTTTGGTTAAAAATATTCTTTTGAGGTAAAGAGGAAGTGCAGAAACGTTAGTCCAGAGAAGTGGATGTGCTGCAGGAGTGAGGAGCGTGTCCGTGTCCATCTGTAAGGTCCCAGACGGTGCCCGCGCCACAGCCGTTCCTCACGTCCCTGCGTTCCAGTGCTGGTGACAAGGGATTTGGGGCCTCCGATGCGTTACTGTGGAGCCGGTGCTTCTGGGTCCCTGTCCCTTTGCCACCCACGTGCAGTACCCCCTCGGTGCTTTAGCACAGGAAGCCCGTTCCAGGGAGCCTGGGCTGTCATCTGTAGGCTTCAGGAGTTGTGGCTAAGGCCGGGGAACAGCAGGCCTCTGGCATTTTCTAGAACATATATCTTCACCATTTTACCTGCATATGAAACTGTAGTTCCTTGAGTGACTGAAACACCAATATTTTTATCACTTTTTAGTTTGCACTTTAATTTTTTCCCTTCCAAACTCGTTCTCTGGACGGTTGTGGATGCACAAGCTAGGAGTGAGGGCATGAGCTGCACTTCTGCTCGACAAGGGGCCTCGTCTCCCTTCTCCTCCTGCCCTCGTCCCCTTTCCTGTTTGCCATTCAGAGAACTCGAATTCACAGGCCAGGGCACATCTTTTATTTATTTAATTATGTTGCCCCACAGAACTTGATTGTAAATAAATAAAAAAGCTGTTATATACTTTTCAAACTCTATGCCTCCTGGTGGTGATTTTACTCTCCTTTATGCTTAAGGGGAAAAAAGCTGTTTCTTTCATTTGTTTTCCTGATACTTTCTCATTTGTAAATAATGCTTAATACTTTCCCAGTGTCTTCCTTTTCTTCTTCATTTAAGCCCAAGTTAAGGACGCCTGTAAACCTCAACATTGCAGCTCCTTGTCATTTGCAAATCTTCACTGAAACCTGCAAAGGATCTCCAGAGTTCCACCGGCCGGCCTCGGAGCCCGCACACTGGCATCGCTCCTGCCGTGTGCTGCTCGCCACTGCGGGGTCACTCCCAGCCCCTTTTCGGGAGACTGCCCCGGCTTATGGTGAGCTCTCAGTGCCTCCTGGCCTCTTCTTTGCTAAGGGGTGTGGGTTACCTCCCTGAGGGGCGGTCTGTTCCTGGAGCTCAGATCTCACGAGCAGCCCCGTGCCATAACAAATTAGGATCGCCCCGGAGTCCCCCAGAGACATGTCCCCTTCCGCCACCACGCTGTCTACTGAGGGGAGTCGGCTGAACCTCTGCCTAGCCTTGCGGCTCGAGTCAAGATTCGTGTGATCTGAAGCCACAGAGGCAGCTGGCCGCCCCCAAAGCTGAAGGTGCCCTTTGCAGTCACCTGAAGGAGGCGAGTCATTCTTTACGAGGCCCACAGCGAGCGTCGCAGCAGCCTCCAGTCACCCTGTTCTCTTTAAACTTGGAACGGGGCACGGCTGTGCTCTGCTGTTAACGGACATGTTTCCGTGTGTGATTCCTCCACACTTGACAGCTCTCTCCAGGTCACCCGACCGCCAGGGTTGAGCTAAAGTGGTGGGCCCCCGCCTCAGTGGAGTGTGACTTCCCTCCAGCTCATGGTCTTCACCCTCCCATCTGTGGAAACCATTGTGGACCCCACCCCATGTTGCTGCTTCCATTGGCTGGGGTGGGAGATGGGCACAGGAGTTTTAAATTTCCTGGATGACTCCCACATGGTTAGAGCTGGTGTGCTCCCTTGTGTTACTATATCTCAGAAGTTGAGAATTTTAAACCATTTTTTTAAATGAGCTTATATTCCTTAAGTCATTTTCCAAAATAGTGTGATAAGTGAAGTTGGATGTCTTATTCTCTTTTCTTTTTTTGGTGAGAAAGATTGTCGCTGAGCTAACATCTGTGCCCATCTTCCTCTATTTTGTATGTGGGACACCACCACAGTGTGGCTTGATGAGTGGTGTGTAGGTCCGTGCTAGGGATCTGAACCTGTGAACCCCAGGCCACCAAAGCAGAGCAAGCAAACTTAACCACTGGGCCACTGGGCCAACCCCAAGGATGCCTTATTCTTAAAGCACATGCTGTGCCCGCACTGCCCTTGATCCTATAAATCTTGGAAAGGCCCTCTGCATCTCCACGTCATGGCACCCAGGAAGTTTGTGTGGACACTGGGGGAATGGATGAAGCTGCCGTCAGCTGGGGGTGCTGACCCAGGCCCCAAGGACAGGTTGGTTGGGAAGTTCCAGATGGCGGAGTGTCCAAGGCGAGCGGGCCTGCCTGTGAGTCTTCTCGTCCACAGCAGCACTGTTACCTTGGGGAACTGGGCATTTTGGAATGTGTACTGTACTTACCTGGGAGAGGAGAGTGACCCGGACACACACTTGGTGCAAGACTGCCTGGGGGCTGCAGAAACCACCTTTCTGTTCTGAGGTGCCTGGGGGGTGGTGAGGAGCCTGTGGCTCTCAAGTTCTGTGAGATCTGAATCGTATGGCGTTTCACAAGTAGGGGGAAGTTTCACCACCAAACAAGAAGCTGTTCTAGACTCCCGACCCCCAGGGGGGCGGTGGTGCTGGAGGTTGGCGGGGGGCGGGGCGGGCGGACGGCACCTCCTGGGCCTGAGGGCCGGTGGGCCGCCTTCCTGCCTTCGCTCCACTACATCTTTTCTTGTGTGCTGCTGGAAGTCCCGCTCCCGCTAGACGTCCCACATTTTCAAGCCAGTCAACCTTGGACATCTCCGGTGAAGTGGAATGTGCCTCTTTCCATGGATTCTGTAAAAACACAGGATACGTGGTGCACTCCAGTGAAAGATCAGACTGATGCAGAGAACGACTCACCTGCCTCACCTCAGCGAGATTCCTCTCTCGTGCCTCGGGGAGCTCTGCTGTCAGAGCACGGCTGTCCCACTTCCATCGGGCCTCTGCGCCCTTCCCTTCCTCCCCGATCTGCTCGGTGCATGTCGCCCTGGGGTCTGCTACCGAGGGCGGCCAGATCCGGACCCGAAGGAGGCGGAGGGAACAGTGGTGATGAACCCTGGAGCTCCCGCTCGCCACCAGCAATTTTGCAAGAGTATATTATAACAAACTTCAAGCACGTCCTTTTCCCCCCAAGTCAGCACAGAAGGAACCCACACTGTCATTATACCTCATAGAATTCTCTGGAAGTCTGTCGTCCGCCATCCAGCGCAGTATTCACATTTCCAGATTGCTTCAACAGTGTTTTTTATAATTGATTTGTTTGACTCAGGATCCAGTGAGCTTTTGCTGAATAACAGACTACCTTCAAATGTAATGATTTAACCATTATTTCTCAGGATTCTGTGGGTTGGCCAGGTTCCGGCTGCCTGGCAGAGGGTGGCCTCGTGTCTAGCTGGTGGCGTGCAGTCAGCAAGGGGAACAAGGTGACACAGCAAGAAAACAGGCGTCAGTGTGCGGGCACCTGTCACCCTGCCTGAGTCGCCTTTGTTAGAGCCGTTGGCTAAGGCGGGTGGCACGGCAGCCCCACCTCAGTGTGGGGACGAGAGGGAATCTTGATGGCCGTTCTGGCAGTTGGCCATGGTCCGTCTACCTTCTGTTCTCCTAAGTCTTTTATTCCAGAGCAGTGTCTGTTGCTGACTTTTTTTGTCTTCACTGGATTCGGTTGACTTTCCTCGTAGAGGCAGTAAGTTTGGCTCCCCACATGGGAACATTAGCCCTGGGTGCCAGGCTTCCATCACTTTGCTCTGACCCTAGGACGTGGAGAAGAGACTGGGTGACTTCGGGCCTTGGGCTTCTTTTTGCCAGAGACATGGATTCAAGAGAGGATAGATAGGTATGCTGTGAGCCAGGCCAGCAAGAAGACAGGCTGTGAAAAGTCTGGTTTCTAGTTAGGGGCCATGAATCCTGTTGTAGCCACCACCCCCCGCCAGGTTCCCGCCCAGGTGGTTCTGAGAGGTGCTAAGTCAGCCGTCTCAGGAGCAGCCGTACCCCTGGCGCTGAGCAGTCCTTGGCACAGAGTGACACTGAGTGAGGTGTTTATTTAGTGGAGTTGAATCAGCAAGAAACAAACTGAACAGCCCCAAGATAGCAGGTCAGAACCCTCTGAAAGAAAGAGAAAGAGGGAGAGGAGTTTAAAAATGTAAGAAAAAACCACGTTAGTGAGGGTGAATATTGTTTCATAGGCGTTTGTTCTGTCCGTATATGTGTGTATGTACTGGGTCACAGTATCAAAACTATTTTATACTGGTTTTAAATGTATTGAGTTGAAATTCACATAACTAAGTTAACCATTTTAAAGTGAACGATTCAGTGGCATTTAGTGCATTCCTAATGTACAACCATCGCCGCCTCTATCTAGTTCCAGCAAAAAAGGGTCTGTCTTACACTGGGATAGTGTCAGGTTTTTCTCTTTTTTGACCTATAGTGGTTGATCTATCTGAAGACGAGCACGGCCCTTGACTCAGTCGGCTCGGGCAGCCATAACGAGAGACCTCAGACTGATGTTGAAGCTACCGTTGAAGAGTGGCTTCAACATCAGAAATCTATTTCTCACAGTTCTGGAGGCGGGAAGTCCCAGGTCCAGGTAGGTTTCGTTCTGAGGCCTGCTGGCTTGCAGGCGGCTGCCATTACTCTGTGTGCTCACGGGACTTCACGCACGTGGAGAGTGGGGACAGTGAGTGAGCGCCTCTGTAGAGGACACTAATCCTGCCGGGGCAGGGACCCCCTCCATGACCTCATCCTCCCCTCACCGCCTCCTAAAGGCCCATCTCCAGATACCACAACACTGGGGGCCAGAGCTCCAACATGGGAGTTCGGGGGGACACAAACATTCAGTCCGTAACAGACCTCCAAAAGGCCTCTACCTGATTCTGCACAACCTCAGGAGGTTTCCAGATCCCACAGCCCACCCGGGAGCCTCAGAGTCAGCAGCCCAGTGGGTGGTCTACCCCACATTCGTCTGTGGAAGCAGCCTCATTGCCATCAAGGACGACTCTAGTGTCGGGGCCCCTGTGGCACAGTGGAGGGTGAGGAAGCCCCTGAGGCAGATGGGGGCCTCCCCTCCGAGAGGGCCGGTGAGAGCCTCCATCAGGATCCTTCTGCCTCCACTCTGCACGGGGCTCATCTTTTGAATGACAGGGCAGGCCATGGGCCCCCCCCCCCCACCCACCCACACACAGGAAGAAAAGGAACTAGCAGTGAGGCCAAGCTACCTTCTCAAGGTCACGGTGGATTCATCAGTGGGCCATGGACCCCCAGACTCCAGTCTGAGGCTGTTTGCCCAAGATGCTCCTGTGACACGGAACCTGGAGCATTAAATACCATTCTCAGCACAATACGTCAAGCAGGGTGGGGAGAGGATCTCAACGCCCATGAGGAATGAGCACCTGTGTTCTCATCATGAAAGGTTCGTATTGGAAGAAACTACATCAATTTGGAGCAATGGAGAGAAGTAGAAGGGAGGCCCATTCCGTCATAATTTTCTCACGCTTCACACTGTTTCAAAGAAATGTGGTAGTGATTTCCCCACCCCTGGAAGCATCCAACAACTTCTTGTTGTGGATGTTGTAGGCAAGATCCAAGCAAGGGATGGAGTGTGAACTAAAATGCCAGTTAAGGGTCTGTGCCTGCCTTGAGAACCCACAGGATTCCATTTATGATTTCAGATATTAACCAGCCCAGCCTTTAACAGCCCTCCATTTTTTAGGTCAACTGACAGAGAGGAACATGTTGCAGTTAAGGTGGCTTTTAAAAGCTCTAATTCCCTGGCACGCTTCGTAGATGCATTTGACAAACTTGTCAAGTGCTCTCTGCTGCAGCAAAACTGAGGCAATGAGAACATGAGGTTTTCTTGTAGCTGCTGTTCAGCAGAGTGTACCAGTTTTCCTCGTGCATGTGCCTGAATAAACCCCTAAGACGATAACCCAACTCCAAAGCCCATAAGCTGCTTAGCTGAGCGTCCCCCGCCCCCTGGAGCTGGTGCTGCATTTGGTTTTGGGAGATGAAACACGGGGCTTGTGGCTTCATCTCGCTGGACACTGACTCCAGAGCAACAAATATTGCTGGAGCCCGTGGTTCCCAGACTTTGAGAATTCACAGACCAGTAAATTTCCAAAAGAATTGTAGGGGAAGGTTGACAACTTTTTATTTTGGCCAAGTAATGATTTTTTTCCTAAACTACCATCTACTTTCATCTTTATTTCATAAAAGAAACGACACTTTGTTCTCATGCTTAGCAGCTGCGTCCTGACATAACTGTGGATAGTGTCACGATGTCTTCAATTTACTTTCAAATGATTCAAAAGGAAGAAAGCGATAGACAGATGAGCACACGCCCGGGAAAGTTCATTGTCAAATCTCGGTGTTGACTATGTGGGTGTTTATTGTATTATTCCAACTTTTCTCTGTATTCTAAAATTCATAATAAATTCTAGAAAATACAAAACGAAAGGCAGAAGGCACATCCGTGGTTGCCTGGGGCCGGGGGAGTTGGTGGGGGAGGTGCCTGAAATGGCTGCCGGGGAACTTTCGGGGGCGATGGAAATGTTCTGTGTCTTGATCATAGTCATGGGTAGCTCCTCAAACTGGAGACTTAAAATGGCTAAATGTGGCTGTAGGTAAGGTGTACCTCGATAGGGAAAAAGAAGAAGGGACTTTTAATATCAAAAAGTCAAGCACCTCCTAACCTTAGAAAAAAGGACAGTCATTTATAGTGACTGCATTTGGCTTGATGAAGAAAACATCCCAGTGTCATTTTCCTCATTTCCCCACCAACCAGAGGAAAATTCATCACAGACCAACAGCTGGGAGTGACGACCAGAGACTACATTTCCAAGAAGAGTGAGGGCTGGCGCCCAGGCCCCCCGAGAGTCCCCTCCTGCCAGGCGTGGGCAGGTCAGTGAGTGAGCCCTGTCCCTCTGCGCCCTCCCGGACGCCTGCTGTAAGAAAGCTGTAGGGGAGCGGGGGGCCCAGGAGCCCCCGCAGCTGCAAACCGGTGCCGGGTCCTGCAGCTCAGGGCAGCGCCGCTGATGGGGACCCTGAGACAAGGGCCCTAGCCATTTGTCTTCCTCTTATTTTTGTATTTTCTAAGGGAAAAATGAGATATTCTTTTAAATTTATAACAATGCTGTATTGTAACTTTCCTGTTATAGAAGCAGTAAATGATTATTGTACAAAATTTTAAAATTACAGACAAGAAAAAAAATTTTTAAAGCAGTGAAAACCTAACATTCCCATCACACAGACCACTAGTCTTAGCTCCTTAGTGCCTACCTTGCAGATTGTGCATATCATGGGTGTGAAAACACGCATGTGTATACACGTATGTATAAACATACACATGTGTGCTTGTGTATATGTATAAGCACCCGTGTGTGCGCCTATATGTGTGTGTGCATGCATGCATAAATACACACATCTGTGCTCATATGTGTGTGCATGCATGCATAAATACACACATCTGTGCTCATATGTGTGTGTGCATGCATAAATACACACATCTGTGCTCATATGTGTGTGCATGCATAAATACACACATCTGTGCTCATATGTGTGTGTGCATGCATGCATAAATACACACATCTGTGCTCATATGTGTGTGCATGCACGTATAAATACACACATCTGTGCTCATATGTGTGTGTGCATGTATAAACACACACATCTGTGCTCATATGTGTGTGTGCATGTATAAATACACACATCTGTGCTCATATGTGTGTGTGCATGCATGCATAAATACACACATCTGTGCTCATATGTGTGTGTGCATGCATGCATAAATACACACATCTGTGCTCATATGTGTGTGTGCATGCATAAATACACACATCTGTGCTCATATGTGTGTGCATGCATGTATAAATACACACATCTGTGCTCATATGTGTGTGTGCATGTATAAATACATCTGTGCTCATATGTGTGTGCATGCATGCATAAATACACACATCTGTGCTCATATGTGTGTGTGCATGTATAAATACACACATCTGTGCTCATATGTGTGTGTGTGCATGTATAAATACACACATCTGTGCTCATATGTGTGTGCATGCACGTATAAATACACACATCTGTGCTCATATGTGTGTGTGCATGCATAAATACACACATCTGTGCTCATATGTGTGTGCATGCATGTATAAATACACACATCTGTGCTCATATGTGTGTGTGCATGTATAAATACATCTGTGCTCATATGTGTGTGTGCATGCATAAATACATCTGTGCTCATATGTGTGTGCATGCATGTATAAATACACACATCTGTGCTCATATGTGTGTGTGCATGCATAAATACATCTGTGCTCATATGTGTGTGCATGCATGCATAAATACACACATCTGTGCTCATATGTGTGTGCATGCACGTATAAATACACACATCTGTGCTCATATGTGTGTGTGCATGCATGCATAAATACACACATCTGTGCTCATATGTGTGTGTGCATGCATGCATAAATACACACATCTGTGCTCATATGTGTGTGTGCATGCATGCATAAATACACACATCTGTGCTCATATGTGTGTGTGCATGCACGTATAAATACACACATCTGTGCTCATATGTGTGTGCATGCACGTATAAATACACACATCTGTGCTCATATGTGTGTGCATGCATAAATACACACATCTGTGCTCATATGTGTGTGCATGCACGTATAAATACACACATCTGTGCTCATATGTGTGTGCATGCACGTATAAATACACACATCTGTGCTCATATGTGTGTGCATGCATAAATACACACATCTGTGCTCATATGTGTGTGCATGCACGTATAAATACACACATCTGTGCTCATATGTGTGTGTGCATGCATAAATACATCTGTGCTCATATGTGTGTGCATGCATGCATAAATACACACATCTGTGCTCATATGTGTGTGCATGCACGTATAAATACACACATCTGTGCTCATATGTGTGTGTGCATGCATAAATACACACATCTGTGCTCATATGTGTGTGCATGCATGTATAAATACACACATCTGTGCTCATATGTGTGTGTGCATGTATAAATACATCTGTGCTCATATGTGTGTGTGCATGTATAAATACACACATCTGTGCTCATATGTGTGTGTGTGCATGTATAAATACACACATCTGTGCTCATATGTGTGTGTGCATGCATAAATACATCTGTGCTCATATGTGTGTGCATGCATGTATAAATACACACATCTGTGCTCATATGTGTGTGTGTGCATGTATAAATACACACATCTGTGCTCATATGTGTGTGTGCATGCATAAATACATCTGTGCTCATATGTGTGTGCATGCATGCATAAATACACACATCTGTGCTCATATGTGTGTGCATGCACGTATAAATACACACATCTGTGCTCATATGTGTGTGTGCATGCATGCATAAATACACACATCTGTGCTCATATGTGTGTGTGCATGTATAAATACACACATCTGTGCTCATATGTGTGTGTGCATGTATAAATACACACATCTGTGCTCATATGTGTGTGCATGCACGTATAAATACACACATCTGTGCTCATATGTGTGTGTGCATGCATGCATAAATACACACATCTGTGCTCATATGTGTGTGTGCATGCATGCATAAATACACACATCTGTGCTCATATGTGTGTGTGCATGCACGTATAAATACACACATCTGTGCTCATATGTGTGTGCATGCACGTATAAATACACACATCTGTGCTCATATGTGTGTGCATGCATAAATACACACATCTGTGCTCATATGTGTGTGCATGCACGTATAAATACACACATCTGTGCTCATATGTGTGTGTGCATGCATAAATACATCTGTGCTCATATGTGTGTGCATGCATGCATAAATACACACATCTGTGCTCATATGTGTGTGTTTGCAAAGTGTGACCATATTACGCATACCGTCCTGTGACCTGTTTTCAGTCACAATCTCTACTATTCCAGTCATTTCCATCTTGCCTATCACCTAGACCATATTTGAATTTTCCCAATGGACCCAAAGTGTCCTATACATCCTGTCTGTCCAATCGGGCATCCAACACGGGACCAGACGTTACATCTGGATGTTGAGTCCTTTAGGTGTCTTTCAATCCAGTACATCCCTTTTCTATGACATTGACTCAGGAAAGACACCAGCTGCTTTCCAGATTCATCTGGTAGCTCTCTTGCAGTGTCATTTAGTTTGTTCCTCTGTTCCCTGTATCTCCCATAAACTGGAAGTCATGTCACCAGGTAACCCGAGGTGACACATCACGTGTGGTCGGACCAGTGGTGCTGCTGAGATGTAGACTGCCCGGCCCCCACTGCGCAGTGAGGCCTGCCCCTCGTGGTGAGCCCGGATCCACGGGCACCACTTTGGTGCTATGGGGCCGGCCATTTCCCTACCAACTCTTCACCTGGCGATTTCAACACCGATGAGTGATCCTTGTCTGAACAACAGTTTCATCAGTGTTTAACACATAGGTTTTACTATTATTCAGGTACGATGAGGCCAACAGATCAGGAGACAGTTACCATTGAAAAGATAGTTTGTTATTCACAGTTCCCAAAAGGAGGGGGCAGGCCCTGCCACACAGAGCCACATGGGGAAGCACCAGGGTTGGGCAGGAGGCAGAGGGCTCAAGGAGAAAACATGGGAGAGAGTCTTCTGTGGTGTCCACGGGAAAGAACTGAGGGGCGGGGTAAGCAGGCTTGAGGTTGGCTAATTTGAAGAACCTCAGCGGGCTTTGGCGGCTAGGGACTGCCCCTCGTTGCCTGATGCCTGCCCGGATGGTTAGGCACGGCAGCAGTGGCTCCAAACAGAGCCAGACAGAGGAGGAGAGGGGGCGGTGGGGGGCACGGGCTCTGGGTTGGTTAGCTTGCATAGGAAAGGCAGTCGTTTACCCCCTAGGAAAGGGCCAGCCTGAGTCTTTCCCGGGGCGGCAAGGCCCCAGATGTCAACATATCAGAAATACAGAAAATCAAAAGGTACGATTAATGCCATCAGAGCTTGTCAAGTGATGTTTTTCTAATTCTATCATTCCTTTACATTTCTAAGTTGGCATTCCTCTGCAAAAAAAAAAAAAAAAATTCTCCCTTAGAAATTTAAAAAGATTTTCCCCAACTGTAGCTATTACCAGCTATTACACTGTCGCAATCCAATGGCTCATTGATTTGCTCAAAGTCTATTGAGGTCCCTGCTCTAGATGCTGGAGATGGGATAGATACAAAATGGTTAAAAATCTCAACACTCCTGGAGCTTACATGCTAGTAACGGTGGGGTAGAGGGACAGACAAGAAACAAGGCAATAGTTAAATTGTCATGTATGTCAGATGGTGATAAGTGCTAAGAAGTTGGAGGGTAGAAGTGTTGGGTCAAGTGGTGTACCTGTAGGGTATGAATGGATAGGGTGACGCTGAAGTAAAGACCCAAAGGAAGTAAGGGAGTGAGCCAAGTGGTTATATGTGGAAGGAGTGTTCCAGAAGAGGAAACAGTAAGTGCAAAGGCCCTGAGGCAGATTTGAAGAAAAGCAAAGAGACCAGTGGACTGGAGCAAAGTGGGTGGGGTGGTGAGAAATAAGGTCAGAGGTCACAGGGGAGCCGGATCACCCAGAGCCTTGCAGGCATTGTCCAGACTTAGGTGGGATGCCAGTGGAGTGTTTCAATAGATGCTAACACCTCAAAGGTCAGAACAGGCTTTCTGCTTACACTTGCTTCATTCAAGTCCAGTGTGTTAGTAAATGTGTTAGTGGCCACGACGTCCCATCCATTCGTTCCCTAAGTGTTCTCAGGAGCAGCTATTGTTCTGGTCACTGGGAACACAAAGGTGAGGGAGACCACACAGCACGGTCTCAGGACCTTGAGGTCCCTGTCCTTAAGGAGCCTGGAGTCGAGTACAGGAAGATAGACTGGCAAATAGTCTAGCACAGAGTGTCAAAGCAACTGTGCCTCCAGCCTCGTCCGGGAGGTTGGGGAAGGCTCCCCCAAGGAAGGGACTCCTGAGCCGAAATCTGAAGGGTAAAAAGGGTCAGCAAGTAAGGAGAGGAGAAGAGGATTGTTCCAGAACAGCGGGAGTGCGGTACGGGGCGCTGCGGAAGGCAGGTAGAGTTTTAAAGGTGGCGCCTGTGTCCTGAGAGCAGTGGGAGAGGTTAAGCAGGGTGACAGATCCGGGCTCCGAAGGCCCCTCTGCTGCGGTGCGGAGAAGGGCCTGGAGGGTGGAGACGGACGCGCTCGGGCGCAGGAGACACCACCGTCCGGGAGAGCAATGGGAGTGGCGTGGACTCAGGTGGAGGTGCTGGGAACAGGAGCACGCGCGTTCCAGGGACCCTGGGGGAGATTGACAGGACTCGTGACATGACCGTTAGGACATGGGACAGAGGAGAGGGACAGGCCTAGTGGGCTTGCGTAGCACGAGGGCTCGTCTTAAGGCTGGCATTTCTCCTTGACCTTTTTGTTTATCTCCCCACCCCCAGGTTGCATTAGCTGCCTGCTGAGTTTAATTAAGTTTGTCGAGCACTCCAAAATCCCCTGTCCGGGTGATAGTGGGAGCGAAGGGATGATCGATCTATTTCCAGAACCCAAAGAGGGTTAGGGGAAAAAGGAGCTTTCATTTAGCCGTTGTCATTGTCCCTCCCTCCACGCTTTCCCCGCTGGAGCTTGGCGGCTCCCGCACCCGTGGGCCCCTCTGGAAGGAGGCTGGGGGGCCCTCGCTTAATGCTGAGAACTGCTGAAGCCACCAGTTCACCCAGCTCAACACTAATCCAATTTCCACTCTGCTCCTTAAATGGGATTTGGCTTTGGGACATTGAGACCTGGGTGCTGGGCCCCCTCTCCTAGATTCCCTACAAATTGCCCACACACGTCAGCCGGGGGCCTTTCTGGGTCATCTGGTTAGACAGAGCAGGGCTGGCCGCTCCCCCGGAGGGTGAGAGACCCTCTCCTAGCCTCCTGGGCCCATCCCTGCCGGTCACACAAGGTATGTGCCCGCCCTCGCACAAACCTTCTCAGAAACTCGGGGCAGCCCCAGGGAAAAGCGAAGGGCAGGGTGACAGGCCCTCATGGAGCCAGTCTGTCCCGGTTCCCCCTTTTCTGTTTAGTTTCCCTGAGACGTTGCTTGTTAAGGAAACTGGGAGCGCACCGAACTCCAGACAGCTAAGGCAGCCTCCTCAGTGTCTGGAAAGCTGGGGACTGGGAGCAGGAACAGGAAAGCACTGCTGAGTTTGAATGGCTTGATGGAACTTTTAGAGATTTCGTATATATTGAAAATAATCTTTGTGAAGTGGCTGTATTGCGGCTTTCAGGAACTTATTCTATTTAATGGCCATAAGACATCATCATGATAGAATTTGAAATTCAACCTGGCAAGTGTGACAATACCAAAGGTTAGTCAGAAAGATTCTGGCAGGACTTCCCGGTGAGGGTCATTAGGAAATATTTGGGGCTTATCAAAAAAAATAAATAAAACAGATTTTTCAAAAAAGAAGTGCACTGTAGCGAAATAGAAACTAAACAAAGAGCTTCTTTAATCAAACGTGGGTGTTGACGCAGGTGAAAGGAAATGTCCAGTGGATGCACAGCATCTCAGGAGGAGGTTTCATACCCAGAATGTTCTCGACTTTATATTTAGGATGGTTTTACCTTTTCCCAGCCCTCTAACATCTGACGTGCGTCCCAAGGTGGAAGACGCTGCGAGGGACAGCTAACATGGCAGCCAGCATGAAGACCAGTAGGGCTACACCAAACCGTGTTATCTTCAAGAAGACGTCCCGGGACAAGTCGGTGAGTGGTACAGAAATGAGTAGTTTGATGGAAATTATTGTTTTTGTTAAAAAAGGAGCTTTTTCAAGAATAGACACAATCAATACCAAGACTCAGTGAGGTCAAGGCAAACTCTGTGCCAATTTTCTATCTCTGTCTGAGATGGACGATAGATGAGACATAAATGAATGAGTGAATTGCAGAAATACAACTTTTCTTCAAATCTCATCATGACTTTAGTCCTGAGACCTTTAATACTCTTCTGATCTCTCAGCCCTCACCCCCTTACTCCCAATTCTACTTCTTTCCTAGCCAGCCTCGAACCTATGACTTACCATTTCAAACACTGTTTTGTCGATACCTGTCACTCGCTTGGCCCTTTGTCTATCATGTCACCTCCCTACGTGGGGAAAGTCCTAATGCTGGATCAATACCACGCTACCTTCTGTGCACCCATCCCAGCCGCCATGCTCTCAGATCTCCCTGGGCCTCAGGGCCACTGGATAAGGGAGCCCATCAGCTCCCTTTCCACCACTCTGCAGTGTGGCTGCCTAGCCACCAATATCCTGGCAACCTGCATACTCAACAGAGATGATGCCACTCTCGGCTCCATCAGGGGCCCATTAGATGCTCTAGGTGTGCTGTGAACTTCCTGAAATGGAAGCCTGATGGAGGGTCCACCCCACAGCCTCCATGGATGGGGTCTCCTTGCTCTACTCTGTGGCTTCTTAGGGGCCGACCATCTAGCTCAGTGCTATCCAGTGCAAGTGTGTAGGTAATTTTAAATTTTCTAGTAGCCACATTAAAAAAGCAAGAAGAGGGGCTGGCCCCATGGCCTAGTGATTAAGTTTGGTGTTTTCTGCTTCAGTGACCAAGGTTCGGTTCCCCAGGCTCAGACCTACACCACTCATCGGTGGCCATCCTGTGGCAGTGACCCACATACAAAATAGAAGAAGACTGGCACAGATGTTAGCTCAGGGCGAATCTTCCTCAAGCAAAAAAAAAAAAAAAAAAAGTAAGAAGAAACAAGTGAAATTTATCTTAATACTCATTTAACCCAATGCATCCAAAAAACTATCATTTCAACATGTAAATAATACAAACATTTTTTGACGACATGTTTTACATTCTTTTTCTAAGCCATTGAAATCTGGTGTGTATGCTACATTTATGTGGCACATGCCAATTTGGAATGGCCGTGCTTCAAGCGTCCAGTGGCCACCTGAAACTAGTAGCTGCCATATTGGACAGTGTGGATCTAGGTCATTCTTCGAGTTGACATTGGAAGCCTATCCTGGCCCAAGTGAAACTCTCTAATCCTTGACGCGACACACGAGAGTGGGGCTCTGCACGGACACTGTCCTTTTTCCCCCTCCTCCCCTGGCTGAGGACCTCCACCCTTTTCGTCAAGTGCTCTGATTCTTTGGGCTGACAAGTTAAGTGCCGCTCAATCTTTCTTCTCCAGACTCTCTCCCAACTTGTGTCTTTCCAGTGCACTTTATCTTGACTTCTGGCAGAAGAGGAAAGAAACCATTCCTGCTGGGCCATACCTTTTTCCCCACTTTTTTCTTCCTTACACCTAGAGAGACATCCTTTGAACCAAGAAATTTAGAATTTTTTCTAAATTTCTAAATAGGGGGAAAAGTAAGTCATCAATTAACGTCTCACGTATTAGGATCGTTTCAACTACAACTCCTGTATGGCCCCAGGCACTGTGTGCCAGAGCTCTGGGTCCATTTTTTGTGATTCCCTCCACCTTCCCCTCTTCTGTGAGCTTCGTCCTATGGCGGGTGGCACGATGGCTGCCCCAGCTCTGGGTGTCTCAGCCTCACTTCCTTCCAGGAGAAGGAAGCAGCTGTTGCTTGCTGGGGTCTCTTCTCAAGAGGGAGGACATATTTTCCCAGCAGCCCTCCTGCACACTTCTCTCACATCTCATTGGTCAAAACTGGGTCACATGCCCACCCTGAACCTATCCCGAGCCAAAGGGATTTGATGATTATAATTGGATCCAGCCAATCAAAAACCGCTCTCTGGGGCTGGCCTCCTCCTTCACACACGACCACATGGCGGGTGGTGGGTTCTGAACACATCTGGTGACTTTTTCTCAGGAAGAAGGGGCAGGTGGCTGTCGGGTGGGCAAGCAGCAGGTGGGCTGCAGACTCACATTGTTCAGCCCCACTTCTCTACCTGGCCCTGTCCTTTCCCTCCCCTTCCGGTTGCAGGAGAAGGAGGAGGGGCCTCTGCTCCCATCTGAGATGCGTGCCGCTTACACCCTGGGTCCCACGGTCCACCACCTCCTTAGGGTCCTCCGCCATCACTTCCCTCCTGGGCTGTGTCTGCAGCCTCTCCCTCTCTACCAGGACTTTCCCTGAGCATAACAATAAGTCCTTTATAAAACAGCAACAACAAACACGCCTTGACCCTCTCCCCTCTCGAGCTCTCCTCTCTTCCTGCACAGCCAGAGCTTAAAGAAGACACACTCACTCTCTCTACCCACCTGCTTCGTGCCCGTTTACTCTTCCCTCCTCCCTCCTCCCAGCCAGTCAGCTGCCTAGCGGGCTTCCCCTTGCCAATGCGGTCTCTACTTTGCTGCTGACATGATCCAAGTCTCAGTGTTCTCCTCCATGAAAGGGGCTTAATCCCTAGCTCACAGGTTTGTTGTGAGAGTAAATGAAATAGCATAAAGTGCTTAGCTTCCTGCCGGCTGTTTCATGCCAAGCACTCTAAATGCTGTTTCATTGCAGGTCTGTCATCCTGCTTCAAATGTTTCAACGTCTTCCTAGATTCTTGAGGGTCAGGTCCTTGTAAGACCCTTTCTGGCATCAGCCAGTCCCCATCTGGTGGCCATTCACCTGCAGGTGAAAGCATTGACAGTTCCAGAAGCATCCTGTGGGCTCTGGGCTTCGTATACACTGAAGAGTTTTGCCCAGAAAGCATCCACTCACATCCAAACCTCCCCCACCCCCTGTCCCGGTCACCTGGCCATGCTGTCCTTCAGGCGCTTCAACGTCAATAATACAAATAACCCAGAAGACATAGGGATTCACTGCAGAACATCTGATATGAGGGGGCAAATATAGGAGATGATTTAAGGCCAACAAAAATGCTTTTGGGTGTTCATGGAAATAAAAATATGGATTTAAGAGGCGTAGGGAAGAAGAAGCCTAGCTGGGGTGCATGCACTCACTCAGTACACTTAACAAACGTTGATTGAATCCCTGTTATGTACCAGGTACTGTGGTAGATACTGTGATGGCTGAACGATGAATAAAAGGCAGAATTCTGACCACCAAGGCACTCACAGTCCTGTGGGTTAAAGTGGTGGGTGGTGGTCAACCAACCCATGCTCTCCCACAAAGAGGGCTGGTAAAGAGACCTTTGCTGCCAGGGTCATAGAAAGAGACAGGACGAGGGCCGAGGAAAGAGCACACCTTGCCTGCAATCCACCATCTCTGGCCACAGCAGAGCAGAGGGAGATGAGATGATGGATGAGCTGCAACGCCAGGCAGCTCCTCTGTTCACAACTCATGAAAATATTTTGTTTGTTGCTGATTCTTAAGATGAACGCCTTAGCTCACTGCGTCCTCTGGCCATTTACAATCCACACCTGTTCTTCTCACAGGTGACCATCTACCTGGGGAAGAGAGACTATATAGACCATGTTGACCAAGTGGAGCCTGTGGGTAAGTTGAATTTGGAGTAAGATTTTAAGGCTGGTTTTCCTTTAAGTCAGCAGACAACTGCTAGTTTTGTATTTTTAAAATCAGCTTTGCTAATAATCTAATCAAAGAACTGCAACTTAAAACATCAGTGAGGTGCCACTGGCTGATTAGAAACAATTTTAAAAAGTGTAGGGGAGAAAAAGGACTCATTTCTAGAGTATATAAAGAACACTCAAAACTCAACAGTAGAAAACCCCCAAAATCCGATTAGAAAATGGACAAAAGACATGAAGAGGCATTTCATCAAGAAAGATATAAGATGGCAAGTAAGCACATGGAAAAAGATTCAATAGCATTAGTCATTAGGGAAATGCAAACTCAAACCATGATGAAATATTATTATACACCTTTCAGAATGGCTAAAATAAAAAATAGTCATAATACCAAATGCTGGTGAGGCTGTGGAGAAACTAGATCACTTATCCGTTGCTGGCGGGAACATCAAATGGAACAGTCACTCTAGAAAATAGTTTGGCAATTTTTTAAAAAACTAAACATATGCTTACCATATGACCCAGCAATTACATCCCTGGGCATTTATCAGGAATAAATGATAAATTTATTTTCACCGAGGTCCACATAAAAATGTGGATATGATTGCTCATAGCAGCTGTATTTGCATTAGCTCCAATTTGGAAAGAACCAAAATGTCCCTCAGTAGATGAGTCAGGTTAAAGAAGCTGTGTGTGGCCCATCCTTACCATGAGATACACTCAGCAATGACAAAGAGTGAACTGTGGACACACTCAACAGCTTCTGGATCTCAAGGGCATTATGCTGGCTGGAAAAAGCCAATCTCGAAAGGCCATATACTGTATGATTCCATTTATAAAACATTCTCAAGATGACAAAATTATAGAAATGGAAAATGGACCGGTAGTTGCCCAGGGGCTAAGGATGGTGATGGTGTGGGGTGCAACTACAAAGGGAGAGCCTAAGAGAGAGATCTTTACGGTGAGGGAAGGGTTCTGTACCCAGATTGCAGCAGTGGTGAAGCAAATCTCCGCATGTAACAAAATGACTTGGAAGCATAAAAACATTGTATCCATGTCAACTTCCTGGTTTTGATATTGTACTGTAATTACACTACAAGCAGTAACCATTGGAAGAAACTGGATGAAGGACATGCGGGGACCTCTTTGTACTATCTTTGCAACTTCCTGTGAATCTATAATTATTTCAACTCAAATAGTTATTTAGAAAAGAAGAGTGTAAAAAACGGACAATGTTAGGCTCTGAGGATGAGAATGTCCCTCAGCAAAACCCTTTCTGGAAGGTCGTTTGGCAGTATGTTATCAAAAGCCAAATTAAATTCTACCATGGATGTGTATAAAGATGTGTCTATAAGGATGTTGATCGCAATATTAATGATAATGGAAAAAATTGGAAACAACCAAATGCCCTAACAAGAGGGGGTTAATTACATAATTTATGGTGCATCCATTCAATGGAGGAATGTATAGCCATTAACGTAATTAGTACATATTATATACATGTGTGTGTGTTTGAAGAGATGTTTGCAATATATAGCTGAGTGAGAAAAGCAGTTAACTGAACAATAGGTATAATAGGGTCTCATTTTTTTAGGAAAAACATTCATATAGGTGTATATACCTCTGAAAAGAATTCTCCCCCAATATCTTGACATTGGGTATCTCTGGGGAGTGGAAGTTTGGGTGACTTTGTTTTCTAATATAATGAAGATGGATTACATGTGCAATTACATATATCTGCATTTAAAGAAGGCCTTCTGTCTCTTTCATTTCCTCCATCCTCATTGTTCTCTCTCTTTGGTGTAGATGGTGTCGTCTTTGTGGATCCTGAGCTGGTGAAGGGAAAGAAAGGTGAGGAGGAGTTTCTTGTCCTCCGTGGAAGAGCCCAGTCTCCCGCTGGCTCCGGAAGGAGGCATTTGTGAGGCAGGAGCGATGGGGAAGCAGCTGGCCCTCTCCTGTGCACCCATTCGCCGCCAGGCCCTTTTGCCCACACTCCCTGGTATAATCCTCATGTCACGGGTCCTGTTCACGTCAGAGCTCACTGTCCCCATTTTCCAGATGAAGGTGAAGCCACCTATCTGGGTGGGTGGCAAGATAGTCAGAGCTGGAGCCCAGGTGTGTCGGCTCCATCAGCTGTGCGCTGGCCCCTGTGTCACGGAGTTCAGTGCCGGGGAAACTCAGGAGGGCTCCTCGGTGCGTTTACCCGCAAAGGGGGAGATCGAGCCAGCTGGAAGGCAGAATTTCTCTCTCTGTTTACTGCGGTGGTTCTGAACCACAGCATCACAGCCCGCTCGAAGATCTCCGGCAGCTGGGATGTGTGTGACAAGTAATTTGGTACTAATAACAGTTCGTAAACTAAATTAGAGCAGATTCAAGTTATCCTTCTGATAATGTCGCTGAGTCAGTTCCATTCTAAATATGCCTTTTTGATTGGTTGCTACCGGCAACCGTGAGGGATTGTTCCTAACCCTGGATGTGCCCAAGGGAGTGTGTCAGATGTGGGGCTGTCAGCATCGTGGCTGAAAATCGCCTCCCTCCGTTGTCTCCGACTGCCTCCTGGGGGCGCTGCTCCTCTCGGGCACCAGGAGGAGCCCGGCTGGAGTCCTGCAGGCCCATGCGCTCACCAGGGAAGGGCACCTGCTCTAAGGACAGCGCTGTCGGGTGAGGGAGGCATACAGCCCGCTCACCTCTGGGCCCTTCTTCTTGTAAACATCGGATGAGGGACAGGCCAGTGATCAGTGGCTTCTCTAAGCTTAGCAGCGAGGGACGGTCATCCTCGGGGCGGACACAGATAAAATGCTCAACCAACGACTCCCAAGGACTTGGGGGCACTTTTGATACGTTTTATGTTCAAGAAGAGCGTGCTTTGTGTGGTTTTATTGACCACGCATCATTCTTTTGGTCCACGGGGAGCACAATTTACATCTGTTTAATCAAACAATTTTCCGAAGAGTTGGTTCAGGGGACGCTTCCCACGTTCCAGAGCAATGCGAGAAGGAGGATTTCTTCTCGGATTTGATTTCATCATCCACTTGGTCCAAGAGCCCCTTCCAGCTCCTCTCACGGGCCCGCGTCCAGCTCTGGCACAGATGGATTTTGCTCCTGGCGCTGTTTTTCTCTGCTTCTTACCTTCACGCTCAATTCCATCCAGACATCCTGCCCTCAGAACCCAAGCGACTTAACCCTGTTGAAAAATCTCCCGAGGTCCCGAGCTGGTGGGTCAAGAGGAGGGAGGGGGAGGGATGGAAGAAACAGTGGAGTCAGGTGGTAAAATGATGTGGTTCGGGGAGGTACCTTGCAGTCCTCTGACACGCCCCTCTGGAGTAATTAACACAAGCCCGAGGAAGGTGCTGGTTCTCCCAAAGTGTGTGGACTGGCTGGGCATATGGCTGTTGTCTCCCACCCCCTCCAGATGCTACAGGTCGTGACCGACAGTGTCGGTGGTGGCCGCATGCTCACTCGGCTCAGACAGGGGGCGCCGTGCCTGCCCGCCCAGCCCACCCTTCCCTGTCTCCCTTCCAGTGTACGTGTCTCTGACCTGCGCCTTCCGCTACGGCCAGGAAGACATCGACGTGATGGGCCTGACCTTCCGCAGGGACCTGTACTTCTCTCGGGTTCAGGCGTTTCCTCCTGTGGGGGCCGCAGGCACCCACACAAAACTGCAGGAAAGCCTGATCAAGAAGCTGGGGGGCAACACGTACTCCTTCCTGCTCACGGTGGGTGACCCCTCTCCCCACCCACCCCCTGCCCGGGCTCCCTTGCCCACAGCACCTTGTATGGTCCTGGGAACCAAGGAAAGGGGACACGGTAATGACTTCATATTTGTGGGCCTTCAAATTGCACCCTCGGAGGAAATTCTGGATTGCACGGGCTGTGATTGTCTTTTTTTAAGTCCTTGAAAATAGCCTCTCAGCCTTCGAAGGCACCCTTTCAAAGTACGGTTTAAATATTTCCTTTCACCCGACCACCTAATTACAAGTGCCTGCGTTATTTTTTCTCTTGCTCATCTATAAAAAGAAAGCTCAGAGAAGTGCCCCTCGGTCGGCCCCGGGGAGTTCTAAAGAGGACAGAGTTCCCTCGGGCAGGAGATCTTAACAAAACAAGAAACCTTGTCTATAGCTCCGTGGGTCACGGTGGATAAGCCACTTCCTGTCTCTTGAGGCCCCACATCTCCCCCCATGAAACCTGGCTACACAGGTGCCAGCATCATGCCTCTCAGACTCGGGCGTGAACTCCACGTGGGGAAAGCTCTCGTTCCCTCTGTACTGGTGTGCTTATGTGTCTTAAGATTATAGACTCCTCCAGAGTTATATGGTCCAGCCTTAAAAAGGAAGGAAATTCTGACACATGCTCCAACATGGATGAACCTTGAGGACAAGATGCTAAGGGAAAGGAGCCAGTCCCCAAAAGACAAACAGTGTATGATTCCCCTCATACGAGGGACCCAGAGTAGTCGGATGCTTAGAGACAGAAAGTACAGTGGAAGTTACCACGGGCTGGGGGACGGGGATGGGGTGAGTGTTCAGTGGGTACAGAGCTTCGGTTTGAGGCAATGAAAACATTCTGGAGATGGATGGTGGGGATGAGTCCAGAACAATGTGACTGTACTTAATGCTGCTGAATGTGGTGTGTTTTATGTTTTGTGTATTTTACCACAATTAAAAAAAAAATGTTTTATGGACCTAGGTGCTCCCATGCATTGGGAGTTTGAAGTGACATAACCTACTGGCGTTAAAAACGTGATTTTGACCTGTCAATCCCCTGTTAGGAGGGTAGCCCATGGAGTTAATTGGACAGAACTGTACTAAGGTGTATGAAAGAGGATATTTATTGCAGCATTGTTTATAAGACAAAAAAATAAAGACCATTTAATGAAGGACCAGCCAACCATGGGGATGGGTTAAATTACACGTGGTGTTACAGAAGCCCTCCAAATGGTAATGCAGAATTCTATTTCACGGCGTGGAAACATGGTCATGATGCATTCTGAGAAGGGTTAGGATTGGTGCAGTGAGCAAAGCAGACAACAGGACATGTGCAGCATTCAGTCCCATTCCTGCACAACACTTACATGCACATACACAGTTGTGTGTGTGGGAGCACATAGGACATTTTGGATAGCTGTGTCAACGTTACTCCTGATGTTGGAAATATGGGTGGCCACGTTTTCCTTTTTGCTTGCTCCTCATCTCCATTTTCCAACCTTTCACGAGGAATATGTGTTTCCTGTGGAATAGCCCCCTCTGAAAGAAATGTTGTTTTCTTTCTTTCCACAGTTTCCTGACTACTTACCCTGCTCCGTGATGTTACAGCCAGCTCCACAGGATACCGGGAAGGTTAGTTCCAGAAGAAATGCCATGGATTTATTCATTCCTTTTAAAGACTTCTTAAAATAGCCTTTTATCAGGGAATATTGCAAACATACACGAAAGTAGAGAGACAGCGTAATGGACCAACCACTTGTCTTCAGTGAGTGTTAACCAGGAGCAACCCTGTGGACAAAACAGTGGGGTCCCTTCCCTCTTGAGTCTCATGGGTTAGTGGAGAACAGCAGGTAAGAACAAATAGCAAATAGGGACAGGCCACACCCGAGGACGGCAGGAGCCGTGGAGAACAAGAGGCTTGTGAGAGGCGAATGGAGAGTCTGGTGGGGCGCTTGTTCTGCATGTTTAAGGGAGGCCTCTCGGGGCCAGCCCGGTGGTGTAGTGGTTAAGTTCACGTACTTCGCTTCGGCAGCCCAGGGTTGAGGGGTTTGAATCCCAGGCACGGATGTACACACTGCTCAGCAAGTCATGCTGTGGCAGCATCCCACATACAAAATAGAGGAAGATGGGCACAGATGTTAGCTCAGCGACAATCTTCCTCAAGCAAAAATAGGAAGATTGGCGACAGATGTTGGCTCAGGGTCAATCTTCCCCACCCAAAAAAAAGAAAAAAGAAGGCCTCCCTAGGAGGGTGAAGGAGAAGCCATCCCATCCTAGGGCAGAGTCTTCTGGGCAGTGGGAACGCCATGCATGCTGTGTTCCAGGGCAGCTGGAGCGGGAGCAGGGGTGAGGTGGTGGACGCAGGTCAGAGAGGTGTGGGGAGGAGCAGACGGATCACGAAGGGCCTCGTAGACTGTTTTTCTGAGTGGATGGAGCCACTGTGGGCTCTGAACGATAGGTTCTGACTTAGCTTTCCAGAAGATCCCTCTTGCCACAGTGCTGAGAGTGAGGTTGAGTTGGCCAAGCGTGAGCTCCTGAGGGAGAGAAACAAAGGGACTGGGTGGAATGACGCGAAGCAGAAAAGGATGGGAAATCTCAGAGTGAGTCACACCCAGCGAAGCTAAGTGTGATTTCATGAGAGCCATTTCACACACGCGTGTCTGTTTACTGGGCCACACGTTATAAACTGCTTCTTCCCATGGACAGTGGCCTGAAACGTTTGAAAGCCACTGGTCCAGGAAAACAGGAATGCGGGCAGCCAAGATGGAGGAGGGTGAGGTCACTAATCACGGTGGGGGCCACCAAAAATAGTGCCACCCTTTCCTCTGTCCCAGGAGAGGAGGTGTCGAGGTGGCTTTGGGAAAGGGGGTATGAACTGAGCCGGAGGAGGCTGGGAGCAGAGCATCCACATGCCTGGGGGCCTTGGGGCCTTACAGCTGAGGAGACCTTTGAGCTGGGGCCCGGAGAATACGTGGGAGTTTGTCAGGTATAAAAAGAGAGAGAGAAGCGTTGGGCATATCAGGAGGAAGGGATAGCTTGTGCCCAGGGTAGACGGGTGACAAGCCATGGCTTGTGCAGGGAGCAGCATCAAGTGGGAGTGGAGAGGGGAGCAGAAGCAAGGGAGGGGGCAGAGCAGAGCACAGCGGGAGCACGGCTAAGCAATGCCGGGTGATGGTTCATAATGGTGTGGTTGCTCTTCAAGCTGGGTTTTAGGATTGCCGTGATTCCATGGCTGCAGAACCAATGAAACTGTGGCTTATATGCCACTGTCAACACAACTGGCTGCAGGCGCTTTTGCCCATTCCTCTTTTTCTCTGTAGGCCGTTGGTGAAGGGCCCATGCCCGCCTCTGTGCCCCCCACCCCATCCCAGGTGTTAACGTGCAGCGATGAGCGAGGCTGTGGAGGAATTCACACCCTGGGGCTGAGGGCTGAAGGTGCCAGCACACGCATTTTTTAAATTTAGTTAGTGTCAAAATCAGGAGTAATGTAAAAATTTCACTCCGGATCCAATTTCCAGCTTCTTTGCAAAAGTTGGAAGAGCTGCCGGCACTGGGTCCCTGTTCCAGCCTGGCCACACTTGGCTGCCGCTGAACAGCAGCTGCCCGCTGGGGTCAGCGCATCAGCCAGCATGGGCATCCGTGGACTCCCTGCTGGCCCTGTCAGTGACATACACACAGAGTCACAACTAAGAAGGACAACTAAATGTCGGGGCGGGGGCCTGTGCGCTGTGTGAGGTGGTGGGAGGCGGGGACCAGCCAGGATGTGTGAGTCTCACTTTGCAGACACATCCAGAGTCCTGAGTCCCCTTCCTCTGGGGGTCGCGGGCTCATGGCACTCTCCTTGTGCTAGTGTCATTATCTCCTTACTAGCACACTTCAAAATCGCGTCTTAATGGTGCAACCCTGAAAGGATGTGGCTGAGAAAGAGGGCCACATAACCTCCCCGGGTGCCCTGCGACCCGCCGCGGCCCCCGGAAAGGGAAGTGCTGACCTGGGCCTGCCTGCTCTCTTGCCCCCTGCAGAGCTGTGGTGTTGACTTCGAGGTCAAAGCGTTTGCCACAGACAGCACAGATGGCGAAGAGGACAAAACTCCCAAGAAGTAAGAGTGTCGTTGTGGGAATAGGTGAGGGGTCTACGGGACAAAGAGTGGGGATAAGAAACCACCCCTCATTTTCTGTCTGTGTGGCAGAGCTCTTCCCATGGGGCCTGGCTGGAGTCATAGAGCACCCCCAGGTCAGGGCAGTCAGGGCAGAGCTGGCTACGCACGGGGTGGGGGTCCATGGCTGATCATTTGGGGCAAAATCCAAAAGAAAATGGCAGGGCAGTTAGCCACCGCAAGGGCTCATGTAAGCCCCTAACAGCTGCCCGATTCCCTCTGTCTTCAGTTTTCTTCTTTCATAATTCCTTTATTGTGGTCAAATATACCTAACATGAAGTTTACCGTTTGAATTATCTTTAAGTGTACAATTCAGTGGCGTTAAGTACATTCGCCGTGTTGTGTAACCATAGTGACACCCCTGTCCACTGTCTCTACCCCAGACTATACCCGAAATGTGCTCATCACCCCAACAGAAACTCTCCACCCGTTAGGCAATAACTCCCCTCCCTCTGTGCTCCTGGCCCCTAGTGTTCAGCGTTCCTCTCATACCTGAACACAGTTTCCAATCGTGCCCTCGACACTCTCTCCTCGTCCTCAACACACGCACCTGCCGATACCCACAGTAACAAGTAGCAGTGTTAGTGCATCACATTTCTAGAGAGCTCTGAAGCCCGTCACATAGGCACATGACACATTCCCACATCAGCTTCACCGCAGAGCGAGCTGAGCCAGGATCCTAACCAAGGGTGGGAGTGACCTTCCAGAGAGCTGACCAGCCCCACACCCCCAGCCAGTGAAATCGCAGAAAAAGGACCAGAAACCAGGTCCTCAGGCCCCACCCCCAGCCCACCATCTGATAACCTCTTCTTGTTCCTCCGGTGTCTATTGGGAGCATTCCTGAGCAATCCCGACACGAGTGTGGGTAGGGGGACCTGGGAGGGCATCCTGAGAAGTCCAGGGCAATGGTCTCAGCACTGTTGGTGGCCTCTCGTCTGCAGGAGCTCCGTGAGTTTACTGATCCGTAAAGTACAGCATGCGCCCCCCAAGATGGGTCCCCAGCCCCGAGCAGAGGCCGCCTGGCAGTTCTTCATGTCCGACAAGCCCCTGCACCTGGCAGTCTCCCTCAGCAAAGAGGTAACTCACCGGCCATGGCTGTGTCCCATATGGGAGCAGGCCTGGGGACAGGCCCCGGGGCCCTCACGGCTGTAGGTGTTGCAAGGAGTCTGGTTTCTAGGGAAAAACAACCAACATTTGTGAACGATTGGCTTTTTTTCATAATTTGGAGCTCGTAAAGGGGACCCTTAGAGTAGGGTCAAACTGGCTTGCATTAACACCCTCTGTGTATGCACATGTGTGTGCATGCGTGTGTGCACACACGTGCAAAGGCGTGCCCACCTGGGCCTAGATCACACAAGAATCACTGCTGAGCAGGGCTCTACCACTGGGCTTCCCCACTGATTTCCTTTCATTTCACTCATTCTGCCCCACATAACTGCGTGGTTCCACTCAGGACACCCCTGGCCAGCTCTGCCGTGACTCTCAGGACGTGGGCATCAGGGGAGGAGCACCCTTGCTCCACTCCACGTTGGTCACCATCATCCTCCACAGCATCCCACAGCTGGGGCAGAATGTGTTCCAGGCCCTTCTTTAAAAAAACATGTTGCTATCACTTTATCTACCTTCAAAGTATGGGAATTCAGCCACTTTTATTCTAGTTAGAGGGTTGAGACGAATTTGGAAGGCCGCGAGACTAAAGATAGTACCATCCTCTGTTCCCCTTTTCTGACATATCTGCCAACTTTTTCAGATCTATTTCCACGGGGAACCCATTCCTGTGACCGTGACGGTGACCAATAACACAGAGAAGACAGTGAAGAAGATTAAAGCATTAGGTAGGACCTTGGCTCCAAACTGGAGGGCAGAGTCTTCTAGAATTTCTCAATCTGATCGTGTCTCCCGAGGGTCTCACCTCTGGTGGGATGAGGCCCTCCTGGGTCGTTGGAACCGCTTGTTTGTCTCTGTTGTCATGGACGGCAGAACCTTAGAGGGAGGAAAGCCCTCAGTGTCACCCCACGCAGCCTCGCGCCCAGCTTAGGGCATCTTTTGTCTTGGGACCACACCCCTGACAGGCCGTCTTCCCGTCCGAGCAGCCCCTGTGCCAGATCTCAGGGGAAGCCATGAGCGGGGTTTTCTTTCCTGGGTTGGTGATGAGTTTTGATGACAGGTGCAGCGCAGCGTAGGAGGAAAAGCACCAGAGAGAGGACGCTGGCTTAATCTGGGGACTTGTGCTGCAAGTCCTCTCTGACTCCCGACTGTCACCCACGGCAGTGCTTTCCGGTCCACCTCCCAGGTTTGTGAGGCGCGGAGGACTGGTCACACCGGAAGTGCTTTATAAATGGGAAAGCGCTACTGTTGACTCGCCGGGATGTGATGGCCAAGCCTCGCAGAATCCTGCAGAGAGGCGCCTCCCCCTTGCTGTTCCTACACACCTCCTCAGCTCAAAGGGCATCAAAATGCAGGGGATGGCCTCATATGACCGTCTTATATGGGCTGCATAAAAAAGACACAATAGAATGACCTGGAGGGTGACCTCTAGTTCACTTCTAACTCAAACGCTCAATGACCAAGACAGAGTTAGACTTACAGTGTGTTAGCCTGACCAGCTGTCCTCGTCGACCAGGACTGAGCTTGGGGGACTTTAAGGGCTAAATGGGGCCAGTCCCAGGCAAATCAGGACTGTTGGGCACCTTAAGTGTCATCCACTACTTTCCTCTTTCCCTGTGTGTCCATCATAGATAAGGTTCAGGAATTTTGATGCATGCATACTAAAGAACTCTAGATTTTTCTTAATGCTAATATGAATGCTTAATTTATGGCTTTCTGTTAGGTGAGTTCATATGCCTTTAACTCTTTGTAGGACCTGGCATTATTTATTTAGCATGTTGTATGTAGTGTCCAGTACAGTGTTCCACAAAGTAGCAGGACAGAGAAAGTATCATTTGATACTTTGATTTAAAATTATTTCTCGAAGTTTTATGAATCCTAACATGAAAGCCACTAATTTTTGAAAGAAGCTGGTGACTTTTCTGAAGCAAGATGTTAATAGCTTCTACAGGCCAAGCACAGTGCTCAGAGCGTCACACAGCTTGTTTCTTTTTTTTTTTAATTAGTCATTTTATTTATTTTTAAATTTTTTAATTTATTTTTTGGTGAGGAAGATTGGCCCTGAGCTAACATCTGTGCCAATCTTCCACTGTTTTATGTGGATCACTGCCACAGCATGGCTTGATGAGCTGTGTATAGGTCTGTGCCCCAGATCCAAACCCATGAACCCCAGCCCATCAAGTGGAGCACACAGATTTAACCCCACTATGCCATCAGGCTGGTCCCTCAACAACTTGTTTCTTTTAATCCTCAAATTTGATTTTTGGGGGTTATTTTTAGTGAGGAAGATTGGCTCTGAGCTAACATCTGTGCCAATCTTCCTCTATTTTATATGTGGGTTGCTGCCACGGCATGGCTTGATGAGTCATGTATGTCTGTGCCTGGGATCCGAACCCTCAAACCCGGGTTGCTGAAGTGGAGCGAGCTGAAGTTAACCACTAGGCAATGGGGCCGGCCCCTCAAGTTTGATTTTTTTTTTTTTTAAAGATTTTATTTTATCCTTTTTCTCTCCAAAGCCCCCCTGGTACATAGTTGTATATTGTTTGTTGTGGGTCCCTCTAGTTGTGGCATGTGGGACACTGCCTCAGCGTGGTTTGATGAGCAGTGCCATGTCCGCGCCCAGGATTCAAACCAACGAAACACTGGGCCACCTGCAGCGGAGCGCGCGAACTTAACCACTCAGCCACGGGGCCAGCCCCCTCAAGTTTGATTTTAATGGAGATTAAAAACCATCTTTTTCAAAAATCACAACAAACATATGAGTTAGATGCAATTATCACCCCCATTTTTCTGATGGGAAAATTGAGGCTTAGAAGAGTTAAGTAACTCGCGGCACAGCTGACAGCTAAGCTGGAGTTTGAGCCCAAGTGGTCTGGCTCCAGAGGCCACCTTCCTACCCGCCATGCTACACCCGTGC
The DNA here is from genome assembly GCF_041296235.1 of Equus asinus. Taxonomy (NCBI): domain Eukaryota; kingdom Metazoa; phylum Chordata; class Mammalia; order Perissodactyla; family Equidae; genus Equus; species Equus asinus. The sequence goes on along the minus strand of NC_091808.1, from coordinate 7,822,693 downwards.
ATCAATCCCATGCACCTCCAGATGTGTCCAGCATGGACGACCAGAAGGAGACATTCATTCAGTAGACACAGAATGTTGGGAGGGGGTGTGTTGGGAGAAAGAGATGAGTTCTGGGATGCTGGAGGATTGTGTGCCGTGGAAGGATGCTCAGGGATACACCGTGGGCTCTGCAGAGAGGAGGGGTCTCCCAGGAGGTGCAGTGTTAGGAGACTGGCCCATGGGTGGCAGTGGACACAGAGCAGCTTATTGGTGAACAGACGTGGCCCCAGAAATCTCAGCCTTTAAGCTTTGAGTTGAGAAAGTCGAGCCTGAGAAGCAGACTCAAATGGTCACTAGAGAGGGAGGCCCAACCTCGGCCCCAGAAGGCACCATGCATGTGCATGCAGGACCCCACCCTGAGTCACCCACCCCTGTCCTCCCTTTGCAGTGGAACAAGTGGCCAATGTGGTTCTCTACTCGAGTGATTATTACGTCAAGCCGGTGGCCACGGAGGAAACACAGTGAGTAGCTGGTTGGGTTTCTGCTTCCTGGGCAGTCCGAGCTTCTTTGTCAGGTTCCCCTTTTGTTCATCGCTGAAGAGGGAAGTGGAACGCTCAGCTGGCTTACTAGCTTTTCACTTCCTTCCCCTTCTGCCACTTCAAGGCCTGCAAATAAAATCAGCATCCCAATTCTGTTCTCACTCACCAGAGTTCTGAGAGTCGGTCCAGCCGAGGAAGGATGGACAGCAGAGAAAGAAAGATGGGAATTTCACAGTGGGAGCTTTCCTCTTTACCCCTGGAATCAGTTGGTGGGAACTTGATACTCTTTCTGCCCCTCAAGCAGATAATCAAATGGTCTGTCAGCCCAGGCGAGGGGTCCCTATCTTTTGATCTCATCAATTTGAAAATCTTGTACCAATCACAACTGGATTAGAATGATGTCTCAGTTCTCAGCCCGTTGTCGTGAATGACTTTTTTCCCTTCATTAGATTCAAAACAAATGAGAATCCTGCACTGGCTTTTTCATGGGGGCGTGAGAGACACCCCGCCCCCCCAGTTTTGCTGTGCTGGGCAATCATATAGTCATTTAACATGCAGGCTGCTGGGGGTTATGCCTCCCCACCCCCAGCCCCCAGCCCCAGATGATCACTTGGGAAGGTTTTTTCTCTGTCTGTCTTGCTGGCCTGTGCTAAGCACCGTTGTATGCAAAAATATCAACGCATGAGAGGAAGGCAAACTGGTTCAGCAAGATAACATTACATAATATTTAAAAGGCAACTTCAAGAGAAACTGTTACTCGAGGCCAATCCAGACCCAAGTTTAAATATAGGTCCAGAGGGGAGGGAGGCAGGAAGGAAGCATAACTCACGCCTGCCTCCTTGGCGCCAGGCCGGGGTTGTTCTACCTTTTGGGGAGCATCCTTGCACACCTGTGTGTCCTGGGGTTCTTCCTGGCTCATCTTTTGGCATATGGCCAACAACGATGTGGGAAAATGGCCCTTGGCTGAGTTTTTCCCCATTATCTGGTCCTCCTTTCAGCTCTTCAGTGCATTTTGGACCAAATGATTCCAAAGAAACTGGAAACCATTCTAGGGTCCCCCCAAGGGTGAGGGTAGGGAGACAGAAAGCTAGGCTGGATTGCGCTAACAGGTCTCAGACTAGAAGCCACTCAGAGGGCCGCAGAGCATGGGCTGTCGGCCCAGAACCCCGAGGCTCCCGGGCTCTAGTGGACAGGCCTGCTGCGAACCAGGTCAGACCTGACCCCCAGCTGCTGCCCATCACCCAATCCCAGATCCTGAAGGTGCTGGGAAGCCCCAGGGCCTTGGCACAGACCTTCAGCAAGCTCTGCTGCAGGAAAGGCCGTCATCTGAGCCCAACCCCTGGAGACCCTGCTATGGTCACCTTTGCAATATAATTTCTACTTCTGTCACTCTGCTGCCCAAACCAAGCTCATGAAGAGAACTTCCACTGGGGCCCAGATGGGAGGATGTGGGCCACCTTGGGCTCAAGCAGGGTTCTGTAAAGCACATGCCCAGGAGCCTCCTGTGTATCCTGGAGGCAGGAGAAGCCACAGATGCTTTACACTCCCCAGGGAGATCAAATAGGGAGGCTCTTCCCAGGGTGGCAGTTCAGACTTCCAGCCTGTCTTGGAGCAGGGCCCTGAGGTCAACTCCTGGCAGTGTTTTCAGGGCCAAGCCCTGCCATCTGATGTCCAGGTACAAGGATGGAGGGGGTGCTGGGAGCATCGACACAGGCTGCTGGCTTGCCCGAGCTCTGCCATCAAAGAGAAGGCGCGGCTGCCTGGGAGGCTCTTGGCATAGGCCTCGTGTGCAGCATGTGGGTGAGGAGCAGAGCCAACTCTCCAGCCCCAGACGCTGCTCAGAGAGCCAACGATGCTGCCATACCTGGAGGAACCCACGCTGCTGTGTCCCCAGCTTCAGGGCAGACCCCCCACACCCACCCTTTGGCATGGGTTCCCTGTGTCTGCCAGATGCTCTGACTGATGCTGAAGAAGATCTGGAAGAGAAAGAGCACGTGCTGCTTTGAACCCAAACCAGTCCAGTATGTACGGTTCACAAGCAGAGGACCCTGCCTCGCCCTTCTTGGGCACACACAGATCCCCTCAAGAACGACAGTTTTCGATGACAGGTGACTTCCAGCCTGGGCTTGTTGCTGGTACTGGCCAGCCCACTGCGAGGTTCACGAAGTCTCAGGAGGAGACTGGGTGTGGTCCCTGACCCTTGGGCCACTCGCTCTTATTTAACTCCACAGAACATTCTAGAAATTCAGCACTTAGAGCAGGCCGAAGGACTGAGGAACTGTCCTAATGTTGCTGCTAGCCTATTTTGAGATGTCACTAACACTGTTCTGCTTCTTGTGAGGCAGACGCACAGGCACCTGAACTATGTTTCCAATAAGTTGCAGGGGAACTTGGATCCTGGAAAACGCTCGATGGCAGATCAGGTCTCGGGATCGATGGTGGCTTTATGGCCATAAGAGCAATTAGCCAAAGATCCTCTCTGTTTTCTTCCTGCAGAGAAAAAGTGCCACCAAACAGCACTTTGACCACGACGCTGACGCTGGTGCCCTTGCTTGCAAACAACCGAGAAAGGAGGGGCATTGCCCTGGATGGGAAAATCAAGCATGAGGACACGAATCTTGCTTCCAGTACCATGTGAGTCCTTGCAGCCCAGGAGATGAGCCCCTGAGACTCAGTGCGGGGCTGGCAGTGGTCTGCTTCCCTCCTTGTCTCAGCCCCCTTGGCTCACCGGCCTGCACGTGCAGCATGACGGCTGGCATCTGTGGTGCAGAGCACAGACCCAGTGGCCCAAGTAGGGACCCCAGTCCCACCCTTGGTGTGACATGGTGGTTAGGGCTCTGGAGACAGCCTTGCACCAAACTCCAGCTGCACTGTGTACCATCTGGGCCGCCCTGGGCAAATCCCCAGAGCTGTCTGAGAACCTCAGTCATCCTGTCTGTAAAGTGGGGTGCCACCAACAAGCAGTTCCTTTTCATCGAGAGGCTACACAGATTATGTGAGACAATCTCTGTAAAACCTGGTGCCTGCTACACAGTGCGTGCTCCAGAAATGTCAGCTCTCTTAAAAATATCATTAGCCAGTGTCGTGCCCTAAGCATATGAACTGAGTCCTGCAATGGCGACAGGGATGGTGGAAATGTCATGTATTCATTTCCATCAGGAAAGGGAAAGAACAGGAGGTCCTGATAGCGACAGATGTTGGTTAAGTTTAACTGAAACTAAGCGCTGAGCTGCTGACCCCGACTCAGAGAACCACTGGCTGAAGTTAGCGGGCAGATCTAGCGAAAACTGGAGTGAAGCTTCAGAGTCGAACACCCACGGCTGCTCCTGGCCATCCTGAGAGGCTTCCATTCCCAGGAGCGTGTCTGTTGGTGAGCCCTGAGTGCTGGGGGTAGGAGCTGTGACCCAGGCTCAAGGCCCATTTGCTGCCACCCCTGTGTGATGTGCTGGGGTCCCCTCCACGGCCCCAGTGGACCCTCTAAGGTGATGGCATCCAGAAGAGCTCTCATGTTTGACCTCCCTGACCCCGGGGCTCAGCAGCACATGTTCTCTGAGACAGGCAGTGGGGCTGGCGAACATTGGGCAGAAAGCAGGATGACGGAAGTCAAAGCACTTTCTGAGGATAACTTGCAAAGTTGTTGTGTTTGATTCTAAAGCACATTTGTGAAGCTCTGGGAGCAAGAACGAAAGGGAGACTGATGCTCTGGATCGACTTATTTGAGGGCGTGTTGATCGTGATGCCCACAAGGGCACACTGCCTTTGGAAAAATGTTTCATGGTGGAGGGACTGTTTGACAAACACGTGAGTCTCTCCACGCTGTTGTGAGAAAGGTGAATTTATGCTCATTTTGTGGATGAGGAAATTGAAGTTCAGCCGGGATGAGAGGCTCCTCCAAGGTCACCTGGTCAGTTAATGGCAGAGCAAAGTCCACTCCTAACCCTGAGTCCCTCATTCACCACCACCTTCAGGGCTGCCTTCCAGGGCCCTAGAAAGTGACAACCGCAGCAGAAGCCGGGTTAACCAATCTCTGTGCGTGCGTGCGTGCTTGTGAGTGTGCGCGTGTGTCTGTGTGTCTCAGACTCTCCCATTGAAGGAAGACGGCAGGGGAGAAAGCTTGCAGGGTGTTCTCAGGCAAGAGATGAAGCACAGTGTGTCCCCAGCTGTTTGGCCTCATCCAGGATAGGTAGAGAGTCAGTCCTGCAGAGGCGTGGCCCTCAGCCTTGCATCCCCTTTTTTCCCCTTGGGTGACAACCTCTCCCCACCTAGTGTGTGGACACACTCCATGATTCCAGATAAAGGCATTTACCCTCTTCAAGCAGCTACGGCCACCGATGAGCCGATGGAGCTCTTTGGGGGGCCTTGTGGTCCTGGAAGCTGTGTCCCAGGTGGCCCCCGTGAGGAGGCTCCCCAGGTGTCGTCTCCAGATCCAGAACCTACTTTGCACCCTCTCAGCCCCCTTCGCAGACCCCCTCAGCACAACCCTGCCCTACCTTCCATCTCAAGCCTTCAGGATTCTCAGCCACGGTGGTCTTTCATCATTCACATTGTTTTACCGAGCACTTCATGATATTTTCTGTACCTTAATTCCTGTAATTGGATATTCTGAAATATCTATGTCTCCACATTGGATCACATGAGATAATTGTCTGTGTTAAAACTCCCAGCGTGGTGCCTGCCAGATAGAAGTCAATACCTGCTGGTGGAATCTGAAAAGAAGCTTCTCTGGAGGAAACTTAGACTGTTGTCTCTTTGGGGCACGTCTAATGACCTCACGTGCCGTGTCGTTCACTTCAACACGATGCTGGGTGCTGGGGATGCAGAGCCAGGGCGTCAAGGAGGGAGACCCACGCTACCTGGCGGGTGTCCAGGAGACTTCACAAAGGAGGGTCGACTTCAACCTGAGCTCTTGGGGGGCGGAGGAGGAGGAGGGCGTTCCAGAGCGGGTTTGTGTTTGGCGAGGCTGGCACACGGGGGACACTAGGGCACACAGCAGGTTATGAGGCAGCAAAAGCAGGCAGAGGCCAGCTCAAGGTTGCCTGCCGGGCCACGCGGAGTCTTGACCCTGGAAGATCTCTCTGGCAGCAGAGCGGCGGAGAGCTCAGGGAAGGTGCCTGGTGTGTGGTGGTGAAGTGATTGAGATCATCCAGGCAGGAAAAACCAGCGGAGGACTCAGTGGTTGGCCAGGGATGGCAGTGGGGCAGAGGGAGGAGCGAGGAGGACAGTTTCTGGCTGACAAGTAGGTGGATGAGAATCAGCAGAAGCAGAGCGGGGAGAACCAGAAACACGCTCTGCCCTCTGGACTTCCAGAGGGGAAACCGCCAAGCTACAGTGCAGGAGAGGAATCCCCTGCCCCGAGTATGGAAAGTTCCAGGACGTTGACGGCTTGGTTGACTTCAGCAATGCCCCGAGAACTGATGATGGCATGCCCGCGTGAGGTGAGTCTTGGCTTTCCACGGCTCCTCTGCAATCTTCTCCTTTTCCTTTCTGTTTGGGCAGCGTCAAGGAGGGCATAGACCGGACCGTCATGGGGATCCTGGTGTCCTACCAGATCAAGGTGAAGCTCATGGTGTCAGGGTGAGTGTCCACGTTCCAATGCTCTGTCTGCTCTGTCTTGGCCTTGGGCAGTCTGAATTGTTCCTTTCCTGAATGATTGGGAGACAGAAAGCAAGCAAGGCCCGCAAATTCTACCGGTTACCAAGTAGTTTTGGGGAGACTCTGTTTGTCTAGTTTCACAGTTCTGTCAGGTATAACATCACGTGGAAAAAGGTAGAAAAGTAGACTATGAAACATGTGCACTGTTAGTACCACTTGGTAAAAATGGGTGTGCAAATGCTCACGTGGTGGAAGCTGATGTGCAAAAAAGAAAAATCAGGTTAGTGTTATATCAAACTTCAGAAAAGGATGGCTATGAAAGGTACTCTTCATTTATCTTCATTCACGTGCCTCTTAGGAGGCGTCCCTCCACAATGGGGAGCGCTTTCCTTCCCTCCCCAACGTGGAATCATAGGATTTGGGAGTCTCCTTTTCATACAAGAGCACAGAAATCTGAGAGTCCCGAGGAAATGGTTTTCCACTTTTTTATGATATGAATTTCTTCCATCTTTAAAATTTCATCAAAAGGGAAGAACTTGAATCCTCATTTTCCTTTTCAAATTCCATTGCCAAAGGCTCTGGCCTTTTACCTGATGAGCATCCGTGGTTCAGCCATAAAGGCAAGCACATGCATATATTCCATAATTCTAAGCAGATAAAGAGTTCCCCCTTTTGATTGGGCAGCAAAGTAGAACATGGTTGATTTTGCAAATTTCGTTAACACGGTGTTTGTATTTGTCGTGTTTTTCAAAGTGCACAGTGCTTTCTTTCATTTTCTGTAAGAGAGTAGAATCTAAAACAGTAGGGTTTCTTTCAGCAGTCAAGACAAGTGAATAACAGGTATTTCACGATGACCTTTGTGGCCGTGAGAAAGGAATGTTTATTCTTGAACATCAGGGCCTGAACCTAAGTGATTCCTCTTTTTAATTTGAGAAAGAGATGAACTCTCAAATAGAGGGAACCGTTGAGTTGAGTGTAAGGGATGCAAGGATCCTGGATGCTGTGAGTGGGGGGTGTCTGGGCATGTCCCACCTCTGAATGACGGGAAGTGAGGTCCTGTTTTACTACTGTGCGCATCACCGCAGCAATGTGTGCTTTTGTGTTTTCTAGCTTTCTGGGAGAGCTCACCTCCAGGTAAGCCTCGTCACCTTCCTTCTCTGCTGGATTCCCAGGATCTCAGGGGAACAACCCTGGGGTTCCAACAGTAGCCATGAGATCTGGTTCCCTGGCGGTTTTGCTCAGAGGTGTTAGGAAATGATGTCCACCTCCTTTCGGATGCATGACACAAATCTTGGCTGATCGGTGGGAGGCTGGGGCTGCTTCTCTGAGACCATAGCTGGGTCTACACCTGGGCAAGGACGCACACACTCAGGAAACTGACACACTCCACACAGCTGCCTTTACGTGTGTGTGTGTGTGTGTGTTTGTGGTAGAATATACATAAGACGAAGTTTACCATTTTAACCATTTTCAAGTGTACAATTCAGTGGCATCAATTACATTTACAATGTTGTGTAACCATCACCACTCTCTAGCTCCTGCTCGTTTTAAAAACATTTTAATTAATTAATTAATTATTTGTGAGGAAGATTGGCCCTGAGCTAACATCTGTTGCCAATCTTCCTCTTTTTGCTTGAGGAAGATTGTCACTGAGCTAACATCTGTGCCAGTCTTCCTCCATTTTTTATGTGAGATGCTGCCACAGCGTAGCTTGATGAGTGGTGTGTAGGTCTGCACCCAGGATCCAAACCCACAAAAGCCAGGCTGCCAAAGCGGAGCATGTGAACTTAACCACTACACCACTGGGCTGGCCCCACTCCTGCACATTTTCACCACCCCAAAAGGAAATCCCATACCTATTAAGTGGTTTCTCCCATTGTCCCCTCTCCATAGTTCCTGGAAACCCCTAATCTCTATAGATTTACCTATTCTGAATATTTCATATAAATGGAATCAGACAACATTTGTCCTTTTGTGACAGGCCTCTTTGACTTAGCAATACATTTTCAAGGTTCGTCCATGTGTAGCATGTATCAGAACTCCACTCCTTTTTATGGCTGAGTAATAGTCCATTGCATGGATAGACCACATTTTGTTGGTCCATTCCTCAGCTGGTGGACATTTGGGTTGTTTCCACCTTTTGGCTGTTGTGAATGGTGACAGCTACCTTTTATATCCTTCACAAAGAGGCAGCAGGTAAGAAATGCTCGAGGTGGGCACTGACCTTACATACTCCTTCACCCGTCTGTTATCATCTCCTTCACTCACATGGAACCAGGGGACACCTCTCCTCTTAGACTCCATCAGCCCTGGGGTCTGCCGAAAGTGGCCTTGTATACAGAGTTACTTTGACCAAAGGGGTAACCCTGGGGCAGGAGGCAGGGGGTCCTGGGTGAAGCGATGATCGACCCTTGTTCTTTCATCCCTCACCTTTCCATTCTTCCTTTGTCCTGATTTCCCTTCTGCTTTCCTTCTCAACTCCTTTCCTTCCTTCTTTTTGCATAAATTCCAAGCTGCCCCAAAGCCCATTAGCTCCTGGAATTTGGCAGACTCTGCTCCTCTGTGTTCTGGTCCCTAGCAAGAGACTGTGTGCCCGGCCTCCAGCACACCAGCCTTACAGAGATTTAACATATGAAGAATAGTGGAGGCGCCGGCCCCCTGGTGTAGTGGTTGAGTTAGCACGCTCTGCTTCTGTGGCCTGGGGCTCAGGGGTTCGGATCCTGTGTGCAGATTTACACACCGCTCATCAAGCCATGCTGTGGTGTCGTCCCATATACAAAATAGAGGATGACTGGCACAGATGTTAGCTCAGGGACAATATTCCTCAAGCAAAAAGAGGAAGATTGGCAACAGATGTTAGCTCTGGGCTGATCTTCCTCATCAAAAAAAAAAAAAAAAATAGTGGACGTTTTTGCAAAGGATATTTTTTAAAACTCTCCTTTCTCCAGGATTTCACCTCTCCTCTACCCGCAATTCCATGTCCCTGAAACTAACAACCAGGAGGAAGGGAACCTAAAAATCCTTGCAGCCTCTGCCAGGCCTAAGTGAAGTTTCTGGACCACATTCCAGGGAATACATTTAAAATTCCTACTTGACCACTTCCTGATCTCTGGCTTGTTTTGTTTTGAACCTCACTGAATCCTCTCTCAGCTTGGGCCTGGGGATCTTTTGCGAATCTCAGCAGCCACAGCTCTTTGCTGTGCGATTTATAATTGCGCGCGTGTTCTCACCGATGTGCGTTCTTCCTTTTTCTAGTGAAGTGGCCACTGAGGTGCCGTTCCGCCTCATGCACCCCCAGCCCGAGGACCCAGGTCAGTCACGAATTGTCTTGGCTTTCTAGTATTACTACTTGCAGATTTAGTGTTTCCTCATTGCTCGTCTTTCTTGACCACATCTCTGAGCAGGAGTGTGGCCAGGTGTACAAAATGCCATGTCATCTTCAAGGTGCCTGGTCCGGCTGGGGAATGAGTGCTCATGCATTCAGTCGTGAGCCAGGTGGCTGGTCCACCTTCAGACAATGTGTGGAGGACGTAGCATCCTTGCTCTTGGACACAGACTGTCTCCGTTAGTTTTTATCAAGAATGATTTGAAAGCGGCTCTGCTGTGAACAGAGCTGGATTTTGATTTAAGGAAAATTTAGGTGAAAAATAAATTTGAGAGGCTGAGGCTTTTGCATTTCATTTGGAAACATGAACAGGCATTTAGAAGATGATGAGTGTTTTTGACAGTGGCAATTGTGACAAGAATACAGAAAATCCTAGAAAAGAGGGTCAGGCTGGGTTCCTGACATCTGGGCTCCTTTCAATTGTAAATCCACTGGCTCTTGCACGGATGTTGAAAGCAAATGAAGCAATGGTTGTGCAAGCCTGTGTGTGTGCTAAAAACCACGGGACTGTGCTTGTAAATAGGTGAATTGTATGGTATGAGAATTAGGTCTCAATACGGCTCTTTTAAAAAAGATAAGTGGAGCAGCAAAAATAATGTAGGTGCCATCTCAGAAACTCAGAGGAAAAACTTCCCACTGTGAGTTAAGGTCGCTTAGTTGGCAGGAAAGAAAAATGGACCTGTCTCTACGAGAACTCTCCATAGTTATAGTGATGAAGAATGTTTTAAGTAAAAGTGGCATAAACAAGCTGGGTTAATTTTTCTTATACTTTATAAACAGCTTTTCTATACTGATAATGAGATGGCGTTTAAACATATCAGAATGAGCCCCCATATTCATTTTGGGTTTGTCTTAAAAACATTTTGTCTCAAAGTATCTTTTCCAAATATTTTGGATTCAAACACTCCACGTACTTTGCCAAAGCCTTCCCTTGGGGAATAAATACAGTCTGGTCGTATTTTTTTTTTATTCATTTATGCTTATATCATTAAAATACTATTTTTTGCCAATGCGAGATTGAGATGCATTCTGCTTCCTTTCAAGGACATTTTAAAAGGATTTTTTAAAACCGTGACCTGCGTCGATGGCACAGTTTATGTCAGGTTGTTTTCTGGAGCTGTGGACAGACTTTCTGACTTACCTTGGGGGAGTGGAGTTACTCCTTTTCTGGAGATGACATTTTCATGTTCCAGTCGTCATGGCTCTTACACTGAAACATCACAACGTCAAGACTAAACAATGATCTTTTGTACTGTGAGGTTTCAGGGAAAAAGGATGAATCACCCCATGGCCTCAAAATTCCGATTCCCAGAGATTTATGAGTCCCCAGTTTCATTCACAGATTCGCGCTCACCTCTCACCTGCCTAGTTCCCTGCTCCCTGAGTCTAGAAGGGGAGACTCTAAGCAGAGAAAGTGTAAGTTGTAGTTAAGAGGCCCTGCTAGGGCCAGGGGCCAAGTAATTTGTGCATGACAAGTGCTATGGAAATGCTACCAAGTTTTTATCATCTATCCCCTGTCAAGAGCATCCGTACGGAATGCAGGGCATTGAACTGGTTCTCTTCAATGCTGGTGGTCCCAGTTAGTACAACTTTATGCTCAGCACTGTAGGGGTCCAGGATGGTTCTGGCCCAGGCGGTGCATATCCCAGTGCTGGCTTCCAGGTGGGTGAGAGAGACAAGAGCCGTGGAAAGAAAAGAGTGACATGAGAGGAGAAGAGGCTAACCAGAGAAAGGGTCCCAGACGTGAGGTTGTGGCACTTTATAAAGGAGGCAATGGTTAAAGACGCAGGGAGAGAGGCTCTCAGAGTGGGAAAAGGCAAAGAAGTGGGAATTACATGCAATTCTCAGGAAGTGCATGTATCTAGGCCTTTTATCCCTCCAACTTTAAAGTCACCTAAACAAGGAAGGAATTTTATAGGTACAGCTATTACACAGAATTTATGCTAACAGAGCTCTCTCTCTCTCTCTCTCTCTATTCCATGCTTACAGCTACGGCAAAGGAAAGGTGAGCCACTGCCCTGGGTTTCCCTGTGTTCTGGGACTTCGTCCTCTAGCACAACCCATTCTTTGGTCTTTTTGTACACACCTCATGCTCTCAACACCGCTCAGTCCTGGTTTTCCTTTTTCTCCCTAGTACCAAGGCACACGGGCACACACATGCACACACGCACACTGGGTTATACTGAGTATGTATGTCTTCTCATGGGTTCCTTCATTTTCTCTTATTTTTGTTTGTTAAAGAGATTATACATGAATGGCTATGCAGAGAATGGTGCAGTCCCGTGTTCCATCATGTAGGAAAATCTTCATCGGTTCCTTTGCTGCCAAAGGAAGATCAAGGATCTTGTTTTACTGGAGATTTCACTGCAAGCCTCAAAGAGTGTGCCATGATCAAAATCTTCCTTGTTTTGGGGGCTGGTCCGGTGGTGTAGCGCTCTGCTTTGGTGGCCTGGGGTTCACAGGTTCAGATCCCAGGTGTGGACCTACACACCGCTCATCAAGCCATGCTGTGGCAGCATCCCACATACAAAATAGAGGATTGGCACAGATATTAGCTCAACAACAATCTTCCTCAAGCAAAAAGGGAGGATTGGCAACAGATGTTAGCTCAGGGCCAGTCTTCCTCACCAGAAAAATAAAATGTTCTATGTTTTATTTCAGTTGTCAAGATGAAAATTTGGTCTTTGAAGAGTTTGCTCGCCAAAATCTGAAAGACGCAGGAGAAATGGAGGAAAGGAAGAAACACCAGGCGGCAGCCGTGGATGAGTGAAGAGGTCGGCCCGTGGGGAAATGCGGTAGTCAGCAGCATGAGCAACTCTCCACAGATAGCCCTTTAGTTACGCTGAATACCAAAGTGTGAGTCTTTGTTACAGAAATAAAGTTTGTTCTGCCCTGGTCGTGAGTCAGGCTGACTTGTTGGGGAGGCTGAGTGACGTCACTGGCACAGAAGCTGCAGCCTTTATGTGTGGTCCCTGAGTCTTGGGGCGGGGGGAGGGCGGCATCTAGAAAGGAGGCCAGCCTTCCACAGACGGCTCAGCGCTGGCCCATGGAGGCAAGAAGCCATCCTGAAACCAATGTGCTCACCCAGCAGGGCCTGCTGTGTTCAGGGCTTTTTCCATGGGTCCCCGTGTAAGCTGTTCGCCTGGCAATGTATTGGGGGAGAGCAATGTTTCTCATGACCTGACCAGTTCTAGCTCCGGGGCCCCCAAGAGCCTCCTGAGATAAACGGGACAGAGGACAAACGTGGGCAAAAACACTCCTTACTACTGATTCGACCTTTGAGTCCAAGACCCTGTTTGAGCTCTGGGTTGTTGGTTATATTTCTATCAAATGCAAGCAATGAAATCAGATTTGGCTAGTTTAAGGGGAAAAAAGGAATACATTGGAAGGACTGTGGAGTGGCTCACAGAACTGAATTAAGAAGAGAACCTGAGCTTTGAAGCGGGGGTGAGTGGAAATCAGAGAAGATCCAGGGCTCCCCACCCAGGAGCTCAGGGTCCGGCAGTGGGTCAGCATCCAACGCTCCCAGTCTTGGCATCTCTGCTTCCTGTGTGTGGTTCCTGGGCAGGAGAATCTGACCGGCCCAGATCCGGTCAGGTGGGTCAATGCCCTGTGGCCAGCGATGGCAGAGCCCAGGCCTGGGAATGGGTTGTCCCAGAAGAGGGTGTTCATTGTGAGCCAGATGGGCTTCTTGCTTAGAGTGTCTTCGATGAGACGGGGCTAGAAGGGGTTGGGGAGAGGATGTTCTGTGTCAAGGAGGAAGGTAGAGCTGCAGGGGAAGCAGGGATGATGGACTTCATGGGGTCCCCTTCCTGGCCGGTGGTACCCTCCAGTCTGGGGGCCTGCTACTGATGGCAGAGAGACTGAACAGCTCTCTTGGTGGCCATTGAGAGGTTTGGGGGATGTGTAGACTCTGTGCTTCAAGGGAGCAGGATAAAAGGGGTGTGGAGGCTGCTGCACAGTTAACCCACTCACAGGGGGCAGGAGGGTGGATGGGAGAGATCTTGTGTGGGGCGGACACATGGGGTCAGGTCTCCAGGACCAAGGGCAGAGGCAGAGGACTGAACAGCAGCATGGGTTCCATACACGTGAAGGCTCCCATGTCTGGGGTTGCTCAGCAGGACTCCAGGCTGCTTTGCATCCTGGGGACTGGGGTTTCCACCAGAGGCTCCACTCGGGACCCTTGGACAGGACCCCTGGACAGGACCCCGCCTCCATAAAGCAAGGTGTGGACTCACGTGTTGAGTCTGAGGCATTCTGACATTGACAGGAGGAAGATTCATTTCTGGAGGAGGAATTATAATAATAATAGGGGCGGGAGACTGGGTTTTTGGCCTGTGGGTTCACAGGGTCAGACACAATTTCCCCTTCCTTTTTCCTCCCGTGTTAAGGGAACAGCATGTTACCACTGCAGCCCACGCCTCTCGCTCAGGATACTCAGGAAACAGATGATCAGGGTGGCATGCTCCCCTGGGGATCTGAGCCCTTCCCCTGCCACCCTCCCAACCTCCCCTAAGCCCACCTGCCGGCTGTGGTTGGCTCCTACTGGAGATTCTAGGCGAGGGGGGGACCTGGGAGTCCGCTCATCAGTGCCTGGTGAGAGGACCAGCCCGCTGGGTCCTGCAGCACCTCACCCCAGGACATCCTAAGTCAGGGAGGATATTAATAGGCCGACCTTTGGAACAGTGTGGGTGGCGAGCCAGCGAGAAGAGCTGGATGGCCAATCCCTGGAGACCAGAGGTTAGCACAGCCCTTGCCCTCAAGGGTATTTTGGTCCCCAAACGCCCGACCCACAGACTTCCAGGTGCTGGCTAGTTTAGGGCCTGCAGCTGGCCACCCTGGGGAGGGCATGGGGGTGGGAGCAGGAAGCGAGCAACCTGCTGCCCCGGATGAGATGAGGAACTTTGCCTTGGCTGGATCTGTACATGAGTGGCGTTGTGCATGCAGACCCTGGTGTCAGGAGGCAGGATGTCTGCGTGCACGTTGGACATGGGGCCAGGGTTTTCCAGGCAGGTGCAATGGAAGAAACAGGGTACAAAGGAGTTGAGGATGCTGGGTGGAGCAAGCAGTGGCTGAGAACTTAGGACAAAGTTCTGTAACCAGCAACCCAAAGGGCTGGAGAAGCAGGGGTTCCTGCTATTTACTGAGCACCTGCCTTGTGCCAGGCACTTTACATATTACACCTAATCATTCCAACCAGGCTCGTCAGTCAGTCCTGTCATTCCCATTTGTTAGATGAGGAAACCGCAGTTCAGAGAGGTTATGTACGTTACCCCAGGTCACTCAGCTAGTGAGAGTGCAGGCAAGACTTGAACTCTGGTTTCCCTGAATCTATAACCAGACCTTTGCTCACCTTCTGATGCTGAATAAGTGCATGAGAGTTTGGAGGGTCAGAGGTGAGATTAACATTTATGATTCGACAATGGCTGCCCTTAAGTTCTTTTTTTAAATTGAAAATTTTATTGAGATAATTGTAGATTCACATAAAGTTGTAAGAAACAATACAGAGAGAGCCTGTATTTCCCCAAGGGTAACATCTTGCAGATCTAAAGGACGATGTCATAGCCAGGATATCGACATGGGTACAATCCACCCATCTTTCGATTTCCCGGTCTTATGTGTGTGTGCATTTAGCGCGCTACAATTTTATCACAGGTGTGGATAGTTAACTTCTTTTTAGCATGTCTGTTTCCCTACTTCCTTCACATTTTTCGTTGCTCTTCTCTCATTCTAATGTCAGAGGCCTAAGGGGTTAGTTTACTGATCCTGGGGGGTGGGGTAAGTGGGGGCAGGAGTTGGGCGCGTTTGGAAACATATGGGGGTGGTTTTTGATTGTCACAATGCCTTGGGGCCAGGGAAACTATATGTCACCCACAGTGAAGAAGTGCCCCACTGCAGATGTCAATCACAACCCTCGTTCAGAGTAAAATCAGACGATGCCCATGTTTCCAAGCGCATCGTTAATCTGTTCTAACGCGAAGTGATTCTTTTTGACAGGAGGTGCACTGCGACATTGACAAGTCGAGAAGAAGGATTATGTTGGATGGGAAGTGCGTTATTACTGCCACCTTGATGTGCCCTTAAGGTGGGGTAGACTCAGGGAGCAGCATATTGTTGGAGATGATTCACAGGGTGACTCACTCCATAAAGAGGCTCCGGAGGGAACGTGCTCTCCCAGGCACGCCACTCTGGGCGCCATCTCCAAGGGAACCGCACTCGGCAGTCACCGAGAACATAAAGGCTTCTTTGCTCATCAGAGAAAACATGCCAGTTATGTTTCTCTGATTTAAGAAGATAATATAATTCTTACCAGGCCTAACACTTTTTAAAAAAACACGGTTTTTATTTTCAAATAGTTTTGGACTTAGGGAAAAGTTGCAAAGACCGTACGGCAGATCCTCCCAGCCCCCGTTTCTCCTTTTATTCACATCTTACATCAGGATGTCCGTCTGCCACACTTAATGAATCAATAGTGACACGTTATTATTAAACGAGGGACCATTCTTTATTCAGGTTTCTTTAGTATCTACCTAATGTTCCTTTTCTGTTCCGAGATCCCACGTGACGTTGCATTGTCGTGTCTCCCCAGGCTCCTCTCGGCCGTGACAATTTCTAGTCCTTTTTCACAATTGCAAATTCATTCCTATCCAGCCATAGCTTCTACCTCCCAACTCTCACGTGTGCTCACCTTCACGCCCGTGGCTTTTTGCCTCTAATATGACGGATTCTGGAGCCCAGATGTCCCCGGAGCTTCTAACAGGTGTAGGCAACAGCACACCCAGTTTGTTCAAGACCAAGTTCATCTTCTTCGTCTGCTCTCGGCCTACTCATGCTCCGTGGGGCATCACCCCCCTGAAAGTCCCATATTTGGGAGGCAGCCCAACTCATCCTGCTCCCCAATCTCTTGACTGGGCGCCGCCAGTCCCTTTTCTTCCCTCCTGTGCTGCACTTCCCGACTGTCACCTCCTCTCTCCTCCTCCATGACCGCCACCTTGGTTCTGGGCCAGATCAGCACTGTCTGGATTGTTAGATCACTTTTCAATGCCTTCTCCATTTCTAAAAGCCTTTTCTCCTCTGGGTGATTCTCTGCCCAGACACATGAGTTCCTCTGCTTTTCAAAAACCCTTGGGTGGCTCCGGTGCCAGTGGGATGAAGTCCTTGCTCCTGAGCACAGCACAGAGGTTGATCTGGGTCCTGCCATGGCTGCTCATCCTCCCGCCTCCCCACTCCACCTCGCCTTTGGCTCACTGGCAAATCCAAATCCTTCATTATCATCTCAACTTGCCTAGTGGTCTTCTGCCTTTTCGTGTTTTTCTGGAAAATTCTCTCCATCCTCTTACCTTTCTATTCAAATCTTCAAACCCTGTGGGGGTCACCCCTCCTCTGGAGAGCCTCCCCTCTCTTTCTCCCCTTGTATAGCCCCCCCCCAGGTTTTCGCATTATGTATCACACTATATTGTAATTAATTGATACACAATGACCTTGGGCTGCCAGA
This sequence comes from Equus asinus, assembly GCF_041296235.1. Classification (NCBI taxonomy): domain Eukaryota; kingdom Metazoa; phylum Chordata; class Mammalia; order Perissodactyla; family Equidae; genus Equus; species Equus asinus. Next base: position 7,805,703 of record NC_091808.1, on the reverse strand, counting down.
ACAAAGTACCACCTAAATAGAAATTTATTTTTTCACAATTCTGGAGGCCGGAAATCTGAAATCAAGGTGTTGGCAGGGGCAGTTCCTTCTGAGGCCTCTCTCCATGGCTTGCAGACGGCTCCTCTGTGCGTCCTCACATGGTCTTCCCTCTGTCTGTGTCTAGATTTCTTCTTACAAGGACACCAGTCATATTGGATCAGGGCCCATCCTAATGGCCTCATTTTAACTCAGTGGCCTCTTTAAAGACCCTATCTCCAAATGCAGCCATTCTGAGGTCCTGGGGGTTAGGACTTCAACATCTGAATGTTAGGGGACGCAATTCAGCCCAAAATAGGGCTCTTCCCTTTCTTCCTATAAGCTCCTTTGGTCCTCAGCTTCCTGGGAGAGCTGGCCCTAAAGTGTCAAGGACTTGAGACTCACAGGGTCCAGGTTCAAATCCTGCGTCTTGTGCAAACCTTGGGAGAGGAATCCGGACCTCAGGTTATAGAGTCTTCATCTCCAGAATGACACCCTCGAGCTTGCTCTTGCGTGAGACTAGATTTCTAATCAAGTGTCTGGCGTGTGCCCCGTGGTCAGCACATGGGAGCAGTCACTATCCTCATGCCTTGCAGAACTTTCTGCAACAATGGAAGTGTTCTATATTTGTGCTGTCCTGTGTGGTAGATGCTAAGCTGCACGAGGCTATCGAGCACTTGAAATGTGGCTAGTATGACGGAGGAACTGAAAATTTAATTTTAATTAATTGAAACTGAAGTAGCCACATGTGGCTAGCGGCTGCAGCACTGGGCAGCACAGCCCGGTGTACCAGGGGCCCACGGCCTGTCCCAGAGTGTTCCTGCATAGGCCCTGACATGCTCCTGTTCTGGCTGTGAGTCCATTCCCCTGGTCATGTCTCCGTGCCAGATGCCACTCTGTGACCCCCGGGAATCTTGCTTATTTTGCCTCGGGAAAGCACTGTCCAGTGCAGAGGGGGCCAGAGCATGCTGGTGGCAGGCAGGCAGGCCAGGGGCCATTAAGTCTCTAGCAGCAGTCCTTTGAAAGGCCAAGGGAACACTTGTGAAGCCCCCTAAGGATCTGCCTCTCTCAGGTGGTACCAAGCCCTTCTCCACCTGGATGTCCCAAAGGGCAGCAAAAGTCAACTGATCTTAGCTCCATCTGCCCTCTTCCCCTACCCAGTGAAGGCTCCAGCCCTCCCACTGCCCCACCATCCAGCAGCTAGGAAGCAGGGCTCATCCCAGTCACCTCTGTTTCCTGCTTAGGAGTCACTCCCCTCCTGAGTCCACTTCTCTATCTCTGCAGCCCCTCCCAATAATCCAGGGCGGTCACCTGCCCTGATTACTTCAAAGCTTGGATCATAGCCCCAGCTTTGTGACCCAGCCCCACCCAGGGTTAAAATCCTTGTTGCCCTCAAGCCTCCGCATAAAAGACCTAGCCCCTTATCAGGTTTACAAAGCCCTCTTTGACCTGCCCCGCCCCCAGGCTCATCTCTTCGTGTTATTTTCCGCCCTTCAGGATACAGCTTCCCTTTTATTCTGGAGACTTGTTCTTTCTTGCCTCCAGGCCTTTGCACAATCTGGTCTCCGCCTTGAACACGGTTCCCCCGCTGGGGATAACTCTCGCTCACAATTTCCTCCTCTCCTTCAGCATCTTTTTCTCCGGGAAGCCCTCCCCGATGGAATCTTGTCTCCCCATTCGGCATCCCAGACGACCGTCCCAGCACTTTCTCTTTTCTTCCCCGCGTTCGTGCGTGCATTCATCCACTCCCCGGATTGTGTATCATGCAACTCACTACAAAATGCCACAGACTGCTGCCGACACAGGGCAGGGCAAGAAAGACAGGTCCCGGACCTCCTGGAGGTCACTTACGTTCTTGAAAGAGAAGATTAGAGATGAAAAAAGTGGACATAGAAACAAAAAAACACAAACTGTGCTCTAGGAAGAAAACAAACAGATGCTAGGACCGGGCCCCCCCCAGCCCGGACACCACGGCTGGGGGCGGAGCCCGGCCGCGGCCGGCAGGGGGCGCGGAGGGGCGGAGCGGGAGGCCGCCCCGCCTCGGCCCCGCCCCTCGCGCACTGGCCCCGCCCCCGCCCGCCCCCGGCCCGGCCCCGCCCCCGGCCGCTGTGCGCGCGCTGGCCCGGCAGCATGGCGGCGGCGGCGGGCGCCCCTCCGCCGGGTCCGCCGCAACCTCCTCCGCCGCCGCCGCCCGAGGAGTCGTCGGACAGCGAGCCCGAGGCCGAGCCCGGCTCCCCGCAGAAGCTCATCCGCAAGGTGTCCACGTCGGGCCAAATCCGCCAGAAGGTGAGCCCGCGGCGGCGGCCCGGGCGCGCGCCCCTCTCGCCGCGGCAGCCCCGTGAGGCCCACGGCCCGTCCGAGCAGCCGCCCAGGCCCGGCCCGGCCCGGCCCGGGGTTCCGCCGAGCGCCACTGCCGGACGGACCGCGCTCGGCGGGGTAACGGGCCGGGCGGAGCGCGCCCTGCCGGCGGGGCGGCGGGGACCGGGCCGGGGGCGCAGGGGGGCCGCGCGGGGCCGGGCGGGCTGGGGGTGGCCGCCTGCTGGGCCCGAGGACGCCCCGTGCCGCGAGGACCCCGGGGAAACTGAGGCCTAGAGGCCGGGGTCGAGCGCTCCGGAAAGGGGGCTCCTGGCTGCGCCCCGCAGGCGTGCGCTCACCGAGCCCCGGGTCTGCACGTTTCTGGGGACTGCTCGGGTTATTTCCCGCCGGTGCCCTGCAGACTCACCTGTGGTCCCCTGAGATCTGCGGTGGGACCCGGCTGTGGGGCTCTTTCTTCCCTCTCGTGTCTTTGCGTGCCCGAAAGGGAAGGGATGTGCGTTGTAGGACCGGCTCGCCCGCCGGCCTCCGGAGAGCGGGGACAGGGGGCTTTCCCTGGCCGCGCACCCCCTTGGTCCCTAACTCTCCGTGGAGCAGTCCAGACGCTAAATCTTTGCTGCAGAAAGGCGCATTTCCTTTCTGCGGGAGGAAAGTTGCGCCCTTTGTTTTCCCATTGCGGTTCCTGTTGGAAACTGCTTATGGTTTTCGCTACAGGTGAGCCCTCTCTGTTAGAGCACGGCTTTCTCAGGCAGGTGGCTGAGGGCAGGGTGGGTCTGTGGGCAGCCCCGGCGGATCCAGCTGGCACAGACTTTCTCATCCTGCTGCAGTGCGCTTTTCCTCCGGGGCCAGTTAGGTTCAGCTGCTACTTGGACCGTGGGAGCCATTTCTTGCTTGATCTTCTGTCAGCGTTTGATACCTATGGTGGGTAATCTTTGGTCCTGACATGTTGCAAACAGGTTTATTGTGAAGTGCTCCAGTCATTCAGCAGTTAGGTATTGAACACCTCTTTTGTTCCGGGAATGACAGTCACAGTAATAATTATAATGATGGCAATTCTTCACTGCTTACTATGTGCCAGGCACTTTTCTTGGGTTAACTTGACAGTGCTTTACCTGGGTTCGCTCATTTAGTACTGGTGGTAACTCGTTGAATTGGCTGTTACCTGTCATCCCCATCTTATGGAATTGGAAATTGAGGCAGAGAGGTTAAGTGACTTGCCTAGGGTGTCACAGGGTAATAAATGCAGATCTGGATCTGAGCCGTGCTCAGGATCCCAAGATGGAAGGCGATTTCTCCATCTAGGGGCTCCCGGTCTGTAGGAGACGGACACCTGTGTATGAGACCCTATGACATAGTAAGTGCTGTGAAAGCTCAGAGGACCAAGCCTCCAGCTACGGTGGGAGGCAGGGATGACGAGGTCCCATTTAAGGCAGGATCTTGAGGGAAAGACTTTGCCAGGTGCGGAAGGAAGGGCTTTCCAAATAGCTGAATATTGTATTTAAAGGTTTAAGCACACTTGGGGATGGTCAGCAGGTGAGTGGATCAGGTTGAGAGGAATTAGGAAAATGCTGGAAGGGTAGATCGGGGCTGGATTTTGAAGGACTAGCTCTAGAGTTGGGTTTTTGGCCTTGGGCAAGAGGGAGCCCCAGAGGGTGGTTCAAAGCATGGGGGTGACCAGTCAGATGTGCTTTTAGGAAGATCTCCAAGGAGCCCTAAACAACATTGATACGAGTTGCTCCATCCTCGGGCGTGGTGTGTGCCCAGGGTGGGGTAGATCATCTGATTTACAAGTGTGGTTAAGATTTGATCTCTCAGAGATTCCAGTATTTGTCCAGAATTCTGTTCTTTAGGAGGCATTTTTTTCCCCCTAAAACAATAGCTGCTGTACCAGCTGTTCTGGTTGAGGGGGAGTGATGGGTAGAGTGTTAAAAATACCCCCTGCGGGCTTGAGTTTCTGAATCCAGTCACGTCTGCTGTATGAGGCTGATTTTTCTTTTGGGCTGTCGGAGATGGTCAGAATGGGGACATGTGAGGTTTACTGTGTGTGCAGTAGCTATCTTTTTTTTTTTTTAAGTATATAAGCCATTGAGAAGATTCCTCTGGTATGTGTGGTGCATAAGAAAAATATCCAAAATGTTATGGGATATCATTCTGGGTTCTAAAAGGAAAAACAAACCCACTTTAAGTATTTAAAACAGAGGAAATTTAATGTAGGAGAGTGGTCACGCAGTTGATAAAGAATTGAGAATGCAAACAGTGGACAATGAGGCAACCCTGAGATGAGGCAATGAACAGGAAACCACTGCCACTGCTAAGCTGGAGGACAGAGAGAGGAGGCGGCATGTGAGACTCCAGGAGCAGCTGCCGTCTGTCAGAAGCTGGAACCACCTTGGATTGTCTGGGGGGCTGGAGCCTTGGGAGGGCGCAGCTGCTGCTTCTGGACACTCACCCGTCTCCCCTCCTGCTTGGGAAACCCAGCCTGCAGGGGTCAGCCCCTCCGCCACTTGGAGTAGAGCAGAAGAGCGAGGAATGGAACTGAGGACAAGCTGGCCCAGGACCGGAGCTGTATGTATGTCAGGTTTTTGAAATATTAGTCCAGTGCAAGCTAGAGCTGTGTTAATGGAGGAAAAAAAGCAAATGTCTTATGACAGTGTTTCTCAAATTTTAATGTACAGACACATCCCCTGGGGATCTTGTTAAAATGCAGATTCCGGTTGAGTAGGTCTGGGGTAGGGTCTGACATTCTGCATTTCTAATCAACTCCCAGGAGATGCTGCTGGTCCCTGGACCAGACTTTGAGAAAGATCATCTTAGGACATATGTGTAAAGAGAAGCCTTACTAAACTCCAAATAAATCTTTAGTTTATGAGGTTCTTTTAAAAACTTTTCCCCAAATATTTAGCATACTGAAAATTTGATGTGTGTGGAATTGGGATGGTTATTTATTAGTTTAGAATTTCATGCTTGTCTGAGGTTTTTTTATGTGTCACCTGTCTTCAGCAAATGCATTACTCCATCTGTATTTCCCAACCATAGTACACCATAATGACTCTGTAGGACCACAAAGCTAGAGTGGAAAAAAGAAAATGGAGCCAATATAGTCACCAATAAATTAATTCATGAGCACTTTATAAGGTATTTTGAAATTAAAGTAAAGAACAGTGTGATTCTGTGAAGCTTATTAGTTAGGATAGCATTTAATTTAAAGGTTTAAAAAAGTTAACATTTTTGGTTTGGTGCATAAAAGTGCTTATATTCCTGATTTCAAATTTAAACATTTTTTCCCTTATGAAATGAAGACTAGTAGAAATTAGGTAAAAGGTTCAAGTTGTAACAGACTTAAAAAATTAACAGCTTTATTAAGATATAATTCACAGACCATGGAGTTCACTTTTTTGAAGTCTGCAGTTTAGTAGTTTTTACTACATTCAGTTTTGCAACCATTACCACAATCAATTTTAGAACATTTTCATCATCCTAGAAAGAAACCACATAAATATTAACATTCACTCCCCATTTCCTCCCCAACTCTCTCAACCTTAGGCAACTGCTAATCTACTCTCTGTCTTATGGATTTGCCCATTCTGGACATTTCATATATAGTTACGCACCGCATGAAGACGTTTTGGTCATCAGTGGACCGCATGTACAATGGTGGTCCCATAAGATTAGTACCGTATAGCCTAGGTGTGTAGTATGCTGTACCATGTAGATGTGTAAGTGCACTCTGTGATGTTCACAATGATGAAATCACCTAACGACACACTTCTCAGAAGGTATCCCCATCATTAAGTGACACGCAACTGTAAATAGAATCATGCAACATATGCCTTTCATGTCTGGATTCTTTGACTTAGCATAATGTATTCAAGGTTCATCTACGTTGTAACGTGTGCCAGCACTTCATTCCTTTTCATTGCTGAATAATATCCCATTGCATGGATACACTACATTTTATTTACATTCATCAGTTGATGGATATTTGGGCTGTTTCTGCTGTTTGGCTATTCTGGATAATGCTGCTGTGAACATTCACGTGCATGTTTTTGTGTGGACATATGTTTTCATTTGGTAACTCTGTGCTTAACCTTTGAGAAATTGCCGGACTATTTTCCAAAATGGCTGTACCATTTTACATTCCACAGCAACATATGAAGTTTCCACTTTCTCCACATCTTCAATTATTATCTGTCTGTTTGCTTATAGCCGTCCTAGTGGGTGTGAAGTGGTGTGAAAGGTTTTTTAATGCTAGCATGTAGTAGTATTTAAGGGCCTAAACTTCGGCGTCAAATGAAGTTGGTTCATGTTCTGTTCTCCCACTCAGAGACACATGATCAAGGACGAGTTTCTAAGCCTCTCTTGACTTGTTTCCTCTCTGTCAACAGGGAAGATATTAGTTCTTGGGTCAGCAGTAATGACAATAAATGTTAGCTGTGTGTTCGTGAGCCTCAGTTTCCATATCTGCACAGTAGAAATGATAGTAATGGTTCTCATATCTGTAAAATAGAAATGATGAATGATGATAACTCAGACTGAAATGGGGTGGTCTATGTACAACACTTAGCACGATGCCTGGCATATCGTAAGCATTCAATAAGTGATTGCTTTTATGATTCTTTCTTTCTGAGTGTTCACTTGTTTGTATCCCAAATACTAGCCATCTCCCTGAACCCCTTTTCCCCCAGCTGCAGCTGATCTGGGTGAATCTCCATCTCTAGCAGACAGGAGCAAATAAAAACAAATTCCTGGGGCCCAGCCGGGTGACGCAGCAGCTAAGTTCTCACGTTCTACTTTGGCAGCCTGGGGTTTGCCGGTTTGGATCCTGCGTGTGGACCTACACACTGCTTGTCAGGCCATGCTCCCACGTATAAAATAGAGGAAGATGGGCGCAGATGTTAGCTCAGATCAGGGCCAATCTTCCTCAGCAAAAAGAGGAGGATTGGTGGCAGATGTTAGCTCAGGGTTAATCTTCCTTAAAAAAAGCAAAAAAAAAAAATACCCAAAAAACGATTTACAGACAATTATCAATGAACGTCTTTTAAAAAAATCATTAATTTATTGAATATTAGTGGGAATACCATGAGCTAGGCATTGTTTTCCTTATTTCACAGATTCAATTTAACTCAAACTATTGGAGACCTTAAAACTGTTAAATGTGCTAGGCATTTGGGGTACCTTGCTGAAAGACGACAGACACTCCTAGAGCTAATAGTCCGAAAGCCAGACAGACATTAATAAAATAACCACCAAGTTAATGTGGAGTTGTGACGGCGATGAATGCTAACCCGGAGAAGGCTGGAGTGCTTTGGGAGGATATGGTAGGTGAATTTGACCTGATACTCAGAGAAGGGCGGGACAGGCTTCTTGTGGAAGGGACTGTTTGGCTCCATCTGAAAGATGAGGTGGAACAAGTGACTTGTGTTTCTGGTGATGGTGGGCCAAGTAACTGACCAGCCATTCTGCCAAGCGCCACCTGCTAATCGGACAAGCTAACAAGATAAGGCATGATTATGGGGCTGGCTTCTGGGGAGGATGAGGGTCTGTGGAAGTGAGCATGGCATTTGGGGCTGCTTTTTACTTTGGGGTCAGTAGTGGGGTCTGTGGTGGGAACAGTGTCCCCCCAGGATTCATGTTCGCCTGGATCCTCAGAATGTGACCTTATTTGGAAATAAGGCCTTTAGATGAAATCATCCTGGGTTTAGGGTAGACTCTGAATCTCATGTCTGGTGTCTTCCTAAGAGAAAGGGGAGGGAGGTTTGGACACAGACAGACCCAAAGAGAAAAAGGCTGTGTGAAAACAGAGCCAGAGATTAGCGTAATGCTGCCGCAAACCCAGCACTGGTGGGGCTGCTGGAAGAGGCAGTGGATGGCTTCTCCCCTGGATCCTTTAGAGGGAGCGTGGCCTGCTGACACCTTGATTTCAGACTTCTACCAGCTGAAGTGTGAGAAAACACGTTTCTGTTGCTTCATCCTCCCAGGCTCTGGTGCCTGGTTCCGGGGCAGCCACAGGGAACGAGTGTAGGGCCATCTGCTGACTCTGGAGGGGAAGCCGAGAGCTGGGAGGCTGTCAGAGATGCTTGGGAGGGGACGGGCTGAGGTCTCAGGGTCTGCCAAAAGGGGGCAGTCCTGGGCGAACTCCCTTAATTCAGATTTGGATCCCAAAAAGCCACTTTCAAGGAATGAAGATGAACCAGAAGCAGGACTTCCAAGGGGCTTTAGTCCTCCTTCAGCCCATGCCAGCTCTCTGAAATGGGACTAAAGTAATCCCAGCGTGCTGCTGACTCCAGGTTCCTGACAGACGCAACTTTAATCCTCTGCACAGGAAGGTGACATCATCTGGTTCTCCAGGTATTTTCAAGAGCCACGTTGTAAATTCAGTGTTCCACATACAATAAAAAACAGGACATGCAGGGAGGCAAGGCCAAATGAGTCAAAACCAATAGAAACAACAGACTATAAAGACATTAACGGGTCTCCAGATATTAGGTGCAGACTTTTTTTTAAGATTTTTTTTTTTCCTCCCCAAAGACCCAGTACATAGTTGTACATCCTAGTTGTAAGTCCTTCTAATTCTTCTCTGTGGGATGCCAGCACAGCGTGGCCAGATGAGCAGTGCTAGGTCCACACCCAGGATCTGAAGCTGCAAACCCCTGGCCGCCCAAGTGGAGCATGTGAACTTTTAACCACTCAGTCACGGGGCCGGCCCCTAGGTGCAGACTTTAAATAACTGTGCTTACTATGTTTAAGGAGATAAAAGACCAGATTGAGAGTTTGGGCAGAGAACTAGAAAGTAAAAAAGAACCAAATGGGGGCTGGCCCCATGGCTGAGTGGTTAAGTTTGTGCGCTCCGCTGCAGGCGGCCCAGTGTTTTGTCGGTTCAAATCCTGGGTGCGGACATGGCACTGCTCATCAAACCATGCTGAGGCAGCGTCCCACATGCCACAACTAGAAGGACCCACAACTAAGAATATACCACTATGTACCGGGGGGCTTTGGGGAGAAAAAGGAAAAAAATAAAATCTTTAAAAAAAAATAAAAGAACCAAATGAAAATTCTAAAACTGAAAAATGTAACAAAGTTAAGGAACCGTAGATTAGACACCACTGAAGAAAGAATTCAGCGATCCGGAAGATAGCTCAAAAGAAAATACCCACAAGGAAGCCTGGAGACTAAGAATGGAAACATGAGAAGACAGGGCAGGGGTCAGAGGTGACAGTGAGAAGCCCTGACTTGTGTTTCATTGTCATCCCAGAAGGAGAGGAGAGAGACAATTGGGCCGAAAACAGTATTTGAAAAGATAATGCCTGAGAATTTCCCACAGCTATTAAAAGGCACCATCCACTGATTCGATGAACACCAAGAAAACCATACCTAGTCCCTTCATAATGAAACGGCTGAAAACAGAAAGCAGCTGGAGACAGATTACCATCCAAAGAGCCGCAGTTAGATTGACAGCCGTGTCCTTAACAGAAACCACGGAAAACAGAAATCACCTGAAATGTAGGTGCTGAAAGAAACCGACTGCTAACCTGGGGTTCTTTACTCAGCAAAAACATCCTTCAGAAATAAAGCTGAAATGAAGACATTTTCAAATAAACAAAAGCAATTTTTTTGAGAGCAGACTCACACTAAAGGAAACAGTGAGGGATGTTTTTTGGTTTTGGCTGAAGGGAAATGAACCAAAAAAGAACCAATTAATGTTAGATGGGTGAGGGATACATGTTGTAATCTGTGTGGTAGCCACTAAACTGTGAAAGACTGTATGATATCTAAGCTAAAAGGCAAAAAAATTGAATAATAAGAAATTCTGAATCTGAGAGAAGGCAAGAAAGGAGGGAACATTGAACAACTGGAACAAAGAGAAAGTAAACAGGGAGTCGATCGACTTAAATCCCAATGGATCAGCAATCACATTAAATGTAAGCAGACTTGAGTGCTCCAGTTAAAAGACAGAGATAGACAGGTAACAACACCAAACCTGACCAGGCTGTTTAAAAGAGACTTATTTAAAACAGAAGGATAGAAAAAGATTGAAAGTAAAAGAGTGACAAAAAATACTATGCACACACTAAAAGAAAGTTGGTGTAGCTGTTTTAATATCAGACAAAATAGACTTTGAAGGCAAATTTATTAGAGATGATATACTGATAAATGATAAAAGATTTATTTCAAATATAATAATTTAAAATCTATATATACCTGATAACAAAACTTCACATATGTGAAAGAAAAATTAATACAACTGTAATGGAAATAGACAAATCCACAGTCATGGTGGGATATTTTACCATATCTGTCTCAGCTGCTGTTATGATAAGCAGACAAAAAGATTGTAAAAATGTAGAAGAATTGAACAACGTAAATGCTAAACTTGACCTAATGGACGTTTATAGAACACTGTACCTAGCAATTGCAAAATTGAAATTCTTTTCAAATACACAAGGCACATTTGTCAAAATTCACTATATGCTGGCCACAAGGCAGTTCTCAACAAATTTCAGATGATTGAAATTATACAGACTGTGTTCTCTAAGAACAGTGGAATTAAGATAAGAATCAATAAAATGAAAATCCCCATGTATGTGGAAATTGAGAAATCTATTTCTAAATAACTTATGAGTCAAAGAAAGGTAGGAAATATCTTGAGTTGGATGATAGCAAAAATATATAACTAATAAGATACAGCTGAAAGCATGTTTAAAGGAAAATTTATAGCTTTAAATGCATTTATATTGGAAAAGGTGTGCTGAAAATCTGTGAGCTAGGCGTGTGTATCAGGTAGTTAGAAGAATAGCAACACATTAAACTCAAAATAGAGTGAAGGAAATAATGAGCAGAATTTAATAAAATGGGAAACATCTGTTAGAAAGGGTCAACAAAGGCAAAAATTGATTCTTTGAAAAATCTGATAAAATTGACAAATCCCAGCAGGAGTAATCCGGAAAAAATAGAGAAGATGCATAATGAATGTTAGGAATGAAAAAAGGACATCATTGAAAAGAATAAGAAGGTATTACAAACAGCTTTATACAAGTATATTTGAAAATTTAGATGAAGTGGACAAATTCCTAGGAGAACAAAATTTAAATCTGACACAAGAAATAGAAAATGCAAATTGTTTTATAACTATTAAAGGTCTTGAATCTGTAATTTAAGATCTTCCAACGAGGAAAGCTCGAGGCCCAGATGACTTTACCGCTGAATCTAGTAAGCATTTAAGGAGGAAACAGCACTGGTTTTACATGAACTCTTCCAGGAAACAGAAGAGGGAACGCTCCATATCTCTTTTTATGAGACCAGAAAACTTCAGTAGTACAAAACCTGACAGGTCATTACGAGAAAGGATGATTACAGTCCGATATTGCTAATGAACGTAGGCGGAAAATTCCTAAACAAGATGTATGATCGTCTCAACAGATACAGAAAAAACATTTTGATCAATTCAACATTTATTCATACTCGAATTGGAATGGGGGGGACGTCAGCAAACTTCTTCTGTAAAGGGCCAGATAGTAAATATTTAGGACTTTGTGGGCCATATCCATTTTCTGTGGCACCTGCTCGCCTCTGCATGTGGTGTAAAGTGGCCACGGTCACTGTGGGCATGGCTGTGTTCTTTGCAAAAACAGGTGACGGGCTGGCTTTGCTCTGCCCAGCCCTGGAATATGGAAACATGCTTAACCTAATTAAGAGCAATCTACAAAAACAGCAAACCTCATGCTTCATGGTAAATACTGATAGCTTCCCCCTTGGGAACAAGAAATAGGTGTCCACCATCACTGCCTCAATTCAACATTTGCAATAATGCAAGAAAAAGAAATAAAAGGTATTAGGATTGGAAAGGAAGAAAAAAGGTCATTATTTGCAGATGACATAATTGTATTTTTATTTATTTATTGTTTGGTCTTTTTTTTTTTTCTTTTTAAAGATTTTATTTTTCCTTTTTCTCCCAAAGCCCTTGGTACATATTTGTGTATTTTTAGTTGTGGGTCCTTCTAGTTGTGGCATGTGGGATGCTGCCTCAGCATGGCCTTATGAGTGGTGCCGTGTCCATGCCCAGGATTTGAACCAGCAAAATGCTGGGCCGCCGAAGCAGAGCGCGTGAACTTAACCACTCGGTTACGGGGCTGGCCCCAATAATTGTATTTTTAGATCTACAAGTATACACATAAGTTACAATAAATGAGTATAGCAGGGTTGCTGGATACAAGAGCAATGTACAAAAATCTGTTGTATTTCTGTGTGGAGTAATAGTAAATATATTTTCTCTTTGTCCCTGGTTCCTGGCACGGAGCTCCTGAGTGATGGGAGTGTCTTTGGTTGTTCATAATGAGCCCCTTTTGACTACACCTGAATTTATTCCAGTGAGGTGACTCAGGGTGGGGCTGGTCACCAAAAAGACCAAGCGAATGATCAGAGGTGTGAACTTTCAGCCTTCCCTGCCAACTTCCCAGGAGTTATAAACACTCTTTAACAAGGAGATTCGAGGCATCTCTGGGTTGAACACATTAGTGTGCCCGGAAGGTGGCACACCCAGAGACCGTGTGGGAGCTCTGCCCCCAATCCCCATACCTTGCCCTATGCGTCTTTTCCGTTTGGGTCCTTTCCAGGTGTTAGTAAGGATGTGGAGCAAGGGAATATTAAATATTAAATAATTAAATATTAAGTCGGCAACACCACTTTAGAAGACATTTGGGCAGTGTCTGTTAAAGTTGAAGAAATGTATACCTTATACTTCAGCCATTCTGCTTCTAGGTGTGTATCTAATAGCTTATGGAAGCAAAGGAACTCCAAGAGGCATGTGCAAGAATATTCCTAGTGTGCTGTTTGTAATAGGTCAAAAGTGAAAGTAGACCAAACGTCTATCAGCAGTAGCATGGATAAATAAGTTATGGTGTGTTCTTACAAGAGAATACTATACATCAATGCAAATGAGCGACTGGGACCTGCTGAGTTAAGGATTAATCACAGCGTTAATGTTGTCTGGCCAAAAAAGCCAGACACAAGAGAATGCATTCTGTGTGATTCCATGCATATCCAGTTCAGAACAGATAGGGTGCTAAAGTATTTGGGCTTGCCTGTTTGTGTGTTTAAGCTTGCGTGCAAGGAAGCGATTCCCAGGGAAGTCCGGGTGGTGGGAAGAGACGGTCATGATTGGGTGGTCCATGAGAGAGGAAACTTCTGGAGTGCTGGCAGTGTTCTGTTTCTTGACCTAGGGGTGGTTAGTTGGGATCTCAATTTGTGATAATTGGACATTTTTGTTTTGTAGACTTATCTTTATGTGTGCTGTTTTGTAATGAAAAAGACTTTTTTAAAAGGATTAATAAAAGAATGAGGAGGAGGTCACTGGTGAAAGAGGTATGCAAAGGCTCTGGGGCCAGAGGGAGCTTGGGGAAATCAGGGCTGAAAGAAAGCTGGTGTGGATTGAGTTAGCCTGAGTCAAGGAGACCTTGATTGTGACATGAGGCTGGGGAGCTGGCTAGGAGGCCACCTTCAGGAGCTCTGTAGTACAGGGATCCTGTTGTTTTAAGATTTTAGAAAGAAGCGGGACATCCTCTCATCCAGGTTGGGAAGATCGCCCCAGCTGTGTTGTGGCCGCCTGAATGGATGCTGGCTGACCATGCGGTGAGAGATGATGGTAGCCTGGGCCAGGGTGGTGGTGGTGGGGATGGAGAGAATTGGGTGGATCTGACGTTGTGAGAACTCGGTGAAGGTTTGGTGTGGGTGTGGGGAAGACAAGGTTTGCAGCTGGATAATGGAGCTCTTCTCTGAGATAAGGAGCTGTGGGTGAGGACCAGCTCTGGGGTTTTGCTCTCCCTGAGCTCTGCTGCGTGGTGTCCTGGATCCTGTTATTCTCAACTCCCTCGATTTCACAGATGACCAGTTAGGCAACTTGCCAGCGTGCTGTGAAGCCACGCGGGTCTCTTAGATTCCAGGTTGTACCTCTTCCTACTTTATCCTATCCAGCCCCCTAACAGTCGTGTGGAAACAGTGGGCAGGATTCCTCTGAGCCCAGAGTGAGGGAAGGGTGGGAAGTGGAAGAGGGCTTGGCAGACTCGGGGGCTTTTAGGAAGTGGGCAGACGAGGAGGACCAGTCAGAGAAGGAAGTAGGAGCACCAGGGAGGGAAGAGGAGGAGGAAAGGCGAAGAAGGTAAGTCATTGATTTTAGCACCCAGAGGTCCACCGGCACTGTTATCATTGTTGCTTTTTTATTTCTTTCCCAGCTGTTTTTCTGGATATCTTTAATTTAGTTGAACTGAAACTATATGTAAGTTTTCACTTTAGTTTTATAAGCATTTCTCCATGTTATTAAAATCTCTGTATTCTTTTTAGATTAGCCCTGAGCTAATATCTGCTGCCAACCCTCCTCTTTTTGCTGAGGAAGACTGGCCCTGAGCTAATATCTGTGCCCACCTTCCTCTCTACTTTATATGTGGGATGCCTACCACAGCATGGCCTGATGAGTGATGCATAGGTCCGTGTCCAGGATCTGAACTGGTGAACCCTGGGCCGCAGAAGCGGAACGTGTGAACTTAACTGCTGCGCCACATGGCAGGCCCCAAAATCTCTGTATTCTTGTCCTTTGTAAAGGTTGCACCATGTTCTGTGAAGAATGTTTGCAAGAAAAGCTCTTTCTCAGTTTTTTACTGTGAAAAATTTAAGCAGAATGGTAGTACAGGTTTCCTGCACTGTCTGCAGGTGAAGCGTTCCTGTGGAACCTTTGGTAACCCGAAATGGTGTAAAGCGAAGAAGCAATTACCGTTAATTTATATGGGAAAAAGTTTTGAGCATTCCCAGACCCAGAAAATACCCTACCAAACTAAACGGAGATACAGCACCGATGCTCACAGACGGTTCAAAGCGGTGGCGGCCTGATGCTGGGATGAACTGATGGGATGAAGTGGCGCTCGGTTCCCGGGGAAGGAGCTTGGCTGTGCCGTGCTGGCTGCTCGGGGTGCGCGCTGCAAAGCACACGCTGAACGCGATTTTCACTAAAACGAAAATCCTCTTCAGATTTCTCTCAGTTAGTGAAAACAGGTACTAATGGAGGTCTTTTGTAAAAGCAAAGTGGCGTAAAGTGAGCTTTCAGATAGCAGGGGACACCTGTGCAGTGCACACCTAATATACCTACTACTGAGATCCAATAATTATTAACACACTGCCCAATATGCCTTATCTGTATGTTTTGAACAGAAATAAGTAATTTGCTAAACCTTTTGAAAGTAATTTGTAGACTTCACGACAGTTTACCCCCTAAATAGCTCAGCATGATCTCCTAAAGATGACATTTTCCTGTATACCATTGTTACACCTAAAAAATTGTTTTTCTAATACCTAATATCCACATCATTTTTAGATTTCCACAGTTGAACCAAAAACGTCTTTTGTAGACTCTCTTTTTGGAACCACATACCAATAAAAAATCAGACATTGTATTTGGTCGTTGTATCTCTTGAGTCTCTTAACTTAGAAAAGCTCCTCCTGGCAACCTTCTCCGTCCCCTCCCCACTGTGACATTGACTTTTTGAAGAGACAAGGGCAGCGGTCTTGTAAACTCTGTGTCCGGGTTTGTCTGCTGTTTCCTTGTGGCCTCTTCTATCTGCTATATTTGCTGTACGCTGGAAGTGGGAGGTTTGGGGACTCGATGCTGTTCAGGTTGATGTTTGGGGCAGGTCTCCTAGATGTGGGTGCTGTGTGTCCTGTCAGCTGTCCCCTCTGCTGTGTCTTCGTTTGGTTTATGTGCAGATGCTGGATCTTTCCACTGGAAATGTGGATTTCCCTCTTTGCCATTAGGAAGAAATCTGTGAGCTGATTCCTGGGTGCTGTGCAAATATCCTTTTCTCCAACAACTCTTCACCCAATGTTTTTCAGCATTCATACAGAATACTTGCCTGAACCAATTTTATTTCATTTTTTAAATGAATTGTTTATTTACTTATTTTCAGGTGTACATCGTAATATATTTCAAATTCTGTGTAGGTTATATCGTGGTCACCACCCAAAGACTAATTACAATCCATCACCATACATGTGAGCCTAATCACCCCTTTTCCCCTCCCCCTTCCCCTCTGGTACCCACTAATCCAATCTCTGTTGCTATGTGTTTGTTTGTTGTTGTTTTTATCTTCCACTTATGAGTGAGATCATACTGAATTTGACCTTCTCCCTCTGACTTATTTCACTTAGCATAATACCCTCAAGGTCCATCTATGTTGTCACACATGGCTGGATTTCATCATTTCTTATGGCTGACTAGTATTCCATGTGTGTCTGTACCACATCTTTACCCAGTCATCCCTGAACCAATTTTATTAAGAGTTTGCAAAATGGAGATTTCCCTCCACCTTCTGTCATTTCTTGCGCATTTGTCTGGTGGTATTTTTCTGTAATTCTCCCCACCTCAGCTAGGGAAGGACAATTCCTCTTAAAAAGGCATGGTAATTGCTGGAGCCCCTCTGTTTAATTACCGCTTTTCAGAGTAAGGGTTTGGTAGAATAGTCATCCCCGTTAGAGGCAAATGTTTCCTTTTCTTTCTCTTTCTGTCTTTTTTAGGGGCTGTCACCTGGATTCATGACTGTTCTTATTCAGTGTTTTTCAGTCAGTTACAATCACTCTTTCTGATGCTCCGATTGTCCCCATTTTCCCGGGAGAGCCCCTTCAGGCTGGCTCTTTGGTCTTTGAGCACTTGCTTGCTGTGTTGCAATTCGTCTTTTAGCCCAGAGGTGGGCTTGTGGGGCAGAGGACAAGGTGTGTGTCCTGTGGCTGAGGTGGCTGGCCCGTGGCCCACGCACGATGCTGCCCCCCCCCCCCCCGTGCCCACGACGGGCAGTGCCCAGTGGTTTCAGCCGCGTGGGCTGGCGGGTCTGTGCCTGCCTTTTCTGGGCTGTGCTAAAGTGAATTGAAAAGCTGTGTCTCTTCTACCTCTGATTTTTGCATCTACATTTATTTTACGTTCCTTTGGGTGGTTCTTGTTATTAGTAGCTTAGAAGATCTGTCCCCTCGTCACTCTGTCCATGAGCTTTTCTCTCTGTGTTTCCTCCTCTCCTCTGTATCCCACTGCATTCTGTGAGTGTCTCAGTTTTATCCTGTCCACTGCCAGTGACGTTTTCTGCCGTGTACGTTTTTCCCTTTAGCCCCTTCCATGTGGATTTTAATTCTGCTGTCGACTGATTATTTTTGCTTCTTTTTAAAATCATGGCCTCTGTCTTAGCTGATTGTCTTTTAATTTCATCGTCTTCTCATTTTTGTGCTCCCTGTCCTTTAAAACATTTTAACTTTTTAATAGAGGCAGTGTCTTCCTGTAATCTTACAACAAGGGGCGCAGATTCCTAAAGAGGTCTTCTGTTTCTGTGATAATTCATTTCACATTTATGCGTGTGCTTTCTGGTATATCTTTAACCTCCCAGCTCTACGGTTTTGTTTTGGTTTGTTGATCCTTGAATGGAGTTTGCTGCTCTGTGGGTTTGAACTGCAATTAGCTGGGTGTTTGGCTGCTGGAGGAAATGCAAGTCCTCTCTGAGACTGACCACAGGTCAGTGCTGTGCCTCCGCGGCTCTGGGTGGGCTCTCCCCGCCACCTCGGTCTGAGTAATGGGGTGTTTTGGGTCTTGTACTCCCCACTCCTGGCTGGCTCTGCTTTTCTGCGTCTGAAGGTGAAGGATGCCTGCGTTGGGTGGTTTTCCTGAGCTTCTCTGGCCCTGGTGTACCTCTGGTGAGGTACACCCCAGGCTCCAGGGTGAACAGTGCTTTGTCCTTGTTGCAAGATGGAAGATGGCCACTCTCTTTTTTTTTTTCCCTGAGGAAGATTGGCCCTGAGCTAACATCTCTGCCAGTCTTCCTCTACTTCATATGTGGGTCGCTGCCACAGCATGGCTGACAGTAGTGTAGGTCTGTGCCTGGGAGCCAGACCCACGAACCTGGGCCGCCAAAGTGGAGTGCACCGAATTTAACCACTACGCCACAGAGTCAGCCTCTCTCTTTTTTGTTGTTTACCATTTTAACTGTACAATTCAGTGGCATTAAGTACATTAACAGTGCTGTACAACCATCACGACTCTTTGGTTCTGGGACTTTTTTATCCTCCACATGGAAACCCCTTACCCATTAAGTAGTCTGTCCCCACCCTCCCTTCCTCCCCAGCTCCTGGCAACCACTAATCTGCTTTCCATCTTTATGGTTTGCCTGTTGTGGATATTTTGTATAAATAGAATCATACCTATGTAGCCTTTTGTGTCTGACATCTTTCCCTTAGCATATGTTTTTAAGGTTCATCCATGTTGTAGCATGTTATCACTGCCTCATTCCTTTTTATGGCTGAATAATATTTACTGTATTGATATACCACATTTTATTTATCCATTCACCTGTTGATATATACTTGAATTGTTTCTACCTTTTGGTTAATGTGAATAGAGCTGCTATGAACAAGTTTTTATTTATTTTTTTAGAGATTTTAGTTATTGTTTGAATGCCTGTTTTCAGTTCTTTGGGGTATGTACCCAGGGAGTGGGATTGCTGGGTATTTCTGTGTTTATCTTATTGAGATACCTCCAAACTGTTTTTCACAATGGCTGCACCATTTGACATTTCCAACAGCAATATGTGAGAGTTACAGTTTTTCCCTACCTCCCCAAACTTGTTGTTTTCTGGTTATTTGTTTATTTATTTTTTATGGCCATCCTGGTGGGTGTGAACTGGTGTCTCGTGGTATTGGTTTGCATTTCCTTAATGGCTAATGATGTTGAACATCTTTTCAAGTGCTTGTTGGCCATTTTTGTGTCTTCTTTGGAGAAATGTCTATTCCAGTCCTTTACCCATTTTTAAATTGGGTTATCTTTTTGTTGTCGAGTTGTAAGCATTCTTCCTGTATTTTGGGTTCTAGACCCTTATCAGATATATGATTTGCAAATATTTTCTCCCATTCTGTCGGTTGTCTTTTCATTCTCTTGATAGTGTCCTTTAAGGCAGAAAATTTTTAATTTTGGTGAAGTTCAGTCTGTCTATTTTTTTCTTTTTTTTTTTTGCTTGTGCTTTTAGTATCATTTATAGGAAACCATTACCAGATCCAAGGTCAAAAAGGTTTGTGCCTTTGTTTTCTTCTGAGTTTTATAGTTTTAGCTCTTATATTTAATTTTTCATCTATTTTAAGTTAATTTTTGTACATAGTGTGTGGTGAGGGTCCAACTTCATTCTTTTGCATGTGAATACTCAGGTGTCCATGCACCGTTTGTTGGAGAGGGTCACTTTTTTCATTTGGATTTGTCTCTCAAGCTATATCCCCTGTAATACTTAAAACCCACCAAGGAGCTTTTCAGGACTGGTTGGTAATCTTGGATTGGTCCAATGGATTGACCAGCCGTTTTGGGTTGGTCTCAGAAGGCTTCATAAAGTGGTTCTTATAGAATCATTCTTGTGGATGGTTACGAGACATTTACACATTTAAAGCATTTAAAAGGAAATATCTGCATTTCAGAATTTTTACTGCCGTAGAACTCTACTCATCACGTTTGAGAGTATGCGCTGGATTCACTTCTTCTCATGGTTTGAGAAAATTTGGAATAAATATACATCTCATTAAATCCAGTCCCATTTGATGGTCCTTGTATTTGAATGCTTTGATAAGGATGGGCTAGAACTCCGAAGCTGTGTGAAAAGAAAGTCTGGGAAATTGTTTGTTATCTCCTTCCTCTCTGTGGTGGCTGGAAGTTTTCATGTACTTTAAGAGGGTAAGTAAATCCCGTGTTTGTCAAGACTGAGGTGCAGGTGTAATTGTCTCAGCGTACTTTTACTGTCGGTTAGTCGTGGTTGTCTAAGTGTGCTTTTGTGTCTAACCAGTGTTGTGTATGAGCTGGAATTTTGCTGTTTCTAGAAACCCTGTAGCTTCTCTACCCTCTGGCAGCACACATGGGTATAACCATTCAGGGAGGCGATTTGGTGACGTGTGTGAAAAACTCCAAGAAAGTGCATACTCTTGACCCAGTAATTCCACCCGTGGGACTCTATCCTGGGGAAATCATCCTAAATATGAAAAAGCATAATGGGCAACATGTTCATTCACCATTAAGTGTAACAAGTTGCAAACCTCAAAACTGCAGTTTAGTGACTCAGTGAGTTAATGACGACAGCTGACACCTGTTGCGTGCTGGTCCTGTGCCACGCACCGTGCACGGGTGGCCTTACTTCACCTTTGCAACTGCGGAAAGGTTGCCATGGGGTCGCCGAGGCGCCCAGCACACCCGGCCACACAGCTGGGCGGTGGCAGAGCGAGGTGCTGCTCTTGCGCCGGACGCAGCCATTCAGGTGATCGAGGAAGGCAGTAACGTGGATGGTACTTCGCGATGTTGGGGCAACAGAGAGGCAGTGTGTACAGAACGCCAGTCAGCTGTGGGCAAAACACCGAGCATAGGAGGTGAGACGAAGGGAGTTTCCTAACTGATCAGGGATCGTGCTGGGCAGTGCGATTTGGATTATTTTTACTTGTATTTTTCTGCATTGTCTGAAATCCGCATTATTATTTCGTACTAAAGGAAACAGAAACATAGCGTACTCCCTTTCAATGGAAGAGCCCTGACGGTCAGAATGGCCGTCCTGCCGTGGATGGTGGAGTGTGGTTGCTTTGGGAGCAGGAGACAGAGAAGAGTCGCCTGCAGTCTCTTCTCTGAAATGTCCTACAACTCAGTTGAAAGAGTTCGAACTGTTGGGTCAAAATGGATTAGGTTCAAGGAGCCAGATATACAAAAGGGCATGACTTGTGAAAACATAGGATTTAAATTTCATAGTCTCCTAATAAATGTATACGTTGTATGGAACATCTTAGTTCTGTTTCCCTTTGTTTAAACTTTTAACTCCTGGGTTGAAAATAAATCTAAACTTATTTAAGCAGAGGGTTCAAGGTCTTGATATAAATAAGAGGGGTTTTAGTCTGACACTGAAACTAGTTGATGTATGAAATGCTGTCAGTTTCTTAGATGTGTTCATAGTTATGTCAGCATCCTTAAGTATTTGAGTAAATGAAGTAGAAATAGGCTATAGCGAAACAAAACACAAAATAAAAGCAGATCTGGTCACAATATAGTGTTTGGAAAAGCAGGTTATTAAATAATGTGCATATGATATAAGCCCACGTTTCTGTTTGATTTGCCCTCTGGAAGGATGTCATCTCAGGGTGTTGGTGGCGGTGTGAGTAGTGGCTGGACTCCGAGTGTTCTCAAGGAGAGAAGAAGTACCCTCCCGCGAGCAGGTCAGCCTAGAGCTGGACTGTTCAGTGCAGGACTTTATTTCCACCTAATGTCTGAAAACAGGCAAGGGGACAGCGGGGGAGCGCGTGCCCAGGCTGGAGGAATGTGGACAAAGATGGTTTGATACTGCTTTGCGTTTGTATAGCCCTTTGCGGTGTCTGAGCTGTTTTCTCCGGGGTTTTGCGCCCCCCCCCCCCCCCGGAAGGCCCCCCTGGGGTGGGGTGGACAGGTCAGGAGACCGCGGTGGAGAGAGCGCCAGCTTTTTTTTTTTTTTTTATTGAGTTGTTGATAGGTTACAATCTTGTGAAATTTCAATTGTACATTAATGTTTGTCAGTCATGTTGTAGGTGCACCACTTCACCCTTTGTGACCACCCCCCACCCCACCTTTCCCCTGGTATCCACTAAACTGTTCTTGGTCCATAGTTTTAAATTCCTCATATGAGTGGAATCATACACAGATTATCTTTCCAGAGACCGCCAGCTTTAGCCCAAGGAGCAGCAGCAGCCTCAGGCCTTGCGTCCAGGCCTCTGGTGTGTTCCTTTCGCTTCCCAGTCTCCCGAGCCCGTCTGTACCTCTGTCATGGAAATTTCCAAACGTACACACAAGTGGGGAGAGGAGTTTAGTCAATCACCCAGTCTAAACAGCCGTCAGGGTTGTGTCTTCCTTGTTTCATCTGTCCCCACTCCCAGCCCCACTTTTTTCTGAGCATTTAGAGCATATTCTCGTGGGGCTTTTACTTTGTGAAAGGATCCCTCCACCAGTGTGCAGCTCCCTGGAAGGCTGAGGGTCCCGTCTGGTCCGTCATGTCCCAGCAGTGCTTGCGCTCTCGTTCAGTGGGGGCTCGTTGAAACAGTGCATCTCGTTCCTCAGGTCCACAGAGGGGCGTGGGCTCCGCAGGCACACGGGCCGGTGAGTCCTGGTGCTGCGACTGAACCCTGGGACGTCGCTCCTGCTGCTGGGGGCCGGGTCCGCCCACTCTCTGTGTGTCATGGAGGGGGGTTGTGCCTCGATCTGTGCACATTTGTCCACACCTTCACCCCAGAAAAGTGGGAGGATTCATTATGACAGAGGTTGGTCTTAACTTGTAACAACAAAACAAGTGAAAAGCAGACACTTTCTCAAGCAGGCTTTTTCACTTGATATTGAAGCGCGCAGGGAGTTGGAATCAGGCAGAACTGGGTTTGAACCCCACCTGCGTCCCTTCTCCACAGACAAGAGGTCCTCTCTGGGCCTCAGTGTCATCATCAGTGAAAAGGGGTAGTGGCTCTTCACGGGGCTGCGAAGGTTCAGTGAAGTCCTGATGACACCAGTTCCTGGCACAGAGTGGGCCCGCCCCCGACGCCAACGCTGCCTGTCTTCTCCTGCTCGTGTCCAGTGAAGTGGGCCTGTCAACACTGCCTCCCTCCCGAGGGTAGACCCGCAGAGAGGGTGCGCCTCCCGATGGTGGGTCACAGGTTGCAGAGCAGGCAGCTTGCTCTGCCTGGGTGTTAGAAAGGTTCCTGGAGGTGGTGGCGTTTGGCCTGGTCTCAAGCACAGGCGTGTTCCAGCCCCAGGAGGACTGCAGGCAGAGGAAGGGTTTGTCCAAAAGAGGGGGCTACAGAGGAGCCGGTTGTGTTTGCGTCACGTGGTTCTGGGGTGGCCTTAGGTGGCCCTGGGGTGGGTGGGAGTGGAGCGTGTGGGATTGGGAGAAGCCCTGTGCGCCAGGTCCTAGGAGCACGGGAAAGCCAGGGGCCACTGGTGCTTTGCTTAGGGCAGGTGCTGGCTCTGGTCCTTGGGGAGCTTTGAGTCTCTGTGGCTCCCTGCTCCCTCCGGAGATCCGATTTCACTGGCGGGCTCAGGCCCGGGTGTCAGTGTACTTCCCAGTGTGCTGGGTGATTCTGCTGGCAGTGGGGTTGGGAGCCACCAGAGAACTCTGCGGCAGGCTGGAGGGAGGGCGTAGAGAGCAGAGGAACAGGCTTCTCAGACTTCACTATGCTCATGTCCAGCGGGCCCCGTCAGAAATTCACATTCCCAGGATTCAGGAGAGTGATTTGCAATTTTTTTTTTTGCGGAAGATTAGCCCTGAGCTAACTGCTGCCAATCCTCCTCTTTTTGCTGAGGAAGACTGGCCCTGAGCTAACATCCATGCCCATCTTCCTCTACTTTATATATGGGATGCCTACCACAGCATGGCGTGCCAAGTAGTGCCATGTCCGCACCCGGGATCTGAACCAGCAAACTCCGGGCCACTGAAGCAGAATGTTTGCACTTAACTGCTGGGCCACGTGGGCCGGCCCTGTGATTTGCATTTTTAATAAGCGTTTCAGGCGTTCTGATTCGGGCGGTCTGGGTTGTACTTGAGAGACACTGAGACGGGAGACAGAATAATTTAGCCCGCGCTGGGGATCTGGACTAAGCTGGGGGCAGAGGGCCTGAGGGAGGGGCAGACTCTTGAGTTATTTTAGCAAGTAAAATTGATGCTCGGTAACCAGTTAGAACTGGGGTGTGCGGGGACGAGGAGAGTTGCGTGTGTCTGGTACTTCTTTCAACTTTGATGATGCTGTTAACTGAGGAGGAAGTGTTGGGGGTGGGAGCAAGTTAGAACGTGAGGGGCTGCTGCAGAGTGTGGTTTGAGATAAGTGACATTTTGGGTGTTTTAGTGATAGAGTAGCCGTTGATGGTGGCTGCGCAGGATCTCGCTTGTCCAACTCAGCTTTACTTGACAGGCAGGCATTTGGCAGATTGATGCCAGGAGGACCCAGATTGTTGCTCCCTTTCTACCTCACCAGCTTTAGACCACTGCCTTGCCACCTCATGGCCTCAACATGGCTGCCACAGCTCTAGACATGGTGTCTACATTAAAGGCAAGAAGGAGGGGGAGGGGGGCATTGAAGCCACGTGTATTCCCACATGTCAGTGAAGCAACTCCACCTTCCCAGCCTCAGCAGGATGTCTGTGTAGGTCTCTTTGACCAAGACTGAATCGTGTGGCCAGGACTGGGGAAGTGGGATGTGGATGACTGGCCACACTTGGGACAGCCAGCCCACTCAGAGCTGAGGCTGTGTTAGCAACAAGGGGAGGAGCGGGGCCATAGCACACTAGCAGAAGCGCCCCCGACTTAGGGAGAGCGGCTGTGCACCCAAAGGAAGGGCCGGCCTAGGAGTAGCTCTTCTCCCGGGATTTGGGCATTATATTTTAGGGCCACTTGTTGGCTTTTCGCTTTGGTTCTTCCTCATGTTACTGGGGACGGGAATGAGGCATCTCCCTTCCTCTCAGTGGAACCTTACATGACGTAGGGGCTTTGGGACATGGTGGCTTTTAATCTTGGGGGCTTTGCATTGAAGGAGGAAAACCGGGTCGTGCGCAGGGAAGTTGGGTTCTCTTGATCGGTAGGAAAGGGCTGTCCTTTTCCCATGAGTAGTGGTTTTGGGGTGTTTAGAAAAAACCTCATGTGGGTGCCTTGGTGATAGATTGGCAGCGCCGAGGCAGGGCCTGGGTCTGCAGAGTTGAGAGGATTCTCCAGCACAGCACTTAGGCGGGTGTGTCTCGGTTCCCTCTCCTGCTGGCCGCTGGTGCCGTGGAGACCCTGGTGTGCAGCCGTCAGTGTGGCCCTAGGTGTGCAAACGTCCTCGGCTTCTGACAGGATGTGATGGGACTAGGTGGCAGGTGGGTCGGTTGTAGGTAAGTTACAGGTAGTTCTGAGTCAAGATGCATTTGTGGGTGGTGTTTGAATAGATGATGGAATTTACCTAGCCTAGTTTATTTAAATCAGTGTTGTCGGTAGATTTCTATGCTGGTTTCACTTTGCCAACAAATATTTTTGGCCTGGCTGTCTAGATCTTAGCTTTGAATTCCAGCTCTTCCGTTTACCAGCCACGTGGCCTTGAGTGAGTTGCTTAATTTTCCTGACCTTCAGTTTCCTAATCTATAAAATGGGAACATTACAATGTACTTCCAAAGTTGGTGTGAGGATGAAAGGTAAAAATGGCCCGTATGTACGTGGTAGGTGTGGTGGGTACTTAGTAAGTGTTTCAAATAGCCTGTAGGTCTTTAGAGATGTTGTACATGCCTCTGTTTTGCGAACAAATTATTTTCTGGTTGTTTCCTGTTTATGAGTTATGGTATTCATAAACTAAAAACCATAGAAGAACGTTTGAGATAAGAGTGGGGAGGCCTGACATTTCTTTCGTGGTCTGTTATTAGCTGTTTAACCTTGGACTAATTACTCAGTGTCTTGGTGACAGTTTTCTTGTGTGTCAGTTGGAAATATTAGTGTCTGTGTCGTAGACCACAAGTGTTTGTTCTGTTAAAAAGGCAAACGGATATGGAGATGCCCATGAAAATTTCAAGTGGTGTGTAAACTTAAGTTTTCCTAGCTTCTTTCCACTGAAACGTTTTAGTAGTTCTTTTGTGTATTAACTTTTTATGTCGATATCCCTGCTTTTTTCAGACTTTGCGACTTGGATGGTGTTGCCTAACATGGTCAGGTTCTTGTTTTTTGTTGAAGGACTGAAAAGGTTTCGGGACAGACAGATGGCTGAGGTGAATATTTGGCTGAATTTCACTCCTTTTATTCTGTCTTCTTCCCCCTTTATGTCCTGGCCCCTATCCTCGTCTTAGGAATATGGACATTCTCACACTTACCTGCATGAGACCCTGACAGCATCAGCCAAACTCTGTCCGAGAGTTCACTTCTGCCCTTTATCTTTTACATACTAATAACACAAACAACATACATGTAAGCCGTGATGCACATAATAAACTACCTGTGTGAACCCGTCACCCCACAGGGCTCCAGGGTGTCACCCCCAGGGCTCCTGTCCAGCTCCCTGCTGTTCAGCATCTTTTAGTCACCATGCTTTCTGCCAGTGTTCCTTTTGGTAGTTTCTTTTTCTTCGTTATTGTTTTGCTCGGTTTCCTAGACCTTTCAGGGTGCTGGCTCGGGCTGTTGGCAGTTTCGCGTGCATCTTCTCCCAGACCGTGGCTTCTCTTTTCTCTTTCTTTGTAAGATGTCTTTGATGCGCAGAAGTTCTCAGTTGGAATATAGATGGCTTTGGCAGTCTTACAGTTTATATTTAGTATATTTTAGTCCTACTTAAGAAAATTCCCCAATCCCAAGCTCATAAAGAAATTCTCCTATATTAGCTGCTGAAACTTTTAGAGTTTGACCTTTTGCGTTGACTCTTGTCCACCTGGACCCGTCTGTGCCTGTAGTGTGAGGGAAGGGACCTGTTGCATCTTCCCCTTGGATCACCCATGTCTCCACCCCTTCATTGGCCAGTCCCTCCTCCCCCGCCGGCCCGCGGTGCCGCTGCTGTCATACATCGTGCTTGCAAATCTGTGAGCACCAGTTTCTGGGCTGTCTTTGGTCCCCAAATTCTACTGCTAGAATTTGCTCTAGGGAATAAGATATTTCATGATAACCATGCTGTTGAAGCATCATTGGTAGTATTGAGTGGAAGCATGCTCAGTGTCCCAGCAGTGGGACTGAGTTGATGATATACGCACATCCGCACAGTGAAATACTCTGTAGCCCACAAAAATGTATTGACTAATATGGAAGGTTGTTGACAATATATCATGACAGAAAAAATAGGAAGTTAAAGTACGGTATGTTCAGTATGATTCCATGTTTATAGAAAGTTAAGAAATATGCAAGTTAGAGAGAAACAGCCTGCCATCTTTGCTTCCTCCCATCCCTGTCGCAGTCACAGCCAGCACTTTGACCTGGCTTTGCCCTGGGGCGAGCCATGGAGACTGTTCCGGCAGGTCCTCGGTGACCTCCTCTTGGTCCCTCCCAGCCCTGATTTTCAACCTCACTGCTGTATTGGACATCATCGACATGGTCTTCTTGGCATGTTGGCATCTGCTCCCCTGATTTTCTGGCTACTTTTTTCTCGTCCTCTGTTTTGGACTTCCACCTCCTCTCTGTGCCCGATGTTGGTGTCCTGGGGTTCCTGGTTCCCTGGGCCTCCTCTCGTTCCCCTCCTTCTCCATAAGGGACTTCATTGAGGCATCTTCCCTGTTAAACTTTCTCTCATACCCTCGACCACATATCTGCTGCCAGCTCTCCACTCAGCTGCCCCGCTATCCTCAAGGCCTTTAGAGTCGGTGTGGCCAAAAGGAAGCCACTTCCTCCCCTCTGAGACCCCTTGGAGTCATCCTGGGTTTCTGTCCTGTCTCCTCCTCACCCTCTCCTCTGGTGGGTCTCCTTCCTGAATGCTCTCATGTCTCTGTCCCTGTCTCCTTCCTCCCTGAAGCTCATCGTTCCAGCGGCCCTCTTACAGGAGTTTGGAGTGTTCTGTCTGCCTCCAGGTTTCACCCCTCCCCCTTTCTTCTACCCTGTGGCCAAAACCGTCTTTCTAAAGTGGACATCAGGGAGACTCTACTCCCTGATTCGGGACCCCTGTGACCAACAGGCCTGGCTGTCAGGATCTGGGCCCGGCCCTGTTGGGCTCTGTTTGCAGCCCCAAGGAGGCGGTGGGCCTCTGAGGGTTTTGGGCCCCTCTGCCTGGCCTGCTCGGACCCTGCTCATCTTCTGAGACCTGCTCTGTGAAGCCTTCCCTCCTGGGAAATTGCTCCTTCCCTGGTGCCCTGTGTCCTGTGCCCTCCTCTGGTCTCAGTTGTCCCTGTAGCCCTCAGAGCCGGTACTGAGGCCGCGTGTCCGGGGAGGGAGTAGAGGGGAGGGCCGAGGGAGGGGGCTCCCCCTGGCTTTGCAGAGAGGGGGCATCCTTAGCCCATGCCTGGGCACGGGCCCCCTGAAGACAGAGGATGCCTGGTGGGTGGGCGGGTTGGACCAGGGGCCCGTGGGGCCTGCTCTCGCCTCTCTGTCCGCTGGTTTGAAGCCTTTTTCAAGGGCATATCCAGAGCTGCCTCACTCAGTTCTTTGTTCCTGAGTTGGATGACTAGAGACTTGAGCTTCCCCTGTAGCAGGTGCCAGGGCGAGCTCGCCTGTGGGCTGGGTGCGTGTCCATCCGGTGAGTGGGTGGCTGTGGCACCCAGGGCCATGTGTGGGCTCAGGCTGAATACTCTGCTGGATTCTTCCCTGGGCCTTGGATTGCTTGAAGGATGGAGTTGGCCGTTTTGTTTGTGCAAAGAGTTTGACAACACGATTTGAAGAGCTGGGCCGCCCAGCATGGCCTGAGTGAGCTGCGCTTGGGCTCTGGGCTTTTGGCTTGTGGTTCTCTGCTCTGCTGGGCGCAAGGAGGAGCCCTGCCAACCGAGCAGGGTTTCCTGTGGTGCCATTTACAGGCTGCCAAAGGCAAAATGCAGCAGATCGTTCAGGGGTGTTGTTTTCTTGACCACTTTTAGTTCATCACTTTTGACTGAGTGTTTAAAAATATTCTGCAGCATATCTATAGTATTCACGCGCAGCGAATCAGGAGGAGAGATGCAGTTTCTGAGAAAGCTTCAAAGAAATACTGGTCTTTATCTTTTCCCCAGCCTTTTCCGCTGAAACCCACCGGAGTCTTTTTCTGAGCACTCTTGTTCTATAAATAGAACAGCCGCTCTCCTTGGGTAGCCCGAGATCGCAGCTTCATCCGCTTTCTGAAAGGTTTGTGTGTGTGTGTGTGTATGTATGTGTGTGGATTGTGTTCTAATTTTGCTTTTCTTTTATGTGTAAGATGTGTGGCGGGAGATGCAAGAAAAATACTCGAGCATTTATCTTGCAAAGATAACTTATTATAACTTTTCTGGGTCTGGGCTTGTTGTTGTTGTTCTGTTTCTTTTTTTTTTTTTTTATTTGCATTTAGGAAAGAGATGGAAGCGATTACTTCCCCTGCAGAGGTAAGGAAGACCTACGGGGGCGAGGAGGTGCCCTTGTCTGTGGGCGAGTCCTGTGAGGTCAGGAGGAGAGGTCCCCTGGAGTGTGGCGGGCACCCGTGGGTGGCATTGCTGTGCACAGACGTAGCTGTTGTGTGTCTTTGAAGAGTGCCCTGAAATGAGTGTCACCATGTGGACTTGGGTCTGTGAATGTTAGGGAACAAGCCGGTAGTCCCTCTATATCACAGACTGGTTTCTGTCTGGAGCTCTGGGATCACAGGTTGGGGTATTCTCCCTGCGTCAGTCAGCCTCGTTCTGGTTCGGCACATGCTCCGGCACTTGAGGAAAGCCAGAGCCTTTGCTCGCTAAGGATGGAGGGGTCAGATGCCGTGACTGTAGTTGGTGTGTCTCTTCTCTTGATCACGGGGTGATGTGTGGGGTCCTCTCTTCTCCTGGCACTCTCTGATTACCTGGGAGAGCGGGGGTTGGGATAAAGGTGAAGGTGGACGCCACAAACCAGTAGGTGGGTTCTCAGTCGTTTTCCTCCTGGTCTGGTTCTCTCGGGCATTGGAGAGGGTTGCTGTTTGTACGGCCGGGCCAGCCCTGCCAGCACAGATTCCCTCAGACCTGGCATGTCGTCATGAGCTGGCCTGTGCAGGCCACCCTGCCCATGGAGCTCACCGAGGATGTCCACATGGGGAAGGGGAGCGGAGTGGCGACCTGCGCTCCCAGGACACCCCGCAGCACTGTGCTGCTCAGGAGGGGCCTGGTGCACGGCCGGGTGGCAGTGGGGTTTGTGGGGTGGGGGGCTTTCTTCAGCGTTCTTCTCCGGGTGGTCACACTGCATCCGAGGTCCACTCCTTCCTGTTAGGAGTGGGTTGATGGAGAGACTAGACAGCACGGTCTTCTGCTTTTCCTTTCTGATGCATTTGGGGTCATGAGGTTTCTGTGTCTGGTTTCATCTTATGTCGTCTTAAGTGGCCCCCGGTGCCCAAGTGCTTCATACAGATACTTTTTAAAAAAAGTAACTTAGGGGTCGGCCTGGTGGCATGGTGGTTAAGTCCTTGTGCTCTGCTTTGGCAGCCCGGGGTTTGCATGTTTGGATCCGTATACATAGACCTATACACCACTCATCAAGCCATGCTGTGGTGGCATCCCACACACAAAATAGAGGGAGATTGGCACAGATGTTAGCTCAGGGACAATCTTCCTCACCAAAAAAAAAAAAAAAAAAAAGTAACTTAAAGTGCAAAGCTGTACGGGATTAGGTAATTAAACAAAAGCTTCTTTGAACCAGTGTTCTTGTCCTTGAACAGAATTTCTGTCCAGTCTACCTCCATTCCGTGATGAGACTCCGTGTAGAATGGACCCTCGTGTCAGGTGGGGTCAAGGACAGTGTGCCGTGGCTGAGAGGCAGGCTCTTGTTTCGCGCACGGTGGTTATTAGTCCTGACGGTGTTCATGGCTCCGAGTGGTTCAAAATGTCGAATGGTCAAGTAGCTCTGTGAGCATTTAACTTCTGAGTGGTCCGTAGGGCTCCCCCGTCCACTGGGTGTTTAGCCCAGGGGACACCATGTGAGAGGAGGCAGCTCCAGGAGAAGCCGCGCCCTGTCCTTGGCTGTGATGGAGCCGAGGCGAGCGTCTGCCTCTCATTCTCTGGAGAGAACTCCTGATCAGACTGACGGCAGGAGAGAAGTTTAATGACTTGGCCGTGGCCCTTCTCTTTCACGGGCCGGGCAGATGCGCATGCCCGGCCTGTGAATGGGGTGAGGCCTGAGGGGGGTGCAGGCCTGGAGCCACACTGAACCCCACAGCAACCTACGTCGACAGTTTTGGCAACAGGCTCCTGAGAAATGGCAGGAGGCCAGACAACACGGAGACAGCGCCAAGAATAGCTGAAAAATACCAAATGCCGAAGTTGGAGAGTGCGCTGGCCCCCTGCTGCCCACTGTGGTCCTACAAGCCTCGTGGCCCCTTCTGCTGATGCCCTGGCCGTGTCCAGGGCACACCTCGGGCCCCTGACACCCCCGCCACTCAGGCACGCCATTGCCCCTCAGAGAATTGTGCTCGCCCTCTCCCGCAGCTTGCTTGGTCTGTCCGTAGGTCAAGGTCTGGGGAGAGTGTGAGAAATATTTCTGTTAGGCCCTCGGCTAGAGATGTGAGTGCCCTGCACTGTCAGTGTGCGGTTCAGCAGGGCACATGCTCACGAATATGTTTCTGTGCTTCCAGACCGTCATCAAGGAGGGGATGCTGACCAAACAGAACAATTCATTCCAGCGATCAAAGAGGAGATACTTTAAGCTTCGAGGGCGCACGCTGTACTACGCAAAGACCGCGAAGGTGAGGAGCAGTGGACGAAGCTTCACGGGGGAAACCGAGAGAGGAGCTGCCGGGGGGGCTCAGGCACTGAGTCCTCATCCTGGGAAAGGCCCTGGAGTCTTAGATCTGTTATTTCCAGCGAGTTTCGTAATTCTCTGGGTGCTTATTTTGTCTCAAGACATGTTTTATTTCTTATAAACACTGATTTTTATTCGTTTCCTTTTTCTTAAATGTCATGTGTCACCGTGGGGAAAGGAGAAAATGTCACAGATAACCACATTACAGTTGGATATCTTTCTTTCAGAAAGATTGGAGGTCACAGGCTTGTGAATCTTTTATTAGTGACTAAAATATATTTTTTTAAACCCCATTACTGAAGTATAATTTCCATACAAAAAGCTGTGGATATTTAATGTACACAACTTGATGAGTTTGGAGGTAGGTATACACCCATGAAACTAGCTACAAGTGTTTTGAAGTGTATGAGTTTCTTGTGGCATGAACAGAACTGTGAAATCCTTTATCTCCCAGCTTTCTAGCCATGATCTTCGATCTGTGTGTCATCTTGCACTTAAGATTTAAAGCTAGAATTGCCATACAGTTGCTAATGAGAGAGGAGGAGCCAGCAAAAGTCACTAAGTTACTGCCATGTTTGAATGAATGTGGCGTTACACATATCAAACACACCAGTGTGTTTGCAAAGCTAGTTTTTGGTATTCTGAATGCCAGTATTTTTATATCAGTATTGCTGTCAGTACTGATATTTTGGCATTAAAAAAATCTGGAATCTGAGTATTTACAGTTTGAGATACATCCCTAGAGAGTTAGTGCATTAAAATTTGAAATTGAACAGAGCAACTTATTTAGAACGGGTTCTGACCACATCCCTCATTTTTAAAAAAAACTTATAGTTATTTTAGTTCTGTGGCGGGGGGAGGGGAGGGGAGGTTACTTAAAAGGCTGAATCTCTTTTCTAAGTTACTAGTATTTCCTCCAGGGGTTCCCGGTGGAGTCCTCTTAGAGGGGACGGTAAGGTAGACAGGGTGGGGGCTGTGATGGGGGGATTTGGGGGAGAAAGGAGAAGAAAATGGGGGCAGCGGCCAGGCCTGATTCCCAGCCCTTGCTCTGGAGGCTTACTGACTCTCTGTCGTTCTAGATTCCTTCTGCCCTGCTCCCTTGTTTTCTTTCACGGCCCGATCCCTTCCATTTGGGTTGTTTCTCTTCCCCTGGAATCATTTGCTTTAGCCGGCACCTTTCCCCCTAAATGCGCTAGCTGGAAGGACAGAGGGTGCTCAGGCCCGACCCCTGCTCTCTCAGGGGGACTCCGTGTGACACATATTTCACATTTAACGGTGACACGCTGGTTTACGAGAAGTAAATGTAGAAACCCCAGCCTTGTTTTTGGTTTTCTGTGTTTGCTCTGTGTGGATGCCATCACTAATGAACTCCTGGACTGAGACAGCCACAGAGCTGCACCTGTGAGCTTGGTGCTCTGAGAGGCAGAGATGCTGGGCTCTCCCAGTGTTCATCCAGGGCTCCTGTTTCAAGGCCCGGGGGTGTCTGCGGGTGCTGGACTGGGGTCGAGGGAGCGTGTGGGCAGCACTGGGCCAGGGCTCACGAAGGTGCTGCCTTGGGGTGCCTTGTCCCGTGCTGACCACAGTCCCTGTGTCTCTCTCCAGTCGATCATATTTGATGAGGTGGACCTGACAGATGCCAGTGTGGCCGAATCCAGCACCAAAAACGTCAACAACAGTTTTACGGTAAGTCTGGACACACACCTTTCTCAGTTACCACATTTGGTTTTCCCCCCTTTTTTTTTGGTGAGGAAGATTGACCCTGAGCTGACATCTGTTGCCAATCTTCCTCTTTTTGCCTGAGGAAGATTGGCCCTGAACTAGCATCTGTGCCCATCTTCCTCTGTTTTGTATGTGGGACACCACCACAGCATGGTGTGGTGCTCATTGATGAGCGGTGTGTAGGTCCACACCCAGGGTCCAAACCCGTGAACCCTGGGCGACTGAAGTGGAGCACGTGAACTGAACTGCTGTGCCACCAGGCCGGCCACCTTGGCTTTCCTTTTTAATTTGAGCAAATGTGTGTGAGCAGTTTAGACTTTTTCATTCTTTTCTCTCTGATTGGAATGATTCCTGGTAAATTTTGAATCTAATCCTTAAAACAACACTGGTTGGAGAATAACAGAATTTGCCACATGTAAGCACAAAACAACAAGAGGATCCAAATGGATTTTTCTGATGTGTTGTAGTTTACATTTCTCTATCAGTTTTGCATAGAGGTTTGTTTTTCATGATTATTGTAGAAAATAAAATTTGGAAAATACAGAAAAATCTGTTGAAGCAATTTAAGAAACAACCATA
This sequence comes from Equus asinus, assembly GCF_041296235.1. NCBI lineage: Eukaryota > Metazoa > Chordata > Mammalia > Perissodactyla > Equidae > Equus > Equus asinus. The sequence continues at coordinate 7,771,699 of NC_091808.1, read as the reverse complement.
GTTCAGCCACCTCAAAACATAGAATGTTGCTATTTTGGTGTATTTCTTTTGCTTTTTACTTTTCAACTGTCCTCACCCCACCCCCCACCCTAAATTTTTAAAGTTCTGTTGTACTTTCTGTAGAAATTCTAAATGCATGAAATCATGTGACCTCACCACCCACAGGTAGCCATCTGCTCGCTCTGGAGTGTTTATCCTTATTTCTGAATATCTGTGTCTTTACCCACATACGCCCTGAGACCATACTATCCTTTCGTTTTACACCTGGTTTTTTTTCTCTTGACAATTGATGGTGGACATTTTCCCATGTCGCTTGCTCTAAACATTCATCATATTTTTTAAGGGCTATATAGCATTTCTTGTGTGACTTCACAATTTTGGCTTCAGGGGCTGACTTTAGAACCTACCTGTATAAAGTGTGACTCTAATAGCAAGAATGGTATATTTAAAAATATTTTTCCTCATGTGTATTATTAAGCTATCCCATCTAGAAATAAAGTATGCTCCCTAATTTTTTTCAACTCTTATAACTCAGTCAAGGTGGGTAATTTCCTTCAGCTTTAGGATTTGACATTTTGGGTTAGTGTTGGTTTCAGATACCTTAAGGTTTTGTTTTGTCTTATGTATTGATTTATGGATTGATTGTTGGTGTTGCTGATACGAATGGAATTTTCCTTCCTCCATTGAAACTTCTACTTATTTTGTTTTGATGTAACTAACTGTTCTTGGTTTTGCTTCATGGCTTATCGAGTTAGCCAGACTTTCCTGATGGTCTCTCTCATTTTATTCTTTGTTTTACTTGGAATATTTTTACTTTTTCTCCATTAATTTCAGTGTTTACTTACTGGCTAAACTATGTAAATGGATTATTCTTTGATTTGTGGCTTTTAGAATTTTTAATAGGAATAGGTGTTGAATTTCACTGGAGTGTTTTGGCATTAATTTAGATGATCAGGTTGGTTTTAGGTCTTTGTATGTTTCCTAATAATAAAATTGTTCTTGGTAATGTTAAGTTTTACAACCTAATTTTGGATTCAGAGTTTCCCCATCCATGTGTGCTTTTCTTTGGGGTATAAGGTAGCCTTTCTTGTGTTTTGATTTCAGAGTGAAACTACCCCTATAAAATTCACTTAGTAACTTTCCATGATTTTATGTGTTCTGGAAGATTTTATGTAGCTTTAGAATTGATTGTTTTTTGAATGTTTGAGAGAACTTACTTCATCTGTCATTAAGACTTTTCAGGGAGGTAAGGCTATAAATAAACTTAGAAGGTTTATTTTTGCTTTTAGATCATTTGAGCTTTTTCACTTCTTGAGTCAGTTTTTTGTAATTTACCTTCCCACTTATTCCACACCTTCAAATTTAGGAACAGGTGTTATTTGCACTTTAAACATTTTTGTCTCTGGTTAGAGTCTCTGTTGCGTTTTTAATTTTATTTTTTTAGCCCTTGTTTTTCTTGTCAGATTTCTTAAAATCTTATTATTTTTTGCTTTTAAGAGAACTTGTTCTTGGTTTATTGATCAATTCCATTTTTCTGTTACCTAATTCAGTTTCTGGATTTATATTTATTGTCTTTTTTCTGCTTTTCACATCTTTTTAAAACAACTTATTGATTGGCATATTCTTATTTTCATATATATAAAAATAAAAAAACATGAGGGACTCTGCATTTAACTCTGAGTGCCTTTTTTTTTTCTTAGAGATTGGCACCTAAGCTGACAACTGTTGCCAATCTTCTTTTTTTTTTTTTCCTGCTTTTTCTCCCCAAATCCCCTCAGTACATAGCTGTATATTCTAGTTGTAGGTCCTTCTGGTTGTGGCATGTGGGACGCTGCCTCAGCGTGGTCTGATGAGCGGTGCCATGTCCACGCCCAGGATCTGAACTGGTGAAACCCTGGGCCACCGAAGTGGAGCGGGTGAACTTAACCACTCGACCACGGGGCCAGGCCCCAGAGTACCTTTCTATTCACATTCCAAAAGTTGTTTTTTCTCCTAGTAGAAAAATGTTATTAAAGACAAATAACTTTTCTGATCATTCAAGTTACTGAAGAAAATTTTGAAGTACATAAATACCAATAGGAAATTTAAAACCATCCATATTATTCTTATACGAAGATAACGAGTAATATATTTTGGTTTATGTCATTCCCACCAAATATGTTTAATAAAATATAGTTTTTAACGTTCTTTCTTCACTGAACAATGAGCTTTTTCTCTTATAATATCCTTCAAAATCTTGTTTCTTAATGTTGCATGGTATTCCATTTGTTACATGTGTAAGTTTGTTTAACCAGTCCCTATATTGAACACTCCATTTTTTCCTGTCATAAATAATACTGTGATGTACTCTTGTACACAGATCCTTTTGTACATTTCAGATTGTTTCCATAGTATAAATTCTTAGAAATGGAATTCCATTTGAGGTAGAAAGTATGAACTTTTAAAAGGCTTTTGAGGGGCTAGCCCCGTGGCCGAGTGGTTAAGTTCGCACGCTCTGCTGCAGGCGGCCCAGTGTTTCGTTGGTTCGAATCCTGGGCGCGGACATGGCACTGCTCATCAGACCACGCTGAGGCAGCGTCCCACATGCCACAACTAGAAGGACCCACAATGAAGAATATACAACTATGTACGGGGGGCTTTGGGGAGAAAAAGGAAAAAATAAAAAAATCTTTAAAAAAAAAAAAAGGCTTTTGAAAAATAAATGAGGTATTGATACATGTTATAACTTGGATGAGCCTTGAAAACGTGCTGAGTGAAGGAAGCCAGACTCAGAAGGCCACATATTTTGTGCTACTGTTTATGCGAGGTGCCACAATAGGTAAATCTGCAGAGAGAAACTAGATGAGTGGTTGTGAGGGGCTGTGGGGGAAGGAGGAGTGCTAATGGGTACCGGATTTTTTTGGGGAGGTGACAGAATATTCTAAAATTAGGTAGCGGTGATGGTTGCACAATCTTGTGAATATGCTAAAACCACTGAACTGTGTACTTTAAAAGAGTGAACTGTATGGGAATTAAATCTCAATGAAAGATCTGGAGAAAATAGTGCGGCACTGTGCTTTTGGTACTGCAGGCATTGCTATGGAGCTTTGTCGGCCTGATCTGAGAACGAGCCCTGATTTATGTACTGTTTGTATGGGAAGCTGTGTTCAGAGTGCGATAATTGAGGTCCAGATGTTGAGCGCGTCCTGTGTTGGGGAAGCCTCGGAGCTCCTTTCCGGTCGGGAGGCATGGAAGATTGCTTCCCAGCCCTGAGGGCGAGGCTCCGATTCCTTCACGTTTATTTTAGACTCTGTTAGTGCTCTCAAAGCTGCCTTTTCATCTAAGGATGTGCGGAAAGGACAAGAGAAAGATTAATACTGAGTTTCCCCAGGAACATTCCAATCTACGGGGGCTCGTCCCTGAGCACTCGTGAGGGCATCCGGAATATGGGGATCAATGGGAAGTGTTTGGGGCCGGTTGGCCGGTGCCCACTTCTCCCAGGCAGGCTTCCATAGAGGGTCAGTAGGTTCTGGGCCCTGGGCTGTAGGGAATACAAATATTTTCTTTGCTTCACATTCATGCTTTTTGATCTTTCCTATTTCTAGCTCCCTGCAGTATCTGCCGTCTGAACTCTGAACTTGTCACTTATCGTTCGGCGAACTGCAGGAATCTGTGTGCAGCTCTCTCTTCAGTCAGCTGTGCCCTCCTGGAAGGCAGGCCCAGCCTTGGACCATGGTGCAGCCAGGGCCTGGTGCACGTGCTGAGGGAGCGAGTGCAGATGCGATGAATGTATTTGCCCAGAACCGAATTTCCTGGAATGTCTCATTTGGTTTTCCAGCTATTCCAGTAGTAATTTCCAAATTCCACAACTTCTACTAAAATTGCATGCCTGATACAAACAGTCAGTCAGTGAAAGCTACTATTATCATGAATCAACCAGCGGGTAGGAACCTTTTGTAGCTGTAGAAGTGTGAGTAAATGTGCTCCACATTAGAAAAGACTCCATTTTTATTCCTCCCTAAAATGGCCAAAGAATTATACCATAACGAAATAAGGACGTGAGGGACAAGGGATTTCCAGGGGAAGGGGAGGAAATATTTGGGGGCGAGGAGAGATTTTTACACAGGCTTGATGGAAGAAATGGTACAAATGAGAATTATGTAACTGGAGATGGGTCTGCTTGCCTTCCTGTTCTTTAAGAATGAAGTGTGGCTGGGATGAAGCTAAAGACTTAGGTTGCCGAGGCCAGCTCGGTGGTGCAGGGGTTAAGTGCTCATGTTCCGCTTCAGAGGCCCAGGGTTCGCCAGTTTGGATCCCGGGTGCGGACATGGCACCGCTCATCAGGCCGTGCTGTGGCAGGTGTCCCACATATAAAGTAAAGGAAGATGGGCACAGATGTTAGCTCAGGGCCAGTCTTCCTCAGCAAAAAGAGGAGGGTTGGCGGCAGATGTTAGCTCAGGGCTAATCTTCCTCAAGAAAAAGAAAGAAAGACGTAGATTGCCTTTAGGTTCTTGATGGGCGGAACAGCAGCGGTGGGAGCTTTCGGAAGATGGGAGTAGAGCAGTGTCCTCTGCATGGTCACCTTCCAGCAGGGTCACCCCTTACAAGGCCAAAAAACAGCAGCGTGAAGAGAAAAAGGCAGTTTGTCAGCTTCATGTCCTAGACTCTGTAATAATGTGAAATTGTATGTTTTTGATGATGAAACATGTTAGTATTAGTCTGTGAGAGCTAAAAGGCTTTCGTATATTCTGCCACATTGCCCTTAGAACTCACATCAATGGGACTTCAAGAAGTGCTTTTTTCTATTCTTTTACAAATACCATGTGTTAAACTATTAGAGTATGTTTGCCACTTTGGTAGTGTGAAAATGGTAATTTGTTTTAATTTGTTTCTTTGATTGTCAAAGTGAGGTCGAACATCTCTCACAGTTCAGCGGCCGTTTGTTTTCCTCCCCTAATGAGTTGATTTTCATGTGCTTTCTGATGGTCAGCTCTGTAGTTTTAGAGTTCAACCCATCCCCCCATCCCGTTTCTCTATCTGTCTGGATTTGCCCTCATTGCCTATAGTAATTTTAGTAGTCTTTTCTTTTTTACACTAGATTTCACACAGTAATAGTGGGCAAAAGTTGTCAGGTAAAAATGCTTCTCTTGCTTTATATTTCTTTTCTTCCCATTGTCTAACATTTTTAATTGATTTTCAGCCTCATGATCACAAAATTTACAGATTTGTGCTGAAGGGTCTATTTTTACTACCGTAACTCTTCAGAGGAGTTGTCAAAGCAGCGTTTCTGCTTTGCTGGAACTTCATATATTTTAAATAAATTTTTAAATTGAGACGTAACTTCCAAACCGAAAAGTGCACAAATGTGAGGGCAGAGCTTGATGTGTGGCCAGCATGCAGGTCAAGCGACAGGACGTATCCAGGCCCCGAGAAGCCCCTCTCCTGACGTCCGCCCATCGTTGCCCTCCCTCTCCAAGTGTGACCACCCTCCTGACCTCTGACCCTGCATTAGTTTGGCTCTTTTAGATATTTGGTGTCAATGGACTCATCTCTCCTTTGGTGTCTCCTCATCTGTGTATTTCCTAATTTCATGTTTTTGGGGAATTTTTCCAGTTGTTTTGTTGTTATTGATTTCCAGCTTACTTCTTCCTGTGCCCAGAGAACATACTCTGTGACTTCAGTCCTTCAAAGTTGTTGAGACTTTCATTATGACCCGGTAAACGGTCACTCTTCATAAATGTTCCACCTGCATTGGAACAGAATTTAAATGCAGTCGTTCTTGTCTGCTGTCGATTAGGACAAAAGTTCAATCATTTTTCTCAGATCTTTTAAAACCTTCAGATTTGTTTTTCTGCCTGTCCTATTAGGTGTTGAGTGAGATTGTTACTTATTTTCTCTGTTTCACGTTTTATATTTTTTCATACTTTTCTTCGTTTCTTAAATGGGTGAATTATTTTGTTTTCCCTTCTCTTTTAACTTGTTTCATATGTATTAGTGGAAATTTTATATTTTACAAAATGCATCCTTGACTTATTAAATTCTGTTACAAATTACTATTTTTCATGCTTCCCAGACAATGCAAGGATCTTAGGGCATTTAAACTCTCTATACTTTTCATTGCTATTGAAATTATAGTTAATTTGTGGTATTTAGAAAAAACTCTCTATCCTCACCTGCCGCCTCTCTGCTGATTTGTTGTATATTTTAATTTTACATATATAGTCCTGCGTCGCTTAATGACAAGGATACGTTCTGGCAGTTATTTTCAGGTATGCCTGCTAATTTTGGTTGACAGACACTGTCTAAAAGATTAAGATAATTTTGGGATGATGTCTTCCCATAGGATTTACTTGTGCTTCTGGCAAGAAGGCAAGTTAGCAGATCATCGTAGCTCCAGTGTGTGATAGGGCTCCTCCGAAGGTGGGTTTTGCTTTCTCCGGTTGGCTCTTTTCCCTTCCTCTGCTCCTGTGGAATACTCCCTCAGGAGTCTCAGCTGTAAGTTTGAGGGGTTTATTCTCTGTTGGGCTCTGAATTCTGGTATTTTCCCCACCAGTCCTATGGTGTTGCCAAAAGCTCTGTTCAGCTTCCCGGCCTTTTTGGCTTCCACTTATGAATCAGCAATTGTCATTACTTTGATATTTTCTGTATCTTGTCACTCTGTGACATTGTTAAGTATCTGACATCAAGATCACTCATTATAAAATGTGAGAAATGTTGGATACCATGTACTTGAAAGATAGTGTATTTACCATGGGGAATAAAATTTGGTCTTTATCTATCACAACTTACAAACTTTGTTGCTCGGGTCTTCTTATGATCGTATTTTTTATCTGCTTTCTCTTCCACACACTGATAATGAGGAATTAATCTCTTTCAGGACAATTATACTTGTCGTTTTATTCCTGTATTTCTAACAGTTCTCAGCTTCCCTATTTTTGAAGCTCTTTGAAGCACGTAAATGTTAATGCCCTGGTGACTGAGTGATCATTTGTTAATAAAGTCGCATCTCTTTTACACTGAATAGTCTCCATCATGAACGGTACTCTGGCATTAATATTGCCACGCTTTCTTTCCTTTGTTCAGAACTTAATCGATAGGTTTGCTTCCACTTTTATCTTTAGTTTTTCCTTGTTATTTTACATTTAATTCTTGTAAGCAGTGTATTGTTAGAATTTGTCTTATTTCGGTCTGGAACATTTTGCTTGTAATAGTGAACTTTAGACATTTTCTGCTTGTTGGGAGTTTCGCACGTCTCCTGTGCTTTGTGCCTGACTCTATTCTGCTTTCTTGATTTAATGCTTCCTTGGTACCTGTCTTCTGTTTTGCATTTTTGTGAGTGGTGTATGCACTGTTAACCTTTATATTTGATAATGATTTGAATGGAAATTTCCTTTTTATTTTTTACTTGTTTACAGTTCACAAATTTTCTTCTGCTGTATCTGCTTATAGCCAGCCCAAATGGCGATGTCCTTTTTTCTTTTTTCTTCTGCTTTTTCTCCCCAAATCCCCCAAGTACATAGTTGTATATTTTAGTTGTGGGTCCTTCTAGTTGTGGGATGCAATGTCCTTTTTTTGGTCAAGCTTTGTACCGGACAGTGTTTAGCCACATAGAGCACGCTCCTCCATGCTTTGTGTCACCAGCTCTTCAGTTGTTCATATCAAACTAAGGAAAATGAGACAGGACCGCAGAACAAGGAAGAAAAATGATGTAAAGTGTTCTGCTGGCCACAAAGGAATCAAAATATGGTATTTTTCATTAGCCCCAACAACATACTGTTTTCCGTGTTGGTGCTCAGGGGAGGCACCCGTCTTTGAAGACAGCTGTACATTTCTGCTTGAAATCTGGTGGGATTCTCCTTGTCTTGTGTGATACTGGTTTTTGCTACCAGTTTGTCTGGCAGATAGTGAACCCCCTGTCTTCCAGGGTCTGGTTTTGGTTTTCCAACTTTAACAAAGTCCTTTCTCTTCTGTATAATACTGGTTCGTGTGCTTTGTCTTGTTCTTTGGGGACTTTGCGTATTTCTCCTCTCACTGATTCGGCATGTGTCTGTTGAGGGCCCGCCCGGGCCGAGCGCTGTGCTCGGTGCTGATGTTTCAATGGTGAGCAGAAATGCGGAGGACTCTTCGTGGTCAGCTGTATTCTGGCGGGGACTCGGTGAAGCACACAGGGGTGTAATTACAGGCTGAGACAGGCATCAGGGGAAGAGGCTGCATGGGGCATCCGGTAGGGAGGACCCCCCCACTGGTCTGGGGGAGGGGTTGGGAAGACTGGCCCTGAGGAAGTGATGTTTTAAGTGAGACGTGAAGAGTGGTGGTAAATCACCTGACAAGAGTGTGCGTGTGGGTTTGTGCCTGTGTGTCTTGTGCCTGTAGGCACTTTGGAGTGGGGCAGGTCAAGGGGCCAGCATGTGCAAGGGCCTTGTGATGGGGGACGCAGTCCAGACTTTGTGAAGAGGTGAGAGAAGGGCTGTGTGGCCGGCTGAGGCCAGAGGGAGAGAGAGACCATAGGAGGCCATGGGAAGGGCTTGGGACTAGTCCTTCAACCTATAATGCAATTGACTAGTTCACTGTGGGGAAATAACCAGCCTTGCAGTGTTGGAACATTCCACTCTGGCCGCAGTGTAGGGGGTGAACTAGGGGAGGAAGCGGGAGGGCGTGTAGAAAGTCAGAGGAAACCACTACCCTCACTGAGAGAGGGCAGCTTCTGGTTCAGAGTAGAGTGGGGTGGAGGGTGGGCAGCCCGGGGTGTGGGGGCTGGGGTGTTGAGGGTCTGCCGTCGAGTGGCAGGCTGGTTAAATGTCCAGCAAGGACTGGGGGCTGTGGGGCTGGGGATTCTTGATCTTCCATGTCTGCCGTGGTCTTCTGCATTATTTTGATCTGCTGGTTTTCTCTCATTCAATTTATTACAGTTTTAATTTTGTTTCTTATTGCATTTCATTGTGACTTTTACCCTTATTCCAGCGTAGCTTTCATGCTCTTTCTACTTTGTTTTTTATCCCAGGCTTGTTCTTGTTTGATAGAATATTTTTAAAATGTTTTCTTTTTAGCACGGTCACATCCCCCTCCTTGCTCTGATCATCTTCGAGCTTTCTTTAGTGATTTTTGTTGTTGTCTTCGAGTCCTGCCTGGGCTTCTTTTGTAGTCTTCCCGCAGCAGCCTAGGGCCGTAGAGCGCCAGGAATTGTAGGGCTGTTAGGGTTTAGTGCTTTTATTTACTTATTTCTCCACGTTAGTATTTCCATCATTTTTAACCTTTGTCCTATTTTAATCAAGATTTGATGAAATGTCATCACCTCCTTTAATGTTATTTGAAGTTTCAAAATGTAGCAGAAACAAGTAAAAGTGGTGGGGCACTGCACAGCTCTGTTCCCACCCTGCCCCCCGTCCCCCATCCCTCTTTCATCGTCACGGCTCTGAGTCTGTTCGGCTTTGTTAGGTTTGTTACAATGCTGTAGTATATGCTGCAGGGATATGCAAGGACTTTTGTCTGTTCTGTCCCCTGCTTTACCCCAGTGCCAGCACACAGTAGGTGCTCATGACTCTGCTGAGGAGTGACTTGGTCACCGCTAGGTCCAGGATGATTTGGGCCTGCTCCTCTCATTGATTCCGCTCAGCAGAGCATGCCCCGTGGACCAGACCTGTGTGTCACTGAAAGAGCAGAGCTCCCTCCACAGCACACAGGCCACGGGCGTGGCAGGTGGTGAGCAGTCCCAGGAACAGCCGTGGGCCGTGAGGGAAGTAGCTCAGGGCTGCAGCAGGGGTGGGGGTCAGGGAAGCCTTCCTGAGGCTGAGAGTGAGCCGTGGCTATCAAAGCCACGTGTCCGGGTACAGGGAGCAGAGCGAGTGAGGGTGGAGAGGTGGGCTGAGGTCAGAGGTGAAGTGCTTTCCAGGCCGCGGGGAGTTGGGACTTGTTTGCCATATGTATTGGGTTTTTGTGGTGAGTCTGGCTGCTGCTGGAGACTAGATCTGAGGGAAGAGGTGGCCAGAATGCGTGGGAGGAGGTCGGACAGGTGGCCTCTGCTGCGGCCATGCAAGAGGAGTGGAAGCCTAGATAGGGCCAGTGCTGACCTTTGTTCATGTGACTTGGGAGTTAAATAAGGGTTTTGAAGAGCGGTGGGTGTAGAGCAGTCACTGAAGGTGCTTCTCAGCAGGCAGCTCTGCGCAGGTAGCACGGTCGCCTGGCACAGGGCGGGACGCAGGCGGCTCCGTACTTTGTCCTGCACCAGGAGCAGATTGCTGGCCCCTTCCCTTCTTAGAAGTGTCCCCTCAGAGACTGACTTCATGGTGGCTGCTGTCAGAGGCTCTGTCCCTTGTGAGGGAGGCAGAATTAGAGCTGAGTTCAACTTACTGAAGATTTTCTAAACTAAGTGGACAGAGGGACTCGTCCTCTGAGGTGGACAGTGGGAAGCAGGCCGAGGGCCGACTGCAGCAGCTGTGGGCTGGGCCCTGGCCGTGTCCCTCGGCAGCAGGGAGCCGGGAGCACACCGGACTTGCGAGGCATTCACGCCCACGTTGTCTGGAGAGGACCCTGGCTCTCGGTGGAAGCTTCACTCCCCGGAGCCCTTCACCCCGGTCACGGATGTCCCCTGGCCGCCCTCTGTCTCACTGGCACCCACTCGTGGCACTCGGGGTCCTTGCCTGAGGCCTCCGCCTCGGACTCCTCCGGTTGTGGTGCTGGTGTTGGGTGGCACAGCAGCCCTGGGACGAGCAGCCGGCTCTGGTTTTGCCAAGGCACACATCTGAGTCCCCAGGCTGGTGGCTGGGTGCTCACGACCCCCTCCCTCAGTGGGGCTGTGGGTCCCCCACATGGTCAGAGCTGGCTGAGCTGCCAGAGGGCAGGGACAGAGGCTGCTCCCGGCAGAGAGCAGAGAGCCAGCGCTGCGGTGGGAAAGGAGCCTGCGGAAGGACGGTGCTCTGTGAGGTGTCCCACGTGTTTGTAGACTCATGCTGTAGCATGTTCGAGTACCTTTGTTTCTTTGATGGGGACGTGATGTGCTTTGTGGTGTTTCCAAATTTTGGATTTCCCAGAGGGATCAGGGACTCTGTCTCTGAATGTCCACGATCTGTAGTTCCTCAGTTGGGTATAAGGTCCTAGACAGCAGGACTAGGTCATATTCCTTTTTTATCTCAGAAAGTACCCCCCGCAGGACCTTGCACAGTAGCGTGCTCAGAGGCAAGGACTGGGGAGCCAGGCTGTGAATCCCGGCTCAGCCTCTCACTGCTGAGTGACCTGGGGCCAGTCCCATATGACTCTGAGCCTCAGTTTGCTCCCTTGAGAAAGGGAGTAATAGCAGTGCCTGCTTGTGGGGCTGTGATGAGGGTTCTAGGCGTTCGTAAGCTGTAGGCCCGATCTCAGTGTTTGCTGTGAACGTTGTGATTCTAGAGTCTCACTGGGTATGTAGTCAGTGAGTGCATTGAAAGCGGTAAGCCAGATTGATTTATGGTGTCATTTGGTACTTAATTAGGAATTTTTCTTTGAGTTTGGTATACTTTTACTTCTTCAGTGTTGTGTACTTCTGTTTACTGAATAATAACTTCTAATTAAACAGAACCGCTGTGATCACTCCATTGCACCAGCCTAACGTGGTCTGACTCTTGACTCTCCCCCCTTGAGTCATGGCAGCAGCTGCCGTTGAGTTGGACCTTGAAGAGGAAAGACAAGTTTTACTGGAATAGATCTGAAATATAAAACCATTAAAAAGAGTCACATTCTGCCCATTTTTACAAGCAGCGTCAATCACTGAGTGCCTCCTCATTTCTTACCTGAGACAGTCAGGGCATCTGGCCCTTCGGGGCTCTCCCAGCCTCTCACCCTGACACAGGCCTGCTCCAGCCGGGCCTGCTCCTGCTGGGGAACCAATGCCCTGTGCACTGGTCACTCTGGTCTCTGTGGGGCCCCCCAACCTGGAGGCCCTCTCCCCAAGTTCTCCTGTAGACCCTGTCCATTCCTCAAGGGTGGGGCGGAAACTCCCTCTTGCCTGAGATCTTTCTGTTCACACCGTGGTCAGAAGGGAATGCGCCGCTGCCTCCTGCTCCCTCCGGGCAGTGGTTCCCAGACTCGGCTGTGCCCTAGCACCCTTTGGAACTTAAAAAAGAAAAAAAGAGGTTCTTGGCACCATTCCCCAAGATTCTGATGCTGATTTACAAATGGGTGAGTTTTCGAAGCTTTCCATGATTTTGAGGTGCACCTGCTTTTGGGACCCACACTCGTGGGATGCTGCATGAGCACAGGCTCCTTGGTAATCTGTGCACTCGGTCACACTTTCTTCCATTGTGCCCTGAGGCCAGGGGCTCTCTTTCTCAGCTGGCTGTCTTCAGTGCAAGACACACCGGCCGCGTGTGCGAGTGAGTGGGAGCGAGGAAGTGGGTTCTGTTCTTCCTTTCTGTTCTGAGAGGAGGTTGAGTCGTTTCTTCTTTATGAAGCCCCATGGAACAGTCATTGTTGTGGTTGGTTCTGTGGGCCGCCCCATTTTGTTCCTGCTACCCGCTGGCAGATGCCTTGAGTGCACAGGACCCAGGAGCTTCCCCGGACTGTGTGTTTCTGGGTGCTGGTGAGCAGCGATGGGGGGGGGGGCTGGCGTCTTCGATCCGTGTGTGCGTCTCCAGCAAGTTTGACAGCTTGAAAACTTCTTGTTGACCCCTGGGGACTATAGGAATAATTTGACAACAAGTAAGGCTTTACCTGGCAACCTAATTCCTGAAATCAAACAGAAATCAATTGGAAAAGATGCTATTTTACAAGGACTGATTTTTCCTTCTTTCAACAATCCTGTGTTGTGACAAACTCCCTACTGGGTGCCTGAGGGTGGATGGAGGTGGGTGACCGCATTCCCTGCTCAGGGACTTCTCACAGCCTGTTAGACGTGAACAGAAATGATTACACTGCCCTGTGACAGGTGTAATAGAAGGGGTGTGAAATACAGAGTGGTGGGAAGGAAGCACCTCACCTGGCCGGGGTAGCAGAGCTTCTCCTGGGCGTGTGAGCGGGCGTGGGGGACGGGCCCTCGCAGAGAGGATGGCGTGGGAAGAGCGCAGGCACGTCAGACGCGTTCAGGGACTAGCATCCAGGAGCACTGTCCGTGCGACACACCGGCCGTGTGCGGGACAGCTTCCTAACTTGTCTCTTAAAGTGTTTAAATCGTAGTAAGGATTCTAAAGGAAATTTAAAATCAGAAAAAAAAAGGATTCCACAGTAGCTTGGCAGCTGTTTTTTTTCCACGCTCCCTTCAGACTTTTTCATGGGCAAACATTAAATTGTATGTAGGTTATACACTCATCCGTCTAGGTATAATTTTGTATTTTGGCTTTGTTTCATCATAGATGTTTCCACGTTGTGAGTCTCTGTCGTGGTCACTCATAGTTGCAGATATTTCATTGTGTGATGTGTCACAGTTGATGAGTTAAACTTTACCTATGCGCTCCTGCAGGACTAAGGACTTAGATGTTCTCACTTTTTCCTGTTGAAGATGTTGCTGGAACAAGCATCTGAGACCACAGGAAGGACTTTGGGGAAGGTGAGGGTGGTCTCCCGAGAGCAGCTCCCATGTGGAGTCCCCATGCCCAGGAGAGGGTGTGGGTTTCCCTGGGGGGGTGGCCTTTGCTCGCTCTCGGTCCTTTTGCACCTGTGTCGCCTGCCCTCGAGGTGGAGAAGATAAAACTTGTTCTGCTCTGTGGGATTCGGGTTTGCTTCTGGTTTACAGCTTCATTTTTGGGCACGGGGACTTCTGTATTTCAGCTTCTGCTTACTTCACGTTGTTTTAGATGGATCGTAATTGGAACTTTAATGTGTCCTAAACTCCCGGAATCTCTGGTGAGCATGTCACGTACCTGTAACAAAGGAATGGAGGAGACCCGGCTGGGTTTGATGATGAGGAAGGGGACAGGGTCCAGGGACCCTGGCTCACGTAAGCAGCTGAGCTGGTGGAGGAAGAAACGTGATTGGAGAGTTGGGTGGGACATGTGCTGTTGGGGCAGCTGGGCCTGGAGAAGGGCGGCAGAGAGTGGAGACCACGCTGGGGTGAGAGGCGAGGGGGTAGTCGGAGGGAACGGAGGAGCTTGGGCAGGGAACAGAGAGCGAGAACTGAAGGCTTGTTGGCATCATATGAAAACAGAATGAGGGGAAGGACAGGCCCTGGGTTTTTTTTTTAATTTCAGGAAAATGGATTGGCCAAATAATTGGGATTGAAAATAGGGTTTTCAGTATAGACTGAACGAGAATTAAGTTTTGGATATTTGTGTTTAGAGGGCTGCTTCTACATAATGCTGTATACAATACTGCATACATGAAATGGAGTTTATATTTAATTCTTAGCATTGAATGTTTAGAAAATCATAAAGATGTGTATATTAGAAATAGGTTTGGATGCTCTGTTAGTTTCCTGGGGCTGCCACAACAGATCACCATGAAAACCACAGGAATTTATTCTCTCCTACTTCTGGAGGCCCGAAATCTGAAATCAAGGTGACGGCAGGCTGCACTCCCTCCCACGGTCCTGGGGGAGATTCGTTTCTCGCCTCTTCCAGCTTCTCGTGGCTCCAGGTGTTCCTTGGCTTGTGGCTGCGTCACTCCAGTCTCTGCTCCTGTCTCCATGTGGCTTCTTTTCTTTACCCCGTGCCTTCTCTTCCTTCTCTTAGAAGGACACTTGTCATTGATTTAGATAAACCCAGGTAGTTTAGGATGATTTCATCTCAAGACCCTTAATTACATTTGCAAAGACCTTTTTCCCAAATAAGCTCATATTCACAGGTTCTGGGGATTAGAATGTGGACTTATCTTTTTGGAGACCATCATTCGACTCACTACATCTGTATAAGAAAAAAATGCCTAAATAAGAATGGTATGAACATGTAAAGTTTTATTCTTCATACAGAAGAAGGCAGTCTTTGTTCAGTATGGCCGTACCGCAGGGTTGTCTGGATCCTTCCAGAATTTGGTTCTTCTAGTCCAAGGTGGTTGCCAGAGTGCCAGTCGCCTCCATATCTCCTTTTGGGAGATGCAAGAGAGGGAGGTGAGAACTAAGTGTGTTGCCTGGCAGGGGTTTTTCACTTAGGTTCATGGACACCTCCCATCCTTCCCAGGGGTCTGTGGATATGACTATATTTTATTAAAATTGGTTTCCATTGCAATCCTAGGTATTTCCTTTTCTGCATTTAGAGATATTCTGAGAAGGAATCCCTAGGCTTCAACAGACTGCCAAAAGGGGTCCATGGCATAAAGAAGATGTGCTATGTTTCGGTATTAATTGACTGAGAATTGCCTTCTCATGTAGGTTATACATGCTTAGAGGGCTGCTTCTGCAAAATCCCATATTGAAATCTCGCATGACTTCCCTAAAGTCTGACATGGCACTTCTGCTTAGTCATGTGGCCACACCATACAGCTGTCGGGATGGGGATCTTGCAGGCTTCACTCCTAGCATCATCCCAATGATTGCCCTGAAATGACCATGTCAGGATAGGCAGGCCATGCATAGAGAAGAGTGATTTTTCATCTGTCTTTGTAACTTCCTTTTCCCCAAGTGACATTGCTGAAATATTTTGTATCCAGAAGTCTCATGAGGTATATTACAAAGCTGGTCTTCTTTGTTAGCTGTGTGACTCAGGGCAAGATACTTCATCTTTCTAAGACTCAGTTTTCTCATCTGAAAAATGGGGTGATACTCGAGTCCATCTCATAGGTTGTTGGGTTGGCAGAAAAGTGCCCTCTAAATGTTTGCTAGGTTGTGTCTCCACCACCACACATCACCACTAGTAGGAAACTAACAGAGTTCAACTTGCTCACGCTTAGCAGTTAAATTTATAGGAATTCCAAAGGATTTCAGATGAGGTCAATTTTATAGACAGTGTTAAAAAAAAAGCATCTGCAGCTGAAGAGTAGGTATCAGGAAGGAGTTATCATCCTTCAGAGTTACCAGGCAATAACGCTAACTACCTTATTAAACAAGGGTAGCTTACGTTTTTAATTACATTTGGTTTTCCTTTACGTTTTATTCTTCCTGTTTTTATTAGCTATAGCCTGATAACTCTAAATAAAAAGGAAGCTATGTAATGGATTAAAGTAATATTTTTAGTTGTTTTAAATCTCATCTGTTTGGCATCCGTGTTTGTTGAATGAATTTGGAAGTTCCTTAGTAGGCCTGCATAGGGTGCAACTGTGGGCCTGAGTCTCTCAGCTCTTTCCAGCAGATGTCAGCATGTGGGGTGGTTGGGGCTGCTCCTTTGGTGAGGAACCGTGACCTTTATCCAGATTTCCACATCAGTTTTCCTTCTCAGCTTGTTTGGAGCTCCGATATTTCCTGGGCAAAACCCCTACGCCAGTCAGTTTGGCTCGGAGAGAGGAAAAGCTATATATATAATTGGCAGATTTCCTTGCATGGAAAAAACTTCCCAACTTCTGTGACCGCCGGCCTGGATCTGTGATGGGGAGAGTCGTCCTCATGGGTTGGGCTGTCCCGTAAGCTAGAAGCCCTGCCAGACGGGAAGCCCCACGTTAGGCCGGCAGCTCTTGCCGTCTGGGCTCACGGCCATGAGCGAGCCCACCCTGGTTCCTGCTCGAGTGCAGGGTTCCAGGAGATTCTGACCTCACATCCTGGCTGTGCCAGCTGTCAGCTGTGGGATCTCGAGCAGCTTCTTAACACCTATAGCTTCATCTTCCCGGGGCCAAGCGGGGGCAGTACTCGCTGGCACATGGTGGGGGGCAGGCACCTGGCCCATAGTAGGCGCTTAGTGCACTCAGTGCTGTGGGTGTTGAGACACGCCCTAGACAGTGCGGCGCGACTGGAGAGCAGCGGCAGAAGGAAGTGAATCCAGTGCATTCCATGCTGTGTAGTCCACACCGTGTTCTCAGTTTCAAGAAGCAGGAAGAAGCTGGCGTTGAGCCAAGCTGTTGGCCGTCTGTTTGCTAAGTGTGGGGTTTTGCTGAAGGCAGCACCTGCCTCTGTGGCACAGATGGCGCGGGGAGCCAGGTCCTCCCTGTGAGGGCTTGGGATTCGCCTCTTGCACTTGTTCCAAGCAGGCAGAGGGGGAGGACACTGTGGACTCTGGCAGCCTGCTGGTGAGTGGTGGGCCGACGGTCGTGTCTGTTAAGTAGACGCATTTAGACCTGGGTAGGGAGAGGACGCTGTTACTCGTCTGGGCCGTGTGTGCTTAGAGTGGGGGCTGTATTTGTGAAATCTGAGCCATTTCCCAAAAGACTATTGGGGGTGTGTGTGTGTATGTAGATATATGTATGCGTTAACACTTCTAATTGTCTTTACAAATGACAGAGGAAATAAAAAACAAAAAAAACCGACAGTTGAGAGACTGTAGTTTGACTGTAGTACTTTTGTGAAGAATTCTTTGAGAAAAGGAACAGTAGAGAAGCTACATGGATTTGATTGAATTTTTTCTTAGGGTATTTAGGAAATTAATAATTTTAGTCATTCTTCTCCCAGAATTCTTTGGTAAATGTTGCAGGGATATGATTGAGCCAAGTCCTGTCTGTCTGGCTCTTTTCCTTCAAAGTTAGGAAAATGGTGTCCTCCCCTAGAATATCATGTTCAAAAATACCCTACTTTCCTGTCCCAGAATCACCTGATATTTCAGGGTGTGGAGAGTGGGGGGATCTTTTTATTTCCTTGGAACAACTTGTTATCATGTTAAGATAATTGCCTGCTCGGTGGCTGGGAGGCTGTGCTGTTTATTGGCCCAATAATCCCTCCCCGTCCGCAGCGAAGCACCTGGTTTGAAATGTAAACTCTAAAATGAAACATGTGACCCCCTCCGCCTTTCTTTTCTTTTAGACAGAGGAGGACTGTAGGAGCGGTTGTACTCGTTCTGTACAGGATGTTTAACTAAACCTCAAAACCTCAGCCTCGTGTCAGGCACTCAGATAAGGCCGGGAGCGCCCCCTGCTTGGAGCCACCCCCAGGCCACACCCAGGCTCACCTCTGTCCCCAGGGGACTTGCATTAGAAAAGCTGGTTAGTTTGTGGGCGCCATCTTCTCTGTTGCCTAGTTGTTCACTGGCTGCAAAGGTCTAAAGATGGTGGATCAGAGTGATCAGACATTTGGAAAATAGCTAGGTTGGCCCCCGCCCCATCCTTGGACGGGCTGAAGGGACACACCTTGAGGCAGGAGCCTTGGCGTCTGTCCTGCCCTGGCACGGAAAACCAGGATGGCTTCCTTGTCTGGAAGACAAGGGCCCCGGCATAGCTGATCCTTGACGCTGTTGCCAGCTCTCGCTCTGTCTTCTGAAGAGTGAACTTTATGGTTGCCTTATGCAGGAAATCTAATCATACCAAGGAATCGATTGGGTGTTTGTTGTTCCCAAAGCCGTAAGTGCTGGTTTGCCCAGGGCACTGCCAGTTCACACACCCAGTCATAGATGAGTTAACACCCATTGATTACTTTTAGCACCCACTTTGACTTGCAGAAGTTTCCCAGCTTGGATGATAAACTATATAGTGACTGTAGTCATTCAGAGGAAGGTTCACCCTGTCCTTTAAAGAATATTCCAGGGGCCGGCTCCGTGGTCGAGTGGTTAAGTTTGCACGCTCCGCTGCAGCGGCCCAGGGTTCGGATCCTGGGCGCGGACATGGCACTGCTCATCAGGCCATGTGGAGGTGGCGTCCCACATCCCACAACTAGAATGATGTGCAACTAAGATATGCAACTGTGTACAGGGGGGGTTTGGGGAGATAAAAGCAGAAGAAAAAAAAAAAAAGATTGGCAACAGTTGTTAGCCCAGGTGCCAATCTTTAAAAAAAAAGAATAATCCAGTGTACTAAACTACGTTAACATTAAAAATATTTTTGTAACTTAGTTGAGGCATAATTTCTGTACAATGAACTGCACTATTTAAAGTGTACACCTTGATGAGTTTTCATACCGCCCTGCCCCCCAAGCTGACACCGTCACTTCACCACAGTCAGGATCACGAACATCTCCATCCCCCAGAAAGTTTCCTTGCGGTCCATCCTCTCTCTGCACCCCTCCCCAGGCAAACACGGATTTGTTTTCTGTCTTTCTAGGTTAGTTTGAATTTTTAAGAATTCTATATAATTGAATAATGGTAGTATGTCCTTTTTTAAAATGTCTGGCTTATTTGGCTCAGCATAATGTTTTTGAAATTTTCCACGTTGGCTGTATCAGTAATTTGTTCCTTTTCCACAATTTGTTGATCCATTTACCTGTTGGTGGGCATTTGAGCAGTTTCCACTTTTGCGCTGTTGGAGATAAAGCTGCCATGGACATTCATCTGCAGGTCTTGCGTGGACACATGTTTTCATTTCCCTCTGGTCAATACCTCGTAGAAATCTACCTAGTAGATTTCTGGGTCATGTGGTAGATATATGTTTAGCTTTTTAAGGAGTTTTACTTTTTAACTGCTCAGCTGCCTTCCAAGGTGCTCGGCATTTTACATTCCCACCAGCAGTGCATGAGAGTTCCAGTTGCTCCACATCCTCACCAGCACTTGATGTGGTCAGTCTTCTTATTTGACATGTTAGGACATGTAAAATAAAACATGTAGATACGCAGCGGTATCTCACAGTGGTTTTAATTTCCATTTCCCTCATGACAAATGATGTCAGCATCTTTTCACATGCATATTGGCCATTTGTGTGTCTTCTTTTGTGAAGTGTGTGGTAGAATGATTTGTCTACCAGGTTTAGTAGACTTGTTTGTCTTATTATTGTGTTGTAGGAGTTCTTTATATTGTCTGGATATAAGTCCTTTGTGTGATTTATATGTTGCAAATGTTTCTCCCAATCTGTGGCTTGCCTTTTTTAATGGCATCTTTAGAAGAGCAGAGTGTTTCTTTTTGGTGACATTGAATTTATCCATTTTTTCCTTTATAGTTCATGCTTCTTGTGTTCTATCCAAGAAATCTTTTTCTACCTCAGCATTGCAGAGATTTTCTTCTAGAAGTTTTTGTAGTTTTGGGTTTTATGATTGACGTAGAGTTAATTTTTGCACGTAGTGTGAGGTAAGAGTTGATGTTCATTTTTTTCCATGTGGATGTTCAGTTGTTCGAACAGCATTTGTTGAAGAGACTCTTTCCTTTCCCTGTTGAATTACCTTGACGCCTTTGTCACAAGTCAGTGACTGTATATTTGTGAGTGTATCTCCAGACTTTCTGTCCTCTTCCATTGATCTGTCTGTGTACCCTTCCCTTAACACCGCTCTCTCTTGATTACTGTAGCTTTACAGTAAGTGTTGGAACTTACTCTCTAACTTTGCTCTTCTTTCTTACACTTGCTTTGGTTATTCTAAGTTTTTTGCATGTTCATGTGAATTTTAAAATTGACTTGTCAATTTCTACAAAAAAGACCTGCTGGAATCTTGACTGAGATTACATTAAATGTATAAATCAATTTTGGGGGAATTGATATGTCAATAACATTGAGTTTTCCCATGAACATGATGCATCTCTGTGTTTATTTAGGTCTTCTTTAATTTCTCTCAGCAAAGTTTTGCTGTTTTCAGTGTGGATATCTTTAATGTCTTTTATTAGATTCATTCCTATGTCGTTTATGGTTTTGTTTCTATTAAATAAATGAAGTTAAAAAGTTATTTTCCAGGGGCTGGCCCTGTGGCCGAGTGGTTAAGTTCGCGCGCTCCGCTGCAGGTGGCCCAGTGTTTCGTCAGTTCGAATCCTGGGCACGGACATGGCACTGCTCGTCAGACCACGCTGAGGCGGCGTCCCACGTGCCACAACTAGAAGAACCCACAACGAAGAATACACAACTATGTACCGGGGGGCTTTGGGGAGAAAAAGGAAAAAATAAAATCTTTAAAAAAAAAAAAAAAAAGTTATTTTCCAGTTGGTTGCTGCAAATGTGTATAAGACTACAATGGATTTTGTGACCTTGGAAAATAACTGATTAGTTTTGTTTTGTAGATTCTCCAGAAATTTTTATATAAATGGTTGTGTCGTCTGCAAATAGGGGCATTTACTTCTTTCTGACCTTAATGCATATTTTTCTTTTTCTTGCCTCATCGCAAAAGCTAGGACTTGCAGTACAATGTTGGATAGAGTGGTGAAAGCAGAAATCCTTTCATTTCTTCCAGTCTTAGGGAGCAGTTGAGCTTTCCACTGCTGAGTGTGGTGTTAGGCTTTTCTAGGTGCCCTTGATCAGTTTGAGTCTGAGAATCTTTATTATGAATGGGTGTTGAATTTTGGCAGATACTTTTCTGCATCTGTTGAAGTGATCACACGGGTTTTCTCTTTTGTTTTGTTAAAAAGGCAAATTAAATTCCTTGAATTTCTTTTTTTTTTTTTAAAGATTTTATTTTATTTTTTCCTTTTTCTCCCCAAAGCCCCCCCGTACATAGTTGTATAGTCTTCGTTGTGGGTCCTTCTAGTTGTGGCATGTGGGACGCTGCCTCAGCGTGGTTTGATGAGCAGTGCCATGTCCGTGCCCAGGATTTGAACCAACGAAACACTGGGCTACCTGCAGCGGAGTGCGTGAACTTAACCACTCGGTCACTGGGCCAGCCCCTTGAATTTCAAACATTAAACCAACCTTGCATTCTTGGGACAAGCCCTATTTCCTTGTGATGTATTATCCTTTTATTTGTTTTTAGATTCAATGTGCTGTTATTTGTAAGGATTTTTGCATCTATATCCATGAAAGATATTGATCTGTAATTTTCTTCCTTTCCCTCTGTCTTTGTCTGGTTTTGGTACTTAGGTTAAGCTGGCTTCAGAGAACATATAAAGTAGCATCATGAAATAAGGGGGGTCCTTGTTCTGCTCTCCATTTACTGATAAAGTTTGCTGCTATTTCTTTCTTAAATTTTTGCTAGAATTTACCAGTGAAACTGTTTGGGTGTAGAGTTTTCTTTTGGGGAAGGTTTTGGTAGTATCTTTTGAAATTTTTAATAATAAAAATTTTAATGGCTATAGGCTGTTCAGATATTTTGTTTCTTATGTCCACACCAGCATGTTATGTGCCCTGTTTTCTTTTCCTTCCAATTTCTGTTTGTTGGAAGGAGAGGTATAAATTTCATAACAGCAGGGGCGTCCTGGGGCTTGTTGCCCCTCTCCTTCCCAGTGCCGCAGAGCCGTGCTTGGCACAAAGTGGGCGTTCTATAAATATTTGTTGGGTTAATGGGTTTGTTGTTGCTGTGTCTGTATCCCTTGGCATCTCTGGGAAGCCTTTCTGTCTCCTCTGGCCACATGGGACTGTGTCATAGCCATGCCATGATAAAGGGAGGTGGCTCCTGAGTCAGGCCAGCTGGCCTCGGCTGACCCGCATGCCGTGCCCTCCCACTGTGGCTGTTCAAATACCTGGTGACGTGTCCACAGCCCTGGAAGACAGACCCTCTGAGTCAGGGCTTGCCAAGGGAAGAAAATATTTTCAACCTTTTTCTGTTTTGGTTTTTTAAAAATGTTAAGTTCTGTGGTTGAAATTACTTCTTTTCATTTTTGAAATATGCTTGAAATACCAGAGGAGTACAGGGAGCTGTGTCAGAGGGAAGGAGTAAACTGTCTAAAGTTAGGAAGAAGGTTGTAGATGAGGAGGGATTATCCTGAAAGGCGGCTGACCTTATGTGTGGCTTACCTGCCTGACTGGGAATGTGGTCTGAGATGCCCTTTCCTGGGTTGCTTACATGACAGATCCTGGACCGAGTATATGAGTCAGTCTGGGAGTTTGAGGGCACAGGGCGATTTGGACTGGGCATCTCTGAGAGGACGTGACTGCTGTGGCTGCATATTCCAGGTTCCTGGCATCTAGGGGGGGTCTAGTGCCCACTTCCCCCTTAGCACCTTAGGGGCTGGGCTTATGCACCTGCAGCAGCTGCAGAGGTTGGGCGTGGAGCCAGGGCTCCCTCGTCAGAGCTGGGAGCGGAGAACAGCGGCTGTGCTCCCCATGGTCCTGTCTCCTTCCTGAGTCCAGATTTGAAAGACACAGTGTCTCTTGCTAACTAGAGTACCAAGTCCACATGCTGGCACTCAGAGCTCCCCCAGACCATGAGGGTCATCAGGCGGACACGCCATCCCTTGAGGAGGGAGCTCCACGGACCACAATGTGCCTTGGATGTGATGAGTTGGCCGTTAGTCTTCTGGCCCCGGCTCTGCCTCCTACCTGCAGTATGGCCCTGGGGGAGTCACCTGTCTTCTCTGGGCATCCTCTCCCAATGTGTGAAACAGGGTTAGAACAGATGGTTGTCCAGGCACGGGCACGTGCGTAAGTCTGTGACCCCACCTCCCAGTTGAAGCTGAGCAGGACTGTGTGACAGCTGTGAGCTTGGAGAGGAAGGGCTCAGACCCGGCCGTCCGGTCTTGCCGCCTCCTGCTCCGGCTTTGCTTCACAGCCATCAACGTTGAAACCTTCACGCTGGGATGTGTGTTTGTTTTTTCATGTGATAGTAGCATTGTGGGGGAGGGGAGTTGACGGCCCCTTTGATCTTGCTGTCATTGCCCGGGAGGGGTGGGTCCCTCTCACTGCCAGGCTCCCCTCCTGAGGGAGTTGGTCCCGGCTGAGAGGACCCACACCTTGCATTCTGCTTCTGCTGGCCTTGTTCTTTGCTGGGAGCAAAACTTGAGGGCATCCTCACACATGTGGCAGTGTGACCTCAGCGTGGGGCATGGGCGTTTTCCCAGGTGGTTTAGCTCCCAGACTGCATCCTGATCAGACTGAAGAACGCGGGCGGACATCCTCAGTCACAGGCTAAGCCACATTGAGCTATTCCCTGTGAAATCTGGGTTGGATGTGTTAGGAGAGTTGTGCTGAAGTATATGTCGTTGTGATCCTTTTCACTTTGGAAAGGTTCTTCATCATAAACTGTTCAGTAAGAGTTCTCATCCATGGTTTCAGAGGCGACCCTGCGTGTGAATGGGAAGCGTTCAAGTCCGTGAGTACTTACTGACCATGTCCTACGTGCTGGCCACTGAGGGCTTCCTCTGGGAAGAGAACAGAGCTCCCTCCCTTGTGGTTCCAGAGGCAGAGAGAAGGGACAAGGTGCAAATTCCACTTTTTGTGCAGCAAATTGCATTTCAGCCCCACATCGCATGCTCTGTGTGCTCTTCCTGAGATGTACGCGGCCAGGGACTGCTGTCAGAGGTCAGCAGCAGACTTCTGTGGAAGGCAGGGCTGTAGGTTCTCAGCCAGAGACGATACGGAAACGAGCAGGCGTGGCTGCGTTCCAGGAAAGCTTTATTAAAGAGCAGGTGGCAGGCCGTCATTCGCCCAGCCCCGACGACGTCCTCAGATTTGATTTGCAGAGTCGTTATTTCCACCTTCCTGTTACTGTATTAAATCAGGCTCCATCGGCGTCACTGCCCATTTGAATTGGGAGTTTTCAGTTCTTACCTAACGAAGTAAATCAAGTTCTTTACCTGGAGGATAAAGAAGACTCGATTTCTGTGCCTTGGTTTTCTTCTCTGTGTGATGATGAGGATGGCGCCTCAGTTAAGATTAGGTTTGGGATGTTTAACAAAAACCTCCGTCACGGTGCCTTAAATAAAGTGGAGGTGTGTTTCCTCTCCCTCAGAAGACCAGGGCCAGCAGGGTGGGGCCGGCCTGGAGCCCACGGTCGGCAGAGACCCTGGCTTCCCCTCTGCGGCCCCTCCTCGGGGTCCAGCTGCTGCGGGGCGCAGGGAGGGGGGGCCGGGGCTGCTTCCTCTTAGGGAGCTTTCCTGGAGCCCAGGGCTGCCCTGAGCTGCGGGGTGCTGGGAACGTGCTCTGCTCGCCGGCCGCGCTCCAGGCGTCGGAACAGCAGGGGCAGTTTGAAGGAAGAAGTGGACAGTGCTAGTTGTGTGGACAGCTAGGAGGTTTTTGGCCCAGATCTTGATGTTTTAGGAAAAAAAGATAGATATATTTTAAAACACTTTTTACTGTAGAAAATTTGGAAAATACAGAAAACCAGAGGAAAAGAAAAAAATCCCTCAATCCCGCCGCCTGAGATGTCAGCTTCCAGTTTCCCAGGCTGCGTGTCCTGCCCTTTAAATCCTTCTTTGTGTTGCTTTTGTTCCTATGCAGTAATGTCATGTAAACCTATCTTTTGATAAATTCTTTGTGAACCTTGTTTTCCCCTGTTTGGCTTTTTTCTGTTTTCTGGCTGTGTAGCTGCTGCCTGGTAACCTGTCCACCCTTAACTTCCCCGCTGCAGCTGTGCGGCCTGCACACAGCCGTCAAGGCAGCTCCTCGGCGAAGCTGGTCCCCAGGGCGGGTACTGGGTGGTCAGCAGATGCATTGTGCTGACCTCGGGCCACTTGGCTCGGGGAAGTCTTCCTGCCTCATCAGCTTGACCTTCAGGGATCAGCAAAGTGCATGGTGGACCTTGGGCTGCAGAGTTGCTTGTGGATCCCCTCCCCTCCCCTTCCCACTGTAGTGTTACTGTAAATGCACTTGGGTATACACAGATTTACTATCAAATAGTCCCAGAGAAAAACAGATAAATTAGGACAGCAGGCTCGGGGCCAGGTTTAAGATGGCCAAAGCCTTCCCATTCCGCAGCCTCATCCGCATGTCCCTTCAAGACCCACGGCCAGGGTACTTTCGTTTGGATTTCATTGTCACTGGGATAGTAATAATCCTAGGTGTCTGAGCTAATGACTTGGAGCTAATTGTTCCCTCTGTGCTGTAGCCAGGAGGGAGAGGCAATTACAGTCCTTTCTGCTGCCATTGTTTCTCTCAAAAAGTGCAGAACCCAGCAGCTGAGCCGAGATCACCAGCTGCAGGTCTGGCTGCAGCCAGCCGAGGAGGCGCACAGCCCTGGCTCCAGGCCTTCAGGCTCTGCCTTGGAATTGCTTGTGGTAGCTCGGATTGTTGTGCATTTTGCCCATCTCTGTAACTCAGCTACAGCAACTCTCATCCATCAAGCTCCTTCACTTTTGTAAAAGGTAAAGTTCTATATTGACCGTTCATGTTTCCTTAAGCACTTCTAAAATTTGTCCTAGTCTCTTTATTAGGATTGCTTGTTCCCTTAATGCTTGGTTACAAAGTGGCATAGGTTTTGAGTGGTCTGCCCCGCCTCACCCTTTCCCATGACACTTAACTGTTACTTTTATTGTGCACTTTTGTAGAATATGAGGGTTTGCAGCAGCTCAAATGTTGCATGATAGCAAAAACACTCCTAAGATTTTACTGATGCTAGGATTATCTTTCTATTCACTTTTTTACAGGAATAACATGTTTAGTATAAATAAGTACCATAACCAAAAAAACCCGAAAAACACTCACAAGTCTTATCACTGAGATCCTAGATATAAACACTATTATGGGGACCCGTGTTCTCAAACTTGGGAGGGATAAGGGGGTGGGGAAGTGAGATTTGCCCACAGAGGACTGGAAGTCAGAGACAACTGAGTGGGGAGGGGCGCAGAGCACGCTGCTGGCCTGTCTAGGGGTGCTGCTCAGCATCCTTCAATGTTGGGGGACAGCAAAGAATTCTTTGACCCAAAATGTCAGTGGTGCCTGAGCTTGAAAAACCCTGATATAGACAAATACTTTTTTAGGCAGTTTCCTATGAATATCAGTAAATATACTTTAGTTTTACAGAGAGTGGGATCAATTATACACACTAATTTCTAATGTGCTTTTTAAATTTCTTATATTATGAACATCTGTGTCTACAAATATGTACTCATCAGCCTTTTAAAAATTTCAAATCCTTTTTATGTCTGCATCATCAAATATGTGCTCATCATCCTTTTAAAAATTGGCCATACGGTATTCCACTGTGTGGTCAGGTCATAATTTATTTCACCCTCCCCAGGTTTTGGAGATTGAGGTTATTTCTGGTTTGCTCTTGGAAGCATGCTGGGGTTGTTGTTTGTTTGTGTCTCCCCTTCTGCCTGCCGGTTTCTGGTTTCCTGTTTCCTGCCTGTGTTGGGGAAGAGCCCTCTGGGTCCCACCTGCACACCTGGGCGCCCTGCCCCCAGGGGCTCTCTGCCTCTGCCGCCACCCCCTCAGGGCGGTCCCTCATCTCTCGGGTTTTCCACACAGTGAACACATTTCAGAGCTGTATGAAGCACTGCTGAAATATTGAATAGATGAACAACCCCAAACACTTTGTCACATTTCAGTTGCAGGTATTAACTTTTACTTTTTACTTCATTTTACTTTTTATTCCTTTAAAAAAGCTATCTTCTGATAGATGACCTGTGATTTTTAACCTCTGGCCTGGTTGACTTTGCTCCCTGCCTGGGTGTCCTGCGTTCCTGGGGGCCGGTGTCCTCAGGAGGGTTGAGGGGTGGGGTGGGGGGTGGAGGGTGCTTCGCTTTGACCGTGTGCTGTGGGCCTGGCAGGTCAAGTAGCGGTGGTGGTGGGGACCCCTCTGCCCCCACAGCTGCCGTGAGAACTCGGGTGAGGTGCAGCTCCAGAGAGGGAGTGTCCCGCAGCGCTTCCCGCCTGGCTTCTCTGGGCCGGGCAGCCTGCAGGCCAGGTGCCTGGAGGCCCGGACCTGCGTCTGGGGGCTGCTTCCGCACGGGGACCTCCAGGGCCTTGTTTGCGCAGTGGTGTCTATTTTTGTGTTTCGCGTGGCACCCCGTGAGGAAGTCCGTGTCTGCGCACATCCCAGCTGTTTTGAATAGTCTGTGTCTCAGGGGCCTCGAGGTGGGTCTGGGTGTGGGGAATCCAGCCTTTTGGGCAGCATCGGAACAGCAGGATGTGACTAACAGGAAGTGACCGAAATTACCGAGCGCGCCAGATGCTTATTCTCGGCCACCTTTCCAAGCCCCGCAGGCCGGCGAGCTATATTTAGCAGCGTATT
Source organism: Equus asinus (assembly GCF_041296235.1). Lineage (NCBI taxonomy): Eukaryota > Metazoa > Chordata > Mammalia > Perissodactyla > Equidae > Equus > Equus asinus. The sequence goes on along the minus strand of NC_091808.1, from coordinate 7,744,020 downwards.
TCCAGGTCCCTAATCCTGCCCCGATTTGTCCCTTGGCTCCTCGTTCCATCAGTGGCTGGACTGTGCGGTGCTGATTCCTGACTCCGGCGTCTCTGTTCTACTTCAGTGAACCACAGCTTCTTGTCCACTGATTTTAAAGCTCGATTTTTGCTCTTCCTCGGCCGCTTCAGTTCTGATCCATTTCGAGCTGTTGAAAATGCTGGGAAGGAGGGGAGAGCAGCAGGTGAGAGTGCCAGGTGATGGCGGGCTGCGGGTGTGGGACGCTGTGTGGGAAAGGAGTAAAATGCAAGGAGTTAAAACGAAGTACGTGGAAGGGGTTGTAGATGGTTGCCAGACCCTCCAGAGGGTTGATTTTTGTCTTGTGTCCTTCAGAAGTGGAAGGCTGGGGTTTTCACTGCTGCAGGCCTGGTGGTATGACGTCACCCACGCCCTGGAAACGTTCTTTGGTGCTCACCCAGCCAGACAGAAAGCCTGCAGGTCGGATCCTCCTCTCTTTAATGAATTCCCACTTTCTGAGCTTTGTCACAAGAGAAATTTCACCCCAGGTCCCCAAAATGAGCACCGGGGAGCCTGGAAGCAGCCTGCCCAAGGGGAGTGCTCACTCCTTGTTCATACTGCTGTGGCCATGGGGGACTTCCACCCGGTTGGTGTCCGGCGGTACTTCAGGCAGGTGCTGATCAGATGCCCACAGGGGCTGCTCAGGGCCCTTGAGCCCGGGCATCTGTGGTGACTGTGTCATCTTGCTGAGGAGCAGCTGGGGAGCCAGCCATTGGCTCTCATGCATGGCCAGGATACCCTGACTTGTGCTAACCTGTGGCCCAGTGACTTCCTGCCTAGGACAGCTGTGATGGCTCCCGCTGCTAACAGGAGTAATGGCCTGTCGCATTCATCCACAGAGTGGCCCTGACAGGCAGGCCACGATACCCATTTTGCAGGTTAAGAAGTGGAAGCCTCGGAGTGATTGTGTATCTCTCTGTGCTTCAAGAATCTTCAGAAAGGAAGGTCCTAGGGTTTGATGTTAGCTTCCGGGGGCTGCCACCCTAATGATTCGTGCAAGGGGGTGTGTTGGGAGAGAAGGTTTTTTTCTTGGTCTCTAAAAGCTCCCTTCTGAGTGGTCCAGCCAGTCCCCCTTCCTGCCTTCATAAAGTGTCAGCTTTGTTTTCACACACTCAGCCAGCTCTTCAGGATTCAGGAATCTACTCCAAGATGAGAAATTTGAGAGGCGGATTAGGAACAGTTGTGTCTGCCATAAAACGCATGGCAGCAGGGCCGCTAGGTGTGTACCTGCGCTGGAAGCGCCTCGAGGAGGCCGGTGTGTGTGCTGAGTAAACGAATGCGCGAGTGCCCAAGGTAGGCTCCCCGGAGCATCCGCCCGGTTTACCAGCAGCATCCACCTGCAGATGTGGTCTCAGGCTGACCCATGCCCTTCTGTAGGCTAGACTGTGAGTATATACTGTAAACTGTAAGTGCAACAAACACACATACTGTGTGTATATGTATGTATTTATATGTATATATGTAAGACAATATACTATAACTATAAATACAAGACGTACTGTGTGTGTCCCCAGCTCTGGCGTGGGTATTTTAGCATATTTTTGTGCCAAAACGTTCAACATTTTAAAAATGATTAAATATTTCAGGCATCCAAAAAGTGACGTAATGAACCACTCTGTGCCATTCCCAGCCTGAGCAGGAGACAGTGTGGATATGCTGGAGTCCTTTGTCCTCTGCCCTCCTGCTCTCTCTGCCCAGAGCTCACCCCTGTTCCGAGCTGGGTGTTGGTCATTTGTTTGCATGTCTGTGTACTTTATCCACTTGTGTGTGTGGGTGCAAACAACGTACAGTATTGCTTAGCCAGTTCTAAAATCTTGAACAGGTGGTGTCCTACTGTGCATCTCCTGCAGCTTCCTTCTGTCACTCAGCGCTGCGTTTTGAGATTTGTCCACGTGGGGACGTTTGTCTTTAGTTAAGTCGTTCAGGCTTTAAAACGACTGAGTCCTGGTTCCTGGAATTAAATCAGAATTGCTGGGGAGTGGGGTGTGAACCCCAGAGCTTTTTACACGTGTGGCCCGAGTTGAGGATGACCGTGCTCCATTGTTAGTTTTCGTGGCTTATGTAACGTCCAGTGTTTAAAGTGTCCCTCTGTTGACTCGGTTTTCCCAGATTGCACCGTTATTCGCAGTGCTATGTGAACATTCTGCACCCGTCTTCCTGGGCACGCGGGGGTGAGTTTGTCTAGAGTGTGTTCTAAGGGTAGAATTGCCAGGTGTGCACATCTTCAGCTTGATGAGATGCCAGATTGTTCTCCAGACCTACTGTTTTTAACTACCACCAGCACTGGTAACTTACCAGTGATCTAGTTGCTTTTTTTAACATAGCCAGGCTGATGGGCAAGGTGTAGATCTCCTGGATGAGACAAGACTTTGGATGCGACCAAGATTGTGACAGACCCTCACTCTCAGCACATCCCCACCCCGCAGCTGCAAAACCTCTTCCTAGCCTCCCCCGCCTGTCCTGGGACGGCGGCGCATCCCTGGCTGTTGAAGGGGTCCTGTTGGCTCCTCTCTGTCTCACAGCCCATCGGCCCATTGGGAAACCCTGTGGCCTTCAGGCTGTTCCAGAGGGCGGCTCCTCCCTCCCGGCTTCTCTCGATGGGTCTGCTGAGCACCCTCCCTGAAGGTTTCCTGACTGCTGCCCTGCTCCCAGGCCCCGTTTGCAATACAGACACCAGAGGGCTGCTTTTGAACCCCAGGGCCCCACAGCTCCCTGTCTCACTCTGAGTAAAGCTGAGGCTCCTCCAGGCACTTGCACGGCCCTGTGGCCTGTGCTTCTCCAGGCTCGGCCTGGCTCCTCTTTCCCTGGGCTCGCTCCTGCTTTAGGCTATTGCCTAGCTCTTCCTTCCAGTCCTTCCAGTCTTTTCCAGTGAGGCCTGCCTTGACCCTGACCTTCCTTTTCTGATCTCTTTTCCTGTAGACTTATCACCAGCTAGTACTCTCCTTACTGTGTAATCTCCTTCTTTATTGTGGCATTTATTTCCTGTCTGCATTTGAACGCAAGCCCCCTGGGAGGGAGCAGGGATCTTGTCTGTGCCAGTGAGAGACTGTCTGAATTTAATCCTGAGAAAAAAGTGGGCTTTGGAACCTGAAGATAGGGGTCAGGCCTGGGAGGGGGGTGAAGTTGAGGGTATGGTCAGGCATCTGGTGGCCTCTGGGGGCAGTTGGTGGGGTGACACGTCTAGGTATGTGAGCGGGACCCCCACGCGGCCTGTCTGGGGCACAGAGGGTCTGCAGCTGGGGGCAGCCTGTCTCGGTGGCGTCTCTGGTTGCTACTGGAGCATGCATGCTATTGAAGGGGGTGCGGGGCGGGTCACCCAGGGAGTGCACTGCGGTTGGAGGGCAGGACCAAGGTTCACGGCTGACCTGAGACGCAGCTTCACTGCTTCCCAAGCACTTTGTAGAAGCGAGTCCTGCCATTTCTGGGCTCTGTCCTGTGCAGGCTCGAGTCCCAGGCCGTGTGTCGTGGCGCAAGAGCAGGGAGCACTGACTCTCTGCGCCTTGCTTGGATGCTTGGACTCGGGCGCACGGGGTGCAGCTGATTTGATTTTCTTTGATAATATGTACCCAGGGTGTGTCTGCATAATATTTCCTTGGCGAGTCAGATGTTTCATGAGTTTGCACTACCTACAAATAAAGGACTTTAACAAGATAAGATCACGCTTTTAATTTGTGCAGAGTGAGACCACAGATGCCCTTATCCTTAGGAAATACAGCTTTGTTCTGGACTTACTCCCAATTTTCCCAGTTTGAACATCTAATATGTTAGAAAATGTTGTTGATTGTGGTTACTTATTTTTAATTAAAACTTTTATTTTGAGACCGTTGTGGATTCACACGGAATTGAAATAATACAGAGGCCCTTTGTGTCCTTTACCCGGTTCTCTCCGAGGGAACGTGTTGGAAGACTGCAGCAGAGCGTCGCGCAGGATGTTGACACGGGTACAGTCAAGATCCAGAACGTTTCCGTCTCCACAAGGATCCTCCAGTTGACCTTTTATAGCCACACCCACACCCCCTCTTAACCTCTGGCCAGCACTAATCTGTTCTCCATTTCTGTAATTGTGTCATCTTAAGAATGTTCTAGAAATGGGATCATACAGTATGTAACTTTTGGGGGTGGCTTTTTTCAAAAACTCGGCAGAGCTCCCTGGAGGTCCCTCCAAGCCATTGTGTGTGTGGCACTGGTTTCCTCTTGTCCTGAGTAGTATTCCATGGAACGGGCCCCGCAGCATGTTTAATCATTTACCGCTGAAGGACGTCTGGGCTGTTTCCAGTTTTTGATGACTGCAAATAAAGCTGCTGTAAACGTTCATGGACAGGTTTTTGTGTGATCATAAGTCTTATTCTCTGGGGTAGATGCCCAAGAGAGTAGTTATCAGGTGAAATGGTACTTGCACGTTTGGTTTTTTAAGAAATTACCAAACTGTTTTGCGGACTGGCTGTACTATTTACAGTCCCACCAACAATGTGAGCCAGTTTCTCCACATCCTCTCCAGCACTGGGTGTTGTCACTGTTTTTATTTTAGCCATCCAGTAGGTATATAGTAGTTTCCATGGTTTTGGTTGTACTTACCCAGAGGAATAGGGAAAAGTACGTCTAACCATCTTCCTGGAAGCAGAGTCTGCTGGTGACTTTGATTGCTTTTGGGATCCGTGAACTCTGACAAGAGTGTGAGCCGCTCTCCGTCCTGGCTGCGTGTCCACCCGCCTGCTCACGCGTCATGGCCTTTGGACCATCCCAGGCTCAGGGCCTTGTGTTTATTACTGTTAAGGGTGTTTGGTTTGGCCCTTGGTTCCAGCACAACAAGGTTGGCAGGACCTTGATCGTTCTGTCATTTAAGGTCTCATTTATAAATGAGAGGCTCATCCAAATCCGTGATTGGGAAGTGCTGGACAGAACATTGCCCGTGAATCATGAACTGCCCTGTCATCCTCCTCCAGATCTCATTTCTCCACCGTCTATTTTGAACTCTTGGGAAACCTGGTCAGAGTGGGAGGGGCGCTGGTCAAGTGACTCCGGGATGTCCACTTTTGTCCTTGTTTTTGTCCCACTTTTTGTCCTTGTGCTGATCCTCCCAGCCAGTGTCCCCGCCAAAAGGAAATGTGGTGTGCCAGACGCCGCGTGCTCCTCGCTCCTGAGCCTGGCAGGACGCTTGGGGAGTGCCGGCTCCTTCCGTCCCTCACTGCCGTCCTGGCGTTACTCACATGGCAGTTTTGCCGGGAAGCCAGGTGGGAAGCTGCTGCTAGGGAGAGGTCAGGAGCCAGCCTACCTGGTGTCCTGGCCCCTGCCTCATGGGCTGTGGGACTTGGGGCAGGTCGCTCGGCCCGCCTCCGCTTCCTTCCCAATACCCACTTCATGAGGCTGGAGGAGGTGAAGCGAGCAAATGCCCGTAAACAGCCAGCAGATTCCCTGAGATTGCTCACCTGTCCTGGGACCGTGGTGGCTGCTGCTGTCATCTGCCACCACCTTCGCTGCTCTCCCTGTCCTTCCGGCTACTGTCATACCAGCTACTGTGTGTGCGATTCGAGAGTCCGCCCTTCTCCATGTAAACATCACATCTGTGTGCCTCCACACGTCTCCTTTTCCTCCGGGATTTCTCCAAGATCACTCCTGTGGTCTGATAACCTCCTGGCTGATTCTTCCCAGGACACTGGAAGGGCTTGTCTGAGGATTCTCCCAAGCTCCCGGGAGATGGTTTACTCATATGGGAGGAGGGAGGCGAAAGTTCTTATGTCAAATAGGACTTTTAAAGCTCTCTTTTTTGTACTTTGTATATGGTATAAACGTAAGGCTTTATGTTTTCTAATAATTATTTTTTGAACAGATAAATCATGCTCATGGTACAAAAATCAAAAGGATGGAAAGATAAGAAGGTAGTTTCCCAGCCCCTGAGTGCCCTTGTTGGAGGTGACTAGGATTACTTTTCCTCTACTCCCCTACTCTTCCTGCCATTTCGCTCTGAGCTCTTAGCCGTATGTTGTAGAGACCGTTGTCATGAGGACGTAAGTGTGAATACATTTCTAGAAGCGCTATTGCCAAGACAAAGTGTATATTTTGAAGTTTGCTAGATTTCTCCAAATGTTCTCCACGGGAGTTGTGGTAATTTACACCCTAATGTATGAGAGTCAACAGAGCATGTTATCAGTTTTCTCTCTGTCTGGTAGATTAAAAAAGGTATCTCCTAATTTTAATTTTCATTCATCTTATGAGTAAGACTGAGCATTTTTTTGTGTGTTAAAGATCCATTTCTAACCCTGTAGCTCTGCCAGTCTCATATTTATTCACACTCTTCCGTCTTTTCTCTCTCGTACAGTTAGTTTTCTAACCAGACTTTGGTTATTTTGGTGCAATTGCGTGGTTCGTGTTATTCCAGGTTCTGTATCCTTTTCACTGAAGTAGAGCATATGTAGGGGAGAGTGCTCTTATTACTGGCGTCCAGCTCGATGAATGCTCCAAATCAACCAACAGAACGTTGGCCACCCCCAGCAGCTCCTCTCTGTGCCTTCTCCCCAAAAGCAACTCCTGGAAGCAACAGCTTCTAAGACCATGGATTCTGCCTGTCTTTTTTGAAACTTGATCTGTGCACAATGAAATCTTATGGACGGTGTGCTTGCTTCTGTGTCTGGCTTCTCCCAGCACTGTGGAATTCGTCATGCTACTGCATGTAGCGGCGGCGGTTTGTGCTCATTGTGTGTTCCGGCGTGCCTTACCGTGTACTTAGCCGCTCTCCCGATGCTGGGCATCCGGGATGTGTCCAGAGCAGGCCTGTTAAGAGTGGTGATGCCGCGAACGTTCCTGTCCGTGTCTTGATGAGGGGGAGACATGCTCAAATTCTCTTGGGTGTGTGGGTGGGATTGCCGAGGCATGGGGTGAATATGAGATCAGCTTTACTGTTCTCCAAAGTGGTCGCACCAAGTCTCATTCCCACCAGTGCCGTGCGACAGTACCGGCTGCACCACGTCCTCACCAGCGCCTGGCGACGTGCGTGTCTGTCTGTTTCAGTTCAGCCGCCACGAGAGACGTGTCACGCTGGAGTTTTGGTTTACCCTTCCCAGGTGACCCGTGAAGTCGAGCACCTTTCCACGTGCCTTATTAGCCATTTGTGAAACAGCTGTTGTGAGATAACTGTTCAGGTCTTCTGTACATTCTTCTGTTAGTTGGTCTGCTTTTTCCCAGTTTTTAAGTCCTTTTACCTTCAGGAGCATTCCCACAGTGGCTAAGACTTCAGGTTCGTTTACTGCGCTTGTAGCCTGCCTCAGGATCGCGTGAGGGAAGCTTGCTCCCTCTTCCTCTGGGTGCCCTTTCTGTCTCACTGTCTCTGTCCTTCCCAGTCCAAGGTGTGGGGTGTGCCTCACTCTTGCGTGTGCGGTTTCCACGTGGCTGTCTGTCTTCTTGCTCCATCCCTGGGACCTGGTAACTGTTCCGTCACTTGTGCGTCCTGGCCCGCTGCATCTCAGGGACGTCACGCATTTGTCCTGTTGGGCTCACTGTCTTACCCTGCTTTAATTTGCATTTATCATTTAAGTCAACTGAATTATGTGATTCGTTTGTTGCTTATAAATTTGCTTGAAAAATATTGACCCTCTTTTGGTCTCCAAGGTCTCTGCTGTGTGAGGGCTAGGTTTGGAGGATAGTTCTAGCTTTTTTGCACCATTCCTTGGTTTCTAGGCGTTACGGTCTTGGCTGCCAGAGTCCAGACTAAAGGGACCGTCTTCTTCCTTGGGGCGTCTCCCCTGAGTCCTGCCTTCTTCGCCACCCTGGTGCACTGGCTGCACAGACACAGGGAGTAACCTGAGGATCTCACCCAGCTCCCCCCGGGTCCTGGCCCACCCTGGTGCACCGGCTGCACAGACACAGGGAGTAACCTGAGGATCTCACCCAGCTCCCCCCGGGTCCTGGCCCACCCTGGTGCACCGGCTGCACAGACACAGGGAGTAACCTGAGGATCTCACCCAGCTCCCCCCGGGTCCTGGCCCACCCTGGTGCACTGGCTGCACACACAGGGAGTAACCTGAGGATCTCACCCAGCTTCCCGGGGTCCTGGCCTGGCTGTCTGTCTCCTGAATCAAGGGATTGAATGGGAGGTCCTGTCCAAGATGTCTCTCTCAGAAACAGCCCTCCATTTTCCTTTCCTCCTGGGAGACCTTCCCACCCTCACCTCTCCCCGCTGCCCGGCCCTCGGCTGGGGTAAAGGGGACAGAGGGACAGGCAGGAGCCCCTGCAGGCTGTGGAGACTGCTGGCTGGTGTTTGGGAAGCTGCCCAGGGCCGGGAGGCTTCAAGAACCTCACAAGGAGACCCGGTGAGGAGGAGCCTCCCAGGAGAAGGAGTTGTGGCCGGTCTTGTGGTTTCTTGAGCCAAGAAATGCCGGTTCTCGTTCAAAGGCGGCAGAGCAAGAGCGGAGAGAAACAGAGTGGGGTTTATTGGTGGGAATCTTCTGTGAGCATTCTCAGGATCTGGGCGGTGGACCGTTGGCACCAGAACGGTCTCGGGGAGATGATGTCCACATGGAAGAGCCATCTTTTGGTTCCACCGAAGAGATAGTACCCTCAGATTAGGGCCTGGAGCCGGAAGCAGCGCCGAGGGTAACAGTGGCCAGTACTGACATGCGAGGCGCTGGTTTCTCTGCTTTACGTGGTCCCTGCCCTAAGCCTCGTGGCAGCGCCGGGATGTGCCGTCACCATCAATAACCCCGGTTTGCAGAGGAGCAGATGGAGGCACAGCGAGGGGAGGCGGCCACCCCACGTTACACAGCTCGTCGGCTTCAGACCAGGGGCGCGTCCTGAACACCGTGTCTGCCCCGGGCTGGGTCCTGTACACACTTTCCCGTTCAATCCTGTAACGACCCTGTTAGGGAGCCTGTTCCAGCGGCCTTTTCCAGACGAGAAACGCAATTGGCTGCCCACATTTCCCAGCCGGCCAGTGGCCAGGTGGGCTCAGAGCTGAGTCTGTCTGAGGCTTCTTCAAACAGGCAGAAGTAAGAGTTTTTAAAAAGGCTGAAAACCAGCTTCTTGGACGTTTATCTGTCGTTAGGTGTTTGCTCCCTGTAAACAGTTGTACAGATGGAGGAAATGATGTCATTTCTCATTTGTCCCTTTAACTCACTGTCTGTAAACTGAACAGTGTTGTCTGTAATTTGCTGCCCAGTGGTGCCCCGTACCCACGAAACTATTCCAGGAACCCCCCTTCAGCACGTGGAAGGTGGGGAGCCCAGAGACCCATCTTCTCAGATGACATGGTTGAGTTCTGGAATACTTGAGTTCTGGACACTTCATCTTGTAAAGGTTGTCACAGGAGTAGTAGGAACAACACCTAAAATAGAACCGGATGTGAAAAATCTCATTGTTCTGTTCTGTAAATATCATATTGCAGAACTCCTAATAGAATCCCCGAGTTATACAAAAGAAAGTATATTATCTTTCTGTAATTGTATTTATTATGCTGATAAAAATGTTCAAGTGTTAAAACTCACCTCAGAGTGAATAATGAAGAGGCGTTTGCTGAGTTAGAGACAGATGGTTACTGCTGAAAATTCCTTAAGCACTGACCCCAGGCCATTGGCAGTTGCCGGATCTCCCACGGCCTTCCTGACCACCCTGCCCACAGCACCCACCAGCCCCCTTTGCGTGACCCGCTTCATCTTTGTGGCCCGTGTCAGCACCTGAAATTGTTTTCCCGCGTGCTTGCGTCCCCCAGTGCAAGTTCTGTGTGAGTAGGAGCCTGCCTGTCAGTTTGGAAGCACAGGTCTCGAGCAGACTTGGCAGGAGTCTGCTGGGCAGATGGGTGTTGTCAGTGCTGGGACACAGGCTGTTGGCGATGCTCTCGAAGTGTCAAGGAGAGCGGTTCCCACCCCCCACCCCACGCGGGCGCGTGGCTTCTCCGGCCTGCTGGTTTCTCGTCTTTCAGTCCTCTGCGCCGTCTCCTAGCCTCACCTCTCTCTGCGCCCAGCCTGGCGCCTGCGTGTCGTTATCCCAGTTTCCCTGGTTACGTGACAGAAGGAACGGTCCTGTGCGTTTGTGACCCGGTTCTAATGACCTCCATCGGTGATTTGGCATTGTAGGTGGTTTGTGGACATCACTGAAGAGAGGCTCCGTAAGACACTGTTTCTAAGTTTTCTGAGCCAGAATGTGATCATCTGATAGTTTAAATTGGGTGTTCCTAAATTGGGTCTTCCCAGTATAAATTGAAGCTATAAGATGGGCAGAAATCCAACAGTTAAACAACACATTTTACTGGTGAATCCGTGGGGAAGCAGACATCTCCCTGACACTGCTGGTGGGAGCACAGAATGTGCAGCCCCTGCGGAGGGGAATTTGGCAGGAGCTAGAAAATTACGTAGGCATTTACTCCTTGTCTGGGTGGTTCTTCCAGGAATTTATCTCCCAAATATGCTGGTAAAAATAGGAAAAGATCCGTTTAAAGGCTGTTCATTGTGGCCCTGATGGAAATAGGATTTTCAACAACATAAAATTTCCATTAATAGGGTTGGCCTGGTGGCGTAGCAGTTAAGTTCGCATGCTCCGCTTTGGTGAACCAGGGTTTGCAAGTTCGGATCCCAGGCTCAGACCTAGCACTGCCTGTCAGGCAGCATCCCACATAAAATGGAAGAAGACTGGCATAGATGTGAGTCAGCAGCAGTCTTCCTCAAGCAAAAAGAAGATTGGCAACAAACGTTGACTCAGGGCCAATCTTCCTCACAACAAAACAAAACAATTTCCGTTAATAGAATAGACTGAGGTGCTCCTGCGTGGTGGAGCTCTGTGCCCCTGTGGGCAGTCAGGGATCGCTGTGTGCTGCTGAGGCGTGATGCCAGGACACAGCATCCAAGGACAAGCAGAGGTGGAGACAGTGTCTGTGCCGAGCCACTGTTCCAGAAAGGGGGGTGTGAATATACACATGTATGTGCAGATCCCTTCAGAATGGGAGGATGGACCGTACTTGTGTTTATTTTCTAAAGCCTACCCATGGGGAAGGGAGAGACCCAGGGTGGAGGGGACTCACATGAAGCTAGACTTCTGGCTGTTCTTCCTTTTGTAGATTTGACTTTGGAACCATGTACATGTTTTACATCATTATAAAACAAAATTAAGTAAAAGGTTACAACTTTTCAAAATTTGGTAGGCGTTGTCAAAGTTTTCTCCAAAAAGTTGATACCCTTTCGCCTCCTATCAACACTTGAGGGGAGCTCTTCTCTCGGACCTTTGCTGCACTGGATCATCTTCTAAAACTTCGCCAATATGATGGGTGAAAACAGTCTGCTGTTTTCATTCACATTCCCCAATGACTAGTGATTAGGGATCTTTTCATTCATTTATTAGCTGTTTTGTAATTTTTCTGTGAATTACAAACTCATAGCCTTTTTTTCTGTAAGAAGGTTTCTTTTTTTCTATTGATTTGTAAAAACTTTTTTGTATGTTGTGGATATAATTTTCATTTGTTGATTATTGCCAGGGTCATGACCTCATTTCTGGTTAAATTGTTCAGGCCCCGAGTGTAGTAGCTGGTTGTTATTCTGTTGATTGAAAGGTTGTTTTACAGGAACCTTTATGTATGATGCATTTAAAATGCTGTGGTGTCCTAGAGTAACTTGGACCAGACTTTCCCCAGACCATTCAAGTGCTGGATGTCAATTTGTGAGCTCTTTGGAGCAATAGTAACTGTGATTTTCTTTTCCTTTTTAAAAGATTTCCTTTTTTTTTTTTTTGGTCTAAGTAATAAGTAGTTGGTAAACGTCCACCTAAGTTGATTTTTGGTGAATGTATAAACTAAATTTGATTGTCTTTTTGGTTTGAGATTGTTGATTTTTAGTGGCTCATGATAACCATTTTTTTTCTTTCTCCCCATAGCCTCCCAGTACATAGTTGTATGTTTTAGTTGTGGGTCCTTCTAGTTGTGGCATGATAACCATTTTTATGTCCTGTTCAATTGAATACCTGGATGAAATAGTCATGTTTCATTAAAAAAAAGTGAAATAGGTTTTTTAACAGTTTTTATAGTTGCTGACGTTTGTCTTTTGTTCTTGGACAGATTGACTGTTTCTTGTTTCTGTCTCTAGGTCATCACTCCATGTAGGAAACTCATCTTATGCGCTGACAACAGGAAAGAAATGGAGGATTGGATTGCAGCACTGAAGACTGTCCAGAACAGGGAGCATTTTGAGGTTAAAAGAGAAAAACATCTCTTCTTGTTGCCCTCTCCTTGATATTCTGCTCTCCGAGTATCTCCCCTGTGTGGACTGTGCGTTCTGGAACCCGCTTTCTCAGCATGCTCCTGTAAAATTAAGGCTCGTTGCTTGTCCTTTTGGCCACCCTGTCAGCTGTGACCTGTCCTCTCCTGCCTCGGATACTGTATTGAATCCCATTCTAGTTCCCACGCTTAGGAACGTCAAAGGGACCCCTTATCTTTGTCATCTTTATTTCGTTCTTCCAGCCCACCCAGTACAGCATGGACCATTTCTCAGGGATGCACAATTGGTACGCCTGTTCCCACGCGAGGCCGACCTACTGCAACGTGTGTCGTGAGGCCCTGTCCGGGGTCACGTCCCACGGACTATCCTGTGAAGGTACGAACCATGTTATTCTGCTGGGACAGGCAGCCTGAGGTTTGACTTGACAAAGCCTCAGAAATCCAAGCCTAGTCACCGCAAATCAGGAGTAACATGGTTTCTGTGAGTCCGTGCTTACTCATTTTACCTATGGAGGATCCTTTGATAAGTTACATTTGATAGTAATGGCACCAAGGAAAGAGAAAGGACCTGGTAGTAAGGAGACATGGAGAGGAAGCACGGCAGACACAGAGGGGAGAGATTTCCAGGATCTGTCGGCCCAGTGCAGTTGTGCCCTCTCTGGGTAAACTGCGTTGTGGATAATGGCTTACACTTGTCTTCAGATACAGAGGGCAGGTCACCGTGTTCGGGCGGGGTCAGTGGGCAGGAGCAGAGAAAGGCAAACCATGGCCCCAGGTGCCTTCCCCTGCCACCTGTTTTAGTACAGCCTGTGAACTTAAGAACGGTTTTTACAATTTTAAATGGTTGGAAAAAATGAGAAGACGACTATTTTGTGACACAGATAATCTCGTGAAATGTAAATTTCAGCGTGCACACGTGGAGCGTGGCCCACAGTGGCCCTCGTCCTGCAGGGCAGGTTGAAGTAGGGCAGGGGCGGTGTGCGGCCCACAGAGCCTGAGCTGGTTGCTCTCTGGCCCTTTCCAGAAAGCCTGCCGACTCTTGGCTGCAGGGGATGCTGGGTTTCAGTCCTGCCTCCAGCCTCCCGTGCTCAGTCCCTGCATGTATCCGTCGTTAGTATACAACACGGGGCGTGCCGGGTGCTCTTTCCAGCTTTCCCAGAAGCCAGGGCGGTCCCACTGCACCATCTCCTCAGCACCGGGAGCACTGTCATGAGCGAGGCTGGAAGGTTCATGTGTTCCTTCTCCCACAGTGTGCAAGTTCAAGGCCCACAAACGGTGTGCTGTGCGCGCAACCAATAACTGTAAGTGGACCACGCTGGCCTCCATCGGGAAGGACATCATCGAGGATGAGGATGGGGTATGCATAACGGGGACCCGCCCCGGGGCCCTGCGCCAGGGCTGCTGACCCTGCCTTCCTCCTGTCAGCACAGGGGCAAGAAGCCCCCCAGCCCCACCCCCACTGGCCCAGGCTCAGTTCTCTTCCTCGCAGGTTTTCATTTGAGTTGTTCCCACCGTGTATTTGGGGGCTCAGTGTGGGCCGAGCTCTGTCCAGTCCCTGTGTGTCTTGCTGCACGTTGCAGCAGGAGTGGTGGTGTGGGACAGCACTGGCTGCCCTGCCCTCCCTGGGCTTTTGTGGAGAAGAAAGTTTTGGTTGAGTTCATTTGGGGGCATTTTTGCTGGAGGGCTTCCCTCCCCCACACATGGGGCTCGGGGCCCATCCCTAGAGTGCGTCTCTGCTTGGGTTGCAGATCGCCATGCCTCACCAGTGGCTGGAGGGAAACCTGCCCGTGAGTGCCAAGTGCACAGTGTGCGATAAGACCTGCGGCAGCGTGCTGCGCCTGCAGGACTGGCGCTGCCTCTGGTGCAAAGCCATGGTGAGTGAGCACGCGGCCCTGCAGGCTCGTGCGTGGGCTTATGCCTCCGCTGCATCCTGGTCCGCTCCCTGGTTCTGGAGAGCCCACTGCTCCTGCAGCTGCAGGCTGGGGAGAGTTCTGGTGGGTGTGGTGGAGGCCAGTGACCCCTTGTGATGCGTCGACTCTGGTTCCAGGTACACACGTCCTGTAAAGACTCCCTACTGACCAAGTGCCCGCTGGGCCTGTGTAAGGTGTCCGTCATCCCTCCCACGGCTCTCAACAGCATCGACTCCGATGGTGGGTACCGCACGCTGTCCGGTCCTACCCATTTCCTCAAGCAGCCGTCTCTGTGCAGTCTCCCCTCCCTGACTCTAGAACTGGTTATAGTGGTGATTTTGAGACGTGGTTGGAAAAAGCTTAGGCCCAGCTGTTGGGAAGAGAGGGCTTGCACCCGGAGGTGGTGAATGGCATCCTGGTGGCTGTGGGGCACGCTGAGACTGGAGGCGGGGACTTGACTTGAAGGTCGTGGCGTCCATTGGTTATTGAGTAAAAGCTGATCCTGAGATGCTGCTTCTCTGGGGTGCTCTCCATCAGCTAGTCTCCGTCTAGTCGCAGACACTGCTCCCCCTTGTCCAGGTGGTGTGTGGTGAGGCATGTTAACAAGTGTTGGCAGAAAGTGAGAAACTGGCACGTGTCTGAGGAACCAGCTCTGCCAGATGGAGCAGGAGGGACTGAGCAGTGGGGCGCAGGGTCTCTCTGAGCTTTAGAATCCTGTAGACGTGAGGTCAGCCTGGATGGGGCTCGCTTCCCTGTCCGTGGGGAAAGGTCTTGCTGGTTTGCTGGGCATGTGGAATGAGTCACACATCCCTTGGGGCTTTCTACTTCTCACGAGATTACGAGGGCCCTGGTGTCTTTCCGACTTTCACATTTTCTTCTGTCCTTTTCTGTTCCCACATCCAGGCTTCTGGAAGGCCACGTGTCCTCCATCCTGCACAAGCCCGTTGTTGGTCTTTGTCAATTCAAAAAGTGGGGACAACCAAGGTGTGAAGTTCCTCAGAAGATTCAAGCAGCTGCTGAACCCCGCCCAGGTCTTCGACCTCATGAATGGAGGACCGCACCTCGGGTAGGATGTCAGATGCTTCTTTCTTGGAGTTTTTAAAATTTTGAAGATAATACATGCTAACTAAAAAGAGATTCAAAGGTACAGAAAATCTTAAATAGGAAATAAAAATTGTTTTTCTTGAACCCTCCCCTTATCACATTCCACTCACAGAGGACGCACTCTTAATAGAGTTGTGTGTCCTTCCAGCTCTCAAAAGTGCGTTTCAGTTGTGTGCACACACACTTTTAAACCCAGGGGGTGGTGTGTGGCCTGCCACTGTGCAGCACATGCTTCGCGTGTGGCGGGTCCGGCAGTGTGGACGCCCTTTGATGTAGGGGGCTCAGGTCTGCCCATCCTTTTCACGGGCTGCTCAGTGCTGAGGAGGGAGCTTCCCCAGCGAGGACAGACGGAGGTCTTCCTTTGGGAGGACACAAGAGGTCTCAGCTTGTGGGCGCAGGGACACTCAGTTGAGCCAGGCCTGTGTGTGGGGAAGAGTAATTACCCCATTATCTGCCAGCTGGAGAGCGGGTGTGTGTGCTTCCTGGTTTTGCACATTTTACAGGCTTGTGGGAAGCGTTTGTTTCTGTAAGTTTTGTAGTTTGGACTAGCCGCTTCCTCGTTTGCAAGCGCCAGTTCAGGACTGAGCTCTGAGAGCCCTAGCATGAGGGGGAGGGAGGCTGGCGAGATGTGTGTTGCGGGAGGCGCCTGCGGGACTCGTCTGGTGCGTCTTGTCCTGGGGGGTGCCCAGGCTGTTGTTTCTGCAGCCAGGGGCTGCTATCAGGGCCGGGCACCTGGCGCAGAGGAGCGCGCCGGCCCTCTGGGGCCTGGGTGTTGGTTTCCCCGCCCGCAGCAAGGCACTGCTGGAGAAGGGTCACAGATGGCTTCTTGGTAGCCTGTTCCCTCGGAGGCGGCCCGCTGCACGTTTCTGCGGACAGACTTCCTAACTGAAGGATGCAAGAGCACGTTCACCACTGGACTCGTAGGGGAATCATTTTAGGTAGAGACGGGGCCAATGGAGGGATCCACCGCCTTGTCGTGAAATACCAGCAGGTGCAGGCCATTACTCAGGACGGCGCCAAGGATGCTGGCTGAACGCTCTGACGTGGCTTTGGGCAGGGCGGGCTGCTCGGCAGAACTGGAGAATAATCACGTGCTAATTTTGGCAGACCCCACAGCTCGCAGTCGGCTCAGGCACGAGTCAGGACGACTTAGGGAGCCCCCGAGGTGCAGCGGGAGTTAATCTCGTAGCCACCTGTTTCTGGGAAGCAGCCTTGATCTCACACTGTCTGTGATAGGACTTAGGGAGACTCTTTAGTTTCCTTTTTTTTTTTTTTGAGGAAGATTAGCCCTGAGCTAACTGCTGCCAATCCTCCTTTTTTTGCTGAGGAAGACTGGCCCTGAGCTAACATCCATGCCCATCTTCCTCTACTTTATATGTGGGACGCCTACCACAGCATGGTGTGCCAAGCGGTGCCATGTCCACACCTGGGATCCGAACCGGTCAACCCCAGGCTGCCGAAGTGGAATGTGCGCACTTAACTGCTGCGTCCCCAGGCTGGCCCCTGTTTAGTTTCCTGATTCCCGGCCTTGACGTGTCACCTCTTCTCCAGAGAGCAGGAACCTGAGAGAGGTCAGGGGTCTTGAAGGACCGCAGGTGGCTGTTTCTCTCACAACCTGAAAGTCAGGTGCTGCCTGACTTCACCGCTGTCTCCACCCTGAGTTTCGTGCCGCATCGCTCATTCCTGTTTCTTCTCTGAGACTTCCTCTGGCTCAGACTCTGTGCTCGAGGCGGGGCCAGACAAGGTGGGGTCCCTGCCTCCCGGGGGTGCAGCACACAAGGGTGGTCACTCACATGACAGGGGTCTGTCACATTGACAGGATGGTGTGCAGATTCTTTGGGAACCCAGAGAAGGGGCTTACAAATACAACTGGGGGTCTCAGTTTCTCCGCTGAGCCAGCATGTGAGAGGAGTTAGTATTTAATGGTAGGGAGGGACGGGGAGCCTTCCTGGCAGAGGGCGCCACGTGTGCGAAGAGGCGAGAACGTGGCGGGGCCACCGGGCGAGTGGCAGGAGCTGGGCAGACGGCGGCAGCTGCTGGCCAGGGAGGGCCATGGGTGCTGGCCGAGAGGTTCGAACATTTCCTGGCAACAAGTGGCAACTTCTAAAAGCTGGACGCTCGACGAGACTTGTTTTGGGAAGATCAGGCTGGGAGCACGCATGGGCTGCTCCCGAGGAAGATGTGAAGCAGGTCGAGGCTCTTCTAGGGTTTACGAGAGAAGTGATGGTGACCTGCACTCAAAAGGGACAGTGGGGCCTGGTCCCATAACTAGGTTGATGGTGGCACTGCCGTTCTCCCAGGAGGGAAACCCAGGACGAGGAGGCACCATGGGATGCTGAGTGGCACGTTCTGGTGGACGAGTGCAAGTGCTGTCCTTCAGGAAGGCCTGGAGGTCCTCGGCATCTGTGTGGTCCTGGGAGCCAGCACGTGGATAGGGCCCCTCAGGAGGAGCCTTTGCTGTCAGGCGCCTGGCGGCCCCAACTGCTGAGCCTGCACACCCCTTGGCTCTGGCCTCCGAGAGCTTATTCACATCAGGGGGTGCAGGGTCAGCTGTGAGGGGCACGGATGGGGCCCCTCAGCCCAGGACTAGCTGGCTGTCATTTGTCCTTCAGACCATACCTCATTCACTGACATTCTCTTTTCTCTGCAGTTTACGCTTATTCCAGAAGTTTGACACATTCCGGATTTTGGTTTGTGGTGGTGATGGCAGTGTTGGTTGGGTCCTCTCTGAAATCGACAGCCTCAACCTTCACAAACAGGTACCTGGTCGTGGACGGCAGCCCTGGGGAGAGCAGTGCCCTGGCTAGAGGCCGTGCCGTCCCGGGTGCTGCTCCTTATCTCCTGGGAGCGCTGTTCCAGGCAGGAGGGGAAGGGGCGGGGAAGAGCAGATAGTTCGATGGCATCGTGGGCCCAGGGGCTGGGCCCAGGATTGGGAACTTCACAGACAGAAGTAAGGGAGCTACGAAAAGAGCATTCCAGTCCCCGAAGGTCCAGGCTGGGGTGGGGCTGCCTTCCTGCACGCCCCCCGGCTCTTTATTGGGTTGTGATGAAATCTGCTGCCTGGTGCCTCCTGCTTGTGAGGAGCAGACGGAAGTGGACTTCAACTTCAGGTCTGAGTTAGGGGTTATTGGACTTAGGTTTTTTTTGTATTAAGATGAAAATAGATTTTCCTGGCTGTGTGAAAAAAAGTGTTCATTGATTTTCCCCCTCCCTGCGCCCTCATCCTCATGCCCCGTGACTAACCACTGCCCGCCTCCCGGGAACTGCCTTCAGGCCTCTCTCCATCAGCGTGTGTACAGTACCACATGTAATGCAGTTTTAATTCGGCGGCCTCATTACCTGTGCTGTTCTGTTCCTGCGTTTTCAAAAGCAGTGTGTTGCACACACCTCGCCGTCTAGGTCAGTAAGCAGAGAGGTGTGGTGGTTTCCATTGGGCGGAGCTGCGCAGCCCTGGGTGGGCTCGTCTCCCCACTGACGGGTGCTTCGACTGCTTCATGAACACGGCTCTCAGGAAAACCATAGCCCTGCCTTCCCAGTGGTGTTCTCTTCTGAAGAGCGCCCAGATTCAAATTTTGATGTGTGCTGGGCTGTTCCAGTTTACGTTCCTGAGGCTGCATAACGCTCTCCTTTCCCATGCTGTCCATTGTTCACCGTTTTCGTTCTTGCCCAACTAAGCAGACAAAAAAAGTCATGTTTTTATTTTTGTTTCTTTAATACTGGCAAATTCAAACATCTCAATTAACTATGAAATTTTAAATGAATCACCTCTTCATGTTTTTTGCTAGTTTCTGATTGACGTATTTACCTTTTTTACAGAATTGTTGTCTGGGACCAGCCCCATAGCCCTAGTGGTTAAGTTCAGGGCACTGTGCTTCAGCAGCCTGGATTTGGTTCCTGGTGCAAACATACACCACTTGTCAGTGGCCATGCTGTGGCAGTATCCCACATACAAAATAGAGGGAGATTGGCACAGATGTTAGCTCAGGGACAGTCTTCCTCAGGAAAAAAAAAAGATTTCTAAAGGTTATTGTTATAATAGGGATGCAAACTCCTTGTGGGTCGTAGTTTTCTAGGTTGTCATTTGCTTTCAACATACTTTTCGTCTGAATCTTTGACCAGATCTGGGTCTATTTTTCAGAGCCTTGCGTTCTCTCCCCACTCCTGGTGTTGGGGGTCTTTGTAGGTGGGTGGACTTGATGTCAGTACTGCCCTGGGCACGGCTTCATGTTGGAGAGTGGATGGTCCCCATGTGCTGGGACCCGTCTGCTCAAGCGAGGCTGCCAGCTCAGGGAGGAGAACACTGCCCCCTAGTGGTGAAGCTGCTCTGGTGCTCTGAGGCCCGGATTGAGTTTCGCTGACTTCCAGGTGTTACAGGTTCATCAGGAGTCAGGGAGACAGGTGTCCATCCGCTTGGCCGCGTTCAGTGAGCATTGGTCTGCTTTGGCGTCAAGGCAGCACTCGATCCTCTGGTCACGCCTCTCTCCCCGGCTTCCCCGGGACCCCACGCCTTCTTGGTGTTTCTCATCTTCCTGGCTGCCTCTCCCCACCCTCCTAGACAGACGCCTCCTAGTGCCTCAGGCCCGGCGCATCCGGCCCTGAGCCCACCGCTCAAGCCCTCCCTGCCCTGTGTTGCTTGCCTCGGAGTCTGAGAATATCGTCCACCAGGCGTCCCAGCCAGAGATCTGACTGTTGTTCTGACTCTTTTTCTGGATTCTTCCCTTGCCCTCCCTCCTCATTTCTGGCTGATTGCTGGGGATCAGTCCTGCCACCCCAGAGTGGCCAGGCCCCCACCGTGTGCTGCTCATCCTGGGTCTCCGTGTGTCCACTCTTCACCGGTGCCCTTCCCCACGGGCAGTTCCGCTCACTCCCTGCCCTGCTGAGCTTCCTTGGGGCTCTGTGGCTTTGGGGTAGAGTCCAGACTTGCTCACACAGCTTACCAGAGCCCCCAGTTTGGATCCTTCTTCCTTCTCTGCTTCTCCGGCTTCTTCTCCTCACTGCCCTCCTCTTGACCGAGCTCAGGCTTGGCAGGTGGGTCACCTCTCACTGCCGGCCTTCCCTCCACGGCCCAGCCTTTCTCGAAGGCTCTAGGAAGCCAGCGCCAGGTCCTTTCTGCCCGTGCTCAGCCTTCCTTGTCCTTGCCTGCTCATGGGCTGCTGCCCTCACCCTCGGGGAGGTGGGGACTTCTGTCCAGTGCTCTGTCCCTGGCAGGGTGGCGAGGCCTCTTTCATGTCCGGGGTGGGTGACCACAGGCTGTGCTGTGCCCAGGGAGGGTAGATGACCCTCCCCGCACCCTGCATGCTGGGGTTGGGGTGGAGAGCTCTTGGGCAGCCGGTGTCTAGGGAGCTTGCTGAGCAGTGAACTGGCACGGTGGGGTTTCCATGGGGTTCCCGGGGTGGGAATTCCAGGTGGGGGCGAGGCCTGAGCAGTGTGTGGGGTCTCTCTGGGGGGTGGCAGGCTGAGCGCTGGGGTGTACTCGAGTTTGGTGGCCAGACTGTGGGTGTCCTGGTACCTGTTTCGATAGGACTTAAAGCCACTGAAGATGGTTTTAGGGGAAGGAAGGACAGCAGTGCTTATTTGGAAGATGAGCTTGGCGTTAGAGAGAGTGATGCTGTAGTGGATGGAGGCAGGCAGTGGGGAGTCATGGAATGGTTCTCCAGGAACTCAGACGTTCACCGGTCAGGGGCAGGACTGTGGCTGCAGCTGTGAAATGGGAAAGCAGGGGACTTTGGGAATGTAGATGACAGAGGCCCTAGAGGGTTGGTTGTCAGGATGTGGCCACAGGTGAGGAGCAGGCCCGTGGCAGGGTGGGGAGTCAGACAGCTCTGGAATCTTCTGTTGGATTAGAAAGACCACTGTCCTGTCTAGTGGCTCTGCCTGGAGTGTCAGTGCCGTACACTGTAGATCAGACTCACTGAATTTAGCTAGCGTTGTAGATATAAAAGAGGCTGGTTGATGCCATGTCTTCCCCTGCGTTCTGTCTCCAGTGCCAGCTGGGAGTGCTGCCCCTCGGCACAGGGAATGACCTGGCCCGCGTGTTGGGCTGGGGCTCGGCCTGCGATGATGACACGCAGCTCCCGCAGATCCTGGAGAAGCTGGAAAGAGCCAGCACCAAGATGCTGGACAGGTGAGGGGGGAGCATCCCAGGCTGCACCCGAGGAGCCGCTCTGAGAGAGACGTCACCTTGACCAGGTGTCCTGGCCCCGGGTCCCTGGGAACCATAAGGCCCCTGCAGTTATTTGTAAAAATTTGACCTGAGCAGGAATTCTGTTTTTCTGGTAGTCTTTAACGTTTGATCAGATTATGAAAAAGGTAAAAACAGAACAGAACAGTTTAGGAAGCTTGCCCTCGAGTGGTCAGGTCTTCCCACGAGGCCCAGTCTGATCCCCGGGGGCCCATAGAGAAGGCAGCTCTGCCCCTCTGCCGGCTCAGCCCTGATCTGACCCATCAGCAGAGTCCTCCATGTTGCAGTTGAGCAATCCCATTGTCCCTTAGGCGGTTCCTAGAAGCAGCTACGTTTTGCCTACTTATCCTGTACGTGTTTAAAATCCTTTGGCATGCTACTTTTACTTCTGAGCTACACATATGAAATCCCGCTAACCACAGCCTGTGGCACATTGGTATTGTTGAAAGTGCGTCACATTCTCTCAGAGGACCGCAGCTGTGATTGGCAGGTGCGGTTTGAGCTGCCCCTCCCAGTTCTTCTCATTTAAGGGAGGGCTCTGTGCCTGTGAGTGCTTGCTACCTGAGAGAGCCGGCTGCTGGCTGGGTTATTGTAGCTCAAGAAGTGGAAGCCCCTTTCTCCCAGCAGCAGCTGGTTATGGGACACCTGCCACCTCCTTCGGCAGAGTGGCCATGCCCTCTTGGTTGTGATGTTAGTTCTCAGCTAAGTCAGGAGCCAAGTTGTGGGACAGGAGTCAAGATAAAGGGCTTACGCTCAAGTCAGAATTGATGGGGGCGGGGTGAAGGGCGATGAAGAGGCGGGGCCAGGGCCTGTGCTGGGGGCTGGAGCCGCTGGCTGAGGGCTGCCTCTCTCCGTGTGCGCAGGTGGAGCGTCATGGCCTACGAGACCAAACTCCCCCGGCAGGCTTCCTCCTCCACGGTCACCGAAGACTTCAGCGAGGGGTCCGAGGTATTGCCGTCGCCCGATCTCGCTGTCCTCAGCCATTCGCACCGCCCCCCACCCTGTGGCCATGAGCTGCTCCTTACACGTCCTGCCCTGGGTTCGACCTGTGGAGGAGCAGGGTCAGCCTGGGGCCGAGCTGCAGCCGCGTGTGTTCTGACTGCCCCATGGTCTTTGGGGTCGTCCGGGGGCTTCCCAGGGTTATCCCAGGATTTGGGGTCCTTTGTGACGACGGTCTCCTGGGACTGCCCCTTCTCCCAGCGTACGCTTCACTGCTCCCTCTACTGCCATGGCCCCACCCAGCCCCAGGCCCCCACTCTCGCCCCCTCCTCCATGACCGCTTCCATTGCCGCCCTGCTCTGTGTCCGCCCTCGCAGCGAGCCTGTGCTGGTTTCCTTTCATGGCAGTTTCTGTGATGTAACGGTTCCTTCAGGCCTAGACTTTGCCTAGACAGGGGCAGCGCTGGGCACGTACCTGTGCTCGTCCCCACCTGGCTGAGCAGGAGGGAGGACTCTACCAGGGGCCCTTTCCCCGCCAGGACAGAGGACAGTGGGCTGGGCAGCAGTAGGCAGACGACAGCCCCGGGCCACTCCTGCCAGGCCTGCTTTGGCGTGGCCTGCGAGCAGACAGTGGTCTGCACATTTGAAGAGGAAGAACACGTGTGCAAAGCCTAGACTGTTGACTGTCTGGCCTGGTAAAGTTCGCTGACCCCGGCCTGGGGGCTAAAGAGAGGGCTGGTCACACGGGGTTAGAGCTCCTGCTGCAGTGGGCAGAGGTGAGGGGTGAAGGGGAGAGTTTACACCAAGAGGACGGGGCCAGGGCCACGTTCCCAACCAGGGGGATAAACGTGTTGTGCACTGTGGGTGGAACTTCAGTTACGGGGCCCTGCCTATCGATTGGGCTGCTGTATGGATGAAACGGGGTTGCAGATCGTGGTTCTAGCACTGGCCGGTGGTGGTGAACCTCAGACTAAAGAAGCACGAGCTGTTCGTAAGATTTTATTGATGTGTCCTTTTTTGTAAGATCCATCCGTCCACAGCTCGACGAAGCTTTTGCAATCTTCCAGCTAGCCCTGGCGAGTCTCAGATTAGCGTGGGAGGCCTGGCCGGCGGGGCAGTGGGTGAGGAATCCCCTGGGCTCCATCATGGCGCTGTCAATCGCCAAGACTGACAGTCACCCCACCCTGTTTTGGGCAATTGTAGGTGCAGCAAATTCTCTTCTATGAAGACTCGGTTGCGGCCCATCTTTCTAAAATCCTGACCTCTGACCAGCACTCGGTGGTGATATCATCGGCGAAGTGAGTGTCCAGCGGCCTCCGGGGAGCCAGGGGTCAACCACACGAGGCACCTGGTTCCTCGCCAGAACTGTCTCTCTAGAAGGATCTTTCTGCATTCCTCCACAGAGTGCTCTGTGAGACGGTGAAGGACTTCGTGGCGCGAGTGGGGAAGGCCTACGAGAAGGCGACCGAGAGCTCGGAGGAGGCGGAGGTCATGGCCAAGAAGGTCTGTCCTCCGGGCCCCGGGCGGGAGCGGTCAGGGCGGAGAAGCAGTCCCATCCCCTCCATTGCATTTGTTTCTTGTCCAGTGCTCTGTCCTGAAGGAGAAGCTGGATTCCCTCCTCAAGACCTTGGACGACGAGTCCCAGGCCTCGTCCTCTCTGCCCACCCCACCCCCCACCATTGCCGAGGAGGCAGAAGATGGAGACGGGGCGGGCAGTGGCTGTGGCTCCACTGGGGACCGCTCGGTGGGCTCGGCGTGCCCAGCCCGGCCGCAGATCTTCCGGCCTCGGGAGCAACTCATGCTCAGAGCCAACAGCCTGAAGAAGGCGATTCGTCAGATCATAGAGCACACAGAGAAAGGTAGTTGGTCTCTAATAACGAGGCAGCTTTCTCAGGCAGGTCCTGGGCTCCCAGTTTTCCCCTAAACATGGCAATGGACTAAGGTATCCACTGTGTAGGCCAAAGCCGGACAGCCCGAGGTCACTTGCGGCCTGTCCCGTCACCTCCAGGCCACCTGGCACGAGGCGGCCCCTCCCACCTGAGAGCCTACGGGGGATGCTCCTCTGTGCTCCCCTGCCCGGGTCTGAAGGAAAGACGCCAGCCGTGCAGGCAGTGACCCAGGGTTCCAGAAAGTGGTAGGCAGAGTGAGAGGGCGCCCCTGCTGCTGGAAGGGGGCCGCTTTCAAGGGCATGTGCAGGGAGCATGTGGGGGAAACTGACCCCTGGGCAGGGACCTGCTCCCTGGGAGGGTCCTGACCTGTGGTAACTCTGCTAGCCCTGGGCAGCCCAGGGGGGCGGGCGGCAGCGTGGGTGTGCAGTGCGGCCTCGTCCAGGGAGAGGTGGGGCTGACCCCGGCGGGGCACGTGCTGAGGCAAGCCTTGGCACTTAGAGCTGAGGCACTCTGAGGATGCCTGGAGAGGAGGGCCTGTGCCTGGGAGAGAGGTGGGCTGGGGCCAGCGATGGTGGGTGAGGCCCTGGGCAGTGGACGGAAAGAGAGGCCAGGATGGGATAGCTGCCTCGAGGGCTCGGAGGCTGAGAGACGGGGTGGCGCTCAGTGAAGTGGGAGGAGCAGCTGCACCATGGTGGCCGAGGCAGGGGCTGGCCGCGGCGGGGGAGGGGCCCAGGGCCGAGTGTCCAGTGTCAGCCTTGGGGAGGGAGGTAGACCCGCACAGGATTAAAGGCGCACCTGGTGGGTCACTCCCCTTTTCCGGACTCGGGTTTGCTAAGCTTTCAAGAGAATGCTAGAAAACCACATTGACCTGCGGCTTCACTGCCTCCAACCGCACTCAGACCCTGAAAGCCCCCTCAGCAGGCTTTTCCTTGTCCTTGGTCTGTCTCCTCTCTCATTATTCCTTTTCACTCTCTTCACACCCTTTCTCGGCCCTCACGCCCTCTGAGCAGGCGGACCTGCTTCTTAGAGCAGTGAGAATAAGGTCATGACCTCCACCTACTCACTGCTGTGTGCCCGCCGCCCTCGGGCTGGTGGTCAGGTGGGCCCCGTAGCGTTCCCCCCGGCTGCTCTGGGCTCTCGCTCGTCGCTCTCCTCCTCTCCACATCTTCTGGGCTCTCTGTCCTCCGTCTCCTCATCTGCTGCCACGAGTGCCGTGCCTGTTGCAGCTGGGGTGCCAGGACTGGGGAGGAGAGAAGGGACAGGGTGGGAGCCTGGGGGGCTCAGCTCTCGGCCGAGAGGACATCTGAGGAAGAATCTGTCTGTGAGGCGGAGGGGGGAGCGCGTGTTCTGTGGGGGCTCATCAGCCTGGTGGCGTCTGCGGCTTAAGAGCCACAGCTGTTAACGGTCTTTCCCTGCACAGCTGTCGATGAGCAGAACGCCCAGACCCAGGAGCAGGAGGGCTTCGTCCTGGGTCTCTCTCAGTCGGAGGACAAGAAAGACCCGAAGTCGGACGACAGAGTGTGCCACAGCGAGAGCTGCGGGGTGGCCAAGGGCCGGAGCCTCC
The DNA here is from genome assembly GCF_041296235.1 of Equus asinus. Taxonomy (NCBI): domain Eukaryota; kingdom Metazoa; phylum Chordata; class Mammalia; order Perissodactyla; family Equidae; genus Equus; species Equus asinus. The sequence continues at coordinate 7,718,190 of NC_091808.1, read as the reverse complement.
GCAAAGGTAGCAGCCAGCCCTGGTGGCCCTGAGCACCGTGGTTGGGTCTTTCGGTTTGGCGGTGCTCAGAAGGCTCGCCGAGGGAAGTTTGGGGATGCTTTCTCACAGATCCTTTGGCCCCTTGGCGGTGAGAGAAGCCGGGGTGCACGGCCTGGTCTGTGCACCGCCTGCGGGGTGGGTTTGTCAGTGAAGGCCAGGTGAGGAGGGGAGGGAGCCTTGCTGCTGAGGACCGTGCTTCCCTCAGAGCCTCCCTGGGCACCTCAGACCCAGTGGGTCTTGGTCTGTTGGTCCTCCCTGTGCAACGTGGCTCCTGACCCGGGCGCAGGGCCTCCTGGCTGCAGCCGGCCAGGGGCCGTGCACATGCGCTCTTCACTGCAGCCAGAGCCGGCCTGGCCTGGCCTTTTGGCCAGGACACCGCCCAGCCCCTGGGCCGTCCGCCTGGGGTCCCTGACCTCCTGGAACGGCCCCTGGCGCAGGCTTCTGGTGTGGAGCAGGGCCCCTCCCTCGTAGCCTGGACAAGCCGCTGGGAGGCGTCTGCTAAGAGGCTGCTCCCCAGTCCTTCCCTGTCAGAACTCGCCCTGCCCGGCATGGCTCCCACAGCTCCTCCGTGTCCGCTCACCACCCGTGGGCCCGTGTCACCCTCCAGAGGAATCCAGACCCTTGCCTCTCCATACCCTCTCCCTCCTCCTGCTCTCTCTGGGCCTCTTGGTTTGTCTCGCGCCCTCTACCTGGGGCTGACCAGTGGCTTGTAAGCGTCCCTGGCTCCCCTTGGCCCTCGCTCGGTCATTTCTCCAGCGAGCCTCCCAGTGGTCCAGTCTCGTTCTGTGTTGACGGTCCCACAGCTTTCTGCTCTGTTTCCCCAGCGTCCAAGTCCCCGTGTGAGAAGCTGATAAGCAAAGGAAGTCTGTCGCTGGGCAGTTCTGCCTCTCTCCCTCCCCAGTCAGGAAACCGGGACGGCCTGCCAGCACTGAACACCAAGATCCTGTTCCCGCGTGAGTGTCCCCCGCAGACGGGCCGGGGCCAACAGCGCCAGCTCTGCGGCCCCTTGTGTCTGTGGGAGCTGTGCAGGTGGGGCGCTAACCTGTGCATCCGCAAGGTCCAGGCTTGTTGCTTTGGCATTGCATCTGTGGGGATCGATGAGATGGGGTCCCCGTCCTCCAAGAGTATATATGTCCATGGGAAAGAGAGAGGGAATTTCAGTGTTGTATCACAGAGGGCGTTACAAAGGGCAGACAGCACCTAAATCACTGCCGGGGGGCCCAGGAAGACATCCTGGAGGAGGTGATACTTGAGCTGGGTGCTGAAGGAGAACAGGAGCTGCCCCACGTGGAAGGGGCAGGCGGGCTGTGATAGGGAGCCCGCAGGATCATCCCTTATCTCTAGCTGATGGCAGGGGGAGCACACCGCTGCCAGGAGGGTGGGGCCAGTCCTCCTTTCCTGGCTGTCGTTTTGCCCAGGATCTGGCCTGTTGCTCCTTCCCTCTGGGAACTGTGATAACACTGTGTCTTCAAGAGGAAGGGATGGTACAAAGGGTTGAACTGCCGTGAGACTCGCTTAACCAGCTCACGTAGATGCCTGAGGCCCCCTCTCCAGGTAGAGCACATGCCACACCATCTGCTCCTGTAAGTGATTTGGCAATTTCTAAGGAATCGCAACTGAATATAGAGAAAATTCCAGAAGCCCTTGGGAAATGAGGCTGATGAGAAGTATTTGGTTCATCAGTGACAGAGATTTTCCTGGAAGGGGTGGATTAGCAGAACGTTCAAAAGCAGGTCCGCCTCTGCCTTGATGTTCATGGTTTCACGTTTTTATTGGTGCAGGGACCTTGAGGCTTCCTCGATGTGTAACGATTTCTTGTGAATTTCGCCTCACAAAGCTGTACGACTGACTCTTAAGATTAGTTATGCTGAGAGAGCATTTTGGAGAGTTTCTTCCATTTGATGGGAATTGTCTTTATAAAGCCGTTTTTTACATGTCTCATAGGTGTTCGTTTCTACCACCCAGTATATTTATTTTTGTTCTATAAATATTGGTTGATGATGGTTATTTTTGACCTGAGGTTACTCATCGTCAAAGTTTGGTTATATCCATACGTTATCTTACAAACGTTTAGTTGTAGGAACGTTCTGAAGGCCACGCGTCCCTCGGCCTCCAAGACGCAGGTCTATCTGAGCTCTGGCCACCAACCAGCGCCGTCTCTCCTTACAGATGTGCGGCCTGGGATGTCCGGCTCCTTGCCTGGCGGCTCAGTCATCAGTCGCTTGTTAATTAACGCTGATCCTTTTAACTCTGAACCAGAAAACCTGTGAGTATGGGGTGAACCACATGGGTGTGTCGTTGAAAGAAAGCAGGGGCATATAAAACCAATGGGGACTTAACTGGAGAAATCGTGGACAGCTGACCAGGTGATCCCTTTCCAGTTGATGTCAGCTGATCAGGAAAGCCTAGACATCACGAAGCCTCAGCTAAAGAGCGTGGTTGGAAGCTTCCGGTGACAGGGCAGGGCCGGTCCTGGCTCGTTCCCACAGCAGCCACGTGCCAGTGGCTTCTCAACTTACCTAATGTCCTGGGGTTTTTGGCAGCTTCAGACACTCCTGCCGGGAGCTATCTTTGCACTTGTTCTTCATTGTCGCCGCCACATTGTCACTCTCCAGTGTCCTTGGCTGGGCCCCTGTTGGTGCCTTTTCCTGACAACCTTCCTTCTCCCCTCTGGCCCTTCTGCTGCTCTCCCGTATGTCCTCTTCTCCCTGGTCAGTCATGCGGAGTCAGACCCCCGGGCTGGAAGCTCCCCTCGCCGTGCCTGCAGTGACGGCCCTGGGTTGAGACGTGTGGGGAAGCGCGTTCTGCTGCTGCTCGGTGCCCCTCCTGCTGCGTCCTCCGCCCACTTTCCAAGGCAGCGAGGGCTTTTACCGGCAGTTTAGCGGAGTCTGTTCCTGTGTAGATAGAGCCCGTTGTGGAGACAAACGTATAGAAAACCCAGTCTTCTGTGTTTTTCTTTCTGCTGGCTGATAGCAAGTTCTGGGCAGCTAGCGGCAAGCGACAGTGGTTAAAAGTTGCCAACCGTGTGTGTCTGGCATGGGAGGGGTGAGTAACAGCGGGAAACGTGCAGTTTACAGAAACTCCGGGTTTTGGGAGAGCAGAGCTAGAACTATGCAGAGTAGCAGCCTCTACCATGCCACTTTGCCAGAGAGCTGCCTCGGTTCCGACCTCTGGTGCCAGGCGCTGGCCGGCCTGGAAACCTCAGCATCCTTGGCTCTGCCTGACCTGCCGCCGCCTCCCTGTCTGCCCCTCCCTGGGCCCACCCTCCAGCTCTGTCTGAGGCTCTGGTCCTCACCCTTCCTGATGCTGTTTCCCTCAGTGAGGCCAGAGCCGGAGCCCCCGTGAGCATCGCCCACAGGGGCCTCCTGAGCTAGATGTGTCGTTGTCTCCTTTGTCTGAGGGCGCTGGAGCTCCACGTCTGGCAGCTGAGGTCTTGGTCTCTCTTCCGTCTGCACTCTCAGACAGGTCGAGACTCCTCCCTCCGCCTGGGGTAGGGTGGCAGAGCTGTCCCGCGTGGGCCCAGGACTTGGGTCACTCCACCTTTGCCTGCGGTGGCCTCTGGGTGCCGGGCCGTCTCCCACTCCCCGGGCAGCTGCTGCCGCTCTTCCCCAAGCCCCGGGCCCGGTGTCTCCCTGCCTTCCCTTGTCCCCGAGCTGGTTTTCTGGGTTGGACCCCTCACTGCTCTCAGGAGTTATAATACTGGTCAGCACGTGGTCTCCAGCTTAGAAAACAGTTCTGTCCCAGAGCTTTGCTCTCACTCAGCTGTTAGCACTTGGGTTAGATGTGTCATAAAAACACATCCGTGTGCCTGTCGCTGCTCAGTGCAGGTTGCGAAGCCTGTTAGGTGTGGTAGAGCCGGGGCCCGAGCCTGCAGAGTCTGTGTGGGCACTCCCACGGGGACTGCCAGCAATGTGCTTGCCTGCTTGCTGCTCCTCCCTTCACTGTCTGCCCTGGAGGGACACCAGGGCCCCCCGCGCCCAGGTGTGAGCCCCATGGCCATGGTGATGGGGGTCTGGCTCCTGTGGCAGGAGGGCGAGGCCCAGGGGAGCTTTAGCAGCAGCCGGGTGAGCCGCAGGGGCAGGGCTGCCGGGTGGAGGGCCTGAGAAGCCGGAGTGGAGTGAGTCTCCTCAGCAGGACGAGGAGAGGGAAGCGTTGCGGCCCTGGGGCAGGGCTGATGTTTCAGCTTTGGAGACTGGTTTGGGGTCTAGGGAGGCTGGGGAACGTTTGGAGAGCCAGAGTTCAAGCATGTGTGCGTGTATGCACCTGTGCACACCAGCATCATCATCAGGTGTGATGTTGCTGTTGGGAACACAAGACAGTGCAGCCACTCTGGAAAACCATCTGGCAGTTCCTCAAAACCTAGGGTTTCCACGTGGCGCCACAGTTTCCCTCCTAGGCACATCCCCAAGGGAAATGAAGCAAATGTCCACGCTAGCGCGTGGGTGCCAGCATTCACAACTAGTGCCCCAAAGTGAAGCAGCCCAAGTGTGCATCCCCTGGTGAATGGATCAACAAAATGCAGTGTACCTGTACTGTGGGATAGTATCTGGCGTTGAAAGAGAGGAAGGACCGAACACGAGTGGGCCTTGCAACCATCATGCTCAGTGAAAGGAGCCAGACACAGGGGCCACACATTGTGGATCCCATTGATATGAAAGGTCCAGAATAGGCAGGTCCACAGAGATGGGAAGTAGATTAGTGGTTGCTGGGGGCTGGGGCGGGGGTGCCGATAGTTAAAGGCTGTGGGCTTTCTTTTTGGGGTGATGAGATGTTCTAAAGTTGATTGTGGTGGTTACGTGATCTGTGAATAAACTAAAAATCACTGACTTGTACCTTTTAAATGGTAAGTTATGAGGTATGGGAATTATATCTCAGTAAAGCTGTTACCTAAACTAAAAAGCTGTCCGTTTTGCCCTCAGGAAGAGATGCTTAGAGGTTGGGAGGCTGTGAAACACAGCTGCTAACAGGGTTGCTTTAACTGCTCTGAACACTCGCTGCAGGGAGTGCTACACGGAGAAGTGTGTCATGAACAATTACTTCGGCATCGGCCTGGACGCCAAGATCTCCCTGGACTTCAACAACAAGCGAGACGAGCACCCGGAGAAGTGCAGGTGGGGACAGCCTCGTGCGCACACGGGCTGCGTGTCCTCGTGGCTCCTTCCAGGGAGCAGGGCAGCTTCTGGAGTCTGGAGTCAGTGGGTTGGAGGGTGTACAGAGTGCTGAGGCCAAAGATGAACACAGAGCCTGACTGCCTTGTTGTCACAAAGGGAGGTGCTTTCCCAAGATGTGGGCGGAAGCAGGTGGAAGTCTGAGAGCCAGCCTGGAGGAGGGTTCCTCCCCTGGGCTTGACCAGGTCGGGGCACATGCAACACCAGAAAACCAGTGGCTGTAGTTGATCGGAACGGGTGGGTTTCTGCTGAAAGGCATGTCTGTGGTGATGCTGTCAAGGGCAGGGAGCCTGAGGTGTGCTGTGAAGTTATTGTGCTGGGTCCATGAGTCCCAGCATCACTGGTCAGCAAGTCTGTGTGTCATCGCCACACCAGCTGTCTCAGACACGGCCCACGAGGCTGCATCCCTCTGCAGGAAGACGGCCACCTGAGAGGTTCTGAGGGCTTTTGCTGGGGGTGTTCACTGTCTTCCCCTGAATTCCCATCTACTCGCCCCTCTGGCCTGGGAGAGTGGAGAGAAGTGGGAAGGATCCCTCTCAGTCGTTCCTCCCGGGCTGAGTAGGAATTCCCTCTCCTCCGTGGAACGCGGGCGGTGGGCAGTTGCCGCCCCGCCCCGCAGTAATCACCTGGAGGAGGAGCCCATTTGGCTTGGGCGTCCTAGGAGGGCTAGAGGGGAGAAGCTGGGGCGGAGTTTGGGCAGAACAGCCGTCGGTGCGGGAGTCGGAGGTCCCTCCTGGAGAGCCTGCAGACCTGCCTGCGGGCCCTGGCTGGTCTGTGGCCCCTGCACAGTGCCGCTGTCACTTGGAGGGGAGCCGCTGGGGCAGCTGGATGGAGGGAGTCACACTCACGCCCGAGGAGTTGCCCAAATTATTTGTGGTTGGAAATTTCTAGGAAAACAAAACCACGCTTAAGAACTCAAAATATCCTTGAGCTCTGGGGCTCCTGAGTGGAAGGAAATGGCTCAGGGGTCCCCAGGGACATCCCTGCTACCCAGCGTGTGATGGGGAACCCGAATCATTTTAAAACACCTTTGTTAGTCCAAAAATATCTGAAAAAGGCATTAAAATGCACCTGATTTAGCAGAGTGACATAGCGAGGAGCAGGTCCACGTGTGGTATGCCCTGGTATAACCGTCCCTGGGTTTGTAGCCAGAGCTTGGGGAAGGTCTGCTTAGGAGTCTGTTTCCACGGTCTGTCCCGAAGCACATGTCTTGGGCACGTTGGCAGAGAGGCCCTGCCAGAATGTCAGGAGCTCAGGAGTGGAGGCTCGCCGCGTCCGGGCCAAGGAGTTCACGCGCTGGGTTCCGGGACGGAAGTGCCCGCCGTGGAGGGTCCTCCTCAGGCAAGGGGAACAGTCAGTCAGGAGACTGCGAGCCCGTCCTTTCCCTGGGAGTCTGTTGCCTGGAGGAATCTCGGAGCGGGCCAACGCCTTCATCCACAGGGCGTGCCACTGTGGGGATTCTGGGGACTATTTTCTCCTTTGTGCTTTTCTGCATGTTCCACATTTTCTGTGGAAAGCCTAATTTTACAGTCAGAAAAAAACCCTGATTTGTAAATTTTTGTGTGGTTCTGTAATGTCAACTTTTTCCCTTTCAGGGTATGCTCACCTTCTTGGGAAATGTCACTCTTTAGGAGTGTTTCCTGTAATAACTGTCTCTTTATGCATGTATCACGTAGATACGTAGCTCGATCATGTCCTTTTTGTCCCGAGGCGTCACAGTGGTGAGGCCCTGCTGGTCTGCCCACCTTGGGGTCAGACGCCGTGCCTACACTTGGTGCGGTGTCCGTCAACTTTGGAGAAAGCCAAGCCCGTGTCAGTCCTTTGCTTTTCGTCTCTAGGAGTCGAACCAAGAACATGATGTGGTATGGGGTCCTCGGAACCAAGGAGCTGCTGCACAGGACCTACAAGAACCTGGAGCAGAAGGTCCTGCTGGAGGTGAGCGGCGGCCGGGGCCCGGCCCGTCTCCCATTGGCCTTCTCCTCCGGGAGCGCGGCACCCAGCCCTCAGTCCCTTGGGGAGCCCGGCCCGGGGCGGATCACTGGGGAAGAAGGCCGTGCATCTTGATGCCGAGCTTCCCTTCTCTTCCCTCTGCCTGCGTCTCTCCTGCCCAGTGTGACGGGCGGCCCATCCCACTCCCCAGTCTCCAGGGAATTGCTGTCCTCAACATTCCCAGCTATGCCGGAGGCACCAACTTCTGGGGGGGCACCAAGGAAGATGATGTACGTATGGGTGCTGGGTGGCATGGGCTCGGTGGGGGAGTAACCAGAGAGGCGGCCCCTTCAAGGAGTGTCCACCACGTCAGGCCCCGACTCTCAGGTGCTCTGTCGTGACGTGGAGGGGTGGGTGGAACACCTCCCTTGTGCTGGCAGTAGGGGTACAGTGGAGAACAAGACAGGTGGGGTCCCCGGCTCACGAGAATGGAGGCTGAGCAGCACAGATGTGGTAAGAGAAATAGGTGTGATGAAGAAGTCGGGCCTGACCCCGACTTGAGGCAGTCTGGGAAGGCTTCTAGGAGGAAGGGATGTCTATGCTGAGACCTGAAGGATGACTTGGGGTTGGCCAGGCCAGGTGGAGGGAGGGGAGAAGTGGGGAGGCTGTTCCAGCCAGAGGGAACAGCATATGTGAAGGCTTGGCAGCAAGACATGGCATGGTGCATGGCGGGGGCTTGCCGATGGCCGTGTGCAGCGGGCAGAGTGCAGGGCAGTTAGAACTCCTGTGGGGCTGTGTGAGCCTGGGAGGAAGGCTGCAGTTTATTCTAAGAACCGTGGGAGGCATTGATGGGTTTTAACTAGGGACGTGGCTTCCTCTGTACGTAAGAGCTCATGAAGACAGTTAACACTAATTGTCACTTAATATCTGCTGCGGCCTCTTCTAAGCACCGTGCATGTATTCACTCTCACGTCCTAACCACCTCGTGAAGAACATGCCATGGTCATCCCCGTCTTAAGCTGGGGAGACTGAGGAAGAGGGAAGGGAAGGAACTTCTCAAGGCCACAGGGTTAGTAAGTGGCAGACCCGGGATTTGATGCTGGGCAGCTGGCTTCAGGATCTGCGCCAGGAGCCCCTTCAGTAGTGGATTTGCCCGTAGCTGCTGCTTCCGTTAGGGTGCCCTGCCGCCTCGTGGGGGCCTGGCTGGCTCTAACCACCGCAGCGGCCCCGACTGAGAGCACCGCATGTGGGGGCATGTTTGGGGGAACTGGGAGCAGAGGTCAGCCCTGACGGTGGCCCTTCAGACTTTTGCAGCCCCGTCGTTCGATGACAAGATTCTGGAGGTGGTCGCAGTGTTTGGCAGTATGCAGATGGCTGTGTCGCGGGTCATCAAGCTGCAGCATCACCGCATCGCCCAGGTACTGGCCGTGGGCCTGGAGCAGGGAGGGGCCTGGGAGGCGACCTGGCCCAGACCGTAGTCTTGAGACTGTACCCTCCTGGTGCACAGAGCACAGGAGGATGGGCGCTTTTCCAGGACCGCCCACTACCCTGCCTCCTGGTCCAGAGCCCCTTCTCAGCCACTGTATTTGACAGTTGAAAACCACTTTCCCAAATTGGGGCTGATTTGTCCCCCTTGAGCTCCCTGCCTGGTGTTCTCTGGGTCCCAACTGTGTCCTGACCCCTCCTGCTGCCATGGGATGAGACGAGACAGGCCCGGCTTGAACTGGCCCTGTGCCTGCAGCTTTTAGAAGCGGCAGCCTGAGTTTGGGAACAGAGTCCGAGCCTGTGTGACCAGGGGAGAAAGTGTGGCCTCGCCCGGCTGCTCTAAGGCCCAGCTCGGGAGGGGAGACAGGACCAGGGGTCCTCTCTTCCTGGGGAGAAGGGTCTGTCTGTGGGTTGAGGAGGGTGGTGTTCTCATGCACAAAGACTCTGGGGCTGATACGCCCGGCTGACCGAGCCCCAGGCTGTGGTGGTCCAGCCCTTGCTGTACCAGTCGGTCCTGGGAGGCTGCCTACATGTCAGTTTTAACTCTTAGGCAGTACTGTCATCAAACAGAGCGATGGGCATCGTTAGCCACTCAGTGGGTGCTTGCTCTGTGCTGAGAGGGTGTGCACGCGCCCAGGGACCTGGCGGCTCTTGCTTGTCATGAGTCCCCACACCGGGCCTGTGCAGCCTCTGAGTTCTCACTGTGATCACAGATGCAGTGCTGGGTGAGGGACGGGGCCAGATGGGACAGACCCTTGGGTTCCATGAGCTATGCCCAGACAGGGATGCTCTGACCACAGAGAGGCGGCTGTGGGCGCAGCGTCCCCTGAGGCCTGCCGGCGTATGCGGGGGTGCACAGGACAGGAAGGCCCCTTTCTTAAGGCTCCTTGCTTCGGCTCGGCGCATGAGTAACAGCTGTGATTTTGCTCAGTGCCGCACGGTGAAGATCTCCATCCTGGGGGATGAGGGCGTACCTGTGCAGGTGGACGGAGAGGCCTGGATCCAGCCCCCGGGGTACATTCGGATCATCCACAAGAACCGGGCACAGACGCTCACCAGAGACAGGGTGAGGAGGGCTGCTGGCGGGGGCCCCAACCGCAGGGTCCCAGTGCTCGCCTGCTGGCACACCGTGCCCCTTTCACAAGAAGAGCTGGGGTTTTTAACGTGTTGTTCTAGGAATTTGATTTTTTAGATGGAAAGATTAAGTGAACAGGGCTGCTATTTCTGAGACCGTTCCTCCTCCCCCAGCGTAAAGGAGAACTCTGCCTCCCTTTGTAGATGTTACCCCGCAGCGGCCCAGTAGTGTTTGCTGTTGGCAGGTGCCTGCTCCCCTCTCGAGGGCGCAGGCAACAATGTAATGCTGGCTTCCTGTGCCCTAGGCGTTTGAGAACACCCTGAAGTCCTGGGAAGACAAGCAGAAGTGTGAACTGCCTCGCGCTCCGTCTTTCTCTCTGCACCCGGAGATCCTGTCTGAGGAAGAGGCCACCCAGATGGACCAGTTTGGGCAGGCAGCGGGAGCGCTGATCCACAGGTGGGCTCTCCTGCCTGTGTGCTCCGCCTCCTCCCCCGGGGCACCTGGGCCCCCGCTGGGACACAGGCGCGAGGCCCTCTATCTCCTTGGCTGGCCTGCCTCCCTCATGAGGCCCAGCCAGGCCTCCTGCCTGCCCTCGGCTGTGGTTTGTTTCAGAGCCAGCTCGTAGGTGTTAAAACCTGCCTGGATTCCTAGGAAGGACAGTCCCCTTACTGCCGCCTTTACTTTATTCTAGAGAGCAGATTTGTTGTTAAAAAATGAACCTTGTGGTTATTTAAAAAAAAAGAGAGAACAGCCAAAGGTGTTTCCCTCTCTACTCGACCTTCAAGAAGCGGCTCCTGGAGCCACTGTGACCCTTCCCACATGGAGGTCACCGCTCTGCCGCTGTCCTTTCTCCCCACCACCTTGTGTGTCCACTGCCATCAGGCCTCACTCTGGCGAGATCGTTTCAGCCTGCTGAGCCTGCCCTCTCCGTGGCCACATCGCGACCCTCCTCATCTGCCATCCGCCTCTCTCTCATCTGCGCCCACCCGCTGCCTCAGCTCTCCCGCCCCGAGGCCGCTCGCCACCTGTGCGCCTTGACCACCCCTCCGCTTCTTCCTTGCTCTCTCCTCTGCTCTTGCAGGAGCACCGTGGGCTCTGCGTGCCCTTCCATGCCATCCTTTTCACACCCTCTTCCCAGCCATCAGGCTCTTGGGCATTAGGTCAGTAGCTGCCCGGGTGCCCTGTAGGCATTTATGCTCAGTGTCTCCATTCTGGCCCCACGTCCTTCTGTGAGCATGTCCTGTGCACTGTGTTGTGACTCAGGTAGTTGGCACCACCTCTGCTCCACGCCCAGGCCACCAACCAGCTCCTCCCCCATAACCCAGTCAGTAACTGGGCTGGAGGACGTTATTTCTCAACTATGTATCCAATTCCTTGCTGTGCAACAGGCTTCTCGCTGCTTCCTGTCTCTACTGTTGTCTGTCCACTCAAAGCCTGTGGCAGCCCTATGGCCTGCTGGAAGGTTGGACTGGCCATGTCGTTGTCTATTTAAAGTCCGTCTGTGGCTCCCCGTGTCCCCAGGGTCAGGACAAGCCCACTTCCCTGACTCTCGGCTCTCGCTGTGGTCCACCCTGTCCCCGCCTGGTATTTGCGAGGGTCCTTCAGGACAAGGGGCTGCTGCCTGGGGCTGTGTCCCGGGGTCTGAGCTGCTTGTTAAACCAGGATTGTCCCCCCAGAGGAGGGTCCTGCCATCCCCACTCACAGAGCTTGGCAGGCACAGTTCTCTCCAAGGTGGCGTCTCCACGCAGCAGGCCTGCAAACTGCTGCTTCCCAGCTGCTGTCTGACGAGTCGTCAGTCTCATTTTGGGCTTCTTCCTCTCTGGTCGAGTTTCTAGAAAAACTTGGATTTGGACATCACATTTCCCACGTCAGTCCTCTGCTGTCTGCCGTCGGTCAGGGCGTTGTCGGCAAGGTCCCCGTGGCCGAGCCACGGTCCGCGTCAGCCCTCGGGGCTGAGCCTAGGCGTGTGTTCAGGCGAGGTGACGACACAAGCCGCCCCTTCGTGGTCTGAAAGTGCCATGTCCCTCTCTCTAGCATCCGGGAGATCGCGCAGTCCCATCAAGATATGGAGCAGGAGCTCGCCCACGCCGTCAACGCCAGCTCCAAGTCCATGGACCGAGTGTACGGCAAGCCCAGAACCACGGAGGTGCTGCGCTTCTCAGGTCTTGCTCCTCTGCACCCGCGGAGCCCTCGGACCTGCTACATGCGTATCTGTTCTGGTTCCTCCCAGGGGCTGAACTGCAGCTTCGTCCTGGAAATGGTCAGTAACATCAAAGCCCTGCGCAGCGAGACGGAGCTGCTGCTGGCCGGGAAGATGGCCCTGGTGAGCGGAGGGGCCCGGCCCTCGCTGGTGTGAGGTGGCCGCGGTCACACAGAGGGTGGCACGTCTTAGTCCAGAATTCTAGGCGCAGGGTTGGAAGGGGCCTCAGAGGCTGTCTGAGCTGACCAGTGGTTGGCACTCAAACCCTTCTGGCCACATCTCAACCATGCCCTCTCCACGGGTCAGACCCCTATGTCAGGAACGCCTTCGTCCTTGTAGACAGACTCCTGCCTTAGAAGTCTGCAGGGTGGAACTGTGCACCATTGGCAGGTGGGTGGGCCCTTCCCAGCCCCGCAGGGCTTCTTGCCCTGCCTCACTCGGCCAGCCCCGGGAAAGCAGGGCCGTGGGGTCTTACTGAATCGCGGAAGCTAGAACAGGGAGACCCGAGAGATGGCCTGGCCAGCCTTCTTGGTTTAAAAAATGAGGACGAGGAAGGCCAGGGAGGCGAAGTGACATGCTAAAGATCACAGGCTAGAGGATAGTCCCCAAAGTCTAGTTTCCATACCCTCTGCTCTCGTTCCAAAATACCACGCTGTCCTGAGATGTCACAGCTGCCGCGTCAGTGTGTCCTGCACTCTGGTGCCGGCAGACTGCTCCTGTCCCCGTTTCTGACAGAGGGGTCCCCAGGTAAACTAAGGCAGGTGGAGTATGAGCCCTGCTAGTGTGGTTTTCAGACAAGCTTGTTTGCTTCGTTATTTATGAAAGGAGAGTTTAGTTCTCTCGCTCGACACTACTTACAAGGGGAGGGTCTGCATTTGGCCCCTTAGCCGGTGCTCTGTGACTCAGTGAGAGGAGCGCAGCCCCCGGGGCGGACCACAGCTTGCATGGGGCATGGCTGTGGCCCCGGGCCTCCATGCTCGTAACCAGCTGCGGCTCTCTTCCCTCCCTGCCGGAGCAGCAGCTGGACCCCCCTCAGAAGGAGCGGCTCGGGGCTGCGCTCGCAGAGATGGACCAGCAGCTCAGGAAGCTGGCGGACACGCCCTGGCTGTGCCAGCCCGTCGAGCCCGGTGACGAAGAGGTACGTGGGTCCCAGGGCTTCCGCTCGGGCACCCTGGCACAGTGGCTCTTCCTGCAGCACCTGCAAGTCAGTGTGGTCTGTGCAGCTTTGGGGTTGTGATGGTGACAGTCATGCAGCCCTTGATACCGCTTCTCGGGACTTCTCTACTACAACGCCTTCAAGGCATGGAGACAGACCTCGGCAGGTAGGATGGAGCCGGAAGCTGGTGTTGAGAACCACCCTTGATGACACGGGTGCATGTTGCCCTTGCAAACAGAACTGTGAGGCTGAACAGGAAGTGGGTAGAAAGAAGGCTGAGCCCAGCCGCACTGTCTGCCCCCAGTGGAGACACATCGCTCGGATGGACGGCAGCTTCTTGGGAGTTTGTTGTCGACAGGGACAGAATTGGTGTGTGCCACTCACAGTCCCACTTTCCTTTTACACGCACTTAGAGACCCCAGCTTGCCACAGATCCTGTAGCTGAGACAGACGGGTGGGCGTATTGCACCTGGGGCTAGAGCAGGCGGGAGAGCCTAGGAGCAGTGCTGGTCGGATGTCAGTTTTCATGGGCAGCATGTGGACAAAGCACACCCCAGCCCACCTACCTCTCAGGGAGGGAGCCGGAGCCCGCCCAGGGCAGCACAGCCTCGCAAGGTGGATCTTTGTCTGCTGGACACGGACGGTGGGCGCCCGTGCGCTCCATGTGAGGACTGTGGGCAGAGGGGGCGGAGCAGGCCGGCGTCCTCTCTCTGGACACACAGGCCCTGCCGACAGGTGCAGACGCTGCCTGGACACTGACTCAGGCCTCCAGCTGAGCAGCAAAACTCAGCCCCTTAGAAAGGAGGACACTGGTTTGAAAAGCCAGGCCAACCAATCAAAATTGGTTAAATAATTATAAATATGATAAAAAATTTGCTTTAAAAGAAAATTATTAAAATAATAATATATAAACTATTCTACAGATTTAACAATAACATAGCTGTATAATTCCAGATTAAATTATCAAAGAGGACAGTGAGGTGGGGAGGCTGGAAAGAGGACATGCATAGAAGAGTGAAAGCACATTAAATTCCCCCTCTTAAGGTGTAAGAAGGTTAAAAAAGACCTTGACTTTGACAATTAGAGAAATGTACAGTCAGTGATGTTTTTAAAAATGTCAAGGTAGTTTCTAGTAGAATTGAAAAGATTTATGTCTTTCCAAATCACTACAGAAGACAAAAAATGTAATCTATATTGTAACAGAAAATGAGAAATCAGTAAAGATGTGGTTAACAGTATGAAAATAAAATAGAAAATGCTGTAGCTTTCCCTTGGAAAGCGGATTATTCTCAAATTGTGTTAAAAAAGAAATCTAACCATATCCTGATCACAAGACTCAGTTTTCTCTCCTGTACCCCCAATAAAAACTTAGGAACCAGAGAGATTAAAAGCAAAACAATTTCAAGAAAACACATTAAAAACGCCAAAGAAGCAATACTAATATAAAAATATTAGTGTAAAAAACACCTAAGGCAATAAATGATAAAAAGAGGATCACTTTATGTTGGTAAAGGATAATTTATTATTATACAGTCTTAAGATGAGTATAACAGTCTAAGTAACATAGCATCTAAATGAGTTGTTTAAAAATCTGTTTATTTTCCGATGTATGAGATTTTTTTCTAAGTATGTTCTTGTCATTGATTTTTAGCTGAATTTCACTGTGTTCAGAGGGGGTGGTTTATATGTTACTGGTCCTTTGAAATTTGTTGAGACTTTATGGCCCAGCAGGTGGTTAATTTTTATAAATGTACCTCGTATGCAGTTGTTATTTACATCGTTAGGTCTTTACTGGGTTTTTTTTTTTTTTTTTAAGATTTTATTTTTCCTTTTTCTCCCAAAGCCCCCCGGTGCACAGTTGTGTATTTTTAGTTGTGGGTCCTTCTAGTTGTGGCATGTGGGACGCCACCTCAGCATGGCCTGATGAGCAGTGCCATGTCCACGCCCAGGATCCGAGCCAGCGAAACCCTGGGCCGCCGAAGCAGAGTGCACGAACTTAAGCACTTGGCCACACGGCCGGCCCCCTGGGGTTTTTTGGGTTTTTTTAAAAGTCTTCTTGATCTATCAATTACTCTTGAACTCTCTGACCGTGAAAATGCAGATGTCTCAATTTATCTTTGTGGTTTTGCACATTTTTGCTTTATGTATTTTGAGGCTATGTTATTGGGTGAATATAGGTTTTATCATTATGTAAAGACCTTTAGTAATTCTTTTTATTTTCAAGTCTACTTGTTTGGTATATTCTTTTTGATACTTTTACTTTCAAGCTTTATTTGGAGTGTCTATCTTATAAATAGCATGTTGCTAAATTTGGGGGTTTCTATCCAGTCTGGTACTCTGTTTTAATTGGAGAGTTCAGTCTATTTACATTTGTTGTGATTACTGATATATTTAGATGTATTTTTACCACATTTTATGCGTTCCATTTTCCCCACTTTTTCTGTTTCTTTTAATTTCTCCTTTTTGATTGATGAGTCGTTCCTTCCTCCCACACAATTCTGTTTGTCTCCTCCACTAGTTTGGAAATACGTACTGTTTATTCTTTTAGTGATTACCCCCAAAATATTAATTTGAATTTACATGCATAAAATATATAAAGCAAAAACTCCTTGAAACGAGAGTGACAGAAACCAGACTGCAGTGTGAGCCATCACTCTCAGTCCATGATTAATGATCGTAAAACAAACCGTATCACAGAGTCTGAACGGAAGAAAGTTGAAAGAATATGTATATACGGAAATGTGTCACGATTCTCTACAGAGAGAAGTGTATGCTCTGTAGAGAGAATGTGCTTTCTCTTCTGTTGCCTGCAGGACATTTTCAAAGTCTGAGCCTATTCTAGACCAGCACTAATGACAGTGGAAAACTGATAGTACAGAAATTGAGAGGAAGAGTTTAGGATCTTTTAAGCAATTGATAGGAAATTTTATTTCTGTTGAAAATGATAAAAAATCGAGGTTTGTATTTTGTATGTCCCTTTTGGTCTCATTTTCCTAGTAATTTATTTTATTTTATTCCTTAAAGTCCCAGTCTGCTATGGACTGGAGATCTTGCGAGCTGGCTCTTTTCCAGGGGTAGTTTGGGGACCACAGTTCTAGGCCACCAGGAAGCCTCGGAGACTAACTCAGAGCAGCTGGTCCCAGGTGTCAGCTGTGGCCCCTGCGAGCCAGGGCCCCTCCCCGCCCCGCCCGCCCGCGCTGGCAGCTCCTCCTCCACGCAGATTGCCTCTGATACAGGGAGCTGAGAGTTTCTTCAGTTCACAGGCAGCAGCAGCAGCTGCAGTGGGTGCTCGAGGCCTGGTGCGTGGCTGCACGTGACCAAGCAACCCCACTTGTTTGGGACTTTCAGGTCTTAGTACTAAAAGCTCATGTCACAGGATTGTGGCTGCAACACTTTAAGCCTAAAAATGTTTTCAAAAGAAATATCACCAAATGCCGTACAGGTGCCACAGAAACAAATACAGACCACCCCAAGTCCTCCTGGATGTCTGACCTGCTGCCCCCTCTAAGCCATGCGCAGAGTGGCCTGGTTTCTGGAGTTGCTGGGGTGGCCTGGGGAGACGGTGGAGGTGTTAGTTCTTGCAGCAGCGGGTGGGAAATTGAGCAGAGGGCACCCGAGGGTGGGTTTAGTTACAGGACCAGAACTCCTCTGCAGCCTCGGCCAAGCAGGGAGGGCCGGGGCAGTGTGACTGCAGACCTTCGTCTGATGGAGCCTGAGGCCAGAAACTGCAGCCTGCTGTCCTGGGAGTGCAGGGAAAGCCACACTTGCTCCTGGGGCCTCCTGGGCCCCAGGGCTCCTGGCTTCTCCAGCCTCCTCTGCGGGCTGCCTTCCAGCTCGGCGCTCCCCGCTCTGGGGTCCTGGCCCAGCCTCACCCTGGCAAGGGAAGAGACGGGGGTGAAGTACACGGGGAGAAAGGAACCTGGGAGGCAATGGTGCCCGTTTCTGCCAGCATAAAAATAGGAAAATCGTTTATTCGAAAGCCAAAAAAAGTGCTAAGTCTGTATCTTTGAAAGAAAGCAAAATAAAATACCCTTTGGCAAATATAATCAAGGAAAAAATGAGCAAAATGAAGTGATAAAGGAAACATAATAAGAAACTAAATCATTATATTCAAAGAAATGCTAGTAAATCAATAGTTTCATCAAAATTTTAAAAATTTTCAGGAAAAATTTAAATTACACAGATTGATGTCCGAGGATATTTCATAAAGAATAGCCACAGGACAACTTGAAAAAATAATCTAAATATTACCTCCAAAGGAAAAATGTCAAGGAATATGTAATTTCTACATAGAAGAAGCAGTATCAGAACTAGAAAAAGAGGGACATTGTTCCAGTTCATTTTTTTAATTGTAAAAAACATCAAGTTTACCATCTTTGTCATTTTAAGTGTACAGTTCAAGTACTGTTAAGCGTATTCACATTATTGTGAAACAAATCTCCAGAAGATTCAAACAGTTCATTTTTTTAAAGGTAGCACATCTGATTCCCAAATTCAGTATTATCAGTGGATCCACAAAAATAATTTCCTTAAATCAAATAGTTGATGAAAGACATTCTTATAAAAGAATTCCAGCTCCGGGCCGGCCCAGCGGCATCGTGGCTAAGTTTGCACGTTCCCCTTCGGCGGCCCAGGGTTCCCATGTTCGGATCCCAGGTGTGGACCTACACTGCTTGTCAGGCCACGCTGTCGCGGCATCCCATATACAAAATAGAGGAAGGTTGGTACAGGCGTTAGCTCAGCGACAATCTTCCTCAAGCCAAAAGAGGAGGATTGGCAGTGTTTGTAAGCTCAGGGCCAGTCTGCCTCACAAAAAAAAAGAATTCCAGCTAGAAAGTACAGAAAGATTAAAAGGCCATTTTGCATCCCCTGGGGAAACATGGGATTTAGGTAGCTCATCAATGGATGGGGGCACCTGTGGGGGAGTAGGGGGCTGATTCACTGAGAGGACAGTGCCACTGTGACATCCTCATGGACTCGGCTGGCCAGCTCCTTGGCAGGTCCACATGGGGAGGGCGGGGGGCGTGTGGTCAGAGCCAGAACGGGAGCTGTCTCAGGACAGATGGCTGGTTCTCTCCTGGTGAAGGAAGCGGGGAGGGACCGGGAGCCACAAGAGCCGAGTGCCACTTGAGGACCTCGTTAGGGTCCTGATTCACACAAGCCAACAATGAGAAGACCCTTTGAAACAGTTGGGGAGATCGGATACAAATGAAGTCATTAGGTCCGATGGCGGGGTCAGGTGGGGTCCCAGGGCTGTGGTTACAGTTTAAAGAGTTTCGGGTTGCGTACTGAAGTAGTCATGGGTGGAGCAATTCGATGTCTGAAGTTTGCTTTCAAAGGGCAGGGGAGACGGAGGAGGATGGCGTGTCGATAGCCTCCGTCTAGTCTCCCCGTCCCGGGGATGGATGAATGCCTGCGGTAGAGGTCAGATGGATCTAACACCGCGTACGCATTGGAAAGAGGAAGGCGACACATCAGGCCGGGGCTTTGGTTCAGTTACGTCGGAGCGCCTCTCCCTGGGCCCCCCGCCCCCGGCGGGCACCCGGGAGCTAAAGGGCCTTCATGGAGCAGCCGTCGGAATTGATGATTTCGCCAGGTGTTCTCATTTGTGAGAACAGGTGTCCGCAGTCACCGGGGGCAGGACGTCACTGTAAGAAGTGTCCTCCCTAGTACGAAACGTAGAGACCATGCCGCGCCCTTGGTAGGAGGTCGTGAGGCTCCCCGTGTGAGGCTCGGCTCTTCCGAACCCTCGGTTTGCTGCAGTCATTGCAAGTCCCTGTGGGGTGGTTTTCAGTGGACCAGATGTCCCTGGTGGATTGAAAGCATCTCGTAAGCTGCGAAGTGTGACCGTGCAGGGGTCAGGGTGGGGGCGGAGTCGACCGCACCCTTGCCATGTAGGGAAGGGGGCTGTGTTTGTGAACGCACGGTACAATCTCGGGATGTGTGCTTGTGTCGCAGGAGAGAAGGTGCACAGGCCGGCCGGAAGGGCCTCCTTGGCTCTGCAGCTCCCGGGCTGGGCCTGTCCCTGCCACCCACCCTCCAGGATTCCACCTTGGGGGGTAGATGCGAGGAGAGAGGCAGAGCCGGGCAAAGCTTGGCCTAGAAAGGGGCTCGGAGTCCCGGCAGTGGGAGAAGATTTAGTGATTGCCACAGGATGGACTGATGTTCACGTCACCTTCACGAGGTGGCTTAGTCACACGAGAAACGCACGTTATAACACGAAAAAGCAGTGTGAAAATAGACACTGTGATCACGGAAACCACTTTTAAAGGCCTTAAAAATGAACAGTAAACACAGACTGGAAATCAAGGGAAAAGGCAAGAATGAAGGAGTCTGGGGACAAGGCATCTTTGCCGCCTCTGAGGTGGGACTGAGGCCTCGGTGCGTCCGGGTCTGACCCCTGTGTTTCTTGCTTTCCCTGCAGAACGTGATGCTGGATCTTTCCAAACGCAGCCGCAGTGGGAAGTTCCGCCTCGTGACCAAGTTTAAGAAGGAGAAAAACAGCAGGAACAGAGAAGCGCGTAGCCTCCTGGGAGCCCCGGGTACCCTCCTCTGTCCTTCTGCCGGCCGCCCGCCGTGGGGCCCGGCCCCGCTGTCTCTCCTGTGCTCCTGGGCCCCGGCCTGGTCCCCACAGCCCTGTTGGCCTGCACCAAGCCGTCCGTCTGTGGCCCCAGGGCTGCCCTCTTGCATTCCTGCCTGGCATTGGCTCCTGGCCGTGGTCACTCCCTGCCCTCAACTTACTGCCCGTGCAGACTCTGGGTGACAGGCTGCCCGAGATTGGGGGTGCGAGATGGGGAGGAGGACAGCAGAGGTGACAGGACAGACACAAAGCTCACGCGCTGGGCCTGCTTCCTCTGAGGGGCTGCTGGTCCCCATTAATCGATCCACTGATTCAGGCGCCCCGCCCCCCCGCCCCCGTGGGCAAGCGGGGCCCCATGATTGTGGCCGGTGAAATCAATAGGAAATGGTATTAAAGGACATTTTTCTTTTGGGTCAATAAATTGGGGCTTCAGATCTCCATCCCAAGTGTTGGTCCTGAGCACAGCTGTCCCCAGCACTCTCGCTGCTGGGCGGCCCCACACCTCGATCTGGGGCTGACGTTTGCTGCCAGGATGGGGAGCTCCCTTTGATTTTTCTTCTTTGCATGTTTGTCCAGAAATTGGGTTTCTTTTAATGATGGTGGCTCTGATTACATGAAATCTCTGTGTGTCTCCCTTCCTGCTCTGGGCCGGAAGTGAAATGAACCCCCAGAAGGTAGAGGGAAGGCTGGCATCAGCTGCCCAGTCACATGGATGTTTCCCTCGTGTTTGGTGGTGTCTGGTCCCTCCTAGGACACGGGGGAAATGTCCCGAAGGCTCATGGCCAACCCAGCAGGAACAGACACCAGCTCCTCCTGCAGCTCACGCCCGTTGAGAGCGGGTGGCTCCCCTGCCTCTTTCTGCACTGCTTGGGGCCGCGTTGGTGGCCTCGGGGATGGGTGCCTGCTTCTGGGTGTCTCCTGCTGGCTGCTGGCACGTCTGGGTGCCGGCTGCCGCCTGCCGGTGCAGGGCTCTGGGCACTCACTGCACTCGTGCTTTTCCGTCTCTGACAGTTCACCTCTGGGGGACAGAGGAGGTTGCTGCCTGGCTGGAGCACCTCAGTCTCTGTGAGTATAAGGACATCTTCACGCGGCATGACATCCGGGGCTCTGAGCTCCTGCACCTGGAGCGGAGGGACCTCAAGGTACTTCCATAGCGCCTCCCAGGGACCGCTCCTGGGCGGCCCCGCGGCTCTCTTCTCTGTGCCCTCTGCCCTGGCCATGTCCCAGCATCAGGATTCTCTTCACGGTTCTCGGGTCTTTGTGCATGACTCGGGGTGACAGGCGATGTGGCCGAGAGGCCGCCCCCACCACAGGCGGACGGAAGGGGAGAGCTTGCTCTCCTTGGCCCGGGTGGACAGTGAGTTCTTTCCACACTGAGACCCTGTTGGGGACACAGCCCTGTGCTCATGGGTCAGCTGAGGGGCCCTGTGTGGTGACACCTTCTGGGTGAGGGGCCCAGCCCTGGGGCTCCCTCTGTGGTGACATGTCCATCAGAGTCGAGAGGCCTGTGTGGCTGCGAGTGCTGGGCTCCTCTGGGCCGTATCCCCACTGTCTCCTCGCCGCTGCGTGGGCCTCGGCCTGCACCTCACTCCATCCTGGGGAGCTGCGGCCTCTGGCCAGTACTGGGGGCTTCGCTCAGGGTAGCGTCCTGAGAGGGCGGAAGGCCCCGAGGGCGTCCCGGACAGTGGCACTCCCGGGTCACTTCATCCACTGCTGCCAGACCTGTGCTTGTCTCCATCTTGTTCTGTGTCCCTTGACGTCAGTGTTGGCTCCCTGGGGGGGGGTGTGGTGGGCATCTGCGTGATTGTCACCTCTGCCCTTCCCGTCGTGTCACCGTCCTCATCGTTTTCACCCTCATTTGTTCAGAGTCAAGTGGCATCTGCCGTGGTGCGCTGGGCCTGGGCTCTTCCTGGCGTCAGGGTGGCTGTCCTCTCTTTGCAGGACCTCGGCGTGACCAAGGTGGGCCACATGAAGAGGATCCTTTGTGGCATCAAGGAGCTGAGCCGCAGCACCCCTGCCACCGAGGCCTAGCCTTGGCCCTCTCAGCCTGTGTGCTCTGCTCCTCCCGCGACTGAGGCCGGGCACAGCGCGTGTCCCTTCTCATGGTGCTACTCCCCTTGCTGGCGACAGGACACCTCTCAGACACCAACATAGCTACCTGTGAAACCACGCCTTTCCACCGGCCTCGCGTGGGCACATGCACCACCACTGCTCGGGGCAGGCCCTGGGCCCTGGGCCCCAGGCCGTCGGCCGAGATGGCCTGTCAGGGCCGCACACCGTTGTCCTGTGGGTTCCTCTCCGCGTGCCCTTTAGTGGCGCATCATGTGGCAGCATCTCCCGAGCCTTCAAACGCCGGCCCAGCCACGGCATCCCACTCTGGAAAGTTCTGTGCCCGCCAGCCGCTCTGGGGTCTCCATGGCAGCCCCACAAGGCCGCCCTCTGCTGATGTCCCTGTTGAGTCATAGGGTGTTTGACGAGGTCCTGCTTGGCCTGGGCTGCAGGGACACGGATGCGTTTCCAGGCCTGCGTTTTAATTGACCTGAAGCGAGAACTCCCTCCTCAAGCTGGGTCGCTGGGTGGTTATGCACTGGGCCGCGAGCCCCCTGTGTGTTGCCGGCCCCTTGTCCTGGTTCATGCTGCCACCGCTACCTGAGCTGCAGGCATGGGGACGCTGTCCCCTCTGTCCCCAGGATGCCATAACCCCTGGAGTCCTGCAGGGGCCGGGAGTGGATGGGGGATGCGTGCGTCATTCAGGAAGCTTCCCGGGCTGAGCACTCCTGGGGGTTGTCCAGAGAGTCTCCGAGCCCGTGGTGGCTCCTCACCCCGTGCCGCCAGGCCTGTGTCCCCAGGGGGTGCCCTGGCCTCGCTGCCTCTGCCTTTCCCTTCCCCCTTCCAATGCAGCCGCACCTGCAGGGCTCCCCATCCTGGAACCTGGCAAGGGGCCCACAGCCCGGCCCAACCCGACCCGCAGGGAGGCGGGTGGCAGGCAGGGTCGGGGCCCCGTGGCTGGCCTCACCCTGTCGTCTGAGGGGCGCTGCAACCTCGCCGCCTCTGCCTGCCCCCGGCTCTGCGGACCCTGCTGCTGGTGCCCCGATGGGGTGCCCGGCCGGCCCGGCCTCTGGATCAGTGGTCCTGTGGGGGCCACGGCTGCCTGTGCCCGTGAGTGGAGGGGCAGGGGTGGGGGTGGGAGTCCCGCTCTGCAGGTGCCCTCAGCTGCCCTTGGAGGTGTGCCTGGGGCAGCTATGTGTCCCTCCCCACCGCGTTGTCCTCTCTCCCACCACAGCCAGTTTAGATGGAGGCAGGTGGGGAGAGCATCCTGCCACCAAGGTCCCCCGAATACAAAACAGAACAGGCTGACAGGTGGTCACGAGAGCCACGCCCGCAAGACCCCAATGGCTCTGCCCTGTGGCCTCAGGCGGGGCGCCCTGGGGTTCGGAGGTCCTCCGGGCGGGCCCTGGACGGGCTGGGACTCTGGTGAGGAGTGTGCAGAGGGGAGTAGTGGGCCTCCCGGGGCCATGTGGCACCAGGACCACCCCATGCCCTCCACGCCCTCCCCTTGGGAAAGCCTTGGGTTTGGGTCCAGCGTGGAGTTTAAATGACTGTGTTGTCACTGAGTAAAGCAACACTGTTTACGTAAAAACCACTTTTCTCATCCTAGTCAGTCGGTCAGAGGTGAAGGGGATGGCGTGATGCTGCGTGACTCCGTCGGGGAGGGCCGGCCCCTCGCTCAGTGTCTGTTGCTGCCCGGCCGGTTGTCCCCCGGGGTCCCGGGGCTCTCGGTCCCGTCAGTGTAGAGGGAGGAAGGCAGAGTCTTGGACATGAGGTTTTGTGCCCTCGGGTGGGGCTTCCCTCCTATTTATGATCCTAATTTATATGGCGCCCCCCATGGGGCGGACGCCTCCCGCATTGCTGTGTACATACACACCTGGGTTGTATATACGTCGTTCTGTGTATAAATAAAACGAGCCTGTTTTTGACCTTGCATTCTCGATGGCCTTGTCGTCTCTCTTTGTGCCTGGACGGAAAACATCGGTTGCCAAAGTCTTTGCAAACTGGATTCAGAATTACGTTTTTCAGCTGCTCTAAAAGTAAGTTGAGCTGGTGGCGGCTGAAGGGCAGGACGGACGCCACTGTTTTCCAGGGCGTGGGCTCTGGGGTCTGGGATTAAAGCCTCGGCAGGGAGGCGGGGCCCTGGGCAGAGCCACGGTGGCCTCGGCCTGGCCCACTGAGCAAGGGCGGGTCATTTTAGCTAACATTCTCACCCCCCTAAATCTTTTATATAAAACTGCAAACCGGAAGCTCTCCTGCCTCTGTAGTCACAGTGCCTTTATCCCAAGGGAGCTGCCTCTCCAAGCTCAAGGTCACTTTCAATGCCATCCCCCAGTTCTCGGGTAAGGGATGGGGCCTGGCATCATGGAAGTAAAAATCAGGCTGACCAGGGCACAAAAGGGCTGCATGGGCTTTGGACATTGGTTGCCTCCAACCAGCAGCCAGCAGCTCTTTATCCCTCCTTCCTTGCTTAGCAGAGCCCCAGTTTTTTGGGTTTTTTTGTTTTTTAAAGATTTTATTTTTCCTTTTTCTCCCAAAGCCCCCCAGTACAAAGTTATATATTTTTAGTTATGGGTCCTTCTAGTTGTGGCATGTGGGATGCCGCCTCAGCGTGGCTTGATGAACGGTGTCATGTCTGCGCCCAGGATTCGAACCAGTGAAACCCTGGGCCGCAGAAGCAGAGCGTGCGAACTTAACCACTTGGCCACGGGGTGGGGCTGAGAGCCCCAGTTTTGTCCTGGTGTACATCCTCCTCCCATGTGGCCATCCAGGATCAGGCCTCGTTGCAAGATGGCCACCACCATTCCAGGCATCACATCCAAACAGGACCATCTCCAGGCTAAGGTGTGTGTGAGCAGGTGGTTGTCTCTTCTGTGTCTCTTTTAAGATAAAAGGAACCGGGTCACACACCCATGACTAAACCAGTCAGTGCAAGGGGAACAGGGCCATGCCAACGATGACCGATTGCGATGCTGATGGCTAACCCGTTTCTAACGTTTATGCCAGGCGCTGGCCTCTGTGCTTCACACACATTAACTCATCTGTTCCTCTCACAATCTGACGAGGTGGGTATTGACGTTTCACAGAGGAAACGGGCTCAGAGAGGTTCACAACTTTTCCCATGTCCCACACCCAGCACGTGCAGAGATGGGAGTCACGGGGCAGCTGGGCACTGGAGACCATACCTCGAGGGCTGTCCTATGTCCCGGGCCTGACACCAAGCTCAGCCCCATGACAGGTGAGGAAACGGCCCAAGTCACACGCAGGCATCCTGGCCCAGAAGCTGGAGTACCTGGGGACAGAGCAGGAGTGGGTCTCGGAGGGGCGGGGCCAGCTGCTGGCCTCTGTCCTGCCCCATGGTGTCGTCAGACCCCATGGTGTCGTCAGACGCAAGGCCTCTCCAAGGGCAGGGAAGATCCAGCGTGGGGCGCCGGCAGCACCTCCCGAGCCTGGCTGCGCACTCGTCGGGCCGTGCAGAGGTGGCGGCCCACGGAGCTCGGCCAGAAGGACCTACAGCTCCCGGGGGCTAAGGGAGAAGAAGGAAAACGGGGAAATGGCAGCAGGTGCCAGCTCAGGGCCAGTCTTTCCAGACAGACAGCTAGCTGCAGGGGCAGGAGGTGCATGCCCTTAGTTCCTAACCTGGCCCCGTTCCCGTGAGGTTCCACCCACGGGCACAGTGAGGGCTCGTCCAGCGCAGACGTGACCCTGTCGGGGCTTTGGTCACTACGCTGCTTTAACAGGTAAACTCCAAATGCAGTGGCCACAGCTGAACCCAGTGTTCCTCTTGGTTCCAGCACGTCAAGGCAGTGTGTTCAGGCCTTCAGGGCCCTGGCTGCAGCCCTCCACGGGGTCACTCAGGGATCAGCTGGGGCGTCCTCACCTCCGTGCGGGGTGGGGACCTGGCCTGCCTGGCCTGAGTGCAGGGGCTGGGCAAGGATGGGAGACTGGGCGGGGGACGGTGCTCAGCTGCCTGTCCCTGCTCGAGGGGCCCCGGGGTGAGGTGTCCTCAGGGAAGAGGCTGACAGCTCCCCCAGGACTGGTCCTGCCCAGGCGACGTCCCTGCTGCGTCCTCACTCTGCCCTGCGGGCCTCGACCCCCAGCCTCTAGCCTCGGCCACAGGCACTGAGGCTGCTCCACTGGCTCCCAGCTCAGTGTCTACACCGCAGGACAACGGAGGGAGCTTAGGGAGATTCAGCCTCGGGGCACAGGGGCGAGAGGGGAAGTTGAGCCACAGATCTTATTCAGTGTCGCTCCTCTTCCTCCAGCGGGAGAAGCCCGCCACCAGGCCGGCCGGGCCACGGTGGCTGCACGAGCGCCTGATGCGGCGCCAGCGTCAGGAGGTGTTCTCTCAAGCTGGGATCTGGTCTCGCACGGCTGCCGACTCGCTGCGGATCCTGTCTTCACTTAAAATTTTGATAGTTTATTCCTCATGGAGTTTTCAGCATTAATTTTGATTTCTAAAAATATTACATTGAAAACGATCTGTCCTGGTTACTGACTTTGGGTGCCTTTAAACTTGGCGCCCAAGGTCTCACCCTGCCCTCATCCTGGCCTGTGTCACATAATCTCATTTTGAATGTTCGAGGCTCCCACCCTCTCGTGGCGCTGGTGGAAGCCACTGCTAGATGCCGATGAACATCAGTTCTCTTCTCCCCGCCCCTGATGGAACCCCTGCCTCCCCTGGGGGAAGCATGTGCCCAAATACGCCCCTGCAATTGTGCCCACCTTCTCCAGCCTCCTCTGCTGTCAAGCTTAGTAATGTGACTAACTTTTGGCCAAAGAGATGTTAAGTATAAACTGAGATTTCCAGGAAGTTTCCTTAAAAACATGAGAATGTGCCTTTCTCTTTCCTCCTGCTGCTGGCCTGGAGGGCGGACATGACAGCCAGAGCGACCTCAGCCAGTGTGGGCCATGAGACGGTCTTGGGAATGGAAGCCCCCTCCTTGACATCTCCGTGAAGTCATGGACTGCCCCCCACTGCACTTTTTATATGAGTGAAAACTCCGTGTGTCTTGTTCTCTGTCTTGTAGAGTTGAGCCTAACAACTCCTTGTAGCCGTCCTTCCATAGCAAATCCTCATCTCTCCTGCAGGGAGAGTTGGGCAAAGATTTTGTATCTGGAAAGGCAAAAGCGAAAGTGGATGGAGCCATGAGTTAAACCTATCATGCAGGGGTGTGGCCAGAGAACAGGCTGGGCCCCTGCAGGAGACGGCCGGGGGCAGAGCAGCTGCAGAGCCGACTGGGGCACACCTGGGGCAGATGTTTATAGTGTGTGGAGGAGGGTCTGAGGGTGCCAAGTGGCCTGGGACAGAGGAGCTGCGCCCTCAGGGGGTGGCACCTGGACCACGCCGGCCCAGCGTGGGCCGCTGGCCTTGGCACATGCTTCTCTATCAAACAGGAGCTTGGGCACAGCCCTTACGTAGTTTTGATCGCAGAAGTGTAAAACATCGCAGAGCACAAGGAGCGACAGGCTCCCTTGCCCACGCTGTTGACAGAAGCAGCTCAACCATTAGCCGCCAAGCTTCCAAGGACTTCGTGTTGCGGGCCAAACCCCACGCTGGTGAACAAGAGCCTGTGGTCACTTGGCCCCCAAGATCATCAGTCCCCAGGCCTCCAGGACGTGAACACTAAGGGCCGCTGCCCCCAGGGGGAGTCCCCAGCACCCACATCAGGTGTTCCTGCGGGGACAGGCCCTGGCCTTCATAGCGGGCCGGGACCACGTGGGCTCTGACCGCTACCCTGGGGCCGCTTCTGTTTACTGTGGTCACCTCACCCCTCTGGACACTGGTGGCAGGTGGGAGTTACATTTGTCACTGAGCCACTGTTGCTGAACCTGAGGACTTGCATCCACTGGCCCCAACCCAGAGGTCCACCCTCGGGGGTCATCGGCCGGGGCTGGGAGCAGGAGCCGGGCGGGACTCTGAGCTCTTCCCTTCGGGGAGGGACGGTGTGGTCCGTTGTAGGCAACAGCTGCCACCATGCAGGTGAGGTGTGTCTGCTCTGAGTCACCCGCATGGGACGAGCACAGCGGATGCCAGGCAGCCAAGGGGCTGGGCCGCAGGGGGCCCCGCTGCCCATAGCACTTGGAGGTTTGGGGGAACCTCCCCTGCCCTACTCGCCCTCCACTGTCACAGGATTGGAGCTGACAGCAGGACGGGCACGTCACCCACCTGGAGCCGATGGTGTCAGGCCAGGACTTTACAGGTCCCTGGACAGAAGCACTGAGTCTGACAGGAGGTAACTGGAGCTGCTGGGGTCATCTCGCCAGCTGGGGAAAGTCCACGGGGGACAGAGACCACCTTGCAGAGGCAGGCTCTGGCTGTCGTCCGGGTGCTCGGCCCTCCGTGGGCCTGCTGTCAGCTGTCCTGTGTGCTCCTGTTTCACGAGCCAGGAGAGGCCCGTTTTGGCTCACGCCCGGCTGAGCTGGTTGCAGCCACCCGCAGTGAAGGGTCCAGCTGACACTGCAGCCAGTGACCCGAGCACCTTGCGAGCAGCTGTCAGTGCCACACTCACGCTCCTGGGGGGCGAGGCCAGAGGGACATGCAGGACTCGAGGGAGCTGGAAGCATCCCTCTCGTACCTGTGGGTCGGTATCACGGCGTCAGTTCCTCTCTGAAGTGCGGCGAGTTTCCAGAACGCTGGCACACTCCGGTGCCTGCGGGCAGCCGGTGCCTGTATCACGGCCAGGCTCAGAGTGAGGGGCGGTGCGTGCTCCTGTGCGGACGGGGAAGGGGCCGCAGGACGCGGTCCTTCACTGGCCCAGAAGGAAAATGACGCCTATGAGGCCACGGTTTTGGATTATCAGGGAATTCTTGTGTGCCTCCCCCCCTTTTTTTTGCCAGAAAAATGCCGTAGTTGAGTAAATATGTTTTCTGTAACTCAACCACCACTGCCCCTTCTTATTTCCCTAGGAATAACCAGACCACTTCCAGTTTCTTCCAAGACAACTTTTCCCATGAGTCTGAATTTATTTAAAATCAAAACATACTTCTGTTATTCCTACAGCAGCACTGATACAGTATTTCTAAATATAAACCGTGTTTATTTAGCATCTGAAGTTCGCTTGGGAGAAGAGGCCAAGTAGACCGTGAAGCCGTCAGCGCACAATGCAAACGCAAGACTGCAATGGAAGTGGCTTCTTTCTAACAAAATCTCACAGCTCTCTCCCAGTGGCCGCACTCCACACCTGAATCAAAAAAAAACAAACTGGGAAGGCAGGAGGGGGCCACAAGCAGAGCCCTTCCGGGGGCCCCAGGCCGCAGTGGGCCTCCCTGCGGGGCCCTGTAAGGCACATTCTCCCCGCGCTCGTCCTGGCAAGTCCCATCCACCGAGGCCTCTGGCTTCTCAAAAGCAAAGCTTTTCAGTATTATATTGTTTCGTTACCTTAAAGTGAATGAGGGGGCATCCCAGGGAGAGACGTCAGTTAGAGTACAAGGAACAGAAGGGCTTACACCCAGGGCCTGGGCTTCCGGCCACAGCTCCTCAGAGCCTTCCAGTTCGGTGTCATCAAACATCACGTAAGGTCCCTCTCCGGACACAGTCCCGAGCCCACGCTCGAGGCTCCTGGGCCGAGCCCGGTCTGAGAAGCTGAAGGCAGCTCGCCAGTCCAAGTGCAGTGCCGTACAGGGCGGCGGCCTCGGCGCAGAGGAGCGCGTCGTCTGTGATCAGCCTCCCAGACGGATCCCGGAGGCGCTGGGGTTTCCGACACGGCTCCGCCCAGCGCTGGAGGAGAACGGAGGCCAGGCCGCTGGGCATCAGGCTCTGTGAAAGGCAGCGTGGCGCGACAACGGGCACCCGACCTCGCCAGGCCAGGGGGCAGGCCCGGACCCCGGGCCATGTCTGTCACTTTCTTTGCATCTCCTAATATTTGAGTGCTATTTTAACATCAAAGCTAAAAGGGCTGATGAGAAATTGTGTGAAATCAAGATGATAACCACACTTAGCAAGAGAGTTGCTACAGAGCTTCATTTGAGGTAAGGAAGAATTTATTACATTTTCTCAGGAATCCTGCTTTCAACTGAGTCAGACTCTGAGAAATTGGATCATGTGTGTCCTAAATCAGTCAAGTCAGTGATATGACAGATGTTCTGTCATAAATAACCACTTACATTTGATAGTTAGCCATGCCGAATGACGAGAACAATCTCAGTTGACATTTTCATCTATCTTTTCTGAGGCTACTCATACTGTCAGCCCACGCCAGGCCCGTCTGCCACGACCCTGCCTCACACCACACTTCCAGACATGAGGCAGCTGCAGGGTCTGTGGCGGCGGCGGCAGCAGCAGCAGCCAGAATCTTCTGAGCCGATAGCACAGTCAGCTAGCTCCTCAGGGCTGCTGGGCCGCCGCGTCGCAGCCAGCAGAGGCTTTTCTCTCTTTAGCAGCAAACACGTAGCTCGAGAGGATGTCCATCTGTCTCCTCATTCCGAAAGACAGCTCATGCTACTCAGAACCATAGTTTTAACTCAGACCAAAGAGGGGAACGTGTGCTGTGTGGGGACGCCCCTTTATGTCATGGCGTGAGCCTGGCCAGATCCCCAGTGGGAGTTGAGCGGTGCCAACCTTAGTCAACACGGATACCAGAGTCATCTGAACAGTGTAAGAGGAGAGAATGGAACACGAGTATTTCCAGCGGCAGACGTGTCAGAGGTTAGCGACGTGCCCTTTGACCCATGCTGCTGTCAATGCACTGTAAGTTTTCCGATAAAAATAGCGGTTGGGGTCAAGTGTGGTGGGAGGGCAATGTCGGACTGGCACCTGTAGGGTGTCGCCAGGCCTGTGCCAGCCCCCAGGGGACGGGCTGCATAGCCGAGTAACAAAGGGTGCTCTCCTGGCCTGGAATGAACCATCCCTTTGCTCGAAATAAAGCAGAGGACTGGAGTCTGTGTCAGCACAAGGTAGAAAACCAACAAACCTGCTCTCCTGGAGCCGACTGGTGGATTGTGGGAGGAGCCCAAGGCCCTGCGTGGCAGCCAATGAGGCCCCGCCAGGCCCCAGGGACAATGGCTGCTCCGGTAGCAGCACTGCCTGGGTGCTGTGCCCACAGGGACGTCGGCGGCTATCTGTGCTACCTGAAACTCCCAACGTGGATGGAGAGAGAAGCTTCTGGTCCACGGGGCCGGGCAGGCGTCTCTGCACCAGAGAAAACATGGCTGCTCTGGACACGCAGGGCTTCTTGGCTGCGGGAGACAGAGGTGTCAGTGACTCACATACCAGGTCAAGGGGTTTGGAGTGACTCTACAGGTCACTCCAACTTTTAGGGGTCAAGTTGGAACAGGCCACAGGGATGTGGGTTTGCAATTCTGACAGCTACTTCCAAACCACCCCATCGGAGGCCCTCAGTCCCCCACCGCCATGTGTGGGCCCACGGGTCCCCAGGCCCCGCCCACATGGTGGGGCAGACCCAGGCCCTTCCCAATCTGCCAGGGGAAACATTTCACCGCAGAGCAAGCTTCCCTTCTCTGCTTTCTGAATCAAAGTATGACATTCACAGATGCACAAATCTTAAACGTCCAGCTCCATGAGCCGTTACAGTTAACGCACATTGGGTAACGCCACCACCACCTCGGCCCTTACTCCCTTGTACTGCTTGCTTTGGCCCCTGAGGGGCTGGGAAATGACGATGAGGAGGCAAGCAGGGGCTAACTGGGCAGGCAGCTACATCAGAAGCTGCTGCAGCAACTCAGGAGAGAAAAGAACACCCAGCCAGCCAGAGCGCCGAGAACGGGGGAAAGGCTGACTGAGGAACGAGCAAGGCAATGAGACCGGAAGTGGGGAGCAGATAAGGATGACCATGGCGTCTCTGGTATGGCCTGTGTGGGGGTGACGACATGGACCACGCAGTGAGAGTCAGGTTCAGGCACATGGAGTTTGAAGTACTGGTTCTGGTGGGATGTTCCAGGAAATTCTGGAGGGTGTATGTGGTCTGGAGGTCAAGAGCAAGCAAGCCAGACTGTGTACAGGAGAGAGAGGACTGAGTCCACCCAAGGTGAGGTGACTGGGGTAGAGCGGGCAGAGTGATCAGAGAGCAGGACGACACCAACCCTAGAAGATGGCTGGGGAAGGAGCTGGGAGGTAGGAGGAACCAGGCAGGAGGGGAGCTTCCTGCAGAGGGACGAGCAAGCAGGGCGGAGAAGGGAGGGGAAGCATCTGTGGGTTAGCAGCCAGGCAACTCCCTGGAGGGAACTGAGAGGAGGAGTGAGCCACGGGCAGGTGACAGCAGCAAGGAAGCAGCTGCAATGGCACATATGATCGGGAATGCTCCTGTTTTCAGATGACTGAGACCTGAGGATGCTGGTGTCTGAAGGAAAGACCCAGAAGATGGGGAGCGGTTACATACGGGGAGAGAGGAGCAAGCAGAGCTCACAAGGAGGGGAGAGGATGAGACCCGGGCACGCGCCGAGGCTGCCTCCTGATGAGTTCGGGTACCACATTTCCTTCACAGGTTCCACAGAAAGCCCTCTTAGCAGGTATCCTAAAGAACATGGACACTGCAGGGGACAGAGGAGAATTCCACAGCACTATTTCTTCACAAAGCACACTTTTGTATAAGGAGAGTACTAAGCCCTAATCAAGAGCTTCCAGCAAGAGCAGAGCGCGGCAGAGGTTCCCAGCGGAATCTGTCACATGAGTGAGAAGCCTGGTATTACCTTTTCCTTTTGCCCAGAGCCAGCTGTTTCTGTTTTTCTTTTCCAATGTCATCCGTGACTGTACTGAAATCATCATCATCTTCAGCCAGGAGATTCTACATTTCAAAATAATCAATGAGCAATGTTTTCAGACATTTTTTTAGCTTACACTTCAAAGAGCTGTGTAAAAATTACCTAAATTGACAAGAGGAGACATGCAAATGTACATCATCTAGATTAGTAACATAATAATGGACACACCACACTCTAGCGCTTGGTGAAGACCAATGAAGCGAGTGACGGGAAGAGCCTGAGGCGGGATCACTCTGCAGCCCTCTGGCCTTCGCCCTCACCCGCGTGCCGCCCGAGCGAGCCGGGCAGAGGGCTCTGGAGGGAGACACGGCCAGCTGAGCGATCACACAGCTCTCACCGCGGACTAGAGACGTGGCTGTCTGTTCTCCAAAGTCTGTCCAACTGTTCTCACCCACACAGCTCTACAGCTACCCCGAGAGCTTCTGAAAGGCCCGGGGCTTCCAGCTCCTGGGCAGGCCCCCGAAGCTGTACCGGAGTGCTTCACAAATACAGGATGCTCCATACGTCCTCCTGAGGGACCAAGGCTGCCTCCTTCCCACTACGTGCAGTCGGTTCCACGTGCCAATATTATTTACCGCAAACACTGGCTTCTCCTTCAGCGGCCCACAGGCATGTCTCAGCGAGCGTTAACTAAGCCAGCGCTGACCCTGCGAAAACATCCTAGGGAGGAGCTGTATGCCAGAGAGAGTTCTGAGGCTTGCCAGGCCTGGGTTATGGACTCCCCAGGCCACTGGCCACGTCCCCAAGTGCAGATTTGGGAGCACTGCAGCGAGTCCCGTGTGCTGTGACTAGAGCTCTCGGTGACCAGGAGCGAACGGACAGCCGCAGGCGGGTTTTGCTCCTTCTCCAGTCTCAGGAGAGAAAACTGCTGTAACAAGCGTTATAATCTCCATTCCAATAAATGGTGCATGATAAACACTTGATAATGTTTATTCCAGTAAGTTGTGCTTGATATGCTATTTAAAAATTGTGAAACATTACAAAATAAGAGTAGATATGGAGCTGACGGACAGACAGCACGTTCTCAGGGTGCACAGGCGAGGGCACAGGCGGTGCGGCACGGCAGTCGAGCGCATGCCTGGACACAGATCCACGGGCACACCAGTCCCATAACCTCCCCGCACCTCATCCTCCTCATCTTAACATGGCACCTGCTTCCTACGGTTGTCATGAGGAGAAACAGAGTTAAAGGGACACGTGGATGGTGCTGGCAGATAATAAAATGCCCAGTGAAAGTTAGCTATCAATAATATTAACCTTTTACCATCTTTACTTCATTTTTATCTTTCAAGGAAAAAACCTAAGAATCTGTCCATGTCCCTCCCCCACTAGAGGAGGGCGCTACGTCGAGTCTGATGCTGTTGCTCCCGCCTGTCTCCCTCGATCACTACAAGGGAACGTGACCCTCAGCATCTTCATGGTTGTACACTTTCCACAAATGACCATCCTGTGACTTCGTTTTCTTTTTCAACAGTGAACACGCGGAGGCACGTTCACATTGACCTGTGTGGCTGCGGCTCCTTTGTTTGAACTGCTGCGTTCTATGCCATTCTATCGATACTTCCGTTTCCATTTGATCTGTCCCCTTTCTAAGGGTCATTTGAGTTCTTTCCAGTTTACACGATCACCAACAGTGCTTCAGTGAACGTCTCTGTACGTCTCCCCACATGTGTGAGGCGTCCAGGGTGTGCATCCAGGAGTGGAATGACTTGCTTGGATCTATTACATAGGCATCTTTTACTTTACTAAAAACTGCAACTGCTCTTCAGTGTGGCTGTGCCAATTTGCACTCCCACTGCTAGGGGTGTGGGTTCCGAGGGTCTGGGTTGAAATGGTCGTTCGCCGCTTCATCTCCCAGGTCCTGGTCACCGGGCACTCGCTGCCTTCCCATCTGCTTACTGGCCATTTAGTCTCTCTTCTGAGAACTGCCCGTCACTCTGCCGATTTCTCCCTTATCGGGTGATCTTTCTGCAGCTGGGTTGCGGGAGTATTTGACATATTCTGGATAACAATCCTTGCTAGTTACATTGTTGCATATATCTTTCCTTGTTTGTGGCTTGTCTTTTCACTTTTTATGGTTTCTTTGATGAACAAAATTTTTTACTTTTAACGTAGTCAAATTTATCCATCCTTTATGGTTTGTGTTTTTTGTTGCTTATTTTAAGAAATCCTCCACCTTTTCTTCTAACGGTTGAAAATCACTGCTTTTCACATTTCAGTCTTCCTGTTGATTGCTGTATATGGCATGAGCAGAGGTGGATACAGATTTTATAGGGCCTAAAGCTTACATAAATTTGGGGACTCTCTGTGAAAATGAAATCGGAATTATGACTACAATTTTTCCTATATGGATAACCACTTCTCCCAGCACCATTTATTGAATAATCCATGTTCAATGTTGCCTCGAATACCTGTCAAGTGTCCTTCTATATGTGATTCTGTTTTGGGGCTCTCTATTCCAATCCTATTTGTCAACCCTGTCCCAAAGTGACACAGCTGTATAATCAGTCTTATCACTTGGTAAGGCAAGTACCCTGACCTTGTTCTTGAAAAATACCTTAGCTCTCTGGCCCTTTGCTCTTCCATGTGACTTTTCCGTCTTTAATCTAATCTATATGGTTATCCACTGGAATGACACTGAACTTAGAGCCGTGGGAGGAACTGCTGTCTTCACTATGGGGCTCTCCTTCCAAGAACATGATATGGCTCTGCATCTAGACGAAGCTTTAATACAGCTCAAGATTCACCGCTCCAGAAAGGTCTCATCAGTCTTTTCATTGGATGTATTCCTAGGGACCTTGTAGACTGATCTTATCATCTTCTGAACTCTCTTAACTTATCGGCTGATCTGTAGTCTCCTGAATCTCCTTTATAGAAAAACTGCATGGAAGAACAGTTTTATTTTTTCTTTTTAGAATTTCTTTACCTCGCTTTCAATTTTTATTTACCTTTCTTTGGGAGGAGGAGCGGTATATTACCTTGGCCACATTGATTAGTATAATGCTGAATAGAAGTAGTGATTAAGAGAATGCTTATTCCCTCATATAAAATTACTGATATTAAGTTACTGATTTAATAATTAATACATTAATAATCTTTAATTCTTATATTAAGGATTAAAATTATTAATCTTTAATACAAAAGTGTTGCTACGTGACAACAAAGGTTTGTCCAAGGAGCGCGAGGATGGCCCAGTGTCAGGAATCTATGTACCTACCAGATTAAAGAAGAAAAACCATATGGCTAATTCAACAGACACAGAAAAAGCATAGAATAAAATTTAACATTAAACATCCAGTGCATATTTAACTTTAATATTAAACATCCATGATTTTAAAATCATGATTTTAAAAAAAGAACCTGGAGCAAACTGGGGGTACAAGGAGACTTCCCGACCTGACAGGCCCTCCTGGAACTCACAGACCCACACCTGCTGATACCACCACAGAGCATTTTCCTGCAAGTCAGACCCT
Source organism: Equus asinus (assembly GCF_041296235.1). Lineage (NCBI taxonomy): Eukaryota > Metazoa > Chordata > Mammalia > Perissodactyla > Equidae > Equus > Equus asinus. Next base: position 7,682,317 of record NC_091808.1, on the reverse strand, counting down.
AAGCAGGGTTTGGGTACTGACGTTCTACTGGCCTCCTACAACGAGTTGTTTGGCTTTCCTTCTTTTTCTTTTTCCATTCTCTAAAAAAATTTATATAAAATAGGATTATCTGTCCCTTTAAGATTTGATAAAACTTCTCTATAAAATCATTTGATCCTGGTGTTTTGTCAAAGTGGTATATTTGTTATTAAATAACTTACCTTAACACCAATAGTATCGCCATCTTTCAAGTGATAAGGCGCCCCCTGCAAATTATCTTGCTTTTTCTTCTTTTTCCTCTTAGTAATTTGCTGGTTCTATTAAAAAAAATCAAGCATCTTAAAGAAAGAAAACTCAACCTCAAATTCTTACTAAATTCCCTATCTGTGAAAAATTATAATTAATCTATTCACTATGCCAGTAAGGCCCAATCTGAGAAAGCCCCACAACTTTACCCAGCTAGATATTGGAAGCCATTCAAACTTTTCAGGAAAGTATTTGGCAATTTCAATTTTTTCCACAGGAAGAGAATAGAAATCAGCAACTCGCTGCCTCAGGGAGCCAGCAGTCCAGCCTCGGACAGCATCCCACACCATGTCCATGGGCAGGGCGTATGCCCTCTCGCCAGGGAGGCGCATCTGCGTCCTCAGCAGCACGTCCTGGGGGCTGCATCAGAAAGCAATCAAAGGTCAGATTTAAAACAAACAAGATGGAACTTTGCAGTAACTGTGGGGGCCAAGATGGGCAAAACTTTGCCTCCGACTCCTCTGGTTTTTATAAGGAGATCTCCCCTAAACTCTGAATACTAGTGGGAAATCCTCTTTTCTACTTCGATTTCCTGCAATCCTGACCCAGACGAGAGGCGAAACTCTCATTCTAGCCCACAGCAGAATCCCCTGGGGAGGCAGCTGAAGGTGGTGGAGGAACCTTCCTGGCGGGCATGGAGGGAAGTCAGGAGGCAGAGCTACAGGGCTGGGCCGGGTGACACTATGGGGGTGAAGGGGAGGGGTCAACCGGCCTAAGGTCCCAGCCATGGCGACTCCCTGGGAAAGGCTGGCATCAGCGCCAGAGCTGTGAAGCTACCGTAGGTGCTGAAACTCTGAGCTGGTGTGGACAGCCAGGGGTGAGAGGTGGGAAGAGTGGCGCTGGAGGCGCCGAGATGACAGCTGCAGCTGCGAGAGTAAAAGAGGCCCTGGCTGGAGAAGAGCGTGGACAGCAGGTCCTTGGAGGAAGAGAAGAGAACCTCTCAGAGAGGTCGGGATTGTGACAGGACAGGAAGTAAAACTACAGATGAGAACTGGGAGGCAGAGAGGAGAGAAATGGCATTTTAGGAGGTGAGACAACAAGTGATTTTAAATGCTTATTTCTGTGATATCTGGTGTTTTTACCAAAGAGAAAGAGTGACCCAAGGGGAGAAAAAGAACAAGCGGAGGAAAGAGGGAGAGCGCAGGCCTCGTGCACCGGGAGCTGAGAGGGGAGAGGGGGAGGCTGTGCGCCAGAAGGGCCTGGAGAGACTGCCCCTCCCTCAGGGGAAGGCCGCGTGGGGTAGCGGAGCGGAAGGCCCGGAGCTGAGGCAGTGAGGCCAGAGCACAGGCAGGGTGGTGAGCGCAGGCAGTGCAGCTGCGAGGAGGTGACAGGGGCTGGGGCGGGGAGGACGAGGAGGGACCAGAGGCCCCACTGAGGAGAGCAAGAGAGCTCTGGAGGCCGGTCAAGGACAGAAGAGCCAACAGGGAAGGGGTCTAAGTAAGCGCACAGCACGGCCTTCAAAGGACACCGCTTACAACACACGTGACAAAGGGTCAGTATCGTTGTTATTGAAAGAGCTCATACAGATTAGACTCTTTTCTAAGACCCCATTACAAAAACAGGCAAAATATTTGAAATAATTCACACACTCACAAAATACAAATGGCTCATAAGCCTTTGAAAAAATGCCCAATCTTACTAGCAACCAAAGCCTTGAAGCAAATGAGACAAGGTGACCATTTCTCATTTCTCAACTTAGCAACAGCCAAACAAGGAAAATACGCAATGCGTGTGTGGGGGTGAGGGGAAGTAAATACTCACGAACACTGTCTGTGGGAATACAAATTGGTATTAACTTACCAGGAAAGGAATTCCACATTATTTTAAGAGGTTTAAAATGTCCATACCATCTGATCCAAAAATTCCCCTCCAGGAAACTACTCCTGGTAATACACTCTGCATGAAGAATGCATTTTTATAAGAGCGATGCGATTAAATGAAGGCTCGAGAGGGCTGAAGGAGTGCTGTTAGAGTTACTGTCCAACAGGCTGACAACAAGAATGATGTTCACATCATATTACATAGAAAGAATCATAATATTTGGTGATACAAAACAGTCGTCTTTTTTTTTGAGGAAGATTAGCCCTGAGCTAACTGCCGCTAATCCTCCTCTTTTTGCTGAGGAAGACTGGGCCTGAGCTAACATCTGTGCCCATCTTCTTCTACTTTATATGTGGGACACCATCCACAGCATGGCTTTTGCCAAGTGGCGCCATGTCCGCACCCGGGATCCCAACCTGTGAACCCCGGGCTGCCAAAGTAGAACGTGCGAACTTAACCACTGTGCCACCGGGCCGGCCCCAAAACTCGTATAAAAGATTTTCCTATAATGACAAAAAGAACAGGAAGGTTTGACTGTAGACGACTCTGAGGTACTTCTTTATTCAATACCCAACTGTTGATTAGGACACACGCCTGTGCTAGGTACCGGGGATGTGGTGGTGACCAAAGAACACAGCACTTGCTCTCACAAAGCTTATACTCGGGGAGTGGGAGACACGCAGTAATGGACAATTCCACAAAGATGTACTGGGGGTGTCAGGATGAAAAAATCAGGACTTTAAGGGGGCAGAATGACAGGTGCTATTACACATCAGTTTGACAACAGACCATCCCAACGCATCGATAAGAGCTAGGGATGAGCATCTTGCTTACACTTCAAGATCAATGTGCATTTGAGACTTACTGGAAAAGTCTCACTGTTTTCGTGGAAAAATGACTTCCAAGTTCTAGATACCAGACACAGAAATACATTTCTTGAAAACAATCTGTTTTAAGTTGCCAGACCACTCAGAAAAGCAGTGAAAACATAATTTACTATTAAGTTTTTACATTTTTAAAGACATGAACTCTCCACCGTGGTAAGACACACATGTCTAACCTGTATGCGTAGGGGGAGGTCTTACCCCAAGTTTTCTTCTTTCTGAAGGGGCTCTAAGCAGATCTCAGTTCTCCTGCCCAGTTTATATTCCCTGATAAGAAATGAAAGAAAATAATATTGAGTTAACATATCATTTAATTTTGTACAAATATTTTTTGCCAATTTTAAGCTTTTTTCTTAAGCAAAAGATTATACTGTATAAGAACATTCAAAATTTAAGAGACTACTATGAATAAATATACCCCAACAAAGTGGACAACCTAGGAGAAATGGATAAAAATTCCTAGAAACATACAACCTACCAAGACTGAATCAGTAAGAACTAGAAAATGTGAATAGACCAATCACTAGTAATGTGACTGAGTCAGTGATCAAAAACCTCCCAACAAAGAAAAGTCCAGGACCAGATGGTTTCACTGGGGAATTCTACCAAACATTTAAAGAATTAATACCAACCCTTCTCAAACTCTTCCAAAAAATAGGAAGGAACACTTTCAAACTTATTTTATGAGGTCAGCATTACCCTGATACCAAAACCAGACAAGGACACTACAAGAAAAGAAAGTTACAGGCCAATATTCCTGATAAACATAGATGCAAAAATCCTCAACAAAATATTAGCAAACTGAGTTCAACAGTACATTAACAAGGTCATGCACCATGATCAAGGGGGATTCATTCCAGAGATACAAGGATCGGTCAATAGCTGCAGACCAATCAATGTGATATACCACATTAACAAAATAAGGGATAAAAATCATGATCATCTCAATAGATGCAAAAAAAGCATTTGACAAAATTCAGCATCCTTTCATGATAAAAACTCTCAATGAACTGGATATAGAGGAAACAACTCAACAAAATAAAGGCCACATATGACACGCCCACAGCTAACATCATATGAATGGTGGAAATCTGAAAGCTTCTCCTCTAAAACTAGGAATAAGACAAGGATGCCCACTGTCGCCACTCTTACTCAACATAGTATTGGAAGTCTTAGCCAGAGCAACTGAACAAGAAATAAAGGCATCTAAGTTAGAAAGGAGGAAAACTGTCTCTATTTGCAGCTGACAGGATATTATATATCGAAAACCCTAAAGACGCCATCAAAAAGCTGTTAAACTAATTCAGTAAAGTTGCAAGAGAAAAAATCAATACACAAAAATCAGCTGTGCTTCATACATAACAAGGAACTGTCAGGAAGAGAAATTAAGAAAACAGTCCCATTGACAAAAGCATCAGGAAGAATGAAAATAGTCAGGAATACATTAGCCGAGGAGGTGAAGGACCTGTACACTGACGACTGTGAGACTACCACGAAGGAACCGAGACGACGCAAATAGATGGAAAGATACTCCATGTGCTTGGAGTGGAAGAATCAACATCATTAAAATGTCCACACCACCCGAAGTGATCTAGACAATCAATGCAATTCCCATCAAAATTTCAATAGCATTTTTCCACAGAAACAGAAAAACCAATCCTAAAATTTGTATGGAACCACAAAAGACCCTGAATAGCCAAAGTAATCTTGAGAAAGAAGAACAAGCTGGAGGCATCACGCTTCCTGATTTCAAACTATATTATAAAGCTTTAGTAATAAAAACAGTATGCTACTAGCATAAGAACAGACACATACATCAATGGGTAGAATAGAGAGCCCAGAAATAAACTCATGCATATATGGTTAATTCATTTACAACAAAGGAGCCAAGAATATACAATAGGGAAAAGACAGCTCTTCAATACACGGTGCTGGGAAAACTGGACAGCCACATGCAGAAGAATGAAACTGGAGCCTTATCTTACACCATACCCCAAATCAACTCAAAATGGATTGAAGACTTGAACGTGGGACCCAAACCATAACACTCCTACAAGAATACACAGTGGGTGGCTCCTTGACATTGGTCTTGACAATGAGTTTTTGGATTTGACACCAAAAAAAGTTTTAACAAAAGCAAAAATAAACAAACAGAACTACATCAAACTAAAAAGCTTTTGCACAGCAAAGAAACCATCAACAAAATGAAAAGGCAATCTACAGAATGGAAGAAAATATTTGCAAATCATACATCCGATGAGGGATTAATCCAAAATATATAAAGAACTCATACAAATCAATAGCAAAAAAACCAACTAATCTGACTAAAAAATGGGCACAGGAACAGAATAGACAAACAAATGGCCAAGAGGTACATGAAAAGGTGCTCACCATCACAATTCTTTAGGGAAAGACAAATGAAAACCACAACGAGATATTCCCTCACACCTGTTAGAATGGCTATCACCAAAAAGATAAGAGATAACAAGTGTTGGTGAGGATGCAGAGAGAAGGGCACCCTTGTGCACTGCTGGTGGGAATGTAAATTGGTGCAGCCACCTCTGGAAAACAGTATGGAGGTTCCTCAAAAAATTAAGAATAGAACTACCATATGATCCAGGAATCTCACTTCTCGGTATATATCCAGAGGAAATGAAGACAGGACATTGAAGAGATATCTGCATTCTCATGTTCAGAGCAGCATTATTCACAATAGCCAATACACAAAAACAATCCTTGTGTCCTTCAACGGATGAAGGGATAATGATGTAGGATATATACACAATGGAATATTATTCAGCCATGAGAAAGGACAAACTAGAGTTTGCGACAGCACAGATGGACTTTGACTTATTTCACTTAGCACAATGCCCTCAGACAGAGAAAGACAAACACTGTACGATATCACTTATATGTGGACTCCAAGAAAGCCAAACTCAGAGAAGCCAAGACTAGAATGACGGTTGCCAGGGCTGGGGGTGGAGGAAAGGGGAGATGGTCGTCAAAGAGTACAAACTTCCAGCTATAAGATGAGTAAGTTCTGGGGATCTAACGTACAGCACAGTGATTACAATTAATAATACAATATTACAGAGTTCAAAGTTGCTAAGAGAGAAGATCTGACGTGTTCTCAGCACAAAGGAAGTGGTAATGATGTGACATGACGCAGGTGTCAGCTAGTGCTACGGCGGTCATTATTTTGCAATATGGAAGCATATCAACATGTTGCACACCTTAAACTTACACAGCGTTATATGTCAGTTATATCTCAATAAAGCTGGAGGAAAAAACAACACTCAAAATTTCGCTCATAGTATCTGGAGCACAGTAAAAACAAGAAGCTACATTCATACTTAATATGGAAAAGTGAAGTTGTCCCAGAGTTTAATTTATGATAAAAAGTGTCATCCAACTGACAAATGCAGAACTACCAGGAACAGGCTTTCTTTATCATCTGACTTGTCGCTCAGCCCACCCCCACTCAGCACCCCAGCGGTGCAGGAAGGGAAGACGGGGTGTTCACGGAGAAACCTACTTGAGCTGCTGCTGGTCAGCTCGTAAGAGCCTGCTGGGGCGCTTACTTTCCACCGTCCAGGCTCTGAGGAAGGCTGGGGATGGGATGACAAACTCCGAGAAGGAGGGCAAGGTCATGGCCTAGAAAGGAAACAGACATTTCTCCAATGGTTTGAAAAAGTACTCTTAAAAATACACTGCTTTAGGAAAAAATGAAGCACTACACAATGACATCTGAGGGCAACAGTATCTCGAGTAATGGTAAAATCTATTCAAGAAAATCAAAGGAATAGCTCTTAAATGAAATTAATCCTGAGTCATTTTTGTATTCCTGTCTACTGAAATCAGCCTGAGGGACAAATGAATTTTCCATTTCTAAGTCTCAGCCAAAACCCCTTTTTTAATCACTACATTTTAGGAAATGAAACTTTAAAATTAACTTCTGAGTATAACTCAAGAACGGAGGCTGCTCTAATAAAAGCAAGGGACTCATCTCTAACTGCCACCACTGCTAATGAAATTCCTCAATACTGCACGCTCTGTCAAGGACAGGACTTTTGATTTTGAAATACTTCAAAATCTGCAGATCCAACCGCAGGGCCTAAACTGCTGTGCTAATTCTGTGGGGGTAGATAACCATTTATATATTTAGGTTGTAGTATATAAAATGGCCAATATTCATCCATTTATTACCTAAAGCAGCAGTTGTGTATATCTTAATCCAACACAAGAAAGAAAAAAGTGTCTCGCCTTTTGTTCTCACAAAAATAAGATCATTTGCTATTTTTTGAGGCAGATTACTTCATACACTGAGGACACACAGGAAAAGTCAGATATTACTGACTGATATTTGTATTAAATGCCCCCACACTTTTTCCTTTAAGAGGAAGAAGGGACGTTCATTTCAGTCCAACAACAGTGACATGCTTCTTAAGCACTGCGTGATGTATTCAATCCAGCCTTTCCATTTGGACAAAACACTCTTTCTCTATGAATGTTAATGTATAAGAACACAATTCAATATCTAGTTTGACATCCTGACATAAAGCTGATATTCTGACCTCCCGGGAAACTGTTAACATGTCTTTTAACTAACAACATTTAACACATGGATCACAATGATACAAAAACGATGTAAATAAACGGGTAAAGTGAATGCTTTACAAATGTTTCAATAAATCATGTTTCCCTAAAAAACCAAAATGAACGTAAGCCGCAAGTCACTGAGGATATATTCAAATGAAAGCACAGCATGCCTGTCAGAGTAGGGACAAATGAAAGCCACAAGGGCAATTGGCAGGAACAAATACCAGGGAGCGTCTGAGCCATATGCATGTCGCCTGCTGGGTACTTACCGCTGAACATGGCATATAACAAATGCCCTATCAGAACAGACTGTAATTGAGGGAAAAGGAAATAGAAGAACATATTAATATCTCACTGGAAGAAGCCAGATCACCACTAAGGCATGCTGCAGGAGGAAGTCTGACCTGAGACTTCAGCTCCATCAAGGTGGCATCTTCTGAGATGTCAATGTCTCCCAAGTAGTGGAGGGAGACTTCTGCATGTGCGTCACCAGGAGCACCTGTGAAGGACAGAGCCAGATGTCTGACAGGGGCTTTCAATGTATCTACTTCATATTTCTGAAATACGTGCCATGTTTTGATATCCTAAATAGTTTCAGTACAATTCCGTCCAAGAAACTCGTAATCTGAATTCCTCAAATTAGCTCCCTCCCGACTTCAGAAGGGAGGAAGCTCCGCCTGGTAAATCAGCAGGCAGGGAGTATGCTGTTGGCACAAACCATGGTTTTCTCACTATAATTGGTTTGAGGAATTTTACACCTGTGCTGTGCACATAGAATGCTCTTTTCCATACGCTCTCCTTCCTCAAAGAGGACTTTGCTGGTGGGATACTCTGTCCTTATTCTTTATATTACCTTTCTGTTTCTTTTTCTCATAACACTTATCCCAACTTGTTACTTTTTTGTGTGTGTGCGTATATGCTTTTTTTTTTTTCTTGGTGAGGAAGATGGTCCTTGAGCTAACACCCATTGCCAATCATCATCTTTTTGCCTGAGGAAGATTGTCCCTAAGCCGACATCTGTGCCAATCTTCCTCTACTTTGTATGTGGGATACTGCCACAGCATGGCTTTATGAGCTGTGTATAGGTTTGTGGCCAGGATCCGAACCTGTGAACCCTGGGCTGCCGAAATGGAGTATGTGAACTTAAGCCCTACACGACTGGGCCAGCCCCTATATGTGTATTTTTTTTCCCTAATCTGTCTCCCCCAAAGAACATGATTTTCAAGAGAGGGCAGGCCATCTAGCTTGTTCATCTCTCCAGGGCCTGGTATAGTGGGTGCCACACAGCAAATGTTTATGGACTGAAGGAATCCTTGACAGTAAGAAGGCCTTTCTATATTTGCTTAAAAAGGAGAAAAACAGAATGCTCTCTCACCTAAAACTCTGGATTATAAAACATGGTAACTAAATTCAAAATTCAGAATAATTTCACTCATTTTTGCTCTAATTAAATGTCTTCGTTTATTGCTGGGCATATTGCTAATACATAATAGGAAATTAGATTATAAGCAAATTAAGTGAAAAGGCTCTCTTCAGGAGAGGTTCTTCCTGTGTCTTAAGGACACTCCAAGCTATTAGACAGTTTCAGGAAACTCTCAGGAACGAAAAATGTTTCTCACACGTTGTGATAACAGAAGGATTACCAAAAAATGAACCTGTTTTTTTACATTCATGGAGAAACACACTCATTAAACATGCTTTTGAAGTTTGTATCCAACTCTACATGTAATTATTCTATCAAAGCAGTTTTAGAATTAGTTAAATCTAATATAATACAACTGAAAAATAACAATGCCAATTTCATAGCTAATTCAACACAGAATATTTTATTGCTCTCCACATATAACCCTAACTTCAAAGAGTAAGGAGGTAAGAATTTGACTTGTTTATATTAATTTCAGTACTGAGGTTTGAAAGATAAAAAGAAATGTAAATATATGATATAATACTTCCAGAAACTAAAAAAAAAGCTAAAGAATTAAGTAAAGCGTGATAAAAAGAAAAAAAATTGGTCCTACTAAAAATATATTCTCTTTATAGTTACAAAGGAGATTAATTTGCGTTTTTTTAAATAACGAAGTGGAAATCCACTTTTTACAGTGGCAATTCAAAGTCACTGCTAGTGACTTCTTGCTCATCACAATGTGTGTGCTGCATTTCGTCTGTGGAGAAGCCACTCAGACTAAAACAATATGTTTACACTCTGCGTCTCTTCTCAGAAGTCGCTGAGATGCGGGGGACGCCCTTGAAGCGGTTCCTGGGGATGTGGTGGCAGCGGCAGAGAGAACGGGAGCTGTGCAGGGTATGGACTCCAGACCCGCCTCTCTGCCCTGGGGGCTGCAGTGAAGTCACTGTCAATGATTTAAGCCGTGGTATGGTAGTTTATTGTAATCAACGGGGCTGCTATTCTGTTGTCATGTGGCTTTTCAGAGACGATATATAAAAATTCCTTAAAAAAATTTAATATATTAATATAATATAGATAAATATAGTCACAGTACTTTATAGAGGTTACAAAGCACTGGTTAAAAATAGATGGTGAGGGGCCAGCCCTGTGGCCAAGTGGTTAAGTTCGCGCACTCTGCTTCGGCGGCCCAGGGTTTTGCCAGTTTGGATCCTGGGGACAGACATGGCACCGCTCATCAGGCCATGCTGAGGCGGCATCCCACATGCCACAACTTGAAGGACCCACAACTAAAAATACACAACTGTGTACTGGGGTGCTTTGGGGAGAAAAAGGAAAAATACACTCTTTAAAAAAAAAAAATAGATGGTGTTATTATGATGGAATGACTTATGGAATAAATAGGTTTTGATTTTCAAACTTACATCTTTTAAAATATATATTTCAGTTGCCTTCAGAGCAGAAGCATTTTACTTTTCTTTATGACCCGTTGGCTACTGCAATTCCGTTCTGTTCTCACCTTGGGCGGAAATAGCTCTCCAGATCCCACCTTGAGAAGGGGTACAGTTCCTCCGGTCCTGATGACTCTTCCAGTGACCCGAGGGATGCTGAGGCTGGTACCACCAGATGGGCACCGTCAGGAAACCCTGAAGAATGGAGCATGTCTAACTGCTGTGATACACACAGATTAAGTGAACTTCCACTTCCACTTCCATAGAGAGAAACATCTTGACAACAGGAAATGTTTCTGAATTTATTATTTTTCCTTTTAGATGTACTAATTGCCATATATTACACTTGTTTATTGTTTTTACAATCAAAAGTTTAAAATCATAAAAATCAGTCTTTGGGATGACTGGGACTAAATGTTCTTTGTTTAGAAGTATCTTAGTAGCTCCAATAAATGAAAAATACGAACAAAGTAACAAAATATTTGACAGAACAAGCTATACAAATCTTTCCAGGTTCTGTAAGAGCACCACCTGCACCACGTGCCACTTACAAGCAGTTTCCATTGATCAAATTCCTGAAAGAACTTTACAGAGAAGCAACAACCTGCTGAGCTCAGCTGGATTCCTGCAGACAAACTACATGAATAAGCCTCTTTCCTTAAACAGATCTGTGTAATTTCAGTTTTACTAACTTAACAGGTTCTTCCCCACCCCTTTTTTTCAGTTAGTAAAGAAGCTGTAAAAGATTTATTAAAGGATGAAAGATGTTGTTGTCACAGTGCTCAGTTTCCAACAGTAGAAGATGAGAAGGTAAAAAAAAAAAAAAGAAAAATATTTAAAATATATAGTTCAAGAAATGAGTATTAAAATGAGATTTCTCCTTTTTATCCAATTGGTGAAGATCAACAAATACTCAACCTCTATTTAATTGAATAAATATAAATCAGAACAATAAAATTCTACTTTTTCACCTATCAGTCTGTCAAAAACTAGAAAGTCTAATAATATTCTATATTGGTAAAAATACAAGTAAACTTGAACTCTCATAAATTGGTGGCAGGAGTATAAACTGCTGCAAAGTGTTTGGAGAGTAATTTGGCACTCTCAAAATTTAACATGCCCAAGCCCTCCGACCCAGCCACTCCACGGTTGGGAATTCACCTTCTGATACCCTAGCCCAAACATGCAAAGCCATAGATGCAAGGACAGTTACTGCGAGTTGTTTATGGCTAATACGTAGCAAAACCCTGAACCAATCTAAAGGTCTCTCTGTAGAAGACTGGTTACATTATGGTCTGCCATAACTTTTGACAAAGCAATTTCAGCTCTAGGAATTTATCCTGTAGATATATACATGCAAAACGGCACATACATGATATTTTTTGCAGTGTTATTTTCTATCAACAAAAGACTGGAAACAACCTAAGTCTTCTCTGGAAAGGGACTGGTTAAATAAATTATGGTACCTCCATACAATGGAATATTACATAGCCATCAAAGAGAATGAGATACCTTTATGCGTGCTGATACAGTATATATGGAGATAAAACATTAATGAAAAAACTTAGCTACAGAATAGGGTGTCTAGCACATAATCTTTTGTGTAAATAAAAAGAAAAAATATGTGTGTATATATATGCATATGTATATATATGTGCTACATACGTAGACACACATCCGTGTGAGAGCGTGCGTGTCTACATTAAAAAGCACAGAACTCTGGAAGGAAAGAGAGGAAGCTGGCTGCCCGTGGAGGGAGGACACCGAGTGGCTCGGAGACGGGAGGGACACTACTTCCTGGCCCAGCTTTGTATACACTTTGAATTTTGTATCACGAGTACCACCAATTCAAAAATTAACTTTAAAGAGCATGGTAGAAAACACAATAGAATTCTATGAAGTCATGGAAAAGAATAAGGTAGGTCTGTTTGTGTTTACATGAGGAGATCCTCAAGAGATATTAAGTGAATAAAAACAAACAAAAAAACAACAAGAGGTGTAAAACAATGTATAGAATATGATCCCCTTTATGCAAACTTTAAAAAGGATATGCACATATTTACAGTCAACATATAAATAGGCATAATTTTTTTCTTGGAAAGGTATATAAGGAAAAACAAGTTAGTTGTGATTCTTTCTTGGGAGAAAGCTATGGGAGAAATTTTTGTTGTTCATTCATAGCCTTCTGCTGTTTCAATTTTCCATTCATCAGCAAATGGTTATCTGAGTGCTGGAATTTTGGGTCATTTTTTGGTTTTCATCTTTACACCTATCTACATTAAAAAACCCTATAATAATGGTTTTAAAAAGTGATAATAAGCAGTGTTTATGAAAGCAGTGAAATGAGCCCTCTCAGTTACTGCTGCTAGGACTGTAAATTTGGTACAATTCTTTGGGAAAACAATTTGTCAATACACAGCAGCGAGTCTTGAAAAAGTTCATACCCTTTGACTTGTTAATTCCATGTTTAGAACTATCTTAAGGATTTATATTTAAGTACTATTTGTAAGAACAAAAAATGTAAAACAAGCTAAACTTCCAATAATGGGGCTATAGGTGAAGTAAACTGTGGTAAGTCATACATTGGATGTAATGACTGTTTTTGGATTTTATGGTCAGGTTAAAAAATTAAATATAAAGGGTAGGAAATAAAATTGTACATACAACTGATTTTATAGGAAGGAAATATATAAAGCTGTAAAATATGGGAGCTGTCTGACTGGTAGGATCTTGAGTTAAGTTCTCTACTCTCTGTATGATTGTCTGTATTTGCCCATTTTCACACAATGAGAATATATCGTCTTTGTAATCAGAAAACAGTAACTGTTATCTACAAAATGTCTGATTAGAAGCAAAATCTTACCAGAGGAGGAAGTTTTCCTTCAATTAAAAGCAAAGTATCTCCAGAACATATCGTAAGCTCTTTCAGTGTTGCATCCTGGGAAAACAAAATCCTTTTTGTCACTTATGACTTCTGAAAGGGACAAACAGACCACTGGATCTTTTTTTTTAAACCCTATGCCTCTACTACCCTTTCAAGAAACAAATAAAGGAATAATAAAGCAGATATTGAAGAGACAGGAAATAAGCTAAGACTATAAAACAGTAAATCACTATGTATTAAATTATGGGGTATGAACTGTAAGTATCATAAAAGGTTAGAGGAAGGGAGATGGGTGAGGTGAGAAATGATGAGAGATGGATTTACATAAGATGAAATCTTAGGTGAGCCTAAAAGGATGGGCTGGATTTGGAAAGCCAGAGGAAAGCCAGAGGAAAGCCAGAGGAAGCGGAATGAGTCTCTCATGGAACGAACAGGGAGAGTCACGGTTAAGTCAAGAATAAGTATGGCTTGTTCTGGGGATGAGCAAAGAGCTAGAGTGATTAGGGTGGGGAGCAGCAGTTGGAGAGTAACAGGAGAGAAAACTGGATTGGAAGGGTGGTCACGGATTGAAGGGATGTGGAATAGAAAAAAAGGGGTTGTCAGCGGCTTTGAAAAAAGCCACTCATGACTTCTGAGAAGGCTTTTTTTTTTTTAAAGATTGGCACCTGAGCTAACAACTATTGCCAATCTTTTTTTTCTTTCTGCTTTTTCCTCCCCAAATCCTCCCAGTACATAGTTGTATACTTTAGTTGTGGGTCCTTCTGGTTGTGGCATGTGGGGCGCCACCCCAGCATGGCCTGAGGGGCAGTGCCATGTCCACAGCCAGGATCCAAACCAGTGAAACCCTGAGCTGCTGAAGCAGAACACGCGAACTTAACCACTGGGCCACGGGGCCGGCCCCTAAGAAGGGGTTTTTAAAGATCAATCTGGCTGCTATATGCATAACACAGCAAAGAGAGGAACACCTGAGCTGAGGGAAGCCAGCTGCAGTAATTTAGGTGAGGCAAAAAAAAAAAAAAAAGGTTTGAACCAGGAGGCCAGCAGCGGGAATGGTTAGCAGAGGAGTGGAAAAACCGACAGGCCTTGGAAGGCCGAGACCAAATATAAGAGATGGCAGGTAAGCAGTGTAAGCCCCATTTCAGGCTGCAAAAGATCAGGATGGGAAAGACAGCAAAATCTGGGAAGAGGAGTCAGTTTTGAGGGTAATGAGTTTGCTCTTAGGGGAAAGGTTTGATACCGACGGGGGAATTAATAGAGAAAAAACTGCAGAAACCATTTGACTAGACAGACTCTTCTGACATCCAAACTGTATGTCCTGAAGATTCTTTGAGGTCCACTTCTTACTCTGGACAGTCAAATTCCTGGCCAAGGCTCAGGAGGGGCCTCTCTATATTGCAACTGACTGCTATGCAGCAGTGTCCCAGGGGAAGGCCCCACGACACCCGCTTCAATCAACCTCTGCTGATGTTCAATGCCACTGTCTATTACTGAACAGAAAGCAGGCAGATAAAGAGGGGAGAAGTGGGCTGCTGACAACAACTGTCTAAGCCTTCTCTCAAAGCTTCATTTGGGGTCTACTTCTAAGGCCATGGGTTTGGACTGGGGTGTTTGACGCTATTTGGATCAACAAGAAGACTAACCAGATTCCAACTCTCCTGTGATAAAACTGTGCCTAAGGCTACCCTAAGAGCTTGGCTGGATCCAGAGATGTAGTCTGCATCAGAGCCTAAGTGACTGGTTGGTAAGATGAATTCTGCCATCATTAACTTACAGAGAATTCTGAGATTAAAACATTGAGGTTTCAAAATTCAGTGTATCTGCAAATTCTTTCATTAGTTCAGATGTCTTCTGTTCTTTGAAGTTCTCCGTCTCCTAATGAGAACTACTATTCCTAGGGACACACTCTCTCATCAAAAGAGGACTTAACACAAATGTTACAGACACCCCACTTCGCCAGACTTTCCCTGACTCTACGAGAAAACTATAGTAAAAAGTGAAAGTAAACCCATAGATAGATTTTGGTATCATAAAAAAAACCTGAAGCTTTTTCTAGAATTTATTCACATGAGTGGGGTAGGTATCCTGTATGAAAATACAAAATAAACACAACCATTTTTAAGAATAAAATGTATAGAAATACTCTTACTTCGTCACATAAAGGCTCCCCAGCTTCATAGCACCAATCCATTTTTCGTAAATGCCATGCGTCTCCTATGAAGGAATCAAAATCAAGATGAAAAAAATTCAGAAGAATATGTTTTAAGATTTTTTCTGGAATATCAAATGGGGTTTGACCTAATAATTATTAACTAATTTTTCAACTAAATTATCTCTCCAAGAGCATGAAAAAAATTAAGTTGTTTCCCCAATTTGGTTAATTTCCTCTCTTCCATCAAGAATTGTATATTTGCAAATAGAAGTAACATTTGCTACTATTATAATTTCTACATTATACCTTTATTATTTACATGTACATGTAAAATATGTATAAATCATATGTATAAATCATACATGAGTACAAGCACATGTACATATACTCATAAGCATAGATTCCCTTCTAAAATCATTATGGAGTTGAGTTTTATTTCACTGTCTTGGCTGAAAGTACCTGCTAACATCACTCAGCAACTGATGACATGTACAACAAAACTGTTCCTATTCAATTAGCAGTTAAGCTAACAAAAAACAGTGCTTTTGGAACAGCATTTTAATGTAGTATAAGTGAACATTTATAAATGTTAAATAGTTTTTAATTAGATTTCTAATTTTTCAGCACACTTCCTACACTGATGAAATGAGAATTTTTTTGTGGAGGAGGAGATGAGCGGAGCAAAAGTTAGAAACCCTGGTTATTAAAAAAACATAGCAATGTCTTATAAACAGTCAACTGCTCCACCCACCAAAAGAAGGTACGGCCAAAGGAACAGATCTCACATTTATCCTGTACAGGCCACAGGTTTTGAATCCCAATACTGTTCTTTACAAACCTTCTTTTGTCGTTAGTTCTAGTTTTAAATGCAGTAAGAGTTATCCCAATGTTTAACTTAATCTAAGTACATTAAAAAAAAGAAAACACCAGTAAGTTAAAACTGAACACCACTACTTCATAGCACAGCATGGTGGAAAGAACTCGGGTTCTGAAATCAGAGAGACGTGGCTTTGCTGTATGATGGATACAGGAACGTATAAATGTACAGCTGGCTCTGGCTGAGCCTCTAAACATTTGCAGCCTGTCTTGTCATCTGTGAAATGGGGCCAGGTGATGACCCCTGCAGGGAGGACTGTCGTGGAGATGAAACGACACACTGCCCTAAGCTCCTAGAAGAGTGACCCAGAGCGTGTTCACTGCCCTTTCAGATAACGGAGCCACAGGCTTCCAGGTGAACGAAGCCTGAGAATGGCAAAGTGCTCCAAAGAAAGCAGTGAGACGCCTCAGCAAGCTCAGTGACATGATTCCGTCTGTGTGGCCACTTCAAGACATTCTGGATTTATTTTTTTCATTCATATTACATTCCCTAATCTATAATATAGAAATACTGGCGTGAAACACAATCCGCTGAAATTCTGAATCAATGAGGTTAAACAAGAAAATGAACCAGTGAAAGACCTGGGTAATTCCAGAGGGCATAAACTCTGCGTCCTCTGCCCTTTTGTTGGGTCCTACCCAGGGTCTCTCTCCCAAGTGGCAGGCTAACCTACAACTAGTTTTCTTTTTAGCTCACCAACAAGAACCGCAAGAACCCATTACAAACATATAGAAATGTAAAGTGTAACTGACTACCCTGGAGAAAAAAAAGTCTGAAATTTTTATTAGGTTTATAGATTATTTATTAGAAGGAAAGGAAGTGGATAAGATTATGCATCATTATGGTCTGTACTTACCTAGTAGGCCAGATTTCTCCAGCATTATCTTTAAACACTGTAAAAAAAAAAAAAATGTTCACTTGCTTTCTGTTTCAGAGTTACAGTATTGAGAGAAACACCCATTTTGGATCCTGGGCCTATATGAGTCTGATTACATTTAATAATTGTCAAATAGATAAGCATAGTTACACATAATTAAGAGGGTGATTAAGTCAGCTCTCCTTCCTAAGAGCTAGGTGGGGCCAACTCAGGAGGGGAAAACAGTTCCGGCGTTTGCAACCAGAACTTCGTCCCAGTTTGTTCACCCGCTTCCATGTCGGCAGCATGACTCCCTACTGAGGACCCATCGTATTGCTGACCAGACATGGTTAATGAGGCTGATCTCAGAGACACACATCACACTCTGAATCCTGTAAAAGGAGAGTAGCCCTTACTTAGCACCCAGGAGACAGAACTGGTCACATATAAACTCACGAGGAAAGACCTGGGCAAGCTGTTATCTCAGGGCACAATGCAACAAATGAGAGATGATCAACACAAGTCTACATAAAACAGTAATTAAAAACTCCCAACTTCTTGAGGGGAAAAAAATTCTTAAATAAGTCTAGGACAAAAGAGTAAATACAATTTGATTTATACTATACTAGAGCAGAAGGGAGCAAGAATTAGGATGATCACTGCTGTACTGCTTAGAATAAGAGAAAAATGTAAACCACCAAGGTATCCACTAACAGGGGAACAATAAACCATGAAAGGTCTTAAAACAATTAAAAGGATAAAATCGATTTAATATGTACTGGTCTTAAAAATATTGTAAGTGGAACAAAGTTCTAGCATAACACATGCAGCATGAGCCCATTATGATTTCAAAGAAACCACACAAACAAGTCCAGGTACACATCCGCAAGCTGGCATACGCAAGGCAAAGGTACGGAAGGACGCACGCTGTGCCGATGTGGGTAAGAGTCTATCATCCCGTGACAGTAGTGACTTCTGGGGAAGGGAAGGGAATGCGCTGGTGACCAAAGGGGACTTTTAGCCCCTCATGAAGTTTAAAAACTAAGAATAAATCCACAATTACTTGTATGATTAAAAATAAAAAAGACTTTAAAATATAACTAAAGATAGTTTAGAAAATGATGACAATGAGAACACAATATATTAAAACATAGGGAATAGGATCACAGCCATATTCAAAGAAAACTGCAGTCTTAAAGGCTTCCACTATTTAAGGAAAACAAAGGATGGAGCATTGCACTTGACTGTGAACCAGGCAGAGAAAACAGCCAGTGTAAGGGCCTGTTTGAGGAACAGCACGGAGGCCAGTGTGGCTGGAGTAGAGTGAAAGGCAAGAGGAGCTGGAGGTTTTTCAAAACAAGATAGCAGAGGGCCAGATCCCACAGGGCCTTGCAGGGTCACTCAGGGCTGCTGGCTCTCACTCTGAGTGAGATGAGAAAGCACAGGAGGGTGGTGGTGAGTTGAGGGTGACGATCTGACTTACACCTCAAAGGATCACTCAACTTTGTAAGAACAGGTCCTGGGAGGGCCAGGCTGGAAGAAAGGAGATCAGTTAGGAAGCTGCTGGAATAATACAGAAGAGAGATGACCAGGGTGACAGCAATGGAAGGAATAAAGTGTGGTCAGATCCTTGATAAATCTTGATGGTAGAACCAAAAGGATTTGCTGAAAAACTGGATGTGAAGTAAGAAAGAAAAGAATCAAGGATGACTCGGAGGTTTTTGGCCTAAGTACGTAGAAAAATGGAGCCACCATAACTGAAGAAGACAATGTGAGTGAAGTCCGTATGAGAGAGAAAATCAGGGGTTCCATCGTGGGTGTGTTATCATTTGAGATGACTATCAGACAACCAAGTAGCAGCTGGATATACAGGTATGGAGTTCTGGGGGGAGGTCCAGTCTAAGAAGTGAGCACAAAGGTGCTCATGGGGTAGAGAGAAGAGGAAACAGCAAACTGAGGTGCTCATGGGGCACAGCAACATGGAGTCCACTGATGGCCTTGACGAGAGGTGGTTCAGGACTGTGGCAAGGACAAGCCAGCTTACAACGGGTTCAAGAGAGAACAGAAAGACATACACATTATTCCTTTGAAAAGTTCTGTGCTGTTTTCTTTGAAATTAAAACACACTAAAGTTAAAAGGTAAATGAAAAACTGGGAAAATATTTAGTACTCATCTCTAAAAGATAAAGATTCTTCTAAAAAACATAACCCTAAAACCGTAACATCTAAAAAAATTAAGAATTCCTTAATAATAAATATCCAGTCAGTGTTCAAATTTCCCTACTTTCTCTTAAACTATTACTAAAGTTCTTTTGGTTTGAATCAAGGGCCAAATCAAGTCCATCCATTGCACCTGCTTGCTATTTCTCCTAAGCCTCTTTTAACCTTCAGGCTTCCTCATTCTGCAACTGATTTCTTGAAGAGGAGTTCTCCACTTCGAGATTGTGCTGATGCAGGCCTGTGGTGCATCTAACACATCCCTCTGTCCACTGTACTGATAACCTGGTACTCAAACCTAGAGGCCTCATCAGACTCAGGTCCAGTTTGGGTTTTTTTGGCAAGAAGAGCATGGGTATTGTTTCGAACTTCTACAATGTCTGGCTGTTGCTGTTTCTGGGTTGTCAGCAGTCTTTCAGGATCATTGCCTAGATCCATTAAGGCATTAGGAGTTGAAAAACTGTGATATGTCTAAGAAAAACCCTTCTCATTATCTATTTGGTTACCCTGTGGTATAGACTGCAAAAGAAAAACAAGATAAATGTTGATTCTTTCCTTGCTGCTTCCTTAGCACCCACTATAGGTAACTTTTAGGATCATTATGAACTCACAGATTTTATGTATGCATACCAATCAATTTTCCTTGTTATTCCAACTGAGGTTCAAAGTGTCTCATCTTTGACTAGCGGGAGCCTCTTCAAACTGGCTCCTGAGTCTCTGTCAACCCCAGTGATCTTTGCTAGTTTCACTGCCTTCTGTTCTGACAAGACGTTCTAGGCTCATCTTATGCTTTCCTGACCTAGATACAGAATCAGCCATTACTCCAAGAAACCCTGTTGCCTTCTAGTAGGAAACGGTTATTTAGTGATCACAATCTGGGTGCTGGGGTGCTTATTACTACTACCAGGTTGGTGGTCGTTCCTGTTTCAGGGGACAGAGCTAGAAAAAGAATTTTTTTAAGAAAAAATACGTCAAGTCCATTCTGATCCTTCTAATTCAAATTCAGGAGTACAGGCTTTACTTAACCACGCTGATGTTATCTGTTTCTCCATTTTCCAACATGAAAGCCCCAGTGCTCAGTGACACCAACATAATTGTTTGCTTTATCACACACACACAAACATTTATACCTATGTGTGTGATTATGTGTGTATATAAAGTAAAAACACCAGAAGGAAATATACCAAAATGTTAATATTAGTGAGATAAGGGATTATGAGTGGTTTTAATTTTTTCTTTTGATCCATTTCTATATACCCCAAATTTCTACATAAACCAGTATCACTGATGATCAGAAAATAATAGTAATCTTTTAAAAAAAATTCCAGTTGGTTCACCAATTTTCAAACTCCCAAAACTACTCTTTTAGTGAGTACACAGAATTCTTTAAAGTGTGTTATGCAAACCCCAGCCTTAGGACCTCAAAATCCTAACACAGGTTACCACTGCTCCCCATACCAAACACCTACAGACCTCTCCCCCAAAAAAGTAAAATTACTTACATCTCTCACAGATAGCGTTTCTTCTACTATGATCTCCATCTCTGTCCCAGGCTGAACATCACTCCCCACGGCGAAAAACAGGAACAGCTAACATCGAGACAGAAGTATGAATACAATTTAATCTGAACTTTAAAATTCTATAAATGTATTACTTCCAAAAAAGAAAAATCTCAAATTATGTAAAAACAAGACTACACTGAGTAATTTAATGTTACAATTTAAACAACAATCTCCACTACCTAGAAATGTAAGGTGCTGCATTACCAATATTTTCACTCCTCATAAACCTCTCTCACAGATATTACTGATTCTCCTATGATCTCCATCTCTTTCTCAGTCACTCCTCAGAGGGACTGGCATTGACTGTGTTTTTTACTCTGAGCCATTTGGTTGTGATCTTAGTCTCTGTCCAGGGATTCCATAGACTGCAACTCCCAAGACCCCACGGGAAAACTGTCAATCTGATCTCTTGTCAATTCAGTTCCTTACAGCCCTACTTTTCCTTTGTAAGTCAGCCTCCTCTTGTCATGTTTTTTCTCCTGTTAGCTTGTCGTGCTTTATTTGCTAGAGTTCAGGGGAAGAACAAATTAAAGGGGAGGTAGCTGGGAAACTAATGAAAGTGGATCCAGGAACCACGGGGATCCTGATCTGAGTCCACCTTACCTGATAAACAGTCTTAACAGTAAGGACATCATTATGACTTTTGGACTGTAATAAGAGTTTACTAAATAGGTAGGGCTTCTGGCAAAGGTCAACCCGATGGTACTTTATACAGAAAGTGAATATGGATAGAGACAAAGCTGTTGTGAGCCTGTTAAATTATTGCAGAGAGTCATTAAGTCCAAAATCAACATACTGTATTTCATTAAATCTGAAATGCTGCTGGTCGTTACTCATGATTTTATGTACTAGTAGGTAAGAAAAAACAGTGCCAGCTGCAACTGCCGGGTGCCACTGACTGTAAGATGCAGCCCAATCTCACAGACGCTAAAATGTGGGAGGCAAAAAGGGTGCATTTTAGAACTTATGAAGTATGGTGGTTCAAACTGGTGGCCACCCAACTTCAAAGATCTCCCTTCACCACCAAATTTTCACAGCAAAAGAACCTTATGAATATGCTCTGACATAATATTTTTTATTTAAACACAGAGAACTATACGGGTGTATTCCTAAAATAAAAGGTATCATTTAAGGAAAAGAGAAATTTTAAGCAAGACTATTACTGCAGTAGTGAAGGCAGACACGAGAACACTAAGAGCCCCAACTGGAGGAAGGCTGGCACTGCTCCAGGCAACCTCACGCTACCTGGGAGGAAGTCGGTGCTCTTCCAGGACACAGCCCCAGGGAACTCCCCATCTTCAGTCCTGCTTCCTTCAAAGTATAATTGTCTGGGACTGTAAAGAATTTTAATAACATGATGAATATTGTTCATTTCTACCCCTCTGGGAAAAATAATATACTGAATCAGTCTTTCTTTGAAAGTCAAGAATGTCAAGAAACAAAGAAGAACAGGATGCAGCAGCACTCCATGCTAAAGGATTACATGTATTACAGTTACGTTGATTTTTCAATTTCCACACTCTAGAATATATTATTCTTGTTATCTGTACAAAAACGCTAAGAAATAAGAGGCAATTAAGAATGTTCAAGATTCATACTTAATAAAAATCAAAGAGCTGTTGTTTACACAGATTAAAAGCTAGATATTCTGAATCAATTCATGAATGATGGACTAGCTTCTTCCAAGTTTAAAGCTGCTTTGGTGGCTACCACCAATAATCAGACTAAGTGAAGTCTGATGACAAGATGCATTCCAGAGGTGAGAACAAAGACTCTATTCCATAACCAGTGCCAAAATAAAATTAGCAAAACACATAAAAAACTTTGACAATAAATCTGGAAAGATATAACTAGCTGAAAACTATGACTAAAATGAGCATCAGCTAATCAGAAAGATAGGTATTTTACTTTAGAAAACAGAAGCGTTTGAATTTTCGGTTAAGATTTTCTTTAATACACGGGAAGATATCTGGATGACAATATGTCCTATAAATCAGTTTCTAAAAGGTAATTAAAGAATATTAGATATTGGAAGCCATTACTTAAAGCAAAAGTGTTAAGAAAGACAGATGGCATGAATATGTGTCAGCTTTTGAAGGCTAGCAAAAAGGTTTACCTGGACAAAGCAGCTTCCCGTTTCTATCAATAGGTCTCAAACAGCTGTTCTCAGCTATAAATAAAAGGAAGCTGGTTAGTGCCCCAAACAAAGAAAACTAAGGAGAGATGCTCTACTGGGTGAATTAGCAGGAATTTACAAATAAGCTAAACAAACCCCAACAACCAAAGAAATAAGTACGGGCAGGCTTCAATTTGCACAGTAGTGCGGGGGTGTGAAAGTGCCTGTGCAAGCAGAAACGTGCAAAGCAATCTTATTAACAGTGAGGAAAGTTACAATTGTTCTGTGACCTTTAAAAACTTTTGTCAAAACATTCAAAACTTCGTTATACATGTCTAGTAAAATGAAAGAAATAGCAAAACCAATATTCACATTGTAACTTAAAACACCAGAAACACTGAGAATTAAAATGTTTTATTTCTCTGAAAAAAGATATCGAAAATAGTTAAACAGGGCTTGTTTTCTTCTTCTCACTGCATGGCTCACAATGTGGAGTGAGCATCTTTTCTACCCCAGGCAAACTGTCACACTCTAAGCTCGGGTCAGCTCCCGGTGTTTTATATTTTGTGCTTCAGTGTCATGGGCTGTCTCCCAGAACACCTCTAATGTGAGCTTTTTTGCTGGTGTCAGTTCCTCTGGGATATCTTCATCTTTTTCGTCACGAGCACCTTCCTCACTTCTATCAATAAGCTCACGTTCATTAAGCGCCTCTGGCTGCATACCTAAAGTCTCTTGAACAACAGCAGTGTCAACATTCCCATGGTCAGCTATTTCTTCTATAACTCCATATACTTTTGGTTCTTTGCTGCACTTTCATCTTTGTTGGCCAATTCAATTATCCATTCTTGTGAACTGTCATGTGGGTTTACTACTGGAGACAAGGATGCAATAAACCATACACTTTGCTATCTGTGTGGTGAAATTAGTAACAGATAAGCAGTGACCAAGCACTGACAGACTTGAAAGAGTGAAGTCCTTGGTCACTAATCATGATGCACACCTGCTATTGATGTCGTGACTGGTGAACTGAAGAGCTAGTAGCAAAATCTGTAGTTTATGCAATTACTCAGTTAATATCTCCAGTGGTAAATGGAATTTGAACCATACCGCTGGGTAACTGATGTTACATAATGCACTGTGGTAACTGAAATTCATGCATATTGGAACTGTACAGAGACTGCCTATATTTAAAAGATGTTCAGTGATTTTTTTAATGCTTTTTAAATGGATTAGGGCCAGTGTGCCCTATTTTTGAGGATGCAAAAATGCCTACTTTATGGGAAGGAGGACACCAGGTTTTTAGTCCAATCAGAATTCTTACAGAGTTAGACATGAAGTGCAGGGTTGGAGGGGTGGAACCTTCTGAGAGGGCAAGAAGGGCATGGGCCTACGGAGGTCTAACTTTTAAGACCATGGCAGAATCTCCTGAGATTCCTGAGTTCTGTATCTTATAGTAATGTGAAGCTAGCATGTAATTCTAACACAGATTTCTTGACAACTGAAACAACTCATGAAAAGAGTTCTCCAATTTACAAACTGCTTTTTAAATACTGTTTCCTTAAATTTTTTCACTTCCACAAACACCGTGTATCTTCTATGTGCCAGGCACTGTTCTGGAAGCTGACAACATAGGAGTCCTTGTCTACGGGGGGAGGTGGACGTTCAGACACAAACACAGGTAGTTGCAGCGTAAGTACTACAAAGGGAGATGAGGGTGTTATGAGAGTAAAACAGAGATTAACTGACAGTGTGCGGTCAGGGAGGACAGGAGAAGTGACATTTTGGCTGAGACCACAGGAATGACTGAAATCAGGAGAGGAAGAGTAAAGGGAAGAGTTCAGAGAGGGAGGACAGCACTAGGAGCCGCAGGGGTGGAGGAGAGCTTGTGCACAGACACTCACGGGAAGTCAGCACGGGGAGTGGGCTGTGAATAAGCAGAGGAGCGGCCTGCGTGAGGTCAGTGAGGCAGCGGTCACGTGAAGCAGGTGCCTGCAGGCCAGGCCAAGGCAGGGGCCTCCGTGCAGTGGAAGAGCACTACTGGGCTTTGAGCAGAGGGGAGACACGATCTGACTCAGAGACACGGAAGATCGCTTGCTACATGAAGAATGGTTTGGAGGCGAGCAAGAGCAGAAGGGAGACCTGTTGTATGAGAAGACAACGAACTATTCCTTTAAAAAACCATACACTTTTAATCAACTTGACTGAGGTGTGATTTACTTAAAATAAAACACATCCAGTTTAAGTATATAATTCAAGGGTTTGATATAAACACTTGGCAACCACCAACAAATTGAGATACATTTTGCATCACCCCCCAAAACTCTCTCGTGTCAGCCCTCTACCCCCAATCCTGACCTGCCTCTGTAACTACAGCTTAGGTTTTCTTTCTGGAAAATGTCATATCAATGGAATCTTAAGCATATGTTGTACTCTTTAGTGTCTAGCTTCTTTTCCCGGCAGAATGTCTTGAGATTCAGCCACGTTTTGCATGGGGTGGCACTGCTTTTTACTGAAGAGTAGTATCGCATTGTACGGATACACCACAGTTTGTTCATCCGTTCACCAGCTCAAGGACATCTGGATTGTTTCTGGTTTTTGGTTATGAACATTTATATAAGGTATTTGTAAGGATACTATATGTTTAAAATTATTTTTGGTAAATATCTAGGAGAATTGGTAAGTGAATGTTTAAATTCATCAGTTTGTGGCTTGCCTTTTCAAATGCCTTTCGAAGAACAGGAGTTTAAAATTTTGATGTAGTCCAATTTATTAGTTTCTTCTTTCATGGTTTGTGCTTTTTGAGTCCTATCTAAAAAACCTTTTTCTTATGGTAAAAGTAACAAAGATTTACTCCCAGAAATTTTATAGTTTTAGGTTTTCACAATTAGGTCTATGACGCATTTTGAACTAGTCTTTCACATGATGTAAATAAGGAAAAGCTGGAGATTCATTTTTGCATCTATGCATAGAAAGTGGTCCAGCACTGCATGCTGAAAATATACTATCCTTCCTCATGGAAACACCTTGGTGCTTTTGTTGAAAGTGACTATATATGCTTGCACCTATTTCTGGATTCCCAATGTAGTTCTACTGTAAATATTTTAGGCTTTAAGAACCACATATGATCTCTTACACATTCTTCTTCTTAAAATAACTCTTTAAAAATGTAAAAACTATTCTTAGCTCACTGGCTGTACAGAAAGAGGCTGTAGCCTATAGCTCTATATCTCTACTCTTATCAATGCACAGTCTCGATGCTACAACTTTTGAGTACGTCTTGAAATTACATAGTATAACTCTTTCAACTCTGTCTTTTCTTTTTTTCCAAAAATTCTTATGGATACTTTAGGTTCTTTGCATTTCCACATAAATTTAAGAATCAGCTTGCCAATTTCTACCAAAAGAAAACCATGCTAAGCTTTTGAGTGAGAATGCATTGAATCTACAAATCAATTTTGAGAGAATCAGCCTCTTGAAAATACTGTGTCTTCCAATCCAAGAACATGATACAGTGCTCTATTTATTCAGATATTCTTCTATTTTTTTTGGTGAGGAAGATTTGCTCTGAGCTAACATCTGTGCAAATCTTCCTCTATTTTGTATGTGGGTTGCCACCACAGCATGGCTTGACAAGTGGTGTAGGTCCACACCTGGGATCTGAACCTCTGGACCCAGGCCACCAAAGTGGAGGACACCAGACTTAACCACTATGCCATGGGGCTGGCCCCTATTCAGATCTTCTCTTATTTTTCACACCAACATTTTCTAGTCTTCAGGGTACAGGTCTTGCACATATTTTGTTAAATTTATCCCCACATATTTCATGATATTTTACACTATTATAAATGTTCTCTTAATTTTATTTTCAGTTTTTTTCCTTGTTGTAGATAAGATAGAGTGAATTTTTGTGTACTGACTTTGAGTCCTTATTAAACTCACTTATTAATTTCAGTAGCTTCCTAGTAGAATCCTTTAGGATGCACCAACAGACAATAAGCACATCAATATGGACACCACCACTGCACTAGGGAACGCACTTAATGAGACATTAATTCATATTCACCAGAACGGCTATAATAAAAAAAGACAACTACAAATCTTGGCAAGGACGTGGAGAACCCGTATCCCTGCTACCTTGCAAGTAGGGATGAAAATGGTTCAGCGACTTTGGAAAGTAGTATGGCAGTTTCTTATAAAGTTAAGCATAAATTTGCCATATGACCTATAATTCTAATCCTATATATCTAGCCCAAAGAACTGAAAACATATGTCCACACAAAGACTTATATGCAAAGGTTTATAGCAGTAATTATTCATAAAAGCCAAAAAGAGGAAACAATCCAAACGTCCATCAAGTGGTGAACAAACAAAATGTGCTATATCCATACGGTGGAGTACCAGTCAGCAATAAAAAGGAACAAGCCACTGATACACACAACTCTGAGTGAACCTCAAAAGTGGTATAATAGTGAAAGAAGCCAGCAGAAGAGACTATACACTATTTGGTTCCATTTACTTGAAATGTCCAGAAAAGCAGGTTTATAGAGACAGAAAGTAGATGAGAGCTTGTCAGGGGCTCGGAATGCAAAAACGGCACGAAGGATCTTTGTGGAGCGACGGAAAGTTCTCAAACTAGATTGTGCTGTTGGTTGTACCTGAGTTACACTTAGAACGGGTGCTTGATGGTATGTAAATTCCACTTCAATAAAGCTGTTAAAGCAAATCTAGTGCCTAGGGAAGAGTGAGTTTGCAGAACATTATATTCAGTATGATAGAATTTATGTAAATATAAAAAGACAATATTCACATACATGTATATATGGAAGTAGAATACACAGTACAGTATGACCACACAGACCGGATACACACCCAAACCAGACAGACTGGCGGCATCTAGGGAGGGAGGCTAGGTCTGAGGAGGAGAACACAGAGGACTTCATATGTAATGTTTCAAACAAAAACAAACACATGACAATATGTTAACATTGATCCATTTTGGGTGGCAGGTGCATGAAGTTTTCTCTAAATTATTTTTGTACTCATTTTCTTCAATTAAAAATAAAAACAGAGCTAAATTAAACCAAAAGTAAACATAAATGATTACCTAGTTCCTTCATTAATTTTAATTCCTGTATGGCTTTAATTCGAATATCAAACACCACCTAAAATAGAAAAATAAACTAATGACTGTGTATAAGTTGAAAACAATGGGAAGAGAGGAAAATGAAGATTGTCAGTGTGGGCATATACAGATTATCTGAGTTATTAATTACCTGACATTTAGTAGTTTTTCCCTACTTGAAAAAAATTTTTTTTCTATCCCTGAAATTCGTTTTCTGTCTTCTACAAAGTCAAAAGCAAAAACTTACATCTTAACAGTTTTTTGGGTTTTTTTTAAAGATTTTATTTTTCCTTTTTCTCCCCGAAGCCCCCCAGTACACAGCTGCACATTCTAGTTGTAGGTCCCTCTGGCTGTGGCATGTGGGATGCCGTCCCAACATGGCTTGATGAGCGGTGCCATATCCGTGCCCAGGATTCGAACCAGCAAAACCCTGGGCCACCGAAGCAGAGTGCGTGAACCCAACCACTCGGCCATGGGGCTGGCCCCAACAGTGAAGTTTTTACCAAAGTGATGTTAACTGGAATGGAAAAGACACCTACAGAAAACTAAAGAAATAATTCTAGCTAGAAAGGCAAGTTGACAAACCACTAACCTTTCTGATGAGAGCAAACAAAAGAAAGCACAAGTAATACCATTTCCTTAGGTTAGGAATGATGACTTCAGGGCCAATGAGCGTAAGTAATATAAAAATGCACAACACTGATGCAACGGCACTATTTAAATTACTTTCAATTGTTTTCTTTTCTTTTGTTTAGGCTAATTGCCTCTAGGCATAAAATGGTGGAAATTGAGGTGTAAAAATGATGTCAGAGATCATCGACTCAACCCTCCCACCAGAGCCTCACTGTGCGCCAACAAGGAGCAGAGACTGAAGGAATCCGGACTGCACCAAAGCCTACCACTTAGGGTCAGGGCGGTAGGTCTCCTGAGCTTTATTTAACTGGTCTCACACTGTCCCCTCTGCTACATCAACAAATACTAATGCATCTGAAGGAATTATAATATTTATAGAAAACATTCTACTAAGTTTCTTTTAACGATACAGGAAAAAAACCAAATTGAGACTACAGAAATATAAAAAGATGTTTCCTGAAATAATATTTAAGGAAATCAGTATCACAGTCTTCAAATGGAAGACTGAAGGAATCCCTTTTAAGAGCAGTTGGCTTTATAGAGAGCAAAGAGTATAATGTAGAGCAATTTAGGTTAAACTTAAAAAAAACCCACAAAAGCAAAACAAAGATACCTGTTTTAAAAATACAGATCTTTGAAAACATCATTTTATATTTATCAAAGCCAGAGGATTCCATGTACTAATTAAACAGGTAACTCTCACATTCTAATTCTAAGCTTTGGAGGAAAATGGGGGCCCATATTTTCTCGAAATATGCCAAGGGTTAATAATACAGGTAAATAGGCAATAATCAGATGTTTTAATAAGAAATTGATTTCTTAAGATTTAGCAGTCTACTGAGACAACTGTTCTGAAAGATTAACATATTGTTTTCTAAATAAAATTCTGTTAACTAAAAAACCGTCAAGCAAACTTTAATTATAATCCACTCACTGTGTTAACAGTTGCTGATATTCTAACTTGCTCCTCTTCAGATTCTAATTCGCATAAATTTTTAACTTGGAGCCAGTCAATCTCATTCATACTAGTGATCCATTTCTCTTGTTTGGTCAACAAACTGTAGGCAAAAAGATGTTTAAAAAGGTTGTCTTTACACAGCACTTTTATGAATCAGAAAATTAGTACTTTTCCTTAAGCCACCATGTCTAAAATTCTCCATATGTTCCTTAATGTTACTAATTAAAGGTGACAAGTTCTACTGAGTTGGCTTTTTGAAAGCTGACTATCTTTTTATTGTAGTGTTAGGTAGTATTCTATGGAATCCATATTCATGACTCCAAATATTTTTGACCTTTACAAAGAACTTACTGCCACAATTTTCAAACAGAACTGTTGTAACTGAGCAGTAAGTTGCAGACTTCTGCCTGCAAACTGGAATCACTGGGGCAGCTGTAAAGGAGGACCCATGCCGGAAGCCCACCCACAGGCTTTACACTGATTTTACTAACAGGACAGCCACGCACAGTAGTGTGGACTGACACTGCATAAAAGTGCTACATAAGGGGCATCATTCACATCACACACATTGCATATTTGCATTTTGCGTGTGTGTGCACATGTGTGTGTGTGAGAGGAAGATTGGCCCTGAGCTAGCATCTGTTGCCAATCTTCTTTTTGCTTGAGGAAGCCAATCTTCCTATATTTTATGTGGGATGCAGCCACAGCGTGGCTTGACGAGTGGTGCTAGGTGCATGCCCGGGATCTGAACCTGCAAACCCCAGACTACCAAAGCGGAGCACATGAATTTAACCACTACGCCACTGGGCTGGCCCCTGCATATTTGTATTTTTATTATAGTTTTATTTTATGAAAGCAGATGGCAGTAGAGTGTCTTATTCTAACAAAACTTTCCTATCAGTGGTAGTAAAAGGTCCTGAGGAAGGAGTGACTTCTAACTCACGCAGAGGCACTGAATGGGCTGGCACAAGTCTTCTTTGGGACTGTGTATCAGAGCCCTAGAACACAATTTTACTCTTGATTTCAGTTATTCCACCCTAGGACTCCACCTTAAGTTAGCAATCCTAAACTTAAGAAAGTTTTAAGCACACAGATGTTCCCTGAAGACTACCTTAAAATAGGAAAAACTGAAGGAAGGTGACAATGATGATGTTGCTAGCTAAAACATCGGGCATTTACTATGTGCAAACACTTTGTAAGCACCTACCTTTTTCAATCCTTATAACTCTACGAAGCTGGTACTAATTACTATCCCCATTCTATCTAAGATGAAACTGAGCAGAAAGATGCAGTAACTTGCCCATGGTCACACTGCTAGTCAGCGATAAAGCTGGGAACAAACCGGGGCAGCTGGCTCCAGAGCCCTTGTCTGCACCCTCTACACCTGCTGCCTCACAGAAGAGCAGGCAGGGAAATGACAACATCAACACAGAGCACTACGTAGTCAGGAAACGAGGTTCATGAAGAGTCCACAAACTTGGGGGAAAGCAGGATATAACTATTTATCTACAAAATAAGCATTATGTTTACAAAGAAAAAACCCTAAAACAAAAAAACAGTTATTTGAAATCAGAAAAACAGGAAAGCTAACAGTGACTGACACTGCATAGGTGGTATGGGGGTGCTGTTTGGGAGCTCCTATCTTTGCTTCTTTATTTCCCAAATCCTAATAAACGTCTATTACTTTTTATAAAGGAATACATAATATATGGTTTTTTTCTTGTGAGGAAGATTCGCCCTGAGCTAACATCCATTGACAATCTTCCTCTATTTTTTTTGCTTGAGGAAGATTAGTGCTGAACTAACATCTGTGCCAGTCTTCCTCTACTTTGTATGTGGGATGCCTCCACAGCACGGCTGATGAGAGGAGTAGGTCCATGCCCAGCATATGAACCTGTGAACCCAGGCCGCTGAAGCAGAGCACACGGAACTTGAACCACTTGGCCACGGGGCTAGCCCCCATAATAAACTTTCAAATTAAATGAACAAGGTGGGGAAATAAATGTCTGGAAAATGCCTGTCCAAAAGAGTAGCAGTGATAAATCTAATTCAAAATATATACAGTTCACCAGTGCTCTGCTTCTCTGCATCACAGCCACCATAAATAATGACACAGAGACTGCAATCTAAATACACCCAAAGCACTGACCACGCAGGGAACTGAGTCACCGTTCGTAACCTGAAGTCTTGAATAATGGAAATCTGGGGGTTTCCAGTGTGTGGGTATAGACACACTGACTACAGAAATGTACAGTTAACAGACGTGGATACCAAATGCGGAGAGCAGCAGCACTTCTGAGCTTCAACCGGGGCTTACAGGAATCAAGGGTGTAATTCCCATGAAACAGCCCATCTGGGCAACTGGAAGGATCTCAAGAGTCATAAAAAGGATTCTAACAAAACACTGAATTGCGCTATGAGATTCTTGTGACAAAATATTCAGAGAAATTTCTCTATGATTTTAGTATCCTCATAAAAAAATTGCAGGAACTTTTTTTGTCAAAATGTGCCTTCAGTTTTATAATGAGTGCTAAGCAAAATTCACTTGATAGGATTCTGCTTTACAGCCCACTAACCTAGACTATATTTAGTCTATAACTACATTATTTACTTACATTTACCAAAAAATAATCACATTACAGTATTTTTCTCCAAGTTGCCTAACCTAGAACATTCCTATTTACAATACATAGAACACAATGTCTAGAAACAAAAAGAAGTATTTAACTCTTATCATTATTAAAATAAAGCTTTAGAGTTCTAAGAGATAATACTGTAATTAAAATATAGTCATGGTTTGCTTAACAATGAGATACGTTCTGAGAAATGCGTCACTAGGTAATTTGGTCGTGCGCACATCATAGGGGGTGCTTACACACACCTAGATGGTACAGCCTACTGCACCCCTAGGCTATATGGTACTACTCTTATGGGACCTCTATTGTATATGCAGTCTGTTGTTGACCAAAATGTCGTTATGCAGCTGGAACGTGACTATAACTTAAAAAGAACTCTCTTTTTAGCAAGTTACCTGTTATCATGATTAGAATCCCGAATTAAAATTGAGCTTCCGTTTCTGAGACCTTGTTCTCTGAATGTCTTCTTCAAGTCTACCTTGGGAATGGTGGTCCAGTTCTTTTCTCCTATAGATTCAGTATTGTTGATTAAGACAACACCTCCTGGGATTGCTAAAGATGTGAATACAGTGCCTACTTCTGCATTCGATGGAAAGACATGTGGAAATTCTATCAACTGCTGACACTTTTCTCCTTCACTGCTCGTTGCTAGATGAAGAACATTTAAAAGCAGAGGTTCACAGTCACTACCAGTTGGAATCTGGATTCCACCAACCTAGAAGAATATCAAGACATCCATTAGAATAGTTTATATTTGCCAAAATTAAGTCAGCATAATAACATAGTAAAAGACTACTCTTTAGAACAATTCTCATTTTTTTCTTTTCAAGTGAGATAAAATTTTCATAAATGTCTTTTAAATATCAGAAGAACAATTTTTCTTTTGAAATTTTCTCTTGGCCATCTTTCATTTTTTAGGAGAGAAATCTGGAGTGGACACAGAGATGTATGAGTTCTCAGTGGTGCTTGCCCCCTTCTGAATTCCCATAGGGAGTCACAGCCTGGCGCAACAGAGGTACTTAATAAATCTCTCTAACATATAACTAATACTGACTGAACATGAAAGTTATCGGACATTTCAGCAGTTTTCTAATATCTAATTGCCTTCACATATACTGAATAAAATTTCATTACAATGACTTAAAAAAAGATCCCAAACTATCATGAAGTACTTCTTTGATACTTTCTTACCTCCACCCCATTCCATACAAAGATGTCTTCCCCATCAGCAAGTTCAATTTCACTCAGTGTCAGGCTGTCTCCTAGGAAGATGAGATTATCAGTGAGACTGTTCATCACAATCGTTGAAAACAATTTAATGAAAGAAAGAGCTCAGACACAAACATTTGTTTGAAAAAGCATTTTCATCAAGGAAAATTAAGAAGGCAGTAATTATGTTTATGATATTGCTATTGTTTCACGTTATTTTTATCTTTATGCCCTCCACCACTCTTTAGTTTTCCTTTTTTTCACTTATGTAAGCATTTCCCCATGTTGTTACATAAGCTTTGTGACCATGAAAGCAGAGAAAGAGAGTTCACATGAAGGTCAACAGTACTCGACATTGTGAACGGGAGTAAGGCTTCAGCATCAAATGGTCCTAGCCCCACCACTATTCGGCTGTTCACATCTCTGCACTTCAGTTTCCTCATTACGAAATGGGGATAGAAGAATTTTGTGAAAATCAAATGAGATAATGCACACAAAAGACTTATCTCAGTATTTGGCATAGTGAAGTCCAAAATAAATGTTACTATTGCTACTGCTATTATTATTGTTTTGTTGTTATTTAAAGGAAATAAAAACTTTTAAGCTCTCGAAGTACTTTGGTACTTTTGCTACAAAATCTGAAGCTGAGAGTGGGGTAAAAAAATCAAGCCATACAAATACGACTGAAATAGTTCTAAACCATTTGCTCAAAAATTTGCGGTAATATAAAAAAAATTCCAAAGCCTTTTAAAAAATTGTTTTGGTAGAGAGGTAGCTTTAATTTCAGAAAATATAAAATATTTCCACGCTAACAAAATTTTGCATACTACATAACCTGGATACATTATAAATTGGATAAATTATTTGTTTGAAAACTGACAATGTGATGATAATCTACATAGTTAAGAAAGTTGTAGGTGGGGAAAGACTGGCAAAGAGTAGAAAATTACAAATAACCCCCCAAAAAATATAAATACGTAAAATGAGTTGCTGTGTTTTAATATTTATCTTACCATCAAGCGTCTGGTAAACGTGAAGTCCTGCTGGTAAAAGCTTTGCAACACTAAGAACCATATCTCCTTCCCAAAATTCTAACAGCTGAAGAATATTAAGGAAAGAAAAGAGAACACAGGAAAGTAACACACATATCACATTTCCAGGTTAAGTAAGAAGAGCATTGCACCAACTTACATATGGAGATGACACAGGGAGCGAGCAAATGAATACTCCCATCCCCACCCAACGCCAAAACATGGAAAGATGACATCACTCGTTGTTTAGTCGAATCCAAGGATGGCTAGATCATCCATTGGTGACGGAAGAATCTTAGCACACACAAAGAGCACATGACCATCTAAACAACTGTACTTAATTCATGGGAAGACCACTTCTATCAGAAAGCAAACTCATCAGCATGCCATCCCAGGAATCACTGCCCCAAAGCACTGCTCAGGGAAGAGCAGCACTGACTCTAGCAGACAGTAACATTCTTGTTACTTGAAAGGAATGTCTCTCACTGTAAATTTAAAAAGTGGCATTACCAGTTTATATAATAGATTACCAGGGATCTGTTCTCTGAGTTTCTAGATCCAAGACTCTGAGGACTGTGGGAATCTTGCCAAAATAACCTCACCCATAAAGGTCAGTCCTAGTCAGTCTCTCTCCACTATACCCTAAGATAATTCTCTTAAAAAGAAATTTCATATTTACAAGTGATGAGTTAACCGTGTCACTCACACAGCCTCTTGCCAGTGGCTTACTTCTAAGATAACAGAGATGCGCACTTCAAACACCAAAAAGCAGACTGGAGTGAACCTAAAACTTACAAAGGAGAACAGGTCTTTTGCATTTGAAACGTCACCCTAGACATGGTCAAATCTCCAAGTCCACCTTTATCAACACTGCCAGGATTGGCTCAGAAATGAACTCTTAATGCAAAAATTCAGAAATATTAGACAATTTCAGAAATCCTGATACTGATCCAACGTTTAAATATCATTCAAATCAACTAAAGTTAAAAAACAAACTGGCCTGCTTTTCTTTGTACAAGAGAAAAATCAAAAGAAAGCTAATCATTTTGATAATTGATAGTTTTTCAGAAAATTCATTTATTTCTGGGGAAAACAAAAAGAAGCTTACATTTTCTAACTCCCTGCTCCTTGATCAGGAAGTAGTGTGGGGTGAACAAGTGCGACCCAGAGGAAAGACCAGGGCTGGAGTCCTAGTTCTACCATTAACTAGCTGTCTGAGCAAGGGCAAGTCACTAGACCTCTTTAAATCGCAATTTCTTCACCTTTAAAATGGGGTTAGCCCGCCCTCATGAGGTTAAAAGAACCAAAGGACGTAATTTATATGAAAGCACTATAAGTAAAATAATGAGCACTGCTGTGGTCATTAAAACACAGCTGAATAAATTATTTGGAGACAATGATTGAGTCGATGTTTGTTTTCACTAGAGACTAGTAGGTATTTCCCTTCACTTAGGAATCTTATTAATAAATGCTATTCTATACTGCAAGGTACAAAAATTAGCTGCTTTTATTTGTTTAGTAGTTCTCGGTTTTAGGCAACATGCTTATCTTGATCTTTTCACTCCATTTAAAAAATAATTCTATTTGTTTTCCCAAAAAAGAGAACTTTATACTCTTTCTCCCCTCAAAATAAAATACAGCAGGCTTGGCTCTCCATTGGAAAACCGGCTGGCAGGGCTGTGTGAGTCTTGTCCATGCAGATAAGCCTCTCTAAAAACTTACAAGTAAGGGGACAACATTTGGGCCCTCTCTCTATGCAAGTGGCAAGTGTACGATTTTCCTAAGCAGCTTTGAAAATTAATAGTTGCATCCTGAGTAGGATATTCGAAAAGGAGAATCCAGCTTGAGATGGACCTTAATGTCTAAATTAAGAGGAAGTAAGGCTAAATTACCTGAAATATTGATTGTCGAAGGTCTCCTAAAGTTTTTCTTTTATCAAAGGTCAAATCCCACACGCTTTCTGTTTGAGAGCCTACTGGGTGCAGAGCCCCGTTGAAGAAATGATAATGAGGGCCCAGGTGGAGATGCAATTCAAAATTATTTTCTGTAGAATCACATTCTGCCCTTTAAAGAAGCAAACAAAAAACCCAACCCATCAATGCTATGTTTTTGTAACAGGTACTGTTTACAAAACTTCAAAACTTACAACTTACAAAACTTACCTCTGCCACTGTGAATTCCAAGGAAAAGAAATTTTTTTTTTGAGGAAAATTAGCCCTGAGCTAACATCCACCACCAATCCTCCTCTTTTTTCCTCAGGAAGATTGGCCCTGAGCTAACATCAGTATCCATCTTCCTCTAATTTACATGTGGGACGACTGCCACAGCATGGCTTGATAAGCAGCGCCATGTCTGCACCCGGGATCTGAACCGGCAAACCCCAGGCTGCTGAAGCAGAGCACACGAACTTCAACCACTGAGCCACTGGGCCAGCCCCAGGAAAAACTGTTTTAATGTACACTCTGCAATGTTACTCTGAACAAATACTGACACTCAAAATCTTCCAATCCTAAGATTATATTACAGTTATGAATAAAATGCTAGAAACCTATTTCAAAAATTGTATTAAGTGCCAGATTTACAACTTCTATTTCATCCTTACTTCCAGTAACCCCACAGACTCTGCCATGAAACACTTGAAGTCGCTCTCATGAGCCACCTGAGCCTACTCTCTGCAGGTCAAATGTCTTCAGCATCAGCCTTGCACTGGCTGCTCTTCTCTGAATCTACCTCGTGGCCTTCAGCATGGTGCCAAATGCTACTGCAGCAGCATGACAACGGAGAGCTGGATGAGACTATCGCCAGATTCAGTTACTTCAGACACAACTCTATTAATGTGGTCATTAACATTAGCTAATTAGTGGTCAAAGGTAGCATTAGCTTTTTTGATGACCGCATTAAAGAGCTTAGCGCTGGCTGACTAAAGCCCCTAAAGTCATTTTGTTTTTTTATACCAACTGATAATCAATACCACTCATGCAGGTTATTTTTTGCACATAAGATATTTTACTAAGTTTTTATCTTCTTAGTGTCTTGATTTGAGATTTCCTTTGATGTTAGTTTGCCATTCAATCTATCTGCTATTTTTTCCCCCCAGCTCCAAGTCAATGATAAAAATGTTGAACACAGCCCTGCCACATAATCAGCCTCTTGGGTCCACAAGGAGACCATGAAAACATCCATTTCCCTAACCCAATACCACATCAACCCTGTAAGAGAGCAAATGAAGAACCAGTACTTCAGGGTCCAAGGTTAGGCCTCAAAAGAGAATGCTGAGATCATCAAGTTCCCACAAACCATCCCTTTAAGGATCCATTATAGGTTCTGCCCAAGATTGACATTAAGCTCGACAGTCTGTAGAATCCACAATTCCTTCCTTTGCTCACCTCTGGTCTGCTGTTACTACATGCCAGTTCTCCACAACTACTTAAATATGAGGGGTGATTTTCACAGCAGGCTTTCTTTGTACCAAGGGAATGACCTGACAGGCCAGGATACAATTCATTTAGTGCAACTATGTGCTCACTGATTTCTCTTGTCTTCTTAGCAATGGCCATTTATTTATGTGTCATTTCACTCACTCTCACAGATAAGGATAATTTCAAAGTAAAAGATACTCTCATTGGAAAAATTCAGCAGCTACGCAGACACTGGCATTAACTAGTTGATTTTTTTTCTTTTTTAATTTTCATTATTGAATTCTTAAGACCTAAATTAGATCCTCAATCTCCAGAAAAACCATTCAAACTCTAAAAGTAAGTTAAAATTACCTTTTTGTTTGCAGTTCAATGTTGGTTGCATCCATTTCACTCAGCAAATGATGTGGAACCCTGTATCTCGGATTACCTCGAGCTGTGAACAAAACTTGTCATTAACCAGCGCTGACCAAATAAAATCTGGCTGCTGAAGAGTAACATGGAAAACTGGAAAGGACCGTGCTGGGAGCTAGGAAAGCTTCCACTAACCATCTGTGTAAATACTAATTTTCTCTGGATCTCAGTTCTCCCATCTGAAAGATGAAAACATTGGAACAAATGAAAGGTAAACAGTTCTTTAAGCTAAGCTAGAAGAATTCTACTTCTTCAACTCTCTTTAAATATGCTTTTTAAAAAGAACACCCACTATTTTCTTCCTGATAACAAATGTGATCATTGGTTGCTGTAAAAATTCTGGAATGTATTTTTTAAAATGTAGAAGAAACAGATATTACCTGCAATCCCACTCCCAAGAGAAAATGTTAAAATTTGGTCTCTGCCTCTGGCCTTTTTTCTATACACACAATGTTATTTAAAGCACCTGGGATAGGATTCAACAAATTGGTAACTTGCTTTTTCATTTCCTACATTGTGAGCATTTTTCCAAACTCTTAAATGATTACATAGCAGTCCATTCTATAAACAGCATAATTAATCTAACCAATCTTTTCCTGTTAGACATTTAGGTGATTTCCAATTAGTCACTGTTATAAAATAATGAGGGTAACAAATATCTTTAAACACAAATATTTACTGACAGCTCTGATTATTCCAAAGCAAATCTGTAGAAGCAGAATTACCAAATTGGCTGTATTACCTTATATACCTACCAGCTATAGAGGAAGTGCCAACTGCTGAGAACCAGATTAACAGGAATATTTGACTTGGTAGGAAAAAGTGGCATCACATTGCAAACTGCTTATTTATATCCTTTCCCAATTCAGTACTGTGTACAATGGAATATATGTAAGAGCATTCTACAGATAAGGGAAATCAATTTGTCATATATTTTTCCGTTTTCCACTAGCTTGTCATTTGTCTTTCAACAGTGTTTAAGGTTGATATCACTTTTCCTTATTTTTTCTTTCTTTGCTTTTAAGCTTAGAAAGGTCTTCTCTACATTAAGATCAGAAAAAGATTTATATGTTATACATTTTAAGGTTCCTTTTTTATATAAACATTAAAGGAACTAAAATTTCATTCAAGTGATTAGTATAATTTGATTATATAATTGATTATACTAATTGCTAATTCAAATGATTAGCAATGAACCAAGTTCCCAGTTGTATTTATTGAGTGATTGGTTTTTCCATCTGACAAGCTACCTTATCATGGATTAAAATCTTAAAAATATTTACATCAATTTCTGGCTTACTGCTCTATTTCAGTGTTCTGTCCCCTCTTTGCATTAGCACTACACTGTCTTAACTGCTATAGCTTTATAATCATGTTTTTACTGATGGAGTAAATTTTCCTCCAGTAGTCCTGTCTTCAATTTTGATTAATTTCTCTCCCTAGGTGAATTGTACAATCATCTTGCCAAGTTCCATCTCTTCATCCTCCCAAAACGTTCATCAAGATTTTGGCTAGATGGGGCTGGTCCCGTAGCCAAGTAGTTAAGTTCCCACGCTCCGCTTCGGCGGCCCAGGGTTTCGCCGGTTCGGATCCTGGGCTCGGACATGGCACCGCTCGTCAAGCCACGCTGAGGTGGCATTCCACATGCCACAACTAGAAGGGTCCACAACTAAGAATACACAACTATGTACCAGGGGGCTTTGGGGAGAAAAAGGAATAAAATAAAATCTTTAAAAAAAAAAGATAGATTTTGGCTAGACTTTTACTCAATTCCTAAGCTAACTGGAAAATCATCATTTAGTACATATTCCAATTATGTACATACTAAAATTCAATTCACTGAAAAAGATAATATTCCATCTGAAGATAGTCTTTTTCTGTTAATGTATATTTCTAAACTGTGGATTCTGCTCCATAAAATTTTTATCAGAACCATTACCATATCTTTTTCCCCTCAGAAAAATACAGAGCCTTTTCTGGTTAACAGAATAGTTATATAATTGTTTCAGATCCAGAAAGTTAATTTCCTTTGATTCACATGCAAATTAGTAACTGTTTTATTCTTATTCTTTATAAAAATGATCACTATTCTCATTCTCTAAGAGTAGTATCCTCTTCTCTAAGCATAGCTATGTTTCAATCTAAAGAGCTTTCCTAGTTAGGATTTTTTACTTTTGAGTGGACTTTGAGAAGTAATCAAAAAGTCTTACAGACTAATTCATGTTAGCGGCTTCAATTCAAAAATATTCTTTATCATTGTGGGTCTCAATGGTTAACCTCAATGGGGTGAGCTCTCTGAGCCAGCCCTGGTGGTAGAGTGGTTAAGATTCAGTGCTCTGACCCCTGCAGCCTTGGTTTCTTTCCTGGTCAGGGAACCACACCACCCATCTGTTGGATGTCAAATTGTGGTAGTGGCATGTTGCTGTGATGCTGAAAGCTATGCCACCAATATTTCAAACACCAGCAAGATCACCCATGAACAGGTTCCAGAAGAGCTTTCAAACTAAGACAGGCTAGGATGAAGAACCCAGTCACCTACTTCCAAAAAAATTGGCCATGAAAACCCTACAAAAAGCAGAGGAGCAGTATATGATACAACACCGGAAAATGAGAGGACAGTGCAAACAGACCGGGCAGGGTTCCACTTTGCTGTACACAGAGGCTCGCTAGGAATCAGAACTGACTCAATGGCACTAATAACCAAATGAGCTCTCTTAAAAGGTTCGCAAAGAGTGCTTCAAAGATACTTCAACTGCAACTGCTCAGAGAACACATTACCTTGAGGGAAAGGAAAATAAGAACATAAGAAAGGGAACATATGAAAACAAGACCAAGGCCACTTACAACTCAAAGGCAACACCTAGTGAATAACAGAGCCAAACCTGTCCATAAGGGAATCACATGGAAGTAGCCCCCACAACAAGAAAACATTGTGTGATCCCAGAAAATCCAATTTTGAAAATCTAACTGTTGTCTCATATTATTAGAGGCGAAAAAATTAAATAGAAATATATAATCTTTATAAAATGACAGACTGTTGGATTTCACCTGGTGTAATGTATTTCCTACTGTTAGCTTTAAAAAATTTAAAAATGTTCCAAGACTAATTTTCTTTTAAAAGGGTAAAAATTAAGATAGCAATCAATATTTATCTTCTAAAGTCATTAACTTACACAAATAGGATCATTTCTCTCTCCATACCTTCAGGGGGTCTCTGCAACTGGGATTTCCGATAAAACAACATGTAGGCACTTTCTTTACCCTGAAACTGCTGTTGAATATCCTTTTCCTTGATTGGTTGGACTTTGGAATCATTTATATCAAACCAGTGGGGACAGGACGTTCTACCATTGAATCCTGGGGATTCTGAAGGAAGGGTCTTGAAAATTTGTTGATCATTCCTTTGGAAATCAGGCTCAGCCTGGAGAGAAGAGTTCTTCAAGAGACGAACTGTACTTTCATCTGAACTGAGTAGAAATGTCTGAGAATGAAGCTGTAAGAACTATACAAAAACAAAAAACAAATACTAGGTTAATAAAAAACTTTTGTAATTAGACAGCATAAAAACTTTATCTTCCTCTCTGTGATTACATATTTTAACTTCACCTTTATTTTTAGCCTGGCCAGCCAGGAGGAAAAAACACCCATTTGGGCCATAACAGAACATTTAATAAATATCAGAGCACTCTCTGTTAAGCTAACAGCTGCATCAAGGGACAAAGCTGCCATGCCACAATCTAAAAATATTTTAATTATACCTTAATACTGCTGTTTAAAAAAGTACTTTACTCAAACAGATTAGGTAGAGCAAATACTTCTGAAATGTTTAGAGCAATCTAAACAAACAAAGCACAGAACAAAGGCAACCACAGAGAAGCACCATAGAAGATAATTTCAAAACTAGTGACCCAGACAAACCCTGCTGGGATAAAGTAATAATTAAAGGCCTAAACTATTGTTTAACATTAATTAAATTGAATGTTGTCTGTCCTGGAAGCTACAGGCTAGCTCAGGACATCAAAGCAGAGAAAGGCTGAAGTCAATCCCAAACACTGTTTCTCCAGCTCTTCCAGCGACAGGCTCAGCTGCCCTCTGTCTAGCCCCCCTGCACCCTCTCCTCTCTCATTCCCTAGTCTCTGTGTGGCCTTGCAGTTCCTCCTCTTCTCTCAGCACAAACTTTACATGGAAAATCACTTGGGAGGTTTATGTAACATCTGCTTAGCTCACCAATCAGTATGGAAAATTCTTTTCTCTTGAAAAGAAAGAATTTGTGGTAACGAAAACTCTCTAATCAAAAGTACTATTTTATCACAAACAGAAGGGCATGGGGCATATGACCCCCGCCCAAACATATTGTTAACACTGTATAATCGATGGTAAAATAGTTTTTAGCTAATTTGTTTTAGGTACAATAAAATATCAACAATTTGAAACCTTTGAGTAAGGAACTTTCTGAATAAATAATTTTTTCTTTGATAGTTGAGGATTAACTCTTTTAAGCCTCAAACTTCAGTACAGTCTGGTCCTAGTAATGGCAGGGAAGTCTTATTGGACTAAGCCTCCTGATAAAAATGATAAACTCTAGACAAAACAACGAAAACAAGTGCTTGGAGAGTAACCAAGGCAGGCATAACGTGGGGGGAACATAATCCTCCAACAAAGAGAAGCACACAGGCCAAGTTCTACACTAATCCTCCTCTTCCCAGCGGGCAGCAGGGCACAGAGGCAGAGAGTTCAAGCAAAGGGCAGGAGTCTTACAGGGTGGCGGAGGAAACAAAAGGTGAGAAGGCCAGAGAGGCTAGAAAGCGAAAGGGAAACTCCTATAAAGGAGCCCCGAATCTGTATCAAACCGCCTCAAATCCTTGGTGAATGGTGCACAAACCGCCCCAGACCCTGGGAACCCAGCGTAAAGCAGAGGCTGGGAGGGTCTGGATCGGAGCAGAGATTCTAGCACCCTGCTGCTGGGTAGAAAGAGCACGGAGCTAAAGCCCTGCCAAACTGGAGATGTATGACGAACTTCTGAGGCTCTCCACTGAAACCCTAGAAGGGCCGGCATGCCCTAGGTTTGGGGTTGGCAAACTCTTTCACAAAGGGCCAGAGAGTAAACATTTTAGGCTTTGTGGGCTAGGAGGCAAACTTGAAGACATTATGTAGGTACTTACACAACTTTTTAAAAATAACCATTTAAAAATGTAAAGACAGTTCCTAGCTCACGGCTGTACCAAAGCAGGCAGCAGGCCCTTTTTTGCCCACAGGCCACAGTTTGCTAAGCCTTCCCTAAGAGGAAGGACCATGCATGGCCCAGGACTAAGAGCTACTCCATAGGACTAACAGCAAAACTGCAACAGACCCACCCTACCACAGCCCCAAATGAAGCTTCCAGAGGATCAGGGCGACTCAAAGGTATTTGATGGCCTGTTAGAACATAACGTGGAACCCTTTAGAGATCAAGAACACAATCCACAGTCTCCACAACACATCATCCACAGTGTCCAGGAGGCAATATAAGATTACATGATATGCAAAGAAACAGGACAATGTGATTAGCCATCAAGAGATGATACAGTCAATTTGCAAGAGAGAATAAGTTAATAGAAATAGACTCAGAAACAATCCAGATGTTGTAATAACGAAGTTAATAAAAATAAGTTGATAGAAATAGACTCAGAAACAATCCAGATGTTGTAATAACAAAGTTACTAAAAATAAGTTAATTTATAGGAAAGGATGGACAGAGTGGGTTCAGATGGGGAATTTCAGCAGAGAAATGGACACTCTAAATAAGAATTAAGTAGAAATTTTACAGCTGAAAAATACAATATCTGAAGCAAAAAGTTCA
This sequence comes from Equus asinus, assembly GCF_041296235.1. Taxonomy (NCBI): domain Eukaryota; kingdom Metazoa; phylum Chordata; class Mammalia; order Perissodactyla; family Equidae; genus Equus; species Equus asinus. The sequence goes on along the minus strand of NC_091808.1, from coordinate 7,637,953 downwards.
TTGGCTGGGCTTAACAGAAGTCTGGTTACAGAAGAAAGAACCAATGAACTTGAAGACAGATCAACAGGGGCCGGCCCTGTGGCCGAGTGGTTAAGTTTGCGCAGCAGCCTGGGGTTCTTGGGTTTGGATCCCAGGCACAGACCTACATACAGCTCACTGAGCCATGCTGTGGTGGTGTCCCATATACAAAACAGAGGAAGACTGGCATGGATGTTAGCTCAGGCAGCATCTTCCTCACCAAAAAAACAAAACAGAACAGTAGAGAAAATCAAGAAAAGCAAAGTTTTTAAAAAAAAGTTTAATAAATTTGATAAACCTTTAGCAAGACCGATAAAAACAGAAAGTTTGGGGCTGGCCCAGTGGTGTACTGGTTAAGTTTGCACGTTCTGCTTTGGTGGCCCAGGGTTTACAGGTTCGGATCCCAGGAACAGACCTAGTACTGTTTGTTGAGCCACGCTGTGGCAGCATCCTACATAAAACAGAGGAAGACTGGCACAGATGTTAGCTCAGCAATAATCTTCCTCAAGCAAAAAGAGGAAGATTGGCAAGAGATGTTAGCTCAGGCCAATCTTCCTCACAAAAAAGAAAGAAAGAAAGAAAGCTACAAAGCACAAATTATCAATATCAGAAATGAAATAGGGAACATAACTTCAGGACTTACAGACATTAAAAGGATAGCATGGTGATATTTCAAACAACTTTATGCTAATAAATTCAACACTTTAGATAAAAGAACAAATTCCTTAAAAATCACAGTTTTCCAAAATAAATAAAAACCAACTTCATACTGTTTGCAAAAGACACACTTGCATAAAAAAGCTTGTATGGTTACATTAATACCAGACAAGGCCGAAAGGCAACGAATATTAGCAGAGATAAAAGAAGGGCATTTCACGTCAGGGGCCGTAACAATGCAGAATGTGTGTGCACTTAATCACACAGCTTCAGAATAGCTGAAGTGACAGCGTCAAAATTTTGTCAAAAGGAGGAAGAGACAAATCCACAGTTATAGTTGGAGATTTAAAAACTCCTCTCTCAGTAATTGATGCAAGAAGTAGACAGAAAAATGAGTAAGAACAGAGAAGACATAACACTATTAACCAATTTGACCGAGCTGACATGTATGAAACACCATACCAACAACTGCAGAAAATAACTCTTCAGGGAACACAGAACATTCTGCAGGAGAGACCATATTCTAAGGCATGAAACGAGTCTCAGTAATTGCAAAAGAACTGAAATCACAGAGAGCATGCTCTCAAAGTATGATGGAATTAACTAGAAATCAATTTATAGGTGTAACAAGAAGATAATTAGAAATCTCCCCCAAATATTTGGAAAGTAAGCAACTTCCAAAAACCTCACGGGTCAAAGAAAGAATTACAAGGAAAATTACAAAATATTTTGAACTGAATGACAATGAAAACATGTCAAATTTAGCTGCAGCTAAATTAGTGCTTTGAAGGAAATTTAAAGCTTTAAAAACATGTATTAAAAGGAAGGTTTAAAGGGGCTGGCCCCGTGGCCGAGTGGTTAAGTTCACATGCTCCACTGCACGCGGCCCAGTGTTTCATTGGTTCAAATCCTGGGTGCGGACATGGCACTGCTCATCAAACCACGCTGAGGCAGCGTCCCACATGCCACAACTAGGAGGACCCACAATGAAGAATATACAACTATGTACCAGGGGCTTTGGGGAGAAACAGGAAAAAATAAAATCTTTAAAAAAAAAAAAAAAAAAAGGAAGGTTTAAAAAGAACTGAGATACTAACCCAAGAAGCTAGAAAAAGATGATCAAATCAAATACTAGAGATAAAAGGAAGGAAATAATTAAAAACAAGAGCTGAAATCAATGAAATAGAAAACAGATGAGCAGTAGAGAAAATGGGCAAAGGCAAAAGTTTGTTTTTTGAGAAGTTTAATAAACTTGATAAGCCCCAAATAAGATTGGGAAAAAGGGAGAAAACACAAATTATTAATACTAGGAACCAAAAAAAGGAAATAACTTCAGGTCCTACAGACACTAAAAAGATAATATGGGTTGTTTTGAACAACCTTCTGCCCATAAGTTTAACACCACAGATAAACGGATAAATTCCTTTTATCTACAATTTTCCAAAACAGTGCAAGAAGTAACTGAAACATAACTCTACAATCAAAGAAATTAAAACTATAATTTAAAAACCTTACTACAAAAAACGTTGCAGGTCTAAATGGCTTCACCAAACATTTAAGAAAGAAATAATAAACTGATGCTAGAAAAATTCTTTCCAAAAATATAAAAAAGAGAGTATTTCCCAACTCTGATACTAAAATCTGACAGACATTACAAAAAAAGAAAAGACTGATCTCTCTCATAAACATAGACACAAAAATCCTTAATAAAATATGAGCCAAATAAATATAGCAATGCATAAAAATATATCATGACCAAGTGTGATTTATCCCAGAAACATAAGATTTGCTTAACACTGAAAATATCAATCAGAATAAAAAAGAAAATCCATATGATTATATTGATAGCTGTAAAAAAAACCCCAGCGTTTGACAAAATCCAATCGGTAGTCAAAATGAATCTGTCAGTCAACTCTATGAATAAAAGCTAACTTCCTTTACGAAGCTAAGATTCACTTACAAGCACGGTCTAATTAAGACACACGGAAGCACTTAGGGAAGCACACAAGCTCTTCGCTCCTACAAGAAAGAGTCCAAAATATTTCCCGAGTGTTCTGCTGCTTTGCTTGTTTTCAGCAAGTTGTCTTATTTCTGGAAGTACCAGTTTTTGCATCTAATCTTACAGCCTAGGAAACCAGATCACCAAGTTTACTAAACTTGTGTGTAAAAGAAAGATCAAGTGAAATTTGGCTGAATATCTGAAGACATTTCTATAAGTAAAATGATAAGCTTTAGGGTATGCACTTTGTGATTTTTGCTGCTGTGATCTTTTTTTGCTTACTTCTTGATTCTATGATAAAAATTACTTTATAACTTAATACTTAATAAGTACTTAATTGAATTCTAACCATTAAACAAAAATAGTGATTTTATTTTCACCTAATTTAAATTTCCTTCAGCAAAGGAATTCATGTTGCTGGGATCATAATAAAATTTCCTGGGAATAGGACTTCCTATAATGACACCATGTGTTACCTTTCGCAACGGTCCATACTGTTTTCTATACTTCTTGTTCCAAGATATTCCTATCTTTTTCAAGAGTTTCTGGCCCAGCTGATCAACAGGAATTAGATTACTCTCCTCCTTAGGAAAGAAATACAAACTATTTTAAGAAAATCTGATAAGATATAACTGCAATATTTATGAGTTCAACAGGATCACATCTAATTAAACGTGTCTAAAACAGCAAATGTGTAAGTAGATTAACCATAATTATTTCAAAATAAAGAGTTTTTTAAAAAGTAGATTAAGGGGCTGGCCCCGTGGCCAAGTGGTTAAGTTCGTGTGCTCCGCTGCAGGTGGCCCAGTGTTTCGTTGGTTCGAACCTGGGCGCGGACATGGCACTGCTCATCAAACCACGGTGAGGCAGCATCCCGCATGCCACAACTAGAAGGACCCAGAACGAAGAATATACAATTATGTACCACGGGGCTTTGGGGAGAAAAAGGAAAAAAAATAAAATCTTTAAAAAGAAAAAAAAAAGTAGATTAAGCCTCAGTTTAGAAAACTTGAATTATGCCACTTTCCATGTGCCGAAGTTTAAACATTTAAAGAGCAATATCCAGATTATTCTGAGCTTTGGTAAATTCCTGATATTATGTGGGATTTTTAGAAGAAATATTTACGTGCAAAGAAGGATTATTAATGTCTTTTCTGAATGCTTTGAAGTACAAACAAGTTCTAAAAAGGGGCAAGAAGTGACTATTAAGGGCTGAAATGTGTCCCCTGACCAAAATTCCTATGTTGAAGTTCTAACCCTCATAATTTCAACTGTGACTATATCTGGCTAGGGCCTTTAAAGAATTGATTAAATTAAAATGAGACCATTATGGTGGGCCCTAATCCTGACTGGTGTCCTTGGAAGAAGAGGCAATGTGGACACACACAGAGATACCAGGGATGCACAGGCACATAGGAAAGAACGTGTGAGGACATAGCAAGAAGGCAGCTGTCTGCAAGCCAAGGAGAGAGGTATCAGAGGAAACCAAACCTGCTGACATCCTGACCTTGGGCTCCCAGCCTCCAGAACTGGGAGAAATAAACGTCTGTTGTCGAAGCCCCCCATCTGTGGGATTTTGTTACGGCCGCCCTAGCAGACTAATACAGTGGCCATAGACCAATACAGTTAAAGGACTCAGTCTAGGACCCTACTAAAAATTATGAAAAGTTATTTATTAAGAATGAATGAATAAATGAAAGAAGACCTGCTATCTTTACTATAGGGTACTAAGCAAACATTAAAAGTCATATACTTGAGGTATTACATTAGGAATGAAAAAGGGGACATAACTTCAGGTCCTACAGACATTAAAAGGATAATATGGGAAAACAGTAAATCCAAAACAGTATGAAAAGTAAATCCCAATTCTACTTAAAATGGCAATAACAATACCAAAAATACCCAAACCCAATCCCAATATATGTATATAAACACAAAGAAAGCAGAATGCAAAGAATATACATCAAAGTGTTAATGTCTAGGCATTTGGTTTATTGATACTTTTTGTTTTCTTTATATATTTTCTAGGGTATTTTCTCCTCTTAAATTTTCTACCAGGAATATGTATTTCTTTTATAACCAGAAAGTCTCCAATAAAAAAAATTTTTTAAACACACATAGAGAAGTCTCAAAGGAAAAAAAGACTATGAATAGTAATATCAGTTCTACCAACAAATCTCATTTATATGATATACACACACACACAAATATAAACACACACACACTCTCCCTACCTGTAATAAGATTGTTTTTAGAATCATCAGTGGATCATCAATCTCTTCTTCATTCTGAAGGTCTTTCAAATTCACATCTGGTTTACTTTTTTCCTCCTATAAAGGAAAATAATAAAGTTTCTATCAGTAATCCCTTAAAAGGTAATTAACAAAACAGGAATGTTTGTGCTACAGAGGTTTCAAGATGCATAAATGCTAAAAGCATCATAATAATTTCTACATGTTTTGGAATCAGGCAGACCTGGCTTTGGATTCCAGCTCTGGTTGAACAGTCCTGGACAAGTCACTTAATTTTTCTGGCATTATCTGTAAATGGGGACTGTGAGGTAAGCAAAGCCTCCAGCACAACACACAAAGTGGGGTCCACATCTTCTCAACTAAGCACTACGTGAGATGCATCCTACAAATGTTGATACGCTGTATTTCCAATACCATTCAGTTCAAAATATTTTCTGGTCTTCATCCAATTTATCCTCACTCACTTGTGTTGGCCTAATAAAATCCTACCCATCTTTGCAAGCTGAACTTAAACACTCCCTTCTATTTCCTGATCATCCAAGTTTTCACCCATTCTATGAACTTCTTTGGGAACATTCCAAAATTCCCCTGAGAAGGCATTTTTATTGATTTTTTCCAAATATGCCATCTTGCAAAAGTATTTTAAATTGGCTTAAAACCATAAATACAATTAGATCTAAACAATTAAGACAAAAATAATGAAATAGTGGAAGAATACGGCAGACTAAATACATTCTGCTGTAAAATTACTAAAACTGATGGATAAAGTAAAACGCAACACAACAAAACAAACAAACATCTTTTTAAACATGCACTGAACTAGGTAGAGAATATGAGGAAAATCCTCAAGGAAGAAGTGAAAGTGGAATCCAAGGAGGAAATCCAGAGTTGAGGCTACAGCTACCCAACCCTGCTGACACAGAGCTTCACTCTGACGCTCACAGGACAGGGTTTGGGAGACAAAGCCTAAGGGGCAACCCCAAGTAGGGAGCTGAATAACTGGTTTTCCAAACAACCAATTCTCTGCCATCACCTGGGTGTCCTTCGATTCAATCCGATTCTGACACTAACTTTGCTAAGTCTCACAAAACTGCCCCCACCTCAGACAGCAGCTGCAAGTGGGGTCCTCAGGCTACCTGCACTTCTGCCTGGCTGATTACCAATTCCAGGGTTCCTACCACCCCCATTTTAGGTTTGATAATTTCCTGAACAGCTCACAGAAGTAAGGAACTTATATTCAGGATTACAATTTATTATAAAAGATACAAATCAGGAGCTGATGACGAGGTACAAAGGGCGAGGTTGGGAAGGATCCTGAGGACAGGAGCCTCTGTCCCCATGGAGGCGGGGTGGCCACCTTCCCTGCACATGGATATGTTCACCAACCCGGAAGCTCCCTTAGTCTCCCTGTTTCAGAGTTTTCACTGACATTTTCATACAGTGGCATGACTGATTAACTCACTGGCCCTTGGAGGCTGACTCCAATCTCCAGTCCCTCTCCTCTCTCCAGGCCAGGGGGTGGGACTGGAAGTTCCAAGCCTCGAGCCACGTGGTTGGTTCCTCTGGTGACCAGCCCTCACCCTGAAGGTATCTAGGCCCCCACCAAGAGTCACCTCATTAGTGTAAGCTCAGGTATGGTTGAAAGGCATTCATTATCAACAACAAAAGATATGCCTATCACTCAGGAAATTTCAAGGAGCTCTATGCCAGGAACCTGGGACAAAGACCAAATAACATATTTTTTATTATACAAAGACAGACTCCAGCAAAATCCTAGAAACCTGAAAAGGGCTACACTCTCAATATAAGCATGACCAAGAAAAAAACCCACCCCACAATAAAAGACAATGGGGAACTGGCTTGCTTTGCCCTTGATACTAGATGAAGTGGAAAAACATTTCCTCTAATAATTTGTAATAACAAGTAGGTCCTTATGTGTTTTTGTCACCCAAACTCACATTAGCTGCATGGCTCTAAAACCACTAAGTCAAGATCTTATTTTAAAGCTGTTAAGGGTTGGAAGTGACCCCCATGCATGTGGTAGAGACAAACACATAACTTTCTTGGAGGAAGGCACTTTCAACTCAGGCCTCAAACTACTCTTATAAATCTAGTTCTTAAAAAAACCAACCAAGCAACCAAGCCTACAGTCTAAAATAACAAATCACAAGGAAATAGAACCAGTAGATATCCAAATAAGATCCACAAAGTCTTTAGATACTGCAATTATCAGGTACAGAAGAAAATAGTATGTTTAATATGTTTAAAGACATTGACGACTAAGGAATAAGAGATTTAAAAATGGTAGAAGGGGAGAGGCAGGCTGGCACTGCCCAGTATTTGGACACTGGTGCAGAGACACATGGGCTGCGTCCAGTGGTCCTGCACTCTGCCAGTGTACAAATGTGGCCTTGTGGGGACAGGCTGGTCCAGGAGGTACCAGTCCCAGGGCTCCCTACTCGGAGCTGTTGTGAAGCCTTCTTTGTCCCACTTCTTCAAATATGCAAGATGATGTTCGAAGTGAGGTCAACCATCAGTGAAGCAAAAGGCTCCCCAGAAGGCAGAAGGCATAGATCAGGCTGGTCAGGCTCTTCTTCACAGCCAGATCCATTGGGAATAGTTAACGGCCTCCATGCTAGAAGAAAGAGATTATCTTCTAGACAGACTGAGAGACTGAAATGTTGGCTTTAACCCAGGGAAAATGACATGAGGTTGATCGTGAAAATTATTCCTTGCAGACAGCACCTACTAAAGAAAGGCGTGAATGCAGGGAAGAGCTCCTTGAAGAAGAAGAAGAAATTGCTGAACTATAAGCAGAAAGAGCAATACCTCTCAATGATTAGAACATTTGGAATCCTTTGTCTCTAGGCACAAGAGACCTCTCAGGATAACGTTAGTAAAGAGACCAGCAGTGTCCAGCAGGTGCACCTACTGAAGTTGAAATTCTTAAAGCACTAACCATTATCCTGATCAAATTACCATAAAGCTCTGGATGAAAAGCTAGTGATTCTTAAATAGACTAAGGAAAAAATCAACAAATGAGACGCTTAATAGAAGCTGTGAATAAGGAAACATACTAAGCACAAATGGAAAGCAATCTTCCGACTGTCCTTTAAGTCCTGAGGAAGACCTTGCTAAAGTAGCAGAGCTTCAAGAGTACAAAAACAGGGCAGAGAACAAAACCAAAGAAAAGAATGCCTGCCCTCTCGAGTCACATAACAGAACCGGGAGAAGAGCCTGACATGCTAGAAAACAGCCAATCAATTCTGAAGAAATGAACACAAAATTGTAGAGATGTCGAAGGAAGCACAACCCAAAAGGAAGACACAGAAGAGAGAATCGTTACTCTTGAGACCAGCTACCTCACCACACAGTGTGAAGCTACCTCTGGGCATGACCTCAATGATAAACTTGAAAATGCAAATGCAAATAAATATTTTATGCATCAAAAGCCTGAGGATAAATCCCGCCAGCTAGCAAAGTGCCTGAAAGCTGACCCTGGCTGAGCAGAAGCTGCAACAGACACTGAGGAAAGCAGAGACACCTCCCTGGGTGGAAGCTGAACTGGCACAGAGGGTGGAGCACTTTCTAAGACTGAAGAGGGACTTGGCAATATTGGAAAAAAAGATTACAACAGATGGAGGCATAACTGGAAGGAGAAAACCAACAAGCACAGTGGGCAAGGCTAAGAGAAAAACAACAGTAACATAATGTTTATTAGACCTGTTCACAGGCTTCTATCAGAATTTAATAAAAGCCTTCAGCCTCATCTTTGAGAGAGAATAAAATAAAGCTAACATAATTGTTTGAAAGGGGTTGGGGAGAACGGCCACTCTAGAGAACAAGAACTCTCTACTAAGGGATCCTGGAAATGTGAGAAAGTGTGAGAAGGAAGGTAAGGTGATACGAATCGGCTCCAACTAGGCACGGATACACCGCGGCTGAGAGACCAGACGAGGCAAGAAGTGCTTCACTTCATCTGGCTGCAAATGTGCCCAACGAGCCAGCGTCTTCGCATACGAGGCACACGCATTTGAGAGCGATGCTTGCGTGCAGCCTTTCCCAAACTAGAACTGAAGTTCTAGCAATAAAAGAAATGGAAGGAAAAGATTGTAAAGGGTGAAACAAAACTGTCTTTTTCCAAAGGTGTCTACAACATAAGAGGGTTTAGCAAGATGGTTGGTTATAAAATCAACATACTAAAGATAACTGCTTTTCAATACACTAGCTGCAAACAGTCCAAAAAATACCAAGTACAGACAGCCCCACAGAACATCGCCCTGGTAAACACTTTCTTGGTAGAACAGTTTGACTTCTTTAATATCCAAACTTTACAAAACATATACGTATCTCTCAAAATATTCCAAGTACAACTGAGAGAGCATCAGAAATACGGACAGATGTTCTGAGAAGCAAATTGAATGTGAACAAAGAGAATGTGTACCTTGAATACTGTTGGCACCAGGAGAAGCCATTTTACCACATGTGGAGCTACTATTCACTAACGACAATGTTAACTGTTCTATAACCAGAAAGACATGTTTTAAGCATTCTGCATCCTAACGTGATGGCTTGTAGCTTACATATTGACGTTTTACTATGTTTTAGTTACATTTTAGAAAATTAGTTGAGAGTTTGGGGTTGTTGTGTAATACATTATAATTCTTCCCATTGCAAATAGCTGTTACCAGACTCCCAGTTAGCGCTTTCCCTCAGAACATCTGTAAGTTCTGTTCTTGAGAAAATTATAAAACATTTTTATAAGACATTAAAGGAGTTCTAGAAAAATGAAAAGGTGTGTCAAAACCCCAATGCTTTTGTGTGTGTGTGTGTGTGTGTGTGTGTGTGTATGTATGTATACAAGCTGATTCTAGAAATGTTCACAGAAGCATAAAAAGCTAAGACATGCACAACACTCCTGAAGAATATAACACACAGGAAGAATTGCCCTACCAGATATCATGACTTACTACAAAGCTAAAGAAATTAACAATGTGGTATTTGCCTAGGAATAGGAAAACAAAATAGAAAAAAAAGAACAATGGACAGAATAGAGCGCCAAAAGTGGACTCACATATAAACAAACAATTGACATAACAGAAGTGGCATTGTAGATTGGTGGGGAAAGAATGGATTATTCAGTAAATGGTAATGGGCAATTGCGTACTCAAATGAAAAAAAAAAATCTCACACCACTCAGAGGAAACCATTCCAGGAAGAATAACGTTTTAAAGGTAAAAGGCAAAATTGTAAGACTTTTACAAGACAATATAGGAGGAAAATCTTTATCATTGGTTGGTGCCATGAAAGACCAAGAAAAGCTGAGGAGGGGTTATTGACTAAAGGGGACTTAAGAGATATCCTAACTAAATATAAGGCATGATCCCGGACTTGATACGAAAGTGGGAAAGAAAACGCTATGAAAGATTTGGATGAGACACCTGGTGAAACCGGAGCATAAACTATGTAACAGACACTAGTATTCTATCAATGTTAAAATTCCCGATTTTGATCTGTCCTTACATAAGAGAATGTCCTTCTTCTCAGGAGCTAAACACTGAAGTATTTAGGGTTAAAGGGGCCCAATGCCTTCAACTTAATTTCAAAGGGTTCAGCACTAATAACGATAATGTTAACTCTGTGTCCGTGTATGTGTGTATACAGAGTGTGTGCCTGTACAAATGTGGCAAAATGTTAACCACTGGAGAATCTAGGTGAAGAGCATATAGGAGGTGTCTGGACCATCCTGGTTATTTTTCTCTAAGTGTGAAATTATTTAGAAATAAAAATTTAAAACTTCTACCTGTATCAACTTTCAGTGCCTATAAAAAGTTTTCTACAGAGAATATAACAAATGGCAAAAGGTTATCCTCACCAAAGTAACAGGACTAGAGATGGGAAAAAATTGCAAAGATATTTCTACACTAATTTCTATACTTACTTGAAACTGCCAGTTTCCCAAATGATCAACATCTTTAATATACACATGATAATGTCCTCCATAGCAACCACCTTTGTGTATAATAACTGAGAAGAGGTCATATATATATTCCAAATCATCTAATTCACTCTACAAGAAAAAAGAATATAAACACTGATATACTTTACACAAAATGGGAAGATACATAACCAAAGAGAAAAAAGAATTTCAATTACCGAAATTCATCAGAAACATCACTCTTTATTATTCCTTAAGGATAACTTAAGATACATTTGAATAAGTGGCTTTAAATTTTAAAATTCTTAATTCTTAGATTGAAAATTACCTATCATTGGTCTAATACCAATCACACTACACCAATCAAATTCTGCCTCTTAGTTAAACATGAAAACATTTATCCAAACAAGAGGTTATTTTTACGTACTCTGGCTAAGGTCATACAAGCCACTGTGCTAAGAACACACTACCCTACTAGGGTGTCTACGATAGTGTCGAGAAAACCATCTTTGCATTACACCTACTATGCTGTTTCATAAATGTGCTCTTTAGCTGTTGAATCTGTCCTATATTCCAACTAGACTGTCACGAGCCTCAAAGTCAGAGCCATATCTACTATCTGTCACGCCTCCTGACACTTTAGTCCTGCACATTTAACAGGAATTTAGCAATTATGAATACTATCTGGTTTTGCGTAGATGCAGTTTAGTTAAAAGAAAAGGTTCGTTCTGGATTTATTAATTCTATAATCAATCTCTTCTACAATTACTGTGCTCTATAATTATGACTGACCCAACAGATGAACACCTACACTGGCATTAAAAAAAAACCTACTTTAGGTTAAGAGATACTTTGTAAATGGATGTTACTTGAGGGGTGCCAATTATTTGAGGAAAGTGTTTGCTTAAAAAATTGAACTTTTTAAGTAAGCACCATTGTTGTAAATGTCTGGTTAAGGTAAACACAAGAGAGAGAGATGTAAAAAAGGATGTAGTGACAACTTTTTTCATTAATATACAAATCAAAAAGTAAAATTATTGAGGGGTAGGTAAGTGCTCAGTGTTTTACTTACTTCAGTTTTGTTATTTCAAAGTATGCTAAAATCATGAGACAAACTAATTTTTATAAAAGGACAAAAATTTTTCCATGTGAGATGATGGATGTTAATTAAACCTATTGTGGTAATCATTTTACATCGCATAAATCAAGCCGTCAGGCTGTGCATCTTAATCTTACGCAGTGATATACGTCAATTAGCTCTCAATAAAACTGGGGAAGAAAAAGAACTAACTCATCCTGAAAACAAAATTTTTTTCAGGCAGTAAATAGGGGGAAGGGGAAGTACATTAATTTATGCTAGAAAAACTATTTATTCTGTGTGTGTCAATAACAGACTCAGTTACATAACATCATAATCTTTGAATGGTAATTAATATAATAAAACAAAAACCAAAAAGCTTAGTAATTAAATTTAAAGCAGAGAAGGCCCATCTGAATTTATGAACATTTAAAAAAAGATACTTTTAATAGCTAGCTCATCAATGTTCTGGTCTTAATAAATACATAAAGAATAATTTGTAATAAGAAATACATTAGTCTTATCACTCTGATCTTGGCATTACAGTAATTATATAGAAAATATTTTTAAATGGCGTATAAAGTAGGTTGATTACATAATTAAATTCTTTTCAAAACTTTCTCCTTCCCATGTCTTGAGGACTACAACTTCTAGACTAGAGAAGTTCCAATTACCTTTCATTTTCTAGATGCGTAGTTCATTACTACATCTAAAGTAAACTAAATCCAAACAGCAGAGTGCTCATTAATGATTTCTTCCTAATGCAGGGTCATTTCTAACTTTGTTCTTCAATTTTCATTTCAAAGACTGTCCAAGGAGAGTCTAATAAAAAGGACTGAGAACAATTCCCTACTTTGGAAATTCAGGAGGACTGTAATAAACCAATGGTTCTCAGCTGGAGCGAGCCCTCCTCCCCGCCCCCAGGAGACATGGACACTTGGCAAGGTCTACAGACATTTTTGTCACTACTGGGGGTCGGGGAGGAGGGAATTCGACTGTCATCTAGTAGGCAGATGCCTGGGATGCTGCTTAACATCCTAGGAAGAATGGGACAGCCCACCACAACAAACAACTATCCAACTCAAAATGTTAAAGTGCCAAGGCTGAGAGATTCTGCAACAAACCAACTGAAAATCAGGTGAATAAAAGATTCAATCTTGAGGGGGAGAAGAAAGAATTGCAAAAGAAAATAGTTCAAACCTGTTCACAAAAAGGCTTGAGATTGATCCGGAGAGGGAAGGTATAACAGCTAGTTTCCTTGTATCGTTCACACTTCACAAAATCAAAATTAAATCTTAACAACGAAACAGTAAGAAAGGGAGGCAGCTTACGTAATTTGGCTGACTGTTAAAAGAAAAAATTTGAAAGTTTTTTAAAAGCAGAGTTATATAAAAGAATACATAATATTTCTTAAGATATGAAAAAGAAACCTATGAGAGTTGTAAGAGAAATATGTCCTTAAATCACATAAACTCATCACCAAGGACTCAATATACTTCTTGATATAAACTCATCTATTTTATGGACTAAAGGCGACGCCACTCATTTACGCTTACAACTAAATATTTACAACTCAATTTTATGTTCTCAGTGTTGATATCCTAAAAGCAAAGCTCTCTGAGGGGCGTGTTGTCACTGCGTGCTCCCCCCTCTAACAGGGCTCCTTTCCTTCCTGAGGTCTGGCCTTCCTCCTTCTTCCTCAGTGTCTGCACTTTACCCAGCAGACACACAGATCTTTTTATTTCCTGAAGAACTGGAGCTCTTAACTTGGGATCTAGGGACCTGTTTCAACGGATCCAAACCCTTGAAATTATAGGAAAATTGTGTGTGTTTATGTATTTTTCTGGGGAGGAGATCTATAGCTTTCATTAGACTTTCCAAAGGGCTCTAACTCCCCAAATGCTAAGATCCACTGATTGGGGGTTTAGTTACTGTTCTTAAAAGCAGACAAGAAAGGTTCTTTTGGTTTTCATTCCTTGCTTTAAAACAAAGCATGAAATTAAACTGCTTTTTACTTAAAAGTCATCAGCTTTTCCGAATTCCCTTGCACTAATGGCATGTTAGGGGGCCAAAAAGTCCTTCCCCAAATATAAAATTATCCCTAATCATAAATATCTAACATTCCTAGAAATATATTTAAAACAATTCCATAAATTTCATGGGTAAAAAAAGTGAAATGAGAAAAGAGCAATATAACAACAGGAAAGATTTTCAAACAAGCTCAAAAAACACATCTAAAAAAACCAAGTAACTTCAACTATAATGTGGCTGAGAAAAGAAAGATTGCTAAGAACAAAAAAATCTGTGTTAATTTAGGTAGCACGACCAAACTTAAACTTAGAATGCAATAAATCTAATGCAACTAGAAAAGAACACAATCCTGGAAGTATCAAGATCAAAAAATTTCCTTTGAAAAAGAATTAAACCAATGATATAAAAGGTGCATAAAACAACTGCTTTGGTTTAGCAAAAGGTTCTTGTTTTACTTACGTGCAAATTAAGTTCAACCAAAACTAAGAATTTGTTCAAGTATCTTTCCAAGATTTTCCATCCTCTGAACTTCATATTTATTAGATTGTAGTTGGAACATCAAAAGTGAAATACAAAATAAATAGGCAAAAAATAAACCTCTCAGGGGGCCAGCCTGGTGGTGCAGTGGTTAAGTTTGCACATTCCGCTTCAGTGGCCCGGGGTTTGCTGGTTCGGATCCTGGGTGTGGACCTATATACAATGCTTATCAAGCCATGCTGTGGCAGGCATCCCACATATAAAGTAGAGGAAGCTGGGCACAATGTTAGCTCAGGGCCAGTCTTCCTCAGGAAAAAGAGGAGGATTGGCAGCAGATGTTAGCTCAGGGCTGATCTTCCTCAAAACAAAAATTTAAAAAACCTCTCTCTTTGGGTTTCATAAAAGGGCAAAGGCTGGACAGAATTATATACTGAACAATACAAAATTCACCTGGTTTCAAATCCTGTTGTGAAAGCTACAAGCATGGGGTTTATTGTTTTTATTACATTTTCACCTACAATCTCCAGGATCCAAATCAATATCATGTTATCTACATCAATCCTCATTTTCTTTATTGGGAAAATTTAATAACTGTCAGCTCTAGGAACAGCGCTCTCTCTTTAACAGAGTAACTGTGAAGATGTGTCTTTGTGGTAGTTCTTTAAGTAAGTGCTCAAAAACCACTAGTGAATTGAGCTCAAGCTTATCACACTAGGAATAAACAGCCTATCGTGTCATCCACCAGCACTGGAATAGTGACCACTGCAGACAATAATGACAGCAGCAGAGCTGACGCCATACTGCAGAAGAAATCAGTTGCTTAAATCTTGCCCCCCTTTCATCCTCTATTGTGCTTTGCTGTACAGAAAGAAACCCAGAAGTACTCTGTCAAGCCCCTGAGTCAGAAAGTTCAGTATTTCCAACTGGGGGAGGAGAAGAGGGCTATTAGATTTGCTACAGTCAGGAGGACAGACACAGGGATATTGTAAAATAACCACATATGCGGAAAACGAGGAAAGCCATCTATTTTCATAATAGTAGACAAAGCAGAGCTCAACAAGCTCCTTGGTTGGCAGAAATAAAAACATATTGCCGTCTTCAAACGGTAATTGCAAAAAGCAGGGATGTGGGGAGTTTATCAAAAAAAGATAAATTTAAGAAACACTGAGGTACAAATAAATTTTTCCTGGGTGAGAAAGAAGTTGAGAGAACTGATGGGGTGAAAGCTTAATAAATTCTTTATTGTGAAAACTGAAAATACAGATACGTACAGTCATGTGTCACTTAACAACAGGGATATGTTCTGAGAAAAGCGTTAGGTGATTTCGGCCTGGTGCGAACATCAGAGCGCACTTACACAGACCCAGATGGTACAGCGTCCTACACACCTAGGCTATACGGTACTAATCTTATGGGACCACCGTCATACATGTGGTCCACTGTTGACCGAAACGTTGTTATGTGGCCCATGACTGTATACCGTAAATGAGTTCTCAATCCTTAGTGTTAATTAAGAGCTTCATGTACACCTTTCAGACTTTTTCATAGAAACCGGCTTCACTTGATAGACCTGCTACTGCTGAGCACTAAGCGGGGCCCGACAGAAAGGCAGAGTATCGAGCATTACCTTCGCCGCTTTAACCAGCCTGTCACAAGTTCCACAGTGGTATAAGTTGTCAGAGTCAAAAACTTCCTCTTCTACATACATGTTCCAGAGAGCATCTTCCAAACCTGACACATTTTTGACCGTTACTGTTAGATCTAAGAAGTCTTCCTGAAATACACATGAAGGTTCAAGAAATAATTTCACAGAGGTTCACAAACACATCTCCAACTCATACCTATACAGGGAATAACCAGATATATTTTTCCTAAAATATTGCGCATATGAAAATATATATCTCAGATCAGATAACGTGAAATTCTGGGTTTATTAGTGCTGTCTCAGTCTCTAGACTACGACAGCAAGGCAGGGCTGGGTTCTCTAATGTAAACTCCGCTTCCTCATCTTCTTCTGCTGGGGCTGGTTTAAGATATACTGAGGAAGTTTTAAGAAAAAAGTTATTCTGAGCCAGGATAAAAAGGTATTTTTATGAAAATTAAGAGGAGGATATTTTGTAAAATGGGAGCCTATCAATCCTACTATAACTACACTTGGACTACAACATATTTCTAACAATAAGCACTTAAAATGTGACATGTTTAAAGCATATTTATAGTTTCGTGTGCCCGCAATAGCATTACTTAAGGCATTATGAGAACTGTAAAATAATTGAGCACTAATTAGTTCATGTGGAAATCTAAAGTAATAAAAGTAACACTTATATAGTTTATAATATATATGTGAAAACAATGTCTAATTTATAACATCTTCATATACACTATGTTTTTACATTACTTTGTAAATTCTTACATTATAGTTAAGTCAATTATACAGTAATTCAAAGACACACAACATCTTAGTATTTCCAAACTAGGCTGACCAAACCTTCTATTAATACAGGCAATAAGGGCCCAAAAGTACTTTTTATCCCCAACTCTTTCATAAAAAAATAGAAAAAGAAGAGAAAATATAAACATATATTCCAAAAAAGCAATTAATGTAATATTTAGAAAATGCCATTTAATTTTTCACTCATAGTCAAATACAGAAACTTTCTATAATTCTTGCCATATCAAAAGAAGATTTTTATTAAAGACAACTGTTCAGTGATGAAATCATCTGCTGTATAACTTGTAGAACAGAGATTACTATATTTACATCAGCAAATTTACAATTAGACTAAATGGGCAATCTGTGTCATGACAAAGAATTGAAGGTCACACTAGTTTAAAGAGGACTATAACAGCTTTATGTATACAATCGTTAAACAAGCACACATGTACAACTGAACTTTCTGAAAGACATCAATAAACTAAATCTAATATTTAATTACAGATGTTTGTCAGTTTAAACACTTCTCAGTACTATTCTTACTACTTCTCTAATGATCTTTTTTTCTAATATTCCAACCACCAACTATAATATGGGTTTTTCTCACGAGGCCAGAGACCTCTACTCGTAAACATCCCCCAAATCTATTTCCTAAATATTAGAGTACTGAATTAAAGATTAAAGGTATGTTTTAAGATATTTGCTTCTTTCAGTTTACATAGAGAAATCTGGATTATAAACTTATGGCTTGGGTGTAGCCAGAGAAAAAGAAAAAAACCTGATAAAGTTATTTCTAGTAATAAACTCTAACCCTCATGTAGTTTTACAGATAATAGATCTAATTACATGAACTATAATTTACAACATAAGTTATTACTCAAATACTCTTGCATATTCACCTGCTTTTCACTGACATTCTTACATTCTTTACAAACAATCTGGTTAACAGTGGTTCCGTGATAGAGACGATTGATGAGGTCGTGGCCGGAGGTCCCGACTAAAGAAGTTTCCAAAGCACTAAAGAGAATTCGATTCAGTTCCTGCACATCATGTTGCCTCATTTCCTATAAAACAGGTAACTTTTAAATGTACTTTTGTGCTTCAGATGTTTTAAAACAGATTTTTAAAGTGACATTTGTTAAAAAACACGAGATTTATCAAGAAATCCATAGGTAAGCTTCGATCAAATTCAAAGATGACTAGGCTAAATGAGCTGAGAACAGGTTAAGAGATCACCACCTCTTTTTATTTTTACTACAAAATCAAGATATGAACAGGTGGTGGTCAGTGTATACATAAAACTCAACTCACTTCAAAACAGGAAGGTGCACACATTCTTGTGGGAAACCTACACACGGCCACGCCACAGAAAGGAGAGAGGAAGAAGGAATACAACAGGCACAGAGCAGTCTCTAAGAGTTGGCAGCGTATGCACAGCAAAATCTCACTTGGATCAGAGGGACTGGTGAACAGTCTGAATTATCAACATATGAAAAGAACTAGAATTTATTGCTTTGACACATACACCAACTGAAACAAGACTAACAGTGCTGTTGGAAAAGTTCCAATGGAACTTGCTGTAGTCCACTGTGAGTCATGCAACTGTGTGAACAGACTGAACTACTCCTTAAGGATAATTTGTAAACCAAAGCCAAGGGGTACACCAGCCTCGGAAGTGGAGAAGAGAAGAACCACCAGCACAGGAGCCTGAGGAACGGCAGCAGGGGGAAAACGAGGAGACGGCGGTCGGGGAACCAGCAGGAGCTGGCGCTCTAAGATCAGGCAGTGCGCACGACTGAGAGTCCGCTGAGAACAGAGCAGAGTCTCCTGGTCTTGGCACATGGATGTCATGAGTGACTCTGACAAGAGAGGCAGAAAGGAGGTAGAGGAACAGACGGAAGGTACAGAAGTAGAGCCAGTGAGGGAAGACAATTTTAAAGATAAGTTTCGTGAGAAGAGAAGCTGATAAAGTGGATGTTTTTTAACATATAAGACACTAAAGGATGTCAATTTCTCCAGTATCACTGGCTCTCATGGAACAGAAAACTTGTGGAAGTTTCCAATCTCTGTTTCTGAACAATTCTAAGTTTGCCAAAGGTCCCTCAGAGACCCTCTCTACCACTGCAGGTCCAGTCCTGGAGGGTTTTCTGCAAGATTTTATTTAGAAATAAATAAGTGGGGTTTTCACAGCTTTAAGAGGTATGAAACCAGCAACTTAGTGAAAGCTTATTATCAAAAACAAAGGGAAATCCACTGAGTGATGACTAAATTAACAAAAACAATGTGGCATATCCATCCAAAGGAATATTACTTGGCAATAAAAAGAAATGAAGTGCTGATACATACTATAACACGAATGAATCTTGAAAACATTATTTTAAGTGAAAGAAGCTTGTTACAAAAGAGCACATGTTATATGATTCCATTTGTGTGTAAATCCATAGAGACAGAAAGTAGATTAGTGCTGCCAGGAGCTGGGGGGTAGGGTGACTGCTAAAGGGTTTGGGGTTTCTTTTTGGCGTGGTGAAAATGTTCTAAAATTCATTGTGGTGATGGGTGTACAACTCTGAATATACTAAAAAACCATTGAATTGTACTCTTTAAAAGAATGAATCTTATGGCATGTGAATTGTATCTCAACGAAGTGGTTATTTTTATAAGAAGGAATGAAAAAGAAATTAACGCAAAACACCTGCCCCACACCAGCGATCCAGGATGCACCATTGAGGGCATAATTATACCCACTTTACTTCAAAGCCCAAGCCCTCCCTCTTTACCACACAGCACCGCGTAGTTAAGGAATGTTCCTGGTTAGAAGAGGACCACAGTTTAGAGTTTATTTTTAAAGGCAACGTAGCATTATTCTGATCATTGCCTCTTTAAATTCTGTGATAGCCTCCCATACCTCTGTCTTTGCAAGAATACATCTATTACATAAAAAATCACAGACCTGGTTTTGTTCAATTTTCCATAGCTAATAGCTTATCAATATTCATAACAAGCACCTTTACTCGTTGCTGACAAATGTTCAGTGTTTGTATATAATGAAACATCCTTTAGGAACTCAAACAGAAAAATGAGAGGAAGCCTGCACACAACAGGATACAGGAAGAAAATGAAGAGGGTCAGGAGAAAGGCTGGACAGGGAAAGTGGAAAGACTTGTCAGAACGCTTTCACTGTTTTGCTTGAAGCAAATGTTCAATCGGCACACCCAGATTCAAACACGAAAGCATGTCATAAAGGCAGATAAAATCGCCAGGCAGCTTTTAAAGCTGATTCACAGTTTGCTATATAAATGGTAAGTAATTTCCCTCCAATAGGTGTTGTATCTCAACTAGACTATATTAAGGGTAGAAATTGTAAAAATCAGCTCTTATGCTTCCCCATGTATCCACAACTCTCTCCTCAACCCCAAATCACACCCATTCATAAAGTCCTGCATACAGCAAGCATCTACAAACTTATCGCTACCTCGTAATTATTTAATATGAGAAGTAAATCCTTAAGCAATAGCTTGAGACCCTAAGGTAAAATTAAAGGAAGTCAGACAACACGATTAAACTGGCGTTTACTCTTTACTGCTGGTAACTTTTCCTTCGAGAAGCTGACCTTCGTACCTCATTGCTGGTCCACCCAAAGCTGTCTGTGAGGTCGGCTGTGGATGCAGCTTCCTGGTCCAAGAGCAGAAGCTGAGCAAACAGCCGCTGTAACTCTAAGGGTATGATTCGAACCTGGGCGAGACACATACACGTTTCTAAATGAAGTCTTTGAAATGGTGCTGGGGTTTTTCAAAAGAACTGCATGCTGTTTTCTCATGTCTCCTGGCTCATTTAGTTCACTCAGGAGAAAGTTCATAAATATTTTAAAGAGTGAACTAAGATTCATTTGTCATTGAAAATTCTAATTCAACACCAAAAGTTTTAGCTATCTGGAGTTGTCCATCTTGACAAAGTACACATCAATATGAAAATCCTAATAAACCACCCAATTGATTACACACACAGTAATTTAAGTCTCTAATAGTTCATCCTTTCTCTAAAATATCCCAGATACAGACATACTCCCTGAGAGTATGATCTGCAACAGACTGGGAATAAAAAAATACACAAAAACTGACTCTTTCACACAGGTGGTTTGAGAAGCACTGGGCTGAATCATGAAAGACTCCTATTAAGTGCAGATTTTAGCCTGAGAGCAATAAACTTCTGAATGACGTTTACAGAGGGGAGGAACATGACTAGATATGCACTTATAATAAATCAATTCCTTACTCAATTTATTAACAGAATACCAAATTGAAAGAATACTGGTCTCCATTTTTTGTTGTTGTTAAAATAAGTGCATTAAGTAGATTTTTGGTTGGTTAGTGTGGACAATTAGCAAATATCTCCTTCACCAGAAGAAAGAATGAACACAGCAGAGAGCAAGGTGTGTGCCTAAAGTATAGTATAGTATAGTAAAGTATAGTATAGCAGCAGCATTATATTTGGAAAAGTAATTCTGTTTTGGAAGGAAAATTCCATTGCCAGTAGGTATAGGCCAAGTTACTGTCTGAAAATAAAGATCATATTTGGTAATTAATAAAATTATTGAATAAGGAACTTAATTCCTTCCTTAAAAAACATGAACTCCATTCTCCAAAAACCCCTGTACATCATAGATTTAATACCTTTGCATCAGGTTTATCCTTATCCTCTAACGAACCAAGCTCTTCTGGGCCAAGAGAAAATAAAGCTTCTAAACAAAAAAGTAGAATCAGAGACGTAAATGACATTATTTCATTTTACAAAACTGTTTTAGAAAGCCAAGACCACTACTAAGTGAAATCAGTTAAAAACTCAGAAATCTGACTGTGGCGATATTTATACCCTTACTCTACACATCTTACTTTTGGGTAACATTATTTTTAACCACTATCTCCATAAGGTTTCAGTATGGAGATCTATAAAAGGAAAATCATGCATATAAAACTAAAAACAGTAATATCAGAAATCTTTGATGGCTTCCTATTGCCTATGGCAGTGGGTCCCAAAAGCCACATGAGGAATATTAGGAAATATACAATATGTGATAGTATCACATGTGTTCATTTACAAGCCACATGTGAGGTTTCCAACCACCCTTTCATGAGAAGGAGCACCTTCAACTCTGAGATTATGCCCTTTCTTATTTTGGTATGAAAATGTCTTTTCTGTGTTGAGGGTAATGATAGACGGTACTGGTCTTACCAGGAAAAGTAAGTTGGCAGCTTAGTGATAGTCTCCAGATTTTTTTTTAAATGCAACATCTAGGTATGCCAGCCAATGGGGCATATCTGAATCTGTGGGGAAATCTGTATTCAAATCTAGACAGGTACTCTTACTGGGGAACTTTGGTATACCGCAAGGAGAGAAGGGATGGGATGGGATGGGTGTTGTCTCCCACTGAACACAAACCTGCCCTAGTGACTACTGCTGTGGATGTTATATTCCTTCTGAGTTCCTGGCAGGATCTGAATTAAAATGAACTATGAATCTAAAGGTGAAAACAAAAAACCACACAAGGACTTTCACAATCACGTCCCACTACTCTCCGTGTACTCTCATCATACTCATTGAGCTGGGAGGACAGTGGAACCCAGTCTAGCCCTACTCCTTCAAATATGATTCCAAAAGCTCCAAAATCTGCCACCCCAGTTTGCTGCTACGGCTGACCCTCCTCAAATTTCACCTCCCCTTCAATAAGCATCGGGATCCACACTAAGTCTTAGAAGGAGAGCACAATCTACTCTAAGAGCTCAGCCCAGGTGCCTGGCCGGAGATCTCCTCTGCCAGAAGGACAATGGCCTGGGGCTCTCAGCCCTGGGCTTGCTGCGGTACTCTCCAGGACCAGTCCACCTCCTCTCCCCACCAAACATCCTTCCTCAATCTCTTTTAAAGACTACTTTCTACTTCAAGTTGCCCTTTAACTTCAACAGTATTAAAACTTGGAGAACTTTTAACCCCCTCGGAATCTGCTTATTAATGCTGAGAGTTTCTAATGGTGGAAGTACTGAATGTGTCAGGGAGATACTTCTATGGACGGGAGGGAGTCAGGGACAGGAGGCACCACTCTTAGGTCCACATGCAGGGCAATCCATGAGAAAGACTCTGGGAAGGAGACAATGGTAAAGGTCTACTAAATGTCTGGAGGCGGGAAGTCTTTCTAAACCTAGGAGCAACGAAGGTGTCACAAAGAGATGATAAATCTGGTAGTGGTGGGAAGGGCGATGTGACACCAGATATAGGATGAGCCAGGCTGTCTGTCCTCAAAACATGGAGACACCACGGAAAGCTGGCCTAATCAGGGCCAGGTGACGGCAAAGAAATGCCCACATGAAATCAAGGGAAGACAGAGAGACTAAGATCCTTGTGGAGGAAGCTCGTTTGCGGAGACGGGAATGGGACAAACATGTAGAGAGAGAGAGGGGCAAGAAACCAAGGGTCCAAGGAGGTCAGACTGGCTTCCTGTAGGTGGATTCTGGGAGGCTGCCCTAGATCCTCACAATAAACCCCCTTTGTGATCGAGCTGATTTGAGAGAGTCTCTGTTCCTTGCACATAATTCCTTATCTCACATCTTGGGTCTCTGGAATGCAGAATTTCCAGACTTTAGAAAGGTAATATGAAGAAAGGGTTATATGTGTGAATCTTACATCCCAGCAGGGTCTGAGACAAACAGCATCCATTAATCAAGGAGATTAATATTCTTGTAACAAATGTATGAATATTCACCCAAGTGAGACAACTAAGACTATAAACAGCCTCACATCAGGCCAGGTTCTGAGCCCAAACAAGTTCACATCAGATGGCTTTGTCAGAGGCTTCTGGATTTCAGAATCGCACATGAAGGATTTGAAACTGTACAAATAATGAGACAACTGTCCGTACTCCAAAATGAAGGAGATAACTGTTTGGGTAACTCTGCCTTAAGTGTTTACTTTGGAGAAATTTGAAAACTCAAAAATACAAATAGTGTAATAGAAATGAAGGCTGGCATTCATGACAAAATTGTCTTTATGTTGTATTTTACATTACGGGAATTAGAAAAGATTGCCTTATTTTTTCATTTTCTTAGTAAACATCACTATGATCACACAGCATATATTTGAGATAATTTAAGCTTCATACTTCTCTACAGAGAGAATTATAAATCTACGTTACATCAGCAACATTAAGCACATCCCATGTTATACAGCTCTGAGATACTTTGTGATTTGGCATAATTAATTACACCTAGAGACTGTGGTAACATCACCAACCAAACGCATGTAACGAGCATACCTCTGAATTCAGGGGTGAAATGAAGAGTCTGAAGAAGGGAATTGAGGTAACAGGTTCCACCCTGATTTCTGATTCCGCTTAAATTGGTGAATTCTCTAGGAGGAGGGGGCTCCACAGCTTTGGTCTTTAATTTCTTCCCTTTTCCATACTGATTATGTGACACACTGGAATCATCCTCTTCAAATAGGTCCCCAAACATTGTGAAACTAAATACTACCCTTAAAGAAAAAGGCATGTTATATAAATGCTTTTAATTTTAACCCAGAATGTCCGCATATTTCGCTGTCTTATACTTGGGAGTATAACTTTAAGTTGTTCCTTAGAAAGTATACACAGTAGTGTGGGTTTTGGAGGCAGCAAGACCTGGACGTTTTCATCCCTGCTCCACACGACCTGCGTGACCCTGGCTAAGTTACTTAACTGTGTTCCTATATGTAAAATGGGAAACCGCCTATCACGCGGGGTCATTTCAACAATCACACGACATAAGGAAAGAAGGGCATTTCGTGCGCGGGGTTGGGCACACAGTAAATGACAGCCGTTTAAAGAAGGCACATGGACACCGCTCCTGAACAACGGAAGACACCCCATCACCCACCTGATCCCACGCTGGGCGGCAGCGCCGATCCCAGATTCTGAGAGTTGACAGGGGCCCCGGGACCCTCAATCCCTCCTAAAGTCTCTGCTTCTCACACTTGGACCAGATTATGACACCCGCCTGAACTCAATGGGACAAATTCATCTGTCCAGTAGTGTAGCAGATGGTCGCAGAGCGGGAGAGCCGGCGGAGGGCCATGGTGAGAGACGGCCACGAAACTCACGGGGTTCCAGTCCCTCCGACAGGAACCCAGAGATCCCAGCACCACCGGGACCTGGAGGGCCGCTCAAGGCCTCACACCGAGTGCGGCGGGGGGTCACCCGGGGACGAGCAAGGCAGAGCGCCCAACGCAGGTGCTAAGGCACAGGAAGCACTTTAACGGCAGGAGGTTCCTTTGCAACCCGTTCCTCGCAAGAAAAGCCCGAAAACTGCAACGGGAAGGTGTGGCCTCGAGCTCGTGTCCGGGCTCCTGTCTCCCCCACCGCACCGCCGAGGTCAGGCCCTCGGGACCCCCAAGCCACCGCGGGCCCTGGGCTGTGAGGGGGCCGAGCCCGCGGCCGGGGACCCCCGAGCAGACGCCGGGAAACGCCGCGTCCCGGGGCCTGCCGCGCAGACCCTCGCCCCGCCCTCCTCAGGCCCAGCCGCCCGCACGGCCCCAAGCCTCCCACGTCCCCGCGTCCCCGGCCGCCGGCGCCACTTACTGCCTAAAGCCCTGACCCCCGCCACAGCCAAGTCTCGAAGCGAACGGACGCGCCCACAGCGGGGGCCGCCATGGTGGCGAGGGCGGGTCTCCCACGGCCCCGAGCGCCAGCGATCTACGGAACATAGGGACTACGCCTCCCAGAATACCCCGCAGGAGCGCTGGCCCGTCTGACGGGGTCTTATGGGCAATGTAGTTCTTCTTCCCGGAGAGTTCGGGAGTCGCGGTGGGGCGACAGTGCTGGCTTCGGCATTGACAAGTGGATTCGTGGGTCCGCTCGGCCTTTAGGCTACTCACTAGTCATTCACATCTTTAGGTTTATAGTTTTTGCTGTTCGCAATCCATACTAAGATCATACGTGTTCTGGCCTGGGTAATTCCCAAGTGGCGTAACCATTGGAAACATTTGTGTAGGGCTTCAAGTTCACCTTCACTTTCAAATAATTTTCCAGCTGTATCTCCTGTGCAAACCCTGTGAATAAAATTTCACATAACCTTGAACGTTTATAACATCCCCAGTGTTTAGTTCGTCCCCACAAACTGGAGGTAGCATACTGAAGACTACACTAAAAATACCTCGCAATTATCCTCTCTTGCCCACTTGGGTAACTTCAGTGCATTATTTCTGTAGCCCGTTTAGGCTCTTCTGGCATTTCCGCTGCCCACCCCAGCCTCCATCCAGGCCTGAATGAGGGAGACACGGAGAAAATCATTTTGGCTTCAGCTAAAGGTTTCAGAGATTGAGAACAGCAATGGTGATTCGGTCCAGTGCAGCCCACATTCCTCATGTGCTTTCTCTGTGCGAGGCATAGCGGGGGGAGTGCGGGACGAGGGTGCAAACAGGAAGAGGACATGTCCCCTGACCTCAAGGAGTGCTTGGTACAGTGTGGGAGGCAGATGCAGAGATTCCTGAAGGAGGACACCAGGCCTGTTGGGCGAGCCCACAGCAGAGGTCTAGACAGAGGAATGTGGAAGCAGAGCAGAGAAGAGTCCCAGCAGAGAGCTTCTGGGCAGGCGACCGCCCACTGCATGTGACGCGTCCAGGGAAAGTGACTAAAAATAAACGACAGTCACATTCCATCACATCCCTAGAGTGGGCGTGTCAATTTTATGTCACCATATGGAGGCCTCAAAGGGTCTGAAGGTGGAACAAGACAAGGAGCAAAGCCAGGCATTTCAGACACCCTTGGGAACCTCAGGTCCACTGCCAGTGAAGAGGTCCCTGGTGAGGGGCCTCAAGTCTTTCCTTGGAACTTGGGATGCCAGTCTTTTCTGGACAAGGAGTCTTTGGTAGTCAGGATAAAATCCAAGTTTTCCTTTGGGACATACTGCAAAAATACCAGCTTTATTGACATTTACTTTCCTTTTTATCTTTCTAAGTCCTCAGAGTACAAAAGCCTTTTTTTTTTAAATTTTACTTTTTCCTTTTTCTCCCCAAAGCCCCCAGGTACATAGTTGTATACTCTTCATTGTGGATCCTTCTAGTTGTGGCATGTGGGACACCACCTCCGCGTGGCTTGATGAGCACTGCCATGTCCACGCCCAGGGTTCGAACCGACGAAACAGTGGGCCGCCTGCAGTGGAGCGCGCGAACTTAACCAGTCGGCTACAGGGCCAGCCCCAAAAGCCTTTCTTCATAATTATTTCTACAGTGGCCCTGCTGTTCGCTGCATGATCTCTGCCCAAAGGCAAAGATCGAAAGCTGTTCTTATCTGGAACACGTACAAATAGGTGTCTCAGAAAATACTACTCATTCCTTATCATTTCATGAGTAAATCATAGGCAATGAGAGTGATTTTTTTTTAATGGTGGTATGGATACACACCCTCTCTTAGGCAGGTTTTGTGCCCGTGCTTCCTCTGCCGGCTGTATTGCTTGCACTTAGAACCCACGCAGCTGGACTGCTCCAGGCTGCAGTTATCTGATCCATGGCTCCTGCAATGTTGACCGGCTCCCTTCCTCTATGTGTGTGTCTCCTGCTGACACCCGGCTTTGCTGACGCAGGCCGGCTGCTGGTGGTACCCATGGATGGGAGCCACTGGTTTACCATGCATTCGGTTGTGGAGAAACTCATCCACAGAGGGCATGAGGTGGTCATAGTCATGCCAGAGGTGAGTTGGCACATAGAGAAATCACTCAATTTTACGGTAAAGACATATTCTACGTTTTACACTCTGGAGGAGCTGGATCCTCAGTTCAACATTTTCTCTGAGGCTCACTGGAAAGGTCAGGAACAAAGTTTACTTTCTACGTTGCTGACTTCATCTGGTGATAGTTTTATTGAACACTTTTACTCACATTGTAGGAGTCTGTTTAATGACGCCAAGTTAGTAAAATACCTAGAAGAGAATTCTTTTGATGCGGTCTTTCTGGATCCTTTTGATATGTGTGGCTTCATTGTAGCCAAATATTTTTCCCTCCCATCTGTGGTCTTCACCAAGGTAGTAATTTGCCACCATCTTGAAGAGGGTACGCAGTGTCCCAGTGCTCCTTCCTATGTTCCTAGATTTCTCTCAGGGTTCCCGGACACCTTGACTTTCAGGGAGAGAGAGCGGAAACATATCTTCTACTTCGAGGAATATTTATTTTGCCGCTACTTCATCAAAAATGTTTTAGAATTTGCTTCTGAGATTTTCCAAAAGACGGTCACAGAATATGATCTCTTAAGCCATACGTCAATTTGGTTGTTACGAACTGACTTTGTGTTTGACTATCCCAAACCTGTGATGCCTAACGTGATCTTCATCGGCGGTATCAACTGCCATCAGGGAAAGCCACTGACAAAGGTGAGTTACCTTTCCTGTAGCATATTCAGAATAATCTGGCGATGGACCTAAAAAGATTCCTTACTAAACTGCAATTTGTCATTGACATTTGTAATTTCTTTCTAGTTGGATGAAGTATCTCCCTCCAATTCATTTAACTGTTTTATCAAATTTTATAAAGCTGCCCTCTTTGATATGCATGGGTATACAATTGATATCATAGTAGCTAATTTCCAGGCTGCATTTTTTTTAGTCTTTATAGTTTTATTTTTTAAATATGTAAAACATTTGCATGGTTCATGGTCAAAATTATAAAAAAGCAGTACTCAGAAGTCTCAATCCCGTCCATGTATCTTCCTCCTTGTTCCCTTTTGAAATCATTTCTGGTTTATCTTTCCTGAGTTTCTTTTGCAAAACCAGTCATTTATGCATTTTCATAAATGTTAGCATATACATCTTCTTTGTATCTTGCTTTTCTCAATTAAAAATATTTCCTGAAAATCACTTCTTACCAGTTCATAGAGACCTTCTTCATTCTTTTGTCCAGCCACATAGTACTCCATTGTGTGGCTGTACCAGTCCTCATTCAATCTGTGTGTTATGGATGGACATTGGATTGTTTCCAGGCCTTTGTTATTAAAATAATGGAGTAGTGGGCAACCTTGAACATATGTTGTTTGTATTTGTGGAAATGTATCTTTAATTCCTAGGAGCAAACATGTACTTATTTTTTATTGTGGTCATGAGTCTATGACATTGTGAAATTTCAGTTGTAGATTATTATTTGTCAGACACCATATAAATGTGCTCCCCCCACCTCGTGTGCCCACCCCACCCTCCTTCCCCTGGTAAGCACAAATCTGTTCTCTTTGTTCATGAGTTTTTTTACCTTCCACAAATGAGTGAAATCATACAGTGTTCATCTTTCTCTGTCTGGCTCATTTCACTTAACATAATACCCTCAAGCTCCATGCGTATGGTTGTAAATGGGGTGATTTTGTCTTCTTCTATGGCTGAGTAGTATTCCATAGTATACATATATACCACATCTTCTTTATCCAGTCATCAGTTAGAGGGCACTAGGGTTGCTTCCACGTCTTGGCTATTGTGAATGATGCTGCAATGAACATAAGGGTGCATAAGTCTCTTCGTATTGTTGATTTCAAGTTCTTTGGATAAATACCAGTAGTGGGATAGCTGGGTCATATGGTAGTCCTATTTTTAATTTTTGAGAAATCTCCATAGTGTTTTCCACAGTGGCTGCACTAGTTTGCATTCCCACCAGAAGCGTATGAGGGTTCCCTTTTCTCCACAACCTCTCCAACATGTTATTTTTTTGTCTTGGCAATTGCAGCCATTCTAACAGGCATAAGGCGATATCTCAGTGTACTTTTGATTTGCATTTCCCTAATGATCTGTGATGTTGAGCATCTTTTCATGTGCCTATTGGCCATCTGTATATCTTCTTGGAAAAATGTCTTTTCATGTGCTCCGCCCATTTTTTGATTGAGTTGTTTGTTTTTTTGTAGTTCAGTTGTGTGAGTTCTTTATATTTTATGGAGATTAACCCCTTGTTGGATATATGATTTGCAAATATTTTCTCCCAGTTGGTGGGTTGTTGTTTCATTTTGATCCTGGTTTCCTTTGACTTGCAGAAGCTCTTTAGTCTGATGAAGTCCAACTTGTTATTTTTTTAGTTTCCCTTGTCTGAGTAGACACGGTATTCGAAAAGATCCTTTTAATGCTGATGTCAAAGAGTGTACTGCCTAGCAATTTGGCAGGAAAAAGAAATAAAAGGAATCCAAATAGGCAACGAAGAAGTAAAACTCTCGCTGTTTGCAGACGACATGATCTTATATATAGAAAACCCCAAAGAATCCATAGAAAAACTATTAGAAATAATCAACAACTACAGCAAAGTAGCAGGGTATAAAATCAACATACATAAATCAGTAGCATTTCTATACACTAACAATGAACTAACAGAAAAAGAACTCAAGAACTCAATCCCATTCACAATCGCAACAAAAAGAATAAAATACCTTGGGATAAACTTAACCAAGGAAGTGAAGGATCTATACAATGAAAACTACAAGACTTTCTTGAAAGAAATTGACGACGACATAAAGAGATGGAAAGACATTCCATGCACATGGATTGGAAGAATAAACATAGTTAAAATGTCCATACTACCTAAAGCAATCTACAGATTCAATGCTATCCCAGTCAGAATCCCAAGAACATTTTTCACAGAAATTGAACAAAGAATCCTAAAATTCATATGGGGCAACAAAAGACCGCGAATTGCTAAAGCAATCCTGAGCAAGAAAAACAAAGCCGGCGGAATCACAATCCCCGATTTCAAAACATACTACAAAGCTACAGTGATCAAAACAGCATGGTACTGGTACAAAAACAGGTCCACAGATCAATGGAACAGAATTGAAAGCCCAGAGATAAAACCACACATCTATGGACAGCTAATCTTCGACAAAGGAGCAGAGGGCCTACAATGGAGAAAAGAAAGTCTCTTTAACAAATGGTGCTGGGAAAACTGGACAGCCACATGTAAAAGATTGAAAATTGACCATTCTTTTTCACCACACACCAAAATAAATTCAAAATGGATCAAAGACCTAAAGATTAGGCCTGAAACAATAAGTCTTCTGGAAGAGAATATAGGCAGTACACTCTTTGACATCAATTTCAAAAGAATCTTTTCAGACACTATAACTCCTCAGTTGAGGGAAACAATAGAAAGAATAAACAAATGGGACTTCATCAGAGTAAAGAGCTTCTTCAAGGCAAGGGAAAACAGGATTGAAACAAGAAAACAGCCCACTAATTGGGAAAAAATATTTACAAGCCACTTATCCGACAAAGGGTTAATCTCCATAATATACAAAGAACTCACACGGCTCAACAACAAAAAAACAAACAACCCGATCAAAAAATGGGCAGAGGACATGAACAGACATTTCTCAAAAGAAGATATGAATATGGCCAATAGACACATGAAAAGATGTTCATCATCGCTAATCATCAGGGAAATGCAAATCAAAACTACACTAAGATATCACCTTACACCCGTTAGATTGGCAAAAACATCCAAAACCAAGAGCGACAAATGTTGGAGAGGTTGTGGAGAAAAAGGAACCCTCATACACTGTTGGTGGGAATGCAAACTGGTACAGCCACTATGGAAAACAGTACGGAGATTTCTCAAAAAGTTAAAAATTGAAATACCCTATGACCCAGCCATCCCATTACTAGGTATCTATCCTAAGAACCTGAAATCAGAAATCCCAAGAGTCCGTTGCACCCCTATGTTCATCACAGCATTATTTACAATAGCCAAGATGTGGAACCAGCCTACATGCCCAGAAACTGATGATTGGATAAAGAAGATGTGGTATATATACACAATGGAATACTACTCAGCCATAAAAAAAGACAAAATTGGCCCATTCACAGCAATGTGGATGGACCTCGAGAGTATTATGTTAAACGAAATAAGCCAGTCAGAGAAAGATGAACTCTATATGACTCCACTCATAGGTGGAAGTTAGTATATTGACAAGGAGATCTGATGGGTGGTTACCAGGGAAAAGGGGGGGTGGGGGGAGGGCACAAAGGGGGAAGTGGTGTACCCACAACATGACTAACAAAAATGTACAATTGAAATCTCACAGGGTTGTAATCTATCATAACATTAATTAAAAAAAAAAAAGAGTGTACTGCCTATATTTTCTTCTAGAAGTTCTATGGTTTCAGGTCTTACCTTCAAGTCTTTGGTCCATTTTGAGTCTATTTTTGTGTATGGAGAACGATAATGGCCTACTTTCATTCTTTTGTATGTGGCTGTCCAGTTTTCCCAGCACCATCTATTGAAGAGGCTTTCCTTTCTCCATTGTACATTCTTGGCTCCTGTGTAGATTAGCTGTCCGTAGATGTGTGGTTTTATTTTTTGGGGTTTCAGTTCTGTTCTATTGATCTGTATGTCTGTTTTTGTACGAGTACCATGCTGTTTTGATTACCATAGCTTTGTAATATATATGTAGGCATTTTTTTAAAGGAAGATTAGCCCTGAGCTAACATCTGCTGCCAATCCTCCTCTTTTTGCTGAGGAAGATTGGCCCTGAGCTGACATCCATGCCCATCAACTTCTACTTTATATGTGGGATTTATATATGCCTGCCACAGCACGGCTTGATGAGTGGTGGCTAGGTCCACCCCTGGGATCTGAACCGGCGAACCCTGGGCCACTGAAGTGGAACATGCAAACTTAACCACTGTGCCACCAGTCTGGCCCTGCTTTGTGATCATCTATTTTGAAGTCAGGGATTGTGATGCCACCAGCTTTGTTCTTGTTTCTCAGGATTACTTTGGCTGTTTGGGGTCTTTTCTTGCCCCATATGAATTGTAAGATCTTTTGTTCTATTTCCGTAAAGAAAGTCATTAGGATCCTGATTTGGATTGCATTGAGTTTGTAGATTGCTGTAGGTAGTATGGACATTTTAACTATGTTATTCTTCCAAGCCATGTGCATGGAATAGCTTTCCATTCTTTACGTCATTATTGATTTCTTTCAGTAATGTCTTATAGTTTTCCTTCTATAGGTCTTTTACCTCATTTAAATCTATTCCTAGATATTTTATTCCTTTTGTTGCGATTGTAAATGGGATTGTATTCTTGAGTTCTCTTTCTGTTAGTCAGGTTGTTTTTTTTAATACTGTTTTTGGAAAAATGCTGAAAAACAGTAAGAAATCAAACTTCCCTTTTTGTTAATTCCATGAAAGTGCTCTTAGCAGTTTTCTATGCATCTTTTCCAATATTTCTGAAATTATTTTATATTTACACACATATCTAATGTAAATTGTCACACTCATTCTATTAAAATGAAATCTAGTATCAGACTGGACATATTGTTCTTTAGCTTGCTTTTTTCACTTGCCAATAAATCATGGGCATCTTGACAGTCAATTCACACAAATCTGTCACCTTGTTTTTAATAGTTGCATACATTCTTTACTTTGGATGCACCATAATTTATTCAACTAATATTCATAGATATTTAAGCTTTTCCCACTTTTTCCTTTTATAAGCAAGATTTTCTTAAATAATTTCTTTCCATTCATACATTTCATATTCTTGCTCTTACGTCAGTAGGCTAGAGTCCTTAGGAGGAGGGTTACTGGGCCAAATGGTCTGCATGTATTATGGTTTAATAAATTTGATGAGTTGTTTTTAAAATATTGAAGAACCTGAGACTTGGTCAAGAGTCTATGAGAGGTCTAGTTTTGCCTTACCCTACCTTCTCCAGCTCCAGGTGTTGTCAAACTTTTAAATCTTTTGGCAACATATCCCACATAGCTGCTTCAATTTTCATTTCCTATTTTCATAGAGATATTGGCCATTTGCATTTCCTCTTTTGTGAATTATGTATTTGCATTCTTTAATCACTTTTTATAGGGCTGTCTTTTTATTGCTAATTACTATAAGTCTCTTAAGTATCAGGAATATTAAGACTTAGTTTTTTATATGTGTTGCAAATAGTTTTCTCTTGGCTAGTCTTCATCTTTTGTCATTCAGGATTTTCATTTTTCATTAGTCAAACTGGTTAGCTTTTTCTTTAATGGTTTTTGGACTTCAACATTTTTAGGTCTTTCCAAGTCTGAGATAGATAAATATTTTTTCCATATTATGTGTTAATTCCTCTAACATCAATAGTTTTATATTTTACAATGAGAACTTTACACAGTATAAGGGTCTAATTTTATTATTGTTCTAAATAGAGAGTCCATTGTCTCAACATCATTTAATAAAAAAATCCATACAAGGCCATACAAAAAGACTTCATCCATTGAATTGAAATGCATCTTTATCATGTTAAATTTTCATATTTATTTACATTGGCTTTTGAACTCTAAGTTTTGTTTCACTGATTTATTTATCTGTTCATGGGGCAGTACCATATTTTGATTGCAGTAGCTTTTTAGTAAGTTTTCATATCTGGTAGGGAAGGCCCCATACTCACTATTCTCTTTTCTAAATTTCCTCGGTGATACTCACAATTTATTCTCCTTCACAAAATTCAAAATTGTCTTATCTAGTTCCCAAAAATAAAAGTAAACCGTTAGGGCTTTGTTAATATTACATAAAATATTTTAATTAATTTGAGAAAGATTAACATCTTTTTGCTATTTACTTTTCCTAGTCAGGATACAATATTTCTGTTTATTTATTGAGATCTTGTTTTGTGTCTCTCAATGAAATTCTGCATTTTATATGTCGTTGATTTTTCTTATTAAAACTTATTCTTAGGCATGTTATTATTTTTGAAACTCTTGAGAACAGGGCAGTTTTCCATTTCTATTTTGAACTGGCTTAGTAATTCAAGTATGGCCTTGTTCTTTGTACATTTGTTCTGTATCTAGCCATATAACTAATTTGTCTTATTAGTTTCTAAGGTTTCTTAGGCATAGAATATCATCTGCAAATAATAATCCTCCCCATTCATACCTCTTATTTTGCTTTATTGAAGCAAATCATTGTTAAATAGTTGACAACAGTTATTCAGTAGTTCATGAGCAATACTGAGTAGTTGGTCGAGCCAGTTTGAACTGGGGTTCTGTCACTTGCAATCGAAAAGCTCTTATGGGAGTAAGATTACTGGCAAATGCATTGTCTCTAAATCCAGATGAAACACCTGGTGGCTTATCTCATTTCTTCTTTTATTGAGGATGTACTATAAGTTTTTATCTACTGCTCTGGCTGCTTACAAGGCTCAGTGCATTTCATAACAGAGTCATTGTCTCTCACTTGCTGGCAGCCTGATTTTTCCCTTTGGACTAAGCAGTGGTTTGGGATGGAGTGTGCACTCAGTGAATCTACAGTGTATACACTCTGGTTGTGTAACTCATCCTACTCACAGCCTGAATCAAGTCCAGCTAGGACAGCATTCTGCAAGGACCTCTGCTCCCCTCGCCTTGCCCACAGTAGGCCCCAGGGTTCTCACATAGTTGAAGAAGTCTCATCATGGTTAGGTACACACACACACACACACACACACAATCTAAGACTATAGTGATGGATTTATTTATCGTGATTGAAAGCAAGCTAAGGAGAATCAAAGTGTCATTTGGACTGCAGGATGTACAGACTTCTTAATGCATCCCAATTTTTCCAGAAACATTTTTTGGAATAAAAACAATCACTTTTCATCAGATATATGCTAAAAGTGAATTTCAGTGTTTTTGTAGCATAGAATGCTATTTTGTGTGAATTCAAGATGCTGTATCAGGGATTGGCAACCGTTTTTGTAAAGGGCCAGAGAGAAAATATTTTAGACTCTGCAGGCCACAGAATGTCTCTGTGGTGTCTTTTTTGCTTGCGTGTTTACAGCTCTTTGAAAATGTAAAAACCGTTCTTAGCTCACGGGCCATACAAAAACACACCATCAGATTTTCCTGTCCCTTTGGACATGGGGGAGATTTCTGAACCCTCAGGGAAAAGTCAGAAGTGACACAAATGAGGGAGAAGAGGACTCTACTAGGAAAACTTAAGTTTTAGATATACTGTAATACTCTACTCACCCTGAGAGAAAGCATTACACCACCAGGTAATAAATATACTAGTGTGAGGGAATGCTACCGGTACAAGGCTGGATGACTCGGAGGAGGAATAATTTAAATGTCAAACGTTAGGGAGTTAACCTAAGTCCCTCTGATCAGCTGTGGGCCTGTGGTTTGCGTTTCCATCTATTTTTTAGAAAAGTGCTGTGATTGGATGCAAAGCCCACGTTGTTGCTCCTGCAGTTTGGGTTCCAACTCTCCCCCTACACACATCCTTCCATCAGCAACAGCAAATGCAGGGGAGCAGGGGGAGTTTGCAATGCTCCACACCTAGGTGCCCCCATTGAGGATCTGCACGTTCCTCCACCCGTGTGGCTGAGAGGACAAGCCGTCTCTGTCCTGGCCCATCTGCACCCTGCTGCTCCTCGGTTGTGTCACTCGGGCTGTTCCCTGGGGGCCCAGAAATCTTGTCCCCGTGTCCAAAGGCAAGAGATATTTAGTAGGTCACGTCATTGGATTTTCTCTCCACTGCACGTCCTGGGGGGTCTAGACTAGCTCTTCCCAAAGGTAAAAAGCAAAAGCCTTTTCTTTCTTCCTGGAAAAGATATCAATTCCACAGCCTTTATCGGGAAGCTTTCATGCAAGTTACTAAGAGATTCTGAAATGTGATGTCGTACACTGAAGCTTTCCAGACTCGAGTTCAGAATCCCGCTGGGCTAGGTCTGTGCTAGAGACAGGAGGGCTGGGGGAGTTGTGGCCCAGAGGGCGGAACTGGGAAGTGGAAAAACTCACACAATGTGCACAAGTGCACAGAGAAGGGAGCCTGGAACCGTGTCCAGGGAAATCGGAGAGGGCTCCAGAGAGGAGGTGATTCAGAACCGGTACAGGAGGGCTGTCTGGGAAAGTGGGAAGGGCATCCAGCCTCACAGATAGTCCAGTGCCACCCCTGCTTTGTTTTTTTTCTTTTGCTGAGAAAGATTCACCCTGAGCTAACATCTGTGCCAACTGTGCTCTATTTTGTATGTGGGTCACTGCCACAGCATGGCCACCAATAAGTGGCGTAGCTCCACAGCCAGAACAGAACCCAGGCCGCTGAAGTGGAGCGTGCCTAACTTAACCACTGGGCCGCGGGGCTGGCCCGCCTGCTTTGTCCTCTTATGCCTTCTCGGACATAGGCCAGTGGCCTCTTGAACACCAAGTCTCAGGCCTGCTGGGCCCCTCGTCAGCCTAGGACAGAGCTGGGGCCCACACTTGCCTTGGAAGGTGGAAGGAGCAGGGGCTCTACCTCTTTCGGTGTGGGCTCAAGTCAGGTACCTGGGGCTTTGCAGCGGTGTCCTCAGTTGAGCGCCTATTGACTGGGAATTGCTCTCCACAGCCTCAGGCTGTAGAAGCAGATGAAGGTGCCAGAGGCTCCTGGTTGTTGCTGTCCAGAGGTGATGGTGCAGCAGGTGGCTCTAAACCCTGCTCCTGTCATCCTCAGGCAGGTGTTAATAAGACAGCTGGTGGAGGCGAGCCTCGTTCTCCCTGGCCACCTTCACCTGAGTGGCATCGTTTGTCTGTCTCCCTGGCCAGAGGTAGGCTCCTGGGGGCCAGGGGTGAGTCTCCATCTGTTTTTTTTTTTTTTTAATAAAACATAGACGTTGTTTTTTTTTTTTAAAGATTTTTTTATTTTTTCCTTTTTCTCCCCAAAGCCCCCCGTACATATTTGTATATTCTTCGTTGTGGGTCCTTCTAGTTGTGGCATGTGGGACGCTGCCTCAGCGTGGTCTGATGAGCAGTGCCATGTCCGCGCCCAGGATTCGAACCAACGAAACACTGGGCCTCCTGCAGCGGAGCACGCGAACTTAACCACTCGGCCACGGGGCCAGCCCCCATAGACGTTGTTTTTTAGAGCAGTTTTAGGTTCACAGCAAAATTGGGTGGGACGTACAAAGGCATCCCATGGACCCTCTCGATCCTTTTGGTCTGTAGTGGCCAGTCCAGCACTCAGGACCCGGCAGATAGTCAGCAGGTGTTTGGTGAATGAGTGACGCTTCAGCCAACTGATGGGCAAGTGCAATAATGATGTTTCTAAAAACTGGGGAGACTAGAGTTTTCAGTCTATTAAAGTTAGGCATGGCTTTCTGATCTCGGCAAGACCCGGCTCTGGTTGTTTTGACAGCAAGGAGTTGCAAGTCAGCTTATCCCCTTTACTCCCTATCAGTGACAGTGCCAGCACCACCCAGGCCCCACCTGAGCCTCGCCTTCCACCCAAGGGTGGGACCCTGCCGCCTGCTGAACCAGAGAGTTCAGTGCGGCTCATGAGTCACTCAGAGGGGTTTAGAGATGATAAAGCCACATACGCTTTTATATCCACCTATTATATAGAGACATTTATAAAATATATTGAAATACTTAAGTTTATATATGTTTGGTCATATATTTATAAATATATAGAAAATGTCTTTTTATATATCTATTAAAGAATATATATGTATAAAAATTTTATATATGTCAAATGTTACATATATTGTAAATATAAAGTAAGCATAATTTTCAATGAGGAATTCTGATCCCAAAGAAGGCCCTTTTACAAAAAGCCTGGATGCAGCATACTACATAAGTAAACTTTCATCAAAAGGCCTGTGGACACAGTAGTGCTTCCATCCTTGTTTCAGATGGCAGCTTAGCTCTTGGGAAAGGGAGGGTGTTGTACCTTGCTTGAGAACAGGAGTCCTGGTCTGACTCTCATCTGTCCGATGAGAAGGAAGTATCACTTGATGATAGAGTCTGTGTTATGCATGTGTGTGGGTGCTGTGTCTCAGAGCCCACGTAGGCCATTAAACTAAGAATCACCAATAACACAGTCTCCTTGGGTCTGTGCAGGGGACTTACACTCAGGGATGTAATTAAATACCTTATCAGGAACTGCAGATCATCATTCAGGAAAACATTAACATAGTTTTAATGGGGAAAGAAAAAGAAATCACTTCCAGTCTTTGTCGATTTTTGGTGAGGCCCAGCACAGCTGACTACTGGGTCTGGCCAGAAAGAATTTCGGTCCAGTCTACACAGGTCAGGGCAGTTGTTCGATCTCTGCAGAATGGGAGGCTAGATGAGTTTACACAGCAATCAAAGATCCGGGCTTCCTCATTTCTCTCAGATTCTGGCTCCATTCCACTTTCAGGTTCAAATTTTTATCTGTTAAAGGGGAAACCCAATGCCTCCCACCAAGGTTATTTATTTCAACTTTTCATTACCAAAGTTCTGAAACAAGCACAGAAGGAAGCTTTTCACAATCATGTCCCACTCCTCTCCACGTACTCTCATCGAACTCACTGAACTGGGAGGACAGTGGAACCCAGTCTAGCCCTACTCCTTCAAATGCGATTCCGAAAGCTCCAAAATTTTCCACCCCCGTTCTCTTGCCAGTGCCGACCCTCCCCAAATTACAACTCCCCTTCAAAAGGCATCGGGATCCACGCTGAGTCTTAGAAGGAGAGCACAACCCACTCTAAGAGCTCGGCCCATGTGCGTGGCTGGTGATCCCCTCTGCCAGAGAGGAAAATGGCCTGGGGCTCTCAGCCCTGGGCTTGCTGTGGTACTTTCCATGACCAGTCCACCTCCCCTCCCCACCAAACATCCTTCCTCATTCTCTTTTCAAGGCTACTTTCTACTTCAAGTTGCCCTTTAACTTCAAAGGTATTAAAACGTGGAGAGGTTTTAACCCCCTAGGAGCCCGCTTATTAATGCTGACAGTTTCTAATGGTGGACTTGCTGAATGCGTCAGGGAGATGTTCTTATGGATGGGAGGCACCACTCTTAAGTCCACAAGCAGTGCAATCCATGAGAAAGGCTCTGGGAAGAAGGCAATGGTAAATATCTACTAAATGTCTGGAGGCAGGAAGTCTTCCTAAATGAAGATGCAACAGAAGTGTCACGAAGAGTTGATAAATCTAGTAGTGGTGGGAAGAGGGATGTGACACCAGATACAGGATGAGCCAGGCTGTCTGTCCTCAGAACATGGAGACACTGTGGAGAGCTGGCCTAATCAGGGCCACATGACGGCAAAGCAACGGCCACATGAAATCAAGGGAACACAGAGACTAAGACCCTTGTGGAAGAAGCTGGTCCGCGGAGATGGGAATATGGCAAACGCAGAAGGAGACAGGGGCAAGAAACCAAGGGTCCAGTGAGGTCAGACAGGCTTCCTGTAGGCGGATTCTGGGAGTTTTCCCTATATCCTCACAATAAACCCCCTTTGTGATTGAGCTGATTTGAGTGGGTTTCTGTTCCTTGCACATAATTCCTTATCTCACATCTTGGGTCTCGGGAATTAAGAATTTCCAGACTTTAGAAACGTAATACGAAGAAAGGGTTATATGTGTGAACCTTACATCCTAGCAGGGTCTGAGACAAACAGTATCCATTAATCAAGGAGATTAATGTTCCTGTAAAAAATGTATGAATATTCACCCAAGTGAGACAACTAAGACTATAAACAGTCTCACATCAGCTGAAGTTGTGAGGCCAAACAAGGCAAAACACATCAGTTGGTCAGAGTCTTCTGGATTTCAGAATCGCACATAAATGATTTCAGACTGTACAAATAATGTGACGGCCTTCCCTGCTCCAAAAGTAAGGTTATAATTGCTTTGGGTAACTCTGGCATAAATGTTTAGTATTTGGGAGAAATTTGAAAACTCAAAGTACAAATAGTCTAACAAAAATGAAGGCTGGCATTCACGACAAAATTGTCTTTATGTTGTATTTATATTATAGCAGTAAGAAAAGAAAGACATTGCCTTTTTCAATTTGTTACTAAACGTTACTGTGATCACACAGCATATATTTAAGATAATTTAAGCTTCATATTTCTCTAAAGAATTATCAATTTGTTACATCAGCAACAGTAAGAACATACACTGTTATACACCTTTAAGACAGTTTGTGATTTTTGCGTAATTAATTACACGTGGAGACAGTGGTACATATTACTAATCGAATGCATGTAACGAGCATACCTCTGAATTCAGGGGTGAAATGAAGAGTCTGAAGAAGGGAATTGAGGTAACAGGTTCCACCCTGATTTCTGATTCCGCTTAAATTGGTGAATTCTCTGGGAGCAGGGGGCTCCACAGCTTTGGTCTTTAATTTCTTCCCTTTTCCACACTGACTATGTGACACACTGGAATTATCCTCTTCAAATAGGTCCCCAAACATTGTGAAACTAAACACTACCCTTAAAGAAAAAGGCATGTTATATAAATGCTTTTAATTTTAACCCAGACTGTCCGCACATTTCACTGTCTTATACTTGGGACTATCTACTTTAAGTTGTTCCTTAGAAAGTATACACAGTAGTGTGGGTTTTGGAGGCCGCAAGACCTGGACGTTTTCATCCCTGCTCCACACGACCTGCGTGACCCCGGCTAAGTTACTTAACTGTGTTCCTATATGTAAAATGGGAAACCGCCTATCACGCGGGGTCATTTCAACAATCACACGACATAAGGAAAGAAGGGCATTTCGTGCGCGGGGTTGGGCACACAGTAAATGACAGCCGTTTAAAGAAGGCACATGGACACCGCTCCTGAACAACGGAAGACACCCCATCACCCACCTGATCCCACGCTGGGCGGCAGCGCCGATCCCAGATTCTGAGAGTTGACAGGGGCCCCGGGACCCTCAATCCCTCCTAAAGTCTCTGCTTCTCACACTTGGACCAGATTACGACACCCGCCTGAACTCAATGGGAGAAATTCATCTGTCCAGTAGTTTAGCAGATGGTCGCAGAGCGGGAGAGCCGGCGGAGGGCCATGGTGAGAGCCGGCCACGAAACTCACGGGGTTCCAGTCCCTCCGACAGGAACCCAGAGATCCCAGCACCACCGGGACCTGGAGGGCCGCTCAAGGCCTCACACCGAGTGCGGCGGGGGGTCCCCCGGGGACGAGCAAGGCAGAGCGCCCAACGCAGGTGCTAAGGCACAGGAAGCACTTTAACGGCAGGAGGTTCCTTTGCAACCCGTTCCTCGCAAGAAAAGCACGAAAACTGCAACGGGAAGGTGTGGCCTCGAGCTCGTGTCCGGGCTCCTGTCTCCCCCAGCGCACCGCCGAGGTCAGGCCCTCGGGACCCCCAAGCCACCGCGGGCCGGGGACTGTGAGGGGGCTGAGCCCGCGGCCGGGGACCCCCGAGCGGACGCCGGGAAACGCCGCGTCCCGGGGCCGACGGCGCAGACCCTCGCCCCGCCCTCCTCAGGCCCAGCCGCCCGCACGGCCCCAAGCCTCCCACGTCCCCGCGTCCCCGGCCGCCGGCCCCACTTACTGCCTAAAGGCCTGACCCCCGCCACAGCCAAGTCTCGAAGCGAACGGACGCGCCCACAGCGAGGGCCGCCATGGTGGCGAGGGCGGGTCTCCCACGGCCCCGAGCGCCAGCGATCTACGGAACACAGGGACTACGCCTCCCAGAATACCCCGCAGGAACGCCGGACCGTCGCGCGCGTTCTTATGGGCAATGTAGCTCTTTTTTCCCCGGAGAGTTCGATGGTCGCAGTGGGCGGCAGAGCTGGCTCCTGCAGTGACCCATGGATTCCTGGGTCAGCTTGACCTTTCCGCCGCTCGCTCATTCATTCACATCTTTACGTTTATAGTTTTTGCTGTTCGCAATCCATACAAAGATCATACGTTTTCTGGCCTGGGTAATTCCCAAGTGGCTAACCACTGGAAACATTTGTGTAGGGCTTCAAGTTCACCTTCACTTTCAAATAATTTTCCAGATGTTTCTCTTGTGGAAACCCTGTGAAAAACGTTCCAAATAACCTCGAGCTTTTACAACATCCTCAGAGTGTAGTTCGTCCCCACCAACTGGAAGTACTTGCTGAAGAGTACACTAAAAATACCTCGAAATTATCCTCTCTTGCTCGCTTTGGTACCTTCAGTGCGTTATTTCTGTAGCCCGTTTAGGCTCTTCTGGCATCTCCCCTGTCCAACGCAGCCTCCTTCCAGGCGTGAATGAGGAAGACAGGGAGAAAATCATTTTGGCTTCAGCCAAAAGTGAATGATGAGAACGGCAACGGTGATTCAGACCACTGCAGCAAACATTCCTTGTGTGCTTTCTCTGTGCGAGGCATTGGGCGGTTGGGGGGGAGCGGACTGCGGGACGAGGGTGTGTTTGGTGGAGTGCGGGAGACAGATATAGAGATTCCTGACGAAGGACACCAGGCCTGTTGGGCGAGCCCAGAGCAGAGGTCTAGACAGAGGAATGTGGAAGCAGAACAGAGAAGAGTCCCAGCAGAGAGCTTCTGTGCAGGTGACCGCCCACTGCATGTGATGAGTGTATGGAAATTGAGTAAAAATAGATGACAGTCACATTCCATCGCACCCCTAAAATGGGCCATGTAAGTGGACTTGTCAATTTCATGTCAGCATTTTGAGGCCTCAGATGGTTTGGAGACGGAACAAGAGAAGCAGCAAAGCCAGGCGTTTGAGAGACCCTTGGGAACCTCAAGTCCACTGCCAGTGGTGAGGGTGTGGGGCTTCCAGTCTTTTCTGGACAAGGAGTCTTTGGTAGTCAGGCTAAAATCCAAATTTTCCTCTGGGACATACTGCAAACATACCTGCTTTCTTGTCATTTACTCTCCTTTTTATCTTGCTGAGTCCTCAGGGTCCAAACGGGTTGCTGAATAGTTTTTCTCTGTAGCCCTGACACTCACTGCATGCTCTGCCCAAGGTAAAGATTGAAAGCTGTTCTTATCTGGAACATGTACAAATAGGTGTCTCACCATGTGCTACCCGTTCATTATTGTTCTCATGAGTAAATCATAGGCAATGAAATTTTATTTTAATTGGTCGGATGAGTACACGCCCTCTCTTGGGGAGGTTTTGTGTCCGTGCTTCCTCTTCTGGCTGTATTGCTCGCACTTAGAACCCACGCAGCTGGACTGCTCTGGGCTGGTTATCTGATCCATGGCTCCTGCAGTGCTGACCGGCTTCCTTCCTCTGTGTGTGTGTCTCCTGCTGACACCCGGCTTTGCCGACGCAGGCAGGCTGCTGGTGGTACCCATGGATGGGAGCCACTGGTTTACCATGCGTTCGGTTGTGGAGAAACTCATCCACAGAGGGCATGAGGTGGTCGCAGTCATGCCAGAGGTGAGCTGGCAGCTGGGAAAATCATTGAATTTTACGGTAAAGACTTACTCCACGTCTTACACTCTGGAGGATTTGAATCATCAGTTCAGGATTTTTTCCGAAGTTCAATGGAAAACTCGGGTACAAAGTTTTCTTTCCCTGTTAATGATTTCATCTGGTAGTGGCTTTCTTGAACACTTTTACTCACATTGTAGGAGTCTGTTTAACGACGCCAAGTTAGTAAAATACCTAGAAGAGAATTCTTTTGATGCGGTCTTTCTGGATCCTTTTGATATGTGTGGCTTAATTGTAGC
Organism: Equus asinus; assembly: GCF_041296235.1. Taxonomy (NCBI): domain Eukaryota; kingdom Metazoa; phylum Chordata; class Mammalia; order Perissodactyla; family Equidae; genus Equus; species Equus asinus. The sequence goes on along the minus strand of NC_091808.1, from coordinate 7,593,714 downwards.
CAAATATTTTTCCCTCCCTTCTGTGGTCTTCACGAGGGGACTTTTATGCTACCATCTTGAGGTTGGTTCACAGTGTCCCAGTGCTCCTTCCTATGTTCCTAGACTTCTCTCAGGGTTCTCAGATGCCATGAGTTTCACTGAGAGAGTGTGGAATCACATCTTATACTTGGAGGAACATTTATTTTGCAGCTACTTAATCAATACTCTTTTAGGATTTGCTTCTGAGATTTTCCAAAAGACGGTCACAGAATATGATCTCTTCAGCCATACGTCAATTTGGTTGTTACGAACTGACTTTGTGTTTGACTATCCCAAACCCGTGATGCCTAACGTGATCTTCATTGGCGGTATCAACTGCCATCAGGGAAAGTCACTGACGAAGGTGAGTTACCTTTCCTGTAGCATATTCAGAATAATCTGGTGATGGACCTAAAAAGATTCCTTACTAAACTGAGATTTGTCATTGACATTTGTAATTTCTTTCTAGTTGGATGAATTATTTTGCAGCAATTCATTTAATTGTGTTATCAAATTTTACAAGCTGTCCTCTTTGATATGCACGTGGGTACAACTGATATAATTGTATTTAATTTCCAGGCTGTTTTTTTAAAGTGTCTATGATATAATTTTATTTTTTGAATGTGTAAAACATTTGCATGGTTCAAAGACAAAATTATAAAAAAGCTGTACCCAGAAGTCTCAATCCTGTCCATGTGTCTTCCTCCTTGTTCCCACACCATGGGGAACTATTTGAAATCGTTTCTGGCTTATCTTTCCTGAGTTCCTTTTGCAACACCAGCCATTTATGCATTTTCGCAAAAGTTAGTATATACGTCTCCCTTTGTATCTTGCTTTTTTCAATTAAAAATGTTTCCTGAAAGTCGCTTCTTACCAGTTCATAGAGACCTTTCTCATTCTTTTGTCCAGCCACATAGTACTCCATTGTGTGGCTGTACCAGTCCTCATTCAACTTCTGTGTTATGGATGGACACTGGATTGTTTCCAGGTCTTTGTTATTAAAATAATGGAGTAGTGGGCAACCTTGCACGTATGTTGTATTCGTGGAGGTGTCTTTAATTCCTAGAAGTAGGAGTAAACATGTACTTATTTTTTTTATTGTGGTCATAATAGTTTACGACATTGTGAAATTTCAGTTGTAGATTATCATTTGTCAAACACCATATAAATGTGCCCCTTCACCCCTTGCGCCCACCCCACCCCCATCTTCCCCTTGGTAACCACTAAACTGTTCTCTTTAACCCTAAGTTTGTTTATCTTCCATAAATGTTTCCCACCGTTGGTTTATATTCTCTGTCTGGCTTATTTCGCTTAACACAATACCCTGAAGCTCCATCCATGTGGTTGTGAATGGGGTGATTTTGTCTTTTTTTGCGGCTGAGTAGTCCCCCAGTGTATATATATATACCACATCTTCTTTATCCTTTCATCCGTTGATGGGCACTTGGGTTGCTTCCACGTCTTGGCTATTGTGACTAATGCTGCAGTGAACATAGGGGTGCATAAGTCTCTCTGTATTGTTGATTTCAAGTTCTTTGGATAAATACCAGTAGGGGCATAGCTGGGCCATATGGTATCTCTATGTTTAATTTTTTTGAGAAATCTCCATACTGTTTTCCATAGTGGCTGCATTCCCATCAGAAGTGTATGAGGGTTCCCTTTTCTCCACAACCTCTCCAACATTTGGTATTTTTTGTCTTAGCGATTGTAGCCATTCTAATGGGCAAAAGGTGATATCTAAGTGTAGTTTTGATTTGCATCTCCCTGATGATTAGTGATGTTGAGCATCTTTTCATGTGCCTATTGGCCATCTGTATATCTTCTTTGGGAAAATGTCTGCTCACATCCTCTGCCCACCTTTTGATTGGGTTTTTTTTTTTTTTTGTAGTTCAGTTGTGTGAGTTCTTTATATTTTATGGAGATTAACCCCTTGTTGGATATATTATTTCGAAATATTTTCTCCCAGTTGGTGGGTTTTCATTTTGATCTTGGTTTCCTTTGCCTCCCAGAAGCTCTTTAGTCTGATGAAGACCCACTTGTTTATTTTTTCTTTTGTTTCCCTTGTCTGAGTAGACATGGTATTGAAAAAGATCCTTTTAAGGCTGACGTCAAAGAGTGTACTGCCTATATTTTCTTCTAGACGTTTTATGGTTTCAGGTCTTACCTTCAAGTCTTTGGTCCATTTTGAGTCTATTTTTGTGTGTGGAGAATGATAATGGTCTACTTTCATTTTTTTGCATGTGGCTGTCAAGTTTTCCCAGCACCATTTATTGAAGAGACTTTCCTTTCTCCATTGTATCTTCTTGGCTCCTTTGTCAAAAATTGGCTCGCTGTAGATATGTGGTTTTATTTCTGGGCATTCAATTCTGCTCCATTGATCTGTGTGCCTGTTTTTGTACCAGTACCATGCGTTTTGATTACCATACCTTTGTAGTATATTTTGAAGTCAGGGATTGCGATACCACTTGCTTTGTTCCTTTTTCTCAGGATTGCTTTGGCTATTTGGGGTCTTTTGTTGTCCCATATGAATTTGAAGATTCTTTGTTTTATTTCCGTGAAGAATGTCATTGGGATTCTGCTTGGCATTGCCTTGGATCTGTAGATTGCTTTAGGTATTATAGACATTTTAACTTGGTTTATTCTTCCAAGCCATGTGCATGGAATACCTTTCCATTTCTCTATGTCATTGTCAATGTCTTTCAGGAAAGTCTTATAGTTTTTCTTGTATAGGTCTTTTACCTCCTTGGTTAAATTTATTCCTAGATATTTCATTCTTTTTCTTGCGACTGTAATAGGGATGGTATTCTTGAGTTCTCTGTTAGTTCGTCAGGCTGTGTTTTTTAATACTGTTTTTGGAATAAAACTGAAAAACAGTAAGAAATGAAACTTCCCTTTTTGTTAATTCAATGGCACTGCCTCTAGGAAAAGGTTCTTAGCAGTTCTGTATGCATCTTTTCCAATATTTCTGAAATTATCTTATATATATGCATATACCTAATGTAAATTCTCACACCCATTTTATTAAAGAGAAATCTAGTATCAGACTGGACACAGTGTTCTTTAGCTCTCTTTTTCCACTTGCCAATAAATTGTGGACATCTTGACAGGCAATTCATACAAATCTGTCACTTTTTAAAAATAATTGCATAAAATTCTTTACTTTGGGTGCACCATAGTTTATTTAACTAACTAATATTGATAGATATTTAAGCTTTTTCCACTTTTTAGTTTTATTAGCAAGATTGAACTAAACATTCTTAAATAATTTCTTTCCATTCATACATTTAATATTCTTGCTCTTATCTCAGTAGGCTAGAGTCCTTAGGACGAGGGTTGTTGGGTCACAAGGTATGCACATATTATATTTTAATAAATTTGATGAATGGTTTTCAAAATATTGAACACCCTGACACTTTGGTCAACAGTATATGAGAGTTTTAGTTTTTCCACACTTACTCCAGCTCCAGATGTCGTCAAACTTTCAAATTTTCTAGCAACATATCCTACACAGCTGCTTCAATTTTCATTTCCTATTTTCACAGATATATTGGCCATTTGCATTTCCTCTTTGTGAATTATGCATTCATATTCTTCAATAATTTTTATAGGGCTATCATTTTATTGCTAATTACTATAAGTCTCCGGTGTATTAGGAGTATTAACACTTAGCTTTTTATATGTGTTGCAAATAGTGTTTCCTGGCTATTCTTTGTCTTTTGTCATTCAGGATTTTCATTTTTTGATAGTCAAACGGGTTAACTCTTTACGTATGGTTTTTGGACTTCAACTTGCTTAGGTCTATTCCAAGCCACAGATATATAAACATTTTCTGCATATTATGTCTTAATTCCTTCAATGTCAACAGTTTTATTTCTTACAGTGAGAACTGTACATGGTATAAGGATCTAACTTTATTATTTTTCTAAGTGGATAGTCCATCGTCTCAACATTTAATAAACAGTCCACCCTTCAACTACTGAATTGAGATGCATCTTTACCATATTTAAAATTTTCATATTTGTCTGGATCTGCTTTTGAACTCTAGGTTTTGTTCCAGTGATTGATTTATCTATCATGGGCCAGTACCATATTTTTATTGTAGTAGCCTTGAAGTAAGTTTTAATATCTGGTATGGTGAGCTCCATACTCACTGTTCTGTCTTCTAAATTTTCTAGGTGATTCTCATAATTTATTCTCCTTCACAAAACTGAAAACTATTTTATGTAGTTCAAAAAAATAATAATAAACCATTAGGGCTCTGTTAATATTACATAAAATATTTTTATTAATTTGAGAAAGATCGACATCTTTTTGCTATTAACTTTTCCTATTCAGAATGAAGTATTTATTTATACAGATCTCGTTTTATGTCTCTCAAGGAATTTTGCATTTTACCTTCTCTATCTTTTATTGTTCTTACTAAAATTTATTCCTGGGCATGTTATTATTTTTGGAATCTCGTGAACAGGGCATTTTTTCATTTCTATTTTGAACTGGTTATTAGTCATTCAAGTATAGCCTCGGTTTTTGTATGTTTGTTCTGTGTCTAGCCATATTACTAATTTCTCTTATTAATTTATAAGGTTTCTTACGCATACAATATCATCTGCAAATAGTAACCCTCCCATTGATACCTCTTATTTTGCTTTACTAGAGCAAATCATTGTGAAATAATTAGTTCAAAATAGTTTTCAATAGTTCACGCACAATGCTGAGCAGTTGGTCCGGCCAGTTTGAATTGGGGTTCGGTCACTTGCAATCGAAAAGCTCTTACAGGAGTAAGATTCCTGGCGAATGTGTCGTCTCTCAATCCAGATGAAACACTTGGTGGCTTATCTCTGTCTATTATTTTATTGAGGATGTACTGTAAGTTTTTATTTACTGCTCTGGCTGCTCACAAGGCTCAGTACATTTTCTAAGTCATATTCTCTCACTTGCTGGCAGCCTGATTTTCCCCTTTGAACTAAGCGGTGGTTGGGGATGGAGTGTGCACTCAGTGAATCTACGCTGTGTACACTCTGGTTGTGTAAGTCGTCCTACTCACAGCCTGAATCAAGTCCAGCTAGGACAGCATTCTGCAAGGACCTCTGCTCCCCTCACCTTGCCCACAGGGGGCACCAGGGTTCTCACATAGTGGAGGAGGTTTCACCCAGATGAGGTACAGACACAGACACACGAAATCTAAGACCATAATGATGGATTTGTTTAGCATGACTGAAAGCAAGAGGAGAATCAAAGTGTCATCTGGATTGTAGGATGTACAGACTTGTTAATGCCTCCCAATTCTTTGAGAAACATTTCTTGAATAAAAATAATTAAGCAATTTCCATCAGACACATGCTAAAAGTGAACTTCAGTGTTTTTGTAGCAGAGAACATGTTATTTTGTTTGTGTAAGTTCAAGATGCTGCATAAGGGATTGGCAAACATTTTGGAAGGGGCGAGAGAGCAAATATTTTAGACTTTGCAGGCCGTGTAAGGTCTCTGTTGTGTTCTGTGTTTGCTTGTTTACAGCTCTTTAAAAATGTAAAAACCATTCATAGCTCATGGGCCATACAGAAACAGGTCACTCAGATTTTCCTGTCCCTTTGGACGCTGCGGACAAGATTTCTGGGACCACAGGGGAAAGTCAGAATTGACACAACTGAGAAAGAAGGGACTGTAGTAGGAAAACTTAAGTTTATATATACTGTAATACTCTACTCACCCTGAGAGAAAGCATTACACCACCAGGTAACAAATATACTAGCGTAACAGAATGCTACCGGTACAAGGCTGGATGACTCGGAGGAGGAATAATTTACTTTTAAAACGTTAGGGAGTTAACCTAAGTCCCTCTGATCAGCTGTGGGCCCGTGGTTTGTGTTTCCATTTATTTTTAAGAAAAGTGCTGTGATTGGATGCAAAGCCCATGTTGTTGCTCCTGCAGTTTGGGTTCCAACTCTCCCCCCACACACATCCTTCCATCAGCAACAGCAAATGCAGGGGAGCAGGGGGAGTTTGCGATACTCTTGACCTAGGTGCCTCATTTACGATCTGCACATGGTTCCTCCACCCGTGTGGCTGAGAGGACAAGTGGTCTCTGTCCTGGCCCATCTGCACCCCCCTCCTCCTCGGTTGTGTCACTCTGGCTTTTCCCTGGGGGCCCAGAAATCTTGTTCCCTGTGTCCAAAGGGACTAGACATTTCCTAGGTCATGTCATTGGACTTTCTCTCCACTGCACGTCCTGGGGGGTATAGACTAGCTCTTCCCAAAGGTAAAGAGTGAAAGCCGTGTCTTTCTTCCTGGAAAAGATATCAATTCCACAGGATTTATTGGGAAGCTTCCATGCAGATTACTAAGAGACTCTGAAATGTGATGTCCTCCACTGAAGCTTTCCAGACTCGACTTCAGAATCCTGCTGGGCTAGGTTGGCTTAGAGGTAGGAGGGCTGGAGGAGTACTGGTGCAGGGGGCAGAACTGGGAAGCGAAATGCCCACACAATGTGGATTAGTGCACAGAGAGGGGAGCCTGGAACTGTTCCTAGGAAATCACAGAGGGCTCCAGAGACGAGGTGATTCAGAGCCGGTACTGGAGGGCTGTCTGGGAAACTGGGGAGGGCATCCAGCCTCACCGAGTCCAGTGCCAGCCCAGCTTTGTCCTTTTTTTTTTTTAAATTAGGCATGGCTTTCTGCTCTTGGCAAGACCATGCTGTGGTTCTTTAAAGGCAAGGAATTTCAAGTGAGCTTCTCCCCCTTTACTCCCTATCCATGGTGGTGCCAAGCATCACCCAGCTGCCACATGCACCCTCACCCTCCACCCAAGGGTGGGGCCCTGCCACCTACTGAACCAATGAGTTGAAGGTGGCACATGGGTCACCCAGAGGGGTTTAGAGATAATAAAGCCACATATACTTTTATATTGAAATATAGATAGTTTATATATGTTTGGTCATACAAGTATATATATAAAACACATGGTTTTACATATCTATTAAAGAATATATATGTATAAAGATTTTATATATGTGAAATATTGCATATATTTGTAAATATAAAGTAAGCATCATTCTCAAAGAGGAATTCTGATCTCAAAGAGGCCCCATTTACAAAGAGCCTGGATGCAGCATAACTACATAAGTAAACTTTCATCAGACCTGTGGACACGGTCTATCTTTCCTTCTTGTTTCAGATGGCACCTGAGCCCTTTGGAAAGGCACACAGTCTGTGGTACCTTGCTTGAAAACAGGAGTCATGGCCTGAATCTCATCTGTCCGATGAGAAGGAAACATCACCTGGTGATAGAGTGTGTGTTATGCATGTGTGTTTTTGGGTGTGTATGCGCATGTGTGTGAGTGCTGTGTCTCAGGCCCCACATAGGCATTTTCCTGAGAGTCGCCTATGACACAATCTCCTTGGGTCTGTCCAGGGGACTTATATTCAGAGATATAATTAAATAGTTTAACAAGAACTGCAGATCATCATTCAGGAGAACAAAGAATAGTTTTAATGGGAAAAAAACCCAGAAATCCCTTCCAGTCTTTTTCAATTTAAGGGGAATCCAGCAGAATGGACTACTGGGTCCAACTGGAAGGATCTGAGGTCCAGTCTACACAGGTCAGGGCAGTCGTTTGATCTCTCGAGAACGGGAGGCTGGATGTGTTTACACAGCAATAAAAGATCCGGGCTTCCTCATTTCTCTCAGATTCTGGCTCCATTCCAAAATTTAAATTAAAATTCATCTGTTAAAGGAGAAACCCAATGCCTCGCACCATGGTTATTTATTTCCACTTTTCATTAGCAAAGTTTTGAAACCACCACCAAAGAAGGCCTTTCACCATCATGTCCCACACGTCTCCACGTACTCTCATCGTACTCATTGAACTGGGAGAACAGTGGCCCTACTCCTTCAAACACGATTGCGAAAGCTCCAAAATTTTCCACCCCAGTTCTCTTGCCAGTGCCGACCCTCCCCAAATTACAGCTCCCCTTCAAAAGGCATCGGGATCCACGCTGAGTCTTACAAGGAGAGCACAGTCCACTCTAAGAGCTCAGCCCATGTGCCTGGCTGGTGATCCCCTCTGCCAGAGAGGAAAATGGCCTGGGGCTCTCAGCCCTGGGCTTGCTGTGGTACTCTCCACGACCAGTCCACCTCCCCTCCCCACCAAACATCCTTCCTCATTCTCTTTCCAAGGCTACTTTCTACTTCAAGTTGCCCTTTAACTTCAACAGTATTAAAACGTGGAGAAGTTTTAACCCCCTAGGAATCCGCTTACTAATTCTGAGAGTTTCTAATGGTGGAAGTACTGAATACGTCAGGGGACAGGAGGCACCACTCTTAAGTCCACATGCAGGTCAATCCATGAGAAAGACTCTGGGAAGGAGACAACGGTAAATATTTACTACATGTGTGGAGGCAGGAACTCTTCCAAAACATAGAGGCAACAGAAACGTCAGAAAGAGTTGATAAATTTGGTAGTGGTGGGAAGGGGGATGTGACATCGGAGACAGGATGAGCCAGGCTGTCTGTCCTCAGAACATGGAGACACCATGGACAGCTGGCCCAGTCAGGGCCAGGTGACGGCAAAGCAATGTCCATACGACATCAAGGGAAGACAGAGACTAAGACCCTTGTGGAGGAAGCTGGTTTGCGGAGCTGGGAATGGGGCAAACATGTAGAGAGAGAGAGGGGCAAGAAACCAAGGGTCCAGTGAGGTCAGACAGGCTTCCTGTAGGTGGATTCTGGGAGGTTCCCCTATATCCTCACAATAAACCCCCTTTGTGATTGAGCTGATTTGAGTGGGTTTCTTCCTTGCACATAATTCCTTATCTCACGTCTTGGGTCTCTGGAATTAAGAATTTCCAGACTTTAGAAATGTAATACGAAGAAAGGGTTATATGCGTGAACCTTACATCCCAGCTGGGTTTGGGACAAACAGTATCCATTAATCAAGGAGATTAATATTGTTGTAACAAATGTATGAATATTCACCCAAGTGAGACAACTAAGACTATAAACAGCCTCACATCAGGCCAGGTTCTGAGGCCAAACAAGTTCACATCAGATGGCTTTGTCAGAGGCTTCTGGACTTCAGAATCCCACATAAAGAATTTCAAACTGTACAAACAATGTGACAGCCCTCCCTACTCGAAAGCAAGGATAGAATTGTTCTGGGTAACTCTGGTGCAAGTGTTTACTGCGGAGAAATTTGAAAGCTCAAAAACACACATACTGTAACAAAATGAAGGCTGGCAGGCATGACAAAATTGTCTTTATGTTGTATTTTACATTATAGGAATAAGACAGATATTGTCTTATTCTTTCATTTTCTTACTAAACATCACTGTGATCACACACCATATATTAGAGATAATTTAAGCTATATACCTCTCTCCAGAGAGAATTATAAATCTACATGTTACATCAGCAACACTAAGCACATCCCGTGTTATACAGCTCTGAGATACTTTGTGATTTGGCATAATTAATTACACCTAGAGACTGTGGTAACATCACCAACCAAACGCATGTAACGAGCATACCTCTGAATTCAGGGGTGAAATGAAGAGTCTGAAGAAGGGAATTGAGGTAACAGGTTCCACCCTGATTTCTGATTCCGCTTAAATTGGTGAATTCTCTAGGAGGAGGGGGCTCCACAGCTTTGGTCTTTAATTTCTTCCCTTTTCCATGCTGATTATGTGACATAATGGAATCATCCTCTTCAAATAGGTCCCCAAACATTGTGAAACTAAATACTACCCTTAAAGAAAAAGGCATGTTATATAAATGCTTTTAATTTTAAACGAGACTGTCCGCACATTTCGCTGTCTTATACTTGGGACTATCTACTTTAAGTTGTTCCTTAGAAAGTATACACAGTAGTGTGGGTTTTGGAGGCAGCAAGACCTGGACGTTTTCATCCCTGCTCCACACGACCTGCGTGACCCCGGCTAAGTTAGTTAACTGTATTCCTATATGTAAAATGGGAAACCGCCTATCACGCGGGGTCATTTCAACAATCACACGACATCACGAAAGAAAGGCATTTCGTGTGGGGTTGGGCACACAGTAAATGACAGCTGTTTTAAAGAAGGCACATGGACACCGCTCCTGAACAACGGAAGACACCCCATCACCCACCTGATCCCACGCTGGGCGGCAGCGCCGATCCCAGATTCTGAGAGTTGACAGGGGCCCCGGGACCCTCAATCCCTCCTAAAATCTCTGCTTCTCACACTTGGACCAGATTATGACACCCGCCTGAACTCAATGGGAGAAATTCATCTGTCCAGTAGTGTAGCAGATGGTCGCAGAGCGGGAGAGCCGGCGGAGGGCCATGGTGAGAGACGGCCACGAAACTCACGGGGTTCCAGTCCCTCCGACAGGAACCCAGAGATCCCAGCACCACCGGGACCTGGAGGGCCGCTCAAGGCCTCACACCGAGTGCGGCGGGGGGTCACCCGGGGACGAGCAAGGCAGAGCGCCCAACGCAGGTGCTAAGGCACAGGAAGCGCTCTGACGCCAGGACGTTCCTTTGCAACCCGTTCCTCGCAAGAAAAGCACGAAAACTGCAACGGCAGCCCCTCGCCCCGCCCTCCTCAGGCCCTGCCGCCTGCACGGCCCCAAGGCTCCCACGTCCCCGCGTCCCCAGCCGCCGGCTCCTCTTACTGCCTAAAGCCCTGACCCCCGCCACAGCCAAATCTCGAAGCGAACCGACGCGCCAGAAGCGGAGTCCGCCATCATAGCGAGGACGGCTCTCCCACGGCCCCGAGCCGGAGCGATCTAAGGAACGCGCGGACTACGTCTCCCAGGATGCCCCGCGGGAGCGCCGGCCCGTCGCGCGTGGCCTTGTGGGCGATGTAGATCCTTAGCCCGGAGCGTTCGGGAGTCGGCGGGAGACTCGAGTGTTCGCCTCTTGTTTGGGTCGTGGCTTCCTGTGCTCGCTGGGTCAGTCGGCCATTCACTAATTCATTCACGTTTTTAGGTTTATAGTCATTGCTGTTTGCTATCCATACAAAGATCACTTGTCTTTTGCGCTGCCTAATTCCCAAGTTACCTAAGCGTGGGAAACATTTGTGTGGGGCTTCAAGTTCGCCTCCACTTTCCAAGACATTTTCCTGATGTATCTCGTGTGCAAACCCTGTGAATAAAGTTCCACAGAACCTCGAGCCTTTATAACATCCTCAGTGTGCAGTTCGTCTCCGCCAAGTGGAAGTAGCATACGGAAGACTGCTCTAAAAATATCTCGAAATGATCCCCCTGTCCACTTGGGTACCTTTAGTGGATTATTTCAAGACTGTAGGCTCTCCTGGCATCTCCCCTGCCCACCCCAGCCTCCATTGAGGCCTGAATGAGGGAGACGGAGAAAATCATTTTGGCTTCAGCTAAAGGTTTGAGAGATTGAGAAGAGCAACGGTGATTCGGTCCAGCGCAGCAAACACTCCTCGTGTGCTCTCTGTGCGAGGCATAGCGGGCAGTGGTCCGAGTGGTTAAGTTCACGTCTCCGCTTCTGTGGCCCAGGGTTTTGCCGCTGGAATCCTGGGCGCGGACCCAGCACTGCTCATCAAGCCATGCTGTGGCAGGTCCCACATACCAGAACCAGAGGACCTACAACTGGGGTATACAGCTCTGTACTGGCAGGCTTTGGAGAGAAGCAGGAAAAAAAAAAAAAAAAAGAGGAAGATTGGCAAGTGATGGTAGCTCAGGTGCCAATCTTTGGGAAAAAAACCCGAAACGGATGACAGTCACATTCCATTGTGCCGCTAGAATGGGCCATGTAGGTGGACTTGTCAATTTTATGTCAGCCATTTGGAGGCCTCTGCGTTTGGAGATGGAACAGGCAAGCAGCAAAGCCAGGCATTTCAGAGACGCTTGGGAACCTTCCCTGGCAGTGAAGAGGTCCGTGGTGAGGGGTTCAAGTCTTTCCGTGGAATCTGGGATGCCAGTCTTTTGTGAGTCAAGAGTCGTCAGTAGCTGGGATAAAATCCAAATTTCCCTTTCGGATAGACTGCAAAAATACCAGCTTTCTTGACATTTACTTTCCTTTTTACCTTTCTGAATCCTCAGGGACCAAAAGCGTTGCTTAATAGTTGTTTTTACAGTGGTCGTGTTGTTTGCTGTATGATCTGTGCCCAAAGGCAAAGGTTAGAGCTGTTCTTATCTGGAACACGCACAAATAGGTGTCTCAGCAAATGCTACTCATTCATTATTGTTCTAATGAGTAAATCATAGGTAATGAAATTTTATTTTAATTGGTCGGATGAGTACACGCCCTCTCTTCGGGAGGTTTTGTGTCCGTGCTTCCTCTGCTGGCTGTATTGCTTGCACTTAGAATCCACTCAGCTGGACTGCTCCGGGCGGCAGTTATCTGATCCATGGCTCCTGCAGTGCTGACCGGCTTCCTTCCTCTGTGTGTGTGTCTCCTGCTGACACCCGGCTTTGCTGACGCAGGCAGGCTGCTGGTGGTACCCATGGATGGGAGCCATTGGTTTACCATGCGTTCGGTTGTGGAGAAACTCATCCACAGAGGGCATGAGGTGGTGGTAGTCGTGCCAGAGGTGAACTGGCAGCTAGGAAAATTGTTCAATGTTACGGTAAAGACTTATTCCACGTCTTACACTCTGGAGGATTTGAATCATCAGTTCAGGATTTTTTCTAAAGCTCAGTGGAAAGCTCGGGTACAAAGTTTACTTTCCCTGTTAATGATTTCATCTGGTAGTAGCTTTTTTGAATACTTTTTTTCACATTGTAGGAGTCTGTTTAATGACGCCAAGTTAGTAAAATACCTAGAAGAGAATTCTTTTGATGCGGTCTTTCTGGATCCTTTTGATATGTGTGGCTTAATTGTAGCCAAATATTTTTCCCTCCCTTCTGTGGTCTTCACCAGGGCACCATTTTGCCACCATCTTGAGGTTGGCTCGCAGTGTCCCGGTGCTCCTTCCTATGTTTCTAGATTTCTCTCAGGGTTCTCGGATGCCATGAGTTTTACTGAGAGAGTGTGGAATCACATCTTATACTTGGAGGAATATTTATTTTGCCGCTACTTAATCAGGACTGTTTTAGAATTTGCTTCTGAGATTTTCCAAAAGACGGTCACAGAATATGATCTCTTCAGCCATACGTCAATTTGGCTGTTACGAACTGACTTTGTGTTTGACTATCCCAAACCGGTGATGCCTAACGTGATCTTCATCGGCGGTATCAACTGCCATCAGGGAAAGCCACTGACAAAGGTGAGTTACCTTTCCTGTAGCATATTCAGAATAATCTGGTGATGGACCTAAAAAGATTCCTTACTAAACTGAGATTTGTCATTGACGTGTGTCACATCTGTAATTTCTTTCTAGTTGAACAAATTATTTTGCACCAATTCATTTAATTGTGTTATCAAATTCAACAAACCTGCCCTCTTTGATATGCACGTGGGTACAACTGATATAATTGTATTTAATTTCCAGGCTGGTTTTTTTTAAGTCTCTATAATTTTATTTTTTGAATGTGTAAAACATTTGCATGGTTCAAAGTCAAAATTATAAAAAAGCTGTACCCAGAAGTCTCAATCCCGTCCATGTCTCTTCCTCCTTGTTCCCATGTGAAATCATTTCTGGTTTATCTTTCCTGGGTTCCTTTTGCAACACCAGCCATTTATGCATTTTCACAAAAGTTAGTATATACATTTCCTTTGTATGTTGATTTTCAATTAAAAATGTTTCCTGAAAGTCACTTACCAGTTCATAGAGACCTTTCTCATTCTTTTGTCCAGCCACATAGTACTCCATTGTGTGGCTGTACCAGTCCTCATTCAACTTCTGTGTTATGGATGGACACTGGATTGTTTCCAGGTCTTTGTTATTAAAATAATGGAGTAGTGGGCAACCTTGCACGAATGTTGTATTCGTGGAGGTGTCTTTAATTCCTAGAAGTAGGAGTAAACATGTACTTATTTTTTTATTGTCACATAATAGTTTACGACATTGTAAAATTTCAGTTGTAGATTATTACTTGTTAGACACCGTATAAAGTGCCCCTTCACCCCTTGCGCCCACCCCACCCCCATCTTCCCCCTGGTAACCACTAAACTGTTCTCTTTATCCGTAAATTTGTTTATCTTCCACAAATGTTTCCCACCGTTGGTTTATATTCTCTGTCTGGCTTATTTCGCTTAACACAATACCCTGAAGCTCCATCCATGTGGTTGTGAATGGGGTGATTTTGTCTTTTCTTGCGGCTGAGTAGTCCCCCAGTGTATATATATATACCACATCTTCTTTATCCTTTCATCCATCGATGGGCACTTGGGTTGCTTCCATGTCTCGGCTATTGTGAATAATGCTGCAATAAACATAGGGGTGCATAAATCTCTCCGTATTGTTGATTTCAAGTTCTTTAGATAAATACCAGTAGTGGCATAGCTGGGTCATATGATATTTCTATGTTTAATTTTTTTGAGAAATCTCCATACTGTTTTCCATAGTGGCTGCATTCCCATCAGAAGTGTATGAGGGTTCCCTTTTCTCCACAACCTCTCCAACATTTGGTATTTTTTGTCTTAGCGATTGTAGCCATTCTAATGGGCAAAAGGTGATATCTAAGTGTAGTTTTGATTTGCATCTCCCTGATGATTAGTGATGTTGAGCATCTTTTCATGTGCCTATTGGCCATCTGTATATCTTCTTTGGGAAAATGTCTGTTCACATCCTCTGCCCACTTTTTGATTGGGTTGTTCTTTTGGTGTTCAGTTGTGTGAGTTCTTTATATTTTATGGAGATTAAGCCCTTGTCGGATGTATGATTTGCAAATATTTTCTCCCAGTTGATGGGTTCTTTCGTTTTGATCATGGTTTCTTCTGTCTTCCAGAAGCTCTTTAGTCTGATGAAGACCCAGTTGTTTATTTTTCCTTTGTTTCCCTTGTCTGAGTAGACATGGTATTCAAAAAGATCCTTTTAAGGCTGTCTTCAAAGAGTGTACTGCCAATATTTTCTTCTAGATGTTTTATGGTTTCAGGTCTTACCTTCAAGTCTTTGGTCCATTTTGAGGCTATTTTTGTTTATGGAGAAAGATAGTGGTCTACTTTCATTTTTTTGTATGTGGCTGTCCAGTTTTCCTAGCACCATTTGTTGAAGACACTTTCCTTTCTCCATTGTATGTTCTTAGCTCCTTTGTCAAAAATTAACTGACTGTAGCTGTGTGGTTTTATTTTTGGGCATTCAATTCTGCTCCATTGATCTGTGTGCCTGTTTTTGGACCAGTACCATGCGTTTTGATTACTATACCTTTGTAGTATATTTTGAAATCAGGGATGGCGATACCACTTGCTTTGTTCCTTTTTCTCAGGATTGCTTTGGCTATTTGGGGTCTTTTGTTGTCCCATACGAATTTTAAGATTCTTTGTTTTATTTCTGTGAAGAATGTCATTGGGATCCTGATTGGGATTGCGTTGGATCTGTAGATTGCTTTAGGTAGTATGGACATTTTAACTGTTTATTCTTCTAAGCCATGTGCATGGAATAGCTTTCCATTTCTTTATGTCATTGTCAATGTCTTTCAGGAAAGTCTTATAGTTTTCCTTCGATAGGTCCTTTACCTCCTTGGTTAAATTTATTCCTAGATATTTCATTCTTTTTCTTGCGACTGTAATAGGGATGGTATTCTTGAGTTCTCTGTTAGTTCGTCAGGCTGTGTTTTTTAATACTGTTTTTGGAATAAGACTGAAAAACAGTAAGAAATGAAACTTCCCTTTTTGTTAATTCAATGGCACTGCCTCTAAGAAAAGGTTCTTAGCAGTTCTGTATGCATCTTTTCCAATATTTCTGAAATTATCTTATATGTATGCATATACCTAATGTAAATTCTCACACCCATTTTATTAAAATGAAATCTAGTATCAGACTGGACACAGTGTTCTTTAGCTCTCTTTTTCCACTTGCCAATAAATTGTGGACATCTTGACAGGCATTTCATACAAACCTGTCACATTCTTTTTAATAATTGCATAAAATTCTTTGCTTTTAACATACCATAGTTTATTTAACTAACTAATATTGATAGATATTTAAGCTTTTTCCACTTTTTAGTTTGATAAGCAAGATTGAACTAAACATTGTTAAATAATTTCTTTCCGTTCATACATTTAATATTCTTGCTCTTATCTCAGTAGGCCAGAGTCCTTAGGATGAGGGTTGTTGGGTCAAATGATATGCACATATTGTATTTTAATAAATTTGACGAGTTGTTTTCAAATTCATCACCCTGACACTTTGGTCAACAGTATATGAGAGTTTTAGTTTTTCCACACTTACTCCAGCTCCAGATGTCGTCAAACTTTCAAATTTTCTAGCAACATATCCTACACAGCTGCTTCAATTTTCATTTCCTATTTTCACAGATATATTGGCCATTTGCATTTCCTCTTTGTGAATTATGCATTCATATTCTTCAATAATTTTTATAGGGCTATCATTTTATTGCTAATTACTATAAGTCTCCGGTGTATTAGGAGTATTAACACTTAGCTTTTTATATGTGTTGCAAATAGTGTTTCCTGGCTATTCTTTGTCTTTTGTCATTCAGGATTTTCGTTTTTTGATAGTCAAACGGGTTAACTCTTTACGTATGGTTTTTGGACTTCAACTTGCTTAGGTCTATTCCAAGCCACAGATATATAAACATTTTCTGCATATTATGTCTTAATTCCTTCAATGTCAACAGTTTTATTTCTTACAGTGAGAACTGTACATGGTATAAGGATCTAACTTTATTATTTTTCTAAGTGGATAGTCCATCGTCTCAACATTTAATAAACAGTCCACCCTTCAACTACTGAATTGAGATGCATCTTTACCATATTTAAAATTTTCATATTTGTCTGGATCTGCTTTTGAACTCTAGGTTTTGTTCCAGTGATTGATTTATCTATCATGGGCCAGTATTTTTTATTGTATTTATGTATTGTATTTATGATTGTACCATATTTTGATTGTAGTAGCTTTGAAGTAAGTTTTAATATCTGGTATGGTGAGCTCCATACTCACTGTTCTGTTTTCTAAATTTTCTCTGATTCTCAAAATTTATTCTCCTTCACAAAACTGAAAACTATTTTATCTAGGTCAAAAAAATAAAAATAAACCTTTAGGGCTCTCTTAATATCACCTAAAGTATTTTTATTAATTTGAGAAAGATCAACATCTTTTTGCTATTAACTTTTCCTATTCAGAATAGAGTATTTCTGTTTATTTATTCAGATCTTGTTTTATGTCTCCCAATGAAATTTTGCATTTTACCTTATATATCTTTTATTTTTCTTACTAAAATTTATTCCTGGGCATGTTATTATTTTTGGAACTCTTGTGAACAGGGCATTTTTTCATTTCTATTTTGAACTGGTTATTAGTCATTACAGTATAGCCTCGGTTTTTGTACGTTCTGTGTCTAGCCATATTACTAATTTCTCTTATTAATTTGTAAGGTTTCTTAGGCATACAGTATCATCTGCCAATAATAACCCTCCCCATTGATACCTCTTATTTTGCTTTATTGGAGCAAATTGTTGTGAAATAATTAGTTCAAAACAGTTTTCAATAGTTCATGAACAATGTTGAGTAGTTGGTCGGGCCAGTATGAATTGGGGTTTGGTCACTTGCAATCGAAAAGCTCTTACAGGAGTAAGCTTCCTGGCAAATGTGTTATGTCCAAATCCAGATGAAACACCTGGTGGCTTAACTCGTCTGTGGGTTTGTTGGGCAGGTGCTATGTGTTTTTATCTACTGCTCTGGCTGCTCACAAGGCTCAGTACATTTTGTAACAGAGTCATATTCTCTCACTTGCTGGCAGCCTGATTTTCCTCTTTGGACTAAGCAGTGGTTGGGGATGGAGTGCACTCAGTAAATCTATGCTGTGTACACTCTGGTTGTGTAACTCATCCTACTCACAGCCTGAATCAAGTCCAGCAGGGACAGCATTCTGCAGGGACCTCTGCTCCCCTCGCTTTGCCCACAGTGGGCACCAGGCTTCTCATATAGTTGAAGAAGTCTCACTGAGATTAGGTACACACACACACACACAGACCATAATGATGGATTTATTTAGCATGACTGAAGGCAAGCTAAGGAGAATCAAAGTGTCATTTGGACTGCAGGATGTACAGACTTCTTAATGCATCCCAATTTTTCTAGAAACATTTTTTGGACTAAAAGTAATCACTTTTCGTCAGGCATATGCTAAAAGTGAATTTCAGTGTAGCAGAGAACATTATTTTGTTTGTGTAAATTCAAGATACTGTATCAGGGATGAGGAAACTTTTTTGTAAAGGGCCAGAGAGAAAATATTTTAGACTCTGCAGGCCATAGAAGGTCTCTGTGGTCCCTTTTTTGTTTGCTTGTTTACAGCTCTTTAAAAATATAAAAACCATTCTTACCTCACAGGCCATACAAAAACACACCATCAGATTTTCCTGTCCCTTTGGACATGGGGGAAATTTCTGGGCCCCCAGGGAAAAGTCAGAAGTGACACAACTGAGGGAGAAGAGGAGTCTAGTAGGAAAACTTAAAGTTTAGATATACTGTAATACTCTACTCACCCTGAGAGAAAGCATTACACCACCAGGTAATAAATATACTAGTGTGAGGGAATGCTACCGGTACAAGGCTGGATGACTCGGAGGAGGAATAATTTAAACGTCAAACGTTAGGGAGTTAACCTAAGTCCCTCTGATCAGCTGTGGGCCTGTGGTTTGCGTTTCCATCTATTTTTTAGAAAAGTGCTGTGATTGGATGCAAAGCCCACGTTGTTGCTCCTGCAGTTTGGGTTCCAACTCTCTCCCTACACACATCCTTCCATCAGCAACAGCAAATGCAGGGGAGCAGGGGGAGTTTGCAATGCTCCACACCTAGGTGCCCCCATTGAGGATCTGCACATGTTCCTCCACCCGTGTGGCTGAGAGGACAAGCCGTCTCTGTCCTGGCCCATCTGCACCCCGCTTCTCCTCGGTTGTGTCACTCTGGCTTTTCCCTGGGGGCCCAGAAATCCTGTCCCTGTGTCCAAAGGGACTAGACATTTCCTAGGTCATGTCATTGGACTTTCTCTCCATGGCATGTCCTTGGGGGTCTAGACTAGCTCTTCCCAAAGGTAAAAAGCAAAAGCCTTTTCTTTCTTCCTGGAAAAGAAACTCAGTTCCACAGGCTTTATTGGGAAGCTTTCATGCAAGTTACTAAGAGATTCTGAAATGTGATGTCCTACACTGAAGCTTTCCAGACTTGAGTTCAGAATCCCGCTGGGCTAGGTCTGTGCCAGAGGCAGGAGGGCTGGGGGAGTTCTGCTCCAGGGGCCAGAACTGGGAAGTGGAAATGCTCACACAATGTGCACAAGTGCACAGAGAAGGGAGCCTGGAACCGTGTCCAGGGAAATCAGAGAGGGCTCCAGAGAGGAAGAGATTCACAGGCGGTGCAGGAGGTGTGGGAAAGTGGGGAGGGCATCCAGCCTCACAGAGGCCAGTGCCAGCCCTGCTTTGTCCTCTTATGACCTCTTGGACATAGGCCAGTGGCCTCTTGAACACCAGGTCTCAGGCCTGCTGGGCCCCTCCTCAGCCTACGACAGAGCTGGGGCCCACACTTGCCTTGGAAGGTGGAAGGAGCAAGAGCTCTCCCTCTTTCAGTGTGGGCTCAAGTCAGGTACCCGGGGCTTTGCAGAGGTGTCCTCAGTTGAGCGCCTATTAACTGGGAATTGCTCTCTACAGCCTCAGGCTGTAGAAGCAGATGAAGGTGCCAGAGGCTCCTGGTTGTGGCTGTCGAGAAGTGATGGTGCAGCAGGTGGCTCTAAAGCCTGCTGCTGTCATCCTCAGGCAGGTGTTAATAAGACAGCTGGCAGAGGCAAGCCTCGCTCTCCCTGGCCACCTTCACCTGCGTGGCATTGTTTGTCTCCCCTGCCAGAGGTGCGCTCCTGCAGGTCAGGGGTGAGTATCTGAATGTCCGTCCTTTTTTTTTTTTTTTAAATAAAAATAGACTTTATTCTTTACAGCTGTTTTAGGTTCACAGCAAAATTGGGTGGGACATACAAAGACATCCCATGGACCCTCTCGATCCTTTTTGGTCTGTAGTGGCCAGTCCAGCACTCAGGACCCAGCAGATGCTCAACAGGTGTTTGGTGAATGAGTGCCACTTCAGCCAACTGATGGGAAAATGGAATATTGCTCTTTCTAGAAACTGGGGAGACTACAACTTTAGGCCTATTAAAGTTAGGCATGGCTTTCTGATCTGAGCAAGATCAGGCTGTGGTTGTATTGATGGCAAGGAGTTGCAAGTCAGCTTCTCCCCTTTGCTCCCTATCAGTGACGGTGCCAGCACCACCCAGGCCCCACCTGAGCCTCACCTTCCACCCGAGGGTGGGACCCTGCCACCTGCTGAACCAGAGAGTTCAATGTGGTTCATGGGTCACCCAAAGCTGTTTAGAGATAAAGCTGCATGTGGTTTATATTCACCTACTACAGAGAGACATCTATAAAATATATTGGACCATATATAGTTTATACTTGTTTGGTTATATATATCTGTAAATATATATAAAATATGTGGTCTTATGTATCTATTAAAGAATATATATATATAAAATTTTTATGGATGTGAAATGTTACATATATTTATAAATATACAGTAAGCATGATTCTCAAAGAGGAATTCTGAGCTCAAAGAGGGCTCTTTAACAAAGAGCCTAGATACAGTGTAACTTCAAATGTAACCTTTCATCAAAAGACCTATGGACATGGTCTTTCTTTCCTTGTTTCAGATGGCAGCTTAGCTCTTAGGAAAGGCACACACATAGTGTGTGGTACCTTGCTTGAGAACAGAAATAATAGTCTGAATCTCATGTCTGATGAGAAGGAAACATCACCCACTGATAGAGTGTTTGTGTTTGGGTGTGTATGCGTTCATGTGTGGGTGCCATGTCCCAGGCCCCACGTAGGCCATTTTCATGAGAGTATCCTTAAACAAAATCTCCTTGGGTCTGTGCAGAGGAATTCGATTCAGGGATGTAATTAAATACTTAAGAACTGCAAATCATCATTTGGGAGAACGTTAAAATAGTTTTAATGGGGAAAAAAAAGGAAATTCCTTCCAGTCTTTTTCAATTTTTGGTGAGATCCAGCAGAATTGATTACTGGGTCACCTGGAAGGAATTGAGGTTCAGTCTATGAGGTTGAGGGCAGTTATTCCAGTTCTGGAGAACGGGAGGCTGGATGAGTTGACACAGTAATAAATGATCCAGACTTCCTCATTTCTCTCAGATTCTGGCTCCATTCCAAAATTCAAATTCAAATTTATCTGTTAATGGAAAAACCCAATGCCTCCCACCAAAGTTATTTATTTCAACTTTTTGTTATCAAAGTTTTCAAACACGCACAGAAGGAGAGACTGTAGGGTAATGAACACCCATATATCTACCTCCAAGTTAAGTAATTTTCAATATTTTTCTGTACTTATTCATTTATCCCCTTTTCTTCTTTGTAAAAAATTTTTTTTACTGTCATTTTTTAAAGAAACTTCTTGACATGTCATTCCATTCCTAAATACCTCACCAGGTATAAAAAATAAGGAAATTGTTACCTAACCACAATATCATTATCACACCTTAGAAAATCGATAATTCTTTAATGTTATCTAATTTCTGGTCTATAATTAAACTTCCCCCATTGTCTCAAAAAATGTCTTTTACATAGAAGTCACTGAAATAGAATTGAGAATCTAGAAATTAAACCATACATCTATGGACAATTGACTTTTGACAAAGGTGTCAAAATCGTTCAATGGGGAAAGAATTGTCTCTTCAACAAATGGTGCTGAGACAATTGGATATCTACATGCGAATGAATGAAGTTGGACCTTACCTCACACGAGGTATAAAAGTTAACTTACAGTTGATCAGAGATCTAAATATAAAAGCTATAACTGTAAAACTCTTAGAAGAAAACATTGGAGTACATCTTCATGACCTTGAATTTGGCAATGGTTTCTTTGATATAACACAAAAAGTACAAGAAACAAACAAAATAGATAAATTGGACTTCATCAAAATGAAAGACTTTTGTGCACCAAAGACCCTAGCAAGAGAGTGAAAAGATAACCCACACAATGGGAGAAAACATTTGCAAATCATATATCTGGTAAGATTCTAGTATCCAAAATAGCTAAAGATCTCAAACGACCCAGTTAAAAAATGGGCAAAGGCCTTGAATAGACATTTCTCCAAAGAAGA
Source organism: Equus asinus (assembly GCF_041296235.1). Classification (NCBI taxonomy): domain Eukaryota; kingdom Metazoa; phylum Chordata; class Mammalia; order Perissodactyla; family Equidae; genus Equus; species Equus asinus. The sequence continues at coordinate 7,571,476 of NC_091808.1, read as the reverse complement.
TGTAGAAATGGCCAACAAGCACATGAAAAGATGCTCAACATCATTAGTTACTAGGGAAGTGCAAATCAATACCACAATGAGATACTGCTTCACACCCAATCTGATGGCTATACCAAAAAAAAGAAAAAAAAAAAGAGGAAAATAACAGGTGTTGGCAAGAATGTGGAGAAAGTGGAACTCTCATGCGTTGCTGTTGGGAATGTAAAATGGTATAGCCATTGTGGAAAGCAGTTTGACAGTTCCTCCATAAGTTAAACATGGACTTACCACATGACCCAGCAATTCCACTCCTGGGTATATACACAAAGCATTGAAAACATGTACTTAAACAAAAACTTGTACAAGAATGTTCATAGCAGCTCTATTGTCAACAGCCAAAAGGTGGAAACAACCCAAATGTCCATCAACTGGTGAATGGATAAACAAAGTGTGGCTTATTAATGCAATGAAATATTATTCAACCGTAAAAATGAATGAAGTACTGATACCTGCTCAACGTGAATGAACTTTGAAAATATAATGCTAAGTGAAGGAATCCAAACACAGAAGGCCACATGTTGTATGCTTCCATGTGAAATGTCCAGAATAGGCAAATCCATAGAGACAGAAAGCACGTTAGTGGTTGCCAAAGGCTGGTTGGGAGGGGGAATGGGGAGTAACTGCTTAATGGGGAAGGTATTTCCTTTTGGGGTGATGAAATGTTCTGGAACTAGATAGTGGTAAAGGTTGTACAACATTGTGACTGTACTGAATTGTACACTTTAAAATGGTTAAGATGGTCAATTTTATATCATGTGTATTTTACTACAATTTTTAAAAAAGAAAGAAAAATAGGGGCTGGCCCAGTGGCGCACTGGTTAAGTTTGCATATTCCGCTTTGGTGGCCCAGGGTTCGCCGGTTCGGATCCTGGGGGCGGACCTGGCACCACCTGTCAAGCCATGCTGTGGCAGTCATCCCACATATAAAGTAGAGGAAGATGGCCACGGATGTGAGCTCAGGGCCAGTCTTCCTCCGCAAAAAGAGGAGTATTGGTAGCAGATGTTAGCTCAGGGCTAATCTTCCTCCAAAAAAAAAAAAAAGGAGAGAGAGAAAAATATCTTTCAACCCTTGATTTGTTTGAATCAGGAGCCATGTTTCCCCTGTTGCATCATTTCTTCTAACACTCAATCTATAACCGTTCCCTCCCTTTTAGAAAGTGCTGTGACCTGTTGTAGTAACTGGGTCAATGTCCCGTAGGATGTTTCACATTCTAGTTTGTCTGATTGCTCTCTCGTGGCTCTCTTAGCTTGTTTGTGTAGACTAGAAGTTAGTGTAGGTTTATTGATCCAGGCTCTACTTTTTTGGCAAGCACGCTTCATCGATAGTGCCGTGTGCTTGATGTTGCATCACTTCAGAAGGCACCCCCACATCTGGCTGTTCCACTTTTAGTGATTCTGACATTGATCTGAGGGCAGAGTCACAATGTCACGTGTCTGCCTTGGCTACCCTCAGGACCTCATGGGTTAGGTTGGACAAGTTTTAGCCTATGATCTTTTGGTATGGATTTGGGGAACCAAGACATTGTTGATGCAGTTGACAAAGCTGTGTCATCTAGCCTCTACCAGCCTCTCCAGCTGCATCCCTTTTACTCTTCATGTTCTGGCCACACTGCCTACTTCCAGTCACTCACACCACCACGTCCCTCCCTGCCTTGGGGCCCTCATACCTGCGGTTCCTCTCTCTGGAATCCTCTTTCTCCTATTCACAGTTGAACTAAATTCGCTTATCCTTTTGAGTTTGGTTGCAATGACTCTTCCTTTGGGAGACTTTCCATGATGCCCAGGTAAAGTCACACACTCCAGTTATGAGTTCTCATGGGACTTGGTATCACTTTTTTTTTTTTTTAAGAACTTATCACCATGACAATTATGAATTCTTTGACAACTCAGTATAGTGTCTGTTCCACCTTGGTGTGCTGTAAGCTCCATGAGGGCAGAAATCACATTTGGCTTTTCTGTTGCCCAATCCCCAGCATCCAGCCTGGTGCTGGGAGCACATTTGCTAGATGAATGAAAACACAGCTGGAGTAGAGGGGTGTGCCGTAGGCTCTTGGCTTCACAAGCTTGTTTTAAGAGGCAGGCCTTAGCCTCTGGATTCTCCCACTCCTATTAGGAGGACAAAGAGACTTGTGAGACAGGATAGGTGGAAATGCTTGCCTATGTCCTATATTTCACTCAAACTGCTTTTCGAAAATTCAGATCTACTCTCCAAGCCTTCTCAGTGTCAAAGAGGGGAGCAGAGGAGACTGGTCACTGTAAGGGGTCACATGACAGGCAAGAAATCACTAGTGAATGAGAGGACTTTTAGGAATCAGAGGGCCTACTATTTGGTTTTAAGTAGTTTTTTCTGTGCCTCGTTGATATAGCGTCTACCTTAGGGACCCTTGACCTTCATAGAAGTTTTGCTACATGAAACAGCCTGGCATTTAGCGTTGCTACGGGGGCCTGCCTTTGGGCCTCCTGGGAATAAGAACAGACCAAACCATGTGGTTTTTGCTGGCTTCTTGTTTAGCAACAAGAAGACCAGAGCAAGGCTCTGCTGGGAAGGGCCCAGGCCAAGGTCCTCAGCAGAATGGGTTCTGGGATGAGGAATCTGAGGTTTATAGCACAACTTGCTTCTCCTTCTCCAACACACCTGCTTATAACTTTGTCCCTCCAGATGTACTGTTCTTGGATAGAAACTGCTTAGCTCCTGCCTGCCCTGGAGGGGTGGACCTGCCTGTGCTCCCTTTGTGACTGTCTTGGGGTCTTACTGCTGTCTACTTGGACCCAAACCAGGATGCTGCTATCCTCCTGCCTCTGATCATTGTGAGCGGGAAACCCTGCTGGCGCCCTCGCCCCTGGGAGGCTGCACTGAATTTGCATCTTGGCTGCATTCTTGGCACCAGCTGTGTGTTTGGGATGTCTCCTTTCATCCCGTTCCTCAAGCTTCTTCTTATTTCCCAGGTCTCAACATGGCTCCTGAGACAATAGGCAGGGGTTAGGACAGGACCTTGCGTGCCAGTTCAGCTGTGCGTGACTAGCTCTGGGCGAGTCTGTTCTAGCCATGCTAGGAACCACCTCTTACTTGGACAACATGGTTTCCACATCCATCATCTTCTTTGACCTCCCTCAGCAATGTATAAATCAGGCAGAACAAGCATGACCCTCTCCCCTGGGTCTCAGGTGAGAAACCTGAAAATCAGGAGATGGCTCATGCCCATGGCTGTTGGAGAACAGGGCTGGAAGCCAACTCCAGGCTTTCTGACTTCTACCCCAGGGCTCTCGTTGCATGCTGGTTAGACTTATACCGCTCAAATCTTAATTTCCTAAAGGCAAGTGGCAGATTACATGCTCTTAGCGTGATCAGCTTCTTCTCAAAAAAGAGCTCATTTCTTTAAATGTTGAATTTCATGTGTGCATCCTCGCAACTTGAAAAGAAAAATGAAAATGAAATGTGGGAATAAAACAGATATGCAAATCAAAAGCTAGTTCATTCATTCAGCAAACATTTATTGAGAGCCTACCCTATGCCAGGCGTTGTTCTAGATACTGAGCATACAGCAGAGAACAAAACAAATATTGTCCCTGCCCTCAAGATTGCTCCCATTCTAGTTGGGGGAGAAACATAATAATAAACAATAAGTTAAATGATGGCGAATGTGATGCAGCAAAATAAAGAGGGTAAGGGGCTTCAGAGTTTTTAATGGGCTGGGCTATTTAATAATGGGTTCATCAGAGAAGGTCTCTTTCAGATGACGCTGACTGAACCTGGACCGAAAGAAGGGAGGAGGCAAGCCATGTAGACGTGGGGAGGAGTTGACATCTTGGTTTTTATCATAATCTGGGGCAGAGGTTGGCAAACCACAGCCCATGGGCCACATCTAATCTGCTGCCTCTTCTTATAAATAAAATTATTAGAACACAGCCGTGCCCGTTGTTTAGTGTTGTCTGTGGTCGTTCTCCCAGTGCAACGGCAGCGTTGAATCTTTGCCAAAGAGATTGAATGGCACACGAAATCTAAAGTATATACTATTTAGGCTTTTATAGAAAAAATTTGTCAACCCCTGATCTAGAACAGCGATTCTCAAAGTGTGTTCTGGAAACCCTCAAGATCCCTGAGACCCTTTTAAAGGGTCCATGAGGTCAACTATTTCATAATAGTACTAAGACATTATTTGCTTTTTCCACTCTAATCTTCTCATGTTGGTACAGTAGAATTTTCCCAAAGGCTACACATAACGTGTGATAGTGCAACTGATCAAATGCAGAAACAAATAGGAGAGTCCCACTGTCATCTATGAAGCCAGGCATTAAAGGGACTTGCAAAAAATGTAAAACAATGTCACTCATCTGACTAATTTTTTTTTGTTTTGGGAAATATAGTTATTTTTCATAAAAGATTTTATGTATGTTAACTTATAATGGGTTTATTCTTGTTATCTTAAATAAATTAATGAGGAAGTATTTAAAAAATGTGTCAGTTTTAATTTCTAAAACAGTTCATTTGGGTGGACATAACTCACATAAAAGTTTTGGGGGTCCTCATTCATTATTAAGATTGTAAAGGAGTCTGGTGTTGAGAAGTTTCAGAACAGCTGATCAGGAAGTAGCCAATTCTATTTTTCCTTTGGAAGCTGCAGAAGTTACCAAAAAATGTTCTTTCCATGGACAGCAAGCCTCAGTTTCCTACCCGGAGAAGGATGGTCAGACCTACACTCTGGGGTGTGTATTGCATGAGATGATGGTTGAGTGTTAAGCGTTGAATTGTGTTACCCAGAGATGTATTGAAGTCCTAACACCCAGTACCTGAGAAAGTGACCTGTTTTGAGAATACAGTCCTTAGTTAAGATGAGATCGTTGTGGTGGGGAGGGGCTCTAATCCGGTATGACTGGTGTCCTTTAAAAAGGGGAAATTTGGGCACAGACACACACACAGCGAAGGGGGACATGATGACAGAGAGGGAGTGATGCTTCTAATGCCAAGTAAAGCCAAAGGCTGCCCGCGAACCAAGCGGAGCTAGGAGAGGGGCTGGGGCTGCTTCTCCCTCAGAGCCCTCAGGAGGAATCTTCCCTGCCCGTGCCTGGATCTCAGACGTCCAGCCTCCAGGACTGTGCGATACATTTCTGTTGTTCAGGCCAACCGGTGTGCGGTTCTTTGTTACAGGGACCCTGGGAAACTAAGATGAAGGGAGATTGTTTTGTACCAGAAAGTGCTCTGCAGGTGTCAGGGGTCTGGTGCTAGGGCCATCTTTTTCTTTCAGCTGCTGGGTGTTTAAGTCACTACTCTCAGATGTCCTGTCACGTGATGCTTTCCTATCATTTTGTATTTCTAAGTATTCTTCCCCTTAAATTTTTGCGCCTCCTCTGCTAGCCCTTTCCTTCCTCCTGTACATCTTGCCTTCACAACCCAGGGCTGGATCTTTGCCTTGTCGAGACTTTTTAGTAGCTACTTGTGGACCCCCAGAGTGCCCCTCAGTGCACAGCACGTACACTTGGCTGCCTGATCAGAGCCAAGGGGAGCCCCTCAGAGGGACATGTCCTTAGACTGCCGAGGAGTAACTCAGCTAATTCTCACAGGCCCAGGGGGTATATAACAGATGGGGCAATTCAGACCCAGAGCAGTGGGGTCGCTCAGCTCAGAAGTTGCAGGCTGACTCCAGAATTCATGCTCTGAACCCTAGTCAAAGTGAGAATTGTGATCTAGAGCACGTCTCCATTAGGATTAGATTCTGTGTTGTGATATGACAGAGAACCCCCTATAGTAGTGATCTATCCAATATAAGGGGGGTGGGAAGTGGTATCAGACTTCCGTGTACCTACTCGGGTTCCTGGAACCCACTTTCTCCGGCATTGCTGTGGGAACCAGGTAACCAGGATGTGGAGTGGGCAGCTCCATGGTGCTGTCTGGAATCATGAATTTAGCATCTGTTAACAATTCCTGTCTACTCTGAGAAAAGTAGACAAGGAAGTGGAGAAGTGTTAAGAGCTATTCACCTATGGATGTCCTCCTTGATGCTGCAGAATCCAGGAGTCTCCAGACAGAGAGCTGGGCAGGCGAACAAGGGCTTCTCCACATTGTCCTCAAACTGCGACTGACTCTGGAGAAGGAGAGGCAGACTGATGGAGATGAGGAGAAAATTACACCCAGAACATCAGGTGAAAGCTGATATGGTGTCTGGTTGGTTCCAGTTAGCTGTGTGCTTAGAAGTGGTTAAACATTAATTTAGGTTCTTTCCTATCAAAGGGCAAAATTCAGAGCCAGGAGAGATAGGCAGGTGTGTGGAGACCTCAATCTGTTTCTTAGGACACTAGGCAGGAGCCCACTGATTCAGGGAGTGTAAGTAGTCGTTGGTGTTGCTACCTGCACGCCCTCCAGCATGGCCTGCCTTCTCCGTGCATTTTGGAGAGTTTCGGCAGGGGTTTTCTTCTTAGCATTGTGGGGCATGAGTGTAGGTGACAAGCTGCTGGTGGTCCCTCAGGACGGAAGCCACTGGCTCAGTATGAAGGACATCATTGAGCCTCTCAGTGAGAAGGGGCATGACATCGTGGTGCTGGTGCCAGAAGTCAATTTGCTTCTGAAAGAATCTGAATACTACACAAGAAGAATCTATCCAGTGCCCTATGAAGAGGAAGAGCTGATGAGCCGTTTCCGCTCTTTTGGAAAGAATCATTTCGCTGAGAGATGGCTCCTGGATGCTGCTCAGACTGAGTACAGGAATACCATGATCGTTGTCCGCATGTACTTCCTCAACTGCCAGAGCCTCCTGAACCACTCTGAGACCCTGAGTTTCCTCAGGGAGAGCAAGTTCGATGCCCTTTTCACAGACCCGGCCTTACCCTGTGGGGTGATCCTGGCTGAATACCTGGGCCTGCCCTCCGTGTACCTCTTCAGGGGCTTCCCGTGTTCCCTGGAGTATGCATTCACCAGAAGCCCAAACCCGGTGTCCTACACTCCCAGATGTTACACCCAGTTCTCAGACAGGATGACTTTCCCCCAACGTGTGGCCAACTTCCTCGTTAGTTACTTGGAGGACTACCTATTTTACTGTCTGTATTCAAAGTATGAAGACCTTGCATGGAATCTTCTCAAGAAAGATGTGCACTTACCCACCTTATATCAGAAGGCCTCCATTTGGCTGTTAAGATATGACTTTGTGTTTGAGTATCCAAAACCAGTGATGCCCAACATGGTCTTCATTGGCGGGGTCAACTGCAGGAAGGAGGGCATCCTGCCTCAGGTGGGTGGTTTATTTCTTTTGGATTGCCCCTGTTCTTTGTGGGAAGCCATTGTTCTTACAAGCTCTGTCTCCCTGTCATTTGGCTCCTTGAGCCTACTTTCACCTTGGATGTCTGTCTGAAGAACCACTTCAGAAATGGGATATCAGACTTGGAGCAAGGGCTGTGTAGGAGATCTGAAGCAGAGTTTTTTGTTGTTGTTGTTGGGAAGATTGGACCTGACCTAACATCTGTTGCCAATCTTCCTTTTTGTTGTTATGTATTATCTATTTTTTGTATGTGGGACACCGTCACAGCATGGCTTGATGATCTATGTGTAGGTCTGTGCCCAGAATCCGAACCCACCAACCTCAGCAAACTATTGCTGGTGGACCTAGTCTGCCCAGAGGCCTCTTGTTATATGGCCCAGAGCTTAGAATGGTGTTTACATGTTTAACGGGATGTGAAAAACAACCACAACCAAGAGAAGGTGACAGAGATGTGTATGGCCTTCCGAGCCTACGTATTTCTTATCTGACTCTTTACCGAAAAGGTGTGTTGACCTCTGACTAAGGCAGGTGTTTCTAGATGCCCTCCTGACACATGGGCAAGAAGGCCCCGAGCTACTTTCGAATTTAGAAACTTGTGAGCTTTGGGTGTTTTTGTTTTAACATTTCCACTGTTGAAAGGCTTCAGACCACTGTGTCTCTCACACCAGAATCCTCCTTTTCAATGCATTTTTCTACAGAAAGAAGCCTCAGTAGGTCCCAAAGACCCTTCCCACCCTCCTTGAACACCTGCCCATTTCTTGTTGACACTTTGGACAGTTAGAGTCAGTCTGAAGAGCGGTGGGGACTGGGGGATGAGCATAAGTGGACTGGTTCCAGGGAGCACGGGGCAGGAATAGAAAACATGTTTGTCACGAAAACTTAACCAAGAAGTTAATAAGCGAAAGAGTAATAAGAAACATTGGCATCAGAAGGAAAAACTTTATGTTTGGTATCTTGGGCCAACCATTATGTTTTTGCAAAAAGTTTGTATTTAGTCCTGTTGAGAAACCAGATGGCAGTGAATGAACTTTTGGATACTGTGAACCCTTCTCTGTTCTTGACTGACATTTGTATCTCAGTTGTCATCCCAATGTGACATCACAGGGAAAATTCTGTACAATATGTAATTATCTCCTTATATTTGTGATTATAAAGTGATCAAAATCAAGTTTTTCTTCCTTAGATAATAATATTGTTTCACCACTATGAAAAAAATGTGGTCTTTGGAGTGATGGAAATGTTCTGGAATCATATGTATGTGGCGGTTGCACAGCATTGTGAATGTCCTAAATGCCGCTGACTTGTTCACATTAAAATGGTTAATTTCATTACATGAGCTCATCTTGATAACTTATTTTACAAAAGAAGATGCATCATAGATCAGAAAAAATAAAAGTCTGATTTATAGCTAAAAATCAAACTCCATTCCTTAGTAGGCAATTAACATAGTCAGGCAATACATAAAGTAAACACAACACAAATGGACAATAAAAGTTTAAAAACACATTTAACTTCAGAAATAATCCACCCATTCAAATGAAACAATGAAATTCGATTTCGCGAATCAAATCAGCAAGCATGTTTCGTAGGCAACTATTGCCGAACTTAAAACAGATATTCAAACATGTTTTCTAAAAATCTGCAAAGTCTTTGGAAAACCAGGGCTGGTGAACATTCCCTGCATCTTGCTAAGACTCGGGGTCCAGGAAAGTGAGCCCAGTCTCTGGGGACCTGTGGGCTCCCAGCCTCGCCCATGGGGGAGAGTAAACCGGATCACTTCCCACCTCTGCCCATGGTGCCTCCTGCCTCGTCTGCCCAGGGAGGGACTCAGCCACCTCTCAGGGCTCCTCTGTTGTTTCTGCCCAAGATGCCCTTGGAGCAGCCGCTCGGCCACATGGCTGGCGGTTCCCACTGGGAGACCTTCAGGGGCTGGGCCGTGGGGCAGCCCCAGATGTTCTGAAGCCGCTTATCCTGGCTCCTCTCCAGCCCAGTGCATCTTCTCCAGCCCTGTGCACCTTGTCACCTGCCCCCAAGGCAGTTCTGCTTGTGTCACATTGTCCCAGGTGCCTTTCCCTTTGCCTATGGAGACTCCAACCCAGGTTGGATAGTGGAACGCTCTCTCCATTGTCCTTCTTGCTCCTTAGTTGAGACCCATCTGTCCCATGGCTAGTATCTTCTCCTCTTGGGAGGCTCAAGTCAAATATTTTTGGAAGAGATCTTTCCTTTACATTTCATTGTTAGATGAGCTGTTGGAGTGTTTTTCTTAGAAGAAAGGAATTCAGAGATGAATGCCGGTGTCTTCCACTTGCAGTGCAGAGAACTGCTCACAGCTTCCACAGGACAAGTTTCTACTCTCCCTGTTTGGGCACACAGACCTTGGAGGCACGTCCTAGCCAGAGCTCAGGCTCCTGGACCAGCACATCCTCTCTGCCCAGCCTGCTGTGGGGAAGGGAGTGGAGAGCTCAGCCCTTCCCTGAACTAGGGTGAGGAAAGGCCAGCTGTTGCTCCCCTGCTGCCCCCAGGGATCCCTTGCTCGTCCCCATTACACTAGCAGAGTAAGAGCTACAAGACAGGGATTGGAACCCAGCTGTGTGGCCGAGGCAGGTGGCTCACCCCCGAGTGTTCCTTTCTCCATCTGTGCAATGGGAACACTCCGGAAGTGGTGGTGGGCAGGTAAGATCCAGTTCAGGGGAGAACTTGGAAAACTGTGAATGCAACACAGATGCACAGGGCTGCTTCGGGCTGGAGTAACAGGATGGAGACCCTCAGACAGGAGGTAGTCCCACTCTCTCACATAAAGGAGCAAACTGATGCTTCTAGGCAAGCTGAGTGAGCTACCTAAGGCCACAGGCTGCAGCCAGGAGCAGGGGCAGGATAAGAACCCACTCCCTTGTCACCCTCCCACCCCGAGGTCACCTGCTTCCAGACAGTCTTTTATCCTGTTATACCAGACCTGGAAATACACAGCCTCAGCTAAGGAAGACAGGAAACTGAATGGTGGGTCAAAGGATCCAACGGGCCTCCTCCTGGCCATGCAGCCTGGACTTCAGCCTCCTTATCTGATCACAGGGCTGACAACCTCTGGCTCACCCCTCCTAGGGTTGTTTGAGGATCAAATGGGCAACATGGGAAAGTGCTGTGTAGACTTTAAGAGGAGACTGTGGCCCTATCTCTTTCTTCCCTGGACCTTAGCCCAGTACAGGCTGCAACTTTCTCTCTGTGAGGTGATAAAGACAACGTAGTTTTCTTGCAACATTCTTTGGCGAGCATTTTCCCAGAAAACTCAATCCTAACTCCTCAGTTGTAGCTCTTCTGTTCCCACGTTTTCTTCTTCTGTGTTCTGGAATCATCTAGAGAGTGGTTCTCAAACAGGAGAGATTTATCCACTTGGGGGGCAATGTCTGAAGAAGTTTTTGAGGTCGCAATTGGGGGATGACACTGTCTTCTGGGAGGTGTTGTCCAGGGATGCCGTTAAAAATCCTACAAAGCACAAGAAATACTCACCCACCCACTCCCGACAAAGAATTATCTTGCCCGAATGTCAACATTATTGAAGTTGAGAAACAGTGATCTAAATAGATTCCAAGTGAGTATCAGTGGTTTCTACCCGCCCAGGCCCCCAGCTGGGTGGTGTGGGGGCAGCAAGGATCCTCTGCCCACCCTCTGAACTCACCTTGTCTCCCAACAGCGGTCTCCACTACCAGTACTCACTCAGGCTACAATCTCAGCATTTATTTGTGAACTGAAGTTGAATTGTAGGAAAGTCAGGTGATCAAAAGCGCAAAATGCCAAGTCATTCTTAATAGGCACTTTTTTAAACACATGACTTAGGCCGGTGTCTACCGTGCCCTCAGTGGTTTGCTTCTCTTTCAACACCCTGTGTTCATCTTTATACCTGGTTATATTGGAGAGTAATAGACATCCTGGGCATTTTAACAGCTCTCTTTCTATTAATGAGCAATTATCTAATGAGTGACTAAATGCTAGAATAGTCAGGGTTAAAAGTTTTCGACATGAGTCTCTGAAAAACTAGAAACTTGGTTGCTCAATAACATAGATAACTCTAGGGGAATGAGGTAAAGTGGGTATTTTTAAAAAACCAGTTTATTGAGAGAATTCACATAGTATACAATCCCTCTATTAAAGTTTACAGTTCAGTGCTTTTTAGTAGATTTTCAGAATTGTACAACCATCACCACAATCAGTTTCAGAACATTTTCAATCACCCACAAAAGAAAGCCCATACCCATTAGAGGTCACTCTCCATCCTCCCCCCCACCCACCCCTGGTAACCGCCAGTCTGCTTTCTGTCTCTATGGATTTAGTCTGGATAGTTCATATGAATGGACTCATACAATATGTGGCCTTTCATGCCTGGCTTCTTTACTTAGCTTAATGTTTTCAAGGTTCATCTACATTGTGGCATGTATCGGTACTTCATTCCTTTTTATGAGCAAACAATATTCTCTTGTGTGAACAGGCCATATTTTATTTATCCACTCGTCAGTTGATGGACATTTGGGTTTCCACCTTTTGCTTTGTGAATAGTGCTGCTCTCAGCATTTGTGTACAAGTTTTTGTTGGAACACTTGCTTTCAGTTCTTTGGGGAATGTACCCAGGAGTGGAATTGTCAGGTCATCTGATAATTTTATGTCTAATTTACTGAGGAACTGCCAAACTATTTTCCACAGTGGCTGTACCATTTTACACTCCCACCAGTGTTGTATGAGGGTTCCAATTTCTCCACATCTTTGCCAACACTCATTATTTGCCATTAAAATGTTTTTTTATAGCCATCTTAGTGTACATAAAGTGATATCTCATTGTTTTTATTTTCATCTCCCTAATGACTATTATTTTGAGCATCTGTTCCTATGCTTGTTGGCATTTCTATATCTTTGGAGAAATCTCTGTTCAAACCTTTTCTACATTTTTTAAATTGGGTGGGCCTCTTTTTGTTGTGGGTTGTAAGAGTTATTTATATATTATAGATAGAAGCACTTTATCAGATAGATGGTTATGTTTTTTTCTTCTACTTTCTGGGTTTTGTTTTCATCTTGATGGTGTCTTTGAAACACAATAGTTTTAAATTTTGATCAAATGCAACTGATGTATTTTTTCTTTTGTAGCTTGTGCTTTTGATGTTATATTTAAAAAACCATTGCCAAATCCAAGGTGAAGATGACCTATGCCTGGGGCCGGCCCCCTGGCTGAGTGGTTGTTTGCCCACTCTGCTTCGGTGACCTGGGGTTTCACCATTTGGATCCTGGGTGGGGACATGGCACCGCTCATCAGGCCATGCTGAGGTGGCGTCCGACGTAGCACAAACAGAAGGTCCTACAACTAGAATATAGAACTATGTACTTGGGGGCTTTGAGGAGAAGAAGAAGAAGAGAAAAAAAAATTGGCAACAGATGTTAGCTTAGGTGCCAATCTTCGGGAAAAAACAAAACAAGGCTTATGCCTGTTTTCTTCTAATATTTGTATGGTTTTGGCTCTTATTTTTATGTCTGTGTTCTATTTTCAGTTGAGTTTTTTTGAGTGATGTGAGGTAATGGTCCAACTTCACTTTTTTTGCATTTGGATGTCCCAGTACCAGTTGTTGAAAAGATTTCTTTCCCCTTTGAATTGTTTGCAGACCATTGTGAGAAATCATTTGACTACAAATGTGAGGGTTTATTTCTCTAATCTCAATTCTAGAAATACAATTGATTTTTATACATGGATCTTGTACCCTGAAGACTTGCTCAACTTGTATTTGTTTTAATTTGTTTTTTAGTGGATTCCTTAGGATATTCTATATACAGGATGTTGTCATCAGCCAACAGACATAGCTTTATTTCTCCCTTTGCAATCTGGATGATTTTATCTCTTTTTCTGGCCTAATTGTCCTGGCCAGAACCTCCAGGACATGTTGAATAGAAGTGAGAAGAGGGGACATCCTTTTCTTGTTCCTGATCTTATGGGGAAAGCATTCTGCGTTTCACCATTCAATTTAATTGGAGATTTTTAATAGATGCCCAGATCACTAGATTGAGGAAGCGCCCTTCTCTTCGTGGTTTGTTGAGTGTTCTTATCCATACTGGGTGATGGATTTTGTCAAATGCTTTTTCAGTGTCTCTTGAGATGAACACGTGGTTTTTGTCTTTTATTCTAATGATATGGTATATTACATTCATTAATTTTCAGTTGGACACCAATCTTGTATTCCTGGGATAATCTCACTTGATCATGGTGTATAATCCTTTTTAGTTGTTACTGGATTTGGTTGGATAGTATTTTATTGTGGATTTTTGCGTCTGTGTTCATAAGAGATATTGGTGTGTAGTCTGATTTTCTTGTGACGCTTTTGTCTGAGTTTGGTCTCAGAATATTGCTGACCTTACAAATGGGCAACGGATACATGAAAAGATGCTCAGCATCGCTAATCGTCAGGAAAATACAAATCAACACCACAACGAGAGCACGGCACATCTGTTAGAGTGGCTATCCTCCAAACGACAGGAGATCAGTGTTGGTGAGGATGTGAAGAAAAGGGAAGCCTTGTGCATTGTTGGTGGGACTATCAATGGGTGTAGCCATTATGGAAAATATTACGGAATTTCCTAAAAAGATTAAAAGGGTCCTTAGTTTAGTTCAGATAAGATCGTTGTGAGGAGGGGCCCTAATTCAATATGACTGATGTCCTTACAAAAAGGGGAAATTTGGGCACAGACGCACACAGGGAGAAGGGGGACATGATGACAGAGAGGGAGTGATGCTTCTAATGCCAAGTAAAGCGGAAGACAGCCGGCGAACCAAGCGGAGCTAGGAGAGGGGCTGGGGCTGCTTCTCCCTCAGAGCCCTCAGGAGGAATCTTCCCTGCCCGTGCCTGGATCTCAGACGTCCAGCCTCCAGGACTGTGGGATGCATTTCTGTGGTTTAGGTCCCCCGGTGTGTGGTCCTTACTGTTACAGGGACCCTGGGAACCTAAGATAATGGGAGCTTGTTTCATACCAGAAAGTGCTCTGCAGGTGTCCGGGGTCTGGTGCTAGGGCCATCTTTTTCTTTCAGCTGCTGGGTGTTTGAGTCGCTCCCATCAGATGCCCTGTCACGTGATGCTTTCCTGCCGTTTTGGATTTCTACGTTTCCTTCCCTTTTTAATTTTTGCAGCTCCTCTTCAATCCCTCTCCCCTCTCCTGTACTTCTTTCAACCTCACAGACCATGGTTGCATCTTTGACTTTGGGAACTACTTGTGGACCCCCAGAGTGCCCCTCAGTGCACAGCACATACACTTGGCTGCCTGCTCAGAGCCAGAGGGAGCCCCTCAGAAGAACATGTCCTCACACTGTGGAGGAGTAATTCAGCTAATTCTCACAGGCCCAGGGGGTCCAGATACAACCTGCACATGACAGATGGGGCAATTCAGACCCAGAGCACTGGGGTCGCTCAGTTTGAAACAGGCAGGCTGACTCCAGAATTCATGCTCTTAACCACATGCAAAGTGAGAATTTCTGGCCTAGAGCATGTCTAGAGCATGTCTAGAGTAGTCTAGAGCATGTCTCCATTAGGATTAAATATGGTTCTCTGATAAGACAGATAACCCCCTATAATAGTGTTCTATCCAAGAGATGTGGCGTGGAAAGTTACGTCAGACTTCCGTGTGCCTACTCGTCTTCCTGGAGCCCACTTTTTCCGGCATCACTGTGGGAACCAGGTAACCAGGATGTGGAGTGGGCAGCTCCATGGTGTTGTCTGGAGTCATGAATTTGGCATCTGTTAACACTTCCTTTCTGCTCTGAGAAAAGTTGTCAAGGAAGTAGAGAAGTGTTGACAGCTACTCATGTATAGATGTCCTCCTTGATGCTGCAGAATCCAGGGGCTCAGGACAGAGCACTAGGCAGGCCTCCAGGGGTCTCTCTAAATGTCCTTAAACTGTGACTGTTTCTGGAGTAGAAGAGGCAGATTGATGGAGATGAAGAGAAAAATAAACCCAGAATATCAGGTGAAAGCTGATAAGGTGTCTGGTTGTTCATGTTTGCTGTGTGCTTAGAAATAATTAAATATTAGATTAGGTTCTTACCTATCAAAGGGCATAATTCAGAGCAGAGAGAGGTAGGCAGGACCTGGGAGACTGGTTTTTTAACGCAATCTGGCGGTAGCCCAGCGGTTTTGGAGCGTAAGTAGTCATTCTTGTTGCTACCTGCACTCCCTCCAGCATGGCCTGCCTTCTCCGTGCAGTTTGGAGAGTTTCTGCAGGGGTTTTCTTCTTATCACTGTGGGGCATGAGTGTAGGTGACAAGCTGCTGGTGGTCCCTCAGGACGGAAGCCACTGGCTCAGTATGAAGGACATCATTGAGCCTCTCAGTGAGAAGGGGCATGACATCGTGGTGCTGGTGCCAGAAGTCAATTTGCTCCTGAAAGAATCGAAATACTACACAAGAAGAATCTATCCAGTGCCCTACGACAAGGAAGAGATGGTGAGCCGTTACCGCTCTTTTGGAAAGAATCACTTTGCTGAGAGATGGCTCCTGAATGCTGCTCAGACTGAGTACAGGAATGTCATGATCGTTATCGACATGTACTTCACCAACTGCCAGAGCCTCCTGAACCACTCTGAGACCCTGAGCTTCCTCAGGGAGAGCAAGTTCGATGCCCTTTTCACAGACCCGGCCTTACCCTGTGGGGTGATCCTGGCTGACTACCTGGGCCTGCCCTCCGTGTACCTCTTCAGGGGCTTCCCGTGTTCCCTGGAGTATGCGTTCACCAGAAGCCCAAACCCGGTGTCCTACACTCCCAGGTGCTACACCCAGTTCTCAGACCAGATGACTTTCCCCCAACGTGTGGCCAACTTCCTCGCTAATTACTTGGAGATCTACCTATTTTACTGTGTGTATTCAAAGTATGAAGACCTCACTTGGAACGCTCTCAAGAGAGATGTGCACTTACCTACTTTATATCAGAAGGGCTCCATTTGGCTGTTAAGATATGACTTTGTGTTTGAGTATCCAAGACCAGTCATGCCCAACATGGTCTTCGTTGGAGGGGTCAACTGCAAGAAGGAGGGAATCCTGCCTCAGGTGGGTGGTTTATTTGTTTTGGATTGCCCCTGTTCTTTGGGGACAGACATCATTCACTTGCTCTGTCTTCCCTGTCATTTTGCTCCTTGAGCCATCTGTCACCTGGGATGGCTGCCTGAAGAACCAGCAGTGGGATGGGGATGCCAGGCTTGGAGTAGGGATGTGCAGGAGACCTGAGGCAGAGGTTTTTGTTTTGTTTTGTTTTGGTGAGGAAGATTGGCCCTGAGATAACATCTGTGCCAATCTTCCTCTATTTTTTTTTGTACGTGGGACACTGCCACACCATGGCTTGATGGATCGGTGTGTAGGTCTGGGTCTGGAATCCAAATCCAGCCAACCTCGGGTCACCAAAGAGGAGTATGCGACCTTTACCACTATGCCACTGGGCTGGCCCTGAGGCAGAGATTTTGAAAGATGTTGAGGTTTTGAGTGAAGATAGGGCTCATGCCTGCCAACAGCAGGAGATAGCTTTAGCTAGGTAATCTGTAGACAGTCACAGAATCATAGAATAAGCCTTAGAGTTTCCAGTCCAAATTCTGAATTATCTATTGAGAAAAGAGGTGAAGGCTTGACCAAGAGGATGCAGAGCTCAGAGGATAGTCCAGGTCAAAACCCTTCTCCCACGTGTGTGCCATCCATTTTCCCAGGGCCCTAAACCAGGGGTCAGCAAACTGTAGCCAGCGGACCCAATCTGCCCAGAAGCCTGTTACATGGCCCAGAGCTAAGGATGGTGTTCACATGCTTAAAGGGATGTGAAAAACAACAACAATGAGTCGGTGACAGAGAGGTGTGTTGCCTGCTGAGCCTACGTATTTCCTCTCTGACCCTTTACAGAAAAGGTGTGTTGACCTCTGACCCAAGGCAAGTATTCCTAGATGCCCTCCTGACACGTGGGGAAGAGGGCCCAGAGCTACTTGGAAAATAGAAACTTGTGATTCTTGTGGTTTTTTGGTTTTAGTATTTCCACTGTTGAAAGGCTTCAGACCACTGTGTCTTTCCCACCAGAATCCTCTTGTTGAATGTTTTTTTCTTGAGAGAGGAAGCCTCAGTAGTTCCCAAACACCCTTCCCACCCTCCTTGAACACCTGCCCATTTCTTGTTGACCCTTTGGACAGTTGGAGTCATTGTGAGAGGCAGTGGGGGCCGGGGGATGAGCATAAGTGGACTGGTTCCAGGGAGCACGGGGCAGGAATAGAACCTGTGTGTCAGGAAAATTTAACCAAGAAGTTAACAAGCAATGAGTAATAAGAAATATTTGGCATAAGCAGGAAAATACTTCATTTTTTGTATCTTGGGCCAACCATTATGATTTTGCCAAAAGTTTGTATTTAGTCCTCTTGAGAAACCAGACGGCAGTGAATGTACTTTTTGGGCACTGTGAACCCTTCTCTGTCCTTGACTGACATTTGTATCTCAGTTGTCATCCCAACGTGACACCACAGGGAGCATTCTGTGCAATATGTTATTGGGCCCTTGTATTTGTGATTATAAAGTGATCAAAATCAAGTTTTTTCCCCTCAGATAATGAAATCGGTTCGGCACTATGAAAAAAATGTGGTCTTTGGAGTGTTGGCAATGTTCTGGAATCGTATATGGGTGGTGGTTTCACAACATTGTGAATGTCCTCAATGCTACTGAATTGTTCATGTTAAAATGGTTAATTTCATTACGTGAGCCCATCTCAGTAACGTTTAAAAAAAGAACATGCATCCTAGATTAGGAAAAATGAAACCCTGATTTATAGCTCAAAGACAAACGCCACGCCTCAGTAGGAAAATAACACGATCAGGCAATACGCAAGGTAAACACAACACAAGAGGACAACAAAAGTTTGAAAATACTCATCTCACCACGGGGCCAACAACTTCTGGCTCACGCCTCACGGGTTTGTTTGAGGATCAAATGGGCAGCGTGGGAAAGTGCTGTGTAGACTCTTGAGAGGAGACTGTGGCCCCACCTCTCTCTTCCCTGGACCTTAGCTCAATACAGGCTACAACTTTCTCTGTGAGGTGATAAAGACAACATGCTTTCCTCGCAACGTTCTTTGAGGAGCATTTTCCCGGAAAACTGAATACCGGTTCCTCAGTCCTAGCTCTTCTGTTCCCACGTTTTCCTCTCTTGTGTTGCAGAATCATCTAGAGAGTGATTCTCAAACAGGGGTGGCTTTTCCCCTTGGGAGGCAACGTCTGATGACATTTCTTCCTTTCTTTTATAAGGGAGATTCGCCCTGAGCTTACATCTGTTGCCAATCCACCTCTTCTTTTGCTTGAGGAAGATTAATCCCGAGCTAACATGTATGCCCATCTTCCTCTACTTTGTATGTCGGATGCCTCCACAGCACGGCTGATGAGTGGAGTAGGTCCACACCTGGGATCCAAGCCCGCAATACCCAGGTTGCCAAAGCAGAGTGTGTGGAACTTCAACCACTCAGGCACGGGGCTGGCCCTGAAGACGTTTTTGATGCCCCGATTGGGGGATGAGTGTCCTGTAGCAGGTAGAGTCCAGGGGTGCAGTTAAAAGTCCTACCAAGCACAAGAAATACCCACCCATCCACTCCCGACAAGGAATTTTCTGGCCCCAAATGTCAATAGAGTTGAAGTTGAGAAATGCTGATTTAGATAAATTCCAAGTGAGTCTCAGTGACTCTACCAGCAGAGCTCCCAGCTGGGTGGTATGGGGGCAGTAAGGGTCCTTTGCCCACCCTCTGAGTCCACCTTCTCTCCCGACAGGGGTCTCTACAAGCAATACTCGCTCCAGCTGCAATCTCAGCATTTATTTGTTTGCGTTTGGATTGCATTCCAGGCAAGTCATGGGAACAAAACCCCAAAATGCCAAGTCAGTCTTAACAGACAGTTTTTTAAATACATGACTTGGACCAATGCCTGTGACGCCTTCAATGGTTTGGTTCTCTTTCAACACCCTGTGTCCATCTTTATGACTGGTTATATTGGGGATTAACAGACATCCTGAACATTTTAACAGCTCTCTTTCTTTCTTTTTTTTTCTTTTTCTTTTGTTTTTGAGGAAGATTAGCCCTGAGCTAACATCTGCTGCCAATCCTCCTCTTTTTTGCTGAGGAAGACTGGCCCTGAGCTAACATCTGTGCCCATCTTCCTCTGCTTTATATGTGGGACGCCTGCCACAGCATGGCTTGCCAAGCAGTGTGTAGGTCGGCACCCGGGATCCAAACTGGGGACCTCCAGGCCACCAAAGCAGAACGCGTGTGACTGCTGCACCACTGGGCCGGCCCCAACAGCTCTTTTTCTTTTAATAAGGAATTATCTAATGAGTGGCTAAATGCAAGAATAGTCAGGGTTAAAAAGAAGTTTTCAAAATGAATCTATGAAACAAACTTGGTGATCAATAATTTATATAACTCTACAGAATGAGATAAAGTGAGTATTTTTTTAAAAAACACTTTCTTGAGATACAGTTCACACACTATGCCATTTCTTCATTATAGTTTACAATTCAGTGGTATTTAGTAGATTCAGAGTTGTACAACCATCACCTCAATCAGTTTCAGAACATTTTCAATCACCCACAAAAGAAACCCCATACCCATTACAGGTCACTCTCCATCCTCCCCTCCCCCAGCCCCTGGTAACCATCAATCTGCTTTCTGTCCCTATGGATTTACCTATTATGGATAGTTCATATGAATGGACTCATACAATTTGTGGCCTTTCATGTCTGGCTTCTTTACTTAGCTTAATGTTTTCAAGGTTCATCTACATTGTGGCATGTATCGGTACTTCATTCCGTTTTATGAGCAAACAATATTCCGTTGTATGAATAGACCACATTTTATTTATCCACTCATCGGTTGATGGACGTTGGGTTTCCACCCTTTGCTATTGTGAATAGTGCTGCTCTCAGCATTCGTGTACAAGTTTTTGTTTGAACACCTGCTTTCGGTTCTTTTGGGTGCGTATCCAGCTGTGGAATTGTTGGGTCATATGATAATTCTGTGTTCAATTTATTGAGGAACTGCCAAACTATTTTCCACAGTGACTGTACCATTTTACACTTCCACCAGTAGTGTATGAGGGTTCCAGTTTCTTCACATCTGTGCCAGTGCTTATTATTATCCATTGAAAAACTTTTTTTATTATAGCCATCTTAGTGGGTATGAAGTGATACCTCCTTGTTTTCATTTTCATTTCCCTAATGACTATTATTTTGATCATCGGTTTGTGTGCTTGTTGGCATTCCTGGATCTTTGGAGAAAAATCTGTTCAAATCCTTTGTGCATTCTTTAAATTCGGTTTTTTTGTTGTTGTTGAATTGTGGGTTCCTTATATATTCTAGGTAGAAGCACTTTATCAGATACATGCAATATGTTTCTTCTCTCACATTGTGGATTTTCTTTTCACTCTTGATGGTGTCTTTGAAGCAAGAAAGTTTTAAATTTTGATCAAGTACAACTGATGTATTTTTTTTCCTTTGTTGCTTGTGCTTTTGATGTTATATTTTAAAAAGTATTGCCAAATCCTAGATCAAGAAGACTTATGCCTGTTTTCTTCTGATATTCGTATGGTTCGGGCTCTTATATTTACATCTGTGTTCTATTTTGAGTTAATTTTTCTGTATGATGTGAGGTAAGGGTTCAACTTCGCTTTTTTTTGCATATAGATGCCCACTTGTCCCAGGACCATTTGTTGAAAAGATCTCTTCCCCCTTTGAATTGTGTGAGGATCCTTGTGGAAAATCATTTGACCATAAATGTGAGGGTTTATTTTTCAATCTCAATTCTAGAAATGCAGTTGATTTTTGTATATTGATCTTGTATCCTGCAACCTTGGTGAACTTGTATTTGTTCCCGTTTGTTTTAGTGGATTCCTTAGGACTTTCTGTATCCAAGATCTCGTCATCTGCAAATAGAGATATCTTATTTCTTCCTCCCCAATCTCGAGGATTCTATCTGTTGTTCTTACCTAACTGTCCTGGTGGGAAAGTCCAGTGCAACGCTGAAGAAAAGTGAGAAGAGAGAACATCATTTTCTTGTTCCTGATCTTAGGGGGAAAGCATTCAGTGTTTCACCATTCAGTTTAATTGGAGATTTTTAATAGATGCCCAGATCATTAGATTGAGGAAATGCCCTTCTCTTCCTGGTTTGTTGTGTTCTTATCATACAGGGTGTTGGATTCTTCAAATGCTTTTTCTGTGCCTGTTGAGATGAACACGTGGTTTTTGTCTTTTCTTCTACTGATATGACACATTGCATTAGCTAATTTTCAGTTTGGAAGCAACCTTGCATTCCTGGGATTCCAACTTGATCTTGGTGTATAAAGCTTTTTACTTGCTACTGGATTTGGTTTGACAATCTGTTTTGTTGACTTTCATCTATATTTGTAAGAGATATTGGTGTATACTTTTATTATCTTTGGAAGCTTTCATCTGGGTTTGGTATCAGATATTACTGGCCTTACAAATGGCCAAATGGTTCATGAAAAGATGCTCAGCATCACTAATCATCAGGGAAATGCAAATCAACACCACAATGAGAGACCACGACACACCTTTCAGAGTGGCTGTCATCTAAAGGACAAGAGATAATACGTGCTGGTGAGGATGTGAAGCAAAGGGAACCCTTGCGCAGTGTTGGTGGGAATGTAATTGGTACAGCCACTGTGGAAAACAGTGTGGAGGTTCCTCAAAAAAATTCGCTACGTCCTTAATTAAGAAAGATGAGATGATTGTGGGGAGGGGCCCTAATCCAATATGATTGATGTCCTTACAAAAGGGGAAATTTGGGCACAGATACACACAGGGAGAAGGGGAACATGAGGACAGAGAGGGAGTGATGTTTCTAATCCAGCTAAGACCAAAGATGGTCTGCCAACCAACCGGAGCTAGGAGAGGGGCTGGAATGGATTCTCCCTGTGAGCCCTCAGGAGGAACCAGCCCTGCTCGTGCCTCCTCTCGGACTTCCAGCTTCCAGGACTGTGGGAATACATTTCTTTCGTGCAGGCCACCCGGTGTGCGGTCCTTTGTTACAGGGACCCTGGGAAACTAAGATGAAGGGAGATTGTTTTGACCAGGAAGTGTTCTGCAGGTATCAGGGGTCTGATACTAGGGCCCCCTTTTTCTTTCAGCTGCTGGGTGTTTGAGTCGCTCCCATCAGATGCCCTGTCACCTGATGCATCACATCGTTTTGTGTTTCTACATTTCCTTCCCTTCTTAATTTTTTACCTCCTCCTCTATCCCTTTCCCTCGCCCAATACTTCCTGACTTCAGAGCCCCTGTTAACACTTCCTTTCTGCTCTGAGAAAAGGTGACAAGGAAATGGAGGAGCGTTGAGGGCTGTTCACCTAAGGATGTCCTCACCGATGCTGCCGAATCCAGGGGGCTCAGGACAGAGGGCTGGGTGTGCCACCAGGGGCTTCTCCAGTTGTCCTTAAACTGTGACTGACTGGGGAGAAGGAGAGGCAGATTGATGGAGATGAAGAGAAAAATAAACCCAGAACTGGTGAAAGCTGATAAGACGCCTGGTTGGCTCCAATTAGCTGTGTGCTTACAAATGGTTAAACATTAGTTTAGGTTTTTTCCTATCAAAGGGCAAAATTCAGAGCCAGGAGACGTAGGCATGTCTGTGGAAAGCTGTAGCCTGTTTGTTTAGGTCACTAGGCGGTAGCCCAGTGGTTTGGGAGTGTCAATAGTCATTCTTGTTGCTACCTGCACTCCCTCCAGCATGGCCTGCCTTCTCCGTGCAGTTTGGAGAGTTTCGGCAGGGGTTTTCTTCTTATCACTGTGGGGCATGAGTGTAGGTGACAAGCTGCTGGTGGTCCCTCAGGACGGAAGCCACTGGCTCAGTATGAAGGACATCATTGAGCCTCTCAGTGAGAAGGGGCATGACATCGTGGTGCTGGTGCCAGAAGTCAATTTGCTCCTGAAAGAATCGAAATACTACACAAGAAGAATCTATCCAGTGCCCTACGACGAGGAAGAGATGGTGAGCCGTTACCGCTCTTTTGGAAAGAATCACTTTGCTGAGAGATGGCTCCTGAATGCTGCTCAGACTGAGTATAGGAATAACATGATCGTTATCAACATGTACTTCACCAACTGCCAGAGCCTGCTGAATGACTCTGAGACCCTGAGCTTCCTCAGGGAGAGCAAGTTCGATGCTCTTTTCACGGACCCAGCCTTACCCTGTGGGGTGATCCTGGCTGAGTACCTGGGCCTGCCCTCCGTGTACCTCTTCAGGGGCTTCCCGTGTTCCCTGGAGTATGCGTTCACTAGAAGTCCAAACCCGGTGTCCTACGTTCCCACATGCTACACCCAGTTCTCAGACAGGATGACTTTCCTGCAACGTGTGGCCAACTTCCTCGCTAATTACTTGAAGGACTACCTATTTTACTGTGTGTATTCCAAGTATGAAGACCTCACATGGAATGTTCTCAAGAGAGATGTGCACTTACCCACCTTATATCGGAAGGTCTCCATTTGGCTGTTAAGATACGACTTTGTGTTTGAGCATCCAAGACCAGTCATGCCCAACATGGTCTTCATTGGAGGGGTCAACTGCAAGAAGGAGGGAACCCTGCCTCAGGTGGGTGGTTTATTTCTTTTGGATTGCCTGGTTTTTTGTGAGTAAACATTGTTTTTACGTGCTCTGTCTTCCCTGTCATTTGGCTCCTCGAGCCGAGTGTCCCCTGGGGTGGCTGTTGGAAGAACCAGCATCTAGAAGGAGATGGCAGGCTTGGAGTAGGGACGTGAAGGAGGTCTCAGGCATGGATTTTGAATGATGTTGAGTTTTTGAATGATGACAGGGCTCATGCCACCAATAGCAGGAGATGGCTTTAGCTAGGTAATCTGGGGACAGTCACAGAATCATAGAAAGAGCCTTAGAAGTTTCCAGTCGAAATACTATAGTGTCTGTTGAGACTAGAGTTGAAGGCTTGCCCCAGAGAATGCAGAGCTAAGAGGATAGTAAAGGTCAAAAGCCTTTTCCCACGTGTGTTCCATGCATTTTCCCTTGGCCCTAAACCAGGGGTCAACAAACTACAGCCGTTGGATCCAATCTGCCCAGAGGACTGTTACATGGCCGAGAGCTAAGGTTGGTGTTCACATGCTTAAAGGAATGTGAAAAACAACAACAAAGAATAGGGGGCAGAGATGTGTGTGGCCTGCTGAGCCTACGTATTTTCTCTCTGACCCTTTGTAGAAAAGGTGTGTTGACCTCTGACTTAAGGCAAGTGTTTCTAGATGCCCTCCTGACACATGGGGCAGAGGGTACAGAGCTCCTTTGAAAAATAGAAACTTGTGAGCTTTGGGTGCTTTTGTTTCAGTATTTAAACTGTTGAAAGGCTTCAGAGCACTGTGTCTTTCTCACCAGAATCCTGTTATTGAATGCATTTTTCTTCAGAGAGGAAGTCTCAGTAGGTCCCAAAGACCCTTCCCAACGTCTTTGAACACCTGCCCATTTCTTGTTGACCCTTTGGACAGTTGGAGTCATTCTGAGAGGTGGTGGGGGCTGGGGGATGAGCATAAGTGGACTGGTTCCAGGGAGCACGGGGCAGGAGTAGAAAACCTGTATGTCAGGAAAATTTAACCAAGAAGTTAATAAGCAAAACAGTAAGAAGAAACATTTGGTATAAGAAGGAAAAAATATCATTTTTGGTACCTAGGACCCACGGTTCTATTTTTGCAGAGTTGTGTTGAGTCCTATTGAGAAACCAGACTGCAGTGATTGAACTTTCTGGGCACCGTGAACCTTTCTCTGTGCTTGACTGACATTTGTCTCCGTTGTCACTCCAACATGATACCACAGGAACATTCTGTACTAAAATATGTAATTATCACCTTGTTTTTTTAGTTATTAGTATTCAGTGAAAGTGATCAAAATCAAGGATTTTTTTTTTGGCAGATAATGAAATCATTTTAACACTATGAAAAAATTCTGCCCTTTGGGGTGATGGAAATGTTCTGGGATAATATAGACATTGTGGTTTCACAACATTGTGAATTTCCTAAATTCCGCTGAATTATTCCCGTTAAAATGGTTAATTTCATTATGTGAGCTCATCTTAATAACTCCTTTAAAAAAAGAAAATGCACCATCAATCAGAAAAAATAAAGCCTGATTTATAGCTAAAAAACCCCAACAACCACCTCTTTAGTAGGCAAAGAACATGATCAGGCGATACATAAACACAACACAAATGGACAATAAAAGTTTAAAACCACATTTAACTTCAGAAATAATCCAAAACATTCAAATTAATGAACAATGAAATTCAATTTTGCAAGTCAAGCAAGCAAACATGTTTTTTTGGTAACTGTTGCCCTAAGTTAAAACAAATACTCATATATTTGTTTTTAAAGTGTGCCAAGTCTTTCAAAAACCAGGCCTGCTGAACATTCCCTGAATCACGCTAAGACTTAGGGTCCAGGAAAGTGAGCCCATGCTCAGGGGACCTGTGGGCTCCCAGCCTTGCCCGTGCAGGAGAGTAAACCAGATCACTTCCCACCTCTGCCCACGGCGGCTCCCACCTCCTAACCCTAACCCAAGGCCTCCTCTCTAGCCTTGAGCACCTTGTCACCTGCCCCAAATCAGTTGTCCTTGTGCCACATTCTCACAGGTGCCTTTCTCTCTGCTCAAGGGAGCTCCAACCCAGGACAGATGCTGGAACACTCTCTTAATTGTTCATCTTGCTTCCAGTTGAGACCCATCTGTTCGATGGCTAAACTCTTTTCCCCTTGCGAGGCTCGGGTGTCAAATATCTCCATTTTAGAAGAGAGTTTACCTTTATATTTCATTATTAGAAGGGCAGTAGAGTGTTTATCCAGAAGAAAGGAATTCACCTTGAGGTCGCCTGTTTCCAGGCACTCTTTTATCCCGTCATACAAGACCGGAAAGTTGCAGCCTCACCAAGGAAAGAAAGGAAGCTGAATGGTGGGTCAGTGGGTCCAAAATCCTCCTCCTTGCTATGCAGGCTGGACTGCAGCCTCCACATCTGACCACGGGGCCAACGACCTCTGCCTCACCTCTCATGGGGTTGTTTGAGGATCAAATGGGCAGCATGGGACAGTGCTGTGTAGACTCTTGAGAGGAGACTGTGGACCTACCTCTCTCTTCCCTGGACCTTAGCCCAATACAGGCTACAACTTTCTCTCTGAGAGTTGATAAAAACAAACTGGTTTTCTTGCGACATTCTTTTGGGAGCATTTCCAGGAAACTGGATGCTAATTCCTCAGTGGTAGTTCTTCTGTTAGCACGTTTTCTTCTCCTGTGTTCTGGAATCATCTAGAGAGTGGTTCTCAAACGAGGGCTATTTTGCCCTTTAGGGGACAACATCTGGAGACATTTTTGCTGTCACAATTGGGGAAAGACACTGTTATCTAGTAGGTAGAGTCCAGGGATGCCGTTAAAGTCCTACAAAACACGAGAAGTACCCTGCCACCCACTGCCAAGAAAGAAGTATTTGGCCCAAATGTCAATATTGTTGAAACTGAGAAACAGTGACTTAAATAGATTGCAGGCGGCCAGCCCGGTGGCCGAGTGGTTAAGTTCGAGTGCTCTGCTTCGGCAGCCCAGGGGGGTTTCGCCAGTTCCGATCCTGGGCGCAGACGTGGCACCGCTCATCAAGCCATGCTGAGGCGGCATCCCACATGCCACAACTAGAAGGACGCACGACTAAAAATACACAACTATGTACTGGGTGGCTTTGGGGAGAAAAAGGAAAAATAAAATCTTTAAATAGATTCCAATTGCATATCAGTGGTTTCTACCCAGCAGGGCCCCCAGCTGGGTGGTGTGGGGGCAGCAAGGATCCTTTGCCCACCCTCTGAGCTCACCTTGCCTCCCTACAGTGGTCTCTACTACTAGTACTCACTCAGGCTGCAGTCTCAGCCTTTATTTGTGAACTGGGGATTGCATTCTAGGCAAGTCATGGGATCAAAACCCAAAAATGCCAAGTCATTCTTAACAGGCAATTTTTTTAAACATGGGAGTTAAGCCAATGTCTGCAATGCCTTAAATGGTTTGCTTCTCTTTCAACACATTGTGTTTATGTTTTATGACTGGTTATCTTGGAGATTAACAGACATCCAGAACATTTTATTTTCAGTTATTTTATTGAGGTCATATTGGTTTACAACATTGTGTAATATCAGTTGTACGTTATTGTATATCACTGTCTGTATAGTCTGCATGGTGCTCACTCCCAATAGTCTAGTTTTTATCCATCACCATACATATGTGCCCCTTTTACCCCTTTTGTCCTCCCCCTGGCCCCCTGGCTCTCTGGTAACCACTAATCTGTTCTCCTTTTTCATGTGTTTGTTTATCCTCCACACGTGAATAGAAATCATATGTTTCTTTGTCTGGCTTATTTCGCTTAACATCATACCCTCAAGGTCCATCCATGTTGTTGCAAATGGCATGATTTTGTCTTTTTTTCTATGGCTGAGTAGTGTTCCATTGTATATATACCACATCTTCTTTATCCAATCCTCAGTCGATGGGCACTATGGGTGCTTCCATGTCTTAAGTGTTGTGAATAATGCTGCAGTGAACATAGGGGTGCATAAATCTCTTTAAATTGTTGATATCATGTTCTTTGGATAAATACCAGGAGTAGGACAACTGGATTGTATGGTATTTCCATTTTTACTTTTTTGAGACGTCTCCATACTGTTTTCTATAGTGGCTGCACCAGTTTGCATTCCCACCAGCAGTGTATGAGTGTTCTCTTTTCTCCATATCTTCTCCAAAATGTGTTATTTTTTGTCTTGTTAATTATGGACATTCTGGTGAGTGTAAGGTAGTATTTCATTGTAGTTTTGATTTGTACTTCCCTGATGATTAGTGACGTTGAACATCTTTTCATGAGCCTGTTGGCCATCTGTGTATCTTCTTTGGAAAAATGTCTGTTCATATCCTCTGCCCATTTTTTTCCCTGCTTTTTCTCCCCAAATCTCCCCAGTACATAGTTGCATATTTTAGTTGTGGGTCCTTCTAGTTGTGGCCTGTGGGACGCTGCCTCAGCATGGTCTGATGAGTGGTGCCATGTCCGCGCCCAGGATCCGAACCAGTGAAACCCTGGGCCACCAAAGCGGTGTGTTCGAACTTAACCACCAGGCCATGAGGCCAGCCCCAATCTGCTTATTTTTTGATTGGGTTGTTTGTTTTTTGTTGTTGAGTTGTATGAATTCTTTTGGAATATATTTTGGAAATTAATCCCTTGTTGGATATGTGATTTGGAAGTATTTTCTCCCAGTTGATGGGTTGTCTTTTCATTTTGTTCCCAGTTTCCTTTGCCTTGCAGAAGCTTGTAGGTTGGATTTGTTTTTGTTTCCCTTGTCTGAGTAGACATGGTATTTGAAAGATACTGCTAAGACTGATGTCAATGAGTGCACTACCTATATTTTCTTCAAGGAATTTTATGGTTTCAGGTTTTACCTTCAAGTTTTTAACCCATTTTGACTTAATTTTTGTGTATCGTGTAAGATAATGGTCTACTTTTGTTCTTTGGCATGTGGCTGCCCCATTTGCCCAACGTCATTTATTGAAGAGACTTTCCTTCCTCCGTTGTATGTTCTTGGCTCTTTTGTTAAAAATTAGCTGTCCACAGATGTATGTTTTTATTTCTGAGCTTTCAATTCTGTTCCATTGATCTGTGTGTCTGTTTTTGTGCCAGTACCATGCTGTTTTGATTATTATAACTTTGTAGTATATTTTGAAGACAGGGATTGTGATGCCTCCAGCTTTGTCCATTTTTCTCAGGATTACTTTGGCTACTTGGGATCTTTTGTAGTTCCATGTAAATTTTAGAATTCTTTGTTGTATATCTGTGAAGGATGTCATTGGGATTCTGATTGGGATTGCACTGAGTCTGTGGGTTGCATAATATGGACATTTTAACTGTTTATTCTTCGAATCCATGAGCATGGAATATCTTTCCATTTCTTTATGTCTTCTTTGATTTCTTTCAATCATGTCTTATAGTTTTCAGTGTACAGGTCTTTCACTTCCTTGGTTAAATTTATTTGTAGATATTTTATTCTTTTTGTTGCATTTTAAATGAGATTCTGTTCTTGACTTCTCTTTCTGCTGGTTCATTATTAGAGTATAGAAATGCAACTGGTTTTTGTAAGTTGATTTTGTACCCTGCAACTTTGCTGTAGTTGTTGATTATTTCTAATAGTTTTCTAGTGGATTCTTTACGGTTTTCTATATATAGAATTATATGATCTGCAAACAGCAAGAGTTTGACTTCTTCCTTTCCAATTTAGATACGTTTTATTTCTTTTTATTGCCTGATTGCTATGGGCAAAACCTCCAGTAGTATGTTGAGTAGTGGTGAGAGTGGACACCCTTGTCTAGTTCCTGTTCTCAAAGAGATGGCTTTCAGTTTTTCACTGTTAAGTATGATGTTGACTGTGGGTTTGTCATATACGACCTTTATTATGTTGATGTACTTTCCTTCTATACCCATTTTACTCAGTGTTGGATCTTGTCAAATGCTTTCTCTGCATCTATTGAGATCATCATGTGATTTTTATTCCTCATTTTGTTAATGTGCTGTATCATATTGATGGATTTGCAGATGTTGAACTGTCCCTGCATCCCTGGGATAAATCCCACTTGATCATGGTGTGTGATCCTTTTAATGTATTGCCATATTCTATTTGCTAATGTTTTGTTGAGTATTTTTGCTTCTATGTTCATCAACAATATTGGCCTATAATTTTCCTTTTTTGTGTTGTCCTTCTCTGGTTTTGGTATCAGGGTAATGCTGGTCTCATAGAATGAGTTAGAAACTGTCCCGCCTTTTCCAATTTTTCAGAATAGTTTGAGAAGGATAAGTATTAAATCTTCTTTGAATGTTTGGTAGAATTCTCCAGAGAAGCCATCTGGTCCTGGACTTTTGTTTTTTGGAGGTTTTTGATTACTGTTTCAACCTCTTTACTTGTAATTAGTCTATTCAGATTCTCTGTTTCTTCTTGATTGCATTTGAGGAGGTTATATGATTCTCAGAATTTATCCATTTCTTCTAGGTTATCCAATTTGTTGGCATATAGTTATTCATAGTATTCTCTTATAATCCTTTGTATTTCTGTGATATCCACTGTAATTTCTCCTCCCCTTTTTAATTTTATTTTTTTGAGCCTTCTTTTTTTCTTAGTGAGTCTGGCTAAGGGTTTGCCAGTTTTGTCTGTCTTCTCTAAGAACCCAGTCTTAGTTTTGTTGACCGTGTCTGTTGTTTTCTCAGTCTCTGTTTCATTTCTTTCTGCTCTAACTTTTAGGATTTCCTTCTTTCTGCTGACTTTGGGCTTTGTGTGCTCTTCTTCTAGTTCTGTTAGCTGTAATTCAAGATGATTTATTTGAGATTTTTGTTGAGGTAGGCCTATATATTGCTATAAATTTCCTTCTTAACTCTGCTTTTGTGGCATCCCGTAAGAGTTGGTATGTTATATTTTCATTTTCATTTGTCTCCAGTTCTTTTTTTATTTCTCCTTTGATTTCTTCGTTGATCCAATGGTTATTCACTAGCATGTTGTTTAGTCTCCACATATCTCTGACTTGCCCAGCTTTTCTCCTGTAGTTGATTTCTAGTTTCATAGCATTGTGGTCAGAAAAGATGCTTGATATGATTTCAATCTTCTTAAATTTATTGAGGCTGGCCTTGTTTCACAACATATGGTTTATCTTTGAGAATGTATCATGTGCGCTTGAGAAGATGTGTATTCTGCTGTTTTCCAATGGAATGTTCTAAATATATCAAGTCCATCTGTTCTAGTGTTTCATTTAAGACTTCTGTTTCCTTGCTGACTTTCTGTCTGGATGATCTAGCCGTTGATGTAAGTGGGGTGTTACAGTCTCCTACTATTATTGTGTTGCTGTCAATTTCTCCCTTTAGGTCTGTTAGTGTTTGCTTTACATACTTTGGTGCTCCTGTGTTAGGTGTATATCTATTCATAAGTGTTATGTCCTCTTGATGGAATGTCCCTTTTATCATTACATACTGCCCATCTTTGTCACTCGTTTTCATTTTTATCTTGAAGTCTGCTTTGTCTGATATAAGTATGGCAACACATGCTTTCTTTTGCTAACCATTTGCCTGGAGTATCATCTTCCATCTCTCCACTTGGAGCCCATGTCTGCCTTTAGAGGTGAGATGTGTTTCCTGGAGGCAGCATATCGTTGGGTCTTTTTTTTTTTTTTGAGGAAGATTAGCCCTGAGCTAACATCTGCCACCAATCCTCCTCTTTTTGCTCAGGAAGACTGGCCCTAAGCTAACATCCATGCCCATCTTTCTCTACTTTATATGTGGGATGCCTGCCTCAGCATGGCTTAACAAGCAGTGTGTAGGTCTATACCTGGGATCCGAACTGTCGAACCCCAGGCTGCTGAAGTGGAATGTGTGAACTTAATTGCTGCACCACTGGGCAGACCCCTGTTGGGTCTTGTTTTTTAATCCATCCTGCTGCTCTGCGTCTTTGGATCAGAAAATCCAATCTATTTACATTTATAATGTTATTGATTTTTGAGGGCTTAATACTGCCATTTTGTCTCTTGTTTTCCAGTTGTTCTATATTTCCATTGTGTCTATTCTCTTGTATTTCTGACTGCCATTTCAATTTGGTGTCTTCTGTGATGATGTTCTCAGTTTTCTCTTTTTTAATGATTTGTGGCTCTGCTCTGATTTTTTGTTTAGTGGTTACCATAAGGTTTGTATAAAAGATCGCATAGATGAGTTAGTCCATTTTCTGTTAGCCTCTTATTTCCATTAATGTAAGCAGTTTTCATCCCTTTCCTCTCCTCCTTCTGAATTATTATTGTCACAAATAATTCTTTATTTTATGTTGTGAGTTTGTGACTAAATTGAAGTGTTTATAGTTATTTTTGATGCTTTACATTTCTTTATCTTTTATGTTATGATTAAGTGTTTGCCAGCCTATTCTGATGGACAGCTGCAATTTTGTGATTTTATCTGTCTCTTTACCTCCTTGCTCAGATCTTTTTAAATCTTTGCCTTTTTGTTTCAGGTAGGAGAGCTTCCTTCATTATGTCTTTTAACGCAGGTCTAGTGGCAATGAATTCCCTCAGCTTTTGTTTATCAGGGAAAGCTTTTATTTTTTGATAATATCTGAAAGATAATTTCACTGGATAGAGTCTTCTTGGCTGAAAGTGTTTGTCTTTCAGTATTTTGAATATATCATTCTATTCTCTCCTAGCCTGTAAGGTTTCTGCTGAGAAATCTGCTGACAGCCTGGTAGGGGTTCCTTTCTAGTTTATTTTCTTCTGCTTGGTGCCTTTAATATTTTTTCTTTCTCATTGACTTTTGACAATTTTAGTGTTATATGCCTTGGAGAAGGTCTTTTTGCATTAATGTAATTAAGAGTTCTATTGGCTTCATATACTTGTAGGTCCAGAGTCTGCCCCAGGTTTGGGAAATCCTCAGCTATTATTTCTTTGAACAAGCTCTCTGCTCCTTTCTCCCTCTCTCCTCCCTCTGGAATACCTATCATCCTTATGTGACTTCTCCGAATCAAGACATATATTTCTCAAAGAATTTTTTCATTGTTAAAAATCTTAGTTCTCTCTCCTCCTCCACCTGAAGCATTTCTCTATTTCTATCTTCTGATTCACTAATTCTGTCCTCCATAAGGTCTACTCTATTTTTTATGGTTTCTACAGCATTTTTTATCTCATTAATTGTGTTCTTCATATCCATAATTTCTGTATATATATTTTAAGGGTTTCAATCTCTTTGGTGAAGTATTCCTTCTGTTCGTTAATTTTCTTCCTGAGCTCATTGAACTGCCTTTCTGTGTTTTCCTGTAACTTGCTGAGTTTCTTTATGACAACTATGTTGAATTCTCTACCATTTAGATTCTGATCTTCTGTAACTTCAGGATTTGTTTCTGGAGACTTGTCCTTTTCCCTCTGCTGTGCAATTTTACTGTAGTTCTTCATGTTTTTTGATGAATCGATCCTCTACCAGCATGTTGTAGGAAAATCAGTTGTCAGATTCCATCTGCCACTGCTGGGGTGGACGGGAGCTGTGTTTTGTTATCCTGCCCATCTGCTGGAAGTTGTCCCATTTGGGATGCTCTGCCTTGGTGTGGGCTGACTATAGCTGCTGGGTATGTTGCACTCACATGCCTGGGGTGTTTGTGCTTGGTGGGCAGGGTGCTGTGTTGGGGGGGCAAGATGCCTTCATGGGGGCTGAGCTGCTATCACTCAGTCAGGAGAGTTCACTCATGTGGGGCTGCCTCGGTAGGTGGGTGCTCCTGCAGGCCGGGCTACCACTCCAAAAGCATTCACATGTGGGCCAGTCTGTCCCCATCTCCACTCAAAGTCATGCCAGCTTCTGTGGGAGGATCTGCAACCTGGTTCGCTGTCTCTGGGAGTGCGACAGATCTGCTCACCTTCTTCTACTGCTTGCCAGGGATCCAGTCCACCTACGTTCAGCTGTATAGCTGTGTGGATCTCTCAGGTGTCCTGTTGTGTTGTGTTGTGTAGGGATGTTTTTTGTTGGTTAATGTACGCCCATTTAGCTGTAACTTAGAGAGGAGAGACAAAGGGAACAGCTCACTCCGCCATGATGCTGACGTCAGTCACTCCTCCATCCTGAACATTTAACAGCTCTCTTTCTGTTAATAAGTAATTATCTAATGAGTGGCTAAATGCTAGAATAGTCAGGGTTAAACAAGTATTCAGCATAAATCACTGAAAGAATAGAGACTTGGTGATCAATAATTTAAATAATTCTAGAAAAATGAGATCAAGTGAATATTAAAAAAAACCCACTTTCTTGAGGTACAATACACATACTATACAATTCATTCAAAGTTTACAAGTCAGTGGTTTTTAATTTATTCAGAGTTGTGCAAACACCCATAATCAATTTTAGAACATTTTCAATTACCCACAAAAGAAACCCCATATGCATTATCAGTCATTTTCCATTCTCCCCGCCACCAGCCCTTGGCAACCACCAATCTGCTTTCTGTCCCTATGGATTCACCTATTCTGGATATTTCATATAAATGGAATCATACAATATCTAACATTTCATGTGTGGCTTCTTTACTTAGCTTAATGCTTTCAAGGTTCATCTACATTGTAGCATGTACAAGTACTTCATTCCTTTTTATGACCAAAGAATATTCTTTTGTGTGAATAGACTACATTTTATTAATTCATCAGTTGCTGGACATTTGGGTTTCGACTGTTTGCTATTGTGAATAGTGCTGCTCTCAGAAATTGTGTACAAGTTTTTGTTTGAACACTTGTTTTCAGTTCTTTTGTGTGTGTACTCAGGAGTGGAATTGTTGGGTCATATGAGAATTCTGTGTTCAATTTACTGAGGAACTGCCAAACTATTTTCCACAGTGGCCGAACCATATTACACTCCCACCAGTGATTTGTGAGGGTTCCAATTTCTCCACATCTTTGCCAACACTTATTATTTTCCACTAAAATTTTTTTATAGGTATCTTAGCATGTATGGAGTGATATCTCATTGTTTTTATTTGGATTTCCATAATGACTATTATGTTGAACATCTGTTCACATGCTTGTTGGCATTTCTGTGTCTTTGGAGAAATATCTATTCAAATCCTTTGTACGTTGTTTAAATTGAGGGTTTTTTTTGTTGTTGAGTTGTAAGAGATCTTTATATATTCTAGATACAAGCACTTTATCAGATACATGTATATGTTTTTTCTCCTATTTTGTGTGTTGTCTTTTTTGCTTTCTTGATGGTGTCTTTGAAGCACAAAAGTTTAAAATTTTAATCAAGTACAATTGATTTCTTTTGGTGCTTGTGCTTTTGATGTTATATTTAAAAAACCATTGCCAAATCCAAGGCCAAGAGGACTTATGCTTGTTTTCTTCTAATATTTATGGTTTGGGCTCTTATGTTGAAGTCTTTGGTCCATTTTGAGATAGTTTTTATGTATGGTGTGAGGTAAGGGCCCAACTTCACTTTTTTTACATATGGATGCCCACTTGTCCCAGTAGCACTCGTTGAAAGGATTTCTTTCCCTTTTGAATTATCTTGGGACCCTTGTGGAAAATCAGTTGACCATAAATGTGAGGGTTTATTTTTCTACTCCCAATTCTGGAAATACAATTGATTTTTGTATATTGGTCTTGTACCCTGACACCTTGCTGAAATTGTATTTGTTTTAATGGTTTTTTTTCCAGTGAATTCCTTAGGATTTTCTGTATACAAGATCTTGTCATCTGAAAATAGATAGCTTTAATTCTTCCTTTCCAATCTGGATATTTTCTCTCTTTTTCTGGCCTAATTGTCCTGACCAGAACCTCCAGTACGTGTTGAATAGAAGCAAGAAGTGGTGACATCTTTTTCTTGTTCTTGGTCTTAAGGGGAAAGCTTTCAGTCTTTCACCCTTAAGTGTTAATTTGAGATTTTTAACAGATACCCAGATCACTAGATTGAGGACATGCTCTTTTATTCCTAGTTTGTTGAGGGTTCTTATCACACAGGGGCTTGGATTTTGTCAAATGCTTTTTTTGTCTAATGCGATGAGCATGTATTGTAATGATACAGTACAGGACATTAGCTAATTTTCAGGTTTAAACCAACCTTGTATTCTTGGGATAATCCCACTTGATCATGGTGTATAATCCTTTTCACTTGTTACTGGGTTTGGTTTGATAGTATTTTGTTGAGGACTTTTGCGTTTATATTCATAATATAGATGTGTAATCGGTGTGTTGTCTTATTTCCTTATGAAGGTTTTTTCTGGCTTTAGTCTCAGAATATTACTGGCCTTACAAATGGCCAACAGGTGCATGAAAAGATGCTCAGCATCACTAATCATCGGGGAAATGCAAATCGAAACCACAATGATATATTTCTGCACGCTTGTTAGAGTGGCTGTCATCAAGAAGACAAGAGAGAATAAATGTTGGCGAAGATGTGAAGAAAAGGAAACACTTGTGCACTGTTGGTAAGAATGTAAATTGATGCAGTCACCATGGGAAACATTATGGAGGTTGCTCAAAAGAGTAAATATGGGGCCGGCCCCATGGCCGAGTGGTTAAGTTCATGCACTCTATTTCGGCGGCCCAGGGTTTTGCCGGTTTAGATCCTGGGTGTGGACGTGGCACCGCTCATCACGCCATGCTGAGGTGATGTCCCATATAGCAGTTCCAGAAGGACCTACAATGAGGATATACGGCTATGTACTTGGGGGCTTTGGGGAGATGAAGAAGAAAGAAAAAAAAAAAAGAAAGAGAGAAGATTGGCAACAGATGTTAGCTTAGGAGCCAATCTTTAAAAAAAAAAAACAACGAGTAAATATGGTTGTTATATAAGTTAAGATGAGATCATTGTGGGGAGGAGCCCAAATCCAATGTAACTGGTGTCCATATAAAAAGGAGAAAATTGGACACAGACATGTACAGGGAGAATGGTGAACATGAAGACAGAGAGGAAGTGATGCTCCTAATGCCAGGTAAAACCAAAGACTGCCCCCTAACAACCAGGAGCCAGGAGAGGGGCTGGAACAGATTCTCCCTCTGAGCCCTCAGGAGGAATCTACCCTGCCCACGCCTTGATGTGGAGTGAGAAACCCTATTGTGTTATTTCAAACCGCGAATCTGGCATCTGTTAATACTTCCTTTGTGCTCTGAGAAAGGTTGAGGAGGAAGTGGAGAAGCATTGAGAGCTGATGTCTTCATCAATACTGCAGAATCCAGAGAGCTCAGGACAGAGGGCTGGGCAGGCATCCAGGGCCCTCTCCAAATTGTCTGGAACTGTAACTGTTCTGGAGAAGGAGAAGCAGATTGATGGAGATAAAGAGAAAATTAAACCAAGAAGCTCAGGCAAAAGCTGCTAAGGGGCCTTGTTGGTTCCAGTTAGCAGTGTGCTTAGAAATGGTTAAACATTAATTTAGGTTCTTTTATATCAAAGTTCAAAATTCAGAGCAAGGAGAGTAGGTGGGCGTGTGGAGAGCTCTGGTCTGTTTGTTTAGGAAACTAGGCAGGAACCCAGAGGTTTGGGAGTGTAAGTAGTCATGCTTGTTGCTACCTGCACTCCCTCCAGCATGGCCTGCCTTCTCCGTGCAGTTTGGAGAGTTTCTGCAGGGGTTTTCTTCTTATCGCTGTGGGGCGTGGCTGTAGGTGACAAGCTGCTGGTGGTCCCTCAGGATGGAAGCCACTGGCTCAGTATGAAGGACATAATTGAGCCTCTCAGTGAGAAGGGGCATGACGGCGTGGTGCTGGTGCCAGAAGTCAATTTGCTTCTGAAAGAATCTAAATACTACACGAGAAGAATCTATCTAGTGCCCTACTATGAGGAAGAGATGGTGAGCCGTTACCGCTCTTTTGGAAAGAATCACTTTGCTGAGAGATGGCTCCTGAATGCTGCTCAGATCGAGTACAGGAATACCATGATCGTTATCCGCATGTACTTCACCAACTGCCAGAGCCTGCTGAATGACTCTGAGACCCTGAGTTTCCTCAGGGAGAGCAAGTTCGATGCCCTTTTCACAGACCCGGCCTTACCCTGTGGGGTGATCCTGGCTGAATACCTGGGCCTGCCCTCTGTGTACCTCTTCAGGGGCTTCCCATGTTCCCTGGAGTGCTAGTTCACCAGAAGCTCAAACCCCGTGTCCTACCTCCAAGGTGCTACACTCAGTTCTCAGACCAGATGATTCTCGCCCAATGTGTGGTCAACTTCCTCGTTAGTTACTTGGAGAAACTCCTATTTTACTGTGTGTATTCAAAGTATGAAGACCTCACATGAATGTCCTCAAGAGAGATGAGCACTTACCCGCCTTATATCAGAAGGGTTCTAGTTGGCTGTTAAGATATGACTTTGTGTTTGAGTATCCAAAACCAGTCATGCCCAACATAGTCTTTATTGGAGGGGTCAACTGCAACAAGGATGGAGTCCTGTCTCAGGTGGGTGGTTTATTTATTTTGGATTGCCCCTGTTCTTTGTGGGCTGACATTGTTCTTACACGCTCTGTCTTCCCTGTCATTTGTCTCCTTGAGCCGACTCTCACCTGGGATGGCTGTTGGAATAACCAGCATCGAAAAGGGGATGCCAGGCTTGGAATAGTGGCATGTAGGAGATCTGAGGCAGAGGTTTTGAATGATGTTGAGGTTTTGAATGAAGACATGGCTCATGCCACCAATAGCAGGAGATGGCTTTAGCTAGATACTCTGGGGACAGTGACAGAATCATAGAAGGAGCCTGAGAAGTTTCCAGTCCAGATCTTACAGTGTGCATCGAGAGAAGAGTTGAAGGCTTGACCAAGAGGATGCAGAGCTAAGAGGATAGTCCAGGTCAAAACCCTTTCCTCTTGTCTGAGCCAGACATTTTCCCTGCACCCTAAAGCAGGGGTCAGCAAATGACAGGTGGTGGACCAAATCTTCCCACAGGCCTGATGTTACATGGCCCAGAGCTAAGGATGGTGTTCAGATTCTTAAAGGGATGTGAAAAACAGCAAGAACAAAGAATAGGTGACAGAGAGGTGTATGGCCTGCTGAGCCTACATATTTCCTCTCTGACCCTTTGCAGAAAAAGTGTGTTGACCTCTGACTAAGGCAGGTGTTTCTAGATGCCCTCCTGACACGTGGGGCAGAGGGCCCAGAGCTACATGGAAAATGGAAACTTGTGAGCTTTGGGTTTTTTTGTTTTAACATTTCCACTGTTGAAGGGCTTCAGACCACTGTGTCTTTCACACCAGAATCCTGTTGTTCAATGCTTTTTTCTTCAGAGAGGAAGCCTCAGTAGGTCCCAAAGACCCTTCCCACCCTCCTTGAACACCTGCCCATTTCTTGTTGACCCTTTGGACAGTTGGAGTCATTGTGAGAGGCAGTGGGGGCCGGGGAATGAGCATAAGTGGACTGGTTCCAGGGAGCATGGGGCAGGAGTAGAAAACCTGTATGTCAGGAAAATTTAACCAAGAAGTTAATAAGCAAAAGCATAATAAGAAATATTTGTCATAAGAAAGAAAAGCATCATTTTTGGTACCTTGGACCAACTGTTATATTTTTGTGAAAAGAGTTGTGTTTAGTCCTATTGAGAAACCAGATGGCAGTGTATGAAACTTACGGGCTCTGTGAACCTTCCTCTGTGCTTGACTGACATTTGTATCTCAGTTGTCATCCCAAGGTGACACCACAGGGAACATTCTGTACCATATGTAATTATCCCCTTGTATTTGTAATTATAAAGCGATCAAAATCAAGTTTCTTTGGTCAGGTAACCAAACTGTTTCAACACTGTGAAAAAAATCTGCACACTGGAGTTATGAAAATGTTCTGGGATCATAGAGAAGTGCTGATTGTACAACATTGTGAATGTCCTAAATGCCACTGAATTCTTCACATTATTTGTTATGTCAGCTTATCTCAATAACTTATTTAAAAAAAGAAGATGTATCAGAGATCAGAAAAAATGGAAGCATGATTTATAGCTAAAATGTAAACCCCACTCCTTGGTAGGCAAGTAACATGATCAGGAAAAAGATAAACAAAACACAACACGAATGGACAATAAAAGTTTGAAAAGACATTTAACTTCATAAATAATCCAAAGCATTCAAATTAATAAACATTGAAATTCAATTTTGTGAATGAAATCAGCAAGAATGTTTTATGAGTAACCGTTGCCCTAACTTAAAACAAACACTCAAATATTTCTTTTAAAAATGTGCAAAGTCTTTGGAAAACCAGGGCTGGTGAACATTCCCTGCATCTTGCTAAGACTTGGGGTCCAGGAAAGTCAGCCCGTTCTCTGGGGACCTGTGGGCTCCCAGCCTCGCCCATGGGGGAGAGTAAACCAGATTACTTCCCACCTCTGCCCACGTTGGTGTGACTCTGCCCACTGCTCCTCCCACCTCCTCTGCCCAAGGAGGCACTCAACCTGCTCACAGGGCTCTTCTGTTGTTTCTGCCCAAGATGCCCTTGGAGCAGCCCCTCGGCCACATGGCTGGTGGTTCCCACTGGGAGACCTTCAGGGGCTGGGCCGTGGGGCAGCCCCAGATGTTCTGAAGCCGCTTATCCCGGCTCCTCTCCAGCCCAGGGCGTCTTCTCCAGCCCTGTGCACCTTGTCACCTGCCCCCAAGGCAGTTCTGCTTGTGTCACATTGTCCCAGGTGCCTTTCTCTCTGTCCGTGGTGGCTCCAATCCAGGCCAGCTGCTAGAACACTCTCTCCATTGTCCTTCTTGCTCCTTAGTTAAGACCTATCTGTCCCATGGCTAATATCTTTTCCTCTTGGGAGGCTCAAGATGAATATTTTTAGAAGAGAGTTTTGCTTTACATTTCATTATCAGATGGGCTGTAGGAGGGCTTTTCTTAGAAGAAAGGAATTCAGAGGTAAATGTTGTCTCTTCTGCTTGCAGTGCAAAGAACTGCTCACAGGTTTGAGGAGAGGTTTCTACTCTCCCTATACGGGCACACAGGCCTTGTAAGCACATCCTAGCCAGAGGTCGGGCTCCTGGACCTGGATATCCTCTCTCCCCAGGCTCCTCTGTGGGAGGGAGTGAAGCAGACCTCACCTGTGCCTGAGCTTAGTCACGGAAGGGCCAGCTTTCGCTCCCCTGCTGCCCCCAGGGATCCCTCGCTTGTCCCCCTTACACTAGCAGAGTAAGAGCTACAAGACAGGGATTGGAACCCAGCTGTGTGGCTGAGGCAGGTGGCTCACTCCTGAGTGTTCCTTTCTCCATCTTTGCAATGGGAACACTCCAGAAGTGGTGGTGGGCAGGTAAGATCCAGTTCAGGGGAGAACTTGGAAAACTGTGAATGCAACACAGATGCACAGGGCTGCTTCGGGCTGGAGTAACAGGATGGAGACCCTCAGACAGGAGGTAGTCCCACTCTCTCACATAAAGGAGCAAACTGATGCTTCTAGGCAAACTGAGTGAGCTGCCTAAGGCCACAGGCTGCAGCCAGGAGCAGGGGCAGGATAAGAACTCACTCCCTTGTCACCCTCCCACCCCGAGGTTGCCTGTTTCCAGACACACTTTTATCCCATTATACCACCTGGAAAGACACAGCCTCAGCAAGAGAAGAGAGCAAGCTGAATAATGAGTCAGCCTGTCCAACCAGCCTCCTCCTGGCCATGCAGCCTGGACTGCAGCCTCTTCATCTGACCACGGGGCCAACAACCTCTGGCTCACCCCTCCCAGGGTTGTTTGAGGATCAAATGGGCAGCAGGAGAAAGTGCTAGACTGTCAGAGGAGACTGTGGCCCTATCTCTTTCTTCCCTGGACCTTAGCCCAATACAGGGTGAAACTTTCTCTCTGCGAGGTGATAAAGACAACGTGGTTTTCTTGCAACACTCTTTTGGGTGCATTCCCAGAAAACTGGATTCTAATTTCTTAGTCCTAGGTCTTCTGTTCTCACATTTTTTCCTCCTGTGTTCTGGAATCATCTAGAGAATGGTTCTGAAACTAGGGCTGTTTGCCCCCTGGGGTACAATGTCTGGAGATATCTTTGGTATCACAATTGGGGAATGACACTGTCATCCAGTAGATAGAGTCCAGGGATGCTGTTCAAAGTTCTACAAAGCGTGAGAAATACCCACCCACCAACTCCCACCAAAGAATTATCTGGCCCCTGATGTCGATATTGTTGAAGTTGAGAAACAGTGATCTAAATAGATTCCAACTGTGTATCAACGGTGTCTACCCAACAGTGCCCCCAGCTGGGAGATGTGGGAGCATCAAAGAGCCTTTGCCCACCCTCTGAGCTCACCTTGTCTCCCGACAGGGGTTTCTACTAGCAATACTCACTTTGACTGCAATCTCAGCATTTATTTCTGAGCTGAGGATTGCATTCTAGGCAAGTCATGGGATCAAAACCCCAAAATTCCAAGTCGTTCTTAACAGGCATTTCTTAAAATACATAACTTAGACCAACGGCTGCAATGCCTTCAATGGTTTGCTTCTCTTTCAACACACTGTGTTTATGTTTTATGACTGGTTATCTTTGGAGATTACAAGACATCCAGAACATTTTGTTTTCAGTTATTTTATTGAGGTCATATTGGTTTACAACATTGTGTAATATCAGTTGTACGTTATTGTGTATCAGTGTCTGTATAGTCTGCATGGTGCTCACTCCCAATAGTCTAGTTTTTATCCATCACCATACATATGTGCCCCTTTACCCCTTTTGTCCTCCACCTGACCCGCTGGCCCTCTGGTAACCACTAATCTGTTCTCCTTATTCATGTGTTTGTTTATCCTCCACATATGAATAGAAATCATATTTTTGTCTTTCTCTGTCTGGCTTATTTTGTTTAACATCATACCCTCAAGGTACATCCATGTTGTTGCAAATGGCATGATTTTATGATCTTTTCTGTAGCTAAGTAGTGTTCCATTGTATATATACCACATCTTCTTTATCCAATCCTCAGTCGATGGGCACTATGGGTGCTTCCATGTCTTAAGTGTTGTGAATAATGCTGCAGTGAACATAGGGGTGCATAAATCTCTTTAAATTGTTGATATCATGTTCTTTGGATAAATACTGGGAGTGGGACAAGTGGATTTTATGGTATTTCCATTTTTAATTTTTTGAGAAATCTCGATGCTGTTTTCCATAGTGGCTGTACCAGTTTGCATTCCCACCAGCAGTGG
Organism: Equus asinus; assembly: GCF_041296235.1. NCBI lineage: Eukaryota > Metazoa > Chordata > Mammalia > Perissodactyla > Equidae > Equus > Equus asinus. The sequence continues at coordinate 7,528,540 of NC_091808.1, read as the reverse complement.
ATGAGAGTTCTGTTTTCTCCATATCCTCTCCAACACTGGTTATTTTTTGTCTTGTTAATTATAGAAATTCTGACAGATGTAAGGTGATATCTCATTGTAGTTTTGATTTGCATTTCCCTAACAATTAGTGATGTTGAACATCTTTTCATGAGCCTGTTGGCCATCTGTGTATCTTCTTTGGAAAAATGTCTGTTCATATCCTCTGCCCATTTTTTCCCCTGCTTTTTCTCCCCAAATCTCCCCAGTACATAGTTGCATATTTTAGTTGTGGGTCTTTCTAGTTGTGGCATGTGGGATGCTGCCTCAGCATGGTCTGATGAGTGGTACCATGTCCACGCCCAGGATCCGAACCAGTGAAACCCTGGGCCACTGCAGCAAAGCATGCAAACTTAACCACTAGGCCATGAGGCCAGCCCCAATCTGCTCATTTTTTAATTGGGTTGTTTGTTTTTTGTTGTTGAGTTATATGGGTTCTTTATATATTTTGGAAATTAATCCCTTGTTGGATATGTGATTTGCAAGTATTTTCTCCCAGTTGATGGGTTGTCTTTTCATTTTGTTCATGGTTGCCTTTGCCTTGTAGAAGCTTGTTAGCCTGATGTAGTCCCATTTGTCTATTTTTTCTTTTGTTTCCCTTGCCTGAGTAGACACGGTATTTGAAAGATACTGCTAAGACTGATGTCCAAGAGTGTACTGTGTATGTTTTCTTCTAGGAGTTTTATGGTTTCATGTTTTACCTTCACATCTTCAATCCATCCTGAGTTAACTTTTGTATATGTTGTAAGATAATGGTCTACTTTCATTCTTTTGCATGTGGATGTCCAGTTTTCCTAACACTATTTATTGAAGAGACTTTCCTTTCTCCATTGTATGTTCTTGGCTCCTTTGTTGAAGATTAGCTGTCCACAGATGTGTGTTTTTATTTCTGAGCTTTCAATTCTGTTCCATTGGTCTGTATGTCTGTTTTTGTACCAGTACTATGCTGTTTTGATTACTATAGCTTTGTAGTATGTTTTGAAGTCAGGGATTGTGATGCCTCCAGCTTTTGTTCATTTTTCTCAGGATTGCTTTGGCTATTTGGGATCTTTTGTGGTTCTATGTAAATTTTAGAATTCTTTGTTATATATCCGTGAAGAATGTCATTGGGATTCTGATTGAGATTGCATTGACACTGTAGATTGTCTAAGTAATATGGGTATTTTAACTGTTATTCTTTGAATCCATGGGCGTGGAATATCTTTCCATTTCTTTTTGTCTTTGATTTTTTTCAGTAATGTCTTATAGTTTTCAGTGTACAGGTCTTTCACTTCCTTGGTTAAATTTATTTGTAGATATTTTATTCTTTTTGTTGCAATTGTAAATGGGATTGTATTCTTGACTTTCTGGTAGTTCCTTATTAGTGTATAGAAATGCAACTGATTTTTGTAAGTTGATTTTGTACCCTGCAACTTTGCTGTAGTTGTTGATTATTTCTAATAGTTTCCTGGTGGATTCCTTATGGTTTTCTATATATAGAATCACATGATCAGCAAACAGCAAGAGTTTGACTTCTTCCTTTCCAATTTGGATACCTTTCCTTTCTTTTTCTTGCCTAATTGCTCTGGCCAAAACCTCCAGTAGTATGTTGAATAGTGGTGAGAGTGGGCACCCTTGTCTAGTTCCTGTTCTCAGAGGGATGACTTTCAGTTTTTCACTGTTAAGTATGATGTTGACTGTGAGATTGTCATATATGGCCTTTATTATGTTGAGGTACTTTCCTTCTATACCATTTTACTCAGTGTTGGATCTTGTCAAATGTTTTCTCTGCATCTGTTGAGACCATCATGTGATTTTTATTCCTCATTTTGTTAATGTGCTGTATCATATTGATGGATTTGCAAATGTTGAACCATCCCTGCATCCCTGGAGTAAATCCTACTTGATCATGCTGTATGATTCTTTTAATGTATTGCTATATTCGATTTGTTAATATTTTGAGTATCTTTGCATTTATGCCCATCAGCGGTATTAGCCGTAATTTTCCTTTTTTTTGTTGTCTTTGTCTGATTTTGATATCAGGGTAATGCTGGCCTCACATATATTCATAAGTTATTATGTCCTCTTGGTGGAATGTCCCTTTTATCATTATATACTGCCCTTCTATGTCTCTCATTGCCTGTTTTATCTTGAAGTCTGCTTTATCTGATACAAGTATGGCAACACATGCTTTCTCTTGCTAGCCGTTTGCTTGGAGTATCATCTTCCATCCCTTCACTCTGAGCCTATGTTTGTCTTTAGAGTGAGATGTGTTTCCTGGAGGCAGCATATTGTTGGGTCTTGCTTTTTAATCCATCCAGCTACTCTGTGTATTTTGATTGGAGAATTCAAGGTATTTACACTTAGAGTGATTACTGATATATGAGGGCTTAATGCTGTCATTTTATCTCTTGTTTTCTGGTTGTTCTATATTTCTCCTTTGTTTCTTTTCCCTTGTATTTCTGATTGCCCTCTCAGTTTGGTTGTTTTCTGTGATAGTTTTCTCTTTATTTATGATTTGTGGCTCTGCTCTGATTTTTCTGTTTAGTGGTTACCATGAGGTTTGCATAAAAGATCTCATAGAAGAGATAGTCCATTTTCTGATAACCCCTTATATCCATTAGCCTAACCTGTTTCCATCCCATTCCTCTTTCCCTTCTAAGTTATTGTTGTCACAAATTGTTCTTTTTTGTGGTGTGACTTTGTGACTAAATTGAAGCGTTTATAGTTATTTTTGATGCTTTCCTTCCCTTTATTTTTCATGTTATTAATAAGTGTTAGCTAGCCTATTCTGATAGAGAACTGGAGTTTTCTGATTTTACCTATTTTTCTCCTTGCTCAAAGTTTTCTAAACCTTTGCCTTTTTATTTCAGATAGGAGGGCTTCCTTCATCATTTCCTGTAAGGCAGGTCCAGTGGCCTTGAACTTGTTCAGCTTTTGTTTATCTGGGAAAGCTTTTATTTCTCCATTATATCTTAAGGATAATTTTGTAGGATAGTGTATTCTTGGCTGAAAGTTTTTGTCTTTCAGTATTTTGAATATATCATTCCACTCTCCTAGACTGTAAGATTTCTTCTGAGAAATCCACTGAAAGCCTTAGGGCTTCCTTTGTAGGTTGTTTTCTTCTGCTTGGTGCCCTTAATATTTATTTTTGTCATTGACTTTTTGCAGTTTTAATATTATATGTATGAAGTGATATCTCATTGTTTTTATTTGCATTTCCCTAATGACTATTATGTTGAGCATCTGTTCATGTGCTTCTTGGCCTTTCTATATCTTTGGGGAAATATCTGTTTAAATCCTTTGTGCAGGCTTTAAATTGGGCTATGTATTTTTTTCTTTTGAGTTGTAAGAGTTCTTTATGTATTCTAGACACAAGTACTTTATCAGATATATGGTTTTTCTCCTATTTTGTGAATTTTCTTTTCTCTTTCTTGATGGCATCTTTCTAGCACAAAAGTTTTAAATTTTGATTGAGTAAAATTTATTCATTTTTTTTTGTTCCTTGTGCTTTTGATGTTATATTTAAAAAACTATCACCCAATCCAAGGTCAAGAAGACTTCTGCCTGTTTTCTTGTAATATTTATGGTTTGGGCTCTTATATTGATGTCTATGGTCCATTTTGAGTTATTTTTTGTGCATGGTGTGAGGTAAGGGTCCAACTTCATTGTATGGCATATGCATATCCACTTCGTCCCAGTAGCATTTGTTGAAAAGATTTCTTTCCTCTATGAATTGTCTTGGGACTCTTGAGGAAAAAAACCATTTGACCATAAATTTGAGAGTTCTTTTCTGAACTCTAAATTCTAGAAATACAATTGATTTTTGTATATTGATTTTGTACCCTGCAACTCTTCAACCTTGCTGGACTGGTATTTGTTCTAATTTGTTTTTAGTGGCTTTCTTAAGATATTATGTATGCAAGATCTTGTCATCTGCAAATACAGATAGCTTTACTTCTTCCTATCCAATCTGAATGACTTCTATCTCTTTTTCTTGCCTAATTTTCCTGGCTAGAAGTTCCAGAACATCTTGAATAGAGGTGAGAAGAGGGGACACCCTTTTCCTGTTCCTGATCTTAAAGGGAAAGTATTCAGTCTTTCACCATTAAGTGTCAACAGGAGATTTTTAATAGATGCCCAGATCACTAGATTGAGGAGATGCCCTTCTCCTCCTGGTTTGTTGAGTGTTCTTATCATACAGGGAGTTGGATTTTATCAAATGATTTTTCTGTGTCTATTGAAATGAATGTGTGGTTTTTGTCTTTTATTCTAATGATATGTTATATCACATTAATTAATTTTCAGGTTTAAACTAACCTTGTATTTCTGTGATAATCCTACTTGATCATGGTGTATAATTCTTTTTACTTGTTACTGGATTTGGTTAGATAGTATTTTATTGTATATTCATGTATATTCATAGGAGATATTGGTGTGTAGTTTTATTTTCTTATGAAGCTTTTATCTGGATTTGGTCTCAGAATATTACTGGCCTCACAAATGGCCAACAGGTACATGAAAAGATGCTTAGCATCATAATCATCAGGAAAATGCAAATCAACACCACAATGAGATATCACTGCACACCTGTTAGGGTGGCTATCATCCAAAAGACAAGAGATTATAAGTGTTGGTGAGGATGTGAGGAAAAGAGAACCCTTGTGCACTGCTGATGGGAATGCAAATTGACATGACCACTATAAAAAGAGCAGGGAGATTCCCCAAAAGATTAAACACAGTGTTAGCTATGTTAAGATGAGATCTTTGTGAGGATGGGCCCTAATCCAATATGGCTGATGTCCTTATAAAAAGGGGAAATTTGGGCACAGACACACACAGAGAGAAGGGGAACAGGAAAGCAGAGAGGAGTGATGCTTCTAATGCCAAATAAAGCCAAAGATGGCCCGCTAACCATCAGGAGCTAGGAGAGGGCCTGAAACTGATTCTCAGAGGCCTCAGGAAGAATCTACCCTGCCCATGTTAGTTCAAGTTAATTGTGTGCTTAGAAATGGTTAAACATTAATTTAGGTTCTTTCATATCATTGGGCAATATTCAGAGCAAGGAAGGAAGGCAGGGCGTGTCGAGAACATTGTTTATTTTGTTTAGAGAATATAGGCAGGAGCTGTGCAGTTAAGGGAGTGTCAGTAGTCATTCTTGTTGCTGCCTGCACTCCCTCCAGCATAGCCTGCTTTCTCTGTGCATTTTGGAGAGTTTCTGCAGGGGTTTTCTTCTTATTGTTGGGGGGCGTGGCTGTAGGTGACAAGCTGCTGGTAGTCCCTCAGGATGGAAGCCACTGGCTCAGTATGAAGGACATAATTGAGCTTCTCAGTGAGAAGGGGCATGACATCGTGGTGCTGGTGCCAGAAGTCAATTGTCTTGTGAAAGAATCGAAATACTACACAAGAAGAATCTATCCAGTGCCCTATGACGAGGAAGAGATGGTGAGCCGTTTCCACTCATTTGGCAACAATCACTTTGTTAAGAGATGGCTCCTGGATGCTGTTCAGACTGAGTACAGGAATACCATGGTGGTTATGGAGCTGTGCTTCTTCAACTGCCAGAGCCTCCTGAACAACTCTGAGACCCTGAGTTTCCTCAGGGAGAGCAATTTCGATGCCCTTTTCACAGACCCGGCCTTACCCTGTGGGGTGATCCTGGCTGACTACCTGGGCCTGCCCTCAATGTACCTCTTCAGGGGTTTCCCATGTTCCCTGGAGTATGGGTTCACCAGAAGCCCAAACCCGGTGTCCTACACTCCCAGGTGCTACACCCAGTTCTCAGACAGGATGACTTTCCTCCAACGTGTGTCCAACTTCCTCGTTAGTTACTTGGAGAAACTCCTATTTTACTGTCTGTATTCAAAGTATGAAGAACTTGCATCTCATATCCTCAAGAGAGATGTGCACTTACCCGCCTTATATCAGAAGGGCTCCATTTGGCTGTTAAGATACGACTCTGTGTTTGAGTATCCAAGACCAGTCATGCCCAACATGGTCTTCATTGGAGGGGTCAACTGCAACAAGGATGGAGTCCTGCCTCAGGTGGGTGGTTTATTTCTTTTGGATTGCCCCTGTTGTTTGTGGGCAGACATCATTCTTTCACATTCGGTCTTCCCTGTCATTCGGCTCCTCAAGCTGACTATGAACTGGGATGGCGATCTGAAGAACCAGCAGCAAGAAGAGGATGCCAAGCTCAGATTAGGGGGTATGTAGGAGATCTGAGGCAGAGGTTTTGATGATGTTGAGGTTTTGAATGGAGACAGGGCTCGTGACATCAACAGCAGGAGATGGCTTTAGCTAGGTAATCTGGGGACAGTCACAGAATCATAGAAGGAATCTTAGAAGCTTCCAGTCCAAATCCTACAGTATCTTTTGAGAAAACAGGTGAAGTTTTGACCAAGAGGATGCAGAGCTAAGAGGATAGTCCATATCAAACTCCTTCTCCCACATCTGTGCCCTGCATTTTCCATGGGCCCTAAACCAGGGATCAGCAAATGACAGCTGGTGGACCAAATCTGCCCAGAGAGCTATTGTTATAGGCCTAGAGCTAAGGATGGTATCGTGTTTTAAACACGTGGGAATGTGAGAAACAATAACAACAAGGAACAGGTCACAGAGATGTTTGTGTCCTACTGAGCCTACGTATTTATAATCTGACGCTACAGAAAAAGTGTGTTGACCTCTGACCTAAGGAAATTGTTTCAAGATACCCTCCTGACACATGGGAAAGAGGACCCAAGGCTACTTTGGAAAATAAACACTTGAGAACTTTGGGTTTTTTTGTTTTAATATTTCCACTGTTGAAGGCCTTCAGACCACTGTGTCTTTCCCACCAGAATCCTTTTTCAATGCTTTTTTCTTCAAGAGAAAGCCTCAGTAGGTCCCAAAGACCCTTCCCACCCTCCTTGAACACCTGCCCATTTCTTGTTGACACTTTGGACAGTTGGGAGTCATTCTGAGAGGCGGTGGGGGCTGGGGGATGAGCATAAGTGGACTGGTTCCAGGAGCACGGGGCAGGAATAGAAAACCTGTGTGTAAGGAAAATTTAACCAAGAAGTTAATAAGGAAAAGAGTAATAGGAAACATTTGACTTAAGAAGGAAAATAATATTATTTTTGGTACCTTGGACCAAACATTCTACTTTGGCAAAAACAGTTGTTTGGTCCTATTGAGAAACCAGATGGCAGTGAATGAACTTTGTGGGCACCGTGAACCCTTCTCTGTGCTTGACTGACATTTGTATCTCAGTTGTCATCCCAATGTGACACCACAGGGAACATTGTGTACAAATGTAATTATCTCCTTGTATTTGTAATTATAAAGTGATCCAAATCAACTTCTTTTCCTCAGATAATGAAATCATTCAACACTATGAAAAAAATCTGCCCTTTGGCCTGGTGGAAATGTTCTGGCATCATATATAGGCAGTGGTTTCACAACATTGTGAATGTCCTAAATTCCACTGAATTGGTTATGTAAAAATGCTTAATTTTAGGGGCTGGTCCTGTGGCTGAGTGGTTAAAGTTCCACTCACTTTGCTTTGATGGCCTGGGTTTGAGGGTTTGGATACCGGGCGAGGACCTACTCTACTCATTAGCCATGCTGTGGTGGCATCCCACATACAAAGTCGAGGAAGATTGGCACAGATGTTAACTCAGGGAGAATCTTCCTCACAAAAATTTAGTGCGTCCAGCCAGTTTCCTCCTGGCCATGCAACCTGGACTTCAGCTTCCTCATCTGACCACGGGGCTGACAACCTCCGGCTCACCCCTCTCAGAGTTGTTTGAGGATCAAATGGGCAGCATGGGAAAGTGCTCTGTAGACTGTCAGCAGAGACTGTGACCCCATCTCTCTCTTCCCTAGACCTTAACTCAATACCGGCTGAAACTTTCTCTCTGCGAGGTGATAAAAACCGTGGGGGTTTTCTTGCAACATTCTTTGGGGAGCATTTTTCCCTGAAAACTGGATTCCAGTTCCTCAGTACTAGCTCTCTTGTTCCCAAGTCTTCTCCTCTTGGTTCTAGAATCATCTAGAGAGTGGTTCTCAAACAGGGAGCAAGTTTGTCCCTTGGGGGGCAACGTCTAGAGACGTTTTTGGTGTCACAATTGCGGGTTAACACTGTAATCTAGTAGAGTCCAGGGATGCTGTTACAAATCCTACAAAGCTTGAGAAATACCCAGTCACCCGCTCTCGAGGAAGAATTATCTGGCTGCAAACCTTGATAGTGTTGAAGCTGAGAAATGCTGATTTAAATAAATTGCAAGTGAGTATCAGTGACTCTACTAGCAGGGCCCCCAGCTGGGTGGTGTGGGGGCAGCAAGGATCCTTTGCCCACCCTCTGAGCTCACCTTGTCTCTCCACAGGGGTTTTGACTACCAATGTTCACTCTGGCTGCAATCTCAGCATTTATTTGTGAGCTGAGGATTGCACTCTAGGCAAGTCATGGAAATAAAACCCCAAAATGCCAGGTCGTTCTTAACAGGCATTGGGCTGTTGACTTGGCCAATGTCTATCATGCCTTCAATGGTTTGCTTCTCTTTCAATGCCCTGTGTCCATCTTTATCACTGGTTATCTTGGAGATTAACAGACATCCTGAACATTTAACAGCTCTCTTTCTGTTAATAAGTATCTAAGGAGTGGCTAAATGCTAGAATAGGCAGAGTTAAAAAAAATATTCAACATGAGTCTCTGCAAAACTAGAAACTTGCTTGATCAATAATTTAGATAATTCTAGGAGAATGAGATAAAGTTTTTTCTTTTTGATCAAACCCACTTTGTTGAGCTGTAATTCACATAACAGACAATTCATTCATTTAAAGGTTACAATTCAATGGTTTTTAGTAGACTCAGACTTATGCAACCATCACCACAATCAGTTTTAGAACATTTTCAATCACCCACAAAAGAAAGCCCATGCCCATTAGAGGTCACTCTCCATCCTCCCCTTCCCCAGCCCCTGGTAACCACGCATCTGCTTTCTGTCCCTATGGATTTACCTAGTCTGGATATTTCATATAAATGGACTCATACAATATGTGTCCTTTCATGTCTGGCTGCTTTACTTAGTTTAATGTTTTCAAGGTTCATCTACATTGTGACATGTACCGGTACTTCATTCCTTTTTATGAGCAAAGAATATTCTCTTGTGTGAACAGGCTACACTTTATTTATCCACTCGTCAGTTGATGGACGTTGGGTTTCCACCTTTTGCTATTGTGAATAGTGCTGCTCTCAGCATTTGTGTACAAGTTTTTGTTGGAACACTTGCTTTCAGTTCTTTTGGGTATGTACCCAGGCGTGGAATTGTCGGGTCATCTGACAAGTCTATGTCTAATTTGTTGAGGAACTGCCAAACCATTTTCCACAGAGGCTGTATCATTTTATACTCCCACCCTGATGTATGAGGGTTCCACTTTCTCCACATATTTGCCAATGCTTATTATTCTCCATGGAAAATTTTTTTTACTGCAGCTATCTTAGTGGGTGTGAAGTGATATCTCATTGTTTTTATTTGCATTTCCCTAATGATTATTATTTTCATCATCACTTTGAGTGCTTGTTGGCCTTTCTTTATCTTTGGAGAAATATCTGTTCAAATCCTTTTTGCATTCTTTAAATTGGGGTGGTTTTTTTTGTTGTTGTTGAATTGTGAGAGTTCTTTATATATGCTAGATACAAGCACTTTATCAGATAGATGGCATATGATTTTTCTCCTCCTTTGCCCCTGTCTTCTCTGGGCCGGACCTTTGCGTGCTGCACTCTTGCTTTGAGTGCCTCCTGGCGGCTGCTTCCGTAAACTGCCTCCCACATCTGTCCTGTCCCCAGTGCTGCTGCAGCTGTGGTTCAGGCTGCCAGCTCACACACACAGCCTCCAAGTAGGATTACCTGCATCCAGGCTGACCCCTCTAACTCATTCCCTACTTCTTCGCAAGAGACGTATTTCAGGAACACGAGCCTGGCTAGGTCACACCAACTTCAGTGGCTGCCCCAGACTTCAGGATGAAACTCAGGCTCCCCAGCTTGGCACCTTATTTGGAAACACTGTCTTTCCAGAGGTAATTAAGTTAAAATGAGGTCATTACGTTGGACCCTAATTCAACATGATTGGTGTCCTAATAAAAAGGGGAAATTGGACACAGAGACAGACAGGTGCAGAAGGAAGATGATGTGAAGACACACAGGAAGAAGATGGACAAGTGACTGGAATGATGCGTCTACAAGCCAAGAAAGACCAAGGATTACTGACCAACACCAAGAACCGGAAGAGGCAAGGAGAGTCTTCAGGAGGAGTGTGGCCCTTCTGACACCTTGGTTTAGACTCTGCCCTTCCAAACTATGAGACGAGAAATTTCTGTTGTTCTCAGTCGCCTAGTTTTGGCACTTTGTTATAGCAGCCCTCGGAAGCAAATCACCCTTCTTCTCTTTCAGCCTTCTGCTTCCTCTTTTGCACCCTCCATGAATTTCCCACGTCATTTAGTCCCCTTCCGGTTGGGAAGGCTTCCTGCCATTTCCACGCCTCTGTGCAGGACAAGGTGGGGGACATCAAAGCATTGGAGAGCGAGGTCTAGGGACTTGCTGTGGCAAGCCCTTCCCCCTCCCTTATTTTAAAAGTTGGTCCAACTTCGTTGAATCTGTTACAGGAGACAATTCAAATAGGAACCACTGTCTGTGGTTTTAAGGTCCGTAGAAATCTGAGTTATGTTTTAGTACAAAGGTATATAAAATACATTAATTCAAACTACTGTGTAAAAAGGAATTTTAAAAATGAGTGGTATCTTCTCATTAAATTAAATGTTAGTGAATGGTTTTTTCCCTAAACACTTAGAACTAGTTATAGGTCTTTTAAACTGTGGCTTGTCCTCATGCAAAAAGCCATGGAAAAGGATATTGGGAAATGCATTCTTTTGGCCCCCACTTGGCAGCATAAGGATGAGCCTTGAGCTTGGAACTCTTCCTTACCAAGAGATAATAAGCCCACGCAGACTGAGCTCAGCTTTTCATCTTGTGTGGGAATACCTTGCCCTATTTCAGGCTCAAAGAATGCTCTTGTGTCTTTGTTTGAAGCATTGGCATCCTATGTCACCTGGCTGACCCTACTGTCATATCTGTCCTCCTCGGGTAGGGAATGAGGTCTTTCTAATGTGGTACAGGAGGGGGTGCATCTAGGAATATTGCCCTAATTTGGCTGGCCATCGGGAGGGACCTGCTGGCCATGGGGGACGGATGCCCACTATTGGAGCAGATCTTCTTCTGTCTCTACTCTACGTAAGGAAGGCGTCGTTCCATCTAGTGCTTGACTGCATTGCACTCTTGTTGGTGACTCTCATACCAAGATGCTGGGGGCAGAGGTGTTTGGACTTCTATTCCTGGTGGCTGGCACAGCGATGAGCTTTGCTGTCCTCCATGCAGTTGGACTCCTTCCCCGGGATTGGTAACCAGTGACAGTTTGGTGCAGTGAGCAGGGTCACCCAGGAAACACACTGTGGCTTGATGGAAATGCAAGGGGTGCCAGCTCCCCGAGGGGTGACGGGCTGACTGAGGTGCTGGCCACTTTCTGGGGTCACTTGGAGACAAATGGGATGTAGACAATCTCCCTGTTAACTGGGAGGAGCTCATGCAGTGGGCAAGGGCTGAAGTTCAAGAGCTGGGTGCTAAGAAGAGCAGGGAAACTCTGCTGGCTCTTGGCCACCCTCACGCTCCCATGTCATCCACTGTCCCCTTCTTCCCCTTCAGTTTCCACCAGCTTTTACTTGCTCTCTAGTGCCTTCGGACTGCCTTTTTTGTTTTTAGCTTTTTGCAAAAGCTTATAATCATTATCTGTGAAAGCTCTGGTCTGACAGGAGCTACTCATCCGTTACTAGAAGCCAGAAATGCTTCTAGGTGAATTTTAAAATATTTTTTTGGTCATATTCATAATCCCAGTGAGATTTTGCTTGGCCTTGCATTAAATCTATAGCTTAATTTGGGACAAAATCAAGAGCGTTACAATGTTAAAATCTCCCCATCCAGGACATTTATTCTAGTCTTGATTTATATCTCTAATTAGAGCCAAGAAAACACCTCCACCACCACCAATCTCTTAGGTACACTGCATCTTCTTACTTCTTACTTATAATATCTTTAGAAGCTAGAATGTGGCCCTGGTATACTCTCTGACTGGCATCGTCTGTGGTTACAGCTGTACAAGTAACAGGGACTACTGAGTTCTTAGCAGAACAAAGGGATCCAACTCCAGTAACTTGCTGCCTCTGCCACTAGATGTGCTGGTGGCTGGAAACCTAAATGGCAGCTTCTCTTGCTAATGACAATAATAGCAGCTGCAGCAGCAACGACAACGTAAAGTTTCACCTTCTCAGCCACCCTGCTCCATTCGCTCTTACGCTTTTATGTACTTAATATAGGATGTGAGCAGCCTCAATCCTACACACTCAAGTAATTGTGTGTGGCTGTTTGTAGAAGTGAATGAGGGACAGAAATGGTAGGATTTAACCTGCGAGTAGAGGACAGAAACTGAGCCTTCGGGAAGACATATAGTTATGTGGCTGGGACAGAAAGAGGATCCAGAAAAAGAGAGCAGAGAAGTTGCTGTTGGAGAGGAAGGAAGAGAACCAGGACCTGGACTTACAGCCTATAAGGGGTGGCTAAACCAAATGCGCCTTGCACAGTGGCAGCTGCTGTTAAACAGGAAGTGTCTTGGTGTGCACGCATTTGCCCAGTGGTGGAATCTGTTACTAGTGTGGGTCTCTAATGGGGCTAACTTTCTGGCAAAGGGAAGCTTCAGCTTTGCCCATCATGGCAGCCTGGGTCAGGGTGTTGCTGGGGCAGAAGCCATGGATGCAGAAGTATACACTCAGTGAGAGAGAAAGCTGGACAGTCCAAGGAGCCCACCCACATCACATCCACAGCAAATAGGACAAGGAGATGTCAGCATCTTGCTGAACACCTATGGGAGTCACTTTTTGGAGCAGAGTTGGCCCTGTGGGCGTGTGATCCGTGTGGTCACACAGGGTCCCACTCTCAGAAGGAAGCCACAAATTATGTAGGCCATTCTGTTCTGGAGGAATCCATCCTTATGAGGATTTAGGACTATAAATCCTTGGAGAAAAGCCTGAACATAACTGCAGGCTGTAATAAAGGCCTGGGTGACCGTACACTCCAGACCCGAAACAGAGGAACAGAGCACTGGAGCCTTCAGCATTCGAGAGAAGAGGCGTTCAGACGGAGCTTGATCCAAGGCCAGGTCTTGGATCCTGTCTTGTTGTGAGCAGGCCCTGGGGCGAGGTGCTCTCTGACCTCACTGTGTCATTGCTAGGGATTGTCTTTCCCATTTGTGTTTTAGAATAACAGCAATTCTCATTCCATGAGGTAGATATAGAATTCTCAACAAACTCTTGTGTCGTCTTCATGCAGTCTCAAGTTCAGGATCCCTTCAGATATTTCCATATTTGACAGCCGCTTCAAGGAGACTGTTCGCTGAACATTGCAAGAGATGTCCCGGTGCGGAAAATGAATAAAACCAGAGAGCCAGCGTCCCCCTCCCGTTTAGAGAAAGCTATCTTAGCAATGTTACATACTTTTCTGGATGTGCTCCGTGTTACCCACAAATGGGAGGAAAGAGTTTTAAGAGTTAGCCAACAAGGTCACGTCCAGCAGAGAGGTTTCAGTTGGGGACTGGGCATTGGTGACTCAGTCACAGCCCTTTAGAACATGGTTAACAGAAAAGTAGGAGGCTAACAACTGAGATGGGCATCCACAGCCTTGTTTTGGAAATCAGATAAAAAATAAGAGAGTGAACTAGAATGCTCCCTGGAGAGAGCAGCAGGGTCAGATGAGTTTTTCCAAGATAAGGAGGGCTGGTCTCTCCCTGAGTGGAAGCAGAAGGGTGTGGCCAGTGGTGAAAGTTAGGGATAGGTTTATTCTATAATAATTAACTTAAGGAGGGCAGTTGCCTTCTAATTACACGTCATTCTGCTAGGTGGCTTGATGATAAGATAAAGAGAACAAATATGGGAGGCACAGCCTGATCTGGAAAGTGGGCTGCTTCTGGCTTCAACCGAGATGGCTGTGGGACTCCGAGTTCCCCTGCTGGCGCTTGCAGGGCTGTTGCTCTTCCTGTGTGTTGGGCCCTGGGCCGAAGGCGGGAAGGTGCTGGTGGTCCCCATGGAAGGCAGCCACTGGCTTAGCATGCGGGAGGTTGTGCGGGAGCTCCACGCCAGAGGCCACCAAGTAGTGGTCCTTTCGCCAGAGGTGACTCTGCATGTCAAGAAAGAGGACTTTTTCACCATGAAAACCTACTCCGTTTCGTACACCCAGGATGAATTTGATCACCTCCTGCTGGGCCAGAGTCACACGGCATTTGAAAGAGCACATTTTCTCAAGAGACTTTGGACAAGTATGACAAATTTGCAAAAGGCTTCTTTGATCTTTCAAAAGTTTTGTGAGGAGCTGGTGTATAACAAGGACCTGATCAGCCACCTGAATGCCAGTTCCTTTGATGTGGTTCTAACTGACCCCGTTTACCCCTGCGGGGCAGTGCTGGCTGCATACCTGAAGCTTCCTGCTGTGTTTTTCTTGCGCCACATTCCATGTGACTTAGATTTTGAGAGCGCACAGTGCCCAAACCCTTCCTCATATGTTCCCAAGCTTTTAACAATGAATTCAGACCACATGACATTCCTGCAAAGGGTCAAGAATATGCTCTACCCTCTGTCTCTGAAGTACATTTGCCATGTTACTTTGGTTTCTTATGCAAGCCTGGCCTCTAAGCTTCTTCAGAGAGAGATGTCACTGGTGGATGTTTTGGGCTCTGCATCTGTGTGGCTGTTCAGAGGAGACTTTGTGTTGGACTACCCCAGGCCAATTATGCCCAACATGGTCTTCATTGGGGGCATAAACTGTGCCCACAGGAAGCCATTATCGCAGGTCAGTATTGGTGCTTTAATCCAATCAATGTTCCAGGCGGAACACATATTTTTTGTAACTTACTCCCAGGTGCTTACTTATCCTCCAATCTTTCTAGAGATTTCTACCTCTCATTCTCCTTCTAACAATCTTCCATAAGATAAATTGTTAAAGTGCCTCAGCAGTGTAGTAAAGGTGTGCAGTGGCCATTCAGAGGACAGAGAGGCAGATGTGGAGGTCCATCATAGGACTGACAAGCAATGATGTGATTGTTTCTTTGTAAAGGCTCTGTCTGCACGGTTGTGCAATTTTCTCCAGCTGCGTGGGAGCAGAGAAATTGAGTTGTGAACTGATCCATCAGGGGGTTTTTGCTTGCAGGTGTTCTGTGGAAGGATAAAGGAACTAGCAAATTGTATTTGTTGACATGATAGTTTTTTGGTTTTGCTTTTTTTTTTGGTGAGGAAGATTGGCCCTGAGCTAACGTCCATTGCCAACCTTCTTCTTTTTGCTTGAGGAAGATTGTCCCTCAGCTAACATCTGTGCCTCTATTTTGTATGTGGGATGCTGCCACAGCATGGTTTGATGAATGGTATGTAGGTCCGCATCCAGGATCTGAACCCACGAACCCCAGGCCACCGAAGTGGAGCACGTGAACTTAACCACTATGCCACTGGGCCTGCCCCAACATGATAGTTTTTAGTGGTCCTATCTTGGAAGTGACTGAAGTAAGATCACAGGAGACCTAAATACTAAAAGGAAGCAGATATTTCAAAAAGGTTGAATAAATTAAGTGGAAGTGAGACAATGCTGTAGAGAGAAGACGAGGTCTCCATGATCAGAAAAAGAAATCAAGTCCAGCTTTTCAGAGATGGAGCTGTGTTGACAAGAAGTTTGCTGACCAGGAGTTGGTGTCTGGTATATATTGTGGGAATGTACCAGAGTTGAATTGCATGTCAGATGGGTCTTCGACTTGGGATGCTAAAGTCATCAAGGGATGTTGGAAGGGGCTAGGGAGAAAATAAAACTGAGCCTATAAACCCAGTGAAGGTGGGGACAGTGATGAAGAGATATGAGTCTAAAAGGGGCCTGGTTTGTTAGGAGGGGCTGACCACATCACCAAACCCACCCCACTCCACCCCGAGTTTCCGTGGTGGGAAACCACTGCTTTACTAATAGTTTCAGAGGCATCTTTTTTTTTTAATTTATTTTTTATTTTTTATTTTTTAAGGATTGGCACCTGGGCTAACAACTGTTGCCAATCTTTTTTCTTTTTTTCTTCCGCTTATTTCCCAAAACCCCCCATACATAGTTGTATATCTTAGTTGCAGGTCCTTCTAGTTGTGGGATGTGGGACGCAACATGGCCTGACGAGTGGTGCCATGTCCGTGCCCAGGATCCGAACCCTGGGCTGCCGCAGCAGAGTGCACGAACTTAACCACTTGGCCACGGAGCCGGCCCCTCAGAGGCATCTTATGTTAACCCTGGATATTCGGGTTTAACTGAAATAGGACTCTTGGGAGCTGGGTTTGTTTGTTTCTCTTTTTTCGCTGAGGAGGATTTGCCTGAGCTAACATCCATTGCCGATCTTCCTCTTTTTGTATGTGAGCCACTGCCACAGCATGGCTATTGACAGACAGGTGGTATAGGCCTGCGCCCAGGAACTGAACCTAGGCCGGTGAAGTGAAGTGTGCCAAACATAATCACTAAGCCACTGGGGCTAGCCCTGGGTTTATTTCTTAATGCACTGAGTTAGCTATCTTTTTTGCCCTTTTATGTCATATTCACTTAATTTATATTAACTTCCATGACAAGAGCTTTTATAGTTTTTGTATTCTTACTTCTGTACCTCTTTTTATATTATTGCAAAGGACTCTAACTCTGTATTTCTTTGTGCTCAAACCACAAGGGATCTATTATACTTGGTTTTCTTTTTCCTTTATGCAATATATTTATTCAATTTATGAAATATATATGTATCTATTAGATTGTAAAAATTGAAAGACTGGAAGGCATTTAAAAAGCAATTCTTGCTTCTTTCTTTTAGTTTTCTATGTGGATGTATTCTCTAGAGTTAACTGCATTGGTTCAAATCCTCACTCCCATTTTTCTACCTGAATGACCCTTTAAGTCGTTCTCTTAGCACAGTGTCCTCAAGGTGCATTCATGTCATAGTATATGTCAGACTTTCCTTCCTTTTTAAGGCTAAATAATATTCCATTGTATAGATATACCACATTTTGCTTATCTGTTCATCAATTGATGGACATTTGGGTTACTTCCACCTTTTGGCTATTGTGAATAATGTTGCTATGAACATGGGTGTACAAATATTTCTTTGAGATCCTGCTTTTAATTCTTTTGGGTATATGCTTAGAAGTAGAATTGCTAGATCATATGGTAATTCTATTTTTAATTTTTTGAGGAACTGCCATACTGTTTTCCACAGTGGCTGCACTATTTTGCATTCCCACCAAGGGTGCACAAGGGTTCCAGTTTCTCCACATCCTCTCCAACACTTGTTATTTTCTGTGTTTTTGATAGTAGCCATCCTAATGGGTGTGAGGTGGCATCTCACTGTAGTTTTGATTTGCATTTCCTTAATGATTAGTGATGTTGATCATCTTTTCGTGTGCTTATTGGCCATTTGTATATCTTCTTTGGAGAAATGTCTATTCAAGTCCTTTGCCTGTCTTTGAATCAAGCTTCTTTGTTGTTGAGTTTTAGGAGTTCTCTATACACTTTGGATATTAATCCCTTATCAGATATATGATTTGCAAATGTTTTCTCTCATTCTGTGGATTACCACATTACTGTATTGCACAAATTTTCGTGAAGTCCAATTTGTCCATTTTTTTTTATTACCTGTGAATTTGGTGTGACATTCAAGAAATCATTGCAAAATCCAATGTCATGAAGCTTTGTCCTATGTTTCCTTCTAGGAGTTTTATAGTTTGAGATCTTACATTTAGGTCTTTTATCTATTTTGTGTTAATTTTTGTATATGGTGTTAGGTAAGGGTCCTACTTCATTCTTTTGCATGTGGATATATAGTTTCCCCAGCACCATTTGTTGAAAAGATTGTCCTTTCCCCCGTTGAATCGTCTTGGCACCCTTGCCAAAAACCATTTGACGATACATGTGAAGTCTCTCTCTTTACTTTCAACTTATGAAAACTTTACAGGGGCCAGCCTCACGGCTGAGTGGTTAAGTTCATGGGCTCTGCTTTGGCAGCCCAGGGTTTTGCCGGTTCAGATCCTGGGGTCAGACCTAGCACCCCTCATCAAGCCATGCTGTGGCAGCCTCCCACATAGTAGAACTAGAAGGACCTACAACTAGAATATACAACTATGTACTGGGGAGGTTTAGGGAGAAGAAGAAGAAAAAAAAAAGATTGGTGACAGATGTTAGCTCAGGGCCAATGTAAAAAAAAAACTTTATAAAAAAGTTTCCTTAAAGAGTTTTTACATAACATGTAAAAACCCCCTCCATTCAGATGGTTTCTATTGCTGTAAGAATTCTGTCCATTCACACAATGTATATATTCAATTTTACTCCTTCCATTTAGTGTAAGCTCATTATTTTTTACATTATTATTTCCTTTTCCCTTTTTTTGGAGGAAGATTAGCCCTGAGCTAACATCTCCTGCCAATCCTCCTCTTTTTGCTGAGGAAGACTGGCCCTGAGCTAACATATCCGTGCCCATCTTCCTCTACTTTATATGTGGGATGCCTACTATGGCGTGCAGAGCAGTGCCATGTCTGCACCGGGGGTCCGAACCGGTGAACCCCAGGCCGCTGTGAAGCGGAATGTGCAAACTTAACCGCTGCGCCGCCAGGAGGGCCCCTCCTTTTCCTTTTTTTTAAACAAGTTTTTTTGTTAATTTGGGAATTTTCTGGCACTTTTCCGTTTCCATGTAAGTGCAGGATAGCACCTTCAAATCTCTGACTCTCCTGCCTCCCTCTTTTGCTGATAAGGATCCTTGTGATAACACTGAGCTCACACAGATAATCCAAGATAATCTCCCATCTCAAGATCCTTAATTTAATCATATCTGCAAAGTCCCTTTTGCCACATGAGGTAACGTATTTGTAGGTTCCAGGGGATAGGATGTGGACATCTGTTCAGTGCCATTTTTCTGCCTACCACACACGTAGGTAAGCCAAAAGTTAAACCCAGATCTTATTGAAAACTTGAAAGTTTTCCTCTATTTAAGTTATTGACGTTTTTGTCCTGGTTTCTTCTTTGGGAATATCTGTCATCCATAGATTTCTATTTTGCAAGCTCTGTTGCTATCATCTTACTCTTCAACTTTCTCTCCTCTGCTTTTCTGCTGTATTCTGGGAGAGTATCTCTGAAGAGCGTGTTTATAGCACTGATTTTACTTTCTCCCTTATCAGTTGTGAGTTTATGGCTTTCAATGTGCGTTTTTAAAAATTCACTTTTTTGCTTCCTTCAAGTTACTTATTGTGCCCCCCAAGACATGAATATACTCATTTTAACAAATAATTTTGTCTTCACAACGTTCCAAGGTAAAGAATTCCTCTGAATTTTGTCCAATATAGACACCTTGAATGAAGCGCTCTCCCTGATTTCACATAAATATTCTCATTCACTAAGTGGAAAAAAAATCAAATAAGGAGCTTTCCTTAGAGAGCTCCACTTTAACAAAGCCTATTTCTGATTGGGTATACTACAAGATGCGCGTTAATAGGAGGAAGATTTTATAAATTACTAAAAAGTCTAAAATTCAGCTGAGTGGGATAAAGATGGAGAATAGATTAGTCGAGTAAAGAGGGCAGTGACTGCTTCCCGTAGTGGGTAGTCTTACCAGATTGCTGGTAATTGAAGTTATGCTGATTGCTGGTAACTGAAATTATACTGAAAGAGTGTAAAGGAGAGAAGGAGAAGAGGAAATGAAAGGGATCTGTGTTTACTGACAAAGTAGGATGAGAAAGTAGAATTAGGGATTCCTGTAGAGGTAAGCGGTCAGGTGAATGGTTTCCCAAGATGGGAAAGGTCTCTCTCTCTGTTTGGAGACAGAAGAGTGGAACCGCAGGGGAGAAGCCTGGTCCTTTAATGGTTATTTGAAGAGAGCATTCTCTCTTCCAGATGTTTTCCCTTGTGTGAAGTAAGCTGAACTAAAAACAGCTCTGTGTGGAGCTCCAGCCAGGAGATGTGTTCTGCTCGCTATTTGGATTCTGCCGAGATCACCACAGGTCTCCAGGTCTCTTGGGGCTACCTGGAACGTGCCTCTCCCCGCCTGGTGTGTTCTGTGGGAAGGTGCTAGTGATTCCACGCAGGGGACTCGAGATGGTCATCTTTGTACCAGAGGAAATGCCTTTTTTTCCACTCTGAAAGCCCACTCAAACCTTTCTATAAAAGGAAAATTGAGATACAGGCCTCCAGCATTGTGATGTTTTTGTACCAGGACATTTTAAAAAAGAGATTTTTGGGGCCGGCCCCATGGCCAAGTGGTTAAGTTTGCGTGCTTCACTTCAGCAGCCCAGGGTTTTGCCGGTTCAGATCCTGGGTGCAGATCTGGCACCGCTCATCAGGCCAAGCTGTGGCGGCATCCCACACAGCACAACCGGAAGGACCTACAACTACAGCGTACAACTGTGTACTGGGGGATTCGGGGAGGAGGACGAGGAAAGAAAAGAAGATTGGCAACAGATGTTAGCTCAGGTGTCAGCCTTTAAAAATGACATTTTCAGTTTTGAAAATTCTTTAAATAAAATGCTTTATATTTCTGTAAAAGGGAAACTTTCCACTTAGTAGCACTAATCCAGGATATTCCCAAACTGAATACTATGTTTGTCCTGTACTATTGTAATTGATCAGAGCTGTTAAAGATCCATGATCTTTAAGGGACCTTGATATGCCAGACTCTTACTGGACCCAACTGAAGACTTTCACGACCACTGAACAATGGGGACTTGTTTTAACCAGTTAAATAGATACAAATACATATTCTGTCCTATCTAGAGTGGTAATTGTCAACCTTTAATTAGCATAAGGATGCTGAAACTGTGCACCCCTTCCCTGTTGCTTCAAAACCCCTGACATCCCTTCTCCCCCTGCTGCCCTGCCCCTCCCCCCAACCATGAATGTCTTCACTGCTGTGAGTTCCCTTGCCTGGCAAGTAATTGAACTCATTTTTTATATGTTTTTCTTAAAAATTTTTATTTATTTTTTGAGGAAGATTAGCCCTGAGCTAACATCTGCTGCCAATCCTCCTCTTTTTGCTGCGGAAGAGTGACCCTGAACAAATCCGTGCCCATCTTCCTCTACTTTATATGTGGGATGCTGCCACAGCATGGCTTGACAAGTGGTGCCACGTCCACACTCAGGATCCAAACTGGCGAACCCCAGGCTGCCGAAGCAGAATGTAAGCACTTAACCGCTGTGCCACCAGGCTGGCCCAAACACATTTTTGGGAAAGCCCTGTAGTCTGATTATTCTGACACTCCTCGTACAGTCAGTGTAGAGGCAGCACTGCCCAGGTTCCTCAGTGACTATTTGATGTGGTTTAACAGACTCTGTGTGCCCCTGTGGGGTAGTGGTGGCTGAACCCTATGTTCCTGCTGTGATTGTTTGTGTGTCATTCCGTGGGGATTGGACTTCAAGGGCACCAAAGAGCATCCAAACACAATCTCACATGTTCCTAGTTTGTCACAGTACGCTCAGGCCACATGACCTTTCTGTAAAGAATTAAGAAGATGCTGCGTTTTCAGTCTGTCCAGTTCAGTCACCTCTCTGCTCCCGTGCCTAATGCAAACCTTTCCTTGCAGGTGACCAAGGAGGATGGCACACTTTGTGATGGAGTATCCCAAGGCAACCATGCCCAAAAAGGTTTTCTTTGGGGACATAAACTGTGCCAACAGAAAACTACCCTCTCCGATGTGTGTATGCTGCCTCACCCAATCAATATCCCAAGCTTTCCAATATTCCTGGCTTCTGTCAACCTAGTTTGTACTGAGATACATCCTGCATATGGCAAGGGGATAGTTCTGTGCAGCTTACAGAACTGCTTTTCACATTTCCGTCAGTCATAGTTGTAGAACCAAGTTTGGTACAGGCTAGCAGCTGGCATTGGGCTTTTGACTCATCACTACATTTTTTTTTTTTATTGCTTAAGTCAAGGACTTGAATACAGTCCTAACGATGCTATTAACCCACCATGTAACTGGGAGGAATTCACTTAAGTATTTTGCCCAAGCCATTGGAGGGAACGTGTTCCTGCTAACACTGACCTCAGTCCATTGTAATTGATTTCAGACTTCTGACTTCCAGATATTTAAGAGAATAAATGTGAATTGTTTTAAGCTACCAAGTTCCTGGTAACTTATTACAGCAGCCAGAGGTAACTAATACACCCACTCATGCCAGGTTTACCCGCTTTTAAAAAGCCTAGGCTTAACATTATATTTAAACGGTCAATTTTTACTACATCACCAGCATTTACACGGAACTAAAAACCATCTTTAATTTAAGCCAGAGATACTATTAATATATCTATATCTTCTACCACCCCACGCTAAAAAATGAAGTAAAATGATTTATCCTGGCAATGTTAACCTCAGAGCAAACCACTTGGCTTACATTTCAAACAAAATGGGAAGGCAAGATTTCCGGTGCTGTGGTGAACATTTTTTTCTACTACTGTGGAGTACTCACTGCCTGCCTTGGGGTTACGTTTAATAAATAGCAAAATGCATCCAGATATTTACATTTTTTTTTTTTTTAAAGATGAGCAGAGGTCCTATTCCTGGGGTCCCAACAACAACAACAAAAGGCGTTGGCATGAATTGTTTATAAATTCTTGAGAACAGCTGTTCTGAAAGTAGAGTTCCCTTGTAATCTTCCAAGAGAAAAAAAAGTCCTGTTCTTCCTCAAATGTGCTTGAAGTTGAACGCGGACCGGAATTACTTGGTGGCAATGTGCAGCAACTGCTCTTTGCCATTGATCACCAGGGACTTTAACTCTCCGTCTTCTTCCACTTCCACCCTTTCTTGGCCATTCTCAATGATTCTCTTGGTGGTGATTTTTTTGCCATTCACTATTTCGGTGGAAGTCGACAAAGATGTGAAGTTGCCCGCCCCGCCACTACCACAGGACATGGAGAAGGAAGAAAGGCCTCCGTTCCCCAGGGAACCAAAGGAAGGAAATCCTGCATCAAAAGAAGAAAAAGCACCCCCAAACATTGGAAACTCACTGAAGGAGGAGAAGAGGTTTGTGGACCCTCTGCTTCTGCTTCCCTGGGCGTTCCTCCGACCCCCAAAAATGTTCTCAAGCGGGTCTCCGAAAAAGTCAAACGAAAATGGGTCCTGGCCACCGAAGAACTCCCTGAAGACCTCGGCCGGGTCGCGGAAGGTGAAGACGTACTCGAAGGGGTCCTCGAAGAGCCCGCCCCTGCCCCCGCCCTCGTCCACCCCTGCCTCGCCGTATCGGTCATAGACTTCCCTTTTCTTGGCGTCTGACAACACCTCGTACGCCTGGGCCACTTGTTTGAATCTCCTTTCCGCTTCCTCCTTGTTCTCGGGGTTTTTGTCGGGGTGCCACTTGAGCGCCAGCTTCCGGTACGCCTTCTTGATGACCTCGGACGAGGCCTGGCGGGGCACGCCCAGCACCTCGTAGTAGTCCACCATGCTGGACAGCGGGGCACGGCAAGCAGTGCGGCTGGCAGGCCCGGGGCACAAGCCCGAACGCCCCGCGAGGCCAGCCCGCAGGAGACCGGCGCCCTTTGTGACGTAGCTGCATCTCATTGGTCAAAGCCGCATCCCAGAATGCAGTGCTCCGTACTGGGTATTATGTCACATGTATCACGCTGGCGCAGAGGCCCTGCCCACCCAAGGCCCCGCCCACTCACCGGCTCCTCCCACTCGCGGCTTCTCCCACCCAGCGGCTCCCAGGTTGCCATGGTTTCTGAATAGGGTAGAAAGAAGAGGAATTTAGCCAGTCAACAGGGCTGGTGACTCTGGCTGCTGCAGAGAATGATTTTCTTAAATCATTTGCATCGGGCTTTCCCTGGGCTCTCGGGTAGGGGTATGGTGATGTGAGCGTGTTTAGCCTGACCCTGGGCTGAAGGTCAGGTGTGTCATTTGTCTGGGTCAGCAGTGCTCCAACTTTTGGCCTCAGGACCCATTTGCTTTTGATTGTGTGGGTTCTAGGTATCAATACTTCTTTAGAAATTAAAACACAGAAATTCATTAGTCAATTTAATAGTAAAAATAAACCTGTTACACGCTAACATAATATTTTTATGGAGAAATAACAATTCTTCAAAATGAAAAAATTTAGTGAAGAGTGGCATTGTTTTATAATTTTTGTGTCTCTCTGGCTTAACAGAAGAGAACTGGTTTCTCATATCTGAGTCTGCCTTCAGTCTGTTGCTGCATCACATGTTGCGGAGCCACTGGGAAACTCAACCGTACACGTAGGAGAGAATGAGAGTGAAAAAGTCAAGTATCACTATTATGGAAATAGTTTTTACTTTGCAAAATTCCCCCGAAAAAGTTTTGGGGCTCCCCAGGGTGCCCTGGCCCATAGTTTGAGAACTCCTGGTCTAGCATATCAAAACGATTAAAACTTGCCAGCCATGTTTTTAGCGCTATGGGTAAACTTGGGGTACAGTGATTAGTTCCATGAAAACTGCTGTGTCATGACCGTGATTTTTTCTTTTGTCATTTCTTGACATCTGACTTCACTTTCTCCTTTTATTCTCTCTTGAGCACTGTTCTTTGCTTTGATGAATGCTGAGGCAACAGTAATACAGGTCACTTAGTTCTAAGAGGAAAATGATTAACCAATGAACTTTCTTAATTTCATCATAAAGGGTAGTAGATCCAACAGGGTGTGCTATCTCACCGGAATAAACTGGTGACTTTATATCATCTTGAACAACTGATTATAAAGCTCTGGACCTGGCCCTTGGTAAGCATGCAATACACAGTAGTAGCAAGCTGATCAGGAGTAGAGTCTAGTGTGAACAAAGCATTGTGGGAAAGTACAAAGCGTATTTTGGGAAGGACAGGTGATCTGGAATGGCTGGAGGGAGAGGGGCAGAGGGAGGGGTCCTGTGGAAGCGCTGGAGAAGAGGAACAAGTTTGGACAGGTGGGCTGGGGTCCATTTCAGGGAGTTCTAGGGGCAAGGCTGGGTAGTCTCATTTCTGTTCTAGGTCCTAGGAAGCTGTTGGCCAAGGTTTCACAGGTGGTGGTAGGTTGGGGCTGTGCAGGGGACAGCTGGTGCAGGGAATCATAAGGGACAGGTAGAGGTTGGGGGCAATGGGGCCTGAGGCCCTGAAACAGGACCATGGCAGCTGAGTCTGAAAGACGGTGGTAGAATCATCCAGATTCAGTACTTGCTTGGATATGGGGCCTACGGCAAAGGGAGAAGGGAAGTCACATCTATCCAGACACTGTACTGAGTGCTTACTGTTTGCAAAACCATGGACTGGCGCCTGAGTAAGGAAGTCATTCCAAAGCTGAGGCTTTGCCTGTAAGGAGAGAGAGAGCGAGAGAGCAAGAGAGAGCGAGAGAGCGAGCGCATAGCAGGAGAGGCAAATATGCAAACTGCTAAAGGACACAAGGCAGAATAAAACACAATGCTACAGAGCTTCCAGGAAGACACTTTTGTTTCCCCTGGAGGGTCCCATAGATTAATCCACAGGGCAATATGCTTGTTTACATAGCTCCTTGAGTTGAGTAACAAGCAGTTCTAACACAATCCCATCAAAGGAGCTAGTAATTTGTGGAGAGAGGGGTCCCAACTACTGGCTTCAGCATAGAAAGAAATTACCTTCCCGTGGGTTCCAGGAATGCTCTCGCAGACACCCCGCTCTTCAGTAGCTCCCAAAGCAAGACGACGTTGCTGCCCTGCTCTGTGTTTCTTTGGCTGCCCGTGCTCCTCCACCAGAGAGCATTTCGCCCTGCCCTGTAACTGCCTGCTTGCTTGTCTCTTGCCCACTGGAGCCCTCCTGACAGGCAGGGACCACTTCGAACTTGGTTTCCTGGTCCTAGGTCCTAGCAGAGTGCCAGTAGGGCCAACACTTCCCGTAAATGTTTGGTGAGTGGGGGCATCAGCAATGGATTCAGCTCAGGTTCCATGGCAGAAGCTTTTAAAATTTACTTAGTAGTGGTTCTTGGTCGTAATTCTTGAGAGTGAATGTGGATTGCCTGCTGTTCGGATTGGTAAACAACATTCCCCAGTTGTGGGCAGACTCTTGGCTCCAAACCATCCAGGCGCACAGTGACCTCAAAAAGTGCTGAGGCTCTGCGTGATGCAGGAAAGTCATAAAGTCATGACAGTGGTGACTGTGTCTTTTACAGCCCTTTGCTCCACGGTGTAATGTACAGAGGAATGCTCATAACGTGGAGACTTCAGAAGAATGACTGCCCTTAATGTTTAACCTGGGTTATCAATTTCAGAATTGCAGATAAGGGCACACCAATGAGCCAAAACCTTGCTACCTCTTTTCTGTTCGTCTCAAGTCTTGATCCTGGAGGATGGAGAGTGCTTGTAGGGTCAGTGTAGGGAGCTTCAGAGTGCATGTGTGTGAGCACGTGCACATATGTGCACGCTTACATCAACACATACAAGACTGGAGGTCTGTGGAGGATGGTGGTACAGGGAAGAGGGATTCTGAGTTCCTACTCTAAGTACCAGAATGATGGGCCCTGTGAATATGTCCATAGGATACCAAAGCTTTAAAGTTAACGGATTCTCCATGATCCTCCTAATAGATCCCCAGTTTGGGTGGCCAGGGATGTCCATGGTCAAAATGTTGAGATCTGTGCTTTCATCTTGGGATTGTATAGAATAGCAATGGATCCCAGGAGGAAAAAGTGAGATGCTCAGTTCTGTCGGCACTCCGATTTGCCCTTTCTTTGGGCAACTACCATACTTGCTCCTCAACTCATCACTTGATCTTTTAGGGTGCCAGCTGGGTATTGCTGTGTGAGCGCCTTATATGTAATCCTGAAGTCCTGCCATCTGCCTTGTCTTCGTTTATTTTGGTTAAGTAATGACTGTGGGGGTCATAGCTTTGCTTCTGACTTCTAGTTGGATGTAAATTTCAGATGATGGCAGCCTTAAAATCATTGTGTGGGCCAGGCTAGAGGCCGTGGGGAGTTGTGCTTGAGAGCAGGGTCTCTGGGCTGTGACACTCAGGGCCTGGATCTCAGCTCTGCCACTTAGTAAATGCAGGACTCTGGCAAATCACTTTGTCTCCATGAGCCTCAGTGTCTTTGTCTGTAAAATGGGAATGATAGTATCTGCCTTAAGTATAGTTCTAGGGGATTACGTAAGAGGTGTTGTGAAGTGTTGAGCCCCGTACTTGGTACATTGCACAAGCTCAATAAATACATATAAATTTTATTGTTTTTGTTTGTCTCTCCCTTTTGCCTTTAACCTGGTCATCAAATTTCCCAAAGTGTCTTCTTTCCCTTTGACCTTCGGCCTGTGTGATGACGACTACAGTTTAACTTACTGTTGTTCCCTTATCTATTTTGGTTTCTTCTTTACAGAATGTTCTCTCAGTTCCTCTCAGAATGAACACAGATCTGTCCTGGGAAAGGCCTTCTGTGCACACGTCCTTAAGTGGGTTTCCCTTTCCTGTCATTCTTCACCCCAGCAGCATTCATTTCCTTTTTAGCATGTTTCACAACCTTGAATGTGTCTATCTGTTTAAATTGTCAGTCTGTCTGTGTTGATGGAGCATGAGCTCTAGGGAGGCAGGAGACTCATCTGTGGTCCCTGCTGGAGCCTCCAGGCCCAGTGCTGTGCTGGGCTTAATACATATTTGTTGGATGAATGAATCAAGAAACGATGCAGTGCTCAGGCAGAGCCCTAAGTGAGCTGCAGAGAAGGACATTCTAAGAAGTTTCCATGGGCCAAAGGCAGGCTTGCAGTATCATGTTCTTTTCTTTCTAAAAGGCATATTCAGCTTTCTATTTCATTTGTGACAAGGAAGTCTAATTCGTCCCCACATAGCCTTTTCCCCTCTCTGATAACACTCTCTTGGTCCGTGGAAATACTAATTTAATGGATTCAAAGGTGCTGAGATGCTTTGCTTTCTGTATTTAATCAAAAATGTGATTTTATTGACTGATAAGGAATTCCAGCCAGTTGAAGTGTGGTTTGCCTGTTAAGTAACCTGGAAAAGACCCACCGTCTTTATTTCTACGAGTAAACTTCCTGTTACCTTTAGCCAACTGACAGCTGCAGTCATGTGACACAATCAACCATTAACTTGGTGTCCCGTCGGTTCTTACAACGTGTTAAGTGGGAGACGGCAAACTTCTGGCTAGTCAAAGTCTGGTAGCAAAGGCCAGGACGCCATGGCAGCAGGGTCCCAGGGTCCACGTCTGCTTGTCCTAGGCCTGCTATTGTGTGTGCTGGGCCCCGCTGTGTTGCAGGCCGGGAAAGTGTTGTTGGTCCCAATAGACGGCAGCCACTGGCTGAGCTTGGTCGGGGTCCTCCAGCAGCTGCAGCAGAGGGGACACGACATAGTGGTCCTAGCGCCTGACGCCTCCGTATACATTAAGGAAGGAGCGTTTTATACCTTGAAGAGGTACCCCGTGCCTTTCCGAAGGGAGGACTTCGAAGCGACTTTTATCAGTCTCGGGCATGGTGTTTTTGAGAATGATCCTTTCCTGCGGCGTGTGGTCAAAACCTACAAGAAAGTCAAAGAGGATTCAGCTCTGCTTTTGTCTTCCTGCTCCCATTTACTGCACAACAACGAGGTGATGACCTCCCTGGTGGAAAGCAGCTTCGACCTGGTGTTGACAGACCCATTCCTTCCTTGCGGCCCCATCGTGGCCCAGTACCTGGCTGTGCCTGTTGTGTTCTTCTTGAATGCACTGCCGTGCAGCCTGGACTTTCAGGGTACCCAGTGCCCCAACCCACCGTCCTATGTGCCCAGATCTCTGTCCTCTAACTCAGATCACATGACCTTCCTGCAGCGGGTGAAGAACATGCTCATTGCTTTGGTAGAGAGCTCTCTGTGCAGTGTGGTTTATTCCCCGTATGCGCCACTTGCCTCCGAAATCCTTCAGAAAGACGTGACTGTCCAGGACCTTATGAGCTCTGCGTCTGTCTGGCTTCTCAGAGGTGACTTTGTCAAGGATTACCCCAAGCCCATCATGCCCAATATGGTTTTTATTGGTGGGATCAACTGTGTGAGCAAAAAACCACTATCCAAGGTGTGTATTTGGGTGGGAACTTTACACGCTTATCTTGTGAATACTTTGGCTAGATGAGCTTGCCCCAGATATATGCTGAACGAGCACGCTGAGATAGTTTCAAATGCCCTTTTCCGTTCATTCTTATCTCTCAAGTCTCCTAGGTCTGAGTTGTCATTTATATCTGTCTTTGATATCGTCTCCTGGGTCATTTCTTTGTAGCTGGCACTTTAAGAACGTATACTTTGGACAGTTTATTCTGTGTGTGCCAGTAGCTAGTAATCAATTAGATGCGAAGGGTTATATGGCATAAGCACAGAGAACTGGGTGCAGCACGCACCTTGCCCTGGACTGTGTCAGGCATGGGAGATTCAAGGTTGCTGAAATAATTCTTTGACATTTATGGATCCTGGCAGAGAAAGTTGCCTTTATGTTCCTGGTTAAAGTTCCAGTTTCTAGATATTCCAATAAGATGCTGGCTCCTGCAGTACCTTCTCTTTAATAGTTAAATAACCTGCCAGCCGGGTTCTGACATTGGGCAGAAAAGATCCTGAGTCTTAGTTTCTGCAATGCTCGTCTGTTCATTTATTTCCCCTTAAAGAATTTGAGGTATGCAAAAAAGTAGCATTCATATCCTCTTGAAAATCTCCACAGAGGGGATAGGGAATAGCATGAGAGCCTCCGTTAGAAGGGGGGTGAAAGGATTCTCCGAGGAGGTGACATTTCAGTGGGCGTTTACTAATTTATTCGAGTGTTGTTTGAGGACCTGCTGGTAGCCAAGGCACCTTCCAGGTGCTGAGTCTGGCTCTTACTAAGGGATTGTCATTACCCTTGGGGAGTGTTGAGTCTTACTTCCAGTGTGCCACCAAAGTGGTTCATATTCTCAATGATCATGTAATTGTCATGGCAAGGAGAAACTTTGGGCGACAGAAAGAACTTTGGGGTTGAGTTGACACCTCCACTCACTGCCACATGACAGGCTCTCCTCTCTGGGGCTCTGATTCCTCCCTTAAAATGTAGAGAGGGATCTGATGACCCCTCACAGGTCTTCCAGCTATAAGATTCTGATACCCCATGGCCTATTGGACAAGTATGTGTTTGATGGGGTGGCCTGGTTAAGAAAGAAGGAGGTGGTGTTGATTTTCTGAAAGCAAAATTAGAAAACCTAAAGGCATAGAAAATGATTATTGATTCTCTTTCAGATAGAGGAAAAGGAAGAGATGAAATATTACCAAATCAATGGGCACATCTCAGATCAAAGGAAAGAAAGCCGGTCAACATGTGCAAGCTAGAGAGACATTAAAGGGAAATATTTTGGGCATCACTGTTAAGGATCTAAGAGGAAACAATTATGTTTCACATTCAGTTTGAAATTTAAAACTGTGGAGGCGTGCATACATAATGGTAATTCCATTATAAATGGAAGGGCTTATCTATAAATCCACATGGACATCCTCAGTTACACTGGCCTTTTCCCTATTCCGGGGACATCTCAAAATCTTTCCCCGTTCAGCACCCTTGAACATACTGTTCTCTCTTTCTGGGATGCTGTTCCCTGAATTTCTTAGGTAGCAGTTGTCTTCTCATTTTTCAGGTCAGCTTCAAAGTCACTTCCTCAGGGAATCCTTTTCTCTAAGACAGCATCCTGTGCTATTTCCTTCAAAGCATATCAAATACAGTGATTGTTTCCTTTAGAGAGTTGTTTATTGACTGTCTCTTCCATATATTCGGGGGCAGGGACCACTTTGGCTGGGGACCTGGCAATGGATCTGCATGTGATTGGTGTCCTGTAAATATCAGCATCTAAGACGTGTAATTGACACTCACCAAATATTTGTTAAATGAATGAATGAAAAGAAGGGGGTATGAACTGAGGACTAGTCACTGGTTAGGTAGTAACCCCCAACAATTCTTTATACTCCTACAATTATGTACAAACATATGTACAGGTATAAAATTTTTTGTTGCTTGTTTTATAAAAAAAGTAATAATATATCCTCATTGCTTATTTATCAGTCATGTGTTGTAAATATTGCTCCAGTTCTAAGTATTATATCTGTTTTTTTTTTAATATCAATGTCACAGTCATACTTTTTTTTTTTTTAAAGATAATAGATCTCTCTTTCTCTTTTTTTTTGCTGGGAAAGATTTACTCAGAGCTAACATCTGTTGCTACTCTTCCTCTATGCTGTATGTGGGATGCTGCCACAGCATGGCCCCCGATGAGTGGTGTAGGTCCAGGCTTGGAAACCAAACCTGGGCCGCCAAAGATGATCGCACTGAACTTAACCAGTAGGCCATGGGGCCAGCTCCCCAGATTCCACTTTTTTGATATTAATATCACCATTCCTGCATTATTTTTGTTTATATTTCCCTAGTATACTTCCTTTGTCTTCAAGCTTTCTTCTTTCTTTTCAAACAATGTGGAACTGATATGTTTAACCTGGTCAGGCAGATTCCTTTCGTAGGTGAATTTTGCCTGTTTGCACTTAATGTAACAACTGATTGATTTGATTATAACACTTTTAATTTATTTTATTTTTATTTTGCTTCATCATCTTTCTTTTTCCTGACTTTCGCTTGGATGTCAAGTTGCTCTTTATTTTCTTTTTTTCCCTTTGTTAATTAAAAAATTCTACTCTCCACTTCCATTCCTCCAGTGGAGATCATCCCCTTCCCAATGCTCTTGGGAAAAGTCCTGAACTTCAAGAATAAAGGTAGAATCTTTATTTGATAAAGAGAGCCCCTAGAGAAGGCACAGCCCGGTGTTGGATCTGTCTTTGGGATGCCTGCAAGACAAAAGATGGTAGAGCATCACTGAGAGCAGGAATGAACCTTAAGAATTTCAAGATGTCAATCCTCTCTCGGGGTGAGAGATCTCTGTGGATATGTAGAGATTCAGAGATGATATCCAGACATACATCTTGAGTCTGAGGGAAATAGCCAGACAGAAGATCATTGAGAACAGACACCTGAAGATGACGAAGAGAAGAAAGCCTGGTGATGGGGAACCTGGCCGTGTTTGCAGGTGGCTCTGAATGCATAAGATAAGGCGACATGTTTCCAAAAACCTGTCTAAGGGCTTAGTAAGGTTCTTGGAGAAACAAAAGACATTTGAGAGGGAAAAATCTAATGAAAGCTTGGAACTAAAAATACTAAAGTCTCAGCAAAACCTAGTGTCCATATTAAGGGCCTCATTGGAGCGGGCCATTTCTTTCACTTCAGAGGGGTCCCATCTTTTTGGAAGAGGGTAAGAGGTGGGGGATCGAGGATTACTTTCAGTTAACACGTTGCTTCACTCTTTGGCCGTTCCAGAGTCTGTGAAGTCGAGCAAGGTTTGGGGCAAGTTTTGCCAAGTAGCGGGTAACTACTATTACCTAGTAATAGTAATAGTAACTACTATTATAGCGGGTAACCTCACCATTATCCCATAAGAGCTGGCCCAGAGCTGGGCGTTGGCCATGCTAACACAATCTCTGAAGTTTGCCCTGCTGTGATCTGTCGGTAAACTTTCGTGCTATGTAAACTTTAGATAGCTAAGTGCTGTTATTTAACGTTGGATGTTTATGGACCTGTGGGTTCGATTTTGTGTTAATCATACACTGCTGGTTGCTGAGTGGGTGTGGAATGGCGTGCAAGGAGGGGAAATTAGGTGTGGTCCTTTCCAGACAAGGTTAAACACAAGAGTGGGTTTCATGAAGGAGCAAAGGTCCTAGGAAATTCAGGTGAGCCGTGTACCTTCACTCAGGAGAAAGAACTTAATACTTGGAGATGAGCCGTCTCTCCCCAGGAAAGGGAGATGTGGTGCAGATCCTAGGGAGGAAGGACCTCGGAAAAACCATCCTCAGGATGTTCTTGCCACAAACCAAAAATGCAGCGTGATGATGGGGAGGATGACGCTGGCCTCCCTGACCTTTCAGATGAGCCCAATGGAAAAGGCTAAGACACAGCTGCTTCAGCCAGAGGGCCTGGGACTGGTGGGGGTGGACTAGACAGTGGGCTGGTCGGTATTTGGGCTTTACTGGTCACCCCTAGAATTAAGCTTGGCAGAAGTCTCTTAAAATCATGTGTGCTGAGCGTTGTTGGAAGTCTCCTGTGCCTCTCATCTAGGGTGACCAATGTCCTGGTTTGTCCAGGACTGTTCAGGTTTTAACACTGAAAGTCTGGTGTCCCAGGAGACCCCTCAGTTCTAGGCAAAGGCTGCCACATCACACAGTCTCCTTAATGCCCTTGGCATTCTTTGGAAGCATATAAAGCCATTTGGGAGTTAATTAGATCACCAATAACCTATAGTTGAGGGAGAATCGGCATACTTATGCCTAACTCTGTTACTCTACTTCCTCCAAGTGGAATTACCACTGTGTGGGTGTGCAAGTGGACCTTTCCTGCGGACTGGAACACTCTGGAGATGGCTGTGAAGGTTGGGGACAGATCAGACTGAGCTAAGATTATTGCCAAGGGTCGAATCTAGGGGCTTCCTTACTCTCTTCCTGGGGACACTCCCACCACTCTTATTTCCAGGTTTCCATGTGTCAACACCGCAGCTAATGCTGCTCTTCTTTTTTCAGAATTTTCTTTCTAGTGCATCCTTTCAGACCTTTTGTTTGACGTCCATCTCTAAAGTCTATTCCTTATTGCTTTAGGGATGGGCCTTTGGTAGGTCGTAATCTGTAATCTGTGCTTACTGGTTGGGATCCCTGCCATCACTGTTTCTCACCCCTGTACGCACACACAGTTTCTAAAATCCCATCCTCCTCCTTCATCCAAGGGAACCACAGATTGCTTTTTTCTAGCAGTTGTAACATTCATTATTAACTAGAAAATCACTCAGTTTACAGTTCAAATATACTAAAACTCACTCAATTAAAAAAATTACTTCTTGGTAAAAAAAGGTCACTTAATGGCAACAGGATACCATTAGCAGTATGAAGGACTTTGAATCAACACAGCCCCCCAGTTTTCTAGTGATCTGTCTTGCAGGCAAAGGGGACCATCTGCTGTCATCTGTAGAGGGCTTGTCACACAGCCCCCTCCCTGTTCTTCCTTCCTTATTCCTTGGGTCATCTGGCCCAGGAGTTTCTTCAGAGGCAAGTCCCATTGCCTCATCTTGAGCTTTGTCCTTGAAGAGCCAAGGCTGTAATGCCCACAGGCGGTCTTTGTTGGGGGCCTCCTGAGACAGGGGAGTGGCCTTACAGGTGTGGTCTTCCTTGGATGATGGTGATGGACATATTGCTAGAAGGAATCAGCTGCTAGAACAGGACAGAGCGCTCTGTGAAGGTCATACGCTGGGTGGGTTGAGACTCAGTGCCTGTCTATCCTTCCTACCAGTGGCTTTGGTTTACTCATATGCCCTTGACCTTCTCTGAACTCCACAGAAGGGGCTCAGGTCATTGGTACCCACTAAGCAAGGGTTTCTGTCACCCATTTTATATCTGTCAAACCTCGGGAGGAATATTTTG
This sequence comes from Equus asinus, assembly GCF_041296235.1. NCBI lineage: Eukaryota > Metazoa > Chordata > Mammalia > Perissodactyla > Equidae > Equus > Equus asinus. The sequence goes on along the minus strand of NC_091808.1, from coordinate 7,493,980 downwards.
CTTTTTACACTACATTATGGAACCAGCAAAGGAAGATTCAAATATATTTCTGTATATTCTTCTTGCTAAAGCAGGAAAGTTGGCTTGCACTCTATAGAAAGCTCTCCTCCAGGAAAGGTGGAAAAATGCAAGGTTGACTGGTTAAATTTCAGCACTGAGTTGACGTGAATGTGGTCTTGAGTCATCCAAAAATATTGGCTGCCATATGGAAGACTGCTCCAGGCTGCAGGGAAGCAAGAGTTGTTAAAGATTGTCTGCTATTTGAGGTTTTTCCTTAATTGTGAGCCTAATCCTTAACACTCTCTGGAGCTTTGTGCTTTGACTCTATGCATTCTTTCAACATAAAAAGAATATTCCAGAAGCCTTGAAAAGTAATACAGATCTTTACTGTAGATTTTCTTAAAGGGGCAGTGCAGGGGTTTGAGAGTGCATAGAAAGCTTTCTGAAATCCTCTTTGGACAGCTTTCCTCTCCCCCAATTTCCCCTTTCACAGCGTCTGCTAAAAGGCTCTCGCTTCACTCCATGATGCTCATTCACCTTTCTTCCCTCCTTCCTCACTGCCATCTGCTTTCTCCTTCAACCGCCTTCCCAAAAGCCAGCTTTCTCCCAAGACCTTCCCAGCTGCCTGCAGCCCTGGGGAAGTGGATCTGGTCTTCTCTCTGCTTTTCTTTTGGAAAATTAGCACATTCTGTGGATTCTGCATCTCCAAGAAGAACCCAACAGATAACCCTGTAAGCAAGATCCTTCCTTCTTTGGAAGGGAGTAAGGGAGAGAGAAGTGCTGTAACATACACTAATACTTTGTGTCTCTGTTACACACACACACACACACACACACCCTTTAATCACATTCTTAAGAGAAAGCTATCTGATTCACAGCTTAATGTATGCAGTCACCAAAAAACATGAGAAAAAAATTAACTGGAAATTTATTTTTTGGTCCTAGGAGTTTGAAGCCTATGTCAATGCTTCTGGAGAACATGGAATTGTGGTTTTCTCTTTGGGCTCCATGGTCTCAGAGATTCCGGAGAAGAAAGCGATGGAAATTGCTGATGCTTTGGGAAAAATACCTCAGACAGTAAGGAAGATTCTACACCATTCCTTTATATCTATCGTCACAAGAGTTCTCACCCCAGACTTCCAGTATCTAAGTTAATTCCATTAGTTGGACTTTAGACTTGGGTTTTCCCTTCTACTTGCCAATTATTAAAGCAAAAGTCTTCTTTTTGCAATTTTACTCCAGCTACTATGTTCAACCGTGGTCCACTTCCCTTGGAGGTCTCATTTTCTCTAAGAGACTCAAAAGAGAATTAAGGAGAACTTATTTAAAAAAAAGAAAATAAACAGGATAGTGTTTCTTCATATTAAATAGGAATATTTCTCCAAAAAGTTGTTGGTGAGGACAACTGGATTTATTTCTTATATATCTGCTTTTATAGTTCTACGTCCACTCATTTTATTAAGTAAACTTTCCTTTCAAGTTCAGGAAAGTACAAAAGTCATAAATGCACGTCTTGAGGAATTTCCACAAAATCACAGAACGTTGCCAGCTCTTGGAAGCCTTCTTACTCACTACACTTCCCACCCCTGCCAAGATTAGGTTCATTCAGAGGACTCCACTTTCCAGCTATTACAGCAGATGTTTTGTTTTAAAATCATATTATGTTCTTTAAACTCTGTTCTTGTCTCCGCAAGGTTCTGTGGCGGTACACTGGAACTCCACCACCAAATCTTTCGAAGAACACAATACTCGTCAAGTGGCTGCCCCAAAATGATCTGCTTGGTACGTGGGGAGGATTTGATGTGTGGGTCAAATGAGGTTAAATTAAGAAAGTGGCTTAGGTATGGCTGTTCTAAAGGATTGTTTAGCTGGAAAACATATGGCCAATGTAGCCCACATTGCTTTTTACCCAGTGGGGCATCTCAATGCACATTTTCTTCTGCAAACTTCTGCAAGGGCCAACTGTGGATAGCACTGAGTCCTTTGAGGGCTTTCAGAACCTAGACAGTGTCAGATCGTGAAACTCAGCGACTTGACCACCAGTGTCCCTCCTTTTTTCTTCTCAGGTCACCCGAAGACTCGTGCCTTTATTACACATTCTGGCTCCCATGGTGTATATGAAGGAATCTGCAATGGCGTTCCAATGGTCATGATGCCCTTGTTTGGTGATCAGATGGACAATGCAAAGCGCATGGAGACCCGGGGAGCTGGAGTGTCCTTGAACATCCTAGAAATGACTTCTGATGATTTAGCAAATGCCCTAAAAACTGTCATCAATGACAAAAGGTAAGAGAGAAGGTACAGAGGAATACTACCCATATTTTGGCCATCGCATTCACAATAAATATTCAAATGTGAAAACAAATACCTAAAAATCGAATTTATAAGGAAGATGATTTGGGGGTTATTATTATTCATTTTGTGAAAGGATGCTTTAATTCCTATAGAATTTATCATAGAAATTATTTTAAATATTATCTCCCGTAATAGATTTAAAACTTCAATTTATTAAAAAAGTCACCATAATAGATGTCTGATCTATAACTTCTTGTAAAGAGAGAAATATTCCAAGAAGCAGAGTGTCTGTAAGATCAAAACAAACCGGGCTCGTGGAAGTACAGTTTTTCCCAGCACTTAAACCTATGAGGAATTTTGTCCATGGGATTTATAAATGGAGCGGGGGGGGGGGGGGGGGGCGTCATATGATATCACAGGCAAAGGCTTCTAATAAAAGCAAAGCCAAGTTTGTTCAAATATAGCTCTGAAAATGATTCAAAAGGCAAAAGTCATCAGATTGAATGACTTCTGCATAAAATGTATTGTATTCCCGTCAAGCTCACTAGTAATAGGCTGATGAAAACCTTACGGGAAGAAGTGATGGCCAGGGGTGGACTTCATCCAAGAATTAATAATGTGAGAGCGCGCGTATGAGCATGTGTGTGCATGTGAGTACGTGTGCATGTGTGTGTGTCTACAAGAGTGTCAGGAGCCTCATTTGTAGTTGCTTCATTTCAAAAGAGACACCAGGCAGGAGTACAGATGTGTGAAGACTGGAGCGTGTTGATGTGGGAGGAGACACTACGCAGGGGGACGCGCCAAGACTGGACAAGGGAAGATGGGGGTGAAGTGATGGTGCTCACATGTGTGTGGTGCCAACGGATAAAAAACAAAGGTCCACATAACCAACCCAGGGTAACAACCCGCCCAGAGCAATTGGTGGTGTTCTCCACCTTCATTCCAATTGGCCTCTGCTGACAGCCCGGCTTGTCAGCGTTGGGCTGTGCTGCTCACACATCAATACAATTAAAACCCAACTTCCTTCTGTGTGCTCGTGAAACTCGTTCTTGAGGTTCACGTTAGTAATATAATTTTGATCTTTTGTTCGGTGGTAGAGACAACCACTTGTAACCTAAAAATGACTTGGTAGAAGTTCTCTGCGCTTTATTATTTTTTAAAAAACACTAACCAATCAACTTAAGTTATTAACTAAATTCGTCTATTCATTTTTGAGCCTTCTCTATCTGATTGTGAATCTCTGTGTTCTCAACACTCTCAGCAGGGACTGCACCTACATAGAATAAAGAGAAATGGAAAAATTTCAAACTTCAGATTATGCAACCAGGCCATAACAGGTGCTTGATAGGTACTGGATGAATGACAGCAAGTGTCCAGAAAATCCATCTTGCTTAAGAGAAATGTATAAAAGGAAGATGTTTAACAATATTTATAGCCACATATTCATATTACCTTACAATAATATATCCAAGTAAAATGGCAGACATGTTTAAGGATTCAGCTTTCAGATTCTGATTCAGACGTCAACACTGTCCAAAATAAACAGAAATCCATTTTGTTTAACAGGCTGCATAGACACAGCTTCATGCTAAATTTAGCACTTAGATGGCTTGATGTTTCAGTAATTGAATTGAACATATGCCACCATCTTGGAGATGGCACTTAAAAATAGCTTTTACTTGACTAGTTGTGATTGTTTACAACTTCGCATGGAAAACTGTTCATAATTTCTGACATGACCTTTTCATTTATTTCTTTATCTTATTATAAAGAAAATATAATCTAATTTCCTACAAAAATATCACTAAAAAAGAAAAGAAGAGGGGGCTGGCCCAGTGGTGCAGTGGTTAAGTGTGCGCATTCCACTTCTGTGGCCCAGGGTTTGCTGGTTCAGATCCCGGGTGCGGACATGGCACCACTTGGCAAGCCATGCTGTGGTAGGCATTCCACATATAAAGTAGAGGAAGATGGGCACGGATGTTAGCTCAGGGCCAGTCTTCCTCAGCAAAGAGAGGAGGACTGGTAGCAGTTAGCTCAGGGCTAATCTTCCTAAAAAAAAAAAAAAAGAAAAGAAAAGAAGAATGTAGGAAGCAAATTTCAACTAATTTAAAATTAGAATTTTGGCTTCCAATTTTTTTTAGAGATAAAGAACATTTACTGTGTGTGTTTTCTTTTCTGACTATAATAGAAACACATTTGCTCTACCGAGTTTGGAAAATTTGGTGGTTCCTAACCAGAAGCGAGCATAGAGAGGGGATAGTTTACTCCTGTTGGAGTTCCAGGCATTCACAGAACTGTCTTTGTGTTTAGCTATAAGGAAAACATCATGCGCCTCTCCAGCCTTCACAAGGACCGCCCCGTGGAGCCACTGGACCTGGCCGTGTTCTGGGTGGAGTTCGTGATGAGGCACAAGGGGGCCCCGCACCTGCGCCCTGCAGCCCACGACCTCACGTGGTACCAGTACCACTCTTTGGACGTGATCGGCTTCCTCCTGGCCGTCGTGCTGGGAGTCGCCTTCATCATCTATAAATCTTGTGCCTTCGGCTTCCGGAAGTTCTTTGGGAAAAAAGGGCGAGTTAAGAAGTCCCACAAATCCAAGACACAGTGAGAAGTGGGTGGGAAGTGAGGTGAACCAAACTTGCAAATGGGGTCAGTGTGAAATTCATGTTTTGTTTATTCAAGAAATACTGAGCCATAAGTTAAACACCCCAGTGTTTTTAAAAATGAAAACAATCTAATTGCTAGTCACGCCTATAGAGAGAGATATTTGAATATGCTTTCTGCTTCTTCCAATATCTTTAATCTGGACTCTCTTGTCATCTTTCAAGTGACTTGCCAAGAGGATGGACAGGTCCTCCTTCATCCTGCATTGCTTTTCTTACTCAGGTAGGGCCTGTTTGGGAGCGCGGGTTTCAGAGGTGGTCCCACAGTACCCCCACCTTGGATGCTGATTCTAACATCATCTTCTGGCTTCCGTAGACTGTTGTGATCAATTCCTTCATCAATGATGGCAGATCCTAATTTATGCTCATGCTTCACAGATGTCACTTGTGTGTTTAAAAAAGGATATGTTTATTCCTGTAGGGCATAGCTCCTTGCACTTGAAATAAACGAGCAATGTAGAGTCCTTCGAGAAGAGTGTATGGTTTCTAACTTTGGGGGAAAAGAATGTTGTAGAAAATTGATGGGTGGTGTTTGAGAGGATAACCATTGCTTCATCTCTTGTGCCAAAAGGATCTGAATTTGATAAAAGCCCCAAATATAGTGTCTGGCATGTATATTTTCTCTGTTTCTTGCAACTAAAAACATATTAATAAATTCATGTAAATTCTATGTCTTAGGTGTTCTTCTCTTCATTGCTGTTGCATTTATTGTTGTTAACCTCCGTGTTCTAATTACGAAAGCGATGCACGGTTATGACAGACAATTTGAAAAATATAGACGTGCACACATACACAAGAAAATAGAAATCTCCAGGAACCATGTTCCTCAGAAATAACCACATAACTATTTTGGCAAATGCATATATTTATAAAGTATTGCAGCTATACCAAATATATCTAGTTTTCTCACATTCTTTTTCCACTTCAGTCTATCGGAAATGTTCTCCCCAGGCTTTTGTGTAACATTTAATTTGTTTTTAGTGGCCAAGAAGTATCTATTGCATGGATATACCAGGATATATTTAAACACCACTTCTGGGTGAATTCACTTTTATTTTCTTTTGTGAAAAAGGCCTCATTACATGGGGCCAGCCCATGGGTGTGGTGGTTAAGTTCACAAGCTCCACTTTGGTGGCCTGGGGTTCGCTGGTTCGGATCCTGGGCATGGACCTAGCACCACTCATCAAGCCACACTGTGGCAGCATCCCACATAAAATAGAGGAAGACTGGCATAGATGTTAGCTCGGGGCTGATCTTCCTCAAGCAAAAAGAGGAAGATTGGTAACGGATGTTACCTCAGGGCGAATCTTCCTCACCAAAAAAAAAAAAAAAAAACAGAAAGAAAGAAAAAAGCATACAAATATTGTTGCCATAATCTAAGAAAGAATGGAAAGTATTTTCATTTTGGAAAAGCAAGCAGAGCCCACTTTACTCTCCTCAATCTCATCATCTTAGTGTCTTCTCCAGACAAGTGTTGAGGGCATCTCACTTTTTCCTGTGGCTTACACGCTCATCACGTGTGTAATAAAAAATGACCCCTTTCTCCACCCCTGCTGATAGCCATGTCCCTCACAATGTGTCTTTGTAGCTCTTACCAACAAGAGGGGGCATCTGTTTCCCCACCTGTTGAGTCCTGGCTGGCCTGTGCCCTGCCTTGGCTGACAGAATGTGGCAGAGGTGATGGGTGCCTGTTCCAAGTCATGTTTCTGCTCGCTCTCTTGGAGCCCCATCCAGCTGTTGTGAGAACACCCTGGTCTAGCCCTGCTGCACGGTGAGAGACATGTGTCCTTGTCACCCTAGTCACTTCACCCGGTAGCTAGCCAACTGCCAGAAAAGTGTATGAAGCCATAGACAAGCCAGCCCTCACCCAGCCTACCAGCTGACCACAGATACTTGAGCGACTCTAGTTGTGCTTGGCCAGACCAACAGAACCACTCAGCTGACCCGTAGATTCATGAACAATAATTAATGATTGTTTTCAGTCATTAAGCTTTGAGGTGGTTTGTTACACAGCAATGACTAACTGATACATTCACTCCTGGCCCTAAATCCACAATCTTTCATGTGTTCAAAGGGCAAAGGTGTGTCCTACCCACCTCTATATCCACCTCAAGCACACGGCAGGCATGCAGTCAGGGTCTATGGAGCATAACTGTAACCACATAACTTGAATAATCTTTGAAAGAGAAAAGAAGGCCCAGCAGGGAGTGGGAGGAGGCAGGGCAGAGGGAGATGTGGAGGAAGGGGCATGCGATAATGCTTTCTTGTGTCCATTCCTTATCAGTCAACATGTCTCCAAAGGGCAGAGTGAGGGAACTGTGTATGGATGTTATGGGGAAGAGGCATTCAGCACCATGTAGAGCAAACTCATTGTCTAACCACTCATATCCAATGAAGTAGAAATGGGCTACTGAGGGTAATGAGCTTCCTAGGATCGGTGGTGTCCAAGCAGAGGCTGAGGGACTCCCTCTTGGCAGGGTGGGCACACTTTGGGAACTAACTAAGGAGTCTTGGACCTAGTTGGCTCTGGCTCTTGTTCTGTCGCTCTGTAATGCATAGGAAGGTTTCCAAAGGCCAGTATTTCATTGCTCAAACTGTTGATCTGGGCTGTCTCTCCCAGCTACAAGTGGCAGGGGAGTCCTCTGGGCCCCACTTTTGGTTCAGGGAAACAAGGTCCCTGCCCTCTTACCTATCTGTGAGGTTCTTTACCTTCTAAATATTCTGCCAGTGAGAACCCCCTTCCCCTGCAAGTCATCCAGTCCGTGGGGAGGAGTTGTCTTCCTAGGACCCCTCTGTCACCCTCACTGCTCCAGCTGCCCTGACCACACTTCCCCATCCTGGGCTCCTACGACCACATCCCCAGGGGACTTGGCTGTGAATCACCCCCTCCCACCTTTTCCCTTTCCCAAACAGGCCACACATGTGGGTAACAGAAATGTTCAATGACAACATAATGTGGGGTTTTTATCCCAGGGCCCTGTGCACTCCTCAAAGCCCTCAGTTGATAGAGACTCAGAGAGGCAGTTGGATCTCAAAGTTCCAAGGGTCTGGGACCTAACGGTGATGATTCTAAAGAAGCCCGCCCACCCCGCCAGGAGACCCATTCCTCACCTGAGTTACGACTGAGGAGCCCGACCCTCTCACTTCTTTGTCACCCCCTCTGCTGTTGCCCACATTACCATTGATGTGTATTGGGCAAAGAACAAAGCTTCCTCTTGTGGTGTATTTTTGTTCCATCCAGGAGAGGACTCTGAGAAAAGGTCAGTATTTAGGTCCCAGGTAGATCTTTAAAGGGTTCCCAGGAGGGAAAGAGCACAGGATGGTGCAGGACCCCGGGACGGTGAAGGTTTGAGGATGAGGGGTTTGAAACAGAAGGACAAAGGATCCAGCCACTTTTGATCCTCCATCTTGACATCTGTGTTGGCGTTTGTCAGCCCTAAGGGTGCTGCTGCTGTTGAGAGAGCCCCAGGAAAGCAGAGAGGAGAACTGCTGAGGTGGGTTTCTCAGTCGTCATTCATTTTCAGTGTCTAGAAAAGAGGGTGGGGGGGCCCTTCTTAACCAAGTGTGTTAACACTTTTTAACTATTTCTCTGTAACAAATGACCAGAAACTTAGTGCTTAGAACAAAAGCCATTTATTACCTCGCAGTTCCCATGGGTCGGGGGTCTGGGCCTGGCTTAGCGGGCTCCTTTGCTCGGGCTCTCACAGGCTTCACTCAGGTATTGGTTAGCTGCATCCTGTGTGGAGCTTGGTCTTCGTCCAAGCTCATGTGGCTGTTGGCAGAATTCAGCTCCTTGTGGTTACAGCACTGAGGCCCCCACCCGGATGCCGCTTGGCACACTCCATAGGCAGTTCGTGTCCTGGCTGTTTACTTTTCAAGGCCAGCGGGAGCATCTCTCTCTAGCCTGCCAAGATGGAGTCTTATATGACATAGGGAGTGGGTTCCCATCTCCTTTGCCATATTCCGTTGGTTAGAATTTGGGTCTAACCCAAGTCATGGCTTCTGTCCCTGCTCCGGGGAAGAGGATTATGCAGGGTGTGACTCATCGTGGGTTGTCTTAGGGTATGTTGACACCCCAACTATTTAAAAAATCTTGTTGATTTCGAAAGAGCTTGAGGAAGAGATGGCAGAAGCAACAATAGACTCAGAGGAGGACCCATCAGAGGAAAGAGAGGACCTGGGACCTCTGGCGCCAGATAACGGTGGTAAGAAAGTCAACCCCTCTTCCTGCATTCCTGCCCCGTCCTGGTCGCTAATTCCTCGAGGACAAGTCCCAGCTGAGGTCTCAGTTTCTCCATTTGTCCAGTGGACAGGAAGTTCCCTGCCCAATCGTCCCACAGGTGCAGCTAGGGCTGTGCAGGCATTGGGGAGGCTGAGGTACAAGGGACACCTTCTGTCACGGCCATCTCAGCACTGCACCTGTGCCACCTTGTCTCAGGTACATTCCAACAAGTCACGAACCTCCTCAACATCATGGACAGCGAGTCAGCAAAGATGGACACTGCCGGGGCAGGGCCTGACATGCGGAAGACGCTGGCCTCGGTGATAATCACAGAGAAGGCCACCACCGAGCCCTCTGTGGTGATAAACGCTCTCATTCGCTGCCTGCAGGTGCCGAAGGTAGGGCCTCCTCACCCTCAGCCGCTCCTTGGAGCCCAGCCTCCTGCAGCCGTTCGTGCATCCCGCCACTGCTCAGCGCACAATACTGGCTACTGCAGGCATGGGGCTCAGTGCTGGGGCACAGAGCTGGGCAGGACTGGGAGGTTCTTACTTTTTGCGGACCTCCTGGGGCTGAGGTTTCCACTATTTTAAAGTTCCCCTATATTCTGACCCAGTGGGTTTGGAAGCCAACGTCCTAGAGCATGTGAGCTGAGTTACAAAGATGATGAGCAGGAGCAAAGCAAGTGGACATGGGGCAGCAAAGACACGCCACAGCCAGGGTGCAGGGGTGCTTGGCCAGTGGGGGGACTATTTAGCTGGGGTTGGGGGGGCTGAGGTAGAGGATGTTGAAGGGAGGGATGAAAAGTGTAACCGGAGATCATGGCGGGCCTCTTATGACAGGGACCAGGGCATGAGAATCCCCTGGAAAGCTTGGTAAAACCTGGCTTGCTGGGCCCCACCTGGAGGGGTTCAGATTCAGCAGGTCTGGGCGGGGCCTGAGACCCTGCATTTCTGACAAACTCCTAGGTGCTGCTGCAGCTGCTGGTCTAACGACCACACTTCAAGAACTGCTGGATTTTAGATCATCCTTTAGGCTTCTGGGATGTTCTTTACGGGAGTTCTTTACAGAACAATGTGTGGTAGCCAGGAGGAAGGTGTGCTGGAGTCAGGGAGCATAGGCAAATGGTTTTCAAAGCAGATTTTTAATACGTAGATTTTATGGGGGCTGGCCTGGTGGCAGAGCGGTTAGGTTCGCGTGCTCTGCTTCAGCGGCCTGGGTTCACTGGTTCGGATCCAGGGGCGGACCTACACACCACTCGTCAAGACATGCTATGGCAGTGTCCCACATACAAAATAGAGGAAGGCTGGCACAGATGTTAGCTCAGGGCCAATCTTCCTCAAGCAAAAAGAGGAGGATTGGCAACAGATGTTAGCTCAGGGCCAATCTTCCTCTCATGCACACACACAAACATACACACAAGTTTGAAAACCGCTGGTCTGGGGCCACGCGGTACTGAGCAGCTAAGGCCACACAATTGCTGGAGTTTACAAGCCTCTATTACTTGCTGTCCCAAGACTAGGAAAGCAAGGCCAAGGTTCTCTGCACCTGATTTCACTACTAGGACGTACAAATTTGGGTGAGTTCTTCTCTTCCTGAAGTCCCCAAATTAGCTAAGGTCTTGACTGTCAAGAATTGACTTTCTTCCCACATGAGGGAGGAGGTCATTTTCCCAGAGGGCTTTGCAGGCAACAGCCCACATATAAAGTCAACCCTCATTCCTTAAGAGGGGCTTGGCAAACCCAATTAAATGAGAGTCATTCTCAAATACGACTCTCCAGGTGCGGTCTGGGTTGCACAATCTATTTGTCCAATTCTGTCCTAACCCAGGTCATTTGAAATGGTGATAAGTGCTTTATAGGAATCAAAATTGAGAAAGAGGTACATTTCCTGGTCTTAAATGCTCCCTCGCTAGGGCTAAGGGCAGAGCAAACTGGCTTTCTTGGACTTTCAAGAGGGCCCGTGTCAAGTTTGTGGAGGAACCTTGTGTGCTGGCCCTTTGACAGCTGCCTTGCCATGTTGCCAGATTGAAAACAGGGCAGAAAGAACAGATTTGCAGGCCACACTGACAGGGCCAGTTGGATGAGTTGGATGGGAGCAGGGAAAGGGGAAGCGTTGGAGATGGAAGAGTCAGGGTCCGGGGCTTGGGCATCTGAGGGATGGGGTGTATAGGAGCAGGGCCGTGGGAGGGAGAAGATGGTGGACTTATGTGCTCGGGCAGGACTGGGTCTGTCCCAGGCCCCACTTCCGAGTCCAGGATCTTCCCACCCACCATACTTGTTTCCCAGATTTCCACTCAGCGCAAAGTCAACATTTACAACATTCTCCAGGAGATCATCCAGCAGGAGGGGGAGCTGGAGGAGCAGTGCGTCCAGAGGCTGGTCGCCATCGCCTCCAGGGAGATGAGGGAGATCCTGGAGGTAGGAGAGCCCTGGGCTCCATCGGTGTCCGGCCCCCTGCCTTCCCAGGGCCTGGGCCATTGGTAGACATGACCTGGGGTGCCCAAGGGCCTTGTCCAGTTACCTCATGGGGCAAGGATGGGCTGAGGGAGCCAGAGGGAGCCCAGGGGGCTGGAGCAGGTGTGGGGCAGGAGGGTTTTTATGAAGGCCCCCCTGATGGTGGCACCGCACGTCCCTCTCCTGTCCCCCTGCAGATGGAAGGCTATGTGAAGGCAGAGGCGGCCAGTGACACCCTGGTGGCTTTGTCCCGAAACCACTTCAGCTTGGTCATGTATGAGCTGCAGCATCACCTTAAGCCCCTAAACCTCACCGACGAATTTGTCATCGTCACCCTTGCCAAGCTGGCCAATGGCAACGGTGCGAGCCTCAGGGTCCTCAGCCCCCGTTTCTGGCTCCCAGGCCTCCCTCCTGGGCTCTGCCTCTCTCTACCTCTGTCCTGGCCCCCACCCCTTCCTTTTCTCTCTTTTCCTATCTTTCTCTGGCATTCACTCTTTTCCTCTCTGTGTGTCTCTCTTGGTTGTTAAGACTCTCTCTCTGTGTCTCCACTTTTCATTTCTGTCTCTTTATTCCTCTGTCATTCCTTCTTCTCCAAGTCTCTCTTTCCTCTCTTCCTCTCTGGCTCCATTCTCTCTCTTCCCCCCTCCCTTTCTCTTTATTTCCTTTGTGTCCCTCTGTCTCTTTCCATTCCACAGACATACACTGCGATCCTGCTCCACGCAGGCATTGTGGTGGGTGCTGGGCCACGGCAGCGAGTGAAACACGCACAGTCCCCGCCCTCATAGAGGACCACAAACAGGTAAACCAGAAAAGAGGTGATGGGTATAAAGAGAACAGCCAGGTGGCTGTCTGAGATCAGGATGTGGTGAGGGGACCTCATCGCTGTGGGGACCTCATTGAGGTGTGACCTGGAGGATGAGAGGACGACACCTGTGTGAGAAACAGGATGAGGGAGAACATCCAACACTAACAAAACATCATGTGCAAAGGGCTTGAGGCAGGAAAAAGCTTGATTACTGTGAAGAACTGAGAGCCCACTGTGGCTGGAGTTACAGAGGAGGGGGTGGTGGTGTAAAATGAAGTTGGAGAGTTACAGGGCCTGGTGGGCACTTGAAAGCTACTGATGGAGGCCGGCCTGGTGGCGTAGTGGTTAGGTTCATGTGCTCCACTTCAGCAGCCCAGGGTTTGTGGGTTTGGATCCTGGGCACAGACCTGCATACTGCTCATCAAGCCACGCTGTGGGGGCATCCCACATACAAGAGAGAGGAAGATTGCCACACATGTTAGCTCAGGGTGAATCTTTGTCATCAAAGGAAAAAAGAAAGCTACTGAGGGATTTTTAGGCTGCAGAATTGCCTGATGGGACTCAGGTTCCAGGAAGACCATTCTAGCCGTCGTGTGGATGGAGAAGGGATGGCAGATGTGTAACCAGGAGGTTACGGTGGTCGGGCTAGGAAGCATCTGGTGAGCAGTGAGCAGACATGACGCATTGATGGAGACACCGAAAGGAACCAGATGTCCATCTCTGGAAGCAGGCGTGCTCCGAGCGAGCGCCCACACTCTGACTCTCCGCTCTCTCCCAGTTCCTGCCTCTCCGGCTCTTCCCTGTGGCTCTGTCTCTACTCTTCCTCTTCCTTCTGTCCCCCGATCCTCCCCTCTTTCCTGCCTTGCTTTCCCCTTCACCCGCTTCCAGCTCGCTTTTTGTACCTCACGCTGACTTCCGCAATATTTCCTGGGGCCCCAGCTGGCGCAATTGGGGTTCCCTGACTCTGCAGTGTGGGGGGCTGGTGGTGCCGGTGGTGGGGTTGTCCTCTCTGCCTTCTCCCTGCTGAGTCCTGACCCACCCCGACTTCCCACAACCTCTCCCCCTACCCCACAGTGTTCGAGTTCATGCCGTACATGGGCATCACCCTGGCCACCATATTCACGATGCTGAGACTTGCCAATGAAGCCAAGATACGCCAGGTGATCTGTGGTGGTACGTGTCCCTCTTGGGCCTGCAGGTCTGGCCCAGTCAGGGCGCAGAGGGGCGAAGTGGGGTAAACAGGTGGAAGGGTTGTTGAACAAGAGGTGGGTTGTTCATTTATTCCCAAGCATTTGCTCAATCTCCTGCTTTGTGTGGCCTCTGATTGTCTCTCTGGGGGGACGAGTGGCTGAACCATCGTGGATGCTTTTAGGAGGCCTTCATGGCCTTGAGGGAGGCAGCTGTCACTGTGACTTAGTTTAGCTTGCTCTGCAGTTAAGCATTTTAGGAGAAGACTGGAGAAGGGCACTGGGATTCACAGCAGAGGGACCGGGGAAAATATCTCCACGTTGGGTCTGACGTGGGCAGGTCTTCAATGCTATTTACATCGGATCGCCTTGGCCCAGGTTCTGATTACTTAATATTTTTGTGGGCCCCAAATCCCTGATACCCAAGAAAAATGGGGCAAAATTATGTTTACTGCCCTCTGTGTTGGAATCCCCTAGATGAGAATAAGGAGTCCCATTCCAGTGCCCACACGTGACCCACCCCGCATGTGAATCTCAAAGGATGGAGCCTCGATGCACCTGTGTGCTTAACACCCCCTTGGGGGAGCCTTTCACACACAGATATTCAAGATCAAACCAGGGAGCTGTGAGGGAGGAAGGGCAGAGCTGTGGGGACCAGAGGGGCTTTGGCTAGCTGTGTCTTTGGCCATCTCAGTGACCTGCTCTTATCGGAAGATCCTGAGCACCCCGGCCTGGAGAAGGTGGCCTGGGAAGGCGCTCATGGCATCTCCCCACGCCCGTAGCCATGGAGACCTTCTGCGAGACGGTGCAGTTTTACCTGAGGCACCTGGAGGACAGCGTCTACCCCGTGATGACCGAGGACCAGTTTGCTATGAAGCTGTTTCCCCTGTATCGCTATTTTGTGACTGTGTGGCTGAGGAACCACAACCCGGAGGTGAGATGCATCCTTCTCAGGAGGGCCCTGGGGTCCCCCGCCAGTCATGGCTTCCCCGCCTGTGGGGCTGGGAGGGCTGAGAGACCACCGGGTCCAGCCTCCTTCCCGGAACCCCAGAGAGACGGTGACCTGGTTAATGGCACAGCCGGGAGCTTGTGATGCTGAACTGCAGGGGCCCTGGAGCCTCAGCAGGCCAGCTTGGTAAAGGCCCTGGGACTTGCTACACGAGGGTCGATGGTACCCGCATGCTGGGCGCTCTCCAAGCGGTTTACCTATGGGAGCTAGAGCAGAGGCACTGAGAGGCTAAGTACCTGCCCAAGATCACCTAAATGACAGAGCAAGGACTCGCGGGGGCAGGCTGGCCTCCCTGCCCACCTGTGGGGCCTTGGGTGAGGCCCCAACCACTTCCAAGATTGCCTCTGTCATGTGCCCTTGATTCTGTGGACGGGGCTGACATCCCTGGGCCTTGCTGGGGGTTCTGGGCTGAGGAGTCCAGAGACCTGCTCCTGTGGCAGGTGAAGCTGGGGGTCATCAAGTCCCTGAAGCCCATGCTGAACCTCCTCCTGCCCAACGACGACCTGAGGGAGCAGGTGTACGACTATATCCCCCTGCTGCTGGCGGAGTACCAGGGCAGCCTGGAGGCCCTCTGCATCACGCAGGTGAGGGCCAAGTGGGCGGCAGCCCCGGCTGGAGCCCTGGTTCCCAGGTGTTCCAGGGGACTGTCATCTGGGTGGAAGGTGAGGATGTCAGATATTATGATCCCTGCCAGGAGACCCAACATCTGTGCCCGATGAGGGGCCATGGGGCCTTGCCCTTGTAGGGTTTGCAGGAAATGAACGCTGCTGTTCCAGGTGGAAGGGACGAGATCCCAGAGTTTGGAGGCCACAGTGAGGTCGTGGCCTTCGTATCAGTTCCCTAGGGCCGCCATAACAAAGAACCACATCCCAAAGAACCATCCCAAAGAGCTAGGGAGCTTAAAACAACAGAAATTTATTCTCTCATGGTCCTGGAGGCCAGAAGTCCCAAACCAAAGTGTCAGCAGGGCTGTGCTCCTTCTGAGGGCTCTGGGAGGAATCCTTCTTGTCTTTTCCAGCTTCTGGCGGCCCCAGGCCTTGCGAGGCTTGTGGCAACATCACTCTGATCTGGCCCTGTCTTCACAGGGTCGTATTCTCTGTGTGTCTCTCTGTGTCCTCTTTTAATAAGGACGACAGTCCTCGGGCTTAAGGCCCACCCTGAATCCAGGACGACCTCATCTCAGGATCCTTAACTATTTACATCTGCAAAGACCCTATTTCCAAATAAGGTCACATTCTGGGGTTTTGGGTGGACACGAATTTTGAGGGGACACCATTTGCCCCATGACAGCTTTTAACCCCTGGGAGACGGAGTGGTTGCTGGGCTCTGAGAGGAGGCGTGAGCCGGGCTGACGTCCATCGTCAAGGGTCCCCCGTCTGCAGACGAGGCGTGGCTCTCAGCTGGAAACTAGGAGCAGAAATGGATGTGATGGACTTAGGGAGCCAACTGTGGATCATTCTGGCTAAAGAATGGGATTCGGCTCCAGGTGAAGATGAGAGAAAGATGAAAAAGGGCTTGAATGCCACACTTGGTGGCCCAGTGTGGTGCTTCCCAAGCTTTACTGTGCACAGGAACCGCCTGGGAGCTGGTTGAAACACAGAGTCGGGTTCAGCATGTCTAGGGCAGAGCCTGAGAGCTGCATTTCTAACTAGCTCCCAGGGGCTGCCATACCTCTAGTCGGTGGACCGCAGCAAATGGCAAGGGTCCAGATTCTGACCTTGAGTTGGTAGAAGGTCATCTACCACCATCTGCCCATCCGTTGCAGGTCTTGAGGCAGATCCTGGAAGTGTCGGTCATCACCAACACCCCCATCCCCCAAATGCAGCTACACCCCATTTTCATGGAACTGCATGTCCAGGTGAGGCTGGCGAGCTGGGCTGGGCATCTCAGGGTGAGTCAGCAGGAAGCCGGCTGCAGGAGGTGGCACAGCCGGCCAGGGCAGAGGGCGAGATGGTGGCAGAACCCCCTGTGTCACTCGTGTGCCTCCTGCATCCCTCTGGGGTGTGAGGCCATGGTGCCCACGCAGCTCCTGTCCTCTCAGGCTGGGCTGCCGCTGTGCCCGTATCCCCTGTCCCTGCTGGGACCTCACCTGGCCTTCCCACACGCCCTCTCCCCAGGTGTGCGCCAAGGCCCCCACCCAGCAGCAGTACAGCAGCCAGAACCTGATGGAGATCGTGCACTGCTTCATAGCCCTCGGTGAGGCCCCCCCCGGGGCCGCTGTGAGCCTGGGGAGTCCCGGCCCCTCTAAGCGCCGGGCCCGGGGCTGCCTCCTTGGGCTCGCTCCAGCTCAGTGGGCACGACTGAAGTAGTACTTCCCCCTGCAGCCCGCTCCTACCCCAAGGAGCTGATGAAGTTCTTCTTCAGCCAGATGGAGATGAGCAAGGAGGCCATCCGCGTGGGGACCCTGACCCTGATTAGGGCCGTGGTGAGCGCAGACGGTGAGCAAGGGTGGGAAGGCGGGGCAGGGGCGGGGAGGCGAGTCTCACTCCTGTGTGGACCTCCATCATTTCCTCTTTTATAGACCCTACTGGGTGGGCCAAGAGGCCACGGCTGTCCGCTGCATCACGTTTTCCATGCTTGAACCTAACCAGTCCTGTGACCCTCAATCCTCTCCTTCAACCCTGAGTCCCAGCTGCCACCTGAGTCTGAATTTCAAAATGTTACCCTGAATCCTAGTACTAACCCCCAGAGCTAAATCAAAGGCTCAATGCAAAGCCTAGTTGCATAATGCAGGTACAGCCCTAAAGCCCCATTGACCACGTGCCCCACCTTAGTCTACACCCAGATTCCAAGTCCCTAAGCTCAAACCCTAAACCTGGCCTTGATATCAAAAGGGAACTACTGTCCCGAGCTAAGACGCTAGCTCAGATATCACCTTTGTGTGAATTTAAACAAGACCTCCCCTGCTGGCAGCACATGGCCATGCAGGTACATGACTTGAGAAGCACTTGGGCTATTCCTGTTCAGCCCTTCAACTGGGTGCCTTTGTGCAGTGCACAAGCTGGGCAACTGTACATGAAGGACCTTCTGTGCTTTTTACCTCCTTGATGGGCAGAGATGACAAAGTTAATGACTAGAATTGGCCTAGCCATTTTTCTGTAAAAGGCCAGATAGTAAAAATATTTTTGGCTTTACAGGCTAAACAGTCTCTATGAAAATTGCTCAACTCTACCGCTGTAGAGCAGAAGCAGCCATAGACAGCAGAGCGTGGCTGTGTTCTGATAAAACTTTATTCACAAAGACACGCTTTGGGCTGAATTCAGTCTTCAGGCAAGACTGCTAATCTCTGGTCAAGAGTAACAAGAAAGTAGCTTCTTACACTTCATTGACAGGGGTGTAAATTGCTGCACCATTCTGGGTGCTCAACTGGATAGGGACCAAAACTGAGGCTTAGCAATCCAACTTCTTGTCAATAGTCTGAAGGAAATAATTGCCCGAAGGAAATTGGACAAAGATGTTTGCAAAGCATTAGAAACCACCTAAATGCTTTTCTGTAGGGAATTTGTGGAATAAATGATAGCATATCCACACAATGGAATACTATACAGCCATTAAAAGTGTAGTTAATCTACTCTTCCTCAGGGCCAGCTCGCCCACTACGCATTAATGATGGAGGATGGGGCTCTGCATGTATCGTGACCTCAGTTATGTGAAGGAAACCTCTATGTTTGTTTAGACAAAAACAGGTTTAGAAGGACACACCTGAACTGTTAAGAGTGGTTATCTTTTATTTTAATTAATAAACATACACCGTTTTTATAATCAGAAAAAAAAGTTTCCATTTTGGGGATAAAAACTCTACATTGTAACATTGTCCCTTACTGTCTGCTTATCTGCCACTATCTACCCCGTCCTCGTCTCCTCTCCTCCTCTGTCAGCACTGACTTCTAGTAGCATCTAGCCTTGAGTGTAACATCAACCTGAGTGCCTAACTCTAGTTCCGTCCATGCTGGCTCTCTCCAGAACCTTCTCATGGCGTCTCCTTCTCACCCCCCTTAATCTTCCTCCTTCTTCAATCCGGGGGGCTGTCATCTGCTCTATGGCGAGCAAACACCTAGCACTTCTTGTGCCCCGGGCACTATGTTAACTCATTACTGCTCACAGCAGCTCTGTGAGGGAAGTCCCGTTATTATCCTCATCTTACAGGCAAGGAAACTGAGGCACAGAGGAGCTAAGGAGTTCACTGAGGTCACACAGCTGGGATGTGGCAGAGCCGGGATTCGAACCCAGGCAGCCTGGCGCAGGAGCCCAGGCTCTCTTCAGCTGTGCTTTGCAGCCTCCACATGCCCACTGTGTGCCCAGCACTGTGTGCCCAGCTGAGGGGACCGGAGAGCTCTTAGATGGAGACCCTGTGCTCAAGAAAAGTCCACTCATTTCAAAAGAGACACACACAAAGCAGAGGCTGAAGGAGGAGGCGTAAAACGATGGGGCCAGGCCGGGTGGGCGGAGGTGGGGTGGGGGGTCAGGGAGGTGGCCAGGCTGAGGGAAGTGCCCCTGAACTGTGGTATCCAGTCAGAGGCTCTCAGGAGGAGTGACCTGGACGAGTCACCTGCCCCCTGGCTCCCTGTGGAAGGCGCGCTCCATGCCACCCAGGGAATCTTGCAGCTCCGGCATCTCCTTGGAGCCACCCCCAAGGCCGGCGGCCCTCCAGGCTAGTTTTCCTCTTTCAGAGCCCAGGATGAACATCAGGACCATCTACCTGGCCATCCGGGTGGTCAAGAACACCCTCTCCGACACCCGCTCCAAGGTAACAGGGCAGAGACTGGAAAGGGATGGCACTTGGGGGCACTTGGGGGAAGCGAGGGGAAGTCTGGCAGGTGGCCTTCTCCATCAGCCGTGGCCTCGGCTCCTCTCCAGTTCTGGGTGGAGATCCCTGGCCAGCCTCTTTGAGTCAGGCCCTTTGATGGAAAACCGAGCTTCCTGGGCAGTATCGAGCAGGGCGGGAGGCCAGAGACGCTGTGGTCCAGCTCTCCTCCATGCCCTGGGGTGTTCCAGTGGAGGGCTCAGACGTCAGCCTGGATGAAGGACAGGCTGGGCAAATCCAGCTTCTGCCAGAGCCGCTTGGCTGCCTGGGGGTTTTGCAAGGTCTTTACTGCATTTGAAAAAAGCTCCTGAGGAAGATGCCCTCTGCCCTCCACACAGAGGCTAAAAGTCATGGTCCAGCCTCCACTGCAGCCACAGCCACCTTGGAGCGGAGCTTCAGTTCCAGCTGTGGGCACTGGGAACCCCTGGGAGGGACGGTCCAGGATGGCGAGAGTCTGTACCCACGGTGGAGAGAATGGAGGATTTGGGCTGGAGATCTAGGCAGAGCTGTTCTCAGTCTGTGGGAGCTGGAAGGGAAGAGAGAACAGGCTTGTTCTGTGCTGCCCCCAAACAGTGAGGCCCAGGGAGCGCAGGATAAGGGTCAGCTTGTCCCCACCAGTGCTACCTGCATAGAAGGGAGTGCACTCCATGTCTCTGAAGGGTTCAAATGAGGCTCCCGGGTGGACGTACAGCTGAGCAGGATCCCCTGGATGAGGCAGGGGGTGGTGAGCAGAGTGCACAGTAGCCAGGCGGCCCGAAGGCCCCTTCCAGCCCAGGACACCCCCAGTTCCTAGCTGCCTGGTGTTACGGGATGGGGGGTTAGATGCCAAACCTCCCACCCTGGAGCCCGCCCCAACCCCCAGCCTGTCTGCCCCCGTCCCTGCAGGTGAGGATGGCTATTCTCCGCATCATCGGCCAGTTAGCTCTGTCTGGGTACCAGGAGAGGATCAAGGGCTGGGGGCTGAAGTACGTGTCCACGCAGCTGACCCTGTCCACCTACAAACTGGTGAGTGGCCCCGACGTGCAGGTCACGGAGCCGCTGGACTTTGGGGAGGATTTCCAAAGCGTTGGGGAAAGAACCATGCTCGATGCTTGAGCCTGCACGCATACGCGTTCATGACACAAGTGCACAGACACACAGTGAGCTGCAGGTAAGGACGTGTAGCCACACGCAGGAGAGAGAATACAGAGAGCCACGCAGAGCTCTGAGCAGCCCGGAGACCCCACGTCTGGGCATCGAGCTCGTAGGGGTGAGGAGACTGCGCCCAGGACCACAGCAAGCCCCTGCCAGCCCACAAACAGGGACCCCTTGGGTCTGTCTTCCAGACAAACCACCGGGAAAGCTTTTATCAGAGGGACCTGGAGGAGAAGATGGTCCACAAAGTCACCATGGACACTGTGAGGATCATAACGTCCTCCGTCAGTGGGATGACCAACGTGAGTGAGCCCACCCCCCATGCACTGGCCCGCACGCTGGAGCTGGTGGTACATGTCTGTGCAGCACCATGCTCGGGGGAAAGGTGCATGCCCAGAATTCTGCATTGTTGCTGCCCCCATTCCCCCAGCCTGGGCGGCCTGGGGGCCTTGATGTCCCAATTGCCTGAGCTCTTGTCCTTCAAGATCCAGTTCCAGAGCCAGGTCCTTGATGGGAACTCAGGGCCTCCAGATGCTAGGGCAGTGCCTGGCACGCAGTAGGCCTCAAAACATATCAATTGACTTACTGCCTGGAAGGTATCCGTTACCTTAAAGCCCCTTCAGTCCAGGAGCATGTGTGCGTGTGTGTCTCTAAAGAAATGATTTTAGTGGCTTAATTCCACAAACATTCCATGAGTCCCTACTATGTGAAAGATGAAGGCACACACTGGGAGGGCTCGGCATGACCCCAAGGAGTTCACGGACTTTAGGGGAAACCAGTGTGTCAACATTTAGTTGCAATACAACGTGACATAACAATAAGATAGGAAAAATTTACCACGAGAGCACGAAGAGGGAATCATTGTCCATTAAGTGAAGCCACTGGCTCGAAGCTCCCTGTCCAGCGTCAGCTTATCCTAATTACAGGAATAGCAAGAATGGTCACAACAGCTACAAGCCGTTGAGCACCAACACACAGCAGGCCCTGGACTAGGTGTGCCAGGTGTAGAATCTCACCCAATTACCCCAACAACCCCACGAGGTAGGGTCTCTGATTATTACCCTGTTTTTGTAGATAGGGAAACTGAGCCACAGAGGGACTCATTAATTCATCCAGGCTTCCAAGCTGGTAAACCAGTAGAGCCAGGATTAAAACGCTCATTCCAGTTCACCATGCTGCCTCCCTGGAGGGACCCAGGAGCCGGCGATGCTAGTCCTGGTGGCTGGAACGGCCCAAGAGACTGCTCTTGTTAGTTGATGGCACAAAGATCTCACCGCAAACTCCTAGGGCAGTGTGGGGAGGCTGAGGGGGACCAGGATTAACTGGGGGTGTTCAGTGACCATTCAAGGAGAGAGGGGGATGGCAGGGTGGTGATGGAGGGCTAGAGACACTGCCCCAAGAATGTGCATCGGTCAGTGCTCTCCAGAGATACAGAGCCAGCAGGGGATATGTATAGTCCATTTATTTCAAGGAAGGGGCTTACGCAGCGGTGGGGGCTGGCGAGTCTGACATTTGTAGGGCAGGCTGGAAGCTCAGGTAGGAGCTGGTGCTGCCATCCTGAGGCAAAGTCATCTTCTTCCTCTTTGCTCTCAAGGCCCTTGAACTGATTGGGTGAAGTCCACCCACATTATCAGGGATAAGCTCCTTAGCGGATTATGGACTTCCATCACGTCCACGAAGTGGCTTCACAGCCACACCTAACAGTAGTGTTTGATCGAATAACTGGGTCCTCTCACCCAGCCAGGAGGACACCTAAAATCGACCCTCACAATTGGCAAGCTTGCTGGGTCATCCGCCCAGGGTGCACCTACCTCTACAGGGTTTGGGGCCAGAGGGAGGGCGCTGGTCAAAGAGGATGTGATGGGCGTGGGCTTGGTGCAAGGCCAGCAGGGATGGCGGTTGGGCACCCAGGACTGGCTGACTCCCTCGGCCATAGCGGGGAGGGTACCACTTAGCCCTGACAAAGACCGGGGTTGGCAGCAGAGCCAGTCAGGGCCGAGGCTGTCGTGGGCTTGGAGCTCCATTCTGGAGAAGCGAGGGGGGAGCCGACACCCATCTCCTTGCATGGCCGCGGGACGCCCCAGCTGATCCTGCCCGCCCTCCCCTCACCAGGAGTTTTGGGTGAGGCTCCTGTGCTACATCGTGGAGACCGACTACACAGAGGCCTTGACCCCCATCTGCATCAGCCTCGTGAACCTGGCGGAGCGCCAGCTCCACAGCAAGGATGCGGAGGCCGACGCGGCCGGCAAGAGCAGGCACGGTGGGCAGCACCCCCGCGCCGCCTGATGGGGTTGGGCGGGTAGGCCGCTCCGTGTCGGAATGTTTCCCTTCTCCAGGAAGCGTCCCAGAGGCCAAATAGCTGGGCCGAAGGCCCACCCTTGCCAGGTCTGAGGAGGTGTCACAATTGTGCGAACTTCCTCTGGCAGCTCGCTCCTCGTGTCCCCACCCCTGAGCTCACACCCTGACCCAGACCGCAGCCTGTGGAGCTCCTGGCTTGGCCTCTCTTGGGATGTGACCAATCAGGGCCTCTGTGAGCCAGCTGGAGGAAGGTCCCGTTGGAGTCCTCTGTACACCACCCCACCGCGGTCCCCCTCGGCTTGAGCACGGTGAACATCAGACTCTCAAAAAAGTGACTAGGCCCACCTACAGATGGGGTGACGCTGCTGTTCCAAGGGGCTGTTCTTCTGGGCCCGGGGCTTTCCTGGATGAGTGGCTGGCGATGGACGTGATTTGGGAGCCCCTTAGGATCCAGGGATGGCAAAAGG
The DNA here is from genome assembly GCF_041296235.1 of Equus asinus. Classification (NCBI taxonomy): domain Eukaryota; kingdom Metazoa; phylum Chordata; class Mammalia; order Perissodactyla; family Equidae; genus Equus; species Equus asinus. The sequence goes on along the minus strand of NC_091808.1, from coordinate 7,470,643 downwards.
CTGAGCCTGCTCTGAGCAACCAGCTGGGCCACCCCCCAAGGTCTTGCTCATGCCCCTACCCCCCACTCTGGGGCTGAGTCCTCTCCTGAGCCACTCTACCTTCAGCTGCTCAGTGGGCCTGGCTCCTTTGCCCATTGGCCTAATGTGAGTTGCTTCTCATGAGTTTTCTTCTCATGAGCTCATTGCCTCCCAAAGCCTGCGGGGGTAGGGATGGGATGGGGAGGTGTGTGTCTAATGAGTGTTGGATCAACAGAGGCCAAGGTTCACAGTAGGAGACAAATACTCCTATGGCAGGTCCTGGTGTCCACTACAAAGTAGGCGTGTCCTGAAAAGAGCATCTTCTAAGCCCCAGCCCATAGCACAATTCTCCCTTCTTCCTGGGATAAGCCAATCCAAATGATGTTCTTTATAGAAAATGCCTTGTGCTGACCCATTCTCCATTCTGGGGGCAGTGGGATGGTGTCAGGTGCACCTTCCAGGGTAAAGCACCCCTCGGGGGCACTGGGGGTGCTTCCTGGTACAAGCCAGGTCCTTCAGTGAGGGTCGCATGTCCTTCTTCCTCAGTGGACCTGCCTGCTCCACAGAGGCTGCTGGCCCGTCTCCTGGTGAGTGGCTTACCTGGGTTGTTCCCTGGCCTGGCTGAGGCTGTGTCCTGCGTGCCTCTCCCTTGAGCTCCTAATTCCCAGAGCTCCCAGAGGGAGAGGGGAGCTGGATGCTTTCAGGACAGAGCTTTCCAGGTCCCTGTCTGGTGAGGACCTGCTCCGAGATTCCTCTGCTTGGCCTTTGAGCATCCTCAAAGCATCCCCAGGTTACCGCCAATGGCCTCCATGCCCCTGGGGATGGACTCAGTCCTGCACCTATGTGTCCTTTTCCTTGTGTTGACCCTGGATGCTAATCCATGCTTCGAGGAAGCCCCGGATGTGGAGGGAGCCCATGGTCTTGCCTCTCATCTCCTTTCCTCCCTGCGGCATCCTTTATGGGGAATGCTCTCTGGCCCTGGAGATCCTCAGAGCTCTGTTTGAAAACAGCCCACCTTGTCCGACTCACCCCTTTACAAGTGTAGGCGACGAGGTCCCAAGTCGGGTAGCAAGGTGCCCGGGGCTGTCCAGCCTGATGTAGGGCCCCACTAGAGTCTGGGTGTCCTCCAGGTACTGATGTCATCCCCCTACAAGGGGGAGGGCCGTGGGATAGCCATGCTCAACCTCCTGAGAACCCTGAGCCAGAGCATCGCACCCTCCATGGCTGACGCATGGGAGCAGGAGATCCCGCTGCTGGTCAAGTACCTGGAAGGTGAGGTGCCAACCCCCCTGTGAGTGTACATGTTGGGGTACTAATCACGTGGCCTGAACAACAGGAGCCGTGGCTCGAGGTGGACCGACTTAGCCTGTTTTGGTCCTTGGGAAGGTGGGGAGGGAAATGCAGCATGTGGTGGGCCCATCCATGGAGGGTCTCGCAGGCCCGGCCAAGAAGACTGACCCAGAAGAGAGCAGCAGAAGAAAGTAGCATGTGTGGCCCTTCCTTCTGCAGAACACACTGAGTTTACTTGGAATCAGAAGACCTGGGAGGACAAGCTAATTCAGGTAAAGAGGTGATCCAGCTTGCTGAGGCCGGGACGGGGAGAAAGGGATGGATGGGTGGAGGGGCGTTTGATGGGGCTGGCACGTGGGGAGTTTAGGAGCCCCTAAAGGACACGTTCTGCTTCTGTCAGAGAAGTCTTGGGGAGTACCAAGCATGTCCACAGCTATAGGTATCTATCAGCTGGGGACAACAGAGGGCCTTCCACTGTAGGAAACCAAGTGCCCAGGAGAGCAACACAGGGGTGACAACCCTCCCACCAGCCCCCAAGCCAGAGCTGTTCGCTAGACCCACAGGCTCTTAGAACGTTAGCGCTGGATTGGGGCTTTATGGGTCAAGAGATCTAGAGACTGGGGAAGGGGGCTGGAGAGGAGGGGTTACCACTCAAGGTTACCCATCCCCCCTGGAGCACCACCCACCGAAGTCTTCTGCCTCCCCAGTTTCTGAGAAACTCCCTCAAGAAGACTCGGGGTTCCAACTGGAGCCTTCGCCTGAGCAAAGAGCTGAACAACCAGATCGAGAGCTTTGACAGCCCATCCCTGGAGAAGGTTTGTCCCCACAGAGGCAGGGCAGCTCAGACAATGAGGGGACTCCAGGGATGGCAGAGTGGTGTCATGCTGTGTGTGAGACCAGCAGCACCCATGGCTCTTTACAGGGACCTGGGAGGATAAGTGGGTGGTCTAGACCAGCGATGTTCAGTTTTTTATTTTGTTTTGTTTTTCCTTAAGAACTTGCTTTGTTGAAGGTGGGGATCTCTCCTCTAGCCACCAGCTTCCCCATCCTTCCCACTTCACTCTCCGCCTGAAGTGGTCTCATAGCAAGTCCAACAGGCAAGGACTGAGTTATCTGAACAGGTGTTGGTAAATAGTGAAAAGAGTGAGGATGACACTGAACCACAGGAGGATGAAGGGATCACCGGGTTCTACCCCAGCAGTGAAGATGATAAGGCCTGGACTCGGGGGGTAGGGAGAGTGGGCAAGCTGGGGTTTGGAGCTTGCCTCCCAACTGTCCTCATCCCCACCTGACAGATTGCTGGATATAGTTTCTTACACCTGACTCATCCAGGTACTGGCCAATGACCACATGTGTATATTTCACTGTAAAAAAGTCTTTACAAAACTATAAACATTGTCGAAAGAAATCACAGAAGATCGCAATCAATGGAAAGCATCCCATGTTCATGGATTGGAAAATGATATAGTTAAGATGGCAACACTCCTCAAATTTATCTGTAGATTCAACACGACCACTGTCATGATCCTAGCTGCACTTTTTGTGTGTGTGCAAAGATGAATAAGCTGACCCTAAAATTCATACGGAAATGCAAGGGGCCCAGAAAGGTCCCTTTATAACTATGGTGAAGAACGAATAAAATTGGAGAACTCATACTTTGCAATTTCAAGACTTCTTACACACAACTGCAGTAAACAAGACAGCATGGTACTGGTATGAGGATAGATATATTGATCAGTAGAATAGAATTGAGAATCCAGAAATAAACATCACATTTACTGTCAATTGATTTTTTTTTTTTTGAGGAAGATTAGCCCTGAGCTAACTGTTGCCAATCCTCCTCTTTTTACTGAGGAAGACTTGCCCTGAGCTAACATCCATGCTCGTCTTCCTCTACTTTATATGTGGGATGCCTACCACAGCATGGCTTGCCAGGCAGTGCCATGTCCACCCCTGGGATCCAAAACAGCGAACCCCGGGCCACCGAAGCAGAATGTGCGCACTTAACCACTGCACCACCGGGCTGGCCCTACTGTCAATTGATTTTTGACAAAGGCACCAGGACAATTCAATGGTGAAATAATAGTCTTTTTAACAAATGGCACTGGGACAACTTCACATCCACCTCCTGCAAAAGAATGAAGTTGGACCCCTTCCTCACACCATACACAAAAGTTAACTCAAAATGGTTTATAGATCTAAATATAAAAGCTAAAACTATAAAACTCTTAGAGGAAAACATAGGCATAAATCTTTGTGACCTTGGCTTGGGCAAAGCCTTCTTAGTTATGACACCAAAAGCACAAATGTTGAAAGAAAAAATAGATGAATTAAACATCATCCCACTAAAAATTCTTACACTGAAAATAGTACCATCAAGAAAATGAAAAAACAACCCACAGAATGAGAGAAAATATTTTCAAATCAAGACCCTAAGAAGGGACTTGTGTCTAGAGTATATGAAGAACTCATTACTCAATAATAAAAAGACAAACAGGCCAGTTAAAAAATGGGCAAAGGATCTGAATAGACACTTCTTCCAAGAAGATATACAGATGGTGATTAAGTACATGAAAAAATAATCAAGATCATTACCATTAGGGAAATGCAAATCAAAACCACAACGGGACACTATTCCACACCCACAAGGATGGCTATAATCAAAAAGACAGATAAAAACAAGTGTTGGTTAGAATGTGGAGAAATTTGAACACTCCTATATTACTGGTGTGAATGCAAAATGGTGCATCTGCATTGAAAAACAGTTTGGCATTTCCTTGAAATGTTAACTATAGAATTACCAAATGACCCAGCAATCCCACTCCTAGATACATACACAGAAATAGAAACGTACGTCCACACAAAAACCTGTGCATAAATGTTCATAGCAATATTATTCCTATAGTCAAAAAGTGGAAAGAATCCAAATGTCCGTCAACGGATGAATGGATGGACAGAATGTGGTATGTCCATACAATGGAATATTATTCAGCCACAAAAAGAAATGATTTACCGATACATGGTACAAAAAGATTACCCTTGAAAACATTATGCTAAGTGAAAGAAGCCAGATGCAAAGGCACACAAAGGACCATGTATTATATGACTCTGTTTATCTGAAATGTCCAGAATAGGCAGATCCATAGAGACAGAAAGTAGATTAGTGGCTGCCAGGGGCTGGGGAGAGTGTGGAGTGACTGCCAGTGGGTATGGAGTTTCTTTTTGGGCTGATGAAAATGTTCTAAACTTAGATTGTGATGATGGTTGCACAACTCTGTGAACATACCATTGAATTTGTAAACTTTGAATGAGTTAATTTTAAGGTATGTGAATAATGTCTCCTTAAAGATGTTTCAAAGAAAGTTTTTACAGACGTCAACTAAAAAATGCATTTGTTCAGCTATATACCCTTCACAGGTGAACATGTAAAATATCAAATAGCAAAGTCTATCTTCCCAATGTCTTCTACAGCTAAACGCTCTGGATTCACAGGTATAAGGACCTTACCAGGTGTCAGTTTAAAGCCAGATGCCCATTTGAAAGAAAGTTGTACACAGTATTTAATAAGCAAATACATGTATTTCAGCTGTATCACAATAACTCACCTAGCTTAAGGAAAGTAAATAAATACATAGGGTTTTACTGGCTCAGATAACTTTATTTTTTTAATTTTTTTTTTCCTTAAAGATTGGCACCTGGGCTAACAACTGTTGCCAATCTTCCTTTTTTTTTTCTGCTTTATCTCCCCAATCCCCCCCTGTACACAGTTGTATATCCTAGTTGCATGTCCTTCCGTTGTGGGATGTGGGACGCCGCCTCAACATGCCCTGACGGGTGGTGCCATGTCCGCACCCAAGATCCGAACCCTGGGCCGCTGCAGTGGAGTGCGCGAACTTAACCACTCGGCCACGGAGCCGGCCCACGGCTCGGATAACTTTAAAGGGCACAACTGGATACAGCAGCTTAAGGAACTTAATCAGGACCCTCAATGTCTTCATCACTCAGACTGGCATCCTCCAGGTGGAAGCAAGTTAGCTTCCAGGAGCTTCCAAACTTATAAACACAAGTAGAAAGAGCCAGTCTTCTCCCAAAATTAATATGCAGAAATCATTATCTTCCTATATACTAATAAAACAAAAATACAACAGACTGAAAAAAGATCCTATCCCAAGTAGCAACGCAATGTAAAATATATAATCAAATAAAATACTGAACACATGCAATATGTGGAACCAGCGTGAGGAGCCCCAAATTACAAGGAAAGGTAGAGAAGCTCAAAGAAAGCCTGATAAAATAGACATATCTCTTGTTCTCGCATAGGAAGTCTCAATGTTGCAAAGGTGTCTATTTTTCTCACATTAGTCTGCCATGTCATTTACTCCCAGTCAAATTCTCCAAAGGAGCTTTTGTGGAAATTTGACAATTTCATGGAATTTGACAAGATTACTTCCAAGTCCATCTGAATGAGAGAATGTCAGAGACTAGCTAAGAACATATTGAAAATGAAGCACGTTCAGGAAGGATTTGTTCTCCCAGAACAGATCAAGGATGTAAGCGTGCAAAATAAAATTCAACCGTGGGACAACTAAAAGACTATAGTGATGAATGTTTTTAGAACCTTAACATGGAACCGGTCTTCACATGCACAAAAAGAAACCAAGAAAGACAAAGGAAAAGAAAGAAACTATTCTATGAATATGAAAAATTTTCTGTGTGACAAAACAAAGTCATGGTGAATAAAATCAAAAAGTAAATGGGACATTGGGGAAATACCCCACCGAGAGTGATCCACTAGCTGAGCCTTCTGATATGCGATTGCTGAGAAATGAGCCCCAGACTGCGCTTGATTTTAAATCCTGGTTCTATCTCATCCTGCTTGCTTTCTCATCTCTAAATACAATAATCGCATTTACCTTCCAGAGTTGTCGTGCAGATTAAATGAGATAATGTGGTTCTTCTTGTTATTTTTCTGAATATACATACAAAGTTCTTACAAAGAAAAGATAAAATAGGAGAAATAACCCAACAGAAGATGGGAAAAGAATATAAGCAATTTAAAGATGGATTATAAGTATAAAGATGATCAAAAGGGCAAATAATAAAAAAAGAAATCAAAAGGCGAATGTTCCACCTCTCACTGATAATGTCCCGTGTCGGAGAGAGGGTGAGGCAATAGGTGCTCTTAGATTTGTTGGTGGGAGTATAAATTGGTTCAACTTATATAAGAGAGACTTTTGACCCCCATTATTTACAACATGGTCCAAGCACCAAGAATAACCCCGAGTCCAATCGCCCAGGATAACCTGAACATTTATTTTAAAGAATATACAAAACACATAGATGTCTGTACATTTTTTGTAATCTGGAGGAATATGTCCTCATGGCAGCGACCCCTGGAGGGTGGAGTAGGGAGGCCTGAATCTCCCTTTGTCCCTCTGCCTCTCCAGGGCTTTCTCTACCGGGCCCTGGGCTTCACCTTGGCCACAGGCCTGGAGGCCAGCAAGGTGGAGGTGCTGCTGTTGGAGCTGCTGTACAAGACGGACTACGGCAACGACTTCGACCGGGAGGTGAGGGCGCCCCGCAGGCCCTCCTATCCTCCAGACCCCTCTGGACTCTCAGGGGATGTGGGCATGTGCATGCATGTATGTGTGTGTTGCATGCATGTGTTTGTACCTGTGTGTGCATGCATGCATGCATGTGCATGGGTGCGTGGGTGTGTATGCAATCGCACATGTGTGTGTGTCTCTATGTATGGAGGGGCTCCTCCTCTGCCCACTGCCCTCACCCGGCTGCCTGGGTCTCCTGCAGGGCGTGATTCTGTGCTTTGGCCTGTGTGCCCGGGGCCAGATGAAGACGGTACTGAACGTGCTCCATGACTTCGAGGAGAGGATCCAGGAGTCGGAGCAGTCCTGGCAGATTGGCGCTTGGAGAGTAAGGCACCCTCGCCCCCAAGTCAGGCCTCCGGGGGCCTCTTAGAACAGTGCCCTCAGCACCCGATCCAGGTTCTTACTGGGTCGCAATAGGAAGCTCCCCTCTGTGTCTGCCATCGCCAAGGCGACTGAGATCTGGAGGCCTCCTCAACAGAGCCTCTGCTCTTGGATGATCTCAAGAACTTAGGGTGGGCCTTTTCAGCACCCAGACATTACAAAGGAGTCCCAGCCCCTTGCTCCTCATGGTGGGCTCCTCAGAGCAGCGATGGGGGCGCCCCTGGGAGCTGGCTGGGAATGCAGAGTTCCAGGCCTCACCCAGACCCCCGGATCTCAAGAAGCTGCGCAGGTATCGCGCAGCAGGTGCTTTCCACGTGTTGGGAGCTCCGCCTGAGTGGGTCAGTGGTGCTAGAATGGAGGGGCCATAAGCCCACTGTGGTATAGAGGAGAACACTGAAGCTTGTCCATAGACGTGCAGTTGGCTAGTCACGGCGAAGCCCGATTGCACGTCTCTGAGGCTGCCTCTCTCTGCCGCAGGCTGGCTGAGCCCCCAGTGGGCAACCATCTGGAGTCACTGATGCCCCAGGCTTTTGCCTTGACCTTGCACCCTTGCCCTGTGTGTCTGGTAGTTTGGATGGAGAGAATCCAGAGTGTCTCGGGCTCCTCACCAGCCTCTCCACAAAGCAGGAACTGAGACCTGGATTCCTACTCAATGCCTGGCAGGGTGTGGGCACCCCTGACCCCCTTCCATGGTGGGTTTGGTGGCCTCCAACACCTCCTCCCAGGAGATCAGGACTGAGGCTGTCTGTTCCCCTCTGTGTCCCCAGCGTCACAAGAGCCCCGGGCCCAGAAGGGGTGCCTGGCAGGGGAAGGTATGAAGGAGCACACAGGCAGCCTCTGTTTAGATGTGTCCACATGACCCACCTGCTCACAGCTAATGGGTGGTCCTGGCCCTGGTCTGACTTGTTCACCACCGTACGTCCAGTGCCTGGGACGTAGTAGGTGGTCAGTAAAGATGTGCTGAATGAATGAATAAATGAGTGAACATTTCAGGCACCCAGAAAACCAGCACCTTCAGCTGACTCAACGGCTCCTTTGGTCATGTGACCAGAGACTATCCATGTGCAGCCGGGGTGGCCCTTGTTCCCTCTCAGAGGGACAAGATGAGCAGAGCTCCCTCCCCTAGTGGGTCTTTTTTTCTCGTTGGCCCCACAGAAGGACCATCCCTGGAGGCGGGAGACAGTGAAGAGCGCCCTCATGGTGATGTACAGCTGTGTGGCCTCGCACTGCCACCCCCAGATGCTCCTCACCCACGTGGACAACCCCATCACCTCTAAGATCATTCACCACTACTCCAGCAGCTGCCAGGTAACCCTCGGCCACCACAGACCCACAGCCAGTGCTCCGGGGATGCCCTCCTTGAACAGGCTGGCAGAGAATCACCCTGCATCATTATCTGGGGACCCCCGTCTGCACCCTGGACAAACCCAGGAGTCCTACCTGACTCCCAGCATTTGGGAAACCCATTGCCCCAGTCTGTGCTGCTCTCTGCTCCAGGGGACGGTGGGGGGCGGCCCCTCCCCCGAGTGCTGGGCAGGGTGAGCTGGGGTCCCCAGAAGTCACAGGATGAGCTGCCCCTCTTCCCAGCCTCTCTTTCTCCCCCACCCCAGACACCTGTCCCAAGTTTTTTCATAAGCGACAGGAAGTGGGGTTGTCTTCAAAAAGATGCAAAGGGACTTGCTACTTTCTTGGAATGGTGAGGAGGAACAAACACAGAGAATAAAGCAAAATCAATGTTTTTTAAATTGTGGTAAAGGATACGTAACATAGTATTTGCCACCATAACCATTTTTAAGCGCACAGTTCAGTGGCATTACGTACATTCATATTGTTGTGCAACCATTACCACCATCCATCGCCAGAACTCTTTATCTTGTGAAACTGGAACTGTGTCCCCATTAAACACCAACTCCCCATCTCCCCCTCTCACCCCCACCCCTGGCACCCACCACTCTACTTTCTGTCTCTATGCATTTCACTACTCCAGGTGCTTCATATGACTGGAATCGTACAGTATTTGTCCTTTTGTGTCTGGCTTATTTCACTCAGCATAGTGTCCTCAAGGTTCATCCATGTCATAAAAGCAAAAATAATTTTATCTCAATAACTTATTCTGTCTCTCTGGCAACACACTGGGCTGGGTGCCCCTGGTCAGTGAAGGTGCCCACTGACCAGCATTGATGACCTCGGGCACAATCTGGGGGACTTGGGGGGAGGCAGCGTCTTCCTCAGTTCACTAGAGCACCGTCTGGAACCTGGCCTGCGTCCCTGCCGTGGGGCAGATGCTCCGTCAGGTAGCTGAAGGACAGAATGAGGCTGCCTGTCTCTCAGAGCACCCTTGACATTGACTCTTCTTTGGAGCAGAGGAAGCAGCATCCTTCAGGAGGCTGTAGGGTCCGGGACTGAGGGCTGGGGCTCGGAGTCTCAGGGCTCACTCACAACGTGCCTCTTCCTTTCCCTCTTCTTGGTCTGGGACAGGACATCTGCCTCAAAATGGCCTTCATGAAGAGTGTGGTGCAGGTCACCAACGCCATCAAAAACATCAAAGACCTGGAGGACTTTCAATTTGCCCAGAAGACGACTCTTACCGCCATGATAATGGTAAGCTGGGTGGGGCGCTTCCTCCATCCTGGGCAGTTTGGGGTCTAACTCTGCTGACTGGTTTCTCTCTGGTCAGAGGTTTTCAGACTTCCTGATGGCCTCTGAGGGACAAGGGGGTCTGCAGAGGCCTCCAGAGTCCCTCCCTGTCTCAGTTCTGCTTTTATCCAACTGTAGGAGTTCAGAGTGTGATATTCTTGCATCTGATAAAGGGTTTCATGGCCTCGAAAAAGTCTGGAAACCAGGGCCGGAACCCCAGCCCTCCTGGGCCCTGTGGTGCCCCCAAGGTGGCTGGTTCAGGGCCAGGAGAGAGAGGTCCACCGGGTCAGCCAGCTACAGCCCCAGCGTTTCTCCGTGGGAGGGGCTTAGAGGGTAGGGAGCTGCTGCAGGCAGGACTTAAAGCTACATTTGCACAGACCTTTGGTAAGATCTAGCAAATGTCAACTGCCCAAAGGCAAGAAGCCACGACAGGCCCTGATGGAGTTTGCGGGACAGCCACTGGCCCTCGTCCCCAGACCTCCCCACTCCCTTACAATACCTTGGCCCCTGGAAACCACTCCAGCTGCATCGGAGGCAATTCTGCAGGGAAGAGAGTTGTGGGTGGAACAGGAGGCCCCGAGAAAGAAGCCAACATTCCTTTGGCCGCCACACTGGGCCAGGAGCTACGTGCATGTAATTTCATGCCAACCTGGCCCCACCCTGTGAAACAGGCCACTGAGTTCTAGTATTACACACAAGGGCTCAGGCCAGGGAAGCCGGTTGCCCAAGGACACACAGCAAGTCAGTGGCAGACTTGAGCAAGAAGCACGGGCTCATTTAGATCCCCACTCCTTCCGCCAGATTTTGCCACGTCCCCTAAAATGTCAAAGGCCGAGCGATCCTAAAAAGAAGGAAAGCATATGGGGTGTTCATACAATGTCAGGTCTTCCTGGCACTAACCCTGGGAAGTGCTGCCACCGTCACAGTCACTGAGTCAAAGGTCCCCTCTCCTGCCTGGCCCGGGACACTGGGTGGCCTGGCAGCTCACTGTCCATCATGCCGGGCAGGTGATCATGAAGGCAGAACCAGCCGACAACCTGGTTTCTCCGGTGCGGACGATGGCGATGGATGCCTTCCTGCACCTGAGGTGAGCTGGGCCCCTGCCTGGGCCCCAGATGCCTTCCCTGGGTAGAGGTGACATCTGAGACACCCCTCAGTGCTCCCTGGGAGGGTTGTACCTCCTTTGCCCTCCCTGCCTCTGTAGCAGGGGTCTTGGGTGGCAGCTCCCTGGGGCAAAGGGCCATCCTAGAAGGTGGGTGTCCACTTCTACCAGTTCTTTTCCATGATTCTCAGCAATGTTTCAAGTTGGGCTCTTCTCCTTGCACTGGGAGGTGAGTGGCAGGCAGGTGCACTATTCTTCGGTTCATTGGGGAATGTTTTGAACAAGAAATCACAGAGTGACACAGAATAGCATAGCAGGGAGATGGTATCCTTCAAGTTGGGTGGGCCCAGTCAATGAACTTATTTACTGATATGACATGGGTACAGTTAACACAGAGCAATATAGTACCTGAGGCTCACCTTCCTGGAACTGGCCACCCACCAGTGGGGAGGAGGAAGAGGTTATGTATTTGTAAAGTTAGTATTTGAAGTGGCTGGGTTGTTTCTAGGATTTCTTCTCCTGTTGGGGAAGATTCATTATTTAGGCTCATAGCAGAGCTGTTGCTTTACGAGGCAGCACATAGGCAGATTTTAAATAAAATTCACAAACACCCATCCTTTCAGGCACTTGGACATAGGAGGAGCACACACCCAAAGAATCATAGGTCAGAGCAGGGTGCTTGTAGGTGAACGACAACAAAATCTAAGACCAAAGAAACGGCGCTACTAGCAAGACGCGATTCAGTTGCTGTAACAGGCCATCCGAAGGAGCTGGCGTCTGACTTTTGAGCAGAGCTTAAACAAGATAACGGGATTTGGGTAGGAGCTTGAGGGCTCCTGGTAGGGTGAAATCCAGGACCCCTTTGAAGGGGCAGGAGTTTAAAGTTACAGAGGGATGGTGGCTGCCAATTCTGGAGGCACAATAGAACCCACGGGGGAATTTAACAATATTGACACCCTGGCTCCACCCCAGAACTTTCAATAAGGAGCCCTGGAGCTCAGATAGGGCCCTCAAGGCCCTCGAAAAGCTCTCCAGGTGATTCTAATATGCAACTGGGCTTGAGAACTATTGATGAAGGGGATAGAAAGAACATGAGCTAGCATGCCTTAAGCAGTTAGGCACCACCCTGGAGGGTTTATGAAAACACAGATGGCTGGGCCCCACCCCTAGAGGATACGATTCAGTAGCTCTGAGGCGGGGCCACAGAATTTGCATTTCTAATAAGATCAAGGTGATGCTGACACTGCTGGTCCAGGTATTACCCTTTGAAAAGTCCTGGGCTAGGACCAGCCTGGGAGGGCAGCGTCCATGGTGTGGTCACGGAGAAGCAAGTAGGAGAGGTGGCCTTGGACCCCTGACTCTCCCCCTCAATCACAGACGCAGTCACTGGACACTCCTGCCTGGGTGCAGCCTGGGGAAGGATGCGTGCCTGACCACTCGACCAGGGATGCTGGCCTCTCCCCGTTCTGTGCCATGCTTCTGCACTCCAGACTGGGCAGGGGGGTGGCAGGGCCTTGACTCCCCACTGACCACTCCTCTTGTCACTGCTTCTTTCCCCAGCAAACTGAGGCCTTTCTACTCTACAGAGGAAAACAGTGAGCTGATGGATATCAGTATCCATTCTGTAATTTCTCTCCAAGCCCCAGGAGAGGACAACGAGTCCCTTAAGGTAGGTCCCTCTGGGCCACCTCATCTTCTGGGTCAGAACTTGGCAGTTTACATTAACAGGGGGCGGTGCCAAGAGTCCACCTTCCTCAACCACCTATGAGTGGCTAGAAGCGGCAAAGTATAGCAGGCTCTGTTAGTAAGTGTAAGGTAATGATGGCTGTCGCAACAAATACACCCTGAAATCTCCATGGTTTAACAAGATGAAAGCTAATTTCTTACTCAAATAAACTCCAATGGCCAATGGGGGTGGGGACGGAGCTGCTTCACACAGTTATTCAGGAGCACAACCATCTTTAATGTGGGGCTCCTGATGTCCCTGTGGATACCCAGGCTGGAGAAGAAGAGAAAGAGTATGGAGGATTTATGAGTCACTTTGCCCATCTTCCATTGGCCAGAACTCAGACTCCACCCACATGCAAGGTGTGCTGGGAAATGTAGTCCCTGACTGGATGGCTGTCTCCCTCCTTATGGAAAGGAGGACAAATCTTTTGTGGACAGGTAGCCATCCCTGCCTCAAGGGCCTGACCCTGGATGAGAAGTCAGGAGAACTGAACTCTAAGAGTTCAGTTTCCCCCTTTGTAAAATGGCTTCCCCTTAAGAGACTGTCTAGTACGTCATAGGGGAAGATAGCTGTGAAGAACTCAGTGGGAGCAGAAGTAAAGGCGTGATTATCAGACCATCGGTGTGGACCCCCACAGAGTCCTGGTGGGTGGCTGTGTGCGCCTCCTCATTGCTGCCCGGGACTCCCCTCTCTTGGCTGTAGACCCTGTATGCGAATGCCCTGTGTGCCCTGGAGCAGCTGATGGAGGGCATCATGCAGAGGCAGCTGGACCCCAAGGGGCTGCAGGAGATGGTGCACGTGAGTTTCCTGGTGGAGGGCCAGGAGCCAGGGATGGCCACCCCTCCCAGAACACTGGCCTGAGTGCCAGATTCTCTGTAGGAAACAGGGGGATGTGTTAAAAATTGTTTTGGTAATTTGATTTTGATAAAATTTCAAATTTGCTTAAAAGTTGCACGAATAGTGCAAAGAACTCCTGTATACCCTTCACCCAGATTCACAATTCTTAATATTTTGCCACATTTTCTTTTTCTCTCTTCTTTTTCTTTCTCTCATTACGCTCACACACAATCTTTTGAATCATGGAGAGTTAGTTGCAGACATCAAGAATAAGAATATTCTCTTCTATAACAGCACTACAATGATCAAAATCAGGAAATTTAATGTTGATGCAATGCTATATTCTAATCTGTGGTCTGTATCCAAGTTTCACTAATTGTCCCAATAATGTACTTTATAGCTATTTTTCCCTAGACCCAAGATCCATCTGGCTTGTGCATTGCATTTAATTGTCTTGTCTCTTTAATCTCCTTCAATCTGGAACCTTTGCTTAGCCTGTCTGTGTGTTTCACAGCCTCGGCATTTTTGAAGGGTAATTGTAGATTTCTTTTTTTAAAATTAGATTGTTTGCTTTCTTAAGTTTTCAGAGTTTTTATGCATTCTGAGTACAAGTCCTTTACCCGATATGTGGTTTGCCAATATTATCTCCCAGTCTATGACTTGTCTTTTCATTAATTTTATAGTGTCTTTTGAAGAGCAGAAGTTTTTAATTTTGATGAAGTCTAATTTATCATTTTTTTTCTTTTATGGATCATGCTTTGGTGTCATATCTAAGAAATCTTTGCCTAACCTAAGGCCACAAAATTTTCCTTCTAGTTTTCCTTCTAGAATTTCGTAGTTTTGGGTTTTATGATTAAGTCTATGATATATTTTGAGTTAAGTTTTGTAAATGGTATGAGGTATGGATCCAGTAAAATATTTATTTTATTTTTATTTTTTTGCACACGAATAGGACTTGATCTGTCACCATTCGTTGGAAAGACTCTCTCTTCTCCATTGAATCACCTTTGTGTCTTTGTCAAAAATCAATTGGCCATATATGTGTGCGTCTATTTCTGGACACTTATCTGCTCCATTGAGGTCTTTGTTTATCTTTACACCAATGTCATCCTGTCTTGATTCCTGTAACCTTACAATAAGTCTTGAAATCAGGAGCAGAAAGTATGAGTCTACCAACTTTGCTCTTTGCCGCTACATCCCACAAATAACGATATGTTGTATTCTAATTTTATTTCTGTTCAAAATACATTTTAATTTCTCTTTCGATTTCTTCTTTGATCTATGGGTTATCTAGAAATTTCTAAATATTTGAGTATTTTCCAGAGATCTTTCTGGTTTTGATTCTTAATGTAACTCCATTGTAGTCTGAGGACATACTTTGTTTAATCTGAATCCTTTTAAATCGACCGAGACTCATTTTGTTGCCCAGGTGTGGTCTATCTTGGTGAATGTTCTGTGTGCACTTGGAAAGCATTCTGCTGTGTTGGGGGGAGTGTTGCTGATAATCAATTAGGCCAAGCTGCTTGGTAGTGTTTCTCAAGTTTTCTGTATCTTTCCTGATTTTCTGTCTTCCTGTTCTATCAGTTACCAAGAAAGAGGTACAGAAATCTCTATCGTTGTGGATTTCTTTATTTTTCTTTTCAGTTCTGTCCATTTCTGCTCTGTGTGTTATTAAGCTCCATTATTAGAGGCATGAACATTCAGTCCCTGGAGTGCAGAGCGGGCTGTGCTCATGGCCCTTTCACCTGCAGGCAAACATTTGGAGCAAGGCCAAACACATCAGCCGAGCGCCATCTTGGTGAGGATGCTGGGGGCACTCTCTCTCTTGCCCACAGCCTCATCTCCCTAGTAGATGTGCCTGGAAAGAAAACCAGAAGTTGCTAGAGCCACCCAGAAGCATTGAAAGTCAGACCCTGAGGGGGAAAGATGAGGATGGCAATAGCAGCCCAAGAAAGGGCTGGCCTTGGGATTTTAAGTTCCCTTCTGTGTTCTGGGCTCTACCCATAGCTCCTGGAAAAGTGGATCTTGTCGGAGAAAGAATGGGAGCGGGAGAAGGCCATGAACCTCCATCTCTGTCTCATGCGGGTCTACGTCCAGAGCATCGGTGTCTGCGTGAGTGCAGGAGCACCCAGCCCCCCAGCCCGCCGCTCTGACATCCACCGAGAAACCCCTGTCTCTCTCTGCGAGAAGAGGGAGAATTTTGAAATCAAGTTGTGTCCCCTGAAGAGTCCCTTGGGAAGAGGCTGCCTCATTTGGGAATGCCAAAGGAGACCCCGCGAGGAGCTGGCACTGGGGCTCTGGGTGGGGATGACAGCGAAGATGGGGCCGTGGCTTGGCGTGGACCAAGGCTTTGTGGGGCCTGAGGCTCACACAGTGGTGAGGGCCCTCTTTAACAAAAGGATACACAGTGATGAATCCCACATTGGTTAGGAAAGTGAACATTTACTCAGAATGAGAAAATAAATCACTGCAAAATTACAAATTTTACAAAGTCCCACAAACATATCAAGAAATCTAGAAAAGCGATGAGGTGTTTTTGTTGATGAACCATCTGACATGGCCCGATAAGCCCTCTCTTCCTACATCTGTTGGCCTCATGCTCTTTGCCTGGTCTTCAGGGACGGTGTTGGCAGGAGGATGACGGTGTCCCGCGGCTGGGATGTGGGGACGGGCCTCGGGTCTCAGGGCTGGTGCAAGGTGAGAACAGGGCAGGCGGGACCCCAGTGGGGACACAGGCCAACAAAGCAAGGCGGGGGCCAATCCTGGTGCTAAGTAACATTTGAGGCCGGACGTTGCCCAGAACATCGCCTGGATTCTCTGTTGCAAATCTCATGACATTCCCTGAAAGAGGAGGCGCCATTGTTATCTCCAATTTACAGACGAGGAATACTAGGGTCGAGGCTAACTATCCCATCCAGATCACACAGCCAGTGAGCCCGGAAGTCCAGATTTGAACCCAGGGCTCAGTTACAGGAACCAGACAGGTGCACGGACATAGAACCCGGGCCTGTGGTCAGAGGGGCGTGTTCTGGGCAGGACTGCTCAGGTCCTGGCTGCTCCGCCTCCAGGGGCCCAGGTGGGGCTCAGCAGGCGGATGGTGGCGTCCTCCCCCTTCCCAGACAGAGAATGTGTTTTCAGAGGGGGGATTTGCCCTCTCCCACTGCCTGTTACACTGCTCTTGGGCAGCACTGCGTGTGCGTGTGCACCAGGTCCACACAGAGGGTGCGAGCTTTGAAGTCTCCTTCCCTCAGATCCCCCTGAAGCTGGGGCAGTTTGGCACGCTGGTGGGACTCATCGCCCCGTGCACCTGTGACTCCCACAGGAGAACCCGAATGACCTCAATGGATGTCCTGTCCAGCCTGCTGGATCTTCACGGTAGGGGGAAGGCAGGACATCAGGACCAGCCTCTCCAGGCCGGGAGGGAGGGCTGACAGCAGGGGCATCCTAGGGGGGAGCACAGCCTCTCTGAGGTGGTGTGGAGTGGGCGCAGAGATCACCGATAGGCCATGGAAGTTTCTAGAAGGAGAGGCTCATTTGTTCCGTGAAACTTGCTAAGGGCATGTGTCAGGCACTGAGGGGCCCCACTGGGGCAAGCTCAGCTTGCAGATACAAAGGACAGTGCAGAACTGGCCAGAGATGAGCTTGGAGAGCATGCAGGGTGGTGACCTTCAGAGGTAGAGAGTTTGCCTATGGCTTGGCGCCTGGTGGCTGGCGGCTGGTGGCTGGTGGAGCATCGGTCACAGGACGGTCTCCAGGAGAGCAGACATCTGAGTGGCATGTAGAGGTGGCGTGGGGAGAGGGAGCAATAAGAGCAAAGGCAAGAAGGGATGGGATGTCCGGACGCTGGAGGGTGACTCAGCCCGCGGAGCCAGGGTGCCCAGAAAGCCAGGGCCAGAGACAGCCACGACGTGGCCTGTGTCTGGGCCCTGGGTCCTTGCTGAACGTGTCTGAAATTGTACCCCAACAGCAAGCCAGACCTGCTACTCATGGGGCGCCTCCACGGAGCGGGAGCTCGCCAAGTGTAAGGATGATCTCCAGGGCTTGGATGACGAAAGGATTCTCAGCGTGTCCTCCAGAATTGCCAAGGTGACAAGTGGGAAGGTTGTGTGGGCTGCTGGGCTGGTCTCGGGCACCTGGGCCATCTCTGGGGCGGGGGGCACCTTGCTCAGTCTGGCCACAAAGCCCCCATCCTCCTCTGGGGGTCGCAGCTCCCATCGCCTTTGGTCCAGCTCATGTCATCTCTATTTAAATGGCCTTCGATATGTAAGGTCTGCTCTGAGATGCCTGGCACACAGTAGGTACTTAACAGTGTCTAGCTGTCTTTTCTCCATCCCTATCACGTGCCTCACTGCGGGGGAAGGGGACACCAGAGAGAATGCACACAAGGCCCTGCCCACAGGTGTTGGCACACAGGCCCACGGATGGCACACTGATGCCTGGAAATGCCCAGAGCCGCCCAAACTCTCGGGGCTGCAGAGGGGCGAGGTCACTTCTGTGTCAGGGGGCAGAGGCAGCTCCCTGCAGCAGGGGGCTTGTGAACCAGCAGGATGAGGTCGGAGGGCGTCAGGGCTCAGGGCACATCCTGGGGGAAGGCTGCAGGGCAATAGAGATGGGATGGGGAGAGCTTAGAATGAGGCTTCCTGTGCAGGGTGGGGGCAGGCGATGAGGTGGGAGGGAGGTTGAGGGGCGCATCCCAAGGGCCTTGGAAATCCAGGCTGAGCCCCAATGGCTTTGAGGTAGAGGAGTGACATCCTGAGCAGGCCCATGATTGGGACAGTGAGAGGCTGGGCTGTGCAGGGAGGCGTGGAGGCCGTGGCAGCGGTTTGAGGGAGGATGGGGGCCAGGGCGGGGGCTGTGATGCTGGGCAGAGGAGGAGGTGATGTCAGCAGTGGCAGGCGGGGGCGGGGGAGTTGGCCTGGGACTCGGCCGTCAGACCCCAGGACTGGCCTGCTCTGGTCCTAGGTGGTGTGCATGCAGTTTAATTGTGACGACGTAGTCTCGCTCATCCAGAAGCTCTGTGAGAACATCGGGGCCCTGGACCTCCAGCACGACAAGGCCTCGGTCACCTGGATAGGCACCTTCCTCCAGATGAGGGTCAAGGAGCTGGAGGACAAGGTGGCAGAGCTGCGGCCGGGCCACCTGGGGCCTGGGGTTGCCTGGTGCACCCAGACTAGAGGGTCGGGCAAGGGCCCAGCTGTGCTCACTGGGAATGCCTCCCCAAATCCCTGGTTGTAAAGAGGAGGCAGAAGTAGAGTTCTAGAACAAGAAAGAAATGTGTTGAAGGTGGGCTGGTCAGAAACTGGACGCGGACTGGAGGCCCGAGGCTCGCTCTCCCAGAGTGCACTGCCTCCCACGCTGAAAACCTGATGAATCCAAGAAGAAACCAAAGGATGCACTGGAAGGAGTGCTGGTGGTTTAACCCACCATTGTCCAGCTGGGCAAGAGTCCTTGGAGGAGGGGTGTGCAGTGGGGTGAGGGCAGGAGGCCCCTGGGGGCCCGGCTGTCCTGGTGATGCCCCAACCCCTCCCCAGGTGGCCGAGATCCTGGGCGCCATCCTGGTGCACCTGCCTGTGGTGGACCACCTGGAGGTGCGGCGCCTCCTCATCGAGGGCATCCTCCTGCTGGCGCACTACCACCAGGAGACCGTCCTCACGTCACTCCTGAGGCAGCCTCTGCCGATGGAGAGGTGGGTGCCCTGGGCGGGCGGCCAAGGTCTCCTGTGCAACCCGGACTGTGCCTGACTTGCCACCAGTGATGCGTGTCAGGAGACCGGGGCCTTGAGTCGTGCCTTGCCCGCCCCTGGGCTGGGTCAGACCCTCTCCCTGCAGCGCCTGGGAGGTACAGCCTCTGGGGAGTTGCGGTCCTGGAGCCCCAGTGTTACAGCTTGGCCATATTGAGCTGGAATCTGGATCCCATAGCCTCTCACGTGTCCTGGTGGTACCTTGTGGGCCTCACCAGGCGGCCTTTTCCTTCCCTGTGGAGGACAGAACTCCGGGCGCCCTCTGACTTTGGGCTTCTCCAGGATAAACCACAGGATGTGGCCCCCAAGGCCTCCAGAGCAGGCCTCCGGGGAAGCTCCACTCTGTCCTTCCTTTCCAAATGTGGCCCTGAGAGGGGAAGCAACTGGCCCAGGTACCCAAGGGATGAAATGGCAGAGTCTCAAGCCCCTCAGGTGGCCTCACGGTAAAGCAGTGCCACCCTATCCTTCTCAGTGTTACCTTCACAAATGGTGTGAGGCCCTCTGTCACAGTGTCGCACAGGCAGCTGGCAGGATCTCACCCAATTTGGGGAGTGTTGGGATGGTATTAGAATTCGTGGGGGAAGGGCCCAGAAAGAGGCGGGCAGTGGTCCCCAGAGCAGCTGAGACCAAAGAGCAAAGGGAAACCTGGAGATGTTGGTGGAGGGAGACGTGGCAGATGTCATGAAAGATTCTGGGAACAGAGAAGAGAGAGTTTCGAACACAGGCCTCAGATCAAGAAGGTCAAGGGCCGCCCTGTGTGAATTGCAGGCCTGGCTCCACCAGCTGTGGAGCTGCTTCTTGTGAGGGCAGCCCTGCCACAGGCCCAGGTGGGAGAGCAGTGCAGATGGCTTGGTTTAACGAGGGTCAGCAGCTCTCGGAGCGGAGCTGGCGTGGGGATCCCTGCTAGGCTGGCGTTCTCGGTGGCCACCTCATACCAGGTGTCGCAGTGTCGGTGAGCTATCACCGTGTCGGTCAGCTATCACTGTGTCAGTCAGCTATTGCTGTGTAACAAATTGCCACCAACTTGGAAGGTTAGAACAGCACCCATTTGTCATCTCACAGTTTCTGTGGTCTGGAGCCTGGGCGCGGCTGAGCTGGCCCCTCTGCTCAGGGTCTTACAGGCTGTGCCAAGGTGTTGGCTGGGCTGCATTCACTTCTGGAACCCAGGTCTTTCTTCAAGCTCACGTGGATTTTTCTTGCCATTGTGGGACTGAGGCCCTGCTTTCCTGTTTCCTTGTTTCTGCCATTTCGTCCCCCCTCCATGGCTTCTTTACGAGAAGTTGTGGCTGATGAGCACGCTGTGCCCACCCCTCCATTCAGTTCCTACCACCAGGCCCCCTGCCGTGTCTCCTTCCCCCAGACTCAGCTCCCCGCAGTCCGCTTGGGCTTGGGGATCGGGAGGCTGCTTCAGAGCGTGGTCTGGCAGGTTGCCTGGCCTCTGCAAGCCTCATTGCCTCTTCTGTGGAATACAAAGATGGAAATATCTTCCCCAGAGAGATGTGTTGGGAGGAGTAGGTGGTATAATATCAGCTAGCTGCCCAGGACCAGCCTGACACAAATTGGGTACCTGGAGGCTGTCACTGGACATGCCCGTAACGTCATCAAACAGTAGGCTGGATGGGGACTTCCAAGGTCACGCAGACCGAGAGCCTGGGCCTCCCAGGGGGCTGTGGCTTTCCCTTCAGTACCATGAGCAGAGGGAGGAGGCTGAGGGTGGAGGCAGGGACTTGGGTTCCGGTTGTGCAACCTGTTCTGACTTATTCCGCCTCCCTGAGATTCAGGCTCCAGAGGCCAACCCCTACTCAGGGGGCTGCCTGGAGGTCCAAAGGGGCTCTTACCTGCCAGGGCATATGGCAGGAGACCCACAGTCCTTGTTCCCTCTCTTTGGCTAGCCACCTGACAGAGGTGTGGCTGGCTGTGGCAGAGAACATGCCCTTTGCCCGGATGATGCTCCGTGGGTTGATGGGCAGGCTGCAGTCACGGTTCACCTCCGGGGCCAACGCCGCCTCCAAGGCTGACATCTGGCGCCTGGCTGCGGTGGACCCTCTGATGGTGAGTCACAGGGCCAGGCCCCAGGGCCCCTCAGGGGGCTCAGAGTGGGAGCCCTGAGGCCTCTGGCCCTTCTCTCTGCAGACCCTATGCACCATCCACCTTCTCATTGAGAAGATGGACAAGGACGACAAGCTCCCAGACATCTTCCCGGACCTTGTCTACACCCTCCTGCTGCAGCTCAGCAGCAGCCAGGGGCCAGAGGCTGTGTCGCCCGTCCTGAAGACGTGGAGACTCCTCTACTCAGGGACCCTCCCTGAGGAGATGAACCTGCAAAGGTGCTCTCAAGGGAGGGGGGCATGGAGTGCAAGGCCATGGGCCTGGGCCAGATGCTGCCTCTTAAAAGTCACTAGACTCCAGGAGTTACCTCCACGGAGAGGCCCTCATCATCCCCTCTTGGTGGGAGAGAAGTTTCCAGAAGATGATCTCACTCATGACCCTCCCTCAAACGTGTCCAGCACAGTGTGGTTCTCAGAGTTTGCGGAGCCACCGTCTCGCATCGTCGTCCCTTAGCCCCTTGGCTGGGCCCAGCCTAGGGACCCCCTGCGTCAGGGACCTGGGTGTAATGCTTACCCCTCTGAAGTGCAGTGGGTGCTCCCCACGGGGCAGCTGCGTCATGACGCAGTCCCACCTTCTTCCAGGGTCACGATCAAATCCATGCAGCTGTTGTTCCGGAGACTCAACAATGAGCAGCTGGTCCACAACCTGGAAGAGCAGGGCGTGTGGGTGTTCCTGGAGAGCAGCTCGACGTTCCTGCAAGGAGTGGGCCTGCTGGCCAGGTGGGTGTCAGGCCCCCTTGGGGGTGGGGCCGCGGGACTTGCAGAGGCATCTCCTGGCTGGAAGGTCTAGGTCCTGGTGGAATGCCTCATTTCCGGGGGAAGGCCAGGTTGACCCGTGTCCCAGACTCTGAGATGGTGGTCATGTGCAGGGCAAAGGGGATCTTTCATTCCAAACCTTCGTGCTCCAGGGCAGGAAATGTGAGGTCAGAGGCGGAATGGGGCTTGCCCAAAGCCACACAGCGCTCCCAAGCAGGGCCAGCATGGGGAGTCATCCTGACTCCCAGGTCCTGATCAGTCACGAGTGGCCCCCATTTGAGTCCCCTTTCCTAAAAAGGACATTGAAAGTAAGTATTTAGCCACACCCCAACCAAACCCTCCTGGGCGAGGAGGGAGCAGCCCAGAGATGTTCAGAGATCTGCCTTTTGGTGTCTGGCTCTGGTGCAGCCTTGGCAGGCAGGAGCTGAGAGGCCCTCCCCCCAGTGGGGGTTGCTGTCCCCCCTGCAGGCTGTGCATGCGGCACGTGCAGGGCTACAGGCAGAGGCTATCGGAGCTGGTGCTCAGGGGCATGGACTCGGAAGTCCTGAGCTGCCGTGTCAGCAGCACCGCCGCCTGCGTGGAAGTGAGGCTCGGGGTTCAGGGAGGGCACTGGGGCGGGCTGGGGTGGGTGGCGGGTGACCCCAGTGCTCTCCTGGGGGGGCTCACCTCAGGGACAGGCACCCAGGCTCTCAGGGGCATCTGAGTCCATGGGGCAGGGGAGCATCTCTCATTTGTGTGTTCATTCACTCCTTCACTCCTTCATTCATTCATCACTAGAGTAATTCGGGGTGGGCACTGAGGGGACAGAGTTGCTGAGAACCGATCTGTGCCCTGAAGTGCAACAGCTAAGTGACCTGTGGCATAGCGAGTGCCAGGACACCCAGGGACCTCCCAGAGGAGGGCGCCTCGGGCTCTGGCTGGGATCCAGGTTCTGGGGGAGTTCTTGCACAGGAAGACCCTGCGAGGCAAACGGGCTTTGCCAGGAAGGAAGGCTGAGGAAGGGTGTTATGGCCACTGGGGCCAGCTCCCCTTCCACGCAGGTGGGGTGCTTATGGGGTCCTGAGAGAATTCGCCAGAAAACTTTAGGAGAAGTTTCATTGGCTGCACGATGTCCAATTTGCCCTTGGAACCAAACACTGACATAGCTCAGGGGCAAATGCTTTCTGTAAAGGGCCGCAGAGTAAAGATTTGACATTGAAGTCATTTATTTGGTGTTTGGTTTTATTTCAGTTTATTTAAAACACTCCCACATGCGCGCACACCCACACATGCCAGAGGGGGCCCCGTTGGCCTGAGGTCCTGGCGCTTTGAGTGCCAGGCCAATAGTGACTCTCTGAGTCCCAGATGAGGGAAATTCACGCTTCTTGTGCATTTCTGTTCAGACACAGTGGGCACGGCTCTTGCACATGGTGGCTGCTTGGTCGTGTTAACTGAAGACATGAATGATGAATGAATGTGTGAACGTAGGTAACACTCATTTAGCATTTCTCAGGTATTTCGTTCTTGCTTCTGAACAACAACCCTTGAGGCAGGTGCTAACATCCTCCTCTTTTTATAGATGAGGAAACTGAGGCTCAGAGGGGTTGGGTGACTTGCCAGGGTCCCACAGCTGGCAGGTGGAGGGCCGAGAGTTGGTCCCGGGAGTCTGGGCTCAGAATCCTCCCCTATCCACAGACAGACCATTCTGCTCATTGAATATGCTCACACATCCCTTCTCGTGGCTGGGAAATGAGCCTGTATTGGGGGTAATTGTAAAAAGTTCTCCTTTCTAGTTCATGAGCGACCCAATTCTGTACCAGGAGAAGCTGCTGAAGCCCGTGGTGTCGATGCTGGAGAGGGGCGTGGACCAGGAGGATGTGGCGCTGCGGGTGCTCTCCCTGCGCGCCCTCGGCAACATGGCCCTCGGCGCCCCCAAGAAGGTGCTGTGCTTGACCCTGAGCCCAGAGGCCTGGGGTGCAGGGCCTGGCGGGCTAAGGGTCCAGCGTGGGCATGTTCTGGTCAAACAGTGGGGGCTGAAGGCTCCCCGTGCCCCCCAGGTGAGGCAGTACCGGAAGGTCCTCCTGGAGAAGTGCCTGTGTTCCCTGAGGGAGCCCATGAGCACCAGCGTGACCTCTGAGGGCATGGAGGCCCTGGCCAAGATCCTGGCTGAGCTCCGGGAAGGAGACGTGGGGTCATCCTTCGACGCCATCTCCGAGCAGTGCAGAGCCTTCTTCAACAACGTGAGTCCAGAGGAGAGCCTCAGCCGGCCCTGGCCTCCACCGGGGTCTCCGCAAACTCCCGCTCAGGGACCCAGTGAACACTTCTAATCCCGTAAAGAAAAGATGTGTTCTGGAGCAGAAGGGGCTACAGGCCTGACTTGGCTGACGAATCAACTGGCTGATCATGGGATCTTGTTAAAAAAAACCTCTCATTCGAGGACCCACGGGACCCTCCTGCCCTGCTGTTGGGGAATGAGGTTCCCCTTTTAATTCCTTGCACCCCACAGAGGCTCTTTGGGCACCCCTGACGTGCTGGGGGGGGGGGGCGCTCTGCTAGGCAGTGGCGCGCCTTCAGATCCAGCACGGCCCTCATCCAGGGAAGAGAAGGTCATAAATACCAGAATATGGAGAGACTCTGTCCCGATAGAATGATCCAGAGGGCTTCGCAGGGGCCAAGGCATATAAAAGGGTCCACAGAGAGCGGCTGGGGTTTTGCTGGGCTTCCTGCGCCCCGTCCCGGCTTTCACGCACGTTTGTCCATCCCGGCCGCAGGAGAGTGGGCTGCTGCGTCTAAAGGCCTTCATCCTCTTCGGGAAGCTGGCAAAGCTGGTCAGGATTTCCAAGAAGCATTTCTTCAAGGCGGAAGTGAAGAAAGCCTGGATCCCCCTCATGCTGCACTGCCAGGACCCCTGCTCCGATGCAGCCCAAGTAAGACGCACCCTCCCTGTTGTATCCCAAAGTCTGGGGACCACTGTCCCCAAAAGGAAAACGAACTTCGGGTCTGCTGGCTGAGCTGGCTGCGGGCTTGCCCCACCTCTCTCAGTCTCCCCAGGAGCCCAGAGGCTACGATCCGCCCAGCTCTTCCCTCCAGGCTGGGGAAAGGGACCATTCAAGACGACCCACAAACCGGCTTATGGAGGAGTCTCAGCTCTGGGGGGGAAACATGGTCTGGTTTCCTTCTTCTCCAGGCACAGCCTGCAGCCATCCTCCACCGGCTGCCCTTTCTTCTACCAGATTCTTGAATTTGGCCCTCATTATTTTATTATGCCCGTTATTACGATTCCGTCATTTAAAAGTTGCCTTAAATCTCTCCTCACCTACTCTGGAGGGGGCAGGCTTGTGCTGGGGCCACTGGGCATACTGGAGGGGCGCCTGGCTCTCTGACCCCACATTTCTCCTCCTTCTCCGAGGTCAAGCCCCTCCAGCGCATGGGAGGAGGGACAGGGAGAGACCCACGTCTCCTGTCTAACTGCTGCCTCTTCCAGGCTCACACTGGTCAGCTGGGGACACACGTGTGGGGATCCTCTGCTCCCCCGCACTGCCCGTGACTCTGACCTCTGTCTTCTCTCCTCCCCATCTGTCTTCCTACATAGACTGGGGAGGGTGTGGTGGGGAGGTGACCAGGATTAGGGGCAGTTCTGCCACCTCTTAGTAAGCTGTGGGGATACAGGTGGCTCCAAACAAAGGGTGCTCAACAGCTCATTTTCAACCAGTGCCCGTCCCCGATTCTGGGGTTGCAGGATAAATCCCCTCCACGTCGCTGTGAGGGCTGCAGGTGTCCACGTGGGGCGCAGTGGTCTAGGTGGCATCCCCAGGGAGGTGAGGGGTGTCCTGTAGGGAGCTCCTGACTGGGGCTCTCTGCTCTCATCCTGCCTCCCTCCCTGGCTCTGTCTCGGGGACACTGGTGATCCAGGGCACGAAACAGACTTCCTTCCTCACGGATCCTCACTACCTTCTGTCAGCGGCTCACATCGCTCTTTCCTGTTTCATCGGCAACTGCCCTGTGGGGCAGTGCTTCAGGGGAGGACTGAGGGCACACCCGGAAATGTCACCAGAGGGTTTAGTGAAGGGACCACCAAGAGGGGTGTGGTCAGGGGAGGCCAACACAGGATGGCGACACAGCTGCCACTCATTCCCCTGGGAATAGATACCCCAACCTCTCTCTTCCTGCCCTCCAGTCTCCTACCAATATCTTCTGTGGCCTAACGGCTCAGGAGGCCGGGGGCCGGGGGCCTGGCTGCTGCAGTCCACAGGGACACAGGGACACGGGGACGGGAGGAGCTGGGTGGAGGGCATCTGAGGACATGAGAAAGCCCGCCCAGTCCTGCCAATCCCAGCCAGTCTCCCGACCCCAATCTCCTGGAGGGGCAGCTCGCAGGCAGGGCTGCTGAGGGCACGAAGGTGCTGGCTAAGGGGGCGAATGGGCTGTATCTGCCCCAAGGGTCCTTTTATATGTGCGCACGCAACCATCGTATAGGCTGGTGGGGCTCTGGTCCCAGGTACCCTCCACGGCCCACCAGCCTGCCCTTCTTTGGCTTCCTGAGGCTTGTCTGAGGCTGCTCTCTGGCCAGCCCTTCCCCTCGCGTGACCGCCTGACGCCTCTCCTGCTGTCCTGCCCTGTGCCTCCAGGCGTGCATGGCTACCATGTTTCAGTGTGTGCGCTTCTGGGGCTGGAAGGCCCTGGAGGGCTCCTCCTGCCCGAGTGACAGCAGTGCGGCTGACAAGATGACTGCGTTCCAGGCAACGCTGTGCTCCGTCCTGGTGAGGAAGCTGAGGGCGGATGGGTCTGTTGGAGGGGGCCACCGGTGGCTTGGGGCTTAGGGTCCAACAGACTTCTATCTTGTGACCCTGGCTTCACCTTTCAGATGTGAAGTGTCACTGTCTAATGGAAAGTGAGCACAAGCCACACACCCATTTTTAAATTTTCTAGGAGCCACGTTATGAAAAGGGAGACAAGGTGAAACCAAATTTAATAATAGATTTGCTTTAACCCAACAGATCCAAGCATTGTCATTTCAACATGTAATCAATATAAAAATCATTAATGTGATAGGTCACGGTTTTTTTTGGGTACTGTCTTCCAAATCCAGGAGGCACTTTACTCTTAATTCAGACTAGCCACATTTCAAGCGCTCAAGGACCACATGTGGCCAGTGGCTACCATATTGGACAGCCTTGCAGGTTGTGGACAAATGTAACCCCCT
This sequence comes from Equus asinus, assembly GCF_041296235.1. Lineage (NCBI taxonomy): Eukaryota > Metazoa > Chordata > Mammalia > Perissodactyla > Equidae > Equus > Equus asinus. Next base: position 7,443,257 of record NC_091808.1, on the reverse strand, counting down.
CTCTGGGTCAGACAGACTGCAACAGGGGGCTGAAGGTCCTTAAGTCGCCCGGTTACTAATTTGCTGTGTGATGCTGGGATGAGCACTTGTCCTCTCTGGGCAGACCCTCCCACGTCAGACAGATGGGAATGCACTTTGTGAGCAGCCAGTCTCCAGGACCTCATCCTGCACTGCTCTGTGCATCACTTGGTTTTGCAGACTCAGAAAAAGCCTGCTGTTCTCTACAGCTTCTTGCTGGAAACAATGACCTACGTGAAAAGTAACTTGTCAAGGATCAGAATTGCCGCATGCAACCTGGCAGGTGAGCCAGCAGATGCCTCCGGCTGCAGCAGGGACCTTCAGGCCGGTGGGGACAGACCTGGGTCTGGAGGGGGAGGCGGACAGGCGCTGGGACCAGAGCTCAGGTAAAAGTGACCCTCCGTGCTCCCTGCTGCCTACCTGCCCCGTTCTCAATTAGGCGTCTGCAACTAAATCCTTAACACACACCCTCACAAGGTAGAACCGCATCTCTTTCTGACCTCATGTTCGTGCGATGAGCATTTATTCCTCTGGCTATCATTTTAGGAATTATTATGAAACAGATGTCCGCACATTATCTGAAAAAGCTGGACTTCCCGGCGATACGGAATTGTAAGCAGTGAAGACTCGGCTATATTGGGTCCGCTGAGCCACTGGGGAGCTTGGTGAAACAGCTCGAGGGAGCAGCCAGGCAACCTTCGCTTGTATTTCGGGGTGCGGGGGTGGGGGCTGTGTGACCAAGGCGCCCAGGGATGGCTGAGCCTGCGGAGGGGCTTCCAGGAAGACGCGTGTTCGTTCCCGGTGCTCCTGCCCCCGCCCCTTGACGCATATTTATGCAAGGCTTCCGCCCGGATTCCTCCAGCTGACCCACGCCCCAGCCGGGTTTGTGGGTGAGCTTTCTGTCCCTGTGAGTGACAGATGGCAGACGGTGTGAAGACACAGCGCCCCCTGCCGTCCGCTGACTCCAAGCACGGGGACCCCGCGGCTGCCCGCGAGCCCCGGGCTGGTTCCCTCCATCACCCCGCGCAGGACGGAGGGTGGGCCTGGCCACGAGGGTCCTGATGCTCTCCCATTTGTGCCCCTCTCAGCTCTCCAGGAGCTACAGCTGGACTCTGATCCCGGGGTCCGGAAGGCGGCGCTGGACACTCTCAAAATCTTGGACACCTGTAGTCAGCACCGGCTCTTGGCCTCACCCGAAGGGATCTCCTAGGTGGTCCGAGCGGAACTGTAAACCACCTCTCTGGAGCGCCAGACCCCACCGCGACAAGAAAAACGAGCTTTAGTTTAGTTTGTAAGAAACGCATTGTTCTAAAATACTCCTGTCCCTCTCTTTCCTCGCGGTGAAATAAACCTCCATTGCCGTTTGGAGGGCAGAGTCCTGACTGTCGGGTGACGACATCCAGAGCCAAGACAGTGGGGCACAGGGAGACCTGTCTCAAAGGGCCATTTCATTCCTGCTCCCCGCCCTGCCCCAAGTGTGTGATGTCAGATGGCCCCTCAGCCCAAAGGATCTGAAGCCACCTTTGTGTCTTCACTTGCATTCCCGTCGCACCCATGCTGATGGCGTGTCCCCTGCCAGGCACTGTGCCAGGCGGTGAGGGGGCCTGGGCTACTGTCCAGCCTCTGCTCCTGGGGATCCCACCCTTACAAGAAAAGGAGTTGTCCAGCAGCCAACCGTGATACACAGCAGAGGGAGAGGGGGGTGGCAGCCAGGGTGGAGGTGCTCTTGCAGCGTGTCGGGGAGTGTCCAGCAGCCTGGAGATAATCCAGGAGAGCCTCAGGGGGAGGTGACACGACACCCGGCCTACCCTCACCCTTCCCATCGTTGAGGCCTGATGGGACTGGCTGGGGCAGGGACCCAGCGAGGCCTGGAACAGAACCCGGCTGAGGGTCCAGAAGGAGAAATTATCTTCGTGTTCAAGAAACAAGCAGGGGAGAGGGGAGGGGAGTTGGGGAAACTTCCCACACTCAGGGCAACAGCAGAATAGTCTGGTTGTCCCCAGAGCCAGTAAAAGTGGGATTTCCAGACCGTCCCCACCACAGCGGCCAAAGGTGCTCCCCACACTGGGCTCCACCGGCGGGAGAGGGCTGCTGAGCTGGCCAAAGAGTCGAGCCCCACCAACGGCCAAGTTATTTTCTGCCCAGTGGTAAAGAGTGTTGCTGCCGGAAAACTTGGAGACCACTGCTATGGTGGGCACGGCTATGCCACTCACGACAGGCCTGGGGAAAGAGCTACACATTTGTACAATTAGGTCTCTCATTCCCTTTGTGTTGGTGCAAAACATTTCCAGGTGGTTTCTAGAGCTAAACTTGAAAAGCGAAAATGTAAGACAACACAGTTTTTTTTTTTTTAAAGATTTTATTTTTCCTTTTTCTCCCCAAAGTCCCCCCGTACATAGTTGCATATTTTAGTTGTGGGTCCCTCCAGTTGTGGCATGTGGGATGCCGCCTCAGCGTGGCCTGATGACTGATACCATGTCTGTGCCCAGGATCCGAACCGGCAAAACCCTGGACCGCTGAAGCAGAGCATGCGAACTTAACCACTCGGGCACGGGGTTGTCCCCTGACAACACAGTATTTTTGATGCTGAGAGTAGGGTAGGTTTTCTTTTAAAAGTAACAGCGGGGGACCAGCCCCATGGCATAGTGGTTAAGTTCAGCCATTTGGCTCTGGTGGCCTGGGGTTTGCAGGTTCCGATCCCAGGCACAGACCTACACACTGCACATCAAGCCATGCTGTGGCAGTGTCCCACATAAAAAATAGAGGAAGATTGGCACAGATGTTAGCTCAGGGACAATCGTCCTCACCAAAAAAAAAAAAAAAGTTAACAGCAGAAGCGGGAAAAAATAGTTAATCGATCTGACTTTGTTAAAGTGTCACTGCTGTACAATAAAATGCCATCAAGTTAAATGACAGATCACAGATGGAGGAAGTTGCTTACAATGTGTATAAAACTAGACTGGTTCATGTAATTGGATTGGTATCCAATATACCCAACTCAGTGAGAAAGCAAACAAAAAGTGTCATGAGGGGACGCTTGGAAAGCCAGTACCCCAGGAAGACACGCCAACTGCAGTGTAGTCCATTTCACAGCCACCATAGTGGCACCGACTGTGGCAGTAACATGGGGCAGTGGCACTTCTTATATTGCTCCCCGGAATGCAAATGGGAGCAGCCCTTTGGGAGAGCAGTTAGGCAATCATTAGGGAAGTTGAAGACATGCCTATTGGAGGCCGATTCACGTCGAGGTCTGTGCCACAGGTAAACCTACACACGCACAAGGACCACGGCTCAATGCCTTCTCAGCAGCAAATGGCCAGCACGACATCTGAGTAAACCGTGGGCCTGAGGACTCTTAAAACGAGAGCAACCCCCAGGGTCGCAGCTCCCAGCCGGTCAAACACTTCTCGGAGGAACAAAGTTGCAGAATGCATGGAGTACTGTTACTGATGTAAAGTCAAAACACAGACCATTCCGTATAAAGGTCATGGGTCCTTTGTCAGCAGAGCCTATCAATTGCCTGGGGCCCAGGCCCAATCCCTTCTGCCCGGTCTCCCTCCACTAGACGACAGAACAGCAAAAACCTGATCTTCCAGCCCCTCTGGCAGGTGGGCCTGGCCTGGCTGGAGACCGCAGCACAGGTCTGCTGGGTGTGATGGGGGGACGAGGCAAGGCACACGCAGTTTGGGGCAAAGACGACAGTTTTCCCGATAAAGAGGAAAGGATTGTTTGTGCTCTTCTTAGGAAGCTGCAGGCACGAGAAAGAAGGGTCTAGAAAAATGGCAGGGGCCACTCCAGGCTTGGCTGAGCCCGAGTCAGCAGTCCCTGCCAGCCTGGGCCTCCTGCGAGTGTGAGGCCCTTGGCCAGGTGCTCAGCTCCTTACTGATTCACAGGGCCCTGGACTGAATGTGTCCCCAGACCCCAGTGTGATGGCAGCTGAGATGGGGCCCTTGGAAGTGACTTGGGTCAGATGAGGTCATGAGGATGGGCCCTCCTGATGGGATCAGTGCCCCTATAAGAAGAGACCCCAGGAAGCACATGCTGACTCCACCATGTAAGGACGCGGCGAGGTGGCCTCCTGCAAGCCAGGCAGAGGGCTCTGCCCAGGGCCCGACCATGCTGTGCCCTGAGCTTGGCCTGCCAGCCTCCGAGACTGTGCGAAACCAACTTCTGGTGTTCAGGTACCCAGTCTACGGTATTTTGCCATGGCCGCCCGCGCTAACACAGGTAACGAGGCCCCAGCGTAAAGGGTACACATCGCCACCAGGAGAGTGGTCGCCCAGGGAGGGGACAGGAAAGAGAGGTGTGTGACTTAATCTTGTCTCTAACCTTTCATTTAAAATAAAAAGTCTATGACACTCAGCAATGTTTTGCTTCATTTACTCAGGATGGTTGGTACATGGGTTTTGTCACTGTGTTCTGAATATTTGAAATATTTTATTAAAAGTCACTGTGATATCCTATTATGAACAGCTCCAACAAATGTCATGAGACGTCATGGATGCCACGTGGCTGTAAGTGTTCTGGGACCATCACAGGACTGCTTACATACAGCATGTTTTCATCCAAAAACATTAAGTTGTTAGGAATTACTTTTTCTGGGTGAGTTATATTATGATTCAATTTACTACTGTCTAATATGGAAGATACCAAGTCCCCTGGGTCTGAATTTAAAATTTAAAAGACTCAGCAGCTGTATTTTCCTCCCAGGACCATTAGATCCGGGGTTTAAACTTAGGTTTCATAGCAAACAATATTCTTTAACAAAACAGGAAATGCAGCGGAGAATTCTCTGGACGTAGCTAAATCTAACAAAGAAACCATGAGAAAAATAGGCCTATAAAGGATAACATTAAAAATCTTAATTGAGCAACTTTATTCAAATAATTTCTATAGCAAGAACTCAGAGTTATCTCAATGGAACCAATTTCATTGAAATTTGCTTCGAAGGGCAGATAAGTGAAGCAGGTTCTAACAATCCTGAGAATTAAAAAAAAAAGGGGGGAGAGGAACAAAATTCTAAAATAACTTGGCTATAGATTTTTCAGCTTTGCATCTTCCTAACACAAAATCACTTTTCTCTTCCATCCTCAAAGATGTGTTGTTCTTTCCTCTAGGAAAAAAAAAAAAAGACAAAGAAAATGATTTCAGTAAAATGCCACTAGAATTCCCAACACCAGCCACCAAAAGCAGAACTGTTTCATATTTATTCCATTGCATGGATATTAATATTTGTGTGTCCACTATAGAAAATGCCATCATGCTTAATAAATACCCTAAGAATGTAAAAAGAAAGAAAAAACCAACCTAACAGTAACCCGTCAAGCAGGCAGGGCAACGTGGGGGTTAATTCCACAGGTTTCAGATCCTGGCTCAGCCCCGCCCGGCATGTGTGGATTCAGGAGTTTAACACTTAGGCTGTGCCCTTGTTTATAAAAAGGGCCAGGACCTGCCTATTGGGCAGAACCTATCTACTCAACGGCTTGTGTGGGGGTTAAGTAACTGAAGGTGTGGAAAGGGTCAGTGTGGCCTGGGGCTCGTACAGCATGCAGATGTCAGCCACTTAAATTCCTTCTGTTGTCATAGCTCCTAAAGATTTGATCCCTTTCCTCAAGAAACGTATAATTTAAGTAGGGAAAGAAAAAAAATACGGAAAACGGTTAAGTGTGTTGATATCATGGTTTAAGACAACTGCAAAAAGCCCCTGGGGGTGGACGCCACGACTTGTCAAATCCCAGGGGGGCTGGGAGAGTTCTCCTCACGGTCCTCCACGGCCAGGCGCGTGGACTCACACCCTCCTGTGTAAAGCCGAGGCCCGCTGCCTGTGGCCCCGGACTGAGCCGGGGAAAAGCGAGAGGAGACCCTGTACTGAGCATCCAGAGGTGACCTCACGGGGCCCAGAGGGCAGCTCAGGGGGGACCCACTATGCTCCAGGGGCTGAGTCAGCAGGTGGCTCGAGAGGTGATGAGGCGGGAAAAGGCACAGAAGTGAATCCGAGGGACAGGTGTCTAAAACGAACAGGTTAGGGGGCCCATGAGGAAGAAGCAGGGACAGTGGGACAAGGGAGCTGTGACATGTCAGGGGCTGGGAGAATTGTCGGGGATGGCTCCGGGGCTGAGGGGGTCTGCGGTGAAACACGCCCTCCCTCTCGAGGGAGAAATCAATCAGGTTGTTCTGAGAATGAACTATGAGCAGACAGAATGCAAGGGTCTGCCCTAAGCACGTGGCTGGATCCCAGAAAGCCTCAACTGCCCAGGACTCAGAACTGCCCCCAAGTCGCCCTGCTGACGCTTGGTCTGAGAAAGCCAGGTGGGCCTGGGGAGGGCGGCAAACAGCCAGAGGCCCAGACAAAAGGGAAAGAGCCACCAAATCCAGCGGACGGAGGACCCTGCCCAAGCAGGGCCTCCTGGGGTACGGGCCGCTCGCCTGGTCCGGCTGGCCCTGGCCGACTCCCCCGGGTTCCACCTCTGGCCCTGCCTAAGCCTTGACCCCAGAAGGAGGGGTCCTGGATGGTAAACCTTTCCATAACCTGAACATTACATCAATCCTCGACCGGAAAGACAAGTTACACCACAGGCCTGTTTAATCTGACAAAGGCTCCCGTGAGGTTAAAGCCACAGGGACCGGCCATCAGGAGGTGCTGGTGGTGGGATGTGTGGTTTCAGTCGAGCACGAGCCAGACTGCAGGCTGGGAAGACAAGAGCGAGGCAGGAAGTGGACACAGAAGGAAAAAGGAAGACTGGACCGTGAGTCCGAGCTTGAGGAAGAGCAGGAGCCAGCGGCGGCCCCTGGGGCTCGTGCAGGAAGAAGCAGGCATCTTCTGCACCCGCAGCCCCCAGGCCCACGTGGAGCCAAAGCGCCCCGAGGGTTTCTGAAATATTGTTCCAGAAGGGGAGCCACGCAGGTCTGAACACTGAGAAGCACGAGGGGCCAGAGGCAGGGAAGGACCATTGCGGGTACTGAGGGGCAATGACGGTGACCACTCAGGGGTTCCTCTCCGAGAGCAGACGCATCTTCCCCTGAGCCAGGATCACAGGACAAACAGGCAGAGGTGGGTGAACAGAAACTGGGACCTTGAGGGCGGATGGGGTCCATCTGCACGACCACTCGGGGGCCAGCCATTAGGTTGGGGTGAAAGGGGAGAGGAAGCATGTCCACCGCCTCACCTGCCCACACCTGGTGTGGGATGCTGGCTTCACGTAACATCCAGAAGCCAAACCAAACTGGGTCAAATCCCATGAGCCAGCGGGTAAGCAACGTGCCCTGACAACAGCCACAGCCGGGTCCAGCTTGCGGACACACTGACGTGCGTGCTGGGCAACCTGGCACTGATGCAAAAAGCTTAACACCCACACTCACCCCACCGTCTCTCATCGTGTCTCTGGGGGAAACAAAATGACGCACCCACATTAGAACTTTAGCTTCAGATCCGCACGAACTAAACTGGAGGAGGAGGGGACGGGCACAGACGGCCTTCAAGGGGAGGGCACTGGGATTATGGGCGGAGCGGGTGCGTGTGGCCCCGAGCAGGCCGGGCCCCCTACACGTCTGCGAGGCTGCCCTGGCTGCTCTGTCCCTACTAGGAAACCCCAGAAGGAAACAGAAAGTCATTATTTCCAGATCAGTTTCGCCCCACAACAGCTCTTTTCTGAGTGTAAGATGAAGAGGCTAGAAATGCCACTGTTTGACAAGGAAGGAGGTATGGAGCTCGATAAATGAGGCTGTTTAGAAAATCCCCTAAATGCGTTCCATTGCAAAATGCGTAAGACCTTTCCTATAAGAACGTGTCAGCTCCACCTCAAAGCATCTTACACATGAACACACGCTTGATAGAAACGCCAATTTTGGAGGAAGGGAAAGAATTTTGGAAAAAGTTTATAAAAATGAACACTTAGGTAAAAATCCTGTCGGAAAGCAACCACATTCAACAGAGAACGTACCTTCTTCTCTTCCCAGTCGCACTGTGAGGAGCCGACCTCTTCCCCTGGCCTTGGGATGGCTTTGCCCACCATGCGTGAGGAATCTCGGGAAGTGGCTGACCGGCCATACACCCCAGGATCTGACAGTCGGCATCTTTTGGCCGGGGACTCGTGGTCCTTCCCAGCAGCAGACACAGAGCATGTGGATGGATGAACCTCAACTGTGGTTGAGCCCAGTGGACCTCTGACACTCCGCTGGGGTGAGGATGACAACTTTAGGGAACCCTGGAAGCCAAAGTCTGGGTTCACTTTTCCTAAGAAGTCTTCTTTTTGATACCGAGCTTTCACACTTGCTTCATCTGGAGACACCCCAATACACAGAGGTGCCTTCGTCCGCTGCGGTGACGTTTGGCAATACTTCTGATGAAGCTTGTCAAATTTCTCTTTAATTTCATCGTAACGACCCCTTCCACAGCTTAGAGGTCGTATCCTCGGCACTGAAATGGCTCTGCTGGGTGACACTGACTTCCTAAATATTCCCAGACTGTTTCCTTGAAAAAGAAGGCCAGCTGTCTGCTCCGAGCGGCCTGGGCTCCATGTGGGGTTGGTCTTCGAAAGCAAGAGAGAAGAATCGCTTGTTGGCAGGCATCTATCTGCGTCGAGTGATCTGCCCAGGTTTTCAAAAGCCTCATTTAATTTCTTAGCTTTTGCTTTGATGTGAAAGCTATTCGGCCTGTGGGTTTCTAAGCTCCGGGGGCCACCAGGGCTTGCTGGACCACCTCTGTACACATCCACAGCCGAGGAGCTGGGGAGGTAAGTCAGGCAGGACTGCTTCCTGGGATCCGGGCAATATTCCTGATGCAGCTTATCAAATTTGATTTCGATCTCCCGATAATGCTTCCCTCCCTCGCATGGCAGTGTTCTTCGTCTGGAAACTATTTTTACAGGAGAAATTAACCATTTTAATGCCCTAATTCTATTTTCCTGGTCAAGGCGATACATGGCACCGGAGTCTAAAGAAGTCAGTGAAGAATCCTTCTGGAATGTTCCTTTAAGCTCCTTCCAACTTGGATCTAATTTATGGATTTGGAGTTTGTTTACTTCAAGAATAGCTTTGTCCAGTTTTAAACCTGTCTTGTGGCCAGAAGCACTGAGTAAGTTCTCGCAGGCTCTTAACGCCCCCACCTCTTTCGCTGGCTCTGGACGGGCTGACGGTCCCTCCTGGGGGCTCCCTCGCAAGTGCCTGCGCGCTCTGCAGCGCGTCCTGTTCACTCTGCCCTTATGCCTGAACCTCTGCCTGGAGTTCCAGTTTTGAATGATGAACGTCTTAGTGGAGATGATGCACGACGGCTTCGTGCTCAGCAGCCGGCTCATGGAGTGCAGCATGCCCGCGTACATGTCGCTGATGGTCACGTCGCAGATGTCCTCGGCTTCAAAGGACTGGCTGCTTGAGAGGCTGTTACCACCGGCCCCTTGTAGCAACAGACTGTCATTTCTAGGCACCACGGCCAGGTCTGTGGAGCAAGAATGAGAAGGGCCACTCTCTCTGGGAGATGACGCTGGCTTGATCGGGCTCCCGGGACTCTTTTCAGAGATAATATCGCAGCATCCTGGAGAAGAACACACACACGAGGTACAGGTGCGTTACCATTCAGACCTGTCCGCATGCAGAGGTCACGGAACCAAAGAGTGAGTCATGACCGTAATGTGTTTTGTAAGCAATATAAAAAGAATAAAAGAGAAAAACTCCATAAATACTTGGGAATAGACTCCTCAGATTTCTTTCTGGCTATCAAACTTAAATTTCTACTCTCCACCTGAACTTCCCAAAAAGACTCTTCCTTCCCCACATGATGGTTTAGAACTTGGTCACCTTTTCAAAACTAATTAGATGCCAGAAAATAATGACGCCGTTTACCTACAGGGCTGGGTGGGGAAGGCATAAGTCCCGTGAATACACCTCTTTATACGGCTTTGACCTGTGCATCATGTTAAATGCTTCCATATTAAGAAAAAATAAAAGTAAACCAACAAGGATAGGGATAACTCTAAAAGTGAATAAGGACCAAAAAAATGAACCTCTCTGTGTATCAAACTGATAACAAATGAAAGAGAAAAAAGAACCCAAGTAACTTTGAACACAACACTCTGAATGTGCTCCCTGGGTGGGATATTGTCTACGGGTAACAGAGCGGAAATCTTGAACCTTCATCAGCAGATTGAAGCAAGTGGCCACTGGTGCCGTGATTCTGAAATTACTTTGAGTTGCACAACTGACCAAATGAGCGTACGTTATTGGCGCTGGTGACAATGGTGGGGGGCAACTATAGAATCAGGGGTGGGGAAGACAAGTGCTCAAAAACCAATGGGGACAGGTCAGAGGACATAGAAGCCAGCATGAAAGGTGCTCCTTTAGGCTAATTCTGGGATGACTTGAGCATCACGCTGAATACTGGCAATGGATGCTAACATGTGAATTAAAAAAAAGGTCCATGAGTTCTTACTGATTCTAGAAAAGTAAAAAAAAAAAAAAAGCATGTGAGAGAGATAAAGGAAGGAAAAAAAAGAAATGGAGGGGAGACCGCACTTCTTTAGAGAAGAATGCCAACAAATGCACGCAGAAGGAACGGCAGAGCCAGAAAAGGACTGGTTTGCAGGCACCAACTCAGGTAACAGTCATGACTGGACCTAAAACCCCGGGGTGGGAGGTTTCTGGGGAAAAGGCCTCCAGGTAATCTGAAGGGATTGCCCTCAGGCGACTCCAAAGAGAAGTGAGAAACCTGGCAGATCCCTCCTGGACTCAGCAACCAAGCTCAGGAGTCACCAGCAACAGGACAGACTGACGGGACATCCTGAGAGGACGCAACATCACCTGTGTAGTAATTTTGTCAAAAATGTTTAATGTGAACTTAATCTAGAGGAGACAATCAGACAAGTCCCAATGTGGGGCACATTCTGCAAAACTATTGGCCAGGACTGTCTGAGAGTCAATGTTGGAAAGACAGTGACGGTGACGGCAGCAAGGCCAGGGAGCCCACCTGGACTGAAGGAGAAACTGAAGCAACGATGATGCCCGGGTGGCTCTGAACGGGTTAAACAAACAAGAAAGGCTCCAAGGGACACCACTGGCACAACTGGGCACACTGTATTGTGTCGATGCTAAATTTCTGGCATGTGCCAAGTTTACTGTAGTTGTACAGGGAAATCACCTGTTCTCAGGAGACACTTGTGAAGCATTCAGGGATAATATAGATAGGAGTGCAAATAAATATATGTGTGTGGGGGGGGCGGTGATAAAGCAAATGTGACAAAATGCAATTGTCAATGCAGGTGAAGGATGCTTATTGTATGAGTCCTATGTTTCTGGAGATTCAGAAACTTTCCAAATGGTAAGCTGGGATAAAGAGCTGTGCCAGAGTCCCAGAAGGAAGAAGCATTGCATTTTTTAACTCTTCATAGTTTACTATGCAGTGCAGGAGTCTCTGCTGACGTTGATGACACATGCACAGGGGGCGCCCAGCGTAAGGGGCACGGCTGCTCTACCAAAAGTGAACGGGTCACGGTTTATGACAAGTTTCTGTCACACTCACCATGGGCAGGCCTGGCGGGCAAGGTCAACGAACGGACCAGGGTCCCACATGTGTCCTTTCCACCTCCATAACTGGCACGCTGAAATGAAAGCGAATGGCTGTAACAGAGGACTGTCAGGAGTTGACTCCGTGCACGAAGATGCTCCCCCTGCAATGCCACGCCCGCAGGACGGCGTGAGAGGCTGCTCCCCTCAACCACACTGTGCCTCCCAGCTCGGCAGCAGCGGTAACAAGCCTGTGACCACAATGACAGTGGCCAGTTGTGGTGGGAAGAAGCATCTTGGTAAACTCCTAAAACTTCGTCCACGTGGCTTCCAGGGTGCCCCCCCACAGAGGGCCACCAGTCTCTGCCAGGAGCCCCCTCAGTTCCTCCTCCACCGTCACACTCTGACAGCAGGAACACTGGGGCCAGGTGGATGGTGGGCAAGGAAAACCCGCCCTGAGATGACAGAGCTGTTCCCAGCCCCGGTGTCCTCCCGGAAAGACAGGGCAGCCAGAGGCCACTGTCCGCTGCCCTTCCAGTCCCTCTGCGGTCCTCAGAGACGGGCTTTCCAGCGGTCAGCAGCACAGTAAGAAAATAAATCCATCCCTCTAAGTTTGCTGCCTTCGAGATGAATTATTTGTTCCACAACACGTACTTCCGAGTTAATCGGTATTGAAATCCCTTTTATTTAATGAAAAGATACTGACAGGACTCGGGACACTAGGAGTTGGCATCCTTATGGCAACTTCCAGCTTTAGCTTTCCAGCTCTTCTTTGGGCAAAGCTCGGGGAGACCGGCTGCCTGGAACTTGGAGGGCACTGAGCCTGGGAGGGGGCCGGCGAGGCCCCCACATCTCCAGGGCCTCACCGCTGCCCCCAGCTCGCCTCACCCCAACAACACGGCCGTGGGGCAGGTGGGACAGGCACCTTGCAGCCAACACCAGCCCCGGTCACACCAGGAAAGGGGGTGGTGGGAGGTATGGCTTCCCTTATTACGCAGCTTAAAACCCCTCCCCCCAGGGGTCGGGGCCCAACGAGATTTCTGTGAGCTGCCCCAGAACAGAGTGGGCAACAGAGGGCGCACCCCCCCGGTTTCCCCGATCTGACGGCCCTAGTGGACCCGAGGGTTTACTCCAGAAGAGCAGACACCTGCGAGCCTGTGAATAAAAGAGTTTGGAAACAATTGCTCAAAATGCTCTTTACAGGCTCTGTAGGGAGTGAACAAGAACTTGACTGCATCGCACTCAACATGTCTCCAGTTCATGACGTGATTGTATAGAGACATGTCCTGGCAAGCAGGTTACCTGGAAATACCCTTCGTCCTGCAGGAGGATATCCACTTGGGTCAAGTACTTCCTTCTCAGCTCATTTTTCAAAGGGTTCCAAGGCGCTGCAGGCTGATAAAAGAGAGAAGTCAGTGTTCGTAAGAGCTTCTAGGTATGGCTCTCTCTTGAAATCTGGAACAAATGGGCAAGCTCGTTAAGGTGCAAATCATTATACGAAGTTTCCAGTCACTTTCCCACCTCCTGGTGTTAACGGTGCAGAGTGGTCCAGCCCCTCTGAAAGTCCACCTGACCCAGAAATCTGACTTTAGGGAATTTACCCAGTGGTAATAATGCAAAAGAAAGTAAAAAGACAAAAAAAAAAAACAAGTCTGGAGAGGTTTATGACAGCATTACTGGAATAGAAAAAAATTTAAAACAGTCTGAATATTCTTAGTTGAGTTCAGGACTCAACCAATAGAAATGACCCCACGTGGTATATTTTTAAGAAAAAAAGTCCAGGGTCCCAACTCAGGGGGCAGGGATGGTTGCCTCTCCCTCCCTCATCTGCCACCCACTGGAGACAGGGGGTCTCAGCCTCACTCTGCCCTGAGTAGGGCTGAGTCAGGGATGGGGACGCAGACGGCGGGTAACACACACACACACACACACACACTGTTCTGTCTGTTACTGTTGGGGCCACCTGTATCCCCTTCACTGTCAGCCATACCTAATACTTCAAAAAGTGCCCCTCTCCCCCCCAGAGTCATCTTATTCTAGTTAGACACCAAAGTCACACGTGGGTGCATGGGCTAACCTCTCCACAAAAAGCGATTTTAGAGGAAAAACCACACGCTAGCTATCTGAGCATCTGCCATGGGGCCAGTAAGTCGCTCTAGTGGATTATGTTCTGTGTACTCTCGTCTATTCCAGCAGAGAGCGAAGGTGAGAATCAGGTCCTGTGAGGAGACAGGTGGTTTCTGGGACCACTGGGACCCTCTGGGAGACAGACGTGGAACAACGGCCTACCCGGCTATGTGACCTCGTGACGAAACGGGCTTTCAAGGGCTGACCTGGAAATCCTTCCTAGAACACCCTCCTTATAACACTGCCTCTACGGGGTGAGGCCGACTCAGAACCCAGCTTCCAATGTGTGCGCTGGATCAGGCACACGGCACACTGTGAACCACAGCTGGGCTCGTTGTGTGCACAGGGACCAGCATCCAACAGCTGCGTAAGTTCAGAAAATCAGGCTGGAACCGGGGGCAGTCAGGGCGGGCAAGGGCTAGACTGGGAAGGAGCGACTTGCTGCCTTGGGGGACGAGAAGGGGAGACCAGAGACTTGAGGGGCGGGATCAGCAAAGAGCGAGCCTCAGGGGAGGTCTTCAAGGGGGATGCACACTTGCCCCCTGGCCTCGACTGTCCCATCATTACAAAAGGCAGGTCTCACCACCAAGGCCCCGGCAGCCAGGTCTTCCTGGTATACAGTTCCATCAACATCGTCACTTTTCGAATCTAAGAGTGAAAAAGGAAATCTCAATCAGAATTTTAAAGAAAGCTTGCATTCTTCTTTCAAGGATAGTTTTCGTATCACTTGAGTCTGTTCGACAGTAAACATTCCTGTTGCTTCAAGGCTGCTCCCTTCAATGAGGACACAGCTGTCTGTCGCTGTCCTGGTTATCAGGCAACCTCCCAGAACAGGAAGATGCCTCAGGTGGAGGGAGGGAAAATCAGCCTTCATATCACCTCTAGCTCTTTCAATGGCCTTGGATCCTAGAAGGCACTTCAAGATGTTCTAGCTTTTAAAATGCACCTTAGAAAAAGTCCTAAGGAGGAGTCTAGACTTGAAATGTTGTAACAGAGGCATGTCAGGCCAGTCCCTCCCGACCTTGCTGGAATTTCTAGCACGGGGCCACTCACCCTCTCCCAGGGTTGCTGTGCAGGCCGTGGGAAGCTCGTGACCTCTGGCTGCGGCTTGCTCGGGGTCGTCTTTCCTGCCTACTGTCCTCACATGGGAGTCCTCAAAGTGCAGAAGGCGACAAAGACATGCTCGTGTCAGTAATTACACATTTCAAAGCCACTGTAAAGTAACAAACCTACATCCTTCCTTTAGCATGAGAGAGAACAGGAGGTTCACAAAGCTTCTCTTCTAGTACATTCCGGGATAAAAGGTTCCTAGGAGGTGGATAGTAGAGGTTCCCCTTGGAAAAGGAGCAGAGCTTTCTTCCTCCCGTCGTGCCCAGGGCTGCGATGTCAGAAACCACTCGGGTGGCGTGTGATGAAGCAGGCGGGGGAGAAGCGAGGGAAAGGGAGCGGGCCTGCCCGGCCCACGCGTGGCCGCAAACGGAAGCCAAAATGCAACAGGACAGGTCCGTCACTGGATCAGCAGGTTGATCCAGAGGCCCTGGGGGCCTTTCCCTGATCTTGCTTGTGACCCTGCACGTGGGAGCCAATTTTAGCCTGAGCTCCACTCCCAGGGGTGGCCAACCATCCTGACCAGGACTCATGCCACGGGGTGGTCAGTGGGCCACCCCTGGGGAGGCTGTGCTTCCTCTGGTGCCTGATCAGCACCACTGGCCTCACTAATAATCATGACAAAGGCCATCAGTGGGTCCCCACTAGCGGAATTCAAGAATTCGGGATAACAGACTGGCTACAATATTTTAGGAAGCCCCCAGCCTTGCAAGCACAGGAGTGAGGAGTGGGGAGCCCTGTCCCTTGAGAGGCAGCCCTGAGGCATCATCTCTGAGGGGATTTGGGGCTGCCTGGGGACACTGTAACTGCATCCCGCCTTGGGAATGTTGCCCCCTTTGCCTCAGGTAATTTGGGCCTGATCACCTAGACGGACGGGCGGGACCTGGGGGTGGTTACAGAGCTGTTTTGTGGCTGCTGTGTCTGGATGAGACAGAAGTTGGTTTGAGGAGGGGGAAGCAGCCCTGGGCATGGCCTCTAACGATCGGCCCTCTGGGGTCTACAAAGAGAACCGGGCCTTGCATTGGGTCCAAACTGGCTTAGGTCAACGCATAGTCCATGGGCCTGCCTCCCACAGCCTCCAGGCAGCAACCTGGGGACGGGGGGCACCATGAGTATTCGGTTGTCTGGGAAAAGGAGGAGGCAGGGGGCTGGCCCCGTGGCCGAGTGGTTAAGTTCGTGCGCTCCGCTGCAGGCGGCCCAGTGTTTTGTCGGTTTGAATCCTGGGCACGGACATGGCACTGCTCGTCAGACCACGCTGAGGCAGCGTCCCACATGCCACAACTAGAGGAACCCACAACGAAGAATACACAACTATGTACCGGGGGGCTTTGGGGAGAAAAAAGGAAAAAATAAAATCTTTAAAAAAAAAAAAAAAAAAAAGAAAAGGCGGAGGCAGATCCTGGCAGAGCCACCCACAGTAACTTCAGTGAGTGGTCATCCCAGACTACACCCAGTTTCCTAATTCCGGGAAAGGGGCCTATAATTCTATAGACCCCAGGTAGGGGTCCTCCTACATTTAAGCAAAAACCTTAAATAAATATCCAGATGACAACATTTGCCCCCTGGACCACGCAAGCACTGGTCGGATTGGTGGGCATCACTATTATGTATAACTAAAGAGGACATATTTTTTGACCTAATAATCCCACTTTCAGGCATTCACTGAACAGGAGCGATACCAGCACTGGGAAGAGACAAGACGATTCTCTGAGGACTGTTTGTAACAGGGGCCTTACAAATAAAGTTTTATTGGAACACAGCAACACACTCATTCACATATCATCCACGGCTGCTTCCCCCTCACAGCACAGAGCTGAGCAGCTATGAAAAGGGCCATACAACCAGCAAACCCTAAAATACTTATCATCTGGCAGGAAAAGTTTGCTAATCTTGATTTATAAAAAAGGAAGTTGCAAAAGGCTAAATGTTTATCAACAAGAGAGTAGTTAAAAAAAAAAAGTGACTGGAGAAGAGCCAAGATGGCGCCGTGAGTAGTCCTCTTTGTCTCTCGCCCTTCGAGTCTACAATTGTTTGGACACTTATCGCTTGACAAAGGATATCCAGACAGCATCTCAGGACGTCTGAGACACCCACGCGACTATACATCGGAAGGCGGATGGACTTTCCTCCGGGAGGATGTGGAAATAGGTGAAAACTCTCCGACCCCGACGGGCAGCCTAGTACCCGCAAGCGGCTTTCTTCCAACGGACGCCCCCAGAGGATCCACACACATCTAGGGCAGGAGCGAGAACACAACAGAGGAGCGACGGTGGAAACAGGTGACCAGAACCCTACCTAAACCCCCTGCAATTACTCCTAAACGCAGAGGGAAACTTTGGAGGTGCACACCTGAGCCCGTGGGGAGAGTCTCTCCCCGCCATTGGCGGGGAGACCCAGCCTGGTGCTCGGGGCGCCCGGAGGGTCCCAGAGAGAGACACGGAGGGCACGGAGATCTCCCAGCTGCCGTTGCCCGCCCCGTGGGACTAGGGATTGCCGGAGATCTCGGAGAGGACCGGGGCTGGGGGAATTTTCAAAGGCCGGTTCTGCGACCCGGAGGGGAAGCGCCGGAGCTCCGCCCGGGCAGCAGACAAAACTCTCTGTCTGCCGTTAGCAGAGGGGCCACGCTGAGCATTCACGGCTCCAGCAGAGGCCCGGAGAGAATCCCAGAGGGCGGGGCGACCCCCAGCTGCCGTTGCCCGCCCCGTGGGGCTAGGGATTGCCGGAGATCTCGGAGAGGACCAGCGCGGGGGGAACTTTCAAAGGCCGGTCCGGCGACCCGGAGGGGAAGCGCCGGACCTCCGCCAGGCAGCAGACAAAACTCTCTGTCTGCCATTAGCAGAGGGGCCACACCCAGCATTCAGGGCTCCCGGCAGAGGCCCGGAGAGAATCCCAGAGGGCGGGGCGACCCCCAGCTGCCGTTGCCCGCCCCGTGGGGCTAGGGATTGCCGGAGATCTCGGAGAGGACCGGGGCTGGGGGAACTTTCAAAGGCCGGTCCGGCGACCCGGAGGGGAAGCGCCGGACCTCCGCCAGGCAGCAGACAAAACTCTCTGTCTGCCATTAGCAGAGGGGCCACGCCCAACATTCAGGGCTCCCGGCAGAGGCCCGGAGAGAAGCCCTGAGGGCGGGGCGACCCCCAGCTGCCGTTGCCCACCCTGTGAGGCTAGGGCTTGCCGGAGATCTCAGAGAGGACTGGGGCTGGAGAGAGTTCCAGAGACCCAGCTTAGTAGCCTAGGGGGAAACCCTACAGGCTCACAGCAGCCTTAGGGAAAGCCTCTGCACAGCACCAGTAGAAGGCACCCAGCCGCCAGCCACAAGGCTGGAAGACCCCAGGGCAAAAGCAGCATAGGTAGGTGTACCAACCACAGACTGTAGAAGATGCCAATAGCTCTCCTGCGACCCATAGAGGACAAGTGAGATTTGGTGGGTGCCGACAGCAACGGAGCGACAAATATAAGTGATCCCACCCCTGGCCACTGGAAAAGCCCATAACACCGTTGCAGACCCCAAGGAGAGAGCACATCTAGGTGGGCTGCAACAGTAGGCACCTGCAGCCTGAAGCCCCCCTGTGACGGCCCCCACGGCAGAGGAGGGAATCCAAAGGGCCACTGTGGCTACGAAGAGGGGCCCAGGCCCAGTTAGCAACTACGGACAGGGTTCCTGGTTGGTGAAGTATAAACAGCTGCTCCCCACACCGCAGCAGCTGAAACAAGTGAAAGGAGCAACTAAACTCTATCTCCATGCGGAGGCACAAATCAACAACATCAAGCAATATGAAAAAATACA
This sequence comes from Equus asinus, assembly GCF_041296235.1. Classification (NCBI taxonomy): domain Eukaryota; kingdom Metazoa; phylum Chordata; class Mammalia; order Perissodactyla; family Equidae; genus Equus; species Equus asinus. The sequence continues at coordinate 7,424,728 of NC_091808.1, read as the reverse complement.
TTAAATCTCCAGAACAGAAAGAAAGCAACAAATACACAGAAAACAATCCCAAAGAAAATGAGATATATAACCTAAATGACGATGACTTCAAAACAGCCATCATTAAGATTCTCAATGAGTTAAGAGAGAATTCTGACTGACAACTCAACGAGTTCAGGAGCTATGTCACAAAAGAGTTTGCTACGATAAAGAAGAACCAAACAGAAATATTGGAAATGAAGAACACAATAGAGGAGATTAAGAAAAATCTAGATGCTCTGAACAGTAGGGCCGATAATATGGAGGAAAGAATTAGCAATTTGGAAGATGGCAATATAGAATTGTTGCAGGCAGAGGAGGAGAGAGAAGCAAGACTTAAAAGAAATGAAGAAACTCTCCGAGAATTATCAGACACAATTAGGAGATGCAACGTAAGGATTATAGGTATACCAGAGGGAGAAGAGAAGGAGAAAGGGGCAGAAAACCTATTCAAAGAAATAATGGCTGAGAACTTCCCAAATCTGGTGAGGGAGATGGATCTTCAGGTGACAGAAGCCAATAGATCTCCAAACTTCATCAACGCAAGAAGACCAACTCCACGGCATATAGTAGTGAAGCTAGCAAAAGTCAACGACAAGGAGAAAATATTAAGGACAGCCAGGCAAAAGAAACTAACCTACAAAGGAACCCCCATCAGGCTATCAGCAGATTTCTCAGCAGAAACTTTACAGGCTAGAAGAGAGTGGAATGATATATTCAAAAATTTGAAGGACAAAAATCTACAGCTGAGAATTCTCTACCCAGCGAAAATATCCTTCAAATACGATGGAGAAATAAAAACCTTCCCAGATAAACAAAAATTAAGGGAGTTCATTGCCACAAAACCTCCTCTTCAGGAAATCCTCAGGAAAACCCTCATTCCTGAAAAATCCAAAAAAGGAAAGGGGCTACAAAACCAAGAGCAGAGGAGATAAGTAGAAGGACAACAACAGAGAGTAGCAGCTCTACATCAGAACAGATTAAACCATGGGACGAGAAACAAAGGAAACTGAAGAAAACCAGAAAACAAGACACAAAATGGGAGTGGTAGGCCCCCACGTCTCAATAATCACTCTAAATGTAAATGGATTGAACTCCCCAATCAAAAGACACAGAGTGGCAGGATGGATCAAAGAACAAGATCCAACAATATGCTGCCTCCAGGAAACACACCTCAGCCCCAAAGACAAACACAGACTCAGAGTGAAGGGATGGAGAACAATACTCCAAGCTAATAATGAACAAAAGAAAGCAGGTGTCGCTATACTAAAATCAGACAAGGTAGATTTCAAAGCAAAACAGATAAAGAAAGATAAAGAGGGACAGTATATAATGATAAAAGGGACTCTCCACCAAGAAGACATAACACTTATAAATATATACGCACCCAACACAGGAGCACCAAAATTTGTAAAGCAACTCTTAATAGAACTAAAAGAAGACATCAACAACAATACAATAATAGTAGGGGACCTCAACACACCATTAACACCAATGGACAGAACATCCAGACAGAAAATCAACAAGGAAATAATAGAATTAAATGAAAAATTAGACCAGATGGACTTAATAGATATATATAGAACACTTCATCCAAAAACAGCAGGTTACACATTCTTCTCAAGTGCACATGGAACATTCTCAAGGATTGACCATATTTTGGGAACCAAAGCAAACATCAATAAATACAAGAGAGTTGAAATAATATCAAGCATCTTTTCTGATCATAACGCTATTAAACTAGAAATCAACTACAAGAAAAAAGCAGAGAAAGGTGCAAAAATGTGGAGACTAAACAACACGCTTCTCAACAAACAATGGATCATTGAAGAAATTAAAGAAGAAATCAAATATTATCTGGAGACAAATGAAAATGAGAACACGACATACCAAATCATTTGGGATGCAGCAAAAGCAGTCCTAAGAGGGAAATTCATCGCAATACAGGCTCACCTCACTAAACAAGAAAAAGCTCACGTAAGCAACCTCAAACGACACCTAACGGAACTAGAAAAAGAAGAACAAACAAAGCCCAGAGTCAGTAGAAGGAGGGAAATAATAAAAATAAGAGCAGAAATAAACGATATTGAAACAAAAAAGACAATAGAAAGGATCAATGAAACAAAGAGTTGGTTCTTCGAAAGAATTAACAAAATTGACAAACCCCTAGCCAGACTCACCAAGAAAAGAAGAGAGAAAGCGCAAATTAATAAAATCAGGAATGACAGAGGGGAAATCACAACAGATACCAATGAAATACAAGAGATCATAAGAGAATACTATGAAAAACTATATGCCAACAAATTGAACAACTTGGAAGAAATGGACAAATTCCTAGACTCCTACAATCTCCCCAAACTGAATCAGGAAGAAATGGAGAATCTGAATAGACCAATCACAAGTAAGGAAATAGAAACGGTAATCAAAAACCTCCCCAAAAACAAGAGTCCAGGACCAGACGGCTTCTCTGGAGAATTCTACCAAACATTTAAAGAAGACTTAATACCTATTCTCCTCAAACTGTTCCAGAAAATTGAGAAAGATGGAGAACTCCCTAACACATTCTATGAAGCCAACATCACTCTGATCCCCAAACCTGACAAGGACAACACAAAGAAGGAGAACTACAGGCCGATATCACTGATGAACATAGATGCAAAAATCCTCAACAAAATTTTGGCAAACCGATTACAGCAATACATCAAAAAGATTATACACCATGATCAAGTGGGATTTATACCAGGGACACAGGGATGGTTCAACATCCGCAAGTCAATCAACGTGATACACTACATCAACAAAATGAAAAACAAAAACCACATGATCATCTCAATAGACGCAGAGAAAGCATTCGACAAGATCCAACACCCGTTTATGATAAAAACCCTCAGTAAAATGGGTATAGAAGGAAAGTACCTCAACATAATAAAGGCCATATATGATAGACCCACAGCCAACATCATACTCAATGGACAAAAGCTGAAAGCCATCCCTCTGAGGACAGGAACAAGACAAGGGTGCCCACTTTCACCACTCCTATTCAACATAGTACTGGAGGTGCTGGCCAGAGCAATTCGGCAGGAAAAAAAAATAAAAGGAATCCAAATAGGTAACGAAGAAGTAAAACTCGCGTTGTTTGCAGACGACATGATCTTATACATAGAAAACCCCAAAGAATCCACAGAAAAACTATTAGAAATAATCAACAACTACAGCAAAGTAGCAGGGTATAAAATTAACGTGCATAAATCAGTAGCATTTCTATACACTAACAATAAACTAACAGAAAAAGAACTCAAGAACTCTATCCCATTCACAATCGCAACGAAAAGAATAAAATACCTTGGGATAAACTTAACCAAGGAAGTGAAGGATCTATACAATGAAAACTACAAGACTTTCTTGAAAGAAATAGGCGATGACATAAAGAGATGGAAAAACATTCCTTGCACATGGATTGGAAGAATAAACATAGTTAAAATGTACATACTACCTAAAGCAATATACAGATTCAATGCTATCCCAATCAGAATCCCAAGAACATTCTTCACAGAAATTGAACAAACAATCCTAAAATTCATATGGGGGAACAAAAGACCACGAATTGCTAAAGCAATCCTGAGCAAGAAAAACAAAGCCGGCGGAATCACAATCCCCGATTTCAAAACATACTACAAAGCTACAGTGATCAAAACAGCATGGTACTGGAACAAAAACAGGTCCACAGATCAATGGAACAGAATTGAAAGCCCAGAGATAAAACCACACATCTATGGACAGCTAATCTTCGACAAAGGAGCAGAGGGCCTACAATGGAGAAAAGAAAGTCTCTTCAACAAATGGTGCTGGGAAAACTGGACAGCCACATGCAAAAGATTGAAAATTGACCATTCTTTTTCACCACACACCAAAATAAACTCAAAATGGATCAAAGACCTAAAGATTAGGCCTGAGACAATAAGTCTTTTGGAAGAGAATATAGGCAGTACACTCTTTGACATCAGTTTCAAAAGAATCTTTTCGGACACTGTAACTCCTCAGTTGAGGGAAACAATAGAAAGAATAAACAAATGGGACTTCATCAGACTAAAGAGCTTCTTCAAGGCAAGGGAAAAAAGAATTGAAACAAAAAAACAGCTCACTAATTGGGAAAAAATATTTACAAGCCACTTATCCGACAAAGGGTTAATCTCCATAATATACAAAGAACTCACACTGCTTAACAACAAAAAAACAAACAACCCGATCAAAAAATGGGCAGAGGACATGAACAGACATTTCTCAAAAGAAGATATGAATATGGCCAATAGACACATGAAAAGATGTTCATCATCGCTAATCATCAGGGAAATGCAAATCAAAACTACACTAAGATATCACCTTACCCCCGTTAGATTGGCAAAAACATCCAAAACCAAGAACGACAAATGTTGGAGAGGTTGTGGAGAAAGAGGAACCCTCATACACTGTTGGTGGGAATGCAAACTGGTACAGCCACTATGGAAAACAGTATGGAGATTTCTCAAAAAGTTAAAAATAGAAATACCCTATGACCCAGCCATCCCATTACTGGGTATCTATCCTAAGAACCTGATATCAGATATCTCAAGAGTCCGTTGCACCCCTATGTTCATCGCAGCATTATTTACAATAGCCAAGACGTGGAACCAGCCTACATGCCCAGAAACTGATGATTGGATAAAGAAGATGTGGTATATATACACAATGGAATACTACTCAGCCATAAAAAAAGACGAAATTGGCCCATTCACAACAATGTGGATGGACCTCGAGGGCATTATGTTAAGCGAAATAAGTCAGTCAGAGAAAGACGAACTCTATATGACTCCACTCATAGGTGGAAATTAGTATATTGAGAAGGAGATCTGATCGGTGGTTACCAGGGAAAAGGGGGGGTGGGGGGAGGGCACAAAGGGGGAAGTGGTGTACCCACAACATGACTAACAAAAATGTACAAGTGAAATTTCACAAGCTTGTAATCCATCATAACATTAATAAAAAAAAAAAAGTGACTGAATTATACAATGGATGATGGAGGAGTGTGCACAATATAAAGTAGAAAAAAAGAGTAAAAAATATGTGTATTCATAAATATATGTATTATAAACAGGAATTCCATTATACTGAAATATCACTAATGACCATCTATAGAAGTCAGGTTAATTTTAAGTAGTTATATATATTCCTAACATTTCTATGACTAATTATATTGTATGTTATTAAAACAATTAATCAGGAAGAAAATTTGACTTCCCATGTGCTGTGAATTGCTAGGGAAGCCCAGTGCTGTCTTAATTCTTGGGTGCAGGTTCCTGGACCAGTGGACCATGAGGAAGAACCATGTGGTATCTGAGAAGCAGTGATGAAGAGAAACCAGACATCTTTGCAAAAGTTACTCTTGCGAAGACTCCCTGGGTCTCACAGAAGGAAGGCCACCTGTCTCAGCACCTTCCATAAACCTAACAGACCGCACAGCTGCAGAGTCCATGGACAAATTAGGGGAAAGCCCAAAAAACCCTGGGTCTTTTGAAGGCAGAGCAATGCGCCCTAAGGAGCGTGACCTGCATACGGTACCCTGTCCCTAATGTCTCCTCCTCTAAGCCCCTTCAGGAGAGGAAAAGAGGCCTTCTTCTTCCCTCGAAGGACCTGGCTTTGGCTTTTGCTATAAAGACTCAACAAAGTAAGCTCGCAGCTGTGGCTGAAGCTCGGGCTGGGAGAGGTCCATCCAGTTGGCCCAGGCTTACCCGGGGGGTCCTGCTGTCGGAGCCCCGGGACCTATGGCAGAGGAGACACAGGGGCACAGAAGAGCTTAAGCATCACACAGCTCCTCCCCGCACTTGGCAAGCAACAGAGCAAATGCTTGTCAGTAAAGCCTCACAGACAGGAGAGGAGGGTAGTTAAGGCGAGAAAACCATGCATGGCACCAATGCCCCCAGCAGCTCACACTTTCATTCACACCAATATTCCCCCTCGGCAAGGCATGTTGGCAATAAAATTTGACCTTAAATACCTGGATGTGTCCTTCGTTTCTTTCCTTTACAAGTCCTCCACCCCAAATTCTCAATCCTTAAGAAAAGAAACCCAATAAAAATTACCACTTAAGTAACCCCAAACGCTGAACTTCTGTTCAATCAGCATTCAAAGAAATCTAAAGGGACAGGCAAAAGAAAGATATCATAGTAAAACCTGGCCGTATTTTTGATAGTCTGCGGTTTTTCATCTTTGTGATGTTACTAAGAAGGGATCATTGGGTTCCAAGGCTTGAGATGGTTGTTACTCATCATAATGACAGCAAACATATACACAGTGCTTAGTGTTCCAGGCTCTCTTCTAAACCCTGTCACAACCTCACTGATGTCTGACTCCTGGAGCACTCTGACTTCCCTATGGGAGAGGCACCCACCGAGTTCACTGTGCAGAGGGAGACACGGAGGCAAGGAATTCAAATAACCAGCCCAGGCCACTCACCCACGTGGTGGAGCCAGGCTGTGAAAGCTGGGGAGGGCCTGTGTGCTCCTGACCACTGCACCATGCAGCCTTTCCAGAACAGACTGATGCTTGAGCAAACGAGCCTGGAGTCAAATCAAGGCTTTGCCCCTTAGGGTAAGTGACACGGGGCAGGGCCCTTAACCTCCCTCTGCTGTATCTCCCACTGAAACGAGGATGATTCTAAGAACAGCACCCACCTCGAAGGGCTGTTGAGAATCAAAAGCAGGAGACCGTCAGAAGCGAAGGGCACATGGGTAGCTGTCAACCCACGTGATCAGCTCTTACTTTCCTGCTATCTTCATCATACTCAGTGCGGGAGTGTTCGTTCCAATCCACCCCCACGGTGGGCCTTAAGTTGGGAATTCAGGCTCCAGGGGTGATCAGCTAGCGTTTATCAGAAAGGCTATTCCCTAACGGAGTGCCTCTCCGGGTTAAGGAACAGGTCAGGGGACCTGTACCCTCAGCACCAGCCAGGAGCTTGTGAGAACGCAGCCCTACTGAGTCCGCCTCCAGCACTGCTGTCTGGGCCCCAGGAATCTGGATTTTAACAAGTTCTCCAGGCGGTCTTAAACATGCTAAAGTACAACTACTCTCAAGGTAGGTAGATGTTTCGACTACCGTTCTCATCAAACGAGTCAGAAACGAGTTATCGCTGGGGAAATGAGTGGTATTCAAGATTGGCCAAAATATTCCAGACGCTGCCCATCCTTGCAAGAATGGGCCATAAGAACATAGTGAACCCATTGATGGCACCCATAAGGATGATTCCTACACAGCCCTGGGTCCTGCCCTCAGGTAAGATTTGTCATCATCTGGCACAGACAAAAGCATAAAGAAACCTGCAGCTGGAGTACCTTAGCTTCTGTCTGTGTCAGCGTGTCACCCAAGGTATGGCTGGGCCAGCTAAAAACTCAGAGAGCTGGGACGTCTTTTAATTTAAGGAGCAGATCTTATAAACCTTTTTGCGCCTGTCTGTCCGATGAGCAGAACAGGAACTGAGATTTGCTTTCATTAGTAATAGTGAGCTGATAACAAGGTTGAATGGGAGGGACTGACCTCACCCGGTGCAAACTTTCTCCACCTGGTTACCAGAGAATCCACGAGATTTAAGTCAGTTTGCAACATGAACCATTAAACAGAACGGCTCCTTCTCCCTATATTCAGGTCAAGTTCCAAGTACTCAGAAGCTCCAGGAAGACAGTTACTGCTCCAAGGCAAACAGGACACATAACGGTCAACAGGAGTGTTTCCCAGTGTTCCAGGAACTTCACAAGCACTCAGGGAACTGTCACAACAGCCACACCAAGTCGCTATTATTGTCATCACCTTCCCATTTTACAGATGAAGAAACTGAGGCACAGCCTGGCCCAAGCTGACAGGATAAGTGGCCAGCTGGATGCAACCCAGGCAGGGGATTTTTAACCAGCAGGCATCTATGTGCCTTCAGAATTCTGTTTTAATAAGTAATTCTGTTGGAAGTAAGTAATCTGTACATTCAAAGGAACTAAGAATGTCTTAGTTCCTGTTAGACGAACAGGGTTTCTTTTCATAAGAGAGCCGGGACTACATTTTAAACTCTAGGAAAGACACTATTCTGTTCACACTTTTCACCGTAAATATTCAGAAGGGAAGGATGACTGTGTACCCTGGGGCGTCTCGTAGGTCAGCGTGGACATTTGCACCAGCGGGGCATCCTCGAAGGGCTGGTTGTACTGCGGAAGAGGAAGGGGCGGCTAATTAGGTCTCAGAGCATCGAGGAGCCCTTGACCCGGGCTGAGGAGGCGCCAGCGCGAGGCTCGAAGTCTGGGGGCCCCCAACCCCTAGTCTCTGCCCCCAGACTCCCGAGCCTGCCTCCTCCTCCTCCTTACCCTAGCCCCAACCCCGCCTCCTCCTTCTTATGCAGCCCCTAATCCTGCCTTCTCCTCCCCATCTCCCCAACCCTGCCTCCCTCTCCTTACCCAGCTCTGAATCCCGCCTCCCTCCTCCCCATCTCCCCAGCCCCACCTCTCGCCAGTCGTCAACCCCGACTCCTCCCTCCTTACTCCAGCCCCCAACCCCGCCTCCCGGCTCCTTACCCCCAGCCTCCAACTCTGCCTCCTCTCTCCGTAACCCCAACCCCGCCTCTACCCTCCTTACCCCAGCCCCACATCCCTCTCCCCAACATCAACTCTTCCCTACTTATCCCCAGCCCCCAATCCCGCCTCCACCCTCCCCGTACCCCTAAACTCCCCTCCTCCCTCCCTGCCCAAGCCCCGCTTCTTCCTCCCTCTCCACCTCTCTCCCCTCCCGGCCCCGCAGGCCTCGCGCCCCGCCCCCTCCTCACCCCAGCCCCCAACCCCGTCTTCCCCTCCTCCCTCCCCCCCCAGCGGGCGGGTGGGGGTCGCACCTTCTCTATGAGTCGCTGCATGCGCCTCTGGAAGCGACGACGGCTGTCCCCGAGCTTCTGCTGCAGCGCATCCTCTCCCAGGACGTCGCTCTCCATGGCGCGCGGACCACCGAGCCGGACTCCAGCAGGAGGGCAGACCCAGGACCCGTCCCCGCGCTGCGGTTCAAATAGCGACTCCGCCCTTCCTGCCCGCCCCTCGGGCTCCCCATTGGCTGGCGCGGAGAGGCCGGGCGCTGATTGGGCCTTTCAAACCTGCGTACGCCGTTCTCTCCCGGCCAATCCGCGCCCGAGTTTCTGGCCCCGCCCCGCCCGGGGCGCGCGTCGGGCTGCGGGGAGAGTCCAGAGTCACGAGTCCCGGGCCGCGTGTGCAGAGAGTGATGGCGTGGTCGCCCCTCTCACCGCTCCCGTGCCCGTTAATCAACAGTGCCACACCAGAGCCCTGTGAAACACAAATGAGACGTCGCCCCGGGCCCTTCCCTGGTCCGGCTTCCACACCCCGCCCGCCTCGGGTCCCTGCTCAGTTACAAGAGATGGGAGTTTGGGGGCGGGGCGGGGGGGGGAGGCGGGGCGAGGGTGTTGGGCGGGGAGTTGGCGAGGAAGACACCGCCAAATTCGAAAACCAAAGGAGGCAGGAAACTGAACGTACGTTTAGAAAGAAGAAATGCCATAAACGTCACAGAATCCAGGGAAATAGAATATTGTCATTAATCTCCTGGCACACCATTTCCGTACATATTTTTTATTGCATACTCGGCCTCTTCATGGATATTAATTTTCTAATATTTTTCTAGAGTATAGAAAGATAATTCAGTCTTTCCTCAAGTATAGTTGATCGAATTTATTTTGTAGTTTTATTCAGCTTCATATCTTAGCCATAGTTATGTGCTTGTGCTGATATGATTACCATGGGATGTGAGAAAAAAGCAGAGCATAGTTCTAAGCACCATTAGGTCCCCTAGATGGGGCTCCTCACCTCCTCTCATCCTGCACCCCAATGCTACCATGCCATCCAGCAGAAATTAGGGGAGAAGGGAGGAAGGAGAAGAACCCCAGGGCGCATGTAGTGTAAGGGTCCAGGAAATGTACTGTGATGGACACAGAGATGTGCCTTCTGCTGGCCTGGCCAGAATTTTCAACCCAGATTTGCCTGCAAGATCCCCCAGGTGCTGGGAGGGAGGTCAGGAGCAGCCTTTGTCTTGCCTCAATTGCAGAGGGCCCCTCCCCCACGGTCCTGCAGCCCCAGGGCAGACAAAATCCCATGGGGGATCCATGTTGGAATATGAAGATGTGTCATTTTGGTTCAATGTGGGGACAGCCCTGATGCTCCTGAGCTCTCCACGGAATCAGCTGAATCATCCTGCCCAGTCTCGGTTCTTTCACTTCCTTCCACAGGTGTGGATCCCGAGGGCACTCCCTAATGAACATCCTGACGGCTAACTCCATCTCCCAGTCTGCTCCCTGGAGAACCCAACCTGTAACGAGGACCTTGCTGCAAGTAGCCACGGAATCTACACGCTCATTTTGTAGCTTGTCTAATCTTCACTAAGGCTGAGCTTTCTTCTTCCTCCTCCCTGGGGAGAGTCAAGAAATTTAACATGCTGTTCCTTCCACTCTGTGTTTCCACACACAATTAGTTTTCAAACAGTTAACTCGTCACATCGAGAGACTGAGACCTTGGAAAAGATTTTCTTTTCCTTCTCTTTTAAGTGTTGGACAACTTTCTCTTTTATGACTCTCTAACAAGTATGATAGTGACACTTCAAAATTGGCCTCCCGTAGGGCTTGCTGCGCACTCGGAGAAACCCACTCCCGGGTTTCAGGCCTTCCCTGGATTGCTTTCCCGACTATCCAAGGATCTGCCTCTGTCTCAGGGCTCATGGGCAGCTTTGGGAGAAAGATTTCTCAATTTCAAGTTCTTGTCTTTAATTGAAGATCCAAAAACATACCCACTTTGGCCAATCCCCTCTGAGCCAGCTGAAGTCCTTGAATTGGCTCTTATCCTTCAGGCCTGGGGCTCTCCCAGTCCTCTGTGGCTTTCCCCATCCTGTGGTCCAACGTGGTGGCCCACCTAAGGAAGAAGGAGCCCTGCATGATGCTCCTAATTTGACACCATCCCCTACAAACACCCCCGCCCCACCTTAGCAGCCTGAACACGCGACTTCAGGAACCCAAACCTGCTACTCAAACTCCTTCCCCGCCGCTCCCAACTCCTGCGTAACAGGGAAAGATCACAAGTCAGCTCCTTCCCTCGGATGGATGGTGGATGCAGTGCCTCAAGGTCTCAGTGGGTTTCTATAGGCAGCAGAGACGAGGGGAGTAGAGGATGAGCGGATCCCTGTCGCAGCATCGCCCCTTCTGGCTGCATCTGCACAGCGCCTTCTGCTGGCCTGGCCAGAATTTTCAACCCTCGAAGTGCTGTTTCAAATTACGTACATAGGAAATGATTCTCATGGGAATTATTTTATCTCTGCTCTCGTAAAATGTGCCTGAATTTTATAAAATTTTATATAATATCTGGGTATTTATTCTGCATAGAGTTTCCATGTACATAATTTTGTGTTGGAAAGCTGTGGAAATGTCACCACCCACTCTGTGGTTTGAAGCACAGCTTTCGGCTGGTCCCAGTGTTCACATAGAAGCTACTATGTAACAGTGAAGACCTTGGTTGGAGATGAATTATTAACCACAAGCATCAACCCTCATCCGTTAGGCTGCCAAGAAAAGAGTTTGCTCTCTTCTGTCGCTCCAGGGCTGATGGAAACGAAGAGACTGAAATAGCTGACAACAAGACTTTCCAAAAGGTGTCAGTCAAAGCTCACAAAACGTGTTTATTCTTCGATTTAATGAGTCTACTTTTTGAAATCTATCCTAAGTAATTAAGGATGTTGGCAAGGATTTAGCTGTAGGATCTCTAGTGAAGCACTTTGTAAAGTCCAATGCTAGAAAGATGGATGCGTGAATGGTGGAAGATATGCATGCATTCCGTTAACAATAATTTTAAAGAACTGTATTTTTTGGCATCTAAAATGTAACCCTTTGGAGGTTACAAACATATGTATTTTACACTTGCATTCTAAAAATATGCGTTATATGTTTTAAAAATCTGAGTATGTACATATCAAAATACTTCCAGTGTTATCCCTGGATGACAATATTATGGATTATTTTTAAGACCAGTTTACCCCAACTGCATTTTCTAGAATAAACATGTATTCTGTAATTATGAGAGTGTGTTACTCATGGAATAAAAAACACAGCGGAACTGATCATGTGTTTTTACCTTGGTTCTACAAAATTATTTATCCACGTAAGCCACACATGGCTTCAAACATTCTAAAACTGCTCTCCTCCAGCTGATGCGATACAGAGTGGAGGCAATGCAGTTCAGCTGTTGGGGATGCTCCTTTCTTTCTATGACAGCTCTGGAGTTCCTATGGTCCTCACTTAGAAGCCTTCTAAGGCATCCTCAGACCAATAGGTGCACTCTCTGGGCTTCTTGTGCCCAAACCCCATTTGACCTGCATATCTGCTGCCAGGTTGGTCAGCCTCAACAATGATCTGAATTCTCACCAGTTTCATTGAGCTCTCATTGCTGAATTTATTTTGTTATCCTAGGATTTGTATCCAAGTAGGTCTTTGCTTAAAGCAATTAGTTCTAGGCCTTTGTATAAGATCAGTAGACCTTTTGGTTTGCAGTGGAAACATTTGGAAAATATCCTTGCTTATTCTCTTGCTGCTTACTTTGTGCGTGTGTGTGTTATGTGTGTGTGTAAGTATTTTGAAGTCTTATTTAAATTGTTTTGTCCTAGATTATGTTGTGTCTATTGATTGCATAAAGGAGAGTTCCATAAGAAGCATATGGACATGGAAGTTGATTATTCTCTGCTCCAGTCTACTCCGACCTTGAAGACAAATGATTGGAGGTCCATTAGCATGGTGAACAATTTGTGAAAAGGCAATTAGTCGAACTTAGCCTTGGGTGCCCTACAAAACCTTCATGATGTCATCCACCATCTAGTCAACTTGTGAAAGAAGGTCCCTTTGCTCGGTCTATATCTTAGGGCGAGCAATTAGTGGGTCATCGGCTGCACAGCCCTTCTTAACCTCTGCTTGGCCAGGGAACAGGAGACAAGATTCATGGGCACGCTCTGTGGATGGACTGTATTGACCCATCTTCCTTGTGTGTATTTTGGTTGTGCCAAAATCTCAAACTCTGCAAGAAATTCTTATTCCTATATAAAGTCTTGCTATGATCCCAGCTCTTCCACTTTTTTGGGGTAAATGGCAGAAAAGAATGGCCATTTTAGAGAATGTTTGCTGTGTCACAATCAATAAATTCATATGTTTAAGAGGAACTCAAGAAAAACTAGGATAAACCAACCTTTCAATAGTTAATGTCTTTGTTTGGTGTGCTGGGGCCTAAAACACAATTTGTCCAAGGATGCGTTCATCTTTGGAGACCTGTCTTACTCGGATCTGTCCAGTTTTATCTGCACTTCTCATTTCTTCCCCTTCAATTCCTTCTGTTCTCTCCTCTGACCTTCTAAATGAGCAATCCCTTCCTCAGGTTTCCTCAGGAGAAGAGCAGTCACATAATGTCTAGACCAGAAGGCAGATCTATATAAATTGAATTTAAAACCTGGTGTGGAGCTGAGTTAAGGGTTTGTCTTGGTCAACCTGGACTGCTATGACAAAAGACCGTAGACTGCGTGGCTGAAGCACCAGAAATTTATTTCTATGAGAAATAAATGAGTTTTGGAGGCTGGCAAGTCCAGGTCAAGGTGCTAGGAAGGCAGGTTTCATTCTGAGGCCTCTTCTCTTGTCTTATAGGTGGCTGCCATCTTGATGCATGCATGCGTGACTTCTTTGTAGGCAAGAGGGGAGAGAGAGAGGGAGAGAGGAAGAGAGAGGGAGAGAGTTTACCTCTCTGCTATCTCTACTTATTAGGGCACTGATCCTATCAGATCAGGGTCTCATCCTTATGACCTCATTTTACCTTAATGACCTCCTAAAGGCCCTATTTCCAAGTATAGTGACATTTGGGGTTAGAGTTTCAATGTATGAACTTGGTGGGGGGACATAATTCAGTCCTTAGCAGGGCAATAAATAAGAATTTTCCTGTGGTTCTGGAAGATGGACAGACATTGGCAATAGGATCTTTGTTATATACTATCATCCTGGATGACCAGATATGTATAAATTAGTTCAATTAATTTTAACCCCTCAGATGGAGAAAATGCTTAAAAGCAAGAGGATAAGAAACGGAAGATTTAAATAATCTATCTGTGAAAATTAAAAAAAAAATTCCTAGCAACTGGAAGAAAAACCAGGAAATCTGTTCTGTAAGGCCATTTTCAAAGTCTTTCCTGTAAGCGTAGGTTGGACAAAGATTCAAAATTGCAATAAAATGAATATAAATCAATGAGAGACTTTAAAATTAGGGTTTTTTTCAACAGTGTTCTAGGAGAGAGTCGACAGCTGAAAATAGGTTCAAATTTGAATGAGGAGGCTTAAATGAAAAGAGATTGTTCATAGAAAGTTGGGAATTTAGAAGATCTCTAATAGGTAGCTGAGTATTTTCATAGAGCTCTAGAAAAAAAAGCTAGAAACGAAAATAAATATATAGTTCTCTAGATTAAATAATTGGCCTCCCAAATGAAAACAAGAACATAAGGTCCTCTATGTTTTCTAAGAATCAAAAAGGTATAAATAAGGACACTTGCAGGTTTCAAGGAGAGAGCATGGGGAGAGCCAATGCCTTATGTTAACTAAAACACAGGGATGATGGTTCAAAATCTGTGCAATGATGCCTTTCTCAGGAAGGTGTCGGCACCCCCAAATTCCCCGTCCTTCTTCTAATCTCCTAAACAGAATTGGCTATAACTAGGGATGGTCAATACAGTTCTTTTTTGGATAGGTGTGGCACTATATCTACAGGAAGTCCCAATGGTGTGGAACGTCATCTCCTTCAGCGTCAAATTTGAAAGTTGTCTGAAAAGCAACAAGGAAGGCAAATTGACTAGCAATGAGTAAAAAAGAGAACAGAGAGAGATTTGGTCTTAAACTAAAAATGTCTGGTTGTGCCAGACTGTCAAAGAAGATGAGAAAAGACGAATGTGAGGTATACAGTAAATTGTAGAAGGCTTGGGGGAAGACAAACCTGATTTATCTTGGCTTACTCAGACTATTCCCAGAGTGGAAATTTGTAACCATCCTAAGCCCTTTTCCAGGTTCCAACAAGAGACCGTCATTAGAAGAACACTCTTTTTTTGCTCTAAGACACAACCCGTACAAGGTTCAATGGGTAGAATTTTCTCTGAAAAGCTACGACAGGAAGATTATTTTAGAAGTTTAAAAAAATTATCTACACATTATTAAATTTTAGCTTATCAAGACATTAGTGTGCCTGCACTATGAATAATTCAAGAAATAACCAAAGAATTGGCAACGGTCCCACAAAGTATCCATGGGCCATAGACTAATTAACTGGAGCAGAGCCCATAAATGTCCTGTGCATTCTTCCTAGATTATTATCATTTTTTTGAATGTCCATGAAAGGGTAGGCTATGCCACAGGCCTGAGCGCTTGAAGTTGTGTATGTATAAATTGTATATGTATAAGCATAAGTATATGTTTAAAAATGTATGTATTAAAAATTTAAAATTGCCTGTGTGACTCACACTGTATTTCTAGTGGACAGCACTGCTCTTGGGAGTATTACCGCAATGACATGGCACCATCAACAACTCATTGTCCTTTATGGTCCATCCCTTCATCTAAGGTAACCAAGGCTTCACCATGTCGTATCCAAGCAATTACAGACCTCTGCTAAATTAGTCAAAGCATCTTCAGAGCTTGTCCTAGGATCACCTTTAAATCCACTGTTAACATATATAGTAAATCCTTACTGCTAATGGAAACCACCCAACATTTTTCTGCTAGTTAATTATTAAGAATGATTGGTACTCTCTCCTCACATTACTGTATCCCTCTGTAACACTCTCAATTCACCAAACTTATATCACTCTTAACTCAGTGAAGGAGAATCTCAGACTTACGTTCTGTTGGTTCAGAAAGTATCCATGCCCCAAACAGATCTTAGGACAGTCCTATACAAAATCCTGATTTAATGTTTTTAGTTCGTGTTATCTTAAAAATGAGTGAAAAGGGAGGATACCAGGCAATCTAGGTGATAATTACTCTTCTTGCCTAATTCCAGCTTTTATTAGAGGCAATCGTCTTCCCAGTTCTATAATACAGCTTTCCTAAGCTATTGATCGTGCAGGCGGTTTGAAGGACTATTGACTTGTTGCCTTGACAACTCTTAGAGAGACTCAGATAATAGCCCTACCTATAATTAATGCTACGGATGTGGATTCTGACGAAGGTACATGAAGCCAGTTTAAATTCCTTACCCCAAATAGTTACAGATTAATAGAATAACCAGATTTTATTTTGGCCAGTTAAAAGAGAGTCTGGGCCATAGCTAATGCTTCTTCTTGTAGCTGGGTTAACCCTTCAGGCAAGTTGGAGCAATCTATGTGAAAGCTAAAGAAAGGCGATGTGAGCCATCTGCGATCTACTCCGGAAGTTATTGGCATTTCTTTTCTTGGGAAATCTTCCAGTCCCTCCTTAAAATATTTCTAGCCGTGTTTTTTTTATCTCACAGTAGTTTTAGGTTGGTTGTCCAGAGTCTACACACGGTCAGCAGTCTGCTCTCCTCGGAGAGACTGTGTCTGGCCAGGATAGTTCTCTGTTACCACGATCCACAATACAGTCAGCTCTGTCTTTCTATTTGGGATATTGAGTAGTGGTCTTATCCTGCTTTCACAGTAAGTTTCCCTGTTATTTTGTCTCTAAATGAGTTTGTTCAGGAATAGGCAAAAGAAATGCAATTTGGAATGTGCATGCCGTGGCAAACCTTAGGCAAGTCCAGAAAACAAAGGAAGGGAGATGCTTTTGTAGAGAAGAAGGGGGAGCCGGGAGGGGCTGTTCTAAAGGAAAGCCCATTGGGGGAAAGTGGCAGTTCAGGGCGGACATGGCTTCTCGTTGGCTGGGCTTTTGCGAGAAGGCGGCAGAAATCTTCCTTCAGTCATAAAGTAGTTTTACTTCTTGTCCAAGATGCAGACATTGATCTTTTTCTGTTTAGTGTAATTGACGATGTCCGAAAGGATGCAAGAGCTCCCCTTACATGCCTTCCCGACTCCAACTTAGCTAAGGTTTCTTTTATTAATTTCCATAACATTTTTGTATTCTACACGGCTGAAGCCCTAATTGGAAGATACACCTCCAGTGGTCTTTCTGTTAAGATAGTAAAAAAGTCTACATCTTTTCTGTTTTATTTTACGTGCAATTTGTGGGCTAGAACCTAAAGAATTCCTGACTCCAAAGGCTAATGTTTATGTCGTCTAAAATTTATTTAAAAATATATCAGCATATACGATGTACCATAAATACATGGGTTAGTTTTAATTTTTACCCTTGGGGTCATCAGTTGCCACAGTCAGGAATACTTTTCTGGGGAGTCAGTTTATATAATGCATATTTTTCTAAGTCATCATCCATTTTGTCAATATTTTCAAATTTATTGGTTTAAATGAGTATACACCATTCTCTTATATTCTAATCTTCACTGTATCTGTAGTTATAGATTTCACTTGATTTCTAATGTAATTTATTTATGTATTCTTTTAAAGGAACTAGTGCTTATTATTTCTTGATCTACCCTACACATTTTTATTTTCATTTTCTTCAATTTCCTGGTTTATCTTTCTTTCTTTTTTTTTTTTAAGGAAGATTAGCCCTGAGCTAACATCTGCTACCAATCCTCCTCTTTTTGCTGAGGAAGACTGGCCCTGAGCAAACATCCATGCCCATCTTCCTCTACTTTATATGTGGGACGCCTACCACAGCATGGCTTTTGCCAAGCGGTGCCATGTCTGCACCCGGGATCCGCACTGGTGAACCCTGGGCTGCCGAGAATGAGAACGTGTGAACTTAACCGCTGTGCCACCAGGCTGGCCCCCTGGTTTATCTTTCTTAACTTCTTCCTTTTACTTAGGTTCATTTGCTCCATCTTCACTTCTTGAATTGAAAGCTTAATTCATTTGCTTTCATATGCCCTTAGTGGAGACACATGAAACGCAGAGATCTCACTAAATTTTATTAATAAAAGTTGTTTTAAAATATTTTATACTATTTCCAACCTATATATTACTAATCACTGAAATAGTTTAGTAATATATTCCCAAGAAATTTTTGTCATGAAAGTTAAATATTGAAATAATTTCCTTTTGGATGCCTGGTTCCAATCCACCACACAACTTCCATATGACCACGCCATGAGTCACCTTAGAGCTTCTCTGTGTCCTCCTGGGTTCTGGCTTCTTTTTCCAGATCACTCTCTGTTCCCCATCTCCTATTAAAGGATGTGACTCCAGATTTTTCTTTTACTGATGGCTTAGCATTTGATAAGATTTGAAATCTCTGATACATCATCATTAGCTGGTACAGTGACATAAGGAAATTCTTTGACGTGACTCTGAAAATAAGGCCGAAATTGTTTGAGCAAATGTCAAACCGCCTAATTTTCTCCACTTTGACAGTCTATAAGTTGCCTTATCATCCTATTCTTCCTTCAATTAAAATTATTTCTTTCTCTTATCTTGTTCGTTTAAGAATAGTTTACAGGTACTCAACGCTAGCTCACTAGCTTCATATTCTAATATGCGTCAGTCCGTCAAGTTTTAAACTCTAGTCATCATTAATACCTCAGATATTTCATTTTCTTGTACTTTCTATACAGAATGGCTTTCAATTTTCTTTCATTATGTTTTTTATAGTAACTGAGCTTAAGTACTTAGATTCAGAAATGCATGTTATTTCACTACGAATTACGTTACCCTTTCTCTTTTGTGTTATCGTTAGGAAATTTTACAGACTCAAAAAGGTTTGGTATCTTTATAGTATTTATCTACTTTATAGTATAGAGGTACTTTGTGTTATTCACGATCATTTCAGTATTGTAAAGGGGTCAGGAAAGTCTTTCTGAGAATGACACCAAAGGCAAAAAATAGAAAGAAAAATACATTTTTTAAAAAGGTGGATAAATAGAAATGAAAAATTTTTTATGACAAAATACCTAAGACGAATTTCATAGTCAAACAGCAAAATGGGAAAAATTGTTCCATTATTTGTTACAAAGGATTGATAATATTAACGTATAAGGAGGAAGGTACGAACCCCAAAAATGAAAAGGGAAAAGTCCATAAATTGACAATCAACAAAAGATGGAGTACAGATGGCCCATTAACATATAAAATGTTCTGCCTCAAAAACTAGATTAAAAGCTTTGAATCATCATTTTAAGCTATCAAATTAGTAAGGATAAACAACATTAGCAAGTATTGATGAGGGCATGAAGAAGTGAATATTTTTTCATACTTCGGGAGGGCATTAATTTTTGCAATGCCTCTGGAGGCCAATTTGGTTGTATGTATAAAAGAGCCTTCAAAACATGTTTATTCTTTGATGTAATGAATCCACTTTTTGAAATCTATCCTCAGTAATTGGGACGTTGGCAAGGATTTAGATGTAGGATCTTTAGTGAAGCACTCTTTATAAAGTTCAAGAACGGCTGAGTAAATGGCGATAAATATGTATCTGGATTCCATCAACAACAATTTTGAAGAACTGTATTTATTGGCATCTAAAATGCACATGATTTTTTTAGCGTAAGAGGAAGTTACAAACGTACTATATATCTGCATTTAAAAATATACATTATATATTTTAAAATTTTTAGTATTTACATATCAAAATGTTTCCAATGTTATCTCTAAATGATGGTATTATGGGCTATTTTTATTGTTAGTTTTCCTTAGCTGCGTTTTCTAGAATGAACACGTATTCTGCAATTACAGGAGTAGATTATTCATGCGATAGAAAGCACAGTAGAACTGATCATAGCTTTTTACTTTGGCTCTACAAAATTAGAGGCCATTTATCCAAACATTCAAGCCTGCTGTCCTACAGCTGGGGAACGTTTTCATCATAACGATACCTCACCTCCAGCTTTTACCCAGAAATGTATTTTCCCGGGAAAAGTAGGTCTCCCACTCTCTTTGGTGATGTTTCTGCCTCAGTATCATGTGGTGGGAAATTGCTTTTTATTCTTCACCTTAGGCTTTTTGCAATACAAATACACTTTTAGGGTCATGATTAGTGTGTTTTAATGGGCTATCCATTTTAAAAATCAATGAAAAGAATTCACATTAAAAATAGAAGGCAATTAGATTGATTTGGATGACTTATTTTTAATCAACCCCGTTATTTATGGATCTGAAAACTCTCAGGAAATTTTTCTCTGGAGCATTCGAGGATGAGCTCTTCTGTTATTACGAGTGAATAATTTTAAAACAAGAGTCACCAGGTTAATTGATAATTTGCTAAATGACCTACCTTAGAAAGGTTCCATATCCTTAGAAGTGTTCCAATCCTTAGAAAAGGATTACCCCCCCTTCTTCTTCTTTCATCAACCCTTTGCAGTCCCTTTTCTGTCCCACGGTTTACTGGAATATGTTTGAAAGGTACGGAAGACACTCTCTTCTGTTTTTTGAAAAGTTTTAGTGTGTCCAGTCCTTATTAAAATGAACTGTTAATGTTAATAGTGTTACCTCTTCTCTCAAATATCTTTATCTTTTTAGATCCAACCACCATCTCCATTGCTTCTAAGATTATTTGCGAGAAATAAGAATCATTTCTGCGTCTTTCTCATTTATCAGTTATTTCTTAACTTTGTTATAAAATGAACAGAATTTCGGTTTTCCAGGAATTCTCACTTGTTTTCTCATCTTCTGTATTTTTTTTTTTCCTGAGGAAGATTCTCCCTAAGCTAACGTTTTTTTGCCAATCTTCCTCTTTTTGCTTGAGGAAGATTTGCCCTGAGCAAACATCTGTTCCAACCTTCCTCTGTTTTGTTTGTGGGTTGCGGCCACAGCATGGCTGCCAATGAGTGGTGTAGGTCTGCACCCGGGAACCAAACCCAGGCCGCCGAAGTGGAAGGTGCCAAACTTAACCACTCGGCCGCGCTCTGCCCCCTCATCTTCTGTATTTTTTATATCTTGATTATATCCCAGATTTTTTTCTAATGCTGAATAGGGATATGTATTTTAGAACTATGAATTTTCTTAATTCTATAGTTTTGGAAATATTTGACAGTAAAAAATAATAACTCACATTCCAATCCCTACTCCTTTCACTGGTCTATAAGTAGTGTTTTTACCACATATTGAATTTATTTCGAAAATATTATGTTCTTCATTAGCAGTCACTCCTCTGAAGTTAATAATATAATTTGCTAGTGTTCAGAGGAGAAGAAAGTATAGAAGCCAATGTCTTCTTTACCTGGAACATTCTGTAGTTATTTGCGGTATGTAAGTACCATTGAGCCTGGTCACCCCGAAGGAACTGTGAGCTCTGGTACCCTGAAGAGTCCTTGAAACTTAAGTTATAGTGTGCTTAAGAAAGTGGACATGCAAACTAAAACCAAGACAATGCCCATCATTAAGGCAGTGATGGATAGCATCGTCCCCCGCCCCCGAATGGATCCCACTAATGTTTACTGTGGGTTTATGGTTCACCAGCCTGGGGCATTGTGACGGTTAATTCTATGTGTCGACTTGACTAGGCCACTGGGTGCCCAGATATCTGGTTAAACATTCTTTCTAGGTGTGTCTGTGAAGGTGTTTCTGGAAGAGATTAGCATTTGAGTCGGTAGACTGAGTGAAGTAGACTGCCCTCCCCAATGTGCGTGGGTCTCATCCAATCTGTTGAGGACCTGAATAGAGCAAAAAGACAGGGGGCAGGTTAGAATTCACTCCCTCTGCCTGACTGATTCAGTTAGACATTGGTCCTCTGCCCTCAGATCAGGACGTATACCATCAGCCCTCTGGTTCTCATGCCTTCAGACTCAGAGCGGAACCACACCACCAGCTTCCCTGGGTCCCCGGCTTGCAGAGGGCAGATCGTGGGAGCCAGCTCCTCATAATAAATATCTTCATATATATGTAGATATATACATACACACATGCACATATGTATATATAATATATATTTTGTATATATTTATAATTTATATTTTATTTTAAAAAGCTTGGCATCACACATATTCAAGTATTACATCATAGTCATTCCTCAAAAGTGGCATTTTCAAGTGTTAAGCATTGTTAAATATCATAAAATACAACTGTTTTACAATGTAGTAGAGGCACGATTCAAAGCAGTGTGTCAATTGTAAAGAGCGTAATCAAGTTTCAAACATATTTAAAGGAAAGCATCTAGACAACACTTATATGCACACAATTCATTATGCATATGTGTGCGTGTGTTCCCTGGCGGCTCATGCACACTTGACAGCACCTGCAGGTCCTTATCCTCAGCATCCTGTGTTGATTCCTGCTCACCTGCAGCCCAGCCTGGAGGGCTTGCGCCTCCACTTCAGAACACCGTGCTTCTCCTGGTCCTTCCGGGGCTCTTCTCCTTGAGATGGAGTACGCACCCTCCTCACTCACTTAAAAAAATTAACTAAAATCCATACCTTATTCAAATTTCCTTAGTTTTTACCTAATATCCTTTTTTTCCCTGTCCCAGGATCCCATCCCACATCGCAATTACATTTGCTTCTCATGTCTCCCTAGGTTTCTCTTGGATGTGACTTTCCTTGTTTTTAATGACCTTGACAGGTTCTTTTTTTAGAGCACTGTTTTTGTTTTTTTGCAGGGAAAGATTCGCCCTGAGCTAACATCTGTTGCCAACCTTCCTCTTTGCTTTTCCTCCCCAAAGCCCCAGTGCATGGTTTGATATCCTGGTTGTCAGTCCTTCTAGTTCTTCTAGGTGCGCCGCCACCACAGCATGGCAACTGACAGTGGTTCTGCGCCCGGGAACCGAACCTGGTCTGCCAAAGCTGTGAAAGCACTGAACTTTAACCACTAGGCCATCAGGGCTGGCTCTGACCTTGACAGTTTTGAGGAGCACTGCTCAGATATTTTACAGAACGTCCCTCAACTGAGATTTATCTGACTTTTACTCATGATTCGACTTGAGTGATGGGCTTTTGGGAGGCAGACTACAGAGGTGAAGTGCCATTTTTTCCCCATCGTGTCAAAGGTACACATTATGACTTGTCGCTGTTGATGTTGAGCTTGCTCAGCTGGCCAAGGTAGTGTCATCAGGTTTCTCCACTGTAAAGTCACTCTTCTCTTCCTTTCTCTCCCTTTCCTGTTCTTTGGAAGGAAATCACTATGTGCAGCCTATACTTAAAGGGGTGGCGAATTGTCCTCCACTTCCTTGAGATACTCCTTGAGAGGTGTCTACATTCTTTGGAATTCTTCTGCGCGAGCGATTTGTCTGTTCAACCTCATTTGTTTATTTAATCATTTATTTATACCAGTATGGACTCGTGGATCCTTATTTCTATGGATTATAGTCTAACACTGCTTTATTTTGTTGTTTAAATTCTTCCAACTTTGGCCACTGGGCGCTCTTTCCGTTGGCTCCTTTGTCCCTTTGTCATACCCCGTCAACGTGTTTGTTTGTTTGAGCACTTCCTAACTTTCTGGCTCTACCCGACATTTTGGCTCATCTTGTGTATTTCTTGTCCCAGTCTTAGACTCGACCATTTCTCCAAGGAGCCTCAGTTCCTTTTATTGGAGAATAGTTTTAGAAACCAAGATCTAGGCACTTTGTAACCAAGGCCACCCTGAGCAATTTTTCTGAGCCTCAGTTATCTCATCTGTCATGTCAGTCTCCTAGCGTTGTGGAGATGAAATAAAACAAGCTAGGTAAGAGGTGGCACGACGCTTGGTATAAAGTAGAATGCTTGCTAAGGAACATAATTTCATAACCATGCACATGTGGGACCAGAGAGCAGGCAGAGAGAGAGAGAGGTTACGTCTAAATCACATCTCAATGCCATGAGTGACTGTGACAGGAGTGTGTCAATCCAAGGTATATAGTTAGGAAAGAAAGCTGGGTGGAGGCGCCATTTTCCAATTAACATCCCAAGTCTCACGGTTTTTCTGAGGTTGGAAAGAACTACAACTTATTTCAGAGAATAACTCTTGGATCAGCTTTAAAGTTTTAAAAAGCCAAATGGAAACCAAATGAGTATTAGTGCAAGTTCAAGGGCAGACATTTCTAAATGGCCCTGGAACAGGGACTTGAGCTAAATTACTTTCCTTCTCCTCTTTTTGAAGGGCAACACTTTTGCATTTTCCAGGTGTCTGCTTTGGGCTTTCTCTCTTGGCTTTTACAGGACACCTACCGTGTTGCAGATGGAGCTTAATGGACCGTTTGCCCCAGTGAGGTCTAGCTATATCACACTTCTTTGCCACAACTCTGAATGACCGCGACTGGGGAATGTTGCCTTTCAGGCTGTAGCTTTCCTCTCTCCAGGAGTGTGAGGCTTTTACTAACTTTTCTGATGGCTTTGAGGATTATGGCAGGGACATTTCTAAACCACTGTCTTTCCTTGGGCTGCATTCCCTCAAGCAGGTGCTCTGTTGGAGAGATGAGGTTCAGCTCCAGGCCCATTTGTTGGATGTTACTATATTCACGTTGATGTCTACTTGTTCTTTAATTGAATACAACTCTCAGGAAGGGGAGAATGTCTGTTAACGTCACAGAGAGGGTCATTTGATGTGAAACTAACATCCTGGAAGTTGGGCTCATATATCCCATTGCTGGGAAGAACATGGAAGCTATCAGACGTTGCAGGTCAAGAGGGCAGTCACGACTTCGTCGGGCCACCCAGAAGAGCCTTCATTGCTACTTACCTACACTGATCTTATCTACAACTCCTCTGTCTTGGGAAACGTGGGTGAGAAAGTTTGAGAACATAGTCATCACACAGCTGCAGCTATACGTTATGTTTACAAGGAAACACAAATAAATGGTTTTTCCTTCTTCCTGCCTATTGGAGGGGACAGAACAATGGACAGTGCCATCACTAAATAATAACAATGACATTAAATATACTTTCTTTTGTTAGATCTTTTCCCGTTTTTTTTTTTTTTTCTTTTTTGAGGAAGATCAGCCCTGAGCTAACATCCGTGCCCATCTTCCTCTACTTTATGTGTGGGACACCTACCACAGCATGGTGTGCCAAGCGGTGCCATGTCCGCACCCGGGATCCGAACCGGTGAACCCCAGGCCACTGAAGCAGAACGTGCGCACTTAACCGCTGCGCCACCGGGCCGGCTCTAAATCTTTTCCCTTTTTGATGAGAGATTTATCATTACAGAGGACCACATAAAATATCCATGTACAGTCGAAAGAATACTCACAAAGCAAACACTCCTGGAACCTCACAAAGATCAAGAAATGGGACATTGCCAGCATCCCGGAAACTCACTGTGTGCCCCCGCCCACTTAACCTCTATTCTGACTTTGTGATAATAACATCCTCACTGTCCAGTTTTGCACATGTGAATGCATCCTTACACAGTACCATTATTTTGGCCTGTTTTTGAGCTGAACATGTGCTTTATGGTTTCCTTTGTAATGTGCTGCCATCTCAGGCTGGTTTCGGGGAAGAGGACTCTGAGAGAGAGTTTAACAGGGACTTTTATTTGAAGGTTCAACTTGGGATCAACCCCTGTGGAAGGGAGGGGTTGGTAAAGGGAGTGGACAGAGGGAGACGTCGGCTGCGATGCAGACCCAACAGTAGCCTTGGCTGACCCCACGCGAGCTGCGTACTGGATGGTTCTTCAGATTGTCCTGCGCTGGACCAAGATGGCCATCCGTTGGATGCCTACATTGATCAGTCATTGGATCTGGACCATTCCAGCAAGGGGCATGACTTTGGGCCGGGTGGCGGCTCTGCACAGCTGAAGCGATCCTGGAAAGGGCTGCAGCTGAAATCCTCTGCGTGCCCAGCAGCTCCAGGGGCGGCTTCTCCATCAGCACAGGAGGACAGTGCTTAGGGCCACCGTGCATTTAGGGGTCATGAAAATATTTTAATTTCTTTTTTTTTCTGAGCACTCATTAAATGTTAGCAATTATTCTTTTATTACACACATGGCTATGACACAGTCCCAGCCTCCAGAAGAGTATAGGTTCTGAGGTTTAGATCTAAGAGTGGGCTCCAAAAATCTTAGATGTGTGATTATTTTTTTTTGCAGATTTAGAGGTTTTGCTTTGAATTCTTTTTTTTTCAATTATTTTATTGAGGTCATATTAGTTTATAATATTGTGTAATTTCAAGTGTACCTTATTATGTATCAGTTTCTGTATAGACTGTGTCGTGCTCACCACTGATAGTCTACTTTTTAACTATCACCATACAAATGTGCCCCTTTATCCCTTTTGCCAACTGCTGTCCTCCTTTTCCTCTGGTAACTACTAATCTGTTCTCTTTATCCGTGTCTTTGTTTATCTTCCACATATGAGTGAAATCATATGGTGTTTGTCTTTCTCTGTCTGGCTTATTTTGCTTAACATAATACCCTCAGGGTCTGTTCATGTTGCTGCAAATGGGACAATTTTGTCTTTTTTTATGACCGAGTAGTATTCCATTATATATATATATACCCCATATACTTTATCCAGTGATCAGTCACTGGGCACTTGGGTTATTTCTACATCCTGTCTATTGTGAACAACGCTGCAACGATATAGGGGTGCATAAGTCTCTTTGAATTCTTGGTTTCACGTTCTTTGGATAAATACCCAGTAGTGGGATAGCTGGCTTGTATGGTATTTCCATTTTTAATGTTTCGAGAAATCTCCATACTGTTTTCCATAGTGGCTGCACGGGTTTGCATTCCTACCAGCAATGTTTGCGGGTTCTCTTTTCTCCACATCCTCCACAACATTTGTTATTTTTTGTCTTGTTAATTATGGTCATTCTGATAGATGCGAGGCGATATCTCATGGTAGTTTTGATTTGCGTATCCCTAATAATTAGAGATGTTGAACATCTTTTCATGCACCTATTGGCCATCTGTGTATCTTCTTTGGAAAAACGTCTGTTCAGATCTTCTTCCCATTTTTAAATTTTATTTTATTTTAATTTTTGGTGAGGAAGATTCACCCTGAGCTAGCATCTGTTGCTGACCTTCCTCTTTTTTGCTTGAGGACGATTAGCCCTGAGCTAACATCTATGCCAATCCTCCCCTATTTTGTATGGGAGTCACCACCTCAGCATGGCTGATGAGTAGTGTAGGTCTGCACCTGCGTTCCAAACCTGCGAACCCAGCTCGCTGAAGCGGAGTGCACTGAACTTAACCACTAACCTACACGCCCTGTGCGCCTCTGCTCATTTTTTGATCTGGTTGTTAGTTTTTTCTGTTGTTGAGTCGTATAAGTTCTTTATATATTTTGGAAATTAACCCCTTGTCAGACATATGATTTGCAAATACTTTCTCCCAGGTGGTGGGTTGTCTTTTTGTTTTGCTCATGGTTTCCTTTGCTGTGCAGAAGCTTGTTAGTCTGATGTTAGTCCCAAGTGTTTGTTTTTCCTTTTCCAAGTGTTTGCTTCCCTTGCCTGAGCAGACATGATATTTGAAAAGATGCTGCCAAGACCAATGTCAAAGACTGTACTGCCTATATTTTCTTCTAGGTGTTTTATGGTTTCAGGTCTTACTTACATTCGTCTTTAATTCATTCTAAGTTAATTTTTGTGAACAGAGTAAGATAATGGTCTACTTTCATTCTTTTGCATGTAGCTGTCCAGTTTTCCCAACGCCATTTATTGAAGAGAATTTTCCTTTCTCCATTGTATGTTCTTGGCTCCTTTGTCAAAGATTAACTGTTCATAGATGTGTGGTTTTATTTACGGGCTTTCAATTCTGTTCCATTGATAAATATGTCTTTTTTTGTGCCAGTACCATGCTGTTTTGATTACTTTGATAGCTTTGTAGAGTATTTTGAAGTCAGGGATTGTGATGCCTCCGGCTTTGTTCTTTTTTCTCAGGATTGCTTTGGCTATTTGGGGTCTTTTTTGGTTCCAAATAAGTTTTAGGATTCTTTGTTCTATTTCTGTGAAGAATGTCATTGGGATTCTGATTGGGATTGCATTGAATCTGTAGATTGCTTTAAGTAACATAGACATTTTGACTATGTTTATTCTTCTAATCCATGAGCATGGAATATCTTTCCATTCTTTATGTCTTTTTCAATTTCTTTCAATAATATCTTGTAGTTTTCGATGTATAGGTCTTTCACCTCTTTGGTTAAATTTATTCCTAGATATTTTATCCTTTTGTTGCAATTGTAAATGAGATTGTATTCTTGCTTCTCTTTTTCCTAGTTCGTTATTAGTGTATTGAAATGCAACTGACTTTTGTAAGTTGATTTTGTACCCTGCAACTTTGCTGTAGTTGTTGATTATTTCTAATGGTTTCCTAGTGGATTCTTTATGGTTTTCTATATATAGAATCATGTCACCTGTAAACAGCGAGAGTTTTGCTTCTTCTTTTCCAATTTGGATTCCTTTATTTCTTTTTCTTGCCTAATTGCCTTAGCCAAAATCTCCAGTACTATGTTGAGTGGGAGTGGCAGGAGTGGGCGCCTTTGTCTCATTCCTGTTCTCAGAGGGATGGCTTTCAGTTTTTCACCATTGAGTATGATGTTGGCTGTGGGTTTGTCATATATGGCCTTTATTATGTTGAGGTACTTTCCTTCTATCCCTATTTTATTGAGAGTTTTTATCATAAATAGATGTTGGATCTTGTCAAATGCTTCCCCTGCATCTATTGAGATGATCATGTGATTTTTATTCCTTATTTTGTTAATGTGGTGTATCACTTTGATTGATTTGTGGATGCTTAACCATTCTTGCATCCCTGGTATAAATCCCACTTGATCATGGTGCATGATCCTTTTAGTGCGTTGCTGTATTTGGGTTGCCAATATCTTGTTGAGGGTTTTTGCATCTATGTTCATCAGTGATATTAGCCTATAATTTTGCTTCTTTGTGTTTTCCTTGTCTGGTTTTGGTATCAGGGTGATGTTGGCCTCATAGAGAGAGTTAGGAAGTATTCCATCTTCTTCAATTTTTTGGAATAGTTTGAGAAGGATAGGTATTGAATCTTCTTTGAATTTTTGGTAGAATTCTCCAGAGATGCCATCTGGTCCTTGACTTTTGTTTTTTGGGAGGTTTTTGAATACTGTTTAATCTCTTTACTTGTCATTGGCCTATTCAGATTCTCTATTTCTTCTTGATTCAGTTTTGGGAGGTTGTACAAATCTAAGAACTTATCCATTTCTTCTAAATTATCCAACTTGTTAGCATGGTTTTTCATAATATTTTCTTATAATCCTTTGTATTTCTGTGGTATCCATTGTAATTTCTCCCCTTCCATTTCTAATTTTATTGATTTGAGCCTTCTTTCTTTTTTTCTTAGTGAGTCTGGCTAAGGGTTTGTTGATTTTGTTTATCTTCTCAAAGAACCAGCTTGTAGTTTCATTGATCTTTTCTATATTTTTTTAGTCTCTATTTCATTTATTCTGCTATAATTTTCATTATTTCCCTACTTCTGCTGACTTTGGGCTTTGTTTGTCCTTCTTTTTCTAGTTCTGTTAGGTGTAGTTTAAGATTACTTATCTGAGATTTTTCTTGTTTGTTGAGGTGGGCCTATAATTGCTATAAATTTTCCTCTTAGAACTGCTCTGTATGATATAGAGAAAATGGAAACAGCTTCTTTGTTAAAAAAAAAAAGAGGGGATATGATTAAAAATATTATGGTGGTTTCCACAATAGGATAATAAGTCTTAGAAATACATTTATTGACATAAAAATAGCCATGAAATGTTAAAGTGAAAAATGCAGGTAATAGAATAGTGCCCCTTGAATGATCCAATTTTGGAACATACACGTTTACTAAAATCCGGAGACCTATCCAACAACACGTGAAGGGCAGTTTTTTCTGTGTGGGATTATAGGAAACTTAAATGTGCTTTTCTGTCCCGCTCTCTTCTGATTTCTAATTACTTGTGTACAATTTAAAAAGTTATTAACAGAAAAAGAATGTGGGAAACTACGCAGCACATTTTAAAGAGCTTTCGTGCAAGAATGGCTGGAATACCAGGAAAATCAGTGATGTGGGAGTCAAAGGTCATCCTGAAGCCCCAGCCCATGAAGATGTAGGTAAACTAGCTGGTAATGCACACGGAGTAAGAAAACAGCCACATACACTGAGTGTCACGTAATGGAGAGGTGACGTAAAGAGATTTCCATCCATCAGCTCGGTGGGTCCCAACGCTGCTTGCACATTAGAATCACCTGGGGGACTTTTAAAAATAGTGATGTCTGGATGGCCAGCCTCCACCCAGATATCCTGCTATCATTGGTCTGGAGTGGCCTGGGCATAGCATTTTTAAAAAGCCCTTCCTCACCCCCGATGACTATTATGCAGAGTTGAGAACCGCAGCATTAATTCATTTTCTATCTCACAACCCTAGAAGGAAGATTCAGTTATCATCTCCAGTTTCTAGATGAGGGAACTGAGGCATGGAGAGGTTAAGCAACTTGCCTCGGGTCACACAGCTCATCTGTGATGAACGTGATTTGGAACACATGCAGATTGGCCTTAAAGTGGACCCTCTTAAGCAAGGTCCATATGGCCTAGATGCTATACTGAAATGCCAGACGCCTGGGTTTAATTTTATCTAGTCTAGCATTTAACTGAAATATGGGTAAATAAAAAGGCACGGCATGTTCAAAAGTACTTTATAACTGATAAAGAACTATTTAAATATGAGAAATTATTATTTCTGGTCGTATTATTTCCCATTTACAATCTTATTCTTTTACTGAATGAAATCTATGATTTGATCAATCCCAGGTCCTTTTTTCTTTTTTATGAATAAGGTCTTCAAATCTACTCTTCTGGTAGTAGGTTATTTTTACCAACTATCCACATTTGAAATGAAACTGAAATTTTAGAGTATTTGGGGAAGGAATCTAGCATGTGAATCATATGGACAAAAAGAATTCAAGTCCTGAGATTTGAAACCTATGAGGCATTTTTTCTAAGCTTGTCAATGAGAGTGGTTTCCCCTAGGTCCACGTAGGGTTGGTTTGTTTGGTAGGTTTTTGTGAGCTTCATTAAATACCTGACAAGCACTCTCTCCATATGACAGCTCTAGGAATACAAGAATGCCCTGAGAACACCAGGGTGCAGAAGACATCATCTCTACCGTCTTAGAAGTCCCAAAACAGCGGGGAAGCCTGAGAAAGGAAGTGGCAGTGATGATCGCCTGACGTATGACTCAGAGAAGCAACAGGATGGAAGAGGCTGGTGCCAACTGAGAAAGGTTCTTGAAAAAGGAGTTGCTCTAGTTGGGCCCTTCACAGCTGAGTGGTAGAGTTAGCCAGGCAAAGAAGGTGGGAGAGAAAACGCCTGCATGAGCGAGCAAGCCAACATGCCAAGCAAGGAGGAGAGAAAGAGCGTCAGGCTGGGGGGGCATCAATGGTCTTCAGCCTGATGGGAGCACGAGCATCAAAGGCAGTTCTGGAAAGAGAAGAGATGCCTTGGCCAGCCAGCCTGCTCACTTTCAAACAGAGCAGGAAGGCTGAAAGGAGTTTGTAAGGCGGGTTGGAATTCAGTAGGTTGAACCCATCTGGCAAATGGTTTTCCCAATTAGTGGGTCCACGCAATTGAGCTCATCTCGAAGTTGAGCAATCTTCCCTAACACTGCCAATGCTCCTGCCTCTATCTTTGGGCCGTCTTCACCATTTTCCCCTAATTCTTCTTCCCTGACACTCAGGAAGTTTCTGTTCTGTATAGAGCAGACACCTTTGTTATCGTTAGAGATCCAAGACCAGAAGACAGCATGAAAGTAAAAAGAGAATAGAATAAAACAGCTGTATGTTAACTATCACCAGCTGGACCAGAGTTTTGAGCTCACGTTGCCTAGAGGGTTGATGAGATGTCATGAAGAAACCTGGGGAAAGTTTGATCGTATAATTATGGATGTGGCCCAGAGACCCAATGAGTCATCCAGTCAGGAATATACCTGGGCTGGGACAATTCCTAAGATGCCCATCGTTTCAGACCACCAAGGACGTTGTCAAGAAAAGCATCATTGCTGGAGTTGGGGAAGCTAATGGCAAAAAAAAATTTGTAAAAATTTTCACTGTCACTCTAGGGAGTCGAGAGGAGAGGAAGTAACTTCACTCTAAGGATCAGGTTGATTTTGATCCCAAGAGCTTATTCTTTCTTTGCATGTCAGTCACGGGAGAGAAAAAACCCTCGAAGTGGAATCTACAGTATGTCCCTTTAAAGAACACATTAAAGCCACAGTCCTAAGTGATTTTAAGCACACAGCATCACAGGACTGGATAAATAATTGATATAAATTAATGGCCAATGAAAGAAACATATCCGCATTGATCTATAATTACTGGAAGCAACCTCATATATTTTTCATAAAAGTGTCGTTTCATTGCAGGTTTTTTTTTTTCTCTAAAATTCAGTGTATTTAGAATTTAAATTGCCTTAATAATTGCTTTCAACTGCTTTCACTGGCAAAGCTTCTCAGTCAATACGGGCATCAGAGAAGTCTGTGATTTGAGTGTTCCTTTCTTATCTTCTGATTCTGCCCGACTCTCTGAGCTGGAATGGGGACACCAAAGAAGGGATGACCAGGAATAGCTGTGGGCACACTCCAGCTACCTGTCACTCTGAGCATGGCTCCCACCAAGCCTCAGGGGGTCGTCATTGCTTCAGAAGTTTGTGGGAGCAGAAGCCAGGTCCAGGGTTGGGCATGAGAGTGAGTTTATAGTCCAACCAACGGGTGGTTCCATTGGGTGCGGTGTAAACATAAGAATCCGCAATGAAATGAACCTTTTAAGCAATGATTGAAATGTCAGCTGGTGTTCTGAATTAACTTCGCCAAAACAACCATTCAGACAAAACAAGAAGACCAGAAACCCGGTCCTGCTCTGGAAGCTGACTTTTGTTAGGAAGAGCGTGGTTTCTGGAGTCAGACAAACTTAAGTTCAATTCCTGGCTTGACACTTACTAGCTGAACCTGGGCGAGTCACTTCATGGTTTTGAGCCTCAGTTTCCTCGTCTGGGAAATGGAATAATGATTCCCACTCTGTGGGGTGGTTTAGAGGTTAAATGAACTGACGTATCTAGGGCTTTTGGGGACAATGACTAAAAGTTGGTATTTGACAATCAGGACAACTGAAATTGATCATTTGAAAAGATCTGTCTCCAAGGGGTGCAAGTGCCCATGGGTGCAGATGGTCCAGAGCAATAAAGAGTAAACGCTTTCTGGAAAGTTTAGGAAATCATGAAAAGACTACGAAAAATTTTAATAATCAGACTTACCAAGGAAGATCTAATTCATACAATATGTTTCTTTTGATGTGTTTTTGAACAAACAAATTGCAAATTTTCTATGTATGGAACATCAGAAAGTCCTATTTCCCACCATTAAAAATGATTCCCGGGGCTGGCCCCATGGCCGAGTGGTTAAGTTCGCGCGCTCCGCTGCAGGCGGCCCAGTGTTTCCTTAGTTCGAATCCTGGGCGCGGACATGGCACTGCTCATCAGACCACGCTGAGGCAGCGTCCCACATGCCACAACTAGAAGGACCCACAACGAAGAATACACAACTATGTACCGGGGGGCTTTGGGGAGAAAAAAGGAAAAAAATAAAATCTTTAAAAAAAAAAAAAATGATTCCCTATCAGTGTAGACATGCGCTGGGCACCATCCAATATTATACTCCAGCCTGAGCGTTTGGCTAATGGTTAACACAAACAAGAATTCCAGAAGACAAGTGTTTGGGAATAAACTCACTTGTATTTCTTCTTGTCCTTCTTCTTCCTCTTCCTTTTCCTTCTCCTCACCCCCCTCCTTTTTCTTCTTTTGTCCCTGATTGGCCTGGGAAATTGAACCTTCAGTAGCTTAGTAGGAGAAAGGGAATTTTTCTTATTTTGATTTTGTTGTGAAGCATTGAACATTATATCAAGGCCACTGGGATAAAGATGTGGAGCCTACGATCAAAGCGAATGAGACTCTTCATTTGCTCTACAGTTTCCGGTAGAGACTGGCTAGATGTTCACAGACCCCATTTTCTTTTCTTCCTTGTCACACAGCAAGACTATATTTTGCAGCCTCTCTGTAAGGTAGGTATGGCCATGGGGCTGAGTTCTGGCCAGTGTAATGTATTTAGAAGCGATGTTTGTCACTTCCAAGCCAAGCCTTACAATTTCCTGCTATTCCCTTTGATGGATTAATAGATAATCTCACAGAGGACTCCAAGGCCCAGGGGACACCAGAGCCACAGAATGGTGGGGACTCATGCCTGAATACTATGTGGATAGCTGCCTGCTGAACACCCACATTCAACCTGGACATGATCAAGAAATTGACTCTTTTTGCATTAATCCTCAGAGATAGGGGTTGCTTGTTACAGCAGTTAGCCTGCCTAGACTATTACAGAAGTAGCCTCCAGGGACTTCCACACACACACATCCCCATTATCTCCTCACTGTAGCCTGCTGAGGCACAGACATTTGCCCAAGGTCCATGGTCAAGGTCCCAAGTCCCATGGACTCTCTGAGCAAGAAGGCAGCTTTCATTTGTTGATTGGTAGACTGATGAGTATGATTCCATGAACATTTTTTCATGTCCCTCTTTGTGTGAAGCACTGTCTCAGGTGTTGGGGACTTAAGATGAACTGACCCTCAAAGCTCATTTAGTTGAGCTACACTGAATGCTTGCATTCCATCTATACTAGAGTCAAAAGTCAACTCTCTGCCAGGACCAGGTACTGATATCAATGTGTTAGTTGGCTTGAGCTGGATTTACGGAAAACCGAAGTGTGGAGGCATCAGCCAAATGGGTCCAAATAAAGGATCCTGAAACACTGTGCTGGGCTAACAGAAAATGGGTTTGGATTGGATTCACCCCACGAGCCCTCAGTTGGTGATCTCTGCTCCACAACGTCCCCAGGGATGGGCTTGTGATCTGGGCTCAAACCAATCATTGGCTTAGATTCAGTGACGACAGTCATTGGTGAGGGTGGACACATGACCTGACTCAGGCCAATCAGACATGTAAAGCCTCCATTCCAAGACTTCTGTTTGTGTGGTCTGGGAAGTGGACATACTATTTCCCCCATTTTCCTTGCGCATGAGATGATGTTAGACTTCGCTGCTGTGGCCATCCTGCAACCACGAGTGAAAACCATGTCTGAGAACAAAGCCCAGATAGAGAAGGCTGGACCCAAGAACATGACAGAGGCCAGGTCCTGGGGATGTTATCTGAGCCCCTGACCCAGCTGCTCCTTAAGACAGTATGCCCTTGTTACTTTCAGGTTCCTGAGCCAATGGATCCTTTATTTACTCAAGCTAGTGTGTGTTGGGTTGGGTTTCACTTACCTGCAACAGAGTGAAACTGATGTGCTGCTCTCTTTAAACGAACTGGTGAAGAAGATTTCTCTGAGCAACTTCCAAGTCTGTGTATCCGTGGTCAGGCTCAGTGGTTATACTGGGATTGCCAAGAATCCTGACACATTGATGAAAGAGAAGGTGAGAAAGGAGGAGTAGGAATGGATGAGAGATAGAGAGATAAAGAGAGAGAGAGGAAAATACCCTTTAAGGAAAAAGAATCAGGTTGTGAAGAAAAGTCCTCATACGCATTTCCGTTCCACCTTGCAGAGTGAACAAGATGGAGCCTGTTGTTAGTCCATGTTTGATGACTTTCTGGTACCTTACTCTAGAAGTAGAGTTGTTTGTAGACAAGAGTCTCCTGATAAAGGAGACTTCTTACCTTCAGATGAAAGTAAGAAAGGAACTCAAGTTCTAGGGAGGTGGAAGCACGGGCAGAGAGCCTGTATGTGATCTTAGTTTCACAACATAATACGCAGCACTGCCATTAGACCTAAGCCTGGTGGTAGGCAGATGAGATGACTCCATCCATCGATCAGCCAATATTTACTGGGCACGGGCTGTGCCAGGAACCGTGGGAGGCAGGGGTATCGTGCTGGCCGCCATCCTCTCTAACGCCTGCGGTTTTTTACACCTGAGATATCACATCACACAGGAACTAGTTTTCTAATTTTTTGTGGTTTATGGGAAAATGAACAAGAAGGCATTGAACGTGTTTGAGTCTTGTCTATTTATCCCATTCCTCGATTAGGAAAAATTTAGTCAGGGGCCAAAAAAGTGAAAACACACTCCAATGCACTTACAGTTCCCAAGACTCCACATTGATGTGTGTCCAGTCTTGGGTGTTAGAGTTGTAACTTTTTTTGTGTAAAGGCTGAAGATGTATGCATTGGGGTTGATCCTTACTTAACCCACACTCTGCAATTGATCCGAGATGATGTGCTCAAAAGAAAGTTCAAGGATTTCTTCTATTGCCTTTGTGGCTCTAACTGTTGGCATCCTGTGGGTCTTGAGTACAGATTCAGGCAGCATTGGCCCTCTTCCTCACGTCCTCTGGTGCACGCTGGGAAGCTGGCTGCTGTAGCTTCAGCTATGCTTGATTGAGCACCGCCCCGTGCCAGGTGCATTCTTTCATGAACTGAGGCAACAGAATGACAATCCCAGCAAACAAAGAGAGACCAGGTGCAAATAGAGCATTTCCAGACATGAAATATTGATTTCTGAGACAGCTGCACGCAGGCAGAGAGGTGTTACTGATTTGGAGCGTGGGGCTGCGACTTCTAGAACAGGCACCAAAGCTGGTGCTCAGACTCAGGTCTTTTGACTCTTGTTCACCAATATTTTTGGCAAAGAAATGCCACTTGCAGCAGAATAGACCCATGCTGCCTGGAGATCCACCACCACTGCCCACCTTTTCTTTGTTGCCATCATTAACATAATAATGACCAATAAAGGCAATAGTAGCAGAGTCAATAAGTAAATTGTACAGTAGAAGTGTTCTTAATTAATCTCCACTCAGCTGAGTTCCCAGATGTGAATTGATACTGTTAATCTGTTCCATAAAATCTGCTGAATTTGGCCCAGAATTCACCAAATTCTTGCTGCTACTAAGTCACTCCTTAGAAAGCCTTTGAACTTCTTTCACCACTAAGGGAGTCTGATAAAACAAGTGTCAGATATGTTTCTTCCAAAATTCTGTTCCTGCTGGATTTATTTGATGCTATAATGACATAAATTAATTAAATACCCCTAAAGAGATGAAAAATGAATGTGAAAATGGAGTTGCTCTTTCTATGAACTGTATTCATTTTCTATTGCTGCCGTAACAAGTTATCACAAACTTGGTGTCTTAAAACAACACAAATTCCATATTTTACAATTCCGTATATTAGTCTGACATGGGTCTCTCATGGGGCTAAAATCAAGTTGTCGGCAGGGCCATGTTCCTTTCTGAGGCCGTAAGGGAGAATCCATTTCCCTTACTTTTCCAGCTTCTAGAGGCTGCCCACTTTCCTTGGCTCATGGCTTCTTCCTCCATCTTCGAAGTCAGCCTTGCAGAATCTCTCCGACTGCTCCATCGTCACATCTCTTTCTCTCATACTGAGTCTCCTGCCTCCCTCTTCCCCTTAAGAGGACTCTTGTAATTACCTTGGCCTCCTTGGATAATCTGGGAAAATCTCCCTATTTTAAGGTCATCTGATTAGCAACCTTAATTCCATTGGAAACCTTAATTCCCCTTTGCCGTGTAACTTCTCATATTCATAGGTTCTGGGCGTTAGGACGTGGACCTCTTTGGGGGGCCGTGATTCTGTTTACCATAACAGTTTAAACTGAATGCTTCTCAAGAGTCTTTAAATTTTTGCTGCTCTTCAAAGAAACTAATATCGTACTAGTTCTGATGGTGTTGGTAAGATGGTTCCTAATGCAACTGCAAGGAGCACAGGGATCATGAGTTAGAGGTCATTGCATGTAATTCCCCGAGCAAGGACTGGACAGCTTGGTTGAGTCCTCCTCCTCATATCCTATTGTCCAGCCTCTTTACATTATAAAGTCCATCCCTCCTCTCCATCATCACCATCACTCTCCCCATCACTTGTTGGGACCAAATTGTTCCTTCGTTTCCATTCCTAACCTGACCGCTGGGGAGACTCAGGATGACCTTCCTAAAACACAAATCTGGCAATGACCTTGTAATAAAGAGAAATTCCAAGTTGCTCTGCCAGGCTCACAAGAGGCACCTGCCCACACACCTGCTGGATCTCCTCTCCCACCCTCAGTCCCCACCTTTGTTCCAAACTTCAGCCACGCCTGTCTACTGGCAGGTTCCCATCCTCTGTTTCGGTTCCTGCTTCTATAGGAACATGGTGGAGGGCAGGTTTATCATTCTCCCTGGCTGTGTTGCTGCCCCTCTGGTATTTCAATTATCCATTTCTCTATCTTCCTCTTTGGCTAAATTGCGACTCCTACAAGCAGGTCCCAGGTCGTACTAGCCTTGGGGACCCCAATGCTCGGAAATAGGCTGGTACATGGTTGGCACTCAGTCATTGTTGGGCTGATGTATGACTCAAAGAATGAGTAAAGGAAGAAGTCAATGAGTAAAGAAAGAAGGTAAATATCAGAGGGTGCGTCTGACCTCACGTGACAAGGAAGAACTGCCATTGAACTGGTCATCCTCCACGGAGAGGGCTGCTCAGTGGCAGCCGCTTGAGAGCAGCAAAATGCACCCATGAATACAATATCAAGACCTGTCATTAACATTTGATGTGCAGGGATGGCTGGTCATGAACTTGGGCAGTAGAACTGCTGCCAGCCTAGGATGAAGGAAGTCACCACGTGCCCAGAGAAATGGTCAGATTTGGAGGACACCG
Source organism: Equus asinus (assembly GCF_041296235.1). NCBI lineage: Eukaryota > Metazoa > Chordata > Mammalia > Perissodactyla > Equidae > Equus > Equus asinus. Next base: position 7,386,036 of record NC_091808.1, on the reverse strand, counting down.
AATCAGAATTGGAGGCAGAGCTGACAGCGGTTACTGATGGATTGGGTCATGGGGGAAAGAGGGGAACCAAGGCTGACAACAGGGTGGTGGTCAGTGGGGTCACGGGCTGCCATGGGGGAGGTAGCGTAAGGGATGGGGGTGGCTTGGACTCAGACACTCTGATGGGGACCTATTAAGTCTGAGATGCTTATTAGACATGTAAATGGAGACATCAAGGACAATCCTTGGAAATTCATGAAAACATAATTTATCCTACAAAAGTATGGCTGAAAAGGGTGGCTGAAACAGTCTAGACCTTTCTTTGAGTTCTATTAGGGCCAACCTGCCTCCCTGTATCTCTTAGTCTCTTATCTGAGTAACTCTGCATGTGTGTGTGTGTGTGTGTAGGTGTGTGTTTGCATGTGTGCATGTCTCTATGTACATATGTGTACATGCACACATGTATCTGTATCAGAGAAGACAAGCCAAACGATCCTGGAAACAGACAGCCCGGATTTCACACCTAGCTTTCCCGGGTGCTAGTTACGTAGCTTTGGGCAAGTGGCTTAACCTGTCTGTGCCTCGGTTGTATTGTCTGAAAAACGGGGATGGTGTTCCTAGGGGCACCTGCCTCCAGGTGTGTCGGGGGTCTGATGAGTCAGCACACGTTAGGCATTTAGAACGGTGCCTGCCACAGAACAGGCACTCAACCAATGTTAGCTAGTGTCCCAGGTGAGTGTGTACACGTGTATATGTCGGGAGAGTTTACGATTGCAAAGTTTGTAAAAAAAAAAAAAAAGCAATTCTTCATTGAGTGAATGGTCCCATACTTTCCTACTTGACATCTCATTGTTATAGAATGGATAGAAGGAAAAAAGCCTAGCAGAAAGCCTGTCCTCGGTTGTTGGATGGAATGCCTCACCAAACCAGACCAGCATCCCGAACCATTGACACCTGTTTCTCCCTTACCTAACATGGTTTTCCCTGGACTGAGTTCCTGTGTGGGGGCTTTGCCTTCATCGTGGTTGAATTTGCAGCCCCTAGCCCCAGGGCCTGGCAGCCAGCCAATACCAGTCTGACGAATGGGGATGGGCTTCTAGGGGTCAGCCTACTGTGGTGCCCACTTTCCTGGTGGAAAATGTCTTTCCCATCAGGTTACTTTTAGGGCAAATATTCAGTTATTATCTGGGGTCTCTTGGTTATTTTTGTGTCTGACATTTGAACCCTCTTCCACTCAGGGGCCACTCTGTGGGATGGTAATACTTCTAATAATCCTAATGGTCCACTGCTTTTCATGTTCTTTTTTCCATTATGCTTCCTCCCCTGTAGCCAACACGCTTTTAAGTATCATTCCAGCATCCCTCCCCTCTTGGGGTGGGTTTCTTGTCCCCCAAAGCAGAAGGCAGATGAAGCAGTTCTGCTAACCCAAGGGGGCCTGGAATGTGTTTTCCTCCCCACGGGGTTACCACATAAAAGTGGTCAGAAATCACTCAGAACTGATTTTGTCTCCTCAAGCAAAGTTTCGGTAATTTGGATAAAAGGGAAGAAATGGGCTCCTATTGCCCAGAACTCTGAAATGGGATAGAGCAAGGTCAGATAGGCCAAATTGACTACTATGTGAATATTTAATACACAAAGTAGTTTCATTTTCTCTCACATTCAGGAGCTGAAGCACGTTTGGGCTGGAGTCAAAAATATTTCCTCAAAAGACACCCCCCCCCCACCCCAGACTCCATTTGGTTTGTCTATGCGAATTGCAGATTTTTAAAGGCAGTTTCCTCTGAGACTCTTTGAAATGATCTACTTTAAGTCTCAAATCCTCTTTCTAGTTCCTTGTTCATCAACATCGTTGGCGAGCTTGTCTGGTGGTCCAGGAGCGTCTGTGCATTGCTGTCAGAGAGCACACAGACACGTACGAGGAGCTTCATCTCTCAGTGGCAGGGCACGTTCACGGGTTCTTTACTCTGCGTTGTGGCACTCGAGCTGAGAGCTTTACACGCAGTCTTATGGTTAGAGGTGAGGTTGGGGACCTTTGTCCAAGTCACCCAGGAGTGTGGACTTTAATTCAGAGCTGTCTACCAGAGATGGAGTGCTTAATGGTATTCTGCCTTGTTCTGAGCGATTTACTGTAAAAGCATAAGGCAAATTGTCATTATTTACATTTGTGTTGGTGAACAGCAAATACTTTGGTCTCTGACTCTCAGTTTTTCTTGGTCCTTGCCACTTTGGTATCTCTATCATCGCTATTTCTATCTTTAGTTCTCTCTCTCTCTCTCCCTTCATCTGCGTCCCCATTCCCGTCCTCATCCCCGTCCTCATCTTCATCTCCATCCCCATCTTCATCCAAATCTCCATGCGCATCCCCACTCCCATGCCTATCACCTCCATCTCCACCTCTATTTCTGTCTGTATCAACTACCGTTCATTCTTATTTCCAGTCCAAGTCTGTGTTCTCATATGCAAAGCAACTTGGATGCCTGGCACAGAAAAATCATTGAGGAGCTTCCTTTAGCCCCTTTATGCCTGACATAACTGAGAAAGGCTCCCCATGAGCATGAAAGTTTCAAACTCCTACTACTTAAGATATCACTCAATAAAACCTTGATCTGTAGGGTCAGCCCCAGTGGCCTCGTGCTTAAGTTTGGCGCACTCCACTTCAGCGGCCCAGGTTCAGTTCCCTGGCATGGAGCTACACAACTCATCTGTCAGTGGCCATGCTGTGGTGGCAGTTCACATACAAAAGGAGGAAGATTGGCAGTGGATGTTAGCTCAGGGCAAATCTTCTTCAGCCAAAAAACCAAACACCTTGATCTCTAAAGAGGCGTCGAGTCCACAGTTTCCTGGTGAGGTCACCTACAGTGGATTAGGGAAGATGTGAAGTTTAAATAAGGGACCCAGGGCAAGCCAGGCTGAGGCTGGCCAATGTTCAGATACCTTGCACTCAGGCCTCAACAGAAGCTTCTCACTTGAGACCAGAGGAGAGAACAGTGCCTGAAGGAGGTGTCTACACCTGATTCTGTCAGAGAGAGCAGAGTTCTGGGGGCTGGGGAGACATCTGAAGAGCCCCAAATCCAGAGGGGCCCCCTTCACCCTAGGCACAGGTAGTCCCTGAGTTTACCTGGGGGACCATCTTCAGGTGAGTGACACTTTCTCTTGATCACTTTCCTTGCTCCTGCCTTGCTCATTGCTGCTGGTTTTGGAGCTAACCATGGTGCTGGCTGGAATCTGGTTCTTCCTGGGTCCCTGCTATCCAGAGAGTGACTGTGGACCAGTAGCATTGCTCACCTGGGAAGACCTTGTTGGAGATGTAGCATCCTAGGTTCTGCCCCAAATCTGCTGAACCAGAATCTGCGTTTAACAAGATCCTCGGGTGATTTGTGCATACAAGAAACTTTGAGAAGTGCTACTTTTTATTACTCTACTGCAGAACCCCTTGGGATGTGAAAGGGAATGCTAAAGGCAGAAGGGAATTGTGGAAGATAGGTGTAGACGCATGGAACTGGTTTACATTAGGATTGATCTCTTGAGTGGTCTAAGAAGGGTTTCATAATTTTTTGCAAGGGTGGGTGATGCGTGTTGGAAGCTGCACATATGCTAGGAGCTCTCCATTAAACTGTTGCTTCTGGGGCCTGTAAATGCATTCTTTGTCCTGTTTGTTGATGTGCTACAGGGTACTATGGATCTGTACGTTGGCTGGAAACTCCTTCAGGTACAAAATTTTTGTGGTTCAGAGGAGGAGTTGGGGTGGAAGCCACAATTCCTGTGGAATGGTGCATTCTTGATGGAAGAGTTGCCTAAGTCATCAGCAATTCTGAGCTGGTGAGACATTGGACCAGCCATGCTGATGGAGGAAGTGTAGCCAAGGATCTGATTTCTTTTTGACTGCCAGTGTGACAGTCATGTGGATCATGGTCATGCTTTGGGACCTGTCCAAATTGTGCACCAAAGCAAAGGTCTAGCACTCGTGTGCAGGCTTCCTCAGCCAGCCCCAGTGGTGGAGCAGACGTCCTACACTTGCTGCCCTGAGGGCTTCCCAGGGTGATTCTGGGAAGCCAGGAGCTGTGGCCAGTCCATGGGTTTAGAATGAACACACTCACTGGGAAGGACTCAGGTCTTAACACTGCATCTATTGCATATTGGACTTCTGGTGTCGTGGTAACCTTTCTCCTTAATGAGCTATGCGTATTTCGAAGTTCACAGAAGGTCAGTGGCAGGCATGGTTGGAGGATGCAGGTGGTAGAAGCCGTGGAGCTTGCAGAAGCAAAGGGTAAGCTGTTAGTTCTCCTGGAGAAGGCGAGATCTGGGTCTTCCGCCAGGAGAGGCCAAGAGCTGGGGTGAGTGTAACACCCCCTCCACCCTGGTACTAGGGAGGGGAGGATTTGTGAGTTGATGTGTCACCCATTTGGTGTGTTCATCAGCTGCATCTGTCTTCCTATGTGTCACGTGAGTTTCTGTACCTCCTGCACAAGGCCTAGCCTAAGAGACACCGATGCCCTTGAACAACCTGAGTTCTAACATGGGGGCAGGTTCCACCTCCATTGGTTGCTACCACTGTGCACAATTTTCTCCTCTGCTTGGCCAGGGCTAACATTCAGTGGGAGGAACAGAATGGGCCCTGATGGTCCTCCCTCTGGCTGCCCGATTTTGGGTTTCTGGCAGTGGGAAGGGGCCTCTTCTTGCAGTGTGGGCCACTCAGCTAGTACCTGAGGCTCCTCTCCTCACCCAAGCCTCGGGGGAAGCCTGAGTTCCAGGTCAGGAGGCAAAGCTGGGCCTGACTTGGGACTCCAGCTTCACGCAGACAGTCTGGGGCAGGGAAGCAAGTTCACAGGCTTTTGCAAGTGCAGCCTCCACACTAAGGGCGGACTCGATGTAATGCCCAAGTGGGCCTTTCCTGCCCTGGACCCGAGGCTGCCTCCTTCCAGCCAGCTCCAGTGGCACAAACTTGGCCAGAGGGCAGGGCTGCCATGTGAGGCTATGCACAATCTCCAGGATTGGGGACAGCCCGGCCTGAGTGCCTGGAGAGGAGGTGACCCCCAGTGGGCTAGGAAGCTGGGAGTTGAGAGAGGGAAGATGAAATTAGAGTGAGCAGGTTGGGGAGATGGAAAGAAGCTGTAGCGAGAGCCTTGGCCACCTGCTGATGTCTGGGGTGTGTTCCATGGCCTCTGTGTGTCTCCTGTAGGGCTAGAGGGTGGCGGCCACCTGGCTCTGGGATTGCCCAAGTGCTGGAGGTGGGCTGGGCAGTGTTGGTTTCAAGAGAGGGTCTTTGGAGGCACAAGTGGCTAAGAAATATCTCCCATGACTCATGGGGTCTGCAGTGGCTCAGAGCCACCATGTTACAGAAGGAACCCAAGCTCTGGGTGAACAGTTCTAATGTTGACCTTTTCCATTCCCTGTAGACAAGGAGCCTTGGGGGTAAAATCAGGCAGCGCCCCCTATGGAGTGAGGTCCCTTCTCTGTATGGTTGCCCAGCTCCTGCCAGCTGACCTCTGCCCCAGGCCAGCATACTTGCCGCCACTCCGTGGGCTGTTTTTCCTTGCTCCTGCCAGGTGATGGTGCTTCTTTCGATGGCACTTGTTTCTTCAGAGCTGCAGTTCTCAAAATCTGGAGGGTGGGAAGGCTCCTCTGATTCCACCTGGAGACGCTGGTTCCACAGGTCTAGGGTGGGGCCAAAGCGTCATTTTCAACTTGTGCCCCTGAAATGTTGATGCAAGTTGTCATGGGCCACCCACCCAGAAACACTAATGGAAGCACATTGGGGCACACTATGGATGCGGGGTGGGCTTCACACTCTTTCAGCGGGGGCTCAGCAACAGGGAGAAAGGTCCCTTCCCCCTGCCCTCATCTGCCAAGTGAAACCGCAAATACCTGGACACTCGGTTGGAGGGACAAAAGAGATCAGAGGGAGGAAGGACACTAATAAGGATGGAGCATCCACCATGGCTGGTCCTTTCAGGATTCTCCCCCAAAATCCTGACACAGCCTGAGAGGCAGGTGTTAGGACCCCATTTGACTGAGCAGGAGCTGGGGTTCTGGGGGTTGAGTGGTTTGTCTGAGCTCCCCCAGTTAGCAAAAGCTTAGAGCCGGTGTTCCAACCCACAGCAGTCTCATTCAACATTTTCAAAAATTATTTTCGTTGCTGCAAAATACACAGAACATAAAATTCATCATCTCACCCATTTTTAAGTATACGGTTCAGTGGCATTAAGTGCATTCACATGATTGTGCAATCGTCACCTCTATCCATTTCCAGTTCGTTCCATTTTGACATGTTTTCTCACAGCACAGAAAATAGGAAAGCAAAGCTGAGAAGCTGGGTCTGCAGATTCAGCAGGGAGCATGCTGACGGGCTCTGCTCGTCTTAGTGGGACAAAGAAGGGTCTGGAGGAACACGCCAGGCTAGCATCATTATCCACCTATGAAACCTGCTTTGGGGTGTAGTTGGATGAACTGTCTTTACCTTGGGCACTGCTTTTGCTCAGGGAAGCCACCTTCTGGTGCTGAAGGATCATGCAGCAACCTAACATCGAAAAATTCTTAAAAAAAAAATCTCCTGTTTTCCTTGGTAGAGGAATTTGGGCATTTTGTTAAGTCTTGGATAAAATGGCAAACTTGTAGGTTATACGCCTGGACCTCTACCTACACATCTCTATATACTTACACCGACACATCCACACCTATGCATCCGTATCTGGACCCATACATCTGTATCTCTCCACCTCCATCTCCGTCTCTATTCCTCCCATTGCATGAGGGTGTTTATTTACAGAAAGGATCTACTCACTTAAGACTTTCAGGACCTACTGAAGACATTTGAATAGAACTTGTTTAAGCCAGATGATACTTTATTTGTTGTGGATCAAACAAATTTGGAATTAGAATGAAAATTGGGATGGAACAAAGAATTTGACGGTTTAATGATCAGAAAATGAATGAGAGAAGTCCACACTAGCTTAATTAGTCTCGCTGCTTTGAGACCAGGACAGGGTCACTTGACTCCCAATATTTCTAACGGTTACAGCCAAAGCCCATTTTGCCGCTCCTCAGATGGACCCGCTCGGCTGTGCAGTGCTGTAGACGGAGGCTGGGCTGGTGGTGGTGGTGGTGGGGGGAGGGCGGTGATGATGCCAAAGGCCCCCAAGGGAATTCTCTACTCTTCCCTTGGTTATCCATGGTGGTCCTGGCTGTCCCGAGGGAGGGATTGACAACTCCTTCTACACCTGACCATGGGGGCTATATTAGTCTGCTAGGGCTGCCTTAACAAAGTAACAAAGTACCACAGACTGGGGGCTTAAACAACAGAAATTCATTTCCTCACTGTTCTGGAGGCTGGAAGTCGGAGGTCAAGTCAGCAGGTTGGTTTCTTCTGAGGCCTCTCTCCTTGGCGTGGAGAGGGCCATCTTCTCCTTGTGTCTTCACATGGTCTTCCCTCTGTGTGTGTCGGTGTCTTCATCTCTTCTTCTAAGGACACCAGTCATGTTGGATCGGGGCCTACCCTATGGCCTCATTCTAAGTTGATTACCTCTGTAAAGACTCCATCTCCAAATACAGTCACATTCTGAGGTACTGGGGTCCAGGATTTCAAATGTAAATTTGGGGGGGGGCACAATTTAGCCCACAACAGGGGCCGAATCCAGCGTTCTGGGGGAAGCAGCAAGGATGAGCCATGGTCGCAAGAAGCATACAGTAGGCGCAGCTTCCAGGCCTGGAGCTTGGACCTGTCCTCTCCATGCTCGGAAGGCACTGGCTTTCCCGAGACCTCAGAGGACTGCATCCTCCTGGAGACTCTCCTTTCCCGCAGCACTGACCCCTCCGGTTCATGCTGCTTGTGATTTTCAGCAGACACGGATCTCTTGCTCTCACTGTTGAGGATCTTCAGGGGATCACCCACCAAATCAAATCTGGACCCCCAGCCCAGGACTCTGAGCCGTCATTCGTTTGTTCTTCAGTGCCCTGACGTCCTTCCCATCCCATCTGGGCTTCTTCAACACAGTCCCTCTACCCAAGTGCCCAAGCCAGCCTCCTTACCCATTGGTTCTTTCCCTCCAGGTATATTTCAAACCCAAGATGAAATTGTATACCCTGTTCTGTAACCTACATCCATCACTTGGCAACATGTATTTTGAAACTTTTTCTGTAAATATAGCTCAAATCAAGATGTGTAATGGCTCTAGAATGTTCCATCTGATGAAAATATTCTTCACCCAGTTTCTGTCATTCCCACTTCATGCTCATTTCCCCTTCTGCCATCAGCTTTCTTTCTGCCAGCCTGGGATCATTGCTCTGTCACTTTGCACAAGGAGTACTCCTTCATGGCGTATAAGTGTGCAGGTTGCACTTCAATCTCTACAGTGTTCTAGCTTTCAAGTTTTTTCCACTTCATATTTTTGGTTTTCAAACTAGATTCTAGGATCTGCTTTCCAATTCCTTTATGTCTCTGAAAATACCTGGAAGGATGCTGCAGACTGCAGGCTAAGGAAAGAGAGGACCAGATCTATTAGCTCTGTCTGTATGTGCATGTGCATGGGGTCTAGTGGAGGAAATCTTAGGGATATGAGAGTTTTTAGTTCTAGGATCTGCGTGAAGGGTAGTTTTGAGATTTCTCCAATTGTCTCTCCATTTTGGCTAGATCACTTCTCACATGGGTCCTCCTTCAGATGCAGCACCTGTCATTTCCAATTTTCCACAGTCCTTACTATTCCCTATGGCCTCACACTTGGTCACTCCATTCATTGTCGTGACCTGGCTGACCTAGAGTATTTGAGTTTGTGACCCCTCTCCTAAATTTTTTGTTTCTCTTTGTCAAAGAGTTTTTCTCTCTGAACTGAAGATGCTCTCTGTAGAAGCCAGCAATATAATTAATTGCATCTTATCTCTCCTTTCAGATCTTGCTCAAATCCCTCTGCCTTTAGAAAATTGTCCCTTGACAATCCTGTTTAATCTCTAACCCCTTTGCATTTGTATGTCCTGTATAATCAATTTAAAAATTATAGTCCCCTTTTTCTACGTGCCTGCAGCATACACTTCCTGTATAAATATATAATAGAAATAAGTAATAGCCAACACTCAAGGAGCATTAGCTATAACAAAACTATTTAAATGATGTTTAAAAAACATTTAAATAAAATGACTCAAAGTTGCCTGCTGGCATTTGTTACTTTCCTCTTCTACAGGAGTTTCATGGAGGCAAAATATAGTTTAAAAGGAGCATGGACATTGCTATAAATTAATAAAGCTGGCCTTGCTGAGCCTGCGTGCCACCTCCATCCCCTGCCTAGCTAGCCCAATAGCGAATATACATTAGTATGGAGAAAGTTAACAAAATCTACAAAAAACATGGTTTGTTAAATTTCCTCTATTTAAGCACTTTTTCCTCATCTTAATTAAAAGCTTATAACCTATTAATTAATTTTGCCCTTTCTTTCCATAATGAACATTTCCTATTTCATTTGTGGTTTTTAAAATGTGCCACAAATTGCAGAAATTAAATTTTAATACGATTTAATACTACGGCAGTACTGGCAAGCCAACAGTGGGAATTTTGTATTCTTAGTTTATGAGCGTTTAAAACATCCTGTTCTATAATTATGCATTCCTCACTCATATTCAATTGCTAAATTGCTATCCTGTGCCGTGGCTTTAAGAGTCTTCTTCCAGGGGCTTAAGTTTTTTTGTTCCTCCTCTTAAAAGAACCTCAGGGAAGAGGGCGGGGCTGAGAGCTCAAGTTATAACAGCTCTCCCCTCCTGCAAGGAGAGGAGACAAGCGGAGTCTTTGGAGGCAAGCAAATCCAGCCTGACCAACCTCCACCGGTATGTTATTCACTTCTGCTTTTTGTCTCCGTAAATGTTGCGATTGTTGTAACTTGTAGAATTGATACGTGTATAGCCTGTTTGAGAAGCGCTTGTTCAGTTTTTCTATGAAGATTTGAAACTAAAGGAAGACAAAATTTGAAATTTCTCAAAAAGCTGTGGGGATGAGCAAAATATATATGAGATATATTTCGTAGTCACTTGGCCTTATTTAGAAACTTTTGCTAGATTTTTGAACGATTTAAAGTATAATTACAGCTTTTTTTTCCCTGATCGACAGAGTCACAAATTTCCTCGAATGAGCTTTAATAATAAAGTCGCTGGCATCTTAACTCTGCAACTATCTAAACCAATCCTATTATCTCAAGCTTTGGGGAACATAAAAAACCAAGTTTTTCTTAAATAAAGACCATGGTGAAACATAAATTAACCTCAAGAAAGAATTCATTCAAATAGTCAATATTCTTTGATAGTAAAAGGAGAAAAGTGCATTTGACTTATTTTTGCATACTGTGGTTCCTTTAGTTTTGTCAGCCTCTGAAACATGCTTGTCACTTGTATTACTTAGAAGCAGGAGAGAAACATTGAGGGGTTGGATGAATAATTAAAGGTTTTATTTCTATTTAGTTTTGAATCCATTATTGCCAATGCTGACTTTTTCAGTGTGAACATTCTTAAGCTGAAAGTAAGGAAATGGTTCTTCCTTAAATCTGTGCCGTATGTGCTGATACAAACATACTTATTGTGATAAGAGTTTCAGCTTGTCAATATCTTGAGCGTGTAAAGAACTTTCTTTCAAGGTTGTGACTTTGGATTTATAACTCTTTAAAATGTGGAACAAAGTTGTTATCATCTATTATTCATTTTTTTTGTCTTGCTTAAGAACTGATGCTATTCTTAGCACCTTTGAAGACAATAGGGCATCGTAGGGCTGCCTTGCCTCTCTCCATATTCTAGGAGACTCAGCAAATAGCACATTTGAGCATCATCTGCTGCCTGAGTCCTACCTCCTGTCTCTCACCTCTACTCTTTTGGGTGGGATACACTGGGACCAATGACTTCAGAAGCCTCCACTGGCTTTGGCCATGTTCTCAGCTTTTATCCATCAATTCAAATTTTAAAAGGGTGGCTGACAAAAATGTGGCACTTACAAAAACAGGATCATGCCTATAACAAACCAAATCTCAGTTCTTCTCTAGGGGTGCGTGAAATGTGGGGGCGAAGGTAAACATTAACTCTTGCGGGTCCCTGTAACTCTTACATGCACCACTGCAGGGCTCGTGCCAAAATGGGAATTGAGAAGATTTCTCCCGACGGTGTCGTTTATATTTGAAGCCTCTGCAAGTGTCACACTCATCATTACGGTGAATAATTGATGGGCGCGAAGAGTGGAGATGTCTGGGGTTTGGTATGGGCCCTTTGGAGCATTCTCATCAGAGCACGAACAATTCAGTTCCTCTCGTTCAGTGTTACATATGGAGAGCTTCTTATCTACCCATTTTTACCCTAGAGAGACTTAGAACTATCCGTTTTGTTTGAAAATGACATCTTAGGACCGATGGGACCACAGCGACAGGCGGGCTAGAAGGTAATTTTAAAAACATGCCAAATGTCGTTCTTGTCCTAGGACAATAACATAGCAGACTGATTTTTTTTTCCCTTTTTTTGCAATGGGCTCAGGATACACTAGTATTCTGTTAATGGGTGACTTCTAGATTATTTAAAATTATTCACGAGCATCAATAAGAAAATAGCATTAGGCCAACTTCTGCCTTAATCAACAAAATGAGGTTTCCAATCCTTTATTTTTTTTTCATGGTGTATTAATATAGTAAAAATGATAATCTGTTTTTTTCACAAAGAGGTATTAAACAGCACAAAGTAGCTTGAAGTTTAAGGATGGCTCTCAGGCCAGCCTATTGGGATTTGAATCCTGTATCCTCCACTTATCAGCTGTGTGATTTGGGGGAAGTTATTTAACCTCTCTGTGCCTTGGTTTCCTAATCTAAGGAGGAAAATAATAATTCATGTAACTCATGGGGGGATTGAAAGAGCTGGCACATGTAGGGAGCGTAACACTGTGCCTGGCTCACAACAGGCATTACTTAAGACCTAGCTGTTACTTTTTCCTGGTGTTTGGCCCGTATTCCTGGCCTGATGAGGGTGCATGTTTCCTGTGCTAGCAGGACAAATTGTCTTGTTCATAAATTCAAGGTGTAACCCCAGAAGAACACTAGACCAAAATTTATATGGTACCACCTCTTAAGCATCCCGTCAATGACATACATGCTCGTGTTGCAAAAAGATTCGATTGTAAGCTTTGAGAAAATTTGATTGCAGCCTAAGATGAGGGAGATATTGGTGTTAAGACAAATAACCCCTAAGACATCAGTGCTATTCATAGCATCCTGGTTTAGCCCAGTGGTTCTCTAAAGTGGGACCCCTGACCAGCAGCATCAGCAGCATCTGGGGGTTTGTTAGAGATGCAGAATCTGTGGCCCACCCCAGATGTGTCCAGTATTTTGGGGGGGAGGCACTGGTCTGAGTTTTGGGGATGCCCCTAGGGATTCAGGGTGATCACATGTGTCCCTGACCAGCAAACTGGAGAAGCTGTCAGCCTTTAGCACGGAACTCCTGTCCCTCCTGATCCATATGGCGGTCAACATCTTCACCATCCATTGCAAAGTCTGAAAACGTGAATGGCGTTTCAGAGTTCATCGTGATTTTAATTTTTACTGTGTTAACCTACGTGGTGGGTATTAGGGTTCCACTAATTTTATCAGACTCATCTGCGATCTTTGAGAATAAGGACCATAAATAAAAATAATTGCAATATTGGTGAAAATATGAAAGCAAAGAAAACAAATAGGTCCCAAATCCGGCCAAAATCTCAGATATTTCTATCCTGTGGGCCCTTCCTTTGGGCCTGCCATAGAATGGCTTCCATTGAACTTGACCTTAGTGATATATCTTCAACTTTCATTCAGGACTTTATAAGAAATAGCCACACAGTTTGACGCGGTGGGTCTTGCATGGTTATGTCAAGGGTGTTTCCCACTGTGTGGCCCAGTGTTCTTTTTACAGAGGAGTTTTTTTCCTCTTAACTTATTTTGAAATAAGAATAGATTCATGGGAAGTTGAAAAACCAGTACCGAGAGGTCCCATGCACGCAGTTTCCCTCAATGATCACATCACATGTAACCATAATATAATATCAAAACCAGGAAATTGACGTTGATAGAATCCACAGGCTCTATTCCGATTTTACTCATTTGTGTGTGTATAATTTTATGCAATTTTAGCACAAGCAGATCTGTGTAACCATCACAATCAAGTTACAGAACAGTCCTGTCGCTAGAAAGATCCCCTCTTTGATCCTTTGTAGTCACACCCATCTTCCCCACCGCCTGCCCCTAGCTGCAGGAGCTCTTTGTGCACCAGCCTCTGTATCAGAGCACGAGGATTTGATCTTGCTTGATGGATGCTGCGAAGCTTGCACTGGACCATGTTCATCCTCTGGCTTTGGCTCCTGGCAAGATTAGGGTGCAATTTCTAGCAGCCTCCCACAAACAGCCTTGTGTCTGTCTCTGGGTCCTTTTGAATGTAAATCTGTTTAGCTTCTCTGGGCTACTCCCAGTTTTTCACCCCACACGCAGCCCAGGAGCTGAGCAGATGAAACACAAGTTTCTGTACCGAGTGAGGGAGGGGAGAAGGCCGAATCACCACATTGCTTTTATTTGCTCTTGTTATGAAGCCCTAATACTAGTAATGATAGTAATGATAAATGCGCTAACATTTATGTTACTCAAAGACCTTGCCAAGCCTGCTGTCGGCTTGTCCTCTTTAATCCTCACAACAAATCCATGGGGAGGCGACACTTTTTTAGAGATCAAGAAATTGAGATCCAAAGGGACTAAGGTGCCATTCGGTGGTGGAGCCCAGCCTCTTGCTTGGTTTTTCCTGACTCCCAACCCCCTGCTTCTGTTTTGTTTTGCTTTTTTTCTGTACCACCACGGTCTTCATTTCCCTCCCAGTTTGATTATACAAATAGATGTTTCTTGATGTGTTTACTTGAATCCCTCTTGACATTGTATTTTTCATTATTAAAGACAAATCCTTCTTTCCTTTTTGCCCAGACTTTTGAATTTCTGGCTTGTGGTATGATGCTAGAATTTTCCTGACACATTTGCCCATCCTACGATCTTTTAGAAGTAGAATAACATAGTGAACTGAGTTTGTGAGTTACGTGAAATCATCCTCATCAGATATCATATTCAACATCATGGCGTGTGCTTGACGGCCTTTACTGGTGGATTCCTATTAGGGAGGTCCCCTCAGTGGGGTTAGTCTGCATTGAGCGCCATCATTTTCTTGACTTCATTTTCTTACTCCTAACTGAGGGTTCCATTACGTTAGAGAAATACGCTCAGATAGAGTTTAAGATAAAGCAAAAGGATGGTCCCAGACTCAAGCATTATAGACGTGAGATTAAGCGTTATACTCCACCTCCCTCCAAATGTGTGGAATGTCAGTGCCTCTTTTATGTGAATGCCAAAAACTGCAAATTGGATCCATTGAAAGAAGTAATATCCAAGAGGTAATTTTAGTGAGGTTTCAAAGTTGTCGTCTCACTTTTCCAGTTCACTCCCCTTCAGGACCAGATCTTCTTCCTGAGGTTCTGGGGTCTTCTCTGGACCTCCTCTCACTCTCCGGGCCCTCCTTGGCGCCTCTCTGACCATTCACTTCTGTCATTGGCCCTACGTCCCTTCTCCTAATGCCCTATCTTCCTTCACACTCAAGCCTTAGCTCCTGAATATGTTTAGATGATTGACAAACGGTCTACCTGGAATACTCATCATGGAAGACATCATAAAGAATGCCTCGACTCATAATTAGTCAACTTGAACACACCTGGCCTCGGAAAATCAGTGAGAAACTAATACCTAATGCAGGCATTTGAGATGCCAGAACAGGGCGACTCGCCACGCATCTTACACGGTTTTCTCATTTAACTGAAATGTGATTAAAAAGTAAAAATACGCTTTTTCCATTGCGATGCAATGAGCAGTATTTCATTGTGAGGCAAATGAAATCATTTCCTGACCGTCAGGGCCTGACTCAGAAGCAATTTGCTGTATGGGGATCACAGTAAAGACCTTGCAAGATTGATTTGTGGTTTTGCCATAATGTATGTAAAGTAGCAATTAATACTCTGAGCCTCTCTTTGAAATGCCTGGGGAGAGAAGTAAAGGAAGCTCTCTTTGTTTTAAACAGCCTAGACCAACTGTTCCGAGAGAGGTTTAAAGAAGCTTCTGGTCTGTGTGGGGTGGGAGAGTTTTGAGCCTGGCCTGGACGGGCGATCTGGACGGAGGGGTCGGGGGCAGTGCTGCTGAGTGGTGAGTCTTAGGTCTTTCCACGTCCAGGGCTTAGAGCAGCCGGTGGGGAAGTAATTTGCAAATCGAAGGAGGATTTGGAGGGTGGGAGGGGGTGTGATCTATTCATTTAAATTGTTTGCTCAACAAATATTTATAGAGATCTACTCTGTGCGCTGTGCTAGACACGGTAAATCTGGTCCCTGCCCTCAGCAAGCTAACAGGGCCAGACAGGTCATGACACAGGTCAGGACACTCACGACTTGGTGGGGAGTAGAAGATGCTACAAGAATAGGTAACTTGGCACCTTCCCGATCCTGGTATCGTAGGGCACCTCCTGGAAGAAAGGATGTGCAAGTGAGCCCGGGAGGATGAGCAGCAAATAACCAGATGGAGAGGGTTTGAGGAAGAGGGTTCCGGACAGAGGGTGGGACCGCAGATGGGAAAGGCGGGGCCTACGTGAGGAGCAGGCCCGGAGGGAGACGGACGGACGTGGGCACTGTCAGGCTGGGAGCAGGGCCCAGGTGGCAACTGTGGGCCACTGGAGAGGCTGGTGAGGGGAGAAGGAGGTGGGACTGCCGCTTGGATGTGATGGTGACAGGGTAGGGGAGTCACGAGCAGCTGGGAGAGCTTGGTGCCAAGAGGAGACATGGAGACACAGAGAGGTGAGGTTGTAGGAGAAGGATGGTGCTTTCGCTTTAGAAATGTGCTGTGTCTGTGGACAACAGAGGATGTCCTGTAGGCCGTGGGTGGCTTTTGTCTGCAGCTTTGGAACTGTGTCTGAGTTAGTGTTTGGGAGACACTGTGGATGGCGAGCTCCTGTAGTGCGGGATGGGAGCATCTGAGCTTGAGAAGAGCAAGGGGGCAGCCCCGGAGTGTCTCCTCGGCAGCTGAGGCATCTGTGATGCTGGGCTAATGGCCTGCTCTGGAGCCTGAGAGGGAACTGCCAGCATCCCTGGGGCTGACGTGCCAGCTCCAAGTCTCAGGGTGACCTGAAGCACCCTGACCCTCTGGCCCTACTGCTACGGTCCATCAAGCTCCTTCTCCCCCGTCGCTTGGTTGGCTCAGGGCTGGGATTCCTCTCCCCTGCTGATGGCCACGTCCTCTCATCCTCCAGCTGATACGAGCTGCTGGTAGTTTAATTTGGAAGTTTCTTTTACTCATTTACTTGGAAGTAGCTATTGTGAACCTCCTTTGTGTGGTAGTCTGTGATGCATGAGCCCCCCTGGGAGAGGGGGTGCCCAGAAGGGCCCTGCCCCAGGCGTGAGGGTTAGGGAAGAGCTACTGAAGGACAGACAGTCAAGCTGGGTCTCGGAAGATGAAGAGGAGGAGACAAGAGGAGCAGGGGCAGGGGAACCATCACCCCGTGGGGTGGCCAGCAGAGCATGGGGCACTCTGCAAATGGCGGAGGGGAGACGGTGGAGGGTAGGGGCTTTGTGACAAAGCTTTGCATGGAGCCCTTTTACTGCTTGTAGCCTAGACTTATGCCTCCCCCTATTCTCCACAGCAGAAGAGATGTCCTTTGAGGGATCCAGGCTCAGCATGAGAAACAGGAGGAACGGCATGCTGGACAGCACCCGTACCCTGTACTCCAGCGCGTCGCGGAGCACAGACGTGTCCTATAGTGAAAGTGTAAGTCGGAGTGGCGCCCAACCCCTGCCGCCATCATGTTAGAAGGCATGGCTTTGGCAATTAAGATTATTTGGGGATCAATACTCCTTTAAAAAGATCATATCTCAACATATAGTATTTTCTTTTGTGAGCTATTTTTGTCGAATGTATAAGCATTTCCTTGTCTGTGCCATTTTTCCAGCATTCCTATTTTAAAGGTTGTTAACGTAACCATAATAAGTTATTAAATAGTGTATTTGTTATGAAATTCTAAGTGCTGCACTTTTAATATTCATTTACTATTTTATGCTTGGTGTTCTTGCTTCCAGTCCTGTCGATTCACTTCAGAAATGATTCTTGAATCTAAGTGCTTTTCTTCAACTCTGTGGCCAGGGTCTCAGTTCGTGTCCACTTCTGTTCCTGCCATAGCTTCTGGCTCTTCTCTGGAGCATCCGTCTCTCTCATTCCAGGCTGGCATCCGTGTTGCCTTCAGGACGTATAGATGCACCCAGTTATCGCTTACTGGATGGGCGGGACTCAGCTGGGGGGGCTGCCTCTCCCACCCCTGTCCTTGCTGACACCTGAGTTGTTCTCATAGGTGTTCTGCTCACAGGTCATGGGGAGTACCCTCCTTTGTCCGGAAATGAAGACAACCTTGCAGTCTGATACCACGGTTCCCTCTTGACTAGTGTTAGACCGGGATAGTGACTAGCTTTGGAAAAAAGAAAGAAGGAAGGATGAGGAGTGGGGGTGCTTCTGGGGTGCTGGGCATGTCAGGATTTTGATCTGATTGGTGGTTACGTGGGGGCTGACTTTGTGATCCATCAGAGAGTTGTAAAAAAACAAACAAGCAGACAAAAATTCTGTCCCTCACCCTGCGTATTTAAGGAGGATCCGTCTCTTGGGGGCCGCCCCTGAACTGGCCCACCTGGACACGGAGCGTCTCCTTAGATTTTGCACCTGGTCTGATGTTAGCCCTGTCCCTGTGAGAAATACACAGTGGGCAAAGGACAGTGGTGGCCTCTCATTGCTTCCCCCTCGTGCTGTCTTCCTTCATCCTCAAGCAATGAAGGACCGCTGGCTGGGCAGGAAAGCCCTTTCTAGATGGCACGTGGACCCAGGCCTTGATGTCTCTGGGAGATGGACAAAGGCCGGCTCGCTGTCTCACCAAGCTCCTGTGGGCTCCCACGGGTACCCTGGAGGGCCTTCCCACCCACTCAGAAATGTAGGCGGCCCTGTGGATAGAACTTCTGGGACCACCCAAGGGCAGCTCAGTTCTGGGGGGTCCTGTTTGTCCCTGAGAACACACACGTCTGCAAAGTGCATTTTCCAAGGGAACTTTTAGCAACAAAGCAGTTTTTATTTCCACCCCTCGTTCACGATCATTGATTTCACAAGCTCATGCGTCTGTGGAGTTTTCTTCCTCTGTGTTAAGCAGACTTAAAATTAGTTAAGAGGAGAGAAAATATTACGAGGAAGAAAGGGCATTGCAGGTTTTCAAAATTTTTGCCTTAAGAGGAATGTAGAAATTATTTGTGCTTTTTACTTTTTTACCAGAAAACAATGCACAAATGTAAATTTTCAGCTTAAGGAAGAAGAGTAAAACAAACGCTCCGGTACCCACACCCAGCCTAAAGGAACAGACTATCACCAGGCCTTCAGAAGTCCTCCATGTGCCCCCCAGATTGGGGTCCCTCCCTTCTGTCAGAGGTGACCACTGTCCTGAATTCAGTGTCACTCATTCTTTGCTTTTATTTATAATTTTATCATTTGAATATCTATCCCTAAACAAGTTGTTTAGCTTTGTCTGTTTTTGATGTATGGCGTGATACAATGTCTCCCTCGTGAGTTTGATTTTGGGAAGCATCGTGCTTTGAGATTCCCCCACGTGGATGGGTGCAGCAGTTGCTGGTTTGTTTCACCGCTGTGCAGCGCTCCATTGTGTGCAAATGTTTATCCAGTTCGAGGAGGGTGAACGTTTGGGTTTCCTGCTTGGCTCCTGGGAGCAACGCCACTCTGAACATTCTCAGCCGTGTGAGCCGGGCTCCCTGGAAAACATTCTTTTGGTTGAGGCTTGGTGGGTAAAGGCGAACCCCTTTCCCTCATTCTAGGATGAAGTTTGTGTCTGGGTTTAAGACATAGGATTTATGGGGAAACTCCTTCAAAGGGCTGGGAGAAGGGGACAGGCGGCCCTTGTTCTCTGATGTCTCAGGATGTATGCTGGGTGGCAAGAGGGGAGGCTGCTCCATGCGCTGTAGACTTTGCTCCAAGAGAGAGTCTGCCCCCCATCCCCTTTCTGCCATGCACGCCTGGTGACGGCCTTGCTGTAGGGGACATGGAGTCAGGGGTGGCTTTGGTGCCGGTGGCCTGACTTGGGAGGCCACACTTGCGTGCAGTTCTCTGAGAACTGCAGCTGCCAACGCCCGGTGACCCGAGGGAAGTGGATTTGGGCTGCCAGCCCCTCCTCTCCGGGGCAAGACGGCCTCCTAAAGCTGACAACCCACTGCCAGGCACCTGAGCTAGCAGGCTGTTCACGGGACAACCCTACCTCTCTCTCCACAAGGTCCATTTCTAGGGGCTCAACCTTACTGGCAATGGCAGGTGATTTTCCAGAGTGGCTGTACCAATTTACTCACCCACCCACAGCGGGCATGAGGCCCCGCTCCTTGGGCACCCCACCATGTTTGGTGTCAATTGCCTTTTTAATTTTTCCAGCCCGGTGGGTGTGCAACGGAATGCCATTGTGGTTCCGCTTCACATTTGCCTCATTGCTGATGAGCTTGAGTTTTTCACACATTCATAGCTTAGTCGCGTGTCCTGTTTCATTCAATGCCTGCTCCTGTCTTTTACCATTTTTCCATCAGGTTGTCTGTCTTATTCTTAGTGATTTATAGTCCTTTATATATTCTATTTACCAATCCTATGATATTAATCCATGTTGCAAATATCTTCTCCCACTTTGAGGAGTGTAGGTATTTTGGAAGTATTTTTCATCTGTTTCCAAATCGTTTGCATCTTTCAACTAAAGGGAAGCTTTAGGTTTATAAAGGTTTTTGGTTGGTGGTCAGAATGAGGTCCTGGATATGCCTTCCACCTTGCCCAAGCAGGAGCAAATACAACCAAGGAAGGAATTTTTGGAATATATCTTCTTTGAAAAGCAAGCACAGGAAGAATGGGTGCATTGAAACATTACTTATGCTCACCTGTCAACAAATGGTCATGTTCCTCCAGTAGCCTTAGAGATGGAAACACATAATTTGCATGTCTATGATGACATTTATTACAAGACAACTCCAAGTAACTTTCAGAAAAATTTGCATTCAGTGATAAAAATTTAAACGTACGCTGCTTTTTAAAAACCGTGTACTCTAAAATCATGAACAGATGCTGGATGCTATGGATATAAGGTAAATTCTTAAAACCTTTGAAACAGGCCTGGGTCATATTTACTATTCATTAATAACAGCAGCGAGTGAGCATCAATTAGTAATGTGCTGTCCAATGTTCTTTCTCCAAAGGACCTGGTGAACTTCATTCAAGCAAATTTTAAGAAACGAGAATGTGTCTTCTTTACCAAAGATTCCAAGGCCACGTAAGCATCTATTTTCCCTCCGTATTTGCTTCTGAAAATAAATAATTAAAAAACCATTGCAACAAATAAACAAATATTTGCTAGTTCATTATTAAAGTTGTTTTCATCTTGCAATTCTCAGAAATGGCGTGTAGAAGAATTTTCTCAGAAGTGGTGTGTGAGCAGGAAGAATTTTCTCAGAAGTGGTGTGTGAGCAGGAAGAATTTGGCAAGTAGCTTGCAGTTGATCCCTAGAGTGACATCATTTCGTTTTATATTTTTAACTTTGGAAATAGTTGGTAAAGGCTCCAAGAGAGGCTGTCGCTCCCTTCCATAGTCCCACGAGCCTGGGAGCCCACCTGAGTGGCCGCAGCAATGCATGTGGTTGTTTAGAGCAGGTGGCAGGTGACACCAATGGCGCCCATGGCAATCTGACCGGCTTCCCTGTCAGGCTGTCCTTCCCTTTTGTTGACTTTGAGGCTTGCCATCTAGTTGGGTTTTCCTCTGCTCTGAGTCTTAGTGTTTTGAAACATCAAGGCTGGTTACAAAAGCCATGGGGAGCAGCCCCCAGTGGCTCTGTACCCAGGAGGTCCTCAATAAGTGTTCCTTAATGAGTGAGTGAGTGAATGGACTGACTGCTGGTCTCTCCCATAGAAGATGCACCGAGATCTAATGAAACAACGTTAGCCCACCTCCCTCTCATCTCGTTCCTCTCTGCCCTGTCTTTTGTCTCCTGGTGATAGAAGAAAGAGCCCAGCTATTAACTGACTGGATAGTTGCTGCTGTAGTTTGTAATCAAAGCATTGACCTTTTGTTGAATGGAGGCAGTGGACAGACGAAGGACGTAAGAATGAGCAAGAGCAGAGACTTTAGAATCAGCCCTGGGTCCAACCTTGGTCTGGCTGCCTGCCCACTGCTTGACCTTGAGCCAATTACTCTCTTTTCTGAACCCAATTTTCTCATGCTAAAACTCTAGCAAAGCATACCTCATGGGTTATGGGAAGGAGTCAATGAGGCAACACATAAAATACCCACCACCGTGCCTCAGATCCTCAAAGGTTCTCAAAAAATGTGTTTTCTTATTTCATGTGAACTAGAAAATGAATTGGAAAAACTAAGAGATCTGTATTTTGTCATTAATATAAACTTATTCATCATGAGTCATTTTGACTCTATGAGTCAAACTCTATGAATCAGCTACTTATTTCCCCAATGTTTCACTGAAAGATTTTTCTGTTAATATATTTGTTTGACTGACAGAAAACACCATTTGGGTGCATTCATTTGTTTGACAAATATTTATTGGGTACTTACTATGTCACGGGGACTTTATAAACTTTATTATGAATTCTACAACCCCCTTGCCAGGTAGCTGCTGTTATCATTTGACAGACCAGACATTTGAGGCCCAGGGGCCTTCAGTATTTTACCCAAGGTCATGTGGCCAGTGGGCGACAGATGAGAGGTTGGACCCAGGTTTTCTGATTCCTAGGTTGTATGTTCTTTGTATCCCCAGCTCCTGCCCATTCTAAGACGGTATTCATCAGCAATTTCTTACCTGTAGATACCCAATCTAATTGGCTTAGGTGAGAGAGGTGGTCCCATCACTGGCTGAAAAGGACAGCTAGATCCAGGGCTCAACGTCACCCAGACCCTGTCTTTTCTACCTGTCATTTCTGCTATTCTCTGAGTGGGCAGGCTCTTCACAATGGTTACCAAATGGTCACCATATCTTTGACTTACATGTTATCAGCTTACCATTTTGCCAGTGGTGGGAAAGGGAGCCTTGTTCCTAGCAGTTCCACCAAAAGTCCTGGGCTGATGCTCATGGCTCTTATTGGCCTGGCTGGGGCCATGCGCCCGTCTCTGAGTTAATTCCTGGAGCTGCGGGATGGAAAGTGTTGACTGGCCAGGCTTGGGATATGTATTCACATGGACCCAGTGTGGAAATGGATGATTCCTCAAAGGGAAACTGAGGTGCACCTACCAGCAGAATGGATGCAAGGTAGGGAACCTGGAGCTGTCCACCTTAGCTGCTTGATTCAGCTTGAGTCTGGCCAGAATGAAGGGAGATGTGGTGAGCAGCCCTGCGCTCAACAACACAAGCAGAGGACAGGAACACCTCAGAGTCTTCCAGTTCCCGTCCCAGATGGACAGAAGGTTGAAGGCCAGGGTTAAGACTCTATACTCTTTGAACTTCCCTGTATTTATTATTTTTACTTCTCCACAGGTAGTGGGAATACTTTGTATAATCTAAATTACCCATCATGCAAGGGAATCAGATGAAGTGACTATCAATATTCTGTCCCAATTTTGTTGCTGCTTGCCACACTAGCTGACATACGCTGTCCAAAGTCTCCAGAGTTGTCTCATATGTGCTAAGCCCAGACTACCCATGTCTCTCCACCCTAACCCCTTTCGGATGTCTATTTCTTGACTGGTCACCGGAGAGTGATGCTCGACAATTGCCCCTGCTGCAGATGCCCTCTGAGACATTGCCACCCAACTCAGTGGCCCTCTCTTGGCACTCCTGAGGCTGTAAGCCCCTGATATGCCTTTGTTCTCTTCAGTTCTCACTGCCTCAGCCCTGCTGGGTTCCAGGTAGAAACTGGAAGAACTCTACTTCTGCTGTACTTGCTCTGTGCAACAGAACTTCCTCCATGATAGAAATATTCTATATCTGCACTGTCCAAAATGGTAGTCACTAGCCACATGTGCCTACTGAGCATTTGAAATGCAGTTAGTGCAAGCAAGGAATTGAATTCATTTAATTTTAATTTTGACTAATTTAAATATAAAATTGAATAGCCACACGTGGCTAGTGACTACCTAATTGACACTGTAGCGCTATAAGATTCAGATTTGGCCTGAGAGGTAGAACTGGGGACCTGCTGTTCTCCTGCCCTCTTCATCTCTCCTCTCTGTCACCTCTATCCCTCCTCCAGGTATCTGGGTTCCTAATGCCTTCTGTCTCTTCTCCATTTGTAAAGCAATTCATGCAAATTGATGCTTAGAGGGCTACCAGCCCAGCCCGCAGACCATGAAGATGGAGCCACAACAACTCTCTGGCAAGGTCACCTGAGACACAGCCCTACCCTTAGAAGGAAAAAGGCTCAAGAGTCTATCTTCACTTGTAGCAGGATGAGTGGGCGAGGGAATTCTCTCCCCACCCTGCAATGAGCTTGGGTGGGTGTGGACAGACCCCAGAGAATAGTGGGGTGGTAAAAGCTAACGAGAGGAGAGAGGAAGCCATCTTGGACCCTAATGAGGAAGACTCTGAGACCATGGGCAGCACCCTCGGCTCAGGAAATGCCTGGGACTGAGTAAGAGAAATGACCCAAGAAACTGTGATCAATGATGGCTGACTTTTTTTCTTGGTCAAACTGAGTGATGCCCCAGGGAACTGTTCCAGAAAGGAGGCAAGAGTGCTGCTGGAGGTGTGATTTTGGATCCAGGCTCTAGCTCAGTTTTTATAGTTCTAGAAAATATTGAATGTTCTGATATATATTTTGAATACTGATAATTTCCATATTCTATAGTAATTAAGACTTTTGATTACAAGGAACTCAAGCTAGCTAAACCTGAAAGGGGGGATTTACTATAAAGAAACAGGAATGCCACACAGAACCTAAGAGAGAGAAGTGGCTGAGCATGTGGGATGGGTGGAACCATGGCCGGAACATGCGGGGACTCCAGAAGTCCTGTCTAATTTTATCTCCACCTCTCCTTGCACACCTGCTTTCTTCTTTCTCTGTGCAGATACAACTGTGCTGTATTGCCTGGATCCTCCATGTACCAGGTCTAGACCTGGAGACATGGGAACAGCTCTTTTTGTTGTAACTCAAAATTCCCAAGAAAGGGATTCCTATGTCAATCCTGGACTAACTTCCTACCTCTGGGCCCATCAACTGTGGACAGTGCCACAGGATCCGGTTATATGAACAGGCTTGTCTTGATCCAATTGTGTCGTTGAGGTTGAAGAGTGAGAACAGTCCCACCAGGGTCCATGTCAAATGTATCCTCTCCAGCAGGGACCCACACTGATGGATCACTGGCAGCCTCTCCCATAAGAGAGTGAGATGCTTTCAAAGATTCCCACCGGGATGCATTTGTGCCTCATTATAAAATCTCTTTGTTGAATGGCTTTGGCAGTTACCCTGGGCTTCCAGTACTCCAAAAAGATCTCTATCAGCAGAGTAAATCCAGGTCCATGTGACACAATTGAAGCCAGCTGCATCCAGGTAGCAGAATCTTGGCCGCCACTGGAATCCATCTGCTTCTGGTGCAGTCGAAACCTTGCCTACAAAGCACGTAGTTTCTGCTCCTATTATGTTTTTAGAAATAGTCACACAAATGCTTATCACTATTATCATCTTGTAAAATGGAAACGTGATCTACCACCACAGGGTGTTTTTAGAATGAATCCTACATCTTGCCATCTATCAAACAAGTTCAATAGTGAGGAGGAAAATCTTGAGAACAGCCATGTTCATGGTCATGACAGCCATGTACACGTAAGCCCATCTTCTGGAAGGCAAAAATCCCTACTTCACAAAAATTACTCAGGCTGGATGAGGATACAAACTATTTGCAAGAAGACCAGTGAACGTATTCATTCACTATTGTGGGACCGGGGACACTGATAAGAGAGATGGAGGTACTGATCCTACTAGGGCAACAAGTATGAACTGGGAGTGTTGTGTGCAAATCAGGAAGTTTGGCCAGCCACTGGGGGTGGCCCTGTCTTGCTCCAGTGTCTTTGCTCTCTCAGAAAAAGGAGAGCTCTGCCCCTCTAGCCTCTTTCAGTGGCCAAACATGTCTCCCACTTGGCCACTCTCCAGCCTCCTTGGGACAGAACTCTCTGTTCTCCTTCTCCACTGGCCATGACCCCCTTCTGAATCTTGTCCAAAGACTGATTGGAGAGAGAACAGGGAGAGATGCAGAAGCACGTGGGTGGGACAGGCAGAAAGAAACCAGGAGGAGGGTGAGCAGTGTCTCCCTAGGGAGAGCTGCTCTGGCCACGCTAGGATCTTTGTTGTGGTTCTTGTTCATCCATTTGGAGACCACAACCCTCAGAATCCAATATGGCCCTGGCGAGAGGGGCCAAAGTAGTCACGGAATGTATTTTTTGATTTTTTTTTTTTACTGCATTTTTGCTTCTTTTCTGTTGCCACTGCCTTTGCTATTCCTTGCTTTGCACATATGGTGCCACCATAACCTCAAGGCACTTGCCAGGGCATGTCTCATGTCCCAGCAGGATGCTCTGCATCATTTCCAACCCTCTCAGCAAGCCCGACAGGAGAGGGACTGTGCAAGGATAAAGGAGGTGTTCTGTCTGCTCCTCTCTGCCCTCCGCCTGGTGTTGTACTTAGCTATGCCCGAGAGATCACAGGAAGCCCAAGGGCAGGAATCCCATTCAGTTAATCTCTGGATGCGAGGAGCTCGGCCAGGTCTGACTCCAGGTGGATTTTCAATCCACGTTTCTTGAAGGATTACAGTATGTTGGGGAGGAGAAGGGGAAGGGGTTTTACCTCTTACTGCCTATCTTTTCATCCTCTCCCAATTTCCTATCATGCATAGGTGTCCATGAACAAACAAATTTAGCTCTATTGCACTGTTAATGGGAAGAAATTGTGTTCATTTATTGCACAATTTGTCCTTGTCTAGAAGAAATTATTCAGTCTCCCAAACAGCTGATGTCCAGCAGTGAAAGGATGGTCTCTCTAAACTCTGGAACCTTTTGGGCTCCTGCCAGGGGACCACCTCTCTCCAGGGAGTAGAGCCCATGGTGAAGGCTTGCTTCATTTCAGAAGAGGGTGATGGGCCAGGCAAACTGGCAGGGCTGGCACCAAGGCCTGCCCCAGGGCTCCTGTGTGTTATAAACCATGCAGGAAGCTGCATAAATAGTCTCCAGATTTCTAAGACTCTATCCCACAAGAACCTCATGTCCACTTATGTAGAGGACAGACTCCATGAGGGCAGGGTCTGCTCTCCTTATATCTCAGTTCTCAACACAGAGCCAGCTTTTTGGTGAACAGACAATAGACAACAGGGGGACAACACCAAGATAATTTTTGAACAGTCAACTGAGATAATGCAAATGGTCTGAAAATAAGACCTGATGGTCAAATCTCTTTTTGCGTTTATTTAAGCTGATAATGTGTGACATTCTAAAAACGTGACAAACTATTTAAGTAAGTTTAATGAAATCCTTTCCTTCCTGTGAATATCATTCTGCTCAGGGAAAACGTGTGCAAGTGTGGCTATGCCCAGAGCCAGCACATTGAAGGCACGCAGATCAACCAAAACGAGAAATGGAATTACAAGAAACACACCAAGGAATTTCCAACAGATGCCTTTGGAGATATTCAGTTTGAGACTCTGGGGAGGAAAGGGAAGGTAAGCAATGGCTTTCTACTTGAGCTGGCTAATTCATTTACCAACACAACTTGGGCCACCTTGAATTGTCTAATAGCGTGAAGGTGGGAGAGATGGGCAGTCAATGCAAAAACTGTTGCAGAAAAAGATAAATCCTGTAAAAGTCAAAAGCTGTGATTAGATTATGTGCAACTGGAGAACTCCAGAGACGATGACTGGCTGATCGCCCAGCAGCCTTTTTCTGCGAACACTGCAGGCATTCGTGTAGCATCCACGGTGACCCCCACTGCTACAAAAGGCCCGATGAACACTTCTGTGAATCACCCCCTTTAGTTTGGTGTATGGCATTCTTGAGAATACATATGGCCCGGAATAAGGTGACATTTCCCTCTGCACACCCACATGGCAGGCTCTTACACGAGGTTTGACAACAATGTTTAAGGATTGGAAAGTGCGTATTCTTAAACTCTCCCGTGTCCTCTGCTCAATGGCAGAAATATCCACAGACAGCTAGAAGCCTGGGCCTTGACTCTTCCTGTCCCCAAGCCCCATGGTTGCAGCCCTAGAAAGTGACCCAGCTCCGTCCACCGCTGTCTCTTCCCAGGGCCCCTGGCCCAGGATGGGTCACCGAATCGCTTGCCGCCCCACAGCTCTCCCTGCCTGTCTTGTTCCTCCATCTGTAGTCGACCCTACCGTTCGAGGGCTCCCTCAGGTGTAAACCTCAGCCCTCTCAGGTGCCCCACTGCCTGCAAGTCCCAAGTTCTCCCGATGGCTGGGAGGGCCCTTCAGTGGCAGCCACGTCCCCTAGTTTACTGCTTCCCTTGCTCTTCCCTGCCTGGGACCCTCTTTAGCTGCGGTCCCCTCCCCTCGCCCCTTCCGCAGGGGCAGGTCAGCGGCTACACCCCGACCGCCAGGTGGACAGCGCCCACCCTGTCCTTTCCCTCTCCCCCACAGTACATCCGATTGTCCTGCGACACCGACGCGGAAACCCTCTACGAGCTGCTGACCCAGCACTGGCACCTGAAAACGCCCAACCTTGTCATTTCCGTGACCGGCGGCGCCAAAAACTTCGCCCTGAAGCCGCGCATGCGCAAGATCTTCAGCCGCCTGATCTACATCGCGCAGTCGAAAGGTGCGCGCGGTCCCTGCGGTCCGGGAAATTGCGGACGGTCCCTGAGGTCCTGGGAAATTGCGCCAGCCAGTTAGTCCATCCTGGCTGCGCAGCCTCTTCGGAGACGGAAATTCGCAATGCAATTCATGCGCAGGATCCAGATGCTCTAGAAAGACATGAGTAATCATGATCTTTTTAAAGGAGAGATCCTCAAATGATGGACAGGCAGGGAGCTCTGGCACATGGTGGGAGGTTTCGCAAAGTAACTTTAAAATCAGCGTTAAGGTACTTCCTTGCGGGTGATTTTATGTTTCGGTTAATCTTCTAAGGTTTTCATTTTATTTCTGCATATAATATTTTACCCGGAATACTCTGGCGAAAAGGAGATTCCTTTCAAAAAGGAAAGTTTAATTCGTTTGCTCTTTAATTTTGAGATCAAGGATGCTATTTTGGAAATAGTGACAGTGCCTGTGAGGTGGGCAGCGCCACGAAAGTCTATGATAGAGATCAAAATAAATAACAGTGGCTCTGTTACTACAGATGTTCAGCTTAGCATTTCTTTTTCTAACTTTTTATTATGAAAAATTTCAAACCTGCAGAAGAGTAGTAAGAATAACACAGTGAACATCTGCACACCCTTCATTTGGATTCACCAGATCTTAACATTTTCCCACATTTGTCTGATCTCCTTCCATAAATATCCACATATTATGATTTTTTTTCAATCAATTGAGAGTAAATTGCGGGCATCATGGCCCTCTGCCCCCAAGTATGTCAGCATGCTTCTCCTAGGAACAGGATGTTCTCTCCTATAACTTCTCACAATTTTCAAACCCGAGAAAGTTAACGTGGACCAATACTGTTCCCTAACAAACCGTCCATATTTTGATTTTGCTATTATCCCAACAATGTCCTTTAGAGCAAAAAACAAAAATTTTTTTCTCTATCTGGACTCCAATGCATTCAGCTTTTTTTTTTTATCATAGCAAGCTAAAAAACGTTCATTCATCTCGAACTATTCTTTGTCTTTCTCGGCTGTTCAGGACATTTCTGAAGACTGTAGACAAACTGTTTTTGCAGACTGCCC
Organism: Equus asinus; assembly: GCF_041296235.1. Classification (NCBI taxonomy): domain Eukaryota; kingdom Metazoa; phylum Chordata; class Mammalia; order Perissodactyla; family Equidae; genus Equus; species Equus asinus. The sequence continues at coordinate 7,357,121 of NC_091808.1, read as the reverse complement.
CTCAATTTGAGTTTGACTCATGTTTCCTTATGAGTAGATTTCATTTACCCAAGCCTAACATTTTAAAAGCTTCTTTATTAGGAATATTAGTTGACTGACAGCACTAAGGAGCTAGGTGGCTTATTTTAGATATGAGTTTTTCCTTAATGTCAAGAAGAAACTGAGATCCCCCCCCATGTATTCCTCTCAATTTCCTGATGAACCAGAGAGGGCCACCGTGAGTAGTTACTTTGTCATGAAACTAACTCAGTTCCTTGTTAAATCCTGAACACACATCATTCATTCATTTAATGTTCTTATGAAATGCCTACTATGTGTCAGGAATTGTTTTAGGTGATGGGAATATAGCAGAACAAAACAGACAGAAGTTCCTGGCCTGGGACAGCTTCTTAGGTGAAGTGAGGGGCCAGAGAGGGGATGTTAATGGTCTCATTGTGCTCAGCATTGGCCCCCGGAGAGCTCCTTCACTTCCTGTTGTCTCATTTTAAAGGGGGGGAGGTGTTGACTCTTGAAATCTGTCTGGAGGAAGGAGATTGGGTGCTGACGGGTCTGGAATCACATCCTCTGAGAACTGGCTGAATTTCGGGTATGAAAATTCTAAGGACTGCATCACATTTGCCTTAAAATGTTGGAAGTAAAATATTGGACATACTTCTACGTGGGAGTTGACTAAGCTTGTTCCTCACTGCTGAAGACAGCAGTAAAATTAGAGAACGGAGACAAATGGTGGACAGAGGCCCCTTCTGACGGTTGGAGCAGAGGGCTCCCTCACTCAGGATTCCTGACACTTCCATGACCAGAGCTAATGAAGGGAGGCTGGGACCGTCCCTCGGGCTGGATTCCTGCATGGGTAGCAGATTCGAGCAGAGTCATTTCCAACTTTATAGTCTATTATTATGCAAAATAATATTTTGTAGGTATTTTATTTACTTCAATTCGAAAACAAAAACAAAACAAAAATTCAAAACCCTTGACCTTGTGAAGATCATCACATCGAAACCTTAAGATAGCAGTATGCAAAATTGTGTGGTTCTAAAGTAGAGTTAAATTGTAGGCACCAAGGTCATGCCAGGAAGGTCACGGAGACCCACCCACGTGGGGGTCTGGGAGGTGGGGGGTCGGAGCCTTGGGAGCGTGCTCCACTTTCCATGGAGGCACTGCCTAACTTGCTCAAAGGCTCAGGCCAGGTATTTATTATCCATAAAAAGATTTACCTGAGAGGCTGGTTAAAGATGCAGAGTCCCTGGCCCACCTGCCAGAGAGTCTGATGATGGAGATTTACCATGAGGTCCAGAATCTGTATTTTTTTAAACCAGCATCTCTTAGAAACACTGAGATCCTCTTCTCCTTCCCTTCCATACGGTCGTAGGCGAGGCCCTTTCCAAAGTGGGGTGGCAGTGCTGCGTCCTGGTACTCCTGGGACGGGAGCTTCTTTAGGGGTCTGTGAGCACAGGAAGGGAACCCGAGCCAGCTGAGCGCGTGCTCCTCTCGTTACTTGACAGGCGCTTGGATCCTCACTGGAGGCACCCACTATGGCCTGATGAAGTACATCGGGGAGGTGGTGAGAGACAACACCATCAGCAGGAGCTCGGAGGAGAACATCGTGGCCATTGGCATAGCGGCTTGGGGCATGGTCTCCAACAGGGACACCCTCATCAGGAATTGCGATGCTGAGGTACGAGTGGGTCCGGAGGAGGTCTGTGAGGTCACTCATGTGGGAGAAAGACCACGGCATGGGGCTCTGTGGCGCAGTCAGCTCCTAGGGAAGGCGGCCTTACAAGGAGCATCTTTGGAACCTCAGGGATTGAAAATAAGGATGACATAATCAAAGAACTCCTGGGAAGGAGTTACCCATGGATGTGTTTTGTTCATTAAGATTTGTTTTCAGCAAATTGTGGTAGAATCAGTTTCTTTATTCTTTATAACCATGAGCTGAATCTGTCCCCAGAGGGTTCCAGTCCTGGCTCCCATGCCTTTGTTGCTTGGCCACACTCACAGGAAGTGAAATGAATGCTGTGGCCCCTGGTTAATTTGGCATTAAGAGGGCTGTGAGACGCCCCTTCCCAAAATTTCCCGTTAGCATATTTAGAGAGTAATGAAATGCGAATTTCATGTTAGAAATACAAGGTAGATGTGGGGTTTTGTATCAAGTATGGAATTTTGAAAACAGCATTTCTAGTGAATTGAGGACCTCCTTAAACAAAAGGTGTTCTTTACTCAGAAGCTTTGGGCCAGATGCTCAGAAATCGCAGTTTACTCCACACTGTCTTGCATCCGGGACTCATTAGAAGTTTATGCAGTAAATGTTCGGGATTTGGGGAATCACTGTGGTTCTTTTTATTTTTAGAAATTATTTTACTTTTGTGTCTGTGACTATTGTTGAGGTTCCTGCGGGAAAGAGGAGAGTGGGGGGGCATTTCCTGAGTGTCTCCCACGGTGGAGTGGGAGGAGGGTGGGCTTTGGGGTCCCGGAGGTCTGGGTGCGAGTGACCGATCTTTTGACAGCTGCATAGTCTGAGCGAGATCCGTTCTCTAAGTTTTTATAATCATGACCTTGTGTTGTTGTGGGATAAATTAATTATGCAGGTTGAATAGTAGCTTTTATTGTTATTACCAGACGCTCGGCCAGGGATGGCGAGATGGCCTCACATCAAATGCCACCTTCAGGGTGAGAGCGGCCTGGGGAGGAGTCTGAGGACAGTGGCCAGCTGGGTGGGAAAGAATGCTGTTATCTGTTAGCGATGTTTTGTTGTGTGCATAGGAGTCTACTCGGTGTTGTATAATCATCATCGCCCTGGTGGACACGTTACATATATTAATTCATAGAATCGCAAAAATGACCCTGTAAAGAAAGTATTTTTACCTGTGAATTGGAACAACAACAAAAGACTTCAATATTTCCCTGGTGGGAGTTTATAGGACCCATTCTCTGTCAAGAAGTAAAATCTGAAATGAATCTATAAAGATTAAACAGAAAATGCCAATCACTTGGAAATTAAGAACAAACAATCAAACAACCTTCTTATTAAATAGCTGTTGGGTCAAAAAAGAACTTTCAAGGGCTGGCCCGGTGGCACAGTGGTAAAGTTTGCATGTTCCACTTTGGTGACCCAGGATTCGCTGGTTCGGATCCCTGGTGCAGACCTATGCACTGCTTGTCAGCCATGCTGTGGCAGGCACCCCACATATAAACTAGAGGAAGATAGGCACAGATGTTAGCTCAGGGCCAGTCTTCCAAAAAAAAAAGAACTTTCAAAATTATGCAGTTAGCCTTCCATATCTTCTGATTCTGCATCCATGGATTCAACCAATTGCAGGTGGTATACGTACTGGGTTTACTAGTTGGATATTTGGATGCAGAGGGCCAACTAAGGGACTGAGCATCCTCGGATTTTGGTCTCCAAGGGGGGTCTTGAAACTAATCCCCCGAGGATGCTGAGTGATGACTGTAATTGCAGGTCACTTAGAAAGCAATGAAAATGAAAACATTTCATGTTAAGGCTAACAATGTATGGCCAAAGCTGCATCAAGAGTGAAATTCGTAGTTGTTTACCTTTATTAGTGAAAATAACTCAATAATAATAATAACAATAATAACTAACACTTATTTAATAGTACTCACTATGTATTGGATTCCATTCTAAGTGTTTTATATATAATAACTCATTTAATCTTTGCAACAGTCCTATGAGTTAAGAACCATTATTACCTCTCATTATAGATGAGAAAACTGTGACATGGAGAAAGTAAGAAACTTCCTTAACTCACATGGCTGGTAAGTGGCAGAGCCATGGTTCATAGTCCTTTAACCACAGCAGTATTCAAATTAATAGGTTTGAAAAGTAACAACACCAACAAAACTTAAGAAGGGCAGGAGGAGAAAAATAATAATCAATCAGCAATAAATTAATTAGAAAAGAAAAAAGAGAAAGAATAGAAATATTCTTTTTTCTCTGAAATAGTTTTAACAATTTAATTTAAGGAATAAATAGGACCAAGAAATCAAATATAATAATAAATGTTGAGAAAAATTATGTGGATGCTGCATACAACTGTGTGTCAATAAATTTGAAGATCTCGTGGGAATTTATATTTTTCTGTGAAACTATAACTTTTAAAAAACTGATTCGAAAAGAACTAGAAAATCTGACTAGATGAATTATCAATGAATGAGCTTAAAGGAAGATAAAAAATTATCTCCAAAATTACTCTTGGCCAGATGGCTTCACCTAGTCACAATTTAAAAAAAGTCTATTAATAGCTAATTTCAAAAATATTTATAGTCTCCAGCACATACAGAAGCATGAGATCTTTATAAATTGCTGGAGAATGAACAAATTTGTGCCCTTTCTGGAAAAATCTTTGGAGATATGTATCAAGAGCATGAAAGCTTCATAATATATATCCAATAATCATAAATACATCACTAGGGAATTTAATATTTGGACAAATATATCGTTAAAATATTTCTTATAGTAGCAAGAATTGACATGAACCTAAATATCTAGTTATATTAATAATAGGAGAATCTTCAGGTAGATTACACAAAACTTGAGGGAAAATTGTTGAACCTTTAAAATACTGTTTCCAATGGTTTTCCTAGTATGGAAAATATTTACAATTTTAAATAGAAAATTATGAAAACTATGTAAATCAATCCACGCCTGGAAAAGAAAGAAATGCACTAAAATCTTGATGGGGACTATCACTGAGTTGTGGAATTTAGTGTGATTTTAATTTTCCTTTTACTTTTCTGCATTTTCCATGTTTTCTACTATAAGCATAGATTATTTTTAGATACTCAAATTACAGTGCTAATTGTTATCCTTTTATGTTTCTGTTAATGATAGAGTAGTTTTGCAGGAAACCCATGACCTTGTGGCTGACTTCCTTGTTTCTTTTCTGCCTTCCACGAACAACGGTGTTTGATCTTTTGCATAAGTTGAACCTCATAATTGTTCATAATGACTTCGTCAGACATCTCTTTCTACTCATGGCCTCATTACAAACCCCACCACGGGGCTCTACTAGGATCCAAATGCAGCTGGCTGAAACAATACTGCATTTCACAAGCACTAAAGTTTTACATAATTTTGAGGATCTTTTCTAGGGTTTTTTTCTCATCTTCCATCAGCTGTTTTTTCTTGAGTCAGCACTACACTTTAAAAATTATTGTCATGTTAAAAAGGATAGCTCAGGGGCTGGCCCTGTGGCCTAGTGGTCAAGTTTGGTGTGCTCCACTTTGGTGGCCCAGATCTGGTTCCCAGGCACGGACCTGCACCACTTGTCAGTGGCCGTGTTGTAGCAGCGACCCACATACAGAGTAGAGGAAGACTGACAACAGATGCTAATGCTCAGGGTCAATCTTCCTTAGCAAAAAACAAAAAAAAAAAAAAAGAAAAAGAAAAAAGATAGCTCAAGTCTCTACTCATTATTCTTGTTATTTAAACTTTAAAATCCCTTTGTAAAGATACAACCCAACACAACAAACACAAAAGACAAAACAACACAATAAAATTTCACACTCACTAAGTGGAATCAAATTAAACCTGTAAGTTGCTGCAGGAAAAAATGTGATTGTTATGCTATCAGGTCCTTGTCCAGTGACAATTTATGCAAGTCTGTGTCTTTCAGGAAAGTTTACAGTTTTCCTCTTTGGGTCCTACCTATTTCTTCTTAACGTTATTTCTAGAGATTTTTAATTTTTTAATTTTTGTGAATGGGGTCTTTATTCAATGTAATTTTTGAAGTGATTTTTGCTGGTGTGTATAAAAATAGTGATTTGTTGTTTTGAATCAAACGTTTTATGAACTCTTGTCTTTGTTCTAATAGTTTTTCAGTAGATTGTCTGGCTGTTCTCTGTTCGCAAACGTATTATTGGTATATATTGTTACTTTTTAAAACAACTCTTCCATTTAGTTATATCTTGCATTTTTTGCTCATTTTGTTGCCTTGGCTAAAATGTGCAGAGTAATGTCCGATAATAGTCATGATAACAGGTATCCTGACAGGTGGTTAGCGGGTGAGTGTAGTGTTTCACCAGTAAATAGGATTTGTCTAAAAGTTCAATTTACATATATTTTTAAAAAGTATCGTAGGGAATCATCCTTTCATTTCTAGTGTATAATTTTTTAAAGTGGGAATGAATGTTGAGTATTAAATATCTTTTTGCCTCTATTGGGTTATTTTTCTCCTTTAAACCATAATCTAACGGACTGACTCCTGGAAACAACACTAATTGCTCCTGAATAATCCTGCTGAGTTTAATTAGTGAACGGTGTTTTAAGAATTTTGTATCCTTGTTCATTAGAGAGCTTGACCTTTGGCTTTTCCTTTTGTGATTCTTTCCTCGTTAAGGTTTTGGAATCAGTGTTGTGTTCTGGAAGGATATAAGTGAAATGGGAATTAGTTGTTCAAGAAAAGTTTGTAGCGCTCCTCCGTGAAATGCTTGGATGCCTGCCTTGCAAATATTATCTCATCTGTCCAGGGCTCTCCTGACGGGAGCTCCTGCTGGGGCAAGGGCCACTGGAGAATAGAACTGTTACATATGAATTCTACTTTTCGTTCTGCCTTTCTTCTGATTGTGTATATTCTGTTAATAGAGTCAATAACCTTCCTCTTCTCACTGACTTTTCAACTTAACTTGTACTCTTGCAGTTTGGGTTGAAACACCTTTTAATGCAACCCTGATACTTTAGAAACTAAACACCTTTGAATGGGACGTGATGGTCAGGAACTCCTTTCTTCATATTCCTGCATCAGTTTTTTATTCTTTGCTGTTAAGTGTTGTGACAAAGTATCTGTTTGATTGCTTCTTTTTGTGGTCCTGTAACTATGCTCTTTGCAAGGGTGAAGATTCCATTTTATTCATTTTTTAATCCCTAGACTCTGGCACAGGTCTTGGCATATGATAGATGCCAGACAAATATGTATGTGATTATGTCAATGTCTACCTCTGCCTGTGTCCAGATAGACACGCTCAAATATATGTGTGTGTGTGTGTATATGTGTATATATACATAGAGAGAGAGTGTGTGTGTGTATATTGTATGTACTTACATATATGTGTGTGTATATACATATAAATATCTGTGTGTCTGGATATGTGTGTGTGTGTGTGTGTGTGTGTGTTCATATACATACACACTTTCCTGAATGCTGTCAGTTTCGATGAATTTATACATAAGAGCTCAGGTCAACGGAACAAGAACTGGATTGGGGATCTGATCCTCACACTGTCACTGGCCATTTATGTGACAATAGGCAAGTGACCTACCCATTTTCAACCTTTGTTTCTTCATATTTAGAACGAAAGCCTGCATTGTAAGATCTCTAAGACCCTTTTGAACCTAGGAATCTGGGAGGAGGCATCAGTATAGTTGAACCCAAAAGGCTAGCCTTCATATGAACATATAAAATATCATCATGCATCTTGTCCAGCTTATAAAATCTCAAAGGCAAGTTCCTTTGTGCATTTCAGGAGTATTTTTCAGCTCAGTACATTATGGATGACTTCAAGAGAGACCCGCTCTACATCCTGGACAACAATCATACGCACTTGCTGCTGGTCGACAACGGCTGCCACGGACACCCCACGGTGGAAGCGAAGCTCCGGGATCAGCTGGAGAAGTACATCTCCAAGCGCACTATTCAAGGTCGGTGTTTAGAAAGTGGGAGGTCAGCCACATGCCATAACCAGAGCAGCAGCACTCCCAACAGTAGCTCCCAATTACTGAGTGCAGCACGATGAACCTACCCAATTAGGTCTTGTTCCCAAAGAAGAGCCATTATTTTTCTTCTTTCTTTGACATCCTAGGAGTACTTCTGCCTGGGTCACTGTGATAGGTACCCTTCGACGTGCTGGAGCAATGACAAATACTGACTTGTCCCACTCTGGTTGGTCAGCATAGAAAGCCTGCTGTCTCTTCTTCTGCGAGACAACACTTAAGAACAAATACCATCCACCATGGCAAATATGAGAGCACAAAGCAATGCAGTTAACTAGGGTAGAAATGATAAAAACCAACCCACTAGTTGAACAGTTGATGGTTTAGTTCTTTGAATTTTGGCTACTTCTATATAACAGAACCACCTAAAACACTGGTTTCAAGGGGAGAATGCAACAATTGAGTGAAAGCCTTTATTTGCAATGGAAAGTGACGCTCTCTGTCTTCCTGTGGTTGAGATGTGTCCTGTTGTGGAACCAATTCTCTCATGATGTAGTGATAGACTCCATGACAGAGACTCGCTGGAGATGTTCTCAACCCTTTTCCTCTCTCAACGGGACGTACGCAAAGAAAGATGTTTATATATGCAATGCTCTCCCTTGAGAGAACACAGTTATGCAAATTTATCACCCACTCAAGAAAGCATAGGATTATGCAAATGAGTGAGAGTATAATTATTATAAGGATAAACTTGAACCTGGCCTAATAAATATTAGCAAAAGTAAAAGACTTTAGCATTTTAAGTAGCATTAACAAATTGCGATGTGATACATGTCATGCCATTACTGGCTGGGACACAGAGACGTATCCATCCTGACCAGTGGGAAGATAGTCAAGTCTGATCTGTAGCCATCACCCCACACCCTGGACTCACAGGACAGAAGCTCCTGGTCCACCTCCTTCTTGAGGTAGGCAAATATTTCTAATAAACCCAAAATAAGTTTTACGCATTATGTTTTACAGATTCCAACTATGGTGGCAAGATCCCCATTGTGTGTTTTGCCCAAGGAGGTGGAAAAGAGACTTTGAAAGTGAGTTTTGGCTTGGTTTTCTAGAAGATCGGTCAATAAGCTTGCTTAACAAATGTATATTTGCGGACTTTGGGGCTCGCCTAATCCAACCTGACTAACTTATTTTACTGCAGCATGATGGGAGCATTTTTCCCACCCTAGAATGTTCCTCTGACAGGCTTAGATTATTTCCTCAGCCGACAAGATTTAGGAAGAGACTTTGAAGCAACGTGAATAGCCTGTATATTTAGTGCTGGCTTTGGCCAACAGCCTGCCAAGGAGAAGGGTTGACATTAACTCATGAGACTTAAGGATTGTAACCAGTATGTACATTGGAAAACCATGGCCACCCCATCTGCATGGAGATGAGCTGTGACCATACACACACAGGTTGCCCCCAAATCGGTGTTCCCAGACCAACTAAAGTCCATCCACATGCTTCCTCGGGCTGCAAGACTCCACCCACATGAAGAAATCCCAAACCCTAAGTGATTCTGAGATCATGGGAAGCTTCTCGAATGATTCTGCACCTGCAACATTGAGCAACTGAGGAAGAATTCTGCTTCCCATCCTATCCATGTAGACTCTGCTATTACTGAGTTCATCTTGCCTGCAGCCAGACTTCTGTTTGACTTTTAAAAAAGCATCAGTGCAACTGCATTTTAGTCAGTATTTGAAAGCATGAGCATCATTTTCAAGATGTCATTTTTCTAGGAATAGGACATTACAAGAAAGTAATTTTTGTGTGTGTGCTGAGGAAGATTCACCCTGAGCTAACATCTGTTCCAATCTTCCTTCACTTTATATGTGGGTTGCCACCACAGCATGACTGATGAGTGGTGTAGGTCTGCGCCGGGGATCCAAACCCGTGAACCCTGGCCACCAAAGCAGAGTGTGCCAAACTTAATCACTGTGCCACAGGGCTGGCCCCATGAAAGTAATTTTTAACTCCTCCTTTTAATTAATTTCCATGTTGATTTGTCCTCCCCCCATATTCCCTGTCCTGTTTTAACTCTAAGACAAGGCTTAGAGCATAGCTATTGAAGATTCTTGATCTTCTCCTCTCTCTTTACCAGGAAATACCCCTGGAGTTACAAGTAATTCCTGCCAAAGTTATTTAGAATTATAATCTAGTACCTCCCTTTGTTTATTATTTTATGTAACAATGATCTTTCCATGTATTCATTCATTCATCAACAGGTATTTATGGAGCACCTGCTATGAAATTGGCCTCTGAGACCATCACTAAATGAAAGTCTTTCAGGGAAAGACTTTTCAGGGAAAAATTAAAATAGAGATGTTTTTCGATGTGAAATTGTCAGTGTGTGAATGCTTAAAGCAGTAGCCACATAAAAGAGGAAGAGCGATGGAGAGAACATGATGGAAAGATGCATACATTGATACATACAAAGATGCATACTCTCTCTCTAATCTTAGATTTAGAATTTAGATTTCCAGAGAGCTGCAGAAGGCCTAGGGCGCTGTGTTTCTACAGCATTTTCCACAAATGTCTGCTCAGGCAATCCACAACCCACAGAACAGGGGATAGGAGAGAGGAGGGAAAGGCGCAGAAACTACCAGCTGAGCATCTCTTCATCTCTTGATCCCTTCATCTTCCAGCTCCCTCTCTTATCATCCCCACCCCCGCCGCAGCACAGCCCTGACATCCACCTTTAGTGCAGTAGGTGAGGTACAGATGGAATCCCAGCCTGATGGATGTGTCAGCCCTCTGCCTGTTCTGATGAGGGGACCACGCACTTTACGTCTTCTCTAAGGAAGACATTCACTCTTGGCTGAAGGAAGGGGCTTCACAGTTTCTTCTGTCTCTGTGTGTGGATCACTTTGCTGTCAAGTGAAGACAATTCTTGAAACTTGATGCCCCCGTGCTGGCCTCTGTGGTTTTCATAAAGGAAATAAAAATGTAGATGTTTATCCAGGAAGCAAATATATTTTTATTCTCTTTTCATCAAAGGGGTGAGAGAAATTATTTGACGAGAAAATATGTGAGTCAACATAATACAAAATATGTGGCTGTTGTTTGAAGGTATTTTCATATCTTAAAAGTATGAATATTGTTAACCTCTCTCAGATAAGCCATCAATGATAACACTGAATACCATCTTAAGAGTTTTCACTCCAACCTCTCATGTCAGTATGTGGAGTGGTTGATTTTGTCTATAGGGATGTTTTAAAGCAGTTATTTATGGAAAACCTAAGCTAGTCACACTTGTCCTTATTATGGAATTTGGTTTCAGCACAGGATGTAATACAACTGGCTTACATTTCTCATTCATGAAGCAATTGCAAACTTTTGGTTTGCTTCTGATTGAAAATAAAAGTCCAAAGGGAAAAAGGCAGGGATGTGTCCATATGTTCGGTTCACCAACTTGATTTGGAACTTGGTCCCGAGCTGGGTTCTGTGGATGCTCAGGGTCCCTTCCAACTGGCCCACCCTCTCTCCCCTCTCCCAGGCCATCAACACCTCCATCAAAAGTAAAATTCCCTGCGTGGTGGTGGAAGGCTCGGGGCAGATTGCCGACGTGATCGCGAGCCTGCTGGAGGTGGAGGACGCCCTCACATCTTCCATCGTCAAGGAGAAGCTGGTGCGCTTCTTACCCCGCACCGTGTCCCGGCTGCCGGAGGAGGAAACCGAGAGCTGGATCAAATGGGTGAGTTGCAGGGGGGCCAAGGTCCTGGGAAGGGAGAAAGCCTGAAATGCCCGGCGCCACAGCAGCTGAGGGTGTTTTATACATCCTCTGTGACTTTGAGACTCTCCTCTGGCCCAAACCACTTTCTTGCTGGAAATTGAAGCTCACAGAAGGAGGCAGGTCTTGATACCTCATAAAGGGGTGGCACATGAGGTTTACACTCAAGTCTGTCTGTTTGTGAAGCTGGTACTCCTTTTACACCATGATGTCCACCAACGTTGAGCTTCTGTGCTTTGTATGTATGAGTGGTGGAAAGAAGGAGGAAAGAAACCCCTGATAATGATGTTTAAGAAACGCAGATTCTAAATTGGGTCTACATCCATAGGAGAAGTTGTTCCTACAGAATAATTGCCTTTCTAAATTAACTGGCCTGTGACTCAATTCAGAATCTCTCGCCTTGCTCTTTAGATCATGTAAGAAATGCGCACTTATTGGAATATCATTATGCTTCTTATTTTAACATCATGCTATGCCTTCTCATCTTTCTCTCTGTTTCATGACTGCCATTGACTTGAAATGACTTTCATTTTCTTGACTGCTCAGTTCGTTAGAAGCTCATGTTAATATCAGGAGGTGCATCCACATCAGCTCATTCAAAAATGACCTTTATATTTGGATCATGTGAGGAGCATGTGCTGCCGTTGGAAATTTTCCCATAAAGGAAATAGCAGGCTGTAGTCAGTCAGAGTTATTTTAGTCATAGAGCCCATTTTACCATGAGAGTTGAAGGTTGGGTTTAGTATAAATAATAAAAAAAAATTCTTTCGCTAGATGGGCATTTCAATGATACTTAGTTGTGGAAGAACCCCAAAATACTAAATACAGCAAACTGAAATCCTGGAATAGCAAAGATCATCTTTTTTTTTTTTTTTCTCCTTTATTTTTATTACACAAGTAATGCATGTTCATTGTGGAGAAAATATGAAATAAAGATAAACAAAAAGGAAAAACAAAATCAACAGAATTCCCTCCATAGAGATAGTTTCTTGACACTTTGGATTCATTTCTAACCCTTGATATTTTTTCCGTCCCCCAAAACAGGTCATTTGCGTGTCTAATCACATACATGTAAACACGTATTTCACATGCACACACATTTACACCCATGTTTTGTTAACCAAATGGAATCATGTGATACGTTCTGTTTTTAGCCATTTTTGAACTCACCGTTTCTCACAAGTGTAGAGCGTTCCGTGGGGTGGCTGTGCCATGGCTGATCTAACCACATCCTGCTCTGTGACCCTGGAGCTGATTCTAGGCTCTCACTCAGGCCGAGCTGGCTGGGCCTCCAGGCCCACCCTGCTCCCCGCTGGTCTGAGGGTGACTTAGGCTCCTGACCATCCTCCAGTGGCTTCCCCAAAGGGGCCTGGTAGGGCCCTCAGGGCACCGGCACCCATTCCCTGCCGAGCACCAACACGGGGATCCTGGGGTTCAGTCCTCGACAGTCTGACAGGCCAAACGGGCATCTCTGTATGTGGGAAGGCCGTCCCTGTGATGGAGATCATCTTCTTGCTCATGGTAGCCCTTGTCATTATTTATGGCCAGCCTGGACAACCAAATTCTTGTAAATAATGAGAGAAATCAACCCAGTCTTCCAGGCCGCCAGGTACTCTGTAGTGAATTAACAGACTATGGGACCCTATTGGTCTTATTTAATTTCAGATAAGGGGGCAGTTAGGTGATAATCCTGATGACGTGCAGAGGGATCGAAGTGATTAGGAAGCAAGTCCTTGCTGGGTTAAGCCTCCTTGTCTAAGATTCAGAATTTAAAAATGCAGATGCATCTTCTTCCCAGGGCTGAGGGTCAATGTTGGTGCTGAATGATGTCCTGCACAACAAATGCTTACATGATATTCCTACTTGAGAAGTTACATTTTGCAGATTTTACTAAAGAAGGTAAACCTGGTGGTTTTGTATGCAAGTTTGTCCTGGGATTTCTTGTATATTGGCCACATCCAGTTGAGAGACAGACATAAGAATCGGGGAAATAGAGATCAAATATCAGCTTCATTGATGATGGAGGTAAAGTTGAAAGACGTGGCTTCGGGGGGCATCCACAATGGGCCTCCTTCTGCTGAGCCCCAGAATGGGACAGATGAGCCCACCCAAACAGAGGCAGCCCCGGGCAACTGCTGGGCTCCCCGCCAGGCTAGGCATGTGGCTGATGGCAGACCATGGCACTAGCATTCTGCAAAGAGCAGATCCCAACGGAGAAGCAGGAAAGGGCTGGCTGGGCAAGGCCAAAGTCACCAGTCTGATGTGTCACCCCCCTACCTTGAGTAGCGGTAAGTGAAAGGGGTGGAGATGCTCCAGGGGCCTAATTGGCATGGAGATCCCTCTGCCTGGAGACGTGTGGGTGAGGAGAAGGAGTTTTCCCTCCCCAAAGTGGTTATGCATTTTCTGTTCTCTGCATTTTTAGACCTAACAGTCTGAGTCAATTCCAGACATGTGGATGGCACAGTCCCAAAGTGTAAATATCGGTGTAAGTTATTGCATGTTGAGCTCTGTGCTCAAGGTAATTTCCTGTGATGGATGGAAATTCAGTGGTTAGTTCAAGGATACGCATAGAGGAAGATATAGTCAGCTCCCAAGTTACCCACCAAAGATGGCCCTGGGTCCGTTCTAGGACTTTCCTCATACTCCTCGTACATGTTGGCTTGTAGAGTTGGAACAGGTCATATCCAAAAGGCCGTTCCACCTAATGAAGAATTTTGATTTCTGCTTCAAGAAAATCATTACAGAAAGCTCATCTGAAGCAGGCTAAAATCAGACACATTTCGCTTTCTGTGAATATATTATCCTTTCTGGGATTCGTGTCTAATTCATATTCATATCTAATATGTTAATGATATATCATAATTATAATCATATCAATCAGAAGATGTACATCATTAGTAAAAATTAGTCTGGCATTTTAATGATGTGCTCCTATGAGGTTTTGCAGTTGGTACAGATTTCCCAAAAGACCAAGCTTGAGAGTAGAACTATTAATTAATGAATGTATACATTCAGTCAAATATTAATTGAGCAAAGTCCCAGCATAATTGTGGATGACCTCACTGATCATGTGGACAACCAGCCCAGAAACCTGGACTCATACTTTGTCGACCTTTTCAAGAGATCCCAGGGGCCAGCCCCATGGCCAAGTAGTTAAGTTTGTGTACTCCGCTTTGGCATCCCAGGGTTTGCTGGTTCAGATCCTGGGCATGGACCTAACACCGCTCATCCGGCCATGCTCAGTGGTGTCCCACATAGAAGAACTAGGATTTACAACTAAGATATACAACTATGTACTGGGACTTTGGGGAGAAAAAAAGTAGGAAGATCGGCAACAGATGTTAGCTCAGGGCCAATCTTCCTCACCAAAAAGAAAAAAAAAAAGGGAAGAAAAATAGCATACATTACAAAGAGACTTTGTATACTTCTTCCTGGGGTCATGCCCTTCTCTTCTACCAGTTCTCTCAGAGTTGTTCCCCCATATCTACTCCTTGCCTTCTCAAAAAATTGACCCTTCATAATCTCCCATCTATCAGCCAACCTCGATATCATTCATTCATTCATTTCAAACTCTTTCATCTACTCATTTATTCAGTTGACATTTATTAAATGAGCACATTCTCTAAGCCAGGTTCTGGAATAGGCACTTCAGAAAGAATAGTATACACAACAGAAAGAGTCTGTCTTCATAGAGAAAACAGAAACTGAAGAAAAGTTCATATTGAGTGACTACAATAGAAAGCATTGTATAATTTCAAGCTGAAATGGGTGTTGTGAAGAGAGGTAACGTGAATTCAGAATGGCTTGAGCCAAGGGAGCCTGGCCTGGTATCAAAGTCCAGGGGAATGCTTCTCAGAGGAAGTGATGTGGGAGCTGTGATGTGAAGGATGAGTAGAGTTAAAGGGGTGAGGGTTGGAATTGAAATCATGGAAGCAGCATGTGCAAAGGTCCTGAGGTCCAAGGTAAGCATGGCCTACCTGAAAAGCTGAAAGATGGCAATGAGGATAGATATTGTGGGTGGAAGCTGGAGAGCTTACAAAGGGCCATGTCAGGGAGCTCCTTGAACCTCATTTTAAGGTTCTGGTTTTGTTCAAGTGTAATGAGAAGTCACTGAAAGGTTTGAAGCAGGGCGAGAATGTGATCAGGGTTGTGTTTGGGAAAGCTCACACCGGCTGCAGTTGGGGGACAGGATTGGAGGAGGCAAAAGTACACGAGTGGAGAAGCGGAGACCAGGTAGGAACCCCTGCAGCCGTCTCTGGGTCCCATCGGTTTGCTCTGGATCCATGTTCACTTTCTCCTTTTCCCTTTTCATTTCAAAAGAAAGGATGTTTCAGCCCCTCTGTGCTCCCACCATGTCTTGTGTCCCAGAGCAGTGGAACCTGGACCCCTCCCTGCCTGTCGTTTCTACTCAGACCCCTCTCCTGCCAGCACGGGGAGAGGGCCTTTGCCCTCATGCACCGCCTCCCACTCTCCATTGAACCCACTACGGAGTGTATTTTCCTGAAGTTTTTATTTATTTCCTCCTCACCTCGGGCGCCTTTAAACCAAGGCCTCCAGCACCACCTTCCCCAGGACACTACAGCCTTAAAGGTCACCTCCTAAAGTCCAAACCCAAGGACACCTCTTGGTCCACATCTTTCATCCTCCCAACCTGACCTGAGACTTCCCTCTGCCGCCTGGCCCAGACACTCTGGGGGTCCAGGTCCCCGTTTCCAAATGTTGCCAGGAAAACCCACCACCACCTGGAAGGCAGTCTAACCAAAACCAGACTTGCTTCCTCCTCTAGAAGATGCACTTCCTCACCAGGCCTCCACCAAGATCACCAACACCCAAAACCATGGAATCTGGGGCTCTGTCCATCCCCAGCTCGTTAATTTTTTTTTTCTGGTGAGGAAGATTGGCCCTGAGCTAACGTCAATTGTCAATCTTCCTCTTTTTGCATGAGGAAGATTGGCCCTGAGCTAACATCTGTCCCAGTCTTCCTCCACTTTGTATGTGGGACACCACCACAGCGTGGCTTGATGAGTGGTGTGTAGGTCTGTGCCTGAGATTTGAACCTGTGAACCCCATGCCACCAAAGCAGAGCACACGAACTTAACCACTGCTCCACTGGGCCAGCACTCCCCAGCTCTTTAATTTTACAAAATATTTGAAGTTAAACATTACAGAAAATCACCAAGGATAATATAGCAAATTCCTTATCTCTCTATCTAATCACCAAGTCCTCTTGGCTCTCGTTCACAGCGAACTTCTTAGGTTTAAGCTCTTGTGATCACACTTGGATGATTTCTGTGGTTTTCTGGTACCCTTTCCTCGTTTATTCATTCATTCATTCAACAATTGAATTCGTTACACACACACACACACACACTCGCCCTTAGTCAATGAGTCTCTCAGGTTTTGGACAGTGGCCTTGTATAACCGGTACTTTATTCTCATTATGGTAAAGGACTTGTTATTCCAGTTTAGAAAGGCGTCGTAGGTGAGAGAAGGAGATCTGGAACACCCCTGTCGGTGGTCTTTATAAAAAAAGTGGAATAAAAGATTCCTCACCAAAAGAGAGGAGTTTAGGCTCCTCATGCCTAAAATCAGTTGGCTGACAGCTCTGCTCTTTACATCTTGCCAGCTCAAAGAAATTCTCGAAAGTTCTCACCTATTAACAGTTATTAAAATGGAGGAAGCTGGAGATGAAATTGTGAGCAACGCTATTTCCTACGCTTTGTACAAAGGTGAGTAAAAATGGCTCATTTAGACGTTTCAGCTTTGTGTGGCTTTCCATGACTAGCATTTATTTTTTTTAACAGCTTTATTGAAATGTAATCTTGCACTTAATTTTGATTATCATAGATTGGAAGCTAGAATAACCACTATTGACCTGCTGAGTTAAATCTCCTTAGTTGAATGAATTTAATACAACAAGAATTTGTATGTCGTTAAAATACTGGTCAAATACAATCATGGCAGTCGCCAAAGAGCTGTCTTTAACTGAAATTTAAAATCTTTATCTGAGCCTCAGACTCCATTGAGAATGTAATAAAAGCTATGGACCTTTGTCCTAAGGTTCCATGTATATGCACACACAGGCACACACACACTTCACACACATAAATAATTTTACATTCAATTTCAGGGGTTTACAAATCTCTTGAAGCTTGTGAATGAACCTCAGTTTTCAAATTCTCATCTGTGGTCTTTGCTGTCTTAGAACTCCATCAAGGTGGATATTACTTGAGGGAAATAGATCCTCAGCAAAGAACATCTAGAGCTGGGCCTCCTGATTAAAATACATAAGATGTGCAGAGTAGGGCGAGGGAACCAGGACGTGCGATTTAAGCATCAGCTGTTTATTAGAATCATTCTTATTGTGCTGGCCAGAAATTTGGTCATAAGGATATTTATTAAAATGGCATTATATCTATAGAGATACATAGATACAGAAAATATCAGCTCTGGAAAAGACAAGTAGAACATTTTATAATGTGGCTCATTATTTCACAGATTTAGATATAGTGTAAGTCAGATGTGGTCCTTGAAATGTAACACTTATGGAATCTGAATCTATGCAAAAATATCAATATACCGTAGTTATACTGTTAGGATATGAAATGGAAAGATATTATTTTTGCCTGGATTGATCCTTTGGGACACAGAATATGGATAAGAATGAATGAAAATACAGTGAGATGACGGTTCTCAGTGTTTGTAAGAGAGATGCTTAGACTCTCCTTTGATAATTGGCCATATGAAATTGTTCTGACTCTCTTATTTCTGGGCCTTTGGTGAGGTGATTTTTTTCCTGTCCTCTGACAGCCTTTAGCACCAATGAACAGGATAAGGATAACTGGAACGGGCAGCTGAAGCTTCTGCTGGAATGGAACCAGCTGGACCTAGCCAATGATGAGATTTTCACCAACGACCGCCGATGGGAGGTAAATAAGAAGCCCTCCTGGGTTATCCCAGTGTCGCATCTGGTCCATTTCTGACAAAGTCTTCAATACTGAATCTTGCAAAGGATTATTCTGTTCTGGTGTATCAGTGTTGCTGAGCCTCATTTGCCTCATCTGTAGTATGGGATAATAACATTGACGTAGTAGGTTTGTTGTGAAGAGATAATACAAATAAATGCACCTCTGTGAGAAAACATCAACCCACCAACACCATCCAAAGTTTATAGCTCTTCAACCATGATATGAGAGGGGACCCTTTATCTGGGTGTAGAGGTGTAGATGTCTTCTGGGGAGCAGATCGGCAGAAGTATATAAGGAAAATATGTGCAGAATGATCGAAAGGAGTTTACCAGAAGTAGCTCAACTAAAAATCAAGACAGTGGTCCTCATTTTGCACCCTGCCCCACCTGCCTAACCTCGTTCTGATAAGAAAATTGTCAGCAGTGAGATGCATAAGGGAACAATAGAATCAGTAGATTGAAAACATGCAATGAATGCCTTAGAGCTAGAAAATTGAGACTCCCCCAGTATGGAAGTTGTATGTCTAAGGCCAATTGTATAATCAAAGATGAAAACTTGATTTATATTAACATATGGTCAATTTTAATAATAGAATGCAAATAAAGTAATGGCTTATGGATTTTTAAATTATTCATTCCTTTAGCAAACATTATCTTGTGTTTGGTCTTTGCGGTGTAATGAACCTCATCACACATTACAAGCCTTTATTTAGTTGAGAGAACATAGAATTCTGAGCGGATCTAGTTAATTGATTCATAAATGAATCTCCATGTGTAAAATGTCCTATTTAAGTAAGGTCAGATCGTGCAAATAAGCATAAACTCAGGCACGTATTGAATGGTACATTTAATTTTGTTAAGTTACCTGAAGATAGTTAAGGGTGAAGGCCTCATGGTTAAGAGAGTAAACCCTGGAGCCAGCTCATCGGCATGACTTAACCTCTTTGTGCCTCAATTTCCCCATAGTGTGGAGAGTTGCAGCCAGCTCCTACTGGTCTTAGCAAGAGGTGACTGCTAAATGTTTAGGGGTTTTGTGAGTCGGTTGTTAAATACAGTTATTATTAAAAATTAGATAAACTTAAAAACTAAATAAATTTTATTAAAAACAAAAATGATAAATAATCAAGACTCAACACTTTCTGATTATTTTACTATGTTTACTGTGGTCTGTGCTCTGGAGGTTATTTATATCTATTGTACTTGCGTGCTGGAAATACTATATGGTGGTGTGCTGCTCCATGTCCATTTCCAATTCTCCATTCAATGATGTCACATTGGTAGCTGAAAACCGGCCATGGTGGGAGCGTGTACACCATGCCCTTGTTGTTATGTGCTGTCAAGTCATCTCTGACCCCTGGTGACCCTCTGAGTGAGTGATGTCCACAGTGTCCTGTCCTCAGCAGCCCTACTCAGCTCCTGTAGACTCATGCCTATGACTTCCTTGTAGAGTCACTCGTCTCATATCTGGCCTTCCTCTTTTCCCGCTGCCTTCTACTTTGCCCAGCATTATGGTCATTTCCAGAGAATCCTGCCTTCTCATGATGTGCCCAATAGGACAGCCTCAGTTTTATCATTTTTGCTTCCAGCGATAGTTCAGGCTTAACTTGCTGTAGGACGTGCTTGTTCATCTTTCCAGCCTCCCAGGCTATCCGTTGAGCTCTCCTCCAACGCCAGATGCCAGATGAATCCATTTCTCTCCTCTCAGCCCTCTTCACTGTCCAGCTTTTGCACCCATAGAGGGTAATCGGGAATATGAGAGTGTGGATAACCTTGCCCTTCCTCTTTAACGACACTTCCTTACACTTGATGGTCTCTCCTAATTCTTTCATTGCTGCCCTTCCAGGTGACGAGCAGCAGAACCTAGCTCATCAGATTGTTATGATGATCAAATCAGATAAGTTTTCTAAGTGCTTAGAACATTGGCACGTATTAAGTGCTATATAAGTCTTTGTTTAAAAATAAATAAGAATCTTTGGAATAATAGTAATATTTGTGTAACCTTTTATGATGCACAGAGCGGTTTCATTGTGTTAGTTTACTTGGCCCTCACACCAGCCCGTAACAGGGACGATCTCATTTTGCTGGTTAATAAGCCAGGGCTCCATGGGTACCACAGGACACGGAGTGACTGATGTTTTTTTGAGGGTCTGCTCTGAACTTGAATCTCTGAAGGCATCTTGACCTGTATTTTGTCTCATCTCGTCCCCACCAGCACCTCTTTATAGAAGAGCCAACAGGCTCAGAGATGCAGTCTTCTTCCAGGTCACTCATCCGGGTGATGGTAGAACCAAGGTTTGGAAGCTAAGATGTGTCTGGCTGCAAAGCCTTCCTCTTTCTCATCTGCCAGTGTGGTCCCTGGACCAGTGCCACGTGGGCATAACCTGGGAGCGTGTCAGCAGTGCAGATGATCACACTCTACCTCAGACTCGCTGAAGCAGCAGCTCTGAGGTTGACTCCAGCAGCCTGTGTTTTAGTAAGCTCTCCAGGTGACTGTGACGGAAGTTTGAGAACCGCCGCCTTATGTATCAAATGTATGAGCACGGGCAAGGCCAGCGGATTTAGAAGGAAATGTGAAATGCCAGGCACAAGAAACATTTGCCATGAGGACGGGGGAGAAAGTGCAGCCGCTGCTGTCTCCAGAGCAGCCACCTCTTCCCCTCCCTATGCTACCTGGAGACACAGTGTGGGGCCTCGAGGCACTCTTGACAGTTCCCTCTCCAGGCAATGTGTGATCCCCGTGAGACCAACATTATACAGAAACATAAACCGATAATGCTGCCCTTGGCGGGAGTATTCCCCTGAACCAGGGGGCAGGCAAGTAAGACACTGGGTTGGACAGCAATGAGAAGTGCTGGGGACCTTGGGGACAGGAGAGACCAGGCTGTAGGAGCAGCTGCCACTTGGCTCCAGCTGATGGTTCCCTGTGTTGTCAGTGCTTCTGATTTTCACTCGTGAATCTGGATTTTAATGCTGGAAATGTGGATTTTTGTGAACCTTCTAATCTTAATGTTGGCAACTGAATCACATTGTAAGAAATATTGTGGAGGACAAACAGGACATATCTGAGAGCTGGTGTGGCCTGTAGACCTGGTGTATGCCCAGAGTAAACATTAATTATCTTTACTAAGATTTTCAATAAGCTTCCATGGGGTAAGTTTTATCAGGAGCCCAGAAACTAGAGATAAAGATAAATAATAACCTGGTGTAGTTGTCAAGGGTTCCAATGACTTATTGTTATGTGACATGACCAGGCGTTCACTTGGTGGCATGTGGAGGGCAGCAGGACGATTCCATGGCACAGAATGAAGAGTTGGCCGGTGGTTGGCACACCATCAGTGTCTCCTGTAGACTCCAGAGAAGTGATGGGCACTATACTGCTAGCCCCCTGTGCCCTAACTGAGTGCTTCTTCTTGACCAACATCATGCCTACATCCCTACATTGTAATTATCCATGCTTTACAGTAACAAGAGCCAAGTAACTTCCAAGCCCACATCTAGCTGATTTCAAAGATTCCGCCATGCTACTTCGCCTGTCTAGATATTGGAACTATAATCCAGTATTGTGTACAATTAAAAAGATAAATTTTATTCCCAAAGCAGAATTGGAAGAGAGGTTGAAGATGCTATTACTTTGTGACTGGAAATTCAATGTGACTGGGAAAGAAAACACCTTGTGTTTCCTTTATTGGACTTAGGGTGTGAGTTCTCTCTCTGGTCTTTCTCTGTAGTCTGCTGACCTTCAAGAAGTCATGTTTACGGCTCTCATAAAGGACAGACCCAAGTTCGTCCGCCTCTTTCTGGAGAATGGCTTGAACCTACGGACGTTTCTCACCAACGACGTCCTCACCGAGCTCTTCTCCAATCACTTCAGCACCCTTGTGTATCGGAACCTGCAGATTGCCAAGAATTCCTATAACGACGCCCTCCTCACATTCGTCTGGAAACTGGTGGCTAACTTCCGAAGAGGCTTCCGGAAGGAAGACAGAAATAGCAGGG
This sequence comes from Equus asinus, assembly GCF_041296235.1. NCBI lineage: Eukaryota > Metazoa > Chordata > Mammalia > Perissodactyla > Equidae > Equus > Equus asinus. The sequence continues at coordinate 7,334,717 of NC_091808.1, read as the reverse complement.
ACGAGATAGACATAGAATTTCACGTATGTACTGGGGCAGTTGTCTGCTTGAATTCTCTGTTTTTTTGAGTCTTCCTTTAAAAAATTTCTCTACCTCCATCTTTCCCACTCCCTACCTCATTGCCATAAAGTAGCTAATGTGTTGGCATTGTTAATTTTTTCTACTGCCTTTGCTTAAGATAATGAGTCTACCTGGTGAGTTCTCTGATGTCTTGCTTTCAGCTTTGTGCTATATTTCAAACTAGTTCTTGCAGTTTTTCTAATTATGAAGCTTAGTGTGGTGCACACACTTTCTGAAGGCATCTGACAGGGAACAGGGACAATGGAATGGCTGCATGCTCTTGTCTTAGCCTTATGGACATGATCTGCTTAAAATAGTCCTCTGCTGCCCATGTAGAGGACTGAAGAACTGCCAAGTGTTCTTTTGTGAATTAAAGAGCGGAGAATATTTCCAGTGGAATAATCCAGATTTCCATTTGAGAAGATGTGGAGGCACCACCCCTACTCTCTCAAGCTTTCCTATTTTAAGTACAGGCAGGCTCAGTTTCCAACTGCCAGCACCTGCGACTCTTTGCTGAAGGGTTGCTCTGGTCTGAGACCAATTTCTGCCAGATGTTGGTGTATAAATACCCCAGCTCCCTCCCTGCTTGGAGGAGATAATCCTGAGCTTGTGTTCTCCACTGGCTCCTAGGATTGCCTAAGGGATTAATCTCTAGTTACCTACCAAGACGACTTGCTGGTAATGCACCCTTTATGGGTTCTTACTTTTCTGATCTTGTTTCCTAACTCTCCTATTGGTTTTCCTGAGATCACCCTTCAAATAAACTACTTGTCTCAAATGCTTGATTGCTTCTGGGGAAACTCAAACTAGGTCATTATCTTTTATAGTTCTAGGATTTTAATGTGTACATGTGTGTGTGTTGCAAACATCTAAATGATTTTTTAGATATTTGAAGTAATTGGAAGTGTTTAGAAAGCTTCTGTTTGACATTATTCATGTTAAGACCCTCCACAGTATCCATAACTGTGCCTGAAGCAGTTTGGATGTTGATAAAACCTCTAAGGAAGTTTAAAAAGAATATATACATTTAGTTGTTTTCTATCTGAAAAGGTTTCATTGGAATATCTGGAATGCTGAATAGGAGCTGGGACCCCAATTGATATCTTAGGAATCAAAACTTTGAATAATGCTGCAAAGAAATAAGCATAGTTTTACGTTGTGATAACTGAACTTAAACCATAGGAAAGTTAGAATTCAGTCTGAATGATTTTTATAGGTGAGAAAAAGATTCATGTGATGAGAAGGAATTGCTTTCTCTTCGGCCTGCCAGATGTCATTCAGTTTTTAAATTGCTGTCAGCACACTTTTTCGCCCTTTATACCTTCCTTCTAGTTGTGCATTGTCTTTTATGATAGAAAAAAGGTTTTGTGTCAAATTATACCACCTGGTGAGTTGCAGAGATGAAAATCACATCACTGTGCTGTTAAAATGGATTCATACACCGAGTTACAGAGCCCTCCGAGTGTGGGGTGTTCTCCTGGGGCATCCTGACCCCCATCTCCAGCCTCAGAGCGGTGCATCTACTACTGTGATGTTCCATTTGCACATGCTGACCTCATGCTTTAACTCCTCCCAGGACGTGTCTCCTATTACTCGGCACCCCCTGCAAGCGCTCTTCATCTGGGCCATTCTTCAGAACAAGAAGGAACTCTCCAAAGTCATTTGGGAACAGGTAAAGGTCCAACCCACGCCAAATGCATACTTTGTTGTGGTTGTTCTGACCTGCTCAGAACTCACATGCCTAATTGAAAATATCACTGATAAAATGGGATGTCTAATGTCAGGTGAATATGGTTGTGTGTGTTTCCATGGCAATGGAGGTGTGTTTGGAAGGGGAGGTCCCTGGAAGGCAGTATTGCTGGGTGGGCAATCCAGTAGACACCTGCTTCTCAGCTGTGTGCACCTGTGTGCTAGTTTTTCAAGAGAGTTTTAAGTTTAATTTAAAAAATTAAGTTGTAGCTTTATTGCATTATGGACAGGAAGTAGGGCCTGTACAGACTCTTCTTTGGGAAGCTCCCTGAGACTTTTCTTTGTGGTTTAGCACAGAATGGTTTTTGTAAATGATTTATGGACAGTTGTGAAGAAGGTACATTCTCCATTTTTAGAGCATAAAATTGGGTATTGAATATTGAGTTCATACACACAGTCTCACTACCTACGTTGTAGGTCTTCCAATCCTTACCACTTTTTCCTTCTTTGAACTATTATTACAGTACCACAGTGGGTAGTTAGGCCTCCCACAGTCATACTCCTCCTACCAGTTTCCTCCTGCATTTATCTGGATGTTTTCTTTTTATATGCTAATTTCACGTTCAAGACTGTGAGCGTATTCAGGTTCAAGTGTATCTTGGGCACATCACGAATTTTACTTTGAATTGTTATGAACAGTTCAGATTTTACCATTTCCTGCTTTTGCCGTGAGTTCACCCTCACCTGACATTAATGTTGACTCGATCACTTCAAAGGATCATGAATTAACCTGAACGTTCTCCACTCCTCCAAAAGACCAGAGGCTGTACTCTGGCGGCCCTGGGAGCCAGCAAGCTTCTGAAGACTCTGGCCAAGGTGAAGAATGACATCAATGCTGCTGGGGAGTCTGAGGAGCTGGCAAATGAGTACGAGACCCGCGCAGTGGGTAAGCCTCCAGGAGAAGGATGCCACACACATGTGCCCATGGCACTCACAGGCCTGATGGTGGTCAGTGGCATGGCCAAGCTCCCACCTGCAGATCACATGGTCATGGGTGCACACATTGTGGCAAAAGCCAGATGCCCCTTGCTCCTGGCACTTACTGACTTTTCCAAGAAAGTGGGAAAATGTGGGCTCTCATCCCACAACCGCCCAGGGCCAACCCAGGCCAGGTCTAAGTAACTTGATGCCACAGGGAGCTTTCGGGTGTTTTGTTTTGGGGATGCTGTTAAGAAATTGTGACACATCTGAGGTTTTACTTGACTTGCAAGCTAATGAATTAGCCTGCCAGTTTCACGTGCATCTACTGACGGAAGACCCCAGACCCCTGGGTCAGGCACACAGATGGTTTGTTACTGATGAGTTTTTATTGACGTCTGCTGCCATGAGGAGCTGTGAGGGGTATGGTGTGCCTAAAGAAAAGGCCTTGTTCAGGGAAGAAGTACCTTGTGCTGGCATCCTCTATGCCTCTTATAAACCAGGATGCTCACACCCAGGCTTTTCCTGAAGTCAGGGCTTGGTTGGGAGGGGTGGGGGCAAGACAGTTCGTGTGTCTGCCAGCCCTGCCTCCAGCTTCCCTCTCTCTGGTGATCGTGACACTGTAGAGCTGTTCACGGAGTGTTACAGCAACGACGAGGACCTGGCCGAACAGCTGCTGGTCTACTCCTGTGAAGCATGGGGTGGAAGCAACTGTCTGGAGCTGGCGGTGGAGGCAACAGACCAGCATTTCATTGCTCAGCCCGGGGTCCAGGTAAGCAACGTACAGGCACCCAACCTCACGTCCAGAAATGGGCCTTTGACATCAGATGCCATTAGCAGCATTAAAAAAATACGATATTAAAAACAGACCTTCAAAAAAACAAACCAACCTTCTCCTCCAACATAAAAGCTGTAGCAGGAGAAGTTGGGCGATGTTACGGGAGATGGCAGCATCTAGACATCTGTAGAGATCCTTGCCTCAGGAGATGGTGCACGAGAGAGAATATTCTTTGAGTTTCCACAAAGTGAACAGTATGGTACCATAATTATGAGCTCGGTGTCTGGATCCCACCGCTCGGTCTCTGGGTCTCCATCCACTGTATCTCTGACTAGGTGTGTGCTGATGGGCTGGTTTCACAAGCTCTCTGAGCCTTAATTTTCTCATCTGTAAAATGGGCATACTAGGAGTTGAAGGAGGGGTTGCTGTGAGGATTCAATGAGATACTGCATCGAAGGTGCCAGCCCTTGGTGTTAGCTGTGACTTTTACAGCTATTTTTAGTGGAAATGGCGGTAGAGAAACTAGTATGAAGTGGGTAAAGCCAGTGTAGAGGTTTCCTGCATGGAATCAAATTAATAGTGATTTGCACCTGGTGCCTCAGGTTTTGGAGGGGAGATTTTCCACCCAGAATCCCAGTGGGAGGGGTCTGGGTAGGAGGAGGTAGGTAGGGAAAAGATGGACGGACTCAAACTTGTCTGCCACACCCATTACACATTTTATCACGTTTCATCGTCACAACACGGGCGGAGGTGGATGTCATCCCATTTTACTGAAGAGGACTCAGGAGCTCAGAGAGGTTCTGGAACCTTCCCCAAGTTGCTACTAAGAAGTAGCAGTGCTGGGATTTGATCCCATGGTGATTGTCCATCTCATGGACTTTCCATTATACAAGGCAGCTAATCATTAGCTCAGTGTTTATGAAAAAATCTGTTTGCTACTGCAGCTACGATGGGTTAAATGAGTGTGGTCATCTATGATGAGGAACACGCAATGAAGGAGTCTTGTTATTGCTCCATTTTAGCCCCTGCACCACTGTGGGCTAGAGCGAGGCCGGCCTCGTCTTTGGGGTTTCCTGGGAGACGGGGTGGGGTGTCCGGGCAGCCACTTTCTGCTCACAGCTTCTTAGACCCCAAACCCCATCTTATTGGTGTCCCAGAGCTTTGGGCCCTGGAAAGACTGACTCATTGCTCCCCTCCAAGTTCACCAGTCCCAAGAGTTTCAACCAAGTGCCAGTTCATTGATGTTCACGGACAATCTCCCTGCCAGGCTCACGGGACCAGCGAGTTTGCTTCCTGTAGGCAGACTACCATGTGGGGTCAGATGTTGCTGGTGGCTGTGGAACCCAAGCTAGGGAAGAGCTTTCTTGGACAGAGGGGCCTATGGGGGAGGGCCTACTGTGCTCCTCACCCTGGCAGGAATGTGACAGTGAGGAACACTGGACATTACCTGTCTTTGATTGGCGCCCCCCGGAGCAGACTCCAGAGCAAGGATTTGAATGCAAGTAGTTTGCTCTGGAGGCGAGCCCAGGAAGCACAGGAGGGGAGAGGGGGCAGGGAGACCGGGAAGGGAAGGAAGCAGACACAGGCGTGCTAAGGAGCAGTTGTCACTGTGCACAACTATGACTCAACACTGCTAGGGACTTCGGAGGACTGCGTGGGACCTGCCCCAGGGTTGCCCATCCAAACACAAAGAAGCTGGCATTTACCCACCAACTACAGTCTGCCATTTGTTGGGGGTTGTCCCTCATGGGCCAAGCACGTTCCCAGCTGCCACAGCTCAGGCAGAGTGTGGCAGGGCTTGAAGGAGAAGCTGTCTTCTCTTAGAAAGAAGTGCCCAGGCGTGGGTGGCCCGTGCTGGTGCTAGCCCCATGGGCCAGCGCTCGAAGGGCCCAGGCTTCCCCTTGCTCTGCCACGAGACACACCAGCCTCCTTCCGACCGTTCTTTTTTGAGAGCTGTGTGTTTCTTTGATGTGGTCTAGTCTATGCTCACCCTTTTTTGTTGACTGAAAATACAACCTCAGCTGTCTAACTCCCACCTTCGTGGGAGGCCCTCGCCCCATCTGTCAGGGGTCGGTATCGCCTGGGCAAAGCTTTTTCATGCATTTCAGCTCAAATCGATGTTGAGACACCAGTGGTCTCTCCCTTCCCACCTGTCTGCCTCCAGAAATGAGTCCTTGGGGACTGCAGGTAGCACTGGACGTGTGTGTGAATTCGCGATCGTTAAGGAGAAAGGAGCTAGGAAGACACTTGTTTAAATTTACATAGTAAGAATTAGAGTTGGTTAAAAATTATAGGTTTAGTGAATTTGGACTCATACCAGCTGTTGTAAAGTTCCCAGAAGCCAGCTTAGGGAAGGACTGCAGATCCAACAGCCCTTAGAATCCAGGCATCTAATAGAAAAGAATAAGGACTTTAATGCAGAGAGGGGTTCATTTAGGGGAAGTTCAAGGGCTGGGAAAAAAGGGTGCAGACCATCCCACATTTCATGGCATTAATAAGGACCCGTGTGCTTTGTCTTTGTTTTTCCTGTAGAATTTTCTTTCCAAGCAATGGTATGGAGAGATTTCCCGAGACACCAAGAACTGGAAGATTATCCTGTGTCTGTTTATTATTCCCTTGGTCGCCTGTGGCTTTATCTCATTTAGGTATGAAATGGAGGCACATAATCGTGTGTGTGAGTGTGCGTGTGTGTACATGCATCCACGCGCGTGTGTGTGTGTGCCCTTGTGTCCAGCATTGTGAGGTATTTGCTCTAGTGCCTACAAATTAGGTCTGGCATCTCCCCTGACTTTCCCCTGGTTTGATTTCAAACAAGTAGAGGGAGGGCCATGTCTTCAATCTCCAAGGCAGAATTTGAATTTGTTCATCATGAAATGCCAAGGGCTGAATTTGGGCCGGGCCAACCTTAGAACAAAATTTTGACGCGCCCCTCCTCCCCCACGGCAGTTGTGGTCTATACTCATCCATGTTCAGAAGGAGAATTATAGTCTACCTAGTGATGTTTCCAAGGATGGTAACGATGCTCTCACCTCTAGGTCCAGGAAGAAGCCCATTGACAAGCATAAGAAGCTTCTGTGGTACTTCGTGGCATTCTTCACCTCCCCTTTTGTGGTCTTCTCGTGGAACGTGGTCTTCTATATTGCCTTCCTTCTGCTCTTTGCCTACGTGCTGCTCATGGATTTTCACTCCGTGCCCCACCCCCCCGAGCTGGTCCTCTACGCTCTGGTCTTCGTCCTGTTCTGTGATGAAGTGAGACAGGTAGGACAGCTCCCACATAGGGCCCCTCCTCCTTTCCTCAGTGGGCAGCGTCTTCCTAATGCCAAGGAGGAGCAGAAGTTGCTTCTGAAGTCCCAAAGTCATTCTTTTCTCAAAATCAACGTTCTTGTTAGGTGGTCGCCCATGCAGATGCATTTGCAGCATCTCAGCACTCCAGTGAGCTCTCTTAGCACCAGGCACACTCTTTGTTCTCTAATTAACGTTAATTGATGGAGATGAATTCCTCAGGACCGGGAATGTGTTCAAAAAGCAGATTGATGTTGGACTGTAAACCCACTCCCATCGTCAGGAGCCATTTGTGTTCCTGCCACTACCATCACTGGGGGAGGCAGCATGAGAGTGGCAGGGGACTTGGGAAGACTTTCGAGCTAAGAGCATCTTAATACCCAGTGTATCAGAGTGATGGTGTTTGAAAGTCATTGAAGTCCCTGTGCATTTCAGGGAGTTTGTGTGAATTATTCATGCTGCTTTTCAGTAGTTTCTTGGGATCCACGTGTTTTGGCATCCACTCTCTACCACTGAATCCAAAACTTTAGCCCACCCTGGCACATAGCTGGTGCTCAGTTAGTGATGATTGAATAAATAAATACGGATGGTGCTGTCCTTAAACCATTAGGAAAGGTCACACGAGAAAATCCTTTTAGACTTCGTAGTTTACAAATTTTTTGAGAACTGCTGTTGCCGTCACTTCTGTTGTCCCTTCTGAGCCCAAACCCAACACCATATCCATTCAACAAGGACGGCCTAAGTGCTCAGAGTGTATGAGATACTATGACAAGCACAACAAGAGGTTTGGAGGGGCAGAGAATGCTGTTCTTGACCCCACACAGTGACTGCCTAGGATGGGAATCCTAAATTGGTTTCAACCATCATGCCAACTCTGATAGAATTTTTTTGTGGCTTCTAGGAGTCCTGAGTTGAGAAAGATTCCGAGGCTCTGTTTGTTCTCAGCAAGAGGATGTCTTGATCAATTAGTGATGTCTGCCATGGGCACCAGAGGTGGGAGGGCCCTGGGTCTGCCTCATAGGTGGGAGGTACAGATGTGGGTGGAGGGGGGTGGAGATGGAGGAAGAGTAACATATATGACACAAGTCAGTGTTGAGCACGGCAAGGTCGTGGGCTTTGTCTCCCAATAGCTCTCCCAAAGACAGAGTTGTGCTGGTGTGCAGAGGATGTCAACGACTTCAGATCAGCCCCTGGGAGCCCCACGCACTAGCTCATGCTGTCACAGCTCAGTCCAAGCCATGCTTTCTGTATTAGTCTGCTAGGGCCGCTGTGACAAAGGACCACCGGTAGCGGGGCTTAAAGAACAGAAGTTCATTGTCTCATTGTTCTGGAGGCCTGAAGTCCAAGATCAAGTTGTCGGCAGGGTTGGTTCCTTCTGAGAGCCATGAGGGAGAATCTCTTCCAGGCCTCTCTCCTGGTATCTGGAGATTTGCTGGCCATCTTTGCCGTTCCTTGGTTTGTAGGTGCATCACTTGATCCCTGTCCTCATTCCCACGTGGCTTTATTCTTGTGTGCATGTCTGTGTCCAAATTTTCCAGTGCCTTAAGGACACCAGTCATATCGAGTCAGGGGCTCACTCTACTCCAGTGTGACCTCATTTTAACTAGTTACATCTACAAGGACGCTATTTCCAAACAAGGTCACATTCTGAGGTCCTGGGGGCTAAGACTTCAGTGGATGAATTTGTGGGGGGACCATAATTCAGCCCACAGTGGCTTCCATATAGTCTTTCTCTTGGTTGTCATCTTTCACTTGCTAATTATCTTTTTGACTCACTGTGTGTCAGCAGCAAGGGGTGAAAGTATCCTGTTTGAGGGGAGTAGAGAAAGATGGACAGAGAGCCAGCACTTAAAACAGGAGTGGGCCCAGGCCAATGTGAGAGAGTTAACCAAGAACCTCCTGAGTTCCGTCTTCCTAGGAGCTGGCTCTGCATGGGGTCACGCGTGTTCCCTTCTCTGCAAATGGTGTGGTCGGTTCTGGGACCCTGGCCTCTTCGCTTTCCTTCACTCCTGGGCATGGTTGACCACTTCTCCAAGCCACATCAAAGAGGAAGAGACAGCGTTCCCAGTTTAGCTTTGGCAGAGAAGGGTCTCAAAGGGCCAGGTTGGAGGGCTTTGTCGCACTGGAAGAGGAAGGCCTGAATCTCACACCATCTGAGAGGCCGGCAGCCCTCTCATCCTCTGTGGTCAGGGGAGGCCCTTTCGGCCGCCAGTGTCCTCCTGATAGTGGGCTTTGTGCCCAAGGATCTTGACTGGTCTATGGGAGTCGGTGGACGTTGAGGGCAGCCCTCCCACTCCTGGCAGAGGCAGCGGGGCCACTGGAAGGTCACACAGGACTCTGAGCAGCCCCTGGCGGTTTGAGTCACACACATGAACCCGAAGTCCGTGGGCTTTAGTGGATATGATGGGGGAGCGGTGTAGGGGTCAAAAAAAGTGTGCGGGTTGTGTGAACTTGACAACACGCGTCCTGGCTCTGGTTTCTTCACCTCAATTGACCAGCCTGACATCTTAAATGAAGTCACTGAATAGAATCAAGTAGCAGTGAGTTCACAGCCCAGTGGGGAAATAAGTCATTAGCATAAATAAGCAGAGAGACAGAGAAAAGGAGGGAGGAGGGAAAACAGCAGGAATTGCAAGTGGACGGTGGTAATTTACTTAACTTCTCTAATCTTCTGGTTCCTTGCCCTTAAATGGGCAGTTTTTCTACTGTAAGAGGTTATTAAGAGGAGCGAGAGGCTGGGATGCCTGACACGTGGGCCTCGTACAGCTCAGCCAGCATCACCTCCCCAGGGAATTCCTTCTGCTTCTCCAGCTCCTGACACTTCTCTGTTGTTGCCCAGAATTGGGCGGCACGGAAATAACCTGATCCACATGTTTGTTTCTTATCTATCTTTGGTCCCTGGGGGCAAGCTCAGGAGCTGATGTCTATGTGTTTCTTGGAAGTGTGTGCATGTTTTTTAACAAATGAATTGACAAGGGGGTTCTTCATGATTCAACCCAGAGCTGGGCTATGACTGACAGTGAGTGGGGGGGTCAAGATAGTGGCTCATGAGACCAGAGCCGGGCAGATGAGGAGTACGTGGCACGAAGGGGCCCAGGGATAGCCTTCTGAGCAGAGGCTGCTTTGGTGGCTCCTTCTTGGAATGGTTGGTAGAAAGTAAAACATCCTTTCTCTGCTTCCTTCCACCCCTCACTCACGCTCCAAACCATTTCTCTGTCAGTGTCATTCCTGACCCTGCCTAGGCCTTAATGCCTTGCATTCAGACACAGAAGCTGCCGTTCCAGGCCAAATATTATTTGGTTCCTCCAGGCGCCTAAGGAAGCCATGAGGCCTAGAAAGAAGACTTCCTCTGGGTTGCTTTAGAAGGCAGAGCCTGGCCTGGATGAAAGGTGCAAAGAGACACATCTTGGCTTAAGCCAAATACTTCATTCATGTATTCTTTCTTTCAATAAATATTTATTAAGTACCTACTATGTGCCAGGCACTGTTCTAGCCACTGGGGATACAGCAATGAGCCAAATGGGCAAATATCTCTGTCATGATGACGCTTCCTACTAGTTCAAGATGACAAGTAGGGTCATTCCTGGGAGCTTTCAAGGAGAGGAGCAGAGCATTGGGTGCGTGAGCCTCACGTTTACAGGGAGGGTGGCCTAGAGGAGTTGAGGTCCTGAAGTCACAGACATCTCGGTACAAGTTCAGATGTCCATTTAACTACTAAGTCATTTATTCGGGTCGTGCAGGAAGGAGACAGGGCAGCTGCATTGTGCTTGGAGAAGGGTGGGCCCTGGGCAGGTGTTGCATGAGGGGTTGCCCGGGAGGGACACTGAGCAGGATGCCGAGTTGGAGCAGACGGTGGGCAGGGACCTCGGGGGAGGGAAGAGGGCCGTGGAGGTGCTAGTCATTCCTGGGGTCTGCCTGGAGGAAGTCGTGCCCACAGGGTCCCAGCTGTCTGTCAACCTTCATAGTGGGTGGCGTTTGATACGGAGGGTGACAATGAGCACATAGCACTTGGTCTAAGTGTTTCTTCTCCTTTTTCAACGTTGCTTTTGAATGGGCCAGTTTTAGCTCAGCCTGACAGTGTGTTAAGGTGATGGTTTGGGAAGCACCCTGTGCTTGCTTGGGGTTAGGAGTGTGGGTTCAAGTCCAGCTCTGCCATTTGAGATCTTTGCCAGCTGGACAGCTCTGATTCTGTGTTCCCTGAGCGAGTCTGCAGAACACGGTCTTGATGATCCTTGTCATTAAAGGAATCCGACACTCGGGGTCGCTGTTTCTCTTCTTGTCTGTGGCCTCCTGTGTTTGGAATCCTCCATTTGATTGGTTTCCTCCTAACTCACAGTTCCACTGGCCTGGTGCTGTCTTAATTAACCTACTTCACACTTGTTAGAGAAAAACCAAACCAAACAGGATGTTAGCTGTTTTAGATTGTATCTGAATGTCAAAAGTGTACCTTTCAGTATTTCCTGTCTCCTTCCCCAGCAGAGGATGTCGATTTGCTAAATTGGAATTTTTAACCAAGGCAGTCAATAAGTGCCAATGTCCATTAAACAGATTGTGGATGTTTATGTACAATGGGATAAGTTCCATCATCTCTTCATGGAAAACACTGCTCAATCTTGAGGCCCATTGAATCCCCAAATCCTAAAAGATAAGATGAAATATGGTCCTGGTGTTTTATAAATATAGCCTATCTCTGGCATTCCATTCAGATAAAAGGCTTCTATTCATTAAAAAAAAAAGAATGTTTTCTCATTGCAGTGGTGCCACTGAGCCCCAGAATTGAGCTCCTTAGAGTTTCTCCCATCACTCAGGCCAGGATTCTGAAAGTCCTGTGGGCGGAGCTGAGTCAGGCTGGGGTGGGCGGGTTGACCTGTGCTTCCCTGCCTCCCAGACCAGAGGTTCAGAGGGGGAGCAGGTGGCAGGTAGGGCTCGTGCCAACCACCCTGTCTTGCAAATGATCCTTGGTGGGTGGCAATCAGTGTCTCTGGGCCCACTCAAATGGACTCCATTTCTGAGCCCACGAGTTCAGCCATCCCACAGTGGAATGTGGTCAAACTGGGACTGCTGAAATCCGGGCGATTTTAGTATTTCTTTGGTGCTTGATTTCATAACATCCTCACTTCCTTGGCCCACTGAAGTCGCTAGTTGCATTTTTAAGTGAATGAAAGGAGGTACTTCTTGAGAAACCCATGATGTTTCTTGCATCCCTTCCAAGTCTCAAGTTGTAGGATCTCTGTGGGCCCTAAAGAAGAAGGGTGATGCTGGGGAGAGGCACCTAAGATTCAGAACCCTGAGGCCCGCCACTTGCTGGCCGTCTGCCCTTGGACCACTTTCCAGTGCCCCTGGAATAGCATGGGGCCTGTGGTAGGCTTCACTTCAGCCGTCATTGGCTCAAAAAGGATCTGGAAAAAACTGTGTGAACATTAACAAATCTGGCAGTGGTTGATGTTTCCAAGCTGCTTATGTCCTCTCTCTGTCCCTTTCTGTGTGCAGTGGTACGTTAATGGGGTGAATTATTTTACCGACTTGTGGAACGTTATGGACACACTTGGTCTTTTTTACTTCATAGCAGGAATTGCATTCCGGTGAGTAGCCCGCAAGACTTGTCCCACTTATAGGTGTTTCTGATGCTTTTGGGAGAAAAGGTGAAGGAAAGATCTTTGACGTTTTGAGCCCACGATAAGCCCGCCCCCCCGCCATCCCCCGCCGTTACAGATCATTGCAAAAGACCATCGTCTCTGCCCCTTCGAGACACAGCTTGTTTGGCATAACGTCCTGTCTCATCTCCTCCCCTCTCCTGGTGATCTGTAATTGAAAAGGGGTTCATCATTTTTCTCTTCATGCGTATAGAATTTGGGGAGAGATAATTAGAAATTGAGGAGAGTAGAGAATAACGAGAATGCTAAATATTGCTCAGCATTTTCATTTGGGGCCATATAATCTTCTAAAATGCGCTTCACTTTGACGCGAGTGCTGGCTATGGGCCTTGCGCTCCCAGCTACAAGCATATTTCAGTCCCAGAGCCAGAGCCTGTCATAAAAACCAACCTAAAATTATGGTTGAAGGCAAAAAGCAGTGTGCACTCCACGTGGTAGAGAAATTGGGGTATGCCCCAACCATGGCCCCCACTGCCTTTGCTGCATCCCTGTAGGCCTGCCTTCCCCCGATAGCTTCAAGGCAGAGCTTGTGGTTCCAGCTGAGCCGATCGAGTGGTGTCCCTTTGTAGAGAAGCCTGACAATTCATATTTACACCTACCCAGAATGACACGGTTTACAATGAGCGCTCACTCTACGATTTGAAGGGAGGAAGAACTCACTTTCCTCCTCCAATAGCTTCCCTTTCGGCTTCGGTTAAAGGCCCAGCATTTGAATCACCGTTGGTTGGACATGATTTCTAGAGCATTCCATTTAGCAAGCACATATGGCTTTCAATTAACACATTAGCGGGTGGTCAGCTAATCAAATGATCTGGTGCGAACGAGGTAAGTTTCATTAGGGGGAAGCTGGCAGGGTCAAGTCTGGTGGTTGGGGTGGGGTGGGCACTGGGGTCGCTCTAGAAGCCTGTGAGCCAGGAAGTTAGCGATACGGAGATTGGGTTCCTGCAGCAGTATTTGAGGATGAAGGACTAAAGTGGCAGGAATCTCTGAAAGCTTTGTTGTATGTGCTGTCCTTGCCGCTACTGGAGTCCACCAGGGCAGAAGATCATGGCCTTTGGTTTTCAGTGACTGACAGGTGGGTGATGTCCCTGGCCCGTTTCCAGTGTCAGTCCCCAGGCTCTCGGCTGGTGCTTCACGTTGGTCATTTTTCAAAGTAAAACTTTGAAATGTTTTTTCAGTATCTCACGGATTCCATTCCCCTTCTTTTCCTAGGCTCCACCCTTCTAATAAAACCTCTTTGTATTCCGGACGAGTCATTTTTTGCCTGGATTACATCATATTCACTCTAAGGTTGATCCACATTTTCACTGTAAGCAGAAACTTGGGACCCAAGATTATAATGTTGCAGAAGATGGTAAGTACAAAGAACATTGGTAGTCGTCATTCTTCTTGCTATGCTGAGTTCCTTTAATTGTTGATGGGGGGGTTGGCCATAGAGTGACTCTTGCATTTCGCAATCAGTAAGGTTTGCTTTCTTTGATGTGTTTTCATCAGGGGCCTCTCCCAGGTTAAAATTTAACAAAAAGTAACTGTGAGAAGCAGACAGTGTAATTCAGTGCATTGTGAATAAAGAAACTCAATCCGTTGTATTTATTTGGATTTTACACTTTACCAAGAGCTTTCATTTGAGTCTTAATAATTCACTAAGAGCATAGGCAAGATAGAGATTTTATACCCATTTTAGAGATGTGGGTAATCGGGTCCAAGGAGACTAGTAGGTTTGTCTAGAGACGTGCGGTGAGCTGGAAGCACAGTGAGGCTGGGACGTCAGTCTTCCAACCGTGTAATATAGATGCAGGCAAAGCACCACTAGACCCTTTTTATAGGGACCTATAACAGAAAGATGGTGGCCTAGTGGTTAGGGTCAGGTGCTCTCACTGCTGTGGCCCGAGTTCCTGTCCCAGTCAGGGAACCATACCATCCGGCTGTCAGTTGTCACACGGTGGTGGCTGTGTGTTGCTGTGATGCTGAAAGCTCTGCCACCAAGATTTCAAATACCAGCAGGGTCACCCATGGTGGACAGGTTTCAGTGGAGCTTCCAGACTAAGACAGACTAGGAAGAAGGACCTGGCCACCCACTTCCAAAAACACTGACCCTGAAAACCCTAGGAATGGCAGCAGAGTGTCGTCTGGTAGGTGGCTGGAAGGGGCGAGGATGGCACAAAAAGACTGGACGGGGCTCTGCTCTGCTGTCCACGGGGTCACCAGGAGTTGGAATCCATTCAACGGCACTAACAACCAGGACCAGAAAGATAATTACACACTGACAAGGATGCTTTGCTGAGCTTTTTTCCAGATGCCCCAGCTTCCCGTGCTTCTGTCTTTAAATCAGATGGGAGTCAGATTAGCTCATCTGGAGCTTTCTTCCAACACCGAGGATCGTTGAGTTTGTGGTTTTAATTCAAAGCATATCTGAGGCATCCCGTCACCATGAAGTCATGCTGTGTGTGCAAAAAATTAAAACGAATTAAACTGTGCATTCTTGTCTAATAAGGGTAGCTTTTATATTGTTAAAAAAAAATGAAGGACATTATTTAGGGATTTAAAGAAGGTGAGCACCGTGAGATGTAGAGAAGGCGGAGTTCTCCAAAGTTAGGGCCCTCTTTTGCTCTCAAGCTGGTCTCTCATTCAGAAAGCTTCTATTGCTGAGCTGGTTTGGAGGCAGCAAAAATGCATCAGTTCGTTTCGACTCTGGAATAGAGATGTTCCAAGACCCAAAGGTGACGATGGCCTTTTTTTTTAAAAATTAGTGAGGGAATGCTGGGTGAGTTGGGTTCCCCAGACCTTGGAACCTCTGCCCTTCTCTGTGGTCAACTGAGGGGACGAGGCGCCTTTGGCGCAGTCCTGACTCCGTTCCCCTGTCCTCCCTTGACAGCTGGTAGACGTGTTCTTCTTCCTGTTCCTCTTCGCTGTGTGGATGGTGGCCTTCGGGGTGGCCAGGCAAGGGATCCTCAGGCAGAACGAGTATCGCTGGAGGTGGATATTCCGCTCGGTCATCTATGAGCCCTACCTGGCCATGTTTGGCCAAGTGCCCAGTGACGTGGATGGTGAGCCTGACTTGGCCCGGGGGGGCGGGGACAGTGGACAGGAGGCAGTCGCTTCCAGAGCCAGCCTCTGGGGCTCCCCACGCTGACCCTTGGGGATGTAACAGAAGCACACGGCGAGCCCTAACCCTCAAAACCTTTCCTTTGTGCCTGAGCGGGATTTTACGTCTGCCTTGCAGACGGTGCCCCAAATTCAGCCTGCCAGTTTCAAACTCTTTAAAAATCGCGTTTCTCATATTTTCAGCAGCAACGTAGCAATTGACAGCAACAAGCCCCACGAGTTTAGAAATGAGTGCCGTGAGTCATGCTCTCCTATATAACCGGGCACCCAGTTATTCCAAAAAAAAGCAATATTAAAGATTTTCCATTGGAACCTGGGAATTTAAACTTCCAGAGTTAGCCCACTGCCAGCTATGCTGGGGAGGCAGGCCGGTGGTGACGAAGATGGCGTTAAGGCTAATGGTGGCAGAGATGGCATTAATTTGCCCGCACGTATTTTACATGAGGAAAGCGTGGGGCCTGTGCAAACTGGTGTGTGTTTTGAATGAGCTGTTGAAAGCATCTTTACGATGCTGACAATGGTCTGGGCTTGTCATGTTCTGTCCTGCCACCCGAAAAGGATCCTGATGTCTTCCCTGCCCTCTTAGTCGTATTTCTCAGCTCCCTGGTGTTTTCTCGATTTTCCTCGGGGCCTCCTGCCGTCTCTCTGGCCTCCTCCGCTGCGGCCTCTTCCAAGATCTTAGAGACAGCTCTTTTTCCACGCAACGGTGGAAAGGCACTTTGTTATTATCATTCCTTGTCCGCACGTGCCGTTTTTCATAGATGAGCACATTGCATCCTCGCGACAACCCCGCAGGTCGGTGGTTTCAGTCCTTTCGTGAGGCAGCTCATAGTAACCTAAAGAGCAGGTGGCAGGCGGAGTTCAAATCCTGCTCAGCCACGAGTGCGCTGTGTGCCCTGGGAAGTGACTCGACCTCTCGGTCTCTCCATTCTCTTATGGGTCAAACCGGCGTAGCCCCATCTTCCCCGCAGGGCGTCTCACCAGCCGCAGGACCTCACTCCCACACCCGGAGGAGGAGACTCTCTAGCCCAGAGCAGCTCCCAGAGGGCCAGATGCTTATGTCCATTGCCTTCTTTGAGCTTTCTCAGATGCACCTCAGCACATGCAAATGAAAGCTCCCCATCCTCCCTTTCAGACTCGGACTTCCTCCGAGGCCCCCCATTTAGGGTCTGTTGCCACCGTTCATGCAGTTGCGCAAATCAGAAGCCTTGATGTCACGTCCTTGACACCTCCTGTGATTTCATCCACCATATCCAGTTTATCAGCTACTTTTACTTGACTTTATCTCCTAGATGTCTTTGAAATTCAACCTCATTTTAGCATCCCCACTGCCACCCCCACAAGCCATCCTCACTGCCTTCCTGCATGGCTCTTAGTGTAACCTCCTCATGTTGCCCTCTGGCTCGTTATGATCTGTGCTGTGGCCAGAGTGGTCCTTTAATAGAGAGAACCTGATGTGTCATTCCTCTGCTTAATGCAGTCTAATGGCTACCCACTGTTTTTAGTATAAAGATAAAAAAATTAACATGTCTGGTCGCTGCACATCTTATTCTCTCATGGCCACAGAAGTTTCCAACTTCCTACCACAGGGCCTTTGCATGTGATGTTCTCTCTCTGGATGCTCTGGGCGCCCATCTCTCCCCTTCGTGTAGTTGGCTCCTGATCATCCTTTTGCTCTCAATTCAGAGACCCTTCCTTCTTAGGAAAGCTGTTCCTGGATGAGTTGCCTCAGTTTATATCCACAGAGCATAGTGGGCATGTCATTCTTAGCATTTCTCATGGGCTAAAAATTTAAACATACGTGGTTGTTTATCTGCCTACCCAAAGAGGCTGGAAGGTCTTTGAGGGCAAAGATCATGCCCTTCCTTTTATCTCTGATCCTGGTGAAGTCCTTGGCTCATAGTAGCTACTCAATAAATCCCTATTGAATGCATGAATGAGTGATTCTACGTTGTTTGGATAAAGCACCTTAGAACAGTGCCCAACACATCCCATGATCATCACATGCCACTGCACTGCCCCCTCCAGAGGATCGTCACTTTGCCTCTTGGTTCTACATCCTCAGGTACCACATACGACTTTTCCCACTGCACCTTCACCGGGAACGAGTCCAAGCCGCTGTGTGTGGAGCTGGACGAGCACAACGTGCCGCGGTTCCCCGAGTGGATCACCATCCCGCTGGTGTGCATCTACATGCTCTCCACCAACATCCTGCTGGTCAACCTGCTGGTCGCCATGTTTGGGTATGTGCAGTCAGTTCCCTGGGTGTCTGGCTGTGCCAGGAGGGATGGAGGGGCTGGGAGCAAAGCATCCATGGTCTACCCTCGAGGAGCTTACGGTAGAGCTTTAGGAGTCTGGTGGGCTGGACGGGGTGGGGCCTTAAAGGGACTGTATTAAAAATACATTGTATCCCGATTAGCTGTGCTGTAAGTTTATTTGACACCCAAGACGAGCACGTGTAACACCCTCCAGGGCGTTCAGACTCTGTATGTTCAGCATCCATTTCACAGTCTCCCTGGAGCGCCATGACGTTGACATGACATTGACTACAATGCAGTTCAGCTCATCTCCAAGGTTCTTATTTTCCGTGGACTCAGTGGTATGGATTCTAGGCCTTAAAGGACACAGCCTGTAGTTAGTTACTCCTTCACATTTTTCAGTTTAACTACAAACAAAAAGAGCAGAGTCAGGAGACTGAGTCTCCTTTGGGGCTCATGTCTAATCAAGTTGGGGAGAATATGATATGGACACTAAACTGTTTTTATTGCCTCTGGCCATTCTCTTTAATACTTTTAGAGAATCATGTTTTTCATTTCCCCTTCATCTCTCTTAGGAGGGTTTCAAAGAGCCCCACGAGATAGTTTCGGTGGGAGTACTTTAGTTTTATGCTGTTGCTTTATGGTGGGTGGTCATTTTGAGTATATGAATCCTGGCACAGATAGGCAGACAGAATAATTAGCAACAAAAAACAAATTAAAAAATTATTTGTTAAACCTTGGGGTGGAAGAGAAACCGTTAGTCAAAACCAGAAACCGAGTTACTATGAAAGGTAAGATAAACACATCTGATTTCATAAAACAAGTGTTGAAGGTAAAGGATAGCTCCGATGAAGTCACATGGTGAACGACAGACTGGGGGGGGATGTTGACCTATGGTGAGCAAAGGCTTTTAATTCCTAATATAGAAAGAGCTCCTGCAAACTGGTAAGAGAAAGATGGCCCAGTAGAAAATTGACAGAGGAAATGCAATTCAGAGAAGGACAATCCAAATGGCCCATAATGGTATGAAAAATTGGTCAACCTCGTGGAGAGAAAAGGTCAGATGAAACCAACAGTGAGATACCGGGACACATCAGATGAGCAAATATGAAAAGGAGCCCCTTTGCTGGGGACGATGCTGGGGAATGGGCCTTGCTGCTGGGAGTGTGAAGTGCCCTTAGCTCTTCGGAAAGAGAGATGAAACAGTAATAGCAAAAATACGCAAACCCTTGACCCAACTCCTTCACAACGGGAATCTATCCTAAGGATGTAGGTACAAAGAAAGATGTTTACTGGATCACTGTTTGATGCCTATCAATGGGCGAATGACCCAATAAAGTGCGTTATAGACTACAGAATCATAGGCAGCGATCAAAAAGAAAAAGATCTATATTTATTGACTCGGAGGGACAATATTTTGTTAAATATAAAAAGCAAATTGCAGACATTTTTATGATATAACCTTGTTTTCTTTCAATAAAAAAAAAGAAATTAAAAAAATCTGGTATATATTTCACTCGTTACAATGATCACATATTGCTTTTGTAATTTAGAAAAGAAAATAAGAAAAAGACAATTGTCCCGTAGAGCCCTGAGTTTCTGAGAGACACAGGATTGTAGATGAGGGTCAGTGGCCTCCCTTTGTGGGGCCTGAGTGGGGCCGTGTGCCTCTGGGGATGTCACTCATCGAAGGGGCTGAGCAGCGAGGGACCGTCTGGTCTTCCAGTGTTCAGAGAAATCCTTCTCCCGTCCGGTTTCTACCCTGTGGCCACAGGGATATTTCTAAAATGTCACTGCTCTGTTTAAAATTCCGGAAGACTTTCAGTATTTCCCCATAGCTTTCAGGGTAAATTCCAGACTGTCCGCTTCCCCCCAGGCCGTCCATGACCTGGCCTTTGAACATACCATCAGTCTTCACCCCTGCTATCTGTCCCCAACAGGCACGCAAGTGTCCATCTCTAAACAGGGCCATCTGTCACGCCTGATGCTTTTGCACATGCTGGTCCTTTTCCTGGCTTGTTCCATCTCGACCGTCTCCTGCCCCATTCCTGTTTGCTGTTTGAGTTGGCAAGCATCACTCTTTGCCCGAGTGGTCCCTGATGCCCTGTCCACTTTGCATAGAGGCTCCTTGGGCCCCTTGCACAGGGACAACTTTCTCTCCTGCTGGACAGTAAGCTTTGAAGGATGGAGCTGGGGCCTGTCTGAGCACCTGGCACTTTGTGGGTTGGTTGGATGAGTGAAAAGAACAGGCTTCTTTCCCATGTTTGGTTCATTATTTGGTCATCAGTTAGGAGTTTGGCTACCAGGTCTGTTATTTACTGAGAAGCATTGATGGTGAATAACGGACCAGCAAGTGATTCATCTCACAGATGTAGAGCATCTGCTCTGTGCCAGGTGCCTGGGCCTCAAAGATCTCATGGTCATTGGCGCCACGTGGCCTTACAGAGGGAATGTGCAGCTTCCCCGTCACCCCCCCCCCCCCCGACTGGTGGCCAGGGAAGGACTCCAGAATCGGGAAGCCTGTGTCACTCACAGGAACCTAGACAGTGTCATGCTGCCAGAGGTCCCCAAGTCTGAGCTTGCAGAGAGAGGTGGCAGGTAAAGGGTGACCATGTGTCCACTCAAGGGCAAGGAAGGCAGGACCAACTCCCAAACCTGAGGCAAGAGTGAGGAGGGCAGGGGATGGTTTGGGGTCCTATTTTATAGGGATAACATATCCTATAAGCCTTTACCTCAAACCTTGGATAGTCTCTGTAAAAACCGACCACATATATAATTTCTACAGAAATTAAACCAAAGGGCCGTCAGCTCCCACTGCCGTGACCTTTGCCCTCCTCTAATTCAGTCAATCTCCCCTAGGCACAGAGTAGAACAGTGCTCAGAGCTTTCCTGAGTCTGTGTGCTCTGAGCTGTTCACAGACTCTCGAGGACATGTCACGTTGGTAATCCATTATCAGGATTACAGTCGTGAAGTGACAGCATTTGGAGCCAGCCTGTCATTTTCACTTTGAGGAAATGAAAGTCGGGCAGCTCAGTGTCAGCGGCCACACTGCTGTGGACTTGGCTGTGTCCATTGGAGGCTGGAATGCAGATCTCCTCCCGATGAGCCCAGAGCCATAGCACCACACCCCACTGTTGCCCCTACAGTGCTTAAGTGTGACAACTTGGGGACATGTCCTCTCTAGGGGGGTGCCTCTTGGGTTTGTCCTGGGTTAAACCAAGGGCCTTTTCTTTGTTAACACCTGTCTGGGGACTTGAGAGCAGCTAGAGCGGTCCCCTTGCCATCCTTGGACGAAATCGTCAGACGCTGTTCTGATGGCTATGATGGTTGTTCTGGGCTTACTCCGCGAGCCGTCGGCCCCAGGCTGTGACCCCTGTGTGACACCACATCAAAGTATTCCTGTGAAAGCTTAACCATACACAATGGCCACCTTATGAGCTGCAACGTAAATGCACACTCGGGGATTTTAAAGCATCTTGGAGTGCTCTCTATGTGGTATTCACAGGGAGAGGAAAAGGGTGCAAACATCTAAGCTTATTCTATATTAATATGATTGATTATCAGAGGCCCTGAGTGAACTTAAAATCAGTAGATGACTCTGGGTTGTCTTAACGCGGGCTGTAGCCATTACAGGCACTGTGACCTGAAGATAAAGCCACCCCATGTGTTTCTTCCGAAAAGGACTCGTCAGACATGCCCTAATCTAGACTAATTCCTAAGAGTAAAATATTTTTTGAATCTTAGGAATAATGCATGTTCATTATGAATACACAGGAAAGTAGAAAAAAGAAAATGATCCCCTGGTACAGACTAAAGTTTTGGGTGCTATACTTCAGCAGTCAAAGGGAGGCTGTTGAAATGGGTGAAAAAAAGAAAAAAAGAGGGCAGGTAATTGTAATAATAGTAATAGCTGGGGCTGTCCCTGTGGTGTAGTGGTTAAGTTCACGTGCTCCGCTTCAGCAGCCTGGAATTCACAGGTTCGGATCCTGGGCACAGACCTTGTCAAGCCGTGCTGTGGTGGCATCCCACATCAAAAAGAGGAAGGTTGGCAACAGATGTTAGCTCAGGGCCAGTCTTCCTCACACACACACACACACACACACACACACACACACACACACACACAAATACAAATAGTAATAGCTAGTATTTATTGATACTTTTCAGTACTAAGCACATCCACGTGCTACCTCATTTAATTGTTAATCATTTTGGCGTAAGTGTAGCTTTATTATCATTTTACAAATGAGGAGTTGGAGGCAGCAACCTCTGTTAAATTAACCTGCTGTTAAGGGAGTTGGTGGGCACATAAATATATTAACATAATATAATATAACATAATACAATATAATGTAAGCAGCTTGAAAGGCTATTTGCAAAGGACCATGGTGCACAGAGAGGGGGCCTGTGAATTGTGAAAGATAGTTGGGGGGGGAGCTAGGGTCAGCAGCAGCTGACAGAGGTGACATTTGCTCAAGGACCGTGTGCCTGGAGCCCAGAGCCTGGCTGGGGAGGGAGAAGCAGAGGAGAAGAAGTGACTCTGGGAGAATTGGCAACCTCCAAGGGTGGAAGAGTATGCCAGGTTATGGAGGGTCTTTTATCCATGTTAGGGAATTTAGACATTTTCCTGTAGGTGAAGGGAGAGGGCACGGGTCTTTATACAGGTGCATGGCACAGGCTCAGTGGTGCTATTCTGATATCCTCAATTGAGTTAGCACTTCAAAGATCAGTGCGGTGAAACTGCTGGTTGTCTCTCGTGTTGGCTGCTGTTGGCTTTGAACTTGCTTTCTTGATGCTGCGGAAGAAGAGGGGAACGGGGATGTGCGGCTCATTTTAGCATGCATGCCGGCGGGCACTGCGAGGTGCAAAAAGTCAGGGTCACTAGGGGTCCTGGGGTGGCGCTGGTTGGATATTGCTGGTGTGTTGGGGATGGAATAATGAACAGAAAGTGCAGGAAATCTGTGAAAAGCTTGCAGGAGGTGTTTGATTGAAATCTAGCTGGCAAGTTTCTTGTACTTCAATTTATTCTAAAATTCTGCCATTGTTTTAGCATCCTCTTTTTCTTCATGAATTTTTTGCAGACTTTTCATTCTGTTCTGTGGATCAGTCTTTCTATTTTGGTTTTTATTACCAAATGGCTTTAATTACCAACTTTTAAAAAATCATTTTAACATCTGTTGTACAAGTCCCCTTCATTATCCTTATTCAAAACTTTCCTGGCTTTTCTTGTATATTTAACCACATAGAGGAGTCCAAGCCTTATCTTCTGAAATCCTTTTTTCTTTCCCATTCCAAAAAAAAAAAAAGCAACCTTGTGAATTTTATTGTAATGATGTTAACTTTGTAGAATCATTCAGGGAAAGCTGGCATCTTTAAAAAATGGTATCTTACCATCCAGAAAAAATAGTGTGATCCTTATTTATTCAAATATGTATAGTTTCTCAGTAAAGTTTTATGGTTTTATTCATATGAATCTGGCAGGTTTTTTGTTACATTTTTTTCCTAGCCATTTGTGGTTGTGAGCGAGATATTTTTTCTATTATGTTTTTTTAAGAAGCACTTTTTGATATGTAGGAAGGCTATTAAAGTCTTGCTTATTTACTTTGGAACAAATCCCGTCTCTGGTCTTTCTTTTCTGTTTTTCTTTTATCATGTCTTGGAAGGATCCTCCTGTTTCTTATTTATTAAGCTCCTTTCTTTTTCGTTGTCTTTTTTTATTTTTCTAATCAGAAATGGATGTTGAATGTGGCCAGAAGAATTTCTAGCAACTATTGAAATGATGTTTTTTCTTTTGATCTATGATGTAGTCTAAAAATGATGAATTATATAAATGATCTTAATTTTTAGTCATTCTTCTATTCTTTGCTCGTGGCATCTTATTCTTTTAACATCCTGCTGGATTTCATTTGTGTAGGAGACTGTCTGAATCCTAAACATTTGTTATCTCTTGATAACATTTTTGATTGCAGTGAATTCTTGAAAGTTTGTCTCTGAGGGGGCCTCTGCTTCCTCCTCTCCTGCTTCTTCCTCATCTCCTGCTTCCTCCTCCTCTCCTGCTCCCCTGAGGGTGTCTAGGTGGTCTTAGGAGCCAGAACTCAATTATCATTGCAAATCTCCTGCCACCTGGGTAGCTGAGGGCACAAGAGATCATGGGAGATGTAGAGTCAAAGGGAACGTAGCAGAGTCCCTCTCAGGGAAAATGCTAGATGGTCCGTGGGTGGCAGGGAGATTCTGAGAACCATTTGAGTTGGGGTGATGAGAGCCTGGATGGGAGAGACGGTCTCTAGGCTGCTCTGGACGTTGGGCTTTGCTGAGGGGTGGGTGTGCTTGTGTTGGCACTAGTGCGCAGCCTCTCCCCTACAGAAATGGAAACCAGTGTCTAAAGAACATGAAAATTATTCCAGCAAAGCAGTTTGAAGCAGTCCTCAATTATCAGCCTTCCCTGGGAAACGCTTGTGTCTCTTTGTCTGAGTCTGGAACAGAGTTGAGAGAAAAAGAACAGTTTGGAAGCTGCTGCCATGTGGGAAAGTGGACCTCAGTAAATAAACCTCAGCATGGCCAACCCCAGAAATGCATTATTTATGCATGATGGCTTTTGGGTGTTGATGCCCCGTAATCGGCTATCTCACCCACACCACCTGGGATGTGGATAAGGGTTTTTGCTGTTTGCCCAGGAAAGGAACACTGCTTGCTGGATCCACCTGGGCCCTGAGGTGCAGAGGAAGCAGAGATTCCAACAGGAGGCTCCTTGCAGCCAACTGGGTTGTCCTGAAGAACAAGTAAAACAGCGATCCCAGGCAGAGTTCTTCAGAATAGAGAATGACGCAAATGCAAAGCTTTGCTTTGTGGGCGCTGGCCTAAATATATTGTAGATCATGGATTGGCAACTTTTTCTGTAGGGGCCAGCTAGGGTCTTTGCTTGGGCCAGATGCCCCCATCCCCACTTCCTGCTTTATAAAAACCATTCTTTGCTCACAGGCCCTACAAAACAAGTCGGGGGCTGGATTTGGACCCCAGGTTGCAATTTGCCCATCATTTTCCAAGATGACCTAGAAGATATGAGATGTTCTTACTGCCTCTGAGTGACCAGTTAAGCCAAGATGCAAATCTCTTTCCACTTGGACCCTTCTCGGCCACAGTTCCACTTTGAGCTCCCGAGGGAGGGTGGGAGGTCCACCTGCCAGAAAGAACGCCTTACTCTGCTCTAAGCATCATCAATATTCCTTGCTTCACTAGGAGTTATTAATTCCTTTTGGACAAAACCTCAGAGTACACCATTCACTGCATTAAAATGGATGCTGTTGCTTCTTTGTGTTGGTGTGTTGAGTTTTAGGCATGGAAGGGGCAGTCAATAAAATCCATTTTTGACAGCATAGAGAAGATTTTAAGATGCTCCTAGGGACAATAATTTGAATGGTGATTCTTGTTCTGGCACAAAGTAGTAAACTGATTTCTGGCAAGTTCTTAGCCTGGACTCCATTAATTGGGGCATGTCCGTCGCCCTCTCTTACTGCAGTGGCCGAAGCCTGCAATACCCTTTGCAGACATAGAACCAGCAGAGACTAGCGAGGATGGATAATGATGTTAGCCTCAAAGCACCCTGACCTATATTTGGAAGGAACGCCAGGCTAACTGCCGGATTCGGTTTGCTGCATTTCATACATCACAACCACTGTCTTTCATCTAACAAATCTACCACGTAGGGTTGACGTGAGAATCAGTCAAGTAACCATTTTACATGTTTAGCATAGGAGCTGACATATAGTTGTTGTTCAATAAACATTAATTCCCTTCCCTTTAAAGACCACGCCCTGTGGAAGAGGCACTTGCTGCAGAAGCTTGTCCTGCACAAACCCAGGACCTGGTGTAGACCTCGGAGGTGTCCAATTCATCAGTAAACTCCAAGATAAGCAGAGCCAAGTTTATAAGCAAAGCTATAACCGTTATCTGATTAGGTTTGTGTTTTCCTTGTGTGTGTGATCTTCTCATGGCTGAAGATATTTAGTCTTGGATTGTCATGTGCTAAGGGTCAAGAATGTGGTCTTGCAACAAACGTATCTGGTTTCTCTGCCTTATCACTTCGTTCAGGTTTGGTCTGAAGTTTTCACCCAGAATTTGAAGAACTGGATGCCTCCCCCTGAGGATTTGCTTATAGGAGAATTCAAATAGTTCATGCTGCGTCTGTGGCTCTCTATTGATGTTAGCAATAAAAGTATCTTGGATGGTTGAGCTTCCCAAGTAGTAAAATGCTTCACTGTTATCTTTTACTAAGTAGTCCAATCAAATCCTTTTGAAATAGAGCGTAGCTCAAAACATTTCATGCTCCCCTCTGTGGGGTGGCATGGTGTTTTTGCAAAGCAAATAGATGCTGGGTTGGATGGCAGAGTGCAAATCTTGGCTTCTTCATTTCCTAGTTGGGTGACTCAGACTATGTACCTACTCTTGCTGTGCCTCAGTTTCCTGATCTGGTAATCATAGATGAAAATAGGACTTACATCCTACAGAGGGTTGTTAGAGTAATTGTCATCAATCTAAGTAGGCTACTTAGAACAGTACCTGGTATATAATAAGTGTTAGCTATTTTATAGTCTTGGTTTACCTTGAAACTGAGAAATCAGTGGTATAGTCAGAAATTTTCCCAATAAATAGACATTTTTCTAATTCTGTAAGTAATTCATGCTCATGGCACCATGTTCAGAAAGCAAACAGAAAGAGAACAAAGAGCATCCATGATGTGATGCCTGAGATGACCATCATTCACGAGGGGTCTACTGCTCCCTGTGAGTTGTGGTTTACTTGGTGGAGATTATATTGTGAGTGCAAGTGTGAGCCTAGTTATTTTCACTTAACATATATGATAAGCATTTTCCCAGAGTATAGACGTTAGTCACCAACATAATTTTTTTTTTTTAGATTTTTAAAAATTTTTTTTTCCTTTTTCTCCCCAAAGCCCCCCGGTACGTAGTTGTATATTCTTCATTGTGGGTCCTTCTAGTTGTGGCTTGCGGGACGTCACCTCAGCGTGGCTCGATGAGCAGTGCCATGTCCGCGCCCAGGATTCGAACCAACGAAACACTGGGCCGCCCGCAGTGGAGCGCGCGAACTTAACCACTCGGCCATGGGGCCAGCCCCCATAATTTTTAATGGCTGTGTAGTGTAATCCTATTGATTCACCGTAACACGTGATACATTGTCTCAGCATCGGACATTTTCGTTGTTCCAGTCTGTTGGGTGGAAGGTGGGGACAGCTGTCCTTACAGCGCTTTTGCAAACAGCTGTGTGTGTCTATCCATTCATATATTTTCCTTTCTCAGTATCTCCTTAGTCATAGATTAAACTTCCAGAAGTAGAGTCACTGGATCAAAGGGATGAACATTTGTAAGGCTCCTGATAAATATTAATAGCTTTTCCAGACTGTCTACAATTAAACTCCCATAAATGATGTTTGAGAGGCAAGTGATTTCTAAGAGAGTTGACATCTTGGGCCTCTTTGCATCTAACACAATAACAGACTAACGAACAAAGACACTCCTTGGAAGATCTTGAAACAAAAATCATTTTAAAGTTCATTGGACATTTTTTTGGTGCTTGGGAAAAAAAAACAAAAGCCAGACACAGTCTTGGCCCAGCATGAATGGAAGAGCGCCTGGTGCTGAGTTCTTCCGGGCCAACACTAGTATGGAGTCTGCTCTCCCATCTGGACTTAAGTTCTCCGAGCGATCACTTGATAGCAATATTACCGTATTTGGCAATTAAGTGATGAGGGCTGTGGAAAGCTAAGGCTGGACCTTCTCTCCTCTCCTCCAGCTACACGGTGGGCATGGTTCAGGAGAACAACGACCAGGTCTGGAAGTTCCAGAGGTACTTCCTGGTCCACGAGTACTGCAGCCGCCTCAACATCCCCTTCCCTTTCGTCGTCTTCGCTTACTTCTACAGGGTGGTGAAGAAGCTCTTCAAGTGCTGCTGCAAGGAGAAAGACGTGGAGTCTTCCGCCTGCTGTGAGTGGCTTGTGCGTTTGTGCTTGGGATCAAGGCAGTGATTAATTTCAGGGAAGCATGCCTGGTCCCTATCTCAACGGGCGGGAATTATTCGGTTATTTCACTGCTCACATCAGATCAGGCATCAGGCCAGCCAATGGATTACTCAAGAGGAAGAGTGGATTAAGACAGTGTTGTGGATCTGCCGGGATAGCCTTATTTTGGGAGACTAACTTTTGGACAGACACAATAATAATATAAACAGTATGTTGAACAAGCACCAGTCAGGGGATGTTGTCAAAACATGACTTTGCTTTTGCTCTCTGTTGCTTCTATGAATTTATTCTCTGGGAAACATGAGCTTTGACTCCAGAAGGGCTTATGATTGTTCGGGAAATAGAAAATCTTACAATAACTTAACTTGGTAAAACAGTTTCAGTTTAGGAACTAGAACTAATAGTCCAGTATATTAACCTGCCCGTTAACCAGCCTTCAGAGGGGAGACCCCCACCTTATACTCTCCCAGCTGGCAGAGTTGTCAAGAAGCTGTTGGCTTTCCCTCTCTTTCTTACTCCCTCTCTCCCACTCACCAGTTGTGTTAGGGGCCCTCTGTGGGTTGGAGCACAGTGAGGAAGGAAGAGAAGGAGCAGGAAGTCCTTTTTAGAAAGAGGTACTGTTCGAGGCTGGCTCCGTGCTTTCTGCCCTGGCACATGTTTAAAACTGAGCCTTTAGCGTATGGGTGCTTGGTGGGTCCTTCAGTGGGTCCATGGTGGGCACCTCCACCCACACCCTCAGCACTTGGTAATGCTTTCTCTGGCGGCTGCTCCCGGTGAGCCTGTGGTTTCCAGGAGTCTGGTCAACGCAGGCTCTCCCTGATGGGGACCCACTTCCTTCTGGAAGGCAGGAGTCAATGTGTCCGCAGGTCAGTTTGTTCTTGCTCTTGTGTGGTCATCTGCCTTCTCAGCCCTGACAACTCTGGGCGGGCATCCTCTCCTGACCCTGCTCTGGGAGCCAGAGTCTCTCACCGTTGGATTCTCAGTCCCACCCAGGGCCAACGTCTCCTTTGACTACAGGGAGCACACATCCATCTCTCTTTGCTGGGTCAGGCTAGGTTTTCTTAACATCTGATCCTGGAGCCACTAAACCCGACAAGTCTTCCTAGCCCACAGAAGCATTTCAACCAAATTCAGCACAAAAGGAGGAATAGGCCTATTTTTACTCATCTGCATGTTTTGACACAAAGGAAAAGATAGAAAGGGCACCAGTGGCCCCTTCACCCTGCCCTCTAACCTCAAATTTAAGCCAGGAGATCCATCTCCGGGGTGGGGTCGGGGAGCCACTGCAAAGCCAACTTCTCCATCAGGCACAGCACCAGCACCCATGTGCTTCAGGGTCCATGAAAATCTTTTAATGTCTTTTAAAAATCAGGAGAACTGTCTTTAGTACCAACCCAGTCACAAAATATTTTGAATATTTCCTTTATCCAGGAAGGGGCCCATGATGGCAAAGGTGCTCAGGCCCCAGGGTGGCCAACTTGTCCTGGTATGCCCGGGATGTCCCCTTCTTAGTACTGAAGGTCCTGCTTCTTGGACATCCAGTTAGGGTGACCAGTTTGCCAGGGACTGTCCCGATTGTAAAATTGCGTGTCGTGTATCCTGTCAGTTCTGGGGCCGCTGGTCACCCTACCAGGGCCCACAAAAGTCATAAAATGGCCCCGTGTCCTGACAAGGAATGTTGAGTTAGTGACTCAGGTTGGACCCAGCTTGGGTAGCTGTGGGATTTCCATTCTCAGCCTCTTTCTTAAGGAAAAAGTGAAGAAGGGCCACATTAGGTCCCTAAGCAGATCCATTGTATATTAGTGTGTAACAAACACCCCACACCTGGTTGCCTGAAGTAACCAGCACTTATTTGCTTGTGATTCCACGGTCCTTGCTCAAGGCGTGGCTGGTGGCTGGTCTATGTTCCTCGTGGCGTCCTGCACTTGGCAGGTGGGCCGTGGGCTGAATGGTCCTGATGTCCACATGCACCCACATGCGTGGGGTTGACTGGGCTGTCAAAGGGGAGCCTCAGTGTCCCCCAGCTCAGGCTCCCACACAGGGAGGCTGGGTTCCCACAAAAAGCAGTTGCTGTGCAACCTCTGAGGCCTTGACTCAGAAAATCAGATGACGTCTCTTCTGCCGCTTTCTATTGGTTAGAGCAAGTCAGAGGCCCACCCACATCCAGGGAGGGGAGAATGAGGCCCCATTTCTCAATGGGAGGACAGCCTGCCTGCGGGGTGGAGGGGAATCTGTGGCCCTGTTTTGCCATCTGCCACACCAGGTTTCCCCAGAGCAGGCTGGAGGAGCTGATACTGTGAGACGGCCTGCCCCACCCCAACGCTGGCCTGTCAGAAGAAGGCGAGCTTCTCACAGTCCTCCTGACCCCGCCATTCACAGCTGCAACGAGCCGTGCTGCTGGAGACGTGCGGATAGGGGCTTACCTCTCATAACTCACCTGCCACGTTCAACCTAGATTCGACACACTAGAAGTGAAAACATTTCTCTAGCCAGATAGTTCTGAGAAGTCCAAAATCATCTTTGATGCCTTGAACAGCTTAAAATAAAATTTTTTACACTATTACAGCTAAGACTGCATGCACCATTGGGAAACGCTCAGTATGTAGGCTGACCCCATGTACATACGTGACACTATTTGCTGTGTCTTTCTTGATCCTCATCAAGCCTGGGCAGGTGAGCACAGATCTTTAAGAAATAGCTTTTTCATCTTTCTCAGCGCTTACCTGATTTTCCTTTTCCATTCTTCTAAAATTGATACACTTTCACAAATCATTTGAATACATTCTAGGTTTTCCTTCCTTGAAAAAAACCTTTTCTGTGATCGATGTGGATGTTATAGAAATGCACAAACTTGGTTCCAGAAAGTGAACTTTAGCAATTTGGGATAGAAATAGGTTGACTTCTTCAATACGTCTTATCACTTCCATTCTAGACTGCCACCGAGAAGCAGTGAAAAAATTCTCGTAAACTGTCTAAATAGGAGGATAAAAGTGAGAAAGGAAAGTCACTGAATTCTTATAAAGTCCAAAAGCAAGGAGCCCACCCCCCTCACTTCCTGCCACGGTCCCCTTTGGAAGAGCTTTGTAGAACCCACCCCACATTTACTGCAGATCTGGGTTTAAAAACAGAATGAGTGTCGGGGCGGAGGGACACTGTGTGTACGCAAGAAGAGCGACGCATGAAAGGGCCAGACCCTAGATCAGCACGTAGGAAAGAAACACCGTAAAGCCCTTATGGGGATACAGCTATGAACAAAGGCACATGGGGGCTGGGCTCGTGGGTCACCGCCTGGTGTGGAGCCAGACCTGAGACAAGGCGGTTAGCGTCATGGGGAGCCTGCCATATGGGGAAGGAAGGGGGCCTGGGAGCATTAATTCAGCAAGTATGTGTGCCGTGTCCACCATGTGGCAGCCAGGCACTGTGGATACAGCGCTAAATAAGATAGAAGCTATCTTAGCCTTTAAACAGGGCTCATAATCCAGGAGGAAAATGAAAAAGCCTTAGTCGAGTAGTGCAGGAAGGGCTAGTTTAGAGAATGTGCAGGCGCCGTGATAGCCGCACCGTGGACGCTTAAACCCCAGACTAGAGTGAGTCGGGGCAGACTTCCTGGAGGAAGCGGGCCTTTAAGCTGAGCCCCAGAGGATGAGTTGGAGTTAGCCAGGCAAAGGGGCAGAGGTTGGGAGGCAGCCACAGAGCGAGGAGTGGTCAGAGAGAGGCGGAAGTTATAGAGGTCAGATGAGAAGAGAGAGGGGTCCACAGGGTCGAGGGCTGAAAAGGGACTAATGAAAGACCGTGGGCTGCATCCCACAGCCAGATGAAGCTCCACACAGTCCCTCTGCCTCCTGCTGCCAGCCCATCATGTCCCAGTGAACCATCCTAGATCACAGGAGGACAAAACGTAGGCAGAAGACATGATAGTGTGAGAAACGAGGACATACATCATGAAGCCCACATCACAATGTCCCTTTGCAGATTGAACTTGTTTCCTTCAAGGCAGAAGTGAACCAAGAAACTCCGGGGGCCTGTTTTGGAAATCCTCAGATCACCACACCAAGGGATTCTCTCAAATCCTGACGCTCATTCTCGTGCCTTGTAGAAGAGCTGTCAGTTTAGGGTTTAGCGGGTGGAGCAGAGTCTTGAGCTGTGTCCCCCAGCACTGGACCACTACTGGGAAAAAGGAAAAGTCTCTGTTAAAGGGGGAAAAAAATGGGTGTTGAGGGCAATTTGAGGCGAGGATAAGCTAAGGGAGAATCCAGTACAAATAGTTAAAGGAATATGTTTAGGTTGTTCTTGTCTCCATATTGGTAAGTTAGACATTTTCTTCTTTGTTTGTGCCTTGTTCCTGCTATTCACAGGTGGTGTGTCTCCCAGTGGCTGCTGGGTGTGTGCTTATGTGTTGCTCTCGGGTCTTTTCTTCATTGAACCTGATAAAATGGTCACCCACTGCCATCATTGGGTTCGTGGTCCATGTTGGGCTAGTCCATCCTGTCCTTTTAGTGTGTCCCAAATATTTTGATGGTTCAGAAAGTAAAAATATGAATTTTACTAACCTAGACATGATAATCACTGGTCATTAAGAGAAATCTAACTTGCCAAGAACCATCATTTTTGGAGGATTCCTTAACTACATAGAAGTGGAGAGAAGATGCTCGTGAACGTGACCTTCAATATGGGTCATAATACTTCTGCGATGTCCCTGGAGCTCTGATCCCCTCAAGTCTGGTTTTCAGAATGTCGGTGTACCAACGCCCCCCAACTCATGTCACAGTTGAAAGAATTGTCATAGTCAACTCTTTTAATAGCATTATTTCAAGACATTAAATGGCACTTTGGGGATGTCATTAGCTATCACACATGTGTAATTGCCTTTCTTAATAAGAAAGGTGTTTTGACAATTTGGATACGTTGCTGTCTTTCTCCCCATCATTTTGCCTTGGAAGACAAAGTGAGTCATTTCTAACTAAAAGAATAAAAATTCTTTATAGCAGAGAGGGGAGTTGGAAGTTGAGGTCTGGAATTTGACTGTGCTCAAAGACCACAACCAAAGACCCGAGGCACGGAATGATGTGTCCCAGCACTGTCTCTGGCTGTCTTGAAGCCGTGTTGTGGACGAGTGTCTATAGGACCTGGGAGGAAGGCTCAGGGCACAACTGGTGCCTTCAGATTTGGAGGCAAATGCAAAGCAAATTTAGAAAACGAATTGCCTACTAGAGGCTCTGGCAACAAGTTTTATATTTTTTCCTGAATGTTTCCAAAGAAAAACAAATAATGGATAAAAGTTGCAGGAAGGAAGATTTTGACTCAGTATAAATTAAAAACAATGTCTGACAATTAGTGCTATCTGGAAAAAAACGACTAGTTGTGTGAGGCAGTGAATTCCCCGTCACTGGCCAGATTCCGGTTGGGGATGGATGGCTGGAGGGGCCATGTGGGATGAGGGTCCACTCTCCAGAGATACATTAAGCTCCGTCCAGGATCCGTGGAACAGGAAACTCAGTGTGGAAGTAGGGACAAACCAGTCCTCCAGATTTGGGATTATATCCCCCCAAAATTTATTTAATGATTAAGCATAATATGAACATAAAAATGGAAAGAAATCCCCCAATTTGGCCAGCAAATGGACAGGAGCTTCAGCGCGAGCAAGCAAACAGATAGGTCAGAAATGAATGGTCTTGGTTTGGATCCATCTCTCCCATGGACCCTGGGAGAGTGATGATCTTACAAGTGGAGAATGTGAAGGTGTTGGTATTTCCCCTTGTCAGGCAGTTCTTATTCTCAGGAAGGAACCAAGCAGTAGAGGGAAATGAGAGAGCACAGGGCAGGATCTTCTCCACCCAGCATGCAGTAATGACGGGAGAGAGGGAGTCACGAGCCCACGTCCCTCACTCGAGACTTCCGGGCGCGCCTGGTCACCGCCCGCTCATTTGTTTCTCCTTGGCGATCTCTAATTCCAGAAACCAGAGCTCTCTGTGCTTGCCAGAGCCTCTCGCGCTAATTCATTTCCTAAATTTACTTTGCATTGGCCTCCGATGATGGGGAAGTCATGAAATTTAAGCTTGAAATTGCCCCTTTTTGGAGAAAAATGCAAGATTTTTCAAATAACTTTCAGAAAAGGTAGAATCCAAACTTCTGCTTTTGGTACTTTTTGGATGACATCTTCAAATAATAAAAAAGTGTGCTACCCAGTAATTGCATTTTTACAAATTTTTAATTTTTCATGATTAAAAACGTATCCATATTCATTAACAGAACATTTGAAAAATATAGAAAAGCACAAATAAAGAGCAAAGGCATATATAACCCACCATCCAGAGAAAATATCGTTAACGTACTGGTATTTATTCTATTATTCTTGTATGAGTGTATAATAATTTGATTGCTCTGTGCATACACATTCATAATCTAATTTATCCATTTAATAATAACACATTGTGACCATTTCCCATAGCCATAAATAGTAATCTACATGGCAGTTTTTAACTGTAGAATATTCCACCACATCAATGTACCATAATTAATTTAACCAATCCCTTATTGTCAAATATGTAGCTTGTTTCTACTTTTTTGTTATTATATAACACTATGATAAACAGTTGCGTGCATTCGTTTTGAGCATATCAGTGATGTTTTTCCTTTGAGTTATTTCTAGAAGAGCGATTTCTAGATTATGGGTATGTACACATTTAAGTCTTTTGACATTGGCTGCCGCCCCCCCTCCTCCCTCTTCTCATTCCCCATCCCCCAAGGCTGTAACAATTTGCAGGTTTTCCCCAGTACATGGGAAGCCTGGTTATCCACATCTTTGCCAACCCAGGGTGTAGTCATTACTATAGATTCTGCTAATTTTCCAATTTGATTGGTGAAGAAGCTATGTTATCTTTTCAACCAGCATGTCCTTGACTGCTAAAGAGGTCAGCCATTTTTTCTTGGTCGTTTGTCATTCTTGCTTTTCGGCCATCTGTATCCTTTCTGTGTTGATTTTAAGTACTCTTATCACACTTCTACACACATTTTAGTTTGAGGAAAAGATGTTGGAAACCACTTTGCTGGGAAAAATACGTTGGAAAGAAGTTCCTTTAGGAATTATTTTCTAAAGTGAATAATCACCAATTAAAAATAAACCCGTACTTGCCGTGTGGGATTTGCTTCAGTCCCGTCACTAGTGTATGGCTCTGTCTTTGAGTCACAATGAATTCTTTTGAAATGCAAGGAGATCTTGTAATTGTTCCTAAACTCTAACATGTTGATGAACAATTTTAAAAGATAATTTAAAAATGAAACTAGATAAATTGGTTCCAGGTGCCCACCTGCACGAACATACGTGCTTTCTTTCCCCCGTGAATTCGTATGGAGGATTGCTGTCCATTGCACTAGCACCTGAAACACAGCCCTCATGTTGATCTGTTCTTTTGTTTGCTCGCCATCTGAAAGGCCCAGGCGTGGTAAGAAATGGAACTAAGAATCTTACTGGAAGATGTCCCAGTCCAATTTTACGGCATGCCCTGCCTTAGGTGAAAGGAGAAGACTAGATGTAAGAATTTTCCTTGAGGTCCACACCCAGATCGCATGTTTCAGAAGGGTGGGAATGATGTCTGGTGCTTATTTTCCTCTCCTTCAAAGTTCCTAGTCCAGGGTTGAGAGTAGGCAGTCCATCAGTGATTAGCCAAGTGAATGATCAGTTTAGCGTTTTCATGTCATCAAAATGGAAGAGGCGCGTGTATGAGCTGTAATAACCAAATTCATTAGTGAAATGATTCTGCTAAGTTCCAGAACACACAGACAGGCTCTAGATCAATCTCTGTTTGGAATAAAGATTGCATTCCTGTTTGGCGCAGGCAGCTGCAATTCCTCAATGTTACCGAGAAATTCACTGATACGATGTCACTCTGCTGCTGTCACTAGTAAGTAACGTTAGTCAGATCAGCCTGTGCAGGACGAATCGAGTTCTCCTGGTTCCAGAGTATCAGAAAATGCCTAGCAGGAGTTGACTGAGGAGCTAGGGGACAAATGAAATGATTTGAATGTTTTTCTTTGTCTCATTATTCAAGGTTTCAAAAATGAAGACAACGAGACTCTGGCATGGGAGGGTGTCATGAAAGAAAATTACCTTGTCAAGATCAACACAAAAGCCAACGACACGTCAGAGGAGTATGTCAGTCGTTCCTTTCTGCTTTGCAAGGCTCCCCTTGTATACGTAAGCTGGCAGAACATAGGCAGCGTATCTGAGCAAACTCTGTAAGGAGAATTTTCAGCAGAGAGCAATAGTGCCAAAAAGATATTACCTAGGGAACTGAAGATGACAAACATGTAAGCGTGAGTCAGCCTTTTGAGAAGGGCAAAGCCACCCATCTACCATCCTTATTGTCCTTTAAGGTCCTGGGAAAGAAAAAGGTATTTGGAGTCTGCAGGGCAGGGCAGGAAACACGTAACAAGTGTGTAGGTCCCTCTGCCGTGGCTGCAGAGGTGGATTTGGAAAACCCACAGATCATGGGCAATTGGCATCATCCTGCAGGGGCCCCATGTGTATCTCTGTGATGAAGATGTAGAGAGGTTAGAAGATGGTAAAACCGTTTGGTTGATCTGTTACAGGCTGAGAAGTCCTGAACGTTGTTTATGAATTGCATGGAGTTTTAATAAACATCCCATACAGCTAGATATGTGACTAAATCCACGGATGGTGCACAAAGAATGGATTATGCAGGGTCTCTCAGAATGTGACCTTCTTAATGTGAAGTTACTCTGGGTAACAGTCAGAGCTCCCAACACATCTTGAAATTCACTCTAGCAAAAAAAGAGTAAATATAAGCACAACTAATCTGTTTGTTAGGTTTAATACAGCTATTGGGTTGCACAGGACACATGGCGTGCTCTCTCTCCTTGAGTAACAAGGCAGACGCGCTAAGCTCTTCTCCATTCCTAGACTCTGAGATTTTGAGTTTGGAAGGGAGGGACGGACCTTACAGGTCATCTCCCACCACCCCATCAAATAAAGGCTCCATCTCTAACTGGGGAGAAAGCGAATTCTGCTTTGGGTATTAGGAAGAAAGTCAAAAAGATAAATGCAGCTGATGTTTAGCTGAAAATGAAAGTGATCTGTATTTCGTCCTTTAAAAGACTGTAAAATGGAGTCTCATAGATTTTTCTCAATCTCTCTCTCTCTGTCTCTTGTTCGCTCTCTATTTCTAACTTCCTCGAAGAATGAGGCATCGATTTAGGCAGCTGGATACCAAGGTATACTTCTCTTTATAGTTTGGGAAATATATGTTTTTATCTCTGTTATCTTTGAGCTGTCACTGAGAGGCCAGTGATCACGGTCTGAAAAGAAAAAAATTTATTAACAAAAACATAGGTGTGACCCTGTTCCACATTCAGCTTTCTTCATCCAGTGCATAAGGTCTGGGTGCTGGAAGGGAATTGCTTCTCGGATGCTCCCAGCCCACGTGGGGAATAGTGCTGAAGTCCTGTTTCCGTGAACTCTAGAGTCTTTTCTGTTTCTGTCTAGCACAGGACCCCTTTTCTCTTTCGCTTGGCTGTAGAGGCAGGTGGAAGATGCTTACAATTACAGGGAACATTAGCTCAGAAGAGCAATGTGGGAGCCTGAGAGCCTCTATGCTGGTCTTTGATGCCACTCTAATTTGTAACCAATTTGAAGGGCATTGCAAATACCTGAATACACATTTGAGCATCAGGCACAGGAAGAATGTATTCACCGCCAGCCTGAGCTGGGAAGCCAGAAATCATGATTAGATTTAGCAGAAATTAGAATCGATTCATAAGTGCTGGATCCCTGTTAGACTGTGAAGAGGAGACAATATCTGCTATTTCATCATGGTATTTTGAGAATGGCATCCTGGACGATGGCGTTCCTCTTCCCTCCCAGCACTATGAGATTTGACAGCCAGACCACACCTGTCTAGTGTGGCAGAATCTCCAGCACCCAGTACTTCACCCTATGGAGGGTCTCAATGAATGTTTGTTGAATGAATAAATGAACAAAAGGTGCCCCTCATGGAGCTCCAATGTGAGAATTTATCCAGTTCACAATTTCCTGTTGACTTATTTATGTATTTACCATCAGCATTTTGGAAAACCGAGGCCGTGTTTTCATGGGCCTCCTCTCCTGAGCTCTGGTGGGTCCATGCCTCATGCCATTCTGCCTCTCCCACCCTCCAGAGGGGCTCTTCTCTTCCATCCCAGTCTTCCTCTCCTTTCCTTCCCCTGGAACTTCTGGCTTTATACACGGGCGTCAACTACTGAGTGTGATGGTCCATTCTGCACTGACAATCGAATATTTTAGTCACAGTTCTCTTTAGTTACCTATCGCTGCACAGCAAACGACCCTACACTTCAGTGGCTTCCAACAATCATTTTACTTTCCCCTTGTTTTGGGGATCAGAATTTGGAACGGGTTCAGCTGGATAGTTCTTCAGCTTCCTGTTTTCTCGGGTGGGTTTACCGGGCTGGATTCAGCTGGTGGTGAGTCCAGGATCTGGCAAAGTGCCTTTTCTCTCCCACCTGATGTCTTGTCCATGTGGCTTGGGCTTGTCACAGCCTGGTGGTCTCGAGCCAGTCCCCCTTCCTACGTAGTGGCTGGCTTCCAAGAGCGAGGAAGGAGAAACTGCCAGTGCTCTGGAGGGCTAAGCCTGGACCTGTCACAATGTCACTTCTACCGGTCTATTGATCAAAGCAGTCCCAGGCCAGCCCAATGAGGTGGGGGAGGAGTAACCCACCTGTGATGGGGGAGTGGCACACGTGTACAGGGAGAAAGGAACCGGTGGCAGCCCTCTTTGGAGACGCCCATCACATAAGAGTCTATCCTGTTACAGCTGCTCTCATTCTGATGTACTCTTGCTGTTTTTCACTGAGGGGCTGGGAAGACTCCAACGTTATTGGAGTTGAGTATCTGCATGAACGATCACGCTAGGGTGTAGATCATGGCTATAATCAGTGGAGAGGAGAAAGAAAAGTGCTGGAAAGTTTTAAAGATGAGAAAATTGAAAGAATATTAAAGAGAATGTATGAAACGAAGAATAAGGGATTGGATTCTAAGATTATTTATATTAGACATATAGAATATGTAATAAATAATGTATATATAAAACCTTATGTGACTATTCACTTTTCCCATGTCATGTATTTATATTTCAATATATTGCCGGCTGCATCTGTGGCTAGGCCACATGGCAATAGTATTTACTGAGCCCCTGCCGTGTGCCAGGCGTTGGGTTCAGTGCCGTCGAAGCGCAGCATGGCCCCCGAATTTCATGGTCGGGTCCTTTGCTAAAGGGTTTGGGTGTAGGAGCATTTTCAAGCTGAATTAGGTAGGACTGGATGGCAGTAAGGATGTTGTGTGCAGCATCCAGCCTGCATTCCAGATTGCCCGAGTCTACATTAGCTGGGGGCAGGGCCAGCCACTGTCTGATGGCCCTGAGTCCAGAGAATCAGGGAATGTTTGAGGCAGCTACGGAGGGGCCGCGTGAACCGGGAACGTCGAGTAGGGAGGCCGGGTCATCCTGTGCGAGAACTTACTGCCTCTTTAGGCTCGATTTTGGGTGTTTTAGCTCAAGAGGGACTTATCTGGCATCCTCCCTTCCAAGAGCCCTCTGAGCAATCAGCGTGGCCACATAAGAGGGGCTTAAATAGTTTGGTTCAAGGAATAGAGGTGCCAGGGGCTTGTCCAGTTTTTGTTTGTTTTGCTGTGTTGTTTTACTTGTGGCTCCGCTTGGCGTGACTTTGGAAGGAGCTCATGGAAAGTCAGCCTAGGAGATGGGCTGGAGATTCTGAAAGCCACGCCTTGATGCTCTCCTTCCTCTGGGGCACACAGAGGATGGACAGGCCGGCAGCAAGCGTGGGCGGGGCAGGGAGCGACAGGGCAGGAGCCTCAGCCCTCTGGACACCTGTAAGGCCTAGGTCAGAGGTCATTGGCAGAACCAGGGCACTGCACCAGCTGGCCCAACTCCCAGGGGCCAGGGAGACTGCCCAATCAGTGGGGTTTGGGCAGGGCGACACGGTCAGTGGGGACGGGGCCTAAGCATTGGGGTTGTGGGAGGTGGGGGCTGAGGGAGTCCCGTATAATTGAAATCATAATTGAAGGCTGTTCACACGCATGTGCAAGCCAAGGGTCTCGGGGACCTCAGAGAAGTGTTTGCAGGTTTGATACCCTGTGCATCCCCCTGGCTGTGGAGCTCAGCCCCTATGCCAGTTCCCACAAGAAGCCCACCTACACCAGGCATGTGGTAGGTTTGGGTAGAATTGGGGTGGATGCTGGGGAAGCCTCAAACTGTGCAGCATGGAGCCGTCGGCCGGCTGTCGCCCGTGTGATTTCAGACCTCTCTGCCCCCGCTTCTTTCCTGACCCCAGCCCCTTCTCCTCCTGCTCCCCCGCCCCTCCCTCTCCTTCTTAGTCCCTCCTCCACCCTCTATCGCTCCTCTTCTGAGCAACAGGAAAGCCTCTCCTTTCTATCCACAGGGAAGTTTAGGGGTCATCACTGTTTCTTGAGCGAGCTCTCGGAGTCTGCCATCCCACTTCAAACAGCTCATTCAGTCATTTTACTGTCAACAAATACAGGGCTTTCCCAAAAGCTCCTCTAGTGAATAAGAAATTTCTCCATCTCATTATACCAGAAAGCAAAGTCATTCACAATTGACCTTAGGTCTGTAAGTAGGGATCTCACATGCCTTCTTTATTTGGGGCAGCCATTCGTCCTTATGGCTTCTTTTTGTTCTTTTTTAAAAAGAGTTAAATGAAGAGGTTATGACTGGAAATAAGCCCAAGTTAAACATGGATTTTTGCCTGAGTAAGTGACGTAGCAAGTTAGAAATCAACTGTATGGAAATGGCATTGCGTAGCTTTTATCAAGGGTACCAATGTGGCATGTCATTTAAAATGAGCTTTGTGCATCTGGTGTAATAAACTTGTGAAATATGCATTATCCAAAATAATTTTATTTTGCCTTTTACTTAAATTGTTTTACTGTTTATACTGCTTTGTTCTGAGGGCAGCCACTTTATTTGCAAAAACTTGATTTATGAGTATTGTATCATTTTAATTGTCTTAGTATTATACTTTTATCAAAGCAAAACTTCATTGGAATCTTATAATTTTATTAGTATTCGTTACATATAACATTATTGTTTCTATATATTATTTCTCTGTGTTGTTAAAATCTGTCATTTCTAGGTAGGAACCCTAGGGACTTGCCTTTGAGTAAAACCAATACCAATTGGTGCTAATGATTATGTGCTAGTGATATGATTTCAGAAAGTAGGCAGTGGGCAGGGTCTGAAAGAGCGTATCACTCATTCTGCCCTATTCCAGGCGTGTCTTACACTTGCTGTTTAATATATATGTTTCATAAAGTAATAATTTAAAAGTCATAGAGTAATGGAAAAGTCATGGAGTAGTAGTTTAAAATTTAAAGTTGGAAAATTGATCTTAAGACCAATGAAAAAGTCATGGAGTGATAATTTAAAATTTAAAGTTGGAAAATTGATCTTAAGGTCAATTCTCTTTTTTCCCCCTTTCCAAGCTGAATGATCTCAAGGGTCTTCTGAAAGAGATTGCTAATAAAATCAAATAAAACTGCACAGATGCTGATGGAGGAAAATCTCATCATAGAAGGTAAGTCATTTTAATGAGTTTTTGCCCTGAAAATTGACATGTTTTAAGATGAATCCAAAATCATGGTATTTTTCTCAGTTCTTTTATTTTCACACTTGATCAGACTGGAAAACAACGCATTGTGTAAAAAATTCAAACAGTACGGGGACATAGGGAGGAACAGTGGAGCCTTTCCTCACGTTACTTTTCCCACCAGTTTTGCACTGGCCAGAGGCTAGCAGTAAGGTCCAAGTATCCCTTTGGATCTTTTAAAAGCACCTGCAAACTCTACAGCTATTTTGGAATTAATGGAATCAAGGTCACACTGTTCTAAGATTTGGTATTTTTTTTCTTACTTAACTCTCTATTGTGGATAGCATTACAGATCAGTGCCTAAAACCTGCACTTCATTCTCACAAGACATTATTTATGTTTATTGCTATGGACTATATAAATGTGTGTTGATCACCTTTTCACTACCAGAAATGTTTTAGTAAGGCATTCAGGGTTTCTGGCAGTAGCTCATTTGCACAATAAAAATGTAATTCAATTAACCAGCAGAATAGAACCCAAGACTTTGCACCATGATCTTCCCATTTGCTTTAATTGTGTCCCATTACTTGTCCCAATTCTGAAACCAAATGTTAAAAGTGTTGTTAGGGACACGTGGAGCTAGGAAAAACCAGCAACGGGCATTCCATGTGACTAGGATTTTTTGAGAAAGTGAATTGCAATTAAGACTTCATTTCTTCCTTCCTTCCTTCCTTCCTTCCCCCTTCCCTCCCTTCCTTCCTCTCTTGCTACTAAGTGCTGGCAGAACTGTGTTGGGATCTGTGCTGAGGCTCAGACACCGATTACTGCCTATGCTGTGGATACTCACACTGCAGAACTTCTCTCCACCGAGTGACTGTGTTATAGGGGTAATTGTGTTGCCTCAGCTTCCTTTCAATATTTCTGGTCACTTGGTACTTTTCCTTGGGTTCTGACAATTATCAATCATATTAAAAAGCCCTCTCCTATGGAGGACCTTGTTTGAGCAATATTGATGCATATTTTATATAATCTGAAAGACGAGTATAGCTCCGTAGTTGCTCAAGAGAATAAACCTCCACATATTTAGGAAGAATGTATTTCAATTCTTTCATAGTAGTATTTAATGAAAACAATATTATACCTTACAATAAATTATAATTTGAGTTTTGAAACATTTGCCATTTTGTTTAATTGGTGAGCTGAAATAGAGAAAAATCAGGGAGAGATAAAACAATTGAAAGGATTTTGAAAAGTCACAAAGGTGTAATAATCAGAAAAGATTCAAAATGAGATGCGCACATCTGCCTTTTTGAGCTCTAATCTCCTCGTCTCTTGTTCTCTTTCAAATGTGTTGACTGTGAGTAAAATGAGCAGACAGACTGGCTTCTTACCAACTTGCCCTTTGCTTAAGCTGAACTTTTTACGAATATATGGTGAGCTAATTAATTGATGAATGAACTTGCATTGAGAGAAGGGCCTTACATTATTTCTCTGTGGGCCGTCCGTGAAAGAAAGAGGCTGAGAGGAAGAGCTTTGAGAAGACAGGTGCCCCGTAAATTCTTAACCACTGATATCTTTAGACGCAATGAACTTGGCATGCCCAATTTTTTTTTTTTTTGTATTATTTCTTCTTCTGGGTGTAAGATCCACTTTCTTCTTTTTGGTGTTGCCTGGCTGGCATAGCCTTGAGAAGTTCTCTGAAAGTGAAATTTTATAGGTAACCAGCTATATGCTGCTAAAACATCATTCTTCTGGTTATTCCTTGATACTTCTTTATCTAGTGGGGTGAAGGTAATCTTTCCTTGCGGTAGGGCCAGGGGAAGAGGATGACACCCCAGATGGGAGTGAACTGGCACCAGTGGAGGTAAGGCAGGGAGCCAACGCTCTGAGGCAAGTCTTTATCCCTTTGCCCTCCTGAGCTCTCCATCCCTGCATTAGCCTTTGATTCAGTAACTTGGGATGAAATCAATAGACATTTTTCTTTCTCCCACGCTAAGGTGGAAAGGAAATAAGAACCAGGATGAGAGTAAAGCCATTTGTTTTTCATACCTTTATACTTAGGAGTGGACACCTTCCCTAAGGACCATAGGGGAAGTAAGGTCACTGGAAATTGTTCGATCCCTACATAATAGTCCATTGAGTCTTGGATATGCTGCACTTAAATTCTAGATCAGTGAAGGAATTTGAAGTTCCTTTGGGTGTCATCATAAAACTATTTCTATAAATTATTGCAGCTCTTAACTTTATTATCAACTCACTCTTTTATTTACATGGAAGCCACTCAGCAGATAAAGTCCTCAGAAACTTTCCGGGTCCTAACCTAGGCTGAATGAGTTGAGCCTTGACCATTCAACTGTAGTCGTTCCATTCACGCTGGCAAGCTGGTCAGAACTCACATCTTTAAGAGAACAAATGGTCTTGTAGCCAGTTCAATAGCAAAAGAAAATCTCTCAGTTTTTGGTGGTGTATTTGGACCCATGCCCAGTGTATCACCAATGTATTTTGAAGCCGATCGTATCCTGAGAATGGGAGTGGGAAATCAATTCTTAACACAGTGTTCTTTCTCTGTTTTCACAGGTCATCTCAGCTATCTAAGGGAGAAAGGTTCAAGGAATGCTGACTGAGCAACAATTTTCTTATTGCCCTAACTGAGATTGGTCAGGCCCCGGGTACACAGCAGATGGTTTTAATCACTCTAGCGTGCTCAAATCTGAGAATAAAACGTGTGATTGATTTCACACGTGAGGATGGACAGACAAGAAG
This sequence comes from Equus asinus, assembly GCF_041296235.1. Classification (NCBI taxonomy): domain Eukaryota; kingdom Metazoa; phylum Chordata; class Mammalia; order Perissodactyla; family Equidae; genus Equus; species Equus asinus. Next base: position 7,290,484 of record NC_091808.1, on the reverse strand, counting down.
AACATCTCCTGCGGCGGGCTTCCCCTGCAAGTGGCCCTATTACTTTGAGTCTCGGTGACTACTTCTTGCTGTTGATCATTTTAAAGTGTGTTCCTGCGTCCTCGTTTTTCCTTCGCTTTTCTGACTTTTGACCCACACCTATGATGTAACATGTCTCCTAGGAATGAGAACCTGGTCGTGCTTCCCTGCGGTAGCGTTATTTTGTTTATCTTCAGTTGATTCTCCACTATTTCCTAAAGTTTTGTATTATGTGACTAATTAGTTGGCATATTGTTAAGTTTCCCAAATCAGGTCAGACTCCAAAACATACTGGAGCAAGAGGACTCTGCTCTTTTTAGGAGAAATTATTTTCATTTCTCTTTATGCTTTTTATCTATCAAAGGCTGTCAAAGCATCTTTCCCTCTCAACATTCACCAGGAACTCCAATGGAAAGAAGTACCCCGTTGTTAACCATGTGAAAAATCACCACCAATAAATGGAAACCTGAGAGGCACCACTGATTTTGTTCTCATTGGGTGCTCCTCATATTTATGATTTTCGGATTAAAAGTAATTCATGAATATTCTAGAAAATTTAGACTACACAGAAAAGTAGAATGAATATAAATAGTCCCACTACCTGAAGATAATCACTCTTAACATTTCTGGATGTTTTTCCAAGTCTGTTTTTTTCTATGCATGTTTTATTTCTCTTTTAAAATTTTACCTAGTGTCATCATACCACGTAGAGAATTTTACATAAGCTTTTTCACTTAATATTTAACCAAAGACGTTTTCTTTATATTCATGGTCTTCTTAAACGTTATATTAATAATTGTGTAATATTCAACCTCTAATGATTTCTGTAATGTTGGTCACTGAAGACTGTTCCAGTTGGCCAGTGGAGTGAGCATCTTTGTGCATGAATCTTTTTCTACATTTTGGAAAATTTCCCATGGCTAGGTTCCGAGGAATATGTATTGATCGTCAAATCATTTACAAGGGTTTCTCGTAAGTGTATAGCAAATAGGAATTATTAACTTGAGTATAGGATATGCCATACATGAACCTAGAACTATTAACATAAAATATTATATTTAATCCTTAGTTTAGGAAGAAGCCAATATACTTATTTAAATATAATAGATGGTGAAGGCGTTGGTATAGAATTGGAGAGGCTATCTTGTTGAACACTCTAGTCTCAGTTTTCTCTGGAAGTAGTGGAACTTTGCCCAAAAGAGATGTGCTGGAAGTATATAAGGCAATCTAAATATTCATAATTAGTTATTTCAGCCTTGAATAGACTGTAAACTCAGCGGCTGAAGAAGGAAATCTTAGAAGGAAACTATTAAAAGATCATCTGATTAGAAAAATTACAAAGGCATGAACCAAAAAAAGATTTTTTTTTCATTTTGTCTGGGCAGTAGTTAAAATGACTACTCACAACATTCATAACGTTTGCAGGGAACGAACACAAATAGAAGGTGTCTTTTTACTTAAATCTCATTAATGGCCTAAAAGGGAATCTTATTCAATGGGGTTGATCCGTTGTGATTTTGGATGCTGAAAGTCGATGGGAGAAATTTTACATGACAAAATTTGTCAGTGAATGGAATTTTCAGAATTTCTCCATGAGGGAATCTCGCTTTCATTTCACTGTGGCAACTAGGATATCTGCCTTTCCTGAGACCACTAAGAAGAGGCTTATGTCATCTCCATGTTGACTGGAAAAATTGAAGTCTATGGCATTGTACGTAAGATTGTGCAGGGAGAAAAAACAGTCCCAACCTCTTACCCTTGATTTAAGTAGTGAATTTGAAGAAAATTAGTAAATAAAATTGAAAACCTCATCATAGCATGATTCACAACAACCAAGGACGTGGAAGCAACCCAAGCGCCCATCAACAGATGATTGGATAAAGAAGATGTGGTATATATATACAATGGAATACTACTGAGTCAGAAAAAAGACAAAATCATGCCTTTTGGGACAACGTGGATGGACCTTGAAGGTATTATGTTAAGCAAAATAAGTCAAGTGGAGAAAGACACTGTGTGATTTCACTCATATGTGGAAGATAAACAAACATGGAGAAGGAGAACAGATTAGTGGTTACCAGAGGGGAAAGGGGTGGGGGTAAAGGGACACATATGTGTGGTGATGAATAAAAACTAGACTATTAGTGGTGAACATGATACAGTCTGTACAGAAACTGAAATAGAATAATGTAACCTGAAACTTATGCAATGTTATAAGCCAATACGACCTCAATAAAATAATAAAAAAAAGAAATGCCAAAAAAAAAGAGAAAATCTCCCAGAAGACAAAATTTAGCATTGCTATTGGCTGATCCCCTTGAATGTGTTTGCCAGTATATTCATACTTCCACTGAGCGTGTTTTTGTTAAGGAGATAGGTCTGTGTGTACATCAGTATCAACATTAAAAGAAATGACACTAAAAGCTGAGCACTTGAACCCTACTCAGAGTTTGCTTGTATTAGAGAGGGAATTGTTTGGTGTTTTCAGCTCAGCATGTCTGATCGATGTGTTTGTATGGTTACGCTATGTGATTTTTGTGTGTGCTGAGTCCTTATTTTAGGTGTCGCTCAGGAAAATAGCGCCTGGATTGAATGTACCTCTAATGAACGTGTTGTCTTTGTGTAGGGTACCAAGTGTGTCCTGTGTCCCTGCACACAACCCCTGATGATCATGCAACTTGGTTCCAATGAGTGTGTCCACCAATTAAATAATGAGGAGGAACTGTCCTGTGTTGCTTTCGTCATTCTATTGGGAGTGAAAAAAGAAAATTCCTTAGTTCAGTCAGATTCATTTCTATAGAGATTGGGTCCCCAAGTTACATGAGCTGACTTCTCTTGCAGATGACTAGAACATTCTGCTTGAATGGAAGTCAAAGGATGTGCCCTGTGGTTCTGGTTCTTGCCAGCATGGCCAGATTCGCCCAGCCACTTTTCAGTCCCCACAGTTAGGCCTGTAGCCGTCTGTAGCCTAAGGGCCCCCACCTTTACTGACTCAGAGCCACTCCTATAAGTGACCACCCCTCAGATACACCTAGCTGTTTCTGAGGTGACAGGGGTCTCCTGTGGGCCCACAAACAGGTGCCCAGGGTCTTGAGGCCCAGGTGGATGTCCATTGTCCACAAACCCACGTGATGATGGAGCCTCAGGCCCAGCCTGGGACACAGTTTCCTTGCTGAAGGCAGGGTCATCCAAAAGCCACATTTGTCCCAGGGAGAATTGGGAAAGTGTGGCTTCCCTCACTCGGTTGCTTTTGGTCCTCGTGGGACTAAACTGTGTGGTTGCCACGGAGACAGCCGCTGCCTGCAGCCTCTGCCTCAAAAAGGAAAGCTCCCAAGTGAGGCCCTGGGCTGAGCCCGAGCTGGATTTCGGAGACACGCATCCCACCGCCCTCCCCAACCCCTCAACCCAGGCATGAGTGGACGGGCCTTTTTTCTCCTGAAGGTGGATATGGCTGGGGGAAAGCAGCCTTTGGTGGCTGGCCCCATTCATTGGTCAGACCGGATTGGACATTCTGAACCACAGTTAGCTTAGGACCCAGCTGGGGCTCTGGGGCTGCACGGACACATTTATAACATCAATTCTTTCAAATCAGTTTTTTCCCCCCTACAGAAGTCCTGTTTAACAAGGAGATAGTTCCCTCATTCTCTTTTAAGTGCAATGTGTCGTAATTAAACGTCCACTGTGGGCCCTTCTTGGGGAATGAGGATGGCTCAAAATAAATGACAGGAATAGGAGGCCTCTGTTACAACCTATTAGAGGAGGTTGATTTAAGAAACAGGACACTGACCCTACGAGGCCGTACGCCCAAGGCAGAAGCAGGTGCGAGGGCAGTGGGACGCAGACTACAGAAATCCCCGGGGCGGAAGGATTCGAGAAGCACCTGCTTGTGCGACAGGTGGAGGAAATTGGCTTCCCCGGACTTCCTCTCAAGGAGACCACTCCCATATCTGTCGGCAGAAATGCCCTGAGAAGCCCCGTGGGCTAGAGAGCAGGGCCCAAGGAGCTAAAGATGCTGTGCACAGGCAGGGCTGAGGCATTTGGAGTCGCTGGGGCAAGATTAAGGAGGATTCATTGCGAAGGGGGGACAGCAAAAAGGGCGGGCTAGGAGGGGCGTGTTAAGGGGAGAGCAGTGTGCTCTTCTTGGGACCCCCTCCTGAGATGGTGCAAATTGTCAGGAAGGAAATATACAAACCATGAAGCAATCACGTGATCTTCTAGCCCATGGACCACGCCATGCCCGTGAGCCCCGCCAGCCTCCCGCCACACTGGGTGATAGCAGTATCCTTCCAACACGTTTCCATCGAAGCTCTCACCTCTCCTCTTGATTCTTGACACTGTTCTGAGTTATCTTCTCGAAGCTCAAGATGGAGCCCACCATCCCCTGCCCATGAGAATCAATGGCTCCCTATTTGCTAAGTCCTGCCCAACTCCCTAATATGGAGTTTGCAACATGGATTGCCTGGCCCTTACCCACATCTGCAGACACATGGTGCGACCTCTCTGTCTAGTTCCCAAACTCCAGAAACAGTTGCCCGGCACACACTCCATGCCAACTGCCCGTGTGGCCCTCCTGGCCCAAGCTGGATGCTGTGTCCTCCTCCCCGCCCGTTTCTCATCACTGACTGCCCAGCATTCCAAGTCCCAAGAAAACCACGCTGCTCATATTGTCCTCCCTTCCTTCTGGATTTTTTCCCCATTCCCCCCCTCACCCCACTTTTATGCCTCGATGCTTTTCTAATAAGAGGTGGCATAGTGCCATAGTCCGGAACTACAGGACAAATTTGCCTGGTGTGAATCCCAGCTTCACTGTTTGCTGGCTGTGTGACTTTGGGAAGGTTGCTTAAAATCTCTGTGCCTTGATTTGCTGTGGCATTTCATAACTGTTCAGTGAATGTTCTTTTTTTTTTTTTTGGTGAGGAAGATTGTTGTTGAGCTAACATCTGTGCCAATCTTACCCCACTTTGCATGTGGGATGCTGCCACAGCATTGATTGATGAGTGATGTGTATGTCTGTCCCTGGATCCGAACCTGTGAACCCTGGGCTGCCAAAGAGGAGTGCCTGGACTTAACCACTATGCGACCAGACCAACCCTGTGAATGCTGTTTTTATTGTTACCACTCTCAGCTCTTCCTTTGTCCAAAGTCTCTTCCACCTTTCTTGCTGGTGAGCTCTTACCCTACTGTCAAGGTCCAATTTGAGAATCCTCCCCCCTGGAAAGCCTGCCTTGATCCTCCACTCCCAGGGCAGCTCCATCCTGTGAGAGCTTCCTGACTCTTCCTCCTCACGGCACGTGTAGAAAACAGAAGCATCTGTGGGTCACCTGGGTGCTAGCTGAGGACTTCTGGAGACCACAGGGCCTGGCCAGGCCCCCATCTAGCCTCCTCACACTGGAGGATCAGCACCCGGGCGCACTTGGACCCCATTCCTGGTTGGGCGTCCTGGCTGGGAAGTCGCAGTTCTCAATTCCCGTCATGGCCAGTTTATGGGTCTCCCTTCCTCCCTGGAATAGGAAGGGAAGAGACTACGTCTTACGGGTTTGTCTGACTCATTGAACCTAGACAACACCTGGTCTACTGCAGGAGCTCATTCGGGTATGTGTGTGCTTGAACGGAAATATTCTTCACTGTTCTCCAACGTGCCCTGTGCTTTCTTCACTCATGTTGTTCCTTCTCCCTTCTTGGCTGGTTAAAATATGACTCATTCCCGATTAAGCACCATCCGGTCCTTTCCTTGTACCTCCAGGCAGAGGTCACTGGTCTTTCCCCATGTGAGTTTGCAACCTGATTTATAAACTTGACTCCGGCCCCTGTAGCCTGTCTACGAGGTGTCACGGTCATTGTATGGAAGCCTGTTCCCTCACTGGGTTAGGAGCTCTTGTGGGACAAAGGCCTGGTCTTTCTCATTATTTCATTATGTCATGCATTCAGACGCTTGAGTTGTGTGCCTTACTGTGCCTGGATATAACCCTGACCCTGTCCTCGCGGACCTTAGTGTCTACACTCCCTGTGTCCTTAGTGTCTACAGGGAAAGGCAAGTCCAAGGTCATTGCAGTCCTGAGTTCCGGGCTATGATGGGGACTTTAGCACAGGGCTTCAGAGGAGCAAGGTGGAGGCGCTCCTAGCCCAGCTCTGGGAAGGAGACAGGAAGGCATCCCCAAGGCGGCCAGAGGTTGAGAGCACAAACTTGAACTGGCTCCCCTAATTTCAAGTCCTGACTGAAATATGCTTGGACCCGTGCCTGGCAAGGAGCCCGTGCCACACAATGTGAGCTATTGTCTGTGAAGGTCAATTAGTAACTTTGTTTAAATTCTGTGTTCTGGGCAAAATGTTTCACCAGGAGGTTATCCTGTGACATTTGCCCTCACATGTCAGGAAAGATTTTGCCAGGGAAAAATGAAAACAAGCCAAACCCCTCCAGGAGCCATCCTTGTATAGAGAATGAGGATGGGTGAGGCGGGCCTCCTGCAGGGGCGCAGGGAGCTGGGGCGTGGGCATGGGGGGGGGGCACTGAGGCACATCTTCACCAGCTCCTTTTGCTCCTCAACCCCAAAGTGCATTCCTCACACAGCAGAGGGCTTGTTTTTATCTTAAAAATAAGTGAAAAGGACACAGCTCCCAAATTAAGATCTTTAGTAGCTTTTTTCTTTTTCTTTTTTGGAGTTATGAAGTGGAGGAATAGTGTTTGCAATAATTTTGTACAGATGAAAGTGAAATTCCACGCCCTCGTTTGCCTTTCTGCTTTTCCACAAGTGCAAAAGAACAAATAATGCTTCCAAGGGAGTGCTGGCTTCCTAGGGCTTGAGAATTAACTCCAGCTCACGTGACAGTTAATGGTGAGGGGTCTCTGTCTGGGTTTCCCACCTCCTTTCACTTTACCCTGAAACTTCCTGCATCCTCTTTCTTCCTCATTGTCTCCCTCCTTTCATTCCAGCGCTGGCAAATGGCTCTGATGTCAAGTTAATTTTTCTCGGTGATGAATGAAGAATAAAAGAAAAACTTCCTTTCTAGGTTGATGGCGAGGGTTTTCACCTCTCATGTCCTCTGGATAAACCTCCTGATACAAGCAATAAGACGGCAGAATGAAAATCCCTCCGGGCTTCCTCTGCTTTCCCTTGAATCTGCTTGGCAGAAGCTGCGGCAGTCTCAGATTATTCCAGAAATGGATTTCTTTTCAAGCCGCACTGTCAGTTTCTTTCAGGCGGATCAGTGATTTACGCACGCTTTACTCTGAGCCGTGTGCCTTCAGTGACCCAGAGCTAAAGACACTTGGGAGTTCGCGGTTCTGGTAGCACGGAGGCACGGGGCGGGGGCTTCAGCACCCCCTGCGGGCTCCCTAACAGCCCACCTTCCCAGAGAGAGCCCGGACACTGACACCAACCAGCATCCTTTGCTCCCAGCAGAACCCCCACCTCACTACCCATCAACCCCACAAGCCCCTGGAAGCCCCGGCCTTGACCCTCCTACTGTCCTGGGAGCATCTGGAAGCAGGAAACTCATTCCAAGTGAGGGTTGTTTCCAGGTCAAGACAACAATTTTCCTTCCACTCCTGAGAGCGCGCTGTGTTCCAGAATCCTGGATTTAGGTCCCTTCTTTATGAGCTTTCCTCTTCGGATCCTTCTGTAATTAAGTGACACAGTTTCTCCCCCTATTAAAAAGAGAGAAGGCTTTCATGTTCAGACTTCAAGTGCATTTGACTGGGATGGAAGCATTTTTGAGCTCAGAGAAGGGAAGATAAATTCACTCCCCTCAAACACCCACTGCCTGCCTTGTATCCAGTGTGCCCAGATTAATTCAATTATTTCATGGTCTTAAAGAACGTGGAAACCCCAGGGGGCAGATGGATCCCTAAACCTCCCTTGGCTTCAGCTTCCTCATTAGAAAAAGGAGAAGTTGAGCTAAATCATCACCCAGGCGCCCTCCTTTCTGAAACCCTCGGAATGTGCTACTCCCTGAAAAAACGGAAGTAGAACTCGGTTTTGGTGGGATCACCTATGGACCTTCTCTTCTTATCGTTTGGGCTGCTTTGAATTTATTTCTGTGCATGGGGCAGGGATGAAAGGGTAGATAGGAAAGGATGAGTGTTAGCAATTTTCCTCCTCCGTGCCGTCTGCCCCAGCCTTTGGAGGAGAAGAGATTCTAGCTTGGTTCATCAGGCCACCTCTTGCTGCGAGAATGGTCCCAGAAATGGGATAATGAGAGAACAGATACCAGGCAGGCAAGTGGAGAGGAGGAAGGAAGCCCAGCTGGCTGGATTGGAGAGAGAATTTATGGAGCGTGGAGTGGAGAGACTTTGGGTCCCGCCCTGCATGGACGCGTGTGTGCACACACACAAACTCCGTCTGCAGCCCTCCTTGTTTTCCTCTGTCCCACCCTGAAATGCAGTGGCCGTTTCAGACCTCCACTCTCCTTGAAACCTCCAGCTCCCCTTTGCCTCCATCTCCTTCTTTACTCTTGGCAAGTAGCCTTACTTCCTGCCTCCCATTCCCATGGGCGCTCACTCAACCTTCCGATTCCAGATTTACAGAGCTCCCTACACCTGGACCCAGGTGTTTCTCCTTTCTTCTCCCTGCAACTGAGGCACCGCCCTTTGTCTTCTCCAAGTCAGTTCCTTCATCCGCTCCACGCTTCTCGGGAGCCTGCTAGTATTGATTATTCCTCCTCACTTTTCTGTAGCCTCTTCCCTTCCCAACCGGATGCTGCTCATCCGAAGTATTTCCATTTGCTCAAACCCGTCCCATCCTCAAACTCAAAACCTCTGCCTCCATCTTTCCATTGCCCGTTCTCCTCCCTTTCGTGGTCTGAATTCTCACAGATGTTGTCCCTATATACGCGGTCTCCGTTTCTTTCCCTCCCACTCACAGCTCAGCCTTCTGCAGTCTGCTTCAGCCCTCCTTCCCCTCAGAGCCCCTCTTCCTGGGATCACCAAGGCCTTCAGCGTCTACATCCAATGGTGTTTTTCAGTCTTCCTCTGACTTCCCTTCTCAGCAGATTTGATACCGTTGATGGCTTCCTTCTTCCTTCCTCCTCTCTTTCCTCGGCTTCCAGGAAACCAAAGTCTCTGGGTTTTCTTCCTGCCCTTGGTGGCACCTTCTCACTCATCTTTGCAACCCATTCTACTCCACTTGTCTATTAACATTGGCTTTCTTAGGGCCTCATCCCAGGCTCTCTTCTCGTACCATCTAGGTCCTCTCGCTCACATTCATTGCTTTGGGTACCATTTACATGAGGTTGATTCCAAGTGTACAACTCCGGTCCAGACTTCCCACCTGAGCTCCACCCCTGCTCGTCCAACTGCCTAGCATCTCTACCTACACTCTCCGACGTTCTGCCAATTGTGCCAGCCAGAAATCCTGAAGTCATCCTTGACGCCCTGTTTTCTCTTCACATCCTGTCGATTGTATCCCCTGAATATCTCTGCAATCTGACCACTTCTCTCTTTCTCTACTGTTCCTACCCTCGTCCAAGCCACTGTTTGCTTTGCCTGAACCACAGTAACAGACTTTGCCCACCCCGTTCACCAGTTCGCCTCCTCTAAACTCTTCTCTACATCTGGGTCAAAGTGGTCTCTTCAAAATGAAAAGCTGATCATGTGACCCTCTAGGTGAAAACCCTTAAGTATCTTCCTGTTGCTCTTGGGATAAAGACCAAGGTTGTTAGCAAAGACTACAAGGCTCAGCCTGCTGTGATCTGTTCACCTTTCTAGCCTCATATGACACACGCTCCCCTTCCCTGAACTCTGACCCATGGAATTCCTCATAGGGCGCTATTGTGAAAGAAGAGGGATGGTATTAATGATTACTCTGGGACAACAGGCATGAAATAGGATTGTCTTGGGAAAACTGTATGACTCCCACATCAGAGGTGACGTAAACTCTCCTGCCCCAGGGCCTTTACTTGTTCAATCCCACCTGCTGGGACTCTCTTCTTTGCCTCATCAGCTCCAGCTCACCCTTCAGCTCTCATCCCAAGCCTCACTTTTTCAGGAAAGACTTTCTTGACTCCCTACATCAAATTCTCCTGAGATACACTTTTGTAGCACCCCCTGTCCTATACCCCCATGGTGCCATCCAGTCCTCCTTTGAGGTTCTTCATCACTGTTTGCATGAATTTATGTGATCTTGGGTGAACACTTATCTTCCCTACTAAAGTGTAAGCTCCCTGAAGTCAGGAACCATGTCAGGGTTTGTCCACGCCTGTGTATCCAGCAAGCAGCTCAGTGCCTGGTATATAATTGCTAAATATTGTTCCATAGGTGAGTGAATGACTAAATCAGGTAACTACTGGGAGACGATTATCCATTGGTGTCTCATATTTCTGCACATCTGCCTTTGTTTCTGGCCTTCTATTCAAGGATTTTCATATGATGAACAGCTTAGGAAGACAGAGATGATGCCTCCCTTTAGAACAAAGGACAACTGCACCAACTGTCCAATGTAAGAGATAATATCTTCCTCTGGGGAAAAGGGTAGACGTGCCTACTGCTCATTAGAAAACAATCAGGATCTCCAAGATCAAAGTTCTTCTTCTGTCATCTGACTGACTGCGTGTGCGGTACAGTCAGGCTCTTCTCATGTCACCTGTGGGAATCGGGGCTCAGGAAACCAATGGAATAAATGCCACCACTCCAGCTACTACTGTGAGTAATAGACTGTCTTTCATCTCTGACGCAGGAGTCTTGAGTCTTCTCCCAACATCCATGCCAGTCGCAGGTTGGTGAAATCTCAGAACTTTCAGATCTTGACATTAATTAGAGTAACTGTATTTTGCTCATTCTGCCTATTTCTTGGGTTTCAGTATCAAGATGTGAAGAAATGAAACCTGGGAACGCCTTGAGCATGAAGTCCTGCTGTTCCTTCCACATAGACCAATGGCGCCCATGGGATTGCTCAACACGATCATCTGAAGTATGCAGTGATTTTGTTGACCATCTCTGTTATTTTCTCTCTTTTTTATGTGTTCTCTTTTTTCTCCTAACTTTGTAATTTTTTCCCTCCTAGGTCTTTAATCTGTGCTCTATTTCCTTGTCAAGTGGTTAAGCTAATTTCTCCCACAGTGTTAGCTGAATTTTATAGGGGACTCAAAGAGGAAAAATATTCAAGGTTTAGTAAAGTATGGTAGAAAAAGCCCTGGATCAGAAGGTAGGAGATATAACTTTTAGATCTGTTCAGGTATAACCAGTTATGTGACACCGGGCAGGTCAGGAGACTCCAGTTTCCCCCTCTGAACTCACTCACTCACTCATCCATTCAGCAATCATTTACTGAATTATTTGAAATAAACGACATCATTGTTGCCTTCAAAGAACTCACATGCTAATGAGGGAGACAGACAAGAGAAGTCAAGGTCCTAACATGTGTGAAAGGCCTGATAATGGAGGAAATCCTGGAGAGCCACTGCAGGGCCCATGGGTGGGTAGAAGGGCAAGAGTGGGTCAGAGTAAGCCGTCCAGGCAGCTGGGTCCTGAGCTGAGTCTGGTGGGGCAAGCGGTTGGCCATGAAGAAGGCCAGGAAGGGGGCTTTAGGGAAAGGAAGGAGAAAATCCATCCAATTCCTCTTGAGCCTTTTCCTTGTCTACAGGCTCCGTGTTTGCAATCAGCTCCCCAAACCCACAGCAGTGTCCCGGGGGAGAGTCTGTGTCACCCTTAGGGCCACAGCAAGTGTGCCTAGTGGAAGGCAGGATAACAACAGCCCAGGGACCCGCCTCCACCATCAGCCCTACAACCTGGGCCCAGCCTTCCTGTCTGCCCAAAGGGGATCACATTAGGATCCCTCGCAGGGTGGTTGTGGGGACGTGGACGCTCATCACAGCCTTTGGCACGTGCCAACATCCACGTGACTGCATCAAAACGGGGGGATACTTCAGAAATCATTCATGCACTTTCTCTTCTGCTTCTTTGAGAACATGAGCGTCTCCCCAGTTGGCCTAGGATCTCCATCTGCCTGGGGATGGGAAGAAGGAGTGCAGATTAGAAACGTCTCAGAATCACCCAGGGAGGCAGAGTAATTCGCAGTTTCTAATGGGCATAATCGGATTAGGCAGCAAGAGGTTACCCTCGGAAGGCAGGACCTCGTCTTGAGGCAGAATTACAAGCTCTTTATCATATCTTGAATCTTCTCCCACCAACACCTTCATCGGTCTTTAGAAGAAAGACAAGGGCAATTCAGAGCGTCTGGTGAGAAGATGCAAGACTGTCATTATTTACATCTATTCGAGTCCATAAAAGGAGTTGAACAATCTTGGTCCCTAGGGGTTGGCTGCTCCATCCAGAAGCCTGCAGGAAGACAAACCATGCTGGCCCCAAACAGCCCCCACTCTCCATGTCCTTGAAACAAGCATGTGCTTGAAAAATGACTGTTCTGAAAATATCCAGAAGAAAAATTTAATATTTCTCATTAATTTCAGAGAGGTACAAAGCAATGCCAAGGATTTGGAAGCATCACAGACTCTTTTAGATAAACCTTTGGCGTGCATTCAATGGCCGAGCCTGCAAACAGGCCCACTGATTCACATTTTTAAAAGGAAAGTGTATTGTTTTAAATTATCTGGATTCTAGTCCTTGTGGACGTACCATTGTGCTCTCAAGGGGTTGGCACGGGGATCCATGCGGTTATTTGGGAATGTAAAAGTTTGCAAACTATCCTTCAGTGGGAGGTTATTAAGTTCTTTAGTTTTCTTTGCTCTTAAACGGTGCTTATTTGCTTGTTGTGAAAATGGAAACAGACACAGGATTGGAGCTGAGTGGCAAGATGGCCATAAGGCATGTCATTACATTCTTCCCTTTTCTTCTTAAGAGGATGACATGTGGCGTTGTTGTGCATTCAAAAGATAGAGAGATGATCGCTATTCAATATTTGAGGCATTTCCTCCTAGCCTTGAAATTTTAAATTTAATTTCTTTCCTTTCCAAAATAATATTTGACAGATTTTAAAAACGTCAAAAAACCACCACAAGGCTTACCGTGAAAAATAGCAATCCTTGCCCTAACCCACCCTAAGAACGGAGGCAAATGCTTGGAAGTCTTCCGCCCGTTGGTTCTGCTTTTTTAAAATTTTCCTGTTTCTAAAGAATAGGCTTTTACTACTATTCCTTGATCTTTCAGTGCTCGTGACTTGCTGTTGTGGAAGATGAGGACTCAGTGCTTTAATGACCCGTCCCCCTTCCCACCTCCCTGACTCTCCATCCTCCCAACTGGGATTGCTTAGAGTTGACGTGGTCATGACTATATAAATATTGTCCACAGCCACACCTCTTTTTCTCTTGCCCTTGTCCCTAGTGTTCTGTGTCACCTATTTGGGTTTCCACCATCGGGGTACATGGCAGGACTTTTTTCCTGCTCCTTTTGGACTTAGATGGAGTCATGTGACTAGATCTGGTCAAAAAACTCCAGGGCATTTAAGAGCTGGGGTGACATTCTCCAGGGCTCTCTTCGCATCTGGCATTGCCCATTTTCAAGATGGTGGGTGCTCCACCAGCCTGGGTCCCTTTGTGACTATGCTGAAGACTGTCCCCTTTTTAAATTGGCAGTGAGCGTGTAGCATAAGTGAGAGATAAAATTTTACTGTTTTATGCTGCTGCCGTTTGGGACATGTTTGTTACCACCCTGTAACTGAAGCTATCCTAACTGATAATTCTTTCTTGAACAAGTGTTTATTTTTCCCAGAAATAGCAACACCTCTTTTAAAAAGTGCTTCATTTTCTCTATACCTGTCAGAAATATGACTCCAAACTCTCCAAGAAAATTATAAACCTCTTCTCAGTGTTCTCTATCAGGGACTCTATTAATTTCATCTCTCTTTGGGACTCTCCTTTTAACAGTTGCCCTTTAGTCTCCTGCACAACTATCTTCCTGGAGATCCCCTTCACCTCTCTACTGTGGAGCATAAATCCCCTGGTCCCTGCAACTCAAGTTGACAAAGATTACCAGTGACCACCCCAACATCTAGTCTCCCAGTTAATGGATCACGTTGCCTAGCCTCTGATACAGTAGCTTGGCTCTGTAACTTAATTTTGGCCAATGAGATGTAAGCAGTAATGATGTGTGTAATCTTTGGAAAGTGTCCCGAAAGAGAAGAAGCTCACCTTTCTTTGTCATTTCCTTCATCAAGCTGCATGGAATAGAATGTGATGGCTGGAGCTCCAGCAGCCATTTTGGACCATAATAACACAGATATCTTGAAGGAGTCTAGGTCCCTGATAATTGTGGAGCCACCGAACAATCACTGGTCTGCTTATCATCACACTTGTATTGTTTTTTAATGTGAGAAATAAACTTCTATCTTATTTGACCTGGTATTAAATTTTTTGTCACGTGAGGATGAAGCTGACTCAAACTGATCCTTCCTTTTGCTTAGCCACTTCCCCAATTTTGAGGAAGGACGTCCTCTTAGCTATGGCTTGGTCAAGAAATAGAAGCAACTCCATATTTTCCAGATATGAAAGGTTTTAATACAATAAAGAAATTGTTAGATCATTACTTCACACATTTTATCAAAAGTAATTCCAAATGGATTAAATAAGTAAACATAAAAGGAGATATCATAACATACATGATTCTAAGCTGGAGGAAGACCTTCTGAAGAACACACTAGGGGAAACCAAAAGCGAGTTGAGTGGATTTAAAGCAAAAATAAAATTGTTTATAGGACCAGAAACAAAATAAAAAGTAAATGAAAATGGAAAGCAAACCATGATTAAAACTCAGGGCTGCTAATCAAAGTTTCCTTCCTTTTACCAGGGTTTCTCAACCTCAGCCCTGTTGACATTTTGGACGAGATAATTCTTTGTTGTGGGGACTGTCCTGTGCATTCTAGGATATTCCCATCATCTCTGGCTTCCACCCACTAGGTGCCAGTAGCACCCTCTCCCCTGGTTGTCGATGACTGAAAATGTCTCCAGATGTTGCCACGTGTCCCGAGGGGCAAACACCCACGACTGAGAACCACCGCTCAGAAGCAGAGTCAGAGCAGACATCAGAGTCACCTGGAGGCCTTGAAAACACAGCTGGCTGGGTGTTCTCCCTGGAGGAGATGTAGTAAGTCTGGGGTGGGGGTCGAGAATTTGCATTTTCAGTCAGTTCCCAGGTGGTGCTGAAGCTGCTGATGTGGGACCACACTTTGGGAACCTCTGATCCGTGCTACTTTGCTTGCAAATAAGCATGTTGGCCCCTATAAAATAAAAGTAATAATATCAACATTTCCAGAAGATAGAAAGGTGTGACTGTAGGCAATCTTTGTGACAGTGAGGTTCTGGAGTTTTCAAAACCATGCTATTACAGGAAATTGGAAGATAGCTGCAAAATTTATGGTTTATGGATAAGACGAAGATTTGGTTTACATTTGCTCTAAATTTAGTGATTTTTCTCAAATAATGTTACTATAGAGGGGGCCAGCCCTGTGGCCATGTGGTTAAGTTCTCACGCTCTGCTTTGGTGGCCTGGGGTTCACGGGTTTGGATCCTGGCCGTGGACCCAGCACCACTCATCAAGCCATGCTGTGGTGTCATCCCACATAGCACAACCAGAAGGACCTACAACTAGAAGATACAACTATGTACTGAGGGTGCTTTGGGGAGGGGAAAAAAAAAGGAAGATTGGAAATAGATGTTAGCTCAGGGCCAATCTTCCTCACCAAAAAAGCATTAAAAAAATAAAAATAAATATTACTATAGAGATGACCAAAATGAAAAGAAGCAATCTCAAGAGAAACGGTAAAGATGATAGCATTGAATCTCATCAGTCTATGATATGGACTCCACTCATCTTTACTCAGTGTTTTCCCAATTGCTCGTTCAGCTTGCTGTGATGAACTTTATATAAATTTCCAGGAGCTACATAAGAAAAGCTGTACAACCCTCTTCACTTAGCACCACATAATTTTTAATACCTTAACTAAACAATTTTTGTTGGAACAGCAGGAAACTGCTGGAATGAATGCCGATTGGAGAAAGAATAATGAAAGGAATCATTATGGGCTGAATTTCAGTGGATGGCTTCTATTTCATCTCCTCGGTTGACCAGACATGACAGAACTCTGCAGAGGCATTTTTAGATCATTGCTTTTTAGCACTAATCAGTGTCTGCTCTGCGTGCCTGGTGCCAGTGTTGATTGTGGCCAAGCAAATCCGAGAAATCAAACGACCCATCCTCGCACCATCAAGCTACAAAGAAAATCAATAGCCCCGTGCTGGCAACATTCTTTTATTGTTGTCTCCTTAATCTCCTCTCCTCGTTTGCAATTACTTTTATTATTACTGCTCATTTAATGAGACCCTGGAGTTTGGAGCCAGATGGTGCTGTTAGTTAAATCTGAAAGATGCTAATAGAATTCGAGTTCAAACCAGGTTAAGAGTAATAGAATTACAAATCTTGCTGGTCATCATCTCATAGCGCACTGCTTTGTGTACCTTTTACACACCAGAAATCAGGGCAGGCTTCCAACAGGAAGACTTGGATTAAGGTTGAGAGAGACCAAGTGTGCTCTCTCACTCATTCATTCATTCATTCACTCACTCCTTCTTTCAACAGATATTTCATTGTGTTCCTGTCTGGGTCCTGCAGTATGGCATAGACAAGACAGGCATGCTCCATGCCTCATGGAGCTTGTAGTCGGCTGGAAGAGAAGGACAACATCTAACAAACAAGTCAGATGGCTCTGCCTTGCCGAAAGTGCCAGGAGGGAGGAAGCAGGGAGGCGACGTGGAGGGAGAGAGGAGGAAGGAGTTGAGAAGGGTGATCAGAGAAGCTCTCCAGGGAGGTGCTCTTTAAGCTGAGACCCAAATGATGAGAAGACGCTGACTTGGGTAAAATGTTACCACACAAAGGGCACTATCTGCTCGCCATATGACAAAAGCCAATTGTCAAGAGGCAAGATGGTGGGAGAGAAAGGGCATCTTATCACAGCTCGCTCGCAAGAGGGAAGATGGCCAACTAATGTCCAAAAGGACCATCTTAAGGGTGGCACAGAATCTTGAAGCAGTTATATAAGCCAGAGGATCATAGGGGAGAGGGTTAGGAATGTTGATCCAGGAATTGCCACACCAGATCTTTCAGTTGTCATTGATGATGGCTATCAGGATAGACTCTCTTTTCGGGGGTCATCATATTTCTAAGGAACTCAAAAGAACAAAGTTACCATCTTATCACAGCTGGGAGGTACATGCATAAGCAGGGGTCATAGATTCTACAGAGCAGGTGCATCTCCCGGAGGGTGCATGTCCAGCTGGGTTAGTTAGTCAGAGGTCATCCAAGTTACAACACGGTCTCTCTTCTACAATATGGCTTCCCTTATGTCAACCTTGTGTTGAGCCAGTATCAAAAACAAGAGGAATGTCATTATTGTTTGTTGGAAGAAATAGCACAGGCAAAGGCCATGGAATAGAAGTCGTGTGGTATCCCCAGGGAAGTGCAAGGACACTTGTGTGCTGGAACTTAGTGAGGGGTGGAGGGCGGCCCGAGATGAGGCCAGAAGCTGCTGGACCCGGAGATGCTGCATGGGGCACGGGGGCAGCCAGACACTGAAATTGTCCAGGGAATTTTAATCCACCTTTCTGCCAATGTGCTGATGAATAAGACTCATGGAAAGAGCATCTTTTGGGATAGGGCAGTCAACATTCATGATCCGGACAGAGGCACGATTTTAAACCTTTGTGCAGAGGGCAGGCAAAACAGAGGCAATCTTTGGATTAATAAAGTTGCTTGGACAGTAGCAGTAAATTTAAGATTTGCCTCACTGCACTTCCAGTAGGGCATATTTGTCATATTAAATGGACCCAGGCTTTTCTCGTCTTCCTCCTCCTTCTTGTGGGTAACAGCTCCTGGCCTGCCTCTGGCGAGTGCCACCCTCCCACACCGCATCCTCTGCTAAGTGACTACGGTCGCCTTCCCAGAGATTTCCTTTCTGCTCTTTCTACCAGGCCTGAGTCTCCTTCTCTCCTGTCAGATGCTTCTGCAGATGTTGAGGCTCGGTTCAGAGCGACACATGACCACCTGGGAAGCGAGGTCAGTGGGAGTGAGCAAACTGCCAGTGTCCCCACCATCTCCAAGAATTCCTATTTTCATTTCCCTTGTCGGTACTTATATTTGCCTTGTTTAAGCAGGGGGAGCGAGATCATTAGTTCACTTCGATAGTCTCTGGACCTGTTGCCTTATACACAACAGATACTAAAAAATATTTGTTGAATTCTTGCGAGCAGTTACCATTTATTGTGCAATTAATTTGCCAACCAAACTTCCAAGGGTTTGTGATTTAATCCTGTGTGATCGTCAATTTTATGTATCAACTTGGCCATGGTGCCCATATATTTGGTCAAACATTATTCTGGATGTTTCTGTGAAGATAATTTTTAGATGACATTAACATTTAGATCAGTGGACTTTGCGTAAAGCAGATTATTCCCTATCATGTGGGTGGGCCTCATCCAACCAGTTGAAGGCCTTCATAGACAAAGACCGGCTTCCTCCGAGCAGGAAGGAATAATGGCAGCAGGCGGCCTTTGGACTCTATTTGCAACCCTTGCCTGCTGGCCTGCCCTGCAGATTTTAGACTTGCTAGCCTCCACCATCACATGAGACAATTCCTTAAAATAAATCTCTCTCTTTCTTTTCCTCTTCGTACATCCTGTTGGTGCTGTTTCTCTGGAGAACCTTGACTCATAATACACCTTACATCTAATCATTTATGCCCATTTTAGAGAGGGGGCAGTTGAGGTTCAGAGGCATTGGGTACTATGCACCAAGGGTACAAGTATGGAGCCAAGATTCCAGTCCAGATCTTTTGGAGCCACAGCCCAACACGGCTTCTTACGCATGAATTTGAAGAATGAGAACAGGAGGACCCGCACATAACACAAACTGTGTTTACCATAAAGTGTCTTCCCTTTTCAATGATTCACAAACTACCTTGGGATCTTACAGTGCGTGAGAAGCATCACTATGCAAACACTTATTATCCAGGTGAAGGGCAACAATGTCCGCAGCAGAGAAGCATGGTGGACAGGAAGGTGTGTCACAGCCTTTTATCATACATATATATGTATACTCCCTTGGAATTTTTTGGTCCTACAGATTAAATTATTTTTTTTTAGTCATAATTTCCAGAACGATCTTGAAATAACCCCACAATTTTCATAAGCGGTCAACTGCAAGATCTTTAGGAACATGAGAAGGAGCTAAACAGACAGTTGAAAATGAACCATTTTGCAGAAAATGAGAATTACACCCCTTTCCCCCAAAATGAAATTAAAATAAAGAGAAATAAGCAGTGCATGCATGTGGATGAAATTCAAAGAGAGAAAAACAAACAGCCCACATGGAGTCCCCGAGCCTGTTAATGTCTTTCGCTGTGGGCTAAAGTCCCAAGTTGAGGTCAAAACTTCAAAAGTGGCCTCAAACTGGCACCTCTCCATAGGAAAAGCCAGCAGTAAATATTCACCCCAGGATCAATCGTTTCTGTTTAAGCCACGGACTGCTCCAGTGGGAGAGAGCAAACCAGGTCATGATTGATAAAGAGCAGCTTTCGGGAGGACAGGCCACCCCCAAACGCACAGAGCCAATCGCCCCAGCTCTGAATTAAAATTATTCATCCCAGAATGGAGATGATGGTGACGAAGCTGTTGATGGTGTTTGCTCTTGGAATGAGCTACTGGTCTTGTGCAGGTAAGGAACTCAATGCACTTAACCATGGCAGCTGCCCGGGCCCGGTGTCTTGTCTCACTGTGTCCTCATGCGTTTGTGTGTTCAGGTTTCCCGGTTTATGACTATGACCCGTCCTCCTTGACGGAAGCCCTCAGCGCCTCTGTGGCAAAAGTGAATTCTCGGTCCCTGAGTCCATATCTGTTTCGGGCGTTCAGAAGCTCAATAAAAAGAGTAAGTGCCCGTCAGGTCGTCTCCATTCCTCTTCATGCTGCTTTCTGTTGTTTTTTTTCTTTCGTCAGTTCCTTGGGTACACTTTTTTAATTTTTCCAGTTTAAAAAGATAATAGCTAGTCGTCTGTTTCATCCTGCTTTTTGAGACAGAAAAGATTTCATTACGATGATTGTCGTAAGGCCCTTGAGCTACTTCGGGTGCCTGATTCTTCGGCTGTATTTTTCCCTCTGGCCTCATTGCCTATTTCCAGATGTCACCCTTGGCACGTCTTGCTTTTGTATCCCACGTCTCCACGGTTCCTCTTGAGATGTTTTATTAAGAACCACTCGTTTATTAGAAGGGAAGCTTTTTCAAGTTCAGTGGTTCTGCTCTTAATACTTATAGGAAATAACTTCTGGCTTTGGAACTACAGAAATCTGCCTTCCTGTGTCAATTTAGTAAGAGTCTGTTTTCTGTTAGCCTTGGGAAATAGGGAAAGACGAATTTTCTTGGGCTGCCAGTGATGAAGTCTGTGATAAACGTAGAAATATCCTTCAAAGGAAATGCAAAACCTAGACAGCAAGTCCCTCCCTCCTTCGGGATCCCGGGGGATTTTGTCTCCCAGAGGAGCTCCTGTAGGAACAGAAATGTCCTCAAGCTAGTTTAGGTTACGATGGGGGGTGGGGGAGATCCTATAAAGTTGTGGGTCCTACAAATGAGAACTCTATGCAGCCAGGCCACATGGAGCCAGCGTGGAGACAGCCAGGAGTCCAGGCAGCAACTACTCCCTCGAGGGGGCCAGAAGGCCACTGCTGTCTCTCTGTCTGTCTGCCCTCTTCTCTGCTCCCTGCTGCTGCCACCTTAGCTCACGCTTAACTTGCTCCCTCTCATCCCGTGAAGAGCACACGGCTCATGGTCTCCTAGCCCCAGTGCCCAAATACAGTATGTTCATCTGACACTTCTTCTTCAGAAACTGGCTCAGTTTCTCATTTCCAGATTCCCAGGGAATTAATCGAATTGTCCCACTTCTTTTCTCACTGGGTCATAGGTCATGGAGATGATGGGCTATGATTTGGTTAGGTGCCTGCTCAGAACAAGGCTGTCGGGGCCAGAGTAGGGTCCCTCACCCAGCCTGGATGTCATGGTGTGGAGGCCCTGAGAGATACGTGCAGTTAGCTGCCAAAGTGAAAGGTGAATTCCTTCTGGAAAAGCGCTGCACCAGAATAAAGAACCCCCCTCCCTGCACACTGGCTGTATCGGCCTCCATCTTTTGCATTTAATGACATCCACTTGCAGTGTGGGTGATTGGTGTCTTCTTGCCCAGCTTGCAGACGAACAGTTCAAATTTATTTGTAATTTAATGAGTGTTTGCTACAGAAGAAAAGTCGTAGTTAATTAAACCAGTAAGAGCATGAGGACAAGACCTGAGAGAACCCGTCACTGACGCTGTGGAAATCTGGCCTGTGGAGATGAACTGGCATGAGGCACAACACCGAGGGTGCATGCTGGCATGTGCGCCATCTTGGTGTCATAGACCCGAGCCCAGACACACATGCACCTGCCTATAAACACACTTCCATATACGTGTTTGTGATCTTTCATGAGCAGAAAATGAGATCCCTCTCTGCCTCCTGTATGTCACTCTTCTCTCTGGAAGTCTGTCCATTTTTGCTTCTCCCCAGCCTTTTCTGATTATCCAGATTCATTGGTCAAGCTACGTTCACCATGCGCCTTCCATGGAAACTTCCTTTCTTCTCCCATCGGGAGATTTCTTCTCCCTCCTCCTTTGCTCTCTCCTGGTGCTATTTCCTTTCTCTTAGGAGTGGTTCACATTTTCTTTATTGTACGTGTTAGCCATGCCTTCTGCAAACACCCTAAGGACGGCCCCAAATATACCAATTCTCTCCATGTTAGTAGACACAAAAGAGACTCAGAGGTGAGCCAAGTCCTCGGGAGAGAGATGAAGGAAGAGCTCACTGCACTGAAGGTACAAACAGCTCTCCAAAGAAGAAACGCCAGTGAGTGTGAAACATTTAAAAAAATATATTCAACTTGTCCGATAACCCAAAAAATCAGAATTAAGATAACAAGATGAAAAAGAATAACAAGCTCGAAAAGAAATCTCAAACACTGTTAGAGAGAATGGAATTCGGTAAAACTATCTTTGGAAAGCAATTTGGAACTATGTGTTAAACATATTTACAGGCACGTTAAATATTAAAAATAGCAAATATTTAAAACTTTTGATCTCATAGCTTTTCTTCTAGGAATATGTCCAAAGGAAATAAGTGGTTTAGTCATGTCTATATATGTGCTGGAGGTTTGGGGTAGAATTCAGTGGACTCAGAGCAAAGGGTCAGGCCCTGGTACATTATCCCTGCATTATATTGCTTAATAATCCCAATGGCTCTCGACCCCACTGCTCATCAGCGTCACCTGGGAGCTTGAAATATCCCTGATGTTCAGGAAGGATGTTCCACTAACTGAACCACAGTCTCTGAGAGTGGGGACCATATTCTTACATGCTCTCCTGGTCATTCTAATGTGCGGTCAGGGTTAAGAACCATTGGGTTTTAGCGATGAACTGGATCAAATATTCTTGCAACTGATTTCAAATTATTCACCTCTTGGGCTCCAAGTTTAAAAAAGGCTGGGAAAGGTGAGGCAACATGACTTCAGCAACCGTCGCTTCCTTGCTGCACTGTTGGCATTAGGCTCACTCACCCTGTTCCCTCAGGGGACAGAAGTCCTGGAGAAAGGACAGGAGGACACAGAGAAGAAGATGGATGAGGCTGTGCTTTCATAAGGCTCAGGTTCTACTGAGGAGAGAAAGAAATGGAGTGGAGGGAGAGGAGGGGAGGAAGAAAGGGGTGGGGGGTGTACAATTCCATCATTAGACGAAGTTGGTTTCAGAGAGTGGAGGATGCTGTGGAGAAAACAGGTTGATGGATGGATGAGTCTGGACTGGGGCTGGGGCTCAGGCAGCCATCAGATGGGGCAGAAGTCCCCCCAGAGGCTGCCATATTTGAGTTAAGACTCATTCAGTGACAAGAAGTTCCAGCCATGGGAAGAGCAGTAGGAGGGTCCTGAAGGACAGAAGGCCCTGACAGAGGGTCTGGCTAGAGCCAACTGTGTGTGGGGGGGTGAAGTCAGAGAGGTGGGCCTGAGTTGGGACATGCCTAGGGCATAATCTGGAGAAGTTTGGGGGCTATTTTAAAGACAATGGGTGGCCCCTGCTGGGGGGTGGGGTGGGGAAGCCTTGAAACAGAAAAGGCATGAAGCCCTTTGCATTTGTGAGCATCTCTCTAGCTGCAGCCCGGGGTGGGATGGGAGGGAGGAAGCCCAGACAGGGACTGTGGGAAGCAGGCAGCGAGTTTCACGCGGCTGCAAGGAGGTGGGGCGTGGATGGAGTCGGGGACCTTTGAAAGCAAAGCCACAGAAGGTTTGGAATCCTTCATGAGGTCGTGCCCATTTCCGTCCATTTTCGCCTTTTATCTTTGCATATTTTGCTTTTTTGCCTTTCTAAATTATTCTCAGCCAGCTCTACCTGATCTTTGCCTTTTTCCAGTAATAAGGGGTTAGTTTAGGAAACCTGAATGATCACTGTGTTAGGCTTCTCCAGAGAAACAGAACCAATAGAATAAGTGTGTGTGTATATATGTATATAAGTACTGTATGCATATACATGCACACACATATTTATGCACATACATGTTACAAACATATACAAATGTGCTATGAAGGACATTTGTGTGTGTGTGTATCATATATATATTTATATATATATAAAATGAGAGAAAGAGAGGGAGAGATTTATTTTAAGGAATTGGTTCACGCTACTGTGGAGGTTTGGTAAATCCAAAATCTGCAAGTAGGCAGGCAGTCTGCTGACAGAATTCTTTCTTGCTCAGAGAAAGTCAGTCTTTGTTCTAGTCGGGCCTTCAACTGATTGGACAGGGCCCACCCACGTTATGGAGGGCAGTCTGGTTTACTCAGAGTCCACCGATTTAAATGTTAATCTCATCCATAAAACACCTGCACGGAAATATCCAGAATAGTGTTTGACCAAATATCTGGGCACTGTGGTCCAGCCAAGTTGACACGTTAAATTAACCATTACAATCATCGAAAGGAATTGTTATGGGTCTTTTATTGCTTGCATATTTTTATTACTTTTTGAAATAAAAAATATATGCTCATCATAAAAAGTCAGAACATACAAGAAAGAGAAAACCGAAAGTAACATCCATTATCCACTCCTCTGAGACACCCACTATGAACACGTGGGAAGATATCTTTTTGGCTCTTTTTCTATTCATATGAAGGTATAAAATATTTTTTAAGCAAAACAGGACCACCCTGGAAAGCACCACGGTTTATTTCCGCAACAGTCCTGGCTTCTGGATTTTCTACAGTTGGTTTCTTGTTGAGCCTTCAAGCGGTCCTACGTTTTTCAAGCAACTCAGAGCAGAAATTCACCGGCGGAAAGTGAGTTCTGATGAAAAAGCGAATCTGTTAGGCTTTTCTCCATATTCTGGAAAGAGTGCTTAAAAGTGATTAAAGACACAAAAAAGGTTGCAAAGTCATCTCAGAGTTTAACAAAATTATCAGTACTCACAAAACCCACAATTGCATCTTTTTTGTTAAGGTTTTGGGTCCCCAGTTTGCTTTCATCAAATGGCTTTAAGGGGAATTGCTGAAGCGTGATCTGGGGTGGAGAGCCCGAACAAGACGCGCCCGCTGGTGGAAGAGGCCTTTATTTTTATGAGACTCAGATTTAACAGCCAATAATTTAAAATATAAACAAAGGAGGGAATAAATAATGGCGAGGCTGAGTTTTCAGTCCTGCTTGTTTTCAAGAAACTCTACTTGTATCCACACTCCCCGTCCTGTGTTGGGAGGAGACATGGGGACCCCCATCCCAGGCTTGGCGTTTGCCGTTGATTTCCAAAACGAGATTTTCTCAGGTGCCTGGAATTCCCTGCCTGTTGTCCTGTCACCATCTCTCTCCTCACTGAGCCATAGGATGAATGTGATGTTCACTCAAATTTGCCACCAGGTGGGTTGAAGAACTAAAACGGAAGAGATTTTTGGAGCCTGGGGATGTTATGGGGCGTGGACCATGGCGGGCTTCCAGCTGGCCTCCCTGCTGCCATCTTGTTTCTGCCCCAGTATGCTCTCCTTGCAGCAGACATGGTGACTCAGATCTTCTCTCTTAAATCTCTCTGAGAGCTTCTTGTTGCAATGAGAATGAAGTCTAAACACCTTCCTGTGGACTACGTAACACAGATGATCCAACACGCTCTCTCCCTCCCACATCATGGTGTAGGGTTCTCCTCTTGCTCATTTTGTTTCAGTCACAACAGCCAGACTGGTTCTGCGCCAGGACATTGGCTCTGCTTTCTTCTCCCCTGAGAGGCTCCTTTAAGTCTCAGCTGAAATATCCCTTCCTGGGGAGGAATTTTCAGGTATCATCACTAAAGTAACCGCTGCTTCCTCCCCACCCATTACCATGTTGTTTTTCCTTCATAGCATCATAACCATCTGGAATGATCTTGTTGAGTTTTCATTAATGTGTTTGCTGTGTGATACTCTCACTGGAATCTGAGCTCTGCCCCTAGTGCTGGAGACACAATGGGCACTCAATAAGTCACGAGACTTCCATGTCTTCAGAACATCATGGATTCATCTGAAAGCTGGGAAGCTTCCCCCAGGATCCTGCCCTTGGTGGGAAGGAGTAGAAAATCGTGTAATCTCATTCATAGATCAGAACTGATGGAGCAGGAAGTGGGGCTGGATTACCCCACACAGCTGAGATGTACTTGCTGCTACTTACTTATTTCAGGAATTATTAAGAAATTATGGAGCATTCTTTTAGGAAATTGATGCTTAAAGATACCTACAGTCGGGGCCTGCCCCATGGCTGAGTGGTTAAAGTTCTGCATACTCTGCTTTGGTGGCCCAGGGTTCATGGGTTTGATCCTGGATGCAGACCTACACATCACTCATCAGCCATGCTGTGGAGGCATCTCACATACAAAATAGAGGAAGACTGACATAGATGTTAGCTCAGGGCAAATCTTCTTCACCAAAAACAAGAATCAAAAAACCTACAATCGATTCTCATTATTTGCGATATTCACATTCTATAAAGACTGTGCAAACACTAAATTAGTGAAGACCGAAGTGATGCTCTGGGGTAATACAGGGTTAGGTTCCTGCAAGTCTCTGGTCATAATATTTTCGCAAGAATCAACACGTAACCTTGTTTCATGTGTGTTTCTGTTTAAGGACGCCTTATTTAATATGTATGTTGATTTCTTAACATTGAACTCATGGCCAATGGCACTGAAACTCGTGCCTGAACAAAGCTTCTCTAACACACGTATTTTCTCCATAAGGCACATCGCAGCCTTTTTGTACTTAGGAGTATTAGACAGCACTTCAGCACAACACTTGGGGACCATTTTAAACAGCAAATAACACCAAAATGAGAAAAACATGACGTGAAATAGACCACGAAAATGACACTTGTCCTCAGTAGATGCTGAAACAAGAAGAGAGAGTCACCTTGTCTGATCCCAGTTGGGAATGTGTGCATTGGGTGACAAGTTTTTTGCCGCTCTGCGCATGTCCATGAATGACTGTGAAAGGACCCTGGGTATTGATGTGGGGGTTATACATAAATTTTAGCAAGTAGGCAAATTGGCAAATATGGACACTGCAAATAATGGGGATCAATGGTAAAGGTAGGTCATTAGAAGCAACGTCTACCTTGGGGTTAGGACACATATACTCTGGTTCCATTTTCTCATGAACAGATTGCCTTTGGTAAAACACTTCTTCCTCTGATCTTCAGAATGAGGGCATAGAAACAGGGGATTGCAAAGACAGTTTATAGTTTTAATGGTGGGAGCTTCTGTAACTTTTTCTCGTTGTTCAGGGAGAAACATGTCTAGCATTGTGAACTTCAGAAACACATCTTTGGCAAACTGATGCTTTGTTTTCATGAAGGTCAACGTCCTGGATGAAGACAGCTTGAGCATGGATATAGTGTTCAGCATTCGAGAGACGACGTGCAGGAGGGATTCTGGAGAAGACCCTGCTACCTGTGACTTCCAGAGGGGCTACTATGTGGTAAGTGTGGTGGGAAAGGCACTGACGTGGAGAAGTGCCTATCTTCTTCCACGACCTTGAGTTGACTCAAAGTCACGCCGAGAGCTTGGCCACTGCCTGGCATCCGGTCACACTGGGAGGCGCCACTGACTGTGGCCACACTGTGTTCCTGGGCTGGGGCAGAGCGACTCAGTGGTTACGGACTTGAGCTCTGGAGCCCATGGTCCTGAGCGATCTTGGCAAATTATTGAACCTCTCTTGCCTCAATTTCCTGCTCTTCAAAATGGGGATAATGATGGTTCCAGACAAAGGCAATACAAAGAGGTCAATACCAAAGAAAAATCCCAGAGACATTTTGTTCTATTTTAAGTGAATTTAAAACACCAACTGTGTTCCTGGTGTGAGTGGCGTTATTTTGTAGTTGACAGTTAAGTAATATCTGTTAAAGCCCGCCCTCCCCCCCCCAGGCCTGGGCTCCATCGGGTCAGGACCATGGCACGTTCATTTGGGTATCTTCAGTGACCACAACATAGTCCAACAGTTGGTTAAGTCCAGCCTCAACAGGCTGGCACCATCAACCCCAAATTTGCTTGCCAAGGTGTTTACATTAAGACGCAGGAGTTCTCAAGGTTTTGTTACTTTATCAGTTTGGTTAGGAAGGGTCGCTTCGCAACAATGTAAATTCTGAAAGGGGGGTGCTTTGCTCTGTTTTCTCCATGAAACTTTTCTCCGCGACTCTGTTTTACAAAGGACCCAAATCCAAGGGTCACAAGCGTCTGTTTCTAAGGAAATCTGAGGCCAAAGGCAAGGAGAGCAAAGTCCTCTGGGTTCTTCTTGTTTCTTTTTGTTCGAAGGGGAAATGATCCAAGGCAGCCCACTCAGTGCTCACAAAGGGAACCTTTGCTACCCCCCCCCCCCCCCCCCCCCCCCCCCCCCCGGCCCCGGGACCCATAATGTATCAAGTGCCTAAGAGATATTTAAATATTTCATTTGTTTCTGCTTAGGTCTTAAGAAATTTTCATTTTGGGAAAATCGAAATGCCTCTGTGAATTCTTCCTATCTGTCTGCATCATTTTGTCAAGCCCTACAGTATTGCCTTGTTTCTTGCCCTTTCTGTAGGCTGCTGAAGATATAACTCATGGTTTTGCCTTTTCCAGCCAGCAGCGGTTTGCAGAAGCACTGTGTGGGTATCCGCCCAGCAGGTGCAGGACGTGTGGGTTCGCTGTAGCTGGTCCTCCAGCTCTGAGTCTAGCAGCAGCGAAGAGGTATGACCAGGGGCTTGGTGTCCTCCAGGACAGCACCTCTTAGGGGCTGTGACAAGCAGACTGGTGTGATAGACTAGGGGAACATCACCCAGGCATGGGCAAGCCCAGCGCGGCGTATTCAGCTGGATTCTCTCTTTAACCCCTACAATCTCGTTTTCAATATCCCTTACTTCTTCCAGCCTAATCTTTCATTTTCTCTGTCCCTCTCTCTGTTTCCCTGAGATTAGGGAAAGAGAGCTTAAAGTACCAATTAGCAAATCTTCGAAGTCTTAGATCTAAGTATGTGGCTCATTGGCATTGTGGTTTAGTGGAGCGAAGAGGGGCATTTTTTGTTGGACCCGTGTTCAAAACTGTTTACCAGCTCTGCAGCTGAGGTCAGGATGCTCAGCCTTCAGGGTCTGCAGCTTCTTCCTCTGTTAAATGCCAGGAATAAAGACCACCTGACAGATTGTTGAGAGAATTGAGTAAGTTGATGGCCATGAAAGATCTGATTCAGCATCTGGTACCTAACAGATGCTCAGGGAATGGCTGGACACGTCTTTTTTCCTGCAATTGAAATTGATTTGTGATCATACTGTAAAATTAATGGTATAAATTTCTGACTTAAAGTTATGTTACATATTTATTTGTCTGTCTGTTTATTGATTGCTTTCCTTACTAGAATGTATGACTCATGAGGATGGGGAATCTGTTTTCGTCAGTCTAGGACAATGTTTGATGCAGAGTGGATGCTTGGTAAATACTTGTTGAATGAATACAAGAAAACTGAGGAATAAATGGTCAAGGGCACAATATGAGGAAGGAGCCTCTTGACTCTAATAGGAATAAAAACATAGCTGTTACATTATTTGTTTATTCATAATGCAATAACATTCTTGACAGGTATTTTTTAAATATTTCTACCATTATACCCTGAATCTGTCCAACAACCTCCTTCTCTACTCATGTTTTTATTCAGGTTTTGAAGATTTAATTCTGTAGTGAAAATAACATTATAAGACTGTACCATTTCAACTTCAAGAATTATACATAAAAGTTGATAATCCCATATTATTAACACATCCACGCCTTAAATATTTTGTATAGGAGTCCGTTTTAGAATTAGGGAGCACTGAAACTAGTGACCGAGGAGCTCCTGTATAAGGGATGGTTTCATTGCTGGAAAGAGAACTCTGCACATGTTTTTAGGACTTTCTCCACACAGTGTTCCCTTGAGCATCTCCTCATTGCTTGATCTTGTTCACACTGGCAGCTTTTGAGAATCATCCCCAGGTGATTTCCCCAGGATCCTATTTTCTTGGTCCTAGGCCAGTACCAAGGGCCTCCTGTTCCAGACTCTGCTGAAGTATCTAGGAAACCAAATATGTTTCACAGCTAACACACTCACACGCTCGTGGCCCAGCAATGACAGGGACCAAGCATATCATTTCACAAGCATTTTGTTTGTGTTGATTTTGTGGTTTATATGGGAAAACCTCGGGAGGCAGTGAGGAGCAAGACAAGAAAAGTCCCGGCCCTGGTGGAGTTTATAACTGAGTCTGGGGGACGTCTGTTAAACAGGGGTTGCTCTGGCTACAGGCAAGCATGTCGGAGCATGTGGGGAAAAGATGGAATATCGTGTGGGAGGCAAACAGAACTTCCCTGGGGAACTGAGCTCGAACCAAGAATTAGGGGGTGGGTGGACATCAGGACAAAGGCACAGGGTGTAAGGGTGAGGGAGGAAAAGAGATTTCAAGCTCAGGGGAGATCATATAGGAGTACCCGAAAGTGTGAGAGAAGCTGGAGGGTTGAAATAGACAGAAATCCATTGACTGGAATGAGCAAAACATGGAGGGAGAGAGGGATGGGGCTGGAAAGGAACAACAGCCAGGTCAAGATGGACCTCTTGGGTCACGTCAAGGATCCCTGGCTTGATCCTAATGGCAATGGGACTATTGAAGGATTCTAAGTAGGATGGCGACAGAATAGATGAAGAATAGATTGGAACTAGGTCAGAGTAGATGGGGGTGCTAGGAGGCTGGCAGGACAGGTGAGATAGAGTGCTAACTGGAACTAGGAGTTGGTGGTGAGTGTTGAGAGAAATGGATTCTGGTTCAGTCTATGACCTTTAACACAACTGAAATTAATTAATAAATGTCCCCCTAATTTAACCTCTTTTCCATGGCTGATTTGGGAAGTTGGTTCTGATTGTTTGTGCAACTCACAAATCTGTTGCAACTCTCTAATTGCACAGCGAAGACCACTCATTATTCTTCCAACCTCAACCTTTGTAAGAAGACTGACACTAAGTTAACTTAGCCCCCGAAACAAACAAGAGTATAAAATAAACTCCCAGTTTGCTTTTCCTCAAAGATTAGGAGATCGTAAAGAATTAGGAAAAAATAAAAAAAGAGAATTCCTTAAAGAATTCTTCAATTCAGAAGAAAGAAGAGAAAACAGATGGAGATATAAAGTAACTCTTGGAAACTCTAAAATAGATTTCTTACATGAAACAGAAAAAGAAATTAGAAAACAGCTGTTAACTATTTTCAAGTGAAATAAATAGTGATATTACAGACATGAAAGACCACATAGACTAGGATGAATCTAGACATAGAACAAATAAATCATTGTTGGAAGGAGGAAATAGAAGAAATAAAACTGAAAAAAAAATCCCAGAGTAATGAAAATAAAGATCACTTGAAAAACATATGTAGAATATAGATGAATTTCCAGAGAAAGAAATATAGTATAAAGAAAAATGGAAGTCATGGAGAATAAGACCAAAAATCCCAATTATGACGAATAAGGACTTAGATCAAATGGAAACTATCTGGTGAGGATATAATGAGAGAAACTGTCTGGAATATAAGAAGTTGGGTTTTCCCCCACATAATTTTAAAGAGTATAAAAGCTGTAAAGAAATTCAAGAAAATAAATTTCCAAATTTGCTGATATTTTCCTCTCCTTAACCAAATAGGTATTTGAATTATGGGTCATTTTTATTTTTTTCATTTTGAACGTGAAATGCGTAGAGGATAAAATGTTTCTGTATGTGCAGTCAACCACACAATGGAGCCATCGCCATCAAGAGTGTAGTCCTAACACTGCAGGGGGATGAGTGACCTTGACTTTAGACAAATCCTTCTGATTTGGGGTGGATGGCATGAGGTTTGACTAGGGTTTCAGCCAAGAGACACAAAACAGTCCAAAAGGGAGACACTGAGGAAGAATAACTCAACAGGAATTCTGAGCTCAGGCGAGCAGAGGCGACAGTCGTTTCATTTATTGACTGTCTTTCATTTCAAGAGATAGAAATTCAACTAGAAGCAGCCTCAGTCAAAAGGAATATTTCCTTGGATCATATTCCCAGACTGGAAAGGAAAGAGTTGACCTCACGGACATCTCAGCTTAGTCCTTCAACACTATCTGTGCCACATTCATTTCCTCCTCTCCTCTGCCTCCCCCTTCCCCACTCCTCTCTCTACCTTAACTGCAGTCGAGCTTTCTTCCTGTAGCAGGAAGCAGAGCTACAAGCCACTCCAGATTCTATCCTCTAAACTTAGGAGGAAGAGGGAGCATTTCTCTCCAGCTCCACTGGAGATAACTCTTGGCTTTACTTCCATCAGCCTGACTTATGTCATGTGTCCCCTCCTCTATTTTTTTTTTTTTTGAAGAAGATTGGCCCTGAGCTAACATCCGTGCCCATCTTCCTCTACTTTATATGTGGGACGCCTGCCACAGCATGGCTTGCTAAGTGATGTGTAAGGTCCGTGCTTAGGATCGGAACTGGGGAACCTTGGGCCACTGAAGCAGAGCCTGTGAACTTCACTGCTGTGCCACCAGGCTGACCCCCCTCTTCTTTTTAAAATAACACCTTTATTGAGATATAATTAACGTACTACACAATTCACACTTTCCACGTGTACAGTTCAGTGGATTTTAGTGTATTCGTAAGGTTGTACAACCATCTCCACTGTCTAAATCCAGAACATTTTGATCATCTCCAAAAGAAACCTCATCCCTATTAGCAGTCATTTTCTATTCCTCATTCTCCTCAGCCCCCCTCAACCACTAATCTACTTTCCGTGCCTCTGGATTTGCCTATTTTGACCGTTTCATATAAGCGGAATCATACAAGACGGTTTTTTTATGACTGGTTTATTTCACTTAGGATAATGTTTTGGAGGCTCCTACTTGTTGTAGCATGTTAGTACTCGGTTCCTTTTCATTGTCGAATAATATTCTATTGTATGGTGGGACTATGTTTGGTTTATCCCTTCATTAGTTGATCAACATTTGTGTTATGTCCCCATTTTGTCTATTGTAAATGATGGTGCTGTCAGCATTCATGTGCAAGGTTTTGTGTGGAGAAATGTTTTTATCTGGACTTTCAGTGCCTTCATGAAGACCAGCTGTGCACACCTAAACTGAACGCATTATAGGGAGAACACTCCAAAATTTGACCTAAACGCAGTCTATTTGCAAGTCCATTTAACATTTCCGTCTTTCTGGCCCCCAACATTTGGGAGTAATTTTGAGTCTAGTGGAAAGCTTTTTGGTCGATTTAAATGATGTAAATTATTCTTACCCACATGCTTTTTTAGACATATATGTTTGATACCATATAAGGTGATTTAATATAGAATACTGTCTTTAATTTCATTAAAAATGAATTATATAATAATACACCTGAGTCCTTCAGATAATATCTGCATTTTTTACACGGTCTCTTCTTTTTCTCTCTTTCATGTGCTGATACATACTGATGTCTAAATTTACTTAGTTCATTTTTGGGGACACATTGGGATCCTCTAAATGGAGAAACAATTATCTGCTCGGTAAGCTGAAATCTGTTCTTTTTAACGTTTCTTTCTTGAAACAACTTCATATTAAAGCTTTCTGTTAGTGAGTCATTTAAAACTAGAAATATCTACACATAACCTTTGAACAGTTACAGTAATTCCAGGAAATAAATAGTTTCTTCTATTTTTCGTTCTCTTCTTAACACTAGGCCATAGCGATACAACTTTTCATTTAGATATCCCTTTATGTTTATTCAGAGATTTTCCATACATGACGGCCCCAACATCTCTGCCAATAAGGCGGAGATGATGTTGGTTTTCACCTTGAGAGGGTCCCCAGACTTGAACATGCTTGTTCCCTCCTGGGTGCATGACTGAAGTAGGGGGTCCAGGTATGCAATGATGTGTAGCTGGGCGGATCTAGACCAAACCTCCTCTGACTGGATGGGGCTGAATTCTGTGATCCTCCAGCTATGTGACTAAAACTGACCATCACTTCAAGGGTCTTAGTTGAGGGAGGGAGGGCTCACCTTTTTCCTTCTTGTGTGGCTTCCCCATTAAAGTGGGATTGGTCAGTGTCCTGTGGCTTAGAGAACATTCTTTCATTCCTGAGGCTTTTTCCTATTGGTGCTGATGGCAGCCAAACTCTTTGGTGATCTCCCACTGCTTCCTTGCTTAGGAGGCATATTTGGGGCATCAGTAATAAAATCACAGACCATTCCAGAAGTGGTCAAAGGGGCCTTGCCTTATGGCTGTTACTGTGTTATAGGTCTCATTCCTGACAAATTCAGAAATGAACAATTTTATGAATGGTCACTGGGTGATGGCCCTATTTTCTTCCATAGGACACCAAGAGATCATTTTCTGATCAAGCTGGACTCTGTTGAAGCCATTTCATAGAGATAAACCTATGAAATACAAAATATTTTAACTGAAAATGAAAAGAACAGTACTGCATAAACTTGCTTTGCAAAGGCTGGTCTGGTGGTGTAGTGGTTGGGTTTGCGTGCTCTGCTCTGGCGGCCCGGGGTTTGCAGGCTCGGACTCCAGTGGGAACCTATACACTGCTCGTCGGGCACAATGCTGTGGTAGGGTCCTATATGCAGAGCGGAGGAAGATTCCCACAGATGTTAGCTCAGGGACAATCTTCCTCACACAAAAAAAAGAAAAAAGTAAGCTTGAGGCATTAAAACTCACTTAAAAATTAGCAGGATTAAAAATGTCACATCTGGCTCAAGAAATCGGCATTGACCTTTTCTCCTGCCCCACTTTGGGTGTTTTCTGAAAAGCCCAACTTGATCGCCTTTTTGCCCTCCCCCCCTCAATGGTACTTTGCAGGAAGCAGACAAAATTAACACTCACGCAATTCCTCCCTTTTACAGATCAATTTTCTCATTTAATCCTCATGATAGCTCTGTAGACAAAGTGTATTACCTGCTCCCATAGAATAAAGGAGGAATAACTCATGGCGTTAACTGTACACAAAAAATCACCTGTGCTAGTTGCTTGACATAATTTTCTCCTTCAACCCTCACGACCATTCTGTGAGGTGGCACTGGGTTCCTTCCCATTTTATAGATGAGCAAACTGAGGTTACCGAGTTTCGGAAACTTGTCCAAGGCTATGGTGCCAACGGAGAACTTTGATCCTGGTCGTGAGTGGCAGAAACAAGGCTTTGATACGGATCTCTCCGAGGCTAAAACCTCTGTTTTTTCCATCCTGTTTTCCAAGAGAATTGTGAAATTCCTATTTCAGAGTTCATTAAAATGAATAACATGGATATTAATATTTCCTTGAGCTCAGTGTCTGATCCTCATTAGGCATACTCCAATTTACTTGAAGTGCTAGGACTTACAACCTGAGGCTTGATTTAAGAAAAAAACTCCTAAGTTTTAGACCTCCTCCAACTTGTCACTTTGGGGGAATATACAGTTATTCTAACAAGGGGACCACCGCTGAGAACATTTTTTGAACATTTCTTTTAGAATTGCCTTCAGAATCTATGGCCCATTCTTTTGAATCCCTGTAATGGTGGAAGATATTTGTCCTCTGATTTGGTTTTGGAAATAGCCAAAAGCCATCTGGAAATAAATGTAATTAATCAGATTAATAACCAACTTGGGTGTGTTAGTTATCTATTGCTCTGTGTTGAATTACCCCAAAATCTAGCAGCTTAACACAACAAATGTTTATTATGTCACAGTTTCTGAGGGTCAGGGACCCAGAAACAGCTTGGCTGGGTTTTTCTGGCTCAAGGTCTCTGACAAGGTTGCAGACGTGCAGACGAGATGTACACTGGGGCCGTGATCTCATCTGAAGTCTTGAATGGGGCTGAAGGATCCACTTCACATGTTACTCACATGGTTGTTGGCAGGCCCCAGTTCTTCACAGGCTCTTGGACTGATGGCTTCAGTTTCTCCCTCTCCACAGGGCTGTCTGGATGTCCTTAAAATATAACAGCTGCCTTCCCTGAGAGAAAATGACAAGAGAGAGGGAAAGAGAGAGAGAGAATGAGCAAGCAACAGAGCACCCAAGACAGAAGCCACAGTCTTTTATCACCTAATTTCAGACGTGATATATCATGACTTCTACGTATCTAATTTAATTTAATTTATTTATGCTCTTTTGGTGAGGAAGATTGGCCCTGAGCTAACATGTATTGCCAATATTCCTCTTCTTTTTTTTTCTTTTTTCTCCCTGAAGTCCCAGTACATATTCTAGTTGTAGGTCCTTCTAGTTCTTCTCTGTGGGATATCGCCACAACACGGCTTGATGAGTGGTGCGTGGGTCCACACCCAGGATCTGGACCAACAAACTTTGGGCCACTGAAGCAGAGTGCACAAACTTAACCACTAGGCCAGGGGGCCAACCCCATTCTGCATATTTTATTAATCACACAGACCAAATCTGGTCCAATGTGGGAGGGGGAATACTCAAGAGTGTGAATGCCATGAGGCCATCTTGGAGGCTGGCTACTGCATGGGGAGAATACCATTTGGGACAAGAAAATGTTATAAGGATATAAATTAACGGGACTGATCCTTTTTCTATGCCTCAGAAGATAATTCAGAGCTAAATTCTAAAAACATTTTGGGCCTTGGGAACATCGTTGACAGAGATGTGATGCAG
The DNA here is from genome assembly GCF_041296235.1 of Equus asinus. Classification (NCBI taxonomy): domain Eukaryota; kingdom Metazoa; phylum Chordata; class Mammalia; order Perissodactyla; family Equidae; genus Equus; species Equus asinus. The sequence goes on along the minus strand of NC_091808.1, from coordinate 7,254,332 downwards.
CCATCTCAGAGACTACTTTGAACATGACAATTTAATTTAATTCAACAAACGTGTGTCACAAGCACTGGGCAGACCCGGTGGAGGACCGAAAGATAAATGTGACAGTCCCTGCCCTCGAGGGCTTACAGTGGAGGCTGAGACAGAGCACACATGGAGAGAAATAAGCATGGGATGGAGCTAGACACCACGCAAGAGGGAGTGAGGAGAGCTCGATAAGGGGGATGAAGTTACCACGTTCTCGGGTTTTCTCTCAGCAGTGTGGCTTCCGGTCATGCTAGTCACAGTCCTTCTCATTAATTTGTAGTCACATAGTCCACGTTGTCTTAGATCTTGATGTAAGTGACAGAGTCTATACATTCCCTTCCTACCTTTAGAGATCATGAGAAGGATCTCTCCTCCTGGAAATAGAAGGAACCGAACCAACGGGACAGAGTGAGAATAAACACTGGCTTTGAGTGACAGCCTTGAGGTAAGGGAACACAGGTAAAAGCATGTGTATTTAGAAATAGAAGCTACTTGGAGTGAGTGCCCTGAAATGGCTTCTCTCACACCTCTACTATGCTATGCAGCCTGCCTCCTCGCCTTTCCACCACCTCCTGTCTCTTCCCAGATGCCCTTCCTCAGTCGTCTCCTCAGTCTTATGCAGCCTCAATCTTTTTCCTGTGGCTTTTGTATTTGTTGCCACTGATGTGATCGAGTTTCTCCACCTTAAGAGCAAACAAACAGAACGGCCCCTTCCTCTGATGCGGTCTCTCCATCCCAGCACCGCCTCCCCGCCCCCCCCTCCCCCCCCCATCCTCCCTTCTCTGAGAAGCCCATTGACACAATTGTGGTCTGCGGCTGCAGCCTCAACCTCTTCACCTCCCATTTACTTTTCTGCTTTTTGTCAACCGGATTTTAATCTTTCAAATCCATGAAATCTGATCTGCCTTCCTTTTCTTGATCAATAATTTAAATACTGGTGACTCCTTGTATTATCTCCTTAACCCAATTCATTTCTTCTTCTATAGATTACTCCGTCATCTCTCCCACTTGCTTGACTTTATCAATGATGTGCAATTACTTTCAAATATGCACCTCTTAGCACACTCTATCCTGAGATCTAGGTCCTTATTTCTACTGCCCACTGGGTGCACTTGCTGTGGATACCACGTGAGCTCCTGAAGCTCAGCCAGCCTCCTCTGCAGCTCCCTTGCTTAATTGAAGGCATCATCATCCACCTAATTTTCTCAAGCTCAAAATTTTAGAGCATCATTGACTCTTCTTTACGCTTTGTCTTCTCCTAACATCCACAGGGGTCTGGTCTTAGTGATTTCATCCACACATTTTCTCCAGCCTTGGCCCGTGACTTCATTACCATCACCACTGAACTGTTGCTTGCATTTCTTGCCTCAGGTCCTGATCCCACGCTGTCCACCCTGCACGCTGTCCTCAGGTTTATCTTGAAACACAGAGGAGACTCTGATCCTTCTCCACTTATGCTCTCTAATGCCCACTTCACTTATGGGATAAAGCAGAGGTGTGTGAAAGGGAGACACTGAGCTGGGGACAGCCCATTTGCCCCCACTGCTGTGGGAAGCTGGTGACTGAGCCTCGGTCTTCCAAACACACACAGCATCACTGAGTCTCACGGGTGTATGAATTCCCAGCTACCAAGGATTGGAGCAAATGTAGCTATGTGATTTTAAAGGCTCCCAAGTGGTAAAGGGACATCACGAAGGGCACATGTAAAAGAAATCTTCACCTGCAGTTATAGAGATTGGTCCCATGTACATTCATTTTTGCACACACACACACAAGTTAATAATAAAGCTTGAGCTTTCACGGACTTTCCGGTTTACATAACACTGTATGCCTTCAGGGTAAAGTCCGAGCTCCCTAGAGTGGCCCACAAAGGCCTTGGTGATCCGGTCCCTCCCACCTCTCTAGCCAATCTCTCCCAAGTCTGCTTAGCCCCTAAGCTCCTGCAGGACTGAAATACTTGCCCTTCCTCCTGCTGTGACCTTCACCTGGTCAATCCACCTGGCTAATTCCTCCTCAACATTCAGGTCTCTGCTCAGTGTCACTTCCCTTGGGATGTCACCTCTGACCCACTCCCAAGTCAGAGATATGTCCCTTTATGGGCTTCCCTAGTGTCCTCATGCCAGGACACTGCAATTGCTGTCTCTGCTCTGCCCATCTGGCTCCACTAGCCTCCCCAGGCACAGGGCTCAGGGAACTTCTTTTGCCATCGTCTCCCAGTGCCCTGCACAGAGCCTGACACGCAGCAAGCATTCAGCAAATATTTTTTGAGCAGATGACAGACTCCTTTGCTTTGGGTTCTGGAGATTCTCTCATCAAAAAAAATCAGCTAAGCATAGTATAATTAATTTTTAACCACTGGAATCTGAAAGAAGTCAACTGACATTTTACTAAAATAGAAGGAAAATTTACCAGTGAGGCCATATTGAATGAAAGATGCAAATGGTAGGTTTTCTTTTTAATCTCTGTGCGTCCTAAAAATAAAACCCAGCTTCACACTGAGATCAAGAAATTGCTCCATATGAAGACAAAGATGCATCATCTTCCTTTTTTATAAATTTAAATCATTTCTTTTTGCTTCGCAGAGCATCCTCAGGGGGGAGAAATAGAATTCTCAATGAATTGGTTGTATTTTATTTATTAATAACATGATTATATTGGGTGTGTACCCATATATGTATTGCAATATGAATTCATGATCTGATTTCTATAAATAAATTGATCACTTAAAAAATGTCTCTTTAAGGTCACCATAGACAAAGGGCCACACACTGCTGCCCTGGCCTGGACATTGCCTTGGACCTAAGTCCCAGTTCTGACCCTGCCCTCTCATGACGTTCAGCAGGGAGATTTCCACCCTGTGCTCCGAGTTTCCTAGAGTCATAAGATGAGTCTAGTAAGGCCGGGACAGGGGTCCAGTGAGGAGGCAGATCCACTGGCTGGAATCAGCTGGCCTGGCTCCGCGTCTGCTCTGCCGCTTGTGAGCTTCGAGACAGTGATCCAGCCCCTTAACCTCTCAGGCTCAGTTCCTTCAAAGGTTTATTATTATTTTTGTACTTGTTTTCTCCCTGTTAGCCCATGATCTCCTTGAGGATGGATGACCTTGTCATCCTTATTAATTATTTTAAGGTCGTGATGCTAAGAACAGTGTCTAGACTATAATAAGGGTTCAGTCAGGCTGGAAGGAATGAATGAATGCATGACAAAAATCAGGATGACTTTTTTCAAATTGTGAATGACCTTTTTCTGTGGGGGAGCTTCCCGAAGGCACAGACTTAGACTCATAGAGCACAGAATCCTCAGAGCCTGCCTCAGTTTCTGCAATCAACTAGGAGCTGAGTGCTTTTGTGATTTGGTAAATACTGTTCCAGGATTCTTTCAGGTTGCTAGAAGATCATTCCATACATAGGAGTGGATAGTGAAAGGTGATGCAGTCATGTGCCGCTTAACGACGGGGACAAATTCTGGGAAATGCATTATTAGGCAATTTCGTTGTTGTGCGAACGTCACAGAGCGTACTTACACAAACTTAGATGGTACAGCCTACTACACACCTGGGTTACATGGTACCAGTCCTATGGGCTCACTGTCGTATATTTGGTCTGTTGTTGGAAAAACCATTATGTGGCATGTGACTGTATTTCAACAAAGAGCTCTGAATTTTGTTCTTATTTGCTAATCTAAAATAGGAACTATGGAAAATCAGGTCCCAACTCTCACATTGAATGCAATCTATTTGAAAGTCTCGCACTTTCTTGATTTTACAGCTGGAAGAGTTCTGCCTTTTTCATTACGTCATAGCCAGAAGACCACACACCACACGGAGTGCACCCAAACCACCACAGGGCAAGGGGCTCACTTTCCCCTACATTGCAGCATCCATTAGTGTGGAATTTCTAACCTCTATGCCTAAGAGCAGCAGAGGAGGCAATTCTTAGGCCTTTTGGCCATAACTGCATGGTGAAAGAATCAGTCTCATGATTTTATCGATTTGTTCAACAAGTGTTCATCCAATGCCACTTTGTGCCTGGCCCCTGCACCAATGAAGATGGGAACTCTCAAGGGTGCCTGGGTCTATGTTTGGACCCTTCACATCCATCGCCTTATGTAAATCTTGCAACAATCCAAATGAGGCTGTCACTATCATCTCTGTTTTGTAGATGAGGAAGCTGAGGTGTTAGAGGCCCTGCTCTCAGAGGGGATGTTGGCACTGAGACTAGCTCTTGATGTCTGTCTGTCTCCAAAGCATCTCTTTTTCTTCCTGGGATATTCTGCCTCATGCCAATATCTCCAAGTTTAGAAAATAGCAAGAGAGGGCAAACCCTCAAAGATTATTTGTCTAAGGTACATTTTTCATGTGTGGAGTGAAGCTGGATATGTAGCAGCCAACTAGAAGGCAAAGACTTTAATTGATGGAAAGGGTTGACAACATGCCTACTTACCAGCAACCACACGGGAGAAGTGAACCTGAAATATGGGCCACTCAGTGAGCTCGCTGAGTGAGTTCCATATTCGGGGATCAAACCCTGCATGTGTCTCTCACCCCTTATCTTTGTTCAAAGAGCTGGCTGCTTGGCATAGTTGCTGTAGTCTCTGGGGCCATCTTGGATTCCTTTTGGAACAGCACCCAGGAATCCTTGGTCCTGCACCTCCATAGTAAGAACGTGAAACGTACGCCATTGGGTCTAATCTTCCCCTTCCTTCTCTCTTTTAACAGCAAAATGCATCCGAAGGAATAGAAGTTCCAAGGAAGAAAGATGTTTTATGAATTGTGTAGTTTTTCTTTCCATGGGTTCCAGTCTTTAATAAAAGTCTTACTTTTCCTCTTTCTTTCATTGCTTGATTTTTTTAAAAAATGAGAGTACTATAACATTTTTTGATAAGAAGCTATTAACACGAGGAGACTGGTGTTAGCTAAGGATTTTAGGAGTTGAGGACTCACAAAGTGCCCATGTTTCGCATAATTATGTCAAATGTGTGTTTTAGATCAAAACACAATTGTCGTAGTTCCTTGTCTTAAAAACAAAATCAGCCCCAGGCAGCTCAGTGTCAAGAGTGTCTTTCCTTTTGTGACTCATTTTAATTTTTAAAAAGAAGTCATCTGGTGATTAAGGGATGAGAAGCAACCTCCTCCCCACCAGCAAAATGCCCTCATTACTTCTTTTCCTTTGGATTTCTCAGTCAAGGGATCAACAGCAAAGCTAGCTTAATGTCAAAGCAGATACCTCCAGGAGAGCACCCAAGGACTGTCTGTGTCCCCAAGCCACTTACATAGAAGTGCATCCCAATTTGATGAGATTCCTGGAGCCAGGTCTTTCTTTGGCCAGCCTGCTGTGGGGCTGACCGAGCACGCGCTGGGAGGGTTAGAGGATGTGAGAATCCCCAAACCCAAACGCAGTCCCTCGCCAGCAGGCCTGAAACGCTCATCAGTTCCCACGGCTTTCCATGAAGATGTCACGAGCCTCTGAGAACTATTTCTGGATGGATGATACTTTGAGACATTATGGGCCATTTGTTGATTTAAATGTGACTGTTTATTCCTACAGCTTTTAAAGGTTTGAGAAAACCAGTCCCTACCTCAACCCTCGTCGTCTGTGTTTTTCAGAACTTTCCTGGCTATTCCATATATTTATTTTATTTCAACTTTAAAATCAGAAGTCAAGTTAAGAAAAAAAATTCTGTTGATATTTTAAATCGAATTAATTCCATTGAATTTGTAGATTAATTTATAAAAAATTGACATCTTTAGCCTTTTGAGTTTTACTCTGTAAGAAAAGATACACATGCCCATTTACTCAATCTTTCTTTTGTGTCCTTTATTAGAGTTTAAGAGCTTTTTGTGTGTTTGGCATAGTTCTTTTTTTTTTTTTTTTAAAGATTTTATTTTTTTTTTTCCTTTTTCTCCCCAAAGCCCCCCGGTACATAGTTGTATATTCTTCATTGTGGGTCCTTTTAGTTGTGGCATGTGGGACGCTGCCTCAGCGTGGTCTGATGAGCAGTGCCATGTCCGCGCCCAGGATTCGAACCAACGAAACACTGGGCTGCCTGCAGCAGAGCGTGTGAACTTAACCACTCGGCCACAGGGCCAGCCCCTTGGCATAGTTCTTTTTAAAATCTGTTTCTTCGTGGTTTTCTTTTTATTGTTATTATAAATGAGAACTTTTGTCGTTGTATCTTATAAAACTGACTGAATTGTGTTCGATTTTGGTCTGTCTTCCTACTGAATTCTCATATTGTTTTTAATAGTTTTCAGTTGATATTCCAGAGTATTCCATGTATACAACATAACTTTTGCAAATAATATTCCTCCTCCTCTTCGTTTTTTGAATATCAGTTCTTTCTTTTTCCTATTTTCTTTGAATATATTCCAACAGGGTTGAGAGCATCATTGTCTTGTTTCCTGCTTAGATAACGTTCAAAGAAGCATTTTCGTGTTTCACCATTAATCACCATACTGGCTTCTGGTTTGATGTTAGGGGTGTTTATATTTTTAATCATATTAACATTGTGTCCATCCTTCCACTAAGAGTTTATAACAGAAATGCATATTGAGCTTTATCAAACATCTTCTGAAATTTGTCTTTTTTTAATTTGAATTTTGAAATTTGGAGTTTGTCTTTCTTTTTTGACAGCAAAATATGATGAATTATGTTAATATATTGCCTATATTGAACCATCTTTGCAATCCTGGAACACTCCACTTGGCTGTGGTTTACTATTCTATAAATACACTGTCAGAATCTCACTGCCCCTGTTCAGGATGTTTATATCACCGTTCCCAGGTGCGGGTGATCTGTAGATTATTTTTGTGCTGTCTTCATCTGGTTTTGGTATCAATGGTGTGAAACCCAAATATCTTCACAGTCTCTACAATGGCAGCTCCCCCGGCCCACCAACTCCTAACTCCCTGGTTTGATAAAGGAACGTCCGTGGGGGGCAGGTGTGACTTCTTTAGTGGTCAGAACAGGATATTAACCACATATAGAGTAATTTACATATTCCCGTAATTTGCCAATCTCTGAATTCACTATCCTTTTGATGTGGGCTCGGCTAGTCAAGGAGTCGAAAGAAAGATTTCTTGGACTCTCAAGGTCTGGCAGTAGTGCTCCTTTATTCAGAGAATAGCATGGGGACAGGACCCATGGGCAGTGAAGAGCTGCAGGCATGGGGACAGGACCCATGGGCAGTGAAGAGCTGCAGGCATGGGGACAGGGCCCAGGGGCAGTGAAGAGCTGCAGGCATGGGGACAGGACCCATGGGCAGTGAAGAGCTGCAGGCATGGGGACAGGACCATGGGCAGTGAAGAGCTGCAGGCATGGGGACAGGACCCATGGGCAGTGAAGAGCTGCAGGCATGGGGACAGGGCCCAGGGGCAGTGAAGAGCTGCAGGCATGGGGACAGGACCCATGAGCAGTGAGGGGCTGCAATGTGTTGAGGGTTAGGGCTAAATTTATAAGGCTTGGGTACATGACTTATTTTTACCAGACGAAGGAAAGATGATGTAAAAAGTCATTAAATGGAATCAGTGCAGGCGGGGTCTGGTTATTGTGTGGTCGTATAACTTTAGATATGTATTGGGTCCTATAGATCAGCATGTAGGACAGGACACCGTGGGCTTCTCTACCTGGGGCAGCCTTGATCCACATCACTTTCACAAACATTTTTGCCAACACATTGCTTCCACTTTCTTCTGGAGGGAGAGAATAGTAATAAACCCACATGAGGCCCAAAATGTTCCATCCTTGCTTAGCAATAGTCATTGGCCTTGGGGTCGGAGAATGCTGGGTCGTGCATCTGGCAAAGGAACTGTCTGATTTGCTCTCTAAATGTGTACGTGGGGATTGTGCAAACCAACCCCCTCACTGAACACGCTTACCACCCTCTAGCTCAGCCCATGCCTTCTCCAAGCACGGCTTTCCCCTGGGCGTTAGCAGCCCAGCAGGAAGAGAAACACTCCTAGTGGGGAAGTGGGCTCATCGACTGTTGGCAGCAATGGAGACTTCGAGCAAGATGCAAACTGAGAGCGTGGGACCCACACGCTCTGCACGCTCAGTCCAGGCTGCTTCTAAGAACAAACATGATCTAAGGCCTTCAGACCAGCATTCAGGTGAGTAATTTTTTGTTAACCCGAGAGGCTTCATGGCTTTTCTTTGAACTGCACACACCTGTCCTCAATGTCCCCTCCCCACTTCCACCTCTATAGAAATCCCAGAGACGACGAACAGTGGCAAACCTCTCCAGCAAAATGTCACTGTGTGCCTTTGAGGCTTGCAGCGGAGCAATTTTGGCCTCTCTCCAGAGGCAGGTGTGACTGGAGCCAACTTGTCTGGAGGGACCTTTTTTACCAGGAATCAGCAGAAACATCGATAAACATCACGATGTTGCTCTATCGGGGGCCCCTGAGAACGTGCGCCCGCCCCTATGGAGGGACTGTGTTTACCTACCTTGTCCCTTCACAGCTTGGATTAAAAATTGCCCAGAGTTCAAATATTTAATGTTCTTCCTTATTTTCCATCCCTGGAATGTCTCTGTGCAGCTTGGCTTGTTGCCAACATGCCGAACATGACGCCATTCCTCCCTTGCCTGGGTTACCTGTGCCAGGAAAGCTTTGGGGCTCCCTCAGTCTGAAAATCCACTGGGTCCTCCTCAAGTTTGGGGCAGCTTTCTAGGGTGTTCCGTTTTGTGATGTTTTCCTTTCCAGATTTCAGCAAGAGATTTAAGTTTGATCATATGATTAATTTCATACACATTCCACAATATGTGGTCTGATTTCTTGGCGACTCTGGGGTGTTAGGGGCTAAGGACAAGTGGGACAGGGGCAAAGTAAGAGTCATTCTACAGAATGTTCTGCACTGCAGAGATGCCAGCTTCTAGCCTTTTCATATGAAGCTCAGATTGGTTAACTCCGAGTTTCTGGACTGCCTTGTTTCTTTTTACCCTATTTTCTTTCCTCGACCGACACCTGTCTCCTCTTTCCCTAGGCAGTGATAGATTCAATGCTTCAGCAACCCAGGGAAGACAAAGCTGAGGATTCTCTATCTTGTTCCACCATCCTGTGTGTAGAGCTCTGGTTAATGTGAAGAGTAGATTTGAGGGAGGGTGTGCGGGGCTCATGGCAGACGAGTGTGAGTAGGGTGAGCAAGAAGCCCAGAGGGGCATCAGCAAGGCCTGCAGCTGTAATGGGCAGGGGTGGGAGCTGGGTGGGTGGGCTTAGGCCCTTGGGACACAAGGAGCCTAGAACACAGTAGGAGCTGGAGCCCCCTGGAGTCTTTCTGGAGGTGATTGGTTAAACTTGTCTGGAGTGGTCACCCAACACCCTTGCTGTGCCCTATGGTTTCCCTCGCTGCTGCCCAAGGGCAGGTGACCTGCAAATAGTGTTGCATGGCCAAGGGCCCAGCCACAGTTGTCGTGGTAACAGCTATGACCACTGGTCCAAGCAGCGCATGAAATCTCTAACTGGCGTCAGGTGGTGAACTGCAGGGGGCTGCCAGGGTCACGTGCTGTAGACAGGTGAGCAGTGGCGGTCAAGAGACATTAGACACATCAGAGATGTTATAACTTCCCCCCTCCTTGGGAACTTTGAGAGACAGAGTCACACATTTAACTCATGACGATCTCTATGCCATGCGCTCCCTGGCTAGAGCCATCTCATCTCCAGAAGAGCAGGAAGTTTCTCTGCATCTCTGGACACTCGTGGATGCTACAGTCCCGATTCCACCCACCGGCTCACCCTGCCAAAAGAATGGCCCGCCCAGTGTAAGACCCCATCCTCCTGGAGATGCCAACAGGCAGAGGAAGAGAAGCCATCCAAACCCGCTCTTTCTGATGGATTCGCCAACCCTGTTTATTTACACGGAACAGCAAGAGGTCAATGAGAGAAGCCGCAGGTCTGAGACTCCGATTTCTCAAACTCACGTGCTGGAATTTGCATGTTTATTCCAAAACCCACACTCCTTCTGTCCTTCTTCCCCTTTGACTGCACTCTCATCTCCACCCTCCACGTTGCAAGGTCTTTTGCATCAGCCTGGGTGGGTCCCAGAGCTGATTTCTCCCTTGCCCAGCTCAGTGTGTCCATCTCCCTCCTTGTGCCCGTATAGGGTGGCATGTGGTGTGGGGTCAGTCCTAATGTCTCTTTTGGTTTCCATGCTCTCTTCCCTTTGTAGTAGATTGCTTTGGCCATTCTCCTTCCGTGATCCAAAGGATGCAAAGTATCCAACATTAATTTTCTGTTGTATCTTAAGTCAGTGTTCAAATGAGCTGAGCTTTCCTTCCACTGTGCATTGCTGTTTTGTTCTGGTTGGGGGCCAGGCCTATTTTATTTAAAATGGTGCATTCGCTTCAAAATACGAGTTGAATTTGACTATACTAATATAGTTAATGGTCAGTTTTTTAATCAATATTTTCCTCACTGATAGATTCACCCTGACTGAATCCTCAGGCTGGTGACGGGGAGGAAAGCCCTTTTATAACAAGATCCTGAACCAACATCATGGGGCCAGCCAGCTTGGGAGGATTTTGGTATTTATAACAACATTGGTTTCCTATTGCTGCTGGAGCACAAACTGGGCTAAAAATAGCACAAATGAATTATCTCACAGGGCTGCAGGTTAGAAGCTCAAGATGGGTCTCCTGGGGCAAAATCAAGGTATCAGCAGGGCTGTGTTCCTTATCGGGGCTTTGGGGAGTATTCATCTCCTCATCTTTTCCAGCTTCTAGAGGCCACCCTCATTACTTGGCTTACGGCCCCTTCCTCTGTCTTCCAAGTGCAGACTCCAACCTCTGCTTCCACCGTCACATGGCGTTGTCTCTGAGCCTCCTGTGTCCCTTTCACAAGGAGGCTTGTGATTACATCGGGTCCATCCAGATATTTCAGATATCTTCATCACATTGTCCTTAACTTAATCACATCTGTTAAATCCCTTTTACCCATAAGGTGACATATTCACAGATTCTGGGGATTAAGACGTGGACCTATTTGAGCGGCCATTATCCATCCTACCACAATAACCAAGTCATATCACCAAATAGCTGTCATTTTCTGAACACTGCAGACCAGTCAGGCACTCTGCACATATTCCATCATTTAATTCTTAAAATAACCCTGTTGGGGAGCTACTGCTTGTATCCCAATTTGGCCAATGAGGAAAATAGAGCTTAGAGAAAACTTGTCCTATCACTGGTAAGAGGCAAACCCAGGGCTTGTATGTCAGCTCTCTGAACTCTGCTCTCCCTTTCCTAAAAAGAAAGGGAAAAAAATAATTAATCTTTAGAATGTTGATCAATGGGTTTGAAATTCCCTCGGTAGCTATGAATTAAAGAGGATGATGGCTAAACTGTTGTCTCCATGGACCACTTTGGCCATCAGAGGTTGCCAGTGCTGGCTTCTTACAAAACTACTGCAAGCCCACCCTTCTATGCCCCCCATCCCTCTGATTACTGGGCATGAAGAGACTCCATAAGCCAAGGCAGTGGGCTTGGGTCTCTGAATCTGCTACAGGGACTCCATGCAGGTGGAGATGGAGAATTGCTTGACCTCAAAGCATCATATTAAGCTCTCACGCCGTTGCCTGTCTATTTTCTTCTTCCTTAGACCAAAGGCCTGGACTTCTCAATTTATGAAATCAGACCAGGAGCTTGGGTTCATTCCAAGTTCTCCTCCGCCCGTGACCTTGGCCTTCTTTCTGTGGCTATCCAACTAGACAGTCCCTTGGCCCTCCCCCAACAGAAAATTGGCATCATGCAAAGCCAAACAAATCTACCTCAAAAGAAAAAGCAAAATTAATGAACAGATAAGACACAGAGCCTTATTTTTCTCTGAACTAGGGTGGCCCTGGAGGAAATGGCTTTGTGAATAAAGTGGAAGAGGACGGAAAGAAAAATGTGTTCTCTCTGGGCTCCCCACAGCATCGGGGCGCTCTGAGCCCGAGGGCACTAGGTGGCAGGATTTGCTAAGCACAGCTCTGCAGGCTGGCAGTGCGGGGAGCCAGGCTTGGTGTTTTCACGGGGTCCCAGGAACTAGGTCACAGTTAAATTAAGAAATGTGTGTCATTCTGTGGGCAGAAGCACAGGGGCTGTGCTGTCTCTTCAAAGGCGGAGCTCCACACCGTGGCAGACGCTGCTGAAGCCCACCTCCTCTCTCCACCTTCCCTTCCTCTCCTTTCTTTTCTGCTCTGCCATAAGTATGTCCCTTTCTGAGGTGCCCTCCCTGAGCCAGAGCCTGCTGAGACATTGCCCATTTTGACACCTCAGCTCAGACAGCGGATGTGGTGGCTGCTTCCCGTTCCAAGCCACGCATCAGGTTAGGGACATTCCATTAAAATTCACCCCAAATCCCACCACATACATTCATTTCTTGAGCTCCCTTTAAAATCTCTTGTGGAAATCTTCGTCTGAGCAAGAATGAGAATGCTTGCTGCCCCCACCTTTCTCTCTGATCGCTCTCAGATAATAAAAAGTTCTCTGATTAATTTTAGTCCTAAAACAGACTTGTGTCTTTAATTGGAATAATGCCTTGTTATAGGGCATGTATGCATATCACATACTAATATGTGTATATTAGCATATGGCCTATGATACAGTCAAAACCCTAAGCTGAGTCCCGCTATCTTTTCTCAGATCTCAGACGCATTTGGGGCTGAGCCTGCAGTGGGGAAGGGACCGGGCATGGTCTCCTGTTCTCACTCTCGCCCTGCAAGCAGAGGGAGCAGACTGGACAGTTCTTAGAGAGCTGGATAGGTTTGTGCCCCGGGGCCTGGCACATGGCAAAGGTAGCTCTTCCGTTCAGGGCTCTTTAGAAATGCTCTTTGCTCCCTTCTTTCCCGGGGTTCCTTTGGCCTGCACCCTGAGCAGACGCAGCTCCATTCCAAATGGTCCCTGTGACCCCTTGCTCAGCCCCAGGGCACACTGCATCACATCCCACCCCCTTCTCTGGGTCTTCTTGCCCTTCCATGCGGCCACACTGGACTAAGATTCATGTCTACCGAGAACCTCAGAATGTGATCTTATTTGGAAATTGGGTCTTTGCAGATGTAATTAGTTAAGATGAGGTCATATTGGATTAGGGTGGGCCCTAATCCAGTGACTGGTGTCCTTAGAAGAAGAGAAAACAGAGACACAGAGACAGAGGGAAGAAGTCCAGGTGAGATGGAGGCAGAGACTGGGGTGACGGGTCTACAAGTCTGGGAAGGCCGAGGATTGCTGGAGCAACCAGGAGCTAGGAGAGGCCTGGATCACATTCTCTCAGAGCCTCTGGAAGGAGCCAACCCTGCAGACACCTCCAGAACTGTGGGAGAAGAAATTTCTGTTGCTCTAAGCCACCCGATGTGTGGTACTTTGTCATGGCAGCCCTGGGAAAGGAATGCACTGACTTTCCCCCGTTCACCCACATCTGGTCCCAGGAAACATCTGTGCCCTGATAAACCCTGGAGGGCAGGTCGGTTCCCCAAGGACAGCCCTCCCATGGCCCTGCATCCAAATCCTTTGGTCATCTCGTCTCTCGTCCTCTGCATTTCCTGGTGGCATTTGGATCCCAGTGCACGGTCCATTTCTCCCTTCTCAGTTGTGGATGAGACACCACTCCTTGGTGTCACCCAACTTTGCCTTGACCCTCCCCCTGGGCTATGGGTTAGGCACTAGCATCCTCTGCCTATCCCTTCCCCCAGAGGTGGGCTCACACAGCAAGGCAGCTGTTCTCCTCAAAGAGATGTCTTCACCAGTCTGCTCCCAGAGCCTCTCTCTGATCCCTTTGCGAATCTGGTCTTGCTAAGAGGTCCAGGCATTGGGTCACAGGTTCTCCTCCATTTCCTTTGAAATTCTACATATGGGGATAGGGACAGAGTCTTTTCACACTCATTTTGGCTGCCCAGTCCCATTCTAACATCCTCTTACAGGGGTGTGTGTGTGTGTGTGTGTGTGTGTGTGTGTGTATGTATGTATATAAATGTGTTTTTACATTGTTGAGTAGAACTGTATGAAGTTTATACACTACCTTTTTGATTAGTTGTAGTAGATTGAATTGTGCCTTCCCTCCTCCAGAAGACGTTTTCTCCCAGAAGCCATGAATGAGGGCTTATTAGGGAAAAGGGTCCTTGCTGATACAATTCATTTAAGGCTCTCGAGATGAGATCGTCTTGAATGCAGGTGGGGATCCCAAATCCAATGGCAGGTGTCCTTAGAGGAAGAGGGGAAGACACAGACACACCGAGGAGAAGGAGATGTGAAGACAGAGGCAGAGACTGGAGTCACGCAGTCTCGAGACAAAGAACACCTGGAGCCACCAACAGCTGGAAGAGGCGAGGAAGGGTTCGCCCCTAGAGCCTTGGGTGGGCGCCGGCCCTGCAAACGCCTCGGCCAACACCTTCATGTCTGACTTCTAGCTTTTACAAGTGTGAGAGGAAGAATTTCTGTGGTTCTAAGCCAGCCAGTTGTGGTAATTTGTTATGACAGCCCTAGAAAACTAACACACTAATTATATTATAAACATTTTTCCACGCTATTAGACATTGTGGTAATTATTTTTAGTGACAGCACATTATTCTGGAGTATAAAGAAGTCAATCAATCCTCTATTGTAAAATATTTAGTGTTTGAAAACTGAACTAACTAAATAATAAGTAATTAAGTGCATTTAAACATACGTTTTGAGTATCTGATAATTTCCTTGGGAAAGTTTCCTGGGGGTGGAATTACTGGGCCAAAGGATACACCCTCTATTCTGTGTGAACCTCTCTTGCATGAAGTCTATGGCTCAAAGCCTGTAATTTCTGTAAATATTATTTTGCTAGTTGGTACAAGACATGTGATAACTCTGTGAGTCATTTATATAACAATACTTATAAGTGCTGTCCTTGTGAGCTTGAAAAATGACTTTGAAAATCAGGCACAGCCTAGTGCCAGGTGTGTATTAAAAATGTGTTTCTGGGGCTGGCCCCGTGACTGAGCAGCTGAGTTTGCACACTCTGCTTTGACGTCCTGGGGTTTGCCAGTTCAGACTCTGGGCAAGGCCCTATGCACTGCTCATGAAGCCATGCTGTGGCGGCATCCCACATAGAAGAACTAGAATGACTCACAACTAGGATGTACAATATGTAGTGGGGCTTTGGGGAGAAAAAAAAATGTGTTTCTTTGTGCCTTTTCTTTTATTGGTCTCAACTCTAAAAGTAAACCCTGAACCATAGCAAATCATCCTTAAACACCAGGAACAAACATGGCGAGGGTCAGCTCCCTCCTCAGTCTCCAATACTTAATATCATAGACATAATAGCTGCTGGAAGTAATGTTAGTCCAAGAAGTCTCTGGGCATCTTTGTTCTGAAGATGTCAGTGTAGAAAAGATCACTGGAAACTATATTTATCTAGAGATAAAGGATCTAGGATTCAGCTTGTGTTTTGTAATGTCTAGTTATTTTTACCTTGGGGATGTTTGTGAGTATCATTTAACCTTGGTGACATATTCCGGGCAACAAGATAAATCTAAGATTTCCAAGATTCTAGCCTCCTGCTAAAGTTTAAATGGCCCATTTGAAGGGCATTTGCATGTTCATTTGTAGGCTCTGGGGCAAAGGTGTCTGAGCCACACCACGTCTTCCTGTGTGCATCACCCAAGGGTGGTACCTGAATTCAAGACTTGCCAAAGTAACAATCATGAAGACCATGATCACGTGAAACTGATGCAATTGTACCAGGAACCGACTTCATTTTTTCTGTTGAATAAAACATTTAGTTTTTATATGAACAATCTATCTTGATACACAAGGTTATAATTAGAGACAATAAAATAAGTCACGGAATCATGACACACCTAGCTATTGTGTCTCATTTGTAAGTTTATAAGAGACTGCGGCACGCCATAGGCTTACAAAAGATGACTCTGTAATTCTGACCTGGAATCTGGAAATGACTTTAAAAATTTAGTGTAGAAAGAAGCTGATTAAGTACAATCCAACAGGATATGTATTATTAGTTTGGCCAATAACTATTGAATATTGAATAAAACTCCTTGATTCTAAGAGAAACACAAGCACATATGCACGCCCACACGTACATATACAAGCCTAAGCACACGCGGGCACACACGCTGGCGGGGAAGGTATGAGACAGATGCAGAGCAGCATCTCCGCTTTCATCTTCTTAGCATCTTTGTGCCAGTGTCTCTTCTTTGGGAAGAGATAACACCATCATACATCATGAGGAAAGGCCTGTAGCAGCAAAATTATCATAAAGAAAGATATTTCCATAGCACACCCTTTTGGAGTTAATGGAGAAGCGATAGACATTGGTCCTCAAGTTGCAGAGAGCACCACTAGAAGACTCAGGGACAATTTAGCTAAATTAGTTGGAATTATTTTTCCTTAATATTATGTCACTATTTTGGGTTTTTTAATTTTTATAAATTTTGATTTATTTTTGTTATTTCTTAAAACTTGCTGAGTCTTTAGAGTTTGGTGAAACTTTAGAGAGCATCGGGAGCCGAATCGAGGGAGCCCCCTCTCTCTCTGGAAGCCTGGGTGGGAGGAGTCTGAGGCAGACATGGGAATACCCACTCCTTCCAGGGACTGGTTCAGAAATGGGCATGTGGATCCATTCAGGCCAGGGATAAGCAAGGAAGACTTTGCCGGAGGCTGCTGGATACATCTTCCTGCTTTACGGGCCTATCTTTTTTCCACAAACATGAAGTTGACGCATGGCAGAGGGCAGAGCTGAGAGAACCAGAGGCGTGGAGCCAGGGCCAGTGGGCTCAGGGAGGCCTCAAACCTGTCCTACACCTGCACTTGGGGAGTTGATCCATTCTTTACCGTTTAAGTCATTTTGGGATGGCTCTTATGGCACGGGTCATGTGAAATACTATCAGGTTCAGTTCATCTCATTTTATACAAGAAACCAGAACCCATTAGGCCATGGCTAAAGGGATGGTCAAGATCATCAGCTACTTACAGAAAGACCAGAAACCAGGGCCCAGTCCCCTGATGACCGTTCCCCAGCTCTTCCCATCTCACTGCTTGTATAACATCTTCACACGCCTTTCCAAACACACTATACTTTGGTGGATCAGTGGACTTCTCTGGGGGGTATTCTTTAATGATCAGGGAAAATGGATAAAGCCAATGGAACGGTGTCTGTTTGAGACATCGTATCTCGATGACCCAGCTTCCTGAGATCCTTCTTGATCCTTGCTCAGGCATCAAGGTGTTTTCCTGGTGGATAACATTGTAGAGTTTTGATACTGACAGACAGGCTAATTGAGATTCCCATCCTCCAATGAGTTCTTGCCTTTCGATTAGCATGTTTCTGCCCGTTGCTGTTGTAATGCTCAGAAAGGGCTTCGGGTTCCTGAGGACATCTTGCACACACACCCATTCTAGCCTGTGCCTCTTAGGGAAGAAGAGGAGGAGAAAAGGGAAAATTGTAGACCACCCGCCCGCCCCGGCCATGTGCCTGGACCTTTTCAGAGAGTGTGCATCCGCTCTTTTTTTCTCTCTCTCCTCTTCGTGGCTTACATTATCCTATCCCTGATTCCACTCCCCATGAACACACCTTTTTTATTGTTGTTCTAGGCATTATATTAAAGGACAAAGGTACTACACCATCAATCAGACAACCTGGTTTTAACACTCAGAAATGACCTTGAGCAGGTCATTTCAATGACACTCTGAAGAACTTAGTGTCCCCAGGCTTCCGCTCCCTCATCTGAAGATGAAGATAATAATACCTGCCCAGCATACTTCCTGCCTGAGCTCTCTGCACCCCAGTCTTGCTAAGCTCATCGGTTCACCTGCATGCCTTGGGTGCTCACTATGTAAAAGGCACATTGCCAGGGAGGAAACACAAATGTACATTGTGGAGGGTTATCTGCATGTAAGGTCTTGTTGCCATCATAAAAACACTCATTTGGAAACTATATCAGATGTTCTATTTCTTCTTAAAGTACTGTCATCTTCCACATCCATAAACTTCTCAGCTCTTCTATTACTCACATTAGTGGTAAAAACAAAGTGCCATCCTTTTCATGCCCCGCCACCTTCCTCCACTGAGCAATAACTGTGTCAACTGGAAATATTATAAAGGGTATCTGGCTGAAGCATCTTTTCCGCAGCTGTGCATCATTGGGTTTTTAGAGAGCCGGCTAAATATTCTAAGTGATTGATGTCCCTGACAAGTCTCATTTTTTTCTTTTTTATTTAATCAGTCACACATGGATCAGGAATAACACAAACCTTTTCCCTGTGTGAAAAGATCGTGGTCAAAACAGATTAAGTTCTTTCTGAGCTGTTTAACTCAGAAAATGGCATCGTGCTTGCTGAAAGCATCCTTTTATATTATGGGTTGAATTTTGTCTCCCCTCCACAAAAAAAAAAAAAGATAACTGAGGTCTGAATCCCCAGTACTTCGGAAGCTAGACTTGTTTGGAAATGGAGTCATAGCAGATGTGATTAGTTAAGTTGAAATGAGGTCACACTGGAGCAGGGTGGGCCCTAATCCAGTAGGACTGGTGTCCGTATAAAGAGGTGGCTGTGTGAACACAGAGACACACAGGGAGAAAGCCAGGTGACAGTGGAGGCCCAGATTGGAGGAACGCCGCTACAAGCCAAAGAGCATCAAGGAGCATAGCAATTGCCGGAAGGCAGGAAGAGGAAAGGAAGGATTCCCTTACAGGTTTCAGAGAGCGCGTGGCCCTGCTGACACACGGATTTCAGACTTCCAGCCTCCAGGCTGTGAGAGAACACATTTCTGTTGTCTTAAGCCACCAGTTTGTGGAACTTTGTTTTGCTAGCCCTAGAAAAATAATACTGCATAGGAAGTTTGGGAAGGGGAGGTTTCCCAAAGGATGCTATGTTAGTTGTCTATTTCTGTGTAACAAATTACCTCAACTTGGCAGCTTAAAAATCACACACATTTATTATCTCATAGTTTCCATGGGTCAGGAACCTCAGTGTGCCTTAGCTGGGCCTCTGCTTTGCTGTTCCTCACAGGCTGCACTCAGGCCAGGGCTGGGGTCTCATCTGAAATCTTGACTGGGGCAGGATCCATCACAAAGTGATGGTGATGCCTGGTCCAAGCTGTAGGTGGTGTGAGGACAACAGAGGAGCCCTGTGGGTAGGCCTGAGACCAGCAATGCAGGCTCATCTGTCCTCAGGTACCAAGGGAAGAGAGATAGCTCATCTTGGTGTAATAAGTTAAGTCTTTGGAGACAAAGAGCAAAGAGTATATTTCTTGATATCAACTGTTACCTAATTAAGGCTACCTGTTTGGTTATCTGTTTTGGAGCTCATATATTTTGGAAATGTGATGTTTTTGATCATACCAAGATGGGATAAATTAAATATTGGAGAAATTAAGCTTTCTTATCATTTCCTGTTGTGATATTTTAGGGAAATCTGTGATGAGACCTCTGTCCTCTCAAATATTGGGATTGCTGGGAAAAGCAAAAGCAACATAGCAAAGCTGGCATTTAGCACAAACTTATTACGTGGCTGACACTGTGCTACATACTTTTATTTACACACTCAATTACTTTTCCAGAGGAAGCCTATTAATGCATTTGTTCATCCACCCTTTTAAATATTTACTGAGCATCTACCTTATGCCAGGTGCTGTGCTTGGCACCGGGGGTAAAGTAGGTAAGAAGACAAGTTTTCAGGTGGGCTTTAAAGGGCATAAGTAATCAAATCCCCCATACTCAGATTTCCAAATTGTTTCACTGAGAAGCATAAGCATCTACTCTGAATCAAACCTCCTTCTTTCTTACTGATGGATTGGAAACTATAGTTTGACTCTGAGTCAAGATTATCTTCATACTTGTCCACCGGATGTAGTGGGGACTTTGGTGAATGTTTCTGCCTGTGACAGCAGCAGAAAGGAGAACCTCTGTGGCCTGTGGACAGGAAGGAGAGGGGTGGATGAGAGATGGAAAGAGAGAGAGAGAGAGAGAGACAGAGATGGAAGTAGGGGCTCTTACTTGAAGTTGCCTCCTTCATACCCCGCAGGGAGCAGATGAGGCAGGTATGGCTAATGTGGGCAGCTGTTATAGATCTGGTTCCTGGTTAACACCTCATCAGAGATGTGGCTCTGTGGGAGGCACTTTGAAGGAGAGAGTCTTCTGCTTGGTTCATCTACAGGGACCTCTCTTAGTCTGCTCTGGGGCAAAAAGCACGGATCAGGGAGACCTGGAGCTGAATATTGCTGTTTAAGGGTCCTTCGACTTCATGGAAGTTATTCATCCTCACTGAACCTCAGTTTGCTTACCTATAGCGTGGGATGACGCTATGTACCACAGAGAAGTGGGAGGATTAAAAATGAACACATGTGTATGCCAACAATGACACGTGATACGTGGTAGGTGCCGCAAGCGTTGGCTTCCTTCTCTCCCCCTTCAGGACTGGCTTGTCCATTCTCTTTTTAATCTTATTGCTTATTGTTTTCTTCTAAGATTCCTTCCATTCTGGGAAGGAGTGTGCTCAAATCTCTTTTGAAGTGACACAAGGATTTGGCAGAGGTGGAGGAAGGAATAGGAGGATTTCAGCACCAGCTTTATCGTACTTTGGAGTCAGCCATTACTATTCAAGGAAGGGGATGAGGAGAGAAGAGGGAATGTGGGAGGCAAAATCCTTGAAAACAGCGATGTCAGCAGATAACACAGAGGCTGAAGATCAAGGCAGGAAAGCCCAGGGACTACAGCTCTGTGTACTCGTGCAGTCTCTATGAGGCCGTAAGATTCCAATAGTGAGAAGGTGGCGCAGAGCGAGTTCTATGCACGACAAACCACTGGGCTCTGGAGATTCCTCTGTTTTATTAGTGAGATTATTTCAAGTAGTTGCTTCCCGCTGGAAGCCTCTGATGGGGAATGGCTCCCTGAGTTGTCAGTAGAAACTTTGTGTAGACTCAGGCAGACAGGTATTCAAAATACAGGTCAGCTTCTTTTTAGCAAATAACTTGACTTGTCTAAGCCTTAGTTTTTTTAATATGTTCTTTGAGAGGGTCATACTGAAGAATTTATGAAAAGGTGCTCAATAAATGGTGACATTTTAATTTAGGTATATATGCAATCCAGGCAAATCTGTTGCCTTACTGGATGACCCTACTTTGGTGCAATTGCATTAATTTTCTATCACTGCTATAACAAATTACCTTCAAACAACATAAAATTATTCTCTTACGCTTCTGGAGAAATGGATCTCTTGGGGCTAAAATTAAGATGTTGGCAGGGTTGTGTTCCTTTCTGGAGGCTCTGGGGGGAATCTACTTTCTTGTCTTTTCCAGTGTCTAGAGGCTTCCCACACTGCTTGGCTTGTGGCCCTTTACAAAGCCAGCATTGTTGCATCCCCTTGTGCCTTTCTTCTGGAGTCATGTCTCCCTCTTTCCACAGTCAGGAAAGGTCCTCTGTTTTTAAGAGTTGGTGTGATTAGATGGGGCCCACTCAGGCAATCCAGCGTAATCTCCCCAGGTCAATGGTCTTAATTTAATCACACTACAACGTCCCTTTTGCCATGTCAGGTAACACATTCACAGTTCCTGGAATTAGGATGCGGACTTCCTGGGACAAGGGCAGCAGTATTCTACTTACCAGAATAGCTGAGAAATAGGAGTCTCATTGCCCCTCGTGGGGCATGGACGAGCAGCAAGTATTTCATGGCCTATCTCCCCTGCCCTGCTCAGCTGGGCCTTGAGCTACTGCTCCCTTTGTCACTGGTTCCCTCCTGGAGCTTTGGTACAGAGAAAACTGCTCTTCCCTTTTCTGCCTCTTCCCTAAACTCTCCCAATGAACTGATCACTTCAGGTGCTCTCTCTCTCTTTCTCTCTCAAAGAAAAAAAATTAGAAGTCAAGTGTAACTGTTCTTATAGTCCAAGAGAAGAGAATAAGAAATGAACTAACTAACTCATTCACAGAGAAAACGCCTCAATCCTGTCTTTAATCCCCAGTCTTAAGAATAATCTTCCTTTCCCCAGTCCCCATTTTCTTTTTCAATCAATAAGAAGCAAAATCTCAAACTATTGTTTGGAAATGTAGAAATGGGTGTGCAGGGCAGCACCAGGACCTCCAAACCCAGGTAGGTATCAAGGTCTAAAGAAAGAGGTTCATATAGACACACCATATTTGTAGAAATCACTTTGAGTGGACCAAGGTGTTTTCAAAGACTGACTGGAGACCATCCCTCCAACTGTTGATCTCTGTTGACTGAGGAGATTGAAAACCTAAAAGGAAAATGAAACAAAGCAGAAAACTCACACACACAAACCTGTGTCATGAATGACTTCACTGGGCACCAGGAAAAATTCCTACTAGCCTGGGATAAGGCCCAGACCCATGGGCCATGGAAGCTTCTGCCATGTAGTTTATCCAGAAACTTAACTCATTAATAGATGAGTATCAATAAAGAAGGAACCAACACAGAATCTATGCAAAAGCAACATGTGAAAAATGAGAAAAGAAACAGGGAAAAAGTAGCAAACGAGCAAACCTCATAGAATAATATTCCCATAGGTCAGATGGACATTGTGGTCAAACCTATTGCCAAGAATTTTTTTAAAAACTTAATAAAGAACTGGACATGTTTATAAAAAAAATTTGAGTTTTATAAATAAAACTAAAGCTCAAAGATAAGAGCCCAAGGCTGACATGATAACATAAGACGATGAGAGAAAGCCTGAACTGGGAGAGTCGTTGAAAGGAGTGGAAAAGAAATAAAACAATTATAGAAAGGAAAGCCAAACTGGAAGGAACACAGAAAGGAGGAGGTGCCACTGAAAGCACACCAAAGATTCTGGATGACAGGAGTGAGGAAGACAGGAAAAATGAAATTAAGATGAGCCAGGAGTTATAAAAAAATTGGAGAGAAATTGAGAAATAAGTGAGACAGACAAAGAAGATCAAACACACACATAATTGATATCTCCAAAGAAGATAATGAAATAATGGACAGAAATACTATTTAAAGATGTAATTCAAGTACAGTTTCTGGAAATAAAGGAAGACGTGGTTCTCCAGTTTGAAAGATCACAACATTACGCCCCAGAGAAAAATATTTGCATAGAGCCATCAATATAGAGACTGAGTAAAGTTACTGAAGTTCAGAGAGAAAGAATCTTTTGGACAATCAGACCGAGAGATCAAATTACTTCTTAGGAGGGAAAGATCAGTCTGGCTCAGACTACTCCAGTCCTCAACCAGTCCTGGAAGTGGTAGGGCCAGGTCTGCAAACTGAGAAAGAAAAAAACGTGTGCCATAAGAATTTTATAGCTTCCTGTATCGTATGTCATGAATAAAGGCAGCAGAAAAGCATCTTTGAACATTCAAGAGCTTAGGGAATACATTTCCCATGAGTTGCTTTTAACGAAACTACTAGAGGATGACAATAGGCCAGTTGAAAGGTCAATGGAAAAAAATACAGCAAAATGACCACCAGTGAGCACTGAACCCATTCCAGTGCAGAATTAAGACCAAAGCACTTGATTATAGGCATATAGAAATTATATAACTAATGGAAATTGGGAAATGGGAACTGTGTAGTTGAAGGAGGTAAAGGAGGGACATATTTTTTGTTATGTAACATTTTCTATTATTATTAATATTTTTTTTTGAGGAAGATTAGCCCCGAGGTAACATCTGCCACCAATCCTCTTTTTGCCAAGGGAGATTGGCCCTGAGCTAACATCCGTGCCCATCTTCTTCTACTGTATACATGGGATGCCTGCACAGCATGGCTTGATAAGTGGTGTGTAGGTCTGCACCTGGGATCTGAATTGGGGAACCCCAGGCTGCAGAAGCAGAGCATGCAAACTTAACTGCTGTGCCACCAGGCTGGCCCCAACATTTTCTATTTTTTGAATTTTATCCCATGTCCATTTATTATAAATACTGTATTTAAAAATTACATGAAAAAGATGGGCCAATATTTTAAGCTTTACTATTCTGTCAACTAGAAACCAGAGGATGAGGCATAGTTTGTATCATCTCAACCACAACCAATGGGGATGGAGAGAAACTATCTATCTTCTCACACAACCAGAAAAAGGCTAAGAGGGAAAAGCAAAGGAAACAGCGTTCTGTATAGGGTTTAACCGAGTGACTTGGTATTCTTCTTGTGGCAAACATTCAAATGATCCTGCCACAAGGACACCTTGTTACATTGGTGTGCATTTTGGGGAGGAGGTTCTTGAGAGACTTTTCATACCCAAATGACTTCCATTGTTGGCTTTTCATCCCTGGGAGCCTCTCCTGTATCCCCATGGCTGGACCTTCCCATCATTGCCTTGATGGTTCTGCCCTAATCCTGGTTCCAGAGGGCTTCAGACAGCATGTAAGCCTCAGGGTAAGACCTGTGGTGCCTCAGCCCTGGTTGCCTTCTCTATCCCCAGAGCTGCACATTTCCCATGTTGCAGCCTTTTTGGCATCTGTGTGCCTCAGTTCCCTGGCCTGGGCTTCTGTGTTGGTTTATTTTGCTCTCTCCCAGCCTGGTGGCCAAGATCCTGCAAAACCTTAGAAAGCCCTGCTGGATGATGACACCCTGTCTACCCCTCCCCTCAGTGGGTCAAAGTCTTCTCACTGGGACCCCCTCAACCTTCTTTTACAATTTACAGTTCTATTTTTATATCAGGTTTGTTGTTGCTGCTGTTGCTTTGCTGTTTTTAAACCACCTTGACCAACTGAAGCTCCACCATGAACCAAATTAACTTTATAATCCTCTCACTTGAATAAGTAGGTTTTCTGCCATGCTCTAAAGTCCCGCTCCGTCTTCCCCTGGCTTCTGTTGGGACAAGGAATCACCAATTCTTAGGCTTCATCATTTAAATAAACTATCCATAAGACTGCATCTCAAACTTTAACGTGCATGCAGTCACCTGGGGTTCTTATTAAAATGTAAATTGTGGTTCATTTAAGTCTGGGATTGGACTTGAGATTCTTGTAGGGGAGGAAAAACTTTCCCTCAACCCTCTTAGGATCCCTGGCCTGGTCTGAAAATTAAGCTGACAAAGACAGATTAACAAGAGAAAAGCATACAAATTTATTTAATATGTTTTACACAACACAGGAACATTCATAAGGAAATGAAGACCTGTAGAAACAGTTAAACTTGAATAGTTTTATACTAGGTGTGATGAAGAGTGGACAGTCATGTTGAAATATAAGTCAAAGAGTATGCTGTCAGTGTAGTAAACTAGGGGAAACTTAGAAAGACTGGTTTGGTCAGTTTCTTCTCTGTCCCTTTGTCTTTGGAGATGTGGGGGAGGAAGACATTTCCTTTACCCTCTAGGTCCTTCTGGCTGGGCTACGAATTAAATTGACATGAGACGGATAACAGGAGAGAATCAAACAAAGCTTGATAACATGTATACATGGGAGAAATCCAGGAAAACTGAGCAACTTGTCAAAATGGTGGAGGCTGTTTCCTTAAATACCATCTTCAGCTAAAGACCAAGGAGGATGTTGGGAGAAGGGGAGTCACTTATGGGAGATGCACCCCATCAATCTGCACTTTTAATGAGTTCCCAAATGGAGATACCAGGCATTCTTGGAATATACACCACACTTTGAGTAGCTGGAATCTATACCATATCACTTTAACGATGTTAAGCTAATGCTTCAAACTAAATGACTTTAACTAGGACAAAATAAGGAGCCCTACTTCTTAGTATTTATAATGCTGATTCTCATTGCTCCAGAGTCTCGGCCTGTCCTTTGGGCCAATGGATGAATCTGCAGTTGAGATTGATGGTGACTTGGAGTCTTGCAGACTCAAACCCAATGATGAGTTATTACGAGCCCAGTTACAAGTCACTCATGCACCGTATTTAACCTAAAATGGTCTCCTGAAACATCTGAACCATATTTATTTAATGAGGTCACATCCAGCACTGGCTTCTAGGTTAGGCATAGAAGGCACAGGATACATTTAGGGGCCCAGAAAATGTTTAAATTTCTTTTAAAATCAGAAGAAAAAAAGAACTATCAGTGTTGAATAAAATGTTTTCATTTTTAATCCAACCTGGATTATATTTGTCTTTATCCCAATGGAGTTGTAAAATACACATGTTAATATTTTTCATGAAGGTAAGGGTGCATGAAAGTCATAATGTGGCCCTGGTCGCATCCTAATGATCATGAATTATTGGATGGCATCACTGAAAACAAAACAATGATGCTCTTTCTGGGATTTTAAATTTTGTTGGTAATTAGAGTTGGTTTTACAAAGAATAACCTTCAATGTGTTGCTCTTAACCCTGAAAGGCATCTTGTGCTGGCAGGACAGACTTAGGAACAGCTAGCCTGTGGGTCATTAATACTGATGATCAGGGACAAAGGCTCCATGACTCTGGCCTCACACTTCACACCTGGGCCCTGGAACAATTTCAAAGATTTACTGCTCCTAAGAATCACATGGGGGCTGTAAAACATCCTGATGCCTAGGCCATACCATGGCCAGAGAAATCTGAACTTGTGGGCATGAGCTAGGTGTTAAAACTCCTCTGATGATTCCAAGGTGCAGCCAAGTTTGAGAACCAATGATTTAGTTCACTGCAGGGGGGTCTATCATAGGGCAGTATTTCACAAAATGCGTTCCATGGAACACCAGCTCCTTACAACCCTAACCATGCCAAGGTTAATTAATAGATCTTCCTTAGAAAAACCAGATTCTGGAATCAAATATCTTTGGGAAACATTAGATTAAAAAAAGCAAAGCAGTTGCTTTTACTCTAGAACTTCTAGGAGAATTAACATATGTTGAGATAAATTTCTAGGCCCAAGATGGAGCCACTCTCGTCCTGAGGTGCCATGTAGAGAAACTTCGATAATTTTTGTGTCCCTGTAAATGCTCCACTTAACCAGGGTTGCAGTATATCCAGTCAGCCAATCCCCAAACACCAAGCCAACTCTGGGCTCTATACTTATTTCCTTGTTTCTTCTCACCCCAAACAAGGTCGACCATGTGGCCCCAGGCAATCAGATAGTTTTGATTTTTCTCTTCCTTGTTCCTTTGACAAATAAAAATGGCAAGCAATAGGACATATTGGAGAATATGAGGAAGCCATTTGGTGTAAACCTAATTCGGCCTGACCTTGTCTTTCCAAAAGGGCCTGACTGAGGCCGTTGAGCATGCATTGTATATCTGCTTTAGATATTCTCAATGGCAAGAACAAAGGCCCTTGAGGTAAAGGTGCAACTTACCTCCCCCTCCCAACATTGACATCTCCTTAAGGATTAAGCATCTTTCCTTAGGCTAGAAACTGATTGCTGCGCTCACCTGTGACCACCCAGCTAGAGACAATAGACTTGCTTCCTGCTACGCCCTCCGAGACAGCAGACCCACTACCTGCTGTGTCCATCAAGCGCTGTGCCGACAGGGCAATCTTGTGACTATTGTGGGAGGGACATTTCAATCATATGTGAAACGTCCTGCTTGGGGGTATATAAACACTCTGTGCACCCCACTTCTTGGGTGCCCTTTCTTTCTTCAGGAAGAAAGGCCCCGGGCCATGGTCTTCAGATTTCAGCTCAGAATAAACTCACCCAAATTTTCATTTATAGATTGGTTATGGATTATTTTCATCAACACCTTATTCTTTATCCTATAAAAGCTCCCTGGCTTCTGCCCCATTTTGCAGCTCTCTGAATGGAGACTGTCTGCTTCAAGAAGTGTTGAATACAGTTTGTTTGTATCACCTAAATTGCCTTCTTTAATCATTCTTTACCAAACACTAATATAAACTGCAGTTTTCTAAGACAGAGAGAGGGTAGGCAGCGTTTTGAAGTGTGGTAGACTATGTCACCCAAAATATGCCTCCTTGGCATGAGGATTATTTTAAGTTGATTATTTTGAGAAACCTCAGACACAGAAAAAGCTCTGAAAATGGAGTTAAAGTTCTTCTTTTGAGAGGGAAATTTACATGGATAAAGGAAATCTCCATTTGTAAGGGTGTCGCCCTCTCTGTACCAGGAAGAGGCGGATGACTCTAACTCAGAGAAGCTCCATCAGTGGAGAAGGCTCTCACTGTAATTTGCATAGCAATCTCACCCTTGTTTACCACGGCTTTTAGAGCAACTTCCCTGTAACTGGCCTCCCCCACCCCCCACACCCCTTTCTTTTGTCTTTAGCTAAAGATGGTGTTTAAGTTGGTGGTTTAGGCCATCTCAAGGAGTTACTAATTTTTCCCTGGGTTTCTCCCCTGCGTACATGAGATATACCTACTAATAAACTTTGGTTTGCTTTTCTCTTGTTTCTCTCTTATTACAAGGGTCTCAACTAAGAGAGGGGTAGAGGGAAAATTATTTTTCATCCCCTACAATTTCCTAAGTTTATTTGATCAGACTTCCCTCCCTCCCTCTTTTGGGAAGCTTCCCAAGGGATGCTTTGGGAAGTGCTAAGCTAGAGTTCTATTTTACTAAGTAAAAGGTAAACCCACTACCGTTGCCTGTTCTGGCTCTTGGGTTTGGGGAAGTTGTATTTTTGGCATCGCAGTTTGGAATTCAGAATTCATTTTCCACGAAACAATGCAGCTAGATGCAGTTGAAGCGGTATGATGAGAGCTGTAATTTGGATGTATGTGGGGAGAATAAGCGTTCGTGGACTGGTCTGGAAAGTAAACCACTGGGGATAGAGCTGCCACCAGAGGAGAATCCACTTGGGGTTGCGAGCAGATTAGAAACACACGTGCAGATTTCAGCTCAGGTTTAATTGGGGAGCTGACTTTGTTGGAATTCTCAAAGCAAAGCTTTTCATCAAGTTTAAAATATGCACCCACTTTTTGAATGACTGAACCTAACATGAATGGTTCTTACTTGATGCCAATTTATGTCCCTTGAAATTCTAAGACATTCTTTCATGTTGAATTTTTCTTAAGAATTAAAAAAAATAAAAATCCTGAGTAAATGTCTTACCATTATAATCAAGGTTAATTACTTGTTGCTATGGAGTTTTGCTTGGTTACAAATTCTTCATCTGCTGCTCTTAATTCAGCTCAAGTTCATCAACTAATGAGGTATTCTGACTCTAATGAGACACAATACATAAATTTTTTAATAGTTGTGGTCTTTGCTCTAGCAATTCCTACCCAAGGAGTGCCAAGACAAGAAAACAAAACAGAAGAGAAGAGATATTCCTTTTCGGCTCCAATACAGATCTTCAAGAAGAAAGATTTGGAATATTTTCTTTTGTCAGGATGGAAATTTTGTCGTAGCAGCTTGAGAATGAGAGAGAAAGCCATTTGTCAAAAGATTTGTTTTAAAACTCAAGCTGTTAGCTGGGAAGTAAGCTCCCCCTCAGAAATTTTATGCTAACTTGTTTTTCCTGAAGAAAACCAAAGTTTAATATTTGTCAAAATGATTCTGATGATCTTATTCTATGGTTGGTGAAGCAAGATAAAAATCAATGCTAGACCAGGCTAGATGAATTGAATAAAATCTTTTCAAAGCAGAAGGTATCGTATTAAATAAGAATAAAACCAAACTGCAATGGTGCTTGGGGCTTGTTCCAAGCACTTAAATCCATGTTACTCATGAAAGCTGAGCTTTTGCCATTATGAGTTCTCCAGATGGTTGTTCTCTTCTGCCATTTAAGAATGAAAATTGAGATGAAAGTTGAGGTAGAGGTGAAATGGCAACATTTTTGTAGCTTAATTTGAAATGGTGGCTTTGTAACGTGTTAACTTGACTATGCTGACCTGCATTTCTTGCGTGTTTCTGGTTAAGTGGGCCACAAAAGACCTTCTTGGGAGATTTTGAGGGCAGAAGGGATGCAGCAGCCATTTTGTAGGTCTTGCGCGTCATCACTGGGCAGCTGGCTCGCTTCTCGCCTTGTCAGGTGAGTAAGCACCTGGGCCTGCAACCAGTCCACCTTCCCTGAGATTCTCCTTCAGCTTCTCCCACTGTTGGGCCAAGTGTGCGTGTTCAGCTCCACAAGGAAGAGCCCTGGCTTCTGCAGGACATCTGCTTCATCAAGGTTGGAGGTGGCAAGAATGATGTGCGTCTACCAATTGTAGACCTCTGCTGTTCCGTGAAGACTAGCCATCTGTCCAACCTTGCAGGGTTTCAGTCTTAATCTCTTCCATTTTACACAGATCTTCCTGTCTGACTCCTCCCCTGCGGTCTTTAAACCCTAGCATCGGACAGGAAGACAATGGTCTTACAGATATATAGAAACAAACATAGATGTGTGGATAGATAGACGTGCAGTGGTTCTGCCTCTCTGAACTCTGACTGATACACACACCTACCTACGTATATAAATACATATGATATATATATATGCAAATATATATGACATATATAAATATATATGTAATATTGAAAGAAAGGCATTAAATACAATAAACTGTTAATTGTTGAATCTACATAGTGGGTATGAACATGTTTATTTTACTATTCTTTCAGCTTCTTTTGTTTGAACTTTTCCGTATAAATGATTTGAGGAAAGAAAGAATGGGTCTCAGCAATGAGTAAAGTTTCCAGATTCTCAGTCCAAAGAACTATGGAGTAATGTCTCAGCAAATAGTTGTTTTTTTTTTAAGTGAAATTAAATAACAACTTCATTCAATGAATATTGAACCTCCCTTTAGGTGTCAGGCACTGTCTTAGGTGCTGAGGATTCTGGTGGAACAAGACCACCAGAATTCTTGCCCTCATGGAGTTTTAATTCTAGTGTTTTCTTAAACATCTACAATTCATTGGAAATCTTACATTTGGGCCCCTCATAGTCATTTCTGTTATCAACAAATAATGCAAATGGCAGTCGACTACCAATCATAGATTTCCTCTGCTCTCTGAAGACTAGCTATTAACTGACCGGCCCTGTTTAGCAGTTGGACTCTTATCACATGCTTGGCCTCATCAATGAATAAGACGCCAGGGGCCATTTTGGGTTGTGGTCTTCCAGGTGTGCATAAACAGTTACACTGACCTAAGCAAAGGAACCATTAGAGCTGCCAAGGCCTCTTTCCTCAGGGGGCCAGCCTCTAAGTTGCATATCTGGGCAGTGCTCTGGTGGGAGATGGTACGTTGAGAGTGGTGGAGGTGTGATGTTGGATCACAGACACCTGGACACAGAGGTGTAGGGGAAGAAGACATTTCCTTTACCCACTCTGGATCCTTCTGGCTGGCCTGCGAATTAAATTGACATGAGACAGAATCACAGGAGAAAATCAAACAAAGCTTTATAACATGTATACATGGGAAAGACTCAGGAAAACTGAGCAACTCACCAAAATGGCAGAGGCTCTCATCTTCAATACCATCTTCAGCTAAAGACAAAGGAGGATGTTGGGGGTGGTGGTTTGGGGCTTCAAAAGGGAGGAAGGCAATTCACATGGAGATGGAAAAGCGAATGTTTGATAAACAGACCTTTGATAAGAGTGGATCCTCTCCCAGATACCCAGAGTTATCTATGGTGATGGCTTGTCCCGGGGACAAGTCTTTATTTTAAATTTCTTTTAGACAGTTAGGGGGAAGGTCAAAGTTTCTTTCGGAGTCTTTTGTTCTTAAAAATACTCAAGGCAGGGCAAAGAGACACATTTTTGGGTGGCCAGTTCTGATACCCCACAGAGGTAAGAAGGTGATGTATAGAAAGATGCCAAAGATCTGCACAGCTTCCAAGTTGGCATCCACCTCTGCTCACAAGACCCAGTGTTCTTGTTGTTGGAATACACTTTTGATTAAAGATTTTAAATGTCTTAGATGAGAGTATTTGGGGATTGCTCCTTTTGCTCTTTGGCAAACTGAAAATAGGAAAAGCAAAGAAAGGAAGGAATAATTGAAGGAATAAAATCTGAATATGATTTTAAAAAACCCTTTGAGTTTCAGAATATAATAATAATAATAAAAAAAAGAAAACCATTGAGTTTCTATAAGCTGAAGACCATAGGACAAGGTTGCCAGTTGTATTATCTTTGTCTGTCAGTGAATCACCTCCAGTTCAGCATTATCTCAAGTATCTATTTTATTTTGGGGAGGGGATGAAATTAAGACAGTAATTCATTAACAGATAGTACTTAGGGAGAGAATGACAAAGAAATGAAGTCTTTTGTGTAAGATTCCAAGAGGGAAAATTTGGTGAAAAAGGTAAATGCCTGTTTTGGGCCTGTTTTCCCTAAGATCCATTCCTTTCCCAACCCTTTCTCTGTATCCCAGGAAGCCTGACCCCTGCAGGTGATACTTCCCAAGCTCCCTTATTGTGGTGGACAGAATAATGATCCCCTAAAGATATCCATGTCCTAATCCCCAGAACCTATGAATATATTTCTTTACATGGCAAAAGGGACTTTGCAGATGTAATAAAGTAAGAGATCTTGAGATGGGAGGATTGCCCTGAATTATCCAGGTAGATCTGATGTAATCAGTCAGAGAAAATGTTATGACAACAGAAGCAGAGAGTGGAAACAGAAAGTCACAGAGAAATTTGAAGATACTATGCTTCTGGCTTTGAAGATGGAAGAAGGGGCTGTGAGCCCAGGAATGCAAGCAATGCCATCCTAGAGCTGGAAAAGGCAGGGACACAGATTCTCCCCATGACCCTCCAGAAGGGGACCCATCCTGCCAACACTTTGACTTTAGCGCCGTGCAACTGACTCTAGCCTTCTCACATTCAGAATTGTAAGATAATAAATTTGCCTCATTCTGTGTTGTAAGTTGGTACTGATTTGTTACAGCAGCGATAGGAAACCAATACACTTATCAACTCACTTCCAGAGAGATTTGGCCAAACGGAGGCATCGTTGGGAGACTGGCGTGTGAGGGGAGCTAGGAGCCAAAGCATTTCTTCTCATCTCTCTCTGTCTTTGGTGGCATCACTGTAAGGGGCCATGTCTCCTCCTTGGATCCAGCTCAGACCAGACACACAAAGCTTCTAACATGGCCCTATCTCTGTGCTTTGGCAGCACCATCTTCTCTCTTTGTTCCTCCATCTGGCGATGGCATCAGCTTCCGGCTATTACTAATCTCTGGGTTGCCTGTCTCCTGTTGGACTTTTCCACAAAAAACCTTAAATGAAGCATATGAATAAAATATATATATATATATATATATATATATATACATAATGATTATCCATACACAGTCATGCACTCCATAATGACGTTTGGTCAAGGATGGATGACATAAGATAACCATGGTGGTCCTATAAAATCAGAACCGTATAGCCTAGGTCTGTAGTAGGCTATGGCATCTAGGTTAGTGTAAATACACTCTATAACGTTCAGTCAATGACAATATCACCTAAGGATGTATTTCTCAGAACACATCCCCATCGTTAAGTGACACATGAGTGTATAGTGATTAATATACACTTGAGCAAGATTATTAAGATCCCTTCCCAAGTATATGACCCCACCTTCTATTGGTAGTGCCATCACAAGCCATGCCACCATTTTACCAAAATCAATTTTGGTTTGCTGTAGAAATGTTTTTTAACCAAGGTGCATTGGTTCCAGTTCTCTCTTTATTAATGAGAAAAAAGCAGCAACAGTGCTTTGAGTAAGATGCTCATGTAGGGGCCAGCCCGGGTGCAGCGGTTAAGTGCGCATGTTCCACGTTGGCAGCCTGGGTTTGCCAGTTCGGATGCCGGGAGCAGATGTGGCACCGCTTGGCAAGCCACACTGAGGCGGCATCCCACATATAAAGTAGAGGAAGATGGGCATAGGTGTTAGCTCAGGGCCAGTCTTCCTCAGCAAAAGAGAGAAGGATTGGCAGCAGATGTTAGCTCAGGGCTAATCTTCCTCAAAAAAAAAAAAGATGCTCATGTAAAATATTTGCTATTAGATTGGCTATTGTTCTTTCATTACGTTAACAAGTATATTACTATATAATACTTTCTAATCTTAGATAGTGATGATCTCACCCAGGACGTTTTACCTCATTATTCTGTAATGGCCAGCCTGTAAGTTGGCCACAAATGATTCTCATCTCCTGGTATTTCTATCCTGTATAGAACCCTGTACACTAAATCAGTACCAGCCCTGTGTGCCCAAAACGATATAGCAGAAGGAACAGCGTGTCACTTCTGAGGCTGGGTCATAAAAGGTATTTTAATTACTGCATTGATCTCTTGTTCAAGTTTCCTATATCTTTACTGATTTTTTTGGTCAACTTTTTTCTTTTCCTGAGTGCAGAAGGATTGAAATCTCAACCTGTAATCATAGATTTGTCAATTTCTCTTTTCATTTCTATGAATTTTTGTTTTTTGTTTTTTTGGTGAGGAAGATTGGCCCTGAGCTAACATCCATTGCCAATCTTCCTCTTTTTGCTTGAGGAAGACTGTTGCTGAGCTAATATCTGTGCCAGTCTTCCTTTATTTTGTATGTGGGATGCCACTACAGCATGGGTCAGTGCGTAGTGTGTAGGTCCACAACTGGGATCCAAACCAGTGAACCCCAGGCTGCTGAAGCAGAGCGTGCAAGCTTAACCACGACAGCACAGCCAGGCCCTAGTTTTTGTATTTTAGGGCTCTGTTATTAGACGCATGCACGTTTAAAATTGCTATGTCCTCTTGATGAATTGACTCCTTTATCATTATGAAATGTTCGTCTTTATTTCTCTTACTATTGCTTGTCCTAAAATTTACTTTGTCTGATATTAGTAAGACCTCTCCAGCCTTCTTTTGATCAGCATTTGCATGATATATCTTTTTTCTATCCTTCTCCTCTTAACCTATCTGTGTCTTTCTATTTAAAGCGGCTCTCCTGTAGACAGTATATAATTGAGTTTTGCTATTTTATCTACTTGGAAAATCTCTGCCGTTTAATTGATGGGTATATCAGTCAGGGTTCAACCAGAGACAGGGAACCAGGAGGAAATATATATTACGAGGTTTATTGCAAGGAATTGGCTTATGTGACTGTGGGAACTGGCTGGACCAGTCTGAAATTGTAGAGGAGGCCATCAGGAAGGGCAGACTGGAACTCTCAGGTGCAAGCTGATGCTGCTGGCTAGAGGCAGAATTTCTTCTTCATCAAGGAAGCCTCAGTTCTGTTCTTTAAGGCCTTTCAACTGATTGAATCAGGCCCACCCAGATTATCTAGGATAATCTTGCTTACTAACAATCAACTGATTTTGGACTTTAATCACATCTACAAAATACAGCAACACGTGGGTTACTGTTTGATTGAAATATTGGAGTCTGTAGCCTAGCCAAGCTAACACAGCAACGACCATCACAGTAAGGTTGAGGCCATTTACATTTAATTATCAATATGGTCGGGTTTAAATTTATTATCTTGTTACCTATTTTATATTTGCTCAATATTTTTCTTCTACTTTTTCTTATTTCCCTGACTTCTGTTGGACTGAGCACTTTTATAACTATTACTCTTTGGTTTATTCTTTATTTTTTTTCAGTGGTGCCCCGAGGGTTTCCAAAATACCTTTTTAACTTGAGAATCTACTCTCAAATAGTATTATACCACTTTATGTATAATGTAAAAATTTAAAACAGAATATTTCCATTTCCTCTCATACTTTGTGCTGTCATTGTCATACATTTTACTTTTGCATATGCTATAAACTAATGATATGTTATTAATTTTTAATAAACAGTTCATTATATTTTTAGATGACTTTTAAAGGGAGAAAAATGTCTTTAATATTTACCCACTTAATAATCATTTCCAGTTCTCTCTCTTCCTTGTTATAGAACCAGGTTTTGTCTGATATCATTTTCCTTCTGCACAATCAACTTCCTTCAATATTTCTTGCAATGGAGTTCTGATAGCAATGCATTCACCTAGCATGTGTTTTTCTGAAAAAGTCTTTATTTAAAAAATTTTTTCACTAAATGGAGAATTATAGGTGGATAGTATTTTTCTCAATGCTTTATAAAAAAACAGTGCTTCACTGTCTTCAAACTTGCATAATTTCAGATGGGAAGTCTGCTGTCATTCTTATCTTTTTCTGTTCATAATGTATCTTTTCTCTTTGGCAGTTTTTAATACTTTTTCTTTGTCACCAGGTTCTAGAAACTTGATTATTGTGTATCTTGGTATGGTTTTCTTTAAGCTAATTTTGCTTCACTTTCTTGGATCTGAGGATTTATAGTTTTCACCAAATTTGGCAAACATTATATTTAACCATTATTTCTTCAACTATCTTTTCTGTCCCCTGTCCTTTTCTCCTGGGACTCCATACATGTGTGCTAGACCAGTTGATATTGTCCCATAGTCACTGATACTCTGGGGTTTTTTTTCTGTCATTTTTCTTTCTGTTTCATTTTGAATAGTTTCTATTGCTTCGTATTCTCATTCACTTATCTTTTTCTTCTGCAGGATCTAATTTGATGTTAATCCCATGCAGTGTATTTTTCACTTCACATATTTTATTTTTCACCTCTAGGCATTCCATTTGAGTCTTTTGATACATTACATTTCTCGCCTCATTATGCTCATGTTTTCCTATACCTTCTTGAACATATGCAGACTACGTATGATAGCCATTTTACCATCTTTTCTGCTAGTTTCATCATCTCTCTCATATCTCACTCAGTTTCTTTTTTTTTTTTTAAAGATTGGCACCTGAGCTAACAACTGTTGCCAATCTTTTTTTTCTTTCTGCTTTTTTCTTCCCAAATCCCCCCAGTATATAGTTGTATATATTTTAGTTGTGGGTCCTTCTAGTTGTAGTACTTGGGACGCCGCCTCAACGTGGCCTGATGAGCGGTGCCATGTCTGCGCCCAGGATCCGAACCGATGAAACCCTGGGCTGCCTCAGTGCAGCACGTGAACTTAACCACTCAGCCATGGGGCCGGCCCCTCACTCAGTTTCTATTGAGTAATTTTTCTCATGCTTTCTTTCTTTGTCTGTTAACTTCTGTTGGGCATGCTATTGGGAATTTTTTTGTTCTTGAGTGCTAGATTTCTTGGGTACTCTGTTACTAGTGTTGAATTTTAATCTATCAGTTAGTTAAATTACTTGGAATCCATTAGGGATTTCTGAGGCTTGCTTTTCAGCTTTTCAGGGCTGATCCAGTGCAACTTTTAGTATAGAGCTAATGCCCAGACTGGTAGCCCCACCACTAAAGCAAAAATAGTCTTTGAGGATTTCACCCAATGCCCCATGTGTCCCAAGGTCTTTCCACTCTGCATGGTTGGAACACAAGCTCTTACCAACCTTATGTGAGCTCAGGGAATGCTTCTCCCTACTACTTTCTAAAGATTTTCATCCTGGACTCAGACAGCTTCCTCTCACATATTCACAGGTCAACACTAAGCCCAAGATTTGAAGGCTCTTCTTTGCCAATCTCCAAAACTCTCACTCTCTCTTTGTAGCTCTTTCCTTGGTAGTATTCTATTATAAAAATTCTAGCCACTTTGACCTTCCCAAACTTCTATCTTTTTTCCCTGAACTCAAGGAAACCACTGGTCTCTGTTTGGGTTCCCCTTCCTGTCCCACAGCCTGGAAACTGCTTCCAGTCCATCAACTGGGGCAATCTTAGGACTGATTTGTTTGTTTCCCTTCCTCAGGAGTCCTGCACTTTTGGTTATCCACCTTCTAGAAAACATTACTTCAGGGGCTAGTCTGGTGGCGTAGTGCTTAAGTTCACATGCTCTGCTTTGGTGGCCCGGGGTTTGCAGCTTCAGATCCCAGGTGTGGACCTACACACCGCTCATCAAGCCATGCTGTGGCAGCATCCCATATACAAAAAATTGAGGAAGATTGGCCCAGATGTTAGCTGAGGGACAATTCTCTTCACAAAAATAAACAAAACAAGCAACATTATTTCGGATGTTTTGATAATTCTCTAGTTATTTAAGGCAAGAGGGTCCCTGCTAAGGCATCTTGACCACAAAGGCCTAGTTATTTGTTTTGTTTAGTATGAAATATTTTCATAAAATGATCCTTTAATTTTTAAAATTTAACCTCGTAGAAAGAAGGAAAGAGACATAATTACAACCACATGAGCAATCTTGGAGTTCTGTTTTACATTTCTAACTTTAACTCACAGTAACTGAAGTGGAAAATTCTCATGGGGAAATTAAGTTAATAAACCACCTTTTCTCGCTTTTAGCAGCCAAGGTTTGTACACCAGCAGTGAGTCCTTCAGGCTCCATGAATTTGGTTACAATTTCCGCTCAACAGGCATCTGTGTCAGGTCACTGAACCTCCAGCCTCTGTTCCTCTTGAGCTGTGTAAGTATATTTTTAGGCAATTTAGAGTTTAAAATGAGCCTTCTGTCCTCGCTGTA
This sequence comes from Equus asinus, assembly GCF_041296235.1. Lineage (NCBI taxonomy): Eukaryota > Metazoa > Chordata > Mammalia > Perissodactyla > Equidae > Equus > Equus asinus. The sequence continues at coordinate 7,216,160 of NC_091808.1, read as the reverse complement.
GTGATTGGCTACAATCTAATAGTGCTGACAGCCCAGTGACTTTCTTTTGAAGACCATATAACAAACAGCCCAAACTGATTAGATAGATTGCAACAGAGAAGTGATTTGAAAGTTTCAGGTATATTGAATTTCTGGGATTGGGTTTTGCAATGAATCTATAAAATTCTCGCACACATTTGATTTTTTTATACCTCATATAAAGGCTCCTTTATTTAAATTTTCTCACTTTTTAGTAACAGTTACCTTAAAAATTAAAATTTAGTTTATACTAAGCACCCAAATACTGGTAATATCCACGGATTTCTTACCATTCTCTTAATCCGCTAACCACATTCCCACAATTCTCATTCTTGCACACTTCTCGCCTCCCAAATATTTCATCCTTTCTAAAGAGAAGGGTTTTATGACTTCAAGATCCTTCAGAAATTAATTTTGGCATAACTCCTTTATTCTCTCCAAGTTATTTTGAAACTTTTCTTATTTCTCTCAAATCATAAATACAGTATTTCTTTTCCTTTTGAAAAAAAGAAAAATATCTTTCCTTTCTGTTTAAAGTATACGTTGAAAAGTCTATAACACTCGACATTGGTAAAGATGTGACGATCTAAATTTATACCAATGTCTATAAACCACTTGAATCCCTGGCCACTTGTGTCATTCAAGAATTGTTTAATAAAATCCCAATATTTCAACTATTTAAAAATGTCCTCAATCCCTGCTATAATGACAAACAACTCAACATGTTTGGGAATATCAGGCAGCTTCCAGTATAATACATCTTTACTTTGCTTTGTTAATATTTTTAACTTGCCAATCTTTTTTTTTTTTGTAAATATAAATTATGCCTCATAAACATTGACAATTATGGTAGAGACTGCTGTTTTCCTATGCAATATCAATTCCACTATCTTTCTTTATAAAATCAGAGAAATAACTCTGGTTTTAGCCACTTGGAATAGAGATTACATTTTCCAACTGTCTTTGCAGTTAGATGTGGCCATGCGATTAAGTTCTAGACAATATGGTAAAAGCAGAAGCATCAGGTGGGACTTCCAAGAAGCGCCTTAGAGTCAACTGGCTCCACTATGAGATGTGCTTCCTTTCTTACCTTTTCCTCTCCCCCTTCCTTGTAGCTGGAATTCATATTGATGGAGCTCTAGTAGCCATCCATGCTGGACTATGAAGCAAACATAAGAATGCAAACCAGATATTAGAGGGGTAGAGCGGCAAGAGAGAAGGAGCCTGCGTCCTTGATAATCATGGCGCTGCTATTAGCCCTGGACTGCCGACCTCTGGCCTTCTTTTAAGGGAGAGAGAGAATATCTTCTATTCTGTTTAAGCCACTGTGTTTACATATGCTGTTATATACAACAGAAACTAATCCTAACTAATACAACAATATTAATACCATTTTGAAAATTATTCCATTTATCACAAAGTCTCAAATTATGTTCATGAAAAGGAACATAATAAATATATTATATGTAAGTACATAATATATAAAAGGAACATATTTATATAGGATTATGCATATATAGTGATTAGCATATACTTCAGGAAGTTTGCTAAGATTCCTTTTGTATGGCCCTGCTTCCTGTTGGCAGTGCCATCATAGACCATGCCACCATTTTATCAAAATCACTTTTGATTTTTTTTGTAGAAATACTTTCATAGCCGGTGTTTGTTGATTCCTGTTACCAAATTATAAATTAAAAAAACCCCAACAACAATAGCAACACTGCTTTTATTAAAATGTCCAAGGAAAATATGAACTTCTAGATTGGCTATTGTTCTTTTATTGCACTGAAAAATATATTAATATGTATTATCTTATAATCTTAGATAATGATGACCTCACTCAGTATTTGTCTCCAATGGCCAGTCTTCAAGACGGCCCTCACTGATTCTCATCTCCTGTTTTCTCATGCGTGTATCTCCCCATCAACACTGAATCAGGGCTGGACCTGTCTGCCCAATGGAATATGATGGAAGTTATAATGTGTGACTTTTTAGGCTAGATCATAAAATGTATTTCAGTTTCCACTTTGATGTCTTGGATACCCTACTCTGGGGGAAGCTAGAACCAGGTGAAGACAGCACCATGGAGGGGAAATAACTTGTCACACCAACCTGCTAACCACATGAGGGAACCAACCAGGAAGTTGGCTCTCCAGCACCAGTCAAGCCTTCAGATGACTGCAGCCCTGGCCAACTTCTTAACTCAACCCAATGAGAAACTCAGAGCCAGAACTACCCAAACAAGCCGTTCCTGAATTCCTTACCCTCAGAATCCATGAGAAGTCAAACATCATTATGGTTGTTTTAAGCCACTGTTTTATGGTGATTTGTTATACAGCAATAGTAAATAATAGATATGCAAATGATTTATTTCAGAATTTGGGGTATTTTTATAAAAATCAAATTGAGTAAATCATTCGAGCTCTTTTGTCTCCTTTGTCCTTTATCAATTTCTAATAATTTGCAAAAGTTTTTTATTTAGAAAAACAAAAACTCAATAATGGCAAAACCAGGTTTCTAAGAAATAGATATTTTCAACTGTAAGTTTCAAGTACATTTTATTCTATTTTTCCCAACTTTCTTTGACTTAGTAGATGAAAATCCTTAATTTTCAAAAGAATACCTACTCCAAAATTATGATTATTCTAGTTATAGTTCAGGTATGTCATTTCAAATTTGCTGAAAATTTCTAGAGTCATTTCCCCAGAGAGAAACTTCTTGTATTATAAATGAACATTTTTTGCACAACTGATTTTCTTGTTGGCAGAACAGTTGGCATGAGTAAAATATTAAAGTGATGCATCCTTAGTAACTATATTCCAACCACTAGAACTCTGAAATTCAAGGTTCTTTGACATTTCACAAATGACCTGGATTTTTTTTTTTTAAATATTCCAAAAGAAGATTTAGTGTTACCCATGATCCAAATACCCTGTGTCCATGTGTTCTGATGTCTAGGTTGGTGGTCTACACTCTGGATTTAATCCCCAAAGACCACATCTAGAACAGCAGAGTGTTGGCCTTGCTCCAATATATGGATTCCCAACATCCATGTGATAATTTCAGATTGCCTGGACAGGAGGCACCGGTCTTTTCAATTGACACTGGACCCGCCCAAAGGCCCCTGATGAATCTTGTGGAAGTCATCATAGGTGACATGCGAAGAGAATTGAATCCAAGTCTCAAGTGAAAATTAAGCTCTCCACAGCGAAGTAGTGAAGGTAGGTGGACAGACAGAGGTAAGTGCTCTCTCCCTCTTACTCTCGGTAGCAAAGTGTCCCCAGGTCTGAGATTTTTTGGCTACATAGGGCAAGGGTTTTCAAAATGTTGTGAGGCTCTTATCAGATCAGATTCACCATGAAGATTGGGGGAAGCCCTATAACGAAGACCAAGAGGAAGCTTTATCTTCTGAACACTCCTTTCCCAGGAAGCGTCTGGGATTCTGAACGAGGAAGAAGAGAAGGCACAGGGCCGGCGTGTGATTCTTCTCACCATGGAAACTTCCCCTCTGGAGGGGCTCTGCGGCAGGAGGAGGCAGGGTTGAGCTTGCTCAGCTAGCCTTGAATAGAAGCACCTTGTGACGCATCAGGGAAGTGCCTCCAGGTAGAAAGAGGCGGGTTGACCTCCCAGGAACTGGCCTGGTACCCTGCCCCGAGCAGGTGTTGGTGGCTGCTGTTTACATGGACCGAGACCAGCTGGCTTTGAGTTAGACAGATCTGGAACTTGATCCTGATTCCCCAGCTATGAGCCTTTGGAAAAATTTACCCTAATGCATTATATTTCAGTCTTCTCATCTATAAAATCAGGGTGATAAAACTTGCCACAAAGAGGACTAAGTGAAGGAGTGGACGTCCGGTGCTTCACTCAAGGCCGGGCAAGTCCTCACTCTCTGTTAGCAAATGTTCTTACCACCTAGATAACTATAGATATGCATTCGGGTAGCGGCAGGGGGCAGCGCATCTTAGTCAGCTTGGGCTGCTAGAACAAAGTGCCACAGACTGAGTGCCTTAAACAACAGACACTTACATCTCAGTTCTCGCGCCGGCAGATCTCGTGTCTGGTGAGGACCCACTTCCTGATTTGCAGATGGCCATCTCCTCGATGTGTCCTCACGTGGCAAGGAGCAGAGAGAGAGATTCTGTGTCTCCTCCTTTTTTTACAAGGGCGCTAATCTCGTTCATGAGGGCTCTACCTTCATGACCTAGTGACCTCCCCAAAGCCCCACTTCACATTGGGGATTTAGGTTTGAATGTATGAATTCTGGGGGGACACAGACATTCAGTCCATAGCACAGCTGGAATATTCATCCTCTCCTCTGCTCTCTCCTGGTCTCCCAGGCCACCCCAGTCTACACCAAAGCTGAGACAAAGACTCCAAGAAAACTCTGAAGAAAGAAAACTAAACTCAAAGCCAAAGGACCCTTGTAGAACCAGTTTTCCACTCCCTCTGACTAGAGAGGTCAGCTGTGGGGAGGGGAAGATTGCTGGAAAGGGGTCACTGGTAGAAAGAGAGGAAGAAGGCAGAATCCTCCCAGGGCAAAAGGAAGAAGGACCTGCAGGCTGTCCCGAGGGCGGAGTGGAAGGGATGCAGTGACCACTCGTTTCCTTGAGTTTGGACCCCACTGACACATCTTCTGGGGACACCTGCTGTACAATAGGTAAGGTCACTTGTAATCCTGCCTCTGAGTATGGGGTGGAGACCCGGGTACCGGTCCCAGGAATGGGGATGTGAGGCACAAGCTTCACCCCCTGCCCAGGCAATAATGGGGAAGGATTGGTTGAGAACAGCCCTGCAGCCAGGACAGTGGTGGACATCCGTACTGGTGGTAGACCTGGCCTTGTCCTGCCCCTGTCACCATCCTTCCGCTGCTGACACAGATGATGGACACAGATGCTGGATGGGCCAGCCACAGACCCTTGGATAACGTTGCTCACGGTAGTTTACAGATATGTATTTTGGCGACCATACATATTGACAGATTTTTGTTTAAAAAAAATGATGTTAAAAGAAACAAACAATCTTCTCTTAGCACCACCTATTTACCAAAGAAAGGACATTCTAATATAAAGGAAAACTTAAGAAGGGCAATATCAGAAAAAAAGGAGTATTCCTTAAGTTAAAGAAACTTGTTTTTCTTCAAAATAGCATCTGAGACTCTTTCTTCCAGGTGTCGGTGGAGCCTACCTGTGGGCGGCACTGGAGTGGTCACCTCTTTGACCAACGGCGATGCTGGAGCCGCCTTCCTCAGGGGCACTGATGTATACAGCTGGCTGGGCTCTGCACTTTGATGGCTTGGTGCTCAGCGTCTGCGTGACCTCAGGAGAATTATGTGGCTTCCCTGGGTCACAGTTTCCTCCTGGGTACACGGAGTATAAATGCCCACTGAAGAGACTTGTTCTGATGATAAATTAAACATCCCCAAAGCACTGGCTCAGTGTCCAGAATCAGGAAAGGGGTTAGAAATGGCAGCCGCCATTGTTTTGTTGATTTAACGTTAGACCTTGCAACTGCTGCTATATTTAGCCAGGAATTACTGTTTTCTAGCTGATTCAATGATATTGCTTCAGCTAGCTTTAGGCACTTTCAATAATATCCATAACGTATTCACGCATGCCCAAGTAGAGGCCCTCATCTCCACCAAGTTCTGAGTGATCTAGAACATGCTTTACAATTGCCTTGTTGAACCAGGTGAGGGCTCTAACCCGTCCCTCCCCCTACCCCCAAAGAGCTTAGTCACCCCTTTACCACCCAGCACTGGATCCTAAGGCTTTGGGCAGAAATCAGAGCTAAGCAGGCTCTGTCCCATGACACAGTCATATGGGAAGATGAGCTTACCCCTCCCCCCATGCTTGAGAGAAGGTGAATCTGGTCCCGATCTTCTGGAGTTGACTGGGATGTTATTTGAAGGATGATTTTGAGGTATTTGTAACTTCTTCCTCCCTCTCCTCTGCCCTACGGACCTTACCCCTTTCCACAAGTAAGAGGGAGATGATTATGTAAGAGACAGCCTGACCCACAAGATGTGTGCTTGCACAGAGCCGTTGGGGAGGTTGCCATGGGATGCTGTGTGTCCAGCCCCTGGCTCAGTGTCCAGCACAGAGCCCCTCAACAAAGGATGACCAATACAGCGAATTCTGTTCTATTTCTTACTCTTCCCCTTCTGTTTTTATCCCAACTTTTGGCTGAAATCTAAAAGTGGAAAAGCGTCTTTGTTAAGCTTGTTTTGAATATCAAAAAGATGGGGATATGAATTGTTTTCTTTAACATCAATCTGAAACACGGAAAAGCTTAGAGACTCTGTAGTGAATTGCATGAACAGTACACAGAGCCAATGTAATGAGGAAAAGAGACAGATAGACATCCCCATCCTTTTATGCGAGTGAGCACACATCCACGATTTACAAGTCATGAAACAAAAGACCAAAGTTCACAGCTCTGATGGCGGGCGTTCCTCACAGACCACTTCCTATGATCTTCAGTGATGTGGATATTGCAAAGATATCATGGAATCATACGTATGATTATGGGGTCTCTGGAGAAAGGGAGATATAAGAAGCCAGGCAGTTGAAAAATGGGAAAAGGAAAGAGCTTGTAGCTGGGGAGACCTCATCTTGTGTTGTGACAGAGTGCCGGCTGTGTTTGGTGAAGAAAGTGTATTGTCCATCCTCCATCAGATGGAATTGCTCCTGGTACCGTTTGCTTGATAGTATCAGGCCGCTAAAAACGACAGTAAACAGCAAGAGCCTGGGAAAAGCTTAACCCAGTAAAGAAGGAGAAAAGAGAAATATCTAAAGTCCCCTCTGAGCCCTAGTCCAATTTCATTTCTCTAGCGCCCTGACTGGAGTATGCAGATTTCTATAGCCAAATCTGATGAATTCAAAGGCCTACAGAGAGGTAATTTGAGCTAAATGGGTTTTATCTTTTTATTTGCAAGCCTGGCGTTTTATTAAATACTTCGTTTATCTGTTAAACAAACATTTGCTGAGGACCTGTATTCTTCTGGGTAAGGAACTGAGAGGAGGGAACACAGCTAGGAGGAGGCAGAAAAATGAATAATAATAACTTTAAAAGGCTTTAAATAATGGTATATTTAATTAATTTATAATAATAATAGTATATTTAATAATAGGATATTCATAATAGTATATTTAATTAAATAATAGTATGTTTAAAAGACTTTAAATAATAATACACTTTAAAAAATAGATCATTATATGAAACATTGGTCATAGATATCTAAACCAACTTTCTCATACTTGAAGGGCCATCTTTTTGAAAACAAGGGTAACTCATAAGCGGGGAGGCCTTTGATCTTTCGGCTGCACCCATCAATAATTTCGAAAGTACTGCTTGATGACAATGCCATGAATATCTGTGCTCTGACCCCCCACCTGCTTGACTGACAGGCAGAGCTGTCTTTTCCTGGTATCTTGCTCAATTACTCCTTCTTGGAGTCTGTGGTGGGAGAAGAGGGTGGTCCTTACATGGCCCTGCTGCTGCCCTTAGAGCCTTGGGTGGGCGTCCACCATGTGCCGTGTCCCCATCCTGTGGTTGGTCCCTGGCCTCAAGATGACTCTCCATGCTTCCAGTCATTGCTGCTGCCCTCCACTCTCCACCAGCCTCCCTGTGGCGCTGTGTGAACAGCAATTCTGGGCTTTCCTTAATCATTTCGTCAACGTGTCTTTGTTGTAAAAAATATAAAGGCATTAAACTACCAAGTTTGGATCTTCTGTCTGCTTGCTTGTTTAAAAGAAATATTATAATGAAAATAATTGTTTAGAAAGGATTTGCAGATAAAGATAGGTTCAGAGGGGATATACCATGTTCCGGATAACTGCATTGGCTTCTGAACGGGCGGGGTACTCTCCTTTCAGAGCTCCGGGTGTTCCCCGGGCATATTCTGCAAGGCCCAGAACTAGGATTCCAGGGCAGGAGTTAGAGGGAGGTGGGCCATGAATAGACGAAAGGAACACTGTCTCATCACCAGGAGCTGTCTGCCAGGTCGCTCAGGAACAGAGGGGCATGGTGGCCGCAGGGTGGTGGGGGTGAGAGGAGAGGTGCCCTGGTACCCGAGGGTCTCTCGGATAGCAAAGGTTTAAATTCGCAAATCACACAATGGGGAGTCAAAAAGCAGCTCCAGAGCAGCCAGCGAGGCCTCGGGGACAGATGCTAATGACGGTATGAAGAGTGACAGGGAGATATCTTTGTCCTCATCAGTGAAAGTCATCTCCAGATAGCAATAAATTAATTCCTGAATATCATATGCGGCATAAATAAATAAATAAATGGCCCAGAAATGAAATTCTAATAGACTTGGTGGGAAGTCATTTGCGAACAAATCTTTCTGCTGTTCGGGATGCGAATGGCTTCTCTGGGAGAGGTCTTCAGGATCTCCAACACATTTTCTAATTACTAATGCTAATTACTTGCATCATCATTTGCATACCATTATGAGGCAGATGCTACAGAGGGTTGAGCCTGTTTTTTCGTTTTTTTTCTCCCATTCGTTCAGGAATGAGGAAACTTCCAACCCAGGCTAAGCATTTGCCAACAGACAGGATGTTTGGAGCAGAATTTGCACCTCTGCATGACTTCTGGGAAGGCGGCAGATCAAATATAAAGGCAGCTTAATCTATGTCCATGTCCACATCTATGTATATGACTGTCTATATCTGTGTCTGTATCCATCTACATCTATCTCTCATCCATCTATGTATCTATCATCTCTCTCTCTCTCTCTTTATCTACCTAGGACACGGCTAATTTGCAGAGCTTTTTAAGCACTCCCAATTCTGGAAGGCTGCATGGCCCAGTGGTTAGGAGTCCAGACGGTGGAGCTAGACCTTGAGTCAGCCAGAGGAGCACAGCTGCAGGCCTCGCAGCAGCATCAGTAGAGACAAATTCTGACTACTGCTAGTGCGGGATGATTGTTGACTCCTGTCCTGCTCCATCAGTCATGTCATTTCTCCTACCTAAATTGGTGGTGGGGTGAAGGGTGTGGTTTTCCGATGAGTGCTGGGGTGTCAGGTGGGGCTTCCCCAGAAGGCAGGGCTCCCGGCTTTAAACCACCTCTACTCACGGTTACAGGGCATCCCAGAAAGCAGCAGCCTCTGTCCGGCCCCTCTCTTGCCCTCCCTGCTGCCTTCTAAGAGTCACAGTCTGTGAGAGGAAGTATGGAGAGCAGCCGATGGGGAGAGGGCTGGGTGGGAGAATGATGGGGTCTGGACCCACCTAATTCAGAGGAGAGTGTCTGCAGACCCGATTGATGGCTATCTGGCTTTTTGGCTTCTGTTTATTTTCCTGGTTTTAAAAAAAAAGGCATCAGGAAATTGTAGAGAATCAGTTACCTGTCTTTTCAGAGTTCATAAGATGGAGCACGTATTTCTCAATCCATCTACGTAGTCTACACCATGGCAGAAATTTCACCTTCAAATTGACCTCTGACTTTTCCTCTCCGTATTTGACTATTTTTATGGATTTTTTTTCAAAATGAGAAGCAGGAGGAAGCCATTTAAAATAGAGCTAGTCTACCTTTGTCATTCTAACCCTGAGGTTTAAGTGTCATTTCTTTAAAAGAAAATAAAATGGGGAAATTCCTACTGCTAAAATTCCGAGCAATTACAATTTATCGTAAATAATATAGAGCAGCTATTTGAGGTGTGAAATGCGGGATTTTATTAACAAAGTAAAGAATCAAAATGTCTTTGTAGCTTGCTAAATCATGACTTGTGTGCTGACGTGCTTGAAATGATGTGTATGAAGTCTTGTAAAGAGTCCAAAATGAATTTTGCTGCATTGAATTACGTGTTCAGTGAACCCATCAGGCTACAGTTGACAATAGTTTTCTAATTCCTTTTCCTACAGCTACAATAATAGTCCTTGCATTTCTGGAATGTATTTAAGTGAACATAAACATTAATTCTCACATGAATCACAAATTTAGTCCATCACTCAATGTCCCTATGTTAGTTTTCTATTGCTGCCTGTCAAACCATCACAAACTTAGCACCTTAAAGGGACACATTGTTATCATCTCACAGTTTCTGTGGGTCAGGAGTCTGGACATGGCATAGCTGAGTCCTCTGCTCAGGGTCTCACAAAGCTACTATCAAGGTGATAGTCAGGCTGCATTCCCATCTGGAGGCTGGACTGGGGAAGAACTGGCTCCCAAGCTCCCTCCTGCTGTTGGCAGGCCTGGTCTTGTGACTGTAGGATGGAGGGTTTTGGTTTTGGCTGCCTATCAGCAGAGGACTGCTCTCGGTGGCTCCCAGGGGCCTCCCCAGCCCCCTGCCACCTGGCCCTCTCAATAGCCGTTTTACGGCAGAGCTATCTGCTTCTTCTAGCAACACTCAAGGGGAGAGGATTACTCAGGGTGTCAATACCAGGGGCGGGGACCATGGGGACCATCTTAGGATTCTGCCTCCCACTGGCCACTTCTCTGTGATTCCAGCCCAAGGCTTTAGGAATACATAGGGGCTTACAGACTTGTTTCAATGGACAGGAAAGAATAGCATTTGGACTTCCCTACTTAGATTTAGAGAATTTGAGAAATTTCACTGCTTGTTTGCTTAATTATTCAAGTGTTTTTGGAGCAGTAGAATCTATTAGATTCTCTTTATTACTGGGGCACCCACCCCCCAGCTCTTTTGACTGCTGACTAATACAGGAAATACAAAAGCCTGCTCCCCTGGCCTCCAGGACAATCCCATGGAACATTTTATGGTCCAGAGACACGTCTCCCACTCACTCCATGGATTCATCCAAGGCTAGATTTTATCGGGGGCCACATTCTTGCTTTGCTTCTTCCCCTTCCCTCTTTTGCTTCCTCCCTCCCTTACAAGTGTCTCCTAAAGAGCACCTGCTCAATATGACACCTGTACCTTAATGCCTGCCTCAAGCTCTGCGTCTAGGGAATCTGATCTGAGACATCTGCCTTGTTTCCAAAGAGACATCAGGTGCTCTAGTGCAGCCATTACCTGCCTGGGTTTTGGCACCAGGCAAGTCAGAGTTTGTCTTCTGGCTCTGCCACATACCAGCTCTGTATACTTGTTATTCAAACTCTCTAAGTCTCAGTTTTCCTACCAGTAAAATGGACATAACAAAGATAAGAGGACTTAAAGAGAGAGGGAGCATAAAATGCACATCATAGAGTAAGCGCCTGAGATATTTAGCTATTTTTATGATTTCTAAAAGAAAAGGTGAGTCTGTAGACAAACTTCAAGGAAATGTGTTCATTAAAATTTTAAGCTCCACACATGTGCTTTTCCTTCACATCTAAAATAATTACACAAGCTCTCTGGGCAGCAGCTTTGATTTGTTGTTTTGATACTTATGTTAATGGGTTCTCATTGGAACATTGTCCCTTTTCAGGCACTGCCCCTGGACCAAAGACCCCTGCGACATGGCTGGCTGCACTTACTGGGCAGCCTAAAGCCAGAGGTCTAAGCCCAGCCTCTCTCTGGGGACCAGGAACAGGTCTTTGAATTCTTTAGCGACTTGCTTTCATTCATTTTTGAAGTGAATCAATCCAGGCGTTCTGGGTTCATTCTAGTTCTGCAGCTCACTCATTACCTTGAGCAGTGAGTTAAAGCTCGGGTCACAGTTGCCTCCTTCATTAGAAGAGGGGTGTGTGTGTGTGTGCGGAGGGCAGTGAGCAGGCTCACAGAGACGAAGGAATGTAAATACTTACCTAGCAGATTTTATTTTATCCCTGTTACATTATGAATGACCTTATAATCCATGGTTAAGAACTTGAATTTTACTCTAGGCAGTGGGGAGTCATTAAAATGTTTTAAGCAGAGAAAAGGCATGTTCAGATTCTCATTTTAGAAATCTTTGTGCAGAGAATGCATCGTGAGAGGAGAGGGGAGGCAAGGAGAGCGATTATTGACCTGGCGCAGTCATCTGGGAGAAAAGTAACGGGCTGTTGAATTAGTATAGTGTTTATAGGGGTGGGTAGAGAGACGTGGAAAAGAATCTGGAGATATCTAGAGAGCAGAACCAATAGGGTTTGGTAATCAACTGGGTTCAGGGGGAAGAGAGGGATCGAGGATGGGCTATGGGATCTGTGTTTGGCAACTGGATTGATGGTGAGTCATTCACTGAGATGGGGAAGATGGAGGAAGGAGCAGATCTGGGAGTGAGTATGAGTTAAGGTTGGCCATGTTGAGTTGAGATTGGACATCCAGGTGGAGATGTCTGGTAGGCAGTTGGCTACAAAGAGGGAGGACTAGTAGCCCTGAGGTAGCAGTGAGGAGAGAGAGTATGGGGATGCAGGAGAACCATCCGTCTCCACTAGAAGACTCTTGGGGAGCACTGTCTCCAAGATGCATCCAGACTTCTGTTAAGGCAAGGATGGAAAAGGAACATTTGGTGAAGTATTTCATGATATAGGCTGGTGTTAACCATGGAAATGTTTTTCCCCTTCTGGAAGACATGGAAATATTTGGGGGGGGGCAGAGGAAGAGTGAAAAATTGAGTGAGAGGAGAGGAAGAACAGAGAATATGGGAATGAGAGTATGGTGGGATGAGATAATCAGAGGCACTTCCAGCTCAAATGGGACAAAGAAGGACAGGGATGCAAAGCATGAGGGTTTATTTAGCTGTAAGGACTCCAAAATAATTAGGCACTGATAGATTTAAGAGTCCCCACATAAGTGTAAAATCCAAGAGAAGCCAGGGTCCCTGCAGTTAGCCAATCAAAGCTGGGAAGAATCTGGGCACATAAAAGGCTCAAGAAGCCCAGAGGGCACAGTGAGAAGTGAGACCAGCATGGGACAGGAGTTTGAGGGAGCACCAAAGTCCTGGGGATAGAGTTTAGCAAAAGCAAGATGGAAACAAAGAAATTTCTAGAAAAGGAATTCAGAATCGGGACCAAAGCTGAAAGCCTGTCTTCTCTCAGGTCTTTGTCTGACTTCCTGTTATTCTGTGTCTCAGAGAGGCTTCCCTGAGCCCCTCACTCCGTCACTTCTCACCATAGTATCATCACTGGAAGTTACCTTGCTTGTTTGTTTTCTGTGTTTGCCCTATCTTGTGAGATCCTGAATCAGAGATCTTGCCTCTCTCTTGGGTCTAACAGTGACTAGCACATAGAACGGACTCAATATTAACATTTGTTGAACGAGTGAAAATAGAAGCCCAGTCATAAGACTGGGGCCTGTGGAGAGGTAGAAATGAGTGGGGACTTGGGCACAGAGAGTGAAAGGGGGCATGAGTTGTGTTGCAGGGAGTTTACTCAGAAGCACAATGTCTGTTGGTTTGGGATGGCTGTTGTCACCATCTAGGGAAGAGGTGACGTGAGTCTGGACCAAGGAGTTGGCAGTCAGAATGGAGAGCGGGGTGAACATGGGCACATGGGAGGAGGAGGAAGGAAGCTTCTACCCTGGAGACAGAGTATGAGGGTACCATTAACTGAGACATGGTGCTATAGGCTGAATTGTGTCTCCCCAAAATTCACTTCCATCACCCGCCCAACATGGCAGCCAATCCTTACTTCCCATTCCCACCCAGGGAACCACTGATCTGCTTTCTGCTGCCATAGTTTTGCCTTTCCTAGAAATTTCATATAAATGAAATCAAACAATATGTAGCCTTTTGTGTCTGGCTATTTCCCCTTGGCACAATGTTTTGGGAGTTCACCCATGTTGTTGCATGTCGTAGTAGATTGTGTTCCTTTTCATCATCAGGTAATTTCCCATCACATGAACACACCCATTTGGTTTATCCATTCATCAGTTGATGGGCATGTGGGCTGTTTCTACTTTTTAGCTGTTGTGAATAATGATGCTATGCACATTCATGTTCAAGTCTTTGTGTGGACACTTGTTTTTGTTTCTCTTGGATGGATACCTGGGAGTGGAATTGCTGGGTCATATGATAAGTGTATGCTTAACTGGTTAGGAAACTGCCAAACTGTTTTAAGAAGTGGCTGTGCCAACCCACCTACATTTTAATTCTTCCAAATACAAAATGTGCCGTGGTTCTTATTTATACTCAACTCCCCCACTGTCATCACTCTCCCAAGACCACGTGGTAGGTCAGCAGGAACTCAAGGACCTATGGACTGCCCAGAATAACACACTCGTTAGAAACATGTAGCCTGGTCCTTGGACTGAGCAAGCGTGGTCTTGTCAGAGGTCGTTGCTCTATAAGAGGATGTTTGTGAAGTAATTGACTTAGTTCCACACTTTATCTGAAGAGTGGCTGAATTACAAGCATAAGCTCTTCAAATCCAGTTGATTGCTCACGTGACCGGATCGATGACCGTGGGAGGACAGTGTGGCTGGGACGCTCATTCAGAGAGTGTTCACCTCCTTTGCTCGCTACCATAGGAAACTCTACCAATCTTTGGCAGTCATGTCTACCAGCTCAAAAATGATGAGATCGGAAACGCAGCGAATACGGCCCACCCAGTGGGAGGTACAAGCTCAGAAGGCTGAAGGGAATCTCTTCTGGGCCCCCCCGGCTAGGAGTGTAGTCTATCATAGTGGAGTGGGACTCACAGGTGGAGTGTCCAGGCCTTCGACAAGCTTTGTGGCTTTCTGAGTCTTTAATCTCTGAGCTCCTGGCTCCACTTCTGAAATTAACCAGGAACATGTCTCCTCCCCACCTCATCGCATGCATGAAGGTCAAGTGAGACAGCTTGTGTGGAACCCTTTGTAAACTGTAAAAGGGATCACAGAGGAAGTGACCATTAGCATCTAGCCCAGCGTTTCTCAGCCTCCTTGAGGACAAACATCCCATGGACAGAGGCACAGCTTACCAGAAGCTTCCCTGGACATTCTCAGTCAGTGGGGTAAGACTGGGGCCTCAGAATCTCTGTTTTAACAAGTTCCTTCCGATCATTCTTCTCTTTGGGGTGGAAAAGCACTGTCACCTCATCCAGTCGTTCTCTGCCTTGGCTGACTGGGGGAAGAAATCAAGAGAGTGGCTCCATTTGTGATGTTGGACCACTGACAGCTTTCAGGCCCCATCCATTTCATTTCCCTTCTGCCCCACATCTGGGCAGGCTGATAAGAACGCTGATGGGAGGCGCTTAATGACCAGGGAAAAGAAATGAAAACAAAACGGAAGCTTGGCCAAGAGTCAGGCTCATCCCATCCCTATCCTTTCTACTTTCTACTGCTACTCATTTTTGGAAACTTTGCCTGAAGCAGCAAGTTAATGTAAGGAATGGGATTACAACTGAAGGAGAGGGTTCTAGCATTTCGAGTTTTCCGAAAATGCAACAAGGGGTCCCTGCATTGTGGAACTTCAAGCAGAGTCCAGATCTAGTATTCTTCAGAAGGGATTCTTAAAGTGGGTGTCCGTCGAGGTTAAACAATTTCCCTGCAATCTTCCAGTCCCACCAGGAGTTTCGAGCCTTTTGTGATGGGAGAGGTTCAGTTACTCTTCTCGGGCACTAGATGGCGGCCAGACATCGATAAGGGTGAACCGTAGAGGTCTGGGACCTGCAGACCCCAGTTTGGCTTGTCCCACCCCTATGGCAACCCCTAGAGGTATGCACTGTCATCATGACCATGGGCAGGAGACCAGAGAGACCCAGCGGGGCCAATCACTCCGGCTGAGGACCAAACCGTTCTAAATCCATGTCCCACGACAGCAGCCGGCTCCATGTGCTTTCCTCAGGCCACAGCTGAGGCTGCGGGACACAGCCAGCAAGCAAGGCCAGGACGCAGGAGTGGGTGGGGGTGCTGTGTACAGCCAGGGAGAGAGGAGCAGGTCTCTGCAGCCACCGGAATCTGTCCCATGAGCCTGGGAGATAGAGGG
Organism: Equus asinus; assembly: GCF_041296235.1. Lineage (NCBI taxonomy): Eukaryota > Metazoa > Chordata > Mammalia > Perissodactyla > Equidae > Equus > Equus asinus. The sequence goes on along the minus strand of NC_091808.1, from coordinate 7,200,374 downwards.
CTTTTGAAGCCCGATTAGGTGCTATGCTCCAAGCCTGTTGCCCAGGGCTGCCTTGCATCTGCCCAGATGGTTTTTAAGGATGCTTTAATAGTAATAACACCTATTAAGCCCTTCCACCAGCCAAGCACTGCATTGAACACGTTCCATATATCAACATATTTAATCCTCACACCAACGCTAGGGGCTAGCTACTGTCATCACTGCCATTTTGCAGATGCAGAAACTGAGGCAGAGAGAATAGGGAGCTTTTCCAAAGTCACACTGCTAGTAGGTGACAGAGCTGGGATTCAGACTCAGGGCTCCTGGCCCAGACTTTTATGTATTTTGTTTTGTTGCTTTTGAAATGACTAGTATGGACAGATTTATTCAACTCAATTCCTTTGTGGACCAGAGGGTTCTTTCCATGGCCTTGAAGTTAGAGCATCAGGATGGCCCTACCTGAGAGAGCGAGGAGCAGGGCCTGTGGGGGAGGCCATTGACGTACTCAACTACAGGGACACATGCAGCTTCTTCCCCAGGCTCTTCCAGTGAAAGAACTTTCTAGAAGATTCCCAAGGGAGTCTGCACGGTAAGGAGAGTGCTGGTCACCATTTCTTAGCAGCCTTAAGATCGGCAAGACCTTTCCTTCTTGGAGAATGTGGAGGCAGAAAATAAAGTTACTGTAGAGGAGGACTCCTTGTCTGCCAAGACTCTCTCTCTCTCACATCCTTTTTCAGGTCAGCATCAAACTTCTTCAGCCCTCTGAGGGATGAAGCAACTAGTTCCTCTCATGGAAAGTTTTTATGACTTTCAACAAGAGCTGTCAAATCGCCATGTCTTTGTTCTTTGAGAAATTAGAACTACCTCACCCCCAAATGCCTGAGGTTACTTTCGCAACTAGTGGCTCACTTCATTGAAGCCAGTGCTTCTTTCTGTAATGATGTCAAGTTTTTGACTCGAGCTGGGTCTGGTGGGAACATTAATGGGAACTAGAAAGAACCCCACAGACTGGTACAATTAGGTCCAACCATTCAAAGCCCTTTAGCTCCGGTAAAACTTCATGGGTGACATGCTAGATGTGAGTCGGCACAGCTCCCAGGGGCCAGCTCGATGGTAAAGTTACACCGCCAGGAGGCACTTGGCCACCTACGGGGACATTCCAGGCTCAGTCTTGTTCCTTGTCCCAAAGACCTCTGGTTAGCACAGATGGAATTCTGCCCCCATGGCTCTGTCTAGGGAGGGCAGACAGGGCCTAAGGCCACGGGAGGACCCCTCCTATACCTGGCCTTCACGAGGAGGCTTGGGCTTAAAAGTGGAATTTAAACTCATGTTTCTTTCGCTGTTGGTGTTATGATTCAAAATATTTTTTTTGTATTAAGTTTTGCAAGCATCGCATTTTAAACTCCTGGCAAGATGATGCAAGACCAGTGATTGGAGAGGCTTGAGACCGTCCTCAGACGTTAGCCAAAATGTCACTTTCCTAGGGAAGTTTGTGGCCAAGGCTTCCCAGCTCCTCCGTCATTCGGCCAAGTTCTTCTGCGATGCCCTCAGGGCACTGGGCTCCTTTCCTTTAATGACACTGTGGTTTGTATTCTATACTGGCATCTGTGATCGGTTGATCTGTGCTTGTTTCTTCCCAGAACACTAAGCTCCATGCTTGTTTGTGACAACCAGAGTGGTCAGGAAATGCTGTTGAATCTCCAAAGATGAAACACTTGAGATGCAAAAAAAAACGAAGAAAAGTAACCGAGACACTCAATTAAAGAAGGGGGGAAAATTATCCAGACAAGTAAGGCCCTGTCACCTGGCAGACTGATTAATTACATTATGGCATGTACATTCCACGGTCTACTGTGCAGTCACCACACTCATGGTGTAGAAGTAAAGTTGACTCAGAGATCTGTATAACACACCTTGTGAAATATGCAGTTTATAAAGCAGTCCAAGAGTCTACTAAAAAATACATGTGCATAAAAAATGTGCATAAGACACAAATGTGTGGAAGTAGGAATTCTGGAGTATTAGGAGTGATCGCATTTGCAGGGGAGCAGGAGTGACAGACACCCAAACCATGTCTTTGTGTTCCTGAGGCCCCAGCAGATTCACGTTTCCCAGCCTCCCTTGCACATAAGCATGTCCAAAACTACACTTTGCCAACGAGACCTGGGCAGAGTTGACGTGTACCATGCCCAGGCCTGGGCTGCTGAAGCTCCCCATGTCCTAACCCCACGCCCTTTGGCCATCTGCTGGCTGGAAGGCAATGCCCATAGTGACCTTGACTCTGAAAGCTACATGATAAAGGTGGCAAAGCTTCTAGCAGCCTAGATCCCTGGATAACTGTGAAGCAGAACTCTGCACGGCACCAACACACACACCAACCTACACCCGTACTGGATCGTCACCTGAGCAATGTCCGCCAGGGCGTTTTGAAGTGAGGTTAGACCTACAGGATGGATTCAAGTGGAGGCAGCGATCTTGGGATTGCTGAGAAGGTGTTTCAGAGACTTGTCTTTCTGGGCTTCTCCCTGTGCAGTGGTGTGATGGGACCTCACTCCTTCATCAGGATCTGATTGCATCTGGGTTCTGTAGAGCCCCATCTATCTCTCCCACCAGGAAGCAGCTCCCTTCCTGCAGTCTCAGCTGGATTCCACAACCTTCTAGGCATGCTCAGTTGCTGAAGATGTCTCATTTTGTCATTAAGATTCAGTCTTGTTCACTAGTTTAAATCTCCTATTTGATTTAAAGTTCTGGGCACGTTCTTATGACTTGGAATGGAGGGGGTTGAGTCTGGCCTCCTTCTTCCTGGCCTGGTGCTGGGCATTAAGGACAGAAAGGATAAAATTATCCCCTTCTCTATCTCTCCGTGCAGATTGGCCATCCCCTCCTGCTTTGGTGGAACCATTGCTCCCTTACACAGCAACCACCTCTCTGCGGAAGCAAGGTGCTGGTCCTGTGACTGTTGTTGATTTCTGTCTGCACAGAGCAGCCATGTTTTCCCTTTCTGCAACAGACATCCATGCTCTGGCTCTTGTGTGGGAACAGTGCCCATGTCTGGGAGATCTGGCTAAGACTCCATAGCCTCATCTATCCCTCAGCTCCCACTACTGTGATCCGTTTCATGACCTCCTGCTTCTAGGCTCTCTTGCCGAGTGGGTAGTCCTCCTAGGTGCTGCTGACAGTGCAGCCTAAGCCCAGCCACTTTCCCACTCTATCATGATGCCCACTCTACCGCTGGATAATGACGGATCCTTTCTGCTCCCAACACTCTCTCCCTAAGTCAGTGGTGTGCTGCTGGAGACGGCTTGAACCAGCTCATAAGAGCTGATTGTTAAATTTTGAGGAATTTTGTGAGCAGAATGACACTGCCTTGGTAGCTTGAAATATGCCAGGGTGGGAGTAGTCACCACAGGAATTGGCAAAAGCCACACACCAGAACTTTCTTTTTCTATCTGGAAAGCTGGTTGTTAAAAACTTACCAGCACACCAGTGACTTTCTCTGTGGGGTTACTGGCTCAGCTACTTCAAAAAAGACACAACTTCCAGTGTTGAAGAAAGAGGCCACCACAGGATATTTGAAACCAAAAGCTGAGTGTGTTGCTCTGTAAGCAACGGAGAGCCATGCTTCTTGCACACGTGAGTCTCTGAAAAAGCGAACCGCTGATTTCTAATAGGATTTTTAGAGGTGTGGACTTTCCTCTAGCTGGGGAACCGTGGTTCCTGGGATTTAGCTGTTGCTGGTTGGCTGGCTCTCAAAGTGTGTACCCTGGTGTGAAGATGTTGATTGACTGGAATGGAGTTAAAACCGACTATGGTCGTTACTTGTCACTATGGCTGAGAACAATCAGTCTTTTTCTTTCTTGAATTTGGAGTATAGGAACTTTTTATGTCCATCATTTTCTGACCTTAGTGATGATATACTGGCTCTTAAAGGAAGGGAATTTTAAGGGGAGGTCCCATGGAGAGATGAGGAGGAACATATGGTTTTAGGCTCTTCAAACTCAGCGTTTTCTACACACAAGGCAGTCAGCCTTGACTCTTCCAGTCCTTCGCTCAAAGGCAGAAGCATCTAACAGTTTGGCTTCTCTTTTCCATGGGGGCATCAGGAGTTTCATGATATGCATCAGATCACCTCAGATGATGGCAGCCTTGAAGAGGTGTAACCATTCACAGGATTGCACTGTCTTCGTGGCAAATCCTGCCTTCTTGAGTAACTTCTGAGGGCAAGGAAAGAACTCATCAACGTCTCCCACTGTCTTGTTTAATTCAGATGGTATCCGCTCTGTGGGTCCCATTCCCCAGATCCGATTCATAGAAGGTACTGTCATCTTTTAATTTCTCACCAGTGACTCTGGGCAAAATGAATTATTTGATTAAGTCAAGAATACAGAACTCACTTACAACTGAAAGCGTTTTCTTGGAAGCTCTGATATTATATTTAAAAGGACCAGAAGGAAACATGACTAGAGTCTATTTGTGTAGATTCAACTGTCTTATAAACTATCACATACAGCCAGTATTTACCTACAGGGCAGCACAAACAGCAACACTGCAATGAATTATTTAAGCAATAGCATCTCTGAGAGTTGCTTAAGTGATATTTATGGTATCTTGCCATGGCAACTCCTCTTGTTTTGAATATTATTAAAAATCTTTCAAACTGCTGTAGTGGACTTCTGGTTTCAAATGACACTGGGCCGGAAACCCCTGAGACAGCCTCTCCCAACTTACTGGTAAAATCCTGTTGAAGATTAAGAAACTACGAGTGTAGTAATTTGGACATGGGCAGGCTGGGTATGGGGACCATGGGCAGGATGATCATGCCAGGAGGAGGGACAGCTGGACATGCTCTGGGATGGATGTGATGCCGTTTCTTACACAGTAAGTTTCCTGTGGCTGCTGTAACAAATTGTGTAACACGCAAATTTATTATATACATTTCTGGAGGGCAGAAGTCTAAAATAGGCCAGCAGGACTGTGTTCCTTCTGGAAGCTCTAGAAGGAACTTCCTTGCCTTTCCAACTTCTAGAGGCCACTTGCACTCCTTGGCTCATGACCCCTTCCTCCATCTTCAAAGTTGGCAGCATAAAGTCTTCAAATTTCTCTCTCTTTCTCTCTCACCTTTGCCTCCCATGTTCACATCTCCTTCTCTGACTCTGCACTCCTGCCTCCCTCGCAGCACGAGTCTTGCGATTACTTTGAGCCTACTCTAATAATCCAGGTTAATTTCTCCATCTCAGAATCCTTGACTGGATCTGCAAAGTCACTTTTTGCCATTCACAGATTCAGGAGATGAGGACATCTTTTTGGGAAGAGGAACATTATTCAACCCACTACCCACAAGTTCACATCTCATGTTCTGGGCAACATCAGGATCTCCTGAGAATGGGGCTCTGCAAGGCTCGGCCCCGTGGGGAGCAGTAACAGCTCCCCATGACCAGTCCAGCCCCTGTAACTTTGAGTCCTCTCTCCTCCTCTTGAACCCCCAACTCAGCCCTGGACCACTTGCCTGCCTTGAGAGCACCAGCCCGTTTTGTGCCTCTGTGTCCTTGCAGATGCCCATGCCCTTCTACACTCCACTGGACCCACACTCCACGACAGAGTCCTCTGCCTTTGGGTCCCAGCCCTGCTGAATGGGGGGGCCAATGTCATGGTAAAAAGGAGAGTTCTAGTGGCTTCTTGATCTAATTAATAATCCCTCTGTCTTATCGAAGTCATCCATAAAATTTGTGTAATTGTTTCGTGCTAAATGAAACACTACCTGTGACCTCTTGTGAGTCATTTCTACCTCTGGCATCCTATTTTGATTTCAAATGCATAAATGAGTCTAATCAGGGGCCTGGAGAGATTGACTGCCCATCGCTGGGGCACGGACACCTGGAAGCGGCATTGTTCTGACCATGAGTAGTTCTTTGAGGCCTGCGTGGCTCATTGTTAAATCGGTGTTTATTAAAGTATTTCTAAATTGCCTCACCCTTCAAAGACTCTTGCAGGAGATAGCGTTATAAATTGGCGAAGCTCTTTTATTCCAGCGGTCTCACTTCAGGCTGGAGTAAAACGTGAGCTGCTGTGCAAGAACACCCGTGAGGAATACAGGGATGGGGACCCAGCTTCTGTGGAGAAGGATCCAATTATCTCACTGATCTTTGGGGATGACTTCTCCATCAGACACAAGGGGCACTGTGCTCAAAGCCCATGATACTCGGAGGACCCCCCAAAATGTTTCAATTTCTTTTAAAATCAGGAGAAAAAAAATGAACTTTTAGGGTCAAAGATACTTTAATTTTTTTTCTCACATCAGAAAGAAACGAAATTTTTTAGGGCCTATGTTAGTGTCAGGGATATCATAACCAAATACGATCGGCTGGGGGACTTACACAACGGAAATTTATTTTTCTCATCGTTCTCAAGGATGGAAGTCCAAGACCAAGGTGTCAGCAGAGGTGGTTTCCTCTGAGGCCTCTCTCCTTGGCTTGTAGGTGGCCACCTTCTTGCTGCATCTTCATGTGGTCTTTCCTCTGTGTGTTCTCATGCTCCCCTGGTGTCTCTCTGTGTGTCTAATCTCTTCTTGTAAGGAAATCAGTCAGGTTGGATTAGGGACGCCCTCATGGCCCCATTTGAACTGAATTACCTCTTTAAAGGTCCTATCTCCCAATACAGTCACATTCTGAGGTACTGGGGTTAAAACTTCAACATATGAACTTTGTAGGGGACACAATTCAGCCCATGACAGGGCCCACGAAAATCTGTTAGGATGGGAGGGACCCACAAAGGCCAAAGGGCCCACAAAAGTCATGGCGTGTTCCTCATGACAGCAGATTAATTTGATTTTCTGCAAAGAGAAGACTGGAACAGGACAGCGTCTAAGCAGCCTAGAGAAATTCCAGAATAATTAAGCTGACCTATAGCAAGTGTTCCATCCCATTTACTGGCAACAACTCTATCTTCTCCAGTTATCTACTCTGTTGGCTGAAGCTCAAAAAAACACAAAATCAACAAAACATGTTACAACAATTCTTATTTAATTTTCTTCTTAAGAGATGTTATTATTTGGCCATCCATAAAAGGAGAACTTTTATACACATTTGTTCAACAAACATTGAATTCTTTTTTATTAAACTGCAAAGAGCTGTGTTAGACCCTTTGCTGAACTTGTGACAAGAAACCATCAACGTGTTTTCTATGTCCCATCGATGACAAGAAAGCAGCAGGAAGCAGCTGAGTGACTCAGGGTGAGGCAAGGCCCAGAACTTGACTAACTCAGGGCAGGGAAGACCACATCCTGTCTCCTATTTCTGCTTCTCATTAACAGGAGGTTGTGTGTGTTCAAAGAGTTCTGCAGACATTAATCACATCCACCAACGCTGAGGGAGACTTTCTAATGTGGAGGAGTGTGTGCCATCCCCAAGGTCAGCAAAGGTCATCCAGAATGTCAATGTGAAGGGAAGAGGCAACACTGGGGGATGAAGCCATCGAATGGTCCCACTATAGCCTGGGCACAGAAGGAGTCATTTGTCTTCACTTTTACCAGGGAGAATGTGTGATGGGTTTCCTCACTCAGCCTCTGAAGAAGAGCTCTGCTGATTCTCTCACAGATCTATTGGGAGGAGGAAGACATCTTGGGAGAGAGTGCTCTTGCAAAATAGGTGCCATACTTATTATTTATAATGCTACTTTTTCATGTTCTAGCTTGTTCTCCATCTTTCATATAGTACTAAGTCCTGCTGGCTGCTCCATAAAACGAGTTGAGTCTGACTGGAGGTTGCAGTGTCCCGCCATGAAGAAATGGGGGTCAACTTCCATCGGTGGCCGGGGAAGATGTGAGGGAATTCTGCCACCAGTTCAATGACTAAACAAACTAGGTGAAACCGGAGGCCTCAGCGAATGGTTGACAAAGTATTTGTGATTCCTTCTTCCCAGTTTAGCTCTGTGGGAACAAGTGGCTTAACCCAGATCCAGGGGCTCTGAGTTGGCAATGACCTCTGTTAAAGAGGAACCTATTAAGACTAGTAAATAATTAACGTGGGTTCACGAAGATGCTCAGCGAAGCGTTTCCAGGGTATCCAAGCACAACAGTAAATGTTAATCGGCACCTTTAGATTATAGACTCAGATAATGAGATCAAACGGACAGGAAGTCATAACTCCCAAGAGTGCCATTCAAACAAGTCAAGTCAGAATAGAGTCTGACTCTCCAGAAACGCTTTTCATAGTGTTTCTGCCCTGATAGGCAGGGAAAACTTAATTATAGAGTGACCAGCGTGAGGGTAGAGTCTGCCTTCCATAGAAAAGCCTGGAAAATTATGTGTGGTGAATATGTGTTTGGAATAAGGCTGGTTATTCTCTCTCTGGAAGCTGAAATAACAACTCCGCTGCCAGATTAATGATTAAACTAAGCAATTTTCAGGTTAATTCTAGACTATAGTCTGAGTGTGCGTGCACAAACAGGAAGCTGGGAATGTTAAGAGGTAGCCCCATGGTTTCTCCAAAGCTAAACTCAAGCCCAGCTTCCCTGAATGACTTGATAAGGATGACCAGCAGTCCTAGGATCTGCTTCTGACATGCCCCCAGGACTTCCCGCTTTCTCCCGGTCTAGGTTTCAGTGTGGTCTCTTCAAGAGGGTCCCACAATGAAGAGTCCACCCCGAGGGGAGTCTATTCCACACCCAGCTCCCCACAAGGGTGAGTTCATGAGAAGAAGGAGAGGAGAACGGGTTTCCTCCTGCCACGCTGGGGAGGCAAGGCCAGACCCACCTGTGCCAAGGTCAGTTCTGAACCTCACTCATGCTGGTTTCTGGGCTTCCTGCTCAGGTGTGTGGCCTTGGGAGGACAAGATGTGGGAGAAGAGGTGAATCCACCCCAACTCAAGATTTGGTCATCGTTTTCTCTCACCTTCTGAGTCTCTTCCTTCCTTCAAAAAATCAGTTGAATGATCTTGACCCTTTCCCCCAAATCCCAGCATGATCCAGTCTCACATAGTTCTCCCCACAGCTCACGGCTGTGCCCTCCATGCCAGGTGAATTCCCTGGGGTCCCCGGGTGACTTCCTGAGAGATGAAGACCACATAAAATACAAGGAAATGAAGGGGCAAGCTGCTCCCCGCCCATCCCAAGCCCCAGCACGCTGGACACTGGTCCAGAGAAGGCCTTCTTTGCTCCTCTGCCTGCTCGCTTGAGGCCACCATGCCGTTTGGCAGGAGTGCGTAAGAACTAAGCATGAACTAGCTGGCCAAGGACAGGCAGCATCTCCTCGCACCCTGAGGCTGATTTCCAGAGTGTAGGCAACAGACCTCAGCCAGCCTCGGTCCAGCAGAACACTCTGATGACAAACTTCACTTTCACTGGCAAACAGCCTGCTCAATGTTTCAGGGGAGCCAGAACCACTTCTGTGCAGGAGGCCTTCCAAGGGCTTCTTTAGAACAGTATCCTCTTCTGCTGCATCAGTTAGACCTGCTCAGCTTCCCCGAAGCACTGAGAGGTTTTTGTGGTCAGAGGAAAGTCCTGCCTCATTAAGAATGCAGGCAGAGCCCTGGGGCTATTGGAAGAGCTTCCAGGCAGAACCCCTTTGCAATCTGTATATTGGTTGAAATAAAGGAAGGAACTGTGTGTCATGGGGGAAGATAGATGAGTGTGGTCCGTGGGCCAACACGTGGTGCAGAAACAAATTAATAGAGCTGGCAGAATCAACTTCACAAAGGAAGAAAATTCAGGCCAAGGATAAGGTCAAATGTTCCTCTTCTCATTCAGGGCCATGATACAGAATCCCCTAGAGTGGGGAGATTGGCAAAGAACCCCAGAGCTGCACCCCTGTTGTGCCTGCGCATGCCACCCATGCGTGGACTGAGACCCTCACCTTCATGTAACGGGACGCTCCACCCCCTGGGTTTGTGGCAGCAGTGACCAGGGAGGGAGAGGTGGCCCCTGAGACCACAGCAGGAAATACTGACTTGGAGAGATGGGAAGTCCAGATATGTGTTCAGGCTGAGATTCAAATTCAGCAAGTACTGGTTGTCACCATAAACCACTTGTCTACTTCCTTCTCTATGGATTTTCATAGTCTGGACATTTCATAAAAATGAAATCATACAATGGGTGGCCTTTTATGTCTGGCTTCCTTCACTTAGCAGGATGTTTTCAAGCTCATCTACGTTATACCATTACCAGGCCTTGGGCTGGGTGTGTTGGGCATCACCTACCCCAGTTTTCACAACAACAAACACAGCTACTAGCACGTATCCAGGGTTCCCTGACCTCCTTCTGCTGTTGGGGGTCTGATGGTTTCTTAAGGGCAAAATGACTTAATAGCCAGACATTTGCACATAAGAGTTCCCATTTTTCCTTCCCATGGTTTAGCTCAGGTTTTCACACTTCCAGTTGCATTACAGTGAGTGCACAGGATCATATTAAAAAAAAAAACAACTGAGTCTATTGTACTTTGTGGGCTATTTAAGGGCAGTCAAGGGTAATCTGGACTTCAACCAGTTTTCTAATTCAGACTCAAACTCTGCCTGGAGTGCCCAGCCTGGCATCACTCCAGCCCAGCTAGAGTGATACTGCTTTGTGCTGTGTGTGATTGTCATGAGCAGAGGGAGTGAGGAGTCTCCTCCATTCGTGGTCAGGAGCCTTCCCTGAGCTGAGATCTACAGCCCCCTCCTGCTGCTCCTTTTGGAGAATGTTGACAAGACCAGGCTGATTCTTCCTGAATTTGTATCCCAGTGGAGTCTCTGCAGCTTCGGGACCTGGCCTGTAACTTGAAAGATTTAGACATTTCATGTTTTCAATTGCCCCAAGATTGATGAGCCTTGGGAAAGTGATTCATACTAACTACACTTACAAGAGCTTGGTTTACAACTTGGGTTGATATTTGGTTGATTTACTGTTGGGGTTTGTATCAACCAGAATAGCCTTGGCTGTGCTGCTATGATTGCTCCAAAACTCAGGGCCTTAAAGCAACAAAACTGTTATTCTTGTTGGTGCAAAGGCCACTGCAGTTCCCAGAAACTCTTCAGGGAAGCTGTCCTCCATGCGGTGGCTTGGTTTGAACCTCTACAGTAACTATGATTGATGAGGCAGGGGAAGAGAGCCCGCTGGAGGGTCTCCAGCTAGCTACTTAAATGCTTCCCCCAAGAGTAACACGCCACCTCCACGCACAACTCATTGGCCAAAGCAAGTCAGCAACCATATCTGATCTCCAGTGTGCAGGGAGTAACAATTCCCAGAATGTCTAGAAGAAAAAGAACTGGAAATATTGGAGAAGAGCCTTGATGCCCACAAAGGGATCTACCTTTCTAACAACTAGAATCCCCACATCTGTACTCTCTCCAGATAGTAAAGCACCTAAGAAATGGAGTTACCAGGAGAGGTCAGTGGGCCCAAACTACACAACAGGAGTTGGACGTGCAATTGTTTTCATAATAATAGCTAAAATCTATTAATATTAGCTAACATTGTTATGCCTGCTTTATACACTGTGTCATAGGACGTGTGATGTTGACTGTTATGATGATCTGATCAGCCTTCTTTGTTCTTCTGTTGATTCAGTTTGATGAGCAGACTGCGGCCACCAGAAACAGGGTTTCCTGTATCCATTCATTTGTGTGCCCCTCACTTGAAGCAAGTTACTTCATGGCCAACATTTTGTAATGGATTCAATTATTATTTTATCTTTGTTTCACATGCATGGATAGATAGATAAATATAGACAGGTAGATAGGTAGATAAATAGATGGATAGATAGGTAGATGGATAGATGATAGGTAGAAGGATGATAGATGATAGGTGGATAGATAGATAGGTAGATAGATAACTATAGCTGTAGATACAGTTTGTGTGTGTATGGTGCACGAGTGTATATGTGTGTGTATATATCTATATCTATATCTATATCTATATCTATATCTATCTATAATCATCAATGATCAATTCCATGGTCAATTTCAGTGAAGTTTCTCATTTTTTAATGAAATTTCAGAAGCACTCTGGTTTCCTTGATTACACTTAAATATATTACCAAGAGAACGCTTCTCTTATCAGTGTTTCAGTATGAAAATTATGAAGGGGACCTAATGGCAGCTATCCATGAACTGATTACAATTCCAAGTTTTGAAGATTTCATGTTCCCTGGTAAAAAAGTAATGATTGTATGATCTCAGGATTTTCTGTGACGCAGTTTGGGATCTTCCTCTAACAACAGGAGACACTATTTTTGATGTATTTATCTAGTTTAATATTAACTATCTCAACAGATGATGCTCATGAAACTTTCTTCATTGATAGTTTTCTGGTTGAAGAAAGAGAATCTCCTCTTCCCTTTTAGTGAGCTTAAACTACCATATATTTTCTTTGATTGTATTTAATCTATTTTATGCCTAATTGTACCACAATAGGTTGCTCATCCTCACTTTGATATTTAAACACTTTTAAAGTTTTTGATGTTTGTTAACTTTCCTTGAGGCCTTCCCTTTGCCAAACGTAACACAATCAAGGGTAAATTAAAATGCACACGCTCACTGAGGAATCGCGAGCAATTCCAAATGCTCGTCTTTTCTTTGAGAAGGTTCATGTCAGATGCAAGCTTCCTACACACGAACCACCACTTACTTTGTGGACTGCGCTCTGGCCAGAGCCTTCATTGGAAATCTTTACGTCGGCTGAAGTTCGAACCTTGGGAGCTCATCCGAGCCTTCACCCTGAAACTTTGGATCTTTGAGCTTAATAATTTCCTTGGCAAATTGTTCATCTTTTTTCCAGAATGAGAATTATAATGAGAGAACAGCATTTTCCTGCTTCTCCTGCATGCCATGGGTGGGTTTTAGGGGGATGGTGGGAGACCCTGTCTCCCCAGCTGGATTCTTTCTCTTCCCCCGTAGTGGTTCCCTTTGGCCACAGCTAATGATGGTGCCTTCTCACGATATCCTTGAATGTCGTCACCTTTGACCAGAGCCAGCTCATGTGTGGATTTTAGAGCCAATTTGCCATCACTTGATGGCACCACACCAAGAGCTGTTTGAATAGCAGCCTATATCCAGTGACAGCCATACAAGAGTAAACATCTGCCGACAATGTCTCGCCATAGAAACCACGGCTGTTCCCTGTGATGTACAGTGGCTGTTGCCCTCAGCACCTTTAGTAGTGTCCTTGAGCTTCAGTCTTGCGTGTCTACATTAAAAATAACACAAAAGCCTTTCAGTGCCTACGCATGCCACTCATTGATCTGTCAGCTTCGCTTCCATCTTGTTCCATCAAGAACAGCTTGAGGGGTCTCTGAGTTGCCTCTTGGAGCACCTCACTCTACAGCTTCCTCAAAGACAGTGCCCAGACCTCCTTGGAGAGCAAGGGTTAGGTCTTAGTCAATCTTATAAGCCTCATAGCAGAATCCTGGACATAGTGCATACTCAATAAATGGTGAAAAATCCAACTTCTAGGATGAACCACATGAAATTGCCAATATGTAACTCTTTTTTGACCTACAAAAATGACAATTTGATATGGTTCAACTTAATTTATACATGTACTAATTTCATCTCATTAAAATTGTAATATATTTTATTCTTATCAGCTCTCGAAATTATTCCTAAGATAAAATATGGTTACCTGAAAATTTCAGACTTGGTCTCTGCTGGGTCAGAGAGATTTCATTCTTTTCCTGAATAATGTATGCTTTGTATAATTTTAAAGCATAAGAAAGATTACACTATATGTATTTTAATAAACTGTGTCATATTTTTCGATGCAACACTTAACGCCTTTCTAGTTTTAAATCTAGCACAGCTCAAAGAATCACTCAGAAATTTGATCAGATTTCCAGTCTAAAATCACACAGTGCCTCCTCTAACTTCTCACTAACACAGCCATGAAAATGGCAATACTAAAACTCATGGCAAGGTGAAACACTGGCAAGACATCTTAATGCTGTGATCTGGAGGAACTGACATCAACCAAAACACAAAACAGAGCTGGGCGAAATCAAACAAGCAAACAGATAAATATAGACAGTTCTGAGGATTCCACCGATGGTACTCCAAGGCTCGGCCTAAACAGAATTATGATCTTTTTTTTCTTTTTGGAATCACTCTCTATCTCCTAATTGAGAGATTTACGTCTGCACCACCAAGGGAACTGTGTGGTCAGCTACTTCTCCTCCTTGAGGGCTTCATCCTCCTCTCCCTACCAGCTCTCATCTCTATTCTTCCCAGAAAGGTGATGAGGTTAAGCAGGGAGGCTGGAGGGAAGAGAAGCTGTGCATTTTGGGAGTTGTAGGCAGGATGGAGGAAGACCAGTGAATTTTGGGAGTTGAAGGCAGAATGGAAGAGGTGCAGTGCATTTTGGGAGACGTAGTCCCCCAGAGCATATGATAATGATTGCTCATATGTGTGGAGTGCTGGCTACCTATACATCAGGCATTGGATTAAGTGCTTAGCATAAATTACTCAGGAAAACTCTGTTAAATCGCCAGTTTCCAGCAGTGGCTCCTCTTGATTAATGTTATTACTTTACTCTTGGGAGTTACCTGGATTTTTCCTCCTAATTCCAAACAATTTCTGGATAAATCTAGAAGTCTTTGGAAAGTGTAGTTCAACAACTTATCAATCCACAGTGGACCTGTACTACTGCTTTCTTTTTTATTTATTTATTTTTGAGGGAGATTAACCCTGAGCTAACTATTGCTAATCCTCCTCTTTTTGCTGAGGAAGACTGGCCCTGAGCTAACATCCATGCCCATCTTCCTCTACTTCATATGTGGGATGCCTACCACAGCATGGCTTTTGCCAAGCAGTGCCATGTCTGCAACTGGGATCTGAACTGGTGAACCCCGGGCCGCCGAGAATTGGAACGTGGGCCCTGGACCACTGCACCACCAGGCCGGCCCCGTGCTACTGCTTTCTGAAAGAGCTCCTTGCATTCTGGAACGATTCAAGAGCTGAGCGCTCTGGGGCGTGTTCAGGTGAAAATTTACCTGTGAACAGTTATAATTGCTCCAAGGGATATTGACATTAGTTATGAACTATATTAAGGATTTTTAAAGGGCTGCTCTTCTGTCGTTTTGCGCATTTAGCTTTTAACCCAATTCTGTAAGTTCAGGTCTACAAAGCTACAATTGTCTGTGTAATTGAGGTAAAATGTATTCTTAAGATATTCTCTTTTTTTAAAGATCCTATTCTGGTTTTGTAAAAATCATATATACTTATTGCAAAGAATTCAAGCGGAGCAGAAAGAGTTCGAAGAGGAAAGTTAAAGAGAGCAATCACCTGCATTTCTGCCCCTGGAAAACAGCCATTTGTGATTTAAGGAGAATACAAGCCCCGACCAAAGATTCTCAATAACTGAAGACATGTCTAAGCAAAGAGGATTTCCAGAACACACTTCCCATGAATTACACTTAGAGTTTGCATTTTGATTGGAACTGCCGACAGAGTGCGATTTGAAGCCCGTTTGCTAAAACCTAATTCTTCCAGGCTGTCAAAGGTGCATGAAACCCTCTGCCCTCCTCCCCAGAGATTTCTCTCCAGCTTCCAAGATTCTGCTGACCTTGGGCAAGTCACCGCACTCCTCTAGTCTTCAGATTCCCTGGCTTCAAAATGAGAGGATCGGGCCACGTTGTCGCTAAAAGCCCCTCCGTACTTCACATTCTACGGGCTATTTTCCTTATTAAAATGGAAAATCTCCTAAGAGGTGCTTGGGTGCTCAGGGTGGAAATGGGGAGCTCAGGAATACGGGGTAGGATGAACAGCTGGGGAACCCTGGCTCCTGGAGATACAATAGAGGAAATTTGGATATTTGGGATGGAAATGAAAGGGGAGAGAGAAGGGACCAAATTTAGGAAATTTCATTTCTTCCACAATTTAATCTAGGGTGGAGTTAAATTTTATTGTCTGCACCTGTGATCGCCAGTACATAAAAAAATAATTATAAGGGCAATTAAAGCCTGAAATTAAAAAACACACACACCCACACCCACCTTAGTGATAGGTCTTTAAATTATATGGGGGCTGCCTGCATTTCCAGTTCTCATTGTTTTCAGATCATTCATTAACTGACAGAGAGGCGTAGAGTCAGACAAACTTCTAATGCAAGTGTCAGGGGAAAAAAAAGACCAATCCCAAAGTGGCACAAATTTTCATTGAACAGCAAATGTGAATCAAGGTCCACACATGCCTCAGTTTATGAGAATTTGATGATCTCATACATTTTCCTTGGAGGTTTACCTTTGTAAACTGATGTGCAGGTCAGTTTGCATAATTAGAGGGTATTCAGTAAAGTAATAGATCTCATCAACAAAACCACCCACTGAGCGAGAAGGTTCAAACCTTAGTCGATGATTGTCTTTTTATTTACTGTTGGCCTGTCTGACTGAACTATAAGCTCATAGCAGGCAGGACTTGTTTTGCTTTATTCCCGCTGTGACCTGGAGCCTGGACCAGAGCCTGGTTCAGTAAATGCTTGTGTGTGATGTGCCCCTAGGCTTGCCTGAAAAGGTGGACTTCCCGCTGGGGAAAGATGATTTGCAAAGTAATCAGGACAGAGAATTCTTTGTAACTCCTGTTCCACACTCAGAGATGATGATAGGAACCGACCTCCCAAAGCATGACTGACGTGGAATATCCTGACAACCTTAGTGGGTGTGGGTTGAAACCAAATTTATTTGATTTAAGAAAAGAAAGATGTGGGTTCCAGTTATCTGTTGCTGTGTAACAGACCACCCCAAACTTAGTGGTGTAAAAAAACCCACTTTTCGTTCTGCTCATAGATTCTGTGTGTCAGGAATTTGGACAAGGATGGCTCATCTCTGCTTCATGGTGTCTGGGGCCTCACCTGGCAAGACGTGAAGGGAAGAGGGGCTAGAATCTTCAGACGCTTCATCACTCACATGTCTGGGACCTGTGCTGAGACCACTGGAACTCTGGGCTCCATTGGGTCTACTGTCCAGGCCGCCTACATGTGGTTTCTCCATGTGGCTTGGGCTTCTCAGCACACTGGCTGAGTTCCACGGTGGAGCCTCCAAAGTGCAAGCATCCCCAGAGAGCCAGGGGCAGGCTGCCTCGCCTTTCTGACCTCGCCTCAGAAGTCACATGGTGTCACTTCCACCACAATCCACGGTCACAAGCTTGCCCAGATTCAATGGCCATAACCCAACCTCTTGATGGAATGGAGGCCAAAGTGCTTGTGGCTCCTTTTTAAAACTGCTCCAACATCTGAGATCTTTCCACTGGATGTCTTCATGGAGATAAAGGGCATTTGATTCTGCACTGGCAGTAACTGGTTAAAATAGCTTCATTGTCATCTTCCCGCAAGTATGTATTGAATGTTTACTATATATAGTAGAATTCTCGGTATGGGGCTATAGCATGGAACAAAATGACAAAAACACCTGTCTTTAAGTGGCTTATATTGCATGGGCTGAGATGGACAATAAACAGGCAAATAGGTAAAATATACTATATTAGAGGGTTACCACTCTATGGAGAGAAAGTGATCATGGAAGGGGTTAAGGCGTATGGGGTATGGAGGGAGGGCAACAGCAGTTTAAAACAGGGGGCGGTGCTCAGCAAAGAAATGACGTTTAGCCAAAAAGACCTGAAAGAGGTAAGGGAGGGTGGGTGATGGATTAAAAATGGCCCCAAATTCTTTGACACTCTTCCCTTTGAGATGTGTCGCCTCTTCTTGAGTCCAGGTGTGTTCCGTGATTGCCTTGACCCACAGAACACGGAGAAAGTGACTTGGTACTCGTTTCCTGGTTAAAGCCGTAAGAAATGGGCAGCTTCCATTTTCCGCCTTAGGAACCACTTGTTCTCGGAGTCCAAGTCACTATCCCCAAAGCCCCAACTGTCCTGCTGGACAGATCATGTTGGGGAGAGACGATGTAGAAGGGGAGCCCAGTGGAGGCCAGCCTTCCAGGGGCTCCTGCCATGACGTGTATGTAACATCTCCCAGGACTCTCCAGTTCAGCCCAGCTGCTCACTGAACATCATCCGGTCCCTGAGATAAGACTTACTGACTGAAGTAGGAGTGGTGCTGGACCATCTCTGCCTATAAGAGGCATGGCCCCATTACTGAGCATTGCTGATGATCGATTTCCACGAACTCAGTGAATGAGCAGGATGACTGTGTAGGGTGGGCTCTATGACAAGAGAACCAAGACTGTCAAGAGGTGAAGTTACTTATTCAAGATGGCACAGCGCTGAGAGACTGAATGAATTTGAACCCAGTTCTTTCTGACCCCAAATCCTGTGCTCTGTCCCCTTTCCTGTTCTGACAGGACGGGGACCCCATGCCTTTCCCCCTGCCCTGGTGACACATCTGAGAATCCTCCAGTGCTCTCCGAGGTCCCGTGAATGTCTCTTACAAATGACATGAGCATGTGTAGTGAAAAAGAGCTCCCGCTGACGGAGGCCTCCAGGCAGCGTTCAGTCGCTTCCTTGGGAGGACTGAGCTACACTCAGCTGGGTTCTAGACTTTTCAAGCTCTCTGTAGCCAGGAAAGTCCACTGCCCTCCACAAGCAATGTGTTCACATCAGAGAGGAAGCGGCCCCAACCCTACCCTGTCCCACGAATGTGCCATCTCTCACCCCAACAAACAGGGGTGGAGATGACCAAGTGACCAACAACTGGATCCTAACCAATAATGCAGAGCATGTTGTCATCTCTACAGATAAACGTTAAACAGTCCTTTTACATATTGCATCTTATGCACACAGGAAGCTGCTCTTTAATTAAAATTTCAACACAGTGATGCATTAGAGGTCCAGTTTCAGGTCCAATGACGAGAAGTAGGTGAGTCGCATTTGGAGAGGGTCTCTGTCCAGACTGCTCAGATCACTCTAGATGAATGGCTCCACTATTTGGAACAACCAGACTGAATCTGACCTTTCCGCGTCCCCAGCTGTAGACAGGACCGAGATGACAGTTGCACGATGAGTCAGCCCAGTGGGTGTGAAGAATTTCTGCTGATTTATAAGGCAGGGTGTCACACCCAGTTCCAGGTTCATAACCCGGCAAAGGGAGAAATGAGACATGGGATCAGGTTACCATCCCGGAGAGGACAGAGAAAGAGGATGTGTGTGTGTCGTGGGTGCTGTGTGTGTATGCATGTTGTGCATGCATGTTGTGTGTGTGTGTATGCATGTTGTGCATGCATGTTGTGTGTGTATGCATGTTGTGCATGCATGTTGTGTGTGTGTGGTGTGTGTATGCATGTTGTGCATGCATGTTGTGTGTGTGTGGTGTGTGTATGCATGTTGCGTGTTATGGATATGTTGTAAGTGTGTGTTTTATGTGTGTTGTGGGTGTGTGTGTTGTGGGTGTTTTGTGTATGTGTGTTGTGTGTGTGCTGTGGATAGGTGGTAAAGGTGTGTGTGTGGTGTGTGTATGCATGTTGTGCATGCATGTTGTGTGTGTGTGGTGTGTGTATGCATGTTGCGTGTTATGGATATGTTGTAAGTGTGTGTTTTATGTGTGTTGTGGGTGTGTGTTGTGGGTGTTTTGTGTATGTGTGTTGTGTGTGTGCTGTGGATAGGTGGTAAAGGTGTGTGTGTGGTGTGAGCGTTGTAGATGTCCATGTGTTGTGTATGTATTGTGGACATGTGTTGCGGATGTTGTGTGTGTTGTGTATGCACGTGTGCTGCGTATGTGTGTTGTGGGTATGTGTGCACGCACACATATATATCTACTGGTGTGAGGAGGAAGTGGAAGCAGATTTGGCGAACCAGGCTGAAGGTCAGGAGGACAGGTGGTCCAGAGAGGTGGGACGTGATGCGCATCGGGAGAAGCAGATCGGGGTCAACAGCAGAGCTCCGGAGGACCCGCTACACCTGTCCAGGTGAGGGCCATTACAGCCGGGCTCATGGGATGACTGACAACAGGACAGTTATTTCAAGATCATCATAGAAATAACCCGAAATTGGGGCTGGCCCGAGGGAAGCTGAAGACCAGGGAAGGAGAAGTAAGTCAAACTTTCTCTGTCTCCTTCTCAGTGAGGATTGGAGTAAAATACAGTTACACGCAATATCACAAATCTTGTCCAATCTGCCTGGATCAGGGCTGTAGTCGTCCTGGAACCTTCTCTGCCCATGCGGCTGGCATTTCCATCGATCCTTGAGTAACTATTTACATTTGCATCTGCTCATCTCTAAATAGTTTCTCCTTCTTTTTCCTTGACATCTTAAGCTCTTTGTCTCTCAAATGACAACCACACACCCAAAAAGAATGTCTGACTTCGCACTCTCATTTGGCTGTATTATGAATTCTGCTCTGTAGTCATATTTATGAGTCCCGGGGTTCTTACTAAAACTGGGTTTCATTAGGATTAGAGGAAGAAACATTCATATCTTTTGTATAAATAATGCAAAGGACAAGGGCTAAAGTCTGCCTTATGGAGCTCATTTCTTTTCCTCTTTTATTTAAAACCGCTAGCTTCTGATCACAGGGGTCACCTAATCTGGAAGTTCACCTCAGGAGCCCTGGAATCTCAGGACAAAAGGGGAGAGGACAGAAGAAGACAAGACAGTGCCATATGGGGTCCAGAATAAATGCCAAGGGGGCAAAGACACCCCCCACCCCGGGGAATGAGACCAGCTGTGGGCAAGATCTTGGTGACCAGTGAGGAATGCACTAAGACTCTACATGGTAACCTTATGACCTTGGCCTTGTCCATGTGAGTTCCTCTGCAGATGTGACTCTAAATGGCAAAGGAGCCCGGGGCCTTTAAGGCCTACTGGGGTTTTGATTACTTGAGGGAAAGACCATCCAAGGATGGCCTTGAGCAAAACCTCTAGCTTTTGAAACCCTGAGCAGAGGGTCATCCGTGGTGTTGTAAAACCATCGGCCAGATTTTGAATCCTGGCTCTGCCACTTAGGAGCACTGTGGCCTTTCTGAGCCTTTGCCTTTTCATCTGTAAAATGGGCTGATGGCAGATATTGGGATAAAGGAGACACTGAGTTGTGACAACATCCAGAATGATGATGGCCTGGGGTCCACACTCGGCAGCACGGGGTTCCCTCCTTCCTTTGGAGCCAGTGCCAGTTCTCAAGGGATGGCCCTTGTGCATGGTTTGGAAATAAGAGGAAGAAATGTTAACTCCTTTGAGATTGATCTCACCACCTTTTTGTTCCTCAAACCTCACTCATTTTGCCCTTGTGACTATCCCTGTGGTCCCCTGAACCAGAACCCGTAAGTCAGGAGCTAAAAAAGTCTGAGAGTGAGGTTTTACGAATCTTGTTGCCAACTCTGCACTGATGGATAAATGTAGATGATTTTGGGACCCACAGAGATAACAGGCCAGAGCCCGAGGATCTGCATCCCTCCTTGGAAGTCCCCCTTTTTTAAAAAAATTATTTTATTGAGGTCATATTGGCTTATAACCTTGTGTAAATTTCAGGTGTACATAATTACGTATCAGTTTCTGGATAGACTGTGTTGTGTTCACCACCAATAGTCTAGTTTTTTGTGGTTCTTGTTTTGTTTACTGTGGAGTATTTTACATGCAAGAACCCAAACGAGAGAGGCAATACTTGGAAGGAGAGCCAGTGGGTGAATGGACGCTCTGGTATTGCTGAGCCTCACGTGTACGGACCCACCCTCCAGAACCGAGTCTGCTGGCCAATAGTCCAGTTTTTATCTGTCACCATCGATACGTGCCCCTTCACCCATTTCGCCCTCCCCCCACCCCCTTCCCCTCTGGGAGCCGCTAATCTATTCTCTACATCCATGTGTTGGCTCATCTTCCACATAGGAGTGAAATCATGTGATTTCACCGGGGAGTCCCTTTTTCAATCCGTTACTTCCCATTGCTCTCACTGCCCTGTCTGTCCACTTGGCTCCAGCACCGGCTCTTCCCTGTACGGGAGCCATTCCTGGCACTGTCCATGTGGATGGCGCCCTCGGGGTTGTACGGAGCTATGCCAGGGCCCTTCCCTGCCCTGTGCCAGCTGACTGTGATTCCCAACATCTCTCAACTCTTCTTGGCAGCAACTTCCTAGCTCTTCTCCCTGTGTCTACAATCACCTCCCTCATTCCCACCTCCTTACCTGGCAGGGTGACTTCCCTGACGCTCACATTGGCCTCAGATCCTCTGGGGACTGGCTGTTGTTTGCAGGACAACCAAGGTCACTCCTGGCAGGTAGACATCCGAGGTCCCAGAGGACCACTCTCAACGCTTCCTACGTACACCACTACCTGACGATCCCAAATGGGCAGGCCTGCTTTTCTCACGCCCCATCTCTTTCTGAAATTCCCTCTTCTTGGATTTCTAAGCACCCACGTGTGCTTGAGAAGCTCCTTTCATCCCTTGAGAAGCAGTTTAAATGTCACCTTCTCTGAAAAGCTGTTCTATAATCTGCAAGGCAGAGACAGTCTTCCCCTCCCAGCTTCTGCAGCCATCTCAGCGGCTAGGACAAAGATGTACCGGGCACTGTATAGTGTTCCAGCCCCCAGACCCTGGGGATACAGAGGTAAACAAGAAAGTCTCTGTCCCCTAAAACCTTTCCAACTAGGAAAGTGATGGAAAGTTAACAGCCAAATAAAATACAGTGTGGTCAGAGCTGGAAAAATGAGAAGTCACCATCTACGGTACACCAGGCAGCGTTGCAGCTGCTTCACAAATAAAAGCTCACTTCATCCTCATTAAAACCTTAAGAGATAGAGACTACTGCTATTTCCACTTTTATAGATGAGAACACTGAGGCACAGAGATGTTGAGACTTCCCCATTGCCACACAGTGAGTATCTGATAGAGTCACGATTTGAGAATTCGTGTTCTTAGCCATTATACCATGCTGCCTCTTGTTGGGTCTCCCCACTTCACATCCATCCAGTCCTGACGGCAGTGTCACACAGCCACAATCCAAGGATGAGGAAGGAACTGTCACAGGCCGTTGTCAGCCAAGGCTCAGCTGCACAGCCACATTCCCGTGGTGGTCACAAGTCTCCCACAATGCTGATGAAGACATGTCCACTGAGAGTCATGGAGAGTGGAATAGGAAGGCAATCATCCAGGAACCCCTGTGCTGTTAGCTCCCGGGTGCCTGAGGTCCCTGCCTGGGGGCTTCGAGAAGTCGTGTTATCGTAGATAGTTAAACAAAGATCTGGAAATGGGTGAACATCATCCAAATGCAACTCTGGATTTGAGTGAGTGCACATTTCAGAGAATCTGTAAGTATTCAGTGCCCAAGAGGCACAGAGGCCAATGGGATTGGTGGGCTCATGAGTTTGGACAAGAGGGAAGAGTCAGGAGAAACAGCATCAGAAGAAGGAAGCAGGTCATGGAGGACCTCAGCCCCAACTGAGGGTTTGTCCTGAGGGCAACGAAGAGCTAATGGAACATGGAGAGTAGACAATGTACCCCTCACGTGACTGAGAACACTGGAGGCAGGCTTGTCAGCTTGAGTAAATAAAAATACAGCACACTGAGTTGAATTTGAATTTCATATAAATAGTGAATAGTTTTTATAAGTATGTCTCATATGACATTTGGGATATACTTATACTAAAAAATTATTTATTGTGGGGCCAGCCCTGGTAGCTTGGTGGTTAAGTTCAGTGCACTCCACTTCAGTGGGCTGGGTTTGGTTCCCAGGCACAGACCTATACTGCTCATCTATCAGTGGCCATGCTATGGCAGTGGCTCACATACAAAATAGAGGAAGATTGGCAACTCCTGTTAGCTCAGGATGAATCTTCCTCAGCAAAAAATATGTAAATAAAAATTTTAAAAAATTATTTGTTGTGTATCTGATTGCATGGGATACACCTATACTAAAAAATTATTTGTTGTGGGACCAACCCTGGGTGGGCTAGTGGTTAAGTTCAGCACTCTCTGCTTTGGTAGCCTGGGTTCAGTTCCTGGGTGTGGACCTACACCACTCATCTGCCAGTGGTAGTGGCTCACGTACAAAAGGAAGAAGATTGGCAATGGACATTAGCTCAGGGAGAATCTTCCTCAGGAAAAAAAATTTGTTGTGCATCTGATTGCATGGGACATACTTATACTAAAAAGTATTTGTTGTGCATCTGATTGCATGGATATAATATTTTATACTATAATTTTTGCATATAAGATTATAATATACATAATTTTTAGTATAAGTATATCCCATGCAATCAGATACATAATAAATAATTTTTTAGTATAAGTATGTCCCAAATATCACATGGGACTTAAAAAACATCTGCTGTGGTTTATATAAACTTCAACTGAGTGTCCTGTATTTTTTCTGCCAACCCTTACTGGAGGAATAGGTTTGGGAAGGAAGACCAGGAGTCTGAGTTTGAGGACGTGCTAAGTTAGAGATGGCTGTGGGCCATCCGCGTAGAGAGGAGGTGTGACCAGTCAAATGTGTAAGGGCTGAGACTCAGCCTAGGATGAAGCGAAAATAGTGCGCAACTCATCAGGGTACAAAGAGTAAAAGAAGCCACTGGTGTAGATTGTGTGCTGCATGATGGACGAGCCCACACTTAGAGGCGACCTGTGAACACTCACTGCCCAGCCAGACGCTCCGGGAAATACTGACTCTGCGAGGATCACAGCTCTTCATTAGCGCTGTTCTTAATAGTGAGAAAGTGGAGTAGAGGTCAAGGTCACTGGAATTTGAAGAGGTCTAGTATATTAAAGAGTGTCTACACGGACACCCAGTGACCCTTACATTTATATGACACTATCATTTATAACATGTTTAACAGAGAGCTCATCAGTGCTTCCACCCATTCTGCAAAGTATTTATTTCAATTTCATCAATGATGCCATTAAATCACAGAGAGATTTAATAACTCAGTTCATTATAAGAAAGCCAGGGAGTGACAGAGTCAGAGGGACAAACCCAGCCTTCTGACACATGTATTCCTCCCCACATAGACCCTTCTGCAGAATACAATTCTGCGATGTTTTGGGGGAAAAAATTATCTGGAGCAATGGTATGCATTCACTTTGCCCTTAAATGCCATTTCATCTTACCTTGACTCTTAAAAACGGCTAAGTTGTCATATTGTCATAATACACACAGTCTTACTCAACAAGGACCAGAGAAACACTCCCCACTGGGCTACATCTGTCTGATCACTCGGCCATCTCATGGCAAATGCAGAGCTCCATATGTCTGTTGTGGTACTGTGACCAGCATTGATCATGAAGTCGGATCAATAATTGAATTCCCAGTGCCACAGCCTGTTTCAGCAGTCACTTAGAAGCAGCTGTACCATATTAGAGAAATTCTTGTCTGCCTAGAGAAGGCCTGGTCTTGAAGCCTTTCAAAGAGCTTCAAACGACTCAAAGACAATTCTCTGCCTTAAATCGCTAACAACCTTGCTCATCTTCTCTATTAGTTACACGTGCAGCAAATATGTAGCTATTAATTCATATATTTTTTTCTAACCAGTAATTCTCTAAGAAAAATACTTCTGAGCAACCGTGGGTTGAAACACTGGTGTTCTCCTAAAGGTAAAGAAGACAGCGTAAATGCTCACATTCCATAGCTGGGGTGACCCCGTTAGATATTCTGCCCATTGTCTCCCAGACACAGGCAAGTCTCCTAGCTTATTCTGTTCTGGTTGTTCAACTAATGGTGCTATCAGAGTAATTCCATTTCCCATGCTCTCAGAAATATTTTAGGGCAAGGGCAAAAATAATTTTACATATGTGCACACATACACGCCACCCCCAGGACGAACTGGATATGTAGAGAAAACACCTTTGACTTGGCACTCGACTCCTTTAGACCATACTGCTTTATTAACAGTGACGTGGGTTCCGTGTGTGCTTTCTAGGTGGCACCTGGTTTACCAATAAGAGTTGGAGCTTTTTAAGGAAAGAATCAGGACTGAAGGAGTGGTGTTTACCCCTAAAAGAGAGGACTTGTGTGTGCCCGCCTTGGGCATGGGGGTGCAATGAGGACTGGAGGCGCAGGGAATGAAGACCGTGATTGTCCGGGATGCTGGAAGAGCTGCCATGTGGCAGCACATAGACTTACTCTACATAGAGACAGGTTGTGAGTGACAGGAAGGCAAATTTTGGTTAAATATAGAAAAGAATGTTCTGGCAGTCATTGCTGTTAAAAAGTGCAATGGATTTCTTTACGAAGCAGAGTCTCCTGTTCCTGCAAGTGTCTGAGCTGAGACCACACGTCTGTTTTAGTTATCTATTGCTTTGTTATCTACTGCTGTGCAACAAACAAAACTTAGTGGCTTAGACAACCATCATTTAAAGATTGGCGCAGGATTCTGCAATCTGAGCAAGGCTCGGTGAGGACAGTTCATGGAACATCATCTGAGTGGCTCAACAGATCCACTTTGAAGATGGCCTCACTTGGCTCTGGCAGGTTGGTCCTGGTTGTCATCTAGAAGTTCAGCTGGAACTGTTGGCTGGAAGCCTCAGTCCTCCATGTGGCCTCTACACAGGGCTAGGCTGGCTCTTCACAGTGCGGTGGTCACAGGGTAGTCAGACGTCCTATGTCCTGGTTGGCTTTGTCTAGGCAAAAGAGAAGTTGCCAGGGCTTATTAAGGTTTGGGTCTAGAACCGGCATAGTGTCACTTCCTCCACCTTCTACCGGTTGAAGCAGGTCACTGGGCCAGAGCAAATTCAAGGAGACGAAACTGTGTAAGCATGTGACCACATCAATTTTATTGGAGGCCACCAAAGTTATGTTCTATCACAGTGTCCAGCTAGCTTTATTACAGAGAAGATTCATTCTCCGGGTAGGATGTTGAATTGGATGACCACTCATTCTTTGAACTCTAGAAATTGCTGTTTCAATTTCTTTTCAATCTCCAACTTCCATATAATAACGGGCGCATTGTGAGCATTAAAATGGGACTTACTGATTTTCTGATTGAGGCAGAGCCTTGCTCAATCCTTTCAAAGGAACACAGCTTTCTGCAAGACATAATGCCTTCTCAAGCCGGAGAAGGCTTATTCTTCATGCTGCAGATATCAACTTGGCCCCAAGTAATTCATTTTGTACATGCTGGTGCTATACAGAAGCACCTGTTACTCTAGTAGCAAATCTGTGCTGCAATATAAGGAATCGTGGGGAGTTATATGCTGTAACTTACGTATATATTTATTTTGCTGCCTGAATTGCTTTTTTTTTTATTTATTTTTTTAAAGATTTTATTTTTTCCTTTTTCTCCCCAAAGCCCCCCGGTACATAGTTGTATATTCTTCGTTGTGTGTCCATCTAGCTGTGGCATGTGGGACGCTGCCTCAGCGTGGTTTGATGAGCAGTGTCATGTCCGCGCCCAGGATTCCAACCAACAAAACACTGGGCCGCCTGCAGCGGAGCGCGCGAACTTAACCGCTCGGCCACGGGGCCAGCCCCTGCCTGAATTGCTTTTTAAAGATAAATTTTCTGTCTGGTATAAATGTAATACACACTCACTATAGCCTATGTATATGGAAAGGAAGCACACGAAAAAAGAAAAACGATCATTTACAAGGACCGGTGGATAACTACTCCAGCCTTTTTATATAGATTCTAATATAAATTAACTTAATGTGGTTATCTTATTTCACTTAATTTCACCATAACTAATTTTCTATGGTAATAAAAACTTTTATGAGATCAAAATAATATATTTTATGTTATAATAATATTTAATAATATTATTAAAATTTTTACAAATGCTTTTAATTACTATAAATAATTCTGCCATGTGGGTGTCCCATAATTTACTTAATTATTATGCTAATCTTGGACTTTAAATTGTTTAAAAAAATTTTTAACATTAAATGCCGTATTAGTATAAATATTTTTCTGCATAAAGGCTTTCTTTATTTAAAAAAAATCTATATATTGATTGTGTACTTAATATATGCTGAGGGTGTCTATATTAGTTTGCTAGGGCTGCCATAACCAATTACCACAAATTGGGGGGCTTAAAGCACAGAAATTTGTTCTCTCACAGTTCTGGAGGCTGGAAGTCTGAGATCAAGGTGTTGGCAGGGCCCTGCTCCTTCCAGAGGATCCAGGGAAGAATCTTTTCTTGCCTCTTCCTAGCTTCTGATGGTTGTCAACAATCCTTGGCATTCCTTGGCCTGATCCTAAGTAAGAATGACTCCACTCCTATCTCTGTCTCTGTAGTCACGTGACCTTCTCCCCTCTGTATGTTTGTGTCCAGATTTTCCTCTTCTTATAAGGATACCAGTCCCTGGGCTAGGACCCACCCTAATTAAGTGTCCTCCTCTTAACTTGATTACACCTTCAATGACCCGACTTCCCGACAAGATCACATTCACAGATTCTAGGTGGACGTGGATTTTCGGAGGGCACAATTCGACCCAGTCCAGTGTTCCATGAATAATCTTTTCCGATCCTCACAATCACCCTGTGGGGTAAGAAAGTCGATCATTCCGAAGCTTAGAGAAGTCCGTCATCTTTTCTAGGGGCGTACAGTGAGGAAGCTGTGGAACAGATACCCAAAGCCAGGTGCCCCAAGTCCAAGGGTGCATCTGCAAATACCAGCCTCACTGCTGGAGGGGCTCTTTGCATCCGAGAGTCCAACAGCTTAGGAGAAGTCTCAAAGGTGAAGGCCTTGACCAGTCAAGAGGGTAATGAATCCCCAGGAATGTGGGTTACAATGACCTCCCTCCTTAATTTTCTTCTTTGGGAAGGAGGAGGAAGCTGGGGAGGAGGAAAAGAGGAGGGTACTGAACAGGCGACCCATGGAGCTCTAGGTGGGAAGGACAGGGGTGGCCCCAGCAGGTGTCTAGGAGGCGCTCCAGCTACAGTTAAGGATCCAGCTGAGGGGTTAGGAGGTGTTCTGGGGCAGCTAAGGTCATCCAGCGGTTCTGAGAGGTGCCGATGCCATTGGCAATAGAAAGAACAGCTTTCGGCAATGAGACTTCCCTTTCCTAATGAATTTTGCATTCCTCCTGATGAGGACACATAGATCGGCTTAAAAATAGCATCAGTGAAGCCTCTCTTAGCCTCATCATTTCCACTTTCACATCCTGAAGGAGCGCCTCCAAATTCAGAGCTGACAAGAGGCTGCAGAAAGATTTCCTTTCAGAAAAGAATGGGCCTAATGGGCCTTTTGACAAATGGTGCAGGTTTCATTTTCTACTGCCCCTCAGTTTGAACTATTTTCAGTTTTCTGGAGGAGGTGCCATGTACATCTTTGCATCCAATAGTTGGATCGGAGTGGAAAGGAAAAGGCTCTGTGGAATGAGTTTCCCGTGAAAATCAGATCTCATCCCTCTAAAATGAAATCGTAGCAGGAAGCCGTCTGGTTTAACAAATCGAATAGTGACAAGATAGTCTTCTCACTGACTGTTGTCATAGGTCGGAAGATGGCTCATAGGAGTGTGAGAGAGAGCTTGAGGGGGCGGGGACAATTGGTCCTTGGCTCCCCTAAGAGCTGTGAGATGCTGCTTCTCTAGGGCGGAGGCACAGGGCACTTCCGAGCTTGCTTCCTAGGCATCCGCTGTCCCTCACCTTAGAACTATGTTTGTGCCGCATCTATCTTGTTTTGTTCTACTTTTCACAAGAAAGAAGAAAATTCCCTTTTAGTAGAAGATCATGAACTTTTCAGTTAAAATGGTGAATGAAGCAGATGCATTGAACATGTCTCTCCTCCCCACCATCCTCAATTTTAAATCAAGAAAGTAATCCAAAAGGGAAGAAAATGCGTTAACCCTGGAAACCAGGACTGGTGCATTTCAAAGGCATGCCAGAAACGTCATGGGATCTCTGTGAAATGTCACACGATGGAAATCAGATGGAGGGCGTGGGGGCATGTTGCCGGATGTGTGTGCCCCACCCCCTTCCTGGGAGGCAGTAGCAGGGCGCCATCTATACCTTATGGCCCACGCTGCAGAGATGAGAGGCAAGGGGGAGCACAGCAGTGATGGGGAGCCACCTCCCTCCTATGGAGTGTTCTGGAGGTGGCAGATGGCCACTGGAGACTCTTGTCATAACGACATCTCCAGGTGGAAGCAGGGGGTACCTTGATGCTGTGCGCAATACCACCTTCAGCGGCTAACAAGAGGTTCCAAGATAGCTGGAGAAGTGGCCAGCGACCCACCCTTCTTTGCAAAGATAGTCTGCAGTGCAGGCATGAAGCCCCTTGTAGAGAATTTGACCTCTGACCTACCAAAGTGAAAAAGCATTGTTAAGTCATGGCTTTCCTTTCTCCCTCGGTTGCGCTCGGACATTTTTAGCAGGAACCTGCACAATGTCTCCCCATCTCTTCTAGAAGCCAGCTCCACTGCTAGTGCCCCCAGATACAGTCAGAACTCCCCTGCAGGAGAAAAAGGCTGAGAAAAACAGCTAGACATTTGAAGAGAGACGATGGGTCCAAAAGGGATCAATCTAGGGATCCACGGCAAACACCATCCTCCCCATGACCTCTAATTTATGGGCGTGAAATAGGCTTATTGAACCATAAAGTATGCTTTGGAGATTCTCCAATCTGTGTTCTCAGTGGATATTGGGCCTCTGACTAAAGAATGATATGAGGGCAGGAAAGAAGGTTTTTTGGTGAAAAGTACAACCACTGAATTAAAAAAAAAGTTAGCAAAAGCAGAGACGTTTAGATCAGATGCTCTGAAATTCTCAGAGGAAAAGTCTGCAAAGGTCAATGAGAAAAGTAAAGTTAACTAGATAAATAAATAAGTGAGAGACATGTAGAGATAAATAAGTGACACGGAGGACAAATTCGGGAGACTCAAAATATTTGTCATCAGAATGGAAATAGCAACAAAGGTCAGAGTCATAATAAAAGGATTTTCCAGCAACAGATGGCATTTTATTCTTTCATACTTTTAAGGTCTTTTCCATAAATGTGGTCCTGAGTCCTCTTATATTCATAATGTTCTATATTTAGACTCACTCTCCTTTTTTCCTGGTTAGCCTTATCAAAGATTAGGAACTTTCAGGGTCTCCTGAACATGCCCATTTACAGTCATATGTCACTTAATGACGGAGACATCTGAGAAATGCATTGTTAGGCAGTTTTGTCATTCTATGATCATCATGGAGTGTACTTACACAAACCTAGATGGTATGGCCTATTACACACGTAAGCTATATGGTACTCATCTTACGATATCACTGTCACATATGCTGTTTGTCATTGACCAAAATGTCGTTATTCGGCACATGACAGAGTATCACCTGGAGTGCTTGCTAAGAATACAGATTTCTGGGCCTCTCCTCCGATGTTCTGGGTTTGAATTTGGGAAGGTAAGGGGACCTGGAAATTAATTTTTATCAAGAACTGGAAGTTATCTTAGAATCATCTAAGTTTGGGAAACCAGTAAATAGCCATACCTTTTCAAATAATTAATTTTCAGATTTAGTTAACACCTTTCTTGTTTTTTGAACTTCATGAATTTCTGGTTTTGTCTTCATTATTTTTTTCCTCAGTGTTTTGTTTCCCCACTTCTAGATTCTTAAGATCATCCTTAGTTTATTGATACTTTTCTCTTTTTTTTTCAAGTGATAAAAGCTTTTAAAACATAGACTTTTCATCTGGGGATAGCTTTGTTCAAATTCTCTCATTTTTGATAAACAATATTTGCATGGGTCTTATTTTCTAAAGAGACTGCAACTTCACTGAGTCCTTATATTAGCCAAAGCATCATTTAAAATTTTTTTTCATTTAGTTTTTGTTTAACCTCTAAAATTTTTTTTAAATTTCAGTGCCAGTAAAGACCTTCAATGCTATAACCAACTAGAAAAAAATATGGCCAACCTTGACATCTAATCAAAATCCTAAAGTTATTAGTATGGGTGTATAAATTTGGAGATAAAAAGAGAAAAATGGAATTAACCATTAGCTACGTCAGTTTAGAGGAGGCTTTCTCAACCTTGACACCATTGGCAATTTGGCCCACATAATTCTTCGTGGTGCGGGCTGCCCAGGGTGTTGTAGGATGTTTAGCGTCATCTCTGGCCTCTGCCCGCTAGATGCCAGCATCAGCATCAACCCCCCCAAACTGTCTTCTCGGAGGTAAAAACCACTCCAGTTAAAAACCACTGAGTTAGAGAAAGTGATTTCTAGCCTTGCTCAAGGATGAGAATGGAAATCTGCAGGTCTTAAACCCACCAGCTTTATCCATTTCAAAATCCTTTCTCCAACATAGGTTCACTCCTCCGGGCTTTGGAGGGGAGAGGAGAGAGGGGAGAGAGAAGGAGGTTGCTTTGAAAGGCACACTGCAATGTGCCTTAATCAATTTATTGATTCTCTTTTTGTCCAGCAGAGCTCACAACTCCTTTTTCTCTCCATCCTTGGCAACAGTTTCCTAAGCCAATATTATTAAATTAATGTCAAAAGCAGCTGGAACAATTCCTGTCAGACGGTTATACAGTGGGTCCTTAATACATGTTAATAGCCCTCTTGAAAATATTTATTTTATATCACTGAATGGTGGGCATTTTAATCACTCTTTTGTAGTCAATAAATTGAGGCTGGAGGAGGTAAAATAAATGGCCCAAAGTTTTGTATGTACTTAAGAAGTGGTGGACTGGAAACAGGGCCTCAGTGTGGCCTGATTGCCGCGTAAATGCTCTGATTTCTTAGTTAACATGGAGGCCAGTTAACCGAGTCTTAGCTGCTCCCTCCCCAGTTCTCATAAAATTGCCCATAAAGTTTGTAAAACTGCACTGCTCTGTGAAATAAGAATATCAACCAATAAATTGCCAGACAACGTGAGGAATTTTTCCAGAGAGTCTTCTTGCTGTCCTTGTTATCTTTTACTTTCCTTCATCAAGTTTATATTTTGTTGAATGAAAACTAAGAAAACAAGGAGAGACAGAAGATAGTCATGCCATTTGATTCATGAATTCTGCTGATGGTAAGGTAGCTTAATGAAATGCAAGTAAAGCTATTTTGCAATAAAATATTATCATAGGGTTGTGTATAACAGCAAAACCTTTAGAAAAATACAAATGTCCAAGATAAGGGAATGAGTTACTAATGATGATTCAGCCACGCAATGGGTTATTATAAAAATACTTAAAATTATGCTTATAAAGCTATTTTACTAACTTTTTAATTGTAAAAATAAAACAGTAGTACTGAAAGATACTAATGCGAAAATAAAAATCCGGTAGCTTTTCCCACACTCGGTACGGTAGTTATTAGGGCAATTGATAAATTTGCCAAATTTCTCTAATTCTGGACATAGTAAGATCAGACTTTCCTGCCCACTTCAAGTTAGATGTGGTCACATGACACGCTTTGGCCAATAAAATGTGAACAGCCATGAGCTTGCCCATTTTCCAACACTCTCATCAACACTGGGTTTAATCAATAATCCTCAACCATTGCCAATCTGGTGGCAAGAAGATGTATGCATTTTTTTAGTTGCCTTGCTTTGATTATTAATGAAGTTGAACCACTTCCTTTTGAACATTTGTAGCTATCCTTTTGTGAACTGACTCCTTAAGTCATTACACTAATTTTTATTCTAAGTATTCTTGGCATCTTAACCTATTATCTGCCAGGTAGGTTGCAAACATTTTATCCCTCTTTGTCACTTTTTCTTTCAACTTTGCTCACGATTTCTTTTCACAAAGAAATTGATGTTTACATAGTCAAAATTTATTCCTTAGTTAAAGGTTTTGGTCTTATGACATGCTTAGAAAATGCTTCCCCACTTCAAAATTATAAATATTCATCTTAGGCTATATGCTAGTGCTTTTATGTTTTTATTTTTTAATACTTAAAATTTTTATAACCTAGAATATTTTTGGGGTAAGGAGAAAATTCTCTTAATTGAATTTCATTTTCTTTTCCAACTGGTTAATAAATTGTCCCCACTTCATGTATTAAGCCATTTCTCATATACCCCATGGACTGAAAATTATGCAGTTTTTGTTGACATGAGAATATTCTTATCACAATGCCTGTGAAAAGGGCTGAATGAAATAAAATTGTAACAGATAGAATGAGCCCCCTATCTCAAGCAAATATATTTACAGAAAAATTCTGAAAGGAATTATATGATGCTGGTTTCTGGAGAATATTTTTTACTTTAATACTTTTATATATTTTATAAGATTCCTACAATACATTATGTTATTTTATAATCAGAAAAACATACATCATTTTAAACTACTGTGTTCTTGAATGAAGTAGAGAGGCATATAAATTCAGCTTATTTTCCTCATAAAATTAGTTTCCTTGCCTTAGCTATATTGTTCAAAGATCTCTGAATTCTGGCAACATAGCTACTTAATTTTCTGGTTTCTAGTGCTTCCATATCTCAAATTCATCACCCCATAAACTTCCCAAGCAGTGGGGATAAATGCGAGTTTTTTCAAGTGAAGAATTACAGTGCATCTTTAGTGAAAAAGTCAAGTCTTAGGAACGCAACTGAGTTGTGCAAAGTGGAGATTTGTAGTCGCAAAACTTACCTCACTCTCTTGCTGCTTAATGACTTTCTTCTTCCTTTTGCTTCTGGTTACAATAGATTTTGGAAATATTTGGTTTTATTTTTAATGATTTGAGAAGTCAATCCACTTTCCTCTAAGGGCATCATAACAAATATCACTCCTTACAATTCATAAGGAAATTCTGTACAGCAGTGAAATAAAATGACCAGATCTGCCCCTCCTGAATATGTTCATTTGAATATGTGCATATATAGTCACGTATTTGTGCTGGACTTCTCACATATAATTTACGAAATTATGTAAAACAAAAATTTATGCAAACATAACCAAGTTTATGAATGTTATTTCCAGCAAGATATTCTTTTTATTATTTTGTCTTTTCTTTTTTTTATGAAGATTAGCCCTGAGCTAACATCTGCCACAATTCTCCTTTTTTTGCTGAGGAAGACTGGCCCTGAGCTAACTTATGTGCCCATCTTCCTCTATTTTATGTGTGGGACACTGCCTCAGCATGGCTTGATAAGAGGTGCATAGGTCCACGCCCGGGATTTGAACTGGCAAACCCTGGGCCACCGAAGTGGAGTGGGTGAACTGAACCATTATGCCACTGGGCAGCCCCTATTGTGTCATTTTTAAATAAAGTTTAAAGCATGCAGAAGAATGCTCTTTATTGTTTAGGGATGATGTAGGAATGACATAAACGCATGGGAAGGATGATAGCTGTCCTTTCGTGCCAGTGGTCAGCTCTGATGGGGAGTGTGGGAATGCAACTGGGGAGGGGCATTGGGAGGTATGAGACATCCTGAGAACCTTGACTCTGCACGACAGAGCTGAATCTGTATGGAGGGGGAAAGGAAAAGGAGGAGACCGGGGTGACTCCAGGGTGCCAAAGGGAATGGTTGGGTGATGGTGGAACCATTCCCCAAGATCCGGAATGTAGACGAAGGATGAATAGCCTCTCCATTCCTTCCCCTTCCAGTCTTTGCCCAGTAGGGCTGATCTCTATGGATGTTTCAATTGGCTCCCTCACCCTGTGGCTTCTGGTTGGGCTTGGCCGTTGGGCAGCACCAACAGAGAGGGTGGGAAGAGGGAAGAGTGAGGATGTTTATTTCCCGGCTCCCTCTGAGCCAGGCTGCAGGCTGACACTGGCTGCAACCTTTTCCTGCTGCTCTCTCTGGGTGCCTGGAATTAAGCCCTGCCTCTTCAGTCTAGCAGAGTAATGGTTCCTTGAAGTTGCCCATGCAGGGACAGGACACGTCACGTTCCTTGTTGGTTTTCTTCAACTGTGCCCACATCTTGAAAATGGCTCCTTTACTAAATTGTCCTCAATTACCCTCTTTGAATGAGTCCTCTCTTTCCTGCAGGTTTTCTGACTCACACAAGGAGTATGGCAGATATATTGGTTTCCCATGGCTGCTGTAAGAAATTACCACCAGTGTAGTGGCTTCAAACAACACAAATGTACTCTCTTACAGTTCTCAAGGTCGGGAGTCTAAAATAGGGTGGCAGGACTGCAATTCCTTCTGGAGACTCTAGAGGAGAATCCATTTTCTAGCTGTTTCCAGATACTAAGGCTGCCGCAGTCCTTAGCTCATGGCTCTAGATCACTCTAATCTCTGCTTCTGTTATCACGTCTCCTCCTCTGACTCTGACCTTTCTGCCTCCCTCTTATATGGACCCTTGTGATGACATTCTTCCCACCCCAATAGTCCAGGATGATCTCTCCATCTCAAGATCCTTGACTTAATCACATCTGCAAAGTCCCTTTTACCATGTGAAGTAAAATTCACAGGTTCCAAAAGAATTAGGATGTGGACATCTTTGGGGGGGGGAGGCATTATTTTGCCTAACATAACAGATTTTTTCAGGAGAGACAGTAAATTTGATTTTAGATTTAAGATGCCTGTGGGAACCGGAGGAAATATGAAGCAGGCTATTGGATATCCCGATCTGGAGGTCAATTTAGTTTTCAAGATCTTCCCTGTACATACACCATATCACACTCCTATCTTGAAACCAATGTACAATAAAAGCATAATTCATCTTCCCATATGTGGTTTTGCTAAGTCCTCTAGAGGAAGCCATCTGTATTCCAATACCACTTATTAAGATGGTCTTAAAGATAGTCCTGTTCCTCCTTGAGTCTGCCTTTTCTATCTTACTGATATAGACCCTCTCGATTTTATAGTCTTGTAATTCCAGGTGCTGGTTAAGCAAACTCAAAGTGAATTATAGCACAGTTCAAACCCAATGGGCTCATAGGCAACTGATTGTTTCTAAGGCTTGCACAAGCTCTGTTGACTCTACTATAGTATTTTGGGTCATTGACGGTAGAGATATATTGATACAGGTTAGGACTAGCTGGATTCAGAAAACTGAATGTTTTTATATCATAACAACTTTTATAGGCTTAGATTCTAAGTTAGTTTAAATATGACTTCAACCTTTGTTATCTAGAAGTCCTTGAACTTACACTTTATTTCTCTTATTTTTCTGATTTATGACACAGGGATGGAGCCATTTACCAGGCTGGTGTCTGATTAAAGATAGTCAAGATTCAAAAGCCCACTACAATCCCTGTCACATAGAAGTCACGTGAAAGCATTGGCTCCCTGGCTGCTTTTGCACTTGACGATCATTATTACAACAACACACCACTAGCAAAACACTCATTCTTAGTAAAATGCAATTCGTTAATCGCTTCTTGAACACATACGCTAGGTAACGCTAGGCGCTGAAGCAGATACAAAGATGAACGAGCTCCATCTCCTTTCCTTACAGGGTTTACATCAAATAAGAAAGACAGGCAAGAGCAGAAATAACTCTAACGTGTACGTAAATACATCTCTTCACCCAGAGCAACGGTGACAGTTTCAGACCAATCTCTCCAGCTTTCCTATCTGATATTGGCTATTATACACAGCTGGTGTTTTGGTAACATCTGGCTGCAATTAGAAGTGCAGTTTGTGGCCATGGAACAGAGGACTACTGTTACCAGGACCATGTCTTGTTAACACAAACAGTGCTGACCAACTGAGCCTGGTTAGATGCAAACAAATTCGCCCTGGAAAGTGATATTGATTATAATCCCAGAGAGAAAAGAATGTCTATTAAAAGGAGAGAATCAATAATGATTACTGTCTTCCATAAAGACTGTTTCAAAATCCAATTTAATAAATAATTACGTAATATCTTCTATGTGCGAGGCACTGTGCTTGTGTGTGAGAGAGATTGTGCAATGAGTCAGGGAAGAAACAATCTCACCCTCAAGGAACTGGCAGTCTGGTGGAGGAGAAACAGACTTGAGAACAACTGAGGCAGAACATGACAAGGGTCTTGGGGAAAGTGCTACACTGTGGAGCTTGAAGGAGACAGAATAGATTTAATCGAATGAGTCAAAAATGATGTCAAGGAGATGGGACATTTGAAATAGACCTTGAGGAATGACCGTGTGAATATGCTCCAAATATTGCATATGCCTTATACTTTATTTCTTCAGTTTTGCCTATATCTTTCTTGCTTTTCTGAAATTATTTTAAAAATAATTGTTGTACAATTATCCACGTTGTACATTACTACATTATCACAAAATGCAGATATACAGTCAAATAGGAAAGTTCCTTTCACTATGACTCCCATTTCAACTCCTTTCTACAGAGACTAACAAATGTGTATTATTCCAGAACATTTTCTACACATTTACTTACATATATCTGTAGTTACACAAATATTTGGAAAACAAATTGACCTATACTACGTACATTTTAAACTTACATGTTATATGTTGATTATATCTTAATAAACCTAGAAAAAATGTATAAATGTTATGAAAGATTGAAAAAACAAACTTTATAATGTTGAATACCTCTAGTTGGCAAAATTAGGAGTAATTTTATAATTCTGGTACCTTTTTCTATTTTCCACAATCAAGTTGTAGTTTTAAAAATTAAAAACCTGATTGAGAAACCAAACCAAACAAAAGAAAAAACAGTTAGGGAGCGAAAAAGCCTTCTTTTTCCTCAACCATGGGATATAGGTCCTGGCTTCCTCATCAAGGGGCCAACTTAGGTTATTCATCCACTGTTAAACCTAATTAGTAACAGAGGAATGTGTCCTGCTGATTCCTGACCTATGACTGTGGCAAGGAGGATGGGACCATATCCATTGCCTTAACAAGCTTCATGTGGGAATGGTACCACCCAAACCAGATGGCTCCTCCCGACTGGTGGGGTGGGTATTTGAGAGGCACCCATGACTATTTCCTCTCTTCCTTCAACGTCCTGTGTACTGGGCTTTACAGTGTCCCTCCAAAATTCAAGTCTATTCAGAACCTGTGAATGGAACCTTATTTGGATATAGGGTCTTGGCAGATATAATCGAGTCAAATTGAGGTTATACTGGATTAGGGTGGATCCTAATCCAATGACTGGTGTCTTTACAAGAAGGAAATTTGGAGACAGACCCACAGGGAGAACACCATGACTGGAGGCAGAAATTGGAGTGATGTAGCCACAAGCCAAGCAATGCCAAGGATTGCTGGAAGCCACCAGAAGCCAGAAGAGAAGCCTGGAACAGATTGTCTTTCAGGTCTGTGAGAGAAGACCTTTACCTGATGGTTTAAGCCACCCAGTTTATGGCGCTTTGTTACAGTTGCCGTGGGAAACCAACCCTTGCTACGCTGTGCAGAGCAGTTCCGCGTGCTGCACAGCCCTCTCATGTTCCAACATATGGAGGCACTTGTTCTTGATTTTCAACAAGTGTTCAGATTTCCCCTATTTACGTATGCTGGTGGTCATCTTAGCTGGGAAGGGTGGAACGGGAAGCCAATTTTGATCCTATGTTCCTTATTTCTGTGAGTTCTTTTGATCCAGAAAAATGCATTGAATAAAGAGAAAATGAGGATGGAAAATGTTTACCGGAATACCCAGGGGATGGATTCCTTTCCACTTCAAGCTGTGATGTGTTTCTGAGTGTGTCTGCCTATGTGCGGTTATGTGAACACATGAGAAAGGGAGA
Organism: Equus asinus; assembly: GCF_041296235.1. Classification (NCBI taxonomy): domain Eukaryota; kingdom Metazoa; phylum Chordata; class Mammalia; order Perissodactyla; family Equidae; genus Equus; species Equus asinus. Next base: position 7,161,062 of record NC_091808.1, on the reverse strand, counting down.
GGTTGGTGGCAGAAGAAAGAGAGTGAGGGAGATACATGGAGACAGAGAAAAAAGGAATAGAAAGACATTTTATCTGAAGCAATTCACTTCTTGATAATAGAAATGGTTGCGGATACTCTCTCTTCCAATTTGCACAACCTGCTTTGTCATTCTTTGCTGTACTATTTAGAATATAGATTTAGGCACCCTTTTCTCACACAAGCCTAATTTATGTCAAAAGTGACTATATAAAGAAACTCTTGTGCCATTTTTCTCTTAGCTAGTGGTAGGGAAGGTCATTCTTTTCTTCAAAGTGTTTAACAAACGGGGTATTTCGGCTTTAAGCTAATACAAAGTTTGTCAACTGAACAAAGGTGTTCTCAGTGGCAGGATGGAAATCTCAGACATATATTTCTTACAAAGACATAGAGATCTTTGTCACTTGATTTTCACTGGACTACAAAGACAAGCTTCAACGTGGTTGCAGCTAGATTTATATAGAATTTCACTAATACAGCAAAGCAAGGGCCATGAGAACATCCTGATGGTCACATAGAGGGAAAGGGTTATAATAAAGGGTTGATCCAAATTAAAGATTATATTAATTAAGCAAGGATTTCTATTTCACATTAATTTCGGCAGCTATATCATGGAATGACTTGTCTTTCCAGAGAAGGGGGAAAAATAGCTCTATGGTTATATATAGAAAATTCATAATCATTTGGGCAGAGGAATTCTACCCAGCTCTTTAACTATGCTCTAATTATAAAGGCCTGGGCAGGTTATGTGAAAGAAAAAGTTGTTCATGACATTTGCTAAAGAAGGTAAGGCAGACTTTATTCAGGAGACAAGGAGCCGGGTGGACCCAGTGGATGAAAAATTACTAAAAGGAAACACCAGGGGTGAAGGGGATTCTGGCTAAACCAACTTGAGTGCGTATTTGCTGAAGGCAGCTGGGGTGATCTGATATCAAGGAGGGGGCGAGGAATTTGATCAGATATCCAGGGGGGTCAGACACCAAGTAAAGGGAAAAACACTCTACTCACAACACTTCTGTCATCAAGTGTGTGGGGTTTTCCCCCACACCAACCAATTCTCCATCTCTCCGGACACCAAATGGGTGTCCTACAATTCAATGCTGACACGAACTGCCTGGCATTAGTGCAGACCCCACAGGTGAAGGGCTCAGTCCCACAAGACTTCCCCCACTTCAGATGCCAGTCAAAAGTCCCAGGGTGTCACCTGTACTTCTGACTAAACGGCTATAAATTAGGGGTCTCCAGAACCCCTTCCCCAGGTTTGATAATTTGCTAGAATGGCTCACAAAACTCAGGGAAGCGCTTTGCTTCCTTTTACCCATTGATTATAAAGGATCCAACTTAGGAACAGCCAAATGGAAGAGATGCATAAGGCAAGGCATGGGGAAAGGATACAGACCTTCCATGCTTGCTCTGGGACGCCACCCTCCCAGCACCTCCGTGTGTTCACCAACCCAGAAGCTCTCCCAACCCCATCATAAAGGCTTTTTATGGAGGGTTCACTACCTAGGCTCCTTGATTAAATCATTGGCCATTAGTGATTAATTCATCCTCCAGCCCCTCTCTCCTCCATGGAGGTCGGGGGGCGGGGGAACAGGCTGAACATTCCAACCCTCTAATCACATTTTTGGTTCCCCAGGACCAGCCCCTGAATCCATAGGCTACCCAAGGGCCCCCAGCCATCAGTGGTCTCATTTCCATGTAAAAAGACACTTCTCACTTTGGAGATTCCAAGGGTTTTAGGAGCTGTGTGCCAGAAATAGGGGCAGAGACCAGGTACACATTTTTTATGTCACATCAAGGGTCGGGGGTTTTTGCTATACTGATCCAGCAGGATTCTTGCTAAAACTGGACTGAACAGACCAAGGCCAGAGCCCAAGGATGAGGCATGGTCAAAAACAGGACTCAGAAGACCCCGACTAAAGTTTGGTTAAGGAGAGAGCCTTTGTCGGTTATTATCTGGCACTTGAGATTTCACGGAAAACAAAATTTCATACAAGGGTCGTATGTTCCATGAGAAAGGGGCAGGCATCATGTCAGTTGCAGCCGTATGCACAGCACCTAGCATGTCCCTGGCACACAGTAGATACTTAATATTTATTCAATGAACTAATTAATGCTGCTTAAAAAAAATGGTCACTATTTGTGGTATTTAAGAGTGTGCTTGGCAGGAAACTTCATGAATTGGATTCAATATTTCTACGATTGTTATTCAGTCAAGGCGTCTTTACGGAGCCCCTATTATATGGAAGGCGCTGGCACGTAAAGGTGAGCAAGAACACGTCTTGCCCTCCTGGGTCTGCAGACGGGCATCAATCATCATTCCACAAACAACTGTGAAATCAGCTGCTAAGGAGAGATGTGCAGTGTCAGAGATGTTCACATCAGCGGGGTATGACCCGGTCACAGAGGTCTGAGAAGGCTTCCCAGAGGGGCTGGTCTGTCGTTGCCATGACAGCGATGAAGAGAATGAACCAGGTTACAGCACAGAGCGCGTGAGAGGAACATAGGCAGATGTTCCCAGGGTGCGCTGGTTACATCAGTTCAGCCGCACACACTAAGGTCTGGATAACAAGCTCCCCGTGTCGTCTTTCTAAAAACACCTCCTTTCCCTTTGTGTCCCCAGTAATATTTCTAGTAGAGTGAGAACGTCTCCATGACTTTTCGGTAGCTCATCGAAGTGCCTCTTACATATTGTAAGTAGGAAATTCTTCTATTGTAATAAAAAGGTTACTTCTATTCCTATTTTGCTGATTGTAGTAGTGACACATGGCTCATTGGTTCTTACACTGAACCTGTGACCCGTCACCATCTTTCCACCTCCTTGGCTGCCTCCTGAGCCAAGCTGCCTTCTCCCCTCTCTCTCTGTTACTTCACTTGGTTGTACAGTACTCCCCCTTGTTTGTTGCTTTGCTTTCTGCAGTTTCTGTTACCCCTCAGTCTAAACCTATGAAAAGGAAAATTCCAGAAATAAACAATTTGTAAGTTTTTAATTGTGCGCCTTTCTGAGAAGCGTGATGAAATCTCACACTGCCCCACTCCGTTCCACCAGGGATGTGAGTCATCCCTCTGTCCAGAGGATTCTCGCAGCATAGGCTACCTGTCCACTGGTCACTTAGTAGCTAGTTATCAGATCGACTGTCGCGGTATTGCAGTGCTTGTGTTCAAGTGATCCTTATGTTCCTTCATAACGGCCCCAAAGGGCAAGTAGCAAGAGTAGCAATTTATTACAGTATACTGTTATAATTGTCTAATTTATTAATTAATTATTGTTGTTAATCTCTTACCGTGCCTAATTTATAAATTAGACTTTATCATAGGTATGTATGTACAGGAAAAAACTACTATATATGGGGTTTTGTACTATCTGTGGTTTCAGGCATCCGCTAGGTGTCTTAGAAGTATTCTCCATGAGTTTCCTCGGAAAATTAAGAATAGATCTACCATATGATCCAGCTATTCCACTTCTGGGTATTTATCCAAAGAACTTGAAATCACAAATGCATAAAGATACATGCACCCTTCTGTTCATCGCAGCATTATTCACAATAGCCAAGACCTAGAAGCAACCCAGGTACCCATCAACGGACGAACGGATAAAGAAGATGTGGTGTATATACACAATGGAATACTACTCAGCCGTAAGAAATGACGAAATCCGGCCATTTGTGACAACATGGATGGACCTTGAGGGTATTATGCGAAGTGAAATAAGTCAGAGGGAGAAAGTCAAATACCATATGATCTCACTCGTAAGTAGAAGATAAAAACAACGACAAACAAACGCATAGAGACAGAGATTGGATTGGTGGTTACCAGAGGGAAAGAGGGGAGGGTGGAGGGCGAAAGGGGTGATTAGACACATGTGTGGTGATGGGTTGTAATTAGTCTTTGGGTGGTGAATATAATGTAATCTACAGAAATCAAAATATATTATGATGTACACCTGAAAGTTATATAATGTTGTAATCCAATGTTACTGCAATAAAAAAAAAAAGAAGGCTCCTCCATGGATAAGGGGGAACTACCGTATTTTTAGCAGAGCACTTATGCTGTCTTTTGATTCCTTGTTTACTTATTTGTGTGTTTATTGACTCCACACGCACCCCCCCCCCCCAAAGCTGTATGAAGGCAGGGACCTTGTCTGTACATCCCTGGTACAGAGAACAGTGATTGATCCTTGGCAGGTACCAAAACTATTTAATACATGAATTGATAAAAAGATATGAGAGATTTAACAAAGAAGAAAGAAAAGGATATTTTCTCTATCATCAAGGTAACTTGGCCACATCTTACTGCCTAGGAGCTGCTGTCTGAGGAAGTCAGCATGCTCCACCCCTTGAGAGCCATACCCGGCTCTCTTCCCATCCAGACTCAGAATATCACAGAACAGGAAGTAGGGGTGGACTCTTGGTGGCGCATTGCACCTTGGGAGTTGTAGTCCACACAATTAAAGCACAGGACTCTGCCAGTTCTACACTTGAGGGTTTGTTATTTTTCCTACATTCTGTTGTTTCAGACATCAGAGGCAGTGGTGTGCTCATAAATGATTAAGAATTGGCTTTTTAGAGTAACAAGAAAAAAAACACCCTGATTTGTAGCATTTGCCAATTTCTGTGATATAAATCCTACCACGATAGCCAATTTCAAGCTACCAAGTTGAATTCACTGAACACAGAGCTGGGAAGATTTGTGTGCAATCGGGTTTCATAAACCTTCGCAAGTTGCCTTCAGCACATCACTGGAAAGGCGCTAGACACCCCAACATCTCACAAAATTCCAGGTGGCTTATATATTCCAGACACATGGGTGTGTGCTCTAATTTTACCCCATTTGTGACTGAACTCTCGTTCTCCCTGGCCGGTGGAAACATTAACTTTAGTCCTTCTTGTGTCTTTCATCCCCCTTCTTAGAGTCTGGTCAAGGATGTTACATGGTGCCCAGATGTAGCCAATGGAAGGGCTGCTTCTGGTCCTTGGTCAAAGGAAACATTCATATCTTCAGTTTGCCCTCTCAGCTCCAATGGAACCTCTTGCCAGTCTTGATGTCTACTTAAAATAATAACCGTGCCACTCTGTCCTGGCACTTACTAATAATGGCCAAGCTCTGTGTGGTTGCGATGTTGAGAATAGCTAAACAAAAAGATTTTTCTTCTCCCTCCACAAAAAGCGTAGATGAATAGAACAACATAATGGCCATTTTCAGTGCCAAAAGCTAGAGTGGTGATTTTCTGCATCTTCAGAACTCGTAATGATGGGCCTGAATCTTTGGATATTTTTGAGATGAGAACAGTCAATAAACCAGCGAGAAGCAGCTTTTTTGTGACGAGCTTGCAATTCCTTTATAAACAGGGAAAAGCAGACTCAAATGTCATTATGCACAATTTTGAATGTACCACATGATTTTAATAACCAGAAGACAAAAAATGAAGAGAAAAAGATTTGAAGGAGATGCACCCAACTGCTAACTGTGCTTGTCTTTGATAATGAGAATATTTGAAATTTTTTTTTTCTATTTTTTTTAGTTTCCAAACTTAAAAAAAAACAAACCTGGGCATTACTTTGATAATAGAGAAAATAAATTTATTTGACTGGCTAAAGCAAGAGAACAAGCAAAGAAATAAACCAGTTCCACCACCACCAGTGAAAGCAAGAGAAGCCCCTTGGAGATGGAGGCGGCCTTGAACTCTCATCGGGGGACTAGAAGGAAGTCTCAGTCTGGGGTGGAAGATGATCAGAGGCAGTAAGCAAAAGGACAGCTCAAAGAACAGTTCCTTCAGTTCTGCTGACACTGCCCTGGCAGTCACTACCTACCGCTTTATTGCAGAAATTGGCAGCTGCTGACTGGACCGCTGGTTCCAGTGTCCACCAATGTAGGTGTTCCAGGATAGGTGTTTATGGGGTGATCCAGGAAAAAGGTATGACCACAAGGTGGCAGTAGCACACGCAATCATCATCCCAAGATGCTTTGATAGGTTGGCATGTGGGGAAAGTCCCTCAGGCAGGATTTTATGGTGTGGCTACACCGGAGCAGGAGCGGGCAGGGGAATTCTGGGGGGACAGGGGCATCAGAGGGCCTTACATGTCTAGGTGCTGTTGCTCAACAGCAAAGCAAAGGGTCACAGGGTCAGAGAACTCTGGAGGTCAGTGGGGGCTTAGGGCCTTATAACTATAAGGCGCTATCTTATCAACAGGTAACAACTGTGGGGTGAGGTTTCACAGGATATGCAAAGGAGGCAGGTTTGAAATGGCTAAACATATGCTTCTTTGGACTATTTTAAAATAATTGCATATGTAAACATGTGAGTCCAGCAGCACTGAGCTTTTGAGCTAACATATCTTAGCCTGCAGTGAAGAAATAAACAACCTAGGGGCTAATGCACAGGGGCCATCTTTAGCTCATTTCATATACAATAGGGCACCATCATGGCAAACGAAATCGCTGCTCAATGGAGGCTAACGAAAAGAGGTGTACAGAGACTGCCCAGCCTCTCTGAGCCCAAGCCACCAGCACTGATGGATTTCAACCCAAGGGACTGCCTTTTCCAGTGCTGCGTCTGCCATACCAGAGGGGAAGACTAAGGTTGTGGTGGCAGTAGGGTTGATGCCTATGGCCAGTGGTACCTGGGACTGTCCACTCTGGGGTCAGTCCCCCGATCTTCCATAAATCAATCAGGTCCACACACACGTGGGCCTGGCCTTTGGCATTTGCAACAATACGTTGTCTGCAAGAGACACTTAAGAGAAAAGGACACATAGAGCTTGCAAGTAAAAAGATGGAGAAAGATATCAGCTAAATGAAAACCAGAGAAAGCAAAGGTAGAAATGTCAATATTTGATGAAATAGAATTTAAAGCAAAAAGTATCATAAGGAGCAAAGAAGGATGTTTTGTGTTTGTAAAAGGCACAATAGAATAAAAAGATATCTCTCTCACAAACATATGTGCACCAAACAATACAACTTCAAAATCTAAGATGTGACAATTGAAGGAACGGCAGAGAAAGAGGCAAATCAACAGTATTGGATAGTTTAACACAACTTCCCCCGAAAATGATAGATAAAGCAGGCAAAATTGTAAAAATAATAATAATAACAGAGTCACCAAAGACTTTCACAATACCGTTAATGAGCTTGAACTGTTAGAATATGTAGAACTCAGTACCAAATAAACAAAGGATGTATGTTCTTTAAAATCATACCTAAAACTCTTACCAAAATATGCCTGCCTTTAATCATAAAGGAAGTCGTAGGAATTTAATATTTACATACTATGTTCTCCAACCATAATTCAACACAATTATAAATTAATGACAAAAGGCTAGCTTTAAAATCTATCTTTGTGAGGCCAGCTTGGTGGCACAGCAGTTAAGTGTGCATGTTCTGTTTCGGGCGGCCCAGGGTTTGCCGGTTTGGATCCCAGGTGTGGACATGGCACCGCTTGGCAAGCTATGCTGTGGTAGGCACCCCATATATAAAGTAGAGGAAGATTGGCACGGATGTTAGCTCACAGTCAGTCTTCCTCAGCAAGAAAAAAGAGGAGGATTGGCAGGAGATGTCAGCTCAGGGCCGATCTTTCTCAAAAAAAACAAAAAAATAAATCTATCTTTGTAAGGGTAAGAAGAAAATTATAAAGTAAATTAAGACATATTTAAAGCAGAATAAAGATGAAAACAGTTCATGCCCCAAATTTTGAGACATATTTAAAATGGTATCTAAAGAGACAGTTACCACTTTAAATACATTTATCAGGAAACAAGCAAGTTAAAAATAAATTGGGAAGTTTTCAACTCAAGAAGTTGAAAAAAGACAGAGCAAACCCAGAGAAACATAAAGAAAAGAATGACACAGAGAATGGTGGAAATCAATCAAATGGACAATAAAACCATAACAACAATAACAGAACAACAGAGAAGATCACAGAACCAAAAGCTGGCTCTCTGAAAAGATTATTAAACAAATCTCCAGGGTCAGCCTAGTGGCATAGTGGTTAAATTCGCACACTCTGCTTTGGTGGCCCAGGGTTCCTGGGTTTGGATCCCAGGTGCGGACATGTGCATGACTCATCAAGCCATGCTGTGGCAGCGTCCCACATATAAAGTAGGGGAAGATGGGCACAGATGTTAGCTCAAGGACGATCTTCCTCACATAAATAAATACATAAATAAATAAACAAACAGACAAATCTCCAGCAAGGCTGATCCCTGGGAAAAAAGAGAGAGAAGATGCAAATAATCAAAATAAAGAATGAAAAACAAGTAACTACAGTCTAACAGACTTAAAAATAATAATAAAAAGCACATTGTGAGCATATGTACACTGAAAAGCACGGAAATCTTCTGGACGCGTTACCAGAAAAAAAAAAAAGTAAAATGTCAAACTGGAACAAGAAGAAATGGAACGAGAATTGACCAGTAATATTGAAGATGCTGAAATTGTTGTTAAAGATCTTAACTCTCCCCCAAAGTCAACTCCAGGTGATTTCACAGACGAGTTCTCCCAACTGTCAAAGAACAGGCAGTTTCTATATTACACGAGTTGTTCCAGAAAGCAGAAGAAGGAATAGGCTATCACCCCCTACTATAAATCGCCTGTAATCTTGATTCCAAAATTAGATAAGGATGACTCTGGAGATGAAAGCTGTACACCCAGTTCACTTATGAATATAGGAGCTAAACCCCCAACTAAAATGCTCTTTACCCAAATTCAACAGTGCCTTAAAAACTAACTCATCACAATGAAGGAGTGTCGGCTCTCAATGCAAGGACGTTTCAAATCAGAAAATGAATCAGTGTAATTCACCACAATCATAGACTCAAGGAGGAAAATCACACAATTATCTCTAAAAGTGCTGAAAAAGCATTCTATAAGTTTCCACCCATAGCAAACCTGGAAAAGAAAGAAATATCCTACCTGGATAAAGATTATAGACTCCACATCTATGGCAAATATGCTTAATGGCAAACCATTGGCTGCATTCTCTTTGTGAACAACACAAGAATGTCTGTTATCAATACAAATATTTACCATAAAACTGAGTCTTGGCCCAAATTGAAGGAAGAATTAAGACATTAGTAGGTGAAACCTAAAACTATCACTCTTTGAGAATGACACCATCATCTGCCTAGAAAATGAAAATGACAGACTTAACAGATTAACTATTAGAATTAATCAGACTATAAATTCTACAGATTTGCCATGTTAGATTAGTTAAAAAAAATCAATGTAATTTATCAGCAACAGTGATAACCAACTAGAACATAAAATAAGAAATAAGAAAGTATTCACAAAAGCATCAAAATATTTCTGAGTATTTAGGAATTAAAGAATATTCCAAATAACTCTAAGGACCAAACTTTAATGAAGGACACAGAAAATAATCTAGATAAATGGAGAGAAATCCCATGTTCTTGTGCAGGATAACTTAATGTTATAAAGATATCATTTCTCTCCAAATTAATCTATCGATTCAATGCAATGCCAACTGAAATTGCAGATGGATTTTTTGCAACATATAAAACTTTACTGAAAATACGTACTTGGGAAAATAAAAGTATGCAAACAGCCAAGTCACCACTAGAGTTTTCCAACTCAGAAACAAATCGTACAGGGCCATTTTGTTTCTTCAAAGCTTTCCAGCTCACCATTGTCATCTTTAGAAACAGAATATAAAGGGAGGATCTTGCTCTGTCACATATTAACAGATATTACAAAGCCAAAATAATAATACTAATAAGACAGTATGTCTTTTGTTCAAGAACAGACGTAAGCTAATAGAAAACAATAGAGAGCTGAGAGACGGGCCAGCAAGTCATCTTCCTGGACATTTCCTCGCTGGTGAGGTCCCTGAAAGCTGGACACGCATGGACTCTAGGATTCACCCCCCCATCCCTCCCCCTGCTGCTTCTGACCTACTGCCATTCCCTCCCCCTCTTTCTTTCAGCTGTGACATTATCCGATTCTCTGATCCATCTCTTTTCTGAGCCTGATTGGGTTTGGAGTTCAAGTGGCCTCATAGGTCATTTAGAATCTCATGGTTGTTTAAAGGACCTAATTGTTTGAGAGATCAATCAAAACAGGAGGAGAGAGGAAGTAACCCTGGCCCTGGCTCCCAATCTTTGCCACCACCTTTATTTGCCAATCGCTCGATCACCATCACCAAGGGCTTTTCTGTTAGAGGTGTTCTCAACCATCCTTGACACATTGGCGGGTGTTTGTGGAAAGGCGGAAGGAAGCTTTAGTTAACATATCAGATTTCACACTGATCCGCTGTTTGGTGAAGCACCTTGTTTCCCATTTGCAGAGATGTGGTAGCTCATTGGCATCCTCAGGGACTGCTTGAACTCAGGCGAGGGTGGTATGTTACTTTCCCAGGGCTGCCCAAGCAAAGTGCCACACGCTAGGTAGCTTCAAACAATGGGGATTTATTCTCTACAGTTCTGGAGGTCAGAAGCCTGAAATCAAGGTCCAGCAGGGCCAGACTCCTTCTGAACGCTCTAGGTGGGGGTCTGTTCCATGCTCTCTCCTAGCTTCCGGTGTCCCGGCAGTCCTCGGTGTTCATTGGCTTGTAGATGCATCACCCCAATCTCTGCTTCTGTTGTCACACTGCATTCTCCCTGTGTGTCTCTGTCTCTTCTCTTCCCAGTAAGGACTCCAGTCATACTGGATTAAGGGCCCACCCTACTCCAATATGATGTCATCTTAACTAATTACATCTGGAACAACCCTATTTCTAAGTAGAGTCCCATTCTGAGTTTCCAAGTAGATATGAATTTGATGGGGACACTATTCACCCAGGATAGACGGACTTGATTGGCTTACTTTTATAGTAGACTGACTTTTGGTATTTTCTAAATTATTAGGAATGCACCTAATTCTTATATCCCTCAGTTGCTTTCCCCATAACACCAAATCATCAGAATTTTGTGCATACGCTCATTCTGTAAACATTTATGAGGCTTATGCCACATGCCATGGAATGTGCTAATGGGGACCTTGAGGAGTTCACACTCCATCAGGGGAACAAACACACAAGGAAAAAATTGCGATAAATGCTAACATAAGGGACAGAGAAGGGAGCCTGGCCAGATCAGAAAAGGCTGCACTGAGGCAAGGCTTAGAGAGGGTGAGGTGGAACTTTCAGGGAATAAGGAAGGGAAGGGAATTTGGGGCAGTAGGACCAGCATGTGGAAAGGCACAGAGGCATAAGAGAACATTTGTATTTGAGGAGCTACATGTGTTCCAGGTTGACTGGAGAGTCAAAGTGTCTGGGAACAGCAAGAGATGAGTCTGGAAAGATCACGACAGACAAGGAGACAGATGGGTGCAGAGCCTCAGCTTATAGGTAATGGGGCTTTACCTATAAGGGCTTTAAACAAGAGACTAAAACAAAAACACATCAATGTTTAAAAATGCATCCTGGAGCAGTGGGGAGGATAGATCAAAAGGGAAGAGATGAGGTTGGGAGACTCCAAAAGTAGCAGTGTTTTTAAATTAACCCAGACAAAGGAGGGCGTCAGCGTGGTCTCAGGTGATGGCATTGGGTGTGGAGAAGAAGGGATGGATTAAAGAGACTCAGGAGACGGCACTAATGGGGTTGTAGGGAGGTGGGGGGGGGGGTTCAGGTATGACCCCTGCTTTCTAGTGAATACTGGTCGTGTAGGTGCCATTGCTCAGAGGTGGAAACAGGTGGAGGAGGTTTTGCGGAGGGTGACACTGGCAGTGATTTCCCATTTGAGTTGGACAGATATTCCTTAGTGTGCGAGGTGTGTTGGGAGAGTTCAGGTGGACAGTTGGCTTCAATAGATGGGATACAGAAGGAAAATCAGAGGTTCAAAATACAGACTTGAGAGCCTCTATGTTTTGGACATGATCTTGGATGTGCCCAGAGTGGGCAGAAAGAACACAGCGGGAGTTCGGAGAACTGAACACCTGCAGCCCACAGGAGACGGAGCGGTGGGCGACCTGGAAAGGAGCTCAGGATGGCGTAGGAGGACAGGGGCCCAAAACACAGCAGAATGTGGTTCTCAGACCCAAAATCGTGGGGCATGAAGTATACAGAAGATTTGGGGCTCTGAGACATGAACCACACACACACACACACACACACACACAAGTGTTTCTATAACAGTGATCTCACATCAGGGAACTCAGCTTTCTAGATTTATAAAGTTGGCATTTTTATGCTGATTGTTAAGGATCTATCTATTAAAATATCAAGAACACTGAAAGTATTCTTGCTGAAGGAAATTTACTGCAGCAAATGCATTGCAAAGATAAAGAAAAGACGAAATTAACTTAGAGTTCTTTTGTAGTTCTCTAAACCAGCTTGCGCTCCTCTGCCATAAAGGGTTTCCTAGGATGCATTTGATCAATGGTAGGCAAAGGACCCCAGTGATGCCACATTGACAGTTGTAGGAATGACATTCAAACATGCACACACACACACACACACACACACACAGAGCTTCTAAAAGTTAATAAGCAGTTCATTCTTACTGTTCTTTTTCTTTTCCCTCCTTCCCTCTTTCTTTCCTTCCCTCCCTCCCTCCTTCCTTCCTTCCTTCCTTTAGAATAGCAGATTTATGTAGCACCCAGAAACTATTTCCTCATTTTGCACACTTGGGACACCAGGAAATGGTGATGACAATTAGGAAGCAGGGTCCACCCAATCCAGCTATCTATAGATAACAACACTAAGGACTTTTTGGGTTTTTTAAACTCTGGTTGTCTTTAGGAAGATAAGAGAAGACTATTTTTGGAATAATGAAACCCAGGCTGATATGACAACCACCTAGAATTCACGTGTGTGCACAGACAGGGATGTATCCAGAATCTGTGGCATGAGCGTGTGTCCTTTTGCAGCTCTGCTGTCCTGAGGGCATGGGGGTATTGTTGGGCCAGCTAAGAACACAGTTATGTTGACCTGCCTTCCTCTCCTCTAGGCTCTGGAACTCTCTCCCGTGGGGTCCAGCCTGCTCTGGCTCACTCTGTCAGTGCGAACATGTCTGCTTTCTCTTTGCTAAGAGCTCGGATCTCTTTGTGCTAAGCCTTGGCTTCTGTTTCACATCTGTCTAAACCTCAGGCTTTGAGGTCTGTATCTTGATTGGTTGGTATATATGAAAGACTCGCACATTCCAGGCAGTCTTAGTGAACTTACCCACATGCTCTGTCATCTTTCTGCCTCTAACTGGAGGCCCCTTATCTGCAACCTCTCACAGCTCTTGTCTCCCTGTGGGAAGGGTGGCCCTTTTCTTGGAAGCAGTGCATCACCTCCTGCTGGGCCTCCAATGAAGGCGACAATAGCCGTGACACCCCTGGCATAACACCATTAAATATCTGTGCAGCCAGCCCTGTGCTCCAAGGGCGACAGCCATGATTACTTAATTACTTCTTAGCCACGTCTGTAGCGTTGTCTCAGAAAACTTGCTGTTTCTAGTGGGCGTGGCTTAGAGAAGACAGGCAGCTGTCTCTAAATTCAGAGTCTATAAATTTATACAGATTTTATTCAACAGGTTTCCAAAGTCTGTTGTTATTACCTTATTCCTGTTTTACACATTTTGCTACAGAATCTTTGCTTTCTGCTTCTCCCTAGATCCAGGTCCACCGCTAACTGGGTTCTTCACGCGGAGCTGCTTCGCTCCCACAGCTCTCCGCCGGAACAGCTGGACGCGGCTTTCCGATGCACACGAGTAAGTTGCTGCTCTTTTAAGGATGGTGTATCTTAGCAACGACGGATTGTTTGCCTGGTTTTCTGCCAGTCAACTCTCCGCATGCTGCTCTCCGCTCCGTCTTTTTAAACTAATCTTTCAGAAGTATTGCTGATGAGCTGAAACTAACATGCTCTTGCCATCAGAAAAAACCCACAACAGCCAAAGTAACACGCTGTAGGACCATCCTAGCTGCACCAAGGACTCATAGCGTTCCTCAGTATTATTTAATGTTTTATATTAAACTCCAAATGTGCTTGTTGTTTTAGTAAGTGTCTGGAACAATTATAGCCAATAAAATTTAAATATATATACAAATGTATATATCAACACATATATATTCCTATGCTTATGTATATATACTTTACTTTTCATTTCTTTCTTTTACATTTCATTTTACTTTGTGTTTCTACTAGTGCAAGTAGAATATTATTTTCTTCATGTGTTCATTGGCCGTTCATGTTTCTTGTTGCATGATTTGGCCAGTTCAGGACATCTGCGTCCTTTGTCAGTAGAGATCAATTATTTTCTGGACCACTGCTAAACCAGCCAGGTAAGCATGGGTTCTATCCAGAGTCTCAGGTTATACGTCACTAAGGCAACAAACTTGGACCAGAGGATCCTCAGGTCCTTGCAGGCTCTCAGTATTTACGATTCCAGGATTTACTTCCTTTCATGCTCACAAACAGGTGTTAAGAAGGAAAACTTCAGAGCACTATGACAGAGAGAAATAAGGGGACCCCACTTATTTTGGGGGCCATGAAAGTTTCCTCTGCGAAGAGATGTGAGCATAAGAAGAAATGGCCAATTGTAGAGTAGAACAATAGGGGCGAAATGAGGGATGATATGGGAAAATAAATTTAATGGGCCTGTTAAAGACGGTCAGGCAGACTCTAACAGGTATATTGCAATAAGTGTAGGGACCGCTGCAATGGGATTCTGCAGTGGGAGAGAGAGAGAGGGCTTGTCTCCAAACACAGCATGGGCACACTGGAACTTATAGCCGAGGAGCAGGGTTGCGGTTGGCGGATGGAAAATTAGTAAGTAGAAACATCAGCAGTGAAGGGGGTTCTGGCTAAACTGACCTACAGAATTCTTGCTGAAAACAGCCAGGGCGATCAGAGCTCTCCTGGGGGGTGACGGAGGATGAGAAACCTGCCCAGGTATGGAGGGTGATCAGGTATCGAGGGTGGGGCCTTCTGGGTAAACTGCCTTTGCAGGGTTCTTGCTAAAACTAGATTTTATAAGGAAGTGCAAAGATGGGCTTAGGAGAAGATTCAGGAGCCTGACTAAAGTTTGGTCAAGCCACGAATCTCTGTCAGGAGTGGCAGGGACATTAGGGAGAATCTGGTACTCGACATGGCAGACACGAGAATGTCTGAACCAGCCTCTGAAAGATGAGAATAAACAGGAGTGCACTGTTGTTCCCAGAATCTGTGCTCTTTGCCATGTAACTTCTCAGTGCCCACCCTCTGTGGGCAAGACTCCTTCCCCAAGCCTTTATGACGGGCTCGACCACGCGGTTTTCTTTGGCCAATGGGATGTTAGCAGACTGGATGCAGCAGGCAGGAAACGTGCCTATGTGTTTCTGCTTGCACCTCTGTGCTTCTGCCATTGCCTAAGGAGATGTGTGACCAAGGCAGCCTGCTGGTCCTAGGCAGGGATGAGAGACTCATGGAGCAGAGCCACCCCAGCCAAGCTGACCCTAGACTAGCTGGCCCCCTAACTGACCCCCAGACTCAGGAGCTACATAAACACCTGTTTTTGCATGCTATGAACGGTCATTATTCAGAATTAAGGCCACAATTTCTGACACATAGCAAACCTGGGCTGGCATGTGGCCAATGTTGACCTCGGGGGCACTTGAAGCCACACTGCAGGAATTATTGTGTTAGTTTCCAGAGAGTTCCAATACTGGGCAGAAGCCAAGACACTGGCTTGGGGTAAAGGGGAGAAAACCAGTAGGACCCTAGGAAGAAAGAACCGGTGAGCTATAGACAGGCCATGAGGATCCAGCCAAGTGCAATGGGAAGGAGTGAAATCAACTTAACAAAGAAACTGGGGGGCAAATCCAGGAACCATGTGGGGAGCCTGTTCCATCACCTGGAACAGCATAGAAGGCACTGGAGGAAGGCCAGAACTTCATAGTGTGCGTGCCTCGGGGGCAGCCTGACAGCCTGGAGGGAATCTTGTTCACAAGAACAACACTGATTCGGATCACACCACCTTCTGGGGACAGGTATATGCCCAGTATTGCTAAGGATGGATTAGGACCTTGTGGGACTCAGCATCCAGGTAAGAGCTTCCAGACCTGAAAGTGGGAGGGAGCAGACCAGACTGAGAATGACCATATTTTACATGTGTACGGAATTATGACATCTATCATCTCCTTAATCTTCCCAATCATCCCGAAAGTGGGCACTAACATCCCCATTGTATAGATCAGGAACCTAAGGATCAGTAGACCAAGTGCTCTACTCCAGGTCGTGCAGACAGAAAGAGGCGGAACCAATGTCCAAACCCACCACTTCTGAGTTCTGCCCTCTTTAAGGGAGAGCCGGAGCCACACTATGCGGATCTGAACTCTGTTCTCCTGGCTGTTATGGCTTTTGGTTTTAGCCATTAAGAATATCCAGTGCAGGGGCCAGCCCGGTGGCTCAGCCATTAAGTTCACACATTCCCCTTCAGGGGCCCGGGGCTTGCCGGTTCGGATCCTGGGTGTGGACATGGCACCGCTTGGCAAGCCGTGCTGTGGCAGGCATTCCACATATAAAGTAGAGGAAGATGGGCACAGATGTTAGCTCAGGGCCAGTCTTCCTCAGCAAAAAGAGGAGGATTGGCAGCAGATGTTAGCTCAGGGCTGATCTTCCTCAAAAATAAATAAAAAAAAAAAAAAAAAAAAGAATATCCAGTGCATTCCTTTTATTTTTGGTTCCATGCTCTCAAACGAAACTTTCCATTTGCATTTTGCTTTCTCATAGAGACTTGCTAACAGGAGACCTGTTTATAGGATCACCATGAATGTACTCAGCTTTATGAGGTTCATTCCCGTTCCTTATTGTAAATCTGTAGGCGTTCTTAAGCATACTCCAGGTTTTGCTGAATTTTCTTGGAATGAGACTGTGTAGCTCTGGGCATTCTAACCCACCAAGATTCTGGACATGGAGTGGGCTCCAAACTATAGGAGCCCACCCAAGTGCTGCTGCTCAGTAAGACCTTGGGGCGGCCTCCCTGGATAATATTTCTGAGCTTTCGTGTCCTCCAACTGAAGACACACATGGCAAGACTGGGCTGGTGGCCTTGTTTTTGGAGGGTGTGTTGTTGAATTTCACTTTGACTTCTTTTCAGTTAACAGCACTCGGCTTTTGTGACAAATTAAAACTTTCTTCTGATTAGCTCCCATTGCTAAGGGTAAAAATCAAACTATAGGATACCAATAGAATTTTTTTTAAAAAGTAATCCATTGTGTTGCAATTATGAATCTCAAGTTTGAAATCCCTGGATTTACGTGTGTGGCATCATGGCGCCTGTGCTCGGTGGAACTCCTGTGCGATGCGGCAGGATGACACCCTTGTTTTGTCTGGAATACATATCTGAAGTATAAATTTTCTGTCCCAAAGCATGTTTTAGTGGGTTTTGCTTTATTTTGTTGGCTCCTAATTCAAACACTTGTACCGCTTTAGTAGTCAGTGATTAATTCCAGGTTCCCATTCATGTGGGAATTACTCACAGTTCCTCTCAAAAGTATGCAGCGTTCAACGGTGTGACTCACGTTCGCACAATTCCAGAGCTAATCACAGGGCTTATCCAGTCGGTCCTTCAGGAAATGATTGAGAGTGAAGTAAGCTGGCAGGCTACTTCTCTCCTTTTGAGCTGGAGATGAAAGTTTTCCCATGAGTTTTTCTTCCATTATAGGACTGTTATATTTATATTTCTTTTTTAAAACAAAATTTTAATGAAGGATAGCATATTTTAAAAAAACTTAATAACTATAGAGCTTGATAGATTTTAGCAATGTGGACCCGCTGGTGTAGCCAGGACCGAGAGCAAGAATCAGAACATTATCAGCCTCTAGAAACCCCCTTGCACCCCTGATTTCTTTTTTCCCAGCTTTATTGTGGTGTAATTGACAAATATAAATTGTATGCATTTACGGTGTCCCATGAGATATTTTGATATCCATATACATTGTGAAATGGTTACCAAATCAAGCCAATTAACATATCCATCATCTCATATAATTGTCTCTTTTTTGTGCATGAGAACATCTAAGACCTACTCTGTCAGCAAATTCCAAATATACAATACGATATTGTTAACTATAGTCACCATGCTGTGCATGAGGTCCACGGAACATACTCATCCTGCGTAACTGAAACTTTGACCAAGATCTCCCCGTTCTCCCCACGCACCCACCGCCCCTGGCGGTCACCATTCTATTCTCTGTTTCTGTGAGTTAGACTTTTTAAGATTCCACGTATGAGTGAGACTATGCAGTATTTGTCTCTCTGTGCTTGGTTTATTTCACCTAACATAATGTCCTCTTGATTTATAGATGTTGTCACAAATAACAAAATTTCCTGCTTTATAAAGGTTGAATAATATTCCACTGTATATATATAGCAGATTTCCTTTACCTATTCAGCCATCGATGGACACTTAGGTTGTTTCCACATCTTGGCTACTGTGAATAATGCTGCAATGAACATGGGAGTGCAGACATCTCTTTAAGACACTGATTTCATTTCCTTTGTATATATCCCAAGAAGTAGGATTGCTGGATCATGTGCCCCTTGATTTCTAACTCCATAAATGAGTTTTGCCTGTCTTTGAAGTTTATATAAATGGAATCATAGACTATATACTCTTTTGTCTGTTTTTTCTTTCACTCACTGTTAGCTTTGTGAGTTTGATCCATGTTGTTAGTTTAGCAATTGTTTGCTCATTTTTGTTGCTGTATAGTATTCCATAACAAATCACAATTTATTTATTTATTCTGCTGTCGATTCTGTCGCCACCGACTAATGACATGGACTTTCACTTTCAAATATTTATCGACCATTTACCCAATAACTTTTTTTTTTGCAGTGAAAGAGTCACTCTGAGCTAACATCTGTTGCCAATCTTCCTCTTTTTTCTTCTATTTTTCCCCAAAGCCCCAGTACACAGTTGTATATCATAGTAGTCCTTCTAGTTCTGTGTGAGCCACCACCACAGCATGGCTACTGACAGAGGAGCGGTGTGGTTCTGTGACTGGAAACCGAACCAGGGCTGCCGAAGCAGTGAGAGTGCCAAAATTTAACCACTAGGCCATCAGGCCTGGCTCTATCCAATAACATTTGTCCATTTTTCTATTGAATCTTCTTTTTTTGAATTTTTAAAAATTTATTTTATTTTCTATAATTTTTAACTTTTTGTTTTGAAAACCTTTTAATCTACAGTAAAGTTGCAAGAATTATCTAATGAATACCCATATAGTTCCATCTAGATTCATCAATTGTCAACTATTTGCCACATTTATTCTATCATCTATCTATTTATCTATATCTATCATGCATCTATTTATCTATCAACTTTTTCTATGAATCATTTGAGAGTAAGTTATAGACATCATAATGCTTCATCTCTAAATACTCAAGTAAGGATGTCTTAAGCACAAGGACATCTTCTTTCAAAACCACAATACCATTATCAAATTTGAGGAATTTAACATTTTTATACTGCTATTATATAACATATAATTTACATTAAAATTTGCCGATTGTCCCAGTAACATCTCTGTAATAGCATTTTTCCCTAATCTAGGATCACACACTGCATTTAGCTGTCACATATCCTTAGACCTCTTTAATCTGAATAGGTTCTTAGTCTTTATGATAGTATTGATATTTTTGAAGAATACAGACTATTCATTTGGTAGCATGCATTCTAATATGGGTATTTTTGGTTGATTCTTCAGGATTGAATTCAAGGTATTTATTTTTCTCAGACTATTTCATTGATGCTGTACCCTTTTCAATGCATCACTTCAGGAGACTTATGACATCACTTTGATCACTCAAATAAGGTATTATCTACCCAATTCCTCCAGTTGGAAAGGTACCTTTTCCTTCTATGCAATCAATATGTAATCTGTGAGGAGATGATACCATGTTGATATTGTGCTCCCCAATAAACATTCACCTAAATTCTTGTCTGAAATAATTATTTACTACAAGGGTTGTAAAATGGTGAATTTCTAACTCTATTATGCCTTCTGCATTTATTAGTTGGCATTCTACCATCAAAAAAAGAGCTTTTCCTTCTTTCCTTTGTTTATTCATTCATCTATATTTTTTAGTACAGTATGGACTCCTGTATTCATTTTATATTCAACGTGTTATTGTTCGTTTTTGCCATAGTTCTTTTGGGAAATTGAATTGTCCTAAATTTAGCCAGTGGGAGGTCCTTAATGACAGTTTGGACAAATCTTGTTGGGGATCAATTTTTGAACACTTCCTTGCTTTATAGCATGAGACAGTCCAGGCTCATTAATGGAGTCATTCAATGAACATAGTTTCTTAATGAAGTCCAATGTGTCAATGTTTCCTTTAAGGTTACCACTTTCTGTATTCTGATTGAGAATTCCCTTCTTAACTCAAAGTCATGAAGTTTTTTCCCTGTGATTTCTTCTATGGGCTTTAATATTTTACCTTCCAAGGGTAGATTGATTTTGTTTATGGAGCTGTAGCAGACTTTATGAGAAGAAACAGAACTGGAGAATGAGGGAGGCATTATTAATTACATGGGCCAACAGATGTAGACCAGAACCATCCTGGGGAAACTGGGACAATGCCTGCCCTGGACCCCTAAGGCCCTAATGCTTTGCATTGCTCCCTGGGTACCTCCAGACCTCATTTCCTGTAGGTCTCCCCATCCCTCTGATGTCCTTGCTCTTCCTCAAACCCACCAAGCAGTCCCTCGTCCTTGGTACAGGCAGTCCCCTCCACCTGAGCTCAGCTCTGACAGACATCCATTCGGCTCCATTTGCCCTTCACTGAGGTGTCTGCTCAGGGGTCACCTCCTCAGATACCCAATCCAGAACAGCCTTGCCCTACGCTCTTGGTTGCTCTTTACAACTTACCGTGCATCCTTTTCTTCATG
Source organism: Equus asinus (assembly GCF_041296235.1). NCBI lineage: Eukaryota > Metazoa > Chordata > Mammalia > Perissodactyla > Equidae > Equus > Equus asinus. The sequence continues at coordinate 7,140,196 of NC_091808.1, read as the reverse complement.
CCACTTATCACCACTTGATGTAGCCTGACACACTGGATCACAAGCCCCAGGAGAGTGGGGACTAATTCTCCTTTTTTACTGTTGTAGCCTCTGATGGCCATGAAAGTGTCTGGTACAAACCAGGTTGCAATTAATATCTACCAAGTGCACAAATGAGTGTCTACCTCTACCATATCTTAACATCCAATGGATGTAGTCTTTCCCACAATATTCTTTTTTTTTTTTTGGTGAGGAAGATTGGTCCTGAGCTAACATCTGTTGCTAATCCTCCTCTTTTTGTTTTCTCCCCCAAACCCCAGTACAGAGTTGTACATCCTAGTTGCAAGTCATTCCAGTTCCTCTATGTGGGATGCCTCCACAGCATGGCTTGATGAGCAGTGCGTACGTCCATGCCCAGGATTCAAACTGGCGAAACCCCAGGCTGCCAAAGCATAGCCCATGAACTTAACCACTCGGCCACGGGGCCGACCCTTCCCACCATATTCTTTTAAAAAACATTTACTTGCCTCTTTTGTCTGCTTATTTTTCCAGAAAAAAAAATTGTTTGAATCCCCTTTCCCAAATTCTAAAATAAGCAAACAGAAAAACAACTCTATTTGTATTATTCATTGAAATTGTCTGAACTTCAAAATTAACTTGGAGAAAAATGCCTTTTTAGAATATTCTGCTTTACCACTCAGAAATACGGGGTTTCCTTTCTTCTCTCCCTTCTGAAGATTCTTTCACGGTTCTCAGTGCAACTTTCATTTGTCTTTGAGATGATTTCGAGCTGTTTTATGGGATATTTTGTGTCCCTACAGTGAGTGGGATCCTTTTTCTACCACGTCTCTTAATTCAGAATTATGGGTATACAGGACAATTCTTTTGGGTGTTAATTTCGTCCACACGCTTTGGTGAATTCTCTTCTGACGTGTTCTATATTGCAGTGCACGTCGATACTTGAGGCATATAATAATCATGATGATGACTAACGTAATTACAACAATTGTGATCATAACAGCAATCGTAGCAATGACATGATCACGACGTATCATCACACTGTCTTAGGCGTCTTCCATTCCTACAACCACACCTGGGAGCTGGTAGACCCACAATGAATATTTGTTGGAAAAATGAATAAATTAGTAGCCAGAGTCACAATTCTCATTTTCCCCTGATTTCATGGAGCTTCAAGTGAAGCACTGACCATGATGACGAGTCTTTGAAGACAACTATTCTTAATCTGTGAGGCGAGAATCTTTTCAGTCCTGGTTTTCAAAGAGCTACACCTGGAAAGAGAGCTGAAATGTACTAAATGCGTTTTCAACACCTTCTGAAATGGTTATGTTTTTCTTTTTTCAAATATCAATACAGGACATTATTTAAAGTTTGTAACATCTTTCCATTTCTGGGGTAAATTCTATACATCCATGTATGTGTATATTCAGATTTAGAACACAGGCGTGTGGTAGGATTTTGAGTAAGATCTTCACATCCTAGTTAAATGTGAGACCAATTTTCAGTGCATATCTCTGATGTTCTGGTCAAATGTTGGATTCAGGTTTAGGTTAGCATTTCAAAAACAAATTTTCTGTTACATTATCATTGTCATTTCCTTAAAAAGATACCTGAAACCAGAGTCTTTAAGGAGTAATCATTTGAAAACGTCTACAATACTTTTTGGTTATTGGCCCCGTTATTTAAAATTTCTATTATTTAAAAATTTGGACAAAATATTTCTCTTTATTGACATTTTCAAGTTAATTACTGCATGATTTTGCTAAGGAGGTTTGTATCTTTAAGAAATAGTATCATATCTCTTCTTATAACAACTTATAAATTTCTAATTTTTATTCTTTGTATTTTAGATTTTTAAAAATTAGATTTGACAAACCCTATTTTGCTGATTTTTGTAAAAGGAAGCAACTCTTGGTTACATTTATAGATTTCATTCTTTTTTCTAATTAATTAATTTCTGCCATATTTCCTTTATTCTTCTTCTCCAGGTTTCCTTAGGACTAATTTTGTGTAAAAACAAAAAAACCCTGAATCCTGAGGTGAATTTTTAGTATATGTAATTCCTGTTATCTCTTTTTTAAAAAAATGTGCCTCTCTCTCTGATGATCTTAGTGGCTCTGACATATATGTTTTGAGATAGTGTGTTCTCATGTTCATTCCCATCTAAGTAGCCCACCATTGTACACTTTTTTTTTTTTTTTTTTTTTTTTTTTTTTTTTAGATTTTATTTTTTCCTTTTTCTCCCCAAAGCCCCCCGGTACATAGTTGTGTATTCTTCGTTGTGGGTGCTTCTAGTTGTGGTATGTGGGACGCTGCCTCAGCGTGGTCTGATGAGCAGTGCCATGTCCGCGCCCAGGATTCGAACTAATGAAACACTGGGCCGCCTGCAGCGGAGCGCGCGAACTTAACCACTCGGCCACGGGGCCAGCCCCCCACCATTGTACACTTTTATTTACTTCTTAATCCTACAGGTTTTTAGACAAATGACTTTAATTTTAATATTTTGGAGTGATTTTTGTGTTTTCTTTTGAGCTCATGTTGTTAATTTGTAAGTTTATTGTATCATGGCAAAAAATGTGATTTTTGTATTGCTTTGTGGAATACGTGAGATCTGTAGAGGTGAGCATATGACAAATGTTCTAAATTTCCATGGATACTTAAAGTAAGAAAAAAAGCTTATTTATTTCTAGGAAAAAATTACATGTCTAGAAATTTCTCCTTATTAATTACATCGATCAAATCTCATGCATTCATATTTATTTTGTGGTGTTTAATCCCTCTTGGACTGACAATATTGTTTTAAAATCTTACCGTTGCCTTTCTGTTAAACGTTGTTTGCAGTTATAGTAATTTTTGCTTTATTGACTTTAATCCATCAACGAATCTCTAACACCAGTATCTTCTCACATTGCGTTGGGTTTTGTGTCCGTTAAAAATGGCCCTATTTGCCCCATTAAATAGCATTTGTTTGGAATTCAGCTTCTCTGCAATTGTATTTCTATCTCTTCTTTTTATATGCTAACATTTGCATATTGTATATTTGCTCATCCTTTTATTTTCAATCTCCCTGTTTTTCCCCTTTGGGTGTATTTTTGTAAGTAGTATGTCAGGGGAATCTTGGCATTTTAATAAGTGGGTTTAATTCATTTCTTGTCCTGCTTTGCTTTCGTGTTTTGTGCTGTTGGCTTTAGTGCTCCTTGCCGCTCCATTTCTCGCCTGCCCTTTGCCTTGGAGAAATATGTTTAGTTTGCTCTTCTGAAACGACTTTGAACTTTGGCATTCTACATTTAATCCTATCAGAGGGGGGCTTCCCAGAGTGTGTTTGGCAGAACGCTGGCGCTGTGAGACGCTGTGTGGAAAAAAGAGATCTGTGATCAAACATCACAAAGAAGGTGGCATCCTGTGTATCCCCTAAGAGAGTTTTAAAGCACAACAGAGTAGAAAAGCCTCTGATAAGTCCTGCCGTGTGGGTAGGGGGAGCTCCTGTCCTGGTTTGTTTCCCCCTAGTTATTTTTTAAGAGGGCTTATGCCACTGTCACAGCCTGAAGTCCTCAAGAAGATACTTCCCCAAACATTAGTCGAATATGAATTTCTGAGCCTATTCTGGTACAGTGGGGAAAATTCCAGTATTGATGAGGTTCTCTGCCTGTACCCCGTGCATCCCTAAGACTCAGCCACTGAGTCCTCTTCCTCCCCCTAGGAAGAGGAGTGTGAGCTCCCTGGAGCAAAGGGAGTCGTAGCATAGGGAGCGGCATGCATTTGACCCAGAGGAGGTCCTCCTGGGCGTGAAGGTGGGGACGAGACCCTTCAGAATGGAAGGGAGGAGGAGGAGGGGGGAGGGGAGGAGGCCAAGAGGTGAAAGCCAGGTTCTGTGTACCCTGTGGTCCAGAAGGATCCAGAAGAGGGATGCTGGGTGTTCTGGAATGTTGGCCTGCCCCGGGGCCTGTAGGGAGGTGTGGGAAGACCCCAAGGCTGAGGCTGCCAGCTGTGGCCGAGACCCTGAGGGCCCGCAGCTCCAGCGAGAACCGATGTGGGACCACTGGCCATGCAGAAGGAGTCTCAGGCTTTGGTACCAGGTCAGGCGGGCACAAGTGGAATCAGAGCATCACTCAGAGGCCTGAGAGGGTCCCATTCCTGGGTCAGAATTCCTTCTGGGAACAGAGGGCACACTGGAGCTAGGATACCTGGAGTGGAGGTGAATAAAGGAACTCTCTTGAAAGGTGTGTCTGAGGATAGGGGACCACGGGGGACAGAGGCGTGAGAGGAGGGAGTGGTTACTGAACCCAGACATGGGGAGGGCTACATGGAGAGGACTGCCTCCCAGGAGCTGAGACCTTTAGCTGAGGGACCAGGCAGCCCCCAGTGACCCCATAGGGAAGGAACCAGGGAAATAAATACCCTGGCCCCAATGTCCTCCCCTCCCCTCATGTCCTGTCAATGTCTCCATTGACCAAACCCAACCAGTAGCTGCAGGGCAAGGAGACCTATGGATGGGGTCCATACAGGTCAGCTTCACAGGACACAGAGTGGGGTGGGAAGGACGGGAGTGCACTTGGAGGGCAATACCCAAGGTCAGCACAGTGTCCAGCGGTGGATTCAAGACCCTCCCGCCCCCAAGCTGTGTGGTTGAGTCCACTCTCCTCTCTACCCAGATGTCATCTTGCCTGGAGAAAGGGGCAACAAATGCTGAAAAAGAGCCCTTCATTGGCCCCACCTCCTTGTCCTGCCACCTCACCAGTCCCAGAGGAGGGATTCAGATCAACAGGGGAACAGCGATGAAAAATAACACTATGTACTTTTGCACACGAGAGCAAAGTACGTAACTGTCACCTCTGATTCACAACCACGTGAATATTTAGTATGAGTCAGTTTTAAATATTTGTCTGTTTTATGGTAGCAAGTTAATCTGCTGAAAAGCCTTGGTTACGGTTAATGCCTCAGAATAATCCCCATTTCCCTTCTGCACATTGGCATCCATTATTTGCAACCCACACATTGTCAAACGGTGATGTCTTTGCATTTACTGTCCTTCAATTGAACCGTTGCATGCTTGGGAAACCTATGTGAGCAGTCTCCATGAGGCCCAGTGACTGAAAGCCTGGATGGATGCTCCAAAGATGCTCTGCAGTGGTGGAAGGGACCACCTGCGTTTCTCTTTACTCGACATGTCAGAGTCAGGAGTCAGTCCTGTTGAACCTACAGCCAGCACCTGGACTTGGATGCTCGGAGGAATATGTGTATTCCAGATGCTCCTATCTTCGCTCCTACTCTTCGTGCGTACCTCTGTTAGCCAGCCTTGCTGGGAGCTGTGGGGTTGGATCAGTATAATTAGGATGGCCAGCATTGAGGTCACTGGCCTGTTTCATACGATTCAAAACATGGATGGTCCTGATTGGGTGGGGATGCTGGGTCCCCATACCCGAGGCTTCCTCGTGGTGGGTTTCAGCTTGGGCAGGGATTTGCAGTGCTGGCTGCACATCAGAATCACCCGGGGGGCTTTAAAAAGGCTGGTGCCTGGTTTCCACCTCCGTCCATCCAGTCAGAATCTCTGGGGTCCTGTGTGGGTATCTGGGCTTTTTAAGGAGCCCAGGTGATTGTAACATGCAGGTAGGTTAAGACTGAGAACCACGAACCTGGGCTAACCCCCTTTCTCCTCACCTGTCACTCACTTCTCCCCCAGGAGGAAGAGGAGTAGTCAACCATTGGTGACTATTGATGACTACTGAGACTATTGGCTCCTTCTTAACCCCTTTCTTGAACCTGCCTGTATGCAGAGAGGTGCGTTCTGGTCTATGGTCTTGCCCTGACCAGTCCCTAAGGGCGAAGGCCCATGGGTGTCTAGCCCTGTGGGTGGCCAGGTGGGTATCTGCTAATTCGGTGGCAAAGCTTTAGGAGCCCACTTGGCCAACATCTCAAGCCATATCTCCAATGCACTTTGGCCATTGATAGAGCTGATATTCTCATCTCTTGCCTGGCGTCTCTTTCTATATCTCATTGATTCAGAACACAGACTGTAAAGAGAGGGATGATGTGTGTTGACGCTCCCTCTCCTAGGTTGAATCTGTCTGATTGGCACATTCTCCTGCCACTATGGGGGAAGGTGTATCATAGAATGTGTTTCAAGAATGTCTCTATTTATAACAAAGAATTATGATTAAACAGAAGCAAACCAAATTCATCTTCATTATAATACACACTTACTTGTGTATTCCTTTGTTTTTATTCTAGTTTCTAAATTAGCCCACTGGAGATGACAAAAAAAATACTATCTGGGGGAAGGAAAAAGATGATGACTACAGAAAGGCAAATTAGGATGGAGACCTGGGGCCTTAGATGTGATCATTCTCTGTGGGTCAGCCCTAAAATGGTCCATTGGGATTTGCTCGGAGAGTCTGGTCAGGCCACACCTCCATGGTGACCTTGCTAGAAGAGCATCCTTCATTAAGTCATACTCCTTGAAGCAGCTCTTCCCAACCCAGACTTCACCATGGACCCAGAGCAGACAGACTGGCCTTGAGTGCCACCCTTATCCTCAACCTGGGCAGACACTATTGCATCAACCATGAATTCTGCTTAGGCTTCTTGATTCATATAGAAGAAATACACTTTCAGGGAAGGTTCCACCAAATTATATTCCCAGTGGAAATACATGAATGTTCTCCTGTCTTTGCAACATCAGATATTATTCTTTTCTATCTTTAGGCTTATAGATAAAAAATAATATCACATAGTTATTTTAATCATCATTTTGTTGATTAATGTTGATTAAACTTTTACATATTTTCTCTTTGAGTTAAATTTCATCTTTATTTTCCTCTTGGAGTATTTTTTTCTGATTGATTTTTAAAAGCTCTTTACATAGTAAAGCTCATGTAAATTGAAACTGTTTCCCCCAGATTGTCATTTATCTTACTTCTGTTTTTGGTAGTTTTTCACAGAAACTTTATAATTTCTATAGTAATATATGTAATTACTTTTCTATCTGTTAGATACTGAAATATTTGTCTATGCCCTTACATAATCTCTAACAAAACAAAACTCAACTTCCAATATTAATGAACAATTGTATTCTGAAAGAATGGCCAACACAGAAAAATCATCAGTGTACGTGCAGAGATGCAGGAGGTCAAAAGAAGGGAAATAATCTGAGAAAATAGAACAAGGATCTCTCTCCCCATGAAACAGACCTATCGCAAGAAATCAAAACCTTCGGAATGTACCAACAAAATTCTGAGAGACTTTGCATTTCTCAAAAGGACACCCTCTCTAAGATTAGAAGAAATGGGTTTCAGGTGAAAAACAGGATTGCAATATTTTGGATTCCAAGGGAGGTGGCAATCTGTGGTTTGGCCATTGCAGGAAAATGAGTTGGTAGAGTAGAAAATCAGCTCAAGAGCTAGGAGCTGAAGAATAAACAGATGTCAGTCCATCTATTTATGCAGCAAGCATTTGAGTACTTCCTATGTGCCAGGCAATATTTGGGGGCTGGGATAAAGCAATGAACAAAACAGAATTTGAGTTGCCACAGAACTTGTGGTCTACTGGTGGGAGATATGAAATAAAACAAATAAACCTTATAACCAGTAGGGTATTCAGTCCTTGGGAGTCCTCTCCCTCTCAATGCCGGGTGAGGAGGAAGCTGGAGAATCTGACGAGGCAACAGCATGGTGCTTCTATGGCTGCCACACAGGACCACATTTGAAAATGTCCTGCACATGCTAATGGAATCTATCTGACTGCTGCTGCCTCCCATGGCCCAGCAGGGGCCTTGGAGGGCCCCACCCTTGGGCTCCAAGCTCCTACTCCTGTGGCCGTCATGGTCAGATGCTCAGCCTCTTTCCCCATGTAAAACTGCTTTGCCAGGTTGGGTGGGTCCAGACAAGCTTCCAGCTTTGGCCACATGCTTTGTGATGTGCATGATAGTCATTGGTTGTAAAACGGTCTTTATTCTCTCTTTCCACCTCTGCCCCCTCCAACAGCAACAACCAGTCCAAACTGTTCAGAAGTCTTCGAATTTCAGATGCCTGTTCCAAGGCTGTGAGCTGGCTCAGTTTATCCAATTACAAGGTACTTTGCTTGAGAGCCCCGCTCTGGTTTCCAAATTTCTCTCTTTCTTTGGAGAAGGCTAAATGAGCATGTTGCTTGAAGTGAAAAGGTTTTTCTTGGGAATCCCCCTGCCTCCTCTCTACCCTCCCTGGAGTGTATGATATAGACATACACCAAGATTCCCACCCTTCTTCCCAATCCACATGCAATGCACGGGAACTACTGCGAGGCATGCGTACATTAAAATGGGACTCTTCCTGTCTTGCTTCAAGTGAAGCTTAAAGACAATAGATTCTGAAAACTCCATGCAGAAATGTCAATGTATATTAAAAACCCACTTCTTTTTAAGATCTTTATATGTGTTGAGGTTGGGATGTGGAGACTGACAAGGAGGGTATATGAAGAGGGTTTTTGGAAAAGGCTATCATGTCTGTAAGTCAGGGAAGAAGCGAGAGGTATCCATTCCTATCTGGAGGTTGGTTTGAGGCTTTTCACCAGGACCCCTTGGAGAGCTTGAGGCATGTTCCCTGTAGGACTGGCCTCTGACTCTCCCAGAGAACAGGTAAAAGGCAGAGAGGAGCTGACCAGCTGCTGCTGAGTGAGCTGCAGGAGAAGTGGGCATATTGGGACTGACGTGTGAGTCCAGAGTTTGTGGGGCAAAGACTTCATGAGCATTTCCTTGTATGGGTCCACATGGGGGAGCCCATAGTGAGATGTCAGTTCCTGTGAAATCTCTTATCAGAGAGAAGCTTGAGGTACTGCTGGATTCCCAGGGAGGCAGTGGGAAGGCAAAAGGGGTAAGAGGTGTGCTGGGATTTGTCCTATTATGGGAATAACAGGTAAGAAATATTCAGGGATGGGGCGGGATTTCTCCCGAAAGGAAGAGTCAGCTTAAACATCTGTCAATCACCTTAGAACATACTTGCTCAAATTACCACCTCTTTTCCACAGGTCTGTGGTGCTCATATGTGTCTGTGCATGTGCGTACCTCTGTGTATGAAGAGCAGGTGGTTCAGGGGAGGAGAAATAAAGAAGAAACAACCCAGCTCCAGTCCAAGCACATCCTACTACTGTGAGTACCTGATGGCCTAGTGGTTAATGTTCAGTGCTCTCACTGCTTCAGTGGCCAGGGTTCATTTCCTGATCACAGAGCCAGACCACCCATCTGTTGGTGCCATGCTGTGGTGGTGACCCATAAGGAAGAACCAGAAGGACTCACAACTAGGATATACAACTATGCACCAGGGCTTTGGGGAGGAAAAAAAAGTTAAAAAGTATATTGAGGGGCTGGCCTGGTGGCATAGTGGTTAAGCTCACGTGCTCTGCTTCAGCGGCCTGGGGTTTATAGGTTCAGATCCCAGGCACAGACCTACACATCACTCGTCAAGCCATGCTGGGGGTGGGGCAGGCGTCCCACATACAAAGTAGAGGAAGATGGGCACAGATGTTAGCCCATGGCCAATCTTCCTCAGCAAAAAGAGGAGGATTGGCAGTGAATGTTAGCTCAGGGCTAATCTTCCTCACTAAAAAGAAAAGCAAAAAGTATATCGAACATGTGGTTTGGTGAGGGCCCCGAACACTCAGAAGGGGTGTAGGTTGCAAGTAACTGGAAGGCCCACCCCTTGTGTTCTAGCTGAGGACCGGTTCTCGGGGCAGCAGGGAATCAAGCCCACCAGTCTGCCTTCAGCCCAAGCCGCTGCTGTCTACCCCGACTGCCCACCTTGCTGAACTGGCCAGAGGAGAAGTGGATATGGAAACAGACACTTTCTTGTCCCCTATGCCTATTACCTAATCCTCCTGGGACCCCCCCACCAGCCTCTTCTTTTTCTAGGGTGGTTGGTATATTAGGCAAGGACTTGATGGTTGGGAAAATCAGATTTGCCCCACAAAGAGTTAAATTCCCTGCGTGATCTCGGAGTAGAGGTTTGCAAAGCCACACTGCAGAGACAGGATGGGTTTGGAGCCATTAATGGAGAAATCAGACCCTCATTTGTCTAATTAACAGGTTTCAAGGTCATTCTCCTTTCTTCTCCGTGAATGCATATCGCTTTTAAAAGTCATTAAAATAATATGTCATGGAAAGAGGTTTGATCACAAACATAGAGCATCTTGTACCTCTGCGGTCTCCAACCGCTAATGTGTCATTATAGTCATTCTAATGGTAGTTCAGGCACCAACGTTTATGAGTTTTATTTTTATTGGCAAGAATTAGAATGTGTTTAAGATCGTCCTAGTAATATTGTCACGATTACTCTTTTGCACTCTGATACAGGTTCCTAAGTGTGAAGAACGGGATGGAAGCAAAGGTCGCCCTGGGCCACCCAGGGGAAAAGCTGTGTATGTGAGCACCATCCATCATTCGGCTTGTGGTGGGGAAGAAAAAGGCTGAGATCCTCGGTCTTGATGCCCAATGAGTGATGGTCCAGTTGAATTCAACGCTGAATTTTGTAGTTTCTGTTTAGAACAAAAGAACGGAGATAACAAAACAGATTCCCTTCAATTCCTTTGAACAAAAACCTCACCTGGAAGAGACGGCATGTGCGAACGGAGGGACAAATTATTCTCTCTGCTTATAAGCGTTTTCAGGAAAATCACCACAAAGAATCCTCTGAGTGGCACATCCAATGCTTGTTTTGCTAAAAGATATTGATAATGATAAATTGGCCTCGGATAAAAGGTTTATGGTTGGGGGTAATTTTATTGATTCGGGCCCGGCTGGTCTCTTGGAAGTATAACGTTATTTTCAGTAAATCGATTGTCTGGTTTGGAAAGGCTTTGCACTACGTTTGTCTTAAATTATATTTAAATAATTGATCGCAGTTTGTATTTGTTAATGACCTTTAACTGACCTGTCATTGACCTGTGTTGGGCCACAGAAATCAATTTTGTGGGTGGCTCATTGGTCTCTGTGACTTTTCTAAAATACTCGGTGTTTTTCTATGTTCAAATCTTCTCTTAGGTGTTTAATTCAGAAATTCAGGATTCTGGTTTATTTTGGTAAATTAAAATGGAATTTTCATGAGGAGAAATGTTTCTACTCCCTTCACAGCTATTGAAAGACCACCCATATGCGCTGCATTCTCCACATTTGGGGTCAAATATTGAAACTCTAGAAGAGAGAAGGAACAGTAACACCATGTACCCAAAATGGAGCCCATCCCATCCCTTTCCTCTCAAATCTGGGCCTCCGGTTTCACAAAGGATGTCTATTATTACTCTGTTTCTCCCATCACCCAGAATGAAGGCCTCGGTTCCTCGTCTTCTTATTCTCTCCCCAACCCTCACCATATCCATTTGTTGCAAAAATCCCCTTAACTCTTCTTCTGTGCTATTGGACTTCTGGCCTCCAAATGAGACATCCCTTTTCCCCATTTCGACCACCGCCTTGCCGCTGCTGTGATTCCGATCCTTAAGGAAGGGGAGACAGGGGTATAATGGGTGGTTGCATATCTATTGGGACGCTGAGAGATCGCCGAATTGCGTATTGGTGCGCTCTCAGGTTCTGAGGGAGCTGCACACCAAATCTGGAAGCCCGATTGTGCCCTAACCCACACAAGGAGGGCGGCTACTCACTGGTCACTGTCTAGCCCAGGGTTTCCCAAGTGGATGCTGCAGAGCCCATGGTGGGCAGAGATCCAGGGCCCCAGCCACCACTTCACCCAGAGCTTCTGGGCTTAATCTCTTTGAAGCGACTTGCCAACGTCTCCTTTCTTGCTGTACGGAAGTGGCAAAATTCATCAGGGGGTAAAAATGACTTTTTTGCTTTGAAAAAACCTCAAACTAGGTCAGGGTATAGGAGATTAAAGTGAGCTATTTGCCCTACATGCTGAAGGAGCAAAATGTTCGTGTTTTCTGCAGGCAGCCTGACGGATGGGGATTGGGGGGTGGAGGGATGAGCTTGATTCTCAATGATGACGGTGTAGTCCCTTCCTGAGGCTGTAACAGAGCATCACATACTGCGGGACTTCAAACAACAGAAATGTATTGTCTCACGGTTCTGGAGGCTAGAAATCCAAAATCAAGGTGTTGGCAGGGCCATGCTCCCTCCAAAACCTGCAGGGGACAATCCTTCCTTGCCTTTTCCTGGCTTCTCATGATTGGCCCACAATCTTTGGGGTTCCTTGCCTTGTTGATGCACCCTCCAATCCTCTGTGTGTCTTCACACCGTCTTCCCTCTGTGCGTGTCTGTCTCTGTGTCCAATTTTCCCCTTTTCGTAAGGATGCTAGTCATAATGGATTAGGGCCCACCCAAACGACCTCATTTTAACTTGATTACCTCTGAAAAGACTCTATTTCTAAACAAGGTGGCATTCCAAGGAGCTGGAACTAAGGTTAGGACTTCAACACTGTATCATTTTTGGGGGGGGGGAGGGGCACAATTCAGTCCATGACAAGGGGAAGATTGAAGGAGCTGCTCAAGGTGGAGGCCCAGAGGCTGGGAGCTCAGGAGAGCAAGCCATTTGAGGAGGAATAGCCAGAGAATTTTTAGGAACAGAGAAATCCGACATTAAATTTGAAGGTATTCTTAGCTCTAATCTGTCATCACTCTTCATTTCCCCTCAACCTTGAATGAAAGACGTGGGCCCGACAGCCTTGAGCCCGGGGGAACGACAGAGGAGCAGATGTGTTCACGTTTTGGGTGAAGTGAGAGTAGCTGGTTAATTGTCTGGGTCCTTCCCTGGATTATAAGGAGCATTGTCACAAGAGCAGGGCTGTGTCTTGCTCATCATATGAAACGGGGCTCGGGAACTAGTAGGAACTCCATAATCACTTGCTGAAGGAGTACATTAGTGACGCTGCAGGAGAAGAGAGGATCCTTGGGGTCTGAGAGCTGAGCTGATAACATTTGTAGTGAGTGGTAATGGGACACATCCTTCTGTTTATCCGCTAATCCTCAAACCCCGGGTGGAGTGCAGGACTTCCATCGGTTAGTGGGGTGGGGCTCAACTAGTTTCGCTCGGACATTAATGGAACGGGCCTCCAGAAGCCTGGAGAACGCCAAAGCAATCGATTTCCATGTTTTTAAGTAATCATCTTCCACACTAGACTTTGTGCCATCAGGGAGGCACCAACATCCACCCTTTCCCTTAGTAGGTACTCAGTAAATACTTACCGAATTGAAATAAATAATGTGAAGGGAATACTCGTGAGGAATAAAAAGGAGAGGAATATAATGGCCGGGGTTCTAACTTCTACAGAAACTGAGGTTCAAATATACCTGTTAAACCTCAGACTCAGTGTCACCCTGACTTTCTTAGCAAACAGCTCAGCTTTTCACGAACTCCCTTTTACAATCCGTAGGTCCTCCTCATTTGTATTCTGCCTGGGGAACTGAATAAGAGACACAGATTGATATCATGACATTTAAATCTCACCCAGTGACATTTTCTCGATGCTCTGCACAGCTGCAATGCTGCCTGAAGGGTGGTGGCAGTTGGGGAGGGGCAGAGCATCCCTCATGTGGTCCTGGCTCTGATTGAGCTTAAATCTGCTGCTGGTCTGGGAGTTCATAGAGGATATTAAGAAATACTAGGGACCATTGAGGGAAATGTGCCTTAAAGCCCTGACATAAACTAGAGCTTGACCGGATAGGAAAGGACACTGAGTCAGGTGTCAGAGTTGAGTCCTAGCTTCTCCACTGGCTGTATGACCTTGAACGAACTTGCCTCACCAGCCAGTACAGTCATTTTGAGAATTGAATGAGAAATACACATAGAAGTACTTTAAAACGGGAGGATACCAAGGCCCTTTAGATGAATATACTGGAAAGAGTTTGCCTGCTGGCAATCAGCATACCTTACCTGTTGGAGCTGGACTCAAGCAGAATTGCTTCTTCTGGTGAGGGTCCCCTTTTGCAAGCATGTGCTGATTCACCCTGGTGAGACGTGAGGAGTCTGAGTCTTCAGTCCGACCTCTTACAGATGCTCAGGCTCTGCATCTGGCCAGTTGCATCATTCTACTTATCCCTGAGGGCAGGTCGTCTCGGCTAATTGTCTCCAACCAGGACCTTCTTGTGAAGGTTTCTGAAGGACCTGCTACCATGGAACGAACATGTGATGGAAGGACTTTCTGTTTGTGACTCTCTTCCTTGGAGGCACAAAGAGCCACATGGTGGTCTTCTGCCCATCCGAGTCCATGCTAGGGTTGGATGCTTCCTGAGGGCAGGACCACCTCTCCTCTGACTTTGTGTCTCCAGTGTTTTAGTTGGTGTTGGGGTTAGCATGATAGAAGCTCTTCCACGTAATAGTCCTGGGCGGGTGTTCAGGTTGGTGGTCCCTCAGAGACCCAGGCTGAAGAAGGCTCTCCCATCCTCAGCACACGGATTCCGAAGCCACCACGTTTTTTCTCGTCCCAGCCAACTGGAAGAGAGGAAGAGCATGGAGGAGGGCACTGAGGAACTTAAAGGGTCAGGCCTGAAGAGAGGCACGTATCTGTCTTCACATTCCACTGTCTAGAACCATCACATGGCCTCAGTCACTGCAAGGGAGGCTGGGAAATGAGGTCTGTTGGTATACCCAGGAAGAAGGAGAAATGCATTTTGATGAACAGCTGTGTTTTATATCCAGGGACAATGTTTAGTGGAGAGTAAGTACTCAACAAATGCTTGCTGAATGAAGGGGTCCTGTTAAGAATTTAGGAAGTTCGCATGGTGGTGGGCAGCACTAACAGGAAGATGGTCTTCCGAGACTCTGTCAAACGTTGTTGATTTTCTGCCCACAGTTCCTACGCATCTCACCAGTTATGAAGACATTTCATTGAACTCTTATTGTGTCCTCTCTGTCCTGGGCACTAAGCTACATGCTAAAGATCCCTTCAGAATAACAGCAAGTTCCCACCGTTGAGTTGGTTACAGCCTACGTAACTCAGGGTATCCAACATCTTTGTATTAAACTGGTTACATTTGCATCGGAGAGCCAGAGACTGTTATATTCATAACCAGAGTTGCATCCTCCTCAACGGATTCATCTCAAATCCTTTAGACACAGAACCATACGCTGAAACCCTCAATGGAATATTAATCAAAATTTTTTTTCTGGGCCTGGAGCCCTGATTGAAAATGCATCTGTATAAGTAGCCTTTTTTGCAAAATTTCATATCTTACATTGAAACAAGCAATCAAGTCTTCCCACTACTTCTCAACAGAAAAGCAGAGATGACAGCTTATCCAAATGAAAAGTAGGATGATTTTGTTCTAATGAGAATGCAAGGCTGGACCCATTACAAACAAGCGTGCAAAGTTGTGGAGTTCTTCTTTCTTCTGTTCTGGTGAGTAGTTATATGAAAATATCCTAAAGCTTTCTCACTGCCTTGTGAGGATCAGAACTGGCTCTCGATGTATTTGAATATAATCATGAGTACATCTTCCTGCGTCCATTTCCGCTTTACAAAGGAGATGTGTCCTCAGGAACAGTGAAGATGTGAAATCTGAGAGTCATGAGGAGAAGCAACACTCGGAGGTAGAAACGAGCTGACATCAGGGACGGCCCAGTACGAGATCATCTAGCACATTGCCTTTCTGCATAGACACCCCTTCAGGTTAAACGGGAAGCTTAATTCAGCCAAGAACTTGAAGAACGATGGAAGAAAATTCTGGAAGCTCTGCTACTCTTACTCATCTTTAGGAAGAATAAATTTGATTCACATTTATGCCTTCCTTTACGTGTCTATCTTAGCATATACAGCCGTCCATCTAGGTGGTCGATTTTAGGATTGGTGTAGGACTTTATTAACTTTGACCGGTACAAAACAATGCAAGGTTGGGCACACACATAAAATCCTTGGATCTACTCCTCACTCGGATAGGTGTTTTTTCTTTTTAATTCAGGGAGCCAGTTCAGTTTTGCCCAAGGATTGTAAAGTATCATCCCTCATTTTCATAGCGAGTTTCCCTCCTTGGCTGGAGGAGAGGGGCAAACAGGGAAGCAGAATTTAGTGTATAAAGTACATGATATTCTAGCATCCGAGAGATGTGCAGGCCAGACTTGAGCATGAAGCCGATGGAATAAACTAGGAAGAGGACCCTGAGTGCATTGACCACGCCCTAGTGGCCAGAACCTGGTAACAGAAGTTTGGAGGCAGAGTTATGAGACAAATTATCAACTGGAGAGAGAAGCGACTAGGCACGGGATGAGAATAAACTGCGAGCTGCAAAGACCTGAGGCAGGGTTGTTTTCCCCGGCTGCTTTGACTTGCTGAGGATCTTATGGCAGGTGGGAGGGTTGGCTCAATTTGAATGGCCAGGGATGGTGCAGGTGGCACCCACCTGCTTCTGGTTTCCTCCCCCCCCCCCCACCCCCCAGGTAAAGCAAGTGAGTGGAAGTGAGAGTTACACCCCCGCTCCAGGCTTAGGCCTTAAAAGGTGTCAGATGAGTTCAGCTGCCCTCTTGTGCCATAAGGAGGACATACCCTAACCATCAGCCAGGTGATCTGAGCAGGATGAGAATCACGTGGAGCAGAGCCAGACCCAACCTGCAGCTTGGAGCCGCCCAACCACGCCCAGCCTAGCACAGCTGACCCCAGTCATTGTCCTTGTTGCTCAGTAGGTTACTAAACATATTTGCAGGAGCGTACATGTGCTCTCTCATACCCATGTGGTTCATCCTTCACCTTGTACATACAGGTGTTCCAGCATGATTGCACTCAGGTACTTTGATTTATTTACCTGGACTACTTATTTATTCATGTGAGACCATCTGCTCGTTAAAGGTGGAAGCTATTTAGGGAGACTGGCACATAGAAAGCCCTTACTAAAAGGTCGTTGAGTGACTGAAGGACCTGTAGATTTTTGATAATTTAAATAATTTTTCCTTAGAATGCTGGAAAGAAACTTGTAACACATTCAGCACTTCACATTCTCTAAAGAGATACCAGCAGCATTTTGCATGTTTCCCCGATATGCAAAGTATTGAAGCATTGATAATAGATGGTATCCATCAGGGTTGATTTACTCATATAAATTATTGCCATGGAAGCAACTCAGTCAGAGACTGAAGTCTTTCGTTCCAGGAGCTCATGCCTATTTTGAAGTTTTAGAAACAACTTTTTGTAACAATATCAATGTTAATTATTTTCAGGCAAATTGCACTACTCATTTCTTACTATTCCACTTTTTTTTCTTTTTTTTCTTTGGTGACCAAGATTGGCCCTGAGCTGACATCTGTTGCCAATCTTTCTCTTTTTGCTTGAGGAAGATTGTCACTGAGCTAACATCTCTGCCAGTCTTCCTCTATTTTGTATGTGGGACACCACCACAGCGTGGATTGACAGGTGGTGCCAGGTGTGTGCCCGGGATCCGAACCTACGAACCCCAGGCAGCACAGAAAGAGCGTGAGAACTTAACCACTGTGCCACCAGGCCGGCCCCATTTTCTCGACAATTCATGCTTTACACAGAGAATTGTGTCTGAGGAAATGCATCCCTTTTCTTCATCACTTTTAGAAACAGCTTTGTATACTAAAGCATGATCATTTCTTCACCTTCATGGCCATTCAAAAACATGAAATCAAAGTCAGCAAATAAACGCAAGCTATTAATTCTTACTTTTATATGTAAATTTATGTCATCATTTAACTTTACATATCTTTGATACTCATATAAATGATGGAAAATGTAAAATTCATATCCTTCAATTTGAAACATTAGAATCATCCACAAAATGTGTGCAAATACTCGGCCTATCAAATTAGCTAAGATTTAAAACATAATACCCCAGCTTGGTGAGTACACAGGGAAATGAGCACTGCCACATTCTTTGGGAGTGTGCATTATTACACATCTTAAGAGGAGAAATTTGCAATATGTATAAAAATTTAAATCACGTAAAGTTTGAAAAATTTTGCTTCTAGGAATTTATCCTACATTAGTAAGCTTGGATATGCACAAAAATTTTGCTGTGTTGCACCAACTAAAAAAGTAAACCCACAAAACATGTCACAGGTGGGGGTTGAGTTAAATTATAGTAATCCACAGACTGAAACAAGCGCATCAATAAAAAAATATTTAAACCATATAATGCATGGAAAATTTTCATCAACTATTCAGTGGAAAAAATAGGTTTCAAACAGTGCAATCCTACTTTTGAAAAACAAAGATCTCCATCAAAGACTGACATTCATTAAAATGTTAACAGTACTTGATCTTGTAGGATTCTGAAGGATTTTGATTACTTCCATTGGTTTTTCTGAATTCTCTACTAAAAATGGTGCTAGTGATTCAAATAAATCTCAATTAAATAATTTAATTTAAAAAATAAGCATTCATGATGGAAGTGGGAGAGCTGAGGGAAAGATAATGGTGTGGGTCTGACTGCCAGCCGGAAATAGCCTGGTGACAAGAACAGGTGACAAAAACGGCAGACTGTGGATTAGAATCTCCTAACGTTTTAGCCTTTTAATCTGTAAATACGAATCTGCCGTGTCCATTTGAAGTCAAAATGTTGTCAGTGAAAAATGTCTGATTTGTGGAGGGGAAAGTATGTGTGTATGCGTGAATGTGTTTGTGTGGGGGGGGGAACTCGTGTCCCAGAGTTAGCATTAATATTTTAATTATGTAAGGGATTAATTCATTTTAAACGTATTTTCTGCCCCTGGCGTGTGCTGGCTAAGCAGCTGCTAATGACGCCAGGACTCCATTTCCCCAGGGGATCCACAGGCCTGCATCTTCAAAGTCATAAACTTCTAACCACAAAGATAGAAAACCATAGGCTGTTGGAACTCAAGTACTATGATGATTTAGAGTTTATCTAAAAGCGTTTGTTTTGTGCTTCAAGTTTTACTAAGAGATTCACACCTCCCCCACCCCTATATTTCCTATTGATGCCCGAGGAGCAAGAACCCCCCTAAAATATTCCTGAGAGGGAGAGAGAAGAGTGGAACTCATCTGCCCTAAATCTTTCAAACTCAGGTAAAAAAGAGACTTGGCTGTGTTTGGAGACATAACAAGAGCAGAGACTGCCCTCCCATACATTAATGGAGGGTCTCAGGGAGGCCACAGAGGCCGACCCCAGGCAAGGGCCACAGGAGCACGTGCATTTCACTTGGGCCACTCAGGCTGTCCTTGCAGGGCCATGCCTATGCCCACCCGTCCCAGAATTTCCTATAGTTGGGTGGGAATTAAAGGGATCTGCAAGGTCAGTACATAAGTTGAAGTGGAAAGGGAGAGATAAGAGAGTAGGGAGAGAGGGAGGGTGAGGGAGGGAGAGCATTGTGGTGAAAACAAGGTCCCTCACCATCACTGAGAGAGGGCGAGAGCCCACGGGAAGCTGCAAAACCTGCCTCCTGCTGGCCGAGGCTTTACTCCAACCCCTGGTGAAGAATTACTCTTGCCGCTACAAAGAATGTGCAAACTTGAAATTCTGGTACATGTCGTTACTTTGTAGAAAGTTTCAAGCAGCTAAAATTGCTCACACCAAAACTGAGTATCATCATTTAAAAAAAAAATCACTGGTTAATATGATAAAGTTCTTCTCATATTTACTATTCTGTTCGACTCTTTTTCCAAAGTGTCTATGCATGTCCTTTGGCAGTTTTTCTCTCATGGTGATTATCTCTTAATTATTATTTGTGAAAGTTTTTTATATAAGAAGGATATTAACTGTTGTCATTTTTGTTATAAATAATTTATCACTGACCTTTCAACTACTAACTGTGAGATATTTGGGCCATACAGAAATCACCTTATTATTATTTAATGGTTTATGTCTCAAATACACCCATTGTTTTCCTTAGGGGCTTCTGCCTTGGGAGTTAGACTTAGAAATTCATCTTCACTTTAAAATGACAGAATTATTCGTTTAAATTTTCTCCCGAGAGTTTCTTCGTTTTATCTGTTTAAATATATATATTTAAATCCTTACCGTCCGTGGACATAAGACATGAGTTTAGGATCTAAAGGGTTTTTTTTTTCCTCAAATGATTTGTTCATTTTCCGAACAACAAAACTGGATTTCTGTCTCATTTTCTGATTGATTTAAATTCACATGGATGCTTGGGCCTGTAAGTGAGCTTTCTGTCTGTTCCGGCGTTAATAGTTCTGTAGTTCTATGATTTTAGGGATGATTAAGGCATGTTCCAATCATTACTTTTCTGTTTTCAAAATTTTTTTGGCTCTCATATGTTTTCTTCTAATTAAATTTTAGATTTATATGATCTTTACTTTTTTCCGTGAAGGGCCCTTTGTGTATATGGGGTAGTCAGAATAATGCTCCTCAACCCCAAAAGATGTCCATGTCCTAATCGTCAGAACCTGGGGACATGGTAATTTACACAGTAAAAGCGACGTTGTAGACGTCATCAAATGAAGGATCTTGAGATGGGGAGATTATGGATTACCTGGGTGGGCCTGACTTAGTCACAAGGATCCTTTTAAACAGAAGAGAGAGGCAGAACAGGAGAGACAAAGGAGCTGTGATGATGGAGGAATGATCAGAGAAACGCGACTTTGCTGGCTTTGAAGATGGAAGAGAGAACCACAAAGCCAGGAATGTGAGTGAGCTCCAGGAGCAGGAAAAGGCAAAGAAGTGAAATCACCTCCAGAACCTCCAGAAAGAACTCAGCCCTGCCCACACCTTGATGTTAGAACTTCTGCTCTCTGGAACCGGAAGAGAATACATTTGTATTGCTTAAGCCACTAAGTTGGTGGTAATTTGTTACAGCAGCCATAAGAAAGTGTAACAGTGTACTTTCTAAATCCCTATATATGAGAATTCATGTTACCTTCACACCTACACAATAGCTTGATAAGTTATAGAATTCTTAGGTTATCATAATTTTCCCTCAAAATTGTAGAGATACTGATGTGTTGAGTTTTAGCTGTTTGGGCTGCAGAAAGTCAGTTTGATGCCAATCTGATTATGTGTTTACCTTTAAAATTCTTTTCCTAGATGCTAGAAAGAAATTCCCTTTACCCTTGAAATACATGGTCACTGGCGATGGGTCCCCTTCCATTTATTTTTCTTGGTGTTGGTGGGCCTTTCAATTTGAGACCATGTATCTATCTTCAAGCCAGCCCTGCTGGTCTAGTGCTTAAGATCAGATGCTCTCACCACCACGGCTGGGTTTGTTTTCCAGTCAGCAAACCACACCACCCGTCTGTCAGTTGTCGCATTGTGGTGGCTGCATGTTGCTGTGATGCTGAAAGCTACACCACTAGAATCTCAAATACCAACAGGGTCACCATGATGGACAGGTTTCAGGAGAGCTTCCAGACTAAGACAGACTGGGAAGAAGAGCCTGGCACCCACTTCTAAAAAGATGGACATGAAAATCCTATGAAGAGCAGCGGAGCATTGTCTGATAGAGCGCTGGAAGGTGAGAGGATGATGGAAAAGACCAGGCAGGGTTCACTCTGCTGTACACAGGGTCACTAGGAGTCAGAATCAACTCAATGGCACTAAGCTATCTTCAGTTATGAGAAATTTTCTTTTATTATTTCTGTGAGTATTGTTCTACTCCTTCTGCAACATTTCTGCTTCTGGAAATTCCTCTTATATTTAGAGTTGGTTTCCTATCTCTATTGTCTAAATCTCTCTTTTTTTTTCCCCCGTGGAAGATAAGCCCTGAGCTAATAACATCTTCCTTTTTGCTGAGGAAGATTGGCCCTGAGCTAACGTCTGTGCCCATCTTCCTCTATTTCATATGTGGGACGCCTGCCTCACTATGGCTTGATGAGCAGTGTGTAGGTCCACGCCTGGGATCTGAATCAGTGAGCCCTGGCCTGCCAAAGCAGAGCACGTGAACAGGACTGCTGCACCACCAGGTGGGCCCCTTGTTTTGTTATTTTTTTTTTAAAGATTTTATTTTTTTCCTTTTTCTCCCCAAAGCCCCCCAGTACATAGTTGTATATTCTTCATTGTGGGTCCTTCTAGTTGTGGCATGTGGGATGCTGCCTCAGCGTGGTTTGATGAGCAGTGCCATGTCCGCACCCAGGATTCGAACCAACGAAACACTGGGCCGCCTGCAGCGAAGCACGTGAACTTAACCACTCGGCCACGGGGCCAGCCCCTTGTTTTGTTATTTTTAATGAACTGCTCTAATACAGGGTTTTAGTACAGTTTAGTAATGCATGTCTTCCCAAACTTCCTAGGGCAAAATGAAGCAAGTTATCACAGAAGTAAAAAGCACACGAGATTACAACTCCTGAATCCATGGTATGCATGCTACAATCTAAGAGACACTAGGCTATTCTCTTACTTTCATGCCCTCCAAAATTCACTTCACATTTGCTTCATTTTGTACAAACTTATTTATCTTCAACCAATGTGATTACTAGGAAGCTAATTTCCTAATTTGCATGTTAATAGCTAAGTGAAAACAAAAATACACACAATGAAGCTGACTGAGCTTACTTTAGGCTTCCCACACAAGGAACTTCCGCCTAAAAGCATTTATAAAAGTCACATGTTCAAATACCCACTTAAATGAAGACAAATAATGGGAAATGGGAGACCAATAAAGGCATCAGGACTTTCCTAGAAATGACTCAGAAAAGGCTTCTAGGGTTTTTAATGGCCCCATGAAGTATGACCATCCTGTGACTAAGTTTGCTTGAAACCCCGCACAAGCACTTAGGTGGGCCAGGGTTCAGGATCAACTGAGGACTTGGTTTACTCTATCTAAAGGTTGGTCCCACAAAAATTATGTAGTAAATATTATTACTTGTATATGGCAAACAATCAGAAAATGCCACCTGTGTTTATTGAAAATAGACAAGAGTCATGACTTTAACAACCTCAAGTAAGCTGTGTTCTGGGGCAAAATTGTTTACAGATTGGATGATGAAATATGTTTCTTACAAAAGTCCAAACCAAATTAAACATGGGCATCAGTGGCATAAATATTACCTAAACTGTTAGGTTAGGATTTTGTTGACTTTGAAAACTTAATGCCTTCTTTTTTTCAAATCTCCCATGGAGACCTTCTAGAAACTTCTGAACCAACGAAGCATTTAGGTTACTTCAAATTGATGGAAATGTAATTGATGCACTTGTAAGTTTACAATTTAATATGGTTGTTTTGGCTCTAGGTGTGTTCCCAAGAGGGTACCAGATGTAGAAGTGCCATGGACAGTAGAGGTTGGGGCTGGGTGTCGGGTGAAGACTGGGTGCAAAGAAATCTTGTCCCCAGCACACCTCGTCCAAGATTTCTGTTGAGTCGTGTTAGGAGTGTTAAAATGATTAGGAGTGCAACTCATCTCTGAATGAACGCACTATTATCATCATTATCCACTCACACCAAAAACCTGATGGTCAGTCTTTACCCTGCCCTCTCTCACCCTCACACAATTCTGTTAGTTTTACCTCCTAAACATCTCTTGAATATATATTCTCCTCTTTATCACCACTATAACAACCTCAGGTCAAGTCTTCATAATTTCTCACCTGGCTTATTATGAGAGGCCTCTACATTAAAAATGGGTAAATGATCTGAACAGACACCTCACCAAAGAAGATAGACAATGACCAATAAACACATGAAAAGATGCTCAACGTCCTTAGTCTTCAGGGAAATGAAAATTAAGACCACAATATGATACCACTTCACATCCAAATTAAAATGAAAAAACATGGATAGCACCAAATGTTGGCCAGGATGTGGAGCAATTGGAACTCCAACACGCTGCTGGGGAGAGGGTAAAAGCATGTTCTAGAAGTGTCCGGCAATTTCTTATGAATTTGACCATAAACTTGCCTGTCTTAGCGAATCCTTTCCTAGGTATTTACCCAAGATAAATGAAAACAGATGTCTACAGGAAGCCTTGCACAAGAATGTTCGTAGCAACTTTATTTATTATAGCCAAAAACTGGAAAAAATCCAAGCATTCATTAGCAAGAGAAATGACAAACAGATTGTTGTTTATTCATACAATGGCATACATCTCAGCAATAGAAACAAATGAGCTACTGATGAATTGTGAAGACATACGGCGAGCAAAAGAAGCCAAACAGTTACATCCTGTGCAGTTCCATTGATGAGAAGTTCAAGAACAGGCAAAACTAATGTGTGTGAGAGAATCAGA
This sequence comes from Equus asinus, assembly GCF_041296235.1. Taxonomy (NCBI): domain Eukaryota; kingdom Metazoa; phylum Chordata; class Mammalia; order Perissodactyla; family Equidae; genus Equus; species Equus asinus. The sequence goes on along the minus strand of NC_091808.1, from coordinate 7,116,139 downwards.
ATGGTGGCTGCCCCTGGGAGTAGGGATTGACTAGAAAGGAGCATGGAGGAGCTAACTGGTTTTGGAATTATTTTCTATCTTGTTTGTGTCAAAACTCATGGAATCAAACACTTAGGATCTGTGCATTTTTTTGTGTTTCACTAAAAATAAAAGCATTTATACAGAATACATTTACGTTTCTATTTTTTGGTAATTTGACTCTGTGCTCAGTGAATCTTTTCAAGGTCCAGAGATGAGTTTTTCTTAGATACAGGAATTTTTATTCTATCATATATTGTTCATCCTTTTCCACGGATTCTGATCTCTTCCACAGAAAGTCCAGTTACCCTGACATTTTCCACATTCTCCAGCGCTCGATGTTTTGTCCTTTTCCCCGCCTTCTGAGAGAACGCCTCCTCTGGTTCTCCACGGTACGGACGCCGATTCTTCCCCTTATTGCTTCCATGTGCAGACGCTAATTCTGAAACTTTATCTAGCATCTCTAAGAATATTCTTTCAGTATGCACAGCTCCCTTTCTATTTCTCCTGCTGATGTGGAAATTAAAAACACAGGCTTTGGAATCAGACAGATCTTACTCGCCTATAGAGGCACCAGCCTATATGTATGACTTAGGGCAAGTTAATTTAATTTACTAAACCTCTTTTCCTAATCTGCAAAATGAGGATCTTAGTTATAACAACTTCATAGTGTCGTTGTAACAATTTCCTGAGATACTGCTTGTACAATACTAAGTGCACTCTAGGCATAAGGTACTGAGTAAATCTTAGCCTCCATCAGCAGCAGCAGCAGCAGCAGCAGCAGCAGCGTATCTTCCACACTGTGTGCTTGCCTTCCTCTTGACAACCACGTTTCGGTTTCAAGCTATTAACTATTTACTTCTTAAGTGTTTTACACACTGGCTGACACGTGGTAAGCAACCAGGGAACATCTGTGGAAGAAAGAGATAAATTCGCTCCTTCACTTTTCCGTAGACTCTGATATTATACCACAGACTCACTATGTTTTTGTTGTCAGTGAAACTCAGTTAACGAACGCAAAAGCTGTTCTTGGAACAGATTTTAAAATAACGAATCAATTGCTTTAGACAGAAAAACATTGCTGCAATGTTAGCTTGACAGCTCTGGAACAATTGGCACATCAAGAATGGAAAACCAATGCAAGGTTAAATTCTCGCTCAGACATACGTTATAACAATACATTGGAATTCATGTTCACGAAACAGGAATTTGGGGGAAAACTTTGTGTCACTAAGTTATTAAAATTTTATTTATTTCTTAAAGATTCAAAAATTTATTTTCTAATTCTTGTTTTATTTTTTCTTTCATTAGATATCAAAATAAATTACTGGGGAGATGATAAAGAAAGGCCCCTTTCACTCAGTATGTTAAAGTTTAAGTAAATCCCAACCTCAAAAGGATAGGTACGTCTCAGGTTTTAATTTTCAAATTCCAATCTAAAGGTCCAACTTGGAAGTTCTCAACCTTTGTGGGCAGGAGAAATCAAGATCTCTCACCTTTGAGTTCACTCCATCAGTTTAAGCCTTGGGCATTCATTGGCCAATTCCTTTTAGTGCTTCGCACGGTTCTTTGCACCGTCATTGCCAATGCGCCCAGCACTTGGACTCCTAGACATTGTCTACCAAAGGCAAGGTTTGGGTGGAGCCAGTTGGAGCTGTCCCCGTCTCCCCCTGACCACCATAGCTGCTGTTACCAGGCAACCAAAATTAACACTGGTACTCAGGTCTCTCCACACCCCTATCACACCAGGATCTTTCTCTTCTGCAGCAGGTAACACACTCCTCATTGATGGCTTTCCCAGCACTACCTCCATCTCTGACACTTTGCCAACACACTGCTGCATCCATGTGGTCATGATCTCACCCCTCCTGTCTGTCTTCAATAGAGAGCTGAGCTGCAGGACCATTCCTGTATCTTGTGAGCTTCTTTCCATCCTCACCACCTCCCCAACAATTCAGTCTTACGTTTATAAGGAATTGCTTTTCCCCATCAGCCCAGTACAGTCCTAGCCACGTGGAGTCAGTACAGATCACCGGAGATGATTTAGGCATGGCTACTCTATGCCCTCAATAGCTCTGACCACTGTGTATATTAGTTATCTATTGCTACATAACAAATTATCCCCAAACTTAGCATCATAAAACAACAGGCACTCACTAACTCACACAATATCTGAGGGTCAGGCATCCAGGAGCAGCTTAGCTGGATGGTTCTGGCTCAAGGTCTACCATGACGTTGCAATCAAGCTATTGACAGGAGCTGTAGTTCCCGAAGATTTGACGGGGCTGGAAGTTCCACTTCCAAGCTCACTCACGTGGCTGTTGCAGGAGAATTCCATTTCTTGCCCTGTGGACCTCTCCACAGAGTGCTCATGACATAGCTTCCCCCAGAGTAAGCGACACAAGAGAAAGAGAGCACACCCAAGATGGGAGCTGCAGCATCTTTTATAATCGAATCTCACAGGCAGCCTTCCTTGACTTCTGCCGTGTTCTAGTTATTAGAACTGAGTCACTAAGTCCAACCAACACTCAGGGGAAGGAGAATTAAGCTCCATCTCCTTTTTTTTTTTTTTTTTTTTTTTTGCTGGGAAAGATTCACCTTGTGCTGACATCTGTTGCCAATCTTCCTCTCTGTCTCTTTTTTTTTTCCTCCCCAAAGTCCCAGTACATAGTGGTATGTTCTAGTTGTAGGTCGTTCTAGTTCTTCTATGTGGGATGCCGCCACAGCATGGCTACTGACAGACAAGTGGTGTGGATCCATACTGGGGAACCAGACCCAGGCCCCAGAAGTGGAGGGCGCAAACCTAAACCACTAGGCTATCAGGGGGGCTCTAAGTTCCATCTCTTGAAGAGAGGAATATTAAGAATTTTTGGACATGTTTTAAAAATCACCACCCTGGATTAACATCTATATCTCCTGAGGTGTACAAAAATACTGTCAAGTGAACTCATAATATGTGGGCTTTTCTTACCCTAGAATATAAGATTCCTGTAGAAAACTGCCCTCTCCTCAGAGCTGCCCCAGCCTCGGGCTGGGTTCACGGCTTTCCCATCCCTCTGATCCATTCTGGCTGCTCATTAACCCAATACAGGTGGGCCCCTGACAAAGCAGAACTAATGAATTATCTCAGTCCTAAAGGGCAAGCATATGACAAAGACCTAGAAAGGGGCAGAAATGGTTTATTTCTCCAGGCAACGCAATGGATTAACTTTTCATGGACGGAGGGATTCATCACCCTGCCACAGGCTCACTGATCTGGAAAGAAAGTCAGGTCTCTTTACTATCTTGGATGAGGGTCAAGCCAAGAGAGTCATGGCGTGTTTGAGCGTTGAAGCAATTGCATAGCGGGTCTCAGAGCTTTGCTGTGGATTAGAGTAGCTTGAGTGTTTTTGAAAAATGAGGACAATTTAAAAACACAAACCTTCCTATCTTCGCATGCTTTCTTCTTGCAAAGTGATTCTTTTCTGTTCAGTGCGCTGTGTGCCGTGTAGAATTTAGTCAGGAGCATTGACTCATGGTTTTATTAGAATGCATCCTGGGAGATGTAATATCCAGCCCGGCAGTTGCCAGAGGAAGTTAAATAGGGTTAATAAAAATAATATGGTTTAGGGGCTGCCCCGTGGCGTAGACGTTAGCTTCACACGCTCTCTGCTTCAGCAGCCCATGGTTCGCAGGTTCAGATCCTGGGGCATGGACCTAGCACCGCTCATCAAGCTACACTGTGGCATGTGCCCCATACATAAAATAGAGGAAGATGGGCATGCATGTTAGCTCAGCAACAATCTTCCTCAGCAAAAAGAGGGGGATTGAGGGTGGATGTTAGCTCAGGGCTAATCTTCCTCACAAAAACAGTAATAATAACATGCTTTATATGAAGTATGTTTGGGGTTGCTGTGGAACAATATTTCCCAAAGTGTGTTCCCCAGAGCACTAGTCCCACAAGTTACTCCATATGTAGGAAATCGTGTGATAAAATAAACATATGAAACATGTGTGAAACATCTTCAGCTAGAAAAGCGTGATATACGTGAGTATGTCAAGGCGTATGAGAACTCCTGCGGCAAAAAATCTTCTCCTTCTCCTCCTTATTATTATTAAATGTGATTTAACCCAATGTTGCCCAGATATATTTGCCTATGGAACACATTGTCTATGAAACACATGAGACTTTAAATTTTAAAAATATGCATATTTTAATCGATTTCTAACTAATTTGCATTGTTGTTAAAAAACATGATCTGTAAGATGTGGGTTTTTTTTTTAAGTTTTGAGATTTTCTTTATGGTCTGCTAGATGTTCAATTTTTGTAGATATTCCATTTGTATGTGAGAAGAATGTATATTTCCCCATTGTTGAATGCTGGGGTATCTGAACGTCAATTTAAACTGAGTTGGTTAAATAGTGTTGGACACATCTTGCATACTTGTACTAATGTTTTGTCTATTTGCTGTATCAATAATTGAGAAAGATGTGTTGAAATCTTCCACCCTGGTGAAGAATATGTCAATTTCTCCCTATAATTCTTTCAATTTTTGCTTTACGTATTGTAGCTATTTAGGATAATACAAATTTAGAATTGTTACGTCAATACACAGTAACCATTCTTATCCCCAATAATAATTTATTTTGTCTGATATTATTATAGCTGCTCCAGATTTCTTTCATATTTCCCTTGTATCTTTAACTCTTTTACTTTCAACTTACAGAATCCTCATGCTTTAGGTGTGTTTCATTTATAGGGAACAGTAGATTTTTAGCTTACTTGAAACTGATGCTCTCTGTATTTTCAGTGGAAAGTTTAATACATTTGCATCTATTGGGATTATTATATATGAAGGCTTCTTTTTCCATCTTCATCTTCCTCTGTGCTTTGTACTTGACCTGCTAATTCTCCATTTGGTTTTTCCCTTCTGTTTGAATAAGTTGATTTGTTGTTAGTGTTGTTGCTATTTTTCTACTGCTACTAATCGTTATTATTCCATTTTCCCCTCTTCTAGTTTGAAAGTCATACTCTCTATTACTTTATTTTATTTTATAATGTTTGCTTTTGGAATTCAGGCTTACTGACCCTCATATCTAAAGTTAGTCAATACCTTGTCCACGTCTGAATAACTGTCTAACCTCCAGACTTAGCTGCTCTTGTTTTCCAGTATTCTGTTCTTTGTTTAAATTATTATTATTATTTTACATAGACTTTAAAAAATGTATCCACTTCTTTCGAAGTTATTTTACTCATTATTTCTTCAAAATCGACCTTCCTTCGGGGATTGTTTCCTCTTCCTAGAGAACGTATTTTGGAGTCCTTTTGGTTAAAATCTCTTTGTGGTAAAACCATTGTTTGCCTATAAAATTATCTTCTACTTCTCATTGTTTTTATTTTATTTTTATTTATTTTATTTTTTGGTGAGGAGGATTGGCCCTGAGCTAGCATCTGTTGCCAATCTTCCTCTTTTTACTTGAGGAAGACTGGCCCTGAGCTAACATCTGAGCCAGTCTTCCTCTACTTTGTGCGTGGGATGCCTCCACAGCACGGCCTGATGAGTAGTTTGTATGTCCACACCTGGGATCTGAACAGGCGAACCCTGGGTGGCTGAGGCGGAGCACACAAGCTTAACCACTACACCACCAGGCTGGCCCCCGCCATTGTTTGTAAACGTCATTTTCCAGGGTTGACAATCCTAAGTCAGTGCTTTAAAGGCATCATTCCAATGTCTCTGGCTTCCCTTGCAGATAATAAGAAGTCTCCTGTAAGTCTAATTTTTACTTATAGATCACCGTTTTCCTCTCTTGGGCTGCTTTTAGGACCTTTTATTTCCCATTAGATTTTCTGTAACTTCACTATCATCTGGCCTGGTGTGGATTTCTTTTTATTTAACCAGCTTGGGATTCATTGTGTTTTCTGTGACTGGGGATTCATAGTCTCAGTTCTGGAAAGTTCTGAGCCATTATCTCGTCAAATACTTCTCCTTTCCCATTCTCAGTGTTCTGGAATTCTGATTAGACACATGTTATACTTTTGCACTCCCTACTTTGTATTTCTTCACTTCTTTTTCACATTTTCTATCTTCTTATTTCTCTGTACTAAATATTGGCTAATTCCTTCAAATCTGCTTTTCAGTTCTTTTTTAGCTGCATTTTATCTACTTGGAACCCATCCATTGAGTTTTTCATTTTACTAATTATAATTTCACTTGTAAAATTTGATTATTTAAAAAAATATTCCTGGAAATTTTGACTGTTATTTGTTTGTGGTCATTTTTATCCTTTCATTTCTTCAAATAAAAATAGTTACTTTGTAGTCTGCATATGATAATTCCAATAACTGAACTATTTGGAAAACAAATTCTCTTATTCATTGTTTGCTGCTTTCCCTCCTAGTGGCTTATTTCTGTGCATGTTTTGGAATTAATTCTGAATTCATATTCCTCTGCAGGTAACCCGAGGCAACCGCAAGGGTGTACGTTGAGGATGGTTTTGTCCATAGAAGATTTGCTTCTGCAGGGAGCCAGAGGCATCCACGCTCTGGGCCCTCTGCATCCCCTGCTGGGTTCCAGGCTTCCTGGAGCCTCCCACTGGTCTGCTTCCCTCCTCCCATCTTACAGAATGAGTTTCACTGATGAGAAGCTGAGAACATGGGAACGAGAGCCAGCTGCTCCTTGAACAAATTTCCCCCAGAGTGTTCTGTGGTTATTGGTGGGTTTTCCAAGACTTTGCTGGATTCAGTGGTGACTTTGAGTCCTGGCTGAGGCAGCATGATGAGCGAGTTACTGTTTTCCTGAGAAAGCCACACTTGCAGGATGAGACTGAGAGAAAGGGAAAAAATGCCTAAGTATGGTGAAACAACACATACAAACACATTCTTTATGTATGATGACACATTAATGGCATGACTCATAAACTACCTTTTTTTTCCATCTATGTTGTTGAAAGAAGCCAACATCCAGTGGAAACTCTCAAGTTTCAAGAGTTGATTTGAAAAAAGTTATTAAACATTAGCTAACCACTCAAGAGGATCTCAAAAATGTATTATACATCATTTCAATGTAGAAGACAATGTTATGCCCAATGCATATTTAAATCCAATCATATTAAATCTAACAATATGACAAGAGATGAAATAACCTAATGGAATTTCTGTTTATTCTGAGTGGCTTGATAAAAAGGACCATTTTTTTTTTCTATTTGAATAATGGACACGGTAGAGATGAGAAATTTTAATAACCACCTTAATTTTGTTGTTGTTAAAATAAGTTTGAGTTTCTTAATGAGTCAAGTCCAGGACGTAATACTCACGAAAGCAAATATTGGCTGACTGAGACCCGTGCTCTGACCTCAGCTCGGCCACGGACTTCTTGTGTGATGCAGGAAAACCACTTCTGCTCTCTGGGTCCTGGTTTGCTCATATATGAAGAGATTCTCTCTGGGGCTTCTCCCAGCCCTAGAATTCCAAGACTTTTGTGATAAATATATGTTGATCGTTGCAGTGTATGGAGTACTAAAGATTGGTCCAAAACTTTTAGTTTATTTCTGACGGAATCCAGACTTTGAAAGTTGTGGTGAGTGACTTGCTTAAAGTTACTCAGCTAGTTGGTAATCAAGTCACATAGAGGTATTTTGTTAAGAAAGAGAGAGAGAGAAGGAAGGAAGGAAGGAAAGGAGGAAGGAAGGAAGGAAGGAGGGGAGGAAGAAAGGAAGGAAGGGAGGAAGAGGAGCAGCCTTACAAAGTTGACTTAGAGATAGCACAGAAGGAGAGACAAGACCTCAACTCCAGTTGGCAGCTACTGATACCCATTATAAATATGCAAAAACCCCACTCTTCAGAAGATTGTGTTCAATGATGTCCATAATGCAAATTTTTTCAATTTCTATAAAAATGCAGTTTAAAAAGCTCCATGAGGTCGTATTTAAGGATATGCATAGTGCTCTTGCAGACAAGTGGTTTTAAATTATGTTAGATCCTAGACATGGCGATACAATAGTGCAGAATTTTTCGAGAAACTTCAATCTACAGAAAATGAGAGAAAACCAAGAAATGAAGGGACACTTTTTATAAAAATAAACTCATCGGGAGAAGAGAGGAAGTGAGTGATAAACAGGGCAACATTCCTACATGGATGAGCTTGTCTTGGGCTTTATAGTTTTTCCCAGTTAGGTATTCACATTTCTCCCATGTGTTTACACAATACCTTTTCTCTTTTCTTTTCTCACATGTCTTCTCCTGCCTCCAAAAATTCTTGAAATTCGCTTTACTCAAAGCTGCCTCCTTCCTACCAATGGCTATTCATATTTTTAGATCAATTACTCAAAACATCTACAAAAAATTTACATTTCTTTCTGTTTAACTGGGATTGGAAAAAAAATATGTTAGAGTTTTTAACACAACACAACTATATGTGTGAAAGATGCTACTAATATACAAATATACACTTGCTTTTTCTTCCATTCCAACAGACTCTGTTCAGAATGGCAATGGTCTCGTTCATCTTCTCAGCTTCCTTTGCAGCTAAGAGTGTCCGTATGACACAGTTCTGGTCATGCAATATAAGCAAAAGTCCCTGGGGAGGGCTGCCACACATATAGTTGTGTTGTGTTAAAAACTCTAACATATTTTTTTTCCAATCCCAGTTAAACAGAAAGAAATGTAAATTTTTTGTAGATGTTTTGAGTAATTGATCTAAAAATATGAATAGCCATTGGTAGGAAGGAGGCAGCTTTGAGTAAATGGACACAGTTCTGGTCATGCAATATAAGCAAAAGTCCCTGGGGAGGGCTTACCTTGTGTAATAAACAAAGCTTTGTGAGGTGAGTCCCTTTTCCCTCCACCTGCCTGGAATGCACAATGAGTGGGGAGGAACAGCGGCCATCTTGTAATCATGAGACTGAAAAATACACGCTAACGATGACAAAGATGACAGAGAAGGAAGACAAAAACAGCCTGGATCCCCAATGACTTTGTGGAGCTACCATAATATCTTTGGATGCCCTACCCTCCATCTTCTCATGGTCTGAAACGAGCTCTCCTAAGCCACTATTAAACAGATTTCCTTCACTGTATCTGAACGGAAGTTCCAACTGATATAAAAAACCTGCCTAGAAAAGACAGATCCTAAACTCTTTTAAGGATTGCTATACATGGTCAATTAGTCTTTTATTGATAGCAGGGAGTAATGGCTGGGAGGAAATTGGCATTCTCGTGGAAGTATAAATGAATAATCTCAAAATACTTCATAGTATTTGACTCTTCTTGGAACTTTTTCCAGAGAAATAATCCTTATCATACTTAAAGCTTCTGCATAAATATGTTTATTACAAAACTGTTTAAGTTACTAAATTATTGGAAATAACTTAAATGTTCAACCACACATAAACATAAGACAATTTGGTGCCTCAATAGGGTGGAATGGTTTATAGCTATTAAGAATTGTGTTTTCCCACTAACTAGAAAAGATACCTGCACCCCTTCATGTTCATAGCAGCGTTATTTACAACAGCCAAGACATGGAAACAACCTAAGTGTCCATCAATGGGTGAATGGATAAAGAAGATGTAGTGTATACAGTAGAATATTATTGGGCCACAACAAATGAGGAAATCCTACCATATGCGACAACATGGATGGACCTTGAAGGCATAATGTTAGGGGAAGTAAGTCAGACAGAGAAAGACCAAATGCTGTGTGGTCTCACTTATATGTGGAATCTAAAAAAAAAAAAAAAATCAAACTCACAGGAAAAGAGATCGGACTTGTGGTTAATAGAAGGGGAGGCTGGAGGGAGGGGGAATTGGAGGTAGGTGGTCAAAAGTTACAAACTTCCAGTTATAAGATAAATAAGTACTGTGGATGTAACGTACAACATGATGACTACAGCTAACACTGCTGTATGACATACAGGAAAGTTAACAAGAGAGTAAATCCTAAGAGTTCTCATCACAAGGAGAAAATTTCTTTCCTGTGTTCTTTCTGTTCTTCTATTGTGTCTATATGAGAAGACGGTTGTTAGCTGAACATATTGCTGTAATCGTGTCACAATATATGTAAATCAAACCATCATGCCGTACGCCTTAAACTTATACTTATACAGTGATGAATGTCAATTATTTCTCAATACAACTGGGAGAAAAAAGAATTGTGATTTTCAAAGAGATTTTAATGGCAAAAGAAAATGCATGTGCCATAATATGAAGCAAAATATGCAGGATACAAACTGTACTTTTAATATGATAACAACTACATTAAAATTCACTGGAAAATAGAAAATTCATTGTCATCGGTTGGTGTATGTATGCCTAATTTATATTTCTTCTTTATGTTTTCTTATATTTTCCAAATTTTCTACAATGAGAGAAAGCAGAAGAAAAAACTTTTTTCTTTAAGATACTTTTCTATTTCATCTTCCATTTTTTCTTCAGAAATACATCTTTCACAGAAACCCTGTAGGCTGGTCTTAAATAGGGCGAAATGGACTATTTTACAACTCATTCAAGAGTTTGTAAAGTCACAAAGTATAAGAAGGGCATATAAAATGTCCACTATTCAGCCTTGCCTAAATAAAACATGTCTTATTTGAGATGACTCCCAATTCAAGTGTCTGAGCCCAGATCTCAATACCAGCTCCTTGAGAAGTCCTGTCCAGTTCCACCTGCGTCCCAGTTCCTCCACTTCCGGTCTTTGGCAGAGCAGCCCTTCAGGACTCACTCCCGTGGGTCTCTTGGACATCTTGGTTCTTGTTCCATCCAGCTATGCCTCCTGACTCTGGAGGCAATGAAGTTGTCTTTGGTATCAAGTTCTTGGTCAATAGCTCCAAGCAACTTCAGCCTCTCTCTCTCCTCCAAGGAATTTCTTCCACCTTCCTTGGGGTACATACTGGCTGTTTCATTTGTTTTCCACCAGCACAGAGGGCTTTCTTTGGGCTGCTCACAGGTCTTCCTGGGACCATATCGAGAAAGCAGTTTCACACAAATCCACAGCAATCAACAGCACAGACTGGATGGTGCACATGGTGGCGATGGCTGGCGGGAGTGTTTATCGCAGAGCAGAGTCCACCTCACAGCATTTACAGAAGAACCTTGACTTGGCGGGACAAGAGCTTCCATGTGCCACACTACCTCCCGTCCAGTTTACGCATGGAAGCCACCTGAGGTTTTCCTTCCTTCTGTCAATCTGATTAGAAACAAGTGATGCCACCATATTTTAAAATGCGAACGAAGCCAGGCAACAGCACTTTCACTCATCAAGCATTTTTCTTAACTGACAGCTCATCCCTCAACTATTTATAGAAAAGGGCTCAGCCTGGACAAGTAAAAGCTATTCAACAATGAGAAACATTTTTAACAATAGGAAAGACAGAGTGAACCACTTATCAGAGCCCTGGGGCTGCTTGGTCCCTGGAAGCCTTAGAAGCATGTTGCAACTTCATTATTCACTTCCAACCGTCACTCTTGGTCCTTATGATGCCAACTCCAGCTCCTATTTTCCAGGTTGATTGTTCAGGTGCAGAAAATTGACCAGGACCCACAAGAAGCCTGACTTTTTAATCCATAAGCCTGCCATAGCTGACCCTAAAAACAATACTTTCTAAGGCTTGTTCACAAGTAAAACATACTTGAGATGGGGAAAGGATTCATGGAGAAGCACATGACAATATGGCTTAGGATCACTGGCTAACTTTAATCAACTGGTTTCAACACATATCAAATCAGTAGATTTGTTGATATATCATTCTCAATGTTTAAGGAAAAATAAGTGAGGGGGTAATGCAAGCATATCCACTTACCTCATTATCTACCTCCTGCCATGGTTCCTTGTCCTGGAAATGTTGTAGGTGAGGAGGTTTCTACAAGGGCGTGGAGGGGGGAAATCTGAGGATGCTGTGAGGTCACAGGATCTCACAGGTAGAGATGTCAGCCAATGCAAACAGTTCATCACAGCGTGGCCAGCCTCTAATGGGGAGCTGTGTCTCTTTTCTGCTAATGTTCTTTACCTCTTTGGCTCACAGTCTTCCCAAAAACCCATCTTCCTATCTAAGACTGAGTAGTGTAGGGAAGGAAGAACATTTCCTCTACCCATCCTAGGTCCTGCCGGCCGGGCTGCAAATTAAATTGACATGAGACAGAATAACAGGGGAAATTCAAACAAAGCTTTATAACATGTATACATGGGTGAGACCCAGAAAAACTGAGTAACTCGCCAAAATGGCGGAGGGTCTCGTCTTAAATACCATCTTCAGCTAAAGACAAAGGAGAATGTTAGGGTGGTGGTTTGGAACTTCAAGGGGGTGGAAGGTAATTTACATCGAGATGGAAATGTAAATGGGGCAACTATAGACACTGTGACCTGAGAGACACATTGTACATTACATTACAGTTATCTTACGGTAACAGCTCCTTCCTGGAACAGGCCCTCCTATTTTAAATTCTTTTAGGCAGTTATGGGGGAGGTCAAAGTTTGTTTCAGAGTCTTTTGTTCTTAAAAATAATCAAGCCAAAGAGACACATTTTGGGGTGGCCAATTCTGATCCCCCCAGTAGCATACCCCAATAACCAAGAAACTGGTGTCAGAACTAATTAAACCACTGCTGGAGGAAGTCTTTGTCAACGATTTGTCTACAGTTACAAAACAATACCAAGGTATGGTCCATTTCTGTTTGGAAAATGCAGATAGACAAATGATAGATGGAAAACAATAGGCATCGAAATCTTGAGTGGTTAGCTCTGGGTGGTGACTTGGATATGGTTCTATAAAATTGACCTAGATCTGCCGAAGTGCGTACAATACAATTAAAGCACAGTGTTTTTAAAAAAGGAGAAAATCGAAAGAGAAAAGAATGATCCCAGATCACCGTTATCACTGTTTGTGCCAATGCACATTCAATTTCCCAAGAACTGGCAGGATGCCCTGAACACTTAAAAATCCTCAGTGTCCCAGATTTATAACATTTGTTGAGAAGGACGAAGATGGCGCTAATTCCATCTGTGACCAGATTCACCTCAAGTCCAGTTCCATTTCGGGGCAATAGAGAGAAAGCAGCAGTCCACAACTGAATAGAGGAGAAAAGAGAGAAAATCTAGAGGTCTTGGGGAAAGCCCAGTGGCCATCCTCGACACCCCTGAATTACCAGAGAGTAACGAAAGTTGCCTTGTCACAGACCAGGAGGTGATGACAGTTTAAGCAGCCATGAGCCCTGCCACCTCTCACGACAGGCAGCTGTGGAACCTCCAGCCGGTGTGGGCTCCTGGTACAGTCCACTGCACCAGGCAGAGAGGTGGGCATGGTGACAAAGCCTGAAATCCTGGTTTGAATGGAGAATCAAGAGCCAAGGACAAAGCTCTGAGTCAGGGCTCGCCCCCGGACTTCCAGGCTCTGAACTGACAGGTAACCCCTGACGTTGCCTGCTTGCCCCTCCCTGCTGCCCTGGGGCTGCCCTGGAGTTCCTTCTTGAAGGGCTGTGGCAGAATCTTCTGTGCTCTCTGGCAGGGTCTAGCTGAACACACACCTGTCTGTAAGTTGACGCTGGTCAAGCACAGAACTCGCTCTGACAAGTTGACTAAAGAATCCCCAAGCCCACAGCAATTCAGCGCTCTCCCAGAAGGAGTTCCGTAGGTTCTAGAAGGCCCAGAGGGCCTGCCTTCCTTTGAAATAACTTTTCTTTAAAAAGAAGACCAAGAATAATCTTAAAGAAAATACCTAATTCGTGTTCTCAATAAGATTCAAGTAAGCATAACACTTATTGAACAACAAGAAATCTCTCTTAAAAATGCTAAAATATAAAACAAGGAATGATGACGTGAAACGGGAAGCTCAGTTGGTGGATGCAAATCCACAGTGACCACGGTGGGAAGTGAATCTGGACTGGCTCCCCATGTGACGTGCGGCTTTGAGGCTGGTTTTATGAGCTGCGCGTGACAGTTATAATCTGGTTACTTTACAATAACACATCAGAAACAAATCCCTGATGGCTTTTGAAAGGAGAGCACGGTGTGGAGGTGGCTGACAAGCAAGGTAACTTCTTTTCGATTTTTCTAAAATACAGCCTGTCACGTCCAAGCCCCCAGCCCTGGATCAGTGGCTTTCCCGGGAAAATGTAAACCTCTGACTCTGTTATTTCATTGCTTCTTTCCTTGTTTGTTTTCTTTCCGGCCAACTAGAATGTGAACCTCTGGTGTTAGTCTGGTTCACTTCCATTACCCCACCTGGGGAACCACTGTACATGGCAGAGGCTGGATGAAGAAATTGTTGTGGAAGCGGCCCGGCGATGCAGTGGTTAGGTTTGCACCTTCTGCTTTGGTGGCCCAGGGTTTGCTGGTTCAGATCCCGGGTGTGGACCTACGTACCTCTTGTCAAGGCATGCTGCATCAGGCGTCCCACATATAAAGTAGAGGAAGATGGGCACAGATGTTAGCTTGGGGCCAGTCTTCCTCAGCAAAAAGGGGAGGATTGGCAGCAGATGTTAGCTCAGGGCTAATCTTCCTCACAAAAAAAAAAAGAAAGAAAGAAATCGTCGTGGAATGAAAGAGTTGAATGCTGCTTCTGCCCATTCCTTATTCAAGAGCATCACTCAAGTGGGAAGCCAACCCTCTTTTCAACATCACGTTGCCCTCAACACTCATTAAACTGGCTATCAAACACTCGTGTGCACTGCAGAAGGAGAAATAGAGGAGGCAGCAGAAATTACAAACACACATTTAGAGATCTGAAGCAAACTAGCAATAAGATCTGCATGCCCAAGGGATAACCGGGTCTGGAAAGAGAGAGGGGCCTGGTCAACGCGGCAGGTGAGTCAGCCCAGGGGCTCCCCATCACCGCCTTTTCCTACCTTCCATTCCCGCTAAGCACTGGGCAACCAAGGCCCGCACAGAAAAACTCCAATTGTTTTAGTCTCGTCTCATTCTTGGCAGACAAACATGTGAAAATAGATGTGTCAGTCATTTACACGATTTCCAGGGTGGCTGCCAAGGAACCAGCAGGACCACGCGTGGGAACCAACGCGGTAAGCCCACACCTGCTATTTTCCCATTAACATTTCCCCGTGTGGGGGCTACAATTCTGCCAACTTGTCGGAAGATTTTATCTGTTTATATCATAATGCATGAATTCCATTTTTTTGTTGTGAAAAAAAAAAAACACACAGATGAGCCCCTCGTGATGATTGTGCCTTGGTCTTCTTTCGAACGTACATCTGCGTAAGATACAACGGTCCAGGCGGTAATTCACCCTGGCCCTAGGGTTCAAATCTGTTCTCATCATTCTTCACCAGAATGAACATCAGCCTCAACCAACTTGATAGTCATCCTCTTCTCCCGCTATCGGTATTTGGATCAACAAAAAAATCGGCGGGGGGGGGGGGGTGCTATTATGACTCCCATTTCACAGATGAGAAAGCCAAGGCCCAGCAAAGCTAGGTGCCTTGCCCAGGGTTTTGCAGCCGTAAATGGTGAAGTCAGGGTTAGACCCCCAGCAGTTTGTCCCAAGGATCCACGCTGTTAACACTCTCAACCATGCACGAGTGGAGCGTTTAGCAAAAACAAAAACCAAGCAAATAAAACAGGTTGCCCAGTTAAATTTGAATTCCATATAAGCAACCAACTTTTTTGGTATAAGCCTGTCCTATGGAATACTAAGGGCATGCTTTTACTTAAAACTTCTTGTTGTTTATCTGAAATTCAAGTTGAACTGGGTGTCCTGTGTTTTATCTGGCCACCCTAAGCAAGAGAAGCATTGGCTGAGGATTGCCAGTTTGGGGATCCAGAAGCCTAGGAGTTGGGGTGACCCGGGGAGGCGGTTGGGGTCAGTGAAGACAGACAGGTCAGTGGAGGCAGCCAGGGGCTTCGTCTCATTCTGCTCCCAGAGAGATGCTGATGGGAGCTCCAGGGAGAGTGCTCACGCCCACTGCACGCATGTGGGAGCACATATGCTTACACACACATCCCCACGTGACTGCACGCCCACATGCCCATGCCTACACACTCGCACACACGCCCACACACACACACATCCCTGGCCCTCTGCCTGAGATGCTAACCCATTAGGAGCAAGCTCCAGGCCATGGTGAAGTTTCATGGCCTCTGCTGGGCAGGGGGGAAGCAAAGCCAAATTAGGGGGCTTCAGAGAACCCCAGGTGCCCATACAGCCCATCTCCCAAGAGCCTGTGCTTTTAAATTAGAGGGTGCCAGTGGGCGTCGTCAGGGCCCAGCCTACCTCCTTAAAGGCGTATTTACCTCCGGCCAGGGAGTGTTTCTCAGCAATCAGTGGTTCGTCCTGTCTAGTCCTGTCCACAATGCGTTTGCAGAAATCCCTCAGGGATTCTGGCATGTGGCTAAGTTTTAATTTCATTTAGCAATGAGGATACATAGCGTTTCTACTTAATGATTTTAGATGTGTGCGTATGGTGGACATACAGACAGATATAGAGCTACAGATGTATAATTGTTCAAAATGATTCAAGGTGATACACATCGTAGTTGTTTAGATGAGAACAATGGTTTGTCCTCTTGTTCAGAAAACCCACATCATGTTTCATCAAGCAGACTATAAGGTCCCTAAACACGAGGACAGGTTTCCTCCATCTAATGCCCAGTGTAGAGTCTTCTCCACATTCATTCATTTTTCCATGAGTTGATTTGTAAAATCGGATTAAGCAAATACTCTTTGCTCAAAATAATTTACACTGCTCTAGGTAGCAATATTCCTCAGACAATTAATTAGATGATTAATAACTATAACTCATAATTGAATTCAAAGTCCATTTTTGCCATTCCCTAAACAGATGAGGTTTCATTGTTTATTATTATTGATGGAAAAAATTGAGTTACCTTGGCTAAACAAAAGAGGATATAGATGGCATTGGTTTCAACCACACAAAAGGAGCCTGGCCTGTGGTACATGCTCACTATGTGCCAGCTGGTTCTCTCTTGTATATCAGTGGAGAAAGGAGATGTTTATTAAAACGTTAAAATAAATATCAACAAAGTAGCAATTTGTCTTTCTATTAAAAAATTTGGCTTAGAACACAATCAGGATTTTGAGTCTGTTTGGGGCTGAGTAGAAATATATTTGAGGCCAAAATATATCTTTCTGGAAACTTCAAGAATAAACAGAGCAAAAGAAAGATTAGGATATGATTATCAGGAAGCTCTGAAATCGAAGGGATTAGACTTTCTACAATCTGTACGATATGATGAAAAAATATATACAATATGTGTAAGCCAAGAGAGCCTTCATGGTTAAACGTTGACATTTTTTATAAGAAAGCATTGAGCTTATCACTTCAGCAACTAATTATTGATACTTGAAATGCAGACTTGTGGGAACAAAGGAGGAAGAGCCACTCCTTCAAAATATAAGTATAGACATGAATTGCATTAACAATTCTAGATTCTTCTCCAATAACCCAGCCCAGTACCCCAGCATGGTCAAACTGGAAATTGAGTAGACATTGTTCATTGCAGAATACAATCAAGTGTGGCCGTTACAGAACCAATCAGAAACACCTCTGCAAGCCAAACTTTTTGGACAGATACCTGAGAAATTAGTCAAGTTTCTTGCTGAGATGTGAAAATCCTAAAAGCAAAGCAAATGTCCTGTTACAAGAGCTCCAAGTCCATCAGCCACGACCTTGTCCTTACTTCAACCAGGTCAGGGCTGGAGAAGAGGAGTGTTGGTCTAAGTGCTGGCCTTTGTTCCTAGCCTGGTCACTCTATGGCTGGATGTTGCTGGTCATTAGTTATATTGGGCAGAGAACTCTAGGTTCAGCAGGTGTGTGTGTGTGTGTGTGGTATTGTTTATACGTATATGCTAGACAGATAGATATAGATATTCATCTTTGATAAAATTCATTTTAAAAAGCCATCCTTGTCTAAGTTGAATTAAGAGACATAGAGACTGCCCACATGAGGTTCAGAAGACATAGCACCATGGGGATGCAGGGCGCGTCTAGCCCTCACCTGGTGCAGGCTGCGGGACTGGACTGAGGCATCCTGAGCCCCTGAGATGGCTGCTACAGTCAGCATGGGGGAAGGGCAGCCTGTGTTCCTCTCCTCTCAGGGCAAAGATCCCACCCTCGTGTGGCCCAGTTTGCTGATCCCACCAGGTGAGCCCCTTGTGGAGTTCTCGTCCTAGTCTAGCCACTCAAGAGATTGTGTGTCCCTCCACAAGATGGCGGGTACTATCTGTCTTGGGTTGGCCACCCTCATGGGTTTCTTTGTCACTGACTGTCAAAGTCACAGCGATCTTGCCTTCATCCCTGCTGAAACTTTAATGAAAAGTCACTTCTTTCAGGTCATCAGATGGGTGATAAATTTCACCTGTTGACAGATACCTAGGGATGGACATAGACTCTGCAGCCAGCAGGACCTGGGTTCAAACCCCTACTCAACCACTTATTGGTATGAGAACCTGGGAATCTTAGTTTCATTGGTGATATAGATGCAAATAATAACAGTGCCAACACCACAGGGTTTTACACAGGTTAAATGAGATAATCCAATGTGAAGTGTGTCACACTGGGTCTGGAATGTAAAAAGCATCCTTATAGTCATTATGGGGCAATTATATGGGTGGCTCAGGATGGGGAAAGTCAAGAGAGAAGGTTCCATTGCCTTTCTGAGCTCAGAATATTTAAAAATTAATTTTGACAAGTCAGTCAACAAAACAAATATCTGCCAAGCCCTTACCACACGTCGAGCATGATTCAAAGAGTTGGGCAAGACAGCCAGCGTCCTGCTCTCAGGAAGCTTACATTCTAATATAAATAAAGAAAAGAAAAGAAAATTAAATCACAAGGAGGTACAAGCACTGGGGCGTTACATCAGGAGTGATTTTTGCAAATCCCCTCTAGTAACCACGCAACTTAGCTTTGGTTTTGTCAGAAACCAGGAGCTTGTGAGCTTACATGGAATTCCTTATGGCTGAGGCTGGAAACGTGGACATAACATCCTCAGACCCTGCTAAGGGGTGGAAGCCAGAATAATCTCCCCCCAACAGAGTTGTTCCTCTTCAGGAAATCCCCACTGCCGCAAGCTAAGAGGGTGGATGTGAGAATGTCATCACTGGGGAAGAGCGAGCTTAAACTCAGAGACAGCATTTCTGAGGTCTCTGGGGGTCTCTGAAGGCTGTGAACACACAAGACTCTCAAGAGATTAGAAAATGCTGCTTGCACCGAGGCTTGCTCCGGCACGTTTTAAGGAGCATATGTGGGAACCGCCTCCTGACAAGAAGGCTGCCTGGCACTGGCCAAGCACGTTCGCTGTGGGACTCTCATGACTCAGATGCAGGTCCTGTGAGTCACAGGATATGAAACAGAGGGGAGGCGGGGGGCAGGGGGCAGGGATGGGGGAGAAGGAGGGAGGCAAACACCAGAGTTTGCAGCAAATGAGAGCGGGGAATATGGTCTTTCTTTTAACTTGCATCAGCCAATTTTCCCATGACATGGATCGGTTACCAAGTGGTTTTCCCTAGAGCTCTGGAAGCTTTGGGTCCTTTGATTGGGGGAATCCAAAGGCATTGAGATGAAAATCAAAGGACACGCATATTTCAATTTGTCATTTCTAATTTGTAGGAATTGGTCTAGGTCTTTGAATAATGGCGCAAATCAGTCACACGTCAGACAAGCTATAGTTTGCAGCAAAAGGAAAGGAGCTATTTGGCAAAAACTTCACCCACTTCGAAAAGAAGTAATTCACCCAGAGTCGTCTTCACTGGCAGGCGGTGAAATGTGTCAAGACAAGCCCTGGGCTGGAAGTCCAAACACGCAGATGCTGGACCTGCCCGGATGCTGATCTGGAATAGGAACAAGTCACACCAGAGCCCTCAGTCTCTCCCCTCCCCACCTGGAAATACCACGGGGACCAGTTGAAAAAGGATCTCTGAAATCCAGAGGACACAGTCGGGGGATGGAGGGCTTTTCACATTTGTGTTTTTATAACCTCCACTGAGGGCACGTTTGGTAGGGGCCCCCGAGGAGCACTGTAAACAGAGACCCGTGCACCGTGGCTATTCGAGGCTGACTCAGGGTTAGGGACAGACGTGGGCCAAAACCGACAGATTCAGATAAGAAGAAGTCGAGCCTTTCGATCGGGATAAAAACTAATTCTTTCCACCGTTATTGACACCTTCTGCACAAACTTCGTATAGGGTGATGTGCTGGGTTCTTGGGGTGACTGAGGCAGAAGCAGAAAGAGGTCCTGCTGTCAAGGAACTCAAGAATTTAGTAAAGAATATAAGATTCACGTGCATATCTATAACACAAAGTACCATGACCCGTTTTACTTAGGCCACTGCAACCAGGGATTAAAACAACCACAGCAGGGAGTGACCCTGTCTTGTGAGAGCTCGCCTCTCAGCGGCTTCCTCCCACATGGCACTGGGAGCCTCCCCGAGGTTCTCCTTGGGTGTTCTGAAAATTAGGTCTCCCCGGTCTCCTCCTTGAGATCCACCACTGTCCTCCTTTCCTGATGAGCTCTGTGGGGATGTTCCTGGAGCAGCTCTGCTCCCAAGGCCCGCAGGAGACACAGTGGTAGAGAACATCCAGTACTTTGGTCTGGAGCATCTCTGCCCACCACCCCTTCCAGTAATAGGATCCTCATTTTCTATGGGAAACTGCTTCCTCCTCTGTTGTACCCAGAGCCTTGTGGTGGGGCCATCTACTTGGAGGCCCATCCCGCTGGCCTCCTGGATTAGTCCGTGGGTGGGCACAGGGATCCTTGCCAAGCCAATCCCAGCCATGTATGTATGAAGGGTGGAGAAGGCAGTTCCTTCGGGGTGACTGGGCTAGGGGGATGGCAGGTGGAGCCAGCTGCGGCCCCATCTCCTGCTGCGTCAAGGAAAGCCCACTGCAGTCGAAGTGAATGAGCCCAGTGCAGAGAAGGAGCAGAAAGGAGACAAAACCACATCTGAGGATACCATTTGCAAGCTGGGATCCAAGCTTCTCAGAGGCTAACTCCTCCTCTGGCTTTTCTGGATGTGTGAGTCAATAAATTCTCCCTTTTGGCTTAAGCTGATCCAAGTTCGCTTTCTTCCATTTGCCAACATGGTCCCTGCTGCCTCTAGATGGCCCGGATGTCCCCACTGGAGCTGCCAACCCTGACGACCAGGCCTCTGAGGTCTGCACCCAGCTCCTGGGGCTGGTGTTCACACATGAGGTCAGTGCTGATGTGGCTGTGCATGTTTTTACAGATTCTGATGCCCAGATGTCTTCATGCCCATTGTCATCGACCTCTTGATGGGCCTCAGCTCTCTTCCCTCAGGAAGAGTTCTTGCCAGGAGGCTCCATGATCTCCCAGGGAAACAGATCCTTGAGAGGTTCACCCCTTGCATCCTGCAGACATGCCCAGGCTTGGCTGAGTGCTAAGGCGAGGAGGCTTAAGCTCAAGATGGGAGTCCTAGTGCAGACAGAGGGTTCAGAAGAAGACCTATGGCAGGCAGAGGGGAACGAGGGATGATTATGGATGACAGGAATCTGGTTGCACCATAGTTCTTGGAAGATGTGGCATTTGCAATAAGTTTGAAGGAAAGATAGGCTTCTACTACTTAAGGCATGAACAAATAAAGTGGAGGATATATGATAGCAACCAGAGAAAGAGCATGGTGGGAGACGTAGGAGCACCTGGTTACAGCTATGTCACAGAAGACCTAGAATGCCACTTGGAAGGGTTGGGTGGTGGTGTGTGGGCAGTGGGGAGCCATCAAAGTCTTTGGGGGAAGGTAAGCTTATCAGGGCTGTTTCAAGCAGACTTATGTGGGTTCCAGTTGCAACTTGACCTGAGTCTACCTCTGGCTGGACCCCTTTCCTCCCACCCCTGGACCATTCATCCCAAGCCAGCTGGCTCGGCCCCAGCCGAAGTCCAGGAGCAGCCTGGCAAAGATGGAAGGCTTGCACACTGGGACTCAGCATTGTCCAGCTTCTTCCTGTAGGACCAGGTGGACTCAGAACACAGGACACCTTTGGTAGGGCGACGGGGATGAGCGGACTCAGAGAAGAGGCTCCCAGAGGGGCTGAAGGGCTGGCATCTTTCTGGAGCCAGAGCATCACGGCCAGAGTGGCTGCTGGCTGGAGAGGAGCCATCTAGGTTGTCTAGGTTGGCATCCCAACTCTGCTCCCCATCCCCACCCCTCACCCCTCCTTGATTAGAAAAATAAATCTTCCACACTTTCTGCTAATACTTACATAGTTGTTACAGCATTTAGATCTCTGATCCAAGAGGAGATTGCTTTGCATGTTGTCTGAGGAGGGTATCTAACTACATTTTTCCAAATAGATCATTAACTATAACAGTGATATTTATTTGATAATTTATCCTTCTTTCCTTCAGTGTTTAGAAATGCCACATTTTCCCAATATTAAATTCATATATATTATAATTTTTTTGTGTATTTTCTTCCACTTACCGTCTATTCTTAGAATAGTACCGCCCTGTTTTGAACAGAATAGCTGAACACATACCCCTTGACCCCATAATGACACTGCCAAGAATCCATCCTATGAAAATAATAGCTCAGATATGTTCCAGGATGTTCAGTATTGTTAGATTGCTAGGAAATAAATGGGAAAAATACAGGAAAAAACTGGGAAAGCATCTCCATTTCTAACAGAAGAGGATGACGGAATAAATTACTATATAGTTGAATAGAAGAATGCTATGAAGCCATTAAAAATGAGGTAAAGCTGCACATACTGATCTAGAAATTGGTCCATGAATATTAAGTTGAAAAAGTTATATTTGTGCATACAACACACATCAAACACACACACCAGACACACACACATAGATATACTTATATATTTGTGTGTATATATATATATATATATAATGACTCTGTTTTATATAAATGTATCTGCCCATGAATATAAGTAGATCTGAGCCAATTTAGGATGAATTCAGGAAGGCTACACCTGTAAAGAATAGCTACGTACTAGGTGACAGATTGAGAAGGTAAGTGGTTTTTCTTTCATTTCTTACTTTCTATAACTAAATTTGTAAACAAGAATGGGTACAACAAGCGATCTTTAAAATAAAAGGACTAAACAGAAGTAGATGAAGATGGGGCTCAGGCTGGATGAACAAGTCCAAAAGGGGAGGGGCTGCTACACCTCGTGACAGCCGCGTGGGCCGCCGTCCGCTGCCTGCCCCATCAGAGGTGTGCCGCTGACAAACCCCACTCCCCGGGCTCTCAGGAATCAGGTTTGGTTTCCAAAGTTGGCCTGGAAGTTGACACACTACAGACCCCCAGTCAAGGCCACATCCGCCATGTCCAGAAGGACCTCAGCCTGTCATCGGGAGAGTGGAGGACACCACACAGGTGGGCAGTATGGCGGGAAACAGAGCTGGCATGAAACAGGGCTAGTGCCCTCCCTGAGCCGCATGTGGAAGCCTCCAGGATCTTGGAGGCTCCTTCAGCTCCTCCTGTCAAGTCTCCAAGGACCTTGAACCATAAGCAGAAGCAGCCTGTTGCTCATTAGTGAACATGAGCAATTCCACGCCCAAAACCACACGTGTGGATGAGCTTTCCTTGGAGAAATCCAGAAACAATGAAAATTTTCAAAGAATCTTTTTTTTCTTTTATGCCTTCATGCCACATCTTATCACAAGAAAACCCTAGAGTTTGCAACACCAGAAGGTTCTTTCTTGGAATTATTTTTTCCTCTCAAAGAACATCTTAAAATATCTCATAGCAGCACCAAACAGAAAAATAAACCCACACACTCAGCAATTAAGCTTTTGCATCTCCTGGAAGGAACTGGGAGGAAATGAAAATACAACAATCTGTAAAGCTGTTTCTTCCCTGGCACAGCCCGGATGGGAGATGTTGACTGTGGTCATCAAAGGGATGAAAGCTTCGCTTCTCCCGAAATCAGACTTAATGGCTGGCTTGTGAGCTGGGAGTGCTGCAAGGTCAGAGGTCATGTCTGTTTAGGGTACCCCTCTACCCAGAATCCTGGATGTGCAGGTGATCAAAACACCCTCCCATTAGAAGGGGTTTGCCAAGTGGAGCACAGCACTAACATGCACAGGAGATGAGACACTGGACTCTAAGACTCGGCTAATGGTACCTTGAATACAGCGCTTGATCATTTTGAAAATACAAGGGTGTCTGTTCTTCAGTTTATCCCCAATATGAGACTGTAACATGGGCAGGGAAGGTGTCCTTATCTCAGAAAAGTTAAATAAATTGCTTGGAGTCCCAGAGATAGTGAAAGCTTGATTAAGCTTTCTTCTTAGGACTTATCAGCGTCCAATTTGTTACGTAATCTTTTGTTTGTGGTTTCTCTCTCCCGCTAGAATGTAACCCACATCAGGAAGAGCTTTATCTGTTTTGTTGACTGCTGCATCCTCAGCATCTAGAGTGGAACCTGGTACTGGGGAGAGTCAACTTAGAAAGCAAATTTGCCTGTTATTTTATCTCAAAATGAGTTTTTTGGGGAATAGACTGAAGAAGTGCATTTCAGGATGTGCATACTATGGCAAATCATTGGCAAATCCAGAAAAGAAAGGAGGGGAGCTGTTTTTCTAGAGAAAAAGGGGGAGTAGGGAGGCGTTGTTCTATACAAAAGTCAATTGGGGGAAATAACAGTTCAGGGTACCAATGGCTTCTTTTTGGCGGAGCTGCAGCATTTCTCATTGACTGGCTTGTTGCCGGGTGGGGAGAGAAATCTTCCTTCAGTGGTAAAGTAGTTGTACTTCCTGTCTAAGATGAGAGATAGGTCTCTTCCTGTTTAGTGTAATTGACAACGTGTGATAGGGCTTGAGAGCTACCCCTACAGGTCTTCCAGACTCCAATTTAGTTAAGGTTTCTTTTATTAATTTCCACAGTAGCTATTGAATAAATAATTGTCTTTGTTGTCATTGTCGTTAGCATCCTCCAGGATGGCTTTCTGTGGAAAATCCATCTGAGCTGACATATGGAGGATGAGGAGCAGTGAACAAGATCAAATGTAGTGGCTAGAGAATTTCAGTCAGATAGAACAGCATGTACAAAGGCCCAGTGGCAGGAAGGAGCATGGGAAGAAAGAGGGGCTGAGAAAAGGCCAGGGCAGCTGGGGCAGAGAGAGCAGGGAGCACAGGGCCTGGAGAGGGGGACCGGACTCTTTCTGACCCATTCATTCCACAGCTACTATCACAACATTCACGGACTGTAGTAATAGCTGCCCACCTGGTCTGACCACCCCACAGACCCTGCATTGTGATTAAACCAATTTTTAAAAATTCAAATGTGTGCAAATCCACCTATTCCTTGAAGTCCTCGAAGACCTTCACAACACAGCACATGAGGTCCTGCCAGGGCTGCCCCTCGCCAAGAACAGCTGAGGCAGTCTTGAAGAAGAAAACTCCCACCTATCAAAACCTATCAGCTACAACTAAAAGGATGTAGTATTGATATGTGAAAGGATAGACAAATAGACTGATAGAGTAGAATAAGTCCAGAAACAGACCATACATATATAGTGATTGATTTATGATAAAAATGACATGGCAAGCAAGGCACTTGGGAGGTAAACAAACTTTTCAACAAATTTTGCTGGATTCATTGGCTCTCCTATATGGAAAAAACTGTATCTTGACTCCTGTCTTACACTTACATAAAAAATCAATCCTAGATACCTTGCAGAACCGTATGTGAAAGATAATGTAATAACACTTTTAGAAGAAGACAAAAGAGTGCATCTTCATGACTTTGGAGTAGGCAAAGATTTCTTAAATGGGACACAAAGGGCATTGACTTTATAGCCAGAACCCCCACAGAACAATCAATAAAACTGTATTAAAATTAAGAACCTCTTTTCACCAAAAGGCACTCTTAGGAGAGTGTAAAGATGAGGCAGAGACTGAGAGAAGATATTGGCAGTACATATATCCAAAAAAGGACTCATGTCAGGAATAAAGAATATTATAAATCAATAAGCTACATAGAGAAAAGCCAATAGAAAAATAAGTGAAGACTTGGATAATTAACAAATATAGAAATTCAAATGACACAGGAGCACATGGAAATATGTGCAGCTACATTAGCCATCCAGGAGCTACTACTACAGACACAACAGAACGGGGGGAACGACTGGAATACCGAGTGTTGGTGAGGATGTGGAGCAGCTGGAACTCATGCTGCTGGTGGGAGGGTAAATTGGTATCACAATTTGGAAAACTGATCATCAGTATTTA
This sequence comes from Equus asinus, assembly GCF_041296235.1. Lineage (NCBI taxonomy): Eukaryota > Metazoa > Chordata > Mammalia > Perissodactyla > Equidae > Equus > Equus asinus. Next base: position 7,089,970 of record NC_091808.1, on the reverse strand, counting down.
ATAAGCTGAATATGCATAACTCATGACCCAGAAATTCCACTTCTCAGCAGATACTCAACGGAAATTTTCACTTACATTTCCCAAAAGACATAGACTAAAATATTCATAGCAGCACTATTCAAAATAGCCCCAAATTGGAAACTATACATGTGCTCAGCAGCAGTAGAATGGATCAACAAATTGTAGTATATTCACACAGTGGAAGACTATCCGGTTATAAATGAGTAATCTGCAGCTCTATGCAAGAATATTATTAAAATCTCACAAATACAATACTGAGTGAAATAATCCATACACAAAAGAGACTGTATCATATAATTCTATTTCTATTTTTTAAAAAAGGCAAAACTAATCTATGCTGTTAGAAGTCAGGATTGTGGTTGCCCTTAATGAACAGTGACTGATGGGGGTATGAAAACGCAGTCTGGGGGCTGGAAATGTTCTATTTCTTCATCTCTGTGTTGGTGACATGGGTGAGTTTCCATTTGTGAAAATTTATCTTCTTGGCCACTCACGATATGGGCACATCTCTGAATTTACATTATCCTTCAATAAAAAGCTCAAACAGTGTGTGAACTATTGCATGCCTTGACTTTGGCGGTGGTCAAAGAAATCTACATATGCAACAAAGTTGCACAGAACTAAATAGATACACACGGAAGGGAGGGCACGTGAAACTGAGGAAATCTGAATAAGGTCAGCAGTGTATCGTTGTCAGTTTCCTGGTTGTGATGTGACCGCTAGAGGTATGCAAGATGTTACCAGGGTTGGGGGGAGGGGGATGCAGGCTCTTACAACTCCATGTGAATCCAGAATTATGTCAAAATAAAGAGGTTTTGGATTTTTTAAAAAGTGTTTATGTGTGCCTAGAAGTGGCCTTGAAAAGATGTAAAGTATAATATTGGCAGTGGATAAGTCCAGGATGTGAATAGGATTAAACAGAAGAAGGAAAGGTGAGTTTGCCCTCTTGCTCAGTGTATTAATGTATCTTTGAAACTTTTACAGTAAGAATGTATTCATCTATTATTTGTGCATACTTTAAAAAACCAATTGCTTCCCCCAAAAATTGAAATAAAAATCGGTTTTCAACTTTCCCAGACCAACTGGGCTGTTTAGACACTGATGGATAAAACACATTTTCACCCCAGTGTCAAACATATAGTGGCTGTAATAAACACTGATTGATTACCTAAGAAGTTAAGGAGATGATAATTACACCAGCAGAGGAGTGTTTAAACATGCCTCTGGACATATCACAAAGACAGCCATGGAAATTTAACATGAGGTCCTTCCAGACGCCCATTGCCTCTGTTCCATGTGATCAAGTGTCCCAGTGTGGCCCCATGTGCCTCAGAACCAAAGGCATAGCAGGTGAGCCAGGGGTGCTATGAGTAAATCCCAGAGGAGAGCACTGCCAAAGAAATTTTGCGGTCAATTAGCTCAAAGAGAACCAGAATTTGTTTTTCCATGACCCTTTGCCCACATCTCATGTGCAAAAGTTGAGTGCTTACAAAACTAATATTTACGTTTTTGAAACCGTATAGAGCACCAGGTGTAACATGCATCAATTATTTCCCCTCACTCCTTTGACGGTTCAGAGACGCTCTGTTTTCCACAGCATCAACACAGCTCTTTAGAATAGTGCTAACATCTTCCACTCAGTTATGACTTAAAAAAATAAAAAGTTTTGCTTTTCTGAATTTCCACACGAAGCGACTTAGTGTACACACACATTTTGTGATGTGGCTTAGCCATGAATGGCTTTTTTATCTCTATATAAAACGATTTTGGGTCCTGCTTCATGTTTTCTGCCTAAAACTCTTTGTCTGATAGTAATTTTGTTATTGCTGTCTTTATTATTGTCGTTGTTGTTTTTGGTCCAGAGTTTATGTCTAACCTTCTGTTTCTCTTAAATGGATTTCCTATAGAAAGCCAGTTAATGAATTTTTAAAAATATGATACAGAACATGCCATTCAATAAGAGAACCAAAGCTCTTTTATTGACGTAATATTTTGCTAGGTCTTTTCTGATCTTGTATGTATTTTCTTGTTCTACCATCTTGCTTTTTCTCCATCTTCTGTTATAAACACTGTGTTTTATTTGCTTTCACTTCTTCAGAAATCAGAGGTTTAAAATCTGATTTCAGTTTTACTGGTATTTACTTTATAGCTTTCCAAAAAAGTCTTGAACCTACGTTTATATGTTTTCATGCTGAAAGAAAAATCAAGCACGTTTTACTTCCTTTTACAGGAGATCAAGATTATCAAACTTTGATTTATTATTCCAATGCCACCCAATCTTCTGTAATTTTATCTGAGACTGTAAACCACATTGTAACATTACTCAAGTTTTTATTATTCGTTTTTTATTAGTTTTATTATTTAAGTTATGGCTTCAAATTCACGTGCAAATTTAAGAGAAATATTGTGATTTTTCTATGTTTAGTTGATTCTAGTCCTCATCGCTTATCCAATTTCTTTCAACAAAACGCCATCATTCTTAAATATAATTCTGTGTCTGGAATCTTAAGAACATTTGTAAGTTACTATTTTAGAAATAGCATTATGATGCTGTGTTATAAGAATATTCTTCAGCTTTCTGCTTGCAAATATCAATTACAAATTCTCCAGATAAAAAATTATTAAAAATCACATCTTATTGCCTTTCCTTTTTTCCAAGCAAATCAATTTTCTTAGGTTGAACTTGCAAAGGAGTCTGTGAATAATCTGATTTTCATTTCTTTAAAGATAACACATTACACATTTGGAGGTTTTTTTTCTTCTCCTCTCTGAATATCTGTAAAATTCTTTGATAGCATTTGACTTTATAAAAAAGTAATTCAGGTAAGTCTGGGTGTTACCAGCTTTTAATGAAGTTTCTTAAGAGTCTGGCCATACTGCTTTTCATATTCAAGTCTTATTAGGTCTGAAAGCTGGTTTAAAAAAATTCTTTTCTATATTCAAATACTGTTTCTGCTTCGTTTATTCTTTTTCCCTTTGGGGAATATTATTAGATTGGTTTATTGTCAAAATTCTTCCACGTCTGTTATTTTAGCTACCATCTTTTCACTTCTCTATCCCTTATTCTGTGTTCTGAGGCTGTCGCTCAGCATTTTCCTCCACAAGAACTCATTTGACTCTCTGTAGGGAACAAATCTCTGTTCATTGCCTTCGATGTAAGTTTTTATTTAGCTGTTGTGCTCCTGACTCACACGCCGGCCTTATACTTATCTTTTTATAGTCATCATTCTGCATAATTAACATGAAAGTGAAATTTTCTTAAAATTTCTTTTGCTTTTTAATAAATAAATTTAGATTGAGAGGACGCCCTTTTCTTTGAGATCTTCCTAGATGCTACATAATCACTGTGACTCAGCTTTTACAAAAGGCTCCCGATTTAAATCAGTCCCCTTCTAACACCTGAAGGACGTCCTGAGAGTGACATGACCAAACATTCACATTCTATTGTCACCGCCGTCTATCACAAGGGATGCAGTAACTGCAGAGTTCTCAATTCTGTGTTTTAAAATTAATCTTTCGAGCAGAGGTCCCAGATCCTTCATCTACTTCTCTAGTTCTTTCTATTCTTGTTGGTGTCTGCACAGAGGAAGAGAACACCGAGATGTAGACCGTGAAATACAAATGAACTCAGCCACATGCTGCTTCTTGCGCCACTGCAAACGGAGGGGTTGGCAAATTGGTTGGTTCTCCCCACTCCTGCCTTCTTTTTCTCAGAAGTTATTTCCCCTGGTTTTCGGGAACTCTAAGACATCTTTCTCCCCAACCACTATATCAAGGGTTAAAAGCTCTTTGCCCTTGGGCATTTATCTCAGAGAATTGAAAGGAGGTGTTCATGCAAACCTGTACACAAATGTTCATAGCAGCTTCATTCATAATAGCAAAAAACTGCAAGCAACTCAAATGTCCTTCAGCGAGTGAATGGTGAAACAAACTCCGGTATATCCACGCCATGGAATACTACTCAGCGATGAAAAGGAATGAATTATTTATCCACACAACAATGTGGACAAATCTCCAGAGAATTATGCTGAGTGGAAGAAGCCAATCTCAAAATCTTATATATTATATGATTCCATTTATATGACATTCTTAAAATGATAAAATTACAGAAATGGAAAACAGATTAGTGGCTGCCAGGGGCTCAGAACTGGGTGGGAGTAGGAAGAAAGTGGGTGTGGCTATAAAAGGGCAACATGAGGGGTCCTTATGGTGATGGAAATGCTCTATATCTCGACTATATTGATGTCAATATCCTGACTACAATAGTACCCTGCAGTTTTGAAGGATGTCACAAGGGGAGGGCATTTTTTTCAACTGCATGTGAATCCACAATTATCTCAAGATATTTTTTAAAAAGACCCCTTGCCAGTTACCTTTCAGAGATTCCCCTTTTTGGTATTTTTATCCCCATTTTCATTGCGATTACCTTAAACATGTGCAATGACTGATGACTGGAACCAATATAATCCCGAGTGGGTCTGATTCGCTGGGATCCATGCCAACTACTCAGTCTACCTCGGCACGTCATGGTGTGCATTCTTTTCGCTCAAGATGGCGCTTTAGGAGGTGCAGTCTTTTCTCTCTCGAGGAGCTGACGTTATCAACAGACCACAGAATAAAGACATGAACCATTATGGAGCAGGTATCACAGGGGTGGAGTGTCCTGTCCCAGGTGTAGCCACCGCACAGCTGAGAGCAAAGGTTTCCAAACGGCTCACATCCTGAAATGGGATGCCGACTGGGGAGCCCGCCCACCAGGCTTTTAAAGAAGTCTAACTCGGTCGGCCACAACGGTGGGGTCCTGGGGGAATTCAGTTCTGGAAGAAGGGCTGTTGCTGCCACCTCCTCCTGAGGGCTGTCCTTTCCTCTCTCCTCCCAGAAGACTGTAGGGGACACAGGTCCATGACTGCCTCTGCTCTGGAGGTTAAGAGGTGGAACAACTTCCAGAGAAATCTATTCTAGCGGAGCCAGTAGACAACGTAAGACAGTGTGCCTGGGAAATTCAACAGGGAGGGAAGCCCAGCGGTTCTACTCCCCAATCTGCTGCCCTGAGCGGGAGGTGCCTGCAATGGGGCAAGGATTTAAGAACTTTAGGAAGAGGAGGAGAGCAGGACTCGTCTGGGCCACCGCTGTTCAGATTCAGCTCCCCGGATGTTGACAGATGTCCCCAGATGTTGCCCTTTGGTGAAAACCAAAGGTAGGTTGCAGACGAGTCAAGAATGGGAAGCAAAGAAGATGACTGCTGCCTTTTCTTTCCAGAAGTTCTTTTAATGACAGAAAACGAAGCAAAAGAAGTGAAGATTGAGGAATTGGATTTTCTGCAGAGGAAAGACCTGAGGATGTTTTTAAGGCTGGAAGACCACCCAACCTGGAGTCAGGGGGTGAGTTCTTGTTGCAAGTCTTAAACCAACCAGGCGGGAAGCCTTGGAGAGATCACCTGCCAGGGGGCCATGCGAAATCCTGTCTTGCATCCCTTACCAGCTTGTTTTAAGGATCAAACAAATAATGTGAATTTGTTTTAAACACTAGAGCGTTCTACACATGGGACAGATTTTATCCTTACCATAATCATTAGTTCTTCAGGCTTCACCAGCATCAGGAATATGGGAGAGGAATAATCTAAAGCCTGAATTTTAAAATGATAATTAAAACTAGACCTTGCTCCCCAGACAGTAACAGCAATGAGTCAGAGAGGTTAGTGGAGGAGCCAGGGTTTTTCATCACTGGGACTTTGTCTGGCAGAGCATAGGATGTCCCTTCTTTCACTGGTGTCCCCAGCCTGTCTCCCTCCGTTGAGTGGAGTCAGTTCACAAGCCATGTGACAAAGCAGGAAAGATGTGACACACCTGATATAGCCCGGGACGTGGTGTTCTAAACATTCCCAGGGCCTCTCAAATTCCTCTTTATTAACTTAAGATCTCCAACCTTCATGGACCAATGTTGATTTGATTAAGAAATGGATCTTTATGGGGCTTGCTAATACCCTCTCTCTCCTAGGCACCTGGGAGGATATGCCTTCAAAGTGTCAGAATCTCCTTCATCAATAGTTTACTTGGCTCTTGACTAAGGGTTATTGACCGTGAGTCTCCTCAAGGCCACTGACCAGGAGCCCAAGGACACTACGTGCCGTGGTGCTCTCAGCTGCCCTGTCCCTGGAGTGATCTTGGGCTAACTTCCACTCATACCTAAGTTTCTTCTTGCTCCTGCTTTGGCACCAGGACTAGGGTGAGATGGGGTGGCACCCAGATGCCAGATTCAGGGAGGTGCTCCGTTGCACGCCTTTAAATTTCACGCTCTAGGTCCCAGCCCTGTTTGACGTCCTTCCACCTAAGTCCACCTCCCCCTGCTCTCCCCCTCCACTTTCTGCTGAGCCCTCAGGAGCACTTCCTTGCCCAACCTCTGCATTTCAACTGAAACCAGGCTCCCAGAAAAGGACAGACACCTCCTCTGTGGAAGACCGTAATTTCCAAAGCCGGCTGCAGCACCGCCTCCCTCTCCCAGGGTCTGCTAGACCCCAGCCACTCCTCTGTCCCACGTGGAGCCTAATTTCCCTCCCCGTTGAGTGTGGGCTGGGGTCTGATTCACTTGCAGCTACAGGATGTGGTCAAAGTGATGCACAACTTGGAGGTCAAGTCCGAAAAGACAATGCAACCCTCACCTTGCTCACCGGGATGCTTCTCATGACCCAGGTGGCGGAGGGCTAGACTGACATCGGCTCCAATGTTACACAGCTGCCTCACTGGGAGCAGGTGCCTAGAGGGGCAGTCGCCACGCAGGGCAGCAGACAGACTGGAGAACCACTCGTGGATATTTCCCTCTTCTGCCTGGAAGTCACCCACCTCTCCAACAGCACCTCGCTCAGAGAAGGTGCTCAATATATTGTGCAGAATGAATGAATGGATCTTAACTTCATAATTCATGCTATGATCGGCTAAGAAACCTATTCCTCTTTTTTTTTCTTTTTCAGAAATGTCCTGGCTATTCTACACATATTTTTCCTACAAAGAAAACCTACTATTATTTGGTCAAGTTTCCAAAATTCTGTGGGGCTACTGATTGTTTCACATCTAACCTAGATGATATGAGATTAATTAACTTTTTTTATAATGCTGGATTTCTGATCTTTTTATCAGGTTTTTCTTTGAATCCCATCAGCAGAGTTCATATGCAGTTTTCTTCATCCAAGTCTTGTACATTTCTTATTTACCTTTTTCCTAATGATTCTGCTTCTGTAGCTACTGTGAATGGAATGGTCTTCTTAATATTTTCTGCCTGGATTTTGAGCTCAGTAATAAGCTATTGACTTGTGTGCCTATGGCTGTTGCTTTATATAAGCTCCCACGGGACAGTAATCACAGCCCGTCTTTATTGTTGTCTCCCCTCCCCTTCAATAGCCAGAAGGTGGGGGAAGCTTTTCCTTTGCCTGTGAATAAAAACCTGTGTGTTACATGCTCACTCTTCTGTGAAGACAACCCTGTGGCCGCCTTTAGTCACAAAGCATAGTCTTAATTCAGAATTTAGAGAAACTAGGCACTGGAATAGCCAAACACCTTGATTTAGAGACGACCTCCCCTCACCTATCCAGGCGAGTTCCGGTGCGTCTCCTGGGCTGCCGCAGGCTGCCTGTGTCCTCTGTGCCTGGGAGGTATTTAAGTCTGGCTCTCTCTCGGATGTTTCTCCTGAGTTCCCTTGACCTGGGAGGACACACCTCTCTTTTGGGAGGTCACCTGCATCCAGGAAGTGGGTGTCTCCCCAGATTCCTTCTGCTGTGGTCTCTTTACCCCACTGGTAGACCCCGTTATTCAGGACTCATTCTGGCTCTGGCTCAAGGTCAACTGAGGCCACCCTTGATCCATGGAAACACCTCCACATTCCTGGCTTCTACCCAATCTGAGAATCAGGCGGACCCCACTGCACCAGCAACTCTGAGAGTCACAGCCAGGGCAGCAAGGCAGCCTGTCACTGGCCATCTAGATGTCCTGGGAGGGAACCAAGCCCACAGTCCACTGGGTCCCCCAACTGCAGTGGGCTCATATTAGGGTCCATGGCTGGTCCAGTTGAACCCCCTTGGTCTTCTTGAGGTGAGCCTCAGGTCCTCCCCCAACCTTCTTCTCTCTTGAGGGGAGGGAGAAACGAAGCTCCCAGTAGGGCTTTCTCCAAAACCTGCTTCACACACAGCCTGACCCCTCTCCACACTCCTCGATTTGGATGTTGGTCCCAGAAGCCGTGGAGCTGTTTCTCACACCGTGAGTATGCCGGATTATTCTGTATTTTGGTCTAGCACTGAACTTTGTAATTCAGCATATATGATACCTTGGTGCTTCGGTCATAATTTCAACGTTCACATCCTTTTACTTGTGTTGGTTTTATATTTTGCATTATTTTTATAACCAGTAATAGGCTTGGGTGTGAGGCAGGCAGCACGTCCAACTAGTGAGGAGTAAGAAATACCAATTTGACCTTCAGGACTCAGATGGGTCAAAAGAACAGCATCCGAGTGGGCGTCAGAAATTCTGACATTCAATTCCTAGAGAAAGTCTGCACAGTGCTGTCTCCAGACACCGGAGGCTAGGTGACAGATATTAATACCCCCAGACTTTGAAATCATAAGGCAGAGAGGATATTGGACAACTCTTTGAAAAATACACCATAAACAAGATCAACACACACAAATGGACCAGAAGAAAATGTTTGCAAGACATATGGCAGATGAGTTAACAACCACACAGAAAGAATGCTTTCTTTAATGAGGGAATGTCACACGGTTACAAAGGTTACAAAGTTATTGGAAGGGCTGTAAGAACAAAGAAGACACACTGCGGGGGAAGGGAAAGATGCAGAAAAAAGAGAGATGGAGTGATGCCCAGCGATGGGAGGCTGAAGCCAGGACTGGCTCCCACTCCAGTGCTGTTTGAAACATTGATTGGTGGATTCTAGACCCACCGGGGGTGCTGCCTGGACCAGAGAGGGAAATATCTGCTGCCCGTGCCTGGGCTGCTGGTTTCTGGGATCACCCCATCCTTGCCACCAGCTCGGCAACCCCAGCACCTGCCAACTCTGGTGCATGTCTGCAGCCAGCTGCCGGTAGCTTCACTCTTCCTCCATCCTCATCCGCTGCCAGCATCTCCCAATGGCTAAACCCAACAGAAAGCTGGTTGGCAAGGAGCTGGGAAGGCGACTTCCCAAAATCCCAGCCTCAGCGACACAGAGCAGAGGGGAGAAGGGCAAAACGTAAGGCTGAGAGGTGAAGGTGACTGACTGGCACAAAAACAAGAGGGGGCGCAGACGGCCGTGAGCATGGACGATGCTCAGTCCCACACTAGTTAGGAGAATACGGATCAGAAGAGTATGAGAGCCTAGTGTTCAACAGATTCACCAAAATTAAAAACACTGATGACAGCCAATGGTGATGAGGATGTGATGAGGAAAAAAAAGTCATTTTTACACACACCTTGGTGGCATTGTATAATTTTTTTGTAAAATAAATGAGAGTTTATTTAATTGTTCGCCTTTTTCTTTGGATCTCAGGTGCACAGATTTAAATTAATCATAATCCTTGGTTCATGAGATATTTTCATCATTGGCTCATGAATAGCCTACTTTAATTAGTTATTTTTAATGTCTCGATTTATCACTGTTATTATTTTTGTCATCCTGCATTGTCTGGGAACTTGAACACAGTGTTAAACAGAAGTGGTCATAGGGCGTCCTGGACTCATTTTTTTAATTTAAAGAGAGTGCTTTTAACATTTCTCCATCTAGGAAGGTATTTGGTTGGTATTTTTCATAGATACACTTTACCACATCAAGGAAATCCTCTCTGTTCCAAAAATCTGACTTTTAAAAAACAGTGATGATTGAGTATCTCCTTTCATCACATTTTTTCTGAATTTACTGCGATTATCATATTGTTTTTCTCTTTGATTATTTATTTATTTTGGTGAGGAAGATTGTCACCAGGCTAACGTCTGTGCCAATCTTCCTCTATTTTGTATGTGGGATGTGGGACCCCGCCACAGCACGGCTCGATGAGTGGTGTGTAGGTCCGTGCCCAGGATCTGAACCTGCGAGCCCCAGGCTGCTGAAGCAGAGTGCACGAACTTAACCACTACGCCACTGGGCTGGGCCCCCTCTCTTTGACTGGTTAATGCAGTAAATTATATTTGTGACTTTTATCACATCAAACAATCCTTGCACAACTGGTATAAATGCAAATTCATTGTGTTGCATCATCTTCATACACATTTCATTGCTCAACATTTTGTAACTACGTGCAGGAGTTACACAGGCCCGAATATTCCTCTTCTTCCAGGTGTTGGACTTGTGTTAGTATTAAGGTTACAATGACTTCACAGAATGCGTTTGGAAGCAATTCCTCTTCTTCTGTGGCCTGACAGAGCTTATAAAAAATTAAAATAATCTGTCTCTTAAAAGTTTGGTAGAATTAGCCTATGGCCACATGGGATGATGTGTTAAAATTATAAATATGTAAGCTTTTTGATGCAGCCATCTCAATGTTAATAATCCATTCTATTGATATAAGAAGCACAGTCTATAGTATTTTGTGCATACACATATTTATTCCAGCACTTATTTCAAGTAAAAAACAAATGGAAACAACCTAAATGCCTATGAGTTGTGAAATGGTTCAATATAGTATATTCAACCGCAGATTATAAGACAACTGTTGTAAAAGATTCACTCAATTCTCTATGCTTATATCTGGAAATATGTCTGAATATATCGTCTAGTCAAACAAGTAATTTTGCTATAAAGAAAAAAAGGAAGAGGAAAGAAAAGAAAGAAAAGATGGTAGACTGACCTACATATGTTCATCCATGTTTACTTAAGCAAAGGGCATCAATGTAGCCATAATTTTTGCCTGAAAGGATTAGCAGAGTAGAGTAGTGAAGACTATGGGCTTGGGAGCCAGACATTAATGTTGAAATCCCAGTTCTGGTACATACCAGCTGTGAGCAACTTACTAACTTCTCTGTGCCTCGGTTTCCTCCCCGTGACACAAGGATAAGAATAGCGTCTGACTCAGTGTCATTTCGTGGATTAAATGAATTCAGCAATATTCCTGGCCCATCGTAAGCACTCCATGAATGGTGGCACTTATTATTGAAGTATTAATTATTTAAGTAATGTTATTCCAGTTATTTATTATTTAAGTATTTATTATTATTTTAAAAGGTTGATGAGAGGAGGAAATATCTGGCTATTAACTATTTTTTAAATACATTACTACAGTTTTTGAATAATTTCAATGAATATAATTTACCTACTTTGGGGCTGGGCCCCAGGGCCGAGTGGTTAAGTTTGTGCACTCCGCTTCGGTGGCCCAGGGCTCATCGCTTTGGATCCTGGGCATGGACCTACACGCCACTCATCAAGCCGTGCTGTGCTGCCATCCCACACAGAAGAACTAGAACGACCTACAACTAGGATCTAAAACTATGTACTGGGGCTTTGGGGAGAAAAAAAAAGAGGAAGATTGGCAACAGAGGTTAGCTCAGGGCCAATCTTCCTCACCAAAAAGCATACTTTAAAAAAAACAAATTTACTTACGTAAGTGAAAAAAACAATGAAATGGAAAGAAAAGGGGCCCACCATTGTATCAAGTAGGAGAACACTTTCTGGGAACAGCTGAGTCTCTAGCAGACAGATTAATCTGTGGGAGCTTTGATGTTTCTAAAACAGAGCATTAAAATGAGTCACAGTAGCTTTTCATCATTCCAAAGTTGGAATCTTATCATTCCACCAAAAATTATCAGCAATAACAGGCTCACTTCCTGGCATAGCAATTAGGAGCCTAGATAAATAAGCGTTTTTATTTCCCAACTGCTTGGCTCTACAAAGGGAGCCCTGAGCCACAATTGCTGACTGGGGTGACACGGCCTTTGAGGACACTGCGATGGAGTCAGACCACCCGGGCCCTGCCACGTCTGCGCTATTGGCCGCGCACGGCACCTGACAAACCTCGGTTTGGAGAATTATTCCTTCCTTCCAGGGGCTTCTGGGAAGATCTTACCAGATAATCTGCTCGCAGGTCTTGGCAGAACGCCCAGCACAGAGAACTCGCTCAAATACGACGAAGATGACGATGGTGGCCGATTCCCAGGACTCCAATGGCATGCAAAAAATGGAAGATTTGGCTAAATAATAATTTAAAACTTTCATTTTGTTCAAAAACATTTTATATAGGAGAAAAAGACAAAGGAAAAAAATGACTCAGGAAAGCACTTGTGTGTGTCAATCGCAACAGAAAAAAAAATGCAAAAAAAAAAAAACTGATAGAAGAAAATATACTTGGCTGATAAAAGCAACAGAGAAGTGCCTCATTGCCACCCTCCGAACATCCTAATTGGGGCAATTGTCTCCAGATCTACTGATCCCTCTGCAGCCCCTTCCCGCCCCTCCCTGAAGAGAAGACCGTTCGGAAAAGCAGACTTGGGGTGCTCCCTCAGCTGCCCCCTTTTTCCTTTTGGGAGCCAGATGCCTGCAGAGGGTAATCCTCTGCCCCTTCCTGCCCACTCACCAGCCAGCATCCACGGCCGGGAGGGTCTGTCACTGCTGTCTGTCCAGCCGTCCGTCCAGCCTGCGCCACCCGGGGGTGTGGAGCAGGGCATGTCCGGACTTCTTACTGTGGTTCACAGTCCGTTTGGCTCTCCCGTGAAGCCGCTTCCTCCACCTTCCTCTTCACTAAGCAGAGAGGCGATCTTTCAGCCCCTCCATCCCTCTTTGGTCTCACTTCTGAATCATTGGGGCTGAGGGCAGGGAAAGCACTGCTGTTGATCCGGCCCCTTCAGAGATTTCCACCATCATGCACCGGAAGATGCCCAACTTGACTGATAATCAGACAAACGCACATTGAAACAAAGAAGCAAGACAGCGTCCACCTGGCCACCTGTTCCAGGGGGAGCGAGAGAAGTGGACAGACATGCTCCCACCAGCCCATGGCACAGCTGGGCCACACTGTAGGAGCTTTAAAACTGTTCGGGGGGCCGGCCTGGTGGCACAGTGGTTAAGTGCGCACGTTCCGCTTTGGTGGCCCAGGGTTCGCCGGTCCAGATCCCGGGTGCAGACATGGCACTGCTTATCAAGCCATGCTGTGGCAGGCGTCCCACATATAAAGTAGAGGAAGATGGGCATGGATGTGAGCTCAGGGCCACTCTTCCTCAGCAAAAAGAGGAGGATTGGCAGATGTCAGCTCAGGGTTAATCTTCCTAAAAAAAAACCTTTTTGGATCCTTTGCCTGGTGATTTCACTGTCAGGACTCCACCCCAAGGACAAAGATTCACGTACAAGCTTTTCCTTGTTCCTTTTTCAAAAGAGTAAACTTCAAAACAATCCAATGTCCAGCAAGGGAGAACGGCTATAGAAATTATAGATGGATGACCAGCCACAGACCAGACTGAGATAAGCCCATTAAAAAGAGTGTTTGGAAGACATTCCATAACACGCCCGTAATGCAACGTCAAGCAACAAAATAGAATGTAATGTTACAGTCAAGTATAAATCCAACGATATACTCAAAATTCAGAAGGAGGTGCTGCAAACAAGAATGCGATTTATATCTCGGGGGCTGGCTTGCAGGTGAGTTTTATTTTTGCTTCTCTGTTTTTCTGCATTCTCCACGTTACCTGCAAAGTGAACATACTCTTTTAATAAAAAGAAAAATCATGAAACAGTCAACGATGAATCCTGTATGAAATATAGACTAAAGAAAGGCCTGAAGAAACATAGAAGATAGGGCAGCGGGCCGGGGTGGGTGGCTGGGACCCGCCGGGGAGAAGGACGTTTAAACACAAAAAGGTTCACCTGTCGGAAAAGGAGCAGAAGTATTCTGCAGGGGCACCGACCTGTAGAAAATACAGAGACGCACAGGGAGCAGGCGCGTGGGGGCCGAATGGTGTCCAGAGATTCAGATGCACAGGTCTCTGTCTCCATGGTCAGGATCCACCTGTTAGAAGGTCTTGTTTCACTTTTGCCCCACTTACGCCGCCCTCACCCACATCACCTCGGTCAAGCACTGCCTCCCCACACACGCACCTGCTGCCTCCATCAGGCTCCGAGCTCCGTGCAGCTGGGCCTCAGCCGGAAGTTTCCCCTCTGGCCAGAAGGGGGTGCTGTGGTGCAGGGCGGGGCATCCAAAACTTCGGAGACTCTGGTTCAAGTTCTCTTCTTGTCCTTTCCTTTCCTGTAATCCGAGAAATCCACTCCGGGAACAAGATCGTCATCACTGGCTGCCTATGGGGCCAAATAAAGCAATTCTACACAAATGATTGGAACCTGAAAAAAGATCTGAGAACGCTAGGGGTTATTATTCTTCAGTGTTTCTTTAAGGGTGTTAAACTCCCTGTGGACGCCAGCCAGCTTTATCCAGACTTTCTCCTCCAGATGCCTTGGCAAGAGCCTGCTTGTGTGGACTGTGACCCCCACCCGTGTCCTCCTCCTGCTCTGTGGGCTCTGGGGCCTGATTACTGCAAAGGCCTGCTGGACTCCGCACGTGACTCAGTTTGACCACTGGGCCTGGGTCTGGGGCTGCTTGCAGTTGAGGAGAGAGGACCCTGGGTCCACGGCCCAGGTGCTCATGGCTTCAGTGATCAGCGTCTTGAACCAGACCTTCCCTCAGGCCTAAATGCTGAAGGAACCCTCCTCTCTGTGGAAAGGCCCTGCCGTCTGCCGTCTACGCTCTGGGTCACCCTCCTGCTTTCATTTTCACGACCAACCCAGCCCAAGCAATGCCACCTCCCTGTCACTATTGACCTTTGCCCTGACTCTGGCTCAGAGCCTCTCTGTACAGTTGTGCAGTCTGTGCACTGCACACCCCTAGGTGGTGCTGTTCATCCTATAGTCGACAAGGAACGAGGCAAGGCCTGAACAGCCACAACCAGCAGCCCTGCTCCCTTGCAGCGATCAAGCTGGGGTCCAGGCATGTTGGCCCTGACTTGTTCACACAAGGGCCAGGATCTGAGTCATGGCCTCACCTCTTCCAGCTATGAGATGAGAAAGGCCTTAGAATCTCTCAACCTCGGTTTCTTCAACTGTAAAGTGAGGGGCTAGACTGGTTGATTTCTGAGATCAATTACCCAAATGCCCAACGGTACTATTTACCTGGTTCTAGAATCTTTCAAACCTACCTTAGTCCACCTGTACCAATGGGTTCTGGCCAGTGTCCTTGACGTTGCCAGCTGTGTGCCTGTGCCTAGCCTCGGGATTCAGGATCCCAGCTCTGTCCTTCTCCAAAGGCTGTTGCTGTTGGCCTTATTCTAGCTTCCTCCTCCTACCATCACAGGAAGCTCTTCCTAAAGGCCCTACTAACAGGCACTTACATCCTACTGGCTCGTGCCTTCATGCTGCAACTGCTGGAGGTGGGTTCAGCCTAGTCACCGGCAGGGAGGAGTGGGGAGAGGGTTGGGGAGGTTCTAGAGAGCCCAGCTGGACTGAACCAGAGAGCCCACGGAGAGAGCTGGTGGATGTTATGGCTAGAAATCTGTGCTGGGGTCATGTAAGTGGCTATGTTTGTCCTTGTCAAGGAAATTTCAGGTTTACTGGGTCAGGAGGCAAAGATCTTTTGGGTAGGTGGCCTCTTGGTGTGAGCTGCCTCCCCCACCCCATCCCAACAGTGATGGCATAAGGTCAACTCTGAAGCCAGGTACACAGCTATCCAGCAGACATGGTGCTCCAGACACCTTAGGAGGAAGTGAAGCCAGAGTGAGGACACCGACCCCAACTCCTAAGACACCAGCAAGGACGCCAAGCCAAGTGCTCCCGATTATGAACCCCTGGCTGCTCCATGGGGGCCCTTTAGGTGGGGTGACCTGTGTGCCTAGCACACAGAACTGGAGGGCGGCCAGCAGAGCAAGGATCCAAGAGGCTGGGCGGGCATGCGTGGCCAGGTCAGGGAGGGCCACGTATGCCACATTTTGATTTTATCCTGAGGTCCTCAAGAGTCACAAAGGCATTAAGCAAGGGAGTGATGTTAGGGAGAGCTCACTCTGGCTTCCTATGGAGAATGAATTGGAGAAGGACCAAAGGACTCAGGGACACCAGTTTGGGAGGCCGTGCATTGGTTCCAAAGAGGGACGGGTGGCTGTGACAGAGATAGAAAGCATGTGCATAGGGCACCAGGAAACCAGATCCAGCCAGCCAGCGTGTGTAGAGTGCCACCCCTGGGTCAGATGCCGGGGGATGGAAGAAGCCTGGGGGCCAGGGCCACCCATAGGTGCTACAGGATGCCTTGAGACTAGAGATGCCTTGGCAGAGTCAAGAAGAGGAGAGTGAGGGAGAGGAAGAGCCTTGGGTGAGATCTCTCTCTGCCCCACCAGCTCCCTGCCCTCCCCCACCCCCACCTCACTAGACCACAAGCCCAGGGAGCTGTTTCCACCATCACACAGCCAGGGCTGTGCCTCCGCAGCTGTCGACAGCGGTCAGGGGACCTCGCTGATTAAACCAGAGCCCTCTCCACGACGTCTAGACTGACTTCTCTCAACTAAGCAACCTCGTACCACGTCGGTGCACAGAGCACTCAGAAATGGTTCCTTTGTTGCTCCTTCGAAATGATGGCAAACTCTCTACAGACAGAACAAGCCACATCCGGAGAGGAAGTGAGAAAGCTCAGAGCAGGGGAGAGAATAACCATGGCGACAATCTCGCCACTCGGAGGCTGCTGCGAGTAAGAGGTGTGCTTACTTTGCTGGAACTGCAACTGAAAAGAGACAAGCTGCCAGGACAACACTGGAGCAACAATCTTCTCTTCTGGGCTCATCTATAAAGGAAATGCGGATGATGAACCGTTCCCAGGGCCATCTGTCAATCCTAGAGCTCCTTTTGATATTACCATGTAAAAGGTCCTCACTGAGGAAGATGACTCATTCAGGAGTTTTTTTAGCGGTCTCTTTTGAGGTCATTGTAAATTCACCTGCAGTTGTAAGAAATAATACAGGGAGATCCTATAAACCCTTGATGGTTTCCCCCAGTGGTAACATTTTGATAATACAGTGTAACCTCACAACCAGGAAACTCACATTGATGCAATGATTCAGTTTTGAAGAATTCTCAGAGACGTATTGTCATTTTTGAAAATATAAAAATGGAAAACTTTTGCATTAAAAAAAAAACCCTAAAATTATATTATAAAATAACCAGACAGGGTGAAAATACTTTTGTACTAATCTTAGCAAGGAGTTTACGTCCAGAGAGTGAGCATGTTCCCATTTATAAGAGAAATATTAAGTAGGCCTTAAAAATACTTGGTAGCCTGTAGAATTAAACCAAATTTACTACAATACAGGAATATCTAAGGAAACTTAGGAGGCAACATTGGATGAATTTATTTATTGAGAGAAGGTGGCTTTGAGGTATTATTGTTTCACTGTGTCTTTTCTAAAGTCCTTCACCATTAGTTTCTTGCATCCAGGAACTGGCCAAGATCCTTCTGGTATTACATTCTAAATCTCTTGCATCTTTTTACTGATTCACTCATTCAACAAATATTTATTGGTTGTCTGCTATTGGCCAATTATTTTTCTAGGGATTAGGAAAACAGAAGGAACCAAAAAAGCCCTTTAGGGAACTGACATTCCGATCAGTCCCATTTCATTTCCACAGTAATTGCCCTTGTTTAGGATTCCATCACTTCCCAGAAAGACCCTTGTAGAAGCTTCTGTATCCATCGGCCTCTGTACAATCTTTCTCCCACCCCCCCCCCCACCCCAGGTTATTCTCTGTGCTGCTGGTCTTTCCAACAGATTCCTCTTTCGATACATACATGATTATGTGATGTCTGTTCCTGAAATCTATCCAGTGTTCCATCACTCCTGCCCCCTCTGTACGGGACCAGTTCTAAACGCCTCCGCAGCCGTTACTGGTCCAGCCCCTTCCTTCCCGTCCATCCGTATCATCATTCATCCACCTCTTTCCCGCCTACACAGCTGGCTCAGGTTTCCTGTCTTGGCACATGGTCCTTCTTGGAACAGGGTCCTCCTCTTGCTTTTCTGCCTGAAAAAGTCCTGCTCATTAACCTTTTAGTCTAAACATGACCTCATCTGCTCAATGAAGTGGAGTAAATTCCGTTTAGTGGGAGATGTCATTTACTTGGAGATCACCAAATAACTACCTATTGATTGGCTTAATGTGCTGTCACTCAGTTTATTAGGAGCCAGAAGATATGTTCGTCTGTTTCCCATTGTTTGTATCTTACTGCCGTTGATCCTGATACCATGTGGCAGGATGGGTTCCTTTGGGATGGTACATGGAATGTACTTAGCATTTTCTGTGTGTTTGTTTTACTAATTTCTTTTTGTTGAAAATAAAAGTCATTTGGAAATTAGAAAGGTTTATAAAGGAGAGAACACCAAATACTGAGGGTGTAATGTTGCAAGTTGTGGGTATATATTCTTCATTTTCTATAGTACTTTTATTTACTTTACATTGATTATATAGACACAGTTTAAACCCTTGTGATTTTTTTCCGCTTAAAGTATATTAAAATGTTTTAAGCTTTTGGCATAAACTGCTAAATTGATTTTCAAAGAGATTGTAAAAATTTACTCTCTCATTGTTAGATTAAAAAATACACAGCTGATCCACCACATCTTCACAAACTCTATTATTAATTATTAGGTCAAGAGGCAAAAATTGGTCTCTTTCTTCAATTTTGCTTTTCTTTGATTCTTAGTAAGATTGACCATACTGTCATTTGTTGTAAGGTTCTTGCATTTCATCCTTCTGTATTTTCTAAGCTCTTTCTTTGCCCATTTACTTAGTGGAATATTCCAGCTTTTCTCCTTGATTCTTATGAACTCTTTAATTATCAACATTTTAAATCCCTTCTCACTCTAGTTTATTGCAGAAAAAGATATTTTTTCAGCCTATAATTTGGCTTTCATTTATTTGTGATGTTTGACAAGAGTTTTATGTGAATTCAAATCCATCTTCTCCTTTTAATGCCTTCCATCGGTTTTAAACTTAGAAAGTCCTTATTCCATCCAGAAACCAAAGAGTTATTCTCTCTCCTTTTTTTTTTCTTCTTTCCTATTTTTAAAAATAACTGAGCTTTGCTAAATCAGCAGTTTGTTTTGGTGTGTGGTAAAATTAGAAGAGGATATTTTCCCCAAATATCTTGCCAATTATTGTGTCATCCTTGATGGAGAAATCTTTTATTTCCCATTAAGGAGTGACACCCCATCTAACGTGTTAAATACTGATCAGTTTCTGCTGTTCACTGTCCATTGGTTGATCTGCCGCTTCCTTTGGTACCAGCGATGGTCAGAAACACTTGTTTTAGATTCACCACACGGTATAAAATCTGCCAGAGCGAGTTCCCCCTCATCTCTCTTCCTGTAGAATATTTTCGTAAGTATCTCCACTTGTTTACTCTCCCAGTTTCATTTGGGAAAGTTATTCACTCTAAAACATAGAATTTTCCATTCCAACACATAGGTGTCTCTTCAGAAAAAAAAATATTTTTTAGCTTGTTTTAGTTGTATTTATTTGGTCCTTGATATTTATTATTAAAGATAGTCTTAGCTTTCTATTTTGTGGGTGCTATTATAAATACGTTTTTTGAAACTCTATTTTAGCTGTTTAAATGCTTCTCAAGAGACAAGTTGCTTACTTTGGTGTACTGTTGGTGAGTCTGGTTATTTTATTAACTTCTCTTGTTACCTCTTCAGCTACTAGGTGGATCTCTTGGTTTCCTAGGTAGACTGCTAGAAGAAACTGAAGGTGGAGAGCTGGTGTGCCCCCCCGAGCCAGGCACACAGCATTCCATCTACATGAAGTTCAGACCTGAGCAAAGCTGGTGGATGGCGACAGAGGTCAGGATGGAGGCTGACTCTGGGGAGAAGAGGTGGGGATGTCCAGAGGAGGCGTCCGTGAAGACTACGGTTCCCATGTTCTTCTAGGTGATGGTTATACGGGCACGTTCCATGTGCAAAAGTTCATTGAACTGCCCACTTAGGATCGGTGGACCTTTCTGTATGTGTGTCTGTAGTGGGGTGAACAGTGGTCCCCCAAAAGATGTGTCTAAGTCCTAACCCCCACTACCTGTGAATGTGACCTTATTTGGAAAATGGGTCTTTGCTGAAGTAATTACGTTAAAGATGTTGAGAGGAGATCATTCTGGTTTAGGGTGAGCCCTAAATCCGGTAACCAAGGTCCTTTTAACGAGAGGAAAAACAGACACCCAGAAGAGAAGGTCATTTGAAGATGGAGGCAGAGGTTGAAGTGATGCGTCTGCAAGTCAAAGAATACCAAGAATTGCTGACGTCTACCCAGAGCTAGAAAAAGGCAAGGAAATATCCTCCTCTAGAGTTTTTAGAGGGAGCACAGCCCTGCCCACAGCTCAGTTTCAGACGTCCAGCCTCCAGAACTGTGAGAGAATCAATGTCTGGCTGTAGTAATTTGTTATGGCACCCTAGGAAACTAACACAATGTCACACTTTAATAAAAATTTTACTGAAACAAAAACAAAAAAAGCCAGTGAGGACCAGTGTTGGCAGGGGAGTGGGACCAGGCACTCTTTGGTGTGGTAGGTGGAAGCCCCTATGGAAAGCCATGAAATTATTGATCTGAATCATTGAACACATGCTTTCCTGTGTTCCATTCATAGGACTACGACCTAAGAAAGAATTATGGATGTCCGCAAGGATTCCCACCCCAACAATGATTATTCCTAGGCCTTTGGGGTCCCCATCTCTGACACCAGAGGCTGCTCTTCCTCTTCTGGACTGCCTTCTTACTTCCTGTTCTGGTTCTTTCAACGCCATGCCCCCAGTGGACTCGCCCTTGCTGCTCGATTCCTCCGTCCTCTGCATGATCCAGTCGTGGGCCAGCCCTGCCTCCTGTCGCCCCTCTTCTCCAGAAAGAGCCTCTGTTATGGACTGAATACTGTGTTACCCACCTCCCCCAAATTCCTATGTTGAAACCCCACTCCTCAATGTGATGGCATTTGGAAGTGGAGCCTTTGGGAGGTGATTCAGGTTAAGCGAGGTCAAGAGGGTGGGGCCCTTATGATGAGATCGGTGTGCTTATGAGAAGAGACATGAGATCTCACTTTCTCCCTCCTTGAGCACATAAAGAAGAAGCCATGTGAATACACAGCCAGAAGGCAGTCATCTGCAAGCCAGGATGGGGGCCCTCCCCAAGAACTGAATCAGCCATCATGTTGACCTTGGACTTCCAGCCTCCAAAACTGTGAGAACTAAGTCCAGTCTGTGGAGTTTTGTTATGGCAGCGCAACGGACTGAGACAGCCCCTGAGTCCTTGTCATCACTGGGAGATGGAGAGTTCCTGGGAGACTCCAGTTTGGGCAATGAGCTGGCGTCAGTTTCCCCTTGCTCTTCCCCTCTTCCAGCCCCATGCATCATCCTCTAACTCCCTCATGCCTCTCAAACAAGGCTGCTTCTCTACATTCCCACTACCAGCGGTTTCATTCTGACCCTCTCCTGGCCCATCTGGACTGTGCACACCACTTCCCACCTCCATCCTACAGGGCTAACAGAGGGAGCCTTTGAAACCCAGGAGTCTTGGGGCTGGCCCTGTGGCCGAATGGTTAAGTTCACACACTCCACTTTGGTGGCCCAGGGTTTTGCGTGTTCAGATCCTGGGTGTGGACCTACACAGCGCTCATCAAGCCATGCTGAGACAGTGTCCCACATAGAAGAACCAGAAGGACCTGCAACTAGGATGTACAACTATGCACTGGGGCTTTGGGGAGAAGAAGAGAAAAAAAAAAGGTTGGCAATAGATGTTAGCTCAGGTGCCAATCTTCAAAAGAAAAATTAATTTAAAAAAGTAAAATAAAACCTAGGAGTCTCTTAATGCCACCCAGTCATTTACTTTAATGGCCCTTTCTCATTTTGTAATTACGTATTTATTTACATGTATATCTACTGAGTGCCAATCTCTCCCCCACCCCAACCCTTACACACAGGCATACACACACACACACAGCTTTGAGGTCAGAAACCACACATATCTTAGTGATCAACCATCTGCCTCAATAAAGCTGGGGTACAATAAACTGCCCAGCTGAAGATCCTCTTGCTGAGGGTGAGTCTCTGAGGGGAAGTCGTCTTGGGCTGACCTTTGCCTGTTTTCCCAGCCTTATCTCCCTCCGTTGTTCTCTCACCAACGCTGCGGTTGGTTGTCACCATGCGACATCCCCACAAGTGTGCCGCCAGGCTTTGTGCCTGCTGCCCCCTCTGCGTGGGAAGTCCCTCCTCCCTGGCCACCTGGAAAACACCTATTTCTCCTGTTAGATTCTGTCATGTCACACAGGAAGCTGTCTCTGGTCTCTGGAGGCAGTGTGAAGAGGTCGTCTTCTATGCTTCCTTAGCACAGTTTTCATACCTCCGTGCAAGGCTGTCTCTACCCTCATCAGACTGTGAGCCTGGGGGACAGAATGTGCCCAGTGGCCAGCACACTGCCCAGAACAAGGAGACTTGATGAAAGTGTGTATTGTGAAGGAATGAATTTCAGATTCACCCTAGTTTTGCCAGTTCCCACCTAACCCTGATTTCTAGTGTCCATCTGCCTCTCTGGGTCCTCCTATGGTCTCCCTCATCCCAGCCTCCTCTCTGCGTCTGTAGCCCAGCATTCTGGTTTAGGCCAGCAACGGTTTGCATTTCTTCAAACAGTTTTCATTCACTGAGGAAACCTGAGTGGCGTGTTTACAATGGAGGCAAAAGCACGATGGCTCTAAGGACTGAGAGCTTGGGTTTGACCTCAGCTTCCCCCTCACCACTTGTGTGCTCTGGGAAAGTTACTGAGCATCCATGAGCTTCAGATGTCTCCTGTCCATCCTGGAAGGTGACAACAGTGCCCAGCTCCTAGAGTGCCATGAAGATGAACACAATCACCGGTGCATAGCGTTCAGCACAGGCCAGCCGCTCACATTTCCAGACTTGCAAGGCAGAGAGCCAGTCCCAGGAAAGGGTCTTGGTTCCTGGGTCACCGCAGAGACAAGATCCAAGATGACCATCTGCCTCCAGAAGAGCTCCGTGTGCTTCTGGCAAAGCCAGGTCTCCATCATCCAGGATGGATGAGGTGTCCATGCTAGAGGTGATAGTAATATCTCAGCAGAGTGGCTGCCCACTGAGATAACGCATAAGTCCCCATGGAGATGCTCACTTCTCCCTTCAAGAGAACCTGTGGCAGGTAGACATGCAGGTGGACCCACGCCTCCAGCCGCTGCAGCTGTGGATCCTGTGTAGTGTTTGCCCCAAGGCCACACTTTGGCCAGGCTGCTCCCAGCCAAAGACAACATGGTGCGAGGATCAAAGCTGGGGCTTTCCTGCCCCAATGCAAGACCCCTCCACTGAGCACCTGTGCCTGGGACCCGCCATCAGCCAAGACTGTGGTCTGAGGCCCTTTCTGCCGACTCCGTCCTTCCCTCTCTCCTTTCCCAGGTGTCAGACCTGCATCGAGACGTGAAGACTCTTCCTGCCTCCTTCTGCCCCTTCCCCATCTGTCCTTCACTGGCATTTCCTCCAATAAATCTCTCATCCACCTAATCGCATCTTGGCTTCTGCTTCTCAGACGACTCAAACTGACACACTAACTCAGCCCCAATTTGTGAGCTCCGAGCACCTGCCTATGAACCTGTAGTCCTCCCCCTCAGGTGTCGCAAGCCACCAGCATTCAAGACGAGAAAGCACACTCATTCCAAATGGGAGCTGGCTGCTTGAGTTAGCAGTCCTTGGACCCAGACCAACACTCTGTTCTACTCTGTCACACAAAGAGACAGTTTGACAAAACCCAAATCTCAAAATTTCATTAGCAAACTACTCAAGCTAATATTTCCTAAGGAGATGCTACGTCGCCATCTCTTGCCCTGGCTCCTCCCTGGCCATCCCTTATCCCCCTTGTCCCCTGCAACCTGGCAGGCCTACGTGTGGGGAACCGTCAGCAGATGCCCACGTCATGCCTGCCAGTCACATGGTGGTGGCCCCATGAGCCACACGCAGAGACTGCCCTGGGAGGGGACGGCATGCTACTCTCTGAGGGCATGGAGTCCTCATAGACCTGGTAAAAGAGGCCTGAAGCTTTGATGACTGGCCCATCACCTATTAAAAGACCGGTGGTGCCCACACTGATAGAAACAACCAAACCCGCACAGAGACAGCAGCGAGGCCAGGGCAGGCAGAGCAAGCCCAAAGACCTGTGATATGTCCCACTCATGTGAAAGGGACGTACAAGTTGAGATTTTTATCTATGCTTTGACTTAATACATATTCTTTTTTGTGTGTGTGAGGAAGCTCTATTGCCAATCTTCCTCTTTTTGCTTGAGGAAGATTGGCCCTGAGCTAACATCTGTGCCATCTTCCTCTATTTTGTGTGGGATGCAGCCACAGCATGGCCTGACGAGCAGTGCTAGGTCTGTGGCCAGGATCCAAACCTGTGAACCCCAGGGCGCCAAAGTGGAGCTCATGAACTCAACCATGATGCCAGTGGGCCGGCCCCACTGAATACGTATTCTTAATCTCCCAGTTTAAATAGTGAAGCTTGTGTAAGTTACAGAATTCGAGTTTCTGAGCTTGAAAATATTCAGCATCTAGAGGCATTTTCATAAAAGGCATCACAATTTCATAAAATGGTCACAATGTCAAAAAAGACTTAAAAATGATGTGGGAGGTGTTTTGTTTTTATATCTTTGGGGTGATAGCAGGCTCAGAGATCTGTGGAATGCTCCTACATCCTTGAGCATCCTGAAGTCTCTCCATGGGGACCTCTGGGAATATACAGACTCCAGTTTCCTGATCTGAAATCCATGTCCATGAAAATATATCCAAGATGTTTGGTTAAGAGAAAATAAAATATGTAGCCAACAGTATGTAGAGCTCAATCTATTTTTCCTTTCAATATTATGTATATAAATCCTTATCTGAGGGGAGTGAGGGGTTAAAGGATTTTGTTTGCCTTGTATTTTATATACTTCTAAACTTTTTGAAGTTTTTTTTATGAAGAAGATTGGCCCTGAGCTAACGTCTGTTACCAATCTTCCTCTTTTTGCTTGAGGAAGATGGTCCTTGAGCTAACGTCTGTGCCAGTCTTCCTTTACTTTGTATGTGGGACGCCACCACAGTATGGCTTGATGAGCAGTGTGTAGGTCCGTGTCTGGGATCCGAACCTGTGAACCCTGGGCCACCAAAGTGGAGCATGTGGACTTAACTACTACGCCACTGGGCTGGCCCCTGAAGTATTCTTAAAAATTATCTTGTTGAGGTCATATTGGTTTACAACATTGTGAAGTTTCAGATGTATATTATCATATATCAGTTTCTGTAAAGACTGCCTCGTGCTCACCACCAATAGTCTACTTTTTATCCATCACCATACATATGTTTCCCTTTACCCCTTTTACTACCCTCCCTTCCCCTCTGGTAACCACTAATCTGTTCTCTCTATCCATGTGTTTGTTTATCTTCCCCACATATGAGTGAAATCATACGGTTGTTTCTCTTTCTCTGTCTGGCTTATTTTGCTTAACATAATACTCTCAGGGTCCATCCATATTGTTGCAAATGGGACAATTTTGTCTTTTGTATGGCTGAGTAGTATTCCATTGTGTATACATACACCACATCTTCTTTATCCAATCATCAGTCAATGGGCACTTGGGTTGCTTTCTGCGTCTTGGCTATTGTGACTAATGCTGCAATGAACATAGGGGTGCATAAGTCTCTTTGAATTGCTGATTTCATGTTCTTTGGATAAATACCAAGTAGAGGGATAGCTGGGTCACGTAGTATCTCTATTTTTTATTTTTTGGAAATCTCCACACTGTTTTCCATGGTGGCCGCACCAGTTTGCACTCCCACCAGCAATGTATGAGGGTTCCCTTTTCTCCACATCCTCTCCAACATTTGTTATTTTTTTGCCTTGGTGATTATAGCCATTCTGATGGGTGTAAGGTGATATCTCATTGTAGTTTTGATTTGTATCTCCCTAATAATTAGTGATGTTGAACATCTTTTCATGTGCCTATTGGCCATCTGTGTATCTTCTTTGGAAAAATGTCTGTTCATATCTTCTGCCCGTATTTTGATCAGGTTGTTTGTTTTTTTGTTGTTGAGTTGTATGAGTTCTTTATATATTTTGGAAATTAACCCCTTATCAGATATATGATTTGCAAATATTTTCTCCCAGTTGGTGGGTTGTCTTTTCCTTTTGTTCCTGATCTCCTTTGCCTTGCAGAAGTTTTTTAGTCTGATGTAGTCTCATTTGTTTATTTTCTCTTTTGTTTCCCTTGCCTGAGTAGACACGGTATTCGAAAAGATGCTGCAAAGACCAGTGTCCAAGAGTGTACTGCCTGTGTTCTCTTCTAGGATAAACTCTTGGAAGTATTTAAAATAGCAAATATGTTACTTTTGTATTAATGGTTTCCAAACAAATAAACATTTTAAAAAGAAATGGTAAGAAATATGTTTCCAACAAACCCAAACTCTGACCCAATCTTGCATCTCTGATTGCATAAAGCAATGGGCTGTGCCACCATCCACCCCAAAGTGACCCGACAGCCAGCCGAGTGCCATCCACGGTGATTTCCAATCCTGCCTCAGCTCCCAGCTCTTCATCTGAAACACCTTCTTCCCCCACTGGCTACTGTGTGGCGAACTGCCTCCCAGGCTGATGTGGCCAAGGGCATTTGAATGTCAGGCTGGTCTCTGCTTTACTGAGCCGATTCCGTTGGGCCCCCTGCAATCCTGTTCTGACACCAAGATGCTGAATTCCTCAGCAGCAAACTTCCCTGCCTGCGCTTGAAGCCTCATTTATTCATTCCTTATTTATTAATTCAGACATTCGTTCAGCAAATATTTTTATAACACCTAATGTGTAGCGGGTTCTGTAGAAACAGAGAAATTAGCTGTAAAAGTTAAACAGAAAAATTCATCCAGCTGGAAATGAAGAAAGCATGCTCCTAACAGCTACTATGTTGAGAATCACATGAAAAAGGGTGTTTGTCACTAGAATGCAAAGAAATAAATGTGAATTAAAATAACAACGAATTGACACTTTCTCATGTCAATGATTAAGATAAAATTATAAAACTCATTGCTGGTGAAGATATGGTAATTAGGGCAATTTCTATCCGCTGTGGGGGACCGAGTATCAGTGTAGGTGTGGAAGGCTAATTTAGTGAGATATTAGTTTGTATTTTTTCCTTCTTAATTTTTCCTTTCTCCTTCAAAAAGAGTAAACAGGCTGTATCACTGTCCTATTGCTGTTCCACAAATACCAACTCATCAAAGAGGTCACAGTTCTGTATGCCGGAGATCCAAGCAGTGTGCAATTGGCTTCTCTGCTCAGAGTCTTGCAAGACTGACATCAGGGTGGCTGCCAGCTTGTGTTCATTTCTGGTGGCTCCAGGTGAGAACCCACTTGCAAGCTCCTTCAGGTTGGCAGCAGAATTCAATTCCTTGGGGCTGTAGGACTGAGGCCCCTGTTTCCTTGATGACTGACAGCCAGGGGCCACTGTCAGCTCCTAGAGGCCATCACCATTCCTTGTCACCTGGTCCCCTCCATCTCTAAAGCCAGCTTTGACCTCCCTCATGTTGAATCCCTCTCACGCTGTCTCCAGGAAGGTCCCGGTCTGTTGTAACAACTCATCTGATTGGGTCAGGCCCCGTTGTTGAAAATAAATAAAGTAATTTAATACAATAAATAATTGGAATGAGAGAGAAAACTAAACACTGAGTTTTGACATGATGCTTGCACAGTATTTTTGTGGCGTAACCTACAAGTAAGACCAAGAGAGCCTGGCCCCCAAACTCTGGACCTAAGCAAGAAGCTGGCAGAGAGGGCGGTAGGAGGATTTTTAGTAATGTGGATGTGGAGGGGTTGTTCTTTCTTTATCCCTCTGCTGTCTCTTGAAAGCTAATCCCTTTTGTGTCTCTCAATTTCTTCTCCTTCCACACAGACACACGCGCTTCCCCAGACAGAAAAACAAGGACTGGCAACATTTGAAAGGTTTCCAGCCCCTACTGTAAATCCCCAAAGCCCAGTGCAACCGAATCAGAGGCTCAGCATATTTTGGGGTGCTTTGTCTGCGGAGGTTAAACTCTCAGGTCGCACAGACGCAGGGCCGCAGAGAAAGGGGAAGTCTCAAGGCTGCTGCCTCACATGGGGACCCAGCTGCGAGGGCATTTAGGCTCTTCTCCCAGATCAGAGCTAAGGGACTGCGCCTCTGTCTCACTTCCTCAGGAGGAAAAGATCCGAGCTGGCCACGTGACGCTGCCGGCGGGGCTGTGGTTTCCAGCCACTGTCACAGCAAGAAAACCAAGGAATTTTTCCTTTGGAATCTGGCATCCTCCCCCTGAGGACACACTGCTCTGACTTCAGCCCTTGGCTCGATGATTCTCTTTATGGTTCTTTTTTGGCTTCCACACCCACCCTCCTTTGGCACATGTGTGCATACACATCCACATCTGCATGGGCACACATAGACATACACCCACTTACACACACACACACACACACAAAGCCAGACAGTCACACAGAAACACACACTTACACAAACACACTTCGCACATGGAGGCACACATGTGCAGACACACTCAGATACAGACTGACACACCTATCCACATACACACACACACTCATACAAAGCTAAACACACATACTATCAAACACAGACTCACCTGCATAAATATACACAATGTACGAATGCACACTCATGCCCACACTTTTTGGCAGAAATTCTAACCCACAATGCCCTCTCAGCTGTGCATGTGGAGTTTATTTCCCAATTGCTTGTTGACTCTTCCCCTACTTTCCTTTGAAGCGAGGTGATTATAGTTCTGAGGAAGTGAAAATTGCCCAACAGCCGTAGCAAGTGACGCGTGACCCAGGGGACTCCAGTGCCGGCTGTCAGGAGGACTCTGCTGACACAAGGTTTGGATTTAGATCGCAAACCCCTTGGGTGCCTTCATCTTGTTTGCATGTGCTCGTTTCCCCTCAAGGCATCTCCTCTCTCCCCACCAGGGTCCTTGGTTGTCTTCCCCGTGCTAGAAGTGGAGCACATCCTACTCCCCAAGTGTGCAGGCCCACACAGTGTGGGATACCGTGCAGGCCTGGGTGCCAGATTCTCTTCTCCAGGCACCTAACCATTATGTCTCACACCCAACTGTCTTTCAGTTGACGGTGGCTTTTCCCTCATTGGGATTGCCCCACGGTGGTTGGATAGAGTTCACTGCTCCCATGCTGTTGAGATGCACAGTGGCAAGTCGGGTACTTCCATCCAACTTCCCAAGGGCAGGGAGGTCAGACATTAGCCTCTGCACCTTAACCGGGTGATGCTTCACTTGGATGGGGAAATTTAAACAAGTATGGGTGGTTTTATACGAGATTTTCCTTTATAAACACAAGAGTGAAGTTGATGAAGCATCTGTGGCCTTGAGTAGACAGCACTCCTTGGGTGACAGTGCAGGTTGGCATTGAGAGTGGTAAACTGGATATTCATCTGAGGTCCATCTTTGCGTGGGCAAAGTCCTCCAGGGACATTTTCTCTAATGGTTATGCTTTTCAGGGACTGGTGCATTAATCACTGGTTTTGCAGAGGCAGTTATCAGGGCTTTCCACTTGGAGGTGAGGGTGCACCAGAGAGAGGTGCACACAGCGGGGACCCCGTCCCTCCTTCCAGGATGCACAGAGCACTGTGCACGGCCTTCCTCCCTCCCACTCGCACACAGCATTGCTATAAAGCCACCTGCAAACGAATTCCCTTGCCTCCTGGGCAGCCCCTTCCTCTCATTTCACAGCCCCTGAATCCCAGCTCAGGAAGACAGCTGGTCCAGTATAACCCTCTCTATTTTCCTTTCTCCACCCAAGCCCCCAGGACCAGGCAGGGGCCTGGTTCTCCAGGAGCTGGGCTCTCTTCCCAGCTCTTTCAGGCAGACACCCAGGCTGGTGGAGGTGAGTGGTACCCAGAGTCTCCAAGCCCTCTTCCAGCAGGTCCCCAGCCTTAAACACCATCCACTCTGTCCTCACCTCCTCATCTAGGGCATAGCTGCTTACAGCTTGGAAAGAACTCACCTAAATTTCGTTTTCTCAGCTTAAAATCCCCCTATCGCATGAGGCTCATAGAATGAAATGAAATAAAATATACGAAAGTTGTTTTTAAACCCACAAGGTGTACTCTTGTTTAGTTTCTGTTCAGCTGTCATATCATACAACAAACAGAGCATGGGAACTTGACACTCCAACCTGAGTTTCAAGACCTCAAACTTGACAGTTCCACGGGAGGGAGGCAAAGAGAAGACAGGTGTAGGCCGTGAGTGGTGCATGGGCTGGCAGACAAGACCCTCATTCTTATCCTCTGGTAAGAAACATCAAGGGCACCCAGGCAGGAAGGGTGGGTGGTTTGAAGGTGGGTGGACATAACAAAGAAGAATGCCAGAGAAGAGCATATATTATGATGCAGGCAGGCAGGTGCCATGAGATTTCTCAGAAATCAGTGGGTTAACCTTTCAGGGCTGGTTCCAAGACTTTGCAAGCCCCTCCTGACTGTTTCAAAGCACGGTGCACATCCTGGGCTGGATGCCAGACATTAACCAGATGGTTAGTGGGGAAGCAAGCCTGGTGAGCAGTGCTGGGTCTGCACCAGACTAGGAAAACTTGAATCCTTCTCACTAAGAACAGAATTGGGGCTGAGCTGAGCCTGAAAGTGCTAAAGGTGTGGGCCAAGGAGTGTGACAGGTCAGGTTCGTGGTCCCACTCCTTCACCTCCTTATCTCCATCCTTTGCCATGTGACTATGCAGGACCCTCTCCCCCAAAGAGGCAGAGTGTATTGCCCCACCGTGACCATGGTCTCGATCATAAGACGGGCTTTGCCCAACAGAATGAGGTGGCCATGACAGAGAATTACCAGTATCTACCCT
Source organism: Equus asinus (assembly GCF_041296235.1). Taxonomy (NCBI): domain Eukaryota; kingdom Metazoa; phylum Chordata; class Mammalia; order Perissodactyla; family Equidae; genus Equus; species Equus asinus. The sequence continues at coordinate 7,059,058 of NC_091808.1, read as the reverse complement.
GAGTCTCAAGGGGTCTTAATATTTGTTCTTGCCCTTTACTCTTCTGCCATCATCACTAGAAGGATATGCCCAGACAAGCTCACTGGTCCTGTGAGGAGGGTGAGAGACATGTGGAGCAGAGCTAAGTTCCCCCAGCCAAGTCCTGTCCAGAGCAGAGGCCCCAGACAGCCCCCAGGTGCATGAATGAGTCCAGCTGAGATAAGCCACATGCAGCTTAGATTAGCAGCCAACACCCAGAAGATGCACTGACACATGAGCCATAATAACACGTGACCATTGTCTTAAGCCACTGAGTTTGGGGTGGTTTGTTACATGCTAATAGCTAACTGATACAAGAGGCTACTACGTCAGGTTTGGGTGCACCAAAATGAATTAAGAGAAATATCTACCAGCAAGGAATTGACAACGTCTCGAAGAGGCAGTTACAATAAGATGGGCTAGGAACACCAGAGGAACTAAATAGCTGCTGGAAGAGTTCAAAGACACAGGACCTGAATCTGAGCTGGGGGGTTGAAGGAAGTCTTCTTGGAAACAACACTTGAGCCAAGCAGGATGAAGACAGGCAACTGGGCAGCTCTGAGCTCGCCCTACATTGAGCACAAGGCAGCATGCTTGAAGGTAGAACGAGAAATGACTGAGACCAAACCCCAGATCTGACTCACGTATGAACCACTTAATCTCCTAGACTCGGCGAGCTCAGAATGCTGCCTTCACTCCAGTCAGTCTTCTTGCAAATGGACCCCGCAATTCCTCTAAAGATGCGGTGGGAGCAGTCCACGCCCACCACCACTCCTGATGAGGGTCTTGCTGATGCAGAGAACCCAAACTTCATCACTGGGCAGGTATCTCCTTGTCCAAATACCAGGGACGGACAGCATCCGACCTATGTCCACCACCGGACACCATAACAACTCCAGAGAAAATGCTTGATGTGATCAACTTTTCCAGTAGTCCTTTAAAAACAAAGTCCTCTGTACACCATTCATAAGATTCTTTGTTTGCATACAATAAGAATTGGCACAGGACTAGGGACAGGGCCCCAGTATGGAAAGCAAAAAAAGTAGAGGAACCTGCAATTTCTAAGTAACTGACATCTTTCCACAATTTTATTTGAGTCTATAAAATACAGAATTGCTGGAACCCCAAAACAACTGATGGTACACGACAAAAAATCAAGCCACTGCTGTGCTCAGCCTGACATCTTGGGAAGTAGCCAATTGTACCACGTGCAAGTTCATTGTCTCAACATCTCCCTCGGGAACCAGGGCTTCTCAACCAGGGGGACACGGGCAGATAAACCAGGACTGTGGTTGGACCCATGTCGTTGTCCTTACCCACCAGCGACCTATTCAAGATTAGTTCCCAATCTGAAGGGCACTTTGACAAGTTCTCCCCTAAAACCTGATGCTGTTTTTCCAGACTTTTCAGAAGGAGACACAGTATACTGCTTAATTTTATAAGTCATTGATTTGAGCCATAAAATGTTTAGAGACATTTCTCAGGGTGTTACCATCAGTCACAAAAATATAACGTGACAGACAAAAACTGCCTTCCCTTTTTTAAAAATGGAGAAACCACACCACAGACTAGTGAGGTAGCTTTCGCCAGGTCACATGGAAAGATCTGCGTCAACCTCCAAGAAGATGACTCAGCTCCAGCTTGCCCAGGTTCGTGATGAAGAAATGGAAGTCTCTGTGCCACAAAACCCAAACTCACAAAGGCAGAACCCCATGTGTGAGCAGGAGAACGTCAAGCCTGAAGGACCGAGGTCCCATTAGAGAGCCAGTTTCACAGATCTCATGAGGTTGTGGCTACACAGAGAAAGAGGATGTGTTGTCACTTAAAAAAATAGAACAGTGGATTAAAAGGCTCTTACGAGGGTGCTGTCTTCCATCTCAATGGTTCACAAATTTAATTGTAAATAGCCAGAATAAGATCATAAGGTGTCTTTCCTAGATGGTCTCCAAATTCCACCTGGGTTTAATGGGTTTATATTCCGGCCGCCATTTTGCAGAAGGAATGGTGAGAAGCGGTTGGATTCTGCATATATATTGAAGGTAAAAGCAGACCTAATTTGCAGATGGTTTAGATGCAGGAATGAAAGAAAAGGGGAAGGCAAGGATGATGCCAAGAGCTTGGGCTGAGCGACTCCTTCTCTTTGCCTCCAGCTGTGTTGAGATGTGTTTGCCCTCACTGCTTCCAGCTGCCTGACACTCCAAATAACTCTTTGTCCGGGGAGCCCCTTGTCTACGGGGTTTTGCCTCCCTCTGTCACAGTCCTCTCCTTCTTCCTCCAAAACCAGAGAATGGGGGCAGTCGTGACTTTTCCTATAGAAAATTTTAGCTGCAAACTTCAATTGCTGCCACCAAGGAGTTGTTTGATAGTAAGAGACAAGAGACAGGCACAGAAGAAACCGCTACCGAGAAAGAGGGAGAGCTGGCTGTGCTTTCCAAATCTTTTCTGATTGTGACCCACAGTAAGGAAAAGCTTTTAGGGGCCGGCCCCGTGGCCGAGTGGTTAAGTTCGTGGGCTCTGCTTTGGCGGCCCAGGGTTTCACCAATTCGGATCCTGGGCGAGGACATGGCACCACTCATCAGACCGTACTGAGGTACCCTCCCACATGCCACAACTAGAAGGACCCACAACTAAAAATATACAACTATCTACTAGGGGGCTTTGGGGAGAAGAAAGAAAAATAAAATCTTTAAAAAAAAAAAGAAAAACTTTTATGTCACGAGCCAGTACACACATACACACACTCTCACACCGGACATACATACACATACTCACACATACACACTCACACACCACACATCGCACACACACGCTTGAAATCAAGAAGTCACGACACAGCACATACTCTTCCTCCGTGTGAAGTCTCCGGCATTTTGTATTCTCTCCCCTTCCATTTAGTTTGATTTTTCAAATAATGCTGCTCAAACCCCACTAAATAGATTCTCTAGCCTCTGATGGGTCATGACCCATGGTTTTGAAAATCACTCTTTCAGACAGCTCTGGACAAGGATGTTTATCCTGCCTGAAACCAAGGAAACAAAACCCCTGCTTCTGACCCCAGCCGCCTTTTGGAGGCACCTTCCGTTGGAGGGAGGCAGCAGGACCAGCAGCGCATACGTATACTCAGGAGAGGCTGGTTTCCCCAAATTCCTGAGCTTGCCCCGAGATTTGCAAGAGAAACACCCAGGAAATCTCCTGGACTTTTGCTGAGCTCCCAGGATCATGTCCTTGGCCTCAAGGCATCCCCCCCACTCCCCCCAACCCCCCCCACTCCCCCCAACCCCCCCCCCCCACCTTCTGTAGCAGTCACTGGGCTCAGAGAGGACTGTACCAACCGCTTCTCTGGGGTTGGCTGTCTGCATGCTGAGTGAGACATCTTGTTACCTGTCGTCTCATCTTGGGGTGGCCAGAGGACCAGCCCATAGATAGGTTCTCTTAGTTTTTTTAAAGAGAGAACCTCTGTGGAGATACAGACAGAGGGCAACACAAATAATCAACAGAGAGAAAAGTTTCAGAATATTAGAGTCCATTGCCTTGGGCCCAAGCCCATTCTGACTCTTTCTTCTATTCATGAAGAGTCCAGCAAGGCCCCCACTCTAACCCACCACTGTTTTATCAGCCACCCACCACTAAGACCCTCGAGGACCTCAACTGAGGCTGTTTTTATGTCGAATTTATTATATTTGATAACCTTTGAAATTTATGTTCATTACCCAAAGTCTAGTCTTCTTAATGGACTCTCCTATTAGTTTTAAATTTGTAACTCTTGAGTTTTTTAGGTACACAATCATATCACAGGCAAATAGAGATAACTTCGTCTTCTTTACTCTAAAAGCTATACCTTTTATTATTTCTAGAACTTCCATAGCAGCGTTAGGTAGCAGAAGATGGCAGGACTCCAGTTCTGATTTTATTGGGAATGCTTTAGCTCTTTACCCTTCAAGCTGATGCTGTCTATTTGGCACGAGATGCTGTCCCATGACACTTAGTTCCTTTAAGAAGTTGTATTTTTTCCAATAAGAATGATTGTTGAACTTTATTAAATGCTTCTTTGGCATCTATTGATATTTTTTCTGCTTTTATCTTTTAATTTGAAGTATGAATTAATAGATTTCCCACCATTAAATTCCCCTGTCTCCCTGGAATAAGCCTTCATTGATGTATTGAAATATCGTGATGAATCTATGAATATATTTGCACATATTTTATTTAGAATGTTTGTAACTGTATTAATAACACGCTATGTTTGACAAAAGTACTGATATTAGAAAAAAGGTTATTTACATAAAAAGAAAAGTCTCATTTTCTATCTTTGTCAGAGTTTATGAAGTATGAGAAGTCTCTTTTCTTTGAAAGTTTAAGTGAATTCCCCAGTGAAACCTTCTCAATCTGGGACTTGGGGAGGAGGCAATGCTTTGATTTTAATTTCTGTTATTTAACTATGTTTTAAAATTTTTTTCATTGTTATAAATCTAGTCATATTTCCACTTGGATTATGGCTTTTTATTTAATACGTGGGCAGGAAAGAAATGTCTCTTATTGATGGTTTGAACTTCGTTGACTTATGATTGTGTCCAGTTTTGTCATGTAGCTTAAAAGCCACATTTTTTCATTTCTGATTTTCATGTATAATTTTTCTTGATGAGATTTCCCAGACACCTCCCAGACCAACCCTCAAAGACCCAGCTTTGGGGTTTATTTATTAATTTGCTTTTATTCTGGTTATTGTTTTTGTCTTTCAAAAATAAATGGATAAAAAATTTCCTATAAAATGTTTAAAGAACTCAGGAGTATTCAGAACAAGAAGGGACAGCCTCCCCACACTGCTCCCGCCCCCCTCAACGGTCATCGCTGGCAGGTGGTGGGGGGTGCCCCCTCCTCTCCACCCCCTTCCTAGGCATTTTATGTATATATATGTACATATGTGTGTATAGTATACCCCAACATAACAGGTTACGCCATAGAGATTGCTCTGATTTGCTAATTTCACTTACTACGTTGCAGAGAGCCATTCTCTCCATCAACATTTATTAAGAGATAGCGATGTGTCCATTTCTGTTCCAGGGTCTTGGGGTGCCCACGTGGACAAAGCAGAGGTCTTCACCCTCATCCAGCTTACATTCGGCTGTCCTTCCACGTCAGAACTTGTGTCACCTAATTCTCTTTAACGGCCGCATAATTGATTTAAGTCTCCCCCATTGATGACATCTAGACTTCCCCCAAGGTTTTTACTACTCCAGACAGGCAGCAGTGAACGTTCTTGGTCTTGGCGCACCAGCAAATATTTCTGGAGGATGGTCTCTAAGAGGCAAATTTGTTGGGGGGAGGATGAGCATATTGTAGATTTTGATAAGGACTCACATCTTATTATTAAGAAGTTCTTTTTTTAAATTTCAAATTTCCGAGGGGTTAGAATATTTTTTAAATCTTGTTGATTTTTTACGTTAATGCACTCGAGTAGAGAACTTTGTCTTTCTTTGTCAGTTTGTTTCTTTGAAAAAGGTGCATCTAAGGTCCTCCCGGTGTGGTTCCGTGCAAGGCAACAACCAGGCTATTGGTCCTCCAAGGCGTTCCCTCCCGAACCTTCCAGGTGGAAGCAGTTTACCTTCTGCAACTGTTTCTAAGTTTCTGGATGCTTCCATCAGTATCTTTGGGCTGCCTGGGACCTTCCTTCTCCCCACCAGCGACATCCTTGGTCCTTATTACGTGATGGAGATTGCTCCATCATGGCGATGCCTGCACTTTGCATCTTGGGCGAGAAACCGTTGGCTAGGCTGGAGCTGTGGGCAGGCTTCTTTCCCACGTCTTTTCTTTTTTCGTTGTGCACTAGGAACTCTGCCCAGGTAAGTTGCTCAGACAAGACTCTAGGCCAAAACACATCCTTCTACAACCTGTCTAGACTGAAAAAGGGGATAGAGCCACATTCTTCCCTTCGCCAGTGGGATGCTGGGGCACCCCACAAATCTCTGCCATTTGCTTCTGTCTATGGACATGCAGACAGCCACATTTTCCTTTGTTTTGTTATTGTTGTTTGCTTGCTTGCTTGAGTTCAACAACTGTCCTTGTCCTTCCCCAGAACCTAACAAACAGATTTGTGTTTCTCTTTAAAACCTTTACCACTTGGCATTTCTGGTCATTTTTGAAACCATGGCGCAGGATTTCACTGAGTCTTGTTTCCTTTAGGTGTCATCTATAAATGCTATGACATGACTTCACATTTTACTCTAATCTCACGTGTGTCTACGTCATATTTCATGGACTTACTGTGATCTGTTAATGGCTTCAACTATGTATGTGATTCTTTTCAAAATATATTTTGTGTTTGACTTTTAAGTTCCTGGGTACCATGTTGCCTGTTACACGGAAGCTCATTAATGGCAAATATTAAGATCTCTGGGGTCAGATTGCTTGAATTTAAATCTTGAGTCCACCACTCACTACTGAGATCTTGACTTAATTCAATGTTTGATAAATATTTGTTGAGTGTCCACTATGTGACATGCACTGTTCTAGGTGCTGAGCCTAGAGCAATAAACAGGACATACAAGAACCCTATGTCATGGAGCCTACACTGGGGGGCAGTGGATAAACTGGAAGAGGGAGGTCATGAGAAACAGCAAAGCTCCAGGAGGTTGGATGATGATAAATACTATAGAGAAATAGAAAGGAGAACAAGGGGAGAAAGAGATGTGGGGGCCACAGTCTTACACAGGATGGTCAGAGTGATACTCGAACAAAGATCTGAAGGGAGTCAGGTTATAGGGTCATATGGACAGCTTGGGAAATGTCTTCCAGGCAAAGGGCACACCAGATGCAAAGTCACTCTTATCCCAAACTCACAGCTGGAGACAATCATGGTAATTTTGGTGAGAGATGAACCAGGGCAGGGACTGGGGATGGAGAAGTGTGGATGGGTTTGAGATATGTCCTAGAGGTAGGCTTGACTCAGCGTTGGATTCTGTGGCTGGTAGAGTCCTCAAGAAGAAGAAGCTGAACGGTGACCCCCTTTCCCCAGGTTTTTAGTTTGGGTGATGGAGGTGCCGTTGCAAAAGGACAGTTGGAGAACAATCTAGAATCCCAGTGATTGCTAGTAAGCATCTACGCCCCTGGCCTGGGGTGGAGGGCGGTGTGACATCATTCTAATCTCATCTCAATATGACAAGGGAGATGTGACTGGACATCTTGGCATGTTTTCTGCCTCCCACAAAATTCAGAACTGGGGCAGGACCAATTCAGTGGATACGGGGTATTAGCCGTCCCAGTTACAAGGAGATGGGAACAGCAGAAGCAATAAAACGAGGCAGAGATATCTGCTGGGTGAGCTTCTCAGTCTCTCTCTTTACAAGTAGATGCCAAATTTACTTTGTCTTAAGACTCAACTGCAGAGCTGGTAGTGAAAAATGAATAAACTGAAAAAAAGAAAAGAGAAAGAAGAGCGTTTTGTTATTCAGAACTGTAAGGGCCTCTAGGAGAATGCTCCTGACAAACAGCAAACCCCAGGTGAGCACAGCACCTTGATCCTTCTTGATGCGCAGATTCACAGAGGGAGCAGGGCAGAGTCAGCTGCTCTGCAGGGATGAGGAAGAAGAACTGGGAGCTTCTGGTCTCCACTGGATGGAGGGGAGAGGAAGTGAGAAGGGAGGAAGGGCCAGGACGATGGCAAAGTGTTGGGCACGGCAGAAAGTGGGTCCTCCCATAACTACCTCTTCACATCTTCGGGAACATCTACAGCACTCACAAGCTTAGAGAGAAAGAGTTCTTTTTTTTTTTTTTGAGGAAGATTAGCTCTGAGCTAACATCTGCTGCCCATCCTCCTCTTTTTTTTTTTTTTGCTGAGGAAGACTGGCCCTGAGCTAAGATCTGTGCCCATCTTCCTCCACTTTATATGTGGGACGCCTGCCACAGCACAGCCTGCCAGGTGGTGCCATGTCTGTTCCCAGGATCAAACTGGCAAACCCCAGGCCACTGAAGTGGAATGTGTGAACTTAACTGCTGCACCACCAGGCTGGTCCCAGAGAGAAAGTTCTTGAAGCAAGGGGCTGAGTTTCAAGACTGAGTGACATGCAGAAGGCAGGGGAGGCTTGGAAGGGGGAGGACCTCAAGACTCTGCAAAAATGCCTAGGTTTGAATGCCAGTTCTGTTTGACTCTTGATTTTTCACTAAAACTCCACAAAAACACCCCATGTCCTGAAATTTTAGTGGTAGCTGAGAGGGTTAGATTTGAGACAATATTTTCACCTCTTCAAGGCGTAGCCTGGCTATGAGTGGCCAGCTGGGTCAAACAGTTATTTCAGAGCCCTTTCTCACTCCCATTATACTGTTCAAGCTTTCTTGCTTTTTTTCCCTTTTTCTGTCTTTTAATTTTCCTCTTCTGGCTCTCATTTCTTTGGTAATAATACCTCTGATCTGCCCCTTAAGTAAAATATCCCCTTCTGGAACAACATACCTACATCTAGAGTCAGGATATCAGAAACGATGTAACTTCAATTCTTCTACTACAGATGGGGAAACTGAGCTCAGTCCAGAGGCTTCTTTGCCTCCTCCCCCTCCTCTCCTCCCCCCTTTGCCTCCTCCCCCCTCCACTTCCTCTCCTTCCACTTCTTCCTCCTCCCCCTCCCCCTCCTCCTCCCCCTCCTCCTCCTCCTCTCCCTCCTCCTCCTCTCCCTCCTCCTCCCCTTCCTCTCCTCATCCTGCCTCTCCTCCTCCATTACCTCCTTCTCCCCCTCCTCCTCTCCCTCCTCCTCCCCCTCCTCCTCCTCCTCCTTCTTGCTCCTCGTCTTTTTCCATGATGTATGCCACTGAAATAGCCTCTGCTGTTTCATCAGTTGATTCTTCTACCACGGTTTTTCACAGAAATATTTGATCTAGGAACATCTGCTACTGTCTGGAACATATTTTTTTCCCTAGTACTTGACTTTGCACTTCCTATAGCTGTCAGAGGAGCGACGTCTCACAGAGTCTGTGACAATGCTCAATATTCCCGAACAAACATCAGTGATGCTTACGGCTGGAATCGTGTCAATCTGGCAAAACGGGCCAGCTGCCTTCCTGGCTAACAGACGTCTTAATCACGCTGGCTCAGCGATGCTGATATTGCAAGTAATACTGGTTCATTGTTGCTTTAGGAATAAAAATGATATCTCTGGGTGGTTTCTGAGGCTCTTCCAGTTGGGCTAGCTTTTGCAGATTGCGAATATTAACATGCAGGACTTCTGACCCTCTCCCGGACACAGCACCATCGCTTCAGCGTCCTGTGTCTGCTGGGCTCGGTAGCTCATCTCTGGGAACTTCAATTGCATAGGTCCCTCCCAGCTGAGGCCTTGAGTTAATTAACTCTATCGTCAAGGTCCCTGTTGTTAAAAGAGGCTTATGGAGATGCATTTGACAGGTTTCCTTTCAAGCTCTCGATGCCAGTGGGGGATAAAAGTGTTTGCAATGTTTCTCTCTCCAAACCCCTGTGTTCCTGCTGTTTCAAACTCCTATGGCTTCTATACGAATGCGGCTCAATCTGAGGCTTGCATTTACACTTGTGGTCTTGCTGATGAGTATCATTCGTCTGATAAAGAGCATGACTTTCTCTCTCCCTCACTTTTTCTCTCTCTCTAAATAATGTTCAATTTGAGATCCAGGTTCAACTGCTATTTCAGGCCTTCACTATTTTTTGGAGGCTCCAGTGTCGTGTAAAACTTATATTAAATAAACATGAATGCTTTTCTCCTGTTAATCTGTCTTTGTTGGTTCAGTTTTCATACCCAACCAGGGACCCTGAGAGGGTCGATGAAAACTTTTTCCTCAGTTACACGTGTTTAAAGTAATAATTAGAATAAAAGAGAAACTGTTGTATGATGTCCCGTGGTGTTCTTAACAGGTTATGTAATCAAAGAAAATCTTTTACAACCTTACACACCTCTCATTCTAAATGGAAGAAAGTCATGACAGTTAAGGATATTTGTGGGGCCGGCCCCATGGCAGAGTTGTCAAGTTCACGTGCTCTGCTTTGACAGCCCAGGGTTCATTGGTTTGGATCCTGGGCGTGGACCTACACACTGCTCATCTGGCCATGCTGTGTAAGCATCCCACATAGAAGAACTAGAAGGACCTGCACTTAACGCCTCCTTAACTTTATCACTACATGAAGACAGAGAAGCTAAATACGACTTAGTGCTAAAGGGACACTTGAAAGTATAAGAAATAATCGTAAAGCAAAACAAGAGAATTGAGAATTTAAAAATTCAGAGATTACGATTCAGAAAGAGAGGATAGATTGGTGGTTGCAGGATGGGATGGCTGGAGGTGACCCAAGTAAACTTCCACTTATAAGATGAACAGGTTCTGGGGACGTAACGTGCAATGTGGCGACTACTGTTAACCATACCGTATTATATACTTGAAAGCTGCTGAGAGACTAGATCTTAAAATTTCTTATCACACGCAAACACAAAAATGGCAATTATGTGAGATGAAGGATGTGCTATCTAACCTTATTGAGGTCATCATTTTGCAATATATACGTACATCAAATGGTCACATTGTATACCTTAAACTTACACAATGTTATATGTCAATTATATCTAAATAAAGCTGGAAAAAAAATTCAGAGATGACACAAAATGAACAGAGGAAGCTGACATTTTCAGATATCTTTGAGAAAGTAACTTCGAGAAAGGACACTGTATCTGTTTCTGAGTTTCCTGGCAACCAAGGCCAGAAGAAAAATACAGACAACCTCAGCAGTTGAAAAGGAAATCAGACGCATTTATCTGTGTAATGCAACTACACTTAGGATGAAATATGTCTCCAAAGGTTGTTCTTGGATATTGAGCAACATTAAAAGGTAGCATTTGCAGTTGCTGTTTTATAAAAGACACAAAGACAATTTAAGCAAAAGCTTCCTGGACGAATTTTCTATCACGTTTGAAAACATATTGCCAATTATAAATCAGTAGCATTGGTCCTGTGACAGGTTAAGAAAATATGCTCCAGGCATTTTGTTTTCTGAAGGTCTTGCTAATAGGAATAGTCTAGAAGAATCAGCAAGCCATATGTCCTTAGCCATCATGACACCTCAGGGCTTCAGTGAAACCTGAGCAGCAGCTGGAGAGAGAAGGCTGCCTTCTCTGCCAGACTCTCTCAAGTCCACACTCTGGCCATCGATCTCCCTAGGTACCCTGGAAAAACACCAGTTCTGTCAGATATTCCTGGGTGCCCTACCAAAAAGCTTTCAAAGCAGAGTATTGAGATGTGCTGGTCTCAATAAAGTTAAATCCATTTCTTTTTTTTTTTTAAGGCAACCTTTTTTTGGTGAGGAAGATTGGCCCTGAACTAACATCTGTTGCCCATTTTCCTTTTCTTTTCTCCCTAAAGCCCTAGTAAATAGTTGTATATCCTAGTTGTATGTCATTCTAGTTTTTCTTTGTGGGATGCCGCCACAGTATGGCTTGATGAGTGGTGTGTAGGTCGATGCCAAGGATCCGAATCAGTGAAACTCCGGGCTGCCAAAGTGGAGCACATAAACTCAACCACTCAGCCATGGGGCTGGCCTGTCTTTTTCCTTGCTGAGGATACTCGTAGCCTTTAACACACTAGGGTGCCTTTTGAATGTCCAAGGAACATAGAGTGTCCAATTCCCCAATTTGGTTGACCATGGAAACCTCTTCCTCTTTTGTTTTGCTTTGTTTTGTTTTTTAAATGTGGTTGCCTTATTATCTCTTTCTCCTCAACACACGGTTTGGGGAACGCTGGACTGTGGTATCTGTTGAAATAAGAGCCATAAGCTTTATATGACAAACATTGAAAGCGTCATAGTTCGCATTCCGTCATTCAGAGCCAAGCTTGCAGACTCCGATGAAGACGGTAGCTCACAGCAGGTGCCTGATTGCCTGATTCATCCTCTTCCATTCTCCCACTGAAAGACCCATGAGAAGGCACATGCAAAATTGCAAAACTGCAGAATTGCAACCGCACCAGAAGCTAAGAATATCAATTAAAGCTTGGCCCCATCTAGGAGGGATTTCTGCCAATGGTGGTGCAGAGGAGGACGGGCTGAGAAACTCTCATTAGCTGATGCACAATGTGGCTTCTGAAACAGAGCACTGAGATCAGGCAAGAGGGAGCCAGGCCCTTTCCAGTGGTGTGAGCAAGTGCTGGGCAGTGAGCTCCAGGCAGGACGGGAATTGCATCCTGAAGTGAAGAGGCACTTCCTTCTCCCAGCTACCCACAGCCCTGCTAATCTTATCTTGTGAAGAGCGCGTCCACCAGTGAGGCAACCCGCAGCTCCTGGTCATCTGCAAACACTCTTCCCCTCCTCCAGGAAGGAAGGGCCTTGGGGAACACCTGTTGACACCAGAAATGTGGCTAATGGCCCTCCCTCTGATGAGGATTTTTAGGCTGCTTAATTTTAAAACACGGTTTATGACGAGGATTTTTAGGCTGGTTAATTTTAAAACTGCAGATGAGAACCAGGCTCCGAGGAGTGGAATTTGCTTGCCCTTTGATCAGAGACAATTGCATTTGTGAAGGAAATCTCCATGCCTCCCTCTCTGCGCCAGGAGGAAGGGGGGATGGCCTTATCTCTGGAAACTCTTAATGGGGAAGGCAAGAACTTAAGTTGTTTACTGTCTGGCAACCTCATGTAACTGACCCCCCACCCCAAAATCCTCCTTTGTCTTTAGCTGAAGATAATATTTGAGCGGTGACTTCTGCCATTTACTCAATCCGGTTTGATTCTTATCTAAAAGTTGTGGGACCGCCCAATGGCCGGACCCTACCGGCACTGGTACCATTTTAACTTTTTTTCCTTTGTCTTGTAAAGAGATGACTCACGTACCCATGCCTTAAATTTAGCCCTAACCCTCAACTCGGGGCAGCAGCAGGAGCTCTGACTGCCCGTGGGTCCTGTCCCCACACACCAGCTCTGCCTGCCCATGGGTCCTGTCCCCATGCCAGCGGGGGCAGCAGAAGCGGTGGCAGCAGAAGCTCTGACTGCCCATGGGTCCTGTCCCCATGCTATTCTATACTATTCTCTAAATAAAAGAGCACTACTGCCAGATCTTGAGAGTCTAAGAAATCTTTCTTTTGACTCCTCGGCTCACCGACCCCGCATCACCTCCTGCTAAGGCCCCTAGGAGGGAATTCTGTTAGCACCAGAGTGGACAGGGAGGATCCCATGGGGTGGATGCTAGAGCTTTCTACAGCTCGGCTCTAGTGGGCTCCCACAGCCTGGTTCCGAATGCTGTCAAAGGTTATTATTTTACTAGATATGAAGTCGGTAGAGAGACATCAGGTTTTGGGCAGATGGTGAAGTATCTTATAACTTAGAGATAATGTTAGCAACGTTAAAAACAGACATATAGGGGCCGGCCCCATGGCCGAGTGGTTAAGTTCGCACGCTCCGCTTCGGCAGCCCAGGGTTTCACTGGTTCAGATCCTGGGCACGGACATAGCACCGCTCGTCAAGCCATGCTGAGGCGGCGTCCCACATGCCACAACTAGAAGGACCTACAGCTAGAACATACAACCATGTACTGGGGCTTTGAGAAGAAGAAGAAGAAAAAAAGAAGACTGGCCACAGATGTCAGCTCAGGTGCCAATCTTAAAAAAAAAAGAAGCTATTTATCTTCCAAATTATAGTAGGAAAAAAGAGATAGTTCATAGAGCAAAAGACAGAAAAGAGAAAAAAATCAAGGGTGCATAAAACCCCAAAAAGCATAAAAGTAAGATGACAAAAGTAAGAGGGAACACACTATTTGAAAGAATTAACAAAACAGTTAAAGTCTCCTTTCCAAAGACTCTAAGACTGGATCAAAGAGGAAATTTAAGTGTGTGCTGTTGATCCGACACTTGCCTAAAACAAAAAGACAAACCAGATTTTTTCTTTTAAAGGTAGACAAAGACTTATCAGGGTCACACAAATACAATAAAGCAAGATTTTAAAAAACGCTACCAGACAAAATAATATGCAAGGGAAAATCATTAAACAGGAAAGAGGACTTCAGGCTGGCGATGATGCAACCATGGTGAAACTTCAGTGATTGTTTATTAACGTGCCAAAGAAAATAGCTCTGACGGATTTAAAGCGAAGACTGTTCAAGATGTTCGAAGAAATTCACTACAGAAAAATTTGCAGTAGGAGATTTTAGCAAACCAAGATAAGGTTTCCTTTGCAAGTCGAGGAATGGACGGAAAATCTTAAGAAGCACAGAAAATTTGGACAATAAAGTAATATAGCCAATTAAGGATAGTGATTAATATGTATAGACTCGAAACAAAAATGTAGCTACTTTTCCAACATCTATGGGGTATTTACAAAAGTAACTGTTAAACGGTGCAGAGGAAAGTATTGAATTGCAGAAGAGGCTATATTGTATAAACTTCACAATTAAACTAGAAGTTAGTAACTAAAACTTGAGCAAAACAAAACAAAAATAGTCGGAAAAGTTGAAACACGTTTCTAGACAACTCTGATTCGGAAGAAGAGTCTAATTCCTTGAACACGCTGAGAGCTCTCAACTTCTGTCCGTGATTCTGGTGCACTGAGACCATTCATCGTCACCTGCAAAGTCGGTCTCTATTTTCATGAAAATCACGTTTTCAGAGACCCTGAAATTGGCACTGGGAAATGCTGAACTTAACTGCAGAAACAGACTACAGAACAATATGCAGCATATGCTCCTAATTTTCAAGCTAAAAATAAACAGAAACAACAAAGAACATGAACCAATCATTGACAGTGACTATGAGACAAAATTATAGGCAATTTAAATTTGCTGTCATAATTCTCCACCGACACAGGGCACCCACCTCTCTATCCTTCTCGTGACTCTGGTCCAAGAAAGCAGTTCTCTGCCTCTTTGAGCCCAGACCAACACTAGGAAGCATCCAGTACATCTTTGTGGGGTCCCTGACTGTGTGCATGGATTCACAGGAAACTGGTGACCATGTTCACATTGGGGCGAAGGACCAGAACGTTAGGGGCCTGCCGAAGACGTGTCTTTATTTTATACTGTTCAGTTTTGATGGACTTTTTAGGACATGTATTTATTCCTTTTTCAAATATGTAAATGAAAAGATCAAATAAAAATATAAAGGCATCATATTCTGCCTCCAAGCTTACCACCAAAATTTGGAGACAACTCAAAAACAGTCCCTGGCACTAGAGCTTAGGAACCTGGGGAGGGTCTCAGTGCTCACCCAGGCCACCTGTGTGGAGCTGATTTCCCCATCAATTCATGTTTAGGCCTGGGGAGAATGGTGGGATTGGAAGATGTTGACAACTGGCATTTTAATAAAAGCATTGAGGTCATCATTACGGAAAAAAAGAGAGAAAGAAAACTCCTTACATTGGACTTTCTTACACTGGTCTCATGGTTTGGCACCATGCATATCATAAAGAACATTCTGGAACAAGAGAGTATTTCGGATCTCCAAGGGCTAGGCCGAGCTTGGGGCCCATCCCAAAGGGAGAAAGAGCTGGTGGTTCTGGGAGCAACTGTAGAGAGGCCAACTGGGCTGTCTGCACAATGGACTGATGGCCCCTCGGAAGGATTGGGGAGTGAGGGACATCCACTTAATCCAGGGCCGAGAGGGCAAAGGCCATTTGGAGCATGGTCTGCTCCACAGCTCCTCCTAAGCCCCTTCCTAAGGAGAGGCCAGTGAGGGTGCAGGCAGCTGTTTCGCCTACATCTCTGCAGGTGTGCACGGCAGCAGTGTGCTGAGCTCTTGAACGAGCCTGGCACAAAGGTAGGTCCCCTCTCTCTGGAACATTCCATTTCCTACCCACCTCTCACCTGGACAACCATACCCAATATTTGTTTCTCAGGCTCTTTTCTGGGGAGTCTCGAACCCCTGAAGCTGAGGTGGACACTCCTCTGCTAGTTTCTAACAAAGCACTGATTACACCACATTGGAAGTGTCCCTTGGTCCTGTGAGGCCTCTGAAGGTGAGGGCTGTACTTACTGAGCATCACATCTCCAGAACTCTACGTGGGGTATCGCCCCTGTTAAGGAGTGACCAATGCTTTTTCCCTGGCTGCAGCTCATCTGGTGTCCATGAGAGCTGGAGGGCATTGCCCTTCAGGAGGCTGGGTCCTTGGGTAGACCCACGTCCTTGGTGCTGGCACTGGCAGCCTCAGTCCAGGCAGAGCAGGTGCTGGCAGCAAGCAGCCCCCTTGGAGCCCACCCAGTAACAGCTCAGAGCGCAGGACCTGAGAGGGAGAGAAGCCTCTAGTACTCCTGAGCACAGCTGAGACAGTCCTGGGGTCCTCTTGAAATAGCTGGGAAGGGAACCTTCTAGAATGAGGACTGAAGTTCCCAGAATACTGAGTGTCAGCAGAGCCCTAGGAAAACTGCATATGGCTATTATCTTGACCCTGGTTTTCCCCGCAGTCCCATGGCCAAGAAACCACGGATCACACCAAATCACTCATTAGTCATTTTTCTAGAAAATAATGCCTTGATGAGATAAATTGCAGCCGTTGCTCTTAAGACCAAGATGTTTCCTATGTTGCAATGAGAAGTTGTGTCAATGAATAAAAAGCATCTATTTATTTATTCATTGATGGTCAGTAATCTTTCTTGGATTCTAAATCTTGGGCAAGTTTTTTGGTTTGTTTTGTGGTTGAGTTTCTCGTTTGGTGGTTTTGTTTTACACTGTGGGTTTGTAGCAGAATCAGCCGGGAAGTCAGCACTCCAGAGAAGGTCTGGATGACTTCCTCGGATTCATCGTGTATCAGGACAACTCTGAGCAGGCGCCCTGCACCCCCGTGCAGTCTGATAATGCCTTTATTTCTGCAAGACAAGACGACAGTTCCTTAATCAACCAGGTTAATATTCCAGACCACTTGGCGGGCTTTAAGTCGAATGTCCTCATTTTCTAGGTCAGGAAATTGAGGCACAGGGCCTGGCTCAAGGTCACGCACTCCACAGGATCAAGCTTACATGACAGGACCTGCATCGTGGGCATGCCACGTGTGCAGTCACACAGAGTCCCATGCTCAGAGGGTTCTGTGCTTGATTTTTATGATCTGCTGTTGCCCATCTTGAAATTCTTCATAATTTTTGAACCAGAGGCCCCACGTTTTCTTTTTGCACTGGGCCTTGCAAATTACATGGCTGGTCCTGTGGGCGGAACCAGGGTTAGAACACAGGCCCTGTGAGTAAGCCTGGTGAATTTCCCACCACCCCACCCTGATAACTGAGCTCTGGAGAAGCTGAATTAGCACATTTCCCTGCTCTAAGATTAAAAGCTAAAAGGTGGAAGCCTTCGTGGTTTCCTCCTGGGCTTGAAAGCCTCTGATGACTGACATCCCAGATTTCCTGGTTGCTGTATCATTCCACCCCAGGCAAGAGAGCTGCTGCTTTTTCTTCCTGTAAAAACTACCTCCTAGGACACTTGATTGCTATCGATCATAGGGCTACAGGCCAAATTGGCGTCAGGGTCAGAAGAGATAAAACGGTCAGGAGAACTCAGACAGTTTTAAGAAAAATATATTGGGCAAAGAGAACCTAAAAGCACTGAGAGAGCTGCTGAAATTGGGAGACATTACGAGCCTAAAAAATGAGGCCAAATCTTCTCCACCAGCTTTATTCCACATCTCTCTCATGAAAACTATGGCATGGGTCTCTTGTTAAGGCTACATCGGTGCAGAGAAGCGGTATATTTCTTTCCATCGCAATGATAGTGCTTCTTAGCTGCCGTAGCTCATCTGCAGCTGAGTAGAAGGAAAAGGGTGTCTTAAATAGATGAGAATTTTTGGCAAAGGATAGTTTTTCTTGACAACCTCATCTGTACAAATGCCCCATATCCATGAGATGCCCATTTTCCATAGTACCTTGGGTTGCATGCTTATTCTTGTTGAATTCTTGAGAGTGAATTGTGTGTCTTACCACAGTGGGATCCCTTCACCCCATCAGACAAGACCCACTAAGCTCCCAGAGTAACTCAGAAGAGGAAAAAGCAGGCTAGCTCAAAGAGACCAAGTGGAGCATGTTCACATCCTTGTGGCATCGTCCACACCCTGGCATCCAGTGTGGGATTCTGGTCCAAGAAGCAAGATTACCATCCACATTTTAGAAACCACAATTTTATAATACCTGCCTCTCAACTGACTCTCAATTAGTTTAACCATTTGGGGGATAAATCAGTGAGAAAAATTAATGACCACTAATTTCAGGATGAAATTTCCAGAAAAAAACGTTAACAGTTCTTAAATGACTCACGTTCCCAGATGGTCCTTTAGAAGATCCAACGTTTCCTAAATTTCACTTATCAGGAGAGCTACCTTCTCAACAGGGAAACACAAAGTTTTATAGGCAAAGGATGCAGGAAGATAGTCCACGTCTTCTACTCTCATGGCCGTCGGAGAGGAGACAGCTGGAAAGTCAGTTACTGAATCGCTTGGCCAATGAACTATTCCCCCTTCAGGAGATATCGCTGGATCCTTTGTTAAGACTCAAAGGAAAATGAAAAATGATGCATGATGTCTACCTACTCCTCTCCCATTCTGTCTCCATATTAGAATATTCTGTTGTAATTCCGTTTGATTAACATCAGACCTCTATTGGGTCAGCTATTGAATGCGGCAATGATGTTTCACTCCCACGGAAGTGTTCTATTTTCTGGAAAGAGGGGAGTTTC
Organism: Equus asinus; assembly: GCF_041296235.1. Taxonomy (NCBI): domain Eukaryota; kingdom Metazoa; phylum Chordata; class Mammalia; order Perissodactyla; family Equidae; genus Equus; species Equus asinus. Next base: position 7,040,410 of record NC_091808.1, on the reverse strand, counting down.
CAAAGCAGCCTACTGACATGCAATTTGGAGTCTTTCCTCCCAGATCACCAGGAAGCCAGGGGCCACGTGCAGGGCTGCCAGAGCTTCTTGACTGCCCGTCTCAAGCAATGAGTCCCTGCCGCCTGCCCCCGCCTGCTCACCACCTGCAGGTTGTTCTGCACCCCAGGGCCTGTGTGGGCATCTTAGCAGCATCTGCCTTTACCCTTCACGTTCGAGACCCGTGACAGCTGTCTGCTGACTAGACGGAGCCCGGATAACGAAAAGGCAGGAAGGCAGAGGGATGTCTCACGTGGTCTGCCCTGGGGTGTGTGTGCAGTGTGCAAAGTGACAGTGACTCAGAGTGCTCTCCCTGGAGAGGAACCACCAGCACCGTGTCCTGTGACTTGCATTGTCATCCTGTGACATGTTCCTGTGAAGCCACTTCGTGGTGGGTGAGAGGGTGGGAGTCCTCACCCTCGCTTCTAGCAGCACGCGACAGCTGCTTGCAAACCTGCGAGCTAAACACAGCAAGAACCACCAATATTGGGGAGCAGGCGCTGTGCTGCGTGCTATCCCACTCTCCGTGTCTTAACGTAGAGACAAGGAAACAGGTCGAGAGAAGAAAAGCAAGTTAGGAGAGCCCGCAGAGCCAGGACCTGCCATTTGCAATCTGACACCGGTGCCTAGGCTTCCACTCTCCACACCTCCAGTCCCCCCTTGCTCTTCCCTATTGGGAGCCAGCACTTCCAGGAATGAAGATGCTTGTCTCATGGCTCCCTGTGTCAAGGCTTCTAATGCCCAAACCCAGGCGATTAGAGAGGGACGGTACTGGTACAGGCTTCTCCAAATGGAGGGCATGCCAATGGCACGCCAAATCTCCTGTGACTTTCTTCTGTCCCTGTCCCATTCCAGGGCCTTTCCTTACCAACCTGATTCAATGCCTGGAAGGAGTACAGTTTACACTGTGATTCTGAGGAGCAAGGGACAACTGAGGAAGGAGGTTGGGGACCCGACATCTATCTTTGGTATTTCAGATTCCTCCGTCCGGCTCAGGGTTCATTTGCCATCCCGAGGGCACAGCACCCAGGTCTGGCAGAAAGCGTGTTTAACTAGGCGTAGTCCTGGGGTTCTATATGAGCTACATGAAGAAGTTCAATGGGCTTGTCAGAATAACCTAATTTCGGACAGGAGTGACACAAATGTGAATGTGAGGAATAGGCATGGGGGGAGAAGCCACTGGATGACGAGGGAAGAGCAGAGGGAGGGCGGATTCCCCAGACCAGAAGCTTCTTCTCTAGCAATGCTTCCAGGGCTGCCGTGAAAGCACAGTGAGCCGGAGCCTTTCAAGGAGGCTGGATGGTCACGGCAGCAGGACACCCAGAGTGACATCCTAGGCAGGGTCACCAGAGCCCTGAGCTGGGCCTTTGATGTTCAAGTCAGAACATCAATCACTTAGGGAGTCTGCACCGGGCCTCCCTTGAGCAATTAACAGCACTGGCTAACCTCACAGCCGTGTGTGTGCGAAACACCTACGCACGTTGAAAACCAGTAATAAAACAAACACCTGGGCGTCCACAACAGGATAAAAGTAAGGTGTTCCCAGCACTACAGGGCTCCCGGTGCCCCTCCAATAGCTTCCTTCCTTCCTTGACTTACAGGTTGAACACACTCTTGTTTTTCTTTATAATTTTACTGCCTGATTTAGTTTAGAAAAACAGAGTGATAAGCACAAATTTAGTTGTATAAAGAAAGGGCTGTGTCGCTGCTAGTACATGAAGGCTCCCGGGAAAATGAGTTAAACGTCTCTGGGTCACAGTCTGGCTTCTGCTTTCCTGAACATTTGCAGGAGCCCCTTCTGGGCAAGCCATGAGTGAGAATTTGAATGAATTCTGGGAGCCAGAGGGACCGCCTTCGTTGGGGCGTCAGGCAGAGTGGGATCGTGGACCACCAGCAGAAATGTGGTCTAAGTAAGTGTGTTGGTCTGCACTTTGTGGCTAAGTCCAGACACTTTGGTAGAGTGAAATAATGCTTCTCAAGGGGACCAGGGACCAGGATGTTGCGGGGAGAGGATGAACCTCACCAGCACATGAGCAAGACAAGTGGAGTTGGACCAGGCTGACCTGGACATCCCCTCCTCAGGTGAAAGGCTCGAGCCATCCAGCAGTGACTCTGGCATACTGACCCTGATCAGTGTGTCTCCAGCGTCACATGGTTCCAATCTGGAAGTACTGTCCTCTGTCAGTGCACATGGGCCTCCCGGGTTCACCCAGCTCTGGAGGTACCTGGAACGGCCAGTTCCTGAGACTTTTACAGTCAGCTTGGTTCTCCCTTTTTCTTGCCAGTTGAGAGTCAACTTTCCAGAGTCTGGTTAAGTCGGTAACCACTGCATCCATCTGCTTTCTGATTCTCCAAATGTTTTTGCTGTCATGCTGTCATCTCTTCTCCTGCCCATCTGAGTCTCTGTCTCTCTCTTTCTCCCTCTCTCTTTAATTGATTTAGCAAAGTGTAACTGGGTGTTGTTCTGGAGAGAACAAAATTAGACACGCATAGTCGATCTGCCATCCTGGCCTGCAACGCTCTGGTTATTCTTTTGCACTGTGGCTGCTGATTCAGGTGACCTCTTGGCCAGAGGTCTTCAGCCTGGGGCCTACACACCTCCGCGCCATGAGAAGAGTTTCCAGTGGGGACCAGGCACGAGGAGTTGAAGGGGTCGTTTTCAGAGTCTGTGTCCTAAACGGACCTCCCTGGAGAACGCCCTGTGAATGCTCTTGTGATGGATGTGAGGCTCCCCTTTCCCACTTCTCCTTTCAGCCGCTTCATAAAGAAACTGCCTCTTACCCACCTGCAGGGCTCCCCACAAAAGGACGTTTCAATATTGGCGTTGGTCCTGAAAACGTGAACGGCTCTCGCGACTGATAGCAAACCTTTTACAAGCCAGGTGGCGGTTTCTAAATGTTTGCTTTCAAAAAAATCATCCGTTGATTTGATCATTCCAATTATTTTTGGCACATAACTCAGAAAATTCAAAGAACTGAGTGACACTGACTGACAAAAAGTTAAAAAAGAAAAAACTGACGTGTAACAGGGCAAAATTCTCAGTGCTGATCGCTATAAAAGTGGAAAATAGGAACTGTTTTTATACTGGATTCCAACTCATTCTAGCAGAGTAATCATACTCAGACACACAAACTAATTGAAAATTAAAGCAGTTCCATCCGTCTCATGAAGAGATGAATTTCTGATAACGTTTCCTGTTTATGTTTAACACTTATCCATCAAAATGTGGAATCTGCTTGTGTTTTGATCAATTCTGTGCTACTAATAATTGTAATGATAATATGATCCAGAGGAAATTTTTAGCACCTGGATCCCGATGGTCACAGGAGATTGAAAACGCATTTCAGTTCCTGTTCATGTGCACATTTGTTTTTGATCCAGAGACGTATAATCAATAAAAGACTTTCAAGCATAAAGCGTTTTACATCAGTTGAGATTCCCCGGGAATGGAAATATGGGTTCGAAGAGAAAAGGAGGGAGGCAGAATTTCCAACTGCTAAAGAGGAGCTTTCTGTTGCTGGTTTCGTTTTGATAGATGACGCTGTTTGTTAATTCACTACGATATTGAGAGCCTATGGGATAATTTAAAAGAATGAAGCTACTATTTTATTTTTAAATGTCAATAGTTGAAATTCATTGGAAATTTCATCTGTCGCAACTATTTATACTTATAGGAAAAAAATTAATAACTTAAAAATGTGCAAGGAATGCACCAGTTTGTAAAATCTATCTGCTGCTGAATGCTACTGCTTTAGTAGGACTGGAGTAGGAGTCGGGGCGAGGGCTGGTAGCTGAGAAGTCCAGAGTAGTCAGACTTGGGCTCACCCATTGATGTTTTGGAAACTGAGTCCTGTCTTAATCCTCTCTACAGTTCAAGTACATGTGCGGAAAGGGGTGAACCTTGCAATGCCTCACCAAATGCCCTTATCTTATCAGGCCCAGGTGACCACTTGGTTTCCAAGACAACTGAGACACGGTGTATGGCTCTTTTGCAGGAATCTCACGGCCACCACCATTGGCCTCACCTCAGGAGTGCTGCTGTCTGGGGTCACCCGGAGCGCTTTCTGTGTCTCCCTCATTTGACGGTTGTTACAGCAGGCCTCATGGTATTTGGGCACAGGAGCTTTCATTTCCTGAAACTTTTTCATCTATTGAGTTTTGTCCTTTCTTTTTATCTCCATTTCCTGTGGCTGGTACCTCTCCATCCCCCCACTTTCTTCCCTCTTCACAAGGGTACTATACCAGTTTCCTAGGACTGTCATAACAAAGAATCCCAAACTGCATGGCTTAAAATAACAGATTCCATAAAAGGACAATAAAAGAATATTATGAACAACTCCATGCCCACAAATGTGATAACCGAGGTGAAATGGAAGAATTCCTTGAAAAACACAATCTGCCAAAACTCATGCAAGGAAAGGAAAATAGATCATGTGAACAGGTCTATATATTTTAAAGAAATTAAATCAATAATTAATAACCTTCTAAAACAGAAAGCGGGCCCAGACGGGCTTACTGGTGAATTCTACCAAACCTTCAAGGAAGAAATTATACCAAATTTCTACAATCTCTTCTAGGAGAAAGGAGCAGAGAGAATACTTCTTAACTCTTTCTATGAGGTCAGCCTGATCCTCAACAAAATATTAGCAAATCGAATCCAACAATGTGTAAAAGAACTGTATACCACAACCCAGTGGGATTTGTCCCAGGTATGCAAGACTGGTTCAACGTTCAAAAATGAATTAATGTAATCTATCATATCAACAGGCTGAAGAAGAAAAGTCACATGATTATATCAATAAATGCAGAAAAAGCATTTGACAGAACTAACACCTATTCATAAGAATTCTCAACAAACTAGGAATAGAGGAGAACTGCCTCAACTGGATAAAGAGCATCTACAAAAAAAATGTGCAGATGACATCACAATAGGGGAAACTAGAAGCTTTCCCCAGGAAGACCAGGAACAAGGCAGGGATGTCTCCTCTTACCACTGATTTTCAACATCATACTGGAAGTGCCAGCTAATGCAATAAAACAAGAAAAGGAAATAAAAAGTATATAGATTGAGAAGGAAGAAATAAAGCTGTCTTTGCTTGCAAATGACATGCTTGTCTTTGTAGAAAATCTGAAAGAATAAAAATAAAAATTCTGGAACTAATAAGTGATTGTACAAAGTTGCAGGACACAAGGTAAATGCACAAAAGTCAATCAGTTTTCTATATGCCAGCAATGAGCAAGTGGAATTTGAAATTAAAAACACAACACTGCTGGGGGACAGCTCAGTGGTGTAGTGGTTAAGTTCGCAGGCACCACTTTGGCAGCCCGCAGTTTGCTGGTTTGAATCCCAGGTGCAGATCAAGCCATGCTGTGGTAGGCATCCCACACATGCACTTAAAAAATTGAAATGCTTAGGTATGAATCTAACAAAATATGTACAAGATCTACATGAGGAAAACTACAAAATTCTGATGAAAGAAATCAAAGAAGAACTGAATAAAGGGAGAAATAATCCATGTTCATGGATAGGAAGAGTCAATATTGTCAAAAATGTCAGTTCTTCCAAACTTGATCTATAGATGCAACCCAATTGCAATAAAAATCCCAGTAAGTTATTTTGTGGATTTCAGCAAACCAATTCTATAGTTTATATGGAGAGGCAAAAGACCCAGAATAACAGAAAATCTCGAAGGAGAACAAAGTCAGAGGACTGACACTACTCAACTTCAAGATTTCCTATAAAGCTACAGTAAGCATGACAGTGTGGCATTGGTGAAAGAAAGGGCATATATATCAATGGAACTAAGTAGAGAGCCCAGAAACAGACTCACATAAATATAGTTAATTGATCTTTGACAAATAAGCAAAGGGAATACAGTGGAGAAAAGGTGGTCTTTTCAACAAATGGTGCTGGAACAGCTGGACTTCCAAAGCCAAAAAATAAATCCAGCCACAGACTTTACACTCTTGACAAAAATTAACTCAAAATAGGTAGTGGACCTAAATGTAAAATGCAAAAGTAGAAAGTTCCCAGAATACAACAGGCGAGAAAATCTAGATGACTTTGGGTATGGCAATGACTTTTTACATACAATACCAAAGGCACGATCCATGAAAGAAATAAGTGATAAACTGGATTTCATTAAAATTAAAAACTTCTGCTCTGCAAAGTCACTGTCGAGAGTGAGAAGACAAGCCAAAGACTGGAAGAAAAGATTTGCAAAAGAGATATCTGATAAGAAAGAGACTCTTATCCAAAAATATACAAGGAACACTTCAAACTCAACAATAAGAAAATGAATAACCCAATTAAAAGATGAGCAAAATACCTGAATGGACAGCTCACCAAAGAAGATACACAGGTAGCAGATAAAGAAACAAAAAGATGTTCCATATCACGTGGCATCAGGGAAAGGCAAATTAAAACAACAATGAAGCACTGCACACCCGTTAGAATGGACGGAACCCAGAACGCTGACAACACCAACTGCTGGTGAGGATGTGGAGCATGGCAACTCTGATGCTTTGCTGGTGGAAATGCAAAATGGTGCAGCCACTTAGGAAGATGGTTTGGGAGTTTCTTAACAAACAAAACATACTCTTACCATGAGATCCAGCAATTGCAATCCTTGGTTTTTACCCAGAGGTGTTGAAAACTACATTCACACTAAAACGTGCACACAGATGTTTAGAGCAGCTTATTCATAGTTCCCCAAACTTGGAAGCAACCAAGATGTCCTTTAGTAGGAGAGTGGAAGCTCTGTGGTACCTTCAGACAATGGGATATTATTTAGTGCTAAAAAGAAATGAGCAATCAAGCCATGAAAACTCATGGAGGCATCTTAAATGCATATTACTAAGTGAAAGAAGACAATCTGACAAGACTACACACTGTATGATTTCAACTATATCACATTCTGGAAAAGGCAAAACTATGGAGACAGTTAGATCAGTGGTTGCTAGAGGTTAGAGAGGTGGGAGGGATGAATAAGAAGAACATGGGGGATTTTTAGGGCAGTGAAACTATTCTGTAAAATAATGGTGGATAGCTGTGACTATAACTTTGTCCAAACCCACAGAATGTACAACACCAAGAGTGAGCCCTAAAGTAATCTATGGGCTTTGAGTGATAATGATGTGTCACTGTAGGTCCAGCACTTGTAACAAACATACTGCTCAGTGGGGGATGTTGCTAACCGGGGAGGCTTTGCATGTGTGGGGGCGGTGGGTATGTGGGCACTCTGTATTTTCTGCTCAATATTGCAGTGAACCTAAAAGCTCTATTTAAAAGGGGGAAAAATCTCCTGCTTTTCACTTTGAAGCATGTATTTATTACCAGTATTGATTTGGCTTTAGAGAAACACAGATGTGGAGTCTCGATTTGCCATAATTTAGGGAAGTTAATCTCTCTGAGTCAGTTTTCTTATCTATAAAATAGATTTAATATATAATACTAAATTCCAGGATTATTTCGAGCTCTTCATGAGTTAGTGTGAGTGGGGGATATCTATATGAAGAAAACCTGCTGGGAGACTGATGTTCCTAAACTTGACTTTCCTTCTTTCTCATGCAGCTCAAAATCCACCTCCCTTGTTTTATTGTTTGTTTTTTTTCTATTTTAATGTACCTTGGGTGAATAAATTCTTATGAATCCTAATTCCTGGCTCATGATACAGTAGCATTGATCCATGATCTCTTTTAGTTTCTTTGTTTTCATGTACATCCTAAACGAACACACATGAACTCACTACGCAACCCCAAAACTAGATCATCAGTTGTAAATTACACCTAGCCGTGGGCTCCACCTACGGCCCACCCTCTCCCAAAGCCCCCCCACCATCTGGAACTTCATATTGATCACACCCTTCCTTTGTGACCCTAGGTAGCGTGTGAATCCCTCGGATGGACTTCTCATCTACCTCCTTCCCACAGAGCCTGTTCCTCTGAACCCTTCTGAGTGGGTCGTGGGTCTTGTGACTCACACCGGCACCATTGCCAGGATCAGAAAGCAACTTCTGATCAAAGCACCCATCTGATTTCCTCTCTTGGGAATTTAGAATCGGTACCTCGAGACTCTGCGTCATCTTTTCAGGGCATTTGAACTGGGAAGTCGTGAAAAGCTGTGCCCAGGGTGGCCACATTTCTGTCATGTGCGACTATGAAAAAAGAGCTAATCCTCAGAAAGAAAGAGAAAAAGAAAGAATATGCACACACTGCAAAAAAATTAGGGAAGAGCGAACAGGTGGCTCCCTAGACAGAGCTGAGAGTGGCTTCCTGGTCCCTGATTGCATCCTAAATCTTGATTCCAGGAGCTCTCCGGGCTGGATTGCCTGTCCTTCCTTTGGGTTCTGCAGGTGTTCCTGCTCCTTTCTTAAGCTGCACTGAGGGGTTGCTCTCCCTGGCAGCCAAGCAACCAGAGAATGCAGCCCTGCATGCATGGGACGAAGCCACACCTGTATCTTCTACTCAAGCATTGGTTTGCCGATGAATCTATGACCTTCTGGGCTAAAATGGCAGAAACAGAGGCAGTGTGGAGTGGAAGATTTAGACATCTGATCTGCACCCTAGTAATTCACGAGCTCTTTCTGTTCCAAGGATTGACTTCTCCTGTCTTCAGTTATGATTGCCCCAAATAGGAGAAGTGACTTTGGACTCCTTACCAAAAAATAAGAGAAGAATTATTACGTTCAACCAGAAGGGCGCTGTGCACAAAGACAAAATATATGTCCACCCAGACTCAACAGCCCTAGTCCCACCAACCACCAGAGCTGTACCAAGAGCTCAGGATGTAATTTCTCTTCTTGTAGATCTAACCTGTGACCGTCCTACTACAACCAGCAGGACCAGTTATATAATTGGCAGGGTCCAGTGGAAAGCGAAAATGCAGAGCCTCTTGTTCCAAAGTTATTAAGCATTTCAAGATGGTGACAGCAGAGCATTAAACCAAATGCAAGGCCATCATGGGGACCTGTGAGACTGCACCAGTCACATACCCATGAAGCTGGCCGTGACAACCAGAGGAGTGCACGGTGCTGTACCCATCGGGAGACACATCAATCTTAGTCCCCTGCAAAGAAAGTCTTTTTAAGTCCTATAATATAGTTTCCGCACCACCGGGAGCTACCATTCAACATGTGTTGAATAAATGAATTGCCCATGGCATGGGCTAATGGCTGGTACGGGAATGTAATGTAATTTCTTCAAACACCAAAAGGAAGGAAGAGGGGGGAAAGTCAGCTGTTACAGGGACTTGCGGCAGCACCAGTAAATGGCCACGTCCAGGTCTCAGAAAAGGCATAAGCGAGAACCGTGCCTTAAAATCCATCAAAGACACAGGAAAACTGGTGGGACTAATACACCCATTAGGCTCAGGGGAGTTGCCTAAAATTATGATTCCAAGTCAAGAAATAATAGGAGGGGTGAAACAGCCTTGGTCCATTTGTGTTCTGTGGACTTTTTTCCAATTGATTGACCCAGGCCAACTGCTCAAAATGGCTCTGCGCTTGCTCCCAAGCTGCTGGATCAGAACCATCACCGACAGAGCCCTGGAATCTGCATTTTTAATGAGGCTCCTAGGTGATTCTTACCCACAAGAAAGTTTAAGAGTCACTAGTGTAAAGAAATGGTAAATTTCCAACCTCATGTTTCCTGAAGTCTGTTTCTCCCCAGTCTGTTAAAAAGGTTATTTACCAGCATGAAGACGAAGACACACCTGCCCCAGTGGACATTTAGGAGAGAAATGTTGAACTGTGTTTGGAGAGAGGAGCGTTGAGGAAGCTGACTAGAACTGAATCAGTCTTCCGGAGTATCTCAGCTGCCTCTTTGCCCCCCAAAATCTTTCCTTTGTGGCCCAGGCTCTGCTTGAAATCATTCTCTACTTGGTTCTGAGAGTTACAGAGACACACTTAATGCAGTCGTAAGAATGTTGCATTAGAAGGCGGCGGCCATGTGCGGTCGTTTGCTAACCATCCTCACTTACTTCCTCTGAGACTAAGTTACTCAAGCAACCTGGGGGTTTGTGTGAACCAGATAACTTCTAAGATCCCTCTCTAGTGTCCTAAGATGGTAGAAGCCATGCCATCCCAGAGAAAGGACCCTAGACCGGACCTCAGAAGACCTGAGCTCAGGCCAAGCTCAAGCTCCAATTAGTTCTTGGATTTTAAGTAAGTTCCTTAACTTTCTTGAACTTATTTATCATTTGTGGAATTTCAAAATGGGCACAATAAACTTATCACTAAGAGATTTTATGAGAATTAAATGAGGAAATGTGAGTGAAAACTCTTTGAAACCTTTTTATTAACAAAATGTCAGGCATGCTCCCATGTTTCTGAGTATAAGCAATGCTACAATGAACATTTTTGGTCCATCTTTGGGTAAATTTTGGTGATTACAAGAGGCAGTATTACTGGATAAAAGGCACTCTTCCAAAAAGTGGAATTCTGGAGTCACTAGATATGAACTTTAAAAAAAAAAATTTCTTTTTGTTTTGCTTGAGGAAGATTGGTCGAGCTAACATCCGTGCCAATCTTCCTCTATTTTATGTGGGATGCCTCCACAGCATAGCTTGACAAGTGGTGTGTAGGTCCATGCCTGGGATTGGAACCTGTGAACTCTGGGCTGCCAAAGCAGAGCACGCAAACTTAACCACTACACCACCGGGCCAGCATCTAGATATGAACATTTTTAAGGCATGTGCTGCATTTTGCCCAACTTCCCTCTACAAAAGTTGTTCAAATTTGCCCCCAGGTAGTGTTGTATGTGCGTGCTATTTCCCACCACTCTGGTCTACATTGGGTATTATCTTTTATTTTCATGTTTGCAAATTTGATCTTGTTTAAATTAGTATTTCTTAAGTGTCTAGTGATGTTGACATTAAAAAATATGTTTATATGCATTTGCTTCTCCCCTTTTGTTGCATTTATTCACTTAGTGAGATAACACAGAAAACACTTAACCAGGGTCAGGAATGTATTAAGACCTCAGTAAGTGTCAGCTGCTGCTGTTTCCTTTCTCTGATTGTCTCTCAGCATGGCCAATATTTTTCCAAGTTTGTTACCTCACTCATCATTCTTTATGGCATTTCTTGACACATAAAAAAAGTTTTTAATTTTATGGCAGTCAAAATATTTTAAGCATGAGATAGGAGACAGCTAATATTTATAATATCATAAATACATTCTTTATCACATTCCCAGCATGAATTTTCCTTCCCTTCCCTCTACGCCGACACGTACTTTTAAAAAGTGTACTTTGGAGCAATTTACATTGCATAGATACTGTAGGTTTTTCAAATTTTAAATAATAGTCACAGGTTAACTGCCTGGGCTTTGATTCTTTTTTGGAGAAAATTTAAACACGTTTCCCATGGATGTTAGCTTAGGATTTTGTTTCTTGTTTTCTTCATTATTTTCTATTCCATAAAGGGTTTCAAATTTAAAGAAATATTTTAATTTTTACCTTCCCTATTGTGTCATCTCCACATTTTTCTTCTTAAATTTGTATGATGATGTTTCCTGTCATCTTTTCATTTCATTTTCAAGTTGGGTATCTATTGTCATTCCTTCAAAAGGATTTATGGATGACCTACTAAATTCTAGGCAATGTTTTATGTGTTGAGGGTGCCATGGGCAATAAAATGGGTGGGATTCCTACCCTCATAACACAAACACGGTCTAGTGTCATCTGTTTTGTTAATTGCTTCTCAAAGAAGTATTTGTTTCTCAAACTTTTGCCTTAATTTATTTTGTGTTTATATTTGTACTTATATAGTTGTGTGTTATAGTATGCATGTTATAATATATATTATATTTGTATATATTTATATTATATGTTTATATTTTAATTACTGTTTATAATATGTTTTAAGGGCTTCACCATTACTCACCCTTAAAAGATACATATAAATTTATATATATATATACATAAATATATATAACCCAATAAATATATTTAAAAATCCAATGGAAAGTTATTGGTCTTTCATTGAACCTGTTGTTAATTGTGTATAAAACCGTTATATTTACAACTCTGATGAGTTCTTCTATCCAGAAACAGGGCAAGTTTCTCCAAGCCTCTCCAATTATTTATCTTTAGATATCCTTTATGGTTTTTCTTTTTATTTTTCTTTCTTGCATAGATTCTTACATTGTTTTGCTGAGTGTGTTTCTGAATGTCTGCTGTATATGTTTGTACATATACACATAATATACATGGTTGTATATGCATACAACATGCATACAGTGGATCTTTCTCCTACAATACCTTTAACAACGAGGTTAATAATTTAGTTACATCTCACAAGGTACTGAGTTCTTTCCTTTTTAATAGACTAATTTTTTAAAGTAGTTTTAGGTTCACAGCAATATTGAGCAGAAAATACAAGTTCTCATATGCCTCCTGCCTCCACATGTGTATCATCTTCTCCATTATCAACATCCCCATCAGAGTGGTACATTTGGTATGACTGGTGAACCTGCATTGACAGTTCATTATCATACAAAGCCCATAGCTTACATTAGAGTTCACTCTTGGTGTTGTACATTCTGTTGGTTTGGACACATTTTTAGTGACACGTATCCACCATTATGATACCAGATAGTTTACTGCCCTAAAACTCCTCTGTGCTCTCTCTTCCTCCCTCCCTCCCTTAAATCCCTGACAGTTACTGATCTTTGTATGTCTCCATAATTTTGCCTTTTTGGGAATGTCATATAGTTGGAATCATACACTATGTAGCCTTTTCAGATGGGCTTCTTGCACTTAGTAATATCCATTCAAGGATCCTCCATGTCTTTTCATGGCTTGGTATCTCATATCATTTCAGTGCTGAATAATATTCCATTGTGTGGATGTACTACAATTTATTGATCCATTCACCTACTAAAGGACATCTTGGTTGCTTCCAAGTTTTGGAAATTATGAATAAAGCCACTATAAACATCTGTGTGCAGGTTTTTGTGTGAACATAAGTTTTCAACTCCTTTGGATAAATACCAAGGAGTGAGATTGCTGAATCGTATGGTAAAAATATGTTTAGTTTTGGGGCTGGCCTCGTGGCCAAGTGGTTAAGTTTGTGCGCTCCGCTGCAGGCGGCCCAGTGTTTCATTGGTTCGAATCCTGGGCACGGACATGGCACTGCTCATCAAACCATGCTGAGGCAGCATCCCACATGCCACAACTAGAAGGACCCACAACGAAGAATATACAACTATGTACCAGGGGGTTTTGGGGGGAAAAAGGAAAAAATAAAATCTTAAAAAAAAAATATGTTTAGTTTTATAAGAAACTGCCAACCTGTTTTCCGAAGTGGCCATGCCATTTTGTGTTCTCATCAGCAATGTGTGAGAGTTCCTGTTGATCCACATCCTCACCAGCATTTGATGTTGTCAGTGTTTCGGATTTTGGCCATTCTAATAGGGTTGCAGTGGATAGTATCTCATTGTTGTTTTAATTTGCATTTCTCTAGTGACATATGATGGGGAGCATCGTTTTATAGGCTTATTTGCTATCTGTGTATCTTTTTTTAGTGAGGTATCTGTTAAGATTTTTAGCCCATTTTTAAATCAGGTTGTTTATTTTCTTATTATCAAGTTTTGAGAATTCTTTGTATATTTTCGATAATAGTCCTTTATCAGATATGCAATTCTGAGTTCCTTTTTTTAGTTACAATTCTAACTTTAGTTATTTTGAGATCTCTAGATAGACGATTATATAGTCTCCTGACAATAAGCAATTTCTCTCTTTTTTAAGCTTTCTTTCACGTGTCTTATTGCATTGGCTACAATTTCTAGAGCAATGTTAAAGAGGGGTGGTGATAATTGGCATTCTTTCCAGATCTTATCTTTAATAGGTCTTTCTAGAGCATTTCAGCTTTGAGTATGATGCTAATTATTGCTTTGAGATTGATATTAAATGTTCCTTAAAAAAGCAGGCTTTCTCTCTTACAGTAAAATATTATTTCATATTTATGGCATACCAGCTGTTGCATTTTTGCTATGTGCTAACATTATAATGCAAAGAAGAGATCAAGACTCTGCAAAATGAAATTATTTGCCTGTTTTCAAGTTGGAAGTAATACTTTCATCTTCTGGAAAAATGAGATCTGCACTTTTCTTTTCTCCTCTAAATTAAAATTAACTTGTAGTAATTCTGCCTTCCTTAATGCTATCTTCTCTCAGTTTCATTTTTACTGAAGTTGTCATGTAATGATCCTTATTTATCGCCTTTCATTGATGAGGATTCTGAGTTCTCCAAATCATTGCCTGTAATGAGGAAAGAAAAACGGAAGAGAGAAAGAAAATAGAAGGAAAGTACAAGGCATTCTCATTTGTGCTCATTCTCGGCAACCTTCTCTGGCCTTCTTGGAATCCCCCCCAGGCATCTGCTCTTGTGGGTGAAGTGGTATGGATTGTCCTGTTCTCAGGAGCAGCCCCCTTACCCTCTGGGTCCCATCACTGCTGGTGTTGCCATGGCTGAATTCTTGAGGATCAGTACAGTAGAATTTGGAAGTCACAGAAGATCATCGTGTTCATTTTCTCCTTCAGTACGACTTGCCATTTATTAAAAAGGGGTCTTCTTTTTCTTCCTATGGTAGTGCAATTTCTTTTTGTAATTTATAGACTACAAAGACAAGTCAGGCTGATTTTTATGTTTATTTTCATTCTTGAGGACACACAATAGCAGTTTTCTTCATTACATGTTCTCTGGAGAGGCAATTATTTTGTAAGTGGTATGTATGGATTTTTTTTAACATTTAGTGTTTTTATGTGCAATAGCTGCTTGCAGGTTTGTGGACAGCCATCTGTCATCCTGCTGCATGAATAGTGGCGTTTGTCTGCTTTCCCACCTCTCGCTTCTATGCCAGGTCGTAGTTTGTGAGAGCCAGAGGGGACCCCTGGAGTCCTGTGGTCCAGCATTTCCCAGAGCCCGTCCGGGAGACACTAATTTTGAAAGATGATCTTTGCCAAACAGTCCAGTGGTCAAATCCACAGATTTGCAATGAACAAAGAAAAGTTTTGCAATAAAGAAATATATTTCATATAGTTTCACCCAGAGTTTTCCAAACGTTTTATCATCTAACTCTTTCCTTGCCAAACAATAATACCAGATCTGCAAAACACTTTGAAAAACGCATTGCCCTTATCCACGTCTCACAGAAGAGTCTCGCCACTTCCCTAGTGAGCAGTGAATGGAAAATTATGTCAAAGCGTCCTGTTGATCATTTGAAGTTATTTATAATTGTGACTAAGTTTATGGTGCAATCTATATGTACATATGACCTCATAAGATCTGTGTAGATGTGTCTCTTTCCTTGGTGTGAATTCGGCCAATCTCTGCTTTTGTTGTTTTCATAAACTATGGATCGTTCCAGTTATTCTTGAGTCTTTGAACGCTTGTTGCTTATGGACACCTGTACTGTGCGCATCCTGACTCTTCAGGCAGGCTCCTGTTGGGCCGGTTCAGCAGCTATTCTTGCAGAAGATGCTCTGGGGAGGCGTATTTCCATCTGGGTGTCCTGCTGGCTCATAGGGGTTGTTGGTGCCCAGTGATCCTGAGGCCAACGCCCTGCGTCATTTACCTTTGTGGACCAATTCCATTTTCCCCCCTTTCTGAGGCCCAGCACTGCATACCTGACCTCAGCTAGCTGCTGTGCCAAAGTGCTTGGAGCTATTTTTCCAGAAAGCATGAAAGGGTTTCCTCTTCTTTTATCCTCCTTTGTTCCTTCTCCCTTGAACCGGGGTAAGCGTTTCCCAGAGAACTACACGGGGTTAGGAGTCCAGTGCAAAATAATCAAGTTAACAGCTGCTGTAGCCAGGCAACAGTGGTGCCCCAGGACCCTGAAGTTCTTGAATTGTATCAGGTGAGGCTTGTCAAGGATTCTCTGCACCAGCTTCCCGGGGTACGCAGGTTAAAATTCGGATTCCTACAGGGGCTGGCCCTGTGGCTGAGTGGTTAAGTTCACGCGCTCCGCTGCAGGCGGCCCAGTGTTTCGTTGGTTCGAATCCTGGGCGCGGACATGGCACTGCTCATCAGACCACGCTGAGGCAGCGTCCCACATGCCACAACTAGAAGAACCCACAACGAAGAATACACAACTATGTACCGGGGGGCTTTGGGGAGAAAAAGGAAAAAATAAAATCTTTAAAAAAAAAAAAATTCGGATTCCTACAGACCTCCCGAGGGAGCAGTTCCCCCACAGTGGGTCCCGCGCATCGGCATTTTAAGTAAGCCTCCAGCGGGTTGTTTTTGCTCATGAAAGTGGGAGACGGTTTGTTTCTAGAGGTACAAACCATCTCTTTGTTTCCCAAGGCTTTGAACTAGGGGTCAGACAATACCTCTTACTGCAGGTCCAACAACAATTGTTTGCCCCCCTTTTCCTCCTGTAACTGCTTCTCAACGAGCAATCACTGTCCACTCACCAACTCCATCCTCCCTTCGACTGCTTAGGACGCTGGTAACCTGCTCTTCTGTTCCCAAGAAAAACCCTCCAGCTTTGAACAAACGAAACAAAGAAACAATGAAGGGCCTCTTCACACCACCTAAAACAAGGGACACAGGAGCCTTCCTTTGCCGGTTAACATCTCCATCTGCATCCTCCCAACAGCCCCAAACAGCAAGCACAAAACAAAGAGAATGCCGCCAGGCTCCTCTCCCTGCCTCTGGAAAAGTCTGCCAGTCAGAGAGACAGCCTGGCCTCCCACCAGCAGGGTTCACCGGGGCAAGCTGAGTCCCAGCGCTCCGCCGTGCTCTGACGTGGGCTCGTCCCCGTGCAATGCCATCATCAGTTATTCAGGAGACTGGCTGAACGACAGAGTAAATAAGCACAACATTGAGTTAAATTCCGGCTTCCTAAGGGGACATGTAGAAAGGATCATCTCATCCATGCATAAATTGTAAATACAAAAACCTCCCCAGAAAAACAAGCAGAGGGCTGGGGGAGAAAATTTGGCCTGTGATATCTTTCTAAAAGAGTATGAGTTTTAGCTTACTAGTAAACTCATAGAAATAAGCGCCTACTCTGAGTCATGCATATAGTGTGTGTGCAACATACATACAATAGTTTAAATTTATTATATACTTCTTATGTGGCAGGCGCTGGGTAAAACAGTTCACCTGTTTATCTCACTTAATCCTACAACCAGCAGAGGAGAAACAAGTATAAAAGGATACCCCTTTTACAGGTGAGAAAACTGAGGCCCACTGTGTTTTGAGGTCACAGATTTATAAGCTTCCGAATTGGAAAGAAAAACCAAGCTTGTCGAAGTTAGATTCCGTTCCTTTAATCCCATTTATTACAAATTATTTATTGTAATTTACCTAGCGAGTACCTGTTTTCATAAGCAAGATATTCTGTGGTCCTGGAACGGTGAAGCGAGTGTGGTTATGTCACATTCTGGCCGTTCCCCACAGAGCCGATGTAACCTGCGTGGGAGACTGTCCCTGTGCCTGATGATGAGGCTGTATTTCCTGTATTTCCCATCTCTGTACGGGCTGCTGGGACACTGTGTGGCTTTTGTCCACAGTAAACAGAGGCTCTCCCGCAAGGACAAGGCCTTGGGAGAGGACCAGTAACTCACGTCCAGGTACACAAACAGGTGCCACGGGCAGATGTGTCTTTCTCTGCCCAGCTCCTTGAAAGTAAAGTTGGATCAACTCTTTCCTAAATTCCACCTCTATTTTTTCATTTTTCCTTATCCTTTCAGAGAGGATCCACAGCAACAATTATTTTCAAATTTAAGAGCCACCACATGTTGCTGAGCAATTGGTGCTCCAGATCCTGGTTCTGTCCTCTGAAGGTGGGCATGGGTGGGCATCTCTTTCCATCACTATAGGAGAGAGAGGACTTTGACTTCCAATTGTGGCCCATGAAGCCATGAGCCCACAGTCTCACGTGTCTGACCCACCCTGGTATGATCATCAGGTATCTGGTTAAACTGGGTGAAATATGGCCTTAAAAAGAGGAAGCAGGAAGAAAAGCAGCGTTCGGTAAAGTTCTCACTGTGTTTCTTCCTCGAGTGGTAGAGGCAAGGCCCAGTGGGGGCATTTTTATGAAAGAATTGAAGGTGGAGTTCTATGCGACCTCCAGCCTGAGGAATGTTGGTTCTTTCTATCAAAGTTACAGGGCCTCTCTCCATACAAACAGAGAGAAACCGCGCCCCACGCAGGCCCAACTGGCCAGACCTGGAACACGCCACGTTGGAAGTTGAGGAGGACAAAGGCCCTTGGATGCAAAAGAATGATATAACTTCTAAAGTCTGAAAACAAAGCTCGAATCCAAGAAGGGAGGGCGTTGTATTTCACTAGCACACCATTTCTTCAGTGTTTCTCTGAAACCACAGAGGTCGTGTGGAAAGGGAGGTGCGGCCCGTGGTACTTGGGACACACTGTGTAAGCAAGGTCGCCGAGGTTTCTTTACTGCAAGACTGCTCAGATTGTCTCTGGCATAGAAAGCTCATGTGTGGGGGATGGGTGGTACGGGAGTGTGGAGGGTGTGGGTCCGTGTGTGTATGTGTGTGTGTCAGTGTGTGTGAGCATGGTGTGCCCACAGGGCTGTGTGTAGCATCTCCCAGTCACCCCATGAAGAAATGCTACCATAGAGGTATTTACCCAAGACACTGAAGCTAACACCTCGACGTCTTATTCTCCCTGAATCCATATTTCAGTCTCTCTCCCAGCTTTGGACCTCACCTCCACAATGTACACCCCTGACATCCGGGAGACGACTCCAGTATCAGAAATACCCTAGGTCAGTTTTCATCGAGACTCATGGAACGCCTCTGGGAAGACCGTAGCTTTGAAGGGCCTGTTACTACTCCAATAAGAAACCTCAGCCTGTGGATATGAGTAGCGGGCTCTGCAGTGACAAAAGCCAAGAGTCAGATGACACAGAGCTTTTGATTAAGGATCCATGGTCTATGCTTACACAAGGAAGTGCAAACAGAAATAATGGAACATGGATGTGGGTAGAATTTCTTCCCCTGCCCGTTTCTAAGAGCCCTAAAAAACCGCTTTTCTTTCAGCGCAGCTTTAAACAAAAAGGATTGCTTTAATTCCTATTCAAAGAATTGTTTTCTCATCCTAGTGTGGACCAGTGACCTTACCATCCAATCCATTTCTGCCCCTGGGGACTGGCCCCCTCCCTTGGATCTGTGAGCTGCAGAAGGCACCAGGCTGTTCAGGTCCCCTGCTGGCTTCATTTAGTTTATTTTTTGAGGAGGTCAGGGTTTCTGCTCTACCCCCTACCGACCATCCTAAATCACGCTGCCTTTCCAACCTGTGGGATGGGAACTTCAAAGGGCCGGGTCAGAGGCCTCCTTAGCGTCTGTGAATGCCCAGCAGCCCACAAACTTGAAAGGCAATCTCAGCGGCTCCCTCGAGACGCTGCAGTTAATTTTGTAGCTTCTGGTCACGCCAGGAAAGCCTCGGGGAGGGTATGCTGCTCATCTTCGCTTTGGCTCAGGTTTTTAGCAAGCCTTGGAAATTGTGCTAATGAGCTCTACGATCCACCGCATCTGGAAAAGGCTCAGCCGTTCAATGTTGAATTTTGTCCTAGAGTCAACACTTAGTTTAGCAAGGAACTGGGACCCAAGGGGTGGGGAGCAAACTCAGGAAAGATCATCACCATGGAAAATAATTAGTCTGAACTCTCTGAGCTGCAAGGAAAAATTATATTTCTTTTATTTTCTAGAAAGTGCATCAGAAATCTTCAGCGGGTTTAAATTCACAGTCCTGGGTGAGAAGCTGTTTCATGGACAAACGCTCAGGTTTTCTGCTTAACGGAAGGCTATGTTTTAAACTCTGCCTCAACCCGAAAGTGGCTTTTTCTTTCTCAAGAAAGATGCAGCTGCTCCTGATTCCACCCTCCCACCCGGCGACTCCAGGCCTTAAGGAGGCCCAGCCGAGAGCTCCATCCTTGCAGAGCAGCTCAGGCTCTGAGCCCTGCACGCGGCGAGGAGGCCGGCTTCCGGAGTGTAATTGGTGACAATTCTGTTCTTTGATGTCTCTGTTGCTGCAAAGCTCACGTTTGAGCAACCGCAGATCACAAGGGACCACACTGAGAACACCCTGCCGTTGGTGATAAGATCTCGATTTTGAGAAGGGCCACCTCACTCCCGCCTGGCCTCTTGGGGGCTGGGTAACTGCTGAATGGTTGTGTTTACCCTTGCAGTATATTGATTCGAATTCTTGTCTATGTGTGAAGATGATCAAGGGCCGGAAGGGGCTTTCACAGCTTTGGGCAAGCAGAACCGGTGTGTGTGTGTGTGTGTGTGTGTGTTTGTGTGCGTGTGTGCACTCGGGAGGTGGGCCATCCCAAAGTGTGGCAGGGCACAGAGCCCAGGGAGGGAGCACAGCAATAGGCATTCATCCCTTTACATTCCAGGTCATCTCTGGGTTCCAGGAAGGGGTCAGGGCCCCTGTTGTAAAGAGGAGTAAAAGCAAGATTCACAGAGCTCCAGAACTGAACCCAAAAAGCATTTACACAACAGTTGAGGAGATCCGCTTAGGATGGCATTGTTTTTAACTTACCACGTTAACCCTCACTTCGAGGTGCAATTTTAAATATGCAGTTTCATTTCCTAAGAGACTTTTATTTTTGCATTAAGTCCCTTAAAACAATCTATAAATTATCCCACTCAGACAGCTCCGCTCACGAATTTCTGTTATTGTTATTCTAGCAAGAAGCCGTAATGTTTTATTTATTATTATAAAATATAGGAACGTACAAATCAGAAAAGGAATGTCTCTGGATTTCATCCTTCTGAGATAACCACCATTAATCACTGAGATACTTCGTGCCAAAAAAGTTTTCTATGCATACGATATCTTTTCTGTTGGTGAAAATAACCTAGGAAAGGACTTTAGAATTGCCTTTCGGTAAATAAAAACAATACACATTAAGAAAAGAGTACAGGACGACAGACTGGATCACTCTCTATATTCTAAACTACCATCTGCCTTCTTGTTCACTACTTTGTAATATTTCACTGAACGGATGTTTCATAATTGGTTTAATTAATTCCCAATTGACAGACCTTCAGATTGTTTCCATGGTTTTTTTTTTTTTTTTTTCCAATTAAAAGCAATGATGCAGTGAGGTTTCTCGAGCCAATACCTTTGCATATTTGTGCTGTTGTCTCCACAGGATAAATTCTGGGGAGTAGAATTGCCGGTCCAAAGAATATGGGCATCTTTCCCTTTCGATAGCTTTAAATTTTTGGTTTCCCTGTTGCCTTCTGATGTCCCACCGTCCCCATGTACACACCCAACTCCCACAGTTTGCGCGTCTCCCTCCTCTGCGGGCCCGAAGGATTACAGAATTATCCTTCTTCTGAGTCTTTATCAACGGCAGGGGCAGAATACGCTAAATGTTCACAGTGATTATTTCCTGAGGCCCGGTTATGTTTCTGTTTTATTGTTTTCGCCATAATTTCCTTTAACTTCCAAATTTTCTACTGGACTGAAATTATTGTATAATTTATTAAAATGAAATGTAAGTCCTAAATCACTTTCATGGTTGAGAGAAAGTACGTCTGATTAGAGATTAGAAAATGTTTAGTGAAGATTGTGATGCTGGAAAATGTCTGGCTCCTAAAGGATGGGGAACATTTCTACATGGACAGGAACACATTAAAGTTGACACTCGGGGAAGGAGGCAGAGGCGTTGATGGACAAGATGGAGCGAGCAAAGATTTCTGCCCAAGGAAGACTATGGTAGGGGTGGGGTTTCGGTAGAAGAGTCTAGCAGCAGTGTGTGGGAGAAATGGGCCTAGGAGAGACGAGTCCTACAGCAATTTCCCAAGTTCGGGCATGAGGTAATGAAGGCTAAGACGACAATAAAGCAAGGGGCTAGAGAGGGTGGCCATTGCAGCTAACACCGTGCAGGCAGGAGTGTCAGATCTTTGTGGGGCAGCCTCTTCCCCCACATACACAAAGGGATCTGCGGCCGTTCTTTGCAGAAGCAACGCTGTGGGATGTAAGCAGGTTTTTCTAGCTCAGCTATTTGTGAAAAATAAATCTGAGCTTGGAAGGCCTGGAAGCATTGTGCAATCTCTCATTCGAGAGAGGTCACACTCAGGCTAGCAAAAAGGGGGTAATTTCAACCACAATGAGTGCCTTTTCCCTCAGGAACATTGCATTTCTCCAAAACATTAAAAAAAAGGGGGGGGGGCATGTGTTTTACCAGTTTCATTTCTAGATCAATATTTTCCAGGGAGGGAAAGAAACGACAATTTAGGGGAAAACAAGACAGAAGCAGTTTAAACTCTCATCGCTGGCCCTCTTTCAATCACCAAACCCAGTGTCCAGGAGACAGCGCACCCCTTTATTTCTCCTTCATTTCTTTGTGCCAAATGCTTTCCTGCCATCCCCCTGTTAATTTCTCAAAAGAGCCACATCAAATAGCCCTATTAAACGCTCTGTCGGAGATTCAGTAACTGGCTGACTGGGACAGCATCTTTAAGGTAAATCATTGGCAACAAAATAATTCTCAGATGAGTCCCTCGTAACCACCAAGCTTTGTCTTCCAAGCAAGTGACACGTTGGCAGAGGGTTGGCTGTGGTGTTGTGTGCAACCAGATTCCGAGGGGGCAGCTGATCTGGGGACCAAGTTGTTCTCATGGTGAAGGTGAAAGAGCCACCTTGTGACAATGGCTCTTACAGTTTCAGCTGAAAACTGGCATGCTGTGTCAATTTTGCTTAGGTTTCATTGGCCAAAGCAAGTCCCACGCCCAAGCCTACTCTAAGTGGGCTGGGAGGTAAACAGTACCCAGCAGAGTACTGCAGCCAGCCACAAGCTAAGGCGCTGCCATATAAGCTCCGTACAGGGAAAGGGAGCAATAATGCGGGCTACCACGTGGCCAGTGGTTGAGGGCTGGAATTAGAAGCCCCACCTCGTGGGTTCCACTGCTCTAGCGCTCTCTACTACACGGCACTCCCTCTTGATACCCTACATGGGATCTTGGCTCATTGATTGGAGCTCGGATCCCAGAACTGTGGCTTGTGTTCCTAGCCTTTGGCTGCCATTCTCTTCCATGTCATAAAGGGCCACTCAGGGCCACCAGGGTTCCCTCTACAACAACTGACGTCCCAACTGTGCCTCAAAGACCAGAGTAACCCACTAGTGTCAAAACACCGACTCAAGTCCAGTTCAAGTTCAACTTTCTTTCAGGATAGATTCATTTGGGTTGTTGATTTTCATCCCTCCTGGGAACCTACAACCATTTTAGTCCCTCCCACCATGATCCTCATTCTTTCCAGCTTCTTCCAATTCTTCCCACTGTGAGGTGCCCATGTACTTTGCAGCCAAGTGGTAAAGATAGGAAAGAACAGAGGGTGGGTCTCTGCCACTAAGGGTGTCTCCCCAGAGTCCCCCAGAAAGGGGCGTGTCTGGAGGAGGCGCCGTCTCTTCTGCCCCTGGTGGACTGGCAGAGAGGGGAGAGCTCATCTCAATTCTGCCCTGTTTGTTCTTGTTCTTTTTCCATGTCATATTAGCAAGAGTCAATTTTAGGAGCAGCAACAGTGAGGGCTATGCAAACAAATTTTCTAAGTAATGATAACCGGGCTAAAAATTTGCCCAAGAACAAACAGTATTTTGAAGTTGGCAAAATCAGCCCCTCCCATCAGAGTCGGTAGTGTAGAATACTAGATGTGAGTGAGTGTGAGAAGTGTGGGGTGGCAGTCAAGGGACCTGGAAGTTTAACCCTTTGACCCCACAACCAAATGGCAACAAACAAACAAAAGCAGGGTTACTTAAAATGAGAAAGGCAATTTAGATTCCTGAAAATCTAAGAAAATATAACAGGAAAAGCTCTCATGGCCTCCTCATTTTGGCTATTATTATTCTTAAATTTTGTTCCAGTTTCTTTTCATATGCATATAAAATCCAAATGCTAGTTTGCATAAACTTTGATATCCAGTTTTTAAAAATTAACGTCAATAAATGTTCTGCAAAGTGGTTGCTTTTGATGGCTGAATAATTTTGCATTACTGCCAGGACTGGCTGCACATTCAGGAATTTACTGAGCCAACCCCATCAATGCTGAACAGTTAGGTGATTTTTATTTTATATTTTTCCAAGTTTAAGGAACACTATTATGAATATATTTAGGCATTCATGTTTCTGCGTAAATAGGAGCTTGTGGCTCTCGCATTTTTTTGGGCAATGAAGCTAGAGTCCCAGGAGTAGGGACAGACAATGGTACTGGTATTTACAAGAAACCTGAGAAAAATGATGCTAATTTTCTTGCTTGTTTTGGAATCTGTAGGAAAGGCCACCCTTTCAATTATGGTGATGCCTAACAGCCTACAATAGGGATGTGATAAGAGTAAAACTTGGATGAAAGTGTCTTTCGTATTTCTCGTATGCAAGCTTACTTGTGGGATAAATACATTCTCCCTAAAACGACTCATGGAGGAAATTCTCCCTCAGGCATCCATATGGCCCTTTTCCAAAAAGCTTGTTACATTGTATTTAATGGACATTATAAATCCTGTGAACCAGTGGTGCTAATTCTTGCCTTCAGCTCCTACGGGGCTCACACATTTGTGGCTCATCTCTATCGAGTAATTAGGATCACTTGTTAAGAAATAAAATTCAACTGAGTAAATCTTAATGATCTATTGACTATATTCAATGTTTCATGAATTGAGCAGCGTTCAATCAAGTAGATAGAAAGGAGCCTGGAAGAGCTGTACAAAATGAAGAATCTTACAGGCAGAAGGGAGCAGGAACGAGGAAGTTATACTAGGCAAATAAGCAGACTGGTTATCGCAAGTTTCCTTTCCTTAAGGGGATGGGCAGAGTCTGTCAGGCAGATGACCCTACTAGTACTGGTCAGGCCATTCCTGATGGACTGAGTTAAGATTCCACTTTTGGGAGAATCGAACCTGTAATTAAGTCTCATTTCGGTGTTGTGGGGTGTAGCATTAACAACTCCACTTTGGGCCTGTCGTCTTGTTCTTAACAATTTGTTGTACATTTCTCTGCTAATCTCACCTTTGTTTCCAGGATGCTGTTGCTGGCTAAGATGCTGTTTAGAAGGCGTGCTTAATGTGCAAAAAAAAAAAGGCAGAACGCAGTAATGTACACTTATATAAAATAGCATTAAAAAAACTGGAAAGAGGGGCTGGCCCCGTGGCCGAGTGGTTAAGTTCACGCGCTCTGCCGCAGGCAGCCCAGTGTTTCATTGGTTCGAACCCTGGGCGCAGACATGGCACTGCTCATCAAACCATGCTGAGGCAGCGTCCCACATGCCACAACTAGAAGGACCCAGAACGAAGAATATACAACTCTGTACCGGGGGACTTTGGGGAGAAAAAGGAAAAATTAAAAAAAAAAAAAAACTGGAAAGAAGTGTGTCTGAGGTTAAAAGTGAGTGTCTTGGGGTAGCGGGATTATAGGTGATATTTTCCAAGCTCACTTTTGTGGAGTTATTTTTGAACATGCTACATTTTCAATAAGGAGCATGCATTACTTTTGTAAAGCTAATGGGAAAAGCCATTAGCTTTGGAAACCAAAAAGAAAAGAAAAGTGAAGATTGTGCGCCACGCACGGCCCAGCATCATTTAATGGCGTCAGGAAATTGGAAACAGAAGCCAAGCACCTGCGTGATTTTCTAAATTGCTGATCACCGCCATGCATTAGAGTTTAACCATGTTGTCTACATAGCGTCAGTACTCCATTATGTAGTTAATGCAGCCACATTAAACATTTATAGAAAGTCTGTATTCCCAGGGCTGGTTTGTCTTCATTCTTTTCACTTCATGACCTGGTGGGGCTGCTCTGTGTCCCTCAGGTGAGGCTCTCTCAGGTGGGAAGGGAGAAAGCCTGCTTTGTGGGGTGCCCAAAGCTTGTAGAGCTTCCGGGCAGAAGAGCCTGCCCAGTTGGGTTTTTTTCATTTCCTTCTCTCTCCTTTCTGCCTTTGCAGGGCACTTCCTGGGTGCTGAGTTCTTGTCTCATTTTGATTAAGGCTAATAGCATTTGAAACTGTGATTTCCCCAGGCTTAATTAAAAACATACTTGCATATTGTGATGGCAATGTTTCCAATTAGTGCAACACTTTTCACCCGATATCGTCAGTCCTTTTAGAATGGTTAATTCACGGCAAATGAATTCAAAAGATTTAAGAACTATTTCTCCCACAACTGTTGTGCACTGAAATACACTCACATTCTGAGTTTTGAAGTCTTTGTTGGTGTTAGTGCCATCAAGGTGTGGGGACCTGAGGTTATCCACCCCAAGATATGTCTCTTTGGCATCAGGATTATTTGAGGCTGATTACTTTTGATAAACTGGGACAGGGAAGGAGGCTCTGAGGAGTGGAACTTGCCCTTCCTTAGGACACATTTACATTTGTAAGGTAAATCTCTATCTGTAAAAGCTGCCTCCCTCTCTGTACCAGGAAGAAGAAAGGAGATGACCGTCTCTCTAAAAACTCTTAATCAATACCAAAGGCAAGGACTTAAATCTGCATTTTATTGTGCTAGTCTGGTAACCTCCTGTAACCAACTTTCCTCCCCCTCCAACTTTGGCATTTTTTTAAGGATGAAGCATCTTTCCTTAGGGAAGGAACTGATTGCTGCGCTCACCTGTGACCGCCCAGCTCCAGACAATCGACTTGCCTCCTGCTACGCCCACTGAGATAGCAGTCCACTACCTGCTGTGTCCATCAAGCATTGTGCCGACAGGGCAATCTTGTGACTATTGTGGGAGGGACATTTCATTCACATGTGAAACACCCCGTTTGGGGGTATGTAACCACTCTGTGCACCCCACTTCTTCGGTGCCCTTTCTTCCTTCGGGAAGAAAAGCCCCGGGCCATGGTTCTTCATAAAGCTTTGTTTAATTTTCTCTTGCTATTCTGTCTTGTAGGGGAGGAGGACATTTCCTCTCCCCAAATGGGGGTTCGTCTAGCTGGAGAACGAATTAAATTCACATGAGACAGAATAGCAAGAGAAAATTAAACAAAGCTTTATGAGGAACCATGGCCCGGGGCCTTTCTTCCCGAAGGAAGAAAGGGCACCAAAGAAGTGGGGTGCAGACAGTGGTTATATACCCCCAAATGGGGTGTTTCACATGTGATTGAAATGTCCCTCCCACAATAGTCACAAGATTGTCCTGTCGGCACAGCGCTTGATGGACACAGCAGATAGTGGGTCTGCTATCTCGGTGGGCGTAGCAGGAGGCAAGTCTATGTCTGGAGCTGGGCGGTCACAGGTGAGCGCAGCAATCAGTTCCCAGCCTAAGGAAAGATGCTTAATCCTTAAGGAATGCCAACGTTGGGAGGGGGAGGGAAGTCAGTTACAGGAGGTTACCAGACTAGCACAATAAAATGCAGATTTTAAGTCATTGCCTTTGGTATTGATTAAGAGTTTTTAGAGAGAAGGTCATCTCCTTTCTTCTTCCTGGTACAGAGAGGGAGGCAGCTTTTACAGATAGAGATTTACCTTACAAATGTAAATGTGTCCTAAGGAAGGGCAAGTTCCACTCCTCAGAGCCTCCTTCCCTGTCCCAGTTTATCAAAAGCAATCAGCCTCAAATAATCCTGATGCCAAAGAGACATATCTTGGGGTGGCCTATTTCAGGTCCCAACAGTCTCATGTGAATTTAATTCGTTCTCCGGCCAGACGAACCCCCATTTGGGAAGAGGAAATGTCCTCCTCCCCTACAAAGGTGATTTTTAGTGACCCTGTGACAGCAGAGCAGAACCCTACCTGGTCTTTTTTTGTGCCATCTTCTCACCTTCTGGTGCTCTATCAGACAATGCTCCGCTGCTATTGCTAGGGTTTTCATGGCCAATGTTTCCAGAAGTGGGTGACCAGGTCCTTCTTCCTGTGCTGTCTTAGTCTGGAAGCTCCACTGAAACCTGTCCACCACGGATGACCCTGCTGGTATTTGAAATCCCTGTGGCATAGCTGTCAGCATCACAGCAACAAGCAGCCACCACAGTATTGTTATCACACAAAATTGGAGTTCTCTTGCCCATCGCACATAAAAAAGCCAATTATTATGGCATCAGCTTTTGAGAAAAGAAATCAGATTTATTCTTTGAGATGGATCTGCAAGGAGACAGGACCATATGATCTCAGATCTGTCTCCCCGATCCAGGCCTTGGGGAACAATTTATGGGATGAAGGGCAGGTGGTCTGAAGGGTGGAGATAGATGATGGGAGGTGAGGAGAGGTGAGGAAATTGATGATCTGTGCAAGCGTAGTCAAGCTTCATGCCTCTTCTAGGATGCATGGTCACAAAATGGCAAGTTACCATGATCTGAAGGTTGAGTTTTCAGCCCCTTGACATCAAAAGTGTCACTTACGGGACATTTGCGCAGGCCCAGTTGATGGTTGGTGGTCTCAACTGGCCTGAACTGGACAAGGGGTCTCAGTTCCTGAGAAACCACTCTGAATTGCTCTGTTGACAAGATGGGGTCAGTTGAACTGGTCCTGGGGGGGCCCGTGGTTACAGAATGACAACCAACGGACGGCTGGTAGAATTCCCTGACCAGGAAACGAACCCAGGCCATGCTGGTGGGAGCACCAAATCTTAACCACCAGACCAAAGTCTGCCCTTCACGACAAATAGCTCCATGAAATCAAACTACCCTTCGTATGCCTCCATTTTAGGATTGCCAGATAAAATAGAGGATGTCCAGTTAAATTTGAATTTCAGATAAACAACCATTTTTTTTTTTTATCATAAGTATGTCCCAAATATTGCATCCCACTTTCTCCACCAAATAAAGCAATCCTTTAAGGATGGGAGGATTTTCAGTCTTCTGTGGCTGTCTGGGAGCCCACAGAGGGAAGGCTGCCCTGCATCCCACAGCTCATCTTTATTCCACGGCGCGTTCCCATCTCCAATGTGGGAAAAGAATCCCTGGGACAGGAGCCCAGCGGATGTGCAGGGGAAGGACAGAGGGGGAAGGGGAAGAGAGAGGAAGCTCAGGACCTCTGCACCTGACTATTAGTCAAGCTACTAAACCCACAGAATGCCTAGTGTGAGTAGGCGTCTCGCCTAACTGAAGTGGCTGCCTTTCATCGGAGTCTGAGGGATGGAACAGAAGCAGCTCACAGACTCACAGGTGATGTGGAATAAGGCTGCCCCAGCTAGAGAAGCCCAAGGTGACCTGGCCTACATGCCAAACTATACGACCCAGTGGACTTTTTTTATGGTATGAATTAGGACCGCCCCAGGGAGAGAAGCCCAGGGCATCCTCACCTGCATGCCGATCTATATGGCCAGATTCGTATCTAAAGTTATATGACCGCACAATAACCAGACCCCATCTGCACTGAAATCATTTAATGACCTTTTACATCATGTTTTCTTTTCTCCAGTAAAAATAAGTCACGTACCCATGCCTTATAAAATTAGCCCTAACCCTCAACTCGGGGCAGCAGCAGGAGCTCTGACCGCCCGTGGGTCTTGTCCCCACGCACCAGCTCTGCCTGCCCATGGGTCCTGTCCCCATGCCAGCGGGGGCAGCAGCAGGAGCTCTGACTGCCCGTGGGTCCTGTCCCCATGCTATTCCACACTATTCTCTAAATAAAAGAGCACTACTGCCAGATCTTGAGAGTCTAAGAAATCTTTCTTTTGACTCCTCGGCTCACCGACCCCGCATCAACAGGCACTCGGCAGAGATCATGAGGAGGGGAGCTCCTGGGAACTTCTGGGAGTGGTGGAAGACCAGAGGATCCTCTGACATCTTGGTTACACTTTTAGAGTCAACAGTGCTGTATGTGTGGCATCTAATTACCTTGATTCAAATCCCGTATCTGCTACCTATTAGCTGTGTGGTCTCAGACAACTAACTTAACCTCTCTGATCCTCAGATTCCACATCTTTAAAGAGAAAATGTTAACACCTGTATCCAGGGTCTCCTTGAGTTAAATGAGACATGGAGATGAGGCACCCAGTGTGTAGTAGGTGTTTCCGAAAGCTTGTGCTATGTTTCTCTTATTTCCACTATTTCTAGAAGAGAAATATTGTTAAAAATATAAAATTTCCAACCAAGTAAATTTGAAGATCTAACTGGCTTTATTAGGTGATTTGTGAATCGGGCAGCATCTTATCTAGCAACTCGAAGGGTGATCCGAGGAGTTGTACAAAATGGAAGGTTTTTATAGGAACAAGGGTGGGGAAGAGAGTTATTAGTAAAAAGGAAAGGATTGTATTTAGACCAGGACGTCTTCATTTTTGGAGGGAGGGGCCGGGCTGGGTTATATCATGGAGTTTGCCTCTTATTCCTCTGGAGAGGCAGAGGGTCTGCGTGACGAGTACGTCATCCGTGTGACCAGGAAATTCCAGCCTGGTTGATTAAGATGACATTTCTGGGAGAAGCTGAAACTGCAATAGGTTGGGTCTTACATCTAGTTTGGTCTTATGGGCTTTAGCACGAGCAATGCCATTCTGCGCTTGTGGTTTTCTCTGTAACAAGATGCTGGGAAAAAGTTCATAGAATTGAACGGCTATTCACACACTTTCAGGCTACAGATAAGAGGGGAAGGAGGGCACAGTGAGTCACAAGAGCAGGCTTAGATACACGGGCACATGATGAGAGCTTTCTGCACACCCGACACCCCTTTCACACACACACACACACACACACACACACACACTCCTGCTCCCATTCATCCACCTTCCAGCCAACTTTTTAAAAAGCAGTTCAGTAGTTTGAGATTATTCATAGCAAATCTTCTCTCTGTTTTTGGCATAATTGAATAATCCAACTCCTGAATAAAGAAGGACCGGGTATCTTGGCTTCCTCGAATCAGAGGAGAGGGTATTGCTTCCCTCTACCCGTCTAGGTTCTGCGGCTAGTCTAAGAATGAAATGGACATAAAGCAGATTAACAGGAGAAAAAACCCAATTTTAATTGTGTATGGACACCCAAGAGTTTACAAAAATATGGGACTCGAGGCGATTCTCAGGTGTGAGCCTTACACAGCATCCAGGGCTAAGGAAAGGGACAGGGGCAAAATTTGGGGCTCCTGCAGGTGGAAGGAGGAGGGGAGGAAAAGGAGGGTGAAAATGGGTTGCCTCGTTCTTCAGATAAAAGTCTCTCAGGTGAGAGAAGTTGTCTCTGGGAGTTGTTGTCTTCCGGGTATATTTACGAATGGAAATTTCCTTTATAAATGTAAATTTCCTCTACAAAAGGGGAGATCGGTACCTTATTGCAGGTGGTTAAGGGCTGGTAAAGAGCGTTTCCGGAGTCTGCTGTCCTCAGGAAATGGTTCTCCATTAGTTCAGAATAATCCGTCTGCCAATGTGGTGCATTTGAGGGGGGCGGTTCTGAACCCTTTCAAACCTTTCAAAACAAAGCAACACAAAATGTACCACCTTTACCAAACTTTGCCCAGAGATATCGGTACGCTTGCAAGACAAACTCCCTTAGGCTTGCCAGCCGAGCTCATGGCCTCCTCAAATCCGCGTTGTGGCAAACCCCACAGAGAGACCACGAACAGAAATCCAGTCTACACTGTGGGTGTCAGGACTGCCCTTGAGGCTTGGAGAAACTGCCATTAGAGAAGTCCTAATTCAAATGCTGAAAAGCCAGGGTGACGCCGACCTCTTGCCCTCGTGAGGTGTTGCTTTGGGAACAGGCCTGATGAGTGGGGGTGAAGTGCCTGGCTGACAGCACAGATGGGCTGTTTCCAGAGAGAGCCGCTGGCACCTCCAGACACTGAGAGATGGGGAAGAGGCTGGCGGGAGGTCAGGATGCGTGCACACAGCGAGCCCATGCTCTCCGAGAGAAGGGCAGGGGGCCGTCTGCATGGCTGTGGGCACAGGCGGCTTTTCCCCCTCCCCTGGGAACTAGGAAGAGGGAGCATCCTCGTCCTTCTGCTCCATCCTGCGGGGACCTATAGAAGCAAGTACGTTGTCATTGCCTACTGTGGCTCTCAGGTCTGGTGTGACTGGATGATTTGGGCAGCGGGAAAGGACATCTTACCAAATCTCAGAGCAACATCCCAGGCTTGCTTCAAATAGGAGTGTTCCACTAGCACAGGTTCAACCCAGAAATTAGGAATGCAGACGACTGGTTGTGTCCCCAGTAGCTCTGGCCAGAAACAATTATCCACTTGGCTCATTAAAACCAGCAACAAATGCTAATTGTCTCTGCAATTAGCCAAAGTACTGGTTCGGCTACTTGTGCCTACCAGCGCGGGATGAGGAAGCGGGGCTGGCAAGAGGAGGAGCGCAATTCAGCCCAAAATAGATAGTCCATCATGTTATTTTTTATTCTCTTCCTTTGTGTGGGGAGTGTAGAGTGTAAAAAGAGGGAGGTTGGACAAGGTGACCCCTCTGCCATTTCCTAACTTTCAAGTACTGTCATTTGTGGTGAGAGAAAAGGCATAGAATTGCGAAGGATCTGTGATCTGCTTACACAGAATCTACATTAACATTTAGTCCCTGGGAGGGGAGGAGGGGAGGGCAGGAGAGGAGAGGCACTATGTACACAATACAACATTCCCCACTGTTCTGGAAGCTTGCCGAGGCCCTGCCTGGTTTCTCTGAGGGGTAGGTGAGAACCCCGGGCAGGCACCAGCCTTGCTAGGTAAGGCTGCAGCCTCCAGCAGAGGGAAGATGTGGCCAGAGTGTTAGCAGAGGGCGGCAAGGGGATTGAGTCAGCTTTCCTTTGAAATTGCTCATATGATGAGACTCCGGCTTCTGCCTGAGCATCCTCTTTCTTCCCTTTATTCTTCTGCGTTTGTATCCAGCTTAATTTTCTGTTTTCCCCAGATTTTCTGAGGGTCCCATTGTACCAGTAAATTTCCAGTGGTGAAACACCAAGAGCCGCTTGGCAGCCCCTGCCCAGAGGGGACAGGGTGTACCCACCGCTTGGGATAACAGGTGGACTCAGCCCTCTGTCTTTGGGAGCGACATACTTGAAAGCGAACAAGAAAAATGAAAGAGATGTTAAAAATAAATACGAGGCAAGAAATAAAAGTTTAAAAAGGAAGAAAATAGGAAAGAAAGGATGGGAAGGAGGGACTGTGTCAAAGGGTCTCTCTACGCGAAAAGTCATCCTGTAGGCAAAGATGATGCTCTTCTCTCTCTGCTTTTCCAAATTGCGCATCTCACACCTTCCAAGAGACCTGATTGACAGGCATATTCTAATAGCCTAGTGGTTGATGAAAGTTGAAATATTAATCATCCCGAAACTACTTATATAAAAACGGATACTTGACGTGTCCCATTTATTACCCCCAATGAGATTCATGATAGCGGACATTTTAGACAATCCAGTATTTCTACCATCTCAGCTTCAATGAAGAAAATAACAACATATTGAATTCACGCGTATGTATTATTGCTGAGTTTTATATTTCATGTCATTTTTATATTCAGGAAATGTATGGAAAGAAATGCATAATTAAGTATAATTTTGTTTGTATACGTTTTCACACTTTTTGTGGGCACGTTTTTGCCACTCACATCTGTTTGAAGAATGCAGTTTGCTCCGTAATTGTTTTGAATTTTTTCAAACTTCTCTTGGCAACTGAAAAACTCATTAGGATTATCAAGAGAGATTTTCCTCTTTTATCAGTGAACTCTTGAACAATAGTGAATTCTGGAGAGGATGGAGGGTCTTAGGTGGGGGGCTGGGGGGGTTTTCCACTCTGAAGAAAAATAAGAGTGACACAGGCAAGGGGATGGGATGGTGGGTGGTGTGTCCAAAAATAATGTCATCTGGAATTTTAGGACGGTGACTTCATGCCTTTGAATTTGTGTGTTTGGTAGTTGTAACACTGTCAACTCCACAAGTGCCCGACAGCACAGATATTTCAACAGCATTGTCAAGAATGATTCACAGAGCTCAGGCTCTTCTGCCTCTCCAGAGGGACCCCTGGTGGGAGGCTGCCTGAAAAAGCAGCCCTCCCAGGCCACCAGCCAGGGTGACAATTGGGACCAGCTTTTTTAACTTCTCTCCTCTGGGCAGAAGAGAAACTTCTGGGGTAAGATATGATAAGGCAAGATGAACAGACACAACTTTTCAGTATCTTTTCTAGCACTGTCCATCCACGCCCTCCCACCACACTAGAATTTGACAATGTTCCCTTCTAATTCCACCTGTGAGGCCAGCAATCCTAAGTAACAGCTCCTTAGGACGTGAGAATATGAGAAGTCAGCCTTATTTTCTTGGCAGGACCAAAAGCCAGACAGCCTCCTACCAGTGGCATGCTCTGGAGCACCTGCCTTTTTTGCTAAATATGGCGCCTCTCATCTTACACAGCAGAGCCCCATCTGCTGTGATCTCCAAGAACCTAATAAAGCACATGTCTTGGTGGAGGAACGTGTATTCAAAAATCAGTCAGCCGCAGACCAGTTTCTTATCTTAAAAGTTATATGGAGAAGTTCTCTTATCTGACGCACTCAAGGGAGTTGGTGACGGGGAAAGAAAAAATTTGTTAAGGAATCACAGGTGTAGAATATTTTACTTTAACTCGATAGATACATAAATAGAATTGGTTGGCCACGCCTCTGATGTGAGAACCAAGTTCTGTTTTTTGTGTGCAGTCTCTTCATTGGAGCTCTGGGTCATTTCTCTGGTAAAACCACATCTTCTTGCATCAGGTAAAGTTTGCAGATATAATGTCTTTAAAGTGGAGCAAGAAGAGAAAAGTGCTTACGAAGAAATGTGAGGGTAGAATTCTGGGTTTCAGCAACGTCCAACCCACCTTCCCAATTTTGTGTGCTTCTCTCTGCCACACTCTTTCAAAAAACATTTTTAAAAGAGATTTGTTCTTACAGTCTTTCCAGAGCATGCGTTTTAGTTTTCATTGAAACAATAACTCTTTCCTTGGGCACTCAGATTTCACGGACTTGTGTAGTATTTATTTAAATTACATAATCATAACAATGAATGCAACTGGCATAAACGGTCTTGGGAGGGTTCTTTTTAAGCAGTAATGAAATCATTTTATAAACTTCGGAACAAAATTTTCTCATTTAAAAGTATGTTATGGCCAGAGTCCCATTGCATTCAATATTATTTTTCAACATCACTTAAATGGTTGCTTGTAATCCTAACACATGGAAATATGGAGATGAATTAATCATTTTCTCTTTTCTTCTTTACCCTTTTTTCTCTTTTGCTATATAAACAGCATTTCTGTTATTCAACACTCCTCTGAAAGTCCCAGCCAATTTGATAAGTAGGATATAATTACCGGAAAGAAGCCAAAATTATTATTAGTCATAGTTGTAACACAGGTGGAAACTGTTAGAACTAATAAGGACTGGTACACAAAGATTATAAATATACGTATATGTGTGTATGTATGTGTGTATATTTATATGTGTATGTGTGTGCATATACATATATATATATATATAGTTTATATATACAGTTTTCCTATGTACTGAGAAAAGCAGAAGGCAATGGGAAAAGAGGAAGACCAAATATGAGATGATTGACTCCATAGAGGAAGCCACAGGCATGAGTCTACAGGAGCTGAGTGGGAATGCTGAGCACGGGACATCGTGAACATCACTCATTCATGGGGTCACCAGGAGTCAGAGCCGACTTGATGGCATGTAACACGCACACAACTATGTGCAAAAAACTATCATCTAAAACATAATGTAAAGAACACTGTCTCAAAGGGCAGAGCAGAAAAAGCGTAACTACCTAAGGTACAGCTGAAATAAAAATTCTCAGGTCATATACAAAGAACGTAAAACTTTGCTGAGGGACACAAAAACTAAGACGAATGCTATAATTTTATTATGACTATATTCAAACTCTCGATGGGGTTCTTTCTTGGCACTTTGAACATGATATAAAAATTCATCAAGAAAAGTCAAGAGGGGAGTCTGGACAGCCAGACTCTGGTTTCTTGCGCCCCTACCCCCCCCCCCCAGATTTATTGAGGTGTAATTGACAAATAAAATGGCATGTATTTAAAGTGTACAGAGTGAGGAGCTGATATACCTAGCCTTGTGAAATGATTACCACAGTCAGGTTAATTAACACATCCGTCACCCTACATAGTTACCTTTATTTCCTTTACTGTGATACGAACACAAGATCTAGTCTTGTAGCAAATTTCAAGTCTATGATACTGTATTATTAACTGTAGTCTCCATGCTGCACGTCAGATTCTCAGAACTTTCTTATAACTGAAAGTTTGTCCCCTTTGGCCAATATTCCTCCCTCCCCACCCCGAGTCCCTGGTGACCACCGTTCTACCCTCTGTTTCTATGAGTTTGAGTTTTTTTTTAGATTCTGCATAAAAGTGAGATCACACAATATTTGCCTTTCTTTGCTGGGCTATTTCACTTAGCTTAATGTCCTCTGGCTTTGTCCATGTTGTCACCAATGCAGGATTTCCTTCTTTCTCAATATTCCATTATATTATATTTTCTTTATCCATTCATCCATTGATGAATTGAACACTTAGGTTTTTTCTGTATCTTGGCTCCTGTGAATAATGCCGAAATGAACACGGGAATGCAGCTACCTCTTGAAGACCCTGATTTCATTTCTTTTGGAATATATCCAGATGTGAGACTGCTGGATCATACGGGAGTCTTATTTAAATTTTTGAGCAAGCTTCATACTGTTTCTCACAGTGGCTGCACCAATTCCCATTGCCACCAACAGTGCGCAGGGATGCCCTCTTCTCCATGTCCTCACCAACACTTCTTCTCTCCAGTCTTTTTGATAAAAGCCATTCTAACAGGTGTGAAGGGATATCTCGTTGTGGATTTCCCTTGCATTTCCCTGATGATTAGTGATGTTGAGCACCTTTTCCTGTGCTTGTTGGCCATTTGTATGTCTTCTCTGGAAAAATGTCTATTCGGTTCCTCTGCCCATTTTTTAATCGAGTTGTTTGGTTTTTTGCTATTGAGTCGTATGAGTTCTTTATATGTCGGATATTAACTCTTCATCAGATATATGATTTACAAATAGTTTTTCCCATTCATTGGTTGCATTTTCATTTTGTTGATGGCTTCCTTTGCTGTGTAGAAGCTTTTTAGTTTGATGTAGTCACTCTTGTATATTTTTGCTTTTCGTGCCTCTGCTTTTGGTGTCAAATCCAAAAAATCATTGCCAAGACTGATGTCCAGGAGCTTACTGACTATGTTTTCTTATAAGAGTTTTATGGTTTTAGGTCTCACATTCAAGTCTTTAATCCATTTTGAGTTGATTTTTGTGTACAGTCTAAGATAAGGGTCTAGTTTCATTCTTAGGCTGTGAGTGTCCCATTTTCCCAACACCATTTATTGAAGAGACTATTCTCTATCCATTGTATATTCCTGTCTCCTTTGTCATAGATTAATGGCCAAATTACACAATACAATATGCAGTAATATACCAAAATGTAAGTCACATCATTATTTACAGCAGCAGAAAACTAGGAGTAAAATAAATGCCCGATGATCTCTAACTAAATCATCATTTAATGATGTGGCCGTTAAAATTATGTTAAGTTCAGTTTTAGTGGGATGGATGCTCTTGTGTGTATTAAGTTGAATGATATGACTTTCTGTTTTGTCAGTTAACATTGTGAGGGGCCGTCCCCGTGGCCGAGCGGTTAAGTTCGCGCTCTCTGCTGCAGTGGCCCAGGGTTTCACTGGTTGCGATCCTGGGCACGGACATGGCACCACTCGTCAGGCCATGCTAAGGTGGTGTCCCACATGCCACAACTAGAAGGACCTACAGCTAAAATATACAACTATGTACTGGGGGGATTTGAGGAGAAAAAGCAGAAAAAAAAAACATTGTCAAA
Organism: Equus asinus; assembly: GCF_041296235.1. Taxonomy (NCBI): domain Eukaryota; kingdom Metazoa; phylum Chordata; class Mammalia; order Perissodactyla; family Equidae; genus Equus; species Equus asinus. Next base: position 7,002,640 of record NC_091808.1, on the reverse strand, counting down.
TATTGGCTCATATAATGTGATTCTCAATGGAAGGAAATGCATCTGAATATTAACAGTGGTCTTTCCTGAATTGTCTCTGGGTGTTGATGTCATAAGTGACTTTAATCCTCTTCTCTGTGGATTTTCAGTATAACCTAAAATTTCTACAATAAACTGGATAATCTTGTAATCAAGAGAAGAAAAAAAAAGACGAACACTTGCCTGCCACAAGAAAATTATTTTCCTAAAAGAAATAAGAATCGTTTTTTGTTTTTTAAAGATTGGCACCTGAGCTAACAACTGTTGCCAATCTTTTCTTTTTTTTTTTTAATTGCTTTTTCTCCCCAAATCCCCCCAGTCTATAATTGTATATTTTAGTTGTGGGTCCTTCTAGTTGTGACATGTGGGATGCCTCCTCAGCATGGCCTGATGAGCAGTGCCATGTCCATGCCCAGGATCCAAACTGGTGAAACCCTGGGCCATGGAAGCGGAGCACATGAATATAACCACTTAGCCACGGGGCCGGCCCCCCAATTGCCTTTTTTTTTTTTAAGATTTTATTTTTTCCTTTTTCTCCCCAAAGCCCCCCAGTGCATAGTTGTATATTCTTCGTTGTGGGTCCTTCTAGTTGTGGCATGTGGGATGCTGCCTCAGCGTGGTTTGATGAGCAGTGCCATGTCCACGCCCAGGATTCAAACCAACGAAACACTGGGCCACCTGCAGCGGAGCGCGTGAACTTAACCGCTCAGCCACAGGGCCAGCCCCCAGAATTGCCTTTTTTTAAGCAAAAACCTTCCCTTTTACATTTTTCAGATTTGCAGAAAAGTACAGAAATAGTGTAATTATCACCTGTAAATTTTGGTCTAACAATTGCTGACATTTTGCCATTTTAAAAAATCTTTTCTTTTTGCTGCAGCATTTTAATGCAGATGCAGACATTTTCCTACATTTTTGTTATCTTACCTAATAAAATTAACAGTAACATTTATACATTTAAAACCTCCAATAATTATTTTGCCACATTTCTGTAATTTCTGGTGTGTTTAACCATTGCAATGTGATATAATGGAAGTTTCTTTTTTGCTTTTCTTTGATTTTGGAGGCACCTGGTAAAAGCAAGATGGAAAATGGGAGGGAATCTGTTTTGGGCATTACTCAGTGTGAGCTGGCTCTTAAATTCCGTCTCAGCAGTAAGCAGTTCCCAAAACACGGAGCCTGAAGGTTGAATCTCTGTGGTGGCTCCATGTTGGAACCCACGCATCTTGCTGCTAGGTACGGGGGTGGCTCAGCGTCTGCATATAAAAAGATTCATTTCAAATTTCTTGCTCTTTTGGAGGCCTGATGGGGAGGAACAAAGGTAGGCAGCAGCGGACAGGACTTGGCAGGACTGAGCATCCAATAAGTGGTAAGAGACAAGATTTGGGGGCACAGTTGCGTTCATGGAATAAATATGTCCAATGCTTATTAGGAACGGAAGCAAGTTAGCAATACCCTAGCCTTCTCACACAGCTTAAGCATGGCACAGGAGACAAGGCAGGATGCAGTTACGTCAGGGTCTCCTACTGACTGCATGAGCCGTTTATATCCTCCTGTTGATGTTGGGGGCGGGTGGGAGTAATCTTCTTTCTCTCTTTTCTCCTTCAGCTGCCCCTCCCAGCACTCTACGAAAGGTTTAACCTTTCCAGTTAAGGAATCATCTGCTGGATAAAAGATATTTTGCATCCACTAGCCGGAACCACCGTGTTTACCCCACTTCCCCCATACAAGCTCTCCAGAGAAACTCCTGAAAATGAAGAACTGAGCCCACCCGCTGTGCCTGCTGCCTGAGAGAGGCAGCCTATAAGCCATTCCACAAACCATTATAGATGGTCCAAGGGTTAGTCTCCATCCTCTGGTTTGTTTTAAATGGATGCTGACTTTCCATAGAATGAACAGTCCCTGGATGGACTAGTTACTGCCTTTGGGGGGCTGCTCCCTGGAATCGGGGTGGGGCACTTCCTCCATTGGACACAATCATTTTTCCTGTGTTTAGGATTTGGAGAAAGGCAAGTCTGGCTCATAGGATGGGGAGGCGGCCCTCTCAGTCCCAGGGCAAAGGAAGTAGCTTTTATGGCCACACTGGGGAGAGAGAAGTCACCCTGCCACCTCTCACAGCACCATCAAAGGAGATCTAATCAGGCTGCAGGAGGTTCAGGAAGTGGCTGGACTCAACGCCAGGCACGCGTCGCGTTTGAGATGCTGAGCTGGCCCCCAGCCAGGGTAAGCGGAGCAGCCTCATTGCAGAGGGATGAGTTAACGAGAACCATGGAAGGCCAGGCCTATGCCAGCCAGCTGTGAGAGCAGAGTGTCCAATTACCGTTAGAGTTTCAAAAGGGCTGAAGCACGACCCTAGACATAAGGGGCCATCTGAAATCCCAGGACAGGAGAAGGCTGCAGGTGGTACCCAGCCTCCTCCCCAAGCACACGAGGGCTGGGTGGTGGCTGCCAGACCACTCTGAAGCTCACAGGCTGGAGGTGGCAGGGCTCCCATGCTGTTCTCTGACCCGATTATGATGACAACAACTATTGGGCAGGGCTGAGCACGACATTCCAGAACATCTTAGTGGCCACAGCTGTGCAGCGAAGGGACCCCTTTGCCTGATTAGGCATTGGAAACACCAAAGTGGTTCCTCTCAGGGTGCTTGCCCCATACCTGCCCCCCCAACCCCACCCACACCGACAATCCTCCCCCTGTAGGAAGATAGACACTGACCCCTTCAGAACAGCGACACAATTAAACCCACAATTCTGGAGCCAGACTACTCGAGTTTAAGGCCCAACTTCCAAGACATACCGGCTGTGTGTAAACTTTACAAAGTTACTGTGTCGGCAGCTATGGCTCCGTAAAAAATACCTCCTTATTGAAAAATCCAAATGACACAGGAGAGTTGTTCGGAAGTAACTGGAAACACCGTTTAAAGCTAATTCACACAGCACTTGCTAAAATGCTCCTTATCTCTGAGCCATTTACCTTCAAACACACACACACATAGCTAATCACTAGTGTGCTTTGTTGACGTATGTTTCCCGGTGGTCAGAGTGCCACCAACTAGAGCCAGCCCCACGGGGTTCTCGTTCACTCTGCTCACGAGCATGAGCTCACTACGCGGCTAAACTCCATCCCTCAGCTCACTAAGTTTGTGGTAATTTGTCACACCAGCAATAAGAAAGCAAAACCCTGGGGCCGGCCTGGTGGGGCAGCGGTTAAGTGCGCCAGTTCCGCTTCGGCAGCCCGGGGTTCGCTGGTTTGGATCCCGGGTGCAGACATGGCACTACTTGGCAAGCCATGCTGTGGTAGGCGTCCCACATATAAAGTAGAGGAAGATGGGCATGGATGTGAGCTCAGGGCCAGTCTTCCTCAGCAAAAAGAGGAGGATTGGCAGCGGATGTTAGCTCAGGGCTAATCTTCAAAAAACAAAAAAAAGAAAGCAAAACCCTCTCCAACAGCCAGGATCAGCCAACACACTAGGTTGGAAATGGGATGGATAGACTGACTTGCAGTACAGTCCTGCTTCACTTAACAACAGGGACACATTCTGAGAAATGTGTCATTAGGAGATTTCATCGTTGTGCGAACATCAGAGTGCACTTACACAAACCCAGCTGGTGTAGCTACTACACACCAGGCTGTATGGTGCTAATCTTACGTGGACCACCGTTGTATATGCAGTCTGCCTATCACTGACCCAAACATTGTTACATGGAGCATGACCGTATTTAATTTTCTTCATTATAACTCACTGGGCAGCACAAATTTATTTTTTATTATCTGAGATCCGATTTAAATAACTAAATCTCTATCAGGCTGGTCTATTAGCACTCCCTAGGAGTACAGTGAATAAGGAAAATACGTAAAGATGTAAATATATAAAGTAAATATACATACATTTATCTTGCAACTCTCTCCACCTATTCATTTTTTGAAGGATGTTGCTAGGAGAGTAATTTACTCAAGAGAATGGCTCTTCAATGGTGGGATTTAAGCAGCATATCATGGTGAAGGAAAGATATTTTAGGTTAAGAGCCATCCTAGTGCCCCCCAAAATAATCCCCATTGGTTGAACCCTTGTGCAAGAAAACCCTGCACTGAGCAACATGTGATAAACGCTCAGTCTCATAAAAGGCTGCTGTGAGCAGTAGGACATGAAGCCCTTGTTGTCCCTGACCAGACTGATTTAGTAAGTGGATGAAAGGACAAGGAGGGCGGGGCCAGAGCTTAGCCATCTTCGAGGGTTCCTGCCCTCTTTTACTGTCTAGGCTCGGCCATATTGAAGGCTGCTAGAGGCAGAGGCCAGGTCTTCCCATCTCTTGGTCCACCGTGGACACAGTGTCATGTTCAGTCAGCCTGCAGGACGTGTTAGATGAGTTGATTTGTCTGATGAGTGAAGAGCCCAGCAGTTGGGACTCTCATTGGCCTTCTCTGAATCCTCTTATTGTAGGGGACTGGAATTGGCCACCCCAAGATATGTCTCTTTGGCATGAACACTATTTTGAGCTGGTTACTTTTAAAAACTGCAGACATGAGAGAAACTCTGAAAAGTAGAAGTTACCCTTTATAGGAGACATTTACCTTGTAAGGGAAATCTCCATCTGTAAAGGCGTCTCCCTCTCTGTACCAGGAAGAGGGGGATGACCTTATCCCTAAAAACTCTTATCAATGCACAAAGCAAGGACCTAAATCTGCATAATAACCTTACTCTTGTTTACTGTGCTTTTCTGGTAATTTCCCAGAACTGACTCCCCCCACCCCCAACGTCCTCCTTTGTCTTTAGCTGAACATGGTATTTAAGATGAGAACCTCTGCCATTTTCGCGAGTTGCTCAGTTTTCCTGGGTCTCTCCCATGTATACATGTTATAAAGTTTTGTTTAATTTTCTCCTGTTCTTCTGTCTCATGTGAATTTAATTGGTAGCCCAGCCAGAAGGACCTAGAGTGGGTAGAGGAAATGTCTTCCTCCCCTACATTATGTAAGCACAGTTTCTGTTGACATCCCAAAAACTCAGAGACGACTTTCCAGGTTCCCAGAGATTCCATGTCTTACAAGATGTGGGTATCTCCCCATTAAGTTAGACTGAACTTAGTTTTTCCTAAATAAATGACAAAGGCTTTGGTGCTATTTTGTATGTTAAAGGTGGATCTGACAAATGGAGTTTGTATTCTGAAGAATCACAGTATTGGAAAATTTTAATGATTTAAAAGAAGAGAAATCCAGATAGTTGAAATCCAGCCATTCCCAAGAAATACGAGGCTCATTGGGTTTCCACTCATTTCTGGATTTTTCTGCTATGTCTTCAGTTCTCCTTTTTGGAATCCATGGCCAAATCTGTCTCATCTTATCCCAAAAGTGCATTTGCCCAGAATTTCACCTCTCACCCTGTCCCTTCACTCTGGGGCCCTAATTTTCCCCTTCTCAGGATGCTGGGTGGCTCCAGCCAGGGAGAAACTGCTCACCAGATGCTCTGGGTCAACAGCTGGCAGTGCACGGGTCAGCCTGCCTTCCCACAGGCGGCGTGGCCAGGAGCCCAGCTCTCTAATCACATCTTGGCCTGACGATCAAAAGGTCTGGAGAGACCCGTCTTGCGTCCTTCAAAGTCTCAACTTTGAGGATAATTAGCAGGCCCTTTTCCTTGGAAAAGGGGTGGAAACCCTGCTCTGCGTGGTCATAGCCATAAGCAGGCCAGGGCTGTAATTTCCTCTGCCTCAGGGCTGCAAAGGCGCTGGCATGTGGTTCACACACCAGGCTGTGCCCAGAGGCACCAACCAGAGCCCTACAGCCCAGCGTTGTCCCTGGCACCACTTCCCCTGCAAAGGGCCTGCATCCCAGATAACGGCACGAGTGCTGGGATGAACTTGAGTCTGAGGAGCACCCGGGGAAAATGAGATTTTGGTCCTTGAGGTGTTTGTCACAAAACACCTGAGGCTTGATTAAAATGGCACATTGGTTGAGTCATTCTGGGAGCATGTCCACCGGGACAGTCAGGGGACAAGAGAGGGAGGAAGCTGAATTTGAAAACCATGGAGATATTAAGAGGCCACCGGGCCTGAGGGAGGCAGGGGTGCAGTGGCAAATAGTGCCAGCTCTGGACACAGACCCAGTGGGTTTAAAACCCACAGTACACCAGAGGTGGGACCCCAGGGAAGCGTGGTGACAGCCCAGGAGGGCTCCATCTTCTCATCTTACCCAGAATGGGAATCACCAGAATAGTCTCTGTCACGGGTTCATCCTGGGGATTAAATGAGACAGTGAGTATAAAGCCCCACTTAGCACAGAGCTGGCACCCAGGAAGTGCTGGGGAACTCGAGCTTATGTGAATCCTAATTTCTGTTTGCATATGGCCAGGCCAAGGAGGCCATGTGGTTCCAATCCTGAAGGCCCATGTTTTCCAAGTGGCCTCAGAATTGCTGGTGTGCTGGTTAAATGCAGATTCGGGGCTCCACCCTAGACCGGCTCAGTTGGCATCTCTGCAGTGAGATCTACAGATCCGTGTTCCTAAAAATCTTCCCGAGACATTCTGATTTACAGTAACATGTGAGAACCACAGTCTGGTCCGCATTCCTAGATCCAAAGCAAAGATGGAAAAATGAATACATGTTCTTGACATTTCCCCAACACTGACATGGTGCAGAGATGCTGGTCCCAAGGTCCCGGGTAGTGTCAGGGCAGAAAGAAGAGGGAGACGAGTCAGAATCTTCAAGTTATCCCTCAGGGACTTGTGTGGCCTGCCATGCACTGGTGCCCCCATGTGAGTAACGGTAGCTGGTCCCTCCCCTTCCCTCGATCTCATGGTTAAAACAAGTCATCCTCTGAGATGTCTCCCCAAACCTACCTTCCCACATAGCAATGAAAATTAAAGGAATCAACTCAAGTTGTTGAGTGTTTCCTAGAAGTTGGACCAAGAGATTTGCATACGTTATCCCACTTGATCCGCAGAGCTTTCTTATCCTAGTTTTTTAGATGAAGAACCTGAAGCTGTAACTGGGTCAAGGTCACACTAAATAGCCTTTGGTCAATGAAATGGGGTGGGGAACCGCAGTGCAGTGTTCTCCTAACCAAAGCAGCTTTTCTCTATAGCTCCCAGGGCATTTTAGCCACTCCTGAACAAGCAAACACTGCTTAGTCAGTGAAGGGCAAGCTCGTAAAAATGACAATGAGCGTGTTTCAGCCGTTTTCCCTCTTGTGTCATCACTTGTGCAAAAACAAATGACTTCCTGACTTACATCGAGTCCCTGTCTGGACATCAGTTCTTGCTTTTAATTCTCACAACAGCCCCACGAGAGCAGTCTACCATCATGCCCATTTTACAGATGAGGAAACTGAGACTGAGAGGACAGGGAGCGAGTGAGGAGTGGACGGGGACCGGAGCCCACTCTCAGCCCCAGTCTTACCGCCTTCCCCCAGGTTCTCTGGGCACCTGGCCATTTGCGATCCCACTGCCCCTCACCAGGACTCAGGCATAAAGTTGTCATGCTTCTCCAAGGACCTGGAGACATTCTCCATCCTTGATTTCTCATTGACCCCAAACAAATGCAAATCAAACAAATAAAAATCCCGGAAACACATCCTTTGCCCTTCTTTCTGACCATGTGCGTGTCTGAACGCCACGAAAGTCTAGAACTGCAGGGAGAAGGCTGGCAAGTTCTCCCAAGCTATGTCTGGGGGCTGGGAACTGCCCACTGATGAGCACCTGGGCCTGTTTCAGTCCTTCCCCTGTGTTTACACGGCCTAGGGGGATAGCGAGCCCGTTGAAACCTGTTCATCCACCAGGTGGGTGGGGCTTGTCCACAGCGGGGAGTAACTAGGGCTCTTGGGTTCCCAGCAGGGAACACCAGAGAGAACAGATTAGTCAGAGCTGGCTCCTGGGCCTTCTCAGGATCTCTCCCTTAGAAAGCCACTCTCCTGCCGGAAGAGAGTCAGAGAGGCAGAGGAAAGGAAGAGTTAGGGACCCGGGCCGTGAAGTCAGCGTGACCTGGTTCAAATCTCAAGTCTTCTATTTAATGGCTTAATGGCTGGGTGGCCTGAGGCTGGCTTTAACCCTCTTCCTCATTCTTTTCTATAAAATTTCGGGCGAGGTGGCAATAAAAATAAAATCACTTGCTTCTATGAGCGTTAAATGAGATGATGGCAGCCTGTGCCTAGCATGTTAGAAAGTAGTCTTGAATCGTACCTTTGTTTCTGGAGGTAGAGTTAGGAGAAACCGGGTACAAGAGACGGGTTGATGTAATTTCTTAGAAGCAGTTCATCCAGGACCTCTTCTCAATGGAAACAACAAATATCTATAGCATGAGTTGACCCATGTCCTCAGGCCTTTGACATTCTTAGAATTTAAGATCAATGTGGGCAATCCGATTGCTGAGTAAAAGAATGCCAGTGTTTAAATGTAACTCAACCACAGATTCTACAAGCCCAGGAGAGCATTAGAGGTTGAAACATCAGCGGGATTCTCATGAGAATGTTGGGAGCTCTGTGATTTGAGACTTCCCTTCTTCATTTCTGATCCATGGATGTCCATTTGGAAAGGATGTTAATATCATGGCATGTGTTCTGCACGCAAAACCATTCCAACCAAAGATAAACGTTCGGGGCCATTTTATTGTTCTGAAATACGCCTCAGTGACTGATTTCTTAATGATGGAATTGAACACTTGCAGTGTCAAAATCAAAACAACATATGGGGACTACATCGAGAATGGCCTCCTCTTCCTGCCATAGTTCATTGTCTTCTCATTTTGTGTTTCACATTCATTGGTTCCTTTGAAGATTTGAAATACACCCAGAACTCACAATTTAGCTCCCGCCTCTGGAAACGAAATCCAGTTGAATGCACCAGTTATTTGTTGAGAAACTAGTGTAGGAAGAGATGTTTTTCCACATTAACAATATGGCACAGGGTCAAGTACGCTCTTTTGAAAGAGCGACTATAGAGGGAAGGCAGTGAAACAATCCCAGAGTTTCCGCGTGGACATTGATCAAGTTAAACTCACTCAGAGCAGGAGGACCCGCCCCAATGACTTAACCTCTCCCTTCATGAGCTAAGTGTCTGCGGATGACAAGGGCAGGGCAGGGGACAGAGAACACCAGGCCAGGCAGTGCAGGGGCCACAAAGGCAATCCAAGGGGTTTTTCTTCTCTTCCAGTGGAATATTTTTGAAATGCTACTCAGGGTACATCCTGTTACTTCTCTGCATCAATCACGCAGTGATGCTCCATGGAAATGAGCAATAATTGCTTGACCTGGCCCCTGTCCCCCCCTGCCCCCATTTATCTCTGTCTCTCTCTCTCTTGCCCATCTTGTTCACTCTCCACAGTCTCTCTGGTCTTTCAGATCCCTCAACTTGCCCAGCTTCTCCCAGTCTTAGGAGCCTGTGATGTTAATTTTATGTGTCAGTTCCACTGAGCTAAGGGATGCCCAGATAGCTGGTAAAGCATTATTTCTGGGTGTGTCTGGGTAAGGGTGTTTCCAGAAGAGATTAGCAACTGAATTTTTAGACTGAGTAAAGAAGATAGCCTTCTGCAATGGGAGTGGGAATCAGCCGGTCAGAAGAGAATGAAAACAGGGAGGAAGGGCGAATTTGCTCTCTCTGATGGAACTGGGCTGTCCGTCTTCTCCTGCCCTTGGACAATAGCACTCCTGATTTTCAGGCCTTCAGACTCGAACTATACCACCAGCTTTCCTGGTTCTTATCTATCTATCTATCCATCTATCCATCTATCCATCTACCCATCTATCCATCCATCCATCCATCCATCCATCCATCCGTCTATCTATCTATCCATCTATCTATCATCTCCATCTATCTATCTGTCATCTCTCTGTCTATCATCTCTACCAATCTACCTGTCTATCTATCTATCTATCTATCTATCCATCTATCTATCTATCCATCTATCTATCTGTCATCTCTCTGTCTATCATCTCTATCAATCTATCTATCTATCTATCTATCTATCTATCTATCTATCAATCATCTATCTACCTATCTATATCATCTATCCTCTATTTCCTATCGCTTCTGTTTCTCTGGAGAGCCCTGACTAATACAGGGCCTTTGCGTCCCTTCCACCTGAGCCTCTCCCTGCATTTGCCATTACTGTGGCTCTTTGCTGAGATGCTGCTCAAGATCTTGGCAAGTCCCCAAATGTACAAATGCAGTCACATCCTTTCCCTGGGCTCCCGTGTGTGAGAGGCCGAGGGGAGAGGGCAAAGGCTGAGTGGTGATGAGGGAAGCGGGGGAGAACGGCGTTCTAGGCGGCTGGATCAGCCCATTCCCGAGCACAGTCGGCCCCGGCTCTCTGTCTTCATGAAGGCCCTCCCCGCAGGATGTCGCACGCTGTCCTTCTTTTCATTCCAGCCTTGACTGCGTGTCAGCTCCTGGGAGAGACCTTGCAGCTGAAGCAGTCTCTCTCCCCAGTGACACCCCACTGCCCTGTCTGCTTGTCTTCTCTCTTGTCTCTGAGCGCCGCTCACTCTCTGAAGCCACCTGCAGGGGCTGTGTACAGACGGCCGAGCCACCTGGCTCCAGAGCAGCTCTCTGAGTGCACAGCCCAGCTCCCCTGCTTGCTTGCAATGTGGCTTTGGACAAGCAGCATAACCTCTCTGTGCCTCAGTGTGCTCACGTGCAAAATTGGAGAGATAATAGAAGCATCTAATTTATGGGGTTATTGTGAAGATTTAAAGGAATAAGACATGAGAAGCACCAGTCAGATGATGAACACTCAGGAAACACCCACTACTACAGCTCGGTGAGGGGCGCAGGAGAACATACCTCTCTCCCTTCCTCACACTAGCACACGCATTTCTCTTTCTTCTCCTCTGTTCAGTTCCTTCTCTTTCTGAAGCAACTTGGGATATTAGAAAGAATGTAACTTGCATCCAATCTCTGCAGCTTACTAATGGGTAACTTAATCCTTTCTGAACCTCACTTTCCACAATTCTACAATGGGAACAATAATCTTTCTCTCATAGTTCTGTTGGTAGAATAAAGTAACTCTTTTCTTTTCTATTCTTTTCTTTTCTTTTCTTTTGGTGGGGAAGATTGGCCCTGAGCTAACATCTGTTGACAACCTTCCTCTTTTTGCTTGAGGAAGATGGTCCCTGAGCTAACATTTGTGTCAATCTTCCTCTACTTTGTATGTGGGACACAGCCACAGCATGGCTTGATGAGCAGTGTGTAGGTCCACGCCTGGGATCTGAACCTGTGTACCCCAGGCTGCCAAAGCAGAGCACACGAACTTAACCACTGTGCCATCGGGCCAGCCCCTGAAGTAACACATACTTTTGACTACCTACCAAGGGCTTTACTACCTCTTAAATTAAAAGATATGTTAAATCTGATAAATGTCAGTCCTTCTGACAGTTGGTATGTGAAGTGGTGCTATCAATTCAGTTGTTTAAGAAAAAGGAGAGCCTTGCTTTTTGGGTGAAACTAGATATGATATCTCATTTCTAATAAAACTCTTAAAAATGTTGAGAATTCCCTCTTAATATCTCCATAAAAGTCTGGTTCCATTTTCATTGTCCTCTGCATCTGAAATTGTTTTGTATTTATTTTCATTAGGATATGTTTTTTAAATTGCATAATTATTCGTGATAAAACTGCATTGTTTACTGCATCTTTCATGAAAATGGTCTATCATTTGAGGTAAGACAAACTTCTGTAGACCTAACAATTATTATACTATGATTAGCCCAGTTTCTGAGGAAAAAGAGCCTCCTGATTTGCAGATAAATCAATTTGCAAAAGAACCTTTGGAATCTGACCCTTCTGAAAACTCGCCCGTGTAAGGAATTCGATTTCAATTTCTTCTCTGAAGTTCTGTCAATCCTTTTAATCAACTGGGTTGGTTTGAGGTGATTTCTCACAAGAAAATGACCAGCGATCACCTCTAACACTACAGTGGATTCCAGAAGCAGTTACCAACATGGCGACACTGCTCTTAGCCTGTGGAAGCCCGTCTGCTGCATTTCTTTGACTCTAAGGGGCTTCTGTGAGGGCTTAGCTCTGGTGGGGGTGAGGAGCCTCTCTGATATTCACGCTGAATGTTTAAACAGCAACCGAGGCAAGGAAAAGTTAAGAGCTTGACCGGACACAGGGGAATCCCGACACAAAGGGAGGAAGTTTGAACACAATAAGAAATGAAATGGAGTTCCACGGAGAGGAAGCAGGGAGCTACACTGTGTGGAGGTAGAGCCCAGAAAAGAAACGGCTCTGCTTTTGCCCCCAACAGCTGGAGAAGTTGCACAGCATCCAGACAGCTGAGGGGGACAGTGGTACCTGCCACTCCTCTAAGAGCGACCAGGCGATGGAATGACTTGAAGGCTTGATCAGTCCAAACCTGTGTGCTCTGCTGAATGCAAGGAGGGCGGGGACTCCTGGAAGATCTAAACTGAGAGCTTCAGGGTGCAGGCTCCACCAATGACACCTTCACGAATGGATGTGTGACTTTCGTCACAGCACCAGTTGGTGTTGGAGCCCGACTGACGGCTTAACCACTTCTTAGCTCCGTTCCCTGGACAATGGCCCCGTTCCTCAGTCTCAGGGTGGAATACCAGAAGTGCCTACTTTGTACAGAGCTTGTAAGGAATATGTCAGATATGAATGAATAATACTTCGTGCTAGATAAATGTCAGCGCGACTATGATGAAGACTGCTGACTATGCACTCACTGCGTGCGGGAATTTGGAGAGGGGTGGGGCACATGGGAGAACGACCTAGGGGCATCTTGAGGACCTTACCCCCAGTCAAAGTGATAAGTGACAGCGGGGTGTGCCACTCTCAAGGGGACACCTAGAAAGGACAGAGTAAACATTTCCAGAAGGTGGTACGATTCAACCCAGCACATGAGTTAGGAGTTTTGGGATGGAGACAAGTAGGAGAAATAGCGTATATGAACACTTAACTTATGACAAAGATGGCACTCTAGAGCAGTGGGAAAAAGGTAATCTTTATGATAAACTATTCCAGGACAACTGGATATTCACATAAGACAACATATTAAGCTGGGACATAATACAAGTCATAAACTTGGATAATCTGGACCAAAAGGGAATTCACATCACTCTGCTGAAAACTACTTACCTTCCGTCTCACTTTTAGGCATGTACCCGAAGGAAATGCTTACACATGCGTTACAAGAGATGGACACAAGAGTGTTGTATCAGCTTTACTCATGAGAGCCGTCAACTGGAGTCAATACAACCGTCCATCGACCATACAGTGGATGAATAAATTGTGGTATATTCATAGGATGGAATATGGCAAGCTCTGTCTTGTTGCTGATGCTTTGTGACAAGTCTTGCTATCCAGTAACATTAAGGCCTCCGACTTCATCTTCTTCAAGATTGTCTTAGTTATTCTTGGCCTTTTGAGTTCCATACAAATTTTAGAATCCCCTTTTCAGTTTCTGAAAAAGTCAAGTGAAAGAACGCAAACGAATCATCCCGTGCAGCTCCCTTTATATAAAGGCCCCCCAAATGGGCAGAATTAAATTACAGAGGCCAGAGACACAAGTTTAGAGAAACAACTACAGAGGTGAGGATGCCATTGCCTTAAAAGTCGGAACAGCAGTTACCTTTGGGGAGAGGCAGAAGGTGGTGAGTGACTGGGGAGCCCGTGGAAGCCCGTCTGCAGCATTTCTTTGTGTCTAAGGGGCTTCTGTGAGGGCTTAGCTCTGATGGGGGTGAGGAGCCTCTCCTGATTTTCACACTGAATGTTTAAACAGCAACGGAGGCAAGGAAAAGTTAAGAGCTTGACTGGTCTGGTCAAGAGTCTGGTGGGGATCTTCTCCCTAATGTCATTGGTGGTTGCAAGAGTGTTCACTTTGTGATGATTCACTGAGCTGCACATTTTCATTTTGTGTCTTTTCCTCTAAACGTGTTTTGTTTAACAATAACGTTTTTTGTTTGTTTGTTTGTTTTGAGGAAGATTAGCCCTGAGCTAACATCTGCTGCCAGGCCTCCTCTATTTGCTGAGGAAGACTGGCCCTGAGCTAATAACATCCATGCCCATCTTCCTCTATTTTACATGTGGGACGCCTACCACAGCATGGCGTGCCAAGCGGTGCCATGTCCGCACCGGGGATCTGAACCGGTGAACCCCGGGCTGCCAAAGTGGAACATGCAAATTTAACCACTGCACCACCAGGCCGGACCCTTAACAATAACGTTTTTAATCTGTCCAGATAAAATTAAGAAGTTCTGTCCCACAACAGGAACCATAATAAAGTAATAAACTGTAGAGGAAGATATTTGTAAAACATATAACTAAGTGATTACCGTGCAGAATAAATAATGAACTATAAATCCATTAGCAACATATAGGCATACATATGTGTGTGTATACATATACAGGAATATACATATATCTACATGCACACTTATAATACATGTAAATTGGACAAAATCATGGCCAGTCATGACAGCAGAAGAAAGTGTAACTGATAAATAAATACATGAAAGCATGCGCAATACTATTAAGTGTCAGAGAAATACAAATTATAACCACAGTGAGGTATCATTTTACACTCCACAGTTCGACAAAATTAAGAAGTCTGATAACAGAGGAAAGCGTGGCTGCTTGGAGAAATGGCTCATCTGTGTACGGGGCAGGTAAATGAGTCTGGAACATCGTGTCATGCCAAAGAGTCAGGAGTTATGAAAGACAAGAGTGGAGACTCAAGGACTCAGCCAGCTTGAGGAGGTTCCTGTCTGCCTAAGAGGCAACCATCTGGGCTTTGATAGAAATAATGACTAAATAGATTAATACTCAGCAAAGGTGTATTCCTAACGATGCCCCCAAAAGCTAATTGATCCTCACTGGAGGATGTCTTGAGTATTGCATAATAATTTTTCAGTAATAAGCATATGTGGCATTAATTGGGTGGATCAACCACAGGAGGCAGAGAGTAGAGACAGCAACAGCATGCCCTGGGGAATCGAGACTCGTGTCTTGTCAAGGCGAGGGGGCTGGCTTTGAGCTGGCCTCTAAAGGATGGAATGAAATTCCTCATGAGGGTCGGGAGGGAGGCATGAGCCCTGGGCAGACAGACCAAATGCCAGAGGCAGGAAAAGGAGCCGTGAACCCGTGCGGGGCCCAGCAGAGTCTAGTTCTCTGCGGTGCAGTAGACATAAGGGAATTTTAAGAGAAGCAGCAGAAGCCACAGTATAAGGAGCCCTGAATGACAGTGTGAGGAGATGGGTTTAAATGGGGTCCTCGAAGATCACTTCTGCCCTTGGCCTGGGACAGCGACTCTGACTGGGCCAGCGCTGGAGCCTTTCCTAGAGCGGCCTTTACCAACAGTGTAAGTGGGCACTGTCATGACCACCGCTGGCTCCCATCCACCCAGCCCCAAGCACAATCTCTCCTGCTTCAATTTACCCCCCTTAGAAGACAACCTCGGTCTCTGATTTACCCCCACAGGAGACGGTTGGAACAAATGGGGCTTCTAAAGGGGCTTCTCAATCATCTTTAGATTTCAAGATAAAAAGTCAAAGGCTCTTCAAAGCCATTTTAGCAATAAAGTGAGAAAGTCAGACAGACCAGGCTGGGGCTCCTGCTCAGCCACGGAGTCACCAGCTTGGCGCCTTGGGGGGGCACTTCCCCTCCTAAGCGTCAATGTCCATTGTTGTGAAAATCTGAGCAAACGCCTGTGAAGCACCTGGGAACGTGGGGGCTCAGAAAAGGGGCTGAGAAACCTGAGTCCATGCACCCCCGGGGCCGGCCAGATGCTCAGCCCGAGGATCCCAGCCTCCCCTGGAACCTGGCCCTTGTTCTCTAAGTTCGCTGTTATCCATCATGTTTATCTTCTACTTTCAAAGCTCCTCATCCAGGGATGTCTCCCTCTGACCCCCAGGTCGGGGCTAAGAGGTGAACACATTCCTGTCGGCTGCTCTGCATAGCTGGCATTCTTTCTCTGAAGCGCCTGTTCCGGACAGGAGTATAATTGTCACCGCTCAATTATATGTGAGAGTGCCCAACAAAACTTGATTTTTTAAAATCTGACTCTGTATCACTTTGTTGCTATGGCTGATGGGTAAATGGAAGGATTCAACCCACACGTTCTCATGGATTCTAGACATTAACTTTTTACTTTCCAATTAAGACTGATCATCTTTTTCCTAGTTGATTCCACTCTTATATCTATATGTGTTGTGTATCGCTCATGCTGACTCCAGTTAGTTAAGAATCTAATTTAAACAGCACAAGAAATCCAGGCATTGCGATAAATGGTTAAAATTATTTTCTCAAAACATCAAAATGCCTTCTAAAAATGATTGTCACCCACAATAAATGTATATGATTCAATCACCCAGGAGAATAAGAAAAAAGAAGACATCATACTTTCTCCTCTTATTTAAATGATTTTCCAGTCTCTTAGCCTAAAAACATTCAGCGAGTGTCCAATATGCACTGAAGCTCTCACTAGGATTTTCAATTTAGCAAGTCATTTTTTTCTAAGCCTTTGTGTTGTATTTCAAATAGACTTCACCGTCTACCGCCCACTCCTGAATCAGGTTTTCAAGTTGAAGCTCTGGGACCAAAATGCAAATGCAAATAATGATGTTGTAATTTATCGGGGCAGTGAAGTAACTGATTTCAACATCACCCTCACTTCTCAGGGAAACCTGGCCTCTCCGGGGTTCTCAGGACCTCATCGTTTGATGAGTTGCATCTCCATGGTACGAGAGGTTTGCCTCTTTAGGCGCAGTTATTAGAAAATTTAAGCCATGGTGATGCGAATTTTCCTAAGATGTAACGGAAAGCTTCCTGTCTTTCTTAAATGAGCGTGCTGGACATAACTGAACTACTCTCCGTGTGTTTTAACAAAGCCCCCCCCCCAGCTATGTGGTCTTGGGTCTCTGTTTTCCTTCAGAGGCTTGACGTAACTAATCCCTAAGGCATTTGCAGATCGAAGATGCAAAAATCCTCTGAGGTTCCCCGATGACTGATGATCAGGACTCCCAGGGAGCTTTCAAAAAAGACACATTTCTAGAGCTGACAACCACCTACTGAATTTGGATCTCTGTCTGGGGGGAGGGCCCAGGAACTGCGTTTGCATCATCGTCCCAGGTGCTCCTCACATTCCTGGAGTTTGGGAGGCAGAGGGTGAGGATGCCAGTCATTCCACAGCAGACCATCTGACCGCTGAATCCTGAACCCACTTGCATTCTAAACGGGCGGATAGACATAAACAAAGCCAGGAGGAAACCTGTTAAACAGAGACAATATGCAATTCTTTCTCTCTGTGGACAGACGGAATGGGCTCTGTCTGTAGGAGGAGATGCCCGCAGCCCTCTGCTGACTCATTTGCATTGTGATGCTCCCTGGGCAAAGCTGGTGAGAGGTTTTTCCATTGTCACCTCTTTTTAGGGGAGGAGGAGTGGGGTGGAGGGGTCCAACGCCTAGTATTTTCACAATAAGAAGGAAAGGCAAAGAGGAAACAGTACCATATAAAAAGAACAAGCCTAAAAGCTTCTGTTCTCTAAGGTGGGAGAAGGAAGTGGGTAGAGGTGGGGCACTTTCCAGGAAACGGTAGGAAGAGAAGCAGTTTCTGACAATCTAATGGGAGAAGAGCTTATCCCCAAAGGGAGGCATACCCCAAACCCTCGTTAGTAGCCAGAGAAGTCATTGCGTGTGAATTTTGTCTAAATTGCTGGCTTCCTGCGGAGTAGTCAGATCTTATGACAAGTCCAAGGATAACCTCCTAGACAGTCTGAGAGCATCACGCGTAGAGATGAACTGTTCGGGGAAAGAAACGTGAGATGTGGCACAGTGGGCGACAATGAACCATAGAGGGCTATCCCAGTTTGTCCACAAGCTGCCCGGGGCACACCCAAAGCTGCACGTCAAAAAGTCTATGAAGACAAGGAGACGGAGAGTGATGTAACCTAACCCTTTGGCAGCATCTTCTGTCTCAGAGAACCAGCACCAGCAGAAGAGACAGATGGGAGCTGATCGGCTGCATCTATGGATTAATTAGTACTGTACGTTGGACCCCATTCAAATGGAAGGCTGCCGAAATGTCACAACAATATTGGGCAGCTAATTCGATAAATGGTTTACACGGTACACCAAGCATGCTAATGTGGATGTGGATGGCCAACTTGTCCTATCCCTGTCCATTTATGCCTGGAATGGTTTAATTTAGGATCAGAATAAGAGAAAAAGAAACCTAAAGAATCACAAAGCCCTGGGCTTTACAAGAACAATAAATTCAAAGTTGCAGTATAGGTTTTACAGCCGATTGAAAAATTGTACATGCAACCAAGTTTGTCCTCTGTTGGTGGAATAGTTCCAGGTGTGCAAGGACTCAAATAATGAACCTCTGGCTATGGACTTACAGACAAATGATCACAGAAGACTCAAAAATAAGAACTCAGGATTGACGAAAAGGTAGTTTGAAAGGACTGACAATGTGCGTTGATACCAAATAAATATCTGTAAATGTTTTACTTCGATTACACAATAAACAGAAGTTGTCTTTGGCATAGGTTTTCTGTATTATTAAAAAATAAAATCCAAAACAAGTAAAGAAGACAAAAACAATTTTTAAAAGAAGTTTATAACCCCAGATCACAATAATGTGGCAAACCTGTTGCTTAACTTTTTATATTCCATAAAGAACAGTCAAATTCTTATTTTCTTCGTGACTTAGATAAGTGGAATTGTATGGGTTCAAGAATGGTTTTGAAAGGTCTATTCCCTTCTGATAGAATTGAACAAGTCACATAGATTTTCCATCTCACTGTAGACTATAATGGCGAAGAAAAGCCAGTCTGTATAGTAACTAGGGAGAAAGGGCTCTTAAAACCCAGAGGAACAGACCAAATGGTGGTTTATGGGCAACGCCCGGTAACACTGAGTCCTGACATTTTATAAATTAGAAGCGTTAGAATTAAGAACTTTTCTAAATGAGAGTCAATCTATGCCTACCTTTATGATAAGGTCTCTGTCTGACATTTAGATCTGTAGCTAGCAAGCTGTGCTGATATTGCCCACAACCATCACCCATCTTATCTATGTCAGAGCCCACAGGAAGCAACGAATACTTGTCTTCTTTGTCTCATGAGATACATCCTGTAATGAAGAAGGAGGCAAGGGCTGGGGAGTGCAACACACGTTATGAACATTTCTGTAAGCAATGAAACAATATCCATGGTTACCAAATTGTTTGTTTCACCATTACTTTTTTTTTTTTTTTTTTTGCTGAGGAAGATTAGCCCCGAGCTAACATCTGTTGCCAATCTTCCTGTTTTTGCTTGAGGAAGATCAGCCCTGAGCTAACATCTGTGCCAGTCTTCTTCTATTTTGTATCTGGGTCAACACCACAGCTTGGCTGATGAGTGGTGTAGGTCTGTGCCCAGGCAGCCGAAGCAGAGAGTGCTGAGCTTAACCACTAGGCCATGGGGCTGGCCCTCCCCATTACTTTTTGAACATCACCTTTGGGCTCTAGAAAGATCCTGCTCCATATGAACAAGCATTGTTTGCCATAAGACAGCCAATAATCAAGCAACCAAACAAACAACAAAAATGTCAGATAGTGAGAGGGGCTACAAAGAGAGCTAACATGAGGCAGTGTGATAGGGTGTGGTGCTAACTGGGTGGTGAAGGAGAAATTCTGAGCAGACGGCATTTAGTTGAATTCTAAAGAACAAGTGTCAGCCAAGGAAAGATGGAGAGAAGAGCATTCCAGGCAGAGAGAAGAGCTAACGCAAAGGCCCCTTGGAGAGAAAGCTTGCCTTGGAGGAAGAGCCGTGGAAGGCCACAGAGACCACAGCATAGAGGGTGACTCCGAGAGGCAGGCAGAGGCCAGGTAAGCTGGACGGGAGTTTGGATTTTGCTTCTGTTATGTAGCTCCATCAGAGAAGTTTAAGCAGAGGACTGTCATAATCTAATTCCAATGCTTCAAAATTCACTAAAATGTGGAGAGCACATTTTCGTGGGCGTGGGAGGCAGCAGCGGAACGAAGGAGGCTAGGTACAAGCCACTTCAGCATGCCAGATGGGAAAGGACTGTGCTTCCGACCAGGATCGAAGTCATGGAGATAGAAGTAGGCGAGTTTGCGTATGTTTGGAAGGCAAAGATAGTAGGACTGGCTGATGAACTGAATATGTGGAGTGAGAAAGAGAGGTGACCAAATACAGAGGAAGGGGGCATTTGGATGGGTGGGAATCGGGAGCTGTTTTGGCCGTGTTGAGTTTGAGATTGCAATGGGACAGTCATGGGACGCATCAAGTATGCAGTCAGACTTGTGGGTCTGGAGTTGTGGGGAGATGTCAGAGCTGGAGACAGGACATGTGGAAGTCATTGGGCTGTCGACACATTTCAAAGTCCTGACACAAGACGAGGCCACCAAGGATAAGGGTGAAGAGAGAAATGAGTCCAGGACAGAATTCTAGATCAGGTGAACATTCTGAGGGTGAGTCGAGGAAATGGGACCCTGTGTGGAAACCAAGAAGCAACAGCCAGTGAGGGGAAAGCAAGACCAGGAAAGTACAATGAGAAAGAAGCCAAGACAAGGAAGCTTTTGGAGACGTGAAGTGGCCTGTCTGTCATTTGCTGCTGAGAGGCCAAACCGATGGTGAAGGAAAATTTACAACATCATCACTCATTTGAAGAAGATAAAAATCTGCGGAGTCTACATTTTGTCATTTAATCATAAGATGAGGTTGATATCCATTCAGTCTTTGAAAGAACACATCCCTGTTTCCTTTATTAATTTTACCTGCCACATGGGGATTTGAAAAAACTGGAAAAGTGCTCCAAATTGAAATAAAAATACTTTCTTTAAAAGTCCACTTTCCTAACCATTCTGATGGGTATGAGGGGTTATCTCATTATAGTTTTGATTTGCATTTCTTTAAGAATTAGTGACATTGAACGTCTTTTCATGAGCCTGTTGGCCATCTGTATATATTCTTCACAAAAATGTCTGTTCATATCCTCTGCCCATTTTTAGGTTGGGGTGTTTGTTTTTTGTTGTTGAGTTACTTCTGGGTATTTTCCCAAAAAAACACAAAAACATTAATTTGAAAAGATATATGCAACCCCACATTCATTGCAGCATTATTGATAATAACCAAGAATTGGAAGCAACCCAAGTGCCCATCAATGGATGAACAGATAAAGAAGACGTGGTATATGTATATATATATATATATATATATATACACACACACACAATGGAATACTATTTGGCCATAAAAAAGAAGAAATGGTGCCATTTGTGACAACATGGATGGATCTTGAGGGTATTACGCTAAACAAAATGGCAGATCTAGAAAGATAATTACTGTATGATTTTACTCATATGTGGAAGATAAACAAACAAACACGTAGATACAGAGAACAGATTGGTGGTTACCAGAGGAAAAGGGGATGGGGAGAGAATGAAAGGGGTAAAGGGGCACATATGTATGGTGACGGATGGAAACTAGACTTTTGGTGGTGAACACGATGCAGTCTATGCAGAAGCTGAAATATAATGATGCACACCTGAAATTTACACAATCTTATAAACCAATGTGACCTCAACTAAGAAAAAAGTTCACTTCAAAGATTAGAAAAACCAAGTTCTTATCCCCCCATAGTTTACACACCCACACACGTCTTTAAATAGATGCTATGATTACTCACATGTTTACAAAGTATTTCACATCTTGATAAAATCAACATGGTGTGATTTATCTACAGGCAGATTTGGAAAGGGTGTGATAAAAAAATCTGAGTAGACCCGTGAGACTGTGTTCCCGCATCCCCCCGCATCTGAACAGCATCTCTGTTGTAAAATGGCCAGTGAATGGCTGGGGCGGCTGCTCTTGGGTTGGCCACAGGAGTGAGCCTGGCAGACCACGTGGCCTCTACTGGCTATTCTGCGATGTGAGCTGAGCAAAAAGCCTCAAGTACAGGGCTGCCACACCTGCCAAGCTGATGAGTTTGCCGGGAGCTTTTCTTCTTACCCCTCTGACCTGCTTTATCTTTTAGACAACCGGTAAGCTCAGTGGGGAAATTCTCAAGTTTCCGTATCAAGCACAGCATCATTTGTGACATTAATGTCAAGTGTAGAATAATGCTCACACAGCCGACATCCCTCACAACCGACAACCCTCAAAGGTTGAGAAAGCCTTTAACCTTTGTCTCTGCATGCCTTGTGTATTCCACCAACACCCACCCCACAGCATCGGCATAAAAATGAATCACGTTGGTTGAATGTCTGAGTTCATTTATTTAAATCGGATGTACCCAAATGACAAAATTGTTTCTCAATAAATGAAATAGTAAAATGCAAAAGAGTGAAATGGCATCATTAAGAGTGAGGATAATAGGAATGAAGACAATTATAAGCAAACTTTGGGCATTTTTCTTCTGTGGAAAATGTTAATGTTGTCTGCGAGCATTAGAAAATATATTTGCAACAGTTGCAGCATTTCACAAAGTACTTATGCTCCTGGCCATATATAGACTGCTCACAGGGACATTGCTGGGGCCATGTGTCTATGGCTTCAAGAAATGAGATGTGGGGCCTCAACAAGAAGCCGGTCCAGCTGTCGAGGGCTGTTGAATGGCAGATTTCATTACACATCAAAAAACACGTTTCCAGAAATTCATCAAGCAGAGTGGACAGTGACCACAACACAATTAATACAGATAAAACAGCTTTATATACAAGAAGGCCTATCATAATGTCGTTTACAATGGCGGAAACAATAAAAACAGGGAAATGGCTAAATAAATTATGGCATAGCTCTATGTTGGAATATCATGCAGACAGATGATTTTTAGACTATCTTAAGTTATGGGAAAACACCCATATATAATAATGCATACTTTGTTTAAAAAGAACAAGAAGACAGCTGAATACAAAGACAGTAGGAAATTTACCAACAGGGTAACAAATGTTATTTCAAAATAAAGGGACTGTCGATGATGCTCTTCTTCATCCTTTTCTGAATTTTCTAAAATTTCAATAATGAAAATACATTTTATAGAGTAAATCAGATTACGTCACCTTGGGATGGCTTCCTGCTGCAGGTGAAGAACACATTCCAAGCTCAGAAAAGCGCGGGGTAAGTGCCACCCCTGCCTGCTTTCCTCTCGTCTCTGAACACCCTCCTTTCCCCACCAGCCACCGGTCTCCTTTCTCCAATGAGGCTAGCTCCGTCATGCACAGAGGCCACGCACGTGCTGTTCTCTCTGCGTGGACCAATGTCTCTGCACCTTCCTCCACCCCTCCCTCCAACACGTTTGGCTGACTGGCTTCCTCTTATCCTTAAACTCCTTCCAGGAACCTCTCTGGACCACCTAATCTGAAAGAGCCCCTGTCCGTGGTCTCCAAGCCCCCCTCGCACGTCATAATCACACATTTGTCTGTGTGCTCCCTTGTCTAAAGTCTCTTGCCAACTGTTAGTTCCCCATGGGCAGGCCCCTGGTTCGTTTTTTCATCCCTGTAGTCAGTACATGGCATCATGTCTGGCGGACAGCAAGTGTTCTAAACAGATTTGTTGAATGAATTACATGTATGAAAAGTAAAGCAATAAATATATATTTTTTAATTTATTTATTTTGAGGAAGGTTAGCCCTGAGCTAACATCTGCCGCCAATCCTCCTCTTCTATTGCTGAGGACGACTGGCCCTGAGCTAACATCCGTGCCCATCTTCCTCTACTTTATATGTGGGACACCTGCCACAGCTTGACAAGTGGTGCCATGTCCACACCCGGGATCTGAACCGGTGAACCCCAGGCCACCGAAGCCGAACTGTGTCACCGGGCCGGCCCAATAAATATATTTTTAAATGCACTTTTATTTTAAAGTAGTTTTAGATTTATGGAAAAATTGCCAAGAAACACAGAGAATTCCCATTTACTCCACCCCCAGTCTCCCCTATTGTTAGCATCTTATATTACTATGATTTATTTATCACAACTGATGAACCAATATTGATACATTATTATTAACTAAAGGCCATACCTTATTCAGATTTCCTTAGTTTTAACCCTTTTTTTTTTTTGGTCCCAGGATCATAGTCGTGTCTCCTTAAGCTTTTCTGGACTGTGAGGGTTTCTCAAACTTTCCTTATTTTTGATGACCTTGATAGTTTTGAGGAGTACTGGTCAAGCATTTTATA
The DNA here is from genome assembly GCF_041296235.1 of Equus asinus. Taxonomy (NCBI): domain Eukaryota; kingdom Metazoa; phylum Chordata; class Mammalia; order Perissodactyla; family Equidae; genus Equus; species Equus asinus. The sequence continues at coordinate 6,978,500 of NC_091808.1, read as the reverse complement.
GAATGACCTTCCATTGAGGTTTGTCTGACGTTCTTCTCATGGATAACTAGGCTTAAATGTAATTTTAAGATTGAAAATGTCCTTGGATAGTGTATTAGAATTCCGCAGAGAAACAGCATCAGTAGGCTGTGCATATATGTATATAGTTAGAGATTTATTTTCAAGACTTGGCTCATGTGATTGTGGGCGCTGGCTAGTTTGAAATCTGCAGGGCAGGCCTGCAGTCTGTAGACTTGGGGAAGAATTGATATTGCAGCTCAAATCCCTTCTTCCCTGGGGGACCTCAGTCTGTTTCTTATGGGCCTTCAACTGATTGGATGAGGCCCACCCACATTAGGGAGTGTCATCTGCCTTACTCAAAGACTGCTGATTTAAATATTAATCTCATCTGAAAAACTACCTTCATAGCAACATCTAGACTGGTGTTTGACCAAACATCCGGGCACCATAGCCTAGCCAAGTGGACAGATAAAATTAACCCTCACAGATAGAAAGACCCAATCACCTCTGACGGGATAGGTCCCTAGAAGTTTGGCCCCAAACCAGGGAGAAGGCAGGGGTCACAGGCTGGCAGGAAGGTTCAGCAGGAGCAACAGCTGCCTTGCTGCCAACCTGGAACCCCAAGCCTGTGGCCCCCCGTTAAACTGTTCCTTGTTAACTGCAAATCAAACACAACTTCAGCCTAATTGCAATGCAGAGGTTGCAAGGAGAGAATTTTTAGAGAGCATTTTTTTTTCCCTGGGAAAAGGTTAGAATCTGAGTTGATGGAAATATAACTTCAGAAAATAGAGTCTCTTTAGCTGAAGGGGAGACATGCAAACGAAGGGCTCAGGGTGAAGCTAGGAGGTTCCCTGGGCCGTCCTGTGTCCTGCACGAGATCTTACAGAGGCAATTCCACCTGTGTTTCCTGATCATTTCCTGCAGGGTCCCTGGAGCTGCTCTCCCTCTGGGGATGCCTGAGCAGTGATAATCGCCCGGCCTTGCATCGATAGGGAACATGCGAGCTTTCAGATGGCTTTCACAAGCATGATTTCACTCTACTTTTTACATGATCACCCTAGGAATATTCATACGCAGGTGGTCCCCAAGAAGGAAGGCTCAACTATGAAACAAACATTATACCAGCGGGATGAGCTTGATTGCAAATAAGGGCAAACCCTAGCTTGAAATGGCTTAAGCACTAAGGACATTATTTTTCTCTCATAAAATGAAGTCCAGAGGTAGAGCGGTCCAGAAGGTTCCAGGAGAGCTAGTCTCCTGGTCCAGTAGCTTATGCAACATCCTGGCAAGGAAGTCCTGCCCAGCACGGATGCGACACCCTGGATCATGTCCAGTTGGACCACTCAGCTCTTCTTTCAGGACAGACTCAAACTTCAGTCATTTGGACCTATTCAGCCAGTAGTGGTCAAGAGCAGAGAGACCACAGGAGGAGAGCAGTAAGCAGAAGTCAGGAGGTGGACAAATGAGACAGCATTTCATGGGTAGCAGGATGTGCAGAAGGGCAGACAGGAGAGTGCCGAGTAATCAAAATGGAATTGTATTCAAGCAGCGAGCAGGAGACATGGACCTGTGGAGTTTCATGATAACTAGATTATGAGAGCCAATTGTGAGCCTCTATGTCCATCAATATGTATGAGGCCCAAGTGATTTCAACAGGGTGCTATGGAAGCATTTGTACTGGCTTCCTTTTTTCTACCTGTAGACATCATGAAGATAAACAAGTTGAATACTATTAACTATGGCAACCTATGCCTTACTGTCTCCACTCCTAGAAATCAGATAGAGCCCGGCCAACACAGCAGCACATGGCCTTGATACTAGGATGAAAACATGACAAAGGCTTCCACTGGTATATGTGGAATGAATGAGTAAGACAACGACATATTTCCCCAAGCTTCAGCTGGGTGTACTTTTCATGTGAATATTACCCATAAAGTTTAAGGGCCAGTCATGTTGGGAAGGAAAGAGTTGTGTCATCTACACACATGACTTTTAGATATGCTTCCCCAAGCTTCGTTCGGCAGGGTATGGCTTCCATTTGATCATTCCAGCAAGTGTCCTCCTGCGAAGGCCATGCCTATTCACGAATATTGATATTGGCGGGAACGTAGAGATTGTGTATGTGAATGGCATGTGTTTGAGCTCTCATAAATCCTTTTTTTTTTGAGGAAGATTAGCCCTGAGCTAACATCCGTGCCCATCTTCCTCTACTTTATACGTGGGATGCCTGCCACAGCATGGCTTGATAAGTGGCGCATTTCTACACCCAGGATCCAAACCAGCAAACCCCGGGTCGCCAAAGCAGAGTGCGCGAAATGAACCACTGTGCCACGGGCCCGCCCCCTCTTATAAATCTTTTTGACTTTGAACTTAGGAATTGTGTAACATGGAACTCTAAGCGTGTCACTGATTTTGAATTTACCACAGTGCATAAAAATATTTCTGTCTTGTAATCGTTTCTGTCTGTTCATTTAAAGAGTTTTACGTGTATTTGAGCACTTATTTACTTGCTCAAAGTTCAAAAGTTCCAAGAAGTATAAAAATGGAGTTTAAATAAGAGTGGAAACCACAGACAGATGTTTAGCACCGCACCTCTGCTTAAACCATTTAAACAAAGAAAAAGAAAGTATTATCCTGGGAGAAATATGTATTGAGTCTATGTAAAATGAGACCCTTCAAAATTAGGAAATGGAGCCCACTCTTAATGCAGACACGAGCAAGATAAACTACCAACCAATTAACTCTATATGAATTCCAGGCTCCCGGGTCCTAGAGGAGCTGGGAGCTGACTCCTCCCTCCTCAGTCTGTACACAGGTGCCCTGGGCTGCTGGGGTCAGAGGCCCTTTGTAACGGGAAGGAGGGATCCCCTCTTGCAGGAAAGCGGGCTACTGGGATGACAGGCGGGTGGGTGGTGGAAGGGCGCAGGCTCACCGTGGTGGTGGTGGGAGCAGTGGCAGCAATGCTGTAAGAGATTCCTGGGGAGAGCACAGAGATTTGGACAAAAACAGCCAGGCACAGCCTATGGAGTTCCCCTGGGCCATTGAGCATTGCCCGATGGGAGTGAGGCGGGACAGTGTGACAACTGGGAGAGGAGTATAGGGAGCTACGCCTGGGGCACAGCCCGGGGGAACGGTGGCGGAGAGGGATCTGCTGCCTTCCATGAACTGAAGGTTCCCTTGAGATCACGGGTCTGGGTTAGTCCCGAGGACCCATCCCCCTCAGGCCATGACTCCCCGGGGTTGAGTTTCCAGATCTCTGCTTTTCCTCTGGAATCTTCCCAGGCTTTTCCCATCTCCATCTTGAGGTATGACGAGGCTTGGGGTGACCTGCTTGCTGCCTGGGAAGGAGTCAGACCACACCAGCTTCTGTTGGATCTATGCCCAGCAGGCAGGAAAGTTCATCTCACACAGTCCCTGTCTCTCTCACTGAGTGGCGTGAAAGGGAAGACACTGATCAGAGCAATAAACACAGGGCAGAGCTGAGAGGCCCAGAGCAGGGCGGACACGGGAGGCCTTCTCCCCAGGCTCTGCACCCGCTTTGTGTGGGTACCACCCAACTTCTCACCTTTCTGGGATGTCAAGGTCCACCGACCTGCAGAACCCACTTCCTTAGGAAGCGATGGGGGTGGGGGGAGGCTTGGTACCCTGACGGGTGTGGTGTGGGCAGAGGGGAGGGCTGGAAAGGACGTTGGGGCAGACACGGAGGGAAACACATCTACTGCCTCTGAGGTTTCTTTAAATCAGTCAGAAACCTGCCTTTTGAGGTGGCCTTGAGGCTGCTGAAGAAAATGAAAACGATACTGATGTCGAAGATAAAGTGATACAGTATTAACGAATCCAAATCTTTCTGCCCCCTAGGAGGTCCTCCTTGTTTATTTTTAAAAAGCCACACAGTCAATTGAGAACGAGGAAGCGTGTTCGTTTTCTGTACGGTCGGAGCCCCACCGCCCGTGGGACTGCTGAGTTATCTGTGCTGTCACAGCTGCTTTGACAGAATATCACTTTGGAAATGGATGTTTCTCTTCTGCTCCCTAAGAGATGGGGATGCAGAATCCAAGAAAGGATCTGGACTCAGAAAATCACCCGCCATTTGGGGTCCTGAGGCCAGCGGAGTGTAAGCATCTCCCCTTGCCAGGAGCAGCTCTTCACCCAGCACACAGGCTCCTCCACTTGTCCCCAGGAGTCCCCAGTAGTTTCTGGAAGCAGCAAGAGATGGGAGAGAGGCCGGCATCTCTCACCTTCCAAACTGGCAGGATTTCTCCCTCCATCTCTGTGGGAAGCGGTGGCCATGTGGTCCCCTGAGGCGGATTTCGAAAGAGAAGGCAGAGAAAATGTTTCCAAGGCCAGCTTCCCTCTCCCTCGGGGAAATCAAGATCATTGAACGTCTCTCCCTAAACAGCTGAAATAAATCCAGAAGTGAAGGTCTTCTCCCTCGGCAGCACAGCAGGAATGATTCTTGGTTACGCTGAGCACCGATATTGAACAGATACCGCAGGAGCCAAAACGATTATGAAGCGGTGCCTTTCCATCATTTCAGACTTGACGGTTTAAAATGTGGCTGAGCTGGTTCACCTGGGAGCAGATGCCAACAATCAACCCCAATGTTTGTCTTGCTGGCTGGCTTGCGCCAGGAGCCGCTGCAAACAACCATAGGCAAACCCTCCCCTCCCTTTTCTAGAATTCTCTGAGCTGCCATTTCCTCTCACCCACCAGGCAGACAGCCACCTGAAAGTCCCTTTCTCAGTGTGTTGCCTCTTGAACTTTGATGTGCATAAGTCACCCAAGAACCTCCTTAAGTTCAGGCTCTGATGCTCTAGAAGGTGGGGCCTGCGTTTCTAACACTTCCAGGGGGCACCGATGGTGGGGACACACCATGAATAGCAAGGTTTCAGAGCACTGTCCCCTTGAGGGTCTCTGCCTGGCTGGGCTACCTTCAAAGGCCACCCCCTTTATCTCAAATCAGTATGCAGTCGACACCTCTCCCTATACCCATTTCTAAATTTTTCTTAAATGTTTGCTGGAGGTAGAGCTTGCCTTCTCCTCACCCCCACCCCCTCCATCTCTCTACTTTCTAGTCTAGCTGCTTATTTCTACAGCGTTAGGAGTTTCTCTTCACTCACGTTGCCTCTTTTTTGTCTTTACAAGCTTTAATTAAGATAACCAATGCCTGCTAAGTACTCTAGTCCAAAATAATTTAAGCAATACTTTAAGAGAAGGAGAAAGAAACAGGCTCCTCGGAGGGGCTTGAGAAATATAGAGAATCATCCAATTGACAGCTATTCCAGAACTTTCCTGGAGGATGGAAACTTCAACCACGTCAGCTCCTCCAGGAACTGGCAATTCTTACCACAGCCCTGAGCAATGTCACACCACGACAAACCCGAAGGAAAGAGCACCCATCCCCCCAAAGCCTTATCCCTCAGGTGGAACCACCATCACATCACATTCCAGCCTTTTTTCTTGGCATATGTGTTTTGTGTACTTGAGATTGTGTTGCAGTTCACATTTTATTTCCTGGCATTTTTACTTAATAAGTTTTTAGCTGTCATTAAAAATTCCTGAAAAAAAACCCCCAATTTTTAATAGCTGTTCCCACTGCATGCATTTATTGATGCATATTTAATCATTTCTCTCCAGTTGGACTGTAGACTCTGACTTTGAAGTGGTCCTGTGGGGCTTTCTGAAGACAAAAAGACCCACAAACACACACACACAGATACACCCCAGATTATATTTCTTCCTTCCAACCATCCTTCACGTGTGGAAGTAGAAGGAGGCCAGGCCATTATTAGGTAGCAGGAAAGCGACAGACACCGATGGGCAACTGGAACCATGGCAGGGAATTTAGAAGGAGTGCATTTTACAACGATAATAACAGATAAGTTTTTTTGAGCTCTTAGAGACAAGAACCATATTGTGTAGAGTGTTGAGATCCTATTTGTAGATCTTTTAGAGAGACCGTCCCACCACTTTACAACACGAGCTAAGCGTTCTGATTCCCGCCGCTGTGGAGGAGACTGAAGCATCGAGAGCGAAGTGAGTCACCCACGGTCACAGATCCGCCCAGAGGCAAGGCCAGAATCTCCCCAAACGGCCCAGCTCCTGGGTCTGTCTTCTTAACCACTGTGCTCTTAGAATACATGACTATATTCTCCACGTCTTGGAAAGTGTTAACCGATTTTATAGCAGCCTCTTCTGCAACAGCTAAGGCGATGCCGTAGAAAACAAATATTGGACTTCAGGGAATCAAAGAAATCTGAAAAGTCACCCTGAGGATGGCCATGAAGACCCTGCCACTGTCTCCTGTTATCAGCTGTCCGCCCACTCGTCCATTCAGCAAATTTGGCAGCACACACCCCACTTGCCAGGTACTCAGGAAAAGCCAGTGGACGGAAACAGAATGTAAATTACTCCCCAGGGTGTCTCTGAAGGTTGTGACGGTGTGACCTTCTCTAGGGGAGAAGGTCAAAAGGGTTAGATATTAATCAGCGCGCTTCAAGCTGTGCCATACATCTCAGAAGCATGTGAGGGAGGAACCATCTTTGTTACAAAATGGCCAGTACAGAAACGAAGAGGCTTCCACTATGCAGCCAGGTTCCTGGAGCCACAGATGACAACATCTGCCACTGTTCACTTCTTGCTACAGGACACAGAAGGTCCCCCACACCCTTGAAGGCAAGGACTGAGAAAGAGTAGGCCAGGGTCTGCTCAGAAATTACTTTTAGGAAGCTGTGCCCTCAGAGGCCAACTCATTGCAGGTAGTGGGGACAGAAAAAGGGCCGGAAGAAGTATCGTTCATCCTTGTCAAACTCCTGCATCCTGACTCCCTACTTGCCCAAGTGACCTCTGGGCAAATCCATCTGGTTGCCCTACCTCAGCTCATCAAAACAGAAATGCAACCCTTTCTGCCCTCGACACCGTGGGACCTTCCAATCTGTAGGCCCTTTGTACGGAAAATTCTCACTAAACAATTTGGTCAGCTGCAGCCTCCGAGGCATTCCTGCTCCCTCCTCTCGCTGTCTCCTCTAGAGTCAACGGTTACAGGCTGACATTGCTCTTGACTTCTAAGGAACAGAGCCTCCATCACTCTGTTCCCCAGAAGCTCACCAGGGCTGGCTGCCGCCTGCTCCCTTGGTCTCCCAGGCATACGCGCTGGTGGATGGCGAGTGGTGTTACTTCTCGCTGGAGAAGACCTCCTTGGCCTTTGACCCTGGTGAGCTGTGCTGGTCCAGGTGCAAACGCAAAGCCTCGGCTCGCCTTTGGGAGGCCTTTTGCCTAGCCTGATGAGCCAGGGCTCTGGTTCCGGGCAGGCTGCCCACAGTCCTGGTTCTGCCACTTATGCCTGTGGGACATGATTTGGGTGAGCCTCAGGTGTCTCCTCTGTAAGCTGGAGGTGAGGATGCCCACCCCCCCAGGTTGTTACAGTGGTCTGTAAAGGACTTAGCACGAGCTGCAGGAAGCACTCAACATGTAATATGAATATTATTTATATAATTATTATTATTTGCAATAGGCTCCCTGGCCTCTCTGCCCTGGGTTCTCTCCTGGTTCCACTTGATCCCCCCTCTTTTATCTCACCAGCTATGAGAGAGAAGTGGGCTACTCTCCATCCCCTTAATCAATGGAAGGGGTGGGCAGGGCACTGAGTTGTGGCATCCCCCTGCTCCGTTTGGTCTTCTGAATGGCCCCTGAGGGTGTTACAGGAAGACTCTCTTACTTGCTCCACCAACCCACCCTCCGCCCTCCTCCTGGAGGGATTTCTCTAAAGCACGACTCTGGTCCTTTTGCTCACACTGAATTGCCCCCGGTGGCTCCCCAGTGCCTTGAGGGTGCGTCTTCATGATCAACCTGGCGATACTCTGGTCCCACCCAACACCTTTCTCTATTGTTCTGTCTCCCCTGGGCAGTTGATCTTTCTCACCTGCAGAGCCACAGTTAGAGTCACTGCCTTTTTCTAGATCAAACCACAGAACTCAGACAACAGAGTTATATAACCTGAAACTACTCAGGAGAACTGGGGTTGTGGTCAGGGCTCTTTGAGGCTCACCTTTATATGCATAGACATCTGTGGCACCATCATTTTCTGCTACACAGTTGTGAATCTCACTAAATTGCCTATCTTTTAGGTCTGTGTGGTGATTAGTATGTGACAAATATTCTAAAAATGAATGGGCAAATTTAGGAAGGTACAAATCCAAGTGTAGAGATGGATATTAAGAGATCCGCCATCTTTATTGCACTGATTATTTCCTACCTCAGCTTGATTTTTCAACTGCTCTTTGATTTTGTTTTATTTTGGTTGACCTGTATATGCCCATCCAGAGGGGTTACACCTTTTGCCATTGTTCCAGAACTTTCCTGGTTGTGGAAGATTGTACTGTACAAAAATGGCCTTAGCATCATTTCTGGTCCCACAAACTCTTCCGAAACCTTGTCACTCACATCCAGAGGTGGGATCTATTTCCCCTCCCCTTGAATCTGGGGTCTTATGACTGCTTCCACCAATGGTTAGTATGATGGAAGTGGTGCTCTGTGACTTCCGAGCCCTGGTGATGAAAAGGTACAGCTCTGCCTGTCTCTCTCGGAATGCTCCTCCTTGGAACCCAGCCACCAAGCTGTGAAGAAGCTCACACTGGCCCATGGGAGAGACCAGATGGGGAAGAGCCACGTAGACAGGAACTGAGGCCGACAGCCAACAGCCAACCTGAACCACCATGAGTGAATGAATTCAGGAGATTCCAGCCTCCAGACTTTGAGTATTCTAGCTGAGACCCAACAAATCCTGGAGTCGAGACAAACATCCCTGCCTTAATCTGTCTCGATCGCTGACCCACAGAATTCATGAGCACAATAAATTGTCACCGACATCGTTGAATTTGGGGCTTATTTGTTTTGCAGACATAATAAGTAGAACACGGGTCTTTTTTACTGTCAAGAGCCCAAGAAATAGTGAATCTGAAAATAAAGTTCGCTACCGAATTACAGAGCTCCTTGTTCTCTATATTAATAAATAGTGTTTCTTGAGATGAAAAATAATTGCTTCATTCTGCATTATTCCTCTCTTGTGCTGTAACTAACGTGCCACCTTTAAACTCATTTTTCATATTATTTAATTTTGAAATGAATCAACGCAGAAGTGAAGAAAAACCTGACAACAGCAACGGGTATCCAGCTGCAATTCACCGCAAGCATCAAGCATTCAGCTCACTGGAAACAACCTACGCTTTCAGAACGCCTTTGCTTCTAATCTATAAAGTTACAGCCCCTGCCTTTCTTTTGACAAAAGGCTCCATAATTGCCAGCATCAAAAATTTTTTAAGTTGATTTTGTAAACAAACATGCAATTCATAGATCAATCTTTGGCAAATCTAACCAATAAAAAAAGAAGAAAAACAAAATTAGAAATGCAAAAGAGAAAGAAAAATAAATAAGAAGAGATTAAAACAATTTCAGGATGTACTGTTGAATATTTTTTTTTTTTTGGTGAGGATGATTGGCCCTGAGCTAACGTCTGTTGCCAATCTTCCTCTTTTTGCTTGAGGAAGATTGTTGTTGAGCTAACATCTATGCCAGTCTTCCTCTATTTTGTCTGTGGGATGCTGTCTCAGCATGGCTTGACAAGCGGTGCTGCGTCTGTGCCTGGGATCCAAACCCATTAACCCTGGACCACCAAGCAGAGTGCAGGAACTTAACTGCTACACCACCGGGCCAGTCTCTGTTGAAACTTTTAGACTTTTAATGAAATGAAAGGGTTTTTTACTAAATATGTTAACAAAATTGCTCAAGGAAAAATAGAAAACCTAAACAGACCACAGTCACGGAAGAAATGCGAAAGGTTATAAAAGAATTACTTCCCTCAAAAGTTCGAACCCTAAGGAGTTCTCTCAGTGAGTTTCCTAAGCTTTCAAAGAAATTTTCCAGCCATGTGAACTCCCCCAGAGCAGAGAAAAGTACACAAGTTAGCTTTAATTTATCGAATGAAACTTGGCTAACAGAAGACCTAAACTTGACAAAGCCAGAATAACAAAGGAAACTATGGACTTTTTTACCTAGGGCTTAAAGGAAAACTTGCTGGCAAATTTATTAAATACATTTTTAAAAAGATAACATTAAAATCAAAGTGAATTTATATCAGAAGAGCAAGAATAATTTAAAATTTGGAAATATATAATTGTAGCACAGTAACTTTAATATGAAAACCAAACTGGTATGTATGAATACCGGAAAAAGTATTGAATAAAACTCAGCACATCCCTTTTTCTCTCCCACAATCATTAGTTACAATTGTCCTGGGGGCCGGCCCGGTGGCATAGTGGTTAAGTTCGAATGCTCCATGTTGGCGGCCCAGGGTTCACCAGTTCAGATCCAGGCATGGACCTACGCACCGCTTGGCAAGCCATGCTGTGACAGGCGTCCCACATATAAAGTAGACGAAGATGGGCACGGATGTTAGCTCAGGGCCAGTCTTCCTCAGCAAAAAGAGAAGGATTGGCAGCAGAAGTTAGCTCAGGGCTAATCTTCCTCAAAAAAAAAAAAAAATTGCCCTAGAAGCTATAGTCAATATAAGCAGTACAAGTACACTAAAACCCCTCCAAAAAAACCAATAATTAATAACTATTGGAATTAAAGATGCAAAATAATCAGTGCTTGCATACATGTATATATATTATTAATTAAAATAAAATTAATAAGACACACACTGGAAAAAGTAAAAAATATAGAAACTATACTGGGACATAAAGAATAAAACTTGAATAAATGGATCAACATATTCCATTCCTGATGCAATGCTGAATATCGTAAAGAAATAAATTCTTCTCAAGTTTATTTGTGAATTTAAGACAATCCCAGTAAAATCTCAAAGCCATATTTTTATCTTGATAAAATCATTGGAGTTTATCTTGGAAAAAAAAGAGTACAAATAGCTTTTTTCAGAACAAAGTAAAAAGAAAAACGCTGCTCATTCTAAAACTTAACAAAAAACGACAGAAAATCATTGTGGCTCACACAAGAAAAGTCAGATCAACAGAATTAAAGACATCAAGCAGAAATAGGCCAAGTACCTGTCAGAACTTATTATATCATCAGAAAAAAAGTCATCAGAAATTGATGGATCTGTAACAGATTATTCTATCAGCGGAATGTGAAAATTCACTATTTGGGGGAAAAAATAGACCCTCACCTCATACCATAGAAAAAATTAAATCCTCAATGCGTTTTAAAACAAGGAAACTAAAAAAAATTCTGGCTTAAACTTAAAAAGCAATATATTTGATTATATATTGACAAGAAAAAGTTTTGTTTTCTAGGAAACCAAAAGAGAGGAAATATTGGTAACAAATATGAAAGAGGTTAGTGCCCCTAATTAATAAAAAATCAGTATAGGGTGGATAAGAGCAGTGCAATGATGCTAAATCAACAGGCAAAGGGCAGGCTTCTTAGAATCAGAAACTGCTGATACCACTGGAAACAGGTCAGCTTTTCTGGAAGGGAATCTAACAATTGGTATCAAGAGCATTAGACAAGTTCATACTTCTGACCCAGAACTTCCATTCTGGAAACATATTCTAAGGACCCAGAGCAGAGAGCTGTGCATCTAAGGTGTTGATCTCCACGTCACTTATAATGCAGAAACATGAGAACATAACTAAGATCCTTCAAAGAGGATGTTTAAGTCAAATGTGATATAGCCACTAGAAGGAATATTTCTGCAAAAGCTGTTTTAATTTTTGTACGAAGAATTTTTGCTAAAATGTGAAAATGCTCATGATATAATTTTAAGTAAAATAAGATATAAAACTGTGTATTGGGCTGGCCCTGTGGCTGAGTGGTTAAGTTCGTGTGCTCTGCTTCGGAGGCCCAGAGGTTCACAGGTTTGGCTCCTGGGTGCGGACCTAGCACCACTCATCAGGCCACGCTGTGATGGTGTCCCACACAGCACAACCAGAGGACCTTCAACTAGCATATACAGCTACATGCTCAGGGGCTTTGGGGAGAAGAAGAAGAAAACAGAAGATTGGCAACAGATGTTAGCTCAGGTGCCAATCTTTAAAAAGCAAAACAAAAAAACTGTGTATCGATGGGATTTCAAGTATGAACAAACATATGGGGACATGGAAATGTTGTGACACATATGAAAGTCTCATGCCCACGTGTGCTGGGCCCTGAAACAATGGTGGAAATGTGAGCATTTTTTCCCTTTTCCTTTATATTTCTCTCTACCTTCAAATTTTTCAAAAATAAGTATATGTTGCTTTCATCATTTAAAAAAGCATAAAAAAGTCATTAAGACTGGAAGAAAATGGAGACAAGGACTCAAGACAATTGAACAAGGAATGGAGTCACAGCTGGAGTGGACTGGGGGTGAGTGTGTGTGTGTGTGTGCAAGAGCACTCATGCTTTCAGGATGATAGACGTGAGCATGTTTGCAAGGAGGGAGCAAGACTCTGTTGAGTAAGAAAAGGTTGAAAAATAGGTGGGAAGGAGGAACAGTGATGGAGGTACATCGTGTAGGATGGGGGAAATGGGGTGAAGGTTCTCGTGCAGGTATTCTCCATGCCACTTGCAAGAGGAAGTGTGTTTCTTCCGCAGGCTGAAGACAAAGACAGGAGTGGAGGTGACGTTTCATGTCAGGGGCAGGAAGTTGAAGGAATGCATGCTCCATGACTCAATTTTCTCTCTTTTTAAGATGTAGGTTACCTGCAAAGATGGGGGTGGGGAGGTGGAAGGGCTAGAAGTCTTGAGGATGTAATTTGGAATAGAGTAAGTGGGTGATGGGAAAGGAGTCCAAAAAGATATACAAAAGGTGACTGAAGAGTGTTGTGGATCCATGTGAAATGGAGACCACAAGCCATTCTGGAAGCTATTAGCATGGTGGTGTGATTTACTAGGGACCCTAAATGGCACTGGGGGTACACAGAGTACAAAATGGCTCTGCGTTACTGGCATGCTCTGGGGTCCACATTCCCCCCCACCTCGCCCCTGCCCTGCAGGTAAGTCTCTTGAGTTGTGCTGGGGTCGCAGGTTCCAGGCAAAGAGGGTGTTGCTGTGTCTCATTTGTCTTTGCATCTCTCCCTGGTACGAAGCCAGCAGATCAAAAAAGGTGTTAAAGAAATGTGGCCTGGACTGGGGTGAAGGCATCGTCCAGTTCAATGTGGTGAATTGGGCCTGTGTGTTCAGTTCTACCCACGGCCTTTGAATCTCACCAACATAATCAAAGAAATAATAGGGTTAAAAAAAAAAGGGAAAAATCATCCTAGAACCTAATAGGCATGTCAACCACAGCCAGAAACCACATGGTGACTCTGTATACCACTCAGGAGCCCATGGACCCCACCTGTAATTTCCTCCTGAACGTTCCTTTGCACGATATTAAGTGAAGGTCAGCTTTTGAGCATCAGGCCGGGCCTCTATTGGAAATTCCCAAGCTGCCCAACGAAATGAAATGACATTTGTGTTTGAGGAGCCAGAATCTCACTGTCGTGATTCCCCCCTGCTTTCACAGGCCCCCCTGTCTGATTTCCATTCCCCATCCGGGATCTCCCCGCCTTCCCAGCTCCCCACCCTGCCCTATGCTCCTCACCGTGCTCATCAGCACCTGGCTGCTTAGAGCTTTGGTACTTTGTTTCTGTCTGCCCCAGCCCGGGTGTGGGTGTAAACGCCAAGGGAGAAGGGCATTGTCCTTTCATTCCTTTTATTTATGCTGTGATGTCTGTAACAGGGCCAGAGCCTATGCACTCAACAAATATTTGTTGAATAAAATTTTTCTATTTCTTTCTCTCTGTCTCTCTCTCTTTCTTCTATTGGATTCAAACCAAAGATTTGCCAGCAAAGACTTAAGAGAGATGGGTGGTGGTAGTTGGGGTGGAGCCACTGCGGCTGGCCAGGCAGAAGGCTGAGATCTAAGGACCTCCCATGTTAATTTTAAGGGGAGTCTACAGGCTACTTTTCTAGGATGGGCTGTGGGGGGTGGGCTGTGGTCTCTGCATCTCAATGGCTGAGGCAGTTGAGAATTCCTCTCCCAGATTTCTGAGCTGCTGTCGTCTCTGCTCCCAGCAGGCCCATTTCCGCTTCCTGTCTCATTCCCCTCTCTGCTCCCCACCCCTCTGATACACACCCAGATTGCAAATATCCACTTCCTGTGCCTAACTATCCCTTTCTGGGCCTCCCCAGGCTTAAAGAAAAAAAATCTTTTTTGGTTCACTCTAAGTGTGCCTGTCTTTGGTCAAATGTCGCATGGATGGCTTTATGCTTCATGAAAACCCGTATCTAGTGCCCCCAGAATATAAAAACGTGATGAGATCCAGTGGAATGGGCTCGGTGGAAATCGGGCAGTGCTGAGAGACTATTTTTAAACTGCGCTCTGGTCGTTGGGTGAGCCGCCTGTGTCCTGTGTTTTCCTGATGCAGGCCAGAGCTGGAGGACCTGTGTGCCCAGGTTTGGGCTCCGGTGATGGGTGCGGGTGGAACCGAGGCAGAGAAACCAGAGGCACTTGCCCAGGAAGGAAGTTGGTTATCGGGGATGCTGAGGGGTTGGGATGGGGACCCAGCTCAGTGCTGAGCCCCTGGGAGATGTTGCCGGGGCTGTGGGAGTACCAAGGGGTGGCAAGTCTGCAGGATTGGCTCCCCGTCAGTGGTGAGGCCTGGAGGGAGTGGGCTTTTCCTGGAACATCATGCCAAAACATCCCCTGTCATTAACCTGTCTCTCTTCCTCCTCCCTCTGCATAGGGGAGCCCGGGATGTTGGTCCAAGCTGTGGCACTCACTTTGGGCTGCCCCCAAGGACCCCTCAGGCACGTCCAGTGAGCAGGGAGCCCTGGAGTCCCCCTAAGTGTCCTGGAGGGTAGGAGGAGTTAGCTGTCCCAGGCCAAGATCTGGAGATGGATGCTGAGTGGGACACCAAATGGGACGGACCAATTGCTCTGATGTCCCTCTGCAGGGAGGCCACCCCATAACAGGCCCCTCCCCCTCTCTCCCTCCCTTGGCCTGCCTTATTTTTTCTTCTTAGCACTTATCATGTCTGATATTCTAACACAGATTTGTTTGCTGTGTCTTCAAGGTCTCAGGGACCATCAATGCTAAGGCTGTCCGAATCCAGCTGCAGGCTTCCGTGGATGTCAACCTCGGTTGTGAGCCTTGTTTCTACCCTCTGCTCCCCTGGATGGTGCCCCTGATCAAGGTCTCCTCTGAGCAGCTGTAGTAAGAACATTCTAGAACATTCTAGCTACGGAAGCATGACCGCAGAGAGAAGCAAGTTAGGAGCTTCCAATGTGAGTAGCCACAGGAAACCTAGGGCTTCTGGAGGAGAGAGGAGAGCGAGGTCTCCTCAATTTCTGTCCTTGTAAATTCTCCCCATTTGTCCACGTTAACAGGCTAGGGAAAAGCCCCAAAATGTGCTCCCGTGGCCACCCACAGGTCCAGGTTCTTCTCTTCTTTCTGTTCCAGATCCTTCTCTCTTAGGAGACTAAGCAGCTCGGCTCATTGTCTCCCAGCGAGAGGTCAGCGCCTCTCTGGTGTGCACTGTTTGCTCCATCCCTTAGGACATTCTCCTCCGGCCAGGTCCTTGCTCCCTGCCCCGGGTGAGTGTTCAGTGGATATGTGGTGGCTCTTCCTGGGTTGAAGTAGATAGGAGATAAAACAAAACCCTGGCCCCACCAATAAACCCTCCGATCGCTTTCCTGCAGTGGCCTCTCTCCGCTCAGTCCTTCTTCCTAACTGACAGCATATTGGCCTGCGTTTTATGCTCCATCCATCCAAACCAAGTGTCCAAATGACTCCTCCCTCTGGGGCTCTCTTTAGAACAAAGACCATTGTCTCCCATTCCTGGATTTCCTCCACCCTTTGTGAACGGAGGCTCCTTATGCAGTCAGACTGCTACCCCCTGAATGGAAATTGCTCTATTAATGTGCGTGCATGTCCACACCATGCAGGGCACCTGCTTTTCTGGGACAAGTGCCATCTGGAATCAGGCGGTTTCCTCACTGTGTGCCTATTTCTGGACAAAGGAGAAGGGAATTGGATCAGATGCAAGGCATCCTCTCCCATATCCTCCAGCTGCCTGGCAGACCCAATGAAGATGCCCCACTCCCGCTCAGCTGGCTTCCTTGGCCGCTGGGAGCGGGGCACGTGTGGAATTGCACCCCGACTTCCTGCACAACACCATCAGTCAATCAGATACTCGGGCCACGCATGGAGACAATGTGCTGAAACGCATCCTCGTGGCTCCCCCCTCCTCGGTTCTTGCATCGGCCTTGAGCTGGCTCCTCTTGTGGCAGCTCAGTGGCTGCAGCCTGTCCAGAGCCCCCAGTTGTCCCCACACCACCTGGAGCAGAAATGTCCCCTCCAGAGACCTCAGGGACCAGAAAGGAAGCTGGGACTCCTATCCAGCAGCCAGGGCCACTATCTCCTGTGTCTCCATAGCTCACACCAGGCCTCAAACTGCTCCCTGGACACCGGCTGCGGGAGGACAGAGGTGGATGTCAAGATGGGGGGACAGGGACTGGATGTGGAGAGACCTTCCCCCAAGTTCACCAGGGGACCACTTTTACTTCTTACATTAATTTTTTTTTTTTTTTTTTTTTTTTTTACTATGAGTAGGTAATGCCTTTAAAGTAACCCATAAGAAACAAGAAGCTCTCACTTTAGATCTGACCAAGTCTTTCCACCGAGGGCTGATTTAGGGATAGAAGAAACACTGACTTCTCTTGGGGGGGAAGAAATGAGGGGGTGCTCCAGAGAAGCCGGCTCCTGCCTGGAAGGGGTCAGGATGGGGGAAGCTGGAGGCTGCTGTGGGACGGCGCCCCCCTCAAGGGCCAGTGGAGGAAATGTGAGCTCATCTGTTTATATAGAAATCGCTAGGCGCAGGGAAGCACAACATTGCTAACAATAGGTCTTTAAAAACCAGGAAATTTCAAGCCTGTTCAGAATCTTATTTTCCTATAACACAACATTTTCACAGAAGATACTGATTTGGAGTGATTTGTTTAAAAAATATCAGATTGTGTTAGTGTTTTACAAATTGTCTTTAGGAATAATTATAAAAATGGCACTGTGTTTTGAATAATTTGAGATTTAAATGCAAAGAAAATATAACAAAATTAAAGAAAATATGACACTGTGCAGGAGGTGACCATATTACTCTTGATAGGAAATCATTGGCTAGCAATAGGTATATGTGCAATCTTATACATATATGTATATAAAGGTATCATAATATATATTATGGTATCTATATATTACAGTGTCTATATATTATGGTATATATTATGCTTTAGATACATTATGGTATATATATTATGGTAAATCTATTATGAGATAGCTACATTATGGTATAGATATATTATGATATAGATATATTATGGGATAGATATTGTGGTATATATATTACGGCGTATATAAAATGGTATATATTATGATATAGATATAGTAGGGTATATATATATTATACATGGTAAAACATAGGCCAATAGCCCATCCATTAGTAAGATAAGCACTGAGTGGAGAAAGGCCATAAATACTACATATATATAAATATAGATATGAAGATACCATAAACCTAATCCAAAAAAAAAAATGATAGATTGGAAAAATATTTTTAGCACACACATCAGACAAA
Organism: Equus asinus; assembly: GCF_041296235.1. NCBI lineage: Eukaryota > Metazoa > Chordata > Mammalia > Perissodactyla > Equidae > Equus > Equus asinus. The sequence continues at coordinate 6,960,888 of NC_091808.1, read as the reverse complement.
AAGTGAATGTGCCTATTGTACAAAGAAATTCCAAAAATCCATAAGAAAAAGACATAATCCATTGGCATCCTGGTCAAGGGGAAAACAGCGGACTCGTCACGTAGTATGATGATTGGTGAAAAAGCATCCCGTCCATAGGAAGGACTGGACCTCGTAGAAACACTTCAGACCCTTGTTAGTAACATGGCGGAGAGGGGGGGCAGTGGGAGTGGGGGCCTCGAAGGATGAGAAGACTCTTGGAAGCAGGTAGAGACGGGCAAAGGCGATATGGGCTGAGCTCCCTGCTCTGCTGGGAGTTAGAGCATGAGAAAGAGATTTACAGCAATAAGTCACCCAGGGAGCAGGTGTCTGTTAGGAGAATGTGGCTGAAGAGAAAGCACATGCATCTTCTGGAGTGTAATATAAGGAAACAGAACTCTGTGTCCTTCGTCCCTTGCCTACAGCAATAACTATCTCTTTCTTCTGTTCACCTTTTTGGAGCCTTGGCCTCCACAGCTTTGTGCCCACCTCAGGCTCACTCACTTTCTCACTCTGAGACTACCCTCATTAGCATACTCTCCACCATCAGCAGGCCCTGGAGGGATGTGTGTGGTGGTCCAGGTAAGCCAAAAGGTAAATGGTGGCAGCGGGGGCTGTGTGATCCACATGAGACCAGTGTGTGTTTCCCACATGATTAATCGGCCCAGGAACTGTGGCCACAGTCACCAGGGAGCCTCAGTGAACGTGGGACACAGTGGGGCCAGGAGGACCAGCCCGAGGTGGTGGATGGTACCTTTCTTTGCCAACACCGGTGGCTAGCGTTTACTCAGTTGACTGACCAGACAAATGCCAATGCCATTAAGTCTGCAAACTTGTCCGACTTAATTTCCGATGGAATTGCTCACGACGTCGCAACCATCGTGATTTTCTCTCGCTCACTATCTGAGGCTGTGGCCCTGCCATCCTTTCAGCTGCACAAGCCGGAGACTCAGAAGTCATTCTTGACACCACCCTCTCCCTAATGCCTCACAGCTAGGATGATGGCATAGTTTATGGATCAAACTAGGTCCCTTAGGAGAGTAAAAGGAGGGACCATTCATGATCGTGCTGAACCAACAGGCATAAATCATGACTGTCCCAGCAAATTGAGACTTATGACCACCCAACCCAGCCAACCCACCACCTGGTTCTGTGGACTTTACCTTGTAAACCTCTTTCAAATCTATCCCCTTCCTCTAAGACCCTCGCCCTGCCTCCCCCCACCCCCCCAGGCCCCAGTTACCATCATGTCTCCCCTAGGCTGAGGTCCACCCACACTCATACTGGTGTCCAGCCAAGTGATCATTTCAGATGCAAATCTGATAATGACAGTTTCTACTTCACTGTTTTCAAGATCCTTCCAAGAGTCCTCTCTGCCCTTAGGGTAAAATTAGAAGAAGCTGAAAGTTCTCAATGTCTATTTCCTCCACAAAGATGTCTCCTAACAAAGATAGGGACCCGAATGATAGATCACCATTTTACCTTTAACACCTACTATATGCTAGGTGCTCATTAAATATCAGTTAAATGAATGAATGAATGAATCCATCAGATGTCCTTAGCCCACCATCCCTGCTGTGATGGAAAAGGCTGCCTGATTACTGAGTATACATGTTACACTTTGTGATTAAAAATTCTCCTTATCTCTAGCTCCAATTTGGTTTCCACTGATAACACACACCATCACGTGCCTACAATGTTTCGGTTTCCACTGAGCTCCCAGTAGGAGTTTGGCTATTGGCGTGGAATCTTCCCCCTTTCCCCTCAAATTTGCTGTTGGGCCCATAGCTTTGGAGGATTAATCGAATTCAAACAAAACAATAAACAACTCTTATTTTTTTTTGTTTTGTTCTTTGAAAAACAAATTCTAGATTCCACTGAAAAAGTACGTTTGTCTTCCAGACATCTAGGGGAAGAGCTGGCAAGAAGAGGGGCTGCAAATTGTCAACGTTGTTCTATTTTTATGTAATAAATGTTACACAGAAATAGTCATGTTTTAACGGAAACAAATGCTACTATTACTTAACAAAGGTTAACAATAAAAGGCATTATTCCCTGGCAATCTGCATACCATCTAAAAGGGAAAAACTATTTTGTAACTCGGAAGCATACATTTTGATAATAGGAGCATTTTACAGAGTAGGTTGGACACATAGTCCTGTGGCTAACGTTCTTGCGTGTGTTCTTAAATACCCAATACATTACAACACTTAGGACAAGAAAGGGGATGGAATTCAGCAGAAATCTGTTATCTAAATAATGCATGGTTATGGCTTCGAGGTAAAATATGCTGTTGTCAAAACTGTTTAAGAATAACTTAAATGCTTCTGATAGGAAAGGTTTTGGGCAATATTTCTTAACATGTTGTGCTCAACTTAGCTATGGAGGAAAACCTCACGTTCGCTGGGGCGTTTCCCCTTGTGAAGGCCGAAAGCTTTTCCCACCCAAAGCGTGCAAGTTGCTTTCTTGGACCTCCAGCTATAGCTCTCATGAGGCAGGAACCCCAAAACAGCAAAAGGCGAGGGAAAGGCAAGTGGATGCCAATAACTCCAGGATCCTGGCAATCTCTGGTTGTTGTTTGTTTCCTGTCTACAAATAGTAGTCATTGGTATACGCAGGTCCCGATAAATTGATACAATGAGCACTTTAAGGTTCACCATCAAAAAAACACCAAAGGTGGGGGCCAGCCTGGTGGCGCAGCAATTAAGTTTGCACGTTCTGCTTTGGTGGCCCAGGCTTCGCCAGTTCGGATCCCAGGTGTGGGCATGACACCACTTGGCAAGCCATGCTGTGGTAGGCATCCCATATATAAAGTAGAGGGAGATGGGCACAGATGTTAGCTCAGGGCCAGTCTTCCTCAGCAGAAAGAAGATGATTGGCAGCAGATGTTAGCTCAGCACTAATCTTCCTCAAAAACAAAAAAAATATGATTAAGTTAAGGATCTTGAGACGGGGAGATTATCCTGGATTATCCAGGTGGGCCTTAAATGCAATCCCAAGGATCTTTATAAGAGAGAGACAGAGGGAGATTTTACTCACCTAGCTGAGAAGAAGGCCATGTGACCACAGAGACAGAGATTGGAGCTACGTGGTCACAAGCCAAGTGACACTGGCAGCCACCAGAAGCTGGAGGAGCGAAGGCACAGATTCTCCTCTCGAGCTTCAGGAGGGAGCGTGGCCCTGGCCACACCTTGATTTGCCCCCAGTGAAACTGATTTTGGACTTCTGGCCTCCAGAACCAAGAAGGAATAAATTGCTGTTGTTTTAAGACACTAAATTAGTGGTAATTTGTGACAGCAGCCGCAGGAAAGAAATACAACCACTGACTGTCTTGGGCAGGGTTGCAAGCAAGGGAAATTCCACATGGTTAACTCTACTCAGAAAGCAACTCACAGGAGATCTATTGGAGAGCTCTAAGAATCAAGGACATGAAGAAGGGCAAGTCTAAGCATCCGAGCGGATCTCGTTGACGTGTTGGCGGGGGTCTACACTGCAGTGATAAAGCTCCAGCAATATGTTCTTGTCAAGCATGTTCTGTGGACCAGGCACTAGGCAAAGACCTTTCCATACCTTTCAATCCTCACCAAAAACCTAAGACAGCCTGGCCAAGCTGGCCATCTAAGGTAACATAGTTAGTGGCTGAAGAAATGCTAGGACTCTGATTTTTACCACATCAGATCTTTTTCCATTGCATCAACCTGCCTCCTTTTAGAAGCACGAAGATCTGTTGAACACTGAGCTTAGAGACAGAGAGAACAGAGAGCCAAGATTTCACGGAATTTCTTAAAGCTCAGTTTTCCTTATTAAGATGTTCCTGAACCGTGAAAGATAATCTAAAGCTTAGAAGCTTCTGGTATCGCATGAGTCATTCATTTAATACCTTACCTGGGCCTTTGCCTTTTTGCAGGGTCAGGGCTCCCTCAAGTATCCCTGAGGGGGTTAGGGGCCGTACCTGACCTATAGTTCATCTCGTACCCGCATGTGCATTCCAGTTTTGCCATCTCCTCCCGCTGTCAACAAACATAAAAAGCATTCTTACAGAAAAGCAAACTACGAAATGAAAGGCTACTCTCGAGCATTTATTTTCTGATGTATCAGCCTGCAACTTCTTTCATCACAATTAGAACTTCGAACGAGTTCCCCCAGCTGGCATTCCTCGTCCCGCCCCGTGCAAGTCAGCAGCCCTGGGTGTATGAATCACCCCACCGATGGCTTGCCCCGCTGCACCACTGCAAACTAAACAAATTCTTTCCACGTTAGCCTGAGGGTTAAAAAAAGAAGCTGCTCTCTAAAGGAGAGAGGGAGAATTTTGAAATGAGCACTAGAAAGAAAATTTTAAAAAAGCAAGACTTCAGTCGACCATGTGCTGATGGGCCTGACAGACTTCCTTCCTTTGTGGCTTCTGATGTGACAGCCTCCAAGTAGGGGCTTTCCACGGCAAGCTGGGGGTCCAGGCCAGGGGGCAGGAGGCACAGAACATGCCAGAATGTGGCCAAGGACAGGAACTTACTGTAATGAAGCCTTGTCCAAAAGGGAGCTCTAAGTTCTGTGCTAAAATGACCCCTTGCAGGGGGTGGAGCTGGGGGAGGGGTTCTCGCATCTTCCTTGCCCACCTCCTTCCCTCCCTCCTTGTATTGAAGTTACCATTGACTGAGGCTTCCAGTGTGCTTTGTGGAGCTGCAAAGCCAGAGCAAGACACACGGGTGGCCCAGAACAGCTAACATCTGACACTGTTCAGACTGAGCTGGAGGAATGAGGAGGCGAGACTTGTCCCACTGGGGGATGGTGGTGGAGCACAGTTAGTGGCTTGGAGTGTTCACTCTCACCTGAGGGCTTCCTCTGTCCACCCTCTCTCCACTAGGACCTCCTCAGTAAACCAAAAGCGCTGCATAGCAGAACTTACCCTCCTGGGGTGGGTCCTGGGTGGTTCCGTCACAGTCCTATCTCTGAGAGGCCTTCTGGTCATCTCTGTGTCCTCACATCCCCAAGGACCTCAGAGCCCAGGTCCACCTGGTTCCTCAGTGCTCCAGCTTGCTCTCTCTTTCTCCTCCTCCCACTCTTCCCCTTCCTTCTCCTCCTCTTGCTCCCACAGGGAATAAGCAGAGGTCAACTATCTCTCTCCTCCTGGTCTCTGAGGCCCTTGCTCAGTGCTCAACACTGTACTGCAGACATGTCGCACAACAGTTGCTTCACTCTCTCTCCTCGGTTCATCTCTGAGCCACAGGCTTTGAAATACCTTTTAAATGCAGCGAGGAGTTTAGCAGAGCCCTTTTGTTGTCAAGGTGACAACGTTTTCAGGGATAAAAACAGTAATTAGAAGTTTGGGGAAATTCCCTCTTGGAGTAGAAGAATCATAACATACTGGGCTGAATAGTGTTCCCCCCAAAATACCTGTCCACCTGGGGCCTCAGAATGTGACCTTATGTGGAAACGGGGTCTTTGCAGATGTAACCAGTAAACATGAGGGTGGGCTCTCAATCCAATGACTGGTGGCCTTATAAGAGGCCGTGTGAAGACACAGAGATACACAGAGAGGAGAGTGACATGTGACGACAGAGATGGAGGCTGGAGAGATGCGTCTACAGGCCAAGGCATGCCAATGATTGGGCAACCCCCAGGAGCTGGGAGACGCCTGGAACAGATTCTCCCTCAGAGCTCCGGGAGGAACCAAGCCTGCCGACACCTTGATTGCAGACTTCAGGCCTCCGGAACCAGGAGAGAACAATTTCTGTTGTTTTAGGACATCCCGTTTGTGGTCATTTGTCATGGCAGCCCTGAGAAGTTAATACACAGAGTAGTCAGACGCTTGGGTGACATCCCACAGCACACTGGATGATTTCTTCCGTTACCTGGTCTCCCAAGGCCCACGGCCACAGAAAGGGTCCACCGCAATGACGCTCATTCCTGAGCATCCGTAACGCAACGCTGAAGACAGCATCATCTACCCAAATTGGACATCCTAAAGAATCTTCCAGCCTGAAATAAGAAACAGCAAGCAGTTTTCGTAAGGGCATTACAGGGGAGTGGTGATCTTTTTCCCTTAATTCCAACCATTTGGTGGTTGAAAATTGTTTTGCAGCAGAAAATTTAAGTGGTAGCTTGAATGTTTAACTTTGCCAACGTTAGAATGTCCCGGTCTCCATCTGCTGAGTGGAAGAGAAAGAGAAAACCCTACGAGGACCAGTGGTGGGCCTGCTCATTCAGGGGAGCAGCTAGCTGCCCCCGCCCCCAGTTGTATCTCAGACATGTCCTTCAGCTGTCTGCAAGGGCAAGAACAGTGACGGGACGAGGGGAGGTACCTGCAACTAACAGAAGCCTTTTAGTCAGCTCCCCCTCCCGTGTCCAGCCTGCCCCAACCTCTGGTCTTTTCTAACTCATCTCTTTGCAAACGTAGACTGGCCAGTCAGACCTGTGTGTGTAGCTCTCCCCATTGTGTAGACGAGAGGGTGGGAGTTCAGTGGGGTTGACATGCTTCCTTTCAAAAACCTGATAAACTTCCCTGGCATGCCAGCCTTCCAAAAGCTTCTCTGCTCAACTGCTCAGAGCTTGTTAATTCTCTATTGAGGGCTGATAATGAGGTGGGTTTTTTTCTCTTTAGATGGATGAAAGGAGCATTCGTTTTTTCTTTTCTTTCTTTCTTTTTTCTTTTTGGCCTGTAGTGTCTATGCAAGCCAGTTTTTGACCCATTAAAACGTCACTGCTTATCATGTTAGTTTCCACATTTCACAAGATGCTTCACAATTGACTTTCCTTTGTTAAAATAGAGGAAGCTTCACCCCTCAGACAATTGAGTGTGTTCTGAAGAAAAGCCTGACTCAAAGTTCCACATTCTTTTTCTTTTCACTCCTGTGTTTGTTTTTTTCAGCTTAATTCTCCAAAGCAAACTCTGCAGCTGCTCAAATCGATGACATATTACGGACTCAAGAAGGCAAATAACAGCGATGGCTTTTATTTATAATCATGACCACCGGGATGGGCCAATGGGCTCAGAAGACTGAGCTGAAACATTTTTTTTTTAATCTTTTCAAAATCCCTTTGAGGCAAGGAGTGGTAAATACTTTCACCCTCAGCTCACCGAGGAAATAAGTGTAATTGAAGAGGATTAGTGGAGAAGGGGGTTGGGGGAAGAAAGCCTCTGGAATCCTTTTTTTGCTGCATTAAAAGGTCACAAAGCCCTGTGTGCTCTCTCCCTCCCGAGGGTCTGAACCATGTGGCCCCTGAGCCCCTGAAAAGTGGCTGCTGTGAACCAACGTGTTCTCTAAATATAAAGTCGAGACGGGGTTTCAAAGTCTTGGTACAAACAAAATTAAAATATCTCATTAATAATATCTTCGAACGGAATACTACCTGGTGTGCTAGGCATTTGTGTCTGTGGTTTTTTTGATTATCTGACTTGTGACTCCTTAGAAGCTGGTCTCCCAAAGGACAGCAACGAATGCAAATCCCCATGAGACGCCACACGAAACAAGAGGGGTCGGGGTCAAGCACGCTGGGGAAAAACTGCAGCAGAGTTCAACTTGGCTTTGAAAAGAGGTGAGGAAAAAAAAGGCTCCTGAAGTCTAGCAGTGAAGTTAACACGGCATTTCAGAAATGTGTGCCCGCCTGACTCCTGCCCACTCTTCCTTTTATCTTTTTGCTTTTTTTGGGGTGAGGAAGATTGGCCGTGAACTAACATCTGTTGCCAATCTTCCTCTTTTTGCTTGAGGAAGATTGTTGCTGAGCTAACATCTGCGCCCATCTTCCTTTATTTTGTATGTGGGATGCTGCCACAGCGTGGCTTGATGAGTGGTGTGTAGGTCTGCTTCTGGGATCCAAACCCATGAACCCCAGGCCACTAAAGTGGAGGGTGCGAACTCAACCACTACACCACTGGGCTGGCCCCTCTTCCTCCTTTTTTAATGTTGGCCTAATACCAATGAACAGCTCAGGGAATCACTCCTCAGCAGACCCAGCTGAGCAAGGGTGTAAGGAGTTGAATAGCTGCACAGGACAGAGTGCCCAACAGAAAAATGGGGCAAAGCTTGGAACCCACAGTCCACCTGTGAGAACCCCATTTAATTGATGGGTTATAGCAAGAGTATGTTGGGGACTCATGTCTGGGCACTGCAATGGCCTTTTCTTCTCACAAACATGCACCTGTGCCTAGAGGGCCCAGCGGCAGGCACAGACACTCCAGCATCGTCCCATCTGCTTCCCTGTGCATCCCAGTTGGGATCCTACACTCTCCCTTTTAAGCAGCTTAAAATCCATGAAATAAGCTCTTTAACAATAAAGAACAAAGAGGAAATGTGGAGTTTTACAATAAAGATCATTTTGTTGGCTTGACCTCTTCCTCAACAACAACCAGCAGGCTGTGTAAGTAGAGATAAACATCTTCATGCCTCAGAATGAGCCTTTACCCAGAACCACTGCGGGCTTGAATGACAGGGCCTTGAAGGATGTGGTCGGTTCAGTCTTAAATGCAGAAGGAGGGAGGGCGCACAGGAGGGCAGCTGAGAAGGGTGGGTTGAAATGGATGTACCCACTCAAGCTCAGGTGAGGATGAATGATTTATAAGCCACAGGAAGGGTGCTGGGCAGGCATTTCAAATATCCCCAGAGACCATGTAATGGCCTAATTCCCTTCTTTTCAGTGCTGGGCCAAGAGGGGGATGGGCTTGGGGAAAAGCTGATACACTTTTGGGTGGAGGAATGGAAAAGCGTTCTGGGGAAGTTCTTTCTTCATATCCTAATGTTTGCTTGTGTTTTAAAAATAAAAATAAAAAACAAACACTTGGTTTTATATTTGATAAGTGTAATTATTGAAATAGGAGGATAAAAAGTATTTCACAGGATTTACACTTTTTTTTTTCTAATGCATGTATACGTGTGTTTAAGAAATTTCTCTTGTTGACTTTTTACTTCCCCAAGATCTGAAAAGAATTGGAAGCTAAAAGGCCACATTGTGTCTGATCTCTCCATGCTTCTCTCTGACAAACATAAAGACATTTGGACAGACTGTTTCTTCTCATCTGATTTATTATGTTAATTGGTTTTGGAGCAAAAACATCTCACAAACGTGATGGTACAGAAGGTCTCTAGAGAGATTCCCAGTCTCTTAGTTACATAGATTCTTCTTTGGGATGTAAATAAAGCAGGACATGGGTCTTCTCTCTGTACGGGTTGAAGTGTCCTGTATGATGTCCAGCTTTACTGCAATATGGCAGACTGGCTGGTCTACTTCAGTGGCACTGTTGTCTGCCAAAATGTGCTTGTTTCTTCACATTGTCTAAGACCTGGGCGCCTTATGGCCCCCTGACATCCAGCTTTCCTTTCCTGAACAAGTCTCCCCAGGTAGCCGTCCTGTGGGTGACCCAGCAGAACACAGTCTCGTGGGGCCTCAGCCTTCTGATTCTACTGACAAATAGACATGGCAAGCAATAGGATATATTGGAGTATATGAGGAAGCCATTTGGTGTAAACCTAATTCGGCCTGACCTTATCTTTCGAAAAGGGCCTGACCATGACCTTGAGCATGCATTGTATACCTGCTTTAGACATTCCCTATGGCAAGAACAAAGGCCCTTGAGATAAAGATGCAACTTCCCTCCCCCTCCCAACGTTGGAATTTCCTTAAAGATTAAGCATCTTTCCTTAGGCTAGGAACTGATTGCTGGCTCACCTGTGACCACCCAGCTCGAGACAATAGACTTGCCTCCTGCTATGCCCACTGAGATAGCAGACCCACTACCTGCTGTGTCCATCAAGCGCTGTGCCGACAGAGCAATCTCGTGACTATTGTGGGAGGGACATTTCAATCATATGTGAAACACGCTCTTTGAGGGTATATAACCACCCTGGATACCCCCGCTTCTTTGGAGTGCTCCGTTCCTTTGTGGAAGGACTCTCCCGGGCCATGGTCCTCACATTTTAGCTCAGAGTAAACTCTCCTAAATTTTCATTTATGGATTGGTTATAGATTATTTTCATCGACACTAGTTTCTTCACCTTTGTGTCATTTTAGCCACCCATGTTCATGGCCAAACCAGGGAACTTGTGGTGGGCTGAACTGAACTGGCCTCAATGGCCTGTTCGCTTCCCATAGATAATACCAACCACAGGGGAAGCTGAATCTAATTAGTTCTTATGAGGTGACAACGGTGCAGTCAAAAGCAAGATGGCGGAGCCCTGGTTGTCCCTGTAGTGGGCCAACCTGCTTAGAGCTTACAGGGAAGGTGGGGTTGAAATCTTTGAATAAGTTCATGCTATTTTCATGAAATAGCCTGTGTTCTGGTAACCTCCTGGAGAATGGGGTCCCTGTCTTGTGTCTGGTTTCCCTTTTACTTAATTGAGCCCCTTGCAGGAGTTTGGGTTAGACATCCCAGGTGTCGAGTTCCTTGCTGGGACCTGACTCAAAATCTTAGACCAGGAGCCCAGAAGAAAAGTCTGACTACTTCTTGCTGAGTTCTCTTTCTGTTCCCAGGTAAACAGAGGCAGGAGCAGAGCAAGGGTGGGAACCAAGGACAGAACAGCCTGTGAAGTGATGTGCTCTGTTTTTAAGTTGCCTGGGGACACAAGTGTCTGTTCCAAAGGGACAGACTGGGAAATTTAATTAAAGGGTTTAAAATTCAAACCCAGCATACAAGGACAGATAGGCCTTAAGAAAACTAGCTCTTCAAACCCAAATTCACAAGAAAATTCTTTGTATGAGGATGAGGATGAATTTATCTGTTGTGGTTGATGGAATTTGCATGAGAACTGAACTAGCCCCTCGGCTAGCTGTCACGCAAACATTTAATTAAGATTGAAGCTTGTGGGTGATTATAGAATCCAGGCTTGCAGTCCTTAACATTCCTAAGAGGCACTTTAATGCCCTATAATGGATCAAGTGCTCTGATTCTCCTTGGGGGACTTTCCTACACCTACAGTCTACTCTGCTCCATCACCTGAATCAGAACGTTCCTGCCCTTTGGCAAAGTAGGTTGCAAAGACTGACAATTACTTTTCTTTTGCTTTAGACTTAATGTTAACTCTCGCTTATTTCAGTTCATAAGTCAGCAAATGTGTTTGTGTACATAGCTTTATTGATGTATAATTTACATAGCATTTGATATTTTACATATATACAAGAAAACAATTTAAAGGTATTGGGTAAATTTACAGAATTGTGCAACCATCATCACAACCCAATGTTAGAACATTTCCATCACTCAAAAAGATTCCTTTTACCCTCTTTCAGTCAATTCTCATTTTCAACCCCATCCCCAGGCAACCACTAATCTGCTCTCTGTCCCTATAGATTTATCTTTTCCAGACATTTCACATGAATGGAATCATAGAATCTGCAGTGGTTTTTTGGTGTGTCTTCTTTCACTCAGCATAATGTTTTTGAGGTTCATCCAAGTTGTAGTATGTGTCATTCTTTTTTATTGCTGAATAATATTCCATTGTATGGATGTACCACATTTTCTTGAAAAAAATATACTTTGAATAAAACTCTTTGGCACTGGGATAGATGTTAAGAGTCCAGAGAAAGTTTGAGATATGGGGCCTACTCCAAGTGTCCTTAAAATTTAAATTGAAGAGGAAAAATTAAGACCTATGGAACAATAAAAAAAATTATAACTATGTGTGGTGATGGATGTTAAATTAGACTTATTGTGGTGATCATTTCACGATATATACAAATACCGAATCTTTATGTCGTACACCTGAAACTAACATAATGTTCTATGCCAATTATATCTCAATAAAAAAAGAGAAAGCAACATTAAAAAGTAGTCTTTAAAGAAGATAAATTGGCAGAGCTGTGGAAGATGAATTGAAATGGAGAAATTGAGAATTTCTCAATTCTCGAATGGAGAATTGAGGTCAGAGACATTCATTGGATGATTCTAGAACAGATGCTGATTAGAGACTAGGTAGAGGTGACTTTAGTGGGTTGGAGAGGGGCTGTCTGGCATGGACTCCCCTTGGCCGCTCTCCCACATGCCTCCTCCTGGCCCCGCCACATAGTCGGGGGATGGGGCACTCATAGGTCCCACGACACACCAGATTCTCCCTCCTCAGGTCTTCACTTGCTACTGGAACTCCCTCGCACAGGCTCTTGACAAAGCTGCCTCCTTCCCATCTCTCAGACCTCAGCTTTCTCAGAGAGGCCCCCTGAGTAACCTGACCCAAATCATCCACCCCATCATTCACTACCTCATCTCCCTACTCATTTTCTTCCAGAGCACTTAAAACATAGCATCAACCATCATGATCCTATCTACTGGCTTCTTTTCCACCTCAAGCTTCAGGGGTCTACCTTCCTTCTTCTTTATTTTATCCCGTTGTCCAGTAGAGTACCTGGCCTATGTCAAAAACTATTGAGTGCACGCAACTTGTGTAGGAGACATTGACAAGCGAAGCAGTAGGACTTGGAAAATGAAGAGGTTGGATCAACTAACATTCTCACTAAGCATAGTGGTGGCAGTAGGGAGGGCGTTCTGCAGAAATGCGAGGAACTCTCTGGGGTTACACGGATCTCTGCCAATGTAATGGACAGCCACCAGAAACAGCCCAGCAAGAGATACAGAGCAAGAAAAGAGAGAAGACAGGATTGAGAAAGTTTTCGCTGAAGCCACAAGAGCAGGTGCATTTCACAGGGACAGAAGGTAAAAAAAAAAATAGGGAGAGAGTAGGTGACCCTCAAAAGAGTCTCAGAGGAAAGAGGCAAGGATGGAGGCCTGGGAGAGGTAGCACGTCCACCCTGGGGTCGGGAACAAGGACAAGCCCAGCCCTCTTGTTCCTTGGCAACTTAAGCCCATCAGAACCTCTTCATGGATTCCCAGCTATGCAGACCTCTGAACTCCCCCCAACTTACCCCCACCCCAAAACCTTTACAAATTATGTAAGAGCTAGAAGGAGCTTGTAAGTTATTTTGTCCGATGTCCTTATTTTGCAGATGAAAATTGTGAGACAGAAATGGTACCCAGTCAGTGGCAGAGGTGGGTCTACACTCTGACTCCCCGACTTCTCAGTCCAGTCTCCTCTGTACTTCCCGTATTTCTTAAACTTTGGATTAAAACAACCGTATTCTGAATATGCCAAACATCTGTCTCATGTCTGTAGGACTCATTCCTCTGGGGTTTCCTAGGAACCCCTGGGGAGAGAAAAATCATAAAGCAGAATGACACGCAACTATCTCTATATTGGAAGCATGTTTTGAGGAATCCACTAAGCAAAGTGAAGAGCCTAAGCTGCTCCATAAGCTATAGTTACATGTCGCACGTGGAAAACAAGACCTTTTCTGTATGATTGATGCTGAATCCAGCTTTGATAGTGAGCTAACCTCCAGGAGGGCTAGTTGCCTTGGTTTTAATAAACCTCAGAGACTAGGTTTCCAGTGCCAGCTACGAATGCGAAATGCCCCTAGCTACAAATGTCTACAAATGTTAGATAAAATAAGACAAAGTTTGTTTAAAATACATAGTTCAATTAACAAACAAGAAAGAGAGACTTTCAGATGCGGGAAACAAAGAGGGAACCAAAACCCAGAGCAATGCAGTGTGAGTCAAAGCTGTGGTCAGCAGGGGTGTGTGCAGGGAGTTATCTGATCCAGGAATACACGCCCCAGCTAGAGCCTTTGCTAACACCACAGGAAGACAGGAGGTGAGGTTTTGGGTAGAGAGTTGGAATTGAGACCTCTGCATAAAGCTGAGATTCTTGAAACTCAGCATCCTCAATGAAGACGACACAAAAAACCCCACATGCCAAGGCGCCTCTGTTCAGGCTTCTGAAAAAGGATAAAGTCTCAATTTATATTATTTGTAGGGTGCAGCAATCCCTAAGTCAAGCCTGTAACATATAAATTGGTCCTGCATTGATAATACCCTTCTATCAATCCAAGACCTTAAGATAACAGAAGTATCTGAAAAGATAAAAAAAAAAATTAGTATGTTCAAAGCTAGGAAAGCATTTTTAGAGAAGGAATAGAAAATGTTAAGAAGAATAATACGTGATGAAAATAGAAGAACAGATTGATAAAAGAAACAGAGACATGAGAGAGAGTTTGGATTAAGGATAGAATGAAGAATAGATTCAGTTAAGCTCTCTCTTCTTCATTTATGACTAACTCTGCCTTTGATCTTTTAGTTTTATAAAAAATTATTCAAATGGTCAACATTGTACTGGATTAAATAGTGTCTCCCCAAAATTCATGTCTACCTAGAACCTCAGAATGTGACCTTATTTAGAAAAGGGGGCTTTGCAAATATAATTAGTTGAGATGGGGTCCTACAGATGAGAGTGGGTCCTCATTCAAGGACTGATAGCCTTACAAGAAGGCCATGTGACATAGAGACACAGAGAGACAGGGAAGAAGGCCTTGCTATGAGACAGGCAGAGACTGGAGTGACGCAGCTACAAGACAAAGAATGCCAACAAGGATTGCCAGCAACACCCAGAGCTAGGGAGAGGCAGGGAAGGGCTCTTCCCCAGAAACTTCAGAGGGAGCATGGTCCTGCCGGCATCTTGATTTTGGATTTCTGGCCTCCAGAACCACGAGAGAATAAATTTCTGCTGTTTAAGGCACCCACTTTGTGGTACTTTGTTATGGTCACCCTAGGAAATTAATACAAACATATATTCAATAAGCATTTAGAAGGAGGGAATAGAAAGGTTAGAGGAATGGCAATATTTAAAGAGCTAATGACTGAGAATTTTCCACATTAGATGGAAGACAACAATCCTCAAATTTAGCAAATAAAAATAGAAGATTCCCAGTTAAATTTGAATTTTAGATAAGCCAAAAATAACTTCTTAAGTAGAAGTGTGTGCCATGCGATATTTGAGTCATACTTACCTAAAATTAAAATTTAACCGAGTTTCTGGTATTTTATCTGGGAACTCTACTCCAATTTGAAATTCAAAGAACAGCCTGAACAGAATAAATAAAAATAAATGAATACCTAAATAAATCACAGTGGAACTGCTGAGCACCAATAACAAAGAGAAGAATCTTAAAGAAAACCCTACAGTCAAAACAATGGCATGACAGCAGATTTCTTTTTAGCTGTAATAGAAACCCAAAATAATAGAACTAGGTCCTCAAAGGGCTAAGGAAGAGCCATCAACTTAAATGAGTTTAGATAAATTATCATTCAAGAGTGAGAAGGAAACAGATATTTGATGACAAATGGCGAGTCTTTTCCATTCACAGACCTTCATTTGAAGGATTATTAATGATGTACTAAGAAGTTGTGGAGGAGAGAATTGCTGAGTAAGTGGTTACATTTAAATATTGAGGTGGGCAGTCCTTGGGATGACCCTATGCCATGTCCTCTGCCCCCCCAATGATCTCAGCTTCCTGATATTCATGTCTGTGTACAATCTCCTTCCTCTGAGTGTGGGCTGGACTGGTGACTTGCTTCTAATAAGTATAATCCAGCAGAAGTAACAAAATGTCACATGCAAGGTCCCATCATAAAAAGACTATGGCTTCTCTCTTGGCTGCTACATCTTTCTCACACTCACTTGTGCTGTGGGAAGCAAGCTGTCATGTTGTGAGCAGCCCTAGGAAGAAACCCACATGGTATGGGGAGGAACTGAGCCCTCAATCCAACAGCTTACAAGGAACTGCTGTCTGCCAAATCACAGAGGTGAGCTTGGAACTAGATGCTCCTGCCCCACTTGAGCCTTCGGATGACTGCAGCTCAGCTGACCCCTTCACTGCAGCCTCATGAGAGACCCCTAAGCCAGGACCACCCAGCTCAGCTGCTCCTGGATTCCTGACCTACGGAAACTGTGAGATAATAAATATTTGTTGTTTGAAGCTGCTAAGTTTGGGGGTCATTTGTCATGCAGCAACAAACAATCAATACAAATATTATCTGGAAATAACAATAGGAATAGCAACGACTAATTGGGGAGCAACAGAAATAAGTCATTAAAAAACTACATAACAATAATAAGGGAATACTAACCAGGGACTAGAGTTAAGGTGTTCCAAGTTTCTTATATTATTCACAAGAGTAGAGATATTGATTTATCTTACAATTCATTAAGCAGGAAGGTATATTTAAACTTTAAGAAAAACCAGTGAAGGAATAAAACTATTAATTCCAAATCAGTGGGGAGCCTGAAAGAGGAAATAAAGAAAACCATCAATTCAAGAAAAGGCAAAAAGGGAAAAAAATAGAAGCAAGGGAAAAGCATGGTAAATAACGAGTGCAAAGAGGCTGTTAGAAGTGATACAAATAAATCAGTAATCACGATAAATGAAGCTCGGAGTAGAGGGGAAGGAATTGTCTAGACAGCCAAGAACTGGTTCCAGTATTTTCTGGCTTTGTAAACTTGGGCAAGCATATTAGTTTCTCATTTGTAAAACTGAAGGGAATTCTTTCCTTAACCTCTTCCCTTGATATTCGTAACATTCATAAAAGGACATACGCGGAAAGCACAAGTAAAGTTCTATACAAAACCTAAGTTATACAGTCTCGACTACAATCTAATTGTTCATTGCTAGGAGTGAAAAATTAATCCACGATAGTTTTGTGTCTCAGTTTTACTAGCAATTAGATGCCATCCTGGCCTTTGCAGACTACCTTAGAACCAGTTTTGAGTCAAATGCCACTTCCATCAATTTGTGTCTCAAATGCACAGGAATTGGCGGTAGAAGACTCTAATTTGCTAATCTTGGGTTACCCGTTCATTCATCATTTTGTAATCCATCCACAGAGCATGCTAAGTCCACCGGGTAGAGGCAAGGAGGTAAGTGCAAAAAGGCTCAGGTTTGCCACACCCAGAAACCACTTCACCACACAGACCGCTTCATCCCGCGGCTGAAGGGGGCCAGACGTGGGGGACGCGGGGAACTTCTTCATGCTCCCTTGAGCTTCTCTTGCCAAGTCTAAGTGTTTCAGACAGTGGGAAAGATCATCAAAGACACTAGAAACTTGGTTAGCTTGTTGATCCACAAGCGTGAGCCCGAGGAGCTCCTAAATTCTCTTAGACTTTGTTTTCTCCTCCAATTGGCTAAGCTCCTCGGAGAGGTCAAGATGAACCTGTCTGGCAGCTTCTCTCCCCACACAGCCTGAAGCAGCCCACACCTCTGGATGGACACTCCAGGTTTTATTACGAATAAGTCAATCCTGCCTTCTGAATTGCATCAATGAGCACAGTTGGCCAGTGCCTGTCCATGCAGTAAGACCCGTCTTAAAGCTTGATTGGTCTTTCTAGAAGGAACTGAGGGTGGGCAAATCTCAAAGAGTTCAGATACTGAGTTAGGGTAAGTTTCTCAAAATTCAGATCCTATCTCACTCTTAGTCAAGTCTTTTTAACCTGCAAATCTGGCTAGAAACTACCGCCAAAAACATTATATAAGGAACTGATGGTCCAGGAACCCTTTAGGTATAAACTATAGGGGGAAAAACTTAGCAATTTCAACTTCAAAAAAGTTCTCTCTTATGGGATAGAGTTACGTTTCTTCAAAGTTTAAATGTCATTATAAGTACACTATAGATATTATGTACTTGTCATTTATGAATATTTTCTAGAATCTTTGTATGTGTGAAATCACACATACACACACACACGAGCTTTCTTTTTCTTTGCTTTTGGTCAAATTTGCAACTTGTTTAGAAATCCCAAATTCTTAGCAGATTTTTAAGGAAATTCTACCTTTTAGAGAAGTTAGGATTTGAGCTTTTTGTTTCTTTACAAATAAATAGATTTAAGCCAGTTAGTTAAGAAGCATAATCTTTAACGGTGATTTTACATTTATAAAAGCAGAAATATAACCCCCCTAATGCATATACGGGCATATAACAGAGCTAATAGTCAAAGTTTGAATTCCCTTACAGGGCTCCTCTAGAACTTAGAAACCAGATTTTCCTATTTTAGAGTTAAACTTTAAAATCAATACTGATGGATCACAGCAGACACACAATTACCTTGAAGGCCAAACCAGTCAGAAGTCACTGTCCCTTCAAAGAGGGATTCCTGTTTCTGAGGAATGTGTCCAGCAGAGCTCCTTGCTTGGATTGCTGGCTCCCTAAACCACACGCAGGGGAATTCACCTGTCAGGCTCATACGGGTTTCCAATCCACTTCACAGGTGTAGTTCTTGCAAACTAGTCCAATGGCATCATGGTTTCCTGGGCCCTTGAAGAGACAGGGTTCCTGAGCCTATAGGGCTAAGGGTCAGATTCTTGACCCTGGTTAATTCACTGGGTAGGGCCCAGCCTTAGGTACCAGTCTCATCTCCAGGTAGCATCCTGGAGCATGGAAGACCTGCTGCCGACAGTCCCCAAACTGCCACCAGTCATCTTCATGGGCGTGCCATTGGCCAGCAAGCTGTGATCCCGCCTTCTCTCCAAGGTTGACGATGAGAACATTTGCGCACTCAGTCGTTCACCTCGACCACTTTGGACTGTGCTACAGACAGAATTGTGTCCCCCCAAATCCATATATGAAAGCTCTAACCCTGCATGTGGCGGTCTTTGGAGAGGGGGCCTTTGGGAGATGATTGGGTTTAAATAAGGTCATGATGGGATTAGTGGCCTGATAGGAAGAGACACCAGAGAGCTTGCGGTCTCCCTCTCTCTCCACCATGTGAGGACACAGTGAGAAGCCATCTACAAGCCAGGAGGCAGGCTCTCCCCAAAACCTGACCATGCCAGCACCCTGATCTCAGACTTCCAGCCTCCAGAACTGTGAGAGAGAAATTTCTGTTGTTTAAGCCCTGCCATCTGTGGCATTTTGTCATGGCAGCCCGAGCTCACGAGGTAGACTGTGATATCCTTAGGGCCACTGTAGGCACAAACCTTAGCCAGATGGGTGTGGCCTCCTAGCAAGCTCCTCGTCCACAGCTCCTGAGTGGCACATCCTTTCTTATGACTGTGCCCTTCACACAGATCATGGAACATGCTTCTCCTGCTTCCGTCGGCCCCTCACCCCTACACAGCCTTCCAGGCTTCCACTACTCCCCCTGCTCTAGTTTCTATCTCTGAGTAATTGCCCTTTCCAACTGGTCCTTCTCCTATATCCTTGAGACCACTGCCTGAGGTGGTCTACTTAACCTTCCAACCAGAAAACACCGTACAAGGGTCCCCATGGATGCCCAAGGTGGGGGCACAAAGCCTTTATTGCCATGTCACCTGATAACCCTACACTCTAGCCAATAACCCAGAGAATATGACATCTTTCCCAGGGAGAAGTGAAAAACAGGTTTTAAGGAAGTGGCAGCATGAATAATGCCATAGAAAGAACAGATGCATGACAAGAGATGAGGATGCCAGCCAAATACCACATGGATTGGTGGTTTCCTCTGGCCAGCAACTCCAACAGCACCTGCTGCAGAGAGCTTTCCAAGGCACCCAGATCTAACCGTGCCATCCTCTGAGCTCCTTCCACATCTCTGTCCACTTTCAGAGACGGGGCGTATGGCATTGTCTCGTAATGCATTTGGTTTTCATTCTGTAGCCTCCTCCAGGCCATTAAGGCTTTGGGGCTTTGGGAAGCAGGCAAGGCCTGGTTCCTTCTTCTCTCTCAAATACCAAGTATAATGTCTAGAACACAATGGTTGGTCATTAAAACGATATTTAATGGAATGGAATCAGTTTCTAAGGACCACATCCCGGTGAGAATCTTCCATTCCTTCCTTTAGACTCTCTGCCACCCATTCCCCATGGGACAATTTCCTCTAAGCATCTCTGAATTCCCCTCCTCATGGAAAGAGCTCAGGGAGGGGCAGTCAATTCATTCTCGATTTTCTCAGCATCGTAAAACCAGTGGCCCTGAATATGCCCCCCATGTGTGTCCCCGAGAAGATGTTCTTGGGCTCACCCTCTTTGCTCTAACTTTTAGCTTCCTTAAGTTTCACCATGTAGGTAAGGTGTTCTCCACTTGGATTGAATTTCTCAAGGTTACTACTTTTTGGGTCCCCCAACAATTAGGCAACCACATTAGCCACTGTCCTCTAGGAAAAATTCTTCTAAAGTCTTAATAAAAATCTGTTCCTTGATGAGTCGTCATTTGCTGTTTCTTTCCCCTTCTCATAGTTGTTTACTGCACTCTGAATGTTTTCCAAAGGCACAGGTGGGAGCTGTTCAGAAGCACGGGCGGTTTATTATTTACATGCATTTTCACCGCGCACTTGAAAATTGATGGTATCAGGGTGGCGATATTGCTGTGGTTTCAGTGCTCAGAACAGGCGGAAGTGAAACAACTCATCAAACTGGAGCCAGGCAAATTCAGCCCTCGGGTAATCGCGCACAGCTCTCCTCTTCCGGTGTCGGCAAAGCATTCTGAGAGCCTGCCTTGTAAATGCTTAACAGTGTAAGGTGTATGTTTTCAAAACAAAATCAGTCCATCCAGGACCACAACGTCTTCAAGATCTTCTGCGGTTTAATTGACATATAAGTCATAAGAATAAAAATAAATCCGAGCCTAGTTCATAAATCACAGCTGGGGATGGAGTGCTAACTTCTTTAAGGGTAGTATTTGTTTCCAGTTGCTGGGGTAACCAATGACCACAACTGTAGTGGCTTGAACAACATGAATATTTTCTCTTACAGTTCTGTAGGTTAGAAGTTCTTCACGGGTCTCACTGGGCTGGAATCAAGGTGCTGGCAGGGCTGCATTCCTTTCTGCAAGCTACGGAGGAGAACCTGTTAATCTGTTTTCTTGCCTTTTCCAGCTCTTAGAGGCCACCTGCATTCTTTGGTTCAAGGCCCTTCCTCCATCTTGAAACCCAGCAATGGGGCGTCTGTCTGTGCCCTTCTTCATGGCAGCATCCCCATGATTCTCCTGCTCTGCCACCCTCTTCCACTTATAAGGACCCTCGTGATCACACTGGGCCCACCTGGATCATCCAGGGTATCCTCCCCATCTTAAAGTCAGTTGGTTAGTAACTTTAATTCCACTCTTTCCCAGGTAAGTTAACACGTTCACAGGCTTTGGGGATCAAGGTGGGGACATCTCTGGGGACTATTACTCTGTCCACTAGCAGTGACCTACTTATTACAAGGATGTGGCATGAGTCAGGTGGCAGGTACCGGTGTGGCGTGATGGTGAACCCGGGGCTTGGATCCCAACGCTAGCTTGTTGAATGACCTTGGGCAAGTTCCTGCTCTTCTCTCTCTGTGTTCGCTTGGGTTTCCAGGATTGTGGGTGCAAACAGTTGATTTTGGAAGCGATCCCAGGAAGTACTGTGAGGGGATGGGGACATTTGTCAGGAAGGAAAGCTAAAAGGGAATGTGGTATGAGCAGGTTGCCTCTGTGGGGTTCAGTCTCACAAGGGGCCCTGGGAAAGGCCGGGTGGAAAACTAGCCTCAGATTGGCCTCCTGAAGGGCAAGGGAGCCCTCGATTCTCCAACCTTCACCCCTCAGTGATCGAGGGCTGCTCCCTGAGCCTTAACTCCCAGCCTTCTGTCCTGCCTGCGAGTAGACCCAGCCTGCTCATGTGGCCAGAGGACACCTGAGGCGAGGGACAGGCAGGGAGCCATCCCCTATTGCAGGTGGCTCCGGGAGGGCCAGGGGGATCTGGGTGGGGCACTGGCAGTGACTGTCATATTTTCTGAGCCTCAGCTGTAAATGGAGGATGGTAATGATCATGTCTACACTCAGGTTGGTGTGAGGGTTAGCTGTGGGCCAGAGACAGGTCACTTCATCTTTTATCGCTGTGACTCTCAGTGTCCTCACCTGGGACCGGAGGGAGTTTATTTGTTCATGTCACCACTACCTGTTGAGTGTTAGGTGCAGTCACATAGCTAAGGGGACAAGGGAATAAAGCGGACCCTGTTCTCATTCATGTGGCTCTTCCCAGTCTTCCAGGAGAGACAGAGAGAAGCAGAACGGTCCCATGAATAACAGGAAATTTCAGCTGAGACAAGTGCTGAGAGCCAGGTACATGACGTGAGGGCACGTGAGGCTTGACCTGTCAGGAGGGCTTCTGTGAGAGGTCAAGGTTGCTGGAGAGCTGGAGAGAGAGGAGGATTTATAAAGACAAAAAAAGAAGGAAGGAGAGCTCTCTGGAAAGGGGCAACAGCATATGCAGAAGCCCTGGGGCAGGAGGAGAAGGGTCTTCAAGAAATCACACTGTGATGAGCACAGAGAACAAGGAATGGGGCAGAGAGTGGGCAAGGGCTGGGCATCTCAAGACCTTGAGGGTCAAGCTCAGTCTTGATCCAACAAGCCATGGGAAGTCACTGAAGTTGGACCAATGTGCTCGAAGCTTCCTTCCAGCTCAACTGTAGTGCATAACACAACATCTAAACATCTATCTATGATGCACGACAAAAGGAAGGTGTCTCTGGGTGCACTTTGCTCCGTTCAGTGTCTAACTGACATCACTAAGGCAAGGGTCCTCATCACTTCTTATCTTGCCAAAAGTCCCGGGAGCTTTCTGAAATCAGCCAATAACCAATCAATCAACTTTTTAGAAGGATCCAAGAAGACAAAAACCAGAGTCTCCTCATTTTTCACCTTCAGCTCATCATTCGATGGGCAGCAACTCGCATGCAGACATTTGCAGCCTCACTGTGGGTTTGGGAAGTCTCCACCAATGGCGGTGGGCAGCCCCAGGGCCACTGGCTGTCCCTGTACAGGTGCTGTCTTATTCCCAACCCGGTGCTCCAACCTGGGTGCTGGATGCTGTGCTGTTTCAGGCAGGTTCCTTGTCTTTGCCCCTGTTCAATGCAGCTCCACTCAAGTCCACAACCTTCTACTGGACAGTCTACTGTTGCAAGGGCATGGCCCCTTTCCACGGGGCCAGAAACTCACACCAAACTACCACTCTGAATTAACTCCTACTGGATTCTCTAGAGCCTTCTGGTGAGATGGCATGGTGACATGTTTAGCCATTGCAATTCCACAGGCTCATCAACTTGGAAAGACCTCTGCAGACCAGAAGGAAGGGCATCTCATCAGATAAACATGTGCAACAAATACTGTGGTCCACGGCTCTAAACTCAGTCCGAGTCCTCTGATGTGCTTCGTGGACATGCCGAGAGGGGCTGCCTTCGTGCAGCTGTGGATGGTATGAGTAATATGATGTTATGGACAGAATTGTGTGCCCCTCAGATTAATTTGTGGAAACCCTAATCCCCGCAGTGATGGTACTTGGAAGTGGGGCCGTTGGGAGATAATTAGAGTTAAATGAGCTCCTAAGGGTGGAGCCCCCATGATGGCATTAATGTCCTTATAAGAAGAGGAAAAGACCAGAGCTCTCTCTCTGTCTCTCTCTCTCCACCATGCGAAGACGCAGCAAGAAGGCAGCCAGAGAGCCCTCACCAAACACCAGCTCTGCCCGCACCTTGATCTTGGGCTTCCCAGTTTCCAGAACTGTGGGAAATAAATGTCTATTGCTGAAGCCACCCAGCCCATGGCATTTTGTTACGGCAGCCAGAGCTGACGGATCTGTATGGATGTGTCAATCTGCTGGGATTCTTCAGGGAGGGTGGCTATGTTTTATCAGAGGCCAATTCTGCAATGGTTCAACTTTATGATCTTAATTCTGCCCAAGGGGCTCGCCTGTCTTCTCTGCGATGCTGGAGCAAACAGGACCTGGGAGGGACGCAGGGCTCAGGTTGTGAGGGGCGGGCAGCCTTTGCAGTCCCCCAGCACCAGGGCTTCTTTCCATCCATGCTTTCCAGAGAGTCTGATGTTGGACACAACCGTGGCCAAGCTACCACACTGGGGACCCCACACACACTAGACTTTTGGCCTTTTATTGTACTCTTCAAAGACACCTATCTGAAAAGGAGTGAGGGCTGATGTGGCCATGAGGGATATGAGTCACTGAGGTCCCCACACTTGCAGAACAGTGGGGTTCCCAAGGCACTGGCCAGAGTCCTCCAGGACACTCTTCCCTTGATGAGGACCCATAGTCCTGGGGTGTCTCTCATACAGAAAGGAAAGCGACTGATCATGACGGGGACAGAGCTTTCTCGTGAAGCAGAGTGGTATCTTCCAAAGATCCCAGAGGATGGATCTCACAGAGAAACTCCTTAAAAACAAACATCAAAATGTTCCCTGTTCTCAGGCCCCAATCCAGACCAACTGCCAGGAACTGTTAATCTCTGCATTCAGCTAGCATCCTGGGGAATGTTCATAATCAGGGAAGTTTTGGAAACCCTGAACTGGAGCATGCCTTCACAGCCACATTTCCACATTTGAGCTACACGTCTTTTATAAAACTCCTCTTTATTCCATCCAAAGCAGCCCAGAGACCACAGACCTCAAGTCAGGCGCTATTTCCCAGCTGTCGGCTGCACAAGCTTCTCCCAGGGGGTAAGCGGCCTGGCTGGAGAAACCAGTGGTGCATCCTCCTCTAGGAAACCATCCACTCTTGATGTGTGCGCTCCCCAAGAGCATGGAGAACCCCAACTCTGCCTACAGCTGCTCAGGGCCCTGCCATCCAGCCCTCCTGGTGGGAGGTTAGGTTCTGCTTCCTCTCATCTCTCCCTGCCACGTTCTTCCTCCTTATGGATTTGCTCCTCCACCCACACGACTGTTTGGTGGCAAACTTTGCAGATCATGCGTGTTCTGGGCACTGAGCACAACAGAGGGACAAGTGCCGACCTCTGACTTCTAGCAGCTCCAGGAGAGACAGGCACAGAAGCAACAAGCTGTAACTTACTGTGATGGACGCGATCGTTCATGGAACGAGACAAGACCAAGAGCACATGGGAGCTATTGAGGCGGTTGAGCAGGGCAGAGATTGGGAAGACCCAGGGGTCTGATGTCGAAGCTCTTTGGGAGACATAGTCACTGATGCCTTTGCACGATTTTGAACTTCATCAGAGTGCAAAGAAATGAAGTAATGTCTACTCTTTACCAAGCCATGAGGTAGGTATGGAAGATGCAAAGACAAAAGAAGATTCCATCCGTGAGAGGCCATAGCTAGAGGGGGAGAGAGACACAGACAGAGAGAATCTCCATGAGATGTGGTCAGGGCCATGTAGGGGCATGAAGAGGACTTTGGGCATCCCCATCCCCCACCCCACCCCCTGCCAGGGATTTTCTTGGCTCCTCCCCTAAGAAGGCATTCCTTAAGGAAAGAACAATGGTCACCGGTCATCCTGGCTCCCCTTAGCACTGGAGCTGGTTCCTGTGCCCAAGGTAGATGTTGAAGGAATTCATATTAAATGTGGCACTTACCTGAGACAGTTAAAAATGAACACTTGGGAGAGAATACATATCTTTTAATGTGAATTTTTGATTCCTAGATTCTAAATATCTTCAGACTTTCTGGAACATAGACTCCACAAGGTGTACTCGAAACAAATTGGCTTTAGATTTGAGCCATTGGTGGTTGGCTATAATAAAGTAATGAGAGAGAATAGTTAAAACAGGTTTGTCAGGTCGTAAATATTTTACTTGCTAGGCTCAGCAAGCTGCGGGTAGACACTTGCCCGAATAAGTAAGTATTGATTACATTCTAGTCTGGAATCAGGACATATAATTGATGGTTTAAAGACTGAGGAATCCTGGGCTACACATGAAGGCAGAAATTACCCGGGTAACAACATTAGAGGGTACACTCATTTTATTTCCAAACTCAAGTGTAAGTAGGGTTGCCATGTAAATTAGAATCAAAGGTTGTGCATTGACCAATTTGCCACAAGTTGGAGAGTCTGACATAATGGGTCTCTAGGACTACACAGAAGCATAGAATTTTAGAATTGGAAGTTTTGCTGGGCTAATCCAATCTGGTTTCATCCTAGGGCATGAGTCCTTCTCTAACACCCAACTTATGAGCATCTGTTTGTGAACACTTCACTCTTCAGAGGATGCTTTCTCTACAGGACCGCAGAAGGCACAGTCTGAACTCACACACATCAGGATCAGAACTTACGGTCTGGGGTCTTGTGCGTCTTCCTCTCCCCATCTCACGAAGAAAGCCATTGTGGTGGGCACCATGGGGACCCAGGCTGGGAACATCATTTCACTAAATCCAGAACACTTCATGGCTAACAATTAAGTCACGGGTCTAGAGGAAAATATCCTGTCTGCCAGCTCTCCCTTTTGGTTTAGATTTCACAAGAATACACTCTTGTGGAAGAAACCTGGTGCAGAGTCTATGCAGACTCTGAGCTTCGGTAACCTGCCAGACTCACGTGTCAGGAGGAATCTCGCTTGGTGCGGGTGACTGGACACTCACAGGGAATTAGATGGATGAAACGAGGTAGCCCTAAATTTGGCTGGGTACTGCCTACCTGTGGCCTCCTCGGTAATCTGGGACCTGGGGCTTCTCTGAAGGGCAGGACAGCTTCACCTCAGTGAGCACGGTGACTCAGGTGGGGCGAGGGAGTGACGTTGATTCTGTAGTAGGAGAGGCCACTGGTCATAGCAATTTCCTGGAGAGAACTCAGGAAAAGCCACCCTACTCAGGAACCAAATTCCAATGAACAGATTAGTCATTTCGAGAACTGGCTCACACAGAGACTCTTCTAGTGTGTCACTCACAGAAAGAAAATGGATCATTTGCATCTTTTCGGTAAAAAATAACTACAAAAACACCATAAGAAAATGCTCCTTGGGCTTCTTAGAAGGAACAACACATACTCATGAGACCCTGCATAACCCAGCACACAGTGAT
This sequence comes from Equus asinus, assembly GCF_041296235.1. Taxonomy (NCBI): domain Eukaryota; kingdom Metazoa; phylum Chordata; class Mammalia; order Perissodactyla; family Equidae; genus Equus; species Equus asinus. Next base: position 6,934,309 of record NC_091808.1, on the reverse strand, counting down.
GGGCAGGGGTGCCTCTGGCTCCTTCCACCAGCCCTGGGCTTCAAGTCTCGGGTGTAAGGCAGAAAGAGCGGCCACGCTGCCGGGATGGTCTGTGCCCACGGTTAAGGCGGTTGAACCATCAGAAACCGGGAGGGCCTTGATCTCCTCCACATGACCCCTGGGCACGCACTTGGATGGCTTTGAGGCTTTCGAAAACCCATTCTTCTCTGGATGGGCCTAAGTTCCACTTGGAAGAACACAAAGGGGCTTCCGGTTAGCTATTCCAGGGCGGTTATCACAGGGCCCCCCCGCCGTTGACTGGAGAGCCATTTCACTGCCACCCAGAGAGAGTGATGAGCAGGTTTGGAGGGCAGGTATACCGTTATTACTTCCCGTGGAAACCCAAGCTCAGGGCCAGCTATACATTTGCAAGACCCAGAGCCAGGTAAAAATGTGGGGCCCTGGGTCAGAAGCATTAAGAATTTTGAGACAGCGGTCAAGCAGGACATTAAACCAAGTGTGGGGCCTGGATTAGTTTCCTAGCGCTGTCGTAACAAATCACCACAAACCATGTGCCTTAAAACAACGGAAATCTATTCTCTCGCAGTTCAAGGCCAGAAGTCTGAGACCAAGGCGTTGGCAGGGCTGGTTCCTGGCCGGGACTCTGAGGGAGAATCCGTCCCACGCTTCTCTCTGGCTTCTGGTGGCTGCTGGCGATCCTTGGCTTGTGGCTGCATCGCTCCCATCTCTGCCTCGGTCTTCACAGGGCCCTTCTTTCTGTGTGTCTCTGCATCTCAAATTCCCCTCCCCTGTGTCTTACAAGCACACCAGTCATTGGATTTGGTGGCCCCACATCGAGGATGATCTCATCACAAGATCTTTAACTTAATGACGTCTGCAAAAACCCTATTGCCAGATAAGCTCACGTTCACAGGTCCTGGGGGTTAGGATAGAGGTGTCTCTTTCAGGGGACACTATCCAGTCCACTCTAGGCCCTTCTGAGCACAAAGCCTGTGCAACCACACGGTTGCCCGCCCATGAAGCAGGCCCTGCCTGAGTCCCAGGAAATCTAAGAACATGGACGTGCTTAGGTCAGAGCCTTCCAGCCCAGGGCCTTCTGTAGAATCCGTTTCTTCCCCACAACCCTAGGCCTGGGCCTTTCCCAGCAGCTCCGGTTCCACTGCCCTGGGGAAGGCATGGGGTTCCCTGGATCCTGGTGGGGCTGACAAACCAGGCCGATGGAGGATCCCACACCATCAGAGGGGGAGGCTGTCTCTCTCTTTTGGAGGATGCTCTGCCTTTTTTATTTATTTATTTATTTATTTTTTTGAGGAAAATTGGCCCTGAGCTAACATCTGTTGCCAATCTTCCTCTTTTTCTTTTTGTTTAATCTCCCCAAAGCCCCAGTGCATAGTTGTATATCCTAGTTGCAGGTCCTTCTAGTTCTTCTATGTGGGATGCTGCCACAATGTGGCTTGATGAGCGTTGTATAGGTTCACACCCAGGAACTGAACCGGCAAACCCAGGCTGCCAAAGTGGAGCGTGCAGACTTAACCACTCAGCCACTGGGCCGGCCCTGGAGGATGCTCTTCTTGTAAGACGGAGAGATTGCTCTCTGGATTCTTTGTTTCTCACCCACGGGCCCTTCTGTTGACTAAGTACCTAAGCCGCTTGCCCCAGGGAGCTTCCTTCTTGAGATGATCTCAAGCGTCAGAAGAGTGGGTCTCTCTGGGGCGGCCTCTCTGCCATCCAGAGCCCCTTGCTCTCATTTCCCTCTGCCTCCACTGGCCAGATCTGGCCGCGTGGACCTAACCTGAAGCCACGACTGACCTTGCCAAGCCCCCGAACCCTCGAGCTCTGGGATGTGCCTGGCTCCCTCTCCCTGGTCCCAGGTGAAGCAGCGCAAGCCTTGCCCAGACTCAGCACCACCCTTCTTTCCGCAGGTTCTAGTGCTCGCTCCCCACCCCACAGCACCCCCACCTGCTGCCAGTGTCTGCTGCTGCACTCCATGACACCCCTCAACTGAATGTCACCGGGCTGACCCTCAGCTGGGACTCAGCAGTGCCATGATGCCACTCGTTACTGTTGAAATATTTCCATGTCAGTTGGCCGAGAGCCACCGCCTGAAGCTCCCTGTTCCCTCTGCCCAGATCCCCCAACGAGCTAGCAACTATCTCTGTAACACCTGGCACAGCAGAGGGCCATAAGGCCCTGCCTCAGCAGCACAGAGTGCCTCTGCTCTGATTGGCCAATGCCTGCGATGGGCAGAATAATGGCCCCAAAGATGTCTGCGTGCTAACCCCTAGAGCCTGTGCTATGTTACCTCACACGGCAACATGTTATCCTGGAGAGGATTCTGGACTTTCCAGGAGAGCTCGATTTAGTCACAAAGGTCCTTATAAGAGGCAGGCAGGCGGGTCAGAGTCAGAGAAGGAGATGCGCCAAGGAAAGCAAGCGCCTTTAGAAGTTGGAAAGGGCAGAGGATGACTTCTCCCCTGGTGCCTCCAGAAGGAACTCAGTCCTACTGACACTGTGATTTTAGCCCCATTGGACTGGTTTGGGGATGTCCGATCCCCAGAACTGTTAGCTAATTAGTCTGTGGTGATATGTTCCAGCAGCACTAGGAAATTAATGCAATGCCCATGCAAAATGTATTGAATATAGCACCTGTTCTCATCCATTCATTCCCAAACAGGCCCTCCCGTGGTCATGTTGAGCCTCTGCCTGGGATCCACAGCTGGCATTGGGCAAGGCAGCACCACGATGGGGTTAAGAGCCAAGATGTGGAGCCAAATATACTTGGGTTCAAATGCCTGGAAAGGCGCATGACATCTCCGAGCCTCATTGCCCCATCTGTCCAAGGGGAGAGCAATACCTACCACTACTTTGCTTTTTCCAGAACCTTCCCTCCCTTCTTGCACGAATGGGCCCAACTTTCATTGAGTGGGCACATGGTCGAGACAGGCCACCCCTCTGCCCAGAGGAACTGGCCCGGGACTGGGCCCCAGATGCAAGCAGGGCTAAATTCTCCAGAATTTTTTTCTAGATGGACAACTGGAGAAACTGCATGATGGAAGCCAAAGCCACTTGCTGTTTTGTTGTATGAAAAGAGCTTTCCACTGTAAAAGAGAAAAAAGGCAACGTCTAGAGGGAGCAGAGATGGGGCGTGTGCTGATGGTGACCCGCTCTCGTTTCTGGTCCCCAGGCCCCTGGGGGTGCCATGGTTTCTGTGGTTCTTCCTCCAGTTCTTCAAGTGACCCCAACATACGTCCAGTCCTCCCTGTGTTGAACTTGACCTAGTTTGTCTCTTGTAACTGAGAGAGCCCTGACTAGGATACCACCTCCCAGGGCTGCTGTGAAGATTAAAAGAAATAAAACTATAAGATGTTTAGCAAATTCCTGAACATAGAGGCCCCAATAAATGGTGGTGGTTGTTATTATTACATCAGACTTTCCTGCATCCTTGATCCCAGAGGAGACCTGATGTCTATAGATCTCGAAGGTTCAGAGCGCCGATTCCTTCTCTTTGCCTCCATCAGGCCGGGCTTTGGAGCTTTCTGGCATCGGTGCTGCCTCCGTGGCCCAATCCTTAGAGCCAACCCCAAGCCATCCCAGAACCTTCCTACCCACACCTCCATTCTCCCTGCTCCCTCCAGATTCTGTCTTCGTGTGAGTTACACCCTCTTGCTGATCAAAGGCACGTGACCACCAGCCTGCCCACTGAGTCAGCAGTAGGTGCTTCTATGACCGATAAAGATGCCCTAAGTAACACCCGGCAGCTTCTCTGTGCATGAAATCCACCACTTTTAGGACTGAGTGAGAGAAATCATTACCAGCATTCTACTAGGATAGGGCATCTCCTAATGGAGGCTCATATGGCCAGAAATCCACAGCTGCACAGGACAGATATTTATTGATTAGGCAGGTGAACTGAGAGGGTCCATGTTCAACATTCAAATATTGGAAGAGAATCAAATTCCATCCAGAGCATCCTTCTTCACACGTGTGTTCCTTCTGTCAGTAACTTTTCATAATGCCTCCATGTCATAATGTAACTGAAGTGGAATCCCATTTGAAAAACTCACAATGGTGTAACGAAGCCCATTCCTTCTAATTTCCATGAGTAACTGAGGGGGGTGGAGCGGCATTCCAGGGCATAGAGCATGCGGGCCCCACTCGCCTCCTGCGGGGGGGGGGGGGGTTTAGCTACCTTGGGCAAAAAGCTTCTTGACAAAGTCTCAGGTGGGCACATGGCTGACCTCCTTCCCCACAAGGGTCAGGGCAGCCTGCCCTCTTCCCTCCACTTGGGAAATAAGTTCCCTGCCTTTTCTTCCAATGTTGGGGCTCTGGATTGGGGTCTTATAAACCCAAACAAACACACAGACTAACAGAAACTGAAAGAAAGTGTGTCATCTCAGCAGGGTACTGTCCCCTTGGCAGAGCACACATCAAAACAGGCGATGCCCTGCCAGCGACTCACAGGTGGGCGCCTGTATTGGCCACACCGTGGTGTCATTTAGCACGGGAGATACTTACATAGCATGGACACCAGCCATGTGAGTCTGCCCAGCTCACGGAGCTCTGAAGTCCGTCAATATTTCAACAATTCCTTCGGGAATATGCTTCTTACTGCCTCACGTAGTGGATCGAATGGCGGCCCCCTAAAAGATACGTCCATGGGAACCTGTGAATGTGACCTTTTTGGGAGAAAGGGTCTTGCAGATGTAACTAAGTTAAGCATCTTGAGATGAGAGCATCCTGATCAGGGTGGGCTGTAAAGGCAATGACAAGCATCCTTATAAGGGAAGAAAAGGGGAGAAGACACACAGAGGAGAAAGCCAGATGAAGACAGAGGCAGAGACAGGAGTGAGGCATCAACAAACCCAGGAATACTGAGGATTGCTTGCTGGCAGCCCCCAGAAGCTAGGAGGGAGTCATGGAACAGATTCTCCTCGAGAGCCTCCAGAAGGAACCAACCTTGACAACGCCTTGATTTCAGACTTCTGGCCTCCAGAACCGTCAGAGAAGAAATTCCTGTTGTTTCCAGCCACCCAGTTTGTAGTAACTTGCAGCCACAGGAAGCTAGTACACCTCCCAGGACAAGCTGCTGCCCGCGTGCACCCGGCACGCCCTCTCATCGGAACTGCAGTTTGGAGTTGGGGTATAATTATACACACCTGCAAGGAAGCTTACGCTTTAAATAAACTTGAGGTTCACTTGATGCCCTCCTTTGAAAGGCATTGCCCTGGATGCCAAAAGATTAGGAGTACCTGGGAGGAACCGGGAGCGCCAACAGGCAGATGTACGCTGTTAGCTGTTACGACAAGTAAGAAGTAGGAGGGGATTGAACAAGAGCCCAGAGAACAAACTCCTAAAAACTGGAGGGGATTTTGAATGTGCAGGCTCACTGTCACCAGCTTTCCTGATAACCAGCTGCTTGTCACGCGTTGTGAGTTCTTGTGGTTGGTAGGGAGTGTGTCTGGATGTCATGATGCCCAGCTTCGCTATGTCAGCAAATAAACTCTGTGGTCTAGCCCAACGGAGGTTTCAGTCTGGCTCATGTTGCCGTTGGTGTCAGCTGAGCAGCACGACTCTCCTGGATGATGTTCCCATCTTGCACCTGTTATCTTGGAATCTTTGGTTTCAATCTCACAGAGGGGAGCGAGAGCATGGAGAAGGGACATCCCCTCAGAACTGCCCCATTTTCACTCACTTACATCGGGGAGCATCAGCTGCATGGAGATGAGTCTTGATCCACAAGGGCTGGAGAGGGAAGAGAAGCACACGCATATGCAGGGAGCATGGAGACCCTGACTCACTGGGAATAGAAGGAACCGGAAGGGAGGGATGCAGTAGGAGTAGGCACGACTTGTCAGCTGCTCTTGAGACGTTGCATCCCCTGCTGCCATGCAGCCAGCATCTATTCTAAGACCAGGCAAACATCTTGAGATTCCGCAAATTATACAGATCCTCTTTGACCTCAGGAAGGTCATGGCTACCGACCTTCACGTTGAACGTGCCATACTGAGCTTCAGGCCACACATTGTGTCTCATGAATACCTGGGGCCACACTAGCAACCCGCTGGTATCTCTGTGCCCCTTCTGATACCCTGTGCTGGCAGGGGCGGTGGCAATATTCATTTCATGGGACTAATGCAGATCTGTGCATTTCCCGGGTCCTCTTCCCGCACGAAGCATGCCTTCCCTCTGTACTGGAGCCGGCAGCCGCAAGTGCACGAGCAGCATATCGTGCGTTACATTCCATCTCCTACAGTGTGGAAACCATGGCTTCGTACCTGGCTGCTCAGAGTGAGGTCTGCAGACCAGCAGCGTCACCACCATCAGGTAGCCTGTCGAAATGCGGAAGTTTGGCCCCCACCTGGACCTAATAAGTGAGATTTTGCATTTTAGCGAGCCCTCAGGTGGGTCTCCTGCACGTCACAGCTTGAGAAGCGCTCATCTGTAGAATTTGTTGATTCCAGAGGAAACCTAGAACGGTAGATGAATGTCTTACTTGAATCGTGTTGATCATAATCTTAAAGGGGTACCAGACAAACAACGGTTAATAGGATCTTCAGAGGATCGAGATACAAAGATCTACGTGCACAGTGAGGAGGAACAACGCGGAAACTCCAAGGTCAGAATCTTTTTTCAGCCTAGGGGGCCTTCCATTGATTTATAATTGTAACGCAACTCCCTTATAGGAGGATGGGCATGTAAGGTGTATATACATGTCTGGATATTCAAACTTCCATTTGAACCAGAGCCTGAAGTTAGCATAAAGGTCCTGAGTTTACTGGAAGGCTGGTTGCAAGGTAATAAATAGCAACACCATTTCAGTGTTTTCTGGGATCAATACATATTCCTGGGAGTGTAAAAACCTAGGATCTGAGAAACGAAAGCAGGAATATTAGTAATCATGGCCAATAGAATCAGGCTGGTTCTTTTCTCCCAGCCCTGTTCTGCTCTTGAGTTTTACCAAAGGAATTGATACAAAGATGTGATTTCATATCTGGGAGCCCAACAGTGGCAATTAAGGCTGATGGCAGAAGATCAAACACAGCCCTCGTTAATAACTTGATTAAATATGCTTGGGACGTTGTGGTCCTGGGCTGCCCAAATATAGCGGCATAAGAATAGCACTCTCTGCTGGGTACACACAAGTAAACAGATACAATTTATCATTTTGTCAAGCTGAAGAGAAACAACTGTGTTACTACGTTTCCCTGAGGATGATTGCGGCCACCTATTAGGTAAGTTGTTCCATTTGGGCTTTTTTTTTTTTTTTTTTTTTGCAACTTTAAAAATTGAGATGTAAGTCATATAAAATTCGTGGTTTTAAAGTGGACAACTCAGTGGGTTTTAGTATATTCACAGTGTTGTGTAACCGTTTCCACTGTCTGATTCCCAGAACATTTCCATCACCCAAAACGAAACCCTATACCCATTGGTGGTCATGCCTCACGGCCCCACCTTCTGCCAACCACTAATATACTTTCTGTCTTTATGGATTTGCTTATTCTGGACATTTCGTATGAATAGAATCATGCAATATGTGGCCTTTTGCGTCTGGCTGCTTTCGCTCAGCATAAGGGTTTCAAGGTTCATCTATATTGTAGCGTGAATCAGTACTTCATTCTTTTTCATTGTCAAATAACATCCCATTGTACACATATACCACATTTTGTTTATCCATTCATTAGTTGATGGATATTTGGGTTGTTTCCGCTTTGTGGCTGTTATGTAGAATGCTGCTATGAACAGTTGTGTACAAGTTTTTGTGCTAACACGTTTCATTTCTCCCGGGTATGTACCTAGGCGTGGAATTGCTGGGTCATATGGCAATTCTATGTTTACCTTTGTAGGGAAATGCCAGATTGTTTCCATAGATGCTGCACCATTTTACATTCCCACCAGCAATGTATGAAGGTTCTAATGTCCTATGTCGTCACCAACCCTTGTTGTTTTCCACTTAAAAATAGTTATTATTTTGGGGCCAGCCTGGTGGTGTAGTAGTTAAGTTCACATGCTCTACTTCAGTGACCTGCGGTTTGCAGGTTCGGATCCCGGATGCGGACATACATACCGCTTGTCAAGCCATGCTGTGGCAGGTGTCCCATATAAAACAAAATAGAGGAAGATGGGCACAGATATTAGCTCAGGGCTAATCTTCCTCAGCAAAAAGAGGAGGATTGGTGGTGGATGTTAGCTCAAGGTTAATCTTCCTCACCAAAAAAAAAAAAAAAAAAATTATTGTGGCCATCTGAGGTGTGCGACATGGTATCACACTGTGGTTGTGGTTGGTTTTAGTTGCTGTTTTTTTTTTTTGCTGAGGAAGATTCACCCTAAGCTAAGATCTATGCCAATCTTCCTCTAGTTTTTTTGTACCTGAAAGACCTCCATGGCATAGCTGGTGAGTGGAGTGGGTCTGTGCCTGGGATCCAAACCTGAGAACCCAGGCCACTGAGGCGGAGCACGTGGAATTTAAACCACTTGGCCGTGGGGCTGGGCCCTGATTGTCGTTTTATTTACAATTCAATAATGACTAATAACATTGAACATCTCATCAGGTGTTAATTGACCATCTGTGTATCTTCTCTGGAGAAATGTCTATTCAAATTCTTTGCCCATTTTTTAGCTATGGTTGTCCCTTTTTTTTTTTTTTGAGGAAGACTGGCCCCAAGCTGACATCCATGCCCATCTTCCTCTATTTTTTATGTGTGGGAAACCTGCCACAGTATGGCTTGATAAGCGGTACCATGTCCACACCCGGGATCTGAACCAGTGAACCCCAGGCTGCTGAAGCAGAATGTGTGAATTTAGCCACTGAGCCACTGGGCCAGCCTCTTGGGTTGGCCTTTTATTGCTGAAAAGTTTTATGTTTTTTTTTAAAGTTGTCATAATTGGTAAACTCAGCTAAAGGTAAATGACTCATGTATATCTCTACCTTTAGCATTTTCATCTGGCTAAGTATGTAAGACACAAAATATTGACTATTTTACACATGGTTTTCTAAAGCCACATCTGTAAGAGTTTCTCTTGAGACCATCAGTATCTTACTGAGGTGAACAGGGAGAAGTTCACAATGAGGGTTAACTCGATTTGCTCCAGAAACAATGTTGCATCGACAACACTGCTAACCCTCTTAGTTTTGGCGTATTCAGTAGAGAATAGCAAAGGATTGTTCGCACGTATTTTTTGAGCAGTTTTTGTTGGCAGACCTTCCATGCTTGTTGAAGAATAAACGTCCCACTGAGATTTTGGGAGCTGTCACCTGTGTCACATTCAAGATCCTGCAGGGGTGTCTGTGCCACGTGATGGGTTATTCTCAGTCCTCGCAGCCCTGGGTGGGGCGGGTCCTCTGCACCATTTAAATACAGGGAGACGGGCTGAGAGCGTGTCAGGTAGCTTGCCCGAGGTCACAGAGCTAATAAGTGACTGAAATGGGATGCCACTCGTATTCATTTATTGAGCATCTCCTATGGATGTAACTTCAGAGAAGTTAAGAAACTTACTCCGGGTCACACAGCAATTATGTGCCTGAGCTACAATTCAAATCTACATATGCCTGATTCTAAAACTGCCGCCTGTCTTGAAGCTACACCAGGCTGTCTCTCCTGGCATTTATATTAACTCACACCATATTTCTCGTTTTAAGGAAAAATCGATGTAAGAATGGCAACATGTAGATCTCCCAGTTTTTCTTAGCTGTGAGACTTGACTTCACTCCCAGGACAGCAGGCTTATTTCTCTGCATCCAAACACATGTACTAATATGTTGTGGATCAGGATAGCTTTGCAGCACTGATTTCTACCTTGAAACTCAGCTGTAAAACATCATATGAGGGGCCGGCCCAGTGGCACAGCGGTTAAGTTCACATGTTCCACTTCTCGGCCGCCCGGGGTTCACTGGTTCAGATCCCGGGTGCGGACATGGCACCGCTTGGCACACCATGCTATGGTGGGTGTCCCACATTTAAAGCAGAGGAAGATGGGCACAGATGTTAGCTCAGGGCCAGGCTTCCTCAGCAAAAAAAAAACAGGAGGACTGCCGGTAGTTAGCTCAGGGCTAATCTTCCTCGGGGAAAAAAACCCCACAAACATCATATGATGTTGGCAACATGGAAGTTCCCTGTGACTGAGAGGGCTGGATGGACGTGAGGGCGAGGCCAGGTGTAAATATGAAGAACAAGCAGCTGCCACCACAGCCCCCGTTTCTGGGTGGATTTCCCGTAGTTCAGGGTTTCCTCCACACCTCAAAGCTGATTAAACTCAGAGGTTCAGACCCACATTACCTCAATTCACAGAAACTCGTTGCTATGGGTTGAATTGTGCCCCCTGTGACTGTGTTTTTCTTAGCTGTGAGACTTGACGTCACTGGGGAGTGTTTTCTGTGGCTTCTAGTTTTCTTATTACTTCCTCCAAAAATAAAGAGCCATTCATTATTCAACAAATTATTATTCCTAGACACCAGCACCTTTCCAGGCTCTGGGCTCCACGAGAAATGAAACCTGCGAATACGTCTCCCCACACAGCAAAAGGGACCTGGGGAGTGTGATTAAGTCAAGGATCTCGAGATGGGAGATGATGCTGGATTATCCGGAAGGGACAATGTCATCCCAGGGGTCCTTATCAGAGAGAGATGGGAGATTCAGAGACAGAGAGATTTGAAGATGCCACACTGCTGGATTTGACAACGCAAGGCGGCCGTGTGTCAAGGAATGGCAGCAGCTTCCAGAAGCTAGAAAAAGCAAGGAACAGAGCCTCCAGCAGACCTTCCAGAGGGAACGCAGCCCTGCTGGCACCTTGATTTTAGGACTCTGACCTCCAGAACTGTAAGAGAATAAATGTGTGCCATCTAAAGCCAAAGCTTGTAGCAATTTGTTACAGTGGCAACAGGAAACACACATAGGAAGAGACAGACGATAAACAGATAATTGAAGAAGATACATATTATGTCAGGGGAAATAAGTGCCATGGAGGAAAAGGGTGCAGAGAAGGGGAGAGAGAGTGAGGGATGGGTTCCAATTAAAATAGGATGGCAGAGGAGGGCGGGCAGAGAAGGGGGCGGGCACACACAGACCTGAAGTGGGAGAGAAACGGAGCCGGGCGCTGGGGGTAGGTGTTCTAAGGAGAGGGAATGGCCGCTGTGGAGTCTGCAGAGCTGGGTCTCCTCTTCAGCTCTGCGGACGTCCTGGGCTGGATCACTCTCCGTGATGCGGGCGTCCTGCACTGTAGGATACTGAGCAGCATCCGTGGCCTCTGCCCACTACATGCCTGTAGCACCCTTCTCCTTAGTGGCGACAACCAAAGATGTCTCAGACATTGCCATTATCCCCTGGAGGAAAAAATTGCCCCCACTCGAGAGCCACTGCCCTAGAGGGACCAGGGTAATTCAGCTCAGGCACAAGATCTCTGGGGCCCTAGCGTGATGCAAAGCTGAGGTTTGGCAGCTCTTGAGGAATGAACAGCTTTGAAACTTGCATTCAGGGAGCAGCAGCATGGCATCTCCAGGAACTTACTAGAAAAGCAGACTCTCAGGACACCCCCCAGCCCTACCAAATCAGGACATGTGATGCAACAGGACCCCAGGTGACCGGCGCACACGTTAGATTTGAGAGGCGCCCGTCTGGAGAGCTCACGAGCCGTCTTTCTGAGCTGCAGTGGTGGGGGACCATCCAAGAGGACAAGCTCGTTGCTGTCACGGATAATCTGAAGCACCTGCCACATGCCGGGCCCCAGCTCCTGGCTGCGAGGGGCTCCCTCGTGGTGGGTGCACAGGTTCTGAAGTCACGTTGCGGGATTCAAACCCTCCCTCTGCTTAGGGGCTCTGTGACCCTGGCAAGACACCCAGCATCTCCAAGCGTGTCTGTGCATCTGTGAAACGAGAGCTGTGACAGAAACGGTTCCTAGGCCACAATGTTTACCAGGAGCTGTAAAGAGGACACCCACCTAACGGATTTAGTTCAGCGCTTGGCATGCCATAAGTGGTCAGCATCTATTATTGTGGGGATCTCTCCAACACCCGTCTGTCCGTCTGTCTACTGAAGGCTGGCAGTGGTGCAGGCAGGAGGAACACCCCGATCTCATGGTCTTTCAGAGGATGAAATGAAATGACTCTGTAAAAGGCTTAATTCCTTGTCTAGCATAAAACAAACACCCCATGAGTGGTACCAATTAATATCATCTTAATCATTTCTTTTGAGATATTGAGCGCTGGTATAGGGTTTAACATTTAATGATCTTCCCAATTGTTTACTTGGAATTACACTCAAGACGTGCCATGCTGTCTGGCCAGGATTTCCTTGGCTCCCTGGTGGTCATTGTTAACCCAGGAGCTGGGCACTCAGCCCTTCCACTCCTCTAGCCTGGGCCAATCAAGGCGGCTTTCAATCTGCTTATGATCTGTTGGCACAGAGGTTGTGGTGCAGCTTCTCTCACACAGCAGCTCTTATGTGGAGCCCTGAATGTTTTATACCGTCAATGTTTGGTGTCTGAGGGAACTCACCAGTTGAGGATTTTTAGCTGCAGGTAGCTGAAATCCCAAGTAAAAGGTGATTTATTTTCTCATAAATCATCCAGAGGTTGGGCAGGCCCAGAGTTGGTTATTTCAGCAGTTCAATGACACCATCTAAGACCCAGGTTTCTTCCATATTTCCCTTCTGCTATCTTCAGTGTGTGGGTTGGCTCTCCTTGTGGTGTCAAGATGGCTGCAGCCACTCCAGCCATCACATCTTCATTCAGCAGAACTCAGAGGCAGCAAAGGAGAGCTATATGGTTCCTGTGTCTAGTTTTAAAACATAAGAAAATTTTTTCAAAGCCCATCTACTTGCTCCTCTCCAGGAAGCTTTTCCCTCCTGCCTCACGGATAAGAACTGTGTCACATGACCCTTCCTAAGCAAATCACTGTTCACAAAAATGGATTTAATTAATGACTCAGACCAATCTTCCCTGAAGAAGGGTATATGGTCACTTTTGCTGAGTACATCGCTATGAGGCAGTGGACACCCCCACGCAAGACTGGGCTTCTGGCAGCAAGAAAGATGACAGAGATGTGGATTTGTGTGGGTTGCCCATAGTGTCTGCTTCCGAAGCCTTTAGCCCACATCAGATTCTTCAACCCCCCCCCCCATCTCTTTGTCCCAATTACTTACTCAAACGGGCGCAAGAAGAGCAGAATTAAGGGGCAGAGTGAATTTCAGGAGGAAGTGCTCATTTTCAACACTTCTGCAGGAAATTCCTAACTCTGTGGGAGGAAACCAGTTCCAAGACATATCACCCCTCTGCTTTCAGGTGTGGGGGTCCACACGGGGATTCATATTCATCTCAGGATTTCTAGCCAGTTGAGGTGTCTCTTGGGAAGAACCCCATGGAGGGGACCAGAGGGCAGAGACACCCAGGAGATGCTGACAGAGCCAGTGTCAGGTTGTCAGATAAGAAGAGGGGTTCTGAGACGGCTCAGGGTCAGCCACTCAGGCAGTCCCCAGGCTTTTGGAGGTCCGAGTCCCTTACATGTGGGGGTAGACGCCAAGGAACCAAGCCACTGAAATATCTGTTGGACGCTGAGAATGAAGCAACTCAAGGTGGGTTAGTGGTGTTCGGGGCCAGCAGTTTTGGCCACCACACTGACCCTGGCTTCCAGAAGGACCATGAAACAGACGCCTCCACAGGGGGTTAGGGCAGAAAAGGAGAAAATGGAGGAGGCAGTGGACATCAGCACAATGAACACCCCCAAGGAAATCTCAGAAAGAGCTGGAGAAGGATATTGATGGAAGATTGGCGGTCTTCAAATGGAATGCACCAGGACACAGAGTAATATGTATTTATTCCTAGATTTAGTCCAAGGCTAGCATGGCATGGAAAACGTGAACTTGGTTGAATTAGTAACTTTGTCTTTGATAAAACTGAGAGATGCTTCCCACTGGAGTCAAGCACCTCGTTTGACAGTTTAGGTCTGATTCACCAGCTGGAATAGCAGCCTCTGGGGACAAGAATGATGTTGTCAGTCTTCCTGGCACCTCTACCTCATCGAGTGTCCCCAAAATAATGGCTGTCACAATGGTTTGTGGATATTGTTTTCCACAGCATTTTTTACGTGATGACTACGGCATCCTGGCACACTTCAAATGACACAGCAATGCAAAATGTCATCTATGTAATAATGGATTCAAACATGTATTTATGAAATCAGCTGTTGCAATTGTCCTTACTTACCATGATAACTGTTAAATTATACATTGAAATCATTTTGGCTTTTACGAGATGTGGGCAGTTGAAATTAACTGCACGGGGAGTTGGTGTTTAAGGAAATGAAAACAATCAGGAGTAGCCATTAGGAGAATGAGAATTCTGCAAACGACAGATGGAGGAAGGCCCAACAGCCACTCAATGGAAACTTCCACTAAAGGCTCTACGTCCAGAATCTCGCAGGGAGAGGTTTTCCTTAGATAGACATCTCCTTTGCTTTACCCCAGGAGGTGGGAGTTTTCTTATCAGTGGAAAGGTAGAGGGAGCTGGTGTTTAGGGGCTTGTCCAAACACTGGATGAGCAGAGCATCCACGAGCCAGAGCTGGCATTGCTGAGAGCGGGGGCCCCGTCCAAGGGTGAGGTGCAACCTTGACGTGTGTCTAGATTTGCCTGCAGGTTGCACCACGCTTCCCCATCTATTACCTCATTTTCTCTTTAGAAGCCCCCTGAGGCACAGGCAGGGCAGAAACTCTCAGCCTCACGGTATAGCTTGAGAGAGGTGGATGACCTGGTCAAGAGGGTTCCCCGATGCTGGAACACCGACACCCTCCACTGTCTGTGCCTTGGGATATGTAAACGCTCCTGTATGCCCAGGGAGGCATCGCCCCCAACACAAACAGTCTCTTGAAAGGAAGACTGGAAATACAATGCTTCAAGGACGGAACTTGGTACACGCAGGATTGTGTTTTCCTAGACACTGGGATGTGTTTTCTAAGAAGGGAAGTTGAGGCACTGAGCGTGGGGTCAAGCATGTTACGGTAGGGGGGGTGCCAGTTCTGGGGAGGGGGTGGGAAAGGTGGCCCTCCTTGCCAGGAGGGGGGCGCTGCACGCCGGGGACACAAGCCTCCACCCTCTCCTCCTTGCGCTCAGAGTCCCAGCTGCCTCCACCTGCAGGCTTGCCTCACTCTGGAGCAGCAGGCTGGGGGAGCCTCCGAGAGCTGGGCCTCTGGGTCTCAGGGACCTGGGGGGCTCCGCCCTAAACAGAGACTAACCTCGGAGAAGGTTCTCTCCTCTTCTCCCCATCTCGGTTTCCTCATCTGCTAATGAGGATACAATTAATTGATTAATTTATTTGCATTGATCCCTTGAGGCTCGTAAGGAGAAAAACCAAGCGGATAAAGCACTTACCTTGGCAGCTAGCATATGCCAAGCTCTCGCTAAAGATTAGCAATGGCTGTTATCATGGTGACACAGGACTGAGTCGGAATAGCAATGGAGCTGTACGTGAGGATGTTAAACTATTGTAATTAGTAAGTGCAAGAGATGCTTGCCCTCCCAAACCCATTCTATAAGTACAACTTAAAAAATTATTTGTTTGGGTTCTTTCATGCCATGCTGTCACTCTCTAAGAATGCACTCACCGTGATGCTGTCATTAGGAGAAGTTACCGCCCACAGTGGCATATAAGGTTGTACGTACCATTCAAAGAAAGCCACTGAGTATTCTGAAAACTTAGGTGGGGTTAAACCACATTCTCTTTCGTTCTCAATTCTAATTTTGGGGAAGAAACAATACACCACCTTCTCAGAAACCCACAGTGCAGGGTTTAGTTGCAATTTCCTCTCAGAAACTGAAGCAGCCCGTCTTAAGCTCTGAAGTTGTACCAAACAAACGTATAAAGTACTCCAGGGTCTTGTGCAAATTCTATGTTCAAAAGGTCTCAGCTGAACCAGGGAGAGCCACAAGGAGAAGGCTGCGCTAAGGCCAAGCGAATGTGTCCAAGGCATAAGTTTGAGGAGAGAACAGAAATGCCTTCATAACACCTGAGATGGCGAATTTGTTTCCGGGCTGGCAAATGCTGAATTGTGGGCATCAGATATGCGTCTGGATACAAAGGGGGGAAGCGGAGAGGTTAGCTGGACAGGCCGGAGCTGTGAAATCAAGGAGGGCCACGCTCTGGGTGTGCTCATCCTTTCTGGCCTTTTATCTTCTGCTCTTTGCATATAACTTGCTGTCCCTTGGTACCACACAAGTGGGACATCACAACAGTCTATGATGTTGGTAAAGGAATTGTTCCCTGGAGAACAAAAAATGCACAATATCGTCCAAGAATCAAGTGTCTCCTGGATCCTCAGGGATTTATTTGTTAAATCAAGTTAAACTTAGGTCGTACCATAAAACAAGAGTTTCGAGCTCTGTTTCTTTGATTTCTAATATTTTTACTCATATGGGGCAGCAATGGTCCCTAAACGATTTGTCATTTTTCAGGTCTCGGTACTTAGAAATGGCATCTGTGCCCTTCAGATGTAATCTGGCTCTCAAACATTAGCTTCTGTAGCAACGTGAATGATCAAGTTAAGCCTGGCTCATTTTTTTTTTAAGAAAAACCATTAAGCTCACAGATGTTTTACTGACGGGGGAAAGTTCCGGCATCCTCTTACAGTCACTGCAATGATTCATCTCACAATAGCGATCCTGAAGGATGAGAATATTTTTGTCTATTTTCATCATAATTAAAATATTTCATGGGAAATAATCATTTATTTTGTCAATGCCCACTTTAAAAGTTAGCAACCAAAACTAGCCAACATGAATTAAGTCATTCAACCAACATTTATTGAGGACTTACTACATACTCAGTGTTATTTTGGACGTCAGCTGTCAAGGATGCGAGGCTCACAGCCTATGAGGTGGGCTGTATGAGGAATAACAGATTCGAGTCTAGAGATCTAAATTTGGCACCTAACTCAGCCTCTCACAGCTCTGGATGACAAGACGGCCCAGGCTGATCACAGATTCTATAGCTGCTCGTTCGACTCCTCTGGCCTGGGTCTGGAGTCAGCAGCCTGGGTTTTAGCAGGACGAGCACACCAAGATAAAAGGGAGAATGCAGCGACCTAATTTAAAGGCCTGTCGTAAGGTGAAATTATCGTGCATCCCACATATTGTGAGCAGCCCAGAAGAACCCAAGTTAACGCTCCACGCCAGGTACTTGAGAAGCATTTCTTGTGCATTATTGCAATTCCTCCTTCCAACAACCGTTATGATCTCATTTTACATATGGGCAAACTGAGGCTCGGAGGCTAAGGAACTTCAGCAAAACCATGGGCCCTAAGCATTTGAGTCAGAATTTGAAACTAGATCTTTGTGGCTGCAGAGTGAAGACCCAACCATCACCTGGTCAGTATCAAGCTTGTTAATACCTGCTGAGTGTCTCCATGAGCTATGCATTGTGCCTGTCCAAAGCTCTACTGATTCTGCCCAACCACTACAAAGCTTGATGGCCTTAGCACACCTACCGTCTACGAGGACTCAAGTCTTGGAGTCCAGAACTTCTGACAGGTTCAAGAGTGATGGACCCGGCCCAGAGATGAGCAGAGAGGCAGCCAAGCTTCTGAGCAGCTTCATGACTACTAACGGTGTTATAGCAGCACACAGCTATTTCCAATTGTACATAATTGGATAATATTTTGAAGTAATTAACAATCATGACCCTTTTAAACAAGTGAGAGGCTGACAACGGGGAGGCGTCAGGCCATTTTCCTAAAGGACTTGAGAGGACTACCGACAGGCCCCGTCAGTGGACACACAGACTCCCGCCTTTGAGGCCTCTCAATCCACCACTCAGGGCAGAGCTGGACACTTCAACCAAAAAAGCAGAGATGACTCACGCAGCCCTAGACCCCATTAGGACCCCAGAGACCACCTTGTGATCCATCCCTCCGCTCAGCATAGGAGACCCAGAGAACACACAGGGGCAACTCGAAAAACCATCCACAGACAATTTCCCCAAACGTTTGATTGTATAAATAATTTATTTCTGTTCACAGCATCATATATGCATATAAAAGGGAACGGAAACAGAAGAGGAGGATGAAGACGGAGCATCACAGGAGTAGGAACGAAAACTGAAACCAGGAGACAGGGTCCCGACACCGTGCCCGAGAATTTGTGAAGAGAATTGTCCTGAAACAAAACCGGCCTCTCCGCGTCTACGAGAAAACATTGCCAAAGCTCACACGGGGAGGCCAACTTCTACGTGAAGCCCATTCATTCTCAAGGGCAGGAGGCAGAACGGATCGCTATGTTGGAGGGGCCTCCGGGGGTGACCCTTCCAGATTTGATCGCTGCTTCCTCTGGTCAGAGATGAAATGGGCAATTATTAGGTCAAACATTAGAGAAATCAACTGAGACTCTTAACTAGTAGTTGAAACACCACAGGGCTTTACTTTACTGCACAATTACTAACAGTTGACTGCACCGGTAAGTATCGATAATGCAAAAAACAGAATCCTTTCACATCATTTGTAAAGCACGACAGGATCGGAACAGTGACCTAGAACCTAAGTATCGTTAGCACGAGAAGGTTAGAGTATTTGGCATCTGCAATGTCACAAAATAAATATATTATTCTCTCAATAGTGTGGAACTACCAAAATGTCAAAGTGCTTAAGAAATTGTCGCATGTGAAGAAAATAAAGAAGATGGATTTTTTTTTTTTTAATAATTCTATACAGAATCTTCAGATGTTGGGACCAGCCCATTTAGAAATCAGTGAATACGCTGTTGATATGTAAACTGAAATCCTGCAGGCTTTTCAACACCGCTTAGCTAAATTTTCTCTACTGAGTTTCTACAAAAAGACCAGCATTGGAGGGGTACCAAATACACCGACAAAAGAGAAAAGAAAGATGGGCTGCCAGTTTTCTTCTTTTAAACATATTTCCTAGAAGAATCGGGTTTCAAGCAAGAAGCCAGGACTTCTGTCTCTGGTTCTTAAATTACCTTTCTGAGTGCGATGGACAAAAAGGCGTGGATTTATAATTTGCCTAACTTACATGCTCTAGCCTGATCATGCCAATTTCTAGAGGCCTCCTTCATAAAGAAATTTCTAACGGCAGGGGAAAAAAAAACCTAATGCTGCCTGTCAACGTGGACTCCTAGAGGAAATAAAAATCAAATAGTAAGTTTAATTGTCCCTTTTGATACTGTGTCTCAGCGTAAATGACAGCTTCTGCAAACCAAGACTCAGTCCTGATTATAAAGGATTTTTTTAAATTATGTTATGAAAAATATGTATTTACTCTTCTTTCATTTTATCTATTCTTCCAAAGCCTCTTTCAAGTAAACTGGGAGGGTGCCTGAGTACAGGTGACCATTACGTCACGCTGCTTTCTGCTATCCCATGCACTCATTGTTTGCGATGGCTACGCAGTCAGTTCCCACAAGAATGAATTAGGAAAGACCTCATCCTTGTGCTTTTCCTTCATTTTTAAATCCATGCAACGAGGTCGGCTTTTGCAACAAGGTGGGGTTTTATTTTTTGGTGCATGACATCAAAAACTCTAACGAGACATTGGTAATGAAAATACTTGAACCAGATAGGCCACAAGGAACCAAATTAGAAATTTGAACATGTCGCCACTTGCATCGTAAAGGGATCGAAAAAGGGCAAAGTCTTTTTTCCTAAGGTGAATATTTCTAACGTGAGTATTCATTTGTAGAAGTTTTTTTTTTTAAACATGTCTGGAAACCAAAACCCATCATCAGGCGGTTAGTATGACAAGACACATCCCTTGTGAAAACCATCTTGCAATTCAGCACACATCTGCAGCTGGTGTGTGCTCACATAAACCAATCGGCAGGCTAAGAGAATTTAAGATTCCACATATCTGGGTCTAGGTATTTACTGACTACACAGTACAGAGGGAGGTCCCAGTATCTATACACACACCCCATCCAGCGTTTACGCCAAGAACCTTACCCTTTAAACACCTTTAACTATCCTGCAGACAGTCAACGCATTATTTGCCACCACCTCCAACAGTTTTTGTTTTTTTTTTTTAAATTTTTATTGGTCTCTTTGTGTGATAATGACCTACACATGGACAGGGTCCAAACCATCTGAAAGATGTCTTATTCCAGGCTGAAAAGCAGTTCTCAACAAAACTGGTCTTCCGTAGCCACCACAAAGCACCAGGAAAGGGCATCTTCAGGGCCATTCCCCAGCCCAGGCCGGCACAGCCCCCCATGCCCTCTGGCTGTGTATTGTTCCAGACAGTCCTCCGATGGCCCAAACCACCACCTCGTTTGGGCCCAGAGCAGGACAAATGAATTTTCAACAGGGGCCTGCCCTGTGACATAAAATTATCCAGCTTCCACAGCTCAAGAATGCAAGAAGCAGCTGTCTCCCCAGCACCTCCCACTGCCAACATGCTCCCTGATGGGCTCTGGGAACCGCATACCTCAGGTAACTCACAGGTGCCATCCCCAGTGAGGGCGGGGCGGCCTGAACTTCTGGCCCCGCCGGAGCAGGAAGAAATCGCTTTTGTCTCTGACATCCGAGCCTTCCACCTGGGACGGGAGGGCGGAGAGCAGGACCTGAACGTCCACTTCCCAGCGCGGCCCCTCACCCCATTAGTAGCTCTGGCGTTCAGACAAAAGGTCCCTTGAGCTGGGGGTGGGGGCAGGTCGAGGGCAGACTGGCAAGTCAGCCTACCTACCCAGGTTAAGTCACTAGTCCTGCATTTGGGCGCAGGATGCTGCTTTAAAAATTCGAAGCATCGCTTTGGTTCGCTGTCTTTGTTCGCGGGCGCGGGCTCTCGCTCACCCATCCGTCCGTCCACCCATTGGCCCATTCATTCATTCCCGACTCACTCGCTTGCTGCCCCCTCGCTCCCGAACGCTGCCGGGAGCATTACCGCTTTTTCTTCTGCTTGAGGGACTTCCTGCGTTTCAGGATCATCTCATAGAGCTTGTCCATGCCCTCGGTGAGGCCCTCGCCGATGATGGCGCACGCCGGCTGGACGTGGTAGGTGGTGGCCGGGATGAGCTCGTGCAGCGCCAGCTGCTTCTCGATCTCGGCCACCGGCAGCGACTTGGGCAGGTCCTGCTTGTTGGCGATGACGAGCAGCGGCGTGCCCTGGTTCTCGGCGAACTTGGTCACCTTGTGCAGCTCCGTCTTGGCCTCCTCCAGCCGGTCCACGTCCACCGAGTCCACCACGTAGATGATGCCGTCCGTGCAGCGGCTGTAGGACTTCCACAGCGGCCGCAGCTTCTCCTGGCCGCCCACGTCCCAGAAGTGGCAGCTGATGCCCTTGGCGGTGCCGTTGCTTAGCTTGATCTTCTCCGTGTTGAAGCCGATGGTGGGCACCGTGTTCACGAACTCGTTGAACTTGAGCCGGTAGAGCACCGTGGTCTTGCCGGCCGAGTCCAAGCCCAGCATGACGATGTGCAGGGACTGGAAGGCCGAGATGTTGGAGGAGATGTTGCCCATGGCTCCTCGCTGCGGCGCCGGCCACTGCGGCTGCGGCGGGAGGGCGCCGCCCCCCGCAGTTCCGGGCCCGGCGAGGCCGGGCGCACCTGGGCCCCGCCTGCCGCCCTCCGCCGCGGGCACCGGCCCGGCCTCGGCGTCCCCGGGGCGCACGGCTCGGAGCGCTCAGACGCAGCGGCCCCCGCGCCCGCGCCGCCCGGGCATCGCGTCTCTCCGGCGGGCTTTTGTCTCCTGCGAAGCCGCCTCCGCCGCCGCGGCGCGGGATGCTCGCGCCCGGCGCCCTCCCTCGGCCCCGGCTCGTTCTGCGGCTGCCTCGGGCCGCGCCCCCGCGCTCCGACCGCTGCCCGGGCTCTGGGCTCGGGGCGCCCGGCGCTCGCCTCTGCCGTGGGCGGCGCCGCGGGGCCGCTCCCGCTCCCGGGGCGCGCCTGGGACGCGCAGGCGGGGCGCGGGCTTCCCCGGGCGTCGCTACCGGCGCGGTCGCCTGGCTGTCCCCGCAGTCCCCGCGCCGCCGCCGCCGCCGCCGCCGCCGCCAGCCTGCCGCGGCCCCGCCCCCAGCCCCGCCCCACGGTCCCGCCCCCGCCCCGCCCCGCGGCCCCGGCGGGAGGGGACAGGTCCGCCCCGCGGGCGGGTTTCGCGCCTTCCGCGCGTTCGAATGCGCTGGGCGTGTCCCTCCCGCGCCGCACGAGGACAATGAGCCGGGCCGCCCTCCTCCCGGCCGAGCGAGGCGCCGAGGAAAGGAGTCCTGGCGGGGCCGGGAGTCCGAGGCTGGGGAGCGCCCGGGGTGGGGGTGTGAGTGCCCTGCGGGCCAGCGAGGATGGTGGGGTCTGATCCCCAGATTCCCAGAAGAGAAAGGAGGGCGCTGGCCTCAGTGATCCGCCAGCCTGCGCCCGGAGCCGCGCCCCTGTGCCCAACCTGAGCACCTTCCCTCTCTCCCGCCGTTCGCCGTGCCCTGGGCCCTGGCTCTCCGTCATGCCCTAGGCCCTGACCCTTGGTGACGCCCTGGGCCCTGGCTTTCCATGATGCCCTGGCTTCTTTTCCTGCCACCCGGCCTGTGCCCAGGGCATCTTGGAGGCCCAGCTTTTCCGGCCTGCTGGCAACAAGAGTGGAGAGGTCCAGGGGTCAGGCACTTGCATCTTAGGCCGAGATGGGGGAATAGGGAGACCTCGTTGCCCCGGGTAGCTCAGACAACTCATCTTTCCCAGACAACCCCCTTGGCTGCCTTATTTTCTTCCCACCGAGTCTACTGGCAGCCAAGGGCAAGCATTAGCATCTCGGGAGGGCACCTTCTGCCGCCCTACTCCCAGAGCTGAGAACCACCTGCCAGCAAGCGAACCTTTCCATGGGAGCTATACCAGGCTCCTCAGGTGCCTGGGGCTCCCAACAACCTTGGGGGCTGAAAGAAAATGTGTCCACAGCTTGGAGTGGGTGGCATCATGGGTTACAAACACAGATGCCCCATCCCTGGTTCCATCTCCCCTCTTTCCAATTCGGTGGTTTTATTCTGTTTTGTAAACACATAATGCACATCCTGTCTGGGTCAGAGGGAACTGAGAGGGCGTTAAAGATAACACACAGACCTGGGTGGAGCTGCTCTGGAGGAGAGATGCTAGAGGCAGAATGGAACTACATGTCTTTCCAACTCCCGCTTATGAGGCAGAAAAGATAAAAATGGGCCCGGGGGGACAGAAATGAAAATGAGAACCATTTAGGAATAAAAACCAACGTTCATAGAAATGCTTTCCTTTATCACCTTCCTTTCATGAGATGTGATAAAGTATATATGATTTTGTTGTACTGACACGTGTCAGAAGCCCACATCTGCAGAAGGCAGGACAAGCCATGCCATCTCTGGAATTCCCATGGTGGCAACAGCCGTTGCAGTTATCTGCCATCCAGAGTGGGCTAGAGAAATGGAATGTCGGGGCTGGAAATAGCCTTGCAGTCATTCTGTCGAACCCACCAGGTGAGGAAACCAAGGGCCGGGCGCTTGTGACTTTGTCAAGGTGGAACCTAGATGCGGGCTGCATGCTCCAAGCCCAGTGGTATTCATGCCAAGGGCTGAGGGGCTGCCTGCTCTCTCTCCCACTCTACCCTCCACCCTCACACTATTTTATTTTAATGGGGAATGAAGTTGTAAGCACCGTGAATTCAGTTGCAAAAGACAGAAATTCAGCTCAGCTTGAGTTGGACAAAAATGGAAACACATTCACTAGCATAATTGAACAGTTCATGATTAGGATTCTCTTCAGGCATGGCTTGATCCAGGAGTGCAAAGGAAGTCTTTAGACCAGGTTTCTCTCCCTCTCTCCTGTTTTCCTCCTGGCAGCTCACATCCCTGGTTTATATCCTAGAAGAAAGATGTGTCTCTTTTCCAATATCTGCAGCAAAAGCCTGGACATCCCCTTGACCTGTCTGGCCCACCTCTGAATCCAGCACTACTCTCCGGGAGGATGAAACACGCTGATAGATGTGACCCAGGGCCTAAAACTGGCTGGGGCAGGGTGGTTCCTAAAGAAGAATCAGGAATCTGTTCCCAAAAGGGCAAATGGTAGTGAGGAAGCAAAACTAACAGATTTCGGTGTAATTTATAGTGACGTCATTTTGGTTACTGGGAACCCTGCGAAGACAGGATTTTGTGTTTGTGGACTGGTTTTTCTTGGCTCTTTTCAAGGCTTGCCCCATAGATAGCCACCTTCTCATAAGATTTTTTCTTCTCTCTCCTTCCTCTGAGCTACAGACAGGGCCAAGGCTGGGTGCCAGCCCAAGATGGGTCTGGATTAGTAGCCTGGGGCCTGGGCATTTGGAAAAGGATAGACCAGACTGGAACCCCCTTGGTCTGGCTCCCACAAGTATAATGTAGGATTCCTTTCCCTCACTTGCTTCTACCCCTAGTCACATCTTGGGTTTTTTTTTAAGGGTAGTAGGAGGGAAATATTTTAGTAAAACATCCGATGTGTTTTCGTGGTGCTGTACTGACGACTGCCAACACTGGTTTTGACTGCAGCCCCCACAGTTTGCACCCCCATGGTGGGGTTTAGCAATAAAAGGCCGTTTGTTGTCCAGTAGAAAAAGCAGATTAATAGACATTAATAGGGCCTTCCAGAACAGAGCCATTAAACAGTAACTCACCATAATTGAATAGCAATGGCCCTCCATTCTAATTTCACTCACCAGGTGATAAGTTGATTTTATAGTGGATAATTTAACTTCTAACCCATAAAAATGTCATTCGTCAATGTTCCTTCGAATATGAATTGCAATTGAAAAACACTGGAACTATGAAAAGGAAAGTGATGTTTACTGCTAGGTCGGAAAAGCAAGGCCCACCTTGAGCCTATTTCCACATGGACGTAAGCGTCATGGCTGATGGCCTGGACTGTGTCGACAGACTGGTGGGTGTTACCCATTTCCCACCACGTTCTTGCCATGTGGCAATATGTTGCTATTTCTCAAGTTCTCCTTCTCTAAGATGTATCTATCATATGTGGTGGTTGTGAAGATTAAAGAAAATAATACACGTAAAGTGTTTGACACAGTGCCCGGTACACAGTAAGTGTCTAATAAATGTCAGTTTTGATAACTGCAAACAAACCACTTTTATAATGTACACAATCATTGGAATAGTGGTGGCCACCAGATAGGCAAGTGTTCCACTGAGAAGAAAATATCGACTGCCATGTGCTACTTTCTTCATTTTAATTAATCAGAATAAGACATTTCTCAAAGAATAGCATGCACTTGTGTCTTGCCTAGGATGAATTTCACTTCCAGCCTCAGTGATGTTTCAGCTCCTCTCCCCTCTCTTTTGCATCTAGATGACTTTACACCCAGAAAAGAACTCAGTTGGTTCAAGTGAACAGAATGCCATAACTTGGCAGGCATTTTGAAATTGTTATCCTAAGATATTCTCTTTTTTTCCCTTTAAAGGCTGAGAAACAAACTGTGCAACCAATTAAAATCACTTTTGAGTGCATCTAGTAAATAGAGCAACGCAGTCCATCGTTATCCTTGCTTCGGTAAGGTTAATGGCATAAAGGCAAAGATAAGCGTCCCATCCTTAGCTGAGCGTGGATAAGGATAAATGTCAGAACCTGGGCATGTGTGTCCACAAGCATGCATATAAGGTGCACGATGATTTGCATTGTCTCCTTGGATCCCTGGGTTTGAGTTCACTGCCCGCTATGCTTGGCTGTTATAATACAGGAGTGCCCTCTGCTGAGCTTCTTGTATAACAGATGATAGCCTCTGCAGAGGCAAATTTGCCTAGTGCTTAGTGAACGGTCAATCCATATTTATTGAACAAATGACTGGATAAGTGACTCTCTAACCTGAGTCTCCATCTGGACCTGTGGGACCAGATCTCTTAGAGCCCCATTGACTAGGCTGAGAAAATGCTTCTGTTTGAGGCTCAGAGCTTGAGGGTGTGGATTCTCAGAGGCAGGCTTGGGTCTTACGTGTGAGACCAGTGCAGAGCAGGAGGGCTTATTTGCCAGGAGAGGGACCCAGAAGCCTCGCAGAATGTGAAGGGATATTTCCACAAAAGCTGCTAAAAGAATCACAGATTGATGGAAGACAGAGAAAATCAGCGTGCAGGAAACCCAGCTGAGATTCGAGATCGGAAGAAATCAATTTTTGCATCAAATTCAGTGGGCAGGCATGGGCAAACCATAAATGAAGATGGAAACAAGAACTGAGAGTAAAGGAGGCCAGTTGGACAGAGAAAGAAACAAGGCCTGCAGCAGCTGCAGCCAAACGGTCCAGGATTGAAGTTCTTTGTCTGATGGGAGTGTTTCCTTGACGAAGACCTCAACTTGTACTCCCAGAAGTCCTGGGGCGTGCAGGATGGAGAATGTCTCCATCACTGGAGCGCTGGCTCTCCCTGAGTCCAGGTGAAATGCCAGCCTCTGGGCACAAGTGGAAGGACTAAGGCACTGGTTCCACGGGGAGTTTTGTGGATGGGGCAGTAGATTTTTGGCATAGACAAATACGAATCTGGGATGCTTGTGGCCTTTGCTTCATTCAAGTGGCCCCAAGCGTGGAAATAAAAAGGATCCTCTACTCTATCGTCCATTCAACTTCCTGATTTTAATGCAAACACAGAAACAGTTCAGAGTGCCTTATTTTCAATTTTTGTCAAGCGACAGGGCTGAAACAATTTAAGTTCCCATTTTTATAACAACCGCTGCTACGAGCATTTTGTTGTTGCTGTCATTGTTTTTGGCAAAAAATAGTTAAAAGACTTTTCTTTTTCACCATTCGAGTCTTCATTATCAATGATCAGTAGCCATTATATGCCCAGATAGGTATGAAAATTTAGAAGTCATTATCTTTCCTATCAACATCATTTTCCGATAAGATTGTGTCAATCTCTCCTTAAGTTTCATCTCTTAAGTGAACTTTTATCAAGGACATTAAGAGTCTACCCTTTGGAACTCAGGACTCAGGGCTGCTAAAATGACAGAGAAGTCCTCAGATCTGTGCCAGTGTCCTTTCAGTTGAAGGGGGAGGAAAAGCTTGGTATGCAAAAGTTATTTGTGATTCCTTTAATAATTCAATCACCGTAATTAAATTTCTCCTCTAATAGTTGCAGTGAAGAAAGAGAAAAAAAATGAGTAACGATAAACACCAGTGATTGGAGCACTACACCATGAACCAAAAAGTATTTGATGGAAACTTGGATTACTCTTGTTTCCCCTTCGCTCTCCTCCCCAGGTGAACCAGGATGCCTATTATTTTCATTTAATTAAAACCTAGTTGGCTGGACCCAAGAGAGATGGAAACAATCGTGCTTTTGTGCCTCCATCAAGTCCTGTTGGCTCTCTTGACTGTGATGGAGGAGAATGGCGTCTGCTGGCAGTTCTCCCTTTGGTCTACGGTGCGGTCACTCAAGATGACTCTTTCCCTCTTTCCTTTTAATGCAGCAGTTGGCTTCGGGTGGAACTGTTCTCTATGTGAATATGGCACAAGCATCTGAATCAAGTTCTTTGGCTCCTGGCTGCTTTTATAAAAGGCACAGCCACTTAAGATGATTATTTCCTCCTTATGAGTTACACTGTGCCTATGTAATCTAATACTTTGCTCCATCAATCATAGAAGATTCCTTTTACTTTCTTGCTCCTGCACCCTCCAATCTCTTAAATCTGCTTTTCTAAGGTCACTGGTGACCAAAGGAAAACTTCAAAGGCCTTTTGGTTCCCTTATTCTTGGCCTTTCAACTGACTCTCTTGATCCCTCCATCCTTCTTAATATTTTTCCATAAGAAAACTGACCTGGCTAAATGGTGGTACTTCTCTCACCCTTTCCTGCTCCACATGCTGCCCCTAAGATGCTGGACAGATTCGTGCTGATGACCGTCTGGGATGGAGATGCTCATGGGTTCAGGTGTACGTCACCCACGGGGACCTCCAAACACATGGCTACAAAACCAGGCTCCCCTCCCTCTCTCCAATCATAGCCATTTCACTGTCTGTGTGTGCCTTCCCATCAGCACACAGGATGTTGGTGGCCCTCAGTGGTTGGTCTTGGACCTTCTCGTCCTCTCGGTAGTCAGCTCTATCTACCTCCCGTGATTTCTCAATCTCTCTCACTGCCGAAAGGCGGAAGGACACAACACGGAGTATCGAGCTGAGGGCTCACTCTCTCTATCTCTCCACCAGGATTATCGAGCAAGTACATCGAATGAGCACTAGACAACAGACAATCTCATCTTTCCCTTCTGTCTGCTCATTCCTACATCCAGTCCACCAGAGCCCAGATAATTCTACCTCAGAAGTGGCCTCTTGGAATTGAGATGGTGAGCCCTTTTAAATCACTTTTATTGGTTTTTCTTCCATTTCAGACAGTTGCCTTTAGTTATGTCCTTGATGAATGTTGAATTTACTTCCATTTTTGCGTGTTGAAAGGAGGCAGGTGCCTCTGTCCTCTCGGCTTGCATCCCTGGGGAAGAGAGTGGCTAACCTGATTGGCCTGAACCTAATACTACCTTGGGTCACATTTTGCTAGTGATCACTGAAGGGATGTGCGTCCGTGAGTAGATTTAGTGTCTGCCCCCTTCTCCACCTGTCACAGGGTAGACAAGCTCTGTGGGGTCGGTCTGCTTATATTTAGGGATAGAGAAAGGCAATATCACTTTGGTCTGTGGTCTAAGATGCTTTTTTCAATCTAGCTTTTACCACAGAGTCCTAGAAAAAGGTGGGAGGTTGGTCATCAGTGTTTGCCCAGCTTAATAAAGCCATTCCACCTGGTCCACACAGGGAGGTGAGAGGTGAAGGGATTTGGGCCTCAAAACCCAACTCTCATCCCCTAATCGGACCCAGGAGGACGTTCAGTAAACTCTAGCATCCAAAATAGAAGGTGAGGAGACAGGAGAAATACAATAAGAGACAGCTCTAAGGACAGGAGAGACCCAAATAAAAAGGCACCAAGATAAGATGAAAGAACTCCTGGGTAGAAGAATAAAGGCACGGGGAAGTGAATTTAGTTCCTCCTTCTCAGCTTCCTCTTTTTTCTTGTTTTTGATATTTTCATTCGAGTCAAAGACGTCACAATTTTTATGGAGGATCCTGTCTTTTATTGGCTCACAATAGATGGAACTTTTCTTTCTTGAGAAACTGATGTTCCAGAGAACTCAGATAGAAATGACTAAATAGATCATTTTCCAGTATTTTTTTGTTAGGTGAAACACAGAGTACAACGTTCAGAAGGCACAGAGGGTTTTCAGGGGAAAAGAATTCTCTCTCCCACCCTCCCACACCCCCAGCCACAGCTTTCTCCTTAGAGGTGGCTGCGGTTGCCAAGGGCTTGTGTATTCTTCTAGATACTGAGTTGTCCATTTTCAGAGCTATCCCTTAGAGAAAATGTATTTGTGCTTCTCAAAAATCCTGGGCCAAGGAGGCAAAAGACAGAGCAGGATCGTAAATTAATCTGATAGCAGGCAGTTTGGGAGAGCTAAAATCGGGCCGTGAAACATCAAGGCAAAGTACTCCAGAGAGAAACTATGAACTTTGGAGAAGGAATAAGTTATCAGATCTTTCCCGCTGCTCTCACTAAAGACCCACAGCCCAGCCGTGCCCAGACTCCGAGCTCAGAAGGACCTCTGCTCCCAGGAGCAGCTGGCTGCTGGGGTCACCTGGCAGTGCTCCCCGGGGAACCCGAGTCTTGGACCTCAGCCTTCCCACTGTGCCACAGGACCCCCAGCCACCTCGGCTGCTGTCCTGACAACTGGCCAATCATTCAGAACCCCCTCCTCCTGTCTCCTGCGTCTGGACCTCCGGCTGCTGGTGGCATCCTGTTTGACTCAGCAGAGCCTTCATTCCTCTGCTCAGTGATGGCCGGGCACAGATGGGAGGGGCAAGACTGATGAAAACAGTAACCCCAGCAGTTTTCCAGTCTGTTATGGCTGAGGATGAAAAGATAAAGAAAAACAAAAGCAAAGAAATGAGAATAAATTTACTTTCTGTGATGGAAGCAGCTTACCATCTCTTACTGAATTCTAGCTTATTTATCTAGTATTTTGTAACCTAATTTCCAGCCTGCTGCTCATCTTTGTCTTTGGTTATGAATTTATGTAGTGCTAAATGTACAAAATAACTAAATAAAAACAACCCTAGGTTTTTCCTTGCCAAAGAAGTCATAAATTCAAACACAAAAATTAGGCCTACACGGCAGGGCAGGGTGACAATTCAAGAAACCAAGATTTGGGGCCGGCCCCGTGGCAAAGCGGTTAAGTGTGCTCATTCCGCTTCGGTGGCCCGGAGTTCGCCAGTTCGGATCCCGGGTGCAGACATGACACCGCTTGGCATGCCATGCTGTGGCAGGTGTCCCACATATAAAGTAGAGGAAGATGGGCACGGATGTTAGCTCAGGGCCAGTCTTCCTCAGCAAAAAGAGGAGGATTGGCAGCAGATGTTAGCTCAGGGCTAATCTTCCTCAAAAAAAAAAAAAAAAGAAAAGAAAAGAAACCAAGATTAAAATCCTGTGTAGCCATAAGGACAGAGAGTGGGTTGTTGACAGAAGAGTCCCCTGAAAAGTTGGTTGTTTGTACTAGGCAGAAACTGGAGTGCTTGTCTGTAGTGAAATTATTAAATAATAAATTAAATTATCAATTAAATCAGAGCTATTAAAAGAAGTGAGATGAATCTGTGTGTGTTGATATGGTCAAGATTACCCAGATATTGCTGAGTAAAAGTGGTACACAAATGCCTCCATCTCAATGAAAAATTGTTTATATATATATATATATATGTATGTATGTATGAATGTGTGGGGTATAAGATAGACATAGATATAGATATAGATATATAAAATGTGTGGAGATTTTCCCAAAAGATGCACAAGAACACAGGAATCTATTGATAGTAGTCACCTCTGAATAGTAGAACTGAGTAGGTGGGATGCAAAAGGGACCCATGCTTCAATGCATACCTTCTGTACTGTTTGATTTGCCTTCTATGTGCATGAAAATATTATTTTCACCATAACAAAGTCCAAAAAGCCCATTTAGCTAATGAATGTGCACACAAAAAGAAAAAAATGCCTGCATACGTCTACAGATTTTAAAAGCCCTAAATTCTGTCCTGCACTCTAGAAGGAATTAAAATAAATAAAACAAATGTCCAGAGAGTGAATTACCCCACAGCAAACGTCAGGTATCCGTAAATAAATGATTCATGCTCGGCTGCAAGAGATCCATCAGAGGAGCCGTCAAGCAGGACGGATGTGGGGCTTGGGAAGCCCTTCCAGGTGCAAACTGATGGAGAGCATCGTTTTCCTCCAGACCTGCTGGTGTGCTACGTCAAGGTCAGGCTGACAAGGTCAAATGTAACAGGAACGTTTAGAAGTGCTGTGCCACGGAGGCGGAAGTGCAGAAGTGACCCCTTTAGCCTTTTCAGAAGGGGTCATCCTGCCAACATCCCAAGTTCTTTGCACGTTTTCAAATGATTCTCTCCAGGACCAACGCTGAGAATAAAACAGTGGATTGAAACATGTCCAGGATGCTGGAGACATTTTGTACTATTACTTAAAAATTAAAAATTCTCCTTTCTGCTGTGTGTGCATGCAAATTCTCTTTCGTAACGACGTCGAATCTACATGTCATTAACACCTTATCACAGAAAATGATGGAGAAGTGTTTCCCAGCAGAGTTTCCATAGGCAGTGAGAGCTGGCCCTGCACGAGGTTTTTACACACTTTCTGTGTTCATCTGGGCAAAACGAAGCACAGAAACGTTAGAGGAAGAACCAGTGGGGAGGGAGAGCTGGGTCTCTCATGTTTGCATGTGGCTTCTGAATATCTAGGCAGTTTCCTGCATGAGAAAGGCCACCTCTCATTTTTAAAGGATGTGTGTTATCTATGTATCAATCCTTACCACCCAGGACACAGGGCGTTCTCTATGTTACTAAATGTGTGCAGTAGCAACAGACACTCCTCTCTCCTTCAAGACTCAATGCCTCTTATGGAAATAAGATTTTCCTGAAGAAATCACCCTTCCAGACCATATTTAATTTTGGCTTCTCGATGACGTTGTGTGCAGAATAAAACATTGTCACTCAGGGGACGGTTGGGTCTGGCCAGGTCAACCATGTCATTATGACTGATATTGATCACATCTGCTCGTGTCAAATTGACCTTTGCCCTCTCCACAATAATTTCAGGGAACTCATTACTTTTGATTTCTTTTCAGGGCACTGTAAAGACCCAAGCTAAAGAATTTACTCAGCAAGTTTGATTTGCCTAGGCTCTGAATATAGAGTTATTTGCCACTTCCCCCATTCTGGAAACTTCTGTCATAGTCAACACAACATAGAGGTGGAAATGATGTAAAAAAGTCAGAGCATTCTCCAAGTCGCCTGTGCCTCATGTGATCTTACGATCAAATTGATGACGTCATTTTTTTCTGATTTCTAGAGTTTTTTTTTCCTTTTTTGTCAAAACCATTCTCCTGATCAACACCCTCTGCCAAAAAGAATTAATTTTTTTAATCCTCTCTTTAGACTGCTTGCAAGGGACCTGGGTGTGTGTATAATCTCTGAGAAGTCAGCAGATGTAAGAACCTATCAGGAATATGGATAGAAGTAGCCAAAGAATATTATTTCCCTAGTTAAGCCTGTTTCTTTAAATGCACTGGACCTTTATTTTTCTACTCCTCAAGTTACTCCTAGTGAGGAAATCTCCCTTACTTGTCACATGAATTACTGAGCATAAAACATTTTCTTTATATTGGATACACATGAAGCTTACGCAGATTAATCTGTAGCTGATAAACCATCATTCATTTATTCACAAGTATCTACTAAGATTTGAGTACGTCCAGCCCATTGAGCATTTGGGGATGGGTGTTACTGGGGAAAAGATGTTTACAACACATCCAAGACATGATCCCTCCACTCAGAAAATTTCCTGTCTGGTTGGGGAGTTAAAGAATTACCCATTTTTAAAAAATGCATCTCTTTCATTTCTCCTCCTGTTATTTCCTTCCTTCTCATTAACCACCTCCACCTCACTCTTTCCTTTTTTCCAGTTTCTGGTTTCCTTTTCTTCTTCCTTGTCCTCTTGTCCTCTGCTAATATCCTAAGTAACCAGAGGAATTAATCTGGTGCCACTGGGGGTGTTTAGGGCCAGAGAATGGCTCACCTGCCGTTTGGGGTTCGGCAGCCCAGTCTTCTCCTGGGCCCTTGTCCACCTCCCACCATTGCCAACGAATGCACCCTCTCTTGACAGCCTCTGGAGGTCTTTAAAGGTCGCCGCCTTACAAGGACTTCTCCTCACCCTCTTTTTGAGCTGTGGCCTATAGTGCCAGCCTGGGCCGTGACACACGACTAAACTGTTCATCCCACCTCTGTGTCCAACTCAACAAAGAAAACAAGGACTTTCAGACAGGTAAATGGGAAAACCGCCTGATTGACAGCCCAGGGCCATATGCCATTGCCCATCCTGCTGCTGTAAGATCATCAATGGACATGCAATAGACATGTATGCTCAAGTCATGACATGATAGTCCATGTTTCTGACGCAGGGAAGAGTTCAAGTGAAATACAGGAAATGAACAAACCACCATTTCAAATAGAAATACCCTTTGGGGGGAAATCATTCAATATTTACTCATTTAAGATGTAGTTTGTGAATGTCCATTTTGTGTCAGGTGATGGAATCATAAAACGTGGTGCAGATTCTCTGGAAGCTTACAGGCTAGTGAATATACAGACAGATCATCAGGCGAGAATAGCGGGGGGTAAGTTCTAAGAGAGAGGTGAGCCCAGAGCACGGTGGGGCGGGGTTGGGGGACGGTGCGGAGAGAGTGGGAGGGGCAGGGAGGCGATACAATCTGGGAAAGCTCCCATGCAGGTGAGATCTAAGCAGAGAACATCACGAACAGACACTCGGGTGACTAAAATACGTTGTTAGCTCACCGCTGTCTGTGAATCTGTCCCCATGTCCTCCGGAATGCACTGCGGTACCCCGATGGTCCTGAGGCAGCATGGTCACAAGCCAACCTGAGAAGACAAAGAAGCTTTGCTTGAGAAAGGCTCTGCGCAGCATCTCGGGGACAGGCCCCTGGGAAACAGCACAGGTATGATCTGAAAGAAGAGTTGGGGACAAAACCCCTGATGAGTCCAAGTGACAACCATTTCAGGAGTTTACTCTTGGAGCCCCAAGGGCCTCTGTGTCCTGATTTCAGGTGGGGAATAAAAAATTCTGCTTATGGTCTTGAAATCATACCACCCACTTTTTAAAGGCCAGCCCTGAAAGCTTAGTGCATCAGAGGGTAATAGTGACAATTACAACAGCAAACACAGCTTCCATTAATTCAGCGACTATTATGTGCCAGTTAATTGATAACGCCTCTCACTTAGGGTGTGTAGTAACTTCAAGGATTTAGCCTTTATATTTCAAGGATTTATTTCAATAACACAGTTTTAATGTTAAGTAGATTCATATTAATAAAACGAGTCAGGAGGAAATATGCTCTTGTCTGGTGCATCACAAGAGGCGCTGCATGGGACAGAAACGCTGGGAAGCCACCTCCTGCACCCTGCAGGTCCCCCCAGGCAGATGTGGGGCAAGGACATCCCAACTGGACTGAAACCATCATCATTGTCCCCGCCGCACCATCGTCATCAGTGCACATTTTCTTTACCTCCTGTTCATCAGGCACTGGGTTTGCATTGTGTGTGGAGGACTCTGTTGCCCACAAGAACACAAAGATGTACGAATCCACTTAAGATACAGCCCCTGTTCAAGTCTCATCTGCCTCAAAAGAATCCCCCCCCACACACACACATCTCTTCCCCCATCTGCTGTCTGTCCGTCTCTCTGTCTCTGCCACCCAGAGGAGTCTCTGTTCCTCCCCACCGTGCAACCCACAATCTGCCAACATCTGTTGTGCCCTCTCCCCCACCTCTGAACCTGCCCTGACAAAGGTGACCTCCTGTTGCCGCGCGACCTGGATCTCTTTCGGTCTCCTCTTATGCGTCCCTGTGGCATCTGACACTCTTGACCACGTTGTTTTTTGCCAGAACTCTCTCTGCCTTGGCTTTCATCGTATTTCATTACAGCCCTGGCTCCCAGCTCCTTTGGAGCTTCCAGGTTCCCTCCCAGGGTGCTTTTCTTCCCTCTGCCCCTGAATTGTGAGTGTTTTCTGGGTCCTCTGCTTGGCTGTCTTTCCACACCACACCCACCTTCAAGGGACAGGCTCCCTGCTCCAGTGAATTCTTCTTTCCCCCAAATGCTGATGTCTCAGGTCTTATCACAACCCAGATGTTGGCTTCTGCTGTGCTCCGACCTATGCTCACTCTCCTGCTCCATGTTTCTAGTGGAATGTCCCATGGATGCCCTTAGATGGTTCCTTAGACGGAACCATCCCCTCTCCTGTGTTCCTCCTCTTACCTCCTTCACTGCCGTCGCCTTGTCTCACAGCCAGATCCCAGCAGAGAGCTGGAGCCTGGTGAAGCTCTTGTACATCTTTGGATGAAGCAGCTGAGAACAAGTCCCACCACATCCAGAGGGAAGAAGGCCACTTTCTCTCCCATTTGGTTGGAGTGAGCTTGATGACATCATCACGGTCCACAGGTGGCGGGAGCCCCACTACTTCTTGGGCCGAGGAGACCACTGGGGATCTGCCCATTGTCCTCCTCTTGCCGCAGCATTGAGGGTGACAGGTAGTGGTGAAGGTGGGGGCCAAGCATCACCATTAGACCTTAGACTTTAAGCTGGGTGTTGGGTTTACATGGGATCCAGCAGAGGTCCCACTTTTTCAGCCTGCTTCTAATCCACAACAGCCTGTAATAACATCTGCCGTTTAGGAGAGCTGCAGAATGGCTATTTTGAATATCATTTGTTGAGTGTGAAAATTACGAAATTGGAAATTATTTAACTAGAACATCACAGTTCGTAATAACGCACAGAAGCATTTCTAAGTCGACTCACTTAGATGACAGAGAAGAACATTGCCAAAATATAAAGGCCAGGTTGGGGATGAAGATAGAACTCACAGAAAATGATCTGAGATGGTCAGTAAGAATCATCTAGTGAGGCTCAGAGTCCGGAGGAGATGGGCAGCTCCTCTGAGTCAACGGGAGGACTTGACCCGCCAGCCTGGTTGGACTGTCTGATAGCGGAAATGGCAGACAAGCCTTTGGACCATCAACCTCATTTATAAAATGGCAGACAGCTCAGTGGATGAAAATGAGGCGAGGTACATCCCATCCTATGGAGAGTGACTTCCCAGACCCCCTTCCTTGGGGATCCTGCTGGCATACCTCTTACCTGCCGGGGCTTCAAGGATGCTTGGGGTGGTGTGGCCACCTGCAGGGCCATCCTCCCGGTGTCTCCTCAGCTCTGCAGACAGCCAGAGCAGAGGTTGCACTCCTTCCTCATCCACCATTGTCTGCTCTGGTTCCCAAGAAGCAGGGGCAGAGCCCGGACGAGGAGGATCTGCGACCTCCATTTGGAAGAGATCTTGAGCTGTCCCTTGGCTCTTGGGCTGTCTCTGAACAGCATTGGGACAAAACCATCTAATACAATCGAGCAGATTTTTAGACAATTAAAAAGCCGTGCTGGGAGCAAGAAGCTGGGAGTAAGGGATTGACAGGGGATTATCATGTTCCCGGGACCCTGCTCTGACTCCTCAGGCCTGATGTGTCTTCCAGAAGCCCCTGTTGAGTGTGTCCGGGCAGAAGCACAGACCTCACTCGGGACCTTTCTTGGACCACGGCACATCTGGAAAGTTCCAGATGGTCCAGAGTCACGGCCCCTTGAGCGTGAAGGGAACTGCATAATGGTGATGGAGAAGCAGTGCAAATCAACAGAGAAGAGGTCTCAGCTGCGTGACCTGTAATCCAGGCATTGAGTCAATATTTAGGAAACCTGCTCGAGAGCCTTTGCCTGCCTAATCAGTCTGCAAAATAGTACAGACCCTCAAATGGACAATATCTGTGATATTTTCGAGTGCTATTTCATTTAAAAAAAAAACCCTGTTCCTTAAAAATGCAAATATTTGCCACATCTAAATCCTCTGTTCGTTTACGGGGAAGACGTAGGGTAGGGGCGTATTTAGGTCTATTGGATTGTGACTCATGCTTTTCTGGAAGGGATGTTTGACTCAGTTTCTAACAGCTTTGCTCGGGCAGTTGGCAGGATCTGAGCTCCAATTCTGCAAAGCGAGGTGATGCGAGATGAGGGCCAACCTCTCTGGCGGTACTTTGCTCATCTGTGAAATGGGCATCATAATGACACCTGTCTCATAAGCCGCAGGGGCGGTTGTCTGAGTCTGGGTGTTAAAGGATCTGGCGCCATCCTGGAAAACAACACACATTCAGTAACATTAGCTCCTGTCGTTTTGTCTTCTGTTACATCAAATTATATTATTCATCTTCTCTCTCTACACGCTCATTTTGTGGTTTTCCTGAAAGTCACTAAAATATCACTTTACTGATGTGGTGTAGCTTAGTTTTCTGGCCTATAATTATTTCAATAAGTGGTCATCTGTAGATTTAATATGAGAATGTGTTTTCTCAGTTTGTAAGAGAATAAAAGGTTATAGTCTCCACTTTCGATTGGAGAATACACATCTTTTCACACTGTCCACGTCATGTTCCATGCGTATGTGGGACAGCCACATCAGTGGATTTGTATCTGCA
Source organism: Equus asinus (assembly GCF_041296235.1). Classification (NCBI taxonomy): domain Eukaryota; kingdom Metazoa; phylum Chordata; class Mammalia; order Perissodactyla; family Equidae; genus Equus; species Equus asinus. Next base: position 6,896,734 of record NC_091808.1, on the reverse strand, counting down.
AATTCCTTCCTTATCAGACCCCTGGATTTGTCTCCTGAAACATACAAAAATTCATCTACATCTGAAGTCCTGAGTATGATTAGATGACTATAAAATTGATTATTTTGTTACTGCAGTTACCATGCTTAACAACTTAAAGTCAGTATTCTGCAACGTTCAAATGATATTTTTTCCGCTTTTAATTTTTGTGGCAATGTATGAAGTGGAGTGTGTGCTGTGTATGCGTGTGTGTGGTGTACGTGGTTTGTGTGGTATGGTGTGTGTGGTGTGTGTTGTGTGTGTAGTGATATGTGTGGTGTGTCATGTGTGTGTCTGTAGAGTGTGTGTCGTGTGTAAAGGGGGTGTGTTGTTGAATGAGGCACAGCCTTTGGCCGTATCCAAAATCAATGTGGGCTCCCCCGAGGCCCCCGTTACAGGGAGAAGGGGCTGTTTCCGTCTCCCCCAGCAAACACTCTGCCTCACGGGAGGGTCGAGTGTGGGCTGCACAGACCTTCCCTGGGTTATCCCAGGCCAGACCCTTGATCCAGGGTCAAGGGCACCATGACCCTTGTTCAGGAGGGACTTCACACTGCAGGCCTGACTGCTGTCCCTAGACAACTCTGCTTGCCAGGTGGCCTTTGGCTGGTGTCTGGGAACTTGGATTTCGGGAGAGGGCTCCCAGCATCCCCTGAGCTAATGGAAGCTGCTCTCTGTGCCTGCGCTGTTGGGATAAGCTCTGTGGTTCATGCTGAGCACCCGTGTTCCTCCTGGGAGTCTGGAATCTGGGTATATGCCAGGCAGAGGGTGCCTGCGTGACCAGCCCCCGGTAAAAACCCCGAGTGCTGGGTCTCTAATGAGCATCCCTGATGGACGACACTTCACACATGTTGTCATAGGCTGCCCAGTGGCCTTGCGTTGGGGGGCCAGGAAGTGCTTCACAGGTGGGCCACTGCTTCACGTCTGTAGTAAGGGGGACTCGCTCTGCCCTGGACGGAGCCGAGTTACTTAACTTCTCTGTGCCTCAGTTTCCTCCACTGCAGCATCAGCATAACCGTAATGTCTACTCATGTGGCCTTTTGAGAATCCCATGAACTCATCCACGCGAGGTGCTTAGAAGCGCCCGGCCCCACTTCTAGTACTCACCAAACGTCCTACTGTCATTACTAGTATCCGAAAATATCTCAGAGCCCCGCTTCTCTAGCATCTTGTGTTACACGGTTCCTTGTAGCCAATCTGTTGCCTTCATACCAAACAGATTGCAAATTTTTTTGAAAATAAAAATGAATTAAGGGAGTGCAGTAGTCTAGAGGAGAAGGGGGAGAAAGGAGAGTTCCAAGTGACTCACGGAAGAGAAGTGATGATCTGGAGAGGGGAGAGGGTGCAGGCAGGTGGGGAGAGGGGCTGCAGAAGTACTGGAAACTAGAAGTCAAGAAAGCGAGGGGCCGAGAGGGGAAATGTGTGGACAGTGCAAGAAGTACCATTCTGCAGATGTCCATGTAAGACCAACAGAAAGTCCTTGTGTTCTTCGGTATGCACAGCTGATGTTCTAAAAGCTTCTCATGATGACTGTCACGGTGGGCTCACCTGCTAGACTGTCATTGCCTAAAAGGAAAGGATAGTATATCGTCTTCATCCAGAATCTCCGACCCCAGGGACTTGACAAAAGGATGCATGTTGAATGAGCGACTGAAAATTGTTTACTGGGTATCAAAAGAACTTACAGGTGAAAGACATTGGCTGCTTTTCCTTGTATCAATAAGCGGCGTCCAAGGCAGAAGGACTCACAGGAATTCCTCAAGCAACTTCTAGTCTCGCTAGAAACATCACTCGTGAAGAAATGCAATGACCATTCTGCGTGTAGCATCAACAGTGCTCTGGTGTATAAAAGAGGTCAATTTAGATAGAAACTCATCACATCCATGAAGAATATAGCTTGTCAGTGACAGCCATGTTAATAGAGTCTACAACTGAGTCACTCAAGCAATTACAACGTGACAGAAAAGAAGGTGGTGGCTGTCTATGCTGTGGATGGGATAAAGTGGACTCTGGGTCAGGAAGAGCCAAAGCATCATTGAGCAGGGCCATTGTGAACAAGACGTTCTAGATTCTCTTTAAACGAAGTCTCTGAATCATGTTGGGTTTGAGGATGAATGTCAGCCAGCACCCAGTTGACCATTCATTTATTCATTTTGTTATCCATCGGAAAGTATTTTCTGAGCACCAATTATGTGTCTGGCTCTATTCTCAGAGCTGGGGATGCAATGAAGCGCAAAGATAGCAGAGTCCTGCCTGCCTAAGGTTTCACCAACTAAGAATGAGGGGATTGTTGTTGAGGCCAGAATTTGGCTGGAAGTAAATACAGTGCTGAATAAATAACGAGGAGGAGTATAGAGAAATTGTGTTTCAAAATGTAGATAAATATAATGGATTTAGGGTCAGATTTCTTAAACTACCATGTGAGATGTGTGCCTAGAGGTGTGTAAAGTCTGAATAAATATGGCACATCCATTTTCCTTGAAAATTCATTGGGGGGAAACCCATGATTTTTGAATATAGATAAGTTATATGGAAGAAAACAAAATTTTCAATAATTTTTATGGTAAAGCACAAAATTTGAAAGAAATGCTCCACTTGTGGCAGCACTTTCAAATCCCAGACCCTCAGATTATGAGTTTATTCTCTTCTGCTACTAGCGTAGTTCAGTGGAAAAAAATATGAAGTGTCAGTCCTATTTCACTGTGTTTTCTTTACTCCTAAATGTTCTGGTTAGAGTTTTCTTTTAAAGGAATCTACAAATACTAACTGTTGCAATAGAATGAGTATGCTTTAGAAGGTAATAGTCTTTGGGGTTAATAAAAAGACTTAACTGAGGTCTTGTTAGCTCTGCTCTCTCGGATGGGAACTTGATTGTCATTTTTTACTCTTGTAGCTTGAATACAAAAGCTGCTCCAAGGAAAGCTATCCAAATGGCGTGTTACTTTTCCAGAGCAAAAAACCCATAAATAAGAGCAGACATTAAAATACACTAAAGTAATTGATTTGGAGAATAATGGAGACAAGGCGGTGGATGATCCAAGCTCTCCGTTTATAGCTATGATCAAGCAAAGACAAGGTCATCACTGTGTTGACTGGTAAGACATCGTATTGGCCTGTAGAGAATAGCTGAGAGGAAAGTAATTTGAGGTTGCAAATAATCAGATTTGTCCAAGGATTGGGGGTGGATGGGTCCCTAACAATGATTCTCAAAGTTCATTGTGAGTAGAGATTGCGCAATGCTTATTAAACATGCAGATTCCTGGCATCCATCCGGAAGATTCTGATTCAATAGGTCTTCACTTGCTTCGGGGAATGTGCTTGTTGTGACCAGCACCTCAGGGGGCTCTGATCCAGGTTATTATCCAACTACATCTTGAGAAAATCTGGCCCCAGGTGGCCCATGGACAGACATCATCGTAGTTTCATGAACCCCTGAGATGGCACGGCAACTCCATTATGCATGTTCATTTTCCTGGAGAGAGGGCCTCTATCTTTCTCCAGATTTTCGAAGGGGTCCTGACACGATAGCAGGACCCCTTCTGGGATGTAGAAAGGAGACCCTCAAACTGGACTCTGCAGTTAGCACCATAAGAAAAGGAGAGGAAAGAAGAGTTATACAAATTGGCATGGCTGTTTGGCTCATGGATATAAAGAAATAAGTTTGGACCTTACATTAAAATGTTAGATTAAAAAAAGGAAAGAAGAATATGTTTTACAGATGTCTCAGGGTGTGGGTAATCCACGCCTTTAAGACCTTCGATCTGTTTCCTTGTCAACTGATGTACTGTCGTTATGACAGCAGGGGAAGAAGTGTGTGGCAGCTGCAGGAACTGTTACAGGCACGTAAAATGTGTTCTCAGACTTACAAATTATTTTTAACCTGCCTGGAAGGCTGACCAAGAGGTCCAGAACGTGGAGTGATTATAATTATGGGAAAAGAGTTGTGAGTTTCTGAGTCTCAGGCATTTCTCCCACCCATCGGTGCTCTCAAGTGCTATACAAATCGATGTCAAAGAAAGGTGAAAGGATGGAAAATGACAAGATTTAATCAGAACAAAAAAGAAAAGAATCAAGAAATAAAAAGAGGAGGAAGGGGAGGGGAAAGTGCTCACATTCCCGAAAAATAGATTTCTCGTACAAAGAAATTGTCTTATCTACGTGATCAGACGCTGTGAACTGAGCTTCCTATCAATGTTGCTATGAGGTTGCTATGCACTATGAAGGACCTGCTGTCTTTGACAGAAAGGATCCTGGTGAGAGATCGCAGGATGAGGGATGAAGAGATGTGCTCCCACCCCACAATTTTTAGGAGTTTTGCAGTAGAGGGGCATCCTTCAAGCCCACGCCCTCTTTCAAGCCCTTCCTTTGGGACCCTCCAATTATTCTGGATATTCCAAACTGTGGGTTTGACATTCCAGAGCAAGACTGCCTGGCTTGAGGCTTGCATTTCTGTTCTCTTGGTTCCTCACCCACAGAGAGGGACCATTGCGTTCATACCCACCCCCAACTCCAGAATAAGAGCTCCAGACCCTCATTGACCTGAGGTGTTGATCTGATAAGCAGGCTTTTACTTCCCCTGGATGTGGCTGCCCCCAGCTGCCAAGCCTAGAGGGAGTCTCTGCTTGTGCTTGGGAGAGAGAGTGTGTGTGGGTTCCAGGGGTGGAGACATGAAGCTGGAGTACAAGAATTCTGACACTCTCCTTCTCTAGGGCCAGGCTCCCAAATGCTGACCAGCTGCAATTTTGAGCATATCAGGGCCCCCAAGAGGAAGGTGAAGGCAGTGGATGAGTCTCCTGGGAGCCAACACCTCTGAAAGTGGCCTGGGCTAGCTAAAGAGAGGTGGGTGAGGAGGCTATTTACAGAAGCGTGAGCAGGATGAAGGTGACCAAGAAGGATGCGGAGCTGTGGGAGGGTTTTGGTAGAGGCTGTGGCCATGGAGGCACTCAGTTCCTGCAGAGCCATGGCCACGTAGGGAGAGCAGAGGGGCAGAAACGTTCCAACCTCTCTCTCCTGCCCTCCGAGGATCTTGGCTAGTGGCTTCCATTGGCTGGATCCAATCAGAAGCCAGAGGACAAGAGAGCAGCCTTCTGGGCACAGGGCCGGGCAGAGAAGGGTGTAGAACAGACGTGTATGTGAAAGGTGAGGGTGTAAGAAAATGGACAATAACCAGCACAGATGGGTAAAAAGGAAGCAGGTGAGAGGCTATAACCTGGTTGGGGCCAGAGAACTTGATCCTGAACAAATCTTTCTGTCTGAAGCTCCTAATACAAGAGCTGGTGGGTGGGCAGCTCCCCACTCCAGTTATGAATCAAGTTGAAAGACGGTGTTCTGGACTGAATTGTGTCCCCCCTGCAATTCCTATATTGAAGTCCTAATGCCCAGTGTATTTGGAGACAGGGACTTAAAGAAGGTGATTAACGTTAAATGAGGTCATCAGGGTGGGACGCTAACCTGATAGGACTGGTATCCTGATAAGAGGAGGAAGAGACGCCTGAGAGCTCTCTCTGTCCATGTGCACAGAGAAGCAAGGCTGTGTGAGGAGCCCGTGAAGAGATGGCTGTCTGCAAGCCAGGGAGAGAAGCCTTGCCATTCCCCAGCCCCTTATCTCGGATTTTCAGCCTCCAGGACTGTGAGAAAGAAACCACAGTCACCTCGTTGTAGTCACCTAGCCTGTGGTATTTTGTCACGGCAGCCCGAGAAGGCTAATACGGATTGAAACTCCCCAGGAGAGAATCAGCAATCAGTGTGAGACATAGCAGGTAGTTATTTGATAGAAAACTGAGTTAAAAAATGAGGGACCTTTGTGGACAAGCCCTCCATCTAATTCCCTTGGAATTCTGAATCTTTCTCTCGCTCCTTAAAAGGGGACCTATAGATGATTCGGGACGTGGCAAAGGAAAGGGAGAGTCTGCCTTGATCTTGTGCGATGATTTCCTTAAAATAGGCAGGGATCGGCAAGGAAGGAGGCCTCTGGAGCAGGAAGGACCTAGATACCCCACGATGGGCCTAGAGCAGCTAGGGTGGACACACACAGGAACCATGGCCAGGTGAGGGGGGTGGCTTCTTTGAGTCTTGTGATCTCTGCACCAGCCTCAGCCTGGGTGGCCCAAAACCTCACGTGGCCTGGCTGGAGGAGTGGCTGAGGGGGCAGCAGAGGCAGCCCTGCCCAGGACATCATCTGGTCTGACTATGACTTGGCTCTGAGCTCCCAGCTATGACCATTGGGGTGGTCTGGCAGAGGCAAGTGAGAGATATGTCCATTCCCAGAGTCTGTGTGAGGTCTCAGTCCTTCCGGAGGTGGCCATCCAATGATGGATGAGAGCACTTGGTTGCCAACAGAGAAGCAGCCTGATAGCTTTTTGGTACCTGGAAATCAGAACCTCTTCTCTTGGGCCTTCTGATTTGGGGCTTATATTTGAAAAAGTGTTAGTTTGGACTATTCATGGTGTCTTGATAACATGGCAGATTTCCTCTGACTGACGGTCACCTACTTGGGCATCTTATTTTCACCTCAGTTTCGGTTACTCTGGAGAGAATAGCTACGTCCTTGAGGTGCCCCCAGGAAAACTAGAGGAAACCATACATATGCCCTGGGACCAGATAGTCCAACACATCCGCCAAAATTAGGGGAAAAAAGGACAACTATTTTCACATCTTGCAACAGCAAAAGGATACTATTAACTTTATTCATACAAATTCCCTATGATAAAATCCCCATGATAAATTCCATTTGGTTTAGATATGTTATTGTTAAATCCATCACCTAACTCCTTTCGCTAGGATTTTATTTAGGACTTTCGCTTCTATATTTGTGAATGTGATGAGTTTCCTTTTTTGTGTTGTCTGAGTAAGCATTTGGTATCACAGTTATGCTAGCTTGGTAAAATTTATTGACCTACATGAAGAAAATGATAAGGCTTTATGGAGAGATACAAACAAACCGAGCTATTTTATCCTGGATGGGAAGAAAACGTTTAAAAATTTTAATTCTTCTCAGTTAACTTTTAGGTTTAATGCAGCCTCCTTTCAGAATTTGATAAAATAACTGTGAAGCTTATCTGGAAGGAAAAAATACAGAGAACAATAATTTTTCTATAAGAGTTCTCAGCGTATTTTCTAAATAGATGCAGCATATGGACTGTTTTTTTAGTAGACGATCTTTTTTGTTTAAACATTGTTACCGATCTCACCTTATATGGTGAAATGATCACTGTGGTCAAGGAATCTGACTGTGAGAGTTCTGCTTCTGGGAAGTCAATGATATGCCCTTTGTAGCTAGAATATAGTCACTTTCATACATACTCCTTGTATATTCTTTGTAGGTAAGGAGATTGAGATGTAGTTACAAAGATGGTTTATTATTTTAAAATTTTATATCTGCTATATTCTTTTTTTTTTTTTTCCTTTTGGCTGGGAAAGATTCGCCCTGAGCTAACATCTGTTCCAATATTTCTCATTTTTTTTTCCTCCCCAAAGCCCTAGTCCATAGTTGTATATTCCAGTTGTAAGTCCCTCTCGTTCTTCTGTGTGAGCCACCACCACAGCACGGCTACTGACAGATGAGTGGTGTGGTTCTGTACCCAGGAACTGAACCCGGGCCACCAAAGTGGAGCGCACCAAACTTTAACCTCTAGGCCCTCAGGGCTGGCTGTCTACCGTGTTCTCATGTATGCTCTTTCTTCTGTTGCTGCCATAAAGCAACATTTGTATGTGCAAAGCTTCCACTACAACCTGGCTTCTGTCAGTTTTCCTTGTGTTTTAAAAATCTTTGCTTTATCAATTATGATTTATTCATATGTAAAGATCCATCATCAACTAACAGAGCAGAGATTCCAGACGTAGAGCAAAATTCACTGAGGAATTTAGTGTATGAGAAAAGTGCCCCTCAAATCAGTGAAAGAAAGAGAGAGACAGTTGTTTGTCTGTGTTTGGTACAAAAAGCTATGTCTTTACCTGATTCTTGATACCAAAATAAATTCCTGATGCATCAAGGATCTAAGTGTAAAATATTAAACCCTGCAATTATTAGGAGAAAGCGAGGATTCTATCTTTGTAAACTCGATGTGAAAAAGGCCTTTCTAAGTGTGACAAACCCAAAAGATATAATGAAATATATTAATATATTTGACTTTATTTTTTAAAACCTGGCAAAATATTTTAAAGTCAAAAGTTGAGTGATAAAGTGAGAGGGGAATTGCACCATATATATGAGAGACAAATAATAAATTGTCTTCAAGAGCACAAGAGGGGAAAAAAAGATCAATGATTACGAGCCCTAATTATGCTGAATCTTTTACTAAGGCACGTTATATCTTTTGATCTATTTAGTTCTTTTTCCCTGAATCCTCTTTGCCTCTTTCTGAAAACTTTTATTCCTGTTTCCTTTTCATTCTCATTTGCCAAATAAACCTTTGCCTGTTTTTATTTTTAACTTTTCTGAGTCTTTTTATTTTTAGGCATGTCTTATAAGCAGAATAACTTCAGATTAAAAAAATTAATCTGAGTTTTCCCTTTTGAGGAGAATTTAATCCATGTGTACTTATTGTAATATGGAATAAATCTGATCTACATATATCATCTTTATTTTTTTGCCCTTATTAAGAAATTTCTTTTGGTGTTAGTTTTTATTTTCTTTGAGATTATAAATGATGTTTTGCTTGCTTTCATATTTTATAGTAGTTTAAAGGTTGACATCCTCTTTTTTTTTAAAATTCTACTAGTCATTAGATTAGTAATTTACCAAAATAGTTTTAAACACTAACCCCCAACTAGTCACTAATGTCAGTGCATAATTTTTTTAAAATCTTTTTTATTTTCTACTTATTTTCTCTCTGTCTTTTTTTGCCTTTACTTTTCAGTGTTTGCTTCCTGGGCCTGGGCTGGGTGAATCTCTGAGTCAGGCTCCATCCGTGGGGAGCCCAGCAGGATCGGGACCAATTCTGACAACAAGGGGGGAAGCCGGAGTGTTTTAAGATCTGTAGGCAACCACACTTCTGCCGGCTCCCAGTTGAGGAGAAAGTGCAACGAACTCCTACCTTCTTGTCCCAGCCCCAGAGTACCTCCCCAGGAGAACGCCAGTCTGACTCTGGCCGCAAACCAAAGTTAGCCTCGCACTCAAGTAGTGGAAACTTCCCTGCCGTATGAAACTCAAAGCAAGGCCGAAAAAAGTCTCTGGGCAAATCTGGAAGAGAACTTATCTGAGACGGATGTGATTCAGGCTTTGATTGCAACGAGGAGCCAAGATTTGCCCTGTATTGGGAATGTGCTGGGCCCCGAGGCCCCAAGAGAGTGAAAATCGACAAACCCCAGTCGGGTGCCCGTCCAAGAACATTCGAGGGCAGCGTGTGCTGCTTTCACTGGGGGAACACCTGGGAGATGTGGGGTCAGGCATGGCCTCCAGCGCAAGAGAGCCGAGGCTGAGATGAAAGGGCGAGGAACTGACAGCCATGCTTGGGGGGTCAAAGGAGAAAGAATGTTGCCAGCAGAAGGAACAGCAAGTGCGAAGGTCGCAGGCAAGACGTAACTCAGAGTTTGGTGTTCTGAGTGGTGGGTTCCAGCCATGGTTCTGATGCAAACCACAGAAACTGACTCTGGCTGTCTTAGGTAGAAAGGAGCTTCCTGGAAAGTCACCGGGAGTTCTGAGAGGCTCAGAGATGGTGGGACACTCCAGGCTGGGCAATTAGACAAGGTGCACGGGGCCTGGAGTCTCAGGCCAGGACCAACTTCTCACCGTGGGAACAACCTGGGCAGGAAGACGCTATTGTTCGATGACAAATGCTCCCACTGGGGACACCACCACCCGGCAGGAGGCCACCAACTGGACCGGATCCTACGGCTGCCGCCTGGGTTTTAGTCCCACTTGCTCCAGAATCAAATTCTGGAGCCTGCACCCCATTTGGCAAGCCTTAGGACCGCTCTGTCTGGAGGAAGGGGCCCCTTTGCTAATTTGCACCCTGTGCAGACTGGAGGGAAGCCTGGGTGCAACATCTGGCTGACCAGGTGTGTCCCGCACCCGTGCCCAACTCCCACGGAGTGGGGGGAGCAAGCGTTCAGGCTTATGGGGTCCTGTGGGCTCCTACTCAACATCGTGCTGCAGGATTCACCCCAAAAAGGGAACGAGCTCAGCAGCCGGGCATCCAAAAACTGACAGATGTTCGCAGCTGGGGGAGAGGACAGGGTGAGAGCGAGGGGCTGTGGTGAGACAGAGCTGGACCAGAAAGCAGGCTGTCATCTCCACTTAATGAGCAAAGCTGTGGGTCCTTGAATCATTGGGGGATGGTGCTTCTCCTCTGGATGAAGGGATTGTTGTCGCTAGCCGTTCTGTCCTCTCCTCATGTGTGGCAGGCCACGACAAATGGTTCCGGGCAAGGAGGGCAGCCCACTGAACTGTCAGAGACTTTTCCGGTAGACTGGTTACAGTGCGTCCTCTGGGGCTGTCTGCTTGAGAACTGACCGAGTGTGGTCTCTCCCCCTCCCGGGAGGGAGCTGGGACCCAGAGCTGACAGCTGCAGCGCCACGCCGGAGGGCCGCGGGCTGCGTGTCTGTGGATGGAGAGGCGTGTGGAGTGGGGCTTGCGGGAAGTGCTGTCACTTCTTTGCCTCATGGGGCTTTGAACTTGCATCTGTGAAATCTGTTCCCTACGTGCGTTTCTGCACTGAGAGAAGGCACACGAGGCAGTCCTCGGGGACAAAGACGGTGACAGCTGGAATGCAAAGGTGCAAGGGACATCAGTGAGGGGTTGGCTCCCCCAGGCTGACCCCTTCCACCTGGAGCCTTACACGCTGGGCTGTGAGTAGGGACCATGACGGGGTGCAGGCAGGCAGCAGGGCAGTGGCCCCACCCCACGAGTGTACACTCTTGTCCTCACTGCCAGGGGTTACACATCAGCCTCAGAGGCCTGAGAATGGGAGATGAGGGGATGACGCTATGGACTGTGCGGCCTGAAACTCGCAGACTGTCACTTGGTCACACGCATTTCGTAGTTTTAAATAAATTCTGTATTTACTATGTGAACAATTGAGTTGGATTTTTTGTGTGTGTTAAAGCATTAACTTGCCCAATAGATCACAAGTGTGGGAGCCCTCTTTTGGCACCGTCTTCCTTCTTCGATATTCCGGGAGCTCAAATACTGGAAGGGGCCCCAACTTGGATGCGAGGGCAGGTGGGCGAGCCCTTAGCATCCCACAGTTTGTCAGGTCACCACGTCCCTGACACTCTAATTCCCAGGAATTCTGGGTGCGAGTTTGACGGGTTTCAGAAATCTGCTGATATCCTGGGAGGGAATCCTCTTTAGATTTTGAGTATATTTGAAGGGGTCCTTGGAAGGAGTTGAAAGGGCATTTCTCAGTTGGCTGAAATTTTCTAGAACTCCTTCGCCCCAGGTTTGCACACTGGGAGAGCTAGGCTGGGGAAAGGAAAGACACTTGGAAAACTCGCAGCCTCCTTAGGTGTGTACCCAGTGCCCCTACACTTAGCAGAGAGGGCCCTCTGTCCTCCTACAGCATCCTCATGTTCCGTCACTCATGGGCTCCCGTATCTTCCTAGGGGGCGTGGGCTCCGCATGACCCCCCTCATCTCCCAGCCTGGCACCTGTCCAACAGGACATGTTTTTAACCCACTAGTCTTGACTCGAATTCCTAAGGCTGTGCTGGGGGCGACATGCTGTTTTGGATCTGGGACACCCAAGAGGGCAGGGGGCTTCAGAGGACTTTGCTGAGTGATCAACAGCCCAGGGCTCACCTCCAGCGGCAGCTCTAAATGTTAGTACTTGTGGTTTCGGGGCTATTAAAGAAAATAATCAGTCCCAAATACCCTGTGTTATTAGGGAGACCATAAATCTGCAGACACTATATGGATGTGAAAACATTGGTGCTGTTTTTGCCAGGGGCGGGGGGGTTGGTAAGCCAGTCTTTTTCTTCTGAAAGAAAGAAAAAAAGAAGAGACAGAGAGAGACAGAGACAGAGAGAAGAAAGGAGAGAGGCAGGAAGGAAGAAAGGAAGGAGAGAGAGGAGGAGGGAAGAAAGGAAAGAAAGAAAGAAGGAAACCTCTAGTGGCAGAAGACAAAGGCAAGAGGAAAATCAATCCAGACGCAGCAGAAACGGGTCGCTAAAGAGGTAAAACACAACCGACCAGATTATAAAATTTGATCCAGCTCTGGGGGATATTTGAGTCTGGACGTTTAAGAAAGGAGGGTGGGAGCGTCTCAGGGGCCCATCCACCTAAAAACCTCGAGGGTGTTTTCACGGAGACTGCTCACCCCATTCCCTGCCCCACGTTGCCATGGAAACCGAGCAGCACGTCTGGAGCTTGAGGCAGGAAAGATGGCCACTGACTCCACAGGATGCTTCGGTGAGATTCATAACATGGCCGGCCACAGGCTTGCCGGGAGCAGGAGAGAACGGGCTGAACCTGTCAGAGGCACACGCCTCCTCGGCCAGCGGAGGCTGAGTGCGTATCTCAGGGTCATTTTTTTTTTTAAACTAGTTCTTAGGAACTAGCCTTTTTTTTTTTTTTGAGGAAGATTAGCCCTGAGCTAACATCTGCTGCCAATCCTCCTCTTTTTGCTGAGGAAGACTGGCCCTGAGCTAACATCCGTGCCCATCTTCCTCTGCTTTTTTGCATGTGGGACACCTACCACAGCGTGGCGTGCCAAGGGGTGCCATGTCCGCACCTGGGATCCAAACTGGCGAACCACTGCGCCACTGGGCCAGCCCCTCAGGGTCATTTTTTAAAGGAAGTCTCCAGAAGGGAAAAATTCTCACCATATCCTCCATCCAAGGAGACCTAACTCCTATGAGTGTGCTTTCTTAATATGTCAGAATATCATGTATTTCTTTCAAATACAGCTAGGTAACAAATGTTTTTTAAGGGAAATTTTTGTAAATGCAAAGTAATGCGCTAATGCATGCTAGCCATGGAAAAGAACTAAAAGAATTTAAATATAGAGAGTGGAAACAGAAAAGCTTCCTTGGCTGCTCTCTGCCACCCATCCCAGTCCACTCCAGCTTGTGTCTCTCCAGCCCCTTTCCTGTGCTCACACTCCTCTATAAATTACAAGTGTGCTGGCCTTCCAGCTCTCGTCTTTGTCTCCACACCCTCCTCCTGTACCTTAATCTGAGGTCCGAGCTCTGCAAGCCCCATTTTTGCTCTGTCAGCTGCTCCCTCTGTCCATTGGGGGTACTGTTGGGGGACTGGAAAGCAAAAAGAGACCCCATTGACTTTCTGTGGATGACAGCACCGCCTCCCTCTGGGATGGCCCCTCAACCTGGCAGCAGCTGTTGGTTTCAGTTTCCAGCTTCATCCAGCACAGATTCAGAGACACCAGCAGCAGCCAGCTACCCCCCTCAGGGGACTGTGCCCCAGCTCCCAGAGGCCTCCTCTGAGCACCTGAGGTCTAATTGCAACCTAGCGCCTCCTGCCTAGAGGCCTGGGTCCCAGTGTGGGGTGAGGGCTGTTCCTCCAAACTTCTGGATACTGGTAACCCCAACTTCGTCCCTTTGTTTCCCCAGCCTGAGGAGTAGTACCTGCTCTCTCTCTTACCTCAGTTTCCCCTTTTGCCATCTGAGCCCTTCATACCTCTTTGACAAATTCCCTATACTAAATTCCCTCTGTTCAATGACTAGTGCGGCTTCTGTTTTCCTAATGGTATGTACTATTCCATGATTCGTGCATCCCTCTGATCGTAAAAAGAACATTGTTCCATGTTAATATATATAACTCCTCCTCGTTCATTTTTGCGTCTGCCTACTCTTCCCTGATAAGGAGTCGTCACCCTCCTTCCTTGCATTGGGGATTGGGGCATTGGGATGCTTCCAGGTTTTCACCACTCCAGGCAATACCGCTATGAGCAGCCCTGAACAAGATCTTCATATCCAGGTGCAAGCATTTCTGCAGGGGGGATTTCTAGAAATTCCTTGTCTTTTCTCTGATTCTCTTCCCATCACTCAGCAGAGTATACCATTCACCTGCTTCATCAGCATATAACCTCAGAATCACGTCGTCGTCACCTCTTTCATCTTCTCCTTGGTTCAAATGTCTTTATAACCCACTACCGTCTAAATATATTGTTCTGTATACAAAATGTTTACCATCAACAAGGGATAATGAACTTTTCCTACAACTTCTGCTATTTTACTGTGTTCTTGCCTCTGTTTACTCTTATGTAGTATGAAAATTAAAAATTTATCAAAGCCGTGCAAATCCACGTTGTTAACTATGAATGCCACAGCATGCTTAAATTATTAAATTCAGCTTGTTTTCTATTTAAGAATAAACTCGAGCCAGCCCTGATGGCCTAGTGGTTAAAGTTTGGTGCTCTCACTGCTTTGGTGGCCTGGGTTCATTTCCTGGTCATGGAACCCACACCATTCATCTGTCAGTAGCCGTGCTGTGGTGGTGGCTCACATAGAAGAAGTAGACGGACTTACAACTAGATATACAACCATGCACTTGGGCTTTGCAGAGAAGAAAACAAAAAAGAAAAGAAGAGGAAGACTGGCAACAGATGTTAGCTCAGGGCGAATCCTTCCCTTTAGGAAAAAAAGAATGAACTCATATTCTAATTTCCTTAGTTAATATAACTGAAATTTGCCTCAGGTAAAAAAGTGCTATGACATTTTTCTTAACCCAAGGAAAAAATTCTGATTAACTTCTATTGATTCTATAAATTAAATTAATATACACAAACAAACTTATTGTCACCTCTACTGGGGGCTTTGGAACGCAGACGGGCAGTAAACGGATAAGCGTAGCAAAAGCAAAAACAAGGTCATTCTCAAACTACATTTTGTGCTTTAATATATACAGCCTGTAGGAAATTGGATTGGTGATTATAGGTTGAATTCCCAATTTTTTAAATTTGGGGGGAGTTTGGTAAAATGCAGGTCCATCTACTTGCTGTTTATTGAGAACTTTATGCCAAGAGCCGTGGATGCATTTCCCCGTTAGTCCTGACCACAGTTGTACGCCCACTTTCCAGATGAAGAAACTCAAAGTTAGTCATTTTAAATCACTTGCTCCCGGCACACAGGCCCTAAGTGGCAGTGCCAGGAGTGGGCCCAGCTCTGTCTAGTCCCCAAGTCTGTAACCCTGTCCCAGATCACACTGGATTTCAACCGCCTGCAAGGAGGAAACAGCTCTGTCCATCCTCATCCTCGCCCTGTGCACAGTGACCTTCATAGAGCAGCACTGTTCCAAGTGTCCGTGCCCAGAGGGACATCTCTCCCCGTGGCTCTCTACACTCCAGCGACACTGGACCATTGTAGCTCCATCAAACAACGTGGTCTGCCAGACCTGGAGCTTCGGGGCATCCTGGTGCTGTGGGGCGCCCCAACCACAGCCCCTTCTCCTCCTTCACCCCTCCCACCCCTCAGCCCTTAGCTTGCATGTTGACTCCCTTCATGGTACTTTTTGCCTACTCGTCATTGTTTACTTAATTACTTAATATTATTTGTTTAATGAATGGCTCTCTCTCAGTGGCGTGTGCTTACTGGGGACAGGGATTATGGCCATTTTATCACCTCTGTGTCTCCAGTGCCCGGGACAATGCTTGACCAAGGCAGGAGCCAGCCGAGGCCTGGAATGGGAGCCAAAGGGACCACTGGGAGCCAGGACCAGAGATTCTGGAGGAATCTGGGGCACAGACAGAATGTGGTGAACAGACCTGTGGACCCGTCAACCTGAGCTTCCTTGGCTCTCCTTTGACTTCCAGACGGTGACCACAGAGTGGGAATTAAGGCCGTTCCATGTCTGTCCCCTTATGTTTCTCTTTATTTGGGACTTGTCTCCCTTTTATCCTCTCTTTGCTCCTCTCTGCTGCATTCCAGGGGAGAACCTGCAGTCAAAGGTCTGGGAGCATCAGGACAAAGATACCTGGGGGCTGCACTGGGCTGAACAGTTTCCCCCCCAAACCTGTGGTTGTGACCTCACTTGGAAACAGACCCTTGGCAGATGTAATCAATTTAAGGTGAGGCCATACTGGATTAGTGGGGGGCTTCCTCCAGTGACTGGTGTCCTTACGAGGAGAGAGAAATGTGAACACAGAGACACACGGAGGGGAGATGGCCACGTGGAAATGAGGCAAAGATCAGAGTGCTGCATCTACAATCCAAGGAACACCAAGGATTGCTGGCCACCACCAGAAGCTGGGAAGAGGCAAGGAAGGATCCTTCCTAGAGAGAGCATGGACCAGCAAACACCTTGTCTTCAGACTTCTAGGCTCCAGAATTGTGAGAGAAGAAATTTCTATGGTTTTAAGCGCCCTAGTTTATGGTGATTTGTTATGGCTGCCCTAGGAAACTAATATAGGGACCAAAGGAGGGGGAATCTCTTAGAGGCCAAGCCAACCAAGATCAATGGACCAGCAAATGTGCTTGGAGGTATGATGGGATGGAAAAGATGCTAAATTATAAATACTCACAGTCCTTTCCTCTTCCTACCTCCCCACCACCCCTATGAAAACTCTGTCTTTGACGTCTAGATTTCTCACCACCGTGGCCTTCCACACTGCCCCATCTACCCCACCCCGCACCTCCCCTTCGACCCCATCTCCTAGATGAGACTAGGATTCCGCCAGCTCTCCTCCTGGGCCTCGTTCTGCAGCTGGAGAATCAGGACCATGCATGGGATGGATACACAAGAAGCAAGAGGGGAAATTTTACTAGGAAGGAAGAAAAGAAGAGATACAGGGATGTGAGGGGAGAGATGAAGGAATTGGGAGTCAAGCGTGCTCAGTTTCAAGAATTGTGGGGTGAGATCTAGAGCGAGAGGAGAAGGCAGAGACATCTGGGCAGCTGTGGGGGTTACGAGGAAAGCTGGGAGCGACAGAAACCAGGAAGGAAGACTTGAAGAAATATTGCTGTGTTTGACAAATTGGAAATTCTTCAGAAAACACCACTTGCTTTGGGGCTGGCCCCGTGGCCGAGTGGTTAAGTTCGCGCACTCTGCAGCAGGCGGCCCAGTGTTTTGTTAGTTCGAATCCTGGGCGCGGACATGGCACTGCTCATCAGACCACGCTGAGGCAGCGTCCCACATGCCACAACTAGAAGAATCCACAACGAAGAATACACAACTATGTACCGGGGGGCTTTGGGGAGAAAAAGGAAAAAATAAAATCTTAAAAAAAAAAAAAAAAAAAAAAAACACCACTTGCTTTGAGTTCAGTTGGCGGCTTCTTTTCCTTGACTGCAGTACTGTACAGGGACAGGCCCGCACGTGACCCTGGCATATATGCAGGTTACAGAGGAATGAGCATTTTTCTTTCCCTGGAAGCAAGGTCAAAATTACTTTAGCATTTTTGCGGGGCTGGCCTGGTGGCATAGCAGTTATGTTTGCTTCAGTGGCCCAGGGTTTGCCAGTTCAGATCCTGGGCATGGACCTACGTACTGCTCATCAAATTATGCTGGGGTAGCGTCAGATATCAGCTCAGAGCCACTCTTCCTCAGCAAAAAGAGAAAGATTGGCAGCGGATGTTAGCTCAGGGCTAATCTTCCTCAAAAAAAAAAAAAAAATTACTGTAGCATTTGTGTCAGGAGCTTCCTGAAATGACCAGGCTGTGACTCTTAGTCCGTCTTAACCCCATTGACCCTGGTACTCTGGGAGTGGAAATTTCAGAGTAAAGAAAGTTGCTGGGACAACATACAGCCGCAAGAAGTGATAGGACTAGAGTGCCAAGAAAAATAAAACCTTGAATAAGGGCTGGAAACCAATACCTCTTTGTTTATAATCAGGGTCCTTGAAAACACAAGTGACATTTATAAATACAGAATATTTTGAAATTGTAGAAAAATCATTTCTTACTTTTTAATAAAAAAGTATTTACTTTTTTTTTTTTTTGGTGAAGAAGATTGGCCCTGAGCTAACATCTGTGCCATTCTTCCTCTACTTTGCATATGGGACGCCTCCACAGTGTGGCTTGATGAGTGGTGTGTAGGTCTGCATCTGGGATCCGAACCCATGAACCCCAGGCCACCGACGCAGAGCACAAGAACTTAACCACTATGCCACTGAGCCAGCCCTCAATTATTCACTTTTTCACTTGTGCCTTTTTCATTCTATGTGCTCTCCTTAGGCGATCTCATGCATGCCCTTGGTTTTAATTATGATAGATATGCTGGTGACCACTATATATATGTTTTGAGCTCAAATTTCTTCCTGTATGTCTAACATCTCAGTCAACGTTTCCTCCTGGATGTCCACAAACATCTCTAATTCAACCCGTGTAAGATGAAACGTAGCCTCCTGGCACTGAGGACAAAGTCCACACCTATGTACCTTGCCTACCCAGAGTTTGCTCAGCAGCCTCCGCCTGCTTCTCTTGTCACCAGAGTAGAGCGAGACCTAGCCTCCTGTTGTCCTTCCCTGGGCCAGTCAGAAACAGACTGCCTTTGGTTGGCTATAGCTGGTGAGGTCCCTTCTGAAGCCACTTATGCCCTTGACTTCCACTATGGTAATGAAAGAGACCACCAGCAAGGATGGGGCTACTGTCCTGAGATGGCAGGGGCCTCCCGAGGACTTGTCCTGGACCCTCTCCCACAGGCAAGTCTCACGTTGACACCGATGTCACCTTTTGGCCATGTTCCCCCAAAGCCCTTGAAATTTCCCTTCCTTATAGGAACCAGAAAAGCTGTAGTTTATTGTCACTTTGCTCTGCCACCCACGGGGGCAGGTGAATATTGTCAGTCGGTCTTGCATAATGACTGTCATTAACAGCTTTACTTTTTTTACCTTTGGACCACTTTCACCCCCCAAAAAAATAAATAAAGTAAAAATAAAAACAAATAAAATAATGTATTCAACATCAAAATGGATGTATTTGGTGCCCACTTTTTCCATGAGCTGTTCCTCGGACTTTAGGTTGGGAGAGGGAACTGAGTTTGAAATGGGGAACTGAGATACACGTCTGCTCATGTTCTGCTTGTTGAAAGCAAACCAGTCATGCCAGCCTTCATTTACTCCTCTGAAAAAGTTACTCATGGGGCCGGCCCAGTGCAAAGTGGTTAAATTTACACACTTCCCTTCAGCGGCCCAGGGTTTGCAGGTTCAGATCCTGGGTGCAGATACCACCCGTCATCAAGTCATGCTGTGGTGGCATCCCACGAAAAATAGAGGAAGATTGCCACAGATATTAGCTCAGGGCCAATCTTCCTCACCAAAAAAAAAAAAAAAAGTTACCTCATATTAGACATTCATTTACTTTTTAGCCAGTCATTCCCAAATCTGGATGATTTTAATACACCCCTGGGGAACTGGTAAAAATTCAGATTCTAAGACCCCTTTCATATAACAAATCTCTGGGTGGAGGTGCAGGAATTTGTATTAAAAAAAACTTTATCTAAATAAGAGATTAATGCTTATATTATGCTTTACAATTCAGATATGGAATTTAATTTACCCCCATAACAGCTCTGTGAAGTATGCACAGCTTTTTTTTTTTTGAGTTTGGTAGAAGAGTGAATAGTGATTCAAAGCAGATAAAAATAACTTGCTGGATGCCATGCTGGCAGTAAGGAGGAGAGGCGGGCATCAAATGCAGCTCTCCCAACTTCAGACACCACAGCGCTCTAACCGCACAGAGATGCCTCGTCACAGACCTGCGACAGGTGGGTGGGGAATACGATAAGCACCTCATCTTTATGGGACTCGCCTCTGGCATCCTCTCTTTCTGGAATGCAGCTAGGACCAGGCAGCTGACAACTGTCCATCAAAGGGGCCAGTCTGTGGGCATCCGCCTGCCTCTTCATGGCTCACCAGGATCTGACCTATGTTGGCATCACTGGTGGCCAGGGAGTCCGGGTTGGGCTTCAGTTCTGGGAGGAAAGTGAAGACACAAGTTCAGTGGGAGATGTGCTGGAGGCAGAGGCCATGAGGCAAGACGAGGCATGAAGCTCAGCAGAACCAAGTCCAAAGGGGTGGTCTGGGGACCAAGGTCAGGAAGCAAGGTAGGGAGGCCTATGGCATGCTGGAGCTCAGGAGAAACAGAGCCAGGAGAGAGCATCCAGCTGATGTGCGAGAGAGATGGACGTGCATACCCGAGGGGTCTCTGGTCCTCATGAGCCTGGAGCACATGGCGTGTGATGGGTTAGGCCGGGTGGCAGGACGGGAGGAGCCTAAGCGGAAAGACAGAATGGCTGGTGGGCTGTCGGTGTCTCAGCACGGTGACCAGGAAGCAGAGATCTGGGAAAGAACAGAAGTAGAAACTCATTTTGGGAATTGGAAGAAGGTCATGGGGTTTGAGGAAACTCTCTGTGTCCAGGGGCCCCTGAGCTTCTGGCTCCAGCCAGACGACAACCAAGACGATTTAGTCCGGGTGCCCTGAATCTGCTTCAGCCAGGCCAGGTACGGGGCCAGGGAGCTGAGCTCTCGGCTCGCACCCAGCTCCCCCCTTGGCCGAGAAGTCCTCTGGAAGCTCCCTTCTGCTCTCTCCGAATTTGCTCCTCCCTCTCCAGCAGACTCGCAGGCCCCTCTCCCTGCCGCCACCTTCCTCTATTTGGGCGATTCTTACAGAACCTTGTTCCTAACTTTTATGTCTCAATCATAAACTTCTTCACCCAAGAACAAGCCTGTCCATCTTTCCCCTTGGCTCTGCAAACACGAACTGATACATTGTGGATAATAACATCAATTGTGGCCCCTGGTGGGCCTGGGATAATTCGATGGAAGGAGGTCCCACATTGGCCTGCAGAACTAAGGGGGTTTTCCTGACCGATGGTACCTGGCAGGCTGATAGCGACCAGGCGCAGACGTCTGTGAACTTACTCTGAAGGTGGACTTTCTGAGCATGCTTAGAGAACATCCCTCCCCTTGGAAATATCCACCACACTCTTCTGCATCAGCAGCCTCCCCTCACCCAGACAACAGAGAGACCATCGGGGCGGAGCCAGTCTGGGGCTTGACCTCCCTCTGCCGCTGGGGAACACGGGCCTTGCACAGTCTTAGTATTTTGAGCCCTTGAGCACAGAAGAACTGCAGGGTCCTGGTTTACCAGATGTCTAGGCACAGGTGGTATCGCTGGGGCTCTCCTGCATTTAACAGAAGAAGCAAATATTCACATTACACTCGTTCTACTAAACAGCTGGGGTGAGGGGAAGGCTCAGCGTTCTAAGACAGCGAGGATCTCAGACTAGCTCTGAGTGATTCTATGAAATAGATAAGAAAATAGAGGCTGACAGATTCTGTAAGCCCCATAACGCGGTATGGCAGACGACTGGGGCATTGCTTAATTCAGAAAGAGCTTTGCTTTGAGGCCGCTGCCCAGAAGCGCTCTCTCCGCTTGGATGGAAGCCAATTGCAACTAAATGTCTTATCAATTTTGTTTTACACCCAAGAAGCCTGCGTGACCTTCAGATCAGAGGAACTAAGATGGCCATCGATCACTTTGATCCCCTAAACACTGTCTGGCCTCCTAGCACGTGACCACAGCCGGAATATTTTCAGGGCCGTGAGTTAGGTCCACAGAGAATGGACCAGAAATGCAAATTAGGCACCAATTCAATTCATAGCATCTAGAAAATTTCCATTTAAATTGCTAATCAAGCTGAATCCACTTGCAAATGTAGAAATCAACATGTACATAAATTATTTGGAAAACTGCAAAGCTCTGTAGAAAACACGGCATCTACTAGTCTGTAAATAGGACAGAGGAACAGCAATGTCTTGGTACAGATACCCAGCCCCCCAAGTCATCCGGGAACGTGATTGTTGAGCTTTTTAGAAAGCCTAGGGGCCGGCTCTTCTGAAAATGTGTTTCTCAGAACAAAAGTGTTCCATGAGGCGGTCACTAATAAATGCTTTACACACACACACACACACGCACAGTGTGAAACAGCATCCTGCATCCCCTCTAGGAAAATCAAAATGCTTGTTGGTCCATTCCAGACCCTGAGAAGGGCTGGGAACAGAGAACCGCCGACCTTGGTTGCAGGAAATGCTTGGCGGCATTTCCGGGAGGCAATAGACCAGAGAAGGCTTGTTTTCGGTGAAACACCTATTCCCATCTTGGGATGCGTACATTCGGAAGCGCTGCTCCAGCCAACTGTGAATTGTGTCACTACCAATTTAATTGCTTACACTTTCGTGGAGAGACAACTCCCACACCAATAAGTAGAGAAACAAACCCCAGCTGCTCCTCTTTAAGCCAACACTCCACTCCAAATAAGCAACTGCTTTGTAAGCTTTCCATCTGTTCTGTCTGTTTATGTCTAAAGAACCCCCATCAGACTGAAAAATGCATGATCTGCGTTAAACCCCTCTAATAATTTCACTGAGTTGACAGCAAATGTCATCTTCCCCCTCCTCCACAACCCACCATGGCTCCCTATTGCCTCACAAATGACGTCATCATTCTGGACCTCAGTCTTCTGTACCCTGAGCCCACTGTGCTTGTCCTGCCTTTTTTCTTGTACCATGTCAGCCCCTGTCTGTGCTTCAGTCTGAAGGCATTTCTTGTTGCTCCCCTCAATACTGTGTCCTCCCTCCCACTCCTAGAGCATGCACTTCCTTCTCCATATACCTAGAGCAGGGGTCAGCAGACTTCCCAAAAAGGCCAGACAGTCAATACTTTAGGCTTGGAGGGCCATACAATATCTGTCACAACTCTTCAACTCTGTCACTGTAGCGTGAAAGCAGCCCGTGATAATACGTAAATGGAGGAATGTGGCTGAGTTCCGATAAAACTTTATTTACAACAACAGGCAGTGGGCCGGATTTGGCTCGTGGGCTGTATTTTGCCAACACTGATCTGTATGATGATCCATATTTTTTTTTTTAAGGAAGATTAACCCTGAGCTAACATCTGCTGCCAATCCTCCTCTTTTTGCTGAGGAAGACTGGCCCTGAGCTAACATCCGTGCCCATCTTCCTTTGCTTTATATGTGGGACGCCTGCCACAGCATGGCTTGCCAAGCGGTGCCATGTCCGCACCTGGGATCTGAACCAGTGAACCCGGGGCCGCCGAAGTGGAACGTGCTCACTTAAGCACTGCGTCACCAGGCTGGCCCCTGATGGTCCACATTTTAAGGGCGATTTCTAGTCTTATTCTGTGAATCTTTCATCATAGCAAACACTTCACCACTCGAGCAAACATCATTCATTTTACTTCTTCCCTGGTCATAAGGGTCTATTTGTGTTTTGGGTTTACGCAAATATTCATTGAATTCAACAATTCAGCAATTACTATTCCTGCTTCACAGATGAGCAACCCAGGCTCAGAGTATCGTGCCTATGGTGAAACAGCTAGTGGAAATAGACTCAGGTTTAATCCAGTTCTGCACGATTCCACCACACCCATCTCACACTGTGCCAGGCCTCCCTTACGTGCAATCGTAAACATCAACTTGTTTGAAACTTACAACACCCCAGGGAGGTGGAGACCGCCTTTTCCCCCATTTGCAGATATGTCCATGGAGGCTCTGAGACAATCAGTGATGCGGTCTAGGTCACACAGCTGGTTGCCAACAAGACTGGGATCCAAACTCATATCTTCAGTCTCCAAAGTCTGTTTCACTATGTCACGCTATTTTCAGTTAGTGAATGAGGTCCTTCCTTGTGAAACTCAGAGGTCAGCAAAGCCAGTGAAGTTTGTCAAGATGTTCTGGGCAAGTCAATTTGCAGCCTGATGCCAGACATAAAGGGAGGTTAGGACCACTCAGAAAAAGTCAGCTTTATTTTGACTCCTAACTTAGGAAGACCACAAAGAGAATTTTCGAAAAAATTCAATCTGGGCTTTCGTTCTTCAGGAAACTTTTGGAAGAGGCAAATTAACGAACAGACATCCTTCTTTCCAATTTCTAAATGGATTGAGAACAGACACAAGGAGCCAGAATACTGTCTTGATATTATTGGTAAAGCTGCATCAGAGAACTCTGACGTCACTTTTTCATTCTAGAACTTGAGACCTCATTATCCAAACCAATTCCTCAAGCACAGGCGTAAAAGCTGGAATAAAGAGAGTGGGCCCTGTTTGGTCTGTTTATCACATAGAAACTAAAGCCCATGTTGCTCTTGGCCGCATGGACTGGCTCTGTCCTGTGGCTAACATTCCCAAAGGATGTCCGGCTCTCCCCAGGCTCATCACCCAGACTAGTCATTGAGCCCTCCTTGGGGAAGATATAAAGTGTGTGTGTGTGTGTGTGTGTGTGTGTGTGTGAGAGAGAGAGAGAGAATAACAGAGAGAGAGGTTGTGTGTGTGCTTCCTCAGAACTAATAGAAGGAAGTTCCCTCTTTGAAATAGAAGCTAGAGGAATAAGAGTTTTCCCTGTATTAGTCAGCAATCACCAGGTTATGCTGCGTAACAAACAGCCCCTCACATTATAGGACTTATAACTACAAAGGTTTGTTCTCATTTAGTTACATGTTGGTTGGCTGCAATGTAATGGCTCCATTCCACATCTTCCCCACCCCATCCTGAGATGCCTAAAGTAGCAGCCTCATGTTGATTTCTTGGCACAAGGGAAAAAAATCAAGAGATCTGCCAAGAAGCATGTGTATTTCATGTCCCACATGCCATTGATCAAATCAAGTCACATGGTCAAGCCCAAGGTCATTGGGGTGGAGATGTACAGTCTTCTCATAGGAAGGTCAATACTTGAGAACAAGAGTACAATCTATCTATCTCACTCTCTCGTAGGAACAAATCCACATCAAAGTAGAGCAGGAGAATGCCCTTCCTCTAAAGGAAGGCAAATTGTGTGGTCCAACTTCACTTACCTGGATCAGTGGGACCAGTGACCACGTCCAGACATGTCAGGAATGACTAAAATATACCATGTATATTAAAAATTTAAGGTGACTTCTAAAATGCCCTTAAATCTACCTCCATTTATTTTAATGTTCCCATCCTGGTCCACGTCACCAGAATCTCTCCATGATCTCTTTCCTTCAAGTTGTTCCCTCCAATCCATTCTCAATACTGTGGCCACAGTGAGCTTTCTAGAGGACAATCTAGTCTCGTCTCTGTGTAAAACACTTTTATGCCTGCATAAAAAAGTACAGCTAATATTTTTTGCTCATGTACTATGTTCCAGTAATGTTTCTGAAACTATATATATATGTAATTTTGTTTAATCCTCACAGAAACACCATTAAATACTGCTATTAGTACTAATACTTAATAGATGAGGGGCAGAGAGCCAGAAAGATTAAGTAACTCACTTGTTGAGGCACACTTTTGAATCCAAGAGTAGTGACTCTGTGATAGTCAACCTCCAAGATGGCGCCCAATTATTCCCACCTGATAACCTTCACATGGTTGTGTAGTCCCCTCCCACACTCCATCAGGGCTGGTCTGTGTGACCAATAGAATATGGCAGAAGTGACTTCTAATGCTAGATCATAAAAGATATCGTAGCTTCTGCCTTGCTGTGTTTCTGGGTTCACTCTCTCTGGAGATGGGCAGCAGCCACGTCATGAGGAAACTCAAGCAGCTCTGTGGAGAGGTCCACGTGATGCAGAACTGAGGTCTCCTTCCAACCGCCAGCAAGGAACTGAGGCCTGCCAACCCCTGTGAGTGAGCCGTCTCGGAATCAGATCCTCAAGGCTTGAGGTGACTGGCACCCTGGACAACCCCTTGACTGAAGCCTCATGAAAGTCTCCAAGCCCAGAACCATCTAGCTAAGCTGCCTCCAAAGTCTTGAGCCACAGAAATTGTGAGGTGATAAATATATATTGTTTTAAGCTACAAAGTCTTAGGGTAATTTGCTACCCAGCCACAGATAGCTAATACACTCTGCAACCCTCATGCTAAGCCTAGCTCTCAACCACCGGGCAGCCCTCCCTGGTGTCCCGCTACTATAGAGTATGGCAGATAGTGAAACTTTCTACAGAGAAAATTTAAGCTAGAAGAGGGACACAAGAAGTATGGTAAGATGTTACAATTTTAAATAGAATGGTCAAGAAAAGACTCAGAGAGAAGGCAACACTTGGTGAAAGGCCTGGAGGTGGTGAGGAAGTGAGCCCACCAGCTATCTGGAGGAAGAGAATTTGGGGAAGGAGGAACAGTAAGTGCAAAGGCCCTGAGGCGACCACATGTCTAGCATGTGGAAGAACACCAAGGAGGGTCATGTGGCTGTAAGAGGTGAATGCAGGGATGTGTAGTAGGAGATGAGATCCTAGAGGGACGACATCAAGCAGTAGCCTTATGGGTAATCGTCAAGACTTTGGCTTTTAGTCTGAATGAGATGAAAAGTCCCTGGAGGGCTTTGATCAGAGGAGTGACACCATTCAACTCATGTTAGGTGCCTTCCTCATCCCTAACAATAATTGTTGAACAGAATTAAGTAATAGTAGCTAATATTAGTTAACTAACACATTACATAACATACTTGACCTGAATTAAAGGTGCTCATAGGACATCGACGAGCATCCCCATTCTACAGGTGGAAAAACTGAGTCTTGGGGAGGTAAAGTGGCCCATATGCAGTCACATACCCAGTGAGTGCTGGCGCTGCAGTCTGAACCCAGGCAGTGTGCACTTCCTGATTCAGCCATTATTGCTAAAACGAGTAAAAGTCAAATAAGGGGCTGATGATCAATAAAACTGGAGGGCTCCTCTTCAAAACAAACTTAGTCCTGCAGGACCAACCCCTACTACGAGTTTATTGATCAAGACCCCACCATTGATTCTCTGTGCACTGTCCCCTGGAGGGGTCGCATGAGCCGGTGGCGAGAGCACGGCCGGGGCCCCAGATGGACTTGCATTTAATGTTCAACATTCCTTCTCAGGTGAACAGTGAGATGTCTCTGACCTCAATTTCCATGACTTGTATGAATCATGCAGCCTATGCTAAATACTAAATTAACACAAATAGCTATGATTTTATTGTAGTCGTTTTTTGGTGGGAATCTAAAATCTGAACCCACACCTATTGGCTTTTAGATGATTTTAGTCTAGTAGTCCATAAGGTGAACTTATATTTTAAGTGTTCTACTGTATCTGAGTGAAAAAAACAGATTTTTGCTCCTGTGCTAGTAACATCTCCAATGTTGCTGACTTTTGCCCCAGCCACGTGACTCCTCTAAACTATAGCCAACGTCAAAACAGCCCTTTATAAAGACAGACCCTTTCTGCCAAAACCATCAGCATTTAATACACTCCCCTCTCAGGGGCCAGAGACAGATGTGATTATGGAGAGTTTTTAAATGGTTTTGTCACAAACCAGACCAGTAACATTTGTCTTGCCACAGAATTTTACCCTCTAATGGGCATCTCCCTGGTTCTGCTGACTAAACTCCTTTTTTAAATGGACTCACTTAGTCACCCATGAGCATCAGTGACCAACACAATCCATCAGGGCCTGATCCTGCTTCCTATTAATGCCCACACATTGGTGCTTGGGTCCACCAAGCGCTGTGCACCATCATTTTCAAATGAATCAGTGGTTTCCCAGATCTTCCCAGGGAGCTTTCAAGTCATGATGTTCGTGCAGCCAAGACATTGCGCTTGAAAACAGTCAAGGATTCCTAGGCATGAAATATGTGACTGCGGAAAACAGATGTCAGAGTCTATTTAAGGACTCAGTCATATCAGAATATTTTGCAGATTTTTTCTTAGAAAGAATGGAAGATGTCTCTTTGCCACCTCCTAGTGGAGAAAAATGTCTCCGAGTAGCCTAACTCAAGCAGAGCCTTTGAAGGTCAACGTTTTAAAATAAAATAAGAACACTTGGGTCCTCGTGGCACATACTTGCAGAGGCTCAGCACCCTCCCCCATAACCCCATTGTGTGGAGAAAGTAGAACTAGAAAGACAGGCAGGTGCTTCCTCAGGCAAGGCATTTCTCTTCTTCTTGACCTTGTGCGCTTTTCATGGCGGCCAGTGAGGCGATGCTCTGGACGTGATGTCTGACATAGAAGACTAACAACAAAGAAGAGAGATTCAGACCCCAAAACTGAGGATGGAAGTTGTGAGTGGGGCCGGGGTAGTCAGAGGAGAAACCAGGGTCAAATGCTATGAATGTTGGACCATGCATCCTCTGAAAAGTCAAGTCAAGGAGAAAATAGCAAATGGGCAAGATGTCAACAAGGTCAGTCGGCATGATAAGGCATGAAAAGTAAGACCAGAAAGCCCCCGGAAACTTGTGCCCACACCCTGTATGAGGAGGATGCTAATTGTGTGGGTGGCCTGGAGCTCTGATAAAGTCAGTGTGGCCCTTTAAAGACCTCTCACCAGATTCAGTAACTACCCTGGTTTCCTGCTCCACTGTCACCTCCCTCCCCACCTGCTCCCAATGGGTCATCGACACTACACCTTTGTACTTTCTAGGCTGTTCCAAACCTCTTCGTCTTTGCTTATTCAAAGACCGTCAGGCATGTGCAACAATATCACTCTACAGGTGTAGAATGAGTGCTTACCATGCACCAAGGAGTGTTCCACGTGCTGGAGATCCACTGGTGAGCAACTGCACCTGGTGGAGTTCCACTCTCGGCAGGGTGATGTTATAAACAAGGAGACCTGCAGGGAATTACATCCTTGCAACCTGTGTTCAGTGCTAATGATGTGATGACCAGGGTACGTCACAGAGATGAACAAGGAGGATGGACTTGCATGGGGTGGAAGGAGCCTGTCATGCCGAGAGGGGACCAAGCCTGTCCTGCACAGAGAGGCCACTGCGCAGGAAGGCAGCAGAGCAGAGCGGGATGACACTGTCTGGTGGGAGGGTCTGGTGGGCCAGGATGGGGAGTGTGAGACTTGTTTGAAATCTAAGGACAATCCCTTTCCTCTACCTGCTGGTCCTTACCTTCCTGGAAGGAACTCACTTTTCAAGACTCTGTTGAGGTCCCCCACTCTTCAGGGAATGACTGCACCTGGACATGCCCAGGAGGTGGGCTCTAGGAGTGGAAGATAACGCCCTGTTCATTGCCATGTGCAAGGTCTCACATGGGGTATGGCAACCCATGGCCACCTGATGGGGAAGGGGGGAAAGCCATCGTGAGAGCCAGAGGGAATGGTGGACCGTGAACACCACGGCCATTGGTCCACCCTGCTGCTCTGTCTCTGCCCGGCAGTGCCACCTGCTATGGGCTGCTTTCCTGCGCTGTTAGAGTGTGCACACAGATTGCAAACTCATTCTAACGTATGGTTAAGCAAAAATCTATTTAAGGATACAAATAAACTTGTAATGCAGACAGGGTTTTAAGTTAAATTGATTGACTTTGGCTTAAGTGTTATTGTGTTCTCAGTATTTATATTGCACGCTATTTATTACACCCAGAAAGAGCTATGCGATAATGACATCTAGAATCAGAAGTTGTATTAAAACCCACCTGAATAGATCTGGATTTGTTGACGTGAGAAGTGGTCACAGTTCAATGGAGGCCAGAAAACTGGTTCTAGAATGAGCTGTTCTCGTGCTCTCTAATAAACAAAAAGTGCGTATTTGCAGGGCAAGTGAAATAACATTCTGGCTTTCTGGTCTTACTTTTCATGCCTTATCCATCCAGAGCAGGTATTACAACGCTGTATTTTAATGATAAAATGTGTTTTTAAGTCCTAATATTTATGTAATTTTCTGTTTATCTATATTTTCTACCTCCCCGACAGTGTGTTTCTACACTTCTCTCCCACTTGTCTTTAATGACGCACAGATGAGGGTTCTAGTGAATTTCCAAATATGGCAAGTTTTAAAAAAAACTTTTTTTTTTAACCAGAAGAGGGGGTAACTCCTCACATTTTCGTTTTGTTTCAAAGAATCTTTCTCATTCTCATCCCTCCCTCCCAACATACAGATCATTAGAATTTTTGGAATCCCGAGGGCAAAAACATCGTGGCTGACTCATATTAAATAAGATGTCGTACTGAGTAAAGTCCACCTGTGCCATCCTTGGACGGGTTTTCGAGAATTAGCTCTCACCTGCAGGATGGGTGGAGGGTTTCTTTTCCTCTCTACTTCTACTCTTCTGAAATAAGCGAGATGCAAAAAGGAAGGAAGGAAGAAAACACTGTGAGACTGTGCCATGATGTCACCTCATTACAGGTATAAAGACAATTCTCACAGTGAGACACTTACGTCATATCAGTTGTCCTGTACCATGTGTGTGAGTTGTGTGCATGAGCAAGAGGGTGAGAGTATGTATGTGCGTGTGTGGGGGGGGGGAGGGGGTTGTAGTTTACGCTGCTCTTACACAGCACATTTTAAATAAATTTCTTTGCGGATTTAAAGTGTCTGAATCCTTGGCTCTAACCCACCCTCTCGTTTTTCTGAGCCACCCAGCTTGCCTCCATCCATTTCCTAACATCCAACGTTGTATTTTAAAAGCCCTGCATGAAACCTCTCTGAGATTCTTTCTCGAGCAGTTTAAGAAACTCCCAATCCACCCCAGTGTGTTTACAGGTAAGGTTTGCAGATTAGAAAATGTTGCTTTTGTTGTTGCAAATTTCCTTTTTCCTCTCTTATTGTTACAAGGGATGGAAAGTAGCAAGCAATCACCTTCTAAAATGACCCTTCTGTCTCTCTCTGTGTATGCCGTAGGAGGTGTGTATGTGCTCAGTGAGCTTTCTCTCAACCACCAACTCCCCTGAGAGCTCCTCCTGGCTTCCTGGCCGGTGGACCTAACTGTCCAGATCAGGGGAGTGAATGCTTCTCTGCATTTGTCAGGCCCCATCTTGTGCCTTAGGGCTG
This sequence comes from Equus asinus, assembly GCF_041296235.1. Taxonomy (NCBI): domain Eukaryota; kingdom Metazoa; phylum Chordata; class Mammalia; order Perissodactyla; family Equidae; genus Equus; species Equus asinus. Next base: position 6,866,110 of record NC_091808.1, on the reverse strand, counting down.
GCTCCTTCCTTCCTTCATTCCTTCCTTCATCCTGCAAATATTGATGGCGTTGTCCCATATGCCAGAGGCTCCTCTGGACAGTCAGGGGCACTGGTGAAGAAGACAGAGCTGCTGCCCTCAAGGAGGTTACACTCTGAGGGGAGAGACCAACATGTAATTGCTGGGTGACTCTTGGTCTTGAAGCGTCAACAAAGAGGAGGGCGACTGGGGGCGCCCATCGCTCGTCTTGAGGAACCTGGGCTTCCCTGGAGGAGGTGCCACCTGAATCAGGCTCTGGGAGGGTAGGTGTCACCCAGGGAGAGGGTGGAGGGGCCGTGGGGGTCGGATCTGGGGAAGGGGACGTGCAGTGCAGGGCTGAGGGGCCAAGAAGGAAAGGCTGACATACGGGACAGGTGAGAGGAGGGGTTGGAGGCGGGTCAGTGATGTAAGAGGGGGACAGTGTGAGGAGGATGAAAAGATCTCAAGAAAAGCTGAAGAAGTGAATTTGACCTGGAGAAGAATCTGGGAGATGTGAGCGCTCCTTCGGACGCCTGAAATGTAATGAGAGAGGAAACTGATTCTGTGTCTTTCCACATAACAAAAAAAGAATTAATGACTGCAGGTCAGAAGGAGGAAAATTTGGGGATAAATATCAACAGAGACAATGCTTACTGAAGATGTGCAATGTGTCAAATGCTTCAGGTATGTTATCTCGTTTAATTCTCACGGCCACGCTATGAAGTGGAAACTATTATTATGCCTATTTTACAGAGCAGGTAACTGAGGCCAGAGCGGTTAAGAAACATACTTAGTATCATGACCTGCTAAGTGGTGGAGGTGGGGTTTGAACCTGGGAAGGCTGGTTCCCAAGCCTGTGGCAATGAGAGCCAACCAACCATCGGGTAGGCACCTTCCAAGGCAGTGGGGTTTCCAGCACGTGAAATTTTCTAGAAGAAGGAAATAGAAGGGGACCTTTGTGGATGCCTCCCCTACACTATACCTCTCCTGTCCCCCACAAACTCCAGTTTCCATTTGGGCATCCAGTGGTCCCAGGAAAGATGCCTGGACACCTTTGCTGTCGGGAAGAACCTGATCAGTGGGTGCACAGAGGGGTCCCCGTGGTCGCTGGGCTGCTTGACCAGGGCTCGCCTGAAGCTCATTACCTCTGGGTTTTACTGTTGTTTCTGACAGGGAGGTATTGATTGGAAGGAAGGCTGAAAGGCATCAAGGAATTACATTGTTAAATTTGGGAGGAAACCCGCAGATCGGACACATCTTGTGGAGAGAGAAATCGACCTTTCCGGGAGGGAGAGAGAAAACAATGAGAGACAAGAGGCAGATCTGAATTCTTCCAACCCTACAGGAAGCACAGCTAACCTGCCCAGGGAGCCGAGGCTCACACAGCCCACGCCGCTGCCCTGGCCACAGGCCCCTCCCCAGTGCTTAATGACAGTAGCGTTAGAATCAAGAAAAACCAGGTGCACACAAATGATCATCAGTGACGGGGTCAAGGAGCCGAGTTAGCTGTATCGAGGGGAAAGCTGGGGAGGGTTCAGGAGGAGTTTGTGCCACAGCAAGAGCGATGCTGCAGAGAAGAAAACGACTTAGCAGAAGAGGGTCACGCGAGTCTGTGGGCTCCGTGGCTTCTCAGGACCGCTGGCCTGAGCTCCCCCTGTCGCCTCCAGGAAAGTCCGGGTTGGTCACAAAAGAAATTAAGTAGTTCCGCATCAGTGTGTGTCCCCTGTTCTAATCATCGGCTTCTGTTCTGGAAAGTTGTGTCATCTGTTCTGAGCAATGACGTATGTTCTGGAAAGACTGTGGGCTGGGAGACGGGAGCTGGCTCTCCTGGGGTGAGGGGAGGGTTCCTAATAATGCAAATGCTGGCTGCATGGCTGGCTTCTCTGCCTGTCCCCTCAAGCACCACAATGTGGAGACGGGACCGTGCGTCCAAGGGTCCCCTCACTGGTAAGTCACATAGTTTTATTTTGTTTCTTGCAAACCAAAGCACCCACATGGATTAGGTTGAGGTCTGTTCTCCGTCTGTCAGGGCTGCTCTCAAAGGAAGCACTCCATTAGAAGATGGATCGTTGCACCTTTCTTTCAACTCTAAGATTCTATTATTTCCTTAGTATGGTTCAATGTAACATAGTTTTGTTGTTCTCAAAATGCAGGTGTGAAATGTCTTTGAGGACATAGTTAATTCTTTTGTCCTCTCGAGCATGTCTGAGACAAAAAGCTAGAAAACATTTTAACCTGAACTGCTACAGCTTTGTATCACTGGTAAGATTGCCATCACGGGTGCTGGAGCTGAAATTAGAAAGGCGCTTGCTGGTGTCCGCCTCAGAAAGCAAAATTCTTCATCTGATTGACACCACGGCTTCAGATGGCAAGCTCAAGCCAGTATATTCACATTTTAAATGATGGTACAAAGAAATTCTTCTTATCTTCCTGGGTTTAAAGTGCAGTAAGTGAATCAGGGAAATTCTAATTTAGTATTCAACTTTTATATGTTTGAACAAATGATCAAAATTATGGTTATTTTCTAATAGGATTATGAAGATTAACTTAGTCACTTGAGAGGGGTAAGTATTCAAGTTCAAAGACATGTATAATATACTTGCAAAGATAAGTGTAATTAATGTGGAAAGGGCAATGAAAAATTAATAGAATTTTAAGGTCAAAGATACTTGCAGAAGTGGATAATCCACAGTCCTTTCTTGTAAGACTCTGTCCTAACAAATTCCTTGATCTTGATGTTCTCCGATGTGTTTTTCGTTCTTTAGAATCTCCCAGAGTGGAGGGTGCAGACAGCATCCTTAGGGAGGGCAGTGGAGAAAACAGGAGCCCACCTGGTGACAGGAATCGCAGCCTGAGCATCTCGGCCCTCACAGTGACGGTGCTCAACGGCACCACTAGAGGGAGCACGCTGTACGCGACATCATAGTAACGAGGGCTGGAAAGGAGGGGGAGGGAGAGACAGAGCCACACACAGAGAGACAGAGAGAGAGAGACAGAGAGAGACAGAGAGAGACAGAGAGACACAAGAAGCACAGGGACAGAGATACTGAGACAAAGGCAGAGACAGAGAGACACAGGGAGAGACAGAGAGACAGAAAGAGGCACAGAGACACAGAGAGAGAGAGAGAAATTCACAAGAGCCTGGGAAGCTAAGACAAAAGAAGACCCAATGGCCAGAAGGAAAGTCCACTGTGCTGTTAGTGGAGTTGCCTGAGAAGCACAAGAGTTATTGCAAATCCTGTTGCTCTTCTGCATGTAAAGGCCCTAAGCAATTTTTGCAAAAGATTTCTACAGCAAATAAGCAAAGTGTGGTGTTATAGTAACCTCAGGTCATATTAACAAAGGTCAGGGTGTGGAAGTAGGGAATGGCCCGTCTTTCCCTGAGTAAGTCGTAGCCAGAAGTTATTGTTATTTTTTTTTTAAATCTGATAATTAAAGAAAGATGAGTATAAACACAACTTTATGAGCCTCAAAGTTAAGGTTAATTGAGTTAAGAACAGAATATCTCTTCTTTCATATACAAGAAAAAGGAAACATATATATATATTCACATATATATAACTATTTCTAAAAGATCAGAAATGAAAGGAACAATCATGAGCCCCCCTTGGAGAGAAAGAGCAAAACCACATGGCAGGACGGAATGAAACAATTGTTTGAATTCCAAAATTTTAAAAATAGGACTTAAATTCAATTTTGAAAAAAGCAGCAATTTCCTGCTTCTAAGAGGCTCACTTAAAGCCAAAGGCAGGAGAGTTTACAGCTGGAGGGCTGGATTAGATGCGGCAGGAAGAACAAGCAACAAGAAGACTTCGGAAAGTTAGTGGCGGGCACACGGGCATCTCTCTCCTCCTGTCCCGGTTGATCGCATCCATTCTCGGGGTTCCAAAACCATCAGTGGGCCAGTGATTCACACACTTGCATCTGCCTGGTCCTGTCCATCCACCTGCCTTCCTGGCATCTCCCCCAGGCTGTCTCATGGGGACCTTGAACTCAGCTGTGCAAACCGTACAGTGGATCTTGTCCCCAAATCTTCTCGTCCTCCGGTCTTTCCCGTTGATTCATTTGACACACACGTGCACGCTGTCACACACATGCACACACTCTCACACACACCTGCCTATCTCCTGGTCTTCCTTACCATCCCAGCTTACACATCTTTGCTTTAGAGAAGCATTTCCTGACCACCTGTTCCCAGCAGTTTCAATCAGACTCTTGTTGTGGACTTCTATACATCCTAGACTTTTCCTTAACAGGAGTTACGGTAGTTTATGACTCTGTGTGTGTGTGTGTTGTTGTTCAATGTCTGTCTCTCTGCTGACACGTCAGCTCTGGGGCAGCGAAGCGTGTGTGCATTTTGCTTCCCACCAAATGGCCAGTGTTCAGTGAGGTGCCGGGTGCAGAGGTGGCCTTCAATGCTTGTGGAATAAAGAAATGAAATAAACAGCCAAAACAGTGACACCCACCCAAATGTTCCCCAAAGAGAAAGGGAAGTAAATTGTCTGACCAGGAAATGGAGTGAAAACAGAATCATTTAAATATTTCTCATGAAATGTTTTTACTGACATGCAAAAATGCTAATAATAAAATATTAAGTAAAAATAAAATATAATTCAAACATGTGTCTACAAATATCTGTAGATATTTATTTACCAAGGAACTCAGTATTGACTGAGAAAGTGTTCGAGGATGGATGACATCATAATTTTAAACAACCTATACAGAGTGTGCTTAAAGATGACATAGATACAATTTTATATAAAATGAATTGTAACTAAGTAACAGGATCTTGATACTGTCTTCTAACTCCCCTTCCATCAAATCAATAGGAAACAATTTATTTGATGTTAAAAATCCTTACTAACCAATTCTAATCCTTCTTGCTACATTCCTTTGTGTCTAAGCATTAGACAAAGATGAAATGGAAAAGTGACTCAGATCAGACTCCTTCAGTGGTCGGCTCTGAAGGAAAATTCTCGTTGCCCTCAGCTCTTACGAGTCACCACATTAATAAGAGGGAAGGTGACCTTGACTGCTCAGGTCTCCAGTCTGGCGGGACACCAAGCAGTTGGTGCCTTGGTGTGTGTCCCCATCAGGCATCCTTCACCCCGAGCCCCACCAGGTCTCCATGTCAACCTAAATTCCCACACACCGGAAGTGGCCTGGAGGAAGATTCCGAGCTGTTCTGGGTGTGTGCACTGTCACATATATTAATAGAGTTGCTGTGAAACTGTTTGGGCTGAAAAAAGCACAACAAAGTGACTCAGTTGCAAAATTCTTGCGTCAGCTATTGCTGAGTTGGTCTCAGTCAGCAACAGAAGACACTGGAAATGTCTCGAATTGATTGTAGGCCCAAGTCAGCTTTTAGACACCGGCACATTGGTCAGGCCCAGAGGTCACTGGGAGTGGAATCCCAGCACAGGCTGCAGTGAGGACGCTGGACAGAAGAAACATGGAAGGGACAAGTGCACAGCGTTATCAGCCAGCAGAGGGCCCAGAGGTCACGACAGGAGATGAATTCCTGCTAACAAGCTCAATGAGCCTTTTTGGGGGTCTCTCGACCCTGCTTCCCTTTGCCAAGACTTTCTCCATCTGAACACAGACTTCCAACAGGCTTTTCAAGAGCAGGTGGGATTCTCTCTAGGGTGCCCCCACCCTGCAGTGTGGTCAGCTATTGTAGGAAGACTTCTGGAGGCTTCTGAGCCGGGCTGAATGTTCCACTGAATGTCTCTGCGTGGCACAGTTCTTTCCCATGCTGACGAAAAACCGTCTACTGGAATGAATTTGACTCTTAGGATGACCAAGAATGCTCAAACTTCTCTTTTTAAAGAAAAGTGTCCTAATATGTAAGGTAACGCCTACAGCCAGAGCCCTTAGACTTGAATCTTAGCACATGGCTTTCTCAGCCCAACAGTTCCAGTTTGCAGAGGCAGCACCAGGGCCATGAGAATGGGCTTTGGCATCAGAGGGTCTTGACTTGAACCCTGAATTCACCCAGCTGTGCCACCTTGGGCCAATCACTACCGTCTCCAAGGTTGAAAGGTTCCCCCCTTTAACATTAGAACAAGTGCTTCTATTTCATAGGGTTGTTTTAGAGGTTAAATAGATCATGGATAACATGGTTAGGACAGCACCCAGGCCCTGTGAACACCCCATGTGTGTTTGCCCAGAAGGACGTTGTTGAGTTTGGACACTGCTCTTCGAGAGCATCAGTGTGAAAGAAATGCCGTGTCCCGGATCTGGAGGCCGGGCTGTTCCTCTTATACTGAGCCTGTTCTTCAAGAAATGGTACCTTAGGCTGGACGGGACCTTCTGGGAGAAGCATTTGGACTGTTGAGAGTCATGAGTGCACATGAGAACACTGACACCGTGGGGAAGGATGGGCTTGCCCAGAGGAGTGTCCAGCAAAACCACGAAATTTAGCAGGAAGAGGAGACATGGAAGGCCCTTAGGGGGACTTGGTGAGAGAGAGAGGAAGGGAGGAGACCACCAAGTTCAAGTCAACATGGGAGAGTCAAGAGTAAAAGAAAATCTCTAGACCAAGGTAGAATGGACACACAGACAGGTGAGGGGAGGCCAGGGCAGTGACCCACAGGCCCCAGGAAGGAAGTCTACAGGGGTATTAGTTCACCGCTGAGGGGGGCAGAATCCAAGGACCCCATGTGAGGCTGGAGGTCAGAGTGAGGTGCTCTCCATGGGATCAAGGGCTGTGCTTATATCTCCTCCCCCAGGAAAGAAAGCTCCGGTGCTCTGTCTCCTGGCATGGCAGCCAGAAAGCAGTTATCTGCCCCTAATGAATGGAGAAAGCAGACAGACACTGATGTCACCAGAATCTGGACATTCTTGCTGCTTACCACTTCCAGGTTCTTCTGAGGTACCATGTGCTCTTGGGGTAAGAACTCAGAACTTCCTCTGAGCTGCTGTCTCTGGACGATCTGCCTGAGAGTATCATGAAATTGAAAACCAGAGAAAGGTGATTGCTTTCTCTGGACAAAAGAAAGGAAATATAACCCAATGCCAAGAGAGCAGACCAACTTTGCAAACAAAGCACACACAGAAATCAGGGGCCTCAGAAGAAAGCCGGAAAGTTAACAAATTGGAGAATCCAAATCTGACGAGAGCAGAAAAATAGAGAAAATTGAAAAATGGTAGTTAGGAATCAAAATCATTATGGATAAAGGGCCAAGCTCAAATTTGGAAAAGAAAATTATAGTTATTGAAATAAAAGCCTGATAAAATGAGATAAATAGTAAGCTGGAAAAAATTTGATGAAGGAACTGGAGATTTGTAAGATAGAACAGAGAAAATAAATTGGAATGTAGCGTAGAGAGACAAAGAGATAGAGATATGAAAGAGAAGACATTGAAAAGCTCCACATATATTAAACAGAATGAGGAAGAGACAAAGTTATATAAGTCCATGGCGAATTATTTCTGGAAGACAAGGAAATTATGAGCCCCACAGCCTGAAAGAACGCATTGAGAACGAAATAGGATAAATGTACAAAATTCCACATTTAGATGCATCCTAATGAAACCAGAGATCAGAGATGATAAAGTTTTTCAAACTACCAGAAAGAAAAGACATTTTGTACTAAGGAATGGCCATCAGATACACAGCCGATTCCTCAACAGCAAAAGAGATGCCAGAAGACAATGGAGAAAATGTTGACGGAAAATTCCATGCTCAGCTGAAATGCCTTTTAAGAGTTACGGCTATGTATAAATATTTCTAGACATCTAAATGCTACAAGTCTGATTATCTGGCCAAGATGCCGGAATGAGCAGATATCAAACAATAGGAGCATGAAAAATGAGAGGGGAGAATTTGAAGGGAAGTTAAAAAGTTCTTGATGTTGATCTGGAAGGTGAATTCAACATTATCCACATTTATGTGAATAATGATTTATGTGTAGGTGTTACGGTTCACAATAAAAATGTTTACTTTTTTTAAAGCTAGTTTCCTTGTCTTGTTCAGGAGAGTTTGATTGAATTTAGATTTGACTTTGGGGAAATATACAACACTAGAACATATATTTCTCAATGTGACTTTTCTAATGGTGGGAACCTCTCAGTGGCAAAACATAGCTGTTTCTCTTTGTGTTTGTTGTCTTTCCTTCTTGAAATGCTGTGAATTGAATGTGGCTTTTTTTTTCCTTTTGGCAATGCCAAGATCTAGCCTATAATCACTTTCATTTTGCACACGGCAATAAACATTCAATTAAAGTGCCCAGCTCACAGGATCAGAATCCACTAGCTAACTCACCAAGCTGACATAATTACTACCCTGAAACGCTGGCTTAGAAGAATAGCAAATTACAGTTGTTAAGTTATCCACAGGAGGGCTCTCCTGATGTTCCAAACACAAAAAGAGAAGCTTGGTTAGAAGTATAAGGAAATAATTTGGGGAAAAACGGACTGAGCCTTCCCAGTTTAAACAGCATTTCAATAAATTATAAGATTCAGATGAGTGCCACATCTGATACAAATTAAACTTCAGCCTCACGATGATGTACACATTTATAACAATCCAGAAAGACATATTGGTGCAGAACAAGTGTCTTGATAAGCCAGTAGTCTGAAAGCAAATGGAATAATTTCAATACAAAGCCCGGGGACCAACAAGCTGGTTTTCTGAATATTTTATTGTCCAGTCCTGCTTTTACTTAAACAGTCTGATAACTAAAGAAGAGGCAGCTGGGAAGGTAAAAACTGGAAGAGCCATTATTTCTCTTCCTCTCTCTCTTTCTTCCTCATTTGCTCATTTGCTAACAGGGCTATTAACAACAAAAACCGTGATTGAATTTCGAGGGTTTGACGGAGCACAGCCCCTTCTGTCTTGAGTCCTGAAGCCGTAGAAAAATGAACACCAGGAAGGTAAGGAGTCAACACATTTATTATAGGGAAGCTGGGTTGAAGAATGCAATTTGGATTCAATGGAAGATCATGGTATTTTACACTTCTACCCCAAACGAAACTTTCCTGCTCAAAGGGCGGGCAGTTGGAGTCTGCAGAATTCTTCCCTACGTTTGTAGTGAAGGACTGCGGGCTTCGCTCGTAAACAGGCAGCTCCAAGAGAGAGCTCTGTGCAGACCAGGCAAGAACAGCTCTCCTCACTCCTGTTCCACCATCTGGAGGTCAGTCTTTCCAGAGGGCTGGAGAGAAGGGAGGAAGCCACCTCTCCCGTTCTTCCTCGGTTGAGCAGAAGTGTTGTTAAAAGTTCTAATTCTATGGGTCAAGGAAAAAAGAAGGGTGCTCCATCCTTATTGTCTGTGGATTGGCTAGACATTATCTTGATGCTCTAGATGTGGCAAATAATTTTTACTTTTGATCAAATTATGTTTCCTAGTCCTAACTTATTTGATCTCAATTCTATAACTGAATATTACCAACAGCAGTACATATGGCCCCACCTTCCACCAAGACCTAGCATAGTGAACTAGTGTATTATGCTTCCTTTCCGTTTCTTTTTACTTCCTTGCAGTTCTATTCCATTATTATTATAATTACGACTATTATTACTTTTGGTGAGGAAGATTGGCCCTGAGCTAACATCTGTGCCAATCCTCCTTGATTTTGTGTGTGGGATGCCACCACATGGCTTGATGAGCAATGTATAGGCCCATGCCCAGGATCCAAACCCATGAACCCCAGGCAGCCAAAGTGGAGCACGTGAACTTAACCACTATGCCACTGGGCCAGCCCCTCTGTTCCATTATTAATAGTGAAAGGAGTCAAGATAGGAGAGCAGAGAAGTCAGAGGATATGATCAACCAGTCCCTTTAATTCTACTCAGCTGGGGAATGGGACAATGACAGTGCTGGAGGTGTCCACGGTACTAATGAAAGGTGACCTAAATCATTTTGACAGCTGGTGAAAAGGTGGAGGATTCAGAATATTCAAGGTTAGGATGCACTGAGTAGGCTGGTGCTCAAGCGCGGCTAAAACCAGACATTCGATTGAGCAATTTTCCTACCTAGACTCCTGAATGATGAGTGAAAAGGACCTCAAATGATGGCTCTGTGCAGGCTTTTAAAAATCTTTCTCTATTTTCTTTTCAAATACAAAGTTTCTTAATTTTTAATTTTTAAAAATTTTTTATTTAGGAACAATTATAGATTCAGAAGTTTCAAAAATAGTACAGAGAAGTGCAGTGTACCCGTCACCCATTTTTCCCCAATGCTCCCATAACCACGTGTATATAACTATAGAACAATTTCAAAACCAGGAAATTGACCTTGGTGCAATCCACAGACTTTAATCAGATTTCACTAGTTTATACATATCTGTGTGTACATGTGTCTAGATGTATGCAGTTTTATGACGTGTATATTCGTGTAACCGTGACCACAATGAAGACACAGAACTGTTCCATCATCACAGAAATTTCCCTCACGCTACAAGTTTCTTAAGGTTTTAATGCTCACCTAGTTTAGTAATAAGATTGGTTTCTTACTGAAATAATAGATTGAGTATAGCATGCATTGTTCTTATATACATCCCAGATAAAATCATTTGCTGTGGGACCAATGTGCCGTTTCTCATCTGGAAGCTGTTTACTCTAATTCCAGACAAAATTGTGAAAAGGAATTGATCAATCTTGGGGTGTTTGTTCTTCCAAGGAAAAAACACATATGGTAAGTTAACCCAAGTATCCTTTTCACCTGGAGCAATGCTGCTTGGTTAATGGTCATTGGAAGTTGGGGGTCAGTGACCTCTCTTGACTCGACAGCCCCCTGACACCCCAGAGGCACCTGAAACTCAACCTGGTTGACACTAATCTCATTTTCCTTGCCCGCCCCACTAGCCATACCCAGACTGCTCCCCTCTGGTCTCTCTCAGTGAGCGGTGGCACCATCCACGCTCCAGGCTCTCTGAGTATCCGCCCTGACTCCTTCCTTTGGGTTATCTTCTTCATCCAATCCAGCCTATGAAGACTTCCCCTTGAACGCTTCAGAATTCCCTGTGGTCTCTCCATCCTGTTGACATGATACTGTTCAGGATGCAAACGTCTTTTACCTGGATCTGTGCAACATCCTTCCAAATGTTGGCTCTGCCTGCACTTGTGTCTTCCTGCAGTGATCCAGCCACCACGATACAGCCACAGGGCTTCTTTTAAAGAACAAATCACATCACATCAACCCCAAACCCATCCTGCTTAATAAAGCTCATTGCCTCCCATTGATGTTGCGAGCAAATTTAAACTCCTTAGGATGGCTTACAAGGACCCTTATTATCAGACTCCTGCCAACCCCTCCAGCTGCCTCTCACCTCTCCTCCTGGTGTGTTCTCCTTACATGTGGGCCACCCATGTGATGGTTCCTCTGCCTAGAACCAGGACTGCTCCACCCTCACCCCTATTTCAGGATCAGTCCCGCTTACTCTTCTGGTGTCAGCTTCAACACTACTTCGTCTGAGAAACCTTTTCCAGTTTTCCAAGCATGTGCTTGCTATGTGCTGCCTCTGTACACATCCAGCGGTGAGAGCTCCAATAGAGCCCTCAGCACAGCGTATTATAATTGCCACCAAGAGTCACTGTCCACCTCTAGGTTTCCAGCTCTAGCAGCACAAAGATCCTTCTCATTTGTCTACGTTTCATCCTGATGAAAATGGAGCCTAGGCAGAGATACTCGATCAGGGTGGGGGGAAAAGTGATAACTGTATGGAAATAGGGCACTATGACCCCACGAAAGTAGGATAAAGAAAGACTAAGCCTCTTGACAAGATGATGAGGAACAGAATATTTATACAGTCTCACAGTCTCATCCCACAAATCACTCACTAATTTCAGAGGGAAAACATGCCTTCACAATGGAGAGACCATGCAAGCACCACCTTCATCAAGCGATCAGACTCAGCCACCTCGTTTATGTGCACCTAGTTATGTGCATCCCTGGATGCACGTAGGCTATATGCCCCCCACCCCCCCCCCCCGGATGATGCACATTGAAGACCATGATGTCATCCATGGAACGTTGCCAGCAATAGGTGTCCTGAATCTGATCATGAGGAAACAGTCAGACAAATCCAGAGGTATACTGAGTGCTCATAGGCATATTGCTATGCACTGAGCCACCAAGTAAAATGTATGTCCCATTGGTCATGGGCAAGAATGCTTAAAATTCTCATTTCTAGAAAGGAAGTCCATGAGTTTTGTTGATGAGATTTCTTGAGCTTCCTCGCTTCTTGCTCTTCCACTGCCTGGCTACTGGGCCCTGACACCATTTTGTTAGCTTTCTAGTGTCCTTCCAGTACATCCCCCTTCTTGCTTCTGTTAATCTGAGTCTACAGCAAGCCAAGAACTGCGACAATTACAGTTCCATGCTTCTATTTGGTGCTCCCTTCATCAGAACTCTCTCAACTACTGGTCACGGAAACCAGCTCAAACCAGCTTAGGCACAAAAAGACAATTTATTGCCTCATATAATTAAAAAGTCTGGTCACATCAACAAAATAAATCATCAGGTTTCTGTTTCTTGTTCCATCTTTCTGACATCTATCTTCACATGGAAGGGCTAATGGCTACTAGAATCACAAGACTCACATCCTATCAGTTGAGTGGCCTGATGCTGATTAATAGAAAACAGCTATCTCTATAGATCTGGCAGAAAGGTCTCAGGGAAGAATCTCATTAGTCAAGCATGGATGGGATGCCCATCCTTCAGCCAATCAAGGCAACCAAAGCAATGGGATACTTGATTGGTCAGGCCTGGGTCTTATCCCACCCTTGTGGCTGAATGGGATGATATCCAGACTGCTCAAACTACAGGAAATGGGTTTCCCACAGGGAGGAGCATTTTTTTTTTCCACCAGAAGAAGGGGAAAGAGATGCTGTGCAAGCAAAACCAATGATCTATGGGCACCAACAATGGGCTAAATACTATTGAAACCCAGACAGGTCCTCTAATGAGCAATTCTGAGCTCAGGAAACAGTAGAGGGTTTTGGGAGCTGATCAGGACTGCTTGGATGGAAAGAGCATTCTCCCAGAGAGAGGTCTATACAGTTCATGATGAGGTTCATAATTTCCCAGAGATAAAAATCTTGGGCAACTGCCAAATGGCTAAAATAAACATTCTGCTAAGCCACCTCTCATACATATACTTTGATTTGTTGAATGCAAACTTTTACCCTGTTTTCCACCAAAACCAAGAAGAGTCAGTCTAATCAGCTGGATTGACATGGTTCTTTTCCTCAAGGGGGTCGTAGCCTGATGGAAGAGACAGGAGACTAGACAAGCAGAGAACACTTCGGTAAGGGCAGTGAGAGGAGAGGGCCAGGGGCCTAAGGAGGAACATCCTTATCAAACTGGGGAACCAGAGAAGGCTTCTGGGAGCAGGTGAGTCTACTGTGCAGGGAGAGGATATGTTGCTCTAAGTTTCCCTGTCTGCCTGTGAGCATCACCCTGAGAGACATCTAGCTATGTCCAAGAGAGTTCCGAGGAATATATTCAGAAGGACAAAGGAATCAAGTCTGTGCCATATGGGAAAAGCTGCAGGAAGCAGAAACGAAAATCTTGAAAAATATTTGAAGGGCAGCCTTGGAGCAAGAGATCTGGCTTGTGTGTAGCCTCAAGAAGCACCACAACAAGCCAGTTCCTGGGAAAACCCACAGGGAGACAGAAGTCGCTTCTAGAGAAGAAAGCATGTTCTAACCAAAGGCCATCCTGGAAAGCAAGGAGATATTTGGGGAGGAAATGAGTTTACCATAACCAAAAGTGTTTGGGGACAGGTTGAAGGGCTCCTATCGGAGACGTAACAATAATTAAACCACTGTGTTGGGGAAATGTAGGAGGGATGTAATCTTTAAGAGCCTGGAGGTAGCAAGATTTCCGTCAACACTCAGAAACCTATTGCTCTAGCTGTCTATTAATGCTCTTTAATATGTTGTCCATTTAGAGTTTTCATAGCAAAATATTGGAGGATATTTGCCTTACAAATAAAAGACATTCAAAGGCCTCTCTGCTTATGCTTTCTTAGAACCCCTCCCCCATTAGCAATTTATGCAAGGTCACCACCAGTATAGTTGTCTGGGTTAGTCGCTGTGTTTATGACCTCTAAATCTGCAGGAAGGTAGCACAAAATAGGGAGTCTGTAAATGATTTTTAGCGTGACATGAGAAAAGATCCCAAGCTGGTTCTGCAACGGCCTTGTCATGACACACCTTTGGACTATACTGCATTCACTGGAGCTCCTGCTCCTTTTTCCTCTTCCCGGTCTGCATAATTATTGGGTGGAGAGCTGTGTGTACAGACAGGTGTAGTGGAAAATTGATTAGCCCATGAGAAAAGCAACTTGGTGCCTCTCATCTATGCCATTGGACAAGTCACTTCACTTCTTCCTTTCCTTCCTCAAAGTGAGGATCGAAGAACATAAAAGAAAATGCTTTGATTTTCCAAATATTAATGCTTTCAGGTTTATATTGTGTTTAATTTTGTACTTTGTTAGCCTTCTCTGTACACACACACGAAGTCATCTCAAGTGTAAACCTGGGTTTTAGCCTGCAAAATAGAGAAATGATTTGAGGAAGGGAGTAGGGATGAAGAGAAAGGTGGAGATGAAATTATACAAGGAGATACACTCAAAAACACTATAAGTAAGTCCAGATGAAATCCTAAAACATGTTAAAGTAATCCACAGGAAGGCAAGAAGGGAGAAACAAAATGAGAACCAGAGGAGACAAACAGAAAACAAATAATAAAATGGTAGACTCAAGCACTAACATATCAATAATTATCTTAAAAGCAAATGATCTAAATACACCATCAAAAGACAGAGATTGACAGAGTGAATACAAAAACACATCTAGAAGAAACTCACTTCAAATACAATGATACAGGCGGGTTGAAACTAAAAGGATGGAAAAGATATATCATGGAAACATCAAAAGAAAGGAGTGGCTATATTAATATAAGAGAAAATAGACTTCAGAACAAGGGAAATTACTAGAGACAAAGAGAGATATTACATAAGGATGAAAGATCAATCCACTAGGAAGGTATAATGATCCTAAATGAGTACACACCAAACAACAGAACCTAAAAATAGATGAAGAAAAAGCTTATAGTGCTAAAAGGAGGAATAGACAGATCCACAATTATAGTTGGGGACTTCAACACCCCCCTCAGCAACTGATAGGACTACTAGCCAGAAAATCAGCAAGAATATAGAAAATCTGAGCAATACAACCAGCCAATAGGATATAATTGACTTAGATAAAGCACTCTGGTCAACAAGTACACAATACACATTTTTTCCAAGTGTCTATGAAACGTTCACCAAGATCAACCATATCCTGGTCACAAAACAATCCTTAACAAATTTTAAAAGAATTGAAATCACACAGAGTGTGGTCTCTGATTGCAGTGGATTCCAACTAGAAATAAATAATAGAAAGGCAACAGGAAAATCTATAACCATGTGGAAATTAAACAACACACTTCTTTAATGAAAACAAAAATAGAACATATCAAAATAGTGAGATGTAGCTAAAGCAGTGCTGAGAGGAAAATTTATAGCAGGAAATGCCTATATTAGAAGTGAGGGAATGTCTCTAATCAATGGTTGAAGTTCATACCTCAAGAAATTAGAAAAAGAAGAGTAAAGTAAACCCAAAGCAAGCAAAAGGATGGAGATAATAAAGATAAGAGCACATATCAATATAATTGACGATAGGGAAAAAAAACAGAGAAAATCAATAAAACACAAAGTTGGTTCCTTGAAAAAGTGAATAACATTGATGAAGCTCCAGCAAGACTGACAAAAATAAAAAGAGAGGAAAATTTAAAAGCCACTTATCCCAGTAATGAAATACGTAATATTGTCATATATGTATACATATCCTGCAGTCTTTAAAAAGATAATAAAGGAACACTACAAACAACTTTATGCTCATGAATTCAATAATTTAGAAGGAATGAACCAATTTGTCAAAAGCTCCAACCTACCAAAACTCAACAAAGATGAATATATAATCTGAATAGCTTTATCAACATTAAATAAGTCGAAATTGTAACTTAAAAGCTCCCAAAAAGGACATCTTCAGGTCCAGTTGGTTTTGCCAGAGAATTCTACCAAACATTTAAAGGAGAATTAACGCCAATTTTATATAGTCTCTTCCAAAAAATGGAAACGGATAAAATATTTTCTGACTCATTTTATGAGGCCAGTATTACTCTGACACCAAAGCCAGATAAAGATAGTACCCCCACAAAAGTACCAACCAATATGTTTCTGAAACTTAGATGAAAAAATCCCCAACAAAATATTATCAAACCAAATCCAATAATGTATGAAAAAACTTACACACCATGACCAGGTGGGGTTCATTCCAGGTGTTCAAGGCCAGTTCAAGATTTTAAAATCAATCAATGTAATCCATGATATCAACAACCCAAGGAAGAAAAGTTATATGATAATATCAATTGAAATAGAAAAAGCATTTGATGAAATTCAAAACCTATTTATGACAGTAATTCTCAGCAAGTTAGGAATAGAGGAAATTACCTCACCTTGGCAAAGAGCATCTACAAATCCTGCAGCTAATATTATACGTCATGGAGAAGACTGAGTGGTTTACTTCTAAGATCAGAAACAAGGCAAGGATGTCTGCTCTTACCACTCTTATCCAACACACTACTACAAGTTCTAGCACTATAATAAGGCAAGAAAAAGAAATAAAAGCCATATAGATTGGAAAGGAAGTAACAAATCTGTTTCTGCCTGCAAATGACATGATTCTCTATGTAAAAAATCCCACGGAATCTATGAAAAACTCATAGAACTAATAAATGAGCTCAGCAAGGTCACAGGATACAACATCAACACACAAAAAGCAGTCACATTTCTATATGTTCACAGTGAACACAGGGAAAAAGACAGTGAAAACACAATACCTTTTACGACCATTTCAAAGAAAATAAAAATACTTAGGGATACACTCAGCAAAACATGTACAGGATCTATATGTTGAAAATTATAAAATGTTGATGAAAGAAATCAAAGAACACCTAAATACATGGAGACCATAGCATGTTCATGGGTTGGAAGATTCAACATAGTAAAGATGTCAATTCTTCCAAAATTGATCTGTGGATTTAATGTGTTTCCTGTCAAAACTCAGCCAAGTTTGTTTGTTTGTTTGTTGTGAGGAAGATTGGCCCTGAGCTAACATCTGTTGCCAATCTTCCTCTATTTTATGTGGGATGCCACCACAGTCTGACCTGATGAGTGGTGTTAGGTCCGCACCCAGGATCTGAACCTGCAAATCCTGGGACGCAGAAGCAGAGTGTGCAGACTTAACCACTCCACCACTGGCCAACCCCTCAGGAAGGTTTTCATGGGCAGAGAAGATTGTTTTAAAATTTAGTTGGAAAGGCACAGACCCCAGAATAGCTAAAACAATCTTGCCAAAGAAGAATAAAATCTGAGGAATTACTCTACCCAATATTAAGCCACAGTAATCAAGACAGTGTGGTATTGATAGAGGAAGAGGTACAGCGATCAATGGAACAGAATAGAGAAGCCAGAGATAGACCCACACAGATATGCTCAACCTATTTCTGACAAAATTGCAAGAGTGACTCAATTGGAAATGACGGCATTTTCAACAAATAGCATTGAAACAGCTGGCCATCAATAGACCAAAAACTAACCTCAACCTAAACCTCACATCTTGTACAAAAATTAACTCATAATAGAACTTGGATTTAAATGAAAGATTTAAAACTATAAAACTTTTAGAAAAAAAATCATAAGAGAAAATCTTCAGGATTAAGGATATGCAAGCATTTCTTAGACCTGACACCCAAAGCACAATCTGTAAGAAGAAAAATTGATAAATTGGACATCATCAAAATTAAAAATTTTTCCTCTTCCAAAGCCCATATGTAGAAGATGAAAAGACAAGCTACAGACTGGGAGAAAATATTTGCAAAACTCATGTCCAACAAAGGACTAGTTTCTAGAATATATAAAGAACTCTCAGAACTCAATGGTAGGAAATTAAACAGTCTAATTAGAAAATGGAGAAAAGACACACACAGATATTTTACTGAAGAGGAGATACAGATGGCAAAGAAGCACATGAAAAGATGTTCAGTATCGTTAGCCATCTGGAAAATGCAAACTTATACCACAATGAGATATCATTCCACACCCATCAGAATGGCTAAAATTTAAAAAATAGTGACAATGCAACATGCTGGTGAGGATGAAGAGAAGGTGGGTCACTCATACATTGCTAGTGGGAATGCAAAAATGGTACAGCCACTCCGGGAAGTGGTTTGACAGTTTCTTATAAATCTAAACATGCAACTACGTATAACCCGGCAACCGCACTCTTGGGCATTTGTCCTGGAGGAATAGAAACCTGTGTTTACAGAAAAACCTTTGCATGAATGTTCATAGCAACTTTATTTGCAATAGCCAAAAGCTGGAAACATCCCAGATGTCTTTTAAGAGGTGATTGGTTAAATAAACAGTGGTACATCCATACTGTGGAATTCTACACAGCAATAAAGGTACAAACTATAGATACACACGACAACGTGGGTGAGTCTCCAAGGAGTTATGCTGAGTGAAAAGAGCCAATCTCAACAGGTTACATGCTGAATGATTCCATTTATACAAAATTTTGGAAATGACAAAAGTTTAGAAATGGAGAACAGATTAGTGGCCACCGAAGGTAACGGACTGGGTGAGGTGGGGAGGAGAGTGGGGGCAGCCACAGGGAGTTGGGTGTGGGTTTAACAAGGGCACCAGGAGGGATCCTTGTGGGGGCGGAATGTTCAGTATCTTGACTTTGGTGATGGATACACGCAGTAGACACGTGATACAGCTGAACTAAATACACACACACACACACACATGAATACAAGTAACCCTGAAAAATCTGAGCCGGATGGGTGGGTTGTATCAATGTCAGCATCCTGGCTGTGATATTGTGCTACAGTTTGGCAAAATGTTACCACTGAAGGAAGCTAGGTAAAGTTTTCATAGACTCTCTCCAGGTTATTTTTTAAAACTGTGTAATCTACAATGATCTCAATGAAACTTCAATTAAAAAAGATACGTTTTCTCTCTGGCAGGGCGCCTCATTCTCAATGGAAGACCCACTAGATTTTGAGGCACCAGCAGAAAGTGACCAGTTAGAAAACACAGATTTTTGATGGGTTCTCTTGAACCCATTTCATCACAGGTCCTGTCATCAACTCCCACCCCTGGCTGGTTCTGTTGATACATCGTCCATCACTCATGCTGCGTACAGGCATCCCCCAGCACCAAACAGGCCACAGGAGGAAAAACGTCTTGGGAAATTCGGGGGAGAGGGAGAGTCTTGGAAGGACAAATGAGGACCAGGTGGTAATCTATAGTTTCTGTCACAACTGGAAACCACAGTAAAAGTCACTGCTTCCTCCAGCCTACAACAATAGGCATGCATGGGTACCGACTAAAATGCACACAGAAGAAACAAAGAAGCCCTAAGACTGAATGAACCATGGTTTCTTGTAGTGCACAAGAAGGAGAACCCACTTCTACTCACAAAACTCTGGTAACTGGCTCCTCCGGTCTGTTCCACGGACCAGCAGCTTCAGCACCGGGGAAGTTGTTAGCAGTGCAGATCTCAGGCTTCACCTAGAACTACTTACTCGGGATCTGCATTTGAACAAAGCCCCACCTTAAATTCTGAGAAGCACTGTCTTTGGGCAGCTCACGGATGCTCTCTAACTTAAAATCACTCTCACCTATTTCCAGGTGAGCTTGTGTGAGTTGACTTCACCTGAGTTAATCTAGGAATAGTCCTTAAGGTCCGTCAAAGATAATGCATCACCAAAACATCTTTATAAAATATCCATTTTAATTTTCCCCTAATGGCTCTTGACCACGTGGCTGGAATTTGAGAGTGACCTGGCGACCTGGTGGTGACCTGGCAGCCTCACCTGCTCCCTACTGAAGGCAATTTGATTGTCTGGGTGGGTGTCTCCTTTCCTCACCCCTTTGAGGAGCCCTGAGCTCAGTTGGAGAGGATTGTCCTTCCCCAAGAGAAGCTGGGTCTTGGGACAAAGATACACAGATATTAACAAGCCTAATAAGCCAAAATTCCTGTACCAATTCTGCCTATTTTCTAGACATTTCTAATGTTCTATAATTTCCTCCTTCTGATATAATTAATACATGACCTTGTTTCTGCATTCTCCTCGAGTTTCACCACCCACCTCCTCATCGGTATGATTCATCTTGATCCTTTTTATTAAACTCCTAGAGAGAGAGAGAGGTGTCAACTGTTTAAAAGGTATTCTGGGCAGTGTTTCTGGATGCTTCCCTGCTTCCTAATCTGACCTCTATCACACTGTTTTAAAATGCGCTCCTTGTGATATTTCCCATGACTTCAGTTGGTGTTCAGAGATTTGATACTGAAGAAAAATAAAGAGCTGATGCTTTTTTCCCGAACAATAAGCTTACTTCTCAAAAAGAAAATTCTCCGGTCTGGTGTGAGAAATCAACTTTCCAAAAGACTTGCGTAACTTCTAATTATCATCTTTCTCACAGCTAAGAGAGGAGCTGGACAAGAGAGAGCTACCAGCCAATGAGAATGAGGGATATTGGCCCAGAGATGCTAAAAATACAGCGGGGCTGGACATTATATTCAACTTGCCCTTTTAGTGCGCACAGAGCACAAACTAAAGATAGCTCCAAGCAGTAGCTGTAGGAGGCCTCAGTTTCAAAGTTACTCGGTTCCAGTTATCAGAGTGAGAAATCAAGGCCGACCTCTGCCTGAAGCAATATTTCCTTTCAGTAAAAGTAAAAGAGAAGGTCTGCCTAAGCAGCGTCCCCTTGTGAATCCAGCCTACCCCAAGCACCTCGATCTCACCACCAGCAGCAAGGAGCATATTTAGAGGTGATGTTCCACAGATTTCGGGTATATGTAGGATTTGAACCTGCTGGTCACGTGATGTGTTTATACCTGAAGCCAGCTCGGCAGATATTTGTAACTCCTGTGCACTCAAGACCTCCTACCAGGTACAAAGCTTGTTTAGACATACCTGACACTTTACCTGCTTCAGAGATAAATGCAGGCACTTCTGTTATTTTTCCAAATTGATGCAAGGCTGCGGATGCCCTAATTAGCTAGAAATCAAGTATTTTACCGTTGAATCTGCAAGATCAAACCCAGTCTCATGCAAATTATCCAAATTTTCTCCATCCTGGGGCTGCCATTCTATTCCAAAAGTCTGACTTCCCTTGGTAGACAGCACGAAAGAACTAAACTTGCAATCAGACCCTTGCCACAAGGGGTCGCTGTTGAACAGGGGAGCAGCATCGCCTGGTGGATGCTCCTTCGCCGTGGTTCAGATGCCGTGGACAGCCCACATCCCGGCCGTGCTGCCGCGGTACCCCATGCTCACTCCACGTTAAAGGCTCTTGGTTCACCTTCACATTCTTAGCAATGCTTCCCAACCACACCCCTTTGCACTGTGTCAAAATGAGCCACTCTGCAAATACTCAGGCCAGAGATGCGCAGACTTCAGGGCCCTGAGAAGCACTAAGACAAGCTAATTTATTTAAAAATGCACACTCCCAAGGTCTTCCCCAGCATTTTGTAATTCAATACATCAGGGATGAAGACCAAACACACATTTCTAATAGTCACAGGAGGCCTGTGGACACAGATTCTCTGCAGACCACACTTTGGAAAACCCTGCCTTACAACCGATGTCAGCCTAGTTTATCAGCCCAGACTTCCGTCCTCTCTCAGGAGGTCCCCGTGTGGACTTAGGGCCTTTTTCTTCCAGTGAATCTTGTCTGGGCCACCCCACTATACTCCAACAGATTTTCCCCACTAAGAGACTTGGGAATAAGGATCTGAAGTTTTCACCCTTTTTTTAAAAACTAGGACCCTTCTCTCCACAACACACACGCACACAGACACATGCACTGTTCCTATGGGAATGTTCCTCTCTCAGCCTTCAACAAGAGCTTTACATACGCAGAGGCAGCCTGGCTCCCCAGGCAAGGGAACACCTGTATAAGCAAACAGGGCCCTGGGCTGATACCTCACAGAGCAAACGAGGCTTGTCCCAAAGTGACTTTCTATCACTGTGAAGACAAAGTCCCAGAAGCTTCTCTCCTTTAAATAAAATAAGGGACTACGAGTGTAAACCCCATCTCTGGCTCATGCATATGTGGCTCAGTCCTTAACTCACTCTCCCGCAGGCATCTCCCTGCAGCACTGCAGTCGCCCTGAGGGCAGGACCATGTCTGTCCTTGTCGTGACTCTCTCACGAGTGTGGCTCAGCATGGTGTTGGGAGCATAGGAGACGCGTTGACAAACATGTGTCAAATTTAACTTAAACCAACTGGACAACCACCTAAGTGCCACTGTCAGAATTGGGGCTGTTCCTT
The DNA here is from genome assembly GCF_041296235.1 of Equus asinus. Lineage (NCBI taxonomy): Eukaryota > Metazoa > Chordata > Mammalia > Perissodactyla > Equidae > Equus > Equus asinus. The sequence goes on along the minus strand of NC_091808.1, from coordinate 6,843,713 downwards.
AGGAACCTCATGGTCCCCTGTACTGGTCAGCAAGGCTGCTGGCTGACCTGTCCAGTCTCGGACCTTCTGATAAATGGCAGGACCGGACATGCTGGGCTCTGGGCTTGGGTGGGGTTGTATGTCTGGTTCTGGCCACTGAGTTGTGAACAGAAGGGACGAGTGTTACCTCCAGTCCATGCAGTTAATTTCTGGCATGAGACCCTCCAGGGCTCGCTTTCCCTCCAGCACAACCTCCAGCAGCATCTAGGAGGGTGACTTAGCCTGAGTTCCTGAGTCACTATAAAGAGCATAGTCTCTTGTCAACATGTCCTGTGGGTGAGAAACGTTCTTGTGCTGTTTTCCATGAAGGACGATGGACTGTTTGTTACAGCAGTGTAGCCCAGCCTGTCCTAACTGATGATGTAGCCAGAGGCCAGGGCAGGTCAGAGGATCAGGAAATCATTCCTGCAGAATGGGGAGCATGGGCAGGGGTTAGGGATCAGGCCACAGCCATCAGTCTAGGTGACAGGGACCCCTGGGCTGGCTGTGTATTAGGCAGAGAGCCACGGCTTGCCCCACCCAGTGATGCATTGTTGGCACATATGTATGTATGAGGGGCACTTGTTTCCCCCAATCTCTCCAGCCAACGGGTCTGCCTCTGAGCCACTGCCCAGGCCTGTTCCAGCTCCACAGATCTGCTGGTTTCTCCCCTGCAGACCTGCCAGACTGCTTTGTCCAAGAGAGGCCTTCGAGGAGCTGTGTTCTGGAGGATCACCCAACAGGTGACTCCTGAGGTCAAGTTCACTGGGGACTGAAAACAGTCAATGATCTCAGGAGCTTAAATATCGATGCCTCCTTTTTGCTTCTCTCTGTCCTATTAGCCCAAATGCTGCACTCCAGGCAGAACCAGTGGCCCTGGGAGGCAAACGGCTCTCAGTGTCATTGCTCCTCTTCCCCTCTTTATTCTATCCTACCTTCCTCCAGGCAACCAGCATTCTCATTTTCTCTTCCTGTCCACACTCTCAAGGCTCTGCCAGGTCCTCAGACCAGCTGCAGAACCTCTCCAAGCCTCACCCTCCTCCGGGGCAAAAATTGGACCCATCACGTCTAACTCACACAGTCACTGTGAGCCACACTCGGTAAAGCACCTGAGACCCAGAAGATGCTCAATGACAACCTACAAGGTCTTCAACCTCCTGAAGGAGCCATGACTTTGTCCCTGTTGACGAGGGACCCCAGGCCCAGGTTGGCCCGCATATCCCCATGGGCGCTACCCCGTCTGGGCCACTGGAGGCACCTGGACACAATTTAGACACTCGCTTCCTTTATTTTAGCTCTGCAGTTCACGGAGCCGAGCCCTGAGTGTGAACTGGGCCCCCTCAATAATTTACTAAAAGCAAGCTCGGAGGAGACTCATCGGAAGCTAATGAAAAGAAAGTTTTCTCTTCTCTGCTTTGAAGACAATGTCAGGAAATCCATGGCTAGACGTGTTGCTCAAGACCTGTCTGATGCATTTCTCTTCACGCCCTGGAAGAAGCTTGCTATCCACTTCTACACTCACTTAAACTAGCATCAGGGGCAAGCAACGCCCAGAAATGCCAAGGTCCACAGTTGCGGGTGCCAACTGAAGCAAGTAATAAATTCCTTGTTCTAAAAAATGTAATTTATTCCTTTGTGTTGTTCAGTAGCTTTTAAAATCCTACTTACCCATCCCTGTTTCATTACAAATACCTTCCTCAGAGTCAGAGAAATTACAGCTCATTATCTTGCCTAATTTGCATGCTTCCCAATTATATACGTAGCAATACAAAACACAAGAATACAAACGTTTAGCTGCAAACAATGATTTAAGTCTGAAATAAACGACTTCCTTCATTTCCATCACCAGTGTAATTCTCGATCTGGTCGCCAGACACAAACGAGAGCAAACCCATTTTGGACAACGGAGTTATGGTTCTTTGAGGGGCTCTTTATTCCCTAAAGCATCACACCAGGGAGAAGGCGTTTAGACAAAGACAAAACCCACGCAATAAAAATACCTTTCAGCTGTTAATAGGAAATTCAGATGGCTCTGTTGCAGGAAGGTTTTTCTGGCTGGGAGCCTCCCAGTTTCCAGCACTTCAGCCCTGAAAGTTCTGGGATTGGAGGGAGGGGGGATGTTTTGCTGGTTTGGACTGGGGCGTTAGATGGAGGAGTTAAGGAGTCAGAGGGGTGGTGGTCTTTGAGCAGAAAAACAAAAGAAAACGCTTGCACTGTATTCCCACCCACTGGATCTGCCATGTTGGACTTGAGAAGTTCACCCTCAAGGGGTCAAGAAGACCCCTCTCCCACCACCTCACTCCCACGGAAAGCCCCTCAGAAATCCCACCTTTCCTGGCTTGGACCCCATGGTCCAGCACTGAACTCAGGTTTACACAGCCAACTCTCATTTCCCTTTTCCTTCTCTCCCTCTCACCCGTCTCCAGCTCCAGGACATTCCAAACATCTGTGTTCTCCGCACTAGGCACCTACTTAGGAACAGTTTGAGATGAAATCCATTACCAAGGCACTCATGCCACAGCAATGTCTAGTTTCCTGTCTCAGCTAGGTCTTCAGTGTTGCTTGGCAAATTTTTTTCCTCATCTTCCTTCATCTCTCTTTTCGTTCTCAGCCACAGATATACCGGATAGTCACCATACGAAGTGCTAAACAGGAATATTAGTGTCCTAGGGCTTTCAGAAAAATTGCTGCACGTGTGGTGGCTTAAAACAATGGGAATTCATTCTTTCACAGCTCTGGAGGCCAGAAGTCCAAAATCAAGGTGTCAGCAGGGTTGGTTCCTTCCGGAGACTATGAGGGAGAATCTGTTCCATGACTGTCTCCCAGCTTCTTGGGGTTGCCAGAAATCCTTGATGTTCCTTAGCTCGCAGATGCCTCACCCTGATCTCTGCCTCTGTGCTCACAAGGGTTCTTTCCTTTATGTTGTCTGTGTATGAGCCTAAATGTCTTATGAGAGCATACTTATCGAGTTAGGGCCCATCCTAACACAACATGACCTCATCTTAACCCAATTATACCTGCAAAGGCTCTAATTCCAAATAAGGTGATATTCACAGGGACCAGGAGTTAGGGCTTGAACATCTATTTTGTGTGTGTGTGTGTGGGGGGGGGGGGACACACAATTCTACCCACCCCAATAGATGTCTGGTATTTAGAAGGACTTGCTAGATTTTAGCTTTCTTTTTAAGAAATCATTATCCAGCCCCTCTACTCTCATCAGATCATTTGCATTTTCTTTCCTAGAGGAAAGACCATTAAGTAAGTAATTCTCAACTGCCCCTGCCTCCTCCACATCACCTCACTCTCCACTCCCACCTCACGAGGAGCGCTTGTGTTTCCAAGGCTGGCCTTCCATCTTAGTCTCTCCTTTATCCCCAGTTTTCTGACTACACTGAAAACCGACCTGACATCTCCTTGATTAAAATTCCACCTGAGGTACCCGCTGCCTCAAGGGTACATCATTCCTTTAGGAACCACTAAGAGGCATGTCTCTCTTGGGAAGCCAGCCTTCTACCCCCGCATGGAGGTCATCTTAGCTGGCTTTCCCAAGGCATGAAGTTTACCACACCCCTTGCCTCACCACACCTCCCTGCCTCCTACAGATAGATTGCTGCGAGGTCCAAGGCCATTGCCCCAGAACCTGGTGAATGTGCTGGAAGAGCCACTCCATGTTGGGGAAGCTCTACTCCTGACTAATTTTCAGGGTGTTGTTAGCATGTTGCCTTCTTTGGCCATTTCTCTGGGAACCATTCACTAAACACTTTTGTATGTCAAGTCTTCCCAAGCTTCTGATTGTTTTATTCCATATTTCACAAACCTTTAGGCTACAGTTAGTGGCAATCTGTATAAAATGGTCAAGTAGCTTCCTTTGGCTTCTAAAGGCCATGAAAACACCCCATGAAGCTGGGAAGGATTAGATTTGCACGGACAATTGACAGAAGGTTTTAGATGGACCGTGGAGTAGGAGGCATCTTTGAGGCATTGCAGAGACCAGGGGTAAAGGAGACTGCAAATGAGTGACTGTCACTTTTCTTCCCCCAAAAAGGTGAATAAGATGGGATCTTGCAAACTATAGCTCAATGAGCTTGACATTGATCCCCCAAATAATTCTAGAATGTACTATGGAAAGAGTAGTTAATGAATACCAATTAAGGAGCCAAGGAGAAGTTTACCAAGCCACACCCATTTCCTTCTGTGACAGGGTTGGTAGGGTTTTGAAATGGGCAGATGAAGTGGCCCTAGATTCATTGACTTTCTTTCTGGTGTGTCCCATGATGTCGCCATTCCAAGTGCCCTACAGCCTCCAACTGAGCACCTTCAAAGATGGGGAACTGATTACCGCCTAAGGCAGGTCATTCCATCTTTTAGCTGCTTTGATTGCTGGGAAATTTCTTTTTTTCTTCTACTGAGCCAATATTGGGCACACTATGGCCTCTACTTATTGCTATTAATTATTTACAAGTCCATCATGCAGAGGCCATCACTGCCTGCATTCCAACACTGTGCTTCTCTCCACTTAGCCTGACATCAAATCAGCAGTCTTGGAAGCCACATCTCTCTATGGACCTCTGCTGAGCTTCCTCTCAGCTAAAACACCAATGTGTTTTAAGTGTACCAGTAGCTAAGTCATGGGTACCATATCTTTAGCATACTGTTGGATTTCTTGTTAAATGCAGGATCTGACATTATATGTGTGGGGTTTTCTCATATTCTGTTCAGTTTCAAGCTCTAGCCCAGGAGTTCCTAATTAAGAGTGGGTTCCAGAATCATCTGCAGAGCTTTCTCAAAATACAGATATGTGCTCTCGTTTTCAGACTGAATAGGCCCATATGACACAATATTTGGTGCCCACAGGGAAGATGAATCATTTTCTCCATTTGGAGGACCCAGGAGCCCAGAACATAAACAGCAGCCTGAACAGAGGGCTGCACCTATATACAGAAGGTGCTGGACTAGAGGGCGAGGCAGGTCTGAGAAATATAGCTTTATTACTGTTATTATAATTCAGTTGTCACCCTCAAGCTGGTGCATTCCAGAAAAGCATGGGTTATTAAAATTGAAAAGCAGACAACAAACTAGGGAATAATATTTGCAATAATTTTAAGAGAGAAAGAGCTAATATTTTAATAGACTCTGAGTTCATAAATGTCAACAAGAAGAACAGTGGAAAGCCCAGAGGTAAACATGCTAACGATGTTAATAGACAACTTACAAAAAGGGAAATAGAAATGATGAAGAAATAGAGAAACAAGGGCATAATGTGCCCAGTGACCCAAGAAATGCAAGTTGCAACAATGTCGAGACTGTTTTCAGAGTTGTTTCTGTCTCTGTTCAGTGCTCTCCAAGCACAAGGAAGCAGCAGTTATGCACTGCTTCCAAGAATGGACTGGCAATAACTTCCACTTCGGGGAATCTATCATAAAGAAGAAAAACCAACGTTCCAAAAATATTTATGCCCTGATATTAATTTTAATGACATTTAATAGTCTTTTTAATCATCAAAAAGTGGAAAGAATCTAAATGCCCAACATTAGAGGGATGGCTGCATAAATTATGGGTATCTCCTGGAGAAAGCTATCTGTATTCCTGCCTCTCCTGTGAGCATTCAGGATTTCTTGTTCAAATCTCTAATATTCTCGACCACATTGCACTGTGATTGCCTATCTCCCCCCTTGTCTGTGAATTCATGGCAGGTATGCTTTTATTTATCTTTTCATCCTCAGCTCAATGCATGACTAGATATTCAATAAAAGTTTACTAAATGAAGAAGAACAAAATATATATGGAATATCCTGTAACTGCTATAGTAATATTTAAGTACAGCCGTGTGTTGCTTAACGATGGGGATCCATTCTGAGAAGTGTGTTGTTAGATGATTTCATTGTGTGAACATCACAGAGTGTACTTACACAAACTGAGATGGTATAGCCTACTACACACCTAGGCTATATGGCACCAATGTTTTAGAACCACCATTGTATACGCGGTCAGTCGTTGACTGAAACACGCATTGAATGACTGTATGTCATATAACAAAAAATGCTCATGTGATAATGATGAATAAAAAATGTCAGAGTGTATTTTTGTATTCATAATCATGAAAGAGTTCATGTTTATTAAGTGCCTTGGGTGTTAAGTGTAATATGTATAATATATATTGTTTCTTTTAATCCTTATAATGATCCTTTGAGTGTCCATCTTTTTTTCAGGTAGGTAGCACTTTTATCCCCACTCAACTGATTAAGAAGCCAACATTGGGGTGTTAAACGCAGTCCGGATAACCCCACCAGAAGGTTCCTTGCGGCACATCCCCAGGTTGTCTGACCCTGCTGCTGACCTCTTGCACACCATGCTGTATGGTCTCTAGTGTGAATTCGGCCAAAACGGAGTCATCAAAAACCTGCACTGGAAAAATATTGTGCAAAATCCACCATGATTAACCATGATTGCCTTTGCTTGGTCGGATTATGAGGGGTTAGTTTTCCTTTTTTACAGATTTTCTATGTTGACCTTGTATGACATTCACAATGGGGAAAATAATAAATACTTAAAAGAAAAAAAAGAGCAGTGGTGATTCAAGGAACATGCATTCACTGTGAACTGAAAATCTGGCTTAGATCCCACCCAAAGGGTCCCATTTGCTGAGCTATTAAGAAGGCCTTGTCAATCAGCCAGAGCCAGATTGCCAGGTGGGCAGGTTGCCCCTGCCTTTGGGGCACCAGTGGAACTGTGACAGCAAAGCCAAGAGAATATTCCAGCTTGAGTAACTTACGCAGAAGTCAGAAAGTCTAGAAAGAAGCTATTTAAATGTCAGGACGCATTTAAGTCTTGCTGTCCAGTTTGGCGTGGTCTTTCTTTTCATGACATGAGGCATGCTGGGACTGACCCTGCCGGTAGTCAGGATTTCTAAATGTCTTTATGCGGCCAGGTGAGAGAGGAGCATTCTGCAAGGTGAGTTCACAGGATGGGCTTTGAGCAGAGTTGAGAGTTCTGGTATATTTTGAAATCATAAATCCAGACATGGACGGTGTAGCAGGCCACAGAAGGGCTCGAACTAAGGGAGGTTACTTGTCAAGTGTTCAAGATGTCCTGGTCTTGGTCCCATTGGACGTTTCTCTGATGCTGTTAATTGGGGAAGCCGACACTCGCCTTTCAAAGTGCATCATGCCAAGGAATTGAATTCAAAATCACGTCAGCAGGATACAGCTGTATAGGCTCCAGGGCGGCCGGGCAGCTATTGAACATGACATCAGTAGTCCTGTTGGTGTTTCATTGTAAGTTACCATTAATTTCAAGCTGATGCCAATGAAATAGGACATTGTGACAGGCTAATGGTTTCCTGCCCCATGCCGATGGCAGCTGAAATGTTTATTTTCCTAGCTGGAGACATTGATCCCACAGCCAGGGATCAATTACAAAGACTATGAAATGAATTACGACTAATTTTAAAATAGTTTGCAAAAACGTAGCTGCGTTTCACCAAAATGTGATAAATGTTCACTGAGTCTTTGTTAAACACAGAGAATTCTCAGTAGGACAGCAAGAGTAAGAGCTGTTTGTTTCAGGTATACAGAGGAAAACGGACAGTTTTCTGGAGCTTACCACATGCTTTTGTGAGGCAGTGGGATTTAGAAGGATGAAGACGTGCTTTCACTTATTTTGTTAACTTTGAGTGTCGAGATCCAGCAAAGAACCAAGATTAAAGAAGGGACATTGGAAGAGCCAATTCAATTCTCAGATATCTAGATCTTTCCTAATGAGATCCTTAGCCAACAGTGGATGTGAGGGAGGAAGAGTTTGAACAATCATTAGTTTCTTTCGGAGCAGATCTAAAAACATTAGATGAACAAACGTGTCACTCTTCCTTCTCACTAAATTGACTATTTAAAACCTATTCCAGCCAAATTCTACACCATTTTCCCATAACCACACAACCACACACTCCGTCTCTGCCCCCGCCCAAACTGTGACTGCACAAAATCGCAGACACTCCTTTCCACTGAATGTCTAGAACGCTAGTGAACGCCCCAACACACCATTCACAACCCACACAATCGTCCTTTTGTTTGGTCCCATTCACAGAATTTCCTGGCTTGTGATCACCTGATCTTTTTCTAGCATGTGATTCCAGCAAACTGACCCATTATACTTTAAAGTTAAGTTAAAAATATTGATCTGTCTAGAGCCAATTTCCTCTAATTACATCTTTTGTCCACTAGTATTGTTTTAAGACATGTAAAAAGTTATTGCAAAAAAGTATTTCCCTTCTCTTTCCAAAGTCATGCCCAGAGTATTTGCATGACCCATGGACTGTGATTGTTGTACATCGTTTTTAATCAACAGAGATATATGAGCACCTCTTGACCAATCAGAAGTCAAGCTTTCTCATAGGAGTTCGAAGAGATGTCTGCATTCCCGTGCTCATGGCAGCATAGTCCACAATGGCCAAGACATGGAAGCAACCTAAGTGTTGGCTAATGGAAGAATAGATAAAAAAGTTGTGGTATATATATACAGATATAATTTAATATTATTCAGCCATGAGAAAGAAGGAAATTCTGCCATTTGCAACAACATGGATGGACCTTGAGCACATTATGCCAAGTGAAATAAGTCAGACAGAGAAAGACAAATATTGCACGATATCATTTATATTTGGAATCTAAAAGCTGGACTCCAAAACAGAGAGTAGAATAGTGGTTACCAGAGGCTGGGGTGTGGGGTAATTGGGGAGCTTAGTTTAAGAGTAAGAACTGGAAACTAGTAGATAAATAAGTCCTGGAAATCGAATGCACAGCATAATGGTTATAGTCAACAATACTATAGTATAAACTTCAAAGTTACTAGGAGACTAGATCTTAATTGTTCCCACCACAAAAAAGATCTGATAATTACATGACGTGATAGAGGTGTTAACTAACACTACGGTGATAATCATGTTGCAATATATAAATGTATCAAATCAACTAATCCACACTTTGCACACCTTAAACTTATACAATGTTATTTGTCAATTACATTTCAATTAAAAATAAAGTAGAAAAACAACTCATTAAAGAAAAGTCAAGCTTTCTCAAAATTTCATCCATCCTGAGTGTTTGCTATTCTTGTTTTAATTTTAACTTTTAGAAACCCTGAAGGAGCAATGAAAAGATTCTAATTGAAAGGAAATTACGGACATACTTTTTTTCTTTTATCTTCCTATTTCTGCTTGCTTCTCCATCCCTACCTCCAATCAAGCAGATCTGTGGCTTGAGCTAAAGAGGAGGAATGTGACAGGGCAAAAATGATAAATAAACAAAACAAATAAATGTGAAGAAAGCTGCTCTTTAAAAGTCAAACACCTTAGAGCACTAGACAGGGCTTGAGCACCGACACAATGTTTGAGAAATGTGAGTAAGATTTCCTCAGAGGCGGGAAAGATTCTTCTGGACTCGGGGCAAAGCAGGCAGAAAGAAGCGAAGAGAGTGTGAATGTTGGTGGGTCTTAGGAAGAGCACCTCTCCCCCGGGATCCGAGGTGGCCATGGGGAGGGGGCGCTGAGAGGCAAGCGCAGCCCTGGGGCTCAGAGTAGATGGGGCTGTGGGCAGCCACGGAGGTGTCTGTGCCCCAGGGTGGCCCTGAAAGAGAAGCACATTTCTTCCCCCTGTAGTGATGCCGAGAGCTACACTTGAAGGATCCAGGGGGATAGACAGGTAGATCTTGGCAGCAGTGTCGATGCCCAGCCAGACCACCAGACGCACAGCTGGAGTTGAAGAGCGTTGGGCTTATTGCTGCATTGCCATTAATGGAGGAACCCCAGGGCTCCTCAGGAAGAGGGGTTAGAAAGAATTTGTTTTAGAATCTGGGCTTGCGTTGGGTGATTAGGGGGGAAGACTCGAGGAAGTGGGACTTTGATCTAGATTGGATCCTCCTGGGAAGCTGACGTGATTCTGTGAGTGGGTGTCTCTACGTAGAAGGAGGAGTGGAAGAAGTGAGGCTCAAGCTGTAACTGGTGAGAAAAAAAAAAAAAAGAGCAGTGGTCAAGCATGGCAGCCACCATAGAGGATGTTTGGTCATTTTTGTGGCTTAGACAATGGCCATGTTTTGTCTGTGTCCAGACGTGATTATGGAGTGGGCTTGTCTGCTGATCACAGAGTGAACCTCGTGTGATGTTGATGCTCCATGAAATTGTGTTCAACACAGCACTCAGGCCGAGGTGTGAGTGCCAGGCCAGCTCCTAGCAACACTCAGACCAACTGATAGCGCCAGGCCAGCTCCCTCTCTCAGCAGTGACCTGTGCACATCAGCACCTGAGGGCAGCTGAGGGCACACCTGCACGGGTTGATGGCCAAAATCTAGACAGCCTTGTCCTCCGTCCCCCCAGGCGCCTGGTAGTATGTAATTTCCCAAAGGACCTACGTTCCATCCGGGAGCAAGGAGGGAGGGCCGAGTAGACTGAGACTGTTTTCTTCACTCAAATGGAACTGAGCATCCAAAGAGAAATCAGTATGAAGCTAGAGAAGAAAATAAATCATATTTCCTGCGCACCAGAATTGGGGCCAGAGAGCGCTAACAGTCAGACATTACATGTCTATACCCTGGGCAGGTAGCAACCCTAAAATCAGAGCCGTGTCATTTTGAAGCAATGGCCCTGGACTTTCAGAGGTCCCTGCTGATTTCAGAAATACCAGTGGCTTGAGATGAAGTTTAGTTTCAAGGTTTTCTGCAGAATGTCCTACATTCCCCAGACATATCAAGGATGGCGGGCAGAAGAAAAGAAGAAAGAGCCAGTGGGGCTTTTTTAGCATTTACTGCTGACCTTAATTCTTTGATTTCCAGGAAATTCCTAGAAAGGATTAGGGGCATAGAGAGATATGTGTCAGGTCCTTAACATAAAATTGGAAATTCTTTAAAAAATAAAAGCCTGAAACTTTATTCTCAGAAAGGAAAGGGCAACTCTTGTGACACCGGCTCTATGTATCAGGACAGGGACACTTGGGTACCACATCCAATGGAAAGTTCCTTTGGGTGGCCAAAAATTCATCTGCTCAGGATGTAAGTAGTTAGAGGGCTGGAGCGCAGAGCAAATCAAAAGAAAATCTCCTGAGTAGAGAGTTTTGCAAGGCAGCCACTCTGCATTTAGACAAGTGTCACTTTTCACCTGTTCACTTGGCTTGTAGCAAGACTCACCATTTCCTGCAAACTGCACCCAGAAAGAGAGCCAGTGGTGAGCAGTGCAGCAGCCAAGGAAGGTTCCAGGTGTCTAGGATTCTGGAGGATTCTAGAGAAGGCAGTTACTCTGGACCTTTCTCACCACCAGCAAGTCAAGGTTTAAGAGGATGTCACTGGACATTCAGGCAGGGAAACCAGTCATGGCTTTGCCTTTAGACTCAGACAGCTGCTTCCCAGGACCTTGCTCCTCCGAGGCTCAGAGCATGCCTGGGTCGAGGGAAGTTGTACCTGAACTGGTGGCTGATCTTCTTAGAGGAAACGGAGTCAAGGTAGAAAGAAAGACAATCGTCTCAAAAATGGGTGGTGGCACCAACTCATTCCAGGATGGAGCTGAGGCTTCACTGAGACCACCAGATCCAGGTGACTTACCTGACCCCTGAGAGCTGAGGCTCATGACCACCACACAACATGCCTGGCTTTATAGGATGGGGTATCATCCTGGGAAACCCATGTGTCACAGTGACCTATGCGGCTGGGATGTCTGTGTTTGCTGGTGTATTTGTGCCTATTTACATGTGCACAAGCGATGGAGTTTCTTTTAACCTCCTTTTCTTCCCCCTTTTCCCACCTCTCCTGAGGACAGGCCCCTTTAGAGTAACACAGATGACTCAAGCGATTAAGAGATGAGCGGTATCAGCGAGAGAGGATGCCGTCCTGTCACACTTGACTCTGGAAATGATGACGATCCAAGGCAATGAGATTTGCCAGGCTTGGCCACAAAATACAAATAGGATTTACGATCCTGGTCCACAAGGAGCAGGGGTGGCTGAAAGCAGGACTGAGGTGGGAGAGTGGAGGAAAAAGAAATAAGGTGACAGGACACCAAGCCAGAGAGGGCTCCTGAGCTCTTGTATGGGGTGGACACTGGGTGGGCTGCAAGGTAAGGAAATGGGGCCAATACAGGAAAACTTCCCACCAGCCCACTGTCAAGTTGACTTCCGTTAAGCGAAGTTCTTTCTGATAATGGACGTGGCCCGCAAAACTTCTGGGATGGCTTAGCTTGCTACGCGCACACACACACAATATACATGCACACCACACACACAACATACACAGACAACACACACACACACACATTTGTGCCTCAATTTTTCTCTGGGTCTTTCCGAATTTTCTATACCTGGACCCACCTTCTGTTTCTTCAGGAGCGCCTTAGTGCTAGAAAGCCAGAGAGAAACATAGGCAGCCATTGTGCGTTTTGTGAATTGTTTCGCCCTGCCCATTTCATTTGTCTTCCATCGTAGAAGTTCACGGAATGCTGTCCTGCTGAAAAGGCAAGAATTGATGCCGGGTGTGGGAAGCCCGGATGAAAGTCATCAGCCTTTTTTGCCTTTGGGGAATAATTTGTAATCAAGAGAGAAAAGTGCTTCGTGTTTTCCTCATTCCACCAGCCGACCCACAACACATCCTCCTTTTAACCCCTTGTGCGGCCTTCCCTGTTTCTGAGGCTGTGTGCTTCTCTTCCGTATCTCAGGAGCTGGGGTTCTGCTGACGTGGATCAAGCCCCACTCCTGGTTGCAACTGCAGAGAACTTTTCTTTTTTGCCTTCTTGACCCCTGTGCTATAAGGCCTGGCCGGACCCTTGGGCTGGGCTCAGAGACACGGTACCTTTCCTGCCAGCCAGATGGAACCTCTCTCCTTCTTCCCCCTACACTGGAAATCGTGGCCATTACCCAGTGGCAATGCGCGCATCAACTTCTTCCTCTAAAAAAGCAGCTAATTAAGAAGAGTTCAATGAAGAGAGCAGCTTGCGAACGTGTACCTGTGATTCTTGTCCCTAACAGACCCTGAGGTTCTACCAGCTTTCTGGGTAAGGCACCACCACTGCATTAGATGTTGGAAGGGAGCCCCTCCTCTGAAAACTGGGTGTATGGCTAAGGAAGCCTTTTTCTGGGTCTCTAAATATCCACGCTTCTCAAAATTTTCATAGAGTCCTCCTTTGGAAGAAAGGCCAATTGTCTGTGCATGACTGTGGAGGTGGAGAGACCTTCTTTTAAACACCCCCAAATCTTTCCCTTAGGAACAGTCCTGAGAGCAGACGTGATTTCACACTGGAGGCAGAGCTCACTGAGGCAGTGTGCAACGACGTGAAGTGATACTGGGTTCACCTGTTAGAATATATACGGGCTGTGGAGGTTCTGAAGGTCAGAGAAGACCCAGTGCAAAGTTAAATGAAGGAGAAGAGAAGAAATAAGCAGAAGATGTCAGATCAATGGATTCCGTTCTAAGAATATCTCCTAGTGGGATCTTTCATTTCATAATAAAGCAATGGGGAAATTATTTCTAAAGAGGTGGAGGCCCAGAATTTAGATGAAAAATTATTTTACGCAGGCCTAAACTATTTTATTTTCGTAGAAATGTCTTGTGTTGTCCTACACTTTCATATAAGACACACTATTGATAATTTTCCACACCCCATTCAGCCACCCGAAGTCGCACTCGTGGTCTGAGAATCACAGGAAAGATGCATTGGCTAAGTGGGCACTTTTTGCTCGGAGCCCGGTGCCCGCCTGGAGTTACGATCTCCTCTCCTCCCTCGGTGCCTGGGCGGCCTGACACAGCAGGGAACTCAGCGGCGCGAATAAGAGAAATCACGTGCGTCTCCAGGAGTGAGCAGACAGCACACGAGTGGTGCAGTGGACGGCAGCCTGCAGCTCCGCTCCCATCTCCCTTTCAAGCACAGCAGGTGGACATTTTTCTACTTTATAAATGGCTTCTACGTGAACTTCTTCAGAAAGGCAGGGTCCTGAGTCAGCCTTCCCCCCATAAAAAGGAAACCGCTGCCATAGGTCCCTTAGGGCTGTCGGTCAGTGTCTTATTCACCGTGTAGACAGGTACCAGTTGTCAGCTAACGTCTTAGTCTGGAATCCCCCAAGGGCTCGCTTGGTCACAAAGACTTGAGTACACGAAGGTTACTCAGGGGATGAGAGGGTCATCCTGGGAAGCGTGATGGAGGGGTGGAGGAGGTGAGATGGAGGAGGAAGGAACTCAAGGAAGAGTGCAGGGACGTGGGTGTTAACGGCCGTGGGCCACTGAGACAAACCCTGTGTCAACATGTGCAACATCCTTCAGGGTTGTCCCTCCCATGGAAAGGAAACCTGGGATATTTATCTATAACTCTCAGCCTGCATTTTTGAGGGGCTTTGGGTCCCCATAATTTCTGGGCTTCCTGAGCTAGGACTCAGCAAATTCAATGGTCTCCAGCAACATTGTGGGCTGAGAAGCAGTGGGACACAGGTGCGAAGCTGTCAGTGGGCAGGCACCTGTCTACTGAAGCTCAGGGACACTTAGATGTGGGGAGGGGGTCACTGGGTGGCCATCAGCGGCATCTGCCACAGCACATTGTCCTAAGTTCCCAAAGGTCCTTGATGACCATGTTGATATAGAGCGAGTCTGATAACCATATTAAGAGTCACAGAGAAAAGGTCTCTTGGGTGCATGAGGAAAATAAAGCTTCCTAAATTGAAAAAGAAGAAAAACAGGACTGTGTTCATTCCTCCCCTTCCTTTTAACTTAACTTGATGACTTGCTTGCCCTTGGGGTGCTTTGGGGGGAAGGTGTTCATCCTTGCTCTCGTCCCTTACCTGGCAGATCCTCCCCACTAGGCAAAAAAAAAAAAGGATGAGCACAATGGGAGAAATAGCTTGAAGATTAAGAAAGTGGTTTTTTCTTTTATCTTTCCGGGAGCATGACATCCCTCTGCCTGGCTCCCACAGAGCGGGGCAGGCAAGGTTGGAATTAACATGAAAACAGAGGGAATCCAAAGAAAAGAAAGTAATTTCAGCTTATGAAATTCAAAGTAGGCTTTTGCAGGACTGGAGCACTCCACGGCCAGGCACGATGATGGCGATGATGGCGAGAAAGGATTAGCATAACTTTCTGGAGCCCTCGACTGTCACATAAGGAGACATGTCCCCTTCCAGCCTGGGGGACATAGGAAGGCATGGGTGGGAGCAATTTATGTTAGATGCACTTCCTATTTCTCTTTCCCAACCTGACAGTGAGGGGAAGGTATGCTGGGTAGGTTGGGGAGGCATCAAGGGTGGAGGGGGCCCAGCTCTGATCTCTTTTTGGGGACTCTGGGACTCTTGTGACAACAGGGGTGGCTCAACATCTTTCAGAAGCCAGGGGACGTGGTCAGAGAGGTAGGGTTGGGTTTGACTGTCTGGACTTCTCAGTTAGCAGGGATATGGAGCACAGGCCAGAAGGTCAGCTGAAGGGCCCACCATGTTGTGATAATGGAGATTCCACCAGCATCAGCTGGAGAAGGACATGGCAGAGACTCAGAGAGGCCAAGAGCTCTTCAAGAGGATTGGCCACCATGGACAACACAGGGCCCTGACAATGGCGGAGAACAGGACATGAGTCCGTCAGCTCCAGAAGTAAGCAGAACACCCAGGAATGGGACAAAGACAACCATATCCCATGGGATGCCTCAGACATGACCCGAGAACCTTCCCTCCACCACCAGGGGGCGCCCTGGGGTCTTAGCGAGGAGTCGGTGGCGGCGGGACTTCAGAAATAAGGAATTTATCCCAAAAGTCTGAGCGCCTCCTAAAGTGGCTCTTAAAGAGCTCGAATCAAACTAAGTTTAAAGCTGTGTTAGACATTTAGCTCGGTTTAGTCTAATTTTCTCCCAGGTAATGCTCTGAATGGAGCTGTCAGAAAGGGGGGATGTGTCCATGATTGGCTGTTAGTAGAAATGGTGCCTAGACGTAGGTCCCACTAGAACAGGCTTACAGCAGAAGCGGTAAAGAAACAGCAGTCACTCCTAATAGCCAGGACAGGGGGTGTCTGTCATTTTTGTGGTTTGGACAATGTTCCTCTTTTTGTTTATGTCCAGACATGATTACGAAGTGGTCTTGCTCCATCGCGCCACAGAGTGGCCTTGTCTGGTGTTCCTGTTGTCCAGTGGGGAACCCCAAGGCCTGGCTGTGTGTGCTGGGCCAGCTCCCCAAAGTCAGGGGCTGCTTTTCACCTAAAACCTATAATAAAGTTATAGTAACAAAATTAGCTTGGTGAGGACATGCATACCAAGTACATGCGATCGCTTACAAGCCAATTTTACTAAGAGAAAAAAGTCATCTCTTAGGAAGAAGGAATTATGAATGAGATAGAATGGAATCTTTTCTCATCAAATGGCTTCTAACGATTTGTAAAAAGAGCAGCTCGGATCAAGACTTAAGAACACACTGCACAGTAAACGCCAGGTAGGTTAGAGAAATATATGCTTAAAAACCCAAGAACTAGCAGCTTAGAAATACACATTAAATATATTTCTCAAATCCACAATTCTCACAGGATTTTCCAAGTTTAAGCGTGTATTTATTTCACAGACAGACATTAATAGAGTGAAATTCATCAAAATTTAAAATAGTGAGTGTCAAAGCGTAACAGAAATAGAACTCAGAATCAGACATCTAATTTAAAAAAGCGTTTCAAGCAAATATGGAAAATGGTAATGTCATTAATATTTAAATAGTTCATACACATCAATAGAAAGGCACTAAAGCTTCAACAAAATGGACAAATTCATGATCAAATATATACATTATGACATACAAGTGATAAATAAATATTTGGACAAATGCCCAGCATTATTAATAACCAAAGGAAAGTAAATTAAACAATAATGAAGTACAATTATAATTATATAAATAATAATAAAGTACAATTTTATGTACTAAACCATAAGCAATTCCTAAAATTTAAAAATGTCCAAGAGTCACGAGAGTCAGTTAAAATAAACACTCTCTAATACCGTTGGTGAGGTTGTACATTCTTCCAACACTCCTTGAAACTGATTTGGCATTTGACATGCCCATACCTTCTGAGCTTCTATTTCTAGAAATTTAACCTGAACAAATATTTCAATTTACAAAGATTTCTGCACAAAATGGTCAAGGCCATATATTTATAATGGAAGAAAAATTGGGAATAATTCAAAGAGTTAGGGTGAAACCGATTATGGCTTTCTATAAATATAATGTTATGAATCATATTTTACAGAGTTCATAATGCCTTTGGGAAATCTTTCTCTTTAGTATTTATTTGCAAAAAAAACCCCACACCATTTCATGATTGTACTTGACTTATAAGATATTAAGAGTTTTTAGAGGATAGTTATTCTTTATCATAAAAGTGATGAGTAAATTTTCATTTCTTCTCTAATATGATAAAATTACTGATTTAAAAGGCACTAGATTTTGATTTTGAGGATTTTTTTTCCTCAGAATTTCAGGCAAATGACTGAGTCCCTCCCATCTTAAGCAGTTCAATCCTACCTCCAGATTGAGCCAAATATTCAGAACCATTTTAAAATAATTACAGATGAATCACTTGGTAAAGCAGCTTGAATTATTTTCACTCTGACATATGTGGGAACCTTGCTTCTTGATGAAAAATAATTCGTTCTTTATTATTCCAACATGGAGTGGGTGTCTGTCATGAATGAAAATGTCAGTGTATTTTAATAACGGAATATACCTTTCGGTATTGGCAAAGAAATTAATTATTCATCGCACCCAGCTGCAATAAGATGAGACTCTCCTCCTGTGTAGCGTGTGGGCCTCCGCATTGCATTATTAATGTTCCTTATTTACAGGCAGACAATGCAGAAAGCAATTTCCCATAAAATTGCAGAGTATATTGTCTTGTTCATTTGGGATGATTTGGGAAATGGTCATTCAACCGGATTATGATGGTAATGTTACAACTTTATGTGATATTTTAGAAACACTCATGTAAAATTTGGTGTCACAGTGAATCATGAAAACAGGTGTTTAAAAATTACCACTGACTCCTGTGAGTCAAAGATAGAGGATGGTATTCCAGAGGCCATAGGCAGCTCCAAGGAGCTCCTCGTAAGGCTGGAGATGTCTGTATCCATCATATTTTGCTTCCTACAGACCACTCTGCTGTGTGCTACTGGGTCAGCCCCATGAACCCTGCGCCTCCATCATCCCCCCACATTGCCCCCACCCCTACCACACACGCAACCTGATTAGACCAGAAGAGATGCCCACCTCCACTGGGTCAATTACATTCTCTGTCTAAGGAATTTGAAATTTGAGACTTGGAGACAAGTTGGTATGCAGGGTAGAGCTCTGGAGGTATAAGCTCATTTCAGTCCTCAATAAACCACACATAGGATGACCATAGGGGCCAGCAATTCACTCTTAGGTGTTTGCTCAAAAGAACAGAAAGGGGGCCAGCCCGGTGGTGTATTGGTTAAGTCTGCACACTCTGCTTCAGCAGCCTGGGGTTCGCAGGTTTGGATCTAGCACGGACCTAGCATCACTCATCAAGCCATGCTGCGGCAGCGTCCCACATATGAAATAGGGGAAGATTGGCACAGATGTTAGCTCAGCAACAATCTTCCTCAAGGGAAAAGAGGAAGATTGGCAATAGATGTTAGCCCAGGGCCAATCTTCCTCACACACACACACAAAACAGAAACACATACTCAAAAAGTACATATTCATAGCAGCATTATTCACAATAGCTGAAAAATGGAAATGACCCAAGTTTCCATCAACAAATGAATGGATAAACAAAATGTGGTCTATCCACACAATGGAATATTATTTAGTCATAAAAAAGGAATGAAGTGCTGATGTTTGCTACAACATGGATGAATCTCAAAACATTATGCTAAGCGAAAGTGGCCAACCACAAAAGACCACAATATGTGATTGCATTTATATAAAATATCCAGCCCTGTAAATACACAGAGGCAGAAAACAGATTGATGAGTGCCCAGGGCTGGAAGAGGGGGTACAGGGAGAGGGCTGCTCAGTGAGTGTGTTGGTCCATTCGGGCCGCTATAACAAAACACCATAATCAAGCGGCTTATAGACAGCAGGCATTTATTTCTCACAGCTCTGGAGGCTGGACTCTGGAATATTCAGTGTCTGGTGAGAGACTGCTGCCTCATCGAAGGCTGTCTTTTTGCTGTGTCCTCACATGGCAGAAGGAGCCAGGGGTCTCTTTTATAAGGGCACTAATCCCCTTCATGAGGGCTCCACCCTCATGACCTAATCCTTTCCCAAAGGCCCCCCTCCTAATACCATACACTGGGCATTAGATTTCAACATATGGATTTGAGGGGGACGCAAATATTTAGTCTATAGCGATGAGTACAGGGTTTTCTTTGGAGGTGATGAAAATGTTCTGGAATTAGAAAGAGGTGTTGTTTGCACATATTGTGAATTCAGTAAAAGCTACTGAACCGTACACTTTAAAGAGGTTAATTGTATGTTATGTGAATTCCCTTCAATAACAAGTCATTCCTATAGATTTGGGGTAGAGAGCTGGCACCCTGGCATTGCTGAGGCAGATGCTACACGAAGCTATGAGGGGGCGGGAATCAGGGGGCCAGTGGAGGAAGTCGGCTTGAGAGAGGATGGTAGAGCAGGCACGCGGAGAGACAGAGGCTGGCAGGTGGGCCAGAGCCAAGAGTGGCTGGCGACATCTCGGTCCCTACTATCAGGTTCTCAAGAGTCCCCTGTGTCCCCATGAATGCCTTTTTCTCTCAGCTGGAATGGATGTCTTCCTCTTGCCACACTACGGTTTCAGTTTAAGCCTCTTTCCAGCAACATCATGGATAGATGGATCCCGGTCAGTGGACCAGACCAGGATCAAACACAGGAATCAGAGATCTCGTCACTGTGGGCTCATCTTTCTGAATTCAGGGGCCAACAAGCTGCTTTGATCAGGAGGAAGGCAGCAGAGAGAGTCTCTCTGGGGCTACTGGAAACATCTCTATGGCCCTCTGCTCTTGAATATGTCTGGGCCATGGTTACACCATAGGTGCTGTGTCAAGACCAAAGGTCTCCTTGAGTAGGAACAGGAGGGTCCCACAACAGAGGAGCTCGACAGGACCTCAGGGGAGCCATCACCTGCCCCAGCTCAGAGGGGAAGCCCGAGGGAGATCCCGCACTAGGCACCACTGACGAAGCAATACCAGCCTCCTTCCCTCCTCTGCATCCTCAACTTGCATTTGCTGAAAGGCCTGTAGAAGAACTCGGATTGAATTTTTCCTCTCTCACCTGACGCCTTCAAATTGATTGAATCAATTCAGCGCTTGTGCATTTTTATAGACATCACCTCAGACTTCAGGCTTGTAATTGTTACAATTGCCATAGTAATTGTTTCTTAAATGTGTCTTAGAAGGCACTCAATGCATTCTCTATCAATGAGGGTTTCCAACAGGGGTCTGAAGCTGTGTTTGTGGGGCCCAGCCCCCTGCACAGAGAGCGGAGGGCCACTTCATGACCATGATTCAAGGTCTATTGAGCACCCAACATGCGGAATCCTAGTTCCTTTTCTGTAAACACCTTGGAATTCAACTATCTGTTTACATAGTTCTTCTCTTTTCTTTCTGAAACCACAACAAGGTGAGTCCATTTTTGTTTGTTACAGATTCTGCCTTAAATGTCCCAGCAGGTCACCGCCCCATAGGAAGGTCATAGACATGAGTCCAAAGCTGTCTTCTTTTCCTGCACAGCTGCCCTTGGTGGGTCCAGTCTGTTGAAATCTGTTCTTTGAAGA
The DNA here is from genome assembly GCF_041296235.1 of Equus asinus. Taxonomy (NCBI): domain Eukaryota; kingdom Metazoa; phylum Chordata; class Mammalia; order Perissodactyla; family Equidae; genus Equus; species Equus asinus. Next base: position 6,822,930 of record NC_091808.1, on the reverse strand, counting down.
TCAAAATGAAAATGCTCATAACAGACTGGAGGCCCTCCTGTCGTGTCAAGGTTTCAGCCGGTCTGGGGTTACTGTCCAAACTCCCTTTCACCATCAGATAAATTAACCCGCCAGGGAAATTTTGCAGCTGTTACTTTTGAAATGACAATTTTTAAAAAAACAGTATTTAGCTAGTGGTGGTTCCAACTTTGGCTGATATTTCAAACGATTTGTCACATCCTTCCGTGGTTTCTACCCATTTGTCGAAGTAACATTGCAAAGCCGTTAGCAAAACTCTACAAAATTTTGCAGGGCATCATGAAATGTAGAAATTTAGACCTGTTTAAAAATCTCGATATATTTTTATAAATAACATGGGGCCATGCTACTCCCCTTCTGTAACCCTGTGATGGCTTCCCCTTTTGCTATGGACCGAATGTTTGTGTCCTTCTCCAAATTCACATGTTGGAACATAATCCCCAGTGAGACAGTATTGGGAAGCGGGGCCTTTGGGAGGTGATTAGGGGTAGATGAGGCACCGTGGGGTGGGGTTAGAGCCCTCATAAGAAGAGACACTAGAGCTTGCTTCCTCTGTCTCTGCTCCCCTTCAGGTGAGGAATCAATGAGAAAGCCATCTTCAAACAAGAAAGATAGCCTTCGCCAAGAGCTAGACTCTCCTGGGACCTAATCTTGAACTCTAAGCCTGCGGAACTGTGAGAAAGAAAATTCTATTCCTTAAGCCACCCAGTCTGTGGCATTCTGTTACAGCAGACCAAGGTGGCCTAGACAACTTCTGCCCCTTCCCATGGCACACCAGGCCCCCGTGGCCCAGCCCCGGCCTGCACCTGACGTCTGCTCACTGTCTTGGCCCCATCATCAGCTCTTGTCCCACAAGCCTTACATCAGTGGGAGCACTTGCTGGTTCTCCCCCGACATGCTCCCCGACCCTTCCCCTGTTCCACCCCACACAGCTAAAATGTCACATTGTGGACAACTCAGTTCTTCTCTGGCTCAGCGTGCATCACAATGTGTAATTAATTATGTGTGCTCGTTCCTTTAGGTGTGTGCCCCACGGCACCTGCAGATCAGGTGCCACGTCCATTTCGTTCTCCCTCTGTACCCAGAGTCCAACAAAGCAGACGCTCAAAGATATTTCCTGAATGAAAACCCTGAGCGAGCCCTGAAATAATGATGATTAAGAACTTCACAAAGGATGCCCAACAGAGTGGCCCACTCCAGAACCTTGGGTCACAGACTCAGAGATTTCCAGAGCTGGCAGTAGCCTCAGAGCCAAGTCCAAACAAGGCACGTACTGCCCAGAAGAGCTAGGAACCTGCCCCAGGTACACGGCTGCTGGTGCAGAATCGGATCTGGAAGAAAAGCTGGCTGACCCAGTGCGAGCAGCTCCCACTGTACCTGACCCGCTGTTGCTCTTGCTTAGGAGTGATGTCATCGTATGGGGAAACCATTTGGGACAGAGAAAGAGCTCCCATGGGTGGTCCTGCCAGGAGCCAGCCTCAGCTCCCGGTCTCCCTGTGTCCACAGTCACCGCGGGAGGAGAACGAGGGGAGGCATGACTGATAGCACGCCCTGCCTCCCCTACTCCCCGCTGGAGAGCCTCGCAGACTCCCTCCCTCCAGCATCACGCTGGACATTTTGAGCTGCATATCCACAGAACCCGGAACGAAAAACACTGCCAGTTCTCGAAAGTCTCTCCTTCGGCCAATTGCAAACAGCGCTCCCTCCAGCCTTCTTTCTCTCTCTCCCTCCGTCTCCTAATCATCTGTGCTGTCCTTCCCCGGCACAGTCTCTGTGGGCAATTTCCTCCCCTCCCCACCTTGATTAACTTCTTTCGCTGGTGACAATCATCATTCTGAGCCAGAACTCTAACCTTGGCTCCAAACCCACGGAGCTAACCATGTTCCAGGCCACCTGGAGGCCTGTGGGCGCCCCAGACAGCGTGCTCCACACCACACGCCTCCCCTCCTCCCCTAACCTGTTCCTTGTCTTGTCTTTTCAACTCACCAGTGAGAAATCTGGGTGCAATCCTTGTCACCTCCCCATCCTTTGCCAACCTCCCCAGACCTAAGCCGCAGGCATAGATTAGCTTCCTGAATGTTTCTGGAATGCTGTTCCATCCTCTCCATTCCCCTCTGCTACAGCCTTAGCTGAAGGGCCTCCCCGTAGCTTTCCTCCTGACACAGTGCCATCAGAGCAATATCTTAAAACCCCAAATTTAATTCCCTACTTGAAACGATCTGGTATTTCAAAACAGTCTGTGGAAACAAGTCCTAACTCCCTGGGCTGATATATCCAGGGCCACCTTGTGCTGGCCTCTTTCTTCTTCCTTGGGTTTCCTCTGGGGAAGTGTTGCCTCAGCCCCTCACACCCTAGAAGCAGTGGAGGACAGTTTGCCCTCCTCAGACACACCAAGCTTGATGCCCCAGGGCCTTGGCACATGCTGCTTTCCAAATCCAGAGCTTCATTCCTTCCCTGTCCACATGATAAACACCGACTCCTTTCTCAAGAGGCTTCAAGGACCAGGTTTCCATGCAAATGTTCACGAGTGTTTGCATGTGCTGACTGTGGGGGACACTGCAGACACCCATGCCAGGACTGGCCTCATGGAGCTGCCACCTCTTTGTAAGGAGGACGGAGACAAGGGACATGGAATTCACTGAGTGCTGCCTTGGGAAGTGTCAGAGGAACCACACCCAGGATGACCAGCCATCCCGGTTGGCCCAGACTGTCCTCACTTTAGCAACGAAAGGCTCATGTCCCAGGAAATGGTTGGTCACCTTATACCCTGCAGGGGGTCGGAGAAGGACAACCCAGAAGGAAAGTCAGTGTTACGTAGAATCGATGGCAAGAGGAGGGGAGACGTTTCCAGCAGATGGAGCTGCCGGGGGGAAGGGGGCGGGTGGGTCTGAACACGGCATGTTCAAGGAGCAGAAGGAAGCCCCATCTGGCTGGGGCGGGCCAAGACTTTCTAGAATAACCCCTGTGCCCTCATTCACCACATCTAGATCCCAGAAATAACCCTTCTCCTCTCCTGGGAGGCCCTACGAACCGTAAGACTACATGAAACATAGCACACAAACATTTCATGACATTGTCTTATTACTTCATTTGCTGCTTTTACCAATTTTCCTGTAAGTGACTTCAGCCTGGAGACCGTTCTTTAGCCCCCTGGGTCTTGGGTTAATAGCAGGAGTTGGTAAACACCTGAGGAGCAGATGATGCTCTGACTGTGTGAGCTTGTTTCCAGAGCGCCTTTCAAGCATCCTCTGAATTAAAACCACATCCAAGCAGAGCTATTTTTACACGACAGGCAGGGAAGCAGTGCTCCCAACAATGTCAGTTTCCAAGGCTCCCTGAGATGCCAGGAGGGCAGAATGGCAGGGGGTACCTAGGAGCAGAGCACGCAGAGACAACAAATACACGAGAAAACAAAATTATAATGAGCGCAGGCTTCCAGGAAGATTCTAGATCAAACGGAGATGATATGGGGTTTTGTACTTTTTTTACTGGCATCAGACTCTAGTCCCATGTGGACAGAGACCGTCTTGTCTTGTTCACTGCTGGACCCAGAACTTACCAGAAAGCCTGGCGCTTAGTAGGTCTGCTCAGCCTTAACCTTCTGAAGCCGCTTCAATAACACCTCGCTGCTCAAAGTGTGGTCCACGCCCGCAGCATCAGAGTCCCCTGGAACCCCCTCCAGAGCAACTGAATCAGAATCTGCATTTTAACAAGCTTTCTGTCCATGCATGTTCGCTTTTGAGAAGAACTGTCTTGAAGGATTTCATCAAGCCAGCGACCTAGGTTGGCTATAAAAATTAATTAGACCTGAGGCCTCCTTGCCCACCTGGAGATGCTCCTTTATCTTTGAACACCCCCCTCAGGCGTTGTTCTCCTGACAAACTTCCCAGACATCACCCCTTTCCTATCAGGGACGATCACTCCATCTGCCACCTGCGTTCTCCCTCCTGTTGAGATGTTTATCACGCCGCAGGGCAATTTGGTCCACACGCCGGACGCGCCCACCAGGTGGGTCAACCAGATTGAAGTGCTCGAGAGAAGAGAAGGAATCTTATTGGTCTTTGCGTCCCTGGCCTCTTCGCACGCTGACCTGATGAGTGATCTGTCCGGTGTGCGCCGGCCTCTGGCCTCTCCCTTTGAGTCCCTCATTCTAGAACCTCAAACTTCATTGAGGCGGGTCTGCCGTCCCTGACTCCACCCCTCCCTCCCTCCCTCATTTCTTCCCTTTGTCCCTCCCTTCATCCTTGCCTTCCTTTCTTCCTTCATGCTTCCTTCCTTCCATCAGAAGGGTCAAAACCCAAGAAATATTCCTTTATGTGACCTCGCTAACAAAATTTCCTTGATACCATCATGATTGGGTAGCAAATATATTCAAAATCAACAGGAAACTCCAGAGGTGATTTTGCGAAGGGATGGCAGTAGAGAAAGCCACGGCATTTTCATGGGCCACAGATGTCCTCAAAAAGGCCTTTTCTGAGTCTGGACCAGTGACGTAGGGGTTAAGTTCATGCACTCCACTTCAGCTGCCTGGGGTTCACCACTTCGGATCCTATACCCTGCTCATCAAGCCACGCTGTGGAGCCGTCCCACATACAGAACAGAGGAAGATTGGCACAGATGTTAGCTCAGGGCCAATCTTCCTCACCAAAGAAAAGGTATTTTCTAACTAATCCAATTAATTTGACCACTGCCTTATAGCACAAAAGCTGCTCAAACCTGGTTATGCTTCAAAATTAGCTGGAGAGTTTATTTTGTTTTGTTTGATACAATCCTATGTAAGGTGTCAGCTAACACACACACAGTGTTTGTATGTGTTACAAATCCCCAAAGTGTCCCTTTCTCTGGTTGACTCAGCATCTAAGTCAGGGCACACAGTGGGTGAGCGTGGCCTGGATTTCAGGCCCTATTGGTCTCCCCAGCCAGGTGCTTTTGTGCAGTGCACAAACTTCACAACTGTACATGATAATCCTGTTCTTAAGTACTCTGAGAGATTCTGATCCAGAGGGCCTGGAAGAAGTTCAGGATAGATGGTTTTAGCAAGTTCCCCAGGCGAGCCTTTGTTATGCATTTACTCAGCAATCACGTTTGCAGCGTATCTGTACTCATTTGCTGATAGTTATTATGCTCCTCAAGCAGTTCCTACATGTAGAAGAAGACGAGTGTGGCTTTGGGCCCAGTCAGCACAACTCCTGCCATGCCCTGCTTTGCACCTGTCTGTCTGCACCAGGGGTCACCTGGCGACAGGTAAAACGCAGTGTCATCAGCAGAAATCATAAGAACACAATATGTGCTTGTCTTCCTGTGTAGACACACTGCCCTTAAAAGAAAATTCCACAAAAAAATCTGGTAGCGGGCATGCCAGCAGCCGAGCCTTGCCCCTCGGCCCCTCTTGCTGTGAGGAGCGGCAGCTGCTGTGTGGCTGATGAACCTGGCAGGACTGGTGGTGGTCAGCAGGAGTGTGGACCCAGCAGGCCTCTGTCAGCAGACAGTGAGGGCGTAATTAAATCGGCGGGGGTGAGGCCTGAGCGAGTTTTGCTGCCCATATATTTCTAAAAACTCTGCTCTTTTAAAGAGAAGACAGATGCTGTCTTCTGGGCGTTTGTGACGGGACCCATCACGCCTGCACCTTTAGAGATGACCTGGGGCGTTCTGGGACCCCTCCCGTGGCCCCCACCCAGCATGGCACAAACAGCTGCCTCCTCCTGGCAGCAAGTTTGGAAGTTTACTTAAAGGAACTCTCCATGCTGGGCTTTTGTGCAAGAGCTTACTTTACCAAATGCACCCTGAATGTCCCCGTCCTCTCTCCGCAGCTGCTGTGCCTGCATCTTCCCCCTTGATTGCCACCTACTGCCATCTTTTCCAGCAGCGTCTTCTGACTGTATGACTGTACTTTTGTCTCCTCTGGGCCAGCACAGGAGGAGTCCCCTGGAGAAGTCTGCCAAGTTATCTGCTCTGGGAGACCCTCACTCAGATGCCCTGCATGCCTAGTCCACTACCTTATACCTTAAACGGTGTATTTTGCCTCTCTCAGAACGAAGATGCTAATAGAAGGTTGTGACTGTTAACTGTTGCTCTCCAGCAATTCTTACCACAAACTGCGAGTGTCTTCCTCACAGCTTAAATTTTACATTATTGCAACAGGAGGAACATGGAAGAGCTCCTGAGACCCAGTAGGAAATCTTCTTATGCCTCCAAATGGTGCCAGCTTGCTGCTTAATGTTGCTACTAAAGCAGAAAGAAACATCAGTCTTTTAAGCCCTGAAACTAAATATGGAGTTGCATTGGATGTCATTATTGTCAACCACTGCAGTCCTAGGATAGGTTACGAAAAGTGCCAGAACAGCGCACCTACCCCCCAGACCTTAGTTTCAAATACCATTCTCCAATATCAATAAAAGGAACAAGGGGTCATTGGAAAATGGCGGATTCTAAGACTGGAACAGGAAACACGCAAGATGAAGCTGGAGCATTTTGTAGTCAGAAAGCAAGGAAGTGCTCAAAAAACAAAAAAACCTTTGATGTCTGGGGCTGGCCCAGTGGCTCAGTAGTTAAGTTCGCATGTTCTGCTTCTTGGTGGCCCAGGGTTTGCCGGTTCGGATCCTGGGTGCAGACATGGCACTGCTTGGCAAAAGCCATGCTGTGGTAGGTGTCCCACATATAAAGTAGAGGAAGATGGGCATGGATGTTAGCTCAGGGCCAGTCTTCCTCAGCAAAAAGAGGAGGATTGGCAGCAGATGTTAGCTCAGGGCTTCAGTGTTCCTAAAAAAAAAACCAAAAAAACCCTTGATGTCAAAGGGACAGAGAAGCCAATTGAAAGAGCTCCCAAAGCCAATGCTGGAACAACTCAAGCCACAAAATAAATAAAGCAGCTTTGGATTATAACCCAAAGTATAAAATAAATATCCAGGAGTCTGCACCGATATAAAAGATTCACTAAACTAAATAAATGAGGGAGAAGATACAAATCTCTTGTCCAGAAGAATTCCAAAAAGTTGTGTAGATATTCTCTGCTATAGCAGGAGAGTGTAAATCCTCACTCATTAAGTGTGGGCTACACATAGCGACGTCCTCCAAGGAGGCCAGCATGGAAGAGGCAGCAGCTACAGTAAGGTCCAGCTGGCAGGTGATGTGGTAACTATGGAAACTGTCACATTTAGCGCTTACAGGTAGCAGAGGCAGTTTTTTATCAGATCAGTTCTGTGGAATGGTTTTGGCCGTTATTCCTGAAAACGTGGCCTCCTCATGAATCTGTAAACTACCCAATGTCTTTTAAATAAATTCCTTCTACTTAATTAGCTAAAGCCATTTTCTGTTGCATTTAACTAAGAACATTGATACTTTCAGCAAGAAAAAAAGTGAGCGCAGAAGGATAGCATAACATACTTGAAGTAGGGATGAGCCCAGAAACTAATATAACTATGCCAATGAGTATAATTTATTACTGATGATAAAAATAATTTGTGTATGTGTGTTTTAAAAGAGGATAAAATAAAAAGTCTTAGGGACAATAAGAAATGTGTGGGGTTTTCAGTATAAGCATGACAAAATTCTTGCCATGATTTGAGGGAGGAGAGACATAGTGAATTATTGTAGAATTTGCTAGAAAAAAAATCTTATAGTTAAGTTAACACTTTAAAGGCAACCACTAAATTAATGAAAGTGCGTATGGCTTATCGACAAAGGATAAAAAGGGGGAGATAGAGGAATATAGAAAACTTCATTAATCCAATAAAAGAAAAGAAAGGACAAAAAGTATTATAGAAGGGATGATAAGGAGAAAATCACTGTAAGGTGGGAGAAGTGAGTCCAAATATATCATAATCTCAATAAATATAAACGGATTAGACTCACTAGTTACCAGACAGAGATGACCAGGCAAAATATTTTAAAATCTAGCTTACGCTACTTAAAAGAAACACAGAGAAATATAAAACTGTGTAGAAAGGTTTAAATACAGAAGATAAAGTATACCTCCAAAATGTTGACCCCCCCAAAGTTAGGATAACAATATTAATGTTAGACAAAAGAGAATTCAAGGTAAATAGCATTAATAGGGATAAAGAAGGACACTATCTATTACTAAAGATATTACTACATTTTATTATAATGAATAACCCAGTCAGAAAATCATATATTAGTAGTCTTTAACAACTTGCCTCAAAATATGCTGAATTTTAAGCCATTGAGAGAGATTTGAATACTTCTGTCTGAGAAATTGTCATGTCAAATATGCAGGACAAAAATTATAACCAATAAAATTAAAATTAACAGAATATGTATTGTATCTCCCATGCCTCCAAAATATAGAATAGATATTCTTTTCAAGAACACAACTAAGATTCTATAGAATTGATTGTGTGTTAAATCACAAAGAAATTTTCAACAAATTTCAGAGAATCAATAAAACACAGATCACGTTTGCTAAGCATAAGGCAACTAAACTGGAAATCAACAATAAAAGATAAAACTTTGTAGATAACACTTTTCTCTCTCTAGATATGGGGACACTGAAACATACATTTATTAATAACTCATGGATTAAGGAGGAATTCACAATGAAAATTACAGAATACCTAAAACTAAATGGCATTAAAACACTACATATTTTAAAACTTGAAGGATATAACTAAATTGGTACTTAGAGTTTAAATTATAGCCTTGATGCATTTATTAAAAATAGCATTTTTGAACAAATGAGTTTTATTTCAAGTTAGAAGAAGAAAAACTACTCAAGCCTAAATAAAATAAAAAGAAGGAACTAAACATAAAAGGAGATATTAATAGAATGAAAAATAAAGAAACAATAAAAAGAATCAAAATCAAAAGCAAATTCATTAAAAAGTCAGTAAAATAACACATCATTAAAAAAGGAGAAAAGAAGCACAAAAATGAGAGAAGAAATAAAAATGGGCTACAATGACAGTGTAATAGAGTTACTGAAAAACCATAAGAGACTGCTACATGCAACTTGAGGCCATCAAATTTGAAAACAGTAAGAATGGAGACGTTTCTGGAAGAAGACAATTAAAATGTGGGACTCAGGACACATTCCACATGTCTCATTGCAAAATAAAATCCAGAAAAAAAAACCCTCAGAGAGGAAGGCACCTGGTTCCTGGTTTCTCATTATCTCACAGAGTGGCAAGCTGGGGACTCAAGTTGGCACTGTGGACATGCAGAGGGTTTCTCTCTAGTAAGGGGCACCTGCTTCTTGTAATGGAGCAAAAACAAGAAGCATCAGGCCTGTGTGGTATAAACAGAGAAGGCTGGGGTGCCAGGCTCTTGGGGGATGCAGAGGGGCTGGACTGGAGTTTGGGGAATGTACCTGGTGACTCCAGGAGAAGTTTGAGAGGCAGCCACCTTCCCACCCCCCATTCCCAGGGAATGGAGCCCCAGCCCGTCGGGAGATCAACTTCAACACCACCCCTCCCATTGGGAAGGCAGAGCTACAAATCCCGGCATCTATCTGTTGTTTGGCAATCTTGCTTGTTTCTCTTCAGTTACCAACATTGATTCACAAAGAAATAGGAATTCTTATTAAAACAAAACACACCGTAAATAATGAATTGATTGATAATCAAAAGATTCCAGCTAAAAAGACCGCAAGATTAGGGGCTGGCCCAGTGGCGCAGTGGTTGGGTGCGCATGTTTCACTTTGGCAGCCCGGAGTTTGCTGGTTCAGATCCCAGGGGTGGACACGGCACTGCTTGTCAGGCTATGCTGTGGTAGGCGTCCCACATATAAAGTAGAGGAAGACGGGCATGGATGTGAGCTCAGGGCCAGTCTTCCTCAGCAAAAAGAGGAAGATTGGCAGCAGATATTAGCTGAGGGGCAATCTTCCTCAAAAAAAAAAAAAAAAGACAGCAAGATTGGATGGTTTTATGATACATTTTGCCATACCTCCAGATAATACCCATGTTAAATAACTATTTAAGAGACTAAAAAAGAAGGAAAGCCTCCAAACTCACTTGAAAAATCTAGCCTGTGTGCCAATCTGGACCAGGGGAGCAGAAGAAAAGGAAAAGATAGACCAGTTTCATTTATGAAAGTAGATGCTTATTTACCTTAAACAAAATTTTAGCAAATCAAACTCCACACTGTATTAAAAAAATTAATGCAGGTGTCGACACAAAGAATCAATAATCAATCTATAGAGTAGAAAGATAAGATGGGACTTCTATGAGCTGAGCTGAGGACTAGCCCGGAAGTGCAACCTCCACCAGGGCAGGAAGCACTCCAGAGAAGCTTGGCTTACAGAGTGGTTACGTACCATTACAGAAGGAAGAACATACATCGAACGTGACAGGAATATACTTTTTTTCTCTCAAAGTCACAAGGAGATGTTTTGCTGCAGTTGAACACATACGCAGCAGGTCAACTTGACCCTGGTTTTCTGGGAAGAAAAGCTTATCTTCAAAGAAACACTGGTATTGGGGTCAGAGAAAGGGAGACATTCACCCCTATCTTCAAAGAGGGCACCCTTTGCTTTGGGATAATGTTTGAAGCAGATGTACAATGCATGTTGGGTAGGCCACACGTCAGGCTCCTCTGGGAAAAACAAGTTTTAGGCTGAATCAAGTTTAAACCAGAATGGCTTCCCCATATATCTCAATATGTGAAAACTTTTTATTATTCTTATTATTTTCATCACAGGTTTATTAAATTAAACAAAATTTTGGCAAATCAGGGAGCTGGCCCCATGGCTGAGTGGTTAAAGTTCCACGCACTCCTCTTCAGCAGCCCGGGGTTCACAGGTTCAGATCCTGGGTTCAGAGCTACTCCACTCATCAGCCATTTGGTGGAGGCATCCCACATACAGAGTAGAGGAAGACTGGCACAGATATTAGCTCAGGGCTAATTTTCCTCAAGAAAAAAAAAAACCAGAGAGGAGGATTGGCAATGGATGTCAGCTCAAGGTGAATCTCCCATACACACACAAAAAGTTTAGCAAATCAAACCTGACACTGTATTAAAAAAATATAAGGCAGGTTTATTCCAGGATTGTATGATATTTCCAAAGCAGGAAATTTATCATTGTAGTATGCCATGTTCAGAGAATAATAAGAAGAAAGCAAAGAAATGTCTCCATAGATGCAGCTAGAGCAGTCCCAAAATTCAACACCAATTTATGACTTGAAAACTCTCAGAACAGGGAAAAAGGAGAAACTTTAAAAGCCTACAGCACACACTAATCCCAATGGTTAGTCTCTGGAAGCATTGGCACTAAATTCAAGAACAAGGAAAGATGGCCTCTATGATCACATCCACTCAAAATGTGCTCTGCTTCCTGGCTAAAGAAACAAGACAAGAAAAAGAAATGATAAGCAAAGGAATAGGAAAGGAAGAGACAACACCATCTTTATTTGCAGATTTTATAGTAGTTTATGTAAAATACTTAAAGAGAAGGTCCAGACAGGCCATGAAAATTAGTAGGAGAGCTTGGCAGGGTTGCAGGATATAAAATCAGTGTTAAAGAGGCAAGTGCATTCCCATACTGGTAAATAAAGTTAGAATATCCAATAGGAAAGGTCCAGACTTCTGCTTCTGAAAGTCGTGAGCAGGAAGTGGACAGAATGACCCTCCTCCAGTAGAAACTAGAGACCTGGACAAAATAAAGAGCACAGCTGTCAGACACTGGACAACAGACAACACAGGAATGTGAACCATAAGGAAGGGGCAGCCAGGGAGCCCTCCCATCACCCAGGCTCTCTCCCCAGGCTGTGGGTCGCAGAGAGGGCGTCCAAGCAGAATCTGGCAATCTGGCTGAGTTGAGGAGACAAAGACTGGAGTTCAGCTACTACATAATAACTAGAATTTATGGGTCAGAATACTTGAGAGGAAGGAGCTACTCAATAAAAGAGATACGGAAATCAGTGTAGGGGTCCCCTTGAGTCTTAGCTGAAAATCACACTGCATGTGTACAGGTTGAAACCCGATGAGGCTGGATGAGAACAGCTTCAGAGAAAAGAAAATTTCCAAGGAGTGATAAGAAACTTCCCAGAACTTACACAAGGTCTAGGGCCATTCAAGTGTCCTCTAGCCAGAGTACAGAGACTTCATTGAACTCGTGGGGTATTCAATAGAGACCTTGGATAGGCCAGGCCTATCTTATATAGCATATAGGAACAGAAAACCTTCCAGAGTACTGTGTTCCCAGGGAGGCCCAAAGGATACACAATTCACCAAGGCAGTAAGAAATGTGCTGGTGTGAGGGGTGAATGAGATCATGCTAATTTGACGGATGAGCAAGAAGGGCCGGGTACCTCGAAAGCTTTGATAAGACATATACACCCCAAGGGTTGGACATAAATCCTATAAAGATTTAGGGACCTGTCATATGAGTAAAGTTTTTAGGTATCTGGTGGTGTGGGGCATTCTGGAACATCTACGCCAGAGTAATGAAGAGATTAATGTGCATTATCCTTCCAGACATGAAGAAGGAAGTACCACACCTGGTGTGTGGGCATTGCTGGCAGCTTATTTCTCAGCACATATACCAGTATCATCTTTGAATGACGTCTAGAGTGAAAAAAGGAGTGATATGATTTACTGAGAAGCCAAAAAATAAAACACTAAAGGGATAACAAAAGATGGATACATTTGATTACATTAAAATGAAAACTTCTGCACAGCACAAAATAAAATGAAAAGGCAAGCCATAAACTCAGAAAAGATATTTACAATACGTATAATCAAGTAAAAAGTTTCTATAAATCAACAAGGAAGAGATAAACAACACAATAGAAAAATTCAAAGAACAGGAGCAGACAGTTCCCAGAAAAAGAAAGCTAAATGGCAGCAAATTTTATGTCTGCAAATTTAAACAGATTGATACAATAATGCAGGTGTGCAAATCTGGAGTGACAGGAACTCTTCATACTTTAGAAGATGAGTTAGTGTTATCCGGAAAAACTGAAGATGTTCAGTCTCTGGGACCCCAAAATTCAGCTTTCGAGACTATAACTGAGAAGTGCCTTCATGTGTGTGGACAGACATGTACAAGAAGATCACTGTGCCCCTGCTGGTAACAGCAAATAAAACTAACCTCAATGTCCATCAATTAGAGACCGCATTTGTCATCAGTCATATAATGTATTACTACATAGTAGCAAAATGAAAATAAAGGAGACCAAATTACACCTATCATCACGAGTAAATATAACTTGATCAGAAAAGCCAGTTGCAGAAGATCCTTAATAGAGATGATGATGATGATAACAGTAGAGTGGTGATCGTAGCTGTGTTGACTTATGGAATTTTGACCTCAATCCTGTGAGAGGAGCACCTTAATTATCCCCATTTTACTGATGAGGAAACTGAGGTATATTGAGGTTAAATAATTTGCCCCAGAATGATACAGCTAGGTAACACACCTTATGAGCATGAGTGTGTGATATTCATACAAAAGTGCAGGATTGGTGTCAAGGGTAGAAATATTTTAAATTTTCAAAGATGCTCTAGATCACATTTTCTAAGAGGTTGCGGTATTTCACACTCCCGCCAGCGAAGAGGAAACAGTATCTTTCCCTTCATCTTCTCTAGCACTGGCTTTTATCAGTAAATGAGTAAAAAACGGACTTCCAGGTTTAATCTGAAATTTTCAGACTCTGTGGAAGTTGTTTATGAGACTGTTTGAACTTCTTCTATGTGTTGCCTGTTTATATTCATTGACCATTTTTATGGTTGATTGTAATTTTTTTGTTGCTCATTTATAGAGGACTTTATGTCTGTCCTATCTTGTAAATTATTTTCTTAGCCCAGAGGATGCTTGTTTCCTTTCTTAATGATTAGTTTTGCCACATATAAATGGTTCATTTTCTAGGAAGCCCATCTTAATCGGGCCTCCACCTTTGTCATTCCACTCAAATTGCTTCTTTCGAGGTTCCCAACAGCCTCCACGTTACCAAATTTACTATAGAATTGTCTGTCTTCCTCTTGCTCAACCCAATTATAAATCCTTTATTTACCCTCTCTGAGTCTCAGTTTTCTTTTTTATCTGTAATTATGAGAAAACATCATCAGCTCTGTGAGCATGCAAAAATTAGAAAGAGTTCGTGCACTGCACCTCACATCATACTTGCTGTTACTACTGGTCAAAAGCCTACCCTTCCATGTATCTGTCTGTGTACTCTGGCCTCAGCATCCCAGGAAAAACACCCCCACTCACGGCAAGAAGCAGGAAGCAGGAGCCAGCACCGAAGCCAGCCTGCTGTGTCTGGGAGTTGTGCTAATCGCTTCTCACAGCAACACAACCTCTGGCTTCCAAATCTGAAGAGCACTAGTAACAAGAACATAAATCAGGAACATTTCCTGAGAGCTTACCTCATCCCAAACACCTTGCTGAGTGCTTGCGATAAAGGATGCAACAAACAGACACAAAACACTTAGCCTGTCTCATGCCTGGGCTGTAGGTCCATCCTATAGTCATTCCCATCGCCACTGCTGCTATTATTTTACAGGGAACATGTTTGTTTTTCAGGTTTTTAATTATTTTATTGAGGTCACATTGGTTTATAGCACTGTGTAAATTTCAGATGTACGGCATTATATATGTTTCTGAATAGACTGCATTGCTTTCACCACCAAAAGTCTGGTTTCCATCCGTCACCATACATACGTGCCCCTTTACCCCTTTTGCCCACCCCCACTCCCTTCCCCTCTGGTAACCACCAATCTGTTCTTCTTATCTACATGTCTGTTTATTTATCTTCCACATATAAGTGGAATCATATGGTATTGGTCTTTCTCTGTCTGACTTATTTCACTTGGCATAATACACTCAAGGCATATCCATGTTGTTGCAAATGGCATTATTTTGTCATTTTTATGGCTAAATAATATTCCTTTGTGAATATATATACACGCACACACTTGCACACACTATATATATGTATATAGATATATATACATACCACGTCTTCTTTATCCATTCTTAAACAAACGGAGGGGCCTGGGAAAGCCTTCTTTACTCCAAGATGAGTTGGCAGGGACCAAATGGAACCTCATGGAAAGTTCTGCCCCAGGGGAGAAGGCCTTTCTGCTAAGCCTTCACTGAACACTGGAAGCCTGGAGGCAGGCGGGTTGATACACAGGACAACATGCCACAGGAAGCATCTTGCATTTGGCCCTTACTGAGTTGGCCTAACGTTTAAACGTGAAGACATTTCACCTAGAAATAGGGATTTTCAGCTTCTGTAGACAAGTCAAATGAGCAGCTTTGAGTGTCTTTCACCCAGCAGATCCACTCACTTCAGATGCCTGCCTGGCCCTCAGAGGCATTTGGGTCCCTGACCCCTGAACCTAGCTCCCTGTCCTCAGGAGAAAAATCTCCTGTGAAACAGACATACCCCACTAAGATTTTTAGAAAACGCCTGGTTGGTATTCTCTATGGGATGCAAAAAGACACAGCTCTGGTTTAGTTCTCCATAGTAAGATGATACAAGAGGGGAGCCGTCCTAGAAACGAGTTCATAGATATGAAGAACAGAGGCAGATATTAAATTCACACCAGGAGAAAAAAAATCCAGCTCATTATTGAGGGAAAGCAAATCAGTGAAGCTGAAGATGAACTTGAGCCACCTTATGAGAGCCAACAGGAAATGAATAAAGAGATTAAAAAGATGAGAAAAAGAAGATAACAGAGGCGGAGGACTAATCAAGGAGATCCAACCCATGAAGAAAAGCTGCTGCCGACAAAGAACGCCCTAGAAATGAGTACGATGCCAGAATAAAAGGCGTTAGAGAAAACTTTCCCAACCTGGAGAGGGACTTATCGACCAGAGGAGAGAGGATTCAGTTTCTAGGCAACATTAATAAAAAGAGATGGATAAAAAGACAATGCTGGCAATTTTTTACAATTTCAAAAACAGCAAAAGAATCCTTTTGAGCTTACCCTCAAAGAAATGAATGTCAGGGAGGTTGGCCTAAAATTTCTCCTCCACTGCATTAAATGCCAAGAGGCAATAGAGAAATGTCAGAAGAGGTGAAGCAAACAGTGCGTGGGCCAGGATCACAGACCACGAGTAGATGTAGCTATTAGCTCATCTTTCAGCTTCTCCAGGATGGCGCACAGGGTCTGGGGTGTGGGGGGCGTTCATCAGGATGCCACCAAATTTGGCGACTGACACGGGAAACATCTCCTAGTGTCCTGTAGCCAGGATGCAGTGCCAAGGGCAAGCCTCAGAAGCCTTGAGAGGCCAGGGCTATGAGCCTCTCCATCGATGGCCTGACCTCCGCTTTTGACTGATGTTAGGACCTGATGGCACCCATCCACCAGTCAGCACAGTCCTTGGGACTGGAAACACACATTGCAAAACATGTGTCACTGGGAGCTGAGATCTAGTTCCCACCGTCCTCTTGGGGGTGAGTGTGCTGATGTGTTGTGGTGAACCACACCCGTGGTGGAGGAGGGTTCATTTGGCCACATCACCCAGGCCATGAAGGAACCCAAAACCCTGCAAATACTGGAGAACAGGCTGGCTGGAGACCTACATCTGCACCGATTCCAGGCTCCCAGGGACCCAATGGAGGCTCTTTCCAGGCTCCAACCTGGGGCCCCAATATCCAGGGGCCTTTGCTGTAAAGGAGCCAGATGACCTGCAGGAGTCTGCAGAGTGCCCGCTGGATTTCCCACACCCCGCGTCCCATCCCATGGACATCCCTGCCTTCCATCTGACCTCCCAGATCCAGGAATGTATCATCCACTTGGAATGAGGCTGCAGGAGGCTGAGGCCCTTCACACTTGTCCATGAAGCAAAACCCTAGCTGCCAGCCCCTGAAGTTGGGCCATTGGTATACCTCCAGTGGAGTGCGCGCATCTGGAGCCCGCCCTGCTGTAACTTCAGTGTCTCAGTATTCCTCTTAATCACAACATTGCCAATCTGTCATTCTTTCTGTTTACACATGACATCTTTTCAACTGCCGTCTCTTGTTGCCGTTTTTCTAATTTAAAAAGTTTAACTCCAACGGTTATTTTGGAGGCAGAAAAAGCAATTTGGCACTTCATATAATTAAGCAATGGCCCATTGATTTAGCCACCACTATAAATTATGCCTCTTCTTCTCATTTGCCATCTTAATTCCTAATGAGTCTATCCTTAAATAGGTATTCATTGACATCTCAACAGCAACAATTCCACAGTGCCCAGAGGCCCATCCGAATCTGAGCTAAGTTATTCAGCATTTACAGATCACCCAGATATTGTGTTTCCTGCTATCTTTATGGGATGAATATGAAAAGAATTGGAATGGAAGAAAAGAACCAGGTTCTGGCTTTCAACATATCATAGTGACACAGCACTTCTGACAAAGTCAGGTCTACTCTGACAGCTAACCGTCCAGTCCCACACACCGTGTGTCATTCAATAAGTAAATGGCTGCTCTTTTTAATGAAGCCAAAAAGATGGTGAACGCCATCTGAAGCACCGTTCTATCCCCAGCAACTTGGGGAGGAAATGCTAATTACAACATGGTTCACATGGCAACCACCTGATAAACGAAGCTGAGTGAAACCGCCCTGCGCCTCTTGCCCATTCTCCTTCACCTCCGTTAGAGAAAAGAGATTTGAAAAGGCAACTTTCATGTCTCACTTTTGGCGTCAGGTGGCCCTTTTTAAGTTTCTCTTTATAGATCCATCCATGCTGGTGGCTAGGACCAATGCGGGGGGACACAGACAATGAAAGAGGATGCTTAGTGGAGGAAATATCCCGGATCTCTTCCGGCCTGCTGCTTCCTCCAGCTGCAAGGACCAGGGTCACCAGCTTGCTCCCAGGGATTGCAATCATGAGCCCTCCATTTGTGGGGTAATTTGACACCTAAGGGGCTAAGAGAGCCATAGGTAGATGTGGCAGTCCTACGTTGAAAAGCATACGGCATGTCAGCTCTGGGATTGAAGTGTGGGCGTTGGGGTCCAGCAAGCTTGTCACTCCCTGTCCTGACACTGCTCTAACTGGTATGGAAGAGCCGATCTTCCCTGGAACCCGGAGGCCTCCACGAATGCCCCACTCTCCCACCGTAAGCTCTGAGAGGGTCAGCTTCTTCTTCGTTGGCACCCTACATCCACTGCCCCCTTCTCAGGCCCAGGTTTCTAGATGAGGCTGACTCTGTCCTAGACTCTAGGAGGGGTCATGGGACCCAGAGGAAGCCAATCAGTGCTTTCCAGCCCTTGGCGTCAATGACTGGTTCAATGATGGACACACGACCCAGAACAGGCTTATGGGACCAATGAGATTCAATTCCTGAGCTTTTGTTTGAATGATTGGGCAGAGGACTTCTTCAGGTATATGCAGCCTGAAGTTTGAATGACCGTTTTTTAATAATGTGATATTGCCTTTTCAAGTTCCTAAAATTGATAACATTTGCTTCTCTTTTGTCCCAGTCAGTCTGACAAATGTATTGACTAGGTCAAATAACAAGCTTTTGGTTTCATTGATTTTCTCCACTGTATTTCTGTTCTCAATTTCACTGATTTCTGCTGTTCGTGTTATTATCTCTTTTCTTCTGTTTGCGTTGGGTTTAATTCACTCTTCTTTTTCTAGTTCCTTAAAATGTAAGCTTAAATGACCAATTTGAGACCTTTCTTCTTTTCTAACACAAGCATTTAACACTATAAATTTCCCTGTAAGTGCTGTTTTAGCTGCATCCTACAAATTTTGATATAGATTTCATTTTCATTCACTTCAAAATATAATCTAATTTCTGTTGTGTCTTCCTCTTTGATGCATGGATTATTTAGAAGTGTGTTGTTCAATTTCCAAGCATTTGGTGATTTTCCAGATCTATGTAACCAATGTTTCTCTTATTGGTTTCTGGTTAGATTCTGTTAAGGTCTGTAATGGAGATGGAGAGAAAGTCCAGGTGGAGGTCGTGTCTTCATCCCAGAGCTCGCTGTTCCTCCCCACCGGGCTTCACGAGGATGGCGGGTCTCTCTTTTCTCTTGATCCACCCCCATGTTTCTGATGAGCACCCTATGAGGTCTGTGCAGAAGAGCTGCTAGGAGGTGTGACTTCCTCTTGCGTCTGTCACTCTCAGGGGTTCTACGTTGACGTGCTGGTCCACGCTTTGCCTTTGGCACTTGGTTAAACATTTTAGCTTAATTCTGTTGCCTGGCCTGGCCCGCATCCAACTTCTTCCGTCCCAGTTAAAGGAGGGCTTGCATCCTGTCTCTCCTTGGACGATCTTCCTCCTTTAACTTTTTTCTCTCATTTTAAAATTGAGGCAAAATTTGCATAACATATAATTAACCACTTTAAAGTGTACAGTTCAGTAGCATTTAATGCATCCACAGAATTGTCCAACCATGACTTCTATCTAATTCTAAAACACTTTCATCAGTCCAAAAGGAAACTTGTACCCACTTCCCAGTCACTCCCCACTCCCCTCTCCTCCAGTCTCAGCAAACAACAATCTGTTTTTCTGTCTTTGTGGGTTTGCCTAGTCTGGGTATTTCCTATAAATGGACTCATACTGTATGTGACGTTTTGTATCTGGATCATCTCTTAGATTTTTGGTTAGATTGATTGTGCTGCAACCTCAGCTCCCTGGGAGTGTTAAGAAAAGTTATAATTTTGCAAACTATTGGTGTATTGCTGTTGAGACGTCTTTTCCATCTTTTAACATCCTAAGCATTCTGCTGAAAGTCCAACACATTCCTTTCAAAATCTTCCCCAACTCTGCATCCTGTCCCCAAGTTGCCAGATTTGCTATTGTTACCTAAAGCAACTTCTTAATTAAGTTTTGAATTTTTTGGTTAGATCTCGTCAGGATGGTGGCGTAGACAGACTCTGAACTCACCTCCTCCCACAAACACAACCAGGTTACAACTATTCTTGGAAAAATTACCCTGGAGAGAAAACTGAAAACTGAATGAAAAGAACCCGCACAACAGGGGACAGTCCTGACTGAGGCAGAACTTCCTTCTGGAGAGAAAAAAGCCACCTTCATGAGCCACAGACCTTCACAGCTGGCCGGGTGGGAGCTACCCTAAGGTATGCAGCCCTCCCTGGAGAAGTGGGGACCTGAGCAGGGGTCGTTACTGCTATAAGCATCCTTCAGGTTCAGCACAACTGAGATGAGTGTCCTACTATCTGGCTTCACTAGCTATTAACTGCAATGAGGGATACCCCCAGAAAAGCTTTTGGAGGAAAGTCGAAAAAACTTGGCTCTTAAAGGGCCCAGGTGCAAATTCACCCATCTCAGAGAGCAACCTAAAATCACCAAAAGGACAGCTGCACAGTCCTTTGGTGAACAGAGACTCACCTGATAGGCTCTGGGTGCATCTCAGTGAGAGATGAGACCTCTCCAGAGACTGAGACACTGGTGGCGGCCATTGTTGTGACCTAGTACAGGCGTGCTGACACAGATGCTGGCAGATGCCATTAAAGTTCTTCCCCTGGCCTGATAGCCCAGGGATCTGCCACACCTGCTAGAGTACAGATTTAATCCAGTTCAGCTAGGGCAGGAAGCCCACCTTAGAGACCTGCCCCACCCAACAGAAAGCCCTCAGACTACTTGTCAACATAGTCTGGGTGCCTTGATCCTCCATAGGCAGGTGAGTGTGTCCACCTCTGTGGGGCAGGGCCTGTATGAGGAGCAGGTGAACTGTGGGGGGCATTGGTAGAGAGGTGGGGCCTCTGCAGTGGGGCAACAGGGTACACTCCAGGGGATCAGGAAGTATCCATGGACCAGGGCTGTGTTGAGGGTGTGTGGGGACCACTGGGGGGTGGGGCTTATCAGCGGCAGAAGACCTGTGCTTCACAAACAGCCACAAAGAGGATCAGCCCCACCTTCTGAAGCCTCAAACAATTGAGTGCTCCTGTGCCTAGGGCCTGCCCCACTCAGCTGCAATCCTAAGACAACTGACAGCAGCCTTGTAGGCCTGAGGCCTACAGCAACTGTAAGCCCCTGAGCCTAGCTACCAGCTACACTGGGTACCTACGCAATTGCATACAAGAGACACACTTGAGACCTAAAGACACTCAAAAACTGAAAGTGAAAGGATGGAAAAAGATACTCCATGCAGTGGCAAAGAAAAGAAAGCAGGAGTAGCAACACTTAGATCAGACAAAATAGACTTTAAAAAAGTAATCTGTAGGGGCTGGCCCCGTGGCCGAGTGGTTAAGTTCGTGCGCTCCGCTGCAGGCGGCCCAGTGTTCCCTTGGTTTGAATCCTGAGCGCAGACATGGCACTGCTCATCAAACCACGCTGAGGCAGTGTCCCACATGCCACAATTAGAAGGACCCACAATGAAGAATATACAACTATGTACCGGGGTGCTTTGGGGAGAAAAAGGAAAAAAATAAAATCTTTAAAAAAAAAATCTGTAACACAAGACAAAGAAGGGCACTACATAATGATAAAGGGAACAACCCAACAAGAGGATATAACACTTGTAAATATCTATGCACCCAACATAGGAGCACCTAAATATATAAAGCAACTATTAACAGACATAAAAGGAGAAACGGACAGTAACACAATAATAGTCGGGACTTTAACACTCCACTTACACCAATGGATAGATCATCCAAACAGAAGATCAATAAGGAAACACTGACCTTAAAGAACACATTAGATGAGATGGACTTAGTAGATATATATAGAACATACCATCCAAAACCGCAGAATACACATTCTTTTCAAATGCACATGGAACATTCTCCAGGGCTGATGACATATTAGGCCACAAAACAAGTCTCAATAAAAATTTAAGAAGATCAAAATAATATCAAGCATCTTTTCTGACCACAAAGATAGGAAACTAGAAATCAACTACAGGAAGAAAACCAGAAAAGCCACAAAAATGTGGAGATTAAGCAAATGCTACTGAACAACAATTGGGTCATTGAAGAAATCAAAGGAGAAATCAAAACATTCTTAGAGACAAATGAAAATGAAAACACGACATGCCAAAATCTATGGGATACTGCAAAAGCAGTTCTAAGAGAAAAGTTTATAGCAATTCATGGCTATCTCAACAAACAAGAAAAATCCCAAATAAACAATCTAACAGTGCACCTAAAGGAACTGGAAAAAGAAGAACGAACAAAGCCCAAAATCAGCAGAAGGAAGGAAATAATAAAAATCAGAGCAGAAATACATGAAATAGAGACTAAAAGAACAATAGAAAAAATTAATGAAACCAAGAGCTGGTTCTTCGAAAAGATAAACAAAATTGACAAACCTTTAGCCAGACTCACCAAGACAAAAAGAGAGAAGGCTCAAATAAATAAAATCAGAAACGAAAGAGGAGAGATCAACAGACACCTCAGAAATATAAAAGATTATAAGAGAATACTATGAAAAGCTATATACCAACAAACTGGATAATCTAGAAGAAACGGATGAATTCTTAGAATCATACAACCTTCCAAAACTGGATCAAGAAGAAGCAGAGAATTTGAATAGACCAATCACAAGTAAGGAGATTGAAACATTAATCAAAAACCTCCCAAAAAATAAAAGTCCAGGACCAGATGGCTTCCCTGGTGAATTCTACCAAACATTCAAAGAAGACTTAAGTATCTATCCTTCTCAAACTCTTCCAAAAAATTACAGAGGAGGGGAGGCTTCCCAACTCATTCTATGAAACCAACATTATTCTGATACCAAAACCAGACAAGGACAACACAAAAAAAGAAAATTACAGGCCAATATCACTGATGAACATCGATGCAAAAATCCTCAACAAAATACTAGCAAATCTAATACAACAATACATTAAAAAGATCATACATCATGATCAAGTGGGTTTTATTACAGGGATGCAGGGATGGTTCAACATCTGCAAATCAATCAATGTGATACACCACATTAACAAAATGAGGAATAAAAATCACATAATCATCTCAATAGATGCAGAGAAAGCATTTGACAAGATACAGCATCCATTTATGATAAAAACTCTAAATAAAACGGGTATAGAAGGAAAATACCTCAACATAATAATGACAAACCCACAGTTAATATCATTCTCAATGGAGCAAAACTGAAAGCTATCCCTCTAAGAACAGGAAGCAGACAAGGACGCCCACTGTCACCAATCTTATTTTAACATAGTGTTGAAAGTCCTAGCCAGAGCAGTGAGGCAAGAAAAAGAAATAAAAGGCATCCAAATTGGAAAAGAAGAAGTGAAACTGTTACTATTTGTGGACGACATGATTTTATACATAGAAAACACTACAGAATCCACTAAAAAACTTTTAGAAATAATAAATGAATACAGTCAAATCACAGGATACAAAATCAACGCACAAAAATCAGTTGCATTTCTATACACCAACAACGAAGTAGCAGAAAGAGAAATCAAGAATACAATCCCATTTACAACTGCAACAAAAAGAATAAAATACCTATGAATAAACTTAACCAAAGAGGTGAAAGAGCTGTACACTGAAAACTATAAAACATTGTTGAAAGAAATTGAAGGAGACACAAAGAAATGGAAAGATATTCCGTGCTCTTGGGTTGGAAGAATTAACCTAGTTAAAATGTCCATGCTTCCTAAAGCAATCTAAAGATTCAATGCAATCCCTATTAAAGTTCCCATGACATTTTTCACAGAAATAGACCAAAGAATCCTAAAATTTATATGGAACAACAAAAGACTTCGAATAGGCAAAGGAATCCTGAGGAAAAAGAACAAACATGGAGCTATCACACTCCCTGATTTCAAAATATACTACAAAGCTATAGTAACCAAAACAGCATGGTACTGGCACAAAAACAGACACACAGATCAATGGAATAGAATAGAGAACTAAGAAATAAACTTACACATGTATGGACAGCTAATATTCGACAAGGGAGCCAAGAGCATACAATGGAGAAAGGAGAGTCTCTTCAATAAATGGTGTTGGGAAAACTGGACAGCCACATGCAAAAGAATGAAAGTAGACCATTCCCCTACACCATGCGCCAAAATCAACTCAAAATGGATTAAAGACTTGAATGTAAGACCTGAAACCATGAGACTTCTAGAAGAAAACATAGGCAGTACGCTCTTTGACATTGGTCTGAGCAGCATATTTTCAAGTCCCATGTCTGACCGGGCAAGGGAAACAAAAGAAAAAATAAACAAATGGGACTGCATCAAACTAAAAAGCTTCTGCACAGCAAAGGAAACCTTCAACAAAACGAAAAGACAACCTAACATTTGGGAGAAGATATTTGCAAACCACATATCAGATAAGGGGTTAATATCCAAAATATACAAAGAACTCATACGTCTCAACAACAAAAAAACCAACAACCCAATTGAAAAATTGGCAAAAGATCTGAACAGAGATTTCTCCAAAGAAGATATATGGATGGCCAACAGGTACATGAAAACATGTTCAATATCATTAACTATCAGGGAAATGCAAATCCAGACTACAATGAGATATCACCTCACTCCAGTCAGAATGGCTATAATTAACAAGACAGGAAACAACAAATGTTGAAGAGGATGTGGAGAGAAAGGAACCCTCATACATTGCTGGTGGGAGTGCGAACTGGTGCAGCCACTATGGGAAACAGTATGGAGATTTCTCAGAAAATTAAGAATAGATCTACCATATGATCCAGCTATTCCACTGCTGGGTGTTTATCCAAAGAACTTGAAAACACATATGCATAAAGATACTTGCACCCCTATGTTCATCACAGTATTATTCACAATAGCCAAGACTTGGAAGCAACCTGGGTATCCATCAAGGGACGAATGGATAAAGAAGATGTGGTGTCTACACACAATGGAGTACTACTCAGCCATAAGAAAGGATGAAATCCAGCCATTTCTGACAACATGGATGGACCTTGAGGGTATTATGCTGAGTGAAATAAGTCAGAGGGAGAAAGTCAAATACCATATGATCTCACTCATAAGTAGAAGATAAAAACAATGACAAACAAACACATAGAGACAGAGATTGGATTGATGGTTACCAGAGGGGAAGGGGGGAGGTGGGAGGGAGAAAGGGGCAATTAGGCGCATGTGTATGGGGATGGATTATAATTAGTCTGCGGGTGGTGAATATGATGTAATCTACACAGAATTTGAAAAATATTATGATGTACATCTGAAAGTTATGTAATGTTTTAGTCCAAAGTTACTGCTATAAAAACAAAAATTAAAAAATTTAAAAAATTTTTAAATTTTTTGGTGTTTTGTTGTTGTTTCTGCGGAGGAAGAGTTACATGATCACACGTAGACTACTTCTCCACTTTTGCCAAATCACAGGAAAAGACCCTGTCCGATTGTCTTGCATCCCTGAACTTGTATGAGGATCAATTTAACAGATTCCACATAAATTTTAGCATCAGGAGAATGTTTCTTTTCAAAAACCCTGTTAGCTTTGCTTTATCACATAAATGTAAGATGTCATATTTTCCTTATTTCCTGGGTTATCAAGAAGCTAAATTTAGCTTTCAATCGGATTAACTAACTGATTGTACGTTTCTGGAATATTTATTTCTCTTCTCCTTCAAAAGATTTCTAATTTTTAAATTCAAGTTTTATTTTCCCTGAAAAAGAAATCTGTGAATCAAAAATGCATATAGTATGATATCAAACATTTGTATTTTAAATATCTAAATTATCTAAAAATTATAAAAAATTTTAAATAAAATTATATAAAGCGATTATGGACATACTCCATATCAGTACATATAGGACTAACTTCTCTGTAAGTTTTCTCAGAAAACCTGTAATCGATTATAATAAAGAAGATTAAATGCACATTAGGATGATTAAAGTGTAATTATTTATGAAAATGATCTGTAACAATGTACAAAAATGGTAGGAAAGATTATTCTTTAAACCTCCATATTGTTCCAACTTGTGAACATGTTTTACTTCAATTACAATAAAAGAAAGAATATATGAGAAAAAAATAAATAAAAGAACACATATATAAATAAATGTAATACAAAGTGCAGCCAACTTGAAGTGCTCAGAAACGTCATGCTGAAATTAAACAGCGGCCATGAAATACCTTTGTCCTTTGCACTAGCAGAATTCTTGTTTTCTGAATGGTGTCTTTTCACTACCTAAAGACATCTGATAGTCACCAAATAATTCCATCTAAGTGTCTCACGGTGGGGACGGCTTTAAGACACTTTGCAATTCTAAGGTTCTGCATCTGATTCTCGTTCTACTGATAATTTCAGGCTTGTCCTCTGGGCCCCAAACATAGCACATCAATGTCAAGACAAATTAAGTATACGAGGCCTCTTATAAGCAATGTCTCTGCGTCGGATGAGCCTGGATTTTAATTCTATTACATAAATTCCATTAAAGACGTCTTCTAAGGGAAGAAGCTATGGTGGGGGTTGTGAGAGATGAACAATATTTTTAAAGACAGGCCAAAGAGATAGAAATTCTTTTTTTGATTAAAATCATGGGAATCTTAACTACGCCCATATATATAAGCGTTCACCATATATTTTCCCTTGAATGGCTTCTCTTAGCTCCTACTAGCTCTGGAGCCCTTTTGGATGATTTCCCTTTTGCAAAATTCTTCAGTTGAGCTGGGTTGGCATGTTTCAATAGTTGACAAACACACACACAGAAAGCCATTGCAACAGTTCGCTATGGAACATACCGTTATTGTCCAAAGGCTCAGATCATCTTTGTATTATGAAAGGAGGTATTTGGGGTTTTAAATCATTATTTGTATTCATGTATAATTCAGGGCTGCCTGGCTGCCAGGTTTTCTAGAGTTGCAGAGGATGCAAGATGGGGATGGAGGATTTGAAAGTCAATCGAAATATTTTAAAGTGAATTGCAAAATGGGGCAAGGATGGGGGCTCAGCACAATAAAATTTTCATGATTGGCACGGGGCAAACTGTCTCTATGAAATTAAGAGGACATTTGCAGGAGTGTGGCTAATGAGAAACCTGAGTGCACCTGCCGTCCTTTATGTGGGTGATGAAGTCAAGGTCACCCCACAGACGCACAGTCTGGCCTGGAACAGTTGTTTTCATATTATCTAAGAACGTAAGAGACCCATGATGCTCTGCTTAATAAGTTTCTATGATGCAGCCACCCTAAGGCAAGAGCTGTACTTTACAGTTTTTAAAAAACAACAACTCATGAATAAACAATGGATCTAATGCAAAATCCCTCAGGCTAGAGAACCAATTCTGAGCCAGCCACTCCCCTGACCCTGCCCTCAGCATATTAAGAAAAAGCAAACCCTGTTCGACATGCAGCCTCGTCCAGCAGGAACTTGAAAGGCTGTCTCTCCTTGGCCTTAGAAGCAAGTCAACTATAAGATCCCACAAAGAGAAGGAAAACAGTTAGTGGGTGGTAAAGTAATCAGTGAGACGAAATAATAATAAATATGGATTTTCTAGGCGCTACTTTCATTCCCATTGCTGGTTTCAAATTACAGGATGGATAGCCAGCTGGCTCCACGTTTCTGCGGGGCCAGAAAAGTCCACTAATGCCTGAACTGCCTTACAGCTCTGGGATTCTTTCTGCAAAGCTTCCTGGACTCCTCATCCCACAGCAGAGAAGAACATCTGTTCTGATGCCTTTCTGAGCCATTGGTAAGAATTCCATGGAAGGAAGGGCCTGGAACCCTACCATGGGCCACACGAGACCCACTTTTGTCAACGGGCAGTTGCTTCTACAGCGTCCTCCCACGGAAGAATGGAAGGCACTGTGAATCTCCCCAGATGCCTCCTCAACCTTCTCAACTTAGAACTAGTAATGCCAGTATGCCAGTAAGAGTTGTATAATTTATTTTTTACCTAGAACGAAAATTGTTCATTTCACAGTTTGAGAGAAAGTTTCCCCTACAACTTTCTTAAGAAGCAGTAACAGGTCACCTTAAATTCACCCTCATGCTAAAGTGTATTTTGTGGCTCTCAGATCTCCCAGTGCAGCAACCCGAAGCTCTCAAGCTTTCGAATCGAGAGAATCTAAGTGTCTTGAGGCTTGACCAAGTGGCTCAAGTTGCTTTCCAACGGGATCGCCATCAGAAGTGTCCTAGAGCCAGCGCCCGCCAGCACCCAGCTCGCAAGAGCAAATTGTGAAACTCTCCTGGATTTGGCGCACCCATTGTTCAATCCAGCCATTACTATAAAGTAAATGATGCGAATCTCCAATTAAGTAAATTATATTAAGAGCAGAGGCAACAAATGTTCTACACTCATCCTTTCCTAAATATTTGACTAGAGGTTCATTAGCTGTGCTTTGAGGTTATTCGTGTCTTCTGGATGTATAAGAGGGGAAGATACGACACAGCAGCGTGCTTCTGCCTGTCTCCTCCCAGCTCTGTGCTCAATGATGTCAGGTCGGTAGATTGAAATTGACCTTGTTGGGAGTATTCACACCACGGTAATCAGCAAGTGCTATAAAGCAAGGCTTTTTTCTCCTCCCTGAAGATGCAGTTGTTAAACATTTACTAGCACACCGCTTTCTCCAGCCGGAGCATAACGATCATAATTTTAAGGATAAGCACATCTGAGACCAGATCTCCGTGTACCACACACTGCACTTCTTCCAGCACAGCGGTTTTAGCTCAGGACTCATAGTTTCTAGTGGTTGATTGACGAACATGCAACTGACGGCATTGAATCCCATCTCTTCACAATCGAATGCCCAAGGCTGACGGTCAGAAGGGGCAGAATGGGCAGGAATTAAACCAATGGACGATGGGTGCCTGAGAGATGGAGCGGTCTGCTTTTGCACCATCGGTCATTCAAAGCTCAGGTTGGCCGATGTATTTGGCCTCTGAAACTTTTTTCAACAAAGGTTTTTGCAGAGGTGGGATCTCTAAAGCAGATGCAAGCGGGGCTGCTGTGTGACAAGGTGGGAAGGGGCCGGGGTCCACCGCCCACCGGCTCTGCGTCTCCCTTCTCACTCTGGGTGGGGCTGAAAGGTGAGCTCTTCAGTTTCAGGGTGCACAGCTTGGAAACCTCCCCCACCAAGAGTGAAAGCAGAGAACAGATGATTGTTGATGTTAAAACGCACACAGAAGCCTCGCTCCCACCTACATGGGCAGTTTACCCCAGAAGCTGTTTACAGAGCTGGCTGCTTTCACCTACTAACTTGAGCTTCTCCACAATGGGATCTGTTTCGAATGGAAAGAAGGATTTTGTTTAATGACTTCTGGGCTCACGTGAGCAGCCAGGTTCCCACACTGATGGCAAGAAAGAGGCTCTCCGATGTCCCCTCTGGCCCTGGCATAGCATCTTCTGGTGCCAGTGGGTGAATGTGCATAAGGAGCCAGGAGAGAATGGGAGGATGGTTAAAACTCCTGGAAATGTCTTGTTCAAATGTGTCGCCAGCACCTTGTGAGAGAAATCCCAGCCTCACCAATCATCCCAGTGAGATGAGTAAGGTCACAGAGAAGTCTTCCCTTGGGGCTTCTCGCCGACGATCCAGGACTCTCAGATGAGCCAGCGGGTCTGTGAATGGCGTGAGGCTTGTCTGCAGAGGGGAGACAGCCACGTCAACGTGTGGAATACTTCCAAACACTGCCATGGCCACACTCTTGACAGTCATCACAAAGCCACATTGGTGGCCGTCACAATTTTCTTTCAATGCTATAAGCGTCTCTAATTCTGTATCTTTAAAGCTATGGGAAGAATCATAGTCTACACTGTCTTCATAATTACCCACATGTACATAACTCATGGCTTACATTTTTTCCACCAGTTCTAAAGCATTCCAGTATAGGAAATTGACCACGGTTGAACACTTTGCAGATGTGTTTATTTTCTTAGAATCTTCTTAGGCTTCTTGCGCCTAGTCTGTGCGTGTTTCTCAGTAAGCAGTTTATACTCTGCTGCTGCTTGAAACTCTGATCCAGCCTCTTTGTCAAGATGTCAGCATCCGTGAAGGCTGGATCCCCTCTCCCACCAACAACCCAGTGACCCCCAATTCCTATGCTCCTGTCCTTCTGCCCCTGCTGCTGGTGCCAGCTCTTAATGTGACAAAGAGGGATCCATTGGGGTGAGAAGAGATGGGGCATTGTGATGAATCAATGATGCGCCACCCAACCTCCTCTTTGTTAATTCAGAAAGAATCAGTCTGATTTTATACATCAGTCTCCTGTGAGTTGAGATAGCATATGTCACTTTGCCCTGTCTGCTCACTTCAGATAAAAATCATACTTTTGGGGTTAGCTAAATTGGAGGGCTCTTTGTAGAGGCAAACTCTGCATTTATTTCATTCTCACTTTATAGGTACAGAATACTTGTCCCCAAATTTAGACTCTTGGGAGAGTGGAAAACTCCACTTGGGCGTACAGTCCTGGGCTGAATCCTCCATTCCAGTCTATTCAAAGAAGCCTGAATTGAGCCACTGAGCCAGGCACTGGCCTGGCCCATAACAGGATAGACTTTTACATCCAGTTGGCTAGTGTCCTCGGGGATAGGCCCTGAGATAGGCCTCAAGGTAGATGGGGAGTATTGACAATTGAACTCTACAGCCCTAGCTCCCTTCACACACAAACGCGCCCAATTCCAACTTAAACAGAAACTGAACTATGAGAAACATTTTACCCCTGAGGATAGGAACATGCAAATAAGGTGAAGCAAAACCAGAAAAAAACCTGTTTGCCTTGTCTTAACCATCCGGGACTATGTACCTCTCTCATCATTAATGACATCTCTGTATAAATATTTCCCCGGGAGGCCACTTCTGGTGGCTCACAGACCTCCTGCCACGAAGGGAGGGGGGATGTTACCTCCTTTTCTCTATCATGCTTCTGCCTCTTGACGGGAAGACTGATGCCCATGAGTCCACCTGTCCCCCACAGGTGAACCTGGAACTGAGAACCCTGTCCCATGTCCTCCCGAAAATACAAACCCATTTCATGAGAAATTGACAAACCCAGCAGTGCATCGACAAGTCCAGATGACCCTTCTCTTGTTGCAGTCCAAATGCACAGTATCATAGTTAGTGAAAACCTCACTCCTTTTGTACAAGTATCCAGAAGACTTCTTTTCTCCTTGCAGCTCTGTCGCTCGATTGCTGGAATATACGAGGTCTTAGATAAATCCAAGAAAATGCATTTTGGAAATTATTTTAAATCCTCCCAAAATATAAAACTAATTTAATACTTTTTTTTACCAATTCTAAGCAATAACTCTTATTGATAGTGTAGAGCTGCCAGATTTTGTAACACTGTCATTTACAGAACAGAAAGAGATTGAGCCGGTGTGGGGAGGGGAGTGGAACCATTGACTCAATCAAGAAAATAGGTAGAAAATTAAAAATCGGTGATAGAATGGAAAATCTAACATCTGTCACCAACAATTCTACATAAGCTGTCTCCTCACCAGCGTCCTAACAAAGAGCCACGCTTCTCCTTATTTTTCTCCTGCTCCACTTCCGTTGATTCTGCCGAATCTTGTTACCACCAAGTTCTCATGTGTTCAGCTCGATCTCATTTAAAAGAAAATAGGTATCATTTATTGAGCATGCAGGCTTCACCTCCACGATTTCATTAATTCTTCAAACCGACCCTGCCAGTGAGGGATGAGAGGACCGAGGTCCTGGCTCTGGGGTGACCACTCATAGCTGTTGGATGATGGAGGCCAGCATTGACTATATCACCACCAGGGGACCCTCGTGCCATACCAAACGGGCTTTGCTTGTTCTGCTTTGGTTTGGTGTTCTGAGAAAAGTCACAAAGATTCTTACTTTTTCCTGGATATCTTGAATATCAGCTATATTTGGAAGCAGAGTTTTTTAGGGGGGCATTAAGGTTAAATGGGGTCATAAGAGTGGGGCCCTGATCTAATAGGACAGGTGTCCTTATAAGAAGAGGAAGAGACACCAGAGATCACTCTCTCTCCGTGCTCACAGAGAAGAGGCCACGTGAAGACACAGCAAGAAGGCAGCCATCAACAAGCCAGCCAGAGAGGCCTTACCGGAATTCCAATCTTCTGGCACATTGACCTGGGACTTGTGGCCTCCAGAGTTGTGGAAAATAAATTTCTGTCATTTAAGCCACTCAGTCTGTGGTCTTTTATTATGGCAGCCTGAACTGACTAGTATAGCTTCTTAAAATATATATAAACGGATTTTGTTTTTCAGCGAATTTAAATATTTTTAAAAGGGGTGTCCAACACATTTGCCTTTCATCTCTTTTTTGCACCATGTTCTTTTTAATACTTTCTTTACAGCTCCCTTGTCTCCTGCCTTTCCTGTAGGACCTAAGTCTCATGTCCTTTATCTTTGCAGCTTTCTATGGAATATTTTACGTGACTCTGGCAATTGTGACAATGGAGGTGCAGACTTTAAGTCATTGGAATAGAGGTGATAGTTGAAGTGATGGGAATATTTGATTGCCTGAGAAAGAAAATGTAGGAAAAAAAAAAGGACATGGGCAATTCTTGGGGAGTGTGTATATGAGCCAGAAGAATGGAGCTGTAATTGCAGTGCTGTGGGTGCCCAGATAACACAAAACCACGGATGCAAAGGGGAGAGGAGGTTTCCAGAAGGCAGGTCTGGCTGCTGTCTCCAAAGCTTCAGGGGGCTAAGAAAGATTTAATTGAGAAAAGAACCTTGAGTTTGGTTAATAAGACATCATTAGGGAGCCTAGAGGACTCATCTTTAGCTAAGTGGTGGAGGCCAATGCTAAGCGAATACGGAAAATGTTATTGTAAGTGAACTCGACTATTCTTACAGGACATTGAGCAGGAGAGGAGAGAAAAAGGCTTATAGCTTCAGGGGACAGAGGCCAGCACATGTGCATTAATGTTGGAGACAAGGCTGATCCGGTGAAGTGGAGAAGGCGTCCTTGATGGAGCACGGTCTCCAAAGACAAATGTCAATAGTGTAGGGCTGGCACTGAGGAACAAGCACCATTCTCCCCCTACTCCTAACTCGAGGGTAAGCATTAAGCATGGAATACATAATAGGCCAGACTCCATTAAGCTTCCCCCGCTGCTGTCAGGGGCTCGGAGCAGGGGCTGCCAGAGCAATCTCGGGCAAAATCAATTATCAGCACAGGAGGGGATGGGGGTCATCGGCAAGTCAATGGCTGCCATGTCTAAATCCACTAATTCAATGAGGGTACTATAAGAGTCTAAGGATGAATGCACGCAGCATTTGGGGGTGACAGTCTTCATGTTTCTACCTCATTGGCATCTCACAGTCACTCTGTGAGATTTGTAATTTAACCAACTTTAAAGAGCAGGCTCAGAAGTTAAGTGACCTGCCGACCTGCCAGAGGAGGCAGAGTTGTAGGTGACAGGATCTACACTCCAATCCCAATCTCATGACTCAGACTTCAGGGTTCTTTTCACATGACACTCTCTTTTCCAGCACTCATCTCGCAACAGCCAAGCCACGTAAAGAAGACAGAACAAGAGCATCACCACGACAGACCCTACAGTGAGTGGAGGACTCCCTCACTCTTTGACCTCCATCTCCCATTTCCAGTGATTCACTGAGAATGACCACCTTTATTGCTGGAGAGAGGGTTCTTGCTGGAATCCTGCCTCCTTCCCTGCAAATAGTGAACTGTGTAGGACAACCTATAAAAAATCCTAATGTCCAATCGTCTCTTTCCTGGAGGTTAAAGGCAGCCCTCAGATCCTGCCCCATGGTCTCCTCTTCCCCTCCAGTGCTCCTCCATTGTCACAGGAGGCTCCCAAGCAGAAGCCATCCAAAGTCCAAGGGAGGGAGGAGTGGGGTGAAGAGAATGGGGAGTCAGAATGGCCTCAAATGCTATGACCCACAACTCAGATAAAGCTAGGTGGGATGTCCAAAATTAGCCAGATAGCTTCTAAAATAGTCATAAGAATTGCATCAATCTAAGAAGTTTTTTTGTCTGTTTATTTGTTTTGAGGAAGATTAGCCCTGGGCTAACATTTGCCACCAATCCTCTTTTTGCTGAGGAAGATCAGCCCTGAGCTAATGTCCATGCCCATCTTCCTCTGCTTTATATGTGGGACGCCTACCACATCATGGCTTGCTAAGTGGGGCATGTCCACACCTGGGATCCGAACCAGTGAACCCCAGGCTGCAGAAGCAGAATGTGTGAACTTAACCGCTGTGCCACTGGGCTGCCCCCTAAGAAGTTTTTTAAAATATAAGATTACATCTAATTCAAATGGCTTTAAGTTCAAATAGAAAACATGTGTACATAATTTAGAATACCATAAAGTTCAAAGTCTGTACATCTTGATTGAAAATGTATTTAAATATCTAAAAAACTAAAAAGGAATACAAAATCCAGACAAGTAATGATCTGGGATGAGAGCTGCTGACATCTGACATTTGAAGGAGAGCAAAGTAACGTGTGTGTGTTGACTCCTAGAACAGGGCTATGCGAGCTATGACACCAACGCCTCTGTAAGCTTGTAGCTTGTGATCCAGTGACTATGAAAAGGTACTCTTTTGGCTCAGTGAGTAGGTGTCTCCAGCGGTAGAATTCTTACACAAATGAGACCTCTGGCTCTACATTCTCTCAGTTATCTGGGATGTGTAGTGGACACACCTTCCTTAGTGTCATACACTGTCAACTCCAGAAATATTTGGAGCTAAGCAATCTCCATTAAAGTGCATCTTAAGTATCTTCTTCAGCTTCTTGACTTCTTCCTAACTATCTTCTTTCACTAGAAAGAGTTAGGATTAAATATAAAAAGACTTAAGAAATTCAAAACCAAATCTGAGTATAATGGGTAACTGAATAATTTGTGATATTTAAAGAAATGTGGCCAGTTAGTGCGATCACCTTCCTTCTCTCTTTTACATTATGATCGATGAATTAGTTCAGACCCTTCGTGTTCATTTGAAAATTTATTCACAGATTTAGAACATTTAACAGAACCTTAGAGAGTGATATATATATATATATATAATGTATACATATGATTTAAGCAAATTATTTATTACAGGGAAGATTTTTGTTATTACATTGCCTTCAAAGCTACACTAATAAGACGTAACTAATTTCTCAACAGAAACAGTGGGAACCCAAAGGCAATGGAACATCTTTAAAGTGCTGAAAGAAAATAACCACTAATGTGGAATTCTGTCCCAGCAAAAACAGGCTTTCAAAATGAAGGAGAAATAAAAACATCTTCAGATAAACAAATACCAAGAGAATCCGCTGTCAACCGATACAAACTAAAAGAAATATTAAAAGGAGTTCTTTGGGCAGAAAGAAAATGATTTCAGTCAGAAGCACAGCGAAAGAAGAAGGATGGTGAGCACTGGAATGGGTGAATATGTGGGTAAATTTTAAAATATCACTGACTGTATCAAAATAATAATGAATCGTGGGACTTCAAATAGAAGATCAAAATGCTTGATAACAATATTACAAAAGGCAGGTGGGGTAAACAGATTTAAAACGTTGCAAGGTCTTTACATGATCCGAGAAGGGATACAAATGCTGGTGTCTATTTGATGCTAATAAGTGAAGGATGTCTGTGACAATCCCCAGAGTAACAACTAAAGGAACAATCAAGGAATGGACCACAGAAACGCTGATAGGAGAAAACAAGGGAATAAAAAAGTAGTTGACTATCCAAAGAAAGTGTAAAGGGAAAGACAGAACAATTTTCCCCTGCGTACTCTTCAGAAAATTGTATATTTCTACTAGTTTTGCCCTCTTTTTCCCATTGTAATAGTTACACTACCTATGGCTTGATTGCTATGAACATCGTCTTTTCACACTTTTTCTCACTCAGTCTTTATATAAACCTTGGAAGGCAGGTACTATTATGTGCCTTTTATTAATAACAAGATGAGTGAGTTCAAGAAACTTGCCCAAGAAATAAAAACCAATAAGAGGTATTATCTTATACCACGGCCTCACCCTAACCTGTCCCCACAGAGGCTCAGGTGAATGGGGCAGCGTCCACGACACTGATGGTTCAGTTGACAAAGCACTTTGGGGCTGTTCTGACTTGTGATCCATTTTGCACCAGGCTTTTCAATTCAACAGACACTTGTTAAATGTATTAAAGAGGTAACATGCTAGGTTCTAGAAATATCAAAACCACTTAAACTGGTTGGCCATTCTAGCTGAAAGCAGAAGAGTGAGATTATTAAACTTTTTATTTTGAAATAATTATAGCTTTGTATGCACTTGTAAGAAATGATACAGAGATCCCATGTACCTTTTACCCAGCTTCCCCAATGATACTATCTTGCAAAACCATAACGTGATATTGCAACAGAGTATTGACATTGATGCAGCTAAGATACAGAACATTTCCATCACCAGATGCTTGCGCTGTCCTTCTACAGCCACACTCACTTCCCTCCTGCTTCCTCTACTTCCTTAACCCTGGCAACCACTCATCTGTTCTCCATTTCTATAATTTTGTCATTTCAAGAATGTTATACAAATGGAATCATGTACTATGCAACCTGTGGGAACTGGCTTTTTTCACTCAGCATAAGTCTCTGGAAATTCATCCAGATTCTTGCATATATCAATAGTTCCTTCTTCTTCTTTTTTTTTTTTATTGGTAAGTAGTATATTCCATGGCGTGGATTTCCATAGTTTGTTCAACCATCCATGTGTTAAAGGACATGTGGGAACTTGTTACGGATTGAATGTCTGTGCCCTTCCCAAAATTCACATGTTGACGTCCTAAGCCCCAATGTGATGTATTAGGAGGCAATTACCTTTGGGCGGTAATTAGGGCATGAGGGTGGAGCTCTCATGAATAAGATTAGTGCCGTTATAAAGGAGACCCCAGAGAGGTCTCTCACCCTCTTCAACACGTGAGGACACAACAAGAAAACAGCCATCCTTGACCCAGAAGAGGGCTCTCACCAGAACCTCACCATGCCGGCACCCTCATCTCAGACTTCCCAGCCTCCAGAGCTGCAAGAAATACACGTGTGTCTGAGTCTGTGATATTCTGTTATAGCCTGAACCGACTCAACAGAACTATGACAAATCAGCAGCTATGAACATTTGTGCACAAGGTTTTGTGTGTATGAGTTTTCATTTCTCTTGGAGAAATGCCCAAGAGCACAATTGCTGGGTCGCATAGTAGTTGCATGTTTCATTTTTTAAGGAATTGCTTTCTAGACTGGATGCACTATTTTAGACGCCCACTGGGGACGAATGAGGGACCCAGATTCTCCACATCCCCTCCTTGCGTTTGGTGTTGTCACTATTTTGGAGTCAGATAATCTGTACATGTCTGTCATCTCAATTTCGACATCTATTGATTGACTATTTTCATTCAATTTGAGCTCTTCCTGGTTCTTGATATGATGAGCGATTTTCCGCTGAAACCTGGACATTTTGGGTAGTATGTTCTGAATCTTACCTGAGCCTGTTTTACCTGGCTTCCTCTGGCATTGCACCGGGGGGGAAAAGAGTACCACCTTGCCGTTGCTGCCTGAGTGGGGCAGGTTTCTTGTCATTGCTAGGAAGTGGGGGGAGTTCCAGCAGCCACAGGCATCCCCTGATACCTCCCTGGCTGGGACATAGTAACGCCTCATTATTGCTCCCTATGTTGTCTCCCCTGGCACCAAGGGGAAGATGGCCTCCTTACTGCTGGGTGTTAGAGAAAGTCCTGACTCTCCAATAGGTCTGCTCCGAGACCACCCCAGTGGGGAGGGAGGGGCATGGGTACCCATTACTGCTGGCCTTCTCTGAAACCATCCTGACAGGCGTTGGGGCACCTCATTACAGCCTGGCCAGGTGGACGTATAAGATCCCCACTCCACCCTTGCAGAGTGGGGTAGGTATGGGACTGCAGTTTTTTCTTGGTGTTTGGCTAGCGTAGAGCAATTATTGTCTGTTTTCTGTCTTGGCAGGCTGCCCTTTCCCGGTCCTTTGGGCAGAGAAAGCAGGCTTCTCTTGGGGATTTTTGTTTGTCTGCATCTTTCCAAGTTACTGGCTTTTCAGCCCCAAATTTGAAATAGATGAGGCAAAAAGGCAACCCAGGAAATTGCTTCTGGTCTGTCTTCTCTCTCCCTCTCAGAGTCTCCTTCTGTTTGCTTTACATAATGTCCAGGGTTTTCAGTTGTACCCAGGAAGATGAATGGTGCATCTACTTCAGCTCCCCAGAAATAGAAATTTGGCAAGAGCTGAGTTTTTAGGAATTCTAATCACCAATTCTGATGTGTGTGGGGTTTTTCCATACCATCAATAAGCAATACTCCCACACCAGCTGGGTGTCCCCACTTCAACTCAATTCTGACGCCATCTCCCTGGAGCTAGCCTCAGATCCCACAGATTAGGGATCAGCCCTGCAAGACTGTCTTCCCCCCAACACGGCTCAGACACCAAGCGCAAGTCCAGGTTGTCACCTGTGCTCCTGGCCAACTGACAGAATCTCCAAGTAGTGGGAGCGTTCATCCCTAGGGTAGAAGAGGTGGTAGGAAGGAAATGCTTACATTGACCTTCTCAGGGTTCCAGCAAACTTCATTCTTGTCCTTTACTGTTTGGTGTTCAGTCCTCTCATTTCCCAACAGCCTCTAGAGCAAGGCAAAAAATGCCAACCAAAATGAATTGCTTGGATGTCTTAAAACTAGCATTTCCAATTCGACTCCAAATTCTCCTAACGAGTCTCACGCTGTCTTTATGGCAAGTTTAAATACTATTTGTCACTGCACCATCCGTCAAGTCAGGGAAGCTGGCTGTGAGACTTTTGCCCTAAAAGAGGGAAAGAACGTCCTAGAAGGGACACCAGCAGCCCTTCAACCAAGGTCGACACTGCCACCAAGTAGCCATGTGACCTGGGCCCTCCATGTGACTTGATTTCCTTGATTTTAAATATATATCCCTACCTCCTCTTACAGACCTTGAATCTGTAATAGAACAGAGGAGCCCCAAGGCATATATATGCTATCACAACCATAAAAGTGTGAAGGGTTTGAAGTCAGTCTTGAGTGGGTTTAGCTTTATGTGCTAGTTTCCATGGGGTCAATCAATTTCCAATGGGATCGGTGGATTGGATTTATATTTACAGGAACAGGAGACCTGTGATCAGCAACACCTGTGCTCAGGAGAAACTGGTAAGCCACATCCTTTTACATTATTAGCATTAGCATTTGGAGATGTCTTTTTCCAGAGAGAGTGGTCCAACATTCCTCCCCATTTTCTTGGTAAAAGAAGCCTTGTTGTGGGGAACCCACACCATATGGATCATGAGGCTGATCCACTCTTCTCAGCCACAGAAGTGATATGACCCAGGCCTGACCAATAATAGTAGCCCGTTTTCCTGGCCACAGTGACTGGTGAGAAAGGGCATGTGACCACAGCTGGGCCAATCAAAGTCTTTTCTAAGTCCTGACGTGTGGACCTAAGAGAGAGATTGAGAGCCTGGAGCTGCCGATGCCCACCCCTCCTGCCATGCACAGAAAGCCCACCTGAGGATGGGCCCACACAGAGGAGAAGAAGGCTGAAGAGTGATTGATGGAGACACCATAGTGGAGGGAGTTCCTTGAAGGAATTTCCTCACATTGCTTCTAATATGAGATTTCTTTTTCGTGGGGAACTTAACATGAGTAGTTTAATAATGATGAGCTTGCTAGAACCAGCCAACAGAAGATTTCATATTCTCCCAGCTCTTGCTGGGTATGAATGAATCCATTCAAAGTGGCTCTGTACAATCATCAAGGATGAGCCTGTCCTCTGACGCAAAGGCTTACCTGGCAGCCAAGGCATTGACCCTCTGCAGCCACTCATCTCTTCCTGAAAGACCAGCGGACTCGCGGCTCTTTCTAGACACCACCTTGCTAGGCTCACGCCTTCAGTCCAGGGAGCACCAACTCCACTTGAAGAGAGAAGGTGCTTCCAGAATCTGCGTCTACCTTGGAGGAAACTCCATCTCAAGTCGCATCTAACTTCTAGCAAGATTAACCCCTCAAATTTCTCACTCCCAGGAACTACAAGGTTCGATTTGTTTTACAAGGCAAGGTCTTTTAAGAAAGGTGAGACAAAGGTAATTTTATAGAGAACAATTTTTATGAGACAGAGATAGATACTACCATTTCATATCCTAGAGATGGACTGGTCACTCTCATTAATTCCCTGGTCAATCTGTGCACCTGGAGAGAGAAGCCAGGCTCTGTATTGTGCGTAAAATCTCCACGTTTATCTTCCGTGACACAAGTTCATTGTATGCCATAGTGATGGCAAAGAGGTTTCAAATCTTGCATCAACTCTTGTATCAACTCTGGACAGTTGGTGGTGGCTCTTGGTGAATAAGGAGTAGGGAGCTACATGTGGCCTCAGTGGGACAGGGCCTTGATCAGCGATGGCACCTGCCGTGGAGCTACCCAGTAGGGCACACAGTGATGCAGCCATGGGCTAGATTATCTTAAATGTCTCCTCAAGCCCAGTTGGCTTTTCTGATTCTACCTGATTCTGCAGGTAAAAAAGTTTGAGTTTACTTCATGCACGTCCCGATGTTTATGCTGCAGAAGTCCCATGTTCCCTCCAACAATAAGAAATCACCAGTTTCGTTAACGGGCGGGACACAGAATTCTCCTTCCTGAGAACGTCATGACTG
Organism: Equus asinus; assembly: GCF_041296235.1. Taxonomy (NCBI): domain Eukaryota; kingdom Metazoa; phylum Chordata; class Mammalia; order Perissodactyla; family Equidae; genus Equus; species Equus asinus. The sequence goes on along the minus strand of NC_091808.1, from coordinate 6,782,473 downwards.
GAGCCCAAGCTTGAAGCTGTGGATGATTTGCTGTGCAAGTGACTCAGGACTCAACGTTTTACTTCACCTCCGACAGGCTTGCTCTCTCGGGTCTTGGTAAAGGAAACTTTGGGGAGGTTTGGGTGCCATTTCTTCACTACCCTCCTCCAGATTTCAACCAACTGAGCACGGACACCAAGGAGCTAGCGGAGATCCAAGCATAGCTTTATACCTGCTCAGCAGAACCTGATGACGGCCAAATGGAAGCTCCCTTATAAACTATGTTGGAAGCCCCCTTCATCTTGAGTCCAGGATGCAACCCCCTCATCCTCTCCCTTGAACTGTAGGCAGCAGGCCCACTGAGCCAGGCCTTCCTGACCCGCCTAGGTTGAAGGTGAAGAACTTGGATGCAAAGGAACAGAGGCTGGGATCTCCCGGGGGCAGGCCTTTGCTGTCTACTCACTGGTGAGAGGAGACGCAACACAGGCTCCCCCAGGCGTGGCCCCAGCCAGGCTTTAAAGAACAGGAACTGGGAAAGAGGAGCTGGTCCACTTTCTGACACACCGCAGAGTAGAATGAACCAATCAGGTTAGCACATCCACCTCTGAGGGATGGGGGAAGACCAAAGTCTGCTCTCCAGATCCTCTGAGAGCCAGGAACCATGGGGAGAGCTCTTGTTTATGGGCAGTAGAAAGAACACAGGAGAGAAAGCAAAGTGTTTCTCCTGCAGGAATCAGCAGTGGCTTAAAGCGGTGGATCCAGTGTTCGCTGTGCTCTCGACTGTCGGGAGCTGCCCGTCCCGTCTGAGAGGTGAGGCGTAGGGAAGCCTGCAGCCCTGTATGAAGACAAGCAATGCTACGTTTATTCCCCTCTCTGCTGGATTCCATAGAAAGCAGAGAGAGGGCCCCCACGACGCCCCTAAGAGAGCCAGAAGGGGCCACAACCTCTCCTTTCCACAGTGGAAGAGGAAGCACGCCAGGCTCCAGAGGCTCTGAGACCCACCCCAAGACCATTCACTGTGTAAGCAGTCTTCTAGATGGTTCTACTGTGGTAACTCCTGTATTATGCAGCATTACGAAGCCCATTAAAATCATATTCACAGATACTCCGGAAAAGTTTTCAAAACTCAGAGATAAGGCCAAAAATAGGATCTCGTTACCTTTTAATATTAGGCTAAATGATTTTCTAACAAACCTGTCTGAAGGTCATCTGACTCTCAGGGAATACCCTGGTTTGAAGAAAGCTGATGAGGTATAATGATGGATCCATTAGACGAGATTACCCTGAAGGTTATAATGTAATTGCCCTACAGGAATATTAACCAGTTTTGTATCTAAATCACCAAGCACTTTTTCCCAGCATTCCTCTCTTCGCTGACTGTCTCCGTTCCACGCAGTCTCCTTGAACCAGGTCTGTTATTCCACTGTTGTTTTCAGACAAGCGTTAAAGACAGCTCTCCCATGTGGTATTCAGATTATGATTTTAACAACTGAAGAATTATCCTTAATCAAGGATTTGTAATAATTTGTGAAAATGCTTAAGATATAGTAATATTAATTTGTAAATTTAGCCACAGAATTAAATATAATCTGTCTTCTGCTGAGATGTATTTATCCATCTATGTATCCAATTCTTTATCCATGTGCCCATCCACCTGCCCATTCATAACTATCCATTAACCTATCCATCATAACTATCCAATAAAGAGTACAGAGTCTTAAGTCAGACTGTTGGGTCTTATTAAGCTGCTGTTGATTCCATTTTAGGTTCTGCTCCTTACTAACCCCATGACTTTGGACATGTCATAGCTGCTAAAAGATGTGTTTCCTCATTTGTAAAATGGTAACGTTAGGGGAATATGGAGAAATCTAGAAGAGGATGTATGTATAAAGCATTTGGGGTGCCTAGTTCATATCCTCAGTCAGTGTACATTATTCTCAATAGCTCTAAGTCTAGAAGTAAATATGTAATAAAAATAAGAAGGAAATTTGACAAAAAGTAAGAAGGTTTACTTGGGACTTATTGTATCAGCTCTTGACAAGAGCTTGAAAATCATCACTCCTGTCCTTGTAACAAGAAAAGGAAGTCTGTCCTTGGACTCACCAGAGAACTGAGGTTGCAGGGCCAACCACCAGCCCCAAATCTGAAGAAACAGGAGACTCCAGGGGGCCAAAGCTGAGATCAGCGCACCTGGAGCAGAAGCGGCGGGAGCCGTGAGCCGGCAGGACACGTCGCTGGGGACTGGGGTGAATTTCTGGGGGTTGAGTGCGTTCCACCACGAGAGAAACCCCTGAGGTGGCGTCTTCAGGCGCTCTCACGCTTTTGTGGGGTTTACCGGCAGGAACCCCACCAGGTTCTCCTGGTGAAGATCTGAGACAGGGCCCCTCTTGGCTCTGGCAGGGAGAAGGGAAGAGTAATCATTGTGCAATACGCCCAGAGGCTTGTCCATAACAAAGTCGTACTCCCCAAGGAAAAAGACTGCCAGAGCTTCTGAAACCCTATCGCACTTGGGGGAAATGGGTTTTTCCCACTCAAGCCCCCTTTAGCTTCCTCCTCTCACCCCAAAGAAAACAGAGACAGCAGGGTCAGGGCTTCAAGGAAACAGTTTGTGGATGCTCCAGCCAGGGAGGGGAGCAGGCGGCAGAGGGGAGGAAGCTATCCCACTAGAGCCACCCTTGTGAAGGTCCCCTAAGACACAGCCACTAAGAGGCTGAGATTTGACCCTAAATTATAGAATGGTACTCCTCCCGACACCAACAGGCCTCCAGAACAACGCCCGTGGATTACAGACAGAGCAATGCAAGACATGCTCTCCCTGAGGAGTAGTGCTTAGGGAAGCCAAAGGTCAAGAGGGGAGATGAAAGGGAGAGAAAGAAACAGAGAGAAAACAGTTACCAACGCGAGAGATATTAATCTAACCATATCAATAATCACTTTAAATGTGAATGGCCTAAATATAACAATTCAAGGACAGATCAACAGAACGGATAATAAAAAAAGACTCGGTTCTTTGTCGTCTACAAGAAACCCACTTTAAACATACAAACGCAGGTAAAAAGTGAAGGGATGGAGAAAGACATACTATGCTGACACTAATCAAATGAAAGCTGGAATAGCGACATCAACTTCAGATAAAGCTGACTCCAGGACTAGGAAAATTACCAGGAATAGAGAAGGGCGTTACATAATGAAAAGAGGTGAATTCTCCAAGGAGAGGTACGCCTAAAAATGTATGTACCTGACTAAGAACAGAGCGTTAAAATATGTGAGGACTTTCTCTGGTTGAGGTGATTATGAGTCACTTTATTTTATTTTCCAGATGTTCTCCAGCAAACATGCATTCATTAAATATAGCATATTTCACTACTTCCCCGTGTTGCTTGCCCGACCCTTCCCGTGATGGACAGTGGAGGAGGGCAGGAAAAGCTATGGTGACAGAAGCCCAGGGGACCAGACGTCCATTCAATGATACTTTAGGAGCTGTTCTTGGCATGTGCAAGTTCACCTTGTCCTGGAGAAGAAAGAGCAGGGGCTCAGCCTGAACAGATGGCCTCGCAGAGGGAGCTCATACTTTACAAAACCAAGTCTACCACCCCAGACTTCCCCGTCCATTTAAGACCGAGGGCCCCACGGACAAGTTTTCAGGAAGCATTTGGGAACACCGGCCACTGAAGCTGAATCACAGGCATGAAAATGTGTCAACCTGCTCATGTGTGACCTTCAGAAGGATTTTAAGCACTAACACAAGGACGGCACTCAGTCTTCAGGTGTGGGAGGGAGACGGCATGACCACTGTCTTGGGCAGCTGAGCGCCTTCTCCTGGGAGTCAGAGGGTGTTAATTAAATGGCAAAAGCTGGTTCTGCCGGTGTTTATAATTCCTGGGAAGTCTTCAACTTTGAGCTGCGATGCCAAATCCTAGCTCTGGTGAAAAACAGCACACCTTTGCCCTGTGAAAAATGCTATACAGTGTCCTACCTTATTGAATTAAAAAAACTGGATTTTTTTCATGTAGGAATGTGTATCTCATATACATGGTTAATAGGAAAACTTGAGAAATAAATGTATGAGGTTAAGATATTTTTCTGGCCAATTAAGAGTTAGTCAAAAGGTATTTTGGTTTAGTTCGTGTTAATAAAGATACTGTTCCTGTCTTTATTCCCAGCATGGCTTACCACCAATCAATTTTTGTCTTTCTTGAGCAATTAAGTTCTTGCAATGACTTGCGGTTGTGGTTACCACACTAAATACACATTTTTTCATCACATATCTTAATCAATGAGAATGAGGGATCATTAAATGAATATAGAGTGATCCCATGATTTATTATAAATTTTTTTTAAAAATCTCCTATATCAATGTATTCAATTATAATTTCTCTTTATCCTAAAAGTAGATAGCAAATATTTTCAAATCAGTAACAGCATCGCTCTGTCATTGTCAATGGAGCCTTTTCATCAAAATGTGCCCAACAGGGGCTGGCCCCGTGGCATAATGGTTAAGTTTACGAAGTGCTCTGCTTTGGCAGCCCAGGGTTCGCAGATTCGGATCCTGAGTGCAGACCTAGCCCCGCTCAACAAGCCATGCTGAGGCGGCGTCCCACATAGCACAGCCAGAAGGACATACAACTAGGATATATGACTACGTACTGGGGCTTTAGGGAGAAAAAAAAAGGGGAAGATTGGCAACAGATGTTAACTTAGGGCCAATCTTCCTCACCCAAAAGCATAAAAAAAAAAATGTGTCCAACAGTCTTAGGCTGGAGCTGAGGACACATGTTCATCCTCTGTCTGTGTTTAAGCTGCTACAGCAGCTGTGAGCCCAGACTCCAGGCAAGAATGGAGGGTTTAACGAACAGAAGGCCGGGAAGAACTTGGCTCCTCCCTCCACCCACGCAGGTGCACGCACCTCACAGAGCATCCCTTCTTGTCCATACCTGCCTGCTATCAACTCATTATCTCATCCTGTTTTGAGCCCTGGTCCTCAGAGAGTTGAAAACCATTCCTTCATTTAGCAAACACTCACCGGCAGCCTCTGTGTGCCAGACTATGTTTTTGGTACCCAAGATGCAGTGAATAGGACTCTGTAGGTGTCTGCTTTGTGAAGCTTCCCTTCTAGCCGGAGACGGCAGGTCATAATCGATGAAACGAATGAGTAAAAGATCCATGGTGACACGATGGGCACTACAGAGGAAACTGCACAGAGGTGGGACAGAGAGACTGGGGTGGCACAGGTGATGCTGCCTCAGGTGAGATGCTCAGAGGAGATGCTCATGGAGGAAGGACAGACGCACTGAGGTGAGAGTGACAAGAAGAAACCAGCTGTGCAAGGGCTGGGAGAAAGAAGGGGAAACTGTGTGTGCTGAGAAACTGCACACACAGATGGGCTTAGCTTGGGGGAGGATGCGGCCTGGGCCATGAACAGGGGAATAAGTTCTGAGAGGCCCTGGAGGGGAGTGTGCACATAGCTTGCACATCTGCGTTTCCCAACACACAAACCATGAAGACTACACAGCATTGAACTGAGATGCACGTGGGGGTATGAGTTTCCAGGGGAAGGCCGGTTGTCACAAAAAGGCCTCATGGGATGAGATGACTTTGGCGACTATGCAGTGAAGGGCTGGCCTCTCTCCTCCTCTCTGCCGGTGGCACTTGCTCCCCCATCACGGACACGATCTGGAAGGAAGTGGCCTCAACCAATGTGGGATAGGAGAGAGGGACAAATTCTTCAGCCTCCCCTCACTTCTATCCAAAAGAGAGTAGAGAGGAAGAGTGAGGTGGTCCTTCCAGGAGGACTGCAGCCATTTCCGGCCTGTAGTCCTCCAAGGAAGGGCAGGAGAATCCCCGTGAACTCTGTGTGGTGTCTGAGGTTGAGGACCAGGCGTCTTTCCCATGGCCATTTGTTCACCAAACCACCTCAGTGCCCCCAAGGGAAACCATGATGAGACAGAGGAGCTCTGGGCATCTGACCCAGAGTTTGGTGGCATACATGAGTGTAGACGACGGAGCCAGGCTCTCGTCTGAAGATTCTTGGAGGTGAAAGGCTCCCACACCGTTAGGGTGTGAAGGGGTTGTAGCCAATGTGCCTGTCAAGATGAGGTCGAGGGTGCTGCTGCCTCTGTGTCTCAGAGAACACCAGAGGGGACGCCAGTGGGTTCCCATGGTGACTACTGGGGAAGCCCAGAGGCTTGAGAAAGGGGTAGAAGTCACAGGCTCTGCAGGGGGCTTCCCTGCCAAGCCATGGGAGCTCAGCTAGGGGAAGGGCTTAGGCCCCAGGGCTGCCACTGTGGTCCTCTGAGGAGAAGGGTGGGAAAGGGGTGCTTCTCCATGACGTCAGTGCAGGACTGATGCCCAACACACCCAACATCAACCCACATGCCACTTAGGCCGAGAGCAGGACAGTAGGGGTTCGCCGGCCTCTCCCTCCCACGGTTTCGGAGCAGGAGTCTCGTGCGCAGAGTTAAGACTTGGCTGCCTGGAAAGACTGTGGTCAGAGGAGAGGGCACGGACGGTCTGTCAGAGAAGACCCTGGTCCTCGAAACCGTGACTGCCAATTCTGACTTTGAATGAAAGCTGGGCTGCAGGTGTGAAACTCTCCAGCTGGTGGGTGTCAAAGAGAAACGTCAGCAGTAATGGCAGGAAAAAGGGCAATCATTTCACATTTCACCCACAGTAAGTGGACTTTCCCCTGTTTTTGTTTTTGTTTTTTTTCTAAAGATTGGCCCTGAGCTAACGTCTGTTGCCAATCTTTCTTTTTTTTTCTTTCCCTTCTCCCCAAAGCTCCCCAGTACATAGTTGTGTATTTTTAGTTGTGGGTCCTTCTAGTTGTGGCATGTGGGATGCTGCCTCTGCATGACCTGATGAACGGTGCTAGGTCCACGCCCAGGAGCTAAACCGGCAAAACTCTTGGCCACCAAAATGCAGCATGCGAACTTAACCACTCGCCCAGGGCCGGCCCTGACTTTGCCCTCTTGATGAGTTATTCTTCTCAGACTGTTTTTCTCAGCGCCCGCAGATGGCCCTGCCTTCTCGCTGGCTGGTTCGTTTTTCAGGCTGGCTGACACCTTGGGTCTCGGCACATCTTTGCACATCTCCAATGGTATCCCTTGTGTATGGATTTTTTGTTTCAATCTCAGGGTTTAAGGAATTGTCTGTTTTGATAGTATGGACACATGGTTTGACAATTTTATGATTTTTTTAAAAAGCAGGCTACCCTCAGGTCCTGTCTATAGGGCAGTTTGGGGTGGCTGACACCCAGGCACGAGAAGGAACCCCAAGCTCCTTGCAGAGTATGGCCCTGGGAAGGGGCTCAGCCACCTTTGATTGCTTTACTACTGTCTTTTTCTTTTACAAAGTTGGTTTCTATTTTTTTCTATTTTTTGTTTTTGTGAGGAAGATTAGCCCTGAGCTAACATCCACCGCCAATCCTCCTCTTTTTTCTTTCTTTTTTTTCTTTTCTTTTTTTTTTTTTTTGCTGAGGAAGATTGGCCCTGAGCTAACATCTGTGCCAATCTTCCTCTATTTTTTATATGTGGGATGCTGCCACAGCATGGCTTGATGAGTGGTGTTTAGGTTTGCACTTGGGATCCGAACTGGTGAACCTTGGGCTGTTGAAGTGGAGGGTGGGAACTTAAGTCCTATGCCACTGGGCCACCCCCTTTTGCAAAGTTTTAATTCAATTTGCTTATTTTACCTAGTCTGCTCTTTAAGCTTTGTTTTTTAACATTTTATTTTGTTTATATTGAACTGTGTCAGTTTTTCAATTAGTTCATGGCATTTACATGTTTTATCTTACTCTTTTGCTATTTTGGCTATAACCACCTCTTCTTTGAAATGAATTTGTTTAACCCTTTGCCTGTAGCCTCATTTTTCAATTCACCTCTTCTCTTGAGAGTTTTGCTTGCTTTTGTAGTTTCCCGTTATATCCCCTTTGCTCTAATTATCTATTTACCCTTTATTTCATCCTGTTATTGTTGAATTACCATATAGAGATTTTGGTTTTGATTTTAGGAATTCTAGGCATGGAGGTCTGGTGGCAGGGTGCAAGATGTGGGAAGTTGTCACCTGGCTCTGAACGATGCCATGCTTGTTTTACCAGGAAGCCAAAGGGAAATGGAAAGAACAGACATTTGTCACACTCGCTCAGGATCTCCGAGATGGATCCCATGATAGTGACGGAGCAACATTTACTCCCATGAAAGCCAGAAAAAAGGAGAATCTACAGAATTTGTTTTCAGAACTCTGGCCTTTTTAAAATGTATATTATTAAAATTTAAGAAGGAAAATATAAGCATGTTAGGATCTAATATCATCATGTATCATGTGTTGTCATGAAGAAGCCACCAAAAATCAAATTCTTTCCTTTAGTCTATTCATTTTAGAACTTAGGTTGTTACCTGAACAGAAGGGAGCAGAAATAAGAGGAGCTTGGAGGAGCTGCCTTCATAAATAGGCAACAGCTCACTTATAGAATCATGAACATAGGTCCCCTACGAGTGAAATTTTCAACAGATACAGCCTACTTTCCTGCTGTGGAAGGCAAACCACAATAAAACCACTAGCAATCCTGCGTGCCAAGCCAGACTCGCTGCTCTGATTAAGCTCAGGATCCAAGGAGCCTTGGCCAAAGAGAGAGGCTCCTAAATGGCCAGGGATGAAACCATCTCGTTGCTGTCGCTTGAACAACAAACCTTACACCAGGTGCGATAGCGCCATTCTGCAATGCTGTATTTTAATTCCCAAGAGAGATAAAGTCTTCGGAAACCCTGAAAACAAAGCTGAAAAGTCAGCAATTTCTAATCTGTATACATGCGTATTTATAATGGTCAGATGTTTCACTGTATGTCAACAGAGTGCGATGGCGATTAAGATGGTGGGGAAAATGGTCATAACCGTAAACGTGGAGAAAATTGAAGTGTGATGCGTTCTGCAGACAGAAAATGGAAAAATAAATGGGTCTGATTCTCCCTTTGGCAGTTTAGGGTGAAATTTTTTGAAGTAATGAAGGGAACTAAAATGAAATAGGGTGAGAAATTGGCTCATGAATTGAGACGCATCAGTCAGTGTCCTAAGTAATACAAAATTCCAGGTATCGTTTAGAGCATTCACATTGCCTTCACGGCATCTCAATAGAGTCTTCAAATGTTTATTACAGAAAGATGAAAAATTTTATAGGCAGAATATATTAGCGAAAGAGCACTGGATTGTAACAAAAATAAAAACACCTTCTGTTGAGTGTATGTGGCGTGTTCAGCACCTCCCTGCGTGTTTTGACTGTGTTATTTCATCCTCTCCACAGCTCTGTTGATACAAACAAGGAGTATGCAGCCAAAAAGTTAAGCTCCTTGTTCAACGTCATACAGCTAGTAATCGGCAAAGCTGAGTTCTAAAGCAAAGATCTCTGAAAACAGGTGCTTTTCCTCTGGCTTTCCTTTTCCCAGCATTCTTAGTGAGGTTCAGCCACATACCTGCTGGCTGACCTCCATCTACTCTCGGTCAGCATGCTGTAAGCTGGGTGTTGCTGGCAGTGGCATTGAGGGCTGGACCAGCTGCCCCCATCTCATGGGGCCCCAGCAAGCAGGGAATTCACCTTATCAGTTAGTGTGACTTTAACAGAGTCCTTTATTTTCTTAGCTATCTAGTTTCTTTATTTGTAGAGTGAGGAATTTTTAACCATTAAGTGATTTAGAACTCAGAGTATGCAACAAAATCGCCTATGAGCGATTTTAAAATGTAGTTACCAGGGTCTTACTCCAAACGAACTGAACCAAACTTGGGTTGAGCCCTGAAAGGTGGAATTTGGGACTTCCCGCCCGGACAGTTTGAAGTCAAACCTGTATTTTAAGAACCACTGAAAGTGCTGACTGCAAATTCCTTCCCAGCTCTCACCTAGTTTTATCTTTAGAAGATCTTTAAATATCTCTCTGTTATGCAGCATTTACACCTCCACACTGGCAGCTAAATGCCTGCTGGCGTTGCATTACCAGATAGGGGAGCACCGTCTGAAATGGAGAATGATCAGGGATCTTTATGTGGGATGACAGGTCGAGACTCTCCACTGAGCAGAATGCACAGCCAACAAGAGCCTTCCATGTCAGGCCAGGCAATGAAGGCATCAATGACCAAGGCAATCCACGGCTTGCTCCCCCAGCACCATTTCAGGCACTTGGACCAGCACTACCAACCCAATGAGTCCTTGGTGCAAGGTCTCTCAACCAAAGAAATTCCAGTTCCAAAGACATTGCTGGGGGATGGGTTCCTTCCAAGTGAAAAGATGGAGTGTTGGGCCCAGGATGATGGGGGAAGCAAGATTAGGAATTTACAGGAATCATTGGACAGGAAGTGAATTTCTTCAGACCGTGCACTTGGGGGTAGGAGCCAAGCTGGACTGGTTCTTGGATGGGGCAGAGAAGCTGCCAATATCATTCAGATTAAGTGTGCACAGAACACGTCATTTTAGAAAATGCTTGCGAAAGGAGATAACTTCAGACCAAAGTTCTATTCCTGAGTGTTCCACGAGTATCCACGAACTTTGTACTGAAGAAGAAAATCAAATGTAATGAACCACACTCTCAACTACACACAAAAATATGTGGAAAATGTACTTCAAAGTAAGAGAAAATACGATAGTAAGTTACAATCCAAATTAGTACTAGATCGATTTTATTTTTCCCATGAACATTTTTTTTCCTTCTCTGCTTCTGTATACTGAGTCTGCAAGAGTAAACGGCTCTCCTTTGATAGATCTGCCAAAATTGGCACATGGGATAGCGCAAAGATTAACAACCAGCATTGCCGTGAGGAAAATACAAGGATGTTATTGTAGAAATCCATCCACTGTTTTCCTCCTTCGTTTATTTCCACACAGCCCCTTTCATCTTCCATGAACCCAAACAGCCAGTTGCAGCTCTGGAAATCTTCCCAGGGTGTATTGAATCATGGATCTCCAATAAGCTTTGCCCGTTCCTAAAAGGGGACCACCAATTCACATCCAAGAACGGCAATCATGGCTTTGACACTCTTCACAGATAAAAATTACAGCCATTCCAGGGCTATTCCTAGGCATGGACTAGCATGACCCAAATCAGGGGACACGCTGTAGCAAAAAACTGGGAGCACACCTTGGAACCAATGCAAGAGGAGCAGAGACCACCACGAGCCAAGTCCTGGCAACAAGATCTATAGTCAGGAATTTGCCAGGCAGACAAAGGGACAGGAGTTGTGACCCAAGGTTGACCGTGGGAGGGACTGGCTTGATTGCAGAAGACAGCAGGACCGTCAACATCTCTAGGGTGTGGATTCTTTTGAGAAGACGGATGCATGTGTTCCCTTTGGCACTGCTGGGCATCTTGTGAGCTCCATGTGGGATCCCACCCTGGCCTGGCATCCATGATCAAGCTACCTCTTCCCTAGTGGGACGCAGGAGTAAGTCATCTCTTGTGCCCCTTCTGGAAGTTTCCCAATACCTACATCATACTCTCATTGTTTAATTTCCCTTTGAGTCTGTGCTATGAAGCTGTTTTGCGAGGTAAAAGCATCTGTTCTTTGTTATTATTTGAGATATGTCTTAATCTTCTTATTAGATTATAAAGTCCGTGGAGGAAATTATTTTTATCTTATTCATCTTTTTATTATCAAAATTCCTACAAACTATGTACCTAGAAGCCACTGGCTGACTAAACACGCACAATTCCCTTGAGTGGAATCCAAGGACTTGAACTCAGATGCTATGAGTATGGTTTCAACTGACGGAAGAATTTTGAACTCAGATTCCAGCTGGTATGATCTTGAAGGACTCCAGATAAAATATTTCTTTGCTCCTTAAACAGGGGTACAGAGAGGGTCCGGCACATAGACAAAGTCACAGGGCAGTGTGCTACACCATCCTGGAGCATCCATTTTTGGCTTGTGCTCTACACGAAAGCCTTCTCTTTGTTATTGAACAGATAGGAATATGCTGTGCAGAAGACAAAAATCCCACAGATGGATTACATAAGACATGAGTCATCACCTGGGGTAGATTGTCATACACCTGTTTACCCTCCCTTGCCATTAAGATAATTCAGTGAAGCGTGTGATCCTCAAAACATAAAAAAAAAAAAGAGCAGAAAGATGATCTTATTTTACATGATTTCTGGACTTGGGCCTCAACGGATAAGCACCCAGACTCCAGGGCAAACGAATCTGGATTTGAATCTCAACTTGGCCACTTTCAAGCTGTGTGACCTGGTAAAGTAGACAAGAGAAGCCTCAGTTTCTCTGTTAAGTGGGGATAAGTGGTTTGTTAGAGGCACTACATGAGATCATTCATTTACATGAATGAGATAATTCACACCGTGTTGTAAGTGATAATGCTTTAATAAACGTTAATTATTATTCTGTTATTATGACGAGGAAAGATGAGTACTTAGAAGGCTGAAAATGAAAAATTAGATGATACAAAGCAAGCACGCTAAAGAATCACAAGCTGCAGTTCACAGAAGGTCGTGCGAGAGCTCAGGAGAGCCCGGAGGAGCCAGCATGGGCAGAGGTGAGGGTGGGAGGCTGCTGGTCCAGCAGCGGGAATGTCACTGGACCCCAGGCCCCAGGAAGGCTGATGACATGGACCCCAGTCCTAGAGATGCTAGTGTGCACAAGTGACATTAAAATAAGACTTCTGCCCAATGATGGTCTTGGAACCAAAGAGAAACCTGATTTGATAGAAAGAACACTTATGGAAACGAGACACATGGCTTTCCCAGGGCTCAGACAACCAGAAGCCCAGAGAGAAATCTCTCAGAGATGATTAACTACACAAATCTCTGTAAAAGCCTTCCTTAGGCATGGCGGCTCCCCAACAGAAGGCCTTTAACAAATGTCATTGTTGACGGCATGGCCATCCTCGTGGTTAGAGGTCGAGGGCTGCTGCCCAGCTGGGCCCACCTCCATCCCTGAGTCTTGTGTTTTGGAACCAAACGGAGTCTAACCCCTCGATGGTCTGTGTTTGGTTTTTGCAGGAAACCAATTCTCTCACACTGTGTCGCAACCTGCAAGGCAAGCACATTCTAAGAAGAAGGCAACACAAGCAACAAGACGGTCAAGGTACCGAGCTGATGTCCAGGCCCCCAAACAGCATCCCTTTCAGCCATAAGTCCTGGGGTAGAAGGAATCTTGTATGTAGGGTTTGGGGGTGGAGCCGTGAGATCCCAGCTCTGAGGAGCGGCAAGCAGAGGCAGGCGTAGGGGGCCGGTGGGGGGGGGGGGGGGCGGGGGCGTGGTTCTCATTCCAACTCAGTAACTCTTTTCAATTAGGAGGCTTCCAAACTCAGGACTTCTTCAAGTTGCCTTCAGCTATGATGGTGCAATCGCTTTTTGAATGTTAAGCAAGTTTTGTTTTGAGCATACATTACATTAAGCAGGTGTTTTAAGCTATACTTGCTTTTTATTAACACTGGATATTTTTCTGGGCATCAAAGGATTTCAGACTCTGTCCTGCCATCCCCATGGACCTGCTCTCGGGAAAGGAGACCCCAGGGGAGGGCCTGCACTCACACCCGCTCAGCCCCAGGCCTCGCTCTGCACTGAACACTCTCACATATTGAGTTTTCTTATAAGATTCCCTGTAAATGGAGACTCTGCCACTAAGCACCAAAGGTACCAGTGGACATAACCATGCCCTTGTTGGGGATCGAGGCACCTGCATTGTCCCTGCTGTAAGTCGCCCACTCGGGTCACCCTGGCCTTCGGGGTCACTGGGCCTTTCCTCCCTCAGTCATCATCTGGGGACCTAAGAAACCACAGGTTCTGGGACGCACATGAAGCTTAGCAGAGGCTGGCACTCCTGATGCTTTTCTTGAAGGTTAAGGGCAAATCAAAGGGTCCTGGCTCCTCCCCCACCACCCTTCTCAGAACACTGATAACCAAACCCACGTCATGAGGATGCAATGCCGCCCGGTGGGAGAAGGCTGCTTATCGGGCCTCCACCCCGGGGCTCTCCGCACAAACAAAGAAGCTCTGTGGAAGGCTACTGACGTCATTTTGATCAAAACTTCAGGGTTGAAGATTTGGGAAACCAGCCAGCCTTTCACCTCCATCCTTCCCAAGCCCGGCTGTGGTCATCCAATGTGTGTGGACTCCCACACTACAAAGTTCTGGAATTAAAGGACTCCAGTGATGAGGGAGACCCCCTCACCGGGGTCTTCACCGTCCCAAACACTGGACAACAGCTGAGGAGGGGACAAGACCCAGAGGTTTTCTATCAATGCTGTATGGTATAGAAGACAAACCCCACATCCTAAGAGGGCCTCAGGAAGCCCTGCTCTTCCCTCTTGGGTCTCACAGCTCCCTTTGCTCAGGGAAGTGAAGGAGCCCAGGCACGAGGGGCAAATTTGTGACAGAGCATGGATAACCCCACTCCGGAAATCCAGTGCTCGTTGAGTCTTTCTTGCTCCAGCTTCCAGGCCAAAGCTTGACCTTTGACAAGTCTCTCAGCTGTGGCCACATCCAGGAAACGGGTGTGAGTGAATGAGCGCCTGCCTGTCTGGGCAAACATTGCCCCAGGTGAGTTTTGTTCCCATGTTTTAAATCCTGCAGAATGGATGGTCTCCTCAAGGCAGCCGACTCTTCTGGAGCTGAGGAAACCAATATTAGTTAGTGTTTTTGCTTGGAACAGAAAAAACGATGGCTGCCGTGCCCACCATCTGGAATTGCCTGGTCAGTGTGTGCTGACGTATTCTCTGTAATGGGAATTATGTTCTTGTCATCAATGCAGAGGGCACCCAGCTGACTCCTTAGGACCCAGGTGTTTGTGAGGAAGCAAGACTGAGCACCAAGCTTGTAAGCAGGAGCCTAGGAGAAGCATTGGTTCTAATAATTGGGGATAATTTGGTCCTCCAGGATATGACCTGGAGAATCCATGAAGATTTTCTTGGTTACAACTAACAGAAATTCAGTCCATCCTAGTTGGAGTAAAAAGGGAAATACACGAGAATACAATTGAGTTGTCTCATCTAAGGAAATAAACATGGGCTTCAGGAACAATTGCAGCCAGGGAATTGACTGCCCACAGGACTCCACGCTCCATCGTGTCTCCACTGTGCTCTGAGCATCGGCTCCCTTTCCTCTCAGCACAGAAGTGCTTCCTCTGTATGGCGGAGAGCATGGCTGCCAACCGCGCCTGAGATTCCTATCTCGTGGCTTCCTCCACCAAATAGCAGCCCATCCTTTCCCATGTCCATTTCAAACCATTCCTGGAGGAAAGCCCCGTTGAGCAGGCTTGGGTCAGGCCCATCCCTGGACCAAACAGTCGAGGCCAAGAGTAAAGGCCTCATTCAGAAGGGAGACCCACCACAGGAGAAGGGATATGGCCTGGGCAGACCAAAGAGGAGGGGTCCCAGCCCCTGGGCTCAGCCTTTCCATGCTAAAGCAGGAATTGGCAAAGTGGGGCCCCTTGGCAAAATCTGGCTGACTGCCTGTTTTTATAAATAAAGTTTTATTAGAACACAGCCACACACCACTGCTGTCATGCTACGACGGTAGAGTTGAGTAGACCTTATGCCCAGCAAAGCCTGAAATACTTAGCATCTGGCCCTTAACAGAAAAAGTTTGTTGGCCCTTGTGCTAAAGGTTAAGACATCCCGGAAGGGTCCTCAGGGCTGGACCAAGCTCATAAAGGGACATCCTCCTGTCTCAAGGCTTATGCTGTTTAGAAGCATCCCATGAAATAATAAAAAGGACACTTTGTGATTTGGGGCTGAATTTAGTAGAATCTTACAGTATGTAGCTTTTTCAGATTGGCTTTTTTCACTTAGTAATAGGCATTTAGGTTTCCTCCATGTCTTTTCATGGCTTGACAGCTCATTTCTTTCTAGTGCTGAGTAATATTCCATCATGTGAATGTACCACAGTTTATTGATTCACACACTTACTGAAGGACATCTTGGTTGCTTCCAAGTTTGGGCAATTATGAATAAAGCTGCTATAAACAAGCGTGTGCAGGTTTTTGTGTGGACATAAGTTTTCAACTCCTTTGGGTAAATACCCAGGAGCACTCTGGCTGGATCATATGGTAACAGTATGTTTAGTTTTATAAGAAACCGTCAGACTGTCTTCCAAAGTGGCTGTACCATTCTACATTCCTAGCAGCAATGTGTGAGAGTTCCTGTTGCTCCACGTCAGTACCAGCATTTGGTGTTGGCAGTGTTCCAGATTTTGGCCATTCTGGTAGGTGTGTAGTGGTTCTGTGTCATTTTTTTTTTATTGAGATATAATCAACATATAACATGATATTAGTTTCAGGTGTGCAACATAATAATGCTGTATTAGTATATATTGTGAAATGATCACCACAATAAGTCTAGTTAACAGACACCACCATCCATAGTTACAAATCTTTTTCCCTGTGATGAGAACTTTCAAGATTTACTCTCTTAACAACTTTGAAATACACAATATGGTATTATTAACTGTAGTCGCCACATTGTGCGTTGCATCCCCGTGACTTATTCATTCTGTAACTGCAAGTTTGTACCTTTTGATCACCCTGACCCATTCTGCCATTCCCCTCAACCCCCAACCCCCGGCAATCATCAATTTGTTCACTATATCTATGAGTTTGGTTTTTCCTTTGTTTTTTAGATTCCACATATAAGTGAGATTTTTTTTCCTTTGCAGAACTGTACTATTTAACTTGTGCTGTCATTGCCCAAACTTGGGAGCCCCTACCCCCTAGAGGATCTCTGCGGACCCTGGGACTAGAGGAAATGAGCAGAGACAGCTCTTCCCCACCTTGTGCATACATGTTCACCAGGCAGCCTGTCTGCAAGAGTGTTCTGGTCAGCTTGAAGTCTTTCAGCGGAACTATTAAAAAGGCGTTCACCGGTCCTTGATGGGGCTCAGGTATGTTGGTAAGGACTGGGGAATCTACACCCAAGATGATGTGAGCAGGCCTCCCCTAACACATTGCTCATGCCCACATCCCGGAGTTAGAGGAAAAGCAATGCTCCTGCTTGATCCCAAGTCCAGTATTAAGCCCCTTGGCCTCTCAGAGAGAAATCAAGGATGGAGAGACTGCTGGCTCAAGCCTCCTGTCCCTCCGCATCTCCATATCCACCCCCCTTTCCCCAGTTCACACAAGAAGAGGTAGGTGAAATGAACGAACAGTCCCCTGGGCCACAGCCCTAAAGTCAGGAAGTTAAAGGTCAAGCAGAGGGTATGGATTTCCTCTTTGGGAGATTTTCTTTGCAGTTTGGCTGGATTCCCAGACCACCACCTCTCCTTGGCTTTTCTAAGCTCGCTTTGTCTTCTTCTCCTCATGGGGCTGAGGTTAGAAGTTCACGGGTGAGCGTCCCCGACATTTGGGTGGCCTGGGATGAACACCAGGAACAACTGCCTCTCAGCCTCAGGGTAAAATGGTTTCTCTGGCCTAATCTTTCAGGCCAAGGTTGGTTCACCACGTGATCCAACCTTTGCCAGATCTGAAGACCATGCTGGAGCTTAGCGCGTGAGATCAGAGCTGCAGCTGGGATACACCGATCCCCCAGGAGATTGTCCTCTGAGCATGTACCTCCCTCGCAGACCTCAGGGGAAGGGGAGATGGGCTGAGGGGGAATTAGGATTCTTCTGGGTCCACTGGCCTGCTATTATCTCATTATCTCACCTCTTTCCCCAGATATACCCACCCTGATGCCCTACCTCAGAGAAGAATGCTTCATCCACATCCCGGAATAGAGGCGATCACTGACCCCAACTTGCTGTCCACTTCTTTCTGAGCATGAGGACAAGGGAGCCATCCCAGGAAGGTCCTGTCCTAAGGGTGCTTTCTGCTAGCAAGATATTGTCACAAAAAGAGCTGCAGAATTGGGGATTTCTTTTGAGTGAGACCAAAATACATTTCAAGCTCATTTTCTGAGGCCGTAAGACCCTTTTTGAGAAGCCTTGTAGAAGCTGTCCACGTCATGGAGTTTATCTAACCCAGATTCCGGGATTGTTGACTGTCCACTCATCACCATTCTTAGCAAAACTCCCAAGGACAAAAAAACAAGCCAGATAAACACTGCTAGGAAGCAAACCAAATATGCCGTACCACACAAGGCACCATTCATGCCCACCACACGTCAGGCGGGATGCCTAGAGACCATCACCCCATGGTTCCCTGGGAGATTTGACAACCTCAGAATGACACCCCCACTTAGAATACAGCAGGGCCCACTGAAGTTTCCACGTGATCCCACTGGGAGACCTGGATGTGCTTTGGAACACGTCCTCCCAGAGGTGAGGTTCCAACATCTGGACCAATTGAGAGAAGAAGGAAGAATCCTGCTTTCTAAAACTTCCTGGCACTGACCATTCATTATTTCATCACGAGGCTGGGTTGTAGGTAAATCCTTTCCTTATTTATCTTTCCTCCTAACAAAGAGTGCCAGAACTAGAAGTTTCTTTCATTAATCGAAGTGGGTAAAAATCCAGCGTCCCTTCAGTGAGAAATAGCTTCAGGACAATGAAACAGAGATTGACTTCTTTCAATTCCTTGTGGCAGGATGACTGCTGAGCCTCCATCAGTCCTCAAAACAGGGACAAGTGACACCTGTTACTTTCCTCATAGAGTTTTGATTTGTGCCCACATGGCTGAAAACTAGGTAAATGATAGCAAGGCTGCCTTCCAGGTCCCAAAGAAAACAAGACTAAATAATGGCAAGGTTCAATCTCCTTCAGATAGACTGAGAAAAAGGATGGAGTTGTCCAAACGAAGGACAACAGGAGTTTAGAAATTATTCCACCTGTTGCAGGGGTCCTCCTTTTAGTGGTCGGCCCCTTCTGAAGCTGTATTTGCTCATCTCTGAGGTTGAGCATGGATGAAAGCTGGGGGAGAGGGGCTGGACCCTCAAGCTAAAGCTCCTTGTTTTCCAGGGCTATTTGCTGTGTTTTCTTCCTGGACCCATACCAGACACACCTGTTTGAAAGAAAAGACAGAGACTGTTTAATCAACAGAATAAGTAGATTTTCTTCCCGCTGTTCTGAATGGATTGCTTATTCTTACAAGCAGAGACACGCTGCTCTCGCTTGCTTTCTAAACAAATGCCACCCACTTGTTTCTAAATCTGACTGCACATTGAAAACACCTGGGGGGCTTGCGAGAAATACAAATTCCCAGACTCCACTCCCTCTTCCCCCTCCCCCCGAGATTCTGATCCAGTTGGTCTGCCTGGGGCCCAGGAATCTGAATGTTGAGCAAGCATATCTGGTGACACAGAGTGCTAGACTCCAGGGACAGCATGGTGACCCCACTACGCCATAGCGAGCATTGGCATGCTAGAGTAGAAAAAAGGAACCCGGAGATCTCTAACTCAGCCTCCTCATTTTGCAGAGAAATGACACTGAATAGGAGCGTTGAGAAAGACCTACTTTAATCAGGCTGCGATGCTGCGAATGCTCAGCGTCTGCATAGAATTGATTGCCTCTCACTGAATTTGGAATTAAGAATAGGGTTCTGGAAAGGGTTGGGAACAAATATCCTTACAAGAAAAAAAAAAAGGTTTATTAGGAGTCATCTGTACAGAAAGAAGCCTTTGTTCAGGAAAGATGGCTTTGAGAAAGCAAATATTAGTGAAAGATGCTCTGTCAGAGGAAGGCCCGGGGCGAATCCGGCCTGGAGCACAAGGCCCGCTCTTTGTCCGGCCATCTGCAGCCTGCGTCTGAATGCCCCTTGAAGAAGCAGGGGCCCCAATGGCTGATGGCTTTTGGACTTCAAATAAAAGAGAAACAAAGCGATTCTTAAACAAAAGAACTGCTGTCTGAAAGCAATTCTTAAAGAGAAAGAACCCTATTGATGTGTGTGCTGCTCAAATGGAGCTTAATTAGGCCACACATGCTAATGCGCTGGGGAGAGACCCCCAAATCCAATTCCCTTCTTTATTTCTAGACCGAGCAGGAAATCTGTGTCACTGAAGTCTGCCTTGGGAGCTCTACCTGGACCGTCAGATCTTAGGTCGATTAGGGTGCCCTTGGAGTTACCCCTAATGACATGTAAACTCATAAGTGAACAGCTTTGGGTGGTCTGTGCCCACCCTTCACCCCAATTATTGAACCACAGGCTCCAGAAGTAGAAGAGACCTTTCTGGGCACCTCATCCGTGGGTCTGCCGGGCAGCGATGAGCACACTGTGGGCTCAGCATGGACCAACACAGTCCTAGCTAAAGGTGAGTATAATTGTTTCCATACTTCTGGGCCTTTCCAGTTCTGTTCCACTGAAATCTCACCATGAAACAGGGGCCCCTTGAAGAATATTCTTAAATGAAGTGAAGTAGGACAGAGCGGGGCCTCCCTGGGCACTTGCCCCGCAGTTGGAATAATTTGTAGACTGACTGAGATCCTTTGAGGTCACCTCTTTAAACATTTAAAAATGTCTGCAGTGCTCTTATCCATGAATTTCTAACCATGTGGCTCATGATATAGAGCTGACAAAATTCAGGTTCCTTGATCTATCCTCAAGTAGTTAGTGACAGAGCTGGACAGCACCTAAATGTCCCAACACCCACTCCTTGCACATCAGTGTGCAGCCTTGAAGTCGCATCTTCTGTTGATGTTAATTTCAGAGTTGTTAGATCTTGCCTGAGTAAACAGTGGCATCTCATCTTCCTTATGTTTGTAAGGAATCTTCTGGAAGATTCTGGCACACCACTGTAGCAAACACACCTTCATGTGACCCCCCCAATGAGTCAAGCCTTTGTGTAACCTCCTCCCCTTGAGTGTGGGATGAACCTGTGACTTGCTTCTAACCAACAGAACAGGCAAAAGGTGATGGCTGTCCCTCCCATTACGTTATCCCATTTTGTTCTATGGGATAGTCACGCCCGTGATTATGCTACACTTATGAGACTCCCTCATAGGTACCTGGAGTAAAAGATTCTCCTGCTGGTCTAAAGAAGTCAGCTGCCACGCTGTGAGAGGGCCACATGGCAAAGAACTGGGGACAGCCTTTCGATGTTTATAGTAACTGCAGCTAACAGCTGGCTAGAAAACAGGACTTCAGTCCTACAGCCACAAGGACTGAGTCCTGCCAACAACCATGAGAGCTTGGCACCCCAAGCTCCTGAGAGGATCACAGTTTAGTTAACATCTGACTGCAGCCTTGCAAGACCCTGAGCAGAGGACCTGATTAAGTAGTGCTCAGAGTCTTGCCCTACAGAAACTGTGAGAGAATACATGTGCAGTGGATTCTCGTTATTTGCAGTAGTTATGTTTTGTTTTTGTTTTTGTGCTGAGGAAGATTTGCCTTGAGCTAACATCCATGCCAGTCTTCCTCTATTTTTTAGTATGTGGGCTGCCAGCACAGCATGGCCACTAGCAGGCAGTGTAGGTCTGTGCCGGGAAACCAAATCCAGGCCACCAAAGCAGAGCACGCTGAACTTAACCACAAGGCCACGAGGGTTGGCCCTGCAGTAGTTGTGTTTTATGAAGTCACCATGAGAAATGTATTAGTGCTGTGCTCCCGGGGAAAGACAGGGTCAGGTTCCTGTGAGTCTCTGGTCACAAGATTTTTGTCAACCAACCAATACATAATTTTGCTTTATGTACGTTTCTGTTTGAAGACACCTTATTTAATGTATATGTTGATTCATTAACACGGAATCCACAGCCAGCAGAACTCTAACTTATGCCTGAACGAAGCTTCTCTAACACACATATTTCTTCCATAAGGTACGCCACAGCCTTCTTGTGCTTAGAAGCACTAGACAGCACTTCAGCATGATGCCTGGGGGTCACCTAAAACAGTGAAATCACCCCCAAAAAGCACAAAAATGCAAAAACCGTGGCACTGAATAGACCACATCAAGGGCTCTTGTCTATGGTATGAAAGCAGAAAACAGAAAGCAGAGCCTCACCTTGTCCGACCCCAGCTGGGAGTGTGCACACTGGGTGACGTGAATTTTTTGCTACTCTGCACAAGTCTGCAAATGATGATGAAAGCACTGCAAGTATTTAGTTTTTGAGGTTTCTCAATAAATTTTATTTGCTCTATCTCAAGATATTAGCAGGTGCAGAATCTACAAAGAATGAGGGTAGACTATAGATTTGAAGCTGCTACATTCGTGGTAATTTGTTATGCAGCAATAGCTAACTAATGCAGTCTTTAACTCCAGTGACTCCTGAGAATATGTTCTTCCAGATGGACATTTCCAGAACTTCTCAGCATTAGCAAAGTATGAGGAGTTGAGAGACTTCGCTACACTTCATTACGATATGGTCTCTGTAGCTGGCTTGACTCATTCGCTCAGCCTGGCTTAAACAGTAGGTCAAATCTCTTCTATCCTTAAAGTCAAACGGCTCAAGCCTTCTTATTCTATAAGGACATTTATTTTCCTTTTCCAAGAATCCCACCGCCTTTCCCTAAAGGGTCAAAGAATCTAAGAGCTCATTCACCATCCGTGCCCCAGTCCATGCCCCAGTCAAGTTCACCAGGGTGGAGAGAAAATCAGGAACGCTGTCCTGTTCTCTTGCCAGGCCAGCCCTCAGCTGCTCTTGCTGTGGTCATTGCCCTGCTCTGTGGCTCCTAAACCCTTGGCTTACTGGCCACCAGCCCCTTTCCTTCATTCCTTACCATATGTGTGCAATAAACCAGATTTATACCTCAATAGACTCAAGCAAGGCCTCCTCTCCCACGTCTGCTCCCCTAGTGCAGACACACCTGCCACTGGACATGGCCTGGAATACCTAGAAGGCCAGACATGCCCCGACTTTGTTCTTCACAACTGCAGCTCTTGGGCCCCAGATGCCACACGCCTACAGCCCAGCTTCAGCTCTCTCTCCAGTAACCCAGCTGGTTGGGTTGACCCACATTCATAAAGCTTCTCCCAAGGATGGTACAGAGGAACAAGGAGGCAGTGTCTGAAGTGCTTTCCATTCCCAGTTCAACTTTGTGTCAGCGACTCCTGTGCAACTCTCCATATATGCACCCCCCTCGCCCTCCTCACTTGCCCCTTCTTCAAACCCAGGCTGCCCTCAAAAGACAGAAAAAATCCCACCCACTTGCATATAGTCCAAATATTATGAAAAAGGACCTTTGAGCGGGACACAAACCTTCTTACATCAGACTGCACTGCTAGCCGCAGCACAGGACTTAGAAAGACGAAGAGGACAACGTTGCCTTTATAAAAGAGGAAGAAAAATTGGATTGCCACACATAATTAGCAGTGTCTCTCCATCCCAAGGGCTTAGAAAGCCTTAGCTGTTTCCCCATGTTGCTAGGTTAATAATCATCTTCTGCTTCAATGCAGCAAAATAGGAGGAGAATTAATGATCCGTTTCATGGTAAGCGCTCACTGCGTCCCAGCGCAGGCTTACAGAGTGGCCTCAAAAAGTCAATTGCACAGACCTGCTCTACGCTTGCAGAATGGAGGGATGATCTAATGAAACCATAATTTCCCCTTCTTTGAAGCCTCTGCACAAAGTATATAGTTTTCCACTTCAGTTGACTTCCCCAGGGTTTCATATTGGTGGTGAAAGAGTGTCTTCTTGATCATAATCAATTAATGCCATGTTCCCAGATCACTGAGCATTAGCGATGCTCCCATCCCATTTGCAGAAAGCTGTAAAAAGTTAAATTTGGAGAATGAGGGACAATACATTAAAAGCAGTTTAAAGCATGTTAGCACATTCGCCTAAAAATAACGAAGATAATTGTAATAATTTATAACGTAATTCTGCTTAAGATTTCATTATGCTGTGACTTTGAGATTCCCTTTTCCAGAATTTATAACCGAAATGAATCTTAAAACAATAAAAGGAATCAGAGAATAAAAGCAGAAGATCCTTCATATAAAAAAAATATATACCCACGGGATCCTTCAGGAAAAAAAAAAAAAAGAATAGGACAAATTCAGGCACCAGTGATTACTCTCCACTTGATCATAAACGCATTTGCGTCACTTAAACCACATCACCTGCTTATAATATTCCACTGGGCTTCCTGCTCCAGCATTCTTTCTCCTTCCATGGATGAAGAGATTTGGCTTTATTCTCATTTGACTTCTTTATGCTAGACTTCTCCTTGATGGCTACATTCCAAACTAATATTTAGAACTGTCATCCAATGTCATTCGAAAAGTCTTCTGAAGCACTCATGGAAATCAAAAGGGATAAAGTAGCATTTTCCAAAATATGTCAGCAGTATTCCTATTTATACTTCACCTTTTCCCAAAAAGTATTTGGGATATCTCACTATTAGACATATAATAAAATACGATTTTAAGTAAGGGAAAAAACAGTGAGAATAATGGAAAACAAGGATTGACAAGTAAAAGTCTGCGCACCTGTTTTGGTCAACTAGTGCTGCAGAAGAACAGTGCCAAACTCTCAGTGGCATACATGTGTGAGCAACTTCCTTGCTCAGTTCGTGGATTAGCTAGGGGTAGCTCTCACTTCAGACTCGGGGCTCTGCTCCACGTTTCTCTAATCCTTCTTCGGGGACTCAGGGCCAGTTAGGGCATATTCTTCTCATTGTGATGACAGAGGCACAGGGAGGCAAATGGAAACGCACGATGCTTCTTAAGGTCTAAGCTCAGAAATGATAAGTATCACTTTCACTTTCCAATCTTGCATAAGTTCTTCTCTTGGGTGAACTCTAAACCAAAACTGTACAGGGAAAGGGATTCTGGGAAATGTAGTTCCCTGCCTTAGATGCATATGGCAGTGGTGGTGGTGGTGGTAGCGATGGTGGTGATGATGGTGGTGGTGGTGGTGAGCACGGTAGTAAGGGTGCTGTTGGTGATGGAAATGGTGGTAACAAACTGACAACAGATAATCTGGCACAATATGCAAAACGTTCAATTCCTGAGCACTTTCTGGAGACGGGCTGAAAATTTACCTTTGCAATTTTTAGAAATCAACGTGAAGGGGAAACATGATCAGTTACATGACCAAAGAGGCTGTAAGATACACCTTAGGGTGGAGTCATCTGTAATTCATCGTGGAGCGAGCCCTTTCATCGATGTTTTATATCCTTCATCAGTTCATCTGATGTTTATATCCCTCATCAGTTTTGAGTCACTCCTATATTTTATCAAATAATTCCACTGTTTTCTCTGCTCTTTCTTTCTATGACCTATGACAAAAGGTCTCACCATTTCACTCATATTTCCCATCTCTATCTTTGGGAGAGTTCTCCCTGACTTTACTTTTACTTTTTTTTAATCTCTAAAAGCTGTTCCTGTGTTGCAATTTTTTCTTTTTCATATCATCTTGTTCTTGGTTTATGAACTCAAAATTTTAAATTTCTCTATTTATTGGAGTTTTGTTCTTAGTTTTTCTTTTGTATCCCAAATTATCCTGTTTCTTCTGGGATCTATTTTTCCTGTTCCTGTGTCTAGGCCTTTCTCACTTGAGGGGCTAGCTCTTCTCATTTGCCTGGTATCCTTGATTTTCTGTTTGAGTTTGAGAACAAAGGCTGGGTATCTGCTGTTTGTTCTCTGCTGTGGATCTATATGGTCATTGCGTGTTCAATTATTTTAGGAATCAGGCTGTAGGATTTTTGCCTGGGATAGCTAGCTACAGGCTGCCTCTTCTATGGGTGGGGAGAGGGATGGTAAGTGGAGTGCTTGTCACCTCTGGGAACTTCAATAACCCCACTGCATTCCCCCTTAATCTGTTCTAGGGAGTGACTTTTCCCACATATTTCATCAATACACTGCCATCTGACTAGCAGCGTCTGCACTCTCCATTAAAAAATCCATAACTTCTCTGACTATTTGCCAACTTCCTCGTATATTCAGACTCCCTCTCTATTAATAGCATTAAATGGACTAAAAATTAACATAGCTTTATAGTATTTTAACATTTGGAAAAGCCACTTCCCCTCATAATACTTCCATTTCCAAACATTTAAATTTATTCTCATCACTTTTTTCTTCCAAATGAACTTCAGAATTATTTGGGGAAGTTTCTCTAAAAACATTATACAGGTTTTGTTTGGACTTATTTTAATCGTGTAAATTGGAAAGTTTTGTCATACCAAGTAGTTTTATCATCCAGGCCATATTAGGTAACATATTATTATTACACATTTCTTAGTAAGTGTAATAATAATATTTATGTTCATAATTATTATGTTTTCTGAATGGTTATAGGGTATAAAAAGACTTGATTTTTATTTATTACTTTCATATTCAACCGCTGAATTCTATCAACAACCCACGTATTATTTTGATTGATATTCTGGGTGTTTACATATAATCACACTGGCTGGAAATAACATGCTCGTCTTCTTCACGTCCTTGTGTATTCTTTATTTCTGTCTCGTATCTGGAGCCTCCAAAATAACATTGTAATATAATGACAGTAATTTATCATTTCTAATTTACTTTTCTGTGGTCTCTTCATTTATTCCTTGATTACACTTGGCAGAGGGGTTTGTCATCTTTGTAATTGAATTGCTTTTTGTTTCGTTTATTAATCCCACCATTTTCTAACTTATTCCTTTTTGCTTTATCTATTTTATGTTTTTTCTAATTCCCTCTATTGAATGATTATCTGTAGATTTCTTTTCTTATTTTACATGGTAATAAAGGAATTTAGGGTTAAAAATTGACCTCTCCTGATAACTCTGACAGCCATAGATACATAGTGTCGTCCTTTCTACGATTTTCTAAGCAATCTGAAATAATATTTGGTGGCTTGTCATTCGAGCGTGTTTTTTTCTTATTTGTAATATCCAAGTAATTGGCTTATTCTTTCTAATTGTCTATTATAAAATTTGAACTTCAGAAGGTGGCATCGGCAATGAATAATTTTTGCTTTGGAGGAGTTTATAAAGCCAAATTTATGCAGTTTCGTGAATGTTCCATGGACCCTTGAAAATAAGTCGTCCCATCAGTGTGAGCCTGATCATTATTAAGTCTTATTATTATTATTGCAATAGGTTGAACGATGGCCCTGAAGGACATCTAGGTCCTAACGCCTGGAATTTGACAGTGTTACTTTATACGACAAGAGATTTTGTATATGTGATTAAGGTAAGGATCATGAGATGGGGAGATTATCCTGAATTACCCAGGTATGCCTTAAGTATCATCACAGGTATCCTTGTAAGAGGGAGGCAGAGAGGGATTTGACACAGAAAAGGAAGGCAATGAATGTGACAACTGAAGCAGGATGCTGTGCTGCTGGCTTTGAAGATGGAGGAAGGGACCACAAGCCAGGAATGCAGCTCCAGGGCTGGAAAAGGCACAGTCACAGATTCTCCCTGGAGCCTCTGGGTAGAGCGCGGTTCTGCTGACACCTTGACTTCAGCCCGGGGAAACTGATTACAGACTCCGAGCTCCAGGACTGTAAGAGAGTGAAAGCATGTTCTTTTAAACCATCAATTTTGTGGTAGCTGTGACGGCAGCCATAGGCAACTAGTACAATCATGTAAGTTTATTTCCTTTGCATTGTTTCATTTTTAAAAATTGGCACCTGAGCTGACATCTGTTGCCAATCATTTTTTTCTTCTTCTTCTCCCCAAAGCCCCCCAGTACATAGTTGTATATTCTAGTTGTAGGTCCTTCTGCTTGTGCTGTGCAAGATGCCGCCTCAGCATGGCTTGATGAGCGGTGCCACGTCCACGCCAAGGATCCCAACCAGCAAAACTCTGGGCCACCGAAACAGAGCGCGCGAACTTTTAACCACTCGGCCATGGGGCCTGCCCCTGCATTGCTTCTTGATCTATCATAGAGGAGAATTAAAACTTCTGCCCAATGATTGCGTTTTTGCTCATTTCTTCTTGACCTTTAAAGCACACATTTATAAATACCTATACTGTGTTTATTAGCACATGAAGGCTAACAACTGCTTTCAGGATTATTACTTTTCCTAACGTAACATGACTCATCGCAACATTAAGGCTTTGTGAAGCGATGTCTATTTTTTCTTCATTTTTAAATTATCATCCTTTCTTTCTGCTTGTGGGGGCCTGCCTCTCTTTCTTTGCCCAGGCCTTTATTTTAAACTATGGAAGAGCTCTCCTTCGTGTCTGTCTCTTGTATCACATAGTTCCACTTTTGTTCCCCATCACAAGACTTCGCTTTGATGTGGTAAAATTTAAACTCTCCGCGTTTATCATATAACCACAAAGTTTAACCCTCCGTCTCTCATCCTTGTTCTGCTTTCTGCTTTCTTGCAGCTTCCTTTTTCATTTTGTTATGTGCACTGTGGTATTTTTTTAAATTATACCAGTAGACGCTTTTAATTCTTTCAAATATCTATTTAAATGTATAATTCTTTAATGATCTAAGCTAAGAATAAAGCAATTACTTTGGCCCCCTCTTACACAAGACTTAAAATTTATAACACTTGATCTTTTCCTCAGCTCTCAATTCTTTCCTAGTCTTTGTTAAATTAATTTTGCATTATCCACCTAGATTGATATTATATTACCATTGCTATTTTTAGTAATTCAAATTAAAAACTGTTTGGGTTTTTTCTCTTTTGTGGCCATTTTTACATGACACATTTTTTCATTCAACAAATACCTTTTGAGGAGTGACTCCTGGCTGGGCTCTGAGCTGAGGACGGCGATATGACAGTGGTGAGAACCCGCGAGCCTCTGCCTGGTCTCAGGGTCCATGGGGTTGACTGGTCTTCAGATTCCATCAGTTTCAATTCTCACGCCGCCCGGTGTTCCAGCCTCACTGCTCCCTCTGACCCCTGTGCTCGTGGGCGTGCTCTTCCCCGCATGCAGTCTCCTTCCTTCCAGCTCTTCTTCAGCCTGAGTCCTCCTCAGTTCAGGCTTCAGACTAGATTTTACTTTCTCCAAGAAGCTGTCTTCCCTCACCAGGACAGCGTGTCATCTTGTCATCATGCCACCATGCCACCAAACCACCATGCCACTACATCACCCTGCCACCACATCACCATGCCACCATGTCACCACTTCATCATGCCACCACGCCACCATACCACCACATCACCATGCTACCACATCACCACATCACCATGCCACCACATCACCATGCCACCACACCACCATGCCACCACGCCACCACATCACCAGGCCACCACACCACCATGCGACCACATCACCATACTACCACGTCACTACATCACCATGCCACTATGTCACCTGTCCTACTGGTAGGCGTTTGCCTATTTATTTCTCTGTCCCTCGGGGCTGTGGGGGCTTCACAGGGGCATGGACCTCTTTGGTTTTGTTCAAAATTTTACTTATTAGGGCAGTGCCTGGAAACGTGTAGCCATTCATTAAATGTTTATTAACCAACAGAGTGAATAAAGCGTTCTTTTTAAAAAAATAATTGTTGATACTGATTGTTTTTATTTTGGCTGGAATAGCCCTTTAATTATTTCAGGAAGAGGAGGTGAGCGGTAGCGTTTGAGCCCCAGTGTAACTGAGGACGACCTTGTGTTATAAGACACTGACAAGGTACAAAATTCTTTGCTCTCGGTTTTTGATCACTTACAACTATAAATTTTGAAGCACTGTCTTTTGGCTCTTGGTGTTGACAAAGAAATGTCTGATCCCAGAGTAATTTGTGTTTCTTCTTACATAAACTGCTTCCTTTTTCTCCTTTAAATATAGAGAGAGATTTTTATCTTTTTCCTTAAACAAAAAACTCACCATGTCTATTCTTGGTCTGCTTTCATTAATTTTGCCAGGTATACTGTGAGCTCTTTCCCTTGTGGATTGAACCCTTGTTCCATCCAGAGACGTCTCCATCAGCTACAACCTCCCTAGACTTGCCCGTGTCTCCGGGGCTGGGGTCCAGCCAAAGAGACCATGGCCTGTTTTCTTCACTCCTCTGCTCCCAGCCATGCTCAAGACTGGCTGAAGAAATAGAGAAATCATAAAGGTGGACGGGAGTGGGAACACCACTGATTGCCTCAAAAACTAGCTCTCCTCTAGTGAGGGGATGTCTGCTCTGTTTTCTGCTAAATGTGGACTCAAGCAAAGATCAGCCGAGAGGTCCAAGTCTTTCGTGTCTCCACCAGGACCCACCTTGCTGTTCTCATGCAGACGAGGCACTGGGTGTGGGCCTCCATGTCGTTCCTCACTCAAACCAAATCCCTCTAAAATATACAATATTTGCCCCAAGCTCCAGGTCCAGTGGGCTTAAGTTTCAAAGCTGTTGGACACTTTTATTTTCAATATATCTTAATGGGAAGTGGCAGAGGACATATCAGGTCTGGTCAAGTAGCTCTACATAAACCATGAGATCTGCGTCCTCGTTTATCTGGGAGGAAGAGGATGCTGGAGGGGGGGTCCATCAAATCCCAAGGCTGTGGCAGCACCAGGATGAGACCGGCACCTCCTGACTTAGCCCAGCACTGACATGGAGAGCCTCACACGTGTCTCTCAGCCACCCTCGTGTCCCCTTCATCCCGGTCTCCTGTCTGGTTACATCCTGTTTCTCTTGGTCGGTGTCTCTTTATCTCTTTGCTTCTGTGGTCCGGAGTTAGGAGGGGGTTTTGACCAGGGGCATGGTAGTGTTTGGTCTCTGGGGCCTGAGCCCACACACAGCATGCTGACGAGCCCCAAGTCCCGGAGCAGGTGCTCCGTGTCCCTGGGCACCTGCAGGCGGAATGTGAGAGGAGAGAGGCGTGTTTGTAAGGGTTGAGTGAACAAAGGACGCCAGTTAAGCAGCCTTCAGGCTCTGAGGCGGCTTCTGGACGTCTAGAAGGTTCTCTGGGCTGGGGTTGTACACAAGACCAGTGAGAGCCTGGGTGGGTTGAAGGAAAAAATGAAGCATCCATAGCAGTGTCCACAAGGAAAGAGATTGTCCTGTCCCCTGGCCACAGTCAGATGAGCAGCCACCCTTTGTGTCCACAGTTCATAAAGCACAGTGCCCCAGCGTATTTCCTCAGGAAAAGAAATGAAGACCCGTCACCTCCAGGCGTCTTTGGGTTGAAATGAAACGCAAACCTGAATTCTTTGCATCTTGGCATCTGGACAGAAGAATGGCTGGTCATGAGCTGCGACATCTCCATCGTGCAGCGTGCAGCTGCAGACCCTGCACACAGCCTTATGGTCATGCCAAGCAGTTTGGCCATTAACCAGCCGTGCAAGCTCAGGCAGGTTACCTAACCTGTCTCGGTTCCTGCTTCTGAAATGTAAAGATAATGGAGCCTACGTCATGGGATTACCGGAGGACTAGATAAGATAACAAACACAAGGTATTTGACACAGAAAGTGTACCTGAAAGCAGGATGGCTCCCTGTCCCCTTTCTTCAGAACCAGGCTGAGCCCCTGCTCACACAACAAAGGCCGACTGGCTTTAGAGATCAAGTAGGTCAGCCGCAGCTGCTCTTCACGTTTCTAAACCTTTTGCACAGGAAACCTGAGATGAGAGAACGTTTGAATTGGCTCATGCAAAGAACAATATTTGCTTGAGGTTAGCTCCTGCGTTATGAATTTTTAACCTCACATAAATCAAACTGTAAAAATGGACAAAGGCTGAATTTCCTGTGCCAGGACCAAAATAGAAGCCACCTCTGTCTCTGAAACAATTCCGATTATGTTTCCATAACCAAATCATGCTGAGATGAATAGCTGGAATATTTATATTTAGATCCTAAAGTATAATGTAAAATAAATGGAAATAGTCTATCTTCTCGGTCTTGACGCTGTGCCGCTGTTTCCATTTGCAAATACCAGGCTGTGGAGAGGCCACTGTGGCCTGAGGCAGAATGTTGCTTCTCCATGCTCGTTCTTTTCCCCACAGCTGTTGTCACCAAGTCCTCACCACTAAATGTTTAATAGAAAGCCCCCAGGGGAACCGGTCTATAGCAAGATTTACAGAAGCTTTGTACTGAGAAATATACACACTTTCTAAGATCCATGAGATCGAATCTTATATCTGCAGAGGGCAATATTTTAATTAAACAATGATTTCCATTAATTCAAAAAACGAATCTTTAGCAACTCCTATGAGATATGAACCTAGAATATAAAACAACAGATACAAAAACCACCAAGAGATTTATCTTCTTTCAATCTAGTGGGAAAGGAAGATAGGAGAGCACCCAAAATACTGGAAGGCAGAAAGAAGCGTGGCCTTGAGAGAGTTACAAGCAGGTACGAGAGACTTGTAGAAGCAGGAAAGACGTCACCACAAAAGGTGGAGTTGGCTGACCTTTAAAGGATGATAAAGGTTTTAATAGGAAAACTGAAGCTGTAGAAGCCAAGAGAACTGTGGCTCGGCTGATGTGAAACCAGCAACAGGGTGTGGGGTGGAAGTCCGTGACATGAGGCTGGAAAAATAAACTGGAGGCAAATCCAGAAGCAGCTAGATTCCAGGCTCAAGCCAGAGCCTTACAGGAAACTGGAGGCTTTTAAAGGCGTTTAACAAGAAGGTTGATAGATGTCAGCGGTGTGAAGATTCATTCATTCATTCATTCATTCATTTAACAAATGTACTGAAATCCTTGAAGAGGGGTAAACTGGTGGTTAGCAAAACTGATAGGGCCCTGGCCCCGGCGACCTTATAGTCCTGTGGGGTGATGAGCATTCACAAATAAACTCATAAATACCTGTATCGTTACAGGTAGAAGTGAGCACCAGAGAAGGGACAGAGTGGTGTCCAAGGGTCTCAGGGAGCCCTGACTTATCCTGGAGGTGGGGGAGGGAGGGTGGGCGTCGTGAGGAACTGACACTGACATTAGGTCCTTAGGGATCAGTGGAAGATGGAAAACAGGCTGTGGGCAGGGGTAGGGCCGCAGCGCTGGCTGGGAGCCTTCCACGTACAGAAAGACTAGGAGGGAAGAGCCCCAGTGAAGAGGCTGGAATTTTCAAGAAATCAAAAGAAAAGAGAGTGGCATGCAGTGACTCTGGAGGGATGGGGGCGTCTGGGGGTTCATTCAGCGTTTTAAGTGAGAAGTGCAATGGGAAGCCACTAACATGTCTGGCTGGTAGGGTCTGGTTTGTTCTAGAAGGCACTGGGCTGCTGTGCGGATCTGAGGGGGACAAGTTTGAAAGCCAGTGTCATGGTCCAAAAGGGATGTATGGGTGGTCCTCGTGGACCGGGAGAAAAGAGGACAACTTGGGACCTACTTCAGAGGCAGAACTGGAGGAAGAAAGACAACAAATAACTGTGGAATCATAGTGAGGGAGGTGAGGAAGAGAGAGCGGAGGGGAGGGGTTGGAGAGAGATGCGGTGGGGGTTCTGCTCTCTGCAGGCCTCTCTATTATCTGGATAAGGCCCTCCCGTAGGATGACAGTTCAGCAGAAATGCGGAGGAAGTGAGGGAGTGAGCCACAAAGGCAAATGGAGGAAAAGCATTCCTGAAAGAAGGAACAGCAGATGCAAAGCAGAACACACCTGGAAAAGGAAAAGCATGAGGCCAGTAAGGCTGGAATATAGAGACTGAGGGTGACCACAGTGGGAGACGTCAGACACGCGGCTGTGGACAGACCACAAGGCAGGTGATGGGGCTACGGACATTCCAGAAAGCAGGACAGCTGACACATGAAGGCAGGGACTCCACAAGGGCCACGACACCATAGCCAAGCTTTGTCTACAGCATGGGAACCCTGGCCGGCTCCCCAGAGCCTTTGTGACACTGACTCTGCCTAGTCAGCAGACGCCTGGTGCGAGAGCTCATGCTACATGGAACGTCGGAGAAGGCAGCCATGGGAACCAGGCCAGACATGTGGAGGACCCCTACAGCAGCTGTGAATAACTGTGGGCCCCTTGGGAATAACTGTGGGGCACCCCAATGTCATTTGCTCATTCAGTGTCCAGCCTGGCTCCCGGAGAAGCGCCCTTTGGCTTACTGACCTGGCTGGCGTATTTTCCCTGGCTCACTCCTCATATTCCTTTAGGTAATTAAAAGTAATTACCCACCGACTTTCATCCCATAACCCTGGGTCAGAAACACCCGCCTGATGTGCTCCCAGGCCCCAAGCCCCACCCTAAGCGGCTATGCAAGACTCGCTCTGGCACCACTCACTCCCCCTCAGTTCACACCTGCAGGTCAGAGACCGCGTCATAGGACAGCAGGTGAGAGTGACCTTGCTGGGGGGTGGGGGGGGACTTGAAACAAAGTGAAAACAGACATCTAGTGGGCTCCCTGACCATAAACAATCTTGGCCTCAGTTTCCTCATTTCAAGGGATGAGCATAAGCCCGTATCATAGGATAAATATGTGGATTAAAAGATAACTGTTGGCACACGTAAGACACACAGAGCAGTGCCTGATACACACTATTGGAGCAAATGTGTTAGGTGATAATTATTTTTATTATCATCGCCATCCTCGTCACACCTGGAAAAGTCAGAAAATTAGACATGTGACTAGAATGTCATAGAAGTCTGGGAACTCCATAGTATTCCTCCCTGGGGGCATGAGGACAATGCCCTAACAATTCCAAGGGCCAGGGAGGGAAGCGGGAAGGAGAGCAGAGGGGGTGAGCATATCTGAGTCCACTCTGGAAGGGCCCCCCAGCGCATAGGTGAGTGATGCTCTCAAGAAGTGTTGTGATGGAAAGGGAAAGAGATGGGGTGTGGTCGGAGGGTGAAGCATTGTCATGGGAGAGATTCGTGGGCATCTTTTAGAGGCTGGATGTATCCCTCAGAGTTGCCTCAGGAAAAATGAAACCGGTGCAGAGTTTTCAAACAGAGAGAATGCAATGCAGAGACTTTGTGACAGAGGTGACGGACCAGAGAGGGGCTGGTGATTCACCCAGGAGTGGCCACAGCGGGCAGCCGCTGCCTCCCTAGGCTGGAGGGATAACCAGCAGGGGTGACGCTGCCAGAACCCCGAAGCTGGGGCAGTGGGGAGGGAGCTGAGTCTGGTGGGGGGAGCAGAGCCAGGTGTAGGGAGCTGAGCAGGGCAGGGAGAGTTGAGCGGGGTGTGGGCAGCTGCCACCAGAGATCCAGCAGCAAGCAGAGTGGGGCGCAGACCCCAGCATCCCCTCTCCCCCTGATGTCCTCTAATCTTCCTCCAGGGTCTCCAAGGGGCCAACCCTGCCCAGTAGCTGGAGGACTAGGGAACCTGGGCATGGGGTCCCTGTGACCCAGAGAAAGATGATCTGAGAGCTGGGACCAAGAATAGACAGCATCACGGGGGGCTATGGGAATGCTGGGGACCAAGCAGAGGGAGGGGAGAAGCAGAGACCAGGGTGGCCGTGGGAAAGGGGAAATGGAGGACATGGGGTCCGAGGTGTGGACACAGGGCTGGGGGAAGGAGAAGAGAAAATGCCGTCGTTCTGAGGAGACGGGGACTTGGAGCTCACGTCCCCCTGGTAGGTAGAGGACAGCTCGCCGGGTGCAGTGGGGACAGAGAGCGGCTGCCCTGGGGGCCCGAGCCACCTCTGTGAGGGCTCACCTGGGACCCAGCAGGGACATGATGGGGAGCAGACCCAGAGACGGGGACACTGGCTGGCTCTGGGAGTCCACCCATGTGAGCCCAACTTGGGGGTCGCACCACCTACCTCACAGACTGAGAAACTGAGGCCAGAGAAGAATGCTCACCAACCCAAAGGGGCAGGGGCAGGACTCTGATGATGCCGAAGCCCAGGTCCCTTCTGCGGACACTTTGTCCCCTGTGGCAGGAAGTGAGGGGGTCTGGGAAGGAGGCCCTGGTGAGTCGCGAGTGGAACGATCACCCTGGAGTCTCCGTCACCACCTGCAGCCAAGCCCAGGTTTGCCCGGGCGCCACCTCCTACCCTCACTCCCCACCCCTGCTCTGTGACCACCCCCAGCCCCCCTCCTGTGCACACTCACACATGCACTTCCACACCTAAATCACCCTCACTCGCTCACATGTGCACACACGCATGCACCCCACCCTCAGCTACCCTCAAACACACTCTCATGCGCATCCACAAACACACACACTCACACATGAACGCCCACACTCAGATACCTTCAAACATACTCTCACATGCACACTCACGTGAACCTCACACACTCAGATACTCTCAAGCACACTTACATGCACCCACACACTCTGACACCCTCAAATACACACTCAGGTACACTCACACTCTTGCACACTCACATGTGCTCCCACCCCTTGCACACTTGCTTCCACACTCACCCACTTGTATGACACTCTTGCACACTCGTCCGTGTGCTCACACACTTGCAGTGACACCTCTTGCGTGCTCACACATCCTCTCACACACACTCACACCAACAGCACAGCTGTCCATCCACCTGCAGGCAGAGCCTTCCTCACACAGCCCTCGCTGTGGGAAGCCCCCCGTTCTTCAGGGCTCTCCGGAGGAAGCCTTCACTGATCCCCACAATTAGGTCACTCCCACAGTAGAAGCCCTTGGAGGGCCACATACCTCTTCTGTAAGCCCTTGTCCCCTTTGTTTGTGGGATTCCTGGACAAGCTTCTGACTTGCCCCTTTGAGCTGAGGTGCCAGGCAGTCGGGCAGGCCCCCCATCTGATGTCACTCCCCTCCCCATTTTATGCCCAACGCCCAGCACCTGGCTCTTGATAAACACATGATGGAGGAATGAACGGATGGATGGATGAATGAAGCCCAACAAGGCTGGGAGGGAGAGAAAGCCCCAGAGCCAGAAGAGAAAGATGACACATAAACTTGGGGGCCGTGGGCGAGAGGCAGTGGGAGGTGTGTGAAGCAGTGGTGAAATGTTTATTATCTGAAGAGCTGGCTGGAGAGTCCTCCAAGGGAGAGGCTGGTCTTTGTTCAGGATCCGCTCTAAGTGGGTGGGGGCGTGGGGGCAGCCACGTCCCCTGAGGGCTGCCTGTGGGCTGGTGCTCTGCTTCAGAGGAGGGGAAGTTGCCCCAGCTGAGGGGGGGAGAGCAAGGAGGAAACAGCGGGAAGGAAGAGAAAGGAGGAGAGGGAGGGGGCAGCAGGGTGAGGGGCTGGCACCAGGCAAGGACAGAGGGCTGCGCAGAGCCGGCTCTCCAGGGGTCACACCTGTCTCATGCGCTCTGTCTTATTTCTGCACCACTGCACACAGGCCCGCCCACAAAATTCCTTCCACTCGCTTGAGAAGGACCTTATCTTGGTGGTGGGGGGGGGATGGAGAGTGAGAGAGATGAGGAAGGGACAGAGTCTCACGTGGGGACTGAGGATAAAGATCCGTGTTTGCATTTCGGCACAAAGGCTGGGACAGAGCCTTCTCAGTAGATGAACAATAACATGAGTTCACAGAATCTCGTAGAACTCAGCATCATGTCTTCCTGGTCAATTTGGTAAGCCTGTCCCCCAAATAAATTCGGTCCGAAAGAAAAACAGGCAGCAGAATGTAAATTATTTTTTGAACGTTCCTATGATTGTTCCAACGCTTCTTCCTTTTTACCCAAGATTCTCCAGTACCAGCTTGTTTCCATTTTCCAAATGACCGATGCTGTAGACCATTGCCATATAGCTGAAAAATTGCGTCTTCTACTTCAGTGACCCCAATCCTCTCTGTGCATTCGGAGCCCCGGGGAAATTTTCAAAGCTGCAGGTGCCAGGACTTCCACCCGAGGAGATTCAGAATCAGTTCACCTGGGCTGGCGCAGCTCTGCTTTTAAGAAGCTCCCAGGGGCCGGCCCCATAGCCTAGTGGTTCGGTTCAGTGCGCTCTGCTTCTGCAGCCCAGGTTCAGACCCACACCACTTGTCGGCAGCCGTGCTGTGGCAGTGACCCACAAACAAAATAGAGGCAGATTGGCACAGACATTCGCTCACTGACAATCTTCTTCAAGCAAAAAGAGGAAGATTGGCAACAGATGTTAGCTCAGGGCCAATCTTCCTCAGCAAAAAACAAAGGAAGCCCCCAGATGCTTCAAATGTGCATCCGGGTTTAAGAACTGCCACTGTGTGGTGTTTAAGCTGATGCCATTTCACCCAAAGCCTCAATGGTTGTGTAGATGCCCAAACACTTCTGCTGAGAAGAAGCTTCCAGAAAACACACTGACGAACCCCTCAACATAGCTACAAGGGCAGACCAAATGTTTTGGATCCATCAGTATCTGAACCCAATAACTTTGAAAATGTTTCTGTTTACAAACCAAATGGAACAATCTTAAAGGTGGATGACATGGGAGCAGAGGGGTACCCGGGGGTTTGGTTCAATGATAGAGAGCATCAAAATGAGGCTAGAAACTCTGATGAGGAGTGTGTCCGTTTCCGTTAATTATTTGCAAGAGTTTCTATCTTATTTTGAATAACTCAGATTGTTCT
The DNA here is from genome assembly GCF_041296235.1 of Equus asinus. NCBI lineage: Eukaryota > Metazoa > Chordata > Mammalia > Perissodactyla > Equidae > Equus > Equus asinus. The sequence goes on along the minus strand of NC_091808.1, from coordinate 6,744,388 downwards.
TCTTGTTCAAATCCAATGATAACCAAAAGCTATGAATTCTTTGAAATATGGACTGAAGCTTAGAATGTACGACCTCTTTTCCCCTTCCGAGATATTATGTCTGTACTATTTTAATATAAGACGTAGGCACAGCCTTCATAAATATCATCATATAATCTTTATTCCTATTCAGGAAAAATTCAGCTTCCTTTTGAGAGAAGAGACCGCTAAGAATCCAGTTTCTATAGAGAAATAAAAAGGGTTTTCTGCTTAGTCTCAAATGGCTTTGGCCACAATTAGATTTCAGTGTGGAAAGTGGGGCAGCTTGTTCAAGGTGAGACAGCACGGGAAGAATGCAGAGCCACTGGGAAGTGAGTGACTGCGAGACAATCATCAAACATCCTGAGCCCCATCTCCCCGGGGGAACGAGGGGAGCAGGAGTCGGTGACGCCCAGGTGCTGACCACTCAGAGCTTGCCCCGAGGTCTCAGCACACAGAGGACCTGTGGACAAGACAGAGGTGGCCTGCCCCACATCTCCTCTATGATGTCATACCCTCTTATCATCCTAGCAAGAATTGCAGGTGACACTGCGCCTGGTGAGTTAGCATTATTTCCGCCATCGCTCGTCTTCCTTCTTGCCCTCCCTTCTAAGAACTTATTATCTGAAAGCGTTATTCAAGCATATTTGTTTGTGCCCTGATTATTGCCTGTCCACCCCACTGGAGTGCCACCTCCACTGGGGAGGGGCTGGACTGTCTTGTTCACTTTTCACCCTCCAAACCTAAAACAATGCTCGGCACATGAGAGCATCCGTCTGTTGGACGAATCCATTTGCATGTGAATATCTCTGTTTGCACATAATCTATGTAAATGTTTGAGGGGTAGATAACCGGACACACCAGCAAACAGCTCATTCTCATTCTGTCTTCATGGGCTCTTTCTATAAGAAGAAACTGTAGGACTCACTTAAAATCCTCATTTTGTTGGCTCTGACTTGAGATAAACAAGATCTCAAAAAAGAAAAAAATTGCTCAAGTGAGAACTAGTTGTTTTTCTCCTCTGGACTTTTCTTTCTTCTTTCTTTTTTTTCTAATAAAGCCTCTCAAGAAATTCAGTGTTCTGGTGGAATTATTATTTTGCTTGTTGTGCTCATCGTGAGTGGGTTTCCTTTGCCCCCCCTTAGATCTCCTTCCAGGGACATTGACATGTCATCCAGATTTGAATGGTCATCAATGCTTTGTCCAGTTTGGTAAGACAAACACATCCACAAACATTCTTGTCTATAATCATGTTATTTTTTCCAATTGAGTGTCAATATCCTACAGTCAATGTGAGGGGCTGTGTCAGTGACCTAGTCCCCAGAGCCTGTACATATGTTACCTTACGTGGGAAAAGGGACTTTGCTGACGTGATTGAGTTAAGGGTCTTGAGATGGGAGATTATGCTGGAATATACAGGTGGACCCAGTGTCATCACAAGGGTGCTTAGAAGAGGGAGGCAGGAGACTCAGAGAAAGTGAGGTGAGGATAGAAGCAGGGGTGACAGAAAGAGACAGAAAAAGAGGGAGACTTGAAGATGCTCCATGCCTGGCCTTGACCGTGGAGGACGGGTCCATGAGCCAAGGAATGCAGGAGGCCTTAGAAGCTGGAGAAGGCAAGGAAACAAGTTCTCTTCTAGAGCCTCCAGAAGGAGCATAGTCCTGCCAACCCACTTTAAATTTCTCGCCTCCAGAACTGCAAGAGAGTAAATTCGTGTTGTTTCAGGCCACTAAATTTGTGTGATTTGTCACAGCAGCTATAGGAAAGCGATACGGGGGAGGGAGAGGGAGCTGACTGTTGACAAAATTTTGAAGCAGACACTTGGCCTTCCCGCTCCGTCACCTCTCCTCTGCCTCTTCCCTTTAATTCACTCTAACAAGCATTTCTTGAGCACCTGCTAAATCCTACACACACAATTCCTGCCTCATCCCTTCTGTCCACACTGGCCCCATCAACCTCTGCTTTCAAGATGGCTGCCTCCACTAGACATCTGTCTCTTGGGGTGACTCCTCCTAGTCTTTAGTAGGACTCCATGTGGGCCTTTGTCCTTCAGTTATGAAAGGAATGCAGGATTACTTTCAAAACTTTAAAGATATAAAAACGTATGAGGAAGGAAACGAAGAGGATCAGTAACCCCACACTCAAGAAATAATCGTTCCTTACATGTTGATGCATTTCCTTCCAGTCATTTTTCTGAACAGGTCTCTCAAATATCCCTGGGTCTCTCTTCCATGTGGCCCCCAGGAGGTTCAAGAAGATTTGTTCCCCACTTCTCTTAGTTCGTGTCTCAGTCAGCTTGGGCTGCTGTAATAGACGACCATAGACCGCGGGCCTTTAACAACCAACAAGGATTTCTCATGGTTCTGGAGGCTGGAAGCCCATGAACAAAGTGCCAGCAGGGTTGGGTTCTTGGTGAGAGTCCCTTTCCTGGCTATGTCCCTACATGGCCTTTCCTCGGTGAGTGCACTCATAGAAAGAGGGAGATCCCCTGCCTCTTCTTATAAAGGCACTAATTCCATCACGGGGGCCCCACCCTCACGACCTCATCTAAATCTCATCACCTCTTGATGGTACCAGCTCTTCATATGCCCACTTTGGGGATTAGGGCTTCAATGTACAGATTTTGGGGGGACACAAACCTTCAGTCCACAGCAGCTTATACTCCCCCATTCTACCTCCAATTAACTTGGAGCATCCACAGGGGTTCTCACGCAGGGGAAGAACCCTGCTCCTTCACTCCAACCACCTTGTGCTGTCAAGGGCATCTAAGATACTCCTTGGCACTAGAGCCATCACCACCCAGGAGGACACCACCTCCCTCACCAAGGAGTCCCCAAAACACCCCAAAGGCTCCAAGGGCCAAATGGGACTGTGTTCTCCTCCACCTGTGCTTAGCCATGGACCTATTCCATACTCCTGGAGGGAAAAGAGAAATGCCATTTTTCCCAGTTTCTTTTGTACTTTGTCATCTGTCTCTGAGAAAACAGCCCCATACACTTAGCCTGCACTGCCCACGCCTCAAATTCCTTCCTCATGGGCCCTGCCAATTACTCAGGCAAACAGACATGATGTGGGGAGGGGATGTCAGGACATCACCAGCCCCCTGGTCAATCTCAATGTAAGCTTGCAATCAAGCTGTGTGTGTGTGTGTGTGCGTGCATGCATGCACATGTGCCTGTTTGGTTATACATGTAACATAGCTGTAATCCTGCAATAAGCACAATTATGTGTCATTTGTTGCTATATGTCATTTAAGATTATATTATGAATATTCCTGCACATTAAACTTTTCGAAACTTTTTTTTGTGTGTGCTGGGAAAGATTCACCCTGAGCTAACATCTGTTGCCAGTCTTCCCGTTTTTTTCTTTCCTCCCCAAAACCCTAGTGCATGGTTGTATATCTAGTTGTAAGTCCTTCTAGTTCTTCTATGTGAGCCACCCTCACAGCATGGCTACTGACAGACCGGTAGTATGGTTCACGACTGGGAAATGAACCCGGGCCACCAAAGCAGTGAGAACGCCAAACTTTAACCACTACGCCATCTGGGCTGGCTCTGGAACATTGTTAATCATTGTCTCTATTCCAGTGCATTGACACACCATGGTTCATTTCTCCTGACTGGGCATTTGGGCACTTTGCATGTTTTCCCATTTTAAATAATCCTGCAAGGAATGTCTTTCCATATCAACCGTTGTTAGTTGCTTTGGGGTGAAATTACTGTGTCAGAGGGCACTTAAATGTTAAGCCATGACTCTGATTATAGAACAAAATGCTTAAGCACAATAGGAAATTGCCAAGCAAAGCAAGTGCAATTGCTGTGTGGGGCTGGGAGTGGTCCCCTGGAATCACAGCCGGTGGGAGGGGTCTAAGATACGTGTATATACGCCCTTAGCTCCTGCCCCTTCTCCCCAGAGATTTCTCTTATAAGCAGTGAAAACGGAATCTATGGAACTGCCATTAGAGAAGCCAGCATCCAATATTGCCAATTATCAACTGATACCCAGAGGAGCCCTTCGGGGTGTCTGCTGACATTGCAACAGTGCCCAGCTGACCACCAGCCTATTATGTACTGCATCTTGGGATTCAGCCCAGGATGCATTCAGTTGCTAGAAATGTCACAGCACTTGTTGTCAGTCTTTAGGCAAGACAGTGTGTGCTCATTCCAGAAATTCAGGGTAAGCCTTTGTCCCTATAAAACAGATACAAAGTCCAAAGCACCTGAACAGCTGGATGATGTGCCAGTCGCTGGCACTCAGCACGTTCCATTGATTCTTCTCACATCCGCCTATTTGTTGAGATGCATGAAATTACTCTGTGACCTCTAAACTTGGAATCCACTTTCCAAGCCCCAGGGGACTCAATAAGGAATTCTTATATCATATTCAAGAATGCCAAAGAGTGCCAGCTCGCTGCTGTGGCAGCATTGTTGTTAGTGCTGTAGAGTGGGTTCCAACTCCTAGTGACCCTGTGGACAGCAGAGCGGAACCCTGCCCGGTCTTCCTGTGCCATCCTCTCCCATTCTGGTGCTGTATCAGACAACACTCCTCTGCCATTCATAGGGTTTCCATGGCCAATTTTTCAGAAGTGGGTGGCCAGGTCCTTCTTCCTACCCTGTCTTAATCTGGAAACTCCCCTGAAACCTGGCTAGCATATATGCTAGAATTGCTGAATACATGAAATAAGAGTCCTGAAGGATTCATTTGTTTCCTTCAACAAATAGTCATTGAACACTGAATCTGTGCGAGGCCCCGTTCCAAACCTGGAGATGCGGTACAGGAAGACCAGTGTGGCCCCTACCCCCTCCATGTGCCCTGGGGCTCTTTATCGACAGCAGGGGAATGACCTACCTTTGTCCTAAGCATGCAGACCATTGCTTTTCCTCTTTCCAATAAAGTCCTGCAGAAATAATGGCCAGAGCAGTCTTGTTTCCTGACATTCCAACTCACATTCCCTGCGCTCCCCCACAGTGAACTCTCACCTGCCCTTGCAGTGCCGTCCCGTCTCAGGTTTCCCTCCACTCTGAAATGCTAACCTGCATCCTTCTGCTGGAGGACGTCGCACAGCCAACTCTTCAAGGCCTCCCACAACACGTTTACGTGGAGCTTCGCCAAGACTCCAGGCAGAAATGGTTGCACTCTCTCTGTCTCTCTGTCTCTCTGTCCCTCTCATCTCCTAGCTGTTTGTATGTGTCTCTGTGGTGGCACTTACCACATCAGTCCAGGTGGACTAATTTTGCACATGTTCATCAGCTCCTTCTCCAGACGCGAGCTAACCGAGGACTGGGACATGTATCATTGATGCCTAGTACCTGCTGGTTGGACGAATGAATGAGTGAATAAATGAAGGCATATCTGATGCACACACACTTTAGTCACAAAGAAAGTTTTCCTGAGCTGATATTAATAGAAAATGGGTTTTGAGGTGTTTTCCCAATAGGAGACTCTTACCTGACTCCCGTCCTGCCTTAGGAACAAGAGGATCGGTACGTAAGATGGCTGGATGCAGAGATATAACCTGCATCCATGATGCTGAAAAGGACCAGTGGCTTGTAACAGGCTTGGATCCATAACCCTGGACTCACTGCCCCTGTCTGTTGACAAATAGGGCTCAGAAACATTGTGCCACGAAGCATGAGATGACAAATCCACCACTGTCACAGTTTGACAAAAATAAACATTAATGGTAACCCACACGTTATCCTGGCCCTCCACCCCTGGGAGATTTGGTAGAACTTAACCCAAACTCCAGTGCCATAGCCTGTGGCTGGCTGGAGCTCTCACCACAATTTCTGTGTGCTCCCACAGCCCATGTCTCTCTCCTCTGCAATCCTGTGACCTCGTGGGCTGGCACTAACAGACACTGAAAACCAATTTTGCCTCTTTAGCAGTTTCCCACAGGAAATCCATTCACATAAGGTGGTTTATGATTTCTGTTCAATCTGTACTAGAGATTTTGTTTGTCAAAGAAATAGTCAGACACGCACAACATCACACAAAGAGACGCACCATCTTGTTTCAATACTGCTTCCCTCTTCTATCTTCTCTCTTCCCCTTTCTTTCTGGTGAAGCCAAGATATTCTGCACCTGATTCCGGCCCCACACTTTGGTCTATCCTCAGTCCCTTAAGGTATTAGCGTCTACACCCACTCAACGTATTAATAAACTCCTCTGAACAAATATGGAGCTCTCACTCCTAATGGTTCTGGTGATTCTGACTTTCTCCATCTCGCTTCATCAAATAGGGAGCAAAGTTTAACTGTTCCCCTCCCCCTAATCCACAGGACTCTTGTTTAGAAATTGATGTGAATAAAAAGAGTATGGTTGTTGGGAAATAACTACCTTTTTCATGTTTCTACGTGGTCAGGGCTTTCTGAGCAGAGCGGTGGTGATCTGGGAGAAAGGATGCTTCCCTGCAATGACCCTTGGACGTTAAAGACAGTGACCACTGCAGAGATTGACAGCTCTCTCTCCCCTGGAGACAGCTGATTACATTCCAACGAGTAACGAACTCAGAGACCTTCCTGTTCTCTCCCCCGAGAGCATCTGTTTACAGTCCAGAGCAGAGCTCTCTTTCTATCTGGGTCGGGGGGACGGGCAGCAGCTCCTAGTCCCTCCTCTGTGGCCCAGACCCCAGCACCTGCAGGTCCGCCTGGATCTCACCACACCACAATGTGGGAGGTTGGAGCTTGGGGCGTTGGCACTAAGTTGGCTGGGTCAGTAATTACAAGTCTGTCTCTGGCCCAGAGACCTCGTGTTTCCCACCAGGATGAATAAATAAGTCTAGATATAAAAACATGCAACATGGAACGAGGACACCCACTTTTTTGCAATTTGACTGAGGATGGATCTCTTCTTTGAACTTCAGTATTTCTTAGATAAATACTCTAGAATGGGGTAGAGGAGTATGTAAAGAAAAAACCAGGGAAGAGATCATTAAAGTCCCTAAGAATATATTTTATGGCGATGTGTTGTACATTTAATCAAATCTAAGATACTAATAATTATAAGACGAACCATGATTTTATGTAGCACTAAGAAAAAAAGAAACAAGCTGTCAGTTAACTATGACACAACGCCTTCTAGTACCTCAGAATTTTAAATTTATTGAAAGAACTTTTTCAGACTTATTTAGATATAGATGTTTATCCTATAAGGGACATAATTTGCTTAAGGTATTCATAAAACTTTTTCATATTTAGAGTCTCATACTTATGGATTTCATTCCAATTTAGTGTCATTAATGTTCGTGTTGCAGAAACAGCATTTTTCCTTTTAACAGTTGTATTTTTCTTCCAATTCTGCAGATTTTAGTACTGGAAATTTCTTGATTCCATGGGAAGGTGTTGCTGGCAGGTTTGCAGGCAACAGGCCGGGCTCAAGTTCCTTTTTCAAATGGTCCTCTAATGGGTTGTTGACTGAAACATGGGGAAGTCATAGTGGTCCAAGGAGTCTGTCAGAAATAAACACACGTGCATTTCACAAGTGTGCAGTCAATGACAAAGATATCCTAACTGTCATCAGGCCAGTAGGGATTGCAGGAAGCCATCAGCTGTCGTACGCATCCCGATTTCAGACATATTGAAATGTGAAGAAACGTGCTTCTTTGAATCAAGTCAATATGGTATCTGAGATAACCTTCTTGACCTTAAAAAAGGGAGAGGGGAGAAAAAAATAGTAGTATCGATTGACTGAAATTAGTCTACTAACAACATGAAGAAAAACATAGCTAATAATCCCCATTAATTGTCACCATGGAAATTTTTAAGGTGACTAGAGCCAGTTTCTGAATTCTCCTTTCTCTCAAAATTCCCAATAAATGATTAAGCCCCAAAAGACTTAGATTATGGAAAATATATGGGCTGCAAAACAGAAGAGTACATAAGCAAGCCAGTGACTGAGGATTTGACGTGAGATGCAGTATAGACGGAAGGAAGATTTCATGTGAGATACAGTACAGATAGAAGTAGGTAGAGGGTATCCTAGCTGCTCTGACTCCAGGTGAGAGTAAGCCCACCCGGACAGTGAGTGGAGAGCATGCCCTCAAATCTCCAAATGCAGAGTGTCAGGGGCCGACCCTAAGAATAAGATGGCAGCTCATCAGTAGGAGACAGACATCCTGAGCACAGCAAGTGTTCCTGGGTCCTCACCCGGAGCAGCTCACTGCTGGTTCCTAGACATCCCTGAGGAGTGGGGATGCCCCGGTTAACAGAGCCTGCACCCACACTGGGAAAAGGAACTTCTCTGGGGGGCCCAGCACTACACTTCCCAGCCAAGAGCCTGCTGCATCAACTCCACATCTTGAGAGGAAAACTCACGTCTGATTGCTCACCAGTCCATCTCCAGACCCAGTCAGCAGCTGGCACAGAGCAGGTGCCTAACTGTTGACTTCATTCATTTCACACATATTTATTGAGAGCCCAGAAAGGGCCAAGCGTGGTTGAATCGCTGAGAATACAGGAATGAACCGAGCATCAGAGTCTCCCACAGCGAGGCTTACATTCTAACAGAGGCCACAAATAGATGCCTACATCCCGAGTCAGGTGGTGATGGATATCAGGAAGCACAGGGAAGCGGGAAAGGGATGGAGAATTTAGGGGAAAGATGAGCGTGGTTGCTCCTTAAATAAAATGGGCAGGAATCGCACTCACACAAGTGCGGTGGGACCAGCCTCCATACTTATCAAAACCCGTGCTCTCCAACATCCGTGTTACCCAAGACTGAAGATTAAACACATTCGCGTATAGTCTCTGTGTGGGCAGACAAGGCCTCCGTGATCAGGATGCAAAGGATGGAGGTTACCACCAGATGCCCAAAAAGACGAAGGAGTTCAAGAGATGGGCACCTTTCTGATGAGTTAGAACTAACGTCCCCTAAGAAATGGACTCGCTTCAAAGAGCAGGAGAGAATGATTTCCAAACTGTTTTTTTAATACACAATTTTTACTCTCAACGCGATTGGCGAGACAAGGCAGTTCTGGAAAGAGAACGTCATCCAGAGGTCAGCGAAAATTGCTTTCAGCGGAAAAGCCATTACCAAATTTTAAAACGCAATAAAAGAGTTTAATAAGGTGTCCAGTTTACAAAATAAATCTATAAAAATCAATAGCTTTGTTTTATACCAACAATAATCTGGCGGAAAATGTAATGGGAAGAAAATTCCATGCACAATCATAACAATAAATATGAAACACCCAGGAACAATTCTCATGAGGTATGTTGAAGTCCTAGATGGATGCTTTAGAATGTACTTGTAGAGAGGAGAAGATATATCGTGCTCCTTAGAGGGAACAGTTGATATCGTCATTTGAATTTTCTGTGTTGTAATTCTCATTACACTTGTATTAATTTGCTCTAGCATGTGTATTCCCCACTATGCTGTAAGCTCGATGATGGCAAAGACTCTGTTTCACGACCTGCTGTGTTCTAGGATATATCCAAGTTCCTAGTCCACAGCAGGTGCTCAAGAAATATCGGCTGGGGGCCAGTTGGGTGGCCCATTGGTGAAGTTCACATGTTCCACTTCTCGGCAGCCCCGGGTTCGCTTGTTCGGATCCCACGTGCGGACATGGTACTGCTTGGCAAGCCATGCTGTGGCAGGCGTCCCACATATAAAGTAGACGAAGATGGGCACGGATGTTAGCTCAGGGCCACGCTTCCTCAGCAAAAAGAGGAGGATTGGCAGCAGTTAGCTCAGGGCTAATCTTCCTCAAAAAAAAAAAAAAGAAAGAAATACCGGCTGGGTCAATGAGTGAAGATGGAGATGACCACAAATCAAGGTTGTTTTAACAGACCTGCAGGGAACCCAAAATTGAATTCTAGAATGACTTCAAACCACAGTGATTCTAAGACCATTGGGAATTTAATTCTCCCAAAATAGTATTCCTGGAGCCTCAAAAATGAGCGTAAGTATTAACTCTCTTAGGCAACGTTCCTGGCCTTGAGTAAAAGGATGTTCCCCAGAAAAATGACCGTTCCCATGAAGCAACGAGAGCCAGAAGGCCCTCTCTGACTTCTTCGCAGGCCTGGGAGCCCATGGGGCTCCTTGAAATGTTCCAGACACTTCCCTGGAGAACAGGAAATGCCTCCAGAACTTCCAGTCTTGATTATATTGACAACAGTAATGGAAGGAAACACTTTTTGTCGGAAACCAAACCTAACCGGGTAATTGCAGCCCTTCCTGTCTTCTTAGAGGGTGGGGATCCAGAACATAAGCCACAGAGTCGTGGAGCGACATCTCTACCACCTCATCTTCCTGAAGACATGGGTGAGGAAGGGAGAGGAGCGGCTCTTGAAGTGGACGCCCCACAGCACAGCAGAGGACAGTCATGAGTCTCCGGTCTGCGAAGAGAGGCCCCGAGTCTAGTTTTGGGGCAAAAAGAACAGACAGCAGAATCATTCTGTTTATTAAAAGAGAAAGGGTATTCTGGGTTTCTGCCAGGAGGAGCAGAGCAGAAAGTGAGAGAGCAAATTAGGTGGGTAGACACGGGAGCCCAAGTTGGTGAGAATGGTCCTGGATTTTAGGAAGCTGGGGTCCCAACGCTCCGTTAAGCAGGCGTAGAAACAGGGAGCTGTGTCCATCCAGGAGAATCTGCTTAGCTCTGTGCCTAGGTCTGCACAAAGGGCAGGAAGCAGCTGTGGGAGGGAAGGGCCCGAGGAGGTTTAGGGTTCTGCCAAAACTCAGACACAGTGTCCAGAAGCCACAGGGAGACTTGTGGCAAGGGCTTGAGACGACAACTGATTACTTGCAAGGACGTTCCAAAAAAGTTCATTTGATCCAGGGTCACCCGAGAACAGGCCTGCTAGCCAAGCAGAAGGCGACACACATTCTTGCCCCACTCTGTCCGGGGCAGACCCCCCTCAGAGCTCATGCCCGGAAGGGTATTTGCAAGAGCCTGACGCGTTTGCAACCTGAAGCTTGTCCGTAAGTCACCGAGAGACAAGAGGGAGAGGAGATGCGGCCGACGAGGACTGATTGAAAGAATCTGGGGGGTTTGGGCTAAAAAGAGAAGGCCTGGAGGACGAGATGGTCATCTCCGAAAAGGGGACGGGAATGTGCTTGTCATTTGTTATGACTCTGGAGGGCAAAATTGGGGTCAGAAGATGGAAGTGGCAGGAAGAAATAACTTGTCCAATAGAGGGGGGACCTTCCTGGTGATTAGAGAAGCCTGAACACAAAAGGGACTTCCTGAGAGCAATGCGAGCTCCTCTGTCACTGCGGGAGGGAGGAGCAGCAGAGGAGGAGAGCCCCACCTGCAGCGCTTTGTGGGGGGAGCAGGGGTGCAGAGTCCACGCTGAATGAGGCGAAGTGCTCCCATGTGACTCCACGTCTAGTTCCCCAAGTGCCGCGGCATGAGTACCAGCCCCAACGCCCACCAGGGGAGACGGAGCTCCTCACAGGACAGGAGGCAGCTCCTTACAGCAGTAATGACCACACACTTTGGGGATCATTTCTAGTATAAGAATAGATGCCCTGAGAAGGTCTTTCCTCACTTCCAGTGTGCAAGGTCCACGGGACGTGGCCTCAGCATCCGTGACCTCAGTCTGTGTCAACAGCAGTTACAACGAGAGCACTGGCATTTGCCACCAAGCTGGGAGGCTTGGCAAAGCCAGATTCCATTGCCTAGAGTGACCATCCAGTCACCACGGGGCCAGGAGCAGGAAACCCAGAGTCTTGGATTTCAGAGAGCACTTTCACGATCACGGTCAACCCCAGAGCACCCTCAGCCTGGGCCCAAAGAAGAAATAGACTCTGGTGCAGGGGTTCCAAGATGTCACAGAGGACTCCCATTAAAAATGATCACTTTCTCCTTTTTGTGCTGCTAACACCCTGGGTTTTACTTTGCCTGTTCCCTGCACAGTCCCTGCCTCACAAACTGGGTTATATAACATGTGAGTTTCATAAAGTGCTCCAAGCAGCGCCCTTCAGGGAGAAATCAGGCTCTCAAATGATCCAAGGCAAGGAAGACTTGAATGGCTAAATAGGATGGGAAGTTCCGGAGAGCAGACCGAGCGACAATATTTAGAACACTGCTATACCCAATTTTCCAGACCCACAGATACAATAGCACAGGGAAGATGGGGCTCATGGAGCTGAGGTTTGCTTACACGGCTATAAAAAGAGTATTGACTTCAAATTTACCACCTCATAGTAAAGGAAATTCTATAACAAAATTGTCTCCTCAATGTGGGTCTGACTTGAAGCTTTTTTAACAAGATTGAGTTTAAAAAGCTCACAAGGAAGGATGTGGAGAATGTAATTGCTCTGATTGCCCCAACTAGAATACTTAAAGTGACATGTTTATTTCTGTTGGAGCGAAAGTTAGAAGCTAAAATTCTCTCAAGCGCAAAACAGCTGAATTTCGAGAGGGTATGATTAATTAAGCGGGTAAACATTTCACAAAAACACTCGACCATTTGGCTAAGAGATAGTCACCGCTCAGAAGCGTGCTGCGCTGTAATAATGAAAAAGACCATTTTACCGAAAACAGAGTGCGCTGGCGGAGGGCAGACGGAATCCCACAGTCCAATTTGTCATTTTAAAGTAGGCTCGTTTTCTCTCTTAGCACAGACATTAATTGAATACAAGACAGCACTATGGCTGTGTTTTCAATCTACGGTGAGAATTATCTTTATTTCTCCAAGTCCCACAGCTTTAGAAAGAAGGAGAGTTTTTGGAGAAGAGTGTTGTTCTCCTCAAAATGTGGGACCTGAGAAACTGATATATAACCAGCCTCATCTTGTTGAACTCTTAAAGAATACAGTTATGTGCCATGTAACAATGTTTTGGTCAGTGACAGGCCGCATATATGACGGTGGTCCCATGAGATTATAATGGAGCTGAAAGATTCCTGCTTCCTTGAAGGCAATGAGACTAACAAACATTCGAGAAGGGCCTGTATCAGACATGGAGAAACTTCTAATGACCGAGACTGAAGACCAGACACAGAAGCATGTCCTTCTCAGCACCATGACGATCATGGCCAGAGCAAAAAGTTTGTGATGTTGAAAGAAAAGGCTGCCCCGACTATGACGTTGAGTTTACCGCCAGCTCTGGGTGGTTTATGTGACTCCAGAGTCACTATTCATCACATCATGTGAAAGTGAGGGGTGAGTCTGCCAGCGCTGATGTGGAGGCAGCTGAAGAATTGTTGGAAACTCTAGATAAGCTGATGGTGGAGGAAAATTACTGTCAGAGCAAATATTCAATATGGATGGAACCTCCCTCTTCTGGAAATGGATGCCTGAAAGGACTTTCATCCATCAGGAGGCCAAGTCAATGTGGGGTTTCAAGGCTTTTAAGGACAAGATAACAGTGTTGCTTGGGGGCAATGTTGCAGGCGACACATTGACACCCTTTGTGATCTGGCACAGTGAGAACCCCAGGGCCTTCAAGCATCGCAAGATGCACACACTGCCAGTGTACTAAAGGGGCAATAAGAAGTCATGGATGACTTGGCTCCTCTTCCAAGATGCCCTCCTGAATTGCTGTGCCAGCGAAATGAAGAAGTACTGCTTGGAGAATAACGTAGCTTTCAAGATTTAGCTTATTGTTGATAATGCTCCCAGACATCCTCCTTTTATTGGTGATCATCCCAATATCAAAGCGGCATTTCTCCCTCCAAACACCACTTCTTTGATCCAACCAATGGATCGAGGAGTTATATAGCAGCTTCTAAGCCCTGCTACCGCCCAAGGAGGACCTTTGCCCAGGCTATTGCCACAAATAAGGAAGACATGATGCAATTATGGAAAGATTACAACATCTGTCACCACATCAGGAACCTTGCTTGGGCTTGTAGTGATGTCACCAGGGAGTGTATGGATGGCATCTGGAAGAAGACACTCAAGAGGCTCGTCATGACTTCAAAGGATCTGCCAAGGATGTGGAGGTTGCAAAAGTCAACAAGGCTGAGGTTGAGATGGCAAACACCTTCAACCCGGGTGTGGACGAGGACGGCATTTAGGAGCTCCTAGAGGGGGTTCCTGAGGAATTTACTAACGAGGGCTTGTTGGAACTGGAACAGGAATGCACAGCTGCAGAAGAGGCAACCGCAGGAGAAGAAAAATAAGAACCCCCAAGAAAATTCACAGTGGAGGGTTTAGCAGAAGCTTTTGCAGACCTCAACAAGCTCCTTAAAAAGCTTGAAAACATGAACCCCCAACCCCGAAAGGTTTTCACTAACAGAGAGGAATGTTTACGGTGCATTATCTGCTTACAAGCAAATCTATGCTGAAAAAAAGAAACCAAGCAAACCACCATGGACATATTTCTGAAAAGAGTGACACTTCCTCAAGAAGAGCCTCAGGCAGGTCCTTCAGGAGGTGTTCCAGAAGAAGGCATTGTCATCATAGGAGGCAACAGCTCCATGCGTGTCATTGCTCCTGAAGACCTTCCAGTGGGACGAGATGTGGAGAGGAAGACAGCAGTACTGATGATCCTGACCCTGTGCAGGCCTAGGTTAATGCGTGTGTTTGTGTCTTAGTTTTTAACAGAAAAGTTTAAAAAGTAAAAAAATAAATAAGCAATTGTAAAAATAGAAAAAAAGTAGAGAATAAGGATATAAAGAAGGAAAATATTTTTGTACAGCTGTGCAATGTGTTTGTCTTTTAAGCTAAGTGTTATTACAAAAGTCAAAAAGTTTTAAAAAGTTAAAAAGTTTATAAAATAGGAAAGTTACAGTAAGCAAAGTTTAATTTATTATTGAAAAAATAAAAATATTTTTTTATAAATTTAGCGTCGCCTGTGCACAGTGTTTGTAAAGCCGACGGTAGTTACAGCAGTGCCCTCGCCCTCACATTTACGCACCGCTCGCTCACTGACTCACCCAGAGCAGCTTCCAGTCCTTCAGGCTCCATCAGGGTAAGTGCCTTATACAGGTGCACCATTTTTATCTTTTACACTGCATTCTTACCGTATCTTTTTTATGTTTTGATACACAAGTACTTACCATTGTGTCACAGTTGCCTACAGTATCCGGTACAGTAACATGCTGTACAGGTGTGTAGCCCAGGAGCAATAGGCTAGACCATGTAGCCTAGGTGTGCCATAGGCTATACCATCTAGGTTTGTGTAAGTGCACTCTGATGTTCACACAACGACGAAATCACCTAATGCCGCATTTCTCAGAACATATCAGCATCATTAAGTGACACTTGACTTTGAGTATATATAAGCCAAGAATTTGCAAAGAACAAAACCAACTGGAAATAACTTAAGTGGAAAAGGAAAGTTAATAGCTCACAAGCCCACAGGACAGAGTGAGGCCAGCAGTAGTTACACTGTATTCAGGTGATCTCTCTCTCTCTCTCTCTCTCTCACACAGACGCACACACGCACACACACACACACAAACAAGTTTCTCTCTCTGAGTTGGCCTCATTCCCCCAGTCAGCTGGCCCTAGACGTCTGCTGTACACCTCGGAGCGCTCCACCCTACGTCAGCCTTGCAGCCTCCCACCTCCTGACCAGACAAGGCAGAGATCTTCCCTAGTTCCAGTTTTTAAATCACAGAGAAGGACTCTAACTGGGCAGCTGAGGCCACAAGCCCATTGCTGGGCCAATCACCAAGGTCAGGTGCCTGGGTGCTCTAAATGGCAGCCTCCACCAGAACCACACCATTGGAGTGGGAGGAAGAGAGGGCCTCTAAAGGAGGGAGGTGATCTTCTGAGGAGACAAAACATTATACATCATGCTGGCAGATTCGCTTCAGTCTCTCTTCTAGGAGCTCAGACACAAAGGGCAAAAGGAGCTGAGACAATTCACTCCAGAGCCGGGCTGTCCAATATGGCGGCCACTAGCCACATGTGGCCATGGACCCTTGAAATGTGTGTGGGATGTGCTGTGAGTGTAAAATACACACTGGATTTCAAAGACAGTGGAAAATGAATGTAAAATATCTCATTCATCATACTTTCTATTGATCACATATTGAAATCACAATCTTTTGGATATATTAAGTTATATAAAATATATTATTGGGGCCCGCCCGGTGGTGCAGTGATTAAGTTCACACACTCTGCTTTGGTGGCCCGGGTTTCCCAGTTCAGATCCCAGGCACAGACCTACGCACTGCTAATCAAGCCACGCTGTGGCAGGCGTCCCACATACAAAGTAGAGGAAGACGGACACAGATGTTAGCTCAGGGCTAATCCTCCTCAGCAAAAAAAATATGTATATGTATCATTGAAATTAATTTTACTTTTTTTTTTTTTTACTTTTTTAATGTGGCTATTAGAAAATTTAAAATTACAAATGTGGTTCGTATTCTATTTCAATTGGGGATGGCTCCTCTAAGATTGAGGGTCGTCAAGACCTCGAGCCCTGCCTTTACCACCTGAGGCAAGCGTACCTAGCAAACACCAAGTGTGTGGAAGGGAGCATGGAATGGAATTGACTTTCCTCCTTACACAAGCGCGTCTGTAGGGTCTCCGTGTGTGTAGTTGGATGATGTGAAAGTTTTTTCCTTACGCCAGCCTGAGTCCCTGCTTTGGTATCTCCCAGTCATGCTCTTGCATAAATGATATCAAAGACCAGAATCCATTTCTTCATGGAGACACAAAGCGACGGCCAACGCACATAGTTGTGAATCCTTGTCCGGGTTCCTAAGCCGTATGTAAGTCCATCAGCTCGTGAGTCTTCACGTCATCCTACAATATGGGCTGAGCGGGCTGAAGGGTGGTGGTGAAACGTGCGTTTTTCAAGGTCGTTGTGCCACAAAGCTTTCAGAGCGGCGATGCAGCGACCGCGGACTCTCGACGCACTAGGTGTCTGATTAATCTGAGCAGCTTTTCCCTTGGATGGCAGCCCATTTTCCACGTGAGACCCGTTTTTCTGTGGGAAGCCAGCTTAGGGTGGTGAAGGGAATGAAAGTCTGGGCTGGCAAATGCATTGTCTTCCCCTCAGAAAGCTTTAGATGGGAAATGAACGTAGATAATACAGCCCCGTTTCTCTGTATAGGGACAGCGCACAGGACTTTGCATAGATTACCGAGTTCCCCTCCGCGCATCCCAGGGGAGGAGGAAGGCAGCTCCTTGCCTTCTGGTTGACAGGAAGAGGGTTTAGCGATGTCTATTTTAGTCAACGCCTGCCCCTAAATGCTTGTGACCTAAAAGAAGCCCTTCGACCTTCCTGCCTGCTGGCTTCTGTCTTGGTTATATAACAAGGCATTCGGAGACGCTTCAGAAAATATTCCCAAGTGCAAACAACAGCATGCCCTGCTTAAACACCTCCATGGGCTGCCCACTCCAGTGAAAATACAGTATGAAGATTTGCCATGGCCTCTAAGACCCTGCAGAATCTGGTCGCAGTCTATCCCTCCAGCTCATCTCCTGCCTCTCTCTTCACTTCTCACACTCTTCAGCTGTACCCAGCTTGTTGCTCCTCACAGAGAAAGAACTGATCCTGCCGCAGGGCCTTTGCTCAGGCTGTGTTCTCGGCTGGAGCTTTCTTCCCTCTGATCCTCCCCTCCTCAGCTCCTTGCCTCCTCCGCAGGGCCTTCCCAGATCTACCCCTCTACCTTAGTACACCACCACCCCACCTCTAGCCACACTCCAATTCATGAGCGGATGCTATTTTCTTTGGGACCCATAGCTTTCTAGATGAAGTCATCTTTCATCTTCTTAGCAGCTTATTGTCTACCTTCCCCTGATAAAATGTAGGCTCTCTGAGGGCCGTGACCTTGTTGGAGATTGTTTTCTCTTAGATTCCCGGCGTCCCCAGCTGTGCATGAAAGGGAATGAATGAAATTCTCACACACACACACACACACACGGCAGGGAGAGCGAGAAATATTCAGTACCTAAAGGAATGTTTGGTGGGTGTTATGGGTTGAATTGCACCCCCTCGCCCCGACCAAATTCACATGATGAAGTCCTAACCCCCAGTACCTCAGAATGTGACCTTATTTGGAAAAAAGGTCATTGCAGATGTAATTAGTTAAGAGGAGGTCATCCCGGAGTAAGGTGGGCCGCTCATCCCATAGGACTGGTGTCCATATAAAAAGAGAGAATCTGGAGACAGGCAAGCACACAGGAAGAATGCTACACAAAGATGAAGGCAAAAATTGAGATGGTGCTTCATATGCCAAGGATTTCCAGCAGACTGCCAGAAGCGAGGGGAGAGAAACAGACTCTCTCGCAGCCTCAGAAGGAACCAACTCCAGTGGTACCTTGACCCCAAACTTGTAGCTTCCAGAATTGTGAGACAATAAACTAGTTGTTTAAGCTGTCTAGTTGGTGGGCCTTTGTTATGGCAGCCCTAGAAAACTAACACAGTAGTTCTTACGAGATTCAAGTAACAGGTCTAAACGCTGTATTATGGTGTATGAGTGCATATCAATGCTCTTTTCCTTTACCACGTGACTACAGTTTGCAGCTGGAAAAGAAAATCACCATTGTCCTGAAGGAGCAGAGCGGGCAAGAGGTTGAAAAACCATGATCGGACTGTATTGCTGAGAGTTTTAACCAACGACTTTGTTCCATCATGACAAGCCAGCATGGCCATCTCCTTTGCCAGCCCCGGGTGGCCTCCAGCCTCTCAGTTTATCCGACTAAATCCCAACTCAGAATGTGAGAGTGTCTTCAAGACGTTCTGATACATCATAAATTTCTTTCTATTAATTATTATTTCTTTCTTTAATTCATTTATTTCCTCTCCCTGCAGCAAAACGAATCCATTCCTAAACCATGCCTCATGTTGCCTATTCCTATAAGCTCCTATGTTCACTTATTCAAATATTCACTCATTTACGAAACATTTATTGAAGGTTCACCACGTACTAAATTCCGTGCAGGGTCATAAGAATATAAAGACAGACAGTACACTCCCTACCCTAAAGATCTTGCATCGTCTGCAAGCGCAAAGTCAACCGCCCGGGCAAACAAGCCATATGGCATGCTAAGAGTATCTACATAAATGCAGGCGGGGAAGGGGCAAAACGAAAAAAAAGGAGCAGCTTCCAGTGTGGAAGGAGTGGCTTCTAGCACACCAATCTACCTCCTGAGAAGCAGAACCCCAAAATAAAAGAGTATCTTTTTGAAGGTTTTAAGACCCACACAGATAGCCAAGACTTTAAGAGCCAGGATCTTACAGAGAAGAGAAATTCATTGACAGGAGCCAGGCCTTGGATGCTGCTTTCCCTCAAGGCATTCACCGATTCCTAAGTGGAGTGACAGCAAGGCTGAGAAGGCGAGCTGAAAGTGGATGCTGAGGGAGACAGAATGAGAGAGAGAGAGAGAAAGGAAGAGAGAGCGCTAAGCGGAATTTCCTACCATTTCATGAGTCCAAAGAATCAAAAGCTGCAGTTCAGGGGGTCACCAACTCACCCAAGACGGGAGAGGTCAAGATCCCAGAGAAAAGTAGAGGAGAAAGGACCAAATCCAACAGTCTCAGCCACTTTCCCTGTGGAGATGTTCACCTACTGCAAAAGGCACGGACCAAGAGAAGCAGGAAGAAAGCGGCAGCCAAGAGACTGAGGAGCCACAAAGAGAGTTGATGCTCTCACCGTCCTGGGGAGATTTAAAAAAGGGAAGTCGGGCCTGACAAGGAAGAACTGCCCTGATAAAGCCCCAGACGATCAACTGGGGGCCCTGAAGAGCCTCAGCGTAGCACAGTGTTTCTCAAAGTGTGGTCCATGGATCCCGGGGTTTCCGGAACCCTCCCAGGAGGATCAGGAGGTCAGAACTACTTACAAAGAATACTAAGACATTGCCTGTCTTTGTCATTATGTTGACACTTGCCCAGAGGATGCAAAAGAGATGGTGGACACTTTACAAAATCAAGGCCATGACACCAAAGGGTATTATTGGTCATTGTATCCACTACCGTCAGGCACTCACAGAAAACAAACAAAAAAAGTTAGTTTCACCTAAGAATGTCCTTGACAAAGCAGTAGAAGTTACTAATTTCATTAAATCTTGACTCTTGAGTACATGCTGCTTTAATATTCTGCATGACAAATGGAAAGTACACGTAAAGCTGTCCTGCGAATGGAAATGTGATGGCTATCTCAAGGAAAGGTAATTTGATGATTTTTTTAAGGTGCAAGGTGAATTAGCTAGCCTCTTCTTTCATGGAAAAACGTTACTTTTGAAAGAATAACTGACAGACAAACTATGGTTATTCAGACTTGAATTGGCAGACATTTTCTCAAAAATATACAAAGGGAAACCTATCTTTTCAAGGAAAAATACTGGCAGTATATTTTGTCAATGATAAAATTTGAGTTTAAGTGAAAATCAGAATTTTCAAAAACTTGAATCGATCCCCATGAACTTGGTAACTACCCAATAGTTAAAGACTTTTATGATAAGGTTGATAATGATATTGATGAATATGATTTCTGATGTTGTATAATAAAATATGTTAATTTAGAAGATTTGCATAAGTCAGTGACCAATATTTTCTAAATGATCAATGCATGATGTTACAAATTCAGCATGGATAAAAGATCCATTTAATGTGCAAGATAGAATAATAAATTTTAATATCACAGAATATAAGAAGTTCATTGATATGGTTTCAGATTCCACAATGCAACTAATCTTTAAGAAATTACTGCACATTGAGTTTGTTATTAGAGAATAATCACAATCATTTGAAAAGGATATTAAAATACTCCTCTCTTTTCCAATTACATATTTACGTGAAGCTTGATTTTCTTCACACACTTTAATCACGAAAACATACTGAAACAAATCGAATGCAGAAAGAAATATAAGAATATAGCCCTCTTTCATTAAAGTGGACATTAAAAAGATTTGGAAAAAATTGGAAACAGTGTTATTCATCACTAAATATTTTTGCTTTTGAAGACAGAGAAATTCTTCATAAAAATATGCTATTTAGGGGGCTGGCCTGGTAGCATAGTGGTTAAGTTTGCATATTCTGCTTTGGCAGCTCGGGGTTTGCCAGTTCAGATCCTGGGCACAGACTTACACTCTGCTCATCAGGCCATGCTGTGTGGCATCCCACATACAAAATAGGGGAAGATTGGCACAGATGTTAGCTCAGCAACAATCTTCCTCAAGCAAAAGGAGAAAGATTGGCAACAGGCGTTAGCTCAGGTCCAATCTTCTGCACAAAAATATATATATATATATATATATATATACACATATGTTATTTAGGCTAACCTGGAATAGTTTTATGATTATTGTTTTAAATAAAGTAATAAATAATGTTGTAAAAAATTCTCAGTTTTTAATGCAGTAAACATCAATACATGTACAACTCACATTAACAAAAGCTCTTTGGGGAACACGGGAATTTTTAGGAGTGTAAAGGGATCTTGAGACCAAACATTTTGAAAATCATTGATCTAAAACATTTATCAAAATTGACCGTATGTTAGGCTATAGGCAAGTCTTGACAAATTTCAGTTTTGAAATTATTCAGAGTATGTTCTGTGACCATAGTGGAATTGAGTTAGAAGTCAATAATAAAAAAAAGAACATCTGGGAAATTTTCAATATTTGGAAATTAATCCATTCACTTCTAAATATCCTATGTGTCAAGAAGAAGTCTCAATGGAATTTAGAAAATATCTTGTAATAAATTGTGATAAAAATATGATAGCAAAATTCTTGGGATCCAAATAACAGTGCACTTACAGAAAAATGTATAGTACTAAATGTATATTTTCGAAATGAAGAAAAGCTGAAAAATAAGTGATATAAATGTCTATTTCAAGAAGTAAGAACAAGAGAAGCCAATTAACCCCAAAGAAAGCCCTCCACACAAAAATCACAAAACATCATTGAGAACAAGTAAAGTAGATACAAGTAAATGAGAATACGCCACATTCATGCACTGAAAGACTCAAAATTGAAAGATAGTCATTCTTTCCAAATTTATCTCTAGATTCAGCACAATTTTACTTAAAAAGTCCAGACAGTTCTTTTTCTATGAAAACTGAAAAAACTGATTCTATAATTTTTGTGAAATGCAAGGGTCAAGGGCAACAAAGACAATCTAAAAGAATAAAGTTGAGACTTAAATCACCAGATATTGAGACTTATTGTGATGTTATGGAAACTAAGACACAGAGATAGAGAAATAGATGAATAGAACACAATAAGAAGTTTAAAGACGGACCATACAAAGTCATTTTATTTATGAGAAAGGTTGTATTTCAAAGCAGTGGAGAAAGGATGATTTTTTCAATAAATGATCAATTGGTATCTATATTTTTTTAAAAAAGAATCTTGATTCATATCTACATCTTAAAAATCAGTTCTACTTGGATTATAGATATAAATCTGAAAGGTTAAAAAATGTTTCTAGAAGATAATTTAAGAGAATATCTTCATGATCTTGGGTAGCAGAAGTTTTTTTAGCAGAACACAATCAGTATTAAACATACTAAGAAACATAATAAAAATTAGACTACATTAAAATTAAGAACTTCTGCTCAACAAACAGTAAAAGAATGCAAGGCAAGCCACAGAATGGAAAAAAAATTTGCAACACATATGTCTGACAGAGAACGCGAATCTAGAACAGTTGGGCAATTCTTCAAAACAATTTTTAAAAGAAACAATGAAAAAGCAGATAATCTAATAAAAACTGGGCAGAAGATTGAATTTAACTTCACAGAAGATACAAAGTGCCCAATAAATATATAAAAAGGTGCTCGACACTCTCAGTTATCAGAAAAAATACAAATTAAAACAACACGATAGTACTATACCCAGTCAGAATGACAAAGATTAAAGATGGGCAAGAATAATTGTTGGCAAGAATGTGAAGCAACTGGAACTCTCATATACGGCCAGTGAGGTGTACCTTAGCTCATGGATGGGAGCAGTCTCTGGAAATGTCTCTGGAGTTAGCTAATATGATTGCACGTACGCATACCCAATGACACAACCATTCTTCTTTGAGGTATACAACCAACTGATTTTGCACAAATATGCACAAAAAGTTATGTACCAACATATGCATGGTAATATTATTTTTAGTCACTCCATACCAGAAACAATTCAAACGTCCGTCACCAGCAGAATGGATAAATAAATTGTGGTGTGTTCACAGAATGAAATTCTACACAATAATCAGTACAAATTAACTACAGCTATAGCAACCACGTGTATGAAGCTCACAAATATAACAGTAAATAAAATAAATCAGAGACAACCATTTATATAAAACTGCGAAACAGGCTAAACCAATCTCTAGTGACAGAGAGAGACCGCTGTTGGGCGGTGAGTGCCCGGAGGAGATGTGGGGAGCCCCGTGGGGCAGCTGCTGTTCTGTGGCTTGATCTTGGTGTCTGCTGCACCGGTGTGGTCACCTGTTGGAAATTTATCAAGATAAAGTGCATGATACGTGCGCTTTTCTGTGTATATATTATATCTGCAATTAAAAAGCTCACTTTAATGAACAAAAGTGGGGGTCAATTTTACCTAGAGGGAGAGGAGCACGAGCATGCTCAAAAAGAACCTAGAGTACCATCTCTATTTTCCTCCTTTTAAGGAAACAAACAAATAACCACTTTCCTCCTGTGGGCAGACATTGTTGTCTTTTCATCCAGCCTTGTGTTGTTCACCGATCCCGGAGCAGTAACCGAAGCAAGCTTAGGGGTCAGTAGAAGAGAAGCAATTACTATTGAAATTCTCTTTACACTGGTTCTCTGTTGCTTTAAGCTACTAAGGCAATAGTTTGATACTCAGAAATAGGTAACTGAGTAAACAAGCCCGAGTGGGGGCATTAACATAATCTACAATAAAAGCGGTGCCCCCTATGGTTTACTGTGCACCCTGCATATCACATGCAGTGGCCCTGGAAAGCACTGTAGGTGCATAAGCTGGTCAGACCCTATTTCCAGCCTCTTCGCCCTTGTCTGCCTAAGAGACACTGTAAATGCTGCAATTATGTCCCAGTTTCCTTTGCAGCTAGGTGTGGCCATGTGACACAGTTCTGGCCAGTTAGATATAAGCAGAACTCGGCTAGTAACACTTCTCCTCTTTCCCTCTCTTCCTAACTGTGCATGTGATGCCTGGAGATGCCACAGCCATTTGGAAGGCAAAGCTCGAAGAGTCTCTATGTCATCAATGAGTAGAGTTGCCAGATTTTACAAAAAGTAGTAATAATAATAACAATTAGCTAAAAGAAATACAAGATGCCCTAATAAAGTTGAATTTCAGATAAACAAAGAATAATAATTTTTTGGCATAAGTACGTCCCAATCTACCGTTGTTCCAGACTCTATCGTGGAGTCACACGTCCGCTCTGAGGTGCCTGTCCAGAGACTTCCTGTGCACGACATAAACCCTCATTTGTTTAAGTTTCTTTGGTAGGGGGTGGTTTCCTCTTGCTCCCAGCTGAAAGCAATCCTAGCTGACATTTTCAAACTGGCAAACAAATGACTCTGCTAGTCCAGCACTCAGTCGACACCCCTTTCTTTCAATACACCACAGATCATTCTGCCATCTTCCATCCGCCAGTGGTTCGAGAGCTCTGACAGCAGTCTCATTTTCTTTTAATTTTGTAGACAGCAATTCTTGCCCTTTGGAAGCTTCTAAGATTTTTTGCTGACCCTTGAAGGGCAGTGGTATTGCCCACCTAGGCCTATGAGTCTCTTTTTCTGAGTCTTCATTGGAACTCAGTTGACCATGTTCATCTGAAGACTCAAGTCTTCCACAGCCTGGGGAGTTTTTTCTAGCATCCATATAGTGAACGACTCTCCTACAGTGGGACTCTATCATGTACATATTAGCTCTCATGGTTCTTGTATACAAGCTTTCTTATTTTGTTTTACCTTATTATTTTTATCTCTAAATATGTTTCTCTGGGTTCTAAGATATATCTCCCACTTCATATTCGAGACCCCTAGTTTGTCGAAATGGAGGATGTCATCTCTTTGAAGATATGTCCTTAATTTGTTTTTAATTCAAAAATAATTCTTCAGTTCCAGTTCATGCTGTAATTGAATTTCCTAAGTGTTCTTACTGGTTTTGAGTCAAGCTGCCATCTGCCTTCTGCAGCAAGACTGTTTCTGAGCAAGTTGACAGTTTATTATTTTTCTCTCAACCTCCAGGGATCCCTAAATGCCTTGTTTCTCTCCCTTGCCTACTCATAGCTCTCATCACCCTTGGAGTGTTGCCTAGCTGCTGAGGTGTCTTGGTGGTTGTAGCCCACAGGTGTGGGGGCACAGCAGACTCTGCTCCTGTGGGCCCATGGGGTGCAGTTTGAGGTGTTCAGGTCCCCACTGCAAGACTGTTGCTCTCCTGGTCTTAGAGGTGGGCCATTGGCCTCATTGGTCAGCTTCCCTGAAGCTCCTTGGGGCCAGGAAAACCAGTCGGTTCTCCAGATCAGGGCACATTGACTGACTCCACCCTTCCAGGTGGGTCCAGGGCTCTCTATGAGTTGTTGAACCCAACTCTCACCCCAGGACTCTGCCTCAGGTGCCCAGGATCCCCCCGGCCCAGAGAGATCCAGACTCCAGCCTCTCACAGCCTTTAGGCCTCCCTTACTCCTTGTGGTCCTCACCTCTGCTGGGCTCAGGAAAGGTAGTTGATAGTTGAATTGAGAGACGGTGAGAAAAAGGTATCAGGGGTAAATTTTTTCACCACCATCTTCCCATAAATGGCCTACACCTTTTATTGTAAAGTTTTGAACTTTGTATAATTTTGGATTACATTTTTAATTAGAAAAAAATATTTTAATACCAAAAAGAGCTTTAGTTAAACCATAACACAAAGGAAAACAAAAGTATTCGACATCATTAAATCAGAATTTTTAAATCTCCTACTTCTAAGATCATGTCTAACCACTGTGCCCAGCAGTCATGGGCTGGTTGAGCGAATCGTGATCTATCCATGCAAATGGCACACGATGATCACAAAGCTGTAAAAAGGAGATCTGTGTGTGCTGCCACAGAGAGAACACCAGGTGTTAATGGTAAGAGGATAAGCATGGTGCAGAACAGTGCAGAGCATTTTTCTGTACAGGGCCAAATAATAAATATTTTAGGCTTGCAGACCACACATGCTCTCTGTTGCAACCACTCAGCTCTCCCGTGTCAGCAGGAAAGCATCATGGACAACATGTGAACGAATGAGTGTGGCTGTGTTCCAACAGAACTTTATTTACACAAACAGGCTGGATTCAGCCCACGGGCCATCGTTTGCCCATTCCTGGTGTGACAGACATGCTCTAAGGCGATCCCCTAGTAAGTCACATAATCTACTCCCCTTGAGGGCACAGAGTTGACTTACTTCTTGTTCAATAGAATATGGTAAAGGTAAGGGGATTTTGCAAATGCAATTAAGATTCCAAATGAGTCAGTTCTGAGTTAAGTGAAGAGGAGCTTATCCTGGGAGGTGCTAACCTCATCAAGCAAAATCCCTTTAAAGAGGCTCTTGTTTAGGGTCGAGATTCTCTCTTCTCCTAGATTGGAGAAGCACACCACCATGACTTCATATCTGCAAGGAGATGAAGTTGGCCAACAACTTGAGGGGGGGTGGAGCAGATCCTGCGCCGGTCAAGCCTCTGATGACAATGCAACCCAGCTAACATTTGATTGACACTTTGTGAGACCCTGTGCAGAGAACCCAGCTAAGCTACACCCAGACTCCTGATCCACAGAAACTGTAAGATAATAGATACTCGTTGTTTTAAGCCATTAAGTTTGTGGTAATTTGTTATGCAGCCTAGAAAACTAATATGCCTGTTGTATAAAGTCTGCTATCGTTTACAGAACAAAGGGAGAAAGCAAGTAATAATATATATGCATATATGCTTACTTTTTCATAAAGAAACATGGGAAAGATAAACAGGAAATTAATAAAAATAATTACCCACCAAGTGATGGAGAAATGGCTGTGTCCAGAGGCAGGAGTAAGACTTTTCAGGCCATAGCTTTTTGCACTGTTTGGATATTTAAGCCACTTAAATATATTATCTATTTGAAAAGTTAAGTTTTAAAAAATATCCTGCTTTCCCATTTAGTGATCAAAGACTATTTTTCAGATTTGTACCTTTCATATTTCACAGTTACCATTTATATTCACAGTACCCTTTACTTGATTCTCTTCTGTATCAACATTAATAATATGATCTGTTTCTTTTTGTTTAGATTGTCTTCTTTTAATCTTGAATTGCCACCTTCCAAAGAGTACTCAACTTTCCTCACTGTTTTCTCCCAGCACCAACACAGAGACTGGCGTGGGGGGCACCCCAATAGATGCTTGCTGAATGAGTGAATGAATCATGGTGACCTTCATTTTCGTGTTTCTGTCCATGCCAGACCCACTTGCACAACTCGTGGTCTGCACAGCCCCGTCCTTCATGGTCCGGATTTCACTCTCCACTGGAAATAAAGCATCTCCACAGAAAGAGCTGCCACGTCGCCTCCTCACCGCCCACCTACCATCAAGAGATGTTGATGAAACATGATTCCTAAAGCATTTTAAACATCTTTCGGGAATATGTTATGCAGAGAAGACATAGCGATGGCAACAGCAAAACACGGGCATCTGTTCTTCTCTGGCTCGTTTTCTGAAAACAACTTTCCATTTTTCTAGCATGCTCGCTCTCAGCTGAGCCATCTTGCCATAGTCATGCACACAGGGACAGACTTAGAAGATTGTGGCACAGACCCCCTGCCCCCATTCCCCTGCTCCACGCTCAGCCCTTCCTGGATCAGTGCTCATTTTAGGAGGTGCAGGTCCTCTGCTCTCCAGTCATTCAGGCTCTTCCTTTGCCTGGACTGACATCCCAACAAGCAGACCTCTGCCTTGTTCTAAAGACAGAGACCCCAATGCACACGTGTTTCCTCACAACCGAGAAGCTATATTTTTTCCTTTTATTCTCTTCCATGGATTGGAGTCCAGCCTCTCTCTTTAGCACAGTGGCTCTTTGGAGCCAAAAGGTGGTGGGAGTTGAAGGGAGAAGATAAAGAAGGGCAAAGGACAGGTTGAACCAAACCACCAGGAATGCAGAAAGGCATCCTTGAGTGTAGATGAGGGGTGAGGGGTCAGTCTGCTCTCAAAGTTTCCCTGGGTTCTAGCATGGTGCTCTCATGGCCTGAATCAAATGCGATATAATCTAAGATGGGGCGGGGGGGGGGGGGGGGCGGCGGGTAGGCCTGGGAGTGGAGACACCTGCGCGCACACACACACACATACACACAGACACACACACGCAGGTTTTCCCCAGCAGCTAGGTGCCTTACAATGCTAATCAGAGGCCTGCCAATTTGTCCTGTCAACTGCAGGTGCATTGGAGTCCACATGGGAATAATTACCACCTGCCGGAACACCTGTCTGAGCTATTACCAAGCTTCCACCCTGTGCTCCTCGGCCTGGTAGGCAATGCTTGTCTGGGCCCTGTTACTCTGTGCTCTCTGTTTTAGGCCTATCCAGGTACCACCCAAGCTCCTGAACCCAGAGAGGGGACACACTAAACAATCCCTGGTTAAAGGGGAGAAGGGGAGACAAGGTCAACAAACACACAAGATTCCCAACTGGAATGCTTACAATGTATTGTTAAGTTTTAAGAAAAGCAGGTCATCATACACTGTGATACAATCCCACTTTTCTAAATATATCCATTTATACAGTATCTTAAGTTCCCCTGGGACCCCAGACTCACCTAAATGAGCATCCTTTCTGCATCTCCACTTGCGTGTTCACTAGCATTTCAAACTGGACATGTCCTAAGCTGAGGTGGGGACCTGCTCTGCCAGCTGCTCCTGCCCCAGTCCCCTCACATCAGGAAAGACAGCTCCATTCTTCCTGACGCTCAAAGCCGTCATGAGCATGGTGGTTCATACCATCTCGCACCAGATGCCATGGTAATCATTTGAAATAAAGCTGAAACAATCTCCTGAAAAGTAGATAGTGACAAAGATAAAGAAAGTAAGAGGCAGTAAATAAGAAAATTAGGCATTCGATCTCCACCAGCCTAAGAAGTCCATCCAATAGGTGTTCCATGGAGGAGAAAGGCAGAGAAATTAAAGGAGAGAAAATGACTTTTAAAAACTGATGTAAAAGTTTTGCAAGGACTGACAGATTTGAGTTTCCAGATTGAAGAGTTTTTTGCAAGTGCTCAGCACAAATGAATGAAAATAGATCCACGCCAAAGCCCTCTACTGGGAAATTTAGAACCCAGGAATGACGAGAAGATCCTAAAACTTTCCAGAAAGAAAATGCAGGCCACGAAAGTATTAGGAACTGGAACAGCATTCAACTTCAAAAGAGCAATTCTAGAATTGAAAAGTGGAGTGATGCCTTCAATCCTCTAAGGGGAACTTATTTCTAACCTAGAATTCTATACCAAGCTAAGTTTGAGGGTAGAATAAAAGACATTTTCAGACATTCAATTTCTCCAAAAATTTTTTATTCCCCAGGGCTCTTTTTAGGAAACTACTACAGGATGCATTGCACCAAAACAAAGGAGTAAACCACAAAAGAAGAGAAGGGCTCTAGAGAGCAGGGGTCCATCATAGGAGAGAGGAGAAGGTATTCCCACGATGACGGGAAAGGAGGATTCCAGGATGACAACTGTGCAGCAGGACTGGAAAATAACCAGTAAAGATGAAAACAGGAGGAATGAAGCAGAGAGAACCTTCCAAAAAAAAGCATGAACCTGAGAGATTATCGGTGTGTTTCTCTACGTGGGGTTCTGACAGAATCTGAGGATAAATTACTGAAAGACTCAACAAAACCAGAAGAAACAAGGTAGTTAATAGCTCCAGGAAAAATAACAAGGTGTGTAAGAAAGGAAATGATATCATAGGACACAGAGTTTCAGCTGTGAATCATGCAAATATTGCCAAAATATATCCAAGATAATATGAATACACAGTGCCAATCGGAGAAATTGTAACACTCTACGTTGAGAGGATGTGGTGAGGGGAGGCAGAGAGGAGGCTGGTGTGAAAAAACCAAAAGGTCCTCTTCTTTCATGGAAAGAAGTCCTTACAATGTCAAAAGTTTTAAATCAACAAAGGGCAGTATATCCTTGTTATTTAGAAATATGCAAGAACAGAAAAAAACTAAGACAGCTGAAATTGCTTACCTCTTGGGAGTGGACGTGGGGGTGAGGAAGAGACGGACAGAGGACTGATATCTTCATCACGAGCCTGGTGGTACCACTGGACCTTTTAAACTGTGTACACGGTTTACTTTGATAAAAATTTAAAATTACGATACAAAGTCACAATGGAGAACACCATCCTCATCCCCCAAATCAAAAAGAGCTTCAATTTTACACCGATAAAGAACAAAAGACAAAGTTAAAATAAGCGAGAAGGACAGGGAAATTAACATAGTACAGAATTTTCTACTCTAGTCTAACTTGTTTTCTCCTCAGTGAATAGGTTTTGTTGGACTTATTTGTTTTGATCCTTTTATGTAAATCCTGAAAGATCATAATACAAATTTGAAGTCTTTAAATAAATCAAGCATATGTATTTCTCAGTGAGGTGCCTTAGACCTGGCAGAGTGCCTGGCATCCAGTAGCTTCTCGAGGAATATTTGTTGACTTGAGTTAAAGTGATCTGATCCTCTTTGAGTCTGAGTTTTTTCAGATTTTCTCAAGAGTTCCTTTAAGAACCATCTCCGGGGAAAACAGTTCTAAATTTTCTATAAAACTTCACAAAGACATTAGTCATTAACTTGCTTAATGTCCCTTTCAGAAGGATCCACAAGATAAATTCTCCTCTGAATTTAAAACCCCGAAAAAGTCAGTCTTCTGATGAAATGGTCGCTAGCAATGAGAATTATGTCATCACATTTTAGTCTTAGCTCCCAGGGCTGCAGGATTTGTGTCTAACCCTGGTGCGTTAATAACTCAGGGCACCTTCAAACTGAGAGAGACTCTAAGTTTTTGTTAATGCTCACTCAGAAGATGGAGAGACACTGAATTTCTTTCTGTTCTAAGGTGATGATTTCAAATAGATATTTATTCTCAAGGACATGAATTGCATTTTCCACTTTTTTACAGACCTCATAGTGGAAGAGTTTTCACTACTTTTCCTGAATGGACGTCTAAGTTTCAGGTGCCCAGGAATTTATACGACAGCTAACATACAGCCACTGTATGGACTTGGCAATAAATTATGTTCTTCATGCGTTTGACAAGCTTGGTGGAACATGTGTTTACTGGTCTTGATAATGGATCCAGAACTATCACAAGGAGTTTGACCCCTCAGAAGCTCTAGGGCTCCCCCCTTGGCATGGCCCATCGTATGGACAGACTTGGGATGTTGGATTGGCAAGACGCTCTCCAGAGCTTTCTACTGACTCATCCTGCCAGCTAGTGATTTCATTACACTTGTCTTGAAGTTTCTTATCTTCCACTGTGGCTTCTTATTGAAAGCAAAGGATTTGAGTGAATTGTTGGAACACACTTGTCTCTGCTTTGCATCTTCAACCTGTGCCTTTTAGCCTCCTGCAGCATGAACTCAATACTGTCCTTTCTCAAACAACATGCTTTGTCTTTAGTGATCACAAGCTTGTCCTCTTGGCCTATGCTTGACTCTGCAGACACACTGGGCTCACCATTGGACACACTGTCATAGTTTACATCAATTTGAAGAGTGCCATAACTGCCATGCAGGTTTTCATTGGTCATTGCTCTCTCCCTTTCATAAACCTGAGTGAGTGCATGAGGCTGGTTGTCTGACAAGCGGTGACAATCTGCACTGCTTGGTGGCACATCAGATCTGGACAGTTGTGATTCCACCAGAGACTTCCATTCCAAGGAGCAGATCCTCAAGCAAAAAAAAACAAAATGTAATTTAAACATTTTCAGATCTATCCCACATAATATGGCGGTCTTAGATAGCTTCACCTAAGTGACAGCCTCATCTTGCCATTGAGAAGTCCCGCACAGGTTTCTTATTCTTGGATATAAGCAGAGTGCCCACTAGAACAATATCATGGATCTGAGGTTTACTGAGCCTGCCATTTTGAAGAGCTTATCAGCAGAGGTTGGTAGACAAAAGAGTGTTCGATTCTTCAAGTTGAGGATAAGTATGTAGAGTCAGTCTCTTCAAGAGGGACTCAATCTTATCCTTGACTGAGGTGCTCACAGTGAGAGTGTAGAGGTAACAGTCTTCTTGTCTTAGCAATGAGATGGTTTACTATTGAGTTGTCAAAATCTTCTTTCCTCCAGTGGATTTCTCCAGATGAGGTTTTGACATGAAAAATTCCATCATCAGAAGAGAGGTTAGAGTTAGACATGTCAAAATACCACTTCCAATATTCAAGATCAATATAACTCTTTTAACACCAAGGCAGCGTAATTTGGATCATTGGTGATTCTGAGCACAGTGAAACTATGCCTGGTTCCAGCAAAGAGCTATTAACATAAGCTAGAACTGTGGTGATGGGAGGGTAACAATCCTCCCAAAGGTCGCTCCCACAATTTCCTTCATCATTTCTAGAAATGTAGAAGAGATCATCTCAAGATGGAAGCTTCTGTTGTCCCCCTTAGACTCTACCTGGGACTATTGCCTTCCTGTGTCATTCACAAACACTGCTGCCAGCACCACCATCAGACCACCACCACCACCGTTGCCACCACCACCACTTCCACCAAATGAGCCCAAACTATTCAGACAGATCCAGTGGTAAAATGGTTCTGATGGATTTCACCGCAGTTTGATTCCTTGTACCACTACTGAGCATTTAACCAATTGTTCTGTGTTGGTGAAGGCCACAAAGCATGGGATGGTCCAGTTTCCTTGACCGTTGATTACGATATCCATGTTCCCCTGCTGGAAGATACCCACATGGGGATTTATGGTGCCGGGATCAACAACAACCTCAGATCCATCTAACATCACTGCTGGTCCTCAACCAGGACAGCACAGGCTCCACGCAGGACGGGCCTGATTGATTGAAGAACAGTGGAAAAAAATAGGAGCTCTGCTGCATGGACTAAACAAACACGGATTTTTGATAATTAAAATTTCTATTCTTCTTTATGTTCTAAACTAGGTATTTAATTCACATGGGATATAACGTAACATGGTAACTCTTTGAAATTGTCTTGCATCTGACAGTTTTCCCTCACTCATAACTGGATTATATTCATCACACTGATTGAGATTATAGATGGTTCTATATAGTAACAAGGTCTTCTTCAAAATAGGCTCAGAAATCCTTTTTTTCCTGTCTTTTATGTTGGCAAAATGTTGCCCGACTTTTAATAGTTCTTATTCTCTATTTTCTTTTATAATTTTCCTAACCAGCCCTTATCTTTTAGGAGAAATATTATATGTGTTCAATGCAGACGATAACGCAAATGAGTCATTCCTACTAAGCAGGACTGCACCATTTTTTGCTTGGTTCCTGGCTTTCTGGAGATTACAACCGCTCACTTCAAGCAAATTTCTGATGGTTGGGCTCAAGTTAGAGGCAAGACCTGTTGTTGCATGAAGTTCTCAACCGAGATAGGTCTGGGCCAAGCAGAACTTGTCCTGCCACATTCTGTGTTATTTGCCTCAGGAAGGTGATGTCGCTCCTGCGGGACTGGCACCTGTGTACATCCTTCACCTACATGAAAAGCTTCGTATGAAAACCCGAGTTAATGGCACCATATTTCCAATTTACTCCAGGGATGTTTAACCCTTTTTAATGAACTGGCACCTGCTTTTTAATCTGTCTCTGTTTACAAGAGCAGAGCCTGGTACATGTTAAAGCCTTAGTGATTGTTAGCTATATGGTTACGATTATTATCTTGTTTTTTTGCCACTCTGTTTTGCTTTTTCTCTCTCATTCTGACTCTTGAACTTTCTTGCTCTCTTTCTCATTCCCTCTCGTTATTTCTGCTTTGCATATTGTAAGTCCTGAGAGAGCTTAAGTGTAGGTGTCACCAACAAGATTGGTGAAGATGCTCAGAGAGCATGAGTGGTAGCAGACAATGTGCTATCTAGAGAAAGGTTGGGGTGGGACTTCTAATGGGCTCATTGGCTGGGAAGCCGTCCTTTTGATTGGGTCCAAAGTGATCTCCCAGAGACTGCTCCCTCTTGACAGCGGAACTTAAGCTACAGTGGGGATTTAACACCTGACTTCACCCATAACGGCAGGAGGCTGGTGAATTGGCTCAATCATACAATCCAATCATAGAGAGAGAGCAGAGCACATGGCATGTTTGTGGATTGACCAGTAGACGGTAGAGAGATACAGAGAAATGAAGGTCCAGGCTGTGATAGAAGTAAATCCAATCACAAAGAGCTTTAATTTAATATCATAGACAGTGGAAACAAGGCCATCAAAGGTATGGAAGGGGACGAAGAATACGGCCAAGATATAGAAACACTATGAAAATGAAAATGCACTGATTTTGATGGTGAGAATTTCAGTGTATGGAAATACTGTAAAACTGAGGCTAAATTATTTGAGCCGAGTAGGGGGCACACTGGAGGTTTGGAGTTTGTACTAAGGCATGGGGAGGAGATAAGAGAAGTGGCTAGTGCGGACTTGGGCAGAAGATGAATTGTTGAGCAATAGAAGAGAGCACAGGGCAGGAACGAGTGGTCAGGAGAGGAGAGGAGGGCCGTGGTTCTTTCTAGTTCTGTGATCAAGGATAATCAGAACACTGACTTCCGCCTAAAATGTGGTTGGTAAATGGATCATCGAGGAAATCTCAGATTCAGGTATATAGGTAGAAAACTTATTAAAAAAACAGAGGGTGGACAGGAAGAAGTGTAGGATTGCAAAGATGAAAGGAGGACCAAATTTGTACCACATATAAATTAAGAATGTGAGGCCTCTCTTGGAGTTAGATTACCAGGGTCCTAATCCTGACTTAACCAGCTAACCACGGGCAAATTACTTTTCCCCCCCTAAGCCTCATTTTCCTTATCAATAAAATCATAATGATGATGATGGTGGTCGTAGATGGTGGTTGTGATATACTAATGATCATGACTATAATATATGATCATGATAATACCCATTTTGTAGGATTGTTGGTGAAGATTACATGAGAAAAATGTATAAAACACTTAGCACAGTTTTGACACAAAAATGCAAGGCTGCTACCTCCTGGAAAAAGAGGAGAATGGGGGAAACTTGGGGACCTTGAATGATGTATGGCTATCACAGAAGGAAAATGGCATACGAGGAGGATATGGGCAGGATTAGGTAGCAAGAGCAGAGGGACCAAGAAAAAATGAGAGCCAGTAGAATTTTTAGTTCAAGGAACTTAGAAAATTATCCAGTCCCGAGTGTTCAACTGGAGTGTTGGAAATGAGGCTCTCAAATAATTCTTGTTCCAAGCGCTATAACCCAGTCGTTGGTTATTTTCTAAAGACCACTTATTAAAACATTCATTCACTTATTCTACCAATATTTATCAAATCCCATTTCTCCATTGTGCTAGGCTTTGAGAACACAAAGCTAAATGGGATAAACACAGTCTTTGCCATCATGGTGCTTACCATCTGAGCAAAAAATAAAGAAAAACATACAGACTGTTATTCCTGCAGTATGACCAAATAATACCAGAACTCCCTCCACACCCCCGAAACAAATAAACTAAAGAATCTTGAATAAAATAATTTAAACATCTTTTAAAATACACAGATAGGCTGGTAAAAATGTTAGACATACATACTGGGTTGAATAGTGTCCTCCAAAAATTCATGCCCACCCAGAACTTGACCTGTGAATATGAACTTATTTAGAAATAGGGTCTTTACAGATGTAATCAAGTTAAGATGAGGTCATATTGGATTAGAGTGGGCCCTAACCCAGTGACTGATGTCTTTATAAGAAGGGGGAAATTGGGACACAGAGAGACACAGACACAGAAGCAAGATGGCCACAAGAAGGGGGAGGTAGAGAATGGAGTTCTGCTACCACAGCCAAGGAATACCAGGGGTTGACAGCAACCACCAGAAGCTGGAAGAGGCAAGGCAGAAGGATGCTTCTCTGGAGCCTTCAGAGGGAGCACAGCCCTACCAACACTTTGATTTTGGATGTCTAGCCTCCAGAACTGTAAGAGAATAAATTCTTGTTGTTTTGAGCCACTCAGTGTGTGGTAATTTGTCACAGAAGCCCTGGGAAACTGATATAACCAGAAGTGGGAACTCCAAGAGGTACCTGGAGCAAGAAGGCCAGCATTCACTTTGGGGGGCATCAGTTAAATCAAGGTGAACTACAGCCTCAGTTTCCATGGCCTCAGAGGATGTAGTGAACAGGAGAAAAAGCCCAGGCACCATTCAAGGTGAGAAATTTAACAAGAATCTCCACTCAATGCATGAAAGTAAGACCCCATGGGTAGATGGGTAAACCAACAATAAAGCTGCCCCACCAAGGGGTTCTGACAGGAAATTATCTGTCCCCAAAACCGGTGCTGGATGAAGAGGGGGAAAAAATCTACCCCCAAAATTTGTAGCAATAAACCAGTCCTCACACAATTTGAAGTCTGCAACCACACCACTTGGATGGTCTGAAAATTCTTAAGCTGAGAATTAAGGATAAATTGGCTTGAGGTTGATAATCCCCTTAAGCATCTGAGAAGCACAGGCAAGTCTGCCCTGGTGTATGCACCATCAGCCAGGTCTCCAAGAACTCCTAAAAATAACTAAAGTTCCAAGGAAAGAGCTCACTTTCAAATATCACAAATCACAAAAGGAAGCCAGGCAACATGACCCAGAGAAAGCAAAAACCTCAACCGGCTAAGTGAGACCTGCAAAGACTTCAGCCGCTGAATTATCCGACATTATCTGACACAGGCGATGAAACAAGTAGTTGAATAAATTTAAGGAAATAAAGAAAATTAAAGCTATGAATTAGGTGCAAGAGACTACAAATATGAACAAGGAGATCTAAAAAGCAAAATTGAACTTAGGTAAATAAAAATACAATAATTTAAATTAAAAACTCAATAGACATAGCTGAAGAGAGAATTAGTGAGCTAAAAGATAGATTGGAAGAAATCTCCAGCACAGAAGAATACTAAGATTTGGAAAAGAGAAGTTAAGAAGTGTAGAGGACGTAGTGAAAAGATTGAACATGCAGGTCATCACATTTCTGTAAAGAAAAAAGATGAGACATTTACCATATTTGAAAAGATAACACCCGAATGAATACCAATCCAGGATGGATAAAAAGGAATCCATACCTCATAGATTGTAGTGCAATTTTCAGTACACCAAAGACAAAGAAATAAAAGCCAATTGCCTTCAGAAGCATGAAAAATTAGAATGATGGCTGATTTCTCAACAGCAATAAAAAAAGCTAAAAGGCAGTAGAATGATATCTTCAATAAACTGGGAGAAAATAACAGTCAAATAAAATTTTATATCCTGTGGGAGGAAAAATAATAGCTTTCAGGGATGAGGATAAAATAAGGTCATTTTCAGAGAATGAAAAACTGAGAAAGTTTACTACCAACAGAACTTCACTAAAGGAAAATATAATGATGCACGTTAGGCAGAAGGAAAGTAATAGCACACTGATGGTGTGAAATGAAAACAACCGTAAGCAAAGACACTGGCAAATATGTAGATGAATCTGAACAAAACTGAATACAAAAAAGAATAATAGTAATTTCTTGGGTGATTAATTTTTTTAAAAAGGATAGAAGTAATATGTATAATATGTCATCTGGGAGGGGAATAACTGGAGTTGAACTGCCCTGGTAACCTTAGTGTTTAAGATTTTGAAAGAGTAGATCTTCATATTAAAATTAATTTCTAGAGTAAACACAAATATAAGAGAAATAAGGTATATAACTAGCAGAGCAGGAGAAATGAAATCAGAAAAACTGCTCAATGATCAATTCAAAAAAAGAAGGAAGGAGGATAAATAGAAAGCACAAATGAAGATGTTGGAAATAAATCCAAATATATCAATTACTACAGTTTTAAAAGGGGATTGGATACATCAGGTTTAAAGAAAATACCCAATTATATTTTTAGATCAGAACGGATTTTTTAAAAAATCCATTTACCTCTTTTTATAACGGACACACTAAAGTATATAGCTACAAAGAGAGTGAAAGTAAAAGGTTGAAAAAATTTATACCAGGAAAATATTAAACGAAAAATAAACTAGGGTATGTAATTGACAATAGATAAACTAAACTTTAAGCAAAAAAGTGTTACTGGAAATAAGGTTACTATATAACACCACAAGCACAATTCACCAGTCAGACACAACTATTAACAGAGCTTAAAATTAGAGAGAACAAAAATCGACAGAACTACAAAAAGAAACAAAAATATTCACCATCACAGCAGGAGATTTTGACATACCTCTCCCAGAAGTTAACTAACCAACCATTAAAAATGATTGAAGCCAGGACTATGGCAGGGGAAATACGAGATAAGGCTGAAATACCTCATTGTGCCAAAAAATGTGGAAGTGCTCAAGGAATAATGGGGTCATGTCAAAAGAACACAAGAGTCGCTCTGAAGGGGCTCCCATTGGCCAAGTCTGGGACAGTCCGTGCATCAACATCAAAAAGTGATAGTAATGGATTACGACTTCTTGAGTAAAGCAGGAATCTGTCATATATATTGATTAGTAATTAATTAATTAATTAGTAAAAGAAAAGGAGAAGCTCTCTCTTACAGTAGAATCCCAACTAACAAATGCAAAAGAAATGATGGAATTAGAAAATCATTGTTTGGCAACCAAGCTAGTGATAATTGATTCAGGCAAAAATCATCAACAGATGCTAATTCTGGAGAGGTAAAGTCTGATGAGGAATAAAATATTTACATAGTCTCAAAGTACCTCCCCGTAGGATCTTTATTCATTACTTATTAATCAATAAAGTCATCATACATATTAATTATCTGTGCAGCAGAGAAGCCTGACAGACATCATCTTAACCAAGCACTGAGAGAGTTAACATCCCGGTAACGGCACACACAGCCTACCTGTGCCTCCTGATCTGATGCGCTGAGAAAGACACAGCGTCATTTCTGTAAGAGACTCGCTAAAAATGCATTACATGACTTGAATCATGAGGTAACATGAAACACGCATAAACTGTGAGAATTGTGCAAGCAAGAGGCCTGGATGCTTCAAGATTGTCAAGGTCAGGAAAAGACAAGGAACAGACTGAAGAAGAAGAAAGAGGCATGACCAGTGAATGCAATGTGTGGTCCTGGATTGGATCCTGACCTATAGAGGACATTGCTGGGGACGTTAGATGGGTCTGAAGGGGTTGACGGTGTAGATGTCCCAGTGTGAATTCCCTGATGCTGAGACCTGTAAGTGGGACAGTGTCCGTGCACGTAGGATGCAGACTGAGGTATTAAACGATGCTCATCCATCATGTCTGCAACCTCCTCCAAGCCCAGCCACTGCCAATTGACCGGGATAAACTCTTTGCCATTCTAAAACCACACCACCTCGACATTCTCTTCTACCTCCATTTCCTTATTACCATGAGCACACTTCCCAATGTCAACAAATAGGCTCATTGGAGAAGTGGGAATTCAATTCGACTTTCCATACATCCAAGACTGACTTTGACACGTGCTAATACAAAATAGACAAGAAGGGAAAGTAGAAAAACTTGGAACGGAAATAAACTCCCAGAACAAAACCATCCAGACCCTCTCTCTTTGCAACATGCCCCTTGCCTGAAATTGATACCCTTTCCTCAGCCATAGGTCTGAAACAAAATGAGACTTCTTGCTATAAAAGAAAGTAACCTTTGTGCAGTGTGATCGCCCAAACACGGGTTACAGTCCTAAAATTCTCCATCAGAAGATAATTCCTACTACTGCCTACACAGCATGCTGTGGCAGACAGGCGACCCCGAGCGTGAGCCCAGCTTGCTCATTCCTTACCTGTGAGACCTGGGATGAGCGATTTCCTCTAGCCAAGGTCGATTTCCTCGTCTAGAAAGCAGGCTTCATACGATTGGCCTCAGGAGATTAGCTACAGGACTGAAATACAGCACCGCAGGTAGGGCGCCTGGCGCATGTTGAGCGCTCAGTAAATTACATCTGCTTTTATTTTTAGTTATTTGGATACATTGTTATTTCTCCCAAATCCTTTGGGCAAGTAAAGATGTCTAAGGAGCTAAGGTTTTCATTCAGCCTGTTATACTGTTTCCTAAACTATTGCTAACATAAAAATTGGAAGAAAAAAAAGTGCTCTGAATAAAATGAATATCAATCCAATTTGTCGTGCTACTTACCGAACTGGCCTTGCATCTTCATGTTTTGTTTTTTTCTCTTTATTTTATGAATTATGCATTCATTTGGCCTCAAATAAATGCCCAGCAATGCTGCGACTCTCTCCTTGGGCAGACCTACCAGGAAGCGTTGCATTATGCTCTTGCTGGTGGCTGCACAGTCTAGGAGTTTTCTGGGAACCCGATGATAGCGCTCGCCCCCGGGAAGAGAAGCTCGGTGGCGAGGAACAGGTTGGGAGGGAGACATCCCCTTCGCTCTAGACCCTTTTGCCTCTTTGGAATTTTGTACCATAGGAATCCCAACCCTTTTCAAAAAATAAGTCAGATTAATTTTTAAAGACTTTCCTTTAAACTTTATCCTGACTCCGAGAACACCTTTGCCACCCACTAATTTGAGTCATAGGTGTGGAGACCATACTTCATCTTTACACAAACTTGAGTAAATGTGTAATTTTTGTAATTTTACATTACTGAGTTGGCAAGCAGTAGAAGTAAAAAAGTGAAATGTAAGCACCAAATGTTAACGTGCCTCTCGGAAAGAAAAAGGATGATGCATTCTCCTGAGATTCAGTGAGAAGGTGGAAAAGCATGTGAGGAACAATAGTGAAACAAAAAAGCCAAGGTAGAAACCCAAGGTCTCCCGGTGGCTGGGTGAGATATGGGCTCAGGATTTACATGCGCTTGATACAAAAATCTGAAGTCAATCCACAAATATTAGACCTTTACCGTGGAATGCTGTGTGGCTGTGGAAGGACCACAGTCTAAGGATACCGTATGTGGCTATAATTAAGACCTTCTCTAATTAGCTCACGATCTTGCCAAGGCTTGTAACAATCAGAGGTGCAGACAGCACAGGACTTTCCCAGGCGTGTGTACACGTGTGTGCGTGTGAAGTCTGGGATCAGCCAACCAGCCAGACAGAGGCCTCCGAAGAAGACCAGTCCCTTCTTTCTGACGACAAAAGGCAAATCCAGACAGAGAGAAAGAAGGGAGATACCGAATGCGAAAGGCAGAGCTGCTCCAAGAAAAGGAACTTCTGTTGGTTTGAGGTGGGAGGGGACGATTGCGTGGGTCAGACTCACTCGAAATGCCCTGTGAATGAGAGAATCTCCAGTGAGCATCAGAAGTGGGGGTGAAACCCACAACTGGTGCTTAGGGGTGACCGGCCACGAAGACCACATCCCGTAGGAGGAGGGACCACACTGCCCAGATGTCTTGACTTGCACTCAGGGCTTACGAGGGAGCCCCCGACAACCTACCCCACCTTAGCGGCTCCCATCCGAGTCCAAGCCACCTTCATCTCGGCTCGAGTTCTTACAGTAGCTTCGTAACTTGTCTTCTTGCTTCTACCCTGGCCCCCTACCTACAGTGCTCTCATCACAGCACCCAGAGAGATCCTTTAAAAACCTAAGTCCCATTGTGTCCCTCCTCTGCAACTCAGTCTGTGTGGCTTCCCATTTCCTTAGAGGAAAGTTAAGTCTTTTCATGCACCTCACAAGCCCTGTGTGATCTGATCCCCTTCTGCCTGGCCTCAACTTTTTCTGTTACCCTGTACTCACTTCATTTCAGCCACACTGGCCT
Organism: Equus asinus; assembly: GCF_041296235.1. Taxonomy (NCBI): domain Eukaryota; kingdom Metazoa; phylum Chordata; class Mammalia; order Perissodactyla; family Equidae; genus Equus; species Equus asinus. The sequence continues at coordinate 6,702,670 of NC_091808.1, read as the reverse complement.
CCCTGCTGTCCCTCTGACAAGCCAGGCATGCATCTGCCACAGGGCCTTTGAACTGGTTGTTCCCTCTGCCAGGAACACTTTTCCCCAAGAAAGCCACGTGGCTGAGTCCCTTACCTTCTTCATGTCTTTGCTCAAATGCCACCTTTGTGATCAAGCCAACCTGCCTGCCTAGTACCAAATTGCAGCCCCCAGCCCTGGCCTGCGCACCCCTAATCCCCTTAGTCCAAACCTGCTTTTTCCATCTTCTGTCATCCTTACCATCTTCAAGTATTCCATATATTTTCATTTTTATTGGGTTTTTTTTTCTCTCTGCCCTTGCTAAAATGTACTCTCCCCAAGAGCAGGAATTTTTTTTTTTCTACCGATGGACTCAAATACTTGATCAGGGCCTGGAACAAAGAGGAAATTTGATAAATATTTGGTGATTTATAGATAAGAGTTGTGGCAGATTAAAAATGTTAATTTTCATGAACTTTCATTCCCTTAAAGTCTGTACCGAGGCAGAGACTCATCATGAAATATCTGCTCAGCCGGCCTTTCCAAGCGTGGCCATATACCTGTCCCGTACATCAGATATCCATAAGAGGGCTGGAGAGGGGAGAGCACCAGCCAGAGCAATATCCCAGAGAAATCACTGCTGTGGGGACTCACTGTCCTCAATCTTTTAGCAATAATGAGGACGAACGTTTCTAGAGTGTTTTGCAATTTACAAAGGGCTGGCGCATTCATTTTCTCGTTTGAGCTCTCTGCATCCCTGTGAATTATGTATTGGTGGTGTTGTGTGCACTTCACATATGATAAAACTGATGCTTGGAGAGGCCCAAGGTCATGCAGCAAGCAAAGGCTCAGGGAAAACAAAAATACTGGTCTTGGAACTGTTTACACCACACTGTGCGCCTGCCTGGCTGAGATAATTGACACACGCGGGAGTATTAGAATTAACTATTAAGGCGATATTCGTTGCTGTTGTTTATTTCTTTGGGTTCACCTTTACACCTTCCACTGGCTGATAAAACACGGATGCAGGAATCCACACTAAACAAATGTGTGATTTAGTGAATGTGATGAACCTTGTAACCACCAACCAGGTCAGGAAATGGAACTTGGCTGCCACCCCAGATGTACCCCGTGGGCTGTGTGCCATCCCCCCTCAGCACCTTGCTTCCCCCAAAAGGGACCATTGTCCCAGCTTTTGTAGTGAAAACGTCCTTGCATTTCTTTATGGTTTTACCACCCTGATGTGTATGCTTAGATGCTACAGTTTAATCTATTTTTACAAACTTGGTAAGTATCTTAACAATTTTCCCTGCCATCCTTTCTCTTTTCTACAACGTCTAATGAAGAATTTAGACCTGTAGAGTTTCCCACAGTCTGGAGTGTGTGTGTGTGCGTCTGTGAAAAATACCTCTTGAGTCCATACCGGTATTTTAAATTCAAATTCAAGACTAAAGGGTTTTTACTTAATCTCTTTTATATTACAGCCGTATATCCTGTCTTCCATACCAAGAATCCACATTCTCAAAAACACGAGGGATGATAGACTCAGAATATTCCTAGTTATCCATTCTCTTCATCTCTTCTCACACACACGTCTCAGAACACCACCACCAGCATCACCAGCAAGAAGGGCTGAAAACAGCAAAAAACACTCCCCGCCTCGTCCACTGTCAGACCACATGAGCGTTTACATCATAGCATCTCCCTTTCGACCCTCTCTTACCCTTAGTCCTACGAGCACATGGATAATTGGTCTTCACCACCAGTCCTGTGACTCTCCAGCCATTCTGGTCATTTGAAAGCTATTCTTTAATGGCCTTCTTAGGAAGGGCTCATGGGGACAGTGGTGCCTGCAGGATTTTCTGCTGATAACGATTTATCAGGCACTTTATACTTGATGCCAGTTTACTGGATATAAAATCCTCTATTTTCATTTCTTTCCTTGAGTGTATCAAATACATCACTCCATTTTCTTCTAGGCGCAAGCAATACAGTAAAAAAAAATCTAACGACATGGAATTTTCCTTCCCTTGTAAATCAAATCCTCCCTTTGCCTGATTGCCCAAAGTGATTTTTTTTCTTTAAAGTCCAATAATTTTAGTAGAATGTCTTGGTGTTGGTAGTTCTGTATTGAGGGTCTCAGCACACAGTGATTCCGTTGGATATAAAGTTTCAAATGAGTACTTTTTAATTTCAAGAAATCTTTCTTGGGGTATTACCATTGGTATTAATCTTTGGCTGTCTTCTCCGTAGACCCCTATTATGCATAATTTGGGTCCTCTTTGCCTGTCTTCAGTATTGATCACTTTCTCTCCAATACTTTAAATCTCTTTCTTCATTTTTTTAAATATTGAGATATAATTGACATATAGCATTACATTCGTTTCAGGTGTACAACATGATCCGATACATACGTGTATATATTGGGAAATGATCACCACAATGTCTAATTAACGTTTCATTTCTCTTTGATTAAAAAACTTTTCCCTTTTCCACTTTCTCTTAAGGCGTTGTTGGTTGTTTTATTTGCTGTTGTTTTCCTTCTAGTTTCGTCTGTATAATAAAATAATTTTCCTCCTTATTTTGGACTCTTCCTGAAGTTACATTACCTCATTGTGAGTTCTTCTCATTTACGTCCTGTATCATTTTCTTAATATCTTTGAGCTCATTTTGAAAAGACGAGTCACAGTTTTGATCTGTTCCTTTTCAGCATTTTTTTTCTTTTGTCTACAAGGATGTTATTCTGCCTCTTAATCACTTTTTTCCTCACAGTAACTTTGTGTGGACTTTGACCTTGATGCTTTTCTGTTGCTCATCTTTGTGTGAAGTTATTTATCCTGAATTTTTAGAATTATCATGTGTTAAAAATATGTATATAGTGACTTGCTTTCTGAGATGTTCTGGCTTTGTTTTCTCCCCCTATTTTTATCTGAACGATCTTTCCGCTTCATCCTTGCATCCTTATCCTGCCCAATTTCGATTCTGCTCCAGCAGTTTCTTGTCACTGGGGGCCCCTATCCTGGACGGGAGCTCTGACTGGTCAGTTTCAAGTGTTGACGAAGACTTGACTGCACCATCTCAATCAGACCCAACCAAGGGCTGGGACACTTACCCACTATGGCAATGGGGAAAATATTCTACTTTAATCTACTCTTCTCAAATTGGCCCCTATGCTTTCCAGTGAATATCTCTTGGCTCTTCTGTGGGTTCTCCTTACCTAAGATCCATTGGACATCCTGTTTCTTCACTCTGCTTCATTCCCCTACAGATGCTGTAATAACTTGAATCATGTAGCTGTTGGTAATGTGTCCCCATGGATTGAATTTTGGAGATTATAGGAATACTTTGCAATTTGCTTTGTTGTCAATTTTGTCTATCCACTTTGGTTTTGCTATCCAGATGCTCTGTCTGTTTATATGTGGGATTTAAGAAGATCTATAAACTGTGCTGCCACTATACAACCACCTTCCAAGAATCCTCCATTTGCTTTTTAAAAGATGAGTGTTTAACCGAATTAGAAATTGGTAAAATGCATTACGTTATGTTTTGTTATATTGTATTATATTATGTTATGTTATGTTCTATTATATATGCATATATATTTATTATATGCTCAGGGACACTTTTATGTTTCTGTAAGCCAACAAGACACTCCTTACCCTCTCTCCTCTCCCGGACTCAAGGGCAACACTTCTCAGCTCTAATGTGCATATAATCCACTTTGAAATCTTGTTAAAATGTGGGTTCTGGTCCAGTGTGTCTGGGCTAGGACCAGAAATTCTGCATCTCCCAGGTCCCAGGACATGTTAGTGTTGGTGGTCCAGAGACAACAACCAGACTGGTGAAGGTCTGGGTGTCAGCAAACTGTCACCACACTTCTGGAGGATTGTCAATATATACCACACAATTCTAATGAAAGATGACTCTCTGTAACTTCCCCAAATAAGCACTTCCCTTGTAAGAGTTGCTTATTCTTTTCAATAATAAAAGAAACTGAAATTCAATAGAGACAACTCTGAGACTAGTACGCCACACAATATCACATTCTCTCATTTAATTCTTACTATTTTCATTTTTGTAAATGATAAAATAATTATCAGATTAATTTACGCTTTGGCTGGAATTGGGATGCAAACCTGAATTTTTCTTTTATCTTTTTTTTGTTATGTGTGTGAGGAAGATTAGCCCTGAGTTAACATCTGTGCCCATCTTCCTCAATTTTGTATGTGGGACACCTCCACAGTATGGCTGACAAATGGAGTAGGTCCACACCTGGGATCCAAACCCATGAACCCCGGGCTGCCAAAGCCTAGTGCACAGAACTTTAACTGCTCGGCCACAGGGCTGGTCCCACCAACCTGAATTTTTGACTCTAAGTTCTTGTCTTTTTCTGCTGCATCATGCTACATCTTACCTCCTGGGGGCACACAATTTCTTATTTTGGTCTTTGTCATCTTTCCCCAATCTTTTCTTTATTTTGATCCCAAATACTTATTATTGAAATTTTAGCAATTTCTCTCCACTTGTCGCAACATGTACATCAGTTTGGGGTCCTGCTTAATACATCCAACTTAATCTTGCCCAGAGCAATGCAGCCCTGTTACCACGGCTTCTACTTAGAAAGCAGGAAGCCAATGGGTGACGTGAGAATATCCTTCCTCAGTTAAATGACTAGTCTCAAGGTATCATAATGTTGCTTCTCATTATGTTAAGCCGAGGTGAAGTTTATTTAAAACACAGCATGTGTACAAGTTTGATTTATTCCATCTCCATCTAGATGCATATTAAATAAATTATGTTAATCGGCCCTGCAAAGAATTTAGGAATGCATAGAGAATAGCAGTGTTTTATAATTGGAGAGAAAAGAGACCATGCCAGTTTTATAAAATAGCAAATTAATGATTAAATAAATTAACAGAGTCGTAGGAGTCCAGAAATAGCCTGCAGCAGATGGAGGGCCACCTCAGTGCTCACTACTTTCGAGCTGCAGTTTCTTTGACAGAAGCAAAGTTGAGCCTTGCTCACGGTAGAACCTTGGCCCGGTCCGTGCACGTTATTGTCAGCTCCTTGGGGAGTATCTGCTTACACACGCATCTCCAGCCCTGTCCTCTAGGGTCTGATTGTGTAGGTCAAGTGGGGCCTTGGGAACTGCATTTTGGACCAGCATGGAGGGAGTCTGATGCTCAGCCGGAGTATGGAATCACTGTTAGCAGGCTCCCTGGGGAGGGCACACGGCAGGACACCAGGCTCTGGCAAGCAAGCATGGCCGGCTTGCACAGCCACACCACAACGGAATGTGACCAAGATACAACTTCACTGGCATCTCCCACCATCCCACCCGGCTTTGCTCAGCAGAAGCGTGTTCTTTGGGCCCTGCCTGTGAGTTCCAGCAGGCTGGGATGCTTCCTCCCCTTCTTATGTAATTGACCGCCCCAGTCCTGCAGCCATTAGCGTTTTCCAGCACAGATATGAGAGTGATGGATTCTAGGAATTCAGATTTTGAGATAACCCGTGTATTAGTTTGCCCGGGGCTGCCATAACAAAGCACCATGAACTGGGGGGCTGGCACAACAGACATTTATTGTTTCACAGTTCTAGAGGCTAGAGTTTAAAATCAAGGGGTGGGCAGGGTTGGTTCCTTCTGAGGGCTGTGAGCGAAGGAGCTGTTCCAGGCTCTTTCCTTGGCTTGTAGATGGACATCCCCCGACCGTCATCTTCCCTCTGTGACTGTCTGTCTCTGTGCGCAAATGCCCCCTCTTTATAGGGACTCCAGTCATATTGAATTAGGGCCCCCCCCCAAAGTCTTCATCTTAATTTGATCATCTGCAAAGACCCTATTTCAAATTAAGGTCACGTTTGCAAGAACTAGGGGTGAGGACTTCAACATCTTTTGGGGAAACCAATTCCACCCCTAACAACCCATCAGGCCCCTGTAATTGAAAAGATCATTATGATTTTAAAAGTAAGTTACGGGGGCTGGCCCTGTGGCCAAGTGGTTAAGTTCTCGCGCTCCGCTTCGGTGGCCCAGGGTTTCACCAGTTTGGATCCTGGGCGTGGACCCGGTACTACTCATCAGGCCATGCTGAGACAGCATCCCACATGCCACAACCAGAGGCACTCACAGCTAGGATATACAACTGTGTACTGGGGGGCTTCGGGGAGAAGAAGAAAAAGAAAAAGATTGCAACAGATGTTAGCTCAGGCTCCAATCTTTGAAGAAAAAAAAAGTAAGTTACAAACTTTAGAAACTGTGGGTTAGAAGCCATTTAAATAACTCAGATTGGGGGCTGGCCCTGCGGCTGAGTGGTTAAGTTCACTCGCTCCACTGCAGGCGGCCCAGTGTTTCATTGGTTCGAATCCTGGGCGCGGACATGGCACTGCTCATCGAGTCTCGCTGAGGCAGCGTCCCACATGCCACAACTAGAAGGACCCACAACGAAGAATATACAGCTATGTACTGGGGGGCTTTGGGGAGAAAAAGGAAAAAAATAAAAATCTTTAAATAAGTCATATTGAATGGGATGTGTTTACGATTCATTGCGTGATTATATCACCTTGCTGATAGTTCCTGCTTTGAAGGCCCCTGTTGATATGTTTATGACTATCCCCCTTTGTTCACTCAGTGGTGAGTTTGGGAACACCTCTTACCCAGAACAAGGAAGTATTCTTTTCCTCAGACACAATATCTTGCAAGCACTGTAGGACACATCGTTATTAGGAAAGCTAATTAACATGGAACACGTAGATTGGCATAAAGTCAGAGTTTGGCAGGTGAATCAGGTAAATTCTCAATCTTTTGAGTGTCCAGCTGGATGAAACTCTTGGCCTGGGGCTTGGCTCCTGGAGAGTGAGCTGGGAGGAGCAGTCCTCTCCCGTGCCCCTCCCCTTGTGCCCAATGCCCTGTGCCCCCTGCTCAGTGCCCCGGCAACCCTGCCAGATTCCTGCTCTCCCTTCATACAACCCCCGAGTGCTGGCATTTCCGGTCCATCTTTAGCTGTACTGGGTGCGAAGTCTGTGTGCGACCTGAAGGGCATTCACAGCCCTCCCTCCCCTAGGGTTGGCAGAGCAGGGGGAGCCAGGGCCAGCACTCCCACTGCCTTCATTCAGCCCTACACTCCCTCTGAATCACCGCGATAGCCTCCTACCGTGCACCCCTGAGTACAACACACGGAGTCCTATCACCTCCTCTTGTCTTCCCACAGGATCCAGTCCTTGGATGGGGTTGCCGGATTGGAGGGGAGGCTCCCGCGCTAACTAGCTGTCAGATCATGGGCAACATATTCCAGCCCTCTGTGCCCCAGTTGTCTCACCTGTAAGATGAGGATGAGGATAACAACAGTGCCTACATCACAGGACTACCATGAGGATTAAACGAGATAACGTATGTGTCACTTATCATAAGCGCTCTGTGGAATGGAGCTATTATTAGATACCCTCCCAACGTGCACCCAAAGGATCCCGTGCCTATTTCTATTACCGTCCTTATCACACATACAACAATGACTCTTATATCTTTTTATCCCTATTACAATATCAGCCTCTTGAAGGTAGGGGTTCTTTCTTATTCATGTTGCACACTCAGCTCTTAGTAAGTACCTGGAATATACTAGACCCTCAAACACTATTCGAAGGATGGGTTAGGGAAGAATGGATTCATGGAAGACTGAGTGAATGGATGAATGGATGCATCTATCTTATAGTCCAATGTTTGAACCATTAGGACATTTTATCCTATTTGTTTAGTGGTAAAAGCTCAAGTTTACTTTCGGCTTAAAATTAATCTCCTGTAAATGTTAGGAGACTGAAGGAGAAGGTTTTTGAAAATTAATATGTAGACGTGGGCGTCAAGGTTGACCCTGTGGGAATGTTTCCACTCTTCATTACAGTGGCTGACATCTTTCCTGTTGTAATGATAGTCTTCTCCTTAAGAAAGGCCTTTTAAGAAATTCTTTATAGAAAAGTACACGATTTAAAAAAAAAAAACTTACCTTCTGTATTGTACAAATTGCAGTCTTTTCATCCCAGGCATGTCTCTTAATAATAAGACTTTAAGGCTTATGTGTAAAATACAAGAACCATAGTTTTCATATGAAGGCAAAAACTGTCCAAATTATCTTCAAGCTAATTCAAACCAAGGGAGACATCTTTAGAGATGAAAACAGTGCAAAATGTTCCATTTTACTGAACTCCACCTTTAATATCTATGATGGCTAATTTTGTGTGTCAACTTGGCTAGGCCATGTTACCCAATTTTTGGTCAAACAACAGTCTAGACATCACTGCAAAGGAATTTTTTAGATGTGATTAACATTTAAATCAGTGGACTTTGAGTTAAGCAGATGATCCTCCATAATTTGGGTGGGCCTTGCCCAATCAGTGGAAGGCCTTAAGAGAAAAGACTGAATCCCCTGAATAGGAAGGAATTCTGCCTCCAGATGGCCTTTGGACATCACTTGCAACATCTCTTCCCCTGGATCTCTAGTCAGAAGGCTGCCCTGCAGAATTTGGACTTGCCAGTCCTCATAATCACATGAGCCAGTTCCTTAAAATAAATTAAATCTCTCTCTCTTTATACACATATACAGACACACACACACACAGATCCTATTGGTTCTATTTCTCTGTAAAACCCTGATAAATACGATATCTTTTGTACAGTTAACAAGAGTACAGTAAACAAGAGTTTTTTTTTCAAATACGTAAACAATTAAAATTTAATTTGGGGATATTCCCACTCAATGGGTAAAACTGGAGGGGGACCACATCAGCACTGTGGGGCCATGATGCATTGTGGGATCACCCAGTAGCTTACCTAGTCCACATCCATTGAGCACCCAATCCCTGCAGGTCCAGCACTGGCTTCTAGGTTGCCTACCAGCAAATTCCATTCAAATCATCAAAATGCCCACTAGGCGTGAACCAGGATCATTTTGTATGAGGATTGCTGAAGGTTTTAGAGTGAAATAATATCAAGCCCTACAAATGTACATGTGCACTGCAGAGAGAGGGGAGACCCTCAGCTCTTTCCGCCATCCCTTCCAGCTCAATTAATGGCGCTGTCCATTTGTCTGCCCTCCTGGGAAACACTCCTTCCAATCAGATGATTGTAATGGAAGCCGCCATCTTGCTACTGATCCCGACTCCTTGGCCACAGAGATGGTCTAAGGGCACAATGGCCCCATCTGGTTGATCACAGAGCTCCAAATCCTGCTCACAGGTGGCTGGTCCGAGAGCAGGAACTTACATAACATGGTTCAAGCAGTCTTTCTGCGGGATTTTCTAAAAGGAATCAAGGGAAAACGTTCAGTACCACCCAGGTGGCCAAGATGGAGAGAGGTAAGCAGCCAGGCCTCCCGTGGAAGTGGGAGAGAGAGCGATCCACTTAGAGACACTGGGAATAAGGAGGAAGAGCTAAGTACGGAGCCCAAGTTCAACCATCCTCAAGGCCAGCTTAGCTTTCTCTCCTGTGGTCCATCATGGGAGTCAACTCCCTCCTGTGCTAATTAGAGTTGAGTTTCCATCGCTGGAAACAGAGTCATGTCAACTACATTTAAATTTCAGGAGCCTTCAGTCCTCTGAGCCCCAACGTAAACTGGGACTGATGACGTCTCCTTGGACATCTTAACCCATGTGGTGGAGCTCAGTGAGCTGAAAGCGTGTGAACGTGCTCAAGACCACCTTGCCCAAGGATTTCACTCTATGCAGATAATATTTTTATAAACTGCAGAAATAAGAAATGTATTCGATGTTTTCTTTAAAATCAAAGCGTTTTCACAAATAGAAAGTATTTTTCTAATCATAATTATGAAAAATATGGTTATTTGGGACCCTGTGGTACCAGAATGAGGGGATGTAATTGGATGGATTACAAAGCATAACAGTTCAAATGCGAAACCTCATTGCATCAGACAGCTCCTGAAGATGATGTATTGGTGATGGCTCTGTAACAAAGAACCACAAAACTCGTTGGCTTAAAACAACAGAAATTTATTCTCTCACAGTTCCGGAAGCTGGAAGCCTGAAATCAAGGTGCTGGCAGGGCTATGCTCCCTGGGATGTTTCTAGGGAACAATCTTTCCCTGCCTCTTCCAGCTTCTGGTGGCCCCAGGTGTTCCTTGGCTTGTGGCTGCATCACTCTGATCGCTGCCTCCATCTTCACATAGCTTTTCTTCCTTGTGTGTCTACGTCTTCACGCGGTATTCCTCTGTGCGTGTGTATCTGTGTGTCTTCTCTTTTCATGAGGATACAAGTCACATTGGATTAAGGGCCAACCCTACTTCAGCATGACTTCATCTCAACTAATAACATCTATAGTGACCCTACTTCCAAATAAGGTCACATTCTGAGGTACTGAGAGTTGGGACTAGGACATATCTCTTTGGAGGACACAATTCAACCTGTAACGGATGGTACATTCATTTTTTAAACTTGCTAGCGTCAGGAGTAAAGTCAATACTACAGCAGATGTCACCCTGGTCGAGACACTGGAGCTTCCTCTCCCGCCTCCAGCCACTCATTGGAACACAGTGGACCCTTACAGGAGAAGCCGAGCAAGCGAAGGATGAGACAAGGGTTCTGAGGACTCCTTAGACAGCTTCCAGGAAGCACCTTGGGAGCCATCGAAGAAGAGTTATATTCCCACCTTTTGCCTCTAGGTCTCTACGAGCAGTTCACTCTGAGTCAATCCTGCAAGATGGATCTCCTGCAAAATCAGTCACTTCTCTTAGGTTTACACAAAACCAATGCAAAAGTTGGGCTGACTCTCTCCGCTCTCTGAATGAACCGAAATTTTGGAACCTCGACCTGCGATGTTGGCATGGAGTCGTGCAGGGTGTTGGCAGCTGCTACATTTAGCTGCCAATACATTTCTACCTCTCACTTTTCCTCCTAGAATGGACCCAGCTCCCCAGGGTGCAGAGGGGAGCATGTGAGCCAGCCCTAGGCTCAGAGGTGCAATCACGAGGATCGGTCCCAGTGCTGGGTCCATGACCCCAGCAGAGTCTATCAGCTTTTTCCCAGGATAAGTGCACGGGTGCTGGGAGCTGTGATGACTGTTTTCTGGGGTCGTGATGATGGAAGGCTGTGAAGTTGGGTTCCACCATCTTCCTCCACCAGGGAGAAGGCATTCCTGCAATAAAAACAGGTGAAGCTAGCGGGGACTCATGGGGGTCAGAAACAACAGAGTCTGTGAGCATCCCTGGTTGAACTGAGGTCCCCCCACCCCTGGACCAGTTCTTCAATGCTGCCAGCTCTCAAGGAGCCCCATTTTTATTCTAAAACCTATTTGTACCTCAGTTCTAACAGAATCTCTGACTTGACCCTTTGAGCTTCACTCCCGTTAAGGAGACTTGCCCAGTAAAGCTGGCCCTACAGGTGGACACTCTACCCCAGCGCTAGGCCTGGGCACCGTCTGCCCAGGATGGGCCCCACGCCAGCCACGCTCCACCTCGCTCCGTCGCCTGCCCCACGGAACATGAGTACAGCAAACACTTTAAGCATCATACATTTACATTAACTTTAAATTAATTAACAATAATTGTGCTCATCTCCTTAGAATTCAGTTAATTAACTAGGTAGGCCATGGTTTTCTTTTTTAAAGCCAAGACTGAACAAGACTTCTTTTCATTCTCCCCCTTGAAAGTTTCCACGGGTCCCCATCCTTACAGCTGCCTTTCAATCACGGCCAGACATTTCCCAAAGACCCTTTGCTGAGTGTATGTGTTTAGGCCTCACAGAGGACCTCAGGTGTAACTGTTCGAAAGGGGCTTTCAAAAGAATCAGATGTGCTTTCTTACGCTTTTGCCTTTTCTCTCCCTTTCTCCCCACTAACCTCTGCCGCTTGCTTGGCTCCCACCAAGAACAGTCTGGGAAGGAGAATGAAGTTGCAAAAGGGAAGTACCCAGGAGTGGGGAGGGAGGACCCGCACCCCTCCCTGGCCCACTGAGTTACAGGCTGGGGAATTAAGCGCTGAGAAAAGAGAGAGATGCCCTCAGAGACTCTTACGCAGCTGCCAGCGATACCCGCGACCCTTCCCACAGCCTCGCCGAGGCCCTGGCCAGCTGCAGCTGCTCAGAGCACAGTCAGCCTTTGTGGAAACCAGAAAAGGAGTGAGTCAAAGGGGATTAGAACCAGTGTGTGTTAGTTGGATTGCGTGCAGGACTCAATGGAGGACTGCCGAGTCCCCGTTCTCCACCCTGCCATGCGCATCTGCAACACAAGACATTTGGTAAAGGGGACAAGAAGAAGACAACAGCAGAGAGCTCCCTGCTGGAAGTGCTGCTAGTAGTCCAGCTCCTATGCTGTGTTGTCACCTGGGCCCCACCTTGTGTCTCACCCACTCATCTCCTATCAACTCCAAGGTCGATCTCCTATCAACCCCATGGATGCACACCCCATGCTAAAATAAGGAAACCCATGCCCTTGAAGCTAAGCCAGTTTCCCCAGCTGGTGTGTGATGGAGCTGGGATCAAGCTCAGGCTGGTCCATCCCAACAGCCTGCGCTCTGCCCCTCCGGATACACCAGTGTCCCAAATGGGTCATCATCCTCTTGGTCTGGGGAGCCCCACTTTGAGACACGTGTCATTAATCATGTGGAGCCCTGGATGGCCCTACAGTGGGAATGGTTCTCATGCGGGTGGAGGGGTTTTGCTCCCCAGGGGACATTTAGCAATGTCTGCCACAACCTGGGGAGGTGGAGTTTCCTACTGGCATCCAGTGGGTAAAGGTCAAGGATGCTAGTAAGCATCCTACAAGGCACAGGACAGCCTCTCAAACAAAGACTCATCCAGCCCCAAATGCCCATCGTACTGAGATTGGGAAACCTGCCCTGCGAGATCCTGCCAGAACAAAGCCTCTCCTGGCATCCTGAATTAGCCAAAAGCATGGTTAAGGGAGAGCACTGACTGCTCTCATTCACTATTCACTCATTTGACCAGGATTTATGGAGTGCCAGCTGTGTGCCAAGCACCCTCTGATTGCCGGAGATTTAACAATGCACCAGACAGATAAGGCCCTGCTCGCCTGGAGCAGATATTCTAAGAGGCCCTGAAGTGGAAAAGCAGAAACAAAACAAATAAACAAAGAGAAAAATACCAGACACTGATAAGGGTTATTTGGAGAATTGCAACAAGATGGTGTAATAGGGAGGGCTGAAATGTCTGATTTTGATCTGGTGGCCAGAGTGGCCCCCTGCAGAAGCGACATTGAAGCTGAGATCTGAACCACGAGAAGGAGCCAGCCATGGAAAGATAGGAGAAAAAGCTTTCTAGGCAGAGGGGAGAGTGACTGCAAAGATTCAAGGCAGAAAGGGACTTGACGCATTTGAGGAACAGACAAAAAGCCAACGTAGAAAAGGAAGAAAGGAGGGAGCTGGGTGGGAACAAATCCTGGGGGGCTTCTGTAGCCAGGCTGAGGCAAGGGGCTTAGAGTTTCTCCTAGGTGTCGGGGAACGACTGAAGGGTTTGAGATAAGATAGTTCTGGGCCCTGATCTGTATTTCCAAAGATGGCCCAGTCATGTGGGAGAACGGATCATAGATGGGCAAGAACAAGAAGAGGGACGTCCAGGGAGAGGGATGGGGCTTGGGCAGTGTGGTGATAGTGGGGTAAAGAGAAATGCAGACATGCGGATGTATTTCATCCCTAGGAGCTGCTTACGGAGGGCTCAGGGCAGGACAGGAATCCCGCATAACTCCTGTATTGAGCTTGAGCAAAGGAGTGACAAATAAAAATGGCAAGCAATAGGATATATTGGAATACATGAGGAAGACATTTGGTGCAAACTTAATGCGGCCTGACTTTGCTTTTCCAAAAGGGCCTGACGTGGCCATGGAGCATGCATTGTATATCTGCTTTAAGCATTTGCTGTGTCCCAAAGACAAGAACAAATGCCCATAAGATAAAGGAGCAACTTCCCCCACATTGGCATTTCCTTAAGGATAAGCATCTCTCCCCAGGCCAGGAATTGATTGCTGTGTGCTGCTCATCTGTGACCACCCAGCTCGAGACAACAGACCTGCCATCCTGCTGTGTCCACCGAGACAGCAAACCTGCCACCTGGTGTGTCCATCAATCGCTGTGCCGACAGAGCAGTCTCATGACTATTGTGAAAGGGACATTTCAATCATGTCTGATACATGCTGTTTGGAGGTATATAACCATTCTGCACACCCCACTTCTTTGGTGCCTTCCTTCCTTGTGGAAGGAAGGCCCTGGGCTATATGGTCCTCACATTTGGCTCAGAATAAACTCACCCCAATTTTCATTTATAGTTTGCTTATGGATTATTTGCATCGACAGAGAGAGGAGGAGAAGCAAACGGGGGTGGGAGCGTGCAGTTCAAATTGAGCAGTTGGGGGGTCTGGCCCCGTGGCTGAGTGGTTGAGTTTGTGCACTCCACTTCAGCAGCCCAGGGTTTCGCCAGTTCAGATCCTGGGCACGGACATGGCACCACTCGTCAAGCCATCCTGAGGTGGCCTCCCACATGCCACAACTGGAAGGACTCACAACTAAAAAGAAAAAATATGCAACTGGGGGCAGGGAGAGGGGTGCTTATGAGGAGAAAAAGGAAAAATAAAAAAAATTAAAAAATAAATAAAAATAAAAAAACTGAGCACTTGGTTTTGGCCACTTCAGTTTCAGATGCAAACATGGCCTCCCAGGGGAGCTGTCAGCAGGCAGCTGGATCTCATCAACCGACAACGGCAGTTCCCAGAAGGAGAGGGCTGGAGAGAAGGATGTGGGAGCTTCTCAGGAGTGACTTAAGTCCCTCTTCCTCCTTATTTGGTTTTCGCCACTAAATCCATCACTGATGAGGTGAGATGACTGCCATGCAGCGAGCCAGGTAAACTCCCAGAATGCCATGCCCGCCACTGAGTTCTTTCCAAACATAGTGGGCGACTTATGTTCCTTCTCTCCCTTTGAATATGTGCAAACTGCCCTCTAGCAGAGCCCAGCACTGGCCTCTGATGTCCAGTAATAACCAGGAGATGGGATTGTTGAGACGGGACAGGAGAAGAGCAGAGTCATGATGAGAAAGGACAAGAAAAATTGTCATCTGTTGCGGAGACCTCCACCCACACACTCTGACATTGAAATGGATTCATCCCCAGAGGAGAGTGGACAGTCCTTCAGCACCATCGAGGGGACAGGCTGCACAGTGTCTTGCAGTTCCTGGAAATTTGCAAACATGCCTAGAATTATGGAAATGTCCCTGGCCTGGCCTGAGGAAGTAGCTCCCCTGACCTTGTATTAATTCCTGACCTTTGACCGTGGCTGGATGCCCGAGATACCACCATCGCCTGCCCCGCATGGATGGCCCCCAGGCATCCCGCCAGATCTCCTGCCCTCTCGCACATGACTTTCTGTACAGGAGAGGCAAGGGATGGCTCTCTCACTACCAGGGACTAATTTCTTAGAGTTAATGACCTTTTGAAAGAGAAACGGCTCAGCTTTGTCACTCTGATACAATGGTTCCTGAATTCCTCAGGAAGATAGCTAGTCCTATTCCTGCTTCAAAGACGAGCAGCCTCGAGGCAGAAATGGCAGTGAGGAAGAAACAAAAGGAACATTTCCTGAGTCCCCGCTACACACTGAGCACTGTGCTCAGTGAAACTAGATACACACCCTCCTTGAAGTTTCATGATAACCCTTCCAGGTGGGTGTTATTTGATTTATTGGGAATAGAGATTCAGAGAGGTTGAATAACTTGCTCACGAAACTTAAAAATAATAGAAGGGAAAAAAAAAACCCTCAACTCTGGGGTATTCAAAAACATGTGGGGCCACTCTACTGCTGACCGGATGCTTCTAGCGAGCTGTCCCATTGGTCTTGGCCGCATGGCAAGGCCCTGTTTTGAGAGCTGTGGTTGAAGAACTACTGGTCTCCAGTAAAATTTCAGGTGACCAATTGCAGCCACTATTGGGCACAAATCAATAGTTGCAAGATAGACGTGGATGTTCAGCTAAGTGGCTGCCACCTCTGGGCAAGATCAATTGTGGTGGTAGGATTTGTGTTGGGGCTGCCACGTCCTTATCACAGCACATCAACCAGCTAGTTCTGATCACATCCCTCATCTTGACTTGACAATCAATCCCTAGATTGCAAGGCATAGAAAGACCTAAATGACCTAATTAGCTTTGCTCTTTGCCTTTGGGTTGGGGAGTTTCCATTGTAGCAAAGTAGAAGGAGACCAACGACACAGATTGTTTGTTTAACCTGGCCAATTTTCTGTGATCCAGAGCAAAGGACGGGGTGGAATAACTTCACTGTCAGTGATCAGGTGGAAAACACTATCAAGAGCATTCAACTCAAGTGAAGACCACGGATCGACTCTGATCCAGGTAATGTTAAAAAATACCTAAGTCATTCTTGGTTCTGCACCAATGCAAAGGTTTCTCTGATGTATTTACAAAGAGTCTTCAGTGATGAAATTTTTTACTTTATTTGACAAACACATCTGTGGCAGATACTGTTCTAGTTGATTTAAAAATATTAACTCAGGAGTTTTTACAATAACCCTATAGGGAGGTACTTCTGCCATTTACATGTTGTAGAGAAACACAAGCAGAGAACCGCTCAAGTTCACCATCAAGAGGTGGTCTTACCAGAATCCAAACTCAGGCTCCACTCTGCTAGGTCTAAAGTGAAAAAATGGGAGAAAACAAAAAAATACGTTCCTATTTCTTAAATAAATTGCAG
Source organism: Equus asinus (assembly GCF_041296235.1). Lineage (NCBI taxonomy): Eukaryota > Metazoa > Chordata > Mammalia > Perissodactyla > Equidae > Equus > Equus asinus. The sequence continues at coordinate 6,685,977 of NC_091808.1, read as the reverse complement.
AGAACCATCCTCCAATGCTTTTCATTACCTCCTCCACCCCGCATTCCAGCATCTTTCTTTCTACTTTCTGCACCACGTACTCCTTAAACACATAACTCTGCCCCCAGGGCCACCAATCACCAAATCCTCCTCTTTGGTTCTGAAAAAACATTCTGTAGCCTATTAATAAACATCTCCTTTTTTAGATTAAATTATTACTCATAGCACACAGCACAAAATGGACCTGTTTGATCTTCGGCGAACAGTACCTCTGGTAAGATGCAGGAGTGACAAGATCCTATCTGAGAGATGAAAGCAACTCGATGCAGGAATGGGCTATAATAAATTACTGCATTAGAAGGCAGGCTTCTTTTTCGTTCTGAGACCTCTGACCAGTATCAAGAGTAGATTAAATGCATTCCTTTGGGAGAAAGATATGATATCAAAAAATTCTGCTTTCCACTCTGATGAATTAATATTTATTGGAACAGCGTGGAGAGGACCCTGTGTGTTAAGAATGCTTCTCCCAAGTTATTAGAATCCATTTATCAGACCATCTCTCAAATCTGAAGCCTTGGATCATGCATTTTACCACCATTTGACACATCTATTTCTTCCCCATCTTTAAGCATTCTCCCTCCCCTGCTTATCCAGACTGGATCCCATTGTTTAGTAAATAAATTACCACTTTACTAAAACTCCTACCCCTGTATCCTTGTCCTTCTACTATACTCCCAGGAAAGTGCCATACTCCCCTAGATCCACAGTCTACCAACTTAGTTCTTTATCTCAATTATTTGGGGTTTTTTTCAGGGGAAGATTTGCCCTAGGCTCACATCTGTTGGCAGTCTTTCTCCTTTCTTTTCCCTTCCAAAGCTCCAGTACATAGTTGAATATATTCTAGTTGTAGGTCCTTCTAGTTCTCCTATGTGAGCCACCACCACAGCATGGCTATTAACAAATGAGTACTGTGGTTCTGCACCCAGGAATCGAACCCAGGCTGCCAAAGTGGAGTTCACTGAACTTCGATGGCTAGGCCATCAGGGCTGGCTCTTTGTCTCAATTCTTAAATGTCCTAAATTGTAGATTCAGGACACAACCCATTCATGGTCTTCACCCTCAGCTGGATCTGAGTGCTCTCAATTCTTTTACTTGTTCTTGGTTATCTACTGGGGTGGGCAGAATACTAGCCCCCCAAGATATCCGTATCCTAATTCCCCAAACCTGGAATATGCTGCCTTACATGGCAAAAGTTGTGCTTAAGTTAAGGAACTAGAGATGAGGAGATTATTCCGGATTATTCCATGTGCCAATGTAATCACAAGGATCCTCGACAGAGTCAGAGAAGGAGCTATGATGATGCATGCAGGAATCAGAGAGAGAAAGAGAGACATTAGAAGATGCTATACTGCTGACTTTGAAGATGGAGGATGGGGCCATGAGCCAAGGAGTGTGGGCAGCCTCTGGAAGCTGGAAAAGCCTAGAAAAGAAATTCTCCCCTAAAGCCTCTGAAAGGAACACAGCCCTTGATTTGAGACCAGTAGGACCCATTTGGAACTTCTCATGCCCAGAACGTTAGAGAATAAATTTCTATTGTTAAACCCATCTGGTTTATTGTAATTTTTTGTAGCATCCAGAGGAAACTTACAAAATTATTCCTCCTGTTTCCCCAGAAAATACACCAAAACATCACCTCTCTCTTCACCAGTCATAGAGCCTCATGCACTTCTCAGTGGACCACCCCATCTACTATTCCACAAGAAAAAATAGTCGGACATTCCTTCTGTCAGTTAGTCACAGATCCCTCCCCAGCTCCCACCACATAGACACATGAACACACCTGTTCCTTGCCCTGTCTCTTGTAAAGAACCATAAATTGGTTTCATTAATCTTTCTCTAAAGTTTCTGTGTTTTCAATTTTATCAATTTTGCCCTTATCTTTACCAGCTCTTTCCTTCTGCTTGCTTTGGGATTAATTTACACTTTTCTTTTTTCTAATTTCTTACATTTCTTAAAGTGGAAAGATAGATGATTGGTTTGAGATCTTTCTTCTTGTCTAATATAAGCACTTAATGCTATTAATTTCCCTCTAAGCACTGCTCTAGCTGCATGCCACAAATCTTGATAGATTGTGTATTCATTTTTATTCAATTGAAAATATTTTTAATACCCCTTGTGACTTCCTTTTTGACTTGTGGTTATTTAGATGCTTCTGGTTTAATCTCCAATATTTGAGGTTTTCCCAGATACTTTCTGTTCTGAATTTCTAGTTTAATTCCATAATGATCAGAGAAACTGTTCCTTTTCATGCCATTTTTCTCTCTGTCAATAAATGTATTCACGCCTCACTCATTCTTAAAAAGAGCCCCATCCTCTGATCCTATTTTGCCATACTGTTATTCTCTAACTCCCCTTTCCGCTTGCTGTCTCCCCTTCTTCCCTCCCATTTGCTTCTGAACCCTCTAGTTGTTCCTTTGGTTTCTTCCTGCTTTCCCAAACCTGGGCCTCTGGACTCCCATTGGTTCCATAAGCCCCTCTAGTCTTCTAGGAATTTTTCTTTTTGTTTAAAATATCCAGAGTTCATTTCATTTGCTTTTAACCAAGAATCCTGACTGACGTAGCTTAAAACCACCAGAAATTTGTCCCTTAGCCACAGCACATCATATATCCTTTCCCAGTTTCAGCATCTCATCACCATAGCAACCACATCCTGTGATACATAGCAGCAGATATACAGGCACAGTGTTACAGCAGCCAAGTGAGGGGAGCATTTCAAGAAGGAGGAGGTAATAAATTGGGGCACATTCTGTTGAGAGGTCAAGGAATGTGAAGGCTAAAAATGACCATTTGGTTTGGCAATGTGGCGGTCAACAGTGGTGGGGGCCATATAATTCATTATCCAAACAAGGACAGTTTCGAGGGTGAAAGGAGTCACAATTAATTAAGCCAGGCCCACATACTGTAAGTCAACATTGTAACAGGCAAACTGAGACATATGGTCTTCTGTTTTCCCAGAATAGCATCTTAGAAGAGCGGTTTTGTTGAAGTAGTAAGGTTGAAAGCCCAACTGGCGTGGGTAGAGGAGAGAATGGGAAGCAAGGAAGGAGACAGCTCCTTGGGGGAACAAGAGACTGAAGAGCAGAAGAGAGCGGGGGCAGAACCTGGAGGGGGAATGTAGGGTAGGAGTAAGCTTTTCTCTCTTTTTTTGTTAACATGAGAGATATTATGGCATGTTTCTGTTTTGATGAGGATGACCCAACAGACAGGGAGAAATGGGCGAATAGCCAGAAGAAATCTCTTGAGAAATGAAGATGAAGGGATGCAGTGAATGAGAGGGGTTGGCTGCAGACAGGAACAGGGACACTGCACCCACCCAAACAAAAAGAGCATCTGTTGTGGGTTAAATTGTGTCCCCTAGAAGCCATGTTGTAGTCCTAACCTTTGGGATCTGTGAATGTGACCTTATTTGGAAACAGGCTCTTTGCAGACGTAATTAAGTTTCGATGAGGCATTAGGATAAGGTGGGCCCTATTCCAATATGACGACAGTCTTTCTAAAAAGAGACAACAGAAATATAGACACAGACACACAGGAAGAATGCCCTGGTCTCTCTGGCTCCTGTCCGTGTATCATCTACTGAGGTTCTTGCGCATCCCTGAGCCCCATCTTTGGTACCACACCCAAGGTCTGACAGACTGCTTCTTCAGGCTACAGTCACACCACGATCACGTCGGCCCCCAGATGCTTTGGGCTCTGCACACTAGAGCCCTTCCCAGGGCAGGGTCTGTGTCCAGGCCCCAGGACCAATGTTGGGACAGTGGTCAGTCCCTCCTCGGGACTCCTGCAGCAAACACGACCCATCTCCATTTATTACTTCTCAGGCTCACATCTTATAGGTGCTTTTACATCTTGTAACATGTGTCCTGTTCCCAAGGTGGCCTCAGAGCCTGCAGAGTCCGACATGACTCCAGCTGCTCCCAAGTCCCCAGCTTTTTTCTCTTTAAATAACCTGGTGCGAGCTGTCAGCCCTGTCACATTCTCTCCCGCTCATGGCATTTTTGTCTAAGCTAATTATTTCATTATATCATTCTTCTATGGGCAAGTCAGCTTTCCAATTGATCCTGTTGCTTATAAAGTGCCTCATTAGCTACCACCATGGCTCAGTTATCCGGTCCCCAGGGCCGTGCTGTGCGTGTGAGCGACACGCGCGGGGTCCTGGAGCTCTGTGGGGCCAGACCTGCTCCGATGTCACCCCCTTGGGGGAGCCCAGGGAGGCAGGTGCAACATCCAGAAGCACAGTGAACGATGCTGTGTGCCTGTGCTTTATGGCCTCCCACCCACTGTCATTGCTTTGTGAACCCTGGGCGGCGACTGGTTTGCTGGATTCTGTGGGTGAAATGCTCCAAAATGCAGTGTCACCCCTCCAACTGATGGGAGAGGTGTCATGTGCTTAAAACTGTGCCCAGGGTGGAGGTTGACTTTGAAGAGTATCAAGTCATCTTGTCTTCCCCAGCACAGAGCCCCAGGCCCAGTAATTAGTGCATGCAGGCGTGAGGGTGTGCATGCAGGCATGAGAGTGTGCATGTAGCTGTGAGAGCGGCCTAAGAGAAAGAGAGTGGAGGAAGGCACTGGGAAGCAAGACGAGGGAGAAAGGGGCTGGGGAGGAAGGAGGGAAAAAAGGAGTTAATCGAGCACATCCTCTCGCATAGTTTACAAGAATACCTCCTTTTAGTAAGATCCCGGCGTGTTCAGGAGTCACCTCTCGGAGCGCCTTCGGGTTCGCAAACCCACTGCATTTATTCCTTCCTCCAGCCAGGGTCTGGGTTTCAATTAACTCAAGGTAAAGCTTAATATTGTATTCAGCCTTGGCTTTCACGCACCTGAGGACAAGCCTACTGAGGTGTGAAGAAGATTAAATTAAGAAACAGGACATCATGTTGGACTCTAATAAGAAGGAAGGACCCACCAGAGACTCTGAATGGTAGTTACACACGCAGGCCATCTGCAGAGGGAGGAACCGGAGCTCCTGTCTCCTGCGAAGTTTCTCTCCTTCTGATCATTCTGTTTATTCAACTGATGTCCCATAACAAACAGAGAGTATAAACTATTCAAATAGAATCCTGTGTGGCTGTAATCCCATAGGAGTTGAGCTACGGAAGATGCTAACTTTGAAATGAGGTTAAAACAGGGAGACAATTTCCTTCTCCTCCCCCACCAGGCGAGCTCCTGTCCGGACGGATGTCGGGGGCTGTGACTCCCCGAGACGCCTGGCAACATCTTCCACTTTGTGCCAAAGTCTCGCCCTCTTTCCAAGATTCCCTCGAGGAAGGGGTTTGTAGGTGATTTTCAGAGGTTCTCAGTTAATAAGAAAGCGAGAAGTGTCGTTCTGATTGGCTTATCTGTTGGGAGTGCCGAGCATCTGGTTGTCAATGTAACCTGAATTCCCAGGGCTTGCCAACCAGGCAGCAGAAATGCAGAAATTCAGCAAAACGATACTGACAAAGACCTCCCGCTCCTCGAAACAGCCTTGTGACTCAGGATCCAAATTCCTCCTCCAAACATCCCCACTTACTTCTGGGAGCTCCAGGGGTCCCTCGTGTTCTCAGGATGCTGTGCTCCATCCAAGGGGCCTCGTGCAGGCAGTTGGCCACAGGGCTGGTGCTCCATGTGAGAAGATGGATCCTGGCCAGTGCCCAGTCCCCAGGACACCAGGGCTGCCCAAGTTTCCTGCACAGAGTGCTCCCTTTGCTCTTTCTCTGCCAGGACTCAAGAATGTGTCGGGGGGTCCTGGAGGCCCCTCGTCCCTCAGCTGCACGGCTGCTGTCTCCACAACTCAAGGCCTCTGGGAGCTGTGACTGCAAGGTCATCCTTTAGGGTTCAAATGTGGCCCATGGAGCTGAGCTGGGGAAGAGAAGGGTCCCCACGCTGTCCCCTCCACCTCCCGTCTCCACCCAGGCCCTCACTTAGACTCCTTTCCTCCACTTCGCCCTTACAGAATAATCCGTGAAAAACAGCAGCCTGGGACCTTGGCCACACCCACACCTCAGAGGCCCATGGCTGGACCCCAGTTAGGCTGCGGCCAGATGCCTGGTCCACAGAGTAAAAGGAGCCATTGTTAGTGTGGGACAGGGGAGAGCAGAGGGCAAGACCTCTATCCATCTGCCTCAACAGTAACCACTGGGAAACCCTTGACCTTGGACTCAGAGAGGTGGACCAAGGGCCGGTCACAATACTTGCACACCTGCTAGGGGAATGATGTAAGGAGCAGGAACATATCGGCAAATAAAGCAGCGATTATAACATGCTATACAAGTGCCAGCAACTGTCATGACTAATAATGACACTGATAAAAGATTAATAGCAATGGATCAGAATACTCCAGAAGAAACTTCATTGGATGAGCTTATTCTCCCCATTATGCAAAGAAGACAACAATCAAAGACACGTCTCAGGATCAGGAGGCACAGCTACTCAAACTCCATTTCCCTACTCCCCAGAACAGGACCAACGATGGGGCGCGGCCAGGGTGTGTGTTTCTGATAAGCTGGTAGAACTGGGTGGCGCTTAAGTTGTGGGGGGAGTAGGGACCTCTTGGGTAAAAATACAACCTAACAGAGTCCACCATTGCGTTAGTCTCCTACGGCTGCCATAACAAGGTACCGTGGACTAGGGGGCTGACACAATGGAGGTATTTCCTCACAGTCCTGGAGGCTGGAAGGTCAAGATCAAGGTGTCAGCAGAGTTGGTTCCTCCTGAGGCCTCTCTCCTTGGCTTGTAGATGATGCCTTCTCGCTGTGTCTTCACATGCTTTTCCTTCTGTGTGTGCCTGTGTCCTAACGTCCTCTTCCTATAAGGACCCCAGTCACATTGGATGGGGACCCACCTCAATGACCTCATTTAACTTTAACAACCTGTTTAAAGACTCTGTCTCCAGCCAACAATCACATTCTGAAGTCCTAGGGACATCTGAATCTAGGGAGGACGCTATTCAACCCATCACAACCATTATTATTTCATCTTTCCGCAACCAAGTGAAAAGGTTATTAAAGAGAAGAAAACCGAGCACCAAAAATATTCAATAACCACCTGGGGACTTCAGAACTCGCTGCCTGGAGGGGAGGGGATCAGGAGACCATCCCCCCAGCTGTGCCAAGGTCAAGGTCTCCTGGGGTAGCCCAGCCAATGACTGAGCACAGCAGGGGGAGAAGAGCCTGGCCATTTCCACCAACACGGGCCGCCCCTAAGGGGCAGGTCTGCCCCGGGGCCCCACTGGACCAGCAGGGACTTTGTAGGGTCTGTATCGTGTGTGGTCTGAGAGTTCCCCCTCCCCCATCCCCACACCTCTGTCTTTTCACGGTTGTTTCTCCCCAATAAACCTCTTGTTCTCCTCACTCCATCTCAGACCCCAAGACGGTAAGCAACCCCAGACTGTCAGGTCACCCGTGACGTGATGTCTGCAAACAGGCAAGCACATCGCAGGAAGACTCCCCCTCCAAACGAACTTCCCCTTGGCACTCAGTCATCCTCCGAGGTTTGGGTTGGTGGGGAGGGACTGGGGTGTCAGACACGTGTTGCATATCATAAACCCCTTAAAAACGCTGAAACTCGATTCAAACTGATATTCTCATTGGCTTTGGGGACACATAGACTTTTTCTGGAGTTATGCATGGGAGAGCAGTCACGTGATTGTGACAGAAGAAAGTAGGGAGCAGAGGGTGGGGTGGGAGGAGGGTTCTGTGCATCAGTGCTGGACTTTTGAAGACCCAAGCTCGGGGTCCCTCACAGCACAGCCCCCTTCCAAGGCCCTGGGTGTGGGGAGGGGTTGGGGTCCAGGCAGTGTGCTCATGCAGACATGCACTTTTGTGAGACTAGCCAAAGGAAGCCACTCATTGTGTTCTTTTTCTTAACAAGGGACCCTCCAATTGTATAAACTTCCGGCCCCAAAAAACTTCGATCTGGCCCCACTTTTCACAAATATCTTTTTGGACATTTTTAAATTACGCCACGTGCACATCTTACACCTGGTGATATGTTTTCATTGCTATGTTACAACCCGGAACGAACAGGACAGGGTAAAGAAAGGGAAGGAAATTAACATGGTTCAATGGCCAGAGAAAGGTCGGGATGGAGAAATAAGGGGACAGGCTGGAGAGAAAAGGAGAGTTATTGCAAATCAAAACGTAAAATGAAATGACCCACAAGCCTCTTTTAGGAATGTCTGCTCTAGGAAGAAAACAGGGGGTGCTCTCCTGGGGGACACCCCACAAAATTACACGACAAAGCAAAGTGGAAGAAAACCGGCAGTGAAGGCACCTTTCCTGACCTCTTTCAGGATGCATTTGCGTCTCTCGGGGAACTTGGGCCACAAATATGGAAGCACAGAATGCTGAACCTCGAAAACAGCCAAGCTGCCCCAAGATGTCGACTTGTGCTCCGGCCACTTGGAAAGCGACTCACAGACTCTCCCTCTGGCTGAGGGCTGCTCACAGACGCTGCAGCGCGCCGCTGGGGTCCCAGACAATCTACAAGCCTGGCAGGTGTTTGGGGGCATTGAAAGGAACTTAATTACTCCCATCAATTTTCCTTTTACGAAGCCCTTCATAAGCGGATTTCGCAAAAAGAGTATTAGAGCTTTTCAATAAAAAGGCCGTCTTGCAATTCTCATGCGAGTGAGAATGGGGAGGCAGACCCCGTCGGATGTCCAGTTTTCCCAGGCAACGAAGACAATATCAGACTGTGTTCTAGTCCAGGCTGCACCCCCAACCAATCAAACAGGGGGCTTTGGGCTTCTCGCTCAACCCCTCCTCATCGCAATTTCCCTATCCTCAGAAAGGAATAATGCCATTTTTTGAGAAGCTCAAATGAAATAATGCCTTTGAGAGAGCTGTGAAAAACATCTAGTACTTACGAACATAACATTTTTACCATTAAGGTCTTTGTGTTTTGATGTGCGAATGGTGGTTGTAACTTAACCTAGAATTATACTGGAGCCAAGAGCAAAGTTTTCTAGATAAATTCTCCCTGGGGAGATCATAATTCTCTTGTAAAGTCAGTGCCTCATCTGATGTCATCTCATTTCTGTGCTTGTATCCATTTGTCTTCCTCATCTTTCCAGCCCTTTGATTTCATCAGGTTGGGTCTCACACGGCCCATATTTCACTGCTTTCCTCTTTCTTCATAATTCAGTCCTGCTTGCTAGATTCATTGCTTCGTTCAGCAAATTGCACAGACCATCCGACAGGCCCCGTGCTAGACAGGAGACTCGTGGGGAAAACATCCAGGCAAATGCTGATTATGACACAGCAAAATAATGGCCGAGGTGGGGCTAGGCACCGCTGGCTCTGAGAATGCGACAGAGCTGTGACTGGTGAGCACAACTATGTAGGTTTCATTAGTATCTTTTTATTTCTCTTTTCTGAATGCTTGGAATTTGCACACATCTTTGAGGTGACCAGACTTTGATGAGTTTGTTGAAAATGAATTGGAAAACAGAGAGGCATAGTTTGAAATAAACACATTTCTAATATTGTTGGGAGCGCTGAGTTGATTCCGACTCCCAGGGACCCTGGGGACAGCAGAGTGGAACCCTGCCTGGTCTTTTTGCGCCATCCTCTCACCTTCTGGCCTCTATCAGACAATGCTCCACTACTATTCACAGGGTTTCCATTGTCAATTTTTCAGAAGTGGGCGGCCAGGTCCTTCTTCCTAGTCTGGAAGCTCCACTGAAACCTGTCCACCATGAGTGACCCTGCTGGTATTTGAAATCCTGGTGGAGTAGCTTTCAGCATGAGAGCAACATGCAGTCGCCACAGTGTGACACCCGACAGATGGGTGGTGTGGTTCCCTGATAGGGACACGAACCTGGGCCTCCACGGCAAGAGCAGCGAATCTTAACCACTAGACCACCAGGGCTGGCTGGGTCTAATAGAGTATTAGCAATTTAAGTAGGTGGTAATCCAAGGACACTTAACTTTCCTAGAGCATCAAATGCGATGTAACAAGGCATGACTCAAAAGTGGAAACAAAGGCAGGTATTACAATAAAACTAGACAGAAAGGTGGTCGGCGAATGGTGATCTTTAACTAGTTGAGATCAAGGTCCTTCTTGAGGATTTATGCCCCCAAATTTTCATTTCATAGGATCGACAGCTCTGTAAGTTGATTGCTTGTTAGAACACTTGTAGTAACTTTTAGAACTCAGGCATTGTGTTTAATGTGAAATTATTTTACTAAGAATGCACTGTCACAGAACACTAGGTTCCTAAGTGACTGAAACAAGCGTGTTGGACCGTCACTGTTGACTTGACCGCTTGCTGTTTTGGGAAGTGACAGTTCCGAAAGCGCAATCACCAACCGTTAGGAAAAATGAAGTGGAACTCCAAGCTTCATGCCACATGTGAAAAACCTAACCAGGAAAAGATTCATTTAGGTTCTACACTGGAAGGACAGGCCCTCCCTGGTCTGCCCACTCCAGGAACTTGAATCTCAACTCTACTCACTAGTTAGGGTCACCTAGTTAGGACTCTTCATCTTGATCCCAAGACCTGAGTTCAAATCTCAGCTCTGTTACTCCCCAACCCTGCAGGCTAATTATGTAACTTCTCTGAGCTTTCATTTTTCCAACTAAACTGGAAATAAAAGTGTCTAGTTTCAGGGTTGCTGTGGGAATTCATTGCGCTATCGTGAGCTAAGCCCAATGGCTCTTGGTAAGTGCTCAATAAAAGATAAATATTATTATAAGAGAGAGGGATTGTTATGAATTAATGCTCCCTGAAGGAGTTCCCTTAACACAAAAAGTTGCCAAGATAGCAGAAAGGATTGGTATAGCATGAAGGGTACACATTAAGTATGATAATGTCCACAACAAAGGACAAATTATTAATAAAAAATCCCTCTGCCCAGCTCCTGTCAAGCAGATTCTCTTTCTAGTTCCTTCTTCGAGCTCTATTGAAGTCATGATATCCTTCTGTGACCCACAACTATGCATGCATCCTTGCAGCAAGAATTTAATACAAATGGCAGCCCTTCCCAATCTTGCTGGCTCATTCTCTCTTTCACCTGCTTGGTGTTCACAGATCAAGTACAGGCCCTAAGTTGTCATCACATATGTTTCTATAGCTTAAGATTCTTTGGTCCCTAAAGGCTGCTACGCAGATCAACACAGCACGGGAACCTGAGGAAATTCGTTATTCTCCCACGAATGCTCGGTGGAAGACGAGCTGTCATGCTTTGGGGAGTAGCTCTCTGCTTTTCCACACCTTCCAAGAAGCTGGGGGGGAACGGAAGTAGTTAGATGGACTGCCCATTGTGTGTTTGTGTCTTTGTGTGTGTGTGTGTTTTAATGGAAAGAGAATTTCCAGATTAGGTTCTGTGTTCCCTAACTGCAGAGGTCCCAGTTACTTCCTGTGTGTGTCTTCATCAAACATTCATCACTCCACCCCACTGCAATGGCAGCCTGAGATTTCACTTTAAAGATTAGAGTTAACACTTGTTTGAAAGTTGCTGTGCTGCTGACCAGACAAGGATGATATATATATATGGCTTTCTAAGTGTTAAGTGGAATTTGGGGTCTCTCTGTGAGTCTCTGTGACTTGGCGTTTATTGTTTATACGTTGGCTTGCTATTTGCATAGTTCTGTGCCATGTGGTTGTAGCATCCAAACCATGCTTCAAAACGTGCATTTCTAACACATAGAATTCTGTCCCCTTTACCATGCTTTTCAAAGTACTCCCTCTTTTTAAACACAAAACAAAGATCTGGATATAGTCACTATTTGGAAACATTACCTATTTCTGCAGACACAGATTTATTTTCCTGTTATCACTATTAATGAAATATATCCAGCATAAGCTTAGGTCTCAAATGTTCTCTCTCCGACAAAAGAGAGATAATATCCGAGAGAAAAGGCTTGTGTTTACAACAAGCAATTTCAGGGATGATTCCTAGAGTCAGCTCCTATGGAAAGGACCCAGCTAATTAGCTCAAAGCAAAAGCCAGAAGGAGGTCTTCAAATTTGCCTCCATCATCAGAACGCTTGCTGCCCTGGGTCTCTGTTGACACTTGACGGAGAAGCCTCTGTTCTAATGGTCCCTCCTGCTCACCAGTTTTGCGTGTGATCACCAGGCTGCAGCCTCTCTTAATCTCCAAGGTGATCCTGGACAGTCAGAGTCTTCCTCCTATTAACAGCCCTGGCTGTAATTTACTGTGCTGTTTTGTATGCTGCAATTTCCAGCACTGCTATAAATTCTGTCTCTAATCTCAGGCTCAGAGAAGTCTTCCTCCATCTTGCCACCACTGCACAAACGTCTGTGGAGCCTGCGTTTAATAAACAAAGAGTGACTGGCAGAGGGCCAGGGAAGAAAAATGGTGAACAGTGTGAAATTTGTCTTGGCTAGCCCTCTCTCTTCCATCCCAGTGATCCCCCCGCCCCCCCCCCACTACTACACTAACCAGAATTTTTATTTTGCCTTAACTCACTCAGTGCCTAACGAAAATGTTAAATAAATTTATCCATACAAAAATATGTGACATAATGTGGTAACCTGCCGAGGGGTGTATGAGTTTTGAAATCTGAAGTTTAGGGGTTAATTAAAAGTAGTGGTTTTTAACATATGTTGGCTTTCTTGAGAGAGAGAGAGAAAAAAAGTTCCTTGAATAAAAGTTGGGAAAATGATGGCTTGGAAAGGTCTAGGACTTCTCAGAATCATTAGCGTGCTAATGTGAATTGTGTATCTCCAAGAGGGAGCTAGAGTGTCCATCGTTTCCCAAATCTCTTTGACCACAAATCCCTTTTTGGAAAGAATATTTCAAGGGACAAGTTGTTGAGATGATTGGCTCCAAAAATACTGATCCAAGAGACACATTTCTAAAGATAAAATGACAGTGGTAAGGAGATCTTAAAGGTGTAATCGCCTTCCTGATCATTTACTTGATGTGGAAAGAAATATGGCCCAAGTTGAGAATATAGTGGACTCATGGGCAGTGGCCAATGGCTTAACTGGATGGGCAGTGGCCTGGAAGGTGGAAGGCTGAAAGTTCAGGAGCTCCATTAGAAAGACTGGAGATGAGATGTCTGAGAGAGAAGCATGTGGGTGAGCCTACAGAAGGGGACAAGGGCAAAGATCTTTGTACCCCATGTTAACACCCATCAGAGAGCACCCGCCATAGAAAAGGCGTTAGACAACCAAGCAAAAGGAACGATGCGACCAGTGAATGTCGTCCAGCCTCAAGCCTGTCCAAGTCCTCAGATGGCGTTGGCTGAGGCCTTGCAAGCAGTGGGAAAACCATGCTCAGAATGTATGTCAATTCCAGCCTAGACAAATCCCTTTCCGGAGTGTCAGGGTTTCAATGCAATCAACTTGCCCCCAGGTGGCTGATTGGACTGAAATCATGCCACATTAGGGGCTCAGCATTGATTTTTGTGGTTGGCAGATTTGACACTTGGCAGCGGCAGCAGCTGGATTAGCCTTGGGGAATGACAGCCCCCTGCTGTTGAGCCATGCATGGCCTCCATCCCTGCCACCCTTGCTGTTCCTTTTGTGAACCCATTGGGCCAGCACTGGGGCTAATGGGGGAAAGCATGGCTGCAAAGGCCATCACTTCTGTGTCACCTGCAGCACACAGTCCCAAGCTTGTGCACATGGGACCCTTGACTGAGCACTTAGATCCTGTCCACCTGGAATTCTCTAGGTCTGCTCAACCATCATGCCTTCTCCAGCGTCCTACCTCACAGCTACCCTCCCCTACCAACACTGCCCATCCCCATTCCTTGGTTTATTGTTCTTTCTTCCTTCACTCCCATCCAACAGTCTCTATAATGTACTTATTGCTTTCTTTATTGTCTGTCTCCCCATCCAGCTCCATTAGAGCAAGTACTTTCCCCTCCTCCAGTCTCTGCTGTATCCTTAAGGCTTAGAACAGTGCCTGTTACATGGTAGGTGCCCAATAAATCATTGTTGAATGAAAGAATGACTGTTTGGGACCTGCTGGTCAGTTCATGAACCCACTGGGCCCGGATCTGGACAGCACAGTGCCCTGATGCCTTAGATGTGAATGCTGTCCAGACTCACGGGCAAGACCTGGCTGCCGGCCCAAAGCTAGGGACCAATCTAGTGGTGGAAATGGCCGGAGCTGGCCGGAGCTGGTTCCCTCAGTGAGAAGGTTGATACATTTCTTGTCATTTGTGTAGAGCACTCAATATGGGTCAGATGAGATCAAAGAATACAGTTGTCCTGGAAAACCTGCAGCCAGGCAGGTGGGGGCATTATACCGGTGGCTGAAGATAATGGTAAGGTCACGGAGGACGGGGAATGGGGACCACTAAGAACCACTGACAGAACAGATGGGATGTATCACCCCAGCACCTTGCTCCCTTGCCCTCAAACTGTTCAACTGGCTTCCCAGCTGCCGTGGGGATGAGCTCAGCTCTTTGGGAGGGCCTCGTCTGGATCATCACAAAATTGCTTGCTTCGGACAGAATCATTACAGACTGGTCCAGCAGCTCCAACTCCAAGGCCAACAACTCGAAGCCAGTGACGCTGAGATCTGGCCCAGCTGCCGCCCAGCCCCATCCTGCTGAGGCAGGCAGGGCATTGTCTGAGCGCTCAGTGTATGCCTAGAGGAGTAAAGGCTGTCGAACGCGCAGGACTAGCTTCATGGGCATGTGACCTATGCAGGCACACAGGGCCCTGTGCCCAGAAGGGCCCATGCTTGGTTTAATGCTCTGCTGTTGCCATTTCAAAATTCTTAATAATTTTTGAACCAGGGGCCCTGCATTTTCATTTTGCACTGGGACAAGCAAATGACGTAGCCTGTCTCATAAACGCATACCAAGCTTCTTCTCATAGATGGTACAAATGCGAGAGATTCTCCCATTTCTTCACTTCCAGTCACTGGGGATGGAAAAATGTCCCCTGTTCAAATGACCAGCACTAGGAGATCTATATGGCCAGAAAACCAAATAGCTCATACAAGTCAGATAATGAGACGCGAGATGACTAGTATTGGAGATAGTCTACAGTAAATGGTCACCTACTGTGCACCAGGCGTCACAATGGACACACTCTCCAGTCTTCCCAAGATCCATGAAAGGCTGATACGCTTCTCCCCATTTACTAGGTGGAAAGACTGAGAGGCGCGCAGGACCCTCACCACTGAACAGTGCCTGGAACACACTTGTCAAATATTGAAATATTGTTTGTGCGATGGTTACATTGAATGCAGGCTTTGAGACAAGATAGCAGATGATCTATACAACACTGGGTGTGAAATGCTGGAAATTGATCATTCATTCAACAAACTTTGTTGGGCCCCTTCCAAATGCCAGGACCATGCTAGGTGCTGCGGTACCATAATAGGCCCCAAATTGCAGCTGTTTGGCAGCATTTCCTCGTATTTCAGGGGATGCGCCATGGTCCCCCGGACGAGGGGCCCTTTTGCAGTTGGGACCTACAATCAAGAAACTCCTTATCTTCCCAAAGGGAATGAGTAGATTAAGCAAATCCATCCATCACCACAGCCCAGGAACACGCATTGACCATGGCAGGTAACACAGACACACTGACAAAGATTACTCAAAGAAAAAAGCAAAGTTAGGCTGTAGAAAACCATTCAAGGAGGCAGCCAGCCCTTCGGCAGAGCAGACTAGAGGGAGCCTCTACAGCAATCTATCAATTTGGGCTTAAAGTGAACTTTGAGCTATTGCATTAGAGCCAAGGCTTAGATTTATTCCCAAATAGCTCACAGAGGCTTTTAAAACGTGCTATATTCCTAGTGCAATCTCCATAGGATAAAAACAACGGGAAATAGAGAGAAGATCAGCAGAAATTGGCGGAAGAGAAAACTAGATGGCTCAGCACTGAAATAATGCCCTTTTGTAACATGGGACAAGGGTTGTCACCATCACTCAGTGACGAGGACATGGAGCACAATGAACAGTCTTCCTGGTTGTTGTACACGATTCTATCTAGTCATGGTACCATCACCAGAGTATGGTTCTTAACTCAGTAGCATCAACAAAATCTTTCATCATTTCATGCAGCCTCTATTAAGGACACCCACCAGGCATTGACACATAGTCCCCTCGCCATGGAGGATCTTAAGTAGTAATTAGTTAATTAGTTAATTTCCTTTAAGAATTCTGTCTTGCATGCCAGCCAGGTGGCGTAGTGGTTAAGTTCAGGCACTCCACTTCAGCGGCCCAGGGTTCGCTGGTTCAGATCCCAGGCACGGATCTACACACTGCTTATTAAGCCATGCTGTGGCAGGCATCCCACATATAATGTAGAGGAAGATGGGCACAGATGTTAGCTCAGGGCCAGTCTTCCTCAGCAAAAAAAAGGAAGATTGGTGGTGGATGTTAGCTCAGGGCTAATCTTCCTCAAAAAAATAAAAAAGAATTCTGTCTTCACAAGACATCACTATGCCCTCATTATAACTGACGACTTCATGGAGCATGGAACAGATCCGAAGCAGCCAAAACACCAGAAATATAACTTTAGTAAAACGGATCGAAACAAACATTTTGAAAATTGCAGAATTCATTCAGTAAGATGTTACCATTTTCCTAATACTTTTCCTGTCTTCACCTCAGAATCCCATCTCTCTGAGAACTTCTAACCTATTTTCTCTCTCCAATATAAGTGAAAATTGCCTCATTTTTTGTGATCCATTTATTGGATGATCAGTAACCTGAGACATTTTTTCGTAAGTTTACGATCCATTTGGATTTCTTCTTTTGTGAATTTCCTCCTTACAATCTTCACCAATTTTTCTTTGGGTCGTTGTTTTTCTTGTCGACATGCCTGTCAGATATGATTCAAACGTTTTCTCCAGTTTCTACGGGTCTTCTAAATTTTTAACATCTCCTACCATTCAGAAGTTTGGTGATGCTCTTGTTTTATTTTGGTTTAGTTTGGTTTCTTAAGTTTCATGCTGTTAAATATTAATAATGTTAGCCTTGGTGTCATGCTAAGAATGGCCCTTCTCAACCCAGAATGATAAACACGCTTTGTGTAAGAGGTTATACTCTTTGTTTGTTTTTGTTGGGGAGGAGAAGGCCATTTGTCATTAATTTGCTCTTTAATTCCGAAGTATGAATCACGGCTTTGAGAGCAAGAAACAAACTCAGTTATGTGGCTCAGACTTCATGTGAGTAAAGATCATTGTGACCTTTTAGCAGAGCAGGCTGGAGCAATTAAGTGACTGGGGCAAATCCCGTGTCCCGTGTCCCTTGTCTAGTGACAGCAAGAGAAATTTGGGACCCAGACACTGCTTCCTAGTGTGGGTTATGCTTGCCACACCGCCGCCATGAATCTCTGCTTTGATGAAGTCCCCTTGGCTCTACTCCCCCTCCCAGCAGAGATGAAGACCCCCCAGCAATAACAGGTTCACCATTCGTTCCACACCATCACCTGCAAGGACAAGCAGCATTTGTGCCTCCCGCACGGCCAAATCACCAACGTGAGGAAACAGCCATGGAAGTCCTCAGATTCTAATCAGACCCTCTCTTGGGAGCCAGGGGACGGTGGCAACTCAGGTCCCTCCCTGCCTGCCTGTGCCCCAGCGTTCCATCTACTTGCCTCCTCTCTCAGATATTCCAAGTGCAACTCCCAAAGCTCCATCGCCAAGACAAGCCAGTTCTGAAATTGTCTTGACATTCATCCATAGCAGAGGTTCCAGCGAAGCAAACCACAAATGATTCTTCCAGTCTTTTCATTATCGTTTACTGGAATTCTATTTTGCTGACCATGGCTTGAATTAGATAGATTTATAAAATATTTCAGTATGCAAAGATTTTCAATTTAGTGGAATCTGAACTGCAATCGGTCTTTTTTTTTTAAGGATCTTCAAGATATTTAATAATTCTCTCCACTGCCCCTTGAGAAAATTCATTCACTTATTCAAAAATAAAATCAAACCCACGTATTCTGAGCACTTACTCTGTATCTCAAACCATGGTCAACGTGTTGCAAATTTGGTCCCTGTATTCGGGTCCTTTGCAATGTGACTTGATAGTCCCACCCATCAAGAAGTAGGGTTTAGGAGCTGGGCTGGTGGCAGTGTTTGTGTTCACATGCGCCACTTTGCAGCCCAGGGTTCGTGGGTTTGGATCCCAGGCATAGACCTATACCTCTCGTCAAGCCAGGCTGTGGCAGCAACCCACATACAAAATAGAGGAAGACTGGCACAGATGTTAGCTCAGGGACAATCTTCCTCAAGCAAAAAGAGGAAGATTGGTAACAAATGTTAGCTCAGGGCAAATCTTCCTCACCAAAAAAATTTTTAAAAAAAAGTGGAATCTATTCTCTTGCCCTTGAATCTGAGCTGGTCTTGCAACAAGCTTTGGTCAATAGGGTGTGTCAGAGGTGACACAGTGCCAGTTCCATGGGGGCCTGTAGATTTTCTCTCTCTCAAAACCCTGCCGTCACCATGCTAACAAGCCCAGGCTAGTCTGCTGGAGTGATGTGGGGGGCTTCAAGCAGCAAAGCCAAATCACCCCAATCGTCCCCGCTGAGGATCCACATGAGGCAAGAGCCCAGCCAAGCTCAGCAGAACCACTGAGCTAAGCCCAGCTCAGGTCAGCCAACTGACCCAGTGGACCTGTAGACTCTTAAGCAAAATTAGAATCTATTGTTATATGCCACTGAGGTTTTCCGGTTGTCTATTACCCAGCATCTTTCTAGAAACATATAATTGATGTTAATATTGACATTGATAGTTTGGAAATTTATATCAATGGTGTATCTTCAAGACATAGAAGCACAACCAACACCTGCCCTCCTGGAAGGTGCTGTCTAGTGAGGGACACAGATCTGTAAAGCAGCACCCAGGATGGAGTGCCATGTGCCCTGGGAGAAAGCCATGAACAGCATCCTCTGGTGGCCTGGAAAGGGGCCGCCCTCAGAGGTCAGGGGATCACAGAATACTTCCCAGGGCTCTGGAGACACATCTTGAAAGAAGACCTTTGACTTGGCATGTGCAAAGGCCCAGGGCTTGAAACAGCACACGCAGCATGGCATTTTAGTACAATCACATAGAGTGCCGTGCAGGACTGTGGTCTCGCTTGCAGCTTCCTGGAAGGCCTGAAAACGCTCAGGCACTGAGCTCCACCCCAGAGCTTCTGATTCAGGAGGCTGAGGAGGGGCCCAAGGATTTGCATTTCTAACAAGTGCCCACGTGGCACTGATGCTGCTGGGGTGAGAACCACAGGCCTGGTGGTTAAGAGCGGGAGTCTGGACTTCACCAAATGAACCCGGGATTGAGTCCTGATGGTCTCCTGCAGGCTGTGGGACTCAATTTCTCTCAGTGTCCATTTCCTCCACTGTAAAGAGGGAGTCATCATGCTGATTGCCTCCTACGGCCGATGTGAGCACTCGATGAGATAACGCATCCAAAGCCCTTCGCAGAGCTGGGCACACGGGAACATTCAGGAACATGAACCAGCACTGTTGCATGTATTATCTGAGTTATCGTCATGACGATTCTTGAGTGTCGCTGGAGCGTGGAGGAGGAACCGGCCATGCAGGGAAGGGTGAGTGGCCAGGCCAGGCCAAGAGGGGCCCTGGGCGTGAGCTTCTTCCAAAGGTTAACAAGCCTTAGAGGGTCATCCGGTGGGTGTAGCACAATTAGACTCATGTTTCAGAAAGATCACTTGGGCGGTGGAATGAAGGATGAGCTGGTGGAGAAAGGTGAGCCAGGCGGCAGCAAAAGCTGCTGGAAAGGAACCTGGTCGTGTCTGCGCCCACCTTGATGAGGGATGGGAGCAGAGAAAGACAGATGCGAGTGACAGGCACTGCCCTCCTTTAACACACCAGGAGCAGGTGCTACAAAACCTCCTTCCACGTTGGACGCCACGTAGGTGTCTAATGGGAATGTCACAGTTAACGCAGCCAAGGCAGACTCCGGATCCCGCGCCAACCCCTGACGCATGCCCCTCTCCCCTCTGCCAGTCTGTCCCCTTCAGGAAATGGGCACCAAGGTTCCACAGGGTTCCAGGCCAAAAGTCTCAGAGTCCTCTCCTCTGTCCCTCCCTCCCTCCTTCTCTTCTTCCCTCTCCCCCTCTTCCTCTGCAGCTTCTCCTCCTCTTTCTTCTTTCTTCTTCTTCTGTCTCCTTCTGTCTCTCCCTCGCTCTCCTCCCATTCCATCCTTCAGCAAATCCTACCTGTCCAACCTGTACAACCCAACCAGAACTCACCCATCTCTGACCACCTCCTCTGCTCTCACTCTAAGTCAAACTCCCATCACCTCTTTCCCAAATTACTCTAGCTTCCTCCTTACCATTTTCTCTGTTTCCACTCCTCCCTCGAATCAACTCTCCAAATGGCAGCCAGAATGATGCCTTTAAAATCAGAATCTGATCAGTTCCAATGAGGCCCCATCAGACTCACAACCTGAGAAGTCCTTATCATGGTCCACGAGGCCTCTCCAGACGTTTCACACCCCTGCCCTCCCTCTGCTGTGCTCTGGTCACGCTGACTCTCTCTCTGTGCCTCCAACTCCATACACGCACCCCTGGGCCTTTGTATCTGCTGTTTGCTCAGTCAAGACGGCTCTTCCACAGGTGGATGCACCACTCATACCCTCTCTTCATTCACGTCTCTTTCCATATCTCCTTCCCTCCATCAAAACCTTTCCTGACCATCTGATCTAAAACAGCACCCTTTATCACTCTCTCTCCTCCTCCCACAGCCTTCTTGGCTCTCACTGGGTTCATCACTGCCTTGTTTACTTGCTTACAGTCTCCTGCCTGGCTTACATGAAACTCGGTAGGTCAGAAACTGGGCTCCATTTAGGGTTTACCTTCAGCGATTGGACAGCGCCTGGAATCATCGGCCGTCGGCCATCATCATTGAATGCATCCTTGAAAGACTGAGCACACGCCCCAACATGATGGAGCAGACCCACACTCATGGATCGGAGTCTTCTCTTTCTCTCAGGCCCGAAGAGAGGTGCCACGTCAGCCACCACAACATTGGGTCTGTTTAGTCTAACTCAAGTTCTGGAAGGTCACCAGGCTTTTATGAAGTTTGGCGTGTCTAGGGAATGAGTACCATTTGCCAGTATCCCAAGTGAGACCTCATCAATTAGCATAGCCTGGGGGACAGTCAAATTTCATCATTGGGATTCATGTGAAGGGGCAAAATATATATCTCATTATACAACTTATTTGCTTTTCGCTCCAGCTTTCCTGACAGCGGAGAAATCCCATTTGGATGGTTTCGTGACTCGGAGGCAGCCCTCCAGCTCCCTTCTCCACCCAGGTCCCAGCGTCAGAAATGATGAATGGAAGGTCAGGGGAGAAGCTGGTGTTTATTTGACTAAATGCTCCAAGTTCCTAAGCAACAAGGAGAACAGGCTGATGAAATACTCCACTATCTGCCAAGGGCAAAACCTTTAGCCGAAGGGTAGCCTCAGTGTCCATATTAATAAAGCTCAGGGTCAGAAACTGGCTGAATATTCACAGGACAAGCTCCACTCAAAGCTTCCAAACCAACCAACCATGTTTAAACCATGTTTAAAACATGTCATAGAATAAAAAGGATCAAGAGCATTATATGGTTTTAAAATTTGAGCTAAAAGGGGAAGGCATTGACGTTTTTAAAACTTGATTTAGTAATAGGTCATTTCTGATGTGTGGTCCATAGGGTGCAAACTTCAATGCCCAAAGATGTTGGACTTAAGAAGAAACCAGAGCTTCATTCTTGGTGAAGGTGGGTCTCACCAGCTTGGGGAAATCCACACGTCACCGGTGTTCAATTTTTCTTCTCCTTTCACGGTACAGTAATTGTGTGCAATGGAGAACGAAATTAGGAAGCCCCTGCAGCATTGCCCGTGTCTCCGCACCATTCGGAACTCACCATGTCGCTCTTCTTAAAGCCCAGAGACCATAATTTACAGTGCGGCAGTGTCAGACCCCGGCAGCTTGATCTTTGGCAAATGTGAAAGGCAGCGAAATATGCCACTTACACAAACACCATGACTGATCCGGGTCTCAGATTCCTAACTCACACGTCTTCAGGCTTGCTTTATTCCACGGGAAAGGTTGACTAACCTAACAAGAGCATTCTGGCCGGCTGATAGTTTCTAGAGCCAAAACGAGGATGACAGATATGACCCTGCACAAAATACAGTGCCATTCCAGGTATTTCCAGCCTCCGGACGTGTGTGACTGTCGTCAGTGCACACGGTAGACTCGAACCATTCAGCTTTAAGGAATCAAACGTTTATGGTTGTGGACTTCAAACGTGTGTTTCAGTCTCAACTGAAACTGACTTTGTTAATTTTCTATGGCTGCTGTAACAAACTTAATGGTTTAAGACAATACAACCGTATTTATTATCTAGGGTTCTGTAGGTTAGAAGTCCTACACTGGTCTTGGGGGGCCTGAGTCAAGGTGTGGGGGATGCATCCCTCCCTGGAGGCTCTGGGGAGCATGCATTTCCTTGCCTTTTCCAGCCTCCAGAGGCTGCCTGAGCGTCTTAGCTCTCACGGCCCTCTTCGCTTCTAAAGCCAGCCAACAACGGGCTGAGTCCTTCTCACAGGGCATCACTCTGCCCTGTTCCACTGTCACGTCTCTCTGAGTCTGACTTCTTTCCTGTCTCCCTCCCCGGCTTTTAAGGACCTGTGATTACATTGGGGCCCATCCGGATAATCCAGGATCATCTCCCTATTTTAAGAGCAGCTGATTAGCAACCTTAGTTCCAGATGCAGCCTTCACTCCCCTTTGTCATGTAACCCAACACATTCACAGGCCACGGATTAAGACAGGGGTTTTGGAAGGGAAGCCTTTATTCTGCCTACTACATTAACCAAATTAACCACAAAGGTACCCCACACCAGAAGATGTTTACATGCATACACACCCTGCACACACACACACACCCCCTAACATTACTTCAGGCCTAAGCTCCGGGACGAGGTGGGTAACCAGCCATCATCCAACATGAGCTCATGGGCCTTACCCAGTGCTCACCCACCCTCTTGCATCTTTGTGCCATTTAATCACAGCAAATGACTTAGGCTTCATTCATATCCGAACCTTTGACATGTCAAGAGAACAAGGTATGAAAATCCTCAGGAACATGCAAGTTTAACATATTCTTCTAGGGATAATAAAATGATGTTATAAAACACAAATTAACTTTAAAACAAAATTTCCAATGACAGAATCCTTTCATAGACACCAAATAACTTGGTAAGTAAGAGACAATGGCTTTAAACATGGTATTCTTCATTCAGTCTTTGAATAGGCATTTCTTGCGACATTTTCAATATGCTGGGCACATTGCTAGCGATGTGACAATGCCCTAGGGAGACAAGATGGCTGCCATTTTTAAGTTTACACTGGAGAGGAGAGGAGAGGGGAGGCTGATCCGGTTTTCTCACCCTTATAACAAAATACATCTACTGTTTTAGAGATCCCAAGTTGTGGAACACAGTTGTGCATCTTGGTATCATTTTTGCTCAGCCGCCTGATTATATTTACTTCCCGTGCACCATGACGTTGAGAGGTCGAGAGAGCAGCTGTTCAGCTACCTGAACAAGGGGAAGCCATGGACCCTCTCAGGGCTTCACCTCCTCACTGGTGACAAGGAGAGAATTGCACCACCGGCGGTCCCCAACTTACGATGGTTGACTTACGATTTTTTAACTTTACGATGGTGCAAAAGTGATACACATTGGGTAGAAACTGTACTTTGAATTTTGATCTTTCCCAGGCTACTGATCTGTGGGATGATGCTCTGTCGTGGTGCCAGGCAGCAACAGGGAGCTGCAGCTTCCAGCCAGCCACTCCATCACGAGGGTAAACAATGGATACACTTACCACCATGCTGTTTGTCACTTTCAGTACAGTATTCAATCCATTCCATGACATATTCAACACTTTATTATAAAACAGGCTCTGTGATAGATGATTTTGCCCAACTGTGGACTAATGTAAGTGTTCTGAGCACATTCAAGGTGGGCTGGGCTAAGCTATGATGCTCCGTAGGTTAGGCCTATTAAATGCATTTTTGACTTACCGCATTTTCAACTTACGATGAGTTTATCAGGACACAATCCCATTGTAAGTTGAGAAAGATCTGCAGTGACTTCAAGATCTCTACCAACTTCTTTGTTTACGCTTCAGGTCAGGTTAGAACAACAGAGACATTCGGGGGGAAGAAAATCCCTTTAGATGCTCCATATACCCATTAGTGACATTGCTATTAAAAAAGGGGTTGACCAGTTGTCCCCAGCCTGGACCACCCACAGGTCACAGTACCTTCTGCTGGTTAGAATGTTTAAAACAGAAAGAAGGCCAGGCAAGAACCAACCCACCCTATGCAGAATTCCTCAAGGCAGTCAGGGTGGTTCTGCCTCTGCTGGGTCCATCAATACCTGTGGCTGACTCTCCTTGGGCTTCTCCCTCCTATAGTGCCCGTAACCCAGACAGATGCATCTGGATTGAGGCTGGTCCTCTATGTCCATTTCCCCTTTAGCCTTGGGTACCTGGCATTCACCAAGCTGCTGGGGCCTCTCTGGGTGGCCTCTTAGACAGGACCAAGCTGACGCACACCAGTTGTCTCTTTGGGATGGCCCGTGATGGGTCATCAAAAGATGTTTGTGCACTCCTCATCCTGACCAGGTCCGGGAGCGCTGGTCAGTCCCAGCCCAGCCTCCTCTCTGACAGCCACAAGCTCCGGGGCTTCCTCAGGCCAAAAGGCCTGGGCATCTGGTTCTCCCAACTGTAGAGACCGCATTTCAGATCACTGAGTGGCCTCATGAGCGCTCCTGTCACTGTGGGTAAGTTGCCCCCTCCCCACTAAAGGGAAGAGGATGGCGGAGGGGGGTAAAGATTCTGTCTATGAGGGGTTGGCCTCACATGCCGTTTAGGAAATGATATCTATCATATTGGAACCATCATCAAATTTCAATTTTAGCTACCTGTTTCATTCACCTGCTCATATTTTATTCAGGGAGCTCCCTGGGGGCTTCCAGGAGCCCAAGGAAGGAGCATTTCCCCAAACAAGAAGGAGAAGAGCTCCAGGAATCCCAGTGCCCTGTCTGTCTCTGGATTTGACTCTGGCCACGTGTGCAGGTCTGGCCAACGAGAAGGAGGAGGAATGTGCCAGGGACTCCAAGAAAGATCTTCCTGACTTTTCAAAAGAGACAACCAGAATAAACAAAACGTGGCATATCCGCACAGTGGAATATTATTCGTCCGTAGGCGGGAATGACGCATGTTGTAACGTGCATGAACTTGAAAACATGATGCTAAGTGAAAAAAGCCAGACACCAAAGCCCATGTGCTGTATGATTCCTTTTATGTGAAATATCCAGAGAAAGCAAACCTATTGAGACAGAAAGCAGCTTAGTGGTTGCCAAGGCCTGGAGGGAAGGAGGAACCAGGAGTGACCGCCAATGGGTCCTGAGTTGCCATGTTGGGTGACGAAAATGTTCTGGAACTAGATAGAGGTGATGGTTGCCCAACATGATGAATATATTAAATGCTCCTGAATTGTACACTTTAAAATGGTTAAAATAGTGACTTTTGTGTGATGTGTATTTTATTGCCATTTGGAGAGAGAAAAGCAAGAAGAAGCAGGTGCTTTTCTGCTGTTTCAGTCGGCCGTGAAGGACGGTCATGCCGGAGTTGCTCCTGCGGCCATCCTGTGACCCCTGGGGGACAGGCTGGGCTCCAACCCAGCACCGAGGATAGCGGAGCACAGAGGCACCGAGAGATGGGGACCTTGATCTCTGTGCTGAGCCGGCCACACTCAATTTGGGAACATCCCAACCTCAGAGTTTCTTATTATGGAAGATTTTTAGTGTTAATGTGCCATGTAGAAGCAGAAGTCTTTGGAGTAATTATGACCTCTTTTCACACCGTTACACAATTCCCTTCTCAACTAACTGCTGATCCTAGAAAACACAGTTAGCCACGAATCACTCCCTTGAATTCCCAAAGGACAAGACACTTCTTTCCTGTCCCTTGAGAAAGTCTCCACCCAGACAGCAGAACTGAAGGACAAATTTGAAGGTGGCTATGTTGCCCAATGGATAGCGCCCTGGACTTCTAAAGAACAAATTTGATTTCACCTCCGTTCTAGGTATGATTAAACTTGTTTTGTTATGGAGGGACAGAGGAGGGGCAGGAGGGGATGAGCAGAACCCTGCTGGCTGGTTTGGTTTTCGTTTGTTTCCTGCAGCCTCCTGACTTTTTTGAGGTGCTTCTAGGGTCCAAACACATTCTGCAGAAACCCTGGAGTAAATGGCGCCCTATGACCCGAACGAGTTCAACGTGGCTGCTTTGCTCACCAGGTGGGGCACAAACGCTACAAGAAATTGCTCTCCTTTGCGTCCAGAGGTTGCTGCTGAGAATTAAAGCTAGTCTGCCTGCATCTTACATCCACCTCTTCAACCATCCTTCTATCCTCTGCCCCCAGATAAAATGACTTTGATGACATTTAAATTTGGAAATCGAAATTAAGTTTGTGACTTAGGGTGAGAATGCTCTCCGAGGGAAAGAAAAAAGATCTGATCCCGTGGGAACTCACAGGAAATGGTTCCAGGCGGACGATGGTCTGGGAGGTCGGCAGCGTGCAGAAAAGGAAAGGGAGGCGGGTCTGAGAGGAGATGATAAGAGGCAGTCGAGGCCTGTGGTAGCTGATAAATCCACCGGCCACAGCCTCCGATAGGTCGTCTCCCCGGGAAGGGCCTGGAAAGCAGCTACTCAAGGAAACACATATCGCTATCAGGCAGTGAGATTTCTGGTGATTTTCTTTTCTTTGTTCTATTTTTTTCTGATCTGCGGATATGCCCCACAATAAACATGGATTATTTTCAAAATTAAAAGAAAAAATCTTCCTTTTTAACATATTTTTAATTCACACTGTCAACAAGGCAATGTGAAAATAAGTCGTGAAGGGCTTTTGGAGAAAAAGGGCACGTTCTTTCCCACCTTCTCGCATTTTCTCAACTTTCTTGAGCATGTTTGAAGTCCTTTGGTCTATTGTGAGAGTGCTTTTCCGGCGTGCGTGGCGATGACGTTATTCTCTTCTCTCAGGATAGGAATTGGTTCCCCCGGGGAGTGCTGTCCTCAGCTCGCTGCCTAAAACCTCTACTGAAATGGCTGTAAAACATTTATTTACCTTATCTAAACGAACATTTCAGGCCGTTCAACCAAAGTCAGGGAATCACATAATTTGGAGTTTGACGTTCAAATAAAACCAACAAACCGCTGGGTGGAGAAGGGGAATAGCGCCCTTTATTTTGCATTCAAAACTCCTAAATTCGAGATATTTCCTGTGATAAATAACATCCTGTCAGTCTGGTGGGCAAATCGTCTACAGACCCATCACAGCCTCTTCTCTGATCACAAAGCGTCAACGGAGAACCACAAGATGGTTTCTTACTTGGACACGTCCATATTTAGCATTTTGCTTTGCAGAGAAGCCCTTCCTAAAATTTACTGTAAACAAAAACGCCAGCCGCATCCTGCGGTCAAAATTCCTCGAGCTTTGCCCCCACTCTTCGCATTAGCAAAGAAAAAGTCCCTTTCTGTCTGCCAGGTATTTTCAGTTTCCTTTAAAACTTTGAAATGTGCAGATTTTCATAGAGGTCCAAAGCCACCCACATGAATAGTTTTTTGTATGAAAAAACTAACCAAATTCACCATGATGATGATAATGGCAATAAAGCTGAAATATTCGACCCGCAGCGAGAATAACCTTCTGCTGTGTATCTCCTCCTGGAATGGCCTTCACGGGGGAACTGGCAGGATCCCCGCCACCCGCCTAGTCATCCCCCTAGAACATTAACGAACAGAGAATCTGTGTGCATGCGAAATCTTGAAGTTGTTGGTTTCAAATCTGAGAGTCCTGCAGCTCCCCTCCCACCATTAACTCACCACATGCTGTGTCCTCAGGGACACGGTTCCTGAAGCGGGAGAGGGAGGTGCTTGGTCCCATGCCAGTCATCTCTGATGGAGACACAGACGGGAGACGCAGAGATCAAGGAGAGACACAAAGGAGAGGGACTGGAGTGACATGTCCACAAGCCAAGACCGGCAGCTGCTTCCAGAAGCTAGGAGAGAAAGATGGCGTGGACTCTCCCTCAGACCCTCCAGAAGGAACCACCCCTGCCAACACCTTGGGTTTGGATTTCTAGCCTCCAGAACTATAAGAGGATAAATTTCTGCTGTGCTAAGCCACAGAGTTTGTGGTGAATTGTTACACCACTGTAGGAAGTTAATATGCTCCCCTGACCCGGAACCAGTCCAAACCCTGGCTTATTCTGTCTCCTTTCAGCTGCCAGCTGCCCCCAGAACCCAGCGGCCCGGCCCCAGGTCTCTTCTCCCTGGGGTCTCCTGTCTCCTCGGCGCTTCTGAGCCCTGGCCGCATTCAGAACTACAAGGAGAGTTTTAAACAGCACGGGAACCAGAGCCCCACCAAAGATCAAAGATCAGTTACATGAGTCTGCCTGGGGCGGGTGGTGGTGAGGCCAGAACACCCGAATTCTTTACCGGCCTCCAGCGGTGGTGACCTGCAGCCCAAGGGCAGGACCCTATGCTAGGCATGGGGCTCAGCTGGCGTCCACCCTACTCCCCTCCCCATACACTGCCCACCCCCGTCCCCTCTCCAACCATGCTGAGACGACTCCCTGCACCCAGGGCCTCGAATCTGAGGTTGCCTAAGCATTTCCTGGGTAGTCGGTCAAAGTGCAAAATTCGCTGGGCCCTACCCACAAAGGCAACGATTCCGCAAATCTGGGGTAGACCCAAGAATATGAGTTTTTAACAATCTTGTACTTTGTTGTGCCTTAGAATCTCCTGGGGAACTTCAGAAAAAGCCCAGTGTCCAGGCCACACCCCCAGATCAGTTGAATCAGAAACTCTAGGGGAAGCACACAGACATCAGAATTTTTAAAATTTTCCAGCTGATTCCAACATTCAGCCAGACTTGAGATTCATTGTTTTCAAAGTGCCTGCTATGTGTCAGCTACGACGATGAGGAAAACAGATGATTCATGCCCTCCTGGAGTGTATAGTCTGATAGAGGAGCCAGATATTAATCATTTAAATATACAAATAAATACACAATTCTAAACTGTGATGAGTATTGTGACGGAAA
This sequence comes from Equus asinus, assembly GCF_041296235.1. Lineage (NCBI taxonomy): Eukaryota > Metazoa > Chordata > Mammalia > Perissodactyla > Equidae > Equus > Equus asinus. The sequence continues at coordinate 6,656,885 of NC_091808.1, read as the reverse complement.
AGAATGCGGTACTATAAGAAAGACTGCCTCTCTGAGCATGAATTGGAGATAACAAGTGGAGTGTGATGGCCAGAGCATCACAAATAGAGAGAACAGCATGTGTAAAGGCCCTGCGGCAGGGGGAAATTGAATAACCAAAAGAAAGTCTGTGTGGCTAACAGGCAGTTAACAAAGTAAAGGAATGGAGGTGCCTTTTACTGAAGGGAGAAAAATAGAACAAGAACAGGTTTGAAGTGTGGGAGGTGGAGGCAGCTCAAGCTAGCTGTGCTGTGTATGTTGGGCTTGAGATGTGCGTGAGTTATTCAAATTAAGATGATAAGCAAGCAATTAAATACACCCATCTGCACAAGGATTGGAGACCCAAATCTAGCAGTCTTCACCCTGTAGAAGATACTGCAGCCACGGAAGACACCAGCACACTTGAGAATCAGCTGAGCTGCCCCTTCTCCCTGCTTGTGTCCCCCAGACAAATCCATGACAGAGTCTCTTGGATCTCATCTACCTCCCATCTCTACCCTCTCCTACCAATCAATCACATCTGCCCTGGCATCAAAGTTGTGCCTCTAATTTCTCCCATTTCTAATCCACCTTGACAATAACCTAGAACAAGCTGATCTGATCATATCCCTTCCTTTCTTGTAATGTCTCCATAACTCAGAGTCCTTCCAGAACAATCTATGACATCCTTGGCAGAAAGGTCAAAGTCTTTACTACCTGCCTCTGCTTGCTTGTCCAGCCTCATCTACACTACTCCAGATGCTTCGATGCCCAGCTCCCCAACCTCGTGGAATTACTAGCTGTCACTAGCTACCCTTCCAAGTTTCCCAGTATAGCAACATCTTTCACATGCAGCTCCCTCTGTCTGTAAAGACCCCCAACACATCTGGAATTTTGTCGGCCCAGCACCTCTCTCCTCCTTCTGGGAGATGTCCTCTTACAGCCTCCAACAGGTGGTACAGATGGGAGCTGCCATCCTCTTAGAGACCCGGCCCCTGCAGCCACGGGGTAGACCCGTGGCCAATCTGAGCCATCCCAGCACATCCCGAGGGCTTTTGAACTTGCGATCAGAGGGAGAGAGTGGCCAGGGCCTTTCTGGTGCTAAGATGAGAGGCTGTGATAATTAAGAGCTGTGAGCACCCTCATTCCAGCTGAGGCGAAGAAAGCCTTCTCCGGGCGGAAGTATTGAGGCTGATGTGAGCGATGAGAAACAGAAGGAGAATGTTCTTTCTAACTCACTGGGGGTCCAGCCCAGGATCCTTCCAACACTCGCCATGCAGACCTAATCTTGAACTGGACAACTGCCCCTTGCAGCTCAACTTGTGAATTGTACGGTATTGGTGGAGGAAAAGAAGTGGCCAGGAGGTTTGGGGACAGGTGACAGTCAGCACCCCCCAAAAGATGAGAGAGCTCAAGCCGGGGCCGTCACAGAGCCCTGGAGAGGTCCTGGGGCAGCCACTCAGTATCTGGGGTCCTGGAAATTCTGAGCCCTTTGTCCCCCAAAGCTGGAGCTTCAGGTCTGCCTGTCAAGCAAGAGCTGCCTCTGAGACCCTGTGCAGTCCGATGATTGACATGTTCTGAAAAGACAAGAGGGATGGTGAGCAGAGTGCCCGTGGCTGGTCACCGAAGCCCTCCCCGCCAGTCACTCCCGGACATCTTCACCTGCCCAGGTCTGCCCTCATGGGACCTTCTGGGATTCCCATCTGCTTCTCCCCTTCAATTTTGCAGTCCCCCATCCACCCGCCTCATTTCCTGGCATACAACACACACGGTCCCCTTGGTCCAACACCCCTTGGATTTCTGCCTTCCTGACTGGGCACAGACCAGTGCCGGGTGCCACCTGCTTGGCTCAGGATGGAAAGGACACGAGTGGGCATAGGCGTAGGGTCTGTTCCTGCACCGTGAGCCCCCTGAGCACAGAGACCATACGTCCAGGAGCTTTCTCCATCCATGCCAAAGCTGGGGCTGTCCTCTACACGCCTTCCAGAATCTAGTCCTTGCCTAGTGGTATAGTTCCTGCCCATGCCACATATCTGAACTTCACAAAAGGAAATGGATTCGAGGAGCTGTGAACAGAAGGAGGTATCTCGGAAAAATTTAGCCGTAAAGAATTGGAATTTAATGTTATGTTAACAACTAATTTTTTCCAATCTGAGAAGTTTTCAGTGCTATTTATAATCGTGTCTTTTCATCCCTGAATCCATGGTACCCAAACATAATGCCTAGGTCACAGTGGGTTCTCAAGAAATGCTGTCAAGCTACAACTCCCCATCTTTCCTGGGGAGCGCCTGGCAAATTAAACCTGAAAGAGCAACAGAAACAGGCATGCTGCGAAGATGGACGTGCTGGGCTCTCACATCTGTGAAGGGCATGCAGACGTCTTAAATGCAACAGATCCCCAAATCAAACTCTCATGGTCTAACCAACCCTTTGGCATGCCTGTTCTTCCCACCCCAACTCTCTTCTCCAGGTCAGGAATCTGCCATCCGATCGCCAGATCCCACTGATCTCGCCAGCCCCCAATCCTCTCCTCCGCCGCCCTCCATACTTAGGAGATGCGCCCATCCCTCTGGTGTGTCCTGTCTCTCTTCTGTCCCTACCGGACAGGCAGTATTTCCAGTTGGAAGCCTTTGGTGGATCCGTGTCATCCACAGCATACATCCCAAACTACTTTCTCTTGACATAGAGGACCCTCCATAACTCAGTCACCCCCCATCCTTGCAGCCGTTTTCCCTGCCACCTGGGGTGGCCATCGGTCCCAGTTTTCCCGAGACCAAGGAGGTTCCCAGGATGTGGGACCTTCAGTACTGAAAACAGGAAAGTCCAAGGCAAACGGAGACAAGTTGCTTTCCTCTCTGGAAACGCTGTGCGGCTTGTGGTTCTCTGACGGGCTGAACGCTTGTGCCCCCCACGTCCGGGTGTTGAAGCCTGAACCCCCAGGTGGGGTTGTTGGGAGACGCGGCCTTCGGGAGGTGACTAGGCTTAGATGAGGGCCTGAGGGTGGGGTCCCCAGGATGGGATTGGTGTCCTTGTAAGAAAAGGAAGACAGAGCTCTCTCTCTCTTTCCCTCCTTCTCTTCCCTCTCTCCCTCTCCCTCTTTCTCTTCTCTCTCTCCCTCTTTTTCCCTCCCTCTCCCTCTCTCCCACTCTCTTTCTCTCTCTCCTTTTCCCCTGCTCTCTCCTCTCTTCCTCCTTCTCTCTCCTCCTCTCTCTCTCTCTTCTTTCCTCTCTCCCTCCCTCTCTCTCTCCTTCTCTCTCCCTCTCTTCCTCTCTCTATCCTCCTTTCTCTCTCCCTCTCTCGCTCACTATCTTCCTCTTTCTCCTCCTCCCCTACTCTCCCCCTCTCTCTCCTCCTCTCGCTCCCCCACCCTCCCCCCCACTCCATGAGCACACCCAGGAAAGGCACTGTGAGCACATGGAGAAGGTGGACGTCTACAAGCCGGGAAGCAGACTCTCACCAGGAACCGGAACAGCCGGCACCTTGAGCCTGGACTTCCAGCCTCCAGATTGTGAGAAATAAACGTCTGTGCTTTAAACCCCGGGTCTGTGGTGTGTTGTTACAGCAGCCTGAGCTGACTGAGACAAGTTCCCTCCTATCCCTCTAGGATTTTCCTGCACCGAGTGCTGTTTGCACTCTTCCTTCAGCCTGGTCCCCATCCCGGGTCCTCTCTTTACCTAGTTAACTACTATTGATGCTTCAAGACTCAGCAGAGGAGGTCCCTCAGCCTGGAAGTCTCTCCCGGCTTCACCCTGCCACACACGTGGCTGAGCTCGGTGCCTCTGCTCTGACCCCACGGATGTCTGGGTGTGTGGCCATCTCAGTACTGTCGCTGGGTTGAACACTCTCCTGGGGTATCTGGCTCTCTCACCAGAGGGGAAGTAATCATGGGCAGGACCTGTGTTTCATTCACCTTGTACCCACAGCCCAGCCCAGCCCCTGACACGTGGGAGGTGGTCAATCACTGATCAAATCAGCTATCCAGGATTCCCCTGTATAAACCTTTGTTTAAAAGAATGCCATTTCCAATGCAACAAAATCCCCAATCCTAATTAGCCCTTTAGCCCTTTTGAACACAGGCACTTTCCAGTTTAGCTTTTTGGATGTGCCATTTCAATGAGGAAACCGATCCAGAATCGGCCACCACCCTGGACTGACTAACTTCTGTGTCTACGTCACACTTTAATGATTAATTTTGAAAATGTACTATCAGATACTTAATTTACTGCAGATTTTCTCTAGGATTGAGATACTTAATAAAATATTTTTTAAATTTGGCCATAATAATACATCCTTGTTTCTGCAAGGATTATTATAAGCTTAAATGATGGAATAAATGTAAAGGTGTTTTAAAATATGTAAGTGCTGCTGTAAACATAACCCATTACCCCTGAGGTCATTTTTATCCTCATTATGACTGTGGTGTGGTCTTCTGATGCATCCCGTACAACCTGAGAATCTGGGGATGAGGAGAATTGATAGAGCTCCTCCATTTGTTAGCACATGGCTCATGCAAGGAATGTCACTGTTCTGAGCCTCCAGCTCCATCAAAACAAATGGGAACCGTAATATCTACCTTATAGGGTTGAGGTGACAGTAAAATGAGTTAAGGTGTGAAAAAAGCCTGGCACTCCAGAGGACAATGATGTTGGTGATGCTGTTAGAAGAGGATGGTGCTGGGATAGATGGGGATGGCAGTGGGATGAGGATGGTGCTGGGATGAGGATGGCATTGGTATAAGGATGGTGCTGGGATGAGGATGGTACTGGGATGTGGATGGTGTTGGGATGAGGACGGCATTGGGATGAGGATGCTGCTGGGATGGGGATGGCATTGGCATAAGGATGGTGCTGGGATGAGGTTGATGCTGATGGATGAAGATGGTGCTTGGATGAAGATGGTGCTTGAATGAAGATCATGCTGGGGTAGGGATGGTGCTGGGATGAGGATGGTGCTGGGATGGGGATGGCATTGGGATGAGGATGGTGCTGGGATGAGGATGGTGCTGGGATGGGGATGGCATTGGAATGAGGATGGTGCTGGGATGGGGATGGTCCTAGGTTGGGGATGGCATTGGGATGAGGATGGTGCTGATGGATGGGGATGGTGTTAGGATGGGGTGGTGTGGGGATGGTGTTGGGATGGGGACCATGTTGAGATGGGGATGGCATTGGGATGAGGATGGTTTTGGATGTGGATGGTGCTTGGGTGGGGATGGTGTTGCGGTAGGGACAGTGTTGGGATGGAATTGGTAGTGGTTTGGGATGGTGGTGATGTTAATTATGATGGTGATGATGATGGTGGTGCTGGTGATTATGACAGTGAAAGCGCTATGGTGGTGACCGTAATGTTTGTGATGGTGGTGTTGGGATGGTGGGTCTGCAAGCTCCCAGGTTGCCATGACAGGGCCCAGTGCCCTGCTGGTAAGGAAGGTGTTCAGTAAATGCTTGTTGACTGAGTGGATGGAACAAGTGGCTTGGGAGTCGTTTTATTACACTACACTTTGTCACCACATTAAATTCAACAGGCTCAGTGACGTGTAACATTATCAGAGTCCAAACTACATTGAAATAAATGTGAAGCCAAGACTCGCTTTCTGGGGCCTGAATTTCCTACTAGATAACAATTCCTTCAACTAAAATCTGGTTTCAAATGTTGGCGATTTTGATTGTTTTGCCTTCTCCTCTTTTTTCCTTTGCCCAAGTGATCTTACCTCGCTGCATGATCCCTACTGCACAGTTCAGAGGACCTTCCGACTCTGACATGGCGCAGATGCTCCATGCCTGGCTGCACTTGAATATTATAAGAGGGAGTTGATCTTGAAGACTCCTCTGTCTTTTCCCTTGAGCACCACTTTGGAGCAGTAACGAGAAGAAAAGACCAAGCTCAGTTCTAAAATTAGAGTTAGCCTCGTTAAATTAAATCTAAACTTTGGCAAAGAAGTCATTTCAACTCCTGGTTACACTCTGAGAGTAAACAAAGAAGTCACCAAAGGCATGTGACTCCTTCCTGGCCAGACGGTAGGGGTCACCGCCCAGGTCTGTGAATTAGAGGTAGTCCCGTTCTCAGCCAGCTGGTTTTTCCCAACCAGACACCCACACCACAACTTAATGATTAGCCATTATTCTTTCTTTCCTCCCCTTCTAACCAGCTTTATTTCACAATGTCCAGACTCATTCCACGGATGCTTATGTGAAAGCAAATTTACATTAAATCCAGATAGAAAAATATGCCTGAAAGAGGAGGAAATGATTTAGCGTAACAATTAAGACTTAAATACATAAGTATTGACATTAGTCTGTGCATAAAAATGATAATACATCCATGAGACCTACAAGGAAATTGTGCAGAAGGGGTCTACACAGCAGGAGCATGTAACTGTAAGACAGAGTCATAACATGGAATCTGCTCCCAGGTACAGAATAAAATAGATGTGTTTGCCTGGCATTTATGCATAAGTCTTTATTAATAATTAGACCTCATTGCATGCATATAAGCATTTGTGCCGTTAATTGACTTCCTCAAAAATGCTTGTTACTGGCATTATTTAAAGCAAGACCCTCAACTGGGCTGCAGAAAAGGCCCAGTGTTCTAATTGAGGAAGAGACGATATGTACACTCAGAAATATCCGTTAAGAACCAAAGAAATCATAACAAAGTTACTTAAAGTATATCCTTAACTTGAGAAGGGACTTGAGTTTCGATTTTTGGTTACCTGCGTCATTTATTCATTTACTCATTTATTAATAACTTCTTGAGCACCCACTCTGTGCCAGGCACTGTTCTAAATCATATAACTCTTCTTTAGGCATTTGTTACATTTTAAAAGGATGATTCTTAACTACTAAACTGGCAAGTGTCTGGAGTTGATCTGCTTAAACTGGTGCACACATTCATTGCTGGTGTCCCTGGGCATTGCTGCAATCCTTTGGGAAAACCATTCACATTTCACGAGTCACAAAAGATAATTCACTTTAGATCACTAATTTCAGTCCTTGGAAAAGTTCCTTTGGAAACAGCATCTTTAAAAGGAAGCGATAGATTCGTAAAGATGGATGATCCAGGGCATCGCTGCTCATGGAGATCTAATTAACGTTGATGGAACTCTTCAGTTCCACCTCAGTGCTGCCAAGACTTTGTGAATTTTAAGGATGCTTACCCTCCCATAGTCACCTCAGCCCTTGGGCTCTTGCTTCTGCACATGCTGTCCTCACTAACCTCGTGTCCACTCTGAAAGGAAACTCTGTCTTCCTCATTGACTCACGCATGTGCACACGTGTACAGACACACGCACACATCTTTCCAAGCATTCGAGCGTGAGTGCAGTGGCAATGACAGAAGACTGGCCTGGGTGGGGAGGGGACTGTGTGAGGAAGGGTCTCCATCACATTCCATTCTACTTGGTTCTGGTGTCCTTTGGAATCTCACCCATTCCTGGCTTCAAGGATTGGTATGTGACCTGGTCCCGGCCAATCATTATTCATTACACACCTCTATCCAGTGGGCACGTGACTCAGCAGAACCAACAAGAATCCTGCATGAAAATTAGTATGTGCACATGGTGGAGGTCGAGTGGTCTCTCCTCCTGTAGGGTTCTCAAGCTACAAAGACCTTGTGAGTCAGCAGCCGCCAGCTGCCATCCTTGCCGCCATGTTCTGCTGGAGAGTAAAATCATAGCTGAGGAGAACAGAGACGAAGGACAGAGGTGGAGACTGAGTCCTCATGACGACGTTTTATTACTTGGATCCAGATGTATCTGAAATCTGATCTCTTAGACTTTTACCTAATGAGACAATTATGTCGGGGGTGGGGGTTTGTTTTGTTTTGTTTTGGTTGAGGTCATCTGAGTTGCATTTCTGTCAGTTTCGGTTGCAACTAAAGAAAGTTCACGCTAATACAGCAAATTGAGGCCAAGATCTTACTCATTCATTCAGTATTTCTTACTCTCTTTTTTGCCTCCTTTATTTTCTTTTCCTCCTGCTTCCTGCATTCTCACCATCATCCACATTTTCTTTTTTTTCCCACCCCTGTAAGTCCCCAGGCCAGGCTTGCCACCGCAGACTGTACCTGTGAGCTACTGGTCCTTTCCCTGGGGGATCATTAGGACACCTGGCTTCACACACGGGGATCTGAATTCACAGTATCGTGATGTAGACACTAGCCTGTTTACTTCCTCTGGATGAGTAAAATCTCTACTATCTGACTCCGTCAGAGAGAAGAACGTCAACCATGATGGTCCACGTCCAAGGCTTTTGAGGTTGTAACAGTGCGATAACTGCTAGAATGCAGACTTTCCTCATCTGATATACACCTCGGTTAATTGGTAATGACTTGTTTATTTGCTGAAAACATTCTGTACAGAGCTATCTAATTCAGTTTAAGTGCAAACAGAAGCAAAACATATACCCCAAGATTCTCTTATAATTTTATATCTTCCATCCAAGATTTTTTCAGTAGATTAATATATACAGTTGCTTGTCTCAGCAGGTGCAATGTGAAGATATACAGATGTATTACTGAGAAACAGGAAATAAATGCTAAATGTTTGCAAGGAACGTGTGAAAAGCCAGATTGGTAAGTCTTCTCATTTAACGGTGTCTGACAGAAGTGGACATCTCCACGGATCAATGAAAACTCTTTCTTCTTTAGCTGTATTATGGATTTTCTTAAAGACTACAAAGTTATTTAAACACAGCATTTAAGGCCCAAACAGTCTTGGAATAAAAATGAAATCATATCCAATAATCATCAAATTAGTCATGGGGATACTGAAAGAGTAAAAATATCCAAGAGAAGGGAGTGGACGTTCTATTCTGTGCTGTTCTGTGGGAAGTGCACCACTGCAGAATTCTGGAAAAGACATCAAGCGTGAGGTCAGCTGTGAGTGAAAATTTAGACCAGAGACTTCGTGACACTGATTAGGGGACAATGACTAACCATTTGGCTTATAAATGCTGTAAGTGGAGGGGTCAGTTGAAGGAAGTGAGATTCAGAGGCAAAAGTGGGAAGAGGACAGATTGAGACTGGCCTTGCATGCCGAGCTAAGGAATCTGAACTTATTCCTTTGGGAAATGGGAAGCTATTGGAGACTTTGAGGCCGCATCTGATGTGTAAACGGTGGTATTTTAGGAAGATGAATCTGGCTGCAATGTGCAGTAGATAACAGATGGACGAGAAATGATGGGGCACTGTCGGAACTAGATGGCACAGCAGGCTCCATTGGACCAGCTACAGCTGGGCGTGTGAGGCAGAGGACCCCTGGGCTCTGAGTTGGTTTGTGTGAGAGGCAGGAATCCTTCTGGGGGAGATTTTGTGCTTGAGCTCCTGGAGATGGAAAGGGGAACATTTCATTGCAAACACTGCTCTCTGTTCTCCAGCCTAACCCCCAAAACCAGGAAGAGGGGCTGCACGCAGAGCGCAGAAGAGCTGCTTCTGTGAGGGCCTTTGCAAGGATCCGGGCTGGCCCCGACAGTCGGCTGAATAACTGAGGGCCAGGAGAAATCTGGTTAGGAAGCAATGCCCACTTTCCTCCTGCACCTTGCCCCGGGCCACGTACGGGGGAGATTCCACGCTTTGTGGGGGCTGATGTTTATACATTTAGGGGCCCTCCTTCTCGCAAAGAATACGAAATTATAGTGTAATTGGATATGAAAGTGAATACAGTTGCACACTGCACAATGATGTTTCAGTCAACAGTGGACTGCATACACAACGGTGGTCCCACAAGATTCGCACCCATAGCCTAGGTGTGTAGTAGCTCCACCCTCTAGGTGTGTGTAAGCACCCTTTATGATGTTCATACAAGGATGAAATCGCCTAACGATGCATTTCTCAGAACGCATCCCCAGTCATTAACCGATGCATGACAGTACTTATTTTGAATAAAAAGAGAAATGACAATAAATTACAGTTGTTAAATAACCAACAAACATCACACAATCTAGAATAACAATATTTTTAAATTAAGGACCTGATATGATTGTATAATGATTTTCTTTTTCCAGCTGTACACTCTCATTGCCTTTTAAATCTGTCAACAACTTTATACTATCATTTTCTGTAGAAAGAAAGCAAGATAAATTGGCCTTTGTTGTAGTAAAAAAGCAAAATTTGACTTTTAATACTGATAGTTTAGGAAAGTTTCTTTCAGCTTCACAAATCTTTAGTGGTAAAGTCATGTAAGTTTTCAGAAACGTTATCGAATTGGGGGACGTTGCTATAAAATTTATATCAAATGGGAGTTGCAAGAAATATTTTGGGGGCATTTCAGAGTATCTAGTCTATAAACCTATGCTAAATACTTTTTGAATTGATGACTCTCATTAACCAACTTGTCACCAATGTCCTCACTGTAGGATGCATTATGAGTTTATGTTATCTTCATCGTTGTTGGTATTTTGTTTCAAATCAGGAAAAAACTAACAAGATCGCATAAAGGTGTGACTGGGCAGGGCCACTTCAGGCCAAGAGAAGAGCACAAGCAAAGACAAGGTCTGGCAGAAGCAAGGAGTCCAGTTTGATAGAACGTAAAGTAGGCAACAGTGGAAGATGGACCAAGAAACTGTTGGGATCATGTAAGGAAGTAGGAAGTGGTGCTAAAGGCTGGCACGTGTGCTGAGACTCATTCTCCTTTAGGTTAAGAAATCAAAGGCCATGGGGCTGTTCCCGTGGCCGAGTGGTTAAGTTCGCATGCTCCACTGTGGCGGCCCGGGGTTTCGCCAGTTTGAATCCTGGGCGCAGACATAGCACCGCTCATCAAGCCACGCTGAGACGGCATCCCACATACCACAACTAGAAAGACCCACAACTAAACATACACAGCTATATACTGGAGGGCCTTGGGAGAAAAAGGAAAAATAAAACCTCTAAAAAAAAAAGAAATCAAAGGCCTGTTTTTGGGCCCAAGCACATGAAAGCCAATGCTAAAGTCATTATCATTACAATCAAACTAACTGGGATTTGAGTACTAACTCTGCTGTTAACAAGCTTGTGAACCTTGCTAATAATCTGACTCTACATGGAAGTGACTGCAAAGTGTGTGTGTGTGTGTCTGTCTGTTTGTGTGAGTATAGCACTAAATACAAACTAAATACGTCCCCAACTTGTCCTTAGAGGATTCCTAAAGTACCCAAAGACTCCAATACCACATGAGTGTGACACAGGGAAAGTCAAAGTACAGAGACCGGGAGAGACAACTGTCTTCATTAATTACCATTAAAATATCTAGTTTAGCAAATTGTTTGAATACATATGACCATGTGAATGTAAACCTAGGGCCCCTCCAGGACCGTGGAAGGGGCTCCATGCAAATGAAGCCGTTTCATTAGCCTCACAGTGAAGCTACCTTCAGTCACACTGCTTTACCTGCCATGGGTGAAGGATAAGCAACAGATGAGAGCCATGAGACAGAGGAACAGTGGAAACTTCCAGAACAGATCCATGCAGAACACATAACTCACTCATGGAAACCACCTGAAATCCCAGGAGGGACCTGTGGGTGGGCTGCAGGCCTGGGTTGTGCAGATGGAGGCAACAAGAGAGTGGCATGTAAGTTATCACCATGGATATGAAACTTTCAGAAATTCCAGATACAATCACGATAATCCCAGCGATGTGAGAGCTTGAACCATCGTTATCACAAAGAAAAGTGAGAAAGGGATGGATTCAAAGACAGTCCAACACAAACATGGACAAGGCCTCGTGACTGGAGAGAAAGAGAGAGGGGCGGGCCATTCAGCCAGGGACTTTGGGGAGGGGGAGGTTTCTCTTGTCAACAGGTCGAGGTTCCCGGCCTTCACACCTCAGGATGTTCCCTTCACGCCAAATAGCACCAGGGCCAGTTTGTTGGGAGGGAAGTAGGGAGTGGGGTTACTTCTTCCCAAAGCCCATGAAGCCAGCAGTGCTGGAAACAACGAGAAAACTCAGAAGAAAACCTCTGTGCGGATGGCAGCAGTGGAGGTAACCACCTCAGAGATGCAGGCAGGAAGGCTCTGGGCAGAAGCTGCAGAGAGCTCACCAGGAAACCAGGGCTGGTGCTGGACAGCAAGGAACGTGACCACAAGGCACCCCCTAAGACCTCAGATAGAATGGGGATCTCCCCAGGTACCTTTCCTTGTGCTGTATCTGTGAGGTTTTGTTAAGATCCGAGTAACAGAAGCCCCCACTCAACTTGGCTTGAAGAATTGGTGTAATTCAATGACTGGCATTAGGAAGAATGCGACGTAGGCTCCTGTTCTGCTTCTCAGCCATCCCTCTCCACTCCTCTCCGTTTGCTGGCTTCGTCCTCAGGCCAGCTGCCCTCAGGATATGTGATGGCTACCCACAAGATGTGAGAGGGCTGTCCCCAGGATGTGAAATAGATGCTCTCATGATATGAGATGGCCGCCCTTATGATATAAGATGGTTGTGTGTGACAACCTAGACTACATTCACATCCAAAGGTAGAGAAAGAGACCTGCCCCCAACACACACACACACGCACACACACACACACACACAACCACCCAGCAGACACCTGAGCTCTGCCCTGATTGAGCCCCCCTGACCTGTCCTGCCTAGAACACTGCCTGGCATGCAAGAAATCTGAAAGATGTTACTCATGCGGATAACAAGAGCAAGGGTTACAAGAGAGCTCTGTCACCTTTGCTGAACGACTCCGTGTTTGTGACCTCACTTAGTCCTCACAACGGCCTTGGAGACTGACACTCTTATTATCCCCATTTTACAGCTGAGAAAACTGAGGTTCAGAGACGTTAATTCTCCCAAGGTCCCAGAAGTAGCAAGCGAAGGAGCCAAGAACTCAGTTGGTCTGGCTCCAGATTGCTCCCTGTCTCTCCCTGTGCGACATGAGGAATGTTTTAGCATCACCTGAGTATGGTGGCCACGAGGATGTGCCTCGTACATCTCCAAGAACAGGGCGCCCCAGCGGCTGCACTCTGAAATCCATCACTGGGTTTGGGGAAGGCCACCCTTTGGGCTGCTCCTCACCAACAACTGGACGCAGCAGGGGGACGACGGAGGCAGGCCCGTTACTGGGGGATGCAGGATCCCTCCCACAGCCGACTTTGGCTTGAGGACACCCAAGGACCTTGCCCAACTTTCCTTAGGTGGCACAGCAGCCTAGGACCCTTTTGCCCATCATTCTGTCCAAGTTCTCAGAATGAACACCCCTCTCTCTGGCTCTCCATCCAGTCACAAGGTCGGGTCAATGTTCTCGTTGGCGCTTTCTTGAATCCATTCCTTTCTTACATTTCTTTGTGACAATGATGGTTCCAACTCAAATCCTTCATGATCAGGTTGACTGTGATTTTCTCTCCTTCGTTTGGGGGTCAGACTTGCATTGCAGTCTAACGGCTCTCCCACCTTCTCCAGCTCCCTCCCCACCGTCTCTCACAGGGGTGCCCCTCATATAATTCTTGCACATTTCATCTGATCTTGGCATCTGCTTCTTGGGGGACCCAGAATAACACATTAAACATGTATATGTTATAATTATCCATGCAATATTAATACATTAACAAAAATTTCAAGACTAGGAAAAATAACAACACAGTAATGATAACAGCTAATAATTATTGAGCACGTACCCAGTACCAGTTCTGTCTAAGTGATTTCTTACATGAATGCATTCAGACTCACAATATGCTGAAGAGGTAGGTGCTACTGTCCATTTTACAAATGAGGAAACTGAGGGAGAGAGAGGTTAAGAGATTTTCCCAGAGTCCCACAGCAGGTAAGTGGAGCAGTCAGGACTTGGCCCCAAGGAGGCACACACTGGCCTCCATACAGGACCCTGCCTCCGCACTCTGGCTCGTGTGTTTTCCCTCCAGCCTTTTGGCGCTCCGCATGCTTGGTTCTCAGCCTGCTATTCTCTGTTATTCTCTATCCATCACACCCTACTTTTATATTCCATAGAACTTTCATGAGTTAGCATTACATATTTATCTTTTGGGCCACTTATTTAGAATTTTCCATCATTCTCATTGTGCATTCATTTGCTCCATCGGCCCCAGTGGACCCCTTTCTCAAAGAGAACAAGCGCTTCTCTGTTAGGATCCAGGGCCCATCCCTCCTGGGCACGTGGTAGATGTCCAATAAAACATTGCCGAATGTTGTTCTTTGTCATCACACTGCCTGTAAGATTTTATGTGCTGCTTTTCCTAAATATTATACCATGAGCATTTCCCAGGTTGCTCCATAGTCTTCATAACTATCGGTTTTAACGACTATGCAATAGACTATGACTATTAAACCCGACGTTTAATTAACACTCCAATATTGTTAGACATCCAGAACTCCTAATTTTTTGCCCTTATAAATGATCATGTGAAGAGCATTTCCATGTAGACAGTTTTTCCTGTGGCAATCAAATTCCAAATTACCTGGGAGCACGGAGACAAGGAAAGCAACCGAAGTGAGGGCATTTTCTCTTTGACCAAGTGGCATGGCCTCTCCCGGGCTGCGGTCCTCTGATACACAGTGGGGGAGGAGGTGTCTCTGTTGAGCCAGTCCACAGCCCGACCTGTCCCTCTGCTACACCTAGACAAGGCAGTAGGACCTGCCGGCCTTCCTGCCCAGTCTGCTTGGCTCTGCTTTACACACCTCCCCTTTGTCCCCCAAAGCACCGCAATGCAAGGTCATTCGTGGCCCGCCACAAGGCAGCGAACAACTTCACAGTCAGTGCTTGGCCTCTCTGGCCTGGAAATGTTCTCCCCAGGCCCTTAGGTAGGGCGTTGCTTACGGCTGTTAGCTCCTGTTAGGTCCTGGGCTCCTCTCACCTCCCCCTGGTGCTCCCTTGCCCCCCACCCTCCCCGGCAGCCTCACACCTCCTAGATTCGTGTTAGCACAATTCACTCACACACACACAACTCAGACTGCTCTCCAGGCCCACCTTTGCAGTGCCGCAAACTCATTAAGGTGTTGGGGACCATCAAGGAGTCATAGCATCAGTTCGTTTTGAAATCAGGGTTTTCTTTATTGTGAGCAAATGTGGGGGGATGCTCTCGCCTCTCCTGACCAGTAGGAATCCGGAGCTTGCATCTCTATTTGGTGTGCAAGGTTATTGTAGAGCTCAGGCCACACAGCAAGTCCTAGGAAGGCAGGGCAGCCACGTGGAGCGTGGTGCTGGGGAACTGGTGTAAGTGTGTGGCCTCAGAGAGGACCGGGCGAGCTCAATGCTCCGCAGGCGAGCCGTGAGACATAAATCCTTGCAGTAGACACTCATAACCGTTCCTCACACGGCGCTCTTACAGGATGGTATTTGCAAGCACTTTGTCAAGGTGATAATTCACTGGAGAGCATCTGTGCCTTTCTCCTTCTTGGGTTGGAAATTCTTCATAGCAGAAGTCATAGGAACTTCAGAAAAACCCGGGGCAGAGGGTGGGGAGGAGAGGGGTATTTACAAGGCAAGAGCATCTCTTCCCTTCTTCTCACTGATTTGGGAGACTAAGGGCCGATATTTATTGAATATTCTCCAGGTGCCTGACACTCTGCCTGGCCTTCTCCTGGCCTATTTCCCTGAGCCGAGGACAGTGCCTGGTGTACAATCCTTTGTTGAATGAGCAAGTGAAAGAATCCTCAGACCAGGAGGTAAGTTACCAATGCCATCTGCAATTTACAGAGCACTGTCACTCAGAGACGCTGTGATCAAGAGCTGGTAAACAGAGGGGCCCAGAGTCAATTCCAGGACCTAATGCCTAAGTATCCCCCTGTCCTGCCATGATTCACATACTCCCTAGCATCAGCAGGTGGGGTCCTGCACACCCAATATTGTGGCAGTCAGGCTGATTTTTAAGCAAATCTTTATAAAAACAGGTTTATCCTTCAATTGCAACGTAAAATCAAGAATGCGTAGTGTATAATTTCCCAGCAAAGGAACTTACATTTAATTCATTTCCAAGCCAAATAATTAAATGTAAACCCCTAAGATATATCCCCAAAGATGCTATCCTTTGTGCTGTTCTTTGACTAACACACTCACAGAGACACGCACGATCACTCTGAATATGGATAGTAGAAAGGAAAAATTGAGAATTTTGCCAATAAACAACATGCTTCCTGAGTCTGACACCAGGAGAGCTTTAAAAAATCATTTAAACAAGGTTTTCTAGAATTTGACTTCCCGCTCGTTTTGGAGAATCCATCAGGATTCCAAATGCAAGTGGATGCCGACTCCAGAGGCTACTTGGTGAACTGTGTTTAAATTCATTTTGGAATTATTTTCATCAAAATGACCTTCAGAGGATGACCTTCCAGAGACTGCCGAAGGAAAGATCATCGTACAAACCTTCCGCAGCACATTTTACGTCCGACAATCCCAACCTGGATGTTTGTTTCAAAACAAACACAGCATGGCTGACCGTCAAATTTCTCGTCCTGCTCAGCAGCCTCCAGTAAGAAAAACCCACGAGAGCGTTAGAACCAGGATGGAGCAGGACCGCAGGTAATGGGGTGGATAATTGTGGGAAAGAACACCAGAGCCTGTTTCTCAGAAGCTGGTGAGGTCAAGACACCTGATCTCTGATCATCGGCTAAACATTTCCCCGAAGTCCACACCGCACATTCACACCGGAACTGCTCATGTGTTTATTTTTATAGCAAAGCCAAAATTCTGCTACGGTCTTTGTCAGAATCCCGGCTAACACAGCATCAGGCTTTTGAGAAAGGTTAAGCAGTGTCTTCTTCAGGAAGGGGTCATCGTGGTGGGTAATGTGGTGGTGAATGCGACACTGTGTGTGCCTGGACAGATGCCAGATCCCGTCTAAGTCCTGACTAGCAGGAGCCCAGGTGAGAAATGGGACCGCAGAGTAAATGACTCCCTCTCTGGGGTTATCAGCCTCCACCAGCGGAAACTTTAGAAGCCTTGAGCCGGTATGTGAGAGTTATTCAACATTTCCATAATCCGTATAAAAACAAACAAGCATAGATGGATGGATGTTAACTAGACTCCTGGTGGTGATCATTTCACAATATACACAAATATCAAATTATTACATTGTACACCTGAAACTAATGTAATATTCTATACCCATTATATCTAAATAAAAATAACCATAAAATAAACAAGCATACTTTGCAGAAAAACATTTCCTGCATGAACCACTAGCTGTTGTTGGTAGAGGCTATTTGGTAGATGAGCTTTTCCCTAATTCTCTATTCCTCAATACAGGGTCGGCAGCAATAGATGCAAACCCACAGGGCTATGCAGTCAAATAAGATCTTGGAAACTGTAACATGACGGCAAGCCACTCACAAAGTAAATTTTCATATGCAACGGCCTGAGAAGATTTGCAGTAAAGAAAGCCATTTAAGCATTTCCAAACTTTAGTAACAAAGAGTCTGCTTGGACATCTTAAGGCTTCAGGTTCTGCAAACCCAGCTTGGCAAGGCCACCCAAGATGGGAGACTTGGGTGGCGGGTCCAGGGGGCCTTTTCCTTTGTTCCCGATTGACCTCAGTTGACAGCGACCTTGACATTGCAGGCTTTTCTGGTCATTCAAGCCAAAAAAGGTTAATGAACCTGAAGCAAACACTTACAAACCCTGCACAATTCTCTGCAGAGAATCCCTTGGCAAAGCGAAGAATCCTTTGCTACTGTCCATTTTCATCTCTTAAATTACATATTTGCTATTAAACGAACTGGCAGCACGCCTGTCTGGGGACCACAGAGAGTTGTCATTGGCTTACGACTCGGAATGATGGAGCTTCGTCCTTGAAATGGGCTCTCTTTACCAACACGGATTATTTGCATTCAGGGAACAGGGGCCAGAATTTCTTCATTCTCCTTTGGAAGCTGTGTTTTTCTGGAGCCGCTGCATTGTCCCGGGTTCTGCAGAGGAGAGAAGGGCAGGCTCTTCACCCCTTCTCAAGCTGTGTCCCTGAGGCCAGGGTCCCATTATCAGACATGGCCCTCCGCCTGGGCCGTGGGAAGAAGGACGAGGAACAGATTGCTGTCCTCTTCTCCTGGGTTCCCTGCCAGCCCCAGGTTCTGCACTGCTCTTTCTATATGTGGCCCCATGTCCTTAAATCCACCTGAAAACTACAGTGGGCAGAGGTCTGGAGAAGACGGGCAGGGCCTGGGAGCCCTTCTCAGAGCCCCAGAACCGTGGATTGGTCCTCTTTCTTACTTTTCCTCTTCTCCCGAGATCCTGGCCATGCAGTGCTGCCTGGAGTCAGAACTGATGACTCACACTCCACGAATTCTCCATTCTACTTGGAAGACCAGGCAAGGAAAGGCAACTCCCTTGCGTCTGGCATCCTTCTGGGGCCATGGGGGAGGGCGGCGCTCTCTCCCAGACGGGGAGGGGCAGGAATGTGATTCTTTCACAAAGCTGCAGCGTATCTGTTTCCTGAGGGTGCCGTTTATTCTTCTGGAGGCTGAAAAACTGGGTGAGAATACAGTTCCACTTAACCCAGGGATACGGCTCGTGTGGATTCTTGGAAGGAAGGTCATGTGAACGAGAAATGGGCCTCAGCATTCAGTCCCCAAGACTTGTATTCTGTGTTTACTTCTTAAATAAAATTTCAATTGGTTGATCACAAGACATGGACAGGACTTTCTGAAGGAAGCATTTGTGATGGTCGCATATCTACGAACGTCAAGGGATATGATTCTCTCTTTAATACTCGGGAGATAAAAATAGCATAGATAGTTCCAGAAAGCTGGCCCTGGGGTCCTATCACTCACCCCCAAATCAGAGCTTTCAGGTCCATTCAAGGGAGAGTTCAGGGTGCATTTTGGCAGTGACACAGATTAAAGAAATCCTCATGCAAGCCCCAAATCTCGTTCTGGAACCCAAGCCAGGAGCAGTTGCTGAGGAAACTCTGTGCAGTGTTAAGTGAGCTCGTTGCTAGCTATTTTCTTGTATATAGCTATACCCCATATCATGCCCAGAACCCACTTAGCCTTGAGGTGTGCTGCACAGGACTGTGCCAGATGGTGTATCTGCAAGAGGTGATGCTCCCATATGCAAGAGTTTTGTAAGCCAGTTGTTAAACTCTTGGCAGCTTGAAATAGACCATGGTGGGAGTATTTACACCACAGAAATTGGCAAACGCTACAAATCATGGGGGTCTTTTTTCTGAGAGATGATTTACCAGCACACCACTGCCTGAGCTGGAGCAGAAGGAAGAATAAGGAAATAGGTCTGGCCAAAGGGCAGACATTTAAGGCAAGTCACCACAGTTTAAAGGGTGTGAGCAACCCAGACTTGATTTGATGGGGTCGCCATGCTTGGCGATGTGGTCCCATGGGTGGACTGCAACAAGGACCATTGTACAGGCAGCCAGCAAGCCTCAGGTTTGGGCCCAGGGACAAAAGGTCTTCCCTTACATCAAGTAAGCATGACAAACTGATATCGTGCCATCCTCTCGGTGCTGCGGGAAATTAAGAGGAGCCTGGGATCAGGCTTGGGTGGATCAAGCAGAGGAGACCCACCCAGCCTGGAGGAAGCCGACTTTGGTCAGCAAATGGCAACCTGCCTAAGAGAGCAGTGATGGGGAGCCAGACGACCAGTGGAGATGACGAGAAAGAAGAAAGGCCCATTTGAGAATCAGGTACCTCTGGAGTCAAGATCTTCCATGTATGAAGAGGGAAACCTGGTAGAAGACAGGATTTACTAAAGCCCTACTGGATAGGTACCTAGACAGTGGCTCACTCGAGCACGGAAAGGTAACATGGCCACGGGAGACCAGAGAGCTCACCGAGACACAGCTGACTAACCCAAAGTCTTGCCATGTTAATTATGTTTACAGAGGGCTCATTCTGCTCCAGGCACTATTTTGAGAGCTTTACAGAGAATATCTCATTTAATCTTCACAGAAATATCACAGATGAAGACTGGCTTATCCCATTTTACAGATGAGGAAACTGAGGCACAGAGACTTTATTCAGCTACCAGGTAGAAGAGTCAAGACGGGAACTCAGGTGGTTTGACTCAAAGCTAGCACTGTTAAGATGCCACTTCAGATTCGCTGATCTCTGCTTCCCTGAAGCTTCCATCAACCTGTCATTGTCACAACCCTCTAGAGGCCACCAAAGTGGGACCGTAGTTCTTCCCTCTGACAATCCTTCAGATATTGGAAGACTACTATCAGCTCCCTTGGGTTCTCCACTGTTCTCCAGGATAAACAGCCTCTGCTCACTCAGTCGCTTCTCCTGGGATACGGCTGGGCCTCCCGCACCGTGGTGAATGCGCCATGGAGAGCTCAGCCCCACACGCTGTATGTGCAGGATCCGTACAAAGTAGAGTGCAAACACCGTGCCCTTTGCTCTAGAAGTATCGATGTCCATTAAGACTCCAGCTAGTGAAAAAACAAGCCACAGAACAGTGTGTTAGTAGGGTTCCATTTTTGTAAAATAGTTATTTAAGTAGAGTAACATACATGTGTACACACATAGTTTTTTTTTGTTTTTTTAAGAAGATTAGCCCTGAGCTAACTGCTGTCAATCCTCCTCTTTTTGCTGAGGAAGACTGGTCCTGAGCTAACATCCGTGCCCATCTTCCTCTACTTTATATGTGGGACGCCTGCCACAGCATGGCCTGCCAAGCAGTGGTGCCATGTCCACACCCAGGATCCGAACCAGCGAACCACGGGCCACCGAGGCGGAACGTGAGCTCTTAACCACGCTCCACCGGGCCAGCCCCCACACATAGTTTTTATTATGCACAGAAAGAACCCTCCCAAAGGATAAATATCAAACAAAGCCCTGCTATTAAATGTAGGTGGTGAGGTTGGGGACGGGGACAAGGAATTGGGAAATTTCACACTTCACACACTTTGATATTGACTGAAGTTTTTATAACAATTATGTATTATTTTATTTTTTTGACCCAAGAAGGACAGTCATAATGTATTATTTTATTATTTAAAAAATAATAATTGACTTCTAAAAGTTAGTCAATGACTCTTTTAAAAAAAAAGTCTATTTAGAAGCTATCTTTTAGAATACTTCGAGGGACTCTGCAAGAAGCCAGGCAGAAACTCATCCATCTAATCATTTCATTCTGAATATAAAGATTTAATCAGAATTTAACTCACCCTTCTCCCCTAAAGGCTAATAGGAAAATTTGAAATTTATGGGTCCGGCCTCCTGCTGTGGGCTTCAGGCAGCAAGGCAGTTTTCCAAAGATGAGGTAGACACGTGACTCCCCGTGCACGGCCGGGTTTCAGGGATGACACGCCGGTCAGCTGTGCACGTTCCTGGCCCTTTTCCAGCCTGTGTAACTAAGGAGGGTACAGACCAACCTATGATGCCTCAAATCCTTTCAGAGATGGAGCCGCTTACTCGTCCTCCTCATCTGCTTCCGAGGATGCTCAAGGACTTTGTAACCCCCCAGAGCAGAGCCTAGCGTAGGAAAGAGAGACGAAACCTCCTGTAGCCCACGTTCAGGCACAGCCACAAAGCTTTACAGTTGATGAAACACAGTGCCGAACATTCTGGAACGGATGAGGCATGGCGCTGAATGCTTTCTTTGTCTTTGCAGAGGCTGTGGCACTGCTTGGACAGGCGGTAATGGCAACTGAGGCACACGGAAGGGAAGTGAGCTGCCCAGGTACATACCACTGGGACTAACCCGTGTTCTTTCCAGTCCACGACCACATACTTGAACTAGAATGTGAACATTCTGGAGCCTAATTCAAATACCACTGGGGGGATTAAACTATGTCAACCTCTATGGGAAGCAATTTGGAGAGATCTGCCAAAATTTAAAATTCTCATGTTCTTTGCCAATTTCACTTCCAGGAACTTATGGTACAAATATACTCATGTGTTGAAATGAAATGTGTCCATGCTCATTCGTTGTAGCATTGTTTGTATTACAAAAATTGAAAACAGCCTAAATATCCTTAAATAAGTGATATTCAAATAAATTAGGGCACATAAAATGGAATCTATGCAGCCTTTAAAAAAGAAGACCACAGATAGATAAACCCTGATGTGGAGTGAGCTCTAAGATGTGGCATTAAATATTCAAATGGAATCTATACAGCCTTTAAAAAAAAAGGCAGCAGATAGATAAACCCTGACGTGGAGTGAGCTCTAAGATGTGGCATTAAATATTCAAGTAGGGAAAGGTGTCTGAAAAGTGTGCACAGTCAAAGGTGTCCAAAGGATGATGGGGAAAGATGTTCACGCTTAGGATGCATGTTATATGTCTGAACTGTCTCTAGAAGGTGATACAAGACACAAGTTACAGTGATTGCCACTGAAGAAGGGGACCTGGGATGAGGGGGACGGGGGCCAGTGGAAGGGGAGCTCACATTGACTCTACCCATTTCCTATCTTCTGAATTGTGTACATTGTTTATGTATTGCCTGTTTAAATTGTAAAATATAATTTAAAAAGAAGGAAAGTCTTGGTCCATGAACTTTGGCCAACTCTCCAGATACACCCTATGGTTACACTGGGCTGAGAGCTGTTTTGCCATCAGGGCTGTGACAAGAGCAAAGAGGGTCCAGGAAGAGGTGGTGGGAATCTGGCACATGGGAGGGGACCAATGGGATTCATGCATAAGAGTCATGGGTGGGTCACGGAATCTCAAGTCGGAACAGGTCTTAGTGTCCTGTAACCCAAATCTCTGCCAGACACATGATTCCCTTCCACCACGTCCAACACTGACCTTCGGCTCTAGAACCTCCATCTAAGATATCATGATGGCAAGTTCATGTCTGCCATGAGCATTAATGAGAAAGGCACAGGGAACCACCTCGCACTGTGCCTGGCACGTGGTGCATGTTCCATAAACGGCTGTCCTGTTGAACGTGAACAGTGCAGAACGTTCCATACTTGACTGCAGATCTTGTACCCTCTGGTATTCTGACCATGTCACCTGTCGTGAGCGTTTCCCACCACATTGTCTTGCAATGGCTGTATAATATTCTGCTGATGGGGAGCTATAATTTTCTTAACTGCACGTTTAGTTTGCTTTGAAATTTTCAGACAAATATGAATACAGATGAGTATCTTTTTGCACATAGCACGTTATTTTTCAAAGGCCCTGTTTCAGCAAAAATATTCAATTGAAAGACTGAACATTTTTTGGCGGGGGGAGTGTTCGTGAACAATAATACGTTGCTATGACATTGACACTCTGGGGCACCTATTCTAAAAACAAAAGTCCAAAAGAAATGCGCCTGGGGGGAGCAGAGGAGAAAATATGAATGTAAATAAATATGGACCCAGGTGAAAAAGCATCAAAGATTAGTCTCGATGGAAGAACCGTATTATCCATCTCAAATTCTTCTCTGGGAAAATCAGTGTCCTGTAACATTTCGGGACTTACACGCTGTTTTGGCTAAAAGCAAAAACAGCAAGAAGCCTGGTATTTCAAAAGGATAAAGAGGCATCACATCAAAATACAGAAAGTTTTCCTTTCCTCTGTCCCCAAAGAGAAATATTGTACCTGTTGAAAGAAAGAGGGAGAACCGGCATTTTATAGGCAGAAGAGTTGGCAGCCCCTGTCCCCTGAGGCAGAGGCTGGGGTCCTGGAAAGAATGGGATTTTGCCGGGGGCTGGTATTTTGTCAGCATCCTTGCCTTCTCTGGAACATCCCCATTGTACCGCTGAGTAAACTAAGGCCAAACTTTCCCAGGAGCTCCATCAAAGCTGAGCTCGGCCCTGGCCCCTGACCTCCACTCTGCTGTCGGCCCCCTTTCCCCCTCCGCCCTCCTCTTACTCTGTAGGTCCTCACAGCAGACCCCTCTGAAGCCCCCTCACCACCCAACTTCAGAACCATGTCGATTAACTCCACCCCAGCACTTGTTGTGGCAAAAGGAGAAGGCTTCCTTTTGCTGGATGACGTCCTGACCTCACGGCAGCTCTGATGCCATTTTCTTCCTCTACTTTCTCTTTCCAGCTTCTATGACACCATCATTTTCCCCCCTACCTTTAAATCTTCCTATGCCCAGAGCTCTGTCTTCAGACTTCTCCTTCCCTCCACCCTCCCAAAATCTCCTCACCCCAGGTGGCCTCATCTAACACCTTCTAAACGCTGATGAAGCCCACAAAGCAGCCAGCATCCGAGGTTGTCTTACCAGTTCTAGCTGCTATAACAAAACACAGCAGACTAGGTGGCTTATAAACAAGAGAGATGTGCTGCTCACAGTTCCAGAGGCTGGAAGTCCAAGGTCAGGGTGCTGGCGTGGCCAGGTTCTGGTGAGAGCCCTCATCCTGGTTCATAGCTGGCGCCTTCTCGATGTGTCCTCACCTTGAGGAAGGAGAGAGGGAGCTCTCTGGGGTCTCTTCTACAAGGGCAGCAGTTCCATCATGAGGGCTCCACCCTTGTGACCTAATCACCCCCCAAAGGCCCCACCCCCTTATACCATCTTGTGGGTTAGGATTTCAACAGGTAAATGGGAGGGGTGAGGCACGAAGATTCAGACCACAGCAGTGGGTATTACTGGATGCCTCCAACTTACAATGTCTACCTGTCTAGAATACAAGTCCTAATTCTCCTCTCAAAACACACACGCACACACTTCTCAGGTTAGGGAAAGGAGGGGTTCGTGGCCTCTCCATAATCTAATTTCTCTTGCCCCACCTTCTGATCGATGTACAGGCTTTGTCACAACCAAGACCTGAGACCAAGTCCCACTCTTTCCTCTTTACTTGGGTGGGCATGTTACACGATTGTTTTGATACTCACTTTCCTCACCTGCAAATTGGGGATAACAAATCCTATGTGATAGGGTTTCTCTTAGGGTTAAATAGGATTATAAATATCAAAGTGCTTCGCAGAATCTCTAAGCCAAAGTCACCTGCCCACTGGCCATGGCATGGGGTGGGCTGCTGCCGTTACCCTGGGAGGCGCCAGCCCCACCCAGATTTGGAATTAACCTTTGTTGTATCCCTCAAGAAGGTCTTCTGCCCACTCAGACCATGGTGGCCTCTCTTCAGCTCACCCCAAATCTTGGGGTCCTTATTCATTCACCCTGCCTCACTCAACTTCGGCATAGTGGGCTCTGCCTTGTTCCTTTCATCCTTCGCTAAGAATGTTTTGGAAAGGAAGTACTTTGCCTTACAACCCGCCCCACTCTCCCAGGTCAGACTTGGGAGCATAAATAGAGAAGAAACTCCAGTGAAAGATATTTTCATAAGCACCAGAAGTTTTAATGTGTGTAATTTGAAAACCTCAGAACTACCACTCACTATGCGGGTTTTTCAATTTCACTTTACTTTTTTAAATCAAATATTGCTCCTCTTCATGCTAGTGGGAGGCCCCTGGATTTAAACATGACGCGATGCTTCCCTTTTCCGTAGAGATCCAGACATCAGAACTGTAACTTCCAGTGTTTCAACCATGCCCTCATTTTAAAATCCACCGTGTCATCTGGTTTGGACCCAGTGGTCAACATTCTTTAGCTTGCTGATATCTGTGACCCAGAAACTTAGCCTGCTGCAGGGGAATATTCAATCAACATTGGTTCCTTCTTCCCCCGCAACCATTTCAGACACAACATGCTTCTGATTTTCTGTCTTGTAGGAGATTCAAGCCCTGAGTTCTGAGTTTACTGGAAGAAATCAAAGGGATTATAGTTTTATTTTCCTTCTGTTTCTATGTACTTTGGTTTACTCCCCTTATAGCTCCCTTCCTAGATAAAACAGATAAGCATTAGAAAAACTAAAAAATGAAGACAATAGCGCTCACTTCAGCGTCCTAATGTGACTGCAGAAACATCTAGTGCATTGCTTTCTCTTTCCTAGTTTCCCCAGGAAGATTGCCTGTTTCTTTACCAAACAGATCAGAGTTTAGCTTGATAAAACTCACAAAGAACCGAGGGTAAGCGATGTCTCTTGCCTCAGCTGATCACTGAAAACTAAAAATCACCGTGCTAGGAACAAAATTCGAGGCACGCAGCCTGGTCCTGAGTGTCAGAGACACGAAGTGGGAACCCAAACCTGCCTGTCAGCCCTCTTCTTGTAAAGAAACAGGAAGGAAAAAGAAAGTGAATTCAGGCTACTTTGAGCACATCTTGGGTGTTGATTTAGAAATCCTGATGGCCAGTTGCATCAGACACCAGAAAAGCGTAAATCTTGGAGCATCTGTTGGCGGTGTGCTTCCCTGAGAACTCAGGATAATGAAGCACCTGATTTAAGCTCTTTTTGGGATAAACATGCCAAGGTTCTAATTCTGTAAAGGGATCATAGATCAACCCAGATCTGGATAATGAAACCAGTGGAGTTTTAAACATTCATCAAATGTTGTGTCTGGCGCATCTGAATCCTGGAGTTTATCTTATTAAAATAGAATGCTGTGCTGGGGAGAATGATAGTGGGAGCCAGGAAGACTTTCTAGATTACTAAAAATATGTCTTTTTTTAAATAGGGAGAAAAAAGTTGCTTTGAGGTCTAATGAGTGTCTGGCTGTGTTCTTGATAATTCTGGAGAGTCCAGGACCTTCCAGGTATGCAAGCCTTATCAGTCAACTGTTGCTACATGACCAACCACCCTAAAACTTAATGACTTGAGACAACAATCATTTATTGTTTCTCATGAGTCAATGGGTTGGTTGGCCTGGCCCGACTCATCTCAGCTCTGCCCCCTCAAGCATCTGTGGCCAGCTGACGGGGCAGCTGTGGGTTGGTTGGTCCCAGATGGCCTTGGCTGGGACCCCTCAGGTCTCCTCCACATGGCTTCTCATCCTCCAGCAGGTTAGGTTGGGCTTCTTCTCATGGACATAGGAGGTTTCCAAGATAAAGCGGGAGTGTCCGCTTCCTCTTGAGGCCTAATTCAGGACTAGCTCACCCTCCTTTCTGCCACATTCCAGTGGCCAGAGCAAGCGACCAAACCAGTCCAGGTCCCAGTGATGGAGAAAGAGACTCCACTTCTCCTGACAGTAGGAGCTCCAAGGCCACAGGGCAAAGGGTGTGCATACTGGAACAGTAGAGAACTGTGCTCAGTTTTAGTCAATCTTAGGGGACCTCAGCCTCTGGTGTTTGAATACTGTCATGTTAATAGCTGCCCAAATTCCCTGTTGGAACATGGTAACCAGGAAGCCAAGACAAAAACTGGAAGTTTGACCCAGGAACAGGAAGCAAAAAACCTGTGAAGAATACTTACCCAGCCTGGCTACGAGAAAAGTGTGATGTGTCCTTTAAAAAAGCCAAAGACTAACTAAATAAATAAACAGATAAAAATAAAGTTGATAAGGAGAAAGGAAAGAAAGAGCAAAACAAAACAACCAAAGTTGAACCAGTTTCGGAGAAATGGGTCATGATGGATAACCCAAGAGGGATATTTATAAAAAGAGCTTTGTAGAGCGTGTGGCTTTTACTCCAACACTCAAGATGTAGGAAATGTCCTTTTTTATTTCTATAAAACAAATAAAATGTGCTCTATGCCCACAAGGACAGGGCTGTTGGTAAATCCAGTGGCCGCCTTCTCTGAGTCTCCCTCCCGAGCCCATGCAACTGCTGCAATGGTCTGGAAGCTTATGTCCAGGCCTTCTTATGTCTATCCACACTGGTCAGCTCCGATAGGCTCACAGTCCAAGCCTGAACACGGGGATCTTCATCCGAGCTGGGATGTTCTGAGCTCAGGGTCCAGCCACCCCCAGAAGCATCACCCAGCCATGCCATGTGCTTGCCACCTCCCCCATGCTGTAGGGAGCAAGACAAGGTCCCTACGACTCCTGAGACCCCAAGCCTTTGCCCCCTTTCCCATCTTGCCTAAAGCTATCTGGCCACATCCAGTTCCATGTCCCGCATCTCCCAGAGCCCCGCATGACCTCCAAGACGTTCAGCTCAGCTCTTTTTTATAACAAAGCCTCTCACCTCTGACCTGAGTGCTGAGGTTGTCCAGATTTTCCAGAACTTCCAAGACAGACAAGGAGTCAGGTTAGAGAGGGTGAAGAGGAATTGCTCTCCTTTCTCCAGACCCTTCCACAGAGTCTAAACAAAATATGAATTAATATCTCAATAACCCATCCTGCCACTTCCAGCTTCTCTATAAACCTGTCATCAGGGCTGCTAGCAAGAGGCAAACTGGTCTGAACCTCAAGCACCCCTTCCCCTAATTGAAAAAGTTTCTGATCCAGCCCCAGCTGCCCCCTTTCCCGTGATGGGGTTCAGGGCAGGCCGCCCCAAGACGCGTCACTCTGGTATGTGGATTATTTCAAGCTGAAGACAATAAAGGCTCAGAGGACTCAGGAAGAACATTTGACCTTCCCCCAAACTGCCTAAAAGAATTTAACACAGAAGGCCTGTTCCAGGAAGGCGCTAATACCGTAAGATAGTTATAGGATAATGTAAAATAGGTGTGATAGAAAAGCACCAACAAGCCCGTTTTTTTGGCCCAGCAAAACTTGTTTAACAAAGACTTGCATTTCCATCTCCATGTAAATTGCCTTCCTCCCCTCTGAAACCCCCAACCACTACCCCAACATCCTCCTTTGCCTTTAGCTGAAGGTGATATTTAAGGGGGCAGCTTCGGCCACGTGGCCGAGTTACTCAGTTTTCCTGGGTTTCTCCCATGTATCCATGTTATTAAACTTGTTTGATTTTTCTCCTGTCATTCCATCTTGTGTCAATTTAATTCGTAGCCCAGCCAGCAAGACCTAGAGGGTGAAGGAATTTTCTACCCCCCCCCACACCTGCTCACCAACACCACCCCAGCACCTCCTCCCTTTCTTTCTTTTCCAATTTAAAGAAAAAAATAAAAGTTCAGCAGCTCATGACGAAAATAACTTTTATTTATGTCATGCTTTTTTTAAAGCAAGATCTTTCTCGATCCTCCCAGGAGGCCTGTGGTCAAGCCTTTTAAGGGATATTCCATGGTGGAGCCCAGATCCTGTTCAGGGCTCTCCTCACTATCATGACTCTGACAAATGCACGCTCGTTCTCAGGTCTCCCAACCATCGACTGAGCTTCACGCTTCTTCCTTCGATGCCCTTCCAGCTGTTCAAATTCAGTGCATCTAATTCCAGAGCCCTTTATCCTAACGTTAACTCCCCTCAGGAGTCTGGAAGGCAGTACTCTGACAACAGGACCATCCTTCTCCTTGGCTTGAGAACTTGGGTCTCCCTACCTCCTCTCCTTCTCTCCCCACGCAGAGCTGATGTGACACCTTGCTGCCTCCCACCCATCCCTCTGTCCCACGCTGCCATCCCCAACCTCCACCCATCTCCCCAGGCCCTGACCTCCCTCGGGGTCTGCCTGGCCTTGCTTCTGCCCCTCCCTCCTCCACCCTGCAAGGGAGGTCTCCGCCCCGGGAGATGTGTTGAGCTGTAAAGGAGCCGAGGTGAGGGAATTCACATGAGAAGTCCTCCGTTGCAACAACTCCTTCATTACGGACAGAGCAGAGGAGGAAACCATGAGTAAGCACACAGTGTTAGTAAATATCTGCAGTGTTGGTGACAGATTTTACAGGAAAGAAATGAAAAGAGAGTTCACCAAAACCCAGTTGTAAGGTTACTTATCAAACTGATAAACAAACAGCAAGCAACAGGATATATTGGAGTATATGAGGAAGCCATTTGGTGTAAAACTAATTTGGCCTAACATTGTTTTTCCAAAAGGGCCTGACATGGCCGTGGAGCATGCATTGTATATCTGCTTTAAGCATTCGCTTTGTCCCAAAGACAAGAACAAATGGCCCCAAGACAAAGATGCAACTTCCCCCATACTGGCATGTCCTTAAGGATAAGCATCTCTCCCCAGGCTAGGAACTGATTGCTGCGCTCACCCTGCTGTGTCCATTGAGACAGTAGACCTGCCACCTGCTGTGTGAATAGCTGTGCTGTGGCGGCTAGGCAATCTAGTGACTGCTGTAAATGGGACATTCCTATCATAAGTGGTGTATGCTTTTTGTTCCAGGGTGGTATATAAGCACTCTGTACACCCCACTTCTTTGGCGCCTTCCTTCCTTGGGGAGGGAAGTCCCAGGGCTAGCGCTCAGATCTGGCTCATAATAAACTCACCCCAATTTTGACTTATAGGTTGGTTATGGATTATTTGTAGTGACAGAATTCTCATTCAGAAGGCATTGTTCTGTACTCAGTGCTGGAAATCCTTCAATGGGTCCCCATAACTTCCAGGATGAAGGTCCGAGATTCAGACCCCTTCATAAAGGCCTTCTCAGCATGGCTGCAACCTTGCTCTCTATTCCAAATTTGGAAGGTTCCAATCTTGGAAATAACAAACTCTCTCCTCCTGAGGGGTTTTAGGATTTTAAAAAATCATGTCATTAATTTTGCATGGTATTTGATAAAGAAATAGTTTAAGGAAAAAGTAATTACTCTCTATTTTACAGGAGTATATTATTGAAGATTTATCACGGATCCACAACACTCTACTTGCAATTGCAAAATCCATAATGCTCTGAAAAACAGAAGTCCTTTTCCATGTTTGGCATAAATTAGTCCGCAGATCTGACCTGAACTGACATGAGGTTATTCAGAGTCTATATTTATCTTACATGGTATGAATATTCAGACGTTTCACTGCAGAAATATTAATGTGTTTAATTACAGCCACAGCCCCAGACCCCCCTAGAGCATTTTATATAACATACGACATCTACAGTGTATTACTTCTTTAAAAATCTCAAACATGCTGAAATCTGAAACATCTCTGCCTTAAGATTTTTAGGTAAGTGTTTTGGACCAGTATAAATTTATTGCAATATAACTCTTAATAATATTTAAAATCTATCTTTAGAAATCCATAGGATCATCCTATGTAAAGTCATATCAATCCCCACCATTCCCCCTTCTGGTGGTTTAAAAACATACGTCCACATATTTTAAAATATATCCATATATTCTTTGTTATTCTTCCCTTCAAAAGGTGGAGCTTACTTCTCCCCTTGAACGAGGACTGGAAGAAGAGACTCACTTCTAATGAATAGAATATCGAATAAGTGATGGCATGTCATTTCTCAGATTAGGTTATTAAAAGACTGCACCTTCCATCTTGGATGCACACTCTCTCTCACTCTCTGTCTCTCTCTCTCAGGCCATTCACTCTGGAGAAGGCAGCTGCTATGTTACGAGCTGTCCTGTGGAGAGGATCGAATGTTGAGTAACTATGGAGAGTGGGAGCTTCAGCAACATCTAGCAAGGAACTGAGGCCCTTGGTCCAACAAGTGATGCAGATCTGAGGCTTGTCAGCAACCATAGGAGTGAGCTTGGAATCAGATCCTTCAGGCCCAGTTGAGCCTTAAGATGAGACCTCAGCCCAGGGGGACAGCTTGACTACAGCTTCAAGACGGCCCCTGAACCAGAACCACCCACCTAAGCTGCTCCTAGACTCCTGACCCACAGAATCTGAGATAATACATGTTTATTGTTTTAAGCCACTAAGTTTAGGGTAATTTGTTACCCAGCGATAGACAGTGAACACATCTGTCAGCCTTCTCTACCCTAGCACCTTATTTCTTTCCCCATCACACTTTATCACAAGCCAAAGTTTCATTTAGCTTTTAATTTAGTCATTTGTTGTTTATCTTATCCTCCTTCTATGAGGGAGGGACCAATGAGCATATTCAGGGTTGTGCTCACATCCCTTAACGTGAGGCCCGGCTCACAGAGGCTGAATACACACTGAAGGATGGAAGGGGACGGGGAAAGGAAAATTATTCTGGGGACAGAACCAGGGAGGCAGCGAGGGTTTGGGGTCAGTGTTAACAAGTAAATTATAATCATTTGAAAGCTCCAAATCCCAGAGAGTAATCCTCTCGCCCCCCTCACGTGGTCCAGGTGGTCACCAGGCGCCCTGGACTCTGCCCCCTCACTCTCCCTGAGGGTGTCACTCCTCCACCCTCACCACCCTCTCTCACTGCCAGCCTCCATCATTCTTCACCAGCGTCCTCCTGGGTCTCCTTGTTCCCACCAACCCACCTCCATTAATCCGTTCTAAACACTGAACTGTGCCCTGGTCGGGGGAGGGGAGGATAAAGGGAAGTTGAGGGTTCATCTCTTTCTCCAGGATCCTAAATGAACCCAAGACCTCCTTCCAAAAAATGAAGAACCAGTGGTTCAGAATAAGATTTCCACTCCTATTGCACCCCTTCAGTGAGAAGATAAGGAGAAAGTTAAGCAAGAGTATTGTCAGTTCTAAAGAGAGTGAAGATAGCTCACCTCACGCTCAGGAGTGTAAATCACATTATTTTTCCAGGAAGCAGTTTAGCCATAGGTTCAAAGACTTAGAACCCTCATCCTCTGCCACCCAGTAATTCCACTCCTAAGAAGCTACTTGTGCACCCTGGGACTATGGCAGAGATTTGAATAAAGATCCATATACAAGGATGCACAGCACAGTTTGCTTTTAGTAGATTATAAGCAACCCAGCAACAGAAAAAAGCTTAAATAAATTACAATATAACCATTAAGTGAACGTTATTTACCAAGTAAAACTGTACTTTCCAGTTTTTTAATGACATCAGAAAAACCTCACAGGATAATATAATGAGATGTTATATATAAATATATATACTTATTATGTAACACACACATATACAACAACAGAAGAAAATACATCAAACTGTTGCCCCGATGATCTCTGAATAAGGAAGTAATGGGTGATTTTTATTTGCATCTTTATGATTCTATGTATGGCCACATTTTCTACGTTGAACAAGCATTGCTTTTACGCTTAGCTAGGAATTATAATTTTCTTAAGTGAAGAACAGGGAGGCACATGGAGGAAAATAATCTGAAATAACATCCAAGACCCTTGTTGGCATTCTCCTCCCTACACGCCCGGAGATGCTACCATGGCAGGCAGTCAAGTTCAGGGGGAAGCCACAACCCAGGTGAAGCGGGTTCCCACCCAGGTTCTGCCCATTGGTCCTTGAACCACAGAGAAAGGCAGCCATCAGTCCTGTTCATCAGGGAAGACTGGCTGGTGTAAGGAACAACGCTGGAACCTATTGGCTTAACACAGCAAAGTTTCATTTCCAGCTCAGTCTGTGGGGGGTAGGAGGCAACATGCGGCGACTCTATTCCATACTTCCTTCGGGGACTCAACTTGCTCTTCTGTGAAGATGCAACCATCTTCAACACACAGCTTACAAGATCCTCGGGGAATGGGAAAAGAGAGAGGGAGAGAGTCCTGCAGGGGAGATTTTGACACTCCTGCGCATGTTCATCAGCCTCATCTCAGTTATGTGGCTCCTACTACCTGTAATGCTCTGGGAAGTGTGGTTTAGCTGGACACCCAGGAGGAAGAGAAGAGCGCAGCTTTTCCTGAACTTCTGTCTTCTGTTCCTAAAGATTCCCATGAAAAGGGACACTTCTTCCAAGTCCCCGCGGCCTGCAGAGTTCTGTGCTTGGGAAAGAGAAGCTGGGGAGCCCCCTACCATTGCTCCCTACCTCCCCACTGGATGCTGGACAGAATTCGAAATCTGCAAGGCAGACCGTGTCTATTTCTGGGTCCATTGCTCCTGGCAGCCTTGACCCAGGTCCTTGTCAGGCTTCCCGCTGCCAGGGATCCTCTACCGCATGGGCAGTCTCCCTCCAACTGATGTGATTTCCAACAATTTCTTTGCTGGAAGGCAAAGGCGGATTTGGGCAGCCTGTCAATAGCAAGGAAGCTGGAAGATTGAGAACCAAGCTTTTCTCATTGCAGAGTGCTCCAGGCCATTTTGGGGAACTGACCAACCTGGCACCCACCCCCGCCAAAAGCCCTCCTCTCCACCGGGGCTCTGATCCCTCCCCGCAGAGGCAGAGGAAGGGAAGGGACAGGCGGTTAAGCTCAGAGGCTTCAGGCCATCTCACCTGCATATAGAATGACATGTGCACGGTCTTCCCAACCGCACAAGCATCACCATCACCCTAGTGAAAGGCCAGAGGCAGCAGATAAAGGAGAAGTTGTGGGATGAGCGTGAATTAATACTGAGCCTACGGCAAACTCAGGCAAGAACGGCACATCCGATGAAAAGACATTAATTGCTTAAACCTTACTGGGGGGACCCAGGATTCCTTACTAAAGAGAAAGGATTTAGAAGTCAAGTCTCTTTAAAGCCTAATTGGTCCTTAGAGGATGCAGATTTGCCCCACAGAGGAGACTCAGGAAATGTGACTCAGGCTGCAAAGGCGATTCTCAGAGCGAGCTGCTCCCATGGGTACCCTGAGCTCCAGCCCCATGTTGGAACAACAGAGGACTCTAAGAAGGGGCCAAGTTCACAGGACACAGACTCTTAGAAGCCACACGACCGGCAGCCAGGGCTGGGCTTCCTAAGTGAGCGCCCAGATGCAGTGCTTCTCAAAATTCCCACCCAACCATTCCAAAGACAGAGCGGCAGACACGGATGTATCAGGGCCAAATCTATAGCCCTCAAGAGTTGACCTCAAGTAGATTTATTTATCGATGTTTAAAATTCATGGAACCCTACCTCCAATTCCATGTTTTATATATGTTTGTTTAATAACATCTAAAAAATTACCATCAATCTCATTAATGTGCTCTCTGCTTCCTGAGGCTTCATCTCAGACCTTGGTCTACCACCTACTGCTCCAAATAGAGGCCCCCAAATGGCAGCCTCAGCTTCCCTGGGAGCTGCAAGAAATGCAGAATCTTGGTCCCCTCCCCGCCCAAAGGATCAAAACCTGCATTTTAACCAGATCCTGGAATGACTCATTTGCACATCAAAATTTGAGAAATACTGCTTTGCCAAGTGCTAGAAGGAGTACAGACACCCTAGTTTGAGAAGCATAGCTGTGTAGACTTTTCTGGAAGGTCTGTTCATGATTCTCCATCGTACAGCTCTCTCCCGCATTAACTAGTTTTATTTTCTCCTGAATACTTATCTGATATTATTTTGTTTGCGTGTGTGTTTAGAATATAAGCTTCATGAAGTAGGATCTGTTGCAGACCCTTGCATGGATAATCTTGTCTATTGTAAGTGCTCAATAAAAGGATTTTGAGCGAATGAATCTAACTAGGGGGCTGGGGGTGGGGCACAGACAAGGGCTGAATTACAAAAGGTAAATCAAGTGTCAGTCTTTTTATGGAAATTTCCCCATAAAGAATAATGTGGGTATTTTTCTCTCCTGAAAATCAGAAACAAAAAGTCATACTGGAATGTCCGCACAAAAATGATTCCAGCCGTCAGTTCCGATGTGTGGATTTTCCCCCCCACACCACCCAGCAGTTCTCTGACATCAGCTGGGTGTCCTACAATTCAATTCCATTCTGACGCTATCTACACAGAGATAGCGTCACATTCCACAAGCCCAGGGGTCAGTCCCACAAGACTGCTCCAGTTCATTCGCCAATCGCAAGCTCAGGTTGTCAGCTATGCTTCTCATTGGCTGGCTATAAATTAGAGGTTGTCCTGACTCTTTCATTGGATTCGATTAATTTGCTAGAGGGAGTCACAGAACTCAGGAACCTGGTATGCTCTCTGGATTACTGGTTTATTATAAAGGATGCTAAAGGATATGAATCAACAGCCAGATGGGGAAGCAATGGGAGCGTCCGCGCCCTCTCCTAGCACATCGCTCTGCCGGAGTCTCCACACGTTCACCAAGCCAGAAGCTCTCCAAACCCCATCCTTTTGGGTTTTTATGGTTTTGATTAAATCACTGGTCATTGGTGGGGCCTTTGGGAGGTGATTAGGGCATGAGGGTGGAGCCCTCATGAATGGGATTATTGTCCTTATGAAGGAGGCCCCAGAGAGCTCCCTCGCCCCTTCTGCCAAGTGAGGATGCAGCTAGAAGACACTGTCTAGGAACCAGGAAGCAGGCTCTCACCAGACACCGAATCTGCTGGAACCTTGACCTTGGACTTCCTAGCCTCCAGATCTGTGAGAAAGGAATTCTGTTTTTATAAGCCACCGAGTTTATGGTGATTTGTTATAGCAGCCCAAGCAGACCAAGACAGGTAGCATGTGATTCCGTTTACAGACAAATGGTTGCACCAGGTTGGCGGAGAGAATGGATCTGACTCTAATGGGGCATCTTTGGGATGATGGGACAATTCTCTGTCTTGATTGAGGTGGTGGTTACATAAATCCACTTGGATGATAAAATTGTATAGAACCATACACACCAACCTACCCACATACACACACACACACGAGTGCATATAAAACTGATGAAATCAGAGTAAGTTCTGTGGATTGTACCTATGTCAGTTTCCTGGATTTGATGCTGTACTAGAAACATACAAGATGTTACCACTGGGGAGAACAAGGGTACGCGGGACCACTCTACTAGTTTTGCAACTTCCTGGGAATCTATAATGATTTCAAAATAAACAATTTAAAATATCATATTGAAGTTTTGATGATAGGGACCATGTCTTGTTTTTAAAACATTTAATGCATAAGAGATAATTTTCTACTGTTCAAGACAACCTAAGCACAGAAATGTTTTGATTTCCTCTGTACAAAACGCGTCTCCCTAAATTAGAGAGAGTAGTTGAGCCAAAAGTAATTAAGCATCTATCTTCACCCGGGTATAGGAGTAAATAACCCCATGGGGGCTTAGCTTCTTGCTTCTCACGTGGCAGCCTGGGGCAGGACCTGTGGAGAACTGCCCCGCTCAGAAGGAGGAGAACTGAGCACCCCAAGAAGGCTGCATTTGGTTTGGGGTGATGGAGGTGGCTGCCATTGTGCAATGGTGTCTGAGTCCCACCATGAGCCCCGTGACTCAAGCAACAGAATATGGTGTCCAGCGCAGCCAGCTGTTGGTCCAAGAGGAGCTATACTATCACCTCCATCACCAGCCACGTCCTTCCTGAGGAAGGGACACCCATCGGAGAACCTGTCCCCGACTTGAACCAGTGGGGAATGAGAAGATGAGGGTAGGCAGTTGGTGACCTTCATTTGCCCTTTGATTTTTCTCATCACTAATACATAGTCTTTTTCTGGGCACACTGTTCTCACTTGGGTCGAACTGTGGGTGGCCTAGAGGAAATGAATGGAAGCTCTATAAATAACTCAAGCTCTTCCAAAGCCGTGACAATAAAGCCAGAGCTTGGAAACTCAGCAGCCTACAGGGACTAGACAGGAAAGGGAGTGAAGCGGGCCAAGTCGGCAGTGTGAACCAGAGAGACCCAGCTCCGTCTAAAGGAAGCGGCCAGCTGACTGCTCCCTGGAGACCCAGAGTGGCCAAACTGTCCCGCTTCTCAGGACCAGCCAGAAACCTGGGTTTTTATGTGAAATGCACTCTTTGAAACTTAACTAAAATGTTTAAGACACCACATGGGCCAGCAGCCCCCCTATGCCCGCCCCTAAGGAAGGAAGGCAAGGACCACGGGAGGGCCAGATGTCAGTCTGTGGCCAGAGACACCAGCTCTACTCTCCTGGCCTTGACGTCGTCCCTTCTCACGCTTTCTTAGCAACAGAGACCGAGAAAAGCGCTCTCTCAGGGGAAGGCAGGCAGAGTGAGGAGTGGTGGGAGTTTGGACCAGCTCCATGCTCAAGAATAAAGAAGCAATGTGCTCTGACAAAAGGTATTAACATGCGGGCACTCCCAACCTCCCATCTCCCTTCCTCCTACTAGTCGAGCAGGGGGGACCTGGTAGGCAGAGATCTGGAGGAGAGCTGGGGGAGGGGAGTGTGGGCGCTGAGCATCCTTGGGTTCAGGAAACCACTAGGCTTTGAGGAATGTTGTCAGGGACTAAGATGAGACCATCCTCACTGCTCTTTAAGAAGCTCGGGTAAACTTGAATGGCTCTTGGCCACTATACTGTGTATGTGAATTCAGTGAGACCTTGCCAAGACGGGGCCGGTAGGGGCTAGGCTGGGCATTAGTCTGTTTCCTGTATAGAACTTCTTTCTGTCCTAAGAATGGAAGGAGAAGTTTTTTCCCCATAGTCTGGAAGTTTAGGGGCATTTTCTAAAAGATTTAAGCCTCTGGGACTTGCCCATGTTTCCTAGCGGTGACCGTCTTATAAATGACAATGTCATTTAGGATCTTCAAGGCCAAGTGTGGGCAGAGCAGCTGGCTCCCTTCCCAGCCAGTCTGTGCAGGAGAGGAACTCCTGATTAGTTTAAGAGCAGAAGTCTGGGGTAGGGAGGGGGCACAGCATGAGGAAAATTCACCTCTGGCCTTGGGGCCGGACAGGGCTTGTCTGGAAAACCTGTGGGACCACCTGGCAGAAGCCCATTCTGAGAAGGTGTTGACAGATGGGAATTCTCTTGAGAGAGAATTTCCCCAAATGGGAGCCAGGAGGCAAGGTCAGGCATGAATGAAGCCTTAGTCATCAGAGGACCACAGACTCTGCACCCGGCCCAGGTGATCTGAATCTGGCCCATAGACACCAGTTGAAATCCTGGGCAAGGGAGACCTGGAGCCAAGACAGAAAGAAGGGTCCTCATCCAAACCAGCTAGAGCCTGGGGGCACCAGAAGAGGAGAGGGGCTTCATCCCCAGCAGTGTGCCCAGAAGGGTTGGCTCCCTGGGGAAGGGCCCACAGGGGTCAGCAGAAGAGACAGGTGGAGTAATGAGGGCTGAGGAAGCAGCTGGGAGCCCATGGAGGGACCAGAACCACATGTTCTTAAGTACAAATGAGACATCTCCTAGAGACCCCAGAATTATGGGGGGGAAAAGACACATTTAAGAGTGAAAATTACATACATTTTAACTTCAGTCTTGGGGCCCAGGAAGGCACAAAATGTAGGAACATCCAGATGTTTCTCCAGTGATAATTCAAAGCATAATGTTTCACTTCAATAAGTTTGTAAGCTCTTGGAGGACAGAGATTTCTCTCTCCTTTATTTAATGCCCTCTCTCCAATGACTAGAAAAGTGCCTGGTACACAGTCACGTCAGCGCTCAACTGAATAAGCTAGAGAGTTTCAGAACTTTACCTCCCCGATTCTTAATCTTTTGGCAGCAGCAGACCACTGTCTTGAAATAAAACTTCAAGTGGAAGTGAAAAAACACAAAATAGATAAAATGGAGTTTCTCGGATTGAAAAGGAGATGGCGTGAGGGATCCGCACCCAGCTCAACCCATTCCTCTTGGCTGACCCTGTGAATCCTCCAGGCCTCAAACAGCACAGTTGGAAACACAAATAAGGTCATGTTGCAAAAAGGGAGGCTGACAAAGATGCCAATGTGGCCTTTCCTTCAGGAGGCATTTGACAAAACTCAACATAAGGAGGCCCCTTGGGAAAGTATTGGTGATAGCTTGGCATATGGATCGATGGAGAAGTTAAAATCAGGGCAACCTTTAGTTTATTATGCAGTGACGGAGGGCAGAGCAACCACAACCTGGACTGTCACACTCCTCCCGCCAACATGTCAGCACCCAGCAGGCTCTGACACTTCATAAATATTAATGGCCTTTGGCTCAGCAGTTTCTGAATCTTCCTCAGTTTAAGCTCAGCCTCAACACTTCCCAGGGCAAGGAGCGGGGTTGAATTAAGATGCAGCCTTTATAAAATGTTGACTTGTATAAAATGTTGAGTTTAATTCTATTATTATTTTATCCTTCCAACCCAAACCTCAAATTTTGCATTTATATCGAGTTATCCCTGACTAGGTCCAGTGGCAATGTCACAACGTCCCTACCGGGACGCATCCCAAGCAGCCTTGATGATCTTCTTGCTCCTTCACACCAGCAGCTCCAACATTTGCCAAATCGAATTCAAAAGAGTAACGTGAGTTCCTGATGGAGGGCTCTCCCGTCTGCACCCTGGAGTCGCGCAGACCTGGGACTAAATTTCTGTCCTGTGAATGTTGCTGGTTTGGGCAAGTCACTCCGTTTCTCGAAGTCTCAGTTCAACAATTCTAAAATGTGGGAAATAATACTTTCTTCAGTTTCCTATCACTATGGCAACAAATTATCACACACATGGTGGACTAAAACAACCCAAACTTATCGTCTACCACTTCTGGAGGTCAGAAATCTGAAATGGGGCCCATTGGGCTCAAATCAAAGTGTTAGCAGGGCTGCATTCCTTCTGGAGTCTCCGACAGAGAATCTGTTACGTTGCTTTTTTCAGCTTCCAGAAGCTGGTCCCCGTTCCTTGACTCAGGGCCCCTTCCTCCACCTTCAAAGCCAGCAATGGCTAGTCCAGTCTTTCTCACACTGTATCACTGACTTCTCCTGCTGCTTCCATTTATAACGACACTTGTGATTACATTGGGCCCACCTGGATTGTAGTTATTATAGTTTAGCAGCATTTCTTTCTACTAAGCCCTAGAGCACTCACTGGGAAGGGTGTGACATCCTCCTGACCCTGAGTAACGTGACCGTGAATTTCCTTGGCTCTCAGCCACACCACGGTGCCATCCACTACACTTTCTTTTGATCAGTCATCGTCTCATGGATCCACAAGTTTAGCCACTTTTCCAGGTTTTCCATAGCTTCATTGAGCGTTAACATGTTACTGTAGCAGTTTCCAGAGCAGCCTCTGGTACAGGCTGGCAAATTTCCTCTTCCTTTTCCGTGATGTACCATATTGTCGACTCATTAACGTTGAACCCAAAGCCAATGGCACTAAAACTCGAACTTGAACAAAGCTCGTGTAACACACGCGTTTCCTCCATAAGGC
This sequence comes from Equus asinus, assembly GCF_041296235.1. Lineage (NCBI taxonomy): Eukaryota > Metazoa > Chordata > Mammalia > Perissodactyla > Equidae > Equus > Equus asinus. The sequence continues at coordinate 6,616,445 of NC_091808.1, read as the reverse complement.
ACATCACAGCGTTCTTGAGCTTAGGAACGTGGGAGAGCATCTCAGCACTACACTTGGAGGCCACTTTATACAGCGAAATCACTAACAAAAAGCACAAAAATGCAGAAAACACGGGACTAAATAGACTGAGTAAAGGACACTTGTTTACATTATGAGAGCTGAAACAAGATGGCAAAGTGTCACCTTGTTCGACCTCAGCTGGGAACATGCATGTTGGCAGATTCAAATTTTTTTTGCCTCTCTGTTCACATCCATGAATGACCAGGAAGGTGCGGCTGATATTGATTCTAGAGTTACAAATAAATTTTCGTGAGCAAGAGAATTCACAAATTCAGAGTCTGTGACTCAGAAGGATCGACTCTATCTGGTGTTTTTTGGGGGGAAATGGCTGGAGGGTTGCACTCAGCTGGGACAGTGCACTGGGCGTCTACATGTGGCCTCTCCAACATGGTGGCCTCAGGGTGATTGGCCTTCCCCCAGAGAAGTGGTGGCCGGCTGCGCCCCAGAGTGGGCATCTTAAGAGAACAAGGAGGAAGTTGCATGACCTTTCCTGACCTAGCTTTGGAAATGACACAGAGTCACTTCTGCCACATTTTATTGGTTACAAGAGAGGCGTCAGACAGCCCAGCTTCAGGGAAAGGAGAATTAGATGCCACATCTTGGTGGAGGAGAAGTTGCTATGTCCATCTTGGAAAACACCATCTGCCAGAGTGCTGGAAAAAAAAACAGTAGCTATTATTTGATACAAAACAACAACAAAAAATGTTTCAACCAAACGCCCACAAGTGTAGAAGTCATTACTCAGAAAGATTGCTTTTGTAATCATCTGCTTCCTCACAAGGCTCTAACAGCTGGTGAGCAGCTGAGAAGCTCTGGCTACACGTTTAAGGAAAAGATAGACAGGAGCTAAGGAGAGCGGGGAGGCAGCCAGAGAGTCACACGACCCAGGATTTTGAAAAAACTCCGAGTTCTTTAATCCAATTAGGACACAGTCTGGTCCCAGCCAAGTGGAGGAATTCACATCTGAACAACAGTGTTCCAGAACATTGGTTTACCCAGACTGAAGCACCTGAAGACTCTGTTAAAAAATATAAATTTGTTCAACACCCTGCCTTACATATATGAATCTGTAGGTCTGTCGTCTTTTTGACAAATACTCCAAGTTATCCCGGTGTAGCTACACGGACAGGTATTCTTCTCCGACCCAGGAACTTAGAGAAAACTCTCAGCTCCCACATTGTCACTCAGTTCAGCTCCTTCAGGAGTCACCAGAGATCGTGTTGAGACGCTTCTAGACCCACTCGCGTTCCCAGGAGGTACCGGGTGTCCCCGACTCTGTGACAGAGAGCTGGAGAGGACAATGAGACATGCTCCAATGTGTGAATCCTCTTTAAAAGCACCACCCTATCAGATGGGTATTGTGGTCTGCAGAATAACGCCTCCTGCAGAAGATGGCCATGTCCGAACCCCTGGAACTTGGGAATATGTTACCCTAGACCAAAAAGGAAAATCAAGGTTGCAGATGGACTGAAAACATGCCCCATGTTGTACTGCTATTAATTTATCACTCTGAAAAAAAGTCAACACAATGTTTGGCACATAGTCGGGGTTCAATAAATGGTATTACCATACCGTGACGGGGATGTGTCTTCATTCTGGTTGACTTTTATCTTCCAAAACTTTTAACTAAGCACTCAACTTTAGTAACAGAGTAGTTCATGCAAGAGAACTTTGGAGAAAGCACAGAGTAAGGGAATTAACAGAGACTTTGGGAGTTAACATGGAGTTTTCTGTGAACATCAGTGACCAGGAGTCTGCCTTGAGTTCATCCAGTTTCTATAATCACTTCCAATAATTTGTACAACCAAAAACAATGGAAACATTTGAACATACAACAAATGTTTACAACTCAAATCACAGACAAAGGGCCAATCTCTTTAATGTATAGAGAGTTCCTAGAAATCATTAAGAATAAGAGAAGGCGTCACCCCAGTGGCATAGTGGTTAAGTTCACGTGCTCCACTTCAGTGGCGCACGGTTTGTAGGTTCAGATCCTGGGTGCAGACCTACACATCACTCATCAAGCCATGCTGTGGCAGCATCCCACATACAAAATAGAGGAAGATTGGCACCGATGTTAGCTCAGGGCCAATCTTCCTTCACTCTCAAAAAAGAAAAAGAAAAAAAATAGAAACAAGTACAAATGACATGACATGAAGGATATGAATAGATACTTCAGGGAGAGGAAAATACAAAGAACTGTGGATGCAATGAAAATACACTGAGCCTCAACATAGTAAGAGAAAAGTAAACTAAAACTACACTGGAATTCAAAAGTGTAGAAAACTCTGTTGGCAAGGTTCTGAAGGAACAAGCACTTTGATACACAGCTAATAGGAGTGGAAGTTTGTACAGTCCAATTGGGGATTAATCTGACCCTATCTACCAAAATACTAAATCAGTCCCCTTTGTCCATCTATATTCCATTTGGGGAATTTATCTGACAGATCTACCCACAGAGAAATGAAATGACACTCTGCAGCTTTGTTCGTCATAGGCAAACATTGGAAGCAACCCAAACATCCATCAATGGGGTACTGCTTATAGAGTGATATATCCATTTTGTGAAATACTAGATAAGTGGGGGAAAAAAAAGGCATGATAAAACCCCCCAAAGTGACATAGAAACATCTCCAAGACACATTGTTAAGTGACCAAGGCAAGAAGCACAATGTGCACAGTATGCCACCTTTTGGGTTTCCAAAAAGAGGGTAGAAAATAAGACTGTATATTTATATTTGTTGTGTCAACTTAAAAGCAAATTTGCCTATTATTTTATATCAAAATGAGTTTATTCAGGAATAGCCAAGAGAATTGCAATTCAGGATGCACATGCTATGGCAAACCATAGGCAAATCTGGAAAAGAAAGAAGGGAGCTGCTTTTACAGAGAAAAAGGGGTATTTGGGAGGAGGAGTGGGGGGGGGTGCTGTTCCAAAAGAAAGTCCATTGGTGGAAATAACAGTTCAGGGCAGCAAATGCTTCTCATTGGCTGAGCTGAGGCATTTCTCATTGGCTGAGCTGCAGCGTTTCTCATTGGCTGGGCTGTTGCCAGGTGGGGAGAGAAATCTTCCTTCAATAGTGAAGTCATTGTCCTTCCTGTCCAAGATGCCCGAGTCTGTCTCTTCCTGTTTGGAGTAATTGATGATGCGTGATAGGGCTTGAGACCCTCCCTGACAGGGCTTCCAGACTCCAGTTAAGGTTTCTTTCATTAATTTCTAGAGCTTGTATGTGTGCATGGAAGGTCTTTAAAAGGATCCATGAGATCTGAAAGCGAGGTTGGAAGCTGGCTGGGTGGATGACATGGATTGAGGGCACTTTTCTCTGTGTACCATTTTGGCTTCTGAATGTTGTTTGTAAATGCATTACTCACTAAAATTTTAATTAAATCAAAAGTATTGTTTAGCAATTAAAATGGTTAATGTTCCAAATTACAAACAATAGATGTCTCCTCAACAGGACAAGGAGCATGACAGATGGTCTATCAAGAAGCATCTTCCTCCTCATGTAAAATATTAGCCTGGGAAACACACAAGTAGCTTGTTAGAGAGAAAACTAACATGAAAGTCGGAAACGACAACTATAGTTTAGAAACAGTTTAGATATGTTAGTTTTAGTTTCTGTTCTAAGTAAAATACATTTCAATTGTGGTATCGAGACATAAGAGAAGTTTATTGCTGGTTCTCAGTGTTTGTTTTTCCTGATTTTCTTCTTACAAAATAGTGTGAGATGGGCCCAGTCCCGTGGCCAAATGGTTAAAGTTTCACATGCTCTGCTTCAGTGGCCCCAGTTCGCAGGTTCAGATCCCAGGCACAGACCTACTTCACTCATCAACCATGCTGTGGAGGTGTCCCACATACAAAAAAAATAGAGGAAGATTGGCACAGATGTTAGCTTAGGGCAAATCATCCTCAGCAGAAAAAAAAAAAAAGTGTGTGTGCCTGTGTGTGTGGCTTAAATAATGTCTGTAAATAAATTAATTGTGCTACTGTGTATTCATCATTCAAACATGTTAAGGACAGGAGAATTCCGTATGAGTTTAGTAGAAAAAGCTTACCAAAAAAGGACTATGATTCCACATGAAATACACTTTTTCTCAAATGCTTCTAATTGTACTATGTTTTGAGCATGAGGAATCTGATACCAAAAAGCATAACTGTAATATAACGGGGTCAAAATGCATCCACGGTGGCAATCCTCATATATTATTATTCTGTGTTGGTCCCATAAGAAATTACCAGGTTTGACATATTTAGAACATAAGTCCAACACCAAATCATTCCCTTTCTGTTACCCAAATCTGTATTCTACCCATTTAGAAATAGTCTTTCCTACCTGTTCGATTAGTAAAAGGACCCACTCATTTATCAGCCACCTGGGACACTTTTTAGAGCTAAACAAGACACTCAGTAATTATGCAGGGACAAAGACCTATGCCACGTTGCCAAGGCAAACGAGACACTTTACCTGCTGTGGTATTCTTAATAAATGGGAACCGCAGAGTATTTATAAGGCTGGTTTGGTTGTAATAAATTGCATCTTTCCAATTATGCTACAAATTGCTTCCAGGGGGCTCAAGTTGAACTCTTTTCCGTAAAGGCACATTGAACAGGACTGAAGTGGTACCCAAACCCCTAAACTATCTAAGCGATCTAGCCACCTAAGCACCTCACTTTTGTCAAAACTAATGACGTGTCCGCGATGATTAACGACTACATTGATAAACACGATGAAGCCTTCCCAAACTTACTCTTGCTGTATTTATTTGAATTTGTGTCACCTGATTCTTTTCCTGATCTGGAATTCATCTGCACTTAAAAAAAATTATTGTGTTATAGCGCTTTCTAGGAAAATAGCTTTAAATTTTCATTTCTCCCCATTCAAGACATAACGGATCTCACCAGTGTGTAAGGCAGTAATAGCTCAGATGCTCTGTTCTTAGATTTACGTCTCCCAGAGCCACGTCAATCACCACCAAGAAAGACTCAGCCCTGCTTGTGTTATATATACCAAAGTAATAGTTTTAGTTGTTTCACAGATTTTGTCAATTCAGTCTCTTCATGGAGGCATACCCCAAATCCATTTGTCCTGTTTGAAAAGTGGGAATAATACTGTTATCATAGCATTGTTAGTCAGCCTTACACGGAGTCTTGGAAGCCTTGGAGGGCAGACATGTACCCTCGAAATTAGCTGCAGCATGTCACTGTATGTGCGTGTGTGTGTGTGTGTGCATTTTTTCTCACAAAAAAATAGTTCATAGCAGGGGCGGGCCCAGTGGCATAGTGGTTAAGTTCACACACTTCACTTCAGTGGCCCAGGGTTTGCCAGTTTGGACCCAGGGTGCAGACCTACACACCACTCATCAAGCCATGCTGTGGTGTCATCCCACATACAAAATAGAGGAAGACCAGCACAGGTGTCAGCTCAGCAACAATCTTCCTGACCAAAAAAAAAAAAAGTTCATAGCACTCATCAGATTCTCCGAGAGGTTACCTGAGGACTCAGGAAAGGTTTAAAACAGACACAGCTCAGTCGAGAGGGCAACTTTCTTCTGGGCGTTTATTCTGGACAGATGTGTCCACCTAAGTGGAAACTTTGTCACTGGCATTTACGTGAACAGGGCAGCCTATGGCTCTACACACTTTCAGGTGGCCCAGAATCCTGGATTATGTTGCATTTGGCCCCTCCCGGCTTAGGCTGTTCATATGCGCCAAGTATACATTCCTCATTTTCCTCTTAATTTAAGCCTTTGCCTACCTGCCCCAGTGCACTTGCACACCTACTCAAGTGGTGAGATTAAAAGGGTGGAAACCTCTTTTCAATGACCTTTTCCTATTTTCAGATTTCTCCGGTACCAGAAAGGAGGCTCTCCCTGTCCACATCCCACCAATGCATCGCTGATAAATTAAAATCAACTTATTCTGCGTACAGTAAACATAAGACTTGCTCTTCTAATATCTGTTTTGCCAGAGAATATTTGGTAAAGAGAGAAAAAAAACAGGTCCTTCTACACAAATGAAATGAAAACAAAATTTCCAAGAAATGCTCAGGATTCTACGAAATTCTAATCTTCCTTTAAATGTGTTGTGGGCTTGGATATAGTAAATCTTTACGAGAGGACCTGAGTTGGCTCATTAGATCTGGTGACGAGGACGGTTTGAGGACACTGCTGCTCTGGGTTGGAATACACTAGAAATCCTCATCAGCACTTGCCCAGCGTGTTGAATCGTGTTCAGAGACCGTAAGCTGTGGTGATCCTGGGTCTGCTTCCGAATGAATGTCATGCGATTTTCTCTCTTAGTTCATTAAAAAGCTCAGACTATTGGGGCCGACTGGGTGGCGCAGCAGTTAAGTTCACACGTTCCACTTCAGTGGCCCGGGGTTCACTGGTTCGGATCCCGGGTGCAGACCTATGCACGACTTGGCAAGCCATGCTGTGGCAGGCGTCCCACATATAAAGTAGAGGAAGATGGGCACGGATGTTAGCTCAGGGCCAGTCTTCCACAGCCAAAAAGAGGAGGATTGGTGGCAGATGTTAGCTCAGGGCTAATCTTCCTCAAAAAAAAAAAAAAGCTCAGACTATATCATCTGCCTGGGGAGGTCTTGAGGTACACCAGTTTCCACATACAGGGATGGCTTCCTTCTTCTCGGGGTGCTATTCTAAGAAGCAGGCAAACCCAGGCCTTTCCTATGGACTTGTGCTGTATTTGGCAGTTTTATAGAGAATGCGCCCAGAACAACAAAAGCCTGTTTGCAGTTCTAGTCATTTTTTTCCCGGCCTTTGACCCTGTGGACCACACTCTGTTTTCTCCGCCCAGTGGAGAAAGGGTCTCTGCATCACACACTCGGACTTTTGCCCCTGTCTTTGAGGTGCATGCATTAGGGACTCAAAGCTCAGTGAATGCTGCCCCTTTTAGGCTCTGTCTCCAATCCCCAGGGATTTGCCCCATTTTATGTCAGTAACTTTGCCTTTGCAAGCTTTACTTAGCCTTCTTTAAAAAAAAAAGAAAAAGAAAAAGTCTATAATCAGAGCAGGGCTTCATTGCCTTGGGGCAGGGGAGGCTAATTGGGAATTAACCCTCTTTGGAGCTCTTGGTCAAGGGCCAGCAACATCTCCACGGGAGTTAAGTCAATACCCAACGGCCTGCCTTTGCCCTGAGAACAGTGTGTGTGGTTAGGAAGTTGTCCCGTAATCGTAGGATACGAAGAAATGTCTGCTGCAGTCTAGACTGAAGCTGTTCTTTTTAATTCCACTTTAAACTATCTTCTGACTCTGCCGAGAGCCGAGAGACAGGAATCCATCTTCATTTGCCAGGCATGTTTCTTATTCAGAGGACCACATATTTCATCTCCACCAGATTTCAGAAACATCCCGGCCCCCTGCCTCTTAATGACCATCCATGTGGCATCCTATTAAATAGATCCAATTTCTGTATCTTCCTTAGCTACAAAATGTTTCAAAAGCGATTGCTTAGATGAACCTCATGGCATCCTATTGCAAATGACACGAAAGCCCAGAGCAGAGCTGGTTTGCTTTCTGAATCGGATCACATAAAATTCTTAACCAAGTCATTTTCTGCTTTGGACAACTGTAGTGGTATATCTCAGAATACACAAAAATAATAATATTTGCCAAACACAGGAAGGTAATTATTTCTGCCTTCCGAATAACAATATTTTATAAATATGTAACAACTTCACATCAAAGTCGATCTGACTATGTTTAAAAATCGAGGCTGCTATCCCTGGGTCCCTTCTGAATAGCCAGATGGGGGCTCCTGGGACACAGCGGGGAAAGACAGAGAAGTGACATTTATTGAGTCTCTCCTGTGCTTTGCACTGAGTCCATTTAAAGCCCCAGAAGTTGGTATTACTATTTTCATATCACAGAAGAGGAATCTACGGCTTAAAGAAGTTCCAGACCTTGTCCAAAGTCATTCCAGCTAGCAGAGTCTAGATCTGAACGAGATTTGGCTCCCTGTGAGCCTGTGTCCCTGGATAAGGGATAAAGGACAGTCCCTGGGGACACACAACCTTGAGTAGAAAGCAACTTCCTGTGGAACAATCTAGCATGTGGCCTGGAAATTGGAGTACTAAGTAAATCAGAAAGAAAGAGAATCATCCAGGAAATAGCGGCAGAGGACTGTCTTCAGATATGACCTAAAGGTGGTCCTCAAAGGACATCTGGGCGGGCCTTAGTGACCCTGGTGACAGACAGGAGCTGGAAGAGGTCTGGTCAGAAGGCACTGGGACTTCAAGATACATCCAGGGCAGGAGGGACAGAGACAATGGAGTGAGGGAGCTGACTCATCCACACGCTGATCTGAACTCTGTCCGAGGGTCTGGAAAGATCGCACTGGATCCACAGACAGAACTTGGCAGAAGGTCTCTCTGGGAGCGTGCAGAGAAGGGAGGTGGGGGCAGAGGAGGGTCCAAGACTTGAGGAAAATCAATGGTATTGAGAAAATCAGAGATCAAGCTCAGAAGTGGCCCAGAGAGACCCTATGGGAGGAGCAGGCGCCCAGCTGCAGGGCTAGGATGGGAGGATGGTGAGGGTGCATGGCTGGGAGCATCCATTCCCGGGCACGGCTAGCACAGCATGACCTTGGACACGGAGGAGGACTGAGCCCTCAGGCACCGTGCCTCGGCCACTGCAGCTGCCCAGCTCTGAGGAAACAGGGACTGACGAGCATCCTCAGGATGGATGTGAGAAGGCACTGGAAGCCAGCTCAAAATGCATCCACTGTCAACGGGATGGGAAATTAGAAAAGAAATATAAATATCCTCAAACCAAAAAACAAACTAGGAGTCTGAGAATCAAAGTTGAGGCTTTTTCCTTTGGAAAGATGCTCCAGCACTCGGCTTTGTTTCATGACCAGGCACCCAGGAGGGTGGCTACAGGAGGACACTGTTTCCAGTGGTGGCCCCACCCAGCACAGCTACAAAGCACAGCAGGTATTTGAAGCTTGAGTAGAACTGTAACACATAGAATTGAGAGGGTGGAACGGATTCCAGGTCTGGAAAGAAAATGAACAGAGGCGAAAAGTTTGGAAAACCACAACAGGTGTTTGGGTAACAGGGAGCCAAACAGCTCTTCAGGGCCGGGCTGTACCTCAGGAGGACCAGAGAGAGGTGCAGAGAGGGCACGTGGCCAGGGCTGGGGTGGCTCTGAAGACATCCTTCTCAGCCATCACATCCTTGCCTGAGGCTGGGCAAGATGCTTTCACCTGTACCGTTGTGAGACTGAATCATAAGCAAGGTGAGCCAAATGGGAATCTTTCCCTGCTCTCCGCCGACAAGGAGACAGCGGCTCCCCAATTAAGCATGGCATCTGCTGAATCATGAGGTCTGAGCTTCCCTCCAAGCGAAAGTGCAGATGCTGCTCCAGCAATCCCCAAGCGGCAGGAACTTGGGAGAGGGGGTGGGGAGGCTGCATTGGGTGCTTCCTGAGACCATTTCTGGACAGGATGCAAAACATCAGCATGCCAACATCTGTCGTTGCTTGCAACCTCTAGGCAAGCGTGTTTTGGGGATGCTTAGAAAGAAAGAAATCTTCCAAGTTGCTTTAAAGGAAAATTATTGACTTCTCTCTGTTGTCTGACACAGAAACATTATTTTCTCCATTTTTCTCTTTTCTGGTGTTTATGATTTGTTGTTTTGTTCCGTGACTACTATTTTAATTTTAGGAGCTGCTTTTAAATTTGCACACGTGAAGAAATAGAATTAAAGAGGTTTTCTCCTCTGCATTTCTAACACTCAGCTGCTCTCTTGCCTTACCTGTCCAAATGCATTGACCTTAATCCTCCAGACAGTTCCCTCTGTTTCCTAACCATTTTCTCTCAAAATTCTGAGGACACTACCCCATTGCCTTCTGGGTCTTGATTCTGTGGAGAAGTCTGAAGCCAACCTGATTTTTGGTTCTTTGGGGGTTACCCGATTTGTTTTTGTTGTTGCTTTTACTTTTTTTCTGTTTGTTATGGGTCTCTTCTTCATGCCTCAAAGATGGAAGTGTCACTTGCCAGGTCTAGATGTTGGGCTCTTTTTATTAATTCTGCTTGTTTTTAATGAATCTTTTCAATTTGAATTTCCAATTCTTTCTTTAGCTCAAGAAAGTTTCTATTTGTTTAAGGCTTCTTTTCCATTTGTTCTAGACTTTCTAACACGGACATGGGTCTCCTCGAACTGCCGTCTGTGTCTGTTTTTTTCTTCTCATCAATTTCACTTCCTCATCTTTTTCACATCCTTGACTTTCACTTTTAGGTACAAGGAGAATTTCTCACGCGTGTCTACTTAACCGATCTGACTTTCTGTGGCATTGAATTTGTTACTTGCTGCTTCCATGTAGGATTTTAAATTCTGCTTTTTGTTTTTCATCTCCTCACATTCTTGCCAGATCTCTCTGGTCTTTCTCCATGACTGCCTGCTTACCTCGCACAGGTGCAGTATCTTCCAGAATGGTTTAAGGAATAACGGTAGAAAACTTGTAACCTTTTCTCCTCTCTCTTACAGAGCTCTATTTCATTGGACAGCATTTGCTTTGGGTTCTTTTGAAGCAGTGTGAGGCATTGGTAGTGATTTTTCTCTACAATGTTGCTTTATAAAGCTAGTAAATTTTTTCTGTCTTTGTTAATTCTCTTGAACAGTAGTCTGTGATTGTTTATTACTGGGAATCGGCATGGACTCTGACACATACTGTTGGAATCCCTTCCAGATTCTTTGCACTCAATAAAATTGAAAACCACTTAGAGATTTAGTTAGCCAGATCAAGTATGTGGCATCGTGTAGAAACTAAGGAGGGAGCCTGGACCAGTGGCTGCAGCAACACGGAGCATCACTCCAGTACCAGGCAGCTTCTTCCTCTGTCCCTTTTGATACCCAGCAATTAATATTAGAGCATAAATCCTGAGACTTTTGCTCCCAAAATATTCAAAATATCTTGACTTATGAAAGCAAATTAAAGAATAGTACGATAGTCCACCACAACCACAGATTAAAAAAGAAACATCACGTGATCATGTTAACACATGCAGAAAAGACATTTGACAAAATCCAACACACATTCATGATAAAAAAAAAACCCTCAGTAAACAAGGAATAGAGGGGAACTTTCTCAACTTGATAAAGACTATCTATAAAAACCTACAGCTAACATCATAATTAATAGAGAGAAATTAGAATCTTTCTAAGTAAGATCAAGTACAAGGCAAATATGTCCCCCCTCACCACTCCGTTCAACACTGTACTAGAAGTCCTTGCTAATGCAATAAGACAAGAAAGGGAAATAAAAGGGATACAGATTGAGAAGGAAGACATAAAACTGTCTTTGTTTGTAGATACAGGGGAAGAAGAGAATTCCTCTACCCTCTCTAGGTCATTCCGGCTGGGCTATGAAGAAATTCACATGAGACAGAATAACAGGAGAAAATCAAACAAAGCTTTATAACATATATACATGGAGCAGACCCAGGAAACTGGGTAACTCAAGAAAATGGCCAAGCTTCCAGCTTGAATATTATCTTCAGCTAAGGGCAAAGGAGGATGTTGGGGTAGTGGTTTGGGATTTCAGAGGGGAGGAAGACAATTGACATGGAGATGGAAATGCAAATATTTGTTAAACAAGTTTTGCTGGGCCCAAAATGGGCTTGTTGGTGCCATTCTGTCATGTCACATCTATGTTACATCATACTATAGCTATCTTATGGTATTGGTTCCTTCCTGGACAAGGCCTTCTATGTTAAATTCTTTTAGGCAGTTTGGGGGAAGGTCAAATGTTCTTCCTGAGTCTTCTGAGTCTTTATTGTCTTCAGCTCAAAATAATCTGCATACCAGAGTGGCGCATCTTGGGGCAGCCTGCTCTGAACCCCATCATAGAAGACATGAAAACCTATGTAAAAAATCTCAAAGAATCAACCAAAAAACTCCTGGAACTAATAAGTGATTATAGCAAGGCTGCAAGACACAAGGTTAAGTAATACTGTAGTATCCAACACCATATTATCATACTATAAAGGGATAATATGGTGCACACTATTTTGTGACTTGCTCTTTTCACTTAATGGCATACCTTAGACATCTTGCCATTTCAGCACATGTAAGTCATCTTCATTCTTTTTCACGTGTGTATAGCATTCCATTAGGTATCAAATTCACTTACCCAGCCCCATCCTGAGGGTATTTAGGTTGCTTCAGGATTCATTGGTCGGTTGGTTAATTTTTGCTTGCAATATGATTTCATGAATCACCTTATTATTTCCCTATTCCCTTGAATCTTCTCAAAACACAAATTAGGGCTTTTACAAAATCTCCAAATGCTCACTTATGCAAATGAATTTTTTAGAATAACACTGTTAACAATAGTCACCTCTGAAAAGTAAGATCAGAGAGGAAGGTCATGTGGCAAGAATGTGATAATATATTTCACTGTGTATCTTTTTCCACTATCAAAGTTTTTACAGCTAAATGTAATGAATTTTAATTAAAACGTAAATAAGCAATGCTGCAACAATAGTCGCACAAACTGTTTTTCTTCTTTAGGGCTATGTCTCTGGGAAAGGATCTAGAAGTTAGATTACTGAGTAAAATGGTATGCGCCCCAAAGTGTTGTACCAACTCTCACGGCCTAAAGAAATTTGAGAGGTGCAGGATTCTGCACGTGGTTCCCACCATCAGGAAAAAAAAAAAAAAATGGAAGCAGCCATATATAACTGAGTTTGGTCTCAAAGTGAAGGTTTCACCGATGCTAGTGTGGAGGATCTGGTCTTAAAATCCATTAGAAAATAGTCAATTGGTGGAAATGCCGGAACAGGTCCTGCATGACGCCTAGTTGTAGTTCTGGATCAAAAGGACAAGGTGAACGCTCTGAGGTGAGCTTACAGAAGCTCAGAGAGGTTACTGGTGCATTAAAGGGTGGCAGAAAGGTGACATACCTGAGAAGTCCAGCTCAGGCGTCGTTCAAACAGCGCTGCTATTTCTTGGAGATTCTCTCTGTTCCACCCTTTCCTGTTTCTGGCTTTGCCCCCCAGCGGGCTTCTCAAGGTCACAAGACGGCTTCAACTGCAGACAGAGATGCAGCTTCTCCACTCACATCCAGAGGGAGAAAAAGAAATTGCTGAGCTTTGCGCTGATTGGGCCACCCTAGAACCAATCACCGTGGCCAGATGACTGATATGCAGATCAGCTTTGACCAGCAGTTACCGGAACCAATCTCACTGGCAGGAGGAGGAGCAGGTAACTGTAATTGGCTGAGGCCATTCGAGACACGCCCCTAGAGCCCTGGAGGAGCCAATCCCAACCAAGCCTCGGCGACTGCCTAGCAAAGCAAGTCACCAGGCATGGAGGCGAGAAACCCACTCTGGGTACCACGTCAGAATCTTCCGTGGATGGGAAGGAGAAAAAGACCACCGTGTGCTGAGAGCCTACGTTGTGTACTAGGCACTGAGCAAGAAGCTTTTATTATTTAGTCTAATCTTCACAACAATCCTTTGAGATAGGCATCGCTGTCCTATTTCACAGATAAGGAAACTTCAGCTCAGAGAGTTTGAGTATTCTGCCTAAGGTCGCACAGCTAAGACACATCAAAGCTTATCTCACTTAGATATCATATGTGCTTGGTATAACTTGCTAGTGACTCTGAAATCCGTCCAAGTTCAACATGATAAATATATTTTACATCCTATTCCTTTGAGGTCTTTCTTTTTTGGCTATTGTTCAAAAGTCATGTGGAGTATTTGGAATATATACATATATGGTTAAGACTAAAGTCAGAAGGAAAAGAAAAGACTTGTTTTGTGTGTTTCAGTTAAGCATCTTCTGGCGGTTGAAGTATTTGGTTTGTGTTATCAGATGCTGGCCTAGAACCAGATCACAGGACTGAATCATGTCCGATGTAACGTGCATCTTACAGAGCGGTTAGGTGGTCCTGCACTTTACCGTATGAAATCAGATCTCTGCTCCTGTCCCAAGGGAGCAACTATGACGTCATGAACTAGGGGCTTGGATGCAGTTCGAAGAGCTGAGAACAAGTTATGAGAACCCAGGGAAAGCAAACCTTGGGATTCCAGAGAAGTCCCCCAATATCTCCCGTCCTTGCTAAGACCAGCTCTCTGTGGAACCTGGTGAAGAAAACCTGTGCGTCCAGGTTTGCACTTTCCCCGTGAAAGAACAGGGGTTGTCAAGCTGTGTAGCCTCTGGGATGGTGGGTCTTCCAGAACATCCGTTCCCAGGAGGGACGACATGGAAGAGGAAATCCCACACTCTCTGCGAACTTTGGGCTTCCTGCTCTCTAACTGGCGTTTGAGATTGGACCAATAGTCCCGGATTGCCATTCTGGTTGGAGGGAGGGAGTGCGTGTGTGGGTGGAGGTGGGTGCCTGGGTCTGCACACAGACACACGCCCCCTAATGTGGATGGTCGTGACCGGGCAGTAGGGGAGCATTCCTTTGCAGCCAGAGAGGGCAAGTTTATGGGTCCTCAATTCTTTGTGCTCAGGAGTCCTAACTCGAGTTAGAACCTGCTGCCTATGAAAAAGGAGTTATTTCACAGATCTGCGCATCTGAATAACAAATAAACAAAGACAAAGACGAAACAAAGCAAAGGCTCGAAGTCCTAATATTTCACTAAGACCCTTCTTCTTCAGAAAGACTATGTGGAAATTATGTCGTTGGGATAATTAATTGTGCTGAGCTTCACCTGAAATGTTTAAATATCCTCAAACCATTTCATTGTTTTGCCTTTACTCAGAATAAGCGGTTATTTTCGAATTAAGGTGAAGCCTAGTGCGGGAAAGGCGTAGTTTAGGCCAATTTTAACAGTTTCTCTAGGAAGCAGTTAAAAAATGACCTCGAGTTTTAATAGGCTGGGGAACATCACGCCACACACTTGGCATGATGTTGGGTAAAACACCGACCCCATGGGTGAAGAGAGATTGCCAAAATATTATTGCCTTAAAAAAATTGCCCTCCCTTTTAAAGGCAGCGATATTTGTATCACGTGACCCTGGGCCAACAAGCTGATTGGAGCAGAGGGGACACGCCCCCCCCATACTGTCGGGAATCCCTTGATGGGCGCGGGGTGGGGGGGGTGGGGGGGGTGGGGGGGGTGGGGGGGGGGGAGGCGCGGCGGGGGCGGGATACACAATTTTCACGCAAATTGAAAACGTGGGTTCTCTTGCTCAAAGAGCGGGAGGAAAATGCCATTAAATGTAATAAAAATATAAAGCGTTTTCCTTTCTTCCACAGTCTCTCTTTCACGTTATCATAGTGTTTTTTAATTGCTATTTAATGTCGTTTAAGTAAAGAAAAAGCACAATTTAAAATTTTACCATGAATTTTACCTTTCCGCTTTATATTGTGCAATTCTTGTTTAAGTGCAAATATCAGAGCATTTAACTGCTAAGCTGAATAGCTGCATTACACAATTTAATTCGTATTTTGTAGCTCGTACATGCACATATATTTCCAGCTTACCAGCACATTGGAAAGGCTGCAAAACATACTCAACTTTTTGTTTTTCACTTCTCCATAGGTGCATATTCTATTTTTTTTTCATTTTTCTTCCCAAAGCCCCCCAGTACACGGTTGTATATTCTAGTTGTAGATCCTTCTAGTTCTTCTATGTAGGATGCTGCCTCAGCATGGCTTGATGAGCAGTGATCCTTCAGCGCCCAGGATCAGAACCCGTGAAACCCTGGGCTACCAAAGCAGAGCACGTGAACTTAACCACTGGGCCACCGGGCCAGCCTCCTGCCGCATAGTCTATTAACACTTCCTGCTTTCGGCTTACCGATGCGTAAGGAAGGACAGAAAGGAAAAGCAAAAGTCTTCCTTCTTGTATTCTTTCCTTCTACGTCATCCTTTTGTCCTAAGTGGTTGGCTAATACAGGGAAGTGACACAAGAAGAAAGGGATGGTAGGATTCCTTGGTCATCTGTGTTTCTCACAATGCCATTGACTTCTTCCTGCCTTTGAAGCAAGTTCTGGATCTAAGGGAAAGCACGGCCTCCTGGGGTCCTCTGTGTCTTCTTCCCCTTACTCAGGCTGAGATGTGGCAAGATTACCACTTACCTCTTACTCCCTTTGAGTCTCACTGATTTCCCACATGTCGTAGGTCCATGGGAATTCTGTGCTCACGGGGCATCACAAATGCAATATGTGAACCGGGACACACACATTGTGTATATCTCCTCTTCTCACACACATTTTCCATTGTCCCCTCGGGGATCACTTACAAAACACAAGTTCAAACATAAAATTGCTAATAATTTCAAGTAGCAAAGCATTAAACGAAGCACAGGGGCCCTCTGAGGACAGGGTTCTGTGTGACTGCACAGGTCACACGTCCACGAAGCTGGTCCTGCTCCTCACTAACAAGGATCAGAGTAATTAGCTTGGCCAATCAGATGCTCTCTGTTGAGAATTTAAACAGAGATGTAATGATGAGAGAAGCATCGGTCACTAAGTACAGGGAGAAGCTGCAGAGGAAGAAAATATCTGAGCCACAAAGGAAGCACTATTCATAAACTTTGGGTCCTGAGGTGTCTAGAATTTTCCTTGGCTTCTGATGACCTCCCATTTCCAGCTCTGTGTGGTCCGTGCTCTACCACTGTTTCTGCATTTCACATTAGGTCTGGGTATGCAGCTGAAATTTGTTATTATCACACTTATCCTTGTAATGCATTGCTCATTACTCAGCTAATTTGAATAATCCCATGTTGATTGCAGCTAGGAGCCTGAGAAACAATGAAGGTAAATGGTTGCTATTGGTGCTATGATGTTTTAACAAAAGGAGGAAAGACAGCTGGAGTTTAGATAAGTGAACCCCAAGAATGAGTATGTTAATGTCCCCTGCGCATCAGGTGGGCCAGTGCCTATTCAAATAGCAAACTCTCTTCTCAGGCAAATAAAGATGAAACAGTCACAGCAGTTCTTAGATTACGAAACTGACTTAAATATAGCATGTTCTTCCTGAGTTATTCATAATAGCAAAAATTACAATCTAAATGTCCAACCAAATAGATTATATCACTTGGGTGGTATTTTTTCCAGGCAGTAAAAAGTATGTTTTTAAAAGGACATTTAGCAGTGTGCATGTCAAGAGGATCATAATACAATTGGAAAAGCTGAATAAATATGTATACTTAGCTTAACATTGCCAATTATGTTCTGAAAGTATAAATATTTATTTTCTTATTTACATGAATAGAACAAAGATCATAAAGTTACAAGCTATTTATCTCTGGACTATAGGATTGAGTTTTTTTCTACTTTCCATTACATAATTTTTAATTGTTTTAGTGTATTTTAAGCTTTGATTTAAAAAAATTGTTTCTCCAAAAGAAAAAATAAACAAGTGGGGCTTCATCAGACTAAAGAGCTTCTGGAAGGCAAAGGAAACCAGGATCAAAACAAAAAGACAACACACCAACTGGGAGAAAATATTTGCAAATCAAATATCTGACAGGCGGTTGATCTCCATAATATATGAAGAACTTACACAACTGAGTAACAAAAAACCAAACAACCCAATCAAAAAACGGGCAGAGGATATGACAGACATTTCTCCAAAGAAGATATACAGATGGCCAACAGGCATGTGAAAAGGTGTGCGACATCTCTAATCATCAGGAAAATGCAAATCAAAACTACACTAAGATGTCACCTTCTGCCCATTAGAATGTCTGTAATCGCTAAGACAAAAAATAACAAGTGTTGGAGAGCTGGTGGAGGAAAGGAACCCTCATACACTGCCCGTGGGAATGCAAACTGGTGCAGCCACTGTGCAAAACAGTATGGAGATTCCTAAAAAATTAAAATAGAAATACTATGTGACCCAGCTATCCCACTAATGGGTATTTGCCCAAAGAACTTGAAATCAACAATTCAAAGAGAGATATATGCACCCCTATGTTCATTGCAGCATTATTCACAATAGCCAAGACATGGAAGCAACCCAAGCGCCCATCGACAGATGGATGATTGGATAAAGAAGATGTGGAATATATATACAATGGAGTACTACTCAGCCATAAAAAAAGACAAAATTTTCCCATTGCAACAACATGGCTGGACCTTGAGGGTATTATGTTAAGTGAAATAAGCCAGACAGAGAAAGACAAACACTGTATGATTTCACTCATATGTGGAAGATAAAAAAACACGTGAAGAAAGAGAACAGTTCCGTGGTTACAAGGGGGAAAGGGGTGGGGGGCGGGCACGGAGGATGAAGGAGCACGTTTATATGGTGACTGACAAATAATAATACACAACTGAAATTTCATAGTGTTGTAAACTATCATGACCTCAGTAAAAATTTTTAAAAACTTAATTCACATTTAAAACCTAAAACTAAAAATTAAATTGAAACATTTGTTTCATTTAATGTGGGGGGGAAAAATTGTCCCTCAAAACTCCAATAAATTTGCGTTAATATAATTCCACACTCAATAAATAACTTTATAATCGTGATTTGATCTCTCAAGGAGTAAAGTGTGATGACGAAGAGGATGTGTTTCTGAAGTCAAACGGCTCTTGGCTCAAATTGCAGGTCTGCCACTTTCTAGCTATCTGACCTTGAGCAAGAAACCTCCATTGGGATGTTTCGTCGTCTGTAAAATGAAGTTTTCAATAAATGACAACCATGAGGGTCGTTATAAGGATTAAATGAGATGATTGATTTCCCTCAGGCAGGGCTGATTGTCCATTCTGTTCATTTTGTATGCAAGTAACTAGGGTGGTGGCCAGCACACAGTAGCTGCTCAATAAACATGGAATGAGAGAACGGACACACATGCTTACTGAATGAATGACAACGAGAGTCATAACAACACCCAGGCCAATATAATTTTATTTTTCTACATGCTTTTTGTTGACATTTTGTGTATAGCGTGGGATATGTAGAAATGAATACCAACTTTTAAAAATTTCAACTTCCTTTTATTAAAATATCTTAATGCTGTTTTCTCTTTTGTCTTTAAGTTTAATTGTGTTGAAGATCTAAGGTAACATCATAACTGATAAGACCCCTATTTTATCATTTTTAAATTAAATTTGTTTATTCAATATTTAATAAGTAACCAATTTACTGGGCTCAAAACTTTAAAGCATTTAAAACGGACATCGAGGTGAAATTTTCCCTTCCTCTCCTGTTGCTTTCCCCCTCTTCTTATGACTCTCCAGAGATAACCATAGTTGTCAACCCTTAGGTACTTTTCCTGAGATTTTTAAATATATATCTATAATTGATTAAATTTTGGCACCCCAAAAATATGTCCAAGTCCTAAGACCCAGTACCTGTGAATGTGACCTTATTTGGAAATAGGGTCTTTGCAGATGTGGTCAAGGACCTAAAAACGAGATCATCCTATATTCAGGCTGGCCCTTAAATCCAAAGGCAGATGTCCTTTTGAGAGAAGAGAAAGGCGGTAGAAGGTTTGAGACACAAAGAAAATGGCCAGATGAAGACACAGGCAGAGACCGGAGGGGTGCAGCCACAAGCCAAGGGACACCTGGAGCCCCCAGGAGCTGGAAGAGGCAAGGAAGATTTCTTCCCTAGAGCCTTTGGAGGGAGTATGGCCTTGCCGACACCTTGATTTTGGATTTCTGACCTCCATAACTATAAAAGAATAAATTTCTGTTGTTTTTGAGTCGCCAAGTTTTTGGTAATTTGTTGCAGTTGCTCCAGGAAACTGATATAACATCTAAGCAACACGAGAACACTCGTGGCTTTCGTTCACTATGCAACAGTTGTTCTCAGAGAGTTGATGGGTAACTTAAATTGCTGTCACAAAAGTCAAAACCCTGAATAGTTTCAAGCCATAGGAAAGTTGGAAGAAAGGTATTGTCTACTCTTTGATAATATACATTTCTTGAACTGCAGCTTTAGGGAATTTCAAAACACATACTTTAGGCTTCTTCTGCCGTATGAAATATTCTGTTGGAACAAACAAGATCAGAGCAATTATATTCAGTACATCTCACCCAGCAGGTAGAAGGAGGAATTCACACCTTCAGAGAGAGGGAGAGAGAATTTGCCTAAAGTGGCCGGTTTTAATCTCTGCGTATTCTAGTTTTTAACACTGGGTTAAGCTCTAGTTAATGCTGAAAATAAATGCGTGTTGCTTAGAGCGAAAGGCAGGAAATTGTGAGTTTCATGAAAAGGGCCAGGCGTTGACCCTTTTGTGGCTGGACAGTGGGAACGGGGTGGAGGGGTCAACATGGGGGTGGACAGTCAGAGCAGTGAGGGGTCCCAGGGGGTGAGAAGTGGGGGAGGATGGGAGGGCAGCCATTTACAAACTGGTCCAGAAATACTTCCACATTTGAACAACCAGTACGGCATCTGATGCGTGCCAGCTGGAGACTGTTCCAGTGACATTAGTATGAACAACACACCTTGCCAATACTTCCACACTCCTCCTCCTGGCTGATTCAACGATAACACTCTGAGATAAGGGCTATCCCCATTTCACAGATGCGGCCCCCGAAGGCTCCAGGATATAACACATTCCACCAGGGTGGCCTCCATAATAAATTGTACGCACAGACCCTGAGCCCAGATTTTGGGATTTCAAATTCAGCCCTCTTTTTATTAAATAGCAGCTATTTTTAAATGACAGTAAATCTTCCCAGCCTGGGCGTACGACCAAGCTGGTTCCATTTCGAATGAGAGAACCAAAGAAAGCCAACACAGAGCCAGAGAAGAACCAGAGGGGAAGCTGACGTCGAGGATGCTGTGGGAGTTGTCACGAGGACCAGCTTTCAAAATGAAGAAATCTCAAGGCTGTATTATGGATGAGACCCTAAAATCGTGACTGAGGGTGGACAAGGCGAGTATAGACCACTCCTCAGCGAATTACCTGATAGAAATCAACATCAGAGTAAAGAAAACATGTCTATTTTACCCAGTAAGTAGCAGAATGTGATAACCCAAAATGTCAAAAACAAAGTTTCAAAGGGGTTTTATATTAATATACCAATGACGTCCATATTATATTATTTTTCAGGAGGACGGGATTGAAAACAGCACATCCTTGCATTTGAAACCGATGTCAAAGAACACAGTTTGCCTCCTGGGGGGCACCACGCGGGAGGCTGGACTAGCCTGAGGCCACTGTCACCCTGCTGGGGACTGAGGAGGCTCTCTCTGAAGGTCGAGTCTACAAAAGGATTGGCCTGGTGCTCTTGTCTAACAAATGCCCAGGCCACAGCTGAGGTTTGCATCTCTTTCTATAGATTTGCAGGCAGAGGAAACACAGCATCTCTCTCTTTCTAAAACTCCGGTGGGCCTAGCAGTTGCCAGAACTGAAGGACAACGTGTGCTGCTGCGTGAGCACTTCTGCGTGCTGGATTTGCATATTTTATTCCTGTTTTAAGGCTGAGTAATGGTTTCAGGTTCTGAGCAGCAGCACCTCTAAGTGAATGATTAGCCAGGCTGTGCTCAGGTGAACCTTGCCCCACTTCTGCCTCTGCTGCTCCTTGAGAATAAATCCAAGGCGTGCATCTCCGAGCACTGAGACCTGGGGGTTTGGATGCATTTGGGGAAGGCTGGTCCAAATGATAGGATGTTTTCTCCCACGGCCAAGGACTGCATTGTCTGTGAAATATTAAACAGCGTAGGAGGCTGACACTGCCCCACCAAACCTGCCATGTGCTCAGAACTGCCATCGGTGTCCCACGTCCCGAGGGGTTTGAATGACCTCCATGGGGCACACACAAGCTGAGAGATGTAACCATGACAGCCAGTTAGGAGCAAACTTATTTTTGACCCAACCAAGTAGAAATGACCTACCATGTGTTCCGTATCACGTTGAGGATTGGAGAGAGAAAATGAAAAAGTCCTTAGCTGAAAAAGGAAAGTAAATTAACTACATGTTATTAAAACTGCTGAGTTAAATCAGATGGCAGGCGCAAAATTCACATGAAAGAGTCGATGGTGGAAATGATGTGAAATCCAGGATTTGCTTCGAAATACCCGGGCACAAAGCGGGGGCCTTGGGTGGAGTAGAGAGGAAGTGAGACCAGTCATGAGTTAATAATTGTTGGAGCCTGGGTTTGGGGACACAAAGCTTCCTTATTCTCTCAAGTTGTATATACTGTTGAAACTTCCCACTACAAAAAGGTTTTTTTACATATCTCATTTACGATAACAAAAACAGTAAAACACATTAAACTAAACCTTCCCCAGAAATCTGCTGTTCCTGTATAAAGAGATCTACAACAGCTAACTGAAAAACCTGAAGACTCAAACAGGGAAAAAAAATCTTCCTGCATGGGGATTTTTGTTATCCTGATGACATCCATTTTCACCCTAATTAATCTACATAATCAATGTAATCCCAGTCAGAATTCCAGTAGGAATTTATTGATTCTCGAGTTCATATGGAAAAGAAAATATGCAAGAAGAGCAATGAAATTTGAGAAACAAAAAGAATAAAAAGGAAATTATCCTGCCAAGTATCAAAACACATTACAAAGCTATAATTAAAGTAATGTGATGTTGGCATAAGAAAGGACATGTATTAATAGAACAAAACAGAGAATTCAAAAATAGATACAAGTATATACGGGAATCCGGTTTAATATAGAGATAGCATTTCAAGTCCTTCCCTTCCTGATTTGGGACAAATTCAGTTTTATGTTTGGAAAAAATGTATTTCTGAATATTTATAGGTCAATATATTTGTATGTTGATCATCTATGTATATCCTATTTATATATTTATATAGTTAGACAGAATTATGGGTTTAGTTTAAATGCCTTTTTTATATTTTTATACATTTTCGTTTCAAAAATATTTAATTAATACTTGCTTATATATTCCATGTGGATAAATTCTAGGAAGACCAAATTAAGGTGGACAGAACAACATTCCCACATGTATGGAGCTCACAGTCTGCGTATATAAATGTACACTAATATACAGTATATACATGCATGTGCATGCTTATAAATGTATGCATACACACATTTTGTACATAAGCACGTACATAGTGTGTGTATAAATAACAACATGAAGAGAGCTGTGGAGACCCAAAGGGGTGTGATGGGGAGGTTGAGGAAGGCTTCCCCAGGGGGAGACTTTGCAGGCAGGAGGGGGTTGGTCCAGCCCAGGTGGAGAGGCCTAAAGGCTCCCCATGGTTGAGATGTTGTAACACCATAGCAGGAGGGCAGAAAGGGGTCCACAGTGGCGAGGGGCCAGCAGTGAGTGTGGAAAAACATGGTAGAGCAAAATCACGACTAAGAGTGTTTAAGACTCATCCTAAGTTTAAGGGGGAGCCGGCAAAGGTTGTTGAAAAGAGGATGGAGGAGGGACATGACCAGGTGGGTGCTAGGACAGCTTTCAGTCGTAGGGACCAGAGACAAACAGACATGTCCGGAAGCCACCACAGTGGGCCTGATCTAGAACAACATCGAAGAGATTGGAGAGGAGGGAGGGAGGCAAAGAAAGTTCTGGCGAGAGGACTGGCTAACTGACTGGGCAAGGAAGAAGGAAGGTCACGACATGCAGGCAGGGGTCACAACCTGGTGCCCACGATAATCTCCTGGGAGCTTGTTGACATGCGAATTCAATAGCAATGCAAGGATATTCTATTTCCATCAGGAGGTCCTTGGGTGATTCCACCAAACAGCCGGAGTTGAGAACCACTGAAGCCAAGATGGCTGGAAGGGGCTCTGAACTGCGATAAGGAAGCAGGAAGACGAGGTAACTGGAGGAAGCCTGTTGGGTTGAGTTTGCGATACCTGCAGAACAGTCTCTTGAAGAGGTTCATTCACCCACAGGTTTGGGGGAACCACCAACTGTCACTACGAGGAGCTCTGTGAAGGTGAGATGGCACCTGTCTTAGTGAGCTCAGGCCACTGTGACAAGGTGCCACAGACTGGGCGGCTTAAACACTTATTTCCTCACAGTCCTGGAGGCTGGAAGTGCAAGATGAAGGTGTTGGCAGGGCTGGTTTCTGGTGAGACCCCCCTCCTTGGCTTGCAGGTGGCCACCTTCTGGCTGTGTCCTCACGTGGTTTTCCTCTGTGCACCTGTGTCCCTGGTGTCTCTGTGTGTGTCCTCATCTCCTCTTCTTATGAGGGTACCAGTCCAATCAGAGCCGCGCCCACCCTAACAGCCTCATTTTCATTTAATCACTTTGTTAAAGGCCCTATACAGTCACATTCTGAGGTCCTGGGGGTTGAATTTGGGGGGAACTTAATTCAACCTGCAACAGCATCATAGTGGCGGTAAACAAATTAACCAGAAGGCCGCATTGTCCCCACAGTCTTAAAGGGGCCAGCTGCCAACAGGTCCCAACTGACCAGGAGCCAGTGACATTCTAGTTTAGGGGACTCTTGCAGGGCATCTGTCATTTACCTCCCTGCTCTCCACTTCACCAGACCATGGATGGATGGAGGAAGAGCTCTGATGACTCATGTCTCGCAGGGGAGTAAAGAATATGCTTTCAGTTCCTTCAGGTCAAAACAAGAACAATCACATCCCACTTTTATTGAGTGCTTCCTGTGGGCCCCCGATACATCATCCCATTCCATCCTCACTTCAGCCAACATGCGGTGGGTCTGCCATTGTTATCCTTGTTTCTAAGATGAAAAATGGGTTTGGCGTGGAGGCATGCCCTGTAAAAGTCACTCGGCTAGAAATGGTGGGGCCGAGCCTTGACCTCAGCCCATCTAACTCTGGAGCTCATGACTTCACCCCTACACTACAGTACTTCTCCTCAAGTTATTCTCTTTTGCTTAGAAACATTTCTTATTCTTCTAGAACTAAAAGTTCTTAGGGAAATCCTAGATCAAGGAAGTGATCTTCTGTCGAAGTTGCAAATTGTTTATCCCCGTGATTCTGAAGGCTGTGATGGCTACAGACATGACCATAGGGAGTGGCCCAGTTTGGACATTCCCTGGTTTCCTTACAGTGAGAACATGTGTAGTCTTCTCAAGCAGCCCAACATTGAGATAGAAAAGGAGAAGAGAGATGAGAGGTCCACAGGTAGCACAGAAAAGAGATGAGAATGACTGGCGAAGGGCATTTTGATGCCCACCTCTTGGCAACATCCAAAGTGGGTTCCAGAGACTGAACTGGGTTGAGTAAGTGATGTGGTCCAGGGCTTGCTAAAGCTGTCCATGACCAGTGGTGCCAAAATAGATGTTGCGGGGGAGTCGAGAGGTCTCCCTGGGCATCACAGCATGAGCTTCAGGAGAACAGGGCATCGAGGGAGTCAACACGAAGATCCACATCTTTCTCCACCATCAGCCAGCTGCCAGTCACTCTCAACGACAGAATTTCATCACTCGGTGAAAGATGGGCAGTTTGTCAACTTCATATAAGAAACATCAGTATCATCCTATGATAAGAGCCCTCTCCATATTCCACTTGGAAAGAGAGGCACACAACTAGTGTATTCCAAAGAGATTAATTACTTGGGGGAAGTTGTCTTCTAAAAACAATAAAAATTATATAGAAATTGGCGCTATGGATACTGGTCCTCCCAATAGTAATGATATGTGCAGGATTTTAGCTGAGGGGAACGATGCTCTTGCATTGCAAGTCTGCAAAGTTATTTGTTGAGAAATTGTTAAATTAAATATAACTATTTTCAGAATATCCTCTTCTCATCTCCAGTGCACAATAAGATGGAAATCACCAGGCACCTTTGAGTTGGAAACATTTGGGTATCACAGAAAATCGAGTGAATCGACGGGGGGATAAATTACCTTACTTTTCATATACTGCCCAACCAGAACAAGCACATATAAAGAAAATAAATTTTCTTTCAGTAGCTGCCACAAGAAGCCATAAAAACATCTTTGGTATCATCATACCAGAAATGAGTTTATTTGTATACTTCCACGGCCAGGATCCGAACCCGCGAACCCTGGGTCACCGAGGTGGAGTGCGTGAACTTAACCACTACACCACTGGGCTGGCCCTCCAGAAATAAGTTTATTTTTGAGGGTAAAAGATATGAATTGGAAAGAAAAATCCTTACTGCTTACCAGATATGCTCCTAGCCCCACTGACATCCTTTATGGGTGTTTTCTCAACTTTGTGGATTGTCCATGGCCGTATTGCAACTTACCCTGGCTGCCCGGCACAAGTGAGGTCAAGCACAAGTGTGGCTTCTAGTGGGTAGATGGGCATGGCTGGGAAGGATTAGAAGGCAGGGATAGCCGCTCCCTAATCTGGGCAGGGGATATGGGAATGGAGGGGAGAATCCCTTTGAACTCTACTTAAATCACACACATCTTTCCAAATGGACATATAAGACATATAACAGATGCTGTAAATACGTATAAACGTCGGTTATCTTGAATTTCAGATATTCTAATAGGACAAAAGTGAGTGTATTTTCCTTGTTATTCATTCAAACATATTCTAGTCCTTTCACTGGATAGTAAATTTCTCACCCAGTCTGTGCTGACTCATTCTGCTTCCTAGATTGTTTCTTATTTCTTCTTCTGAAAAGTCCTAGTGGAAGTCTGGAATTCGAGACGGCTGTGGGGAGAAGAGGTTGTACCGATAGAAAACAAACACAAACCAATGTCTTCTTTCCAAGTGACATTTCACCATGACCTCTGGGTCTCCAGCCGTCGACAGAGGACCTGGTAACCTGGTGTTCACACATCCTATGTCCTATCCCACGTTTGTCCTGGCACCACATCTGGTATATCATCACTGATGTTCGAAAGTTTGAGATCATGAGATGAATAATAATTAACCAAGACCAAATGTTTGGAGTTTGCCTGGTTGAAACAGCTCAGGTGGCACCTGTAACAGTGGACGCAGGAGATGGTACCCCCTGTGAAGAGAACAGCTCACACAGGCAAACTTGGGAGGACGAGGGCGTCTAGACACCGCCAATGTGGAGGTGCTATAAATAACCTGTGCATTTCACGACTTCCTTTTAGCTGGATAATAACACGGAACGTTTCAGCTTGACCATCTGCAACGTGCAGAGCAGAAGTTTGCCGGAGAGCTATTATTTATTAATTATCTTAATGAGTGATATTATAATAACACTATAATATTATTAATCATCCCCATGTGACAAATGAGGCAAAAGGGGATGAGAATTTTTGGGAAGCTGCTGGAAGTCACTTCGGTAATGAGAGGAAACGCTGGACTATAGACTCAGCTTTTCTCCAGAATGCATGCAGGCTGCTTAGCTCACTCGCTAGGAAATACCTCCCCAGAGGGTGGGTTGTCCGTCACATTCACGGCTGTATCTGTCCGCCACGCTGAGAAGGTGCTCAGAGAATAATACTGAGCAAATTGCAATCAGTATAAAAGAAGCAGCTCACTTGGTCCAGGTTGCATGGAGTCACATTCCAGGAAACAAAAAGTCAAAAGGAATTCAGATCTTTACTTCAGTGTCTCAAAAATGCCAGAGGGAAAATAGACAAATACAGAAGCAAACCTTCACATCCTTTTCCCCTTCTAGGTCATTCTTCGTCTCTCTCCACAACTGACAGCTGCTTCCTAAAACGCCATTCTCCTCTCCAAAGGGTCACATGGCGTACTCTGACGTGATGACATTGTCTTGTCCCAGGTCAACCCACCCCCTCCTGAGGAACAAATATATCTCTCCGTGTTTGTCTTTTAAATTCTCTCTTTACTTTCCTGGTTTTATCTTTATCTTGTCTACCATTGTTACGTGTTGAATTGTGTCCCTCCGACATTGGTATGTGGAAGTCCTAGCCCCAAGTATGTCAGAATGTGACCTTATCAGGAAATAGGGTCATTGCTGAAGTAATTAGGTAAGAAGAGGTCATCCTGGAGTAGGCTGGGCCCTAGTCCAATATGACTGGTGTCCTTATAAAAAGGGGAAATTTTGACACAGAGACACACACACGCACAGAAGACCATGTGAAGATGAAGACAGATCCGGGTGATGTTCCTACAAGCCAAGGAACCCCAAAGATTGCCAGCTCACCACCAGAAGCAGGGGAGGGGCCTAGAACAGATTCTCCCTCAGAACCTGAGAAGGAACCAGGCCTGCTGGCACCTGGATCTCAGATTCCAGCCTCCAGAACGAAGACACAATAACGTCTGTTGTTCGAGGCACCCAGTCTGTGATGCTTTGTTATGGCAGCCCCAGCAGACCAATATAATCATTGAAAAATATTTTGTAGTTTTTTCCTTTCACTCTTTATTTTACCCTTATATTTAGTCTTGTCATTGTCACATCCTTTTTATTTCTTAAAGTCTGATTTTATTTATCTGGATATTTGAATCTTTTATTCTCTCAAACTTTATTTCTCTTGTTTCCTTTATATTGTTATTTTATCCTTTAAGCCATGTATCATCTTTTGGCTCTGGTCCTCTCCATAATTTCCCAGGTTGTTGTTCCTAATGTCTGTCACTATCATCAACGTGATTTCTTCCCACACTGTAGCTTGGATGCTGGTGCCCAAGAACTGTGGCTGTCATGGTGCGCACTCCACAAGCACGCAGGGTGGTTGCTACTTTTTCTCTTTCTCTCTATTTTCCAAATTTCCTTCCTGGATCTTCCATCTCCTTCAATGCTGTTTCTCTAAATATTTTCAATTTGTTTATCTTGATCTTCTCAAGCCAAAAAGTTCCTCTAGGACCATTATGATTCTCCTTTCACAGATTAAACATTTGCATATTGGAATGTGATGTTTTTATACGTTGTACACCATCAAGTCCCTTTTGGGGAAAGAGCCACTTCACGGGCATGCAACCTGCACAGACACACAGGGCCCGTTGCTCAGCCAGCCCGTGCTAGGTTTAATGTTCTGCTCTTGCATCTTGAACTTCCTAGTTTCTGCACCATAATTTCTACCAAATTATGTAGCCAGCTCTGTTTGAAGAGGAGCATTTTCTAAAATCCATACCCTTGTACCTTGAACCACTGGGTGCTGAGGAAGTTGCACACACTCTGTGCTGTATGATAGCTGGTCCACCAAGAAAGGACCATCCGTGTGAGGCCCAGGCAGGGCGTTGCTGAATTTCCTGCTTGGTTTTCATGGAAGGAAGCCCAGTAGCGGTTCTGTGGTCAGGCTCATGAAAACGTTTCTAGGCAGCCTGCCTTGAAAACGTTCTGTTTCCAGTAGGACTGGAACTCATCAATATGCAAAAATATGTTTTCACAATCCTCGAGGCCTGAAAGAGAAGCTTGAACCAAAAGGAATTCTGTAATAGGTCGATAGGCTGTTGGACAACATTTCAGCTCATGCTGGGGACTCGAAAAGACCCACTGGGTCTACAGATTTGGTAAACTTCAGGACAGCATCCCTCGCAGCAGCCCGCATCCCCTGGCACCCTACACCACGATGCTTCTTCCTCCATTTCTGCCCCTAGACCCAATCTTGGCCTCAGCCACCAGTCTACAGTCCACCTTGGCTTACCCCCCTGCTCTAACTCCCTCCCAGGATCGTGGCCCACCTTGAGCCTCTGGTTAGATCACTCTCTCCCTCCTCCCTCTTTCGAGACTCCTTCCCTCTGTGCCTCCACCACAGAAGGACAGACCCCTAGAAACAAAGCATCACTCACTTTCTTGTTAGTGGTTTCCTCAAGGAATCTCTCATCACTGTGCTGGGGCTGTCAGAGCGGGCTTCCCACTGCCCTTCTGGCTGGGATCTCTCACTGCTGAACCAAGCCAGCCTCCCCAGCCTCTGAGGGTCCCTCAGCCCCTGCAATGGGTTTGACCCCTGACAGGGATTCCTCGCATGCCTGAGTGGGTTCCTCTTACAAAGCAAAGTGGAACAGAGCTCATCGAGATGCAGAAATGCGTTTTCATAGCCTCCAAAGCCCGAAAGAAAGATACTTTTAAAATAATGTTATAATAGGGAAATGAGCTGTTGGATGACTTTTCTCTCTTTTCCCCAAAATTTCATAAATATTTTGTCCTTGTTTATCAAAGAAGGAAACTGTATTTGCCTTGCCAAACATTGTAAAGTTCATCTGAGAAATAAATCCTTGAGAATATCTAATAAATTTTTGAAAAATAAAGATAATGAGAAGAGACATATTCTAAAGAACATGATAAAGTAAAACAAAACAACAAAACAAGACAATGACCAAAAAAATTAAAACAGTACGGTAATAGCCCCCAAACCATCAAACCAGTGAGAAAGGACAAACTCATATGTTCTACATAAATGTAACTTATTTTAAAGGGAAACTTACAAATTTAGTGAGGAAATGAAGGATCTTTTCAGTAAAATCATTCGTATCACTAGCTAAGAATTTGGGAGATAGAATTAAATTCTTACTTTTCATCTTAAACCAAAATGAATTCCAGATGAATAAGGATTTCATTATATGAAACAAAGCCAAAGAAATAATAAAAAAAAAAGTACTGGTGAATGATTTGTTTTACATCGAGGTGAAATGGGGACTTATAAACTCGACACCAAGATGTCAACAGGATGGCTGTGACCAGGCTTGCCAGACATTCACAAGGCCAGAAACAGAGTACAAATTGTGGCCCACATATCACATGTGTGAATATCCAAAAGTTATCAGCCAAGCTAACAGATTGTTAAATTAAATATGCTTTATCCTTCTAACTTGACAAATATACTGTCATAACAAACAACAAAAACAAAAAATTGGCATATAGCCATGGTTTTTATATGACTGAAAGTTGGCAAAATATCAAAGACTGAATTTAATAATCATTGTGTTGTGTCTGGGTGTCCTGTTGCTGAGCCAGCAATATTTGGATAAGTCATGCAACAAATATATATATATAACTAATAAAATATGCTATAGCTATTTTATAAAATTATTTTCTTGCCTTCACTTCAGCAAAAAAATCACTGTGTTATTTTTAAAATTTCCCACATAATTTGCATTGCATTGACACTAATGATCTAAAGGATTAAAAAGTAAAGTTTAATTGCATTCCAAGTGTACAAAATATTATTTTCTTCAAAAATACAAATTGAGGGGCCGGCCAGGTGGTGTAGTGGTTAAGTTCACATGCTCCACTTCGGCAGCCCAGGGTTCACAGTTTCAGATCCCAGGCAGGGACCTAGGACCACTCATCAAGCCATGCTGTGGCAGCGTCCCACATAAAACAGAGG
This sequence comes from Equus asinus, assembly GCF_041296235.1. Lineage (NCBI taxonomy): Eukaryota > Metazoa > Chordata > Mammalia > Perissodactyla > Equidae > Equus > Equus asinus. Next base: position 6,585,343 of record NC_091808.1, on the reverse strand, counting down.
AAGACAGGCACAGATGTTAGCTTAGGGACAATCTTCCTCACAAAAAATAAGTAAATAAATCAATTGAATGAAGATAAAAAATCTAAAATTATTTTCATGAGTTTTCAAATAATATTTTTCTTTAAAATATCCAAAATTATGTATTAAAATTAAAAGACAACGTTTTAATTAATGGCTATCAGAATTTTAAATCACAATTATTTAAGCAGAGCTGAAATTTTTAATTTATTTTCATTAAATCTTACTAAGTATTTTGCTAAAAATAACACCATTTTCAAGTCCAACATTCTCGGTTCTTGTTGCCAACATACAGAAATGCAATCATGCTTTCACACCTGTTATGTTTACACGCACGTGTGTATATTATTCCTTAAAGAGAATAATGTGTGTGCACTCATATGTATGGAGACAGAGAGACTACGAATTATTCAGTAATGCAACACGCTCCTTGGCCACCACGTGCAATCGTAAATGTTGCACTAATCTGGAAAGATCTCCAGATTCAAGAATCAGCAAAGAAGCAAGAAAATGGACACTCAGTTCAAGAAATTGTACCTTAATATGCAAGAACGTATTTAACTCATACTCTCCCAGAGGCAGGGTTTAAACAACCTCTTTTTCTCCCCGAAACACTTATGTCACCCAGTTGTCCTCACTCAGGAACAGAAGCTCTTCCCACGTTAGCAGCACAATGCACAGCATCCGGTGTTGGAACACGATCATCTTTTGTTTGGAACACGTGGACAAGAGGTGAGAAATTTTCTCCAGGAATCTGAATGACATTAGTCAAAGCAGCTGTTATTTTGGGTGTAGACCCCACCATCCCAGGGTTAGGCACACCCGATCCAGAAGGGCACTGGCTTTGACAACGTTAAAAAATCACCTTCTTATAAAACAAAACAAAACATCCATGAATAAAATAAAAAAGCAAGCTAGAAAATACATGCAAAATACATGAAAAACCAAGGATTAATGTTATGACTGTGAAAAAAAAAAAATACTCAAGGGGCTGGCCCTGTGGCCGAGTGGTTAAGTTCGCGTGCTCTGCTGCAGGCGGCCAGTGTTTCGTTGGTTCAAATCCTGGGCGCAAACATGGCACTGCTCATCGAGCCACGCTGAGGCGGCGTCCCACATGCCACAACTAGAAGGAACCACAACGAAGAATATACAACTATGTACCAGGGGGCTTTGGGGGGGAAAAAAAATAAAATCTTTAAAAAAAAAAAAAAGACTCTTACAAATGTTTTCACAAGTGCCCCTAAAGGAAAATGTGTAAAGACAATGACACCAAACAGTTCACAAAAGAAAAACTGTGGAAAAGTGTGTCAAAAGAAAAAAGTGTGCAAAAGAAAAATGTGCCAAATATATATATATATCATATGTCATTATATTTTGTATAGATACATGCATATGTATATATACACACGTTGTTATATATTGTATATATTATAATATGCCACATGACGCACTATACATATGTTCTATATATGTGTGTATATATGTCACTGAAACTTATTACTAGGCCTTACCTTTAAGTAAAAGGGCCACAATAGGTATCCTGGGCACCCCAAAGGCCCAGTATTTGCAAGTTTAGGAGAAGACCTGCCTTGGAGAGAAGGGAGAATGGGAGCCCCCAAAGAAGGAGGATTAAGAGGAAAACTATGAGGCGGCCAAGGATACAATTCAGGAAGCAGGTTGGAGATGGGGAGCATCATCAAAGGTGCAGAGAGACCCAGGAGGGGAGGGCCCCGCCTTCTTCATCTCTGGAGTTGGGAGATGAAGACAAAGAGAGGCGGCACTTTCCTCCGTGGTGTTAGCTATAATCATGGACGACAGAATAACCGGGATCGCAGTCGCTCTGAGGGCGCATTACCTCTTAAGCACTGGGCTAGGTACATTCCAAGACACCTGTTTGAAACCTGACAACCTTTTTCTCATTTGCACAGAGACAAAATATAGTTCATGGCCCTTTCGGGGTCACTGGGGACCTCCGAAAGAGTAAGTCAGTAAAACCAAGGCTTTGCCCAAATGCAGATTTGCAAATGGGGGACCCAGTTCTATTTTTATTTGCCACATTCCCTACTTGCACAGAAATTAAAATCACTAGCTTTTACTTCGAAATATTGGACTCTACAACTAAAACATCATTCCTCCTTTTATAAAACACATAGCCCCAAATTTTCTGCTACCATTATTAATTTAAACCAGCAATAAACATTTAATAGAATTTCAGGACAAATAACCAGTGAGCCTAAAAATAATTTATTCTCAGTTGCCATTAACTGTGCTAAGCTCCTTTCTGTTTAACAAAGGACCTTGTAAGTCATTATTAAGAGGAAATATTGCAAGAACCAAGTCTTGGAAACCATCCCATTTGCACCATATTATAGATTTATATATTAAATAATAGAGGTCCCGAAAGAATTATAATGCACTTTTTTCTGGCATCCTTTTTCATAGCCGCATTCTCACTGGAATACTCTGCTCAAGAAAATGGTACTAATTTTATCCTAGATTTAACTAAACTGAGATAATCACAACCATAGATTTTAGTTAAAAAAAAAAAGAGAGAGACTATTCTCAATTGATCCAAAAGAATCTTGCACTCTGCTATTCTCCTGGGCCCCCCACTTGCAGATTTCCATCTTTACTTCAGAGAAACTCTCCCTGGAAATACCCTTTGATCCTGGAAATAGACAAATTGCAAACGAAATTGTTGATCATTTGCCATCTTCACGGGTGGTCTCTAAAGCAGAATTTCTGGTTACATCTGAAATTGTATCTGCTTTTGCTAAACAGGCACTATCTAGATGAGCCAGGGAGGGTGCAAATTTATGCCCTCCTTGAGTCTATACAGCAGGAAAGGGGGCAGTTTCCCCTGAAGATCTTTTGAAAGGCAACTAACTCTGGCCAAGATCATTTTCTTCCACCTCTCCAAAGCTTCATAGATAGAGCATCAAAATGCTCCCTCTAAGCCGTGCAGATCCCAGGACCTTAAAAGACCAAACTTTGTTTCTCCATTGCTCTTCTGTAACAACTCATCTCCAGGTTTTATTACTAATATTGTTATTGTTGTTGTTATTATTATTTGCACTCTCCTGTTCTGCCACTGAGATAGCGAGATTGAAGAATTTTCATGATTAGAATTGACACAGTATAGATCTAGCCAGACTACCAATACACATAGACAAATGAATCATTTTAATTACATAAATTTCACAAAAATTTTTAAAAACACCTGAGATGCTGTTTCAGCTTGGGTCACACTGCTGGTGTACATGTGTGGCTGTACGAAATTCACGTCACATCCAAAACTTCTGTTTTCTAGGGGTTAATGAAGGATAATAGCCTAAGAGTGCACTCACACAGTAGGTGCACATTAAATATCTGTTTAATGAATGCTACTGAAACGTGTTCACTAAACCTCTCTGTTTTTAGGACTATTGCTGAGAAATAGCACAATCTATTTGTGAGAGCTTGAACCACCAGCTTTTCATTCCCAGTTCTGCAGGAGAGGAACCCTTGGCATTCGTACTAGATTCTGCTTAGGGGCAAGGTGGATGCTGGGTCCACTGGGGACCACCGTGTCAAAGGGATGCAATGCCACCCAGACATGACTCAGGAAATCTGTGGCAAGATCGTCGAGGGAGGCTTAGGGATGTGGGATGGAAAATGATCAGACATCAGGAAGGAGGTTAACACTGGTCTGAGTAGAGGGAAGGGAGCACAAGGATTTGCTAGATTTTGTTCCCTGGGTTGGACACATGTAGCCCCAGCAGGGCAGGGCCAGGAATGGAAGTGGGACAGACACTACACCCATTACAGGAACGAAAATAAGGACGAAAGCCAAGGTCCGGGCAGAATCACTCAGACCTGCCATAGGTACCATGTCTTGGGGCTCAGAAAGAAAGGAGGACTTATTTATAACAACCACCTAGTCAGAGCTGGGCTGGTTGCAAAGAGGAAACCTTGCTAAGCCTTTCAGGGTTGGTCTGGCCAAGTTTAAATATCTGTCCAAGAAGGAAAAGGAGAGGGGAGAATGCCCTGGGACCCCAGCTAGAGAAAGAAGAGGGACTTTGAAGCTCGGCTACAGAAGCGGGAACCAACAGAAAATCACGATTAGATGGAAGTCATTCCACCAAGGTTATAAACTCATATAATTTGATGCAAAGTGTTGGGAAAACCCTTATCGTAAAAACAGGAGAAAGGGAAAGCAATAATTAGGATCTGTCCCTACACTTAATTGCTTTTAAAATCAGATTTCTGGTCGATAGGTGAATAGTGTACTTACCGAGAGAAGACAATCACAAACTTTTGTTTAATAAAAACCTGCTACCATAGACTCAATTCTTAAATCATGCCTATTCGTTCCTACCACCGTTAGGAAAGATTGTGGAAGACTTTGAACCGGGCCAAAAAAGATTACTGTGTCTCATCTAGCACACAGCTTTCCAGGGGCCGGTTCACTGTTTTCGAGCTATTTGACAACTCTGTAAGTTGTAGAAAATTGATACTAGTGCAAATTATTTTTGTCCATAAAAATGCCAGGATGACCAGCAGGACTTTGATCACTTAAAAGGGGCAATTGGGAAGGGGAGGTGTGGCCAATGGACATCAAGGCAGTGCCCACAGGCCCAGGCTTCAATATCTGGCAGTGACAGTGTCCCGAAGAGAAGCTTCAACGCAATTATCCTACAGAAAGACCAGCCATCCTGACCCACACATCATCATTAGTCAATCAAATAGTCAACAGATGTGACAGCCTTTGCAAATTGAAATGACTGCAAAGGCAAACCATTTACCCACAGGGAGGACGGGAGAAGAATGGATCCTCTGGCTTCGACCCATGTGGGTCAAAAGCTCAAGTCAGAACATGGCAGCCCTGAACTTTTGGGTTGAGGCATGCCCAGATTGGTGGGTCCTACATGGTCAATTCTCAGTGACAACAGGGATGCCCAGAGGCAAGTGACAAGAGATATATGGCATGGTTGTAGGTGGGGCACCATGTGGTCCTGCCCTAGGACCACACAAAGGACTGGAGCAGCCACCTCCATGGGTCCCTAAGGGACAATGACCTGGATCCCCATCACTGCCGGGACCACTCTGGTCAGAAATGGAGGCAAGCCTACAGATGTGAGGAGATGCACAAACGAGGCCAAACACACCGTAACATTCCAGGACCTTTACACATAATTTTCTCTTGGCTTCATTACTCTCTTCTTTTTTTCTACGAGAAAAATGTCCGATCACTTCCACATTCGTGGTTCCAACGAGAAGCCTAGAGATTTTTGTTCCTCTTGCTTTGCTTCATGAATCAACAAGAAATATGTTTTAAAACAACTCTTTAAGGAGAGTCACATTTTCAGCATATTCACTACCTTAGGAAAAAATCGCATTTTCTATAGGAAAGTGCACCGTCATAAGTTGAAATTGTCCCCAGGGCCAATAAAGTCCTGGTCCTAGAGCCTGTGTATATTTTACAACCCACTTCCTATTAATAGGCCCTAAATCTTCCGTAAAGAAGGAGTCATTATAGAGAGGAATGCTAACCAGCAGATGGTCTCATTTTCCGCTGTCTGGTGGAGTGCATGTTTATGCATGGATTAATGGCAGTCCCTCTCTCTCAGGAGATCTCTTCCAAGCTCCATTTGACATAAATCGACAGCTACATCCCGCAGAAACCTGGTTTGAATTCCGAGTTGTTCCCCTTCCACTTTGATGTTGTTTTTGGTCTCTAATTTTAGATCTCATACTTACAACACTCTTCCCTGATGCAAAAATGTGTTGAAGAGTAAACATGGTTTTGCTGGCACGTGTCCATTATCGTATGGCAAACAGCTCAGCGTGACAAATGAAAAGTACCTTGTAAATTCTGAAGAGCTATACCAAGTGAGTGGTCCAGGTAACACGACCCTGGAGAGAAGTTTATGATCACAATAACGATCCTTCACAGAATTGTTTTGTTTTGTTTTGGTCACCATCTGCTATGTCAGCTACCAGCCCTTCCTCCCACCCACTTATCCCCCAGAATCATCGCTGGGAATCCCCCCGGGAAACTTCACGGAAACCACATGCAAATTCTGGTTTCTAGGGTGATCTGCAGCTAAGTGTCCAGCCACAGACGGGGAAGCTCAGGTTCAAGCTGAGGCTCCATGTTTCCCCCTTCTAGTAAAACAGAAGAAGCCTTTGAAAATTTTTCTTCCCTGGCCCAAGGACCCTTTCCTGCAGGGAGGGATAGGATGATTGGCAATCTTTGCAGTGGGTTCTCAGTAGCTCTCGTGGCTTTGGCTCCCACGTTCCCTCGCTCTTGAACAAGGTTTGGCTGGGTGGTGATTCCTTGGAGAGACGTTACTGGAGCCACGTGAGTCCCCATGCATGAGCCACTGTCAGTACAGAAAGTTGGATCTTTGTCACAGAGCTCAGCTCCACTCAGCTGTTAAGAACCTCAAGCTTGGAGTCACACCTGGGTGGTCAACAGGTCTGAGGATCCCCGGGAGAGGACTCAGGCTCAGGAGGACAAGAGGATTCCGCCTACAGTCCAGGTCTACACCCAGAATGATCAACCTGTCTGGATTTGCCCAGCCCGTGCCTCGAGAACTGACTTAGTCCTGGGCAAACAGGACGATGGGGCATACTATTTATATTTTATGTGTCTTTCTTCCTTACTTTAGAGACCCTGGGTTCACGGTAGGAGGCCTTTCCTATTTGTTGTCCCCAAGGCATTAGAGTATTCCAAACAGAAAGTATTTCTTTCCTGGAACAGCCTCACACCCCACTCAAAATCAGTAGGCGTGTCTCTGCCACCATGAGAACTCCATCCTTACCCCCTCTTGCAACTTGTAACAAGACACAGAAGTGTCCCTCTTCTGGTGATGTTGCAAGGTACTGCAATAACTAAAGTACCTTGGTTTGAAGGCACATTGGGTTTATACTTCCAAAGCCCTTCTCCAAAAAAAGGTCAGTGGGGAAGGGAGATTCCTGTCCAAGCTTTGTAAGACAATGCCAGACATACCTCCTGATTACTCCACTTCACCAAGCATGCTTCCACCTCAGCCCCCTTGCACTAGCTGTTCTTTCCATTTGAAATAGCTTCTCCCTGTTCAAGTCTTTGCATGGTTCACTTTTATGTTTCATTCAGATCTCTGCAAAATGTCACCTCCTTAAAGAGATCTTCCATAATTAGCATGTCTGAAAGGACACTTCCCCATTACTCTCCATATTCAGACTCTGCTTCATTTGACTTCATAGCTGTATTCTTACCTGTACTTCAGACATCTATTTATTTGCCTAATATATGTCTTCGCCACTAAAATAGAATCTGTATTAGGAAGAGGATTATCTGCTGCCTTCACTACTGCGACCCATGCCTAGAACAGTATCCGTAACATAGTAGATGCTCATTTTAAGAACACCAGTTTAATGTGCAGAAGTTAGTGTCACTCAGTTTCTTGGATTTCAGGTGAGGCTCATTAAATTGCAGTCCACGTATTATGTAACGGTCCCAGGACCTTCCCCCTGGGCCTTCTCCAAGTTTTCTAGGGCAGTCCAGCTATTCCACAGATACTTCTGGTTCTTACCATCTGGGATTTCTAGCATACTTCCATTTAAGTACTTTGTCTCCATGCTACTTGGGTTGTCCCTCTTCCAATTGCATTGATATTCAACCTTTTAAATGGGTTTCATCCATAAATTATTCAGAAAAGTGATTTGTGTTAAGGAAGATGGAGATCATTATATTGTGGCAGTGCTGGCAACTTAGAAAGTGATACTGATAGAACAAATAGATAGAAAATCAGTAATGATACAGGAGCTCTGAACCACACTATAAACCAACATAGCATATTGACATTGACAGAACATTCCACCCAACAACGGCAGAATACACATTCTTTCCAAATGCATATGGACCTTTCACTGAGATAAACCATGTGCTGTCCATACAGAGAGTCCTAATAAATATAAAAGGACTGAAATCGCACACAGTACATTCTCTAAGCACAATGGAATTAAACTAGAAATCCATAGGAAAAGGAAATCTGGAAAATCTCCAAACACGTGGAAATTAAATAAAACATTTCTAAATACACCATGGGTTCAGGGGAGAAAAAAGAGATGAAAGAAAAAATTTCAGAATGAATGATAATAAAAATATAATATATCAAAATTAGTGGAATGCAGTAAAATTGTGCTTAGAAGGAAATTTATAGTTTAAAAGCATATATTAGAAAAGTAAAAAAAATCTAATAACAATAATTTAAGCTTCTATCTTAAGATTAAAAAATGAAGAGCATAGAACCACAGTAAATAGAAGGAAATAAATAATAAATATAAGTGAGAATGAATAAAATTGTAAACATAAGTAACGGGGAATATTAATAAAACAAAAGCTAATTCTTTGAAAAAAATTATTGAAATCTATGAACTTTTAGCTAACATCATTAAGAAAACAAAAATATACAAATTACCAACATCAGGAATAACAAAGAAGACATTGCTACAGTACGGTAGATACCAAAAGAATAATAACGGAATATTATGAAAAATTTTATGCAAACAACATAGATAAATTCCTTGAAAGACACAAATAAACCAAAATAACAAAAGAAAAAATAGAAAATCTGAGTATCTCTATATCTATTAAAGAAACTAAAAAAAATAAAAAAAGAAATTGAGTTGATAACAAAAAAATATTTCTATAAAGAAAACTCCAGATATAGATGGCTTTATTGGTGAATGCCAGGAAAATTTTAAGAAAGAAATAGTGTCAATTCTACACATTCTTTTGGAAAATAGAAAAAAGGGAAACATTTCCCAGCTTGTTTTTTGAGGCCTGTATTACCCTCATACCAAAACCAGACAAAGACATTACAGGAAATGAAAACTGTAGACATATGTCCTTCATGAACATAGACACAGAAATCTTTTTTCAGACTTGAACCCAATGGCATATGACAAGGAAACCACATCATGATCAGTTGGGTTTATTCCAGGACGAAAGTTTGGTTTAACCCAAATGTTAAAAATCAGTCAACATAATTTACCATTAACAGGTTTAAGAGGAAAATCATATGATAATTTGATTAGATGCAAAAATTAAAAGGAATTTAACAAAATTTAATACTCATTCATTATTTTTAAGAAACGCTCTCAATAAACTAGGAATAGGAGGGTCTCTTCCAAAGCTGACGAAAGGCTTCTATGAAAAACTACAGCTAACGTTATACTTAATGGTGAAAGACTGGATGTTTTTCCCCTTATACTGGGAACAAGGCAAGGATTTTTACTCTCATCACTTCTGTCCAACATTGTTACTAGAGTTCCTAGCCAATGCAACAGGAAAAGAAAAAGAAATAAAAGCAAACAAATTGGAAAGGAAAAAGTAAAACTGTTTTGTTTGCAGATTGTGCATAGAGAAAGTCCAAAGGATCCAATAACATAGCTATTAGAACTACTAAGTAAATTTAGCAAGATCACAGGATAAAAGAACAGTATAAGAAGTCAATTGTATTTCTACATACCAGCAAAAATAACTGGAAAACAAAATTTGAAACAAAACAACACCATTTACAATATTATCCAAAAATACGAAATTAAAGAAAAACATGAAATACTGATGGAGAAATTTAATAAACTATATGCAAGACCTCTAAGTTGGAAATAACAAAATGTTGTCACAAGTAATTAAAAAAGACAAAGAGATATATCATCCAGTTAATGAACTGGATAATTTGATATTATTAAAACATCAAATCTTCCCAAATAAATCTATGCATCCAACGCAATCCCAATCAAAATCCCAGCAAGCATTTCTATAATAATTTACAAGATGATTTTACAATTTATTTGAAAATGCAAAGCACCTAAAATAGCCAAAACAATATTGAAAGAGAGAAACAAGTTGGAAGGCTAACAGTACCTGATTTCAAGACTTGCTATAAACTTTTCAGTATGTATGTTATTGTGTGGACCAGAATTGGCCACTCCAAAACGTATTTCTTTGGCTTGATTATTTTTAAGAACAAAAGGCTCTGAAAGAAACTTTGACCTTCCCCCTAACTACCCAAAAGAATTCAAGATAGACAGCCTGTTCCAGGACAGGATCAGTCCAGGTATGATAGACCGGGAGGATCCTCGCCAAGCCCATTTTTATCAGAGTTCTCTCTCCAGTCACATTGTCTATAGATGGCTCAGCAAACATGAGTTTATCAAACATTTGCTTTCCCATCCCCATGTGAATTGCCTTCCTCCCCTTCGAAGCCCCAAACCACTACCCCAACATCCTCCTTTGCCTGTAGCTGAAGATGATGTTTAAGGTGGTGCCTTCAGCCATTTTGGTTTTTCCCCATGTATACATGTTACAAAACTTTGTTTGATTTCCTCCGGTTATTCTGTCTCCTGACAATTTAATTCTCAGACCAGTCGGAAGGACCTAGAGGGCAGAGGAATGGCTCTTCCTCCCTTTCATTAGATTTCATAATTTTAAATTAACTTTTAAAAATATAACGGCCAATATATCAGCCCTTAGAAGTCCTCTGTTTTCACAACGCAGACTCTAGCAACATTGCCGTACAACCCCCATCTCCCCTTATCCCTCTCACCAGTTTTCCTGAACATTATAAATTAGCATTCATACCACACAAGAGTGTGGTCTTAGCATAAGGATAGACAGACAAACGGAATGGAATGCAATGGAGAGCCCAGATATACATCGACACACGTAGGGAGTTGATTTTCAACAAAGGTGCTGGGGTAATTCAACCAAGAAAAGATAGTCTTTTGAACAAATGGTGCTTGAACAACAAGATGGCCATTTGGGGGAAAAAAAAAGAAAGAACCTCAACCTTTTCTTTACACCATACACAAAAATTAATTCAAAATCGATCATAAACTGTGCTATTACAGTTTATAAGAAATTTGTATTTGGTCTTCGTCTTGTTCCCTGTACAGAGCTCCTAAAACCTTGGAATTTCCTAAGTGATAAGAGTGATAAAGGTTTCTTTTGTTAGCTTAATGAGGTGGCATCTGGAAAGCACTAGGTAACCTATGAATGGGAGCTGGTTGCCAAGGGAACCAACCCTGTGGTTAGAGTTGGAACTCTCAGTCCCCATCCCCTCACATCCCACCTCCCGCACCTCCAGGGCAAGGAGCCAGCCGGAGATTGAGGTCAATCACCAATGGCCAAAGACTTAATCAATCGTGCCTGTGTAATGAAGCTTCGATAAAAGCCCCAAAGAGGGAGTTCAGAGAGCATCCACACTGGTGGACCAGAATGCACCCACCTACTGAGAGAATGACACACCCCAAACCAGAGAGGGGCAGAAATTCTTGTATTCAGGACCCCCTCTGGACTTTGCCCTATGTAGCTCTTCATTTGGCTGTTTATTTGTATTCTTTAATATTTTTTGTAATAGACCAGTAAATCAGTGGGTAAACTGCTTTCCTGAGTCCTGTGAGCCCCTCTAGCAAATTAATCAAATTTGATGGGTGGGAAGGGATGTGGGAACCTCCGATTTGTAGCCCATAGGTCAGAAACGTAAGTGACAACCTGGACTTGCAATTGACATCTGAGGTGGGAGCACTGTCATAGGACTGAGTCCTTAACCTCCACATAGGTAATGTCAGAATTGAGTGAATTTGTGGGACACTGGTCAGTGTCTGCTAAGAATTGGAGAATTGCTTGGTGCTGTGGAAAATACACACACATACACATCAGATAGATGTGTATCTGTAAATGTAAAATCTGAAATTATAAAACTTTCAGAAGAGAACATAAGTAAAAATCTTTGCAACATTAGAGTAAACAGAGATTTCTTAGCTAGGACACAAAACACATGGACCATAAAAGAAAATATTAATAAACTCAACTTCATCAAAATTAAAATCTACTCTGAAAAATAGATACTCTTAGGAAAACTAAAATGCAAGCTACAGACGGGGAGAAAATAATTACCATACATATATCTGACAAAGGATTTGTATCTACAATATATAAAGAACTTTTACAAATCAATAAGAAGAAAAAAAACCCAATTTTTTAAAATTCACAAAAATGTTTGAATAGACTCTACACAAAAGAAGATATATGAATGGACAAAAAATTTATGAAACTTTGTTTATTATTTTTCATTATTCATCAAGAAAATGAAAATTAAAAGCACCATAAGATACCACTCCACATTCACCGAAATACCTAAAATTAAAAATACTCTCAAGACCAAGTGTTGGAGAGGAAATGGAGCAACTGGTAGGAGAGTAAAATGATGCAACCTCTTTGGAAGACTATCTATTTAGCAGTTTCTTACAAAGGTAAACATATATCTACTCTATCCCCCCACAATTCCACTCCTAGGTGTTTATCCAAGATAAGTGAAAACATATGTTCACAAGACAACTTGTACAAGAATGTTTATAGGGGCTTTATTCATAGTTGCTAACGCAGAAAAACAAAACAAATTTTCATTAACAGGAGAAATGAAAAAAATCGTGGTGTACTCATACAACGCATACCACTTAGAAATAAAGAAACAACAATGTAACATGGCTAAATCTCAAACACACGTTGAATGCAGACACAAAAGAGTATATAATGTATGATTCATTTACATGAAGTTGGAGAAGGGGCAGATAATCCACAGTTAGAGAACTCAGAGCTGTAGCATCTCCATTAGGTGAAGCATTGACCCAAAGGTGGCAAGAGGGAAGCTTCCAGGTGATTGAAATAGTTCATATCTTGATCAGGGTGTTGGTTATACATTTGTCCAACTCATCAAACTGATCACCTAGGATCTGAACATTACATTGTATATAACTTTTCCACAAGATACTCAGCTCCATTTTTAGGGATGCAAACGCCAAAACAAGGCAAAGAATTTATCACAAATGAGGTCAGTGAGTGTGCTGGAGGGGGGGTAGGGAGCTGTGATGGGGGAAAAGACACATCTGTGGGTTTGGGGGGTGCTAGAACATTCTCATTCTCGACTTTGGACAGGATTTTTGGTTTCGTAATTATTTGTTAAAGCACGCATTCACATTTTATGTTGTTTTCCATATGTATGTTATATTTCACAATTTTAAAATAATTTTGAAAAAAATATGTTGGCCAATACTCCAGTTCTTAGAAGTTCTTCATCTATTTCCACACCTCAGGCTTTAGCAACATTGCTCCACATCCTCCACCCCCTCTTACTACCCTTCCCCATTTTCCTGAACCCAGCTTTAAAAAGAAATAGATCAGGGGCTGGCCCCATGGCCAAGTGGTTGGGTTCGCGCGCTCCGCTCCAGGCAGCCCAGTGTTTCGTTGGTTCCAATCCTGGGCGCGGACATGGCACTGCTCATCAGGCCACGCTGAGGCGGTGTCCCACACGCCACAACTAGAAGGACCCACAACGAAGAATATACAACTATGTACTGGGGGGCTTTGGGGAGAAAAGGGAAAAAAATAAAATCTTTAAAAAAAAAAAGAAATAGATTAGTCATCTTTTTGTCTCTTTGTACCTTGCCATACAACAGCCTCAGTGTTTTAGATTTTCATCAAGCAGCTTATCACAGTATTTTCTTAAATAAAAGCAGCTCCTTTCCTAAGAATAATTCTAGTTCTAGTCATTAAGTAATAAAATGTACATCTTCCTACACACATGGAATATGATAGACAGATAGATAGATAGATAGGTAGGTAGATGGATAGATAAAAAGAAAGAAATAAAGATAGATAGATAGATGATAGAAAGAAAGATAGGAAGACAGAGAGAAAGAAAGATAGATAGAAATTCAGATAGATAGAAGGACAGATAGAAAGACATAAAGAATTGTGGACATCCCTTACGAATACAGCATTTTCAGAATTCCATGATAACATGAGCCTAGTTATTTTACTCTCTGTTAGTCAGAATTATTTTACTCTCTGTTAGTCCAGTTTCTACGGCAATGTCCCACCTCCAGACCTACCAGCCTTTTTCTGAGATCTGTTATAATTGGACTATGATGCTTGATATCAAATCCTCAGTACACAACTGAGTGAAAGGTACATAATTTTGACAACACCTTTTATGGTGAGATGCAAATGGCTAGGCATTCCAATTGTACAGCAGACATTTGCGGAGTGTGAAATATTCAGAAAATGGGAATGCAGTGTTAGCCGTCTTCAGAGCTCACTCAGAGCCATCGGCAGTCAAGCGGGGGTGCGTTTGAGAAGCACCCATCTCCAAGAGAATTTTAGAGGCAGATTCCTGGAAATGCCGGGGACCCATGTTTAAAACCTGCCTCTCAACATAATCCCTAATCACAAAGTCTGTTACCAGAACAGCAAGACTCCAATAGACGTAGTTTTATATTAGGTCTATTTCAGGAAGCCAAGTATGTGGAATCAGGAGCATTTTGTAATTTGTTCATGATTTGCTCTCCATTTCTGCAGAAAATGCAGTCATCTGTATGACTTTTGTCGTTGGGAATTCAAAAGAAGACAAGAGAAAGCACAAATGGTAGGTCTCAGGCAGCCTCATGAGTTCTCCAGCCAGACCCCCAGGACTGAGCTGGGTGCACTGAGGAATGTGTTCAATAGTCCCATGCCAGATTTCGAAGGCCATTCTGGCACAAAAGCCCTTCTCAACATCGTCTGTCATTCTCTGCAGAAACACTGGTAAAGCCCAGGAAAGGGCGGGGCCACAGAGGGGCTGGTTCTGGAGAAACCAGCTCTTCCACCAGTGAACGTGGCTAAAAGTTGGCCTGCCTGCCTGGCCTGGCCGCGTCAAATCTGGATGTGCAGCTGGGTGAAGAGCCCATCATTGCAACGATGCGTTTTACATGCGTGGCTCACTATTGTTGAGAGACAAACCAGTGAAGAAAGGGAACTGAGCTGCTAGCAGGGAGCTAGCTAGGAACCAAGCTCTAGAACCAAGCAAAGGAGGGCAGCTTGGTGGGGCTCAAGCTCCCGCTGGTCTGTGAGACCTGAACACATCCAGATTCCTCAGCAACATCATCCAAGTAGCCGGAGCTAAAACCAATGGCAGCAACAGCCCATCTCCATCCACCCAGCACACCTGTGGTCGGTTCTCGAGTCACATGATGCTTTCTGAACCCCTAGTCCGGGGACAAGTCCTGCCTGTATAAAGGGTCCTGATGGTATTTAACGCTGACTGAATGCTCTCAGCGCATCTGGCGCTATGTCGTACTCTCCATATTTGTTATGGGGCCCCTCAAAATTCACCTGTTGAGGTGCTATAACCAGTACCTCAGAAAGTGAGGGTGACCCCCAACAGTTCTGTGAACCCCTGACCTTAAAATCTGTTCTGTCGCACTGAGAGGAGGGTAGCAAATCGACTGAAAATGGACTGGAACTCTACTCTGTGTGGACACAGTTCTTGGCTCAGCAGAGAGCTCCAGTGAGTAAAGACATAGTCCCTATAATTGAAAAGATGAAAAAAAAAGCATGCAAAAAGTTGAATAACTAAAATTCAAAATAGCAGCTCAAGGTAACAATTGGGTCGATGTCATATATGGGGTTTGAGAATAATTGCTAGGTGACTAAACATAAAATGGCTATTTGAAGAATATCAGATTTTAGATGAACTCCCACAGACATCTAGAGAACACATTTTTCGGCAGGATGAGTAATTATGAGCAATTCACTAAGTGGTCAGTTTCACTAAATCTTGGTGACATCACCAAGGTAAATTATGACATTTCTGTTTACTTGGACACAGTATCAGTTTCAGTTTGTTTGTTTGTTTTTAACCAACCCTCAACTCAGGGATTGTAGATTATCCAATTTTTGGATTTTGTTAATAAATATTAAGTTCCACGTTTTCTTCTACAGCTATTTTGGAGACATTTCCTGTGATTAGCTCGGGCTTGTTCTCCACAAAGAGGAATGCGTGCTCATAACACTGACCTAAGAAAATAGAAGCGGGCAGGACAATTGGTTGAAGACACACTCCCAAGCTAAAAGTAAAGACCATTAGGTTTTGTGCCCATTTTGCATTATCTTCTCATCACCTCCTCCATTAGCACTAATAATTTAGTTTTATAAAGTACATAGAAACTATTACATAAGTATGAATCTCATCATAAACTATTTCCTTCGCTCTGCTTAAAGGTTTCCATTTCCAATCAGACACTGAGCGCCTTTCCCAGAACTGCTTCTTTCACCTTAGAGAGAAAGAAAAGAGCTGGAAGCATTCTTGGAAAACAAGTGACATAATGCAGGCATCCTTAAGCTTCCCTTCCTCAAGTTACCCTTGACCAGATGATGCTCAGAGGTGTGACACACTCCCTGGGCTTTGCCGGGACATAGGAGCAAGGCCTGGCTGCTTGCTGTCACTCCAACCCTTCTCCCCTTCCGATAAAAAAGAACGGATGCCAGTGAGTGAAGAAGCCATCATGGAGGTAACAGCTCCAATTTATTTTAAAGTAAATTATTCATCAACTTTGGTCCTTTACATATTGCCGGTCACAAGTATATAGGAGATCCCTGTGTATTGCGGCCCCCCAGATGAAAAGAGCTGGCATAGAATAAAACAACCCCCATCATTTTAAGGGACACACTACCCGCCCCCCCCCCAAAAAAAGGAGTGGCATTCATTTTGCAAGCAACTGCATACACAAAATTTAAGCCCAAACTCTCCTACAAGAATCAGGGGTAGACGTGCTTAAAAAAAACCCATTCTCTCTTACCAAGTAAAGTGCTGAGAGGCACACAGTTATGGACGATCACATTTTCTAAGCCAAAAATTAGAACAAATCTGCTACATGCAGTCAGCAAACAGACTAAATTTTTAAATTCTAGACAGTCCTGTAATATCTAAGACATGCCATGAAGTCAGACAAGGGAACAGCTGTGCTGCTCATCCAAAATGGGGACAAAGGTAGACAGTTAGGAATGGAAGAAGTTCTGGAAAGGCAGAGAGGAACCAAGGAGCTGCCCTATCCATGTGAGAATGAGGCGTGTGTGTTGCATGAGTCCTGGTATCCCATGAAGTGGCGCTGTGTTGTGTCCATCAGCGTCGACTCTTATGAACCAAAAATAGGAATCCCCACTCTTGATTCTCAGGTTTCACCTTTCTCTTTGGGACTAAGAGAAAAGCCCCTCCTGCAGATAATTTGCAAGCATCTATTCTTGGATAAGTATTTCCAAACATTAGAAATACACTGCCCAAAACATGACAGAACCAAATCTATTCGTAAAGTAGCACCACAGCCAAGAGCCAAACAAACTTTCACCACTGTTGTTAAAAATCACTCTAGTCCTGTGGAGTAATAGTTGCTCTCACTTTCTCCTAGCAATTTTATAAACAGAACTTCGCAAGAGGATTTCTAAGAAGTAAATATTTGGAAGGCATGTTTGACGATAAAAATATTTCATTAATAAATATTTAAGAAAATGAAGTGTTTCTGTAAATGATAGCAGGAAGAGCAACTCTTATGTCAAGAGGAGAAACATCTTTAGTTAGTAATAAGAGGTGGATCTATTTTAATTCTTTATTTTGGGAATCCGAACGTACTCAACAAAGTTGAGGAAATTCCAAAATCTTAGAAAACTGAAATGTGTGCAAAAGTTAAATCTTTGTGAAGCAAAACAAAGGGATACAGACAATTGAAAGATGGTGGAAGGGTTTTAAAGAGACAGAGGTGTTCCCGAATGATTTCTGCAAGAGAAGATGGCAGAATGGAACACAGACAAATACACAGACACACATGTAAATGCAGTCATGTTTGGTCATTTTATACTGCTGTTTCAAAAAATGTACTTACATGAGCAAATTATTTGGAAGTGGGCTTGCATATTCTGGTCCTGTTATGTAGCACATGAAGGTTCTTGATTATTATGTCATAATAATGGGGTAAAGTGGGATAAAAAGGCTAACAAACGCAAGCACGGTCTTTGTCCTCTTGTACCTAGAGGCAAAGGAAACAGAAAGAAGCCGGGGACTAAAATCTAGGATGAGCGTCAAGCAGGAAAGCGACAGGGCATTTCCCTTCTCTGTGACAGAGGGACTCAAGCTGACCAACCATCCTAGTTTGCCTGGGACTGTCCCAGTTTAGTACCCAAAGTTCCTGGAAACCACCCAGTCTTGGACCAACTGGAGCAGCTGGTCACCTAGCAGGTACTTGCATCAGGTAGGAGCGGTGGCTGCTGGGACGGGGTGGTGAGCAGACAACGGCAGGGCTTATGGAGATAATAGAGTGGATCTGAGCCTGAGATGTAGATTGGGGATTGTTAACGTCAACTTAAAAGCAAATTTGCCTGTTACTTTATCTCAAAACGAGTTTATTCAGTAATAGTGAAGAGAATTATAATTCGAGATGTGCGTGCCACGCAAGCCATAGACAAATCTGGAAAAGAAAGGAGAGGAGCTGCTTTATGGACAAAAAGGGGGAGTAGGGAGGGACTGTGCAAAGGAAAGTGGAAATTGGTGGAAATAACAGTTCAGGGCAGCAACAGCTTCTCACTGGCTGAGCTGCAGTGTTTCTCATTGGCTGGGCTGTTGCTGGTGGGGAGAGAAATCTTCCTTCAGTAGTAAAGTCGTTGTCCTTCCTGTCGGAGATGCCAGAGTCAGTCTCTTCCTGATTGGTGTAATTCAGGATGTGTATAGGGCTCGAGAGCTCCCCCTACAGGCCTTCCCAACTCCTGTTTGGTTGAAGGTTCTTTCATTAATTTCCACAGCAGCATGTCTATAACTCACCTGGGGAGCAGGATGAGAACCCTCATAAGAGGGTTGAGGCCCTCTTGTGATCAAAGAGAGTGTTGATGCCTCTCTTTTCAAAGTGAGCTGACCTCCACTTCCCTGGGGATGCTTTTGACTTTGAGCTCTTTGACTGGTACTAACACGTCCTACCTCCTCCCTTTTTAGTCTCATTCCCTGACATGTTTGCCTCTATTTATCTCTTCCTTTGAGTGTACATTTTAGGCCTGACTTTTGTAAGGAGCATATCACTGCATTTTTGTTGTTTTAATTCTTTTTCCTTTTACTTAGAGAATTAACCCATTTATACTCATTGTCCCTATTTACATTCTTGCTTCTACCATCTTGTCTTATGCTCTTTTGTTTGTTTTCTATACTATTTTATTTGGATTGGGATTTTTTTTCCTCTTTTTTTTTTTTTTTTTTTGCTGTATAGAGGTCTTAGCGATTTGTAGGGCAAATAACTTTTTAATTCTATTGACTGTTATACAATAGATTTTAAAAATGCATTGAAAATGCATTCTTAAACTTAAGGGAAACTAGCCAGCAAAATCAGCAAGAAAGCAGGCATTGTAATATCCTTTGAGGAAGACAGTGTGGGTTTGTTTTAAAAATTATGTAACTTCATCTCAGTATGTTTGGCTCTTCTCACTGCCTGATCTTTCCAGCCATAATTTCTTCCATTTTGAGTTCTATTTTAGGGTTGATTTATATTTTATTCCATTATTTCTTTTTTTTAAGAGCTTTAAAACCATTTTTCATTATTTATTTATTTATTTTTTTTTGCTGAGGAAGATTAGCCCTGAGCTGATATCTGTGCCAGTCTTCCTCCACTTTATATGTGTGTCGCCACCACAGCATGGCTGATGAGTGGTGTAGGTCCACGCCTAGGATCCAAACCTGCAAACCCAAGCCACCAAAGCGGAGTGTGCTGAACTTAACCACTACAACACAGGGCCAGCCCCTATTCCACTATCTCTTTAATTATCAGTTTTGTTCTATCTCTATTCTGGACTCTCTATATGAAAGGAGAGAAGTGACCTATTCAGGGTCACAGAGGCAGCAGTGGGCACACCTGGGACTATATAGGCCTCACTTGTTCAGAAGCTGGAGCAGGTACAAGAGTTGCTGGCAACATACACCTGATGTTAGAGACTCGGGTTCAAGTCTCTGATGTGCCACTTCCTAGATATGCGTGGTCTTGAACAAACCTATTTAATCATGGAGTGATAATAATATGAGGTAACATACATAGCATATCATCTGGGCACACTAGAAGTACTCACGACCTGTTAGTTAAGGTTGACTCCATGATTCTTGGGGAATATGCTACCCTGGAAAGTGTGTGCAGGATCCTGAGATGATGGAGATAGTCTGTGCCTTTGACTGACTCCTGCAACTGCCCAGAAACTAGACCCAAAGGTGAGGGGATCAAAGAGTCCCCAAGCTCAAGAAGGGGGGAGGGGGTCTACCTATAAGGTGCAGAGCAGAATAAACGTCAGGAAGAGCTTCCCATGGAAACAACTGAAAAACTCTTGCAATTCAAAGATCACATTTTGAGCAAGTGTGTAAACGGAGTGCCAATCAACCAGGCCTGCGAGTCCTCATCTGAGAGATGTGGGTGACAAGGACCCCGTCATGGGTCCCCTGTGCGGATGAAATAGATCAGGTTGGCAAAGGACTGAGAAGTGACCCAGAAACTGGCACCCACTTCTTCAGTTCCACATCACGGCCTCTGTAAGGAGGAAACGGAAATTGTGATATATAGTGATACATTTTTACGTGTTGCGGTTCTGGATCCCTGCTTGGAGAACGAGTGCTTTTGTTGCTGTCTTAAAGAATCTCTCCCATGTTGGACTCCACAAACAAACCACTTCCCCTGCTCCCCATCTATGAGAGTTTAGAGGGGTAAACAAGGAAGCCCGCTCGACCCTCTTCCCAGGTGTGTCTGCACAGAGTCTGTCTGATGGCGGCCCTCTCTGAACATGCCCAGTTATCTGGAAAGGGAGCAGGGTTACCTCCGCAGGCCAACTGCCACCTGCCCTCTGCCCCACCCAAATGTGTCCTCGTCTAGGGAGATGGCTGGAGCCTTTCTGGCTGATACACTGAACAATCGGCTCAAAGGGATGCCACTGGAGAGGGACCACTCTAACACCAAGTCCGTGGTGGGCTATTCCCAGCACCGTCCCCTCCTCCTGCATGATGGTTCCAGCAAATGTTTGGCTCTCTGCTGACCAGAGCCAAAGGGCTGCCTGACAGCTTCAGGATTTATGTCCAGGACTGAGCTGTCTGCTCTCAGACAGGCAGTGAGGTCTGCCGGCGGCCGGGAAAGAAGAAATTATAAGGTCGACACCGAGACTGTCTTAGAGTCCCAGCAAGCAGGACCTCCCTTTGACGCCAAGGCGACTAGAGAAATGAGTTTCTGGGCACCAAACAGTGGCTAGAGGCTTCGATTTTGGAGTGGGGCAGATCTAGAATCAAGTTCTATCTCTGTTCCAGCTGTGAGCTCAGCTGAGTGATTCAGATTCTCTGAGCCTCAGTTTCCATATTAACCACATCTTTTATTTTCTGTATTCCGTGTTCTGATGCATTGACATATGGGCCCAATTCCTAGAGATAGCAAACAGCTTGCCCGCAACCATGCTTTTCAAACCATGCAAACCAACCAATCCAGAACTCACACCCAACCACCTCCCTTAGGGGCTATCACACTCCAAGCCACTATCCACCTTCCCTAATCACCCAGGGCCAGGAACCAGACACCTAGGGACATCCCTTATGGCCCAAAGCCTGTTGCCATTATTCAGACTAGCCAATCTCACACCTGCTTACCTTGCCTGGTCTGCTCCTTTCCTTGGAAATAGCAACAGAGGCTCCTGCCCACATCCCCCTGCTCCCTCTGCCTCTGACTGGCCCTGGTGCTTCTCTGTGTGGGAAAACTGTGTGCACACAATAAGAGCAAGTTCGGGGAAACCTCGGACCTCCGGGCAGACTTTTCTGCTGTTCGTGCTGTTTCCTCAGCACAGAATTGACCACAGGTTGCAAGCTGTCACCTCTCCCTTAAATTCCCCAGCTCATCGAAACACTTTTATTAAATTCTCGCAGATTGACGTTGAAATATTCTCTGTGGGGAGGCCTGGCCGTGCTCAGTTGCGGTTCTGTGCTATGCAGGTCTCCCCAGGGTTGGAGCCAGCCTGTGTGTCCAGCCACGTCTTCCACACACACATCCCGCCCCACCCTGCACCACACACAGCAAGCCCCTCGCCCCTCCTCAGAGCCCCTCAACCCTCCATGCTTTGTACGTGCAGATTCTGCTCGGAACGCCACTCCCCTCCCTGTTTCTAAGCCAATAACAAATCATACTCACCCCTGGCCATCCAGCCCTGAGGATGCCCACCCCCTCCCGCGTCCAGGCTGCGTCAGGAGGTGCCCTGTGTGTGCCCAGACACCTATTTGACTGCTTATCGCTCTCTAGAGTAATTGTTTGTTCCCACGGCCATGTGCTTCTTAGACGGAAGGATCTAGAATGTACTTATCTTCCCATCCCCAGCTCCTAGCGCACTGCCTGGCATAGAGTAAGCATTCTAGACCTATCTGTTAAATGAATAATTGAATAAATGTGCAAGGAAATGAATATTTATTTAGAGGTATTGCCAGAAGTTTCCTGAAAGCCACGGAACTCCTTTCGGCCGACTATTTCGTCCGCGTCCCTTCTGGATTCTGCAGGAGAGAATCACAGCCTCCCGTAATGCCCTAGTTATGCCCCTGTGTGTATGAAGTAATTAAGGACAACCCGCGGGATGGGGGGGCTGGGCGTCACAGCATTTTAGGGTCGGAAGGATAGAGACTTCCCAGGACAGCAACAAGTCACACAATGTTTCCTGGCTAAAACAGAGTCTCTCTCTCTTTCAGCTACTGTCTTACGGAATTCTTGGCAAAGCAACTTTCTCTGAGCTGCTGGGGCAGTGGCAGAGGACAGAGAAGCATCTGAACACCCCATGATTCTCCATGTCCCTGCACAGTCACTGGGCTTTGGGGGCCCGGCATCTGCGAATCTCTCCATCCTTACCTGTCACCATTCTCCCTGTCATTCTTCATTCCAACCGCCCTTGTGTCATTTCAGTTCCATAAATATGTGACGCTCTTTCTAGCCTCAGGGTCTTTGCACATGCTGTTCCCTCTGCCTGGCACGCTCCTCCCAGACTCCTTTCACTTTGGATCTGATGTCACCTCCCCCGAGGGCCCTCTCTAGCAGTCCTACCTAAGGCAGGGGTCTCCTGTTACCTCCTTTCTCAGCGGCTGGTGCTTTCCTTTAGAGCGCTCACCACCTGCAAGCCTGGCCCTCTCTTTCTGGCTCAAACCAGACTGGACCTCCAGCATCACGAGCGCACAGCTGATTCAGTCTAGCCCAACCTCATAGTCTCAGGGCCGTGCCCAGGGCCTGGCACACAGTCGGTGTCCAATAGATACTGCTCAAGTGCAGCAATGTCATGCTTGAGGCCTGTGAATCATGCAAGGAACCCATTCCCCCTCAAACCCACAGAGCGTATTTATCCACGGTTTTCACAGCAGTCCCCTCTTCCCATTCCAGGTCAGAGGTCACAGATTGGAAATTCCTTTCGGCCACACTGATGATCCCATTTCTATTGTTATAGATTACACTGGAAAAATACCTTATGCCTTAGGCTCTTCTTCCTTTCTCCCCTAGCTGTGTTTTGTATCATTTTATTCCATTTTCCCCTTGACATGGGCATTTTGGCCATTATTGATTTCATTTCACCAAAGCAACATTATTCTTTTTATCTCCTTGTTGAGAATGCCCTTGTACGTACGCAGAGAGGGACTTTCAAGATGGGCCCACCTGCGATTTCTGAGCAGTTACTTCCTAATGTGAAGTGTATTTTATAGGTGGCCAGAATGCTATAACATTTTAGCACGCTTTGGGAGAGTTCAGGGCAGTATACGTGCCTTGTAAGTTATTCTTGTCTGAGCTGCTCTCTCTGGGAGCACTGTATCTATTTTGAGAAGCCTCTAGACTGAATCTTTGGTGGTGGCGGTTGGTGTGGATTCACCTTAAACTATTGCTAATTTTAATAACAGAGGTGCCATGTGGACAGTGCAAACCCACCCCAGTCCTTCATGTAACTTCCTTGTGCATTTTCTTTTCCTACACATAGGAGACTTCCTAAAATGGCATCCTTCCTACACATTGAGTAGACGCCATTAAAGAGAAGCCCACACTCATGGCGAGATTTGGCAAATGAAATCCTTTTGTGAGCTCTGAAGTTCACTTTCTTGGACTATCTCGTCACCCCTTTTCCCTCAAAGCAATGTGGCCAGCCTCTTGATAACTACAGTGGCTTGGAAAAAGATATTTCTGTGTACAGCTGATATAAAATAGGATTGTTCTCTTGGGTTGTGTATGTGTATATATAAATAATAATGGTAACAGCTTGCATTTATAGATGATGTATGCACTGTGTGCAAGCACTATGCTGATCAGTCTGCATGCATTACCTCATTTAATCCTTGCAAGTATCGCACCCATTTTAAGATGAGAAAACACCTAGCCATTAAGTGGTGAGGCTGGCATTCAACCCCAGGAAGCCCGACTTCAGAACCTACCACGCTCAGTCTGTCTTCCTCTATTTATCTGTGCATGTGTACGCATATATGTGTATGCATACACACATCACACACACATATATTGTATATGCATGCACACACATTAACATATACGTAAATGCCTAGAAGAAATTTCTGGATGGACATATAACAATACACTGTTAACCATGGAATCTCGAGAGAGGGTATGAAATTGGCAATTGATGCTTACTTGTTACTTTACACACTTCCCTAATCATTTGAATCCTTCGAAACGAGCACGTGTCATTTTTGTACTTAAAAAAACAAGTTATTGATTTTGCTGTACATGTTCCGTCTAGAAACGCTTATCGAGTAATTGAATGTCATGAATGTTATGAACAGCTCCTGTGTTCTCTTTCCTTTTGGCTTTGGAAAGGCAAGTAATAAAAACTGGTGGAACTAGAAAGCGTAAATGCGACAGGGAGAAACACCTTGAGACTTCCTTGCCTTCCAGAACACAAAAGACAGAACGTTCCACAGATGGCTGATACCTAAACATGTAATGCTGCCTCCTTTGCTCAAGCCAGCCTCCAGGGGAACCTGAGCTCTTGCAGAAAGGGTATAAGATAGCTGTTCATGCCTTCGTCGCAGCTCTCTTTAATCATTCCGACCTTGTAAATTCCTCTCCTAGGATGAAGCTCAGGGCAGAACAATACCAAGTACTGTTGGTACAACTGTGGACACCATAGACATGCTCTCCCCCAGGCGAAACGACCAAGGGTTTCACTTCTTCACGCGGTCAGCTGTATTTCTACAGCACTCTGTTCTCTGTGATTGTTCAGGCGCCTTTCTCCCTCCCTCGCTGCTCAGGGAACTCAGCTTTTCCCAACCTGGACTCTGCCTTTCTCATTTGATTGCCTTTTGTGTTTTTCTCCTTCTCCCTTCATCAGTGTGGCTGCAAAGCTTTTCATGCTTTGGGCCATTTGTGGTGCCTCTGGGAATTGTCTTTTCATACCCTTTGTCCATTTTCTACTGGCTTGACTTTGCCATGCTTTATAGGCATTTTTTACACAGCGAGGGTATTGGTCATTTGAGATAGCAGTAATAATAGTAGCTAAAACTTATCAAATGCTGTTCTGTGCCAGGTATTCTGCTAAGCACTTTACATGCCGCGTTTTATTTTCATACGCATTCAGGAAACTGAGTCACACAGAGGCAAAATAATTTGCCAGAGGTTCAAGTCCAGCAGGCTGGCTCCCGAGTCAGTGGTCCTAACGCGTCCCTGTGCCACTGAGGACTCCCTCTCTGAGCCTTCTCTGCCCGCTCCTGCAGGGTGCCTGCCTCCTTTCAAAATGGGCAGCATACATTTTAGGGTGAATTGTACCCATTTTCAGGAATTCAATTGTCTACACATAGATGACACCAAAATCAGAACCCCCATCTCCACCCTTCTAGATTCATGTATCTGTCTTCCTATGTTTCCTTCTGAAAGCTCAACTGGGGCTTCAAACCGAGAGGTGGGAGGCCAGATTCCTTGGGTAAACGGAGGTCTCCAAGCCAGATGGAGCAGCAAGGGTCTGCGAGCCTGAAAAGCCTCGGTTTGAATTCAGGCTCACAGGTCGCAGGGGATCTTGACATGGGGCACAAGGTCTGCAGTCACCTATTAAAGGGGAAGAATATTCTCTGCCTCCCCAGGCGACCGTCAGGAATCACTCAAGGTGTGTCTAGCTCTCCACCCGAAACAAAATGTCAGCTTTTCTCCCCCAAGACCTGTGCTTCACGCTAGTTGCTCATTGCAGGAGCCCTGGCCCTGCAGGGGGGCTCCAGGCGTGCAGGGAGGCTGGGGGCAGTCCGCCACAGTGGTTACAGCCCAGCCTCAGCAGTGGCCTCAGGTCAAATTCTGGTTCTACCACTTTCTTGCCATCAGATTAACCCTCCAAGCTCCAGTTTACCCAACTGTGAAATGCACTGATGAGAGTAACCAAGTGTGGGATTTTTTGAGGATTCAGTGTGCAGCCTACGGAAAGGGCTTGGCACACAGTGAGTGGTGCATTCATTTACGGAGCATTTATTGAGTGCCTACTGAGTACCACACATGTCCTAGGCGCTGGGGACTGGGCGGCGCAGGGACCAGACCAAGTGTAAATGCCAGCTATCTGATGCTATGGACTCCGTCTGCATTCTGCTTAGCAGGAAGTTTTCTTTCTTTGTGATTTGCAGTGTGACTGCTTTTCTCCTGTTCTTGCTTTTTAACTTTGCGCTGGCCCCCCAGCCTCGCGCCTGCCCGCGCGCCTCCCACGGCTCTCAACAAGTGTGTTGTAAGAAGGGTTCCAGAATCAGGCGCTGCCCTCCGCGGCCTGGCCGACGCCCTCTCACGGATCCGAACCTCATCCAGAAGATGCCGACTGCGGTTCCCCGAGAAGGGGTGAGAGGATGGGGGTGCCGGGGTCACGGAGCGCGGCCAAAAGGTCGCAACTAACCAGCCGCATCTAGATGCGCTCGGTACTAAATCCGTTCGCCCACCAGCGGCCGGATGAGGAAGAGGAGGAGGCGCCGAGGCCGGATCACCGCCGGGGCTCGGGGAGACGCCACGCCAACCTCCGCCCGCGTGCGCGCGCTGGCTGGACAGGCCTCCGCGCGGCCCAGGGTCGGCCCCGCCCCTCTACGCTAGCCCCGCCCCCTGGCGGCCACACCCCGCCCCTGGCCTCCGGCGCTAACGGCTCGGCCCCGCCCCCTGCCTCCCGGCAGCCGCGCTCGGCCACGCCCCATACGCTTTTGCTCCGCCTCCTGGCAGCGACGCCCCGCCCCGGAGCTCCTGGACGCAACAGCTCGGCCCCGCCCCCTGTCTCCTAGCAGCCACAGCTCGGCCCCGCCCCCTCCCCGTATTCCTTTCCCGCTTCCCGAGTGGCCTCACTCAGGCTCCGCCCCCACCGCCAGTAGCCCCGCCCCGATACTCAGCCGGGCGCGGAGACCCCTCCTCCGCCGCCTGCGGCCACGCCCCCGAGGCTCCGCCCCGGCGCGGGGACCACCCTCCGCCCGTGCCCTGGTCCCCGCCTCGCGCGCCCCGCCCCCGCCCCCGCGGCCCCGCCCCGGCGGGGGACCACCCTCCGCCCGCGGAGGCAGGGGCTGAGCGCTCCGGCCACTCTCGGCGGTCCCGGCCCCTAGCCGCCGCCGCGCGGTGATTTCTGCGGAGCCGCGCGCGCCCCGGCCGGTCGAGCTCCCAGACCGCGAGGAGAGCCTCAGGAACCCGGGGACGCAATGCGAGCCAGGTAGGCTGGCGGCACCCCGGCCGCCCCCCACGGGCGCTCCAGCCCCGCGCCCGGCCTCGCTCCCCCGGGGCCAGATGAGGCTCCGCGGCTTTGCGCACCTCGCGGGCGCCGATCGTTCCCCGCCGCCTGAGTTCGGGGCTCCGGGGGGCTCGGGCGCGGCTGGCGCCGAGCGGCTTCGGGAAGCCTCGCGCGCCCCTCGCCGCTCCCGTGGGCGCCCCAATCACCCCGGCGCAGGCGGGCGGGCCGGGATTCCTGCGCCGAGCCGCCCTGGGAGCCCCCGCGTGCGCCCGGCAGATCCCGGTTCCCCGGCCCTGGCCCTTCCCGCTCGGCTCGCGGGGTCCTGGGGCGCTCCGAGGGCTGGAGGGGCCGGAGCGCCCCCTCGCGCGACTCTGGGGAGAAGGGAAGGGCTCGCGGTCCTGGATTAAACTTGTTGGTGACAATGCATATTTCAACTTCGGAGATGTCTCGTTCTGGGGTGGAAATGAAAACCCCGTTTTCTGGCTTGGCCGTCCGGTGACCGAGCAGCCGGGAAGTGACAGCCCCGGCGGCCCGCGGTTGAGGACAGCTGGGAGAGAGGCACGTTGTTCCCTAAGTGATGTTCCCCGGGAAGCCCGCTCCTCGGCGCGGATTGGTGGTCTATTAGGATCCCAGCCTTGGAGTCCGGGCGGCTCCCAGCCCGGGGCTGGCCATGCAGCAGCGGCCCGCGCTGGCCCTTCTCCGGCGTGTTGGGCAGCGGGAGAGCGGCCGGGTTCTACGTGCGGGAAGGGTGATGGAGCCTCACAGATCAGTGAGATTTAAAAAAGGTTTTATTCGTGCTTATTCTTTCCAAGTTGGTGCAGCAGAATAGTACTATGTGCTGTATCAGTAGAAATAAGTTCGCATAACTTTTGTTCTGATCATAAAACGCTCCGGATAGAAACGTGGAAATAAAGAGAAATAGAAACAGTAAAACAGAAATGATTCGTGATCCCACAATTCCTACCGGCCTTTGATATTTACATTCTTGAGGTCACACAGCTTGCAGATCTAATCATTGTTACAGCTGGAACCTCTCCTGCCTGAATCAAAGCAATTCCTTTAGGCAACTCTTCCTCCTTCTAAATGCGGTTGTCTCTGAACACCAAAGTTTGGGTTTACTGGCCTGGCTCCCTTCTCAGCTGGCCTGAATCCCCTTTCCAGTCGTGGTGTTCTCCGTGCCTCTGTAGGCCAGAGATGGAGATAGAAGAGGTTGGTCAGCTTAGAACACAGGCTGAGACTGGATTGGCCTGGTGCCTCTCGACTCTCTCTTGTGGTTTTGGTTCCTTGCCTTGTAAAAATGAAGGTAATGATTCTCAATCTGCTTCTCAGGTCACCATAAAAACTAATGGGTGGTTGGCAAAGCATTGTGACATCCTCTGATGGACGGCGACTGTACTTTAAGGGGCTAGGGAGCGTTCTCCTGTTCTCCCTTGCTGTGGTCATCAGGTAAAACAGTTCTGTTTCCCACCTGGCCGTCCTGATCTGGGAAACAGCCTCCAGGAATGTCTGATGGAGCCTGGAGAACGTTCCTGGTTCCTGCGCAGGACAGTCTAAATCCCTCAGAAAACGCGGGGCTTGGAACGAGACAGGGCTCCCAGTTCCCCCTCTGCACTCTGCTGTCCACATGGAGGCGGGGGGTGGAGAGCGTAAGGGGGCATTGATGTTTAAGATGGGCCCCAAGTTGCACAGGTGTGATGCTTGCCCGTCTGTGGAATGCCAAGGCCACGCTGATCCCACAGAGAACAGTTCTGGGAGCGGGCCTCAGAAAGTGAACAAACCTGGCTTCCTAGGAATTTGTGTATGGCTCACTTGTTTACTAAATGCACAATGGATCTGCGGTGCCCAAGGAGCTTCTGTGAGCTTTAATTTTTTTCCTGTTGTCCCAAGACTCAGACACTACTTCCGTGGTGGTTTAAAACAATTAGTCGGGTCGCCTACCATTTGTTAATTTCAGGTAGGAAAAGCAGGAATGGGGAGAGGTGTCGCCCAGGATTGCCTTTTGTTCCCCTCGCAAAGAAACCGTGATGAAAGATCCTCTTTCTGTAGCAGGTCTCTTGGGCTCCAGTTTGTCATTTGATAGTTTCATTTTTTTTATTCTTGCTCCCACCAGCGCTTTGATCTGCCCAAGGTCTGGGAGCTGATCACAGCCCAGACACAGGGGGGTTTCCGGAAGGATCCAGAAAGTGGGCTGGACAAGTTGCTGATGAGTGACCTTAACCGGGCTAATTGTCTGTTAATATGCTCTTCATTTTCTCAGTGTAGGGAACAAGGGGGCGTCTTCCTGAATTTTCTCCTTTGCTACTTGCTAACTTGATTTCTGGTTACTGGTCTGCCTGGAATTGTTTTCCTTCAGGCTGCTGGAACAGACTTTTTTCTTATTCTAATGTGGGTTCCCAGTCTGATAATAAGATATGCTAATGGTGAATGGGGTTTATGCCTTTGGGTCCTGGGAGGTGGCTCCTGCATTTAAAGCCTCGATTCCGGCCAGTTAAGGCAGCCTGGGTTCCATCAGCTTCTTAGGCGAGCCCTTGACCCAAACAAGGTTAAGAGCCACCAAGTACAGCCCTTCCTGACCTCATCCCTGGCCCCGGGCAAACCTCCATGGCTCCCTGTTGGAGGTACCAGCCTTGTTTTGACTGAGTGGAAGCTGCTATTTAGCAAGTGGGCCTCGGGCCAGCCATGTGGGTTTCCCTTAGCGTGGTGGTTTTCCAATTCGGCACCTGAATGGGGTCGTGTTGCAATTTTTCTTCTGAGAATTGGAGTCAGGCCCCCGGGATATTTTATTTCCTAAGGCTCTGGAGATGGGCAGTAGGAGTTCTTTGTCCCGAGGTCGCCGCCTGACAACCAGGGAAAGGTCACCGAGCAGCTAAATAGACTTCACAGAGAGTGCCCTGGCCGGGAGGGGAGTCCAGGGCCATCCAGAGTGTACACTCTGTTTCCGGAGCTGGGTCTCCTGGCTCCCCAGCTGTTGGCACAATAGAAGCCTCACGTTCTGCCATCACCCTGCGGAGGAGTGACAGAAAAATAATTCAGCCAGCCCCCAAACACCCAGCGACTTATTCAGGATCTTCCACTGCTTCTCAGCGGGCCCTGAGGGCATCCATGTGTTTCATAACAGCACCTGATGCCCTCAGGACAGCGCCTTAGGGGACCAGGATGTCAACATCCAACTTTAGGTGGCAAGGGAATGCAGAAGGTGTTTTAGAAAGGAAGGGTGTGTGTGTTTCAAGGAGGGAAGGGCGAAATCCCATATAGTGCATCACTGCCATGTGAACTGATACCTTCCTGAGCCATCAGTAGGCAAATGTGGATTTGAGCGAGTGGAGTGGTGTACTGAGTTCACCTGATTTAAATCGAGATTTGGGGTGTGTTAAGGGGTAGAAATAGGTATCGTTTGCTGAGGGCTTGTGATGTCCCAGGCCCTGTGTGCACACTTTAAAATTCTCACCAGCACTGAGAATGTAAGTGGCTCATCGACGTAATAGTCCAATAAGGCGCGTGAGCCGGGATTTGAAGCTGGGTCTGCCTGAGCCCAGAGCTCTTAATCACATCTCCTGGTGTGCTAAAATTAAAGAAACAAATGGCTCTCAATCACGCAGTTTGGTTGCATTAAGACACAGGCATGAAAATAGCAGAGTCCCTGCCTCCTTTACACAATTATAAAAAAGCTGCTACTCGGAAGGTGATGAAATCTTTAAAATCCGTGAAATCTTTTCAGCCTAAGTGGAAGGCAGCCAGTTTGCACCTCTGTTCTCGCGGGCCAGTGCCATCGCGTTGTCTGCAGGGGAAAGCTTGATTTATTTGGAAGATTGTGATTTTGAAGTTGAGATAAATCAGACAGGATTGACTGTGAAGTCTGTCCTTGTGCCATGAAAAGAGGGTGTTCTGGGCAGATGAGGTCACTGGAATAAGATTAAGATTATGGGAAGGCTGTTAAGTCAATGTAAGATAAGAGTTCCACCTTCCACTTGACAATCAAAGAAATGACATACTAATGAGATTATTCTTATCTGCTCCATGAAAGCTTGTCTCCGGAGAACTCTCTTTACCATACCTCTCAGCCCAAGTCTTCTGAACAAATTGAAAAAAATGCTTTGTTTGAAAGGATTTTGTGATTTCACATTCTTTTTCCATCATCCTCCCTTCTCTCTCTTTCCCCTTCCCATAGTCTGCGTAAATGAGGAAAACCCTGGCCCGTTCTTAGGACTAAAGTCTGCAGGCCTGAAAGGAATACAAATGTTCCTTTTCCTGGCTTCTCCAACGTAGGAGGTCCCTGAGCCTGTAGTGTGCCTGTAAACCTGCTCTCTGAGAAGAAAAAACAAGGAGCCTTGATTGTCGCATCTGCCGATTACTGGGGTGTCAAGATTCCCGCCATGGCTGGTTTCAGGCTCCCAGAGTTGGGGCTGGCAAAGGTATTAAATGTTTTAAAATCAGCGTGAGCCCATAAGAGCGGCTCCAGCTCACTTTTGATGGCACTGAGCCTACGGGCCCAGCCCCCTTATGTAATGGGTGGCATGGTTGCCTGGGTTCTGCTTGGACCTCATCTGCCTAGGAGCTGTGCCGAAAGAGCATAGGGATGTCACTGAGTAGCCTAATTTGGCCAGCAAGAGCGGAGTGCTTCGGAACTCAGACTCCACGTTAAAATCACGTGGGAGGTTAAAAAAAAATAAACCTTGCAGGCCCGCTCCCCTGGTGAGACAGAATCTCTGAGGGTGGCGCCCAGACATGAGTGGTTTTCAAACACTTCCCAGTAGAACCCCCATTCTATCCCCATTCTTCCAGGGTCAAACTCTACTGATGTAGGGAATTTGTGTGAGAAGAAAGCTGGAGACGTGGTTTGGGACTAGGCGTGGCAGACCCTATGCTGGAGGTCAAGGAGTTGGAACTTGGCCTTGTGGGGCCAGGGAAGGTGTTTCAGCAGAAGGCTCCGAGTATGAGGAGCATCCGCTTCTTGGAAAAGGCAAGCCGAGGCCCAGATCTCCCCAGCTGCCAATGTCAGTCTTATTCCAGTGGCCCCTTCCCTCCGTGGGTGGTGGTCGACATACTTGTTCTGCCTTGGTTGTGTCTGCTGGTCTAGAATGGAGAAGTGTCTTCATGGACCAAGGGGTCCCGATGAGGTGAGGAGATGGCTCCTTGGGTGGGTCTGGCAAGCCGATCTCGGATGTTAAAGCAGAGAGCCAGAGTCTAGAGGAGCTGCCCAGGGGCCACCCAAGGGAAGGAAGGAGAAACTCCATGGCTGAGGGCTCTGTGAGAGGCTGAGCTTGGTCGCACACATAAGCTGATTATTTTTTCTCCATCATAATTAGCAATCAAATTATTTTAACATCTTAGCGCTACCTTGGGAGGTACTGAGCATGCGGGAAATGAGTGTCATTGACCTTCTGAGCCAGTCTTGTTAGCAGGTCTGGGGCTGGGAAGAGGCCAGCCGGGGCTCTAGGGTGCAGGATTTCAGGAGGCGTCACTTGGGCCTTGTGC
This sequence comes from Equus asinus, assembly GCF_041296235.1. NCBI lineage: Eukaryota > Metazoa > Chordata > Mammalia > Perissodactyla > Equidae > Equus > Equus asinus. The sequence continues at coordinate 6,552,318 of NC_091808.1, read as the reverse complement.
ACGTAGGGGCTGCCCTCCTGGTCCGGGCAGGACCATTTGAGGGAATGCAGACTTGGGCGCATTTCCGTAGAGTGGAACCCGTGAGCACGGCAGAGCTCACCGGAGACCTGGGTGTGAACCGTGGGGCCTGGGAGCACACTCGTGGGCCAGCCCACGGCGAGGCAGCAGGAAGGCCAAGGGGGAGGCGTGAAGAAGCAGCTGGAGCTGCGGGAACTTGTCCTGTGTGTGTTTCTGAAGCCAAGGACCAGGAGGAGGGGATGTGGAGGAAGGGGGTTGGGAGCCCGACGCAAACAGGACAGTTCTGGGTTACAAATGATCAAAGAAGTGGCAACTGGAAGACTTGTTAGAACAGCGTGATTGCCGTAGTGGGGACGCTTCTAGAAAACAGAGAACATGGAGCGTAAGCCACTGAGAAAGAAGAATGTTAGTGATAAAAGAAATAGGGCTGTCACTGGAGGGTGTCAAGACCGCAGGGACCCAGGGTTGGGTCGGAGGGGCTGGAATGCTGGGGGCCGGGGAGGCCTGGCTGGGGGCTGACATGGAGGGACCAGTGATGGAGGCTCCAGTGAGTGGGTGAGTGGCCCCAGGCCCCGGGAGGGAAAGAGGTGGGTGTGAAGGGCTGTCATCGGGAGCAGCTGGTTAAAAGACTTCCCCAAATGGTTGGACGTCTGCAACTTGCTTTCACCAGCCGTTGTGGGGGGGATGCCTGGGGGCCTCATTTGTCCATAAGACCCAGTTCCCTAAGGCTCCCTTCTCTCAGAAGCCTTCCCTGATTCCCCAAGGTCAGGAGCTGACCACTGCTTCCTTACCAGTCTGTGTCCGCCTAGGCAGGATGCTGCCGGGCACGGGGTTGCGTGTTCTTTCTCTCTGCATCCTCCGTGCACGGACAGCATGTCCCATGAATGAAGGAAGGGGCAGGTCAGAGAGGGGCTGGCCCAGGTGAAAACTTGGGGTGGCGATTTACCGTGTAACCACATAGTGACAATGCTAGTATTGTCTTCTTAGACATCTTAAGAGTCTAAACCTGACAATATATGCATAATATGTAATGGTAATAAGTAAAGAAGTAATTTCAGGCTTTAAGAAATCTGGTCCATGAATAATAATCAGCTTACTTAGAAATGCTGTCAAGTGGCAGACCTGGACTTCTCTGCTGTTTAATTTGTCCTTCCACGAGGCTGCCTTGTTTACCCATCTTACATTCTGGCCTTTTTTGAAAGGATTTGAATTTTTAATAGGTTTCGGATACAAAGCAGTAAGTGGGATATCCTAAAAGTGCTTGGACATTTAAACATTTTTAAATTACCCTTAGAATCGTAGCTTTGACAAATGGCATCAAGTATTTGCATGTGTGCCGCGAGTAAATCGATAGGAAAGATACTGTGTTTAAATGTAACTGGAAATAATAATTGGAGCTGATGTAATGCATATAAATAATTCATGTAAAGTGCTGGACCCAGAGCCGATGATCAGAGTGGCTCAGTGGATGGTGTTGAGGCTAGTGGGCTAGGAAAAACACAGTCATCGGCTGTGGGCTGGTCTCGCTTTTCTTCCTCCTTATCCCTGCCTCAAATGTCTCCTTGCAGAAGTTAATATTTCCTTCCGCCCCTCTCGTGGTTTCAGAAATCATTTAGGATGATAACAGGAGGAAAGCTCTCTTCTGGTTTGCACTGGTTGGCGTCCATTGGCTATTTCACTATAGTGCTGGACCAGGAAACCCAGATTGTGAATTGTGGTCCCATTTCAGGTCCACGCCAGGGGGTGCCGACTCCCGATGATGTCACAGGAGACTGGTTGCTGGCTGGCCATCAAAAATGAATTCCCTGGAATGGCACGTTTTTTGGTAATTATATTTTGTTAGAACCGCCTGTGATTTCCAGACTGTGGAGTTAGGGGAAAGTGGATGTTCACAGAGACAGATCCGGGCATCTGTTTAATGAAGAACCTTCTAGGCTCCAGGATCAAGGCTGCGGTTGACAAAGCTGACATATGGGCTGCCAGGAGTTCATTTGCTCCGAGCGGCAACCCGCGGTTTGTCAGTCTCTTCATTAATATTTTATTTTCAAGTATTTTTAGAGCCTGAGGAATCCAGGTATCAAGTAATTTGACATTCAGATGCTAATCTCTCAGAACTATGGCTACTATTTGGGGACACACACATACACACACACGAAATACTCATATCACCTTTTAACATAGGGATTTTTCTGTGGTTTCACATATTTATTGGGCTTTTCCTCTGTGTCGGTCACGGTGTTGGAGTTGTCTGTCAACGGCTCGCTCTCTGCCGTCAATCAAATATGAATCAGCATGATTTGCAGAAGTGAAAGTCATCATATGTGATTCAAGGAAAATCTTTATTAAGAATTAAGTGACTAACCATCCATCATGTTCTTCTAACATTGGTTTTTGTACCCAGGCCGTTGTCGGGGAGCAGAGACGGCTGAAATTAAGTTTTCACAGGCTGAATGCAAGAAGTCCCTTTTTTTAATGGTGTCTCCAGGGGCACTCTTCCTTGGGACCTGCTTTATTTCGGGGCACATTGTGGGCTTCTCAAGCCCACACACCTCTCTGTGTTTGAATCTTTGGCTTCTGTTTACTTCTAGTTTTGTCCTTGGGCAGGTTTCTGGGCTTCTCTGAGGCTCTGCTTCCTTAGCTCCAAGGTGGTGATGGTAGGACCCCCTCCCCGGCTGGGGCTGGGAGATGTTGATTTTCACTGCACACACCCCTCCCTCCCCCCACGGCTTGGACCGAACTGCTTATCTATTCCAGAAAGTTCTTCATGCAGGTGGCCTCTTTTGAGTCTTATTTGCTCTGTAGATTATTCTTAAATATTGAGTAAATAGAGGGCCTTTGGTGATGTTTCTTCATCTGAATTAAAGAGGAGCGCAGGGCTTTGATATTTTTAGGTGTTCAGTTTGACCTTTAAAAAAAGGTCAGTTTGACTTTAAAACAAGTGTTCCGGGTGTGGACTAACGGCTTGATGTGTTGTAAGTGTCTAAATAAGGATTAGGACCCCCAGTCCTTTCCCCTTTCCTCAAATTCCTGGGAGCAGGAGATGTGTGTGGGATGAAGTCAATGAGTTTTGCCCCAGTCCCAGACCTGGAGATCCAGCGTGGCTCTGGCTGGACCCCTGGGGGGACCAGCAGCCAGGTGCTGGAGTCTTGGTGCCTCCGCTTGCAAGGAGAAGCCTGAGTTCCCCTGGGGGTGGAGGAGGGAGGTGAGAAGCATCTTGTGTTCCATACATGGACTTTCTAGATAAATGAATTGTTTGGGGACGAGTTTGTTGTGATAGTTTTTTTCCTTTTCTTTTCTTTTTTTTTTTTTTGAGGAAGATTAGCCTTGAGCTAATATCTGCTGCCAATCTTCCTCCTTTTTGTTGAGGAAGACTGGCCCTGAGCTAACATTCATGCCTATCTTCCTCTACTTTATATGTGGGACGCCTGCCACAGCGTGGCTTAACAGTGGTGTGTAGGTCCACGCCCAGGATCCAAACTGGTGAACCCCGGCCTGCCAAAGCGGAACGTGTGAACTTAACTGCTATGCCACCGGACTGGCCCCAATATTTTTCTTTTCTTTTCTTTAAAAATCCCTTTCCACTTATTCTTTAATTAGTCAAGTAATTACATGTTTGTTTTAGAAACTTCAGAAAATGCAAAAGGGGAACAAAGTTCACATCAGTGGAACTCTGCCACCTACGACGACCAGCCTGGACGTTTTTGTGAGTCTTTCAAATACTTTCAGACGTTGGTGCTGGAGGATGCTGGAGTGGTGACTTGTTCACTGTGCACCTGCCACATGGTAATTCTTCAATTAGTGTTTGTTGAATGAATACGATGCTTTTTTTTTTTTTTTTTTATGATTTTATTTTTTTCCTTTTTCTCCCCAAATCCACCTGGTACATAGTTGTATATTCTTCGTTGTGGGTCCTTCCAGTTGTGGCATGTGGGATGCTGCCTCAACGTGGTTTGATGAGCAGTGCCATGTCCGCGCCCAGGATTCGAACCGGAGAAACACTGGGCCGCCTGCAGCGGAGCGCGCGAACTTAACCACTCGGCCACGGGGCCAGCCCCAATGAATACGATGCTTTTAAAGAACTGTTTTTTATCTAAAATCGTTGGCATATTTTCAGATGTAAGTGCAGATTTGCATCCTCAGTTTCACTGTCTGATTTGTGCGAGGGTTACCCCCTGTTCATTTCACAAGTCCTTCTTCGTGGAGTTTCCGGTTGCTTTGAAATTATAAACAGCACTACGGTGAACATCTTCATACCCACATCTTTCAAACCATGTAAATTTCTCCATCGAATGATTTCTTTTGTTGTGCTTAAAATCTGTAAAGAACTTCTAATTATATTAATTGGTGGATGAATGTGTCATTGATCCTTGGAAAAGCATCTCCGAAGGGAGTGACATTCGCCGGAGTTTCTCCATCTCTCGTGTAAGACTGGGTGAACTTTGAGCCTTCCTTAAACTTGCCGACACCCCTTTTTGGGGGGATTGATTTCTGATTGTCCGAATCCTAAGGCACTCTGCCTGGTGAGCTTTGGGGTGGGGGGTTGGAAGGGCACACCTTGATTTTAGGAGGCACGCATACATGCCAGTTTCAGAAGCATGAACATTTGGGGGGAACCATGCGTGTTAGAACCTGGGAGATAATTCTGTTGAGAGTCTTCAGGGCTGACTCCCTCCTGAAAGGGGATGAGCTGTTTCCACGCATTCAGCTCCAAGAACTGTCATTGCATGCTCCCCAGCTGCAGCCTCCCCAGGGTCGTGTCGTGGGTGGCAAGAGTGATTCGCGGGCCTGTGTCCCTTGATCAGCCGTGACAAGATGGACTGCAGTTGGATCTGGCACACGGTAGTGGCACAGACTTGATTTTCGGGACCTCTGGGTTCATTAAGAGGCGAAAGTGCTTAATACCTTCCACTGGTGGTAAGGCCGTAATTTTGATTTCTAACTGCGGTCTGGTGTCACAGGACTTCTTCATTCTGGCAAGAGAGGAAAACTAAATTATGGGTGGAATAATTTTTTGGCCTGTCTCCTGAGCATGGTTTTGCTGGTCCGTGAGTCATTGTCCACCTATTGTGACATGAGGCAGCACTTCGGGGGCTTCTGGGAAGGCAGGAGGACTGCTCATTCACTCTGATTATTAGTCCTGGGTGCCAGGGACACCTCACAGACTTCGGGGGCCGGGGAGCCCCTCGATCGGGCCTGAGAGCTGAGCCCTTTCGTAACTCTCTGGGATGTTGTCCTGGCCCTCTACCTCTCCTTGTTAGCTCTAGCTTGACTCGAACTCATTCATTCCTTCACATGATGCACAGCGGTGTGCCAGGAAGGGGGCTGGAGAGACCACCCAAGACGGACTCTATATAGGGACTCCTGTGCACAAAGAGAAGGGGTCAGAGTTCACGAGATGTACTGGGGGGGGGTCAGACAGGCTCCCCAAAGAAGCCCCACTCATTGGGGGCACTGAAAGGAATGGGGTGGACCCCACAGGTGGTTTAGGGGGCAGTGGGTGGTTGGGTTAGTGCCAGGAACTAAAAGAGGTGACAGCTTTCTGGGAGCATGTGGCGGGGGCCATGCGCGAAGCCAGTGGCTGGACCAGACAGGTCCTCCTGGGCTTCAGTCTGCTTTGAACTTCTATCATCAGGGGCCTGGGAAGAGTTGATTAAGTGTATGAGCATGACTTGAAAGGGGCCGGGGCAAGGGGTGACCTGGCAGGCCACACCTCATCCTGGACCCCGTCCTCACTGCCCTGACACTCCATGAAGCCGCGTTGGGTACCCCCCCTTCCCGGGGCTCCTGCTCTGACCACACATGGTACTTCTCTCTCCCGGCCTTTTATGAGGGTCTTGTAAAGTCATCCGATTCGATGAACACTCCCTACACTTGTAAGAGTTACCTCTTTTGGAAACTGAGCTGGCTGCCACATGATTGAGAGTCACAGCACCTTTGTATTCCAGAAAGAAAAAGGGACTGATGCAGAAGCGGAGGTTTTTCAGTCAAAGTGTGGGCGTGAGATGGATGGAGAGCCTCGCTTGGCCACTTGAGTCGCTTGCCATCTCTGAATGTGGCTCTCCCCTCGAGGCCACCGCTCGCGGGGCAGCAGGCAGGATGAGTCCTGGCTTTCCTTGTCAGGCTCCGAAACTCCAGGCTGGGCAGCCCTTCCCCTCTGAGAGCCCCCTTCCCCGCTTCATGGGAGCCCCTAGGAAGGTGCGGCTTTGTGGCCATCCGGCGGGCTTGTGTCTAACCCACGTTAACCCGGCTAATCCCGCTTCTGCTCTTGGGGCAACTTCACTACAACCTTCTGCTGCGGCCACACAGCCAGCTGTCCTCAGCACGATCGCAGTAAAACCATTAGTTTTCCAAGGTTAAAAGGATGTAGCTAAAAGCTGGAAAAAGATGTCATAAACACTGCTTTTTTTGTCATCAGTGAAATTGTCAAGAAATTGGCTGCTTGCTAAGTTGGGAGTCTGATTGTTATTCTGGGAAGAAGCGGGGTTCTTTTGATGAGCAGGAAAAAGAAGAGACGAGCAGCGATTCCTGTGGGAATCGAGTGTTGCACGGCTGTAACAGGTGAGTGAGGACGAAAGGCCGATTTATGGCTTAGCAGATGATTGTAAATTAGGCATTATGGGAAAAACTTGAGCATGTGTGACTTTGAATATGTCAGGTTGTGTGTGGTTGTCCTTTGAATTCAGAGTTTACGGCTGGGAATTGCAAATTGTCAGGTCTGTGGAGCTTGCGCGCCAGGCTGGAAGAGGGTGTGCAGAAATAATAGTTGTCTTCATGTGAAAACTGGTGGGCAAGGTTTGGGATGGTCATCTACCCATCCAGCCCCTTCCGTTGTCTTTAACAAAGCATAGGAAACTACAAACCTAATGAGTTGGGAGAAAAGACGAGAAAGAAAAGTGGTAGCTAATATTTGTAAAGCATCTGCAGGCGATCGCTGTGCTGGGTCCTTTCACTTGACCCTCAGGAAAACCCAGTGGGTAAGTGGCATTGCTCCCCTCTTGCCGATGATGAATTTGAAGCCAAGAGGATAATTAGCATGTCTGTGGACACAGTGGGTATCCGTAAATACCAGGGAGTAAACTGTTTGTTGTGGTGCTTATAACTGCATATTAACCGAGGGGGTTATTGACCCAAAAACTTGAGTACCAGGCTTCCACGTGCACCAGTGTCATTGTGGACACATAGACTGTTGGAGTGAAAGGACGAAGATTGAAAATGACACAGAACCAGGCGTTTCACGGAAGGGCATCCGTCCATGAGCATTTCTCCAGTCGATCCTGCAGTCAGATAACTCAGTTTTGACCACCTGCTACGCACCATCCACTTCCCTGCCCTGTGAAGCGTGTTCTCCACACCAGCATAGTGTTTTTAGTTTTATGCTATTTATTTCACATCCTGCATTTGGGAGTGTCCGTCCCTTTGACTCCCTTATCTTCCTTTGAATTATAAAGTGACCCAGAAACTTCAGAAATAGTCATTTTCATTGATGACGATTAGTCCTGGTATCTAACTAATGGGAACATTGCCTGTCTGGCAGAGAAAGGATAAAAACACGGTCTCATTGAGCTAATGTTACACCTGATAATGGAAGCGTTAAAAAATATGTAATGCTGCTTTGCTAACAAATGGTGGTTTCGTGCTTCCTCTTTCCTTCCAATCTTACTGGGCGTCCTGCACAGCACAGGGCTGTTATGCTCCTAAGGATGGTAAGACTTCGCTCGTCGGTAGTATTTGCTATGTGCCATCCAGTGTCTCCGCACTGCACCTATAAACGCTTCATCCTTATAGCTCACGTGAGGAGAGGGGCTCTCACCATCTCTGTTTAACAGACGGGGAAACGAAGGCACCAGAGGGACAAGGGACTTGTCTGAGCTGTGAGTACAGAAGCCAGGATTTGAGCGCCAACCACTACAGGTCTCCCCCAGGGTAGGGGAATCCCGAGGCAGACAAGGTACTTACTGGGACCAGACCGGGGAGCAGTGTAGGGTGGTGCTGTGGGGAGGCAGGGAAGGTGAGAGATGAGGATGGGCAGGTGATAGCCAGGTGCATAGTCTGTGGGGACGATTCTAGTCCACCAGCATGAGCTGCAGCTTGAGGACAGGAGACAGACCCTAGTGCTGGGAGTTGGGGAGCTGGGCAGGAGAGGGTTCTCCATCTTCTGCCCCCACTGTACCCTCACACTTGGCAGGCACACATGAGCCCTCTTGGTGTGATGTGTGGCACTGTGGCCATGTCCTCCCGTCATCTCCCTCAAAACTGTCATTTGTCAAGATTTCACCACATCAAGCACCATACAGGACACTTGGTTGGGATTATCTAGAATCATGGATCCTCACGGCCCTGAGTGGCAGATGTCCTAGAGATAAAACCCAAGAAGCCTGCCCTCAAATATGTCTGTTTTGTGGTGCTTTTCTCGTTAGCTATTGCATGTTCAACTAAGAGTTAGTGCAGTGTGGGAAGCTCCCCATCCCAGGCACCTGCCGCCTGTGCCAAAGCCCCAAAGGCCTTCCTTCCATCAGATGAGGGTGGCCGTGCACAGAGCCACCTGGTTCTCCAGGACGTGTCTGCCTGCCGCTGGTGCAATGCATGGTGGGTGGGGCCCTCTAGGCTGTAGTCCACCAGGAGACCTGAAAACAGTCTTTGTGTGTGTTAGTTCTTTAAGCACAATCACGGGGTCTTTTTTTTTTTTGAGGAAGATTAGCCCTGAGCTAACTGCTGCCAATCCTTCTCTGTCTTTCTTTTTTTTTTTTTGCTGAGGAAAACTGGCCCTGAGCTAACATCTGTGCCCATCTTCCTCTACTTGATATGTGGGACGCCTACCATAGCATGGCTTGCCAAGCGGTGCTGTGTCTGCACCCGGGATCTGAACCAGTGAACCCCGGGCCGCCGAAGCGGAACATGCACACTTAACCGATGCGCCACCAGGCCGGCCTCTCATGAGGTCTTTTTCTTGCTTTGCAATTTAAATCTAAAAAAATCTATCTAAAGATCCTCTTTTGTGCATATTCAATGTTTCTAGCCCTGAGTTTTTCTTTTTCTGATGCTCCTTTATTGTCACCCTTTCTGGGTCATTTTGTTCAGATTTATTTCAGGTAGTGTGTAAGTGGTTCTTTGTGCTGGGTTACAGCCCCGTTTTCTAGATTTTTCATACTTGGTGTCGTAACGCATCCGATTGCACTTAGGGCTGCCCTCTATTTGAAGAGTTAGCTCTCAGGCCTCTTGGTGAGCTCTCTCGTCCTGTATGACACGGAAATGGGACCAAGTACCGCGGCTCTGGCCTGTTTAGCTGGCACCTTTACGTTAAAAGGAGGACATTTTGGCTGCAGTTACTCAATGAGTGACCCGTGTTGAGCATGGTGTTCGTGCTCCCCGGGCAGGGTGGGCCCAGCAGGGGTGACTGCCTCCACCTCCTCCCCAGTATCCACGGGCGCAGTCTCCACTGAGAAGTTTTAATTGCTGAGTTGAGTCTGCCAATCCTATTACACATTCTTTGTTGCGTAGGATATCTAATTAGTGGGGTTTTTTGCATTATGATGTGGTTTTGATTTTGTATGTTTAATGCCTCGATCTGGGGTGACCCCGGGGTACGATGAGCCTCTAGGGCCCATCCCCCACCCAGTGCTCAGAGTCCCCTTCTCTGTATGTGTGCGTTAGCACCTCTGCTCGTAGGTTTCCGTGGGACCCACAGTCACGGGTTGCCCCATATGTGCCGACTTCACTGTGAGTGGTGTGGCTTTGTGACCCCGGCCCCGCCTACTGCCCTTATTCTTCCCGCTCATTCGTTCATTGATTGTTTCAGCAGACAGGTGCTGGGGCCTTTGGTGGGCTGGCCACGGTTCACTTGTGGCCTTTGCCTTTTTCCGAAAGCTGAAAACACGATCTGGTCGTGTTTCTTCCTGATCGTGTTGTTTCCTGGCTGCAGACGTCTGAGGCCTTCCTGGTTCCACAGGATAAGTCCAGAGTTTTCAGCATGGCTCGTGAGGTCTGGCAGGCTGGCCTTTGCGCGTTTTGTCTCCAGCCTGCCCCTCCCTGCATCCTCCAGGACATCCCTAAGATGCTGTGATGGTCCCCCTGTGAGATGCCCATTTGCATCCTGGGCCTTCCTCCTGCCACCTCCTGCCTGGTGGAACCTTCCTCCTCAGGCCTTAAGTCTCAGTGTTACACACGCACACGAGTGCACACACTCGCACACACACACACCCTGTAACCCCTATCATCTTTATTTTTAGTTCCAGCTATCTTGGTCAGAATTCAAAACAGTTGCAAGTATTGGTACCCAGCACTGGCGGGGGCAGCATCCTTGCTTTGCTCCTGAACTCGAAGAAGTCTTGGCATATCTCTGAACCTCTGCAGGGCATCTCCTCGTTCTCTCTGCGTCAGAATCGTCGGCCAGGGTTACAAACAGGTCCCTCCCCTAGAGAGTCAGTTGGCCTGGGGCCAGGGCCCTGGCACCCCTAATTTTAAAAGCATCCTGAGTGACTGCTCAGCCGAGACTGAAAATCCCCAGCTTGGAGTAACCCCATTTGAATACGTGTCTTCACTGGTGTCATTCCTGTGATGATAGTTTTTCTACACTTGAGGTGTACTTCAAATCTTTTGTAAGAATAAGTGCTTTGGTAAGAATTCCAAATATTACAGACACGTAGAGAGTGAAAAGTGGCTCGCTCTTCCCCCTCTGGGGCGGCTGTCTCCGGGCTCTGAGCTTTCCTCGGGTGAGCTGGCCTTGACCTCTCGGGCTGACTCCACTGGGTTGTGAGGGGTTCTTCTGCGACCTGCATCACTCAGGCTTCCGCATCTCTACTCCCAGGGGGGTTTAGGCATAGTTTCCTTTTCCGTTTATTTGCTTTGGGGATCAGGATCACTTTTTGCCTCGTAAAGCGGTTGGTGAGAGTTTTATGCTTTTTGGTTTTCTCTTTTTCAAACTGCTTTAGACTTGTCTTGTGGGGTCCCGGGCCCAAATCGAAATTTAGGAGTTAGCTATGCATGCTGCCGCAGGGCCTTGCCACACACAGATTTCTTGAGAAACTGCATGAAGAAAACAAAATAAGCTACTGCGTATGACCTCCCTCTCTTTTTAAAAATTTTATTTATTTCCAATTGTGGTAAAAAACACACAATATCAATTTAGCATTTTAACAGTGTTTAAGCATACAGTTCGGTAAAGTATATTTACGTCATTGTGCAACAGACCTCCACAACTTTTTCATCTTACAAACTGAAACTTACCCGTGAAATGACAATTCCCCATTCCCCCTCCTCCCAGCCCTTGGCAATTACCATTCTACTTTCTTTTTTAATTATTATTTTTTGTTTTTGTTTATCTTGGTGAGGAAGATTGGCCCTGAGCTAACATCTGTGCCAGTCTTCCTCCATTTTGTGCGTGGGATGCCGCCACGGCGTGGCTTGACCAGCGATGCTAGGTCCACGCCTGGGATCCAAACCTGCAAACCCTGGGACACTGATAGGGGAGCGTGCGAACTTACCACTACGTCACAGGGCTGGCCCCTATTTTTAATTTTTTGAGGAACCTCCATCGTGTTTTCCGCGGCAGTTGCAGCATTTTGCATTCCCACCAACAGTGCACAAGGGTTCCAGATTTTCCACATTCTCACCGATTGTTATTTTCTGGGGTTTTTTTTGATAGTAGCCATCCTGATGGGTGTGAGGTGGTGTCTACCTCACTGTGGTTTGATTTGCATTTCCCTAATGATTAGTGATGTTGAGCATCTTTTCATGTGCTTGTTGGCTGGCTTGGTCTTTCCAAACAGCGTTTATTTACTTAGTTTTTCTATAAAGTGTTTTTGACGAGCCCTTTTCTTTCCTGCATCGGTATGAAAACTACTTGTGGCAAAACGGCAGACTCGAGACCATTGTTCTAGATGTTCTGGGTTTTCTCCCACTGCCTGTTTACTTGGGGAACTTACTTCTGGACAGACCGTTCAGAAGGAGGAGTTCTTTCCATGAAATTGGAAACAAGCCCCCCCGCCGTGGCATGGCTCCCAGAAAGTGCCTTCCCCCTTGCAAGTTGTTCAGAGGGTGGATAGAGTTAAAGTGCACGGTGATGGGTAACACACGTAAAACACACAAGCCCTGTAGACTTGAAATCTGAGGATAGAAGCCCCCAGTGACAGAAGATGGGCCATTGGTTGTCCTTTCGGTTTTTTTTTTTAATGACTAAGCCTTGCTTATCATAGATTTAGAAAACACGGCCTGTAGAAGAAATTCAAAGTCCTCTGACTACCTATAAATCCATTACTGGGAGGTAAATCCCAGGGGCATCATTTCAGAAATGGGGTTCTTCATGCGCACTCTTGCGTCCTGAGTTCTTGCCTCAGCAGTTGTGGGGAACAGCATTCACCGGCCACGCTGAGGTCCCCAATACACCATCCGGCTTCTTAGCCATCCCTGGCATGAGCTGGAATGCCAAGTTCTGGGAGAATCGTTTTCTGTGCTTCTTCGTGACCCCTGCTGGATTTAAAGCAGCGGTTCACCCACTCCTGGGCACTCCCTGTTTTAACATTTCCCTCCCTATCTTGCTTGGAATTTTAGCCAGCGTCTCTGGGCAAGATAAACAGCTTCACTTGGCAGAAGCAGTTCCAGCTCTCTGTCCCGAAATCAAGCCAGCGAGGAATTAGTGACCGTCTTTGACGTGGCAGGCGCCTGTCTACACACGATTCCAGTTTCAGGGGAAGAAACGCACGCTCCTGGCCCTCTTGAACAGACAGTGAATGCTTCCTCTCACTTCCCTCCGCCGTCGGCTTCCCGGACCCCTTCTCCCTTTGTGAAGTCTGGGTTTTGGGGGGCTGGAGTGTGAGCCCATCTCGAAGTGTTTTTCTGGGGCTACTTCGATAGGTGTGGTTTGGGAAGTTCACCAGCACCTTCGAGAAGGGATGTGTTTTCACTTATCCTCAGGGGGTCAGCGCCTCAGCAGCCTTGGGAACACTCATTTAGAGATTCATGAGAGCTGTGAACGCGCTCCCACTCTGCCGCCCCCTGAGAGGCTGCGGTGCTGGATTGCCCTGTGGACACACAGCTCTGGGCTAACAGGGATGTCCTGAATTGCCAGTGGGATGTGCTGGGCCCACTTGGAGCCCGGGAGCGTGTGGAATCGTTAGCTGGACTCGACCCTGGGGCCCCTGCCTTAGTGATGGGCTGGGTGCTCAGAGAGACTGGGGACTCCATTTCTGTGCCGCGTGGACGAGCTTTCTTAAGTCAGGAAAAACACGGGATTCATTGCTGGCACCGCTTCTCTGGCTTCCCGCCACTTCCTCCCTCCTGTCCGCGGCCTGGCTGTTCCCTGGCTGGTGTTGGGGTGCTTTTTGGCCAACGAGTGGGAGGAGGGGAAGGAACTAGGTGGATCTGAGCCGCTCAGCCTGTCCACGCCGGGGGGGATGCGGTTCATCGTCAGCCCCCACAGGCCTGCCCGTCTGCGACACATGGCAGCTTGTAATGGGATAACCATAAAACTTACCCTGAGTACGGGCACGGGTGGAGTCCCACAAGCAACTGCCTCGCGCTTCACGGGGTTCGGGGACCGGAAAAATGATGGCTGGGGGGTGCGGTGGATCTCTGAACTGGTGCAGGTCAGGATTTGACCGTTCCTGGTAGAATCCGGTAGCTTTGAGGTGGAGAGCTCCTTGGGAGACAAAGAGTTTGGTTTTGGTTGAGTTTTTTCCCCAAACGGCATCCTTCCGGCCTCTGAGCGATGGCAGCACCGGCAGCAGTTCCGTAGCGGGAGCTCAGCGCTCAGTGAGTGAGTGCGAGGCAGTACTGAGCGCTCGGCCTGGAGCTCTGCCCTTCCTCCTTTTGCAGGTGGAAAAACGTCCCTAGGGAAATCCAGCCTCGTGCTGAGGTCACAGCGGCAGGACCTGAACCCAGACACCCGGCTGCACCCAAGCCTGGCCCCCTTACATCCAGCGTCTGACTTACACGTGTAACCATCTTCCGTCCACCCTTGCCCAGAGAACTGTCCCCTAATTCTAGAATCCTGCCTTTGAGGCGCCACTGTGGGCATCTTCCTTTAGCGTGTGGGGAGACCGAGGCACGGAGCAGTTCAGCCAAGCTTTGAGGGTCAAAAGCAGGAGCATTTCATCACACCCCCTCCCCCCAGCTGCTTCCCTGCCTCACTTCCCCAAAGGCACCTAGAAGAGGATGTGGTTCTTTTCTCCTGCCTCCTCCGCCTCATTCTTGGGTCTCTTCCAGCCCAGTGTTTCCACGTCCCCCACGGACGCCCATCTCTCCACATTGAAGGACAGTCCGGGAGCTCAGGGGTCTGCGACTGAGTTCAGTGCCTGGGCTGTTGTGTGTCCTCCATATGTGCCTGCGACTCCTAGGATTAGGGGCTTGGCTCTCATCCGGTGACCCCTCTGAAGGTCACCCACAGACTTGAGGGACCTCATCAGGTAACCCATCCACCCATGCAGGGTGGCCGCCTTCACCCCAGCACCGGCTCACTGGGCCTGGTTTGGGTAACGGGCCGAGCAGGGCAGGTGGTATCTGGGCTCGTCTGGAAATAGGCTTTTTATAAATACGGGCCAGGGTATCACTTTATTTATTCATTCAGCCGCTCCGAGTTTCAGCTCCTGTTGACCTTACAGTCAACTGGAAGTTCTGAATCGCTACCTTAAGTCCTTGTGAGGCACAGGGCAGTGCGTGTGTGGTTAAAAGGTTGCTCTTCTGTTTTACATAGAGCCGCCTGCCTCTAAGCCGGGGCTCCATCGTCTGGGTCTGTGCTGGGCACTTTTCTTTGCTTGTTCCGTAATAAATAGAAGAGCTTGTATTTATGCCCTCTGGCTGGCAGGGGAACAGACACAGGGGGATCTTCAGTAGAGAAGGAGAGAAGGACCTGGAGAAGGGATTAATAGAGGCCAGACCAGGTGACCAAGGTCACCCCCACCCATGGTAAGACCTGTTCACAGCGTGGCCCTAGATAGGAAGCGAGGAGAAGGGCTCTTCGTCTCTGTGGTCTCCAGAAATCCACAACACAGTCTAACCGTGAGAAAAGTGTCAGACACATCCCGACGGAGGGGCACGGACAAAACACCCCACCGCTCCCGCTCCAAACCGGCAAGGTCATCCAAAACAAGGAGTGTCTGAGGAACCGTCACAGCCAGGAGGAGCCTCAGGAGGCAGACTCAGTGTCATGTGGTGTCCTGGATGGGATCCCAGAACAGAAAAAGGACATTGGAGAAAAAAAACTGAATAAAGAATGAGAAATCTGAATAAAGAATGGGCTTTAATTAGTAATAAGGTATCAACATCGGTTTGTCGATTGTGACAAATGTGCCATCCTGATATAGGATGTTAATAATAAAGAGAAGCTGGGTGTTGGGGAGTATATGGGAACTCCCTGTGTTCCCTTCACAACTTTTCTATAAATCTAAGTCTACTTTGAAAGAAAGAGTTTATTTAAAAATAGATGAGAGAGTGGCCGGGAAGGCCGGTGGGTGGTGGGGGTTCCATGGCAGGGATCTCGCCGGGCACATCCCTCTGCACCCCACGTCTGCGTCACGCGGCTCCACCACAGCTGGATCTGGGGGCCCTGCCAGTGCCGGCCAGGGGTACTGGGTGCCCGCTTTCAGGGAGAAGCCCGGGGCCTCCACACCCTGGCCACTAGCCACCCTGTTCTACAAGGCCAAGTGTAGTGGGCCCAGCCCCCTCTGGGTCTCGCTCTTCTCGTCAGCATGTTCTTTGTCCTCTCCCGGATCAGACATTGAGAGGCGAGCTGCTCTGCCGGCCAGTGAGGGAGCTGGCTTGCAGACACAGACACGGATCGTCTCTTTGCCAGGTGAACTTGAGAAAGGCAGCCGAGCAGTGGGGACAATGGATCCATTTGTACACTGCTCTGAAATTCAGAGTCCCCGGAGCAGTAGGCTTGAGTGGGAGGGGCGCGTCCGGTGTTCAGGGCTGTGGCCGAGGGTCCCACTAATCCTGCTATTGACTGGAGGTTGGGGCCTGATGCGTGGAATAGCGTGGAATACAGGATGACATTGTCCCTTCCCCAAAGATGGCTGATAAACTTGTGTACGGGATTCACACGGCCGCATTGAGCCACCTGCTCTTTCGGATGTTTCTGCTTACGCAATGAGTCAGGACACAGGGAGCGAGCACTGTTCCACGCCTGGCGCTGGAAAGTCACTAAGTGCACATGCTCGTTCGTACACAGGCAGCGGGCCCTGCACTGCAGTTTGCAATCTTCTTAGGGGAGAAGGCTTTTGTTTAGGACCCAGCTCCCGGAGAGCTTGTGGGCAGACGCAGGTCTCCGGCTGGACCTGCCGTGTGCCGGCCCAGCGCGTCTCAAGTCCTCTGTGCACAGGAATCGCCTGGGAGCTTGTTCAAATGCAGGTTCCGACCCAGGAGTAGTTCTGGGGTGGGTGCATTTCTGAGCCCCACCTGGTGACACAGGAGGAGGCTGCTGGCCCGGGGACCGCACTTCGACTAGCCCGGGACTATCTGGTCAGCGGAGGTTCAGTCTGGGCTGGTGGTGGGGTGACCTCTGGCAGGAGTGGGGCTTGTGCTTCTATCCTTGGGGACTGAGGCTGAAGTGTTGTCAGGTGGATAACTTGGGAGGTAAGCCTGGATGTGAGCAAAGGGAGGAGACTTGACTGGAAAGAAACAAGGGAGTGGCAGGTGAGAGGAGCAGTTGAGTTGGGAGTGGTCCCAGGTGGCCTGTGTGCTCGCGTGGTTCTGTCACCAGAGAATAAATTTGAGCACTTATGTAGTGCCAACTGTGGACCTGGCGCTGCTCCAGGCACTTCATCATATTCACTCCTCACAGCAGCCCTGCAGGATAGATGTCGTTTTCGCCCCTCTTTAGAGATGAGGGCCAGTCTGCTGCCTGCTCAGGGCCCCACCATAGGAGAGGGTGGGAGCTGGGCTCCTGAGCCCTGGGCAGCCCAGCGTCTGCTCCTGAGCTCCTGCAGCTCCTCAGGTAGCACAGGTGGCGTTTCCTTGCTGACGTGTTTACACCGATGAGCACCCACCGTATCTTACCATCCCTGCCCTGGGTGAGCGCCAGAGGCCTGTGAACATCCCGTGTGCCCCTTCACTCAGAGACGAGCGCTGGGGCCCTAAGGGCTCCCGTGACATGACACAGAAACGGGATGGCCTCTTTGGTGTCCTGACCACACCAAGGGTCCCCTCTCTGCTGTCTGTGCTTTCTGGAAGGTTCTTCTTGCCTCTCTTTGCTTCAGATCTTGTCCTGGACTGAGACTCACAGTACATTTCAGTTAAAAAAAAACCCACGGCATTCCCCGTCCAGATTCCTTACATGCTTAACGTATGTTAGAGAAAACGCATCTTCTGCTCCCTTCCTTAACTCTTCACTAGGAACAATCTATGCACTTTGCAGAGGATTTTTCTAGAGAAGACCTGGTTTTGGGAGTACTTGACTTCCAGGGGGTCTTTGTTCTCTGTGTCCCTCCTGGCCATGGGACAGGAGCCCAGAGAGCAGGGTGGCTGCTGGGGCTGTGGGCCTCATGGGGTTTTGCTGTGTGCTGCCAATGGCAGTTCCATCTCGCTCAGATGATCATTTACATGTTGCATTAACTCACTCCAGCTGGAGAAGCACATCGTCACTTACTCAAGTATTTTAGAGCCTGCTACGTCGGGGTGTAGAGGGCTGGGCAAAAATGCAGGGTCCCGGGCACTGTCCCCACTTGCAGCCCAGATAATCTTTCTCCGTAAACCCCCGAGGCTGAGCTGGCGTGCGCTTGGGCGGTTTGGGTTTGCTGACCAGTGCTGACCGGTGCAGCGGCCTCTGGTTGGGCTCCTTGCCTGCTGCGGGCATCCCGTCTCCCCCAGAAGCCTGTGTAGAAAGTTCTTTTGTGGAGCGATATTGGCATGATTGCAATCAACGCCACAGCCAAACAGGATGTGGTCTGGGTGACTCCCAACTTGGAGCAGTGGAAGCTTGTTTTCAGTTGCCCTGAGAAGGACAACCTCTCCCCACCCCCACCCCCTGCCCAGCCTCAAGGTGCTTCGAGGCCCTGGAAGGGAGCCCTGGACTGATGAAGACAGGGTCCAAGTTCTCCAGCATCTGGGACCTGCTCCTTTAGAGGAAGGGAAGGGAAAGAGGCGGGGCGAATTCTGAGAGTCATAATCAGCCCAGGAGGAGAAGGCTTCCCGGTAAAGGTGGAGGCCTTTGAATTTGGTTTGGACGAATTTCAGGTGGGGCCGCACTTCAAGGTCGCAGCTGGTCTGTGTCTGCAGAGCAAAGGTGATCGCGGCAGTGGCGGCATTTTCCATGGCCCTGCAGGGTGCAGGGCCCCTGTCCTCACTATTCCACGGGGTACCAGGGGGCCAGGCCACAGGCCCCTCCTTCTTGTGTAGACATAAACAGTACTTGAAAATATTTGGCATGAATAGGAAGTCATCAAAACAATGACGATTCGTATAGACTTGTACAAGCACTATGCAGGCTGAGAAATGGAGCTTTACCCTTAACTCTGAAGCCCTGGTGTGCCCGCCCCCCCCCCCCCCCCCCCCCCCCCCCGGCGCAGTGCCCTCTCACTTGCCCTCCCACAACGTGTTTAAATCTAATAAATTAAGGGTTTAAGGCAGTCCCTATCCTGAATTTTGTGGTTGTCATTCCCTTGCTATTTACAGTTTTACCATGTAGCCAATGAACATTGTGTCCCTAAGCAATGCCATTTGTTTTTCTTGCTTTTAACTTTTATATGGATGGCACTATGCTCTCACGGTTTGTGGCCGGCCAACTCTCATATGGCCCCCGGTGATCCCCACCTCCTGGTATTCACACTCCGCATGCGTAATCCCTCACCTCGATGTGGCTGTCTTTGCGACCTGCACCTGACCGATAGAACTCATCCAAAGTGATGGATGCCGCTTCCCTGATTAGGTTACATAAGATGGTAACTTTCTTCTGGTAACAGACTTTCTCTCCTGCTGGTTTTGTTGAAGCAAGCAGCCAGATAGAGAGGCCCACATGGCAGGGAGCTGAGGTCCTGAGTCCAATAGCCAGCAAGGAACTGAATGCTGCCAAAAAGTGTGTGAGTGTGGACGGAGACCCTTCCCCCGTCCAGCCTTCCCATGAGACCTCAGCCCTGGCCAAGGCCTTGATTATAGCCCGAACCAGAGGACCCAGCTCAGCCACCCCTGGATTCTCGAGCTACAGAAACTGTGAAAAAATAAATCTGTGTTGTTTGTGCTGATTTGTTATTCAGCGCTAGGTAACTCATACAGTGTTCTCCTGCGAGTTCCTTTTTTGGATAAACCTTCATTTCTGAAGTTTATCTGGGTTGATATGTAGATATTATACATTGGCTTTTCACTACCATGTTGTTTTCCTTTGGGTGTTAACACCTCAGTTTCCTCCTTCTCTCCAGGATTGTACGTTGTTTCCAGTCGTTTGCTGTCACAAACCACACTTTCAGCACAGTGTGCAAAAGCTTATCTGGGAGGTGAGCCTAGCAGTGGGGGGTGGGTGTCCCCCAGTGTCACATCCCACAGGCAGTGTTCCGGTTCATCCACGTTGCTCCACGTCCTCGCTCACCATTGCTCCGTGTTGTCTGACTTTTCATTCTGCTGTGGGAGGTCTGTTGGATGGGAGAGAGTATCTGATTTGTTTTTAATTTATGCTTTCCTTATTATTAACCGTAAACTAATATTTATTGGCTGTCTGGTTTCTGGTTTCCAGTCCTGGGCTCTTCCCATTAAGCCATGTTGTCCTTTATTCTGTTTTTTTCTGACGTGAAGATCTTTTTCATGGTTTTGACCCATTTTTCTTATTGAATTGTAGTTCTTTGAATTTTCTGGAAAATAGGCCTTTCTGGGCTGTGTTAGCATTGCAAATTCTGCCTCCCAGTTTGCCACCTGCCCCACATGGGCTTTCAAATCAAACGAGGCACATGCTGAACCCCATCCCAGGGGGACAACTTGCAGAATTGTTTTCGAGTGTTACCGGTCCTGGCCTGTGTGTCCTGGTCTTCTGGCCATGGCATCACTCCTGTGAAATTAGCTCTTGCTTGTTGTCATTATTTGTCTGCCTTCCTGAGTTGCCTCCCCCTCGGCCCCGTCTGCAGATCCCCCTCTAGTCTGGAAGTGCTTTCCTGTTCAAATAGCTCCTTTAGTCTCTCAGTCATTTTGGGGGAAAACCAATGAGTCAGCCCTGGACCCTGGGCTCTCTGTGCACCCCTCTCGGCCAGCCGCTTGAAATCTGCATTTTGTTGTGGATTCTGGAGGTGACTGCTTTACTGAAGGAATGCGGGGTCCAGGGAGAATGTGCCCAGCGCTTTCAGAGGAATGCATTCCTGGAGAAAGTTAAAATTAGAAAAAGCTGCTACATTTCCTGCCATTCAGTGGCAGTTGGCTCGTGTTTGTTTGCACAAGGATCCTTCTGCGAACAATCCGGAGCCGGTGACTGCAGGAATGCGAGGTGAAGTCATGCTTTTTTGGATGGAGGTGCTCTGTTTCCATGGCAATCTTTGTTGTCCGAGTCCCTGTTTTGTTTGTGAATTCTTGCCGAATTAAACCGGAATGGAAAAATGTTCTTGAAACAACTCCTTTTTATAGTTCCTAAGAATTATTTTGTTTTTACAAAAGCTGTTTAATGGGAAGTAAATGCCAGAGTCCACCTCCTTGTCAGTGGACTCTGGAAGGATTGCACCACCGCGAGGTGGTGGCCGCTGGTCGTCCCTCCTCCTCCTTGGGAGGCCACCTCTCATCTCTCCCCTTGAGGCTGGACTTCTTGGGAAGCCCCCTCTGGCGCGTCCTTGGGGGCCACCCCTGCACCCCCCTTCCCCATAGGGGTGTCAGATTTAGCAAATAAAACTGCATGACACCCATGTACATTTCACTCCGGGACATACTTACACGAATCAAATTATTTGTTATGTATTTGAAATTCACGTTTAACTGGACATCCTGGATTTTCTCTGGAGACCCTAATACCCTGCCCGCTACAAGCTGTACTCTAACGTCCTTGGTTCTGGTCTCTCGTGGCGCCTGGGTCTCTCCCAGGTGCTGTTGGCTGGCTGGTGGCACCTGTGGCTTCACTGGGTTTGCCCACTTTCCATTTGGACGCCGCCTCATGCCGTCGCTGGGGGGCTGCTCACGCCTGCAGAGGTAGAGCTTGCAGCAGTGCAGTCATGGACCGTGCTGGCCCATTTGGGGGATGAGGGCGGGAGAGCGTGCTGGGGGGCTCACAGGCTGTGCAGCAGCACGGAGCTCGTAAAGGGCAGACTCAGGGTTTGACCTCCTGGTCTGTTGGATCCAAATCCCAGGAGCTGGAGGGCACTGGAGAAATGTCACATTGTCTTCCCTTGAGAGCCTAAGTGCTCCTCTGAGACTCACCCCCAGAGGACCGAGCCATCAAGACTCACCTACCTGGATTGCCCGCAAGTGCCGCCCTTCAAGTCGGGGTGGGAAGGGCTGTCGCTGAGACCAGGAGTCACAGGATTTGTGGGAGCCGTGGGTAGGAGCCGGGCCTTGAAGGAGCGGTTGCTTTTGTGTAGGGAGGGAACCCGGGAGACATCCCTGCGTGAGGAGGCAGGATGTGTGGGTAGGAGTTTTAGGGTGGGGTGACTGACCTGGCAGAATGAAGAACTTGGCAGTGGGAGGCTGGAGGTAGAATAGAGCGAAATTGGAGAGAGCCTTGCAATGGGGCAGGGAAGCCTGGCTCCCAGGTGGGCAGGTGGCAGGAGAACGCAGGCCCTGTGTGCTCATGAGCAAGGGATAATGTGCTGAAGGCGAGGTCACGGGGTGATGGGTTTGGCGTAGAGATGCTCCTGGGACCACCTGGGAGGCAGTTGATCAGTTGCTGCAAAACTGAGCTGCAGGTCACAGGAACCAGGGAACTGTGTTCTGCATTCAGGCACCAGGTGCTACTAATGGAGCGTCTTACTACGTGCTGGGTGCAGGCCCAGGGGCTGCGGACCCCACCGTGAGTGAGACAGGTGGATTCCTGCTCCACGGACCTTACAGGCGAGCATGTTGAAGATGTGGATGCCGATTCCATGAGGGAGTCTAAGGCAGTTTACTGAGTGCCAGGCGTGTTCCAGCTGCACAGGACCTGCCTTCGCGGAGCATTCACTCTGGTGGAAGAGAAAGGAAATAAACAAATGATAGACAGAATGTCGAGTGATAAAGGGAATGGAGAGTGAACAGGGTGCTGTCTGTGATAAAGTGTGTGGAAGGCTGAAGAATGGCCCCCCAAAGATATTCACATGCTAACCCCTAGAACCTGTGAGTGCTTCTTTACATGGCGAAGAGGACTTTGCCACTGTGAATAATACAAGGATCTTGAGATGGGGTGATCACCCTGAATTATCTGGATGGGCCCTAAATGTAATGTAACGACAAGTGTCATTTTGAGAGAGAAGCAAGGGGAGATCTGACTGCGAAGAGAAGACCATGGGACGATGGAGACAGAGATTAGCGCCGTGAGCTTTGAAGATGGAGAAAGGGGCCACAAGCCAGGGATCCAGGTGGCCACTAGAAGCTGGAAAAGGTAGGAAAGCGGATTCTCCCCCTTGGAGCCTCCAGAAGGAACCAGACCTGGAAATACCTTGGCTTTTGCCCAGTGAAACTGGTTTCAGATTTCTGGCCCGCAGACCGGAGGAGAATAAATTTGCGTTTGAAGCCACCAGGTTTGGGGCAGTTTGTGACAGCAGCCCCTAGGAAAGTAACACAGAGGTCTGGGGATTTGAGGTGGCAATTGAGCAGAGCCCTAAGTGTAAGTGACTCGAGGTCATAATTCGTGGGGCGTTGAGAAGATTGGGATGGACTTTCTGCTGACCTGGAGGCTGGGACCAGGGGCCCTGAACTGGGATCCAGGCCCAGCTTAGAGGCACAAATTCCTTAGGAGGCATGAGCCCTCGCCGTCTCCAGCCTGGGCACGAGCTACGGTGAATGTATATATTTTTAATGTGAAAATGTCACTTGGGGTGTAAATGCCCTTTGCTTTTCTCCAGGTTTAGCTGAGTATGCATGTATTTTATTAATGGAACAAAGTGTTTTGTTGGCTTTTCCTAACACTAAAATAGCTCATTGGCTTTGACCAGAACTGACCAGGAATGTTCATTTATATTACCCAGCTGTTTTTGTGTCTTGGCCAAAAGGCCCGGTGGTCTCGTGCTAGTGTCACGGTTGTCATCTGTTCTGGTTTGGGACTCCTGAATGTAGAGCCTGAGGGAGGGACTTGGGGCTGATGATCTGGGGGGAGGTGGTCCCCGGAAGCAGGCATGGGGAACTGGGAGAGAGATGATGAAGGGCAGTTATCGAGTTCCTGGTCAGCGTGACTGCTGGGGCTCCTCCGTGCTGGGGACCCTCCTGAGGAACCATGAGAATATGCCTTAGAATTGTAGGCTGGAGGACGGGAGGCGAGGGCACTGACCCCAGGGCTGCCCTGGGGAGTGTGCTCCTGCAGGCTGCGGGGTCCTGGGATGGGGGGGACCCTCAGTGGATTGCACCCACCCATTTGGAGAGTGTCTTGACAGCACAGTGAAGGGGTGACTGGTTGTACACAGATCCAGTACAGTGCGGCCTTCCTGTGGGTCATGAGAAAGGCAGATATTTCGGCTCCATCCAACAAGAGCTGAGACAGCTACCAAGCTCTTGTCTTAATGACGACCCGTCATCAATGTGGTGGAAGGTGTTCAGATCATGGAGAAAGTTCAGATGTGTGTGGCGAGGGAGTGGAGCACAGAGATGGCCTGTGTCCCACCTGCAGAGGGCCCCTTGATTCCTGTGTGTAGCATCTTCTCTTGATACCTGTTCAGAGCGCAGTGAGCCAGGTGGTACCTTCCCCGTGTCCCTCCTCCACCTAGGAGTTCTCTCTCCATCTTGTTCTGCACGCACACGAGCAACTTTCTATCTTGGTGTCTGTCTTCTGTGTTCAGCCACGTCTTATGTTTAGGCACGTGCTTTATGTACCTTCCAGTTCCTCTCTGGCTTACAAGGCGCAGAGCCCAGGCAAAGTTTGTGAGATGACAGTGATCTCTAACCTCACGTCCCTGAAAGCTGAGTGAGCGCCAGCCACGAGAGCGTGAACTGTGTTTATAGTCGGTTAACCTTTCATGCCTAATTGATGCTTGCTTATGAGGAAGGTAAGAATAGGTAAATAATCTGGAACAGTCACTGGGTGGAGAGACTGATCACAGAGGTTTGGATAGCTCTGTTGGGGAGTGAAGGATGGTAGATAGAACCTACCTTTCATGTCCCCAGATAACTAGCTGGGCGCGGGGTTCTGACCCGCTCCCACCGTTGTTTCACCCTGTAGTTAGGAGCTTGGGGGATTGTGAGAGAAATGACCCTGTGGAGCTGTGCCCTTTGCCCACCCATGCTGGTGGGGGGGTGGTGGTCACCCAACCCTAAGAGCACCAATGCAGAGGTCCCCAAGATTCACGCCACTCCAGGACAGCTGGCCCTTGGATGGGCATCTTCAAGTTTGCATTTTTAAAAAAATAAACAAAATTTTTTGAAGATTGCATTTTTTAAAAAGCCTTGTTTAACAAGTAGCATATCCCCCAAGGTTGGGGACTGCCTTGCATTTTTGGATAACATTGTGCTGATCTCAAGGAGGAGATTGAAAACTGAGGATTCACTTTAATGGGAAATATTTAAAAACACAGAATGGTCTTCCTACCACTTTACCCAGGTCTTGGGCTTCAGAAAACGTTCATTGCAGCGATTCTGTTTCTGACCTAGTGTCTACAGATGCTTTGAGGGTATGGCTTGTTGACAGAAGCGGGAGTGTCCTGTGATACGTAATCAGATTAACGAATTATGAATCATTCGGTGCTCTTATAAAATAAGCTCTCCGCCCTTCGCTCCAAGCTTTGGCTAGGTTTTTGAAATTGTGAACGTTACACAGTCCAACAGCAAGGCAGGCGGAGGCCCCCCAGACCCCCTTGCAAAGCTGAATAGGGAGGGGTTTATGAGGGGCAGACTCGGGCAGCTCCACGCCGCGTATCTCCCTCTCCCGCCTCTTTCACTGTTGCTAAGGTAGGAGGTTGCTGGGGTGAAGATCTGACCCCCAAGAAGAAGAATCCAAGAGGTCAGACCGCTGGTGGTCCTGGTGGTCCTCGTCAGCAAGGGCGACTCCTGGCAAAGTTAGTTGTTGGGATTCTGGAAGAAAGGAACCAGCACTTGAACACCACGTGTGCAGGGACCATCGAGGCAGCATTGGGTGATTCCCCATCCCACCCAGGGCTGAGGAAATAGGACAAGATTTCCCAGGGGTCACAGCTTTCAGTGGCCCGGCCAGGATTTGAGTCCATGTCCAAACGGAGTCTGAGCTTCCCCCCGTGAACTTGTCTGGCATATCCTCAGCCTCCTCGCCATGGTTGGTGCCCTCTCCCAAGACACACACATAAACTCCCTCCCTCCCTTTAGCAGACTTGGGAGGGTTTGTAATTTCTGTCGTGGAAGAAGGAAAGGAGGAAGGAAGTGCGACACTGGAACCCAGTCCAGCATTTTACGCCCTCGCTCGGAGACATCCTGTCTCACCGGGCCCTGCTTTGCCTTCCTTTGTTTTCTTTGCATTTGACCCTTATTCTCTTGATCAAAGTCGCTGATGCTGCTTTGCACCAGTGGGTTGTGATCCCAGCTTCCCGCTTCTTGACCTTGGGTAAGTCATTGAAAGCCTGTTGAGGGTTTCAGACCCATCTGCTACGATGGGCATGATAATACCAGCCTTGCCCACCTCCTAGCGTTGTTGTGAAAACAACCAAGAGGCCAAGTGGAAAAGCACGTTATCAGTGATCGTGCCTTGTATCAGCGTTTTTCGAAGTGTGGTCCAGGGACCAGCAGCATCGACTTGCCCTGGGAGCAAGTTCGAAATGCCCGTTCACAGGCCGCCGCAGCCCTCGGGGCAGAGGCAGCCGTCTGTTTTAGTAAGCTCTCCAGGTACGTCTGATCGTGCTAATGTTGAGAAACACTGCCATGTTCAAACGTAAGAAGTTGAGTTCTCGGCCGTTTATTGTTTATTCCACAGTGTTCTGTGAGCTTTCTACTGGGTGTTTGACACTAAGTATCTGGTCTTTTATGTTTCAATGTTCTATAAATGAAAATTGGGTTGAGTTTATAATGAACCAGATCTGAGGACTAGCTTAACCCGGGGCTTTCTTCTCCAAGGAAGGAAGGGCACCAAAGAAATGGGGTGTACAGAGTGGTTATATACCATTAAAGAGCATGTTTCACATATGATTGAAATGTCCCTTTTACAATAGTCACAAGATTGCCCTGTGGGCACAGCGATGGATGGACACAGCAGGTAGTAGGTCTGCTGTCTTGGTGGACACAGCAGGGTGGCAGGTCTGTTGTCTCAAGCTGGGTGGTCACAGGGTGAGCACAGCAATCAGTTCCCATCCTAGGGAGAGATGCTTATCCTTAAGGAAATGCCAGTGTGGGGGAAGTTGCATCTTTACCTTAAGGCCATTGTTTCTTGTCTTTGGGACGTAATAGCAAATGCTTAGAGCACATCAACAATGAGTGCTGAAGGTGAGGCCAAATTGAGTTTATACCAAATGGCGTCTTCACATACTCCAGTATATCCTATTGCTTGCCGTTTGTTTATCACAAAGAAGAAAAAGGCAGAGTCCCTGCCTGCCCTCAGTTTGGTCCACAGGCTGGTAGAAAAGACAAGAGAGAGAGCCACACAAATTGGGTATACTCTGGCATGATATGGAGAGCCCTGTGTAGGGGAGGAAGACAATTCCTCTCTACCCTCTGGCTCCTTCTGGCTGGGCTACGAATTAAATGGACACGAGACAGAATAACAGGAGAAAACCAAACAAGCTTTATAACACGTATACGTGGGAGACACTCAGGAAAACTGAGCAACTCGCTGGAATGGCCGAAGCTGCCACCTTAAATACCATTTTCAGCTAAAAACAAAGGAGGGTGTTGGGGGTAGTGGTTTCGGGCTTCAAAGGAGAGGAAGGCAATTTGCATGGAGATGGAAAAGCAAATGTTTGTTAAACAAATGTTTGCTGGGCCTCTGTAGACAATGGGACCCAAAAGAGATCTTTTGATATAAGTGGGCTTAGCAAGGACCCTCACGGTTTGCTGATACCCAGAGTTATCTATGGTGATGGACCCGTCCCATGGGACACTGCTTCCTCAGCTTTTAAGTAGTGATTGTCAAGACGCTGGACTTAAACCTCCAGCCCCACTGGAGGGGCCCAGAATTGTGAGCCAGTCAGACTGTGAAGGCACGTGGGTAACTGGTCAGTGAATTGGAAAAGTTAGAGCCTGGAAGAATTTTTTTTTTTTCCAGAAACGAAAAAGCCAATGTACATGGATCTTCCAGTCTTTGTAACATTGGGTGGAGGTGTCTTCTGAGTGTGGGTTTGACAGCAGTATCTTCCATGAGCCACAGGCCTGATGCATCCTCTTGATTTCCAGTTTAAAATCAAGCAACAACACAAAGATACCGGTGAAGCAGTCTGCATCCAGAGTTCTTTGAGAGTTTATTAGCTTTTCCTCGAATGTTTAGCATGGTCTCGTTTGCCAGCCCATTTTCCAGAGATTCACTTTGATCAAGTCTTCTGAAATATTCCACTGGAACTGTCATGGAAGCTGCTTTGTGTTACTCATGACCATTCATTTATGTAATAATTAAATACATAAAATTTCCGTAACAAGGACCGCCAGCTGCAACCAGAGGGAGCAGAAGCTCCAAGAGGAGGAGGGGAGGGCAACCTTGTGTCACAGGGGTGGGAGTCCTCAGAGAGAGCGAGGGCGCAGGTAACACAGATGCCTCCCGTCTTCACACGGACAAATAGATACCCCCCCCCCTCCCCGCTCTGCCAGGAAGGAAGGACCTTCAGAAACTCCAGCTGCACACAGTCACCTAAACCACTGACACCGTGTCAGGTACCAGCGAGGAACCCACAAATGGATAGAGCGGAAGGATGGACGGGTAAATAAACCATTGTGGTGTCTGGTTGTTTGTCTCAATAACCCCACCCTTTTGTGCTTAATATTCAAAAGAGGTTGAATACAGGAGACAGGAAAGGATGTTCCTTATCACGTTCTCTGTAAAACTTGCAATATTGTGTAATTACAGGAAAGGTACGTGAACCAGCTCTATATTCTGGGTAAGAAAATTTTACCACCTAAATCAGGTGAGATTTCAGACACCGTCACTTGGCGGTTTCATCCACCATGTGCCTAAATGCTTTTTTTAGTTAACAGTTTTTAGTGTTCATTTGATAGCGTTAAATATAAAGGCCGTGGCCAGTCTACTGAGGTGTGATGTTCTCAGCTGTGTAAATCGGTCGTCTTAGAGTTTCTTCCATAGCAATGAAACACCTAAGGTGAAGTCTGTGGCTGAACCATGAGCCCCAGGTTTGTCTTGACCCTCACTTGCATAAGCACTGGTCCAGCTGACCTGCACATGGGGTGGGGGTCCCTGTGCTGCTGCAGGAGGCCAGGAACGCTCCCCTCTTCAGGTCGGAGCCAACTCTGGGTAACAGTCTTGAATTGATGAAGTTTATCTTTGGAGCCATTCTTGTCTCCCTTTCTAGCCACAGCTTCCCATTGTTTTTCTTTCCTTCCCTCTTGCTGTCTCTTATTCTACTTGCTGTCTTGGCTGGCACTTCAAGCATTCAGTCACGGGCCGTGGGTGCATGCCCACTTCCCTTTGGCTTGAGCCCACAGAGGCTGGCCCTTTGCCCCCTAGCACCGTAGGGCTGCCGTAGAACTGGGGTCGGCAAACTTTTTCTGTCAAAGGCCAGACAGTAAATAGTTTGAGCTTTCGTGGCCATATGGTCTCTGTTGCAGCTACTCTGTGCCCTTGCTGCACAAAAGAACCATAAGCAAAATGTAAATGAATGGGTGTGGCTGTGTTCAGTAAAACTTTATTTACAGACGCTGTGATGCCAGTTTCACTTAATTTTCACATCATGAAATATTACTCTTTTTTGATTATTTTTTCCCTTAACTATTTAAAAATATAAAAACATTCTTTGTTCATGGGCCATACAAACACAGGTGACAGGCTGGATTTGGCCTGGGGGCCACAGTTTGCCTCTGGTGTAGGACAAGAATTTATTTGGCCCTACTCTGTGGTCTAGCTCTACTCCTGTGGCTATTTTCAGGTATGGGAGGGGTAAGGATTGGGGAGAAGCGATTCCTGCCATGGAGAGATTCCAGTGTAGATATTGGCAGATGCAGGATATGAAGGATCCTTTGGCTGGAGATCAATCCGTATGGGTCCATCATGGTGACTTGGAAACCTAGGGAGTAGATACAGGAGTTTTCCAGTTTCCCCAAAGCCACCCTAAAATTGCTTCTCCTCCACCGTTGAAGAACTATGTGCTGGGCGTATGAGTGGATTGGGCCATTGAGCACATACTGAGGTTTTGGAACAAAGTGTGAAGTTTAAACTGTTGGTGTCATCGGGAAGCCACCTAGGTCCTGGCCTGAGAGTCCTGGTTCGGCAGCATGGACCCGCTCTTGGAGGGTTATCACAGGCCAACCTGTCGGTCAAGGTGAGTGAACAGCTTAGAGAGCATTTTGGAATCTGTCACTCCTGCAGCAGCTCCCTGGATTGGCAGGGTCGTCAGAATTCCTTCTCCTGTTTTGCACATTCGGTGTATTAGTTTGCTGGGGCTGCCGTCACAGTACCACAAGTTGGGTGCCTTCCACAACAGAAACTTACTGTCTCACAGTTCTGGAGGCTAGAAATCTAAGACCCAGGATCAGCAAGGTTGGTTCCTTCTGAGGCTGCGAAGGAGAGTCGGTTCCAAGCCTCTCTCCTAGCTTCTGGTTGTTTGCTGGAAATCCGTGGTGCTCCTCGCCCTGTAGAAGCACCCCCTGCTCTCTGCCTTCATCTTCACATGGCCTTCTCTCTGTGCGTCTGCCTCCGAATGTTCTTCTTTGTAAAGACACCAGTCATATTGGATTTGGAACCCACCCTAATGACCCCATTTTAACGTGATTACCTCTGTAAAGATTCTATCTCCAAATAAGGCCACATTTTGGGGTAATGGGGGTTAGGACTCCAATGTAGGAATTTGGAGAGGGCACACAATTCCATCCATCACATGGGAAGTGGAAGGAATGGCTGAGTGCCTTGTTGGAGACTGTCCTAGGGTGAGAATTTAGGACAAAGTTGTCATCTCTTTGTGTATGAATATAGTTTCCTGTCTGAATTTCATGAGTCTCTTATCGTTTGTCCACTGAGCTTTCCAGACCTCCTCAGGTAGGATAAACCCTGCGTTGTATCATCAGCTGAGATTGTAAGCTATTGTTAAAGCAGCTACTAAGAGATGCACGAAGAGGACGTAAATGCCGCACTCATTGGACTGTAGGAGACACTCATGTTTGGAGACTCTGGAAGACAATGGCATCTTGTCTTCTTGGCATTGCTTTTTGACAGCTCTGTGGTTCTTGGAAATTTCCCCTTAATTTTCCTAGTAACGGCATTGATGTTTCTTGAAACAAACAAACAGAATCGGGCTTAGGCATCTTCTAGCCTTCGGGGCTTTCTGCTGACTTGAACCCACACTGAATCCTGTCGTTTTCTCTTGGGGGCCACGGGGACTGATGGGCACACACCAGTGTATGGCAGCTCCCTAGGGGGAACAGTGTTTGGCCAAAAGATCACCTCTCCTCTCCTCTCAGGGAAGCTGGTGTTTATGCAGAAACCTGGGGCTTCCCGAGAAGGAGAGCGTGGAGCTGGGGAAGTCGAAAGAGGCCAGCTGGTCCTGTCTACTTAATCCACCCACCCTGGACCTCACCAATGGGAGTTCACAGCCACACCTCGTCCCTCCCCACACTCCAGCACCGAGTTGGCGGGGGCTCCCTGTGTGCCCATGTGCTTGCCTAAAGTCCAGCAGGGACGTCTCTGAGTCAGCTGGTTGGGCAACACTGCGTCCTCCCATATTGGGAATGAAGGGTGAGTTTACCTAATCACCCTCCTGTCCGGGGAACCTGCCAGGGATTCCTGTGATGAAATACAACTCAGCTCAGGGCTGTGGAGCCGTAAGTGAAAGCTGTCTACCTAAGGAATCTTCTGGAATGAGAGAGCGAAAAGCCCCGGAGGGCTCACAAGACCTTTACCCAAAAATGCTGAGGACAGCAGTGCCTAAAGCAGCAGTGAGTAGGGATGTGGTAAATGAACATACTTCTCTCCTCGTAAAGAAGGAAACCTGGCTGCTTATCAGAGTTAAGATTGGGTAGCGTGTGGAGTTGTTGAGCAAATGCTTACTTTGTGCCTAGGAGATGGGCTTTGGGAAGCCGGGGTTGAGACTGAGAGCAGTAACGGGGATGCGGGAGGCCAAGGCCGTTGACCACACGGACATGCTCTTTCCAGGGAACCCCGTGGCCTTGCCAGCCCCCTAACCACCTCTTGCCTTTCATTGAGGGGCCAGCACATGGACCAGTGCGGAGGTAAGAGGCCAGTGGTGTTGGCACCTGGTCGGAACGCAGGTTAAAGATTCCCGTTACCCCAGCCTAGATTTGGGAGGTTGGGGTCTAGACGGAAAGGAGGCACCCAAGTGCTTAATCGGCTGGGATAGTGACTTTTAAAACTCAGAAAGAAAGGGAAACACCCTGTATTACCCACTTCTGAGAGGTCTGTTCAGTTAGTGTTTTCGCTTCCTCTGCTCCTTCTTTACTACCTTTCCCCGCTTTTAGCATGACAAGGTTCTCAGCTGTTTTGTCCTGACGTCAGTCTTCGCTGTACCGCCAGCCCGTGGACGAGTCTTCTGAAATATCCCGAGTCTTCCATGGACCGGGGAGCAGCATGGTAGACACATCCAAAATAAATGGGAGAGTGGACAACGGCCTCTTGTTTCCTGTGTCCTGAGCATCCTCTCCTCACCCCGCATTTTTCTGTCTCCTTTCGGATCTAAATCTTCTGTCGTGTTTGAGTAGGTGCTCTCACGTTGTTGCCTTTTTCATAGTGTTCGCTCACTTCAACGTTCCTTTCGCCTTTGTGATCTCATACGTTGCTGGTGTGTTTAGAAAGTCCCTCTCTACCTGGAGATTAACTGTGTACAGACTAGGTTTTCTCTTTCCTTCTGGTTGATTCCCTCCCCCCGGCGTTTCTCTGCATCTGGCATTCATTTTACCGCTGAAGCCCCAAGGAGGGAACAGTATCCTGAAGACGAACCAGCTGGCCCAGCGTCGCATGGGATAATTCTCGCCTCCTTGCGATGCTCCTTGGAATTGCACGTGAAATATTTACACGCAGGAGGTCCGTCCTGCTGTCTCTTCCGGGCAGGACCATTGCAGAATGAAATTTCCACCTCCTCTGTCACAACCCGATGAGGTCCAGGATTCTTCCAGATCCCCCGGCAGCTCAGTTACTGTCCAGAACGGCAAGTTCTCAGCCGGTGGCTGAGAAGGGGGGTCGTGCAGTGGTGACCTTTAATCCTGCCATCTTGTCGTCATCCTTGTTTAAGGGATCTTTCACAGCCGTGGGCTCTGTAACAAAGGCTCTGTAGTTGTTACGTTAGTGCCCCGGGACCTGAACCACCTCCAAGTGACCCGGTGGGTGAGGAGGAAGCCCCACTGCCGGCAGGGCGTTTGGACTGCGTCTTTAGGGTTTAGCTGATAAGGTTATTGTATTGCACTAACACTGTCTGTCTTTGCAGCAGAAATAAGAGCAAGGGAGGGAAGACACAGCGTTGGTGGGGGGGAAGCACCAAAAGCCCTTGTGGCAGGCTGGGCCCCCCGGGAAGCCAGCTCAGATGCAGCTTATTATGCAGGAGGTTTATTGGGGGACATGCTTGGGGTCAACCTCCATGGAGGGGAAGGGAAGGGAGGGCAGCTGGAGCAGACAGAGGGAAAGCAGGGCATTCTCAGCGAATCCCTTCGAGACCCCACAGGAGCTCCGGCCCCAGGGGGCCCCTCGGAGTTGTCAGGAGTTGGGAGTAGGGTGAGGGCCTGCCTTCCCCCCCCCATCCATATGGCTGCCCCAGGGAAGGGATGTGACCAGGGTGGGGGGCAAGGTGGTTCTAGGACAGGGTCCTTCTGCCACCACACTCCCGACAGTTGGGAAGGGAAAGGGCATCAGTGTCCGCCACCGTCCTCACCTTACTGTGTCAATGCGGTTTACAACCTGGTCCACTCTGGATGTGGAAGAGTCTGGGAGGGAAAGTGGAGAAATGAGGTTTTCAGCTGAACGAGACTCCGCATCTCAGTCATGGCTCCTTTTTTGTCTTGTAGCATCTCCCTTCTTTTCTGGATGGAAGGCCAGGTCCTGCGACGTGTCCTCTGACGTCGGGAAGCTGGTGGCCTGTTATAGGTAAGCGATGCAGATGGGCTGTTGGAATGAGCAGCCATACCTGGGCCCGCTGCGTGGAGGCAGCAATGTCACCACCAAGATGCACAGACCCCTGTGGGGAGATGCCCACAGGTGTGCAGAACAGCTCAAGAGGGAGGAGTAGCTTCCGGAATCTTCCTGTGACACTTCTTTGCCTTTTACGGCCCTTGGAGACATCTCCCTCATGGCTCTGTCTTCACATCCTTGTCAGCTCTCAGTGTCCCCAACCTGGGAAGGTCAGATCTCACCCTTGTGCCTGGTGCTGGCGAGTTCCCAGAACTTGTTTCTGTGTACTTTCGATGACTTCCCTTTCTGTTGCCGCCAACGGAACGTTCTCTCTCTACCCACAAACCAGAAGGGCAGCTTATTCTCCACCCTGACAGCCATGGGACAGAGCCCAGGTTGGCTGTCCTGCTGTGTTTGCACAAAGGAGTTATTCTTATAACATAAGATGTTATGAGTTCCCACACAATGGCCACCAGTGATGAGATGCGAGTGGAGAGAGCTGCAGGGTTATGGGTCACCCACTCTGGGGCTCAGGGAGAGCATTTGTCCTTGGAATAGAACATCAGAAGGTGTTAAAAGG
The DNA here is from genome assembly GCF_041296235.1 of Equus asinus. Classification (NCBI taxonomy): domain Eukaryota; kingdom Metazoa; phylum Chordata; class Mammalia; order Perissodactyla; family Equidae; genus Equus; species Equus asinus. The sequence goes on along the minus strand of NC_091808.1, from coordinate 6,518,479 downwards.
ATGCATTAGCTGGTGTTCATGAGGAAGAATTGGAGGCATTCAGTAATTCCCAGCGGAAAGGGAAGAGTAAATGATATCCTGGTAGAATGTTCTCGGATGTTTTCTTGGCTTTTCCTGATCTTTATTCTCTTGGCTGGCAGTAAAGGAAACCATCTTTTGTACAGTGTACAATCAGTGGGCTAAGATCATCTGCATCATGGTGCAGGCTTCGTGTGTTTAAAACAACAACAAATGTCACTCTTTGCCAGGTGAAAGGACTGGACCTAATTAAAGCGGATCCCTTGCATACACTGGGCAGAAGAGGAGAGTCCGAGAGGAACAGCTCAGAGGCTGCTTCCTCTCAGGGCCACGTGTGAATAATACAAGCCGTCGTGCCAAATAGAGTGGGCAGCCGCGTGAATGATTCCAGGTTTTTCTTTCAATCCCGTATATCCTCTGTTCCGCTGAGGGAAGTCGATGGAATTTGTTGCAGTTTTCTTCTCTCCCCACCTTTGCTATCACATCTCTGTTTTCCAGTATCTGCGTGGCTTTAGGATAGAAAGAATGTTGGGGCGAGTCTGCTGGTTTACAACCTGGGGGTTTTTAATAGTGAAGTGATGAATTCTGGAGTCCTGGTCCCGGGTCAATCCTCACAGGCGCTGAGGTCTCAGGGACTTAAAATACTTGTGCCCAGGAAGCGGCCACCAGCAGGCCCTACCTTATAAGTACAGCCCCTGCCCGGGAGGCTGTGGTCTGCTTGGGATGCATATCCACATTCCTCGCATTCCTCTCGCATGGCACTGGTGGAATGCTGGGGATTCCCAAATCAAAGAGCAGTATGCAGCCCCGTGCTTTTCTCCAGATAGACTTGCTGGATACCAGTGGGGTGGGCAACTTGACTCTGGGTCTGACTCCCACTTGGTCTCACCTTTGGATGTGGGGTGTAGCTTGGCCAGTGAAGGCTCTCTCCTGAGCAAGGCAGGAGGAGGTTGATGAAGAGCCCTGCCTGGGACTCCTCTGCCGCACCAGCTCCCTGGGTGTCATTTATGTGGTTTGCTTTTTCTGGCACTGAGCCAGAGTTTCTAGGGCAGCCTGACCTGGGAAGAGGAAACAGGAGGAAGGGACAGGGTCTGGCCGTCTTGAGATGAGCCAGAGCGGTACCCACTGTCTCCATCTTGGGCATGAAGGGCTCCTGGGAGCCTGCAGAGGCAGGCTCACCAGTGCTTGCCTTGGAGATGGCAGAGTAGATGTCTGTCTCACAGCGTTTAAAAGAAACCATCCACTGGCTGTGGAGAAATGGAGTCTTGACACATTTGGCCAATTTTTGTGGCTTTCTTCCCCAGAAACAGAAACACAGTGTTTTCTCTGTGATTCTTAATACTCAAGATCTGATATCTTAAATTCATTGGGATTTGCAATTGTTGTGATTTGCGTGTACTTCCAGCACCTCAGGATCAGGATCTTAACCTATACTGACCCCACTGTTATCACCGGGAGGGATAGTTTATTATGTGCCCGTGGATGCTGCTGTTCAAGATGTGGGACCAAGTGAGGGAGCAGAAATGATGCTGACTTCAGCTCCCTTCACTTTAAGACCAGTGTGGATGACTGACGTAACCCACAAATAACAGAGCTTGGCCCGACAGCTCCTCGGGGACTGTGGCAGCCAAGGACGGCGCTCGGCTGGGGAGACCAAGGCTCGTTTCCCACCGTTCGCGGATGTGACGGCTGGAGCTCCAGCTCACGGGCTTCCGCTAACCACCCTCTGCATGTTGCATCTACTGGAGCCCTGGAACACTGGGCATCCTGCCCGTTTTACAGATAAGAAATGAGGCTCAGAGAGGATGGTGTTCAAGTTCAAGTTCAAAGGGTTATTAATAAGTAGCAGAACTGAGGCACAGAGCTCCTGTTTGTGAGCCCCAGGCCACTCCTTCCATACTCACCTGCCCGTACCTGGCGCCTGGGAGGGCACACGAGCTTTGTGGGCAGGTGTCCCCAAAGTCCAGGGGTGGCCGATAGAAATCAATTTCAAGCCACAAACATGAGCCACGTAACTAATTAACAGGTGAAATTAGAATTTTTCTCTTAGACCTGTAAATTTACTTGAAAATCAAGGATACATCTAAGAAGTGAGTTGGATGACCTTAAAGGATGTACCTTTCAGCCCCCTGGACTCGTCCACTCTCTCTGTAGGGGGGACTGTGGCTGGGCATCCTCTGCCTGGACCACGTGGAGAATCACTGACAAATTCTTCTCTTCAGGGGCTGCTTTTCAGACTGGGGGGTCTCCAGACTTTTCTGATTCTGTGGGTTTTGTTGTTCTTTTGTGCTTTTGACATGAAACTCACATAATATCCAGTTACCCATTTTAAAGCGTGCAGTTCTTCGGTATTGAGTGCATTCACAATGTTGTGTGACCAGCACCGCTCTCTGGTTTCAAACTTTTTCATCCCCCCAGAAGAACACCCCTGACTCCCATACTGGAGTCCTTACTCCCAGTGCCCCAGCCCCAGCCCCCATTGATGGCTTTACTTTTGAGTTTTCCTTTGGGCTCCTGTCTGTCTGTGTGTAAGGGAGATCCTGGCCTTCAGATGTCCTTGAGATGGAGCAGCTGAGGCCAGCGTCCTTGGCAGCATGACCCCCAGGCCTGCCTGGACTGTCGCTAGCCAGGTGACCCAGAAGCACCGATTCTGCACCCGCCCAAGTCTGCCTGGGCCCCTCTTGGGGTGGGTTCTGACGTCATAGTTGTCAGCACGTGATGAAGTAACAGGGAGGGGAGCCCCGAGCCAGGCATCCCCCTCACTGAGACCTTGCTCAGCTTCCTTCAGAAGCTCTTCACTAGAATGCCTCCCACTGGAGCTGCCTCGTTCAAGCAGGGGCTGCGCTTGAATGTGAGTGAGGTCAGGAGCCGCCCCAGTGAAGCCTGGGGAATGTGGACAGATGAGAAACCTGAGCTGCACTCCGGCAACCTGTTCAACTGAAAACGGGCCTCCGCGTTCCTAAAAGCCTTGTGTTCTCGCCTCCTGACGAGCCTGCCTTTTCACTCCTCTCAAAGCGGGCATGTTGCAAGGACAGATGGGAGATTTTTAACATACTTGAGCCTTCCGAGATAAAAGGTGTGAGTCAAGAAGGATTCCACCATTGTTTTTCTTTCAAGAGCCTTCCGGTGCCTTACTGGAACCTGCACAGACTACAAAGAACTTCCCAGTGTGATCAGAGGACCTCCCACTCTCCATCTCTCCGGCTGGAGTTTTCCCCCTTTGTTAGTTGATTATTTGAAGTTGACTGGGCAGACTGCGTTTTAGGACAGGCAGAGTGAACGTATTTCATTCTTGGGTCAGAAAAATGTCTATGCAGAGAGCTTAGAGCTTTCACCTTTTCCAAGGATAGATGAATTTCAGTTACGAGCACATAAGCATCTTGCATAAATTAATTTCCTTCAACCTCAGTTTCCACAGCTGTAAAATGGAGCCAGGGTCTCAGAGGTTCTTAAAGATGAAAAGGAATCAGATATGCGCTCAGACTTGCTCAAGGGAAAAAACAGATTATTGGAAAGATCCAGAGACCAAGCAGGTCGCAGGGGACCTGGGAACCAGGTTTTGAGAAATGAAGCTGCTTTTCGAGAATTGTGCCCCCCTCCCCACCCACCTGTGCTTCTCCCCCTGACACCTGGCCTCTGCTGCTCTGCCCAGCGTGCACCTAGCCCAGGCGTGGTTGCCGGCCACCAGCCAGTGCCCAGCAGTCCTGATGGGACCTGCCCTGGGCCGCTTCTGCATTTCCCAGCTCCCACTTCTCAGGAGGAGTGAGTTGGGCCAGCTCATCCTTTTGAGCGAGTCCTCAATTCCTGGGTCAGCAGGCAGGCTGTGGTTTGGCTCACCTGGACAAGGTGTCCGCTACTGATCCATAGTGGGGAGGGGGCAGGGCCACGGGGGCCTGCAGGCTGGGGCCGCGCCTGGGCCAGGCAGTGGTACTCCCAGGGGAGTGAGGGGTAGCATGCATCCATCCTCACCTGGGCTCGTAGGCAGACTTGCCATTCCTCCTTCCCTCCGTCCCCTCTTCCTTCCTTTCTTCTGAATTTGCCGCCGCCCCATCTCTTTGGGCTAGCCACTGAGCCTCTGTGGGCCTCCCTTTCCTCGTGTCTTAGTTGAGGAACCTGAGCATCAGTCACGCGGCTTCTCCGTGAACACATCGTTGATGTGGCCAAGGGGGTGGCTGTGCCCTTGACATGTCAGTTCATGCTGTTTCTCAGGTGTATTGCCCTCCTGACCTCAGGCTGCTGCAGGGGTCCTAAAGGTCAGAAAAGGGATTAACACTACCCATTGGCCAGAGTGAATAATTTGGGACCCTTCTTTCCAAGAAGTAAGCAGCTGGCCTCAGAGAAGCCTGAGCCAAGGGACAAAGCTGGATCTGCCTGGTGTGCTCTGATGGTGTTTCGAGGACACCAAGCTGAGATGCTCCCATCCCGTTGGGTGGACAGGGGGCCTGAAGTCCCATGTGTGGCACATGTATCTCCTTTCTACTCTGTTCAAGAGTAGGAAGGGACTTGAAAGGCCATTGAGCTAAGCTTTGCATTTGGCCGAAGAGAAAGCAGAGACTTGAAAGGCCAGTGTCTGTCTGAGGTCACATGGTTATCTTCTCATTAAGACTGGCTGTCCACTGCCCTCAGGATCAGGGGCCAGCCCACTCTGCCCTCAGCCCTGGTAGGGTCTGCCTTGCCCTGTACCTGTGCTGTGTGCCGTTGCTCTGGCTCCTTGTGAACAGGTACCCCTTTTCCTCCCCAATCCCCCATCCATCTCTGGGCAGCCCTGGACTTAGCGCTTAATAAAAACAACTTGATTCTTTTTTGTTCCTTCTTTGTCATCGCCCGTAAATCCTTTTTACACTTGTCCTTTCTATGTATGAGCTGGAGTGTACACCTCATCTCTGCCTTCAGTTTTTGGTGAAATCAGTATCACTGATCGATGCTCCAGGCTGGCCCCGGGTGTCCTCTGCTGGAGAGCAGTGGCCTGGTCTGTGGTCTGTTGAACAAGATTTTTATCAATAACAGCACAGGTGTGTTTAACCTGGGGCCCTGGGTTCCCGGCATGGTCCTCTTCCAGGGTCTGCAGCAGAACCTCAGAGGTTTAGGAGATTTTCTAAAGAGAAAGCCTGTAGCCCTTATCAGCTTCCTCGGAGGAGGATTTGCACCCTCGAGAAAGGTCACAGTACCTGACTCGGGAAGGCTGGCTATCCACCCCGCCGAGCTCGGGTCTGACTCGAGGACTGAGCATCTCCCCTTGCCTGCAGGGCTCAGCAGAGCCAAGGTGGAACTTGACCGAAACCAGTGAAAACGCTTCTTTCCTTTATCTGTTTATTGTTTCTTTTGCTTTCGGTTAAGTCCAGATATGATTTGCTCATTTACTGAATGGGGAAAATTATCTTTGGATTTGAGTTGAACTTGGGCTTCCTCCGGAAAACACCGAAAATTGGAGGTGCCTGCAGGTGGTTAATGGAAACCCAGGATCCAGGTCAAGGGGCAGCGTCTGGGTTACCACAGGCCACCCAGGGGAGGTGACTGGAGGGAGCGGTCGGTCCTCCTGAATTGTTCAGGCTGCATGGCGTGGACGTCTCGATGTGGCATTTGAAGAGGAATTATTAAGGGGCTCTCAGTGGAGGATGGGCTTTTAGATGAATGATGCCGGTGGTTCTGGGGACATAGTGAGTTGGCACAGAGGGGGCTTCAGGGAGAGGAAAGCTACTGTACAGTGTCGGAAGAGCTCCTCTGTAGGTTTGCTCTGTATTTAAGTTTTGCACAGTGGTGGACAGTTTGCAAAGCTCTCTTAGATTGTTCTTGATCTTCTCAGACGGGGAGTTGAGCCAGATATTAATTAGTAGCCTCGTTTTGCAGATGAGGGAGCTTGTGCCTTGGAGAAGCTGAACAGTGATTAAACTGAGGTCAGATAGAATCTGCTGGACTCGACACCCTCACTCAGGGTCCCCGTAACCAAAGACCTGGGATCGCATGGTGGAAGGGCAGGCAAGGTTCTAGAATGGTCCATGAGCAGAATGAGTCCAGGTGGGGCCTCGCTGCATCTCTGACAGCAATGCTGCACACCGGATTCCTCCTTTGCTTGGGTCTCTTGATTTCAAAGGGACTTAATGTAACTTGAGAGCCGGGCCTCCATCTTCTGGGGCCTAGACATTCGTCTGGAGGCAAGTTGGCCTATAAGTCAGCAAGAAATAGTTGGCCCACCTTGGGACGCTAAGTTTCTGTAGAAATTCTTCAGGGTACCACACATGGGTGGGCTTCAGAGTGAATCGTGATAAGCCTGCGTGAGGCTCCTGTGGACAGGGCTGGCCGGACAGAAGGAGCCAGCATCGGCCCTGCCCTTGCAGCCCTTCGGTGAGACTGGTCCACGAAGCATGGCCCAGAGGAACTCTCTCCTGGCTGGATTCTGGCCCTCAAACGCCAGACTCTGGGGCGGGCTTGGTTCCTGCCAACCCAGGCCACGGAAGCCAGGCTACTAGTTTGTCAATTTGACACTATGCCAGTGGTGCCTCCTGGCTGGCTGGATGGGAGGGAGGAATGAGCACAGGATGCGGGTCGTCAGTGGGACGGAGCAGCTCTGTGTTGGTTTATCTGTTGAGAAGATGACCTCCTTTTCTCGGGGAGCCTTCTCCTCGCACTTCACCTGTGTGGTTCTCATGGAGCGTGGCCCGGACTCTGAGCGAACGTGATTGGGTGCGAATCTTGGCGACTCAGAGCTGCGCGGCTGAGCCTGCTGTACCTTAGTTTGCTCAGCTGTAAAATGGGCGTGAGAAGCTGCAGTTGTGCTCCCAGCTTGTGGAGAAGTCGATCTGCTGTGATGAAGCTGAACCCACAGGGATGGGAAATGAGGGGCTGGGAGGTGCGTCCAGGTGGCTCCAGGGCCAGGTCCACCCTGTCCTGCCCTCAGCTTGATCCTAGGTGCCCCCAAGATGGCCGTGCACCTGTCCTATTCGGGCTGCATTGCTCCAGTGGGACCGTGGTGCTCTGAGGCTCTGGGTCAGCATCTCTGACCATCCACTGCCTCCCAGCTGTTTCTGGGGTGCACGTTGCCCCGACTTATCCTCTTCATGGCTTCTTCTCCTGCCAGACCAGCCCTTCCTGACAGCACACAGGTTTCTTTTTCTTTCCTTTAGTAGTTTATTCCGGATTATAACAAAAATCTGTCTCAGTGTATACAATTTTTTACATCAAGGTACCTTTTCAGACTGTTCTCCACACACAGACAGGTGTCCCCGCGTTTCGAAAGTTCGTTTTACCCCTCTTCGCTTTTGCGAAAGACTTGCGTTAGTGCCTGTTTTCACTGAAAATCCACAGAGGACTTTCATTTTAGTGAAAATCGCATTCAGCGTATGCTTTGCAGCGCGTTACAGAGGCAGCGCGCACCCCGAGGGGCCAGCATGGCACCGCCAGCCTCCTTCCCTGGGACCTGAGCATCAGTTCATCCGAGCATCCAGTTCACCCGAGCTTCAGTTCATCCCAGCATCAGTTCATCCAAGCATCAGGTTGCCACCACTTTGAGCCGTCTGAGCATCAGTGCTCTATCTCCGTTTATTTTGTGCACCTGTTAGCAAGATGTGTCCTAAAGTCATGACTTCTTTGCTTTACGCCCTTTCTGCTTACAAAAGATTTCATAGGAAATGTGTTCCTTTTGGCTAGCAGGAGAAACTTGTACATCACATTGTAGTCCCAGATGGGTTTCTGATGGGCACATTTTAAAATGTCCCAATTCAGTGCTATTTAGTGTATTTACAAAGTTGTGCAACCACGACTTCTGTCGAGTTCCAAAACATTTTACCAACCCAAAAGGAGACCTGTGGGCCATCGCTCGGCATCCCTTCCTCCCCCCAGCCGCTGGCAACCACTGAGCTGCCTTCTGTCTCTGGATTCGCCTCTTCTGGATATTTCCGATAAATGGAACCATGCACTGTGTGACTTTCTGTGACTGTCTTCTTCCACTTATCATAATGTTTTCAAGGGTCATTGACGTTGTAGCTTGTGTCAGAATTTCCTTCCTTTTTGGTGAGTTATATCCCGTTGTATGGGTAGCCGTGTTTTGTTGGTCCATTCGTCCGTCAGTGGACGTTGGGTCGTTTCTGTCTTTTGGCTATTTGAATAGTGTTGCTAGGATTCGTTATATTTTGATGTTCTAACTTAATTCGAAGAGCTCTCTTCTCTCATTTTGAAGTTCTTGGAGAGACCCCTAGCTTAGCTTTCGATCCCAGCTCCCTCCCTCTCCCATGCCTGTCTGCAGTATTTTATAAATCTCCAAGAGCCAGGGCCTGACCTGGTGTTGAAATCCCCCTTGGCGTGGACCAGCTTGGGTCACTGTCACCCGGAGGCCGGTTGGGTGCTGTCCCCTGTGGATTCACTCACCTGTGTGTTAACACGGTCACGCCGGGAAGTGGTGAGTCACGGAGAAGTGCTGCTCACTGAGGGGGTGTCTGCAGCAGACCTAGGCCAGGTGTCTCTGCAGGTGTGGTCCCTTGATCACCTGCCTCAGGATCACATAGAGGCTTGTTGTGAGAAGGCAGCCTTCTGACCTCTTCTGTGCTGGCTGCCGGAGCTCTGCCCCTCAAAGCCTTTCTGCACCTGCTGTGGGGTTGTAGTGAGGCCGGGCTGGAGAGGGATGGAGGGAGGGAGGGATGGAGGGAAGGATGGATGTCAGGGCTGCCCCTCCCTGCAGTGTAGCCTGGAACTCACTCCCATTCCCCTCACTGAGGGTCCCTGTCTCCCCAGGTTTAGTAACTGCTGCCTCCTTCCCCTCTCCCCTGCCATCACTACCCCCAGGTCATTCCTGCACCCACACACACTGCCATTAATCGTCCCTTTATTAAACTCGCCTCAAATGATGCTAATCTATGCGCACCGTCCTTTTCCCGTTGGGACTCTGAGTAACAGCTCAGCCTGACCCTCCCCAGTGAAACCACCGTGCCAGGGCCCAGAGATCTGTGCTTCCCAGACCATCAGCCCTGTCAGTCACTCACGTTCTTGGCTTCCTTGTGTCCGGACCCCAGTGGACTGCTGTTGTCCTCTCTCCACCTTTTGGGAGCATCCGTCAGAGAAGCAAATGTTCACAGAGCCTTTCCTGATGTCCAGATTTTGCAGGTTTAACACACACCTTCTTCAAGGCAAAACGTGGCAAGTAGGGGGCAAGGGAGAAGAGTGAGCTGGAGCCCGGTGGCTTTGGGAAGGATGACCCACCCCAGGATCCCCTCGCGCTCGAGCACTCAACTTCCTTTTAGCAACTGCACTTGGGATCCCGAGGTTTCGTCCCCGTCCTTGTCCCTGTGGTGGGGTGTTGACCTCTGGGTGGGTGCGGAGCAGGCTGAACCCCTGCAGCTGTCCAGCGCCAGCCCTCTGGCTCCAGCCACTAATGCTGTCCTGGGCTAGCCGGAGTGGCGGAAACCTGAGAAAGACACGTCTGTACTCGGGGCACGTGCTGGGCACCTGCTCTTCCAGCCACCCTGCAGAATGGGGAGGAGACAGCAGGTGGGAGACGGGGAGGCGGGCTTCATCTCTTTGTCCTCCTGCTTTGTTCCAACAGCGTTTTTTCTCCTTCTTCCTTTTTTTTCCTTTGGGATGGGCATGTTCAGGAAATCTCAGAAGGGCTCCTTACTGTTTCAGGGGTATTGTACCTAACCTTCCTGGGTTTTGGCAGAGAATGGATTCATCAGAAATCTGGGGAGTGGCATTTTTATGGGAAACAAAGCATATGCCCTTTTATTTTCAGCGGATTTTTAACCGTGATGCAAAAGCATCCCAGAAGGGAAACCAGCTGGAGGCAGGCAGCCATTACTACAGGGTGCTCAGATCCACCATATCTGGACTTGGGGCCCACCTCACTCCACGTTGCCACCTGGGGCTGCTGGGCCAACGTCCAGATGTGGGAGTGTTGGTCTGGGCTGCCGTGGCCTCCAACGCCAGCCCTCCATCCTGTGGCTTTGCCCATGGGTTCAAAGAGGGGCTGATAGAGGGAGGTCATGGAGGAAGGGGCCGGGGGTGAGGGGGTCGCAGTGACAGCAGCAAACTGGCCCATGTGGTGCTGAGGTTAAGATGAAGGTTGGGGTACCACACAGCATCTGTATGTCTTGGGATAAGTTGGGTCTTCAGATCTGTTCTATTATCTCTACTAATTGAAGCTGCTTTGGAGGTTTAAATTAGTGGATACGGCTTTTGGCACGGGGCCTGGCCCATGGGACAGGTGTTATCATCCTAGTTAGAGTTGAAATGATTTTGGGTTTTCTAGGGTCAGGGTGGGACCTGTACCTGAGAAATTGAATAGGGGGCCAGATTGCAGGCAGTTTCGGGGTGGAGGGTCCAGGTGAGACGTGGGGAACACCTGAAGGAAGGCAGAGGCAAGGATGGGGAGGGAGCTGCCCGGAGAGCAGATGGAGTCCCACGCAGGGGCCAGCAAAGCGTGGCCTGGGGCCCCAGTGGACCACATCCTGCTTGGACCCTGGTTTTGTAACTAAGGTTTTATTGGAACCCAGCTGTGTCCACTCATTGTCTGTGGCTGTCTCTGCCTTTCAGAGGCAGAGCTGAGTGGTTGCAATAGAAGCCAAATGGCCCACAAAGCCTGAAATAGTCACTGTCTGGCCCTTTCCAGCAGTGGTGCCACCAGGGGACATTTGGCAATGTCTGGAGACATTTTTGGTGGTCACAGCTGAGGTTGGGGGGTGCTACTGGCATCTCATGGGGGAGAGGCTGGGCTGCTGCTGAGCCCTGCAGTACACAGGATGGCCCCACGGCAACAAACGATCTGGCCCCAAATGGCAGGAGTGCCAAGGTTGAGAAATGCTGCTTTCCAGGAAAAGTTCTCAGTTTCAGCTAGAGAACTGACTGGTTGGGAGGCGAGGAGGAGTCTAGGAGCGGGCCCGGGTGAAGATGCCACTAAGAATCAGCTAGAAGTCTGGGCATGAAGCAGATAAAGTAGAGGACAGAGAAACGGTCCAGGTGGTGCCCCGTTTTGCCTGTGGGTAATCATTCTCTTCTAGAGGCTCTCTTTCTTCCTCCCTGTAGCAAACACTCTTGCTCAGGGTGCTTTTTAGTTGGAGGCAAAGGAAAAGCTTCGGCAAGCTGCCCTGGGTTCTAGCTCATCCTCCAGCTCCAGGTCACACCTGCTCCCTTTCCAAGCACCTCTCCTGCATCACCGTCAGAACTGTAGAGAAAACAAGCTATGCATTATCCAAAGCCCCCAGGCCTGGATCTCAGAGCCTCTGGTGAACTCGCTTTCCCCGTAGGAAACCTGTCCAGATTGGTTGAATTCCGTTTTCTCTCTGCCCGGTACAGACTTGTAGCAGAAGCTCTATGGCAAAACAGGATGATTCATACAAGGTTTGTTAATTTGTGTGTTAATTAAAAAAAAAAAAAAAGAAAAATGAGAGCAGACGTCTGACCGTCCTGTTAGCTCTGCCACACAGCGCAAGGTTGGGGATCCTGTGCTGGTCTCCAGGAGCTGGGCTGATGTTTGCCCAGCGGGCAGGTGGAGGAGCAGCTTGTGTTCCCATCTGGAAATGTGCTGATCCATCTGGTCCTTGTGCTGGGCTCGTGCCAGCCTCAGAGGAGGGCAGGCAGGCACACGCAGTACACCCTGGAACCACTCCGTAGCTGGAAGACTTTGGACAGGTGACCTGGCTTCTCTGTGCCTCAGTTTCCTCGACTGTAAAATGGAGGCGATCATCGTCCATCTCCTGGGTTGGCTGGGATGTTTAAGTGAACGAGCACTCAGAAAGCAATAAAAAGGTCCCTGACCCACACTCAATGTCCAGCCAATGTTGTTGGGTGCACTGGTTTCCCAGGGCTGCATAACAGATGACCACAAACTGCATGGCTGGAAACACCAGACATTGGTTCTCTCACGGTCTGGAGGCTACAAGTCTGAAATCAAGACGTCTGTGGGACCATGTTCCCTCCAAAGGCTACGAAGGATCCCTCCTTGCGTCTTCCCGGCTTCTGTTGGCTTACCCTCCATCCTGGCCACCATTGCCTGCAGCTGCATCACGCCCGTCTCTGCCTCCGTCTTCACGTGGCCATCTTCCCGCTGTGCATCTGTGTCTCTGTATCCGAAGTTCCCTCTTCTTGTAGGGACCGCAGTGATTAGATTTAGGGCCCACCCTAATCCAGGATGACCCTGTCTTACCTTGATCACATCTGCAAACACCCTGTTTCCAAATGTGAGCTTGACAGGCACTGGGCATCAGTGGGGGACGCCGTTCAGCTGACGGCAGTGACTGTGGTTGTTTGTATTCCGTGTATTCTGATTTCCGTCCTAGATCGTGTCTGTGTCTTCAGCCTTTCCGTGGGCCTGCAAAGAGCAGGAAGGGTCTTCTTTGTGTTCTTTAGCAGCCAGCAGTGCCTGGGAATGCTCAGTGCCTATGTCATTGAAGACTTAAATTAAAGAAGATGCCACCTCTGATAAGCTTTAGGTTTTGAGAACAGAAATCTGCACTAGACAGACACGAAAAAGGCTATGAACATAAGAAGTCTGGCTTTGGGGACGCAGCCACGTTCTTCAACGGTGCGACTGGAGCAACCTCGCAGCCCGTTATTGGTTTAAGTATTTATTGAGTGATCGGTACTGGGTGCAGGGTATTGGAGGAGGTGCTGGGGATGCTGAAAGGCACCGTCCTTGTTGACCCAGAGCTTACAGCCTCGCTGGAGGGACAATTAAATAAGCAGTTACTGTCAAGTGATTGGGTCCTGTTGCAGGGGAGGCCACGGCGCCAGGGCTGGTGACCACAGACATGGCTTTGACTCGGAGGGAAACTTACTGGTTTAAGGACTCTGGACATCCCATGGGCTCTGGCAGCTTCCCTTCTGTCCTACATGGGGTCACAGGGAGCTGGCAGCTGCGCAGAGCACCCTGAGGGACAGCTGGCTGAGAGGAGACGGTGAGAACAGTAAGTGAGATGGGGAGATCCCTGGGCCTCTGCAGATGGGTCCCCACTGCTTCCAGGACAGTTGAGTGGTGGACAGCCACAGCGAACGGCTCAGGGTCTTCCCCAGACAGGCAGGTCACAGGAAAAGGCTCAGTTTGTGCTGGTTGAGAAAGGAGGTAGTGAGGAACGTGCGCCGGAAACTTCTTGTAACGGGGCCTGAGGGAAGAACCCCTGCCGAGTTTTCCCCCTCAGTGTATTCTCGTATATGTACAAGGAAAGCTCCAAAATGTGTTTACACGTCTTGTGTCTGGTGGGGCATGTGACCCACTTCACTGGAAAAGAGGTCTTTCCTTTTATGACCAGTGCAAGGTTCCCATGGGGCTGCTCCAGCCGGGAGCCAGCCCGTGGCCTCTCTCTCGTGCAGCCCCCTGTCCCTGCCTTGTTCCTTTATTCCTCGATGTCCAAGGTGCAGTAGTGTCCCCCAAAAGTCACGTCCACCCAGAACCTCAGAATAGGACCTTATTTGCGAATAAGTTCTCTCTGATGTAATTGGTTTGGTTAAGAGGAGGTCCTGCTGGAGCAGAGTGGGCCCTAATCCCATGACGGTTGTCCTTCTAAGAAAACAGCCACGTGAAGACACAAGGAAGAAGGCCACGTGGAGACAGAGGCAGATTTCAGAGCGGCTAGGAGCCAAGGAAGGACATGGATTGCCTGTGACACCACAAGCTGAGGGAGGCCTGGAGTGCATTCCTGCCTGGAGCCTTTGAGAGCGCGTGGCCTGCTGAAACCTTGGATTCAGGCTTCTAGCGTCCAGAACTGGGAGAGAATGGTCTCTTTGTTTTAAGCCACGTTTGTGGTGATTTGTTAGAGCAGCCCAGGGAGCTAATGCATCCATCTGTGTTCCAGCCCCGCTGAGCTGGGAGCCAGGGCCCCGTGGGGTGGCACCGTGCAGCACAGCCTGTGGCCCCTGGGGACCTGGGGGTGGTGTGGGTATGGAGGGGTGATGGGGGCGGGGTCCAGTGAGCCTTTGTCTTCATGGTTGAGAGGTCATCTCCCCTCAAACTTAACCAAGAGGGAAGCCGGTCACCGAGTGCCCTGGTGCATGTGTTCAAGTCGGGGCCAGGCTTCAGGCATCAGCTATAGGTCATTCCAGATGGTTCCATCTGGTGCAGACAAAACCCTCCAGTCCGTGGAGGTGTGACGGCAGGATTTATTTCCCTCTGAAAAAGCCTCGCGCTGGCGCCCGGCGATCTGCCTTGAGTCTGAGCCCAGCTCTGCTTGAGTAGCTCTCTGAACTGGGGCAGAATCTCCACATTTCTGCTCCGGTTGCTTCATCTGTACTATGAGAGAGGCATCTTATTGTTGTCCTGCATAGGTCTGAGTGCCTGAGTTTTGACACCTGCTCACGCCTGGATAACCCACGTCCCCGTGAGGCTGTGTTCCTATCACCCGAAACACTCTCTGGGCCTCTTCCCGGCTGATCCTGTCTTCTCCCCTCAACCACTCTTCTGCTTCCTGGAGGTCTGTTTGTCGTCTTGTTGTACATCTCATGTGACACGTGCTCTCTTGTGTTCACCTTGTTTGTTCAACAAGATGCCCATGGGATTCTCCTGTGTTGTTGCACGAATGAGTATTTCATTCGTGTCGGTCTCGTATGAATGTGCCACCATTTGTTTATTCATTCTTCTGGTGGTGGAGCTTGGGGTCGTTTCCAGTTGGGAGCCATTAGGAATAAAACCAGTACAAACATCCGTATACCAGCCTGTCTATGGGCATCCACTTCCTTTTCTCTTGGGTATGTGTGCCTAAGGGTGGAATGGCTGCGTCTGGGGCGTGTGACGTGTTCCAAAGGGGTGGTTCTGCTTTATACTTCGAGTCAGGCGGATCTTAAATGGGTGCTCCATCTGGGGTAGCAGTGGGTGGCACCAGGCATGGGCAAATGGGTGGGGTCTGGCTCCTCCCCCAGACCTGTTCCTTGCCTCCCCGTTCTACGCTTCAAGCAGAGCTGCTTCGTATTTACCTAGTTTTTGCTCGGGGTTTCTGCAAAGCCTTCCTTTGAAGAATGCGTTCTGCTTCTAAAAATAAAACATTGCGTGCTCCGAGGCCTTTCAGGATACAGAGAGTTTTCCCAGGTGTTTGCTGGGCTGTGTATTTATGCGGTCTGGTTCAGTGCAGACTCGCGCCCAGCGAAGCTTGGCTGGATCTGTTCTGCAGGCAGGATGCTGGGGCTCCACTGCACCCAGCAGGAAGCGCACCAGGAATTGGGGTCGAAGGCCTTCCAGGCCATGCAGAGCTCCCAGAATTCCTGAGGCCGCATCGAGCTGCTCTTCAGAAGGCCCACTATGTGGGCTCGGCTGTCACTTATCTGTTAAGGCGCATGTTGATCTCTTCAAGGGCAAAATGTCCTTGAGGACGAAGCTGCCCGTTGAGTAGCAGAGCTCGCATCACCCGTGCGTTGCTGGGCTGCGGCCTCTGGAGGACTCCTCGTTTCCAGAGCCCTTCTGTCTGGGCCTTGTACGCATCTGCAAAAGAACTTCGCCTGCAAGAGTTTCGTGCTGTGGGGGCGTTGACTCTGGAGCTTGTGTGTGACCCCCAGAAAGTGCCGCTGCCCTTGGGGTGGGGTCCGGGTCCGGGTTGGGACAGCAGAGCAGTGCAGGGTGAATTGGTGGAAGGATAGGTGGGTTTGGCCAGGCTTAAAGAGGCAGAGAGAACCTTCCAGGCTAGATGAGCAGCATGCCCCGCTGAGCGTGCCATGTTAGGGTTTTCAACAGAAGGGGCCCTAGGAGCTGGTCACACTTAGGCCACTGCGGGCACCGCCCATCATAAGGATTCTGAAGTTGGGAGGTTGGGGCGAGATGGTGGGGATGAAGCAGATGGTGTCTTGGGGGTTGAACAAGTAGAGTTTTTCCAAGTAGCTAGGCCATGCAGACGATAGGGGACTTAGGGAGCCTTGGGGCACGGCCAAGTCCTAACCTGTAGAGAGAGTCTGGTTGGGCCTAGAGGAGGCCAGACAGGGGAACACCACGGACCACCATTTGCAGTTGAGGCTAAGAGAATGGGATCCGGGTTCTCGAAGGAAGGACTGTTGTAGATTCTTCAGTGGGTCGGTGGGTCCAGACTGCACAGCGATTCTCTCTCCCGTCTGCACCTCAGAGTGACATGGGAGCTTTTTAAAAGTCCTGATGAATGTCTGCCTTAGGATCTGAATTGCCAAAGCCTCGCCAGGTGGCTGTCAGCAGCATCCAGGGTTGAGAAACAGGAGCCCTTTGGGGCACAGGCGTGCAGGGCGTGGCAGTGGGGTGGAGCCTGCGGGGCATGGCAGCAGGGTGGAGCCTGGGAGACCTGTGCCTGCCCTGGACCGGGACATGAAAGGGAAGGGAGCTGGAGAGACCAGGGGGCCACACACCAGCCAGTGGCTCAGATTAAATAACAGCATCAATAATAGTTCGCACTGAGGACCGGTGTTCTCAAGAGGAGCGATTTTGCCCCCAGGGGACATTTGGCAATGTCTGGGGGAGGGAATAGTCCAGGCTTCTAGTGGGCAGAGGCCGGGGACGCTCCTAAACATCCTGCGCTGCACAGGGTGGCCCCTAACAAAGAATGATCCCGTGCAGAATGTCAGTGGTGCCGCGTGGCGGCCCTGACTCAGGGAGAGCTGACTGTGTGCTGGTGCCTCCCTGAGCACTAGTGTGCGCCAGCAGATTGTCATACACCTGGAACAGGGAGACGGTCTCAGCATCCCCATCTTATGGATGAGAAGTGGAGACACCAAGAAGTTAAGCATCTTGCACATCTGAGAAGTTTCAAGCTTGGAAGAGAGGGACAGCGTTGATCAAAGGGGAGGCCACCGAAGGTGAAGGGTGTGGCTTTAGTTTTAAATAAACGCCATCGCCTCCGAGTCGAATTACAGAGAATCTGTGGTTTGTGGGAGACCATGAGTGCTTTGGAGTCCCTGGCACCTGGCTGTTGGGGGACACCAGTGCCGTTCCGAGTCATCTTCATTCTCCAGGGAAGACGATGAATGATAATCATTGAGTGCCTACTATGCGCTCACCCCGCAGGCAGATTTTATTATCCTCCTGCTGCAGGTTATAGAAACAGAGGCTCAGAGAGGTTAAGTAGTTTGTCCAAGGGCACGCAGCTGGAGCTGTGGTCACACTCAGCTCTGACTCAAAAAACCCATGTTCCTTCTTGGTGCTGTGCCGTCTCCCCCCACTCAGTCCCCACTGCCGGCAAGGAGGAGGAGGAGGAGGAAGACACTGGTGATATTTTAATAATTTACTAAAGATCAGATGAAGACACCGGGGACCATGCCAGAAGAGCAGCAGGGGCTCGGGGAGCAGAGCTGGGCCTCTCCGTCTCGGCCGTGGGGCCAGTGGCAGGATGCTGAGCCGCCGACCCGCAGTGCCTTCGTCAGCACCGGGGATGAAATGACCTGGTTATCTCGCAGGCTGCAGGGAGGGCCAGCCTCTGCAGAGAAGACCAAGCGCATCGACTCACTGTAACAACATTTGTTTCCAGAACAGCCTTTTCGCCGTGGTCTTTCTAAAATTATTATCTCTGGATGAATCAGTAAAGGTGAGATCCACTTTGTGCCAGAAGACATTAAAATGCTAAATGCCGGTTAGCAGGGGCTGCCCGGCCTCCAGGCCTCTGCTCATCCCTCTTGCGGGTCCACCCCTTTCTCCCTCCCCAGCAGCAGGTCTCATTGCATCTTCATTGCCATCAGCGAGAGAGCCCTGTGTCTGGAGCTGTGTCCCGCGCCCGGCCATCTGTGGGTCTCTGGGGAGCCTGAGTGCCCCGCAGTCTTATCTCTCACCCTCAGCTGCTTTTCCACTCAGCTGCTGGAAATTTCTATTTGGGGTTTTGCCTCTGCATTAGGTTTCAGCACTGTGGCTCTGTAGGGTGTCTCTTTGTATTACTAAGTATTTTTTTACTGGGTGCAGATACTGCTGCAGGGGCTGGGCCCCACTAGGAGAAACTTGATGTTGGGGCTCTGGGGTGAGCCCTGTGGGGACAAGAGCCTCCGGTCCTGCCCGCAGCCAGGGGGGCCCCGTTCTGCCTTGTCCTGCTGTTCGCCTCCCCTCCCACTTTCGGATGGTTCCAGTGTGTTCTCAGTGAATCACGATGTTCACTTGGCTCCAGTGTCTTAGTGAAAGCAGCTTGTTTCAAAGCTCCCAGCATTTGGTTGCCACTAAGAAATAAATGCCTTTGCAGGGCTCTCGAGGTGACTTTGCAAGAGTTTTACAATAACACTCCGGACACAGAGGTATAATTACCCATTGCCCGCCCACACCAGCCTCATCTTGCAGGAATGTGCGGTGAGCAGTAGTTGGGCGATGGCCTGGTCGTCTGGAATCTCAGGAAAGAATGTTCCAGAAGGCACTTGTGGAGGCAAGACCACATTTGCGTTAGAGGCCGTGACCCTCTGTGTTGGGAGCTTGACTTGGGTGTGGTTCTTGGGGTTCCAGTTGTATTCGATGTGGAGGGAGGAGAGAGGACGGCGACGGGGAGAGGGGGCTGGGAAGCAGGAGGCCGCTCTAGCCCAGAGGAGGAGACCAAGGTTCTGAGATGACACATCTGTGTCCAAACCCTTTCCAGCTGAGCCTCTAGGGCGGGTGTATTTGCGTCCTGGGGCTGCCAGAACAGAGTCCCACGCGCTGGGAGCCTTAAAACAACAGAAATCCATTCTCTCCCCGTTCTGGGGCCAGCAGGATTGGGTCCTTCTGAGGCTGTGAGCAAGGATCTGTTCCAGGCCTCTCTCCTTGGCATGTGGACAGCTGTCTTCTCCCTGTGTCTTCACTTGTCTTCCCTCTGAGCCCAAATTTCCCCTTTTTGTAAGGACACTAGTCATTGGATGAGGGGCCGCCCCTACTCCGGGATGACCTCATCTTAACTAATTACATCTGCAAAGGCGCAGTTTCCCAATAAGGTCATATTCACAGGTGGTAGACATTAGGGCATCAGCATCTTTTCTGGGGGGGCGGATACAGTAACTAAACTCGTAACAGAGGGTATTAGGAAAATGTGAACGTACGTGACTCCTGTGGAGTGTCCTCTCCCTGGCCTGGTGGCATTGAGGTTTTACTCGAAAGATGGCTTTCGCACGAGCGTGCCTTGCTGTTTTAGCCTGAAACCTGGACCCCTTGGTCGGGCCTTAAAGCTCCCACAAAGGGAAATAAGGTGCCGTGACTGTTCTTGAACCTGTTAAACCCACAGTTGCAATAACTAGCGATGGAGGCGGAATTTATGGAGTGATTAGTGGTTTCTAAAGAAATGATACTTCCTCGTTTAATAAAGCACCTGTAAACCCAACTCGGTTTAACACTACGGGGCAGCAAATATCACTGCATTCCAGACCGCATGGTGCAGTGGGGACACAAGGCTGTGTAAAAAGGGAGCGTGTCTCCCAGAGATCTGAACACTTGGTGGGGAAAAGGACGGGGCCTGTGCGTGAGCTGGGTCCTGGCAAACAGCCTAATCCTATCCTCTCTGGAACGTTTATCATGCCCCAGTGCGTGCACATGATCTCATGTTCGAGCCCTCGCCACTGTGGTCCCTTCCTCTTGTAGATGGGGACAGTGAGGCACAGAGACGTCAGGATGAGTGCGGTCGCGTTGGTGAGTGATCAGATGGGGCCTTTCTGAAGCAGTGACATTGACCTGAGACCTGAGTGGTGAAAGTTTTGTCAGCCAAGTGAATATTGGGGGGCAGAGCTTGCCAACCAAAGGGAGCTGCCCGTGCAGAGGTTCTGGGGCAGAAGTGGGTTAAACTCAGAATGTGAATGCAGCCAAAGAAAACAAGGTCATGGAAGGCCAGACAGGGCCAGTCATGCAGTCCCAGGAAACAGGTTAGATTTTATTCCGAATGCAGGGAGATGCCACTGGAGAGACGTAATTTGTTAAGAGCCCTCGGCTGCTGTAAACAGAATAGTTTAGTTGTGTATGTTTGGGAGTGGAGAGTGAAGGGAGTGGGACCGAGGAGATGAGGTGAATCCAGGTGACAGATGAGGTGCTTGGCTAGGAGTGGACCATGCGAGGTGCCGTCTGGTGGACCTACTTTGGAGGTAGCATTTACTGGATTTGAGGGCAGAGTTGAGGGGTTTTGACAGAGAACATATAGCCCCCAAAGCCTAATTCCCTCCCTGCTCCTTTTACAGAAAGGATTTGCCAGCCCCTGTTCTGCATTGCCCTGGGGCTTATTTTGAAGTAAAGACAGACCCGTCATATTTCTGGAGAAAAGATGGAATAGGATAGAGCAGTCAATTCTTACTAATGCCATGCCAAAAAAATGCCAGTGGCACTACTTTGTTGAAGGCATGAAGAGATGGGAAGGCATTTTATTAAATATTCTCAAGCTCACTTGAAAGAAAAAATAGTTCAAATAACTGGTAGGAGACTGAAATAGAATGGTGCGTGGAAACTAGTCTTTCCAGATAGCCAAACGTGGTAAACTAACCATGGTTACATAAGGGCTGATGTTGTTATAAAAATAGGCAGACTGATGACCGCAAATAGGCCAGCTTCAAACCCCAGTGCATTGAAATGCATCAAGATGACATCACCTGAGTCAGGAGGGGACAAGTTGTTCAGGACCGATGCAGGAGTCATTGCTCAGCTGTTTCCTAATTAATTTTGTGAAGTTGCACAGTAAGCAGCAAAATAATTCTCTCTCTGTTAATGTCAGTACACAAACCATTTTTTTAAGTAAAGGAAAATAGATGTGAATGTTTATCAAAGTTTTCATTGCGGGGCGGCTTTCTGGGCTTCGAGGTGCAATCATGAAAGATGGGTATGGTTGCATAATTGAGATTTTATCAAGTTAGGGAGTGGAGGAGAACAGGCAACAGAGTGGGAAAGATATTTGCAACTGACATGATGAAATTTTAGACCACAATTAAGGAAAGGATACAAAATGATCGCCATGAAGCAGGAAATGAGAAGTAGTAGATATTTGAAAAATTTCTGACTAGTGGTCAAAGGAATGTGGATTTAGACTTTGCTATTCCGTTCCCCACTTGTCAGATTAGCAAAGCTCTTCTCGAACTGCTGGCGAAAGGGCGGGAAACGGACACCCACTACTGTCGGGAGTATAAATTGCTACGACTTTCCAGGAAAGTGTTTGGCAAGGCTTCGTCCTCTCCTAGAAAGTAGTCCTAAGAAAATAGTCTAAGATGCTGGGGAAGATGAGGTACAAAGATGAGCGCCACCCTATCATTTATAGCAACAGGAAATGGAAGCCTGCTGGGAGAAGCAGAGTCGGTGTGTTCTCCGTCTGCTGTTGTCTGGTCTGGTCAGATCCAGCTCATTTCTAAACCTTTTTTGGTGCTAACTTTGTCCCTTCTTGAATCTTCTGTCTATCAGTAATGGTTCTGCACCCCGTTCCAATTCGTGTGGGGTTTTTCCCCACGCCACCAATTCTCCACCAGGTTAATGGGCGTGCTACCATTTAATTCAATCCTGGTGCTGTCTGCCTGGATCAGATCCCACAGGTTAAGGGCTCAGTCCTCTAAGATTATTCCCCCTCCAGCGCCCCCCACCCCTCTTCAGACGCCATTTGCAAGTCCAGGTCGTCACCTTTGCATCTGACGAACCCGGCTGCAGGTGGGCGATTCCCACGACCCCCTCCTGGAGTCTGATTAATTTGCTCGGGTGGCTCGCAAAACTCAGAGAAACGTTTTACTTGCTAGATTACAGGTTTATTAGGAAAGGATGTAACTCAGGAATAGCCAGACGGAAGAGATTCAGAGGGCACGGTACGGGGAAAGGGTGCAGAGCTTCCGCGCTCTCTTCTAGCATGCCACTGTCCCCCAGTCACCACCTATTCACCAACCCAGAAGCTCTCCGATCCCGTCCTTGTGGTTTTTTCTGGAAGTTTCATTACATAGTCATGATTCATTCAATCATTGGCTGTTGGCAGTTGATTTCACCTCCAGCTTCACTTCCCTCCCACCTCGCCCAACCCCCTTCCTTGGGTTCGGCCAACAGTCGCTCATTTACGTAACAAAAGACATCTTTTCTGCCCTCCTCCTTTAGGAAATTCCAAGGGTTTTAGGAGCTCCGTGCCAGAAATAGGCCTGAAGACCACAAATATTTCCCATTATAAATCAGAATATCACAGTCAAGTAGCCTGTGTTTCCTAGTTAGCAGAATCAAAAGGCCGGGCGGAATAGGAACACCTTCCATTTTCATTTAATGGCAAAATGACTCTCCCAAAATCCCAGACCTGGAACTGGGACTCCTGGATTTGGATCTGATACGGAAGATCTCTAACCTCAAGTTCACATGCCCGATGCGCAGGAAGCCAAAGACAGAGACATCCCTGCTTGGAGATGGAGGAGGGTTTATTTGAATTGGCCAAAAGGAGAAGGCAGGAGCGTGGGTCCGCTCAAATCCACCTCCCTCAGAACAGAAAGCAGCGGGGTTTATGGAGCTAAGGGGCTTGGCAGGAGGGGCCTCTGGGAAACAAAGGGCTCACTCCCCATAAGCCCCTGGGCAGTCTGACTTCTGGGCTTCGAGCCTCCCCAAAGACGTTCTCTTCCTTCTGCAAAACAAGCTTATAAATCCTCGAGACCCGGGAGGCACCCCTCGACTTAAACAGGAAAACAGCACGTTGGTTTAATATCGACAGTGCCCCTCAGGTACCCGCTTCAGATCCTCTGGGATTAATCCATCATTGAAATGGCCTTGCGAGATTGGAAGGAACTTGCTGGAATCGTGGCCTGGTGTTTGGGAATAAGAATAGGAGTTCCTTTTATAAAGTGCATTTTTTTATTCTCACAAAAAATAGAAAACTTAGTAAAGTTAAGATAACGATAAAGAACAAAATTACCCATCTGCTTGCCGCCTAGACGTAATCAATGTCAGCGTTGAATGTGAAATTTACTCTTTTTTCAATTAAGTATACGTTTTTAAAAACAAAGCGGAATGAGATTTTATTGTAAAATTGTGGATTTAGTTTTTCTCAATATTCATGTCACATGGACTTTCCATTCTATTAAATATTAGGAAATGAATGTTAGCGGCTATATAACCCTTCGCAGAGGTAGAAAACTCAGGCCCATGTGTTGGAGAGTTAGGTGTTCCCATTTCTATATGTCTGTAAACAAGTCACTTTTTCTACCCCTTTGATTTCCTAAGGACAGCTGTATCCGAAGGGCGGAGGGATGGGAGGAGGGGAAAGGATCCTGTCTTCTGTCAATCCCTTGATAAATATTGATGAACTGTAGAGATTTGTGATTGGTTTGTTGCTCTAGATATCTCGATTAGTAATTCATAGACATGGTAGATCTTTAGTAAAGAAGTTCATTCACTTCTTCCATGAATTTCGTTGGTTCCTTACTGTGCTAGATGCCAGATTCTCGGTGAACTGATGGGTAAAACTGATGGGCTGAGGGTCTGGCTGAGAAGCAGCGCTAAACCGGGAAACTCAAGTGACGCCTCAGGAATCCTGTCCTTGCAGGGTCTCCTCTCCTAAGCAAGGCACTGAGGGCCCACTGACGATCAACGTGGATCAACATATGAGGCCTCCACGTGTGTTTGTTGGTGATTTCCAGCTGTGCCACTGGGGGGCTTGGCTCCCCTCTCTGCCTGTGGAGTTTTGCAAGAGCCCTGGCTCATCCCCATGGATGTCCCCATTTGGTTACGGCAGCCGCTGCCCTGTCTTCACTGTATTAAATTCCTCTCTTGAACTTGAGCCTCAGGCATGGCATGTGTGTGTCATTAAGGGGAACTGTCAACAGAATCAGTGGCAGCATCAACCCCGGATGTCGCCTGCCGTGTCTAGCTTGTTTGCCTCTGGCATTTTAATCTGAGTCTCGGAAACAAAGCTCGGGGCAGAGCCCTTTCAAGAAAAACCGAACCAGCCTCAGTTTCCTCACCTGCAAAATGGGTGGCACCGGTCAGATCTCCACTTTCCAGCGTGGTGTCTAAGATGAACTTCAAAAGAGGTGTTTTAAGTTACTGTATACAGGAAGAGAGAGATCAGTCTGTAAGGAAGACCTTTCTTTTTAAAGGATAGACTAGCTTCCTCTTTAAAGTCATAGAAAGCTGCCATTAAAATAACTTCCTCGAATAAACAAGTTTTAAAACGTAGATTGATTTTAAGAGAAGTATTAAATAGCTTTTTTTTTCTTTTTTTTTTTTTTTTTAAGGAAGACGGTCAATCAATGACTAACGTGTGGAAATCACAAATCCTTCCAGTTCTGATGTTTTGCAGTCTTGGTTAACGTGGCAGACAGGAGTCAGGCATCGGGCGAGTCTACCCCCTGGCCCGCCCCTTGAGTCAAGTGAATGGGCCTCTCTTCTCATCACCCTTAGAACATTTTCACAGATAATGAGGCTTTTTCTTTCTAGCCACTGGCTGGGACCACAGTTGCGAAGTATTTCTAGTCCGGGCTGATCACAAGATCCTACCTCACAGGGCGTCTGCCGCCAGCTCGATCACACGGGTGGGCTGGCCTTCCGCGTGACTCGGTGGTGCGGACCACAAGCCTCCATCGTGATGAGCATCCTCCCACATCTCAAGCTCCAGGGGCACTTTGACCTGCCACATGTGGCTCGGTCTTTGAACTCCTTGCCGTTTTCAGCAGCAGGGGGCTGGGACAGGTGCAGAGCATCCACCATCATACACATGGTGTAACACGCAGACCGGGATGTCCCTGGGCCTCCAGTCTCGTGCATGCCCCAGAGACATGGTGGAAACCCCAGCCCTTTCTCTCCTCTTGGTGTCGGTTTCGTGTATGTTGTCGTCCCAGCTAAAGGATAGGCAGCAGAGGGAAGGGGCCAGGTCCTGCATTTGCTTGTGTCTTTGGTGGTGCCCAGTGTCTTGTGGTGCTGAATAGGTGTTTAAATGAAACGTGTGTCCATTCGACAGATGACACCAGGCACCAGCTTGGGCCAGGCACTGTGTTTAGTGCTAGCGAATTATAAAGATGGAGAAGCCAGGTATCCAGCTTTCAAGGAAATGAGTGTAGTTGCTGGGAACTAAAAATCACATGCAGAGTAACAGCTGTGATGCTCAGGAATCTGTCGATTCTCAAGGAATCAGGATTAAAGCCTTACACGGCCAGAGAGGCGACAGGTGAATCCCAGGAGAGCTCAGAAAAGAGACGGAGTGCCACTTGCAAAGGCACTGTTTGATGGGGACCCTCTCAAATGGATGGGTTTTAATGCAGCAGAAGTTGGGAGCCCTGTTGAGTCTTCAGGCAGGTAGAGTAGTGAGAGAGATGGAGGCAGAAGTCCGGGAGATGCCTGGGAGACCTTCTGGAGCCAACTGAAAGAAGCAGTAGCTGTGTTTGGCAAGAGCGCAGGGCATCCAAAGGAAAGCGTGACTCAGGGATGGAAAGTGGGTTAGTGCATTGAGGGTCTGGGAAGACAAGCCAGAAGCTGAGATTGTCTTCTGCAGACTGTGGAGCCTCTGAAGAGCTTGAGATCGTCGTTCTTGCCCAAGGAAATGGTGGGGTCAGTGCAGCACGCTGGACCATCCCGCCGCTGGGCATCAAGGTGCCTGGAGGGAGGAGGCCAGGTCCAGTAGCAAGAAGCTCAGGCCACGGAGGCCACAGAGAGGGACTCCGCCCTCCCTGACCCCTGCTCACAGCCCTATGATTCCCCAGATTCAGATTTTCTAAGTTTGTCACTGGCCAGTGAAAACATCCTGAGTCATTGTGCCGGCTCCCTCCAGCCTTCACCCTCGGGGGAGATGCCCAGCTTTCTCAGCCTCGAGGACTGGGATGCACGATTCTGCCCACAAATGATGTCTTTATTCTACCCCGACGGCCCGTGGGGAGCCCTGAACAATGGCTGCTGCCGCCCCCAGTCTGAGCTCAGCTGTTGAACCGAAGCGGCATACACTGCAGATACCCATAAACGAAGCTGGTCCCCCAGGGTGCCTTGTCCGTGCCCGTGCGGCATTTCTCTCTCCTGCTCCAGGAGGGTAGAGAAAGGTTCTCGAGTTCAGACCCCTGTACCTGGGAGGAGCAGTCCTGCCAAGGTGGCGGGGAGGGTTCCAGTTTCATTGTGCGTGGCTTGTCCCTTCTGGGAACTGGAGCCTGTGCATTCTCTGCCAGGAAAGGGAGAGGCTGGAATGGGGACACCAGTCACGTGTAGTTTGCTGTCCACCTGGGTTACTGCCCAGGCGGTCAGGTCAAGGGTCAAGCCTCGAAGGTAGCTGGGCTCCTGGTTTGGAGGCTGCGTGATCCATCGGCCTCCCAGGCTGTTTGCATCAGGGGGAAAAGTGTGTTAGAGGTATTTAGCGAGTGTCATGCTTGCCTTGCTGGGTCAGCACCAACTGGCCTTCCTTATGGTCTCCTCAGTGTGACTCCCTGAAAACCAGGGGTCGCCAGGCCGGGCATGTGTGTCGCCTTCTCTGCCGCTGGCCCAAAGGGTTGGAGTCCCGGGCGTTGGGTTTGGGGCACTTGCTTACAGGAAGACAGGTCTGCCGGGGAAGGGTCTCAGGATGATTTTGGTCCTTCAGAGCACACCGTTGTCTGGGGAGCGACTGAGGCAGGCAGGCCTGATGGAGTTTCTGTTGACAGAGCCTGGTGACTAGAATC
This sequence comes from Equus asinus, assembly GCF_041296235.1. Classification (NCBI taxonomy): domain Eukaryota; kingdom Metazoa; phylum Chordata; class Mammalia; order Perissodactyla; family Equidae; genus Equus; species Equus asinus. The sequence goes on along the minus strand of NC_091808.1, from coordinate 6,492,043 downwards.
TCTCAGAGTGGGTTGAAACTCAGGCGTTCTTTTTGACCCTGGGGGAAATCTGATGAAATCAACACGATACACTCCAGAAATTAAAATCAAATGTGGAGAATGAGTCATCCGAGACAAGGCAGGAGCAGAATTCGCTCGGGAGGCACCAAAGGGCGGGCTTGATGCCCGGTCCCTCCTGCAGGCGGGGTGCAGGCCCCGGGGCACCCTCCTGGGCCAGGGCCACCGGGAGAAGCCAGCACGGCACTGTGCACACTCTGTGGACCAGCACAGGGCCTCTTCCACCCCAGCCATGCCCGTGTTCTGTTGTTTTTCTTGGTTTGTGTTTTAATGGTTCCTCGGGCAGAGCATTGGCAGATAGGCCCGCACAGGAATTCTCTGTGATTCTGGAATCTGAGGAGTGGCAAGTGAGCCAGTGTAGCCGAGGGGCTGTGTGCGGGTTGCCGAGTTTGCCACCAGAATCTGTAAATAATTCTGTCCGGGCACAACGATGTCGTCTGTTCAGAGGCCAACCTCCCAGTTTTTGGGGAGGAGCTAGAAGCAGGCTCTTTTCTCTCTAAATGGATCGGCCTTTATACAAGAAAAGAAAAACTCATTAGTTACGAGTCAGATACGAGGAATAGCTTTCAGGCTGCTTCCCATCTTCTTAGACCTGACTCCCCCCGGGGGGAGCAGAGGGCGGCCTGGCCTCTCCCATCCAGATGTAGTCTGGAGAGCCTGGCGGGTTGGCATGGCTGCTTCAGCCTGCCGTTCTCTGATGTCCTGAGGCCCAACGCTGGCCACCCTGACAGGCTGTGTTTAGCGGCGGGGTGTCCTGGAGAAGTGACCGACCCCCAGGGCCTGTGGGTGAATCCAGACCCTGGTGGAGGGTGGCCCCCCTTGTATGCCAGGCCATCCGGGTATGTCCGAGGTGCCCATCCAGGTAACCCCTCAGTGTTTTAGGAAAATATAACTTTGATTTCCAGAATGGGCTAGGATTCCTAAATTCAGGCTGGTGTCTGTAACGACATCACATCGACCATGGGGGACGGCACTTGACACTTGTTGGGGGTTTGGGCTCTTTAAAGGAGTCTGTCCTAGGGGTACCAACCAAGATGTCTCTGAGGCCTTAGTCTTTGCTTAAATAGAATTCATTTATTCACTCTGTTCAGGTCCATCACAACAGTGGAGACAGAAACAGACTGAGTCCTGTGGCCTCAGGGTGCTTATAGTCTCGTGGAGAAATCAGGCTGGAAACAAAAGCACATGACCTGTCTAGTGTTGGTAAGGAAAGTAGAAAAAGAGGGAGGGGTGAGGGATGTTGCTGTTGCAGATGCCTGTCCCTGCTGATTTGGTGACATTTGAGCAGAGACCTGAAGGAAGTGAGAGATCAAGTCTGCTGACTCTCTAGACAGGGGCCTCCCAGGCTGCAGGAAGAGCGTGTGCAAAGGCCCTGTGGTGGGAGGGAGAGAACTTCAGGAAACGGGGTCAGAGAGCTAGCAAGGACCCATAATGTAGGGCCTTGATGGCACTGCGAGCACACTAAGAGCTAAGAAGCCTTTGGAGGGTTTTGAACAGGGTCCTGACTGACTTTTAAAAACGTCCTGGCGGCTAATTGAGGGGTGGACTGTGGGAGGGCAGAGCTGGACGCCGTGAACCTGGTAGAAAGGAGCCAATTACTGTAATTGAGAGAGGATGGTGTGGAAGTGCTGCTGAGCAGAGGTCGGACAGAGGTTGTGTTCTGCGGGTAGAGCTGCCTGAGGCGGATGGGTGTGCACACATTCTCTCGCGTGCAGGCCCAGCAGATTCGGGGGAAGGGGGGGAGGGGGCCGATGAGGAGGGACAATGGGCTCTGCAGCTGATGATGGTGAAGGCTCGGGAGGAGGTGGGGGCAAACCCCAGAGGTGGGTTTGCACCTGGGGGGGGCGAGATGCCCACCAGCCCTGAAGGGGAGCCCTCGGTGAGCTGAGTCTGAGGTTCAGGGCTCTGTTGTCACCTCATTGGGAACCCGGCCACGTCCACGTGTTCCATGAGGAGCCCAGGCTGCTGGGCATCTGAGTTGATGGCTCCTTAGAGTTTTTCGTAGTGAAAGGGAGATGCACACACGCGCACACACACACACTCACTCACTCACTCATACTCTCATTCCTGACACTAGTCCGAATGTTACTTCCTATTTTTTTTTTTTTTTTGAGGAAGATTAGCCCTGAGCTAACATCTGCCAATCCTCCTCTTTTTGCTGAGGAAGACTGGCCCTGAGCTAACATCCGTGCCCATCTTCCTCTCCTTTATACGCGGGACACCTACCACAGCATGGCTTTTGCCAAGCGGTGCCATGTCCGCACCCGGGATCCGAACCGGCGAACCCCAGGCCGCTGAGAAGCGGAACGTGCGAACTTAACCGCTGCGTCACCAGGCCAGCCCCCAACTTTCCTAATTTTTTTAGTGTTTTATGGAAGGCCTTATGAAACATGTACGTAAATAGGAAGATAGTAAAAGTAATATAACAATAAAAAATAATAATAATAAATCAACAATACATAGGGAAATGGCAAAGAATAAACAGGGAAATGGCGAAGAATAAATACGGAAAATAGTCTAATGTACAGTAAATACACTGATGTCTAGTAATAGTGTAACATACAGTAACACAGAGGATCAGGAACCTTCATGAAATCATTACAAAGCCAATCAGAGCATCGCGTCATTTACCCCAAAATTACTTTTCTAATAAAGCAGGGACTGACTCCAGGGGCGTGGCCCTTGAGCTCAGGGACTTGAACTTGAACTTTAGGCTGGAGGACATTGACTGCAGGTCTGAGGCCAGCACATGAGTCAGTCTGGGAGCTTGCAGGGCTGCGGGGAGGAGGGTGGACCAGAAAGAAGGTGGAGAGAGAGAAGAGAGAGTTTTCCTGGAGGCGCAGGTGAGGGGAGTGCATTCCAGGAGCAGGAGCTGGAGAGTGCTGGGCGCCACTGAGAAGCAGGGTTGGAGGTAAGTGATAAACCTGGAAGGACGGGTGAAAACTCAGGAGCCCAGGCTCTGAGTGTCAGGCGGGAAGTCGGATGTCACTGGTTTAGAAGCAGCAGGCAGCACCCAGAGGGTCTTGAGCTGGCGGAGTGACCTGACCGGGAAGGACAGCTTTGAAAAAGTTAAGGGCCCGTTTGGCACAGACGGTGGAGAAATCAAGGAGGCATCCGGGAGTCAGGAGGAATCAGGGCGCGACAGCCGCTGGCAGGGAATGCCTGGTGAGCTCTGTGGTTTGGAAAGAAATGGTTAGCAAGGCAATAGAGCAGAGAGTGGCTTGTCAGCCGCCGCCTCCAGGAGCATCACGCTGGGTGGGTTGCTCCAGGGATCTCTCCGTGCCCCACTCTGGAGTCCGTGGGGTGCACAGCTTCCCTTCGAACCCTCACCCTCATGCTCTGCGATCTGGGGAGGTTCCAGGAAGAGGGAGCCCTCCAGGCTTGGGCCAGCGGGGACTGGCCGCCCACCTTCTTTGCTATAGAGGAACATCTCCAAGAGGCCGTGGTTGGTGTCGTCGTTTGCACTGACCGCGAATGTGTTGCTGGTGTCAGGATCTGTCCATGCATGGTCTGCCTCTGTCCCAGGAGAAAAAGTAGCCGTTCTGGGGCTTTACACAGGGCATTGAGCACCACCGGACAGAACGTCCCCCATCCTGGCAACGAGACCATGTGAATGAGCGTGTTGGCGCTCAGTGTGAACACGAGGCTTCTGGTCGTCGAGGAATTGGACTTCAGGGCCTCCGCCTCGCTCTGGCTCATAAGTGGCGAGGTTGTGGGGACTACACAGTTGGTAGCTCGTCTGTTCCTTGAATGGTGACTTCTGTGAGGGCATCCTGGTGTTTTTAAAAGGAGTACAGATCTCTTTATATAACTGGTAACACGCTTCTTGTCTCTCACTGGCTCAGGGCCATAACTACATTCCCCATGAAGAATAAACAAAAGCGATGATGGGTCTCCAGCAATTCCAGTGGTGTTCCATGGTTCTGTCTCCTCTGCCACCCCCAAGACCCTGGTGCTCCCCCAGGCTGCCTTCCGGGTAGTGATAGGGGATGCAAAAGTCCCATCACTCTTAAATATTTATCTCCAGTTTTATCTGCTGACCTCTAGATTCTTCTCGTGCTCGCTGGAAAGCTATCTCTGTGTCCTGTGGGTGCCCCAGTGAGCTGTCGGCTACTATGCTGCCAGCCCTGGATCAAATCAGCTCCTGGACTCCACCCAGCTCGTCTATCGAGGACGTGGCTGTCTGCACAGGGCTTTGAGGTGCATGGGGCTTGTCCTGATGTCGCCTCTCCATTACCACATCCGCCTGCATCCCGCTCCACCACCAGCTTTCTCAGGAGCCTCTCCCAAACGGAGTCAGTAGTTTTCAGAGATAATGGCATTGCTGCTTCCTTTGTTGTCATCTGCAGCCATCATTATCTTTCTCCCGCAGAAACCTTCTGTGGCTCCCCAGTCTTCAGGGCAAAGACCCTTCCCCAACTGTGTTCTGGCTCCTACTGACTCTGCCAGCCGTCTTTCCGCTTCTGGCCACACCGGTGTCCTGTGCGCCATCACAGCCGCCCCGCTCTGTCCCGAGACTCCGTCACACTTTAGAACTTGGCATTTCACCTCCTCCAGGCAGCTTTCTGGGCCTCCGCCAGGCAGCTGGTCAGGCTCTCAGGGACCCTCGCTGTTGCAGCTCCGGGCTCCCCCTCAGCAGGGCTTGGGATCCTCAGAAGCAGGGCTGTGCCCAGGTGGGGGGCGGGGTTGAGGGTGGGGGTGCATGGGAGCGAAGGGACTTCCTTCCACTAAGGCCTTGTGATTGTGCCCCTTTTGACCTTTTTTTAAAAAAAATCCTCCATGAAATAATTTCTCCCAGTTGTGAGTGGGAAGTCAGGTAGTGCACGTTCACAAAGGGAGGTGGGATGGCAGAGTTTTGTTGTTAGTGCCCTCAGGGGGATTCTGACTCCCAGCCACCCTGTGGACAGCAGAGTGGAACCCTGCCCGGTCTTTCTGAGCCGTCCTCTCCCCTTCCGGCGCTGTATCAGACAGGGCTCCGCTGCGATACATAGGGCTTTCATGGCCAGTTTTTTCGAAAGTGGGTGGCCAGGTCCTTCTTCCTAGTCTGTCTTAGTCTGGAAGCTCCACTGAAACCTGTCCACCGTGGCTGACCCTGCTGGTGTTTGAATATATCGATGGCATAGCTTTCAGCATCACAGCAACATGCAGCCACCACTGTGTGACAACCGACAGACAGGCGGTGTGGTTCCCTGACCAGGAAATGAACCCGGACTGCAGTGGTGTGAGCCCTGCATCTTGACCACTGGGCCACCAGGCCAGGCAGAAGCAGCCCCCGCTTTTACTCTGGCTCTCCCTGGAAGCGTGGTCAGAATGGACTCTCTGGGAAAACTCCTGGGATCCTTCCTCCTAAAGCACGCCTCTGCTGGGGTGCCGGGGTGTCCTTAAGAGGAAGGCCAGAAGGAGGAGCGTGTGTTGGGGGCTGCAGGGACGTGGGTGCTTGCAGAAGGAAGAGCGTTCTTGTGAGTCCTCGCAGCAGCTCTTGGGCCGGATAGGGAAACCCCCAGGGCCTGAGCAGAGTGTGCACCTGTCACGTTTCACAGCTAAGCGGCATCTCCTCGCTTTACCCTGCTGCCCAACTGCTTTTGCTGTGCCCATCTGCTGTCTCCCGAAAAGACACGGGCAGACCGGGAGTCTTAGGTAGGAACTGTCATTAAATTTGACGGTCCACCTGGCAATAACAGGTCATAGGCTCAAAACCGTCCTAAAGTTCCGCTCTTCCTCCCACCCATCCACAGACGCATCCCATTCTCTCCCTGTGTTGATTTTCTCCAGTAAACGAGACTTAGTCTTTTGGATCCAGAGGCTTTTCATGTCCTCTCACCTCAATAGTGTAGCCTATTGTCGTGCTTCCCTTGTAAAGCCAGGCTGCCCCCAGGTGGCTTTTACCTGTGTCCCGGTGCCCTTGGGGCACCCACACGCCTGGTGGGGTAGAGCCGCCTGGGGCATAGTCACCAGGCCTCTGTGCCCAGCTCCGCCACCTGTGTAGATAGAGCCGCACGGCCACCGCTGCTGATGGAGTGCCGTGTCCCAGGCCCCGTAAGTGCCCCGTCCCCCGCCTGGAGAGTGGGCTCTGGGTGGGGAGGAGACGTGAGTAACTCCATCAGGACCAGGAGGCGAGGCTTCCTTGTGCTGCCCTTCCTGGTCCCAGGCTGTCTGTCTTATCAAGGAGGTTGCATCGTCTCCCAGTGCACAGTTGTCTGCAGAGGAGAGCCGGGCAGGCAAAGGGAGTAGGAGCACACGGTCATACCAGTTGTCACTGTATAGGAAGAGAAGGGAGGCAGTGTGTGATCTCATGTGATTGGGAACCTCCAGGTGCTTCATCCCGTCCTTCAGATAACTCACATGCATGCGAGTGTTGATGCATGAGTCATAAATAGAAGTGTGTGTTGGTGCAGGCTCGATTCTCTCCTTACGGTTCTGGCTTGGGCTGCAGACTGACTGGAGGAGTCCAGGGTGGGAGGCAGGCTGGGAGGGACAGTGGTGCTGGGCTCAGGTTGGGTGTTTTTTAAGGGAAATGTCATCCCCCAGGATGGTGGCTTTGCTCCCACCCCAGAGGGGCAGCCGCTGCTGTCCTGCTCCCTGTGCACATGCGTCCAGCCTGGCCCAGCGTTCAGGACGTCAGGGCCCTGCTCTCCCTTTTCTGCCTGCTTCTCACACACTGTCTCAGTCAGCTCAGGCTGCCGTGACAAAACGCTGCAGACTAGGGGCCTTACACAGTGGGAGTTCTTTTTCTCGCAGTTCTGGAGACTGGGAAGTCCAAGATCAAGGTGCTGGCTGATTTGGCTATTGGGGAGGGCCCGATTCCTGGCTTGCAGACAGCCGCTTTCTCGCTGTGTCCTCATCACATGGTCTAGAGCAGAGAGAGGAGCCAGCTTTCTGGTGTCTCTTGGAAGGGCCCAGATCTGGTCTAACCTTATCCAACCCTAACCACGCCCCCAAGGCCCCATCTTCAAATGCCATCCCGTGGCAGGTAGGAGTATGAGTTTGGAGGGGGGATATGTTCCGTCCATAACGTAGGCCTTCTCTCCAAGAGCGTCGGGTGCGGGAATGCTGCCTCCTGTGGCCTTGGGATGAAACAGAATCCGCCCTGCAGCCACTGCCAGAGGGCCACTCCAGGCCAGGAAGGACTGCGGCTGCTGGTGTCCTGGCTGTGGGGATGGTGGCCAAGGCATGGGGGCCAACTGTCACTGAGCCTCTGCTCCTTGTTCCAAGCCCCTCACCTAGATTATTACCTTATTTATTCTTCACACAGATCGCATCAGGACCACCATCATTACCCCACGTTACAAATACGGAAACTGATCTTGTGTTAAATGTTGAACACACGGTCACTCCCGTGAATGGTGGAGTGCAGAGGCAAACCCCGGTTTACTCGCTGCACGGCTGGCCCTGTTAGCCACGGACGCTGCACGCAAGCCTGGGGACAAGGATGGGAGTGGACGGGCTGTATCATCCCCAGTGCAGATGCGCCACAGAGGGCCCTCCGGGTCCCTCTGATTAATAAAGGTGACATACCTGGGTCAAAAGCCACATTTCAAGCTGTCTTTGGATGGAGCAATTGAGCAACAGGAGACCTCGGGCCAGGTCACATGAACCCAGTTATACTGGGGTGAAATTCACCTGCCCGCCGGTCGCCCTCTGCTCTGAGCACTGCGGGCCAGCTGTGGCCAACTATGGCGGGGCCTGCCCGTCTCTGTTGGAGAGTGTGTGAAATTCACTGCTCTGGAGTTGGCCCCTAGCTGTGCCTTTTCTTGTCCATGGGCCCTGGTGAAGGTCTGCTCAAAGCCAGTCATCTCATCCATCTCCAAGACCCCTCAAATGCCTCGTGCCCCCCTTCCCAGGAAGAAACTGAGGCCTTGGGAGCAATTCTTGTGCTCTTTCCCACGGAAACTTTCTCTTCTGGCTTTTTAACAACACAGCAGCTCAGTAGATATTCAAGGGCTTCATCTGCATAAGTCACACAGAAATACCTTATATACAGGAAGGCCATGTGTATTTTATTTGCTTGTTTACTTGGGGTTCAGGAGTGGCTTAAGGAGGGTGTTGTTAGGGAGCCATCCCCTCAAACCCGCTACAATGAGGCCCTGAGAAGCACTGCGTTGAGTGTGGCTGGCCTGGGGGCCCGAGTCACAGCCTTGGCTGTTCCTAGAATGGGACCAGCCACTCTCTGAACAGACGGAGGTTTATTTACCCTTTCCTGAACCCAGGGGCTTGCAGTGTGGACTGTCCAGATCCTGTTTTGTCCTTCTCATGACCGTAATGAATGGGCTGGCCAGGTGCTAGAACAAATTACATGAACCCCATTGTCCCCCAGGAAGAGAGTGCAGACAGCAGGCCGGGAAACACTGCTTGGGCTGTGCGCACCCAGAGAACTGATGCGATGGCCATAGCACCTGGGGAGTGAGCCCTGCTCTACTCTCTAGGACCGGGAGGAACCACACGGGTCTGTGTGTATCGGAATGGCCTCTGGAAGAAAAAGGATTCCTGCTTCCTGTAAAATTAGTGTTTAACCCACGTTTCACTTGCTTAAAGGAAATTCTTTTTTTTTTCCTCCCCCACCCCCTTTCAGGAAGAAGCACATTGCCAAGTTGACGCCACAGTGTGGCGCGGTTGCTTGAGACAGAAGCTTCAGCAATTGCTGGAATAACTGGAGGAAGAGCTATGAAACCCTAGCAGTTCACCCAGAAAGAGAGATTCAAGATGGCAGCTCAACGGATCCGAGCTGCCAACTCCAGCGGCCTCCCCCGGTGCAAGTCCGAGGGGACCTTGATTGACCTGAGCGAAGGGTTTTCAGAAACGAGCTTTAATGATGTCAAAGGTGAGCTCCTGGGCACAGGACTGTGGCTGAGGGAGAAGACGGGCATTTGCCAAGGGCTCCGAGACCCGAGGACTTTGCTGCTTCAGGGCTGCCAAGTTCCTGTTCAGATAATTAAATCTGAGCTCTGCAAACTTCGTCGCATTACAGATTCAGCCCTGGAACCATTACCACTTGTCTTGTTTGGTTTTGTTGGTGTGTTGGGAGGTTGTTTTGAATTAACCCCTTAGGAATGAAACTTCTTCATACAGAGTACGTTGAGGGAGCCTGGCAGTACAGAAAACTAGGGGAAAGGAGAGTGTGGTAAGTTGAGGCAAGAGTGAAAAGCACTAGTGAAGAAAGGGGGTGGTCTAGGACGGGGGTCAGCAAGCTTTTTCTGGGAAGGGTCAGATAGGAAATATTTTAAAGCTTTATTTACAAAAACAGCCAGCAGATTTGGCCCAGGGGCCGTAGTTTGCAGACCTGGTTTAGAGGTGGCTCCCAGGGTGTAATCGGCCTGGTCTCTGGGTCTGTCTAACAGCCACATAAACTGTTTGGAGGAAACCTATCTTTTGGACACTGAAGTGGATACCACTGGGTCATCTTCTTCCTGGAGCTCCACCCTGCCCTCACCTGGCCATGGTCCTTATCTCATGGGTGCTCCCCTAGTGCTGTGGGCCCCATCATCATCATATCATCATCCTCCTCATCATCAACTGACTGTCTCACAGTGTTTACCATATTCTGTTGAAATTCCCATTGTGCTGCTGGGTGCACAGCTGACCAGTGTGAGCTTTATCTTACCTTTATATCCTTAGCACAGAGTCAGTGCTAAATATTTCTTTCTTTTTTGTGTGTGAAGAAGATTGGCCCTGAGCTAATACTATCTATTGCCAATCTTCCTCTTTTTTTTTTCTCCCCCAAACCCCAGTACTTAGTTGTATATCCTAGTCGTAGGTCATTCTAGTTCTATGTGGGACACTGCCACAGTGTGGCTTGACCAGTGGTGTGTCAGTCCACACCCAGGATCCGAACTGGCGAACCACGGGCTGCTGAAGTGGAGCATGTGAACTTAACCACTCGGCCACGGTGCCAGCCCCCTAAATAAATACTTCTTGAACTAAACTGCTAGCTCCCAGATAAAATCGTGTCCCTCTACCCTGACATACTGGAAATCCTATGTCCATGTTGCTCTCTCTCTGCTCTCTTCTCCCTTCCACTCTGTCCTCAACTTCTTCTTCTTCCTGTCTGTGCTTTCTCCCTTGGGCTCTGAGCAGGGCTTTAAATATTCTTCAAAAGAAAAGAGACCGCCAAGGGAATCGTGAGATTTTATTAATAAGAGCAGCAGAATTATCAGGTGTCGCTATAAAAAATTGAACCATTTATTTTTCATAGTCTGGTAACGGGCTTTGTTTTCTTGGTGTGTAGCCCAGCTAATCATGGTTAAAGCTGGAAGATGGGAGCATAAATTGTGGATTGGGGTGGAGAGCTTGAGATAAGTGACAGAGAGCTAGATTTTTTAAAATAACAATACTGATGTACGAGGAGGGTAATTCCCGGAAGAATACCACAAGACATGCTGGGATGTAATGGGGGCTGGTTGGCTTAGTGGGGTACGATGTGCCCAGAGACCACCCCTGGGACTGTGCTCTCAAGGGGCAGCATGTGGCCCAGGTGGCATTCCAGCCCAGCAGCGTCACAGGCTTCCCAATGGTAAACAGACTTCAAGGTGGGAATTTATTCCGGCCAAAAGATCTCCTGTGAAATCCTCTGCCCCTGATTAATGTTTTGCCTGCATAAGAACTGAGGCACTGAACTTCCTGACACCTAGGGAGGTTTTTTGTATTAAAATCAAGGTGGCTGTGGGCTGGCCCCGTGGCCGAGCGGTTAAGTTCGCACGCTCCGCTGCAGGCGGCCCAGTGTTTCGTTGGTTCGAATCCTGGGCGCGGACATGGCACTGCTCGTCAGACCACGCTGAGGCAGCGTCCCACATGCCACAACTAGAAGAACCCACAACGAAGAATACACAACTATCTACTGGGGGGCTTTGGGGAGAAAAAGGAAAAAATAAAATCTTTAAAAAAATAATAATATTAAAAAAATCAAGGTGGCTGTGATTCTGGGCAACCCTCCCCAGAATTCATTAAGATGGAATTCAGTAGAGATTTTCCTGCATTGCATTGAATGGAAGCCCCAGCCTGGGGTCCCCGGGCGCTCTGTGGCCCTGGACTGATGGAGGCCCCTTCTAGAAGGGAGTTCACACCACTGTCCACTTCCAGGGAGAGCCAGTGGGAAGGAGAGTCATTTCGCACTGGACGGGACTGATCCTGAGTGAGGTCGGTTACCGCTTCCCTTCTAAGGAAAGTCCTTGGACTTTCAAGTAAAACCGTTTTTATTCTTCAGTCTGGGAAAGACTAAAGTGATGAATTGCATTGATACGATTTCTTAGGTTAGGTACAAAGCCTACTTCATAGCTTTGGTTTTTAATTTTAAAAAATAATACTGGAAGGGAATTATTCTGGGGTGACATAATAACTTTTGATGGATTCTAACGAGATTTTAATAGCTGGCAAGCTTTCTTTAATTTTGGTTTGATTTTAATTTTCACCTGACGTTTTCATTAGATGTGTCAAGGAAACAAATGTGGTTATGTTGCTAGAGAGTGTGGCTGGACGACAAAGTGGGAGAGAAGGTCTCATATTATCCCCTGACCCCAGCCTGGCCCCTGTCCCCCTCGAAGGCGGTATCCGTGGGGGATTTGGGTACCACGGATGCTCCAGTCCCTTAGATAAAAAGGCTTAGTATTTGCATATAACCTACGCGCATCCTCTCATCTAATTTAAATCATCTCTAGATTACTTACAATACCTAACACAACGTAAGTAGTCATTATACTGTATTTAGGGAATAATGACAAGATAAAAATGTACAGAGACAACCATCATAGGCCTTTTGGTCCGAGTTTGGCTGAATCCACAGATACAGAGCCGGTGAATACAGAGGGCCAACTGTACTTGGCTATTTTTGTTCACTCCCCTCCCTTCAGTGTCAAGTGATTTCTCTTTGCTGTGATTTTATAGGAGGGCACAGCCAGGGGGCCTTCTCACTTTGCCTTTGGCCAACACCTTGTCCCAGTAACACGGCTGTGACCTCTCTGTGGTAAGCGTGCAAGATGAGCATTCATTCTATGAATATTTGTTGAGCACGTGCTCTGTGCCAGGCCCTCCTCCAGGGGTACCCCTGTGAGCAGAACCGATTCTAATGGAGGTCACACCCTCATGGGGCCATAGAGCCCTCTCCCCCCCCAAAAAACCAAAAGAAATAATGTCAGGTCCATGATATATTGGTTGATGGTAAGTGCTATGGAGAAAAATTAAATGAAGAGGGGAGGGGAGGGGGGATGTCCATTTTAACATCACATTTTGTGAGTTGTTTTCTTGGGCTGAGCATCATTATGCTGAGCACTTTGTCAGCATCATTTTGTTTAATCCTCACCAGGGCCCAGTGAGGAAAGATGGTTTTTCCCCATCATGAAGCGTCTCGGGCTCCCAAGATCACACAGCTTCTCAGGGCCTGGATTAAAAGTCGAGATCTCGTGATCCCGGAGCCAGAATCTCCCCAACACCCCTGATGGAGGGTGGGAGGTAACGGCCTTCGAGGCCCAGGTGGTGCCTTCTACCAAGCACATCTCGGTCACCAGTTCACGTCAATAGAAATTTCCTGCTCTATTTTCTTGCCTTTGCCAAGGAAATGCAATTTAATTTTCATTATTTCCTTTCAGAGGAAAGAGGAACTGGCTGCTGATTTTTTTAGAGGGCTTATTTGATCAAATAGGATACCTTTTGACTTAATATATCAGAGAAGATGTGGGTGTAACCCAACCAAAAATACAGTCCTTTCTTGGCTTGTTTACATAGGCAACTAAAAAAGTTTACTTTTAAATTGTTTGTTACAGGAAGGCAGAATATCGGCAAACTGTAAAACCAGGCACAGTGTGGGGGGTCTAAGGGCTTATTTCCGTCAGGAACAACTTTCTTCGGCCTCTGAACCTACTGTGTCGTGTATAGGAGGGAGAGGACACACAGGTATTTAAATATCCATCATTTTTCAAACCACTTCTTCAGATGACTTATTTTTGCTGTGCCAGTTGCTGTCTGCCTTGGTAACACACATAGTTGAACGCCAAGAACCATAAATTAGCTTGAGTCACTGTTTAAAGTGTTGGGACTTTTCAGACCGCTTCAGCGGTTGTTCAGAAATAATGTGAACTACGCCCAGGCATAAACCTTTGATTTTGAAGGTTTGTGGGAGAGACTAGTTCCGTGTTGTTCTTGTGTTTTTGTTGTTGGTTTTTTTTTTTTTTTGAGGAAGATTAGCCCTGAGCTGACTGCTGCCAATCCTCTTCTTTTTGCTGAGGAAGACTGGCCCTGAGCTAACATCCATGCCCATTTTCCTCTATTTTATGTATAGGACGCCTACCACAGCATGGCTTGCCAAGCGGTGCCATGTCTGCACCCAGGATCAGAACCGGCAAACCCGGGGCCACTTAGAAGTGGAATGTACGAACTTAACTGCTGCACCACCAGGCTGGCCCCTCCATGTTGTTGTTTTGAATGACTGTTTAAAAGAGGTCAAGGGCCAGCCCCAGTGGCCGAGTAGTTAAGTTCAGCATGCTCCACTTGGGTGGCCTGGGTTCAGTTCCCAGGTGCAGACCTACACCACTCGTTGTTGGCCATGCTGTGGTGGCAGCTCACACACAAAAAGAGGAAGATTGGCAACAGCTGTTAGCTCAGGGCGAATCTTCCTCAGCAAAAAAAATAAATAAAAGAGGTCAAAAGAGCCTGACCTCAAAAATCTTATTTGACATAAACAGTTTGAAGACTGGGTTCAACTCAGAAATGTAAGAAACAGCCCTGATCATCAAGGGAACCCTCCCCTCCCTTTAGATATTTCATGTTGAAGGCAGAACATGAAATCACCGAGATTATTTTGGGGGCTCTTCATGTCCAGTCCCTGGTTATGGGCAGTGGGATCACTTAAACTCAGAATGTCACTGTGTTTTCTGAGTAAATCACATTCAGCATCTTTTCTATCCAGTAAGTTAGTTAGATAAAGAAAACTTGGGTCAAAATGAGATGATTAGAAACACAGGGGCGTGTTAACCCTTCCATTATGCTGATTCGCATGTGTGTGGGTGATGGAGAGACTGTCTTCATGGCCGTTCTCCCAACTTGGGATTGAGTGTGGTAAAACAACAATGCTCTCGCAGTCAGGTCATCAGCAGGTGAATCACACCCAAATTTCACTCTGGTCGGTTTCTTTTAGTTACCTGGCTGGCCCGTGGTCCACACCTCGGTGGTGTTTCAGTAGATACCCTTCTCCTTGGTCTCGGACGATGCTCTGCTGTCCCCCGTCGGCCTCGCCCTCACCCTCTGTTTCTCTGTGTCTCACGCAGTGCCTTCTCCCAGTGCCTTGCTAGTGGACAATCCCATGCCCTTCGGAAATGCAAAGGAAGTGATCGCAATCAAGGACTACTGCCCAACCAACTTCACCACCCTGAAGTTCTCCAAGGGGGACCATCTCTACGTCTTGGACACGTCGGGCGGGGAGTGGTGGTATGCACACAACACCACAGAAATGGGCTACATTCCCTCCTCCTACGTGCAGCCCTTAAACTACCGGAACTCAACGTTGAGTGACAGCGGGATGATCGACAATCTTCCGGACAGCCCGGACGAGGTAGCCAAGGAGTTAGATTTGCTCGGAGGATGGACGGATGACAAGAAGGGATCGAGCAAAAGCTACGGTAGCAATAACCCTTTCTGGAATGGGGTCCAAACAAACCCGTTTTTGAATGGGAACGTGCCAGTGACGCCCAGCTTGGATGAGCTGACTCCCAAAAGTACTGTGGATCTGCTGCTCTTCGATACAGGCACGTCTTCCTTCACTGAGTCCAGCTCGGCCACCACAAACAGCACGGGCAACATCTTTGAGGAGCTGCCGACCGCAAATCCGCTCCACGCGGAGCCAGTGGTGAAGCGAGACAACCCGTTCTTCAGGAGCAAACGGTCCTACAGTCTGTCAGAACTTTCCGTGCTCCAAGCCAAGTCCGATGCTCCCGAGTCCTCGGGGTTTTTCACTGGCTTGAAATCACCAGCCCCTGAGCAATTCCAGAGCCGGGAGGACTTCCGAGCCGCCTGGCTGAGCCACCGGAAGCTGGCCCGGTCTTGCCATGACCTGGACTTGCTGGGCCAAAACCCCGGGTGGGGCCAGACCCAAGCGGTGGAGACAAACATCGTGTGCAAGCTGGATAGTTCCGGGGGCGCTGTGCAGCTTCCGGACACCAACATCAGCATCCACGTCCCCGAAGGCCATGTGGCACCCGGGGAAACACAGCAGATCTCCATGAAAGCTCTGCTGGACCCCCCGTTGGAACTCAACAGCGACAGGTGCAGCACTGTCAGCCCTGTGTTGGAGGTGAAGCTGAGCACCCTGGAAGTAAAAACTTGTATCATCTTAGAGATGAAAGTTTCAGCCGAGGTGAAAAACGACATTTTTAGCAAAAGCACAGTGGGCCTCCAGTGCCTGAGGAGTGACTCAAAGGAAGGGTCATATGTCCCCATCCCACTCAGCTACAACTATGGGGACACGGTCCAGGTCCAGCTGGACAACCTGGAGCCTTGTATGTACCTGGCCATTGTTGCCCATGGCCCGAACATTCTCTACCCTTCCACGGTATGGGACTTCATCAATAAGAAAGTCACGGTGGGTCTCTATGGTCCCAAACACATTCACCCATCCTTCAAGACAGTGGTGACCATTTTTGGGCATGATTGTGCCCCAAAGACTCTGTTGGTCAGCGAGGTCACCCGCCAGGCTCCTAGCCCCGCCCCAGTGGCACTGCAGCTCTGGGGTAAGCACCAGTTTGTTTTGTCCAGGCCCCAGGATCTCCAAGTCTGCATGTTTTCCAACATGACAAATTACGAGGTCAAAGCCAGTGAGCAGGCCAAGGTGGTAAGAGGGTTCCAGATGAAGCTGGGCAAGGTGAGCCGCCTCATCTTCCCCATCGCCTGCCAGAACCCCGGCGACCTCTCTGACTTCACCTTGAGGGTCCAGGTGAAAGACGACCAGGAGGCCATCCTGACCCAGTTTTGCGTCCAGACCCCTCAGCCCCCGCCCAAAAGTGCCATCAAACCGTCTGGGCAGAGACGGTTTCTCAAGAAGAACGAGGTCGGGAAAATCATCCTGTCCCCGTTCGCGGCCACCACCAAGTACCCGACTTTTCAGGACCGCCCCGTGTCCAGCCTCAAGTTCGGCAAGTTGCTCAAGACTGTGGTGCGACAGAGCAAGAACCACTACCTGCTGGAGTACAAGAAGGGCGATGCCATCGCCCTGCTCAGCGAGGAGAAGATCCGGCTGAAGGGGCAGCTGTGGACCAAGGAGTGGTATATCGGCTACCACCAGGGCAAGGTCGGCCTCGTGCACGCCAAGAACGTGCTGGTGGTGGGCAGGGCCAGGCCCAGCTTCCTCCCCGGGCCCGAGCTTCGCACCTCGGTGCTGCTGGAGCAGATTCTGCGGCCCTGCAAGTTCCTGACCTACATCTATGCGTCCGTCAGGACTCTGCTCATGGAGAACATTAGCAGCTGGCGCGCCTTCGCCGACGCCCTGGGCTACGGCAGCCAGCCGCTCACTTTCTTCTGCCGGGCCGAGCTGGACAGTGAGCCCGAGCGGGTGGCGTCCGTCCTGGAAAAGCTGAAGGAGGACTGTAACAACACGGAGAACAAAGACCGCAAGTCCTTCCAGAAGGAGCTCATGATGGTGAGTGCCTGCGGGCTTTGGATTCCAGGGGGCTGGTGCTCCATCCGGTCTTCCAGCCTTTCCCGGGTACACGTGGTGTAGCAAGCCCTAGGACCGGTGTCCAGGCTCATCTCCGCTCCCTGAAAGGCATGAGCGGGGGTTTAAGGGTGCCCTGGAGATTGGTGTTTATGTGGGACCCAGAGGGGCCCCCAGACAGATCAGGAGCGAGCATGGTTCAGGTCTCTTCCCTCTGAATTTAGGAGCCCCTCCGAGGTCTCAGAATGGATCTCTGCATGCCCAGTGAGGGAGGGGGAGCAAGGGGGCCTAGTGCTCCGGCCGCCTCTGTTTAGATCTCTTGGGAGAAGATCCCTGCTTTCATCAGATTCCTAATGGGATGGACGATTCAGAAGTTTTAAGAACCACTGCCCCAAAGTCTGTCTTACTTTTGTGGTTTCTCTCTCCGTGTCTGCTTGCAGGTTCCGCCATCTCTCTGTACTGTTGTTTTCTCTTCTTCCTTCTTGGGTGTGTTTGCTTGGGGGCGACAACAGCCTTTGTTTGCCAGCACAACTGGGAATTGGAATCCTGAGAAGCTAAAGGGGGGGAGGTTGGTGTCCTGCCACAGATACGCCCCGGCCCACAAACCAACGAGGAAGCATTTCCTGGACCGTTTGAGGGCCTCTAACAGGCCCCTGGGACAACAACACTTTTACCTGTTAGTTATGATGTGGGCTCAGCCAGCCGAGGAGTCAAAAGAAAGATTTCTTGGACTCTCAAGGTCTGGTAGTAGTGCTCTTTTATTTAGAGAATAGCATGGGGACAGCACCCATGGGCAGTGAAGAGCTGCAGACTTGGGGACAGGACCCATGGGCAGTAAGAGCTGCAGACTTGGGGACAGGACCCATGGGCAGTGAAGAGCTGCAGGCATGGGGTCAGGACCCAGGGGCGGGAAGAGCTGCAGGCATGGGGACAGGACCCAGGGGCAGGGAAGAGCTGCAGGCATGGGGACAGGACCCATGGGTAGTAAGAGCTGCAGGCATGGGGACAGGACCATGGGCAGTGAAGAGCTGCAGGCATGGGGTCAGGACCCAGGGGCGGGAAGAGCTGCAGGCATGGGGACAGGACCCAGGGGCGGGAAGAGCTGCAGGCATGGGGACAGGACCCAGGGACGGGAAGAGCTGCAGGCATGGGGACAGGACCCAGGGGCAGTGAAGAGCTGCAGAGATGGGGACAGAACCCAGGGGCAGTGAAGAGCTGCAGGCATGGGGACAGGACCCATGGGCAGGGAAGAACTGCAATGGGTTGAGGGTAGGGCTAAATTTATAAGGCGTAGATCTGTAAGTTATTTCTTTACAAGACAAAGGAAAGATCATGTTAAAAAGTCACTAAATTGGTGGCAGTGCAGGTGGGGTCTGGTTATCGGGTGGTCCTCTAACTTTGGATGGGAATCAGGTCAGGATGTCCTGTGCTTCCCGGAGGATGACGAAGCTCGGTATGTAGGGCAGGACGCCTTGGGCTTCTCTCCCTGGGGCAGCCTTGATCCTCATCAGTTAGGTTCTGTAGCCACCCTGGAGTCCTGGTTCCCTTGGGGAAGCTCACTCATGTCCTTCTCTTGGCACCCCGCGTTGAGTCTGTGCTAGACTCCCTCCGTCGACTTGTTGCTGTGATAGCAGCTGGCTCAGTCCCCTTTCCTGTCCTCCTGAGAGGGACACGGCACCAGTGTTTGTTCCTGTGGGAAAACCTTTGTGACGTGCTGTAGGTTTTTCTTCCTTGTTCCACTGACTCCAGACAGCCCTGGTCACCTGCTGACTTTTGAGACGTGTGACCCTCAGCACCCCCGGTCTTTCTGCCACTTCTGCTCCCATCCCTCCACCCAACACCTGCCGTCCCGTGTGCCTCCTCTGGGAACAGAGGAGCCAGGTGTGAATCCATGGGAGTCTGGATGCACGTGTTGACACAGGTGTGCAGCTGAGGTTCATTCATCACACACACGCTTCTCGGCCCCTCCCTGGAGAGACACACAGTCCACTGTTGCAAGAAGCATGCTTTGCAACCCGTAGGGAGCAGAGCATGAAGAAAGACCCCTTGACAATGACTCATAATAATATATGAAGTGCCAGGCGCAGGGAGCAGAGTGAGAGCCTGACATTGCCCAGAGGAGGGAGAGTGGAACTGAAAGGGGCGAGTTGAGGGGTGACCTTGGCCACCAGGAGGTCTTTGGGGCATTGATGATGGCAGCTTCAGCGGGAAGAAGTGGGATCGTCCTGGCCAGAGGGTAAGCAGAGACCGAGGGAGCTAGCGGGGAACCTGCCCTGGGCCCTAGGTGTGGTCCCCCACGGTGATGACTCATGTCCCTCCCTTCAGGACTTGACTTCCTGGCCTGCCTGTAAAATCAATTCCTGGAAGCTTGTGTCCAGCCCGCGGTGGTGGCCCCCTCTGCTCCGTGGAGGGACCCCGAACGGCGGGCACGGGGTGCGCTTCCCCCAAGCTGGGGTTCTCCATCGATTTTGGAATTCGGTGCTTTTTATGGAACATAAGCGATATCGATTGTTCCTCCGTTACAGCTAAAAACACGCTCACCTTGAATGGGCAGAGGTGAAAAATGAAACAGCAGCTCCTTCCCAGCCGTGGAAAAATAATGACCCAGCGGGTGGCTTTGATTTCCATTTCTTCCTCATTCTTTTCAGAAGACTTAAGTAATGGCTCTTTTTATTCAACTTGGCGAGCTTCCTCTGAGAGCACGTTTTTCCCCTGGCTTTCTTGGGTTAGTTGGTGTGACAATGGGGGTCTGTGTCTGGGACCCTCTCCCCACCTCCCCTGCGAGGCCCACGCCCACCCATGACTCCCCGATTCCCAGGAGGAGGAAATGAAACTTGACCTTGGCAGAACATTGCCCTGAGGCAGGGTTTGGTATGCAGTAACAGAGTGAAACTGGTTTTGCAATGTTTTCTCTCTGTCTCTCTCTCTCTCTCCCATTGGTTTAACCGCCCCCTCTCCAGCCCTGTCACAGCCAGACCTCCAGACCAGCCCTTCCCACCCCTCTCATTTTGAAGAGAAGTTTCTGTTTCCTTGGTTTGGAGACAGTAATTCAATGAATGAGAAGGGGTGAAGGTTTAGGACAGTAAATTTGCAGGGAGATGGGAATGGACAAGGCATAAAAGCTGAGTCGTTTGTCTCTCCACTGCCATCAGAATGGGGTCTGGCCCCTTTCTCTGCCCCACAGCCCCTGCAAGACCTGTCCCGCCCATCTCACACCCCTGGGGGCCCACATGTGCTCCCTGCACACTAGCTCTTCCGGCCGTATCTCTGTGTCTTGAGCACACCCAGCTTGTCACTGCCTCCAGCCTTTGCACGTGCTGTTCCCTCTGCCTGGAGCTCTCTTCCCCCCAGTTTCTGTTGGCTGGCTTTTCATCTCCTTCAGGTACCAGCTCCAATGTCATCTTGTCAGACCTTTCCTACAGCCCTCGATCAAGCAGCCTCGTGCCTCTGGGTCACTGCACCTCGTCATGCATACTGTTGTCTTCATGGTGCTTTCTCGCATCCGAAATGGTCTCGTTTACTTGTACTCATGTTTCTTGTTATTACCCTAAATGGTGCACGCTCCACAAGAGAAGGACCCTGACACTTAGGAAACACTCAGCTATTTGAGGAACGAATGAGCGATGGATGCAGGCTAACCCTGGCCTGGACGCAGGCCCCCGTGGTCAGACCATGCTTCTGTCCTTTGGCTTCAGTCCCTCTTGCATCATTTGAGTGCATATTTTCAGCATCAGAGCTCGTCCTGGAGGCATCTTATGTAACCATACGGGCTCCCTGGGCCTCTGCCCGCCCTTTCTCACCCACGGTGTGTGACCTCAGTCAGAGAATGTCCCTTCTGTCCCCAGGCCTCCTTGCTCTCCAGTGAAGGAGGACAGCCGTCCAACACCAGTGACACCCCCTGGACCATGTTGAAAGTTGGGGGAGGGGTGGTGCTGGGCTGACCCCGAGGAGTGTAGGGTGGACAGGGCAGGGCCCCTGGGGGTCTCTGATGAGCTGGTGGGTGTTGTGTGTGGGAGAGATGATGGAATGGGCCCCACATATTTGAATGGGGATGACTGGATGGCAAGTACATGGCCGCAGCTTCTAACACAGAGCAAGGAAGAGCCGCCACAGCCAGGAACGGTGTCCGTACTCGATCCTCATTAACCGCTTCTTCGGTCCTGCTGTGTGTTTCGGGGCGAGGCTGGGTGCCCGGCTTTCGAAGAACACGGGCCTTTCACTTGAGGAAGACTCTGCGTGGACAGTCACAGGAGTGCAGGCCGGACTTGCAATGGGCCCAAGGAGAAGGGCCTCCTGGGTGTGGGTGCCCTAGGCGAAGGCACATGGGGGCTGATGCCAGAGGGATGTGCAGGAGCTCGCCCCCTGCAGAGGGGCTGTCAGGTTAAAGGACAGTGTGGGCAAGGGCCGAGGGTGTGGAGGGGCATGGGATGGGGCCAGAACCAGAGGCCCGGAGGCTGGAGGCTGCGTGAGTCCAAGGGCTTGGTGATATGGGATGACGGTACATGGGTGGTGGGATAGCGGCACGGAGCCACCTGGCCAGATGATGCTTGCACTTTGTTCCATGGGCACTGGGGGTCCATGTTTTACAGGGGGTGAAGGGGAGTCAGGGTGGATCCAGGTGTGTCCCTGTTCCCTGGGAGTCCATCTGTGACCTGCTCCTTGGGGGTCCAGGTGTGTCTCTGCTCCTTGGGGGGGTCCAGGTGTGTCCCTGCTCCTTGGGGGTCCAGGTGTGTCCCTGCTCCTTGGGGGATCCAGGTGTGTCCTGCTCCTTGGGGGTCCAGGTGTGTCCCTGCTCCTTGGGGGTCCAGGTGTGTCCCTGCTCCTTGGGGGGTCCAGGTGTGTCCCTGCTCCTTGGGGGGTCCAGGTGTGTCCCTGCTCCTTGCTGCCTCCCAGTCTCTGACCCACCAGGTGGCAGTCAGTGGAGTGCCCCCCTCTGAGTGTCGTTCCCTCAGAATACGTCCCTCAGGACCCCTGGGAATGGACGACCTAATTTCCATACTCACTCGTGAATTTACTGTTGTTAAGGTGACAAGTGGGCAGTTCGTTTTTTAGCAAAGGTCAGAGGTGAGAGGTCAAATCGAAGGGCTGCCGGGTTAGGAACACCCTACAGGCTTGAGCGTAGGTCCCCTGGCCGTTTGCCTCCCACGTGATTTGAAGCCGGGCGCACTCTGCAGCCAGCCCTTCCGTTCCTGGTGGGCAGCATGTTCTTCCCCACTCCTGGGCAGTAGGCGTTGCCTGGCTCGTTGGATAGAGGCTCTCTGTTTGTTTTCTAGCCGTGTGCACATCTGTGTTGCCCTTTCTACCTTCAGGGGTCTTCGGATTGTCCCATCTGCCTTGGCTTCTCCAGGTTTTGTTTTTTCCAGAATGACAGTCATCCTCCTTGATGTTTCTATTTGTAAAGACAGTGTACGCTTTCTGCATTGGTATCTGAGCATCCTGAAGAGCGAAAGCCGGAGGCAGAGGCCCCCAGCCCCACCTCCCAGGGGTAACCTGCCGGCAGTGCAGGGTGTAGACGCTGCAGCTATGGTCCGGTTCCATGGGGTTTTGCCACACGGGCTGTCCCGTGCTTTGTCTACTGGAGGGTGAGTGTCGGGAGCTTTCTGTGCCTGCCGTGGAGGCCTGTGGGTCTGCAGTGTGGGAACGTGCTTCTGTCTCACCATTCCAGATGCTCTCCTTGCTCTTGTGTCTCTGCCTGCTTGTCCACGTTTGCTCCGTGACAGTCTTCTGCAAGCTGTAGGCCCACTGTGGAGATTTGAGAAGCCATCTGTTGGCTACTTGGTATCCAGTGCCCCTTTGGGGAGAGCAAGGCCCGAGAAGGACAGAAGCATTGCAGAGTCCTGCAGGTGTCAACGCTGTTACTGCGGTGACTGGACTCAAGGTCCCCCGTTGGTGTGTGTCCAACCTCCTCGCTGTTGTTAGCTAGCCTTGGGTTTCGATGTCGGGGTTTTCGTTTTGTTTAATGAAGGAGAGAGATCACAGAGTATCTCCTTTGGTTTTAGGCATTTTACTCCTTTAATGCTTCTTCTGATCTACTTTGTGGAAAACAGATTGGTGTGTGTTTGTACCGTGAATGATGACAACACCGAGGGGAGAAAAAGGATTTGGCTCAAGCTGTCGAACTGTGTAGATTTGAGTGTCACCGTCTTGTGAGAGTGTGTGTCTTCGGAGGGTGGCAGACCGAACCCCAAAAAACCCAGTTTTCTAAGAACTGGAATTGTTTTCATTCAACAACATGCTTTCCATGGAAGAGATTATTCCCGATTTTGGGGATTACGTCTGGAACGAGACGCACAGTCTTCGTTCTCGTGGTGTGGAGGGAAGCAGAGTCAGCTGGAGTTGGAGAAGGAGCAGTCAGGGGTGTGGGCAGACTTTCCTGAAGGTTGGAGGCCAGCTGTCAGAACTGGTCCTGGGACCACCACCAAGGACGAAGCCATTGGCGGCCAGGAGTCATTGGTGATGGCCGTGGCCAGGATAGAGTCACGTAGTCGGGGGAGGGAAACCAGAGTGCTCTGGGCTCTTGGGAGAAGTTTCTCTGAGTAGGGAAAGTTATCGTAGGATGCAAATCAAGGGAGGGTGGTTGTTTTTGGGAGGGGAGGGTGTGAAATAAACACCAAGAGCCTTGAAAGCAGATCAGGGAGAGCTGACAGCTGGAGAGAATGGTGTGGAGGGATTCTCTGCGAATCAGGAGAAAAACCACCTTATTCCCCAAAAGAGGGGGCAGTTAGCTAAACGCTCTGCGTTTAACTAGCTTCCTGGGGGTTCCTGCTAGGTAGCCCCAAAGCAGGACGCTCTGCTGCTAATATGAGAGGCTTGCCTTTCCGATGTTCGAACATCTCAGGAACAGAAGCGTGGGTGGAATGAACATACAGCAAAACCAGAATTATACCTTACTGTATTTAAGAGTATCTCTTAAAACAGGGGCTGGCAGACTCTGGCCTGTGGGCCGCCTGCTTTTGTAAATGAAGTTTTACTGGAACGCAGCCGTGCGCACTGGTGTCTGTCTTGTCTGTGCTGTTTTCACGCCGCACCGGCAAAGTCGGGCAGTTGCCACAGAGACCATATGGCCCACAAAGCCAAAAATGTTTCCTGTCTAGCCCTTTATAGAACAAGTTTGGTCGCCCTGACTGAAGTCATAGTCCATTCAAGTTAGTGAAATTCCAGCCAGAGTCAGCCACAATTGTGCCTTATTTCGTTGGGTATTTTCTGCGTACTTGTGTGCATGCAAAAATCAAAAGGGGAGCTAGCTACGGGGAAGACATTCCCAGAGCCAGAACCTCCTGCTGTGAAATTTTCTACTGCTAAGAGTTGGTGGGCACCCAGAATTTACCCTAAAAGATGCATAAAGTGCCCCTTGGCAATGGTGTGGACAGCTTTGTGACAAACGAAACCAGTGATGGCTCAATAAATTGTGTAAGCAGAGCCGAAGTTGTCGATGAAAGACGCCTTCATCCCTCATCCATCTGTGCTCTCCATTCTAGCAGTTCAGGGCCAGAGAAAGTGGTTTGCTTTTCTCAGGACCTTTGGGTCCTGCGCCCAGTGCCCTTGGGGAGAGAGCCATGTTCATCGCTCCTGCCAGGAATGAGCTGGATCAGAAGCAGGTGACTCTGGTGTGTTCTGTGAGAAATCGAGGCCTCCTCCAGAGCTGGGCAGCTGAGACGCAGGCACCCGTTGGCCTTGTGTGCTGGGAAGCCATGAGCAGACACTGAGTGGACACTGAGTGACTTATTGTCGAGCCCTGTGGTCGTCCAGTACGCTTGTCGGGACAGCTGGCGTGGCTGGAGGAACCCTGTCTGCCTCAGTGTGTCTGGCGCTTCACCCGCACCAAAAGAATTTAAATCCGAAATTCTACCAGTTTTGTACACGCCCCTCCCCATACACGTAAACACATAACGTGTACGCTCTTTGTGTCTTCTGAAGCACAAATCTAGTAGACGCTTAATTTTTTTAAAACAATTTCATTCGAATATATCACAATGCACATTGAAACAGATCATTTTCTGAAATATGTAAAGTTGAACCGAGCATAATCCAGACTAGTATTTTGTTTGGTTCACTTCCTGGCGTCATGTGGTGCCCACAGGATTGGAAAGGCCATGGGCCTGGGCGCCGAGAAATCTGGATCTGCGTCCGCCACTGTCGCTTTGAAACAGACACCGCGGGGCCCACACAGTGGCTTTGAGCTGGGGGCTGGCTGCCTGGAGGCAGAGCTGGCTCCGCCACTTGCTAGGTTGGGAGCCTCTCACTTCACCTTCTCTGGGCTTCATCTGCAAAATGGGGTGAGCTCAGTACCTGCTTCATAGGGCTTCCGAGGCGTGGATGGGCCCCGGGCCCTGCTCACAGGAAGCACCAGGTAATAGTAGCTTATTCAAACAAACAGAACAGGAAAGGACCACGTGGTCCTCAGACTCCCTTCTGGCTAACCACGTTTGTAGCTGGTTGCAACCTCTCGGATCCAGGACAGCGTCCGATCGATCTGTCACCATCACTCATGTTTTAAGTTGCAGAGATTGACCTGCCAGGACATCTGCCTAAGTGCATTCAGAGACTCACCATTCCTTCGTTTTATTAAATAAGTATCAAATGTAGATTAGAATCCTCAGCCTGAAATAGCTGTGCCCTTTAAAATAAGCAACGTGGCAGATTGTAACTGCACGAGCTCTGACTCAGGGCTGCCCGCCATCTTCACAGAGTGTTCGACAGATTCTCACAGAAGCTGCGTGTTTGGCTCAGTTGGGGGTGGTTTGGTTGGTTTGTTTTTAACACTTTGGAATGACACTTGAAGTGACAACATCAGGTACCCGGACAGAGGGCAAAGGGACAGAAAGAACCCAGGCCTGATGACGTTTTCTGCTCCTAGCATCTCTTTGGTCTCATCCTCACCTGTCCCAGGGCCCAAAGGAGTTTCAGACACTGTCCCTAGGGGTCCTCACCTTTCCCGGGAAGCCGAGTCTTTTCCCGTGGTTGGGGTGTAACCGGAGAGTGTGCTGGACGGCAGGGGCTTTGTGGATGAGATTGGGGGGTGACACACGCCTTCTGTGGCCCAGGAGAGTCTGATTTTCACCACACCCGCTCTCCCGCCTCCCTGGGGCTCCCACTGGGTGATATCCTCCTGGCCGGCTTGAAGCCACACGCCCACCATGCTGACCTCATTTGTAATTAGGATCGTGCCAGACCCACTTGGAACAGTCATGTAACCTGGGGTGGCGAGCGTTGACATCTCACCGTGTGCAGAGCAGTGGGCCCGCTGATTTGATTTCCTTTCTTTAAGCAGGTTAGTGTGACCCCAGCCTGGGGTCGCACAGAATACTTTGGGCTGTTAAGTCCTGTGTTGGAAACCTGTCTGATCCAGCCCGTTTTTCGCGATGGGTAATCGAGTCCCAAGGTGGCCACGTGCTTGTCGGGGCCAAGCAGGGCCTTGGGCACGGCTGTCTGTCCCATTGCTTCCTTCCCAGGGTGACAGGCATTCGTTTCTCTCCTGGGTCCCCCCATAGTTAGTAATCCCTGTCCTAAAGACACACTAGAAAGTTCTTGCAGCATTGACGAGGGAGCAATCCTTTTGTTTCCGGAAAGTGTTTCTTGATGGCCTGCCCTCAGCGTCAGCCTTGGCCTTCTCTGTTCTCTTTATCCTCTGCTCCGCACACAGCCTCAGTTTACCTCCGAAACCTGAGTTCCAGATCTCAGTCTGAGCTCCCAGCCCCAGCCTGAGCACACGCTCACATCTCTTCTGCCCGTTGGAAGTCCCCATCTGGCCAGTGTCAGCAGCACTTCACCCTCAGCTGTCCAGCTCTTCATCCGGTCCTCCTCCGAGGCCCAGGCCCTGCTGTCTGTCTAGGCGAAGGGCCCACTCTGTCTCCAGTTGCCCCACTGGGAGTGGGAACAAGATGAACCATCATCGAGGCTGGCCCGGTGACGCAGTGGTTAAGTGCTCACGTTCCACTTTGGCAGCCCAGGGTTCACTGGTTCGAATCCCGGGTGCAGACATGGCACCGCTTGTCAAGCCATGCTGTGGCAGGCATCCCATCTATAAAGTAGAGGAAGATGGGCGTGGATGTTAGCTCAGGGCCAGTCTTCCTCAGCAAAAAGAGGAGGATTGGCAGCAGATGCTAGCTCAGGGCTAATCTTCCTCAAAAATAAAATAAATAAATAAACCATCATCATCTCCACTCACCCTGTGTGTTAATGTCCTGGGGCTGCCATGACAAAGTAGCACAAACTGGGTGGCCCCAAACAGAAATGTATTCTCCCACAGTTCTGGAGGTGTCTGCAGGGTTGGCTGCTTCCGGAGGTTCTGAGAGGGGAATGTGGTCCAGGCCTCTCCTCCAGCTCCTGGTTGCTCGGCAATCCTTGTGGCTGCATCACCACCATCTCTGCCTCCATCCTTGCGTGGACTCCTTCCTCTCTCTCTATATGTCTGTTTCTTTCCTTATAAGGACACTAGTCATTGGATGAGGGGTCCACCCTCATCCAGTGGGACCTCATTTTAACTAATTGTATCTGCAAAGATGCTACTTCCAAATCCGGTCACATTCTGAGGTCCCAGGTGGAGGGAGGACACTATCAAACCCGGTACAGCCTGCAGACCATTGCTTTTCCTCCATCCTATGGGCCCTGCGGTGCTGGAGCTCAGGGGACGTTTTATAGGCCTTAGCACTCAGAGGGTACAGAGCACATTGCCCCAGCGTTGGGACTCTGCATGAAACCGGAGCCTGCCCTCTGCTCTGCCTCACGGTCTGCTCCTTCCTTCTCAGGCCTTACTGAAATTGGACTGCCAGGGCCTGGTGGTCAGACTCATCCAGGACTTTGTGCTGCTGACCACCGCAGTCGAGGTAGCGCAGCGCTGGAGGGAGCTGGCGGAGAAGCTCGCTAAGGTTTCCAAGCAGCAGATGGACGCGTACGAATCTCCACACCGGGACAGGAACGGGGTCGTGGACAGTGAGGTGAGCGGGGCCGCCTCCCCTCCACCTGGAGGATGCAATCGCAACAAGTACCACTTGGTAGCGTTTGGATGGGGATAAAGCGAGTCGCCTTGAGAGCGGGTGCCCAGCACACGGTGGGCTCTCTCCAGGTGGGGCCGGTCTCATCCTTCTTAGATCATTGTGAGTCCTGGCTCTGCTGGTGGCCAGGCCGCTGCACCTGGAAATGGGCAGTTGGAACAGCGTCAGAGGAGCTGCCCTGCCCGCCCTTGCTAATCCTGCTCTTAAATCACCTTCAGTCAGAGTGAATAATGCATGAAGGGAGCCCTTTGTGATGGGTGCTGGGCGGGTGTCTGCCTGTCGCTGTGTTGGGTGAGCACCTGGCATGTCGGGCGACGTTGCCCGGCAGTGGTCAGATTCCTGCTCAGAGAGTCGTTTGTATTTCTCTCTTGTTTGTGGAGGTCACTTTAAGCTTCTGGAAAGACAGTTCAGGCTTAGGAGACCGAGGAAGCAGGAAGTCCCAAGAATAAGGGTGTCCTTTATTAACACGTGCATTTCTGAGTAAATGGCACAGCTAGATAGGGCCGCAGGGACTGTAAGGGGAGAAATCACCTTTCGGTTTGTCCAGACACCATTTGCTATATAACTGCTCTCGGCACAAAACGTGTTCTTCTCTCTGAAACTGTGCTGGCCCGGGGCACAGAAGGTTCCACCTGTTTCTTTGGGTTTGTTTCACGGGTGAAAGAGTAGCATAAATATGAGCAAAGGACCTGGAGCAGATGATGAGATCAAAACTCTCACTGTCCCCTACTCTTCTTCCCTTCTTCCTCCTTTGGTTTTGGACGACTCCACTCTCCAGGCCATGTGGAAACCCGCGTATGACTTTTTACTAACCTGGAGCCACCAGATCGGGGACAGCTACCGGGATATCATCCAGGAGCTGCACATAGGCCTGGACAAGATGAAGAACCCCATCACCAAGCGCTGGAAGCACCTCACAGGGGCTCTGATCCTGGTGAACTGCCTGGACATTCTAAGAGCGGCTGCCTTCAGTCCTGCGGACCATGACGACTTCGTGATTTGAATGGGTTCCCTCCCCTCCGCTGCGGATCTGGGGCACGCGCCCTTGCCTGGTCTCGTTCCAGTCACATGGAACTGGGGAGGGAGGGAGGGTCAGCTGCTTAGACAGACCCCGGGTCCCTCCAGCTGGACCCACGCCCAAGGACCAAGCACACACGATGCTCCACCCGCCTCCTCCATCGCGGAGGGGAGGCCTGAAGGGAATTTCTACTGCAGGTTGTTGCCAATCAAATAGCTTTCTATTTGTTAAGTATAAATTTAAATTTAAAATCACTTTTTTTAAACTATGGGGGGAGGGGGCCTATGAGAAAAGCGGTATCTAATTTTTTAATGGACCATAAAGGTAAAAAAAAAAATCCACTTAATAGGAGCAGATGCTGTGGAGGTTTTTATGTGATAGAAAGACCTTTTTAAATTATGTTACAGATGTATATATGTATTTAAGGGTCATCGGGGGCATTTCTGATTCCCAGACATACTTTGCATTTCAACACTTAGCAAGGAAACACACTTATTCAAGTGTTGGGCCTTTTTGCTCCAGACTTGGTAAAAAAAAAAAGTGGATCCAGTAGGAAACTTGGTTTTGCAGGAAATGAGTATAGTTCACGCCCATTCTTTCTGAGGATGTCTGGGTCCTGCTCTCCCCTCTTATTTTTATTCTCTTCCGTACCTTCGCCCCATATTGCAGGAAATGGTTAGACACGGCAGCTGTCGGCAGAGTTAAATCCAACAGGAGCAGTTAGGTGTCCTTGAGAGGAGAGGGCAGCTGGGCGTTGGCATTCTTTATAGCCCCTGCCTGTGTGTGGCTAGTCATTCAGAAGAGCAGTGCCATTGGAGTCAGGTGGCCCTGCATCTCCAAGAGACCACTGTCGTGTTTCTCCCTCGGGGCAGGGGAGCACTTCCTGCAGAGCTGACGCCATCTCTCTGGGCATGAAGGAATCTTTACCGCAAGGGACACCCCATGCTGATGTGCAAAGGGGCCTGCTGCCATTTGCCAAACTTTCCACTTCCTTCCATCCAAAAAGAAAATTTTTTTTTTTTTTGAGGAAGATTAGTCCTGAGCTAACATCCATGCCCCTCTTCCTCTGCTGTATATGTGGGATTCCTACCACAGCATGGCTTGCCAAGCAGTGCCATGTCCGTACCTGGGATCCGAACCGGTGAACCCCGGGCCGCTGAAGCGGAACGTGCGCACTTAACCACTGCGCCACCGGGCTGGCCCCTATTCCATCCAAAATTTAACCCCCCTCCCTTCCTGGGATACCCATGTCTCCTTGGAAATAAATAGTATAGGGAAACCTTCTTTTTTTCTTTCTTTCTTCAATATAGAGATTATCTGAGCAGGATGAATGTTTTCTGAAAATGAAAATGTTTCCCACATAACTTGCTGGACTTGACAGAGTTGTATTAATAATCTTTACAGTTGTGGGTCAGCTTGCGGTGTTAAATACTGTGATTGCCTTGTAGTTGTGGCATCCCGGAAGGGAGTGAGGGGCAGAGTGGAAGAAAGATCTGGCAAGTCAACAGTTGATCCCCAGGGATGTGCCGGGACACGCGCTGTGCTTGTACCGAGTGATGTTGGACCATGTGGGATTCCTGAATCTTCTCTAAATCTGCTTTCTTGAAACATGTTAATTACTTAGTCTAATCAATGTCTAATCCCTGATGGGGCTAAAACATTCTTAATGTATCTATTGATTCAGAGACTGGAGACCAACTGGCTAGAAAAAAAAACAGCAAAAACACTACATATTTTATGCTGCAAGAACCAAGACACACAACTCCCCATCACGACACGAAGTAACCTTAAATTCTGCTTCTCAACCCTCCGTCTTCATTCTTCCCAGAGATCATCTCCTACCTTTTCCCCAAAGAAGAAACAAAACCAGTTGCACCTTAAAACCATGGATATTTTTCCTCAGGGGCTTTACATAGTTTCCTATGCAACGTGTCTTGTAGCACAAGTGAAATTCTACAAAAGTTGCAGTAAATTTTATTTGGATATTTTAAACTATTGAGTGTGTGTGTGTGTTTTTCTATACCCAACCAGGCTTTAAATAAAGCAAAAGTAAAACTAGTGTTAATAGCTGTGCATAGAACAATGGCTCCCTCCCGAAACGGTCATCCCTGGCTGACAGTGTGACACCAGATGATCTGTTTTCTTGCTATTCATTTAATTGCTCTAGGAACAGGGGGCTCAGTCATCACTGACCAGTGGGAACTGGTGTTGCCCAGAGCGCCCCAAACGATGCGAGTGGATGGCTTCCCTTTTTCTTGGCCCTGTGAACCTGGAACTGGCAATCCAATCCTCCGACTCACTGTTTAGCACTGAGCTGTTTCTGTGGGTCGGCCATCGTCCATTGGGTGCCAGCTGCAGCAAGCAGGACTCCCACGGGCGCTGCCCTCACTGTGCCCTGGGAATATCCTGTTGTCAAGGCGGAGAACAGGGTGGACAGCAGCCCTGCCTGGAGGTGGTGGGGAAGAGTGGGGCTAAGGAGAGTCTCCTTGAGAAGTGACTTTAGTCCAAGGACCAAAGGCTGAGTAGGGACCAGCTAGCCCCAGTCCAGGCCAGACCTGGGGAACAGAGGGTCTGCGGCATTGATAGGGTGCATGGGACCACAAGAGGCTGACCCCTCCCACAGGGCTGGGGCGTGTCCAGTGAGCAAGGACGTCTGTGTACGTCCTGTACCCTCCATGCGTGTTTTAATTCTAGTCCTGCCAGCTAAGTGCACCCACCCAGTTGAGGCAAGGGTTCAACGTGGTCCCATAACTTACACGGCTAATAGCAGAGGCAGAGATTTTAAGCCAAGGCTGTCGTCACAAAGGGCCACAAACCAGGTGGCTTAAACAAATTTATTCTCACGGTTCTGAAGGCCAGAAGTCTGAAATCAAGGCATCGTCCCCCTGTCTGTCTCCAAACCTCCCTCCCCTTAGAAGGACACCAGTCGTGGCTGAGGGCCCACCTGAATTGAGTGTGACCTCATCTTATCTTGATTACATCTGTAAAGACCCTATTTCCAAATGAGGCTGCATTCACAGGTTGGGGGGTGTGTTGAACTGGAACTTCAGCACATTCCTCTGAGGGACCCACAACCCGGCCTCCAGCGA
Organism: Equus asinus; assembly: GCF_041296235.1. Taxonomy (NCBI): domain Eukaryota; kingdom Metazoa; phylum Chordata; class Mammalia; order Perissodactyla; family Equidae; genus Equus; species Equus asinus. Next base: position 6,460,258 of record NC_091808.1, on the reverse strand, counting down.
CCCAGCCTTTGGATGTGGCTTGCATGGGAGAATGGTGAAGGAACCCAGCTTCATCCATCACAGCATTCTCTGCCCAATTTAATGCAAAAGCGAGAGGGGTGGAGGAGGTAATTCTTAAAAGGTCCACTTCTGGGGCTGGCCCCGTGGCCGAGTGGTTAAATTCGTGCCCTCTGCTTCAGTGGCCCAGGGCCTCACTAGTTCAAATCCTGGGCAGAGACATGGCACTGCTCATCAAGCCATGCTGAGGCAGCGTTCCACATGCCACATCTAGAAAGACCCACAATTAAAAATACACCACTTTGTACCAGGGGGCTTTGGGGAGAAAAAGGAGAAATAAAAGTGAAAAGGTCCACTTCTGACAGGACTGGCCATATTCAGCAAAACCTGCTTTCTTCCTAAGCAAACACTGGGACTATTTCCCAAGCTCCCTTACAAGGAGGTGTTGCCATCTGAGTGTCTGGGCAGTGGAACTGTGAGCAAAAGTGATAGAGGCCGCCATTGAGCCCAGCCAGTAGAACCTTCTGGGCGCACTCCTGTTCTCTCATTGAACAGAAAGAACCCCAGGGACCTAAAGATGAGGAAGAGTCACACAGCGGGATTCCAGGCCCCTGAATGACCCCTGGAAGGCTTTCTGTCCCGTGACATCTTTATCACATTGTGACTAGAGTTTACGTCAGGCCACTGAGGCTGTGAGGGCTATTATGGCAGCGAGTGTGTCTTTAATCTCAGGGGCAGCAGACCCAGATTATTACTGTAACCTAAAAGCTGGAGGGGAGACGGGGTTGCTCTTAAAAGGGAAACACCCCTGCCACATCTGGATTATTTCAGGTAAAGATAGAAGAACTCGCTTGTACTACTTTTCTCGGCCTCTGCAAGTCCAGAATTGGTCCGTGCCAGTCTGAATAGGAACAGCTTTTATCTTTTTACAGAATATTCTCCAGGTCAGTCCAAGAAGCTCAGTTAAAACCTCCAGTCCTTTATTGATGTTGATTTTGATGTTAATATTATTGGTAATAATTCACATAAAAGGGCAATTTTGTCCTTGGTAAATTGCTGCCTTGGTTCTTTACGTGACCGTGGTGCGGTCATACCAAATGGGGCATGCACCAAATCATTTACGTGGTGATCGATCACCCAGCCCCCACCACCTCCAAGTTCTCATGGACCTGGCTGCAGCAGCCAAGCCCACCTTAGTCCTGGCACCTTCCCCACCAGCAGTCACCAGATCCCAGTGGCCCATAGGTCTCCTACTGCCGTGACTGGACTTAGGATCTTTTCCTTGTCCCTTTGCTCCCACTCCTTTTTTTGGCCAGACTACTCTGACATCCTCCCACCTGGTCCACTTCCCCACTGTGCTTCTGCTCCCACATCCATGGGATACAAGAGGGAGACCCAGAGACCGCCTCCTTCCTGCCATGTGGTCAGCTCTGTCACACACCAGCTCAACTCCCTTGACCACCTCCCCTTTGCAAACCTCCCTGTCTTTGTCCAGGCTGTTCCTCCAAGTTCAAACACCTTCTCTTCCTTCCCCATCAGCGACACAGAGCTCTTTGAGGGCAGCGACCGTGTCTAAACTCATCACTTGAACCCGCAGAGCCGGGCGCCTTAAGTGTTTGTTGCGTGAAGGAATTAACCGTAGTTCTGGGATAGAAATGCATCTGAGAACCTCTTGGCTATTGGAGTGGAGAGAACGGGCTTCGTGCTGTGTTCACAACCCATGCAAACAATCAGTGAGAACTTGTCCGGCAAGGAAGGCATCAAAACTAGCTCGATTTTAAGGGGTTCAAAGAGAAGCGCATCACGGGGATGGAACTCAATGAAGTGTACACCAAATCAATTCCGTGTCCTAATGATTCATTTCCCGGCACGAGGGAAACTCTCAGTTTGGGCCATGATTTGTGCTGTAATAAAATTCGGTTTTATGTAAGATAGATTGAAGTGGCCTTGTCCTAAACGGTCAAGTAATCTGATTTCTGGGGGGAAAGAACGTGCCGCCAGATGCCCAGGCCTTGCTAAGCACCTGTGGTCTACCCAAGGTTTGTCCTGTTTCACCTTTGTGATGATTTTGGTTTCAAAGATGAGGAAACTGAGGCTCAGGGAGGGCCAATGGGCCCGACTGGCCCAGTAGCCAGGCCCAAGCTCTGTCCACCCCCAGCTGTGCCTTCGTGGCACATCAGAAACGGAAAGCAGCATGACAGCCATTGCACGAGTAACAAATGCCCAAAGCCAGAACTGGGGCTGTCCCATTAACAAGTGTGCTTTGGGACCAGGGGAGGTGGGCTGTTATCCCCCCACCCCTGCCCTCACAGATCTCTTCTGGAACGTATGTGCAGGATAGGCATTACTATTTTGTACCCCTTTCCCTAAAATCCTAAATATTTAAAATATTTTCACTTAACCAGTTTTCCGTTTTTTTCCTTAAATTTCCACTTTATTGAGGGACAATTGACATGTAAACATATAAAGTAGAGGAAGATGGCCACGGATGTCAGCTAAGGGCCAGTCTTCCTCAGCAAAAAGAGGAGGATTGGCAGCAGTTAGCTCAGGGCTAATCTTCCTCAAAAAAAAAAAGGGAAAAATAGGGAATGGAGTCAGATATGAAGTGAAGTTCAAGTCTTAATTCTGCTCATGCCTGGACCCCGCTGGCAGTTTGATGGAGCCTGTAGATGCCTCAGAATTACGTAAATGAATAAAGTAATCTGAGATCACAAGTGAAAGCAATTATATTTACATACAGTTGCCAAAAGATTTTTAAAAATCGTGGCGTGGTAGTAGGTATGCTTCTATATGTGTTAAATAACACGATCGAACAGTCGATGTCTGTCTACCCATCATAAGCTCAACACAGTGGCGAGCATTGCCTTGGCTACAGAAATGTTAACAGACAGAAAAATAATCTGAGATTTAGAAACTGTTGACAAAATCAGAGGGATTTCTATTATTACAGAGGTTCCTTGCCTGTACACATCCTTGGAGGAAATGCTAATGTTCGCTTAGAGGTTAATGAAAATAAGGATGTAAATTTTTTCCCTTAAAAAAAAAAGCACTCATCCTAAGGAAACTGAATCACCCAGATTTGCTATACCTGTTGTTCTGAATTGCTAATATTATTATTTTCTGCTCCAAGTTCAGGTTGGCAAGAATGGTATTTTTAAAGCTTTGCTTCTCTGACCCAATGTTCTTAGTGGAAGAGAAGGAAACGTGAAGAGATTAATTGGTTTTGTCTATGACTTTTGAAATATCTAAAGTCATTTTTCTTAATTTTCCATTTCAATTGGTTTACTTTTGAAAAGAATATCTACTGTACATTCAGGGTAATTGTCACCTTGAGGGGGCAGCAAAAGTTACCCAAACTGGGTCAGCATCAACCTCCGTGAAATGCGTGCGGGCAGCTTGACGGAAGGGCCAATGAGCTGCTCATCCCATGCCTGTTGTCTGGTTGCCGGTCCTGCGCACAGAGGGTGAAGGGAGACCCGTCAAGGGAGAGAAGAGCCAGCTCCTGGCCCTGCAGGAGTTTGTATTCCGACAAGGAAGATCCAGACCCAGGAGCAGATACCTGAAACTCAGGGAGACGAGCACTGTGGTCAGAGTGGACCAAGGAAGGATTTGAGAAAGAGGGGAGCCTGTTGGGTGCTGGGGTTTCCAGTGAGAGTGTGGTTGAGTCTTCGGAGGCTATGAGAAGAGACACCCAAGGTATTTTCCAGGGGAAATCCAGGAGGATACTGAAAGGGCAGGGGGAGGTGTTCATTCATAGATATTGGTTGAGCACCTTCTATATGCCCAGGGCTGTTCTAGACCCAGGGGGGTAATCCCTGTCCCCATGGAGCCCACGTGCCACTGGGAAACAGACGATAGACTAGATCAATATTTAGTGAAAGGTCACGTAAGTGCTATGAAGAAAAATAAGTGATGTACTATGACCTTGGGTTGGTGGGGAGGGCATCGGTATAGAGCAGGGCACTGTGGGAAGGCCTCTCTGATGAGGCGAAGTGTGGGAGCAATGAGTAGTTCAGAGAAGTTGGAGTGTGCGCTGCTGTAAGAAGGGCTGGGGAGGGAGAGTGGGATGGGAAGATGGGGACGGGGGCAAGCAGCCTTGAGTGCCAGACCAAGGCTCCTGGAGTTTGCTCAGAGTGGGTAGAAGGCTTTGGGGGATGGGAACTGGAGGGGGCGACAGATCCGAACAGGTAGTGCTGGGTAGGATTAGCTGAGGAGAAGCCTGGAGTCCCAAAGCCATGGACCGACCCAGATATCAGGGCCAGGAGGATGTGGGAGGCAGAGGAAGAGACTCAGCTTAGTGTGGCATTTGATGCGGCAGGAGTCAGGAGGCAGTGGGGCCGACAGTGCGGCCTCTGAGAACACAGCTGGGTCAGGACGTGGAGGGGGAGCCCAGGCGTCGATGAATGGCTTTCCCGGGAAGTGGGGAGAGGATGGTTAGAAGCATGGTTGGGGAGGGGAAGCAGAGTCAGACACAGTGTGGGAGGGAGCGTGGTGAGGGAGTGGGCAGTTCTGGGACTTCGGCTCTAAATAGAAAGACGTTAGGCGTAGCTGAAAGATTCTGGACCAAGAAAGCCAGTGAGAAGTAGAGGCAGAAAATACTGTAGAAACCTGGACGGCATCCTTGGTCCTTTTTCCCCCTCTCCCCCACTCCCATCATATTGGCCATTAAGGCTTCTGATTCAGCCACCGCTCATTTCTTCTCCTCTCTCCCTGGGACTACTCACTAACTTAGTCCTGGTCACCATCATCTCTGCCCCGTACCTGCAGAACCAGTCTTGGCGCATCAACTCATCCTCCACACGGCCACCAGAATGGCCTTTCTAAAATATAGACCCATGGCTCTTTCTGCCTAACTCCCCACCTTCCGTGGTCCCCATGTTTAGAGCAGACGAATGAATGACTTCCAAATGCACTCATGGGGCATCGCTGGCCTCGATGAAGCTTCCACCGGTACATACAAAAAAAGAGACACAGGACACTGCACTGCAGGTTTTCGTTAAGCCTAATTCATGCACGTCAAATTACTGTTCCTGATCCTGGAATTAAGCCCTTCATCCCTTTTTGGCATTAAGTATCCTTTATTTTTTTTATTTATTTATTTTTTTTTGGAGGAAGATTAGCCCTCAGCTAACTACTGCCAGTCCTCCTCTTTTTTTTGCTGAGGAAGCCTGGCTCTGAGCTAACATCCGTGCCCATCTTCCTCTAGTTTATACGTGGGACGCCTACCACAGCATGGCTGCCAAGCAGTGCCATGTCCACACCCGGGATCCGAACCAGCGAACCCCGGGCCGCCGAGAAGCGGAACGTGCGAACTTAACCGCTGCGCCACCGGGCCGGCCCCTTAAGTATCCTTTATTTTGGCAACTGATAATGATAATAAATTGCAGCAGTAGTTGTCATTTTCATGCCTTTTTTGGCAAAGTAAAAGGTTGGCCAATGACAAACATCTGTGCGTTTCTCAAGACTTGGGTTGTTGGACGAATAAGGGAGATAGAAGATGAAACTGTTTCCCTGGCTCTTTGCACGGGGGGGCTGTTTCTATCCAGGCCACCCTCCTCACTGTGTCTGTGGCTTTTTTACATTTTCTGGGTGCCCAGCAAACTCAAAACTTCCCTTGCAGCTGAATGCAGATGTGTGACTAGCTGCCACCACGTGGCTCTCTGATTCAGACATCAGCAACTTGCAGAAGGCGGCCAGAATGGTGGCAGAAGCAGCCAGCACTCAGGGCAGCAGTGGTCACAGGGCGAGCTGTGGCATCACTGGGCACATAGGGCCGTGGCAGTTCCCCCGGTGGTTGGTGAGCCCAATGTGGTGGCACATCCCTCATCAGGCCACTTCTGGACACTCAGCATTGGGCGTGGTTCCTCCTCTCTCCCAGCCCTCTGGTGAATTACTCAGTTATCCTTTAATGAGTCCCTTTTCGTGAGAATCAGCCATTGCCGATTTCTGTTGCATGCAGATAAGCGCCGTGACTTCTGACTATTTTTATCCCTTCAGGATTCTGCTCTGATAATCAGACTGCCCTGGGAAGTCTTCCTGGATGTGCCACCTGGGCTGAAGGCCCTTCCTTTGTTTTTGTCGGCTCTCTGCCCTTACCACAAGTATAATCCGAATCCTTCTATTAGAAGTGCTCATTTGCTTGTGCCCCACAGACTGTAAACTGAGCAAGGAGGATGCCACAGTGCCTGACTCACACTCAATAAATTCAAACTCACACTCAGTAAATTCTTGGATGAATAGCTGGTTGAATGAACGACTTCCCAATGATCACTGCAGACCAATTCATTTAGGGGAATGGAGGCCAGGTACAAGGGCCTGAAAGCTTTGTGCGTAATTGCAGTCGTTTTTTTTTTTTTAATCAAACAAATATAAGTTTCGTAGGGAGTCCATCCAGGATCTTTTTCTAGAAAGTTCTATCTCTACTCATTTTAGTTCACTGGTCTTCCCACTATAACTTTACATATGTTTAGCTCAGCTGAAGCTCACACTTTGGAATAACAAGTGTTTGCTTTACTTTTCACACATCCACATATTTTTCTACACTCCAAAAGCAAAATCAGTTCACACCCAGGGTGTGGATAATGGCACCTGGGTGAGAATAGCAGACTTGGGTACATTTGGTGAACATCTGTAGCCTCAGGTGAGCTGTCTTGGTGTCACAGGCCTCCCTGGACCGTGGCCCTGACGCCTGGGGGAAGCAGGAGGCAGAAGGACCAGCAGGCACAGTGGTTGCCTGGCGACTCCGGAGTCACAGGGCCATCCTTCTTGTCTAGAAGAGAAAGGATCTCTAGAGTCAAGTCACTTTCATTTTTGACTCTGAGCCTGGTTAGAATCAACAGAATGAAGAATTTATAGGAAAACCCACACTGACGAGTCAGCTTAACCACTTGTAACGTTGAAATATATAAACGCAACCGTGTGTGTGTGTGTACGGAAGTGCTGTGTGAATGTGTGTTCTCTGTGCAACTGGTGAATTCAAAAGAATACAATCGTGTGTTAAAAATCTCATTGGAAAATCAGATTCCAGTTCTCCAAGGCATTTTGCAAAACACCTTTTTGTATTCCTAATTATCACATTTTCCATGCGATAGATGAGTTGAGAAGCTAAAGATGGAATAGGTGATGAAAATGAATGGAGGGACTGAGGGCAGTCGACGTAGTTAGAAATAATTTACGCAGACCTTGGAGATTTATGTATTTTTCCCAGGATGTGGGAGATAGTGATCATTTTTCAAATATTAGATTTGTGCAAAATATATAGAGATGTGCTGATGGCTAGTGTCACTGTGCCACACACAGGGCATCTCAAGCTATCAAACCCAGAATAAATTTGTTTTGCATCATACTCAAGTAAAAACAACTCCATTTTTGTGTTTGTGACGTGTGACACATTCCAAAATTCTGCTGAAAATATTATTGGGTACCTCTGATGTCATCATGCAGCATTGTCTCCCTGAACAAAAGAGCTTTGCATAGCACTCATACTTCACTCCAAACAAGGCAGCATATTAGCATCATTATTTTCAAAACATCTTCAAAATATACTTTACTTTGCATTATTCAAATGTCTGTAATATTTGCTTTTATTAGGGTATTTTGCAAGTATCAGATCACAACAGAGCTCTAGTTGAAATACCATTATTTTGGATTCCCATATATTTCTTCTACCCACAGCTCTGGGAGGAAGTGAAGTAGGTACCAGCCTGGTAATCTGGAGAAAATGAAAGAATCCAGCTATTGAAGATCATTTTTAAAAATGTAATTGCCATGACCACTTGCCTGTTTTTTTAAGCATAGTCCACAACCACCTGACTGAGATTCATCAGGAGGAAGCACATTAAAAATGCAGATTCTCGGGGCTGGCCCCATGGCATCGTGGTTAAGTTTGGTGCATTCTGCTTCAGTGGCCCAGGGTTCACAGGTTCAGATCCCGGCCACAGACCTACACCACTCATCAGCCATGCTGTGGTGGTGACCTATACACAAAATAGAGGAAGATTGGCACAGTTGTTAACTGAGGGACAATCTTCCTCAGCAAAAAAAGAAAAAAAAAAGATTCACGCCTTTAGAATCAGATGCTTGTGGGTGCCCCAGGAATGTGCATTTTACCAGGCTTTCTGTCTGATTCTTAGGTGCCCTTAGGTGTGAGGACAAGCTCAATGTTTAATCTTATGGCAAAACGCTCAACAGAAGGGAAACAGACATGATATCCATTTCTGGGTAGGAGGGGATGGGCATGGATTCTGTTTTGTGATTTCTAAATATTTCAGCAGCCACAGCTCCAGACTCCTGTCCTGGGCTTCCTGCCTTCCACTCGCTGTCCCACTTTCAGTCACTCCCCCCGCTGAACTTTAATTAAAATCCAGGCAATTGTTTCCGGGGAGTCGCCTCTGACACAAACTGTGTCAGTGGGACTTGTTGGATTGTCCCTGCTGAGAGGGATAAATGGGCCGGCTGGCGCTTAGCAACAGGCTTCCCGTTCGTCAGAGGCAGCAATTTTTATCCCCAGTTGGAGACGAGATACTCCAGGGGCCGGGCAAGGCTTGGGCCTCACCCGGTGTTCTGTATTCAGGGGCTCGTGGCCACGGCTGCTTCCTGTCTCCGGGGGAGGCACCATGCGGCAGACGCAGACTTCTCCCATTTGGCGCATGGGGGGGCCCCAGGCAGGACTTTGCAGAAGTCCCTCCCACAACGTCAGTCAAGCTCAATAGGCCCCGGATGTACCTGGGAGGTGTGTGTGAGTGTTCTTGGGTGTGTGCACGTATGCATGAGTGTGCGAGCGTGTGCATGTGTGTGTCTGCACCAGAGATCAAGGAGGGTTCTGACACAGGTCTCCCGGCATTCCTTACCTTGGACAACACCACCACGGCAGAAGCAACTGGCCCCTCGGTTTGATTCCAAGGCCACCTAGACTATTAACGGCCAGCACTTAGCGCTTTCTCTCTGCTTGTCACAGTCTGAAGAACTCGAGCTTTTAACTCATTTGATCCTCACGCCATCCCTGTAAGATGGGTACAATTATTATCCACATTTTACAGATGAGAAAATGAGGCACAGTGGGGTTAAGTAACTTTGCCAAGTCCACACAGCTACGAAGCATGAAGCTGAGATTCCAACCCAGGCAGCCTAAGGGCCGTGCTGTTTCCCGTTCCTGCTATACCCGGGGGATGTTCTTCTGTGAGTCAAAAACCCCAGCAAGAGAAGGAAACTGTGACTCGCATAATTGAAAGTGGTGTAGAGCAAAAATTGTATTTCTGACATCGGAATGTTTTACGTGGAGATGCTGAAAAGTGAGAAGGGTTTGCAATTGGCTTTTCATTTTTAATTTCCCTCGGTCCAGCAGATATAATGAGTTTGTATTTTCTCCACAGACTTCAATGGCTGACACAGAAACAGCACAGAGGCCAGCTGACCCAAGAATGATTTTAAAATCCCCCGCAGCATAAATGTCCATCGACAATGGGGTGATTAAATTAATTGCACTATATTTACACAATGGAATACTGTTCAGCCATTAAAAGGAATAGGCAGAGGGGCTGGCCTGGTGGTGCAGCGGTTGGGGGCACACGTTCCGCTTCATCGGCCCAGGGTTCAAAGGTTCGGATCCTGGGTGTGGACATGGCACTGCTTATCAAGCCATGCTATGGTAGGCGTCCCACATATAAAGTAGAGGAAGATGGGCACAGATGTTGGCTCATGGCCAGGCTTCATCAGCAAAAAAAGGAGGATTGGCGGCAGATGTTAGCTCAGAGTTAATCTTCCTCAAAAAAAAAAAGAAAGAATAGGCAGATCTACAATTATTGGTGTGAAAGGATCTCCAAGATATAATAACTGGAAAAAAAAAAGACAGAACAGTGAGTATAAACTCTCTCAGTTATGTTAAAAGAAAAAAGTAGGGCCATACCTGAAACATTTCTGGAATGACGCCCAAGAAACTCGGTCACGGGGTTGCTGGGCCTGGGGATCTGCATTTGGTGAAGGACTCAGTGTCTGTCGTGTATCTTTTTGTGCTGTTTGATTTCTCAGTCTGTGCCAGTGACGTTTTCATTATTCTATATATTTTTTGGCTACAGATAATTTATGAAATGAGAGTAATTTAGCATTGGCTGTGAGGATCCAAGGAACAGAACGAATACCCCAATTTGCAAAATTAAAAATCAAACAAGTACCTAATTTGCATATTGTTAATCAGCAAACTGGGCATATATAGGCAGATCATCAAAACTGATTTGTATGCCTAGAACAGGATGTTTTCAGCCAGGGCCACAGGTGGATTTTAGAAGGGGGGTCGATAAAACCCTCAAATGGTACGCTAATTTTTTTGTATATTTTAGTCTGTGCAGCTTCTAAAAAGATCTGGAGTTTTCAATAGGTTCCCATCGGGTTCATGATCCACAGAAGTTTAACAATTACTAGCCTAGAAGGTGTGAAAAGAGATGATGTTCATATCAAAGACTACAGTATTCAGAGTGTTAATGAGAATAAGAGTGTTTACTGGGCTTATCACTAAACAAATATGAGGTGGGAGGGGCCAACACACGGCCCTGATGAGATGCCAGCCTCCCTGTGTCCAGAACACAGCCCGCCCGGGTGTTTTCAGCAACTACACATCGTGCATAGCACATCTATGACATACATCCTTCTACCCATCTGCCAGGACTGCATTTGGCTGAATGCAGCAGAAACCTGACCCAGAACGGCTGCATCGAGAAGAGGGTTTATTTTTCTCACCTGACAAGTTGTCCAGGGTGGACGAGTGGTCTGGGGTTGATGCGCTCATTCAGGAACCAGCCTCCTCTGTCTCCCTGCATGGCCATCCTCAGGGCGTGGCTGTGTCCCATGGTCAAGACAGCTGCCGCGTGTCTAGGCACCAGGTCCATCTTCCAGGCAGCAAGAAGGGAGAGGGCAAAGGGCATGGGGTCTCCCAGCTAAGGGGGTCTGGGGGTGGGAGGCGTTATGTACACTGGTTGGTTGCCATGTAACCATAAACCCACCAGAAATCTCATCAGGATGGAGGAATAGGGGCCAGAGGGCGATGGTGTGGGCCCCGAGTAAAGTCATCACATAAATGTGGGAGCATGTGTGTTTGGATCTATTTTTCCGCCACAAGCTGGCAAGCTTGGATTAGTCAGTCAATTGGCCCTAAAAACTGGCCTGACACTCTTATTGTGAAAGTGCAGCCAGGGCTTATAATTTATAGACCTGCGTCCATTCATGTCACTGGAATCAAAGATGACTATAATTACATGATTTTTAACTATTCAAATTTAATTCCGATAAAAGTGCACGACACAGCTGGGCGTCGTAAAGGATTCCTAAGGAAAGCAAAGTCCTTTTTTTTTTTTTCATTTTATTGAGATCTTATTGACATACAGCACTGTTTGAGTTTAAGGTTTATGAGTTTAATGAGTTAACATTTGTAAGTGTAATGCAAAATGCATTCAAGTAAAACTGACATACAAGAAAAGAAAAATGTGAAACAAGCAACTTGGAGACACAGCCGAAGCCCTGACTCTGAGCGGAATCTCCCAGTGTACCTCCCTCATCAGCAAAACATTCCACGAGCCTCGCCCATATGCAGGTTCTGCTCACATTCTTCATGTGAAAAAAACAAGGATGCCTTTCATCTGAGCTCTTTTCCTAGACGCCGCCAGATGCCGGAAGAGGATGGATGAATCTCTCCTAACTAAGGACTCCAAGCCTGGGCCTGAGAATGAGCCTGCTCACCAGTGGAGTGGTTTGATGGAAGAAAGCGAGAGCTGGAGGGAACGAGATGTAGAGTCTCGAACCAAATGACCAAACAGGTGTTTAAATGCACAGAGACCGTCCACTGAAGCAAGGGGTTCCCATTTGCATAGAATGAGCCTAATGAAGTCATAGTGACTTATTATCACTGTGATGTTGTCTTGAATTTTGACTAAAAGCATCCTCCATGTAGGATGCCAACCAGGCTCCTGGGATGACCCCTACCACCGCCCATCTCTGTCACACACGACCGGGACAGCCCACAGTCCAAGCTCACCCATGAAACCGCCAGAGACCTTCTGGGTTGAGCTGCCTTCCCTCTGCAGAATGTTTGGGGGACATTTTGCCAAGAAATTTTTGTAATGTGGTATTTTCCCAAAGGCCAAGAACCCAGTAAGTGACAGTAACATTTCACCAGAAGCTAAGTATGCGCATAAACTTGAAAGCAGTCTCTCCCTTGGAAATTCCATTTTCTCTACATGAACTCTGAAGTTTTAATTTGAAAACCTTGTATTTTAAAGAGATGCTACTGCAAATTGTAGTCTTCTAATTTTCCTTCTTGTTTATTATAATATAATGGCTGTTCTAAACATGGTGGATTTCTCTGAATCAGAATTTAATACGTAAGGAAACATTATTGTGTATATCCTTGCAGAAATGTCCCACCGTTTAAGAAAAAGAATAAGATTTTCTTAGTTTCCCAAGGGGAAAACTCAAAATACGTGGATACTTGCTCAGCCTTTGAGAGAAATTGTTAGGGAATGTATTCGGATCCTAGCTTCTTTTTCCTGGTTACACATGATGGTATTTTTAAAATCATCCAAAGTACCTTTGATTTATGTTTTCTGTACACCCAAAGGGATAACTGCAAGGTGATTCAAAAGCTTTAATTTGGGGGAAATATCAGTCCTTTCATTCAGTTTCTGAGGATAAATTTAAATGCACGTTTCTTGAACGTAAATATCCTTTGTTTATCACAGCTCTAACAGATTTTAAAGAGAGAGATTTTGTGTAGTCTCATTCTTTAGAGTATTTTGAGGCATTCTGTGACAGCTTGTGAATCTTTAAAATGTCCCTGTGGGAGCAGTATAAAAACTTAAAGAGATATCCTATAAAAAATGTAGGGAGCTTTAAGCACGGCTGTTGAAGTCAGCCCACAAACATTTACTGGGTGTCTGGCACAGCCCTCTCTGAGGTGCTCCAGGCACTCTGATAAGAGGTAGCCAGAATTCTCTTATCTGGAGAGACGTGGGAGGACCAAAATAACATCTTGTCAGCCTGGATAAGACTCTACCTTAGCAGAGATCTCTTTATGGACAAGATGAATGGAAGGATCCTATTTGGGACCTGAAAAAATCACATTCAGGAGCTGCTCTTGGTTCTCTGACTCCTCCGTGGCGTAAGTGGGGTCCCCTCCTTGGAGGTGGCTCCCTCCGTCACACGATTTCCTGGCCCTCCCCTGGGTAAGTTTTTCTCCAGAACTTCCTAGGGATGCCCTCCAATCCCTGGCCTTGATCGGTTTCCTTTGTTAAACACTAGATCCACGGCCCTTTCCTCCGGAGCGTTTAATCTCACTTTGTAATTATACCATCTTTAGTATGATTATTTCCCTGACATCTGCCTCTCCCAGGAGACTCTGGGCTGGTGCCTTGTCTGGCTCTGCTTATCTCGCATCCCTGGTGGGCAGCATCGGGGGCAGCACATTAAACATGTGTGGTAGGAAGGGAAGGGGAGAGGACGGGGACGAGAGGGTCACGTTGCTGAGTCACTCAAATTCTTACATGGACGGTCTGGTCTGACAACCCTAAGCTCAAAACGGGCGCTGAGCACAGTGTTTATTTTGCTGGGTATCTTGATTGCATCCAAATGCAAACTGCCAGGCACTGCCAGTCCTAGATGGAGAATTTCTTTCGTTTGGGGAACTCGGCCAAACTCCTTGCTGCTCGTTCACCGTTCGTAATGCTGCTTTTAAGCAGGATCTTCTGTTGTGCTTTGAGTCGCACAAAGGAACAAAACCGCCATCATATTTTATAAACCCAATTCATACCCAGAGATCCAAATGTATGGTGGGTTCCTGGAAATGGCCTGCAGGCGGCCGGCTCTAATATCATTACCTGCGGCTTTATAGCTCGACTTTGTCAAAATGAAGGGCGGCTGTAGACCGCCAGGAGCTCGGCTGAAGTCCCTTTCAGTCTTCTGGGAAAGCCTACGGCCTTTAACTGCACTTACTGCCTTTTGTTCTGCACCAAATATTTTCCATCGCGTCTTTTTCTTCCTGAGTTATACATACACATGCAGAGCTAAACGGAGAAAGACCAAACAATGTCTCGCCTCTGCGAAGTCCACCGGAACCTCACGTAAAGAGAAATATTTGAGCGTCTGTGTTGCGCGTGGAAATGGAGAAGGCTGGCTCAGAACCTTGGCGATACAGCTGCGTCTGTGAATGTGAGTGGCTGCCGCTGGCCGGCATCCTCTCGGGAGTGGCCTGAGTTGCATTCTAGGATACCCTCTTCCTCCCGGAAGATCAAATGTGATCTCCACCAGGCCAACCCCTCCCCCAGCGCATACGGAAGCCTGCTCTGCCCTGGACCTGAGGGCCTGAGAAAATAGGGAGAACAGTTTCCTAACAGGAAAGTGTATGGGATTTACTGCCCCTCCTCTCTGCCCTTGTTCGCGGCTCTTCAACAGGCTCATTTGTTTTGAATTTACACTGTTGGTAAAAGTGCTTTTCTACCAACGCCTATCCACTCAAGTACTGTCGGTGGAAATTCAAAGCCCTCTGTGGATCTCTGGGGATCAACTCACGTTTACAGTGTGTTGAATCCAGATGCTGTTCTATGAGGAAAGCAGACCATGTCCTCTGGGCTTACTGTTGGTAAGTGGCTGGGGCCACAAGGATCCTTCCATTATTTTTTTACCCGTTATCTTGTTCATTATTCATTCTAAGGATCAAGTTTCCTTTCAAAGTCTTTCAGACATATGGGGACTGATTCTCTTTCCTATTTTGGTTTATTGCTATTTTGTTTTTTCTATTTACCCGTTTTTTTTTCTTCCTGCAAAGATAACAAAGGAAGGAATGACACAACATAATGAGTTGTGCCTCACTTCCTCCTTCCGTGTCCCTCATGCTGGCCATGAAACACTGATCAGAGTTTTGTCTAGACCTCATTTCTGCTGTGGTTCATTTACTAGAAGAAGCTTCCAGATTGGTTAAATGATTTTTTTTAAGACTTTATTTTTATTTACTTATTTATTTATTTTGAGGAAGCTTAGTCCTGAGCTAACATGTGCTGCCAATCCTCCTCTTTTTGCTGAGGAAGATTGGTCCTGAGCTAACATCCGTGCCCATCTTCCTCTACTTTCTATGTGGTTCGCCTACCACAGCATGGTGTGCCAAACGGTGCCATGTCGGCACACGGGATCTGAACCGGCGAACCCCGGGCTGTGGAAGCGGAACGTGTACACTTAACCGCTGCGCCACCAGGCCAGCCCCTAAATGATTTTTTTTTTAAAGAATTGGTAAAGTTGGACTCTTGCTTCTAGCTATGAGGTGTAACCAGTACTGGCCTTGCCCACCTACTGGAAACAACTAGAAAACTGGACAAAATATAGTAAACAACAGTTTTTAGACATTAGACCAAAGTCAGTGAGAGAAGGAAAGCAAATGGGGTGACCCCCATCGTTGCCCCAGGTTTCCACCGGGAGGCACCTTCTGGACCACAGCACAGGGAGAGGGAAGCTGAGCAGATCAGAGAGGCCTCATAGCGTTGAGCATCAGGGGTTGGACTTCAGGGAGGTCAAAGAGGCCAGAATTTGCAGAACAGAGGAGTGGAGTGACATGAGCTACACAGAAAAATTGTTCTTTGAGAGTTCTCCTTCAGTCTCCTTGAATCTTTGGCTGAAAACTATACTGTGCACACATAGGACCAACTCTCCAAGGTCAGGGAAAGAGCAGCTATTGGGGGCTTGTAAGCTTAACAATTTCTGGAGCTCACATAGTTCCAACCAGTCAAGTGGAGAGACCTCATTGAATATGCAGGGCGTTCAGAAAAGAACTCGGAAAGGTCACGCTTTAGTCAAAGACAAAGCAGCCCAAGGGCAAAGGCTCTTGGAAACCTGTCGTAAAAACAATAAAAACAAGACTCAAAAAAGACCAATCCGATTCAAAAATAATTTAACCGCCTGCCGACAAAGCCCTGCAATACTATTTAAAGGAAGACAAGAAAATCTGGACACTCAATAAAGTAATATTCACAATGTCCAGTATCCAATCAAAATTTCCTAGACATCTGAAGGTGTGGAGAAAATGTGGGACATAGCCAGGATAAAAACCAGCCATAGAGACAGACCCAGAAACGATAGAGAGGATGGAGAAGTCATGGACTAGCAGAGTCGGACTTTAAAACAACTGCTACAAATATACTCGAGAACTTTAAGGAAAATAAGAGCATAATGAGGAGGGAAATAGAAGATACAGTCAACAGAAACTGCTAAGCTGGATAATACAATATCCGAAATGAAAATTTCTCCACATTTTTGCCAGTCTGGGGGAATTACTGGTTTTTTTTTTATCTTTTCATATGAAAAAATTTCAAAACATACGCAAAAGTTTAGAGAAGAGTATAAGGAACTCCCAGCCCCCATCACCCATTTCAACAATTATCCACATTCTATTCTTTGTGTTTCATTTGTCCTCCCAAAACGTTTTCTTCCTGAAGCAATTAAAACAAATTCCAGATATCGTGTCATTTCACTCATAAATATTCCAGTGTTTATTTCTAACCCCTAAGTGATCAAAGCTTAAATGCACACACACAATACCATGATCACACCCAAAAGATTGGCAATAATTCCCTCGTGTTACTTAGTAACCAGTCTATCTTTGATTTTTCCTGATTGTCTCAGGAAATTAGAATTAGCCTTAGGGTTCATTTGCTCTATTCGTGTTTTGAGGTGATAGGACTTTTGATTGTTTTGTAATCTTAACAGTTTCACCTCCTCCTCTGGATTTTCCACGCCAGTTATTTGCTGGAAACAAGCTGATCATTTTCCAGGTCATTTGCCCGCCAGAATGTCTCACTTCTGGATTTGGCTGACTGAATCATTAGGACATGATTTAAATTTCCCCTAAACCTCATATTTCCTGTAAATGGGTGGTTAAATCTAGACCCTCGATTAGGTTCAGGTTCAATTTGTAGACAATAATACTTCACAGGTGGAGCTATGAACCTCCTATGGCAGAGCTTCAGGAGGCACCTAATTCCTGGCTGTCCCACCTTTGGCGACATTAAGATGGATGAGAGGGATCAGCTGTTGTCGGCCTGATCCATCCATTACAGAGTTTCCCATCGACTTTCACCTAATTCCCTTGGAATTATAATTTTAAAATATCTTTGCCAATTTGATAGCCGAGAAATTGGACCTATCTGTCTGAGTTGGTCAATGTTGATTCATTGCTTGTTCTTCAGCTCAGGGAATTCCTCCATGATTCATCTCCCTCCCTCCCTCCTTGCCAGGCCTCCTCCCTGGGTCTCCATCATCTCCAGTTTACTCCTTGCCTCGCCGGTCTCATCAAGCCTTTTGGATTGCTCGATGCAGAAGGCACTCTGTGCTCAGCTCCTAGGAATTATCTCCATGTGCCAGGCCAAAGGTAGGTACAAGAGGCCAGGAGCTGGGACATCTGCTGTGCAAGTCAAAGTCAACAATGTCTTTGAAGCCACCAGTGGGGCAAGAGAGCTGCTGAGGTCACCATGAAAGCTCTGTGGACAGGCTGCAAAACCACCAATCCCACATCCTTTCCCTACCGTGGTCAGCATTGCAGAATGGGAGAAGTTGAGTGAAACAGTGAGTCTGTCCGTTCTCGCTCACTTTTTAATTTGCAGATCCTCTTCCTAAGACACCGGCAGGAGTCTGTGTGGGCTGGGCCACAGAACGCTTTGTGGGACAGACACTGTCCTGAATCAAAACGGCCCTTTTCTTCCAAAGTTGGGTCATTGGCTTTGGCCACTCTGTGCTTTTCCACTCCCTTTCCTCCTAAGATGAGTTATTTCCCAGGAAGTTCCAAAGATTTCAGCAAATGTATCCTTGATGGGGTCAGTCATATACCCAGGCCACAGAGACATGCCTTTCAGAATCCTAGGATGAACACAGGTTAGTCTGGCCCATGGGAGCCCTGCCCCTAAATAAACAGTAACACAGAGCAATGAGATCGGTACCATCAGAGAGTGCAGTGTGCTGCCAAAAGAATGCTTTTCCAAAGGAAAAACAATGTAAAAAAAAATCTTTCTAGTAATCCAAGCATCTTTGTGAAAAATGTTGATAATACCCCTAAGAATTCTGCAAGAAAAAAAGACTCAAGAAGCCCTGTTTTGACTGTCGCCCAGCCAGCCCCCAGGGTGGGCTCTGTGTAGGTCACTTACAAGGCAGTCTTTTCTGTTTCTCTCCCTTGGGAAGCTCCCTCGAGCCACAGGACCTGATCAAGGACACATTTTGAGTTTGTTGTATTTTTTGACCAGTGTTTTGTCACCCACTGATTTGAGGCACTTTCAATGCAGAGTCACCGTTGGAATGGGATGGACCCAAGGTAGATGCCACAGCCACCATAGCAGTGACCTTTAAACATTCACGGAGCACAAGGGTGGATAATGATGAGTTCAGAATGCTGTTAGGGCAGAATGTTGTCCCTGACACCAGCCCTGGATCCCAGATCCCTTTCTCAAAGAGGTCCCCAAGGGAAAACATTCACACCTCAAAAGCCAGCAAAATAAAGAACATAGGATTCTCTCACTAATCATTCACATAACACTTTTATTTTCTCATTGGAATAGCATTGTCGAGGTGTTCACTCCCATTTCACAATTAAGAAACCATCAGTTCCCGCCATGTTCCTGGCCCCACGGCTTCATCAAGGCCATTGCACGCCTCCTTCCTCGGTCTGACTTACCCTCTGCCAGCTCCTGGGCTGTTTCCTTCTCTCCAGCTGAAAAGCCAACAGATTCTTAACACTATTTTACTATAGTTGGCAAAGATTCTCTTCTTTCTCATTAGAATGGATTTATTCCAGTTGAATCCCAACTCGTTTCATCTTACTCAGGGAGGAGCCATCAAGCCCAAATGACAGTCAATGGGATGTTTAAAGAGTATGAGCCATGGATAACTTAGCAATTTTGTGTCTGGACAAGCGACCTTTCTCCATATGTGGCTGGATTGGGGCACTGTGCAGCCTCCCAGTTGTCAAGTTCCAGGAGAACGAGACTGTGGGTGCCAAGTCTTCAGAATTCCTCAGGATTGGCTACCACTACCCCCACCTCCATCCCACCAGTGCTCTCTACTGGGACTCCCAGAATGGCAGAACTACCCTTTCTTTCAGACTCAGGCTCCTTCTCTTGCTATGTGTAGTTTGTAAAATGGCGCTTAACCCTCCTCCCATTCAGATGCACATTCTCTGCAACTTCCTCTGGAAGCTGGAAGGACTAACTTTAACTAGTAGAGGACAGCAAAAGGGAGGCTGTGTGATGTCTGAAGCCAGGACAAAAGAGACCACGTAGTTTCTGCCTCGTTCACTGGTACATTTGCACCTGAAGTCCTGACTGTCAGGTAAGAAGTCCAATCACTTGGAGGCCACCATGCTCGGAGGAAGCCCAAGCCAGGCCAGAGGCCATGAGGAAGGGCTCTGATCAACAGTCCCAACTGAGCCCAGCCTTCAAATCACTCCAGCCCAGGCACCATACATGTGAGTGAAGAAGCTTCCAGAAGCTTCCAGTCACTCAGTCTTTCACTTAGTGGAACAGAGAGAAACCATTGCCACTGAGCCCCACCTGAGTTCCTGACCCACAAAATCCATGAGCATAACAGAGTGGCTGCTTTTCCACCTCGACGTATGGGGAGTTTTGTTCTGAGGCAACCAATGACTGGGGCACCGCTTGAGAGCTCTGCCCCTTGGTCTTCACACACGCATGGGAAGTCTTCCTCTTTTATCTTCTCTTTATGTCTTCCTTCTCTTTCACTTGGCATCTATTATATCTGGAGAAATCCTGAACTCTTCCAGTCCCTTCTAGAGAAGCCAAAGGAACATCTTTCAATTGTTCATTGACAATAATTCGTCACTCTTTTACAGATCTATAGAAATATGTCAAAGAGAGAAGCCACAGAGGCACATGCAGCTGAGGTGGGTGGCATGTGCACGTTTAGCCATTTGCGCCACTGACCCTGATTTTCAATGATCTGTGAGGATGTAGAGGGAAAGGGGAAATGAATCTGAACACAAGGGAAGTTACGCCATCAGGGCACTCTCGGTGGAAGAGTTCCCATCAGCTGTGAGTCGTGCAAGAAGGAAGCTGTCAGGTAAATGGCAATGTCCGTGTGATAAGTTTGCAACCACACAAAATGATGCCAGTGGGGACAGTAGAGACTGTAGTATGCGTTTCCTGAGGAAAACAGACTTGTGTGCACTGAAAATAGTTCTGGATAAAGCAATTTAAAAAGAAGAGAGACAACCCCAGGAGACAGTGCTCACATAGGACAGGAAACGTGTACAAGAATGTTCACTGCAGCCCTGGGGCCTCAGCAGAGACGTGGAAGCAACCTCATGCCAGCCAGAGGATGCGTAGACAAATTAACTCTTCATTATTACATAGCGATGTCACAAAACGGTACAGAAAGCAAAGCGAGGGAATGCCGGACCCAGGGTTCCGGGTGATGGTTAACCTCACGTGGAAGAAGGCAGGAGGATTCGAAGGGGAAGAAACCACATGGCTGCATGTAGGTCATTGTCAAAGTGCCAGCTTTTGTTTTGGGTGGTGAGTTGTCAGGTGCTTAAAAACAACTAAATAAGTAAATAAACAAATGTGGGTCACCCATGGATCCACGACGAGGGCGTGTCAGGAAGCAAGGATTGCCATTTATTCACTTCCAGGTACGTGAGGCCCAACAGAGCAAAGAGACAGAGACCACGAATATGGGAGGAGAGAAGGTGTGGAAAGCGGGTGGAGATGCTCTTTCAAGAAGAAGAGGAGGGCGGTAGCTAGGGGCGTCGATAAGGTCTCAAGGTGGTTTGTGTGGGTGTGTGTTAGCTTATTTGCTAACGGCAATGATCCAGTAGCCGGAAAGACTAATGATGCAGGAGAGAAGGAGATTCAGGACGGACATCCTTGAGGAGGCAAGACGGAAGGTGACCCAGTGCCAGACGAGTTTCTCCCTTGGGAGCAAATTTTTCTTCTTCCCAATGCATCTGCAAAGGAGCTTATTGCCACCTGACAAGATCTCCTCTCCAACAACA
The DNA here is from genome assembly GCF_041296235.1 of Equus asinus. NCBI lineage: Eukaryota > Metazoa > Chordata > Mammalia > Perissodactyla > Equidae > Equus > Equus asinus. Next base: position 6,439,239 of record NC_091808.1, on the reverse strand, counting down.
GGAGCGTGGTGCCAGGTCTTAACTAAGACTTCTACCCCTATCCACGCAGCTCAGCATACAAACCAACCTACGTTGACACAAGAGGCATCTTCTCATTGGCAGGGATTTGAAAAGCCACAGACCCCCGCTATCCCCTTCCACCTGCTCCCGGTTCCCCCTAATCCTACTTCTGTCCCCACTCTCCTGGGAGAAGGAAGAGTCCCCACTTTTCCAAGGGGGCTCATTTGGCAGCTGTTTAACCACAGCTTGGTTTGGGGGCTCCCCTGCTTGTCCACAGAGGGACCCTGAGGCTCCCTGTTTCTGCCCAGACCCACCCACACCTTCCCAGTTCACAAACCCTGAGCTCCAGGCAGCTGGGCATTCGACTTCCCCATCATGCTGCTCCCAGAAGGTCTGTAAGATGTTATTCCAGGCTCGATTCATATGCTGCTTCCCACAGGAAGCATCTCCAGCCTCCTGTCCAGCCTGCCCCGCCTCTCCTCTGCCACCCGCATCTCCCAAGGACTCGTTGTGTCCCGGTCATCTTGTGCGCCCCATGACAGCCACGCTCCCCAAGCCCTCTTCTCCCCTCCCAGGCATGGGGGTCCTGACTCCCCCCTAGGGAGGGGATGGGGAGCCAGGAATCATGCCAAACCCTAAGACCAACCCATCAGTCAAAACTGAGCCTGAGCGAACCATAGTTTTACTTTCCTGAAAATCCTTGTGCTTTCTCTAAAAAGCAGACTTCTCCTTTGTGAGCAGGCTCTTCACCCTGTGGCTGGAAATGGATACCTCCAACTCCTTCTGGAACGTTCCTCCCAGGCTCATCCTGGGACCGCCCTCCCCAGCACCTCCTCCCTCCTCCATCCCCCGTGGAGACTCCTGCCAGCAGGGCTGGTGGAGAACTCGACCTCGAGTCTCATCCTGCCCCAGCCCCGTCATGCCCACTCCTGGATGCTCACGGCCAGGGGTTCGCCACACTATTTCCTCTACTGCCCCCTCGTCCCTGTTCCCACAGTACACTTGCTCTGCCCCTCCAGTTCCTTGCAGCCCTGCTGCACCATCTGGCCAGACTGAAGGAAGAGGCTGACCCGAGGAGCTGTGCTCCCTTCTGCTTCTTGGGGAGCTGGGGGCAGGAACCCATCCCTGGCTGGAGGGGCTAGGAGAGGCTCTCGTTGATTTCTCCCCTCTCCTAGCCAGCTTTCCTTTCCTCCCTGCGGCCTTGACCACCCCCTGCCTCCCACCCCAGACCCTTTCCCACAACCAGGGAGGTGGGCTGGAGCCAAAGGACAGGGCGGGCCCTGGTTTTGCACACTTGGCTTCTGTCCATTATCTGGCTGTCAGCAAGAATCCGAGGTGAGGGACCCACAATACTACACACTACATTGCCTGTACATTTCCCAAAGTTTCCATCTCCAGCTGTGCCTGAGGAAGTTGAGGAATGAGGGCTGTGGCCTTCAGAGCAGAGATTTCTCATAGCCCTCTCATCCTGGGGCGCGAGGACCCCTAACAGGAGGGCGGTGAACCAAATCCACTGGGTGGAGGGTGGGAAACATCTGGGGACTCTCACATTCAGGGCCCATCCTCCTTTCAAGAATTTTCAGATACCATTTTCTCCTAGGAGAGGAATCTCCACTCCTTCCACTCCTGAGCCAAAATAAGAGACGGGTTTCCTCAGCAACCGCGGAAACATCTCAAGAGAGCCGTTATATTGTTTTGAAGTGTTTTGAAATCTTATCAATGGTTTCCAGGGAAACCCAGGATGATGAATGGAGGCCTTGCTAGGTAACTTTAAGAAGAGGCACGGGCAAACGTATTTGAATTCACAGTATGCATGTATTCGGCTATTTATTAAGGCAGAAGAGTATATTTCACTCACATCTGGCATTTTAATTTTACCGCCAGTTCAGTCTTTCTACAGTCACTCCTTGGGGAGGTCTATATTATTTGGTTCGTAATTTAAGAAATTACAGAAAATTTTAAAATTACGGAATTTGTCAATCCCAGGAGAATCAAAATTTTAATTAATATTATGTCTTAACGTTTGGGGAAATAAGGATTTAAAGCAGCAACTCAGCTGCCAAATTTGGGTCAGAACAGTTTGTAGATCAAGTGGCAGCCGTGTCCCCAGGAGAAATGGTGCAGTGACAAATTGGCTCAGTGAAAAATGACCCAAACCCTTGATGTTTCACACCAGACCGTCCTCGCTGTGACTCTCCCTTGCCAGTCACTCCCGCCCTATTTACCAGTCAAAAAATGTCTGGCAGGTCTGACTCTCCAATGGATATTGGCTCTTAATTTTTTAGTTTTTGCATCCATTGAGATGACTAGATGCTTTTGCGTTTCTTCAGCAGGCGACACTTTTCTTTTCTTGGCCTGTGCTCATCTCTCAGGATCTCCCACCTCTCAATTTCACCTTTGTCCTCATTCATTGTGTGACGATTGAGGATGTCTCCCTAGTTCTCTGAAAATGGCTCCAAGGAACGGTGATGGAAAAGCACCAGCATCCTCTAAGTCCAGTCAATCTTATATCACCACATCTCTCGAGAAAGATCTTCTGTTTAATTGAAATTAAAACTTGCATTTCAATTTCCTGAGTCGTATTTTTCATTGTCATGGCGCTCTATCCATGTCTCGTATAAAGCAAATCTTTTCTGTTTTCCTTGGCTTTGTTATTGGGATCAAATACAATTGACTACAAGCAGAAACAGATGAATCTAACTATGTATATAGTTGATATCACAACTACATAGAAAAATAGCAGTTAATTCAAGTAACCTTTGAAAAGTTTACTCTGACTGCACACCGTCCAGGAAGATATATTTTAAGGGCAAAAGAGCCACAAAGAAATGTTGAGCTTTCCTTAATAACTTTGTTTTCAGTAGTGATATTGGTGAAGTGATTTCAAAACTATTTCACGGGTTCTAGGATTGAGCAAATGAGCCAATATATAAAGAGTAGAAACAAGGATTCTTGCTGTAGGAGAGGAACTAATACGAGGTGTGGGAATGTGAGCAAGAAGCCTCTGATGTTGGGCTGGAGGTAAAGACATCATCAGTAAGAAATCATGACTTCAAAAAAAAACACATTATGAATCTCTCTCCACTGACGAGATATAGAAATAAGGACACTCAGCTGGCATGAGCTCACCTAGTCCCCAGATGTTGGTTTCTAAGCACCATTCTCCACCCAAGGGAAGAAATGACTGACTCCAGGCCTCGAGCAGGGAAAGCACAAGGTCAGTCCGGAATATCAGTGTCAGAGAGAAGGAAGTGCCCAGGGACTAGTGGGGGCCTGTGAAAATAGCTGCCTGGAGGGGCCTCCCACTGGAAAATTTGAAATGATTTGAGCATTAAAAAATTGATTATAACACATTAAATTTTCTAGAAAAGTACTCCTGAATCCAAAATAATACTTCAAAAAAGTGGTGAGGGGACAAGTCTTCTTTATAGAAGATGCCAGCTGATCAATGGAGAAGAAGTGATAGAAGGAGAAAAATCACTATTTCGCAGCCGCTGATGTGATCATCTATTACATAATCCAGGGGAGGATCAAGTCGATGCTTAAGCCATTGGGTAGAAGGCTTTTGACGAACAGGGCACTCACATGATCTCAAAATATCATTCCACAGATTGTTGACAAAGAGGAAATGAATATTTAAAAATGATGACATCACCAAAAATGGAAAAACTCATGTTTGTCATGTATGTTGTCTGAGGGGATGTGCTGATCCGCACACAACATTATTCATGTGATAATCCTGCCGAAAATCTCTATCTTCAATTCTATCATGAGAAAACAACGAGATGAATCCAATCCAAATTATGGGACATTAAAAAAAAAAAAGAGCCCAGCCTGACTCTTCAAAAATATTGATCGTGAAAGATAATAAAAGGATGGGCTGCTTTAGAGCAGAGAAGATGAAAGAGTCACGGCAACCAAAACAATTCGTGACTCTTGATTGAATCTTGGATTTTAAAACAATCTATGAAGGATGTAATTGGAAAAATTTGAATAACGATTGAATATTAGATCATATTATTATATTAAAGTTAGATTTCTTGGGTGTGATAGTTGCATGGATGGTTATACAAGACAATGTCCTTATTCTTAGTATTTAAGAGTGAAGCATCAGACACCCTCACCTCCCAAATAGTCAAATAGTTCGAGGGAGATAGAGAGATATACATATGTATGTGTATCTACAGTCATGCGTCTGTTAACGATGGGGATACGTTCTAAGAAATGTGTCATTAGGTCATTTCATCGTCGTGCGAACATCACAGAGCGCACTTACACAAACGTAGATGGTACAGCCTACTACACGCCTAGCCTCTATGGTGCTAATCTTATGGGACCACCATCATACATGTGGTCCATTGTGGACTGAAACGTTGTTATGCCACGTGTGACTATACATATACATACAGAGATATATAACATATGAGTATGATATTTATATATACACACATACAGATATAGAGAGAACAAGTGGGGGAAAATGTTAATTGATGAATCAACGTGTAGATTCTTCTTTCAACTTTGCTGTAAGTTTGAAAATTTTCAATATAAAAATCTGGGGAAATGTTGAAACTGTTTTGTCTTTCTTATCCCTGGTGCAGCCTCCTACAGGTCCAAGAGGAGGCGCTTTCTCTGTGGTTCGGATTTGCAGCCAGCTAGCACCCTTCCTTCAGGCTAGCTGAATAAGGACAAAGGCTACAAGGCCCAGAGAGAAGTTTCTAGATGTGGACTGAACCTGCCTCCCACACCTCCTGGCGCCACCCTGATGGCCTCCCACATGTGCGATTTGTTGAGCGCTATAGAGCTTCGCAGGTGCGAAGGTTCCGTTGGGGGTCCACAGAAAGCACAAGACTTCAAAGGGATGGATGGGGATGGACGGAGTGTGGGTAAGGGTTAGGAGGATGACATAGCTGATTTCTCTGTTATGAGAAAGAACAATCTCAGCTTTTCCCCATCCTGAGAGGCTCTGAAAGGGGGAATTTTTTTTCGACACATAACACCTCAAACCTGTAGCCGTAAGGGCCAAATTGTAGAATGATTAGTTTTCAGAATCGTTTTCTGACACCCCAACTCGACAGTGTGGTGGGGTCAGTGACCAGGTTGTTGGGTTGGTGTCAAATTATGACTTCTGGAACAAATACGTCCCCTGTTAGCCGGTATTTGGCTGGCAGGCGGGCACCAGGGCAGACGGCAGCCTTCCTTGCACACACACCACCAGGAAAACCGTGTGGCCAAGAAGCACGGCCCTCGAATTCGTGGAACCAGTGGTCTGCAGGGGGCGCCACTTGAGGGCCTCTCCAGAGCAAATCCCCAGCCTCTAGTCAACTCTAAACTTCCACTCAGGGAGCGAGGAAGAGTGACGGAGCAACCACAGAGCCCCCCGCCCATTTGCCCAAGAAGACCAGGCTGTGAAGGTCCATGCTGAGGATCCTCCACAGACATTCTCTAGGCCTGTTTAGAAGCCCCATCCCCATTTTTAAAGTTTTTTTTACGACTCTGTGTTGGCAGAAGAGGGGCCACATCTCAACATACACTTGCTGAAGGCCATGCAAATTTCACAAGTTCAATGATCTTGCAAAAATATACAGATTTTTATGCTGTCCACGAACACCCACCCTGTCCCCAGCTCCTACTCACTCGCATGTTCTTTTCTCCTCCTCACAAAGCCAGGAGCCCCAGCCAGGAACCCCAGCCAGTATTTCCCAACCAACAGGAGAGAGAGCAGTAGCCATGTTCGCTACTGATGCTGTCCCTGTGCGTCAAGGTCAGCGGGCAGCGTGGACGTGGGGAGACCGCCAAGACACCACAAGGAGCGAGGGCCCCAGAGACAGAAGCTCAGGTTCTGGTCTCTGTACCAGAGTGACCTCGGGCGATCTTTGATTTAATCACTGGTGCCTGACTTCCTCAGCTGAGAGGGTCTCTGTTATCTGCTCTTTGTGGGGAATCTGAGCGCTAACTGAAATCATAAGCTTGTGAAAGAACGCTTGAAACTGCTTTCTTCTCTGCCCGTGGGATGGCAGCCAGGTGGGCACGAATGGCTGCCCCTGGCAGAGAGGGACGGTTGAGCAGATGTGAGTGTCCTTGTAGGCTGGAGACTTCCTCAGAACTATCTCAGGGACTCGGGGATAATAGCAGGTATTGTTCAGCTGTCATCCTTCAAGCCACCAGGGTGAGTTGACAGAAACAAGGAAAAGTGTTCTCCAGGTGACATACAGCGTCTCCCCAGCAGGCTGGCCCTCCTGACTCTGTCTGGCCCCTTGGTGCTCATTCCTTCTCAGCCCGTATATTTGCTCCTGCTGACGGGCTGCAGCTTTGGATCGAGGCATTGGGATGAATCAGTGGTCCACACACGGCAGTAAAAAAACGGAAGAGAAAGCCCTGATAAAAACCCCAGCTTTCTCCCTCCAAAGTCTCAGCTTTTCGTTTGAGAAAGCCTATGCCAACGTCAGTAGAAAGCCAGGATGTCAACGTGTAGCCGGAACTGGGGGCCTCACGGTCATGGTTTCCCACAAACCTGGAGTCCAGCTGGACACTGCACATTACCAGCCAGCGAGGCTGCAAACTTGGAGGGTCCCCCCAAAATGAGTGGATGAGGAGCTTGGGGACATGTCAAATGCCAGCTGGAAGTGACATGGAGGAAACAAGGCAGAAGGGATTTTCAGTGAAGCAACAGAAACCTGATCAATTGTCTTGAGCTTTGTCGGAGCAGGAAGGGTGGTGGTGAGACATGGAAATCTACACGCAAACATGGGCAGGGCCGTGTCAGCTCTCAGAGGTTCGTGCAGTCCAGCATCCTTCATATGCTGCCCCAGGAGTGAGTGAGAGTGTTTCTAGGTACCCAAGCCGAGAGACCAGCCTTGTTCCAGTCCTTTGTGCATCAAGAAGCATCTGTCACATGGCTGCCCTGGCGACCAGCCTGTGGAAAGAGAATGAGCCCCTCCAGCTGAGTCACGCCATCCCATCCCTTCAACAATCACATCTCTCATTATTGATGGACAAATCAGCGTCAGGTTTATACATCAGGCACTGTGAGTCTAGTTAACTTGCGTCTGTCCTTGTGAGACAGAACCACTCCCAGGGTAATAACAAAATCAGAATTCTGGAAACCAGAATGAGCTGCAGAGAATTCACTCAGGTCAGGGCCCCTCACAAGAGCCTGCTTGGGTGGCCAGCTCAGGTGCACCTGAGGCCAGCTCATTTGCCCCTGAATCTCAGGTCTGTGGACACTGAAGAATCATTGTTAAAGAATAACAGGTCGCATGTCTGATTCTTTTTGTTAATATGTGTCCTTTGACTTTGCTTCATGTGTCTATTTTCCCTTTTATTTTCACTATAAGCACAAATAAAATGTTCAAAAAATGCTGATGCTGATTTATTTAATAAATGGATGGGTGAATAATAGCCTCAATATTTCTGACTGAAAATGAATAAATACCTATGAGAGCAAAGCAGACTGTATGTGAAAGCACTTTGGGAGAAATACGCTTTATAAATACAAGAGGATTGTAAATGACGCAGTGGGATCCCATTATGACATTGCCACACCCGGGACTAGCATTGAACAATGCTCCAGACCTGCCGAGGGCTTGATGGTTATGAATTTCTTCTACACGCCCTCACTTTCTCCTCACACGACACTGTAAGGGCGCAGGACACTTGATGGCAGGAATTAGGGTTAAAATGTTGTGTTATTTGATCTGAGAATGCCTCAACCTTGACCTGTCAATCACGTCTGTTTTCCCCTCCTCCCTCCCCCCCCCTCCACGCACACACAGCAAGGGGCTCCTATGGGAGCAAAACAGAAAAGGAACATTAGCAGGATGGGGACCAATTATTAAAAGTTAGCACAGGGCTACTGTGGACATCCACAGACACACACACACCAAGAAAAAAAAAAATCCTTGACCTAAACCTCACGCCTACTATAATTAATTCAAAATGATTATGGACTAAAATGTAAAAGGTCAAACTATACAGTTTTTAGAAAAAACTTAGGAGAAAATCTTTGGGATCTAGTGCTAGATAAAGACTTCTTAAACTTAGCACCAAAAGCGTGGTCCATAAAGAAAGATTGATAAACTGGACAGCATCAAAATTGGAAACTTTTGCTCTGCGAAAGATCCTGCTAAGAGATTGAAAAGACAAGCTATAGACTGGGAGAAAGTATTTGCAAATCCCCTATCTGACAAAGGACTTGCATCTGGAATATATGAAGAACTCTCAAGACCCATTAGTCAAAAAAGTAAACAATCCGATTAGAAAATGGGTGAAAGCCGTGAAGAGACATTTCACAAGTACAGCTGCTCAACACCCTCAGCCAGAAACATGCCACTCAAAACCACAATGAGACAGGAGGCGGCACACCTATCAGAAGGGCTAAAAAAAAAATAAGGATAACACCAAAGGCTGATGCGGATGAGAAGAAACTGGGTCACTCGTATGTTGCTGGTGAGAATGTAGAATGGTGCAGATGCTCTGGAAAGGAGTGGGGGCGGTTTCTTACAAACTAACCATGCGCTTCCCGTATGACCCAGCAAGTGTGCTCTTGGGCATTTATCCCAGAGAAATGAAAACTTCTTTTCACACAAAAAAGTACATAAATGTTCATTGTGAATTTATTTGTAATGGAAAAAAACTGGAGACCACCAAAATGTCCCTCGCAGGTGAATTGTTGAAAAATTGTGGCACATTCGTATCGTGGAATCTTACTCAGCAATAAAAAGGAACAAACCATTGATACTCACAACACCAAGAGAATCATGTTGAGTGGAGAAAGCCAATTTCAAAAGGTTATATAAGGTAGGGTCCCATTGACATTGCATTCTTCACGTTGCAACATGAGAGAGATGGAGAACAGATTAGTGTCGCCAGGGATGAAGGCAGGTGAAGGATGGGAAGTGGCTGTGGCTTTATATAAAGGGTAGCATGAGGGATCCTTGTCACGGAATTTTTCTGCATCTTGACTGTGGTGATGGTCACATGAATCTACACATGTGATAAAATCGTGTAAAACCAAACACACAGATAAGTGTGCTCCACAAATGTTAGTAAGGTTGGTGGTAGTTTCCTAGGACTGCTGTAACAAATTACCACAAACGAGGTGATTTAAAGAGCAGACATTTGTTCTCTCACAGTTCTGGAGGGGAAAAGTCTGAAATCAAGGTGTCCGCAGGGCCATGCTTCTTCTGGAAGCTCGAGAGGAGAATCCTGGCCTCGTCCAGCTCCTGGTGACTCCAGCCTTCCTTGGCTTGTGGCAGCCTCACTCTGACCTCTGCCTCCTTGTCTCTGTGTGGATCAGTGTCATTTCCTGGTTGTCATAGTGTACTCTGGTTATGCAAGATGCCTCCTTTGGGGAAACTAGATGAAAGGCCTATGAGATTTTTATCTCTTACAACTGTGTATGAATATATAGTTATCGCAAATTAAAAAGTAAAAAAAAAGGAAAAGTTGGTACAGGGAAAGACTGAGGGAGGGGGAATCCATGGGTCCTGGCATCTGATTGGTTGTGGGGCAGAGGGAGACATTGAAGGTGGATGCTGGGAGATGGTGGAACCAGAGCAAAGTAGAGGACAGGAAAGGTCCAGACCAGGGGTCTAGTGCTCAGTATGATGGCTTCAGGGACCGGAAGCATGTGTTTCTTTGGGATGCAAGAGACATCAGGCAGCTGGAGCCAGCTAAGGCAGAAGCGGGCAGTCTCCTCTAAGGCTGGAAGGGAGACCCATTGAAGGTAAAGGTAGAAATGCAATTGGGCCTCTTCCTGAGGAGCATGAACACACCTGCCATCTTTCACCTTTGTTTCAATCTTTTCCCTTAGCAGCCTGGCTTTCTCTCTTCCTTAGTCCACAAGGTGTATCCAAAATGGCTGCCCCCAGCTCCCAAGGTCACATGTTGTAACTCCAGCCACTGGGAGAAACTGACCCCTTGCTATTCATCCCCGTCTCAAATTCCCAGAGAAAAGGTTTTGATTGGGTCTCTTGGGACCAGGTGCCCTCTCCACCGTGGCCAGAGGGCAGGGTCATTTTACAGAAGCACGGCCAGAGCTCAGCAGAGTGTGACGGTCTAAAGGGGTCATTCTGAGCTGGGCAGACATCCCAAACTGTTTCTGTCACGCACATCCTTAAATCACCATCTATTCAGCCTAGTGAACTTATTCCAGCCCTGGAATTAACCACATTCTCTTTTTCAAAAGAGAAGTCTCTATGTTTTCCAACCATCACAGTTTGGAAAGATTTTCAACCACAGGAGCTGAAACAAACATTCAGACAGGCTTCCACGTAACCAGAAAATGAAATTAACCAGAGCATCAAATGCCCAGACATTCTGAGAATCAGAGTTTTATTTTATTATAAACCCAGATCTATGCAAGTAAAAAAATCATTCTCTTATGGATTTATAGTAGTTGTGCCCCACCATCCCTTCAACTTTCTAAAATCCTTACTTATTATTCTAATAAGATAATTTATCTGGAGACGGTGTATGGTAGAATCACCTTTAGCACGAGGCCATTTTTCTTTAATGGAGAAATACTGTTTCTTCTGAGAGACGGACACAAACATAAGCAGATTATAGTAATTTGTAACTGAGTTATTCTTTGGGAAATGTGCTGTGACAAGTTGGCTCATGAGCTGAAGGTCAGTTGGCCTCACGAGGGGCAAAGAGACCTGCGGGGCCTCGAGCCAGGCCATCAGCATCAAAGCAACGCCCGTGAAGCCAGGGAACAGGAAAGTAGTCTTTTCTTTCCTTCTCGTGCGTGAAAATGTCTCGCAGAAGGATTTCCCCTCTTATGAGAGCGTTCATGGAACCGAGTCCCAAACGCCACACACGCTGAATAAATAATTAGATGGCTTCTGCATCTGCTTCCTAGATTTGAGATTTTTTTATTTAACTCCACAGTTCTGCCTCCTGGGGATTCTTCATTAATTAAACGCTCTAGAAACAAAAAGACCTTTGTGTTCTTTCATCACGGAATTTCCAAAACATCAAAGTGGACAAAGAAGTTTCCAGAAGCTCTTTGATTCTAGCCATCTTCCTCCCCCCTCAGGACATCCACCAGGGAAGGAGGTTAAAGGTCAGCCATGGGGAGGGCCCCCCCCCCACTCAAGCAGGGAGGACAAATCAGAGATTTTGGGGACAGCGGCTCAGGCAAATGTGGTAGACAAGGGGTTTTGAAAATATGAGCTTTGAGCAGCCTCGAGAGACATCCCCGCCAGGGCTGGCAGCCGGGGATGTGGATGATAGGAAACAAAATCACATTCCAAACATACCGTTTCTGGTGGAGAGTAAATATATTCGGTAAAACCAGGTTCAGAGAGGGGTCTGCGTGCTGTCCACATGAGGGATTGTGAAACAGCTGGGGGCCAGCTTGGAGCCCTTCACACACTTGCGTGCCGGAGTTTTTCTCAGAAATCACATAAGAATTGAACTAAAAAGAATCCCAATGAGATGTCATGGGAAAAGAGGGGTGCACCACAGGTCACGTGGTAGCAGAATTCTAAGGTGGCCCCAAGATTCCAGCCCCTGGGTGTAGACCCCATGTGTAATCCTCTCCTGGTGATGGTGTGGAGACGGAGAATGGCAGGGATATTTGCCCTTGGATGAGCTGACATTATGTGACAAAATGATGTCACATTCTCCAGGACTCCAGAACTCTGTCACAGCTAACTGGCCTTGAAGAAGCAGAAGGCTGTGAGCTGAGCTACCACATCTGTCTTAAGGGGTACACGTGGTAGGACCTGAGGGAGGCCTCTTGGAGCTAAGAGTGACCCCCAACTGACAGCCAGGAAGAAGATGGGGGCCTCAGGATGACCAATGGCCACCTGGTCCTGGATTCTGCCGACAACCCGGTGAAGCTGGAAGAGGACCCCCAGCCTTTGACAAGAAACTGCAGCGTCTGCAGCCGCACCCTGAGCCCAGCCCCCGGAGACCTGAGCAGGGAGCCCGGCCAACCGTCACTCACAGCAACTACAAGACAATAAACTTGTGTTGCTTTAAGCTGCTGAGTCTGTGGCAGATCAAATCCAGAAGTCAGTGTTGATGCAAATAATCCATAATCAGTCTATAAATTAAAATTGGGGTGAGTTTATTACGAGCCAGGATTGAGGACTATAGCCCAGGGCCTTCCTTCCCCAAGGAGGGAAGGGCATCAAACAAGTGGGGTGCACAGAGTGATTCTATACTATCTTGGAACAAAGAGCATACATCATCTTTGACAGGAATGTCCCTTTTACAGTAGTCACGAGATTGCTTTGCTGGCGTAGAGGGTGAGTGGTCACAAGGCGAGCACAGCAGGTGGGTAATTAATCCTTAGTTTTTAGGAAAAGATGCTTACCCTTAAAGAAATGTTGATACAGGGGAAGATACGTCCTTACTTTTAAGGGCATCACTCTTGGCTTTGGGACACTGTAAATGTTTAAAGCAGATGTACACTGCAAGCTCAACAGGCCACATGAGACCCTTTTGGAAAAACAAGGTCAGGCCAAATTAGTTTTACACCAAATGGCTTCCTCATATGCTCCAATCTATCCTATTGCTTTTCATTTATTTACCATCAGTATAACTTTGCTTAGCAAGAGTTTTAAAAAAGAATTTATGCATCTGTCATAGAAGAGTGGATTGCCGGTGTTGGGTTAAAACTTGAGAAACCTCAATGAGGAAATGTAGCAAATTTGCTCCTTACATTTCCTCCTAGTTTCAAAACACTCTGTCAATAACTCCCCAGTCTGTCTCTTTCAATTATAAAAGTTGTGAATATGAACATTCACCTACTTGCTTGAATCCTTGTAGCGGTCGGGTGCCCTGGTTTGTTTGAAAAGTCCAAATTACGCGGCCTTGCCAGGTTTCCACCTTGTCTGTTGTCCCTCTGTCCTCACCTAACGCTCCAGTGAGCCCGCAGCCTTGGAGGGGCCCCTTTCTCATCCAGGCGTGTGCACCCTTAGACATCCGTGCACCCTCCACCTGGCCCCGGCATGTCACAAGCTAGTGGCCCTGGACAAGCAACCTAACCTTGCTGTGTCTCGTTTTTTGTGTCTGTAAAATGCAGGTAATAGTACCGTCTTGTCTTCCTTCCAAGTCTGTCCTTTTATTCAGCAAGCAATTATTAAGCGCCTTCAGTGTGCCACTCATGAGACACTGGGGTTACAGAAAAGAGCAAACTATGCAAAGTCCCCGGCCTCTGGAACTTCTGTTCCATACAGGGCGGTCCAGAATGGCCTCTCTGATAGATGAAATTGGGGCAAGACCTGAATGTAGTGAGGTGACAGCCATGCAGATCCCTGGGTGGGGACGTCCATGGATAGGGAGCAGCAAGGACTGAGGCCTGGATGCGCACGTGACGTGAAGGGGCAACAGAGGGCTGGGGGGAGGGGGCAGTCGACAAGGAGCTCCTGTGGTCTTGTAGGAGCCACCACGGGTCTGTGCTGAGCAGCTTAAAGCAGGGAGGACTAAGCCTAGGGGACTCTCCTGGGGATGAAAGCTTACCATCGAAAAGGAAAGAAATCCAGGACTAACTGACTCTGTCGAGAGATGTCACGATGTTGTGACTCTTCAAAGGGGAATCAGAGAGCTTTTCCAAATGCTGGGATGTAGTTCAGAGGGCGGCAGTTCTAACCCATTGTGGATAAACTGTAATCATTGCCACTGGCTTGCTGTGCAACTCTGAGGAAGTCACTGTGCATCTCTGAGCCTCCTTTCTCTCATCTGCACGAGGAAGGAGTTGGATTCAGTGATTTCCAACCTGGGGACTGGGAACTCTGGGGATCCACAAACAAACAAGGTAGGAAAGAGACTTATTATCAATGTTGTAAAGAGCTATTCCCACCCCCAAGCATGTGACTTGGCCCCAGGTAAAGTAAAAGCAGACTTTCAAAGGTTCTGCTGCGCTGTGTGGAACTGAGAGGGTGGACAGGACAGAGGGCTGCTATCAGGAAGGCGAGGGCCCCGGATGCCCAGGTGGCCCTTCCTGCAGGTCTGAGGCAGGAGGCAGAGGAAGAGCTCGATACCTCAGCCAGTGACACCCTCTGCCACCTCCGCCGTCGGGGGAGGACCCCGGAGTTTGTATCGCCTTCAGGAAAACACTCCTCTTCCTTAAGAGGAACTTTAGATTGTGCCGTCTCTGAAAGTCACTGCCCTTCGGGGGTGTGTGTGTGTGTGTGTAAGCAGGTGTATGTATGACACGGACGCATGCGTGTATGTGTGTGTGTGTCGTGTGATGTGTATCCATGTTAATTGTGCATGTGTATTTACGTTGTGTGTGGATGTGGATGTGTGTGGCTATGTGTGTGTATATATGTGGGATGTGTGTATGTGTGAGTATTTGTATGCATTTTGTATATATGTGGATATGTGCATGTGTGTGTGGTTATGCACGTGTATATATGAGGGATGTGTGTATGTGTGAGTATTTGTATGCATTGTATATATATGCGGCTGTTTGCATGTGTGTGTACATATGTGTGTGGGGGGTGTGTTCCTATAGTTGCCCACAGAGACAAGGGAACCAGAGGAAGGTGGGGGCCTCTTGGGAACGCTCACAGGAGGCCGGCCTGGGAGGCCACGGCCCCTCGGATGGTTCTCAGTGGACAGACGCCCTGTGGTTTCCTGGGTAAGTGGCTCAGACTCAGGAAATGGTGCTATCATGGTCCGATTACACAGTTGAGGGGAGGGAAGCCCGTCCAGGATGACTCAGACCCCAGAGGGTAGGGGCGATGCGTTCCTACAGGAGAGGAAGGAGCGACCAGCTCAGAAGGGGGCAGTGTTGCAGGAGGAGGAAGAGAGGGGTTCCCTTAGACTCCCCGTGAGGGCTAAGTCCTTCTTCCCGGGCACTAGGAAGAGTGATATTTACATGCAGGTTGGAGCCTTTTCCGTAGTAGAGTTGTCACAAACGTTCCATCTGTCACTCAGGCACAGCCCAGCGTTGGTGCTGTGGGGAGACAGTTAAAGAACAAGGGGTCCAAGCGAGACCAGTCTCACGCATGCATTCATTCATTCCAGTCATTCATTCCTTCAACACACTGTGCTGGGTCTGACTATGTGCTGTGCGCTGTTCTTATGGTGAAGTGGCCACTTCGCTATGAGGAGACCATCCTGGGGTCCTGGGCAATGAGCAGCTGTGACACTGTCAAGGCCCAACATGAGGCAGGGCGGGATGGGGGAGGAAGACAACCTTGAGAGAGCAGCTGCAGGTGGGAGGCCCCCTCTCGTCCCTCCTGACACGCCAGAAGCAGGTGGAGCAAAGTGGGGCGCATTTGGGTTATACAGGTTAGAAACGAAGACAGCCCAGTCTAAACATGACGTTTTTGTTGTTTTGGGCTGAAATCACACCAACTCCAACCTAACCTATTGTCTTATGATGCTCTCCGGCTATGTGGCTGAGTAATTAAAAACGGAAAAGAAATTATTATAAGAGCACTTCTCAAGTTTTAAACGGAGGCCCGTGGTCAAAGGATCTTAGACCCAGAGCTAGAGAATTCTAAGCTCCCTCCAGCATCATCCAGGCCCTTCTTTGTCCAACATCATGAATGCTTTTTTCTCTCCCCCTCCAGCACAGCAGACTCTTAAAACACTCAACTGAGGCCGTCTGTCCATAAATGCTATTGACGGGACAAAGGTACCACTTTCTCATCAAAGCACTTAATTCCCAGCACCCGTTGAAACATCAGTCTACCGTGAAGAGTAACGTTACCATCAGACGCGGGACGAGGGGAACCTACACGCTGATAAAAACTTGCTCTCTGGCCCTTTAAATCCTGACTTCTGCCCCGACTGGGGCCTGAAAAGCAAAAAGGAGGGAAATTGCTTCTAAAACTCCTACCCACCTGCCCTCCCACCTCTCCTGATGAGGAAGAGACCGAGGGTCATAGAGAAATGCCAGCCCAACTCAAGGGAGCAAAAACTCGTTCGGAAGGCAGTGGACTCTGACAAGGGAGCCTTCTTCTCTGAGCAGTGAGGAATTGGGGGTACACATTTTGTCCTCGGGGGTGCTGCCACCTGAATTCACGTTTCCCCGAGGACGCTGAAGGCAAAATCCTTCTGCCCGGTCCCACGATCCTTCAGCTGGCCGTTTTCAGGCAGTCATTTCTCTGGAACAGGAAGTTATCGTGCCAGAGAATTGCCTCAAGCCAATCTTCTCTTGCAGCTATTTTTTTTTCTTTATTTTGTTTTACACTGGACTGATAAACGAGGAGAAGAAGATCTAATCAGGGCATTTCAAGTTGCTTTAAATCTTTGGCCCTCGGCGACAGAAGATCAGGTTTAAGCCGATATTCGCTGAAGTTTGGGCTTTGTTGATAAGTGTTTCTATTTAAGGAATTGGCATGGGGATGACAGCACCATATATCCAAGGAAAAGGAAGATTGTATATCAGGAAAACTTGCTTTGGAGGAAACAGCCTGTGTGCGTGGCGTCCAGGGTCGCTGTTAGGATTCTGGGCCATCGATGCAGCCCCTGGGATTGCTCACCAACTGACCAGCCTCTCTGGACCCCGCCTGATCAACCCATGCATGCCGACCCCAAAGGAGCAGAGCCGAGCTCTTCCGATGTCTGTGCTTGAACGCTTGCAATCAAAGCTGCTTGCTGCTCTTGCTCCCTCTCTTCCTTTCTTATTGTTTTTCCAAAGGCAACTTTCTTCAATGGACCACTGGCTGAAGTTTTTTAGTCTCTTCCTAATTTTTTTTCCTTTAACCATCCTGTAAATGATCTATACCCTGGTTGTCCCAATGTCCCCAAACAGCACACATTGGTATAAACGAAATGTAAGAATAACACTCGGGTTATCTTGGACGCCTCGTTCGGAGACCCCGCGCTCTACAGCTAGCGTCCGTTCCTCTGCTCACAGGCAGGGACTTTATTTCAACCCCAACATTTCAGATGACGCAACTGGGTCCCGGAGACGTGCAGACTTTAAGACTTTGTCCTGTCCCACAGTGAATTAGGGATAAGGCATGCCATCTTCTCTAAGCAGCAGTTCTAAAGTGGGCTCCATGGACCACCTGCCTCAGAATCCCCATTGGTCCTAAGGAAGCCTAGGAATTTGCCCTTTCAACGGATTCCCTGAGTGAGTTTTCAACCAAGTTGAAGAGTCCTCATCGTAAGAGCCACGTACAGTTACACAGCAGCCCTTGTCCACTAGAGGCTGCATTTTTAGCAAATCCCTTCGCTCTGAAACCCATCTTCCCTCCCCAGAGGCAATCATGACCATGAGCATCTGTTTAGGAGAAAAAGACTTCTGAAAACTGGGGAGATCTCAGGCCGTCTTCAACCTGGATATAATATTTTTATCATCGCACGTCAGCGAGGTCCATAAAACCAACCCCTAAACCCACTGTGAGCAGACTGCCCCCCGAAAGATGCCCACACTTCCATCCCTGGAGCCTGTGAATACGTTACTGGACGCGACAAAAGGGACTTTGCAGATGTGATTAGGATTATGGACCTTAAAATAGGGAGATTATCCTGGATTATATGGGTGAGCCCAATGTAATCACACGAGCCCTTAAGCTCAGAGAATTTTCTCCAGCTGGAGCAGAAGATGCTGCAGAAGAAGATGCTGGAGAGATTCAGAGCACAAGAGGGACTCCTTCCGCTGTTGCTGGAGCGGAAGCCACACGGAAAGCACGAGAAGGAATGCGGGCAGCATCTAGGAGCAGTCTTTGCAGGGAAATGGGGACCTCAAGGCCACAACCGCAAGGAGCCGAATTCATCCAAAACCTGAATGGGTTTGGCAGCTCGTTTATCCCCAGAAAGGCACGCAGCCCAGCTGACACCCTGCTCCTGGCCCTGGGAGACTGTCAACTCACAGCTGGACTCTGACTTCTGACCCACAGAACTGAGAGATAATAAATCATGCCCTTTCCAGCCTCTGAGTTTGTGAGAATTTTTCGGGGTTCCCAAAATTTGCTGTGAGGATGCACGCATGCGCATCACACACGGGAGGTTTATTCTTACCTCTGCACTGGGTGAGCGGTGAGGGTTCACTTAGCAGGAGGAGTTGTCAGCCCTCCTGGCACTCCAGGGGCAGGTGCAGCCCACCTGCTGCCAGTGGTGACTGCAGGATTTCCAGGATGTTCCTGGGGGGTGGGCGGCTGAGGTTAGAGGGGTGAGCATGGGTTGGAAGGGTTGGGTGGATGACTTGCCTGAGCTGGGTGTGCAACACAAGCATTGTTTCTAGATGTCTCTAGTTCAGACCAGAATTTATTTGGAGGAGGGGAGGCTGATGGAGACTGGGTGTAGCTCCCGATCAGCCTTTTACAGCCGAACTGAGGTCTTATTTTCTTGTTCTTGTGGGATTGTTGCTGCTGTTGGCGTCACACCCGTCAGGGCTCTCTCCACTCCAGTTCAGGAAAACATGAGGTCATCAAGAAGATGGGTTTGGTTTCCACCTGGGCCACATAACCAAAGCCTTAAGCTTCTCAAAACCTGGTGACCTCACATGTAAAATAAGGTGATAATAACAGGATGCATTTTATGGGGCATGTTGAGGCACAGCGCCTGTCGAGCAAGAGTGTTGGGCACACGGTGAACATTGTTTCTAAATTTCCGCTGCCTTTTTGTCCATTGGGGGCTTCTGCACACCCTGGTCTCCGTGTCCAGCCTCTTTCATGTGACCTGAGGGCCCATCTGCTCTGGAGCGCCCTTGGGTCATCTGCCCAGAAATCAGCACCCTTTTGTCCTGCCCTTGAAACCCCGCATCTGGAACTAGCCCTATAGGCAGCCCCGCCATCCAGTTAAAATGGAGGTTTTTTGAAGTCCCGTCCTCTGCAGGTCTTTCGCGGGACCGTAAGAGACATCTGAACTGGGCAACGGGCTCACATGGGGCATCTCTGGCCTACTCCGTCTCTAGAGCAGCCTGACGTCAGCTCAGAAGTGAAGCAGGCCTGGTGTGGACCCTCGTACAATGCGCTGCTGGGCGTTTCAGGGGCTGGAGAGTGGGCTCCTCTGGACCCCAAGTGGTCAGGAGCTGAGCCCGCACCTGTGACTGGAGCATGGGCGCCACCTGCCGGCCCCGGAAGCCCACTTTTTTCAGTCGGTCTCCGTGCCTGCGGTCAAGTATTGAGATCCCACCCACCTAGTTGTAGGGCAAAGTTGCTAATTGATTCTGCCTTTGATCCAGGCAAAAGGAGAGGTGAACTTGGGCCCCAAGATTTAGAGGCCCGCAATTATGAGAAAGACTCCCCCCAGTAAATACATTAAAGGACACATAGCCTCTCCTTTTGTGCAGTGTCTGGTGCCCTGTGCTGGCACTTGGGTGATCCTACACCCTAACCCTCTACTCTCATCAATAATGCCATCCAAGCCCCAGGAAAACACTTCTCCATTGGTCTCTGGTCTTGAGACCAAAGGTGACTTTATCCTAACACTGTGAAGGTTTGTAGCTCATGCAAACTGCAGCCCTCAGAGATGGTCTCTGCTCAGAGCACTGTGCGCATTTAGCAGAGAGAAAATACAAAATAATGCACTTGTCAAATTCTTCCTTGCAGAAAGCATGCATGCAATTGTCTCTTGCACAACCAACTACCATTTCCCAGTAGTGCCGAGAATCTATTTTTTTTTTTTTTTTTACTTCTCTTTGCATTCCTGTTAGTGATTCCAGAAAGATTCCTGGATGGGCAGAGTAGTCAGAGAACTTGGACATAGTGGCAGAGGGACATTTTTTAATATTGTATTTCTTCATAATGCTTCCTTTCCTGCATTGTGGTCAATATATTGTAGGTGGAAAAGTAGGCGTCATCCACTGGGCTGTCCAGCAAGATGAGGTCCTCAGATTTCTAGGGAAAAACTCTAGCCGGCAGGAGCGAGACAAACAGGAAATCATAACCCCAGCCTTGCAGACCATGCGTTTCTTGGAAACAAAACCCCACAGTGAGCGTTCAGATGCTGAAACTCTTTATGTTAATTACAGGGCAGCCTTACGCCCAGGAGTCATATTCCCAGCTTCTCCACAGAAAGGCATTTCAGGGCGAAGCTAGCGTCTCAGCCTACATCGCCAGCATAGATTTGTCATCTTAATAAAACCAGGCTGACCTTGTATTCCCTGCAGGCGGCAGAGTTTTTAAGGTGTGCAGGATAAAAATGCAGATGGATCCTTTACACTCTCTTGACATAGAAACCTGAGAAAGATACCAGCAGGCTGCATCGGGAAGCAAGCTCATCTTAAAGTGCATTGATCCTCCTGGTACTTTGCAAAATCCTTTACTTATTTCCTCCCAAATCTGAAAATTGAGAGCATGTGACTCAGTAAATTAAAAGTATCAAAAAGTGACTTTCGGGGCTGGTCCAGTGGTGTAGTGGTTAAGTTCACACATTCTGCTTCAGTGGCCCGGGGTCTGTAGGCTCAGATCTAGCACTGCTTGTCAAGGCATGGTGTGGCAGCATCCCACATAAAATAGAGAAAGATTGGCACAGATTTTAGCTCAGGGCCAATCTTACTCACACACACAAAAAAGTGACTTTCTTGATGTGATGCTTAATTTTGTGTCCACTTGACTCAGCTCTGGTGCCCAGCCATTTGGTAAAATACCAGTCCAGATATTGCTGTGAAGGTATTTTTTAGATATGATTAACGTTTAAATCAGCAGACTTTGAGGCCCTCCATAATGTTGGTGGGCCTCGTCTGATCAGTTGAAGGCCTTAAGAAAAAAAGGCCGAGGTCCCCTGAAGAGGATGGAGTTCTGCCTCGAGACTGCCTTTGGACATGAGGTGCAGCATCAATTTTTCCCCAGAATATTCAGCCTGCCAGCCTGTCCTGAGAATTTCAGACTTGCCAGCCCTCACAATTATGAGAGCCAGTCCTTTAAAATAAATATCTCACAGTCTCAATCTCTCGCCCTTCCCATCAGTGCATCCTGTTTCCTCCACTGGGTGATGCCTCCCATCCCCAAGCCTGTCCACAGCTTGATCCTAGTTGCTCTCTACTCTTTCCTTCAAAAGGCACCTTCTCATGGAGGTGACAATGCCCCAGGCGAGATGGCCTCTTCTGTTGCTAGTGATGTCAGAGCACGGCACCGTGTTCCCTCTCTGGACTCGTGAAATTGTACATCAGTAAAGGGGCCTTGCTTGGCTCAGAGTTCTCGAGCTTGCTCAGTTTATTCCCACTCCCCCCTCCCACCCTGTTCCAACAGCAGTGATCCTGGGTGGTGTCAAATGTTGACATCCCCCACTGGAGGTCAGCCACAGACAAGGCAGAAATCCATGGTAGAGCTGCAGGGAGCTGATGGAGAGATGGGTCCAGCACCTTCCTGGACCATGTGCTGGCCCCACTGCCGGTGTGGGATGGAGGCAGGAGGCAAGGATGGAGGCAGGAGGCAAGGATGCTGCTTTGGACACTCAGTGCTCCCTGCTGTCCCTTCTCTTGGTTCCCTCACTCAACACTACCTGGGCAGAGTCTAAACCTGGAATGGGAATCCAGTCTTCCGTAGCCTTTATTCAGCATGTCCTCACCTGCTCCCACTGCCTCCTTCATCCTGCAAAGGAAAAGCCATCCCATGCAGTATCCTTCTATGTGCTTCAATTATGTGAATTAAATATAACAGAGACAGAAAAGATGAACAAAATCTCCCTCCAAATGAGATGGATAATCCCAAAACTGAAAATTAAAAAAATCGCTGAG
Source organism: Equus asinus (assembly GCF_041296235.1). NCBI lineage: Eukaryota > Metazoa > Chordata > Mammalia > Perissodactyla > Equidae > Equus > Equus asinus. Next base: position 6,417,638 of record NC_091808.1, on the reverse strand, counting down.
TCACATACCGTAATTCCAAAGCTGACGAGCAGAGTGAATTCTAATTATCTTCGTGCTATTGTCCCATGGTAGGGACATTTTAACTGTCCGTGGAAATTCCTACCCATCCTTTTAAAGAATTCTGTGGACCACATTGCTGTTCATTTGCATCTGAACTTCCGCGAGCCATCATTGTGTTGTAATTTTACTGTGGTTATTATCTCTTACGGGAATGTCATCTGAGCCATCAAGAAGTGGTGGTACCAGGGACTGAAAAACAAATGAGAAAATCCATGTCCTTTAAATAGAAGTCAGTGGTGACAAAGGGCTATGAAGAAAGCCAAGGCAGCTTTATTGTATGCCTTGGTAATATTTTATGAGAGGCCACTGCAAAATGTCAGGGATGATGCCAAAAAAATAATAGTGTTCAGACAGGTAAAGCCTTACATTTAAATGTCATACAATCAGGGAAGGGCAATGAAAAACACAGATAGTGCAGGCTGTGTGGCAGAAGACATACTTGCCTGGAGTCAGAGTTGAGATCTCATTGGTTGTGGAGAATCTGGTAATGGCTATAGAGGAAAGAGACCTAAAAGAACGTGGAAAGGCTAAGCTGACTCACATAATAAGGAGCTGAAATGTGGGGGAGGGAAGAAGATCTGAAAAAGCAAATGCAGTAGGTATGAGAGATGTCCTAGGGTTTGTAGGGATGGAGAGCAAAGAGAAAAGATGGAAAGGAATTTTAAAATGATTGCTGGAGAGCGTGAAATAAATGTCCTCTCATGTTGTTTGAGACACACGCAGTGGGTGACATTGGAGTTACTTTGTATTACTTTGTATCACCGCGGGGAGTGGGAGTGGGCCACGTGGGGCACTGAGATATATTTGGGTTTCATAAGGCAGAGAAGACCAGTTGATTAATTGCTCATGAGGTGTCTGCTTTTGAAACTCACTTTATGGGAGATCATTGTTTGACTTGATCCGAGATGGGAGCCTGAGAATGTGTTGACGGAGGCTGGCTGTCTGTGTGAAATTCAGAAACATTGTCTACAGACCTCTCCCAGCCACAGTCCCCACCTAATGCCATGAGGACCCAGCCACATCTGGCCTTATCCTGCATCCCTTGCCTGACACTCAAGGCCTTCCATAATTCAGACCTGCCTCTCCAGTCCTGCTGCTGACAGTAAAACCTTGTTCCTTGCAGGCTCGGATCCCACCTGGGGCACGCATCCTCTGTGCAAGCTCCTCTTTCCCCGAGCCTGCCCCTCACCGCCCCTCTGCTTTCAGACTCTTCAGTCTCCATCTTCCTTGGGAGTCAGCACAGGCTCTCTATGAATCTGTCTCACATACTTTGCGTTTTCCTTCTCATTCCTTTGGTCCTGTAGCACCAACTATCTCAGCCTTCACCTGTTGGTGCCCTCTGGGCAGCCGTCCTTCTGTACATCTTTCCCTGTGAACTGGCACTTGGTAAATTCTAAGTTGTTTAATTTTCAAAATCCACAATTATTATCATTCGACTCTTCTACCAGATCAATTAGCTTCGATAAAAGTTGTAATTGATGTTAGTTGAAAATGACACGTATATTAAAACGAGGTAATATAAAGGTGAGGTTTATATCAATACATGTTTTTTTTTTTTTCAAAATCATAGTATGACATTTTTCCTGAAGAAGCAGGACAAATTTTATTGACTCTCTCCACAGGAGTTTCTCTAATCCTTATCACGTGGTACAAGAATTAAGCATGCAAAGTCCCTTCATTTAGTCTTAGAATTATCCCTTCCCTACATTCTCTTAGCAAAACCAGCAGAAACCACATTTGGAGTCAGTTATTGCATTATTCCACTTGTTAAATTGTTTCACTTTATTTGCAATACCACACTTCCCCCTGGTGGAAATACACAGGCTGTAACAGTTGTCCCCTTTCTTGTCTTGAATTCGTTGTCGTACATCATGAAAGGACTAGGAAGGACCATCGAGTCTGTGCCATTCCAGACTTTTTGCCCCCAAACTAGTCATTTCATCTCCGTTGGTCACATGTTTGAAATACGCTCGTGTTCTTTATTTTCCTCCCTATCTAATGATGTTGTATGTGGTCTTGCAATTTAAATTCTTTTGTAATGTTATACAAAAGGAAAAGCATATCTTTCAAAAGCTATTTTGTGTCCCCAAATTTTATATATTATTTAATAATGCTTTTACTTTTAGAAGTGAATTTTATGCATATGACCCATCAATCTGAGCTGATCAGCATAAATTAATTCGTGCTTTTGCTCGGTGTAATTCCAGCTGGAGCTAAGACATCTGCTGCTTAGCCATATTGTGGGGTAAATATTTTAATTGGGAAAATGAAACAAACAAAAAATCTAGAGGAACACTATTTTCTACCTTTATACTCCTGGTGAGTGAATCAGTTTGTCTGACTGATTTGTCTATAGGTGACAAAACTGAGGCCTCAAAAATAAGAATCTTACCTTCAATGACGAAGGCAGTTAATGATGGAACTGAGATTCAAATGTGTTAACTGATTGAAAAGCAAAGGTCTGTTCCCACACTGCCTTACTCCAAAATTAGAAAGTAGCTACCGCCAGACTAAAATCAGACCATGCACCTTGCAAACAGTTTTAAATACACAAATGAGCCACAGTTTCCTAGACAAATAGGAGAAGAAAAAAAAATATATCAAGGTTCTGCGCACTCCGCTTCGGCAGCCCGGGGTTCATGGGTTCAGATCCCGAGTGCAGACCTGCCCCACTCATTGGCCATGCTGTGGAGGCGTCCCACATGCAAAGTGGAGGAAGATTGGCACAGATGTTACGTAATGAATGTAATTGGTAAATTGAACATAAATTAATAAACTGGCATAAAATTATTTCTCTTCATCAGAAATACTTTTAAAGGAATAAAAATGCAATATATACAAATGCATGTTTGTATTTGTGAAACACAGAACTGATGAAAGGATTATATCCAAGATAAACAAACAAAGAAAAACGTGCAAGAGATTTGATCAGGAATTTTCCAAAAGAGACAAAGAAGAACTTCAACCTCCTTAGTTATCAGAGAAATTCAAATTAGAAACATAATAAGATACTGCTATCTTACTGGCTAAATTCTTAGATTCATTCTCCATTGGCTAAAATTAAAAGACTACACTAAGTGTTGACAAAGACATGGAGTAACAAACTCCTGTGCGTTGCTGATGGAAGTGCAAATAAATTGGTATAAGCCCTTTGGAAACCTGTTTAGTCTTGTCTATTAAAATTAAATATACAGCCAGCTTACGGGCCATGAACAGGTAGACACCTAACGTTGCCTCCAGTATCTAACTGGTTCCAAGATACTACAAAAAACATCCTTCTGCAGGTTCCTGCATGGACCTGTATGAGAATCATTTGGGGATGTATACTGGCAAGTGGGGTTATGAGGGAATAGGGTGTGTGTGTGCGTGTGTGCATGTGTGTATGATTTGGCTAAGCCCTGGCAGATTTTCTCTTCAGAATGGTCCTATCAATCTACACTCCCATCACAAGTCCATGCGTGTTCCTCTTTTTTCTACATCCTTGCCAAATATAGACATTAGTCTACTTTGTCATGGTGACAAGATTGAAGTGGTACCTTATTGTGATTTTATCTTAATTTCTCTGCTTAATAACAAGATTGGAGATATTTTCATATTCTTGCTAACGATTGAGATTTCCCCTTCTATGAATTACTTGTTTATATTTACACCCACTTTTCTATTGGACTTTTTTTCTTCTTGTTTATTCATAGAATAAACAAGATTGCAATTTCATGACATTGCTCTCTTATTGGGTACAGATGTTGCAAATATTTTTAACCAATCTTTCCTCTGCCTGTTGACATTATCTATCTGGTGCTTTAGTGAACATAGATCTCTAATTTTGAAATAATCTAATCATAATTTCCTTCCTTGTATCTGTACTATTTCAGCTTTCTGTAAGAGATTTCTTAAAGATCACAATGAAGATAATGAGCCTATCACTCCAAAAGTCTTCTCATGATCCTCTGTAACCCATCCTTTCATCTCCCACCCCATCCCCAGAAATCACTGATTTGTTTTATGTCACTAGAGATTATTTTGAATTTTCTAGAAATGGAACCATAGTGGGTATTCTCTTTTTAGCTGGCTTCTTTCATTCAGCATAATTACATTGAGATTCATCCATGTTGTTGTGTGTTGGTTTGTTCTTTTTGTTAAAATTAATGAGCGATATTCCATCATATAGATATACAGCAATACGTATATCTGTTCACTTACTATTGGACATTTGGGTTGTTTCAAGTTTTGGATTCTTATAAATAATAATGATTTATAAAATTTTGGTAATTCTAGACTTATATTAATACAAATAATAATATGTGTATTTTGTGCATAAGTCTCGTGTGTAAATTTGTGTGTGGATACATTTTCTTTTTTTTGTGTGTAAATGCCTGAGAGTGGGATGGCTGGGAGATGCCACTCCATCTCCTTACCTTAGGAAGACTCAGGGCTCAGCCTGTTTCACGGCCCTGAGCTGCTGCCTGAAAACTCTCTGCAGGCGCTAAGCTGGGGCGATCCTAAGAGCCACCTCGACTGGGCACCTTTCTCAGGGATCGCTGTTCTCCGTTGCCTGTTGTCCACTATTTGAACTGTTGTTTCATCTCTTTTATTCTATTTTTTAGTTCTTTAAGGCAAGAGGGTAAATCTAGTTGCTGTTACTCCCTCTTGTCTGGACTTGTGTGTCCCCCACATACTTCTGTTGACTTTATAATTTCTCCTTTTCCTTCCATCCATCTGAGATGTGCCTTTAATTAGGCTACTATGTAAGAGCCAGTGCTGATTTTCTCTACCTAATAAGTTAGTTCTTCCGACATTATCCGCTAAACAACCTGTCTCTTCCCATTGCTACCGTCTTTAACATCCACTAGTTCTCAATTTATAGGGGAGTCTGAGACCGCTGTGTTTCCTCAGCCTCTACCTGAGCACCACCAGCCCCACGCAGCGCTGTTGCATTATCAGGCCTTTGTGCCAATTTGGTGGGACAAGTCTGTCAAGGTGCACTTTGCTATTATGAATCCTCTTCCGTATATTATGAAATGTATTATAAACGAGAGAGATGGTTAAAATTTTTAAAAAATGTATTGAAAAATTTTAATGTAATTGCTTGGAATTTAGAGAAAAAGTTGGGAAGAATTGATAGCTTTATAATGTTAATTCATCTCAGCCAAAGAATAGTTTTACATTTTTGGTTTAAATTTTTTATTTATTCTATTTTTTTTATTTTTTGAGGAAGATTAGCCCTGAGCTAACATCTGCTGCCAATCCTCCTCCTTTTGCTGAGGAAGACTGGCCCTGAGCTAACATCCGTGCCCATCTTCCTCTACAACGCCTGCCACAGTGTGCTGCCGTTTCTGCACCCAGGATCCAAACTGGTGAAACCTGGGCCGCCAATGCAGAACGTGCGACCCTAATCACTGTGCCACCAGGCAGGCCCCCTCTTATCTATTCTTTTAACACTTTTTTCTTTCATGGAGTTCCCATGTAAAGAAAATACTTTGATATTGTGTAGTTTCATTACTACTGTGAATCGTATCTTATTTTCAATTATATTTTCTAGGTGTATTTTATCCATGTAGAAAAATGCTATTGAGATTTTTTATAATTTGCTTTGGCATCTAGACGTCTTTCTAAAGTCTCTTATTGTTTCTAAGCTGTCAGTTATGTTTGCTTTTGTTTAATGTGTAGAGTGAAAGAGAAATTATTCCACAGACTCATTAAAAATAGCAAGGTGGGGCCTGCCTCGTGGCATAGTGGTTAAATTCGTGTGCTCTGCTTTTGTGGCCTGGGGTTCGCAGGTTTGGATCCTGGGCGTGGACCTACACACTGCTCATCAAGCCATGCTGTGGAGGCGTCCCACATACAAAACAAATAGAGGGAGATTGGCATAAATGTTAGCTCAGTGACAATCTTCCTCAAGCAAAAAAAAAAGAGGGGATTGGCAACAGATGTTAGCTCAGGGCCAATTTTCCTCACCAGAAACAAACAAACAAAAAGTTAAAAAAAAATATCAAGATCGATTTTCTTTGGCTTACTGCAGTAGGAGAGAGAGACTTCAGCAAAGAACTGGGCTCAACTCCAACCTGTGTAGAGGTGACTGGGCGTTTTAAAGGGAGAATAAGGAAGTAAGGACGAGGAATCAGTGGGCATTAGAGAAGAGTCAGGAAAGTAGAAAATTACACAACGTGGGCAGTGGAGTGGGTCAATGAGATTAGACCATCTGCGTCTGCTAACTGGCATTTCTCAAACTTGGGCTCCTGACCTCCCACGGAGACTGGAAGGCAGAGAGAAAATCATCCGTGGCGAGGGTTTGCAGTTCCTAAGGGCCAGGGTTGAGGCCTCGTTGCGAAGAGAGCTCAGAGGAGCTTGACTAGAGTTTGGTCAAAGAGACTGTCTTTGTCAATAGGATCATATCATCTGAGAATAATGCAGTTTGGTGTCATCCCTTCCAATCTTATGCCGCTTATTGTTTATAATTGTCTTGCACGTCAGGACCACCTATTTCTTTAAACAATAGTGGACACCCTTACTCTGATCTATATTTTAAAGCCAATGTGTCTGAAGTGTTTCCAGGAAGTAAGTTGTTTGCTGTAGGTTGTAGAGTTCCCTCTATTTCCTGGTTTGCTAAAATCAATCATAAATAAGTGTCGAATTTTATAAAAAGCATTTTTTGACTCTATTGAGATAATCCTAAGGGCTGTCTCATTTACTAGTAATGTGGTAAATTATATTCTCAGAATTTTCTGATATTGAACCATCCTTGCAGTGCTCAGGCAAACCTCTCTGGATCAGAATATAATTTGAAAAATACCTTTTTTTTTTTTTTAAGATGGCACCTGAGCTAACATCTGTTGCCAATCTTTTTTTTTTTCTTTTTCTCCCCAAAGCCCCCCAGTACATAGTTGTATATCTTAGCTGGAGATCCTTCTAGTTGTGGCATGTGGGACGCTGCCTCAGCATGGCCTGATGAGTGGTGCCGTGTCCACGCCCAGGATCCAAACTGGTAAAACCCTGGGCTGCCAAAGTGGAGTGCGCGAACTTAACCACTCGGCCACGGGGCTGGTCCTAAAAATATCTTCTCAGTTTAGGTTAACTAATATATTATTGGGACTTTTCCATGAGTGTTTCGAAGTGAAATGGGACTATAAACATCTTTTCTTGTACTATATTGTCCAATTTTGGAATAAAAGTTACACAAGCATAATAAAAATAATTTGACAGCTTTCTATTTTCCAAAATAATTTCCCTGAGATAGAAATTATCTGTTCCTTGAAAGTTTGGTTAACTGTTAAATGAACCTGGGGCTTATTTTTGGGAGGGGATGGTCTTTAGCTTCCATTTCAACTTTTAACATTTTTGTTGTTCTATTAAAGTTTTCTATTTCTTCTTGTGCCTATTTTCGCATTCTGTATTTTTCCAGAAGTTTCTTTATTTTGTCTAGCTTTTAAACATTATTAGAACTTATTGTTCATAATATTCATTTATTTTAAAATCTTTTGTTTTCCATCTTTTCATTCTATATATTGTTTGTTTGCATTTTCTATCTTCCATCTTAATTAGTCTTGCTAGAGGTTTATCTAATTTTTCATTTCATCAAACCCACTATTTGTTGTTAATTTTCTCTATTTTTATTCTTCTATTTCTGGCATTGTCTTTATTTTTCTACTCTCTTTTGATTTATGTTCCATCTAAGTTAACTTTCTAGGTTGAATGCTCAACTTGTTTGCTTGCAATCTTCCCCATTTCCTAATAAATACATTTACACATTTCCCAGAAGTATTGGTTTTTCTGGTTTTCAAAAATGTTAACCCACTAAGTTTTCATTATTATTCAGTTCTTAGCATTTCATTTTTTAAAGATGCTCACCTTTAAATCCAATGTTTATTTAGAAATATATTGTTTAGTTTCCAGTCATACGAGATTTTTTAGGCTTTGTTGCTTATTTCAAAATGTATTCCATTATGGAATTTTTTATGGCTTCTTTTTGGCTAAAACATGGTCAATGTTTTTGTGGGTATTTTATGAGTACTTAAAAATAACATGTTTTCTCTACTGTTGGGGGTAGATTTCAAGCTTAATAACTGTGTTGTTCAGCTCTTGCAATTAAATTTGACCAATGCATTTTATTTGTTCCCAAATCCATTCTCGTTTATTGTGCTTGTTATTGTAATTAAGCAATTTATATATAAAGTAAACAAATGAAATATGATTACTGAAATAGTTTTTCTATGAAATCGAAGATAAATCTTTTAGAAAGACAAACAAAAGGGATTTACTTAAAAATGTATATGGAATTCAGTGATGAGGTGTTAGTGAGGTCATTGTGGAGGCTGGAAAAAAAGGAGTGAAATCTAGAAGGATTCTGCAGTTAGATTTTTTTATGGGTATCCCTAAGGACTTATTTGACTTTACAGAAAACAAAATGATCCGTCATAAAGAATACATCACGAGTGTGGTTTATATAGAAAAATGACTCAAATTCCAGTCAGAGCCAAGGCATCATATTAAAATATTGTGTATTTTTATTTGTTATAGGTTTTAAATTAAAATAAAATATTTAAAGTATACATGTATTATGTATTTTTCAATGATTTCCTACTTTTAGTTTTTTGGTTAACAAAGCAATTAATCTTTTTAATTGTGTTAGGGCATCTATTGCATATTATTCATGTGAATGTTAGTTTACCTATAGAAAAGATTGATGGTAAATATTCTAAAATGTTAACAGTAGTTCTAGCTCTGTGAAAGGATTATAGGTAATTATAATATTTTCTAGCAGCTTTTGTCTATTTGACAAATTTTTATGGCAAATTTGTATTATTCTTGTAGTCAGAAGGAATTTTTTTTTTTCTTTTTGGCGAGAAAGATTGGTCCTGAGCTAACATCTGTTGCCAATCTTCCTCTTTTTTGCTTGAGGAAGATTGGTGCTGAGCTAACATCTGCACCCGTCTTCCTCTGTTTTGTATGTGGGATGCTGCCACAGCATGGCCTGATGAGCAGTGTGTAGATCAAAAACGAAGAATCTGAACCCACGAACCCTTGGCCACCAAAGCAGAGCATGCAAACTCAACCACTATGCCACCAGGCCAGCCCCAAGAGGGGACATTTTTTAAATAGAAAAGATGAGAAATACTAATAAAATTAGAAGTAACAAAAAGAATAAGTAATAGACAAATGCAGTAATAACATATAGTACTTTACAGATTGAAAACCACTTTTATTTCACCTTCACAAAAGCGTCAAGTATTGGCCAGTCTAGAAGACTATTTTCTTTCTTTTTTTAGCAGATATAAAAGCAGGGTCTGAAAAGTTGAGGGACTTACCCCAGATCGCTGTTCCTGTTGCCTAGGACCCCATAACAAGCCACCTCAAAACTGAGTGGCTTAAAACAATTGATTGTTATTTCTCATGGCTCTGTGGGTTGCCTGAGCTCAGCCGGGTGCTCTCACTGGGGGTCTGTCATGCAGTGCTGTCAAATGTGGGCTGGGGCTGCAGCCATCAAGGGCCCCCTGGGCTGGCTGTCAAGATGGCGCACTCACATGGCTGTGTCCTGGGAGACAGGCCATGGCTCTGACCAGAGCGCTTCCATGGGCCCCTCTGACAGCCTGGAGGCCAACTGAGAGGGAGACCATCAAGAGTGAGCCTTACAAGAGCCCTGGGTAGACACTACACGTCTTTTAAATTTGGCCTCAAAAGTTCGGAAGTGTCATTTCCACCACATTCTATTGGCCAACCAGTCACTAAGACCAGCCCCAGATTTACGAAGAGAGGACTTAGCCCCTCCGCTTGATGGGGCCCAACAAGGTCTCACCACAGACCATGTGGAATAAGAGACATTGTTGGGGCTATCTTTGGAAAACAGAATCTGCCACGGTCGCCTGCTAAGGATTGCCAGGACCAAGATGACACTGGTGTTCTTTTTACTGCAGAGTATTCCCGCTCAATAAGGGTCACAAGTATGAATTGTTGTATCTCAATGTCTGAAATGATATGGATCTGGTAGGGCTTTTTTCTTTTTTAAACAAAGACTATTTGAGGGCAGTTACATTTTTTCAATGTAGGACTGGTAGTTTAGAATTTCTAAAGCGGGCTAGGGTTTACTGACTGCTTCCAATACTCCTGTTACTTAACCAGGGCTCAGGTGGGGCTGTCAGTTTGCAGTTCCTGGATTGTCTGAGTAGAAGTCAGTATGTTTTGCTTGCTGATTTGTTATTGGTAATACAGTGATTTCCTGGGGCGTAAAAATACAACTTCGTAACTGCTTTCTATATCAAAGTCGTGAATCGCTCAGAGCGGCTTCCTGCCCCCCAGGAAATGGACAATGAAGCACTGGGTGATTTTTACAGCTTCCTTCTTTTTCCCCAGAGCCCACAGGACTTATTTTTTTCCCTCTATCTGCTCTCTTTTCCTCAGGCCGTAATGTCCCTTGGGGAGAATATCTGGGGAGCCCAGTGCATTTGGAAGATTCTGGAATGCCAGGAAGACTGAATGTTGGTGACCCCGTGTCAGAGGTCATCCTGGGTCCTCAGGAAGTCCACGCCTCGGGAGACTGAGTCTTTTTTTCTTTAAAGAGACATAGTCTATTTGGTTTTGTTTCTCCTAGGTCTGTACATGATTAGAGAGTGCTTTCAAGGAGCAAAACCAGAATTTTTTTAAGATGATGCCAGCGACAAATTATCACTAGTGATTTTTCATATTCCATTAGGACTTTAAATAAATTATGTTCAATATTTGCCTCCTTCATCTGGGTTGTGTTGATTGCTGGACACTCATTTTGCCAGTAACTTTCCTTAATTGTCATTTTTGCTGTGGCTTTATTTAGACTGTGCTTGATGAATCATTGGGAGATTTCTTCTTCTCCAACTACAGCCCCGCAAGGGCAGCCTCCTTCTTCCCCCAGACCAGCTCTGTCCCTCTGCTCTCGGTGAGCCCATGGAAGGGTCAGAGATGTCTAGGATCAAGCAGGAAGGCTTAGGAAGCAGGTGACCCTGGCTGCTAGGAGATGAGATAAAGAGGTTGAACTGAATAGGTTTCCTTTTTTGGTGGGGAGGGCGGTCTCTGTGGGGAGGATAAGAGACTGAGACTATAACAGGGGTGGTGGGGAGCCAGAAGGATCATGGAGGGAGAGCAGGACTGTTTGATGAGAACCGATGGCCTCAAAGCAAACTGGGATTCCGGGGGGACCATGGGGGCCCCCAGCCGTGTCCTAGCAACATGGGGTCCAGACCAGGCTGCATCTTAGGGAGCCTTTCAGCAGCTGCTCCCCCTTCCTGTTGTCCCCAAACTCTGCAAACACTTTTCCGGGTTTGCTTTGGTTGATTTTCAGCATGCTCTTCCCCCGATGTGGCCTGACTCCTCTTTTCATTCTCTTCTCCCTCTTGTACCTCCTCCCTGTCTGATCTCTCAAAAGCCTGTCACCAGAGAGCCGTCTTTCTGCTGACATTGTTCTGGATGCAGTCTATATCTATTGACCAAAAATGCTGTGGCTCTTTTGAAAAAGCAAGCATGTTTACAACTTAATATAGAGCCCGGTGCATGGACACATGTTTCTCTAGAAATGGACTGTAAATGGCTGAATAATTAGTTCCTATAAGCAGCTCAACCCTGTGGTGGGTGATGTACTGGGATCCCATCGCTTTGGGGGGTTGGCTTCACAATTTGTGACTTGCGCTTTGCTACAGGCTTCGCAGCATGGAATACAAATGAGGCCACCCTGACATTTATGCCCAGATTATAATGGCCCCCACTGGCACTTCTGAAATATTCCTCTGAATATTCCCCTGCTCAAATATTACCAACTAAGCCTAGAGTTGCTTGTACAAGTCCATGAATCAGTCCAGCATCTGAGCTGTCCCATAGCTGCCTGCTCCCCTCCGTGGTGGAGCAGATCGGCATTGTCCTTTTTATCCAGTTAGTGATGGTTCCTAGAGAGAATGAGGATATAGAGTTAGGGGTGCCCCAGGGAAAACTGCCTGAGCCCCTAGTGTAACAACTCCTTCCAATTCACACTTGGACAAGCGTCTTCCAATTCACACTTGGACAAGAACCTTCCATTTCACACTTGGGCAAGTGTCTTGCAGTTCACACTCGGGCAAGCAGCTTCCAGTTCACACTTGGGCAAGAGCCTTCCAATTCGCAGTTGGGCAAGCGTCTTCCAATTCACACTTGGACAAGCACCTTCTGATTCATACTTGGGCAAGTGGCTTCCAGTTCACACTTGGACAAGCACCTTGCAATTAACACTTGGACAAGCATCTTCTAATTCACACTTGGACAAGTGTCTTCCAGCTCATACTTGGGCAAGCGGCCTCAAGTTCACACTTGGACAAGCAGCTTCCAACTCACACTTGGGCAAGTGGCTTCCAGTTCACACTTGGGTAAGCATCTTGCAATTCACACTTGGACAAGCACCTTCCAATTCACACTCAAGCAAGCCTCTTCCACCAGGCTCCAATGGTATCAGGATCACTGGATCAAAATGGGGTCCCTTATCAACCACCCAGCAGGCCCAGAGCCAGCTTTGACACTGTGAACTTATAATTTCAGTGCTCACGGTCCCAGACTCTTTCTTTTCTTGTAGCAGATTCTCTATGCAAGAGGAGACCCTGGGATCCTTTCCTTGGATCTGTCCCGTTAGGGCCAGTCCAGCCCTTGGGACAGGTCTCAATATTTTTGAGCCTGAAGTAGACTGGTGTCTCATCCGCCAGAGGGTGCAGGGGTCTAACCTTGAAGGTTATGGGCAATACTCCAATGGGGTCACTGATGCAGGACAGTCACGTGGTGTCCCAGCAGTCTGATACCCAGAATGGCTTGTGTTTCAACACCTCCTGTCTCATAAGACAGATTGTTTTTCATAATAAGTATGAATGAATGAAACAAATAATAATAATGGCCAGAAAAGAAACATAACCAGTGAAAATTTTTTATTGAATTTCATAGATGGAATCGTATCAGTAAAAAATAAATAAATAAAAGTGAAATAAATATTGTGGTGCAAAAAAGGAAATAAGCACGCTTCTTTTCTTCAACAGTTTTAAAAATCTACATTAAAAACAGTTTCAACTTTGATCCTTTGGTTACAGTCTGATACAATATTTCATGTAAACAATTGTCCAGCAACCCATAAATGGATTTTAATAAAACTGAAACATCTACAAAAGGTACCATTTAGGGTAACTACTAAATCAATGTTTTCGTAAACTTAATTTTCTTGATTTACTCTTTGGTTTTAAAACAGTCAATAATGACAAGAGAATACATTTCATATTCAAGATAGGACTCAAATTTGGAAGATAGTCAATTCTACGAACTGAAATGAGCACAAGAGAGTGGAAGAAACTGCAGTCTGGTCCCTGTCTCTACCTCTCTCTGCTGCCCCGGTTTGATTCTAATCTCCTGTTGAAGGTGGAGCACGAAACCGGAGCTGGTAAGATTCCATCCGTCCGGGGAGCCAGAAGTTCTCTGAGTTAACTTCTGTGTAGGAGACAACGTTTATTAAGGTCTGAGTGATAATAACTGTGCTAATTTGAAACTTACGTATATATTAGTGAAACCGTGACTACAGCAGTTGTCTGCCACCTGGGTCAAAAAAAGATTCCTGTTCACATAGGAGTATTTTTATCACTGACATTGTTTAGAACTGCTGGCACGTGGTGATAACAAAAGCCAGCCAGACTTTTAGTTGTTTTATTCTTCTTTTCAAAGTACCTCAGACAATGTCCCACCCCACCCCACCGCCCCACCATTGTCTGCTTCCCAGCAGACCCTCCCCATGGGGAATGTGCCTCCTGCTTGGTAGGAATAAACAGATCAACACACATTGGGCCCCCCCTGCAGGATCTGGTAGGAAGAGATGTCTGCTGGGAGGTGGGCTTTTTCCGAATATGGATCTGAAAAAGTTTCTGGAACCTTCCAGGCATGATGGTACTAGCTGGAGCCCCACAGCGGTTGTTAACATACCCCCTTCATGCCTCCACAAAGTCTTTGCAACTCGAGAACCCCATATGAGAAATTTTCCTAATAGCTAGTAATCGTTAGTTGCCTATTGAATTTCTTTGGGACTTAAGCAAAGCGTAAACTGGAATAAGTTGTTCTAACTTGAGAGACAGGGAAATAGACAAAACTGAACATTTTTTTAGTGGGTCAAAGTTATTATTCTTCAAAAATGGCACCAGAGTCTTGTGGTAAACAGATTAATTGCTCCCCAAAGACCTCCACATGCGAATCCGCAGAACCTGTGAGTGTGCGAAGGGCAGACGGGGTCCGGGACGACAGCAGCCGGTACCAGGAACCCAAGACCCGTCCTCGTGGGCAGCGATGGAGCGGCCCCAACTACGGACACAGTTGGACTCTCAGGGCCTCAATCACGGGTGGGAGCTCAGGGACCCTGGGTCCTTCTGACCTCACAGCACAGCAAGTGAGCTGGACTGAAAGCCTGTCACTTAAGCCACCATGCATCCCTGAGGCCGTGACCAGTTTCAGAGCATGGAATGTTCTCATTAGCATGCAGTCTGGACAACGCACCTGTGCCCGGGGTCAGAGAGGGAACTTCATCCACCTTAAGCCTGAGTACAGGATCGGTTCAAAGTCTCTTCTTACTTTTAAGGTTTAATATTTTATCATAACATACGGGCTTGAACCAGTTTCCTACAGCTGCCATAACAAATTACCGCAGACTTACTGGCTTAAAAGAACTCAAATGTATTATCTTATAGTTCTGAAGTCTGACATGGACCCGTTAGGCTAAAATTAAGATGTTGCAGGGCTGCGTTCCTTCTGGGGGCCCTAGGGGAGAATCCATCCGTGCCTTTTCCAGCATGGAGAGGCCACCTGCTTGCCTTGGCTTGTGGCCCCATCCGCCATCTTCAATGCACCTCTGTCATCACATCTCTGACGCTGACCTCCCGCCTCCCTCTTATAAAAAACTTTATGATTGCATCGGATCCACTCAGATAATCCAGGGAAGAATCTTAAAGAAGTCAGAGATTAGGGTTCAGGGGTCAAGATGTGGGCATCTCTGGGGTGGGGGTGAGGGTGGAGGTGGTTGTGTCTGTTACAGGACTCTCTTGCCATTTTTGAAAAATAATTTTAAAAATTGCCTCCGGTCTGTTCATTTCTGTGTCTCCTAAATTAGAACAATTTGTTCCAGTTTATGTTTAGCTGAAGCCCCGGGGAAATTCAATATGTAACTAATAATTACTAGTTATTAGGCTAATTTATCATTTGGGATTGGGCTGTACTTATTCATTGGACTAAAATGTGAAGGCAAATTCGTTTGTTATTTTCATTTAGGCTGTGCATAGATCTTTAAAAATGATTTGAGACAGTTTACAAACTTAAGAGAGAATGAATAAAATTAAAACCAAAATAAGGGGATGGCTCAGTGACATAGTGGTCAAGTTCATGTGCTCCATTTCCATTGGCCCAGGGTTTGCAGGTTCAGATCCTGGGCATGGACCTAGCACTGCTCATCAAGCCATGCTGTGGTGGCATCCCACATAGAAGAACTAAGACATGCAACTAGGATATACAACTATGTTCTGGGGCTTTGGGGAGAAAAACAAGAGGAAGATTGGCAACAATGTTAGCTCAGGGTCAATCTTCTTCACCACACACACACACACAAAATTAAAACCAAAAAAAGGCTCATTTGGTGAGACAAGCAGAGGCCACCAGGCATCTTCAGATAGTGACTATGGACACAGAGAATCCTATCTCCAGATAGTCCTACCTTATCTGGTCCCATCTTCCTCCCCACCCTCCCCAAGGTAAACTCCCTCCCCTCTCCTCCAGGCCCCTCTCAGGGCTGCCCCAGCCTCCTCTGCTGCCCTGGAGCCCTCATCCAGCGAGATGAACAAACGGGCCTCGTGGTCATGGCTCCTCGCCTCCTCGGTTCCTCACCTGGGCCAAACCTCCTTCTTCCAGGCTGGTTTTCCTCCGGGTCCATGGATGCCCGGCAGGCAGGGGCAGTATCCACATGCAGTATGTTAAACGTGCTTTATTTCTGTCTCTTCTAGTGTCTGCTGCACAGGAGGACTGGACACATGCTTGTTATAGGCCCAGGCTGCTGTCATGCCAACCGGAAGTCGTGTATCTCTTAGATGTCACCTTCCATGGAGGGAGATAACGAGAAATGACCCACTTTGTGTTGCTCAAGCATTCATTCAGAAGTATTTCTAAAGCACCTACTGTGTCAGGCACCACACCCGGTCCTGGGGACACTGAAATGGCTAGGACGCCATCAAATATGCACTGTAGTGTTTGTGATAGCGTACTGTTTACGATGATGTTTAAAACCCACCTCTAACAGAAGGCTTCCAGAAACAAAGGTGTCAGCCAAGCACAGTCTCCGTGATCTTTTAGGGGCAAATGTCTCTGAGATGGATGGTCGGCCCGAGGGGGTCTTCACATAGCTTACCGTGAATTCATGGAAGACCCACTCTTGAACTTCCATTTTTCTTGGAGTTAGTGATGGTCTTGGTTCCTGTTGCCTGGTTTCCGATGTACTTGACTCTAATTACCCCCAGACTCCATGGATGTATGTGGCTGTCCTCTCCCACTACTCCCTTGATGGTGCTCTGGAAACCTCCCCCAGCTCCTCAAGGTTGTTCTCTGAGCCCCACGGGGCTGTCCCTGGGAACCTCCCTTCTCCATGACCCCGGGGGGGTTCTGCATTGTCTCGCTCTCCTGGGGACCGCCTCTCTTGGATTCCATGCTGTTTCTGGCCTGTTTTCCTCCCTCCGTTCAGTGGATCATAGGTGTCCCGAGAAAAGATGACTAGAAAATAATTTTTCTGAGATCTGTAATATCTGAAAATGTCTTTTTCTCTCCTCAGGCTGAAAGCTATGGAATTCTAGGCTGGAAATCACTTTTCCTCGGAGTTTCAAGGGCATCGTTCTCTCATCTGCTAGTCCCAGTGTTGCTCTTGACAAGCCCTAAAAGTGTTCTGATTCTGGGTCCCCTGTAAGATGCTCTCTCCTCCCTTCTCTGCAGCCGTCCGGGGTTCCTTTTGTCCACGGTCTTCCAAAGTGTCATGACAATGTGCCTTAGAGGGGATGACCTGTATCCACCGTGCTGGGCAGTGGCCGACACTTTCCATTTGGGAACTCAGGCCCTTCATTTCCAGAACATGATGACTTCCTCCCACGTTCCTTCTGGTCTCTTCTTTGGAACTCCTGTTATTTGAACGTTGGCCCTTTTGGACCATTTCTCTAATTGCCTTGTCTTTTTTTCCCCTCTTGACTTCCACCTTTTTCCTTCTGCTTTGCTCTCTGGGAATTTCTTTCAACTTTAGTTTAAAATTTTTTATTGAATGTTAAATTGCTCCTATCTTTTTTAATTTTTAATTTCAGGAGCTTTGTTGCTATTCTCTTTAGTTGCTTTTCTAAAATTATTTTTGAAGCCTCATATTTTTGTTTCATGGAAGAAATGGCTCTTTAATCCTTCTGAGGATTTCGATAGCTTTGTTTTCTTCCCTTTTTGTCTCCCTGCATGCTCTGAAAAGCTGATCAGACACACAGCGGAGGTGGGGGTGGGCTTGAGAAAGGGGGGCTTGCTGTGGCATTATCCTGCCATGCTGAATGAGAGGTGGCCCCTGGGAGTTCTTAGTTACCTGAAACCTTCACAGCTAACATCCAAAGCCTTGACTACACCCTCAGCTAAGAATGTGCCTCCCCAGGAGGCTGGTGGGTCCAACCCATCCCTCAAAGTGAAGTTCTTCCTATTAAAGAAAACTGCTCCCACTCTGACTTCAGGATGCTGGATGCTGTGAGCATCCAAAGCAGAACAGCTTAGTGTTTGCCCTGGAGAAGCAGGGACGGTCTGGGCACTGGCTCTGATGGACCCATGGTCCAGCCTGGAGAGGGTGGGTGGATTCCCACAGAGCACTTGTCTGGGGCCCTGGTATTGGGTCTACACTGAGAAGGAAGCATTGGCATTCAGAGAGTGCAAAGGCAGCTCATGAAACCATTGTGCCTGGTGTTGGCTTGACTTCGTTGTCACATTCGTGGAACAACCATTTCCAAGCATGGAAGTTGTTTCTTGGAACATCGTTTGTATTCTTTCACATCATGGACTTGAGAGAGTAGGAGGCCTGAAATTCCCCAGCTGGCTTAATGTAGCCACCCACAACTTGCCTCTTAGTGTTTTCTGTGGTCCTCTAAGCAGGTAAATAGAGAAATAAGCAAGAAACCTGTAGGACATAAATTTCATCATTTTCCTTTTAAAAGCTATACAGAGTTTTTAAAAACCAGCTTTGTGGGCATATAACTTACATAAAATAAAACTCACCTATTTTAAGTGTACAGTTTGATGAGTTTTGTGACAGCTGCATACACTCGGGTAACCACAGCTCCATTCAAGATACAGCGTATTTCCATCTCTGGAAAGCTCCCTGTGCCTTTTGGCAGTTTCCCTTTCCCCATATCTCCCATCCTCCACCCTCAGGCAACTGCTGACCTGCTTTCTGTCACTGTCTTGCTTTTTCTGGATAAACAGAATCATGCCGTTACACAGTCTGGCTTCTTTGACTTAAGTATCTTTGCCATGTATCAAAACCATGCTCCTTTTTACCTCTGGGTGGTACTCCATCGTATGGATATGCTACAATTTGTTTTTCCACTCATCAGTTGATAGACATTTGAATTGTTTCCAGTTTCTGGCTATTATGAATAAAGCTACTACAAATATTTGAATACTATTCTCTGTGTGTTCATATGTCTTCATTTCTCTTGGATAAATACCAAAGAGCAGAATTGCTGGGGCATACGGTGAGTGTCTATTCAGCTTTATAAGGAACTGCATAGCTGAAGAAGTTGTATAGATGGCACAGGTGGTCATTCACGTTTAAACTAATTAAAATTAAATAAAATTTACAAGCCAGGTCTTCAGTGGTAGTAGCCACATTTCAAGTGTTTAATAGCCACACACGACTGGTGCGTACCATATGGGATAGCACAGATATAGAATACTTGCATCATCCTGGAAAATTCTACTGAACAGCGCTGGTATAGAATTTAGAAATTGAGTTTCAGAATAGAGACATTTTCATTAATTTGGACAAAAGGTGTTCTAAAGGCCATGGGTAGTCTTTCTCACCATTGTTTACATAAATAGTGATGTCCTTGCCAAATCTCCTTACAAGAGGAACCATCCCTTCTTGTATGCACTTTGCAGAGCTATTGTTTGGAGCAGCTCAGGGACCAGAGCCTGCCAGACTGGAGAAGTTATTGTTTCTGCTGGAGCAGCTGGCTGCCCACGTGGAGAAGCCACCCACGGGGATCCACTGCCCTCCAGCCTCTGCAAATTCCTGTAAACAGCTTCAAGACCCAAGAACCCCACTGAACGGAGAGGAAAATGGGGAAAATGCCAGAGGTTCCAGGACAGGTAACATAATAAACTGATTGAAATCAAAATCTCAGAAATAAGCTTCATGTGTTGCTTCTCAGATGGTCTCTTTGTCCATCACTCTTTCTAGAAAGGGCATGGAGCCCAACTGATAAAGTGTAGGTCAACCAGTCAGCCTTGACACTCTAAGTATCAAGTTCCAGCATCTTTAAAGACTCTTGGATTTGATAAATAGAATTTTTTTCTGACCACAGCCCAAATGGGTTTGTTTCACTTTGGCTTTCCATACAAGGTTCTGATTTCCCGGCTAATGGTGAGGAATCTGGACCCAGGACAGTCAGGGGCATTGACTATGGGCATGGCTCAGTTCCCTGTGGGTGGTCTTGCTCAGAGAAGGGAAGGCACATCACAGAAGATGGGGGTTTTGTTACCTCTGGGGCAATGTTGCATTTTGTGAAAGAAAGTATTTTAACCGCCAGTTTGAACAAAGCTGGCAAAACAATAGTCCCTCTTGTGGTCTTAGTCATTAATCTTCTTTTATGTAGGGGAAAACCAGATGCCTCCAAGACGTCATCGTTTGGCTCAGAAGGGAACCAATGGAACCAAAGGACAGCATTGTTTCCCTGACACAGGGGATGAAGAGGAAGCTGTTCTTGCTTTTTCTTTCCCAGAGAAGAGGACACATCTGCAGTTGACCACCAATAAACATGGCTGGAATCTTAACATGGGAAGAATTTGCCAGAATAGCTTTGCGGAAGGGAGTTGATGTTTCCAAAGGGGCTCCCCCATCTGTCGTTGGCTTTCTTTTCATTCTCAAAAAGGAGCTCAATTTTTTTATGGTAAGTCTGGTGGAATGGGTCTCCCCGCTTCACTCCATTGTCTCTTCACTGTTGGTGGAAAAAGTCATTTAGGGCAATAAAGCAATGGTTATCTTATGAGAGACCATCAGTCAGCAAGGGGAATATGTGTGTGTGTTGTAGATCCTCTGCGTGAAGAAGCTGAATGACGTAAGCAGCCTGTCCCTGGGGAGGAGCGTAGGAGCTCAGCGCTGCCCTTCCAGGGCAGTTCTGGGAAACTGACATCTCCATGGCCTTGTGAGCAGGGCTCCCTGGGGATAAGGATGGAAAAGAGAAGACAGATGGGCTGGAAAAAGGGAGGGACACTAGTCTGAACAGACAGGGGACTTCTGGACACTCATCAAGATTTAGCTCTGTGTACACCAAAAGCTTCCTGGATGGAAAAATACAGTTCATGAAATGGCCCAATGGTGGGACTATATACGCTCTGTTTCTATATGCCCTGTAGAGATTGTGGGGCACACCAGAAGGGTAAACATAATTGACTTTCAACAGATTGATTGCAAAAGTGGCCTCCATTTTCCACTCCTTCCTAGATTCATGCCTTTTGCAATGTCACTTGGCACTCTTTCCATCAAGAGTTGAGTACATTTCTGCATCCCCTGAATCCAGATTGGTCTTCGACTTGTCTTATTTAGCCGATGAATGTGGTGGAAGCATCTGAATCTAGGCTTCAAGATGCTTTGTGCACTCTTTCTTGGACTCCTGCCTCTGCTGTGAGAAGCCGGGGCTAACCAGCTAGAGGAAGAGAGACCATGTGGACCAGAGCTCAGTCTTCTTAGTGGAGACCATCCTAGACCAGCCAGCTCCAGCTAGCTTGCGTGTGCACTCAAGCCCAGCTGGGCCTGGCCAGGCAACTTGGGTTTGTAGGAAGTAATACATGATTGCTTTTTTTAAGCGATTACATTTTGGGGTGGTTTGTTACACAACAATAACGTAACTGGTTGCTCTTTAGAAACTGAGAGTCATTGAGTGCAAAGAGCTTACAGATGACATAAAATCATCATAAAACCCGAACGCCAATCAGCATTGGCTTGTGCATGAGCTGTGGTTACAATGAAGCAGAGGCCTGCAAAGAGTTCCTCTCCCAGCTGGCAAGGCACTCGGGCCATCCCAATCAGACTTCCATCGGAGCACCCTCTCTAGGTCCCTCGGCTCCATCAACTCCCAATTCAAAAGCCAGCACTCAGCGCTCACCAAGAAGCCCTACTGCAAAAGTGAGCAATCTCCCAGCTTCCAGTGTAGCCATTCATGTGCAAACTGGATAATTTAAAGCTTACTCTAAGAATGATATCTGTTTATTGATGCGGATTTTTGTTAGTGCTGTTGAGTCGATTCCGACTCCTAGCGACCCTGTGGACAGCAGAGTGGAACTCTACCTCCTCTTTCTGTGCCATCCTCTCACCTTCCCGTCCTCTATCAGACAACACTCCACTGCGATTCATAGGGTTTTCATGGCCAGTGTTTTCAGAAGTGGGTGGCCAGGTCCTTCTTCCTAGTCTGTCTTAGTCTGGAAGCTCCACTGAAACCTGTCCACCATGGGTGACCCTGCTGGTGTTTGAGATACTGGTGGCACAGCTTTCAGCATCACAGCAACATGCAGCCACCAAAATATGGCAACTGACATTGGGGTGGTGTGGTTCCCTGACTGGAAAGGAATCCGGCCACGGTGGTGAGAGTGCCGAATCGTAAC
Organism: Equus asinus; assembly: GCF_041296235.1. Taxonomy (NCBI): domain Eukaryota; kingdom Metazoa; phylum Chordata; class Mammalia; order Perissodactyla; family Equidae; genus Equus; species Equus asinus. Next base: position 6,395,705 of record NC_091808.1, on the reverse strand, counting down.
CACTAGACCCCCAGGGCTGGCCGCTATTAACAGTTCGGTATTTTTCATTCCAGACATCTTCCATGCATATAAACCTGCTTGCTCACTCTCTCGTAGTTTCTCTTTCCCTAGCCTATTAAAATCATACTGTACTCATTTCCCCGAGTTTCCAGTTAACAATTCTACAACTTTCTTTCCACAATTGCAGTTTTCCTTTACACGAATACACTGGGTCCTAACTGAGGATCATTTAGGTTGTAGCTATTTTTTTTTTAAAGATTGGCACCTGGGCTAACATCTGTTGCCAATCTTTTTCTTTTTTCCTTCTTCTTCTTCTTCTCCCCAAAGCCCCCCACTACATAGTTGTATATTCTAGCTGTAGGTCCTTCTGGCTCTGCTATGTGGGGCGCCACCTCGGCATGGCCTGATGAGCGGTGCTATGTCGGCACCCAGGATCTGAACCAGTGAATGCCTGGGCCGCCAAAGCAGAGCGTGTGAACTTAATCATTCGGTCACAGGTTGGCGCCTGGTGGAAGCTATTTTTCACCATTGCAAACACCCGTGTGAGTGTGTCTGTATGAGCAGCTGCTGGGTCCAAGGACAGCCAAATTTTTAGCTCAGGTAGATATCACCAAACTGCCCCCAGCTCCTGCTCTTTTTACTCCTAGCACTTTAGATGCCTCCCTCTCTGACTCCACGCTAAAATCACCTTGCAGGCCCAAGAGCGTCTCAGGCCATCAGGGTGCCTGCTGCTTCCTCCTCCTGATTCTGTCCTGGGTTTCTGCTTCCCTGTTCTTCAAATGCCAGGATTTGAAGTCAGATGCCTAGAGATCTCAAAGCTCCATCCTGTTTCATCCCAGAGCATTGCTTCGGCCACTGTCTTCTCCCGATTCTGACGTTCTCCATTAGCAGCTAAAAATGGTCCTTGGCTCAGCATGCAGGCCTGGTTCTAGAGGCAAAGCTCACTTGGAAAGCCCTTCCTGGGGGGCAAAGAGAGCCAGGGCACAGCTGCCTCCCTACTGTGGCACACACATCACCTCCCCAGCTCTTGTCCCTGCCGTCCTGGGTCCACACTGCCAGGTGGGGCATCTGCCAGGCCGAGCTCACTACAGATGGAGAGCCTGGAATTCTGGGGAGAAAGAACCTGTGACATCTGCTCCCCAGGATGCCATCATCTGATCCTGTCTCTGTGCCCAGTAATGACTCCTCCCCAGCAGCCAGGAGGGGCAGGCACAGAGGTCCCCCAGTGTGCGTGCGCAAGGCAAGAAATGAGAGGGAGCCTGGTGGAAGCCATCTGTTTCAAAAGTCTCCCTCCAGCCAGGAGAAGGAGCGTGTGCGTGTGTGTGTGTGTTTTCTCTTCTGTACATTTCCCCTCCAAGTGCTCCATCATTCTGTCCATTTTCTCATTCCCCTCTGTGTAGTGAGGACTACGAACAGTGATTTGCTGGTAAATGTTTACCAAACAGCTCCCGGGAGGAAAACAGCCTGGTCAGCATTTACTGATTTCCAGGGTGTAAATATTTCCACCGAGGCCAACATCAAGCTACAAATATGACGTCACTAAATTTGAAGCTGGGAAGAAATGCCCAGTAACCAGTACCGTTATGTCGGATTTCCACGGTACAGATACAGTAGAAGCAAATAGCCTCAAAAGCATTGATAATAGTGAGATAGCGACAAGTGATGAGTTTTGAGTATTTATTGCTTCATTTCTAATATAATTTATTTCTAAGTTTATATACTTTGACTTTTAAGCATGACGGTGTTTAACAACTGGCTTGCAAAATTCCAGAAACTTTAATAATTAGCTCTCATGAGGCGGCACAAGTCACTGACGTCTTGTTACTCTCCTGAATGGCTCTCAGAGGGATGCAAAGGCCTGAGGTTCCAGAATGTTCTTAAACATTTATATAGAATGGTTCCTTCTTTCCTGCGCAGCTTTTTGGGGCTGACTGGCAAGTCCTTAGCCACGATGCCTAACACCCAAATCTCAATTCTTCAGTGTTCCCAGGTGGACTCCTGATTTTTTTGGTCTTTTTTTTTTTTTTTGGAGCCCTCTAGAATGTTCTAGAAAGAATGATTCTTGGGAAATGCTTGTTCTGAGAATCTCCTGCGGAGGTCAAGCTGGGCCTTGATGCTAACATACAGATCTGCGCATATTGCTTTTTCCGAATTTCTGTGAGTTTTCACAAAAGCAAGCTGAGAGCACTGGTCTCTCTTGGAGACAGGCTTCTCCGAGACCAGGATGGAGGCGCTGCAGCCAGAGAGCAGCTGGTGAAAAGATTCCAAACGAGTTTGCAGGTTTCCTTTTCTTCCATAAACGCCATCATAAACTTTCAATAAAAGGGCTAGAAGCTCTTTCCACTGGTTTGAAGTTCAAATCCAGTTTTTCCGTTAAATGCGATCAACCAACTTAAGTCTTCAAATCGGTACAACGTGTAACTTCATCAACCATGAAAATAAAAGTCAGTAGCTGTGAACGTGATGCAAGCACTCTTTGGGCTGGCCTGCTGGGGGTCAGGGAGCAGGAGCGGAATGCGCCCCCAGACCCTCCTTTGTCTTTCGCCTCAGGATACGCAGCTTCCTTGCGGGCCCATCTCGCCCGTGTCCACTGCCTCTCATTCTCTCCCTATTTCAGGATCCTGTTCAGCACAGTGCTCCCAGGACCAGCTCTCTACAGGGAGGCACGAGAGGGGACAAATGTGTTACCCTACTGTCACCAACACACACACACACACGCATAACACAAATACATATGCACGTATACACAGACACACGCATAACACAAATACATATGCACGTATACACAGACACATGCACACACACCCATAACACCAATGCATGCACACGTATATACAGGCCTAGACACAGACACACATCCATAACACAAATGCATATGCACATATACACTGACACACACAGATACACACACACAGACACACACACAGTGTTCATAATGGGTCTTTCAGGAAACCTCTCAGCCACCCCATTTCTTGCCTTCTTCTCACCTACTTTTGTTTGACCGGCATTGGCCATCTTGGCCAGCAAGGGCGTCCTACAGTGAGCACTCTGTTCCATGTGGAGACATTTATGTTTCTTGGGTGGTGTCTGGTCTGCGGCATAGATCAACCTGGGCAGAGAACCAGAGTTTCAACTTGACTGATGGCTACCACTGGGACCTTGATTTCATTCCATCTACTGAGTGATTGGATCCCTTGGCCCGGGGTTTTGTGGGCTAATACATGAGGGTGAGTGTGCTGACTCCTCACCAGAGGGGCTGGTTCCATGGCGGGAACGATGCCAGGACAGGTACCACCTGAGAGGGGTCCTGTTAAGCTCCCCCAGGCTTTGTGTGTAGGATGAGCTCCCAGCGAAGGTGGGAGGGGATGGATAGGAAGCCCTGGTGGAAGGTTAGTCTTCAGCAGGTGAGATGGAGAGTGTTTATTCTCCAGTATTCCAGGGGCCCTTGGGCAGGCAGGCCAACCACAAGCAGGGGCCTGGTCAGCACTGAGAGTGGGCCAGGGGGTGGGGAGGGAGTGTCACACTCCTGGGGTGTACTGGCAAATGTTTAACTACCGGCTCTTGAGGGTAGAGGGGGTGAAAAACAGCTCTGGTTTGTAAGGCCTGCCAATTTCCATGGTGTAAATACTGCCACCATGGCTCGTTTCAAACTACTAGCAGAAGTTCATTCACTGCAGACCTGAGAAGGGATGTGCACCATCAGCCCTCTGAGCCAGTACAAGGTCCTGCACGCCACCCCAGGGGTGAGAGGACCGTGCCCCAGCCACGTGGACATCTGGGCTTTTGAAATAGTTGGAGAGTGAGGGGACCGGAGGTCCCCGAGTGGAGAATGGAAGGCAGGCGGTGACGGAGAAGAGGCCAGCCAGATGGTGGAAAGCCATGCGGTGCATCACGTGAACTCCCCAAATTCTTCGTGTCTTTAGCGATGTCACTAAATTCACACCGCACTGAGGTGATAGCATATGATGAAAGGAGACGAGTAGGGCATGTGTGGAAGGGGAGCTTGGGCAGCACACACCTGCAGGCTGGCGTTGAGTCTGGTTTTGGTGGGGAGGCAACTACGAAAAAGGGAGACGGGGCAGCTGTGATGTAACAGAAGCCTTCATAGGCCACAGGAATGAATAAGGCACAGTTCTGTTTTTTCACATGCATCATTAAATCTATTAAATTTATAAAAACAAATACCTAACTTTCCTAATACAGAACTGGACTATTTTCCAATTATTTCAAAATAAAATCTCCCATATTAATGCTTCCAATTCCTAGAAAGCTTGCTTCTCATGTATCAGCCCATTGTCCATCCATCTTCCTTGTGCTATATGGGGCTACACATGTGTTCACAAGATTTGCCATTCAAGCCTCCAGCTGTTTTATTATTTGACTTTTTCTGAGCACCTGCTACATGTGAGGGGCACCACACGTACTGACTTATTTACTACAACAACCTGCAAAGTCAGTGGGTACTATTATCGTTCTGAGAGACGAGGCCTCAGGGGCTCAGACAGGCCAACAGTTATCAGAGCCCCTCTGATCCTCTCCATGCTTGGCATGAGCTGGATAGCTCCCTTTTGCGTCCCCTCACCCAGGTCCACCCCTGCCGTCTCCCCCTGCTCTGGGCCCCAGAAGGCTGCCTGGACCACCGCATCAAGCTGGACCTCTGGCTTGGAGGTTTAGCCTATGGGGCACCCCAGCAGGAGGGTGGAGGGGGAGAGCTTGGGGTATTCACCCCTCCCCCCTCCCCCAGCCCTCCCTGCAGGTCCTCCAGGGTGGCTGTCACTGCTCCTCTCAGGCTGTCTTCTTGGTATGTTCCTCTTCTTCCCAGTTCTGGTAGCTGCTTCCTCCCCACATCCCACAGGGCCTACAGACCCCAGGGGACCCCTGAGCCTCCTTATTTCCCTACACTGGGCCCATACCTTTGTGAATAGTTCCTCCATCGTATGAATTTCCTATTGCTGGAGTAACAAATTATTACAAATTTAGTAGCTTAAAACAACAGTGTATTCTTTCACAGTCCCGGAGGTCAGAAGTCCAAAGTCAGTCTCCCTGGGCTGCAATCGAGATGTCAGGAGGGCTGCCATCCCCCAGAGGCTTGGGGAAGGATTCCTCCCTCGTCTGGCTCTTCCAGCTGCTGGGGGCTGCTGGCATCCCTTGGCTCATGGCTGCATCGCTCCGATCTTGCCCCCAGGATCACGTTGCCTTGTCTTCTGTCTGTGTCCAATCTCCCTCCACCTCTCTTTCTTATAAGAATACTTGTGACTGCATTTAAGACCCACCGGGACAATCTAGGATAGTCTCTCCATCTCAAAATCCTTAATCACTTCTGCAATCTTTGCCGTATATAGTAATAGTTACAGGCTCCAGGGACTAGGGGGCCATCGTTCAGCCTCCCACATTCATTCAAGCTTCCTCAAAGCTTCCTTTGAGCACGTGGTCTGCCTCCTGCTAGGAACTGACCTGTACAGCCTGGGTCACAATATATGAAAGAGTACCAATTCAAGCCACATGAATAAGTTAATTTGGTAACTTGCACAAGGCTTTCAAAACCATTTATATGCTAATGACTCCCAAATTTACATCTCTGGTCCATTCCTTTCCTCCAAGTTTCCGGATCCTATATCCAATTGACTAGCTGATATTTCCATTTGGATATTTCCCATTTCCATTTTGTTTCATGGGTACCTCAAGCTTTGTGTGGCAAAAAAAAAACACAGCTCTTCTCTTCTCCTACCTTCCACCTGCTCCGTCCCTGGTTTTTTCCAGCTCAGCAAATAGCACCACCCTGCACTGGCTCACTGAAGCTGGAAACCGGGAAGTCAACACTGTCACCTCCATCTCTCAACAACCTTGCCCACACCCACCAAACCATTCAGTGCTACATCTCTGTGGGTTCGACTTCCAGCTCATTACCATGTCCCCTTGGGTACCACCTCCACCACAGATCTGGAATCCCTTCTGTTCTTCCCATTTCTGCTGACAGCAGTCTAGTCCAAGGCACCACCTCGCTCACCGGGACCACAGCAATGGCCTCCTGAATACCTCCTGCTTCCTCTCCTGTCGCAACTCTCTCATCCACTCTGTACAAGTATCCAGAGGGCTATTGTGCAGACCTGAGTTGGATCGCATCACTGCCCCACTTAACATCTGCTGATACCATTCAATTGCATTCTTGTCCCCTATGCCTGGATGATCTTTTCCCACCTCTTCGCATGTCTGGGTTGTTTAGTCTTTACTAGTCATTGCTGAGCACAGTTCTCAACGCAGTAGAAAGTTAGCGACTCCACCTCTTATGAGACGAGCTGCACAGTCATCTTGCAAAGGGTGAGAACACCGGGAGGTGGGAGGGATTGTGGCCATTGGTGGAATCTCCTACATGGTGGACAATGGCGGAGAGCAGGCTGGCCCAAGGAAATGGGGCCCGTGATCTCCCTAGAAACAGAAGGACCTTCCAGTACTGAATTCCTTCCGGGCTGGCCATCTTCACACCCCGGGGCCCCACGAGAAATGATTGGGGTCTTCCTCCTGGGATAAGAGGCACGCGACTTGTGGGAAAGATTCTATCTGTGTCATGTCCCCGCTCAAGGTCACTGGAGGGGTCTGATCAACAAAGAGTTGCATCACCATCCTTTGTTACACATCGTGACCATTTGTCCCAGGGTCTGTAGCGTGGTATTCAGCTCTGTCTGCATCCCCTCTGGCGGCAGTGATGGACAGCTGGAAGAGGATGTCCAGACTCCTGCCGGATGTCAGAAAAAGGCAATCTCACATCTGGAATGAGTCACCAAAGGAAAATATCTGCATGGGAAATGCAGAGATTACGGGACACAAGCTGAAGATCTGCACGAGCATCTTTAAAGATGCTATTGTGATGAGAAGCAATGGCCCAAAGCAATTACTGAACACATGTTGAAGCACATGCTAAGGCATGCACCCTCAGGACTCAGGGCGATGGGCTCCCAGGTCAGCGAGTGGTGGCCCTGAGGCTGGTGGGGGCATGAGATGTCAGCAGCTGGAGGGTCACCTGTCCTTTCCTCCTCAAAGAGGATCTGCAAGGCCAGGCATAAATCACGGGGTTTTTTTCCCTGTGGTCACTAGATGTCACTGCAGGAAAAAATCTGACCAGAAAACAGCTGCAAGGGAGAGAGATATTAATGTTTGGGATCCTAAGGAAGTGGTTGCCTTGGCAACAGGGAGCACGTGAAAGAACTCCTTCATGGACAGTGTGGGGTGTCTGAGTGATAGCCCAGCCAGTGCCCCAAACAGAAGATGCTGTCTGGAGCCCAAGCCCATGCATGGGAACTGAATGAAACAGCGAGAGAGACAGAGACAGAGAGAGAGAGAGAGAGAGAGAGAGGGAGGGAGGGAGAGAGAAGAGGGGGGAAAGGGAGCCAGAGGAGGGAGAGAGACTCACAGGGTGAGTGCTCAGCAAACCTGTGTTGATTCTGAGTCTGAATTCCAAATATGCACAGAATGGTGATTTGTCCCTCCAGATGTTTGTGATCCTAAAAAGATGCGTTTTATTGGCAAATTCAACCACAACTACAGAAATACTGAGAAAGGGCAGAGCCCAGAAGCCCAAGCACGTGCCCACAATTGAGTTCTCCACGGACAGGAAACCGCTGAGATACTGACCCAGGAGCAAAGGGTGGGGAAGGGGGTGCGTGTGGGGACAGAAGAGACTGGTCTCTAGCTGCTTCTCTCTCCTGCTTTGCCACTTTCTCTCCGCACCTCTTTGCAGGAAGGAGAGGAATTCTTCCTCAAGATGGGGAAATGGGAGAAAGCGGGAGAAGGCGGGAGAATGGGAGGCTGAGCGTGTTAACCTTCCAAGCCCGTCTTGGGCTTTTAATGGAAGCACCGACCAGCTAACTAATCGCAGGCAGCCGGGAAACCGTAGATAAAGATTTCCCTGCCCTGTGGCCACTGCTGCCCTAAACAAAGTGGTAACGTGGTCTTTGCCCCCCTACTCCCTTCCCTTTCTCCTCGCTCTCCCGTCTCCCCAGGTGCCAGTGTCCTTGAACTGCCCTTTGCCTTTTCAAAACATCCACTGTACTCCGAGCTTCCTTCCTGCCTCCATCAGAGCTGGTTCCCTGAGTCCCACTGACCTTTGGATATTGGAATAAATGAGCTCCCTGGAGCTCCCGAGGGGTAACCCTTCAGAGGATGTTAGTAGTTTAAAGGGTAGCTTCTTATCCAAATGCATCTCTAGTTGTTAGAAGGTATGCAAGTGAGAGAATGGAGAATTCTAGACCGGATTCCATCCAGAGCCATCCAAACCAGGCATCTTGGCAAGTCCTTGGGCAGGGTCTTCCTCAAATCCCTGAGTGCCGAGGGGTGGGGGGGCCAGGACGGTGGACCATGATCCCCGGCCTCCCGTTGGGAAGCGACAGAAACACCCAGAGAGGCTGATGTCTCCTGCAGCGTCCTCAAGGAGGGTTGCCAGAAGGAACAGTACCCATAGGAGATCAGAGCAAGTGACAAAAAGGCAGAGAGATGTGGCAGTGACCAAAGTCCACAGAAAGTGGAAGCCCACACTGTCCAGCCTTGCTGGGATGCTGCGTCTGGGTCACATCAAGGCTGTGCAGGACCGATGGGCGGTGGCAGTCCATGAGAGGCAGGGGGTGTTGGCCGCAGACAAGGGCTCCTGGTACCACAGCCAGGAGACCTCTGGGGCCGGGCTTTTGGGACGAGCTGCCGGACTCCTGTGGGCTTGACCCCTCTTTCTGCTTGTCTGTATTTTTATTCTTCTACAAGGAACATCTATTATTCATATTAGTTAAAAAATATGAAAGCATTATTTGCGTTTGCTTTGCACATAACAAGCTGGTTTCCACATTTCAAGCATTTGCTTTGTCTCATGCTGTAATTATTACTAAATGTCTGTTAAATATGTTGAGCCAAATTACACACATCGGCTGTTGTTAAGATGACGCGTCTGAGGCTGTATTTCAGATGTGCAAGCGTGATGAGGACGTGGGTGTGCTCACAGGAGAGGCCTCCAGCCTGGCCGTCAGGCCTGCGTCTTGCAGCGTCAGGCCCGGCTCACCAGCTGTCACAGTTCAGGGGACCTTGGACAGAGTCATTGCCTCCTGCCCATGGGCTTTGGCTCTGCCATCTCCCCCGCTCTCAGCCGGAACGCTGTCTCCCGGGCGCTGCTGGTTGGTGCTGCTTGCTGCTCCCCATCCCGCCACGAAGACTGGGGACATCAGTCCCCGATGACATGGGGCGCATTTTCACCGGCATTTGCTAGGAAGAGGGGCAGGCTTTTTGGGTTCCTGGACCCAATTCCAACGCATGTATGTGCGGGGCTTCCCCACACCAGCAGGCAATTCTTGGACACCAGCAGGGTGTCAGAGTTCAACTCAATTCTGACACTGTCTACCAGGAGGTAGCGTGAGATTCCATGGGTTGAGGACTCGGTCCTACAAGGCTGCACCTCCAAAACTCCTCCACCCCAGGCGAAACCACAGGCCCTGCCTTCGAGCAGCCCGTCTCTCTGCAGGCCCCGCACAGGGGACACACTCTGCCTGCACACTTTGCTTGAACGCTTCTGCCCCGCCTTCCAGTCTCCGCACCAGGGGGCTCAAGGTGAGGTCGGTGGACCAGCTGCACCAGCTGCACCTGCGAGCTCCTTAGAAACCAAGAATTTCAGAGGGTGAAAGGGGTAACAGAACACGCGTGTACGTGATGGATGGTGGGATTAGTCTTTGCTGGTGGACGTGATGGAGTCTACACAGAAATTGAAATGTAGTGGTGTACACCTGAAGTTTATGTAGTGTTATAAACCAGTGTTACCTCAAAAAAGAAAAACCTAAATAATTGAAAAAAAAAATGAAACCAAGAATTTTGGGTCCTGCCTCAGACCTACCTGTCAGAATCTGCATCTTAACCTTAAAGTCTGAGAAAGACCAATGTGTGCCAGGGGTTGGCAGAACACAACCCACCGGCTTAATCGGGTGACCACTTGTTTCTGTATGGCCCACAAGCTGAGACGGGTCCTTACATTTTTAAACGGTTGACACCATAGACTGAATATTTGTGTCCCCTTAAAATTCTTATGTTGAGGGGCTGGCCTGGTGGCATAGTGGTTAAGCTCAGTCACTCCACTTCAGTGGCCCGGAGTTCAAGAGTTCGGATCCGGGGTGCTGACCTACACCACTTGTCAAGCCATGCTGCAGTGGCGTCCCACATACAAAATAGAGGAAGATTAGCACAGATGTTAGCTGAGGGCCAATCTTCCTCAAGCAAAAAGAGGAAGATTGGCAACAGATGTTTGCTCAGGGTCTATCTTCCTCACCAAAAAAAAATTCATATGTTGTAACCTAACTCCCAATTTGATGGTATTTGGAGGTGGGGCCTTTGGGAGGTCATTAGGTCATGAGGGTGGAGCTTTCATGAATGAGATTAGTGCCTTCCTAGAAGAGATCTTCTATGATGGAATACTATTCAGCCATGAAGAAGAAAAAACTTCTGCCATTTGCAACAACATGGATGGAGCTTGAGGGCATTAATGCTAAGCAAAATAAGGCAGAAGGAGGAAGACAAACACCGTATGATCTCATTATGAAAAAAAACTGAACTCACAGAAACAGAGACTAGGATGGTGGTCCCCAGAGGTGGGGGTTGGGGGGTAGACAAAACGAATGAAGGTAGCGAAAAGGCACAAACTTCCAGTTATAGAGAAATAAGTTCTGGGGAATGTGATGCACAGGATGGTGACAACAGTTAACAATACTGCTTTGTATATTTGAAAGTTGGTAAGAGACTGGATCTTAAAAGTTCTCATCACAAGAAAAAGATTGGTAACTATGTACAATGATGGATGCTAACTAAACTTCTTGCAGGATCATCTCACAACATACACCTTTATCAAATCATTATGTGGTACACCTTAAAGTAATACAAAGGTATACGTCAATTATATATCAATAAAACTGGGAGAAAAAAAAAGAGACCCCAGGAAGCCATGTGAGGTCACAGCAAGAAGTTGGCCACCTACAAACCAAGAATTGGGGTCTCCCCAGACACCGAATCTGTAGGAGCCTTGATCTTGGCTTTCCCAGCCCCCAAAACTCTGATAAATAAGTGTCTGTGGTTCATAAGCCACCCAGTTTATGGTGTTCTGTTACAGCGGCCCAAATGGACTAAAACAGTTGGGGAAAAAAATCAAAAGAAGAAGAATATTTCACGACGTGAGAATTATGTGAAAGTCAAATTTCAACATCTACAAATAAAGTTTTATTGGGACACAGTCACACTCATTCCTTGATGGGTTTCCATGGCTGTTTTCACACCACAATGGCAGAGTGGAGTGGTTGCAACAGACACCATACGTGGCCCACAAAGCCTGAAATATCTACCATCTGGTCCTTTCCAGGGAAATTTGGCCAACCTCCATCTGTAGGATTAGACCCCATACACTCATCTCATCTTATTTCCCGTGATTTTCCAACACTTGTTCTCAGGAAGATGAAAACATGGCCTCCCTCTTTGACCTCGTCACCCCATGCCACAATTTGTATGACTTCCATCCTATTCCTGTGCTCCCACCTGTACTCACCTTGGACAGACTAGATCATAGAGTAGATCCCACCTGTTTCTGAAGCCTTGGCCAGTTTCTCTTGCCACCTTGACTTCTCCTTTGCTAAACTCTGATCGCCGCCTGGCCATCAGGAAGTCCAGTTCAGTGTGGGACTGGAGTGCTTTCTTCCAGTTGTATTTGTTTTCAGGATTGCTAAGGAGTGTCTGGTCCAGTCCATCTTTGTCACCCCAGCACTAATGGAGCCCTTGGCCCAGAAAAGGCACTCAATAAATTGTCGACTGAGCCAATGACGGAATTAATGAGCTGTGGCATCTATTTCTGGGTGCTCCTAGCAGCACCCACCATGGCTCTGGGTAGCTGGTTTCCAGTAAAATGATGAATTGATGGACTGATTTTCCTTCAGGAGGCCCAAAATGTCTCTCTCGTTCACCCACGCATTCTCCACAAACATATTAAGCATCGATGCTGTGCTAGTTTCTAGGGTTACAAAGATGAGTTAAGATGAAAACCACCCCTTTATCACCTTACAAACCAGGAGCAGAGGGAAGCGTGTGCTGTAAGTAGCCCAATTGTTGGCTCCTTTTGGTTCGTGAAAAGCTCTGTCCTGCCACCAGCCATCTCTGGGAGGGCCGGGTGCACACGAGACACACCTGCTTCCAGACTAAGAGAGGCGGCAGGGGAGGTCCTGCTGCCACCCCCTTCACCGGTGTTTCCTGGTACCGAGGTCCCTGCTGTGGCTTGGGGCCAGTCAGAACCACTTTGGAGGGCCCGACAAGTGTTTGTCTCGCTGCTCCGTGCTGGCCTTGGGGTTCCACAGGGACGGCAGTCTCTTCTGGGGGCTGCCTGAGCCCCCGGGGTGCCCTGTGGTCTGGAGGGTTGTGATATGTGTCCTCCCCATCGCGCTGTAGCATCCATGCCAGGGTCCCAGTGTGTTACAGGGTGTGACGACTGTTACGGGCTGAAGTGTGTTCCGTAAAATTCATAGGTTGAAGTCCCGATGCCCAGTATCTCAGAATGTGGCTGCATTTGGAGATGGGGTCATTACGGATGTAATTAGTTAAGAGGAGGTCCTGCAGGAGTAGGGTGGACCCATAATCCCATAGGACTGGTGTCCTTATAAAAAGGGGAAATCTGGGCCCAGTGACAGACACGCACAGAGGGAAGATGATGTGAGGACGCTGGGAGAATGTGGCTGTCCACAGGCCAAGGGGAGCGGCCTAGGACACCTTCTGCCTCACGGTCCTTGAGAGGAACCAACCCTGGCAACCCCTTGGTCTTAGACTTCCAGCCTCCAGACTGTGAAACAGTGCATTCCTGTTCAACCCCCTTGGTTGGGGAACTTTGTCAGGGCGGCCCTAGCAGACTAGCGCAAGGACTCAGCCCCTCCCCCTCTGCTGGTAGAGCTCCCTCCTTCTCTCAGGACTTTGGTTCACGGGAGGGGTCATCAAGGGCTCCATGAACATCCAGGATGCTGCTCTCAGAACCCCACTCCTACCGACAACCAAGGTTTGGCTATTGGGTCCAGCTCATCTTGCCTGACTCCTCCCCATTATGAGGACGTCTCTTCCCGCGGGCTCTTTGGCCTCCATCCACCCACAGGGACCAGCAGGGAAGCCCACCCATTTGCCAGATCAACAGAGATTAGTCTGGTCCCCATCAGAGGGAAGAGTGTGAGGCTTTTCCCAGGAAGGCCCTCAGCCCCCGTGCAAAGGTTGCCCCACCACTGACCAGAGCTGGCGCCCACACGCTGGACCCTGGGAAATGGGCAGTGGAGGGGAGGCTCACACCGAGAGTCCTGCCCCGGGCATGTGAGGAAGCAACATTATAGTCATAATAGACACAGGCACAGGCTGCAGCCATGGCTCAGAGCAGGGAGTAACGCTGTGCCTCCCAGAGGAAGGACCTTCAGCAGGGAGGGCTGTGCAAGGCGGTGTAGACAAGGCAGGAGCTGACATTCACGCAGAACGGACGGCACTTGCAGGGTTTGTGAGCAGCTCAGGGAGTGGCGTTACAGAGGTTTTGAAGAAGGGAGCACAGAATAGGTGGGGCCGGTGCTCTGCCCTGTCTGGAAATAGGGACCACGACACGGCTTGAAGAGGCTGCGACATGATCAGATGCACTTCGGAAAGAGCAGTATGCAGGAATGGCAGCTATCTGAGAGCACGCGGCATCGCGCTGTGCTCCACCTCTTCGCTGTGCTCAGAATGTGTTTCTCCTTCTCACACATGGGCTGGAGCATGCACGTGCACACAAGCCACACTCATTCTCTCACACACACACCACACACCATGCACACTGCACACTCTTTTCCACCTTCTGCCTGATAAACACTTCCTAATGTTTGTGTTAGCCTGAGAATCACACTCTGGGAAAAGCTCTTGGAAGTTTAGAACGAGCAGGGCAAATGTATTCACCTTTCTGAGCGTTAGCCTCCTCTCCTGTGAAATGGCATAATTGTCTCTGCTGTATTCACCTACAGGCTTGTTAAAAGAATGAAATTAGAATTTGATATTGGATAGTGCTCTCTACATTGGCATAAATGTAAGGGGTGCCGAAAAGGATAATGATGGTGACAAAGATGGTGGCAATGGTGATGGAGAAGATGGTGATGACGATGGTGATGGTGAAGATGGCGAGGATGGTGGTGGTGGTGGTGATGGTGAAGATGGTGATGATGGTGATGGTGGTGATGATGATGGTGGTGATGAAGGTGGTGATGATGGGTGATGAAGATGATGGTGATGTGATGGTGGTGATGATGAAGGTGGTGATGATGGGTGTTGAAGATGATGGTGATGTGATGGTGATGATGAAGGTGGTGATGATGGGTGATGAAGATGATGGTGATGTGATGGTGGTGGTGATGGTGGTGATGTAGAAAGCCAGTGTTTCCTACCTTCCAGGCCATTGACCTCCTGGCTAGGTGACTGTCTTGTGCTGCCCTTGATGCCATAGCCCAGAGGGGACTGGTTGGCCAATGTGGAAAGAGCAGCTGTATTCCCCAGATATTCACGCTCATTAGCGCACAGAGGCCCCACTGCTCACGGACCCTCTGTCCTTCAGTGGGGGCTTGTGCCTGGCACTTGAAGGAAGAGTGAGGGCTTCCTTGGCACCACCCACCTGCGTGGCCCTGTGCTTCTGGAGGAGGTCCTTGACTCGTGGACTCAAGGGGTGAGCACCATAGGCCTTCCTCCCTGGTGGGCGAGGCCGAGTGACGCTACTTCTTACAGCCCCATGCCACCAATTCGTGGCATGCTTCCATTTAGCAAAGGGAAATGGAAATTCTGTGTTCTTTCTTGCGAGTTAAAAAGTGGTGAGTGGTCCTCTGTCTTAATCACCTCCCTTTACCTCTGTCCTAGAAATCTGAGACTTATAACAAGAAAAACACTGTCACTCAATCGCCAAAGGCCACTTACAGCAAATTCTCAAGGCCTCAGGGCCTTATTCAGCAACTTCATTTTCTCCAGGGCATTAGATCCTTTAAAGGTTATCCCTTGCTGACTGAATATTTTCAGTTTCTTGGAACCAAAGTGAACTTCCACAATATTCCACATAATCAAGGAGAAGAATTAGAAACAAATGCACGATGGCCCACGGTGAGCCCTTGGTTCGGGCAAACAAGCATTGCGCAGGGATGACAGGTGGAATGGGGGCTGATTCTCCTCCGTCTGAAGGAGCTCTCCCACACGGAGAAGGAGACTCACACAGTTGATGGAGACGCTCTCCTGAGACAGGCCCCAGGGCTCCGTGTCAGAAATCCCGCTGATCACTTCCCACCCCGTATGTTTTGAAGCTTGGTCAACAGCATTTACTGCTAAGAATGTTATTAAAAGTCAAACCAAGCAATTCTTGCCAAACCCCAGGGGGAACGTTACTGGGAATGAATAATTTTGAAAAGATCCTGGCAACCGAGTGCATTAACCACAAATGGCCAGGAAAGTGGAGCACAGAGGCGAGAGGGGGCGTCAAAACTCAGAACCGTAAGAAATGCCAGCTCTCTCCCCTCAGGCTGCTTGGAGGTGCCAGTGCCTGGGCCCACCCATGGTCTCAGCCTAGGGGGCTGCCTTCCCCCTCTTTGATCACTAGAGAGGAACAAGCAAATTCCTCCTCAGCAGCTTCTGCACAAAACTGCAGCTGTCATGGCCTCAGGCTACTTATAAGGCCCCTACAGGAGTCACGAGGAGCTGAGGCAGGAACCACAGCCAGCAAACAGCTTCGCAGAAGCCCACGTGGCATGCCTTAGTCCGGCCAATGTGGTGGCGGAACCAGGGCATCCATCTGCCTCCTGGTCTCAGGTTGGGAACACAGTCTACCCTGAAATTTCCGTAACATCTTCTCTGCCTCTCCTGCGCTTGCCACCCATGATCGCCATTCTGGGTGTTGCTGTCTTCAGGCAGGCAGCCCACACCAGGCTTTGGCATCAGCATATCTTCATGATGTTAAGCCCATGACAAGACCAACCAGAACCTCAGTTTCCTCCTCTGTCAAATGGGAATGGTCCTCTTTCGGTTACCAGAACAGAGACCCATTTTGGTTACACCAGAAGCGGTAAGGGGACCCTTAGAAATAAACATGGCAAGGATCTTGAGCTTGGGGCCATTTTGCCAAGAGACTGAATTGTGTTGGGCTCCAAGCAATAGCTTGAAGGGTCCAGCGGCTGACCTGCTGACCCACCACTGGCTCTGGAGGGTTTCCTCACAGCGGGGTATCCACTCATCCAAACCCTATCGCATCACCACGACGTGGCTAAATTCTCTCTCTCTGTGTCATTCTCCATCCAGTCTGCATTCCCGGGAAAAGGTCTTCTGGTACGATTGGGTAATGACCTTTTCCGTTTTTAGCCCTTTTAGTGTGAAGCTACATCATAGGGTGCTGGACCGACTGTAGGTTACGTGTCCTTGGGCCACGTGTCTGTCCCTGGTTTAATCAGATTGCAGAGGTCAGGGTCACTGTGAAATAGATAGAGGAGGTGCTGCCGCATCCTCTGGAGGGGAGCAGGCGTGTGGGCCACACTTCCCAAATGCGCCCTGTCACAGGAGTTGTGGCACTTAGAACCGTCCAGGCTCCTGCCCTGGAGGGTCTGGTTTGATCTGGGGCAGGGAGGGTCAGAAAAATCTGAAGCTTTCGCAAGTGCCTTCAAGAGCCTCTTATGATCCTCACACAGAGCTGGCTTCATGGGTGTGTGACCAGCACAGCTGTAAGGGCCCCGACTCAGAAGGGCCTCACGCTTGGGGTTAATGCTCTGGGTCACTGTCTTAAACTTAATCGTTTCCTCTTTGCATGTGTGTTTTGTAAGTGAAGTCTGATGGGGTAATGGGGCCTGTGCCAGGAGCTTGGAGCCTCAGGTCGCTCGTGGTCTCCCCATTTCCCTGCCTCCCCAGAACGAGTTCAGGTCCCCAGCCCCTTGCCCCTGGGTGCCGAGGCCCTGCCCTGCCCCCACCCCAGGCTGAGCACCCACAGCCTTGTGCCGTAGATGGGAACCGGGTTTCATCTGCAGGGGAAGCTCTTTGCTCTGCTGTCACCCTCTACCCCTGGGGGTGTCTGGGCAGGAACACGGGGGGTCAGGCTGGGGAGCGTGTGTCCAGCAATGTCTCAGAATGGAGTATGACTGGGCTTGGTCGTCTCTCCCCAAGACCGGGAGTGCCACATCGCAGGGGGCGCATGACTCAGTGGAGGCCCCTGTTCCAGGTACTGAGCCCCGGATTTCAGCCTCGTGAGAGCCCGAGGGGTGGACCCAGCTAACATGCGCTAGACTTGTGACCCATGGGAGTTGTGAAGTAATATGCTTGTGTTGTTTTAAGTTGCCAAATTTGTGGCAATTTGTTATGAGGCAATAAAAAAAAATGAATACAGAACCCGTGAGAATGTAAGTCTCCAAGAAATCTGTAGAAATCCTAGTGAGGCGTTGGGGCACTTACCAGCTGTGGTATTTGGAGAGTCCAGGTCCCTATTTCCTAGATTCTAGGGCATAGGGGACCATTTGACACCTGGTCCAAACCAGGCACTGCTGTGCCGTCTTCTGCACTTTTCTGGTTCATGACAATGCAGATGGTTGGACATGGTCTTGACTGATGGCTGCCCAGCTCAGGGCCAGGGTCCTCCCTGAGTGAGCAGGTGGGGCAATGGCCGGCTCTCCCTTGACATGCATGCCATGAGGGTCACCAGGGAGCTTGCCAACCTGTGAATGCCAGAACCCACACCCAGATCAGGGAGCCAGGGAAGATGCAGGTGGTCCCTGCATCAGTCTGAGCATACGAGGCGGGGGTGGACCAGGGCCAGTGTG
Source organism: Equus asinus (assembly GCF_041296235.1). NCBI lineage: Eukaryota > Metazoa > Chordata > Mammalia > Perissodactyla > Equidae > Equus > Equus asinus. The sequence continues at coordinate 6,377,886 of NC_091808.1, read as the reverse complement.
GGTTTCCGTATTAACACCCGGGGCATTCAGGTACCAATGCACAACCCAAACGGACCTTTTCAAAAGGAGGAGTGTGAAGTTTACTCAGTAACTCTCTCTCCTACGGTGGTGTTTGCAAACACTACCAAATAAACTATTGACTATTCAACAGAGCAGGGCTCTATCTTTCTTCTAACTGGGGAGTGAGAAACCCATGCCCACTGCCTACCCAGGATGAGAGCTCGGTTACAGGGTTTGGGGCAGGCAGAGCCGCGTTTCAGGGCCTGGAAGACCAAGCCCTGAAGCTGTGCTCTCACTCAGGGGCCACGTGTCTCTCCCATCCCTGCTTCCTCTTGTGCAGCTGCTCTGTTACTCTCTAACTTTTCCTCCTTGCCCATGTTTTACTTGGGCCAATAATGGTCACCCCCAGCCCTCAAGTCTACATGACTTTAGAGTTCTCGTGTCTACCTGTCCCATTTGGTCCAAATGATGGGGTGGTGGGGTTTCCTGACTCACAATCCAGAGAGAGAAGCAAATGTCTCTGCCTGGCTCCCCTTAGCTGGGGCTGAGCTGGTTGGTTGTACCAGGTGTTGCCCAGGACCTGACGATGCCCCTGGGGCTGTGTCCTCCTCTGTCTCCGAAGGGGCAGCAGGCAGGACAGAGAAGGCGGATGGTCAGTGCAGCCATGCCAAACGCGCCTGATTCCATCAGTGAGCATATTTCTGACGTGGCGTTCTTAAGGGATGGGAGGTACCACACTTTGTTATATTTCATAACGTATTCATGGCGATCGTAATAACAACTGCTCTTAGGGTTCTTGTGAGGATTAAATTCATTTCTTTATCATGTGACACACACTGTTTTTTAAATTGTGGTAAACAAAGCACATAACATAAAATTTACCAACTTAACCATTGTCAAGCGTGCCATTTAGTAGCGTTAAGTAAACTCACACTGCCGTGAACTGGATCTCTGAAACTTTTTCATGTTGCAAAACTGAAACTTTATACCTATTGAACCACAACTCCCTAGGGGGGCTGGCCCGGTGGCCGAGTGGTTAAGTTCAGGTGCTCTGCTTTGGCGGCCCCGGGTTCCACCAGTTCAGAACCTGGGTGCCGACATGGCACCACTCATCAGGCCATGCTGAGGCGGCATCCCACATGCCACAACTAGAAGGACCCACAACTAAGATATACAACTACATACTGGGGCGCTTTGGGGAGAAAAAGCAGAAAAAAAATAGAAGATTGGCAAGAGTTGTTAGCTCAGGTGCCAATCTTAAAAAAAAAGGAAAAACCCCTCCCCATTGCCCCTCCCCCCATCCCAGGTAACCCGCATTCTACTTTCTGTCTCGATGATTTTCACTACTCTAGGGACCCTGTACAATTGGGATTATATAGTATTTGTTTTTTCGTGACTGGCTTATTTCACTTAATGTCCTCAAGGTTCATCCGTGTTGTGGCATGTGTCCAAATTTCCTTCCTTTTTCAGGCTGTATAGTATTCCATCATATGGATATACTACATTTTGTTTATCCATTCATCTGTTGATGGGTATTTGGGTTGTTGGCTATTGTGAATAACGCTGCTATGAACATGGATATGCAAAGATCTCTTTGAGACCCAGCTTGTCCATTCTTTTGAATATATATCCAGAAGCGGAATTGCTGGATCATATTGCAGTTTTATTGTTCTCTTGAGGAACCTCCATGCTGTTTTCCACAGCAGTGGTACCACTTCGCACGCCTACCAACAGTGCACAAGGGTTCCAGTCCCCCCACATCCTCACCAAAGCTTGTTATTTTCTGTTTGTTGTTTTCTTAATAGTAGCCATCCTTCAGGTGTGAGGTGATATCTCACTGTGGTTTTGATTTGCATTTCTTGGATGATTAGAGATGTTGAGCATCTTTTCACATGCTTGTTGGCCCTTTATCTACCATCTTCAGACAGGAACTGCCTTCAGCACGAGGAAACAGTGTAAACAAAAGGAACCCTTGCCTTTCCAGAGAATACATTCTACTAGGCAGAAAGAAACCAAGACTAAAACCACACTGGTGTGTCAGGTGAGGACAAATGCTATAGAGACCCACCAGGTGGGGTTGGAGACGAAGGTCACGCTGGGGCAGGAGGTGACTTTATGCACAGAGGCCAAGGAAGACTCTAGTGAGTAGGTGCCCATGGGGAGTCCTGGGAGGGGAGTTCCGCGCAGGGAGTGTGGGAAGGAGCCTTCCAGGCAGAGAGATGTGCAAAGACCCTGAGGAGGAATGGCTGGTGTATCTGAGGACCAAGGAGACCAGGGCTGGAGGGGGCTGGAGGGGAGGAGGCCCAAGGGGCATGGTGGAGGGGTGGCCATGTGTGGTCTTTAGGTCCAATGCAAGAGTGTGGCTTTTACTCTGAGCAAGACGGGGGCATATAAAGTATCTAGCACAATGTCTAGTGTAAAAAGTGTTTAATATTACTGATTATTTTTAATGTCAGCACATTTTGTTCCTTTAATAGAAAATGCCTTGGCTAATCTAATTTTACAGGCAATTTAAGGACAGGGTCTGAGAAGACAACATATTTAAAAATTCCCCCTTCTGTCCGGGAGCTGGGAGGGGTCCCTGAAGGGACTCCCTGATCCTTCCAGAAGTTGCCGATCTGGAATTTGTTCCACATGTCAGTCATTTGGCTGCCTCCTGGAATTCTTTAAACTCTTAAGGAATTCGAGGGACCTGGTAACTGTTATGCAAAAAAACATTCCGGGGAAGTGTGTGTGTGTGTGAGAGAGAGAGAGAGAGAGCACATAGCCTATGAGATTCTGTTGGACACCCCAGCTTCTACTGACGTCTGTAGCCTGGAAAGAGGACTCAGATGCAGCCTGTGTCTTAAGCTGAAATCTTTGAATGTTTCCGAGCCTTCAAAATAGCTTGGACAGGTTGCTGTTCTCCATAGCATAGCGATGACTTTCTGAGGTCAGAATAATCCCACCCAGCAGGTTGGCCTCGGTGTGGAGATGGAGGCTTTCCATGGAAGAGAGTGCTGTTCTTAAGAGAGCATCACTGCACAGAGCAGAGGCTCCAGTCAGCCTCCCTGGCCACTGGGGCAGCTGTTTCCATGGCATCCATTGGCGCTGGGCACACTGAAAGAAAGGGCTAGATTGGAGTTGGAAAGATTCTTCATACCATCAGGGAAGGGAAGTGGAAAGGGGAGGGTGTGTACACAGAAGCAGAGCCTTCTGGGTTGTTCTTTTGCGGCCAGCCCTGTATTGAGAGAGCTCCCTCCTTTTGCTGAGAGCAGGTAGAGTCCTTAGCATGGCTCCTTGGCATCATAAAGAAGATTTCGTTTTGAGTAAAGTGCAGGAACATGTCAAAGGATTCCAGAATGTTCCAAGGCTATTTGAGTCGAATCCATGTTGCATCATTTCCTTTGTCCACAGGGCAGTGAGGTCACCTCTGACAAGCCTTGCATCATTTCCTTGTCAGTTCTGGCAAAGAAAGGATTACATATCTCCATTTCAGTGTGAAGGTCATCTGAGGAAAGAAATCATCCAGAGAGTTCTGTAGGGTTTTCAGGAGCCCACAGATTTCTTCCTGCGGAAGCGATGACAAGTCCTTGTCATGCTGACTCCAGCCTGTACTGTGCTTAGTCCAGGACTAGAAAGTTCGTTCGCTTCCAATCTTTTCTTCCAGAGTAACAGCTTGACCAGAACATCTTGTCGTTTTCTAATAGCACCTGGATCTATTGCAGACTCTCGATGTAAGGATTTATCTTCCTCATACGCCCAAAAATATTCTCCCAGGAATCCCAGCTGTGAGTGAACGTCATGTGATCAAATAGATCTTCCTGTTCTCTCTCTCAAGAAAAGACAAGCTGCCTAAATTTGTGCTTTAGGTCGGTTAGCTAAGGCCTCCTCCAGACCCCCAGGAGATGATGCAGTAGATAGAGGAGGAGAGTCAGGTAGAAATGATTACTACTGAAGACAACGAGGAAGGTGAAAGGGGAGGAAAAGGGCAAGCAAAACAACAACAACAAAGAATCCAAACAAATGAAACCAGCTTTGCCAGAATATGGATGGATAATTGGAAGATGATAATATAGAGATGTGAATGCCTTTGGCCATAATTAAGTTGGAAAAGCTCATTCACTCTACACCATTGAAGATCTCTGGGAAAAGAGAGAACATCAGCTTGAAAAGCTTAAAATTTAACTGATAGTCACTGCTTGACATAGAAATGACTGTAATCTCAAGATAATCTGCAATTAGCGTTCTTCTCAGTGGTACAATAACTACCTGCCATGGTTGCTACGGAGATGAAATCAGGTAAAGCATGAGAAAGCCCCCATTAGACTGTAGTGTGTTATTCAATTTGAGGGATCGTTATTTTCAGTCATCAGATAAAATCCACTTTGCATAAAAAGAGTTTATTGAGGTGCTACTAATATGCCAGATACTTTAAATTCATGATTTATTTTAATCTTCACAATGACCCTACAAAGCAGGTATTGGTCCCATCGATTTTTTTTAAGTGAACATAACTTATAGCTTGTCTATAAGAGACGTTTCTAAGTGTTTCGAGTTTGGGAGAAATTTCCCATGCATACAAAGGAGCTCTAAACGTAATTCTTGATACCATGAGAAGAAGAAGAACGCAGCATCTGGATTAACTGAATTTAGCAGCATTAAACCTGGAGCTGAGGATTAAACTTGCTTAGATGTTTATTGCAGTGGGAGAGTGGCTGGTCAGTAGACATCCATCCTCTGAGAAGAAAAATACAGAGAGATTAAAAGTGCACGGTGAAAAAAGGAGAAAGGGCATGTTTCCCGGATTACCTTAGCTACTAGACATCACCTTACTAATTGGTGTTAATGAGAAAAAATTAGCTAGGTCTTCCCTGGTTTTTCTCAAACTACTGGTCTGGGAATCGGACGAGAGGCTCACAATGGAGGAAGAGACCGGGGAAGTTTTTGAGTAAAGATGCTCTATGGACAAAAAGTGCAAGATGACCCCAGGCCTTCAAAGGAGCCACAGAGAAAAGTGTTTCCTCTAGCATCATGGGTTCAGAACATCCTAGGCTGAAAGAAGATGCAGAGAGAAGAGAGAAAGCTAAGCTAGAAAGTGTCAAGGAATATAACCACAGGAATAAACAGGTAGAAAATGGAGCTTCTGGACCTACCGATGAGCATGCTTCCTACCAAAGGGGAGTTTATTTTCAGTGTGGCACTGTGACTATAAAACTGAAGGATTTTTGTCAAACCTAAGCTGACTCCTTTAAAAATAGCCCTTTGCTGTGTATTGTGGACCATCAGATGCTGTTCAAGATGCTAGAGAAAGGACAGTGGGCAGGACCCAGCACCTGCCCTTACAATGGTTCCTGTCTAATGCGAAGTCAGAGAGGTAAGCAGAGGTTATGAAGCTGAAGGACGGTGCTCCCACAAGGAGGACCAAGATCCTAAGGGACCGGGGCAGCCCAGATGAGGCCTGACACACAGCATCCTTAGGGACAGGGAGATGGAGCTAGGCAATGACCCCCCAGGATCCCACCAGCTCCTCGTTTTAAAAGTGAGGGAGGTACAAGGAAAATATGCACATGGCCAATAAGCCCGTGAAAAGATGAGCTCAACATCACTAACAATTGGGAAAATGCAAGTCAAAACTACAGTGAGATGCTACCTCACATCCATCAGGATGGCTACTGTCAAAAAAACAGAAAATAACAAGTGTTAGCAAGGACCTGGAGAAACTGGAACCCTTGTGCCCCGTTGGTGGAAACTTAAAATGGTGCAGCTGCCATGGAAAACAGGATGGAGGTTTCTGAGCAAATTAAAAATATCCAGCATTTCCACTTCTGGGTATGAAGTCAAAAGAATTGAAAGCAGTGTGGAAATTAATAAAATGAACCTTAACTAAATTGGAGTCAGGAAGACCTGGAGGGGGAGCTCTCATACCCTATCACACTATCTTTTACACCAAATAGGAAGAGACTGAGACTTGCATCTTCGATTAGAAGGAAAACTACTTTGCTGCTGAAGGAAGATTCTCTCCCTACCAGGCAACAGCTCAGCCAATGAGAAATGCTGCAGCTCAGCCAATGAGAAGCACCACAGCTCGGCCAATGAGAAATGCCTCAGTCCAGCCAATGAGAAACGCCTCAGCTCAGCCAACGAGAAATGCCTCAGCTCAGCCATGAGAAACGCCTCAGCTCAGCCAATGAGAAACGCCTCAGCTCAGCCAATGAGAAGCCATTGCTGCCCTGAACTGTTACTTTCCCCCACTGGGCTTTTATTTAGAACAGCCCCTCCTTACTCCTCCTTTTTCTTTATAAAAACAGCTCTCCTCCTTTGTTTTCTGGATTTGCCTACAATTTGCCATAGCATGCACATCCCAAATTGCAATTCTTTTCACTATTCCTGAAGAAACTCATTTCGAGATAAAATCTGGTATATACATACCAGGGAGTATTTTTCAGCTTGCAAACGAAGGAGATTCTGACGTGCTACAACATGGGTGAGCCTGGAGGACACGATCCTAAGTGAAATAGGACAAATACTGTATGATTCCACTTGCGTGAGCTACCTGGAGTAGTCAAATTCACAGAGACAGCAAATAGAATGGTGGTTGCCAGGGGCTGGTGGGGGAGGGGAATAGGGACTTAGTGTTCAATGGGGACAGAGTTTCAGTTTCGCAAGATGGAAAGAGTTCTGTGGATGGATGGAGGTGGTGGTGGCACAACCGTGTGAATGTACTTAATGCCACTGAACTGTACATTTAAAAATGATGAAGTTGGTCAATTTTATGTCATGTGTGTTTTATCACAATTTTTTTAAAAAAGGTGGGCGAGGGAGGCAGATGCTGGAAAGTCAGAAGTGGAGGATGCAGGAAAAAGGTGTCCTTGCTCACAAGTGCTGTGGGCTCTCTCCCCTTCTCCAAGGAGAAACCCTGCCCCCATCACTTGTGGGTCTGTGACCTTCCTGAAGAGTGGGTACCACATGTGGTGACTGCTGTCGAGGTTCACATTAGCCTCTTTAAATGTGGATAAAAATGTTCCCCCAAAAGAGGTGGGCACACAGAGTGACATATGGGGCCCTGTTCCCCTCCGACTAAATGTGTAACAAAGACAGTTCTGTGCCAGTAGCTCCTGTGGCTGACTGAGGCTGAAGCATGGTAAGGTCATGGATCAGGGTGACAGAGCTGGGCGACCCCATCCTTCACCTCCTCGTCCCCGCTCTTTGGGGTCACTGAAGAACAGGGGCTTTCATTACTCAGAGGGAGAAATGAATCCAGTCATTATTAGATTTTGGTAAAAACATGTCACACTTCAGAAAAGTCCTTGCTGGAGCTCTCCAGAGAGCCGACAGTGTTGTTGTATGTGAAGAAAAACCACTTCGTCTCTCCTGGGCTGGAGACAGATGTGTTTATTAGCCTTTGGGGGTCCTTAACACGAAAAGACAAGCACGGCGCCCTCCTCGCCACCCTCCAAATGAAATTAAACCACAAAGTTGAAAGCAAAATACAGAACAAGTATAAAGTAATTTACCCATGTTCTTATTCTTCCCCATGATCACTGCTGTGACGAGATTTGATTTAAAATTTTTGAAATTAATATATCTTATTTTTTTAAAAAGTTTTAGGTTGGTGGAAAAATTGAGCAAAACGTCCAGAGTTCCCATACATCTCTCACTCCCCCTACACATATAATTTTCCCTTATTACTAACATCTTGTATTAGTGGGGTCCATTTGTTACAAGTGGTGACCCAACATTGGTACATTATTATTATTATTAATTAAACTCCATAGCTGACCTTAGGGTTCATTCTTGGTGTTGTACACTTGATGGGTTTTGACAAATGGATAATGTCATGTATCTACCGTTATAGAATCACAGAGAATCCTTTCTTTGCCCTAAAAATCCTCTGTGCTCCACCCATTTATCCCTCTCTTACTCCAACCCCTGGCAATTATGGGTATTTGTACTGCCTCCATAGTCTTGTCTTTTCCAGAGTGTCATAGAGTTGGAATCATATAGTATGGAGCCTTTTTAGACTGGCTTCTTTCACTTAGCAATATGCATTTATGTTTCCTCCATGTCTTTTTGTGGCTTGATAACTCATTTCTTTTTTCACTGCATTTCTGTTGTTTTTTCTTTTTTCTTTTTTTTTGGAAAGGACACTTGTGTTTGCTTGAGTCAGTGCCCAATGCATCTCACAAACACACATAGACACACACAAAATAATTTTAGATTTTTCGAAAATTACAAGTATAGAACAAAGTCCTTATATGCTCCTCAGCAGCTTCCCCTAATGTGAACTTCTATATATAACCACAATGCATTTGTCAAAGTAAGAAATTGACACTGGGATACTATTAATTCAAGTACAGACTTTGCTCAGGTTTCACCAGCATTCCCTCTACTACCCTTTTTTTGTTCCGGGGTTCTATCCAAGACATCACGTTGGATGTCATTGCAATGTCTCTTTAATCTCCTCTAGTCTGTGACAGTTCCTCAGTATTCCCTTGTTTTTTGTGACCTTGACTGTTTTGAAGAGAGTACTCAGGTATTTTGTAGCTTGTCCCTCAATTTTTGGTTTGGCTGATGTTTTCTCGTGACTAGACTCGGGGTAGGGGTTTTGGGGACAAACACTGCAGAGGCAAAGTGCCCTTCTCATCGCGTGCTATCAAGGAGTCTGTGTGATGAACTTGACTTGTCACTGGTGGTGCTAACCTTGATCGCCTGGCCAAGGTAGCGTTTGCTAGGTTGTTCCCACCATAAAGTTACTTCCCCCCCTTGCCATAGTCTATCCTTTGGAAGTACGTCACTAAATGGGGTGGGAGGTGAGTTTCTGCTGTCTTGATGGACCAGTTTGTTTACCCATTCACCTATTGAAGGACATCTTGGTTGCTTCCAAATCTGGGCAATTAGGAAATTTTTAAATTTCATAATTTTCAACTCATTTGAGTCACCTGGGAGCGCAATTGCTCGACTGTGTGGGAAGGCTTACGGTTAGCTGTGTGGGAAACTGCCCAGTGGTTTTCCGGAGCGGCCGTCCAATTTCACCTTCCCCCCAGCGATGGATGAGAGTTCCTGCTGCTCCCCGTCCTCGCCTATCAAATGTTTAGATCAAGATCATTTTCATTCTATTTTGGATTGACCCAAGCCTGGCATTCCCCAGTGTGGTAATTCTGCACTCATGGGCATACACGCCCTTTGAACATTTCTGCTCTGTTTCAGGCCATGTTTGAGTCCCTCTGCCCCTCCTGGTTTTGAACACAGGGAGATTCCTCTGCTGGTACTTGCAGGCTTTAGTACTTGACTCATCATTTGCATAAATAAATAACGTTAGTTTGCAGAGGAGCCCATGCCCCGGATTGATTGTAACAACACATGTCCAGCCGTGCCCACTGCCCCAGAAGTGGCCAGGCTGAGGCTGGTGTCACGAGCGGGCTCTCCTGCACGTGTGTGTCCTCCACTGTGCACATCGAATTGATATTTCCTCCTTGAAACGAGCTCTCTACTGTCGAGTTCAGAGAAGTGCTGTGAAGGGCTCGAGTGGTCCTTGCAGGGAGGGGATGCTGGGCTCCAGAAGGGTCTGGCTTTTCCGTGACAAAGAGCATGTCCTATGCAGGGGAATTAGGTGGCTCAGAGGGAATGAAAGGTGAGACTCCCTGAAAACTTTACTGATTTACCATTATCGATAAATTAATCTAGCCCTGGATGTTTCCAGTCTCACAGTGAAATCGTGGACCAGTCGCCATGTTGGTGGCTCCCCAAATGCAGCCACTTGAGCCCCAGGATCAGGCCTTCCTCCTGTCTGTCATTTATGTGTCTGTCACAGACCCTGGCTCTGAGCAGAGGGTCTGAAATGCAGTCTTAGTGTGTGGTGGCTGCATACAGTGAATCACGAGGCAGGAGGAATTCAGATTTGTTCTTTCTGCAATTTTCCCCCTGAGCTCCACCTTTCTTTTTTTTAATTTAATTAATTAATTAAATTGCTTTAAAGGCATGCGTTTTTGTTTTTGTTTTTTTTTGGTGAGGAAGATTGACCCTGAGCTAACATCTGTTGCCAATCTCCCTCTGTTTTTTTCCTCCCCAAAGCCCCAGTACATCGTTGTATCTTCTAGTTGTAAGTCCTTCTAGTTCTTCTATGTGGGACACTGCCACAGCATGGCCTGATGAGCGGTATGTAGGTCTGTGCCCAGGATCCAAACCAGTGAACCCCAGGCCACTGAAGCAGAGCGTGAAAACTTAACCACTCAGCCACAGGGCTGGTCCCTCCACCTTTCTAGTCGGTGAACATTTTCTGTGTAAGAAAAAATTTACCATGTAAACATATAAATATTCAAATACATATCTGGCTTCATTTTTGTTTTTGTAACAGGAGATAAACACACCAACATTCAACTTCATAGAACCTAAAAGCTAAGACCTTTGCACTAAGAAATTTTTTTGCAGGATTCCCCCAAAATAGTAAGTTCACTGATTATAATTAAAATATTTCCACTTATAGGGGCTGGCGTGATGGCATAGTGGTTAATTTTGTGTGCTCCACTTCAGCGGCCTGGGGTTCATGGGTTCAGATCCGGGATGTGGACCTATGCACCTCTCATCAAGCCACGCTGTGGCAGCATCCCACATACAAAACAGAGGAAGACTGGCACAGATGTTAGCTCAGCGACATTCTTCCTCAAGCAAAAAAGAGAAAGACTGGCAACAGATGTTAGCTCAGGGCCAATCTTCCTTGCCAAAAAAAGAGAAAAATTCCACTTATTAAAACTTGATTCATACTCAAATTTTCAGGAAGTGTTAAACAATTTACATAGTAACTACCAAGCAACACAGAAATGTTATCAAAACACACATCTTTAACATCACTGCAAGTTACATGGTCAGTTTCACTCATCAAAGGTCAAATGACTGCCCTCAAATGGCACGTTGGGGAGAGAATCCCAATTTCCTGAAACATGTTCTTGTGCCAGACCCTGTGGCATTGCAGGACAAGGATGATGTCTCCCTTGGAAGGGTGCCTCACTGGCACCTGCGACCTCAGAAATGTTTGCAAAGGAAAGAACGCAGTGGGATGCTAGCGGTTGCCATCTGCCATCCATGAAGGATGGGGTTGAATTACAGAATGATGGGGCTGCTCGTGGAATCCAGAAGCCAGCTGTTTCGGTCTTTGCCCTCCAGCAAGAATGCACTTCACAAGTCTGAAGAGATCATCTCTTCATCCTGAAGGATCCTTGGGGGAGTAAAATTCCACGAAATCCCTTGGTAACCCGTCATCTTTAACAGTCTTCTCTGTCACAAATTCCTTTGGATGTTGCGTGTGTTGAAATGTCAGTTCACAGGATCATGGGATCCCTCTCATCTAAGTGCTAGAAGGGATCCCTGGGGTCAGTCTGGCCTCAAATTTGACGAATTAGAGACGAAGACACAAAGAGGTTAAAGAATGCTACTGATATCACAGGGCTAATTGGGGGCAGAGCAGAACATCTGCCAGATGATACTTTCCACCCATTCTTCTGTGTCTGCTTCCAGTTGTAATGATGCTGGGGCTCTGTGCATCTATTTTAAGCCTGGGATCATTCTCTCCTGCCGATACGTCAATATAGTTTGGATACACATCTGTGCGAGGCTCCGTGTTTGACCCTGAGGGGCAGCATCCTTATCAATGTCTGGGTGAATCAATCCAGGTGTCACCTGCGTCCCCTTTTCTCTGGGTCTGACCCTCTTCCAGGGCAGGGAGAGCCAAAGTCTGTCAGCGAATCCCCAACTCTGATTGCTCTTGCTTCCCCTCTTTCTCTCTTGCTTCTGTGCCATTCCATCCAGGTTCTGCCAGGCATCTCAGGAATGTAGGGACCTCCCTCAGGGATGCAGGTGTTCCGGGGAAGGACTCCCACGGTGGACAGCATCCTCCCCTCATCCCCCCGTCAGCTCTGTGCTCCTGGCCGGCCTGGGATCCTCCTCAGGCCCACCCTCCCCCCGTCTATCCCTCCCTGCCTTCCTAATTCTGGTCACCGAATTGTTCACCATCTTGTTCCAAGCATATTGGTGATTAATTTGTTTTGTTTCAAAGCACTCTCACCTTCCGTGTTTTTATTTGTGTCTTTTAAGAACGCTGTGAAATGGGACAGACGGGATGGGGGTTCTTGTTGCTCTTTCAGAGATGAGCAAAGGAAACAGCAAGCCTTCGGTACCTCAGGGAGTCATTCAAGAAAGTGGCAGAGCCAGATGAGATCCAGGCGTTCTGAGCGGGTACCAATTCCTCGTCTAGAATTGCACGAAGCCTCCTCTTCGCAAACCCTCAGATTATTTTTCTCTTCCCTCTTGTCTTCTCCAATATCTTTATCCAATATCTCTAATATTAGTTATGGGTTTTGCTTTATAAACCTTTCATCAAACTGGCCCAAAACTGGCTTGAAATAGATGTGACAAAGTGAAATGGGATCCAGAGCTTGAAATGATGTGCACCGGTGTCCAAAGATGCTGCTGGTCGCAACCAGGACAAGCAGCCCCAAGGAACGTGACGTGAGAAGGAGGGGCTTGTGGGGGGAACAGGCCAAAACTCCCGGGGACGGGGGCAGGTAATGCTGGACAAGAAGGTGCCCAATGAGACCACCAGCGTTTTCTTAAGAGAAGCAGCACAGGAGAAAGTCAGGGCCACATTGTCACATGGGCGTCACAAGCTCTCCTTCTGAGTTCTGCCACCGATTCACCCAGGGTATTGGGAGGGCTGCTCCCACGTGCAGGGCCGGCTCTGTGTTCATTGATGAAACGCTGCCCCGTGATGAACTCGCCTTCCCGGGATATTTATTATCTCCAGGCCGATGAGAAGCTTTTGAGCACACTGAAGGGAAATTCTAGGCTGACGCAGAATCCTTTTTATCTGAGATCTGGGAATTGAAGCGATAACCCCTCCTGAATTCTGCCTGGGGAGCAGGAGCGTGGGCTGTGCGTGTAGGGGGGCAGTTCCCGCCTAGATTCCATTCCACACACTGAGAGCTATACTGTGAGATATAAAGAAGAATAAGGGAGAATCAGGATGAATGTTTCAACCCCATGAACAAATAGAGTGCCACTCCGCGTCGTATTTTCTTCCTGTCGGCAGTGTCTCACCCTATTACGATGAAGTCAAAGATCATCTTAAGAACGCTCTGTCCTTGTTTGAAGCAAGGCATGACTCCCAGTTTCTACTGATTTTTCCTTTTCCTCTTTCTCCTCCTTCTCTTTCTTCCTGGAGAATTTCACCTCCCTCCCAGCTGCTCCTCTCTCAGTCGCTCCATGCCAGTCACCAGCATCCTAGGCACCCGTCCCTCCACGTCCCAGCCCCCACAGGGTGTGCCCCTCACAGATCTGAGCCCTCCCCACCGTGTCCACCTCATGCCAGCACTGCCCTCCCCGCTGTGGGGATTGCGACCTCTCCCGCCTCATGCCCTGCAGTGGGCTCCCCATAGCGCCATTTTGCTGCTCAAAGGCCCACAATATCCCATCGCAAGCAGACCAGGACCCAGCTCCTCCTCGTGGCCACTCACGACCCAGCCTCTCTCTCCTCCCCACCTCGGCCTCCTTCCCTGCTTTTTCCACCTACGACCATCTTCTGTCCAAAGTCGGCTCCCACATCAGGGGTTGGCCTTTCTGCCCCTCCCCAGGCACACCCCCTAGAGAGCCACTGCGTGGCTGTTCCCTCCTTTTCTCTGTTCTGTTCAAGTGTGGCGCACTCGACCACCCTGTCTAAAACAGCCCTCGCCGGTCGCTCTGTCCCTCCCTGCCTGGTTCCCCTCGTGGCACTCTCACTGCCTAAATTGGTGCTTATATGTGCCCCTGGCCAATCTGCTGGTCCCCGACCCCACACACACCCAGGAGAACAGAAGCCCCCAAGGCGGGGGATTCCCCTGACCTGTGTGCTCAGCACCTGTCGAACGTGGAGAGTGGACGCCGACTCGGTCTTCCACAGCCCCTCGCAAGTCATCTCCTCTGTGTAGCCTTTTCCCTCTTTCCCCACTAGAGCCACTGTGGTTTGGCCGTGGCTCCCTGTCACCGTGCAGGGACACCTGCTTTCCTGCAAGATGGAGGGCCCCTGGGACCCGTGTGTCATTGGCCTGCATGCCCACTCCCACCCACAGGCCAAATTGCAGGTTGGTCTCCCGGGCAAGGGGAGAAAGATGCTCTGGGTCAAGTCATCGGAGCTTCCGGCTCATTCCTGGGACCGAGTTCTTCCCTTCTCCTCTAGGGGCCTTCACGGCCTTGCTCTCTTGAGTGAGCTTCTTGACCTGGGTTCCGGGAAACAGTTACCAGTCTGCACTTGTGTGAGACAGGGTTCTCCAGGGAAACAGAACCAATAGGATGTACTGAGAGAAACTTATTTTAAGGGAATGGCTCACTCGACTGTCAGGCCGGCAAGTCCGAAACCCACAGGGCAGGTAGACAGGCTGGAGGCTCAGGCACGGTTCCTGTGTTACAGCTTTGAGGCAGAATTCCTTCTTCCTTGGGAAACCTCAGTTTTTGCTCTTAAGACCTTCAACTGATTGGATGCGGCCCACCCACATTACAGAGGGTGATCGCCTTTGCTTAAAGTCTATCGATTGTAAATATTAATCATATCTACAGAAGACCTTCACAGAAACTTCTAGAGCGGTGTTCGACAAACAGCTGGGCACCGTAGCCGAGCCGAGTTGACACATAAAATTAACCATCTCAGGACCTCAATGACTCCCTTTATCCAGACTCCTGCCCCCACCCATCCCTGTGTTTGACTCCTTCTGGGCTTCCTGTAGGACACCTCCTGATCACTTGGTCACCTTCCAACCCCAGGTGGCATGTCTGAACTTCACATTTCTTTTCTTCTTTTTCTTTTTGAAAGATTGGCACCTGAGCTAACTTCGGTTGCCAGTCTTCTTTTTTTTCTTCTTTTTCTCCCCAAAGCCCCCCCAGCACATAGTTGTGTATTCTAGTTGTGAGTGCCTCTGGTTGTGGCATGTGGGACGCCACCTCAGCACGGCCAGATGAGTGGTGCCACGTCTGCGCTCAGGATCCGAACCAGCGAAACCCTGGGCCACAGAAGCAGAGCATGAGAACTTAACCACTCAGCCACAGGGCTGGCCCCTGAACCTCACATTCTGACCCCATGAATCTGATGGTCCGTTGATAACTGGGCCCCATCTAGTAGTTTTTTTCCAGGGCTCGTTGTACAAGGGTCCCTCGGCAGCATTTCTCTTTATTTTTGCGATATTATATGTGTGCTGAGCTCTCTCTCTTGTTTAGTGATGTTGTCCCTAAATGATCTGACAATAGACAAACAAGCAAACTGATTTCCTGTCTCTAAAACACAGAAAAATGTGGACAACAGAATAGCCCAGTTTCGCTCATCAAATTCACTGATTAAAATAGCCATCTTGCATAATATCTTAAAAACAAATATCCCATCCAGTAACAGAAGAATCAGTAAACAAAATGCAGTACATACATACAATGGAATATTATTCACCTGCGAAAAGGAATGAAATACTGACATGTGGCAATGTGGATGAACCTTCAAAATACAATACTAAGCGAAAGGGGCCAATCACAAAGGACCACCTCTTGTACGATTCCATTTATATGAAATTTCTAGAATAAGTAAAGAGACAGAAAGTAGTCAGAGACAGAAAGTCAAAGAGACAGAAGGAAGATTAGAGGTTACCAGGGGCTGGGGGAGGGGGAATGGGGAGTTATTGCTTGATGGGTATAGAGTTTCTGCTTTGGACACTGAAAAGGTTTTGGAAATAGGTAGCGATGATGGTTGCATAACATTGTGAAGCTACTTAATACCACTGAGTTGTACACTTAAAATGATTAAAATGGCAGATTTTATGATATATATATAAAGTACGATATATGTACAAACAATAATGTGATATACCCAAAGCGTTGACTTGAATGCTTTAAATGAGTGGGTTATATGGTCGGTGAATTATTTCTCAATGAGCCTGTTTAAAAAACAAGCAAGTATTCTTATTGTCATCTCAGATCCAAGAGAATGTTATTATTATTGGTTTCGGCCCTTTTAAAGGGAAAAGAAAGAGATGAACTTGAGAGAAGAGCTCTTTTTGCCCTGAGGAGCTCGGGGAGGCCCCCTCTGATCCCTGGGTGGTCCATTTCCAACCCACCAAGCCCTCCCTCTCATGGGATGCATTTCCAACCCCCGCCGAAGCTGGGTTTGTCCAGCCACGCTGCCCAGCTTCCCTGGGAGGGACCCAGGGCCAAGCACCAGCCGACAGACACTGCACGGTGAACCGAAGCCGCCCAAGAGGGCAGGGCTGTTTTATAAACACCATCTCTTTTCAAAGCTAATCCTGTGGATTGGACACAGCTGTGTTCATTCTGCCCGGTTCTTTCATTTCAAAGCTGCTCTGTGCACTTTGATCTGCCACGTCCAGTCTGTGGGTGTGGAAGTTGTTCGTTTTAATTAATGATTTACTACTTCATTCGAGTTTGTTCTAGATTTGTTCACTTTCAAGATGCCACTTGGGCATCTTCTCATTTGAAGCCGTCATGGAAGAACAGCGTGGGTTACAGAACGTGGCTTCCAGGCATGTGTGGCCGGTTGTTTTTCCTGCCTTGCACCTTTTGTCTCTTTGCAAAGCTACCTGGGGGTCAGTGGAAATGTGTGCATAATGGAAGGGAAGAAGCGTGGTCTGAGGACAGGAGAGCAATCTCCTGGAGGCCCACGCATTAGTCAAGTCCAATATGATCTGCTGGGGAAAATCAACTTCCAAAGATCAGGTTTAGAGCAAGAATGAACTTCTACAACTTCAGCCCTCTCCCCCTCCTCCAAAACATTACTAAAACCAGCAAAGTCACTCTTTTTTTTTTTAATTAGGGCTTTTTTAAAGTATGCCCCCCCTTTTTTTTTTGGTGAGGAAGATTGGCCCTGAGCTACCATCTGTTGCCAATCTTCCTCTTTTTTTTTCCCTCCCAAAGCCCCAGTACATAGTTGTGTATCCTAGTTGCAGGTCATTCTATTTCTTCTGTGTGGAACACCACCACAGCATGGCCTGATGAGTGGTGTGTAGGTCTGTGCCCAGGATCTGAACCTGCGAACCCCAGGCTGACCAAGCAGAGCGTGAGAACTCAACCACTCGGCCACGATGCGGGCCCCGGAGTCACTCTTCATTAAGATGTTTGTACTCATCCTGAGATGCTCATCCCAGGGACAAACATCCATTTCTGAAGAACTTACAATTCTCAATACCTTAATATGTCTCCAACACAACACTCATGAAGACACACACCCACGTGTGCATGCATGCACACACACACACACACACACACAATCTTCCAATTTCCCTCTTTAGTTCGTCCAAGATTGTCCCTGATCCACAAACCACCCATCAATCATGGTGAGACCACAGGAAGTGGGAGAGTCTGAACCACCCAGCTGAATTGTTAATCCTTACTACGAACTCTAAAGCAGGTGGCATGAAGCGTTTGACAGATGAAGGCGCTGACGCTTAAAGAGGGTGGGAAACTGCCTCCAGGCCACCAGGCCACGGGGTCCTGGAGCGTAGATCGAGGTACAGATGCGTCTGGATTGAACACTCATGTTCTTTCCATGCAGCCCGAATGCTTTTCCAGTGGCCCCATGTGGAATGAGAAATCCACAGACAAAGTGCTCATCTCCATAGGATTTACAGCAAGATATGCAAGCAGCCAACACCCAGCCCCTCGGCAGAGAAATTAAAGCTCTGTTGCCACGGACCTGTGTCCCACTCACGTGTGCCAGGCAAAGACGCACTAGATCACTCGGGAAGATCAGTAATGCTCTGGCATCATACCCTTCACATCAGGCAACATTGTTTCATCGCAGAAACAGAGCCACAACGCAAACACCAGTCATCAGGGACAGACACATTGCTTTCTGGGCTCCTGCAACCAACCCTGGCAAATGGACATGCTATGACTGGTTGTCGCTTGGGTTATTATGCACAGTGATGTGGTGTGTGTGTGTGCTGTGTTGCTACCGATTATAACACCTGTATGCTGCTCCCACCGTGTGTCTGATGGGTTGACTCTCGAGGACCAATGCCAAGAGATAAACTAATCCTTGAGAGCAAAGCCCTTTTCACACCTGTTTGCATCTCAGCATCTAGGATGTCCTCTCTCAGAAAGACCCTGACGGTGTGTGAAATTCACCCTCCTCCACCTTGAAATTGTAGTTGGGGGGCTTGGTAAATGTGAGCCCATATCGTGGACAGCCACATAGTGACAGACAAAGCGCCAGGACTGTGCATCTGGATTGAGTTGATCACTGGGGACCAGAACACCCCTCGGACTTCAGCAGAGAAGTGCAGGCAGGTTATGGAAACCTTGTCCTGGGCAGCAAAGGAATGGTCGGGAAGAGGGGAAACTCCAAGGGCAGGGCTGGGATCTGGACTAAGATGAGATTCTCATCTGAGAGTGAAGATAGAGACGCAGCTGGAGGGAGACCAGGAAAGCAAAGCAGGAAGGCTGGGACGATTGATGCTTGGCTCTCTAGATAAGAAAAGCTTAAAATTGAATTTTTAGTTTTCCTTTCCAAGTGTTCCCCCTCTCAGCGAATGATCCAACAGACACTGGGGGTCATCCATGACCTTTTCTTCTCTCCCTTGAGCCCTGTGTCTGCCTCTTATCTAGTTCTACCAATCTTCTGCCCTCCCAGCATCTCTGGAATCTGCCTCTCCCTCTCCAGCCTTCCATCAAGGCTTGCATGGACGATCACGATGTGCCTCCATCTGCACCCTCTCACACTGACCCGGTATAATCTCCCCCCACCCCCACCACCCAAGTGATCTTGGGGAAACACAGCTATGCTTGTATGACCCCTCTGCCTGAATCACTTCTATAGCACCCCACCTTTAGGCCACCTTGGACTTGGCCTTGAGCTCTGTGTGGTCTGACCCATGGACCTCCCTGGCCTCATCCACCTTGCTGTTGCATCCTCTCTGCCCCCACCCACTGCTCCTTCAATCCGTGTTTCACCTCATGCCTTCCCACCCCAGGGCCTTTGCACAGTCTGTCCCTCCTGCCTGGACCCCCTTCCATCCTTCTTTCCTCAGGTAAGTCCTGCTCACACCCAGATCTCAGGACAACTTTCCAAGAAAATTCCGCCACCTCCCTCCGTCCACCACGTGTCTGGCCCTGGAATAGGATTCTGAGCTCATCCCACTGAGTGATGAGACTGTTGCCATTTTACATTGACTCGTAGATTAGTGATTGATGTCTGTCTCCATCTGGACCACTTGCTTCATGAAGACAGAGCCACAACCACACCTGTTGCCTCACCATTGTGTCCCCAGCACCAAGCAAGTGCCTGGGACATGGCAAGTACTTGATAGATGGTTGTTGACTGAAGGAAGGAATCTAGGCTGCGTTTTGACCATCTTGGTGGCTAGAGAAACAGTGAAGTCGTTAGTGGTGCCAGGCCCCCTCTGATGGTCAATCTCCCAGTCAACATTTAGACGTTTGACTGCCTGTTGCCAAACAGCCACATGCGAGTCGGGGGCACAGCTGCTAAGCTTCTCTGAAAGGTTTACCTTTTTAATCAAGATATATGTTTTCCCTTTGCCTAATAAAGCCTTTTCCCAGCTCCAGCCTCAGTCCCAGGTCACTAGGCACGTGGATCACTCACACCAGTTAGATGGCAGAGCCGTCGAATGCACTGTCATCCCAAGCGCAGGGGTGCGCAACTGGGAAACAGAAGATGTTTCCAGGTGGCCCCAAATATTTCTGTCTTAATAGGCACGTCTTTATTTGTGTGGAGTAAAAACATACACAACTGGTATATCCAACCTGGGACTTCACAGGTGTTACTGCTCAGGAGAAGGCTAAATAGGAAACAAAATGAATAAATAAAACCCATTTACAAAGTCTATTTATAGAAAAAGTAACTAAGTCAGAGTTTGGCGAACTCTGGCCCGTGGACCAGATCCAGCCTGTTTTTGTGCAACCCATGAGCTAAGAATGTTTGTTTGTTTTTTATGTTTTTAAAAGGGGGTAAAAAAGAAGAATAGATGACAGAGACTACATGTGGCCCAGATAGTGTAAAATGCTTACTATCTGGCCCTTTCGGACAAAGTTTGCCGGTCACTGAGCTAAGTAGCCATAGGCAGGCAGTAGGTGTGGCTGCAGTGGTGGACAGGCGTGTGTGATGGACATTCAGGAAACACGGTGCCCTAGAAAGTTGGATCAGAAGTCAGGGTCGTCTGGATCCAAATCTCTACTACACTCCAGCTCTGTGACCTTGGATAAGTTATTTAACCTTCCCAATCTTTGCCTTCCAATCTGTAAAATGGGGACAGTAATAGCACGTGCTCCCCAAGAATGGTGTGAAAGCTGGATGGGATGTTACATACAAAGCAGTTAGCATAATGCCTGGTGCACAGTCGGTACTCGACGAAGGGCAGCTATTGTGGTTTCACAATAAAGTTTACTGGGTTTTTTCTATCACAGAAAATTTGACAAAGATCTCATTGCTTTGAAAGAACTTCTCAGAGACAACCGCTGTTGCCATTTTGGTGTGCTGTCTTTGGCTTTCTAATCTAATTCGTGCATTCTTGTGTTCATCTCTCCATTTACTTTACCATGTGCCGGTTGGGTTCCCCCAAGAGGCAGGGGCTGACATGACGTGAGAATGCAAGAGGATTGGCGGGAATTAACTCTGTGAAAGAGGAAAGAGGGAAGAAGTGGGATTGGGCAGGGCAAGCCTTCAGACCATGATGCAGCTCTGACAACATCTCAGCCACCAAACGGGAGTTCCCACATCGGGCAGAAACGTCCGGGCCCCCGTATCCACTGTGCACAGGCATTGTCTACAGTAGCCACGAAGGAATGTGGTCTCTTCCCAAAGCCAGGGTGGAGTCTGCAGTCTCTGCAAGCAGGTGGCTAGCAGCCCACTGCATCCTCGCGGCCGACCAGCAAGTCCTCTCTTGAGGGAGATCCAGCGTGCTTGGCCAAGACCACCACAGTCCACCCCTTGCTCCCTGGGCCTCCAGTTCCCCATACAGCACCAGAAGCTGCACCACCAAGGCTCCAGTGGCGTCTCTTTCTGAGGGAGGCTGCCAGTGGTCCTCCTTTTCCCCACCTCCACTATTCATTAGAAGTCCGTCTCACCCCCTGCCATCACCTCAGCACGTCTGGGGGGCTTACCTGGTGATGTGACCCAGACCCTCATTCAGCAGGCTGAGCCCCTGGTTAGCATCCCCTTCTCAGGCTGAGGCTGCTGAATGTGATCCGTTCCTAGGGGTAAGGAACACCAAGGAGCCTGCGAGTGGCTCACTTGAGTTTCATATGGACTCCCCTCTGCCTGAATCTGTAAGAGCAGCCCTGCCCCCTCTTGATGACCAGAGCCAGTGACCCCTGCCAAGATGGTGACTCTTTTCTACCTGCTGATGGCTCGGTGCACAGTCCACAGCTGGAGGCAGCTATAGCTGGTCCTCTACTTCATGGAGCCCTGGCTGTTTCCCCCAGCAGGTAAGCATCCCCTGGGGAAACCAGAAACCCCAAAGAGTCCCAACTTGCAGGAAAGGGAAGCAAAAGTCTCCCAGTAGAGTCTTTTGGAAACTTGGTGTGCTGGTTCAGGTCCTCTGGGAAGCAGATGCCAAGACGGGATTAGACGCGCAAGAGGCTTCCCGGAGGAAGCACTGTGAGGATGAGGGGCTCGACCAGGGCCTGGAGGGAGAGCCTTAGGCTCCTGCAGGCCTGACGCCTGTGAGGGAAAGAGAGAGAAGCAGAGAAGGTGGAGCAGGAAGGGGCTCAGACTGCAGCACCATTCCAAAAGAGGTCTGGCCAAGTTCATCAAGCTATGCTGTGGCACCATCCCACAGTATGAGTAGAGGAAGATGGGCGCAGATGTCAGCTCAGGGACAATCTTCCTTAAGCAAAAAGAGGAAGATTGGCAACAGGTGTTAGCTCAGGAACAATCTTCTTCAAGCAAAAAGAGGAAGATTGGCAACAGACGTTACCTCAGGGCCAATCTTCCTCACCAAGAAAAAAATGAGGAGTTCTCGACCCAATTACCCATTGGAAGCATCTAGTGGAAGATAGAAGGGGAGGAGGCAGAACTGAGTAAGAAAAGCCTTTCCACTGTGTTGGAGATGTGACACCTATGAAAGGAAATGGGGGAGGAAGCCTGAATGGGCAGGGAGGGGCTCCGTGGGCAATGCAGACCTGATAAAGTCTGGTCAACCCAGTGGAGAGACCAGAGCAAAAGACCACCAGCCAGAGGAACTCTATTCTGGGAAGATGTGCCCAGGCCCCAGTGCCTGGGAAAGAAGGACTTAGTCTCCACTCCAAAGCTGAGGTTGACCTTGAGATTGCTAAGAGCTGGACCAGCTCACCATACTCTTGAGCTGAAAGGCATGTTCTTTTTTTTTTCTTGGTGAGGAAAATTGGCCCTGAGCTAACATCTCTGCCAGTCTTCTTCTATTTTGTACGTGGGACACCGCCATAGCATGGCTTGATGAGCAGTGTGTAGGTCTGCACCCAGGATCGAAACCTGTGAACCCCGGGCCACCAAAGCAGAGCACACAAACTTAACCACCCGGCCAGCCCCAGAATGTTCTTTCTTGACCGGAGATTTCGGCAGTGCACCTCCACCCCTGCCACACAGAGCATCCTTATATGATCAGTTTCCATTTCATTGCCAACAGTAAGTCAAATGACTGCTTATTTTCTTTTTGAGGAATAAAACACTGTTGAATATTTTTAGTGCATATTTACAAGTATTTATATTGCTTAAGAGAGTTTCCTCAAAATAAAATCCCAGGGTCAAAAGTATGATCATTTTTAAGATTCTTGGTATAGAGTGCTAATTTTTTTCACAGCAGCTGGACCATTTTGCATTTCACCCAGCCATACAAGAGCATGGTTAGCTCCTTGAAAAAGGCCAGCTTAGGGCAGCCTAGTTAAAAGGAAAAAAAACCCTTTCATCATGCTATTTATTTATTTATGGTAACTTGAATGGGATCTTTGAATACGATGGAGGTTGGACATTTTTTTCTGTGTTGTTAAACCAGTAGCAGGTTTGTTAAAAATTGGTTAGTCTGCATCTTCTGAAAGGCAGATGCCAAGATAGGATTAGCTTTGCCACAGACGCCCTAGGGTGACAAAGCTCTAAATCAACTGGAGATATGGGTTATCCTCCACATGTTCCACTGGGAAGCATTGCAAAGTCACATGGGGTAAATGTCTGGATGTATAATCTATTACAGAGAAGAGGTACAGGCCTGGCACCCATAATCCAATGTACCACCTCCTGATGGGAGATTGTCCTCAAAGGCGCGTAGAGCTGCAGGTGATGGTGATGGGCAAGGGGGACAAATGCTCCTGGTAAGAGGGCAAATCAAGAAGAGCTTTCTTTCACGTTCCCTCTGTCTGCCTTCTTTCTTTCTGATATACAAAGCTCTAGGATGGCCTTTGGAAATGTTACTGGCTTTCGTTTGGGGAAATACCTTGATGCACTCTGGCGCAATCTTCTGATCACGTTGTAAAGCCTCTGGTGAGCTGTAGAGTACACCTAGCTGGACATAATTTAAGGCCGTTATTGGAATAGAGAGTATATTTTCAGCCTCGGACACAATATATCATGAGGCAAATTTGATTAACATACTGTTCTGTACCATTCCAGAACCATCCTGGGGAAGGGGCTGAATGGCTCACCAGTGGTCCCCGGGCCCCTGTAGGATACCCAGAAGAGCCGTGGTTGAAATTAGGGAGGGGCCTCATGAAGGTGAGAGGGCCTCATGACAGATGGCTCTTCGCTCCTGGAGGGTCCAGCCACAAACCTCTGGTGGACCATAAGTCTGATCGTACAGTCCAGTGGGCTGAGAACACAAAATTCAAGGTGAATGTTTATCCTTCACTTCTCACATTTTCCCAGACGGGAGATGTATTGGTCAGCGTGGGCTGGGTTACACTGCAGTAACAAACAAGGACAAAAATCTCAGGGGCTTAAAGCAACAAAGGCTTGTATCTGGCTTACTCTGCATGACCATTCAGGTCGCTGGCTGCTCTGCTCCACCTGGCCTTGCTCAGGGGCCCAGGATGATGGCAAAGACTCCACTGAGTGGGATGTTGCCAGTCCCATGGTGATCCGTTCACTCTTACAGGCTCCCACCCAGAATTCACACACAAACCACTCACCCCTCCTTGTCCTAAGAGAGTCTTATCTGCCTTTGTCATCTTAGCCATTCTGGTGGGTGTGTAGTGGCATCTCTTTGTGGTTTTGTGTTGTATTTCCCTGGCGACGAATTAGGTCGAGCACTTTATCATATATGTGTTGGCCTTTTGGATGGCCTCTTCTGTGAGATGGATGGCCATGTCTTACGCTCATTTTCAACAGTTTCCTCTCTTTCTTATCAATATGTGAGATGGCTTTATATTTTCTACACATGAATCCCGTGCCAGATATATATCTTGAAAACACTTCTCCCACGCCATGGCTTACTACCTCCCTATCACCCTTTATCTCCCCATTTTAATTAAAAACAACTCAGACAGAGCTATCTCCTTACTGCGTGGGGACGACCCACCCTAGGTCTCTATCCATCGGGGATGGCTTGATATTCTGGTCATCACTTTTCAGATAATCTAGGACCCTACAGATTGGTTTATAGATAGGTGGACCTGCTTCAACATTTCTCCTGCTGCAGAAATTAATGCCCACCGTCCACTAACACATGTAACTTCTTAAATGGGACCCTAATGGGAAATACACTTTTACTCAGAGGTGTTGGCCATGATTCCCATCAATCTGCTATAAATCCAGCCATCTTCAATCCAGCCATCTAATTCCATTGAAATGACGTCTGTTTCAATCACGAGAGTCTCTGAATCAATTGAGGTCCAGAGAAAAAAGAAAAAAACGTACAATTTTCCCTTGTGTTGGATCCTCTTGGAGGTTCCCTGCTTGCACACGGGACCCCCAAGTCACTTCCACGGCAAATCCAAAATGGGACAAATTTTGGTTCTATGAGAAAGGGACAAATGGACAACATCATGTCTCTTTTTTAAACGTAAGGGGGAGTCTTATAGACTCTCTGGATGTAGGACAGGTGTTTGGACGAAGAGCATTGTTCACCTTGTGGGTGGGACCAGAGCAATTCTGGTCTGAGACCAT
This sequence comes from Equus asinus, assembly GCF_041296235.1. Taxonomy (NCBI): domain Eukaryota; kingdom Metazoa; phylum Chordata; class Mammalia; order Perissodactyla; family Equidae; genus Equus; species Equus asinus. The sequence continues at coordinate 6,352,799 of NC_091808.1, read as the reverse complement.
CGGTGCCTTTTCCGTGAGGGTGTGCCCGAGTGGAAAGGACGATCATGGGGGACAAACAGCATCTGATGGGGTCAGAGAGGAAAGCGAATGAACAAAGTGCCCCTTGGTGGGCACGGCTGATGAGGAGAGCATCCACGGGGCCATCAGCAGAGACCCATTGAACATATTCTGGAGCCTCCTTTCCAGGATGGTTCCAAAAAACCAGTGTCTGCACACACAGTCCACAAAACACTCTTCGAATTGTTCTAACAAAGGCCACAAGGATTCCTCGGAATTCTGCCTGAAGGGGAAGCAGATGTGACATCTCAACATTCCAACTTCTAAGGCTCCTTTTCTTTCCCGAGAAGCTCACGATGCCCTGCCTGGGCTGTGGAGGTAGGGGCATTCCTCGCTGGCTGCGGGGTGATGGGGGACCCCTACCCAGGCTAGATCAAGGAAGCATTGAAGACATGCTCGATATAAAACACAAAAAGGACTGAAAATTCTAATACAGCAATCCTTGAGTCTACATATGGTTTTCCAGGAGAGGGGCTTTCAGCTCCTATAAAAACCCAGAGTAAATAAACAAGCTCATTGAATTGCCAAGAGTAAGAAACTTTCTTCAAAGCAGGTCAGTGAACCCCGTGCGGTAAAGGCCTCTTTGGCTCCAAGAAGCTGGAAGCCTTTCCCACCCCCCCGCAGGCTACCCAGGGGTGATGCGAGCTTTCCCTGGGGTGGAGGCAAGAACTGTGCTAATGAGTTGAGGGTCCTGAGACCCCTGGGTGCTTCTAATAAAGTAAGAAACAAACTATTCTGCCCTGAACTCTTGGGCCTGAAGCTATCGTGGAAATGAAAGAAGAGAGAAGGAAGTCCCCAGGAGACTCAACCAAGGGGCTCCTCAATGCTCTGCTCAGAAATACAATGGGGAGAGCGGATCAACCTCACTGGGCATTGGCAGCCATCCTTGGTCAACCTGCAGACATGGCCCCGTGGATGCTTATTTGTGTTTAGTCCAATAGGACTTTGAATCACTCAAGTCAGTCAAGTAGCTGACTTTCACCCACCACATGTGCACGTTCCTTGTTTCTGCTGTCCTGGAGTTAGGTGGGTCTGCATCCCCCAGAACTGGGAGCCTCTGGAGGCCAGCGGACACCCGAGCTTTCAGGACCCTGCACAGCTCTCACCCTGCTCCAGACCCAGCTGCTCTGCATCTATGGCTCCCCACGGTGCCCCCTACCGAAACCCTACCAGAGATCCTTCCAGAATGATCTGCTTTTTAATCCAGATACCACTGTAAATGGAGACCGGATTGGTTTTTACATAGAATTTCCAAACCCCCAGTGAAGATACTATCACGGGGTTACAAATGTACAGTTACTAGAATAAGAAAATGGGGAAACTAGATCTCATTTGCAGATTTCACACTCCGTGGGAGCTGTGTAGCGGGGAAAATTACATTTTGGTCTAATCTAATAAACGTCGTTAATCCAGTCAACTAGACAGTCTCTTGAGAAGGCTGGGTCTCTTTCGTGTCACGGAGTCTTCAGATTGCCTTTGTCTCCCTGCTCCCCTCCAAGGTGGTTCTGGGAAGAAGGGGATGCAATGATACTGTGGCCTTGGGGGAGGGACAGCACCGGGCTCTGTGGTCCTCAGCGTGCATCGTCCGGGGGTCACCGAGGTGTCGTTGGTTGGCCTTTGTCTCCTGAGTTCTGCCAGCTGCTGCTGCTCATGTCTCTGGCTGGCACAACTTGTGGTCTGTTCTCAGCTTGGCCATGGCCCAGTGGCTCTCTCTGCTGACCGGGTGCCCTCTCAGCCGTGTCTCCCCCAGGTGTTTGGCGCCATCTCTGCCTACAGGGTCATTTCACCCCGCCTGGCTGCTCCTCTGGGAAACTTCCCAGCCAAACGTCAGTGACCCCCTGAATGCCCCCGCAGGTGTGAATGGAAGTTTCTAACTGCCTTCCATACCTGCAGGGAGTCAAGAGCATCTTGGGAGTGATGGCCTGGAGTCTCTCTCTTCCTGAGCCAGGATTCTCCTCCCCACGTCCTTAATGGGAAGTGACACAAAAGCCCCTCTGCTTTTTGCTTTGTCCTCCCTCTGTCTGTTAGCATGCATCCCCATGTCTCTTGCACTCTAGCCTCAATCACGACACACATCAGACTATTTTCTCCGTCTCCTACCATTCTGGGGAGCGATCTACAGCAGAATGACACTGTGCTTGTATCAAGGGTATCTGTATTTTCAAGCTTGTACTGGCTGGAAACAATTAAAATTTTAGGAATTCTGGAGGTTGGTTGTTAAACACAGGCATTATTAAAAATTAAATTATATAAACACAGATAAATTCTATTAAAAGAAAAGGTAATGAAAACTTAAAACATCACTTCCTGATTCTTTTACTGCATTTTACTATATTATCTATGCCTCTGTTGATGTTATTTACATTCATTGCATCTCTATGGTGAAAATACAATAGGATGGTGGCTACTGTGCATCTCGTCGCAAGTCCACATTCAGTCGTGTCACACGCGTAACCTGAAACGCCCATGGTGGGTGTATTTACACCATGCTCATCAGCAAAGCTACACATCAGGGCTTGATTTATTGTCTTTTTGATTGATCACAATTCTTTGAATAATAAAATATACCATAATTCAGTATTCATAATTCTTTTCAATCACAACTTTCTTATTCTCAAATCCATGTCTGATTCAATGTTTTTACTTATTTGTTTCATCCACAATCTTTCAATTTTTAAAAAATTTTTTTATCAAGGTCTTATTGGTTTATAACATCGTGTAATTTCAGGTGTACGTTATTACGTATCAGTTTCTGTATAGACTGCATCCTGTTCACCACCAATAGTCTAGTTTTTATCCGTCACCGTACATGTGCGTCCCTTTACCCCCTTCATCCTCCCCCAGCCCCCTTCCCCTCTGGAAACCACTAATCTGTTCTCTTTATCCATGTGTTTGTTTATATTCCACATATGAGTGAAATCATACGGTGTTTGTCTTTCTTTGTCTGGCTTATTTGACTTAACATAAAATCCTCAAGGTCCATCCATGTTGTTGCAAATGGGATGATTTTGTCTTTTTTTATGGCTGATTATCGTTCCATTTTATATATATATCCATATTACATCGCATATATATATATGAGTTGAACTTGGTCACATGGCCCGCTGTAACTAATGGCGTGACCCGTGGGCAGGGACTATGGTGCATCTGCTCTGAGCAGAAGCTTTATGGGGCACGGTTGGCATCACTTGCCCTCTTGAGCCCCTGCAGCCCCCCTGCAGGTCATTACCCAACATTCTCACATCGAAGAATTCTTCATCTTTGTTCCAGTGACGGTTCCCACTTACATAGTTATTGGACCCCGATTCACCACCAACCCTCATTTTCCTGTGCCCTCGGCAAGGGCAGGCCCAACACTGCACCGGTAAAGCCATCTGCTGCTCAGACAGAGCACTTCTCCTGGAGCAGAAGCCTGAGGCCACCTCCCAAAGCCCCTTCTCATCTGCCCTCTGAGGCCATGACCCACAGGGCCTTGGGAGTGAGAGTTGTTCCGAAGTCCCACGACATTTCAGTATCCACTGTTTTCCTTTGAAAGCGTCACTCCCTCCCTGTCCCCTTTTACGTTGCAGACCCTCTTGGTAGCGGGCGCTCAGTTCTGTCCAGTGAATGCCTTTGCCTTGGAGGGGAGAGTTCTTGAGGCAGAAGTGTTCTGGGTGTTTGAATCTGGTCCAGAAAGTTTGGGCAAGAGGATGGGGGTGACTCTCAAGAAGGATGCAGCCCACTTCTTGACTGGGCCTTAAGGTGGCTCTGAGAAGCTCTGGGCTGGGGACCCTTCTCGTTCCTGCCCACTTTATCCAGTCTGCTCAGGCACCCCACTCCGTCATGCATGTCCCAGACGTGACGCAGCCCTCATCTTAACATAGCCCTTTCAGACGCAGGGTGCCAAGATTCTGATCCTGTTTCTCTTTCTTTCTTTACTTTTTTAATCAAATAGACAGGCAAACCTGGTGGTATACTTTAAACGCGAGATATATTTTTAGAAGATCATGCCTAACTCAATAACTAAATTATGTAGGAAAGAATCACCAAAATAAAGTTGACGAGTAAAAAGAGACACCCCAAAAGCTCAGGAATAGAAATAATAGAACAGTTCTTTTCATTTTGTTTGTTTCTAATGGAGACGGAAAGAGAAATTGACCTAGTAACATTATTTTTTCCAGTGAAGTTTTCCGTCAGTCAAAGTAGTTCATGCTGGTTTCTTTTCTTTCTTGTCCTAAGCGATCTCTTCTTCCGTTGGCTTCTGAGAATATGTTTGGTCTTCTCCCAGGCAGAGGTGAGACATCAGGACTTCATAGGACTGGTAGCTACTCATGTCGACCATCAGTGTGATGGCTGGGATTGCCCCATTGGCCCAGCGACTGGAATTAGAATCAATGGTAACAATAAGAGTTCCCGAAGGCTTGGTTATCTTTGATCTGTCATCCAGATGAAGCTCCCCAGTGGTCTATGTTTTGGACAATTCTCTAGCCTCTGTAGAGTACTCAACACCCTCCAAGTGTTCAGTAGCATCACCTCCAGTTTGTCCCCTTAAGACTCCTTCCTCTCCAGGATGCTCTTCCAAAAATGTGGTCAAATCGTCACCTCGTGGTGCAGGATCGCCCGGGTACTTTCTCCGTGGTTGTGCTTCTGAATGTCTCCCAGGGTGAGGCACTTCATGACCATGTATGACCGCTTGGCCATTTTGGTCCACACCCAGCCTCCAAGGCCCTGCGGATACCAGCGTGCATCTCAGAGAGCTCAGCCCAGGACATTCCCCATGGGTCCCGGCCCCATGCCTGGGGCCTGATCCTGTTTTTCTGGCACCAAAACAATGAGAGCAGAGTGGGCTGCAGAAGGAGCTATAGTGTTAAGAGCATCAATGTTGATGCCTGATTGCCCAGGTTCAAGACCTACCTCCACCACTTCCCAGCTATGTGACCTTGGGAAGTTCATTGCTTTATTTGTTTGGGGCAAATCGCTTACTCTGGGAAGCTGGACTTTCTGACCCAAGCAAGGGTCGTGAAGCATGCCTTGCAGGGGTGTCCTGAAGATGAACCAACAGGAGGCTGGGGCAGAGCAGGGCTCCTGAGATGCTAGTCCCTTCTCTCCGACTTTCTGTGTATAAAGGAAAAGCTGTGGGGGAGGGAGCAGTACAAGATCCAGACTCATAGTCTTTATGACTGTTAGGAAAAATCCCTAAGAATTTCCCAAGACGGATTTAGAATAGAAATTGAAAACATACATATTCCAAATATGTCTATAATTGACTGTTTATTAAACAATACAAATACGCTCTAAGAATAAAGGAAAAACAGCCATATCTTTGATTCTAACTTGTGGTTGGTATTTTTTAACATCCAAGAGATCCTCCTTTTTGATGTTTGTATTTCAACATTTGATACTTGTTTTTCAACATTCTCCCTGTAATTGTTTTCTATTCTGCTAAACAAGGTCAAGGAGGAATTTTTTTTTCACACTTGGAAGCCAATGCCACATGCATTTTGGTGGTGGTGTTCTTCTGACAGCTCTCTCTAGGGAATTAAAAATTATCTGTGGTCTCATCTTCACATGAGACCATGAAGAAAATATAAGCCAGAAGCACGCCTCTCGTGGAGCTTCAAAGTCCTACCAGATCTGCCTTGGCAGAAATTTTTCTTGCTGCTAATTAAGTGACTAATTCATACATTTTGTTAAAGAGTCACTGTTTTCTTCAACATCTTCACAAAAGACATAGTGACAGCAGAGAAGTACAGGACCACTATAATGACCTTCTAATTTTCCCTTTGACACACCCTCCCCACTTTTCTTATAGTTACTAAATTATTCAACATTTCTTGAAGCTGATTTTGGAGAGGGAGCCCTGATACACCTTACAATTTACCCAACATTTTGGGGAAGAGTGTGCTCATTTGGGGGAAAACTTCTATACTGCAAAGTTATTATATTGTGTGTTTTGATTCAAGTGTAACTATAGCAACTGCCTCTAATTGGAGATCAGTGAGGAGTGAGCCCCATGAAAATTAACTTTGCCTTGGGTCATTTTCATTAAAGCATAAATATTTTGAGGAAAGAACAAGTCAGAAATTTTTAAAAGAGAAAGGAGTAAGGAGGGAAACATATGCGTGTGCATATCTTCTTGACTTCTTCTGTTTTCTTTCCTGTGCCATTAAACTAGGAAAATGATCAATATAAAAGAAAAACAGGAGGCCAGCCCAGTGGAGTAGTGGTTGAGTTGGCGTGCTCTGCTTTGACGGGCTAGGGTTCATGGTTTTGGGTCCTGGGCACGGACCTACACACAGCTCATCACCATGCTCATGCTATGGCGGTGTCCCACATACAAAAAAATAGAAGAAGGGGGCTGGCCCCGCGGCCGAGTGGTTAAGTTCGCGTGCTCCGCTGCAGGCGGCCCGGTGTTTCGTTGGTTCAAATCCTGGGTGCGGACATGGCACTGCTCATCAAACCACGCTGAGGCAGCGTCCCACATGCCACAACTAGAAGGACCCACAACGAAGAATATACAACTATGTGCCAGGGGGCTTTGGGGAGAAAAAGGAAAAAAATAAAATCTTAAAAAAAAAATAGAGGAAGATTGGCACAGATGTTAGCTCAGGGTCAATCTTCTTCACCAAATTATAATAATAATAATAATAATTTTAAAAATAAGAAAGGGAAAACACATTTGAAAAAGATACTTTCGTAACATTCATTTTTAAAGGGCATTATTTAGTGAGGTAATACGTTTGTTCTTGTTTATATGCATGAACTCCGACTATTACACAAGCGATACCCATCTGGAGAATGAAAGAAACTTCCCATTACTGCTGAGGGTTGGGTGGCAGTACAGGTTCTCCCAGGAGGAGGCCTGATGGGGTAATGGATGCCGGCAGCGTCTGGATGCTACTGCTGGGCCCTAATCCTGCACCACGGTTTGCTGGCTGCAGAAGCTTGAGCAAGTTCCCAAACTCCCTGAGACTAGGTTTCCTCATCTATAAAAGAGTAATATACCGGCTTCATAGGGTCATTCACGGAATTAATTAAGATAATCAATGAAAAGTGCTTGTTGTTGGCACGGGATATATCATCAATAAACATTAGCGATTATGCTTATCATTAGAAGTCTCATTAATGAGGCAGAGAGCTTATGGAAAGCTCAGGAGTAGAAATTTGGAGACATTGGTCCTAAGACGTACTCTTCCAGAAGCTAGCTGGGAAATCTCTTCCCCTCTCTGGGCTTCTGTCCCGTCACGTACAGTCTCAGAATGTCAGACTACATGACGTTTAAGATCCATCCAATTCCCACATCCTATGCTTCTCATTCAGCCTCCCATCAAATACCTTTTTCAGTGCCATTGTCTCATTTACGTTCTGAAGAACCCAACAAAGTGGATGTTAGTGAGTCTGCTTGCCTCAGGCGAGGACGCTGGGGCCCCATAGAAGGTGGTAGAGCCGGGATGGGCGGAACTGAGTATTGACACCAACACATCTCACATCTTTCTCATCCTCCTTTGAGCTCAGGGTCTGTGTAAGGAGGTTCAATGAAAGGAAACACACGAATCACCCAGCTATAGCCATGCCCCAGAGTTCAGACTGACTTCTGCATTCAGACGTCATGGATCTGATCCTTCCTCGGGGCCTTCCTTATCCAGTTTGTTCACACTCTGTAATCTAAGCGTCCTTCCCAGCGCTCAGCTGGGTTAACTAGCCTGGAAATGACAGCCTTGCCCCTGATGTGAGGCTCTGATTCCCAAACTTCCCCATGAGCTGTGCACGGTGACTTCGTGAATATATTGACCAAGATTCGTAGAAAGAAATTTTGATTCATTTCAGGCTTTTAAAAAATCAAAATACTCTGTGAAAGAAAGCACACCCCCCGACACCCCATCCTTCAGCAGAACTGAGCATTTAAAGGGCCTGGGCGATTCTAATTATTAGAATCACATGGGGAAACATGTTGATGGTTAAATTAATAATTCTAGTAAATGGATAATCCTACCAAAAGAAGAGGAGGAAATCCATCGCATGAAACTTTGAATTTAAACTCAACAATTCCATCGTTGTTCCTGAGGAAGCAGAGCACAGGGAAATTTCAGGTAAATATTTGCAGTCGAGTTCCCACCAGAGTGACGGGTAGGGATGACCCCATTGCTCATGCCAGCCCCAGTCTTGCCTGTGACCCCAGGTAACCGTCAGAGCGATGGGGCAATCTGAGAGCTTGGAGCGGTGACCGTCTGGAGGTCTCAGGGGAGACTTGAGCAGAAATGTTTCTCCTGAAGGATGAGTAGAACTTGTGGGGTGAAGAAATGAGGGCATGGCCTCTAAGGAGAGGCTATAGCACCGAGGCCAAACCTTTGAGTTCAAACTTCATCTTTTAGCTCTGAGGGTCTCGTAGAGTGAATGACAAGCTTGAAGACTGGGTTATTCCAGAAGCACATGCTGAGACGGAGTTAGGAGTACAAGAGGTCTGTGGCATTATTTACCAGTAGATGCCCTGGGTAAGAAAGACATGTAACTAGATGAGGTTGAGATGTCCAGCCTATTTAGATTTGATACCTCTTCTTTGATCAATTTTGGCAACTTATAAGATATTGGAAAAACATCGACCACTTTCAGACTCTCAAATTGATTAGTTTAAATTATGTTTACAGTGTTATCTTATTTATTCATTTACTGAATAGGTAGTACATTCATAAGTTTCAAAGAGCAAAAAGTTTAAAAGTGTATGCAATAAAAATGTGCATCTTTCCCCTGTTCTCCATCTGATCAATTCCTACCATGCAGGGTACTCAAGTATATATCCAGTGTTATCAACTTCTGATGCATTCTTCTAGAGCTTTTGAGTGTACATGGAAGCAAAGACAAAAATGTATCCATTCCTTTTTATACAAATTAAAGCATTCTGTATACACAGTTCTGATTTTTCCATATTAGTACAGAAAGACTTGTCTTATACCTTTTCATGGCAGCATAGTATTCTGTGGAATGTCTATACCACGTTTGATTTATCCTGTTGATGAACATTTACTATTAAGAACTTTGTCACTATTTGTCACTGTTGAGAACACTACTTCTATGGGAAAAAAACATTCTTTATCTTAAAATTTTAGTTTATCTCAGCGGTTATATTCTCTTTCTAATTCCAAATGCTGTATGCTGCCTTTCTCTCTTTTTTTCCCTTGATTATACTTCCTAAAAGCTTCTTTATTTTGTTAACTTTTGCAAAGAATTGGATCTTGACTTTATTATTTCTACGCATTTTATTTCTAACTTATCATGTGCTTTTATCATGATTGGCACTTACTTTTTTGCTTATTTTTATTTTTATATAACTTCTGGAGTTGAAGACTTAATTAATTCTTTAAAATCTTTCTTCTCTTAGTAGTAAAGGTTTTTAAAGCTCTAAATCTGAATTGACAACATTCTGCAGGTTAGAATTACAAATCTAATTTCTAAATCATTTGTAAATTGACTTTGACAACAATTGTGTTTCTCTTTGACTCAAAACTATTTGAAAGAGTGCTTTCAAAATATCCCAGTACTTAAAATTTATTTTTTATTACTCTTTTGCAGACTATTTCTAGATTTAATACATTTTGGTTAAGTAGGATGACCTGTGTAATTTCCACTTTGGAGAATGTAATCAAGTTTTCCTTTAGCCTACAGTTAACCAAATTTTGTAAATATATCATGGATATCTGGGGGGACAAAAGCCTCATCTCTTTATAAGGTAAAAAATTCAATATGTGTCTATTAAACTAAACACGTTAACTGCAGTGTGCAGATCCTTTTCTTTCCTTGTTATTTCTTGCCTCCATCTGGCAAATTCTGAGTTGACACATTAATGTCTTCCATAATTATTGTGTTTTGATCATTTCTTGTAGCAATTCTAATGATTTGCCCTTTTCCATATTTCAGTGCAGTGCTGTTTGGGGATGAAACACGTTCATGACTTTACACATCCCAAAGTATTTTTATGGAGCGTGCAAATAAGGATGAGCGCTGTATGAGCTTTTCCCTATTTACAGAGCAGACTGTGGAACAACTTTCCTGCCTCTAGTGTCCTCTCTTTAACCACCAAATTTGACCAAACTGCACAAAGGGCACAGAAATCAGTTTGCTCAGTAATTTTGCTGATGTTTTCAGAAGCTCAGCCAGTGTCTTTTCCCTGAATGCCATCCAGCCATTGCATGGGGCTCATGAACTCTTCCAAAGTATTAGTTTACAATTTCTTAAATGATGGGGTCACCATAACAAATGAGCCGGGTCTAATTTGTACCCAGACGCAAGTTTCTACTCTTGGCAACATTTGCTCTATTTCATCCCAAAAAATCTACTGTAAAGATTAAGAACTCAACCACAGTTGGGGTATTTTCAAAATGATGTCAAATTAAGCTATAATTCATATTTTTGCCTTGCCAAATAAAGTTTAACCTATTGCAATAGCGAAGAAATTTAAATACATTTCTCAGTCCCGAGTCTATATGCAACCATATTTGGGCTTTGATATTTCGCGGAATTTGGAGAGGTAATAACAGGGATATTTTTTCCCCCTCTGGACACCATCTTTCTGGCAAAATCTTGTTTTCAATAGCCTTATATGATCTTTAGGCACTTGTGCCCTTATTCCTCAGCTGTAAATTCCTGGAAGCGAAATTGTCATATCAAACGAGAAGAAACAAAATTTTGATATACAATTTGAAATTGCTCTTTCAAAATCTGATCTCAATCCGCACAGTCACATTTGCTATATCACAAAGCCTCTTTCCCATGTCCCCACTATGCCAGACATTATTGCTCTTATGCTTTCAATCTGGCCGAAAAAAAAAATTCGCCATTTTAATTTGCAATTCTTCAATTGCTAATTTTCCTAAATTTAAGGCCGTTTTTATTTCTTCTGTCAGTTGATTGATCGTATTCATCACTCCTTTTTTGATAGGGTTATTTGTATTTTTCTTATTTTCTTTAAAAGCTGTGTGTGGGGCTGTAAATCTTTTGTTATATTGATGAGATTTTTAAAGCACCCTGTATTCCATCCTTTCACTTGTATGACCCAGCTGAGTTTTTCCCACGCATCATTTTTGCATATAAAAAGACACTGCAAAGCAGGTTGATACTGTTATTCCCATTTTACAGGTGACAAGAATGGAACTCAGGTTCAGTGGACATAAACTGACACAAAACCAGGTCAGGTTCTGCAGTTCCATGCTTGTTTTTGTCCTCAATCCCCTAATGGCTTCTCACACATCTTTGTCACCAGGGCTGCCATTGCTGCTCCTTCTATTGCTGCTCCTACGGCTTCACACTGTGCAGTCCACTTCCATTTGCCCCAGAAACATCTACTGCCTCAGAAAACCTGAATAACCCCGAAAATCCTAATCTGGGACCAACTTGATTTCAAGTCCTATCTCCTTAAATTCATGGAGTTTCAGTTTTCAAAAATATCTATGTTCCATCTTAAGGGGGAACATACGTTGTTTTGATTTGGTTGATTTTGTGTTCAAGAAACCAGAGAACAGTTCTGTGGGTTGAGACAGAGTCCCGAGGCGAGACTGCCTCCCGTTTGATATTTGCCATGAATGCTGGAGAGCTCTGATCCTAATCTCAGAGCCCTCACTGCAAATTTCCCTCCAGAGACTGAGCTTGACGAGATGGCCAGATCGCGTCATTAATGACCTTCGGTAGATGCCAACCCGCTGAACTGCTTTGAACAGGAACCAGGGAAAGTCAACACACACGGTGTCCTGTTTCACGGCTGCAGCACAAAACCAACATTCCTTTTTTGGAACCACATCTCTCTGTTGGGGGCACATTTGTGGACTAGGGGCAAGCTGCCGAGCCTGGTAACAAAAGCCAATGCCGGCCAGCTAGTAAAATGACGGGGTGGCAGGAGTCGCCTAACGCAGTGGGGTGCCCAGACCGTGCAGAGTCTTTGTTGAAGAGTCGTGTCCGGGCCGTCCCTGTCTGCTCTCCAGTTGTGAGTGGTTTTGACTGCTCTCCACCGGAGCGATTTCTAGACCACTGAAGTTCTCGCTGACATGACTTGTGGGAGTTTTGTTTGTTTGTGCTACGCTGGGTTTTAGAAACTCTAGAAAGTGGCCACCATAAAGGAGATCAATCTTGGTCAATTTGAATTTCTATACAGCGAATGCCTTGAGCGTAGGAAAAATTGCTCCCTAAAGACAGTGGGGGCCGCAGAAATGTTTGTCTAATGCAATCGACTCTGTATACAGATTTCCTTAAGAGTTAACAACGTAAATTCATGAATTTGGAGAGGAGTAGAGGGGACAGTCAGGGACAGAGAGGTGAAGATGGGGTTGAGACGATGACTACAGACTCACAGAGCAGCCTTGGGCAAGACACCTCAGCTTTCTTCGTGCCTCAGTTTCCTCATCAGAAATAAATAACCCCACAGGGTTATTTGTGGATTAAATTGGATAACACACTCAGAGCTCTGCCTGTAAATAGCAAGTACAAAAGCGTTAGCTAGGATCATCAATGTCACTGGAGTGTCCACCGTCCTGAGATCCTTCTTTGTCAGGGGCTGTGCCTTTCGTGGTCCTCTGCTGGCCCAGTTCCCGTCAGCTCTAGTTTCGTCATCTCTCGGATCACTTCTGTGTTTTGCTTACAGTTCAATTATAACACTATGTTTGTGAATTTAGATTATGCAAATTTGAAATGATATTAACAAATTAATCCATTTGAATTATATGACAAAATTTGAAATCATGCAACTCCTGAAAATCAAAACATCACATGATTTCAAGGCTGGCAAGCTGAAGGACTTTGAAACCGTGTTCTCTGTGTCCTTGCCCTTGCCACATGGTGATGCCGTGTTAGCTGGTGGGCAGCCGCACCAGAATGCCTCTCCCAGGGTTATTCTAGAATTATGCAAAATTTAGTTATCCCATAGCTTCAAGAGCCCACCTTTTTCCCAAAGCTTCTTTCTGGCACATTATTACTATTACTCCTAGTGACGTTGCTATTCCTGCTATGGAGGCTTCGCATGATTCAAATTTTTATTGAACAGTTAATTTGCACCAGGTACTACGCTAGTTGCTGGAGATGCAACAAGAAATAAGACATATTTCCTTGAAGAGCTTATGCTCTGAGGTGAAGAACATCCCGTAAATAGACTCCAATGCAACATGATGTGTGTAAGCAGGAAGCTACCGGTGCGTGTGTAGAGCCTGGTCAATCAGAGATGCAAAGGCTTCTTGGAGAATAACCTGAGATGCCAGGGTCAGAGGGATTAGGTGAAAGATGGTGGGGAAGAGAAAGGCGAGGAAAGAATTCAAGGCAGGTAACAGCAGGTGCAAGGACACAGAGCAGTGAAGAGGGGCATCTCAGCGCCCCCATCTCCCACATGGGACTCTCCTTAGCCCTATGGCATGGGTGTGCGTGAGGCCAGCATAAAGGGAAGTCTGCCCCGGGGAAGGCCTGCAGGTCTTCTCTATTGTTTGCTTGACTTTTTGTTTGTTTTTTACGGGTACCAGATGCACGGAACAAGAGCACAAGAATGTAAATTCTGCTTTAATTATTATCTAAGTCATTACTATTGTTATTTGATTTTCTGGGAATGTGCCCTTTATTTTAAAACAACAATGAAAGCAGATCGTGGAAATACAATCCCTCTCTCCTTATACAGCTCTTTTCTTTTTGTGGGGAAGATTGGCCCTGAGCTAACATCTGTGCCCATCTTCCTCTATTTTGTACGTGGGACGCTGCCACAGTGGGGCTGGATGAGCGGTGTGTAGGTCCGCACACAGGATCCGAACCAGCAAATCCAGGGCAGCCAAAACAGAGTGCATTAACTTAACCACTATGCCACTGGGCTGGCCCCTTATATGGCTCTTCTTGCCGTCCACACCCTGGGTGGCAGTCCCAGGAGAGAGAGGAGCAAGGCCTCTCCTCTAGGAGGACTGGCTTTCGGCCAAATAACAGGCAGCACGAGCCCAGCACAGTCAGACTCTGTATGTCACAGTGGACCCCTCACTGACCACACTGGAGACAACCTTTTCTCATGATGTCAGCATTTCACCGTGTGTTGATGCAGGTCTGGGAAACTCATTATTCTTATTAGAAGTCAATGCTGTGCTCCACGGTATTCCTAGGCCCCCTGAAGCATGAGGCAGATCAGCCCAGTGTCTCCCTTCCCCATCAGGGTTAACAGGAGGCAAAGACAGAAGGAAGGGAGACATGTAAAGGAAAAAAGGGAGGAGACAGAAGACTGGAATGGGAGAAAGGGGAAGCCAGGAAGGAAGGAGGGGGACAGAGAGAGGAGATGAGCATCACCCAGGAGGCCCTCAGCCTCTCCCTGGAGCCTGGTGAGCAAAGCTGGTTCCCTCTCTCCCACCTTCCTTCCTTCCTTCCTTCCTTCCTTCCTTCCTCCTTCTCTCTTTTTCTTTCTTTCTAATTTTTCCTTCTTCAGAACCTTAAGAAAGAGTTGGTAATTCTTCATCCTTAAGGAATTACGACAAGCTTTAGGACCCTTGGAGTGTGCAATGCCTCGGAAACACAAAGAGTTTATCTATTTTCCAAACAAAGCAATAATTAGATCACTCCAGATAACTAATATCATGTTTCCAGGAGCCCTGTGTAGATGAGAAGCTAATATTTGTACAGTTGACCTTAAAAATGTGACAGCTAAGAAGCTCTTGGAGAGATGCCCAGAAAGGCACCAATTATTAAAGGACTTAGCAATGCCGTGTAGACAGGAACTTTCAGAATTCTTTTAAAAATACGTTTGCAGTTGTGTAAATCACTATGCTAGAGTGTATGGAATTATTCTTTGACAGTATAATTACTTTTTAATTGTGTAGCAATTATGCGTTCAATAGTAATGAAGGGGAAATCCAGTAGGCAATCAGCTGCCACCAGTGTGAAATATGAAGACTTTGTGGTTCCTATGAGAGAAGACTTCCGTGTTCCGGTGCATGTGCATCTTTTAGTTGTATTCAGGCATTTACAAAGATGGTGAGGACTCTCTCAAAGGCCGTCGGATGCTCAAATTCCCCAAAGAAACAGCCACTGTCTGTCAAAAACCAGCTAGAGGCTATTTTACAAAATGTTCTGAAGACATATTTAGGAAAATATTCCCTGTTGGGCAATCAGCTCCCACGGGACAATGAAGTCTACAGAGAAAAAAGGAAGCATTTTGCAGGCGCTGGGCTGGGTGTGGGAGCCTCGCCCAAGAGTCTCCTTGGACAGTTCCATTGAGAACTGCTCTCCTTTCTTTCTGCTCTGAACGTGAAGCAATTCGGGCCAGAAACCACAACTAGCACTAATGAGCAAGGAAATGGTCCTTCCTCCCAACGATCTGTGTATCGTTTTCTCCTTCATTTTTTACACTTCCCGTCCCCCCACCTCCCTCACCCACAGATCCCCGGGCTGGGCTCTGAGGATGGCAAAACCTCCAAATCCCTTTTTCTGTAAACTATTTTCTCAAACACTAGCTTTCTAAAATGCTGATGCTCATCATGTCTAAAATGGTGCTTGTGGCCTTTGGGCAAGTTGGGAGCTATTTAGAAAACGGGAGTCTGTTTTAAAATGGATCTGGATAGTTACTACTACAAATTAGACGCTCATTGATCTATATGCTTAAGAGGAAGGGAAGTAAGTCATTTCTGAATTTGAAGGTAGAACCAAGCTAAACTCAATCAGGGAGATGCCAGAAATTAGCTGCGGAGGAGGCAGGTGAACTTGACTTCTTGGGGGTGATTTCAGCAAGCCTGGAGGGGACAGAGAGCAGGGACCTTTCCAGTGGGGTGCTGGAAAATGTTTGATAAACCAGCTGCCTGGGGGAAAAGTGTTTGTCAATGTCCGTGGTGTAAATATTTCCACCATGGTCAATTTTAAACAATCAACGTGACACCATTGAATGCACAGTTGGAAAGAAATGCATATAATTTGCTTTCACAACCCCATCTCTCTCTCTCTATCTGTCTATCCTTCTCTCACTCTCTCCTTGTCTCCTTCTCTGCCCTCTCTATCTGTCTCATTTCTAGATCATTTGAAAGTTGAAGACTTTGTGTCCCCCTAAATAGCTCAGATCACACTGCCTGATATATTTTAAGGATAGACAGACATAAAGTGTTCTTCAGTTTTGTTGGGGAAGTAGATGTTTGCCATTTGTTTTCGGTATCCCAGAATCCAAAACCCATATCTGCAGTTTGGGAATCCCCCACTTTGTGAATCTTGGTAGAAGAAAGCAGAACCCCAAATACCAGATCCTCTCTTTCCCAGCATCCCTTGCAGCTAGGGCATGGTCATGTGACCAGTCACCACCAACCAGATGTGCACCTCATCCTTTGCTTTGGGAGTTGGTGACACTTGAAGCAGGAGGCAGGCACTCATCATGGAGATGGACCCTGGTTGCAGTGAGGTCCCAGGTCGGCCATGGCAGCCCGGCTGTGTGCGCTGATGGGGCTGTGGGACCAGTGCAGCCCAGTTTCCCTTCTCCTGCACATTTCCCAGCCTAGTTCTGGAGGCTGCCTGGTCCCTGTCCATAAACTCTTTTTCTGTTAAATCCTAGTGCTGGCTGCCCTGACATTGGACCCACAGGGCTGTTTCATGCTCCACCACTAGTGTCTCTCCACACACAAACAAATGGGGCCACTGCTATGGTGGAAGTAAAATGAGCAAGGGAACATTTTCTCTATCCTCACTCAGTGGACATTAGTCTGGATCACGAGAGGGCCAGGCTGCCTCTGGAGTCATGCTCCCTTGGCCCCAATCTCAGCCTCACCACATCCTGATGGAGCTGCAAGACAGGGGACCCTCCTCCCTCCCCCAGGCTCGGTTTCCATGTCTCCCTCATAGGGTACCAGCAGGTACGGCGCTCACAGGATAGCCGTGCAAAGAAGAGCTGTGGGTGAGCACTCCTCACATGGCTCATGCCCAGTGTGGGCTCCGTGGCCTCTGCTTCTGTTCTTAGGATGTTCCTGCTATTACTGTCTGTCCTGCTTTACTATACACAACCTCTCAACCATCTAACGTTGAGAGAAACCATGTTTTTATCCTACAACACAAACTATATTTTACAAAGGCAATTTTCAAGATTTTTGCAATAATGCGTCATGGACCCCCAAAGCTTCCCCTGCTCTTCCATTGCCCGTATAACCCGGTGGAGAGCGCCTCCTGCAGGCGCTACTAGATCTGGGTAGCCTAACTACAGTCAGCTTATCTGAAATCTCCCCTCCACCTGTCCTTCCCCAGGGAAGGAAATAACCTTTTGTGCATGATTGTTGAATGTGCCTCTAATGAGCGTCTGAGAGGTCACGTGACTTCCCGGGTTTAAATAGCAGAGTCAGAGTGGATCCCGGATCCTGGGCGTCCTGGTTTGAAAGTCTGTGCCATTTCATCAACAGCCGCGGACAATTAGCAGGCTACTGCAGAACTGTGTGAGGGGCTGGTGGGCGGGGAGACAATTCAGAGGAAGCGTCCTTTCTCATGCAAAGAGAACGGGATTATAAACTGGGGCGTCTTTTATGAGACGTTGCTCAGGTAGTCTGCTACAAGAGCCTGAGAATATTCACAATCGGTCTAATTCCACTTCCAGGAATCTGTCAAGGGGACTCAATCAGAGATACAGTCAAAGCTTTAAACGCAAGGTTATTTCAGCTTTATTTGTAAAAGCAGAAATTAAAAGCAACTGAAATAACTTCAAGAGTGGAAATGATAGAAAAATTAGAATGCATCCTTTTATGCAGGCATCAAAATCCCTGCTTTCAGGGATACGAGAAATTGTTCATGAGGTAACGTTAAGTGAAAAGAAGAACTTAAAACCATATCCACTATATCAATTTTATATATATATATATGACAAAAAACGTGAAGAATGATTCTTTCTGGCCAGAGGGATCATTGGTAATTTACAGTATCTTCCAAATCTCTACAATGAGATTTTGTTAAAGAATCTCCAGAATTCTCTAGTGCACATTTTTCCCATTTGTTTCATTTTTTGTTTATTTTTATCCAGCTTTACTGAGACATATTTGACATGTAACACTGTGTAGGTTTAAGGTATGCAACGTTTCAATTTGATACACGTATGTATTTCAAAATGATGACCACATAAGGTTAGCTGACACCTCCATCACCTCACATTTAACTGCTACGTTTTTCTGTAGTGGGGACGTTTCAGATCCACTCTGCTAGCAACTTTCAAGTGTGCAGACAGTATTGTTAACTATAGTTACAATGCTGTACGTTAGACCCCAGAACTTACTCATCTCGTAACTGGAAGTCTGTACCCTGTGACCAACATCTCCCCATTTCCCCCATCACCCAGCCCCTGGCAGTCACCATTCTACTTTCTGTTCTGGTGCACACTGATGTATTACAATAAAAATGAATGTACACATCAACGAGTCTCAATGGTCTGGATTCCAACATCGAAAAGAAAATGTTCTCCTAAGACTAGATGAAAAGGAAAAACAATCTGACAAACCCCCAACAAAATGACCACAGATGACGGAAAAGAGACAGCAGGAAAGCAGAAAGAAGGCAGCCAACGAACAGCAGTGTAAGACCAAGCTGAAATCGATTAAGAAGACGTACTGTGAGAAATCTTGTCATTTAAAATGAAGGAATTATAGAATTAATCAGGAAAGGATGGACTCACACCTGTATTCAGGGCAATGTGGCGGGCAGAGGGCGGGAGTCCTGGAAAATTAGCTGTGAATTTGAGCTTCTGCCACCAGCTCTGCTGTCATCCAGAAGGGTTTGGAGACATCATTTTCTCTCTGCACCATTTTCGTCGTCCCTGACAGCGGAATACCACAAGGGACCTCATGGAGTTGCTATGGAGTTAAATGAAGTGTATTTGAAAGCACTTGTGTAATAATGCGTATAAATAGCTGCTCAATAAATTTCCTTTACATTTCATCTGCTGAACAGCATAGCAACAAAATACGCGAAGGAAAATTTATTAGACACGCATGAAAAATAGACAGAAACACGACCCGCTATGTGAGATAGTAACTCATGGTTGTCCAAATTCAGACAATAGCAACCACCTCAAATTGTTGTCTGGGGATCACGAGAGAGACAAAAGGGTTTTCTGAACTGTAAAGAAGACTAACTGTGTTAGCTGTTTTCCAGACTCAAAACGATATTTATGGAAAGTGATTATATTTTTTCCAAGATCATAAAGAAATTCTCAATAAATTTTAAAGAAGTACAAATCTTGCAGTCCACATTTATGACCCTAATATAATATCTACTATTAGTCATTTATGTTTAAGCCAGAGAAACTTCAGCCCCTCCGACATTTCTCTCCTGGATAGTAATTATATATAACAAATGAAATAAAGAGTTTAATAGTAATTGATTTAGAAGATAAAACACTAGCTATTGAAATAAAATTATAATAATAACTCAAACCATGCCTAAAAAAACGTAACTGGGTACTGGATTCTGGAAGCTGAATTAATTTATGAGCTCTGATGTAATTTTAAAAAATCACAAAAGAGACGTTCAAAAGATTTGGTAATAAAAAATGTTTAAAATATATAAATGAGAACAGGCTGAGATAAAATATTCCCCCAAATACTGAGAGTCTATAGAGTTCACAGAAATTGATTAGAAAAAAATTAAAGATCCAACTGATAAGTAGAAAAAGGATTTCAACCCACAGTGCATACTTCATTATTAACTCGTATGTATTAGATGGAAAAGAAAAGAAGAATATTTAATTAAATACCCATATATTGTTCCTATGTGCTGGACATCGCTACAAGCACTGGCATATTAACTATCTCCATCCTCATGACAAACCTGTAAGGTAGACAGGGTTGCTGATCCCATTTTACAGATGGAGAAAAGAATCACAGAGAGGTGAAATGACTCACCCACAGTCACACAGCCAAGAAGGGCAAAGCCCAGATTCAAACCCAGGGTGTATTCTCTCTTGATCACTGGACCACATACGTCGCCAAGCAGAAGGTGTGCATGAAGACGTGGATGCAGCAGGATATTTATAGTGGTTAAACATAGAAACAACCAACAATGTGGGAACGCCAAAATAAATAAATTACATTAACTGAAGAATTTTATGCTGTCATTAAGTTGGTAATTCAATCAACTTGGAGCAACTTGAAAGATCCGATGTTAAGTGGAAAGAGCGTGAATGGCATGAGCACTATGTTGGCAAGGATGTAAAACATGCATGAGAACACTAGAAGGATGCATGGAGAGTGAGAACAGTGGGCGTGGCTACGAATGACACCCACAGAATGTCAAAGGAAGTAGTGGTTGGAGAGGAAAGGTTGAACCGTGTTCCAGAACCCTGCATTTCCCCAGAGACAGCACCCTCTCTCACTGAAGGGGCTTCCCGGGGCGCAGCAGCTCCCCGCCCATCCACCCCTCTGGGCCGACTGACCTTCATCCTTCCGTCCCATTGCCTACTTTGGGAGGACTTCCTGGTACCCCATGAACCCCTGGCTTCCGGGTAGTCCTCTGTGTCCCCACAGCACATGCTGCTCCCCACCTTGTGAGGCTGGCTCCTTTCGGTGCCTGTGGCCCCCCGTAGGCCCTCGAGGTTGGGGCTGCATCTTCTTGGTTTGTGTGGCCCCAGCTCCTGCCATGGAGCCTGGCCCAGGATGTGTTCACTGAAGAACTCAGACGTCTAGTTCCTGCAGATAGAGTTCTAATAGCTTCATAACAGTCATCAGAAAATGCAAATTTTATATACCGTAAATAATACCATAAATTTTAGCCAAGAATTTCATATTATGTTAGGCATTCCAGAGCACCATGAATGGGAAGATTGCTAGGCAATTTTTCTATTGAAAGGGAATGTAAGACAGTGCATGCCTATTAAACTGAGATGTCAGATGTGGCCGGCCCCCGGCCGAGTGGTTAAGTTAGCACACTCCACTTTGGAGGCCCAGGGTTCGCCGGTTCAGATCCTGGGCTCGGACCTAGCACTGTTCATCAAGCTATGCTAAGGTGGCATCCCACATAGAAGAATTAGAAGAATGTACAACTAAGATACACAACTAGGTACTGGGGTCCCTGGGGAGAAAAAGGAAAAAAAATAAAGGGGAAGATTAGCAACAGATGTTAGCTCAGGGTCAATCTTCCTCATCAAAAAAAAGACCCAAGAAACAAAAAGGTAAGATGTCAGATAATTAATTTTTAACCTTAATTCCCAAAGCACCATTGTAATAACCATTCTTTTAAAACTTGCACATTTTTCTAAAGAGCACATTTCAATATAAAACACTTTGATGAGAATTTGTCTGATCTTTAAAATGGCCCCAGGAGGTAAGGTTTTTATTTATCCCGTTTTACCCATGCAGGGCGGAGGTGGTATGGCAGATGGTATAATTTGCCCAAGGTCATCCAGCCAAAGAAGCCCATCTCTTTAGTATATACTGAACAACACCTAGGAAAAACATTTAAAAGTGAACTAAGTGCAACACAGAGATCCTCCAGCCTTTTGTGACAGTAACAAAATCAGTGATGGCTCACACTTCTAAGGCACTGTCATTTTCAAAGAGGTGTGGTGTGTCAGCTCAGTTTCGGTTTCCACCCTCTGAAGTTGCCCAGGGCTGCCTTTGCCTTATTTGACTTGGGCTCTAACGAAGCTGAGAGATGGAGGGATGCTCCAATCACAGCACGGAGCCTTCCGAGGGTCCAGCAGGGCGCTCCCAGCTTGCCTGTGCCCTCTCCTCTCATCTCAGAACAGCACCTGAGATGGCCCCGCTCCTTAGGATGCCCAGGTAGATGCAGGAACTGAAGATGAGATGACTCAAGTAAGGCTCCTAAGATCGCACAGCTGGGCAGTGGAAAAATCAGGGCTTGAAGTCAGCAGTTCTGGGTTTGAACCCACAGCCGGCACACTTAGCCCCACAGGCAGCGGTTCTCAAATTGTGGTACCCAGAACAGCAGCCTCAGAGGGTCTGGGAACTTGTTAGAGATGCAGATTCTTGGCCCACCGTCCGCATCTGAATCTCTGGGGGTGGAGCCTAGTAATCCGTGTTTTTGCAAACCCTTGGATGATTTGATGCTTTCATCCTTGTGTGTGCGTGCGTATTATATATTCATACGCACGCACACGCACATAGACATAGACATGGCTGTTCACTGTGGGATGAAGGCTCTAATCCACTTGTTCTTGACTGGACTGGACTCCTAGGATTTAATTTCTAATTCCATCCTCTTTCGAGGCACTCCACCAGCTGTCCTCCACCCCGCCGAAACCCTGAACCACTTGGAGGGTTTAAAAGCAACTCATCAACAACAAAAACAGAAGGCACACAGAAACAAACAAAAAGCATCGTCTAGCCCCCACCCGGGGAGCATTAAGTCAGACGCCAGGGGTGGTGCCAGGCACTGCCCTCCTTTAAAATTCCCCAGATGCCAGACAGCTGTTTCCCCAGACGGGTGGATAATCCTTGGCAATCGGTTTATATCCAAGAGTTGGGCCCTAAAAAGTGGACTGGAAGCTCTGGGTGGGGGGGTGGGGGGCAGGGGGACTGTCGGCTGTGGGGTCACCGTGGGGGTCAGTCTTCACCGTAAGATGAGCCCCTGGGCTGTAGCTTTGGGGAACCTCTAAGTGTTTGCTCCCTAGTGAACAGTAAGTGTTCATCCCTGGCTGCTCAGAGGCGCTTCCCCGGGGAGGCATCCAGGCTCAAGTGAGCACTAAGCCTGGGGTCTGAGCATCCTGTATGCAAACCCTGCCACGGGGCCTTGGGGGCTGTGGTATGAGTCAGATTGCTTCCCTCCGTCCCTGGTACAGGGACACCTGCCATCGTCTTCTTTCATGCTATTTTTGTGGCTTTGTTCCTCTTTCTAAAAATCCCTTTTTTGTTGTTTCAGTGGTATTTCAGGAAGAACGGTTACTCAGTGCGTGTATTAAGCCTGCCACTTCTAACCAAAAATCTGGACACAACTTCCTAACAGGGTCCTCCTTCATCCCAGTTGTGTGTCCACACACACTTCCCTTCCTCTCTAGAGAAGCAGCCACCTCTTATCCTCATATACTTACTCTGTCCTCTCCTACCACAGGGCCTTTGCACGTGCACCTCCCTCTGCCAGGAATACTCTTCCCTCTGCATTCCTCCTGCTTAACTCCTTCTCACCTTTCATAGCTCAGTCCAAGCGCTGTCCCCTGATTGGAGCCTTCCTGCCCCTGGGCCTGTGTGCATCATATTGCCGTGCAGTTTGATTATTTGATTACTGTCTGGTCTTCTCAACTCAAGTGTAAGTTCATGAGGCCAGAAAACTTGTCTGACTATGTGCATCGTGGGATCTATCTCCTCTCCTCAACAAATATCTTTTGAATGAATGGTCAAGTAGGGTCTTGAAGGCATTCTAGTCCTTACAGTAGCGGGAGTGCGACCTGAACTGGCTTCTCAGGCTGGTGAAGTTGACTCATCTCAAAACTCAACCATATAAGAGCTGCTCCGAGCTGCCTGGATCTACAGTCAAAACCTGAAAGTGCAGGAAATCAGGCCTTTACTGAAAATATCTCCAAGGCCAGAAACACGCAGGCAGGTCACACGCTCCCCTTACATATTTATTGATATTCCGTGCCTAAGATGAGCATCTTAGAGAAGGCAGAGAGTGAGGTGATCTGTGCTTGGTCCTTTCTTCTGCTTCTCACCAACAATCTGTTCATATAAGATGTCAGAGTCTCAGTAAAAAGGACGTAAAATCCACAGGGTGTTAGCGCATTGGGTTTTGTGGCAAACTTTAGGAATGTTCAGTAAAATCCATAAAACAAATGAGGTTTCCAATTTCACAGGTGGAATAACGCTGCCATGTGCAGTGACGAGTTTGGGGTGATTGGACGCTATTCCCTGAGTTGAATTCCATTGAACAAGAAGCCCGGCTGGGAAATGTGGATGTGCGTGCTGGCCCCGTTCTTTGATGCAGCTGTTGAGGCTTCCGGGATCTGACAGAGTCATGCATCTCTTAACGACGGGGATGCGTTCTGAGAAATGCGTCATTGAGTGATGTCATCGTTGTGTGAACATCACAGATGCACTCACGCAAACGTAGATGGTACAGCCTGCTACACACCTAGACCGCATGGTACTAGTCTTACGGGACCACCAGCGTGCATGCGGTCCATCGTTGACTGAAACGTTGTTACACGGTGCATGACTGTATGAGGTTAAGTTAGCGCAGTCCAGGACAAGATGCCTCCTGCTAACCTTCCTCTGAATTATAACCCCCCCACCCCCCATAGACGTTCTGCATCCGGACTCTGCCCTGACAAAGGCTTCCTGTTACTCTACTTGGCAAAGTAGACTGCACAAGAAGCCAGACACCTGACACTCTACGCCAGCGCTTCCCCAGCTAGCTCAGGCCTGGGAGAAGTCCATTTTCTCTCCTTTGTGTCTCTTGATACAGTGATGATGCGGGCAGGGAGGAGCTGTAATTCCTTCCCATTCTAATATGTCGTGCGTCGCTTATGAGTTCTGAACCTCAGTGTCTTTTATTCACATGGGACACCGTGGCACCTTGCTTGATTACATGTAGTGAGAGAGAGTGGTACCCAGGAGAGAAGAGAGAAGTCTGAGATCCATGCGGGCTCCTAAAGGAGAGCGATGTACTGGTGGAAATTAGAGAAATAGAACCCTAGAGATTTCAGGGAAGGAAAACGGGTCTAAAAATGCATTTGGAGAGAAGTTACTAGGCTATAAGGAGTGTGTATTAGTTATGTATTGCTGCATAACAAATTAGCCCCAAACTTAGAGGTTTTGAACGACTCACATCTCATGGTTTCTATGAGTCAGATGTGTGAACACACCTCTGCTGCCTCCTCTGCTCAGGGTACCTAACAGCCTGAAATTAAGGTGTCAGCAACTAACAGAAGGCTGGGGAGGGGTGGGCTTGCAAGCAGTTGTCAGAAGGATTCAGTTCTCACTGGCTGTTGTCTGGAGGTGGCCCTCAGTTCCCATGGGGCCTCTCCAACACGACAGCATGCTCCATCCAAGGGTGCAAGCTGGCCAGTGAAACAGAAGTCACAATTTTGTGTAACTTAATTATGAAAATGATGTCCTGTCCCCTTGCTATGTCCTATTGGTCAGAAGCAAGTCTCTACGGGCAGCCCCTATTACACCTTTCTCTGTCCTCCTGGAAATGGAGCCTGTTGGGAAGTGTCAGGTCATGCATGGTGGTCAACATGGGCATCAAGAGGCCACCAGTGCTGTGTCAATGTCCTGGGGCTGTCCTAACAAAGTACCACAAGCTGGGTGGCTGAACAGAAGTTCACTCTCTCCAGTGCTGGAGGCCAGAAGTCTGAGATGATGGTGTCGGTGGGGTTGGCTCCTTCTGAGGCTGCGAGGGGGAATCTGTTCTGTCTTCTCTCCTTGCTTCTCGTGGTGTCATGCCTCCCTTGGCTTGTCTCCCTGTGTCTTGACATCGTCTTCCCTTTGAACGTCTCTGTCTCTGGGTCCACATTTCCCCTTTTCACAAGGACATCAGCCACCATTATCACCCACCCTAATGACCTCATCTTAACTAGATCATCTGCAAAGACCCTATTTCCAAATTAGGTCACAGTCACAGGTACTGGGGCTGGCCCAGTGGCACAGTGGTTAAGTTCGCTTCAGCAGCCTGGGGTTCGCAGGTTCAGATCCCAGGTGTGGACCTACACACTGCTCATCAAGCAATGCTGTGGCAGGCGAGCCACACACAAAATAGAGGAAGATGGGCACGGATGTTAGCTCAGAGCCAATCTTCCTCAGCAAAAGGAGGAGGATTGGTGGCAGATGTTAGCTTAGGACCAATCTTCCTCAAAAAAAAAAAAAAAACTGTTCTGTCACATGAAGAATGCTCTCACGGAACTTTCTTGGGATCCTATCAAAATAGCCTCTAGAGAGAAGAAGGATTTAGACAGGACCCACGGCCACAACTTAAACTCCATTTCCCAAAGCCTTGGTGTCTCGCTTTGGGAGCCACGTGAGGTCCCTGTTTGCTCAGGCGCTCGGTAGAGACAGCAGGCTTTGACTACAATCCAGTGTGTTCCCCAGTGAACAAAAGGATCCGTGGCAAGAAGGAAATGAGATGAAAAACCGAGAGCCGAAAGGAGCGTGGACAGCCTCTGCTCCCATTTCCCATTAGGGATGAAGTCAAGGGCCTGAAAAGTGAAATTATCCATCCAGGCCGTCGGTGAGTCAGAGGAAGCCACGCAGCCACACCCCACTCTTGTCGAGCACACGCTGACCTTCTCCACGGGCTCGCGGCCCAGGCCTCGGCTAGAAGCTCCCTCAGTCAACCACAGAGCCTGTCTGCTCGCCCCCGGGTGAGAAGAAACAGCAAAGAAGCCACGCCAGGGGAACAAGCAGCAACTCTTCTGGGGTTCTGACAGCCTGAGTTACAGAGGGATGTTTCCAGACGTGTCTCTAAGCATTTTACAACACAGAATGCTTTTCAAAGGCAAATTTCGGAAAATGCCAGTCCATGAGGAGATAATAGTGGGTTTTCAGAAAAAGAGGAAACCAGGATGGCCGAACATTTCTGCTCTCTTTGAAAAACCACAAAAACCACAGCAGGAACGAATGTGACAGAAGAAAGCTTCCTGCCAAACGTGGGAAGGAGAGAAATGAGATTCTTTCTTTTATAACTGAGAGCGAGACTGGTCCTCTACCGGAAGTGGAAGATGCCTCTTGGAAGAACAGACTGTTCCCACGGTCACAAAACACGGTCATTTTCCAAGAGACAGATGGGGTGACCCGTCAGCCTCCAGTTTATGCCATAGTGCGAGTCAGTATTTATGAGACTTTGCCACAAAGGGTAATTAAAAATGGGATCACAGTTAAACATAATGGCATCTGAAGAAGTACCCATTTAGCTTTGACAACAGACAAATGACAGCAAGAAATAGCATCTATTGACTAAAAACTAAACTGAGACCTTGGGTTTTTTTTCTTATTAAGCTTTAGATTAAGTTTAGTCTTGTAGGAGATTTCAAATATCTCACAAGCCACAAATTTACTTCTAGCTCTTTCTTGGGTTAGTTTCGGTTGCAGCCAACTTGTGCCAGGCAACATCTCAGCCGTGGCTTTAGCTGTTACAAAAAAGGGAGTCCTCGTGGCTGAGTTGTGCTGTCTTCTCCCATCTCTATGACTGATGAGCTCAATTTATGACCTGATTCCAATAGACAGAGGAGAGACCCAAAGGATGTTTTCAGAAATGGCTTGTAAAACGGGTTCAGAGAAACTAGAGTCAAACACCAAGATGGGCTCCAGGAACCACTTCTTTCGGAAGCACCAACAGGAAGAAGGAAAGCTGAGCTGACATTTCGTTCGCATGGGCGCTTCTAATTATTTCTCACAGTCTTTTTTCTCTGCACCTCTTTCTTCATATCAACAGTAAGTATAATTGCTAAACTGTTCTGGGATATAAGGATAAGGATGCAGCTTTTTAAAAATGACAATAGTTAAGAGAATTTCGAGAGCATTTCATCCAGGTTAGACTGTCAGTTAATGTCAAACAGCCCTCTGCTGAGCACAATGTTGCAGCCTTAGAAGAAATTAAATAAAAACCGTTTGGGCCAGTCAAACTGCCTGTCTAAATCTTCATTGGAGAAAGAATGCTGGCCTGCTCAGCCGTTCCGTATGGTTGCAGAATAAGCTTCAGACAATAACACAGAACAATAATAGATTAAGGAAGAAAGAAGCAGGGGATTATCTCAACTGATATAGAAAAAGTATTAAGTAATGCCCAATACTCATTAATGAGAAAAGAGTTCTCAGCAAACTGGGAGAAGTGACTTCTATAACTTGCAGTCAATCTTATATTCCTGATGGAGAAACTTTAGACACATTCCTTTTAAGAATGGCAACAACACAAGAATGCCCATTGTTACAGGTACTGTGGAAGATGCTGTCAGGGGTCCTGGGATACAGTAAAAGGAAAGAAAACAAATAAAGAGGATAAGAATTAAAGAGGAAGAGATAAAAACCATCAGCACTTACAGACTGAACACTTATTTACCTAGAAAAACTAATGGGCTCCACAGACAAAGGATTGGAGGTAATAAAGATTATTTTTCAAACTCTTGGTTACAAGATCAGCCTTCAGTAACATTTCTCTACCTCACGTAAACAGAATACAGGAGCATAATTATAAGGTCATCTCAATAGATGCAGTAGAAGAATTTGACAGAATTCAACGTTCATTCATGTTAAAAGTTGGCATCCACCTGACAATAAAGGGAATCCTCTTCATTTGCTAAAGGTTATCTGCAAAAAAAAAAGAAAAAGAAAAAGAAAAGGAAAAAACCACTTATTTTTTTTTGGTATGCATTTTGGTGAGGAAGATTGGCCCTGAGCTAACACCTGTTGCCAATCTTCCTCTTTCCTTTTTTTTCCCTTCCCAAAGCCCCAGTACATAGTTGTATATCCTAGTTGTAGGTCATTCTAGTTCTTCTATGTGGGATGCTGCCACAGCGTGGCTTAGTGAGCAGTGTATAGGTCTGCACCCAGGATCCGAACTGGTGAACCCCAGGCTGCAGAAGCAGAGTGCACAAACTTAACCACTTGGCCATGGGGCCGGCCTCAAAAACCACTTTTAAACTATGTGGTTAAATGTGAATTGTTGAAAGCTTTTTCTTCGGACCAGGAACAAGGCAAGGATGCCCACTAGCATCTTTTCTACTGACACCATACGGAGGTCCTAAGCAGTGCAACAAATCGAGGGGACAAAAGATGTAAGATTGGAAAGGAGTATATAAGACTATTGTTGCTTGCTGACAATGTGATGTTATTCAGAAAGGCTAGATTAAATGTTATAATTAATAAGCAAATTTATCAAAGTCCCTGGATAAAAAGTCAATATTTAAAAACAAATTTTACTCCTTCATGTCAACCACAATTAAAAATTAAATTTAAAAGCATTTTCTGTAACATGAAAAACTCGTCAAATACCTAGGAGTGGATCTTATCAAAGATATGCAAGGCCTTTATAAAGAAAATCACTAAATGTTAATGGGAAAAATTTATAAAATCTAAATTAAAGAAGAGATATACCATGTTCATGAATTGAAAAGCTCATTGTTATAACGATGTTGGTTCAATTCAAATTGATTTCTAGGCTCAATGCCATTTCACTTCAAAGTCCAACAGGGTGTGTGAGTGTGTATGTGTGTGTATGTAAATTGACAAACGTATTCTTAAATATATATGTAAATATAAAGGACTAAGAATAGGCAAGATAATCTTGAAGATTAAGGACAAAGTTGGAGGATAAACACAATTTACTGGTATATTGGGACAAAGGTAGACAGATAGAACAATGGAACCAAATAGAAAGTTGAAAAGTTGACTCACAAATAAAAAGATACTTGATTTATGGCAAAGATAGCACTACAGAGCAACAAGGAAACAGTGGTCTTCCCCTAAATGTGCTGGGTGAGTTAGATACTCATATGGAGCATAACGAATCTGCATTCCTCCATAACCTTAATCTCAAGGATTGTAATTCTCACTGTGAAAGATAAGCAATAAAACTTCTAGAAGAAAACATAGACTACCTCTGTGATTTTGAGCTTGCAAAAGATACTAAACAGAAGCTAAGAGGTATTAATGATACAGGAAAAGATTGACAAAGTATACTGTGTTACAGTTAAGAACTTCTGTTCAACCAACGACACCATTATAAGACTGAAAAAGCAAACCGTGGAGTGAGATAAAATATTTGGAAGACATACAACTGACAAAGAGCTTGTAAGGGAAATAGAAAGTATTCCTAAAAAATAAGAAGAAAGAAATTAATACACAGGTCAAAAGAAAAACGGCAAGAAATTCAACAAGCACTTCACAAAGGAAATTATCCAAATGATCAATAAAGATAAATAGGTTTTCGTTCTCATTAGGCATCAGGGAAGTGCAATGAAAACCACAATGAGATATCACTGGATACCCACCAGAATGGGTAAAATTAAAAATACGTGTATATATATTTTTTTAATAAAACTACTGATGGCAAGATGTGTGATAGGAACTCTGGTATATTGCTGGCAAGAAATGTAAATTCTACAGCCACTTTGGAAATGGATTTGGCTGTATCTAACAATACTAAACATATCCAGTACTTCCACTTTTAGGTCTATATCCAACAAAATACCTATATATGTGCACAAACAGACAGGGTCAAGAATCTCCATAGCTTTATTATGTCACAAACTGATAACGACCCAAGTGTCCATCAAAAACAGAATGGACAAATAAATGGTGATATAGCAATGAAATAGGAGACAGCAATGAAAACAAACTAATCTATGTGTATCGAGATGAATGATTGTCAGAAAAACATTGTTGACTGAAAGAAGGTAGATGCGAAAGAATGCATAGTGTATGATTTCATTAATATGAAATGTAAAAGCAGGCACACTAATCTTCTGGTATTAGAAACTGGGACAGCACTTACCTTTGGGGGCAAAGAAGAGAATAGCAGCTGAAGGGGTGCACAAATGGAGCTCTGGGCCAGGAAATGGTCTGCTTCCTGACGAGTGTGTTTGCTTCATAAAAAATCATTGACATGATCTCACTTACATGTGGCGTCTAAAATAGTCTAACTCACAGAGGCAGAGAGTAGAACGTTGGCTGCCAGGGGCTGGGGGAGGGGGAAACGGGAAGATGTTGGTCAAGGGATACAAAGTTTCAGTTATGCAAGATGAATAAATTCCGGAGATTCAATGTGCAATGTGATGATAATAGTTAACAATAATGTATTGTATCCTTGAAATTTTCTAAGAGAATATATCTTGTATTCTCACACACACACACAGAAAAATATGGTAACCACGTGAGGTGATGGACATGTCAATTAGCTTGATTGTGGTGATCATGGCTCAATGTACACATAAATGGATCTAAGAGAACCTGATCAGATAGACTGACCAGCCTCTAGGTCATTTAACCTCCACCCATGGCCATTTCCCACATTGTGCCGTGGGCTCCTCCACAGGCTCCAAGCCGGCAGCACCTTGACACAGTCTCACATGTGGCCTTAAAGGCAGACTCACCTTTGCCTGAAGCTGACAGCATCAGGGACACCTCTCCTGAGAGCCACACACTGTCCCCTCTTCCTTCCTGTTTCAAATTCCCCTTCCCACCACCCCCAAGCCCTTGCTTCCTCTCCGAGGACCAAGCTCGGCAGGGCGATGAGGCAGAAGCGACTGATGCACCTGGACCCCAGTGATCCGGGCTTTCTTTCCACCTCGAGATATCAGTGCTTTCCACTTCTTCCAAGACATGCGGACAGACACTTCGACCTAACTGAAGGTCTTGCCCGAAGTAAAAAACAGAACAGTCCTGATGTTAAGGAGAAGAAATGAAGAACCAGAGATGCAGTTTAAACCGCTTCTTTCTATCTTGGGCTTATTTGGTATTCTACGGTAAGCTATACTTTTCCGGTTTATGTTCTGAATCCATTCTGGATCTTCACCGCTCTCGCTGCCTGAACAGACAGGAGCGTCGGGCATTGAGAGGTTTCCTTATAACCGCAGTGTGTAACAGCCACCGCTCGGCAAGCACCCTTCTCCTTGCTTCATCCACTCCGAGCATTTGACCCTCACACTTGCATGATGAGCAGACAGCTCCCCTGCTTCACGGCTGTGGATCCAGACTCAGGAAGTCTGTGGTGTGTACAAGGCAACACAGCCAGGAACTAGGAGACCCCGCATTTGAACTCAAACTGTTGGACTTCAAAGTGAATGCCCTCCCTCCAACACTAGAAGAAAGCCCCAGCTATTCCCCACGGGCTAAGATCAAGTTTCAAGTTTGAAGCTGACTTTGAAAGGCGTCAAGATTTGCTAAATTCATGGGGCTCATGGTCCCAAGTCTTCACCCACTCTGCCTTTTGCAGGTAACTTTGCAGTGTCCTTCTTCCCACCGGGAGTGAGATGACCAGCCCTACCTTCTGACTTTGGTCTTGGGCATGTGACTTGCTTTGGCCAATAGAATGAGGCAGAAGTGGCAGAATCCCAGCTTCAAACTGGACCTCAAGATGCTGTGCATATCTCCACTTGCTCTCTTGCCTTACGCTGTTGCCATGGGAACCTGCCCAGGAGACCTTGCCAGAGGATGAGAGATAGGTGCCTCCTCATACCTGCCTAGTCTCACAAACCATGGCCAGCCTGGGTCATCGGCAGCCAGCCTGTCCCTGGATCTATGAGTGGGTATAACCAAGATCACCAGATCCACCTTGCTGTCCCCAAGGTGACCCCCTACACGTAAGAAAAAGATGCCTCTTGCTGTATGCCACTGAGATTTCGTGGGGTTGTTTATTGTACAGCATGAATGCAGTAATCGATCATTGATACAAAGGCAAAATTTACTTTATTTTGCACTGCTAATGAGTTAGTAATTTTCACGGTTTTATATGTTCAGTCCTGCTCCAAGATGGATGCTTACACTGAAAAATGAGAAAGAGAGCGAGCCAGAGAGAGGCAGAGAGCTCCATGGCCATTTAGATGCTGATTCTGAGCTAACGATGCAGATTACAGATGTGGCTGCAAATCAACGAACTTGCTTTTCTCCTCAGTCTTTGCAGTTGAATTTCTTCAGTACATACTCCTTAATAACTAGTTCATGCTCCTAGGACAGGATCCAAACATTAATCAGTAATTCACCTTTGACTTTGATAGAGAACACTGCAAGTTAAAGATGCTGCTACAGCAGCGCCAATTGTGAGGTCCCGCGGCCATAAGGCTGGGACCAGCATTGCTCTTTCCCTATGATGCAGTCTTCGGGGTCAGACAAAGCTGGTAAGAAAGCTTGAGACTCGTCATTAGAAACTCCCTCCAGGAAGGCGCTCCAGGGGGGCATCCTGACAGGCCTTTGGGTGGATGTCTGTGCACCCCATGCAAGCCAGGTACTGCAGGCTGGGTTCACCTTGAGGATGCAACGGTGGGCAAGATGAGCCGTTCAGGGTCCTCATCCTGGGAGAGTCCATGGAGACACATCCTAAGGCGAAAAATCACATGGACAACTCTTTAAATTGTGTCCAGCCAAACAGTGCTGGATGCGAAACAGGTCTGGCCAAATGCTGATAATCATTGATGCTTGTTGACGGGTACGTGGTGATTATTACATTGTTCTCTTTACATTGGTGTGATTTTGAAAATGTCCACAACTAGATGATTTTTTTCTTTAGTCAGTTCATTAAAACGGAAGCCAGAGCTTTGGGGCTGCTTCCTCAGGGAAGCCATCCCGGACCTCACACGGCAGGCTATCTCACACCGGAAACACCTTTTTGGGCAAAGACCTGAAGAACGATCAGTTAGAAGGTAAGCTTAGTGTCCTGAGTGTTATGGAATGTTCTGAGAGGTGATGCAGGCCGCTGCAAGGGTGCGCCCATCCCTCTCAGGGCTCCAAACAAGGCTGTGGATGGGAGCCCACGCAGAAGCCCGTGAGAAGGAAGGTGGAGGCTGGCAGAAGACGGGGGGGTTACTGACACTCCTGGAACAGATTCTGAAAAGAAAGCAAAGCGTATTTCCCACGTTTAAAGTAACATCTGCACATTTCACAAATTTTGGCACTTCAAAAAAAACAGATAAGGGAGAAAACCATCCCTCAAGTCAGCAGCAGACAAAGCTGGCAAGAAAGCTCCCTCCAGCCTCACAAGTGCACGCATGGACATCAGAGGGATGATGGAGTCCCGTCTATTACCTTGCTTCAAACACTTAAAACAGGAACATATGCCTGTCTCCAAATACTTGTCATTTTGAGGCCAACATTTGAGAAAATCAAGATTTGCTCTGGAAAAAGGAGGCTGATGAATTAAACTAGACGCTAATTCCAGATAGAACGCACGGGCGTCTTCAACTGAGGCAGGCATAAAATCTCCAAGAAGAAACCCCACAGCAACCACAACGAAGGACAATCTATGTGTGTAAATTGGGGATTGAAAATATACCCGCTAAACTGCTAGATAATGCTAAGCGTGGCACCTTTTAAAATCCTAAATTTTCCATTCATATCTAACCTTCAATTCAATTTATCCAAAATCTTTCAGAACTCCATGAGAAAATGAAACAAGTGAAATTTGATTTAAAAAATGAAATTTGACGTTTGAAAACAAAAGCAGGCCATTTTCTTGGGGTCAAGAAAGGACATTTTCTGAGATACTAAAATTTGAACGTTGGAATTGGAGTTTCAAAGATCAGAGAACCCAATGAAATATGCACGAAAGAAAAGTGCTCTGAAACATCAGTGATGTTTCAATACTGATTTGTGAGTATCACTCACTTATTTACTTGTCAAAATAACCTTGACGAGGAAGAGGTTTTCAGACGAGGTTTGATGTGTTAGTGGGTTAAATGTGACAGACTCAGGGAGGGTAAAGTCAATGATTTAATCACGCTAGAGCTCGGTGAGTCAATTCACTTTCCTATGACACACATAATTTACGGCTGAAAGTTAATACATACAGTTTTCTACACCA
Organism: Equus asinus; assembly: GCF_041296235.1. Classification (NCBI taxonomy): domain Eukaryota; kingdom Metazoa; phylum Chordata; class Mammalia; order Perissodactyla; family Equidae; genus Equus; species Equus asinus. The sequence continues at coordinate 6,318,359 of NC_091808.1, read as the reverse complement.
CGCATTTTAACAAATGCAGCTTCTAGAATATTCCTGCACAGGCTTGAGTTTATTAATCAGCTCTCACTTAAAGATAAGCATTAATGCAAACCTTAAGATACCACGGTTATGTTCCTTGTCCCCTTGGTTAAACAGATTCAGAATTTTTTTAAAAGATAGAGAACAAGTACATAATTAAGTTAAATCTTGTGGTGTATACTTACATTCTCTCAACCCCTTGTTTTCTAAACCAGGCAAGGTTGCTAACCAAACGCTTTCCATCCTCAAAAGCAGTTCTGCAAATACAGCACAAGGAGCATCTCAGCAAGTTCTGTCGAAACTTGTGGTCAGGTTCATACAACTTTGAGACAAGGCTCAATGACAGTATCTGGGGCTGATCAGAATTTCATCCCGTACACAGGTCTGACGCTTGTGTCCAAAGCCATTGGAACTGTTTGGTGTGACCAGCCCAGGGTACCCACGGAGACCCTTTAAATCTAAAGCTTTGCCTCTTAGACATTCATTTCTCTGCTTACTCAACTTCTCTGTTCCTTCTTCTTTTCCCCCATTCTTTCTCATATTTTTGATTTGTTTTCTCTTCCTCAGCTCCCCTTCCTGTTTCCCTTTCTCGCTCCCTCTGTGTCTCTGCCTCCACATTACATATGGCAGAACGAGGCAGCAGTGGAGTGGCTCACTCAATGACTCTCTGGTGGCCCAGAGGAACGACAGTCCATTCTCATTATTCGCGGTAGTTATGTTCTATAAAGTTGCCGCAAACACAGAATCAGTGAACACTGAACCATTGCTCCTGGGGAAACATCACCATTAGGTTCCTATGAGCCTCTGGTCTCATTTTTATCAACTGATCAGTACATGACTGTGTTTTATGTGTGTTTCTGCTCAAAGACACCTTATTTAATATATCTTGCTGATTCATTAACCCTGAACTCATAGCCAACAGCACTATCACTCATGGCTGAACAACACTTACCTAACGCTCATATTTTCTCAAAGGAGCCACTTTCAACAGTGAAACCAGCAACAAAAAGCACAAATACATGAAAAACGTGACACGAAGTAGACGGCGAAAAGGACCCTTGCTTTCTGTAGGAGAGCTGAAACAAGAAGGCAGAGACCATCTCCTTGTTCTGCCTCAGCTGGGAACACGGCAGGCAGTGACTCCAACTTTTTGAGGTATTGCTCGTGTCTGCAAATGACCGCGGAAGCACCAGGAGTATTGATTTGGGGGTTCCAAATGAATTTTAACAGGTGGGCAAATTTGCAAATACGGGATCTTCTGAAAGTGAGGATCAGCTGTATTTTGTTTCTCCTCGTCCGTCTCAGTCTCTTTATTGCAAAATATACTGGGGGAGGAGGTAGCAGGGGAGGTGTTCTCAAACTGTGCTTTGGGGACCCTCAGGGTGGGGGGCAGGCCTCAGATCTGGAGCTGGGAGGGCAGGGCTCCCCCACAATCTCCGTTTCTTCCTGTGGCAGCCCCTCCTCTGGTGACAGAACTGCTTTCCTCTTGCTCCCACTATGTGTTTCCATCCAACGTAGATTTGCAGCACACATCACGCACCCAAGGGTGGGCGTGTGACCCACTGGGGCTCCTATGAGGACCTGGCCTCCCTCTCGTCTCAATATTCAGCCCAAGGAGGCAGAAAGGGTTGGCGGGGGGGACAGAGTCTTCCAGTGCATGGAGCTGGACCCTGGGAAGGAAAGCCACTCCTGTTTTGTCTGGAGAGTACCGCAAGGGCATTGTGAGCATAGTGTCGCTGTCGGCCACCTCCTGCCTGGGAACAAGGCCATTGCCGAGGAAAACGGAGCCAAGGGATGAGAGAAGGAGAAGGAGAGAGGAAACCAGCCCAGCCTGATAGCAGCATAGAGTCTCCAACACGGCCGTATGTGAGGCCAGCTCACTCTTACCCTCCGAGTAAATGTACTGAAAAGAATATGTTTCTTAAGTGCATTTGAGTTGGGTTTCTGCCACTTGGGAAAAAACAAAACACTCTTAATTGCACACATGGGCTGGTCAAGTTGGAATACACCTGATTAGATGGTCTTTATGATTCTTTCTCTTTATATATTTGTATTTTCCCTCTTTTTTCTCCAGAGACCCCTGCCCCCTTCTCTCCTTTACCCATTCATAACACGGGGCTGCAGAATTTAGTTCATTATTTGTCACATTTTTTCCAACCAAGTTTCACGTGTATTTTTCTTATGTTGAAAAGCAGAAGGATAAAGGATTTCTTTACCTCTGTCGTTCAAATCATACGAAACTGATTTCTTCTTGTAAATGATGGTGGATTTTTTTCCTCCCGTGGGTGGTGTCCTTTGGTTTTTAAATAGGCATATGGCATATATCCGCCCAAGTGATTAAAAAAGAAAAACAATGCCATCCTCTCCGATGCAGATAGTGTGGGCTCCAGATCACAGCAGGAGTGACTTCATGCGAGTCTGATTTCAAGGCCTGTGTGTGTCGGAAGGAACAGACAGCTCTTTACGCTGGTTCAGTTCTGACTCATGTTTCCTGCAACTTTCACTCCTGGTTTCCGCTGAGGCATCCTCGGGGCTTGTCTTCCTGGTACAGAGACGCCAGATCCGGCACACAGCATTTGGCTGCTCCTGTTTCTAATCGCTCCCCCAGAGCCATCAGGAGGCTGGTGATCACTCAGAGCGGAGAGCCATCTCTCCGATTACGCCACCCTTTTTTGAATCCAAGATTCTTTCTCATCCGCAGAGGCTACTTGACATCATCAATTTGACCTGGAGGATCAGAAGATGCAAGCAATGAATCTCATCTGCCCTTTTCCTTTTTCAATCTCTGAATAATAGCTATCACTTGCTGGGTTCGAACTATGTGTGTGGCATTTTCGATACACAAATTTAATTAATTATCACAAAACTCATAAAGAGTAGGTATGCTTTCGGTACCTTACAGACTAAGACACTAAAGCTCAGAGAGGCTAAGTGACTTGCCCAGAATCACACAGCTGGGAGATGGCAGAGCCAGGATTGGAATCCAGTCCTGTCTGACTGCAAGCACATGAGGTTCCAGCTACCTTTCCAGGGGCCGCTGCTACGGAGGATAGGGAGAGCCACTGCTGCTTTGCTTTGTGGGAAGAGGATGGAGAATTTTTTTAGGCATGCAAAGAATTCATCTCCTAATTGCAATTTTCCCCTCGAAGACGGAGATTCCTTAACCTGAGTTCTCTCTGCCTTCGCCCCAGCTCAGCTGCTCGGATCATCCTTCTGGAGAAACCAACGCTGCATGTTTGTGTTCTCAAATAGGTCTGTTTTGTTTTGTTTTATGCAGCAGGCAAGGACGGGGACCTCATGGCAAGGATCTCTGCTTTGAGGCCAGCCTGAGCAGAAAGATCAAGGCGGGAAAAGGTGGCCTTGCATACAGGTGACCAGGAACAGAGCAGACCTGGGCTGTCCATCCAGTGCCGCAGCCGCCAGCTGCCGAGCACTGACACGTTGCCAGTCCACGTGGGGCTGCGCTGTTAGTGTAACGTGCACACCAGGTTTCCGAGACTGAGTATGAAAAAGAGAATGTCAGATATCTCATCCATAATTTCTTCATATTGACTCTATGCTGAAAGGATTATAGGTTGGATACATTGCGTGAAATAAAGTATATTATTAAGATGAATTCCACCTGCTTCTTTCACAGTTTTAGTGTAGCTGCCGATAAATTTTAAACGACATTTGAGGCTCACATGACATTTCTGCTGGACAGACTGGACAACAGGATAAACCTACCGGAGGGAATTAGTGTGACCACGACCCGAACTTTCTAAGGCTTATAGAGTTACCGCCGTAGGAAGAGAAAATTTCACAAGGAGGAACCCTGAGGATGGAATAGGGTGTTTTTATGAAACCGTTAAATATCCAGACGAAGTGGTAAATCTATAAGGCTCATAAGTCGGTGATTAAAAGTCTGTAGCAAGCTAGAATGAAATGCATGATTAACTTTGGAAGCTAATTAAAGCTGTAAAATAATTGGATTGATGGGGTGGCCTTGGAACATGTCTGGTACTGGCCCCCATGGCCTGGGGAGTTTGGCAGATGGGAGGTACTGGCAGGAGCTGAGGGCAGGAGGGGAGAGAGGCCAAGTGGTCGCTTCTCTTGGCCCCGCCCTCCTGGCTGTGGGTTGGTGTGGCTGCATCTCCCCCAAGGCCACAGCTCCTGACAGATGGTCACTCCTAGAGCCACAGCCCGTTCTCAGGACCAACCCCTGCCCCAGCCCCAGGAAGCTCCACCAAGGCTGGCCCTTTCTCTAAAGCCTGCCCGCTCCTGCCAACACACTTCCCTCTGCCCTCTTTGCCGATCCCTCCGGAATGGTACTGACCAGTCCCTGCCCCGCCCCCACCCATCTGCCCCTGGAGGCAGAGCAGGAAATAAAAGGACAGATCTCACCTCGGGGTCAATTCAGCCATGCCCTAAATAGCTGGGAGAGAAACCAGACGGAGGCAAACCAGGACGCCGCCAAGCACGAACTTAGGAGCAACCAGAGAGAGCCCTGAGCAGAGTCCAGGAGGTAGGGGGCATGGAAGGCGCACAGAAAAGGAGAGGGGACCAGAGCAAGTTTTGCAGCCCAGCAGATCCAGGTCTCAACTTCACTCTCCCGTGGCCACTCGTGTGACCGTTTGCACATTTCCCAACCGCCCTGGCCTCCTTTTCCTCATTTGTAAGATGGGCAACGTCCACCCGACACGTGACTGAGAGGGCCAGCCCAATGCATGCCTGGCACGGCGAAGAGAGATTGCCAATATCCAATTTATGGTTTCTTGGTGCCGATAGACAGGTAGCACAAGCCTGGGGGAACATCAGCCCTGACATGAATCCTGGGAGTCAGGAGAAGCAGCCGACACCAGCTCCCTCATCCTCAGCGACCTCCCCTCCCCACCCAGCCGTCCATTCTGGAGTAGAGGTGAGCTGTCAAGAGTCGTCCCCAGCCCTCCTCACTGATAACTAAGAGTGTCAATCATGCTCGGTGACTGCCCGAGCAGAGGGAAGCCGCAGCTGCTGGGATGGGTGTCCTGTAGGAGCCTTCCCTGCCCCCACCACTGGGCAGGAGACCATCGGGTGAATTCTTCTCCCTGCGCCTGTGCTCTGCCCCCATCTGCCTAGTCCACTCTATCCCACGGCATCCTGTAATTTCCTGCCTCTCACTCGACACCCGTATTTTTCATCCCCCTAACCTTCCCTGAGCCCACTGCACCCTGCACTCCGTGAGCAGCTCGTGTCCCCAGTTCTCAACTCATCCACATGCTCCCAGGACCTTCCCTTAACTGGCATTCAGTCGTCTCTTTCCTGAGGTCACCATTCCCCTCCAGCCACGCCAAGTGGTGGCTTCAAGGTCTCGGCAACGCCTTCTCTTGGGCTTGCGACCTGGATTGCACCATCTCCGCCTCGACTCAGCCAGCCCAGCATCCCTCCACGCCTCCTGATTGACCTGACAAGCTCTCCCGCACCTGGTCTTCGCCAAACCAGGAGTGGAAAGCAGGACCACTGAGAATGGGTTGACAGCAGGCAAGGTCTGAGAGCCCTCCCTTCCCCCATTGCCCGCTGATCGCTTGGTTAACTGCAGCATCGACACACCGCCCCGCCTCCCATCACCCTATCTCCTCACGTCCTTGAACCCCTCGCCACTAGTGGTCTCCCCCACCTCGTCTTTCATTCATCACAGATGGCTTTACCTCCTACTTCACAGAGAAGAGAGAAACCTTGAGCTGGGACCCCCTCCAGCTCCCTGATGCAAAAGTACATCTCCACCTCCGTCTCCACCCCCTCCTCCTTCCTTCCTGTGACACTGGGACTTACTCCCAGGAGTCGTCTTTCCACCCTCCTCCACCTTCCACCTGGGCCCTCTGCCCTACAGCTTACATCACCCGATCTCCCTCTCTCCTCTGTGCCTTCAACCTTTCTCTTCACACTCCCTCCTAGATGCTCTTAATCAGCGGAAGACCATTCTCACATTTCTCCAATCTTGAAAACAAAACACCCAGCAGACGCTCCAGCTCCAGCCCCGTCTTCTGCTTGCTGCCCTGTCCACCTCTCCGGCCACCTCTCAGGTCTCTTTCTCCCCTCCTTCTCTCTCCCTTCATCGCCCCCCAACTTCGCCAAGCTCCCTTCCAGCCCAGCGCTTTCACCTTTGCATTTTCCTCCACCTGAAGGCTCCTCTCCCTGCTTCTTCACCTAGTTCGAGCCCAGCTCTGACTGCTGCCTTCCCCTCCTTCTGGGCCAGGTCGCCTGTCCCTCTGTGTCTCTCCATCAAAATGGGGTGAAGCTGGACTGCCTGCTCTGCTGGGCCCCGGTTCCTCCAGCCTTCCAGGGCCCATCTAGTCCTTCAATATCCAAAATGGCTCCAGCCCCAGCCCAGCCCAAATGACCCTAGGAGGGTCACATGACTGGAGGCTCTCTGGGCAACCGACCCCTATTTGCTTCCTAAGTGAACGGATGCTTTAGGCCGGCTCAGTGCAGCCCACCGAGACTATTAGAAAAGCAATCCCAAGCCCATGCCTTTGGAATGACAGATGATCAGCCACATCCTCCCCTAGGCAGGGAAACAGATCTGGCAGGCTGTGTGGCTGAATCCCACCAGCATCAATCAATGTCATCAGCTCACGTTTCTCATGAGATTCAGGGTCTCTAAACAGTCTCACTGAATCTCATTTTAAATCAGGGTACACAGACTTACTACAAACAGAGACTTAAAATTCATAAACTGCATAATTCTTCCCTCTCCTGAAGTCTTGGTGCGATGCTTGAAAACAGAATCTGACCTAGAATGCTGACATGCCCATCTGCAAACCCCCAGCCTCGCTCCCTCTGAGCAGGCTCAACCCTCTTTCCTGGTGGCAAGGAGAGAGAGAGAGTTGTCAAGGCAGATGAATTTCTGGCAACTCCATGCTCTTCTGGGTCTGGGGTCCCTGCATGCAGCAAAAGCAAGCAGGACAGTTGTATTCCCAGGGCACCCAGGATGGGACGATGCGATAGATTCTATCCCATTGGCAGGAGAACGACGTCAGGAAGGCACGATGGCCGAAGCGCTCTCCCACAAGAAGGCTGATGCGTTGTCTCTATTCCCAGCCAGCTCCCTGTTCCATGATCCCAACCACAGTCCTATGGAAACTCCTCCATCTCACCCCAGGCTCTCCCTCCCTCTCAGGATCAAAACCACTCAGTCTCTTCCCCTTTGTCACTTCTAGGTGTCCAAATATCGTCGTGACCAACGCATGTGTTTGTTAATCAAAGTAAATTTGTCTTATTCTATGGAATCAATGTATTTTGTCTTAGCCAACAGATTTTAACACTAAAAATATTTTCAACTATGCATGAACACATTCCAAATCTCAGAATCATAAATGTGACTCATTTTATAGAGCACATCTCTCTCCTGGTTAGTATTACCTGTGTAACAAGAGGCTGTGGTTGAAGCTGGCAGTGGGATGGGGTGGAGTTGGAGGGTGGGAGGGCGGGAGAAGAACCTTTTGCCATATTGGGCTTCCCTCCACCCTGAGGTGGCCCTTGACCTCTGCAGATCTTCTGTGAGCTTCACGGAGCCCTGACTAACTCAAAACCATTCTGCCACTTATTTTTAATCAACAGGAACAAAACATAGGACAAGCATCTGTTGATAATTTTTTTTTTATATCAGAGAATGTATTAGTTTGCTTGGGCCGCCATAACAAAACACCACAGACGGGGGACTTAATCAACAGAAATTTATTTTCTCACAGTTCTGGAGGCTGGCAGTCCAGATCAAGGTGCCAGAAAGACTGGTTTCTTCGGAGGCCTCTCTCCTTGGCTTGTAGATGGCCGTCTTCTCACTGTGTCCTCACGTGGTCATCCCGCTGTGCAGGCGTCCCTGGTAACTCTCTGTGTGTCCAGATTTCCTCTTCTTATAAGGACACCAATCAAACGAGATTAGAAGACACTCTAACAGACTCATTTTAACTTAATTAGCCCCTGAAAGACCCTATGTCCAAATACAGTCACATTCTGAGGTGCTGGGGGTCAGGACTTCAATATGGGAATTTGGGGGGCAGGACACAACTCAGCCCGTATCATATATGATGACATTCTCGATCATGGCTTCAAATACTGGTTGTGCCACTTTCCAATTGCATTTCCAAGGGAAGATTTCTCAGTGTCCCTGAGCCTCAAATCCCAGCGTAGGTAATGGTCACCATCCCTCAGGGCACAGGGAAGGATTAAACGAGATAATGTGGGCAGAGTGTCCAGCGTGGTGGGTGACACAGAACAGGTACTCAGGGAGTATAAGTTCTCTTCCTTTTGACCCTTTGCCCCCTTCTCTGTACCTAAAGACAGGAGCCCTGCCTTGATCGCTCATAAAGGGGAGCAAGTGTTCACTGTACTGATAATGACAGGTTGCCATGGCACCCACTCTGTCCTCCAGATCTCTTGGTAACCAGTGACCCCATCAGCTTCACTGAGGTTTCTGGTCCAGAACTGTGGAAGCTCAGAGGCAAGTTGCTACACTTTATTATGACAGAAACCTACATTGACATTCTTGGGTGTAAAGAGCAAAACACAGGCATTATTAATGTCTTGTTACAAAACGGTTGATAGTAAAACTTCTTGCCTACTCAGAAGTCACTGAAGGGTTACAGAGATAGCTTCTAGCTGTGTTTTTGCTTTCCCATTTCTCAGTTACTATTTTTAAGGTGACTTTTCTATGTTTTCACTTTTTTTCTTCTTTGCTAAGTATATTTCCGTAATTAACATATTTTCACTTAGCAGATTTATTTTTATCATCATTATTTATGTCCCTCTCTTCTGTTTTCATAAACTGAGAAATGAGATTTGTTTTTCCAACTGCTTAAAAATTACTTTAAAACTTCATTTCAATCAGAATTTTTTTTCTCATTTTTGCCCTATTTTCTCCATCCTCCTGCTTTGTTTTCAGTTTACTTTAAATGGAGGACGACTTTGAGGAAAATCAAAATATTGTTTTACAAATAACAGTTTCTCCTCTACTCTCAGCCCATGAATGGAGCTATAGATGAAGGTCTGTCTGCCTCTCAGACTCTCCTTACTCCATTTGATGTAGTCAATCTTATTGCCACCTTTTAATAAATCCATTCTTCCTGGGCACCAAAGAGCTTCATTAGTTGAATGTGTTTCTTTTTAAATGTCTCACCTGGAAGTGCTGTAGCCTTCTTGTTCTTGCATATGTGGATCCAATTCCAGTAATGGCTAACTGGATACACATGCTCAGTGACCGCTTTCCAACGACACCCACAAAAGACTCACCAGTAAGATCTTGTCAAATTCCTGTGGAATTGACGCCAGAGGACAACAGAAGCCTTTCTCCATCCTGGGGCTCCAGTTGTCTACAAAATGCCTCACTCTCTAAATTAAACTGATATTTTTCTTTCCTGCAGACTCCATCAATAATCCATTCTGCTTTCGTGGTCATAGATTGCCAACTTTTGAAGGGATACAGCACCTTACTTTAAAAATTTAAAAACTCAGCTTGGAAATGCAAATCTCTCTGCAGGGCTGAGTGAATCCAGCGAGGTAAACCAGAGAACTGAAAAACAGGCTGATGGGAGTTTTGCCCAGTATTTGAATAATTCTGTGTCTGCTGCTCAAGTAGAATTCGGGAGATGTGGTACCAAGTTCATAGGTAGTTTATCTCCTGCTACTCATAGACACAATGGAAGCGAACATTCGGGATGCCCATTGGGGGTCTCTACAAACCACATGCCAATGACTTGCAATCCAGTTTTGACAGTCAAATGTACTAAGTGAATGAATGAATTGCATGCCAGAATAAGAATAATTTTATTCCTCTATCCATGTAAGCCTGGGCCTCCATTTGCAGTCTAATCTTCTCCCTCTTTGAAAAATGAAGAAACTGCGACCCAAAGAGGTGATTTGACTTGGCTGATATCCCACTGTAGCCTGACTCTCTTTCTGATCCCTGGTTTTCTTTTTTCAACAACTCCATTTCTTTCTGAATTGCATTACACGGTGGAGGGAGTGCTAACCAGAACACGTACACCTGGCTTTCTTACCAAGTGACTTAACTAGGACAGAGACGCTAACTCCATCTGTACCAACTCTTTCCTCATCCACGCTGTGGGAAAAGAATGCCTCCTGTACCACATACCTCACTAGAGATGGGGAGAAGGGTTCCTCAGATGAGACTGTGGGTAGGATTTGAAAAAGTAACCCGACATTAAATACCAGTGACTAACATTATTTTAGTAGCATTTTCTTCTTTTGTGTCAACTGAAAGCTACTTAAGATGATATTTCTTTCATCATTTTGGTACAATTGGATATTTATTAGGAAAACTTCCTCCTGGATATCTCTGAATTCTTTGTTTTATGTTAAAAAGCTTGCATGATGGAAAGAATGTGGATTGACCAGGGAGTATTAAATTCTACATGATATTGTACCATAACCTGGCATACCAGAAAAACTACAAAACAAAAAATGTGTGTGGCCATGACACCACCCCAACCTCAGTGGCCAGCCACAGAAACATTAGGAATCTTGGAGGAAGTCACACTTTGGTTACAGGCAACCACAGGGAACTTGCTGTCACAAGTGGCCTCGTGGTTGTATTACATCGGGTCAGTGAGTCATCCTCCAAAACCTTTGTTCTCCTTTGAGTGCATGTGAGATGAGATTATCTATTTATGCATTATTCTTAAAATTCTAGAACGGAGCCCATAAGAGGCATTTTCTTTACTTCACTCCTGAGCTTTCGGATTCTTTTGTCTTAGCTCATTGCTGCCAGCTTGTTAGTTCAGAAAGCCTAAATTCTTCCATGAGAATTACATGGCCCCTATGCCCATTTCTCACCCATCGGATTGGCAGAAATTCACAAGGTTGACAATACACTCTGTTGGCAAAGTTATAGGAAACAGCCATTCTCATCCATTGCTTGGGGGAATGCAAACATGGCATGACCCCTATGAAAAGGAAGAAATATGTGTACGTGTATTCTTAGATTTTCAGCTGAAAAGGGCCAGGGGTCAAGAGGCAAAGACATCCCAATGGGAATTTATGCACCTGATGCTCAGATCTTGGTCTCTAATACCATCCTCCATTAAAAGAAATCAGAATTCTCAAAAAAATGGATGATTCCAGAGCTGTAGTAGGGTAGGTCCAAGATAAGCCTGGAATATCTTCCTATACATACACTAAGGAAATGCTTAAAGAAGAAACGATGGAGACTTGTTACAAGGATACAAGAGCCAGCTTGAAGGGGTTCCCACTGGTCAAATCTGGGACAATTTTAGTACCAAAATACTTAAGTACAGTAAAGAATTATAAACCATTGAAGGACACAAGAATTCATACTGATGTGTGTGTGTGAGAGAGACAGAGACAGAGAGACAGACACAGACAGCAAGAAAGAGATTACACAAGATGGGAGCTCTCTTGCTCACAGGAAAATGCTGAGACCCAGTTGGCGACTGTGGAGGGAAAGCTGGATTGAAAAATCATCGTTTTGCAATCATCACGGTAAAGATTGGATCAGACAAGAATCAACAATGGATGGTAACCCCAGGGCAAATTTTTCATGAGGAGCAGGATATTTTGTGGATATCGACAAACTGGTTTTAAAGTTTGTGTAGAAATTCAAAAGACACAGAGAGCCAACACAATACTGAAGAAGAACAACAAAGTTGAAGGACTGACATTATCCGACCTCAAAACTTACTATAAAGCTACACTAATCAAGACAGTGTGGTATTGGTGACAGAATAAACAAACAGATCAATGCAACAGAATAGAGAGCCCAGAAATAGACCAACATAAATATAGGTAACTGACCTTTTTTTTTTTTCTGGTGAGGAAGATTGTCCCTGAGCTAACATCCATTGCCAATCTTCTTCCATTTTGTATGTGGGATGCCACCACAACATAGCTTGATGAGCAGTGTGTAGGTCCACACTGGGGATCTGAATCCATGAACCCTGGGCCACCAAAGCAGAGTGCGCAAACCCAACTACTACGCCACCAGGCTGGCACCTATAGGTAACTGATCTTTGACAAAGAACAAAGGCAATTCAATGGAGTAAAGATAGTCTTTTCAACAAACCATGCTGGAACAACTGGGCATCATATACAAAATAATGAATCTAGACACAGATCTTGTGCCAAAATGGATCATAGACCTAAATGTAAAATGGAAAACTATAAAACTTCTGAAAGATAACGTAGGGGGAAATCTAGGTGACCTTGGGTTGGATGATGAGTTTTTAGATACAACACCAAAAGCTTGATCCGTGAAAAAAAATTGATGTTTTACTTTAAAATTAAAAACTTCCACTCTGTGAGAGGCTGTTAAGAGAATGGAAATAAAAGCCACAGACTGGTAGAAAATCTTTGCAGCACACATATCTGATAAAGGTCTGGTATCCAAAATGTACAAAGAACTTTTAAAATTCAGTGATAAGGAAAAAAAAAACAATTAAAAAATGGGCAAGGGGCTGACCTCATGGCCTAGTGGTTAGGTTTGGTGCACTGCGCTGCCATGGCCCGGGATTGGTTCCTGGGTGCAGACCTACACCACTTGTCAGCAGCCATGCTGTGGTGGCGCCCCACATACAAAATAGAGGAAGATTGGCACAGATGTTAGCTCAGGGCCAATCTTCCTCAAGCAAAAAGAGGAAGGTTGGCAACAGATGTTAGCTCAGGGGGACTCTTCCTCTGCAAAAAAAGATGGGCAAAAGATCTAAACAGATACCTCACCAAAATAGTATAAAGATAGTAAATAAGGATATGAAAGTATGCTCGACATCATACATCATTAGGGAATTGCAAATTAAAACAATGAGATACCACTATGTACCTACTAGTATGACTATAATCCAAAAACCTGACAACACCAAATGCTAGTGAGGATGTGGAGCAACCAAAATTCTCATTTATTCCAGATGGGAATACAAAATGGTGCAGCCACTTTGGAAGACAGTGTGAGAGTTTCTAACAAAGTTAAACATACTCTTACCGTGTGGTCCAGCAATCACTCTCCCAGGTATTTCACTCAGTTGAAAAACATATAAATGTAAAAATCTGCACACAAATTTTTTTAGTAGCTTTACCCATAGTCACTAAAAACTGGAAGCAACTGAGATGCCCTTTGACAGATGAATGGCTAGCCAATCTGTGCTACATCCACACGATGGAATATTACTCAGCAACAAAAGAAATGTGCTAACAAGGCACAGAAAGAGATGGAGGAACCTTAAATATGTATTTCTAAGTAAAAGAAGGAAGTCTGAAAAGGCTACATAGCGTAGGATTCCCACTATATGACATTCTGGAAAAGGCAAAACTATAGACACAGTAAAAAGATCAGCAGTTCCCAGGGGTGGGAGAATAAATAGGTGCAGCGTAGGATATTTGGGGGTAGTAGAACTACCTGGGTGACATGTGACATTACGCATTTGTCAAAACCTATAAACCTGTACAACACAAAGAGTGAGCCTTAATGTAAACTACGGACATTAATTAATAATGTACCAGTAATTGAATGTGATTGTAATGTAATGTAATTGAAATGTTAATTTTAACAAATACGCCACACTGATATAAGATGCTAAGAACAAGGCAAACTCTGTTGGGGGTTGCGTAGGGGGGATGGGAATTCTGTACTAGCTGCCCAATGTTCCTATAAATCTAAATTTATTCTAAAAAATAAAGTGTATTGATTTTTAAAAAAGATTTAAAAAATCAGTCTCACAGTAGGTAATCTGTGCAGCCACAATGTCACTTTATTAATTTACAATGATGAATAGTTATTAAATTGGACAATATAATCATGAAATAAATATAAGGAATATTTTCTCTCTCTAGGTAGATCTGCATAATAAATTAATTAGCATAAAAAGAAAGGGAGGAAGGAAGAGAGAAGAAGGGAAGGAGGGAGGGAAGAAGGAAGGAAGGATGGGAGGGGCAGAAGGAAAAAAGGAAAGGAGATAGGGAGGGAGGGAAGAAGGAAGAGAGGGAGAGAGGACGGGAGAGGGGAGGGAGGGAGGAATGGAGAGGATGGGAGAGGGGAGAGAGGGAGGGAGGAAGGGAGAGAGGATGGGAGAGGAGAGGGAGGGTAGGAGGAAGGGAGAGAGGTAGTGCCTGGGACAGTCTGAAAACCCTCCTCCAACTGCCTCGACAAGCCATGTCCAGGCCAGTCTGAGGTCATTTAGCCCAGAAACTACTCTGTGAAATAAAGCCCAGTGACATGAAGGGGCACATATTCCTGGTGTCTTAATGAACTTCTGTGATAAACCCAAGGGCCACCGTAGAAAGTGGGCGTGAACCAGGAGCAAGACATTCTCTCATGTGGGGTTTTCCCGCCCTGAGGTCGTAGACCCTGAAGTTCACAGAGAGCAAGAACACGTTAAAAACTTCATTCCAAAACGTGTGCCTGTGTGAACGTGCCTTTGTCTGAAGAGAGTGTCTACAGCTCCCTTCAGATTTTCGCAGGGGTTCCTAACGCTCCCACATTTTCCTCTGCTTCATTCTTGAACGTGTAGGTAAACGATCAAATCTCTTACTCGGAGACCTGTTCCATAAGGACATCAATTCACGGAAACTGTGCCTGGGTGAGCAAGAGCATTCAATGGAAGCACAGGAAGGGATCAAAGATTTTTCTGGGCCTTTTGCTGTATTCAACAAAGAAATCTGGGGGCACTTAAATAATTCTTTAGTAAAGAAAATGTGGGAGTTTTTTGTGGGGGTTTCTGCTAAGAAGTGCCAGCACGTTATACAACACACATTATCCCACTTGTGTGCAGGTTTTAGCCAGCCCTGGTGGTCTAGGGGTTAAGATTCAGCGCTCTCACTGCCAAGGCGTGGGTTCATGATGGGACCACTCTCCCCGTCTGTTGGTTGTCACACTGTGGTGGCTGTGTGTTGCTGTGATGCTGAAAGCTATGTTACTGGGATTTCAAATACCAGCAGGGTCACCCATGGTGGACAGGTTTCAGCAGAGCTTCCAGACTAGGAAGAAGGACCCGGCCACTCACTTCCAAAATCGTTGGCCATGAAAACCCTATGAACAGCAGTGGAGCATCGTCTGGTACAGCACCCCAAGGTGGGAAGATGCTATGAAAGACGAGGCAGAGCTCCATTCTGCTGTCCATAGGTTTGAATCCACCCTATGTCACTAACAGCAAGAACAAAAAATGCAGGTTTTACCATATACACACTCTGTCATGGACACCTTTTTGGAGAACAAAGAGTCGATGTTCTGAACTCACCTTTTCTCATCTTTAATTCCTGCTAAGAATGAAAACTTTGGAGATGATAGTTCTGAAGTTGAAATCAAGTTATTTTTAGGAATTGGGTTACAGACTTTTTTATCTGGGATGTTTCCTGAAAATTATAGGGTTTTACTCTCTAAAAGATCTTCGGGAAGCCACGCTTTTCTCGAAATGTATACGTTTCATAAAAGGGATGAATCATCTTCTAGTCAAAGGTATACGTTGTCTACAAAATCATAGCAAAGAATTGTCTAGACATGGGGAGCCTCCTTCCCTGGCTCGGAGATCTCAAGGGTTCTGGTCTGGTTATTTCTTCAGCTTTGCTGACATGCATCGACTTTGCTCCTTGTCTGCACACTCAGCCTGTGGAGCAGGCTTTCTTCCTTAGTTGAACACATGCCAAGCGTGACTGATTAACAGAATCTTAACAGGATTTACTCCCAATCGTATCTCGCATTTGCTCCCAGAACTTCAATATGATAACAAGGATATTTGCTTTGCATAGTTATTTGTATAGCCAATGATTAACTCCATGCTGCATAAGAAAAGTGCTTGTCAGAATCAGGGTTGGCCCTCACACTTTGAAGGTGGAAGCCGTCTGATAACCTTCCTCCAACAAATCCAGGGAATTCAGGATTTAGATGCTCTTGGTCAAAGGTGGACCAAGCCCTTCTATTCAGTATCCATTGCTGTGTAACAAGCGATCATACATTTAACATCTCAAAAAAAAAAAAACCATACATTTGTTATCTCACAGAGTCTATGGGTCAGGAGTCTGAACGCAGCTTAACTGGGTCCTCTGCTCAGGGTCTCTCAAGGCTGCAATCAAGGTGTCAGGCCGGGCTGGGGTCTCATCTGATGGCTTGACTGAGGAAGGATCTCCTCCCATGGTCACACGGTTGTTGGCAGGAATCAGTTCCTTGCAGACTGTTGGATTCTTGGTTTCCTTCTGGCTGTTGAGCAGAGGTAGCCCTCAGATCCTTGCCACATAGGTCTCTCTGTATGGTTCTTCCTCAAAGGCAACAAGGGAGAGTAAACACAGAGCAAATCTGTTAGCATGACAAAAGTTACAGTCCCTTGCAACCTAATTGCAGAAACAGCATCCCATCCTTATAAACATAGTCTGTTGGCTATACACAAGTCACTAGGTCCAGCCCACACTCAAGAGGAAGGAATTACATGAGAGTGCAAGTATGAGGAGGTGGGATCATCCTGGGTCACCTGAATCACGCTCTCCAAAATTGCGTCTATTTACAGAGAACCTGTGAGTTTCAAAGTTCTTAAAGCTTGACGTTTAGACCACGATGGCTCTGTCCAACGCCAGGATGCAAGAAATTGCAATAAGCGCTGAGGCAGCCACGGAAATCAGCTGCTGACATCTCCTACCACCGGGGGCATAGTTGACTGACAGCCCCAGATGCCACCTCTCTGGATCCACTGCCACGTTCTTGTAGAGGACACGCTTCCTGCAGGCTGATCCCACTCAAGGCCTGATCACTGTGGGGCTACAAACTCAAGGCCATTCCTACCAGATTTGCAACTCTTACCACAGGTGACTTCTGGTTCAAAGACTCCCTGTCAGCCCGGCCAAACCATTCTTGGAATGGCACTGCAGTCTGAGACGACTGCTTCCTTCCTTGTCTCTTTCCATGGAGGTAGGATCTCCATAGTGGTCCACAGCTCTCCCTGCCTCCCTCGGTCCCTCCCCTTTATCCTTCACAGCGTTACCCCACGATGAATCCTTTGCATGTCTAATCCCACCTTGGCATTAGCCTCTTGGATGACTCAGTCTAACACAAAGATCCGAGAGAGAAAGAAAGAAGACCAGTTTTAAGATTTAGGGGCCAGAACAACTGAAGCTTGATGCAATCTTACTGGGTATTGTGCCGAGGGAAGAGGAATTCTATCCACTTAGTCTAGCAGATTCCCTTCAATCTATGGAAACCCTGGACTTTGCCTTCATTGACCACAACGAGTGGAGCCCAGGGAGAGCTGAGGGGCAGAACCCCTTCTCCATGGGGTTGTCTGCACATGTTTCCTGGCTAGCCAAGGAGGGCAGGGCAAGCACTTCACCACAGGGCTACCACACTTTACGTATCAGAACAATCTTGCTTCAGGCCCCTTCCTAGTCCTTGAACCCCCCTCCAGCTCCCCAGTCAACACAGCCACAACCAGATAGAGCTGCCTTCTCCTCGTTCTGTGGCGACCCTGGGTAGCTCTCCGTCCCAGGTGCAATGACTCCACAGCTGGCACACCCATCTTCAGTGGGCCATGAAGTGATAGGGCCAGTCTGGAATAGCTGCCATCCTGGCCAGCAGTGGGGGAGGACTCTGAGCCAAGGCCATATCCAAAATCCTGTTCCACTGACTCAGGTCCGGAACCCACTCAGGATGAAAGGGCCCCTGTATGAGCCACATCAGGGACAGCAAGCCCTTGGCACGGTATTTGGGGTTTCATTATAAGGGTGACTTTGTACCCCAAGCTTGTGCAAACTGGGCATACTGGTTTCAATGGCATTCTTTGACTTTTGCCTAATAGATAAGTCTCCAGGCTTAACAACAGAGCTCTCCATCTTATTCGTATTCATCTCTGACTGCATGCTGGAAGGACATACGGCCAGTGTTCTTCCACGCTACCTGCTACCCATCCTCCTAACGAAAGACTACTTGGGTGTTGAAGTGTTGGAGTACTTGGGTTATGGACTCCCGCTCTGACCTCTAGCCCTCAGCTTTAATCCAAACCAGGGCTCTCAGACCAAGTGTCTAAGATGCCTGACTTGACCTCTTCGTAATTCCGCAGTTAAAAGTAATTTTTTCAGCCCAACTCAGAATGGAAATAAACAAGAACTCCTAATATATTGCATGTTTAAACAATTGGAAAAGTAAATGATATTCACCTATTACAAAACAACAGGGGAAAGAAAAACCCGTCTAAGAATTTCAAATGAATTGGCTAACGAGGCGTCGGCCCTTCCATTTGGGCTTTATTTATCAGGAATATAAACTACCCTATGAAACCTAAGTAAGAATTCTGAATAAATTCGTGAAGGCATTCAACAAACGTTTATCGATACTTATGTTCCAGGCTCTGGTCTAGGTACCGTGGAACCAGTGGTAGGAAAAGAAGAAAGAAAAATTTAAAAATCCTAGAAGCCTAGAGCCACAGAAATCCCAGGGGCAAAGCTGAACCCCCGTCTAGCTCTCCGGTCAACACAGCCACAACTAGATGGAGCTGCCTTCTCCTTGTTCTGTGGAGACCCTGGTAGCTCTCCGTCCCAGGCGCAACGACTTGATGTGGACAGAGTTGGGAAGCTCAAGTTATATTCAGGAATTTCAAAAGGACTTGTTAATATACATTAATATTTCCTTAAATATACTTTTAGATTGGCAGTAAGGTATTTCTGATGATGCAAGAGACTTCCACATATGACATAGAGTAGGAGGGGTCTGCCTCACTCATATCTATATCTCCTGTTAGATATTCTAGGCAAAATTACTCTTCCACCTACTCCACAGGTTTTTTTTTTTTTCCCAATGAAACAAGTAAGGCTGAAAATATCGGAAGAGTGGAAGGAATCGCTCACACTGTCTTTTCAAAGCCCAGTCGAGTCACTCAGCAGCTTGCTGTGCTGATGAAAATCCAGGCTGATTCCTTTCACGTATGACACCGTGGCGGAGACCGTGGGCCACCCACCTGGTGTCTCTTCCTGCCCCTCTCTCTGCGTGCCTCCACCACGGAGGTTATAAGCAGGGCTGGCTTCATGGACCTGTGATCACACAGGTGCCCTGAGAAGGGGGCCCCACCTGGGGTTTAATTCTGTGTGCTTATTATCTTAAAATTGTTAATAACTTTCTTTTTGAATTTGTGTTCTGTGAAAGAAGTTCAACGGGACATGGGAGCATGCGCTGGGAGCTTAGATTCTGGGCTCACCTCCCCTACCTTCCGCACCCCACCCCTCCCCACAACGAGTTCTCAGCCACCTTCTCCCCCCACCCAGCAACTGCAACTGGAGACCTGGGCAGGCGTGGGAAAGGCCAGCAGGTGCACCTCATACATGGAGTCAGGGGACAGGACCCAGGCACCAGTGAGTGTCTGCACTTACTTCAGGAGCATCCCTATCTCTGACATTAGATAGCAGATAAAAAACACCAAGGCAGGTAGAGAGACCACATGAAAAAAGAAAAGATTTTCCCTTGCTTTTTGAACAAGAAGCTCTGGATTTTTATTTGGCAGGGGGCCCTGCAAATTATGTACCCAGCCCTGGCCATTAGTGCCCAAAACTCTATTTCCTAGCCTCCTGACACTGGCCTGTGGAACAGATCTGGCCGACATGGCCAACTTGCAGAACGTGGAAATGTTTGTCTTATTCAGTGTTAATTTCCCTGTATAGAACAAAAAGCAGGTGTTCAATAAAATTTGATAGAGTTAACTAATTACTGCACATTATGTATTTGTGTGCTTGCTAATCGTATTACTCAAGGGCTTGCACCCTTTTGCTATTTGATCTGTCCTGTGGTGAGAATGACATGTTTTCTTCCAGCAGAGCTGTCACCAGGTTCTCCTTTTAATTCTCATAACGCTTTCTATAGCAGACAGCTGTGTCCAGTACATGAAGGTTTATATGACAGATGTTTTGGGACTGTACCTTTTATTAATATAAAAATCTCTTTATTTTTTAATGATTTTTGCCTCAAATTCTACTCTGATGCTAATATTGCTCCTTATTTTTACATATATATGTGTCCCCATGTATCATGTATCTTTGGCCATTTTCTACCGGAACTTCTTTGACCTTTTCATGGATTCCTCATCAATATCATGTAGCCAAATTTTTATTTTTTTGTGACCAATGTGAAAACTCTTTGTCTTTCGACAAGGCAATTTATTCAATTGGCATTTATTACAGAGTTTGTGTGTGTGTGTGTTTCCTATTTGCTGGATTTTTTTTAATTGTGTTTTTCAATTCCTGACCTGGTGAATTGTTCAAGTTTTTTGATATGCAGCTTTGCTTGTCTTTTCTATAGTTTAAGAAAGTGGGAATTCCTGCATGCGTTCTCTTGACATTTTTCCTTTACAAATACGTATATAAAGACTATATTTTTCTTCTAATGTGAAGAATTAAATATTAATAATTTCCTCTCTTCAAAAGATAAGATCTTTCTCATGCTTTTGAGTCCTCATTTTCCCCTCCCCCCACACTCCTTGCCCACCCCACCCTCAGGTTCTATGGAAATCACCTGATTTTTACTTCAAGACTGACGTTTCTTTATGAAGTAGACTTTCTTAAAAATTGCCTTAACTGTCGTCACTACCTTATCAAAAAACTTTTAGATACTAATCAACGAGATAAGCTTCCTTGTTTACGCTGTTTCTTTTATAGTCTATCCCCTCTCTCGTGACATTTTTATTCTGATTTGTTTTTCGTCCTGCTTTCTTACTTCCCTGAATAATCTTTTTATAATGAGCCACTGTGGTATATTTTCTGAGTCCTCAAATATTTTAAAATAACTGGGCCTTCCTAGTGAGCAATAATGAGTATGGGAATAAAAGTCCAGAGTCATAATTTTTTCCTTGGAACCCTCTAAAAATCTGTGTTTTCATTTTGTATTGCAATTGAGAAGCTGAACAAAAACCTTATATTTTTTCATTCTAAATAATCTCTTTTTTTCCCTTAGCGAAATCAAGTAGGATCGTCTGTATTAGAAACACACATATGACACCAAGATATGGCCAAGTGGACAGCTTCTTTCAACAGTCCTAAGAGAGGAGCTTCTATTTGGGCATTGCATCTCCTGGGTCTGTCTTCTATATTATTTTAGCCTTTCTTTGATAAATTTTTTGGTTTTTTAAAATCTTTTCTCTTTTATGTCTTAAGAGAATTTCTCCACTCATTCTTCTGAATCATTAATTTGGTTTTGAACAGTACCCACCCTACCCTACCATCTGTTGAGACTTACTCCTGCTTGTGGTACCTCACCTTCATCGGAGGAGGATGATGTTCATGATTGGCAATCTTAGGCCTATGATCTATCATTGTTTTCTCTCTTCATCAATGGAAGACTAAATTGATGCATATCGATCACCAGTGTAGACCTTATCTGCAGTTTTACAGATCAATGCGCAGTCTTACCTTGCAGGGAGGCAGGTGGCTCAGGGCTCCACCTCTGGCGATTCCCTTAATGTGATGAGTTGGAAGAGATAGGCCAAGAGAAAGCTTACCTTTCTGAAGGTACAGGTGGACTGAGGAGAGAATACTGGAACGTGCCACTGTGGAATAATAACACAGTGTGTTCAGGGGCAGTTGGGTGTCAAGGTCCCAGCTGCACCTGGCTTGATCCCTACACCAAGTTAAGGAAATTTATGGGGTGAATGTTTCCATCCGCAGTTTTTTAGGTAGGGATTTTGTGGAACTCCAGAGGCCATTTTTCTGTTCCTGGCCAACCACAGCCCTCCCAGCCGTTCCTGTAGCATCCAACAGCAGGTGTGTAGGTGCCTGGCCCACTTAGAGCTGGCATTGCCGGGAGGCTGGAGTCAAGATGTCACATTAGAGCTGTGGGGCGCCCACCCTCTGCTCTCCCTCGGGTTCACTGGTTGAAATCATGGTTAGTGGCGCCACTGCCCTTCTTTCCCTTCTTACTCCACATTAGAAATCTTTGCACCAGAATCTTACAACAAAACCCCACGTCCCCTTCCTTTATTGAGCAAAAAGTCCATGCAAATTAAAATCACTATCGTCAGTTTCCAGTGTGGAATGTTGAAATCGTTCTGAAACTGAATCTTGGTCTCCTCCTCTTACTGCCCCACCCTCGGTCGCAGGCTGGGTGTTCCTGGACTGGAGGTTCTCTGGGGGCTAATTACTAGCTCTCTAGGCAGGCCCTTCTCAGTTTGGGTGCCTTCTCTGTTCTGTTTCCTGGTTAACATCACTCATTTCCTCACTGGGCAATTGATGGACGCTTTCCATCTGGTGACAAATGTCTAACCCTTGTGCTGGGACTCCCCAGTCCTGTACCCTTGGCAGACATCAGTAATCCATCACTGCTTGTTTGGTCTGAGTCTAAATGTGGCCCTGACTGTTTTGGTTTTCTATTGCTGAGATAACAAATTGCCACACATGTAACAGCTTACACAGCATCGATGTGTTAATTTACACTTCAGTAGGTCTGAAGCCCAACATGGGTCTTCTTAGGCTAATATCTAGGTGGTGACCAGGTGGCATTCTTTTCTGGAGACTATAGGGGAGTTTCTTTGCTTGGTGTGGTTCTTGGCAGAATTCAGCTCCATGCTGGTGTAAGACTGAAGTCTCTATTTCTTCGTTGACTCTCAGCTGGGGCCACCATTAGCAACTAGGGGCCTCTCTCAGGTCCTTGCATGTAACCACCCACATCTCAGAATCAGCATCAGAATGTCAAGCCCTTCTCATGCTGCCATGTTTCTGACCCCTCCTTCTGCCTTCCTCGTCCTCTTTTAAGGACTCATGTGTTTACATCGGGCCCACAGAGATAATCCAGAATATTCTCCCTGTCTCGAGATCCTTAACCTTAATCACACCTGCAAATCCCCTTTTCCCACATCAGATAACATACTCACAGGTTCCAGGGGACCAGGGCGGGGACAGGCTTACCACACAGACCAAATCCAAATCTTCTCCTTTTTTTTTCCCCCATCTTTGTTGGAGAATTGTCTTAGTCCATTCGGGCTGTTATAACAAAATGCCACAGACTGGGTCCCTGATAAACAACAGAAATTTATCTCTCACAGTATGCAGGCTAGAAGTCCAAGATCAGGGGACCAGCACAGTTGGGTGAGGGCCCCCTGCCATGTCGCAGATGTTTCCTTGTATCTGCACATGGCAGAAGTGGGCAAGGGAGATGTCTCTGGTCTTTTTTATTAGGTCACTAATCCTGTTCACGAGGGATCCGCCCCCATGACCTAATTACCTCCCAAAGGCCCCACCTCCTAATACCATCACCTTGGGGGTTAGGATTTCAACATAGGAATTTGAGGGTACACGTTCAGACCATAGCAGATATAATTGACAAATAAAAATTTATATGGTTAAGACATATGACTTAATGTTTTAATATACGTATACATTGTGGGGCTGGCCCCGTGGCCGAGTGGTTAAGTTCGCGCGCTCCGCTGCAGGCGGCCCAGTGTTTCGTTAGTTCGAATCCTGGGCGCGGACATGGCACTGCTCATCAAACCACGCTGAGGCAGCGTCCCACATGCCACAACTAGAAGGACCCACAACGAAGAATACACAACTATGTACCGGGGGGCTTTGGGGAGAAAAAGGAAAAAATAAAATCTTTAAAAAAAAAAAATATATACGTATACATTGTGAAGTAATCATCATAAAGCTAATTAATGTATTCATCACCTCACAAAGTTACCATTTTCATTTTTTGTGGTAAGAACACTTAGGACCTACCCTCATAGCAAATTTCAAGTATATGATACAGTGTTGTTAACTATATTCACATTGCTGAAGCTGAGATGTCTGGAACTTATTCACCTTATAGCTGAAACTTCGTACCTCTTACCCAACATCGCCCCATTTCCACCACTCCCCCAGCCCCTGGCAACCGCCATTCTACTCTCTGCCTCTATGTTTGACTACTTTAGATTTCACAAATAGGTGAGATCATGCAGTATTTGTCTTCCTACAGTGGAATATTATCCAGCCTTTAAAAAGAACATCCTTGATCCAAGGATACAAAGTTGCAATTATCTAGGATGAGTAAGTCTAGAGATCTAACGTACAGCATCAAGACTATAGTTAGTAACACTATACTGAACACTTGAAATTTGCTAAGAGAGTAGATTTCAGGTGCTCTGATAAAAAAATGGTAACTATGTAAGGAGATACGTTAATTAGCTTGACTCTATTAATCATTTCACTACGTATATGCATATCAAATCATCACATTGTACACTTTAAATATGTACAGTTTTTATGTATAAAAGTAAAATAAAAAGAAAGAAGTCCTAACGTTGCAACAACATGGAGAACATTATACTAAGTGAAATAAGCCAAATCCTTCTCAAACTGTACTCCAGAAGGGCACTGCAAACTGATGCTGGCGCTGGAAATAAATCTAGTGCACGTATTTGGAATATAGAGATGGGTATGTTCAGCTAATCGTCACCCTCCACTCAGCGTGAACTTTCAGACGACGATTCTTCCTGGAGTAAATTATAAGAAGATTGACACTACTAGGAAAGAGGACGGTTATTAAATGGCCCTTGTGGTTCTGCACAGTGTCTTTCTGAGTTACGTCTGAGCCTCCTTGATTGCTGCCCCTCCAACTGGGAGCATCTGATTCCCACAGCGCCAGCTGCAGCTGCCGAGCTCCACCGACGCCGCTTGACTTCAAGCCACTTAGAGATTCTGAGACCACAGCTACCTGACATCAAAGTAACTCGTCAGCTTCAAAAAATAACAAGCACAACAATTATAAACAAAGCAGCTGTTTGAACAACTGCGGGTTTTTTCCCGTTAACTGGTTGTTTTGTCCGCTGACAACTCTAGAAAGAGCCTTCGCAAACAAAGGATGCTAGTTAAATAATGGACTTTTTGTGCTGGGAATGACTTCATGGATAAGGGTGATTGACGCCTCCAAGGGTCTTGGATAGGCAAGGATGTAATTAAGAAGCCAGCTGATGTGGGCTGACAAATCCCCCTCTCACTTTAGAACACTGATGCGAGGAATAAATTTCATTCTTGGCATTTAAACCAGCTTCCCAATTAACCATTTCCTTCATTTCTCCATTTTCAACGTTTCTGTTTTCCTGGCATTTTTAGACATTCATTCCAACAGTGCTATCACATGGGTCCTGAAGGGTTATCCGTTATCGGATTGTCCATGATCATTATCAATCTGCTTAGAATTTATGCCTTTAATTGATTTGTTGTTTAACAAAATAAAATCTGTGCATGGTTTAAACAAATCAAAGAACTCCGGAAGAGTTCTAGTGAAAGGCAATGTTTTCCTGCTCCACTTCTTTGTCACCAACTCTTGTGCCAGAGGCAACATCATTTGACTTTTTGTTCTTTTTTCTGATGGTTATCCCATATGTCTAAATACTGTGTGCATAGCATTCAGCTCTGATTTATCAACTTTTAATTTGCTCTTGGCTTTCTGTTATGTTTCTTGTTGCATCAGCACCCCCTTCTCTCCTGCATCCAATAGACTCATATCACTATTTTTAGTCACTTTCTCAAACATTACCCCCAAGAAACCTCTTCCACTCTGCATTCTGTTTCCATGTCTGCTTCCCAAGACCCAATTTAACACAGTGGCACCAGGAGCATCTGAAGAAACGGATAATAAGATGGGCTTTGAATAGGATGATTCAATATCGTAAAGATCTCAGTTCTCTCCATGTTCATTTGTAGATTCATCAAAATTCCAATAAAAATATCAACAAGCAGTTTTATGAAGCTAGAAAAGCTGATGCCACATTCATGTGTAAAATTAAGCATGCAAGAAGAACGAGGAAATCATAGACAAGAAAGAAATCCATCACAGGGTTTAGCTCTTCCAGATATGAAAGCCTTCTGTGAGGCCTCTGTAAGTAAAACAGTGTCGTACGGGACGTGAATAGACAGAAAGGTGGAATAGAGGCAAAAATTCATAAATAGACCTAAGTACACATGGAAATTTAGTATATGGTAAAGATGGTGTTTCAAATCACCAGAGCAAAGACAAGCTGTTTAATACACGGCGTTAGGGGAACCAGGGAACCATTTGGGAAAAGACAGAATCAGGCCCACACCTCTCATGATATGCAAGGAAAATATTCCAAATGGATTGGTGATCTAAATGTAAAAACATAAAGCCATGGACATACTATCTGTAAACGTGCATGAATTCTTTTTACCTTAGTACAGAGAAAGGCTTTCTATGACACAAAATGGAAAAGCAACACAATAAAGAGTAATAAACTTGACTCCATAATATAAAAAAAAATTTTTTGCACAGAAAAAATCATCATAAATAAAGCTAAAAGACAAATGACAATTCAGAAATATATTCACAACATTTATCAAAACAAAGGGTAATATCTCTAATATAAAAAATTCTTAGAAACTGAGAGGAAAATGACCAAACCCCTGACAGAAGAATGGTCAAAAGACAGCAGACTATTTTATAAAAAGATATGAAAATGATCAACAAACATGAAAGTATTCTCACTCCCACTCATAGTAAGAGAAACGCAAATAGAAACTACACCAAGATTCTACTTCTCATCTATCAGATTGACAAAAATTCAAAAGTATGATGATATATTAGCTAAACTAGGAGGAAATACGTTCTCTCCTAGGTTGCTGGCAAGAATGCAAATTCATACAATCCACTTGGAGGGGAACTTGTCAATGTCTAACAAGACTACGTCTGGGTTCACCTTTTGATCCAGCCATTTGACATATGAAGACAAGTTACTCATTGCAGCACTGTTTGTAACTGGAAACAATCTAGATGCTCAGACCTAAGAGAATGGAAGAAGAAATTATGGTGCATCCACATGCTAGAGTGCTATGTAGCTGAACAGAAGAATGTCAAGATCTCCATATGAAGGGATTTCCAGGAGACATTAAGGTTTTAAAAAAAAAAAAAGGCACAGTGCAAAAGAGGACTAAGTTATGCCACCTTCTGGGTAGGAAAAAAAAGGAAGAATAAGAAAATCTACGTGCATCTGTTCATTTGTGCAAAAAAGAGACACAGGAAGGTTAAGCCAGAGCCTAATGGCATTGGTTACCTCCAGAGAATGGGGTGAAAAGGATGAGGAGGGAGTGTCTCCATGAGTTAGCTCTGACTTTTGGAACCACATTAATGTTTCATATAGTTAAAATCAACAAGAATGAGAACAGGAAAACTAACAATGAAGTACAAACAGAAACAAACGAACTTAATTTCAAATGAATTAAGGTGATTTCAAATGAATACCATAACTACACTGAAGGATGAGAAGGGAGAACAAACCCCAGCAACATTCCAGCACAAAATTTTCACTCTGTGTCCTTAGGCCAGAAACAGAAAGAGCAGACAAAATTGAACTCTAGCTATAAGTTTTGTTTTTCTCAGGGGTATCGGTTAGCACTTTGGAAACCTCTACATATTCCAGCATGGAAGAAGCAAGTAAATATATTGTGGATTATGGGAGTCAGGTTTGTCATTATCTGAAAAGGAAGTTAAAAATATGGAAAGAAGGGAGGCAAGAGTGAACCCTGCAATGGTATATTGGAGGCATCAGCAAGAAGGCATGGCTTTAAAGATAAATAGATGGATAGATGATAGATAGATAGATAGATATACAGGTAGGTAGATAGATAAAGACAGATGATTGATAGATAGATGGGTAGATAAGTAGATAGATAAGATAGATGATTGACAGATAAGATAGATGATTGACAGATAAGAAGGTGATTGATATATAGATGAATAGATAGATAAGATAGATGACTGAGAGATAGATAGATAAGATAGATGATTGACAGATAGATGATAGAGAGATGAGTGAATGAATGGATAGATAGATGATGGATGGATGGATGAATAAGTAGATATTGATATATTTCTTCTGCTCTGTCTGCTGGGAGGGCCTGCAATCAATGATACGAAGTGGTAATGAGCAAACCTGTCACCCAGATCTTGGTTTCTAAATAAAAGCATCATTCCCCATAAAAAGAACCAGGATTTCTTAGAGAAATGGCCAGTTATGGGTCTGAAGATGGAAAAGATCTCAGGAAAGAACCTGGAACATCTTGTGTCTCAAGATAGGATTGCTCTAAGAATTACAGGAACATGTCAAAAGTACTTAGGCCCTTCCCCAAAGCACTCCCACTAGCCAAGTCTGGGGCAATTTGAGGACCAAAACGAAAAATGATAAAATACTGGCAGACACAAACAAAGAGAGAAGAAAAAAATCTCCTCCTTAGAATAGAATGCCAAGTAACACTTGTAAAAGGAATCATAAAATTAGAAAAATCACCACTTGACGACCATCATAACAAATACTGATTGAGGCTGTGACTGGTGACTTGATAAGTATTTATCACTGTAGTGATGGCACGGGAACACTACATGACCTGGACAGAGAAGGTGACTTATGAAAGAGCTACCAGACCAGGAAGGCTCATCCATCAGTTGTGAAAATCCAAATTGGGATAGAGCTTAAGCCTGTCGGCTGATCAGAGAACTAGAGATTTCTTCGTTCCCTGGACAATCCGTTTCCCTTCAGCCTCGTCATTGCTAGGCACATCATAGAGGATACCCAGTGAGCCTTGAGGGAGCAGCAGGGATATGCTTAACCAGGACCTGCCAGACTGATAGAATTGCTTTGCGGTTTAAAGGATAACTTGGGTAGCAAGTTGACATGGAGGAAGGCAGCATTCTTCTGCAAGCCAGTGGCTGGATGGCGCTTAAGCAGCTCGCAGACTATTCCCATCCTTGGAAATAGCTGCTAGGATTCATTAGCACCAATAGCCTTGCCTCTTCAAAAACCAGACAATCATATTTCTCAGATCGCAGGCTTGGCGTCCCTGCGTGCAGAGGATCTCCTGTGAATTGCAGCATTTTTATTCCACTGGATGTGCCTTGTCGAATGAAACCTATTGAGACCATCCTGGGGTGGGCACCCTATGGTTAGCCTCCCTGTCTCTGAGTGACACTAAGGAGAATAATGACATTCTTCCCGACCTGACTCCATCGTTTTAATCACGTAAACCGTAAGCTCCCCTGCTGCTAATCCAGCTCTGGGCTCCTCGGTTCCTGAAGGCAGCCTAGTAGGGGATTCAATTAATGATCCGCCCTCGCAGAATAATTCACGCAGTCGTTACAACTGGGAAAACAGATTCACAGTGAAGAGAAATGGAAATTGTAGGAGCCCACTGGACCCCATCGTGTCTCATAACCAGCAGCGCCGTCCGTGCAAGGAACGATGGGGCTTTTGTTTTGGCTTGATCGTCAAATCAAAATCTCCACTTTCTTGTCTCTTCCCTGGTTAGCATCTGTTTAGCTAAAGGGCTATGAAGATGCTAACCCCATGTTTAGTTTGTTAGAGTGTTTCTGTGCCTGCTTCACCATCCAGAGTATTCTTTGCTTGCTTTCCAGAGGAGAAGAAAACTACATGATCTGTGTGGCAAGAGTGTTTTCTTTCTGGAATGAAGAAAGTAAAGTAATTTAAAACTTAACATTTTTGTTTTAATTCAATATTAATATAGTGTAGAGGCAGCATCGAGTTTTTTTAATTTATTGACTGTTCTGAAGTCCTTTATCTCAATACTTCTTTGAACCGCCAGTTTTGCAAGTTTCATTTATTTCAGAAAAAGCAAAACTGCTATGTTTTTCGTCCTCTCTTTTTTAAATGAATATAGATACTTCTTGGAGGAGTTACAGAACCACAATAGTGAAAACACGGAAAATAGAAAATACTATCCACAGCCCCAACGTCAGAAAACAAATGTTTGCTATTTGTTAGAAATATTTTGCCCCAGACTGTTGTTTGCCTTTTTATTTTTGCATTTTTTCCGTTCGCAGTTTTCCATTTTTATTTACACAGACATGTTGATTTCTTTTATTACTTTTAAACTTAGAAAGGCATGCCTCCTCTACAGTGGTCAATTGTAATTTCACATAGCTTTCTTTATACTTGATTTTTTTTTAACTCTTTAAACCATTTAGAAGATACTTTGGTGAAAGGTGAGATTTTTTTTCCCCAAGGAAATACCAAGAGATGTCCAGGTGAAT
The DNA here is from genome assembly GCF_041296235.1 of Equus asinus. Taxonomy (NCBI): domain Eukaryota; kingdom Metazoa; phylum Chordata; class Mammalia; order Perissodactyla; family Equidae; genus Equus; species Equus asinus. The sequence goes on along the minus strand of NC_091808.1, from coordinate 6,288,367 downwards.
CACATGGGTCCCACCGTGTCCCTCCCCGCCCCAGTGTGTGACAGCAGCCCGCCTCCCCCTGTATGTCCGATAGATTACTCCTGCCCAGATAAAGACTCCTCTGGCTTGCTGACTTCTGCACACAAGTTGTTCAAAGCACAAGGGCCCCCAAAAAAGAAAAAAAAAAGCACTAGGCGCAGCTTGTAGTTCAACGGTGCTCTTGCTGTGTCCCCTGCCAAGAGGACGCCCCATCGAGGGGCCAGAACATCGTATCCTGCAGAGCCTGGAATTGTAGGGACAGAATCACCAAGTCCCCCTGTGGGTCAGTGGAAACCAGATGACAGAGGGTACTGATGCTTCACCCTTGGTTCCAGGACACCGTCTTCTTACTACCGGGGCACCGTCTGGTTCAAGGTGCCTACTGTGCCCTGGAGGGCGGCTCCCATCCCCCGAGTGTCTCCTCTGAGCTGGCGTTTCAGTTGTGCCTCATCAGACCATTTTAGCGCTTTGTTAGGATGGCCGTTCTGGAATGGCATGATTTGTAACATACCCATAGAGCTCCTGCTCGTGGGCTTGCTCCCTCCCTCCCTGTGGTCCTTCTATGTGAGTGCTATGTTGTGTGGGATTCCACGCTTGTGGAGCGGGCACTTCTAAAGCACTCAGGGAGTGGAGAGAGTGGAAGACCCCTCTGCTGCTCTGAGGCCCCTCAAAGCTGGCAGCCTTCCATGTCACCCTTCCATGTCACTTCCATATACAGGCCTAAGCAGTATTTTGGGGTGTGGAGAACCAGAAGAAGTTTACCAAGTTATGCTTCCTTCTTTTTGGAAAGAATGCAAGATAGAGCAATTTGCCTTCAACTCTGGAGGAAATTCTAAACACGCCCCTGACAACTGAGCCCTTAAAACCTGAACTGATGTAATAGGTCCCTGAATCCTTGTAGTATTAATTGCCACCCACTGGAGCACATGTGTCTCACCAAGGCCTCCAGCATACCAGCCACCTCTTGCTCATGATTACATGATATCATCAATGTAATGGGATAATGTGATGTTCTGCAGGATGCCCAGATGGGTCCAAAGCTCTCTGACCCATTTTATGACAGAGGTCAGGAGAGTTAATATAGCTCCCGGAAAAATTCCTGTCCATAAAAGCTGAGTATAAATGGTTTCCAATCCTCTCTCCTGATTGAGATAGAAGGGAATACATTCACAAAATAGATGGTTGCATAATGTGTACCCAGGGCCATAATAACCAACTCCGGCAAGAACACTACACCCAAGCCAGCAGCTGCAATGGGGCTCCTACTCAGTTGAAATGGTAGCAGTCTAGAGTCACTCTCCAGATCCTTCCGCATCCAGATCCATCCTGCAGGAGCCACACTGGCAAATTAAATGGGATTATGATTGGGACCACCACTGTTGTACTTTAGGTCTTTGATGATGGCACTAATGTCCCCATAAGATATAACATTATTTTTTATTTGTTATCTTGGGCCAGAAGAAGGCAGTTTTCAGGGGCTTCCACTTAATCATCCCCACTATGACAGCTCTCAGTCCACGAACCAATGGACCAATGAACCAATATGGGGGTTCTTCCAACTATGAAATATATCAATCCCAATTATATAATGTGGATCAAGGGAAATGACCACCTGATGAATTCATCAAGCCACTTGACACATTCTAAGTTGGACTTTGGCCAGGATGTCATTTATTACCTCATCCCTGAATGCCCTCACTCCAACAGGGGACCATGATGACACTTTGGGTCTCTGAGTATCAACATCAACACAGACTCTTTCACTAGTAGTACGCGAAAAGTCCTGGCATTCTCCTTCCCCAAGTGTATGGACACTTCACTAAATGGCCATAGTCCCTGTGGGGAGAGAGCAGGGGCATTGTTACAGTATCTAGTTGTGATACGGTTGGGGGCCTTTTACTTCTGGGACCCTGGGGAGCTCTTCAATCAATGGGTTTCCAGTCTGAAACCTGGCTCACGTCCAGGACCTGGGCAAGAGTTTGTGACTTTTTCTTGGAACGACTCCCCCGCCCTCCTGTTCATCCGTTTGGCTTCCTTTTGATTTTAAATACGAAACACATCACTGCTGGAGGCTCATCCATTTCTCCCCTGGATGCCATGTTTTATTAAATATCTTCACAATTCTTTGTAAGTCATGCCCCTTGGTGCTGCTCCAACTTTGCTGTAGTTTTGATAATTGTGACTGTCTAGCTTCTGGTGGTTAGGTACTGGCCCATGGTCTCTATTGCCTTAGGGCTTCCAATGTCCCTAAATATCACTATCAATGAGCCAAGGTCTGTGACAGCCTCTCCTACTCTCACAAGGAAAGGCCCACATGGAACAAAGGGGAGATGCCTGAATTGTCACAGCAGATGGTGGAAGACTAGATTAAAAGGCTCAGGAGAGTGGGCATGCTGGAGTGGAGCAAAGTGGAAGAGCATTCCTTGAACTTCTTAGTGATGCTGGTGCCCCTCACCAGCACGTTCCTGATGGCCTTGGTGAACAATGTGTCCCTAGGCCTTCCCGTGGAACATGGAACATAATAGTCTAGAGAGTCTTCTGGCCTCTGCCAACCCAATAAGGAGCTCTGGAAGGAAGAATTCCCGTTAGCAGAGCCCTCTATTGGTGGGGAATGGCCAGGTTCTAGTATCCTGACCATGCTCTATCATTGGCTGGGGGCTGCCCAAGAAGGGCGTGGCCTCTGCTCCAACACTGAGGCAGGTCCTGAGGGCACTAACTGCTGGAGGATGGCAGCTAACTGTGCCTCCTGCAGCTAAATGGCAAGTTCTTTCTTGAAGGAAGATTAAAGCAACACCCCTCCAAGGTTGCCACATCTCTGGTGCAGTTACAGGTCTTTCCATAACTATCTGTATTCTTTTTATATTTTTCACAATTTTGTAAAGAACTATATAAATCACAAAGTATTTTATAAAAATTAATTGACAGTTTGGCACCGTGCCCATTATACCTTGCAGTCATTGGTGGCCTTGGAAAAGGCAGAGTTGCAAGAATGGAAGGCAGATGAAGGAAAGAAGAGAGCGGTTGGGTATCAGTTCTGATCAACAGTAACACGGCTATTAAATTACCTTCTCATCAAGTTTTTGTGATGACCCCTGAGACACCCTGCATTATCTCCTGGTGCCATGACTGACACATGGTGGGTTTGCAGTCTGGGGTCACCACAGGACAGGAGGAGATTGGGGAATTGGTGAGGAATCCATCTACCATGACAAGAGGCAAAGCTGGAAGGGTAGGTAAACGAATGGAGCTGAGTTCACGAGGAATTGAAATTAGATGAGGAACAATGTCTGCAGGAGCCTCTGGAAAGTTAAAAAGACATGAGCTGCCGAAAATAATTGTTATTACTATGGCACCAAATTTTCCCACTTCCCCTCCTCTCTCCGGTGGGTTTGTCTGTGTGGTATTGGGCTGATGAAATCTCTTAAATTCTCATTACTGTCCATGCTTCTTCCCTGGGAGTGGGGCATCACCCATTACTACTCTGGGTCTATATAGAATAAACCAAGGGAGAAATATCAAGTTATTTGGTTAAGAACACACATTAAATAAGCTCCTGTATTTCTTCTACGGCAAAATGGAAAAAATACCAGTTTATCTTGGGAACGTGAATGAAAAATGAAAGTTGTATTTCCTTTTTGCCTTTGTGGACAGGAATCTTAATACCGACTTTCGCACCCAGTTTTAGCAAATGATTCACCTCAGATCCTTTTTCTCCTGTTAGACAGATTTTCTGATTTCTTTCTAGGTATTTTGCTTTGCTTTATGCATTTTAACTCTTAAGATGCCTTAAATCTAGTGGAAGTAGAAGTATAATTCTCAAGAAAAAAAATCCTGTCTTGTGGAGCCAATATGAAGATTAATGTGTTAATATTTACACAGAACTTCGAGAACATGGGTGAGTCGGATTTTTTTTAATACAAAGTCATAAGCAGAAGCATTATAATAACCTCTTCCGTTCTGGAAGCTGGAGAGCTCTTATTTACTCATTAATTCCCAGTTAAGGAAAGCATAGCTTACAGCTGTCGCATTTCCCTGAAGCAAATTACTTCCTTAGGAAACTACCAGTGGGCTCTTTGCAAAGCACAATAATGGCGGAAGAGCAATCCGGGGCTTTGGAGATTTCATACTTCAACCAGGCTTTGCCGTCATCTGCCCATAGGACCCTCACCAAAGCAGTGCTCTCCCCAGGCCTGTCTCTTCATCCATAATGAGTGGGTTGGACGGTAGATCTTAACCAGTTTGGGGTCACAAGTCCAGGGTGCAAGACCTAATGAAAGCCATGGAACTTCTCCTCCCGAAATACATAATACACAACATTTTTGTACAGTTTCAGGGGTTTGTGGAACAAGGGGCACCCACTCCAGAGCCATTGCTGAAGACTCCCAGATGGCTTCTTAGGTCTCTCCCAGCTCTTAAGACTTATAATTCCAAAATGAAGGTGCCCCATTGGAGGAGGGAAAAACATGAAGATGTACGAGGCTGCCAGCTTCCCAAGAAGGGCAGCCTGCCCTTTCCACACCTCCCCTGGGTCTCATTCAAATAGAATGGGTGGGAAAAGAAGGGCTACAATGCCAGGGAAAAAGGCTTTTGAGTATGGCCAGATGTTGGGCATTCTTTACATTTTTTTCTGAGACCACGAGTATTTCCTTGCTTTGAAATTGTTATTCCTTTGTCCTGATATGAGCTTGAATTTACTCCCTAGAACTCATGCCCACTTAACATTCTTAGCACTTCCATGTTTGTGTCTAAGACTTTCTGGTGATCACCAACCCTGGTTCTATCACTGAGTCATTAACTAATTCCGTGAATCCAAAAGGCACTTCTTGGAGAAATTAGCCCTTGTTTTCCATCTGTTCTTTCTGTAGAGCAATGTGGTTCCTCTTATGTAGCTCACACAAGACACCTTGATTCACAAAGGGAATGTGTCTAATCAGACATTCTCTACCAAAATAGAAACACTGGAATCTGAGGAGTGTGCTCCGGGCTCTGGTGCCCTCGCTGGTGAGATCCTGAGATATGGTCTCCTAACCTTTCTAGGCAAGATGGCCAACCCATTCCTGGCCTTTTGCGCCCTCTGTGGGATGTCCCAACTCCAACTTTCCTGTATCACCCTCAATTATCCAGAGACCTCACAGGTCCACCCCACAGAGGCCACTCCTTCTGCCCTGTGCCCTGACTGGACAGTGTTCCCCTCAGTTGGGCTGGGGTTACGGTCTGGACAGACTTGACCCTGAATGTTTTGAGGCTTCAACAGTGAGAATCCTTTGGGTTGCAAATATCAGAAACCCAACTCAAAGTAGTATATACAAGAAGTGGGATATATTTAAAGAATTCTAAAGTGTCTCAAGAGCTCAATAGTAAGAATCCATCTAGACTTCAGAAACAAATGAATCTAGGGGAAGTGGGGGCTGCAGTCTCAGGAGTCTTTCTCCATCTCTCGTCACCCTACCCAGCTCCATTCACATCTTTGGTCCATGTGGCAGAAACCATGTTGCATGTCTAAACTTGAGGCACTTGAAGGAGGTTGACTTCTCTTTCTCAGCCCCAAGTCCAAAACCCTACAAAGTACTCCTGCCCATGTTGATCAGGTGTCCGCTTAAGATCCAGTCCATGGCAGCCAGTGGGCGGCGTCATGCAGTACTATCATAGGGAGCAAGAAACGGAATGGAAGACAGATGAGGGAAGTTTCCAGAAATGGGTGGGGATTGCGCTGGGTGGACAGAACTCCTATCTCCTTTCTTCTTCCTCCTCAGGTCCTATAATCACCAACCTAGAACTCCTCCAACCTTTATTTATAAATACTTATATTTATATAACTACTTTAAAAGAGGCTTAGTTCCCCCCAAATGTCTCTTATTAGGGGATCCTTAGATAGACTATATAATAGGCACGACCTGGAAAATTGAAGTTTAAATACCTCTTGAAAATAATACCTTTGCCTGTGGTGACAACCAGATGGCCCCAAGGAACAGGCTCTGCCACCTGGGCCCGTTCCCCTTCCCCCAACTCACTGACCTCACCTGGAAGCAGAAGTTTGGCAAAGGTTGTGAATGGGTGGAATGAAGGAATTCAGAAAGTCAGTGAAAGGAAGAACTTCAAAGGATACACTCAGAAACTGGCACCAGTAGGGCATTCTTGACACTTTTTCATGCTGAGCAGATCGTACAGTTCACATTGTCCCAGTTAGTGCCCCAAAGCCCATATTAGCTGATGTCCCGTCTGCACCTCTGACCACCATCACCGTCTCTCGGTGAGCAGCCAAGTGGCAATCCTAAAAATGGAAAAATGTGTTCGATGCCACTCTGACCTCTGCTCTAGAAAATGAAGTTGCTTCAAGCTTAAGGCAGTTTCCAATTTCTCTTCTTGCTTCCCTTGGGAAGTCTGATCAGGAGAGTTTCTGCACATAGCACTTCTCCAATCTTGCTGGAAAAGAACTTGTAGGGTGGTAGTTCTTCATCTGGCATCTTTGGCCCCCAGGAGACCTCTGGATGGTGGTCAGGGGAACCACGATGCTGCTGATGTTACGTCTGAAAATTCATGTGTATTTCTCTGCGAAGTTCTCAGCTTCCATCAGATTCTCAAAGTGACCCATAAGCTGAGAGAGATTTCAAACGGCTATTTTCTGGCAAGAGCTGAAATTGATCCTGCTTTGGCTTTCTTCAGATTTCACCCCACCCACTGATACTTCATTCTGCCATCCAGGGCCACAGAGGGACTCATGGAAACACAAGACATGGAGGCAGCTCTCTCACGGAAACAAGACCCACCCAGCTATATCATGTCTTGAAGAGCTATGAAGGGTAGACCAGGAGCCCAAGAAACTTTGGAACCTTCTCCAGTCTCCCCTGGCGTTCTCATCAACTGCAACAGACTCAACCATGGCTTCTAGGTAGATGGATCCAAAGCCTGGATCCCCACCCTTCACATTGCCTGAGCTGCATTTGAATGGGGGCAGTCAGTAGTTACCTCAAAGTTAATGTGTGTTAGGTGGTGTGGGGAACACCACAAGTTTTGGAGAGAAGCCCGTGCTATTGGAAGCTCATATCATTTAGCAACTGATAAAGGTGGGTCAGTCCTGACTCTTTCTGAGCCTCCGTCTTCTGCAGTAGTGGGGAAGATGAGACCTACCCTGCTGACTTGTGTGAGCAATGAAGACCAAGGCTAGTACTTTGCTCAAAACTGAAATCAGTTTCTTCCCCTCCCAGCTAGACTCCGCCCAGTGTCCTCCTTTGTAAAAATCTCATCTCTTCGTGAATTCATTCTAAAAACAGTCCCCCAGTGCCTGCTCTGTGCCAGGCCCTATGCTAGGTGCTGTGGATGTGGCATTGGACACACAACTATGGCCTGGCCCTGGCCAAGGTTCAGTTGTAATGGAAGACAAAGACTGAACACAAGTAAACAGCCTCACAGATGAAATAAAACAAGTGGAGTGAAGTGTTTTGAAGGAAGCAAGGGGCTAAAATGGGGCTTATAGGAAGTATCTCTTTGGGAAGACTGGTTGGGGATCCTCCCTAAGGGAAGAGTATCTAGGTTGAGATCTGAAGGATGACAGAGAGGCAGCCATTGGGGGGCCAAAGTGAAGAATATTCCAGAGGAAACGGCATGGACCATCCAAGAGGAGGGAAGAAATAAACACATTTAAGGGATTGAGAAATGGCCCACATGACTAGGGAAAGTGCCATGAGATGCAGCTGGAGGGTAGCAGTGGCCATCACACTGGGCCTTGTCCAGGTGCCACGGAAAAGCCTTCGGGAAGGGCAGCCACAGAAATTCCCTCTGGCCACTGGATGGAAAATGACTGGAATAAGCAAGCATGGCAGTAGGCGGACAAGTTACAGGCCAGTGCAGTGGTCCAGGCAACAGACAGGGGCAGCTGGGGTGGGTCCAGGAGGGAGCCTAGACAGAAAACCCGGCTCTCGTCCCCTCTCTCCTCCCCCACACCCCATCGCTTTTCCTTTAAAACGTATTGCGTGCGTGATGAGAACTTCTCCCCAGTCCCACACCCGCCAGCCTGCTCCAGACGAGAAAGAAAGAGAAAGGGAGAGAGAGAACACTTTGGTGAGCAAAAGCTGCTTTCAAAGAAATTGATTCCACCATGCCAGGCTTTCTAGCATCCATGACTATCAGCATTCTCCTCTGCACACCGTTGCCAAACTCCTTTTCCCCAAAGACGACCCCAACAGGGCACTTTTCCAAACCTTCAGTGACTCTCTCTTCCTCCCTCTCTCTCTCTCCCTCCCTCTCTCCTCATCTCTCTCTCAATAGTCTGGTGAAACCAATGTACTTATATTTGAGGACAAATCAGAGAGCTTTTAAGAGAGGATTTTAATTGTTTTCAATCATCTATGGCAGGTTTCATTTGTTGGCAATAATTGATAAGGCAGAATTCATATGCAAGAGGGGCAGTGTTTTGAAAAGATGTTTGATGCATTTAAAATCAACCTAAAAAAATGGATCAATTTGAGTGAGATTCCCTCAGGCTATATTTACATACAATATCCTTTATCTCTGTGTCCTTTGATATCACAGCATAACTGGCATCTCCAGGGATTCTGTAGGATAAGAGAAGAGGATTTCTTTCCCTTTTATTGTGTCTTATTTTGTTCCAGTCTGAAGCACTGAGATACTATACCATAGACCAAAAATGAACAGAACTACTTGCTCTTTCCTAGTGTGGAAACCTGCTAATCAAACAGCAGTCTCTCAGTTCTGCAGCAGAAAACAGGGAGAAAGTCAGCTTTATTAGCTGAGGCCATCTTTCCTCAGCCAGGAACTCTGAAGCTTTAAAAGATCTAAGTCGGTATTCTTTTAGCGTTCAAAAGAAACACGTAATACTCTGACCCGGTCATTTAACTCGATGGAGAAATGCTGTCTTGTAGCACAAGGACGTTAATTTCCTCAAAAACTTAGGCTGAAACAAAATGCCGTGCTCTTTCATTATAAAATTCTTCTGACGAATCTCCAAAAATAATTTCTCAAATTATCCTAAATTTAGATATTTTTAAAATATCTCCTAACCCAGTTTTCCCCCTCAATCTACATTTTCCTGGAGTTCTGGTGAAACATCGTTTTAGAAAATCAGTCAACTAAAATTATATAATATATAATATATAATTATACTAATATATAAATATATACATTTAAATTTAAAATTTAAATATAATTAGCAACTAATTTAGCTATCACGCTATTCAATTAGGTTGAATGTGAAATTTTCCAGAGTTTGGACTTCCTCTCTTCTTGGGTTCAGAGGCCACTCCCACTTGCAAATGGACATTGCTCTTGAACTCTGTTAGCTGTCCCACCAAACGTTGGTCTCTGTCCAATACTCAAAAATGAACTTGGCTTCTATTAAAGAAAACAAAAGTGATTCATGAAGAGTGACTGGATGAGTACCGAACTCAGGTGAAGTTCCCGTCAGTAGGGTGAGACTCAGTCACTCCCACCAGCGTGTCCGAACCAAGACAGACAGCACCGGGACTCCGTACACTGCAAGCACAAGTGCAGAATGGGCTACGTGACGCACTTGCCTTTTAGCCTGATGAGGGCTGGTCCTGTGGAGTGGACTTCCGCATGGTTGCCTTTGCTGGTCAGTAACAGCCTCCTTTCCGACTCTCAGTTTGCCCGCCTCCCTTGGTTTTCGGAGGTGGCGAGGGTCTGTGCGGGGCTGTGTGAGGTTCTGGTTCCCCGAGCAGAGCGCTGTGGGTCAGCCACTGCTTTCCGTGGTCCCTGCAGGGCTGGTACTGCTTGTGCTGTTAACGCTGCTGACAGGATTTGCAGAGACTGGCTTTGAACCACAGGGGTCCAGGAGAGGAGTGGTCCTCTGTGGCTGCGGTGTGCTGGAGCCAGCTTGTGACAGCTCACAAGGACCAATCAGTAAATTTTCAGGAATTTTGCAACCGGTCGTTAAACCATTGGTAGCTTAAAATGAGCCATGATGAGAACACTTACACCATGGAAGAGGACAAAAGTTAAAACCCAGGCTTTGGGGGTTTTTTTCCCATAGAACCAGTTGTTAAATATTTACCAGCATACCACTGGGCTGGGTCATCTCTTGGCTACCAGGAGACCAAGACATATAGTTCCTAATTGCTTTCTTGGGCCGGGGAGTCCAAGAAGATGGTGCTGAAGGGGATCAGACTTCCCAGCAGAGAGTGTGGTTCGAGCCAGAGGTTCTAGCAGAGATGTTCCCCCAGTCAGCCTTGAAAACATGAGTCACTTCTGTTGCTTTTCACTGAGTCTAATTGCATGATAGATGTCTGGGACAGCTTGAAAGATGGCATCTTCGTTTTCTCTCATTTTCAATATTGCTTCTCTGGGATCTCTGGGATGACCTTGACAGAAAAGGTGAGGTTGAAGTAAATGGCTAATAAGATCACTCTCTATTCCATTTCCTGAGAAAGGTGAATTTCTGGGTGAACGCTTAAATGACATCCAAGGTTAATTGCAGGAGAGGACGATATGAAAACACATTAAAGGCAGATACACTGTGTAGTAAAATCTTTCACAGCAGCAGATGCTGTCAGTGCCCCTCCCCTCATGCCCTTGAGTCTTACCATTGTAATGAAGGCCCCCTCTGCTTCCAACCCCAACAGCTGTATCTCTCTGCCTGAAGGCTTTCTGCTGGAGAATTAAAGTCCCCAGGGAGCAATCCTCAAGGAAAGATTGACAGGCGGTGTGTCAACGCCCCAGCACCTACTTTGGGATGACTCTGAGTCATGTTCCATGATGTTGACCAAAACTCCTCAGCGGTTTAAGGTCCAGCGTCCCACGTGGTAATTGGCTTAATAATTGGCTCTTCATTGGGTTTCCCGCCTTCCCCATCTCACTTCTCCATTTTCCACTAGTGTTCCTAGGATTACTTCCCAAGTTAATTACTGGAGCTGGAATCCTTGCCTCACTCAGAGGTGGGATCCAGGGAAGAGGAACGAAGACAATTCTCTCTTCTACTGAGACGTCATTCGCCCAGGGCCTGATCATCTGCGTGTCCTGGTCTCGTATAGCAACAGACGTGTGCCGAGACGCAGTGACTGCATATTCCAGCCAGACATTCTTCCTGCATCTGGACCTGCAGCTGGATGTCTGTGCCATCATCCAGCCTGTAATTAAATCCAATTGAGGCTCTATTCCATTCTGGAGTCCTTCACTGATTAGGATCTGAGGACTGAGTAGAGAATGTGTGTCTGATGATCTTTTCTTTTTAAGTTTTAAGTTTTAATATGGAAATTTTCAAGCATACACAAAATTAGACCAGATAGTATAATGAATTCTTTTGTTCTCATCACCAAGCTTCAATAATTATCGACATATGGCTAATCCCCTTTCATTTATACCCTCTATCCCCTTTTTGCTGGATTATCTTAAAGTAAATCCAAGACATCACATGATTTCATCTAGAAATATTTCAGTAGATATCTCCAACAGATAAAGTCTCATAAAAAATAACAGCATAAAAGCATCTGCTAAAACATACTACTGACATCATACTTAATGAAGAAGGACTGAAAATTTCCGCCTAAGATCAGGAACAAGACAAGGACGTCCCCTCATACCACTTCTATTCAACATTTTACTGGAGATTGTACCCAGGGCAATTAGGCAAGAAAAAGAAACAACAGTCATACAGATTGGAAAGGAAAACATACTGTTATCTTTATTTGCAGATGACATGATCGTGCATATAGAAAATCCTAAGGAATTGACACAAAAAACTATTAGAGCTAATAAAGGAGTACAGCAAGGTTTCAGGATAAAAGATTGATTTAAAAAACTGATTATATTTCTCTACACTAGAAATTCCAAAATGAAATCATGGAAAGCAATCCCATTTACAATAGCATCAAAAAAATAAAATGCTCAAGAGTAAATTTAACAACAGAAGTGCAAGACTTGTATATTGAAAACTATAAAACACCTTTGGCAGAAATTAAAGAGATCTAAATAAAAGGGAAAACATCCTGTGTTCATGGATTGGAAGACATTGTTTAGATGGCAATACTCCCCAAAATGATCTACAAATTCAACGCAATCCTTACCAAAATCCCAACTTCCTTTTTTGCAGAAATAGACAAGTTGATCCTAAAATTCACATGGAAATGCAAGGACTCAGAATAGCCAAAACTATCTTTTAAAATAAGAACAAATTTGGAGGACTTACACTTCCCATTTTCAAAACTTACTACAAGGTGATAGTAATCAAAATAGTGTGGTACTGGCATAAAAATAGACATAAAGATCAATGGATTAGAAATGAGAATCCAGAAAACTCCATACATCGACAGTCCATTGATTTTTGACGAGGGGGTCAAGACAATTCAATAGGGAAAGAGTGGGCTTTTCAACAAATGATACTGAGACAACTGGATATCTACATGCAGAAGAATGAAGTCAGATTTCTATCTCACACTATATACAGAAATCAACTCAAAATGGATCAAAGACTTAAACGTAAGAGTGAAAACTATAAAACTCTTAGAAGCGTAGGAGTAAATCTTTGTGACTTTCAGTTAGGCAAAGTCTTCTTAGATAGGACACCAAAAGCACAAGCAACAAAAGGAAAAAACAGATAAATCAGACTTTATCCAAATTAAAAATTTACATGCTTATCAAGAAAGAGAAAAGACAGTCCACAGAATAGGAGAAAATATCTGCAAATCTAGTATCTCATAAAGGTCTAATAATACCCAGAATATATAAAGAACTCTTACAGCTCAATAAAAAGAAAAATAACCCAATTTTTTAAATGGACAAAGGATTTGTATAGGCAATTCTCCAAAGAAGATATACAAATCGCCAATAAACACATGAAGAAAAAAAAAGCTCAATATCATTACTCCTTAAGAAAATGCATATCAAAAATGAGATGCCAGTTCACATCCACTAGACGGCTATAATCAGAAAGATAGATAGTAACTTCTGGTGACGGTGTGGAGAAATTGGAACCGCTACACATTGTTGGAAAGAATACAAGATGTTGTAGCTGCTGTGGAAAAGTTTGGAAGTTTCTTATAAGGTCCAACAGAGAATTACCATCTGACCCAGTAATTTCACTCCTAGATATATACCTGAGAGAAATGCAAACATACGTCCACACAAAAAGTTGTGCAAGGATGTTCATAGTAGCATTACTCATAATAGCCACAAAGTGGGAACAATTCAAATATCCATCAAATGATGAATGGATTAATAAAATATCGTATATCCATATCATGGAATATTATTCAGCCATAAAAAGGAATGAGATACTGACACGTGGTAAAACATGAATGAACCTTGTTATACTAAGTGAAAGAAACCAATTGCAAAAGACCCCATCTTGTGTGATTCCATTTATATGAAAGGTCCAGACTAGGAAAATCCATAGAAACAGAAAGTGGGTTAGTTGGGACTAGAGGGAAATGAAGAGTAACTGATAATGGGGTATGGTGTTGGGGGGCTCATAAAAATATTCTAAAATGACATTGTGGTTATGGTTACACAATTGTGTGGATATACTAAAAACCATTCAATTGTACACTTTCAATGGGTGAATATATGATATATGAATTGCATATCAATAAAACTGTTTTAAAAAGCAGGGACTAGGCTCTTCCTGGGAAGAGAGAGTCAAAGCATGAGAGAGATTTGTGACTTGCTTTGAAGACGGAGGGGGACACATGAGGAGGAATGCGGGCAGCCTCCAGGAGCAGGAGTGAGACAGAAAGGAAACAGGAACTTCAGTCCTACAACCACAGTGCACCAAATTCAGCCAATAAACTGAATAATCCTGGAAGTGGATTCTTCTCCAGAACTTCCAGAGAGGAGCACAGCTTGAATGACATCTTGGTTTCAGCCTTCTGAGACCCTGAGCAGAGAGCCCAGCCATGTCACTCCCAGGCTTCTGACCTACAGAACCAGGAGCTGATAAATGAGTGCTGTTTGAAGCTCCTGGGTTTGTGGTAAGTTGTCATGCAGCAATAGAAAACAAATACAACCTGCTGCTTACAGCACGGATTTTCTCTTCTTCTTCAACATACGTCCCTGCTCTCTGTCTGCAAACTTGTAGGCTGGAAATTTTGACAAAGATGAAGCAGTTCAGCTCCAAAAAATGAGATTTTGAGGGCTTATCTACCACACTTAACACTTTGAAAAGATTCAAAAGGACACTAAAGAGAAATAACAAAAGAATTGATAAAAAAGTGAAAGTATAAAAAAAATTAAAGTTTTATAATTGTGTTAAAGGGCAAGGTGGTAAAATGCAATTTAAATATTTTACTGCCCAATATATAAAAATCATAAATCTACAATATGATAAAAGTCAAATAGGGGCCAGCCTGGTGGCATAGGGGTCAAGTTCGTACGGTCCGCTTCGGCAGCCCAGGGTTTTCAGGTTTGAATTTCGGACGCAGACCTACACACAGCTCATCAGGCCACACTGTGACAGCATCCCATGTACAAAAAAATAGAGGAATATGGGTACAGACGTTAGCTCGGTGACAATCTTCCTCAGCAAAAAAAAAAAAAAAAAATCAAATAGGAAATATTCTAAAGAGTAATGTGACAAACTAAATGGCAATTTTAAAACAAAAATTGTTTTAAAACTCTTAAAAAATTAATTTTTAAAACTTAAAATTTCAAAAATTAACATTAAAAATTGCAAGAGAAAATATAAAAGAAATTATTAAAAGTTAAAAGTAGAACCATTTTAAAGGGAAGGACAGAAACTCAAACTTCTTAATCCAAAAATAATTAGGAATTAAGTGAAATAAGCAGGACCACATAATCAAAATCATTAAACATCAGTAAAACAGTACAACATTCCCCAGAGGCAATTTAAGACTAAGGTCATCGAAACCTAAGATCCTAAGAAGGAAAGGGAACAGATGAAGCTTTGAGGCAGGATGGGGGCCCCACAAGCGGGCTGGGCCCTCAGCCTCAGGGGCTGGCACAGATGAAGCCCAGAAGGATGCTGTCTTGCAAATCCTTGTCCCTTTCACTTTCTGGTAAATTACTACCTGCTGGGGCAGAATTCCATCCAAGGAGCAGGTGCCTTAATGAGCCCGCACAGCTTTTTCCAAGGCCACACTGGCCCAGCAAGGTCCTCAACCCAGTGTCCAAGGGCTCTGTATTTCACTGGAGGTGGGGGTGCTCTACAGTCCCCCCAGAACCAAGGAGTCAGCACACCTGTGCCCTGCATGGAGGAGTCGTCCCCCAGCCCTGGGGAGGACCCAGGAGTCCTGCCACCATTTCGCAGCTGCACTCACCCCGACTCCATCTCTCTTGAGGCATCTATTGGGTGCAGTTTTTCCTACACATTGCCTACCCTGGCATCAAAATTCTCTTATAGGACCTGGGACTCCCGTGGACACAAAATTTCCCTTGTTGACCACAGCCTGACTCCAGGGAGACTCAAGTCATACTCTCCATGGACAACAGTAGAGAAGAAGACCCAGAGACTTAACATGGCCCAGAAAACGCAGAAAGAGCAGCACTTGGTTGATTTCCATGGTTTGAGATAGGACAATGCAAGTCCACAAATGCTTAGTTCATTGTCACTAGAGCAGTCACTATGGGACAGCCTAAAATGCACAAACCCCATGCAAGAATGAGAATCCATTCTCATTCCCTCCCCACTGAGATGCCCATGTCCTAAGCATCGCTGGGTGTTATCTGTGCTTGCCTGGCTCCCGTCTACCATCAAGGAGTGCCTGTAATGGAACCCTCTCCTCCCGGCTCTTGTGCAATTATTCTGTGGCTTCCTCTTTACAATAACATCATGAAGAGCAGTGGTCCCACCCCAGAGGAAGTGGAGGAACCGTTCTGTAAGGTCTCGAGGTCACACTCGGAGAGGACCTCAGCGTCTCCTGTAAATGTGCTGGGCGTGTTGCCCAGAGTTCATTAAAAATCAGCATGGATCTTTCAGAATACAGAAATTGCCCAACTTTCAAGGTTCAAATTCCTCTGTTGCTCAGAGTCATGCTCATTAAGGTCCCACCAAGCTCTGAGTGAAAGGAACACAAAACTCTCCTTTACGACAAAGTCGGGATTATAAGAGCAGCTCTTCTCTTGGCTGAATGTTAGCCTTCCAGGAGATGTAGACATTCAAAGTTCAGTCACCTTCATAGAGGTCAAACATACTAAGTCCAAGCCTTGAATGATTAGGACATAATTCCCAAGGAGAGGGCAGACACTGGAATGTGAAGAAGGAAGAGAAAGTAGACAGGGAAAATGCCCGCATTTGGAGATACACATATTTTGAAATATATATGAATATATATGAAACATATAAATGAAGGCCCTCCCAGCTCCACATCTGGCTGCCAACCCCCAAAGTCAAATCACTTTTGCCTTCAGCTCCATCTTTCTCGTTCTTCATACAAATGGAAACCTGGGTCAAGGCCTCTTGGCTGACAGATGCCACTACATCACTATTGTAACGAGACAGAGGTCACCTTATGGGTGATGGGCCCGTGTGGGCGTAGCTGGGACAGAGGACAGAGATGAAGACAATCTGGTGCACTAAATGGGGTTACCGTGCCCTACAGTTGGGGAAACACAGTGACTGTGCCCGTCAGAATCCTGGAGGGATGCAGAATCCAACTGGGATGATTCAAGAGCAATTATGAAGAGCCAATTTACAGAGCTGTGGGGGAGGCAAGGAGACACATGGAGGATGCTGAGGCATCCAGAGCCCAGCAGTGGGGGGCACTACCTTGGCCATCCCCACACCAGGCCAAAGGGACAAAGGGGAAGTAGCTCAGGTGTGGAAAGGGCCCAACAAGAGCCCAGCGAGAATGGAAGGCACGGAGATGGGGCCGTCCAGAAGGAGCTGGAATCATGCAGGAACACAGGCAAGAAAAGAGCAAGACCCTATCAATAAAGAAGGGCAGGTTTGAAAAAAGAAATGAATGACTAGAATTTTAAAATATTGTCACCAAAAATCGAAACTCTACAGAAGAGTTAAAAAGTAAATTAAATCCAGCAGAAGACTCTCGCTTCTGAGCCAATTATAACAAGTCAAAGTTAAGCGCCATCTGATTTTATCCTTGAAATATTATTACAGGAACCGGAGGATACTCTGCTGAGGGGCCGATGACAACGATTTGTAGAAATGAGCTCTAAAACCAAATTTGAGGATCTATGAATTGCAGACTGCCCACTGCATGGTAGAAGGCCTTCTTTATAGGAATATGGGTCAGTTAATCCATGCAAGAGAGCAACTAATTGTGAGGCAGATTCACCCTGAGCTAACATCGGCTGCCAATCTTCCTCTTTTTTATACGTGAGCCACTGCCATAGCACAGCCACTGACATTTATTCACTCCACAAATATTTTTTGAATATTTGCCATATACTGTCTACTCTTCTAAGTGCTTGGGATAAATCCATGGGGGATAAACCCTGGGCTTAGGGAGCTTGCATTTATGATAATGTAATAGCAAGAAGACCTGAATTACGTTGCATGTTGAAAGTGGTAATTGCTGTGAAGAAAAGACACAGACGCCCCTCACTCTGCTCTCCTTGTTGGCAAAGACAATGACCACCTACTCTTTCTTACTGTAAATTTCCCTGACACCAGCATACGTTTTTTTCACCTGCTTTTCCTGTTGGGCTTCCTGTCCTCAAAGCCATCAGTGATATATTTTGCCATTTGTGATGTAAATGGTAACCTAGGCATACGGTAAGCTTTCTTCTTGCCGTTCACATTGCATACATAGAGATGACCCTGAGGTGAGCAGCTCAGCCTCCGGCAGCCCCCTAAGTAAGGCAGGGAGGGTAAGACACTCCCTCGGCCTGGCCAGGGGATCCCACAGTTCAGCCTTCCCCCAGGCTCCCCATTGACCAACAATCCCAAGCTATCGCTGGCGTCAACGTAGCCTGAAAATTGATGCCAAGCCCAGATATTGCTCCACAGCTGAACAGGCCCCTGGATCTCTGGAAAGCAAAACCCACAACTAGTTGACTTCCAGGGAATTTGGCATCATGGGAGGGCAGAAAATGGCATAGAGTCAGCCCCTGGAAACTGCAGGTACTTAACAGAGACCACCGACATTTCTGCAGGTACCTAGCCCCTCTCCGCTCCCCACTCCAGGAAAAGCCTGATCAGGATGAGAGGTGGAGAAAGGAGGGAGACGGAGGCGAGAGAACTGACTGCATTGTGTGCCTTAATGTTAGGGTGGCAATGGAAGCAGAGGTCCGACGATGCCGTTGCTGGAAGGGGGACCTGATCCAAGGAACGTGGAAGGTGGGAAAGGCAAAGCAAGCATTCCATCCTACAGCCCCCAGACCCAACACGACTCCGCCATCAGACCCCGTTTCAGACTTCAGATCTCCAGCCCTATAAAATAGTAAATTTGTGATGTTGGAAGCTGCTGCCTTTGCTGTAGTTTGTTACAGCAGCCATAGGAGACTAACATAGTCATCTTTAAATCACTCCGCTCCATGGCTACTGGCTTGTACACATCCCTTCATTCCATAAATACTTACCGCCTCGGGAGACGGCCATGAAAAAGATGGACGCAGCCCTGCCATGGCGAGCTTACAACCCCTTAGGGAAGATCAACGTAAAACAAAGAGAGTTCCAGATTATTTCCTCCATATCCTTTATAACAAGCAGAGCGACGTCACAGGGACTCTGGAGGGGCTGCTTTAGTGGGCAGTCAGGGAGGGCCTCTCTGAGGAGGTGATGTTTGGGCTGAAGCAGGAGTTACAGAGGGAATAACTAGCGAAACGCGTTCCAGGAAGAGGGAACAACACGTGAGAAGGCCCAGGGGCAGCAGGGAGCTCCAGGGACGGAGGGAGAGCCTTGTAGATGGAGAAAGAGGCAAGTGCCACTTTAGGTGGGAAGAAGGCTCAGGGGCCAGATCACGCACACTGCTCAGTTAATGTGACGTGGAGGGGATCTATGTGAAATCTTAAACCCCCCCGGGATGTATGAGAAGTGGTGGGGACCGATTCTGTGAAGATCAGATACATGCTCCTCTCGCATTTATAACGTACATGGAATGCCCTAAAGCTCATCTCTCCTATCGGAATAAAGATCATTTTAAAATACTAACATCATGTCTGGTTGACTAGTCAGTGAATCAGCCATAACTTCAATGCAGGACTAAGCTGTGGATGAATGGAGTAAAGGGCCGCTCGGGGAAGGAACAGAACAAAGAAAAAGAAATCTATTCTGGAAAATAGGAAATGAGAAAGCCTGAGGATTCCACAGTTAGAGGGGCTGCGGTGTGTCCAGGGCGGAGGATCCAGGTGAGCAGAGGAGGACAGAATCATAAAAGCCTTGAAAAGTGGGGAGGGGGACATGGCTGGAAAGCCTGGGTTAAAGGATCTTGCTAAATAGTTGTGTTATGAGGGCGGTGGGACCCAGAAGGGCCTGGTGGGGTCCAGGCAACCAGGAAGACTGCCAAGCAGGGCCTGAACCCAAGAGCTGTGCCCAGGTCCTGGAGAAAGGAAGCCCACGTGTAGGGGATGAAGACAGCTGGGACTCATCAAGAATCCCAGTTTCGTTCTGTTTCGTCGAGAGTGATGAATGTATTTTCACATGTACATTGAGGTAGCACTCCTGAGAACTCAAACACCCAGTCACTCGACTAGTTTGAACTTTATCTAAGCAGCCTTATGCAGTCAAAAAAGGTGCTCCAGGGCTGGCCCAGGGGCACAGCAGTTAAGTTCTCAGGTTCTGCTTCGGCAGCCCTGGGTTCGCTGGTTCAGATCCCGGGCACAGACCTACGTATCGTTTGTCAAGCCATGCTTTGGCAGGCATCCCACATATAAAGTAGAGGTAGATGGGCACGGATGTTTGCTCTGGGCCAGTCTTCTTCAGCAAAAAAAAAAAAAAAAGAGGAGGATTAGCAGCAGATGTTAGCTCAGGGTTAATCATCCCACCACCGCCAAAAAAATAATAATAAAAAAACATTGTGCTCCAACACCTCCACTTCTAGGAATTTTGTCTGAGTGGTAGGCACCAAGATTTATCTTAAAGATATTCATTATGTCATTTTTATAGTGACAGAGAAATAGAAACCCAAAATTAACAGATGGGTAAAATAATTTATAGAACGTTCGTATAGTGGATGATTATGCAGTCATTAAAATTCATGTCAAAGAAAAATTATAAGAGGCGGAATTTACTGAGCACTATCTTGTAAGTCCTTAAAAAAGCACCTAGCACATTGTCTCAGCTCATTTGATCCCCACCACAACCCCAGGAGTTATACACTAGTGTTAGTCTTCTCTTTTCAGATGCAAGAATAAGGCACAGAGATGTCAAGTAACTAGCCTAAGGACACGTTGCTAGTAATTTCTAGAGGAGGTAAGAAAGCAAGAGAAATTAATCAGCAATTTCCAAAACATCTAAAAATTAACCATAACCAAAAGCACGAGAAAGCCCATGGTTCCTTTTTATTTTATCATTGCTTTTTGAAAGGAAAAGTATCATGAGCCACAGGTGCAACTCCATCTCCCCGGGGAATAAACAGGTGGCACGCACATGATGCACTCACCACGCCTCTGAGGTATTACGGTCCCCAAGACAGGTGTGGCGTGCCCAGAGCACCTTTCTTGGCGTCGAATCTCAGATGGGCAGTTCTAGACAAAAGAACTTGACTGCTGTGACGGGAGGGAGGAGGAAGTGTGTAAGTCTTGGGGGCAGGCCTCAATTCCTTCCCTCCGTGAAACCCGCAACCTTCTGAGGTTTAACGGCATCACTATGACTTCCTTCCTGGTCTGTTCATTGAAGTCTCCATCTAAGAAAGTCAGCACTGGAAAAGGATCTTGGAGGACAGCTCATCCGGCCCACCCATCCTGCAGAGATGCTGGAACAGCTCTCTTTTCCTTCCGTGGTGGAATTTTCTTTCCCTGGGATGAGCTGGGCCTCAGACTCAGCAAATCCTAACTGTCAAGTAGGGTGGTTCACAGAGATGGAAACAAAGTCGCCCTCATTTGGGTATCTGGGTGAATTAAAGATGACCACAGACTCTTTGATGCTTCTCCCATTGAGAAGGGAAGCAAGGTTTAGATCTGTGCCCCCTCCCCTGAATCTAGGTGGGCTCCATGACTGCTTGACCAATAGATCATGACACAAGCAGTGCCGTGTCATTTTCTAGCTTCAGGCCTTAACAGACTGGCAGCTTCCACTTTTCGTCTCTTACAACACTTGCTATTGGATTTCAGCCACCTGGCTGGGAGAAGCCTGAGGCACATGGAAAGGCCATATGTGGATGCTCTGGTCGACAGCCCCAGGTGAGCTACCAGCCGACAACCAGCATCAACTGCCAGCCATGTGAGTGCGCCATCTTGGATGTCCTGTATAGCTGAGTCTTTAAATGATTCCAGCTCCAGCCATGCACGCTGCAGCTGCATCAAAGAGCCCACACGAGAACTACCCAGCTGAGCCCAGCCAACCCACAGAACAACAGTAGATAATAAGGAGTTGATGTTTTAAGCCACTAAACATTGGAGTGGTTTGTGTGCGTTAACAGGTAACCAGAACAAGGGCCAGTTTGCGTGCCCTCCATCCTAGAACATCAGTACTCAAAGAAGACTTGGGATTCATTCCTTCATTAGACAAATAGCTGTTGAGTATTTACTACGGTCCAAGAAATGTTCCAGGCACTCAAGATTCAGCAATGAAGAGGACAAAAAGGTCCCCGTTCTCGTGGAATTTACAGGCTAGCTTGGAGTAGAGGAGGAGGGAGATATCGCTTAATGATAAGTGCCATGCAGAGAATTAAAATAGAGAAATAAATGTTACCTTGAATTGTACATTTTTTTCTGATATTAATATTGTTGTTTTCTAGCTACAAGCAACTATCTTTCTTTCTGTTAATATTTAACTGGTATATCTTTTCCACCTCCTTAATTTCAACCTTTTCGTGTCGGCTTGCATTTTACTCTTGTAAACAACATATATTTGAATCACGCATTTTTTAATAGTTGCAACCAAGCGCTCATGTCTGTTGTAATTACTGATGTATTTTGGTCTAATTTCTTCCATGTGGTTTTCTTTTTTTTTTTTTAACTGTGCTTTTTATTTTATTCTCAATAAATTGAATCTCCTCTACAACATCTTTTCCAAGTTTCTCTCCAAACCCCGTTCCTGCATAAACATCTCCAACCTCGAAGCTGCCTGCTGGATAACAGGTGAATAAGAAGATTCCCCTTAATTTCCACCCAGTGCTGTATTTTGGTCTTTGTGTTGGATCCACATTGAACGCGTCTTGTCTGTCTTTGACCCGACAGCCCTGGAATACGGGAATACGTCCAGCACGCGCTTCCCTTTTCAAGTCCTCTCTGTGACATCCTCTGTCCCGCCACCCTTTCCCCCAGGACATAGTTTCAAGAGCCACTATTCCACTTGCCACCAACCCTTTAAAGTGTGGTACCCACAACTGAAAAAATTAGCCTTAGAGTAATCTGAACTGTCCCAAGAATAATGAGACTATTTCCTCCCTCGTTTAGATGACACACTGTCGTTGCAGGGGCTGAGCTGGCTCTTGAGAGCTGAGGTACACGACGCCCAGAAAACTCACTGTCAACCAGTCTCTCTGTCACTTCCTTGAATCTTCTCAACGCAAGTACAAGACTGTATAATCATCCCCAGTCAGACTTCATCTTGTTACAGTCAGGCCACTGCTCCAGGGTGTCAAGATGCTTTTGGATTTCTCCCAACATTGTGTCAACCTCAGAAGTAGATCTTTTCTTTGCTTGGATTTTTCTCTCTGTATTTCCATGGCCCTCGTCCAATAATTCTTTATATTCTTTGTCTTATTTACTGGAAATATAGTCACACCTGTTGGCAGTTGGCGGAGAGGGGTGGCGGGGGAGGTCAGAAAGTTACCCCTAAATAACTTGCTCATAAACTCTCTCTGTGAGCTCAAGTAGTAAAACTCCCACATAACTGGTGTGATCATCTATCTGTAGGAATGAACCGAGAGGTTGCTAATGTGTGACCGAGAAGTTTGAGGACATTTAAAGGAGCAATGGAGAGAAATCTCAGGAAGGCAGGATTGCGTTGTGATTGGCATGTCATGAGCAGAAATATACTGATTTTTATCACAGACGGTTTGTATAAAGAAAGGGTGGCTCAGCCATGGCAGTATTAAAAAAACAAAAACAGAGACTCCTAGAAGCAAACATTATTGGTATCCTAGATTTGACCATGCCACAGTCTGAATTGTGGTCCCTCAAAGCTCATATGTTGAAGTCCTAACCCCCAGTATCTCAGAATGTGACTGTATGTGGAGACGGGGTCTTTAAAGAGTTAAGTTAAAATGAGATCATTAGAATGGGTCCCAATTCCATACAGCTGATGTCCGTATAAGAGGAGATTCATACAGACACACACACACAGGGAAGATGACGTGAGGACACTGGGAGAAGTTGCCATCTACCAGCCAAGGAGAGACGCCTCAGAAGAAACCAACCCTGCTGATACCTTGACCTCAAACTTCTGGTTTCCAGAACAGTGAGAAAATACGTTTCTGTTGTTTAAGGCACCCAGTGTGGGGTACTTTCCTACAGCAGCCTGAGCGAAACCCTGTCATTGCAGGGACTAAGCTTGTACTATCTCAGACCACAATAACTTGGTGAGGCCACCCCTGAGGTGGCTGGCAGTGACTCAGGCCACCTTCCTGAGATCACTCAGATTCCTTTGTGCTGACTGTGCTCCCAGGAAACCACCTGCTTCGTGACTTCCCTTGAGGTTGGGCTGCCTCAAGAATTTACTTAATGGCCGCACTTCTCCTGAAATTTGAAAATCCAGCAGACAGTTTGTTAGCGTACACACGCATGTATATGTATATATCAGTGTACACTTACCAGCGTCTGTACCCCATGACTATGGCTGCAGACAGGATCACACACCAGCCTTGGGGAGACGGATGGATCTGTGGCCTCAGTGCACTGGCAAAGTGGAGTTTCTGAAGATGCAAAGTTGAACGCCAGACCCTGAATCAGTGAATGAGCTAAGACTATGCCATTTTAAGGGGCTATCCAGGCTATCAAGTGATATGCCTCTGTCTTGTCAACTATGTTCTTGGAAATGCAACAACGCTCATGCAACCTAAAGATTTTGTTTGTTTCCTTTTCAAAAGCAGAAAGATATAATGATTTAAAAATTCAGACGTGCCTACAGGAAGCCGATAGGGAGGGGCTCTGATAGGTAGAAGGTGAGAAGTGAAGTCAGCTTGGGCATCTGGGCCCATATTGCGTCCTGCCTGGGACTGCACGTAATTGGTTCACCATGAGCATCTCCTAGTTGCAAGAGTTCTGAGGATGGGGATGGAGGAGGTCTCTGACATCTGGTACTCCTTTGTTTTCCACACCAAGTTTTTGATACAATTGAAATCAGAATGGAGGTTCAGTACTTTCCCAATGGCTTCTCTTGGCCTCTGGGTGCTGGCAAGAAAGAGCGTGAGATGAGGGAGGCGCCATCTCCAGCACAGCGCCTCTCCTCAGGGCCTTCAAGGAATTTAAGGGACTCTGTAAAACCCTGGGGGTCCTCTCTGGGCTCCTTCCTCCCTCTAGCTCTTCCTGGCAAAATGCAAATTAAACCCGTCAACCTCACGGCCCACCATCCCTGTTGGGATTCACCCCAAGACCATTCAAGGCTTTCAGCTCCTCTCCATGGTCTGAAGGGCCTGATGTGGCCCCAGCCTCACCTCATCATGCTCTCCCTGCAGGCCCAGCCACAAGGCCTCTGCTCCCCTGTGAACCCCTCCCCACACTGAGCCTTGCAGATGGCACCCCATCTCCACCCCAGCCTCCTCCTTGGGGCAATTCTTCCTTCCCCATCAAGACCTTCCAGGTGAGTGTGGCTCCTCAGTTACACTCAGATAGGCCCCGTGCTCCATTCTGTCAGAGCCTGCTCCTGAGTCTGTATGCAAACACTCATCCAGGTGACAGGTGAATGACCAGCTCCTTCATCAGGCAGTGAGAACAAGGACAAAAGCACAGAGTCACCTTCCATCAACACTGGCCGAATGAGAGAATCGACAAATCCGCCCTCACAGTGGGTCCTGGAACAAATGAATTGGAAGCAGCCATTTCACACTTTAGACACAATTCCCGCAGGATTATTTTCTTTTTCCTTAGACCGCTATGATTGGAAGGATCAAATTAGCCATCCAACAAAAGGGTTATGACAGTTGGAGGCAGGTGTGACAGCAGCAAGAAGTAATGCTAATAACCTGACGGTAAGCAAAGAATGTTCAAACAAGCAAAGAAAACCCAAATGATTCTCTCGATGGTTTATAACTATCATTGGAAACAGAGCACAAACTGGGCAGAGGGAAGATGCTTGTCCCTACACTGAATGGCCAGTGGCTGCCATTTTTCTTGAAAGGCAAATTGTTGTCCATGTATTCTCATCTTAGCGACAAAGACAACGTATATGGTGCGTTCTGGATGGATTCCTGCCTCAAAGCATCACAACGTTTGGCTGCTTCAGTGATCTAAGACGGCAATTGGCAGACTTTTTCTTTGTGGGCTGTATGACCTCTGTCACAATAATTCAACACAACCCTTATAGCATGACAGTAGCCATAAACAAGACTAAGCAAATGGGCGTGGCTGTGTTCCAATAAAACTTTTCTGGAAATTCATAAAATCTGGCAGCGGGCCGAATTTAGCTCCTGGCTGCAGTTTTCCAACGTCCCTTTAAAACAGTTGTATTGTGGGGTTCCTCCCTTACCACCAGTGTCAGATAAGGGAGTAAAGGGTCATCTTAGTCTTGGGACCTTCAAGCCTTAAACAGCCTTAGCTGTCATCCTGTCAACTCCTTGGGCTGGTCCCTTTCCCTCTGCACTTTGCTGGAGCAGGGGGTGAGATCTCCAGATTGTGCCCTTGGACCGAATCCCTGGTCCAGCACTACCAGGTCATTGTGGGGTCTTCACAAGTCGTTCAGATGAGAATGCATGCATCGCAAACTCCATCCCTCCCGGAGGAAGCCTGAGAACCACGAACGGTGTTACTAATGAGTCTTGCTGCCTAATGAAGAGCACTGCTCAGCTCTTAACACTATAGCTGATTAAAGCAAATACCCTAGCCAAACAGAAGAAGCTTGTTTTGCCACTTCGACTGTGGGCATTAACCCAAATGAAGCATACTTGCACAGAAGTAGGGATAGAAAATACTCCTGCATAAATTCTTCATATTTACCTTTGTGAGTCCTCCAGCCATGTGTTTGTCATCTGCCAGGGTGAGCCTCCTCCTCTTCTTTATTCCCCCTCCTTAAACCTCAAGCATCATTGCCAAGACTAAGCTTAACACCAGAGCCAATTAACCGTAAATTAATTGCCACCCTAAATAATCAGTTCTGGAAATGACTCCAGTGGCCATTAAATTTAGACTTCGGTGAGGCTCGTCGGAGGCGGTGTTTATGAGAGGATCAGACGATTTGAGAATGCCACGAGCACAGGAGAGTGGTCAGGCAGTGTCCCCTCTGGGCCCCCAGCTTGAAGATGCAGGAAGTCATTTGTGCGGGAACAACAGAGAAAACATCACACACAGAAAATTGCAAGGAGAAGCAATTTTCCCTTAAAGAATACGAACCATAGCTTTGGAATTCCAGAATAGCTAGGTCACTGAGGCCTCACTTGATAGTGATTTCTGGGTAGTTAATTTTTGTCTAGGTTTCACTGAATATCTATATTTTCAGGAGGACATATTTAGAAAAGTAGGACTATTTTGTGTGATAAAGGGAATGACATGAAGGAGGACAGTTTCAGATATTTGTCCATCAGATCTCGTCACAATGAGGCGATAAAATAGGTCAAGTTTATGAGTTAAAAAAAAAATGTAAGGTCATCATAAGACCTTTAATTATGAGGTTAAATGTGCTATAAATTTAAAAAATTAAAATTAAATCCAGTCACTGGGGTCTTTCTTCAGCAGAGACTCAGAGGACCCGCAAAACTGAAGCTGTTTCTGCCAGCTCCATTAAGCCCGGCATCAAATTTAAGAAGAAATTAAGATTTTTTTCAGAAATATTTCAAGGAAAATCTCAAAGTTGATTTGAGAAAAAAAATGGGGTTTCGCTTCCATCTGGGATGTAGAAAGCTGGAAAAAGCATCACTCCTACCCTAATGATGAGAGAAGGCAGGATAAATTGCAAAGTCATAACATGTTTTAACCTAACAGAGATCCAAGGTTGCCAGGCAACCAAGTACCCTGAAATCTGCTGCAAGGAAGGTAGCTCCAAGGTGGGTACAGCCGCCTGCTCACCTGTAGCACAGCAAGCAAGGAAGAGATGCTGAGACCATAAACCCAGGGAGGAAGAATTCAGGTACAATTCTAAGGGACTGCAGAAGGTTGAGTATGGGCTTGCGTGAGAGTAGACAGCCTCAGCAGACACAAGCGCAATTTGTACCACTGCAGGCTCTTTTCCACAGACTTCCAGCAAACGCTTACAAAAATGGTCAGGGTTTGGGTAGGAGACAGGATGTAACTTCCTTAGCGGTACAGACCTGGAAGAAGGGGCAGCCGTTGGTGCAGGAGAGACAGCCCCACCCGGACCCTACTCGTCTGGGAACAAAAGTCTTAAGCCTCTGAGGGGAGGGATAGCAAGCTCTATCTCCAACAGAACACAAAAGGAGACCCAGTGGGTCTAGGAGAGGGTGAGAATAAAAATCCTCTACTCCTGGGGTGGGGAAGCGAACAGTGCTGGGCCCAAGATCCTATGCAAATATCATTGAAGGCTTTTCCCACCAAAGGCACACGGCAGAGTTTGGCCACCACATGAAGGAGAGACAGTATCGCTTAAAGAGCACCAGACTAAAGACACTGGCAAGACAAGCCCTACCTAAGACAGAGGCTTGACCAGGACAGCAGAGAACCCAATCACCCCAGTCACCAGGCTACCAAGCACCAAGAGCAAAGAACAAGAGCGTACCACCAGGAGAGAGGCAAGAGCATGGAGAGAGGCCCCGTCTGTAACAGAGGCACCCAGAGAAAGGCTAAAGCTGAACATGGGCAGGAACATTGAGAAAAACCTCCAGCTCCCCCATCCCCTCCATGAGTATAGGCAGCATTAGATGATTTCAATGGGGATGGTTGTGCACCGAACAAAGCCATAGGCACAAGAAAACCTAAACCCAGCTCAACTCCTGGTGAGAACAACTCAACCTCACACTAACAGCGTAGGAGAAAAAGTTTGCCCACTCCAGGCATGACACTGTTCACCTCCATCACTACTGTTCTACACACGATGTTGAGCATGAACACAAAAATTCTGAGACAACAAAAAGCAAGAAGAGGCAATCTTCTTCCAAGAGAAGAGACAAAGAAATCAACAAAACCAGACTCAAAGATGATCCAGATATTCTTTCTATCAGATAGGAAATTTAAAATAAGTATGATTAATAAGTCAAAGCTTTAGCGGAAAAGTAGACAAGTGTGAACAAATGAAGAATTTCAGTAGAAAGGTGGAAACTATAAAAGCCAAAAGAAAATGCTAGAAATCTTTTTTTTTAAATGCCCAGGAAAAGGAATAAAGAATCTCTTTGCCAGGCTCATCAGTAGACTAGACACAGCTAAGGAAAGAATCAGTAAATTTGAAGATAGATCAATAGAAAATACCTAAATGACACACAAGGTAAAAATAAAAAGGGAGCATTGAAGAATTGTGGGACAAGATCAAGTGGCCTTACATGCGTATTATTGCAATCCCAGAAGAGTAAAGAGAGAAAACAAGGCAAATGAAATATTTGAAGAGAAAGTAGCCAAGAGTTTTCCAAAAATAAAGACTTTAAACCTCAGATTGAAGAATACTAGAGAAGCCCAAGTGGTCTCACTTCCTTCTCTCATAAACTACCTGACCACATCTGTGGAGTAATGTGGAAAGGATATGCTGATATTCAAACTGCTCAGTGTGTGGGCAGAAGACCAGGCTCAAAAACAGGCAGCCTGAAGGTCCTCAACTATTACTAGAAATGCCTGAATGTTAAACAACCCTTTTGATGAAACACTTGGAAACAACACAAGGGAAAATTCAAGTGTAACAGACATTATGTTTCAAACCAGTAAGTGTTGGGTCAAAACTCTGGAAAAAGTTCACGTCGACACAACATAAAATGTTCATGCATTCAACAAGTATTTTCTATTTTTTGTGTGTCAGATTTTGCAATTCGTCTTTTTTCAGTAATTTCTCCATTTCCATTAAAGCTCTCAAATTTATTATTTATAAAAATTCCTTAAAAATAAAGTATCGTATCTTCTTATTATCCATTAAATGTCAAGATCTGTAGTAATTTTCCTCTTTTTCATTCCTAATCTTGGTAATTGTGTTTTCTCTCTTTCTTTTCATGCTCAACCCTGCTACAGTATATCAATTTATAAATATTTCCAAAGACCCAACATTGGACATTGTTGTTTTCTCAACTATAGGTCTGTCTTCTATTTCACTGATTCCGTGTTTTACCCTTATTATTTCCTTCATTCTCTTTCTTTCTTTGACTTTAATTTGCTTTGCTCTTACTTTCATATTTTCTTGAGATGAAAGCTTAGAAAATTGATTTTTAAACTTTCTTGTTTACTTATATTTAAAGCTATGTATTTCCCTCGGAGTCCTTCCTTTGTTGCCTCCCACAAATTTTGATATGTTGTATTTTTCACCATTATTCATTTCAAAATACAGATAGTCTTTAATTTCCGTGATAATTTATTTTTCAATCCATGGGATATATAAGTATGTTGATGAATTTCCAAATATTTAAAAAATTTTTAGTTTCTGTGTAATTGATAATGAGCTACATTCCATTGCGATCAGAAAATACATTCTACCTATTTAAATCCTTAAACATTTATGGAAGTCTGTTTTGTGGCTAAGCATATGGTTTATTTTGGTGATTGTTCCATCTGCATTTGAAAAGAATGTTCATCCTCTAGTTGTTGAATGTGGCATTCTATAAACATCAACCAGGTCAAATTGGTTAATAGAGTTGTTCAAATCTTTTATACTCATAATGACTTTTTTTCAGCTTATTCTGTCAGTTATCGAAGGTGGTATTTTAGCATCTTTAACTATAATTTAAGATTTATTCATTTTTCCTTAAAGTTACATCAATCTTTGTTTTATGCATTTTGTAGCTGTTATTAAGTGCATAAACATTTTTACTAGTGTGGCTTTCTGTTAAATTGACCCTTTTATCATTATATAACATTCTTTATTTTTGATAATGCTTCTTGTCTTGAAGTTGACTTTGATGTTAATATAGCCACTCCAGCTTTCTTATGCTTAGGAATCACATGCTACATCTTTTTCCATCCTTTGTTTCCGTGTCTCTCTCTTCATATCTACAGAGTGCATCTTGTTTAAAAAAAAAACCTAAAAGCGGCTGGCCCTGTGGCCCAGTGGTTAAGTTCGCGCGCTCAGCTGCACGCGGCCCAGTGTTTCGTTGGTTCAAATC
Organism: Equus asinus; assembly: GCF_041296235.1. Lineage (NCBI taxonomy): Eukaryota > Metazoa > Chordata > Mammalia > Perissodactyla > Equidae > Equus > Equus asinus. Next base: position 6,257,960 of record NC_091808.1, on the reverse strand, counting down.
CTGGGCGCGGACATGGCACTGCTCATCAAACCACGCTGAGGCAGCGTCCCACATGCCACAACTAGAAGGACTCACAATGAAGAAGATACAATTATGTACTGGGGGGCTTTGGGGAGAAAACGGAAAAAAATAAAATCTTTAAAAAAAACAAAGATTATTCCACCTTTTCTCCCCTCTTGGGGAGGTGCTGTTGCTCCTCGTCTCCTCGCCTTCCTCCTTTCCAGCTCATTCCTTAGCTTTCTGCAGACCATGTACTCAGCAATCCCACAAAATAGAATAAGTTGGCCAGGAGAACTAGCCTGAATTTGGGTCTTCTCCTGATTTCTATCCATATGGCCAGACCACATGGCCATTAAAACGCCTCTGGTTTCTTCTCACCCCAGAATATTTTCTCTGTCTGCTCTTGCCCAGACTTGGCGATTGCCCTCAGAGAAAAAAGTGTCTACTGATCTCACTTTCCCTGGGAACAATTTGTCTCTGTCTGGAATTTCATTCTTTTGGACTTCTTTGTGTCACAGCTCTCAGATGGTTTTTTTAAACGTACCATGTTTTTTTACTTCATTTAGTTTTTTCTAGCTTTTATGGAGCAGGTGATGGCCCATTGTGATCTCTGCATCATAACCCGAAGAAGAGACTCCCATTCATCAAATGCATGTGGATAAACCATTATGTACCAAACCCTATGCCCATTGCTCAGGATACAGGGGTGAATAAGAGATATGACCAAAACTCTAGATCAGAACATCAGGATGCCACAGCAGTGCTTCTGGAAGAGCTGAAAACGGTGAGTGAGAAAAACTACTACTTCCCAGAGCAAGTTTTTGTGCATCTAATGAACCTGACTTGTGCTAGAAGTGAGTAATTTTCTGGCATGCATTCAATGCCATTTTTATTGTTTCTCTCCTAATCATCCATTCTTTTGCAACCTCAACTTGCCACCTCTGCAAGTCTGTAAATTTGGCATATTTCTTCTCTTTATTTTCCCATACCCCCTTTGCCCTTAAAAACCACAAGCAAAGCCAAGCCAACAATCTCATTCTTCATGATATGCAGACAGCTATTAAAAAGAACAAATAGTAAACATGTAAAATATTAACAATAAACCCCGTTTCTAGGCCATTTTGCCTCTCCAAACTTATCATTCAATTGGTTTTGCATTTCCTCACTAAGTAAAATAAAACAGATTAACTGACAGTTAATATTTACATCACCACCACTAAATAATTTGTAGAAATGTACAAATGCCAGGTGGCTGCATGTTAAGTAAAACTCATCAAGTCAGTGCCTACAGGATGCCAAGCAAGCAGCTGTAAATTGAAAACTTCAGCCTGTTGGCTGTGTTGGACTTAACTATACAAATGCTTTGACCACTTCTGTGGAATCAATCAAATGTTCTGTCACGATCAATTAACCAGAAAACTCTCCCAGGCCAGTGGTACCCAACACCGCCTTCATGGCTCCCACAGAGCAAGCAGGAAACAGAGCACTCCATTTGGAATTACAAATCTAGTTTTCATGTAGGTCTGCCATTAACGAGCCATATGTCCTGAGCGAGTTACTTCCTCCACTCAGGCTCCAATTCCTCATCTTTAAAACGAGGAGGTTGGACTAGTCAAACATCTCAGTACCTGCCATCTGTCACATCCTACATTCCTGGTAATTGGCCATAACCTGTTTTTGAAATACGCATGTTATAAATACGCATGTTCGTTCCGGGCTAGCTCACAGCCAGGTAGTGAAACAGGAGAGCTTGTCTTTGGCTTTTGCAGCTCAGCCACTCCCTCAGAACCTCTTTCTCCCTCTTTCTCACCATAACCATTCAGATCAGGGTTAACACACTAGCAACAAAGTGAACATTTACCCAACCTCAGGCTTGAAAAGGAAAAGAGAGGAGACCACTGAGTAGTCAATTTTATGAGTTGAGCTCGGAAATCAGAGGTGCCTAGTTCACAGCCTGCTTGTTCCCGCTGTGTGACTCGAGCAAGTTGCACATACACTGTATCTATTTCCTAGGATTTTTATGACAATTAAATGAGAAAATGTCTATGGAGTCCACCAAAGTATGTTTGACAGTTAACAAGGAATCAACAAAAGTCAAATATTGCTATTGTTCTCTCTCCTTAGCAGGCAGTGATCAAAATCTTAAGATAATAGAACCAAGTTATCTGATGGTTTGAATTGTTTGTTCAAAAGATGGTCATTCTTTCCCTTCATGCTAAGGATGGAGCACTTTGCCCTGCACCATTGAGGCTGAACTTGGCCATGTGACTTCCTTTGGCCAATGGAATTTTAGTGGACAACACGCAAGTAAAAGCTTTTAACGCGCTTTTATAGTCTGGCTTGGTCTCTGGAGACTTCTGCTCTCTGCCAGGAGACCGTGCCCCAAGCAGCTATTACCCATGCAGCCTGGGAGCCAGAATGAAACACGTGCAACCGACCTGAGTTCAGCTTGCAATCTGAAGCCCAGTCACATTGCAGTGAACCCTTGAGCGTGAGGGTGAAAGATTGTTGTTTTAAACCAGTGGGTTCTGGGGTGGTTTATTACACAGCATTATTATGGAAATAGCTGACTGATACATGTTGCAATGATGCTATTGTGGGTCAAAGTCTGGAAAGAAAGGAAGCCTTTCAGGTGTCAATCATGTTTCCTGTCCTGCCTTGTTTCCATGAATCCACTTTCTTTCTGGTGCTTGGGGAATCCCCCAGCCCCAGAAAAACTTCATTGAGTACCTCTCCACAGGCCCTGGGAATATAATGCAAATAAGACATTATCCATGTCCTCTTGCTGTGTAATGAGAGCTGTAGATAAGTTAATGAGAAGTAACAATTCAGCGGCTTCACAGACCACGATAGAAAATGGCAGACTGTTACAGGACTTAACAGAAAGGACACCTGACTTCGGTTCTGGGATCAGAGAAGGTGGCAACGTTTAAACTGAGACCTAAAGAATGAATGGGCACAACTGAGGCGTTTCACACTGAGAGCCATGTAACAGGGCACCAGGCAGCCAGAGCCTGTCTTTCAAGATGGAGTTCCTGCCTCCAATGGCTGCTTTCCTCCCCTGGTGAGCTGGGTTAAACCACAGAGAAACCTCAAGACAGATCAGTGTTTGCCTCACTCTCCCTTGGGGAACTACTTGGAAATACCCAGGCTGGGGCCCACTTCTGGAAATTCTGAGTTAGCACATCTTGGAAATGGCTCGGGCGATCTGCTGTGTAAAGAAGCTCCCAGATGATGCTAATACTCCCTCCGTTTGGGAGTCGCTGAGGCTCTGCCCTCTCCATCTTTTCTTTCTCCTGGGTACCACCCTGCTCCTGCGAGTCAGGCTGCCTGCAGGAGGCATTCCTTGAGCCCATCACACCAGGCCAGCTCCGAGGGAAGAAAAAGCCTTTTGAAGGGCCATGGGGGGCAGTGGGAAGTGACCCCTCCTCTCTTCCCATGGAAAACTGCCAGCAGCCGTGACTGGGGAGTTTCCACAGTTGTCAGATGCCTGTGTCCGCAAGGACGATTCGTAGCTGGGGTTTGTGGCTCCCACACCCAGAATCTAGCAACAGAGTCTGGACAGAAAAGACTTTGGTTTGGGCTGGAGGGTGTGAGAAGATTCTAAATCTGGAAACTCGACACCATGCTGCTTCTGAGCTTTTAAACCCAGATTTTCAAAGGGAACGTGGATTGCGGCAATTTACTCAAACATATTCCTGGAAACCATAAGTTTAACTAAATCATTTATGAAGCTGACTAAACTCCACTCTGGTCCCACGTGTGTGAGTGCTGCGTCTCCCCAGCCCCTTCCTCGGGCCACACATTCACACGCAAACACACACGCACACACTCTCACATTCACACATGGCCACAGAACCTGAGGAAGAACGAGGGTCAGAGCCACCTGTGAGCTTCAGCAAACACAGCATTGACTCCTATTTTTTTCCTGTCCAAATGGGTCATCTAGTTAGGGTCGCACAAGGACAAGTGTGAGCTTATATCTGTGGTTCATACAGCTCACACATTCCACTCTATATTGAAAATCTAATTTCCTGTCAGGCAGTCTGACTCAAGGTTGGGGGAAGCGGATCTCGTACATGGTGTGCTGTGTGGTATGCGTGTGTGTGACGTGTGTGGTAGATGTGTTGGGGTATGCGTGTATGTGGTGGTGTGTGTTGGTATGTGTGGGGTGTGGTAGTGGTGGTGGTGTGTGGTGCAATGTGTGTGGCGAGTGTGAGGTATGAGGTTTGTCTGTGTGTGTGTGTGGTGTGGTGTGTGCAGTATAGTGTGTGTATTTTGTGTGATTGAGTGTGTACACATGAAGACAACAGAATCCAGAGGAGCATTGCCATGACAGAGAAGGAAATTTCTCCCTACGACCCTATTTTCCAAGCTTTCCCGTTTTTTGCAAGTTTTCTTTCTGAATGTCATTTTCACAGGTTGGACCTACCTCCAAGGTGAATTTCTTTTCTGGAAATAGAAATTATCCAATCAATGTGCTTCTGAGCAACGTCAGCAAAGGCAATCTAAGGGCAGATTAAAGTTCCAAATTTCCCATCAATTCCTATGAACACGTTAGATCTTGAAATGTCAGAACAGCTGCCTTCCCAGCAAGAAGTTCCTCGCCTTCCCTGGAGAGGAATTTCACGACGGGGCCACACCGAGGCACGCTGTGGACATCGGATGCTCTCTTCCTCCATGCCTTCCCACAGGTCAAACAGCCAATGCACAATCTTCTTCCTCCAAAACAAGCTCCAATTTTCTCATCAGATGTGTTTCCTGAGGCCCACGTTCAGAACACCTTTGCAAAGGAAAGTCCAAAAATGGAGATGAGAAATGAATGTGCTCAATCTCCTGGGGGCAGCCACCAGCACTTCACTTCTGAGTGTCACTTCGCAACCTCTGGGCAGAGCAATGGAGGGGAGGCAGGTGTGAGTAGGGTTGATGGCAGCCTGTTCATCCAAGCAGGATAAAGCAGAGCTGTCTCTGGGCAAAATGCCCAAGGGGGTGGCCCAGGATGATTGATGGTGGACATCCAAACAGACCAGTGGATGCTTCAACCACCTCGGCCCCAATTTGCTCCCCCAGCTCCATTCTCTGCCCCAGGAGATTGGCCAGTATGGACCACCTCAATGGGGGCCATTGGCTTCTGGATTCTGGTGGGCTTGGCCATGGGGAGCCCAGCCAGGAGGTAGGAAGGAGGAACAGAGCAAGGTGTGTGGAGTCACCACTGGCTGGCTGGTTACTTCATCCACCGATCCAAGATCTGAGCTTGTGGAAGAGGTCCAGTTCCACTCCTGTCCTCTGTCCCTCCCTCAGGCCTGGGACAGATAACAGTGCCTGACTGGCGCTGACCCGGGGATGGTGCCCTGCCTCTGGAACTCTCCCTATGTCCATCTCATGCCTTCGTAAATACTTCATCAAACTCTCCTTGAATGACTCAACTTGAGTGCCCCATCTACATCTTGTCAGGACCCCACTGATGCACGCAGGTTGTACAAACCCCTCCCCTCTCATTTCTCCACCTTCCAATTTCCATTTCATCCAAGCTTCAGGGAAAACAGGAACCATTCATGCCCGCACCTCCTATTAACCCTCAGGGCGGCTTATCACACTTCATCTCTCACCCTACCTGCCACCACCCCAATGGCCTCTGGCCAACTCTGCCCCAGAGCCCCTCCCCTTTCTGCTCTGCCTTCTAGAACCTTTGTTCCTTTGAAACATACACCCCAACATCACCATACCCTCACAGACTGCTCCCACTCCTCCTGGCTCCCCATCCAGGACATTGCTTTACTAGTAACCTCTCCAGGGTGTTCCTCAGCTCCACCCCCACCCCCAGAGCCCACAGGTCACCAGCTGGCAGGGCACCAGCTGGGGCAGGAGAGGTAATACCTCTGGATCTCCATTGCAGCTTTCCAACCACTGCATCTCCACACTCATACAGAGCTCTGCAGAAGTAACTCCCACATCGACCTACGCAACAATGACCAAAGTCCAAATGTCCCCTCTCTTAAGGCCAGTGCCCAACCTTCTGGCAGTCTCCCTAATCCTAGACTTTATCACCAAGCTTCAGTCTCTCTCCAACAGATTCGCCCTTTTCTGTTTATTTTTAAGAAAACCTGATCAAATTGAGCTCTTCGGGTGATGAGTCACTCCTCTTTCAAACTTCACCAAGCTCTGTGACTCAGAAACTCCAGCCAGGGAGCTCTAAAATGATCGTCACTCATCTTCGAAAGGACTGGCCAAGATACCACGCGAAGTATAAATAAAAAGAAACTAGCTCATCAACAGACTCTAGACAGTATCAAAAGGCTTGCCCAACAACAGGAAATGAGGCACACATTAGAGTTTGAGAAAGAAATTGGTCATTTCGGCTAATAGCGTTTTACCGATTCTAGACAGTCATTGTGAGTTTGATTTAAAGTAAATGCCTCTGTTTTTATTAGGGATGGTGCTGTGTTTAAGAACATTTACAAATAAGATAAAAGAAAAATAGTTTCTGTCTTTATTACCGTGACCAGAGTCTCCTATGATTTATTATATTATTGATGAAACAATGCCTTGCCCCAGGAGAGTAATTTTTCTCCCTTTTCTTAGAAGGATGACACCTAGGAAGAGCACATTGGGCTGTAGAGAAGCACAGAAGACGAGGAACTCTCCGGAGCTGACCTTAGGCCCTGGCGACCTGGTGCAGGTCCTCAGAAGGCCCCAGAGCAGATGAGGACAGACACGGAGCTTCAGATCCCGTCGCCTGCGTTGTGGCCCCAGCCTGGCAAGGCTCTCAGAGAGATCGGAGTGGTGATGAGCTGGTCTGCTCCCCAGTGAGGCGCCTCCATCTGTGCCCAGCCTGGCCCTGATTCAATTTCAGATACTCCTGAGGGGCTCCAGAAGTCCAGGGATGTGAATAATTGGTCATTCGGGCAAAGACTGGGCATCCTGAAGAGCATGTGCCAGCAGGTCTCTTGGCCAGCAAGGAAATCTGGCCGCCTGCCCAGCATGGGCCTCTCAGCTCCACTTCCTCCTCTGCTCATCACTGGGTACAGGTCTGAAGGGTCACTTGTCTTTCACTGTTTTTGTGTTTGGATGGAAGTAAAAGACAGTAACATTAGTCCTTACCATTTATAAAGCACTTGCTCCAAGCCAAATACTGTGCCGAGCATCTCAAAAGCCTCAGCTCAGAAAAACCCTAGGAAAGAGTTGTTATTTTTAGGGAGCTGATGCTCAGAGAAGTTAAGTAACTCTTGCAAGATCACACAGCTAGTGACACAGCTGGTACTTAAACCCAAGTCTGTGTTACTGTAAAACTCATTCTCTTAACTACAGCTTTCAACCACTCAAAGGTCTTAAGACACAATCCCCACGAATATCAAGGGTGCCGTATCACAATTATTGGATCATCATTCATTTGATGAATAGTTCTTTGCGTCCTACACTGTGTAATGCGCTTTGCACATAAATACATTGAGTTAAGAAGAAGTCTTCGGAGCAAAAAGGCACGTGCATAAATATCCGGAACAAAGGTAGTGCGTGATAGGTGTGTAAGTTGAAAAATCCTAGATGGACTGAGAAGTGGGAGAGAGCACTGCGGCTGGGTGATTAGGGAGCAGGAACAGAGGAGACAGGATGGAGACACGCCGAATTAGGGCATCAGGCATCCCAGAGGGAGGAGACGCTGAGCAATGGAGAAGTGCAGGGCGTGACCTCCAGCTCCCAGTTTGGGGAGAGGCAGCGCGTGTGGAGTAGGACACCCTGGGTGGATCTGGAGGGAGCAAAGCCTCCTCAGATCCCAAGCAAACTGGGAAATGTGGATTTCATTTTACTGGCAAGAAACTTTGGAGCAGAGGAAATGCCATGTTCTGAGCTATGATTTAAGGAGATCAGACTGAAGCCTTGGTTTGTCAGTTAGATTGGAGGGAGGCTAGAATGGGGTGGGCAGACCACGGAAAAGAAGACGTAAGAGATGTCCTAAGGATCTAAACCACAGCCACTGCAGGGAGAAGGAAAAGGAGGGGGGAGCTTCTGTACCCTCGGAAAGCATCTGAGAGGACATGGGACTAAATGGAAATGCGAGAGAGGCAGAAGGGGGATGAACTGAGCCCATAGAGAAAGGAGGGATGTCATCATTAAGGGTTTGAGAAGAGGGGCAACAAGCAGAAGAAATTGTAGACTAAGAGTTGGTTAAACCATCCTTCCCAGACATGGACTCCAGTGAAGGCAAAACCACAAAGGTAAATGAAAGATCACAGTGGACTAGAGAGAGAGAGCATAGAAGATTGAGGACGGGAAGATGGGGAGACAAGGGCTCATGAAACATGAGATGGTAGGGGGGTCCAAGAAATTGGAAAGGACAAGGATTGCTCGTTGTCAGGGAACAAATGGAAGGGAGGATATTGAACAAAAGGAGCAGGAAACTGAGTCAAATGCTATGGAAGGAGCAGAGAGGATGGCAGCTGAACGCGGCTGATGGCTTCAGTAAGATGTATTTTCTGTGTCAACCAGATCGTGGTTTCCTTGAGTGCAGAGACCACGTGTTATTCCTCTTGGTACCATACAACGCACCTCTTATTTGGGTAGTTACGCCCTGAAACAGGATGTAGGATCAAGAAGTCATTGTCTATTCACTCATATTCTCCCACCCACCCAGCAGAACAGAATAAATACTAAGACTCCGCTGGAAGTGAAAAGGGCTCACAGTTACTTTCCTGGAACGTCAAGGAGATCGTGCAGCCAACAGCACACCTGAGAGTGAAGCAGCGGGGGGCACTCATCTGCCTCCATGCAAAATGTAGGGTGGGGAAGTCTGCGGGATGAGCAAATGAGAGCCATTCCCACCTCCCCACGGATGGGTATCCTAGAAAACCATCCAAATCATTTGGACCTGAGTAAGGGGGCATAAGGATGGATGGACAGTTGAGGTTGTCCCAAAAGATGGCAATGTGCAGGACACATTGATCCAGCCCCACAGCTAACCTGAGAGTCTGGGAACAGCCTAAAGTCTGCTCCCCAAGGCTGCAGGAGGCAGGGATGACCCTCGGAAGAGAGCAGAGACACGGTGGAGGGGACCCCACCAGGCACAGCTGGAGGAAGCTCCAATGTCCGCTGGCTGGGAGACCAGGTTCCCAGTACCAGGGTCGCCTCGCTCTTCTACAGCTCTGCTCCTTCCTTAGAAATAACGATTGGCTGTTTAAACAGTCAGGGAGACTCACTCTAAATGTTTCCTTTTCCCTCTTGACAGTGACTAAAACATGAGAACAGTGACCCAAACTGTTCTGATGGAGCCCATGTCAGCCACTAATCCCGAACGAGTGTCAACAGAGGAAAAACGATTACTGAGCATATTAAAAGATTTGCCAGTTCCAAAGGGAAGAGCCGGTCAATCAAAGTTAAGCCCAATAAAAGAATTACTGCGAAGGGAAGAAGGAAATATTTTAAACTCTGCTATATTCTCAGTACGATTTGAAAGGACTTTATGTCCTTAAATCAGGCTATCTTGAAAAAAAGAGCCACCTCAAATCGAAAAGAGACCTACATGGAAGAAACGATGACTGCACAGTTTCACTTATAGTGGCAGTAACAATAGATCGTATACTGCAGAGACAAACAGTAACTTAACAGAACACATGGAAAAATCCTTCCAGGACGATAAAGAAAAAGATAGGATGGGAAGTGAGAGAGAAGAAAGGAGAGATTAATTCATTCGCGTGCATTCATGGAACAAATCCTTATTGAGCGCCTATTGTGTACCAGACTCTGTGCTGGGTGCTGCGATGTATTAGCGAGCAAAAGAGACGCAGATCCTTGCCACTGAGGGGCTCACATTCGGGCTGGAGCAGACAGACTGCAAACAGAGGTTGCAGCAGGTTAGAAGACATTGAATGCTACAGAAAAGGGAGAAGTGAGACACGCAAAAAAAAGGGTTAGGAGTCCAGGGATGAGGGAGGTGGGTTCGTTTGTCAAAAGGGTGACTGGAGCGGGCCAAATTGAGAAGATGCTATTTGAGCAAAGACTGGCAGGGAGGGTCCCAGCATAGGGTCTTTTGGGCAGAGCATCCCAGGTAGACGAAACAAGTACAGGGCTCCAAGATGAGAGGGCCTGGCACAGTCAAGCAACAGTGCCAGGGTGGCTGTGAGTGGCAGGTATGATGGTGGCCAATAAGGCCAGAAAATAATGGGTGGGGGTGTTGGCACATATGTTGGGCCTTGGAGGCCATTGTGAGAGTCTGGGCTTCTATTCCAGTGAGATGGGAAACGACTCCTGTGAGGTTATTTTTGAGCAGAAGAGTGACCTGATCATATTTAATTTTAAAAGAATCACTCTGCCTACCATGTCGAGAAAAGATGGGGAGACATGGAGGCGACAGGGACACAGGGCTGGAAACAGGGAGAGAGTTCAGCAATATCAGAGAAAGACAGCAGTAATGCAAAACAGGGCAGTCGCAAAGGGATGCTGGAAGGCGGTCAGTTTCTGGATAAATTCTGAAGCCAATCCAGTGCCAGTGGGGATTCTTCGTGGTTTAGATGTGGGAAGCGACAGAGAGAGAAGAGTAAAGATGGTTTCCAAGTTATTTGGCAGGAGCAACTTGGTTGAAGTTGCCATCAACGGAGATGGGAGGATGCTGGAGGAGCAGCCCTGGTTAGTGCATGGGGAAGTCAGTTTTCGACATAATAGGGTGGAAATGTCCGTTGGGCGTCCAAGTGGGAACGTCAAGTCGGAAGTCTGGAACTCAGGAGAGAGGTCAGGACTGGAGATGGAAATTTGAGTCTCAGCCTCAGCAAACACACACCTGGCCTAGATCAAGAATGGTGCGTTCTGAGCCATGTTATGTGAATATGTTCTATTGATCACGGCATGGTAGAGGCAAACACTTAAACTGCAACATGTCTGGCTCTGGGAATTTCATTCGCAGTCTCCTTTGAATTGGATATTGTCACAAAGTCACAAAAAACAACTACGTGCTATGTAAAACGTCTTGAATGCCCACAGTGTCACCTCACTGCAAGAGTGGCGGCTGCAATCTACCCACCTTAATTTGCATCACCGATCGATACTGAGAGCTGTGGTCCCACGAGGAAAAGGGTCCAGTCAGAACTCAGTGATGTCCTGGGAACAAACGAGTGCTTCATGTTAACCAGCCAGCCAACTCTCGAAACCACACAAGAAAACTTCAGCAGAAAATTATCACTCAAGTTAGTGATTAATAATAAAAAGAATTACCAAAACATAGATAAGTGGGAAGGACGGGAATAAAAATGGGACGTTCCTATCAAGTTATATGAAAAAATAAGATACTTGCTGGGTGACTTTTGCCCAAGACTTTGAAAGTTCTCGAGTCCCTTCTGCTTGTGAAGGAGGATGGACGCCATTGTGAGTGTTCAGGAGGGACATGATGGCTGCTGGGTAAAGAGTTCTGGAGGGAATTTGTGCAAATTTCACTCAGGGTCAGTGGATGGACCAATCTCTGAGCATCCACTATATGCCACAAACTGTGGGGCACTACAGACATGAAATAACATGGATCCCATTCTTCCCCCTGCTCACCTCTCCACTCCCCAGCTTCATTCTGATCTTTTAGCCCCGGAAGACTGAGAGCAGCTTTGCCAAGAGCAGTCCTACCCATTTCATATCACCCTTCCCAATAGAGGGGGAAAGGACAATTACACACACCCTCCTTCTATTCCTGGTCTGTCCTCTCCCCATTTCTCCCATGAAAATCCCGCGAAAAGGGAACCATTGAATTAGCCCTATTGACCTTGAAACCTACTCCATCTCAAGGGAAAGAGATGGTGTCCTCCAAACCATCATAGACCAAAGCAGCAGGTCTGAACTCCCCCGTCCCCCGGGGACATTCGCCAACGTCTGGAGACATTTTCTGTTAGTTCAAGGCGGGCAGTGCTACTAGTGGGTGTATCCAGGGAATAGAGGCCAGAGATGTTGCTAAACCTCCAACAATGCACAGGACAGCACCCCCAACAAAGAACAACTCAGCCCAAAATGTCAATAGTGCCGAAGGTGAGAAACTTTGGTCCAAAGAGATGAAGCCAGATAGAATAAAGAGATCAAGGCAAATCCATTACTATTCCTGTGAAAATTCACACAAATGCTCTATTTACTCAAGCTGTCATTGGCAGCATTGCTTGTATGTATTCTATTCCCTTCTGCCTTGATGCTATGACTTCGGAAAAGCAGATGTTCTTGTGAGGGGCGGGGAATGAGAGCCCAGCAAAACTTAAGCAGATTTTTTTTAACCTGGCTGCACGACTACACTGAATTTTTATACAGACCTTCTGCCTCATCAACTTCCACATCGTCTCATCTCATGCTGGAAGTAGGGATGATTCTGCTACCGGGACGCAAACACTTCCTGAGATTGGTACCTTGAGAATGTTTGAAAGGAAAGAGGTAATGAGAGCTGGCCAATGAAATTCCTTAAAGGATTAGTAAACATATAGACTCACGTTTTACAAAGAGTAATGGATAATTTCCTTAGAAATTGGTTGGACATTTTAATCTGATGCCAAGCTTGATTTTTTTTTTGAGTGTTTTATTACTGCTTTAATAAATGGAAATCTAAATTAAAATAGATATAAAGTCAGAGTTGATTTTTACATTAAGATCGCCTTATATGTTCAAAGGGTAGCTCTCCGTGAAGGATCTTGCCTCCCCAAACTATAAATAGTGTAGTAAAATATTAAGAGAGCCTTTGATTGTGAAAATCATTTCTCCTCGTTCTTCTTGTTGCCATTGCAGCGGCTCAGTCTCATTGTTCAGGCTCTAAGGATTAGACCACACGCCTGGTGCTTTGAGGATTTTTTTTTTAGGTTTGCAGGCTATGAGTGTTAGATTTTTGTCTCTTGATTTTGCTGGCCATAGGAAATAACGTGAATAGAGACATGAAAGGAAATGATTTCCTTTGCCATTTTTGGTATGAGGGCCATGTCTCCAGTCAGCTTTATTTAATGAACTTGTTTTCCATGGTTTTACCAAAGGGTAGGCTGTCTCTTACAGAGGGGATAGAATGAGGTCCCACAGAGAGTCGTCTTTAACATCATTCAGGTGTGTATGACACCAACCACGATACAGAGTGGAAAAGTACTCACTGGAGAGAGACGTCCCACAGAGGTAACACATCCAGCTACCAGCTTCTTCATTCAGACTAGCATCTCTGAGTCTCGGGGTAAATTGATACCCTTCTACTTCGCCTTAAACCAGGTAGGTCTGACATATGCCAGAAAATGAACAAGACATCCAAAGATTGAAGATGCCTTGCTCACAGGCCCCAGGTAACACAGAAGGATGCTTCAAAGATGGAAATTTTGCTAGTAAGATTCCTAATTTCCAAATGCATGACACAAATTTATTTTAATTTAGTGTTTTTCTGTGGCATTGCCTTAAAGGGCTAAAAATGTGCTGGCAAGGGAAGTGGCGAGGGGGCTCAACACTTCCTTTTTGGTAGAATGGGAATTCTTGAGCGAAAAAAGAAGGGAAAAGAATTGCTATTGTGTCTATTATGTGCAGATCCTATAGAAGCCGCCTGGCAGATGTCCCCGCTCCTGCCCCCCTAACAGCCCCGTGGGGTGGGCGCTGTCAGTAAATTATGATCATGAGGCTCAGAGAGGTCTGGCAACTTGCACAAAGTCAAAGCAAGGACGCGGTGGAGAAGGGAGCTGAGCCCAGGGCTGAAGGCCGAATCTGTGTTGTCTGAGACCTTCCAAAAGCAAGTGCCTGTCCCAAACGGGAAGGAGAGAAAAGTGTACTTCCTGGCCTGTCTCCCATTGGTCGGATTCGCATGGGTCATTACCTTCCCATGGGTCCCGTTGAGTGGCCTGTGGCATTGTGCACAACTCAGCCACAACAAGGCAGCAAGGGGAAGGATGCCAGTGGTGTCAGAGAAGGGTGAGCGCTGTGGGGTCTTGCCTCCCAGCCACACAAGAGACATGGAACAGCCCCCACAGCAGGCCCGGCAGCGAGGCTGGCAGCAGCAACCTTGCTCCAAGACTACAGCCTGGCGCCCACCATTGCTGGGTGCTGCCAAGGGGCCCATAAACTGAGTCCTGGCCCAACGGCGGTTCCGGTGCTTCCATTTGGCACCTTCTACTGTCATGACTTTCACCCCTTGTCCCAGGGAACAGCTGTATAGGTCCTGCCAGCTTCCAAGCCCAGTTATCTATTAGTGGGTTGGGGAAATAATAACACGGTGGTGTGTAGACCCGTGGGTCCACTGGGAGCTCACTGGAGTTGGAAACTGCACAAGGGCACACTTTGCCATTGCAGCAGCAGGCAGCAGCCTCTGCTGACCCTTTCTTGACTTTCGTATGAGCTCCCTAGGGCTGCCTTAACCATCGCCACAAACGGAAGGCTCAAAACCACAGAAATCTGTTCTCTCACAGCGATGGAGGATTGAAGTCCGAGATCAAGGTGTCCGCAGGGCCACGCTCCCTCCGAAGGCTCTAGCAGAGTCCTGCCTCGCCTCTTCCCAGCTCCTGGTGCTTGTTGGCAATCCTTGACTCACAGCTGCGTCTCGCCCACCTCTGCCTCGCTTGTCACGTGGGCTTGCTCCCTGTGAGTGTGTCTCCCTGTGCCTCTGTGTCCAAACCTCCCCTTCTTATAAGGACACCAGACACTGGATTTAGGGTCCACCCCGATCCAGGATAACCTCACCTTAGGTTGATAATACCTGCAAAGACCCCATTGCCAAATAAGGTCGCATTCATCCGGGACCATACAGGGAGTTAGGACTTCTACATATCTTCCTGGGGGACACAAGTCAACCCACAACTTTTTATCATAGAAATCAAGAAGCCCCCTAGTTGGCTGTCCGTCTCATTCACCCTTAAGAAAACCATCATCCATCCAGTCATTGTCAACACTGACCCCTGAGGGCCAGTACTGCCTGCTTGCCATAACGGCCTTGGTACACATCGCTGAGAAACCTTCACCTGTCTCTGACGGTTAAGTGCCCAGGATTCCGTTCCTACTAGGGACCCAGTTGTGTGGGAGCCTCTCTCAGTCAACCTCGGCCATGGAGGACAGCTACCTCCAAACCTCTCAGAGCCACCAGCAGCCCCTCTCTTGTGCATTTCCCATCAACGTCATCAAGGGAATGCCCTCCGGGCCACTCTGAGCCCCCAGATCCTACATGACCAATCCGCCCTAAGACCCCATCTCCAGGAGCCTTCTGACCCACTCCTCAACACTAGGCCTTTGTCAGGTTATGCAAGCATGGGCACCCACCAGGCCCTGTGGGGTCTCACACCTCAGTGACAACAAGGGTGGGATGCAAGCAGCAAATGGCATGGATGCAAAGGGAGAAGAGGCTAGGCCAAGCCTGCCACAGCATGAGGGACCAGCATCAGTTGTCATTGCAGGTGCTTCTTACCACATGGCTCCCAACCATAACCCAGTGCCGGGCCCTCCAGCCAGGAAGCAAGGCAAAGGTGTGGACATGGAGGGGGTCCCCAACCGGAGCAGGGTACGCACATGGTAAGGCTTTGACTCCTCCCAGCAACCCTCTGAAGGGAGTACTTCTGTGGGTGAGGGGAGGGTGGCACAGCAAGGTTTAGCAACTTGCCCAGGATCACAAGGCCAGGAGGCACCGGGCCAGGGTTCACTCCGGCTCCAGAGGAGAGGGCTTGCTGGTTCCACATGCTGCCATAGCGGGCTTGCTCCTGTAAGATGGGCAGCATGGCTGGTCAGCACCCACCAGCAGAAAAGCAGAGGCAGGCACCGGAGATTCAACCAACTTAAGGTCGAAAATGCTTATGATTGAAAAAGCACGATCCGTTGGCATCTTGCTTTCCAAAAAGTAGAAGAGACTCCCAGGAGTTTCCTCCTGGAGCAGAAGCCCTCAGCCCTGCTCAGAAGCAAAGCTGGAGGGCCTCCTCACAGACCGCCCCTATTCATCAGCACAGCTGAGTCGCTGGAGGCCACCTCCCCACGCGGAGAGAAGCCTGGCCCTCCCACTCGGGAAAGTGACTTAAATGTCCCCGATTTCCCTTTCCTCAGACATGAAAGAACTAAATAAGACTCTCTTTGAAAAGTCTCCCTTGTGATCTACCAGGTTATATGGTGTGATGTTAATTTCATGTGTCAACTTGGCTGGACCATGGGGCGCTCAGATATGTGGTCAAACATTATTCTGGATGCTTCCATGAGGGATTTTTGGGTGAGATTTATGCTTAAATTGGTGGACTTTGAGTAGAACAGATAGCCTTCCATAGTGTGGGTAGGCCTCACCCAATCAGTGGCAAGCCTGAACCAAAAGACTGATCTCCCCTGAGGAACAGGGAATTCTGCAGCAGACAGCTTTGGATCTGAACTACAACATCGGCTCTCTCCCAAGTCTTCAGCCTGCCGGGCCACCCTGCACATTTCAGACTTGTCAGCCTCCATAATCACGAGTCACCTCCTTAAAAGAAGTCCCCCCGTATATACCCATCTTTGGTTCTGTTTCTCTGAAAAACCCTGACAATACAAATGGTTCAGAACTACACAAGCATAGGAGAGCTTCCAATACTGCCGGCTCAGCTTAGCTGGGAATGTCTGTCCCATTATCATTTGGAAAGACAGAACGGCAAACTTTTTTTAAAAACCGGCTTAGCGTTTAACTGCTTCACTCCATTTACTATTCTTTGAAAACATAATGTTGCCAGTCAGAAGTTTTTTAAAAATGAATTCCAAATAGGCAGCAGTCAAGGGAAAAACAGGCTGTCCCTGGGCTGGCTGGTCCTCAGCATCTCCATTTAGGACTTTGGTGGACGCGGATGCTGTGCACGTTCACAGACGGGGAAAGTCTGGATGTCTTCCTTCCTAAGCTTGAAGGACTTGCTCTTGAAATCTGTGCATCTGAAAGACAGAATCCTTTAGAGACAGAAAGACCATCTCAGTGGTTTATTGTTTCCTTCTGCATCAGGATCTCATCGCTTTCCTTATCCCTAAGTCATTGCTGACAATGATTTTCCACCCTTGGCTGTGCATGCGCTCAGTTAACACTCCTTCTGATTTAATTCACCCAGAAATGCAAAAAAAACAAAAAAGACAGAAAGCTTGGGGCTGCTGTGATTGACTGAAAGGAAAGATCAGACTGCCCAAAGAGGCCTTGTTTTCACATAGGTACCAAAGGCATTTATTCTAAGAAATAGGATCAGTTTGCACGGCCGTAGCACCATATTTGCATCTGTGGGTAAGCGTGTGTGAAATCTATAGAACATCTGCCATGTGAGTCATCAGTGACAAAACTGGCTCTCTTTCCTTTCTCTCCCTCTGTGACAAAAGGACCCAAACCTGTCCCCACACCTCCAAACTTCTGCCTCAATTCTTCTGGTTCTTTTTGTTAACTAGGTTATTGGGGGGTTTTGCTCATTTGTTTGGTGTTTGTGGGGTGTTATTTGTTTGGTTTAGGTTAGTTTTATTTTGTTTTGTTGACCACAAAAGACAAATACCAAATGATAGGGAGTGAAAAGTTCGGGCTCCCATCCCACTCACCTCTGGTCCTCGTAGGTCATTAATTCCCCTTTAGTTCCCTGGCCTGTGGCACGTGGGCCTCCTCTCCCAGGAAGGATTCCCGGTATTTCTAAAGGTCCGCCAAGCCCTGAGCTTTAGGACAACTGTTCTAACGTTTCCACGTGCACCAGAATCACCTAGAACAACCCACTTAAGTGATTTTAAGTTTCCTAGCAGCCTCATTAAACAAAGGTAAAAGGAAGTAGGTGAAATTAATTTTAATATTAAAATAGTGTTAAAATTTTAGTTAATTTACTGTATCCAAAATATTATTATTTTAACATGTAATCAATACAAAAAAGTTTAATGCAGTATTTGACATAGTTTTTTTTCATCATAAGTTGCAAAATTGAGGTGTATTTTACCAGCCCCCCTTGAAGGGTCCAGTTGCCACAGTGACACTGCAGCTGCCACACAGGACGGTGCAGGCCTCAAAGGCTTATGCAAACACTGGTTACTGGGTCCCACACCCGGAGTTTCCAGGTGGATGGGCCTGGGGTGGGGCCTGAGAACCTGAATTGTCCATCAAGCTCCCAGATGATCTGATATTCCTGTTCCAGCGACGTACTCTTAAGACTGATGCTTTGGGGAAATGCAAAAACAACGAATGAGGAAAAATAATTACGTAAAACCAGGTGCATTTGCCATCATTTTTTTCCATATGGGATGAGGCTCCTGGTCTCCAAAACCTCTGCTTCTTGGACAGGTGTGCTGGGGCACATGCCCAGGCCGGGTACCCCCAGGCTGGGAACACAGACGACCCCACCCCGATGCCCTTTGTTGCTCTTGGCCAGCACACAGAGTCATTTTGAGGACTCTCAACTCTAGCTCCAGCGTGAGACTTCTTTCTGGAGACCAGATTGCTATTTCTGTGCATCTGTGTCAGGACACACGTGCTTTTGAGAGTAACGAGCCTTCAGTCACCACCAGCAGAGAATCAGCAGCCCACGCCAGCCTCCGTCCTGGGCACCTGCGCCAGACACACACCCTTCTGTCCAGGTGACACCATGACTGCCTTTGGGCTGCAGTGGGGGCAGTCCCCGCTGAGTCGCGGAAAGGGTTTCTGTGCAGGTCTAAGCTCTAGACACAGTGGGTGCAGTTGTCAGTTTTAAACAAATTACAGGCAGGGGAGATCGGCTGCCAGTAGTCTGTTTCTCATGTTATTTTCTTCTTTCCAAATAAGGAGATGAAAATACGATGCATAAGAGAAAATGTAGGAAAGGCCTGATAGTGGGTTTCCAACACTTGAAGGTTTGTCTTTTGCAAGAGGCCCCATCCCTGGCCTGTGTGCCCTTGAAGCTGAGACAAGAGATGGGGAGCAGTTAGAGGGGACATGGTTTCAGCCTGGCATCCAGAGCCAGACAGCCAAGATGAAGCTCCGCCAGCAACCTCCCAGCTGTCAGCCCCGGGCCATGTCCTTGGCCTCTCTCTGAGTCTCGGTGACTTTGTCTGCAATGTGAGGGGAATGGCAGTATTTCTCCCTGACTTTTGTTGCAGACTAAATGAAATGATTCCTGTTGGGCGCTTAGCATAATACCGGACACCTACGACATGGTGACCAGAGGCAAGCTGTACGCAAAGAGGCAACTAGGGGTCATAAGGACTGAAAGTCAAGTAGGGGGAGGTGTCCTATGAGTACACATCATCACCCCAAGATCTGTTCTGCCCTCCTCAGACAGGCTCGTCGGGCATGGAGGGCATGAAAGGCAGACACAGGAGAAATGGAAGGTTCAGAGGAGGTCAGAGGGCAGCACACTACGGGATCATAGACCCAGGATAAGCCTCCGGTGGGAGAAGGGAATAGATTATGACAGCCCCTCCCCTTCTCTTGCCCTGACCTCTCTCCTGAGTGGGATTACGGAGGGGGGGGCTGAGGCCACGGGGGAGCCTTTGTCTTAGGGGAGATGCTAGACAAGCGGTCAAGGGGAAAAGTCACCGAAGGTTGGAAGCCCCAGGCTCCAGACCCCAGTGTCAAGGGGGCATTTACGTTGCCGGTTTCCTTCTGGATTGTCTGATCGCCCTCGCCAGCTAGAACAGGAGATCAGATTCTGGGCAGAAACCTGCTCTGGAAAGAAAAGAAAAGAAAAATGTGTTTGTTTCCAGCAATTTTGTGGGGGGTTTCCCAGATCCTAGAGGGGCATTAAGCAGATGGCTAAGGGGTGTGTCAAAGACCGACACAGTACAAGCCGCTGTGGGCAATAAGCCCCCCTCACCATGCCTCTAAGGGGATCTCACCAAGTCTGCGTGGCCTCTGAAAGGGTGTTGCACGGGGTAGGGGCCTGCACTGGACTAGAGCCACATCCAATACGGCGGCGACCAGCCCCACGGGGCCATTAAGCCCTTGAACGGTGGCTAGTCTGAGATGTGCTGTAAGAGTCAGATACATATCAGATTTTGATGCCTTTGTTGGGAAAAAGAATGCAAAATTAAAACTAAACAGGTGAAATTAATTTTAATAATATATTATAAATTATATATCATAAAATATATATAATGCATATATAATTATATGTTACATATGTAACTCATTATATAAAAAAATTACCATTTCAAAAGGCAATCAATACAAAAGTATTATTTTTTAATGTGGCTACTGGAAAATTAAAATTATAAATGTGGCTCGTGTTAGTGGCTCACATTACGTTGCTATTGGACAGCGCTGGCCTGGAAGAGAGCTAAGAGTCAATCATTCCTTTTATGGTAGCATTTCCCAAAATATATTCCTGAGACTATGAGTCTCAGGGGGGTGTTCTCCACCAAAAGCTTTCCTTAGTCAAACAAGTTTGGGAAGTTATTTCCTCTCTCCTTTGAAGATACACATTTGCACATAGTTAAGGATCCCAACTAGTCTTGTCATGAGGAGATCTGTTTAACCCAGCATCTCTCAAATAATCGTAATCTTCCATTCTGTCCATGAACATCCCACAGAACCAGGGTTCCATGGGGCATACTTTAGAAATGTGTCTCCAACACACCCCTGGGAACACACTCACTCAGCCGCAGAAGCTGAAGATGCAGCGCAAAGCAATGTACAGAACGTAGCAGGCTCTGTGGGAAAGCCGCGGAGGAGAATACTGTTTCCCTGCTCCGGGTCAGTAACGCTCAAGATCAGAATTAATGTCTGTGGAAGGATGGATGAAAGAAGGACAGATGCTGACTCTCATCAGTCACCAACTAAATCATCCTAATATCTTAATCACTGCCTGTTCTTCACGGGCAAGAAAATTACTTTGGGTGGGAGAGAGAATAATAAGCATTAAATACTCTAAGCTAAAAACATCCACCTATGTGGTTATGAACTTACAATTGTGACTATTTCCACTAAGTAAATAAAATACTATTTGCTTCTGGAGGCCAAGGGTCTGTGATTTAAATGGCTTGTCTCTATCAAATCATCAAAGTGGAAAGTTAGCAATATTCCACTTTCTCCTCTCTCTTTAGCGGGGCCATGTTGGGGGAGGGGACTTTATAAAGATCAGCAAGAGGACTGCCATCGACACCACCAGCTGCTTCTCTGACTTGGGGACAGCAGCCACCTTGGTCACCCCGGAGTGACTTCTTTGTCCAGAAGAATCACTTGAGCGACCCTCCTGTGCCATGGAAATAATGTCATTAACTAGCCATGGCCTTGGGGAAGGGGCAGTGGAGCCATTTTTGGTGGCTTCTCCCTGACACATCTGACACATTTGATTTATCCCAGCAGACACTGCCGTCTCTTAGGAGCCCCTGTCACACTGATGGTGTTGATTTCAGGGAAACTGACTTTTCCGGACACCATGGGCAGAAACCAGTTAAGGGATTTTCTCTGCCTGCCATCCTCGATCACATGCATCTTCATGCTCTGTCCAGAAGCTGTCAGACTGCCCCGACCTTAGCATGGAGATGGAGATCTCCAGCGCTGGGAGTGGCCTGAGACCCCGAGAGTGTCTCAGAGAGTCACAGAAGTCGTCACTCAGTGACTGAGCATGGATGACCCAGGACCTCTCTGTGACCCACCTGTGAGCCCTGCAGGGACCACCAGTGAGAAGCGGGGGGAGGTTCTGAAGCTTTCTACCCAGCTCCTGGAACAAAAGTTACAAGGCTAGTAAAAGTCCGATTTTAACTCCCTTCTTCCCTCTTGGGATGCGAAAGTTAAGTGTCTTCATAGCCTGTCCATAGAGACATCCATATAAAAGGAAAGGAGAAGGGGAGAGAGGGAGGGATGGGGGGAGTGAAGCACGATGTCTAAATAAACTTTCCTGCTTGGAGCACCTGACTTCTGGGATGTACTTATTTGACCTCAATTAGGATCTACAGCATCCAGTCTGAAAAAGCATGGTAAGCTTGACATTACTTGCTTAAGAACAAGGTTCCTGATCTGTTAGTCTCATCTGTCCCATTAGAAGGTGAAATCATATACTCCAGGGGTCGCCTAAGGATCTCCCTGAGCACCCACCTGAGGCTCACCAGCAAGAAAAGATGCCAAGGGCCCAAGGGGGGCATCGCTGTGGGGAAAAGGGTCTGGGCCATCAGGCCACCTTGCGAGGGAAGGCTGCCTGGGAGAGAGGAGCGAGTGCTGGAAGTTGCCCAACCCCAGTCCCAGGAACAGAGCATAGGAGAGTAAAATAAAGCAAGCTGGACCCCCCGAGCTGGGCAGGGAGCCGGGACAGCAAGGACACCACTGCAGCAGGACCAGACACGCCACAGGAGGCAGGCCCACTTTCTCCAGCTACACTGCATGGCAGCGGCATTGGCAGCCAAGACCAAGGTCTGCTCGGAGAGCTGGCATTCTCCAGCTTCCCTCACCAGGAAGCTTTTAGAAGCAGAACTGGCCACCCAGCAAAGGAAGCACTGAGACTCTCAGACAACACGAGGAGAGGTGGAGACTCGTTTTTACTTGCGACAGAAGAATTTCTCAATCTTCAAGGCAAATAGGACTATAATTATTTGCCATTAATGATGTACCTGGGCAGATAATAATGATGAAAGTTCCCCTTAATTCACAGGAGAGTTCCCCCAGAAGGACCAGACAGTGTCCACTTCCTTCCACAAATGTCCTTTTCTCTTGCTGTCCGTTGGCCATTGACCTGTCCAGCAAGAGCTGTGAGCTGTTGGGTAAATGAAAGCAGCAGCATTTTCCTCTGGAACCACAGCCCTGTGGCCAGAGCTCCCGGGGAATGACAAAGTCTGGAGGGACTTGGTGGTCAAGGGAATTGGCCAGGCTGCTCAAATGAAGGTTGTGCCTGAGCACTTTGGGCCACCATCCACCCATGGTCCACCTGGCTTATGGGCCAGGTGCACCCTGCTCTTCACGAACCACCCAAAAACTTCCTTTTGAACACCTTGCTTTAGAACAAGATGGAAGAACAGCTGAATCAATGAATGGTTAAAACCAGCACGGAGCCCATCCTCCCTTGGTCTTATTAGAAAGTGAAGGCTGGGTGGGAATAGGGGAAGACCAGGGCAGGGGTGGAATAGGGCAAAGCTCGCTCACACCTGGGGCTTCCAGCTGACGCCACTGCAACCACACCTCTGAATGAGCCTCTGAACCTCGCCCTCCCTCTGAATGAGTCTTCCAGGTTCCTCATCTGCTCCAACCACGCCCTGGCCTCTAGCTCCTGCAACTTTCTGTGCCCAGAACATAGAAGCACCTTCTTGCTCCCCCAGTAAAAACAGCTTCCCGACCACCCAGCCAAGAACAGAACAGGGACAGGGGTCATTCCATGGCCTGAGGAGCCATCAGCAAGTTGGGAATGGAGGACCCAGACCTGGCTTTGCAAACCCAGGGCTCTGCACGCCCTCTGCATGTTACCAGGATCTCAGCATTTCCACACCTAGGAGCTGGCCTCACTGAGGGAGGAGCTGCATAAATCAGATCATTAAGGGGCACAGATGAGCTGATTAAGCAGTCAAAGTGCCGGGTAAAGGTTCTGCGGTGTTGTTATTTTTAGTCAGGGGGGGTTTGAATTGTGACGTGAGGCATCGTGAGAGTAGGCTGGATCAGCTTTAATGAGGTTCCTCATTTAAGTCTGAGGATGCACATTAACACCTGTCCTAGCACGGGTTTCCGTGGGCAGGAGCCATTATGGGTCTCTGGAGGAAACAGGCAGCAGGCAAGGCAGGGGCAGGAGCCTAGACCCTAGAAATCGTCCAAACACTCCTGATTACCTCCTGACCCTACACCCGCCGCCTGCCCCATTTTCCTGTTCTTTGTTGCAAAGCTCTTGAAAAGAGTTCTCCAAACATGTGCTTCCTCCATTCACTCTTCACCCTGCTCCCCTGAGGTCTTCTCCCCATCACTCCAGCAAATCCAACCCGGTCAAGTCACCGATGACCTCCCATTGCCAATTCCAACAGCCAGTTGACTCCTAAACACGCCTGTCCTGCCCCAGTCTCATCCCTGGGCTTCTTGCCACGTAGACCCAACGGCCTGCTCCCCATCTCTGCTTGGATGTCTCAGAAGCTTCTCAAACTTACCCTGTCGAAACAGAGCTCTTATTTTAGCTCCTCAGCCCACTCCTCCACCATCACAGCCCACAGCCGTGAGCACCAAACCCAGCCACCAGTTCGTTCAGGCCAAAGCAACAACCTCCTTGACTCCTCTCTTTTGCTCCCCTCATCCAGTCCATCAGCAAACAGTGACAGCTCCACCTTCAAAATATATCCAGGATGTGGCCAAGTCTCACCCCTAACTACTAGCAAACCAGTCCAAAACACTCTGACCTCCCCCAGACCAGCAACACCTCCCAACTGGACCCTCTCTGTGCTGTTCCCCGCAACCTATTTTCAACTTAAATTAGATCATGTTACTTCTGTGCTCAAAAGCATCAGATTTTAGTTTCCGCATCTATAAAAAGGCTTTGGTCTACGTCAGCTCTGAAAAGTCTTACGCTTAGCATTCCATGCCTATGCTCCCTCTCTCTGAAAGTGTTGGGGTAAAGTAAGCAGTAGAGGAGATTACAGAAGAACCTAAAGATTTGTAAGTCTCGGCTTGACTCGCTGATGACAGGACCACACAAGTGTGGAGACACAGGGGTGCTGGTCGCTATAAAAGCTATAACAGTGTCTTAGCAAGAACGTGGTAGGAGAAGAGACGAGCATGACCACTGGGGAACCATTCTCCTCTTTGCACATCTGCCGGAAAGTGAGGCGAGCGAGAGAGTTGACATGTTAATAATGGGCTGGAATTCTTACGCATTTGCCATTTATGAAGTGATTTGAGAGAAGGAAAGTGACTGAGGAAAGTGTGCTTTATGACATGTCACAGAAAACACCTCTGGAAAATCTAGATGACACCACAAGGAAATGCATCTGTCAATATCCACGGCTAAATCAGAAAATACTGTTCCAATTTTGGGAGCTCTGGAATAGATGGGTTTTTAAGGCTTCCTCGTCAGTTGTAGGCTTTAGGTTTGCAAAGAAAAGCAGCAGCAAACTCAACCCGTAAGAAGCCGCATCGAAGCAAGAGAAAACGAATCACACTAACGTAGCTCCGTGCTCATTTCACCAGCAACAAAGAGCGTGTTACGGGGAAGAGCTCCAAAATCACAGCTGAAACTCATCCCGAGCTCAAAATGTGGGCTCGGAGCAAGCGAATTATCACATTTTCAAGAATCGTCACCAACGAGAAGCGGAGGGAAGCTGACGTAACTATGAGTAGTTTAGAATGAACAGCTTGCCTCCCAGCTCAAAAGTTTATAAATAAAAAAGAGAGATAAAATCTCGCTGTGCCCTTCCGCACGTAGGCAGTGATCAAGGTCAGAGGGACCTGGAGGCCAAGTCCATGAGGCCTCGTAATTAGCCTGGTAAAAGTTAGAGAGCTTTTCCCAACCTTGCTTTGGAGAGGCCCCGCCTTCCCCAAACCCACACCTTCTCCATCCTCCTCATCTTCCCATACCGACATCTTACAAATGACACTTTCCTTTCGCAGCAGGTCTTGGGCAAGCATCTACAGAGCCCTCACCATGTGCACCAGTCACTGTAGAACTGAAACCACCCCCCAAAGAAGACCTACACTTTTTTTTTTTTTTGGGGCAGAAGAGCTAACATCTGTGCCCATCTTCCTCTATTTTGTATGTGGGATGCTGCCACAGTGTGGCTTGATGTGTGGTGTGTAGGTCCACACCAGGGATCCAAACCCAGGAACCCCGGGCCACCGAAGTGGCATGCAGAAATGTAACCACTATGCCACCGGGCCATCTCTGGTAATGTCCCTACAGTCAGAGAGTTCACCCCAGTCCAGGATCAAAGGCAGGGCAGCTGCTGCTTCTCCTGGCAGAATGGGATGAGGTATAAAAGAGGAACTGACAGACGCAATGGGGGTTTGGAGGAAGGGAAGTTTCCATTCTGTCACTGGGATGTAGGAAGATGACTTGAAGGAGATGACACTTGAATTGGGCCAGGAAGGACTGTGAATGCCAGAGAAACTCCAGAAAACCCTGCCTTCTGGCGTGGATGTCATGGTCACACTTCTGGGCTCACCTCAACCCCAGCTTGGGGGCATGGAGCTGTTTCTTTGACTAGACCCAAACCGAGTAGAAATCGTCTCTCTCCTCCAAAAACTATGAACGCATCATATTGCAAGAGTTCACCAAACCCTTTGACCTTTTTTTTGGT
This sequence comes from Equus asinus, assembly GCF_041296235.1. NCBI lineage: Eukaryota > Metazoa > Chordata > Mammalia > Perissodactyla > Equidae > Equus > Equus asinus. The sequence continues at coordinate 6,231,881 of NC_091808.1, read as the reverse complement.
GAGGAGGATTAGCCCTGAGCTAACATCTGTGCCAATCTTCCTCCAATTTGTATGTGGGATGCCGCCACAGCATGGTTTGATGAGTGGTGTGTAGGTCTGCGCCTAGGATCCAAACCTGTGAACCCCGGGCCATCTAAGAGGAGCATGTGAACCCAGCCACTCTGCCACTGAGCTGGCCTCCTTTTGACCTTTTTATGTCTAAGTGTCAGACTCAAATCAAAGCTATGGGCCCTCACTGTCCCCAGTAATTGCACAACCACACAAAAGTGTGGGCCCCAGCCACGATGTCCATCCCCCTCCTAATACTCACAGGACACTAGTTTGTGGCGTTGCTGCTAGAATGGGAATGCATACTCCTATAAATGATTTATCTTCTCTAATAGCAAATTGTTACATTGTACTTGACCAACCTGTGATACTGGATCAAAATAATCAAGCAAAGTAAAAACAATTCTTCAGAGATTCTGTTGCAATTGCAGGAAGCGTTGTAATTCCTCTACTTATAATGTCACTTAAATTAAACCCCAAGGCAAAAAGCAGTTCTAGAGCATGCCATGCTAGGCACGGCGGTCACTCGTAAGGTGTGAGGCGTGAGGTGTAACATAAGTGCCACCAGGCAGGTCCTCTTGGCCATGCCCATCCCATCTATTGCCCTGACTCTGGGTCTGTTGCTTCTAAACTTGTTGACAGACCAGTTCCTTTTGCCTCACTCATGCTTCTCCATCAGGATGGATGGATCCCCCATCAACTTAGCTCTAGCAGAAATCTAATCTGGCTTCCTCGGTCCTGCCTCCTTGGAAACCCTCTTTCTAGACTCACAGGGCAGGATAAGACAGCCCCAGATCAGAATTCACCAGAAACTCACCTGTACTCCTCCTACAGACTCTAAACAGCTGCCCGACACACCTGCAAATGACTCGTTTGGCCTCCTCCATCTCCAGCCAGCTCAGCACAGCGCCTGCACTGCCCAGGGCTTCTCAGAGGCAGCTCTTGAAACTGAGCTGGTTTGACAGCATCATTGTCACCAGCGGAAGGAGTCTAAAATGAAGATTTCCAAGCCCATAAGTCGTATGAGCTGGAGCCTGGGAGTCATTGCTTTCAGAAGCATCCCAGCTGCTCTGACGTCAAGCCAAGTCTGGGACCACTAGCCATCCTATGGATCCCGTTTCCATGTTCTGTGCCCTCTGGCATTGCTATAAAACTACAGCGTCACCTCCGTCCTCATTTCTTCAACACTTATGTCCTGAGTACCTTCCACGGGCCAGGTACTGTGCTAGGTGCAGGGGGGTGGGGGAGGGAATTTATGGGAAATTAGTAAGACACAATCTCTGCAATGAAAAAGCTCCTTGGCAACCACAAATAACAGAAATATGAATAAATCATTGCCATACGCAGTGAACAGGTCTCCATTAAAATAATTATCAATGTTCCATTAGAGCTCAGCGAAGGAGGGCTCGTCCTGCCTGAAAGTCAGAGGTGGCTGCCCAGAGCCACGTCTTGAAGGACAAGCTAACTAAACAGATAAAGAGAGAGGTCACTCGCCATGCCAACCCGTTTTCTGCTAGAGCATCATTTTCCAGGGTTACAGGGTCGCGATTTTAAGGCTGCCCCACCATTTACAAAATCAGTCTCCTATTATTGCACGCTTAGGTTGCGTCTGTTTTTTCCTATTCTAAACATATTGCAAACTTGAAGACTTAAAAATATTTCCCTCTGGAAAATTCCATAACATACAAGTACCCGGTCAGAACGGCCTGGTCCCTGAGTTTTAACACTTTTTTTCTTAATCTGTGTCTATTTGAGAGGTGAAAATTTGATTATTCCTTTAATTTCTATTCCTAAGAATATTAATAAAGAGTACTTATATAAATATGTATTGGAATTTTTAATTCCTCATTTGAGAATTTTTCTTGTCTTTTGATCATTTTTCTGTTGTAGTATTTGTCTTTTTCATACTGATTTCAAAGAATTTTCTTAATCTTATAAAGATATTGACCCTTTGTTACACATAGATAATATATATTTAGATTTCTTTTAATCTTTAATTTCTTTTAATTTACCTTTTACTTTCCAATATGATGTGTTTGAGGATACTAAAGTCTTCTTTTGCATAATAAAATCTACCTATATTTTGCTTTATGATTTCTGCTTTGGAAGGCAGTATCCCATTGCTAAATTACATTTTTAACTGCTACACATTTAATAGCTTCTGCTACATCATCCTATATTTGTGTCCTATCAGTGCATATTGTAATTACACGCTGATCGAATCTACTCTTAAAGGGTCATTTTTAGTGCGTCGAAATTTTTGTCACTATATAAGAAGCAGTAGTTTCTTATAGGAATCAATTTTCCTGCAAATATGAGAAAGCTGCTCCTGCCTTAGTTCCCAAATCACTAAAATAGCTTTACCGAAGGTCCCCAATGACCAGATTTAGCAGGCACATCTCTGCCCCGTCTGTTAGAGTATTGACTCTGCTGTCCCCTCCCATTTCCTTGAGGTTCTCCCCCATTTGGCTTTGGGACCTGGTCTTGCTAGTTTACCCCCTGCCCCTTCCATCCCTCTTTGAAGGCCCTCTTGGTCCATTTCCCTTTTTTCTAAGGATTCCAGACTCAGCTTCCTTTGCTCTACCTCAATTGTTCTCAAAGTGTGGTCCGTGGACCAGCAGCATTGACTGGGAGCTCGTTAGAAATGCAGATTTTCAAGCCCCACCCCAAACCTACGGAATCAGAAATTCTGGGGCTGGAGCCCCACACATGCTGGAAACGACTGCTCTACTCAATCTCAGCAGAATTTCCAAAGCCATTTTCCCCGCCCAGAAATTTCTTGTGAGCTCTAGACTCACAAACTAAACTCCCCGTAGGACATCTGCCTTGCTGATGTCTACCAGGCCCCTGGACGCCACATGTCAAAATAATATCATCATTTTATCCCCTCAGCCCTCCGCTGCCCTCACCTACCTCCATCATTACCTTTCTCCATGAATAGCACCTCCATGTGCCTCACCTCCTTCCAGTCTCTTCTCATCTCTCACCTTTTCATGAGTCCTGCTCATCATTGCTTCTAAAACTACCAGCTGCCACCTACCCACGCCCTTCTCTCCCAATCCCCCTGCCCTGTCTCCTCTTTTTTCCCTATGGCACTTGCCACCCTCTACATATTTACCCAATCGTCATGTTTACTATTCATTGTCTGTCTAAAATGGAAGCTCCGTAGGGGAGACGTCTTTTAATGCTTTGTTCACTGCACATCCCCAGCATCCAGAAAATTGCCTGATGTATGGGAGGCACTTGATAAATATTTAAACGAATGAATGCATCTGTCTGATTCAGCCCACTTCCACTAAGATTTTGTTGTGTTAAGTCAGACTTAGAAAGATGACTAAGACATGACTTCATGAGTTTCACAATACACTGCTGACTGGAAAAGGCAGATTATAGAACACTACACTTAATGTGATTGCTTTATTTGTAACGTATGTACATAGATGCTGCATGTGCACAGCCCTAGAGCAATGTCCAAGAGGCAAGTCGCCAAAACATCTGAAGTAGTTATCTCGGGGTATCTCATTCACACCTCTGCCTCATCCACACCAGGGTCAAATCCCGTGGCACCTCTGGTCATGCATGAATTCCTACCTGCCAGACCCAGAGGAAACATTCGTTTGCTATTTCCAGAATCTCAGCTGCTTGGTCTTGTTGCCACCTTTTGGAAACTGTCCACACCTTCGTTTTCTGTGGCATCCTTCTTTCTTGGTTCTCTCCCCATCAATTCCCCCGCTCCATGTTTCCTCCTTTGCCTCACTCTCCCTCTCCCCTCCCACCCTCATCACCCACCCCGTCACCTACACTGGCCTCAAATGATAGTCTGTCCTTGGGCCTCACCCCGTTCTCTATGCTCTTCCTGGAAAAGCCATCCGCTCTCCACGGAAAGTCCACTTTCCAGGCCCCCTCTCCGTTTTACTCCACCTACATGGGTCACCTGGAACTTCGGGGCTGCAGCCTTATATATCGAATTCACGGCTGCACGTTTCTACCTGGTCTCTCAAATCCACAGGCACTTCAGAAAAACATCACTAAGACTAAAGTCATTTTGGGGCTTTTCCTGACTATTCTTTCTGTTTGTTCTTCCCAATGATCTTTATAATCAACAAGTCTAGGTTCAGGAAAAAAAAAGTGGGTATTGTTATTGGGATTATGTTATATGCATAAATTAATATGTAAAATTGTCATCTTTAAGTTGTTGAATTTTCTATCCACGCACACGTGTGTCTTTCCATTTATTTAAGTTCTGCTTGTGTGTTTTTCAGAAGGGTTTTATAGCTTTCTTAAAGCAGGTTTTAGACATTTTAAAAAATTTATTCCAGCTATTTTATTTTCTTCCTTGCTGTCATAAATTGGGTCTTCTCTCCCATTATATCTTTTGTCTTGGTTTGTTTGTATATGTAAAAGGATTAATATTTATACCTACATTATAATATATAATTATACTCATATACAAGAATATTTAATTATTAATAATCAATTATTTCAAATAATTAAAATGTTTAAATTTAAATATTTAAAATGATTTAAATATCATTATTAATTTAAAAATTAAATATTTAAAATGATTATTAATATATTAATATTTATATATTATACTATAATATATAATAAGAATAATTTATACATTAATTTCATAGGTGGCTACTTTACTAAGTTCTCTTTTTTTATAGCTTTTTCATCAATTATTTTGTGTTTTTCCAGATATATAAGCATATCATTTACAAATAGAGATAATTTTAGCTTTTCCTTCCAGCATTAATGCCTTTGATTCTTTCCCTTGTCAAAATGCATGGGTTAATAACTCCAAGACATTGCTAAATAATAGTGACGTTAGTGAGCATCCTTGTCTCATTGCTCCCTTCAATAGGAAATTCTTGACTGTTTTCTAAATAGGGTGCTAGTTTGGGGGCTGAGATAAATAATTTTTTTATCATATTAAGAAAGTATCCATCAAGTCTTGTTTTATTGAGCGGGTATTGTCCTTTTTCAAATTCCTTGTTTTTCTTTTTTGCATCTTTGGAGATGATTTTAAAATTTTTCTCCTTATGTCTCTTAGTATGATGGATTATATTAATGGATCTCCTAATATTGATTCAACCTTACTGTATTATTTATCTATTGTTACATAGCAAATCATTCAAAACTTAATGACTTAAAATAACAATAAATATTTATTTCCTCACACAGTTTCTGAGGGTCAGGAATTGGGGGGCAGGTTGCCAGGGTAAGGAGACATTGATCATGAACAGCTGTTAACTTCACACAAAAAAAAGACATTTGGGTGTTATGTGTCTCCTGATGGAAGAACACACCATCACCTATGAAGTAGTCTTGTTAAAAAAATTGAACTCAGGAGCTAACCCTGATGGCCTAGCGGTTAATTTTGGCCCACTCCACTTCAGCAGCCCAGGGTCGGTTCCTGGGTGCAGAACCACACCAGTCCTCTGTCAGTAGCCATGCTGTGGCGGTGGCTCACAGGGAAGAACTAGAAGGACCTGCAACTAGAATATACAACTGTGTACTGGGGCCTTGGGGAGGGAAAAAAAAAAAAGGAGATTGGCAACAGATATTAGCTTAGGGTGAATCTTTCCCAGCAAAAAATTGAAGTCAGATTTGATCATGCTTTGACCCAACTACCAATCAATTTCTGAGAAATACAGAGAACAGATGGACATGTAGAAGACACTGTGGGGAAGCAGTCAACAAAATCCAGACCACAGGAGACTGTCCATGATAAATAATTTTCCAACATGTAAATTGTAAAGGAAAAAGAGAGAGATGTAGGGAAAATCTATAGATAAAAAACAGATTTGAATGACACAGTATTCAATCGCAATGTACGGATTTTATGCCTCAAAGAAACTGTAACAAAAAATCATGAGATGACTAGAAGTTTGATCTCTGGCTGACTACTTGATCATCTTAAGGAATCATTGTTAATTATTTTGTTGTAATAACAGCATTTTGAACATTTTTTTTTTAATTCCTCGTCTTTCAGGAAGACATCTTGAACTACTAATGGAAGATGAGATATGATGTCTGGGATTTATTTCAAAGTAATCTGGGAGTGGGAGGTAGATGAAGCAGTCATCTTGGCTATGACTAGTCACTGTTGAAGTTGGGTAATGGGCACATGAGGTTTCATTATCTTGCTCTGTGTACTTTTGTAAATATTTGACGTTTTACCATATAAAAGCTTTCTAAATATCTGAACACATCATTTTCTTCTCGCATTCTGAGCTGCTTCTCTTCTTGAAAGTCTTATTTCAGCTAATGGCATCACCTTCTGCCCAGGTGCCTAAACCAGAAAGCTAAAAGACAGCCAATTCTCCCACCTCCCCTTCTCTTCAGAGTCTGTCGAATCCTGTGTCCTGACGTTTTATATCTCCTAATTTTCTGACGGAGGTAAAATTCACATAACCATTTTGAAGTGTACAGTTCAGTGGCATTTAATGCATTCATAACGTTATGCAACTACCACCTCTCTCTAGCTTCTACACTTGTTCATCACACCAGAAGATCACTGTACTCATTGAGGAATCCCTCCCATTCACCCCTCCTCCCCTCCCCTGGTAACCACCAATTAGCTGTCTGTCTCTGTGGATTTGCCTATTCTGGATAGATCATATAAAAAGAATTACGCAACCTGTGGTCTTTTGTGCTGGCTTCTTTCATTTAGCATAATATTTTTGAGGTTCATCCTAACTGTAGCATGTATCTATACTTCTCCTAAATTTTTATTAATCGCCTCCTTTCTTTCCATCCCTACCACTACTGCTTGACGTCAGGGCTTTATTCTCTCTTCCCTGGGCTATTTAAACAGCCTCCCAACTGATGTCTCTGCCTCTCCAACCCATCCTCCCTACTGCATCTGAAGGGATCGTGTCTTTTAGCAACACATCTCACTCCCCACGTTAGCCAATCATCCTTCCTTCAAGCTTCACACCAAGATCTGCTTAAGTTAAAACGCTTCCTCCCTTGCTCTTTCTTCTCTCTCTTATTTCCTTGATCATGTTCATTCTAATTATTCTAACATTTAAAACATTCTTTGTCACGTTCATTGCAGCATTGCTTTCATTAGCCAAACACGAGGAACAACCTACAAACCCATTCAGAGAGGCAGGGTTGGAGTAATTATATTACATCCACAGGATGGAATGTAACCATCATGCAGTTGTTAAAAGGAACGAGGCTGAAAGAAACTGAGAGGAGGAGCTTCCTGGAGTGATGCACTGAGAAGAACACAGCATCGCTTATGCAGTGCTCCTGCCAAAAATGAATGACCCGACCCTTATCCGAAGGAAATAGTCCGACAAACTCAAAGTCAGGGACGTTATACAAGACAACTGGCCTGTATGCCTGAAAAGATGTCAGTGTCACTAAACACGGGGAAAAGAAGAGCAACAGGTCTGGATTGAAGAGTTTCAACGCACAGGACAACCAAATGAAATGAGTGCCCCTGGAATGCATCCTGAATCAGAAAAATAAATTGCAATTAAGGACATTATTGGGGCAACTGGTGGAATTTGAATAGGGACTGTATATTAGATTGTGCTTTAAACGAATGATAAATTCCCTGAAAATGATTTCTACACAGCTTATATAGGGGAATGCCCTTGTTTTCTGGAGATACCCATTGAAGTATTTAGTGGTAAAAGATAATGATGTCCCCAATTTATTCACAAATGTCGCTGCAATAACAATCATTGCAATGTATATATTTATTGTATACATATTATATGTGTACATACATATGTAATAACATGGATATGTTATATTTACAGACAGAGAGAGAGCAAATATGGAAAAATGAGAACAACTGGTGAAACTAGGTAATGGGAAAATAAAAACTCATTGCTTTGTTCCTATAATTTTTCTATAGGCTTGAAATTTTTCAAAATAAAAAGTGAAGACAAGATGCAGTAAATTATTATACGCTGGCATGGAAAGATGTCCCAAATATCTTGTTAGGTTTCAGAATATATTTATGAACTCCGCACGGAAGAAGTCTGGGGAGATGGACCCAAGCCACATCCTACTCACAGCGGCCGCTGCCCCAGACAGTCCTGGCTTCCCCGACTCGTCCCGAGATGTGACACTTGCCCTCTCACGAGTGTCCCTTTATGGATTGTAAATCACGTGGTCACCAGGCGATAGGAATGGGAATGGAGGATTTTACTTTTTACTTCATTCAAATCTGTAGAGTTTTAATATTTTTAATGGTGAGCATCCACGATTTTCTACTGAAATACTCTCTTAAAAAGTCATAGCTATTCATCTCTCTAATCTATAGGAATGGCCTTTGAGTTACTCATCAAAAAGCATTATAAAAGCCTGTCAAATATGCTCCATCTCAATTATTAGTGCAACCTGAAAATTAAAACAATCAGACTGACATAAATTAGGTGAACCACACATCGCATTAGCAAAAATGGGAGAAGGAGTTGACCTTTTCGCACACTGCTGGCGGGAAAATAAATTAGCTCAGCCACTTTGGAGAGTATTCTGTAACATCCACTGTAATGGAAAATGTGCACGCTCTATAATGCACCAATCTAACTTTTAGATCTATATGCTAGAGAAACTTGATGCACAAAGAGACAAGAACGAGGATGTTCTTTGTAGCATTGTGTGAGGAATTAAGAGAGAAACTGGAAGCAAATATCCATCAGCATAGGAGGGGGCAAATCAAATAAATGTAGACCTACAAGGTTCAGTGTTAAAGAGATGCACCAGAGCTATATATGACAACACGCATAAATTCAAAACTTGAGATTAAGTGAGAAAGACAAGATACAGAATGATAAGAACAAGTTCACGCCATTTGTATGCAAAGTTTTTAAAAACACAGAAACAACACCATCTACTATTTATCCATGCATATATATATTTAAATTATTTCTAAATGGAACAGAGGAATATGTACCCAGCTCAGGAAAGTAATTGGTTTTGGGGAAAATCAGAAGGATATAGAATTGAAGTGGGCAGTGGGCAAATCTGATAGATACATGGAAATTAGCTATATCTGTAATGGTTTAATTTTTGAATTAAAAACTGGAAGAAAATAGGTCAAAACATTAACAGTTGTTAATTCTAGGTGGTGCGATAATGAGCGAATATTTCTAAAAATTTCAATTTTTTCAAAATAAAGATGAAGATTTAAAAATATGTAAAAGAATAGGTATTTTCACAATATTCTTACACTACTGGGGCAGAGGTGGGGTCCTTGACAACGTGGAATAAAGCTCATGCCCTCAGGGAAAAAAAATCAATACCTTGACAACAAGTTGATTCTAAGGCATAAAATGTGACTGGAATATTGAAGCGTCTAGACAGAGGAGCACACAGAAGTGAAGTGGATCAGAACTAGCCAGAGACACAACCCGTATGCGGGATTGATTTACCCTGCAGGTTTATATCTGCCAAGATGTTTAAGGGAGAAATCACGGCAGATGCTCAAATGCATCTCTTTTGCTCCCAACATCCTCTCTGAGTTAGTGACCAGTGAAGTGGGAAAGGAGGACCAAGCCTTTTCTTCATGATGTAAAAGCGAATCTACTTATTTCAAAATGGACAGGTCAAGATCCAAAAAATCTTCTCACACTGCAGTACGGCAAAGTTCTAGGCACACCCAGCATGCAATGGTGCTCAAACCAGCGTTCACCAGAATCGCCTGGGAAACCCACTAAAAATTCAGATTCCTGGGTACCACACTCAGCAATGCTGATTCAGCAGGGATGAGGTGGGGCTCAGCATTCCCGTCTTTAGCAAATTTCCCCAAATGATTCAGATGTATGTAGTCTGTGGAACACAATTGGAAAAAGGCTAACTATTAGGGGATCAGCACCTCCCACTCAACAACAGCTTTGGTTGTGCTGAGCTAGTTGGTTGGTTCGTTGGTTGGTTGGTGGTTAGTTGGTTGGCTGGTTAGTGCTTGCTTGCTTGCTTGCTTGCTTGGTGGTTGGCTGGTTGGTTGATTGTTTGGTGAGTGCTTGGTTAGTTGGTTCGTTGTTGGTTTGTTGGTATGTTGTTTGGTTGACTGGAGTGTTTGTTTTCTCAAAACTATGGCCAGAATATCTGCCCATTCCTTCCCATTTGGCTCCTTCTCTCCGTATTAGAAATTTTGAATTTTCCGTAGACAATTCCATTCCGCCCTTGTCTTTCACATCAGAATAAGGTCTTGGAGGGTTAACACAAGAGGAGCACTCTGGAGTCAAACCTTTTCCTCAAATCTGTCTGTTCTAGAAACATGTCCTGAGTTATCTTAAAACCAAAGAACAAGCCTAGTGCTTCAGTCTTGGGCTTTTGAGTGAGAGTCCTCATAACTGACCAAGAAGAGGAGGAGTGTGCTTGCCGTATAAAGAATACTTCTCAGGCGAAGGCGCTGTGCTGGTTAATTTTATGTGTCAGCTTCACGGGGCCACAGGTGCCCAGACATGTGGTCAAACATTCTGAGTGTGTCTGTGAGAGTGTTTCCGGACGAGATTAACATCTGAATCAGTAGACTGGGTAAAACAGTTGCCCTCCCTGATGTGGGAGAGCCCATCCCACGCGTCGAAGGCACGGACGGAACAAAAAGGCTGACTCTCCCATGAGTGAGGGAGAACTCCTCCCGCCCGACAGCCTTTGAGTTGGGACACTGGTTTTCTTCCTGCCTTTGGACTCAAACTGAAACTCTGGCTTTTCCTAGGTCTCAAGCCAGCCTGCCTTCCACACCATCAGCTCTCCTGGATCTCAGGCCTTCAGACTCAGCCTGGAACTGCACCGTCGGCTCCCCTGGGTCCCCAACCTGCCACCTGCGGATCTTGGGACTTGTCAGTCTCTGTTATCACATGAATCAATTTCTTATGATAAATCTCTTCATATATTTATGTATATAAATACACACACACACACACACACATATCCTATTGGTCCTGTTTCTCTGGAGAACCCTGACTGATTCAATAGAAAGGAATACACTCACGTCACAGAAGAGAGATCTGTGGTCTAGAGAAGTGAAGTGAACTTGACAAAGTTCACACAGGTTGTGTCAGGACCAGGATTTAAGACCACATCTCTGACATACCATGGCCTTCCACCTCAATGCCCACTCACCACGCCACGCTCCTGTCACTCCCTCATCTGCTCGTTTACTTTGCTGTGGCTAATGATTGATATAAGATGATCACTGAAAATGATGGACTAAAGATGCCAATAGGCCCAGTGAGAGGATGCAAATTTCTTTAATGGCAAAAGGTACCCCCACATATGGAAATACCCTGATGTGTTCCAGATCCCAGGTGGCTTCTCGCACCTGGCAGAACTCTCATTCCTCGTAGGTGGGGTCGGCCATGTGCACGCCCAGGGTGTTCAACTCTGGGGCTTCCAGAAAGCACATGCCAGGTTATCTCCTGCCTTATGTGGACACCTGGTTCCCATGTCCTCTTTTATTGACTGTGTCTGTGTGTCCTTCTGCCAGTCAATCACATAGTCTCACAGTGACCATTGTGCACTCGGCTATTTAGTTAGGAAAGAAAAGGCCCTAAGTCTTGAAGATGAGGGGCAGGAATTCTACCACGTGGATCTCTGCAAGACACATCCTATTAAGCCCAGAAAGAAAGCCGGCAGTCCAGGGCTGCTGTACGGAGACCCACATCCTTCCATGTGCCAAGAAGAGACAAAGAGGAGCCCCAGGTGGGAAAAATGCTAGCATTTGTCCTTTGAAGCTGCCGGCTGCACAAATGCACAGCTGTTGGTTGAGTTCCACGGCGAGGGTTGGACACCTGACTAACAGGGGCTGACCGAGGCTGGGTCTACAGCAGAGGAGACTCAGACTGTTTCAAATCAGGCCATCAGAGGAGTGACAAAGAGGAGATCGCAAAGAGGAGCCACAGCTGGAAAGAAAGGTGAATGTCCGCCCTGGGAAGAGGCAGGGCGAAGGGGGCCAGGCCAGACTGAGTGTGGAACTGTCAACAGACAGTGATCTGAGAAGCAATCAGTTTCATGTTGGCGCCAGGGCTAGATTGAGTTCTCCCAGAAGGGACAGAATTTCCAGGTGGGTAAACAGTTGGGACATAGAACAGAGAAGCGACGCTGTTGACACAGGGGAAGAATCATTAGACTTGGAGATAAAAGATTTGCTGAGTACCGCAGCTCTGTGAGCACATAAACGGAACTGTCTGGGTTTCAATTTCTTCATCTGTAAAATGGGCTAAGGGTACCTATTCACCATCCTGGTTGTCAGAATGAAATAAGAAGATGTGTTTTGTAGACTATTGTCACATCGTGTCCATGGATGTTAAGGTCTAATTGTCTGACCTATGGTAGAGTGTTTGGGAAGACTATGTTGATTGCTAACTTTCATTTTAGTGAGGGCTGTTTGTACCTGATCTAAGCTAATCCCATTGCCATCCTGGAAGGTGGACGTTGTCATCTCCTGTTACAGTGTTAGAGGCTCTGAGAGCTCCGGGAACACCACCGTGTATATTCCAGTCCTGGCCAGGGCACAACCACCGCTGATGGAGTCCTGGCCTCTGCTCTGCTCTCACCGCTCATTACCTGGCTTCCCCTCCGCCTGCTGTTTTCTGTCTCAACTTCCTCTGTGGGGATGTGTGACAGGAAACCAGCTCCTGCCCCAGCTGATTACCGCACACAGAGGGCATTTTTGTGCAAGGCCAAGGCTGGACATGACCAGCGTGGCAATCAGGGCTCTGGAAGCATGGCTCACCCTCTCCCACCCAGTTTTCTCGCCTCATCTCGGCCAGGGTCCCCTCGGTGCTCCTTTCTCTGCTTTCCCACACATTGTCCCAGGCCTGGCGGAAGACAGGCTTCCCCGATGCTTCCCGCAGTCCCGGAATGTATAATGAAGTCACCAGCCTGCGAAAGAAAAGGGCTCTGTTTCTGTGGACGATGGGGCTCGATTCCAGGACGTGCATTATGCAGCACTGATCCTCAAAAATAAAGTGGTGACTGTTAGGGGCATGTCATCTGGCTTGGCAGCTCTAAGAGGGGACATTTCATTTCTGCTCTGTGAGTTCCTTTACGCCCTTTGATGGGCTCTGTGGGTATATGACCACATGATGGCCCATTGCTTTTGTACCAGAATGGTATGTGCCTCCCGGAAGGAAGGACAGAGGGGCTCCTGGAGGCTGTCGGGGCCCACGGTGGCTCTCATCCAGGCCCAGATGACATGCTGTCTTCACCTGCAGTGAAGACCAGACACGTCGCCCTGTCTCAGCTCCTGGGGATGACTGAGGGTGCCACCTTTGTCTTATATTAGGTTGCCATACTCACCTATGTCTGTCTCTGAGCAATTGATTTCACTTCATTAGTCTGTTCTGTTCCTTTAGTCTGTCTGTCTGTCTGTCCTCAGGCCAATTCCACACTGTTTTAGGCAGCCCGGCCTCTTTTGAAGGCCCCAGGGCCCTAACCCCATGGAAGCATCTCTCAGTCTTAAAGGTGCGACCCTCTGATTCCCGGAATGTTTCTGCTCTTCTCCATCTGTGCATCTATAAGTATTGCTTTGGAGTTCCCGCAGGACTTTGACCATTTTGACGCCCTCCAGTTTTCTAGGTTTCCCCAAAATATAGCCAAGGAGAGACAACTGTGAGTTTATGGTTAACGCTCTCCTAAAAAGAGCCCTTTCATCTGGGCTAATTGGGTTGGTTTGTTTGGAGGAAGATCAGTCCTGAGCTACTGTCTGCCGTCACTCCTCCTCTTTTTGCTGAGGAAGACTGGCCCTGAGCTAACATCCGTGCCCATCTTCCTCAGTTTTATAAGTGGGATACCTGCCACAGCATGGCTTGCCAAGCAGTGCCATGTCTGCACCTGGGATCCGAACCAGCGAACCCCCAGCCACCAAAGCAGAGTGTGTGAACTTAACCGCTGCGCCACCAGGCCGGCCCAGGCTAATTGTTTTAGTAAGCCAAATCTGCCTTCAAATAACCAGGTTCCTAAGTCATTCTTTAGGGACTTCTGTAGAGCATGACTTTAATGACTAGTGACATGAGATAGCAATTCTGGTTTCATCGTCAAAAATGTCCATGCCCTCCTCCCATGGACCTGACACCATGCTCTGTGCTGAGGTCCTGGGTGTCCCCACGTGCTGTAGATAATGAAGGAGCGATGCTGAGGCTGTAGACTCCAGATGGTGATGGGCCCCTGGGAGTGATCTGGCATCTTCTGTCTTTTTATAGACACTGCCTGTATGGGCGGCTCAGTCCAGCACACCACCTCCCCAACCTCGAGCTGAGAACAATGCTGCACCCTACAATTGTCTAACGCCATACAGTTTCCAAAGAACATTTACTTATTGTATGAGACCCTTAGTGCCTCCTGCTGAAGAATTCAAGGCCCGTTTTGAAGGTGGAGAAACTGAGGCGCAGAGGTGATATGTGATTTCCCATGATCCCACAGCCCATGAGCGATGGACGGCCTGGGAACTGACCTTGGTGTTGCTGACCTACCCTATCTACCTGTGTTAGTCTGCAGGGGCTGCCCTAGCAAACTACCACGGGCTGGGTGGCTTCCACAACAGGAGTTTATTTCTTACAATTCTGGAGGTGGAGACTCCAGATGGAGGTCCAGCAGAGTTCAGTTTCTGGTTGTCTGCAAAGCCCTCCTCCTGACTTGCAGACGGCCACTTCGCCTTAATCTGAGGATTCGTGGAGAGAGAGAGAGAGGGAGGGAGGGAGGGAGAGAGTGCACACATGCGCACGTGCTCCAATGTCTCTTCTTATAAGGACACATCCTACCGACTCAGAGCCCCATCTTCGTGACCTCATTTAACCTAAATCACCTCCTAAAGATTCTGTCTCCAAATACTGTCACATGAGGGGGTTAGGGCTTCAAAGTATGAATTTGGGGGTTGGGGGGACACGACATAATTCGGTGCATAGCACTGCTGTAACACATTACCACATACTGGTGCCTGAAAACAACACAAATTTCCTATCTCCCATTTCTGGAGGACCGAGGTCTAAAATCAAGGTTTCTGCAGGGCTGTGTTCCTTCTGGAGGCTTCAGGGAAGAATCCATTCCCTCGCCTTTACAGCTTCCAGGGACCACCTGAGGTCCTCGGCTCACGGCTCCTTTCTTGAGTCGCTCCAACCTCTTGTTTCATCATCACGTCTCCTGCTTCTCACTCTGCTCTCCTCAGACAAAGACCTTGTGATTACACGGAGCCCTCTCCAGGATAATCTTCCCATTGCAAGATCCTTAGCTTAATCACATTTGCAAAGGCCCTTTCGCCACGTAAGGTGACATATTCACAGTTTTCAGGGAGTAAGGCATGAATCTCTGTGGAGCCATTATTCGGCCTCCCACACTGACTTTACTCTCAAGACCACAGATCTCTCCTCTGTAAAATGAGGAAGTAGGACAGGAAGATCCCTAAGACACTCACAGACTTTCTCCCGCTGTGGCTTGTGGTTAGCAGTGCTCAGACGGACAAATTCTGACTTTCCTTATGTATATGTGTCACCTGCCTGTCATGCTTCACTGCCTGGGAGCACAAATAAGGTCACATCTCTGTTAGGTCATAGCGTCCTTCCTTGTACAATCTTTGTACTTTCTTAGAACACCTCTGTGTCAACGCTTTTGCACATCAACATTATTTTCCACTTCTAAGAGAACTTCAAGATGAATATATTTTGCTCAAATATTAGACAATGTTCCACTTTTTCGAATTCTCATTTTTTCTGCAGGCATTGTTTGGAGTGTGTGCACACTCATTCATTCATTCCATAAGTGCTTGCTCATATTTGTGTACCAAGCACTGTGCGAGATTGCAAAGATGCCCACAAGGCAACTTGAGGAAGTAAGAAAAAACTGGATGGGGATTCAGGACACCTGGTGTTTCCATCAAGAACCCGGCAGGAAGCACAGTTCAAATGAAGAGACTCTGGGGAAAGGATTCCTTGCCTTGCCCAGAGGTGTTGGCAGGGCTAGGGGACCACACGAGAGATGGTGGGGAACCCAGAGACTTGGCACAGGGGGCAGTGTTACCACACCTAGGGCCACAGGGACAAGGAAAGACAGGTGAGGGCTGGAACCCTAGAGGAGGGAGGTGTCATGATGAAGGATCAGAGCTGCTGTCAGAGACAGGATGTCAAAACGTGGAGCGGGTGGGAAGAAATCCCCCAGCCTCTCTCTCCTCCCACCCTCTCATCTTACGCCAGTGCCTCCTATTGATGGAACCCAGCCAGAAGCCAGCCAGGAAGGGTTATCAGAGGATGCAACTATGGGAGTTCGTCTCTGGGGGCACAGAAAGGGCAGAGAAAATCAGAGAACGGATCCTGCTAGGGTGAGATGGGGGAGGGGATGAAGAAGAACCAAGCTCCTTGCTTGCTGGCTTTCTTACCGAATATCTTTGCTTCCTTGGGCAAGTTATATACTTTAGGTTTCTGTTGTCCTCACCTAAAAATGAACCGGAGAAGTGAAACCCACCAGTTAAAGGATGATCTCTACCATCTAATTCAGCTTTAATAATCTGTGGTTTGAGACACAGACATAAAAATAGAAATGCATAGATATATAACATATATTCAACACACCACCGAGCCATATGCTTGTTTTCAGTAAATATATGAAATATTGTGAAGATGCGGCTTTCCAGGCACCACGCTGTATAAATATATCAACTGGGTTTCCTTTGGAACACATGATGCAAAGCTGACTTCCACAGAGCTAAGAGGAAAATCAACAATTAAGAGCACTTTCCAGCACTTGCTCTGGCCTGATTTCTTTGGGGGGTGGCAAGAGGCGTGTGACTGTTAAAGCTTGCTTGGGATTTTAATCTTCACACAGATAGCTGTCGTAAAACGTAATGAAACTCGTGAAGCAAACCACACTGATGGCAGCTGTCTCTCCTCACAAGTTATAAATTCACTGACAAGACAGACGTTACCAACGTGCGCGAAAGGAAGAATTTTGCAAAGATCAAGGGCCATATCCGCAGCTTGTGCCTCCCAGGAGAAAGAGAATGAGGCCTCTCGGCCCGCGTCCCAGATATGGCAGTGGAATCTGACAGTCGCTGGCACAACGCTATTTTGTGGTAGTCTAATAATACCTTTGAACAGAGAGACACAGCCATTGGCAACAAATAAAAATACCATGATGCATTTGGAGAGCTTAATAGAAGCCAGCTTTCTGCTGTTCGATGACATTCTCAGTTGTTAACCCCCCTGGCCCTTACCTCAGAGTGGCTGACCTTGCCAGAAGTCATCTCCTGGATTTGTGCCATTGGAATGTCTTCTTCCTTGTCATTGCAATGGGCGACATCTTCGCTCCTTCCCTAGTGCCATGGCCAGGTTTTGAGATAGGTTACCAGAAGGGAGTATCAACTGATCGAAAGGTGTTGGTTGTTAGTTCAAAAATGAACACCTGTAGGGAAATTTCTGGAAGGACACACAGGCAACAACGTATCCTCTGGGAAATAATCAGAGTTCCCCTAGGAAGGAGAACTAAGGCCCTGGAGTAGAAGAAGAATTTTATCTTCACGATATACCCTTTAGTTCTGTCTAAATGTTTGACATGTGTGTGTATTACTCTTTTAGTTAAAAAACACTCTTCTAAGACGTTCAACCCTTCTATAAGCTCCGGTCCTCAGGTTTTCAATGAGAAGATATTAACCACAGAATAGTTTGCAGAGAGTCTGCGATGTGTTTGTACATAACATACAACCCTGCGAAGGTATGATGAATGAGTTTACTTAGAATTCATAGAATCAAAATAAATAAAATCCAAACGCTATAAAACATTGGAGGCAGGGCCGTCTCCAAGTGCACTGACAGGCTCAGCTATAGGCATCTCGGATTGCTTAGCTTAGGGAGGTGACTGATGTCATCCGAACGGAGTAGAAGGTCCTGCAATCAGTTAGCTGAATGGGAGAATGGATGTTGCTCTTGCAGGAGAGGACATTATTGCGGGCAGCGTGGCCACTGCCAGCTCTTCCTATTTAATGACATTTCTGCTGGTAGATTCTTTTGGGTATCGAGGCCTTCCGTGATCCCCTGACTTTTTTCTGAAGAGTGGAAGGAGAACAGAGGCAACTTCTGGGAGCCTGCGCGGTCTGGGATTTGGATATTGTTAGGCACTTCTCCACTACCTTTTTACTCAGGGATGCTCCCCTTGGGGTAAAATTTAAGGCGTCCAAAAGCCATGATTTTGGAAATACTCCACCTTGACCATTGAACCTTTGGACCCAAGGCCACGATGACCTCTGCTCCGAGGCTATTCTTGGTTTTACTTTCCAGATCCAATGGCCCTCTCTGTGTTTCAATCTGTTTCCAATATCCTCACTCCACCCTTTTTTCCAAGCTCTCCAACTCCAGCTCCTGTCCTAATTCTGGAATTTGACGATGTTCTCTCCCCAGTTTCAGATGCCACCAGTCCCTGGAGCCAAAGGTCCAGCTCCCCTGTGTTCCCCCAGCTCAGGCTACTCTGGTGAAGAAAAATTCATAGCAAAGGAAATGAGTTAAAAATTTTAAGTAAATTGACGCCAGCCTGGTGGTGCAGCAGTTAAGTTCGCACGATCCACTTTGGCGGCCCAGGGTTCACCAGTTCGGATCCTGGGTGTGGACCTACGCACCGTTTGTCAAGCCATGCTGTGCCAGGCATCCCATATATAAAATAGAGGAAGATAGGCACGGATCTTATAGCTCAGGGCCAGTCTTCCTCAGCAAAAAGAGGAGGATTGGAGGCAGACATTACCTCAGAGCTAATCTTCCTCAAAAAAAAAGAAAGAAAGAAAGAAAGAAAGAAAAAAAAATTTTAAGTAAATTGAATGAGGAAAGAAATCTGGAAAAAATCTGACAAAAAATAACTATTGCAAAACCAACTTTGTAGTGCACAAAAATTACCTACACTTAAAATATTCATTATCAACAAAACTGTTGTCTCAACCAATTGGTCGTGTTGACCAATTGGCTTTCCACCCAACTGCTTTCAGGAAAATTGTTTTCAGCTATGTCGTTCGCTGCCCTGGGTCTCAGCAAGATCTTCACCCAGCTTTGCCATGTCATGATTTCACCTAGAACACTGCCTCCCCCACCAACTCAACTTCCATCTCCATCACCAAGCACCATTATGAGGTCAGACGTGAACCAGGAATTGGGGAAATTCCATTCTTTTCAGGAAGAACTGCAGGCCAATTGATAAGGGATCAAAGACATCTGTAAACTTTTGGCCAATGAACTCCACTAGCTAGAGGACCGCATGAGCGAAAAACCAGGAATGGCTCCCCTTCTTTCTCGTCTAAACCAGCCCTGCCTCAAGCTGGGGAAGATAGCTGAATCCATTCCGTCCTACGGTCTATGCCTCCTGCACCTGTCTCCCAGTGTCTTACTAAAACCTCTGTTTAAGCCTCTACTAGGCTCCCTTGTACCCAACACCCATCCGACCCTTCTGTTCAAGGAATTACTTGATTCCTCTAATTTGGGGACTTTCTCTTCTCTCCGGCTTCACAATTCTGAAGATGGCCATTGAGGTACCACAATACCAGGGATCCATCTTCACTTCAGGGTCCCACATGGAACATCTTCATCCTACAAAACCTTGGTCCATTTGAGGGATGTTCTGAAGTCGCATTAAGGACCTCCCAGGAGATCATCATCTGGTACAGCTTTCTTCCCCTCTGGTTTCTGATTTTTATCTAGGTTTGGAATCCCTCTTTACAAACTGAAAGCTAGAAAGTGAACATTGTCGAGGAAGAGAGACAGGGACACAGAAGAAGACATTATTGGAGTATGTTTGTCATAGAATTTCAGACACATAAATGACCTGGGACATCATCGTCCCACTGCTGCCAGATGCAAGATAATCCCTCCATCGGCGTCTGCTTGAAGCCCTGAGAAGGCAGGCACTCCCTGATTCTTTCCTTTTTCACGCTCAAAATGCCTTGATTGTTCATTGCAGTTTTTTCCCTCCTCCTTTTGGCAGACACGGTTTTTATCAACTTTAGTCCCCTTTTATACCCTTAGTCTTTGTTTCTACATATAAGTGGTATAACGGAAGATTATTTTCCTTGTTAGCTGCAAAAACCTACCAGCTTAGGCACAGGGGAGAATGATGGGAAGAGGGGTTGTTCATGTCACTGAAGGAGCGGGTGACCCAGCCAAGCATGGAGAAGTCAGGGTGCAGCTGAAGCTGCCGACATCAGGACTCAGATGCCGCATGCCTTCCTCACTCTTCTCTCATCTCAGCCTCTCTCTGCTTCCCAGCCTCACTCCCTCTCACTCTGGGCTGATTTCCCCATGCAGTTGGAAATATGGTGGCCAGCACCTATCAGGTTGGCTATCTTGGGTTTCTCACCAACAGAGACAGACTTCCGCAGGTGCACAGTGGAAAGTCACTAGGGAGGTATGCTGAACAGCCTGGCTTGGGTCAGGTGCTCATACGAGGCTCAGCCTGCAGCCAATGTTTATTAGCTCTTGGCTCTGACTCTGCTAACACTAGGGACTCAAGCCCATCCACACACTGGAATGGAAGTGCTATCACCAGAAAAGAGCAGAATAGACAGAACAAGTGTCCTCTATATAACATTATTTTTACATTTTATGTAATGATAACAAGAATAGCTGTGACCGTAACAGGGAAGATCGGCTGGCTAAGGTGGGCCAGATTCCTAGTGTAGACAGTAGTGCCTTCCACCTGAATTGTTTGCATCTAGAATTATGCATGGAGACTTGCGTAGTGCGGTGGGCAGAATAACGCCCCCCGAAGATGTCCACATTCCAAACCCTAGCACCTGGGAATATGTTACATTACGCGGCAAAGGGGAATCAAGACTGCTCACCAGCTGATCTCAAAACAGGAAGATCATCCTGGATTATCTGAGTAGGTCCAATATAATCACCAGGACCCTTAAACGTGAAAGACGGAGAGAGGAGAGTCAGGGTCAGAGCAATGTGATGCGAGAAATATGCAACTGGACATTGCCGGCTTTGAAGACAGAATAGGACCACAAGGCAAGGACTACCAGGGGCCTCTAGGAGCTGGAAAAGTCAAGAAACCTGATCCTCCCCTAGAACCTTCAGTAGGAACACAGCTTTGCCATCATCTTGATTTCAGCCAGTAAGACCCATTTTGGACTTCTGACCTCTAGAACTGTAAGACAAAACATTTGTGGTGTTTTCAGCCACTGAGTTTGTGATCATCTGTTACAGTGGCCATAGCAAGCTGCTATCTATAGAAATGGGGCTGTAGGGAAGACCTTGGTTTGCGGAGTTGCGTCATCACAGCAGATAAAAGGAAGAGTTATAGGGTCTCTTTTCTCTTCTGAAGCCCATGTCCCTTGACTAGGTCTGAGACCCTATGTTTAGACGATTTGGGCTGATGCTGATGGAACTGCTCTTATGAAAGAACCTCATGAGCCTCTGGACATCGAGGGGCCACATGACAAAGTGTGGCACTGAACTGTGGGGAGAGGCCCTTCTCTTCACCTTTGCTTTGAACCCAGTTCTATTCCTGGCACACAAAAAAACATCAGCTTTGGAAACCTCTGGAGGTGGCAGCCTTGGCATGAGTAGGTCTCTTACCATGATGAAAACCATCAGCTGAGGGAGCTGAGCGATCTCCCTGGAGTGATAGCCAACAGGTGGGGGCCAGAGCAGAATGGGAAAAAATGAGATGGATGCATATGTGCAAAATGTTGCAAACTAATTTAGGAGGTTCCCATGGAGCCCTTCTATGAGGCCATCAAGATCCCAGATTAGAAACCACTGGAACCATAACCTTCCTTGTATTTTCCCATTAAATCTGCTCAGCTCAATAGGACGTAGAGAGCAGGCAAAAAAGGAATGATGTGGGCATCCTAAGATGACCCTAGCACTCACCATGACTGTCTATGTTTATTATGACCCTGATCTCATGCTGAACTCCTATCCCAATTTCAATATTGTTTGTCAACATTTACACATGGTGTTTAAGTACTTGACCACCCCATCCTTTGAGTCTTGGCTTCTCCAGTGTTTCCTGGAGCGAGACTCTCCCCCGCCCCCTGATACAGTTTCCTGTCCTCAGACAATTGATTGGTGCCCCAGTCAGGCAAGCCTAGTCTTCCCATATAATGGATATTTGGAGTAACAAGTGCGCTTTGACCCAGGTACCGCCCACTGCCTCGGTTCCTGAAGCCATCAAAAGTAACGGAGACAAATTCCCCCAAATTCAAAACAGTCCATCCTTTTCTCCTTCTCCAACAATAATGGAAATTATAAAAATGTCTAATTTTAATTTGGTCCATTCACCAGCATTTCTAAACTGTCATGAACCAATGTCAACCCTATTATGCAGAGACATAGATTAAAATCTCTCTCTGTAATTTACAACAGTTAACCCTTTCTTGAATCCAATGCTCCAAGGCTAAACCCATCTGATGGTTGTGACATCAGAACCAGTTAATGACAAAAAAGCTAATGCTTGCTGAGTATGAACATTTCAGTTCATTTCTGCCACTGCTCTCCTTTGCCATTTTTGTCAGAAATCATCCCCCAATGATTTTCCATTGCGGTGGTGAGACATAAAGATATTGTCTGCATTGCACCAAGCTCTGTGCCACATGCACTTCCATATGGCATCTGGCTTATTTTCCTCCATTGGCACTAATCTGTCTCATGGACTTTCCAAAAGGCAAAACAGACATTCTCTCCTAGTTTGGTAACCATGAACTCTGCCCAGATCACTTCCAAATAGAGGGAAAGAATGTTCTCCTACCCATTAAAGGAGTATGTCATTTTCTCCCACCCATCGATCACTGCTCCGTGGATTTTCTATTAGAAACTGACGCTCCTTAGCAACTCCCTAGCAACAAAAGCTTACCTGAAATTTTATAAGGCTTTCCAGAAATTGTTTTCTAAAAGGACTCATTCCTTCCCAACATTTTTACCCTCAAGGAAATAATTTCTCCTTATTGCTTTTCCTGATCATAAAAGTAATACAAACTTGCTTTAGAAAACTCAAGCAAGATACAGATATGAAAGTAGAAATTCCTGGCTGATATGACTCCCCCTGCCCATCCTCTACCGAAGAAAATCTCCCAACAAAACATTGTTAAACAAGATTGGTTTGTCGTTGGTGCTGCTAAGTAGAGTTTAAGTAACTTTCATGGGCAATAAGTGAGAAAATTATTTTTAGGTGTCAATGTCTCCTTTTTAAGACAGTTACTACCAGAATGCCAAATTCCAGGTTGTTTTGTGGTTGTTTTCTTTTCTTTCGTGGATAAATGTTCCCTTTATCCTGAATTTCAGCTTTCTGTCCACGAGAAATTTATAGAGAGTAGATCAGAATGAGACTGAAGAAAGCAAAGACTAGGTTGAAATACTTTGTTAAGTTGGTTCGATCCAATAATCTGTTATGGTATGAGGTATAAAGACTGAAATGAATTAATGTGAAGGACAAAGAAGAGGTGGTTACTCAGCAGCTATCACATGGGTAAGATGAGCTGGAACCTTCTGTAGCTGAAAATAACCAGACTGCTTTCTAAACCTAATACAATTAAAATTGGAAGGAAAAATAAGTTATCTTGATCTCACATACATCCTAAAATAGTCCAGACTTGTTCCCTTTCTAACTGTGGGAAGTCTGAGCCAGCAGAATTTTCTATTAACTGGGACTGAGGAAATTTGTGTAATATATTGTGGTCTGGCGTCTCTCTTAAGAAAAGCTTAGCATCTTAATTCTAGTTTTCCATATCTAAAATAAGTCAATATCCTAAAATAAGGTCATTTATTCTGTATCATATAGACAAGATAGAAATGATGCTTAAATTATCATAGATTTCTCCAAAGAAAGAAGAAACCTGCATTCTTATAGTCACCCATTCATTTAGGAAATGTTATTAAGGATAAATTATTGCATCAAATCTGTCACCCAAACATGTGAGAATAATGTGTTCACAAAGCATGGATCTTGAAAAAAAAGAATAAATTCTTGATCAGACTTTTTGCTAAACTTTGAAGATTCCAGGATGAATACAAAGAGACAAGTAAACAATAATACCACAAAATGCATGTTACAGTCATTGAGAGCATTTGCAAGGGCAGTGAATACACACTAAAAGGAAGCATCTGCTAAAAGATGTACAAACCACAAATGTGTCAATGAACATTTTCTCATTAGGAACAACTACAAGTCCCTCTTCAAATTACCCACTTAGCAATTTTTCATTTAAAAAAAAAAAGGACTTGATAGGTGTATTCGTTTTCTAGGGCTGCTGTAACAAATTGCCACAAACTGAGTGACATAGAACAACAGGAATTTATTCTCTCCCAGTTCTGGACGATAGGCAGTTAAAATGAAGATGCCAGCAGGGCCATGCTCTCTGCAAAGGCTCCCGGGAAGGATGCTTCCTTGCCTCTTCTAGTTTCTGATGGCTGCTGGCAGTCGCGGCATTCCTTGGCTTGTAGAGGTGTCACTCCAACCTCAGGCTCAGTCTTCCCATGGCTTTCTCTCCTCTTTGTCTGTCTCTGTGTCCCAATTTCCCTCTCCTTATAAGGAAAACAGTCATATTGGGTTTAGGGACCACACTAATCCACTGTAACCTCACAGCTTCATTTTGTTTGCAAATATCCAAGTACGCTATTTCCAAATAAGGTCACAGTCACAGGTCCCAGTGAACATTAGTTTTGGGGTAACACTATTCAACTCGGTACAATTCATAACTGTTTAGAAGGGAGCATTTGTTTTAAATTGCCGCTTGAACATCATATTCAAGTAAACTTGAGATCTATTTGTGGTTGGTTGGTTGTTTAATCTGGAACATTTCTCACACACACAAATACTTTCAGAGTAAAGAGCAACCATCATCAATTCAAAGTCAACTAATTCTCAGAAGGAACTTACACTCTGAAAACAGGATCTTAGAGGAGAGAAGACCTCTCAACCTGAGCCTCGTTTCTCTCCTAGGATGACCAACCATCCCCTTTGGTCCTGGACTTTCTAGTTTCAGTACTGAATGTCCTGTGTCCCAGGAACCCCATAACAGGGCAAACGGGGAGAGCTGGTCACCCCACCAAGCCTATATAAAGGCAACACAGCTTTGAGGAAATCAAGACATTACCAGGATGTGAGCAACACTGTGAAATCCACCCTACATATCTGTTCTTAAAGCGTGCTTATATCAATTAACCGATTAAAAGGTGGCTGGGAATCTTCATGTGAGTATCAACACATAGTCAGCCCTCAATAAATATGTATTAACTGGTTGAGTGAATGCCTTAATAAGAGCATCATAGGACCATAATGTGACTGACTCTCCAGGAGATCCAAGGTCAGGAACCCTGGCCCTACAGGTAACACCCACCCTGTCTCGGGCCTGGAATGTTACCATATCTGAGGCTCTTTTCCTTTGGATCTTAAAGACAATCAAAGTTGGAAACGCTTGTCAGTGCAGACGTCCTCAGGAAGAAGCAGCCCTCCCATTGTAAACTGGAGTCTTGGGAAGAACTGCCCAGGGCTGCATACTGTGAAAAGCCCCAAGGGAACAGCGCAGAGGCAGACGAGGGACAGAGAGCCTGACACGCAAGATGTTTACACAAAGTCTACCAGGACAGATGCTAGTATAGAAAGCGCATAAAAACCGGCCTGCTCTTGGTGAAGCAGCTGGAAGAGTTTGTAAATCCCTGGTACGAAAGAGAATAAACAGGATTTTTATGTCAAATCCCGGCTCTGGCACTCATTTGATATCTTGAGGTGGGCAAGTCACTTAATCTCTTTGGGCCTCGGTTTCCTCAACTGTAAAATGAGAAAAATAATCTGCACCTCCCAAAGTCACAGGCTTGGTATCAAGTCTGTCAAGTACCGTGAGTCTGGAAAGCACAATTTAAATATAACGCGTTACTATGAGAACAGCATAGAGGAAATTTTATTTGCTCTGCAGCACAGTGAGAATGGGATGTCAGCTCCACGACTTAAGAAATTCAATTCCACTGCTTCCAACCTGCATTGTGGTTCTGAAATTGTAGATTCCTTCTCTAGATGAAAATAAGCTTCATAATACCTGTATCATTCTAAGGCTCTATTCACATGTGATTTTGTATTAAAAAAGAAATACCTTGTATATGCTTATTATAAAAATTTCCGGTAGGATAGAATACAAATAAACATTAATCAAAAATAGAGAAATCTTTCCCAGTTCTCACCTCATACCCATTGCAAAATTATATTATGACTCAATAACCAGATGTTTACTGCCAACTCTAACAATTTTAAAAGTAATATGCAAGCTTCCTCAGTTGAGGGGCATGGACTGCTGAAAGGACTTCTCTCTCTGTCCTCATGTTCGAGCGGCTATGAGTTTGGATAAAAATTACCCACAACCTCATACAACCTCTCTGGGTTTTGTTGACTTTCCTGCCAGTCATGGTAGCGTGAGATGGAGAGACTCTCAGCCACCGCTCTTGATGAGGATGTAAGGATTCATGTGACGAGTAACTGGATGGGCTGGTGACTCATTATTCTCTCATGGGCAGAACTGGCATGTCCTCCTTGAGCCCTAAACGTGCATGTGAGTTTGTGCTGAAATTGCATGGAAACCAACATTTGGCTTCCTAAACATGCAGAGGTCATCACTACCAAGAAGGAACGTCCTGGTTAGGAGACTTGAAACTGTGCACAAATACTTTATCTCAGGCTCCAGAAGGAAAAAACAGTGCTCCCAAATGGAGCAAATACCAGAATCCCCACAATATTTGGTCCTGGGTCGCCACTCTCCTGGCTGGACCCCCTGATGCTGACCAAGAGCGATGGTTTTCAAACATTGCTTTTCATCGTGTCCTTCCTTCCTTCCTCCCTCCTTCCTTCCCTCTCTCCCTGCTCTTTCCCTTCCTTCCTTCCTTTTAAACCAGTGGAGCCCTTCCTTTAAATGAAATCCTATGCAGGAGCCCCTTTTGCCTTCTTCCTTCCCAATCCCCCTTTCCGGGAAGATCTCTTTCTTAAGAACAGAAACCTTGTCGGCCTAACTCACCAACTTGAAATTATGCTCAGAGAATTGGCCAATATTTGTAAGAAAAAGGGTTGTTTGCCTTGGAAACATTTCAGTCTATAGAATCTGAAGGACCTGAAGTCTCCTTCAGGGACCCACGAGACCTAAAGGATCAGATACACTGAGTGAGGGCAGAGGCAAAGAAAAACAGAAAGGGGAACCTGGCGAAGGGCAGCACAGAGAAACGGAGGGGATGTCAGGGTCCATCAGAGGCTGCCTCTAGATTGGTGGCACTGACTCCCTGGGAGAAGCCATGGTCTCATTCTCCTCTCCCCTCCACCTGTGCTCGTGGTCAGCTCACCATTGGATTTTCTTTCTGGTGATGAATTAAAATCTACATGCCTTTCCAGATTTAGGTCATAACCAAGGGGTTACAGGTGAAAACTGAGAAGCCCAATTGCTGTAGTTGACCCCCGGGGAACACAGTTTTCAAACCTCTAACTAGGACTTCTGGATCCCAAATCCCCACATAGCATCCCCATCCCAGACTCACCCAGGGAACAGTGAGAATCAGGGATACCGTGTGCTGGACCGAAGTCCTCTAGGAAACTGCTCTTCAAGCTGGGTACCTGAGGGTTACTGTAAATAGTCAATAAGAACATGATTACACTTCGACCTTGTTCCCAACACAGACACTGACAAGAAGAAGTTAATCTCATTAATTTGCTGTTTTCTTGTTTAACCTGAGGGGTAACTCAAGGGTCAAAAAGATTTCTGAGCTTGTTCTGCAGAAGAAAAAGAATGCCTTCAAGGAAGTTACAATCACCAGATAACTAGCCCCAGCTGCCCTTGATGCCCAGAAGTCTGATTGCCCAACGGCTTATCTGGAGTGAAAGAAACACGGATTTCCCCTTTGTTTCTCCAAAATTCCTCCTCCCAAGCCTCTTAGCTCTCTAAGCTCTCCCTGCTTTCTTCTTTCCTTAAGACAGATTTGAGAGAACCTATCCCCTGCCTTCTCATTTTCGCCAATTCGAATAAACCTGTCTCCATCTCCAAGCACCAGATGTCTCAGTGATTGACCTATTGGGCCCCAGCACATGAATTTGAGATTAGGAGGTTCAGTGTCACTCTCAAGGACTCTAAGAAAGGGAGGGAGAAGATGAGGCCAGGTGGCATTGGGGAGCAGGGTTGTGAGAGGGGTCTCATAAGACCACAAATCAGAGGAGCACTTTGCCAGGAGTCCCTTTCTCAGACCACTTGCTCTCCAACCCAAGGATGCAGGCTGAAGGATCTCCTCCCAGTCTCCCAACCAGGAGGAGACCCTGCAGGAGGCACCATCCATAAAGACCTTGGAGGAACATAACACCCTTTTGGTCTCAGGCCAGTGCTCTGAAAACAACTCTGTGGGTGTTGAACTCCTTGAACTTTGAGTAGAAGAAAATGACTCTTCTTTAGTCTGAGAATGTTGCCCAGGACCAGGAGTTGAGACTCTCATTTCAGAATAAAAGCTTCAATGGCATCTTTCAAAACTCACCCTACTTGCTTCTTCATATTCTTATCTTAAAAAGGAAGAAAAACAAACAACCTAATTTAAAAATGAGCAAAAATCTTGAATAGACATTTCCTCAAAGAAGATATGATAATGGCCAACAAGCAAACGAAAAGATGCCGAATGTGACCACTCATTAGGAAAATGCAAATCAAAACCACAACGAGACACCACCTCACACCCATCAGGATGGCTTCTATCAAAGGAAAACAGAAAATAACAAATGCTGGTGAGGATGTGGAGGAATTGGAACCCTTGTGCACTATTGGTGGGAATGTAAAATGCTGCCACCGCTATGGAAAACGGGATGGCATTTCCTCAAAATTTAAATATAGAATTACTATATGATCCAGCAATCCCACTTCTGGATATATACCCAAAAGAACTGAAAGCAGGTTCCCCAAGAGATATTTGTACACTTCTGTTCATAGCAGCATTATTCACAACAGCCAAAAGGTGGAGGCGACCCCCATGTCCACTGACAACGAATCAATAAGCCAAAAGCAGTATATCCATATAGTGAAATACGATTCATCCGTAAAAGGGAAGGAAATTCTGACACATGCGACAACATGGATGAACCTCAAGGACATTATGGTAAGTGAGAGAAGCCAGTCGAAAAAGACAAATGTTATACGAATTCACTTATATGAGGTACCTAGAGTGGTCAGATTCATAGAGACAGAGAGTAGACTGGTGGGTGCCAGGGCCAAGTGGGAGGGGGAATGGGGAGTTGTTGTTTAATGGGGATACAGTTTCAGTTTGGGAAGATGAAAGGAGTTCTGGGGATCCGACACACAACAATGTGAATATACTTGACACTATTGAACTGTACATTTATGAATGGGCAAGATGGTCCATTTTGTGTTATGTTTATTTTACCACAATTAACAATTTTTAAATAATAATATTTGAAAGAAAAGTTAAAGTCTGAACATCGTATAAAGACAAAAGCACAATGATTTACGACAAAAGGGAATACAAGTTATCAACAGTTGGTCCTATTCAATAAGGAAGGAAATATAAAAAAATGAAAAGCTCAGTTGCGCCTAGTGATAAAGAATAGAGGGAATAAATATAAACCAAAGTGGAACAAAAAGGAAGAAAAACAGACCACGGAGAGTTTGTTAGCTTTTGAAAGTTCTAAACATTGTGTACCAGACGGTCGTTCTTCCAAGCAGTGTAAGTTGACACCCCCAAAGTAGATGTTACCGGCTACTCTGTGCTCTCATGGGCTCCCATACCTTTTCTCATCACACATATCAAAGCAAATAAAATGAGTTACATCTGTCTCCCCACCACATTGTCTCTCCCATCAGGGCAGGGATCACCTCTATTTCCCTCAACATGTTATCCACAGACCATCTGACAACTCAGCAAATATTTTGTTGACTGAATGGTTAATTAATTGATTGATTGATTGATTGACTGATTGAATGCATGCACGAATGCATACATAAATTGCAGACATACCGTTGCTGGAAGTGTAAATTAGTATTGCATTTTCCAAGAGCAATTTAGCAAAAGCTCTCAGCACTTCAAAAGCACATACCCTTTGACTCAGAAATTCTCCTAAGAGAAATTTATCCTGCAAATAGACTCCCACGAATGTGCAAAAATGTAAACACAGATGTCTATCGCAGCATCATTTGCAACTGAAAAATTCCTAATGCCATCTAACAGAAATTACAGCATATTCACATGACGGAATACTACATAGTCATTTTTCAAACTAGATCTTCATGTAAAGGTATTCAAAATCTATTTTCAAATTTAAAAGGCAAATTGTTGAAGAATATACTTAGGATAATCCTGACTGTGATTTTTTTTAAGTGCCTATACTTAAAGAGAAGTTCTACAAGGAAAACTCTCAGGGATAGGACTGTGTTTAAGAGGGAGAGAAAAACTTCTACTTTCAGGTTACAGCTTTCTATGCTCTGAATTTTACTGACCACAAGCAGGTATTAATTTTATAATACAAATAAAACAATTCTCTAGCCTAGATCATTAAACTGTAGAAAATGTATCCACTGAAAGTTGGAATATGGTACATCAGTATATGCCATGCTTGCTCAGATTGTTGTCTGTAAGCAAGGAGCCACTTTAGTGTCATCTGAATGCCAAGCTGGCCTTCCAATGCAAACCAAGCCCCTGGTATCAGCCATCAGCCATCCCAGGTCACATCAATGAAACGTTATATGAAATGTTAAAGCGTTCATTTTGTTGTAGATAATGTCTTGTTTTGGAGGCGTGAAGGTGGGGGGTGGATAACCCTTGAGGAATTTCCAAATACTTGAATTCATCAGGATAGCCTTCGCTTTGCCACAATAACAAATAAACCCTCAATAAAGGTTGATTTCTCACAATGCAGGTCAGGCAGCCCCCTTACTTCTGTGGCTTCCAAGCTCATTGTGGCAGTGGAAGAGAGAGAAGTGGAGAACCTTGAAGGATGTTCTTAAAGTCAGGCTTCGAGGTGGCTCCCACAGCTTCTGCCCACATCCCACGAGTTGGAACCCGGCCACAACCTAACTTCAAGGGAGACTGGGAAAGGGAAGAAGAATGTTGGGCAGTCAGTAATAGTCCTCACCCGGGTACCCTAATGTTTCGTATGGCATCAGTACCTGCTGGTGTCCCTGTGAAGTGAAAAGGGAAGGTGTTGTCATCCCCTTTTATGAAACAATGAGATGGATGGTTTGTTCAGCATCACCAAGAAGCCAAAGGGCAGGGCATTAATGCTGATTAACCTTGTGCCATGTGCCAAGTGCTTGTGCCAGAGGCTTGAGGTATAGGATCCTATGTAAGTCTCACAGGCATTATCTTCCCATTTTACTGGTAAGGAGGGATGCTCAGAGGGGGGTCATTCCTCCAGATCAAATGACTGCCAGGAAAGAGCTCTTCAGACCCTGGACCTGAGCTCTAGCTCCCGCTCCAAGTGGTCAGCTCCTCCCCTGCCCTGTTACCTTGCGAATGCCAGCTCAGCACCCTCACCTCACCCCTAGTTCTAAGCCAACCCCGCTAGGGAAAAAAGGAGCCTCAGCCCCACCAGTGGGAGGGGACCAGGTTGTTTTCAGTGTCCCAGGATACCTCTCCCCTGCCCCTTCAGCCTGGACTAAGCAAGAATTCACTCTGCTTTCCTGATGCACACTCAAGTTTCCAGCTGGGTCCTGAGTCCATCTCTGAATCCCATCCGGCCTCAGGGCCTGAAAACCGATAGAGATCTGCCAGTCCACTCCTCCTCTCCATACCCCCGCCATGACTGTCAGCTCTGGACAGGCTGAAGGCCAGCCCCTGGATTCCTTGGCCCAGTAGGACCCCCAATCTCCAGCTCCAGGTACCAAAGTCTTACCTCCCTCAGCCTCAGCCTCACAGGAGAGCAGGGTTTGTGATCCTGTGTGGATGGGATCTATATCCAATAATGGGATCTATATCCAATATCCAATATCCAGCCATCAAGAGCACCAGCCCTACACAGGTGTGCAAGCAGTCACATGACCCCCTTCTCCCCCTCCCATCTTAGCGAGTAGACATCGCACTCAACTCTTGACTCCAACATCAACCCCCTGTGGGGAGTGCAGGCCAATTTTGGAGAGATCTGAGGTCTGAACACCCTTCCCCGTGACCTGGACCCTACAGAGTGTATCCCACCACTAGCAACAGACCTGCACCTCCAGAGCGTCTCCGTGGAAACTCAACTTTTCCAAACGTGGCCTAGAAAGTAATCCTTATTGCAGTGTAGGGATTTCTAAATTGCTAGGGAAACAAAGTACCTTTTTTTTTTTAAGGAAACGAAGGAGCAGGAAAGAGTTCAGAGAAATTCTAGTGTGGCTGTGGGGAGGTGGTGTCAAATTTGCTGTGGCAGAGCTAAGAGCTCTGTCTTCATGTAGGGGACCCTACTGTTTTGTCTGCCCAGCAGCCTCTTCCTTCTGCTGGGACTAACCTTCCCCACTTTGTCCATCTGCATGGCCCACTGGGAGCATCCAGGTTCATAGATCATGATGCTAGGAAGCTGACCCAAGCCAGGCTAAAGAGTTCTTTAGGTGGGGAGGGAGATGCCGACAATCCATTAAGGTACTGAACTCCTGGTATCAAAGGGGATGTTTTTAATCTGAAATGTACCAAGGTTAAGTCTAAAGTATATGTCATTTGGAAGGGAGACTTTCCATGTCAGCTTGACTTTTGTCTTGAATGGCACCAAGGCTAACTTGGGAGCTGCTGGGGGCGCCATGTTGAACTGTGTTAAGAAGGATGCAGAAATGGCTCGTCTGCAGCAGTGGGAAGACTGACACAGAAATCGAGGGAAGGAGCAACTGGAGTCCTTGAGGGTGGTCTCCTTCAGGGTCTCGTTGAGCTCCAGGGCCTTGTTCCATTCCACCCTGAAGCTCAGTAGCTTCCAGGCCTTGGGTTCATACAGGCCCCTATACCTTTAAAATGAATTTCCCTTCTTGCCTAAGCGGCTCATGTGACTTTCTGGTCTTGGCAACCAAAATTCCTGAGTAATACAAGCTGTAATTGAGAAAGACCAGTATTGATCAACTAGCAATCAGAGTTTTCTATCCATACTCTCGAGAACCTTTATAGAATGCATCTAAATGGTGAACAAATTAACTTGGCAGGCAGGCAGCAAATATTTATCTTCCTTAAAATTATTTACTATTCTGACCAAGCTTTCTCAGAATTGGCAAACAAGTTATTAAATTAAATCAATTTTGTTTATCGTATACAAGGCAAAATATATCAGTAGCCCAAGGTAAGGTGCTATTTTTAAGGCAATTGCTTCTGATTTTTGGCACTTGGAAATTCTAGCAGAATCTGCCCGTCTTTCCCAGCCCTGGGTGGCTGAGTCTCCAGTTTCCTGAATTTCAAACCTGAGTTTGTTTGGTTTTTTTTTAACCACATTTGGACCATGTGTACCTGATCACTTGCCCGAAATATAACAGGAAGGAGGAAATGGGCTAAAAAGAAATTCAGTGAGTTCTGCCTTGGCTTTTCCCCAGGGACGTGTGTTTATGGACGGTGTCTGTGTGGGCATGTGCAATTCCTCTCCACAGGCATTTATTTTGCCCCTACTGTCTGCCAGGCCCCGTGCCAGCTGCTGGGTACTCAAAGATAAATGCGGTAGGGTCTTGGCCCTCCAGGAGCCTCACAAGGTCATGAAGAAGATGGCTAGGTAGCCAGGAACCATGATACCATGTGACAGGTCCAAAAGGAGCACAGCCTTTGGACTCATAAAGAAGAGATGGAGGCAACCTGCCAGGTTGATCCGGGAAAACCACAGAGAAGAGTGGGCGTGGGAGAACAGGCCCTGATGATGGAACAGTCGGCCTGCCAAGCAGACAAGAGTGGGAAGAGCATTCCAGGAAGGAGAGAAGGAAGAACAGAGGCATGGTGCTGAGAAGGCGCTGAGGGGCTCAAGAAACCGCTGGTAGACCAGTTCCCTGAATGAGCCAGACCCCACGCCCCGCAAGGACAGAAAGGAGAAATGCCTCTCGTTCTTTCTTTCTTTCTTTCTTTTCTTCCTTCCTATCTTTTTTTTTTTGTTTAATAACAGCTTTATTGAGCTATAATTCACATACCATATAATTCACCTATGTAAGTGTACAATTCAACGGTTTTTAGTACATTCACAATGTTGTGCAACCTTCTCCACTACCTAATTTTAAAATTATCTGGGCCGGCCTGGTGGTGTAGTGGTTGGGTCACTTACTCCACTTCAGCGGCCTGGTTTGCAGGTTCGGATCCTGGTGTGCAGACCTACACACTGCTCATCAAGTCATGTTATGGCAGCGTCCCACATGCAAAGTGGACGAAGATTGGCACAGGTGTTGGCACAGCGACAACATTCCTCAAGCAAAAAGAGGAAGATTGGCAACAGATGTTAGCTCAGGGCCAATCTTCCTCACCAAATAAATAAATAAAATAAAATATTCTGTTACCCTCAAAACAAATTCCATACTCATTAGCAGTCACTCTCTCTCCTCCACAGCCCCTGGAAACCATTAATCTACTTTCTATTTCTATGAACTTGCCTATTTTGGGCATGTCATATAAATGAAATTATATAATATGCAGTCTTTTGTGACTAGCTTGCTTCACTTAGCACAATGTTTTCAAAGTCCATCCATGTTGCAGCATGAATCTGCGCTTCATTCCTTCTTATTGTCAAGTAATATTCCATTGTATGGGTATACCACACTTTGTTTATCTATCCATCCATCCATTGATGGACATTTAGGTTATTTTCACTTTGGGGCTATTATGAATAATAACTTCTGTGAACATTCACATACCAGTTTTTGTGTGGACATACGTTTTTATTTCTCTTGGGTAGATAGCTGGGAGTGGAATTGCCGGGTCACAAGGTAACTCTATGTTTCACACTTTGAGAACTGCCAGACTCCTTTCCAAAGAAGATGCGTTATTTGACATCCCCACCAGCAGCGTCTGAGCGTTCTAATTTCTCCATATATTTGCCAACATTTATTAGTGTCTGTCTCTCTGGCTACAGCCATCCCCGTGGGTGTGAAGTGACACCTCATTGCGGCTGTGATTCGTATTTCCCTGGTGACTTCTGAATTGAGCATCTTTTCATGGGCTCTTTCTTTCTTTTTTAAAGTTCCTCCTTTAAGCTCAATAAATATCCACCTTCTCGACTTAAGAAGTGACCTGAAAGAGCTGAGGGATGTCACTTCGATTGGACAGGTAAAGCATTGCCTGACTCAGGAAGGACATAGCCACTGCTCACAGCTATCAAGCTGGGTAAAGACCCACTGCACGTTTGAAAGGAGGAAAGCTCTGAGCATCCATTAGTGTATTTAATTCCTAGCATTAAAGCGGATGTTTTTGGGGGCCAGGCTGGTGGTGCAGCGGTTAAGTTCACACATTCCGCTTCTGCAGCCCAGGGTTTGCTGGCTCGGATCACAGGCACAGACCTACCCACTGCTTATCAAGCCATGCTGTGGCAGGCACCCCACATATAAAAAGTAGAGGAAGATGGGCATAGATCTTAGCTCAGGGCCAATCTTCCTCAGCAAAAAGAGGAGGATTGGCAGTGGACATTAGCTCAGGACTAATCTTCCTCAAAAAAAAAGAGAGAGAGAGAAGATGTTTTAATCTGAAATTTCCCATGATTAAATACACTCGTATCTGTACAAGGTGTTGGAATTCTCTTTAATAACATATGAAAAACACAGAGACTTAGAAATCCACCAAACCTAAATGTTATTCCCTTTCTGTCACTCATTAATTGGATGGCTTTCAACAAGTTACCTACGCTCCATAAGGCCCAGCTTCCCCATCTGTAACATGAGAAAACAAATACCTAATTCATAAGCTTATTGTGAAACTTAAATTGAGCGGTATGTTAAAAGATCCAGTCACTCGGTGGTCGCTTAATAAATTTCAGTTCCTTTCTCTTTCTCCTGGTACTTGACTGGGGACAACTTCACAGTAGCACGTCGTCATGAATTTTTTAACTGTTACCTTTCACATCAACAACAAAACACTCCCTGGGTCTAGGGAAGAACTTTCCCACCCCATCTGCTCAGTTGTTCGATACACACTCCTCACCTCCTCCTAGCCTGGCTCTCAGCAGCAGGGTAAATTCAAAGAAGGATCGGATAGTATTTTCCCCTCACCTTGAGGACCTCAAAATCTCAGTGTTGACAATACAAGGAATTAACAAGATGGTTCCGATGGTACAGAGAATTCGCACTCAGTCCAGAGATTCCTGGAAGGCCAAGTTTTCCGGGAAGGTCGTGGAGAAGTTGGTCCTTGAGCCAAGGGCATGAAGAGGAAGAAGAATTGGATGGTTAAAGAGAGAGACACCATTTCCTCCCAAAAAGAAACTGATATGTGAGCCGGGCCTACACACAGAAGGTATCTAAGGATTGGGAGGAAGTGAGTAAAAACTTTGGTTGAGCAGAATCCACGTGGAAAGGAGCTGGAAATCTAGTGGTGAGAAACAGCCTGTCAGAATTCCTGCTATTCCACCAAATATGGCTTTGTTTCATTAAAAGTGATTGGCAGAGATCTCCTACATGGCTGCCGTCAGCATTCTCAATGACTGTCTCGTGGTCTGCATGACTTTTCTCAATAACAGTCAACTCAGGGCCGGCCCAGTGGTGTAGTGGTTAAGTTCCCACGCTCCACTTCAGCGGCACCAGGGTTCATGGGTTTGGATCCCAGGTGCAGAGCTACACACCACTCATCAGGCCACGCTGTAGCAGCATCCCACATACAAAATAGAGGAAGATTGGCACAGCTGTTAGCTCAGGACCAAACTTCCTCATCAGAAAAGAAAAAAGAAAAAACAGTCAACTCATGGACAAATGGAAAAGCATTGTCTTACCAATACCATCCACCAAACTCTCACCCGGGGTGAGCTGAGTGGGGCTGGGGGATAAGGCAGAGGCCCCACAGAGCTGGCCCTGGAGCCAGTGCTGGCCAGTATCCATCATCAAGCCAGGGCAGGTTCCCTGCTGGGGTCTATGTTCCTTTGGTTCCACTCACCTCCTCTCTGGCAGCCCCCTGGCACGGGCTGAGTGGTCCTGACTTTCCTGGTTGCTGGTTTGCAAGGCCACAGTGGAAGAATTGTGTACCTTTTGAGTAAATATACATACAAAAGTATATGTATTTATAATAAATACATATATATATATACACAAAATACATGTTAGGGACTGGATGTTTGTGTCCCTGCTAAATTCATTGACGCCCTAAACCCGAATGGGACAGTATTTAGAGATGAGGCCTTGAGTGGCGATTAGGGTTAGATGAGGTCAGGAGGGAGGGGCCAGAGCTCTTGGTCTCTCCCCTCTGGCACACAAGAAAGAGGCCAGGCGAGCACACAGCCAGAGGACGGCTGCCCACAAGCCAAGAGGAGAGGCTTCGGGCTGAAACGCACCTTGCTGACACCTTGATCTCGGACTTCCAGCCTCTAGAACCGTGAGAAATACATTTCCATTGTTTAAAGCCACTCAGCCTATCATATTCTGCTATGGTAGCCGGAGGCAACTAAGACAATATATATACAAAAATACTTGCTTCTTGGCAAAACTCTTGAAGTACCTACAGTTGTGCAAAAAAAAAAAAAAAAAGAACCTATTTCTCTTTATAAATAGTTTATCAGCTTTTAAAGCAACAGTTAATATTTTATTTTTAGGTTGTTTTCCAGGAAACCCGTATGCCATACGGCAAAGACCCCTCCTGATACTGCAGAACTTAATGAGTTAATTTCACGTTATCATTATAGCTCCTTGCTTCTAGAGACTTCCAGGTCTTCTAAGCTACTAAAGAACACAAATACCTTATACCATTTCTTTTGAGCTCCATCTGTGTAAAGCACTGTGCTTGTACCTACCAATATATTTTATTTAGTATTTTTTGAACATTTAGTATTTTTAGTATTTAGCATTATTCATTTTGTCGTTTTTCAACTTCAAACTAACATCCATAATACTGTATTGATTTTATAATTTGGGACATGCATTTTTCCAAATAGCACAATTTTTTTTTTTTTTGAGGAAGATTAGCCCTAAGCTGACATCCGCCGCCAATCCTCCTCTTTTTGCTGAGGAAGACTGGCCCTGAGCTAACATCCGTGCCCATCTTCCTCTATTTTATGTGGGACGCCTGCCACAGCATGGCCTGCCAAGCAGTGCATAGATCCACACCCAGGAGCGGAACTGCCAAATCCCTGGCCGCCGCTGCGCCCCTGGGGCCAGCCCAAATACCATAACTTTTTGAGCATCTTGAAAAAGTGTTTCCCCAGTGAGTCTGTTTATGGTCCAGTAGGTCTGGGAAATGTTGAACTGGAGACCAGCTTAGCTCACCCCTTGTGGAGAAAATCTGAACATGAGGTAGGGAAAAAGGGCAGTGGAACAAAGCTATGGATGTAAAATATCATTTTCCCACAGGAACTGCATATTATTTGAGTGTGAACGGTATTATCTGCCTGCATCCAATCTCTGGCTCTATTTTGATAGCAAGCCACTTTACCCGGCCACGCACAGTTTACATGTGATGTGTTCAAGGCATGATTGCTTTTAGGAGCTGTGCTTGTGTGTGAGATTTGCAATCCTGAACCCCAATAGAAAAGTCTTTGGCCTAATTGCTTGCACATTAGATTTTTCATAAATGTCCTCAATAGCTGTGTTGTTGGAAAACTGGAAAAATTATATAATTAACCACGTTGATGACGAGAATTTTAGGGTGCTGAGAGACTGGTCAGACCTGCATTTGCATGTACGTGCACCGACGACGCAGTTTCATTAATGCCCCCCAAGCTGAGCTGCATGAGAGCATCCGCCCACAGTGCCTACCTTCAGAACCTGTGTCTTGTTCCCTCACTGTTCTGCCCTCTCAGCCAGAGAACGTTAGAATCACAGAGGAAATCACAGCCTTAAAATGTCAGCAACGAAAGGGACCTCCGGGGTCACTCATCCAACCCTTTTATAGATGAGGATATCGAATTGCAGAGATGTGAAGCCATCCACCAAGGTCATTCAGCCAATGAGAGGCGGGGACCACCCCACCCCCACGGGCGGGCTACATCCGGGTCTCCTGACTTCAGACTTCAGCCCTTCCTCCAGCCCAAGGGGCCTCGTGGCGACTTGCACCGTCCCCTTCGTGCTGTGGCACAGGAGAGAGGCCGCTCAGGATGACTCAGTGTCCTGGCGCTCATCTCCTGTCGCTTTCACTAAGGCCAGCCTGGCTGGGGCGTCTGCTGCCTGAAGCTCCACTTAGCCAACAGCTGTGTTAGTCACTTAATTCAACGGGAAGACACAGCCGCCATCCCTGTCCTTCAGCTATTTCAAAGCATCCTGTTCCGGTGGGGTTTTACCACCTTCTCCCTCCCCCTGCTCCACCCAACACCGATACCCACCTCTCCAGCGAGGAATTAACGTACAAATTTGAGCTGACTTCCTAGGAAGAAGGTAAGTTTCAGAATGGGAGATGCAGCCTTTAAAAAAAAAATGCATTTGCTGCATCGGAAGAGCTGGAACTGCCATGGACCCGTGATCCGTGCAGACGATCATGGTGTGGCTCTTGAAGGAGGTTTGGAAAGCGAAACCTCGTCCGTTGTGAGAAATGAGAGCGTTTCACTCGGACTTTCCAGTTCCCTTCAACACGCACTTAGTTAGCACCAGCTGTGTGCAAGACCCTGGCTGTGTCGGGACATAAACGACAAAGATATGTGATCTCTGGCTTCAAAAGAGGTTATAGTTTTGAAGAGGAAGAAAACACGTCTGCAAATGCAGTGCGTTTGTTAATGGAAGGCAGGAAGTGTTCTCGTGTCAGGCCAGCCGCAAAGCCCCCGCTTTATCTGCGGGATGGAGTCGCACGTCTGCAGAGAGCAGGACAAGCCCGGAGTCCCTGGAACACCCAGAATGAACGAGCCAGTGCCGA
This sequence comes from Equus asinus, assembly GCF_041296235.1. Classification (NCBI taxonomy): domain Eukaryota; kingdom Metazoa; phylum Chordata; class Mammalia; order Perissodactyla; family Equidae; genus Equus; species Equus asinus. The sequence continues at coordinate 6,191,979 of NC_091808.1, read as the reverse complement.
CCCGGAGTCGTCCTCACGCCAAATGCGCAGTCACGGTTCTGGTATAACTTGGGGTTCTTCTCTGGGGTCAGGTTCAGAGGCTCTGGGATGTCCTGAAAACCCCGTTTGCATAGGAAGCCCTCAATTCCATTATGGGGGCCTTTAAGAAGGATTTAGAGCTCACGGTAGATCGTCTCACTTAGGTTAAGACTCCCCAAGTCTACAACCAGCAGGAAGAGATGGGCACCGCCCAGCAAGGCCTGGGGAGGACCCCTGGAGAAAGAAGGGAACTCACTCTGAGCAGAGGAAGAGTCCTCTCATGCTCCTGAGGGGCAGGGAGCCAGAAGGGGGCCTCATGGCCTCCAGCCAACCTGGCCCATGAGGCTCCTTCCAGCCGTCCAGTCTGTCCCCACCCAGGGTGTCCAGTGCTACACTGAAACAGGCTTCTGATGCCCTCCTCCCGTTCACAGATTCCGCCTTCATCCCTCCTGAGCTCACTTGCAGGACACACCTAACTTACTCCAGATGCTTCCAACCTTAACCTGAGCGATTCATTTCCTCTTCTGGAACCTCCTCCCTGCTTTCCCTAATGTCGCACCTGGTGCCTTCCAGCATCCATCAGGATTCCCCACAGAGGGACTTTCTGAGCCACCATTGTGTAGCCCTCACCCAGTCTGGTCCAGGTCCCAGGGCCCCCAACCTCTGAAAACACTCATTGGGATCAAGCCATGCAGAATCAGCAGCAACCAGAGTGGCCAGCTGGAGCTCAACCAGGGAAGTAGTGGTGGCTGCCCACCCGGAGTGGAGACCACAGGGTCTTGGAAGAGCAGTCGTGGCTGTATCCTTGGGGAAGGGCAGGGGTGATGGGGTCTGGGCTAAAGGGGGGCACAGAAGGGTTACAGTGGACTGGACCTAACCAGAGCAGGACAGGTGCCAACAGCCTGCCCTGTTCTGAGGAGGGGGGAAGGACAGCCAGAACATCCCAAAGGTGGGACAGGGTGACCCAACAGGACTCTCCTGGGACAGTTGAAGGTGCATCTACCACCCATCTCTGCAGCCAGAGTCACCTCAGCACAAGAGGAAGAGAGAGATGCTGGGGCTTCTCCACGTCTCTGTCTCTCAAACATTGCTTTTGTCCATGACCCCTAGTAAAATATATGTTTTACTTGGTGACCCATTATATACACACCTTCACACACACACAAACACACGTACACACAAATGAAACGAGTTTCATACATTAGTTACTCTTAGTACAATGCACTCTGATATTTTCTCTATTCTTTTTTTTTTAAAAGTATGCTTTTTGGTGAGGAGGATTGGCCCTGAGCTAACATCTGTTGCCAATCATCCTCTTTTTTTTTTTCTCCCGAAAGCCCCAGTACATAGTTGTATATCCTAGTTGCAAGTCATTCTAGTTCTTCTATGTGGGATGCCGCCACAGCATGGCTTGATGAGTGGTACGCAGGTCCGCGCCAGGGATCCGAAGCAGCGAACCCCAGGCTGCCCAAGCAGAGTGCACTAATTGAACCACTTAGCCATGGGGCTGGCCCCCTGATATTTTCTCTATTTCATTTTTTTTTTAAATGCAGACCATAATCCTCCAAATTGATGTCATGACGTCCTAGAGGATCAGGACGCATACTATGAAAAGCACAGGTCTAATATCACGTGTCTTCGAGGGAGGAGAACAAATGATGGGAGGCCAGGTGGACGTGAAGCTTGGAGGATATAGACCTGGAAGGGGGCTCAGGCCAAACCCAGCACTCACCGTGTGTGCGCTCAGGAAGACTGCAGTTCTAAAACCCAGACTGATGGCTATTCTTCCAGGATCTCCACCGCTAGGAAAAGGGAAAGAGAGAGGAAAGTTAATCACTATTATTAACAAACAAGAAAAGAATGTGCGCTGTTCCACATGACTTTCCATTATAAAATAATGGCCTATAAACTAAAAACAACTGAGAAATTTTAGTATGCTCACCTTGTGTGTTGCCAATTATTTAAATTTCACAAATTCGTGAATGCTTGCAGAATATTAACACGGCTGGCTTAGCAATAGGGGCAGGGATAATTCACATTTATTGCAACGTATGCGTGTTTAAAATTATTGGAAGACTTCCAGGCTAAAAACAGTGGCCGTGGAAATGCATGTCACTCCACAGAAGGAAGAACCAAACATCCCACCACTTTCTAAATGTCTTAGGAGAAGGCTCAAGGAACTGTAACGGATCATTAAAAGCGAGACTAGCTGTAGTTGCGATGAGAGAGACTAAACTGCTAATAGTCCCGGCAACCAGAATGCATATGGCAGGTTCTCGGCTGAGCAACGGAAGTCAGGTACACCAGAGTACCTGCTGGGTGGGTCCATTTACGTGATATCTAGAGAAGCTACAACTAGCCAGTGGTGATGGAAATCAGATCAGTGTTTCCTCAGAGAGGTGCTAGGGTGGGAATTGTGACTGTAAAGGGTACAAAGGAGCTCTTTGGAGTGACGGAAACATTCTATACCTTGATTGGGATGGTGGTAATATAGGTAACACACTTATCAAAATACATCAAATTGTACATTAAAAATAGATGCATTTTGGGCCAGCTTAGTGACCTCGTGCTTAAGTTTGGTTCACTCCACTTTGCAAGCCCAGGTTTGGTTCCCAGGCATGGACCTACACCACTAGCCTGTCAGTGGCCATGCTACGGTGGCAGGCCATATACAAAAAGAGGAAGATCGGCAGTGAATGTTAGCTCAAGGTGAATCTTCCTCAGCGAAAAAAAAAAAGGGAGGGCCAGCCCAATGGCACAGCAGTTAAGTTCCCACGTTCCCCTTCGGCAGCCCAGGATTCACCCATTCAGATCCCGGGTGTGGACATGGTATCCCTTATCAAGCCATGCTGTGGCAGCCATCCCACATATAAAGTAGAGGAAGATGGGCACGGATATTAGCTCAGGGCCAGTCTTCCTCAGCAAAAAGAGGAGGATTGGCAGCAGATGTTAGCTCAGGGCTAATCTTCCTAGAAAAAAAAAGGTGTATTTTGTTGTATGTAAATTAGATTTTAATAAAGTCGATTTTTTAAAAGTAGGTAAAATTAATCACCGTGCTCAATTGGAAATAACATAGATAATGCAATAATAAGAGAAAAAAATAATAAGCCGCCCCCAAAATAAGACTCTCGATAATGCTTGGTAGAAATTTCTAACTCCCCATGGAAGCCAACTAAATGAACCTCAGCACACACTGGTGACACATCAGTTTTAGTTTATGAATACCCCATTTTAGCCCCTCTTGATAACTCACTCATAAAAGCACTCGATCATGAATAAAATGCTAGTCCTTGGATCTGCACACTTCAGTGCACAAGCTATCAAAAGTGACTTGCCTCTAGGGATCTGTCTGAGCCCACAGCTGGACCTTCTCAACATCCAGCGTTCGAAAACCACGCCTCGAGAATCCCTGCCGTGCCCACGCTTCCTCTCGCTTCCCGGCAGGAAGATGGCGTGTCAGGCCACTCACACATCCGGTCAGTCTCCATGATGCAGGACAAGCTGGGTCTCTCCCTGTACCTCACCTGTCTCCCATCCAGCAGAGCAAGCAAACGGTTTGCTGTGAGGTCTCTTCACGCATCTCAAGTCCGTCCTGGGCTGTTGTCATTAGATAACCCCATACCCGGCTTGTGACCTGCCCTTCTGTAACCTGGCCGGTGCCCACTTTCTATCTCACCTGAAGGCTGTCTGCTCTGCCCCACAGAGGAGAATGGCAAGGGGACCGGACCTCAGGCACCACCCTCCTGTGACTCCACCAGGAAGATGCAGCCCCAGCCTCCTCGGCCACAGCCCAGGCCTTTTCCCGTTTCCTCCCTCCGCACATCGTAACCTCTGGGCCCCAGTGAAGGCTGGAGTGGGTGTCCCAAGTCTGTACAGGCAGACGGAGAGGGGAATTAGGGCATCTCCTGTACCCAGGCCCCCCTTATGTTTGTGGCCACACAAGCAGCAATGGAGGGCCACAAACCACAGGTCTGCATACTTTCAGTTTATAAGTTAAGCTGCATTTACTGTCTGGCCTCATCCTTTACCCCCCGGAAACTTCAGCTTACTCTCCCAGAGTCGACCTTGTGACCCAGAAGCTAAACTAGCCCTAAGTCAGAACACGGATCAGCTGGGCCGAGACCAGGACTCCTGGGTGATGCCTGGCCAGGTCAAGCTCGCCTGGGACCTTGGATGGGTTTTTAAGTGCCCTCCTCTACCACCTCGGGATTTCCTGGCAGTGAGAGTCGGGGAGAGCACAACTGTCTGGGGACCCGCCTGCCTAGACACCCGCTATAGGTGATTTTGGGGGGCCAACTTGAAACAAAAGCAGCTCTCCTCTCTCTGTGTGATGTGGAGGGGCAGGATTTGTGGAGAAGGGAAGCTGTGTCCAGCCTTCCGGATGCAGGAAGTAAAGGAGCCAGGTGTAAGGATGGGCCCAGACTTTGCCCCTGCCTCAGGGCCACGTCCCTGGCCCCGGACTCACACACAGCTCGCTCGGCTGGGTAAGTTTCACCTGTCTGTGGTTCCTGACTCACCATCAGAGGTGTGTGCTCCCTGAGCAAAGGGACAGGTGACAACCTGGAGCTACTGTTGGTGTCTGAAGTGGGTGGAGGCAGTCTTGTGGGACTGAGCCCTCAACCTGTGGAATCCGATGGCTTCTCCAGGTAGAAAGCGTCAGAATTGAGTTAAGTTGTAGGATACCCAGCTGCTGTCTGAGAATTGCTTGAATGTGTAGGGGAAAAAAAATCCATACATTGAAATCGAAATCAGAATCGTAGTTGCAGAATTACTGGACATGGAAAGTCATTCATGATGTACTGATAAGTAAAAAAGCAGATTATAAAATGGTATATATGATTGATTCATAAATACCATAGACAACATTCTGAAAAGATGTACAACAAATCCTTAAATGTGGTTCCTTTTGGAATGGCAAGTATTTTTCTCATTTTTTCTCCCGGTTTGTCTTCTGATAGTTCAGCAATGAAAATATATTACTCATAAAATAAAGAAATGCAAAATTTTTAAATCAAGCTTTTATTTGGTAATACATAATGGTTCATATGCCAACACTTGAGTGTGACTCCTCAGTGCTCCTTTAACACATTTTAGTGGTTGCAAGGGTGGGACTATTTTTGTATCACTATAGCATATCAACCCCTGGATGTGTTGATTTCTGGAGGAAATAAAGATCAGCACCTTGAGAGAAAGCATGGGTGACCTGCAGGTGTTTCCCTCAACGAAGGCAAAGCCTAAATATAGAAAATTCAGCTGTGAGAATGAATTCATGCTGTTCCGTGATGTGACCATAAGCAGATTTTTTTCAAGTACATTGCGTGTGGAGCAGGGCTGTTTGGTGGATCTCAGGATATAAGGTAGTTCTCCACTCTGTACTCAGCTCTCGCTCTGTTTCTGGGTCATTTGGCACCGTATGCCCACACCATCCTGTTGGAAGGGGCCCAAGGGAAAGACCACAGCGGTTAAGGGCACAAAAGCTGGCCTTTGCCAAGAACAACACTCAACGCCACTCCGACTTCACAGGACAGGACTCGACCCAGGGAGGCAGGCTCTCTCCCCTGGTGGAGAACACAACTCAGAAAAGCACATCTTGCCCAGGACCCACTAAGACATTCCTGGAACTTACAAAAATAACTTCCAATTTTAGAAGGGACGTTACTTCAAATGTGTGTCCTACTTCCAAGTGAAAATCAAATTATGACCAAGAACATAATCTCCAACGTGACTTTGAAATGCTTCCATATATATTCATGACCTTTCTGCAGGTTTCCATGTTTATAGGGGAAAGAATTTTGTAATTGTCAAAAAGGTTTGAGTTCAGCCCTAAATATTCCACCATCCTTTAATTAAGAAGAATTCTCATTTTAGGTTCTAAGAAGAGCTGTTCTAAACTTGAGTTAAACCCTGTTGGCTGAGGTAGGTAGAATTTGAAGCTCCTAGATTTGCCTGTAGAGAAGGAATAGAAACTAATTTGGGGAGAGGAGGAGAGAGAGAAGAGTGAATCTTGGTGGTGGAAACACGTTGGATGAACCAAAGCACAGTGTGGTGTGAAATACATGGAGGAGTTTGGCGTCTACTGGATGTCTACTTTGGCTAAAAGCAGAGCCTCTGAAAATATCTTAGCTGGTTTTATAACAAGTTCACTGCTAAGAAGGTAGTCAAGGGCATGAGAAGGACTGACACTGCTAATAACAAGCTAAGCAACAAGAGCTAAAGAGTGATGTGGAAATGATGGAACTTGAGAGGTGGGCCATCTTGGTGTTCGTGATAGCCAAGAAGGGGACTGTGTGTGAAGCCAGTTCCATGGCTGATCTCAGCTGAGGAACTGTGGCTAGGACGAAAGTCCCTAAAGAGGAGTATACCCCTACAAATGAGTAAGGGGCTTCAGATTTTTTTAGTGTTCACCAAGACAAGGTGAAGTACTATAGGAAACCATCCATTATGTTGACATTAGTCAATTAATCAACAGTCTGTGGGTATAATCTTTCAAGTGCTATGCACGATTAGATGAACTTTAATCCAGGACACATGTGAGCTCTTGGCCGCAGTGACATCATGAAGATTTTAGGAACCTCCCAGAGTTGTCCATGGGATTCCACCTTCCACTCATCCATCCCTCCAATCTCCCTATCAGAAAAGGCTTATTGTGTGAACAACATGACCTGTTTCATATGCACGTTTTCTGGTTCCTAGTGACTGCCCACAAACAACTCTTTAATAGTAAGATCTTAAATTTTTCAGCAAACATATTAAATTTTCTATAATCATAGAGCCCTTCTCTTTCCATTTCAAGTGTTTTTGTTTTTACCCTCTTTAGTCTTCAAGCACACACCTCATTTTCGTCATCACCACGAGTGTTTGCTGGAACAGTTTGCCTTTGCCAGTTTTTTCAGTACTTCATCCTGCAACTCAACTTCATTCTGTATAATTCACTTCCACGAACATTTTATTGAGTGATAACTATGTGTCTGGCACTGAGCTAGAACCTGAAGATGCAGGAATGTATAGAGGAGGGGCTGCTGTTCTCAATAAGCTTATAGGAGAGAGAAATTCTACATACACTTGGGCGGGCAGTTGTCAAAGACGTTAGTTTCTGAACATCCCATGAGAGCTGGCCTCCAGGGGACATGCCTTGTGGTAGACAGACACTAAGATGGCCCCCGTGACCTCAGCCTCCTGGTGTTGGCACTTTCATGTGGTTTCTTCTGCTTGAGTGTGGGCAGGACCCTGTGACTTGCTTCTAACCAAAAGAATATGGGAGAAATGATGGGCTATCGCTGCATGATTACACTACATTGTATAAGGCTCCATCTAAGCAGCATCTTAGCATCTGCATCTAAGCAGACCAGAGCTAGAGACTCTCATTGGGAGTTGATGAAGTAAGTGACCACACTGGGAAAGCCCACACTGCAGGGGACTCCAGGTGGCCTCTAGAAGCTGAGCGCAGCCTCTAGAAGACAGTCAGCAAAAAGCCAGGGCCCTCAGTCCTGCGATCACAAGAAAATGAATTCCGCCGGCAACCTGAATGAGCTTGGAAGTGGATTCTTCACCAGTCAAGCTTTCAGATGAGAACACAGCCCAGCTGATGTCTTGATTGCAACCTTGTGAGAACCTAAGCAGAGGACCCTATTAAGTCATGCCAGGATTCCCAACCCACAGAACTTGTGAGATAATAAATGTGGGTTAATTCAAGCCACTGTTTGTGATAATTTGTTATGCAGCAACAGATAACTAACACACGTCCCTGACCACCATGAGGTGGTGACAGCTGGAGTCTGATGAAGTTATTGTCCTTCTGTTGGCAAATCAGGAATAGAAAAGTCCTGATAAAAGACCACCTTAATCTATACACACACAAATATAGATACAAAACCCACTGTAAATTATTCTCTTTTTCATGGTGGGAAGGAGATAATACTTAATCATAGGTCTAGTGCGATGGCATTTTCTCTAGGCTACTTATGGAAATGAGACAGAAAATTCAAGATACTCAAGTAAAATAAATCCACTCCATGAAACACAGTGTTTTCATCAGGAGCCAGAAGATCTCCTTTGACCTTAAACATGGCAATTTTACATTTATCTCTGTTCAATTTTGTTAACTTCATCAATTGTTCTAGCTTATTGGGTTAATTTTTAATCCATAATCTTTCACCCAACCTATCCTTCCCAGACCTGTGTCATCAACAGTGTCCAACGATGAGCTTATTACTTTAAAATAATCTCCATGAGGACAAGATGGATGAACATGACTCAGCAGCAGTTCATGCTGGAGAAACTGACTACAAATTCAAGGACAGGACTGCCATGTATCCAAAAATCATCTTGGGCTGTAATGGTTGGAGTACTGTGTCCGCATCAAGGCAGGTAGCGGTGTTTGGTGTGGTCAGACCACATCCATCCCATTGGCCCCGTTCTGAGAAAGATGTTTGAGAGGAGATATTGAAAGTGACCAGGCGTGTTCGTTAGGGAAAGCACCAGCTGCGATGGGTGAAGCCTCGTTCAATGGAAAATGATTGTGGGAACATGTAAGAAACCAGGAAAGGACAGAAAACTCTCTTTAAATACTTGAAGGACTGTTCTTAAAGACAGGATACTTGTCAATGGACGGAAGTTGCCCATCCAGGCGTGCTCCTGCCCCCGCCATTGCACTAGCTCTTTCCTTTGTCTGGAATGCTCTGCCCCAGGAGGGTGAACCACTCCCTCCTCAACTCCTTTCCATCTCTGACCAAATGTCCCCTCTCAGCGAAGCCTTTCCTGACCACCCTAGTCCTCGCACCCTCCTGTCCTGGCACCCCCATCCTCTTTCCTACTTTACCTTCCCCTTAACACCTGTCACCTGACCCACCAGTGTTTTACTTACGTATTTGTTTTCCGTCTGCCCCCCCCAACAGGGTGCTAGTTCCACAAGGGCTGGGACTTTACCTGTTCACTGATGTTTTCCCAGTGCCTCCCTTTGTTTGTTGAGCGCACGTGGTAAGCACTCATAAATATGTATTGAATTATTAAGTTAATTAATTGATTATTCACTAATTATTATTCATATGCTATATTATATTCATACATTATTCACATATCAATTATTCTTATTATTCTGCCCTTTAGTGAAGCCATTTTTCATGTCCTTTATTTCTAGATTATAGCTTCTTAAGGGCAGAGACTCTAAGGGAAAACATTTTGGAGTCCCTAAGTACTCAGCACATTGACGAAGGAATGAACGAATGAGTGAACAAACACAGGAACAAACCATCGGAGGCCCAAAATGCAAATGACACACTACAAGACGAGGAGGAGGGGGTGGGCCGGTGGTGCAGCAGTCAAGTTAGTGCACTCCACTTCAGTTGCCCGGGGTTCACTGGTTCAGGTCCTGGGCACTGACCTAGGCACGGCTTATCAAGCCGTGCTGTGGCAGGCCTCCCACATATAAATAGAGGAAGAAGGGCACGGATGTTAGCTCAGGGCCAATCTTCCTCAGCAAAAAAGAAAAAGAAAAGAGGAGAATTGGCAGTAGATGTTAGTTCAGGGCTAATCTTCCTCAAAAAGAAATTAAAAAAAAAGAAGAAGAGGAGGAGTCACAAGGAAGATTTTGAATGGAGGCTCTGAATTTTTTCTTGCAGCAAGAACTCATGCTTTTGCTTATACTGCTTATAAAGGAGTAGGCCCAGTTTTTAAATTTATTTTTACTTATTCAATGCAATTCAGAGTTTTTCAAATTGAATTGGAATTGTTAAAGAAAAATCTTCCTAGAGTCAAAGAAGTTTGCAGAACTCGAGGTTTAACCCCGCTGAACAGACTTCCCATGGGAAAACTTATAGAAGCCTTTAAAATGCTAACACTCGTTCTGAATGAGTCACCAACATTCATAGGTTAGAAATTAGCCCTGGCACCTCTTTTCCTCGTGGCCTCAATAATTGGAAAACTCTATGTTAACTTGTCTGTTTGCAAAAGAAGTGCGATGTGAAAGTCAAGAGAAGACGCTAAGGTCCAGAAGAGCTGGCATGACTTCTGAGTCTGCTAGGCAGTGGGGAAGGATCCGACATTATTTTAAAATAATAATAATAATAGTAAACTTTTTTAAAGTCTGTAGGTTTCAAGGTAAGGAAAAAGTGAAGAAAGTGTGAGCCCCATGTACAAACAGTCAAGAGAGAGAAGAAACCTGTCTTTTTTTTTTTTTTTTCTTTTGAGGAAGATTAGCCCTGAGCTAACTACTGCCAATCCTCCTCTTTTTGCTGAGGAAGACTGGCCCTGAGCTAACATCTATGCCTATCTTCCTCTACTTTATATGTGGGACGCCTACCACAGCATGGCATGCCAAGCAGTGCCACGTCCGCACCCGGGATCCGAACCAGTGAACCCCAGGCAGCTGAGAAGCGGAACGTCTGAACTTAACCACTGCACCACCAGGCTGGCCCCGAAACTTCTGTCTTTGAGGGTAGAGCATGTCTCATGCGTTGGGGTATATCTCTTGCTCGTTCTTTCTCTCGCTCTCTCTTTCTGTCTTTCTCTTGCTCTCTCCCACTCTTTTTCAGGCTCAAACAACAGCTAAAGTGGAGAACAAGCTTCACGCCAGTGGACTGGAGCTGTGCCTCAACCCTGTTCATGCCAGCCCTCAGAGTCCCCCAGAGTCACTTCCAGTACCATGTGGCCCCCAGGGTGTAGGTGGCCAAGCCCTGAGTTGGAAAATGATGGCAGAAGGGCAAAAAGTGAAAGAAAGCCTACCTAAAAGTCTTTTCCCTTCCAACTCGTCATTTAAAAAAAAAACAGAAACGAAAACTAAGGCTAATGTCAATGTCATTGGACATCTTTTCCAATTTCCATGAAGAAAGTTTGTTTGCAGAAAGCTGTTCGCTTCCGGAGTGTGACACGATGCTGGCGCGGCCACCCTGCTTCTTCCCGGAGGGGTTTGAAATATCAAAGTCTGTCGCCTCTATTCCTGTTGGGAAAGGGAGACTTGGCTGAGCTTTTCTGTCGAAAGCTATCATCAAAATAGTACATTCAAGTTACATAAGCTTATATATGGAGAGAGAGAAAGATGTTCAAATTTGGAGAAAATGCAAACCCAAATGCTTGCTGTATTTTGGTGGAAGGTCTAAATGCTCTTGGTGGGGAGGGCTCATTCTTCGCACAGGAACAGGGGTGGGTTTGACACAGCAGGCGGCTGCTTTGGCTGGGTTGCAGAGTGGCCCTTAAAAGTGGGAAGGGGAGACTAAACCCCGAGCCATTGGAAATTAGCCATCAGCCTGAGGAGCTTGCTTCTGTAATCCTCCCTTCTCTTTCCTTTCCACATTTCTGACAATGTGTCTAGATGGTTCTTATACTCAGGGAGAGAAGAAAATAAGTTCTATCAAAAAATTAGGAGGCACAGACATTTCTGTGGGAATAAAATAATGTTCTAAAAATAATATGTTCAAGTTAAATTATTTACATCCATCAGTTGCCTACTAAGCTGTGGGAAATTGACCTAGTTATGGAAGTCAAAAGAAATACAATTACTACTAGGATTTGATAGATTTCTCTTATGCATCCCTGGCTTTGGTGTGTGGGCTCATTTGTGGAGTGTTTCTGATGGCATGGAAAAAGCACATGCGCGAGCCTCATGCATGTGATGGCTACTGAAGGATGGAACATTCCCTGAGGTTCTGTTTCCAGCTGGATCCCAAAGCCAACAAGTGGCGCCACTACCTGCACAGCCAGTTGCATCCTAGAGGGCTCATGAGAGGTGGCAGACTGGGCCTGCTGCCATCACCAATGCCACCACTGCCCTCCAGGCTGCGTAGGCAGCAGACTGAGAAACTGGAGGGACATCAGAGTTATGAGTCATCAAACCCATAGAGGCAGCGGGTCATGTGGAGGAGCCACAGGAAAATCCCCACAGGGATTGAGGGGTGCCTGAAAGAAGGAACGCACCTCATCCCTCATTTGGACAACTGCTTATGAAGCCAACTGGCTGGTCTCGCCCACTCTCTCTTAGCAGGAGAACGGGAGAATTAGGATGAATGGGAAGGCAGACTGAGAGGGGCAAGGCCAGGAGCAGCATTCTCTCCCTGTTCTTCCTGGCAGGGGTGCCTGAGTTTCCTGAGAATCTGGCAGGCTGTCTGGCAGCGAGGATCCCATTCAAGAGGGCGGTCTGCCTAGAGAGGAGGCCCCACAGCAAGAGGCTGTGAGGTGTATGGCCAGTGGCAGAATCGGAGTTGGAAGAGGGCAAGCAGGAGCCTTGAGAACTGAGTATGAGAGGCCTGCAGTCAAACAACCCCCCAAAAACTCACACATGTGCCCCCTGAGAGCCAGCACCTGGGTCCCCAGAGGCAGCCCGGTGGACCACAGCAGTACCACTTGAAGACCCTTTTCCTCCATGCCTCCTCCTGGACTCCAAAACACTGGGTCCCCGAGAGTTTTTCTCAGTGTTCCTGTTCTGTGCTCCATGATGAGTTCTTCCTGTAAGTGTGTGCCCCAGAGGTCCCCCTCTCCTCATTCCTGCCCCTCTCTTAGCGGAGACCATGGTTATTTATGAATCGTGCTTTTGAGCCTGGGATGTGGGAGGCGTTCTTCTCTGGTGTCCTGCTTCATCCTCCGTCTCAAGCAGACCCTGGGTCCTCGGGTCTTCATGGGGAGAGGGGCTTCTCTGGGATCCTGTCTCACCTCCCCCAGGAGAAGACTTCTTATGTTCTGGGTCCAGGATGGTTTCCAAACCCCACTTCCAGGAGTAGCGGGCTTTTGTTTTCTATTCCCTTCGACCAGATGAAACGGGTCTTGATCTGGGCGCTAGTCCTGTCCTTCCCGGAACAGCGTAAGGCTCCTATTTCCCACATGAGAAGGTCCCGGGTGGGCCTTTGGGCCTCTCCCCAGGCCAACGCCATTAGGGAGGTTTTCTCCTTTATCTCAGTTCCCTCCCAATCTTTCCAGTGGGCACCTGGTGAGGTCCCTGGAGAAGAACCGTGAATGGGTGCCAATTCCCCCTGTGTCTGCAGCTCCCAGGGAGCCTATGCTCTCTGAAGAGCCCACATTCAGCCTCTGACTATTGGCTAAATCTTCTTACCTGTGTGTTCCTTGGCCCCATCTTTCTCCCATGCTCTGACCCAGATCAGCTGGTGCTCATGTCCTCTCTCTCCTCGGAGCTACATGACTTTCCCCAGATTTCACATTAGTCATTTGCCTTTAGACCCCAGAAATCTGATGGGTTCAAGAAAAGTCACCGTTTTGTAGATTTTCTTGTTGTTACAGTGGAGCACTCCTCTTTCCTCCTTTCAACATCCTAAGCAGAAGCTGGAAGTCCCCCTACCTTTTTCTGAAAAGAATAGAAAATATTCAAAGGATTAAATTTGATACATTTCTGTGAGCTCCTTCTGAGCTGACTTTTAGTTTAGTTTTTTTTTTTTTTTTTTTTTGATGATGAATGTAACAACATCTGGGGGCTGAGTGGCTTGCGTTGTATGATACTTTTACGTCAAACAAAAAATTCCAGGGGCCAGCCCCATGGTGTAGTGGTTAAGTTCAGTGCTCTCCACTTCAACAGGTCTGGTTCTTGGGTTTGGATCCCGGGGTGCAGACCTACACCACTCATCAGCCATGCTGTGGCAGTGACCCACATGCAAAGTAGAGGTAGATTGGCCCGGATGTTAGCTCAGGGCAAATCTTTCTCAGCAAAAAACAAACAAACAAAAATTCCAAGCTGATGAGTAGCATTTTATAACTGCCCAAAGTCTTTCCCTTGAGTATATCCTCTAACTGGTCTTTGCAGCAACCTGAGACTCTCATACAGCGTCCACAGTCGCACACCTGTGAGTGGCAGAGCTGAGACGTTAACCCAGCTCTCAGGGCCTAATGCTATAATTATTTTCTCTATAGCACACTTTTCCTTGTAGCAATCTTAGGAGTTAAAGAAGCCAGATGCTATTTTTCTTATGTTATTTTAATTAAAAAGAAACTTGAGTTCCAAGCAATTAAGGTACTTGCTTAAAGAACAGAATTAAGCGTTTCAGCTCAAAGCTGGCTCTTGAACCCCACTCTTCAATCAATAATTCATGTATTGGGTACCCTGTGCCAGGCATCCCATTAGATTAGGAATTAACATTCATTGAGGCCCAGCTTTAAGTTGGGCACAGGCTAGACTCTTTCACTGTCATCTCATTTAATTCTTAAAACAGCCCTGTGAGATAGGGACCATTACATCCATTTAAAACATAATTTTGTTGTTTTTTAATTTCTGAAGTAATATGTATTCATGGTTTTGTTGGGTTCTTTTTCCAATCAAATTCTATAAAGCTTATAAAGTGGAAAATAAGGCCCGTCCTCCATCCCAATTCTTATGTTCCATAGGGAACCCCAAGTAGGTTATTTATCTTCCAGAGGATTCTTATGTGTTCTTCCAAATGATGTCTATACACACAAAAGCAGACCCATGCATGAATACATTGGTACTTCTTTCTGTCTAAGTGAACTGATACTAATTTGCCACTTGATTTTTTCACCATCTCTCTCTCTCTCTCTTAGACATCTTTCCTTATCAGTAACTAAATAAGCATCTATGTTATTCTTCCAAGAAACTATCTAGTATTCCATTAATAGCTATTCTAAAATATATTTAAGCAGTTCCCTAATTGAAAGGTATATAAGTTATTTCTAGATGATATGATTATAGGCAGTGCTATAATAAATTAGCTTTGTGTCTTGTGGGCAAGATAATTAATCTCTCTCTCTCCCAATATTCTCATCTGTATTATGGGAATGAAAATAGAACCTTCCAATAGGTTGTTGTAAGGATCAAATGAGATAAACGCATAAAGCACTGAGGCCGGTGCCTGGCATGTTGTAAACACTCAGTAACTATTGAATATTATTATTATAAATCTTTGCATTCTTGTGCAAGAATAAACAATACGTTTCTGTAAGTAAAATTCATGTGTAAGAGTAGAGACATTTACAGTTTTGCTAAACATAGTCAAATGGTCTTCCTAAACATTTACTCTGAGTGGTCAACCCCGCTTATAAATAAATGAGCATCAAAACAACCACGCGATCCCATCTCCCACCTACCTAAGTGCCAAAGATGAGACCTATGGGAGGTAACCAGAGCTGACAAGGATTCGGGGAGTGCGTTCTCATAGTGAGTGGCATCGTGCGTAAGAGGCTGCCTTGCTAATTTTGTCAGGCTGTTCTTAGCATTGTGCAGTTTGTTTGTTTTAAGCATCTATGCAAAGTCTAGTTTGGCCTTCAATGATCCAGAGGTTGAGGGGTCTTGGATAGTGTCCCTCGGGTGAGAAAGACCCTCCCAGGGGCAGTGATCCAGCTCCTGGGCCCAGATGGTTCCCAGTGAGAGGCTCCCTCTGTATTTTAGCTCCTTGAAGTCATGGATTTACCATTCCAGTGGCACGTAGGTCCATGTGCAGTCACATGAAGGGACAGAATAAGTGACAGTGGCAGGAGGATGAGGACCCTTCATTTGGAGGCTCCGAGGCCAGGGGTTAAGAGGCCAGGCATTGCCCCCTGCCTCCACCAGCCTCCACGGGGTGAGCTTGAGCAAGTGACTTCACCTCTCTCAGCCTCTTTCTCTCCTCAGTAAATTGAGGACACTATCGGTTCCTGTCTCCAGGGCTGGTATTGACACCAGGACAGCCATGAACTGCTGAAATATTTCTGTACCAGCTGGTAAATAGCCACCATCTTCATCTCTGCCTGAACCCTCCATGTCAGCTCTTTCTGCCCCTCCCCTAGGGCTCTCTCCCCGTGCTCGCACAACGGAAGGGTTATGTCCTGGCACAACAGCCGGGACTCAGCTTTATCACCATGGCCAAGTCCACTTTTGATGGATCATGGCTCATGCCCTAACAAGGTTGAACCACTTGAATGTCACTCTTGCCCATCTCATGGAGTCATTGGGAACATTCAGTGGGATGATGCCCAAGAATCACCTGGTACCTAGGACAAGCTAACCATCAGCAGTGAATTGTGGTCGTAACAGAAACCAAACTGTTAGTGTGCAACAGAGACAAGCAATCCTAGTGCAGGGTCATGCTCCGTCTTCCCCACTCTGTCTAGCTTTGGCAGGGGAAAGATTCCTGCTTGCAGTGTCTTGAAGACAAAAACAAAGGAAGCCAAAGAGTCAAAGGTGATCCCCATAACATGGGACCAGAAAAGAGGGGGATAGGGAACTGAAACAGAAAAGCCTAGCTGGCTAAACGTCTAGAAGGGGCTAGTTCAGAAATTAGGAATTGAATGTGGGAGAAAGCCGTAGTTTCTGGAAAGGTCAGTTTCCACTTGAAGGGGAAAGCTACAGGCTGACTCAGTGTGAAAGCAATGAAGTCAAAGCCTCTGGCCTGTTCACTTGCAGGGGCTTCTTCCAAGACCCTGGGGGAAGCCAAATAATGTGTTGACATGGTCATACATGTTTTTGAAGACTTTGCAAAAGTAAGATGCTTTCACAGCCATTGGTTATGACCACTCTCTCTCTCTTTCTCCACCCTCCTTCCTCTCTGAATACTTTGCCTCACATCCACGGCGTTAGAGTGGAGTGGGCAGTTTTGGGGACCGACTGAGAGGAAGTTGCCCCCGTGATGTATTTAGTTGGAGCTTAATGGATATACTTACCTGGTTGGTGGTTACTTTTGTTCATAGTCATGGTATTTTCAGCCACCTCAGCATAAGAACGGCTGCCAGGAATAATCCTATTGCCAGCTCCATGACTCCCCTGCTGTGCTGACTCGGTGGCCAATTTGTGACACGAAGATATCCTTTGGTTCCCAGCATCTTAAGCATGTGTGTAGAGAAGCAAAAATAAGTTTAAAGTAAGAAGCCAGTAGCTAGACTGTGGAAAATCCTGCCAATCATTACATGTGTAAAATTACAAGCTGAGGATTCAGTTCTCACGGATGCCGAGGTAAGCGGGAAGCTCTGCCCGTCAGGAATATACCCATAATGCAGCATATCCAGCTATAAATGGACCACATTTTTTTCTTTACCATGGGAATTATGTAAATAGAATTTACTGGAATTTCTATGTAAGTTGCACTAGCCTGCAGCAGTAATACAAACAATAGACACGTCTGTGCCTAAAGATACATATTTTGGGCACTCCAACTTTTGGACCCTTTTTTCGCCATATCTGTCACATCTTGTCCTTAAAAAGTCTGATGGTTCTAGATGAAATGGCATGCAAAATTGCTACCCACACAGCAAAACAGCCTACGCAAACAAGATTCTCATGGAAAACATACTATTTTTCTATAAGTCAGTGTTTGTAGTACGAGAGGGACTCAATTACAAAATTATGTGTAATCAAAAATCTGTTGCACTTTCTTTGCTCTTTATAAATAGTCATTCTTGTGCCTAATTTTATATTCATGATTTTGTATTCCTCTTCTCAATGAGGCCCTCCAAATTTGTATAAAGCTTCAGGCTCCGCAAAATCTGGATCTGCCCCTGCACAAAATTATGGGGAGAGAAAGTGTTTTCCTCCAACTTTTTGTTTTGAATTAATTTTAGACACAAAACAAAGTTGCAGAAGTAGTATACTCTGCTTCCAGCTCTTGTTAACACAACCATCGTTTAATCAAGAACAGGAAATTAACATTACTATGATATTAACTAAACTGCAGTCCTTAGAATCTTATCAATTTTTCCTCTAATGTTCTTTTTCTTTTTTTTTTTTTTTTTTGAGGAAGATTAGCCCTGAGCTAACTACTGCCAATCCTCCTCTTTTTGCTGAGGAAGGGTCGCCCTGAGCTAACATCCATGCCCACCTTCCTCTACTTTATACATGGGACGCCTACCACAGCATGGCTTTTGCCAAACGGTGTCTTGTCCGCACCCAGGATCCAAACCAGCGAACCTTGGGCCGCTGAGAAGCAGAACATGCGAGCTTAACCACTGCACCACCGGGCTGGCCCATTCTTTTTCTTTTCCAAGCTTCTCTCCAGGGTCCTGCACTGCATTTAGTTGTTGGTTCTCATTAATCTGCTCCTGTCCATAATAATTCCTCGGTCATTCTCTGTCTTTCGTGACCTTGACACTTTGAGAGACTCTTCATCAGTCATTCTGTAGAATGTTTCTCAGTTAAAGTTTGGCCAACATTTTCTCAAGAGTGGAATAAGGTAGTACATGTTTAGCAAGAATATGGCAAAAAGGACAGTCCATCCTTTCAGTGCATCTTATCAAGGGGTTCATGATGCCAATACGTGTTATAAATTGTGACATTTACCTTGATCTTGTGGTTACGCTGGTGTCTGCTGGGTTTCTCCATTGTAAAGTTATTACCTCTGTTCTTGGTTGTGGATAAGAATCTTGAGAGAGATATTTTGAGACTATGCAAACCCTCCTTCTCCTCAAACTTTCTCCCATGACTTTTAGCATCAGTGGATCTTGTCTGCAACAACGATTACTGAGGTGTTTGCTTACTGGTTATGCTTTATTTCCCCCTATTTAGCAATTGAAATTTATCTTGAGGAAGAGCTGTCTCCCCTCGCCATTTATTTACTTACTTATTCAATTATGTGTTTATACCAGTATGACCTCATGCTGGCTTTTCATTTTATTCTCTATGTTAAAATTCAGTGCTATCATCATTTATTTTCTTGTTCAAATGTTTCAGCTTTGGCCTCTTGAGGTTCCTTCATGTTGATTCCTGTGTTCTTTCAACAAGCTCCCATCTTTTCTTAAGCATTTCCATGCTTTCTGGCACCCCAAGATGCTCTAACCTTCTCTTGTATTTTTCCTGCCCTGGCACTGGGATCAACCACTTCCCCCTGCTTCCTTTAACTGGAGAATGGTGTTTAGTGACCAAGATATGGGCACCAGATGTACTTATTGTTACTGGGGTGTCATTGCTTCTAGACTCTCTTAGAAGACAGAGCTAAGAAATAGACGTATATATAGTAACCCATGTGTATACACATATCTGTATTTCTCTGTTTGTCTATATCTATCTACCTCTATAAAATCATGAGTTATTACTAATACTCTGATCCCAATTCAACACCACAGAGTTCGTTTTGCCTTCTCTATGTAACAACCAGTTACTACTGGAGAGGCTACCAGTGTCATGGAAATAACAGCAAAACCAATCTTCCAGAAACCCTCAGTCTATCCTCTAGCCCTGGGGTCTCACGGACACTCCTCAGGGGTACTTATCCTTTAGGGCCCCTCCTCTAGGGCCACAACTTAAAACAGACGTAGGGGCTCAGCCTCCACTGGGAATAAGTAAATCACTTTGTCCTCTGTTTTCACCTTAAAGCCAAGGACACGAAATAGAACTAAAATGATCTAATGATAATTGTCAGTTCTCCAAATGTCACGACTGGCAAAGATTCAGAGAAATTAAGATGCTAGCATTATGCTGAATTTTATTTCTAAAATTACACTTTGTTGACACTGGAGTGCTACCGGTCCACAGCAACTAACTGCATTTCAGGTGAAAGAGCTGCATATAATTTGAGTTAACCCTCCGATAAGGGCAATTGACATCCCAGGATTTAGATGCTCATGTGATGCGATGCCTACTATGTTATGCAAGACATATCAATGATGACCTCAGGAGAGTGCCAATACTCCAAAAGGCAGTCTACTCGTCCTCCTTAATAATATAATAATAATGGCATTTAGAAGCTTGTCCCTTGCGGCACTGGTTTCCGTGAAAGGAATTTTTCCTAAACACTCTTGTTCCTTGTCCTACCTCCTACTTTTCCCAAGGGAGCTGGGGTCAGTGACCTGACTGGGAAGTCAGGGAAAGAGAGCAGGTGTGCATACGAGCCCATCCTGCCTCCTGCCAGCAAAGACGAGACGTTCTGATCTGCTCCTCCCAGCACCCAGCTCTCTGGGTCCAGAACCACACATGCGGAGTTTTGCTCTTTGTCTTTGCCTGTGGTTGAGCAGCTAGGTCTAAGTCAGAGCCTGGTGCTGCTGCCCATCCTAAGCCACGATCTGGTCCAGGAGTACTTTTTGGATTGCAGAAGACAGAGGTCCACCGAGGCTTTAGTGAGGACAGGCCTTGCAGATTTTGAATCTTGACAGTTTCAAGCAGATTTAAGACGATCCGAGAGAGTTTTGACCTTGGTGAGTCACTGCGGCTTTGAGTTGTCTTGTTTTGCAAAAGGAAGGGCGGCAGGCCCTGACCTTGACGGAGAGCAGGCTACCCACATTTTAGCAAACGTTCCCAGGCTGTAACGGCCTTAGCAAACTCGGGCGGGTGATCGGAGGCCACAGAGCCCAGGCCTTAGCGAAGGCGTGTGCCACTGGGACCAAGCAGGTGTGCCGGCCAAACTGCACCTGTGTGGGTGGCTATGATGTACCAGCTGCTATGGCTTGACCTTGAGCTTTGCAGACACAGCTGGCATTTGCTGACATGCACACCAGTATTGCAGGTGAAGCTAAGGCTGGAGGAGAACTTCCTTGACCTTGTTGGTTTTTCTGCCTTCAAACTGGGAGGCAGCTGAGTTCTGCATTTGCTACAGAGAGTTCTAGCTTTAGAAAGTGGGTGCTGAGCTTGGGGAGAAGGGCAGTGACAGACTGGCTGCCCGATTCCATTCTGCATGCACAGCCAGAAGAAAGCTAGAGGGGCTAAGCTTTAATTGCGTGGTTCCCCACAGGGTCCCCAGCTGGTCCTAGAAAAGTTCCTTCCAAAAGCCCTAGTCCTGGCTTTAGACTTCAGAGACCCAAACTGACCCACCTTCAGCAGGTGGTGGATTTTTAATAATAAACAAATAAAAAGAAACAGGAATCTCTTATGAAGCATACACTGTCATTTCAGGTTAAGGGAGATAAATAACTCAGCGAAATTTTTGCAAACCCAAAAGCTAGAAAAGTCTGTCCCTCTAAGGATTGTTATTTGCTCAGAAAGCCAAGGCGAAATCAGAGTGACATTAAAAGAAAAATACCCACAACGCTTTAGGCTTATGATCAGAAGAGGAAGCTGGAAAAATAAAAATAAGGCAGACTGGAGGATTAAACTGGAGAGAGAGAGAGAGTTCTTTGAGAGATAGGACAAAGGGTGGGGTTTTAGCAGACATCCAAAACAGTGTTGAAGGACTAACTGAGATCCAAGGGCCAGAAAAGACAGATCTATACAGGGAGGAAGATGCACCAGGTCTGACCTCTCTTACAGGGAAATAGGAAAGATGTCATCGCCATGATCTTGGCTGTTCACAGATCAGAAGGAGATGGAGTTCCGTGAAATCTGGCAGCTGTGCTGGGAGGATCTCCTGGGAGGATGCAAGGGAGGGGACACTCAGAACATCGGGGTCTATGGAATGAGCAACCAGGACCCCACAATTAATGGTTGGACAGACATTCCAAGTAGTAACAGAGAATCTGAACAGATTCGAGAGAAGGCCACCCAGACCAGTGTGAAACACTCAAGGCAGCCTCCTTAGGTGCATTTCAAGGTGACACAGTTGGCGTGATTCCAGGACATCCTGCCCTGTGAGAACAAGCCTCAGGAACGAGGACTCTAGGAGAAGGTACAGCCAAGATGCTCTGAGCCAAGAGGACAGTCCTAGATCAATAGATGGAGCCTGGCTGCAAGGCTTATCTGATGGGAGAATGTGCCCTGGTGGAACGACCCAGCTGAGGAAGGAAGCCATACAGAGACAAGAACTCTTAGACACCGGAGGGTCGTCACAGACCTAGAGCAATTCAATTTCATTTTTCTCACTCTGGGAGCCTCACAAAGTGGAATGTGGAGGAATAGCTTAGAAGAACAAAAGCCAAGAGAAAATAGAAGTGATTCTGCTCTTAGACATGGTTCTAACCCGACGTGCATGAGACAAGGAGAGGGAGCCGTTCAGAAAGTGGCTAAAACTGCTGGAAACTCAAGGGAACCTCCAAGAGAGTAGGACAGCAGAGGGAAACCCATGCCACCAAATGCTGCGAGGCCAGGCCCCAGAAAGGGAACGCTCTCAATGAAGCAGCACAGAGTGTGGGCTCAGAGAACCAAAACCAGAGGTTTTGTGCAGAATGAGCATATGAGCTCAAACAAGACCTATGCATGGGTCTTAGACGATAGATGTCAAAACTCTGCAAGAAGGCAGCAATGTCACCTGTGTGCAGGTGGGTTCTCCCCAGATGGGATGAACATAGGACTGTCACCATGTCCTGATGGTGGATTTCTCCCAACTGAGATTAACTCAGAGGTCAAGGACTTGAGAACCACTGTCACAAGCACCCTGGGGGCATCTTGGGGAGTGAAGGAGGGCTCTCTCCATCCCCACCCTTTGTTCACATGCCCTGGGCCACTGCAAGTCTGGGTGCTGGCCTGCCTCCCTGAGGTGGCAGGTGTGACATGGGTGCTCTGTGATTCCTGTCCTTTTAGCTCTCAGACTCTTTAAAAGAGGCACACACAAGAGACCCACTCAACCTCCTGAGGCCTAAATCGGTTTCTCAGCCTTGGCTGCACCTTGGAATCACCTGAGGAGCCTTGAAACAGTACAGATCCCAGAGATTCTGAATTAACAGGTATGGGATATGGGCTGGGTTCTGGGAGCTGCACACGCTCCCCAGGTGTAGCGGGACAAAAATCCGTGTCCACCCACAACCTCAGAATGTGACCTTATTTGGAAATAGGGTCTTTGCAGAGGGAATTAGTTAAAAATCAAGATGAGAGAACACTGGGTTAGGGTGGGCGTAAATCCAATGAGTGTCCTTATAAGAGACAGAAAGGTACCCACAGAGACACGGAGAAGTTGATGTGAAAACAGAGGGAGAGATGGAATAGATGAGTCCACAAGCCAAGGAGCAGCAAGGATTCTAACTAAACTAGGAGAGCAGAAGCTAGGAGAAGGCAGGGGATGGTTTCTCCCTCCGAGCTTCCAGAAGAAATCAACCCTGACAACATGTTGATTTCAAAGCTGCAGCCTCCAAAGGTACGAGAGAATAGATTTCTGTTGTTGTAAGCCCCTCCATTTGTGGTCATTTGTTTCAGGAGCCCCAGGAAACTAATGCACCAGTTGACTGTCCTGTGTGGCGAGGTTGGCATCCCCTGCCCCTTCGGATGGAAGAGAGCCCAGTGGCACAAAGAACTCTCAGTCGGCCCCCACCTTCTGGCAAGAACATCTCTGCCTGAGCCAGAGAGGAATTAGAAACCGGGGAGCTTGATTTTGGGTCTTCATTTTCTTTGACTTTTCACTCACAAGGGCAAAAAATTTTTAATTCCAGCTTTGATTCCTTTGGACTTCTGCTTCTTTGAAGTTTAACTTGCAAGAGGACCTAATCTTGTGGTTTTATTTTATCCCCAGTTACTTCTTAATAAAGAAAGCATTTATATTTAAATAGGAGGCAACTTATTACCTCCTTTTAATTTGGGGAGTATCTTTAGGGTGTCATTTGATCACATTGCAGAAATTCTGATAGGTGATGTCAGAAACATGGCTAGATGTCATTTGAGGGGGAAATAGAAGGTGGAGTGAGTGTGTGGCCTTGGGGAAAAAGTGACCTTGAGTTGATCTAACTCAGGCAGTGTTCCAACTGATTTCCAAGCTATTTGGGAGCAGAGTCTGTACTCTGTTACGTGGAAGACCACGCGCCTGGTTCGGGTAGCATCGTGGGAAGGTGGGAGCAGACCCGCCCGGACAAGCTGCTGGCCTCCTCCTCTGAGACGTGGGGCTTGCCCTTGGTTGATCATTGGTCCAACAGCTAAGCCCAGTGGGTAAAGAGGTGAGTAAGCTGGGAGTACGGAAGCCACCCCTCTGGCCCCTGGAGGAGGAACTTCCCCAGAACACTCCAGGCCCCCTGCCCCACCCCACAGCAGTGGAGCACGGTGCCCGCAGGCAACGGCACCAGCCTGCGTTGCTGTGCTGCGTGGAGCAACCTGACAAAACTCTGTGCCCCTGAGACTCTGTCCTGTCCCTTCTCTCGCACCCAGCTCAGCACAAGGCAGGACAGGCTAAAGTGTGTCTTTCCGGGTGTGAGCTCACTTTCTCCCTATGCAGCCTGTGCCCAGTCTTGACTGCAAGGCAGGGAGCTAGCAGATCGGATCTGGAACCCGGCCCCATCAGTAATAAAGGTGATACCAAGGTCTCTGTCTGCAGATTGTTCTGTCTTAGTTTACCATCATTCAGAAGTCAGGAGGGAGAGGAATGCCATTTATTGACCCTGAAAAGTGCCATTTATTGACCCGGAAAGCAAACACCACTGACCCTTACGGAGCGCTGGCCCTGTGCCGGGCTCTCTGCCAGGACGTTACAGGACTGTTACAATATTGTTGTGTTGCGTTTTCACTCCTGCCCTGGCAGGGAGGCAATCGCCTGGTGCCATTTCACAGATGCGTACGCGGAGGCACAGGGAGGCGAAGTGATGTCACAGCAACTGGGAGTGGAAGAGCTGAGATTTGAACCCAAGTAGTCTGACCCCAAAATCCTAAAGTTAATGAAAGAAAAGCATATCCGGATAGTACCAAAACCATTTTTGGTAATATATATTGCATATATCTATAATATATATGAGTATGATATATACTCATAAGTATGTGAGTATATATATATACACACATACATAGAGTCTATGAGTTTATATATGTGAGTAGACATATGAATATGTGTGTATATATATATACTCATAAGTCTTTTGATACATAAATATCATATGTAGTAAATATGTGTGTTTATACGTGTATGTATCCAGCAATTTCTCTTATAAGAATTTATTCTAAGAGACAAAGAGCTGTATAACCCTGTATGCATAAGGCTGCTCAATGCACCTTCTTCAGAATAACAGACCGTGGAAACGTTTTGAACATCCAAAACAAGGGTTGATTAATTAAATGTATTGCAATAGACACAGATAACAGTAAAAGGATTTTTTTAAGGCACATAAATAAGAAAAATAAAGACTAAATGACAGCAGTAAGATTTGGAATTTGGAAAGCAGACCAATGAGTGATGATGACAGCAGAGCCAAGAAGTCTTAAGCAGGCAGTGAGAATGCCGAGAACCAAGGTGCAGAGTCCCCAAAAGGTCTAGGTATTGGGGGCACCAGGTACATCTAGAAGTGGGGTGAGTAGGGCTGTGGCATAGAGCTAAACCAAGGAGAATTGAGTAGGTGTTTGTTCACCCTCTCCTCTCTGCTGAGGAGATGGCTCCCTCCCACTCCTGCAAAGCCTGGAAGTGGACCCTCTGCAGAAAGCAAAGCAGATGGCTCTGGACCGTGGACCCCAGGCTTCATCGAGGCCAGGGCCTCCAGTGAAGACAGGGAGCTTACACTGAGACCCCTACCCTCTAGCCACTCCAGGCAGGATGCTGGAGGCGTCCCCTCTGGAAAGGCCAAAAAGGACCACAGCATCAGGAATTCTCAACTAAACAGCCCAGTCCTTGGAAAAGATGGACAAGGTCAGAAGACTGGGATCTGGTTTTGCAAAAGGAAAGAAGAGGTGACCCTGGAGGGAAGGCTGCTGGCCTTCCAGTGTGTGACTTTTGAGACACGTCTGCTGCCCTGATCCCCAACAGTGGCCAGTTTGAAGTTCCCAAACTGAACACAATGAGAGCCAGACGGAGGAGATGGGATAGACGGAATGTTCCATAAACACTGGTGGAAATTACACCATATCTGGGGACACAGCCCAGAGTCAGGCTGCCGGGGAGCCAAGATAAGAGCAAAGCCGTTGGTCTGTTAGCACAGGAAGTAGCATAGGGGTTGTGACAAATCTCCAGAACTCAAGGGGCCAGAATTCCAAAGAAACCCGGCAAGTTTGTGCTTTCATGGGGAAATTCATTTCGGATCACAGAAGGGAATAAATACACCAGGGAACGTGCACCCTAACTCAACTGGACCGAAGGCCAGTGGTTGGAAAGAATTTGGGATTCACAAACAAGAGATAAAAAAAGATCTTCCTAGTTCAATTGCTAATTGTGACCTTCGGCATTTGTATTTTATGCATCAATTTGTGGTTTTTGTGACTCAATGAGGAACACTGATGACAATCATTGGTTGGCCATTAGCAGCCCAGGGGTGTGCTTCAAGATACTGGGGAAGATGTGCTCAAGCGGGGGTAGCTGAATAACACCAGGAAAGCTGGTCAAACCACACTTAGCACCAGAGATCTCCCCATGACCCTCACAGAAACATTCAGACAGTGGAAGACAGGGTTAGAGGGTGTTCTGGGTTGAATTGTGTTCCCCCACCAAAACATAGGTTCAAGTCTGGACCCCTGGTACTTGTGAATGTGACTTTTTAAAAAATAGGGTTTTTGCAGATATAATTAAGATGTAAGTTAAGTCGAGGTCATACTGGAGTAGGGTAGACCCTTAATTCAATATGACTTGTGTCCTTATGAGAAGAGAATAAGAGACACACACAGAGAGACGGCCATATGTCAACAGAGGCAAAGATGGGAGTGATGTGTCCACAAACCAAGAAATGCCAATGATTGCTGGCAGAGCGAAGACAGAGGTGTGGAACAGATTCGACCTCTGAGCCTCCAGAAGGAACCAACCCTGCTGACACCTTGATTTTGGACTTCTGTCCTCCGTCACTGCGAGAGAATGAATTCCTGTTGTTTAAGCCACCCAGGTTGTGGGATTTTGTTTCAGCTGCAAAGGGGTTCAGAGGTGCATTCAGACCCAGGATTGGAATCCACATCTCCTGACCCACTTCCCTCCACCGGCCTCTGCTCATTTAGTTGCTTGTTATCAACACTCCTCAAGGCATGTGGGGCAGACAAAACAATTGCTCCACTGGAGGGAAAACTCTGAAACACATAGATTTAGAGAATTGCCTATAGCCACGCGTTCCAGCATTGACAGAGTGGTCAGGCTGGCTCCGGTTATAGATTTTTGTTACTGGTACTTAAATACAAGACCAAAATCCCTCCAACCTGACTTTCAAAATTCAATATTGGTGCAGAAGAAAATCAGCCTTTGTTTTTCATATATGAGGGAAATTTCTCTGTTCACAAGCAATTGGAGAAAACAAATGTGGCACCAGATGACTCCTATTTCTCAAAGCCCTACTTCTGACTCTCAACTGTGCTCTGCTGTTTTTCAATAAAGGACAATTGGGCCCATTATGGTTGTGTGGTCCCTAAATAGCCATGGGTCTGTGGAATTTGTGCACTGTGGAGCACAAATTGGGTCTTCTTTAAATTTCTTATTAATTAGATACCTCTTATCTGAACGCAGCGTAATTTCTGCCTGTTCCCCACGGGAAGACCTTATGGCTGTACTAAGCATTGTGGGACCATCTCCGCTGCCGGTACCTGGATTCCATGGGTTGGCTCCCTCCCAGCACAGCTCCAGCCGGATAGGATTCCTGCTGCCGTGTGCTGGCTGCCCACGGGGAGCTGGGATGGAGGATGTGAAGTCAGCTTCTGCCAGAGAGGGAAAAAGTCCTCCTAGTAGCACCAAAAAAACTGAAAGAACTGCAAAACAGATCTCAGTACCTGCCAACTTTTTTTTTATTTCTCTTTTTATTTTGCTGTTGTCCTAGTACTTTGTTCTAAAACAATCTTAGAAGCTCTGAGAAGAGAACTGGGAGATGTTGAAAGGGTGAGAGGGAGAAGGGAAAGGAAATTAGGGAAAATTCAAGCAGGGGAAGGAGGCGCAGCGTGCCATACATATACGAATTTTTTCTCTGTTGTCTTAGAGTTTCAGGGAAGGTCCCATTCCTGAGGACAATAGGAAATAAATAACTTCAGGTTCTAAGGTAGAGCTTCAAGAGACATCCCCAAGGGACTCATCCTGAGTTGACCAAGAAGACTCTGCAAGCCTTGAACCCACGACCATAGCAGGGTTCAAGGCGAAGACTAGAGCATATTGGAGATGCCTGGTAGGAATCATAGTCCAACTGTAGCGGTGGGGGAGGGTGCTAAATTGTTCCCCAAGACTCCCACCTCCAACCCCAAAAGGCTCCAAGAGAACCTTCCTTAGAGATTGTTGGTCTGTGTGTTACTCCCACCTGAACGGTTTCTAGGTTGCAGAAACTCATAGCCACCTTACAGGCCTGGGCTGCAGCTTAGATGGGAGGGCTTGGGAGAGCTGGAACCTGTTCCCCAGTGGGGTCTCTAATGGGGGGGGGGCACTGAATGAAACATCTGTAATAACAGGGCAAGGAGAGAGGGCAGCAATAGAGTTGCATAGACCCCCAATATCTGGTGTGGTAACAATGCATGGGTTTTCTTTGGGCCAGGTGGATGCTGAAAAGATAGCCTGATAGAGCTGACTTTATGGGAACCCACCCAAGAAGGTATCCTTCAAGGTCACGGGGACCTCAGCTGTAAGAGGCTGTGGGGTGGACCCCTGGGCAGAAGCTGAGGAAAATTGCAAAAAAAGAAAAAAGTAGTAGATGATATTGGGACAAGTGGTTAGGCATTTAGTGGGAGATGGGAAGTGATCCTTACTGCAATCTTAACACCAAAATAAATTCTAGATGTGTGGTTTGCAATACAGTAGCCACTGGCCTTCTGTGGCTATTTAAATCCAAATTAATTATAATTAAATAAGAGTAAATACTCACTTATTCAATCACATTAGCCACATTTCAAGTGTTCGAGAACCACAGGTGCCTAGTGACTACCATATTGGACAACACAGAACATATCCATCATCACAGAAAGTTCTATTCAACAAGGTTGCTCTAGATGGTTCAAATGTCTACATGTAAAAACTTACTCTATTAAAGCACTAGAAGAAAAATAAACACAAATTTTAAAATCTTGGAACGGAGAAGTATGTGAAAACAACTAAAAAACCTAAACACCAGGGGATAATTGTTCAACTCACTAAGCAAAAGATTTAAAATTTTCTCTGTATGAAAAATACTCTCATAATCAAAGTTTCACATAGTGAAAAACCAGGGGAAGATTTATAACCCATAAGCAGATAAAGAGCTAATTTCCTTAATAAAATAATAAGAAAAAGACAAATACTCAATAGAAAAATATGCCAGGAGCCAGGTATTTCATAGAAGCAAAGATACAAATGGTCACCAAATATATGACAAGATGTTCAGCCTCACTAATGTCTAAGGAAATGCAAGCTAAGTGATGATGATACCATCATTAAATAATGGAAGAGACTACTTTTCAACTATCAGTGGCAAAAATTTAAAAGTTTGCATGCAGTATGAGCTAGAGTGTAGAAAATCTGGTAGATTCACACATTTTCTGGAGAAGAATAAACTAGAGCAACCTCTTTGAAGATAGTTTGTCCGCAGAAATCTAAATTTAAAATGCACATTACCTTTGACCCAATATTTCCATCATTAAGAATTTCCCCTAAAAATAAATTTGTAAATGTGCACAAAGTTATAGGCACAAAATGGTCACTGGCAGCCTTCTTTGTTACAGTAAAAAAACAAACAAATCTGAATGTCCATTAAAAGGTCTATTTAAGTAAATCACACTACCATGGTAGACTGACATACCATGCACCCATTAAAAATATATGTGCTAAGTAAAGATGCCTAAGGTATAGAATAAAGTGAAAAATGGAAGGCCAGAACAGTGCAGAGTGTGATCCTAACTTGGTTTTGTTTTGTTTTAAGATGTAGAGAATATACATATAGATTTTGCATATATGCAAATATGCATAGACACCAGAGTACACAAGACTTTGCTAATAATTACCCCCAATGAGTAGAACTGGGTGGGTGGGGGGGGGGGAGCATAGTTTTATTTTCCTCTTTAGACCTTTTTGGACTTTTTGGGTTTTTTTACCACATGCATTCTTTTTTTATATTAAAAAGGAAATTGTTTCAAAAACTGATAAAGGTGCTGTATAAATGGAAAATTGTCGTCACTTCCGACTTAAATTTGATTCCGAAAGGATGGTAAGCACCCAAGTAATACAGACAAAGGGACTAGGATGAGTTTAGAAGCTGTGAGATGAGACTCTGCCCCAGCACACATTGAAATCAGGAGCTGCTGAGCCAAATCACGGGGGAAGCAAAGGACACTGTTCCTGAGTCTCCACGTCAAAACGCCGGGCCAGGTATCACCTGACTCCAGCTATTGGACACTCGGGGAGCGGATCCAGCTCTGACTCAGAGAAGGATCTGGTTCCAGGGAATTTTGTCATCCAGACCAAACCATGTGACACCCCAGTGAGAGAAATGACCGGCCAGTATAACGCCGTGGAAAATTGATGTTGGTCTTGGCTCCAGGCTTCTCGGAGGTTTTTCTATTAACCAGAGGTGAACTCAGGTGCGAGGTTAATGGAAAGGTGCAGAGCAGGCTGTCGGGGACTGCTGTGACAGTTTACACGGCTGCGGAGGAGGCAGCTCCTGTGACAAGCGGACGTTCTCTTCTATTATAAAATAGCCCCTGGGACTGTGGCATGGAAGGCCTCTTGTGGCATGGAAGGCATGGAAGGGCTGGAAACTCAGCCTGGAGGAGAGAGACAGGCTGGAGAGAGGCGCAGCTGAGGATGTAAGTGGACAAGTATAAGCCTCGTTTTGTTCTCAGTAGAAACAATGAAACTCCAAGGATAAGGGAAAATGTTTAAATTTTTTAAATTCCCTAACATCCCACCACCCTAAATTAACTGATTTTATTTGTGCATATTCTCTTCCTATCTTCCTTCACATGGATACATAGTTTTCACATTTCTAAATGAAACATACACAACATGTAGCATTTTGCCTTTTTAAACCACACAATACATAGTTTTAATGTACCTTATTTCACCAAGTTGACACACTGTTTCTGTTATTGCATAATTCTACATCATCGGATACTTCTGATTTGATGACCTGAAAGAGATTACTCCAATGAGCATCTTCAATGTATAGTTCCTTTTCTCTTGTTAAATTACTTCCTAAAAATACTAGCGCTGAAATTACAAGACCAAAGACATGAACATTTTTGCAACATGTTGCTACATGGCTTTCCAGCCCAGTTATAATAGCATTCAGTGGCTAGAGTTGTAGAGAGGAATGGATCTAACAAAGATGGCGCCTCAAAGCCAGGAAGAGAGTAGCTGTCTTAAACAGCTGGGCTGTTATAACAGATACCATAGACTGAGTGACTTAAGAAATAGAAACTTATTTCTCATGGTTCTACTGGCTGCATGTCTGAGACGAAAGTGCCAGCATGGTTGGGTTCTGGCGAGAGCTTCTTCATGGCTCATAGATGGCTGCTTTCTCACTGTGTCCTCAGATGATAGAGAGAGCTCCCTCTCTCTTCGTATAAGCCCACTAATCCTATTGAATTAAGGCCCCATTCTTATCACCTCATTTAACGTTAATTACCTCCTAAAAGCTTTATCTCCAAATACAGTCACACTGGAGGTTAGGGTTTCAACATATGAATTGCGGGGGGGTGGGGTGTGGGGCAAATTCAGGCCATACACAGCATCAGCCTTGCCCAGTGGGATAGCTCCTGGACCATTAGCACCCAGCTCCATCCAAGGATACATGACTACATCAACCACAGCTCTGGAGAAAAGCTAGAGTGCCATGTGTGAAAAGGGATCATGCACTCTGCACCTTTAACAGAATTTGGGGGAAAGTCAACAAAACAGAGGAATGAGAAGGCTAGATTTCTGTTCTAAGACCTGGAAACGGATTCCAACCTGGTTTGTTTGTGACTGACATCCATGGAATATGAGCTCAGCTGAAGCAAATTGGGAACAAGGCTATTACGTTCTAGTCCTAAACCTGCCAGTCAACAATCCACTCTCAGGTTCTCCCACCTCCAATCTTTTCTGACCTTATATTGACCTGATATCACCACCAGGACTTTCATAGCTTCCCTGGGATCCCAGGGTAATATCATGAAGACTGGTTTGTTTGGTTAGAGAAGCTCTAAAAGCATTTTTGGCCTCCTGACATCTCCAGCACCTCAGAGACAGGTGATGCAAGAGCTCAGGCTGAGATCAAAGGAGTAAGCTTCACAAGGATTAGTTCATATTGCGTCACCTTTCCAAACTCCTCCCAGTTCAGTCCCCAGCCTCCCTCCCGTCACCATGACAAAACATCCCATGCAAGCAGGGGCTGTTCTTTTTAAGGTAAGATAGAGAAGTGCGCCTGCAAATGTGTTTCTTGCCACATCTGGTCCCCTGCAGGACCTTCGATGCATCCCAGCCAGTCAGCACTGGACAGCCCTGTGTGGATCAACACTGTCCATAGGGATGGTTATTCTGCCCCCAAGACCAGAACTGATAGATGAGGCTGCTCGAGCAAGCACAGCAAGATGAGGAACCCTGCTGTTTTTCCACCTACACACCTGTACCTGAGGCAGAGCGCTGGAGCATTGCTGCTTGCTCCCCCACCCAGCCTTAGCACTCGTTCCACCCCAAATTTAAAACTCTGCATCTGGGTCCAACCCATGCACAAGTAATGTAGATTTTACTGATTTTCCACAGAAGGAAAAGAATGCCATATAGTTTTCCAAAAATCACATGTGATATAGTAAAATGTAATGAAATTTTCCCAATAGTCAGGCTGCTTTTCTTTCTAGGTTTTAGACCAGACTACCTGTCACAGGGTCTCCCTCTCCCCATCTTTTCCCACAGAGCCTCAGAAAAACACCTTTTTTTTTTTTTTATCATCCCAGGCTTTTCAACTCTACTCTTCTGCAAATATTTACTCCCTCTCTTTGAAACAACCCTGTCATTTGGCAAAACTTGACCGGATTCGGCTCCTCAAGCCTATCCCTGGAGCTTCAGCTCATCTTGCCTGTGAAGGTCAAGGTCAAAGGGGGGTTCAGCTGTTACACATAATAAATATATGAACACAGGGGAAAGGAAAAGGGGAATCTGGCCCAGACCCTAGGACCAAATACACTGAAGCTGACATAGAATATAGCCTACCTCAAGTCCACAAGAGCACACACTTGAAATGAGTTAATTAGTGATGAGAAAGTATTTACTTGCTTTCTGCCCACCCTGAGAACTTTGAGAAGGAAGTGACTCTATTTCTTTTACCACGGTGTCCCAAATCTCTAGTGCCCTGCCTCGCACAAAGCGGGTGCTCAGTAACCATTTGATGACTGGTGGACTGGCCCTGTTTTTACACTAACTCCAACCAAGTCTATAAATATATGTATCTCAAAAAATAAAATGAGATGGCAGAGGGCATGTTTAATCTAAACTCAGATGTACTTTGAGTTTGAGAACAAATGTAAAAGGAAATTAAACATTATAATTACACATGCATACATTAAAGTTACTGATGTTACTAATAAGATCGTGGGTGTGGTCGATTGTTGGAAACGTAATCATAATGATGTGTGCTGTTGGCATTTTAATGACTCCACTTTCCAGGTGAGAAAACCAAGGCCTGAAGATGATAATGAATTCACCCAAGTCAGACAGTTACCAATGGCAGAGCCAGAATTTGAATCAAGTGGACTGGCATATGCAAGGTTCTGTTTGTGGTTAGATTCAGTGGTTCTGTGGAGAGGACGCTGGACCAGACATTTGTCCTACTGCTGCCTCTAGCCACTGACCTTTGGGTGACTTGAGGCTAGCTTTAAGCCTGTCTTCTCATCCGTAAATATGTGCCATCTGGAGGTGCTGTGCACAGGTCTGGCATGCTGACATCATACACACAAGACGGGTTGGATCAACCATCACTTCCAGGAGGAGTGGTTTGGCCAAGAGCGAGCCAGCCTGTGGGCCAGTCTGCTGGCAAGTGGAGGAAGGTGACCTTCCTGGGGCCAGAATTACTGCCAGAATTCAAGGACCCCTAGGTTCTACTGCAGGTCTGGGGGAAAAGAATTGTCTAGAACACCCATCTCACCTCAGTGAGGATTTCTACCCTATAAACCTGGGAGTGACTTTGTGCTTCTAACAACCAGGTGGGCAGTGTGGGATAAAGTCACAGCTTTGGAGACCCAGAGAAATGTCTTTGGAGGGAAAGACACAGAGATGCTATTCATTTCTAAGAAACTTCTAGACATTGCTTTGGTTTTCATAAATATAATGGGTTTCCTGAAACAGGGCTGTCGTCTAAAACATTTTAGAGAGAAATTTGGTAGCAAAGATTAGCATAGCAACAGCAAAAATGTTTCCACCAACAGCTGTGTAGGTTGTAAGAACCATCCCCCCCACCCCCAACATTCCTGTACCATCCTGGTTAATCAGAGATTTTTGGTGGACAGGTCCATGACGGGCTGGCAACTCAATGTGCTGTAGGAAGACCAGCACCAACGACTTCACCTGAAAGCTGTTGGCAGTGCAGAATATGAGGCCTTACCGGAGACCTACTGAATCAGAACCTGCATATTTAATACAAGTCCAGTGGATTTCTGTGCACATTAAAGTTTGAAAACCACTGGCCTACAGGTCCTCTGGTCCATCTGACCTTTTTAGAGTCAGGAAACAGAAGCCCAGGAGAGGAAGTCATTTACTTCAGGTGATAGGAAGGTGGTGGCTGTGCCAGCGTAGCCCCCCACCCCCGACCCCTTGGCTGAGGCACGGATCACTACTCCTTCCTCTGCCCTAGCACCTCCCCCCCACCTATGACTCTCTTCTCCTTCCTGGAGCCCCAGAGATGGATGGAAGATGGACCAGCTGGGCAGCCTCCTAGAGCGGCAGACTGCCAGAGACACAAAACACTCCTGTGAAAGAACTGAGATGGGGAAAGCATATTTCTCAGAATACTCACAGAGATCGCACGTATGTGAAGAAGGATGGGGAGACCATGGCTGGTGCCTTTCCCTGTGCCCTAGGCTCACATCCTGAACATACAGATGGATTTTCCCTATGGGAACCTTGGATTCTTTGGTTTCCCTGCGGGAACCTGAGAGATTTCTTTGGCCACACGACTGTGCTAGGTTTGAAATGTCAGGGAACTGAAGTCTCAGAGAACAGTCCTTGACCAACGAACTGGTGGATAAACGCCTTGGCATCCTCACCCTTTAGGGGGCAGGGGCCACTTTGGGGTGAACCCTACTCAGTCTCCTAGAGGACCCTGGGAGATGGAGCCCCAGTGGCCCACAGTGGCTCCCTTCTCAGGAACCCACCCTCAACTGTTCCCCCTCTTTCCTTATCCCATTTCCCAACACCCACTGGGGCTTCCTGGAGTCATCTTCCAAATCAACTCTTCACATTCAAATCCTCACCTCAAGGTCTGCTTCCGAAGGAATCCAACTGGACCGGGGTGAGAAGCCCAAAGCCCATCACCACATGGCATTCTAAGGATGGTGGTTTCCAGTGCCTTCCAGAACGTCCGTCTCCTGAGTAGGCAATGCAGGTTTGGGGCAGAGCCGAAATGCTGTGAAGAATAGAGATGAGGACTGGCTCACTTGAGCTATCGCCAAGGCACCTTTTCCTTTACTCTCCTGGAACAACCCAGCTTCGCACCTACATCCATGAAATGTTTAGAGGACATTGGTTTGGATGAGTGCCAAATTATCCTCCTTCCAGTTTACCCGGCAAGCTCTGTCCAGCTTTGGATGAAGCTCAGAGCTGTTTCTTGGTTGCATAACTGCTTCAAAGATTTGGTTGATACAACATAGCCAATGAAATTTAGAAGTGAGTTGCCAAAGGCTGGTGTATAATGTGAGCTGTTCATAAAGTTCCCGTGTACTCAGTCCCATGGGTGTCAAAATAGAAGGCTCTATATCTACTTTGTTACTCCTTCGGTGTCATTCATAGGTCCCCCACAGGGACAGCAGTGGCTACAAGGGAGTCTAGATTAAGAACTCCCTGACTTTCATTCCAGACCTTGCCTGTGATTTCTCATGTTCTGTTCCCACTAGAGGTTTGCTATTAAGGCAACGCTTTTGGAGATCTCTGTACATCTGGACAGAACCCTGTAAAACTAGTGCAGGGGTCAGCCAACGCTTTCTGTAAGAACCTGACGGTAAATATTTCAGGCTTTGCTGGCCATGTGGTCTTTGTCATGGCTACTCACGCTTGTGGTGTGAAAGCAGACATAGATGACATGCAAACCAATGGGAGTGGATGTGTTCTAATAAAACTTTATTTAGACTCAGAAATTTGAATTTTATATAACTTCCGCATGGTTTGAAATAGTCTTCTTTTCACTTTCTAAAAAACCATTTAAAATGTAAAAATGATTCTTACCTCACAGGCCATACAGAAACAGGCTGTGGGCGGGATTCAGCCTGTGGGCTGTAGTTTGCCAACTCCCGATGTACTGTTCTGTTAGCCACTCTCCACTCTCAGTGGAGGGAAGGAAAATAGAATCAGAGGGAGGTGTCAGAAAAGAAATCTAGGGTGCGTCCTCTTCGCCGATTCCCCCCCTGCCCACATCATCCCTTTGCTCTATCTGCTTGCATGATGGGCAGAGCAAAAATCCCAAGTGGATGATGCCCACAGATGATAACAAAGAAGTCATTAGCCTAGAAAATATTTAAGTATCCAGAAAGTATTTTGATGCCCTGTGCTGGTGCTTCTTTCCTTGTAACTTTCCCTTAAAGTGAATCTAATGGGGAACCTCATATATTAAAAAGATAAAAGTGGAACTTTTATGTAAAGGGATCCAGGGTTGTGGGTAAGGGAGGCTGGAGAACCCAGCAGATTCATTACTACTGAGAGCTAGCTTCCTTGGGGGGCTCCAAGGAACACAGTTTGACAATCACTGTTCTAAGAAAAGGAGGAGGCAAGTCCAAACAAGTGGGTGCTGTTCCTTTTCCAAAGGCAATCTTACCTTCTGAAGATACATGTGGAAAGTTGGCCAGTGTGCTGTTTACCAAATGCCCTAGATTGCCCAGCACATTGAGCTGGGTAGGTCACAGTTTAGCAAAGCATCAACATATAGGCAAAAAATAGCACCTGGTGAGAACAGGAGAGCAAGATTAGCGCAGGAAAAATGCTCTTCAGTTACACAGGAAATCGTGCAATACCCATACACATTGATCCAGACATATTTTTAACGGGCTTGTCTTCCATCTCACAGAAAATGTCTCCGTGATCATGCTGATGAAATATTCCATTGTGTTTTCACAATCAGGAGAGACACTATGGTCAGAATGGAAGGCACACGTGCTTACACTCAGAAGGTCGAAAATTGGGCTTTAAATTCTGGGTATGTCACTTCTGGCTGTAGCCTTGGGCAAGTCACTACCTCCTTGATCTTGTCGTGCAAGATCTTAGAAGGGTAAACGAGAGAGCGTAGAAAGGTGCCTCGCCAAGTACTTCGTGGGAATTCGATAAATATTTAAACTCAATCTATATTTGGAAATCAAATGAAAATTGAAGGCCAGAAAAGCAATCCTTTTTGGTTGCTGTTGTTTTGTGCACATTCACAATGTATTAAATCCTAAAGTTGAACAAAACCCCCAAAGATATTGTGGCAGATAATCTATAAAACAGACAAAAAATTCAAGCCCAAAGATGCTTTCAAAATATATGACAAATTGGATGAGAAAAAATAAAGTTAGTAAACACTACAGCAACCCTCCTTTTAGCTGCCTCAATAGATCCATTCTAAATCATTCCTTGGTTTTCACATGATCTGGGAGCCGATTATATAATTTCAAAAGTGTCTGTAAACTGCTCATTTGCATCTGATTTCTCAATGTCTAATTTGTTTATCAGCCAAAGCTATGTGTATAAAATCGGCTTTTTAATCAGCTCGCAGAATGTGTATAAGCAAATTAATCTTCCGTTTTATGAGAGAAGAATTCATGCACTTGGAATCATCATGCATTTTGCACTTGATACACAGAGGAAATGATTTACACGACTGTGTTAGCATGTGTCTCTATAAACGCCCACTTTAAAAACTGCTGCGAATCTAAGGTCGGTGTGCAAATTATAGATGCATTTTCACACCCCCAGTAGCTGACATGAACACGGACTACTGTTTTCATGGCACATGCAGAAAATGGCTTGAGGGGGTTGCTAGGAGCATAAGACATCTTTGCTTTTTACCTTCATTTGGAAAAGAAAAAGTAACAGCAGCTGGCTCCGTGGAAACATTCGAGGGAAACAGTTGCTGTGTGGCTATATTTCTACCAGGCAAGAGGCAGGGCCATTTCCACTATGCAGCGGAATGTCTTCACTGAGGCCAGCACCATATGTTGCTCCAGGCTACCTGACACCTCCAGCCTGTTGGGTTGTAGCCCTGTGGATTCGCATCTCTCTGTGGGTTCAGGACTTGTTCGCTTTCACAGGCCTGTCTCTGCTCCTGGGTCTCTCTCTAACAAGCAGTGCAGCTTGGGTAAGTGACTTCAGCTGTGGGGCCTCAATTTTCTTATCCATGCATGAAAGGGACTCTGAGGACCCTTTCATAGCATCAGTTGTGACAGTCTGAGACTGCAGCCTTCTAACTCCTCTTAGCACAAATCTTAGGAGCTGTAACCCTGGCCTGAATGCAGACTGAACCGGGTGGAGCTGAGCTTCACTCCGATATGCCATTGAAAGGACTTGCCTTGTCCGGCAATCCCACTCTGGGTATATACCCAAAAGAACTGAAAGCAGGGTCTCCTACAGATATTTACGTGTCCACGTTCATAGCAGCATTATTCACAATAGCCAAAGATGGAAGCAACCCAAATATTGGTCAATGGATGAATGGATAAACACAATCACTCCAAAATTGAGTGGCTTAAGACAATAATAATCATTTATTATCTCTGAGAGTTTCTGTGAGTCAGGAATTCAGACAAGGCACAGAGGGGACATGCTGTCTTGCTCTGCCATATCTGAGCCCTCAGCTGGGAGACTTGAAGCTTGGAAGCTGGAATCGAGCGAAGGATCTTTTATCTGCAAGTGGCCGCTCCATATGGCTTGGGCTTCCTCACAACATAGTGGTCAAGGGCAAGTGGAAGGAGACAGAGAGAGAGGGAGGAAGGAAAGACAAGTAGAAGCTATATAGGGGCCAGCCTGGTTGCAGAGCGGTTAAGTTTGCATGCTCCACTATGGCGGCCTGGGTTTTGCGGGTTCTGATCCTGGACCCCGACCTATAGAAGGCTCATCAAGCTATACTGTGGCAGCATCCCACATACAAAATAGAGGAAGATTGGCACAGATGTTAGCTCAGTGCCAATCTTCCTCCCCAGAAAAAAAAAGCAAAAGAGCTATATTTGCTTTATATGACCCACCCTCAGAAATTCTGTGCTATGGCTTTTGCTGCCTTTTATGACTGGGAAGTTCACACAAATAGAAAATGTGGGCACCACCCCTCTATTGCTTCCCTTAGACAAGTGGAGTAAAACAGATCTGGATTTGAATCCTGACTCAGTCACTTATTAGCTGTGTGAACTTGGGTGAGTTGGCTATTGCTCTTTTCGTGGTAAAAATCCAGTGTTTTAGGTATTAGAATCTATCTTTTACAGCTAAGAAAACTGAGGCTTAAAGAACTGCGTGCTCCATCGCTGGAAGGACATCTCTGGTTACAAAGCATTTGGACACATACCTCACCTGACATTCACAGTCTCCCTGGGTGATGTCACTGCTTTCTTCCCTGGGCCAAACAACTGAATGAGAAACACAATTTCAGCTAAATGACTCACTTGCATGGCCAAGGGTGACGTGACAGAGTGGACTAATAGCCAGCTCTACACCATCTCCCAGCAATAGGATTATACAAACACACCTTTGCTATGTAACTTCTCAGGGCCCTCCCACTTTGGGCGGGGTGTGCTTCCCTCCCCAGCTCTGGGCTGAGTCTCATGACTTGCTTTGGCCACGGGGATGTCGGCAGATCTGCACAGTGCAGAGGCTTGGAATGCACTTTCCCACTGGGGCTTGATCTCTTGCACTTCCACCATCGCTAAAAGACCTAAATGCCTGGTCTAGCCAGGCAGTGCCAGGAGGAGGAAGAGAGCTACGTGGAGCAGAGATGGATGGCCCAAGGGAGCCCAGACTAGGTCAGCCGTGTGCCCAAACTGCAAACACACTCTGAGTGTGTTCTGGTCCTCACCCCAGAGTCATTTCCCCAGAGAGGGAAAAATCTGCCTAGGGGCTAAATGCAAAATAAGGAAACTTTGTCTTGGCATTTTCTGAATCCCACCTCCATCCCTGCTTTCCATACCTGCCCCTATATGACCTGTCCCCACCTCCACCAGGAGCCCAAAGCCTTTATGAGACCCTGATTCTCAAAAGCTCCCTACTGCTCTCTGCAGATGACCCCATGAGATGAATCAGCCTGTCATATTACAGTCTACACAAATGTCAAATAAAAATCTCAGAGCTCTTCAACCAGCCATGCAAGTAATCTCGAGAAATCCATTCAGGCAAATGGATAAAGCACACTGAAATCCAGAGACACACCAGGTTTCATATATTTTCTAAAACACTTCTTAGAGATAATTTAGGTGGAATAGCTATGTAGCTATGTGTAAGGGCAGCTGTGCAGGTTTGGGGATGAGGAGCATTTCGATGTTTAAAGCTATGGCTGTAAAGTTTTTCTTACGGAGGACACAACGCATGCTGCTGTGCTTTAGAAGAACATATATGTCAATGGCTAGTTGCTAGCAGAAGTGCCCTTAATTCACACTTTTAATTAAACATTACCAGAATTTTTCATCCAACTCTAACTCAGCCACTGAATGTTTGTGTGTGTAAACCCTGTGTTCGTGTGTGTGTGTGTCTGTGTGTGTGTGTCTTCATGGCTGTCTTCATCCATACCTATTCTCCCTTACTCTCTGTTCACAATCTCAGAGTTGGATTCAGAAATTGAACCCTAGAAACAATGCCTCTTCTACAGAGCGTCCCCTGGAATGTAAGCTCATTAAGGAAGGTGTCATCTTTTTTATCTTTGCATTCCCAGAATGTAGCATCCTGCCTCGGATATAGTAGGTGGTCAAAAGAAGATTTGTTGAACAAATAAAAGAGAGAATGAATGAATGCATGAATGAATAGGATGATCATCAGGCCTTTCCTTGATACCTCTAATGACAGGAGAAATTCACTATTTTGAGAGACAGCTTGCTCTCCTAGTTAGGTTTTCACTCACAGATTAAAGTCCCTGGAAGGACTATCCTATCAAAAATGGCCAGGATTCGGGGCCAGCCTGGTGGCATAGTGGGTAAGCTCGTGTGTCCCACTTCAGCGGCCTGGGATTCGTGGGTTCAGATCCCAGGACTGGACCTACATATCGCTCGTCAAGTCACGCTGTGGTGGCTTCCCACATACAAAATAGAGGAGTATTGGCACAAATGTTGGCTCAGAGACAATCTTCCTCACACATACACACATAAAAATGGCCAGAATTCTTGGCTGTATTTACATAAGGTGAATCTGAAGTAACCTCTTGGTGAATACCACTATGTCTCACGTTAGTCAGAAAAACTAATTTTCATTTCGATTAAGCTAACCATTATTGAAATACCTACTGTGTGCCTGGCAAGATGAGAGGGGAGACTTTAATGCTGGAGAGATCTTTGTTCATTCATTAACTTACTGAATATTTATTGCTCCTACAATGACCAAGCACTGTGCAGAAGAGAAATGGTCTTTGTCTTCATGGAAATTGCAATTTAATGGGGAAGCTATTCATTTAACTTGCATTTATTGGGCACCTTCTCTGTGTCAGGCACTTCTTATAGGTGCTGGGAATAGACTAGGGAATAAATCAGACCAAAATCGTGCTGTCACGATGTTTATATTCTAGTGGGGCACACAGACTACACCTAAGATAAACAAGGAACGTATGTATTGCATTAGATAGAGATAAATGCTAAGAAAAAAAAATAAAGCAAGTGTATTAGTTTCCTACTGTTGTCGTAACAAAATGATGCAAATGTAGTGGTGTGAACAACATACGTTTATTATCTTATAGCTCTGGAGGTCACAAGTCAGACATAGGTCAATAAGGCTGTGCTCCTTCTGGAACTTCTCAGAGAGAAACCATTTTCTTGCTTTTTCCAACTTCTAGAGGCCACCTACGTTCTGTGGCTCATGGCCCCCCCTTCCTCCATCTTCAAAGCCAGCAGTGTAGCATCTTCCAACCTCTCTCTCTGTCTGACCTCTGCATCTGTCCTCTCACCTCCTTCTCTGACTCTGACCCTGCTGCCTCCCTCTTACAAGGACTCTTGTGGTTGCATTGGACCTACCCAGACAACGCAGGATCATCTTCTCCTCTCAACATCCTTCATAATCACCTCTGCAAAGCTCCTTTGCCATGTAAGGTAAATATTTATAGGTTTCAGGATTAGGATGTGGGCATCTTTGGGGGCCATTATTCTTCCTGCCACAGCAAGGAAGCGAGCCATGAAGCGCTGGTAAAGAGGGATGCCATTTTAGATGGGATGTCAGAGAAGACCTCCTTCTCTGGAAATAACATGGAGTAAATATGTGAAGGGAGTGATGGAACTGGTGAAGTTTCTGGGGGGAGAACATTCTTGACAGAGGAAAGGCCAAGTGTAAAAACCTGAGGGGGAGTGTGCCTGGTATATGGAAGGAACAACACGGGGGCCAGACAGTGTGGCGAGAGAGGGGAGAACAGGCCAGAATAGAGATGTTGAGGCAGGAGAGCGGCCAGGGAGCTGTGGGGACAATCCCTCATCGGTCTCTTGCACTTCTGCATATCTGCGGGCAGAGGCATGCACTGCCTTTGTTCTGAACCATCTTTTCAAGAACCCTTGTAGAGCAAACAGCCTTGGGAGATAGAGATGCTGTCTTCTGTCACAGTAAAGGGCAG
Source organism: Equus asinus (assembly GCF_041296235.1). Classification (NCBI taxonomy): domain Eukaryota; kingdom Metazoa; phylum Chordata; class Mammalia; order Perissodactyla; family Equidae; genus Equus; species Equus asinus. The sequence continues at coordinate 6,149,490 of NC_091808.1, read as the reverse complement.
ACATGTCTATGATAACAAAGATTGTGTCTCCCTTTTGAGAGAAAGGCAGATGTGCTTACTGCCCATATGAAAGATTGGGGTTCTTTAAGCTCAGGGCTCCTCTCCTAAAGGGGAACTCACTATGTGTGCATCTGGCCTTCTTGGTCCTGTGGGAACTGGGGCTCAGTGAACCAGCCCATGAAAATGCCGATACTCTAGCCGCTGCTATTGCTATGAATAATCGAAGTCCATTGTTTCTGACCCAGGAGTCTTGTGTCTTCTGTCAGCATCCACGAAATTGCAGCAGACTAACTTGTTAGCTTACAAGCAGGGGGAAGCTCAGAGGCTGCACAGGTCTTGATAGCAGCTAGTGCCTACAGGGCTTCAGAGGCCAGAGTAAGCAGTTGGATTTTACTCTGAGTGGATGGGAGTCATGGGAGGGTTTTGAGCAGAGCCGTGACATGATCTAACTTAGGTTTTGTTTCTTTTTTTTTTTTGAGGAAGATTAGCCCTGAGCTAACATGTGCTGCCTATCCTCCCCTGTTTGCTGAGGAAGACTGGCCCTGAGCTAACATCAGTGCCCACATTCCTCTACTTTATATGTGGGATGCCTGCCACAGCATGGCTTGACAAGCTGTGCATATGTCTGCAGCCAGGATCCAAACTGGCGAACCCTGGGGCGCCAAAGCTGACCGTGTGCATGTAACTGCTGCTCCACCAGGCTGGCCCTGCTAACTCAGGTTTTGCAAGGTTCACTGGAGCTGCCCTATTGTGAATAGACTGTAAGGGCACATGGTAAGAAGCAGAAAGATCAATTACCTAGCAATAACCCAGAGGCAAGAGGCCAGCCTCGTGGTGTAGCAGTTAAGTTCACGTGCTCCACTTATTTGGCCCAGGGTTTGTGGGCCTGGATCCTGGACATGGACCTACACACCGCTCATCAAGCCATGCTGTGATGGCATCCCACATTCAAAATAGAGGACGATTGGCACAGATGTTAGCTCAGGGCCAATCTTCCTCACCAAAAAAAAAAAAAAAAAAAACCCACACACAAAAAAACCAGAGCAAGAATCAGGACTTGAGCAGGGTGGAGGCAGTGGGGTGGTGTGATGTGGTGGGATTCTGGATCTTTTGGAGGTTGAGCTGACACTATTTGAGGTGTGAGAGAAAGAGAGTCAACAAGGATGGCACCAAGTTGTCAGCCTGAGCAAAGAGAGTCCTGAAGTGGCCCATAACTAGGATGGAGAAGATTTCAGGAAGAGCAGGAGGAGGGGACAGCAAGAGTTCATCTTGAGACATGTTGAATTAAATTGCCAGTGGGCATCCAAGAGATGTCAAGGAGGCAGATGGATATGAATTTATTTTTCAGGGGTGAGGTCTTAGCTGGAGATGGGAATTTGAGGTTCATTAACTTTTATATGATATTCAAAGCCAAACAACAGAGAGGGGCTGGCCACTGGTATAGTGGTTAACTTTGCACGTTCTGCTTCAGTGGCCCGGTGTTCACTGGTTCGGATCCCAGGTGTGCACCTATGAACCGCTTGTCAAGCCATGCTGTGTCAGGCATCCCACATATAAAGTAGAGGAAGATGGGCACGGATGCTAGCTCAGGGCCAACCTTCCTCAGCAAAAAAAGAGGAGGATTGGTGGCAGATGTTAGCTCACAGCTAATCTTCCTCAAAAAAAAAAAATAAAAAAGAAAAGAAAAGCCAAAGACAGACAGAGATCGCTGCATACGGAAAAGAGAAGACGCCCAAAGATGAGCCCCCAGGGCCTTCCATATTTAAGAGGATATAGAAATAAGAACGAATTGCAAAAGGGACTGAGCAGCCAGGAGGGTAGTAGGAAAACGTGGTGAGCACATTATCCCAGCCAGGAGAAGAGAGGTTTCAAGGAGGGAGAGTGAGCGATGAGTGCTGACAGTTTAAGTAAAATGAGGCCACACGCTGGCATCCCAGGTATTACAATCTCATGTACATGTACAGCCAGAGGCATTTCCTGGATGGAGAACGAACTCTGCATAAGTGTGTCAGGGGCCCTGCTGGGACTGAGGGACGGGAAGGAGGGCGTGAGTGAAGGCCTAGAATGCTGAAGATGGTTGGCAGATTTGTCTGGGCAATTGTGGGTCCGGAGGGTGTAACCCAACGAGGCTGGATACCAGGATGCGCGAGCCACACGCAGGCTGCATGGGAACCAGGTCAAGGCTCCGCTGGCTTTGATCAGGGATGCTAGGGTAGCGGACTTTTGTTTCCAAAAAACCACTCTCATGGGTCGGGGCAGGGACTCGGCCGGTGAGCACAAACCAGGCCCTGTGGGGCCCCCGATGGGCCCTGGTGCTCCGCGCATCTGCAACAATCCCATTTGCCTCAAACCTGCGGGACGAGCCCTCTGCGCTCTGGACCGCTGCTGCAGTGCGGTCCAGCTCCGCGGGGTCCCCAGGGCTGAGATCACGTGGGGACTGGGGTAGGGGGTGGACGCGCAAGGGGCTGGGGACCCACGCGGAGCAGGCGGCGGCGCTCAGGAAGCTGCAGCTTGAGATCCCTATCTCAATTTTTTTTTTTTTTTAAAGGGAAAGGATGCCTCGGAAGCCTCCGTGGTATTTCATCGCGCCTTGCATAGCCACCGTGCAAACTTCGGTTCACCCGCGGAGTGTGCCACCCACGCCCCCACGGCCACGGAGGCTCTTTGCCTTTGGGAAGAAATTTCGTCTATTAAAACAGGCACTCACGTCACTTTAGGAAAAGGAGGCAGAAAGTTAAAAAATGGGACGGGGGAGCCAACAAAGTGCGGTCTGGGGATGCTGGCGAGTCGCAGAGGCTGCTGGAGCCAGCAGCTCGGAAATAAACAAAAACGCGCACCGCCTCCCGGGTCCCAGGGCGCGGGGCAGCGCAGGGGCCGGCGGACAGGGCCGGGGCGGGAGCCGGGCCGCGCCGGAGGTCGGAGGCGGGATGGCCCGGCGTCCTCGTCCCCCGGGCCCCGGCCGCGCGCCTGGCACCCAGCGCCGCGCGCTCCTCCTCCCGCGGTCCCGGCGGGGCGCGGATGCGGCGCGGCGCGGCGCGGACTACAAGTCCCAGGAAGCCCAGAGGCAGGCGCGGGGCGGAGCCTGGCGCAATTCCCCGGGATCCGGCGCGCTGGGAAGCGCCGCGGAGGACGCAGCGGCGGCCGGAGGGCGGCGAGTGCGCGGGCGGGCGGGGCGCGGGCGGAGGCGGGGCCGACGTGGGCCGGAGCCCTGCGTGCCAGGGAGGGGGCCGGCCGGGCGGGCGGCGCTCGGAGCGGGCTGCGCGTCTCGCACGGTGCCTGCGGCTCGGTCCCGGCTCGGCGGGCGGCGCGCGGCGGCTCGGCGCGGGGGCCTCGGCGCGCTGGGCGGCGCAGCACGCAGCGCGCGGACCCTCGCCGCGGCCGGGCGCCCGGAGCGGCGCGGCACTGCCCGGGGGCCGGCCCTCGGCCCCGGCGCTCGGAGCGCGGCGGCTGCCTGGGCTTTAATGGCTGCTCGGCGGGGCAGCGCCTAGGGCTGGAAGGCGGCTGCGGCGCAGGAAGGCGCCCGAGCGAGCCTCCTCCGGGCCGGCCGCGCCCGCCGCGGCGCGCTCCATGGGGGCGCGCTGACCCGGGCGCCGGGGCCCGCTCGCTCGCCGGCCGCGCGTCCCGGCCATGAACTGAGTCCCCGCGCCTGCTCCGCCCGCTCCTTTCTTCTCGCGCGTCCTCCGCCCGCCGCCGGCGGGCCCGGCTCCCCAGGGGCTGCGGCGCCCCGGGCTCGGCGGCCCGCGGGCCCCGGGGCGCGGGGCGGCGGCGGCGGCGGGGGGCGCGCGGCTCCGGGCGCGGCGCCTGCACCATGAACTACCAGCAGCAGCTGGCCAACTCGGCTGCCATCCGGGCCGAGATCCAGCGCTTCGAGTCGGTCCACCCCAACATCTACTCCATCTATGAGCTGCTGGAGCGCGTGGAGGAGCCGGTGCTGCAGAACCAGATCCGGGAGCACGTCATCGCCATCGAAGGTGAGGGCCGGGCCACCGCGGGGCTTCTGGAAAGCTCGGGGGAGCGGGCGCCCCCGGCGCGGCGGGGTGTGCGCGCGCGTGTGAGTGTGCGTGCTTGTGTACACACGCGCCGGCCCTTGGCACGCGGCTGCCCCGCCGCGTGAGCACTGCGGTGCTTCTTGACTCTGCAGGGCCGGGCGAGAGCCGAGGGGGAGGCCGAGGGCCGGGCGAGCGCGCCGCGGGCTCTGCCGGGGAAGGTGGACCGTCAGCGTTAATTCCAGAATGGGCAGTAGAGTGTCTCCTGTGAGAAAGTGGTTCGATGAGGCTGTGTCCTGGGCAGTTCGAGGGACCCGGCCCAGCTGATACCGGGGACCAGCTGGAAGGATTGGCGGCCACCGGGCCGTGACAGGTTACCAGGCCAGGGCCGAGCGTCTTGCTGGACTTTGAAGACGTGTTTTGAGAGGTGCTGCTGCTGGGGATGAGGCTCTGGACAGCATGTTTAGGCGGAGCAGGCCGTCCCCCTTCACGTCTTTGCCAAATTCAGGGGCACAGTGGAAGCAGCTGTACTGAGCCCACGCAGAGAGCCAGCCCCGCTGAGGGCGGCATCCTGTCCAGGTGCAGGTCCACCTGCCTTGTGCAAAGGCTGGCCTCCATAGAGTATTTTCTACCAAAAGTCCCGGGCCAAGTTAGAAGAACCACCCTAGCAGGAGGGCAGGGGGTCCCACAGCCTCAGGGTCTCACTTTCACATCCCTGGAGGCCACCCCCCGTCCTGCATGTGAGGCAAGGCTCTGACCCCCCCGGACAGGTGCAGCAGAGTTCTCCTTTCCTGGGCCTGTGGTCTCTCGGGGTTATCAGTGGCTCTTGTTCCTGTGCTCCTAGGCTTCTGGATTGTCTCTGTTTGGTCCTGCCCAGATTCACCTGGGGCACCAGGCAGGATGTAAATGTACAATATGGAGTTATACCCCAGCCTCCGTCAATGCAGTCTTTCCCCTCACATCGCTGTTGGCCAGTGATGGCAAAAGGCTTGTAGGGTGGGTTGCCTGTAATATGGAACTGTCCTAAGCGAAGACCAGTAGGGCCGCTGTTGAGGAACAATGAGAACGTTCCAAGGCTTGGCAGTGTCCAAAATCCCGGCTGCGGGCAGTCGCCCAACTACCCCCATCTGTGAGTGGGGGCGCCTCGGTCACTGGAGGGCTTTGCTTTGGCCCTTGAAGTCTGAATTGCTAACCCCAGAGTGCCTTGGTTTGACGCTTGGCCGGTGAGATGGAGAAGGTGGGTGTTGTGGTGCTGATCCTCTTGGCATTTGGCAGCTCCATGGACTTGAACAGTGTCCCGGCTAGACTGCTGATTGGCTGGCTGTACCCACAGGGGACTTGCTGATTCCCAGAGAGTATCCGAGCTGTGCTCCAGCTTTACGTGGGGCCTGGCTCTCAGTGCACCTGGCTGCCTTGTTGGCAATTTAAGGTGCTTCCAGATTCCTCGAGAGGCACAGGCTGCAGTGTGCCTCTGACGAGACTTATGGGAGGCCGTGGACCTGCACACATCTGCTGCTGCCAGGGTGATGTTGCAGAAATGGTCCTCCAGCACCTGAGCTCTGGTCCCATTGCCATCAAAGTGGAAGGGCCCAGTGCCTGTTTCACTTGTCTCTTTCCAGCTCTCAGGCAGCATCCTCAGAAGTCTGATGAAACACTTTGAAACCCGGTGCCCAAGTATTCAGCGCAGCTGGCTGAGAGCACCTTGTCACTGTGGACATTCCTCTAGCTGAGTGTGATTCACGACGCCTCCTTTTCATTTCCCGTTCTTGAAGCTGAGCTCTGGGGTCTCAAGCACTTTCAGCAAAGCAGTTTGACTTTCTAGCAAGAGGATGTGTTTTTGTGTTTCTTTTCTTAAAAAAAATACTGTGTGAGTCCTAGATGATGGTTTTTGGTAGCTTGATGCCTGCCTTTATGATGCGAGACTTCACACCCCTTCTTGGCTGGAATCCTTATCATTTTTAAGAAGACTCAGAATCAGTGAATGAATCCTGTTTGGGGCTTTGATGATGCTGTTATTTTTCTGTTAGAAAAAGGAGCGTCTATCTTGTGTCAGGGCTGTTGTTAATTTAATAAGGCTTAAGAACCATTCAAATATGCTTCTGTTCTTTGCATTATTATCAACAATGATACCACCTTTCATTTGTGTAAAACTTTAGCTAAGATACTCTTGCATTCATCATCTCATTGTGTGGCTGTACCAACCCCGGGAGAGAATGTGGGCCAGCTTCAATATCCTCGTTTTATAGAGGATGGAGGCTCAGGGAGGGTTATTGACCTCTTGAACGTTTGACTGAGGTCATTCAAAGTCTGGTCTGAACCAACAGATGGTTTGAATAGAGAGCCCAGGTCTGCAGCCTCCCCAAGAACCTTACGCTGCCCCTTCTAATGAAACCTAAGTTCATTTGTTAGAATGAAATGTTCTCCCACTCTGTGCCAGTTTGAAGATATGGTTGTGATTTATGTCTACATCATTGATATTTTGGACATGGAGAGGATTGCTCAGTCGTGGCAGGACGACATTTTTCCTGTGAGAAGAGACCTCTGCAGAAACAGTTTTGTGCAGTTGTGTAGGGTGTGGGTTATTCACACGTACTGAACCAGAGAGCATTGCCCTGGGGTCCGGAGACTGAAGATGCGTTTGGAGGAACCCAGTGCGATAACTGAGTGTGCCCCCGGAGCATCACAGTAACCCCAAGAAACGTGCGTGGATCTGCTCCTGCCTAGGAACCTTGGAGCTTAGGATGGTCCAGCGGCAAAGTGTCAATCTTCATGAATTTTAAATATCATCATTTCCAATCAGGACAAGTATATGCACATCGTAGTCAATAGTTTAAAAATCGCTCGTTCCACCAAACAGAGAAAACTGCATTTTGGAGGATGTCTAGCTAGACATTTTTTCCCGCCTCTGTGTGTGCATACACAGAACTGGAGTCATACTTACAAGCTTCTTGATCAGCATAGTGTGAGCATTTTTCAGTGTTATGAAGAACTTTTAAGATGCGATTTCTCATGTTGGCATAATATTCTAGCATTTGGCTGTACCATAATTTACTTAAAATTTCCCTGTTTTCTGGCGTCTTCAGGAATTTTTGCTGTTAGAGTGGGGAGTGGCCTTGTCAAAGGGAAGGCTGTTTTGGCAAATGTTCATTTCAGGGTGATTCAGATTGGGGTCAGGATTGAAAAAAGCTCTTAATGATGGATTGAATCTGATGTATTTTAGTTGAAAGAGCTCACCAAGATTCCCAAATAAGAATGGGTCTGTGGCCCTATTTGGAGGCATGGGAAATGTGATTTTGGTCTGTCTTGCTTTAGAACATTACCTTGCCAAAAAAAAAAAGGGTGTTTTTTCCCCCAAATCTTTATTTTAGACTTTGAGAGATTTATTTTTTCCCTCCAAATCGGTGGCGTTTATGGAAACATTGCCGATCATTTTCAGATTCACCTGATCAGATTTCTGGGGTGTCCCACAGGGCTGTGCCATGCTGTGAATTGCAGCCCTATTGCGCGGGTGTTCTCCGTGCCCAGAGATGAGCCTGCAGCCTGCGTGCCCCTAGCGTCAACAGTTTGTTTTCGGTTTTCCCCATCTGATTCTCCTTTAAGAAGTCTGTCCGGGGTTGACCGGTTGAGGTAAATGAGTCAGCTGCCTTTCTCATTAAATAAAGCTTGTTCTTCTTTTAAGGATAAAGCCTCTATTAGCAACTGCACGTTGTAATTCAGCCTGCCAGCTGCCGAACTGTGATGTGAAAGAGAACCCAGCCAGCTCATTCATCTGGCAGTGGTGGGGCCCCCAACCAGCATTTGTGCCTCCACCTGCACCAGGCAGCAGATCGGGAGAACCAAGTTCCCCACTGACCCCACCGGTGGTTGGTGTGTCTTCCTCTGAGGGTTCGGGAGAGGTCCCAATGGTCTGTCCTTGGCGGGAGTAGTCTGCCAGGATTCCTGGTAAGGGCACTTTCACAGGAGCATTCCAGGGCTGGGCCCTGGCATTTGGGGCCCCTGGGAAGATGGGGCAGGGAATCCACTTAATCCCATGAGACAGCTGCTTTGTGGAGTGTCTGTGTACAGCAGATTGCCAAGTGCTGACCCTGTATCATCTTGATGTATCCTGTGGCAGTCCCATGACATAGATGCCACCTCTGAGACCCAGAAAGTGTAGGACACTTGCCCGAGAGAGGGGATGTGGGCTGATCCGACCTCAGCACCGGCTCTGTACCTCCTTATGAGATAGAAACCCAGCTCCTGATTATTCATAGTCCCACAAGCCATATGTGCAAACCATCCCAAGAGTGTGTTCCCGCTACAGAGGTGTCAAGCATTTGAGACTGCTACAAATAGCCCAAAGTATCACGTCCTCTGTCAAGTGGCTTACCATGGCAAAACTTTTGTAAGAGCTGATTTTCATTGGGAAATTTATTTGATCTGGTGTTTTAAGTGTAGGTGTTTAGGGAACAAATTTCTTCTTCCTGCCGTGGACGAGCATAATTTTTCTTTGCCACTATTGACTATATTTGTAATATTTAAAATTTCATCCAAGGTTGCAGGTATGGGGCCTTTTAGTTATTGATGTAAATACTGTAGTCTCCTCCTTAAAAAGAATTCTCAGTTGGCTATTTGTTGCTTCCAGTTAAATTTCATGCCTTACTGGCATCCGACTCCTCCCGGTCCAGGCGTCCCTTCCCATCTGGCTGATGCCATCGTCTTTCCCTGCCTCTCCCAGGCACAGATGGGGTCTCCTGCACTGTGCCCCCAGCTCTGTTCTCTTGTCTTCCTCCACCACTCCAGCCTGAAAGACTGGGAGCCCTTTGAGGGCAGAAATCGGGTCGTGTTCGTTTTTCCTCTCCTCAGTGATCCAGCGTGTCATGTCTGGTCCTTGGAGGATGTCCAGGAATTGTTTGTTGATTGTTGACTTGCTGGAGGGGCTGGCATTTTCTCCGGAGCTTGGGTCCTTTTGCTGCTCGTTGGTAATATAAATAGTGTTTATCCTCCGGCAGAAGTGAGGGTGTGTTGAAACTTGTCGTGAGAGCACAGGTGTTAGAACTGGGCACCTTTTGGATCTGGTGGGTTAGCCTGGGTGGCAACTAAATGCCATGTGGCGTTTGGGGTGGAAATGAGATTTTTTTCTAGTGGATGTAGGGGAAGAAGAAGATCTGCTTGCTGAATCCTGGCAACTTTTCCAGCCTGGCTGTCTGCAAGAGGTTGGTGTTTCTTTATGTCCGGTGTAAGTGGATTTCAGACATAGAATAATATCATTGACAGGGACCAATGAGTGACAGCTAGGTGACTGACATAACGTAGTCTCTTCATTCTAACATTGAAGACCGTGCTTCTCAAACTTGAGTACACAATCAAATCTCTTGGCAGGCTTGGGAAAACAGATTGCTGGCCTCCACCCCCAGAGCTTCTAGTTCTGTAGATCTGGAGCGAGCCTGAGAATGTGCTTTTCTAACAGGTTTCCAGAGGATGCTGATGCTGCTGGTCCGGGGACCACACTTTGAGAAGCATCGCTGTGAAGGGCAGGGTCTTCTCTGGGCCAGCCCTCCCATGCTCGTTCTTCCAGGCAGTGCTCCAGTCAGTGAGAGGTCTTCCTCTCATCTTTCCCTGCAGGTTATGGGGGAGGCCAGCAGCCCAGGGAGTTGCTGAGGGGTGACACAGCTTAAACACAGCGGGAGGAGAGATTTAAATCCGGGTCCAAATGAGTTCAAGTCCATGTTCGCTCTACTCCCATGGTCCTGAGTACCCTGTGAGGGAAGTGGTCAGGTGGGGGATGGACATCGCCAAGGCGGTCCCTAGGGAGGTAGGACCAGCTGATGTCCCATTCCCTTTTAAGTCCTGGTCTGTGGTTCTGTGGACTTCCCTTCCTGTCTTTTGTTGATTTTCAGCATCCTCTCCTATATATTTAGATGTGGTTCTTCAATATTCACTTGTTATGATAATTGGGCAGATAATACGTTTTGTTACCGCTGTTTCAGAGCTAAAAGAGCATTTCTGTGAAAGGAGAGATATATGTTATTAACAGCTTACAAGGCCTGTTGCGGGGAGTGAGGGGGGTGCCTGGAGGAAGTGACTCAGGAGGGAGAACCCGCTACAGCAGCTGCAGGAACCTTCAAAACAAAACCTGTGGCCCTGTTATTGCCACCTCTGTCTTTTGCCCAAACCAGACTTTTTATTTTGTTAAGACTAAAATCCCTTATTTTGCATCCTTCTCTTTTCCTGTGTACCCTGCAGGTGTTTATAGTTCGTGAGTCTCACTCTGGCTTGTTTTAACTACTGATTTGGTCTTTTCTCAGATTTCTCAACATTCAGTCAAACCCGGGTCCCGTGCTCCCACCCCCTTCCCCAACGCTCCGGATGCTTTGAGTCCTTTGCTTAAGTGATTGAGTTGGGCAAATCGGATCAAGCTTAGTTATTTTTAAAATCCAGGGTTCGGGGTTCTGATCTGCTGCTTAGCTCCATAATTCTTTCCCTTGGTGCAGTACCTCTCTCTGAGAGGCGGAATCCACTCTGCAGAAGGGACTCTAATCTCTACAGCATCTGTTACTGTTGCGAGGGGTCTGAGTGCGCACGCGCCTTCGTGCCCCCAGCCAGCCCCATCCTTCTGGGAGCCCTGGGCCTCAGAGGGGCTGAGAGGGGTTTTTGGTTCCCGTTTCCTAGTGTGAGAAGCCTGCACACTGGGCTGTGTGTGGAATGACTTTCCCAAGATGCACTGATGACCCTTCCAGGGGCTGGGCTGGCGTTGTAGTTTGGGTCCAGCCCCTCCATCTCCCTGTGCTCCCCACTCACAGCGAACCGAGGCCAGAAGTGGGTGTCTTGGCTCCGGAGGGAAGCAGAGCAAATACCACCCCCGCCAGAAGAGGTTGTTAAGGGACCCTTTGAATATACCAGCCAAATAGTTTGTCTGTGTGCGAGGTCAGGACATTTTCCATAAAGAGCAGACTAAATATAGACTCAAGGGTGGGGACCAGGGCCCGAGAGGGGGCTGTCATCGCTCTGATATTGTTTCTTCCACTGGTGATGAGAACTCGCCACCAGCCCGGAACAGGTGGCCACCCCGAGCTCTCTGGGAACAGATTGGTGTTTTTGTTTAACCGGGGGCTCATTTGCAAATTTCACACTTCTCCCGCTGTTTGATGGGGATTGTCTTTTTTTGGGCTGCCGTGTTGGAGTATTTGTACCGTGTTTCTACACAAGCAACTGTCTAATCTTTAAAACTGCTCACGCCGTCTGGTTGTCATTAGCATCATGGTTAGAAGCTGCTTTTTTTTTTTAAAGGGTGGGAAACACTTCTCACGGTTCTGAGAGAAGAATTCCAAATAATGACCAGCCATGTTCACCAGCGATTTATGAATGTCAACATTCAGCAAGCTCTAGCAAATAGAAGCATGTTGATTTCCAGCTTAAGACGTGGGCACGCGTAAGCTACTGTTACCATATTCTCAGAGAGAGAACAGTCTCAAAGAGAGAACAGTATCATTAGGAAATGAACTTTTAACTCAGTGAGTTTTACTTGATATGGACATACTAACCGTATTGAGGACACTTGAAAAGAAGGAATTAGAATTTTTTTTTTTAGTGAATGCCTACCACAAAACAAGACCCACTTTAGTTTTCTGAAAGAGTTTTTTCTTTGTGAGGGCAGATGGTGGCGTTCAGCAAGATTTGGTATTATAGATAAGTACTTGCTCGCTTTTGTAATGGAACAGAAATTGCTTTGGAGAGAGCAGCTTGCCCCAAACTTCTGCTGTTTATGTTTCCAGTGTCCTTTTCTGCGAGGGGCAGAATGGGCATACTTTCCAGGGAGGGTACTTCCGGAAGCCCGTCAGCCCACCCTTTGTTGTTGTTTTCGAAGATCTGGGTGCCGCTGTGAGCGGTAGTTCAGTCTTGTCCTGTTCCAACACAGCTCCTGTTATTTCAGGCTGCTGAACCTGCTCTCAGACACACACACACACACACACACACACACACACACACACAGAGACGCACACGAGCTTTGTTTCAGCTTTAGCTTCCACCCTCAGGCCTGGGTCTCTCATTTTCCACAGATGGTTATTTGGAGTTTGGAATTGAGACCCCTTCAAACTGCCTGAATGTCTTTAACTCTTTTTTTGACATGGAACTGAAATACGGAAAGATGCCCCTGTCAGAGGGAGGAAGTTTTCACAAACTGACCACCTGTGGGTAACCAGCATCTGGATCGAGAAAGAGAAGGTGGTCGGCAGAGGCGAGACTCGTCCGTAGTGTGTGTAGTTAGAGATGATTGCCTTCATCCATTCTACTGTTGGTAGGCATTTGGGTTGTTTCCTATTTGGGGCTGGTAGGAATAGCACCGCTGTGCACATTTACATCCATATCGTTTGGTGCCCGCGTGCCCCTGTTCCTGTAGGATGTGTGCTTGGGAGCTAAGTGCTCTGTCTTCTGTTACTCTTCTCCCTTGCTGGATACAGCTGATCCTGAAACCACTCCATCAGGCGGGTGGCCCCTATCTGGAGAGACTTTCGTTTGCTGTTCCAGGTTCGTTTCATGACACTCAGACTGTGCTTACCTGCTGCCTCCCTCCTTTGCTTTTCATTCTTTCCACTCTTTGTACATAAAAAAAAAATTTAAGTGGCTAATACATTTCCAGCTGGATTTGGACTGTCCTGGGTTGGAGATAGCCTTTGGGTCCGTGTTGCTGTTTGAAGGGAAACTCATTTGCTGAACGGTGCTGTGGTTACGTATTAGCACTCTTCAGTTTCAGTTGTTTGTAGCAATTATGTGGAAGACACAAAAGAAAAAAAGAAAGGCTCAGTGTTGCCAACTCTCTGCTGTTCTCAAGGGGTTATTTTCTTTGTTTGTTCTGTTGTGTCCCGGGAGCTGCCCATCCCTGCTGGCAAAGGCCACGCTAACCAAGACCTAAACCGGGAAGCTTATTAGGACCCAATGGCTGTGGATCGAGGGGTGTGTGCGGCTCGGGGGTGTGTGTGCGTGTGTGAACTTCTCCAGCAGCTTAACAAACGCAAATATTTATTTTGAGGGATGGGGGTGGGAGGGTCACGTTTATCCTCACTTTGTTGAGTGTAGGAAGTGGCTAATGTGAGAATCAATGGGCAAGATTTTATCAAGCAGCAACAATGGGCCAGGCGCAGTTTTTGTCTCTCCGGGTATGCAGATGTGTGGGACATGAGCCCCTCTCCCAGCGCGCCTCAGATCCAGCCCAGGGGGCCACAGCAATACCTGCTGAGATAACCAGCCATACGAGGCAGTGTGGCTGCCTCGGGGAGGGGGTTCTGTGGAGAGCATGAACTCAACCGGACCTGGAAGCTGGGTAGCATCCGGCAGTCCATGGAGGACCTTTCAGGCTGGTGGACAGTGGGAGTGGAGCATCCGGAGCTGAATCTCTGCAGTGCGTGGAGAACTGGGGGTGAGAGGCCAGAATGATGGAGAAGAGTGCTGCTGGCCCTGGAGAGCAGGCTGGGAGCGCTTTCCTCGGGCAGCAGGAAACTATTGATTGCCGGTTTCCTTTTGTGGAGGGGAGCGCCGCTGTGATGCTCAGCTGTTGCCACAGAGGATAGAAGAGGCGATGACTTAGGGCTGGGGCGTGGCAGTGGGGAGGGGCAGGGTGGGTTCCAATCAGGGCTGTTGTGACGGAAGGTGGGAGCCTGGCTGGGGAGAGAGACAGAGGGGCCTTAGAGACACACGTGGATGTGCAGCCCCTAGGTTGCCTGTGCATCTTGGGATGGAGGGACCCGGGAGGAGGGCCTGAGATTTGATTCCTGGGAGCACAGGAGTGGGGGGCAAGTCTGGGGGATTCTACCTTTAGATGCCCGGAGGTTTGGGCAGGAGGCAAGTGCTCGGCCCCACAGGACGGTTACCCAGGATTTGTAGAGGAAGGCTCTGTCCCTGTGAGATGGGCTGGGTTGTGTGCATTCAGGAGTCACCCCTGTCTGTCAACAGGCTGAGAGTCAGGCATCCAGAATGCATTGCAGCCACTTCCTCCTGTGCAGATTCTTCACTGGGTGTCTGAGGCACAGTCTACGTCCGTCAGTCCCTTGGAAGTATGGCTGGTGTGCATCTCTCTCCAGGAGCTGGATCAGCCCGTATATGACACTGAGCTTCTGCTCGCAGGGCTTGGGCTGTGGTCCTGCCGGTCCGGACAGGTGATCTCTTGGCCACCTGTGCCTCTTTCAGAGCCGTGCGGAGCGTCTACCACGTGATGCTTGATGCATGTATCCATCTAGATTTGTCTGTCTGTCAGGTGTGTATATTTTTCACTTAATGGCTTTAATCCATAGTCTTGTAGAGTGGGTGCTGGGAGCACAAAGGTGAGCAGTACAAGGACAGGGCGTGTGCGTGCCGTGGGCCAGGTGTGTAAGGACCTAGGCGAGTAGAGGGTGCAGAGAACAGGCCCAGGGGCTCCCGGAGGAAGCCCTGTTTGAACGCCAGAAGATGGGCAGCTAATGACATTTGGGGGGGGGTCTTTGACAGATGCGTGTCATCTTGCCTCATCGAGCAGGAGGCCTTGGAAAACTGTCATCTCTGCCAAAAGAAACCCCGCTTATCTTCCCACAAAAAAGTCAGTTTCCAGTTCTTCACTTAGGAAAAATTCAGTTTTCCCGAGCTTTCTCAATCTGTACTTGCCTTTCTGGTCATTTTATGCTGGGAATAAAAAATGTGTATATCTCTTTCTGCCCGTAGTCTAAATCAGAGTTTTTTCCCCTCCAACTCCCAAAGCCCCAACCCTTTCCGAGATCTCCTGGCCAGGAGCACCCTGAGAGCAGTGCTCCGGCCGGGGGCAGTTGTGTTCTGTGCTTCTCCCCACAAGTCTTTAGGGCCCCACCTGGGTGGCGAGCGGCGTCTGGACTCCGTGGCAGTGCTGCTGTTTCTGAAAGTGGCTCAGGCTTCCAGACTTAGACTGCAGAGCCCGCGTTCCTTCTAGAATCCTAGCTTCTTCTGATGGAATGGAGTGGAATGGGAGATTTTTCAGTTTGCAGGTTGCCTGCCTGGGGCTCAGAGAATCGTGGCGTGGTGTGATCCTGTTGGTCTGGGAAGATGGGGCGCTCCTGCACTCCTTGAACGTGAACGTTGGGGCGCTTGGTGGAGAGCAGGGTGTGGTCGGCGAACGGCTCACCTGTTCAGCGGAGCCCTCACCCACCTGTGTGGACTTCGGCCCCTCCTGGGTCTGCCCTGGGGAAGGGGGCGTGCCGCTGGTCTAGGGTCTGGGAGTTGTGTGAGCAAGACGTTTTACTGCTAAAAGAGATGAAATTTGGTCGCAACTCGGGCAATCTCTTTTCGTCAACATTTTTTGATGAAAATTTTCAAACGTGTGGAGGAGTTGAAAGAATGTTCAGAGTGAGCTGGTGCATACCCATCGCCTTGACTTCCTGCTTGTTGATGTGCTGGGTATCTCTCCACCCAGTCCAGGGGATAATTTAAATAGCGTTTTCCATAGAATGCAGAGTTTTCCTAGGCTGGTCTGATTTTGGCTTGGAATCCAAAAGATTTCCGGAAAGAGTGGAGTCTGATTCCAGGGGGATTGTTGGCACAGCAGGGACGAGGTTTCGTTCAGGTGGATCGAGTGCGAGCGAGGCTGTCTCATTCTGCAGAGAAGTTGGTGTAACTTGTGCTTTGGAAGGGCAGCCTTTTTGCTGGGTTAATCTTGATACGGTTCAAACTTGAATGCAAAGGGAAACTTCGCATTGGACTCTGTCTTGAATTCCACATAAATTGAACTCTGATTTGACTTGTATGCTGAGTTGTGTGTTTGGGAGGGCAGCCCCTCTCTGGGCCTCGGTGGTTTTGGGGGTGGGGTGGCACAAAGTCTTCTGTGTCCCAGGACTTTGCTTTTAGGAGGGGCCAATGTATTGATATGGAACACAGGTATTTTCTTGTTGGAACATGTCACACAGGGACAGCTTCCTGGAAGCAGAGCGATGTCACGGAGGATCACAGCCTTGGTGACTTTATGTGGTCTGTGAGGGACAGATAACCCTAGCCTGGGGATCTGAGACAGGCTTCTGGCTCAGTGACTTCCCATGGGATCTTTGGGAAATGCATGTGTCCCTTCAGGTGTCAGTTTCAGATCCCAGAATCTATGGGATTGAACTTTGATCTCAAGGTTCTTCCTGACTCCGAAGTGGTTGCCACTGCCCCATCCATTGCTCCTCAGTCCCTGAACTCGGGACCAGTCTGACCAGTTCTGGTGGAGGCACAGTTGGGGAGAGAGGGGAGGAGAGGTCTTGATCAGTGAGGTGGGATTGCCCCCAGGGCATTGTGTTGAATTGTTGCACCACCACAGTTCTTCCCCCAGCAAACAGGCAGAGAGTACAATTCCATTTAGTAGAGTAATACCCCAAAAGGAAGGAAATATTGTATGCATGTGTGTAATCCATGTAGTACCTGGATGATCTGGCACTTGTGTGCCTTCTGTAACACGTGCACACGTGTTCAAGGCAGGAGTCTGCAGAAGGAACCTCCTCAGTGGTGATCTCCACAATATTCTGTTCCTCCAGACTTCCCCAGAGAGAGTAAAAAGCAGGTGTGAGACTCTGTCACCCTGGTGATGGTGTGTCATTGTCCTGATACTGAGCACGGGGTGAAAGCGACGGGTAGGGTTACGGAGTCTGTGTTGTTGTATGTGGGAGGTCTTAAGGCAGACTCTGGAAGTCTGACTCGGCTCTCAGTCACCTCTCCAGTTCTTGAGTTTTAGGGAGCAGGCTCCAAACTGGAGTCGTCTCGGGCTGAACTGGGAGCTGAATTCTGGTGGGATTCTCCTCTCTGCCATGTTAATCATAGAACCCGATTAGGCTGGAATTCTTGTCCCTAGACTGGGCCCCAAGGGGGCATGTCTTCTGGGTCGTCCTTGAGCCAGTGATGACCTCATCATGGGCTAATGATCCCCGGGCTCCTCCTCATTGACCCCCTGCAGCTGTCCCCACATCCTGCCCATAGCTGGCCTGTGACCACACAGCCTTTTTTTTGGGGGGGGGGGGGCGGGGTGGTGGCTACTGGATCAGCAGATTCCTTTCCCGTCATCTCTCGAAGTCTTCACCACAGTTCTCTGTTGCTGTGAGCATGTCATAGGGCGCATCTCCGGGACCCGCCCAGGTTACACTGGCCTGATGAACTGGACTCTTCTCCTCCCCTCTCATGGGACTTCAGGCCATCGTGGCTCACGGCCTTGCCTTTGCATCCATCCCAAATTTCCATTTAACTGAGCCTCAGCATCTGAAATCTCAAGCCAGACTCCGGGTGCGTTTTTTGTTTTGTTTTTAAATTTTTTATTTACTTGAGGCCACATTGGTTTATAACATCATGTAAATTTCAGGTGTACATTATTATATTTCAGCTTCTGGATAGACAGCATTCTGTTCACCACCAATAGTCTAGTTTTCATCCATTACCATGTGTATGTGTCCCTTTACCCCTTTCATCCTTCCCCCACTCCCTTCCCCTCTGGTAAGCACGAATCTATTCTCCATATCTATGGGTTTATTTATCTTCCACATATGAGTAAAATCATATGGTATTTATCTTTCTCTGTTTGACTTATTTTGCTTAACATAATACCCTCTGGGTCCATCCATGTTGTCGCAAATGGGACGATTTCATCCTTTTTTATGGCCGAGTAGTATTCCATTGTGTGTGTGTGTGTGTGTGTGTGTGTGTGTGTGTGTGTGTGTGTACACACTGCATCTTCTTTATCCATTCATCCATTGGTGGGCACTTGAGTTGCTTCCAAGTCTTGGCTATTGTGAATAATGCTGTAGTGAACATAGGGGTGCGTATATCTTTTCAAATTAGTGTTTTCAAGTTCTTTGGATAAATACCCAGCAGTGGGATAGCTGGATCATATGGTATTTCTATTCTTAATTTTTTGAGGAGTCACCATACTGTTTTCCATAGTGGCTGAACCAGTCTGCGTTCCCACCAGCTGTGTATGAGGGTTCCCTTTTCTCTACATCCTCTCCAACACTTGTTATTTTTTGTCTTGGTAATTATAGCCATTCTGATGGGCGTGAGGTGGTATCTCATTGTAGTTTTGATTTATTTCCCTGATAACTAGTGATGATGACATGTTTGTGTGAGCCTGTTGACCATCTGTATATCTTCCTTGGAAAAATGTTCACATCCTCTGCTCGTTTTTCAATTGGGTTGTTCATTTTCTGGTTGTTGAGCTGTATCAGTTCTTTATGTATTTTGAATTAACCCCTTGTTGGCTATATGATTTACAAATATCTTCTCCCGGTTGGTGAGCTGTCTTTTCCTTTTGTGGATGGTTTCCTTTCCTGTGCAGAAGCTTTTTAGTCTTTTAATCTCCATTTTGTCATGGTCGTCTCGTCATAGTCCAAGCCGGCTTTTAGCTGAGGGGAATTTATGGCAAAATATATTTCAGTTGCCACTTCTTTAATTGTCGCTCAACTAGGGGTTGAGTTTCTAAAAACAAAAACAAAAAAAGGTTGGTGGTTCTGAGTGACCTCCCCTTTCTCCCTCACTCTCACGATGACCACCCTCCCCCCAAAAGTGGAAAAAGCTTAACTTTTGAACATGTCGTCTGCTGAGGACAGGGACCCTTTCCTTCTGACGGTTTAGTCTATAAAGGACAGCTCCAGCCTCACTCACATTATCGTGGTGGGAGGAACTTTCAGATGACTTGCCTGTCCCTTTCGTCAGATGATTTCAGTAACAGGCAACCAGAATTCTGCTCACAGCTTGGCTCCCTTCACGTCCAGTCATGCGCCGAATAATGACGTTTCAGTCAACGATGGACCTCGGGTAGGACAGTGATCCCATAAGACTAGTGCCATGTAACCCGGTTGTGTAGTAGGCTATACCATTGGGTTTGTGTGCGTACACTCTATGGCGTTCACACGATGACGAAACTGCCGAACGACGCATTTCTCAGAATGTGTCCCTGTTGTTAAGTGAAGCCTGACTGTATTAAAAGACCTCTTGCTCCTGAGGCCTTATCTTAAATGCCACAGGGACCCAGGGACCCGGGGAAGTCCTCCTTGGCCACCACACCTAGCTGGACTCCCTGTTCATCCTCCCTCCCTCTCTCTTGTGTGTGTATGTCTCTCTCTAGATATATGCAGCCCTGTGTTCACTGCTGCATTATTCACAATAGCCAAACTTAATGCGATTTATAATTACGTTTCTCTGTGTGTGTGTGTGTTTGTATGGATGCATGAGGATGTCTTCCCCCCCTAGAAGGCAGGAGCACGTGGTCTTGGTCTCTGTTTAATAGGCCGGCCCCAGCAGCCTGGGGGGTTTCCTGCTAATGGCAGAAGGGACGGAGAAATGCGTGGACCATCTTGTTTGGAGTTTATACCTTCCAGTGTTAGAGGACAGAATTCTCCGTCCCACTGCAACCACATGTTGATTCTTAAAACAGCCCCTGCCTCAGAATCCTGGAGGAAGATACTGTGCAAAGCTAATTTCAGTGAACTTTTCCAGAAACTTGAGTTTAGAAGAGCCATTTTCCATGGTTACTGTTACCTTGGCTCTTGTTACATAACTGCTCTTAGATTCAGATAGTTGGAATTTTTTTTCTTTTTTTTTTTTTTTTTGGTGAGGAAGATTGTCCCTGAGCTAACATCTGTGCCCATCTTCCTCTACTTTGTATGTGGGACGCTGCCACAGCATGGCTTGATGAGTAGAGAAGGTCTGTGCCTGGGATCCCAAACCTGGGCCACTGAAGTGGAACATGAAGAACTTTAACCAGTCAGCCAGGGGGCTGGCCCCTAGTCTTCCTCTATTTTGTATGTGGGACGCCACCACAGCATGGCTTGATGAGTGGTGTGTAGGTCTGCACCTGGGATCTGAACCCACAAACCCCAGGCTGCCGAAGTGGAGCGTGCAAACTTAACCACTACACCACCGGGCTGGCCCCCAGACACTGGAATTTTTAAAGCTTGGATTCCAAACATGACAAACTATGATGACTATGATGTTGCCTTTTTGGGGGCTTTCTGGACATAAAAACAGGAATTTTAATCAGAAACTTGAGTTTCTCTGACCAAGAGTTTCTGGGTTAGGAGCTGTCAGAAGCTGCGTCTGTGTGAGCAGGGCCACCAAGACTCAAAGCCACTAATGAAAGCCAAGCATTTACTCTTGTTTTCCTCGACCCAAGTCCGTGCTGATCTCCTGTCCTCTGTCTACACTCTGCAAAGATGGGAGAAATGAGGGCTGGGGGTGGATGAGGGAGCCGAATGGACAGAGCCCAGCCCGTTGGACAGAGCCCCCAGCCGTCTGTTTACGGCGTTTGGTAGAGTGTGTTTTCTTGCTCTTTTCTCTGCGTGCGTTATGATCTCTAGCTGGAGTCCAGCCTTTTCTCTGAGCTTGAAGGAGACTGGAGCAGCCTCTTGCAGATTCTACCAGAAGCCCCCGGGTAGCCAGGTCACAGCCAAGATTTGGAGCTGAGTCGAGTCCTTTCTCAGAACTCCCTGCTCTTTCATTGGTGGACCATTTTGCCATCATGCATGCTTGTATTTTTATGCCTAGCTTCTGTACCTGGAGAGCCCCCAAAGAAGCTGCTGTTTGGAATCTGTCACATCATCTGTAGATGCCTAATTGCTGAGTGGTCCTCTGTACCAGGCCCAGCGCGCGGTGCCGACTGGCTAAGGAGCTGCACGCAGCATCTTCTCCCCCCACCCCTGTGATTCTGTTTCAGATGTTAGTTATGAATTTGTTTTTAAGAAGAGAGGACATAAACAGCTCCTTAAAAATGCCATGTGCTCTGAGGACAATCAGGGAGAGGCCAGCACCAGGCTGTGGATGACGGGTGGGGTGCGCTGGCAGAGAAGTCTGGGCCAGCCCTGTGGTCCTGGGCACGGCTCTGCTCCAGCAGCAAGGCAGGCACGCATTTGCCTTGTAAGTGATACCATTGCCTGGAGGCAGCCCTGACAGCTGCTCCTGCTCCAGATTCCAGAAATTTCTATTAAACATTTCATGAACACCTTCCTAGTTTCTTCCCTTTCCCTCCCTTAAAATCCATAATAGCACCAACTGTTTATTGTGTGCCATCTATGGGACCCCATGTTAAGGGCTTAACATCCTTTGTGTCTCTTTATCCTGGCCATCCCAGGACAGAGGTGGCAGAGACCCTGTTTTACAAGCCAGGAGCCTGAGGCCTAGAGTTTAGAGCCTCGCCCAGATCCACCCACGCCTGGCTGATCCAGGATTTGAACTCAGGACTGAGAAAGGAAACCTCTCAGATCAGCCCGTAGAGACATGAGGGGTTCTCTGTTGTCTGCACCCCTCCTGCAGATTCCGATTTGCGGTTCGAAACGCACATTTGTGCTCAGTTTTGCTCATCGGGGTTTAAAAGAAATTAACAGCTGTGGGTTCGCATTTATTCCATTGCTGAAGTTTGGTGGCACTGGGAAGCTCACCGACGGTTTTGATTGTGTGAGGAGGGGAGATGATGGCAAGCCAGCTGCCTGCGATTCCAGGTTCACAGTGTGGGAGGAGGGAGAGTTTCCAGACTACGTGCCTTTGCAGATTCACCCAAGTTCAGAGAATCTGCAACAACCTCTGATCCCGGCCGGTTGAAACTATAGCTCCTAACTTCGAGCCACACGAATTATGTGACATTTTAATAATGCAGATGCTCGAAAGCAGTTAGTGTTTTACCCGCATAAATAGAAGTTCCTTTTTCTCTGAGCTATAATTAGCGTAACAGGGAGAAACGGATGCCCTGGGAATCAGCGTGATGTGCCTGGGGTCATGCAAAGCAGGATGGCAGAGCCGGACGTGGCAGAATGCAGTGCATGGCCTGACGCTGCTTTCCTAGGGGAGTGCAGCCAGTTTTGCATCTGGGAGGCTTAGCACGTGATTTGCTTTCTGACACAGGTATGGGCGGGGTGGGTCAGATGGCACCGTCCCTCGTTCAGAGAGGGGCACCGGGTGTGGAGAGGAAGGCGTGGCTCACCTGGGTTGTCCGGTGGCGGCTCTCTTCACTGGGACGGTGGTTCCCTGGTTCCTGTCCAGTGCCTTGCCCACAGCGCTCCTTCCAAGGGCATTTGCCCAGACTCCCCTTGCAGGCATGACTTTGTCATGCCTCCCTATCTGTTCAGGGAGCAGACCACGGTGCCCTGCCCGTCCTGCACGCTCAGTGAGGGGCGATGGGGCCTTGTATCTGGTGATCGGGGAGCGGTGGGAAGCATGGGTGGTGGCCGTGCCCCCCCCACCGCCTCATCCTCCGCGGCATCTGAGCGGTGTAGGGAGTGTGTGGTGGTGCCACCTGTGACTTCCCACCTGAGCCACCCTCACCGCTTAGGCAGGACTCACCTGTAAGACCATGTGACCCTCATGTGATGCAACAGTTGCTGGCAGTTACCGTCAGAATTATTGGTGAATTTTGCAGCTGTAGTGCTCTTTCTGGACTTATTTTATTTTATTCTACAACTTAGAGTTATGGTTTCTATAGGAGAGAGGGCACGTATTGGAAGTCGACAATTTAATGAGTTTTGACAGATGGATGCATCCGTGAAACCACAACCAGGATATTGAACGTGCCCTTCTCCCTTCTCCCAGACGCTTCCCCCTGCCCCTTTGTGACCCCTCCCCCCTCCTGCCCCCGTCTGCTGGCACTGATCTGCTGTCTGTCATTGTGGATTAGCTTGCATTTCCCAGAATTTAATAGAAATGGAATCACGTGGTAATGGACTCTCTCCTTGTCGGGCTTCATTCACTCCACTTGACGATGCTGAGATTCATCCCAGTTGTAGTGCCTTTCTGTAGCTTGTCCTTTTTATTGCTGAGTAGTATTCCATTGTGTGGCCTGACCACAGTTTATCTTGTTGATGGATATTGATTGTTTCCAGGGTGGTGGCTTTTCCTAGGAAAGCTGGTGAGAACCTTCAGGTCCAGTTCTTCGTGTGGGCACGTGCTTCCGTTCCTCTTGGGTAAATTCCTAGGAGTGAAGTGGCTGGGAAAGGTGGTGGGCGTATATTTAACATTTTAAAAAAAACAGCCGAACTGTTTTCTGAATTGGGTGTGATTTTAAACTCCTGGCAACAGTGTGAGTATCCACTTGGGGTTTAGGTTCAGCAGGCTGCTGGCTGTGGCTGTCCGGGGATGACACTTGTCCTTGAGAAAGAGGCTTTGCCACCCGTGTCTCATGGGCTATGAAGGGTCCTGTAGTAATGGTGGGGCACAGAGGCTGTAGGGGTGAGGCTGAGGATGGGGAGAGGCAGAACAGGAAAGAGGTGAGACCTCCTTCGAGATGGAGGAGTCCAAGAGAGACGAGCTGTGATCACATATTATATTTGTGAAAGTCAGACCTGTTTGGGTGCCTATGAAGCAACTAAAAATTAAAACCATCTCGGTGCAGTCCGAGAGTGGACCAGGAGCTGCCTGTGCATCCAGCCCCGGGGCAGGCGAGGGTGAGGCAGGGCAGAAGGCTGTGGGCGATGTTTAGAGTCAGGTCCTGGTTCCTCCGCATCACTTTGACTGTGGCCTCACTTTTCCTGCTGGTGAATCCCAGTTTCTGGCCGACATCAGTGGTTCGTAATGAGGGGAGCAGGCAGTTTTGCCCCCCCAGAGAATGTATGGCAATGTCTGGAGGAATTTTTGGTGGTCGTAACTTTGGGGAGGGAGGTGTTCCTGGCATCTGGTAGGTGGAGACCAAAGATGCTTCGAAACAGCCTCCGGTGCACGGGACAGCCCAGGATCGTGGGAGTGCTGAGGCTGAGAACGCAGGGTAGGCGTCTGGTCCCTCCTTGCCTCTGACCTGCAGCGCGGAGCTCTGCGCCCACCGCAGGCTGCTCGGCAGTGGCCTTCTCCAGGTGGTCTGTCCTTGGATGGAGCCCTTCTCAAAGAGAAGGTCTGGCCTCGTTCCCCGGGTCTGACCCAGGCCCCCAGGGAGGGGACCGAGGGACTGCGTGAGCCTCCGCCAGCTCCTTCTCCCCTCGTTTTCTAGGAAACTGGCTCCCCAGGGGGATGGGCCTCTCTCTCCTGCTGTCCCTCTTCCAGTGCTCGACTAGGCAAATTCCACCGGCTCTTTATGACTCACCGCCTGGCAGCTGAGCTCAGGGCAGCCTTAACGAACCTCTTTGATTATTAACCTTCGCTTGGCTCAGGGAAATTACTCACTTGTTCTCGGGCCAAGAGCAAACCTCTTGGAGACTTTCTGTGTAAATCTTTTTGATGAGCCCATGTTTGGGAGAGTTCAATTCTTTTACTCACAGGGTTGGGAGAAAACCCCGTGTGATTTCTCAAACGGTGGGTTTTGCTCCCACAAAGATTTCCTAGAAGCGCTGATGGTGGGGGTCAGCGTGTGTGGAGGGCGATGATGGTCAGCGTCCCCGTCGGCGGTCACTTTGTGCCCCCATGCCGCATCGGCTGACTACGGGAGAGCAGACTTTTCTCTCGGGAGTTTGGCGTCAGTTTTCTTACTTTTGGGGAAGAATATCAAGGATGGGAAATGCTGGTTTTGTGGATGGGAATAAGAAAATAACCCACGCCCTTCCTTCCCCATTCCTGCCTCACTTTCCCTGTTAGGATGAGCCATGGTGTGTGCTGTTGGACAGAGACCTCTGACCTGGATGTAGGCCGTGACCTTTGACCTGAAGGTAGACCTTGACCTCTGAGCTGGATATAGGCCCTGACCTCACTGGGGTCCTGCCGCTCAGCAGCTCCTGTGTCCCCTGAGGGCATATAATCTCCCCACCAGCTGGAGAACCTGCCCTTTGCCTCCCTCTCCCAGAAATTAAGATACGTGAGTGAAAATATTATTCTTTTAAGCACTTTGGATGTTGTAAGATAAGGGCGCTGGGCTGCTCGCAGGAGTGAGGGGCTCCTGGCTGGTCCGGACTCCTGCCCCAGGGCAGTGGTGGGATTCTCGTGGGCGCTGTGGTTCTCGGGGTTAATCCTTGGGTCCTTCCACACCAGGCTGGTCACTTTCCTTCAAACTGTCTTGATACCTCACTACCTTAAGGGTTTGAGATCGTGAAATCTGAGATGCGTGGAGTGTGGTTTTCGTCCCGCGTGTTCACGTCGGTGCGTTCACGTCCGGCTGCTGTCATCCCCGTGGCTGGTTCCGAAGGCCTGGCTTCCCTTCTCCATGGGGACACACGTGACGCCTGTGCATTGGGCCCATCCTTCAGGCCTTTCTTAATTAAAACTCCAAGGCCCATGCACATGCAACCCCCCCACTTTAAACCTTCTTGGGAATTGTCGAGCTCTTCCAGATAAATCATGACTTTATGGCTTTTCAGTTTTGAACGGTGTTATAAGCCCTAGGATTCTGTCGCTGTTTTATGATCGGTTTCGCAGGGTGCGCCCGTTCCCCCGCATCTTTGATGGCGCGTAGTTGACGTGTATTTATGTTTCGCGGTGAAGCACAGGTGATCCTAACAAGTCTCACCTCGCTGTGCATCCCCGAGTCCGTGCATCTGCGCTCAGATGTCCGAGGACGGCGATGTTGTCCTTCGTGTTGGACAGCTTGGCTAACCCATAAATAGATTCCAGAACAGATCTGGCCACGCCTGGCCCTGCTTAAAAGCCCTTAATGGCTCAGCAGGGTTTTCAGAATGAGGTTGACATTCCTCGGCTTCACCCCTAAGCCTTTTTAGAACAAGTCATGGGGTAAAGAGAGAAATGAGCGTGCAGTTGCTTCGCTGAGCACCCAGGGCCCTTCGTGCTGGGCCTGCCCCTCCCCGCGGGCACCTGCGCTGCAGACAGTTGCCTGGGGGCCACCTTGTCTGCCTCGGGCTCCTCTTGGTCTGGCTGCTGTCTCCAGGTTTGCTTTTCTTTTCTTAACAGAGATGCCTTCACCACTCACTCACTCACGTGTCACCGCTCCCTGGAGGCCATTCGGATGGCTCCTGATGGTGATGCCAGCATGTGGCCTGTGCCCTTTGCTCTTGTTGTGGTCTCACTCGTCTCTCCCCAGCGTGGGCTCAATGTGCTCAGGGAC
Source organism: Equus asinus (assembly GCF_041296235.1). Taxonomy (NCBI): domain Eukaryota; kingdom Metazoa; phylum Chordata; class Mammalia; order Perissodactyla; family Equidae; genus Equus; species Equus asinus. The sequence goes on along the minus strand of NC_091808.1, from coordinate 6,123,609 downwards.
TGTGGCCATGGCACCAGACCCCAGTATCTCGTCTAGGACCAACTGTGTGGTGAGAGCTCCATGGAGCTTGACCGGTTGAGAGTGGAAGGACCAAGCTCTGGCCATGTCTGATGTGTAATACACCTATTCAAGGACTCCAGTATCCCAAAGACGACGCCCGTGGCCGAGGATGTGCACCCAAGCTGCCGTTAGAGATTTCCATTTTGAGAATTACCTTCAGAATTTAGGTCACTAAAAAAAGATTCCCAAATTTAGGCAATCTTTGCCCTAAGCAGCTGGTCTTTGCTTTTTAGAATCATCAGAATTTGCTTATCCTTAGAGCAGAATATGGTAAATTGGTCTGTTTGGGTTCTTGGTTGAAAACGTCAGAATCCCTTTCTGGCTAATTCAAGCAGATGTGGAATTTATCAGAAGGATGAGGGGGCAACTCTGAGCCTGGGAGGCTGTCCTGAGAGCCAGGCCTGGGGATGGACTGAACCAGGGCCCCTGGAGGGGTCCAGGAAGCAGGCACAAGTCACTGTGTCTGTGGGGCACCGGGCTTCTCTCCTCCATCACTCTTGAAGGGAATCGGCCACCTCTTGGCCGCCTTGATTGGCAGCCCCATCAGGAAGGCAGTGGAGAGAAGAGGGGCAGGCCCTCAAAGGCTCATTGAGAAGCTGTATCCAAAAGCCCTGCCCATCAGTATTGCGCAGCCAGCAACAGCATCAGCGCGGCAGAGCGGGGAAGGGGCGTGGCTGTCCTAGCAGCGTAAGACACTCATCACCAGTCGTGAGCATGATTTTGTGCATCTGCTGAAGTCCACTTTCCTTGTAATTCTGCGCGAAAAAGTCTGGTTGCTATTGACCTGGACATTGTGGGGTGCACTCATGCGTCGCTTAACGATGGGGACAGTTTCTGAGAAATGCATTGTTAGGTGGTTTTCTCATTGTGCGAACATCATAGAGTGCACTTACACAAACCTAGATGATACAGCCTGCTACACACCCAGGCTACGTGATACCAGTCTTACGGGACCACTGTCGTGTGTATGATCCATCGTGGACTGAAACGTCATTATGCGTTGCATGATGCGAGTCTTTAAGATGTGCAGACATCGTGTGCAAGCTGATAAGTGGCTTCAAACATTCCGAATGACTCCTTGCAAATCTAAAGGATGGAAATTACAGATACAGGGAGCTGGGAAGCTGCCAGAGGGCAGCACTGCCTTTTAAGTCTTAATGGAAGTGAGACACTTTTTTAGGCTCAACTGGGGATAGCTGAGTGACACCGCGATCGGGGGCCTGCTAGGTGCAGGGAGAAGTTGCTCAGCTGTGTGTGGACTGTGCAGACCGCTCATCCTGCTGGTTGTGACGGATGGCTGGCCGTCTCAGCACCCAGGTTCCGGCTCTCACTCCCGCCCCGTGACTTTGCTGTTGCTTGTGCAGACCGAGTGGTTCCCACGAACACACACTTGCCTGCGCTTCCTTCCTCTCCCAGACTTTACTGTCACGGCCTCCTGTCTTCCTGTTCCTCCAGGGCACACGGCACCCATTTACATGCATGCCTGGCGATAATAAATGCCCTATGAAGCTTGTGGCAGGAACGCCTTTCCTGAGTTGTACTCTGCTCCCGAGGCCTGGAAATAAAACAAAACAAATGCTGTGCTCTTTCTCTCATACCCAGGAACCTTTTATTTGAGCCTTCCTTGTGGTTTCTGCTTCTACTCCATCTTATAACTCTTGACTGAGGGGCATGCACTATATCTTGAAGGAGTCTTTGAATGAAGTCTGGGGCTGCTGCTTTCTAGCTGTGTGCCTTTGGGGAAAGCTGTTTGAATTTGGCGCCTCAGCGTCTTCCTCCTTCTTTTGGAGGAAATGAGTGTGAGCACCTGACACCTGGGCTGTGGGGCACCATCCAGGCTGTCGCTCTTCGTGGCTGACCTCCCTCCAGCTGGCCTCTTGTCACACCTGGAGACACCCGGACAGATGTTTGTCTAGTGGATGCGCGTTCATTTGGCTCCCTCGGGAGACTTCAGATCTCCATGTTCTGGGGGTCAGTGGTGTGGATGCTCAGCTTGCGAGAGCGTGCTGTGTGGGGCTTTCTCCCACCAGCCAGGTTGCTGCAGTGAGACGCAAACTCCATAATGGGGTTAAGCCAGAAGTCATGCAAGTCATGCAAGTGCTGTTGATGGACAGTTGCAGACAGAAGCATCCTTGGCCCGGAGGGGTAAGACCTGATTGGCCAGGGTCGCTGGGGCATATTGGGAGGGCTGGGTGTCTCTATCAGTCTGCAGGGCTCTCCTAAGAAACTACCACAGGCTGGGAGGCTTAAGCAACAGACGTTTAGTGTGTCACAGTCCTGGAGGCTGGAAGTCCGAGACGAAGGTGTCAGCAGGGCTGGTTTCTCCTGCGTCCTCTCTCCATGGCTTGCAGAGGGCCATCTTCTGGTGTGTCCTCACGTGGCCTTTTTTCTGTACGCATCCCTGGTGTCTCTCTTTTCTTAGTAAGGACACAAGTCCTATCAGATTAGGGTCCCACCTTTATGACCTCATTTGACTTTAATTACCTCCTTAAAGACACTTAACTTTAATTACCTCCAAATGCAGCCACGCTGCGGGTTCGAGCTTTAGCGTATGAATTTGGGGGAACACAATTCAGAACAGTGTCGTTCCCTCCCCTTGCCTCCCCCATATCACCTGTGTGTGGCTTCTGAGGATTTGTTGCCGATAGAGCATCACGGGTGTTTCCTTAGTCGCTCAGACTCCACAGCTGTGTAGATACAGCTCCTGGCTGGGCGGTTCAGCCACTGACTTCCAATGTGGATGGAACCCAGGGGACAGCGAAGTTCTGAACCTAAACTGAACTGTTTGTTTACTGTCTTCATGATAATTTAGTCTTATATGTTTCTTTCTTTTATAATATCTTTGTATACATTCTCTGTAACATATTTAATTATATTTGGTCCATAATATGTATATTTTTATCTCTTATTGTAATTTTATCTTAATTGAGGTTGCAGAGACTAATTTTTACTGGGAAAAAGTAATAGCCATGAGGTTACTGTTTTATTAAAAATGTAAAAGAGTGTGTGTTTAGATTAAAGCCATTTTTAAAAATAGATAAAATAGATTGTGAAAAAAATAGGAAATTTGGTTTAAAGAAGAAGCCTAATGGCAGGTGGAAATAACCGTTCGCAGTGAGGCTGCGGTCCAGGGTGGCCTCGCTGGGTTCTCACAGTTTGGGTTATTGTCCCGTTGGCAGAAAGCTCAGCCAGGTTTGGCTCCTGGCGCGCGGAGCAGGGATCCAGCCTAGCAGGTCGGCCACAAGCCTGGCCCAGAAACCATGTCCACAGGAGGAGGGAAGGGTCGGCCGTCTTCCCCCTTGCCTAAAGACGACTGTCCTGCTGTGTTCCTTTTACCAAGTTTAGTTCTCTTTGTAGCTCTGGTGTTTAAGCCAAGTAAGAATAATCGAAGTGTTTATGTTGATCAGTTGATCGATTGGTTGATCCATTGATTGAATTGTATCACGAGTCTCCCAGCCCAGCTTTGGGCAATCTTGCGACCTTGACTCGTCCTTCACTGACAGTCATCTTTGAATGCTTTTGAAAAAGGGTTTTGATAAAGAATTTTAGAAGTGACAGAAAGAAAGTTGGCTCTCAGCCCCCATCCCGTACCCCCTAAATTACCTCTTCCAAGACTTTTTGTGATCACCTCCCTACCAGCCCCCCATTGGCTTCCTAGAATTGCTTTTGATCTCTCATGCTGACCCAGAAGTCAGGATGGCAGTTGTAGGTCAGCCTGTGTCAGCTGTTCCCGCTGTTGGTCTTTGGGAGTGGTCCCGGGCTTCCAGAATGGCTCTTCAGCTGGTGTTCCCTGTGATAGTACAAAGAGAGAGAAGAGCACAGAAAGGTTTGGATGTCTTAATAGGAAAACAGCCTCCAACCCACGCAGAAACCAAGAAGAAAAATGAAAGATTATTCACTTTATAAATCCTCAAAATAATATTATTTTCTATGTCTTAAACCAGAGGCACAGTGGCATCGCCACTGGAGATGTAATCCTTGTATTAACTTCGTAGCCAGGCTGGTGACTCCGACATCACTTTTTTAATGCATGCTCCTCTTCCAACCGAAGGGCCCCTGGCCCGTGGGCCTCGTCGGCAGCTGTAGCTAGCAACAGGAGGCCATGGCCAGGTGGCCCCACACCGTTGGGGACAGCAGAAATGTCAGAGCAAAAAACCTTGACATGTTTGAAGCTGGTACTATTAATGATAGCAATTTGCAGATTATGTGACATGAATCATGTTCATCAGTTCCTATTTATTAATTCGTTTAATCCTCAGACAACTGAAAGATATCGATATAATTCCCAGTTTATAGATGTGGAAACTTGAGACTAAGAGTACTGAATGGTAAACGATGCATTTCCTCCCTAAGGAGATGATCTAATGATATACCTAGAAAATATAGAATTGTGTGTCTGTGTTTATATAGATATATTCATGTGTATATATGTTGTGTGTGTGTGTAGTGATTGAAGGTACAAGAAGCAGTTTAAACTTGAGTATTTTGAGTTAAGTATTATTTTCAAAAACTTACAAAAAAATTCAAAGACATAAAAATTATGTAGAACAGCATCATGACCTCCCATAAACTCATCAGCCAGCTTCGATAATTATCAACCTGCGGCCAACCTTATTTCCTCTATACACCCTGCCACCTCCCAATATTATTTTGAAGCAAGTCCAAAACACCCTATCATTTCATCGTAATTATTTCAGTATCTCCAAAAGAGAGCTTAAAAAAAAAATAGCACACATGACCACGTTACCCTGATCACACTTAGCAAATTAACAATTCCTTAATATCATCAAATAGCCAGTTTGTGTCCACATTTCCAGTTGTCTCAGGAGTATTGTCTGTTTTTTCTTAAGTTTGTTTGAGTCAGGATCCGAATAATGTCTACAGAGTGCAATTGGCTGATCCTATGTCGCTTTTAATGTGTAGGTTCTGCAGCATCTTTCTCTTCTCCCCACGTGCATAATAGATTTGTTAACAAAGCTGGATTGTGTGTCTTGTAGTGGTTCCTTGGTCTCGATTTCTTTGACTGCATCCCCTTGGAATTTTTTAACTTGCCTCTTTGTGTTCTGTGTTTTCCTACAAATTGCTGGTTTTTGGAGGTTTGTTTTGGTTCCGGGTCTGGTTTCATGGGCTAGACTACTTCCTGGGTGGTGGCGGGGCATCATGAGAAGGAACGTCCCTTCTGGTTGCCTGTCTGTTGATGTTAGCAGTTTCTGAGGCTGTCTTTCTACTGATGATCATGGTCAGGATCCATTTGTACTTAGAGGCTGCAAAATGCAGTGATTTTGTATTCTTTCGTTCGTTCTTTTTGGGTTGTTGGGATGCTCTTGGGAAGAAAGCATTTCTTTCTCTGTGCAGGTCTAGGGTTTGCCCGCCTCTGGGGTGTCGTGATTGCCGGTGCGTTTTGGGGGAAGGGAGCAGTTCCCTACAAGCCGGGTTTATCCAGACTTGCGGTGGACGGCACCTCGCTGGGAGCCGGCTCCTGGGAGAGGTGGGTGTCTCAGTTCCCACTCGGGGTGGGAGCTGTCTGTCTGCTGAGGTGTCATCCTCACCGTAATTAGCTAATTTGGAGAAGTGTCTTGTTCCACCCAAGGAAGAACAGCAAGTGTTTATCCAGTTGCAGAGCAGGCTGGACTGGATGTCTGCAGAGGAGGAACTGTCGTGGTTGTAGATGGATGGGGACGTGGCGGTCACTGGTGAGATGGCTTTGGTTTGAATGCCCCACTGACTGTGGGGCGACCTCACCAGGTTGTGGCTTCCTGCTCCGCTTCCCCGTCTGTCCAGGGGGGCTGATTCCGCCCATTTCCGCTGAGTTGTGTGGTGAGTGTTGAAAGGGGAATTCGCACAAGCTCTGGGCACAGGGCCTAGCACAGCGGAGACGCTGCTTAATCAGTGTTGCCAAGCAGCCTCGCTACCACGGCCTTCATGGGGGCACCATTGTCACGTGACCTCTGGCAGAACTGGGGTCGCTGCGGCAAGTGCGGCAGACCCTGAACCCAACGACACCCACAGACATTGGCTCTGATTAAAAGTCCTGCTCAGAACGAGTGGGTCACGCCAGGGTGAGGTGGGGGATGGCACCCGCTCAAATGTAACGTTTCATCCTGCCTCACTGTGGGGTTTGGCAATAAAAGGACCGAGTGGTAGAAAGCTGCAGTATTTTGGGAGTCAAAGTATACATTTGTATCAAGGCTCCACAGTGGTGGAGAGGCTTCAGCCTTTGAGCTGAGAAGCTAGGGAGAGGCGAGGGTGCAGGTGGGTAATTGCTATTAGAAGACAGTGCCACCGTGGTGCTAACCAAGTCCCACGTGTACGTATGATCCCACCCACCCAGCCTGCCATATTCCCCGAGGCTCTCTCCCAAAGGACTAGTTGACTGTACACACCTCACCGTTCCTTTCCTGTAAATGTTCTCATCACACAAAGTGGGAAATCAAAAGGTTGTAAATGGAGAGTGTGCCTAACAAGGTCCTGCTTCCTGAGCAAGGGAGAGACTGGGCACCCAAAAGAAGAAGATAGAAACGTGTCACCCATCCTTTTAGTGGCCCAATCTCATCATGGACCCAACATAATGGGAGGGAGGAATTCTTTGGGGATCCGGCATCTCCTAGGGTCAGTTCTTGGATGTTGCTGGCTAACGACATATTACATTCTAGATATGCTAAGTAAAATGTCTCCATTGCAAAATAGGATTTTTCACTAAAATAAAAGCTTTAACAGCTATTTTGTGTTCCTCCTTAGTCTGCAGAATGTGAATGTCACCTTAAAAGGTCAGGGTTAAATTTCCTAAGGTAGTAGATGGGGTGGGCATGAAATTTAGCCAAGAAAATTGAGATTGATCACTTCCATTTACTTTCCCTTTTTTGGGGTAGTAGCTGTTTCAGCTATTATATGTCAGCGCCTCCTTTGAAACTTGAGATACTGATGTGGTCTTAAGCAAATGTCTCCATCGCAAGAGCGAGAAGACTGATTTATAAAGTGGGTAGACTGAGCGGGAGCTGTATCTGGATGGCTGGCTTTCAAAGTCAAGGCCACTCAGCCAGATGAATCCAGAGGCATGTCTGAGTTCTCTCTCTTGGTGCAAACCTGTGGACCAGCTGTGGATGGGTGTCCACGAAGGAGGCCCCGGGAGGGCCTTCAGTGCGGCGTAGATGTCCCGACCGTCTCCTCCCCTGGGAAGGCTTGGGCGTGGCTGTTGCCTTTACTTAATAACTTCATCTTTGTTTGCTTGGTAACTGTGAGTTAGATTTTTATCTTTGAGGCAAGAAAGTCATTTGAAAACGTAGAATATCCCTCTTGTAATCCTGTTACATAAAAAGATTTACCAAGCCTCTGCGTAAGTTAGGGTAGGGAGGAATGAATTATTTGGAGAAGGTAAAAAAGCCCTGAAAAAAAAAAATCCTGCAAGCAGTAGGAGCTTTACAAGGTGGTTGTAAATTAAAATCAAAAGGAGATGCAGATGAGGACGTGAACCATGGGGATGATGCATAAAAGAGCATCGCCATCCTGGGGCTGGAAATTGGGGGCTCTTGTTGCTTCTTTAGGTTGAGAATAGTTGTGATGCGTAATCACCCTAAAAGTTAAAGGAACAGTGTCTTTCTCTCAAATCTGAAGTGAATGTGGGTGAATTCTGGTAGCACTTGTCCAAAAAAATATATGGGCGGACTTCCACTGATGAAATGGAACAGTGGGTCTGATCCAGTGGTTTGTTCTGGGAAGCATGTCTCTCCAAGCTTTTGGGAGGGTGGTGGTCTCTTCTTGTTTTCCTCCTGAAGCGGAAACACGGTCACGCTTGGAGTCTTCCGTGACACTCTGTCCAGTGACAGTGAAACAGTGGTTCTTCTGTGTCAACTTAGTGTTTTGTTGATGGCGGCAGTGATCAGCAGGAATAGGTGTGGGATGGGAGATGGCAAGATCCCCGTGAAACAGAAAACGGCGGGCGGTGTGTCATTATAGCAGGGGGATTCAGGTTGTCAAGGAAGTCATTGCCTAGGCATTCTCAGTGTGGAAGTGTGGCTTGTTATGTATCACCATGGGTTGCTCCATGATAGGGATACACTCTGAGAAGCTCGTCGTTAGGCAATTCTGTCATCATGCGAGTATCACAGAGTGCACCTAAACAAACCTAGAGGGCACAGCCTACTATACACCTAGGGCACAGGGTACTAATCCTGTGGGACCACCATTGTATGTGGCTCCGTCGTTGACTGAAATATCATTATTTGGTGCATGACTGTATTTAAATTGACCTCAATCAAGAAGTTATTATTAATAAGTGGGAAAATGCCTCAAAAATAGCCATCCTCTTGTTTTTAAAAAGACTCTTACTTTAAACATTAATAATTTCTGTTCATTGTGGGATTATGCAAAGTAGAAACAAAAACCCCCATAACCTAGCATTTCAAGATGCAGTGTTGAGGTTTTTGTGCATCCTGTCATTCCAGATATTCTTTACTTCTTCCATTCACATCTTAGAACAGAGGCTGTTATGATGCTTAGAGCCTCATGCCCTGGTTTTCACACCACGCGATGTAACGACAGCATCGTCACCACATTGCATCTCTGTCAGCCTTTTGAGTGAGCAGATGTTTCATAGCTATCCACACTTTCTTGGGCATTTACGTTGCTTCTGAGTTTTTACTGTTCTAAACAATGCAATAAAGGACGTTTTCCTAACAACTGCACTGAGCACTTCTTTGTGATGTTCTCCTAGATGGGTAATTGTTCTGTCAAAGTTTTCTTCAATAAAAATAGTGTATTGTTGCATTGATTTCAGAAAGTTTGCACCAATCTACCCAAGGAGGAGAATGGACCCCCTTCCCCACCCTCCACACTCAGGGGCATCGCCTTCGAGAGGGAGGTGGTGGGCTGGGGTGGCCTTTCCCAGCCCGGCTGCAGGAGTGAGCTAATTCTCTCACCCCGGCAAACCCCAGAGACAAGCCAGCACCTGCACACGCAGGTTCCCCCCTCCTGCCACCTGCCCCTTCCACTGGTGTTTTCTATTTCTTAGGCTTCCTAAGGACATGGATTATGGACATTAGGCTGATTTCAGTCTGGAATTAGAGAGTGAGATGGAGCAGTGCCCAAAACTCCAGGGAAAGCAGAAGCATAGTGTGTGCGAGTTGTCTGGGGAGAGGCGGCAGAGGCTGTCGCTCTCATGCAGTCAGTGGGAGATTGGCTTCTCGACACGTTGTTTGCCCAGCTTCATGCAGGAACTTTGGAGGAACTCACCTCTCCATCCTTTCCTCATGAGCTCCGGGGTGTTGCAAGCATCCTTGTATGCGGTTGCTATTTTAGATCCCTGTTTGGCTGTTGGTTGCTTGATTGCCCTACCGTGTATTTTTCCCTTTCCTTCCTTGTCTGTGGTGCTGATTGTTTTCCAGGGCTACAAAACACCTCATTCTCTAGCTCAGGAATCTGACTCCGCTTGGGGAGTGGCTCCACGCCACCTCTCTACTGCCTGGTAAGGTTTCTGGCTGCACTGTGAGAACCCCTGTGACCATCTGGTGTCGCCTCATCATGGTTAGAACACCGGTGCTTTTATCTTGTGGGAAGCGATTGTCCTAAGGCCTCTGCAGGGAACTGGTATTTCTGTAGTGTGAGCTGGAGGTTGCTCTGTGCTGGCGGCTGTAGTAGCTGCAGTGCAGTGGGCATCTACTGTGCGCCGAGAACTTTGTGCACGTTGGCCCCCTCTTATAATAATCTACAAGATCCATACTGTTATGTCCTTGTAGGGATGAAGAGACTCAGAGAATATGAACATCAGGTAAGGTCTGCAAGTGGCAGATGGAGAAACCAGGTTTAGTGTCCGGGAGAGCCTGACCCCCACAGCCCACCAGTGGATATTGAGCTGACAGGAGCTGCAGATGGTGCGAGCGTGTTGAGTGTCCCTGGGACGGGGGACAGAGGTGCTCAGCCAGCATCAGACTGGTTAGCTCTGAGGAGTGAGCACAGAATGCTCGAGAGCTTGGGCCGAAAGAGCTCAGCTCCCCATGTCGAAAAATCCGAGAGTTGAAAGGGAACAGTGAACATCTCTACTCAGATTACTTTCGTTTCTGTATTGATCTGTCTCCATCTGGGTGGTCCCCTGAGTGAGGTGCACATGCTTGCATGTGAATTTTCTCTGGGACTGTTGTGGATTTCATCCCCTTGGCCTGACCTGGGAGTCAGGGCTGTGGCAACATCAGAAGTAGAGGCTGAGGGGCCGGCCCGGTGGCCCAGCGGTTAAGTTCGCACGTGCCACTTCTCGGCAGCCCGGGGTTCGCTGGTTCGGATCCTGGGTGCGGACATGGCACCGCTTGTCAAGCCATGCTGTGGTAGGCGTCCCACATATAAAGTAGAGGAAGATGGGCACGGATGTCAGCTCAGGGCCAGTCTTCCTCAGCAAAAAGAGGAGGATTGGCAGTAGTTAGCTCAGGGCTGATCTTCCTCAAAAAAAAAAAAAAAAGAGTAGAGGCTGCGCAGTCGAGAAGTGAAGCTGGGCAGGCAAAAATCCAAGCCCCATGCCTGCCTGTGCTCCTGAGCAGTTAGGGGAGGGCCCAGAGCTGCAATGGTGCTGTGTGTCCACCCTGCCGGGTGATGGGGACGGGGTTCTGGAATACCTATCCTCCGGGCTTGGAAGGTTAAAGTAAGATGTGTTGCGGCCTTCTCATTCCTAAGCCTCGGTGTGGTTTTGGGGTCAAGTGGGGTTGGAGAGGCAAGAATCAGCACCCAAGGACTGAGAAGAGAAGGCCCAGGACAGCCCACTGTCTCCGGCCTCTTGTCTGTGTCAGGACATTTATCAGCCACCGCCTTGAAGCTGACAGAGCTGGATGTCTTGAAGTTTCTGTTGAAGAAGGAGTAGTAATTGGACGTGAGTTAAAAAGTACCTGTGACAGTAAACCCCACCGTGGTGCCGCGAGGCGGATGGGAGTCCAAAAGATGCAGTTACATAAAATACAAGCAAAATTATTGCCGGGTTACTGAACAGACCAGAGTGAATGCAGCCGACTCTCCGGGCTGGTCTCTCAGAATTCATTACTGAGGGTTTTCAGTGCCCCATACTGTCTGCCTGATGGAATCTCCCATTTGATTGTGTTTTGATCTGGTGGAGCTGCTCGTTATAAGGGCTTTCACAGGGTCCCTTGATCTTGGTCCCATATTAGTTTTCTATGGTGCTATAGCAAATTACCCCAAAGTTAGTGGCTTACAACAGCACACATTTATTCCTTACGGTTCTGGAGGTCAGATGTCCTAGGATTAGTGTGTTGGCAGGGCTGTGCTCCTGGAGGCTCTGTGGGAGAAGCCGTTCCCCTGCCTTTTCCAGCTGCTACAGGCCACCTGCATTCTTTGGCTCGGGGCCCCTTCCTCCATCCTCAAAGCCAGCAGCGTAGCATCTTCAAATCTCTCTCTGACCCCTGCTTCTGTCGTTGCATCTCCTTCTCTCTTCTCCTGCCTCCCCCTTCCAAATTATAAGGACCCTCATGATTACGTTGGGCTCATCCGGATAATCCAGAATAATCCCCCTATTTTAAGATCCTTAGCTTAATCACATCTGCAAAGTCCTTTCGCCGTGTAAAGTCGTATAATCACAGGGTCTGGGAATTAGGATGCTGACAACTTCGAGGCCGTGACTTTACAGAACACAGTCCTCTCACTGTTTCTCAAGAGGGCTGAAGTTCCTGCAGGTGATTCTTTTTATTTTCCTAAATAGGTCCCCCCTTTTTTTTTTTTTTTTCTGTTTGTGGGCGAGGAAGATTGACCCTGAGCTAACATCTGTTGTCAGTCTTCCTCTTCTTTTTTTTTCCCCTCAGCCCCAGTACATAGTTGTATATCCTAGTTGTAGGTCATTCTAGTTCTTCCATGTGGGATGCTGCCACAGCGTGGCCTGATGAGCGGTGTGCAGGTCTGCGCCCAGGATCGGAACCGATGACCTCTCGGCTGCCAAAGTGGAGCCTGCGAACTTAACCACTCAGCCACGGGGCCAGCTCCCCTGCAGGCGATTCTCCTCCCACCAGCCAGAGACCGGGCACACCTGTCATCACAGGGGCTCAGCCAGTCCCCGTGGGGTGGAGGCAGGGGGCACCCCGAACATCAAGCTCTCTGTCACTCTCTGCCAACTTCCGCTTCAGTTTAGGAAGTACAGTTGGAAAATGAGTAGCTGAATGCTGAGTTGGGGCCGTTGGCGCACACCTGCTGATGCGTGTGCACCACAAATCTGGACTCAGCATGAGGAGGCTGATTTTGGGATCCCAGCTTACTCTCATGGTCCAGACTGATGCCTCTGGCTGTGCTTCCCTACTGGGGCTCCTCTTTTTGCTGAGGGGGAAGCAGGAGGCGTTGATCCCTCTGGTAATTTGTACGACTACTGGCCCCTTTGCAGCCTCCCCTCGCCCCCACCCCCACTCTTCTGTACTGAAGAGGCATCACTCTCACCTCCACAGCCATTCTAGTGGGGCTGACTTGTTCCTGTCCCCTTGGCCTTGCCTATGTCCCATAGCTCGTGACTGCCTCTCTCCCATGTCACCTGCCACTTTCTGCCTTGAAATGTGGTCATGATTCGTGCACGTGTCCTCGTTCATGCAGTACCCGTGGTGGGACAGGGGAATTGGGAGACCTCGCTTCTCTGCCCAGCGTTGCCTCCGCACTGTGGGCAGGAGCCCCAGACCTGAGAGGTGGGGGTCCATGGACTGGACAGAAAAAAGAGAAAACAGGAGAAAAAATAGAGTTGATCACAACAAGTAGAACTTGCAGGGAATGTGTTCAACTCTTCTGATTATTCCTGTGTTTCATGCTCAATATAGAAAATGTAGAAAACTATAAAGAAGAAGAAAAAAATTGCCCATATTCTTCCACCTGGAGGCAATTACTGTTACCTCGGGAAGGTGTCCTTGTTTTCTCACCCTTGGGTCTAATGAGGGTTGGTGTGTGTCACCTACACAGTGGTGTGTCCACTTTTTTCCTACTTAATCTTTGTTACAGTGGCATTTCCCTGGGATCTCACCTTCATCAGCAATCTTATTTGTGGCTGCTTGATATTTACTCATATAGGTGTATTGGAATTGACTCATCCCCGACTAGATTTTTCTTTAACTTTCTGAGTGCTTCAATGAAAAGATGACAAAAATTAATGTTTTAAAGCAGATGAAAAGGAAACCAAGAGCCCCTGCCTCAGTTTACCCTTCATCTCCTCCCTGTGTGCAGCACGGCTGTGGGTGGGGCAGCCTGTGTGCCGTGCTCCCTCCTGGAGCTGGTGGGTGGCGGCCCTGATCGTTAGCTTTAACTATGAACAGCCGAGGTCAAATACCTCTTTTTGTACATTGGCAGACATGGGTTTTGCTCTCTTTGGTTTGGTGGGCATGATGGTGTTTGAAGAAAAAAAAAAGAATCATTTATTGCTACTGATCTTTAGAAAGGGTAAAAAACCCCAAAAGCGTGTGTAGTGCCAGTCTGGTAAGAGTGAGGGGAACAGAACAAATCAGGGCCAAGTTAATGAGCATTAAGGAGTTACAGCCTTACTTTAATGTTTTTGTTAAAAGGAATGATTTTTTTTTAAATCTACTAATAGTCCATTAAAAATCAAAAATGGTCACGTTCATTAAAAACCACAGTCAGCCCCGTTCTGATGAAAGAGGTTTTGACTTCCTTCTTTTTAGAATTAATGAAGATCCAAATGTTTGTGGCAGGCAGGAAATCAGGCGGATTTTAATAGGAAATTATGTAAGAAAGCTTAATGACTAATTTTTCTGGATCAGACAAGTGGAGAACGGTCTTAGAGAAGTGTGTACATCCATTACTCCTTAGTTTACTATATTATAATTACCATTGTATAGAAAGATGTCAGATAATTAGAAACTGGGTGGCATTTTGTGCTGAGGATCAAAACAAAGCTTTGTCTGGAATGTCGAGCGAAATTTATACTCTGGCTGAGGTTAAACATGTGGCCGGGATCGTACTCCAGTTTTTAAAACCATTGGCCAGGCTTTATTCTGTTTTTTTGGTCTTTGTTCTTCTGTCTTCGGCCCTGATGAAAAGGAATGCTCAGAAAATGGCATTGAGGGGCCGGCACGAAGTCAGCATTGAAATTTTCTCGAGCGTCCTTTCCCCTTGGCCACACCTCGGCTCCCCATTGAGCTGATATCCTCCGCTCCATAACCCATGCCAGCTTGAGGGCCATTCACCTTTTTTGATAAATGCCTGAAACTTGATCTAATCATAAGTTTATTTATACACGCACCTTCGTGTTGAAATTGTTACTTAGTTTCATCATAATGTATGCCCACAGCAAATTGTTTCCTTAAACCCCAGGGGTGCCCCGTGCCTCGGTTTCCTTGTCCAGTAACACGGGGATAGTGGTCGTTACTGCTCCCAGCAGTGTTGGGAGATTTGAGTACAGGCATCCGCACGAGTGCCCACAGCAGTCTCCTGCACAGAGAAACGCCCGGGAGTGCTAGCAGTCTTCTCTCTCTCTCTCAGATTGTTGAGCATTTTGTTTCAATCTCATTCCGCGCTGTTCAGGGCTCCTTGGATGAGATATCAGTGGTAGCATTGACCTTTTCTCCAAAATAGTATGGTGAAACTCAGGCAGGTGACACTGGGAGGCAAACGCCAGCCTGGAGGGAGCAGCCCAGGGATGCCTTCTTCCTGCAGATGCCTTCTGCCCATTCCCCATCCTCCTCCCCTAGAACATAAGCTTGTGTGCCAGGAGATTTCGAAGGAGCAGCCACTGATGTGGTTGGCCTTCCACCCCTGCAAAGGGTTTTCCGGGGCGGGGGGAGGGCTGAGGCCACCCTCTTGCTGCCAGCTCTCCTGTGCCTGGTGGATTCCGGCTCCTCGCAGGACAGAGTGCACACACACGCACGGGAGAAGGGATTTGCGATGCCCTTCAACGCTGCCCCATTTCATCGGCGCCAGCGTTTTCACCGTGCATGCACGAACTTCCAGGTAGAACTGAGTTCAAGAAAAGGCAGGACTGTGTGTGATGAGCAAGTGCATTGAAGAGGGTGTGGAGGTCACCGGCGCCTGACCCTCATTATGTCAGTCACTGCCAAATGAAATTAGAACTTGACTGCCCCTTTACCCCGTCAAGGAGCAAGATGAATTGATCTCCGAATAGCATTTCGGATTTAACCGCCACATGAAATGACTGCCTCTCCTCTTTATCCTCCCTCTCTCTGTTCTGCACCATGGGTAGGAAGGCACAGTGTCGTGGCGAAAGGTTTCCTCAAAGACCCCGGGGGCCGGGCTGGGCTGTGCCGGGTGCCCCTTGGTGGCTCGGCTCCGAGTTCCAGCCCTTTAATGCTCTTTGCTGTTCGAGGCATGCACTTTCATTTCTATAGAAAAGGCTTTCTACCGCCTTTAACAAAACTTGTATTTTCATGCCTAATAAGTGAGTGTGTGTGCACACAATGAGCTGGGAGAGTTGGATGCGGAGGCAGGTTCCGTAGGAGGATGTTGCCCATGACTGTCTCTGCATAACCCGGCAGCAGCGGTCTGCATTCCAGAACCTTCTCAGAGTGGGAGACCAATGTTTGGAGCCCAGGCCCTGGCTCCTCCCCCCTTTGGAGCTCTCCAGGGTCTGGCCATAGAGGCCTTTTCTGGCTTGTTCTGCAGGACTTTGGCTTTTGCTTCATCCGTGTTACTTGCTTGTCCCCCGAATGTGCCTCCCCTTTTAAAGCTTATATTGCTAAGTTGCGTGCATTTCCATTTGCTGGTGATGTTTTTTTCCAAATAATAATAAGAATAAATGATCTCCATTTCCATTAGTGGAAGTCCTAATAATCTTTCAAGGACAGATCAAATGTCTGATTTTCCATGAAAGTTTCCTCCCTTTAGCTCCCTGTGGGGAGAGGGGATGTCTGCCTGCTTTGTGGCCCTTTCTCATTTTCTTACACTGTGGTCACATGCAGCCCAGTGTGTGTGTGTATGTATGTGTGTGTGTGTGCGTGCATGCACTCACACATGGGGTGGGCACCTGTGAGTGTATGCACGGTTGTGGGCATGGGTGTGTGTGTACGTGTGTCTCTGTGAGTGTGCACACAGACTTGTGCATCGGATGCATGCGATTGTGTGCACAAGTGTTCATGCACCTGAGTGTGCACAGATGTGGGCATGGGTTTGTGGGCACACGGGTGGACATGGGCATGTGTCCCTCAGGCACTGGCACTGTGTCTGTTCCTCCTTGTCCTCCACGCTGTGTCCGTTGGTGCTCGTGAGGTGCAGCACATGGGAAATGCGTGTGCAATGAACAGCACGAGCTGAGCTCCACCCGAGGGGAGAGCTTTCACTCGAGTTTTGCACATAAATGCTTTAAACTGCAGCGTGTTGATGCCGTGTGTCTGCTTTTCTTAGCTCTTGTTCTGCTTCTTCTCTGTCTTCTCCTCCCATCCCCCAACGTGACAGACTAACAGCTCCCTGCTTCTCTGATGGTGGGCAGGTGCCGGAGCCTAACTCATTCCTTTGTTCATTCATTCATTCATTCTCTCACTCACTCATTCATAGTTCAACAGTCTCAGTTGAGTCGCTCCCATGTCCCGGACCCCGTGCCAGGCATTGGGGATTCAACAGTGAACAAAACAGGCACAAACTCGCCTTCCTGGAACCTAATACTTTTGGGGTAGGTGGAAGATACAAACAAGAAACAGAATTTAGTAAAATATATAGTATGATAGCTAGTAAAATGTGACAAAGAAAAGAAAACCTCAGGGAAAGGGTGTCAGGGTGTATGTGTGTGGGGCGGTGATGTTGAACACGTACTGGGATCATGGAAGGCACTGCTGAGAAGGGACCTCTGACCGCAGACCCGAGGAAGGGGGCACGGAAGGGTGGAGATGTCGGGATGGGGTGGATGCAGCTTCCAGGCAGAGCCCTGGAGTGGGAGGAGCCTTGAGCTTTATAGGAGCAGAGGGAGCTGGGGAGAGAGCTGATGTAAGCTCGGAGAAGCAATGTGGGCCACCCGAAGGGCCCCGTGTGGGCTGAGGACATAGCTGGGAGTGGACGGACGCTGGTGGCCATTTGGGCAGCAGACCCAGCGCAGCTCAGGTTTGCATCTCAACTCCCTATTGCTGCCGCGTGTAAAACAGGAGAAATCTTGGGACTTGCAGCTCTTCACATAAAAAGCATCACTTTGATTCTAATAATCACTTCTAATATCAATGTTGCCGAACCTGTAGGAGCTTTCGAGTTCAAATGATGGAACTCTGAATCCAATCCAGTAGTTGTCTCAACAGTTGAGATACCATTGGCTGCAGGTCATGGATGTTTCAAGGCCAAGGTCACCGAGTGATCTGGGAGGACTCACTGCTGGGAGTTACTTCTGTTATTTTTTTTGAATTTTCTCTCTTGCCCTCTTTTTTTTTCCTGCACAGCATTGTCAGCCACATTTTAAATTATGTGTCTCTGTCATCAGAAAAACTGGCATGCTTCCCCCTAAATAGCAGGCTTGAAGATTTTTTCTGATATTTTGTACTAGCCACACTTAAGTGGCTTCGTGATAGCTCTAAATTCATATTTCCTGTGGCTGCCCGATGTCATCATAATTGTTGCATGTTCAAGATACAGCTGAATTTCAGCTTATACGCTGTTCTCCCAGGATAAATTCAGAGAACAGCTATAAAGTCTAATCCACATGGTGATGTTGTTGGAAGGAAAACAGGGTTAGAGCTTCTAAGGAGCCTCTGGGTGTTTATGGTTGTGCAGATTGGGTGTTACCGATTTATAACACCAAATCTGAATTCCCAGGGCAGGGACAAGACCAGTCTTTGGCTGAGGCCTATTGGTGTCTGTGGTGGTGCTGTTGAAGAAAAAGGAGCATCTTACTTTTGTGTGATTAGCATTATTTAATATCAGAATCCATTGGATTATGCTCAGATGGTCAAAGATGTGCTGGCCTCTCTCCCAGGCTTAAGAGGAAGAGTGTCAGCCATTGTGTGTGTGCGCTCACACACGCCTCTGCACAGAGGCTGGGGCTTGCTCCTGAGCCCAGGGGTCCCATTCTCTAGAGAGTTCTCTCTGCATAGATTTCTGTACGCCTTGCTGTCTCCTTGTGGCGTGCCTAGAGCAGATTGTCACCTGGTGGTCCCTTCCACTGCAGGAGCCGCCGTCTGGCTCTTTGGTCCAGACTGAACCATCTCAGCCCATTAGTCCTCCTAGGGGCTTCCTTTCCCACCTTCTCATCATAGACACTTCCCTCCCCTTGATGCCTTTTCCTTGTTGAGGACTTTTCTTTTTTGAGGTAGATTAGCCCTGAGCTAACATCTGCTGCCAATCCTCCTCTTTTTTGCTGAGGAAGACTGGCCCTGAGCGCACATCCGTGCCCGTCTTCCTCTGCTTTATATGTGGGATGCCTGCCACAGCATGGCTTGCCAAGTGGTGCCGTGTCCATACCCGGGATCCGAACCGGTGAACCCCGGGCTGCCGAAGCGGAACATGCCCACTTAACCACTGTGCCACCAGGCCGGCCCCAAGGACATTTTTGAAGTGTGTCATCCAGGGTAGGATTTCATATTCCAGAGCAGGACTTGGAATACCAGTAGCGGAGAATTGGACTACCATAAGGAAAGGATAAGACAAAAGATGTTTTTAAAATTTGCCATCACTTTACCATAGTGTTTTAACACCAATGAAAAATATAAGTAGAAAACTATTACCATTACTTTATTATAGCATTTTAAACCATTTTTTCCTGGTGGGAGGCAGAAAGAAAAACTTGGTCGTGTCTCATTGACCACTTTTTAAAGTGTGAGTTTTAAATTGTTTATTTATTGTTCAAGCCGAGCAGCAGTTAGGTTCTTACATACAGACTCTCAGATGTTGTAAGAAAGTCCAGCGAACCAGCACATACACTGCCTTTTCCTAATGGAAAGTGGTGATTGCTGTGGGTCTGGAAGACCCCGTGCAGCATTGCAGCAATTGGTATGCAAACATCCGACAGCTTTGCACAGCTTCTCCTGGGAACATGTGTTAGGAATGTTACCTGCTGTGCCTGAAATTTTATGGTGCTACTGGATTGTCTCTGCTTGAGAGAGAACATTAAGGGCGTAGAGCAGTAACAATGCTTTGGAATCTTCAAATGTGCCATGTAGCTGTCTCTTGGGGTTTTTTCTAATTTAACCCCATGTTCACTCTTGAGATACAGGGATGGATGATGGATCTTGTCCCCGCCCAGGGTTACTTGGTGAGGGGCACCTGGTCCAATTAGAAGGAAAGATGCTGGTCTCCCATCTCCCAGTCTTGGTCCTTTTTAGGATGCCGTACTGCCTCCTTCGTGTTGAGTGCCGAGTTTTCATGTTGCACCTACTTTTGGAACTTTTCTCTCCACCCTCCTTCCCACGTTTGCCCTGTCAGGTGGGAGGGAGGAGACTTAGAGGTGAGGTGGCAAAAGTTGCTACAGCAGCCCCCAGAGGGGACCCAGCCATGGGGCAAAGGTAATTGAAATGCGTCTCATCTTCACTTCTCCGCTATTAGTCATTTGTTTCTGAGAAGAGAAGCTTAGGTTAAAGATGCTTGAGTGAGGGGTTGCTGGGGGGCCTCTGTGGGGGAACGTGTTAGTTCTGGATGCCCGTGTTGGGGATGAGGGACAGAGTGACTATGAAAGAAAATGAAGAGCAACTAAGGAAATTTCGATTTCCTTTCTCATAGAGTTTTGGGTGTAGAAAATTAAGCCGTTTTGTAGTCCGGGGCAAGGGAGCACCTGGCACCTGCATACACCTTGGTCCTGCTGGGTCTCAGTTCAGACTGACAGAACTGTGGAATGTCAGTCCTGCCCAGAGGGCCACTGCATCCTGCTGCCCCCCCTCCCCCAGCAGGGTCCTCAGGAGGGGGGAGTGCGTGGCGATGGATGGAAGCAAGTGGGGACCCTTCCTTTCTCATTGTCCTTCCTCAAAATCCTTTTCTCTACCCTTCTTGAGCAGAGAACATTGTTTTTATTTAACAAGATCAAAAAGAAAGAAGCCTGGTTATCAGAACAGCAAAGAAATGTAAATAAATGAGGTTTTTAAAGACTCTAGAAAGCGTCTGCTTTCTTTCCTGGGCGTGCTGTGTTTGGAGGGGAAGAGGAGACTGGAGAGAATCTCTATGAAATAATCTTACAGTGCCAGAGAGCAGACGCTGAGCGAATGTTGGATGAATTAAAATGGGATGAAGAGACCGTTGTCAAGGGAGAGGAGTACAGGAGCTGACGGAGTTACATGGGGAGACAGGGCGTTTATCCACTTCACGCCCACGGTGGAAGGAGGGAGGTCCCGGCTGGAGCAAACGCTTCAAGGAGAAATAAATGACTTCTGGTATTTGGGGGGCATAGAATAAAGAAGCTGGAGGGTTGGAAGGACGTGTGCGGCCCTTTTTGCCCAGCATGGTTCTTTATGTCATCATTCAGTTGCTTGAACAAAGTCTAGCTAGACGCAGACTTACGAGAATTTATTTTAAATAAACGTGATACTTGCTTATGGTTAAAAAGGGGTATAAGTACCAACAGTAATTATAGTTAATTTTCTTTGGAATTTTCCGGAAATTTTCTTTTCTTATGTAAGCGTGTATCTCTTACTGTAAAACAGTTAAACGTAGTCATTCTATTTAACAATAACCGTTGGACAGGGTCCTGCGTCAGAACGTGTAGACTTATTTCACACTAACAGGAATGAGAATGTACAGATTAAGGGGTAATAAAAATAATTGCCCACGTTCCCCATCCAGTTAAAAAAACATACAGGAACCTTTGAAGTTCCCCAAATGCCTCTTCTCGATTCAATTTTCCTCCCCTCTTCCTCACAGCTAACTGCTGTCCTAAACTTTCTGTTCTTTATTCCCTTTCTTTCGTTTACAGTTTTACCGTTTGATATCTATCTCCCTAAAATATATATTGCTTGGTTTTGCCTATTTCCATAAACTTTACCCAATTACTTGTGTGTGGTTCTATGACTTGCTTCTTTGGCTAAGCATTACTTTTGTTATGGAGTCATGATAATACGTGTAGCTATGGTTCCTTCATTTTCGCTGCTGTATAGTATTCCGTTTTATGAAGTACACGGTATGACCACCACTGTGGTTCTGTCTTATTCTTTCCAATGGCTGCCTCATTTTTTTCTCCTGCTGACAGTGGATATTAGCTGATATTTTAAATGGATGAGGACCCAGATTGTGAATGATTCATTTGTTCCAGGAATGAAACTCATATTCTCTTTGGAAGCAGGGTTATTGCTCTGAAGGCTAGAACTATTTGCGTGCTTTGTAGCTTTCACTTTCATTTCTTGCATCCCATCTTCAGAGCAGGACCCGGGAGCAGAGTGTGGTTCAAACAGTGAGTCCCTGATGGCCAGTTGTCAGAGACCCAAGGTCGAGTGTTTGAAGCCAGAGGGCAGGGAGCCATCCTGAGCACAGGGGCCAGGGCCAGGGCTGGGGTCGAGGCCTTGGCCTTCAGGGAGCCGTTTTCTTGTGTGGACACATTGGGAGCGGAAGTGAATCCTCAGATGAAAAGGAAGCAATCCACGGAGGTTGTTTCCTCCTGCGGTTTCTGCCAGCTCGCCTCAATCAGATCAAAAGAGCTCGTCAGCTCCAGCCTCCATCACCGAAAAGTAAAATCTCGCTTTCTTTCTGATAATAGTTCGCTATTTAAAATATTGAGTAGTACCAGGAAAAACCCACATCCATAAATCCTCCTCGCCCATCTGATTCTAATATATGAGTTTGATGTGTTCACTCAGATTTTTAAAAATGCTTATAAAACTATAGATATTTTACATGAGGTGGTCTTAAAAGGAAAGTTGATTTTTCTGAGACTTTTAAAACAGTTTGCCACATTTGCTTTATCTGTCTATGTGCCGGTGAATTTATCTCTATGTTCTTTTACTGAACCGTTTGAGAATGCCTTGTGGGTATCATGACATTTCAGCACCGAATACCACCACAAGCATCTCCTGAAACACAAGGAGATTGTTCTCCTCAATAACCTTTGACCAAATCCATATCACTGTCTCCTGTGCTGGCCTTACTGACAACGTCCAGTTGTCCTAATACTGGCCCTGGTGGCTTTTAAGACAAGTTTCTGAATTTTACTTTTACTTCCATAAACTGGACTATTAGACTAGGGGGACCAAATTGCCCCTGGGGTTTTGTCCTTTGTTTTCAGGATTTGGGGATGTTCTCATGTTGTCCTCCCTGTTCTCCTGTCGGCCCGCTGAGGGCTGGCTTTTCTTCCGGACCTGTTGGGCAGGTTGAGGCAGTCGTTCCCTGGGTGGTGCGGCCCCGCCCCAGCGTGGTGTGCAAGGTTGCCTTCCCGTGTGCAGTAGCCCGAGGCAGCTCCTGGGGCCAGGCGTGGCCCTGGGGAGTTGGGCTGGCAGGCTCTGAGTGGAGGGGACTGAGCTGGGGCATTGTGCTGAAGCCCGGGAGAAATGCTGCCGGTTACAATGTAGGTTACAATGTAGCCGTTCTGGAGGATGCAAGTTAGCTGCTTCGTTGCTCTTAAATTTCCGCTCCTGTGGAGCATTCTCAATAGGAGATCGTTAAATCCGAGTCTGGAATTTTGGCTGTCATTCCCTGTATGGGAGGATTTAATAGCTTTGCGTCTTAACTAGGAGATGAAGGGCCTGTCAGAGCATCCAGGGGAGAAGTCGGAGGAAGGATGTTGTTGGACTGAGCTCCACGTTAACCTGTGGCTGCCTGGGTGGTTTTCGGGGCCTCCCCCAGGCCTGGAGCGGTGCCCCGGGGTGTGACAGCATGGAGGCATGAGCAGTTCTGTCTCCTCAGGGATCCTTGTGCCTCCTGGAGCCCTGCCCTGCAGGCGGGGATGAACTGAGACCCTGCCCAGGAAGCCTTCTCCAGGACCAGCCTGGCCCTGGGCTGCCCTCTTGCTCTCCCTGTAAAGTTTAACCTCTCCTGCAAAGATCTCTTGTCGTTCTGGTATGAAGCGCCTCCTGACTTTGCCTTTCCCTGAGGCTGCCTGGAGCACCTGTGCTTGGAAAGGTCATTTTTCCTGCTTTCAAAACAAACTCTGTCTGTTACTATCAGCCATCTCCAGAGGGTGCAGACCATGGTATGACAGACAAGGGCCCAGAACACAGTCACCCTGGAGGAAGGCAGGGCAGCACCTGACTGGGGATTGGGGTTGGGGTGCGAGCTCCTGCACCCTACTCCTGCTGCATTTTCTCCCACAGGGGTGCCCCCACTCTCTCAGGGGTGCAGCTTCCTCCTGGGTGGGGTTAGATGATACAGTTTGGTATTTTGTTTCCAAACAGATTGAGCAAAAGAAGATAGGGATTCCGTTTTCTGCACCTTTTCCTAGCACTTGCTCGAGCACTTTTCTGCAGGATGAGTGCCCCTGGGAAGAGAATGAGGTCTCCTCGTGGAAGTGTCTGTCAGCTCTGCCTGTGATGGCAGAAAGTCTTTTTCTGACCAGCTCCTATATGGTTCCTCCAGTCGTAGCTGTGACCACAGCCGAGTCCCTGTGACGGGCTCAGCTCTTCTTATTCATTTGCAGGAACTGCGGCGGGAGCTGAGTGCTGTGCAGGAGGAGCTGCTCTGAGCCCTCACCTGTCCTACCAGGTGTTCTTGGGGGTTTCCAGGAGATGCATGTGCTCTCTAAAAGCATGGACTTGGGAGGGAAAGTGATGGATCTCGGATGACATCCTGCCAAGGGCTTGGCAACATTTTCCCCCTGTTGCCACAGTTATGACAATTCCTATATCTGTTGCCCGTGCCCATGACACTCTTCTGGGCTAAATTAGGCTGGCTCTGGTCATGCCCCATTCCTTGTGTGCTGGCCACCCTGTCACCTCCCCCATTCAAGGAAGCATGTTTGAATGCAGAGTGACTGGGGGTGACATTTTTATAAGGCTCACCTTGAGTGTGCTCAGAGGCCTAACAAACATTTACCTTGTGAATGGCCGTCTTTATGAGTGATGACTGCTTACTCGGATGTGGGTTTCACTGGTTTCGGGAACTTGATGCAAGTGAGTGGCAGAGAGCTCCAGGCCAGTGGTCCAGGCAGTGGTCCATCAGGCATTGTGGCGGGGTGGGACAAAGGCAGCAGAGACACACAGGGTGCTGCTGTGTGCTTTTGTGAAAAATGCGCAGGAGCCAGTGGGGGGGTTTGTGCCGCCCGGCATGGCTTACGAGGTCCTGAGCTCCCCAGGGATTAACTTTTTCCCCTTGAGATGAGGCTGTGTTTAGTTTCTATTATGTAAGTTTTAGGAGGCGTGGATGCTCTTGTGGGCTTGACCAGCCTCCTTGGGGTGGAAATTGGATCCTTCCCACAGTCTGTGGCTGGACGTAGGCTTCGTTCACTGGATGCCAGGTTCTCAGTGTGGGGCTGACCACGTGAGCCCCTTCCTGTAGTGGTTACAGTGAAATAACCCAGATGTGCGCCAGTCTGTCGCCCACCAGGGTGGGGCAGTGTGTGCCTGCCTGGGTGGAGGTGGGAGGCATGCCGGACACTTGCCCACCCCATCGTAGATGCCTAAAAAACTCATGCTCCTTATCGCATGAAGCCCTTCACTGAAGGCCCTCCCACCCTGTAACTGTCAAACTCGAATTTCCAGTTGATTCAAGGGGAAATCTGTCTTCCTACTGGAATGTTGACTTTAGAGAACCTTTTGTCTCAGGTTTCAGAATCGCTTTCTTTCCTCCTGGTGAAGACTGGCCCACGGTCATGTTACCATCTTCTCAATGGTCCTGTACTCTGTGGGTAGAAGTTTTTAATAGTTGAGTGTTTAAATTTCGGCCTGAGTTAAATGATATTCTGATGACACCAGCAGTCATTTCCACATATAGATGCATCTCTTACTCCCTATGCAAAAGAGTTTGACTCTTTTCTCAACCTTCTCTCCCTCTTACCCCCATTGTGGCCGTTTTGTTGTTTAGATCCTAGTCCCTTAGGGAAAATAGGCCTCTGTGCTCTCAACGATGTGGACACTCCCAAACCCGATCCCGGTGACCCACCTAGGTTCAAAGGGCTTGTTAATAATAGAGCTGTTGGTTAAGATCATTCTGGCTCTCACTTCCTTCTTGTGTCTCAAATAGTGTAAGCGTTCGAGAATGCTGTCAGTGAAACACGGCTTCATCCAGCCCTACAAGCGAGTGTGAGCGTTTTGCCTTTGAAAGGAAGGGACGATTTTTCAAGGCTGTGAGGTCCTAGAGAAACGGTGCATCCATCCCAGCTACAGCTCTGCCGGGCCAGGGGCTGAAACTGCTGTTAGAGGTTTCTTTAGAGGACATTTGAGACGGAGCTGAAACCCATCTGGGTCTCTTGCAACTGCAGATAATGAAGCAGGGGAAATAGTAGAGGGGTTTTTTGCTTCTAACACATGGTCGGATTTAGTCAGACTCAGTAACTGTTTCCTGAAACCGTTGAGCTGCCTCGAGGTGTGTGTATTGCTATCCTTAGTTGCTGTTCCTCCCGGTGCAACGCCCCTGCGGATTCCCCTTAGGGAAACAGAGTGTATGGCTCCCGTGCCCTCTGGGAAGCTGGCCCTGCTGGCCGTGGGCCTTCTCTTTCCTGCAGTAACTCTCTTTATTCTGGCCTTTTTGGATGTTGCTTTATGTCATTGCACAGACTCGACCTGCTTTGGCTCTACTGGCCTTGGACTGGGACAACCTCTTACACACTCCATCATCTGCCAAAGCACCAAGCCTCATTTGGTACTTGCTGAGTACTTGTTGGATACAGAGCGTGAAGGGGGAAGGGGTCCTGAGGAGACACCCTGGAGCCTGGAGGACAGGGTGGGCCGCAGACGGCGGGCTTCGACTGGTTGGTAGAGCAAACCCCTTGCTTGTTGCTTTGACAACTCAAGTCACTTGTGATCCCTTTATACCGTGCATTCTCAATGAGGGTGAAGATTAGTTCTTAGGGGGAAACAACCCTAGATACTGCAGTGGTTTGTGGGCTTCCAAAGGGCTGCAGGACATAAATAGATGTAGATTATCTCTGCTATTAAAATTTCATGGGGGAGGGGAGTCCAGTGGTTAAGTTTGCGCCTTCCACTTCGGCAGCCTGGGGTTCACAGGTTCGAATCCCAGGTGCAGACCTATACACCACTCATTAAGCCAAGCTGTGGTGGCGTCCCATATACAAAGTAGAGGAAGATTAGCACAGATGTTAGCTCAGGGAACATCTTCCTCGCAAAAAGAAAAAAAGATTCACGGGAGAAGAATGGTCAGGAAAACAATTCCGAAAAGGCTTTTTAGGGCAGGAAATAATGAAAAGTAGGTTGAGAAACACTGCTTTATGCC
This sequence comes from Equus asinus, assembly GCF_041296235.1. Taxonomy (NCBI): domain Eukaryota; kingdom Metazoa; phylum Chordata; class Mammalia; order Perissodactyla; family Equidae; genus Equus; species Equus asinus. Next base: position 6,097,353 of record NC_091808.1, on the reverse strand, counting down.
AAGCGAGATTCTCGCCTCCAGGCCCTCATTCATGGGCCCCCCTCTGCCTGGATGTCCCCTCCACACCCCCAGGATCTTGGCTGGACCCTCTTCATTCTTCAGGATTCTGCCCAGGCTTTGCTTTTGTTAGGAAGCAGTTTCCACGCTGGACTGTGGTGGTCTGTTGTCTGTGATGGAGGGGGTCAGAGGGAAGAATTTCAGGGACATGGGAACATCTGTCACCAAAGGCGGCCAAACCACTCGGGGCCGTTGCTGTAAGTCAGTCGATGTCTTGCCGTCGTGTGTGAGTATCGCTCGTCCAAGCCAGGAGTGGAGCTGCAACGAACCCCACTGCTGAGTGCCCAGTGGGCTGTCTGCTGCCCCCCGATCGGGCCTGCTGCTGCTTCGGGGCCTCGATCATCCCGCAAAGAGAAGATAGGCAGCTTAGACATCTTTTTTCAGGGGCAGAGGGGCCAAGAGAGGTGGAGGTTGTCGTCTGGTGGTAGCCTGGTTTTCACTTAGCCAGGTTGAACTCCCGGTGGTTCCTGGCATTCTGTCAAGAGCAGGAATGATGGTCCCAGGACCGTGCCTGGGATCCGCGCATCTTTCCCGGCTCTCTGCCGGGAGCAGGGCTGGGGTCCTTCCAAGATGGCTCTGGGCTCCATCCAAGATTCAGGTTACTTAGCAGCTGATGGGGATGACGGGGTGGGAGTTTGGGGGGGTGGGGTGGAAGGTGGTGGCGGGGGGATTATTGGGGTGATAGCGAGGGCTTCTCTTTCGTCACCAGTCCTTCGGTCCAGCATCACGTGAGTGCCCTCGTGTGGGCCAGAACGAGGAACTGCTGGTCTCAAGCCTCCTGCTTCGCTCCTCCTTGCCCAGCACGTTGCTTCACCCCTGTGGCCATCAGTTTCTTCTTTGGCAAAGTGAAAAGATTTTATTTAGATGTTGCTGTGAATCTTGAAGCAGATTAGAGAAAGCCAAGCCATTGTGGAAGCAGAGTGAGAAGGCAGCCGTTTGCGGTGCTCCACTCCTGATCCATATGGACCTGCTGGGTGGGCGGTAAAGCTGTGCAGAGGTGAACCGCTTAGGAAAAAAAGACATCATGGATATCCAGGGGCCTTTGACTACAGGAAAACACGTTTTAAGGATTGTGGTGGCACTGTGGGGGGATGTTCCTACCCTCCAGTGGAGAGCAGAAAGTGATGGAGACAGTGGACTTGGGGGTCAGACCCCGATGTCATCAGCCCCGCAGAGATAAGTTTAGTCATTTGGTACCCACTGCCAAAGTTACGTATTTTCCCTTGTGATTCTAGAAGGCTTTAAGAAACCTTTTGGCAAATCTTTTCCTCGTATTGTGTATATATATATATATATATATATATTTTTTTTTTTTTTCCCTCCTAACACCTGAGTAAAACTCCATGCAGTAATATGCTGCATAGATTGATTTTCGAATGGTTTCCCAAATTCATATGGCTCCAGAGAATGAGCCTGGGCTCCCTTCGAGCCTCCTGGTCCTGGTTATATGAACATTGTTTTACTGCTCAGAGCACCTATAACATAGTAAAACAAACAAGTCACATTCTTCCAGCATTTTCCATCAGCCACCCTTGGAGAACCAAACAGAGATGAATGAGACCACAGCGTGTGAGGCCAGATTTTCAGGCTGGCACAGGCAAAACCTGTGGGTGCCGTGAAATCTATTAACACAAAGATTAGTGAACCCTCGGTGAGCACATCTGATGGAAAGGAGGGGGCTTTCAACATTCCTGCCTGCTGCTGTTTCCCTTTGCCTGCCTTAATATGATTTATATTCTCCCCCACCCCCTGCCAGCCTTCTGTGCGAAGTGTGTCTAGTGTGCCCCAGATTCAGCCTGGGGCTTGTGTGAAGTGATGACACGGTGAAGATACATCTTCCATGTTCAATTTGGAAAGGAATCTGTTTCTCCCAGGAAATACTCACATTTCTATGATGCCAACCTCCCGGATGACCTCTTAGCTTCTGAGTCCCTTAGACTGTGGGGATTGCCTTATTTCACCTCATTCCCATGAGAAGCTGAATTGGCAGGTGTGGGAGTGAATTGGGAGTGAAGGCAACAGGCAGATGCTCGGGTGTCTGCATTGAAAAGAAAAAGCTCAGTAAAATTCCATGCCTCTCTCTGTGTTTAACAACCCGTTCTTCAAATCATTTTATGCAAATGCATATACAGCGGTAACAGGTACAATAAATGTCTGTTAGCCGAGCCTCAGGAGGGTAGCCCCTGGCTGGAGTTTCTGCCCAAATGTCATCAGAAATAGTTATGTCCATTCTAGAGCAAGAAAACAGAGTGATGGCTCTAAGGTTCCTGTTCGTTCTAGAACAGAGAGCACAGTCCACACTTGGGACATGAATGCAGCCCTCAGCCCACTGACCCATCTCCTCGGAATGATGGCGATGACCCTGACCCCGTGCTTCCCTGCATCCCCAGTGTGCCATCCTCCCCAGCTCAGTCTCCATATTCCAGTGGTGTGATTCGTGGGGTGAAACACCGAGAGATGCTGCCGAATGGGCTCATTCTCTCCTCTTTGTGTCTGTCTTCTCCACTTTAAGATTTCTTCCACCTCCCTGCAACTAACTTCCAGAAACACTGGGGTCTATAAAGGCCCACCACAGCCCCTTATCTGGAATGTGGAAATCCAGAAGCTCCTACATTTGCAGCACACTCGCTGGGCAGCAAAGGCTGGGCTGTTGCACCAGGAGGCTGCTTGTGGTCTTCATGTGTCTGTCTGTGCATGTGAAGGTGCACACATTTCCCTGCAGGATTATCCATGTGTTGCATTAACGGCTGCTCCAGAGCTGGGGTCAGCAAACTCTGCCCGCCAGCCAAATCCAGTCCACCATCCCCATTTTTGTAAATGAAGTTCTATTGGAACAGCCACACCGCTCTGTGTGTGCATTGCCTCCGGCCGCTTCTGCCTCTGACCCTCTCCAGGACAGTTGCCTCGAGGGACCTGCGCTGCCTGCACAGTGTTGCGATTTGGATGGAGAGCCATGCATGCCTGGGCATGTGCGGAAACGGGACTCGGTCTCTGTAGAGAGACAGCCTGGAAGTTCTTGGAGCTCACGCAGGGACTGGATATTTCAAGGCTTCCCGTTCCTCTGACACCATGTACCTCACAGTTCTCGGAGGAGGGTGTGCTAAATAAAGGGGGTTCCCCAGACCTTTCATACTGAAGGAATGTGGACTAGGAGAGGCTGCTCGGGACAATAAGGTGGGAGAGGCGGGGAGGACCAAGACGAGAATCAGTGTGTGCAGCCGGCTGGATGTGCTGGGGGTTGACATCCCATCCGCTCCCCTCTGGAAGGACAGTGCCTGGGTTTGCAGACTACATAAGCCTCCTACTTTCGGATGACCTCCGAGAGCACCCCCCGAGCCACTTGTTTGGAGAGCTGCTGTTGAGGTCAGAGGCGATGCAGGGTGTTCACCAGCCAGCATGAAACGCTTCGCAGCCAGCCTCTATTTTTAGCTCTGCCAATCTGTCCTGGCTTTCCCGGTACAAGTTGCATTTGCCCGTTGGTCTTCCGCATGCCTGTGGGCAGCTTTTGTTCCTTTGGATTAGTTTTCTTTTCTTTCTTTTTTTATTAAAAGCCCCCTTTCCACAATCTGATTTTTAAAAATGAGCCTGATAATGTTTACGTTTTAGCACTTGGTGAAAAACGTTAAGTGTATTGCTATTTCTGAGCACCTCACACGAGACTGTTTTATGAGCACTCGGAGTGGTTTCGTTCCGCGGAGAACCATTTAAACCGCTCAGAATTGTTGATTCAAGAAGCAAGGTGGGAAATACGGAGGGCTCCCTGGTTGCAACTCACAGTGCGATGGGAAGATCAGCGTCCCCTGGGAGCCTGCTAGAGATGCAGGATGTGTGCCTGAATCATAATTGCGTTTGGATCCCCACGTGATTAATAGACACATTACGGTTTGAGAAGCTCTGGGCTGCCCCGTTAATCCGTCATCCTTATGATTTGTGTGTGTGGTTCACCCCAGGTGGAGGGAGTCAGGAAAGTAAGCAGTAGCAGCCCCATTATGCTCTCTGGTCCAGGATGCAGTCACCCCAAGGGTGTCATGTCACCTGTGCCAGAAGGCAAGCTAGGGCATCACCCCAGATTCCGTGCTGCGTCTGTGTCAGGGAGGCCCTTTGTGGGCAGCACCTCCTCCACGGGCCGGGGCCTCGTCAGAGGCCTTCCTGACAGTGCTCTGGGCAGCCACTAGCAAGAGGGAAGTCACCCTCCCAGGGAACCCTGTTGTCAGATCCAGCCTTGTCCTGGGGCCACTCCTTGCACCTTTGTGCACAGCGTGCTCTGCACACACCTTGTGTGGTACGTCTGTAGTGGTTCAGTCATCAGAGAGTCACCTCCATGGCGGTGCTTTCCTGCAGCACGCTGGACCACGACAGCCTCAGTGCCTCCCCTTGCCACGTTGAGGGAAGGGTAAAAACAGCTGCTGGAGTGAGTGGGAAGACCAGCCCTGCCCAGGGGGAGGGCGATGAGAGGCTGTGGGGTTCCCGGGGGGACCGCAGGTGAGGTGTTTAGAATGGGGTGGGGATTGGCCCTCGGCTCTCGTGAACTCAGCTCGCTCTTTGATAATCCACTGCTGTGTAAATGATGTGACTGTCCTCCTGTTTGTCCTTAGGACACTGGGTGAATTCTTAGGGAGGGCTGGTAGGGTTGGTGCTTTAGAGATCTGGTGCGTGTCCACGCCCTGGCAGAAGTAGGAACAGAACTTAGTTCTTCAAGAGTGCTGGGCTGGGAGTGGGCAGGGCCTGGACGGGCCACGGCTGGCATGGTGACCACAGGACTGCTCACTTCTAACCTGGGCCTTTGGCCAACTGCGAGTGGATTGTTACTGAGCGCGCAGGTGGCCCAAGGCTCTTACTTCTCACGGTGTCAAGCAGGTCTGTCCCCACGTTCATGCCCTGAAGCTGGGGTCTCCTCTGGGGTTCTTTTCCTGCCTCTGCCTTTGGAGCCCTTTATGAGATGGAAACCCTTTGCCGCTGGTGGCTCTTTGCCAGCCAATCATCCTATAAAGGTCAGCTGAAGAGCAGAGTGGCTCCCCAGGTCATGGTCTGCTCTGCCATCTTCACCCCCAGGGCCACTGACAGCATCCCCTGGGGGCTGTCAGGATGCCGGTTCAGGGGCCCCACCCACACCTGCTGCCCCAGGAAACGGGGTTGATGGAGCACCACAGACAGGTGTGTTTGCCCCAGCGGTGCTGAGCATCGGCAGGACTTTGGGTCAGAGAGTCTTCTGTCCTACACCCGAGAAGCAGGGAGGTGGGGGCACGATGCTGAATGTGGCCTTGAGCCTTGATCCTTCCGTGGCTGAAGAGTGAGCTCTTTGAGGCTGCTGATAAAACAGGATTTCTTAAAAGTGAGTTTTCATCGGAGGAAAGAAGTGGCAGGCTCAGCAGGAGTGGATGCAGCAGCGGATGCCCCATCCAGGGGGCAGGGAGCCTCACGCCCCGCCAGCCCGGCTCCGGCGCACGTGGGTCCACCTGGGGAGGGTCGGGCCCTTCCCTTGCGTCTCACTCTCCAGAGCCTTCCTTGCTTCTCTTTTGCCTGCCTCGTCCGCCTTCTGGGATCGGGGTTTCCAGGTCCCCGCATCTCCTGAGTTGATCCTGAGCCGGTGAAGAGACAGGAGCTGGACAGATTCTCAGGCCCCTTTGCGAGACTCATGGAAACGTTTTTCTTTTCCAGGCGCATTCTTGGAGGGCATTTGCTGAGGGTTTGTGAGGGGGGCGCCGTTAGAGAAAGAAGGACAAACCCTGGGTTTTCTCTTGGGTGTGAAAAGGGCTCACCTTTGCTCTTCCTTTGACTGGGAGGTGGACAAGGGGGGATACTCTGTGCAGAACACACAGAGAATTGCAGCACCCAGCACTAGGGTGACACCAAAATGGGCAGCTGCCACCCTTCAGCCAGGAACCAGCGCTTCAATGAAGGAGACAGACTGGGAGGAGCGAGGGGGGTGCTCGTGTCAGTTTATCCCGATTTATTTCACCTTCTTTTAAAAAGATACGGGCAGTTAGCAGAGTTTCTTGAACTCCAGTGTGGGTGGTTTTAATTGGGCCCCTGCCAACCCCTTGAACAGGACTTCAGAGAAGCGTTAAAAGGATGAATTGGAGCATCGTCTGAGTGGCTGTGAAACCTGCCCTCAGCCACGTTCCTCCGCATGGGTCTCCTTAGATCCACTTTCCATTCTGCATTTTGCTGGCATGGAGAAATATGGTTGCTGCCGGGAGGAGAGGGAAGTTGGTGCCAGGAAGTTCTATCAAGGGACAATTTTATAACTGGAAATAGTTTAGGAAACCAGGTTTGGAACGCTTCCCTGGTATACTTAGAATGCAAGTGGGATTTTGTTGCATATTAATGCTTGCCGTTGTTGGTGGCCGGGAAGACCCACTGAGTCGCTCGGTCAAATAGAACCGTTAGCTGTTTGGATACAGTGCAGAACTCTGGGGGATGGACTTTCCAGAAGGTATGGAATTCTTCCGTCACTCCTTTATTCAGCTTGTCGTTCACTCTCCAAGAATGTCAGAGAAGCAGTTCCCTTTCGCCAGGCAGTGGGGCTGCGGCTGGGTGAGCGGCTCATCCACCTGCAGGGGTGATGGGCAGGCACACACACCTGCTGGATGTCTGGAGACAGGTGTGGCTGAGGTGCGGAGAGGCTCAACCCTGAGAACGGAGGCGGAGGGGACAAGGAGGGTTCGTCAAGGTGCCAGAGAACCAGGAGACAGCGGTGTCTGCCGTCCAGAAGGTTGAGTTCCAGGAACCCAGCTGCGGAATCTAGTGCCCGGAGACGACTGTGCTGGGCTGTGTCCTCACCTGAGCCAGGTTCCCGCCCTGCAGAGCAGTGAGGGCCTTGCTGCGGGCTCATGTCGTGCTGCCAGGCAGTGCCTGCCTTGGTCCTGACCTCACGCCCGCAGTTTATTTGGCTGTGGTTGTGGCGGCGCTCTAGTTGTGTAGCTCCTCTGAGCCTCGGTTTTATTTTATCTGCAGGTAGCTCTCATCTGTGTCTCACCTTGTTGTTAGGATTAGTTAAGAAAAACAGGTTCCAGGACACTAGCATGTGGTGAGTACTTAGTAAGTGATTGCTGCTACTGTCGTTGTCATCACCATCAGCAGGCTGAGTCTTGCTGTTTCAGCACGTCTCCCTGACCTGTTGCTTGACATTCGGTGGCAGTGGGGTCTGTGTGTGAACTGGAGCCTGGTCCCTGAAGACGCCCCTTAGCAGTTTACATCTGGAGCCACAGCAGGACCGTTGGTTGGGCTGTCACCTCCCAGGACTTTGATTTGGAGGGAGCAAAGGGCAGGACCTCTGGCACGCCTAGAGGGTGGGGTGGGGGCTGCAGGAAGAGGAGCCATTCAGGCGTCTTTAAGAAAGCATGTGGGACATTCCTCTGTGGAGCTCCCTGTGCGCTACAAGAGGAGTAGCATTTCCTTTTGAAAATGGCTTAACTGAGGCTCACTTGACATGTGAGTGAACCTCAGCTTAGGGATCGGAGAGCCGCTATCCCATTCCGCGCCTCCCACCCCTGCTGGCGGGGCCCCGAACCAGGGTCGGTCTGCTGGGGCCCGTTAGTGGGTGGACAAACGCTTCTCTCCCCTGAGTCACCTCTGGCCAGAAATTTGGGGAGTCTTATTTGTAACTAATGTCGAGTCGCTGCAAGAGACCTGCAGAAGGGATCCAGGGAAAACGACCTGCAAAAATAGAAAGGTTTGTTGGAGGTAGGCTTTGGGGAGAAGGAGGAGGGAGCCTGTGAGAAAGCGTATTAATTTGCAGGTAATTAGGAGCCCTGATCTTGAGCATCTCGTTTTAATTAGCACGAGTCTGCCTGGTGGTGTTTCTACTGAAGCAGAGAGTGTGGCCTGCTTAGCTGTTCCTCAGGATTTATTTGGGTTTCTTATGCGGGAAGTTGGCATGCGTCTGGGCCTCTTGGTCACAGCCCTGGGGTGGGGGCAGGGCACCATCTCTAGGACGCCCCCAGCACTCCGGAGCTTTCCTGGTAAGGAAGGGAAACCAGCACCACACTGCCGGACCACAGGCCTTTCGCCAGAGCTTCACTACGCTGGGCCTGCTGCTCCCGGTGCCTCTCAGGGCACCACCGGGGAGGCCTCCAGCGTTAGGGAAGGAGGAAAGAGCGGTCAGTTTACATGCCTGTGATTGGAGGTTCCAGGGGCCTCGTAAAAGCCTCCATGCTTTGGGACTGTTTTTTGTCTGCCGAATGAACTTTCTCTCCATCCAGTAAAATTGTAGAGAGGTCAGGGAGCTGGTTTCCCAGGGGGTGAGCAGTTGGTTTCTCTGCATTCTAGAACCCAGGGGAAGTCCTGGCGAGGTCAGAGGGGGTGGAGGGGGCCAGGTGCCCCTAGGCAGGGTCTCTGTGATTCTTTTCTTCAGATGGGTCGTTTCTTTAGAATCTGGGTTAGTGTGAACAGTATTTCTTGTTAAAGGAGCCAGCGGCTTGCCAGCTCTGTGACACCACCCTTCTTGCTGTCCCCAGCCCTCAGTGGTGCAGGGAGCCTGCTGCCTGCTCTGTGTGCTTTCCTGCATGCCTGGTGGGTCTGCTCAGCTGAGAGCCAGAGGTGGCACGGCCCCAAGGAATGGGCTCCCTTATCACTTGTGCCCGTCGGTCTCCACTGCATCTCTGAATAAAGGCAGCCCCCAGTGCAGTGCCTGGACCCTGGCCGCGCGCACAGGGAGATGCTCGTAGATGTCCTGCATCTGCCAGGTGGCTGCATGTGTGTCGGGGCAGCACAGTCTACAGGCTGGACCGGTCCCAGAGGGCTCGCCGTGGAAAGCGGAAGACGCTTAGGCAGTGTGCCCCCGCCGTTCCAGGTGTTGTGCAGCAGGAAGAGATGGCCATGCCCGGAGGCTGGGCTGTGCATGAGTGCCTCAGTCCTCGTGTCTTTTCATCAGGTTACTTTCGACGAGATAGGAGAGGAAGTTGACCCAAAGCATGTGTGCGAACTTCTGCTTTGGTCTTGGCAGCCTTGCTCTGTGATTCAAGCCACGGTTGGCTGCAGTGCTCAGGGGAAGAGAGGTGGGGTCACCGCCCATCTCTGAGTATTTAAGGTTAAAAGTCACATGGCATGTGGCATTGCCATTTGTCTGAGGCGGTGGCCAGTGGCTGATGCCACCGCGGGTTTGGCCAGGAGATAGATTGGTTGGATGATTGGTTGGTGGTGTTATCCAGTATTTGGGCACCTGCTCTGTGCCACGTACTGTTGTAAGGCACGGCCATATAGACAGGAATGCAGACCCCCGGGCCTGGCTGCCGCTGTCCTCGCATGCTGTCTGTGGGCTCAGCGGGAGCTGCCCGTTGGAGGAGCTGCGATGGAGAGCAGTGACAGGTGACCGGCCGCAGCTTCGCCCTGGGAGGAGAGACAGGTGGACTGAGACTGGGGGGGGGGGGAGTGGAGGGGGCAGGTATGTGCGTTGTGGGAGGGGAGCAGCTTGGTGGCCACACCTGTCACCTACTGCTGACCAGCAGAGGTGGTCCCCTGGTCCTCAGAGCCGCCTCCTGGTGGGTTTGGCATCACAGGGAACTCCTTCTCCTCACACCACCCATCGGTCCCCAACTCCAGGAACACGCCTGTGACCCCCGGGGGTCCCTTTGTCCTTGGCCTATACCTGCCTTCTGCATTCTGGGACTCAGCTACTGCTCCAGTGGCCTCACACGAGACAGGAGGATGCTGTCCCCACAGCTGGGCCTACCAGGATGGATGTTGCTCAGGAGGCATCCCCAGGCCCCTCCTGGAGATGAGTCACATGGGAATCTGGGGTGACACAGCCTGAGAAGGGCTTCAGGAGAGAGGCCACAACCCTCACGCTTTCCCTGCTCAGGCTGCTTCTGGGTGCCTGGGCCGCCGAGTGACCGCTGCCTGGGGAGGGGGGCAGTCCAGAGCCTCCTGCAGATTCCGTGGGAGGGGAGCTTTGTTCTCAGTCCCCTCCCCCCTCCCTCCATGTGTGTGTGTATGTGTGTATAATAAACTATATATATTAATACAAACCAATAGCTATGAGCTTACTGCCTTAGATAGTGCAGTACGCTGAGTGTTAACACTTTCTCTACCAGGCCACAAGGTCGTGAGTCTAGATATTGGGTTTGGTTGTACAGTTGAGCAGTGGCTACGCCCAGGAGCGCAAGCGAGACCCGTGTGAATGCTCACCTACCCCGTGCGAATGTGTTTCCGGAAGTTTGTTTTGGCTGAATCCCCGACACAAGCTTATGTGGTCTTTTGCTTTTTGATTGGGAATGCAGGAGTCAGATTTGAGCTGAGGGGTGTATACTTTTGCATGCAGGCTCGATCATTTTCCAAGACGCTGAGCATTTAGCAAGCGCCATTGTTGCCCCAGGGCTTTCTGGAGATTGGAGGTGGAAGCCAGAAGGGCAGGCCCGGTTTCCCAGTGGCTGGGACCTGGGATCCGTCTGGTGTGGTCCCGGGTTGGAAGGACTCTGGAGCTGTGGGTCTGATTGCCTTGCCAACCAGGTCTGCTTCTCACTGGCTTGTAGAGCAGAGCTCATAGGACACAAAGCCCGCACATTCCTGGTCACGGAGCTGAGGGCCTGTAGGGGAAGCACCGAGAACATCTGTCTCCTGCTCGCTCCTTCCCTGTGGTTCCCAAACGTCTGTCCCTCTCAGCGACTACGATGTGTCGTGTGTTGACTTCCTTGTAGGGCTGGGAAGCCTGACTGTTTCCTCCAGTTGGAAGATGAGCAGTAGAACTGTGGGGATTAGCATGTAACTCAGCAGACAGCCGTGCTGGGCAGGGGCTCGGCCACTTTGATTTGGTGAAAGGACTGGAGTCTGAACTCATTCCTAAGATTCTGGGAACTTTTGGGAACTAAGGAGAAATGATGGTGGTGGTGATGACGTTAACGAACATGTGTTGGTCTTTCCTCTGGGCCAGGAACTCTAAAGGCTTCACCTGAAGGAGTGCACTTAATCCTCCTGCCGTCTCGTACTAGAACTTTCCTTGCTGTCCAGGTAGGAAACTGAGGCACAGAGGCCTCACAGACTTGCCATGGGCCCCAGGACACTGGGGGAGAACAGAGTCCACCCAGACTGCCTGACCCCAGAGCAGCATGTAATGTGCCTGTGTGCACCATCACGTGCTGCTGGGGTGGCTCCTTGTGAAGAATAGCCCCAGCTAGACTTTAAAGGTGTTTCTTTCTTTCTTTTTTTTGGTGAGGAAGATTGGCCCTGAGCTAACATCCATGCTCATCTTCCTCTATTTTGTATGTGAGACCCTGTCACAGCATGGCTTGATGAGCAGTGCTAGATCTGCACCTGGGATCTGACCCTGTGAACCCTGGGCCACTGAAGTGGAGCATGCAAACTTAACCACTATGCCACCATGCTGGCCTCTCTGTAGAGGTGTTTTTGGTTGTAGTTGGTGCCTGAATGACCTTTGAGGTCCACGTTGGTGCTTCCCTGAGTCCTTCTCCATGTGGGTGAGGTTTTGGTCCTGGACAGGTTAGTGCACCTGTTTGTAAAGTGATGGGTTTGGACTCTGAGCAGGGGCGGTCGAGGCAGACGTGTCTGGGCCTCAGTCCAGCTTTGCTCCTTTGTCTGACCTTGGGCTCGGTGTTCAGCTTGCCTGAGCCTCAGCCCCCCGTCTGTAAGTGGGAGGAGCACCGTGTACCTGAGGATGAGGCCTTTCCTGTGGGGGGAGGTATAGCTCTGTTTGCGGAGGGCACTGGCTAAGTGCACACGTTTGTGGTGACTGTTCAGGTCCTCGGAGGCCGTGGGGGTGTCTGTGTGTGAGCCTGTCTGTACGTGTGTGTGTTTCTGTTTGAGCCTGTGTATGTATGTGTGCCTGTGTCCGTGTGTGTGTGTGTGTGTGTGGAGTGAGGCCCCAAGGGGATGGCCTGGCACTGCCCCTGCCACGCTCTGCCTCCTCCCAGTGGGAAGCACCGAGCTTGTCAGGACTCAGATTCTTGGACGCAGGTTGTCTTCTTTCCCCATTTCATGATTTATTTCTTATTCAGTTCTCTATTGACCTCATTACAGATTTACATCAAATGACTTCAGCCATTTCTTTTCTCCTTCTCTTAAATCACTTTCCTCCCCTGGAAATCCTTCCTGTCAGCTCTTCCTTGTTACCCGTGAGGATGTGTCTGCCGCTGTCCGTCTCTGACAGGTTTGGTTCTTTGTGGGCTTGTGTGTGCATCTTTCTTAGCCTCAGTTTCCCTCTCTGCTCTCTTCTTCCCTCTCTACCTCTAATGCTCACGACGGCTTCTAAGAATAAAATATGACCAGGAAAGCCATATGTGTTGAAATCCGACCTCTCAAGCCCTTGGAAATACTCAGAGCCCTTCCAGAATGTTCTCACATCTCCATCAACTTCCTTTCTCTTTCAACTTTACCCCGGCTACCCCCTCCCTGCCAAGGCTTAGCCTTCAGGAGAAATAAAGGGACCCCAGAGAGTCCAGCCCACATTCCCCCACACTGAGTTCCAGGAAGCCAAGTCTGGTTTTCCCCTAGGAACAGTGTGAGTTATGATGGGATGCGGGCCGCATTCCTCACGAAGGACGCAGCCTCCAAAGGTCTGATTGGGAAGATGCAGCGACTTTCAACGGCTGTAATTTATAATAATCCACTTATGCTCTCGGCCATGAATATACTGTACAAACGGATTTCACGAGGAGCCCCGAGGCAGTGTGAGTGGAGGAGTAGAGCCCACCCGAAATTGCGCTCTGTGCTGGCATTACCACAGCCTCAGACAGGTCTGCTTGTAATTAGGCGAAGAATTTCATTACGCATTTCATTGAAGTCTTTTTTTTTTTTTTAAAGTATTCGCCAGCTTAGAGTTCATGAGGATATGATGATGGGGTGGTGTGAGTGTCCTGAGACTGTTTGGAAAGTTGTTCAGGGGCGTGAGCGCTGGTGTCTTATTTGTGTCTCGATGTCCTTCTTTCTGGCAGGCAAATGGGGCCTTTGCAGACAGCTGGGCCTTCAGGTGCTGGGTGGCTGATTCTCAAAGTGACATGTCTCTCATGATAAGGAGTATTCTCTCAGATTTTAAATCAGTTTTCATTACGAGAGTAGTGCGTACTTACTGTAGAAAAAATTAGAGCAGAAGATACAAAGTTAAAGGTATTCCTCCTCTTAATCCCCAGAGGTAACCACTCTATGTTTCTTGGAGATCCTTCCAGAAATCTTCTATGCCCATGAAATCCAGCATATAAGTTTTACTTTTTAAAAATAACAACTTTACTGAACTATAACTCACACACCATAAAATTCACCCCTTTAAAGTGTACAGTTCTATGGTTTTTACTGCATTCCTTGAGTTGTGTGACCATCACCACTATCTGATTTCAGAACATTTTTGTCACCCCAAAGGGAACCCTGTGCCTGTGAGTAGACACTGTCCATTTCTCCCTCCTTCCAGCCCCTGGCAACCTCTAATTTAATTTTTGTCTCTATGGATTTGCCTATTCTGGACATTTCATATAAACAGAGTCATAGAATTTGTGGTGTTTTGTGACTGGCTTCTTTCACTTAGCATGATGCTTTCAGGTTTCATCCATGTTGTAGTGTGTGTTAGAATTTCCTCCCTTTTTAGGACTGAATTCCATCGTGCATGTGTGTATGTATATATTGTGTTTATCCATTCATCCATGCATGGCCACTTGGGGTTGCTTCCACCTTTAGGCTATTGTGAAGAAGTTCCTACCAGCAGTGTAGGAAGGTTCCAATTTCTCTACATCCTTGCCAATACTTGTTATTTTTGTCTTTTTGATTATGTCTGTCTTAGTGGGTATAAAGTGGTGTCTCATCATGGTTTTGATTTGCATTTCCCTAATGACTAGTGGTGTTGAGTATTTTTTCATGTGCTTATGGGCTGTTTGTATGTCTTCTTAGGGAAATGCCTGTTCACACCTTTTGCCCATATTTTAACTGGATTATTTGTCTTTTTATTGTTGAGTGGTAAGAGTTCTAGATACTAGACCCTTATCAGATATATGATTTGCAAATATTTTCTCCTATTTTGTGCATTGTTTTTTCATCATAATACTCTTCTATATACAAAAGTCTTTCCTAAAGTCCTATTTATCTAATTTTTCTTTGCTTGGATGGGCTTTGTGTTATATTTAAGAAATCACCGCCTAATCTAAGGCCATGAATATTTACTCCTGTGTTTTATTTTAAGGGTGTTCTGGCTCTCCTTGCATTTAGGTCTTTGATCTGTTTTGAGTTAGTTTTTGTATATGGTGTGAGATAGGGGTACTTCTTCCCTTTTTAGAAGACAAATGGAATCCTATGAGTGCTGCTCTGCAGTTTGCTTTTTCCCCTTCACAGTACGTTTGGACATCTCCCCATCAGCACGTCCAGATCTCTTTCTTTGCTACAGCACCTGTGTCATCCTGTTGTATGGCTGCGCCATCACTTGTTTAATGAGTCCCCCCGTTCAGTGTGACTTGCTCTGTTCCCCACTTAGAAGCAGTGTGAGAGGGACCAGCCTTGAGCATGTGCTCAGAAGCAGGTTTAGGCACCAGGGTTTGTGTGCCTTGTCTTCCCCTACTGTGGTGGGCAGAATAGTGACCCCCAAAGCTATCCATGCCCTAATCTCCAGAACGTGTTCCCTTCTATGGCAAAAGGGACTTTCTGGGTGTGATTAAGGTAAGAACCTTGAGATGGGGGCATTATCCTGGATTACCTCGTGGCTCCAATGTAATCACAAGGGTTCTTAAAAGGAGAAGAGGGAGGTGTGACAGTGACCGGTGCAGTGTTGCTGGCATTAAAGTTGGAGAAGGGACTAGGACCCAAAGAAGGTGGGTGGCCTCTAAAAGCTCTTGGAAAAGGCAAGGAAGGGATTGTCCCCTGCAGCCTTCAGAAGGGCTGCTGACACCTTGATCTTAGCCCCGTGAGACCCGTGTCCAACTTCTGCCCTCCAGAGCTGTAAGATATAGTAAACCGATGTTGTTTTAAGCCACTAAATTGGTGGCAATTTGTTAGAGCAGCAAGAGGAAACAGATACACCTGTCTCTCAGCTGTTTGCAGCTTCAGGTGTTCCTAAGCTCTCTGCTGGACCAAATGAGGCTCCAGGGAATCTCAGCTGCTGCTGGACCAGCTGCCCTGTGTCAGAGTTCCTCATGTCTTCTTGAAAAGTCCTGGAAAGCGTTGACCAGACTATCAGCACAAATAAAGGACTTGAGGGTTTCTTGGGAGTGTGCCCTGTTCTCCTGAGGTTTGGGCCGCATGGAGAAGGTGGCACACCGAGGCAGGAACGTCCCCGGATTGGCACTGCCGGGCGGCCTTGGTCCTTCCTCAGAGCCCTTGTGATGTGGCAGGTGTAGTTGTGTTGCCGTGGCTCTGCGTCCTAGTCTGTTTTCTTTGTGTGAACGCCGTGTTTCGGCTCCGTGTGGGTCAGAGAGGCCTCAGTGGGCTGGCCGAGGACCTAGCCACCTTGTCCGGTGTGATTCCTTTGTGTCCCAAATTCTAAACCACCGACAAAGTGACCTTGAGAAACCCTGTAGGTCGAGGGCTACCAAGGCATGTGGGGGAGTGGTAGGGGGGAGCTCATGAAGCTCTTCTGCTGATGACGGGGTGGGAGGGTGTGGGGGGGCCCGGTTAGAGGGTCTTCCTCACATGGTCAAGTGTTGTTGGTTCAGGTGTGTAACCAGGTGCTTCCTCACCTGGGGGGGATGCTGAGAGGAGACCCAGGGCTGGGATGGGCCTTATCTGCCCCCCTCCAGTGCACGGCCGACCCTTGTCACGGCCCAGGCCAGCGTGCTTGATCGAGCCTCTTGCCATCTACGTATCTGTTGAGGATGTCAGGAGGATTAAATAGCTAATTCCGTATTTGGAAAAAAAAATCTGTGAACTTAAAGGCCCATGCAATACCTTTTTCGGATTAGAACTGTAGTTGACTTAGTATTTAAGGCAGAAACGAAGGCCTTTGATTTAAAAACTGTTGACAGATTTGAGCCTAAGCTGCTTCTGTTTGCGGAGGAAAGCCACTGACTTCCAGTCAAGAAGAAACATGACTTCCTTTGTGCCCTCCCCAGGTAGACTTCGTCATATTTTATAACACACAAGGCTTTTAATTTTAACTCACGTTGTGGCTCTTCCACAGGCTAGGTGGAGGTTTTCCTCCAAATGAATTAGCTAATGCTGTGACATTGTCGAAACGAGCAGACACGCAAAACTCTCAGCAGATCATAACAAAATATTTGAGCTTGGAGATTGTGGTATGGGTAGTCTTAAGTTTTGCATGTAAAAGATGATCTCTCGTGAACGTCTTAAAGGAAATCGGTGTTTAATTAACTTGTAAGGCTGTTCCCCACGACTAAAAGGGATTCCTTTATTCATCTGTTGCATTAGGTGTAATTGAATTGGTTCCTTTATTTTCTTGTACTGTAATAAGCAAGCAGTGTAGTCCAATCATAGCACATTATGGCTGTAATCAAGTGATTATAGTGTGCGAGTGTGTTTTTTGCCGCTGTGGGCTTGAGGAATGAGGGAGGGGCGGTAGGTCTTTTCTTACACTGCTGATCACCAACCATGGGGAGGGACGGTGGAAGTCGCCTCTTTTTGTGCATTTTGAGCAGAGCGTGTTGTTCTCGAATGGCATGGATCCCATGTACCCTCCCACCCCCCGGCATGGCAGGTGCCTGCTTCTCTCCTCCTCATTTGGGCTTCCAACCCCAGACCCCCAAGTCCACTTCTCCACCCCCAGCGATGACTTCTCTCCGTGTGCCTGGAGCTTTTCGCTGGCTTTCTAAATGCCACACCCGGGGGCTGTCTTTAGTCCGTTTTTTCCCAAAACCCACCTGCCCTGAGCTTCTGCTGTGAAAATCCTCAGGAAGAGCAAAGGGTGGCAGTCCTGGCTCTGCGCCTGCACAGCCTGCTGACCTTGGGCAGGTCAGGGTGCCTCAGCTTCCCCATCTGTAAGGTGGCGATGGCAGCGTACACGTCTGTATCTCCTGGGGTTGCTGTGGGGGCCACAGAAGGGACTCTGCGTGCAGTGCTGGCATGTGGGAAGCGCGGGAGCGCCACTGTCTGTTGGAGGTTTGCAGGCCCAGGTGTCTCCCAGCAGCCCTCAGCTGTGCCCTCAGACAGCTGCCTGGCTTTGGCCACGCTGCCCAGCTGAGACCCGCTCAGTGTCCCCAGCACCTCCGGGTGGCGATTCTTTCTGTCCTGCCCCTTTGCTTCTGTGTCTGGTCTTCTTGTTGCCTCCACCTTCCCGCCCTCTCGAATCTGCCTCTGCCTGCTCGTCTCCGGGACGGTGGCTTCAGTCCACACCTGCTTTAACTCTTGCCCTGGTGACTACGGTGGCCCCCAGGAAGCTTCCCGAGCTCTGCTCATAGTTTCGATCTCCCCCGCGTGGGCTACAAACTCAGATGCGTCGTCTTCTTCTGTGGAGGAAATTAATGCATTATTTGGATCCAGGGTGTTCGACAAACCCTGTTCTGATTTTGCAGTCGGACAGGAAGTTGTAGCTGAGAACTCTTTCTGTGTCAGTTACAACCCTGGGGGCCTTGGGTGGTTATTATAAAGTTATCATCCCATTCTGGGTCGGGTGATTTTTTGATTTCTGGATAAATTCTAGGAATTTGCCCTATTTTCTTGATTCTCATTAACGTGGCTGTGGCTTGGGAAGAGGCGCCTGCATGGAGAAGAGGGAAGGAAACCAGCGTTCATTGAGTGTGTGGGGTGGGTAAGGCACTGTGCCAGCTGCTTAAAAGTGTTAGTCGGTTTAATCCTTGTCACAACCCCTATGAAGTGGATGGTGTTATCCTTCTCTTCCAGATAGGGAAACTGAGGCTGGGTTGGGCTGAGGGCCTTGCTCCGGGTCACATGACTGTGATGAGAAGCTGGGCGGTCCGTCCATGCTCTGTGGGCCCCCCGTAACCCTCTTCATGAGAGAGGGTGTGTGTTGCTGTTGGTATGTTGGTCTCCGCTTAGTAAGGGAAATGATCTCCGGAGAAGTCAGGAGGTCTTCCTCTTGGCAGTTTCCTTTCGTCCCACACGCACTTTTTCAGCCCACACAACCTTTTAAAATCTATTTATGGTTATGACCCTGGCCTGCATCCATCGAATCTTAAAGAGGTCCAGCTACTAATGACCAAGATGTGACATCATATGATGCTTTCCTCTGACTGATGAACTGGCTTTAAATTACTGCCTTGAGCTTTGCTTTTGAGCAGTCAGACTCTGGGGGGGACGCTGTTCCTATTACTGAGCATCATTTTCCACAGATATCGATCTCGTCTGACATGCCATAGGCCAAGGAGGCCTCCTGGTCCCTCACTTGGGGGAAGCATTTTAATCCAGTCGCTCAGGCCAAATACCTGAGAACAGCTTTCTGCAAATTCTGCAGAAGGGTGCGTGGTTTTGAGGATGCCATCAAGTGCTACTCCTAAACTTAGGGTTTTCACGTCATTCATCCATTTAACACTGATGTGAGCCAGACCCAGGGTGAATTGTCACCCTGGACCCTCACCCAGGGCCTGGCATCAGCCCCCTGCTCTGTGGAACTGTGTGCCCCTTGGCAGCATTTTAGACCAAGGTGGGAGCCCCACTTAGCTTTGCGGTGTCTGTTTTAAGGGAATTAAGGGGATACTTTTAAAAAGTTCACCTTTTTGGTGTTCTCTTTCACAATTTTTCGCATGTGTTAGTTGTACAACTCACGCCTACCTGACATAATTGATGGTGTGACACGTGGAAGGGGATTCTGTGAGGGACTAACCAGGCATTCATGTATTCGAATGTCATCATGGAGCCACACTTTTCCTAGTTATTTGTGATGAAAATGTTGTTAAATGACCTCTGTGAAATAGAAATACCCAAAACTTCTTGTG
Source organism: Equus asinus (assembly GCF_041296235.1). Taxonomy (NCBI): domain Eukaryota; kingdom Metazoa; phylum Chordata; class Mammalia; order Perissodactyla; family Equidae; genus Equus; species Equus asinus. The sequence continues at coordinate 6,078,523 of NC_091808.1, read as the reverse complement.
TTACTGATACTTAAAATCTTTCAAAGGATGTGTTGCCGCTGAACTATTTATTATAATGTGTTATGATGAAAATTTTCAAACACACAGAAAAACTGAAAGGATTTGACAGCGAGTCCTTGTACACCCACTACCTGAATTCTACAATCAACGCTTAATAACTGTGCTTGCTTTGTCACGTGTCTGTCCGTCCCTCACTTGTTTCATTACTTGGGTGCATTTCGAAGTCAGTTGCAGACTTCCGTAAGTATGCCACTAAGTACCGCCGCGTGCATGTCCTCTGGTAACTCCAGTTCAATATTGGTTTATAGTTGTTCTTCCTTTTGTGATAAGCTTTTGTACGCGATGAAATGCACAGGTCATAGGTTTGCCACTCGATAGGTTTCGACAACCTTTTCCTCGTCTGACATAGAGGGCCGGGATACAAGTGTTGCAGAGAGCAGGTGCTTCATCTCTTGTGTCTTCCATCTGTGGTGTCCAGCTGGGCCAGCCACACTCAGGGAGAGTCTGTCTGAGGACCACATGAGTGGATGCAGATCCAGGCAGTGGTTCCGGTCAAATGGTGAGTGCACCTAGAATTCCCTCCCCTAAGGGCCCTGTTGGTTCCCTGGGGCTGCTGTAACAAAGTACCCCAAAGGGTGGCTTACCAACAGACCTTTATTCTCTCATAGTTCTGGAGGCCAGAAGTCTGAAATGCAGGTGTTGACAGGGCCACACTCCCTCCAGAGGCTCTAGCCCTGCTTCCTTGCCTCTTCCAGCTTCTGGTGTTTGCTGGCCGTCCTTGGCGTTCCTTGGCTTGTGGCTGCATCACTCCAGTCTTAGCCTCCGTCGTCACGTGGCCTTCTTCCCTGTGTGTTTCTTCTGGGTGGACGTGAATTTTGGGGGGAAGTGGGGCACCATTGAGTCTAGTACAGGCCCGAGTCTGGTTGCAGGGGCTGTGTGGACCTCTTCCCCTGGTCTATCCCCCTAAGTGGGGAACCATGCTCCAGTGTGCCCACCCCCAGGCCAGCGGGCAGCTGTGGGCAGAGGGTGCGCACCAAGCTTGGATGGGTGGACTGTAGGCCTTGCCTCTCTGCTTTCCTGTCATGGTTGAACTGGAACGATGTGTAGAAATGGAGATCCTGGAAAAAGGTGGGGAGACAGTCTGTTTCATGGGAGAGGGCCTGCCTTGCCAGGAGCTCCTCTGTCCCAGGAGAAACCCTGACCCGTGGCCTCCTTTCACCAGGTTATTCCCCATGTCAGCCCCTGTGGCTTGCTCCCTCCTGCGGCTGGGACACGGGTGCTGGGCACCGTGTAGTTGGAGGATCCACCCCTTTGTGTCTTCATTTTCTTCTGCAACCACTGCCCTCTCCTGTGCCCTGCTTTCTGTCGCCTGTCCCTGTGAGAGGTCCCACACTCCCACCATGTCTCCGCCTTTGCTCGGGCTGTGCTCTCCCTCTGCATCCTGTCCCCGTCTAGTCCTCTTCGCTGGCGGGGATTGTGTTCACGGTCCCTGAGGCCAGAGCTGGGAAATTTCCAGAGAGTGGCATTGGAGCCAGTGTTCTTGTTGGTATTCAAGTACTGAGTGGATGTCTCCTGGGAGGTCATCCCAGCATGTGTTGGGGGGGTGGGGTGGGTGATTTTGCCAAGGCCCTCTGTCTCTGGTGCTCTGACTCAGTGGGGGTTTCTGTATTGACCTTGTGATGACTCAGGCAGAAGTTGTCAGATCGAGGCCCATGGGGAATTTGTCCCTGACTGGGTCTTGTGGCGTTCCACCAGCTGGTTTGAGGGCAAAGAGGTGGTTATAGATGGATGTGCAATTCTACATATGTGGAATCAGAGCTGCTGTCCACTGGCTGCCTGCTGCATGCCAGGCGTGGTGCTAAGCGTTTACGCCCATTCTCATGTTACTTGGCATAATAACCCATTGAAATAGAGCCTTCTTTTGGCTGAGAAGGAAGCTGAGGCTCATTGGCCAGGTAAAGGCAGGTCTTAAAGCCGCTAGTCCTGAGCACGTGGTGGGCACTCGTAAGGATGTGTTGGGTGAATGTTGACTCAGAGTGCCAGAGCAAGAGTCAAACGCAGGAGAGAGAAGTTCCATGTGTACACTAGGGGAGAGTATGTAGATCGCTCCCATCACAGAGCAGATATGAGAGGAAAACCATTGTGTATGCGTCTCCTGTGGCTGCTGTAACAAATTATTGCGCGTGTAGTGGCTTAAAAAATACACACATTTATTCTCTTGGAGTTCTGGAGGTCAGAAGTCCATAAATGTGTCCACAAGGCTGCGTTCTTTCTAGAAGATCTAGGGGAGAATTCATTTCCTCTCCTCTTCCAATTTCTAGAGGCCACCTGCATTCCTTGGCTTCTGGTCTTCAAGGCCAGCCATGCAGCATCTTCCAGTCTCTCTGTCTGTCTCTCTACTCCATCATCACAGTGCCCTCTGTCTGACTCTCACTCTCCCGCCTCCCTCTTATTAGGACTTTGCGATTACATTGGGCCCACCTGGATACTCCAGGCTAAGCTCAAGATACTCAATCACATGGGCAAAGTCCCTTTTGCCATGTAAGGCAACATATCCACGGGTTCAGGGGACTAGGAAGTGGGCATCTTTGGGGGCTCATTATTCAGTGTGCCTCGCACTGTGAGAAGGATCTTAGAGCAATAACAGGGTCCACTTTTGGATGCCTGCCTTGGGCCAAGCATCCGTTTATGTGTGTTATCATTTAATCTTCATGGCAACCTTCCAAAGTGGGGAAACTGAGGCTCAGACTACTGGGGGCCTGCATGCAATAAAGGGCAAAATGGGAAGAGACTCTGGCATTTCAGGCTTCTGAGCCTAGAGTGCTGCACCCCGTCTCCCCACACGAGAGCAGCGTGTGAGCAAGCCCCTTGCACAGGTTCAGTGATTCGAAGAAGGGAGGGGCCGTATCCACGTAGCGGGTGTGTGTTGCTGAGAGGGTTTGTAGCCTCGCTTTAGCTCACTGGTCATGGGAAACGCAGGCCTCCTCGTGGAGCCCATTGGCTCCCAGACTGACCTGTCTGTAATGCTTACTCCTCAGGCCGCCTGGGTCCAGCATTCCCCATCAGTACTCATTGTGGACAGTCCTTTTCCACAGTGGTGCTCTGTTTACTTCTGTAACCAAAAAATGTATACGTTTAAAATATTTATAGAATTAAACATTAAAACCATAATTGTGTATCTAAGGGAAAAAATGGTGTGGCTGGCCCATGATTAAAAGTACTTGGAGAACCCGTCTTCTCTGCTCCTGCCTCTCACGGTACTTTTTCCATTCCTTCCTTCGCTCTGTTTCTCTCTGTTTTTTGCTTTTTAAAGAGAGAGCCAGTGGGGAGCTGCTTTTCTTTTTGTGCAGAATGAGTCTCCATGCTTCCGTCCCATCCAGCCTTTGCTGTGCTTGCTAGGCTGAGCCTGGCAGAAGGGCTGGTGATACCATGTTTTTCCCTGAGCTGTTGTCAGTGCCGTTTGCCCCAGTGGAGAAGGCACATCTGCCTGAGCAGGCAGCTGTCCACGTACCAGCCGCACCCTGCTTGCAAGCCATGGATGTCTGGGGCCCGGGTGGGGCCGGGCCGTTCCTTCCAGGCAGCAGCAGCTTCATTAAGGCTGGTCTCCCTCTTGCTGGCCAAAAGGAATGTCAAAGCCAGATCTTCATCTTATAATGTATGCGAAAGTCACTCCTTAAAAAAAGGTAAACTTGGATCCCTTGAATGTGGAAACACAATATAGGTAAGTACCCCCTCTCTTTCCTGTCTTGCATTGTAAAGATATAGGGAAAGAAATGACTCACTAACTGAAAATTATTTTGATTCCTTTCTAGGTGCGTTTGGTGGTGGTTTTGTGACCACTGAATATTAAGTGCTGATCTTTGGAAAATGCGTTAGACACTAGTTTTTAAAATTAATTTTGTTTGGGTGTCCCGTGATTCTTTTAAGTCCAAAGATTATTTAGATTCTGGCTTCCCTGAGCTTCAGTTTCTTCATTTGTCAAGTGGGGATGACAACAACCCTCTGGTAGCATTTTTATCAGGATGAAGTATGCTGATGTATTTAGATGATTAGAACAGTGCCAGGCAAGTAGGAAATCTTACATGTCTTATTATTCCTGGTAAAATATTTTAAATATGATGTCCATGTGTCCTGTAGCTCTGCGTCCTCCAATATGGTAGCCACTAGCCACATGGGACTATTTACATTTAAATGAGAAATTCAATTCCTTCATCACATTAGCCACATTTCTAGTGTCCTATGGCCACCTCTTGCTGGTGGCTGCCATGTTGGGCCATGCAGATAAGGAACATTTCCATCCCTGCAGAGTTCTGTTGGCCAGTGCTGGTCTGGCTAAGGTTAAACTACTAGCCACCTGTACTTCCTTTGTATATAAACCAATTTCCTGGGCCTGTTTCCACTATTGATTTTACTTGGAAAACTCTTTTGTGTTATAGGAAAACTGTGAATCTTTGTTTTAAAGACAGCTCTTCTGGAAGACAGAAAGATGCGTTGGCTTAAAGGAAAGAGGCCAGCAGGGCCCTGTGGTGGAGTCAGTGCTCAGTAAGGGGAAAGTGAGCCCCGCAACCCCATCCTGGAACTCCAGAGGTCCACCGTCTGCTCTCTGCCCTGACACGGGTGTGGGCTCGGCCTCTGTTTGGGTCTGAACCTCATTGCACTTTACTTCACAATGTCAGTGAAAGGGCATTAACCGCAGAGCAGCTCCGAGGATGGTCAAGGGTGAGGGAGAAGGCATGCCGAGCCCTCGGACACGACTCTGCTTTCCCTGTGGGACTAGTTTCTGTGCCATCCTCTCCCTGTCTCCTGGCCCTTCACAGCCACCCACCCCTCAGTGTGTGCTGCGAGACTCAACTTCTTACAGTCACGGAATTCCAGGAATGGCATTCAGGACATTGGGTCCCCTTTGGCTTAGCAGCACCAGGCGTGCCTCCCGTCGGCTCTGTCCTGGAGCTGCTGTGCCGGCCGTGGCCTGCAGGCCCCCTGCAGGAGTCTGAGCACCATCAGCGCTTCTTGCGTGGCCTTGTGAACCCAGGGTCTGGATCCCGTTCGCTGCGGGCCAGGCTACCGCTCCTGGTGGTTGGGGTGATGTCCTGTCAGCCAGGTTCCAGCACTAGCCTGCGCCAGCCGGAGCTCCCCGGTCCTCAGGACTTCCCGCATCTAACCCCTTTTGCACCATTCCCCCCACAAGCCCCGCCACCCCTGCACAGGCTGCTGTGTTCCCTCCCTGGTGCCTCCTGCCCCTTTCTCTGCACCTGGCCTTCGGGTCCAGCTCAGATCTCATCTCTCTGGGGAACCAGCGACTTCCATCCCCATCACCTCAGCCAGAGTCACCTCTCAGTCTTTGACAGGCTGCCACTGTTGCCTCTTCAGAGCCCTCCACGGTCCCACCTGTTGTGCTGTTGTGTGTGTGTCACCTTGTTCACTTCAGCCGTCTAGTGAGGACCTACTGTGTGCATGCTAGAGGCCAAGGCCACAAAAATGCACAAGACCAAAACCTGGCCCTGCGGGGGCTCCTGGGGCATCGGGGGTGGGGCGGTGGGCAAACCCTCTGCCTGACACTCCTTTTGGAACGTGAATAGATCCCTGGGAGAAAATAAGAAACAGCTATGGCTGCTGCCAGGCTTTTGCTTTCCCCTCCTCCCCGTCTTTAAAGTGGCCTTGCACACATTTACTTAAACAGTATTTATTTTTTTAAAAAGGGACTTGTCTTCATTGAGTCTTCCCCGAACATTCAACTTAACTTTCATAGGAAAAAATCCTCTTACTTAAATTCCTATTTAACCAATTTGTGTAATGTTTAATCAAATGATGTAATTACAGTTACTCTTATTAAAACTCCCATTTAATCGATTTGTGCAATATTTAATTAAGTGATGTAATTACAGTTATAAGTACAGTGGGTATAAGAAAGTTGGAAAGCAACACAGTGGGCTCGTGAGGACCACATTCTCAACTGGTGGGTACAGAAGGGTGTGGCGAGCCCAGCCACTGCCCCTTGGCATGGGTGGGCTTGGCCAGGTACGTTTTAGGAGGAAAAGACGGCCCCAGTTAATCTGGAGAGTCAGCTTGAGGTGGTTGGTCCAGAGAGCTGTTACCATATGGAATATGCACTTCTAAAGTCCAAATTCTTCCCTCGTCCCCACCATTGGGACCGGCCAGTGCAGAGGCTGGAGGCCCCGTGTGTCCACACGGCTGAAGCTGTCTCCAGGGAGGATTGTCTGGCTGGCTGGCAGGCATTCTGTGCAGCCTTCCCTCGCTCCTGGCACCACCCCTCTGTTTAGCCCGATGCTTCCTGTGTTGGCCAGGAGCCCTCTGGCTTCACCAGGCCCTGACTGTTGGCTTCTCAAGATAGGGCCTGGGTGTCTTGGGGTCCTCCCCCGCCTTTAGCACACAGAGCCAGGCCTGGCCTCCGGGTCTAAGGTCTGCAGGGATGTCACCTCGATGTTGCCGTCTGCTTAGTAGCACTCAGTCCAAGCTGGGTGTTAAGACTGTGTGTAAATACATTCTGAAACTCAAAGAATTTGGGGCTGGATGGACTCTTTCAGGTTCTTCTTAAATGTGACTGATGCATTTATCATTTGGATAATCATGCTAAGAACACGTATTAAATCTCTATCCCCTGCACCAGGCGTTAAAATCTTCTGAACAGAAAAGCCAAATGTCCCCTTACCTTATTGGGAAGACGTAAATGGATTGATTTGATTGCACGTGGTTTTTTTTGCTAACAGACTGTTTAATCAAATGTAATTAGTTGGCGTGCATTATTTGATAAATTCCAGCCACCCATAAAGAGCCCTGTATGACAGTGTGGTTTCTTGTTCTAATAGCAGTGATCATGACACCTTTAAATCTCTTTAAATACTTCCCTGTGTCCATCCATAGGTGAATGGATAAAGATGTGGTGGATGTGGTATATATATATATAATGGAATATTACTCAGCCATAAAAAAGAATGAAACCTTGCCATTTCTGACAACATGGATGGACCTAGAGGGTATTATGCTAAGTGAAATAAGTCAGACAGAGAAAGACAAATACCGTATGATTTCACGTGTATGTGGGATCTGAAAAACAAAACAAATGAACAAATAAGACTAAACAGAAACAGACTCATAGATACAGGAAACAAACTAGTGGATGCCAGGTGGGGGGGGAGCAGGCGAGATAGGTGAAGGGGCTGAGGGGGTACAAACTTCCAGTTATAAAGTAAGTAAGTTGTGGGGACGTAATGTACAGCATAGGGAATATAGTCAACAATATTGTAATAACTTTGGATGGCGACAGATGGTAACTACACTTGCCATGGTGATTATTTTGTAATTTATATAAATATTGAATCATCTGATGTACATCCAAAACTAATAGGATATTGTATGTCAATTGTACTTCAATAAAAACAAAAACAAGCCCCCCCAAACCACTTCCCACCGCTGAAGTCTTTGGTTTCCTTGGTTTGGAAGTTCTCATCAGGCTATGGGGAAAGTGAAGAGTCATCCTTCTTGGTCACTTTGGTGCGGCCGTTTCCGAATAGCGTGTATATGTGACCCTTACAGGGAAGGTCTTTTGCTCTCTAGAGAGGCTGTATCAAGAGCCAAAGTGGCCAAGTCAACCAGGAGGGAAGGAACACCACGAAGAAAAGAAAATCAAACAAGAGCAAATGACTCATTTTGAATTTTCTGGGATCCTTAGTTTAGAATCTAAACTTTCCGTGAGTGACTAAGAGGACAAGGAGATTGTTGGATTCAGTGTGGTTTTTTCCAACCGCTCGATCATTTATAATTTGTGGCATGGGGTAATTGAGTGCTTCCTAAATTGGTGTTACACGCAATGGTTGTTGATTATGTTTGTATTTTAACGTGTATTAGAAAGAAATCAGAAGCGTCAGTTCAGAGGAACTGTTACTTAGGATAAATCTAAAATGTAGAAGAGTTTAAATGGATTGAAAGAGAGTGAGTGATAGGATAGGTGGTACTTAAGTGTGGCAAAAGTCGTGAAGGTGGGACATGATGCTGGAGATTTGGGATGCAGATCTAAGGAAACATAATTAAGGCTGAACCTTTTAAGATCCAATTTGATTATAAGCTATTGAAGAAAATATCAGTGAACGTCCACCTTGTCCTGAAGCTCTGTCCTCCCCTGTCACTTCTCTGATGTGTCCCATGTGCCGTGCACTGGCAGCCCAGGTGTTGGACGTGGTGATGCACACACAGGCTTGGTCCACGCTTCGGCTCTGTTCCTATAACCTGGGAGAAAGAGCTGCCTTAGGGAGAAGCATCAATGCACAGGTTTGTGTATTTAAAATGATACATGTTTTCTTTTTTGCAAGGCTTCTTTTCAGCTTTTTCTTTTCACGTGTAGTTTCATCTTGACTGTCTTCTGTTTCTCGTGTCCTTTTTCTTTCTGTAAAGTAAAAGTGCCTCTTCCCTGAGATTGGGGAGGGAGGTCTGTCTTTTTTGAATGATCTCCTCTTGAGGTCAGAGAAAGCAATCTCTTCTTTCTGTTCTTTTTTCTCTTCTTGCGGGGAGGAGGATTGGCCCTGAGCTAACGTCTGTGCCAGTCTTCCTCTATTTTTTTACGTGGGATGCTGCCACAGCATGGCTTGATGAGTGGTGCTAGGTCCGCACTCGGGAGCTGAACTTGCAAACCCCAGGCCATGGAAACGATGTGTGTGAGCTTAACCACTATGCCACTGGGCCCTCCCTTCTGTTCTCTTTTCAAAAGAGAAGATGATGTGGAAGACCAGCATTTTTTATGAGGCAAGCTGTACCCTCACAGGGCTTCTCGGGTGCTTTTCTTTGTCCTGGAGCTCCAAACTTCCTTGGGTGTTCCTGCCCCGCCTGCAATAATCCCGTAATGGCAGAGACCAGAGTGGGTGGTGCACCTCTCCCCAGAGCCTTATGACAGGGGTTATCTGGCGCCCACCAGGGCTCCCAGGACCCAGACGCCCTGCTCTTGGCTTCGGCTGTGGCTCTCACTGATGGATGATGCTGCCAGCCACACCCCAGTTCAGGGGAGGCCGCTGGGGAGGGACTAGGGGGGTGGTCAAGCAGGCACAGTCCTGGGGACCAAGCCGGGATCCAGAAGAGGTGGCCCTAGAGAATGTGCGTGTGGGCTGCTGGGCCAGGTTTGCCCCTGGCAGTGAGCCGTGGCTGGGAAGATGTTTAGAAAGGGCTCTGCCCGTACTCCCGGCAGGGTTGCATGCCACCGTGGTGTTGATGAGTGTTTAGAGGCAAAATGGTTTAGGAGGAGGATTATATAAAGTGAAACAGGTGGAAAACCTGTGAAAGGCTGGCAAAGTAGGACAAGGGTAAGGAGGCCACAGTATTTGTGGTTCCTGCCGTGTGCTGTTTGGAGGGCTGGTGGCCCACTGCTGATCGCCTCGCCTGCAGGATCTGAGGCATGTGGTTAGCCGTGGAAAAGTGACAGAGTGACACCCACCCCCCGGACCTCTCTGTGGTGAGTGGCACATCTGTGCAGAGGAAAGGGGCATGCAGGGTCACTTAATTTACTTGTGGGCCCTTCCATCTAAAAGAATGTTGTGTTTTAAAGCATGGCAGCTGGTATAGCCCTTCTTTGTGGGCAAGGCTGTGGGAAGAGTGGCAGATTCTAACTGGTGTCTGGGGTGGGGGGCAGCCTTGTGGGACTGAGCCCTTAACCTGTGGGGTCTGACCCTACTTCTGGGTAGTGAGCGTCAGAATTCAGGTGATACTTGGACACCAAGTTGGTGTTCAAGGAGCTGGAGAATTGGTTGTGGGAGTGGAGGCAACCCACACGTTTGGCATCAGAACTGTTGTGTGGATGGAAAACGTCCTCATTAGCGGTACCCAAAGTCCTAGAGCAGAAAGAGCCAGGGACTCAGAGTCAGGACGTTGCATTGCTGCCTTGGTCTGACCGTCCGGTCCTGTAAAACTCTCCTGTTGGAGCCACAGCAGCCTGGCAGTGCCTAACCCCCTCGTTTGACAGGTTGAGAGATTGGCCCACAGCAGCTGAATGACTTGTCCAGGCCACACAGCCCCTTGTTCCTAGCCGGCTCTAACAGACCTGCTGGTTCGAGTGCTGTCTTCACAGTGGCAGCATGCTTGCTCCCCTGCGCGCGTAAACATCACATAGAGGAGGAAACACACAGGAGATTAACATCAAGGTCCAATGGTATTTACGTAGCAGTTTGAATTTTAGAAGGTTTTAAATACATTTTATCTGTGTGTGCATTTATCATTTCATAGTGTCATGTAAATGAAGTGATCTTCCTGTCCATTCTTTGACATTTTGACAAATCCCAGAGAACCCAGTTTATGTGGATCTGTCCTCCTTTCTAGGTTTGGGAATGCCGTTTGGAGTTCTGCATCTTAGGTGACCGTCCCCTTTTCCTGTTGGTACACCAGGGGTGTTCTCTCAAGCATCATAGCTGAAGCCACATCATTTTCCTTCTTGATTTCCAGTCTTTTAAAACAATGTTCCCTGAAAAGAGTTTTTGCTTTTAATGTACTAAAAAAAAAAACCCAGAAAGACCGAGCGAGCACTTTTCCCTTGCATTTCAGTCTTTATGCCATTCCCGTAAAAATACAAGTGGGCGTTTCATTGCACCGACATGCCTTGCTTGGCAGTGGGCATTACCAGTGTGGAGACGTATTATGCAGTTAATTTCCGTGACACAAGGTTCTCACCTACACTCTTTCTGCTCCCCCAGCCCCCAATTATTGATGGAGGTGCTTTAAGTTTTGGGGTTTGTGCTACAGAAAGATTCACAGACCCTCACTCACACAGCAGCTTGCAGACAATTCCAGGGGCTTCGAAGACCCTCTGAAAGCCCCCTCTGTGGACCCCCTGAGTCAAGACCCTTGACCCGCTGTGTCTTGCATCTGCTTGGCCATGGAGACTCAAGGTGATGGAGGACAAGGCTGCCTTCCAGCATCCCCATCTGCTAGGAGGGTGTGTCTTACACCCTAAGGGTCAACTGTGGTCAGTGTGCACTAGAGATAGAATTTCCAAGAGAGCGCCCAGGGAAACAGGCACAGACGGGCAAGGCTGCGTTGTGGGGGATGCCTAGGCTCAGCCAGCTGTAGGCAGAGGGACCTGCGGGTCAAAAGATGGGAGTGGCAGAGGTGGGGCCAGTTGGCCTCAGTGAGGGAACAGCGTTTGAGAAATGGATGTGAACGTTTGGATGGCCCGTTTCCCAGCACTTAGCTGCAGCTTTGAAGCCCTGACCCCCCCATATAATGGCATTAGGAGCTGGGGCCTTTGGATGGTGATCAGGTTTAGATGAGGCCGTTGAGGGTAGGGCCCCCTGATGGGATTAGTGCCCTTGTAAGAAGGAGACCCCAGAGAGATCTCTCACTTTCTCCATCATGTGAGGACACAGCATGAAGTCATCCATCCCCAAACCAGGAAGTGGCTCTCACCAGGAGCCAAATTGGCCAGCACCTTGACCGAGGACTTCCCAGCCTCAAGGATGGTGAGACAGACGTGTCTGTCGTTTAAGCCCCCCAGACTGTGGTGTGTTGTTACAGCAGCCCGAGCTGACTGAGACACATCCCACCAGGAAATACTGAGTTTTTCCTGTGTGCAGCGGCATCCCGAGAGCCTGACATAGGGCTGGGGGGTGGGTATGGGGGGTGAGGCACAGTCCTGTGTCTAGGAGCGCGTGTGTAGGCACAGCGACTTGAAACGTTCGGGCAATGAGCTTGCTGCCCAGGAGTTGAGCAGGAAGCTGCCTTGGGAAGTTGGCATCAGGCGCTTCAGCTTCTGGCAAGAATGAAACATCTGGTCACCAGTGGGCAGAGCACCCGACTTGGCGTCCAGAGGCTGGCGTCACGGTGCTGCTGACACTCAGTAGATTGCTTGACATTGGGCCTCAGGTTCCCTGCGGGGTTCTGTTCATCTCTGTGCCTTGAGTCTCTGTCCAGTCTGTCAATCACTGTATTCATTTCATTCTCCAGTCTTTCTTCTTAAACTGTTTAGGGGCTGGGAGGTAGGACCCTGAGTCAGTGTGAGTTAATGCACCTGTTATTTTTGTGTGTGTTGTAGTCCACACGGCCTTCTGCGTGCACTGAGGTTTGTGAGCATGATCTATTCTAGTCTTGGAGGCAGACAGTGCTCGGTGAATGTTTACTCTCTGCGTGACCTGGAAGCATTACCTCATTTTAATGAGTTGGCTTGGCATCCGGTTTTGAGAACTTTGCTGCGTGTATCCTAGTGATGTTTACCAACAGTCACTCTGTGTGTTGAAGGCTGCTGGAACCTCAGAGGCCACCAAGGGCAGGTGCAAGTACCACAGGCGGAGGACCGAGGAGAGGAATGCTGGGACTGGAGGGCCCCTCCCAGGAGGGAGGGATGCTGCAGGGAGCATCATGGGCTGCGGCCTCTCAGGACCTTCAAGGGTCCTTGCAGGCCCTCTTGCAATGAGTGAGTCTGCCTGGGCTGAGGGTCCAGCCATTTCAGTCTCTCCTGGATGATACCCACCGGCCGCGCACACTGCAGGGCTCCCCGTGGGGCTGGCTGAGCTGTCCTGGGGTCTTTCCCTCTAGTTGTGTCCTGCTTCCTCCCCTCCTTCCACGGATCTCCATCTCCTGTTGACACCCTGCATGCCAGACTCCACCTCTGCTTCTTCCCCAGGGGAAGAATTAATGTTGCCGTGAAACCTGGGATTTTCTTGAGGTCCCTTAGCACCTCTGTCCCGGGGAAGTAGAATGTGAGCCACACCAGCCCTTTAAAATTCTCTAGTAGCCACACAAGAAAGTAAAAAGAAACAGTGAAATTAATTTAACTAATGCATTCTGTTTCATCTAGCATATCCACAGTATTTTTCTTCCCATCTGCAATGATAGGGAATTTATTAGGAAGGTATGTTACGTGCTTTTTCGGTCCTAAGCCTGTGGGTTGCGATGCTTCACTCCCGGCAGATCTCAGTTCAGCCCAGCTCCGTTGCAAGTGCCAGGTAGCCACCTGTGGCTGGCGGCCTCCTCACGGGCCAGCGCGGCCGCGGAGTTTTGATTTAATCCCGCTGTCTTGACCCTCTGCCCAGAACCTTTGGCAGAACAGATGCTGCCTCTGCTAGGTGCTTGCCTGGAACGGAGTCCACTGTTTATTTGGAAGTCATCTGAAGCCCTCATGTCTCTTGGGGGGGGTCAGTGGTGGCCCAGAGTCCTTGCCGCCCAGAGCGTGACAGCGGGGAGGCAGGTGATTTGCTGCCCCTCACCCCCTTGCCCGGTTATTTCTGTGTGGCCAGTTAACTCCGAGCATTCTGAGCGTCCGCCGAGTGGGGGGAGTGTGTGTCGTCACCCCGCGATGGCTTGGCTCATTGAGCCGTAAACAAAAAGTGCATTCAGCCCTGACGGTCTGCTCCCGCCTCCAGGAGGGAGAGTAGGTTGGCTATTTCTGAAATGTAATCCTTCTTTCAGTGCTGCACAAAAGTCGCATTTCTGTGGGCTTGGGACCTGATAGATTGCCTTTGTCCCCATTGAAAAAAACAAAACCCGGGCCTGGTCCGAACGAACGGGGCTGTTGGAGGAGGGCTCCTGTTGCTGAGAAGGGGGCAGCATTCGCGGGGTAGGGGGGTGGGCTGGCCTGCACCTGAGGCCGTCCCAGGTGCCTGCTGCAGTGCTGGCTGCAGGCAGGACTGCCCCTCATGGGAGACAGGTCACCGTGTTGTCTGGACTGGGGCTCCGAGGGCCCGAGCAGGAGTTGCTCTGCCAGGACGCCCAGGCCCTGCGACCCACTGGGTGCCACCTCCGCTTCCCGTCCTGTAACCCGGAACGGCAGTGCCCGCTCTCCTTTACAGCTCCTGAGCCTCTTAAAAGAAGTCAGGGACATGACTGAGACCTTTAGATGGATAGTGAGCACGCAACTTGTGAATGGACTCAATGCCACTGAATTCTACACTTAAAAATGGTTAGAATGGTAAATTTCATGTTATGTAGATTTTTACTGCAATTAAAAAAAATTATAGTATGCTCTTTAAACAAATATTTGTGTTAAAGCCCAATAGATTTTCAGTGTTTGGGGTCAAAATTATATATCGATAATAGATTTATATCCATCTATATCTATCTTATAGGTTATTCAAATTACCAATCTGTATCTATCTGGATATATAGATATAGATATATAATTTTCTGTTTCCTTTCTTTCAATGGTCAAAGTCTTAGATGAGTTAAGGCTTTTATTAGTACTGGCTGAAGTGAAAAGGTACCCGGTTTAATAACCTTGGAAAGAAGATCAGGAAACAGAATTGTCCTCGTGAGATAGCCCGCCTCATCTCTTGTCACAGTGGCGCGCTTATTTTCGCGGCTTGTTTACCGTAATAGAACTTGTGTGCAAGGCGCGCTGTGTCATTCTGCCCAGTGCGGGCTTCAGGAATGAAAGCTTTCTTCTGTTCCCATCGGCTGGCAAGCCTGGCTCCGTGTTCCTCCTTGTGGGAAGCATCCTGGAAGCCCCTGAAAGCCTTCCTGGGATGTCAGACAAGGAGCGTTTTGGGGCAGTCAGCTCCCTCTACTGAAGTAGCCTCTGTCAATACCAGATGATGCTTTTGCTTATTGGTTAATCCTTCCCAGTAGATGACCTTTCCTTGTCCCCTTCCCTCCATGCTCTAGGGTCACAGACCTTTGCCTTTTAAAAGCTCTCTTCCTTGGGCACACTAGTTTTCTTGGGGCTCAGCACAGCTTACGTTAGGCTCCCCGTGGATGGAGTGGCCCTTTTTTTCCCTTTTGGGTGAGGAAGATTTGCCTTGAGCTAACATCCGTTGGCACTTCTCCTCTTTTTTGTTTGTTTGTTTGAGGAAGATTAGCCCTGAGCTGACGTCTGTGCCCATCTTCCACCAGTTTTGGTGTGTAGGATGCCCCCACAGTGTGGCTGGTGAGTGGAGTAGGTCCATGCCCGAGACCTGAACCCGTGAACCCAGGCCGCCGAAGTGGAGTGCAGGGAACCACTCGTCCATGGGGCTGGCCCCCAAAGTGGCCCTTTTTTGTTGCCATTATTTAAAAAAAATTATTGAGGTGAAATTCCCATAACATAAAATTAACTATTTTAAGGCAAACGCTTCAGTGGCATTTAGTACATTCACAATATCGTGCAACCACCACCTCTGTCTGGTTCCAGAGCTTTTCGTGGCCACCGTACCCATCAGCAGTCGCTCCCCATTCTCCTCTCCCTCCAGCTCTTGGCAACCACCAATCTGCTTCCTGTGTCTGTGGATTTACCTATTCTGGACGTTTCATAGAAATGGAATCCTACAACGTGTGGACTTTTGTGTCTGCCTTCTTTCACATAGTGTCACGTTTTTGAGGTTCATCTATGTTGTAGCATGTGTCAATACTTTGTTCCTTTTCATGGCTGAGTAATATTCCATTGCAGGGCGATACTACCCTTTGTCCACTCCTCTGTCGTCAGGCATTTGGGTTGTCTCCACCTTCAGCTGTTGTGTATGGTGCTTCTCCATGGACATGTGTGTATATGTATTTGCCTGAGTCACCTGTTGTCAGTTATTTTGGGGTATGTCCTTGTCTCCACCTTCGGCTGTTGTGTATGGTGCTTCTCCATGGACATGTGTGTATATGTATTTGCCCGAGTCACCTGTTGTCGTTATTTTGGGGTATGTCCTTAGGAACTGAATTGTTGGGTCATATGGTAATCCTACATTTAACTTTTTGAGGAACCGCCAAACTCTTTTCCTCTTTGTTTTTTGTAAATTAATGGGGAGAATAAAGAAATGCTGGCTGCTTACCAGCTGTAGCGTGATCTGTGTCCTTGTATTTTTTCATCGCAGTGACAAAGGCTTCGTGGTGCTGCTGGACAGAGATGGTGGTTGGGCAGGGCCTGCTCTCCCGCCCTCTGGGTACCTTCTTGACGCAGCGTCAGATGAATCCCAGAGTGCTTTCCCTCTTAGAGTGAACGCCCCTGCTTTTTAAGAGGAGGTCCTTGTGTGCCCGTGTTCATGGGCATCCTCAATGCAGGACTCGTTTGGCTGAGTTATTCGTCCAGGGTTTTATTAATTGATGAGAACTTTTTGTGTTTACTTCTCTTTGGCTTCTTCGGTCTCTAAGATCTTGACAGTGGTCCTTCGGTCATAGCCAACAGCGGAAATGGTGAATAAAACCAGACAGTTCAACTATAGGGTGGAAGGAAAAATATCCAGAGAGAGCCTTCGGATCAGCCGCCATGTGAGAGGAGATTATCTCTGAGCACTGGGCCTTTGCTCTAGAGCTCCTAGAATCCCGTGCCCCGCTGCTGTTATGGTGCATAACAAGTGCTGACTGCTGTGTTTGCGGTAGTGCCGTTATCTGATCCTCGTGATAACCCGGTGGGGTGCGGAGGGAGGGTTTCTTCTCGTGAGGCCGATGCTCACAGAGATTGGGGCCCTGAGGAATGTGATTTGTGCAATGCGGTTGTCTGAATAGCACGCAGGAAGGTTTTGTTGTTCAGTGTTCACCTGGGACATCTTTCAGGCCTAGGTGTGGGGGTCCTTCAAGAACCAGCCTTCAGTACGTGAAATGCTTGTCTCCCATCCAGGGAGGACATTATTGTAGCAGGAAGCAGCCGATCGTGGTGGACGTGATGCTGGGAAGAAGCTCGAGGTGATGCCAGGGCGCGTGTCAGCCCTGTAGGAGAAGAGACACTTGGTCCCCAGATGTGGGCTCTGGAGCTCCTGGTTGTAGTTTCAACCCGTGCTGGTCCCAACTGGAGCCTGACCTTTAGCAGATCAGTGAGTGTGCTGCACTTTCCACTCTGCTGGGTGGCGCTGCTCTCCGAGGCTGTGTGGCAGTGAGCGGTGCCTTGGGTGCCCAGAGGTGGGATTGCTACGGGGTCTCCTTGTGCTGGACGGGCCCACACGGTGTAGAATTGTCTTGCCCCGAATGACAATGGTGGCCCATTGAGCAATGCGAGGAGTTGCCTTAGACATCACGGCAGCTCGTTGCACTGACAAAGTCCTCTGTGGTCGGGTCCTGGGCTCGTGTGTGTAATTGTGTGGTCAGGTTTCGGTTGGCAACGTTGCGATTAAAGGACGCCAAAATTTGGGCTTCTCAAATAGAAGAGAAGGATCTTTTTAGAAGGATGTATAAATGTATAAATGTAAATCTGATTTATGACAAAAGCATAGGGTGTGTTTCAAGGATTTTGCTGCTGGGGTGATGGCCTGATGGAGCCCCGAGTAAGTCAGAAAGAGGTCACTGGTCGTCCTTAGCCCGTCTCACCCATCACTGTTCATGAGGATTTGGGCTCCTTCCTCCAGCTTCCCAGGAATCACAGCATTCTGTTCTGGGTCCTGAATTTGCTTTCACACATTAAGCAGCAGCTTTGGCAAGAATTTCAAGAAGCTTTTTGATGCAATGTGTTTCTGGATTTGGGGGAAACATTTCAAAGAGCTTTCCACTCATTTAAAATTGTTGGTAGAATTTGGCTCTGAACCTGCCAGGTGCCCCTGTGTTTTAAAGTTAAAATAACTCCCTAGGAAACTGGCCATCTCCAGACTCACTTGTGCATTTTCCAGAATAATCGTCGTTTCTCCTTGACTCGTGGAGGTGAAAGGCCAAAGCCAGGGGCCCTGAGGCATCTCCGAGGGGGCTGGCCCAGCCTGGGGCCTCAGACGCTTATCCTGAGCCTCGTAATTAGAAGATCATGGCCGTGGCGATTTTGCCAAAGAAATGCCTTTGGACCCACCTGACTTTATTTCAGGCCGGTTGTTGTCTGCCAGGCAGAGGGCAGAGCAGTGTCATGGTCTGTGAAAGGAGTGAGGTGGCATCAGCAGTACCCTGGAGGCTGGGGGTAATAAGTAGGTTCGGAGGAGAGACTTAGAAAGATCCGCAGAAACGTGAGTCCATTTTGACTAAATATATTTTTCCCTCCCTAAAAACTCGAAGTTAAAAGCAACAGGTACGTTCGAATCTGTTACACACCAGCTTTTCGCCCATTGGCGCCCACCGTTGTCTTAATGTCTGCTGTGGGCTCAGCTCGTCGTTTTGTGCAGATGCCAAAATAAAGCCGATCTCGTTGCTTCTGTTTCACTGGAGGGTATCTTGAGACTGCAAGATGAGCGGTTCAAAATCTGCGACTGTGCTGCAGGGGTCGGTGCAAACCAAAACCGAGCAGAGACACTGGCTAAATTCTAAGGCGACCTGATTGCAGTGGACACTGAGGGGCTGCTAAATTTAGGCAGATTCTGGGGACAGACCAGATGGAAGGAGGTTTAGGAGTTTAGCTAATCAGCGAGTCAAATACAGGCTGGGAGAGGGGTGGCTGAAAAGAAATGCCCCTAGAAAAACAGCAAGTGTAAGGGTTTTGGTCAACTTTAGGCTCAGCGTGAGTCAACACTGTGGTGTGGGTGCACTGGTACACGCACACACGAGTTGGGGTGGGGTGAGCCCTCGGGTCCTCTAGGGCCCTGTTATCTAGAGGAGAGAAGCTCACTGCACTCACCACTGGCCAGACATTTACCTCCGCAGATTCACTTCATGAGCACTCTGCTTGGGCAGCCTGGGGTTTGCAGGTTCGGATCCTGGGCACAGACCTAACACCACTCATCAAGCCACACTGTGTCCCACATATAAAGTAGAGGAAGATTGGCACAGACGTTACCTCAGCGACAATCTTCCTCAAGCAAAAAGAGGAAGATTGGCAACAGATGTTAGCTTGGGGCCAATCTTCTTCACCAAAAAAAAAAAAAAAAAAAAAAGAAGGGCCCCAGCAGGCATCAAGCTGCAGGCTTAGCTGATATGCCCCATGGGTATGACACGGGGAGGGAACAGGGGTGGTGAGACCAAGGGAGAGGCTGTGCCCTGGGGGGATGGTGACCATCCCAAATACTGAGACTCTCCTGTAGGGAAGAATGTGGGGCCAGGTTCTGTGTGACGGCTGGGCCCACAGAGACCATGAGGCGGGCCCTGGATCCACAGGAGAATGGCCTCCAGCAGTCACAGCCACTGGTTTGGGGTGGAGTGAGCCCTCCACGAGTCCCAGCCGAGGCTGGACCAAGAGGATGCTGCACACAGGACCACAGGTCCCAGAGGCCCACCCAGGCTGACATTTCTTGGTGATAATCCGTGTGCCACCCTGAGTCCTGGCTCCACAGCCCTCCTGATCTGTGTGGTCAGTGTGGCTGCGAAGGACCCGCATGTGACATTTTTCTCTCTCCCTGCAGACTATGGTTCTTATATGTGAATAAAACACACCCCTGGGAGAGGTGATAAACTTGCCCCACCAGAGAAAACATGGCTTGGGGACAGATTACGTCCTTTCCATCCCCAGTAGGAAAAGAGGGGACATCGGCGAGCGATGACGCAGATGGCGGTTTTCTCAGGCACGTGTTTCGTTGGAGCATAATTCACATAGTGTGCACAGCTCTTCAGCGTGCAGCTGGAAGAATTCCCACGAAGTGAACTCACATGTGTAGCTGGCAACCGGATCTAGAGAATTAACTAGGATGGCGGTTTTAGTCCTGTGAAAACAGACACATTTACTGTTTAGCTCGGTCCGTAGTTCTTGTGCAGTTTAAGGAGGAAAGACTCACGAAATCCCTATTTGAACAGAGGAGTTATGGCTTGAATTGAATGAGTTTTGAACTGTTTGTATGGAGAAGGTCTAACCCAAATGTCAACATGGTGGTAATAATAGAAGCACTTTTATTTCACTTGTTAACTGAGCAAACGCCTCTTATCTGCTCATGTGCAGAACATTCTACTAGGGAACAGAGAATGGTAATAGAGGGAGAGTTTCTGATTAAAGGAGGACTGAGTCGTGTCCTCTTTTTTTTTTTTTTTTTTGTGCTGAGGAAGATTGGCCCTGAGCTGACATCTGTACCATTCTTCCTGTCTTTTGTAGGTGGGACATCGCCACAGCATGGCCACTGACAGATGAGTAGTAGTGTAGGTCCATGCCCGGGAACTGAACCCTGGTTGCCGGAATGGAGCTCACCGATCTTAACCACTAGGCCATGGGGCTGGCCCCCCAAGTCTTGTCTTTTAAAGCAGATGGAGCTACAGACCGCTGAAAAGTAAAAGTAAAGTAGAGATGGTAGCATTCTTTCAGTTCTGCATCTTCCTTGTAATAATCATAGGTGAGGGCTGAGATTTCAAGCTCACGACGTGACTGGTCTTCTAGGAAGGACTGGAAAGGTGTCGTTGCCTTTGTCGCACAGTAACCTTTCACTGACGAGGGTGCTGGAGCCTGGGGGCCAGTGAATGAGTTGGCCCGAGGTCCCTGTGGTGAACACCAGGAAAACCCCTGGTCAGCACCTGCCTCGCCCCCACAGCTTCCCAGGAACTGAAGTCCCGTCGTTTGCTGGTGGGTGTTAGAAACTCTCGTTTTGCTTGGAGGATTTTGTTCTACCTCTGGTTAATGAGGAACGTTTTGGGGAAGGGTAGTTCTCAGAATTTGTGAGGGATGAAATATCTTAGAATGAAGGGAAAACTAGGGTTTCTTCTCCTGCTTCTCTGTGAACAACCCCGCTCCTCCCCATTCTTTCTTTAATGCCAGTCCCAGCCCGGCACCTTCTCAGTCCCTGATGCTGGGATGTACGAACCCCTGTAGAACCCACGACTCGCCACCGCTGACACACCTGCTCATGTCTGGCCCCTGACTCTTAACCCCTCTGCACAGTGAAATCCTGCTCAAAATAAGCATCGGCTTTTAGGAGAGCTGTTTGCGGTCCTCCAGCAGCTGAGTTATTAAAAAGTTATACTGCGTCCAAATTCCATAATTCCTTTGTGGGAAAGTTTCTGGATTTCCTTAAATTTACAGAGTGACACAAGTAGTTATTTTCCTGTTCCTTTTAAATCCGTCTTTGCTGGGAGGTTATCTAGTGTCGATTATAGATCAAGAATGCCGTAGATGTTACTAACTGAAATCTATCAGTAGGCTCTGGGATGCGGCCACACTTCCTTTACAGAGCGCGCTTGGGCTGGTTCATACTGCTGGGACCCTTTACAGAGGCTTCAAGCAGGGGAGGGTCTGGCTTGTTTCCCCAGCGTGTTTCAGAGTCTTCACTGGCCCCTAGTTTGTCAGTGGTGTGGATTTCCTGCTGTTCATGCTGGTGCTCACTGATTTGTTTCCATATTGAAAGGCAGCTGTGTTTCTTTTACCTTGAATGTGTCTGTCTCCTTCCGTTCGGGCTACTGTAACAAAAGTACCAGAGACTGGCTGGCTTAGACAACAATTGGTTTCTCTTGGTTCTGGAAGCTGGAACTCCAAGATCAAGGTGCCGGCAGAGTCCTTCTCGGGTGGGGTCCCGCTTCCTGGTTCACAGACAGCCGTCTTCTCGCTGTGTCCTCATGTGGCCAAAACAGCGAGGGAGTCTCTGGGGCATCCTTTATAGGAGCACTCATCCCATCCATGAGGGCTGCATCCTCACGCCTACGCACTTCCCAAAGGCCTCGCCTCCTCATACCTTGGGGGTTGCCTTGGGTTTTGGGGGGGACACAGACATTCTATCTATAGCAATACCTCTGCCAGATATTCTAAGAGCACTTTTCCAGGAGGCCCCGCAGGCGCCCTTCCCTGGCCCCTCTTGGGTGCAGCCCTCAAGCCCTCGGGAAGGGTGCCGGGCACCCTGATCACTTGAGAGACACCTTTCTTTCACTGGCTGATTTTTGAATTTTCACTCCAACTGGATTTTTCAAATCTAAGTCTTGGTTCTTCACGGGGAAAAGGACCATGCCAGTGGCGGATGCCATGTGCTTTTTGGGAAGGCTGCCTTTATATTTTAAATTATTCTAGAATGAAGGTGCTCGGAGGAAGTGATGGTCATCTTAGCCTTTGTGTTGCTGGGAAGAAGGAGGGTGCAGGTGGGGCACGTCCCAGCGGCGGGTGGCAGAATTTCACAGAGTCCGGAGAAAGAAAGAGGGTAGGAAGGCATTAGGAAATACCTTTTCTCTCACTGTTAGCATCTACCTGAATTTTTCCTTGATGGTAATCTTTTTAAGGTGTGAATTTTAAAAACTAGTTATAATTTTTTTTATTATAAAAACATAAATAAAAAACAACCGTAATCTCTCCATCCCAAGGTATATTTACTAACCTTTTTTTTTTTTTTGAGGAAGATTAGCCCTGAGCTAACATCCACTGTCAATCCTCCTCTTTTTGCTGAGGAAGATTGGCCCTGAGCTAACATCCTTGCCCATCTTGCTCTACTTTATATGTGGGACGCCTGCCACAGCATGGCTTGATAAGCGGTGCGTACGTCGGTACCCGGGATCTAAACTGGCGAACCCCGTGTGGCCGAAGCAGAACATGCATACTTAACCGCTGTACCACCGGGCCATCCCCGATTTTGGTGCACATCCTATGTGCTTTCTCAGATGCCATGTGCTTCCTATGCTTTTGCACATATACTGGTGACAAGGAAGGAGCTTGAGCTCCCTGGCACAAGGCTAGTGGTGGAAAAGCACGAGTGATAAGCTGGGAGAGGAGTGTCAGGAAAGCTGAGTCTGGCCAAGAAGCTAGAAAAGGACCTTACTGTTGTTCCTGGGATAAGAGGCAAAGAAAACGGCAGGCCCCCTGCGTGGGGATCATAGAGCAGCAGCAGAGTGCTCCCCCGTCCCCACACACCCTCCAGGGCTTTTGTGTCCCCTGTGGCTCACAGGGAGGTGATGCTGGAGACAGTGATCAAGCCAGAGGTGGGGCTTCCCCGGGGGTCATCAGCAACGCCCCTCATCGCACGTCAGCCACAGCCTCTCTGTGGAATCTAAAGGTCACAAAACCTGCCCAGTAGGGCACTCCTTTCTGATGCGGTCAGATACATTTTTTAAAATTCCATAAACAGCAATAAAAATGACTCACTGTGATGAAATCGACTTGACAATAATGTGACGTCTTGGTCCTGGGTCTAGAACCCAGCAGTTCTTGGCAGGATGTGTCATAGAGGCTGACGGGCTTGGGTTCTGAGTGTCCGTCGCTCTTCTTAGCGGGGTGTGGTTCCAGAAGAGCAGATGTGCCTCGCTTGCTGTGCCACATATGTTCACCTCAAGTCTGAGAGGGGGATAAATCAAAGTGTCTCTGTTCTCAGGGATCCAGGCCCAGTAGGAGGGAGAGCCGTGTCCAGGGATGGTCAGCGAGTTGGCCAAGACCCGTGCTTGTTATCTCTTTCCTGGAGCAAAGGAGGTGTTTCCTCCACAGCCCATGCAACTGGGAGGTGGCATTTAATCTAGACACCACGCTCTTGAAGGACAAGGAGCCAAACCGTAGCTTATAGAATGAGCATGAGGGTGAAGGGGCTTGAAACCACGTCACAGAGCGAGGGGCTCTTTACTTTGGAGAAGGCCCTGTCTTCCAGTGTTTTTGGAGGGCTGGGCTCCAGAAGAGGCTGGTTCTAGGCTGACAGTCTTGGAATTAGGACTGTGGTGGGTTTGTGGCTTCTGGTGCGGACTCCAGAGGGTTCTCCAGAAAATCTGTCTCAAGGATCCCCTCCCTGTTGGGTGTGATCAGTGATAACCAGCAGGCCCTCCAGTGTATGGGTGTGATGTCCCTGGAGCGATGTTGAACACCAGTAATTCTATCAGAGGTGAGACGAGGGGAGGCATGAGCCTCAGGACCCTTTCTTCACCGTCCAGCCACACGTGGAATGCAGTGAGTCTCGGTTGGGGTCAGTTGAGAAGCCTGAATTTGGCCGAGGTTGTTCAGGGAGGTGATGGCTAGAAAGCCATGTCCTCTCAGAGCTGAAGATACTGGGCAGCCTATTTTTCTGGAGAAGAGAAGACCAGTTGAGAAAGAGAAGATGGAGCGGGTGTGCCTTCTGCACGGCTCCCCAGAACATTGGTATTCCAAGAGGGCACATTTTGACTCAGTATAAGGAGAGGCTGAGTGATGAGCAGATGCATGGGTCTTGGGACTGTGGCAGGGAGGGTGGCCGTGAGGGTCACTGAGTTTCTAGAACAAGCCTTAGGCAACCCCATCCTGCTTCTGGTCGCTCTTCACCTGGCCAGGTGTGAGAAAGCTGGGATGGTGGGGTACGAGTGGTGGGTCTGTAGTTCTGTATCGATGTCAGCCACCCTCCACCTGTGGGGTATATTGGGTTTACCTGTGGCTCCCAAGCGGGGTCCAGGCCAGCTGCCTTCACAGAGCTCTCCGGAAGATTCTGTCGTGCAGCTAATAGAAATGATTGGGTGTGTGAACATGGGCGCTCCTTGTACACAGACTGGTGGTCTTCCTTCACCAGTTCCTGCAAAGGCAGAGCCTGTGATATAAGACTGATCACAGACAAACAGGTTGATTTCAAAAGCAACAGTTTAAAATTAGTTTTGGAATGAATTATAGTGAAATTGATAACCTTCCACTGGGGCAGGGGAGAATTCATTTTTAATTGCTTTAGATCACATTTTTTCTGCTTGATTTACATTTCAAATGTTTCTGATCAACTTTGCTAAGAAATATTTTGAAGATTTTTGCTGTGTTTAAGCAAATGATGTCTGCTAAGCGTATAACATAAATATATTTTTCTATATATAGACACATAGTTAAATATGTATGCCAGTGTTTTGGCTTTGAGGTTTTCAAAAAATGTGTATTCAAATAATGTAAGAGATCACTACCACTGTGTAAGAAAAAGGATGAACCAATAACTTGGTTAATTTATAATATATCATAAATATACTATATTAATAAAAATTTTATTTTAATTATAGATTCATATGCAGTAAAAATATTTTTAAGTAGTATAAAGGAAGTGGAGACTGAGATATTTAAATGGAAACTTGGTATATTTTTAGTTCTCGAATGGGCTTTTAGTATTTGAGCTTACTCAAGAGACAGGATAACAAGTACTTACATTGTCTTTAAGATGCTGCCCCCTTCTGGTGATTTAACTTAATCTAATACTAGCAGTCAGTAGCAAAATTGTATTCTGCTTCTTTTCCTATTTAAATCTTATTTTTATTATTAAACCTGAAAAAACTGGATTCAGCAGTGCTCTCTCTTGCTCTGTCCGTCTTCTACTGCTTGAGACACAGGAATAGCTTGCTGGTCTCTCTACCGTTCCCACTTTTTTAAAGATTTTATTTTTTTTTCCTTCTTCTCCCAAAGCCCTCCAGTACATAGTTGTGTATTTTTAGTTGTGGGTCCTTCTAGCTGGGACATGTGGGATGCCGCCCCAGCATGGCTTGATGAGCGGTGCCATGTCTGTGCCTAGGATTCGAACTGGCAAAATCCTGGGCCGCCGAAGCAGAGCGTGTGAACTTAACCACTTGGCCACGGGGCCGGCCCCCCTACCCTTTTTAAATGATTGTATTTTGCCTTCTTGCTGACTGTCTCATTCTGTCCTTCCTTCAGCCGAGGCGTGTGACACCTCTACCTGCTGGGTGCCGTGATCGGCATTTCCTGAGGTTTAGCAGTTTCGTTATTTTAGAGAATTGGGAATATGACGTGTA
The DNA here is from genome assembly GCF_041296235.1 of Equus asinus. Taxonomy (NCBI): domain Eukaryota; kingdom Metazoa; phylum Chordata; class Mammalia; order Perissodactyla; family Equidae; genus Equus; species Equus asinus. Next base: position 6,053,176 of record NC_091808.1, on the reverse strand, counting down.
GTTTTCCAGATTATTATTTTTATGATATAAACACAATTTTAAGAGCATTAAAATAATTTTTAAAGACATTGAATCTCACCCCCATCCAGAGGAGGTGGCTGGAGTCAGGACCCCAGGATTAGTATTGACAAGGAGGAAGAGGGGGCGTCTGTGTGTCTGAGGCTCCTGGGACGTGGGGGATGGCCCAGGTGAGAGGGGTCTGTCTCTCACCAGAGGAGCCTGTCTGTTTCAGGCCTGAAGAACTCGCTCAGATTTCCCCAGGAAAGGGGTTTCAGAGAATAAGTGGGCAGCCTTGAATAAGTGCCCTGGCAGAGGAGTGAAGGGGCAGCCCAGGAGCCAGGATAATTGGGTGGGAAACTAAGGATTTATTGGGGAGCCGGCCAGCATGGTTATGATGCCTTAAAAATGACTGCTGGGCTCATCGCCGATTCTTAGAGCTGATGCTTAGGAAAGCAGGCTTCCCGGGGGAACAAGCCCTCTGGAGGGCCAGAAATGGTGGTTTCATCCCGCAGGACCCCATGTCCAGTGTAAACACTGCAAGACATCCTGAGAACGTCAGTGGTCCCGAGGTCTAGAATTCACTTTACCCCTAGACTCCATCCAGTCCACTACTGCCTGCTCCGTATGGTTTCACTTTTCGTAGACAAATATAGTACTTTAAATTATGCTGTTATTTATAACTAAGTAAGGCCATGGCATGTAGATTTGTCAGTGCCAGTTATTTTAAAACTGAAGCCCGGACTGTTTTGGGACTCATTTTCAGCAGCCACCGGTAGATGGAGGGAGTGAGAACCGAGGAGAGAGAATGTCCTGCTGCTGGGTGTTGGTGTGACTCCATTGCTAACCCCGGGCTCACTCAGAAATCCCCTGTGGATACAGCTGAGATATTTATAGCTGATGATGGATATGAAATTCACAAAAGCTAGCTGTTGACAGCAATACGAACTGGCAAAGTCTATTTTAGGATGTTTCTGTCGCCTTTGAAGATTAAGAAAAATGTATACATTTATTTGCCTTGCTAAGAAACATTTGAGAGTAAATCAACGTAAACCAGGGTGGGTTATTAAAATAATACGGAGAACCACAAGGTCAAAGGATTTTCTTTTCAGAAGGAAGCAATGGCATGCTGCTTTGCATAAGTTGTACACTGGGTGTCAGGCATTTCTCACGTTTATGAGGCTGTGTTCTTGGAAACGATTGTGTAAGGGCCTCAGGTTTGCTGTGAGGGCCTGCTGTGCTCTGGGTGGGAGCGTAATGCCTTGAGTCCCTGGAAATTGCCCATAAGCACAACCTTTAATTTCAAGTCACGTATACGTGGCGCAGCTATGCATGGACCCTGTAAACACTTCCAACCCTGGATAAGGGGATTAAACATGGGGTGAGAGAACCCAGCCACAGATGTTGGTTCACGTTTATTCAACAGATGCTCAGGCCAGGAGGCAGGGGCACCATTCTGATGACTCTGGATGGGCTGTGGAATCTTGAGGAAGCAGACCCCCTTGTGAGTCTCAGGGGAGGGTCTGTGTCCTAGACTGGAACCCAGGGACCTGGGAGGGGGAGCAGGGACACCTTGTACAGACTCCTCCGATTCCAGGTGCCCACGAGTCACCCAGGATCTTGCAGGTCTGGGCTGTACCTGATAGTCTGCATTTCTGATGAGCTCCCCACCGCTGTTCCCTGGTGCAGGGTCCAGGGAGCTCTGGAACTGTGCGATCCTTAAGGCAGGCGGGTCTGGTGGTCCAGGGAGGATGGGAGAGACTCGCTGGAGGACCCTCATTGTCCCTAGAGAGTTGTTCTTCCATTGTGAGCCTCAGGTCCCTTGGGGAGAGAGGGGCAATTTGGTTATTTTAGTTCTCACGTGTGGGCAGAGAGGTGAGCGAGGGCCCCATTCCCCTCTCACTTGCTCTGTGCACCCAAGTAGTGCCTTTATTTAGAAAGCACGTGAAAAACAAATTCTTCATTCACGGATCTAAATATTTGGGGCTGCGCATGGGCTCAGCTGCTCTAAATATTTGGCTGGTGTGGTGAGCAGGAGCCCGTCTTCCTTTGTTGACCTTTCTCTGTGTGATGGAGTGCACAGACAGGCTCATTGTTTTCCTTGCAGCAGGTAGAAACGTGTTTACTCAGATGCCTTTGGATGCTTGTGCTAAATCAGTTTGAAACGCTTCTTTTTTTTTTTTTTTTTTTTTTTTAACTTGTGGAGGATTTACTTGAAGCCAAAAAGGAAACTTCTGGCTGCTTCTAGAGGGCACCCCAGTTTACGCAGCTGATTGCTTCCTCGTAGGCTGAGAGAGCCTGTGCAGGTGTCTATTTTTAGCTGCTGAGGGTGTGCGAGCTGCAGTAAATTACACTGTGTGTGGCGGGCCTGTACGTTTTCTTTCTTCCTGTCCCAGTTTTGCCCAGGAGGAATCAGATGACGGAGAAGGTGGGGGTGAGGCGAGGAGGCTGGGGATGTGGTCTCTGTCTTTTGCCCTGGTGCCCCGTCCTGGGGTGGGGGCAGGGAGCTGGGCACTGCAGGGTGAGCTGTGGAGGACCACCGGGGGTCTTTGCTTTAATTAATCAGCCAGTGTGAAGGGCGGTAATTGGTGGTAGCTTCTCCACATATAGGAAATGACTACAAAGTCGTGTGAGGCTTTAACGCATGGCTACAAAAATAAATTTAAAAAATTCCCCATCAAGTCAGGATTTGTACAAAGTGGTCACTGAGCTTTGGAAAATGCACATGACTTTGAGGCCCCTGCCATTGCTCGCGTGTCCCTGGAACCTTCCAAAAATGGCTTTGAGAGCCCGTTCACCAGCCCTAAGACAGAAACCTGCAAAAAACCAAACAATGGGCAAAGGACTTGGTGAGATATTTTTCCAAAGAGGCTATACAGACAGCCCACAGGCACCTGAAAAGATGCTCAGCATCATTAGTCATGAGGGAAACGCAAATGAAAACCACAATGAGATATCATGTCCACTTGGTAGTGTGGCTGTTAAATCAAAAAGACGAGAGACAACAAGTGTTGGCGTGGGTGTAAAGAAGAGGGAACCCTTGTGCGCTGTTGGCGGGAATGGAAATTGGTGCAGTTATTATGGAAAACAGTGTGGAGGTTCCTGGAAAATTAAAAATAGAACTACCATATAATCCAGCAATCCTACTTCTGGGTATATATCCAAAGGAAATGAAAATAATGTGTAGAAGAGATGTCTACACTCCCATGTTCATTGCAGCATATTCGTGATAGCCAAGACGTGGAAACAACCGAAGTGTCCATGTCCGAATGAATGGATAAAGAAAATGTGGTGTATATATATACAATGGGATATTATTCAGCCATAAAAAAGAAGGAAATCTTGCCTTTTGTGAAGCTACAAATGGACCTTGAGGGCCTTGTGCTAACTGAAATAAATCACACAGAGACAAATACTGTATCATCTCACTTATATGTGGAATTTAAAAAAGCTGAACTCACAGAAAGTGAACAGATTGGTGGTTGCTGCGGGCTGGGGGTGGGAGAAGTGGGGAGATGTTGGTCAAGGGTTGGTCAAAGATGTTGTTCAGACTTTCAGTTATAGGATGCATAAGTTCTGAGAATGTGATATACAGCATGGCGACTATGGTTGACAATGTTGTATACGTGAAAGTTGCTAAGGAAGTAGATCTTATGTGTTCTCACCACAAAACAAAACGTAGTTGTGGGAGGGACTGGAGGAGTTTACTAAGCCTATAGTAACCATTTCACAATGTGTACGTGTGTCAAATCATCACGCTGTAGACCTTACACTTACATATGTTATATGTCAATTGTATCTCAGTAAAGCTGGGGAAAAAGAGAAACCTGAGGACCACTTGTGAGCATCGCTCCTACCTGCTCCCTTTTTGGACCCTGCTTGTTCTGCTTGGCTCAGAATGATTATGGGCTTTTCCCCCTCAAATGCAAGCAGACCACCCTTGAGGATGTTCTAGAGAGAGAGCACCGGCCCTGGGGCCAGCGGAGTCTTTGCACTTACACCTGCTTGAGCCGAGGCCAGGGAGATGAGTGGGGATCTCCCAGAGGAGGGTGGTGGGAGTTTCTCTGGCTGAGGCAGTACCTGACCCCAGGACGTGGAGGATGAGGAGAGTCAGTGTGTATGACGGACTCAGGGAAGCTCCTGTTTCCTGGTGGAGGTGAAACTGTTCTTTCAAAACGGGCGAATAGGCACAAATTGCAGCCACAATAAACCGCACGTTGCCAACTTCACAGGAATATAAACAGCCTTCAGGGAGCACCCCCTCCCTGCTCTGTAGTCATTTAGATACTTGTTCAGCAAATAAATGTTCAAGGCCCCACATCCAAAAAGCCATGAGGGATGGAACTGTTCTGGAACTCATTTGGCCACAGATCCACACGTGATGACCTAACAGGAGGCCCTTTATGGCCTCTGTTTACCCCCCTTGGTGTGAACATTGGCATTTCCCTGTGGAACTATCGATGCACCTGGCCCCGGGGCTGCCCCGCAGGCAGGTGCACTGGGTTACCTTTCTCGGGTCTTAATGCAGCTCTCCTTGTGATGCATACCAGCACCTCTGGCTCACTGTGCCCCAGCCTGAAGCTGCAATCGCCCCCAACCCCCACCCCGCAGCCGTCCGCCCGTCCCACCTGCAGCCTTGCCCATCTCAGCTCACAGTCGCTTCATTGTCCTAGTTAGTCTTTCAGACCCCAAACCCCAGGATCATCCATGATGCCTCTCTTTTCCTCGCTGCCCCCCACACCCGATCACCCCCTGGTTCCACCCTCCGTGTAGGAAGAATCTCGCAGTCCTGGACACCTCCACTGGACAGCCACTGTCTCTCTCGGGATTACTGCACTAGCCTATCAGCTGGTCTCCTCGATGTCACCCCACCCCCCATGGTCCATTCTCAGAAGGCTTCCAGGTGACCCTTAAACCCAAGTCACGTCCCTCCAGATTTTGCTCCTGCAGTGATCTCTGTGGCACTCAGAACAAACACCAAAGACCTTACAGTGGCCTGTAAGGACCGGAGCCTGGGGTCAGCAGATGATGGCCCGAGGGCCGTTTTGTATGATTCTTGAGCTAGGGATGGTTTTTATGGTTTCACATGGCGGGGGGGGGGGGGGGGGGGGGGGGGGGGGCAGAAAAGTACCTTGTGGTGTGTGCAAGTCGTATGAAATTCAGCGTTCAGTGTCTGTAAATAGCATTTTGCTGGCTCACAGCCACACCCATTGCTTACTTGTGGCTCCGGCTGTTCTCAGGCGACGTCCGCAGAGTTGAGTAGCGGCGACAGAGACTACGTAATACCCTTGACTGTCTCTTGGCCCGAGAAACCTAAACAGTTTACTCTGGCGCGGGGCAGGAGAGGTGTGCCAGCCCCTGGCCAGCCTCCTGTCCTCCTCTCCAGCCGCCTCCCTCTGCTCCCGTTGCACTGACCTTTTCGCTCCTGCTCCAGTGTGCCAGCCCCGGGGCTGCGCTCCAGCTGTGCCCACGGCAGGAAGTGCCGTGCCTCCTGCCACTTTCACTTCCTTCCAGTCCTTGCTCCAATCTCAGCTTCCTTCTTTCAGCGCTGTGCTGGGTCCTCCCTCCACCCTCACGGCTCCCCTCATTCTCTGTTATCCGGAGCACTAGTCAGCCTCTGAGATGCTGCTTCCACGGTTTGTTCCTTGCCTGTCCACTGTGGCTGGACAGTAAGCTCCCGAGGACGGGGGTCTTTTTCTCCTCGTGCCCTGCTGTGTGCCGATCGCTACAGCGTAGTATTCAACCTGCATTTGTTGAATGACTTAACATAGAATAAATCTTCTGCAATGTACGTGCTTGGGGGGAGGTCTGTAAGTCATACAGTGAACTCTTAAGGAACTGTCTTTGTGGTGTACACCAGAGAAGGCAGTTTTTGTTAGCTACCTCCTCTTTTGTGTATAAAAAACACATTAGATTCTGTAAGCATGAAACTTGTCGTGAGCTTTTTCTTGCAGAAGTAAAAAAGTATCCTTTTCCTGCACAGTGAAAAAAAGTATCTTCCTCTTCACAGTATCTCTCCACGTGTGTGAAGTATTCTCTCCTGTCTGCAATTCGTGCTGGTAAATGTTTTGGCTGTCAGATGTTGCATGGGGGGATGTTAGCACTAGGATTCTTGGTAGTTAGGGAATTGGTTGAGTTCTATCCCTGTTCGTCAGAAAGGGATGGACTGAGTTGGCTTCCTATCTCTAAGTCAGGGGCGCTGTACGCGGCCCCAGCGCACACATCCATCAGAATGCCACACTCTGCGGCCAGCCTGGTGGCATAGCGGTTATGTTTGCGCTCTCTGCTTTGGTATCCCTGCGTTCGCAGGTCCAGATGCTGGGCATAGACCTAGCACTGCTTGTCAAGCCATGCTGTGGCAGTGTCCCACATAAAATAGAGGAAAATGGGCACAGATGTTAGTTCAGCGACAATCTTCCTCAAGCAAAAACAGGAAGATTGGCAACAGGTATTAAATCAGGGCCAATCTTCCTCACAAAAAAGAAGAAAAAAGAACACCACACTCTAGTTGCTCTGGTTTCTTCCAGTATCCACGAGGTCAAGGCCTCCTTTCAGTGCTCATTCCCCATGTTGATTTTTCTGTTGTTTTTGGAAAGCTTACTATTAATAGTGCCCTTATCTAAGAATCTAGATGAAAAGCTGTTGCACAGCAGACGGATAAAATAGAAAAGCTCTATTTTGACATAGCTTTTTGTTAAAAGCTCTCTAGCCGTGCAGTTGGTTTGTTTGTTCATTTTTTTTTCTTTTAAGATAAATATCATGCTTGCCCTCAGAATTGAGGCAACCCCTAGATCTATAACTTGGCATCAGGAATAGAATTTTTTAAAAATGTTGGGTCAGATTTATCATTCCTTCTTCAGTCAGTATATCTAAAATGAATATTGTTCATCACTTTATGCTATTTTTTTTTGGTTTTGAGTGACATGTTTATATTTCTCGTGGCAAATAATATTTAATAATCATAAAATATAATAAGTAGGGCTGGCATTTCTTGACTGCTTTCCCTGTGGGGAACCGCTCTGTGCATTTCACATCCATCGGCTTCATTAGTTTATCGTTAGCCCCGCTAACGGGTAAGGAAAGTCAGGCTCAGGGAGTTTATAACTGTCCCAGGGCTGCACGACCAATACCTGCTGGAGCTGAATTTCGGTGCGTGTGGCCTAATCCTAGAGCCTATTCGTAACCTTTTTATGCTTATCATTTAGCACTGCATCCTTTGGCACCACGTTATTTTTATCACTGTTAGTTCCTTTCTCCTCGCGGTGTTGCCAAGTGAAACGTGGATGTGTAACAGGTAGAAACACTAAATAGTCAGATCACCCTAAGGGAGAACAGAGGGAAAGCAGTGTTTCACAAATGTGAGCACATTTACAGAAATTTAAAAATTTTAGACTTACTGCACATCCGAAATTGGGAGTCTCTGAAGATGCTAAAAATTGCCAGTCTGCCCAGTCAGCACATTTTTGTTGTGTAACATTTCTTCACAACCAGCCATTAGTCTAGTCACTCTAGAATTTCAGCCAGAGGTCTGAAGAGCATAGAGGAAGCGGGGCACACCCTTGGTGGCCTGTGTTACCATGGAAACCTGGGCACGCCACATCATCTTCCTCCCACAGCCTCAATTTGGCGGTTCACAGGGCTCCAGTTGTTTAGACACGGCAGGCGCAAGCATGCATTGGCCTGTTGGAATTGTGGGCTTTTTTCTTTCTACTTTCAAGAATTTTCTGTGCTTTCTCTAATAAGCATCTGTTTTTTAGTGAAAACAAGAAAACAAGCAAATATGTTTATATGTCCGCAGGAAAGAATTCTTTGGATGCTAATAAAAATTCATTGATTCCCAAGATGGGCCATTTTCCAAGCCTCTCATAGGTATAACGTGAGGCTTCTGCTGTGGCCACTTGCTTACTGCCCGTTGGTCGTGATTGGCATTACTGTCCAGATGTGTTTGCAGCTGCTCAACCCACACACTTTTGTAAGCTCTTGGCAAATGTGGTGCAGGAGGCAGGAGGGAGGGCTACAGCCCAGGCTGGATGGCTGAGAACTGATCGTATGTCTGTTTTTACTTTTTACTTTTTTTTTTTTTTTGAGGAAGATTAGCCCTGAGCTAATAGCTGCTGCCAGTCCTCCTTTTTTTTTTGCTGAGGAAGACTGGCCCTGAGCTAACATCTCCCTCTACTTTATATGTGGGATGCCTGCCACAGCATGGCTTGACAAGTGGTGCATAGGTCTGTGCCCGGGATCCCAACTGGCGAACCCCGGGCTGCTGAAGCAGAAATGGCAATCTTAACCGCTGCGCCACCGGGCTGGCCCCCATGTGTCTGTTTTTAATGAAATCAAAGATGAACATTAATTCCCCCTTTTCCATCCATCTATCCTCTAATGGATTTCCGGTGTGGGGGGCGGTGGCAGAGCAGCATTACTGATGGGAGGATGACCCTGAGCGGTTCAGAGACCAAGACCTGCTCTGATGAGCCGTCAGCAGGGCTTCTGTTCTGAATGTGCAATAGTATACCGTCCACAAGGAGCCCTTCTTCCAAAAGGCAATTAGGCATCGCAGCGCATCCTGCACATCACCAAAGGAGTCGCAAACCAACCATGGGAGGATGGCAGCAGGTACAGTTACTGGCGCCATGGAGCTTTAAAGCTAGAAGCAGCACTTTTTACTGTCAATTGTAATTGTTCACAAACCTATTTTACACAAATTATCTCATTGGCCCAGTGAGGCCGGGAGGTGGGAAGAATGGGTATTAAATTCTTGTTTACATCCTGTGTGTGGATGGTAAAACAGGGTCACTGTAGGGGCTGGCCCCGTGGCCGAGCGGTTGAGTTCACGCGCTCCGCTGCAGGCGGCCCAGTGTTTCGTTGGTTCGAATCCTGGGCGCGGACATGACACTGCTCATCAAACCACACTGAGGCAGCGTCCCACATGCCACAACTAGAAGGACCCACAACCAAGAATGTACAACTATGTACCGGGGGGCTTTGGGGAGAAAAAGGAAAAAATAAAATCTTTAAAAAAAAGAAAACAAAAACAAAAACAAAAAAAAAACAGGGTCACTGTAGCTGGGCTGGTGTCAACAGTGGTTGAGTTCGTGTGCTCTGCTTCAGTGGCCCAGGGTTCACAGGTTTAGATCCCGGGTGTGGACCTATATACTGCTCATCAAGCCATCCTGTGGCAGCGTCCCACATACAAAATGGAAGAGGATTGGCACAGACGTTAGCTCAGGAACAGTCTCCCTCAAGCAAAAAGAGGAAGATTGGCAAGAGATGTTAGCTCAGGGCCAATCTTCCTCACCAAAAAAAAAAAAAAGGAAAGAAAAAAAGAAAACAGGGTCAGGTAGGTAAGGACTTGCCTCAGGTTCCCAAGTAGGAGAGTTGGGACCAAAGTGAGTTTCTATGTCTTCAAGGCCATCTGTCCCCAACCCAGGCTGCCCCCAAACCGCGCAGGGGAGAGTCGTTGTGGGAAATGGGAGGTTTTATAGAAGCCCAACACGTGATTTGGCCAGTTGATACTTGGGTTCCAGTTATTCCACTGTATCCTGGAAACAGTGTGCTTGGATCAACTTTACCTTCTTACTCATGAAATCCAGCTCGTTATGTGGAAACCTAGCTGCTGTTATATGGACTCATGTGTGTCCCCCTTCAGTGCTCTCTGCAGGAATAAGAGGACACACAGAGCCCAGGGCAGGAGGAAGGCGTTCTGGGTGTCCCGGGGACTTGTTGGGAGTATGCAGCCCCGGCTCTGCACTGTCAGAGGGATTGAGAATGCCTCAGGGCCCCCTCCCAGCCTTTGCTCGCCTGTCACCTGAAGGGGTTGGCGCCTGAGCCTCGTGAGGCCCCCTCCAAGGGGCACGCTGGGGGCGCAGATTGGAGTCCCCCAGGACTCGGGGGAGATGCAGCTGCAGGGCATCTTCCTGGGGAGGAGGGAGCGGCGGGGAGAAGAGGGTACTGCAAGCTGCTGGAAGGTCTGCATTCCCAGGCCCCTAGACACTGTGGTGGGAACATTCTTTGAGGTTTTGTTAGTATTTTAGAATTTTTAAGGGGTAGATAATATCTAGATGTTGTGTTCCAGCAAAACAAATGTTGTTCTTCTGAAAATATGTTAGACAGAAAAACGCACCCGGATCTTCGCAGCCTGACTTAGAAATGCACTGAGCAAATGCCCGCTGTGTCCCAGACTCAGGGCTGCTGAGGAGGAGCGGGCCCCATCCTTTGTAGGATGCCCTGGTCTAGAGGGAGGTGGCTGGGGCTCGGGGGTTTGGACTCCATCTCCTGCACGGAGACCCTGTAGCTCTTAGCTTTGCTCACTTGTAGTTTTGGCCTCATGGCTGACTTCTCAAGAACGTCCCTTTGTTGGGCCTCAGTGTTAGGCCTGGTCCACGTCTACCATCTCTTCTTCTTCTCGCAGGGAAAGCACGCTGGCCAACAGTGTCAGAGACTGTCGGAATCAGAGCTGGCTGGCTGGATTCTGTAAAATTCCATGGTGTATTTTTTCCCCCTTGTAATCTGGCCCTGGAAAGAGACCTGCTGGTTGGAGTTCCCAGCGGAGAGGGCTTGGCAGGGATCCTGCTGGGTGTGGTCCTCAGAGGGGTGGCTCTGTTCCAGGCCGGGGCACTGGGGATGCTCAGGGAGGGGGCATCAGGCTGTGGGTCTCACAGTGGCATCAGGCTTACCCGCCCGGTGTGGGGCTGAGCCCCCTGTGCCTGTCCAGATGCACCTGGCCCTGCAGTCTGTGTGAGAGGCTCAGAGAGGTTACGTGGTTCCTCCAAGGTCACGGACTGAGAAACGATGGAGCCAGGACAGGAACAGGGCCTGCTGATCCGTGAGGCTCTGCTGCTGTTGGAATTAGAGGAGCAATTTTCTGTGAGACGTAACTGATGGAAGACCGTGATGTCAGTCTGTTGGAGCCCTGGGAGAAGCAGGAAGGAAGGAAAGCAGTGTTAGAATTGAAGGAAGGTTGGACCTGGCATGACCCCCCCCCCCCCATCATTCAATCTTTTGACTTTCTCTTTGCTTTCCAGGTAACCCCCTGACTACTCACATGATAGTCACTGTAGTAAGAGCTGTAACAGAAATAGAAGAGCAAATTTAAGGACCACAGAGGGAGGAAGCCATGGTGAAGTTCTGCATGGGAGCGATTGCGCACCGAGCTTTGTCATTTTGGAGGATGCTTATTACAGAGGGCTTGGTGGGTTCCTTTCCTTCCTGTCTTATTTTTGGCTGTTTTCTTTCTTGAGGTGTGGAGAGTTTTGTGGCCAGGTCCTCGTGAGGCAGCTCTCCGAGCCCTTTTTCTTGATCACTGATTATAATCCTAAAACATGCTGTGGGAACACAGGAGAGGACAAGAAAAGTTGGAGTTGAAGCCACCAGTGGGGCTCGGAAGAAGAATGAAGTTGTGTCCCGGTGGGGAGAAGTCAGCATAGAAGTGGCCTGGGGATGAGGACATGAGGGTGGGAGGGAGAGCTGGGGAATGAGCAGGAAGCCCTAAGGGCTGACTGGGATAAAATTATTTGAGACTGAGAGAAATAAAAATAACTGGGGGCAGAGGAGTAAAGGGCATCAGTAAGGACAGGACAGGCTGCGCTGCAGTACCAGGCAGTCTCAGCTGAGCCTAGGGCGGCACAGGTCTGTTTTGGCTCTCACCCCACATCCGCGTGTGCGCTGAGGCCGGGCAGAGGGGCTTCTCTTCATCCTGGCCCCTGGGGTCCCAGGCTGAGGGAGCAGTCCCCATTATAGACATTCCTGGTTCTGTGCCAGGGGAAAAGAGCTCTGGAGGGTCCTGTGTTTGCAGTTAGGTGCTCTGGCTCAGAAGTTACACGGGTCACTTCTTCTCGTAACTCACCGGCCACAACTGGTCCGTGGTCCCTCATGGCCACGGGGGCCAGGAAGTGCAGTGGGAGGGTGTGGAAGGGTTTAGGGGCTGCTGCTGGCTTGAAGATGGGGTTCCTGGCCTCCTGCCTCAGGGGCGGCTGAATGAGACATGCTGGCTAGTTGCATGAGGTCGGGTCACTCGGCTGGAGACAGGAAGTGACCGTCTTAGAATAAGTGAGTGTCTCCTTCCTCGGGGACAGTTTGGCGCAGTTGATAAGGAGGGTCAGTACTCACGAAGTGTTGTCTAGGGTTTTCAGAATGCCCGGAGGCTCTCTCGTGGGTGCATGGAGTTAGGCTGCAAAGTCTGGACCGTCAGCTCCTCAGGTTTGACGTGGTACTAACATCAATAAGATGAGTGCGTTTCAACTTGAAGCCATCTGATAATTTCACCCCCTGTTGTTCCCTGACAGCCCTGTAGAGGAAGTAAGCATGTCTTAGTCTGACATAGTGTTCTTTCGGATTAGAAAAACAAACTGCGGACGTGCGTTGAGAGCCTGCACATTGAGAGTTCCTCAGTTTACTGTCCTGCATTTCCCAGGTAACCGACATCCTTTAACAATTCTCTGCTTGTTGGCTAAGTATCGTTGGAGTCATTCTTCCGGCTCTAACTGCTCTCTGTTGTCCACTCATTCACCCCACATTCCAGCGCCCAGGGTGTTGTACTGAACTCGGAGGATGTGCAAGCAGGTACAGCCGCCAGCTGTGGTCCTCAGAGAGCTTACAGAGGTGGGGTTTGTGGACCAGGAAGTGGAGGCCAACAGGTGATATTTGCAGTTCATTGTAATACCTGCGTATCTGCGCTGTGTGTGTCGGATCTCCTCTTTTGTTCCATAGCCTTATGGTTTGGAGCTGAAAATGGAGCCCACAGAGTCCAAGATTCTCGTGAGGGTTGGGTGGATCGGGGTGAGGAAGAGGCAGCTGTGGACGGGACCCGGCTGGGTCCCCCGTGGATCGCTGGTCTGGTTCCCCTTCAGCCTTGAAGGAGGGAACGGGGGCATTCTTTATGCCCTGCTGTGCGGTATCATGTGTGCACGTGCGTTGGCTGCCTCTTTGCTCCATATCCCGTCATGGAGACCTGGGGGTGGTCCCAGTCTTACAAGCCAGGGAGAAGAATGACGTCCGCTGAAGAGCTGTTGGAGTTCTTGGGTGGAAGATGCGTTACAAGGTATCGCTGTAACTGGGCAGGCAGCAGGGCTGGGAAAGGAAGTCTGAGTTCTCACAGCTTCTTGCTTGTAAGAAAAGCAAAACGAAAGAAGAAACAATATGCAAGAGCCATGTTGCTCCTTCTGCAGGAAGAGGGGTCTCTGAGCCCAGCTGTGGGTCATCCCTAGTGAGCTGTGACGGGTGTGGTGACCTGTCTGGTCCCTCTGGTCTCAAATGGGGGTGCTGTTCTAGGAGAGGTGGATGCTGTAGGAGAAGTATCTGAGATGAGAACATTGACATTTAATGATCCGTATTAAAAAACAGCTCACTAATTTAGAAGTGTTGGTGTAGCCTAACTTTGGATTATGAAGAAAGTTACTTCTCACTTAAAGATGATTGTAAACGCTAACTTGTATCAAGATAGATGACCTTTTGGGGCGTGGCCCTGGGTAGCTGACCCTCTCTGGGCCCGAGTCTGTACCTGCATCCCGAGCCTGCTCTTCTCGGGGCTCTGACCCTGGGCGGAACTGGTCTCAGTTCCATCTCTGCAGTTGGAGGGTTGACCCCATGAGGCCCACGGTCCCTCCAGCCTTGGGCTCTGTGGTTCCGATGTCTGTTCCTGTTTATCCTGCTCTTTCTAAGCCATGGTTTCCCCTGTCTAAGCCAATGACATCTGCTTCTTTTTAATTCACATAAAAAGCCATGTCTTTCCTGTTACAAAATACTGTAAAATCAGGATTAAAACAGACTCCTAAACCTATACACACACCTCCACTCAGCCAGGGCACAATAACTGTAAAGGTCTTCACTGCAGCAATGCCCGTCCCACATTCACTCTGCTGAGGTTCACCGGGGCACCCTGACCCCGTGCAGGGCCGGCGCCCTGGGGCTCCTGGTCACAGACAGGGCGACGAGCTTGTCTTCACCTTTGGAATAAGCTCAGACCTGGCTCCCAGCTTTTGATCTGTTTTGATGCTACTAAACCACAGTGACCCCCTGTCCTGCTGCTGCCATAACAAACTACCACCGACAGAGGGCTTACCCAACAGACGTTGATCTTTCTTGGTTCTGGAGGCTGGACTCCCAGGGTCAGGGTCTCAGCATGGTTAGGCGGTCAGGTTCTGGTAAGGCCTCTCCTCCTGGCTGGCAGCTGCCTGACTTCTCCCCGTGCCCTCTCACTTGGTGGAGAGAGAGGGGCCAGGTACCTGTGTCCCTCCGAGTAAGGGCACTGATCCCATCATGGGGCTCCACTCTCAGGACCTCCTCCAAACCTCATCCTCTCCCAAAGACCCCTCTCCACCTACCATCCCATGGGGGGTTAGGGCTCCCATATGTGGATTTTGGGGGGACACCTCCAGTCCTTAGCATACCACTTCCCCTTACATTTGCACCTGGTGTCCTCAGATGCATACTCTCTCCCCAAGTTCCCTGCCCCAGAGCCAAGACCATGGGGTGCTCTAAAGCAGGGCTGCAGATGTCCTCTGGTTTACAAAATTCTTGCCCTGCCTCTTGCCTTGCCCGCCCTCCCCCCCGTTTCTCATTCTTGTCCTAAAGGCCAATTTCTTTTCAGCTGTCTCCTGCCTGGAATCGTCTTCCTTCCTAGCCCCTCTGAAGGGCCGCTCCATAGGATGGTTGACGGACTCTAGCTTGGGTTTCTTCCAAGGCACTACCTTCTGGATCCTAAACCCAGCTTCAGCCCGCGGGCCACCTCCCTCTAGCCCTGTAGCCATGTCTGCTCCCTGGATGCTGTGCTCCCCGTCCCCGGGCTGGTGTGTTGAGCTGCTGCTCCGAGGGGAGGACTCTGCGCTCACTTGGGGCTCTGCCTGTTGCTTCATTTTGCCAATTGAAATCTTCCCACTGCTCAGCTTAGGGGCCGCCTCTTCCATGCTGTTCTCAGAGCACCTTCCCAGGCAGCTGAAAGGTCGCCTGGGTTTGGTTCCCTTGTGACCCACGTAACACTTTCTTTGGGATCAAAGAGTCTCCCTTTCGGATTGCAAGCCCTTTGAGGTCTAGATTCTGCAACTGGATGAAAGACCAAAACGTGTTAATATTTCCAAGTCACGGTCATTCTCCGTACAGCGTCAAGTGCTGTCACGTAAGTATCTTTAAGGAGCTGGTCTTTGGAGGAGTGGTTGGCCTGGAGCTGCTCGCATGGGTGATAATATGGGGCACGTGGGGGTGTTTTGAAGCCTGTGTAGATCACTGGGATGCTCAGGCCTCAAATACAGACTGAGGTGTCATCAGAGAGTCCCTCTCCGTATGTCTTCTCTGAACAGGAGTCCCTGTGCGTTGGGTGTCCTCGTTGATGAGCAGAAAGTTGAGCCAGTCTTACAGAACAGCCATATAGACATTACGCTTAGAGTAAAAAAAAAAAATACTATCTTGAATTTCTGCTCAAATCTAGATGGGTTGTAAATGTCTTCATTTCTTTAAAGCACATTCATCAATTATAAATATGATTTGAATTTCATACCTTTGTAGGAGTTTTCACAGAAGTGTGTTTACGTATTAGACAAAGAAGTTCTTCCCGCTTCTGTCCCAGCTTTAGAACACGTGGTCACTCTTCTGTAACATGCTGGTGGGTACGTCCTTCAGGGCTGATACGCATGTTAGGCCACTGGTCAGAAGCCCAGATGCTGCCAGCCTCCTTTGTCGCAGGGGTTCCGTCAATGTTGACGTTGATAATTATGTAAAGTTATTCCCGTCTGCAGCCTGCTGCCTCAGTGGAGAACGATCAGATATGCACTATTTTATAATTGTAATCGTAATCCGAGTGCAATTTCAAGACTTTGTCTTCCAAATCGCTTTTGGTTGCGCACTTTCCCTTTTCTCCCGAAGCCCGGGGGCCTGCTGCTTGCGTGTGCGTCTGGCGGATTTGCTGTGCTAGAAGGGAGGGCTGTACAGATTAATCCTAGCGCTTACTTCCTCTCATCTCCGTAGGACTTCAGGGAGCTCGTTAATTGATCGCACCTTTCATGTGGCTTGGAGCTGGTGCCCCTGGATGGTTGTCTGTTTAAAGTGGGGCCCAGATGCCCCTGTGTTGCGTATAATGCGTGTGCGAAATCAGAGGGCCAGGACTGCAGTAAATAATTCATATCAGCTGGGGCTCATGCTGCTGGTAATGAGATCTCAGGGGCAGCGTCTTGAGTGCCCGGACCCCTCCAGATGATCTATGAATTGGTTTCTGCCTTTGTCCTTATTCAGACTGACAAATACACACTTAAGAGCTAATTGCATTCAGGTGCTGAGGGAAACGAACGCTGCTTTGTGTGGGTTTCCCTCTGACTCACCTATGAATCTGTGAAATTAGTATAAAGAAGGGGTGTGGTTCAGATGGCCAGAATCTGGGAGTTCTCCACCAGAGCATGCAGGGTCACTTGGGGTGGCGGTTCTGTCTGGGATGGCCAGAGAGCCAGGCTCAGTGAGGTCCCTGAATGTGCCAGCGGTCGCACATACCTGCTTCTACCTTGGGCTTGTCCTACTGGCCAGCACTGTGCTGTGTGGACGGAGACACCAGCATCATAGATTCTAACTTCTGCCTCCTCGTGAGACAGGAGCTCAGGTCATCTTGGTGCCCTTTCATCTTTCAAAGGTCCCGCATCTCTGGTCATGGCTAGGGGTGTCCTTGCTGCTGGGCAGTTCCATGGCCTTGACCCTCTGTTTCTCAAGGGGAGGTGAGGAAATTACGTTACATTGACATCCTTTTGCATTTCATCCTCTTTATATGAGCTCTGATGCAAACGGTCTTAGGGATACCTTAATAATTTGGCAACTTATTTTGTAAGAAAATGGGTTCTGCCTTGTTGTCTAAACTTGTGTACATTTATGCATATGTGGAAGTCCCCCAAACCTTTCGTCTTCCTTTAATGAGAAATAGTACATCTCTTTGAATAGAAACTGTGGATTCAGAAACTAATAGAGCACCCCATTACCGTGGAGGCGATAAAGGCTGGGAAAGCGTTTTCAGCTAAACACTAAAGCATTCTTGCCCATGGATGTTCCCTTTTCTGCTTCTTTCCCTTAAAACCTGTGAGAAATTGTAAGGAAAATATATCACAGGTAAATGGAACAACTTTATTGCTTATTACTCCAGGTGATCGACTGATAAATTAAAAGAAGTACGTAAAATAAGCTGGTGATTATTTTAACATATTCTGTTGTGAATGTGCCTAATTGGCCACTCCTCCCGCCGTTCTGAGGAGAGGCTGTAAGTAACAGCGAATTAGCATATCGCAGCCCTGTGCGGTCAGCGGGTGTCCTCGTCCATCTGCTGTGTAGGGCCTTGGGGTGACACCTGGCCAGTAAGAGTGGCCCTTAAGAGTTCTTTGTCATTCAAGAATGTGTGGATGAGTCAAAATCTTTAGTCTGATGTTCTTCTGATGTTAAAAAAAAATACACACAGACACACATTCATATGTATGTTTTGGCCAAGTGGTCATGAAAGCCCCTAAATTTTCTATGTTGGTGTCTGTACATTTATTCACTCATCAAATATGTATTGAATATCTGTGAATGTGCTAGGCACCCTATCAGTGCTGGTGTGCGAAAGCAAGCAAGGTCTTTGGCCTCAGGGTACTTGGAGTCGAGAAGGGAGGGTGACATTGGCCAGAGTCACCCCAATAACCATCGTGTTAGCAGCATGGTCAGTGCTGGTTAGAGGAAAGCAGAGACCGGAAGTGGGATCAGGAAAGGGCTTCTAGGAAGTGGGAGTTACCTAGTGAGCTGCTGCTCTTGGGTATCATCCCAGAGGGGGAATGGCGTGTGCAAAGGCCCTGTGATGGCAGGGATGTATTGGAAGAAGTGGAAGGAGGCTGTTACAGCTCAGTGGGGAGAGATTGCAAGAAGCACAGAGCAAGGGGGTAGGGGCTTTGACCTTTATAAAGCCTGTGAGCAGTGACAAGTCGTTGAAGGGTTTCTGGTGTAAAATCTTCTGTCAGTTTCACATACATTGGGAGCACTGAAGGGCCCTTCAGGAATGTGGGTCCCCCTCCACCACCACCCCCATGTACCCTGGCTTGGGTTTTGGGATGTGTCAGGCGCGGGGGCAGACACAGGTGTCCACATGGTTGGGGAAGAGACTAGATCACCGTGAGTTCTCCTGTGTGAAGTAGAACAAACAGTGGGTGCCACGAGGTGCTATCTGTTCCCATCTCTTTGCCTCTTAGAAATAAATTTGATTCCGTGGTTGTTAATTGTTTGGCTTAGATGTTTTCTCTACTTAGAGCACATGCCATGTGTAATATTCTTACAACAATTTCAGTTCACTAGGCTTCAGTAATCCTAGGGCCACCTTCCAAATAACCAGAGCCAAGTCAACTTCTGCCTGGGGGTGGTGTGCGCAATTAAAGCGTTCTACTCGGCGTGAGTGGTTTCTCTGTCTGATTGTTTTTCTAGTAATAAAATGCAAGTGTTCGCAGCCTTTTATGAAGACTATGCGAGGGTGATGCACAGCCTCTGCTCCTTCCTTTGGTCAGAGGAAGAGTTGTCACTTCCACAGTCCAGCAGTGCAGAGCACGTCCCACGCTTAGATCGGTCATCCGGGGTCACCCAACCGGGAATCAGAGGACCAGACTTTACAGGGCATCTGACCACAGCGTCCATCCTCTTTCTGCTCTGCCTCATGCTGTCTTCTAACTGACCCCACTGAGGAGCTTGCCAGTATTGTTAAAATGGGAGTGATCTCAAATGACCTAAATTGGAATGATCCCATTCTTTACTCACAGCCTGAGCTATTTTTTCAAAGTATTATCTCTGTAGTGTTGCTAGGCAGAGAATTTATTCCTTTTTGCCTAAATTTATCCATAAACATGGATCAAACGTACATTTGGCATCATTCTCGTCTCTGAGCCATTGTAGCCTATTTTTTATGCCAAGGGAAAGTGTTTTAAGGCAATGGGGTCAGCCGCCCTCTGCTCTCCTGACTTCATAGGATAACTATTCTGCCTCTCTTGGGGAGCTGGGTTATTGTGAAACTAGGTCAAATTATTGTTTTTCTCTTTTTGGCTATGGCCATTCCAAAGACAGAATCCTCTCTTCAAAAACAATCTTCTTGAAAGTCATATATTCTTGGGATGGTCGTCAAAGGCAGAAAATGCAAGAAAGAGCTTTGCCTGGGCAACATCTGAACAACTGAATGACTTCTGAACTTCACAAATGCTTCAAGCAAAATTAAAAGGCAAATAAAAAACTGGGAAAATAGGTACAATGACTGGCAAAGGATTGTCTTTTATATGTAAAGAGTTCTTATAAAACAATAATAAGAAGAAATTCCCCAGCAAAAGGAATGGACATGGATTCATAAAAAGAAATAAAGGGGCAAATAGGATGTAAATATATTTAGCTTCATTAATTAAAGAATAATTAAAATGATGAGGTGACTTTAAAAAAAATCTAGTTAGGTACAATGTGAAAAACAAAGACCCCATGCTAGCAAAGATATATGGAAATGGGTCCCTGTCTTGGTCCGTTGCGGCTGCCATAACAGACTACCACAGACTGGGTGGCTTATAAACAGAAAATTACATCTCACTTTTGTAGAGGCTGGACCCCGGAGGGCAGGGAGGTCAGGTAAAGGCCCTCTTGTGCATCGCAGGCTTGTATCCTCACATGGCCGAAGGGGGCAAGGGGTCTCTTCTGGGCCTCTTTTATAAGGGCATCAATGCCATTCATCAGGGCTCCACCTTCATGACCTAACCATCTCCCCAAAGCCCAGCTCCTCACACCATCGCCTTAGAGGTTCGATTTCACCCCATGAATTTTGGGGGACACATTCAGACCATAGCATTCTCCTTTCACATTAGTGAAAGAAATGTACATGGAGACAGCCCTTCTGGAAAAAATTTGGTAAAATGTAATGAAAGCCTTAAAAATATAGGTGGCCTTTGACCTTGCAATTCCACTTCTGCCTACAACCTGTCACCTGGGATTAAATCAGCCCATTAAATAAAATGCATATGTGAGTGTATAGGACCCCCCCCCCCCGCTACCTGTGTGTGGCTTCCAGCCCCACTTGGGGTCTCACCCTGCCCAGCTGTGGTCGACTCAGCATCACTCGCCGCCTAGACGGGATAGACTTCTATTAAGTGTTTTTGCCCTGAACAGATTTTAAAAAATTAGTAGTAAAAAAAAAAAAAATTGTGCACATTTAATTTTAAAAACCACTTTGCAGCTTAACAAAAGCTTGGGAAAGACATGCTTTTTTTTTTTGCATCTTTGAAGTGAGAAGGGGATGTACTCTGTAATTTTAAAATGCCATTGTTAACTTCTCTAGAGATGCTTGTAAAGCAAACAAATGTGAATCTTTAATTTTTTTTTTTTTTTTTTTTTACTTTGAATGGATTAAAAAGTCAAAGTCACACCAGTTCTCCAGGGATTGGGCTGGACGCTCACGCTTGACGAATTTGCAGTAAAGAGGGGAAACATTTGCTTTCATTTTTGGCACGCTGCAGTGGCCTTACCAGAGGACGGTAACTAGGATTTTAAGGATTAATTGTAATGTAGTCAAAAACCATCCTTAAAACACTGAACAAACATGTGTGAATAGATGAGAAACAGGAGTCAAAATAATTTTTAAACACCAGGTTGAAATGTCCAGAGAATTAGATTTTGTTCTGTGCAAAGCCCAGGAAGTTACTCCTTCTGTAAACATTTTCGAAAACGCTGGAGTTGAAGAGGAAGGTAGGATGGTGGTTGAAATAATGAAGCCCCAGATCGGCAGTGTGCTTGCTGCGGCTGTTGCTTTTGGTGTTAAGAACGTTTGCTTTTGAATTATCATCTCTAATCTATGACCTGGATAAAGGTTTGGGTAGAAACATCTTCTACCTTCAAGACGTTTGTTTTCCTAAAAACTCTCCAAAATCAGATTTATTAAGTAAGTGAATACAATGGCTCGTTTTGGGATATGCATGAACTCACTTTTGAATTTAAAGTCGGATTTGGGAAGCTGCATTTCCTTTGTGGTGGTGCGGGTTGGGGACTTGGGAGAGTTAAGATAAAGAAGAGTTAAGTAACTCACATTTTATGGAGCATCATCCAAGCATATGCGACTTGTCTAATTTTGGGAAAATCAGCATTTGGCAAGTTCAAGCCTTTGTTTAATCACACATACGTGTTTTGTAGGGTTGTATAAATTCAGTCTTTTTGATGTACATAATTTCTGCTCTCTTTTTACTGTTAGCCCAGTTGAGATTTGTAGGCCGTTATATCTATGACTTTTGACTGTGTTCTGGTTGGGACCCAGAGCTCCAAATTCTTGGGAGGCTAATAATTTCTGTCTCATATTACCGAACCACAGGGGCTGAAAAACTCTAGTAGGTTTTTCTGGGGGATTTTCAGTAGCAATTGGCTTTTGTGGGCTCCCCACCTACTCCTACTCTGCCGAGCCAGTGTATCGTGTTACTGGGCACCTGCTCTGTTCTTGCAATTGAAGTCCTCATCTGTCCAGTTTAATTGGCTTCCTGCAATTCTTTTCCTTTTCTGTCTTTTACTTTCCACTGATGCAGAAATTTTCAGGCATAAATTAGCAAGCTTCAAGGTAAGGATTTATAGACTAAAAAGGCTTTAATTATTTTATCTTTGCATTAGTAAGACCCGTCATTAAGCTTGTATTTAGACATTGTACCATACGAGCTTAAAATAAGAAGACTGTTAATTCTAATAGTGTCTGTTAATCACTATTATTAATAAGCTCTTGATAGTAATATTTAAATTTTATCAAGCTCTGGTTAAGTGGTATGTATAATCTCATTTAATCCTCACCAAAAAAATAAATAACCTGGGAGAGTAAATACAGTATGTTCATGGCCCCCAAAGATGTCCAGGTCCTAACCCCTCAGTCCTATGAATATGTGACCTTAAACGGTAAAAGGGACTTTGCAGATGTGATTAAACTGAGGCCATTTTGAGGAGATTAGCTTGCATTATCCAGGTGGGCTCATTGTGACCATACGTGGCTTTATAAGAGGGAGGCAGGAAGGTCGGAGTCAGAGGAGGAGATGTGAGGAAGGAAGCAGAAGTTGGAATGATGGAGCCTGAGCCGGGGAATAAGGGCGGTCTCTAGAAGCTGGAAGAGGCCAGGAAATAGATTCCCCCCAGAGCCTCCAGAAGGAACCAGCCCTGCAGACACCTTCGTTTCAGCCAAAACTAATTTGCATGTAAGATATGAAATCTGTGTTGTTTTAAGCAGCTGATTTTGTGGTAATTTGTGACAGCAGCCGTGAGAAGCTAATGTAATAAGTACCAGGACTTACTCTGGGACATCCTGCTCGCTTAGCCCAAGTGTCCATTTCCTTTCAGTGCTCAGACACATGGGTGATTCCTTCTGTATCGCCAGGAGGGTGCTACTCTGCCTTCCTCCGGGGGGCTTTGTCCAGGAGGGGTGGCCTGAGTCTGTGCTGGACTCGGTTTTTCTGAGCTTCAGCACCCTCTGGGCCGTTCTGATACAGGCTGGTTGCCTTTGGTGATGCGGCTCAAGGAGAAGCATGTTGTACTCGCCCTGGTTGCTTGTCCTCAGCGGGGGCGCTGCCTTCCTGGGCCTCTGCGGCACCTGGCCTTGGCCCCCCAGAGACCTTGTCACATCCAAAGCCCTCCCATGCCCCATGCTGAGCTTCCTCACCTTCTAGGAATCAGCTGTTAGCACCCTGGGCAGCAGCTTCGCCCAGAGGAGGAGGGTTGTTCCTAGATGATGCTGGTGCCCTCCCTGACAGTCAGCCTCACACAGCAGCCAGCGGGAGCCCTCCAAACCCCAGTCAGGGTGTGACCCCCTCTGGCCAAAACCTCCCCCTGGCCTCCAAGACACCGTGCGGCCTTCTGGCTCCCCCAACCCACACCTGCTGCCGCTTGGGCCTCACTGGTCATCCTCCTGTCCCTTTAATGCGCCAAAGGCACACTCCCACCCATTGGTGTTTAGCACTGTTTCCTCTCCCTGGACAACCTGTCCCCCCATATCCTTGGAGCTTGGCCCCCCACTTCCTTCAGCCTCCACTCAGGTGTCCTTGGAGAAGCCTCCTTGACAACCGCTGTCCCTTACCTGTTTCTTGATTCTCCACAGAGCTTGCCAGCCTGACACGTGCTGTGTGTCTCTGCCGCTGGATGTGGTGTAAGACCTGTGAGGGCCCTTCAGTGCCATGTCCCCAGCACATAGAACAGGGTCCAGCCAGCAGTAGGCACTTTATCCGTGTTTGTTAGGTATGCAGGTGAATCAGTCTTGAATTTGCTCTCATTCTCTCTTAGTCATGGTAAATGGTGCCCAAGCTTAAGCTCTTCAACCTTTAGTGGTGACAAATTGTCAGCACCCCCCCTCTGCTGATGGAGGGGTGGTGAGGTCTGGGGGTTGGTGTGAACTCTGGGGCCAGGGGCTGCATTTGAATGTTGGCTCTACTGCTTGATTGGCTAGGTGACCTTGGGAAGTTGCTTGATTTCTTTGTGCCTCAGTTTCCTCATCTGTGTCAATAAAATGGGCGTGTTCTCGTCCCTCCTCGCAGGGTGGCTGGGAGACTTAAATGAAATAGATGTGTAGGACAGTGCTAGGGACATCGTGAGCAAAAACCACTGATGCTGTTGTTCTCGTCCTCATCATTTTGGGCACCACATATTCTTCCAAGTCTGTAATGAGAACATCTGTGTTGAGGGATCCCACCTCACTCCTCAGGGGCCCATCACGTCTCTGGTCTGGTTTCTCTGGACCCTGATGGCCCCCTGCCCTTCTTGCTTTTGAAGGCTTCTCCAACTCCACGTCAGTGACCCCTCTGGTCTCTCCAGCACGAGGGCAGGTCATGCCCTCTGTCCGTGCTTGTCCGTGTGTTGGAAGTCGGAGCGCTGCTCTTTACCATGGGTTTTATATCCCAAGTTTCTGAAGATGGAGGAGCCGCAGCTGCTACTGTGGAGGTGCTCCCAGTGTCGCGGAAGGACGTGTGATTGTCACCCCCCAGGAATGGCCACAATACCCCTCCTTCGTGTGTTAACGTTAAGGGGGTGGGGGGATACCACCTGAAGGGAGTGCCGCTCGGGCGTCGCATCCACTAGGAAGGGCATCCGCAGTGTGGGCATTTCCCATCGCCTCTTAGAGACTCTGCCCCTCGTCTTGCAGCTGATGAAGCGGAGTTTAACATACACATCTAAGGCTAGCGGTCGGCTTGCTGCTGTCCAACACGACATCCTGTTCACCACTTCAGAATGCCTTAACCGTTCCCTGGTGCCTGGTGGATAGCTTCCACATAGAGGGAAAACCATCCGAAAGGACTGAACATTCTTGGTTTGTTTTTTTTTGCTACACAAAATAAGATTTAGTGAGAGTAGCTCAGGTTCAAAGCGGATGCTCCTCTCCACCCTCTTCCCAGCTGTGAGAAAGGAACTCCCTGGAGTGGTCAGTGTCTGCCGGCCGCCCGGCTGTCCTGTAGGCTTGAGAAAGTGTTCTCTGTGCATTAGACTGTGAGGAGGTTCTGGAATGAGCTGATTAATTCTCTCTTCGACTCTCTGGCCAGTCCGTGGTCTGTAGCATCCTCATCCTCTAAGGCACCCTTAGCTCTGTGACGGGCAGTCTCCTCTGACCTGTGTGCCCACAGGCACCTGAGCGTGGCGAATGGACACTGGACTTTGTGCCTGGACGCATTCCGTACAGCAGGTGAGCGTGGTCTGGAGACAGTTGTTGGATGACAGGCTTGGCCTTGGCTGTGCTTCCTTTAACTGAACTCCAGTGACCGGTTGTTCCTAATTTGTGGACTACCCAAAGTCAACTTTGACCCCTTGGCCAGTGTCGGTTTTGAAAACCAGACTTGTAAAACAGAAGCGGGCGGTTCTGTGGCCACTCCTCTAGGTCTTATGGATTATTTGGACCATCCTAGTTAATGTTCACCCAGCACTTATGTGGGCCGGGCTCTATTCTTAACACGAGCTCATTTACCCCAAACCCTGTCGCATGGTGAGATTTCAGGAAATGCACACGTTGCTTCTTGCACATGCATACGCTGGACAGTCATTGTAGGAAGGAGAGTGTGACGTTTCTGGTCTCTTCTGCCAGGCAGCATTGCTTCAAGGAAGGGGCGTAGGACTGGAGAAGGCATACGATCTTGATGGGCTGGGACGTGTGCTCCCCGCCCACCCCACCTGCACGGGGAGTGGAGGGGGGCAGAACAGGAGTCAACAGCAGCGCCTGTCAGTTTGAATCGGGGTCTGTTCTAGAGTTGCTCTCCTTTTCCTGTTGATGGCCCCATGTTCTCCGGGCTGCCACAAATGGGCCTTTCCTTTCCTTTGGAACTTTTGGTATAGCTGCGGAAACAACGCATCTGAATGGACTGACTCCCTAGGGGATGTATTCACGTTCTGCGGGCTGACCTCTGCTCGTCGGTGTGGAACGCTGCGCACAGCACAGGAATCTATGGGCGGCAGCCACAGAGCAGGATTTGCTTTGCCTCGTGCCAACTTGTGTAAACATCAGCAAAACGTGTTTTGGGGACAGAAAATTAGTTAATTTGGAAATGGCGGGTTATTACCCGGCGCTTGCTCTGCACGTGGCGGCTTTGAGCATGCTGCCTCAAGGTTTCAGGGTGACGAGAGCCGTGCTGGGTCAGGACCGTAGCCCCTCGCCCAGTGCCTTTTCTGTTCCCGTCCTGTGCTGCTGGGTCCCCGCACGAGTGCTCACAGGCCAGCTGCATGGACTGGGGGCCTCCCCCAAGGCTGGGCGTGAATGGAAGGGTTGGATGCTATGTCGTAGGTCTGTGACGAGCTTGCACGTCTGGAAGCGTCCCAGCAACACTCTTGGGTGTATTTCTTGACTTTTTGGCTCTTCACCCCTCCCCACAGTTTTAGACCTTTTCTCTGAATGAATGACGCATATCTGCTTTCTGCCACCCTAAGTCATTACTTTCTAAGTCAGATTTTTTTTGAGTCTTGTAGTGTTTTTCAATATTTATGAAACACTTAGTATCTGTAACATGACAAAAGGTCATATTTAATAAGGTATGGTACCCAAGAGGAATATTTTGTTTCTGTTTTTAAAGATGATCCAATGCGAGCTGCCTCATGGATGAATTGTATCCCACCAAGCGGGGCCTCAGGGGGGTTCTCTCACCGCTAATTACTAACAGAACGTGGGAGTATGGCCAGCCTTCTCCAGAGGTGCTGGCCAAATGTCAGCTCTGCAGCCACCCTCCCAAGCGACACTTTGCTGAAAGCAAACTTATTAACCATTGTGAGAGCCTTACAGCGTAATTGTTGAAAGTATTAAATGGCTCAAGTCCTAACATCCAGAGAGAGGACCATAATGGGTGTTGTTATGCATCTCCCCGATTTAGAATTCTACCATGTTTGCTTTTTCCATATGGTGTATATGTCTTTATGTTTATGAAAGAAAACAGTATGGAAACCATGGAACATCCATCACTGCCTCTTCTCCTCTGTTGAAGATGATTTGTGTCTTTCCCATCCGCATCTCTCTCAACTGTGACTTGAGTATGTGTCCTTGGACAGTGTATGGTATTCCACATGCATGAGAGGTTAGAACCTGCAGTGGTCCCAATCTAAAGCTAGCCTCCTGCCATTGGAATGAAAAAAGTGTGTTATTATATGTTGTTCTGGTTCTTTCATTTTACCTGCTGTAGAATATTCCATTTAGAACTTTAATTATTTTGTAGTTAAATATTTCTTTCTTTAAACAGTTAAAAAATGTTATTTAAAATATTGTAACACATTTTTCTCCTCTGTGTATGTGTGTGCTGGAAAGGGTGTGTGCTCACGTGTGTTAGTGAGCAGTATAAATGTTTGTGTGTGCGTGTGGTGGAGAGAGAGAGCTGAGGGACCTGTGCTCTTGCCCCTCGGATGGTTGTGGGTGTGCGTGTTCCATGGGACGGGCTCTCAGAGTTGCTCTAGGTTGCCGGGTTGAGACTTGGGGGACTGCCCTCTTTTCCTCTATAACCTAGGAATCTCTGAATGGAGCAGCAGACCCTACACAGACCTGAGCTACTTCAGGAGCCCACTCAGAGATCTCAGATCCCAGACGCTGCGGATGCTGCCTTTGTAGCAGCCGTGCGCACAGGGTGACTTGTGCTATGAGTTGAAAAAGGTGTGATGACCTGCAGGCCTCGGGCCCTTGAAAGTCTGGCTGAAGCAGCTGGAAGAAAATCCCAGGAGTCCTATTTGGCTGGGGTCGGGTGTATTCGCAAGAAAAGGTGTGTTACCTGTATGGGGAAGCGTGGGCCTGATTGTCTGAAAGAGAGAAAGCTGTGCTTTGAAAATGCACTGTTATTAACCCTTCCCAAATAGCTATTTTTGCAATTACGAGTCACCCAATTTTAATTCTTTATAAACTTCAACTTGAAAGAGATTTAAAAGATGACAAAAAGGGCAAGAGTGTTTAGGAGGTCTTTGTACAACTTGGCTAACACAGAGCTGGCTGTGATATATTGTGCTAGAGATAAAATGTGTCATCTGAAAGACAACACAGCTTGTTTTTAGCTTCAGCTGGGCCTTTCCACTGTAATCTTGGTTTAGTGAGGGTTTCTCATGGAAGATTAAAATAAAATAATTTAGGACATTGTCACACACCATTGGTAGGATATACATTGGCTAGTCCATGCAGAAGGCAACGTGACAGCCTTTGACCAAAGCCTTGAAAATGATCACACCTTTGGTCTAGAAATTCCACGTGGAGAAAGGTATTGTGGGAAAGTAGAATATTCGCAGAGATATTTGTAAAAAGAATGCACAGGTATTTGTTGCTCTGTTTTATAAGAGTGAAAAATCCAGAAAATGTGAATGTCCAGGTTTGTTTCTATATTATGCAGTGGCCAGAAATAACTAAGTACAGCTCGCACGCTCTTCCTTGTAAGTTTGTTCGGTGGGTTAATGGGGAGACTCAGGTAAGACCCACGGGGTAGGTCCTGGTGCATGTTGACTGTGTGATGCGTAGGTTAATGCCGTCGTTTTTTAAAAGTACGAATGTATGTAAAAATCTGGAAGGACACGCACCAGAATGTTAGTGGTAGCCGTGGTGGGTTTTATGAGTAATTTTTTCCCTGAATCTATATTCTTCGTTTCTTCAATGAACACATATTATATAAAGAAAGTTGTTTAAAAAGAAGTAACTTGAGTGTTAAACATCTCTTTTCTGGGGGCAAAATGCAGTTGAAGTACAAAGGTCTAGTACAGAAGCCAGCACGCACTTTCTGGAAAGGGCCAGATGGTGAATATTTTAGGCCGCGTAGGCTGTATGGTCCTGTCGCAACCTCTCAGCTGCCACAATGGCAGTGAAATACACAAACAAGCGGGCAGGGCCGTGTTTCAATAAAACTTTATTTGTGAAACACTTGTCGGGCTAGATGGGGCCCATGGGCCAGGGTTGGCTGGTCTGTGTTATAACAGGTTCTAGAAGATGTAATGCTTGAAATCCAGGAGAACTGGGTCAAACCACCAGGTAGGTATATTGGGTTTATTTTCATTGTTCTCATCAAGCAAAATTTCAAATTAGATTGTAAGTTCAAAAGTAAGAACTAATATGAGCGGAGGTGGTGGTTATTAGATGCCGTGGAATCTTTTTAAGAAAAAGCTTTGATCTTTCCTGTAAGGGGGAGCAGAGTCATTTCCCTGATTTGTTGAGTGGCTATGGGGCTGTTTGGGTGTTGAGGTTGGGTGTGTGGGTCTCCTCAGGTGCTGGGCATCACGGTACCCAGTCCAGTTTCTGTTCTTCATTTTGGGGTGGCAGCTGCACCCACCGACAGTTCCAGGGTAGTCACAGTACAATAATGCTCTGTCCCTCACCGAGCCGTCAGCCGCCTCTTGCGATATTCCCATTCGAGATGACTCAGTACTGGGGCTCACGTTTATGGCTGAGAACAGATTTTTTTTTTTTTTTGGGTGATTTTTCTCAGTGGTTTGAATGTCATTTTTGAGTTCTGGCCAAAGAGAGATGAGTATGAGGTCAGAACTGGAAAAAGAAGTCCCAGAATCTTCTCTTGACTTGACTGGAGGGAGGAAGAGTGTCAGTGGGAGTGTGAACTTGGGGAAGGAATGACACGCTTCCTGGAAAAGAAAGGAGGAGAGGAGCTGACTGGGACCCGTGTCCTTCAGCGGCACAGGGAGACGGCCCTAGCCCCCTCTCACCTGCTGGGCAAGTCTCCTCCAGTCTGGAGGGAGGAGAGGGGAGCACAGACCCCTGCTGAGTCAGGCACAGGGACTGCTTTGGGGAAGTTCAATTGGGGTGGATGGTGGAAAGCTGAACAGCCCTGGTGCGTGCGCTCAGGTGGCTATGGGGCACCTCCATGGTGTCACCTCTGATCCTTTCAAAGAAGAGGAGTGGGGTGAGGGCCCCTCACTTGGCTGCACTCCTCCCGCTGTAGTGCAGCTGCTGTTGGAGCAGAGGACACGTGGCCAGACCACCGCCATGGGCTTGTGCCTGGTTCCCTGGTGGAGGAGTCCTGGAAGTGTTCAGGGACATCAGGCAGGGACCCCCCGGGGGATGGGGTGGGGCTGGAAAGGAGGAGCTCTTTGCGTGGATTTCTGGAGATTGGATTGGCAGAGGGGTGAGCAGGTGGAAATGCCCAGAGGCCTGGAAGAGAAGGGCCTTTTGGGGGAAGATGGAGACAGGATGCGCTAGAAAGAGCCATTGCAGGTCTCTTAAGTGAGATGTGGCATGATCAGACTTGGGGAGCGAGCAGGGAGGCAGGCTGGGTAGGATGCTGTGGGCGTAGCCAGACGCTCTAGACCAGGAGGAGGAGAAGGGCACAGACACGTAGGAGGAGTGTCCCTGGGTATGGCAACCAAGTGTCCAGCATGGGGACCGTCGTTGAGAATCTGGATCCGAACAGACTTCATGGAAGGCAGGAAATGAGCATTACTCAGGGGACTTTTATGAAGCCTTATGAATCAAAAGTATCATCTTCTGAAGTAGATATTAACCATTTCATCTCTTTATACGAATATTTCATTGCCTTTATTTTTTTTCCATTAGGATAGTAATACATGAATACGAAACTTCAAAATAGAGAACTGTAGGAACACTTTGCACCAGATAAAGCACATATTGAAAGAAAAGTTATTTATTTTTTTAAAGATTGGCACCTGAGCTAACAACTGTTGCCAGTCTTCTTTTTTTTTTCTTCTGCTTTTTCTCCCCAAATCCCCCCAGTACATAGTTGTATATTTTAGTTGTGGGTCCTTCTAGTTGTGGCACGTGGGACGCCTCCTCGCCATGGCCTGATGAGCGGTGCCATGTCAGCGCCCAGGATCCGAACCGGCGAAACCCTGGGCTGCTGAAGTGGAGCGCGCAAACTTAAACTGCTCGGCCACGGGGCCTGCCTCCCTAGAAAAGTTATTTTTTGAAAACTCAGAGCCCTGTCACGCGTCCTTGTTAATGTGTCGGTGGAATTTTTCTTAAACATTTTTCTGCACGTTATTTTTTGTAAGATGTTTGAGAGGAGGTTTTGTCACCTTACGGCATAAGCATTTTCCGTGTCACGTTATCATGCAGCACATCCACGTTACACCCTGTACGCCGTATTTGATAAAGAATTAGGGGCACGTTTGGGGCAGTAGAGGGATGCGTTCTCCTTCAATCTTCATGTTCAGTAATTATGTTTATTCACGGTTGTCAATGCTGTGTGGCTAACCACCGGCTTAGTGGGGGAGGCGCATTCGTCCTTCATCCGAATGCGACCTCTTTCCCTCGACCCCATTATGGCATCGCTCAGCCCTGCCGCCTCCGCCTCTCTTCCTCGGTCCTCGTTCTTCCTCCTAATTATTTGCTCCGAGGCCTGCACGCTGCCCCAGCTCGCCGTGGGGTCTGCATAATGTATGAACCCGAGTGACAGCCAGCGCCCAGCCCCATGCAAACAAAGAGCCCGCCTCTGAGCGGTGGGCAGATTGGGGAAACATATTGTGAACACATTCCCTGCTAACTGCGAAAACCGTGTCGTGAAACGCATCTCTGGCCTGTCACAAAATATTGTGACAGGGCCCACAGTCTAGCTCCTTCATATGCAAATGTGTCTGTATCGCCTGGATGCCGGGGTGACACTGAAGGAAGCATCCACAGGAGGGGGCGACCGATGTCCTCCAGGTGCATCACTCCTGCAAATAACCATGCCGAAAGTGCTCCATTTTCGTTCCAATGTGTAAATAACCAACTTGGTGGTTCTGATACTTTCAGATTCCAGGGGCTGTGAAAGGGGCTCCCCTGAAGACTTGGAAAGGTTGCTTTCAGGGAGTTAAGTGGAAAAATCCACGCATCGAGCGTGGCACAAGGAAGGATGAGGGATTGGCCACCCGTGACCCACCAGGCAGTGGGAAATAGCCAAGGAGAGGCTGGGTGAGGGAAAAGCCGGGGAGGAAGGCTGCCTGGGATGGCTGGGCACTCTTGGTTGAGAAGGGGTGGCCTGTGTCCAAGGACTAAACTGCATGGTCCCAGTTGTGCCTCCTGTGGCTGACCTGTCTGCCAGAGGTCTGTGGGCTCCTGGAGCACCTTCTCAGAATATGTATCTCCCCCATTCTACTCCCTCCCGGGAGGAGCAGCCATCCACGGAGCCAGCCTCCATGCGTTGGGCTTCTCTGTGAGCCTGGGCTAGTGACTTAACCTCTCTGTGCTTTGGTGTCCTCGGCTGGAAAAGGGGGGTGGTAATATCTGTGCAGCACGGATGTAGTGAAAATCCAGTGAGGGGTGCATGGAAAAATGCTTAGAGACTCATGTGGCAGATAGGAAGTGCTAATTAAGTTCAGGTGGTTGTTAGGACCCTTGCTCAACTGGGGAACCCAGGATAAAGACCCACGCAGCCCCTCTTGCTGTTAGATGTGGCTGCTCCCCTGAGATGCTGCTGGAAGTGTGAGGCGGCAGCTTCTGGAAGACCTCGTTACAAGGAGCCGGTGGGTCCCTTTGCGCCTTGCTCTTCACCTTTTCCCTCTGTTCCCCACATGCCTCCATCGTGGACCCCAAACAATGATGGCCACATTGGAATTGGAAAGGGTCCAGGTTTACAGACCCACGAGCTACCTGGGACAGCCCACCTGGAGATTTCATTAATGTGAGACAGAAATACCTTTCTGTCTTGATTGAGCCACTGCTACTTGGGGTTTTTGGTCACGTGGCCAAATGATCCTAATTAACACACAAGGTTATCTGCAATGATCCAAGAACGGCAGTTAAATGTCTTAAGGTGAATTAAACTGGGTTTCTGACTTCAGATCTCACCACCTGGGCAGCTTTCCCAGGAGACTGCGTGGCTGCCCTGAGCCGCCCACAGGCCATGCTCTGGGCATGGGGGAATTGTGAGGGTAGAGCCCCTGGGGACTCGGGAGCCCCCGGGCTTCCCTCTGCACGCTCCCTTGTGGGGCCCCTACTTAGCCATCTCTATGACAGTCACAGCAGCCTTGAACTTTGCATGCTGTGTGCGTTACTGGCTTCGGTGGGCTGGGAAACCCTAAATACACCTGGGGCTGTCCAGTGACCATCTGCTGATGGCCGAGTTTTACACGGCTTATTTTCTGAGCTGGAATCAGGCAATCGTATTCTGGTCATAGGTGCAAATGAGAACCTTCGGATGCTTTCGTTTTCGTCTCTTTCCGCCTGGCTTCTCTCTGGGGATGGAGGCTCTGTCGTCTCTCCTTGCTGTTTCGGTGGTTGTGTTTCTGCTGCAAAACAGCACCGGCCGATTTAATCAGGTGACATGAAAGCTGACCGTTCCCTGTGCATCTGTCTGGTCTTCCTTCTGTGGTGCCTGGTGGTATGTTGCTGTAGGTTTATAAAATGTGCTCTGTCACTTTGATTTTTCTGTTTAGATTGACATAATGGTTTTAGAGGAAGACGCAGGAGCTTAGCCGCTGGAAAATGGAAGAAGCCACGTTGGAAGACCTGGCTGGCCCTAACTGTGCAGGAGGGCATCTCTGTTTCCTTAAAAATGAGAAGCCCAGCCTGCAGACTAGCTCCTCACTCTGGGCGAGCTGTGTGGGCTTCTGCGTTCCGCTTTGCTTGAGTTCCTCCCCCAGAAAGTGCAGCTTGAGGCTCTGATTTTCTCAGAGCCTCAGGCCACTGGACCCATGTGCATGGGCTGAACACTGGGAGTGAAAGGAGCAGCTGTGGCTTTAAGACAAATTGTGGGGCTTTTCACCCGATTTTCTTACAATTATGTGTCTCTGTTGAATTTCTTCTTTGAGTCCTGGTAATAATTTATTGTATGCCTTCCAGAATGCATGGTGAGTCTGTATTGGTGCATTTGTAGGTGGAAGTTCCGCTTTTGAGAGCTCTGTGTGTAAACGAGGTAGCTGCGTATGTTTGTTTACGTTGCACCCACACATCCTGAGGTGTCTTAAACCCAAGCAGCAGCAATGCCATTGTAATAATTATATACCCTGTGTGTGGGTCTGCTCAAAACAATAGAGAGCCCCAACTTTGCAAGGTGCCCTAGGGCACCCCTAAGACAGGACTCCATCCCACCAGAAGACGCCCGTTGACAGCTTCTCATGGGAACTGGAGCCTAGAAACTGTCCCTCGGAAAGTTATTTCTTCTGTTGAGACTGAGTTTCCCAGGCTGTGAGCTAAACCCATCTCTAATTAACTCCACCACCTCACGCTGTGGACCAGCTGTGTCCAAGACCCTGCGGATCATCAGAGGAAGGATGGACCTTCCTGGGGACTCGGGGAATCTCCTCTGCTGTGTTTGCAAATGCGGGCAGGCCCTTCCTCAGTGTTTCCCTTCCAAGTGAGGCTTGAGTCTCATCTTTTTGTGGCTTTTCCCTTATCCATTTCTCTCCATTACCATTTTAGTTGTGCAATTATAACTGAGAATGCTGGTTTTTATTTTGGTCAAAAGAAATCTTTCAAAGTGTTGAAAAGTGTTGAATTTTCGGTGAGGGTTGACTTCACGTTCCACGAGGGAGCCTTTGTTTTGAGCCCAAAGAGTTTTGGCTCCTCGTCGGGGCAGTGTACCTGTTTGAGGAATAAATGAGTGGATGGAGCCCACAGGCCCCTGTCCACCCCACCTCCTCGACCTGAGTCCCTCTGAATTGTCCACACAGTGGCCAGCTGCGTGTGGTCAGATATGCCTGGGTTTTCTGTGGCTCTTCCTCCACGCCAGGACTGGCTCCCCCTCTGAAGTATGACATTTCTTCCCCGATGGTGCATCTTGGGCAACCTTCTGTCCCAGCACCTGGGTCAGGAGGCACCTGCAGTGTAAGCAACAGGTGTCCTGAGTTTGAATCCTAACCTTATAGCCAGGCTTGTATGGCAGTGGGTGAGTCGTTCGGCCGAGCCAAGGCTCCACCTCGGCTGCAAGCAGGAATGAGAATGACGTGAGGAAGGAAGGGATGGACCCCCATGCACACGCCGTGCCCCCCGCCGGGCTCCCTGGAAGTGCTGGGCAGCCTTCTCTTTCTCCTTTTCTCTGCCCGACGGGATTTGACTTCCGTCTTGCTTCGTGATAGACCCACCTGGGAAAACCAGTTGCTCTGAAAACTTGATAGTCTTTAGGATATAAATGGATTCATTCTTTCATCCATCATTCAGAAAATTCCTGTTTCTGAGATGATCTAAAATGGTTTGACCCACCATGGGTTAAATCACTGAGAAAGAAGACAGAAGAAAGGATGCACTTTGGTTTATTTGGGAAAGAATTGACCGGATCGGTGACTTTTCTCATGTAGGCGTCAGAGTGACCGTGGGGCCTTTTCCGGAGCTCTCCCACTCTCTTTGTCAGAGCCGTGCCATGGGAGCCCCGTCCCCGGGGAAGTGTTGGGGTGTGAGGTGGGGGAGGCTGAAGGATGTCGTTCTGGGCAGGACAGAGGTGTCCTTTTAGTGCTAAAGGATTCAGGCTGACCCTGACATTTCCTCCACCTCAGCTGGAGTTGTCTTCAGCGAGCTCTTTGAGTCCTTTTCCTCGGGGCATCTTCCCAGGGCATTGGCCTCATGCAGAGGAACAGGGTATCATCCTGGGCACTGTGCTTTTCGGGGTGAGTACTAAGGAATCGGTACACCCCTGGCCGAGTTTCCAAGGGCTCACTGGACTCCGAGAAAGAATATGAAGGGAAAGCTCTTTGATTGTGGAAGTGGTCGTGACTGTGGAAAGAGATGTCCGGTCGCGAGCCCCCTGGGTAAATGTGGAGACGGAAGAGGACGTGTCCGGAACCGAGGGGCGTCGTTAGGCCTTCCCCTTGCAGAGGGCCCAGCGCCTGCTCGAGGCTCCTTGCCCCTGGGGCCCTTCACGTCAGCTTTTCCAGGACTCTGGTGGCTTGGAGTGAGTCAGCCTGACGGAATCCTTGCGTCACCACTTGTTAGGGGTTGAATTGTGTCCCCTCAAAATCCCTATGTTGAAGTCCTAGCCTCCAGGACCTCAGAATGTGATCTTACTTGGAAAATGGGGTTGTTCAGATGTAATTAGTCAAGATGAGGTCCTACCAGATCAGAGTGGGTCCCAAGCCATTAATGGCTGGTGTCCTTGTAAAAAGGGAAAATTTGGAGACAAACGTGAACACGGGGAGAAAGCCCTGTGGGGATGAAGGCAAGATCTAGTATGCCAGCAGAAGCAGGGGAGAGGCCCGGAACAGATTCTCCCTCAGAGCCTAGAGGGAACTAGCCCTGCCGACACTTGCGTCTCAGGCTTGTAGCCTCCAGGACTGTGAGACCATGAGTTTCTGTCGTTTGAGCTGCCTGGTCTGTGGCTTAAACACAGCAGCCCCTGGAAACTGAAACGCCACCTGACTCACTCACCTGAGTGAGCACGTTGTCTGTGGCAACAGCCCCTGATCTGGGTTTACTTCTCTGTGAAGTGAGGATATGACCTGCCTTAGAGGGTTATAAGGTGCCCAGCACCTCCTGGGATCTCAAAGTGGAATTGTTTTTAGGAGGAATGTGAAGATGGAGAGCTCAGAGGGCAGTATGTTTCAGACCTTTCCAGATGGGAATAGAAAGTACCATGTTATAGAGGAAAAATGAGTGTGGATGGGCGGCCAAGAGATCTACATGCTAGTGGCTGTGTCACATACTATGGTCTGGGATGTCCCTGCTGTCTCCCTGGGCCACAGCGTCCTTGGCTGTAAATAAGTTAGACCCGATGAGCACGTTTGGCCCTAAGACATGATGACTGTGAGAGGTGAGCGTGGCATCGTCAAGGCTGCTCTGGAAACAGGAAGCCCCGAGGGGCCGTGTCTTAGTCTTGTCTGGTGCACGGCATACAGCAGGTGTCCATAAACACGAGCTCCAACAGTGAGGAAAACCAGAGTGTGCTCCGAGAAAAAGTGGCGACCAGTCTAGTTAAAGGTGAACATCAGAATGACGTGGGAAAGTGTCACTGTTACTTTATTAAGTTAAAACAAGTTACAAAATACTAGGTTAAATATTATCTCAATTTTGTCAAAAAAAAATTAAATTAAAAAAATCTCTGTATAGGTCCAGATAAAAGACCAGAAAGCAAGACACCACAGTCTTACTAGCAGCCCACAGTGAGTGGGGAGATTGTAAGTCACTGGTTTTGCTGTCCATGATGGGGATGGGGAGAGTCGTGTGATCTTGTGATCCTGGATCATGTGTGTCCTGGAGTCAAATGATGGCTGTGGCTTCACTGCAGACTAGGTTGAGAAAGCAGAGACTGGAAGAGGGGAGGCCAGTCGGGAAGCTGGTCGTAATCTGAGAGGCGGATGGCACTGGCCTGAGACAGGGTTTCTCAACTTCCCCACTGCTGAGATTCTGAGCTGGGTAATTCTTTGTTCTTGGAGGCTGTCCTGTGCCTTGTGGGATGTTCACCAGCATCCCCGGCCTCTCGACCTCTTAGATGCCAGTAGCAACCCCTCTCCAGTTCTGACAACCAAGAATGTCTCCAGACAATCCAGATCAAATGTCCCCTGTGGAGCAGAATGGCCCATTGAGAACCACTGGCCGGAGATGACGGGCAGCGGGGATGAAGAGAAGGGAGCAGACTCTGGAGAGATTCGAGAGGGAGCTTCTGTAGGACTTGATGGTTGATTGCATTTGGCGAAGGCAGGAGTGGAGGGTGGGAGTGAGGCTTGGGGAATTGGGGGGCTCACAGACCAGCATGAGTTCTGCTTTGATGTCATTGATGAGCGTGCTTTTCCTGTGGGAGAGTTGAGTGGGCTGTTTGAGGGGGCTGTTGGGCCAGTAGCCGTCAAGCTCTGATCTGAGCAGGAGGGCATCCATTCGAAGGTTGTCCAGAGATGGGAAGCAAGCTATGGGAGTGTATGAACTCATCCAGAGTGCTTGTGTGGCGTGAGAAGTCGGCTTGGGAGAGAGCTCTGGGGAACCTCAGTGTTTCCAGGGTGGGCAGAGGAAGGGGAGGCAGAGAAGGGAATTTATTTCTGCGTCCAGAGCCGTTGCTCAGTGACCAGTGGGCGTGAGGATAAGGCTCATGGGCAGATGTGGAACCATCGCGGGATGATCTCATGTGGGGCTGGACTTTTCCCCATCACCCACTCAGTGCTCTTTGGCCTTTATTGGTGAAGCTGTCTGCTGTGTTTCTGCCTGTGGGAGATCCATTTCTGTTTGAGGAAGAATCGTGGGGATTCTTAACTCTTAGCAAATGGCAGAGCCTGGCTTGCTGCATCTCCATCTGTCAAACCAGCGGCAGCGTGCTTTACCCTACTTTGCTGGGCCATCATTTCTGCTTCTCAGAGCTGTAAGAAACACTTTAAGGGCAGCTTAAACTGTCCTGGGACTCTCTTTCTGGATTATTCACGAGCTCTTGAGGGATCCAGGAATTGATAATGTCTTCAGAGATAGACAGTTTCCCTTCTGAGAAACCGGCATCTTTATAGTTGTGATTTCTCTCTGACGGGGTTCAGAGACCCACAGTTGCTCAAAAGCACTTCTCGTTTTCCTTGACATGAGGTTCTCAGCCTCCAGGGCAACCTAATTCCATTTCTCTGTTCACAGGCACTTAACCACTTCCCTCCCCCCAGGTGCGGCAACACCGGCACAGCTGTGTGATCTCCCCCTGCCCAGGGCGGCCGGTTGTGGAGGGCCAGAGCAGTCAGGGACCAGCTTTGCTGTTTCCTCCTGGATTCCCAGGTGGACAAGCGTGCCATGTGAGCCAAAGATGCTATACCATTTCCTGCCCTGTGTTGGATTCAGGCTGGCCCATCTTCCAAGATTGTGTCTGGTTTACTGTGCAGTTAAAAGAAAAGAATGATTCCTAATGGCCATTACGGCCCCAGGCCAGGAGGGGAGGTTGTGTCCCTCCCCTTAACAGTTCGAGGGTCTCGAGAGGCCGACCTTACGCAGGGCAGAAGGATTATCTTCCAGAAAACGGATGAAGTGTGCATTACCTCCCAAATCATGAGTCACCATCTCAGAACTCAGAAGCAAGGAAATCCTGAAACTCCGAAGTACCGTTTTCCCCACTGCTGGACCGAGCGGCTCAGCTTAATTAGAGACCAGGAAGGAGTTGCGTTTCCTGGTTGTTTATTGGCTCTTCTAGTCCTTAAACAGCTAAGGTCTGTAATTAAGCTGTCTAATTGGGAATAACTACAGGGAAAGCCGTGGACGGGAGAGGCTGGCCTCTTTAACCCATTTGTCAGCTCTCTTTTACCTGCCACCATTTTTATTACCCTGTCATCTTTTAAGAGTGTCTTCGGGGCAAATTCTAAGGAACACTGGCAGGTCAACCTTCTGAACTTGGCTTTGATAAGCCTGCCCGATGGAGTGAGGCCAGGAGGCATCTCCTCCACTGGAAGGAGAACCGTCACAAGTTTGGTGGGTTGTAAAACATTGGAGAGAAAAGTGCTGATCTGTTCAGCTGGATTGAGGTGGGTTATGAAGCAATTCTGTCTACACTCTGTGTATTTTCTTGTGTAATAACAACATCTCCATCGAGGTCATCATTTTGTCATGACCTGCCTGACACCTACACCTACAATAGTTCTTTATTCCTTTGGGAGATTAATTCAGGATACGATAGGAGGGTTTTTCCCATAAATTGCCCAAAGCACAGGTCCTTGCCCACCAGCCAATTACAGAAATGCCGTGGGGCAGACCCACGCATTGCACAAAACAACATGTAAGGGGAGTCTGAATTTAAAAAAATACTCTCTCATCTAACAGATGCAATTTGGGCCAATAAAACTCTACAGAAGTATGTGTCCCCAAAATGTGGATTTAAAAAAAAAAATGTCCTGGTTGTGAGCTAGGGAAACTTGTAATTAGGAAAGAAATGCCTTTTGTGTCTGTGTGTCTGCAAAAGGCCTTCCTTTGCATTCCAAGGCAGTAATTCAAGCAGCACTTCGGTAAATGTCAAAAAGTTGGAGCCACTTGGCTGGTGGCGTCACTCTTTCTCTGGGTGCGTCCCGGGGCTCCTTTTCTGCCCACAGGGCCGCTGGCTGGTCCCACTCAGAAGCCTCCTTCTGCTCTTTGTCCAAAGGCTTTTCTTCTCTCCCTCATACTTTTAGTGGGATTGTCTTTTAAAGGTAAAAAAAATATACGTTTTATTTATTTACAAGCACAGTTATTGCTGTAATACAATAGTACTATGCTGGAGGAAATCGTCCGTAAAGGGCGATGCCCCTAGTCTGATTTCACCAATGTGGCAGATGATGTGCGCCCATTTTCCCCTGTCCTCCTCCACCCTTGTTCTTCTGGGTGTGGAGAGGTGACCTTTATGTAATGCTGCTTGGACATAGTCATTAGCATTTTCTACAGTGCGGCTGAGCCTTCACAATTATTTTAATAGTGGCACAGGGTCCTCTGTCGGTCTGTGTATCTGTCTTCATTCCTTTTTTTGTGAGCGTCTAGGTCGATTGTCTGTTTCCTCAGTCATCTTCTTGCACCTTGAGTTTTTACTCAGCATAAAGTCCCCAGGTGGATTCCTGGGGCCCAGGTCATGCACGTCCCTGTGTTTTCACGTTAATTCCCAGAGGGTGATCCCAAGGCGGGCCCCGCCCACGGTGAGCACCCGCCTTGCTCAGCTCTTGGCTCAGGGGCTCCACCTCCTGCGTCCTGCAGCTCGCTGCAGATGCAGCAGGATTCCTTTCTCAGGTGTGCGTTTGTTTCATCTCAAGGTTGGGGACATTCAGAGGGGAGGACTCACGAAAAACGTGAGGCTGCAGCCTTCGGTGTCCCCCCCCTCCATCCCCGCCTGGGGCTTTGGGCTATGGCCACAGGCGTGGGCTGGAAGAGAATTTTCGTGAGCAAGGAAAGCCTGTCCTCGAGGATCCTGAGGAGCCTCCAGCGTTTATCTGAGGGGACTGTTGCCAGCAGCCCTCTGGGGAGAGCCCTCCCACAGCCGAGGCATCTGGACGGGGATTTGGGTCCTGGCGTTGCCAAGACTGTAGTGGATGGTCATGCCTGAACTTGTCCTCCCCGCCCTCCATGTGTCCTAACAGCTGTCGGCGGAGGCATCCACAGGGGCCAGCTGTCCAAAGACAGACCCACCCTCGAAGGCAGGCGGGCCCTGGCCTCCACGCGGCTAATTTGCTGGGAGGTGAATCACTGGGCTCCGGCAGCCAGGGTCCTTTAGCTTCAGGAAGTCACACAGCTGTGGAGAGCTCCAATTAGGGGGAAGCACAGACGTAATTCTTGCTTTCAGGAGGAAAAAAAATGTGACTTGAGGATCAGTTTCGGCTTCACGGCAGATTCCCTCAGGAGGACTTGAGAGGCAGAGAACTTCCTGCTGAGAGGGGAAACCGAGGCACAGAGAGAGGAATGCCGTGAACATACAGGTTCTCGGAAAGTTTAAAGGGCATTACAGATTTTCCGTGTGTTTTTCTTTGAATTGTGTTTGTCACGGTGGAGTGATCGTAGTAACGTGGAGGAAAGGAAGAAATCAGAAAACCCTGTGTTTGACATAAAGACATAGCTACCTGTTCAGTGTTGCCAAGTGAGACCCAAAACATCTCCATCTGTAGGAGTTTACCTTGTCCACCTGCAGGGGCCCCGGGAGATCAGGGGATCGTGCCCATCAATCTGAGCACAGTTCTGTTTCCCTTTCTTTGGACAGGAAGCCAGAAGCACGCTGTCGAAACACAGCAAAGAAACAGACTTTGTGAAAATGACTTGACTTTCCCGTTTTGCTGTCGCTTACTAGGGTCGCCAGTATCTGAGCCAGCACATACATTTGGCGCTTCTGCATCCTGTGATCTTCCTCTGAGAGAAAACTGATTATCTAATCAAAGGAAGCAGGTGACAGCGCCTGTGGCGTGTGCCGCCCTTGTTTTTCGTGCCCCTGGTAGAGGAGGTCTGGAATGAGCAGGAAGGTGGCTCCCCGGCCACAAACGGGGGGCTGTATGACAAAGCAGGCTTCGTGTTCTGGAACTGGGGAGCTTCTCGAGCCGTGGAAAGGTCAGCCTTGCAGACGTGCTGATGTCATAGGATTAGTCGAGCTGCTTCCGCTGCAGGTGGTTGTGAAGCGCTGGATGGAATCCTTGGAGGCAAGATGAGAGGATGGGAGGGGAAAGTCTGCAAGAATGGTTAGATCTCTTCCTGATTACTGAATCCCGAGGAGGAGTGGGAAGAAGGGAATAGAGCACGTTGCCAGTGTGTTCCTTTCCCGTGTCCTGGTCCTGTGGCGTGGTCACGGAGCCGTGTGTGTCCGTGGGGACTCCGTTGGAGGGTTCGCTGTTGATGTTTATCTCTTGTGCATGCTGGTGCTTACACAGGCGTTTCCAAGGAGTCTACACCCTGGAACCACAGAGGAGCACCCCCGTGTTTCTGAGAGGAGCTCCTCATCATCCTTGGCTCTGGAATAAACGGTCCACTTGCGGAATCTTAATCCCCTGAGTTGGAGATCACTTATAGTCTCTCCACTTGGAGGGAATCATTCAGACGTCCGTGTTGAATAAGCACGAGGCAAAGCTGAGTCAGACACTCAGACCACGAGATCATCTGTGAGAACAACTTGGCTAAAGGGGCTCTGGGATTTGAGACATCACCGAAACGCGGCACGGTCGATGGCGGTGGTGGGCTTTCCGCCAAGTGGTGTCACATCCATTGGCACGCCGTCATCTGTTTATTGAGAACCCTGACTTTTGATATATTGACTTATATAGAAATATTTTTGATAATGTATTGGCTTTGCTATCTTTCAAGAATGGCTTTTGTAGAGCTCATACGAGTGCAATGGGGCAGCACCGATCAAGGAATAAGTCTCGTCGTCTTAGGCCTGTGTCCTGCCGTAAGGCAAACAAAGTGGAATTAAGGTTGAAAAGTAACTAACTGTGCATAAAGGTGGGCCCACATAACTGTGTGAGAGTTGCTCATGAAAATGGATTTTTGCCAACGTGAGGAGGTTAGGTGAGCAAGTTGATCTTCTTCCTGGAAAGCCAACTCTGGGGTTCACGTCCTGATGACGAATGTTCCCCCAGAACACAAAGGGCAGCTTTTTGTTTGTTTTTTATGGTACTGGACAAATGTTTGGGCACAACTGCATGCAAATGAGTCTTGTAACTGTCATCTTGACAGTTGATCGCCGTCTACCCTGCCATTAAAGTGTTTAAACCATTTGCTGAGCTAAGAGAAGCTGTTTATCTGAGGGCATCTCAGTGGTGTGAAGGTCTCAGGTCTGACAGAAGCCTCGGAACCTGCTTTACAGAGGTTTTCCGTTCAGGAATCGTGTTTTAGTAGGCTGCAGAAGAATTCCTAGTATTAACACGATAGAATTTTAGGTCTGGAAGGAATTTCTGTGATGGTTTGGTCTAATCTCATCATTATTTGATTGTTCAGGCTCCTGACTGACCAGTGTCGGGGGGCCCAGGTGGGAGCCTGGGGGTCCCTCTTCCTTGTCCTCACTGTGGACCACACAGCGACTTACTTCCCCCATCAGTTGGGATTAGAGCAGACTGTTGCCATTTCAGGAAAATTCTTTAGTTAGTGTA
This sequence comes from Equus asinus, assembly GCF_041296235.1. Classification (NCBI taxonomy): domain Eukaryota; kingdom Metazoa; phylum Chordata; class Mammalia; order Perissodactyla; family Equidae; genus Equus; species Equus asinus. The sequence goes on along the minus strand of NC_091808.1, from coordinate 6,010,378 downwards.
CCCCCCTCCCCCCCATCAGAATGGAGGGTCAGGAGTCCTGGGAGTGACTGAGATGGCACAGGTGACTTCTTATCTTGAGGTGTCCTCCCCCGCCTGTTTTTCTTAGAAAGCTGCACACAGTGGTGGGCTAGTGTGGCGGAGGCTTTGGCTGTGCTGTGTCCATCATGTCTGTGCAATGCCACTTCCATCTCTTTCTGTCTGTCTTTTCCCAACTTCTAGGTCGCCCCCAGCCACCTGCCCTTCCACCTCCTCTGCCCCCCAGGGCAGTGGTTTTTGGTTTCTTTTCTTTCTTTTTCCCTGCTATTGTTTAGGTGCCTGAAACTGTGACCGTGCACTCCGTCCTTGCGTCAGGGCCAGTGATGGGCTCTCCATGGATCAGCTCCCATCCCACTTCAGATGGAGAACTGCTTAATAATTACGGACCCATGAAATGTCTGCAGATGACAATTTCAGACCTGCTTAAACTCAAGTGCCTTCAGGCCAAAGTTCTGAAAGGGCAGGGAGAAGTTTCCCAGGCAAAGAGGGTTTTCCATTTGCATTGCAAATTTGGCCGGCACCCCCCCCCCCCCCCCCCCCCCCCCCACGCCATCTCCTGATTGTGGTTGCCATAAAGCTAAAGCCACACAAAGACAGGAGCAAAGACCACTCACGTATTGGAATTGTGGGGCACTACCTCATTCCCAGGTCGTGAGAAGCAGGGCACCCCTCCCTGACCCTGCGCTGCAGCCCTAAGCCAGGAAGGACAGGAAGGATGCATTTTTCTGTGCCGAGCAGCTCCCCTCAGAACATCCTCCCCTCCTCTTATGGTTTTCCCATCTCTTACACTAGGAGTGGGCCTTTTGAAGCCAGTCTGACCTGGGTTCAGATTTCTACCCACTCCGCTCCCCCCACATCCTGCACTGCTGTGTGACTGAGTGACTCCCCTCTAAGCCTCCAGCCCTTCATTTGGAAAAAGGAAAAAGATAACGGTACCCCTCTCTGAAAGTTGTTGGGGACTAAATTCAGTCGTACCTAAAGTGCGCACGTCCGGGTGCCTGCGTGATCTGAGCGCCCGAGCAGTGTTCCCTTTCATTAGGATTATGGTTGATCCCAAGTGGGGTCACCCTGCAGACGCGAAGCCAGTACAGTGGCTCCTCTGAGTGGACCTTGGAGGATGCAGAACTGAGTGACTTTTGTGAGGGTCCCAAAGGAGGGCGGTTAGACATTTCTAGGAGGCTTATTTAAAACACGGAACATGACGTGCCTGGGAATTGAGTTGTATTGCTGCTCAGGGGTGGGCAGTGGGCGCCCTGGAGGAGGTGGGTGTGGTTACCGGGCAGAGAGCTCCAGGGCCCAGGGCCCAATGGTCAAGGGGCCAAGGGAACATCAGTCTTCTCTAAACCAGGGAGTCAGTCTAGAGGGAGGTGTTTATTTTTCTATTTCACAATAAGTCCTAGTGACATTTTGGGTGTAGTTCTGCCTCCACTCCCAGAAAATTTAAAATTTTCCATTATTCCATCATTGACTTTGTCACGCTTTAAAAGGCCTCTCACACTTATATACGTTTTTTTTTTAAATGTGTTACTTTAACGATCCTTTAAACGATGTACCGTTCTTCCAAAATTTGGGAGAAATGAAGATGGGGAAGAAGAGAACATTTGGCTTTTTGCTAAATCAGTCATTTTAAGATCTTTGAGTAAAATGTGTATCTAAAATGTATCTGTTCCATCTGTAATGTCAGAGGAGATAGCGACATTCTGTGCCCTAGAGGAGTGCTTTGCACACTTGTGTGGAGATGCGTAAGGGGCATCTGGGGGCTTCTGGAGATGGATTCCTGGGCCCCATCCCCAGAGATTCTGATTTAGTGGGTCCAGGGTGGGGCCTGAGCATCTGCGTTTCTAACACCTACATCATTTCTGTGCTGATACTGCTAGCCCAGGGACCACATGTCAAGGAGCACTGCCCTGGAGTTTCCGTGATTTTAAAGCATGCTATGGACACTACAGTGCATCAGGTGGCACTAATTTAAGGATCTGGGATGTGCCCAGGTGTCATGGGGCTGACGAATATGAAATCAATTATAAATACTTCTGCTCTTCCATTAGATCACTGGCTGGCTTCTCTTAGTATTTATTCTGGAGTGCCTTTTACATCAAAGTAGTGGCTTTTTAATTTCTAGCTCGGGTTAATTTATGGAGTTTCCGAGGCAACAGGCTTTAGTAAATCAAAGTAGATCACCATGCTGGTGGGCAATTAGAAAAATGTCTTTTTGATTGGAGGGTGATCTTTGGATGGAAACGATGGAAATAAGCATCAATCAGACCTAGGGGGAGTGAAGAGATTGTGAGGGAACCCCTCGCTGCTCTGGGAGTTGGGCGGGTTTGAGGGTTCGTCCATTCACTCACCATCTCTTCCTCCCTCCCTCCTTTCCTCCTCTATACTGCCATTCCCCCATCCATCCATCCATTCATCCATCCATCCATCCATCCAATATGTCTTAGTTGTTGTCCATGGCAATTCTGGGCACTGGGTACATCAGAGAAGAAGAACATAGAACTCAGCACACTCGTGCTATGGCCTGCAGTCCCTTCTAAGGTCCTGGGGTTCTTGCAAATGAGCTTGCCCTCCACCCCTCCACCCCTCCACCTGTCGACCATGCTGCTCTGAAGAATCCCTGGCAAATAGGCAGAGAAAACGCAACATGAAAAAAAAGGTACCAATTTTCCAAGCAGAAAAAACTGATTTCTGCAAATTATAAACCTGTGAGCTTAACTTCAACGGCAGTTAGAAGTCTAGAAAGACTTAGTAAAGGAGGGTTTTGTGGAAAGAGCTAGCGTGTGTCCCTAGTCACAGCCTCTGTGACTGACACCGTCAAGAGCCAGCCAAGACAGAGACACCTCTGTGGGTGCTGGCGAGCAGGTCCGTGGACAAGGTGAGACCCACTCGATGGTAATGCCAACCCGGAGAGAGAGCTGGTACCCGTGAGAAGACTCTGCTCTCAGTATCTACATCAGCAGTATTCTTAAAATTCTTTGTTTTTGATGTACTCTGAAGCCCATTTTGACAAGTTAAGGAAAACAAATTTGCAGTGAATGTTATAGACAAATTGCTATTTGTTTTTTTTTTGAGGAAGATTGGCCCTGAACTAACTAACATCCTTGCCCATTTTCCTCTACTTTATATGTGGGACGCCTGCCACACCATGGCTTGACGAGTGGTGTATAGGTCCCAACCGTGAACCCCAGGCCGCCAAAGCAGAACATGCAAACTTAACTGCTGCGCCACTGGGCCAGCCCCACAAATGGCTATTCTTGAAGTTTGAAAAGCTTATGCGAAAAGATTAGAAAAACATGAACATATTCCTATCGGTAAATGGACAAAAACCAATTAATCTGAGATGCCGTGATTTGAGCAAATAAGCAAAAAGTAAAACCAGTGATGACAATGACATGGAACTATCCAATCTTATGGCCGTATTGTGGCAGTGGGGTGGGCTGCTGCCAGAAGACGCCTGTGTGTTGGTGGGTAGGATGGGGGCGGGCAACATTGAGCTCCCCAAATAATGAAGGTGAGAATGGAAACTGCTTGCTCTTTCTGGATCAAAGGTTTGTACACTTTGACCCATGAGTTCTGCTGCTAGGAACCTAAGCTAAAGAAACAGAGATTTTCACAGTTACTGATGGATTGATTTGTATTTTGACACTGTCTCATTCCAGAAAGGATATATAAAGCAGCCTACATGGATGGACATGTATTCAAAGGCAAGATACCATCTATCTTCATTCTCTTAATGAAAATTAGCCTTACATTACACACACTGTCTTCTAGTATGAAATGTTTAAGGTTTCAGGGGGGTGTAACTTTTTTTAAAAACTAAAATTTTCAATGGTTATTTAATCAAGACAGAAATACAGAATGATACTAACCACAGATCATACTGAAGAGGGTTACCCTCATTTTGAAACATACTTGGACTGAGCAAGAGACCAGCGGATCAGCTGTCCAGAGGGCATAGGAAAGGATCTCTGTGAGTGTCCTGATTGACAGTAAGCTTGTCCCTCTGAGCAGCCCACTTGACCCCCTGTGGCCAGGCCCTGGCTTCCATGTTTACCAGGGGACACCACTTGGACCATCTGGTCACTCTCCAGCCTCTGTCCATCACAGCCTAAGATTCTGCCCACCCAGCCCGAGGCCCTGCCCTGGGCCCCTATGTCCCTGAGGCTCTCTGTCTCTTACATTCTCTGGGTTGGTTCAGTCAACCTTGAGGAACTGCCCAAAGGCAAGTTACCTGGTCATAAGTCTGCGGGGTGACAGCATGGATTACGCCTTAAGAAAACAGCACTCAACTGGGGGTGGGGGAGGGGTGTGCATGTGAACGCAGGAGATCTCAGACGTCTCTGAAACCTATGGGAAGAGGGCTCAGTGCTGGAGTTGAACAGAAGTAGAAAAGATGTCAGTATCCATGGGCAGGCAGCCCAGCACAGAGAAGGAAAAGAGTGCGGCTTTGGAGTCAACGGATCTGCCATCATCTCTGCTCTCTGGCCTTGGGCAAGTCACTTGCCCTGTTTCCACCTCCATGCAAAGGAAATAATCCGCGACTGCTGTGTGGGTCACCCTCTTGCTTTGCTGCTTAAGGAAAGGGGTGCACATTCACTGATCCCTTCTGCCTGGTTTGCCCCAAATTTGATTATTATTGGATGGGTGAAGTAGTAAAGGGGAGACTTTCCAAGGATTTAAAGGTGGTCCGTTTGAGCAGACCACAGAGAGAGGCATAAAGATAGATCGTAAAAATCACTGATATTTTGGAGGCTGGCCCAGTGGCGTTGTGGTGAAGTTTGCATGCTCCGCTTTGGCTGCCTGGGGTTTGCTAGTTTGGATCCTGGGTGTGGACCTACACACCACTCGTCAAGCCATGTTGTGGCGGTGTCCCACATAGAAGAACTAGAAGGATTTACAACTATGTGCTGGGGCTTTGGGGAGAAAAAAAGAAAAAGATTGGCAACAGATGTTAGCTCAGGGCCAATCTTCCTTAAAAAAAAAAAAAACCACAAAACATTGATATTTTTGCATAACAAAATTGTTGAAGAGCCAGCCTACATCCAAGTTTAAACATTAAAAAATAGCCTTTCTTGGGGCTGGCCCGGTGGCATAGTGGTTAAGTTTGTGCACTGTGCTTTGGTGGCCTGGGGTTCACAGGTTTGGATCCCAGGTGCAGACCTAGCACTGCTTATGAAGCCACGCTGTGGCAGTGTCCCACATAAAATAGAGGAAGACTGGCACAGATGTTAGCTCAGTGACAATCTTCCTTCACACACACACAAAATAAATAAGTAGCTTTCCTTATTAAAAGCACTCCATGCCAGTTTTAGAAAATACAGATAAAGAACCAGAAGAAAAATCTTATGGTTGTGGAAAGGAGTTTATAATCGGGTTCCTAGGAGCTTATTTCAATCTGGGCTGTGAGAGGTGGTAAAAGGCAGTGAAGGGATTTTATTTGTAACTGTGTATTTAACGTAATGTGGGCTTTTTTTGTTTTCCTCCTGGCTTCTTTGTAGCATATGAGATGGTTGACAGGAACCCCGATTGATTCTTCTCTGCCCAATAATGTGTTCATTGCGGTGGTATTTCCTGCACAGCTGGGCTTGCTTAACTGTGTAACTACAATAGCAAGATGAAGGAAACAGATTTTCCAATTGAATATTTTAATACATGACAGATTGGAAAAGGGCACAGTATCCTACATCACTGATTGATGACAAGACAAGTTTGAATATATGCAACAACACTGTCCCAACAGAGACCAGAGTCGAGTGGTTCACCCAATGGAAGGTCATACTCAGATGTCCACATGTGGAGATGAAGTGATCTCAAGACAGTGACACATTTAAAGTGACGTGAACTAGATATTGGTAGTGACTAGTGCCCCCTGGCCAGTCCTGTGGTTGACATGCTCTGATCCCAACCCACAGGACTTTTTAAAGATCTTCTCTTCCCACGTGACACTGCTTGATGATAATTTCATCTGAAAAGTCTCCATCGTGGGTCTGTCCTTTATTTTCATGGAGGCAAACGATCTCAAGAAAATTAGAATAAAAATAGCCAGCCTATTCTATGGGCTTCTCTGAACTACTTCTCATGGCTGTGTCTGGACCAAATTCAAACATCCGTAAGGAGCAAGCAGTGTGTTTTCAACCCTTACGCGAGGAGGTGTCTTTGTCACTGTGATTTGCATTCATATAGGGAGTCCGGCCAACTTGGAAGGAAAATTACTTTCTGATTGAATCATATAATTTCCAAACAAAGCTCTTTCATGAATCAAGAATATTAATTACGGTACCCAGAGTGAGCCCCAGTTCTTTTTTTTTTTCTTTGAGTTGTGTGTTAACAGAAACATTTGGGCATTCGATACAAGGTCAGCATAGATTTAAAAGCAGACATAGGCTTTGAAAATTTATTCATGCTGGAATTGAGAACATGGAATTAATTAGGTGTACGGAAGTTGGAAGGTAAAGGGTCATTGCCTCCGTTTTCTTCTTTAAAGCTCTTCCTTCTGCTGGGAGACCACACTTTGTGATTGTAGGCTATGCCTTCTTCATGGTGTGTGTTAATAAACTGAGTAGGTGAAAGCTACTCAGATATAAAAATATCTTTAATAGATGTTACAATAGATATCTCTAATAGATCTATATCAGATCTCTAATAGATCTCTAATAGATATCCATAACAGATGTAACAGCTGGCAAGGGATGTGTCTTGAATTTGCTTCTAGGTAACTTTAATCCTAGAGATGCCCGGGGATGTCCTCAGAGTCGCAGCATCACACCTGAACAGCTCGGTTCCCAGCCCCTCATGGCATCATGGTCTCACTTCTCTGTTGCTTTGAATCCTTTTCCTTTATTCATCAATATTATATTCCCCACTCCCAAGTTCCAAAGTGAAAGCGGATCGAGGCGACAGACCTGTGCCGAGTGCCTTTATCTGAGCAACTGGTAACAATTAGGATGTTTGTCCTGCCAGGCAGTGGGAGTCAGGCCCCAAGCAGAGCGGTGGGTTACCTTTGAGAAAGCGGGTGTCTCCTGTGTTGCTCTACTGGTCACCTCGGAGCAGGGTTCCTTTCTTGGTGGGGAAGCCATCTACACTACCACATATATATATATATATATATATATATATATATATCTTTTTTTAACACATTTCAAGAAGTATGATTTATTCGTGCTTGAATTTGTTCAGTGGGGATTTCTAAGCTCCTTTTTTTTTCCCCTAGTGAGGCGCTGTCCTGCCTGGTGTGGCAGGGGAATCTCTGTTGGAAGGTCTTGGTTTGTGATCTGGAGATTTCTAGAAGAGGGCGGGGCGATGCAGAGTGAAGCAAGGCAGTTGCAGCTCTGATAGCTCCCAGAAGGAACTAACAGGGCTGCACAAACTCTACCTGCAGGCAAAGAAAGCGTCGTGTCCAGGGAAGACGGCCACCGCCTGTCTTTTCCTTCTCTGCGGAGATGGCAGCCCCCACTCCCGCTGGCCTGGGGGGCGCCCCTGCTGGTGATTGCTAATGAGGACACCGTGCAGTAGAGAATATTGCTTTCATTTCTCTTGGTGCTTTACTGCCGCTGTGGAGACAGATAAATCTTGATTTACATGGAGTTAACGATGCAGTCTTATAATGTAATAACTATGAAGGAAAAAGAGAAGCATTCATTCAGCTCTGTGCTTGGGGTCTTCAATTGAAATTTTAGGCCATAGTCACAGGGATTCTGGTTGAATATTTGAGCAAGACACACCTAGTTTGAGATGAATCCAGTGACATACTACATTGAAAGGTGGAAATGAGAGACCAGTGTGATCCCAACCGACACGTGTGTGGTTAATTTTCCTGGTCTTCCCAAGGGGATGACAGGGAGACTGTAGGTGAAGGCAGAGTCCTGAGCTTCATTATCAGAGAGGGAGGGCTCGTCTCTCTCGGCCCTGAGTTTCTCCCAACTCATAACTGTCATTCCAGTGGGGGCGCTGGGTAGCCCTGGAGCCAAGCTGTGCATTGCGGGGCCTTGTTGATGTCGGGCTGCTTTGAGTTTTCGCTGAGAAGAATGCCTTTTGCAAATCCAAATGTGACTATTTCACATTGCGTGCTCCTCTGACGTTAGTGAGGAATGGTTGTGGTGGTTATTTGTTAACCGTGCTGGCAGCTGTTACGTTCCATGCTGTGTCCCACCAGAATTTGTATGTGGAAGTCCTAACTCCCCGGTATCTCAGGATGCGACTGTATTTGGAGACAGGGTCTTTAAAGAGGTCATTAAGTTAAAATGAGGTCACTAGGATGGGCCCTCATCCAGCGTGACCGGGGCCCTTATAAGAGGAGCAGAGGAGGTTAGGACATAGACACACACAGAGGCACGATCATGTGAGGCCCGGGGAGAACACAGCCACCTACAAGCTGAGGGGGGAGACCTCAGAAGAAACGGACTGTGCCCACACCTTGATCTCAGACTTCCATCCTCCAGAACTGAGAAGCTACCTTTCTGCTGTTTCGGCCCCCGATCTGTGGCCCTCTGTTATGGCAACCCCAGCACACGAACCCAGCGATGGTTTCCAATGTGATTATCAACTTTAAAATGTTCATCTTGATACTCAAGGTCATTAAAACCTTGGTAGCCCATAAATGTTTATGGAATTTTCCTTTGCACTTTTCTTTACCCCTTTCGTAAATCATTTTGGCTTGTGTGCACACACCTTTTGCTGTTAGCAAAATGTCTCCCCCTTTCTAGAAATGACGAGGTTCTGCTTTGGAAATAACGCTGCCGATGTTACCCTCGGAGGGACTGAGCTGACAAACCTGGAGAAGCTCTGATGTCTTCTGAGAAAGGCGCATTCTTTCTAATGCGCAGACCTTTGCACTGATCTCGTTAGATGTGGATGTGCCTGACAGTAAGCATTTATGGCTTTATAGGGGAGTATTTCCGCGTTAGGGAAGGGAAGCCTGCAATTGACAGACTTCCCTGCTGCCTTTCAGGGTTGAGGTCAAGGGCCTGAGAGGAGGGGGAGGTGAGAGGGCAGTGGGGAGCAGGGGAGCCAGGAGAGGAGAGGAGAGAGCCAGCATGGGGGCGGGGTTCCTGGAGGAGGTGGGCTCAGCAGCTAGACTGGGCAGTGGATTTGGCGATTCTGTTGACTTTCCAGCGAGGGCTGTCCTGCAGGCTTGGGTGGAGACAGAAGCAGCTTGAAGCCAGTGCAGGGGAGGGAGGCGAGGGTTTTGCTCAGCCTTTCTAGGAACTCTAGAGGGAAAGCAGGGAGAGGGCTGAGTCTTGAGGGTGGACTTTGGGGATAATCCTAATCTCAAGGCCAGTACCTTGTCCTTTGAGATTCAAATGAATCAACACCTGATTTACCCCAATCAGCCTTGACCACCCAGCACGGGTCCCTTGGAATTCTGGGTGGGGGGTGGGACAGGGAGCCTTCTGTGTGTGTCTTTGTTGTTTGACCATTTCTGCCTACCTGCTCCCTAGTCTTTACCACTTTGCTCTCCTCCTCCCCTGTCCCCCAGGCAGAGTGAGATGAAGTGCCCGGACTTATTTTTGCAAAGCCCTTCGTTGTCTTCTCGTCTTCACCCTGACTTCCACCCCAGCCCTCTGTGCACATGCAGACACCTGCGCTCTCCCTAGGGGACGGCCACGTGCGGGGTCAGCCACATCCCTTGGTGTGGTTCCTGCTTTTCTGAGAGTCATGGGTGGGGACTGCATGTGGATTGCTGGGCTCCAGTCCAGCTGCACCCTGTCCTAAAAGATCCAGTGCACCTTTTCAGCCTCTCCGTGACTCACTTTCCAAATCTGTAAGCTAGGGATAAGGATGGTGCTTACCTCCTAGGGGCACTGGGGGAATGGAAGGGAGTAACTGCATTAACCTCTGTGAAGTGCCTCCCGCTGAGTGACCCCCAAGCCTTGGTCACTGTTGGGAAGGGATGCCCAGGGCTGGTCTGGCAGAGCCTTGAGGCCCAGTGAGGGGAGGCCTGGGCTGCAGACGGAGGGTCATGGGGAGCAGGCTCGTGGGGAGTCTTGGCAGAAGTGCTGGGTTGGGGGCAGACCCGCCCACCCTCCTGATGGCCTGGAGTCTTTTAAGCCTGGGGTCAACCTCTCCAGTAGGTGTAGCCCCACACAGCTTGGCTTTTTGGGTCCTGGGAGTCTTCAGTCAATGTAAAATACCTTCTTATATCTTGTCTGTAAGCAAATGGTTAACCTGAAAGTGTGCTGCATGCACAGCTTACAAAGAATGGCCACACCACTGCTGTCCGTTCTTTATCACGAGTGGGGCCTATCGGTGGCCAGGCAGCCCAGGCAGAAGGGTGGTGCCAGCAGGCGAGAGGCCTCATGTTTATCCCCTTGCCTGTGTGTTTCATGACACCCTGTGAATGCTGGAAGGTTCCTGAGGAGTAGTGGTAGGCAACAGTGGGGAGTCCCATAGCTTGCCTTCCTGGATGCCCGTCTCAAGTGTTAGACTTTCCTGGGCATGAACTCTTAATTCCCTAAAGCAGTCTTCCTGAGAAGAAGTCCTTCTGCATGAACATTCTGTTACCTAGTGGCACCTTTTTCATGACCAGAAATTTCTTGCGACAGCTATGGCTTCTCTGGAAATCCTTCGACGTTCGGGGTACAGTGGGGCCGTATTTGCACACAGGGGTGCAGAGCAGCCCTCTGTGGGTGACTTCTCAGACCGTGAGGCCCTGCACAGGGTCCACTGTAGCTCCTGATGGCTTCCCTGAGTGTGCCACTGGAAAAATGGCAGCCATCACTTTGAGAACTTCTAAAGTACCACATGCCAAGGGCCGGTAGATCCTTGCCTTCACTCTGGGTGCAGGTCACTTCCTTGAAGTAGTTCTAAGTTATTTCAAGTGTTCTGTTTCTTCATGGGTATTCTGAGCACCTGGAGCAATAGCCTGCATTTCTTTATATCTCAGTAAAGGCCCTGTGCTCTGGGGGTAGCCCTTGCAGGCTGAGTCCTGGTCAACCTGCTGACCACCCCTCTCCTGGGACGGCTGAGGATTCTTGGGCAAGTCTGCATCTGCCTTCTTTTGCACAGTGGGTGTGGCCTAGACCGAGGGGTCAGCCAGTAAGGAGCAGGCCCACTAGGGGATCCCTCCATCGAGGGCTTTCTTGAGGGCCCCAAACCTCCTCTCCTCTGACCAGCACCCTGTTCCCTGAAATGAAGCAACTGCCACAGGGCAGGCTCTCCCAGCAGTCTTGTGCCCCTCCTTCTCCTCCCCCTGGTGTTTTCTTGTGTTCCACTGAGGGAGGGGCATACGCTCTCTGGAAGTGGCCACCCAAGGTCAGCTGCAGCTGAGGATTTTTGTGGCCAGGGGAAGAAATGAATCACCCTCTCCTCTGTGTCTTTCCCTAACCGCTGGAGACTTCATAGATAAACTTGCGGGGGGTGGGGGGCCTCTGTGTGGCGTAGCAGTGTAAACAGGAGCATGGGGGCGGGGTTGGTGCAAGTCAGCTGACCTCTGCTGGTATTTGTACCACGATGAAGGCACTAGTGCTCCCTCCAGAATTGATCTTGGGTCAGCCACCAGGATTGATGAAGTTAACCATCAGGCAGAACACTGATAAGGGCTGGGGTTTAGAGATAAAGTTGCTGGCCCTGTGTCAAGGACCCTGGTCTTCTAGGGGGAGGCGGTTATGTAAATGGCAAGTGTCTGGTCAGAGCAGGGTGATTGATACTGACAAGGGGTGAGCCCAGGTGTGCACAGGTAAGGGAGGGGGTCTCCTGAGCCCAGGCCCTAGAGATGAGTAGGATTTAGCTGATCCTTCTGGCCCCAGAATGGTGAGACTGGGAATGGCATGATCAAGACCAGAAGGGAGTTTGATGTGTCGCAATGAAGCTTGGGATACAGCAGATGACACACTTGTTCTAAGCACTTGGGCAAATACTTCCTCTGCATCATTGCATGTGATCGTCACATCTGCCTAGTTAGTATTGCCTTACTGTGGAAGGGAAGCCACACGCAGAGACTCACAGTTGCTTTCCTGAAGTCTCACCGGGGTTTGCATCATCCTGGTCACCTGTGCAGCAGGGGCAGCTGGGGGCTGTCCGGGCCTGGAATGCCAGTTAAGGAGGGGGCATTTTATTCTGTAGGTGATGGGGAGTCTCGGAGCTGAACTGTGCCCTGAAATCCTGATTACAGCAGCAAGGATGGTTTCCTGAGAGTGGGCTAAGACTGGGAGTGGGGCAACTGGGATCCACTTGCTCTGGGATCCAGGGAGCGATGAAGAGGATGGGAAATAAAGGGAGGAGGGAGAGTGGACTCTTGAGGAGTGTGGACAAGGGGGGTAGAGGGCCGGAGGGCATGCAGATGGAGGAGAATCTTTTGTTGAGGGCTGCTGGGAGGAGAGGCTTTTGTTTCTGTTTTTTTATTAAATGGGAGATAATTGAGTGTTTCCTGTGGTAGCAGGAGAGGAGATGATGGTGATTGATGGTACAGGGTCCATTTGCCAACCCTGACCAGGAGAGATGGGTGTGGTCCGGAGGCTGAGAGTGAGGCAGCTCTGAAGGCGTGGCTTGAGGTCGTCCTCAGAAGGCCTGGTGCCGCCATCTTTTCAGGGAAGTCAGCAAGCTTGGGTAGTTGGAATGGGAAAGTGGGGGCACAGGGCTGCAGTGAGGGCCTGCAGGCTGCCGGCGCCCAGCCCCGCAGTTGTGTGAGCATCTGCAGTGGGTCTCCGAGATGGAGCCTTGGTGCCCCCATCACTTGAGCTTGCACAAGAATTTCCTAGACATGTGCGGGCTTGGGGTGGGGGCTGAGTTCTCAGCTGATGCTGAGGCTGCTGGTCCCTGGACACATTTTGAGGAGGACTGGTCCAGTCGGCTGGAGTTTGGATGGACCTGCTACTGAAGGAACCAAGTGGGTTCACCTCCAGGCAAAGCTAAAATCAGACTCCCGACCAGAAGTAGTTGGCTCACAAAGTAGAACTTATTTGCAGCAAATAGGGGGCCACGTGGAATCATTGCCAAAGTCGTGGGGTACCCAAACAAAGGGAAGCAGGAGCCTTTTATTTCTGATGGGGAATGAATATTCAAAAGGGAGAGGTGGGCATTCGCTTGTGCAGGCTCAGCTGGAGAACTTGCTTCTGCCTACACTGCAGGTGTTGGTAATAAGGCCTAAGCTCCTCCCAGAGAGGAGCTCTTAGCATTACAAATGAGGCAAAGGTCAGGGGCGTTGTTCTTGTGGTGGGGCTTGGTCTGGTTCAGGGAGGTTGGTGACTGCAGCTCTTAAACAGTTTAATGCTTCAGAACCCAACTTTGAGTTCCTTGGGGCAATCAGTGGTGACAGACCCACCTTTGGGGCGAGCCCACGCAGGGTCTTAGAGGCGTCGGGGGCAGGCAGAGTGGTGGCTGGAGTGGACAGCCTGGATGTCCTTCAGCCTTTGCTGGCTAGAGAAGGATGAGAAGGAGTGGGAAGGAAAAGATGCCTAAAATGAGCCTCCCAACAGCTGTGGGGGAAGTTCTGGAAAGAAAGGACAGCCAGCATGGAAGGTTGTGGGCAGAGAATGGGCTGTGGGAGGCCAAGATCCTAGGTGGCATTAGTTCCGGGTAAGTCAAAGGCGTGGCCGTGGGAGGAGGCCCTGGGAAGGCAGTGAAGGAAAACACCACTGGCTGGAGGAGGGGGGTGTGGCCTGTTCTCCACCCGGACACCGAACTCCTCCAGTCTCCTCCTTTGGGTTGGAGTGACAGAAGGGACCCAGGAGGATGGCGTGTGAATCCTAGCTTTGTGTATCCACTCGCCGCCAAGCCAACTAGTAATGACTTCGACGGTGAGAGGACTTTGCAGTCAGAAGCTTTCCAGGCTGCCTTTGATCCACCCACAGGAGTGCCCAGAACTGCGTAGCTTAAGTACCATTAACCTCCTTTTCCAAATTTGGAAGGTTTTGTGTTAGGACGTAACCAACCAGATCACCGTCTTCAGCAACCCCCCTGGGGACAGAGATGGCATTGGAGGGGAGAATCAGTAAAGATTTGAGTACTGTAAATTATTTGGCCTTGGCAGTTTTATTTATCATCCCTCCGCTTGGTCATTTCCCCACTTCCTTTGTGGAAGATTCTGGAGTTGGTGGTGATTTTTTAAAGGAGGCAAGCATAGTGCAACATCATAAGTAGGTGAGGCAGCTCAGTAGCTGCCCGAGTCCAGATGAACTCTGCATCCCCCACCCCAGCATCTTTCCTGCTATAGGAACACCTTTGCCCTGCTCTTTGCTCGCTGGTTGCTGATGGCTGGTGCATGGCCAGAAGATGTGAAGACACAAACATTTCTTTCCATTTTACTGTGTCAGAACCGGTCCCCATGACCCACTTCTCTTCCTTCCCCAGAGCTGTAATGCAAATTGTAACTACCAAGGGGGACGGCTGCTGCCACAAGCCTCCATGGTGTGTTTATCCTCCCTGCCTGAGGAACGCCGAGCTGGTGGCACGTTGGCTCATAAAGGCAGGAGGGTGGTCACGTGTCTCCCACTGCTGATGGGGGTGGTGTGTTTGGGCTTTGAACAGGCGTCTTAGTCATGTTTTCGACATTTAGAGAAAAATATATCAAACCTTCAAGTCCCCTGGGCACAGTTAGAAGATTTCCAGATATCTCGGCAGCCAGTTCCCGAACTGAATGCAGAAGTGATAACCCTGTTAAAGTAGGCTTTTCTTGTGCGGGTCACTGGCTCTAAAGACAAGCTCTGTAAACACCCAGATGTTGTCAGTATGTTTAGGTGGCTGTGCTGTGACGGGGCATGCTGGGAGGCTGTTAGGAGGGTCTGTGTCAGATCCTTCCCTGTGTTTTAATGGTGACGTCTGCAGGAGGACGGCTGTGCAGATGTGGTTATTGGAAGAATCGCTTCCTGTGGATCCTGCAGAGGAAAGTGTTACTAGATAGGCCCAGCCCCAAGTGCCCTCGAGGACTGGGGAGAGTAGGTCCTCGGTAGGCATGTCTTGGGTTTTCTCCATAAAGATTCCAGAGCTTCGCTGCAGCTGTCTGAGGAACAGGTGCAGAGTGTGTGCTGCCCTTGAGTAAATCCTTCTGATTCCTCTGCTTAATCTCTGCAGAGAGCAGAAGACTAGATGGAAGAAACGGGGAGCCTCCACGGTGGGGGGAGCCTCCTTGCGGGGAGCTCTGGCTGTACCAGCCTCCAGCCCCTCTAGAGTGATGGGAAACCGGAGCTGCCTTGCTTGTCACACCAAGTCGTGTTTGCATTTGTTTCCCCAAAGCGGGGTCAATAGATTTGGTTTCAATTTTATCTTAGGTCTCCTCTGCCTGACGCTTAGCATGAAAGACCACCAAGAAATTTCTGATAGTTTCCTTTGTTTGGGAATGAGAATCTACTCACACTGACACTTCTTGATACATCTTAAAATCAAGACTTCTTCTCATTGGCCTCCTTCAGTGCATCTGAAGTTTCAGCTTGGTGTTAGATGCTTTCTGTTGGCTCACTGGACCCGACTGTGGGGGAAAGAGCTCCAGGCTGGGGGTTGGGTCAAGGTCTCTTTCAGCCCTAGTTTGCTGAAGTTTCAACAGCTGTTCCTGTTCGCAGAGGATGGAGTGATGTCACCCTGACCTAGTGCAGGAGAACAAGGAGGGGACAGTTTGATAAGGCAGCTCCAGCCCTGGGTCCACTGGCCCGTCCAGTCCTGCCTGCGCACAGGTCCCTGTAGGTTCTCATGGTGGAGCTCCCTGGAAGGCAAGCCAGTGAGCTTGGCTGAGGTCACACGTGCTCTCCGGTGCTCGTGTCCAGACCTGGCCAGCGCTGTTTCTATCTGTCTCCCCGCAGGGGGCCCATGGGTCAGAGCCTTCACTCACTTTGCTTAGGATATTTTTTAATTAAAGCTAATACAGCGTTGCTTCAGATTTCAAATAATGCTGACAAAACTTCAGTATTTCCCTTTCTAGCATTTTAATCACATCCATGATACTTATTCATCTAAACTAATTGTAAGCAATGACATAGGTCCATCACAGAATGAGGACCGATGGTGGCCTCATCTATAACTATTGCTCTTCTTCCTCTTTGGGGCAGGATTACTGGAAAGAATCACTTCTCTCTTTATGGAGAGACTTTCTGGAGCTTTTCATTAAGATATTCAGAGGCAGGAATTCGAGGAATGGTTGCATTAATAAACGGTGCAATGACAAGTTGGGAAAATGTAGAAGCCACTTATCCCATTTCCACACGAGAGTCCTGCCTGGCTCTTTGGAGGAGTGGCTCTTCACTGGTGCCATTTTGTCCCCAGGAGACATGTGGCAATATTTGCACTCACTTTTGGTTGTCATGACTAGGAGGTGAGGTGCCACTGGCATCTAGTGGCCGGAGGCCAGGGATGCTGCTGAGCTTCCCACAATGCCCAGGACCGCCCCCCAACAAAGAATGATCCAGCCCAGAATGTCCGTGGTGCTGAGGTTGAGACACCCTGCTCTGGATGAAGGCCAAATACCACCTCCCTAATTGAAGCCTTTTTTTGAGTGTTTCAGCTGGAAATCATCATTTTCTGCCTTCCCCTTACCTGCCTTTTTCTTAAACATGTAACACCTTCTTCTGGGTGTGGCTATTTATGACACTGTCCATCCCTACCTTCCCCCCACAGCTCCCGCATCACTGAGCAGGGTGCTCTGGGCATGGTTGACAAGCTCACCCTGCCGTCTACCTGCTGGATGACAGAAGAGCACAGGTGGGCCTCTTGCTGAAATCTTGGAGGTCCACCGAGTGTCGAGGTCAACACTCCTGATTTGCATGGCAGAGAAAACCCCCTGCAAGTCAAATTTGAGCACCCATACTGCTGCCCCACACAGGTGTGTTTGCGGACCGTCAGCATCTTGTGCTTTTCTGTCATTGAGGAATCCGTGGGAAGGCTGCCCAGAGAAACCTTTTGCTGGTGGGATACTGAGCTGGACTCCTGGTGCCACTAGGGTGGGTCTCCCACTCCTCTGCCCTGCCCCCACCCCCCTGCAGAGGCACCCAGCTCCCTGGCCTCCTCCAAAACTGCCTGATTCTCAGACCTGAAGATGCCTTTGGACAGGAACTGAAGAAACCCCTTCTTCTAAGGTCAAACCAAATTCGGTTTTGATAAGTAGTCCCTGGCCTGTTATTCTCACTCTCCATCTAGGTCTAGAGTATGCTAGAGATGCCCATGGAGGTCACACTACAGGGTTCCCTTGTTGAAACTGGGAAGCGTGTGGAGCACAGGGGTGGCCTTACGGTGTCTGTGTGTCGTCCCATGATCCCATGGTTTGGTTGGTGGTCCTTAAGGAAACACACACACACAGGCAGGATGTAGGTGCTCAGAGGACCTCCCGTGGTCTTTCTTCCTGCTGATCAGAATGTCCTTGCCCCAGGGACCAAGCACACTCCTCCTCCTGTGACTGGAGGACCAGGGTGAAGTCCTCATCTCTCTTGCAGTTCCACTTTTAGCCATTGGCTTATAAAATGAGAAAAATGGTCTTCGAATGAGTTCAGCCCGGGCAGGGTTGATTGCAGAGTCATCAGTCTGCAGAAGCTGGATGTCATGGAAGATCTAAGATCAGAAACCAGTTCTCCTGTGATGATCTTACTACAGTCTCATGCCAGAGGTAAAACATGATATTGTTAGTAAAACATAAATGTCTTTCTTTTTGCTTCTTATATGTATCTGCCAGTCAACCTGCTGCCGGAAAATAGCCTTTCCAGTGTCCCATGAATGGGAGGAGGGCTTTGTTGCTGACTGCTGAGGCGGACATGCAGAGGCCAGAGCAAAGTCAGTGGCTGGCCAGTTTCTGTGGCCTGCAGACGTGGTTCTGCTAAGATACTGTAAACCTGATTACCAGCGGGCAAGTCCTGTTCTTTGGGAAGTCAGCTTGTGTAGTAGCTGTCTTTGCTAACTACCAGAGATTTCCTTTAAATAAGGTTTATCAGCTCTAGTAACACTTGTAAAATAATATTCTCATGGAGGAGGTTTAAGTGATAGGCAACTAGAAACGGACCAAGACAGGGAATCGTGGGAGGGTGGCCGAAGGATCTCATAAACTTGGAACTGGGAGAGCGAAGCCATCTGCTGAGGGTGATGAATGGGGGCACAGGTAGGGCTGTCCCCCTTTCCTGGACGCCCCCCTGCCTTCCTTCCCTCTCCGGCATTGGCATCTCTGCACCGCTGAGGCTGTGCTTGCTGCCTGCTGTTTGGTTTTGATGTAGCTGGGAGATCTGCAGACTTTGTTTTTTTTTTTTTTTTTTAAGCCAAAATGGTGATAGACTCGAAGGCATGGAAAAATTCAGGAAGGGATTGTCCAGAGGGATCATCAGTCTGACAAGCAACAGGAATAGAAGCATAATGCCACCTGAACATATAGAGTATGATGATGTTTATTTTTAAAAGGCAGGCCTGGCTGTGTGAAAGGGGATTTAGATGTTGGAGTGACAGGTTGTGGCTGAGCCCCTGCTTCTTTGCATCGGAAGAGCCCATGTTTGCAGGGGGGTGGGGAGAGCTAACTCGCCCAGGTTTTTCCACCTAGACAGTCAGGCGTAATGTGCTGTCATTCGGAACGGTGTGGAAAGTAAGTGCTTCCTTGTGAGGCAGGAAAGCACTAAAAGATAGTGAATGTACCAGGCTGTGGCTAAGAGGTTCCCTCCTTTAGTGTCATCTAAGATTCAGTGTCATCTAAGGTGGATCAAATGGAATCTTCTACTCTGCAGCCTGTATCCTTCTACGGCAAAGTGCAAAACGTGGGCTGGATTTAAGGAACCCTGCAACAATGGGAAGGCACTAACAGCTCACTATTGGAGCTCTCAAGGAATGCTATTTTATTTTTTTACCTTGGGCTCTATGAATGCCTCAGATAACAAGATGTATTTATATATCTTGATTATGGGCCAACTAACTTCATATTAAAGTTCATCTCACTATTTGAAAGTCGCCATGGTCTCAGATAGTGAGAATGGACCCCAGGCTAAGTCAGGAACCGTGGGCTCTGGTCCCACCATTGCCCCTAGCAGAGATCCCTGCCTCTCTGCTTACAAGCCCGGTTGACCTTCAAGTCTTTGTGGCTGCAGCTGTAAAATTTTAGACTTCTGCCGAATCTTAGTGGTGCTCAGCCCTTAGACACACAGTGCTGGGCTCTGCATTGCTATCCATCCTTTTATTCCCTGTCTTTTCATGCTAAGTCACTTAGCCTTGAAAACTGCAGCGTTTTTCACACATGTGTGAATTTGAGGACAGAGACCCTGCCCTCTCACTGTGTAGTGTTGCTGTAGGTGTCCACTGTATTTGATGAACAAATAAAAAAGTCAGTAAATGAAAACTTGCTAAGATGTTGAGATATTTGTGTTCAGTTCATGTCAAATCCAATAATAGTCACGTTTCTCTCTCTCTTCGTTGCCAACAAAGCAAATGCTGATGCTTACTAAGACAAAAGAAATGACATTATAGCACAGGAATGGGCACAGGCAGTGTCACCCCACGACCCCAGGGTCAGCTCTCAGCGATGAGCTGTGTAGCCTTGGGGAAAGCACCTACCCTCTCTGAGCCTCTGCATCTCCCTATCCTGGTGGGCTCTAGAAACCTCATTCTGATGGATGATTACTGCCCGTCTTCTTCTCTAGCAGTTGGTGGGTCTTAGCTCTTATTCAAGAGGGCTTTTTATTGAAACTCAAAAGGTGAGACTGATCTGTCCTGGAGTTCCCCACCTTTGCAGTGAGGCCATGTTCCAGGCACGGGTCTTGAACCCTTGAGTGCCATGAACAGGTGGACGGAGCTTGTCACCCTATGATGGTGGCAGTCATGTTGTCCAGGTAGAGCCACTGAACATGGTCTCATGTGTTTTAAAGTATTTCTTTCAATAGACTTTATTTCTTAGAGCAGTTTTAGGTTCACAGCAATATTGAACAGAAAGTACAAAGAACTCCCATTTACCCCCCCGTCTCCACACATGCAGATTCTCCCCCAGCAACATCCCCATCAGAGTGCTACGTTTGTTAGAACTGATGACCCCACACTGACACATCATTATCCCCCAAAGCCGTACAGTTTACATCAGAGTTCACTGTTGGTGTTGGACATTCCTTGGGTTTGGACAAACGTATAATGACCTGTATCCATCCTTATGGTATCATACAGAGTATTTTCCCTTCCTTAAAATTCCTCTATGTTCTAATGTATCTTTTTAAAAGTAAAACAGAATCAACTAGCAGCCTTTCTGATTTATCTCATTAAAGCTGGATACTTAATTTCACTCTGAGATAGGATCCAGCTGTCCCAGGCTATAACCTCCTTCATAAGAGACCTCATGATTCATCTTTATAACCTTTTCAGTGCCATGAACACAATAGGTGCCCCATAATTACTTGTTAGAACATTAAAGAAGGGGAGACCAGCACTTGCTACAGCCGTCGAATCCCAGAGTCACACCCGGCCACCAGCACTTTCCGCAGAAACAGCCTCCCGAGGAGTCTTTGGCATTCCCAGGCCCAGAGAAGACTGTGTAAGAAGCATCTGAGTTGATTACTGGACAGTGTATTTATGATATTTTTCTTCTGAAACGTAAACCAGCAAACTGAAACATCTGTGTTCAGGACATCAGGAAGAACTGATATGTGGATCAACTATGTGTGTGTATGGTGCTGCATCAGATAATATCAAGAACCAGTATCTATAAGAGCGAGGAGGGGGAATCGGATGGAAGAGAACATCACATATTAACGGTGAATATTTAGCGCCTACACAGAATGCATGGCACAGAGTGTCTCAGCTAATTTAGTCCTCACAGGAAGGCTTGGGGTCTGGGTACTGCTCTCTTCATCCCCGCTTTACAGGTGTAAGCACTGAGGTGTCTGGGTGTCTGAGAAGTGCACACGCCCGCCTCGGACTGGCCAGTCGTCTTTCTCCTGCCTGCTATCCTGGGTCGCAAGTGCTGTCTGTCAGGAGCCTTGCCCCACACATTTGGAAGATACTCCTAAAATGTTATCTTAGGGGTGAAACTACATGGTCCTTCACTTGGAGAGCAGTGGTGTGCACAGCCCCTGCCATCGCGGGGAAGTTGCTATCCTCGACGTTTCTTCTCTTCCCCAGGGGTGTGAAGTTAGCGGGTAACACTGCTTAAGGTATCTTTCTTCTTTAACAAGTTGTTTGAGTCGCCTCTTCAAAGCGCCATGGTTAGGAGAGATGCTTCATATAAACCCGGAGTAGGTGAGAGATGTCCCTTTATGTTTTCGCAAGCCAAGCTAGGGAGTGTTGGTGTAGGGTTAGGGTTGAGGCAGGGAGCCAGGCCCGCCCGGAGGCTCCGGTCCGGCGCCGGCGATCCACTCCGGCGCTTCGGCCTGCCCGCCGGGCCGCGCTCCCGCCGCTGCCGCCGCCGCCGCCGCCGCCGCGCTCCCGGGACTCGGCGGCCGGGCTGGGCGCGCGGCCCGCGGTCCCTGCATGTCGGCCCCCGCCCGGCGCGCGTTTCCATTTTAAACAGCCGCCCGCCCGGTGCAGCTGCCCGCGCGTCCCGGGCCCAGGGAGGGGTGGAGGCTGCAGGGCCGGCGAACTGTGCGAAGAAGGCCCGGGGATGCGAGCGGGCTCCGCGCCGTAGACAATGAAGCCGCGGGCGCCGCCGCCCGCCCCGGGCCCTGCGCGCCGCGGCCGCACCTGCCGGCGAGACCGTCCCCGCGCTTGACCGCCCGCCGCTCCGCCCACCGGCCCATGGCTCGGCGCCCCGGGCCGGGACCCCCGCACTCGGGCCGCGCGGCGCACGGGCGGGCGGGCCCCAGGGGCGCCGTCCTTGCAGCCTGAGCGCGGTTCTCGCGGCGAGCGGGGGGCGTGGGCCCTCTCCTGGCGCGCCCGCTCTCCCCGCCTCGCCGGGCGACCGCCCCGACCGCGCGGCCCCAGCTGGATGCGGTGGGGCCCCGGCGGGCGGCGCGGCGGCCGCGGCCCCGGACGACATGTACCTGCTGGACGGCAGCGGGGAGCCCGCGTCTCCGCCGGCGGACGCGATGCCGCGCGGGACGCCCCCCAGGAAGACAGTCTACCGCATCTCCGTGACCATGGTCAGGAAGGAGCAGCTGACCGCGCCGGGCCTCGGCGGCCCCGACTCGCGCCCGGCTCGGAGACCCCGGCCTGCGCGCTCCCCAGACGCGCCCGGGCGGCTCGTGGAGGAGGCCGAGGAGGCGGCGGGCGCTGAGGACCCGGAGGGCTGCCGGCCGCGCGCCTGGGACTTCCGCACCTTCCGCACCCGGAGCACCGGGCAGCTGGAGCTCGGGCGGCTCCGGCCGTGCGCACGCGGCCACGGACCTGCGGACCTAGCCGGTAGCCCCCTAGCCATGGAGGAGGGGCCCGGCTCGCCTGCGCCCTGTAGCCCCGACGTGGAGGGAGCCCGGGCCGCGCCCCTGCGGCGGAGTCTCAGCTTCAGGCACTGGAGCGGGCCCGAGGCGCCGCAGGGCCGGGCCCTCGGCCGCAGGAGGCGCCACAGCAGCTCCGGGAGCCTGGCCTGGGCGCCATGCGAAGAGGTTGCGGCCGGCGAGACTGCAGCCGCCCCCGGGGCCACCCTGGAGCCCGCGGCCGCTGCGCAGCCCTCTTCAGAGAAGCGCAACACCTTGGACGTGGGTGAGGTGCTCAGCAAGAATGATGCGCTCTCGGACCTGGAGCGCTGGGAGCGCAGCAAGAGCAAGAACCGCACACTGGACAACAGCGACCTGCAGCGGCTGGAGCGCGCGCGGGCCGCGGCCGCTGGCCCCGGCGCGGCCTCGGAGCACCGGCTGCTGCGCTTTTTCAGTGGCATCTTCGCGCGCAGGGATGGCGCGCCCGGCGGCGGCCCTTCCCTCCGGAGCGGCGCCGGGTCGCGGCCGCGCGGCTACTTCAGCAGCCTGCGGCGGGCCCCGGCCGACGCGCACTCGTCCAGCGCCGAGAGCATCGACGGGTCCCCGCGCAGAGGTGGGCAGCGCGGCCGGGGAGGGGAGGGAAGGGGGGTGCTGCGGGGGCTCCGCTACGGGCCTGCTCGGGAGAGCACGCTGGAACTTGGAGGCAGCTAGGATACTTGTCCCCGCAAGTCACCAGCCGGCGAGCGGCCACGCCGGATGTGGACTCGGGTACTGCGATTTTTTCCCCCAGTAAGACTGCGGCGGTCTGTAAGTTCTTGACCGCCCCTGCTTCTAGCTGTGTTTGGTGGCACCTTTGTGGGTCTGCCTTCTCAGCCACGGTGAGGCTGTCTGCGGAGAGAGCACCTTGCCCAGTGGCGCCTCTCTCCCGCAGGCTCTGGCGCTGCCTTCTCCACGAGCCGGCCCTGAGCTCCCTGCACGCTTGCTGGCCGTGATACCTGTGGGCTGCCGCAGGGAGCCCGGCCTTGGCCCATGAAGGTGCCGCCCAGGTGGTGCAGCTTGGCCGGGAGCAGCAGCTTTCCTCTTAATTTCTTCCTTCACCCCCGAGCCCTGGTCGTCCTGTGGGCACTACCGTCTGTGCTGTAACTGCGTGATGTGGCCTTGCTCTCGCTATTGCGCTCCTGGTAAAAAGAGTTCATCCCAGTGGTCAGGGATGTTGGCCTCTCTCCCCACAGTCTCCCTGCCAACTGGTGTCTTAGGAGAGCAAGTCTGGGACAGCATCCTGTCTCCTAGTAATGTCTGCTAGCATACAGCCAGGAAAATCGCAGCCCCGCAGTCTGTTCTGAAATCCCAGTTCTCTGTCCTCTGATGCCTTCCAACAGGGGCCCTGCAGGAAAGATTCCAGGGGCAGACGTGATAATATTCCCTTGCAAGGATCTAGTAACCTTCTGACACCGTTTGGGGGTCAGAATCCTCCGGAAACGGGGAAACACAGATCCCGTCTCTCCACATGCTGGAGCAATACTCTGAAGGGAGGAGGCTGGGATGGGCGGTGGGGCCAGATTGTTACACCCTACTCATGGGGGGTTGGAGGGGGGACGCCTAAAGATGTTGTCCCGTGCGTTGCACCATCATTAGTAACATCCTTTATGCTAATTACTCAAACTCTGCTGCCCTTAGATATTAAGGTACTTGGAGCATGGCTGCATAGACTTTTGATTAGAGATTAACTGCCAACTCAGCGCCTCTGGGGAGGGTCTTCCTCCCTAGTGGGCTTCACCTGTCAACTGACAGCCTAGGGTGTATATTAAAACCATGCAAAAGAAACCAGTGCCCTTGCTGAAGCATTTCTAAGGTAAACTGAAGACAAATGATGTCATGTTCTAATATGCTTCTAATGAGCCTCAGACTGTGATAGAGAATATTTGGAATGAAGCAGTTGCATGTGCAGTAGTGTTAAAATCTGAGCTTTTTTTTGTTAGTGAGGTTGTAGTATAAAGTTATCTGTTGCTGGGCCTGCCTGCATTCGTCTAGCTTGCTGTACACATCTTGTGTTTTAACCTGCCTTGGAATACCTACTTGAGAAGGCCTGGTGTTTCGACTCCAAGCATTCTTCCATCCCTTTCTACATGCTGTTAAAACATCAAAGACGATGTGGGTTATTTTGTTAAAACGATTGGTTTGTATGAAGTTGCTGCTGCCTTCGTTTGCGTTCAGTGGAAGTTCAGATCCGTGGGTCCCAGTTCTCCCTTTAATAGCAGGCTTGCATCTTTGTTCTCGTGGGCTTTGTAGAAAATAGTAATTAGCTGCTTGGGTTCTAGACAAGTATGCATCATAGACACGGAGGGAGAAGTGCACAGACATGATTTAGAATGAACGCGTTTCATTGTGGTACCTACTGATACAAGGTAAAAGCTTTTGGGGTTTGGGTTTTTCCTGTCTGGTCAAATGGATTGATAGTAGATTTGGAATAGTGAAGGTGTGAGGTGTTGTGGAATTTTCCCCTTTAGGGCAGTCCAAGATAATAGTAATAATAATTATAGTGACGCTTGGTTTGTTTGCCCCTTTTGGCCAGTTCTTCTCGGGGTGGAATTATTTTGGTCTGAGACACAACCCTGACGTTGTGGGTTGTGTGGAAAAACTCTTAATGAACTAGGATACAGCACACACAATCAGAACTCCAGGGCCTTACTTTATTCTGAAGTTCTAGGTAATCATGCACAAAAAACCCTACCTACCTCTTTCACCTGCTTTTAGCTAAAATGTCTGAAATGTCAGTGTTCTCAAGATTTTTGGTAAGGCCAGTATCTATTACAAGTAAAAAGTGCATCCCCCCACAGCTTTTGGGTCTTCTCATTTTTTTAGTATACGTTTCCACTTTTTGTATATTTGCTTCCTATGACCTAGGTTATTCAGAATTTAGGTGCTGTTTAAATGCGGTTTTGAATTTAGGGTAAAGTTCTCCAAGGTAACCTTCAGACACAGTGGAAGCCAGGCTCAATTTCCTGTAAATGTGCACAGAGTGAGGGTCCAAAGCCTTGCTCAGACCGTGGGGCCAGGTGAGTTTGCAGGACTCAGAAAAATTGGATTTTAAGAAAGGTAAAATGGTGCGGCTGTGCTTGTGAGGTCGGGCACCACCCTGTAATCAGACACTAACGACTTGTAGCAAAGCCTGAGATTTTCACACCCAGTGTGATGAATTTGTTTTGCCGCCAAGAGTCTGCCAGACATTTGTGAATAAAGCTTCCATTTTCAGGCTGTTTTAGTCTTCAGGATTACAGATAAGCTGTCGTGGACCTGTAACATAATATGTGTCAGGAGGGGCATCCCTAGTTTTCTTTAAGTCTTGGCCACAGTGTATTAAAATGTGGAGTTCTTTAAGTACAAAGGAAGTTAGAGAAGAGTTGTCATCCGGGGCAGGCTTTCCTTTGTTTGACTCCTGCTATTAAAGTTTTGAACTGGCTGTAGGAAAATAACTTTAATGGACTATGTAAGTAATTATTACGTTAGTTCAAATGGTTTACTTGGCTTCTTAGAGTTCTATGCCTCATCTTAGACAAGGTACCTGGGCTAGTGTTAGGGAAGCAAGGCGGTTAGAGCTTTATTTTACAGCACACGCAGGCTCACACATTATGGACTTACGGTTTTCCCATATTCTTATTCAAGGCACTACGATGAAAGGATTGAAGCCCCTACCTTTGTAGGATGTGCTTTTTCATCCCTGTTGGTACTCGCCTGTTTAGGCTCCTCGCCTTCCTTCCCCCTGATGGATAACAGTCGCCTCCCAGAGCTTCTGGGCAGCTGCGCTATGTAAGGTTGATAACTATTAGCGAGCCCTAGAACGGTTCAGAGAGGCCCTGTGTCAGATCACAGGCAGTTTCCTGTCACCTGATACACATATATTAGAGCAGAGTCTCTTGACACAAGTACAATTTAATACAAAGAAAGCTCAAATAATAAATGATTAATTACCTCGTAGGGTGTCATTTTCTGGCGCATGCTCTCTGTATCCCAGCCGGCCCTGCGGACGCTCCTTGGAACCAGCCGCAGGCAGTGCCCGTCCAGAGCTGCACGTGTCTTTAGGGTGTTGTTTCACTGTCCAGGAGGATTGATTACAGCAATAAAGTGATTCATTGATAGCCCTGACTGAGGTTAGCTTTTTAGATTAGTAATTTACAACTGATTTTTGACAGCACATTTTTATGAGTGGCTTTGTTCTTTCACTTCTGATCCCCTTGATTTGTATCAGTCAATTTGTGTTGCTTGATAGTCCATTTTATATAGTTAAAAAGAAAAACTTCAGTAGAGAAAGAGAGGAAGCAGCAATTATATGAAATTAAATTACAGAAATAACGTGATACATTTTTATTTTTAAACTTGATTTGTTACTGAAAAGGATATACCTGGTTTTAAAGAAACATTGTAGCTCAAAGTTCTCATTTGAAACATTTTGAGCTAATTACATACCTAGTGTTTCAGAATTTACTTACTTTTTAATAAATGACTCCAGATAGCAATTTAGGAAAACCCCCACTGTTTGTGTTATAAGGTGGAATTGCTGTCCTGGAGACGGCAGCCCCGAAGGTCAGCTACAGACCCTCTCTGCAGACACTGGAGGCTTTGGCTATGTCTTACTGCATTTATTTTCTCCAGTTGGTGCCCATGTGTCAGCATAGTCACCTGTTAGCTGCTTTCTTTATGTTAACCTGGGCTAGGAGTATCCTACCACCGAAGGAATGTTCAAAAATACATCTGCTTAAGGAGGTGTTCCGGTTTTAACACAAGCCCATTGCAGAAATCTTGCTGGTTATACAATTGACAAATACATTTTGTTTGGAAGTAGAAGACCCAGGTCTCAAGTACTTGGCACTATTTTTCTCAGTCGTCTTGTTTTTCTGTTGCATTAACAGAGTTTCTATGGTGTGTTCTGCAGTAGGAGCAGGAAGTTGGAGCACAGTTCCTGTCTTCAGGGGCCAAAAGCCTGTTGGGGGAGATGGAGACGTTCCAATGAATCACAACTTCAGCAAATACTTACGGGGAGGTATGGCTGTATTTCTCTGCACAGCATACCTCCATTAGAGCACTAATCCCAGGGTGTAATAACCTTGTGTACGTGTCTGCCAATTCTTATAGTCAGTGAGTCCCTTGTGGGCATGAAGCCCGTATTATTCCTCTTTGTACTGCAGAATTAAGAGCACTGTGCCTGTCACGTAGACTTTGAATAAATGTTTGTGGGAGGGATTAATAAGAAGACCGGGGGACAAAAAAGGGGAGCATATGTCCTTGAGCAAGGGAAGGAGTTAATGAAGGCCTCAGAGAGGGATAAAACACTTTGGGTCTTGCAGGATCGGTAGGAGTTTACCAGGTAGAAAAGAGGAGATTCTCCACCAGCAAGTTGGTTGGTTAGCTCCTAAGAAATCATTCTTGTCACCCAGATCTATACAACTAATGGCAGCATCAAGCATCAAAAAGGATGTCACAGTTCCATGATGAGCTTTTTTTTTTTTTGGAAAAATTTTTGGCATAAAGTTTTTATTTTTGATAGGAAATCCCCTTTAAGATGTTGTGGTCTTTTTGGTAATGATTTGAAACAATTATGTCAGTTTAAAATGATGTCACAGTGAGTAAAAGAATGAAAAACAGGAAAGGTTTTATTTATTGAGGACAGTGATTGAGATAAAGTATGTCCAGCTGCAGATATATCCCCAGGTGATGAACAGAATTGGTATTAAGGTCAACAGATTAGCAAAAAGAAGGGAGATTATTGTCTTTGCATCATTTTGAGAGAAGCACCATCTGCCCACCATCATTTTGGTCTAGGTTTTGTTCAGCCCAAATTAGAGTCCACTGCCATGTTGATATTTATTTGTTTGTAGCTGACAGCTTCATATATTCTATTTCTCATCTATTTCAGTGGATAGAGGCATCCACATTTGTTCTCTTTTCCCCTGTTAATTTACTTAAGACATTATTGTAGATACTCCTATAATTAAAATAAATATTAGCACCTGTCTGTTCATTTCCCTGGTTTTAATTCAAAGATGGGTCTTGGCCCTTTGTTTTCTTAGAATTTTTTGTTATTTTTGTTTTCGTGGTCGGTTTTCAATTCTAACCACTAATGGATCTAAAGAGTAAGAAAGCTTATAAAAAAAATAAGCTTCCATTGGTCGGAAGATGGGAACACTCTGTTCACTCATTCGGTACCAGGTGTACCAGCCAGAGGCTCCTGAAGGATCATTTGGCTTCTCCCTCTCTAACAAATGATGATAATTTTTAAAAGGAGCATTTCAGTTGATGGGAGTGAATGGGAAGATGAGGGTTATTTTCTTACCCATCCTTTCTTGGGGGTCATACAAAGTGTTGAATCGATTTCTGGGGTGAGCCTGAGGTCCAAGATTTTTTTTTTTTTTTTTTTTTGAGGAAGATTAGCCCTGAGCTAACATCTGCTGCCAATCCTCCTCTTTTTGCTGAGGAAGACTGGCCCTGAGCTAACATCCATGCCCATCTTCCTCTACTTTATACGTGGGGCGCCTACCACAGTGACGTCCGCACCCGGGACCTGACCTGGCAAACCCCAGGCCACCAAGAAGCAGAACGTGCACACTTAACCGCTGCGCCACCCGGCCGGCCCCTAGGTCCAAGATTTTGCATGACGCAGTGTGCCAGTTGTTTTGGTCAACACACAGGAACACTGACTGTCTTTGGGTACCAGTGGGATGGAAACTCGTGTGAGTGGATGTTCATCTGTTTGAGATGGTTGTCAAAGGGAATCTTGTGCTCTCTCCTGCCCTCCGTGCCTGCCGTTGCAAGGGCTTCTTTCAGCCGTCCTGCTGACTGTCAGACACTTGAGAATGGACTCTGTAAACAATGCCACCAGCCTTTCTGATGCATCTGCTTCCATCTCTAGTTCCCACGCCAGATCAGAATCACTCAGACACCACTTCTTCAGTTGGTGGGGCTTGGGGATGACAGGTGTTTATCCAGTTCATACCTTCCTTTTCCAGTTAGCAAGGGCTTTAAAACAAGGGAAAAACCAGTTGGTCTGTGAAATACGTGAAACAGGATTTTAGACATAGGGAGGGATGCCTGTTTGTAACTTGCTTTCCCGCAACTTAAGTTCTGCTACCTTAGAAATGGGCACAGTTACCTGAGCAAGGCTGGTCCTTCCTCCTTTGGTGCCACTCAGCTCATTGATAGCTCCGAGATGCTTAGATCTTATTGTTCTGATGATTTAGTTCCCGAACTAGAATCCCACCCTTCTGAGAGTCTGATCTCTCCATCATTTATGAGTAGATACCTCATCTGCTTTCCTGGTCTGGTTCGTGGACGACCCTGGAAGCCAAGTTTATTGAAGACCCTGGGGATTGTTAATTTTGAAACAGAAGCCTGGGAGCGTGCAGACTCGTCTCCCACTATTTGAGAAGTGGACATAAGAAGGACCCAGGAGTTAGCACTGATTGGTGAAATGCATAGGGAAAGGGATTTTGACTCAGAATTAGGAAGTCACTTCTCACAAGCCGAGCCATCACACTTTGGAACAGGTTGCCTCCCCACGTGCAGAGTTTCCTCTCACTGGAAGCTTCCCAGCAGAGGCTAGTTGGGGAATCTTGGAAGGGGTGTTGTGTGTATGGTCTGGGGGCTTAGAAGCAATGCTCTTAAAATCTCGTCCCAGTTTTTATGGTTAAGGGTCCTTTCAGGATCTAGGATTTTGATGATTTTTGTACCCAGTCCTGTTAGGATGTGGCTTTCTCCCAAACTTAACGAAAGGGAGATATATTTATTTGTAATTTCTTTTGCCTGCCCCCCACCTGTGGCTCCTGCTTTATTCTGCTGGCTAATCTCAGTCTTAGGAAGAGTTCTGCCTGCCAACCAGAACCGTTCTGCTCCCCGCTCCCCACTGCCACCCAGCAGCTGCGCCACGCCCAGTGCTTCCTGGGCTCCTTTGGACCAACAAGCCCCACAAGGCGCTGATGCCATTTGTCCTTTTGGCTTCAAGATGGTGGGTGATGTCCCAGCGTGACCTTGATCTCATTCACAGCCTTTGCTTCTTTCTTGCTTTCTCTTAATGTCTTGACTCAAAAACTGATTTCAGGTGTATGAGTAATGTGATGATGGTGGCAGGAAAGAATGTTCTGCTGTTTATCGTGGAAGACTTTTAAGTTGCCACGTGGAGAGAGCGCAGTGGCCTGAGTCAGTGTAGTAGGCTTAGTCTTGGCTGCAACAGTTGAGCCAGCAAGGCGCCCTGACAAGTCACTGCCCCGAACCCCTCATTCCTTTAAATAAGCATTTCACTGCCCACGCTGGCCGATTCTCAGGGAGGCCAGACAAGAATGTGAAACCAAGTCCCACACCATGCAGCCCAGCAGATCGTCTTTGCTTCTGAGTGATTAACTGTAATACATTTTGCAAAAGACTCCAAGACAGAAAATATCAAATAGGTAGATATACTGGGATTTTTCACGTGCTAGGAGATGTACATTTGCCCAGGTGGGGCAAACACATGCCTGCAGCTACAAGTATAAATTAATCTGACGTTTTGTTTTTACTGTCACATTTTCTCATGATGTTCAGTTTAATTACTTCTTTTTAAATTGATGATCATTGTACCTTAAAATTACACACAGGGAGAACAGAGTCATCTTTTTTCTTTGGCTTCATCTCCCCCGCCCCTTCTTTATTCATGTAACTGAAAGAGTAACAGTTACTTTGCAGCATATGGATTCATTTCATTCCTGATACAAGCCAAGTACGTGTTTATTTCAGAAAGCTGTTCTGAGAGCCGCATCCTAGCACGGCCTCTCGTGACCCCTGCTTTCCTCCTGGAGGGACGGCGACTGGAGAGCGCGCTGCCTGACAAGCAGACGTCTGGGTCCCTGATGGAGGCCCTCTTTCTGCTGGTGAATAGTGACCAATAGTCCTCTCGGCAGTGACTTGGCAGCCTTCAGAGTAATAAGCACTGATAGATATATATATATAATTTGTTCAGTAATTGGAGTGTAATAAAGATCGTTTGGTGCATTCCACGTTATTCTGAAATATTTGGGTTTTCTAACATAATGATACAAATGGAATCACTGGACCTGTGTGGGTCTCAAGCCGACATTTTGACCCTTTTGTATATACAATACTACTGGTTTGGTTAAAAGCACTGTAGATTGACCCTTTAAGATTATGTCATAAAACTTGCTCACCGGCAAGTGACCCCAATGAGAGGCTCTTCGGGGTCAGGGTGTGGGGAGCTGGCCCCGTGACCAGACTTCTTGTGGGGACCCTTATCCTAAGAGTGAAGAGTGGTAAGTAAGGATACGCTCACGTGAGATTGAGAAAATCTGCTTTGTCATGGAAAGGGGCTCAAATATTAAGAAACTGGGCAGCTCTGAGCAGGATTTGACGCTTTGATCTGGCTGTGGGAGAAGTGTCAGGCCAGAGCACAGTGGGATGGAGCGGGGGTCTGAGCATGAATGCTGGTGTCCACAAGGGTCAAGGCCTGGAAGCCCCCTCTGGGAGCTGCTACCTGGGAAGTGCCCTCTGACCTGTGCATTTGGACCTGTCTTGGATAACTCGATGTGTGAGCCCTGCCCTCATGCCTCTTCTGTGTTCTGTGAGCCAGTGAAAGGGGACCCAAGTCAGAGAGTGGCACTGAGGATGGAAGGTTGGCCCTTCCTGGGGCCTAATCTTTGCATCAGAACAGGTGACATCCATTTGGGCTGGTGCTGACACACAGTCTGCCTTTAGGTAGCATCCTGGCAGGTGTCTCCATTGCCTGTGTTTCAGCTTGTTCTCACAGTTCTTAGGTGGATCGTCATCCTCAGGAAAAGCGTGTGGCCTAGTGGGGAGGGTGGCTCTGGCCCCTGGGCCTCTGCTCAGAACCACACTCCACCGCTTACTCTTCCCACTGTGCACCTGGGCCGACCCTGGGGCCGTGAGCACAGAGGGGAGTACCCAGCTGCAATTCAGGATAAAACCGCTCTGCTTTTCTTCTCCTCCCCTCGGCTGGTCAGTCCGCCAGCCTCTTTGAGATGATCACTCCTTTTCCACTCACCACGACCAGGTAGAAGGCCAGCCCTGGAGCAGAAGAGAGAGACTTCAAACCTGGTGCTCTTGTCCTAAGCTCATTTCCACCCCACTCAAGTTCACGGCCGTTCCCACCCCATCCCACAGGACAGCGGGACACACAGGTACAGACAGCATGTTAGGAAGGTGTTTGTCTTTTAAAAGACCTGTTAGGGCCGGCCTGGTGGCTTAGGGGTTAAGCTCATGTGCTCCACTTCCGTGGGCCAGGGTTCGCAGTTTCGGATCCCAGGTGTGGACCTACACACCGCTCATCAAGCCGTGCTGTGGCAGCATCCCACATACAAAATTGTGGAAGACTGGATAGATGTTAGCTCAGGGCCAATCTTCCTCACACACACACAAAAACAAACAAACCTTTTAAAGTTTGAAGGCCTTGCCCACCCATCCTTAATTTAGGATCTCAAGTTTATGACACAAGAGTAAATGCTGAATGCATTAGAACCTAAACGTATAATGTGGTTATAATTTTTACATCTGCTGTTAGCATTGACCAGTACTTACCGAATAAAAGTATTGACCTTTAAAAGTAGATTATTAATAGATGAAGAGGTTCAGAATTAGAATACTGGGGAAATTTATTGTTTTCCACAGATGTGAACATCAAGCCGTGTCCTGCAGAGGGTCTGATTTAGTTTGCATGTTTTGTACTGTGATACTGCTGTGCTGTGTTTTGTTGCTCGTTTTCACATAGGAATAGTAATAAATACGATGTGAGGTCTTTTCAATCCGGTCGACAAGCCCGTGTAACTTGTTGACTTTGAACGAGGCACCTGGAGCCAGATGCCTGCTTTTGCCATTTTCTGGATGTGTGTCCTTCCACAAGTTATTAAACCTCTCTGTGCCTCAGTTTCCTTATCCAAGAAATGAGGATTGATTAGCACTTGACCTCCTGGGCCAGTGGTAAGGGGATTAGGGATATGTGTGCATTCCTCGTTTAGAGCAGCAGAGGGCACGACGTGAGTGTTCTGTCCCCATCACCTGTTGCTATAGGTTACCTGCCTCCTTGGTGGTGACCCACCCCCCCCCCCAACAATGGGAAATGTTCTGGAAAAAAGTGCTGCCATCCTATCCAGCTTGGAAAGCAAGGTTCTGTGTGTATGAGAAATCTTACTCTTGTGAAAAATAACTTTTTTACCCTTTAAGGTAGAGTAGCTAAAAAGTAAAAATAATGATCTTTTGGAAAGGAGTTAACTATTTTGGGTTCCATTGACTTTTTTGGGGAATATACTTCTTTTTCCCCACTGAAATCTATATTTAAAAATTTTATTAAAATTTAATATTTTCTTTAATATTTTGTTTGATATTAATTACAGAAATATTTAAAAATTATAAATTATAGAATAATACATGTAGTATTATTTAATATTTAAATAGTTAAATTCATGAGTAAGTTATTAGGTAGGTGAAGAAACTGTGAATTTGAAAGGTTCACATGCTGAGGTTTCTGGTCCACTTTGTTGTCCTTTTCAGAAGAATACTTAGGAACTCACAGTACTTACAGGGTTTTGGACACAACTGCTGACGGACAGATTCAGACTGGGCTTCCAAATTCCGGTTCCGAGGAAGGCCTTTTGAATATCTAGCTGCCCGATTCT
The DNA here is from genome assembly GCF_041296235.1 of Equus asinus. Lineage (NCBI taxonomy): Eukaryota > Metazoa > Chordata > Mammalia > Perissodactyla > Equidae > Equus > Equus asinus. The sequence continues at coordinate 5,976,462 of NC_091808.1, read as the reverse complement.
TTTCCCCCTTGCTCTCCACTTGATCCTGAGGAGTCCCATTGACATTGTTCCTTAGGAGACCCCTCATTGGATGGCCAGGTTAGAGGTCAGGCAGGTGGGGCTGGTAGCAATCTTTCTTGACCTCAATTGCCCCGTGTGTCCGGTGAGGGGAGGAACCCTAAGCCTAGAAGTGAACATTCTTCTCAACAGAAGAATCTGGGTATTTGCTGTCAAACAAATTTGCATCCCTAAGGCAGTTAGTTTTCCACACTGCAGGAGATTTTTTTGGCATTTCCTTTTTCTTTAAGTCTTAAGATAGATATTGATCTGTGGAAGGAGGTTGAGTTCGAAGGTTCCATCAGTACTGAATTTGGTTTTAGTGCTCCCAGGTGGCATGCAGTCACCAATTCTTTTGGTACCCAGGGATGTCCCCATGCAGGTCTGTGCACCACACCTTTCGTTTGTAGTAAATGTGCCTTTGGGGGATAACATGACTTGTGTATATCATGCCAAGTCAACCCTAGAAAGGTCATTCCTCTTAGAGACCAGGTTAAAATCCATTTCAGGTGAGTTTCCGAACTTACATGTATTTGATGCATGTCAGTTACAATCTGAGAAAATGTGCAGATAAAATCCTGCTGCATGTGGTGGCCTCTGTCTGAAATGCTGATTGTTTGTTTAGATGACCTGTCAGCTTTCCATTTTGTCTGTTTCCAAAATAAACATTCACAGAACGTGGCCAGAGATTTGTTAGGGATATTCGCAGCCGTGGGGGAAGTCAGAACAGTTTCTTGGGAGGGGAACGCACACGTTCCTGGGGGCTCAGGCCCTGTGGAAGAGGGGCGTTTCCTGGATTTCTCCTCTTAACCTCTGTCCTCAGACATTCAGGCCTGAGCTTTCTGTCTAGTCTTCGGGGTCTGTAGATGGGCGAGGGGTCCGTATTTGCTGTGTCAGATTCCTCAGTGTGCCTGTCAGTGTTTGGGGTCCTGTGTGTATGTTTGTGCAGCACTTTTCCCTCCATCTCTGGTTCTTCTGGGAGTCGGTGAGGGTCCCCTCAGCTCAGTTGATGTTCACATGGCCAGCCCCTGTGCTTCAAACACACTTCTGGAACTTTCTGCCTCCCCCTTGGTCCCTAGAGATCAGATCCGACCACCTCCAACTCCCGGCCCAGCTAGCATCTGCCATGCTGAGCATTTCCAGTTTCTAGTAGGCATGGAAATAGGAAATGGTTTTTTTACCCTTATGTTGAGGTTTTTCTCATGCCCTTGTGTCTAAAGGCTCGTGCTCATTACGACTAATGCAAGGGAGCTGCCACCATGCAGTAAAAATAATCATCGTTTGTTGCCCTCCACGGTTCCCCGGGGGTGAGTCGCAGGCTTTGCTGTGGAGGGAATTATCTTGGGAGCCCTCCGGTGACAGCTCAGGGAGCAGAGCCAGTAAACAGCAGGGTGAGTCCTAGGTCCGCAGTGCTGCCCCTCAGTCTGGTGCCCCTGCCACCAGGCTGCTATTTGAGGCACAGACTGATGGTGCCTATTTTTAGACTGGTTTTGTTGCTGTGTCCCAATAAGGCAGCAGCAGCAGCCGCCACACCTATGCGATGTTTGCATATATTGATTCATGGATTCCAACTGCAACCCTGTGACATAGATTATTGTCCCATAGATCAATAGATTAACTGGTTATCTATAGAGAGGTATCTACATAGAGAAATATAAATAGATAGATTAAGAAATAAGCCCAGGGCTGCCTCATCAGTCAGGAGCTCCAGGGCTCCTGCTGTTAGCTCACTGTGCTGCCTTCGGTGGGTGACAGCCCTGCACACTCCTCTTCTTTGCCTGTCACGCTAAGATGGTCCTGGGCACTTGGGAGCTAGAGCGGGAGTGATGGACAAAGGGAGCGAGCTTGCTTTGTCCTCCCAGTCACTGCACGGCCCATCAGATGGCACGGTGTGAGCTCGTTGCTCTTCTTAGGCTCTTAGAATCTCAGACACAGCATCGGGCGCCTTCCCTAATGGGCAGAAATTAGGGGACTGTAGGATGTCTTCATATGGCCCCAGAATATCACATTTTTGGACCACACAGAAGCTTGTGCAGGAAAATGGCAGTGCATTTGTCAGCCCCAGGGAGAGTGCGGTGTGGTGGTTGTGGTCCTGTCCTGGGCAGGTTCGGAAGGTCTCGGGTTGGTTTCTCGACTGTCCTCCTTTTATCGTCATTTCAGACTGACGGACCTCAAATTGCCAGGCTGAGTAGGGATCTTCCCTAACCCGCCTCCTCCATCTCCTCAAACCTGAGTGATGAAAGATCAGTACCATTTCCACTGGGTTGTGATTTCTGCTGTTTTTCAGAGTAGTCATGGAGCTAGGACGTTGGCAGATTCCCCCACACACCCGTGAGCGTGTGTCGGATGGTGCCTGTGGAGTCTTGGCGGGCAGGACTGAGGCCGATGCTGCCCGAGCAGGTGGGCAATGAGATCGGGTTCTGCACCCCCCGCCTGGGAATTGTCAGAGTTGAGATGTCAGGCTGGATAGTTTTCTTTTCTGGACTGTATTGAACGCTTAAGGATATTTAGTGGCATTTACAATGTTTTAAAAAAATGCTGCTTTTATTTATTTTCCCTGGACTAATTTTATCTGATGGTAAATTCATCTAATGGTTGCCTATGTTTGATAAAAATGATAAAGCCCTGGGTCTCACTTCTCTGGTTTTCATGCGATATTGGCACGTGTCCCTTCTCCCCAGTCACTGGAGGGTCCAGAGGTGTTTCTCTCTCTTCTTCCTGAGGATGAATTTTACTTCCTGACCTGCACTGCGGGCTAATGCACTGGCTTCCCTTTTTCTGCTCAGAGGACCTGAGTACACATTTCTAACACAAATGACCCTGGAGAGTGAGAGCTAGAAGGGCCTTTGACCCCCGCCCCTTCCCACCCTAATCCCCACCCTTTTGAAGGTGAAAGTGGCACCTGGCCCGATGCAGCTGGGCTCCTGCAGCTGGGCTCCAGAGGCTGCAGCTGCTGCAGGCAGGTGTTGGCAGGCGTAGGAGTGGGGGGTCCATCCCAAGCATCCTTGCCTCCCCAGCTCTTGGCCTGCGATCCTGGCTCCAAAGATTACGCTTTGTTCCAGAGGCAGAGCCCAAAGTGGAGCATTTGCTATTGTACATTTGAAACATTTAGGCACAGGTTTTAGTTTAAAATAAAAGTGATAACCAAGAAGCAAGGTGTGACTTGTTCTTAGCTGCTTGACTAGGAGGATGGACAGTGTAAACGTCTCAGCTTAGCAGGCACACAGATTCTGAGACTGATGGCCGTCACGTGGCTTTGCTGCCCCAGGAGCTGTGCTTGGCCCGGCAGCCAGATCCCCGGGCTCGTCTCTCTGACAGATGCATGCTTTGCACTTGGTGGGCTCAAGTCTGCTTGGGGTGGGTGCATTGGTCTTGAATTTTGGCTGCCCGTGCAGTATCTTTGAGTGAAATCATCGTGTTTTTTCTTTGCTCATGATTTTTCCCCCCTCCGGTCCCTCCAGTCACAGTATTGGTTTCGAGAATTCCAAATCAATGGTTTTATTTTCAGAGTTCTAAGTCTAGCCATGTAAACACTTCGAGTCTGGGCCTGGAGGGTTTGGCGTGGATTCCTGGCTGCTGTTTTAAATATGCCAGAAGCCTTCTTGGAAGTCACTCACTGCTGGTTTTTCTCTGATTGGGCTGCGAGCTTGGGATCTCAGAGCATCAGATTAGAGTGCTGGAGCCCTGGGCTGGGGGTTGTTTACTGGGAGATTCTGTCCTCCCCCCCAGATCCTATTTCCTAGGCCAAGCAGGGCCCAGGGAAGTCTGCCCCTCTCTGAGGGACCCCTGGCTCTGGGTACTAGTTGCTAAGTGCCTTTTTTTCGTACCCACACACACATGTAGCTGGGCCTGCACCCGGCCACAGGGCTGCCCTGTGGAAAGACCAGTGGGTGTGTAGATGGATTCTGCCGCTGTTCGTCGAAGGAGGGGAAGGGGAGCCTTTATAAGGGCTGTACGTGCCGGTGACATGCTCTCACAGGTGGGGACTTTTAAGCGTTTCCATGGCAGTCAGCAAAAGTAAATTTAACACATCTTCAAAACCTACTTACCACCTCAAGTTAAAGTTAATCATTGGACACATGCCAGCATCCAGTTGGGGCACCGAGGAGTCTGTGACTCACCTCTTTCTCCTCCCTCCCCCACCACACAGCAACTCTGGGTCTAAAATGGTCAAATAACCGGGGTCACTTGTGGCTGTGACCACAGCACACACACCGCAGTACCTGTGACTGTGGGTTCACACCTGCCGAGGCCCCAAGGGCAGAGAGCCGAGGGGCCCCTTGCTTTGGGGACCTGCATCTCACTTCCTTCCCTTCTTGTCCTCAATGAGGTCTCCAGCACCTTGCCCCTCCCCTGCCCTGCCCCCCATTCACCCACTGGGATGCAGCGCTGACCAAGCTTGGGGACAATGGCTGATGACATCCAGGGAGCTCGGAGGCAAAGCAGGGACCACAATTAAATTTCCTAGTAGAAACAGGCATGCTGTGTACTGTGGAACTTTAAAAAGAGTAAAAGCACCGTCATGGGAACTAGGTAGCTGGTCACCTAGTTGCAAGATAGATGACTTGCTAAAATCACGAAGCTTTCCTCAGAGGCTGTCAGTCAGCTAAACAGAATCAGTGCAGACGCCATGCATGCCTGTTGAGTTTGACTTTGAATATCCATCCAAGGGGCTTTGGCAGAAGCTGTTTTATGTGCCCAAAGCCAAAAGCTGAGGGGGCTTCCTGGCAGGCACCACGGAGGACCAGCCCCTGTACGCCCAGTGATCATCACGGCCGGGTGTAGACAGCTCCATGTAGTAGGTTCGTCCAATGCGCCCCACTCCTGCCTCTCCGGCCTCACCCCCATGTCAGAATGGGGCGTCCACCTTCTATCTGCCCTTCAGCCCACACCTGGCTGCTGCCTCCTGCATCTGGTCCCTCGGCACTTCTGGAGTGCCACCTCTTCCCTCCTGTCCTCTCCTCCTCCTCCCCCGTCTCCCTGTGCTGGTCCCTCCTCCTCTCCCCCTCCTCCTCCTCCTCTCCCATCTACTTTCCTCCTTCCATCCCTCTACCACCTGGGTCCACAGACAGCAGGAGGGGCCTTCCAGCCTGCCTGTATAGCTGGGTCTCACACACCAGCCAGAAAGTATGACTCATGTCATCTTCTCGCCTTAAAAGCCACCAGGTAGCTTCCACTGCCGTTATGATAAAACCCAAACTCTGTACCCCAGCATCTAGCCGCACTTCATTCTACTCCCGCCCTCCCCTCCACAGCTGCCCTCCTGGCCTGGCACTGCTCCCCTGCGGCGTCTCTCCCCCTGGCTGCTCCTCCAGGACCCAGCACTTCCGTGCCAGCCCCTTCCTAACTGTCACTCACCCAGCCAGCGTCTCAACTTGCCTTTGCCAGGCTCCGCTGAGTTTCCTGCCCACCACCCTCCCCTCCCGTCCTTATGAATCTCTCTGTGGGCTCATCTGCGCTAGACTGACACTTCTTGAGGGCGGGATCCGGTTGGAGTTTGTCATGGATGTCTTACTAGTTCTTGGCGTGGAGCCTGGTTCCAGAAAGCCTGGGTGAATGAATGAGTCAGCGAGTGAATAGTACGCACTGCCGAGGGCGGCTGCCTTGGGGAGCTGGCGAGTGAATGGGGAGGTGCCGTGACCTGTGAGCCAGCATGTCTGTGGCGTGTCGGATTCAGGTGCTCGCCGGGGCAGGCGTGGTCCGGGCGCCTTCTTGGTGGGGCTCTGTGCATTCTCTGCAGCAGTTACCATTGGCGAGGCCATTGTGGGAGGTCTGCTGCTCAGGAAGCAGGCGCCAGGACGGGAGTAGCAGGCAGGACATTTCCTGAGGCCAGCTCTGGAGCTCCCCCCTTCGGGGGCTGGAGAGCCCCACCTGCGGTGGTGTGGAGAGGTCGCCCCATCTGGGAGGGGTGTCTTGGAGAGTGCCCACATGGCGGGGTGTGGAGAGAGCACCACTTGCAGGGGCATGGGGAGAGTGCCCACCTGTGGGAGAGTTCAGACAGCACGAGTGGAAGGAGGGTGGCTTTGGGCTGCAACGCAGTCTCCACGAGGGGGTCAGGCACCGTGAGGACGTGGGTGGGGTAGGGACTGCGGACTCGGATGGCTCTCAGAGCTGTCTCCAGTTAGGCAGGGGGGCTGGGCCTTTATACCCATTACCAGTCTGTGGTTGGATGTGGTCTGCCCTCCAGGGATCATGTCCTCGGGCCACACCGCTCTTCTCAGCCAAGGGCAATCACTGGGAGGGGACCTCAGCTTAGACTAGTCCACCACCATCGCTCCCCACTGCCAGGCTCTGAGGGCTGGAGGAGGGGACTGGCCAGGTGCGCCTTGGTCATGTGAAGGTGGTGTGGAAATCTCTCCTTAAAGAGCATTAGAAGTCTCGCCATCCTAGTAGGAGGATGCAGAAATTAAATAGAAGAGTGAACTGAGAATTGGTTTTAATTAGCTTTTTTTATAAGGATTTTGTCAAAGTGTTTATTTTTTTATTGAAGTATAATTGACATACAACATTATATTAGTTTCAGGTGTAAATCAGTAATTTTTTTTTACGTTATAAAATGTTCGTAAACTTCTAGAAGAAAACGGGCAGTAAGCTCTTTGACATCAGTCTTAGCAGTATTATTTTAGATATGTCTCCTCAGGCAAGGGCAACAAAAGCAAAAATAAACTAATAGAGCTTTTGCACAGTGAAGGAAACCACAAACCGAAGAAAAAGGCACCTGCTGGATGGGAAAAGGCATCTGCAAATGATGTCGCTGGTAAGGGGTGAATTTCTAAAATATGTAAAGAACTCATACAACTCAATACCAAAAAAACAATCTGATTAAAAAATGGGCAGAGGACCTGAATAGACATTTTTCCAAAGGAGACGTACAGATGGCCAACAGGCCCATGAAAAGATGCTCAACATCACTAGTTACCTTTTATTCACATGCAGAAAATCTCTGTCTGCCAGAAATTATCTCAGTTTCTATGCAGTAAAATCAGTTCCTATGTATCGGTCCTAGCAGGTGGTAGTTAATGGCATTTCCATTTGGAAAACATGGTAGTTTGGGTGTCTACTAATTTTGCAAAGATACCGTGAACATTTTGTAAAAAGTGATGGAAATTGTCCTCTGGTTTTGGAGGTAGTATGTATGGGTGACTGTCTTTTTACCTTTAGTGATGCAAATAATAAGGAATAAAAAGATCAGGAAGCTCCTTTCTGTGCAACTTCTTGGGTCCCAGCATCCTTTGTTCTTTATCTTTTTTTTTTTTTCGGTGTGGAAGATTTGCACTGAGCTAACATCTGTGCCATTCTGCCTCTATTTTGTATGTGGGATGCCGCCACAGCATGGGTGATGAGTGATGTAAGTCTGCACCCGGGATCCGAACCCGGGCTGCTGAAGTGGAGCACGAACTTAACCACAATGCCACTGGACCGGCCCTTGTTCTTCTTTATCTTGCTCAGGCACCTCCTTCGGACCTTTGGGGATGTGTCCTGCTGTCAATGCCCACCTCACCTTGTGTGTACATTCAGAGACTCTGTCTTCCCTCCTGAGAAGTTAGCTGTGATTAGAAAGCAGCACATCTCAGACCTAGAGGACAAAGCAGTAGGAGTTGAGGAGGCACGAGGATGTGTGGGAACCCGGGTTTCTTCCTCCCAGTTTGACCTGCCTGGCATTCACAGGGATGCCCGGCAGAGCCTCCCACCGCAGCCTGCATTTCCTGCGGTGGCATTCCACTGCGTTTGATGGGCGGGGAGTGTTGATGGTGGGTGGGAGATGACGACCAACTTTCCGTAGTTTGGGAATCTCTATCTTTATTCATCTTATGTCTATTATTTTACTATTAAGTGGTCTTTGTAATTTCAAAACCGGGTGAGAATCTGACATTCGTAGTCTGAGGACTAAGACTTAAGTACAGAAATAGTGGGGACCTACTCCTTGTGTTTCCTCCTTAGTTATGCTGTTGGATGCTTAGACCTCGAGGCTGACTTGAAAGGCCTCTTGGTGTGTCACCTTGATCACCACGTGGACGAGTCATCTCATACTCCTCTAGTTCTGAGCGACATAAAAAGGAACTGCTCCTGTCTGAGAAAACGTCTCTATTGCCTTTTCTCATTGAAAAACATAATGCATGCCCATTGTAAAGAATTAAAACAGGACGGAAATCCGTTAAAGAGAGAAAGAAAATCCCCAGGCCTGCTCCTCCTCGGGGCTAGCCCCTGCTATCAGATTAGTTGGCTATAATTCCAGATAACCTTCTTTGCACTTGTTTATATGCTAACTAATTTACCTAGTGTAGGACAGGAGCTCAGATGACATGATCTCTCGCCTAGCTTTTCTGCTCAGTGTATTGTACGCCATCTATCTTGAGACCTCCCGTGCACAGCCGAATCTTGTTCAGGGTGTAGTGGGGCAAAGTCTGCACCTGTGCATGCGTACCGGTACAGCAGTGTCTGTTCTGTGTCAGTTTGAGTTGGTCAGGCATAGAGGCAGGTGCAGTGAGCTTACCTTGCCAGGGGACAGAGATAAGAGGTGAGTGGTACTTCAAGCAGGTGGCACCGAGAGGGCCTGTGTATGCACGGGACTGGGGGAGCACCAAGCCCAGGGAACAAAGGACACCAGCAAGGTGGGATCTCTCCTTCCCGAGGATGCTTCATGAGGAGTGGACCGAGGTGGCTTCTGTCATAGACGCCGTGCGGCATTGTTAGGCCGAGGTGCTGGTGATGTTTGTGACCATCGCCAGCCTCTCTGTTGTGGACCTCATGTCTTAATCCCTTTCTGTGTAACCACTGGCAATTCTTTTGTGCTGAGAACAGAGGAGGGCCAAGACGATGCGTGCCTGGGGGCGTGCCAGGACAGGGAATGAATGTGGTGATGGGCCTTGCCCTGTCCAGTGGGGAGGGGGTTTGCATGCTTGTCTTATTTTCTAGTTTTTAATCCCCAACATCAGTGACAGAGGGGGACCCAGGACTCAGTGCAGTCCTGGAGAGCCCAGTGGACCTTCCAGGATGATGACGGAGGCAGGCCTTCAGCTTCTGCACTTTGCTGTCTGCATCGTACTCTCTCGGACATGAGGCCAGGACCACGCCCATGAAAGGAGAGATGGACTCCTGTTTGTCAGCCGGCTCAACAGCCCTGCTCCCAGGACTGTGATTAGATTTCTTGGGCATTACAAGCTGATGGGCAGTATTTATTCTAATCCTATAATGCCGCCACAAAATTGGTAGTGGCACCATGAAATCACTGCCCATTTCCTGTGCATGGCCTGCAGACTTATTTGTGGTGGGGGGGGGGGGGGAACGTTTGTGCTAACTCTCAAGATGAGCTCTGTTGCCATCCTATAAAAAGCAGTATCCCAACTTGTTTTTAGTTTTGATTTGCCTTGTCAACACTAAGTCGTGGGTTATTGTAGCCAAAGGGCATCATGAGGCCATGTCAAGGATCTAGGGTCTCTGAAACCTCCCTTTTGGTCAGCACGGGCCCGTTAAAGAGAGAAGCTGGGATGGCCCCCAAGTAGCTGGCTGTGGGTCTGCCTGGAAGGGCATTCCTAGAAGAGAAGGTTCTAGGATGTGAGAGCCAGAAGGGACCACATTTAGATGAAGGGCTCGGGGCCCACAGAGACCAATTGACTTGCCGAAAGGTGCCCAGGTGCTCCTTGGAGAGCGCAGATCTGAACCAAGCGTTCCCACGTCCAGCTGGGGCAGTGCTGGTTTGCTCGTAGCTGTCTCTATTTCCCACAGTTAGTCGTCGCGAGCCGCCCTCAGGAGAGGTTGACCACGGCAGTGCCCACCTGCCCCTGGACTCCCTGCAATCCTGGTGAGCTGATGTTTCTGTCGGGATGGACACGCGATGGGGGCAGACACAGAGTGTCCTCTCTGTGCCTTTTGCCCCTGCTGTTGGGCAAGAGTGACCTTAGACCCTGTGGACTATACTGCCTCCAGCTCCTCCAGCCAACGTCTTGGTCGTTTGTTTTGGCTGAAATTCAGGGGCCACAGGGAGAGGGTTAATTCTGACTGCTCCTTCTGTAGTCATCTTCTGGATTCCTTGTCCTCTGTCATCGAGCTCTCTCTTATTCTACACATTAATGGCACCATGAATTAAAAAATATTACTGACTGTTTACAATTCTTGATGGAATTAAAACTGTCAGGCCCAATTATATCCAGCACGGGACTGACAGAGATTCCGCATGTCAACTGTAGGTATCTAAGCTTTCTTTCCGGTTTTCTTCAGTGTTTACTTTAACCAGGGAAAATGTTCTTGTTTGTTTCAGCGTTGTCTTAACTTCCACAAATAAAGTGATTGTTGCCTACGTACCAGCATCTCAGCTGCAGACTAGAAATTACCGGTTTTTTTTTTTTTGGAGGAGGGTTAGCCCTGAGCTAATATCTGCCGCCAATCCTCTTCTTTTTTTACTGAGGAAGACCGGCCCTGAGCTAACATCTGTACCCATCCTCCTCCACTTTATATGTGGGATGCTGCCACAGCATGGCTTGATAAGCAGTGCACGGGTCTGCGCTCGGGATCTGAACTGGTGAACCCAGGGCCGCTGAAGTGGAGCACATGAACTTAACCACTATGCCACTGGGATGGCCCTGAGAAATTACCTTTTAATGTATGTGTCCCCTCAGACTTCAATAGGAAGAACAGCTGTCTACTTTTACAACTCAGAATAATGGCTGTGGATTTAACCTACCAATTTTGTTTTCTCTGGCAATTTCTGACTCACACCTTTTCATAAAAATGTCCTTAGTTCAATATTTTCATTTTCAAGGACTCTGTAATTTCATTTTAAGTCTTAAAATGTTTTAAAGAATCCTTGAAGTCTGTTTACAATTTTCAGTCCTATAAAATGTGGGATTCTGACTTTGGTCTAAGATGACAAAGTTCTTCTGCTTCTTAGAAGTGCGAGGAGTGGGGTTGGCCCCATGGCCACATGGTTAAGTTCCCTCGCTTTGCTTTGGTGGCCTGGGGTTCATCGGTTTGGGTCCTGGGCCTAGAGCTACGTACCAGTCGTCAAGCCGTGCTGCGGTAGCACCCCACATAGAAGAACTGGAATGACTTAGTACTAGGAGCTGCGGCTAAGTACTGGGGCTTTGGGGAGGGGGAAGAGGAAGCTTGGCAAGATGTCAGTTCAGGGCCAATCTTCCTCACCAAAAAAAAAGTGGGGGGGCCAGGAGCCACTGGCAGGAGACTGTGTCTCCTTGGCCATGACAGCTGGCATTTTATTGGTGGGGCCATGGCTCAGTATGTTCCTAGGGTCGTTGTCTCAGGGGCACTTCATTATAGCAGCCCTGTGCAGTAGGTGGCAATATTGTTTCGTAATTATTAATCACACCAGCCATAATTTTAGAGTTCTTGTTAACCTTCCCACTTTATAGAAGCTGCCACCCAAGGCTCAGCCATGAATCCCCGTGAAGTACAGGTTGAGTGCCCACTCCGTGTTAAGCCCTGTGGTGGATCTTGAACCAGCTTCCTGCTAGCAGCCCTCTGGAGAGGAGAGAGAAGCAGGAGGGAGGCCTGTCCCCTTGGCTGGTCTGTGGGTCAGTGGAAGTTGGTAGTGGCCTGGACCACTGTGGGCATCTGATGAGCCCTGACCCCTGCTTCTGTGGGCAGGAAAGATAGAGACGACTGTGGTTAGGCAAGACATTCCAAGACTGCACGCTCAGACCCGGGCCCTCCTGGCCGCCACATCTTTCCCAGCTTTGGTTGGGGCTGTGGGGGGGCGGGCGTCAGGTTTTCCTGCTGGGATGTGGGAACAAGAATAGGCTGAGTCAGGCTGGTTTGGGGCCAGGGTCTTGGGGGGCCTCTGGCAGACTTGAGCAATGGCTTTGATTTGGGGGTGCCTTGGTGTAGAAAGTTGAAATATAAAATCAGGTTTTGGGGGACATGGGTCAGTTTAGCAGGGAAATTGGGGCTGACTTCTCATAACATTGTAGCTTGTGACTCTCATATATAAAGTTGAATGTACTTTTTTTTCCCCCAAGAAGTTTCATGACCCCTTTGAATTCCCTCTGGATACATGGGATCCCCAAACCCTTGATTAAATCTTTCCCTCTTTCTACCCTGGAGCATTTTGTGGCCCAGATTTACTCGTTGGAGCCATGAAGCACCCTCCAAAAAGTGAATGAACCACCACATCCAGATTGCATTCTGCCACCAGAAGGGTTGACATAATTCAAAACCCAAATTCGCAAATGGTTTCTTTGTTTTTGATGGTGCTTTCATCACGAGGCAGGTACGCCTTTCTCCGTGGACTTTGGTTAGCAGATGAGGCGTTGTGAGGACTGCGTTTCTTCCAGCATCTTGCAGTGAAGGTGTCTAAACTCACTCCCAAGCTCTTGAGGTTTGGGAGTTAAAACTGGAAGTGAGACCCCCAGTGAAATGAGGAAAGAGCCAGGTGTGATGCTTTGCAGCAGAAAGTGTTCGGAGGCCTGCCTGTGGGTGGTCCTTCCAGGGACTCCGGTGTTGAGAGGGGCCCTGATTTGAGCTTGGAGACAGACCTGTTATCTGTGAAGATGCTCGTGTTCTGGTCCACAAGAGCTAGGACCGTGGGGTTATCCTGCTTGGGGAGCCAAAGCCTGCCCTGGAAAGCTGTTTACACCAAAGCCCATTATCACCCAGGTTTTATAACAACGAAACTACAACCAGACGGAATCAGGTCACAGGTTTGAGGATTATTGAGTTATTTATGAATAAAATGTTCTGAAGCAGCATCAGCTAATGGAATGCATGTCCTTCTGAAAGAAAGGGAACGTGAAACCGTCAGAGCTGCCTGAAGTCGGAGGCTCCCCTGCCCCCGTTGAGGCTGTAGGGAGGCATCTATTTTCATATTTGAAGAAGGAAAGGAAAATTTTCTTCCTCGCCATTCTCATGCTCAAATCCTCACACCCTTGACTGTCCATATCCTCAGACATGAATCTTTTAAGCTGTTCTTTACACACTCAGCACAACACTGGTGTCCTCAGAGAGTTCTGGAATAAGGTGCATATGAAGCATTTAGGAACACTGTCTAGGAAAATGTCAGGAAAGGGAATCATCCATCCTCTGAGAAGTTTAAAGCTTGCAAATCCGCTGGGCTCATCTGGGCTAGCAGCTTTGCCTTGGGGGTTCCTTAGAGGAGAAGAGAAAAGACCCAGTTAAATGCTGGTAGTGTTGTGAAGGATTCTGAGTCGCATCATGGCCCAGGGGAAAGATGTTTGGGGTTGCAGGCCTTAGCTTGGCCGTGTCTGTGGTGGTGGGATTGGGGGCATCTTGGTGGTCTGGCATGTGTCATCCTGCACTGGGAGGGCCAATTTCAGGAGGTATGCTATGAGGGCACGTGAAGTGGGAAATTCTTGTATGTGCATCTCGGAGGCCACTGAAAAGCAACCTGAACTTCCAGGGAAGCTGAAAACGAATCTGATAGCCCCAAGGTTTGTGCTTTATTCCATTTACTACAGAGGTTCAAAGATTTTCCAATAAGAAATTAAATTATAGCATGGAAAACTGTGCCAGGAAGCCTCTGTTAAGCCCTCCATTTGAGAGTCATCACTGTATTATGCATCAGCCGGTTTGCAATGCGGCTCTTCCCTGCCACACTGAAATGGATTTCTTTATTTTATTAGGGACCTGCATTTCCTTCCTCAGCACAGAAACGCTGCTGCCACGGGAGCCGCAGTATCTGCCAATGCTCCTGTTCTCAGCGCATGTGCTTGCTTTTTCCCATTGCTCTTCCCCTTGAGGTTTTGGGATTATGAATGCTTTAAAAATAAATGCTCCTTCACTTTTCTGTTGCTAAAAAGAATATTTAAAAAAAAAAATCTTTGTGAAATTTAAGGTTTCAAGTAAATGTCCCCATCTCTGAGATAATGTGTTTTTAAAAATTTCACCTGCAATGTCAGGTTCCTTTTTTTTTTTAACCCTTGTGTATAATTTCATGAGGTTTGTCTGGAACCTGTATCTGTGGTCAGCGGAGCCAAACGGGATTGAGGGGGAAGGAGAGACCATCAAGTTGTTCTAATTGTGGCCACAGGCTGTGCTTTGGGTTGATAATTTGGAAGAAGAAATAAGAGTCCACAGCTCTGCTGGGGGGCGAGCCCATGCCCCAAAGGATGGCTGGTTTAATATACTAAGATGAGGTGCCGGCTCCCTTGTCTGATGAAGAAAGCTGAGGGGCTTTTCGCCCAAGGCTGCACAGTGTCGGCTGTGGACATGGAGGCCTGATGGAGACTGAGCTGGCCCTCCCTCGTCCTTAGACAGCCAGGTTCTCATGACCGTGAGGGTGGGTGGGGATCCAGGAGGTGGGGTGTCACCATCTCAGTTCAAGTCCATTGAGAGGTCTCCTGCTCCGTTCCTTCAATTCTCTTGTTTTCCGCTAAGATAGAAAGAATGGAGGTATTTTATGGATTATTTTAGGACTCTGCAGAATTTCTGGGATGTGTTAGTTATCATGCCACATGGATACATTTTTCTTTATGCATTCTCATGCTGTAGGGTCAACCACATGAAATGGCCATTATTCGACCACTTTTGACCTACCAGATGGCAATTCCGTGTGGTTCAACGTAATATAAATTGTCCTGGGGTTGAGATTAACAATACCTTTCAGCTGGTTTTACTCACTCGGTTGCTTAGAAGTTCGAGAGCTGATCACTGTGGTTTGATTTCTTGATCAGGGCTTTTCGGGCCACATATTATTTCAGGCTCACCTGTGGCCCCAACACAGGCAGTGAACTCAGTGTGTGTCCACCCAGTGGCCACAGCACCCAGGAAACGGGTACCAGAAGCCGTGCTCTTTAATCACACCCCCAAAGGCGGCAGGGCCTCCACGTGGGTAGTTAGCCCTTTGCTGGGCGAGGGGCCCCATCATTTCCCTGAGTAGGAGGGACCCAGTTCCATTTCAATTTCACCTGTGCAGAAACTGAGTGTCAGACTCGGAAGGTTTCCGAGGCCGCCATCAACCGTGGCTCCTCTGGTTCTCCCTCTGCTGTGGGGCACTGGACGTTGGGACGGGCAGGGCCAGGTGGGAGACGCCAGGCTCCCGTCATCCACGGTCTAAACTCATGATGTTGGCGTTTTACATTTGCAACATCTGCTGAGCAAATTTTGAAAAGCCGAAGGAGTCAGGGTAAAGAAATCCTTTGGGGAGCTGGTTAGAAATGCAGATGCTGAAGTTCTGCCAGGATGATGCTCACCTGTCACCAGTTTCTCCAAGAGTCTCAGGTGAGTCTGAGGCAAGGGGGGCTGCTGGGAGCTCGGAGGCATTCTGCAGGTAAAGAGAGAGAGATTTAGAATCTGCTGTCGCTGGGGTGGCCTCCTGCAGGTGGCCCACCCTCTCCAGCTGCTCCCTCGGTGGGAACCTTACCCACAGGCTGGTGTGGTGTTTAAGGAGCCTGGGACACAGCAGGCCCTCAGGTGATGGTCATCGCTACCACCAAGTTCAGTCGTAAAACTCAAGGGAGACGCTGTATTCTGTCCTCCACGTGCTCCCTTCCATGTGTACAGGGTTGTCATTGCTCGTCACATAGACGATGTGAGGTCACATGTAACGTGGGAAGTTTTCCTTCTCAGTTTTGTTTTTAATTACTGATATCATTTGTCTCCAAACCAAATTAATGGTGATAGAAAAATTGCATTATTTGCCTGTATTGCAAAGAGATTTGATCGCATTTTCTAAAGAAGACTTTCGCTTTTACTCATTGTTATTTCTATGCTCCTGAAAAGTCTTTCACGCTCTTGTTTAGGCAGAAGGGTATCAGTGTCCATGGGAGGGGCAGGGCGGGGCCGGAGGACCAGGAGAAAATAAAACACATCCCTTTTTATTGCAATTTCAGTCCCCTCCACCAGATATGCTAGTAAATTGTCCTTAACAACGAATCTGTTTAATTGAAATGCACTGTTATGCCAGTCCTATGCTTATTCTTATGGTAATACACGTTTTCAGCATGAAGTGAAGGAGGAGGAAGTCTGTCTACAGCTTTGATGCTCTTCTGACGGTCAGGGCGTGACTGCTTGGTGCGGGCGCAGCGGAAATGGGACATACCAAGGGGTAGTTTCACTGGCAGATCTTTTTAGCCCCCGAGTTTCTGGTTGTTGCTGGAACCAAAAGGTCGACGTCTGCAGCCGTCTTCATGCTCTCCAACTAAATAAACTCTGAGATATGGGAAGAAAATGCTGAAGGACAGGATAAAATTTTTCAGCTCCTTTGCGAAATCCTATGAGTTTCAAGACCTGAGTTTGTGGCTTTCGATACGTTAAGTCAAGTAAAGAGAGTGGAAGGAGTTGGTGCTGTAATAATACAAAATAACACCATGGCACACAGGGAAAACAGTGGCTATCTAATGATAGAATTACTATGATTCCATCTGTTTGCTGGAGCATTTCTTCACCTGCCTTCCTGGTGTTAGGAATTAGGTGATTAATCTGTGACCCCCGATGGGCAGCAAAGAGCTAATTAAGAAGCTGGGAATGAGCCGTGTGCTGCCACCCACCCACCCACTCCTCGCTGTGCGTCTGCCCTTTGGTCTGAGGGGGTTTCTCAAAAAAGGAAAAGTTCTGGCTTTCAAATTGCGGCACATATTTTGTGTGTCGTATAACGAGGACCTTCAATTTCCTGGTTAAATTCGTGGTTCTGCGTCTGAATATTTTTGAAAACAGACCTGGAGCTGAGTCCCTCAATTCGTGTTATTAGCAAGCGGAGAATGAAGGGAATTTTACTCAGGATGAATTTTCAGAAATTCCTGGGCAAAGGGAAACCAACAGTTCTCCTGGGAGTGAAAATAAACAACTGGATAGCTTTGTTCTGGGTTGTTTTTCTCGTTTTATTCTGCAACTCCCTGCTCTGGATGGTCTTAGGTCTGTTCTCTCATCCGTCAGCCTCAGTGGGTGTTTGCATTCCTTGGGCTCTGGAGTCTTGTCCTTGTCACTGAGAGGTAGCCATTGTAGGGCCGGAGGTGGCCCTAGAAGGGAAGGCTTAGGAACGACAGCCTGGCAGCCACTTTGCTTTTCTTTACGGTTCGGAAAGCAGCTCGTACGCTGCGGAGAGGCGCTTTTCTCTGAAGTAAGCCTTGAGTCCTTTGTAGCAGGATCTCTTCTAAAAGAACAGGAAAGGGGCTTCGGGATGTCGGGGGGCGAGCGGATAAGACGTCTTCCTGAGACCCGTCCAGGAGTCCAGTCTTGGCCTGTCCTCTGGAGAGGGTTCAGTCTGTTCGAGCCGAGTGCATCGATTGTGATGTGATGCAGGGTGCGGTCAGGGACCCCGAGGCAGGCGGGGGGCGGAGCCAGGAGAGCAGAGCAGCTCCAGGGTCGAGGCTCCTTTCGCTGATGCTTGGAGGGGTTTATTGACGTGTCCGTCTTGGCTGAGCCAGTCTCGAGGAAGGCTGTCCTCTTGCTCATGCCCTGCACAGCAGCAGACCCAGCTCGGCCAGCCCCGCTCCTCAGGAGGAGGACCCCAAACTGACACAGGTGCAGGGGGCTTTTGGCCTCCCCACATCTGTCTGAGGTTGGACAAGAAGTGGGGGGTGGAAACAGCAGCAGAGGGGGAGGAGGGAGGGCTCCTTGTATGAGAGGGGAGCTGGCCGAATGATTGCAAAGGGGTTTTCTTCCTGCTGTCGGTCCTTCCCCCTGTTTCAAAGGCAGCGCTTCTTCACATTTCCTAAAAAAATCTCGGAGTCACTCCCGGCACGCAGGAGGAAGAGCGGGAGTCGGTGGGGGTGAAATCCTTCTGGCCCTCGTGAAGGTGCGTCCTGTCAGGTGCCCCAGTGAGACCCCTCGGTTAAGGCAGCTGTGGGGGTGAAGGCTGATGGCAGTTAGCAGGAGCCCAGCCCTTGGCCGAGCCCACAGTCCCTTTCCTGTGTCCTCCTCCGCCAGGCAGGGCCAGAAACTGCCTTAAACCCCAAAGCTGCTCTCTAGCGATGTTGTCGCCATGTATGTGGCATGTGTGCAAATGTGTTTATTACTCAGTAACCCGTTTAGTCAAGAGTGTTAGAGACCAAGGCTGGAATAAATGGTGGTGGTGTGTGTGTGTGTTAGTGTCTTGGTGCCCTTACCCGACTGGGAACAGTGGAGGCCAGCCAACTGGACTCTCCTCACTGCCGGGTGAGGTCGGGCACAGCGCCCACTCACTCTTATTTAATTGTATATTCAAAAAGACTAGTAAGATTCAGGAAAGTTGATTGTAAAAAAATACAGCGAAGCAAAACAAACAAAAAAACGGATCAAGATGCCGTAAATTGGTGACCCAGACTTTTTGAATTTCACTTTTTCTTGTTGGTCGTCATTAATTGGCCGAACCCCGAGCATCTTTGCCTTTGAAAGTGTAGTTCTGGCAGCCTCCTCGCTCTGCATCGCGCCAGTGGGTGTTGGTGTGGTTGCAAAGCATTTTCACATTCTGAGGGTCATTGGACTTTATCTTAATATAGGGGTAAGTTAGGAAGGCCTTCTCCTGGCATCCACATTGAGTTATTTAGAATTCCTTTTCTTAAGAACGAAAATAATAATATGCCTTGAGTATGACCTGGGGACCTGGACCAGTTTCACAGGGAGCATGTGGTGTGTTTTCCTTCAACTTCAGATATTTGGCCATCCACTCAGAATAACTCGGGCTGAGAAGTTCTGCTGAACTGGTAACATTTCCCCCAGTCTTCAGTAACTTTGGTTTTCTGCCTCCCTGTGTCACCGCCCACTGTGTCCTCCGGCCCCTGTCCCTGTGAATCTGTTTTGACTGTCACCTGCAGGGCCCCATTCTTTCTCTGACCACCTTCAGATTCCTGCTCCAAAGAAGCGAATTATTTGGATTTTCTGCTCCTTATAAAAGATCCCTGTTGCTTCATGTTGCCTAATCTGGGAGTTCTCTGGCATGTTATTCAAATTTAACCAATGAAATGTAATTGGAAGTGGTGCCATGTTAATGGCAAAAAATGATTAAATATCGTCAGTGTTGGAGATTACCCATGGCACCACCCTGGGCCCTGGTGACCCCCTGTGACGACAGCTGGAGGAGCTTCATTGTTATTGACAGGCCAGAAGAAGTGAGTCAGCGGGGACCGTCTGTGTTTTATTGTAAAATCAAATTCAGTAGCATTTAAGCCAGTGCATGGGAATGCGTTTTCTTAATATTATTCTACTCCAAGTGGGGGAGTTGAGTGGGGCTCACAGAATGGCTTCTGCTGACACGAGACACATCTGTCACTTTTGGTTCTAGCTGGTCCAGCAACCTACATGTGTGCACATACATGCACGCACACACACACTCTCCCAGATGTGTTCCTCTAGAGCATGTTTGTCCTTTGACGGTTGCTGCAGCATGGAACTTGAAACAGGGCGTTCAGCCTGGTCTGGCGCCCCGTCCCGCCCCTCCCCTGCTCACCCTGCGATGAGCTTCTCCAGGCGGAGACCGCACCTCATTCATCTGTGTAGCCCCATTTAGCATCGTGTCCGGCCCACAGAAAAGTCCTGATAGAGAAGTAGGATAAAGCAGTGCCCTGCCTTGTAAGACTTCTGCTGAGTCTTCGGTTATTTTTCGTATGGCCTCATCTGAGGCAGCATTCCGTTCTGACCGGGCAATGACGGAGGTGATGAGAGTTTTTGACATAAATGTTTTTTCATGGAAGATGAATTTTTTTTTGGCCCTCGAAGTCAACATTTTATTTTGTTAATCGAGTTGCCACGAACACAAATACATTCCATTCGAGTGAGGATGTATTTGTGAGTGAAAGGCCCCACGCGCACGGTTCCAGTGTTTATACAATCACGTGTGTTTGTTTAGCGGAGCCCGCCTAATTTATAATGAATATTTAATGTTGGTTGTGACAACCATGATCTTTTGTGGTGTGTGTTTAAGAATTAGCAGTGCATTCATGAATTGAGCTCATTTTAATTCCCCCTTTGTTTTACTACTAAGATTCATGTTAAAAACCATATTATTTAATTTTTTATTTGCCAGATAGTATGAAATTTGAAAGGTAGCAAAAAGGTAGCAATGAAAAGAAAGTCTTTTCACCCTTGTCCCTAAGCCACCTGGTTCCTGAACCGTAAATCAACAACGGTTAGGGTTTTCGTCCTCCCGGAACTGTCGTCAGCCTGGACGAGCTTCTGTGTGTGTCTGATACCTGTGCATGTGCACACAGACTCCTACCTCACCTACTACGCACTTCTGTACGTTGAAGCTTCACGTGCTTTATCGGCTACTTAGAATCCACTGCGTGGATGTATCCAATTTTGCTTAACCAGTGTTGGGTTTGTTACAAGTACAGCAACAGAGTGACTCCCTGGCACACTCTGGGTGCATGCATTTCATGTTGGAAGAATCACTGTCATTTACTCCCCTGTCTTCCCTAGACCATTGAGGTCACCCCCCAGGACCTATAAGGCCACATTCCCATTTTTCCTGAGAGAGCAGTTGGTGACAGAGAATAGTCTTTTGCAGGTTAATTAGTAACATTATTCACTAGTGACCACATTAGTTACCATTTGCTGAGCGTCTCAGGGGTCAGGCTGGGTGCTACCCCGTCCACATTTATCTGCTTACAGGTGATGTCTTACCCCTGGCATGTTACGGTGGTGGTTGGGCAGATGTTCGGGTGCACAGCGTGAAGTGTACCTGGTGTTTAGCCCCCGGAGTGCTCACCGCGGTGTGGGCAGAAGCGGCTCTTGATCTTCGCTTTTGTGAACATCTTTCCTTCTGAGCTCCTGCAGGTGCACCTCTGCCCACCTGCTCTGCCCGCTGGCAGGGCATTCGGGTCCCTAAAGTCCTACGTCTCTGATGTTGAACACCAGTCCCTTCCTGCTAAGCTTTTGAGGTTACTCGAGGCATCTTTATCAGCCTTCCATCTTCTCCAACTGCTTAAGGCCTCCCATCTCTTCCCAATCCATCCACCTGTCCTTTCCTTGAGTACCAGAGTGTTCCTCTGAGGGCCAACCCCTTCCTGGGCATCGACAGACCTCTGCCTCTGTCCTTGTCTGCTTGATTGCCCACCCCACTGTCCTCTCACTGTGGGTTGCGTTCGCCTCTCTTCCTCCAGACCCATTTCTTGTCCTTTCTACATGAGACCCCAGCGGAACTACACTGTTATGCCACTTGCTTCCATTCCCTCAACTATTTGGTTCAAATGTCATGTGTCTGAAACCAATGGCATTTCTTGACTTTTAGGCCTTTTGTTAGTCACTTTACTTTTTCTTGGGCATAACGTAGGATGATGAAATTTCTGAATTTGTGGAAAATATATAGAAAGTGAATTTTATTTGAAAGGGTAGTGGCTGGGGCGTCTGCCACACTCTTTACCAGCTCACTACGTCTGTCCTAAGTACATAATGTGAGTGGTGCTGTGGGGTCTCACTGATAAGCGATGGCAAATGGACGGCATGGGAAATCAAGGCATTTGGGTCATCTGTATCTGGTGGGTCCACCTTGACCTGCATACATGGGGGTGAGAGGCAGAGATGGGCAGCCAGGGGAGGCCCCCTGGTGTGCTGGCCAGGGTGAGGCTGGGTCTACAGACGGCCCCACGGTGCCTGGGACCCCTCGTCTTGCTGTCATCTCCTGAAGTGTCCTGACTGGATCTTCAGTGTCTGATATGTTTGTGAGGATCAAAACTCCAGCACAAAGTCGTCTTCGAAACTGTAGAATGTTGTCATAGTGTGAACATTTGGATTTTCAAAATCCAGTCGTCATCTGCCATAGTAACTTTGTTGGTAGGATTTCAGACAAGTGAGTATTTTAGTGAAAAACCAAAACACCGGGAGTTGAGTGACTGGCTGTAAGGTCAGTTCTGGGACGTGTGCCCTCAGAGGGGTCTTCACACGCCCCTGGGATGGGGTGGGGCCTGTGGGGCTGGGGCAGGAGCGGTGTGAGATGGGGAAAAAGTAGAGTTACAGGGGCCCCTTGGAGTCGTTGGATGGAGTGTGCATTATGGTTTAGGGGACAGGACACCGAATTGGAACAGCCCTGTGGACTTTGGGAAATCCCAGCTTCTCTGGGGTGGAAGCAGCGTCAGGAGGTTGGTCTGCACCGTCTTCAGTCCTTCTGGCTTGAGAAATGGCACGTTGGAGGCATTTTGACCTTGCACTTAAGTGAGTCATGACATCTAACTTTGCTTTGCCCTCCTGTTTTACAGATGCCTTTGTGAATAGCCAGGAATGGACGCTAAGTCGATCTGTGCCGGAGCTCAAAGTGGTGAGTGGTTCCACTGGCCTTGGTAGATGTCATTCTTCACCTGCAGGGGTAGAAGGGGGGGCCTCAGTAAGAGGCAGGATGTGACCTGTGAGCACCCACAAACCTGTGTCCCGAGGGGCCTGCTCGTCTCCTGGGGCCTAGACGTGGGGCTCGCCTCTGAGCGCATCCCTGGGAGGGTCCAGGTGTAGCTGACAGTGTGGGGCTGGAGCCCTGAGTGTGCCTCCCATGGCCGGGACGGACGACTAGCCAGGGTGGCCTTGTGTGCACAAGGCAGGATCCGTTTATCTTCTTATTTCCAAATGTCTGTCTGTGTGTGTGTGTCTCTCTCTCTCTCTCTCTCTCTCTCTCACACACACACACACACGCAACCATGCCTTCATTAATCCTTTATAGCATGTCACGGAAGGTTTCTGTAATGAGCCATCAAGCTTTGGAATTTGTCATTAAAAAACGTGACTATTGGGGGCTGGCCCCGTGGCCGAGTGGTTAAGTTTGTGCGCTCCGCTGCAGGCGGCCCAGTGTTTCGTTGGTTTGAATCCTGGGCGCGGACATGGCACTGCTCATCAAACCACACTGAGGCAGCATCCCACATGCCACAACTAGAAGGACCCACAACGAAGAATATACAACTATGTACCGGGGGGCTTTGGGGAGAAAAAGGAAAAAAATAAAATCTTTAAAAAAAAAAAAAAGTGACTATTGTATTACGAAGTAGTGGCATCAAATTAAAAGAAGAACTTTGTTTTTATTATAAATTTTATTATGAAGCACCATGAGATTATTTAAAGCTTTAAAATTGGCTTATAAAAAATTACTTGGGTCTGTTGCAGCCACACCTTGGAGCACCTCCCCACTGTGCCCCTACCTTAGGATGAAAGGAAGGGGCAGATAGAACTTTTGACAGTCATGTTCTTTGTTACGAAATAAGTGGCATTTGGGGGATGTGTCTGTGTTTGTATATTTACATGTATGTATGGGGGTGTATTTTTTTAAACTTCTCAAATGATGGACTTGGGCTTTAAAATGGAGACAGATAAGCTTTCCCGTTCAGCAAACTGCAGATGGAGTGTGGCTCGGGCGTGGGCCTGCTCCCTTTTCCCCGGTCCCTCTCTCTTCAACGTTTCTTTCCCCTGCGTATGCCCTTCTCCCAAGGTCCACATTTCTGTTGGTAGCTCCAGCCTGTCTGCCCCGTGGTCCCCAGAGGCCCTTGAACCACGTCTTCCCGTGGGCCCCAACCTCAGTGGTGCTTTGTGGGTGAGACGAGGCACCTGGGGCCGGGACAGAACCCTTCAGGTTTCTTGCCCCTGAGATGAGGAAATTGAGCGACAAGGAACGTGCAGATTTTTGAAGAAAGTGTATATCAGTTTTGTCACCAGCAAAAACACGTTTTTAAGCTTAAAAAATACAGGGCGTCTAGGAAGACACCTTGAAGTTGGGAGGCCTGGTCCCTGTGCCCTCCCATCGGTGTCTGACATGCCCGTCCCCACTGCCATCGCTGGATGTCGTCGGCTGGGCCCATCTCCTTCCTGTTTGGCCCTCATTCCTCCCTCCGGATCTCTGACCTCTCTCTGTGACGCCTGCCAGCGGGTTTCCTTCCTCTTGGGAGACAAAGGGTCCATCGGTCCCAGAGCCCTTTCAGAAGCCCGGGTTCCGCAAAGCTGGCCCCAAAACAGCCACCTCTTTCTGTCCTCGGTGTTTCGTAACCACTGTACCTGGCACCTGGTAATCCTGTTAGGACACCTGCGGGAAATACCTGTCCAACGGAGGCTGAGAAGTGGGCAGTGTGGTTCCCAGGAGTTTTCTAGGAAGATTTACCAGTTTCAGATGCACCCTCACCAGACAGTCCAAGGTCCATTTAGGTTCCGTGATTGGAGCAAAAGAACAGGAATCATGTTTGGACATTCACAGTGATAACTGTGCTCTTAAAGCACTTACTCTGCTCTGGGCATGCTGTGAAATGCCTTAGGTAATCATCTCATTCAGTCCTGAGAGCCAGCCGCCCCACGGGCTGGACCCTGTCATTATCCCCATCTCGCAGGTGAGGAAGCTGAGCCTCAGAGACGTGAAGAACTTGCCCAGGGAGACGCAGTTTGTAAGTGGCGGAGCGGGCTTTGAGCCCGGAGTTTCTGCTCCCACATCAGCACGGCTGGGAGAACTTGCTGCAACGATGGGAATGTTCTCTTTCTTTGCTGCCCACCGTGGTAGCCACTGGCCCCAGGTGGCCATTGAGCACTTGAAATATGGCTAGTGCATCTGAGGAACTGAATTTGAAATGTTTAATTAATTTACCTTGAACTAGCCTCAGGAGGCCAGTGGTCACCCTTTTGACAGTATGACACACTGCCTGGGATCACTGAGTATCGAACCCTCCCATTTAGACCCGATTTCAGTAGTCTGTGGAGGGTTCTCCCGGAGCCCACATGTTCAGACTGGCCCATAATTGCAGAAGCTCACTACCAAAAACTTGTTTTCTGCTGGTATTTCAAAAGCGTGTAATTTTCTGGAATTGATGCCCGGAGGTGTAGGGGGTGATTCCATTAAAAGGCAGTATGGATTTGTGTTCCTAAAACGTAAATCTTAAAGTTTGCTTGAATTTGCTGAAGGGGTTGACTCCATCCCACGGGTCAGGGAATGTGAATGAGCCTGCAGTTCTCTCGAAGGACATTCTTTGTGTCCTGCCCCCTGCCCTGTGTGTGGAGGGGGAAGACCCCAGCAGGTCAGCGGGCTCTGCTCTGCTCTGGGCCCCTCCTGCTGTGGAAGCAGCGGGCAGCTCGTCCTCATCGGCCTCCTCAGCAGATCCTGTCTGTGCTAAGGAGTTTTCAGCGTCTGCAGAAACGGCTCCTTTGTTTAGAGGCAGCCTCTGTGTGTCCACAGGGCTGCGATTGTTTCCCACTCTAGTACAGCCCCCCGAGACAGGTGGCCCCTTCAGTCAGCGCCCTCGGAACCCCTGACTCCATTTCACAAACACAACAATTAAATGACCTAATAGCAAGCCTCGAATGGGCTCTTTTATGTCATATTTTGCAATAAATCTTCCGGAATCTGTCAGAGAAAAAAAATTCAATGTTTGCTTTCTTTTCAAGAGTGGTAGTACCATGCCTCACGTTTTCGGAAATTGTGTGATGGCTGGATAATCAATGGCCGCGTTGCTTTTGGGGCTGCAATGGATCCAAACGCAGGTCACTTGAGATGTGTGATGGGCAGCGCACGCTTAATGCTTATCCCTGGGCGGAAAGAGTAAACGCAGCTTAGACATCCTGCCTGCGGAGGTGGGCATTAGTCGGCAGCTTGTCACATCTGATTTGTATGTTTTCACTGAATTCCCAGCTGGGATTTTTACAAAAGTTCTCGATTTCCTTTTTAGCCAACCACACCAGGTAAGTGGTAAAGATGTGGGACAACAGAGAAATAAATTTACAAAGACCCCCCCCACATTCTTTCTCTTCTTGTAATGTGACAGTGTCAAGCATGGCGCCCTGACAGTTCATGGCCATGCCCAGAGGACGCAGGGGGGCCAATGGTTAGGACCTGTCGGCCCTGAAACACGCGGTTCTGTAATTTTCAGAACACCTTTGCCCATGTTACCTCTTTCTGCCCACAATGCCTGTGGACCCAGAATGGACTGATTCCATTCTCTCCTGTGTACATCCGCTAGCAGCGTATGGATCCCGGTGGAGCTCTACGGCTTAGAAAGTGTTTTCATCTGTTATGTTATTTCCTCCTCACGGTCTGCTGTTGGTTTCAGCCAGCATTTCAAATTAAAATCCTGCCCATGGTGTGGGAGCATAAGGTCTATGAGGTGGCCATTCAGACCGAATAAAACACCTTCCCACTCCATCCCCGAGATTGACTGATTTGGTCCTTCTAAGGGGTAAGCTGATTCTTCGCAATCGTTGCCGTGTAAGAAGGAAGGAATATTGCCACGCATAGAAAGCACGGGCTGCTCCATGTGGGATTCTGAGCATTTTCCTCCTCAGAAAAGAGGAACTCGAATCTTAATTAAAAATTTAATTCTGCGGCATACTGTTTTGGATTTTCTCAGCACGAAGCTGACAAACAGCAGGTGCCCTGGAGCAAAAGAATAATTAATAGGTAGAAATTGTGAGATTATAGAGGCCCAAGGTAAAAAAGGAGACAGAAGTCGAGTCAGGAAGGGAAACAACTTTATTTAGGATCTGTCCACGTCGTCTGCCTTTGAGCCGTGGTAATAAAGCATCTCATTTATACTCATTAGCATGTGGTTCATTCATTTATTCAGCTGGTGTTGTTGGGTCTGCTTTGGGCTGGGGTCAAGGCTGGGGTACAGAGAAGCCAGCGACAAATGAGACACAGTCCCTGCCCTTAGGGAATTGTCGGCATTGGAGAGAGTCACACCCATGTAGTGAGATTGGTAAAATAAAGAGATAAGTCCACAAGCCAGCATGATGAGAAGGGCACTAAGGATGCCTTGAGGAGAGGCGTGGTTGTGGCTGAGGCTGTGGCATTCAGAAGACTTCTCAGAGGAGGCGACATCTGAACTGATTGCTGACCAACGAGTAGGAGTAGTGTTTTGGGCAGTGATTGATGGGGAAAGGTCTAGCTGTCTGGAGAGAGCAAGGCCTGTTAGGATGCGGTTTGGTAGCTGGAGTATGGAAGACAAGGCAAGGAGTGGGAAGCTGAGAGATGAAAGGGCTGTGACTGGGGAGAGGGGCAGGATGGGTTAAGGATTTTAGAAAGGTCAGATTTTAACGTATAGCCCACAATCTCATGCCAAATTTGTTCACTCCTGTGTTTGCTCTTCTAGTTGTTGGCATCATCATTCATTTATCCACCAACAAATCTCCCTCCGTCTCTTCTGTCCATCCATACATCATCCATCCATCCATCCATTCATTCATTCATCCTTCCGTCTATCCATCCATTCCTCCTTCCATTTATCCATCCATCCATCCATCTATCCATTCGTTCATCCATCCCTCCATCCATCCATCCCTCCATCCCTCTATCCATCCGTCCATCCTTCCATCTATCCATCATCCATCCATCCATCCATTCATCCATCCTTCCTTCCGTCCATCCATCCATCCTTCCATCCATCCATCCATCCATCCATCCATTCATCCATTCATTCATCCTTCCATCCATCCATCCATTCATCTTTCCATCCCTCCATCATCCATCCATCCATCCTTCCTTTCATCCCTCCCTCCCTCCCTCTATCCACCCATCCACCCATCCATCCACCCATCCATCCATCCATCCATCCATCCCTTCCTGCCTCCATCCCTCCATTCATCTCTCCATCCTTCCATCTCATATTTACTAGACACTTTGTTGGGGCTGAAAACTCTGATCAGTGTAGGGATTCAGACTTGGTGTCCTTGCCGGTATCCAGAGACGTAGTTTTTGGTCTTCAAGGAGGGACCTGAGTGTAGTGGATGATGGAGCCAAGAATGTCACCAGTGACAGTGCAAGGCCTTTTGGGTATGTGAAGGAGAAGCGGGGAGGCCGTCTAAAACTCTCATCAGGTGAAGAAGGGAGGGGTGCCCAGGTGGAAGGAAGAGTGCAGTGTTCATGCGGTAAGTTCACAGACCTGCCGCCGGGCCTCTGTGCCCACAGCGATGCTGTGTGTGAGGACTGGGAGGGAGGCCATTCGTTCTTTGTTCCTGCACATTTGGACTTTGGCCTGCAGGCACTGGGACTCTCCCTGGGGTTGTGAAATGAGGGAGTAACATTTTCACAGTGGTAATTTTAAAGAATGTGTTTGATATTCTCCAGGTGAAGAGGGGAAGCTCGCGGGAGGCAGTGAGCTCAAAGCTGCTCCCAAGATTCAGCGGACAACACAGCCTGTCCCGACGTGATTGTGAAGATGTGACTTCCAGCTGGGGGCGAGGGGAAGCGTCAGGGAGGGCTTTCCAGGTTTCTGGTTTGAGAGGCTGGGTGGGGATGTGGTCATGGAGGATGATGAGCAGGTTGGGGAGAGAATGGCAAGATTTGGATGTGCTGGGGTTTGGGTAGCAGTGTAGATGGTGTCCGGATGTGTACGAAGAACTTGTGTAGTCCTGGCGGGGTTGGGTAGGAACACCTGGCACTGGGGGGTGAAAGGGGGCTGGAGAATGAGTTTCTGTAATCAGCTTAGTGAGTGTAGGTACACTGTGGCCAGGCACACTCGGGGGTGTTAGGATCGAGGAGCTAGAAGAATCTAGGACAATCTAGGAGATCTAGGGAAGGGGCCCAGGTGAGCTGAGAGGGAATTCAAGGAGGAAGCCCGGGATAGAAAGTCGGAAGAAAGAGAATCTCATCTACAGCTTCTGGTGATGGCACTGGGTCAGGAGCCAGAGAAAGGCTAGTGGTTTTAGAAATGGAAGTCGTTGGTGACCTCAGGGGCAGCATCCTCGTAGCCGTAGGGTCAGAAGTTCAGATTGTTAGGGTGGAGGCAGGAGTGGGGCCCCGAGCTGATGGGGAGGAGCAGCCTTGAGGCCTGTCCCTGGTGGACAGCGGGAGGCGGGCTCTTCATAGGAGGGCCCCTCTGTCCAAGGGCAGGTCTGTTGTTTTGTTTTTCTTAAAGAATTGATCTGATCCTCCTCAAAGGCAGATAGGAAAGTTCTTGTGGGGGAGATTAAATACAGGAGGTTAAAAATTAGCATGTGGGACGAGGTTCTGGATCAGTAGCTTTGCAGAGAAGGTGGAGGGGGGTCGAGCTCCCCAGCACAGGGAAAGGGAAGGCTCCCTGAGGGGCCGGCCCTCCTCGAGTCCCGGGATCCCCGCTGCGTGGACAGGGAAGCTTTGTCTGAAGAAGGACCACACGGCCGCCATTGCCTGCAGATTACTGTGTTTTCCTCGTCCGTTTCAACCTGCTTGCTCTCCCTTGCTAGAGCAGTGGCCCTCACGGCCGTCTTTACCCAGTGCGACCATCTCTGCTACCTTGACATGGGACCCGCTCTGTCCTCTTCTCAGTCCTGCAGCGTGGCCCCCGTGTTGCTGGGATGCAGACTTGCTCTCCTCCTCGCTGCCTTGGTCCAAGCTTTGCCCCTCCAGTCTCTCCCCACACTTTTCCCTCCCTGAGTGGCTTTTCCACTAGTCTCACCCAGCTCTGAAATTCTACCCCGAAGTTGTGATGGAATACACCAGAATATCCCTCTTATCCTCGCATTGCTCGGTACTGCCATTGAGTCCCATTTCACATGGTGCCTTGTGAGTATGTGAAGGGTGCACAGTACATGTTGGTGGGCTGACTCACTGCATACTTGCCTGTTGTAACCACCGCTCAGGCTCAGGGCATCTGGAAGATACCATCACCAGTGGGTGTTCCACTGGCGCTGACCTGCCTGGAGAGCTGGCGAGGCTGATGAGAACGTCAGATGTTAATTGAAGGTGTTGGAATCCCCTTCACTCCAACAGACGGTTTAATGAGCCAAATTTTGGCCATCCAGCCAATGCTTGGCTGTGATTGTGTTTGGGGTTCCAGTGCCTTTTAACCTTTCTGTGTTTGCAGATTGCCAAATCGAGCCCTGTGATGATACTGATCGATCGTCTGTTGCTTTGTTCCAGGGAATTGTGGGTAACCTGGCCAGCGGCAAGTCGGCCCTGGTGCACCGGTACCTGACCGGCACGTACGTCCAGGAGGAGTCTCCAGAAGGTATGCTGTTGGGCAGGCAGTCTCCAGCTTCAGAGAGTTTAGTTTTTAAAATTTTTCTGTAGATATCCTAAATCATTACTTTGATGCATCACATGTCAAGAAAGTAATAAAATACTGAGCAGTAAAAATCTCCAGGTATATCATTCTGTAGTATTTTTAGCTAACTTTGGCGTTTGGAGCAATCGAGTAGAACCATGAAATGCTATTGAATTTATTTCCTGTCTAATGATTCTGTCTTTTTAAACGTTAATCCAGTGCTACTCCTTAAATATTGCTCAGATGTTTCTCTGATCTGGATATTGAGTGTATCCGTAATTTGTATAGACTGTTACTTAGTCACAGATACAAGCTTTTCAGATCCCACCACCATATGTTTGAGTATGTTTCTCCCCTTATATTGTATTCTGAACATTTAATAATCATTTTGCATGAGAATGAGATATTTCTTTTGCCATGAGGCATTTACGTCTTCAGTTAACATATCCATATTTTGTTTTTTGCTTTAAATACAATTATGACAGTAATGATCTGGAAGCCACTTAGCCCCCGTGTCCCTCTAATCAAGATAGAGTTCACACGCAGTTTTCTAAATTATATTTTCTCTCCATATAACCTTTTAAACTCCAACTCTGAGACACTGAATTTCTGGTTCCTTCTTTTTCTTACTGGCTGTTCCATTCTTTGCAGATATGGATGCAGGTAACTATACATTTTCTTCATGGCAGCGCTTGTCTTGTTTGCAGAGAGAGGAGAGGCACAACTTGTACTGTAGTCTTCCCTTCCCTCCTCGTTCTGTGTCTCATCCGATTTTGTTTCATTTTATCCTCTTTTTTTTAAGTTAAACATTTCACCCTGTTTTGTCCCTTAGATGTGTTTTTAGCAGTAGTCCTGAGTAGCTTCACATGTTTCCTGTAACACCTGTTCTAGTGTTTAACTCTTGTCCTGGAAACCATGTAACCATTCAGAAGGGTATGGAAGATGGAATTCTGTGGCTATCTTTGCTTGGGGCGCTGCCAATATTTTGCAGAATTTTGCAGTTGTTTCCTAAAAGCCTCAAGGTGGTCACATCCTTGAGGTAGTCACACTGGGGAGAGACCCACTTTTTTTATGATCCACACTGAGTTGACAATTTAGGAAGATTAGAAGTGAAGGCGAGTATGTGGGAATCAGAAAAAGCCTGACTATCCAATGAAGAATGTTTACAGGTGCTAGAAAGCTGCATGATTTAGAGAGAGGAAGGAAGGTGATCAAGTTAGAAGTCTTTCTCACTTCTTCTGGCCTCTGTTTTATTTGTTCCTTTGTGTCTGAGCGTGGATTGTAGCCACGGTCATTTTGATTCCACCTAGAGAGTCCTTTTGAGTTTTTTTTCTTGGGTTTTCTGCTGATTCCTGGGGGCTAGCTATTGTGGAGGTTGATGACAGCACCTGCAAAGGGGCTGGTTAAACTGGCCGCAAGTGAAATGATCATTGAGTAAATCTGTAAGCCCGTCCCTGGAACGCTCTGGATGTTAGCTGGGGGTCCTGGAGCCTCCGTGGTGTGGGCCCCTGGAGTGATGCTAATGCTCCAGCTTCTCTGGCATTTGGTTCAGTGTCTGGTGTGGCTAGAGTGACAGTCACTGGCTGTCTTGCTCACAGATGCCTTTCCCTTCCCCATGCAGTGCTATTTTGTCACTATTGTGGCTTTTTCTGTGTCCCCTTCGGGTGTTCACAGTTGGTTCCGTCAAATTTGGGTCTGAGTGTGATTTCTTTGCAAGGGGCTCTTGTATTTTGATTAGCATGAAGGCATTTCTCTTGAATGTTCATACTTCAAAAGTAAAAGTTGCACCCAGTGGGGGGACCTAAACTGTTATTTCTAATAGTCCCACTTCTTTAATTTTTCAAGGAACACATTTCATTCTGCTGAAATTTCATGGTATCACCTACGATTTTAAAAATACGTTATTTTAAAGGATAGAAAAGGATGCATGAGTACAGGAAAGGCCATCCCTCCACCTGCAAAGTGGAAATAGCTCGTCCCCTTGGAGGGGCCCGTGCCCAAGGCCTGGCCAGCGGGGAGGTGGTCCATGATCTTTTCCCATGCTCTTCAGAAGCTCACCTGGCCACCTGACCACCCATCGATGCACCTCAGGTCAAGGGGATTGTTCTCCAGGGGCTCTGAGAGCTTAGAGCAGCACCCCACCCAGGTGCACCCTAGGGGATGTGCCCCAGGGCCTCTGGGTGCTGAAGATTGTGAAGACAGATGCCACCTTGTAACTGGAAGCCCCTGAGCCCCGGCAAATCCGTTTCCCAGGGGCCGGCCCCCTGTGCCTGCCTGGGACTAGGCAGGTGGCCTCATCTTTGCCTCTCAGTGAGACCAGGGAGCTGACTCCCACTGACTGTCCACGGTCCACGTGGCGGCAAGAGGGAACCGTAACTGGTTGTTTCTGAAAGGAAATGAATGAGAAAGCCTTGACCTCTTGCTGTCTTGCACTGAAGTTCTTTATCACCATGAGTGAGCCTGTATCTGGAAAGTGATTTCAATTCTTGTCAAATGTGTTAACGTCAATTGATTACCTGTTCTCCCTTCATTGAGAAGCTTTGCATATGGAATGCTACTGGAGCTGAAATGTAGAGTATCATCTCCCAGGTTTATGGGGAGCATCAGGGTCATGGGAATCCTCTCCGGGGTGTGCAGGAGGTGGACGAAGCCAATTATAGCTCAGCCCCACTTGCGACCACTTCCGTAGACAAAGGGTCAGGTGAGACCACAGCTGGTGATGGGCATCATGGGCGCCAGGCTGAAAGGGTGGGGCTTTGAGCTAGCTGTGAGACGCTTCCATTTCTTGCTGTTATTACTACCTTCTAATTTATCTTCCTTTCCTCTTATAACTGCTAGTGGGATCAGTTGCCTTCCGGCCACACGTGGGCAGCAAGGTTAAATGAAAGGCATGTTGCTGCTGGTGTGGGTGTGTGATCTGCCTATCCACGCTGCTCATTGAAGCTCCCTGCTCTTCTCATGTCTGCACACGGTTGTTCTTTTGATTTAATTAATGTGTAAATATCCTTTAACATTACTCTGACCTGCGGTGGGCATCTTTAGATTGCTGGGCGGTTAAGGTGGTGAGGGCCTCCTGTTTTTGGAAGCGAGTCCTCTCCCGGAAGGAAGCTCTGGTGCAGGATGACCTCCAGACCTTCACCGGAGCGTACTTTCCATCAGATCGACTTTAGCAGGATCTCAGAGGATAACATCTGTTGTGTTTTAATTGTGTGATACATTTTGGTTCATATTTTATTCTTGTAGCAAAGAAAGCTGACTCACACGGTTTAGATAATTTTAAAGATGCCATTTAAATGAGGGATGGATTTAAAGATGGTGTGTGTTTTTTAATTAGTGAGTTAAGAATGCAGAAGTGGGTAACTCAGTAGGGAGCCTGTGATTCCATGAAAATAATCCAAAGAGTAAAATTTTTGTACAGGCAGATTGCCTTTTAATTGTGTGTGTGTGTGCGTGCGTGTGTGTGTGTGAGAGAGATCTATGTATTACTGAGGCTGAGGGCTGCCATGACAAATTACTACAAACTGGGTCGCTTAAAACAGCAGAAATTGGGCCAGACCAGTGGCGCAGCGGTTAAGTTCACACATTCCGCTTCTCAGCTGCCTGGGGTTCGCCGGTTCGGATCCCGGGTGCGGACATGGCACCGCTTGGCAAAAGCCGTGCTGTGGTAGGCGTCCCACGTATATGGGCAGCAGATGTTAGCTCAGGGCTAATCTTCCTCCAAAAAAAAAAAACCCAGCAGAAATTTATTCTCACATTCTTGAGGCCAGAAGTCCGAGACCAAGGTGCTGGCAGCGCTGGTTCCTTCTGGAGGCCCTGAGGGGCAATCTGGTCCATGCCTCTCCTTGCTGCTGGTGTACTGACAACTTCTGGCATTTCTTGGCTTTTAGATGCATCACTGTGACCTCTGCCTCTGTCGTCACATGGCCTTCTCCCTGTGTCTGTGTCTCTGTGTCCAGATTTCCCCTCTTGTCATGAGGACACCAGTCGCTGAATTTAGGGACCACTCTACTCCAGTATGACCTCATCTTAACTTGATCACATCTACACATCTACTTGTTTCCAAATAAGGTCACAGCGGGGATGTCGGGGTCAAAAACTTGAACATAAACCACTCCCCTGCCTTTTTTTTTTTTTTTTGGTGAAGAAGCTTGGCCCTTAGCTAACGTCTGTTGCCAATCTTCCTCTGTTTGCTTGAGGAGGATTGTCCCTGGGCTAACATCTGTGACAGTGTTTCTCCATTTTGTATGTGGGATGCCACCACAGCACAGCTTGATGAGCAGTGTGTAGGTCTGTGCCTGGGAGCCAAACCTTTGAACCCTGGGCCGCCAGAGTGGAGCGTGCAGACTTAACTGCTACGCCCTGGGCCAGCCTGTTGAATGTATCTTTTATGGGACAGAATTCAACCCACAACAGTATGTACATTAGACACATACGATGTTTAAACAGAAGCTGCATTTGGAACTGCTGAGGTTGCCCTGTTACGTCTTGGTGACAAGAGGAGCGGTTAGCTGCCCCAGACCTCCCTGACAATGCTCACTGCTAGTTTGTTCTAGAACTTCACAAAGATTGGATCAGCTTACGTGTGACCTTTACACCTCTGATGGGAATTTCACAGCTGTCATTCGCTTTGAATAAAGAGAATCAGATGAAAATTACCCCTTTACCGTTAGTGCCCTATTAATGGCTGCTAATTAGAATTGTGAATGATGTTCGGGCCTGTAATCTGAGTTTCCACCTCGTGTGTTTATCTGCTTAATATTCACTGTGCACCTCGCCTTCCCCACCACAGACCCCATGTGACCGCCAGTTTTTAACATTCTTGCTTCAAGATTTAAAAAAAGAAAGAAAAAGGAAGGAAGATCAGGCCATGCAGCGTGATCTGGGAATCTGATAGAAAGTATGGACCCACCCTGAGACGCTTTACTCAGAGGGGGAGATTGTGGGATCCCTGAGGTTTTTGAGCTTCAGAACAGAGTCATTGCTCCACGACCTTGTCTCCATGACATCTCTCTCTGTGTTAATCCTCCTTCATGCAGTGGGCCCTGCTTAGCTGTGCCGGGCAGCTTGTCTGGAAGGACCCTGGAGCCCAGTCAAGCCGAAACCTGGCAGCAGCCTTCATGGTGGTGTATCTGAGTTCAGGGGAGAGCGGCCACCAGCTCTCTAAGACTGTACTAAACCGTCTCGTGGACTGAATGGAAGATTATAAGGTCGGTAGAGACAAACTTCCAGATGCCATAGAGCTTCCTTCCTGTGGTTATAAAATTCACTGCTCTTAGCTAATTTTTTAAGGAACTACAGGCTGCTAAATGGGGTGAAAAGTGCCAGGATGAAGTCATGTTGTCTGAAATCCTTCTTTTGTTCCAAATCTGGAATAATTCCTCATCCAGATGTGAAAGCCATGAAAGGAGGGCAGGGGCCTGCCTGCCGCTGAGGCCCAGCAGTTGCCCGCCGGGGAGGGAGCAAGGGTCAGCGGCAACCAGACGAAGGACGTGAGCCGGGCATGACCTGGGAGCAGTTGACTCTCCTTCCCAGGTCCTCATGAGTTTAATTCATCGGGGACTCTCATTCCTTCAGTGCGTGAATCTCCAGCTTCTCGTAGACTCTTAACCAGCTCACATTTTGGGGAGAAAAGCTCTAAAGCTGTGGCAGCCCCGATTCTATCTAGACCAGCAGCTGGCAGCTTCCTGGCCAAGAGCCTGGTAATGGGGGACATGCCAGCGGAAAGGCTGCGATGGCACTGCCTCTCACCTCCCGGAGGATGATGCCTTCGTCTCTGTGCTCTCCCATTCTTCCTGGCGGTGACCACACAAGGGTGGCAGCAACCTGCAGCTTCCTCCAGCCAACTCCCCTCCCTCTCTCCCGAAAACAGAAAACGCTGACTTGTAACTAGGAAATTTGTCCCCGAGAGGGAGGGGAAGCAGCATCCTTCCCCAGTGGGAAGATAATGGGAGTTTCTCCCATATGAAGAGAAGAGTCTGCAACAGATAAGGGAGACAGAAGAAAGGGGAACATCCTGCTAATTAGGAAGCATTTTGGGAGAAAATGTTAGCTACTGAGAGTGACTATAACTACTAGCTAAGGAAGAGTTTACAATGTTACAGAAAATGGGTGAGATGATAAGGTAGGAAATTCATGCAACGCAAGACAGGAAATGAGATTTTCTGAGCGTAAGTAAGAGGAAATTCCGAATGTACGTCTGTTTTGTGGCTGGGTACCAGGGAAAGACACGGGGCTTGTCCCATCTCTTAAATCTCTCCCAGAGGAGCCTAGAAGCTTGTCTGTTTCG
Source organism: Equus asinus (assembly GCF_041296235.1). Classification (NCBI taxonomy): domain Eukaryota; kingdom Metazoa; phylum Chordata; class Mammalia; order Perissodactyla; family Equidae; genus Equus; species Equus asinus. The sequence continues at coordinate 5,940,348 of NC_091808.1, read as the reverse complement.
GTCATCTGGTTTACATCAGATATGCAGGCACCCTGGGAGATAATTGTGGGTTGGGTTCCAGACTATTGCAATAAAGCGAGTCACAAATTTTTGGTTTCCCAGTGCATATAAAAGTTATGTTTACACTATACTGTAGTCTATTAAGGTTGCATTACATTAAAAAAAAAAGTACATACCTTAATTAAAAAATACTTTATTGCTAAAAAATGCTAGTCACCATCGGAGCCTTCATCGAGTGGTAATCTTTTGGCCAGTAGAGGGTTTTGTCCAAAACACATCTGTGAAGCACAATAAAGCAGAGTGGGGTAGAATGAGATATGTATGGCTGTACAGAGTTGGGCAAAGACTTGGAGGGTTCCCAGGAAGAAACGAACTGGTTCCCATTCTGGTGGAAAGACTTATAATTGTGTAGCATCTTCTTTAATGATTGAGGCTTAAGAAATAGTGTGCAAGAGGGCTGGCCCTGTGGCCAAGTGGTTAAAGTTCTGCTCGCTCCACTTCAGTGGCCCAGGTTCGCAGGTTCGGATCTCAGGTGCAGACCTACTCCACTCATCAGCCATGCTGTGGAGGCATCCCACATACAAAGTAGAGGAAGATGGGCACCGATGGTAGCTCAGGGCCAGTCCTCCTCCCCAAAAGACACATGGTGTGGAAGGGTTGAATGATTTCAGGAATGGAGTGGGGCAAAGAAGAGAGGGAAGCAAGATGGTCCTGGGAGCTGGAGCGTCTTGCCAGGAGGCTGAGGAGAACCTGGGGTGCAGGAGCTTAGGGCTGGAGGGGCTGCCTCCCCCACACTGCTCCCTCAACCCCGTCTTGCCTAGGCTCTTGAAGGTCCCCAGGGAAAGTGGCTACACTACCTTCTAGAAACTCTGAGCCTCTGTATCAGGCCCTCTCTTGCCTGTGGCCATTGAAACTTGGGGTTCCCAGCCTGTCTCAGCGAGATACTCTGCTCTACTTTCCAGTTGTTGTCGGGACTGAGTAAGAGGGTGGATGTGTGTAGCAGACTCTGCTTCAGCCCCTGGCAAAGAGCGAGGGCTCAGCCAGCCACGCCTTTTAAATAGGATCCCTGCTCCTTTGCCCCTGCGTCTCCTTGCTCCACATGGTCGGCCAGCCCCTCGGCTGTTCTCAAAGTGTGGTTTCAGGTCCTGGTGTCCTGCTCACTCTGCCCAACCATGCTCCTTGATCAAGCCCAGGCCAGGCTACAATATGCGTGAGAGACCATCTTCCCTCATCAACCTGGTTACTCTGGCAGCTCTAAGGAAAGCTCAGGTCATCAAAAGTAGCGCCCCATAGTGTCAGGTACCTCAGACCTGACCATGCAATTCGGATACTAGAGAAATGAATAGAATTTAAAGTGGGCTGACCACCCCTCTCAGGTTTTTCTAGGCTGGGGCTGAGTTGTGAGGTCTCTCTCACACATGGGGGTGGGGCTGCTGTACGGACTTGCTGCAACATCAGGAGGGTCTCAGGTTGGACGCAGGCTCAGTGCACGGTGACACTTATGGTGAGCGAGTCAGCAGCCATCTTTGCCTTCTCATTCCCAGTGCTTTGAGTCCAGTTCTGCTCCCCCAAGTCTGAATGGGCCTGTGCTGTGGCCTTCCCCTGCCCATTTGTGGCTGCCGGTGTCACACGCTGGCGGAGAGTTCTAGTGGTCACTTCCTGTGGCAGTGAGGTCCTGCTGGCTGTAAGGTCACTGCAGCCCGGCTGGCCCTCTGTTTGTCTATCCATTCCCTTCGGGACTCTGCCTGGAATTGTTTCCCAACAGATGTCTCTCTCGTCAGGGCAGTAAATGTGTTCTCAAGGAGCATGTGTATCTTCAGTATTTTTTTTAAATGGATGTTTACTTAGTTTCTTAGAAACAAACCATGTAAACACCCAGCCTTATTTTCTGGGACACATGAAATGCGTTTAAGCTGTCAGCTCCAAAAACCCTTTCCAAATCAAATAAACTTAAAAAAATTTTGTCAGCTACCACTGCTAAACAGATGTTAGGGCTTATTTCTAAAACACGTTCTTGGGTGCTGTTTAATGTTCCGATGAAAAAAATATGTAAACGCTAATAAAATTTGAGTAGTTTTGAAATTTAGCCGTTTAAATTTTTCAGCATAATTTTACCATGTTACTTGCAACCAAGTGATAATGATTACATGGTAACTTTTAACGAGGATTATTTGTAAACCTTAAGATTACGAGCCTGCTAGTAGGTTGGTTTACTCGATAAAGTGGAAATTGATTCAGATACTCTATTTCAGATACTAACCCAGCCTTCAACCACAGAAATGTCGTTGACCGCTGTCACTGTCTTCATCTATGTAACGGTCCACTAACTCAATCCTCCTCACACAGCAGCCAGATTGAGCATCAGGTGATATTGTCTAAAACAGGTGAAGGATGCTAAAATTACTACCAGAACAACAAAGAAATAAACGAGAAGCGTGTTCTGCTTTATTTGAACAAGAAAAATAAAGCTGTAAAATTACGAGAAGGAGGTTGTCATGTTTTTGGCATTGACAAAATTGGCAGGACAAACTGTGTTTTTTAAGTTGGTTGTTTGGAACTCAGAACACATCGTCCCATATTGTTACAATTAATTCAACAAGAAACCCAGGGCCTACTGAGAGCTGGGCACTGGGCCTGTGCTCAGCGTGTGCGTTCCAGAGAGAAGAGCCTTCTGAACAAATAACTATGATTTGAGGTCATTATTTACACCTGGTCAAATGAGACTCTGTGAACGCTCAAAAAGGGACGTGCAGGCTTCTGGGTTCCCAAGGCAGCCCACAAATACTCATTTACGTCTTTGGACTCACAGATCCCCAAAGTAGTATAGCGTGTGCTGTTGACACAACTGTTGCTTTCCTTAAGAAACCTCATGACATCCCAAGTTGTTAAAAACCATTTTTTTTTAATAGGAAAAAGGAGACTCCAGTCTAGAAAGTTTTGCATTTGAAATTACAAATCATTTTCCCTAAAGAAATTTCAGTCCAGCCGTGTGTTTGAGAATTTTAAGTGCATGACTTTGTTGCACATTAGCAAATAGTCTTGGGTCTTTCAAAGTTAAACCGCTCTTGGGTGCCACTTTGGTCCATTGCCCCATCTACCCCTGTCTTCGCTCCTTGACTTTGCCATCTTGCTGGCAGCCGACCAGGCCACCACCTGCCTGGGCAGCTGCCTACTCTGATCTGCAGGCCACAGGGTCCACGTTCATTGTCTTAGTCCAGACTCTTGGTTGCAAGGGATCGGTGATCCACTCAAATGGGCCGAAGTAGAAAAGGGGGAGTTTATTAACTCGCGTACCTGGAGCAGCTAAGGGGATGATTACAGCTTTAGAAACACCCTCGTCTACTGACCCACGTGAGCTAGTGAGGAACCTGTCTCTCTCATCTCTTGCCCCTGTTGGGCTGTGTCCTCGGCTGGGTCTCCCCGTTTGGTGACCTCATGACCGCGTGGTCCTTAGTGCTCACAGGAGACGGGCAGCATGGATGATGGGGAGGAAGAGTTGAATGTTTTTCTCAATAGCTCCAGCAAAAGAGTCAGAGACTCCTCTGATGGGCATTGCTTGAGTCACCTACTGTCCCTATGTCATAACCAACAAGCGGATCTCTTCCCTAATCAGATCCGTTAAACCCGGGTTGCGTTGTGAGAACTTGCTGCCCTAGGAGAGGTGCTCAGAGCGCTATTTGAACTCACCACCCCAACGCTGCCCCTGTCAATGACTTTCACAGCCTCTGTCAGGCTGTGGACCTCTGGCTTTTTCAGGTGTTATTTTCTGTCTTCATCTTCAAGGGCAGAAAACTTAGTCTTTGGGATGTTAAGCATTATTTGGATCTCAAAGGATGAGCTCATAAAATAATTTTTCTGCATGTCTCTCCCCCGCAGTGTCTTTACTTGCCACTTTTTCTTCCCCCTCGATCAATTTTATTGGTTCCAGGAAAAGTGGGGAGGGTTGGGGAAGCTGCCCAAGCTGCATGGTCAAGGTGGGGAGGTTTCCATCCCACAGGAGGCCTGGGAGGTATTTGAATGTCTAGAACACACACTCCAGTCATGGCTGGTTGTGGATGGAGTTGCCAAAGTTGTCTGACGAAAACATTGCAGCCTTTTTTTTTTTTTTTGAGGAAGAGTAGCCCTGAGCTAACTGCTGCCGGTCCTCCTCTTTGTGCTGAGGAAGACTGGCCCTGACCTAACATCCATGCCCATCTTCCTCTGCTTTATACATGGGATGCCTACCACAGCATGGCTTTTGCCAAGTGGTGCTATGTTCACACCCAGGATCCGAACCAGCGAACCCCGGGCCGCCGAGAAGCGGAACATGTGCACTTAACCGCTGCGCCACTGGGCCGGCCCCCGTTCCAGCCTTTAAGATCAGGCCTGCTTGGCATTAGAACTGTGAGGACAGACTTCTGTTTGGCGTCATGGCAATCTCCAAGGCCAGGACGTGGAGATAAGGGAGGTTAAAGTTAAGACACCAGCAACAGAGTAGACCAAACATCAGAAAGAATGACAAAGGGAGAACCCGTGATGTAATGAGATGCCTTCAGGTTCTCCTGTGTCCTGCAAGAGTCAAGTACCGCCAACTCAACAGCTGAGGCATCGGTGGGAACCAGCCATGAGACCCAAGAAGGACTGGGCCAGACTGTGTGTGTGTGTGCATTACATACAGCTGCCAATCATCTATAAAAGATGATAGTTTGATATGGTTCGAGTGGTTTGACCTAATGAATTCGTTGATGATTGACCCAGGCCAGAAGTGGAAACCAGATTCAGCTCACAATGTCATCTTTATTCATCCAGGGTAGCTTCCCAGATGTACTGTGTTGAGAAGGATTCTGAGGCAGGATCTAGGTTCAGGAAGAACACTAAGTGTGATGGATGGTGACACCCAGCCTGGGTCTGGAAGCTGCTGGTGTTCTGGTCACATGGCCTTGAGGGGGTAGCACCTGTGGCCTGCATTTGTTTTCCTTTTCTGGAGTCCCATTTCTTACTGTTTTGCATATTGGGGGAAAAAACCCCAAAAAACCACAAACAAAAGGAAAAAAAGCACTTGCTCTTTGAGGGCTGCCTGAGTGGGCCGAGTATGTTGGACTGTGGAGATAGAGTGTGGAGGAATGGGGGGCTTGCTGATGGAAACCAAGTCTCGGTGTGTCCTCTGCTCTGTACACAGGGAGGAGGGGAGTGGATTTAGGTTGAGTGAAGAAGAGAGGTTGGAGCCTGGTCGAGAGTGGGGGACGCGTGGAAGAACTCTCAGAGGCCAGGTGAGGTAGGACTGCGAGATCCGGAAGCTGATCAGGCGGCCGGTCTGTGCATCTTCCATTGCAGCCTAGGGACAGAGAGAGGAACCCGGTGGGGAACGGCTAATGTGGAAGGATTCTGAAGGGAGCTCGGGGGCTGACCCCATGGCTCCCGACAGGTCATTACAGACAGGTCATTACAGGGTACTGGCATTGGAGAGGGATGCAAGAGGACAAATGGGAGGAGTCCTCCAACAACCTCTGGGCGTGGGGCCTAACTCACATAATGATGGGAATGAGCTGTGGGGACCAGCTCACTACCAAGCCCTCTGCAGCCTCGTCAGGGGTGGTGGCTCCCCATTCGTTCTAGGAACACTGGCTGAAGGGCGTGTTTGGGCTGTCCAGGGCCGAGTGCCCTGGCGCGCACTCTGACTTGAGCAGGAGCCTGGCGGTGCCCCAGCGGCAGATGAAGCTAAGCTTGTTCCAAGTGGTTCCAGATGCAGGAGCTTCTCCAGCCTTGCAGGATCAGGTTTAGCCTGAGAGGCAGTGACACACAGGCCCACGAGGTCACCCAGGGGCCGTCCTGTCTCCTGCCAGCAGTGGACAGCACTCTTTCTCCACGTCTTAGTGCTGTCCAACTCAGAGGCGTGCGAGGGGACAAGAGTCCCCTCTAGGATGGGGACAGAGGCCTGGAGACAAACCTTGCAGGACTCCTTCATTGAAGTAATTACGCTGTTTCCATGGGAATGTAAGAGAGACAGGGTCCCAGGAGAGAAAGCAGATGACAGTACAAACAGTCACGTGCATGTGTCAGCTAAAGAAATGCCAAACGTGAGACTGAGGCCCCCACACCGATCCCTCCGCCCCGTTCTGTTGCTGCCCGTGACCTAAGAAGGGTGGTTGCATTCTTAAAGGTTTGTGAAAATAAGTAAACAAATAAAGAAAGAAACAAGCAAAGAATATGGCCCTCAGTGCCTAAAATATTCACTCTCTGGCGCTGAACAGGGGCAGTTGGCTGGCTTGCACACTGTGCTGTGAAAAAGCAACATCAAGTCATTCCAATGCGTGGGCCATCTCGGTTTCTCTATATGGTCAAATCTAACAGCAACCACCCTCTTTGAGTTTCTTGAAACAAACACCTGATTTATATTCAGAGCATCGTGTGAACAAAAATTCCTAAAGCCAGGGTTTTTACATGTTCAATTCTAGAATTGCATATTCAAAAATAGAGTTTATATGACAAGTTATTTTTTGATAGAAAGTTATTTTCTCATGGGAAATGCTAGTTTAGAACAATAAAATCTGAGGGGATGAAGAGACTCTTTGCCCATGTGTTGATAGCCAGAAAAACCCCTCCTTTGGCTTCTGTGTGGTACTGGCTGGCTCACCCCCACACTTGCGTTTCTAACCCTCCTGACCCTGGACACGTATCTCAGGCCACACGTGGCGTCACTTGCAAGGAAGCCTTGTTTAAATACGCCTGGTGAGGAGCTAGGACTTTCTCCTGAATCTCCAAATGCTCTTTGAATGTTTACCTTTTTTTAATGCTTAAAATAAATGTGCAGAGTATTAAAAATAAAACAAATAACCATAAGGACATGTTCCGCCCAAAGATACAAATGTGCATCACTAAATACATTCCATTAAGTTCACCACACTAGCTATTTCAGAGACAGTAGTAGATGCTGGAATGTTCAACTCCAACCACAGTGGTGGGCATGGGAACATTTGCAATAAACAGTTTACTTCTTTGGTTATAAATGAGATTTTATCAGGGGTTGGGGGGTGTTCATCATTATATGACTATTTTCTCCTTCAGAGTGCTGATTCAAAACCAGCCCCCCACTGCCCCATGTCCTCGGTGGGTTCCGACGGCACAGGCTCCATCTGCTCTTGTTGCCCCTGTCCCCCGCCAGCCCGGCTCTCCTCGTCTGTTTCCTTTTCCTCCCGCTGCCTTTGACAATAAGCTCCCTCAGGGCAGAGATTCTGTCTTGTCCACTCAGTTCGTAGCACCAACACTGTTGCTTGGCACGTAGCGGGGCTTGCTAAATATTTGTTGAGTGGTGGCTCAGAAGACCAAGACTTTATTGACCCAGTGTAGGGAGGTGACAAGGAGACGTTGGCAGCAGAGCCGTGACAGCTGAGCAAAAGGAGCTCACACAGGAACACTCTTGCCAAATACTAATAAGAACCAAATTGTGTCACTGTCTTACAGGGAAGCCCCGGTCTGAGATTAGAAACACACCGTGCACTTGGATAAGTATACACAGAGACAATGTAACTTACCGAATCTTCTCCCTGGAGCATCTTGAGTGGCACTATCCCAGACTTGCTATTTCACGAGCTGTTTTGACTTGGGAAAAAGAAGTATTATCCTGGACCTTCCAGAATGTGTAGAATCATGAGGATGTATTAGGGAAAGCCCCGATTTTACTATGGGAATTTGAGCGTACAACACACATCTTTCATTGTCTAGTTACTACTACCGTCTTCGTTCTCCCTTTTCCTTGAATTTGCATTTTGAAACTCTCCCTTGAAGGGTGAGTTTCCACTTGGGAATCACAAAGTCGACATTGTAACATAGCAATTGTTAGGTGATTTTTTTGAGGCACTTGTAACATTTAAGGAAGCTGAGAGCTGACGTGCGTTGGCTCGTGCCCCCCTCACCAGGGCCGCATGACAGGTGCTGTTATTATCTGAGTTTTCACATAAGGGAACTGAGACACCAGAGGCCACGGGAGCCTCAAGGTCAAGGCCACCCAGCTGCTCAAGATCACCCATCCCAGAGGTGTGGGCCTCAGGTTGACCCTTGATGGGTGGCTCTGAGCCCGGTCCCCTCCGCTGTACTCACCCCCCTCTTATGCTGCCCCGAAAGGGCCACTGTACAGATCAACAGCTGGGTTCAGGGGGCTCGGAAGGACCTTGGGTCATCACGTCTCCTGAGTGCTGGGCCGAGCCGGCCCCTGCAGGGTGCCTGACCCTTGGAAGAGCTGCTGAGTTAGTGGGAAGAGTACTGAGTTCCATGGAAGTAGTATATGAGCTTTAGGGGGTTAGGGTGCTCACTTCCCAAAACAGCTTTGCAGGAAAGTTCGAGTGCATGGAGCCCAGGGCAGCCCGAGTGAGTCTGGGGGCTTCGAGCCCAAGGGCCAGTCAAGTCCTGGAGGAGCCCTTGGCTCACACTCCAAGGAGTTGGGAGCAGGGGTGGTCCTTGAGGCAGAGGCCCCCACCCTCAGCATCACACCAGAGCCAGCATCACACTTGGAGGGTAAACTGAGGATAGGAGATGAGCCGGCATTTGCGTGCAGGCTTCTCCCTCCAGCGAGTGGTCCCCTTGTTTCAAAGTGGAGCTCGTGAACACTTTTACAAGAAAAAACATGCTTTGGGCTCTGTGGCCTGCCTGCCTTTTGGGGTTGCTGAAAATGCAGGGCAGATTTTATTCTTTGTGTATCTGAGATTCTGCAGCTCTTATTTCACGGTCTGTTTTGTTGGGATTATACTGTTTTACAGCAATTTTAAATAGTGTTTTTGGTCGGGGGGAGATGAATAAAACTTAAAAGTGAAATTGGGTCTGCACTGGATGTTGGTGATTGGAAATTGGCCCAGGTAAACCAACCCACACACTTGCCCAGAGTTTCCGTGTTTATTTTAGTCGTAAAAAGACATTGTTTGGAGGAGAACGCTCTTAATAGGTTTTATGTGTTAAATTGCTAATGCACATTTTCCTCAACGATCTTGGAAGCTAAGATGTAGGAAAATTGAATTTAACTATTGAGCAACAAGCCACTTCCTCAATCATTACTTTCCAACTTCTTTTCGAGCAGCAATATCATACTTTTAGAAGACATTTTAGGTAGATCTCTGGTATGTCCTGGTCTTCCACTAATAAAACTTGTACAAAGTTCTAGTTTATAAATTTCTGACCCGTTGCTTATCGAAGACAACAATGAAGCTGTTTTTATGAACACAAAATAAGGCCGTGGGGTCTCCAGTTTCAGTTTTGTATCTGCCTTTTCATCCCGTTAATTTTAATGTTTGATTGCTTGATGTCAAGAAAACCTGAGCTACACAAGTGACACTTTAGAAAAATATATATCAACCCATTTGCCATTTCTAGGTACTTTTCTGTTAAATAGATCCAAAAGTATTAATGTAGTAGGAATAGTGGGACTTATAAAATTCCAAGTTGAATTAATAAAAGCAATCACCCTCACTCTGTAAAAGTTTTCCGATAGGATTCTCCCTAAATCCTGGTAGGCACTAAATTCCCTTAACATACTGCAGAGTCAGCTAGTTAACTGTTTGCTTGTTATTGCTTAACTGGCTTATGTCCCACAAAAAAGCATTCACCACACATGTACCTGGCTTGTCACTCATGAGAAGGTGGGACACTCCCCGTAATAGGGTGCTTGTCTGCACAAAAAATTTTCAGGTTCAAAGGCAAGGACCAGGTTTTTAAAAGGCCGGTGGGAAGCTGCGAGTTTGCCAGCATTCCAGAAGGTGGGTTCTGCGATTGCACGAGAGTTTACCTAACAGGGCCAAACCCCTGTGTTCTCGGTCTCTCCGTTAGTGTGTAGCATCCCTACCAGGGCAGGCTGCTTGTTACTATGATACAGTTTCAAAAACAATTCTGTGTATATGAACAATGTTTCAGTGAGCCGTTTTCGAAACTGCAGCGTGATGAGAACCTCACCTTTGCTGGTGTGTGCACTTTATCCCCAGAAACTCAGTTTTCTCTTTAAAGTGATGTTGAGAGTCTGTGTCACTTTTTCCTGGAACATCGTTTGCTCTTTTTATCTGCAGATTCAGATCTGTCTGCATTTCAGGAAAATCCCCTTGTATTTTATTTCTGAATAGTCTTAGCTATTCTGTTGAGGATTCGTCCTCAGAGAAACCGTGTTTCTTTTTATGAGGTTCATTTGTCTGTCTTTCTGTCAATTAACTTCTTTCTAAATACTTTGTCATCTCTCTGTTTTTAATCTCATTGGCTGTGTTTATTTCAAGCCATTCCTCTATGTCAGAAACTCAGCTTTCTGCGGTGTCTCTTCTGTTCCTTCCTTTGTGGGATATTATTCATTTGTTCCAAAATGTTGTTTTGGGCCTTCGTTCATCTCACGTTGTTTCAAATTCTCATCTCTGGAGTTCTTGTCTTTTTGGAAGCCTGTTCTTAAGTTCCAATCAGGAAGGGAAGGAGTTGTAAAGGATTTCCTTCTGCTTTGTGAGTTTTATTTTCTTCTCCGTTGGCTCTTGGCGGTTTGCAGGCTCCCTTCCTGCCTCGCTCTTCCCCTCTTTTTCCTCCCATAGTATCTTTGCATGGTGTCCTCAACGTATCTCCAGCTTTCTCCTCCTCCGGCGTCTGCCCAGACCTTCTCTCTGCTGAGTTTGGCACTGTCTTGGCTCTGCTCTGGGATTCCTGCATGCTCTGGGTCATCACACTGGCCGTGCCCACAGACAGATCTTAGTGGCTGGTCACTGGGAAGCTGTCCAAGTCAGATGGGGGATGTGGGGAGCTCCCTACCATCTGGTTTCCTGTGGTAGGAGAACGAGGTGGAGCTGATGCCCCTAGTCTTGAGTGTGCTGGACCAGAATGGGCAGACCACTCTGCCCACTTTCCCTTTCACTCAGTCACGTGCCCGGATCCCCTCCAGACCAGCGCTTGGGCCGCAGGACCCGAGGCTGGCTGTTATTTCCCGGAGAATTACAGTATAAAATGAGTCGTCATGCCCTACCCACCCCTCTGATCTTGGAAGGAGTCACCTCCACACCAAGGTGATCTCTGTTACAGACCTGGCTCTTCTCTTCCTGGGACTTTGTGGGATGTCCTGCACCAGGTTCCCATGAAGCACGGGGTGGGGGTGTTGTATATATTGTCATTCCCGGTGGGGCCCCCTCTTGCAGTCTGGCTAGTCTTCTTTGTCTCCAGGGAGCCTCAGCGGCTGTTCACTTCTGAGGCTTCCAGCTCCCCCTCCTCCCTCCGGTCTTGGGACGGTTAAGGTTGTGCAGTCTCTTCCGTGTCTTCCCTCTGCCCTTTGGGGGCTGTTGTTGACCCAGGAGTGGCGTTGGGAGCCCCTCTCCACCCAGCTCTAGAGTCTTCCTTTTTATTGTTAAGGCCAGTGTTTTCCAGGTTTCTTATGTGAAGCTATGCCCCATTTCTTGGTGGATGGTGAATTTTCTTCCTTCTGGTTTTTATTCCCCCCACCTCATTTTATTAGTAATGGAGAAAAGGAAATTCAGTCATAGCAAAGTTCAGATCTACCATCCTACCCTGGAACTTTCCTTTTCCCCCAATCTTCCTTTTTTATTTTACTTAGATCTGGGTTAAATGAAGTCATCAGAGATCATGGCCTGCCAATTATATCCTCATTCCCCTCAAGTCGTAACCCTGAGTGTTTCACTCCTGGAAGTACTTTGTCTCCATGCACTGGGTCCTTACTGTTAGTACATTTTATACTAGTTCCTCTTTTTTTAAACAATGTAAGTTTTTAAAAAATTGGCAGAGAAAATGAAATCTGATTTGGTTAAATTTTGTAAACTAATATGTTACCAATAGAATTTTTTTCCCCGTGTAAAAATAAATGTGATCCTGAATTCCTTTTAAATGTCATGATACAAAACTTCTCCAAAGCCTCACTGTTAATAAGTTACTGACTTTCTGTTATTTTTACCACAGTTAAAAGAGCAAAATTAATTTTTAAAAAATTTCTGGCACATTTGTGATTAAAATTGTTTTATATTCTCCTAGGGAGAAATAAAACGAGTCGTAGTCTTTTTCAATGTCTCTCTCTCATTCCACTGGCTTTAAATCAGTAGGAAACATTAAAATTTGCAGATCATCCTTTCCATTTTATCACAACACTAAGTAATGAGGAAAAAAATTTTAGGCATGAGAATCTCTCAACCATGACTATAGGAGACCCGGTCCCCAAGGCAGGGCCTCAAGATTGTTGACAGGACATGAGGCCACTTGCATCTACAGAAAGGATCATAGCTACCCCACTGTGTCTTGCTCAGATACTAGAATAATGCTCCTGTCCTTTCTTATGGTGAAGGGAAATAGCATGCTCTCCAAATGCAATTTTAAACTCAAGAATAATATTCATCCTTTTCTTAGGCATGGAAAAGTAAAGATGAAAATTGAGAGTAAAAAAATCAGAGTGATAGGCAGGTTTATTTCTTTTTTGTTTCCTAAGTGCAGGGATGGTTTTCGGAGCTGAAGATGCCCCCTTCCCGGAGCTGTGAGTAGAGCGAGGAAAAGTCACGCCCGCTGCCTTCTTGGTGTTGGCCCTGTGGGCACTGGAAAATGACACCAAGGCTTCTGGGCTATTTTATGGGCAGTGTCGTTGTTATGAACTTGTCTTAGCATAAATTCACATGGAAGAGAAGAGAGGAAGGCATCAGTCAGCATGTTTGGATATGGCTCTTGCTCCTGCTGCATACTAGCTGTGGGGCTCTTAGCATCCCGACTTCTTTTCCTCCCCTGTAGATGTGGATGTTGAAAATGATATTTGCATCTCATGATGATGTGAGGAATAATGGAGATGATGCCGGGAGAGAAGTGCTTTATAAACTAAAAGTGTTATAAGGCTTGCTGTTATTGCCGTTGCTTTCTGTTGCTTAGAGAACTGTTAATGATACGCTAATAGCTTTCAGTCCAATTAGCCGAAATGATAAACAGAAATGTCAAACATCTGTTGCAGTGTTTACTCCCAACAAAGCTTTTCTTTGGGAGAGGACAATTCAGTTTGTTCTTTCTCCCCCGTCCCTTAAAGCAGAAATGACAACACAGATGAGACACTTACATCCCTCTCTGTGTAGACTGCCCTTGGGTTTAGGAGGGCTCCATCATAGATCGATCCTACTAGCTTGAGTTTCAATAGTAGAAGGAACCCAGTTGTTTGCTTACTCCAGGACCCCAAATTTAAAACTGGTCCCCATGGCGTGAGACCAGGACTCCAGATAGTAGCCTTGAAACCATCAGAGTCATTGGTTACAGATGGATTGTGAGGGACCCCCTGACATCTTTTTAACAGATGTTGAAAAAACAGAACAACCATATCCTTTTCTTCCTGGTGTGATGCTCCTCACATCACGTCCATGATCCTGTTCTTGGGAGGAGTATCCGGGTCCCCCTCTTACCCATTTTTGGAAGAAATTAAGACCTCGACTCACTTAAGGATGCAAGCTCAAGGGCAAACGGAGGGAACCAGGACAGTTCACTGGGAACCCTGAAAACTTGCCTTTGGGTGAACCAGAAATTTAATAAATTGCACGTGAGGTTGAGTTCAGACAAGAACAGTGGCACCGCTCTGTGCTCGGATGAGATGAAAGCACTCAGTTCTGCTGTCTGCTGAGACTCAGTTAAGAAAACAAAGCCCAGAAATGACTCTTAGTTCTGTTCAGCGCCATTCTCTACCTGGTTGCTGGGTTGTTAACGTGGTGCTGTTTATCTCCGGTGACTCACCACATCTTTGGAAGCCATAGATTTAAGTGAAGGAGGGGCCTCCGTTTTCCCTTCTCATCAAGATGTCATCACGAGTACAGGTGTGTGTGGGGGTGCTCTGGGGGTCTGGGGTCAGCTCTCCCCGACCCCCGCCTGTAGCACTTGCAGCACACCTGTATGCAGGTGTGCTGAGCCAGACGTGTGTTGATGGCTTCCAGTCCGGAGGTCAGGGTTGGTTACGTTTTCTAAAAATAAAATTATCCCTGAATTAATTTAATGTTATATAATAATAATTGGCAGTCAGGAAAGGTGGAATATCATTCAGGTAATGAATTTATAGAGTGGGCCATGGACCAGCCTGTCAAAGTTGGGGAAAACAGACCTGCAGGGACATAATTGCAAATGGGCTTATAAAATAGGCATTTAAAACATCTACATTTACAATGAAATTGGCTGTAGAGTTTGGTGGTGTCCTCTAAAGTTTCGGTAGGAAAAGCTCTAATGATGAGGATGAGATGGTGGATTTGGGTTGAAAGGAACAGGGTGGTGACCCCGGTTAATGTAAGACCAGGTTAGTGCCATGCACGCATCCATCCTAAGGTTTTTCTCTGTGTGTTTCTAAAGTTTACTGTAGAAAACGAATTTTAAAATCTTGTTTACCTACCTGCTAGACCGTGTTTCTCCAGTAGCCAGTAGTCATATCCCAGTCGAGCCTGCTGATGATGTCATAGGACTTTACTTTTTATCTATCACCTTTTATTATTACTTTTTATGAATCACCTTACTTTCTTACAACCTTGGTGCTTAAGCACCTGGCTGAATTTTATCTAATTATTAAACCTTTGGGTTCACGTCAGATGCATACAAGCTTTTAATTTTTGTTTCCTGATTTACATATAATGCCAGAAAAATGATACAAGCCAATTGCAAGTGTCTAATGTTTACAATTGTGAAATATTGAAAAGACATCCTAACGATTTATCTGAGGGGGAGAGCGTAAAGTGCTTTTAGAATTGGCCGAGGGCTTACGGATGGAGAAAAGGATCACTGCGCCTTTTAGAGGTGATAAAAAAATCGAGTCTGGAGTCCTTTGCCTGAGATCACAAAGCCGGAGATTATAGAAGAGCAAAAGGAGAGAGCTCGCTGCTGTCTTGGGTTTAACATTGTGACTCAGCCATCTAGAAGCATAACTTCCAGGAGGGGGAGGTGGCGGTGGAGGGATGCTGGTGTCGGGGGATCTCCGGTGGTCCTGGGGATAGGTTCTGCCGCTCTCCTCCTGCTGTGAAGACCACCCGGCCTAGTGAGGAATTGAACGTGTGTGACCGGCATGCCCGGGGCAAGCAAGCCTCTTGGCTGAACTCGAGTTCCCTGAGCAAGGGCAGGCCTCCGTGTGCACTCAGATGCTGACAAGTCAGGGCGTGTTTGGGGAGCTGCTGGGGGTGCAGGACCGGCAAGGGCTGCACAAGGGGCGTGGTGGGGCGAGGAAGAGTGTGTGTGGGGTCAGGCTCCGAGCTGCGTGTGGTGGCGAGATCCTTGTGGTTGTGGCGGGCATTGGAGGGAGGAGGGGCTGGGGGTGGGCGTGGGGGCAGGCAGGAAACTTAAAAAACCTAGCTGACAAACGTAGATGACTGATGAGTATGGACAGTCAGACGGAGAGTATAAAGGAGATTTTAAAATGTTCTGGAGGTTAGCTAAATGGAGGGGTGGGTGGGGGAGATAGAGAGTGAGTGTGTGTGTGTGAGTGAGTGAGTGTGTGAGCTCACTCCAGGTGAATGCATAGACTGAGGACAGAAACTTGGTATCAGAGGTTCTACGCATCTGCCAGGGCTGCTGTGGCAAAGTACCACAAGCTGAGGGCTTAAACAACAAAAATGTAGTGTCTCAGTCCTGGTGGCCAGAGGTCCGAGATGCAGGTGTCCGCAGGGCTGGTTCCCTCTGAGGCCATGAGAGAGGACCTGTTCCAGCCTCTCTCCAGCTTCTGGCACTTTGCAGACAATCCTTGTTGTTCCTTGGCTGGTGAATCTCTGCCTTCATCTTCACGAAATTTCCCCTTTTCTGAAGACACCAGCCCTTAGACTAGGGGCCCTTCCTACCCTAGTGTGCTCTCATCTTAACTAGTCACATCTGCCCGGACTTTGTTAGCAGATAAGAGCACGTTCTGAGGTCCTGGGCATTAGGACGTCAGCATATGCGTTTGGGGAGGACACAGTTCTACCCATAACAGACGGAACGGAGGACTTGCATGAATTTGGTGTTGCTTTTTTAGGTTGTGATAATTAGTATCCTGGTGATTTGTTCACCACCAGGACTTGGCTGGGGTTTAATGATTGCTGAGGTTTTCAAAATACCTGCTGGATCACGGAGGATCCTGAGGCCCTCCTGGAGGGCACCCCCTGCAGCTCAGCCCTCATGCCCAAGAAACTCTGCTTTCCTCAGTTTCTCATAAGCACAGGAAAGAGGATGTCCACAAAGTGCTGCCCGGACCGGGGTCTAGGAGCCCCCGCCGAATCATGAAATTACATGAACCACCTTGAAATCCCTGAAACAACTCCAAGCAGAAATGTTTTCCTGGGTTTCAAGAGCTTTAATGGTCCGGACTACATTTGCTCTTCC
Organism: Equus asinus; assembly: GCF_041296235.1. NCBI lineage: Eukaryota > Metazoa > Chordata > Mammalia > Perissodactyla > Equidae > Equus > Equus asinus. The sequence continues at coordinate 5,924,073 of NC_091808.1, read as the reverse complement.
ACAGACCTCGCCTAAAGCACATGGTCTCTCTGGCTGCTTCTCAGTCGCTGTCACCCTGAGTCAGGTTCCCAATCAAATGACAAGTCCTGGATTGGGACAGACACCCTGGGAGCACATAGGAAGGATTTTTAAACTTTTGCACAAATTCCCGTTGCTTTTCCCTTGTTCCTCTAAGTGTGATCAGTTAGAGGTCTAGGAATAAGATGTGAGGGGAAAAGTTTTTCCCAAAATAAGAAAGAATAGATTTCCTTTGCAAACTTTTTTTTTTAGAGTTGAATTCAGTTCCTGTCTCCAAGAAACGGCAGATTTCCCGCATCTCTTTCTTAAAAAGTTTAAAAAAATAGGGAAATAATGTTGACTCTTGCAGCTTCTGCATACTTTTCTATTGTAAGTAGATTTATCACAGGTTTAATGTATCTTTTATAAAAGCGAGTGATAACCCTTGGCGGAAACGTTGAATGACACAAGTAATAAATGCCAGCGGTGCTCCCCGTGGGCTGGGCACCTTCCCGTGGGATGTAGCTGTCCCATCTTACAGCTGGGGGCACTGAGATGGAGAGAGGTGAATAAGGAGGGCGAAGTCACACAGCACCAGGGTCTGCACAGAACTGGTCCAGCGTCAGAGGCATGTGGCTGTGTCACACAGGCCAGGGGGGATGGGTGTCCTGTGGTTGCCAGATGTTTCCTAGCTCATTTTATAATCACGACAGCCCAGCTGTGAAGGGGTGCTGTTCCCTTTTTCCCTATGAGGAATCCCTGATTTGGGGTCGTTCAGAGATGCTCCTCTGGCGGCAGGTGGCAGGTGCTTGTCTGGGTCCAGCATGCACGCTGTCTCTGATCCGTTTCCCCATCAGAGGTGTTTCTTCTGACCATCCTCTGGACTCAGTCCTCTTTCTCAGTGATGGTGGTGAGCGGGATCAAAATGAGAGTTTATCTGCTTTAAGGTTGGGAAGTTTTCTTTGGTTTTTAAAGTTTTGTTGTTTAAGCAAGTGTGCTTTCCCTGTTAGACCTGTGCCCACGAAAGAGTGTGGGAGTGGATGTGTGCGTGCGTGTGCTTGCTTAGGAAGATTAGTCCTCCAGCTGGCCAACTCCAGCCTCACGTCGCAGCAGCCCATGTGGAGGACCTTGGGCACTTCTTAGGGGTGAGGTGGAGTGCAGACTCTAGTTTCAGCTTCTCGGGTGCTGCAGTGGCGCAGGCCCCAAACTGTGGGAGGGGTGGTCCCCATCATCAGGGAGGACCACTGTGCCAGAGAACCACATATGGCTCCAGGTGGCAGAGGGCCGACATGCAGCCTCTGGGGCCAGTGGGGAAGCTCCAACAGCGTGGTTCTCCAGCGTCGAGTTATTTGGCATTTAGATGTTGTTTCTGGAAGGCGTCTGTGCCAAGGAGCGCAAAATGAGATCAGAGACTGATGCAATCCTCTCGCCAAAATGAGAATTCAGCATCCCAGTGAGGGTTAACTAGAGTGAACACAGAGCCCAGACTCTCGGAAGGTGGTTTGTCTTTGGAGAGGCCGAGGAACCCAGAAGTGGAAATATTTCCTGCTGTTCAGGAGAAGGCCTGGAGGTCCGATCAGGGATGCTGTGGGGAGGTGCACGCGGCAGTGGCGTACCCTCCAGACCTGGGTGTGTGACAGGCCAAGATATCTAGGGCCAGCCCCTGCCCCCTTCACGTGCCCATCCCTTCCCTCTTTGCTCCCCCCCAGTGTTCCAGCAGGCGTCCCCCTGGCGGTTTCTCGCTAACCCAACATGGTCTCTAACCCCTCTTTGTCAGCCAGCTGCCCCGCTCTGTCTCGACTGTGCCGAGATGCCATCCAGTAGTTTCTGTCTAACCCTGTGTAGTAGTTGCACATCCTCCCCTTACTTGTGAACTGTGAATACGGAAACACCATTCCCATGATGTCCTCTGTTTTCCTTCCAAGAACTGGGTTTCTCTTGAGGAGAATACAGGTTCTCAGCCCTTGAATTTATCAACCTGTAGTAGACCAGCCACCTGCTCAGCACAAAAAAAAATTGGTTTCAGTTTTGCGAACCCAACAAGAGAATGATGATTTCGGCGTTCTCTGTCTCTGAACTCTGTGTATCAAAGTGTTCCCAGTGGGAGAAAATTCCTGAATTTGCGCACAGAGCCCACGTTAAAATTCCACCCTTCTCAGCCACGAGTGATCCTGGCATTGCACGGCAGCCTGTGTCTTCTAACAGGAAGTGAACACGGGTTCTTAAAGACCAATATTGAAATCGGAGTTCAGTTCTTTTAAAATCCAGTGGTTGCTGGAGACAGATCCGAAACCCACCCCCGAATGCTCAGCACTGCCTCCCAGGGCAGCATTCTAGGATGTATTTATCCGCAAGCGAAGCCCACGTCTGTTCGCCCTCCGCCCGCCCTGTCTTTCTTGTGTAACAAGACCGTTTGTGTGTGTGTGGCAGGTGGCAGATTCAAGAAGGAGATTGTCGTGGACGGACAAAGCTATCTGCTGCTGATCAGAGATGAAGGGGGCCCCCCAGAGGCACAGGTGAGTACTACACGCGGGCTGCTAACCAGCTTTAGGCTTGGGTTTCCTTGTTGAGGTTCTGATTAACGGGAGGTTCTAGAAATCAACCAGGTGCACCTCAAGAAGAGGTGACGGAGGAGCCCCGTGAAAATGTTTCTGACGACTGAGGTTTTTCTCATCTCTAAGAAACGAATTCTGTTGTTCCTTCAGGCAGAATCTTAGAGGGAAGTTGGGGCTGTGTGGCTGCTTGTCACTCTGTTTTTAAGAAGGAAGGAAAAGCTGAATCTGACTGATTTGTCAACTCAGTTGAACTGACATCTGGAAATTTCTAGTCTTTTGTTGTTGTTCCTTTTTCCTGTATGTGTTTCATCTCTGGAATAGTGGGCTCCTTTAGAAAGTTGCTGGGTGAACTTTGGAAAGCCAGTCGACAGTGCCACGCTGCTCACTGGGCTTCTTGGCCCAGGTCAGTCTCCACACGTGCAGCATAGCATGGAAAGTTCCTCGAAAGGTGGGCATCCTGGGCAAAAAAAAAAAAAAAGCATGAGTCTGGAAAACCTCTTCTTTAGTTTACTTAATCTCCAGTTTATTATTTGACTTACGTAATAATTTACTAGCTAAACACTTTAAAGGAGCCAAGAGTTAGTCAATGACCCATTAATGCAAAGTTAACATTAAAACTTTCCGTGGCATTCTTTCTTGAACTTAGATTTTTATGAAAAGTGAGACATAGAATTATCAAGTGATTAAAGGAAGATGTGGAACAGAGGGGTTGTTACAATTCTCCTCCATACGTTGGAAGACTATGGAGCTCTTCCAAAAGATGTCATAGGTTCACCGTGTTGCATGGAACCTAAAATGCCGCTGGTGGTGAGCTATACCAATATTTAAAAGAAAAATGCTGCCAGTTAAATTTGAAACAAAGCAGTCAGAAGGTATGTTCTTATATCAAAGATGTTAACATGTGAGAAAAGTTTTTCTAACATTGATGAAACAGTAGACTTGATGACAATAAGGAAACGTATGGAAGACTTCAAATGCGAAAAAAGTAGGTGGCCAAGCCATGTGAGCTCACGTTCAGTGAATGTCTGTTTATAATTAAGCCGGGCATGGTTTGATATGTGACTGACACCATCGTAGAAGGTTTGCAATGGTGATAAAAGCCAGATAACTCTTTCTCAGTCATCCTTCCACGTGAGACCGTCTGTCCTGCTGTCACAAGGGGCTCTGATCCAGGTTCCCTCAGAGGCGGCTGGTAATTAGGAGAATAAAGTCGTGTGGAAGTCCCTGGGGTGATTTCATATTTTTCTCAGCCTATAAACGTTTTGGAGTGACCAGGGACAATTTCACAATTAAAGAGCAAGCCTTAGTGATATATGAAGAATCTAAGAAAAGCCTTGATGAACCTGCAGAAATGCACATCAGCGCTGCTTTAGTGGCTCTGAGAATTCTGCTTTCCCCGGTGGAAAGCTGTCCAGGGAGGCTGGTGGCGGAGGGGGAGCGCGGAGACACGGAACTTCCCGTATTTACAGTGACGGGTGGGAAGGCTGTCCCGGGCCAGGTTTAATTGCGATAAGACCAGGCTCTGAGAGAACCCCCAGGTGCACATTGGAGAGGGAGCTCCAAGAGTCAATCATGCCATGGCTGTTATTAGGGTTGCCTTTTATTAAAAATTTTTGGGGGTGCTCATATTACAAAACCCATACCAGTGTTCCCCACATCCCCACATGTCAGCAGACGACGTCCTGGTATTTTGTCTCCAGTGGTATTTTTCCTCCGAGAAAGATCTTTTCTCTAATGTCCATAGAAAATGTATTTTTTACGTAACTTCACATGCTTAGAACATGTGAGGTCTTTTGATAAAGTAACATTTTCCTTCCTTTTAGTCACTATAATTAATGAAGGGCTTACTTGAAGCAAAAATAAAATAAGGTCTGTGACAAATAGCGGGACTCTTCCTGTGTGTTTCTCCTTGTGCCTCAGAAGCACACACGCTGTACGACGAATCCAGTAACATTGGGTGAGTACCCGCCCTGTGTGGGTCAGCTCATTTAATCCTCGAGACCCTCCTGGCGGAGGATGCTCAGAGCATTCCCGTTCTCACAGAGGCTGCTGGTGCCCCGAGAGCTTGCCCGAGGTTGGAGGTGGTTTTGCGGCACTAACCAGGTGGTCCGCCCTGTCGATGGCACCACTGCCGGGCCTGCAACCAGGACCCCCAGGCTTTCTCCATCTTGGCCTCTGGCCACGAGAAAGGGTTGACTCAGTTTTCCTGAGCACCTGCCCTTTATTCACCCCCCCCCTTCCTTCAGAAGCCATATCTAGCCTAGAAGCTTACCCTAGCTAAAGAGTTATCCTTTAGAGGATATCCAGATGGAGCCTGTCAAGATTATGGACAGGGTTGTGTACAAAATTGGGCAGAGAGTTCTTGAACATTCAAGAAAAAATAAAACTCTTCTCAAGTTACCGTTCCTAGGCATGTGTAAGCATGATCTTTTGTTTTCATTATTATAGATCATGTCATGTAGTTTTCCCCAAAGATCATGGCTTCGTGAATGAAATCACAAGACTTTGTGGCTGCTAGTGTCATCTTAGGGTCATGTAAACACTCTGCCAATTAACGGCTTTTTTTGGGCAGTTGGTGGGGGAAGCCATTGGGGTGGGGTGGTATTTGTGGAGAGCCACCACCTGTCAGGTGCAGGGCAGTCAGAACACACCTGAGAGAATGGGACGGGGTCTGCATTTCCTCTGCACGGAGGGTCAGCTGGTTGTCAGCCTCGGTCTTGGGAGACGAGAGCTGGTCTCAGAGGACAAGCACTCATAAGGAGCTCGTGCACGTGGGGAAGCTGACTTCTCCCGCTTCTTGGAAGGGAACGGGACAAGGAGATGCCCTGTGTGGGCCGGTGTCCTTGGGTCTCTAGAGGGCCATCCTGTTTTCTCAGGCCTGTCCCACGGTTCTTGGCTCCTAAGCTCTCTCTTTCACTTAATTTTATATTTATCATTTGAACTTAAGATTTACTTAAGTTTTATTGCGTGAAAATTGCATGTAAAATGAATACGCTTTTCATTTATATGTGAAAGTCTGAACTTAACTCACTCAGAATTTCCCCAAATATGTATACAAGAGCTGATGCCTTGGCTGTAAAAACTTACCTGGGAACTGCAGCTTTTAGAGAAAGCAAACAGGATTTTTTTTTCCCCACTTGGAAATAGAAGGGTAGTTGGTGGCAGACCAACCCAATCGCGACCCTGCTGTTCCAGTCGACTCCAGGCAGCTCCTGAGCCTGAAGGACCCTCCATTCACAGCCTGAGGCTTTACACAATGGTTATGAGTAGTGAATGAGATAATATATGCCTGACAGTAGGATTATTTGCCCAAAAGAGGATTTGATGGAGGTTTAACTGGATGCCGGTAAAACAAGAATAACGTGGCAAGAGGCAGCTTGCTGTGGGGTTTTAATTTTTTCCCCTTATTTTTAATTCGTTTTGTTAATTTCACTAACAGTAACAATAAGTCGTCATTTCATCGCAGGGTGCTGTAAGGATTCAGTGGCAGGTGATCTCTACGGTACAAAGACCTCTCATGACAGAGGAGTAGGCACCAGTGTCGGCCCTGGTGGAGGATTTCTGAGCGGGCCGTGGGTGCTCCGGGGTAGAGCCCCATCTCAACCTGAGGGGTCCAGCAAGGCTTCCTGGGGGGCTCTGGAGGGAAGGGTGAAACGGAAAGCTGCAGGGTCAGCCTTGGTGCCCGAGTCCAGATCGGCTCTGGTGTGAGGTGGGGTTTGCCTTCTGTTCACGTAGCTGCAGTCGGCCTAGGCGGGACATGGGTGCGTTCCAGTGGGAAGCATGTAGAGTACCTTCTCTGCAGATGAGATGAGGGTCCCACTGCAGGCGTGTTGTGCTCAGGATGAGGAGGGTGTTGGTGACATCCAAAGTCAGACGTGGGACTCGGCCTGACGGAGGGAGGTGCTGGTGCGCTGTGCCGGCCGCACGTCCTGTGCTCACGAGGATGCTGTGATGCTGTTCAACCCCGTCTCCCCGTGAGCCTTCTCAACTGCTTCCTCTCTCCTCCCTCTTTTCTCCCTAGTTTGCCATGTGGGTGGACGCTGTTATATTTGTCTTCAGCTTGGAGGATGAGATAAGTTTCCAGACCGTTTACCACTACTACAGCAGGATGGCCAACTATCGGAACACGAGCGAGATCCCTCTGGTTCTAGTGGGAACCCAGGGTGAGTGATGTCCGCGTACAGGTGGTGTGTAAAGGATCCCAGAGTTGAGCTGTAAGTGGATTCTTGGTCTGTATTTTCGGCATGCAGGAATTTGTAAATGGCTTAAAGAGGAAATAATTTCCTACTGAAGGCTCACTTTCTATGGTTGAGAATCCATGACACTGAAATTGTCACATTTCCTCATTTGATTCTTTGGAGAAATCGCTTACTCAGAAGCCTCAAAACAAAACATATACGCATCCCCCAAAATAAAGCCTATTTTCTGTTCTTTTCTATATTAGGATATCTTAATTCTCTCTGTATTGTAAAACAATTTATAAGCAGTCTGAAAGGTTATTTGAAGTTTTGGTGCACCTTTAAAATAATCCTGATTTCTGATATGTAGCACAGTTTTGTTTTATTCTGCTCTATTTGTTAATGTCCTAGGATCTGCATCTTATTTTTAATCCAGCAGATCCCTCAGAGAGGATAGAATCATCTCATCATACGGGCACATTTCCTCTTTTCTTCTAGGTCACTTAAAACTTGGTCTCTGAGTAAAGTGGCATCATTTGAAGTGTCCTTGTTTTTGATCACAGATTCATCGATACGCAGCTGTCTAGCATGGGGGTCTTAACTAAGAGGCCACACAGAATGTTTTTAAACATCAGAAGAAGGTTAACTTTAAAACGGCTTAGTCAGAAATATGGGTAACTAAAAAATAATCCTGTTAAGAAAAACTGGATTATCCTTTTGTTTTTTATGGTTCCTATACTGTTTTTTGTTTATTCCTTTAGAGTTAGCACCTCTGGTATGCCCTCCCACGTCCTGATGTAAGACTTTTCCAAAGGAAATTAGCTGGGTTGAACAAGAGGAATGGTTAGCTGCAGGCATCATACCAGGTCTGGTAGAGCAGAGGAGCTCAGCCAGGGTCATTGGCAGCTTTGGCAGCAAGACGAGCCCCAACCATGGAGTGGGGATGTGTGCTAGAGAAATAAAGCAACTTGCAGTAAGCTCAAAACGTTTTTCTTGGCGTGCTGGATGTAAAATGCTGGAGTTGGGTTTTCATGGAGAGCATCCCCCATTTTTTTTAGCAAACCTGTAATGGCCAGTGGTCTCATAACAAACCTTCAGAGCGAGAGGGAGATAAGAGAGTAAAAGCAAAGAGGAGCTTCTTTATGCCTACAGCGCCCTCTAGTGGTCACCGGGAAACCAGCGCGCGCCCGCAGAAAGCGCTTGGTTCTTGTTTTAATAGACGGAATTGACATAATTGGGTTGCTGTCTTGAAAATTCATAACTAAATGATGTTTTATGGTGGGTAGCCCATCTCAAGCAGACCCTGCATAATGCTACCTTGAAATTGAAACCATTCGGTTCCAGTCAGCTCCTCTTCCTGCACACCTGCCCTGGGTATTTCCGAGCACAGTCAGAGACTGTGAGTGGGCATCTCCTTACCGGCTGCCCGAGTCCACGGGCTTGTGTCTAGGACTCAGAATGCCTTTTCGCTGTGGACTCACTGTGATTCACGGCGGGTAAGTTTTCAGTCTAGGCCAGAAGGTTAAGTTTGATTTTACACACCTGTGGGTCTGGTAGGAGAGCGTGGAGTGGAGTGTCTGGCTGTGTGGCCTTGACTGCTGCCCCCTGGGCTCTGGTGGGGCTCAGACTGAGGAATCCCTGTAAGGCGCTTAGAGCATCCGTGGGCACTAAGTGTCGGGCAAGTGGTTGCTTTTGCTCCTTACGTTTCAGTATACGGCCAGTCTTACTGAGGTCCTGCTTGGGATGCCAGACGCGTGTCTCCCTCTGCTCCAGTCCTTGGAGGTTAGTGCTGCTCTCTTGTGTTTCTGCCCCAACTGAAGGAGGGCCCATCCGTGCCTCCCACCGGGATGGTCTGTGTGTCTGGAGGAGGCCTGTGCACGGCTCCATAGAGTTGCTGGGGGGCCCTGACGTGGTCCCTGAGTGGAAGACCCTACCCCCATTTATTCCCACTAATTGGAGAAGTGTTTGTTGACTGAGTGCTGTGTGTCTGATAAGGTCACAGGTGAGGAGCACCTGAACCAGGGAGCACGGATCGAGGAGGACTTGTTGGCTGTCTCCTCCCCTTCACTTGTCAGACACTGTTCATACGTCAATGAGGCCACGCCCCAAACGAACAGGACAGGAGTGCTATCAATTAGGAACCTCATCTGGGGGATGCTCTGGGTCCTTAATGAGACCTCTGATTCCTGGAGCACCCTCCAGGCTCCTGTGGCAAGAAGGTGGCATGAGTCTGGGCTTCTAGAGGGTTCCACTCTCAGGTGCCTGTTAACTGCTTGCAGACTCACTTTTGTGAAGCCTGCGTGTTGTCCTGCTTTTGCACGAACTTCATGGGACGTCAGAGAGACAAAAGGCAGCTCAGGTCTCCAGGGAAGGAATCTGAAATTTCCCTCCCAGCTGGTTGGTGTTGGTGGCCTCCAGGTGGGAGGTGAGGGGATGGGAAAGAAGAAGAAGAAGAATTAAGCTCACTCCGTGAGGCTCCCTGGCGTGTGGTGCAGCCTCGCCCCGGGTGGGAAGGGCGAGTCTGCGAGGTGTCTTCTCTTCCCGGGTTCAGTCAGGGAGCTGCGTGGATGAGACACTTCTGAATGAGGCGATTATGAAATGTTTGTTCAACAGGTTCTGTTTTAAAGGCTTGCAGATTAAGTTGATTTGAGGGAGAAGCACGAGCTATAAAAAGATGCAGAGTTACAGGGAGAATGGAAACGAGGCTCGTGTTGCACAGAGATGCAGAGTGAAGGGGAGCAGGTCCTTGTCTGTGACGTGACGGTGCATCTGGGAAGTCGAGACGAGACAGAAGCGGAGTGGGCATCCCACCCAGAAAGGAGGGGCTGAGGAATTGTTGGGCCCAGGTCAGGAGAAATTTTAAGCTGCCTTGACTCTTGGTGGCCTGTAAGTTCCAAATTACACTGGAGCATTGAAAAATAATGGATTTCTAACTTCTTTCTTACTATTTTTTTGAAAGATGTTTATACCTTTAAAAAATGCTTCTTTTCCTTAAGTATTGTGAGATCCAATTCATATTTATTAATCTGTAAGACAAGACAGGATGAGGTTTTCTTTGAAGGAATGTTCTGGAACATCTATTGAGGCGGCACAGGTCACTGTCAGTGAAAGGGGTCCTGAGTCACAGAGTTAGTTTCCCTTAGAGTAATTAAGAACCATCAGTTCAAACCTATTCCATAGAGCTAAAAAAAGCAGGGAACCAGGAAAGGAAAAGAGGGAAAAAGTGAATAAATTGTTTTCTCCAGATGCCATTTTTCATACTTCAAAAAATAGCATATCAAATGCACTTCTTGTGCAAAGAAAATTCAAAAGGTTGTCACTATCTTGTATAACTTATGCTGTTTCTTCGACTAGTAGAGAAAATTCTGTTGGTGGATTTTGCTTAAAGAGTATTTTCTGTAGCAAAGGAGCCTTTGGATCCTCTGAGAAAATTTCACTTTAGAAAAAAAGTCACTGAAAAGTGCCTTTTGTCTCACATATGGCACAGTGGCCACTAACATCCTGGCCCTTTGTCTGTTCCTGTGAGCCAGGCACGTGGGGGTGCTCAGTAACTCAGTAGTAACGGAATGGACAGCATGGGGGCATTGTGTACACTGAGCTCAAAAATGCTGAATTTTCTTCCTTTTTTTTTTTTTTTTTTTTTTGGTGAGGAAGATTAGCCCCGAGCTAACAATTGTGCCAGTCTTGCTCCACTTTATATGTGGGTTGCCACCACAGCATGGCTGACAAGTGGTGTAGGTCCACACCCAGGATCCAAACCTGCAAACCAGGGCCACTGAAGTGGAGCATGCAGAACTTTAACCACTTGGCCACAGGGCAGCCCCTGAATTTTCTTTAGGAGTGTGTTTGCTGGTGCCCAACATCTCTGTTTTGCTGCTCTAACGCTCCCATCTGTGCACAGATCCTGGAGGGTGGGGGTTATCCCCTGCCCTCCCATCTAAGCCATCTGTGCCCTGGAGTGGTTCTGATAAGACCTAAGGTGGCTCGTACACCTGTGCTTGTGGTCTCCAGTGCCTCCCCTCCTCCTCCTGCCCTCGCCCTTTGGTCTCCTTTAGACACACCAAGTACTTGGCTGCTCCCCGCCCCCAGGTAGTGGCTGGTCACACCGCCTCCTGCAGGTGAGGCTTCCCTGAGAAGGACACTGAGTCCACTGACCTCCTACGTCCTTCCCCACCTGACTCGGCTCCTGTCGCCATCCTGCATTCTAGTCCTCGCTCATTTCGTTCTTATTTATTTTCTGCCTCCCTCCCTGGCCGACTAGAATATCCCCTCCGTGGGAGTGCAGACTTGTGTCTGTTCTGTTCGCTGGGTATCCCTGTGCCTAGAACAGGAGCAGACACCTAAGGGGGCTCCGTGGACCTGTTCTGAGTGGGCGAATGGGCACACCTGGAGGAACGATGCTAATACAGTCCTGAGCCACATAACGATGTTTGAGTCAAGGACGGAGCCACATAGACGGTGGTGGTCCCGTAAGATTAGCATGATACAGCCTAGGTGTGTAGCGGGCTCTGCCACCTTGCTTTGTGTAAATACACTCTGTGATGTTTGCACGATGACGAACTCGCCTAACAGTGCGCTTCTCAGAGCAGATCCCCGTCGTTAAGTGGCGCACGACTGTGTACTGAATGCATTTAGAGGGGTGCTTTCTGCAGAGAAGGTCCCCTGCAAGTAGTGACTGTGGGGTTTTTTTTTTCTTTTTTAAAATATTTTTCTCTGGAGCCGCATTTAACTCTCACTCTTTCCTTCTGGTCTTCCTGGACGTGCTTTTATTTCACTTTCAGAAGCAGGATCCTCTGAGACAGGCTTCTAATGAATGACTAGTCTCGGGTCTGAGGTTATTATTTTGGGGTCAGCTCTGTTTTAAAAACGCCGGGTTCTTAGGAGCATTACGTCCCTGCTGAGTAAGGTGCAGCTTTTGAGCTGCTTGGGGACTTCGGCTGTGGGAGGTGGTCAGAGCTGCTTGTGGTCACCGTGTTGCTACTCTCTGTTCGTCTGCTCCAGATGCCATAAGTTCCACCAACCCACGGGTCATCGACGACGCCAGGGCGCGGAAGCTCTCCAGCGACCTGAAGAGGTGCACATACTACGAGACGTGTGCCACATACGGGCTGAACGTGGAGAGGGTCTTTCAGGACGGTAAATACTCGCTGCTGCGCAAACAGCATCCCTTTGCCCTATAGCAGGTCACTCGTCCCCACGGACGACGGAAACTCGTCCTTCGATGCGTGGGTGTTACCATGAATCCGAGTGCTACATTCAAGAGTGACTCTCGGTTCTGTGCTGGTTAAAGTGGCGTGTTCAGAAAACACAGTGAGCTTTTATCCTAAAACAGTCCTACAGCGAATGCTGTGTGTCACATCATGTGGCCCTTTTGGGTACAGGTTGAAAAATTTCTCCAGCTATTTATTTATGCACATGAACTATCAAAGTTACACATGGACCACTTTCTTCCTCACTGTAGGGGCTCATTCTTAATTCAAGCCCATCCTTAAAAAACGGTTTAAATATTTCACATTAGGCTTTGAGAAGAATAAACTGAAAAAGAGAGAGAGAGTCAAGTTTGGCCAAAAATAACCACATTTTAGGACTCATGGCTGAGAGTAAGCACACCAGCATTTAGGAGTCGTTTCTCTGTCGTTGCATTTATTAATGATTGTCCATCTCCAGGAGCATCAGACAGGAAGTTCTCCTGGGGGAGCAGAAGGTTCTACGGGGGGATAAGCATTCACATACGTGATTGTCGTGCCAGTGTCGGATTGGGAGAGGGGAGAGGGACAGGTGGAGATGGTGGGAGGGAGGCATGGTCTGTAGCCTGGAGGGGTCAGGAGGGTCCGGGGTGAAGGGACCCTTTCAGCGTTGAAGACTGGAGAAGGATGCTCCTGTTTCCGGTGGGAGTCATGGGAATTAAATCCTAGGCCCCCTCCCCTTCTGGTAAAATCTGGTTTAGACCCACCTTTGCATCCCCCTGCTCTGGTGCCAAGGGGGTTGGGGGCAGAGCAGGGTGGCCATGCCTGGTCTCTTCAGAGACGGCCGACGACGTTATTGGGGCCTTGCTGGGCACCAGCCCTGATGACCATTTGTTGATACTGGTAAACGTATTCATTATAGGATTGCTCTTGGTACTTCCCCACACCGGGCAGTGCATGCTTTTCTTGTAAATGTCCAGATTAGTTCTCAGATGAAATTGTGGGAATTCCACACTTGCCTCATTTTATTAAATGTCAAAGATGGTTCCATTTTCAAGCTTTGCATTTTCTTCCCTTTTCCTTAACAGCCGGGTCCTTTTCTAAGCTTTTCATCTCTTTCCTCTTAGCGGCCTCACAGATAATTATCAGCCTTCTGTTTTTCAGCACATTATCCTATTTAGTTCTTTATACCTCATATTTCTTGCTACCTTTCCCAATGACAATTCCGAAGAAGCTCAGGATTTCACCAAGAAACAGTGCAAAAGCCCTGGGGTCTGCATCCCCTTCTTCCTTCCTCTCACAGTCAGGGGGCCTCCTCGGGTGATACCCACATACTGCTGGGTAGCAAACCCCATTTAAAACCTGTGCGGGGCACGTGCTGGGCCAGTGGTCCTAGCTCCTTGGATGTTCGTGAGACCATGAAGACTTAGGGAAGGGAGCACGTGAAATTCTCCAGGGTTCTAACAGGGCACGGTCACTGTTTGCCGTGGAACAGCTGTGTGAATAACCCTGTGAATGTTCAAGTGAGGGATTTAGATGAAGGGTCCCCAGAATAGGGCCCACTGCCTGTTGTTGTAAGTGGCCTTTTTTGGAGCATAGCCGTGCCGTTTATAGGCCACAGGCAATGCGGGCTGGGCTGCTTGTGGTTGTCACTGCAGAGCGGAGTCACGGGGCCAGAGCCCTCATGGCCTGCAGAGCCTGAAGTGGTCGCCGTCTGCCCGTTTACCTCCCTGAGGCAGATGGTCGGGATTGAGTTGCATGGATGAGTTTATTCTGCAATCATCGCTTTCCTTGTGCGTTTATCGTGGTTAGCAAACCTGGACTAGCTATGAGGAAATGAGCTCATAGGTGATAATCCTAAGAATTAATTCCTACTGACGGATGCCAAGATTGTGGTGCTTCCCTGCCCGGCGTCCAGAAGGTGCGAGGCCGTGGACGGGCCTGTGTGCTGGGAGAGCTTCAGTGGCATCATCCGGCTGCAGCCGGCGAGGGGAGAACGGGGGTCTCTCCCAGTGTCATATTTTGAAATGTTAAACTGGTTCTGTGGCCGTGATAGCTCTCCTGGTACCTCCTCAAACAAGGCTCTGACTGGGGAAGCGCGTTATACTCTTCATGTGAGTTTTCACAGGCTTCAGAGATTTTACTACATTTCATTATTTCTTATTTTAGAAGTAATACATCCCTTTTAAATATTTGGATTGCACAGTCTGGAAAGGAAATTATACCCAGGATCTTATGATTTCTGTGATTTCATTCTTAAACGTTTTTATTTATAATGAAGATAAGCTTTCAAAATAAAGTTGGGTTTACTCTCCCTATTTTAGAGGGTAATTGTATGGTATATATTTTTGTTTGTTAAATTATAAACCCTTTAATTGTTAGTGGTGAAAGCAGGTGCTAACGAGTGGAGACTCTGCTCGGTATTTAGAAATCATTCACAGTAACAATCCATTTTAATCTTCGTGGAAGAAAAACTTGTTAAGTTTAGAGTTAAAGAAATCGAGGTTCAGAAAAGTTTCGTAACTTGACCAAAGGCACTCCCCCTGGATTGGACCCCTGTCTTGGGACCAGGAGCCTAGAGTGAACCATTTTGTCATGAGAACGGAAGCCATCTGGGGCCTGTCCGCTTACCTGGGGAGGCTGGGCAGTGGGCACGTCCAGCACGCAGGTCCACTGCCACCCACGGCCTCGGTTGATTTGGAGTTCTCTGTTGACTTTTGCTGCTCCTCCGTGCCTCACAGCTTACTCTTATTTATATACTTTTTATGTCTCTGCGTTGTAGAAAGAGAAAGTAAAGAAAAAGTATCATTTCTAGGTACCATTTAGCTTATCAGTTAAAGAAAACAGCCCAGGTGTATTAGACTAGCTCTGACTTCCACCTGCCCCTCCAAGCTCCTCGTTGGCTGGCTGCCCACCCAACTTTATTTTCTTAAGAGACCATGGACTTGAGGCTTTTCTTCTTCAACTTGTGACTTCTTAGTGTCCTGAAACAGGAGACAGATTGTGGAAATTAATGGAGGAACAGAATGTCTGTTTACTTTTCTCTCGTTGGTGTAGGTGCCGAATGGCTTTTGGAAGGTCATTCAGGAGAGACGTGCTTTCTGGGCATCAGCAGTATCAGGAGGCAGGGAAGGAGGTTGGTTCATTCATTCACTCATTCCTTCATTCAAGCACCAGCCTTCCACACGCCGTGCCCCTGGTTAGGAGTAGAGATGCAGTAGGGAGCCCCTGCCTTGGGAAGTGAAGTCCAGTAGGGAGGATGAACATGGACCAGTCACCCAGAGACGTAAGCTTGCATCTTGCCTAAGGCTGGAGAAGGAGAAGTGGGATGGACCAGGTGGCTTTCTATTGCCCCTTCTGGGCAGTCTGGGATCATTTTCCGCTGCTGAGTTATATGGCTCGGGGAGCAGAACCATCTGGGCTCCCAGACTCACCTTTTGAGAATGAATGCACTGTTTCTCCTTAATCTTGGCAGCTGAATCTGACTTGGGACGTGCCTACCCATCTGCTTGTCCGGATTCCCAGAAGAGCCGGGCAGAGATTTCAGGGGCTCCAAAGGCTGGACGCGGGGAATTGAGGCAACTGTGGGCTACACGGGGCCCGCCCTCTGTATCCCTCAGTCTGTCCGATTCTGTGCAGTTCTGTTTGCTGCTCGTTGTGTCTGGGAGATGAACGACAGGTATTTGCATTTTTAACATTATAATTGTGAGTTCCGTGTTTGGCATTAAATTTTTTTGAAAGTCCCAGGTCATTTGCCTTCTTAGGGCCTGAATATGTGAAGATACAGGATTACAGAAAACTTCAGTTCATTCTCTGCAGACATTGTTTCCCTGGTGCTGTGAGTTTTTTATAAGAAAGTTTCTTTCAGTCTTTGTAAAGGAACCAACTCGGAGTGGCGGAAGCCCTTGGGTGGGCATGTCTTCCATGGCGTTTGAGTCCAGTTTCTGGGCAGGTCAAGGGCGATAGTGTTGGTGGCGGGATTGTTCAACCTACATGTTCAGAGATAACCTAAAATAATTATGTCTTGGCGACAAAAATAAATTCTTCCCTGGAAGACCAAGCAGTGCCTAGAGGTAGTGAAAAGTCTTTTGTGCGTAGGTGGTGAAAGGGTTGCTCGGAGTGGTACGTGCGCCATCTTGGGAGCAAGAAAGTGGCCCTGCCCCCAGTCTTGACGATGGAGCATTCGGGCTTTTAAAAAGTTCCCTGCAGTGGGGTTTTTGGAAATTGAGAGTTTTAGTCTCTTCAGACACGTTTGGGTTTCTCACTTACGTGGAGTGTCTGTGTTTGCAGCTTGTTTTGCCTCCAGTGACAGTGGTGTGTGATGGACGTACCGTGAGCAGTATGATGTGCGTCACTGTATAGTTACCTTATCCAACCCGAGAACGAGGGAGAATCGGGTGTGTGTTTGTTTTGGCATCTTATGGAATAGAGCCAATAGACTCCCTAAGTTTGGGGGGTATGTTTTATGATTTTGCTATCTGACTTGTTTGGGATACTTTAAAGATCTCTGATACCCAAAGAAGAGTCGTTTCCCTTCATACAGAATGAAGAGTAGAGCCAGATGGTGGTACCAAAAAATTGTTTTACTTTTCCCTTATGGAAGCTACTCTATGCGCTAGCCCTGTCTCCTTCCCCCTCTGTCTCCTGGAATGAGCTGACAGAGATTTATCTGAATCGTTTTATATGTGAGTTGTTTATTATGCATCCCAACATCAGTTGTTTTGTATGCGGAATTTAATGTTCTTGCACGTATATTCTAAAATTGTAGTCATTTGTTAAATTCCGATTCAAAGCATCCTGTTATACGTATTAAGACATGCTCCCCACTAGAGCTTTAACTTCTTGCCTTCTTCAGCTTATGTTCCTAGGACGGTAGGAAAACCAGCATGCAGAATTTTGCTCTGACAATAATTGTTAGGCCAGGTCCAGAGGCACAGAAAGCAAGATCTAGATAAGCGGACAAATGGTAATCTGTAATTTAACTCTCCTCAAGTCTGCTGCCTTTTGTCACTGTTGTTTGTCAAGGGTAACTGGGTAGTTTAGTGATCTCATACGAAGACCTTTCCTTTTCTGGTAAACCTGCGTTATTTATATTAAAAGAAACAATTCAGTTTTAGGTGCGTGTGGGTAGAAAAGCTGGGCAATAGCATGTAAAGGGTTCTGTGTGCCAGTTGCTGGTGTTGCTACAACCTCATTGCTTCCCAGGGCTTCCCCTAGTCACATGCATCTGTGTATTGTCCTGGTGGATGGGCCTTCGTCTGATGGAGTGGTCCCCCTTCCAGGAAGATCCATGTCAATCTTTCAACACCGTCACGCCAGCTCTTTACATTTGTGTTGCAGTCAGCATTCTGGAAAGCGCTTTCCTAGAAGCTATTACCCTCAGTTTTCACCCCTGCCTGGGGATGGCTCACCGGGGCATGGATAACCCATGCTACGGGCTAAGTCGGGAGAGCTGGCATGACTTGCCCAAGGTTATGCGGTTTGCTCTGCATCCTTTGCTTCCAAAGGTTTAAATCCTGATGCACAAAGAACCCCATTTCACACTAGGCGTCTGCCGCTGCTTGGTGCTAATTACGGGAGCGTCCAGAACAAGAGTAGCTGTGTTAATGAGCCCAGTTTGTGCAACCTAATTGCATGTGTTAGAGCATCATTAAGTGTGAGCATCTTCTGGGACCTTCCTCCTGTGTGCTGCTGCATCTTGTGCTGTTTGGTTTTGCTGACACCACAGTCTTTTGTTTGTGGTGTTAAAGGAGATGTCAGTCAGGCCTATTCTGTTATTTCCTGGAACCAGCTTAATTTTCATTGTTGGAATGGCCAATTTTATTATTTGTTTTTCTCCTTCCTTTATTATGTTAGAGAATAGATAGAAGCTGATTTATTTTGATGCTTATTTTTTTTTTCCCAAAGGAGTGCTTTCCAAAATAAGATTTTCCCACATTTAAAAGCAAGACATATAGGGCCTGGCCCAGTGGCATAGCAGTTAAGTTCGCATGGTCTGCTTCGGTGGCCCCAGATTTGCCAGTTGGGATCCTGGGTGCAGACATACACACTGCTTATCAAGCCATGCTGAGGCAGGTGTCCCACAGCTAAAGTAGAGGAAGATGGGCACAGATGTTAGCTCAGGGCCAGTCTTCCTCAGCAAAATGAGGACGGTTGGCAGTGGATGTTAGCTCAGGACTAATCTTCCTCAAAAAAACCAAAACGCAAGCCATAAATATGTGTGTACCTTTGGCATTTAGTATATATTGAACAGGTGAACTAATGAGCCATTAGGTGTCTGTTGGTATATGCCTCATTATCATTTGTAATAGTGACTCATATTGCAGTGTAAGGGCTTATGATAGAAGACAGAAGATCTTTTTAGGCTGGATTTACAGCTGGGAGCCACAATCTCTGAGATGTTGGCTTCCTAAAGTCACATCCTTCGGCTGGTGTCAGGTCAGGCCACCATGTCCTTTTTCCACCCTGAGTTTTCACTGTCCAGCGGTGCCCATCCCTGTCGCCATGTCCACACTCTCCTGCATCCCCAGCACGTGCTCCCTGCCCTCTCTGCATTGAAAAGTTGTACGTGCAAAACTTCCGAAGACAGATGGGCCGTTAGCTTGTGTTAAGATGGTGGAAAAAAAGGTCCAGCTGCCTAAATCACACTTTATTAAAGGCATTTAATATTTTAAAACTTTCTAAGGACAAGTATGACATAAAGTGACCTACGTAAGGCTTAAGTAGCACATATGTGGTGATGCTGAAGGAGGGGGAAAAAGAAAAGGAAAACATTCGTCAAGTTCCTCTAAAGGTAATTGGCTGTGTCTTAAAAGGTGGTCTGGATCCTGTTTGACGGCTGTCCTGCTATCCTCATTAACCTCAAGTGCCACTGGCTGTCGCTACCTGGTAGCTTCTGACGTGGTCTAATCCCATGTAAATTAGAATCTGCAAGTAGCTTCCCATAGGGCCACGTCTGGCCCATGGTTTATCATCTCTCACTTTATTGAAAAGGCACCTGCCTGGTGTTCACATTGAGTAGACTTTGCGCCAGCAGGTGGAGGGGGCCCGTGTGTGTAGAATGAAGAAGGATGTGTAGGTTTGGGTGGGTCTTCCTGTTTCTGCTGTAGCCCTGGTTCATATTTGCACAAAGTGCATAAATGATTTATAGTGATTATTTTTATAAAAGATGACATTGTCAATACCACTTGTGTATTCATTTTCAATTTCAGTTAATTTCTTAACCGAAGCAGCTTTCTCTGGAGCAGGGTTACTTCACAAACTGAATATCAAAACTCAGCCACCAACTTTGGGTGTAGTAAGCCATGTTTCCAGAGGTTAAAAAAAAAAAAAAAAAAAGAAGAAAGACAAAAAAAACTTTAAAGTTAATATTTTTAGGAAAACAATTAGTTTGAGTTGAAAAATCCTTACAGTTGGGAAGCTGTCGACGCATGAGTTACAAATGAACCCAGCATCCAGCCCATAATTGGGACCAAAACTTTCCAACGCTTTCTTTTTTTTTTTTTAAGATTGGCACCTGAGCTAACAACTGTTGCCAATCTTTCTTTTTTTTTTTTCCCCTGCTTTTTTCTTCCCAAATCCCCCCAGTACATAGTTGTATATTCTTAGTTGTGGGTCCTTCTAGCTGTGGCATGTGGGATGCCGCCTCAACGTGGCCTGACGAGTGCCATGTCCGTGCCCAGGATCTGAGCCGGTGAACCCCTGGGCCACGGAAGCAGAGCGTGTGAACGTAACCACTCAGCCACGGGGCCAGCCCCCCAGTGCTTTCAACAAATAGGAGGTGTGTTAAGTTAGGATGGCTCCACCAAACATCTTCAGGACTAATTTGAGGATGCGTTTGAGGTGATGATCCTGGAATAATCCAAGCATTTAAAAATATTATCATTATTTTGTCACAAGTATGAAATCAGCCTCTTTCTTGTTCAGAGTCTCTCTGTCTAGAAGTTGCCCCGTTGAAGAGTTTATTTCTTGTCCATTGAACTGTTCACTGGACTGAGAAGTTGGACTTTTGAAGAGGAATTATCTCCTTAGAATACTTTACTTAAAATCACCTATCCAAAATGGAACTTTTTAGGTAGGGGGGAAATAATCTCAGTGATCAGCGTGGTCCATACTCCACAGGCGGCAGCTGCTGGCCTCAACATCGAGTCAGGAATGAAACTTGATAATTCTTTACCTAGCTTATGGTGTGGGTAGAAGGAGCCTTTACGAATAAAGGCATTTTGATTCTTTCAGAAATAACGTAGGAAGAAGTCCTCTTCAAGTCTTTCTCGAGATTGATGTTATCACAAATGAGAGACAACAAATAATCTTGTATTTCATCATGTTGTGGAATATTGTGTCAATAGAGGCTTGATGTTTTCTGGCAGTTTCTTACCCTAAGTCTGGAATTTTTCGTGCTGTGCTCTTATTAGAAACGTTCAGCGGGCACCGATGTTCAGCTATGTTCACAGAGATGTCTGAATTAACTCTCACGCTGCCGACATGAGCTCATTAAACACACCATTAGTAAATGCTCTCTATTTTGATTTTCGTGTTAAGACTCCTGTCTTTTGCTCATAGAATTAGTTTTATCTATGACATAGAAAATGGTTATTTTAATACTTTTCTGCACTGTGGCATCGTAGCTGTGTTTTGCCCCAGGATTCTTCTTAATGACTTTAGCCAGCTTGAATTAGCTTGATGTATCATTAATGCATACAAATGGCTTTTATTTTTGTTCATAATCTGTTCATAATGCCATGGCATTCTGCTCTTTCTAATGTTTTTTAAAATGATTAAATGGTGATGTACTTTTTGACCTATTTAACCCTCCGTGGCATCGCTGATCAAAAGAATGTGAAAACATTAACTAGGAGAGTCAGACACTGCTGCGATCTGTAGCTGATGTTTCCAAGTTATTTTGAAGTCTATTTATTTTATTACATTTTTTTACCCTTAGAGAATATGGACTTAGCCATATTTTGAGTAACCCTCACTCACTGAGGAACTATCTACCGCTTACTAGTTTAGCAGCACCAAATAAGTTCAGTTCATGAAAGAGAAGGAAAAGGAATCCTCCAGGAGGTCGACTTTTTAAGTTGTGAAATTCTTTGGTGCAAGAAAGGGTAGCTTTACCCCATGCATGTTGAGATTTTTGCATGCTACTTGTGGGGTGCGCCTGGCCAGGCATTGGCTCCAAGAGTGCGTGAGGGAGTCCGGCTTGCAGCAGGTGGTGGGCATCCCCCAGGCTGGGCTCTAGAATCTGGTTTAGTTTGTGTATTTAGTGTAGAGCCATTGTGAAGAGGGGGCTGGTACCCTAACAGCCTGTTGATCTTTCCCGGTTTAGGGAAAAGCATGCTGTGAAGAGTGGATTGCAAACGTGTTTCCCTAAAAGAAGAATAGACTGTAAAAACTTAGATGAGTAAGTTGCATTTTGTGAGATTTGCCAAAGAAAAGAGAGAGGTGATTTTTAAAGGATATAAAATAATGGAAATAAAAACCGCCCATAACACCACCACCCAGGTGCTATCATTGTGAGGCCTGGTGTGTGTGTGTGCCTGCCCGTGTATTGGAAAAAATGGGTTATTGGACACTGTAGTTTTTTACAGCCTGCTTTTTCACATAAGTACTTTTTCTATGATATAATTTCTAATTTTTGCATTGCATTCCATTGAGTGAATGTAACAACTCCTTTGGCCCAATCCTCTATTGGACGTGTAGAGGGTTTTTTTCCACCTTTTAATTAATTTGTTTTGGCATCAGTGCTTCGGTGGATGGCTCTTTACCTAACTCTGTGTCTCCATCTGTCACTTTTTTAGGCTACACCTCTAGAATTGAGACTGTGGGTCAGTGACTTGCGTAGCTTTACACTCTTGGTCCTTGTTGTCCACTAGCCCTTTGGGGAGTCTGTACCCATTCACATTTCCTCCAGCAGGTGTCCTTTCTCTGCAACCTGGCCACACTGGATATTTTCATTTTAAAAACTTTTGTCTTTTGTAGGCAGAAAATAATCATAACTTCTAGTTTGTTTCAAATATTATTTTCAATGAATCTGTCCCCTAGTATGAAAATAAGCTCGCTTGCTGTGATCAGTTGTCTGTTAAGAGACAGCAGTCCGTCTCTGGGCAGGAAAAGATCTGGCATGTTGGTGACATGTGGGGAGCCGATGGTCCTTGCTGCTCTTGCAGATGTGTCCTCTCCAGTGTCTCAGGTGAGCTCTCTGAGGCCGGAGCATCTCAGCTCCCCAGAGGGCATACGGCCCAGAGACTGGTCCCGAGATCCCTGTGCAGCTCCGACCTTCCAGCGAGCAGGGTTGTCAGCAAACTGCCTTATGTCACCTTAGAGAGAAGTACCTGGAACGAAGCACCTTTGAAGAAAGCAAAGAGAACACTTCCATTGCCTTGAGGTTGGCCCTGCCCATTAGCTGATGTCATGTTAGCGCTCTGAAGGGTCCCAGAAGCCCTTTAGACCCACCCCTCATTTCCACGCACAGAAATAGTTCCAGAAAAGGCCTGCCTGCCCCCCGGTCATGGAGCAAGTCCGTGGTGGCTGCCTCTTAAGCACAGCTTTTCTGCCACTCCGTATCATCCTTCTGGCGTGGATCCTGGAACTTTCTCTAGACCAGTATTTCCCAAATGCTCAAAGCACATTTTGGTGAACATAAAAATCTTATTTCATTATTGAATGTTTGAGATGTCAACCTTTGGGAAACCCACACAAGTCACTACTATGAAAATGAAAGAATTCAGATGTGAGCTTGCGGTTTTTCCCATCACGCCCTGAGTTGGCTCTCCAGCACAGGTGTTTCTACCCTGGAAAGTGTGCAAGGTGGAGCACCTTACTGACACATGTGGGGGCTGCCTCATCTTCCAACACTGCAGGCTCCCTTGGGTGCCACCTGCATTCAGTTACAATTGCATGCTGCCTGCAAGGGGCTGGTCCCTTCTATTGGGTGCACCTGGGGCCTATAAGCTTGTATTTAAATATATAATTAATAAACAGCAGTCTGGCCCAAAAGAAAAGAGAACCTAAAAAGTGTCCACTTGGCGGATTGTCTGGCTAGCTGTTGCATTATCAGGCCTGGTGCCAGGAGAAAGCAGAGGGGATGGCAACGCCTGCTTCCTTCCCCGAGGAGATGCTCTACAGCTCTTTCACCTGTACGCGTCTGTGTCTACAGGGGGCGCTGTGATCCGTCCCAGCCACCTGTACTCCAAGTGCAGCCATAGTTGAAGGAGAATTTTTTTGGTCTGTGATGTTTGGGATTTTAGGAAACTCACTCACATTTAACTTCCTGTGCAAACTGTAAGAAAAAAGGTTGAACACCGATGCAGTCATCTGGACGCAAGGAGATACTCCCAGCCCTGCACCAGGATTTCATTATTAAATGAAATGGCAAGGTGTTTGCTGCATTTAAATTCATTTCTTGCATGACTCACAGACTTGTGGAATTTCAGGTCTGGAAGGACCTGAGACCCTGTCTAGCCCCATGCCTGCTATACAGATGAGCAGGCATGGCGCGCAAAGCCAGTCCATGAGAAAGATTCAGTAGTGGCAAAGCAGGAACTAGAAATTAGGTTCCTATCTCTTGGCTGCACAGCATTACCTTTGTTCTGTAAGTGTTATACTTAAAAACCATGGATTACACTTTAAAACCTGGCAGTGAATGAAAATGCTCCTTTAAGGTATAATTATTTTTAACAAAATGTAAGCCATTTCACCACTGAGGGTTCTCGGATTAAATTCAAGACATAACCAACATATAAATTATTTCCGAAAAGTATTTAATAGAAACTCATTCACACGGACTGTTTTCTTCGTGTAATAGCGCACGTGGGTAACAGGACATCGGATCTGTAACAGGGTCTCTGAGATTCAATGAAAATAGGGCGAAAAGGAAGCGTTTGCTTTCAAGAACTCAATTTTGTAGTTTAGTAAGCTGCCACTAGGGGGCATCAAAGGAGCGCCGAAGGATTGTTCTCACTCATTCTTTTGCTGTCACTATGGAGAAAACAGACATCATAAAACTAACACACTGGTTTAGGAGACCATTTAGACCTATAATAAGATACAGCCCATAAAGCGTGTGAAGTTACTGGATCAGCAGTACACGAATGCAGAACTAAAAAAGTTTCATGCTTTGGAATAGAGAAGAGAATACAGTAAAAAAGATGATGTATTCTGATTAAAGGGACCCAAATCTCTCCTTCCTTTTTGCCTTGCCTGTAACTTTAGAGAAGAATAGAAGAAAAGTTGGCAGAAGATGTGCTTATTTTCTTAGCTTATAATAAACAGATTTGTTATTTAGTCCGTCATTCTCTCTTAACAGAACCCACCACAAGTTCTATTGGCCTGAGTGACAGCCCAGGCCTCTCACTTTAGGGTCTGCATCCTTGATCCCAAGGCCGGTGGAGCACAGGCTTCTCACAGACACCTGGGCTGAGCAGGGCGGCCGTGCGGGTTTGAGTGGAGCCATTGCCATTGGCCTCCCTGCCCAATTCCTGGCTTTCCCTGGTGTGGTACGCTGTGGACCCTTCTTCATGCAGTCTGGTAGTTAGAGATGAGGAGCCGGATGACAAAACCAGACATTCCTGGGCAGGAGGAAGGGAGCCGATCAGTTTGGGGAAATGTAGATATTCCTTTTGCAGAAGTGAACAGCTTCTTGAAAGCAGGAAGGTACTGAATGGCTTACGAGCACCTCCAGGAGCTGAGGACCCTTCTGGAGAGGTAGCGATTGTTGCTGCTCTGTGAGATCCGCAGTGGGCTCGGGGCTTAGTGGGGAGAACAGTCGACCACATACACAACAGACATGTGCCTGGGTTGACTCTTCTGGTTTCTTTAGGTTTATTTTTTTTTCCCCCTCTTTCAGTTCTTTTCCCCTTAGAGTTGAGGGCTTCTCCTTGCTGTTTTTCGTTTATTTATTTTTTTGCTTTTACCCTTTATTTTCTCCCACTACATAATTTCCATTAGAAATTGTAGCAGCTCAGATCAGAAGATGTTCTCTTTATTTGGAAAATGTGACTCATTACACTTGTAGTACCTCCAAGGAGAAACATATCACATCACGGGGGAGTCCATACAAATTTTCTTTGATCAGATTACTTAGAATTGAGTGTTTAGGATTTCTAAGGAAGCAAACATAATTTGGAGAGTTCGGCAGTTTTCAGTCCTCGGAAGAGTGGAAACATGGCAGAATGCTGTGAGCAAGCGGAGAACTAGGGAAAAGTGGGGTGAATTCATCAGAATGATGAGTAACGTCTGCTCTGGAGGGCAGCTTTCACAGACTGGTCTGTTAGTGCCGGAAAAGAATGTTTACCAGCCCCTGAAAATGAGAACTTGAGAGGGAGGGCCCGGGGGAGTAGAACAGTGGCCCAAATTCCAGATGTTTCTGTTGCATTCAGTAAACACTGGATTAAACCATTTGCAAGGTGCCAAGGTGGGTCCACAGGGCCTGCTGGAGGTGAGCCCAGCTCTGAAGTGAGGCTGGGATGACCGCTGGGGATGGACACATGCTCAAGGGTCTGTGGACAGTTGACAGTGTCCTGGGAGCACTTGTATCCTAGGTGGGAGTCCTGTGGGGGTCGGCCCGGTGGGCCAGGCTCCAGTTCAGCCAGAGCAGCTGGCTCCATCATCATTTATTGGCATTGCACGATGGATTTTTCTCATGGAAAAAGAACAGGCAGCTGCTAAAATGCAGATTGAAAAGCAGTGATCTCATACCTAGGCCCCTGATTACAGACCTCAACAAGCGTCCTAATGAATCTGGTAATTCAGGATAAGTGTGGGTGAAAATTCCCATAAAATCAGAGTAGAAACTGTTCCCATTGGATCTTTGCCTCGATACTCGCTTTCCTGGGTATTTCCGGCCTCTGGGCTGCTGGCGCACATCTCATGTGGTTCCTGCTAATGCATTAGCTTTGTGCAGGGGCTGGTGTGACCGCCTCCCTCCTTCCTGTGTTTTCTGCTCCTTCTCTTTGGCAGGCTCTGTCCCCAAATGGTTATTAAAGAAATGCAAACAGTTTGCTGTTCCAGTTCACACTGTTGTGTGATACAGCAATTAGGAAGCCCTTGAAGAAATTAAATGATATACAAAGGAAATCTTTCAACATAATATCTAGTTAATTCCTATAAATATGATGGCTAAAATAAGAGGGGAGGAGTTGAAGAAAGGCGATCACGTGAATAAAGGGCAGCTCCATGTGCCCCTGCGCACCTGGCCAGGTAATGGCGGGGAGCACAGGTGGAAGCTCATGGCTAGCGCTGTGTGTGCTGCAGCTTCGAGAGCTGGGCGGTGATGGATGAAGCGGAGGCGGCTTGGTTCGTATCGAGCGAGTCCTGCCCTGGGAGGTGGGAGGGCATGACCCTCGGCTGCTGAAATATCTCATCCTTGCCACGAGGTTTTGCTTTCCAGAGTTATGGTTCATGTCCATTTCTGTTAAAAGGCACATTTTTATGTATTTCATCAGTTATCTATTCACATACATTTAAACAAACATTTGTCCCGAGTAGAATAACACCTGTTCATAAAAATACAGAAAAGTATGAAGAAGCCAATTAACATAATCCGTGATCCCACCTCCGGGTCATAAACATTTTATATGCCCATCTAGTCCATTTTTAATACTTTTAAAGCAAAATTGGGACTTTCTTCTGTATCCTTTTTAATACCTGCTTTAAAAAGAGCTGAGCATAGTTAGTATGTTGTCTAATTTTCTCCAGAACTTGTTTTTTAGTGACCACAGCGTTCCTTTCTAAGCTGGTGCCTGTCAGCATGGACCAACCCCCGAGACGGAAGGCTGGTCCGAGACGCACCTGCACTCGATCCGTTCCGTTAATCCTTCGAGTGCCTGCTGGGCGGCAGACCTGCCCGCTTCCTGCTCACAGCGTCCCAGGGGCTTACCGTTTAGATCAGGCACAGTCAGCGCTGAAGGGCCTGCACCTGCCCAGAGCAGGGAGAGGTGGTTGCGTCAGGAGGAGCCCCGGGTCGGGTGGCTGCATCTCCCCTCTGTGTGCGAGCACAGGTCCTTAGCCTGTCAGGGCCACCTCTCCTGCAGCCCTCATCACCGGGGAACTGTGCAGGTAGAAATTGGCTCCCGGGTAGACTTTGCCGCGAGAAGAGAGAAGTCAATCTCCAGAAGATGAGGGAAGTCTGTCTGCCAGGTGTATGGATTTCTCATTAGAAATAAAAAACTTGACGACATTCATTACATGCACTCCACAAAAATTACTAAAGACCAGGTGGGCTCTTTTTGCACCTCCTTTTTGGGGGGCAAATTACCCAAACTGAGCCCGTTTTTGTAAAGATCCATTCCTAAATCTCATATCAATTCACCCAAATATAAACTCTTCTGAAACAAGAGATTTAAATAAAATAGAAGCTTAAATTTGAAGGACAGGTCTTAGAACACTCAGAATCATTTTGGAGATTAAAACTACTTAGAAAAGCTGGTGGATTTGGGGGAAAAAGAATGCCCTTGGCAGGTTATCACGGTCAGTGATAATGAGATTGGATAATGGATCTCAAAGGGACAGATTCCCAAGCTCGGGCACCTCTGAGCCTTGGCCTGAGATGGTGTGGTGGGCTGAAAAGTGGCCCCCCCAAAGAGACCCCCATCCTAATCCTGGAACCTGTGGATGGTACTTTATGTGGGAGAAAGGTGATCTTCAGATGGGGACATGATCCTGGATTATCTGGGTGGGCCCTGAATGCAATGACCTCTGTAAGAGGGAGGCAGGGGTTTGACCACACGCAGAGGCGAGGGTGATATGGAGCAGAGAGGTTCGAAGATTGGAGTGATGTGGCTACAAGCCAAGGAATGCCAGAAGCCCTCAGAAGCTGGGTGGAACAAGAAAGAGACTCTCCCTTAGGGTCTCTGGAGCGAGCACAGCCCTGCCAGCACCTTGATTTCAGCCAAGTGATATGGATCTTGGACTCTTCTCCTCCAGAGCTGTGACAGAATATGTCTCTGTGGTTTCAAGCTGCCCGTTTTGTGGGAACTTGTTGGAGTAGCCCCCAGAAGCTGTTCAGATGGAAAGGGGCAAGATGATTCAGGAAGGCTCTGGGGGAGAAACTCCGTCCCTAAGCTCTACCCAAGGTGCTGATGCGGGAGACGGGAGAGGGACTTGAGGACCGTGTGGCTGCCCTGGTGCTCCCAGCTCAGACTCCCACAGCACACATGCACACCTGGAAGTAGGTGCTCCACCAGGAGCCATGGGCCCGCCACACGACTGCAGCCGGCATGACCTCAGGCTTGCAAGGAGTGTGATGACAACAGGAGCAGCTTTTCAAGTCAGGTCGAACTTGAAGAGAAAAATAGGTCTCTGCCCGCTGGAGGGGATCGCCGTGTGTTCACTGGCGACCGGGAGTGCGGCGGAGAGCTCAGGTCTGGCTTGTCTTCCTAAAGTAGTGATTTCAGCCTGGAGGGACTCGAGCCCAGCAAGTTCAGGCCAGGGGGAGGGGCGGTCAGGCTGCTGGCTGTTTTTCTGCAATTTTGGTCCCCTCATCTGGGCTGCTTACATCTTGTGCGGTCAAGGCGGCTCCTTATCTTAATTCCTGCTTCCCACTCATTCCTTACCCCAATCTATCCTCCCGTTTGTCACCAACCTCACCAATAACCTTTCCTAAATCCAGTGGCCGCTTTCAGTCCTCATTGCACTCACCTGTCGACCTTGACATGTGCCCTTTCCTTCTGGGACACCTGCCCGCCTCTTCCCAGCACAGCTGCTGCTCCTCCTCTGCGGGTTTCTCCTTCTCTGCCCAGCCTTTCGATGATGGAATTTATGGAGACCCAGTCCTTGGCCACGGCATCCTCTCCTGGGGTCGTCATCACAAGCAATCCAAGTCCATTTCACTGGTTCAGTAGATACATTTTATGTACAAGAAACTGCATTTGGTGCTTCTGCCACGCAGCAGCGTGAGACAGGGTGGTCACCGCACCCTTGGCATTGGCACGTGTTGACCCTCCTTCAGCAAGGGTTTACTGAGTACCATATGTATACATTGGTGTGCTCGCTACGTGAGACTGGATTCTTGTCTGTAGCCCAGAGGTGCTGGAGCATTTAACCTCAGGTCCACATGGCATGGACCCGTTAGAGTGGGCACTGGCTGTAAACTACACGTTCAGCCTGGCAGCTGGGTATCTGCCCCAACCAGCCTGTTCAGAACAGGAAAACATGTTTAAATTAGTTCAGCTGATTTGGGGAAATCTTTAGACCATCAAAAAAACATTTGAGATGAGTCTAGGAGTCGGAACATTGTCTCACTTTAGCTTTATTATATTTTGTTTTATCATTCAGCCTTTCTACCTGTTTTGAAATAGCGTGATGGAAATTGAAGCAGATTCGTCCAGGGTTTCAAAAACAACCCACAAAACTCAGGTGGAATTATTTCACTATTCTATTTAAGAGGTAGTTGAAGTAAATGGAACATCCCAAAGCCCAGATGTTTCTTACAACTTTGCTAATGGCGAGACGAGCCGAGCCGTCGCTAATGATGTGACATGCTGAGAGAGTCAGTTTCTCTTGACGAACTTCCTCTTTTAATTCCATAAAGACAGCTGTTATCGAATAGCTACCCGCCAATAGGCGCGTGAATTCAATAGATACCGAGTCATCATCTCAGATGTTGCTGAGTCAATTACCAAGAAACCATCACTCCTGGGTGGTCCGTGGATGAAGTCTGGGCTGGATGGCAGAGCCCTGGGCTCCGTCTTTATCTTATACATAACGATTCAGCATCTCACTCCCTCAGTTTACCCAGCTGTGAAATGGGGACATCTTCCCATTATTCCTTCCGTCTAGGGATGCCCATAATAGCTGACGTGTGTCTATAGCTTGCTCGGAGGACTTTGGAAGAGAATATTTACCTATTATTAAAGAGCGGAAGGCCTCGAAAGGCAGTGTGATACGGAGCAAAAAGCAGAGCATTCATCATAAGGTTCGTCTGTTGGGCATAGATTGAAGCTGGAGCCGTGAGCAGGCAGGCAGAGGCCACCCTCACTCTCGCTCTGTCCTTAGGGAAGTCACAGCTCTTCTGGGTCTTGTGCTCTTCACCTGTTCAGGAACAGTGTTCAAATGACTCTGTCTGCTTCCATCTGGATGTGGGACCAAAAGCACCGTCTTTTGTAACCACCTTTCCCCTCAGTGTTCTGGGAGCAGATTAACTCACTATAAATTTTAATCCTTTTAAATAACAACCCTGACTCATTAAAAACTGTTCTCAAGGACCTGTTAAGTGAAGTGACTCGTTAATCACGCACAGCTTCCCCCCTACCCCCGTTACAGTTCCCTGAGCTGTCCGGGGCGCTCTCTCTTGGATAACCACCATCTATTTACTAATTAACTGAGTGCCCTAGTTTCCTCTCTTGTCCTCGCCCCTAAAAAAATAGTCCTTCTTGAAAATACTACCCAAATTCATTGAAGACACTTTTCTTTTTTCCTACTTGAAGAGATTTTTTTTCCCCCTGTTTGAAGATGACTCTCTATCTCACCTGCTGATCAATTCAACCAGCCTCTTTTTTTCTAGGATCCTTAGCAAAAAAAGCATCACTAGATAGTAGTGACTAGTTACTACTTGCACAAAAACTGCTTTCCTTAGTCTTGCTCCCGTTGACATACTCTCCTGCAATTGAATGTCCACATCCATGAGCATATTTGTATTAAGTCTTGAAAATACAAATAATAGGTACCTTTTCTCTGGATAGTAAGACATTCTTCCCTCCAAATATGGCATACGTCTCATTAAGAACGCATGTCTGCAAAATCCATAAAACAGGAAGACCAGCAGCCCCGTCATCCACCACCATTTTCAGAGTCATTGGTATTATTATCTCCGTTCTGGGGATGAGAAGACAGAGGGGTCTGCAGAGGAACAGGAGGGTCTTGTAACCAAATGGCACTGCCGAGACATGCACGTGTTTCTTTCCAGTTTTAAAAGGGACAGTGTCTGGGGGTCGAGTGCCTCCCGCCGTCGCTGTGATCGGTTTGGGTATGGCAAACAGGATCTTGGGAAGATAAGAATCAAAAATCAAAACCTTCGCGTGAACAGCTGAAAAATCGCTGATAGCGAAGCGATCAAGGATTGAGAAATGTAGCATTTAAAATGGAAATGGCACCAGTGCTCTGAAGTCGAGCCCGGTTTAAATGCAGTAATTAAAATAGTTGTTCGGCTGCTCCCAATTACCTTCGCTACAGCAGGCCGCCTTTATCTTTATGGCGGTACTTTGATTCCAATCAGAGCTCTCAAATGAACTTATTTTGGTATTTTCAGTGAAGTCTTGGAGTAGAAAACAGATGCAGTTCTAAAGTAATTACCCACCGTTTTTCATCCCGTGAAAGAGAATTAAGATGAGAGAGCCGCATGTGCGATGGGAGAAAAATCCTAATGAGACGATGCGAGTGGTGGGACAGTTCCTGCGTCTGTCCACTGCCTCATGTCTCCTGGGCTAGTCACAAAAACGAGGCCACCAGTCCCTTGATGGGGCCACAGTGTAGACATAATGGTGTCACACTGGGGAAATTCAGTGCTTCCATCTGAGAGTCAAATTTGCTTTTTGAAGGGAAGGATTCTCTTCTTGTAAATTCTGGGAGAGGTTGAGAAGTCATCCAATAGTCGTGATAAAAATAAGCTGGGTAGAATGCTAGAGTGCGAGGGGGTGTTAGAGGCTGTCTAGTCGCTCCACGGCCTCGTGGTACTAGCAGGGAGGTGCAGAGCAGGGTGTGGGAGCCCACAGGTCCTGCCTGGTGTCCAGACCTGGACCAGTGGTGGGTGGTGACCCAGCAGAAACACTCCACCTCCCAAACTACTCATCTCCCACTGAGCAGAGTTGTTCTGGGGTGGACCACCCTCAACAGGAGAAGATTCATGAGGATGTCACCTTTGTTTGGTCTCCTAATGACTGAAATAACTGTCCTTAGGACGCCAAAATGCAAATGAGAGCATCTTAAACCAGCAGATAAAATTTTACTAGGAGAAGAATAAAAAGTGTTCTCTACCATCATGGATGTAATGACATTCTTTCCACTGAAACAAGAAAAGCAGCATCCTTGGGGTCTTGCAGAATGGGATGAGCTCCCACAGAAAACTTAATAAACCGTACCTCCCCCTGTCATCATCCACCAGAGTTCTCCACCGGTCAGGAGATAAATGCTTACACGTTTATGACTCTGAGTGTGTCAGTCCTTCCTCCCAACGCTGAAGTGTTAACACCGGTGTGTCCTAGCAGCATCTCCGACTTACTGACTGCCCTCCGCTCGTCTGCGCTTTCTCTGGGGGATGCAAGAGCCTTTTCTTTGTCTTTAATTTTGCATCCATGCAACTGGTCTAGAAATTAGTCTCCTGGAAGTATTTCAAAGATAGAAAAGTGTTTGAAACGAATTTTAGGAACTCGCGACATCTTTTCCAGGAGGCGCCCTCGTACAGTGTTGACGATAATGTGAAGGCAGGCTGTTGATGCCTTTTAAGCCTTGAAGTTTCCTGGAGCCTGGGATTGCCGTGTGATCTGCTGAATCCTCTCGTTGAGTAATTCTCCTACGATATTCTCTCAGTTTCATTGAAAAGCATAGACGTGGAGACATTGTACAGCTAGGGAGGCTCTGCTGCTTTTTGTTTTGAATACATACTGGATGCAAGACCCTCCTTAGAAATGGTTTTACTTCAATAAGCTCTGCAAGGGCAGCAAGTGGATCTGTGTCAAAACTTTGGTCCCTGTGTCTGCCATTTGGTGAATTCTCCCTAAATAGTGTTCAGAGAATAAGGGGCATGACGAGGAGAAGTGTGGGGCTGGTTTGTGAGCATCGTGCGGTGATCGTCGTGCCTCCAGCCCATGAGCCTCTCCCCAGCTGCCCTCTCAGAAGTCCAGGGCTCCTTGCTTCTCACCTAGACTGTTCCAGCATCCCACCTTCTGAATCCAACCAGGTGATCCTGCTCCTGGTCTCTCTGTTGCAATGTCTTCCATGCTCTTGCCTAGCATAGAGCTCAGATAGGATTCTTTCCTGCTCCAAAGCGTTTGGTGACTCCCTACCAAAAACCACGGTGGTTTCCACACTTGATTGTGGCTGTGAGGCCCTCTCGGGAAGGGTTTCCTAAGTTGAGGGCTAGTGTGCAAGGTAGATGGCAGTGAGGGGATTCCTGGCTGCAGCGCCTCCCACCCCATAAGCTTCGTTCGCTCATTTAGCAGCTGTGCATTGATTATGGGGTGCCTCCCATGTGCCAGCCCGTGCCCCCCAGGGGGAATTGAGCAGGAGCGAGAAGCTGAGGGTCCTCCCTATCGGGGTTGACAAGCGCCCGCCTCCTGTCATTTCCCTCCCCTTTGCACACCTGTGCTCCGGGTGTCCTGAGCTGCCACGTCTTTGCCTTCACCTCGAATGCCACTCCGTGAGTGAAGTCCTCCGGGCCCCTCCGACGTCAGCACCCAGCTCATAACCCCTTCTCTTGACCCTGGACCTCTGTGTTCACTGAACTGGGAACAACTTCAGAGCAGGAGAGCCTGGACCCTGCTCCACTTTGCGAAGCCCAGTCCCCAGCATCCGGTGAGTTCTCGGCACATGTTTTGATGGAGTGTCTGCTCGCTGGAGAGGACAGCCTGGATCCTGCAGGGAAACGGCAA
The DNA here is from genome assembly GCF_041296235.1 of Equus asinus. NCBI lineage: Eukaryota > Metazoa > Chordata > Mammalia > Perissodactyla > Equidae > Equus > Equus asinus. The sequence goes on along the minus strand of NC_091808.1, from coordinate 5,890,573 downwards.
AGTCAAGACAGAAGTGATTTCCTGAGCCGTTCTGAGCTGGAGAGCTGAAACAAGCAGATGTGGGACAAGGGTCAGGAAAACGCCACGGTGGAGAGTCCCACCCATGTGGGCGTCCTCACCTCCCTCCTTGTTCTCAGTAGATTCCCTTGCTTCCATCTTTGGGGACAGATGGAAGCCACTGTTTCCTAGAGAAGGCCCCTCAGTCTCCACCTCCGGCCTCCATAGCTCCCCGCGCCCACCTCCAGCCGCATCTCAGAGCCCGACACTGGCTGTTGATGTTCTCCTCCACGTCATCTGAGCGTGCCCAAGCCTCTCCCACACACAGGTGCATGCACACAGACTCTCCCTTGAGTGTCACCAGTAGCGTCGAGGCTGTGTGGGAAGATGTCCTTATTTCCAGAAGGAACATGTTGAAGTATTGAGGGCTGACGTGAAAGGATATCTGGCTAAATAGGTTCACTCAGCTCTTACAGAGATAATAGGGCAGAAGCTTTGCATCTCTTGGATGTAGGTGGTGGGTTTACTGGTGTTTGTTGTCCTATTTGTTAAATTTTTCCATCTGCTTGAAAATGCTTGTAACGAAATGGTCTTTTGGGGGGACAGGGCTTTCTGGGATCCCTCCTGGCTCTGTGCTGGGCTTGCCTTTCTCCTTGTTCTTATCCCTTCTGCCCTGGGCAGTATCTTCTGTGTGTTTCATCAAGGCCTCTGAATCCCTGCTGGCTGAGACTCTTCTGAGCTTGAGGCGCGTTCATCGACTGTCTGCTTGACAGCCCCTCTTGCATATCTTAGAGGCGCCTCAAGCTCAGCACGTGCCCTTCCATCCTGGGGTCCCAGCACACCTGTCTCATTACTCAGGTTGGACACCTGGGCATGTTCTGACCCCTCTCTCTGCCTTCCTCCCTGTGCCCACTGGTCACCAAGTTCTCTTGGTTTAACTGATGGCTCTCTGGTCATGTATCTCGTATGACCACCACCCACCAGTGCCTTGGTCCGAGCCACCATCCCTCCCACCAGGGTACCTTTCTGCACTTTCCACTTTGTAAGTGTCCCTTCATTTCCACCTCCAGTTCTTCTCCCACTGCGGCCAGAGGGACTTTTAATTCAAGTCTAATCAGAAGCACCTCCTAATGCCTTTTCAAGACTCTCGGCTGTGCTTGGGATGGAGACCCCAGTCAGTGAATCCTAAGACTGCAGCCTGGCTCCTCTGTCGCCACCACCCCCGCCTGGCCGCCCCTCAGTTGCCCACATCCTTGTTCTCCTCCCTGCTCCGGGCTCCTCCCTCATTCCCCAGGCTTCATACTTTTTTTTTATCCTTGAGGTCCCAGCTCCAGTGCCGCTTTCTCAAGAAAGCTTTCCTTCCCTCCCATCTCCCGAGTTCACTTCTTAGATCAGAACCCTGAACTCAGGCTGCCCGCTGACCACTGTGCTGTCTCATGACCTGGAGTGAGGGGCAGGTTCCTCAGCTGGTAAACGGGGTGACAACAGAGCTTCTCTGGGTGTTAATTGTGGCAGAATGCTCAGATCAGGTCCTGACAGAGAGTGAGGGCTCAACACACTAAGCGGTGAAGATGATCTGTCTAATGTCTGTGCTCCCCACCCGGACTGTAAACCCCCCTGAGAGCAGGGACGGCGTCTAGACTCAAGTCAGTGTCGCCAGCACCACCCTTGTCTTCCACCTTCGTCATCCCTGGCACCATGGTGGTCCCTCTGCATGAGACTGGCACGTTCCTGTGCTGTGTGTTGATCAAATGACCTATCCCTCACGCCCCCCTCACCCCATGAGGCATCTACACATATGGAAACTGAGGCACAGGATGCTTGAGTCACGTGCCAATGATCCAGCAAGTCATAAATTGCAGAGCTGAGACAGGAACTCAGGCAGCCTGGCTCTGGCACCATGTGCTTCCCCGTTGCACTTACCACCTTTGTTAGGTGATGGGTAAACACGTACCAAAAATCTAAGTGGTGTCATCAGCAAAAAAACAAAGACTCCTCAGGAACTTGAGAAATCATCGCTAGAGGACTTGAAAAAGGAAATCCTTATAGAAACACTGATGGATTGAGTTGTTTCTTTAAATAACAGGTTTACTGAGATGCTATTCACAGACCATCAGATTTACCTATCTAATTACTTTTGATTTTTGAGTTGTGTTTTTGGCCTGGCTTTTTGCCTCAACCCTTGGGGTATTTGTAATCTAAAAACAATTTGTGGTTAATACTGTCTGCTTTCATACCATACAAAGTAAGTGTTTATCACCATAACTTATTCTCCTGAAACTCTTTAAATAGGATGTTTGGCTGCCCTAGAATGTGTCAAAACTCGGAAGTTGGCTGTGGTTCTCATACACATTTCAGGCCCGGAGCCCAAGCTGCTCGGAAAGGTCAGGTAAATTGCAGCGAGGCCACTAGATGGCAGTGCTGTCACGGCTGGAGAGGCCGGGCCGGTGGCTTCGTTCAGGTGGCTCATCAACCTATGAGCTTTGCAGGCTGAAGGTGGTGAGTTAATGTGCCACATCAATTTTAATTTGAAAGATACAATTAATTAAATTACACATAAAGTGGATGTGATAGAAAACTGGAAGCTCATGGCAGAAGCCCGGGCAGCTATTGAAACACAGTCCAGAGTTCCTGTCCCTTGTGCTGTGTGTACCCTGAGTGTACAGTTTATGGTTTCTACCTTATAGAAAAATACTGCTTAGTTTGTCTTCTGTTAAAGGATTGGACTACACAGTCTTGTTACAGAAAACTTGATAAAGCTGTCGACGTCAGGCTCAGAATCACCATATCGACGTATTAGCCTAAAAAGTTATCTGAGGGGCTGGCCCCGTGGCCGAGTGGTTAAGTTCGCGCGCTCCGCTGCAGGCAGCCCAGTGTTTCGTTGGTTCGAATCCTGGGCGCGGACATGGCACTGCTCATCAGACCACGCTGAGGCGGCGTCCCACATGCCACAACTAGAAGGACCCACAATGAAGAATACACAACTATGTACCGGGGGGCTTTGGGGAGAAAAAGGAAATAATAAAATCTTTAAAAAAAAAAAAAAAAAAAAGAGTTATCTGAAAAAGAAGGTACCACATTCTTCTGGAGGGGCCATCCCTCCCACCCCCCGGGTCTGCCATCCCTTGATACAGTTATGCCCAATTTTCTTTCAAGAAGATAGTTTTTTTTTTTTCTTTACAGCTTTAAAAAATAAGTTGAGGAATTTAGTTCTAAAAAAATTAATAGCTACAGGTAGCTGCAAAAGATGTTATTGGCAGATGCAGCAAAAAATATATTTCTGCAGAAAATTGGATTTTGCACATAAAACTTAGTAATACTAATAAAGACAGGTCATTACCAGTTTTAAGCCAAATAAGCAAACTCAAAGAGATGTGCTGTCAATGTGAATCTCGGTGGTTTTTTATTTTTCCTGCAAAGTGTAAATCAGCTTTAGTGTAGCGGGTACACCATGGATTTGCTCAGATCATTCCTGCCCCTTCTGACGGAGGGTAAAGTTGCCTGCGCTGAATAATTTACAGTCCTGTGGCAAGGTATGTTTATATTTAAGCTGTGCAACGGTGTAGCTAATGAGAAAGATGAGAAATTTATAGTCCTTGGTGATTGATAGCATTACTGTCTCAGCATTAATTGAAATCAGAGGGATCACAGCTGTGGGCTGAAGTTCGGGGGGGGGAAAAATTACTTCAAGTAAAGGAAAACTTTGAGATCTGCTTCTGAACATTTTAAAGATCGTTTTCCTGCTGACAGTATGGTTGGTGGTAGAAACAGTCGCTCCTTGCCAAGGCCTGAATAATTACACAGAGATAATGACGGTATTTCTTCTGAAACCTCCCTATGGTAGGCGGTTATAAGTGTGGAAAAAATTAAATACTGTGGAGTTTTTAAAATGGCTTTAAAATTTTACATGTATAATAATAAAATCCTGTATGGCTACTCTTTGCTGAATATTCTCTGGACTATTTAAGACAGTGAAAAAAATAAACCCACGCTTGTAATGACAGAGGCAAGCCCGTGATATTAGTCATTGCCTTCAAATTTCCACCGATTGTGTTTAATGCGGGTATGCCTAAAGTCAGCTCATAGACTTGTCCCTACCTGTCATTTTTAAATGCACCATTCTTGTTGAAGCTCAGTCTTGTGAAAATGTCTAAATTTTCCCATTAAGTGCTTAAAAAGTAATAAAACTAAAGTCATTAGACTTCACTCATCAGAGCCGTATCAGAAGAAATATTCTTTGGCGCCATAAATCTGATCAAGGGTTCAACATTCATATCCTTTGGATTCGTTCCCTGGAAATGGACGTTTGAAGGTAAATTGCTTGAGTAGGGCAGTTTAAATTTTTAATACAATCTTATTGTAACTGTTAGCAAATGATTAAAGTGCAAAGGGGCCCTCTGTGTTTGGTAAGATTTATAGTAAGAGCTCTTTGATGCCTTTTCTGGGCTGAGTTATAGATGTTATGACAGTTAAATGCTTATAAAGGCCAGAAAGGCACCCCTGAAGAGTCAAATCTCCCTTAGAGACTAAATCGTGCTTCGGAATGCAGATGTCTTTTCTGCGGACACTTGTTAATTGCTGTGTTAACAGCCTCTTAGGCACCTAGAAACTTTGTAGGCCACGTAGGACCCAGTGCTGCCTTGAGCCACTGCTTTGTGAAAAACACACAAAACAGCAAATTACTGTTCTCACCACCGATTTGCTTTCTGGGGACGTGAATTAATCTTCTCATCAGATGCCTTTTTCTCTAAGGAATGCCTCCAGTTTATAAGGAGTTCCAGCGTTCCTTCTGTGGGCTCGAGGAGGCTTTGAGCTACCTGTTGGTGAATCGTGGCGGCTGTGACACTCTCCTTACTTGTTAGACCCCGTGACACCATGTGACTCCTTGAGTGGCTACTGTTGGGCTGCTGCTGTTGGCTTGGTTGTTTTAAGGCCTATGACTGGGCAGCAGGACTAGCTGTTCCTTAAGGGGCCAGTTAGCCCAGGAGAGGCACAGATGGAGCTGGCAGGGTGCCTCCCTGGGTAGAGGCTGCCGTTCAAGGTGCAGAGCATCGAAAGCATCGTCTTCTGCTTCCTGTGCATTTGATTCGAAGCCTTTGTTGAATGAGTTTTTAATACATTTGAATTTTAATGCATTTATCTCCTGTACACTTTCTGCTCTACCTCATTTTTTGTGTTTTGCCCAGCAAAAGAGTAATCTGTTTTAAAGGCAAAGGTGATAGTTTTATCATCTTTTCTCATTTATATCTTTTTGCAGGAAGGAAATAAATACACAGATGCTCTAAAGTTTCATTGACACTGTCGTCATTTAGAGTGTGAAATTCCCTACTCTGTAATTTGCCTTTTACTTACGTGTCTCGTCCACAGATGTATCTTGAGTGTCTGCAGTGAAGAGAGAGCGTTCCCTTCAAATTGCTGTCTCTAATTCTTGAGATAGATACTAATGATTTGGGTTATTAACTAGCATAAATTTGAGTTCTTTTTATCTGTTCATGTTGGGCTTTTTTTCCCCCCTCAAAATAAATTCCCAAATGCTTCACTAGAAAACCTTATCTGTAAACACCTATATTGTCGGTAGATCAATGTGATGGTGGGAGTCTCAGTGGAAGAACTTCAGACCCCAGAAGGAAAACCTGCCTTCTCTGAGTAACCAAATAAAAGTCACAGTGACGTCCTTCTTTCTCTTTAACTGTCAGCCTTGAATGGTGTCGAAGAGGCATATCGTGTGTTTAGTTTTCACAGCATTCAGCGTTAAGATAAACCCAGTAACGTGTTCAAGTTGAGATGTGCCTTTTGCTTGTATTCTCAAGAGCCACTGTCCATCCAGCAGCCAGACGTCAGGCATCTATAGGAGGCACTAGCTTCAGCTGTAAGTGCAATGAATGCTGTGATTTTTTTTTTTTTTTTAGATTTTAACCTTTTAAGCTGTCGAGATACAAATGATAACTTTGTGACCTGCTGCGGTGTGTGTATATAGGTTGAGGTATGAAAATCTAGTCTGTGATTCTATGGCTTGTTTTCAAAGTGTCCGCCATGGATTCTTTTTTTTTTTTTTAAAGATTTTTTATTTTTTCCTTTTTCTCCCCAAAGCCCCCCGGTACATAGTTGTATATTCTTCGTTGTGGGTCCTTCTAGTTGTGGCATGTGGGACGCTGCCTCAGCGTGGTCTGATGAGCAGTGCCATGTCCGCGCCCAGGATTCGAACCAACGAAACACTGGGCCGCTTGCAGCAGAGCGCTCGAACTTAACCACTCGGCCACGGGGCCAGCCCCCCCGCCATGGATTCTTTTAATACCACTTTTCTCAGTGAGTTTCAACCATGATGTCACCAAGGACAACATTCCTTAGTTTTTTCAAGAGTTTTGAACTTAATGTCTAAAGAGTCATTATTACCTTTTATCCATAGCTAACATATATAGCCCAAGTCAAGTAAAGTTAGAAATAGTTTTAACATTTTAAAGATATGAGTACTTTGTTCCTTTCTCATTGTGGCAGGACCAGAGAAGTTAATGATAATTAGGTGTTATTTTTCTTCGTGATGGATCACCATCTTCTCGTAGGGACCTGTTAGGAAGGCAGTGAAGGACTGGCGTGTTTCACTGGAAAGAGGAAAAGACTTTGTCATGTCTGTCTCACCCTGTAATTCTACTGTGTTGGAGTGCCAGTGATGAAGTTAGTTTGAAAACTTGTTGTTATGGATGGATCTACAAAATGTGTGGGGCCGGCCCGGTGGCGCAGCGGTTAGGTTTGCACGTTCCGCTTCTCGGCGGCCCGGGGTTCGCTGGTTCGGATCCCGGGTGCGGACATGGCATTGCTTGGCAGCCATGCTGTGGTAGGCGTCCCACGTATAAACTAGAGGAAGATGGGCACGGATGTTAGCTCAGAGCCAGGCTTCCTCAGCAAAAAGAGGAGGACTGGTAGTAGTTAGCTGAGGGCTAATCTTCCTCCAAAAAAAAAAAACAAAATGTGATGTTGAGTGAAGAGAGGCATCCGTACAAAATGGATGATTCCATTTGTATGAAGTTCTGCAACAGGCAAAACTAATCTGTTAAAAATCAGCAGAGTGGTTTCAAGGAAGTCAGGGTGAGGGAATAATCGGGATGGGGGGGGCACAAGGGAACTCCCTAAGGGGGCGGAAATGTTCCACATCTGCATAGTGATCTGAGTTAACGTGACATTCATTGAAACTCATGGAATGGTGCAAGCAAGATTTTTGCATTTTGTGGTATGTACATTTAATCTAAAAAAGGAAACTTAATTAATGAATGAGAGTTAATTATGCACGTGCTGAAATGCATAGGGGTGACGTGAACTGATGTCTGCCACTTCTTTGAAATGCATCAGAAAATAAGATGGATGGATAGGAATAAAGCAAAAATAGCAACACATTACAATTATAAAATCTAGGTGTTGTGTAAATGGGCTTCACTCACATTCTGTCAACTTTTTGTGCCTGTTTAAACATTTGCGTTATAAAGATTTAGGGGGAAATCAAAGCAGTTGTTTTTCTATTTAAAGTATTGTAGTTATTTTACTACAGTACGTTAAGATGGGTCCAGATAAACTGAATTTAGTGTGAAACACTTTCTCGCTCACAGGCAGGTGTGCAGTATTAGGATGAGCTCTGATTTTTTTAAAATGAGGCTTTCCAGAATGAAAATGCATGCATGATTCTGTTAAGAATTTCAGTAATTTGTAGAAACTAGTGGTAACAGACAGGGCTCGCTCAACTTCCCCCGGTACTAAATCCCGGCAGATTACAAATTCAGAATCAATCCGTGTTCTCTGTTGAGCTCTAATTAACACTTACACGTTATTAGTCACAAACATGAAATCTTGATCGGCAATGACCTCAGGTATTCTAAATGTAAATAAAATTAGATTTAGGTCCCTTTTAATTACCTGAGGTGCTGTGAGTAATTACAGTGGCAATTGATAAACTTCATTTCTTGTTGAAGAAAGAAAAAAAACTTACAAAAGTTTCTGTACCCTATATCCTTAACTCTTCAGTAACCATGATCTATGGAAAAGAATTATCTTGAATTCCACATTAATTAAATAGAATTATATATCATTTCTTTATTTGAGCCCTTGAATTCGTATAACTTAAATTCCTACTATTGCTATAATATTACAAAAAGCAAAATTTCCCCCAAAGGGTTCTTATGTGTTTGAAAAGGTAGGTTTCTGGCTGGTGGTGCCGCTTAAATAATAATAATTGATGAGTGGTGGGGAGAGCATTACAATGACTTAATGCACAAAGCCCTGTTGAAGACCGAGTGGAAATCTGTTTTGTCATCTCATCCTTCTTCCTAATTGCATCACAATACATTGTATAATTCAACCTGTGTGTCACTGTCACTTCTCCAAAGGCCTCTCGTGCGAGGGGCCACCGCTGCTGGCTCATTATTAACAGAGCCAGGGAGGAGAGAAGTAATTTCCTCAGGTTCCAACCAAGACATCTTCTCTCCCACTTTAAGGAGAAAATGTCTTTTTTATGGAGATTGTTGTAAGGATAATTATTTCTGGAAATAGGAAAACAGCTTCAGTTGTGACAGATAAGTCCGTTTTTCTTGAAAGTTAAAAGATGCTGGAAGGAGAATGTGCCTGTGACAATGAGATTAGAGAAATTTCTAAACTCCCCTTTTTTCTCTATGTGTGTATATCTTAAAATAGGAAGCAAGGGAGACCTGATAAATTTGCCTGTCAATATTAATCAAACTATATTAATTTTTTTAAAGAAAACCAATTATTGTCCTTCGCTGTATTTGTCTCAAAGTTGCTGATTTCAAAATCTACTTATAGCCTCTGTGTCTTAAATATTCTCTTATTTAGGACTCCTTTTGTCTCTTATTCCTCATTTGTCTTCATCTCCTCAGCTTTCTTTAAATTTTTGTGTGATTTCTTAGCGTGAATAGTTTAGCATGATCTGTTTTCTGCTTTTCTCATTCTTCGTGGCGGCTTTTCTTTTTTTGTGTTTGAAAATCCTTGCTGCAATCCGTCGTTGCCCTCTCTCGGTTCTGTCTTTGTAGTAATTGTCTTCCCCCGGCGTCACTACATTCATTTGCATTTTTCCTAGGTCTTCTCTTTCACTTCACTCGTAAACTGTGTTAGTATATTTTGTGACCCGTAATTTGGCCTTTTTAAAAAATATTGGATCTAAAAGCTGAGTCCTGTAGCTTCCCCGGTGAAGAAAGCAGGGAGAGGCGGCCGCCATGCAGACTGAAGAGTCAGCGCGAGCCTTCACCTTCAGGGGGTGTCAGAAACGTTTCTGCTCCGGAATCGTCAACTTTCTCCGCGAGACAGCTTGATGAGTTGAGAAGAAGTGACAGGTTCATTTTTCCTCTCTTTGTTTAGCCATTTATCTTTTGGATCCTGGCCTGCCATCTAAATTGTATTGCCAATTTATTGGAATATTCACTTGCCTTGTCTTGAAAGACGCTGATTTGCATCCAGCTTGAGAATAAGTGAGGGAGAAAGTTAATCATCTCTTGGCCTCGTGAACAGGTTTGCCCTGGGTTTAATTGTCGCATCTAGAATGTTTTCTAATCAGAGTCTGTATTTGGCTCCACGCTAACCTGGATCTTGGTGAGACTATCATAGCGCTCTTGTCTGGAAACCTTCGCTCTTGGAAAGGTCTTTCATTTATGCTCCCTTGCACATCTTTCTGCATTTCAGAATAGCCTAAGCTACGTGAGCTGCTTTCGAACTCAGCTGACTTGTGTTAGTGATTGTTTAGTCAATTAAGTGGAATAATAATAATGAGTGTCAGGTGGACATTGAGTGAAATGACACGCAGCCCTGTAAGTCTTACTGCAGCATATTAAGAGGAGAGGAGAGCTCTCTTCTGAGCTGGGGACGTCCTGAAGGAGAAGTCATTTGTCCATAAGGTCCAGGTGACCAGCCAGCATTCCAGCTCCTCTCCAGGTCTTGGCACCTGTCAGAGGTACCAGCTCCTGCTTCCTGGAGCCTCACTTTGTTGATGCTCGGAGTTCAGCTGCCCTGGGGCCCCACACACACCGGTTTGCCTTCTCACTGGACCACATGCTCATCGTGTGCTGATTACTCCCTGCTCCATGAGCACAACATTCTCACATGTTTCATGCCTCCTCATCTTTCCAGATTTTTCTTGCTTTTAATGATTCTTCAGTGTCTGTGCAATATTCATAATATCTCACTATTTCCCTCCTGAAAATAATCCCTACTTTGTTTCTGTCATAAATACACTCCTTTCTTGGGGCACTCTTCCTTCTCTGACAGCTTGTCGCTCATCTGACATCTTGAGTGCAGAAGGAGCCAGTGCCCGGAATGAGGAGCTGAATTCTGAAACAAGGAAGAGGAGTCAGAGGGTTTGGGGGTGCTGGGCCAAGACTGATGAGTGCTGCTTCTTGGGACCTTAGTAAAATAAGTCATGCAAGTTGTGTGAAATGTCTCTTCCAAGGGGCGCTGGGACAGTGAGGGTGTCGGGTGCACTCAGCATTCCAGCGGCCTGGTCCATGTTTTCTCAGTGGTGCAGCCACCAGGTTCATCTGGATGCTCCAGTCTCCCCCATATAGCAGGTGGCCTGGCACTTTGCCGCTGCTGCATGACGTAATGGAAGAAGAACGAGTGAGGGAGGGAGGGCAGAAGGAGGCCAAGTCATAGCAAAGATGTCTCCCAGATACACGAAAAGGAAAAGCAGCCAAATCCAGGTATTAACAAAATGGTCAGACTTGTGGCCTGACCGAGAGCATTCCGGGACCCTCCTGGGTCATTGGCATGGATGCTGTGCCCTCTGGGTCAGGCATGCCTTGAAGGTATCATCCTGACCTCACCTGCGCCCGAGGGGTGGGGCTTACCCCCATGTGAGTGATTCATTCAAGGGGAGCAGAGCCTGGGTGCCTCCCTCCTGCCCTTTGTCCCTCCTGAGAGTCACTCCTCAGGTCCTTGGTCCCCATTCTCGTTGAGGGATCCTGGAGGCCTTCAGGATCCAAGCAGCACAGGCTGGCACGAGTGGTACCCTGGTGGCTAGGACTTGTCAGGAGCACGTGCCCATCCCAGTGTGGTGCCCTGTGTTTCTGGATGTTCACTGAGCATCAGATTTATGCCAAATGCTGAGTACCATCCTGTCCTCTCTAAACCTCCCACCCTAGGGTCCTAGACAGCCAGTCAGACTGGCTGTGACACAGAATATGTCCTTTAGGCTGGAGACCAACTTGGGTGGATCAACTCCTATCCTCGAGCGTGCTGCAGGTCTGGAGAAGCTGAAGATTTTAAATTTGGGGAGCATGCAGAGAAGAGAACCAGCCAGGAACTTGCACAGCAGGGGAGGGGGGACGTGCCGAAGGTCTTAGATGAGGATGGTGGTGGAGTCAGGAAGCTGGAGAAGGAGTGGCTGAGTGCAGTGCTCAGGGAAGAGCTGGTGGCACGTGGTGAGAGGGGGCAGGGTAGCCGGAGGGGCCCCCAAAGTGTCCCCATCTGACCATCTGTTGGGCGTCCAATTAACACGTGGGGCAGACTGGAGCCTGTGACACAGCCCTGGAGGGGACTCCAGGTCGTGCCATTTGGAATGGCTTCCTTCTTCCCCCAAACATTAGGGGAGAAAGGCTGGTTGAAGCAGAGTCAGGCCCTAGAAGCCCCATGTTCAGATGGGCCGCAGACAAAATATCACAATTGGGTACACGTGTAAGAAAACATTGAATAGACCATATTTGTTTCAGCATGAGGGGCTTTTAAAATGTTCTTTCACTTTCTCTGAAAGGGAAAAGGGTATCCAGCTGCCTTGGACACGGTAGAAATTTCCCCTCATTCTAGAATTCTGGAATTAATGTCAGCAGCCATGACTTTGCTCCGTCCTGAAGGTAACTGTTTATTACAGTCGGCATTTAAATCCCCCGATTAATAGGAGCAATTAAACAATAGCTTCATTTCCAGCAAATTAACAACCCTAATAGGTAATTGCGACATAAATGAAGATAAATTTGTTTTAATACAACGAGATAAAAAGAATACAGACAAGAACAGAATCTCAGATGAAGAATTCAGACTTCATTACTTCATGGAAAACTTGAAAGCTTCCTAGAAGAAATTAAAGTGAGTTTGGCTTTGTAACCATAGCCTGTCTTGGATTAGACATTTTTTGTTTTTTTTTAATATAATAGAAATGCCACATTTTGTGGTTAGGTACACGTCAGGTAAGTCAGCATAGGATTTCTCCCACCAAACCCTTTCTCCTAAAGACCTGCTGGGGCCACAGGGACCTCGGGCAATTGACTCTTGGCCAGAACTTCTCACTGGGTTTTCACTGACGCGGAACCAAAAAGCAAATGCATAGAAGAACATTTCCCTTTAACTCTCTGCTAAATTAATTTTACCATCTGTTCAGTTACAGGATACCTTTCCTTCCTTATTAATATTTCTTATAATTAGGAAACTTCTGATGATTTATAGTTTATTTTATTGAAACATGGAAGTGATCAGGCCAGACCTATTTTTAGAACGATAAATGCGTTGTCCGTGCAAAGGATGCTCTGGGATGGGACAAGTCAGCTTCAGAGAGAACAGCTGGGTGATTTTAAAGATAGTGGGGAAAAAAGGATGAACGCCTTGTCAGAAGGAGGATGGAGAGTTTCTCCTAGTGGGTCACTGTGTGGACAGGAAGATCTAACATACGTTAAAGAACTGAGTCCAGGCTGTCTTGCTAAACGTCAGCATACTCAGGTTTTAGGAACCACAACTTAGAATAGGTTAAATGTCCAAATTTGCTTTGAAAGTTCTTAAGCGATGAAGGTTTAGCTAAAACTACATCACTGAGCTTGTATCACCTTAGAAGAACTTTCAGTAGCTTTGAATCATCGAATGACGTATAATCAGCCTAGAATTCTATACCCTGCTGGAATATTGATCAGGTGTAAGGGCACAGTAACAGCAGCTTTGCATGTGAGCGCCTCAAAACGAGGTATCTATGTGCCTCTCCCAGCCGGGGGAGCCGGGCTGCTGCGTCTAGACCATGGCCGCTCCATCACAGCTCTGTCCCCCAACCGATTCGTCCACATACTCCCTTTCTCCAGTGCCCAGATAGAGATGCCCTGCAGCTTCCCAGCCACACCAGGTGTCCTTCCAAAGTGTAGATCTTGTCACTTGTCCTTGAACAGTTTTGATGACCCCCAATTGCCTCAAGGATGAAGTCCACGCTCGTCAGCCGCCTTTGCACACCAGATCCTTAAAAATGTGTTTCCTGTTTCCCTTTTAAGCTGCTTCTCCTCCTACCTTCTCATAACCTTCTCACCCATCCCCATTATTGATCATCTGTTCATTCATTTACCCATTTGGCAAGTTCTTGTTGAGTGTCAGGTACATGTTGCCCCGAGGAGGATAAATAAAGTATGGTATCTAGCATTTTCAGCATAGTTTGGAGTTGCCCATGGAATTGGCCCATTGTCTTGGAGCATGAGCTCTTTTCTCATTGACAGCACGATTGGCAGAGTCTCCACAGGTGTGCAGGTACCCGCAGGCTGTGGATTTCTGGTTCACTAATAGTCATGAAGCATCAAACAACCCAAGAGACCTTCAAGAGTGTACCTCTTCCCCCACTCCCCCTTTTTCATTTTACAGGCTTTCTGGCATAGCTTCCTCTATGCTCAAAACTTAGATAATATGAAAATCCTGGGAGATGGGTATAGGGTTACCAACTGTAGAGAATACACTCGCTGTAACATTCATTGACTTTGAGGTTTTCATGGGGAGGAAAATTCCACTTCAGATTTCTTTCGATCCTTAAGTCACAAATTCAGAACTACATAGATAATTTGGTAATTAATTTCTTCTTAATTAATAAAGTATTTTAATGATCACTCAACTGTAATTTTAAACGGAGTTGAGATGTTAGGGGATCTTTTATTTGTTTCTGGAAGATTTACAGTCTCTGGTGGTTTTCATTATTTACGGGAGTTCTCCGGGGAAGCCCCCCGAGGTTCTAATGGGAGAGCCTGTCAGTGGAAGCCGCAGTAAATGTTATCTTTGGGTGGCGGCATCAAAGATAAAGATAAAACATGCTGTGACCCCCCCCCCCAGCCTCAAATTGTGCTTTTAAAGTATTTTTGTGGAGTCTCATGCTAGTTGATTTTTACAGATGTGGTTATTATAAACATTTTAAATATCATTTTGTTAGATCCATCGTTCGTACTTAAATTCCTGTCTAACATCACTTACTCAGAATGTTGTGTCTCCCCCACCCCTACCCCATATTGGCCTACAGCTTTCTCAGTAGCCGACGAATCGTCATCTTCCTCAAATTTGGCTTAATTTACACCGTTTGCACTTGGCATCTCATTGTGGCGCTGCAGTGTCTGTCAAACCCCTGTCCTTAGCTATGGCCCCCACTTCTCCCTGCTCCCCACAAGTCGTCTGCTCCCCAGCACAGCCTGAAGAGTGCATGGGGACTCATCCGAGAGCTCTCCTTGTTCCAGAAGGGGCTGCGGTGCTGGCAGTGGTGGGAACGTGGCGGAAGCTGATGTTGCGAAGGACGTAATGATGTGGAATGTTAAAAAGCAGATCACTGCAAAGCGAGTTGATTTGTTAACTCTCCTCCAGGCACCAGCACACTGGGAAGGGGAGGTGAAAGGGCAGGCCAGTGTGGAGCCTGGTCAAGAAGCCTCTATGGAACCTGTACACGGAGAAGATTGGGTTGCAGGATCTGAGTAATTGAGTGAAGAAAGGAGGATGGAGGAAGAGGGGCCGTCCAGTGAAGCACTTGAGTGGCTGCCTCCGGGGCCCCGTCTCTGATGGGAAAATCGGGGCTTTTGATGTGGGAGGCAGACAAGGCTCGTTGAGGGTAAGGACCAGGTCCTACTTCTCTTCTCCCGCCTCCTGCCCTCCCTTTGCTGGGCTCATAGGTGGCCTTTCAAAAGTTCTTATTGATTGATTAATTCATGTAAATCATTTAGACCGGGGAAATGTTTTACTGGTTAAATTTACTAACTTATGTGGGACTATGCCAAAGATGTCATAAGCGTTAATGAAATAAAAGAGCGTAATTTGAGTGCTTAATTGTAGATGCCAGGTGGGGCCATGCAAGAGGGATCTCAAAGACATCCCCTGGCCACTGGAATCTTCCTACTGAAAAAAGTAGAGAGCGGAACCTACTGTGAATTATTGCATGTCTGATTTGGGATTATTTGTTGCATAATCATTCCTATACACCAGGCACAGGGATTCAGGGGTGAAAAGCAGAGTTTCGGCCCTTCACCATGGCCCTGACACTGTGTGTGTGCACACACATGTGTGCATGCAGGTGTGCGCTCCCATGCCCACGTTGGGGTGCTTAGCCAAGGTGTGGGTGAAATACGAGGCTAGCCACATTAGCGCCTGTGGGCTTTGGGAGTGCAGGGCCTCCACTGAGGAGTCTGGATGGTTAGAAGAGGAAGCCTCCCTAGGAGAGGCGAGGCTCCAGATGTGGATTCTGAGACGGAAGTGGCCCTGAGGAGAAGGGAGGCATCTTCTAGGCAGTGGTGGCAACTTGTGTTACTTGTAGGCTTCAGAGAGCGCGACGTGTGCTGACAACCGTGGTGAGTTCTCTCTGGCTTGGACATGGGGCAGTGGGTCCAGGGGCAGGCAGTGAGGCTGAGGAGGTGGCCCTATTGGGTTTTGAAGGGATCCTTGTCCTTCCTGGGGTTCTGAACCAATTAAGAAACGAGACCAAAGCCTCGGGCTCCTGGAAGATCAGATTATTACTTTTGATTGGTGAAGCTGTATCGGAAAGTGAAGCTTCTCTGGGCTTCCTTCTAGGGAAACCAGAAGCAGGAGGACTTGCCCGGCAGGGTCCAGGCAGTGCGGGAGCCCCACGCCTGCCCCCTGAGCCCCGGGCACACAGACCCTCAGATCAGAGGGACCGAGAAGGGACAGTTTATTCCAAGCTCATCAGTCATATGAGTCCCTGCTCCTCAGTGGGGTTGGACCTATTTCCAGGAGAACATGTAGCAAGCCGGGAGGTTAGGGCAGTGGGAATCTCTTCGTGGAAGGAAATGACAGGAGCAGAGAACCTACTCCTCACAAACATGAAAGACCCCATTTTGCTAAGGAACTTCACCTTGCTGTCTGTGTGATGGGAGCTGTGACAAGCTGTAAGCGGAGCGGATGATGGATTTGCCTTTAAAAGGTTGCCTTGCAGTGTGTTTCTTTGGGCTGCAGTGAAGGGGTGCTTGGAAGCTGTTTGGGTAGCCAGCCGTGGAAGGGTGAGGTCTTGGATCAAGGCAGCGCCCGTGAATTTAAGAGAAATTCAGGTGGTGGAATCAATCATCTGTTGTGTCTCCTCTCCACGCCTGGGGTGGGGAGGGAGTAAGTGGTACAATCCACAGAGATAGAAAATCAAGGAGAAATCGGTTGGGTGGGAGAAGGAGCGAAGCTCAGGTTGGGCATGTGGACTTGGGGGCATTTCCAGCACATCAAGGGGAGATGGGGGGTTGGTAATAGGATACACGGTTCTAGAACGCAGGAAGGGTGCAAAGTGAGGCTTTGGGTAGATTTGGGAGGCATTGGCATTGAGGTGGTGGTTGACACATTAATGTGGAGAGATTGCCTGGGGAGAGTTCATGGAGATAAAAGAGAGCTGAGGGAGGAAGCCTGGAAGCACCCTATTGAAAGAGGCAGCAAAGGAGGAGGGGAAGGAAGTTCCAGCCAGGGGAGGGAAACCAGGAAAGTTGATGTCATGGAAGGAGGAAATGTTTCAGGAGAGGAGGGAACTGTCAGTAATGCCACCTGCTGCCCAGAGGTCAAGATGCAAGCTGGCCTCCAGTTGGCCACCAGTGACCTTGACAATGGTAAGTTCAACCAAGGGGATGGAGATGAGGCCAGGTTGTAATGGCCAGGGGAACAAAGGAGGGGTCATCAGGGGGAGTCCACCTGCTCTCAAGAAGGCTGACTGTGAAAATGGAGCTCGGCCAGTGGGGTTGGCTGAACGTCTCCTCGGTGCCAGCCACCGAGCTGGATCTTTCTTATCTGCTATCCAAATAAAATTTACAGATTGTGGAGAAAGCGAGGGGACAGGGCAAAAGGATACATGGTCCCGGTTCTGGCAGCGGAAGAGTCTGGTGGGGGATGCGGGCAGGGAAAAGGGATGTTCTGTTGCCCTGCGGCAGCGTAGCAAGCTGGTGGGAGGCAGGCAGACTGCACTTGAACCCCTGTCCTGCTACTGGCTGCCTCTCTGCTTGATTTGCCTCCTCTGTGACATAGAAGAATATGAGGATTAACTGAGTTGTTAGATGGGCCTGCCTGGCCCACTGGTCAGATGTGACCGGAAGTTATCCTTTTCCTTGTTTAGTGCAAAAGATTTAAAAAACAAAGTTGAAGCAGAAAGTGGGCATTAGGCCAGGATTTAATGAAGTCTTATTGGGGAGCTGAAGATCTTATATATATACCTCTAATTAAAGAGTGTCATTTATCATCTAATCCAACAGTTTAAATTTGTGAGAAAGTAAAGGTGTAACTCACTTTTCTTGCTTAAGTTCTTCAGTAAACCTCTTTTTAGATGAAGAACGGAAGTACATGGATCAAAGTATACTTAACGGTGCAGCTTAAAAAATGATCCCAAGTCATCGCCCAGGTCAAGAAGGGACCTCTGCCAGCCCCCAGAAGCCCTAATTATAGAGATGACTGAAGGGGCTAATTAAAGGGTATCTTTTATCTGTTAGCCAAATAAAACATCAAAATCCTGGAGGAAGTGACTTTTAAGACAACACTGAGCATTAGTATTGAAATATCAGGAGGTTAATGAAATTGGTTAGCGTCTGGTAAAAGATCAAAGATTTTCAGTAGATAGTGGCAGCACCATTTAAGACTTTGGCATAGCTTGTGTCATCAAAATTGCTCAAGAATGTCACCAAAATTGAGAAAACAACATATGTCAATGGTAAAGATTCCAGATTCTTTTAAGTAAGCTCAAGTGATTGTTTTTCTGTTTTATTTATTCATCGGTTTATTCATATGCATGTATTTATTTGAAATACATAACATATTCATTTGTTGAATGATCAAATGTAGACAAAGAACTCAATAGTTCTCAAAATTGCCCAGCCAGTATAATCTGGGGTAATATTTGCGTTTTAAATCGATTCACATTTAAATGTTGTAAACACAGTGAGTTGTTAATGATTATAGTCAGAAGAGAACAGCGCCTCCCTCCCCTGGACTTCCGTTTCCTTTGCGTTGTTTTTGGGAGGTTGGGGGGTGTTTCTTGACTTTTTTCAAGGTCATTTGAGGGATGGACCATGGCACTGTCTTAGATGCGGTGGTCACTTTAACTTTTTCACGCCCAAATGATTCATCTAGGAAAGCCTTTAAGTGAGGCTCACAGAGACACCACCCCCAGGTCACGTCTCCAGGACATATCAGCAGTTAGACAGCTGCGGCTCACAGCGTAGATTTCCTTGTCACTATGGAGGGGAGGATGGCCAAGCCTCACAGAACAGTCACGTCACCGTCCCATTTCCTCTTCTGTTCTTCTTTCTTCCTAAGTCAGATACTTCCCTTGTTTTTCATTAAGTTTCCCCCCATTTTTGTGGGTTACCCTTTGGCTCTAAAGCAGTCTATCCATTTTAGAACAAAATATTTGTAAATCATTTCCTTTTCTCCATTTGTGTATGAGGGTGGGAAGAACATAAAAATTATGGGTAAATGGGAAAAGAAAACAAATATAAATAAAAATTCTAGTAAAGTAGGAAAAAATACTACCACTTATTAGAAGTTGTGACTTCAATTTTTTTTTGTAATTAATATGATCAAGCAATAATGACATGGACAGAAGAATTTTAGGACTTAACATGGGGCTCATGCTTTGTACAACCCTGTCCATCATTTGATGAGAAGCTTTATTATGAAAATACTCTCTTTGCTCATGAACTCGCCCTTTCTTAGACTCCAGGTAGGGAAGATGGAACATTCACTTGCATTTGGAGTTTCATAAAATGAGGATTTTAATAACGTATTTGACTTGTCTTAGAAAGTTTCTCAAATCTCCCCTAAGTGTAGAAAACGTTTATAGAAATGTCTACAAAGCTCTCCAAACAGCTCAGCCCTGTTTCATTCTGAGATTTGTGTTTTCTGTGAGCTTTAAGATCAAAGTCGGTGTGGTCATCCAGCTAAATAGCACCTCCAAGTCTGGGAGTGAAATAAAAATGCGTTAGCACTGATAATCAAAAACGCCCTTGTGCTCTCCTCCTGCCCCAAAAAGAAGTAAATTAGCAATCACCTGCACAGCCACCATTTTAAGTTAACTTACTTCTGGTCTTCGGAATTTCACTTCACCTATGTGACACACGTTTTGCAGCCATTGGAATCTGATCCTAGATTTTATTTTTGAGTTCACATAATGATTTTTGAAATGTTCTAATATACGTCTTCAAAGACCCCAGATCAATACGCCAATGGTTTTGAAATGACAGAGTGCTGAGATATTCCTCTGTAATTTAAACATGATTAGCTGATGAAGGTTATGATCAATACACCATGGGAAGATAAATTAATTGATACCATCCTTTCAGGATGATAAGAGGCCTATTGGAGGTGGGATGTAACTAATGAAGCTGCTTCTTCATCTCTGTGAGCCATTTTTTATATATTGCATTTTCACTTAATCATATTTATACTATCATTCATTTGCATGAAAGCCGTAAGCTGTGGACAAACCAGTTCCTTTATTAAAATTGTATTCATTTGGAAAAGAAATTATTTGCAGACACTATGTGCGCTCCTGTATTACAACCTATTGCTGGGGACAGTGATGTGTTTGTTCCTTCGTGTGGGTATCTTTCAAAATTGCAACTATCTGGGCAAAGACAAGGATTGAATATCATTGAACTTAATTACAGCTAGTCCCCAAAGACACACATCTATTCAAATAAAAGCTGTAGTTATTCTCCTGTAGTGACACCTATTGGTGTAGGAAGTGTTTTCTAATCGTTGACTTCCTTTCCAATTAAATCCAATATGCTTTATCAGCAAGCCTATTTGCCAAGAGAAGTTATGGCTGGTTGAACTTAGATTTGTATTGATTAAGATAAACTCCCAATGTGTATAGTAATATATTACATAAAAGAAGTCTTTGATATCATTACATGTCCTTGGATATAATTCTACACAATAGCTTGCACAGTTAAGAGTAATTCTATAGGCTGTGCAAAAAAAAGATTTTGATTTTCCAGGGGACTTAAATTACTGTATCTTATTTAGCATTATTTTTGCTGCAATTAACTGGAACAAATCATATTATTAGAATAATTTAAACAAAACAAGTGTGTATTTTTTTGTTTTATATTCAAGTCTTCTGAGATGGTCTGTGCAGGGCCACTAAGATCTTCCATGGAGCCAGAGGCTCACCTCCTTCTGTCTCATGTCCCACCATGTGTGGCTTCCATCCCCAGGATGGCTGCTGGGGCTTTGCTCACATGTGTGCATTATAAGCAGCCAAAGAAGAAAAGACTTAAGAAAGAAGTGGACCAAGGGCAGCCCTCTCAAGGAAGGTTCCTGGAAGATGCCACATGACCCTTCTGCTCTCATCCCATTGGCCAGAGCTTGCTTGCTTTCCCATATTTAGTTGGGGTACGGGGGCACAAACCAGAGGAGGCTTAGGGAAATGTTGTATTTATTCTGGTAGTCAAGTGCCCAACTGAAAATCAGAAATTCTATTACTGCAGAAGAAGGGAATAGTGGGTTACAGGGACAACCAGCCATCTCTGCCACATTCCTTATGTTTGGAAACCAGCCTCACGTTCATTTCTTTTGTCTCCCTGTCCACTAGTTGCCCAGAAGATTGTCGCCACAAGGAAGAAGCAGCAGCTGTCCATAGGACCCTGCAAGTCGCTGCCCAACTCTCCAAGCCACTCGTCTGTGTGTTCCGCGCAGGTGTCTGCTGTGCATATAAGCCAGGTACGTCGGGCACGCGGGAAATTGGACTGAAAGGTGTGTCGGAACCAGGAGAACGTGCCTCTCCGAGGAGGGGCCTCGGCCATTCTAAGGTGGATTTTTTTTTTTGTCTTCTCAACTTTATAAGTAACAGCATGTTGGTAATTGACTGAACATTGCCTTCAGAAACCGCTGTGGCCAAGTGGTTTTTATGGGAGTCATTCTTTAATGTTTCCGTCTTCACGTAGCCTGAGTTATGAGGCATGCCTGCTCGAGCGAAGAAGCCAGGTGTGCACTGCCGTCTTCGCTGTTCGTCTCAGTCCCCCGTCCCTATGTTGGTCCTGCTTCTCGTCTGCTTGTGGGTTGAACAATTGTGGGTTGATCTCAGTGGCTAGTCCCACTGTCTCTTAAATTTGGTAGCAGCCCTCAATTATAATTACCGTCTCCCTTAGAAACTACTATCTTTCTGTAGCAACATTTTGCTAAATCACTTACTTGGAAGTGAATAAAATAATTGTCACTTTGGAGAAATGAACCCAAGGCCCATTAAGGAAACTGTTGGCTTGGTTTTGCCCACGCTTGTGTGTTCAATTAACATTTCTTGGACAGGTGTGACATTGGCACTTTTTTAAAGGATGTGGCAGGCAGGTGTGCTGTCACACTTTTCAGTCTGCCTGTGACGTCAGTAAGTAATTGCACGACAGTGGCAGCCTCTGAAGATAGAGTCAGGGATGTTCTTCTCCACTCTAGGCACCTTCCAGTTTTTCTGAATCTTGAAATTTCTTCCAAAAGCATTCTGAGTTTCAAGGTGTCCTTTATAAAATGTGAGTTGCGGTCCTGCTGGACAAAACAGTGCTCTTTCTGCGTCAACCCCCGGGCAGGGAAGGGCATTTTAAATTTTTAAATTAACTGATAGAGACCTTTCTTTCTTACGTCACTTTTCTCAGATAAAGGGACTCTGGGATCATCTGTATGTTCTAGAATGAGGCCGTGTACCTGTGATGCTTATACAACTAGCAGAGTCAGAGAAGCCGTCCCACCTGCCGCACAGGCGGCTCTTCAGTGTGGCTGCCTTGTCGCGTATGACCGCACGTTGGTGGTGGCCTTAGGTTCCTGGAGTGTGTGATTAATCCATCCTTGGTTTTCCATCGTTACAGACAAGTAATGGAGGTGGGAGCTTAAGTGACTATTCCTCGTCTGTCCCGTCGACGCCAAGCACCAGCCAGAAAGAACTACGGATCGATGTCCCTCCCACTGCCAACACGCCGACGCCCGTCCGGAAGCAGTCCAAGCGCCGGTCCAACCTTTTCACCGTGAGTGTCAACCCTGGAAAGAGATTGGAGTGTGATTCCAAAGAATTTCAATTAGTATCAATCAAGTAGCCACATGGTTCAATGATACTTGCAGCATCCAAACACGATTAATGAGAATAACATTGATTTCTGTGGAAGTCTAAGAAAATTATGAGAAGCAAAGATTTGGATACGGAGTGAAATGGGAACTTCTCAACGTGCGGGGAGTTCTGGTACATGGGTCAAAAATGAAGAGTGAGGAGGGCCAGCCCGGTGGTGCAGTGGTTAAGTTCACATGTTCCACTTCAGCGGCCCGGGGTTCGCCGGATCGGATCCCCGGTACGGACCTAGGCACCACTCGTCAAGCCATGCTGTGGCAGGCATCCCATATATAAAATGGAGGAAGATGGGCACGGATGTTAGCTCAGGGCCGGTCTTTCTCAGCAAAAAAAAAAAAAAAAAAAGAGGATTGGCAGCAGATGTTAGCTCAGGGCTAATCTTCCTCAAAAAAAATAAAATAAAAAAAGAAGAGTAATGGGTTTGTATAAAGATATTTATTATCCTGTGACTTTCTTAGTCTCCAGCTAAAGACTTCTCACATTGGCTATAAGGAAATGATGAAACTCTGGCAAAATTCTCCAATTTGATCCCAGGCTGGAGTGCCTGAGGATTTACCTCGAGGTAGCTTTTAGTACCAGAAGCTTCGAGTGTTTTTCGAGGCTCATTGACATAAAGGCTCTTCACTTGGACTTTTCTTTGGGGTCATCTGGGGACCATTTTAAAAACTGTAGATCAGCTCTCTGGGCTCAGGTTTCTGGACTCCAAGTCTGTGCATGGGACCCTGGCATGTGCAGTTTGCAAAAGCTCTTTGGGTAATTGGGATGCAGAGAACCCCTGAACTATGGAGGAGGGACAAGTGCTGCCACCCTGTCCCCTCCCTCACACACAGCAGACATTACCAATCAGTCGTGGAAGGCTTTGCAGTTGAGCCCAGAGCTCCAGGCAGAGCTGCTGTCATGGGACTGCAGTCATTTGCCCTAAGAAGGACACTGCCCCTCCCTGGACTAGGTCGGTGCATTACAAGTGTAGGTTTGTAAGCCAGTGATTCTCAGCCAGGGCGGTTTTGCTGCCCAGGGGACATCTGGCAGTTTCTGGAGAAGTTTTGGGGTGTCACCACTGTGAGTTGGGGGTGGGTAGGATGCTGCCGACATGTGGTTATGGGTAGCAATCAGGGATGCTGTTCACCATCCAGCAGTGCACAGGTCGGCACCCACATCAAGAGTGGTCCAGCCCCTAATGTCGGTGGTGCCCTGTTCTGAACAAGCTAACTTCTCCGTTTGGTTGGTTGCTGCTGACTTAGATGCAAAGAAGTCCAGCATCTCTTGTCTTCAACTAGAGGAGGGCTCTCCGGGGTGGCGGGGGTCTGTCATCTGATCCGCTGCCCTTGTTTGGAGATGGCGCTCTTGATGTGGCACCTGGCTTCCAAGTGCAGTAGATCCCGCATCCGTTTCCCGCCGTGCTGGTGGCGGTTTTCCCATTGGGCTGTCATTATTGCCAAGGTCTGTGGCCAACAGCACGCGCCGCCTCTTGACGACTCTCCCCTCTCCTTTGCCCAGTGCCCTGTGCCACAGCAGTTCCCGCAGACACTGCTGCTGGAGGGGCAGAGTGAGGACCAGACAGACCAGGCCCAGACCCCAGCCTCCACTTACAGCCGACGTTTGACCTTGAGCTAGTTACTTAACCTCTCGGAGCTGGAAACAGTAGTGGGTCTGTGGCGGGGCTGTTGAGAAGATTCCCTCTAAGGGGTGAAGAGTCTTTGTGGCATTGCTTTCGTTTTTTCTCACCAGCACTAGTTATTGCAAATGATTTCTGATGGTGCCCCGCAGACGTGGTTGTAGGAATATGCAACAGATTGGGAGGAAGATGTTTAGGTTTCTGCAAAATCCAGTTGAATATCTGAGATGCATAAACTTGTACACCAATAAGAGGTTTTATTGTGAAATGTCTTCAGACACAGAGAATGGCAGCAGTCACCTGAACAGCTCTGTCCAGCACCCGTAACCCTTCTCCACCCCCAGCTCAGAGACTTTCAGTTGAGAGGGTGTCACCTCACAGAACAGGCTGTGCCCTCACTCACGACCAGTGGACTTGAGAAACCAGTTGCTGACGATGCAGAGAAGGGGCACCATGAGTGGGATGCCGTCACAGCGGGGAGGAGTGAGGACTTTTGAACGTGGACCAAGGAACCTTCTGTATCTTTGCCCCTCCTGTTAGGGTGTGGCAGGAAAACAAACACCCAGGCTCGGGATACCTTTCAAGGGCCACATTTATTGGGCATTGGTTTTGGTTTCTATTCTAAAGAAAGTGATGAGAAGCCAGGAAGAATCTTTACAAACGGAGCTGTTTATAGGGAGAGCTCCAGCATGTCCCTGTCCCCTCATATGAAGAGCACCTCTGGAGGTGGAATGTGCCAGAAAATAGTATCCTGCACCCTATCCACTGGGTAACTGACAATGCAGAAAACTTGAAGGCAGGAAGATTCAAAATGATAATAACTCAGTTAAGAAATCTTTCCTTCCTCCCTGTGTCTGCAGAGCCTGGCTGTGCTTGGTGTCTATCAGGGGCCGTGGTCGCCAGAGTCACCCCACATTGGAGAGAAGGGAGGGGCTCCCCAGGCTAAGAGGAGAGTGGAGGACTGAGGGGTGGGGGCACTCTTGCGCTTATTCAAGCCACACACACGTGGGCGTGCCCCAGTGCAGGCATCCCGGCAGAGGCCAGGGGCCCCAGCTGTCAGGGCAGGTGCTAGAGCCACTCAGAACTCATCTTACGGTGACTCAGAATCCCCATTAATTATGTCATAATTAAGGGCTCTAATAATGCAAAGGCCTCCCCATGAATCTTGTCGTCATCAATGCTTATTCCCTTTTTTAAATGTTGGAAAGCAGTTTGAGAGTAAACCATTTTAAAAATTGAATCTGGCTGCACAATGGTTATTGGCAGGAATAGAGATTGGGGGTCATGGGTTTGCATCATGGCGTTGAAGGAAAAGATGGCTAAAATCCCAGGCTGGACCCGCCTGTGGGCCATTACTGGCTTTCACTTGAACAAAACGATGGTGGTGGTGGGGGTGGTGGGAGTGATGGTGGTGATGGTGGTGGTGGTGGTGGTGGTGGTGGTGATGGTGGTGATGGTGATGATGATGATGGTGGTGGTGGTGATGGTGGTGCTGGTGGTGGTGATGGTGGTGGTGGTGATGGTGGTGATGGTGGTGCTGGTGGTGGTGGTGATGGTGATGGTGGTGATGGTGGTGATGATGGTGGTGGTGGTGATGGTGGTGATGGTGGTGATGCTGGTGCTGGTGGTGATGGTGGTGCTGGTGGTGGTGGTGATGACGGTGATGGTGGTGGTGCTGGTGGTGATGGTGACAGTGACGTGTGGATATTTTAAGTTGAAGATCTTAAAAATATTAACTCCACTAGATGTCAGTGTCATCCAAGGAATGAAAAGGGGCAAATTAGTTTTAAAATTGTAGCAATTAAGAAATGAAAGTCTCATTGTTAACAGTTTGCGCCCATTCTGAAATATGGAAAATTTCATAGACTCTTCATCCCTGGTGATTGTTGGTAATTATTGGCTTAAATTGGCAAAAAGTATATTTATTTAGAAGTGCTTAGGAGGAGGAGAGATGTGCCATATGCCGAACAATCTTGGTGAATAAAAACCCACGCAGTCTGGCATTGTAGGACCCAGATGAAGGGGCACCGTCCTTATTATTTATTAGGCTGTCGTAAAGAGGCCGGAGTTAATTAGGTAGTACACACATCATTTTTCAAATACCATGCTGATAAATTTTATAAAGTGGACCTGGAATGTCCCACTCTTGGCTAACGTTTTGCAGTCCCAGAGGTTTCTCTTTGCACATAATACACATTTTTAAACAAAAATAGATCACACGCACTTTTTACAAAATAGTCCCGACCTAAAGTCTCTCCTGTGGTAGCAAATTTTGTGTTATATTTGCAGTAGGAATTATACTTTACTAATCAAAAGCTAAAACATATCTTATTTTGCTTATTTCTTTGAAGAAACTGTTTTGAGAAAAGAAATATTACAAGACTATATCTATTTAATTCCTGGTTTTTTTAATATAAGTCTTAGAACAATTAATTTAGTTTTGTGGCCCTAATTTATATGTGGTTAAAATGTTTTATTAGAAAATATTTATTTTCAAGCATACAAGAAGAAAAAAACAGATGCATACACTCACCATGCAACTCATCAAATATAAGCATTTTGCTGATGCTGCCACCACTGCTGGTTCTTCAAGAAACAAATATCATCAGTAGGGGTCAGCCTGGTGGCGCAGCAGTTAAGTTCACGTGCTCCGCTTTGGCGGCCCAGGGTTTGCCGGTTCGGATCCTGGGCACAGACACAACGATGTACTGGGGCTTTGGGGAGGAAAAAAATATATCTATATCATCGGTAAATTTTGAAGCCCTGCCTCTGGGTTTGTCTCCGAAATACATTCCTCTGCCTCCCTGTCCAGGGGTCAGCATTCACTTGAATTTGGTGTTTCTTATCTGTATCCATGTTGTAAACTTACTCTAGTGTGTGTTCATACTTGTACTTTGCTTTCCCTCTTTTCAAGCTTTATAGTAATGGTGTTTTTTTATATGTTTTCCAAAGCTTATCAGATAACGCCTATCCCGTGAACCAGAGCCAAGCATCCCCAGTAACCAAAGATTGTGAAAAGATGTTCCCCAGCTCAGAAACTCGCTGTGAAAATAAGGCTGCAAAATTGATAGTGTAAATTGAGTTGTTCGAGTAGTGTTCTGTCTTTTGTGGAGAAGGACAGCCTGCATCCTGTTGCAGTGGTCCAGCAGCCTCTGACTCACTCATTGGTTATGGGGAGAAGCACTGTCTGTCTGATAGTGAGGGCTCTTGGTGGTGATGCTTCTTGTCCCTGTAAGCAGGTAGTTGACGAGATGTCCCTTCATGGCTTCTTTCCTCGCATGGGAGAAAGTTAAACATTTTGGTAAAGAAGGAGATGATAATTAGATGATCTGAACCTTGCTCTCCTCTGTATTCAGTGTTTGCTGAGACTAAGCAGGCACTCTTCTGGCTTGCCATCGACCTTCTGCGATGAGTGTGACAAACTCTTGTTAGCTTTCTAGTTGTGCGTGTCAGGCTCGTCGTGTTGCACAGTCACGGTTGACACAGGCAGCAGGTCCCGAGAGCTGCTTTGTATCTGATGGTTCCACGGAGCCGTGTCTGCGCTAACGCAAGGATGAGCTGTCAGTGATGTCGTCCCAGTTGTCGGAGAAGTCTGGAGACCTTACTGGGAATTTATCTTGGCTGCAGTGTTTTATGTCCCATGGGTTTGTTTCGGTTTAGTGGTTGGATTTCAATTTTGTTGATATATACTCAGCCCGTCGTAGGAAAAGTAATTGTGAAGCTAAGATTCAGCATTCCTGAACCTAACCGCTTCTCACTGCCCTCTCCTTGAGATTTTAGTTTCATGGCTCTCCCCCGAAATGTTAGAGTTGTCAGGGAATTTTGGAGGTTTTTTGGCAGTAGAGTGTCCGTCTCTTTCATCTCTGAGGGTGTGATCTAACATTGAGGCTGGTCCTCCCTGGTCCTGCTTCTCGCGGAGTCTGGAAATTCTGCCCTGAGGACGGAGTGACTGTGGGGACAGATGTGCTGTCGTGAGGAAGATGTTAATTTTTTTAATGTTTGTTTTGTTAATTATTCTGGTTAATAGAGAATAATGAAGATGGATTTACAAATTTATAAATTTAGAATGCATAGCATTCCAAAAGTACCATTAATGATCTCTGTTGATTTAAGTTTTTTCCCAAAACGTTATCCCTGTGAGCTTTGAATCTTATTTTATAAATAGAAACCTGAAGTTCCAGCTTTCCCAGGAATTGAGATGTGCGGAAAAGAGGATTTAGGGCTATTACATGGCACTTACTATACAATATTAATTAAAGGATTAGTTAAAGAGAAAAGTGAGAGCCTAACCACCGCCTGCTAAAATTCACGACAAGGAATTGCTAAGTATCTCCATTTTGCTCCGAGTTCCAAAGGGGTAACCCTTACGTTTTGCGTTCTTCTGCAACTTTCTGTTTGTTGCTGGTTTTGTTTCCTGTTATCTCATCCCAGGCTTCTATCATCCTCAAGAAAAAATGTGCACAGTGCCTGACACACAGTAGGTGGTCAATAAATGTCAGCTCTTATAATTGTCACAGAAGCATGTTTTCTAATGAGCGCCTGTGCTCATCAAAGTGCTGCGTCTGAGTTTATATCAGGGGAACTTTTCTCCCTCCTTACGTCCCGTGGCATTGCCCCTTTTACCATTAAAAAAACACAGTGGCTCCATCTCACACCTCTTTGAAACTGGATTCCATCAGCTTCTCCTTACAGCGCTGGACACCACAAAGTCTGTTCGTTTCATATATCATCTCAGATTTGAAAAGCACATGAAAATGTTTCTCCATTTTCAATATTGCGTGAGTAATGTTCCCATTGAAAAGTAATGGAGTGAAGTTGTCACTTGTCAGCACAGTTATTAAGGAGGACGAGTCTCAGATCTTTCTCTCATAATAAAATAAATCTGTCAGAAAATCATAGTGCTCACACTTGCTCATGCCATCAAGAGATGGAGGCTTAGCTGTGGCTCACCTTCGATTTCCCCGCGTCGCGGTGTGCTCGCGGGTGTGGCTTCTCCGGATGGAACACACCACCACCCTCCCTGCCAATCCCCAGCCACCTGGCTGTTCACGTAACATCCACGATTCGACCAAGGAAGCTGTTCTAGGAACTTGGCAAACGAAGCTGCTCTTTTCCCCCCCCGAGTTCTAGTGTTTTGTCAAAAAAGGACATTTTCAACTTCTTCCCCTTTGCTGTTTTTTTTGTGGTAGCCTACACTGGTTTGGCTTTGAATTTGTCATTTTCTAACCATCCAGAATCAATAAAAGGAAACATTACCGGCACCTTGGTACGAATCATGGGGGTGTACTGTTAAATTGCGCAGCTGAGTCATTAATAGAATTTTTTAAGTCCTTCAGACGTTAATTAAATATGTACATTTATGTGGTGGGTTTCCCCAATCAGCAACAAGGAGCCCTTTTCTCCCTGGCTGGATTAACTGCCGCTTTAGAATGTATTTTCCTGTTGGGTGTTACTTTCATATACAGTCCCTTGGTTTCCAGTAATTGAATTTTGAACTCTTTAAAAAAGAATTAAAAGACAATTTTGCGGTGGAAAAGTAAGGGGAAAAGTTTAGAAAATTCTGTGTAAAATGATGGATCAGTGGAAATGAACTACTTAACAGCCCGCTTCTAGGATGTGTATGTGTGTATGTACACACATATATCGTCTGTGGCTTCTAAATACGGGTTTACAGAAACTGTGCAAATAAGGGCAGACCTCGTGCAATCCGTGAACCACAGCCCTTATAAACCCAAATGCTAACTTTATTTTTGCTTTGCAGTCTCGGAAAGGGAGTGACCCAGACAAAGAGAAGAAAGGCCTGGAGAGTCGTGCGGACAGCATCGGGAGCGGTCGAGCCATCCCAATTAAACAGGTACGCTGTTTCTCCCTTTGCTCCCTTCCCCGTAGCTGGAGACACACCCCGGGTCTCGCCTCACTATGATGCTGGCTCGTGCGCCAAGGTTTGTTTGATGTGTTCTGTTGATGAATGTAGAAGTCACTCACTTGACATCAATTAGAAGAGGTTCCTGTGTGTATTAATATAGGATCATTAGAATAAGAAGAGGGAAAATGTGACAACAGATTTAATGAAGTGCGGTCTGCCCGCCTGCATATGGAGTGTGTTTCGAGGCTGAGCTGGCTTCAAAGGCTGCCTTTGTAGCTCGGCTTTGATTGGGCCGCCGGCCGCCAGTCGACAGGGGTAAATCAGATCGTGTACAAGAGCCCCTTGTGATCACAGGAATAGCCCGACGTGGCCCTAATTTGCTCTCGCAGACGGACATCTGAACACTGTTTCAGGCTGGTTTGTAACAACGAGGCAATTAGTTGTGATAATCATAGCCGGTGTGTCAGCTGTGCGCTCTTGTTTGTAATTTGCTAATGAAGGAATTGTAACTTTGATTAGGTTCAGTTTCATTTAGACCTTATTATATAAAGGAACATTTACAGCTGTAATGTGGGGCCTTAATTAAACTTCCTCATTACACAACAGGACTTGAATTCAAGCGTTTGTTTTGGCCTATGTCGCTAGCCTGGAATAGGTTTTCATTAGCCCGGAAACCGGGTACCAAATTACTTTATGTCTCAAGTAAAACGGGAATTCACGTGACATGTTTTGCTATTCTGTTTCCAAGGAAAATCAAAATAAGGAGTTCAGCCGGGCACCGTGGCTTCTGGAAATGTCATCTTTTAGTTTGTTAAAGAAGGCCAGTTGATTTAGAGTGCATTCTGCTTGAGAGAGAGAAAAAAAAATCTGGGCACGATAATAGCTCTGGCTCTTATGGATGTTGCTGTGACTGATTCTTCCCTCTGGGTGATTGCTCTTAGCCATCCTGTTCTGTGGTACCTAGAGCGTTTTTGCCGAATTTTAGGAACTCATGTTGGCACTGTAGCCTTAAAAAGGGCTAGTGTCTTTCCACAATACAGTTTCACCCATTTGCACCAAGTCGGAATGCAGCTTTAGCTGAGGGCCAGGCAGTTTCAGTATGGAGTGTGGGGAGGGTCAGGTTGCATAGGACCATGGCATCATGGTGTCGTGGGTGAGACCAGAGCAGGGGGATCTACAGAGTTTTTTACAAGACCCTTTCAGATACCGGGCAACAAATGTATGGACTAGCAAGGGGCACCATCAAGAAAAATCTTCCCTCCTCTTTCCTGGTGAGTGACGTCTTCCCTCTAAAACGGTTTCTTTGCTGTAGAGGTCCATGCACATAGCTGCTTATTCTTTCTCTGTGCGTTTATTTATAAACCTAACTCTCTACATAGGGTAATTTTAAGGTGTAATTTTTATGCTATTGATGCTGTTTCCACTAGTATTATAAAAATCATTTAACCCTTTGCCTCCCTCCTGGAACATATCCCTTTGGGAATATTAAAACTTCATACTAGGCTATTTCCTTAATTCACATCTATTGTCAAGTAGGGTGGGGGTGCTCGCCTCCACGGGAGCCGGGCAGGCCCCCGCTGTAATTAGAACCTTCACTCATTTGCTCCCTGCTCATCTGCGGAGGGGGCTCGTCTTACAGGCTAGGTTTTCAATATGTGGGCAGATCGGAGTTGACCATCAAGCGTAAAATGAGGATTATCCAGTCCTTGAAAGCCTTTCCGTTGTGAATCTTCAAAAATAGTCTCGTCAAAAATCTGAATCATGGGCCGGCCCGGTGGTGCAGCGGTTAAGTGTGCACGTTCCACTTCGGCGGCCCAGGGTTTGCAGGTTCGTATCCGGGGTGCGGACATGGCACCGCTTGGCAAAAGCCATTCGGTGATAGGCGTCCCACATATAAAATAGAGGAAGATGGGCATGGATGTTATCTCAGGGCCAGTCTTGCTCAGCAAAAAGAGGAGGATTGGCAGCAGTTAGCTCAGGGCTAATCTTCCTCAAAAGAAAAAAAAAATTAAATCATGATCTGATCTCCTGGTGAATTGTGGCACAGGGAGCACACACAGTTCCTCGTCCCTCGTAGCTGCCCCTACGTGCAGCCATGGACAAACTCCTTCCTGAAGTCCACACCTGGCGGGATGGGTCAGAGTCCCCCTGGGTCAGGCTCTTCCAGGCCTCAGGTTCCCCATCTGTGAAATGGGACACTGGACAATATCTGAGTCCCTTGAAACACTGGGATGTGGCGATTCCAGAGAGAATTTTAAAATTCCTGCAAAACTGGGTTTTCCAATGAGTCACGCTCAGGCACCTTTGTTGGAGTCTTTCTGTGGGTCCCATGGATTGGTGTGGGTTTGTAGACAGTCACGTAGATTTGTCTTGCGTGCCTGTGTGTGCCTGTGTTTATAAAGGAACCAAGATCATTAGAGATTGTCTGAATTCCTAACCCTCCCAGTGCGATGACTTCAACTGGTAGAAATGAAATGAGAGGATTGCAGAGGAAAGAGGCCGATGGGGCGGGACCTGTCCGCATGTTCTAGAAGCTCAACAGACCTATTTGTTGAATAAATGAACAATTAAATGAGTCCTTATTATCTCTTAAGTGCTTTTCAGATGCATCCCGCTGAAGCCTCAACATAGCCACAGCTGAGGCAATGTGGTATCCTTATTTTAAATTACACCCAGAGTCGAGGAGCAGTCCAGACCAGGCAGCTTAGGAAGCGATGGGCAGCCCGGATTCGGACCCAGGCCCCTCTGCCCCAGCGCCTGTGCTGTCGCCACTGCCTGTTGGCAAGAAACCTTCAGAAAGCTTGGAAAGCAAAGTTATGTGTTTTAAATTGAATACGTGAGCCCTGACCTCAGACAAAAAAATACCTTCTGCCTGTGTAGAAGAAACTTCTAAGACTGTGCCCGCAGCAACGTGTTTCTCCAGGGATAAAGTAGGCGCGCTCGTCTGTTCTGGGGGTGGGAGGGGTCGTTTCATCGCATGGTGATTGCTTGTCACGTGCATTTCCTGCCCTTCTCACCAGCAGCCGGGCACCTTGTCTTAATGCTCAGCCCGTGTTCAAGTCTCGGTTTGCCTGTTGGAAACCCGCACTCACCCCGGCTCGTGCACCCTGTGCCTCATGGCAGAGAAATGGTCTTGGAACCTCAGCAACCTTCGTGGGGCTGGCAGTGGTGATGGTTTTTGGATGGCTACTATTTTTGATCATTGCAGGCTCTTTTTCTCCCCCTCCCCACGGGAATCTTGTAACGGATGGTTTGGGACACAGGCGAGGCAGTCTGCAACATGCCCGGCAACCTGACTCATGTGTCTACAGATTGTACATGTTCCAGTGAATTATCTTAACCATGTTTCGCTCACATCTTACAGCTCGTTCCTTGTGAGGACGGAGACCTCTTCTCCCAGCGTGGGAGCTCACCCGATCATGATAAGCGATGATTTGATCTCTTCTCTTTTTTCCCAAAGATTTCTCATCAAGAATACAACAATTTTTGCAAAATGATTTCATTTCTTGAGAACTTGGGGCCCCCTCCCCCTTTTTGTCCTGTCTGGGGCCTTCGAGGAGATTTGGTTCAGAGTTCTGTTTCTTCTTCTTTTTTTTTTTCCAGTAATAAGATAAGGTCTATTGGAATAAAAATTAAAAGGCAAAGCAAGAAAAATAAAAAGCCAGAGGCCCAGCTCAGTGGCGAGTGGGCTTGTCATGTATTAATTTTTCATTGCTGCGGAGAGTTGTACATACATAATCACTTGATTGCGATGGGAGTTAGGGAGCTCCTATGGTGTCATTTGCATAAATCTTGTTAAGTCAATGGCAGTTAATGAAGTACAAATGAGCCCGGAGAAGGTGACATGCAAATCGTGGGTGGCAGATGGGAGGTCTGTTTGGGGGATGGCAGCTGTGTGCTCTCCTTTCTTTCTTTCCCTTTCGCGTTTTTTAATCTCTATATTATGGCACACATACACAGCCTCAGCCCTGGCCTCTCCCCACTTCCCGGCAGACTCCAAGCCAGGGCCGGGCCTGCCCTTCCCGCCCCCGAAGCTCGCCCGCTCTGCCAAAACAGACCGAGTGGCCTCACCCGGCTTCACAGTTAGCAACAGACGCCAGAGTATATTTGATTTTTCAGAATCTGGATCAGTTTATCTTGTCGTGCTTACACAATTGGACATAGATATATACCTTTTATTTGGTGGGGACAAACAAGAAAACTCCTCACTAATTCTTTCAAGGCAGTGTCTTGTCTCGTGAGATTCCAAAGAGTAAAAGATACTGTCTTTGCTTTATTATGCTTCTGTGTGAGAGTCTGGCCTTCCCCCTTCAGGCAGGCCAGTGGTGTTTATCCACGTGTTTTCCCCCATCCCACATTCCTGGTTGTGCCACAAGCATTCCCAGGGTTGGTTAGGAGCGAGAGAGACAGGAAGTGTACCGGCCCCACCATGTAAGTCAGGCTGCAGCAAAGACCCCTCCGTGTCAGTGCAGACCCCTCAGAATCCCTACCCCACCCCCAACACAGGCTGATCTCAGTCATGGGTAGGGGGTCCCTTGCCTGGGGGTTTGTTTTTTAAAGAATTAAGTGCTGGCAGGCCTCCCATGAGCTTTTAGAGATTTATGAGCAAAACACTGCCTCTGCTTACTGCTTCTGGAAGTTTTTTATTTATTTCATCAACCGGGTGGTATTTGAGGAGACACAAGTCTCTGCTGACATTGAAGACACGCAGGCGAAGAGGTGTGTGTGGAGGCGTATGAGCTATGATGACGACCATGGTGGTCACCCGGGAGTCATCACTTCCTGTCCCTGTGCGTCTCACTCTGCCACGTCCAGCCAGGGCACGCTTCCCCCGGGGTACCACTGGAGGCCTCAGGGCAGCAGGGTTCATTCTGTGGTGCTCGGGGGTTCACCAAAGGCATGGAGTGTCCTCTTAAAACTTTTTTGAAGTCTTAGTTTTGACCTTGAACCCAGATGTCGTGGCCAACTCTCGAGCAGACAGCCAGCCAGTGAGAGCAGAGATTTTTCAGCAGCCATGGGGAAACGGTCCCCAAGCCGTCAGAGGAAGAGCCAGCCTGAGTGGCACTTTCCCGGAGCACCCCGCCATCAGGCCTGTGAACTGTTTTGAAGCAATGTGAGTTTTTGATTTCTCAGTTGAGTAGAAAAAAGCAATTGTCAATTAAGTGGAAGGATGGTCCAGAGTTAATCCCCTTGTCCAGCCTCCCGCAGGCCGCTGACCCACGTTGTCTGGTCCTGGGATCAACACGAGGGGGTGGATTGTGTGGTGTTGACAGAATAAAAGCCACCTCAGGACGCTCACTTTAACATCTCCTGAAAGTTCGACACCATTCACAGCCAGCCGGTCGACTGCTCAGCCGTCGTGTGCTTTCATGGAGGAAACGAAATCGAAGAACGAGCCGAAACTTGAGAGCGATTGAAGAGGAAGAAAGGGATGCTGTGTCTTCCTCTCAGGAAGGCGAGAGAAGTGGATTCTTCGGGTCCGCCCTCCGGGCTGCGTCTACGAGGTATGAATGGCCATGGCTCCTGTTTATTAAGCCTGACCACAGAGGAGCCAAGGTGAGCAGAAGGCGCCCTGAGAATTCGCTGTTCACCCATGTGGCAAATCAGCTCTGCCTGAACGTCGGGGGCCCGTTGAGTTCCCCAGAAGCAGATAATTTACTGACATGGACCCCAGTGCCCTGAAAGCTAATTTACCTCACTTGGGTGAACAACTCCATGAAAGTATTGCATCTGGCCGGGCTCACGACAGACTCAGCCAATTACGATTATTAATTTAATGGGTCAGGTGGGTGCATCACATGCTTTTAATTTGACTCCTCAAATATCATACTGTCATTGTCAAAACGGTTCGGAATATCTGGACGCCTATGCAGGAATTTACAGGCGTCCGTCTTCGATTAAATAGGGCACCCCCCCCCCCCACTCCCTGATCCTTTTGGCAGTGTGGGTAGATGGCAATATGGTCCATACAGAATGCTCTGAATGCTTGAAGAGACTGCATGAACCAAGCTAGAGAATCCATCATTTAAATATAAATCTGCGAAGCCATTTAAAATAATCCTTCCCTTGGTCTGAGGGCTGCAGGAGGGTGATACAAAGTAACCTACGCTGAAGTGCTCCACACGGTGTATAAACTGCCGTGCAAACATCATGTTGTTTCCAAGAGTGGAAGTTCATTGCGAGGCTCAATGTGTCCTCTGTGTATCCATATTCCAGGAGCTGGGGTAATATCTGACTTAGTGATTCATTTCAGCAAAATGTTGTTTATTTTCTTTAAAAGTGCAACAGCGACGGCAAAACCCAATTCCCTATGCTCTCGGCACTATAAACTCACAGCAACGGGGAAAGTTTCTTGAAGGTGGGCTTGGCATGGATGGCCCGGTTTTATTTTTGACTTGATGAATCAAGAAGATACTTGTTTGCGGCACTGTTGCTTACCAGAGGCAACCGGCTTGTAACAGTCATGCACTCCTCCAGTGCAGACATGCCCCAGGTACTCTGCTAGGGGCTCGGGGGCACAGAAGGTGTCTACAGCCCAGGCTGGGCTGAATCGTGCAGGGAAGACCCCGACCCATGACCTCCAGTGCTCGCCAATGGGTGTTGCAGTGGAGGTGTGTTGAAAGGACTCAGGGTTGGTTTCTGGTGAGGCCTGTCTTCCTGGCTTACAGACGACCACCTTCTTGCTGTGTCCTCATGTGGCCTTTCCTCTGTGCGTGTGCTGCTGGAGTCTCTTCCTCTTATAGGGCCACCAGTCATGTTGGATTATGACCTCAGTTAACCTCAGTCACCTCTTTAAGTGCCCTCTCTCCAAATAAGGTCACATTGGGGGTTAGAACTTCAACATACGAATTTGGGGGGAACACACTTCAGCTTGTAACATGTGACTCATTAATAGCAGAGCTGGGTGGGATGGCAACACAGGTCCATGTGACCCAAAGAGCCATTTGCAACAGTCTCTCCATCTGCATGTTCTCCTGCCTTAGGCCTTCCTAGGATTACAAGGCAAGGCCACTGTTCCTGTCGACATGTTTGAAAATCTAAGGAACCTATTGTATGCGGCTCCATGTACTGGATAGGAAGCACACAAGATTCTAAATATTCTGATTTGAAATTTTCAACTTAAATCCTCCTAAGCTGCAGTAAGCTGTTAGCATTTGAATCAGGCTGTTATGGGAACCATCCTTCTACAAAGCATATGGCCCCTCTCTATACAGCGCATTTTATAACTGTTAAGGCAGTGGAGACACTTCAGATTGGTTTTTAAAAGAAAAACAAGGCTATAGTAAGCAAAGTGATTTCATTGGGTCCTTTCCCACGCGAAGGTGGCTCCTCTGGACTGTGGGCAGAGGCAGGCAGAGCAGGGAAGGGCCAGGAAAAGCATCTTCATTCAGCAGATCCCTGCTATTCCAGGGTTTATCTTAAACATAGCTTCCCTTCTGGCCTTCCGGAAAAAAAAAAATCAGTTGTGTCACAAGTTATTAAAGTAGTCATTGTGATAATGGTCATGGTGCTGTGTGTTTTTATTAGTTTATCCCAGGTATAAGAGACGATGCCCAGACTGAGTAGTTAAGTTCTCACGCTCTGCTTTGGTGGCTTAGGGTTTCGCCGGTTCAAATGCTGGACACAGACCTACACACCACTCACCGGGCGGTGCTGTGACGGCACCCCACATAGAAGAACTAGAAGGACCTACAACTAGGATATGCAACCATGCACTGGGGGCTTTGGGGAGAAGAAAGAAAAAAAGATTGGCAACAGATGTCAGCTCAGGGCCAATCTTTACCAAAAAAAAAGAGCTGATGCCCAGAGAAATATATACCTTGTTACTGAGAGAAGGTATGGCAAGAACACAGAGGACTCCCCCCCCCAACCAAACTCGTGAGGCCTCTCACCATTGAGGTTAAAGTCCTAACCCATGATGAATAGCTGTAAATACTTAACCACAGTCTGCACACTTGCAAATAGTACACGGAAACGGATGTCTACCAAGACCCCTGAGAAATTCATAGCATCGAGTCTGATTTTATTTCTGCTTTATTTAGCTATTTGTACTGGAAGATTCAGGTTCTCTTCCTGTAAGAACATAGAACATACGCTAGGACTTCTCCCAAGCTGGATTTTGTTCTTTCTGTGAACAGAAAGGTTGAAAACCGAGGGAACCCCTCTCCTTCTGGCGTGAAGAATCACACTGGCTGTCAGAATTTCCTGTTTTGTGTAAAACAGCAGCAGTGGCACTCCTGGAGCATTTGGCTGCTAGCCTAGACGCTTTTCCAAAAACTGGACAGGGGGGCCCAGACTGGATGCATGGATGCTCCCTGGTTCTTATGCATGCTCCTTTTTCATCACATTTTTTTACTTCTTGCTTCAGAGCCTTTTGCCCCAGAAGTTCTAAAGAAGGGGGTGTCTTCATACGTCTTCACGCTGCCCTCCTCAGCAAAGTCACCAGACAGCAACTTTTCTTTTTTTTTTTCAGAGAAAGATTCACCCTAAGCTATCATCTGTTGCCAATCTTTCTCTTTTCCCCCCTCCCCAAAGCCCCAGTGCATGGTTTTATATCCTAGTTGTGGGGGTCCTTCGAGTTCTTCTATGCGTGCCGCCACCACAGCATGACTACTGACGGGCGAGTGGTGTGGTTCTGTCCCCGGGATCCAAGCCCAGGCCACCGATGCTGTGAGCCCTGAACTTTAACCACTAGACCATGTGCTGGTCTCAGCGACGTTTTTATCAGATAGCTCTGAGTAGCAAAAACACACTTTTTCTTTCCTGCATCTCATGGAGGGAACTTATTTTTAACTGACTTGCCGATAGCTGGGTTTTCAAACCCTTGGTACCCAAGCTGACAGGTGTGATTAAATATGTAGAAATTTGGTGGAATATTATAAAATGGGCCTGGAGGGGTTGTTAGTTTGGAAAACATATTCGTAGTTAGACATTTTCTGTAAACTATTTAATATTATAGTTAACGTTTATAGACTGGTGAAAAAGAAACGTTAAAAAATACTATGAATATCTTAGGCTCGCCTCCAATGCAGTCTTCCCCAATTCGGTCAGACCGACACCCTGCTGTATTTCCTCGTACGATTTCCATCTGCTTACAACGTCATCGCAGTGAAACAGGTTGTGATTGTGTTAGATTCATAAGAAGAATGCTGGCATTTCTTTCCCGAGTGCTTATTGTGCATCCGTCACTGTAGGGGACACTTCAGTCATAGGACCTCATTTAATTCTCCACCAACCTAAGACGCCACTTGCTGCCCACGGCAGACGAGGAGTCTGAGGCTTGGGGAGGTTAAGTCACAAAGCCAAGGTTACAGAGCTAACAAGTAGCAGACTGTCCTTTTCCTTCTAGAACAGTCTTTCCTGTCCCATTCACTGCTGATTTAACCTGTGCTTTTGCTTACAATGACCAGCTTTTCTAAACCAGATGAAAAGTGAAGTCACTGGTATACTCTCCTCATGGGGTTCCAGCAGGACGTGATGTTTTATGTGGGGTTTGTCCTCGAGAGCATGTGCTGTCTGGCATCGACCATGGTCCTGGCACTGCAGCCCGCCTCAGGGTCACCTGCAGGCCAAGAGTGTGACTGGGGCTGGCTCACGAGAGATTTGACCCGTTTAGGTACATGGGGTCGCTTGCGGCTGCTTCCCTTCCCTCCCCGCACACGTATGGCTCCTACTGGTCCTTTTAATCTGTGCTTGTCACAGTCTCCACCTCCTCGGACCCATGTCAGATGCCTTCTCTTCCAAGAAAGCTTAACTCGTCCCCCAGGAGATGTGGTACCTTCCTCCCCTCCTCCCCCGGCGCCCCGTCACTTCTCAGCATCTTGCTGCTGTCCATTCTGATGTATCCACGTGTCCTTCCTTCACATTTGCTCCCCACGTGCCTCCTGAGGGCACACGCTCTCTGACTGTTCCTCTCCTGCAGTGTCGACAGGATAGTGGTAGACTGAGTTGGTCAGTTGTGTGAAATGTTTTTCTTTCCCCAAAACAAATTTTATGTTTGTTTTAAAGAACGTTGTATTGGAGAGGTTGCACTCTATTCTGTTGTATTTTAAGATGCAGATTTTTAATTTAATGTTCTCTAAATTTAATTATGTTTCATGTGTATAGAATACTCTATTTAGGTGAAATACAAGAAGTACATCTTTTTTTGGGGGGTGGGGGGAAGATTAGCCCTGAGCTAACTGCTGGCAATCCTCCTCTTTTTGCCAAGGAAGACTGACCCTGAGCTAACATCCGTGCCCATCTTCCTCTACTTTATACGTGGGACGCCTACCACAGCATGGCGTGCCAAGCGGTGCCATGTCCACACCCAGGATCCGAACCAGCGAACCCCGGGCCGCCGAAGCGGAACGTGTGCACTTAACCGCTGCACACCGGGCCGGCCTCAAGAAGTACATCTTTTAATCTTCAAAGAATAAAACCTATGTCAATGACCACAATCCATTGCAGAAAACTAGTTTCTTCTAAAACTTCTCTACTGCTTTTCAGTATTCATACAGAAGAAAATTCATCTAAATAAATATCTTCACTAATTTTATTCACTAATGTAATTTTGTTCCTCAGGCTTGTTTTATCTCCAACCCGCAAATTTTAGTAACACTAGACTGTTTTTTATAATTGCCAAATTTTTACGCCATTATTCAGTCTATGTCAAACCATAGCCTTTGTGATTGTAATTCATGCTAAAAATAAGAATGTGTTTATTGGAATAAGCTTTGTAGAAAAATAATTTATATTTTTAATGTGCATAAAAATTAATTTTTTAGAAATACATAAATATGCCAGCTACGTAAACATGCAGCTGGGGGGGTCAGTAACATAAAGACATCATTTGGACATGAAGGACTGCAAGAAGCAAATCAACATGGATGGATATTTGGCCTGTCTTTATTCATCTAAAGTATCAGAAATTTAAAGCAATGAGAAATCGTTTTGTACTTGGGTTTATAATTAACAAAGCATGATA
Source organism: Equus asinus (assembly GCF_041296235.1). NCBI lineage: Eukaryota > Metazoa > Chordata > Mammalia > Perissodactyla > Equidae > Equus > Equus asinus. The sequence goes on along the minus strand of NC_091808.1, from coordinate 5,849,844 downwards.
AAATCCTACTCTTGGCAAAAAGTAGGAGAAAACAGAGTTTTGGAATTGCATCGCTGTGTTAGTGAAAGTTAACCTGGTCCTCTTGGAGGATAATCTAGCAGTGCATCAAGGATGTAAAAAATTGTATTAGCTTTGTCCCAATAATCTGTCTCCTAGAAATTTATCCCAAGGGAATAATTCACTAGGGGAAAGGGAAAAAATCTTAAGTGTGCAAGAATGTTCACAGCAGAGTTATTTATACTATTTAAACCCTGGGAACTATAGACGTCCAACAAGCAAGGAGTTAACTTAGTGATTTCCAAATAAATAGTGTAGGACGCACAGCCTCTAAAGTGGCCAATTTGAAGACTCTTCAGAGGTGTGAAAAGTGTTTATAAATAAGGAGTGAAAGCATAAAGCTGTATTTATAGTAGTTAGCACATGAAAATATACTTGGTTTAAAATTGGGTGAATAGGAACAAAAATGAATAAATTGGGGTGGGTTTAAAGGAGAATTTTAGAAATTTTAAGTTTTTGTTGTGAAATCTTTTTAGACGTGAAGAAAAGTTGCAAAAACAGTACAGAGAGTGCCCGTGTGCCCTGCACCCGGCTCCCCCTGGCGTTAACAGTTTACGTAAGCACAGTGCGGTTATCACAACCGGGAACTTGATGCTGGTCCAGCTCTGGGAACCTCATCACGTTCCAGCCCAGGGTGCCGTCCAGGATCCCTCCTCGCGTTTGGTTGCTTTCTCTGCTTGGTCACCTCCACTCTGAGACAGTTCCTCAGTCTTCCTTGCCTTTCGTGACCTTGACACTATTTCAGGAATAAGACCAGTTACATTGTAGAATGTCTCTGGGTTTGACACTCTGGTGTTTCCTCTTGGATGGATGGACCTTATGCATTTTTGGCAGGAAGACCACAGAAGCATATGTCCTTGTCAGTGCCCTCAGCAGGGGCACGTGATGTCCACGTCTTGTGTTAGTCACATTGCCTTGGTCACCTGGGGAAGGTGGGGTCTGCTGGGTTTCTCCATTGGAAGTTATTCTTTTTCCCTTTGATGGAGATGTGATGAATATCTTGGGGAGATTCGTTGAGACTGTGCTGCTATTCTATGAAAACATTTTTGATGATAAAAGTTGTATTCAGTAATAAGTAGCTTTCAAGAAATGAAGACAATTTCCTCCTGCTAAATGTGCGTGGTATCGAATAAAATGCCCTGGGTGCCGTGTGTGTGTGTGTGTTTAAGGAGAGCAAGGCTTCTTTTCCCCTGCTCTATGCTGGGTGAATTAGAAGTGTAAATAGCACGAAATGCCACTTTGATCAAGGGAATTTCAAGAGCAGTTGTTATATGTAAACTGGAACTTTTAAGTACTTATTGGCCTTTTAACGTAGTAATATGTGAAACTGAAAAATATTTCCTTGCTTAAAAGAAAGGACAACTAAGATTGTCCTAATGTTATTTTTTTCTTCTTTTTTTTTTGGTCTTCCATTGATTTACCATCTGAGAACAACCAGTTAACCCATCCTGTGTGGAGGGAAGGGGCTAGTGAGGACAACTTTGAAACTTGCTGGGCCTTTGAGGAGGAGCTGGAGGAGCCCAGGGTGTGGAAAAGCTCAAGAGTGAGGAAGAACACAGAAGTGAGGAGGGGCCCAGGGGTGAGAGGAGCTGGAGAAGGCCAGGGGTGAGGAGAAGCCCAGGGGGAAGGAGGAGCTGGAGAAGGCCAGGGGTGAGGAGAAGCCCTGAGGTGAGGAGAAGCCCAGGGGTTAGGAGGAGCTGGAGAAGGCCAGGGGTGAGGAGAAGCCCTGAGGTGAGGAGAAGCCCAGGGGTTAGGAGGAGCTGGAGAAGGCCAGGGGTGAGGAGAAGCCCAGGGGGAAGGAGGACCTGGAGAAGGCCAGGGGTGAGGAGAAGCCCAGGGGTTAGGAGGAGCTGGAGAAGCCCAGGGGTGAGGAGAAGCCCAGGGGTTAGGAGGAGCTGGAGAAGCCCAGGGGTGAGGAGAAGCCCTGAGGTGAGGAGAAGCCCAGGGGTTAGGAGGAGCTGGAGAAGGCCAGGGGTGAGGAGAAGCCCAGGGGTTAGGAGGAGCTGGAGAAGGCCAGGGGGGAAGGAGGAGCTGGAGAAGCCCAGGGGTGAGGAGAAGCCCAGGGGTTAGGAGGAGCTGGAGAAGCCCAGGGGTGAGGAGAAGCCCAGGGATGAGGAGAAGCCCAGGGGGAAGGAGGAGCTGGAGAAGGCCAGGGGTAAAGAGGAACCAAGGGGACAGGAGAAACCCAAGAATAAGGAGGAACACAGAAGTGAAGAGGAGCCCGGGGGGAGGAGAAGCTGTGAGCGCTGGCAGTGTGAGTGGACTGGTGAGAGATCTGGCGAGAGTGGAGTGGCAGTTCCCAGACACCAGAGGTACCGAGGCTGTGGCCTTACAGGCACACAGTGGGCTCTCAGTAAATCCTAAGGAATGGTCACTGGCTCTCCGTTTCTTTCATTTAAAAGTGTGGCATCCAGTTATCAAACCACAGACAGGCTGTGAGAGCCACTGTGGGCAGGCCTTGAGCCGGTCAGTGTGGAGCAGGAAGACAGCCTCACGGCGGTGCTGCCGCCAACCAAGGTCCATTGGAGTTTGTTCTCAGATCATTGTTTGCATGAAAATTGAAATTCTACTCAGGGTGTTGCATATGTTTCTTAAGTAATTTATCTCAGAGAATGAAGAATGCATGTGTGTCTATCTTTACATATCTATATAGACACATATGTATTTATATGACATATTAACGTATGCTAATTATATCTATTAGCCTTAAGAATTGCTTTTCCCTGTGATCATCCCATTTTTGCCCAAATAACCAAATACTCTCCTCGTGTCCATACTGGAATTACAGTGTCCTAGCACAGCAAACACACTGTTTTTAAAGCCGGGAGGGATCCTTGGTTTACACATGGGGAAACTGAGTCTCAGGAAGGTGCAATGACTTGCCTAAGGCTGTTGCTTCTTATGTGGCAGGATCCAGGAGCCCCCTTTTCCGATGCCCACTCCAGTCCTCTTTCCATGATTCGCATCAATATCTCAGGCATTTTCTTCTTCGTGAGGCTTAAAAAAATAAAAAATAAAAAAATAAGAAATAACAAATAACGTTTGCCGCTGTTTCGATTGTGTTGTGACTGGCCATTTTTTTCTAAGTTGAATCCTTAAGCTTCATATCATTTGATGAGATGCTTTAAAAAAAATGAGGAAGAGAGTAAATAACAATGAATGCATTTGAAAGGATGTCGTTCCTAACGGTCGTGAACCAGTTTTTGTGTCTTGATTCAGAAGGCTCTCTGATGATGCCCCAGCAATCGAGTGAGGCTCTGTGATCTGATTCTTCCCATTTTCCTGGCGAGGAAGCTGAGGCTGAGCTTGCATGATTTCATAAAGCCAGTAAGAGGCAAAGACAAGATTCAAACCCAAGTCTGCCTCTTTCCAAAACCTGTGGTCTCCACATCGAATGGCCTCGTCTACCGCCCCGCTTCTGGTGTGACGTCACCCGTTATATTACAAATGCAGGCGCAGGTTGGCATCTGGAGGCTGCTGCAGACGTGTTTTCTAAATAGCGCCAGTGCGGACGGGTCTTCGGTTGGTGGCATCCACGCTCCACGGTACAGCCAGACCTTCGCAAGATCTCCTCCTTAATGCGGAAACCCTCTAAGTGTATTCCACAGCGGTTGTTTGTAATTGGAGTATCCGGAATTCACTGTGGTTTTAATTAGTTGATTACTAGTTCTTTAAAATGTACTGTACTCACTGAGGGTCTTGCAAATTGGTAACTGGTAGCTACCAGTATAATTAAATATTTCAGAGCACTTGGCTGCGGTAGCATTGAACTGTGAAGAAATAATGTTGTATAGCCAATCAAAAAGAGATCCTTGTAAACTCATTTACAGCGGCAGTGTGTTAGGACCATCATAGAGATGCTTATTGCAGGAGAAATTAAAGATACAATTTTGTGCTAAGAGGCAATATAGAAATTAGTTCCTGAATTACTTGTTAATTGATTTGGTAATTCCCTTGGGTCTGCATGCTCTTTCCTTCCCCCTTTTTGTTGTTGCATTCAGTTAACACGGACTATTCCCAGAGCAATAAAAATATTTTTCACACCTATATTAAATATGCCCTTACCTCATTCTGCCCACATTAAAGCAGAACCAAAAAATATCTGCCTTAAATCCAGCAGGCATATCATTGTTCTGTGTCTACTCATCAAGGTAACCAGTGCATTCGTGGGACCGGATAATTTCAGCAGAAGGAAAGTGTGCTTTCGTGTCTCATGTTTAAGGGAGGTTTCCCCGATTTGTTGTTGTTGTTCTAATGGAAACCCTCCTTTTATCATCAACAGTGGAGGAAATTCTTTTCTTATTGTTTGCAATTTAGCAAGAATAACCATACAGAAAACCATTTGTAGAAAAGTGCAAATTGCTCCTAGAAATGATATTGGAAGAAAATGAGACCTGTTTCTCCGCGTTGAAATTGAGTGTGGATCAGAGAGGAGCACAGCGAGCCAGAGGCTGGTGGAGGGAGCCCCTTTCCTTCCTGCTCTGACGGATGGGGAACAATGTGGGATTTATGCATGTGTTTGTGCTGCTTCCATGCACGAGGCAGAAACTGTCGTCCTTTGGCATTTTTGAAAGAAGAAACTAGCTACACTTTGGACGGTTACCAACCTGGTGGTCTCCGCTTCATTGCGAAGAACACATTTTTAATGTCTTGTTGGATGTGCTTATGACCCGTAAAGCAACACAGAAGACTTTTTGAAAAATATCATTACATTAGTTTAAGGTCGTTCTATTATTTTTTTCTCTTCCCCTGCCCCATGATCATCAACATATACAAATATCATTCTGCTTTTGCTAAATTTAGGGCAATTGATGGTTTGTTTCGATGTCTCCTCTTAAAAATGTACAATAGTATTTTATACCAGGAAAAGCAGAAGATGTTTGCATTTAGCATTGTCTCTTAAAAAGTATAAAGTTGTGGCTAGAGCTAATTGTTTATAAATTTGACACAATTATTCACTTATTTACCAAATTAAGTATGTTTACATTTGGGTCAGTATATACAGTAAAAAGTAATGTTTACTTTGGAAATATAAAGCCCTCCCAAGTTTAGCTGTCCCAGGTAACGGAAGCAGCATGCTAAATTTACTGAAATAATGCCCCGCCCGTTGATGAAAGAGCTGCTTGGGTAGATGTTGGCTCCAATAGACAGAGAAGGAATATTCCAAATGCTCTTCACTCCAGGTAGATTCCTTCTAGCTACGCACAATGGCATTGCTGACCTTTTCCTCCCAGTCTGGCTGGCTGTCTGCTGGGAGGTGCTGCTTGGGCAGCTGTGGGATCTGACCAGGGATCCAAGAAGCTGCCTTGCAAGCCTCCTCGTCGTGGACTTTGGTTTTCTCGTTTCTCCTTCCAGCCCCGTTGCCCCACTCCTGCATACCCTGCTTTAACCGTTTTCTCACAGAGCTAGCTATCCTGAAGGTTACCCCACGAAAGTTCCTACGGTGGTGCCTATCGTTATCATTTCCTCTACCGGTTTCAAAAAGACCGAAATTTAGCTGAAAAACCCAGAAGCAATGGTTTTGTAGCCCCCACCCCCCCCAACACCTCTAAGCTTGATGGAGTCAAATCAACCTGCCTTTAATTTCCAGATGGCACAGATGGTGGTTCCCTCGTTGGAGAATTCAGCACCAAATCCCGGCACTGACCCGGCATGGGGGGGTGCGGGGGGGAAGTTGTGGGGGTGGAAATTTACAACCCTGGGCAGTTTTGTCATCTTGAAATGTGCTTCTCCTCAAATTCCAGAAGAGAGGAAATGTGTCCCCTTGAGGGATTAGAAGGGCACAGCTGTAAACATTTTATTTGAAAAATATGGTGACTTCTATCTTCTGCCCCATAAGCCTAGCTTGTGTCTGAATAGGTTTTCTGTGATTTAGCAGTTAACCTGCTGATTGTTTGTCTCCAAATGTTCGCGTGCAATTGGTTTTCCTCCAGAGCTCACCTTGCTCGTGCTGCGTTCAGAACAGACGTGAGCACCTGGCGAGCCCCAGCGTTCCCTGGGCTCCGACCCCAGCCCCCCAGGTTTGGACTGTAGGGTGCATGTCCTGCACACAAGGCTGAGGGGTCTGAGCAGGAGGTGAGGACTGGCCGTGCAGCTCCAAGGTGATGAATATTTCCGCGTGATATTTCTCATGATATTTCTGCACTTTAATGACTATTTCTACTAATACGTGTACTAATAATTTTTAATGGTTCACATTGAGTAGGTGACATTTTGATACATTAATGAGCCTTATCAATGACTTTTAAAAGTTCTCTAGTTTGCCGGGATACTTTGCCACGGCCCCCTCAAAGGACAGGGAAGAGTGGCATGGCCAGAGCGGTGACCCCCTTCCGTCTGCTCCCTGTGAGCTGTAAGTAGTGGGTCTCACGCCAGCCGCCACCAAATCACGTCACAGGCATCAGATTACACTTCCTAGGTTTGTCATGGAGGATTTCCCTTAACATCGTTCACCTGTCCTGAAAGATCTGTCAGAATTCTCGAGAAGTGGTAAGCCCCACAGATGGAAGGGTGTTATTCGGCGGTGGCTGAATCCCTTGCTGGGATGCGGAGGGCCGGCTGGGGGATTGCTAGGATGTATGGCAGGAGCGACCCTAAAGAGAAGCTTTGAAGACTGGAAAGTGCTGGGGGTTTGGAACAAGTAGGCTTGACAAGGTTCCTGCTGGGTGAGGAGGCCTCCCAAGACGGAAGCTCGCCTGGGCCACCGTGGTCTGACAGCAGGGCGTATTTACACAAGAACATGGTATGTTTTGACAGAATTATGATAAATATCCCAAAGAAAGATTAGTATGGATAATGATCCTGAAGTTTGCTTGTCTGGGGACAAGTGTTTTCTGCTTTGTTGTCAGGTTTCTGGGAAGTAATGAGCATGACTCTGGGACCTCCTTGGGTGTAAGATTTGATAGAAAGGAGATATTTTGAAAACAATGAAATAAGAGTTATCCTGTGTTGGCTGTTACTGTGTGCCAGGCCCTGGGCTCTACCCTCCTGTGTGTTGGCTCAGTAGAATGGACATGCCACAAGGTCAGGAATTTTTTTTTTTTTAATCTTTTTGGCCACTGGTGTATCCCAAACCCTTAGAGCAGTAGCTCTCAGTAAGTTTTTATTGAATGAAAAATCTCAATTCTCACAACCACCTTATGGAGATAATAGTATAATCTCCATTTTATAGACAGAACGAATGATCTGAGAAGTTAAGCCACTTGCTCAATGTCACACAGCTTGGAAATGGCCATGCTGAGCTCAAGCATGATGTGGGACTTCCCAAGTGTCACATTTGTTGTGGATGAACCCAGCGAGGTCCAGTGAGGAATTGCCCACTGGAGTGTGTGCCTTAGATGATTGAACTTCTGGAGTTGGAAGGCTAGCGGGTGGTCCACGGTAGAATTTAGGCACAAGTTTACTTTGTGAATGTGTTACCCTAAGAGTGGAAGGAAGGAGAGAATTCCAGGAGCTTTTGCTCGCCTAGCATTTCCCAAAGTACATTCCAAGACTGAGTCCACTTATTACTTGGGTCTCCCCGGGTGTCCCTAGGTGATGAGTTGAGGACATGCTGGGCCACGCAAAGAAAACGGGTGTCTTTTTGCACGACTCATTGCACCTTTACTGTTCTTCTGTGTGGTGGAACCTTCAAGAAAGGACAGAGCATGTGTCATCACTTGAGAGACACAGTTACTCCAAAGGTCTGATCCTCAGTCTTGTGGATCAAGTGTCATTGTCTTAAGCTGCAGTTTCATGGACTGGCGTGTGGAGGTTGGTCTACGGCAGCATCTCTTTCGTTCCTATAGTCTTTCCACACCTGGGACACGGGCTTGGCAGGGAGGGTGGTGCCAAGACTTTCTCTACAACCTGGGTGTCAAGTCTTTGTCCTGCCATGTGGCTTAAAGCGGAGTCTGGCCGTCCCCTACTAATACTGACCATAGGACCCACAGAGCACCACCTTCTGCAGCCCCCCTGCTCCTGGCCTTGCTGTTAGTGATGGTGCGTTGTATTTCCTCAAGAGGGAGAGCTGGACCACCTGTGACCATGATGAGCATTCCATCTTATTGTTCAGGGGTTTATTTTCTTCGTGTCCATTCTATCACGGAGGCAGCATTGGTGGGCTGCACCTTGATTTCCGAAGGCAGAGTCTTTTCAGGATGGAGAAACTGTGCTTTGTGTTAACCAAGTTCTAACTTGAATAAGAACTCTGAGCAAGAAGGGGCCACCGTTGGATGTCTGAGCTCACGTTGACCAAATACACACTGGATTGCTCCTGGAGAATTCATGAACATTCCAGGACGAGCCCATTTGGTAGTTTTCCTACATTTCTAAGAAGATTAATCATGACATCAGCTTTTTATATAGTGTGAAGAGAATTTTTTTAAAATGTTGCTCCTAAATGCTTTTTTAATTTTTCACACTAAATATGTAATTTCTGCATCTTTTGCTTTGTGGGAAATTCTTCCAGCCACACGAGGGTTTGGTATGTTAGCTTGACGGTGACGTCTGTCCGTGCATCACTGGGTGGCCGTTTCGTTCTGGGCTGTATGGTAGACCCAGGACAGAGAGGAGGCTCCCCTGGGCTCTGAGGAGTTTGCAGTGGGTAGGAAGTGCTGGTGGAGAGCCGGGACACCCTCTTCTAGGAGGTGAGGCAGGAATCAGGGAGGGCGGCATGAACGATGTGCCATGGAGAATGGGTGTTGGGGAGAGGCAGAAGAGGAAATGACAAGCAGTTTATGGTGATAGGCATACCTGGACCCTTCCTCTGGAAACAGTAGGAAGAAAGATTGGAAACAGGGTTAGGACTATGTAAGGCAGAGCCTGGAGGGTAGATGTGCTTCCCATATTTGAAGACAGAGGCAGGGGGCCAAGGCAGTGGTTTCCAATGAAAGGTCCTGATGATCTGACCCAGGAACGAGCAGTGAGAACAGATTGGGGAGGCCCACAGAAGACGTGGATGGGGAAGACCTCGGCTCCACAGAATTTCTTGGTGACATCAGGTGGGTGGGACTGAATTTGGCCATTTTGGTGGCCAGTGTGGATTGGTTTGCCTAGTAAGTTAGTTGTATTTAATAAGGTTTCTTGATTATTCATTGGATTGAATTTTTCTTTGCACTTCGGTAATCTCTATGAGGAATGTATGCTATCAGCCACCAGTAAGTGTTCTTTCCGCAAGTCAAAGGAGGCCCAGCAAGTTTTCTGACTATAAGGTGCTTTGAAGCAGTCAGATCCGTTCATTGTTTTTCCCTCAAAGTAGCCATTTGAGTAAACACCTGATCACTCAGAAAGCCACTGATAAAGACGGTCTTTCCTCGGGGAAGTTTCCAGTTCAGAAGCCATTGCATGCTGCAAGTTCTTTGTTAGATGCTTTGGAGCCTGGGGGGACTCAGGATTTATTTTTGGAGAGAAGCTGGGCTGTGCTGAGGGGTCAGGGTCCCAGGCGAGCCGCGGAAGGTCCCTTGGCCCCAAGCGTGTGTCGCCACAGCATCAACAAGCTGCTGCCCAACCACTCACCTTACAGCCGGTCGGAACAGGTGTTTACAGAATGTTTCTGCCTTGGAACTTTGTAATCGTTTCTCTTACATTGGGTGTTAGCAGTCACACTCTTCTCAGATGTGCTGTCAGTGAGCCCAGCAGTCAGCTCCTAAAAGATCCATCAGTAAGTGTGCACAACTAAATAGGGGGGGAACTTTTGACGAGATGCTGATGGGGAGCTGTCTCCTTACCTGCGTATCCCCAGGAGGTGAGTCCTGAAGCATTTCTGTGAGGCCGGCATTTCGTACATTTAAAGGATGTCCCATGGCCCAGGAGCACGCCCCGCAGGGTGCACAGGGATGCTGGCATCTCCTGGACGCTCTTCATGGTGATGGGCGCTGTTGGTGACCCACACCCGGGGTTTTAATTTGATGCTTCCTGAGCGTTTCACTTTTCTTCTCCTCTTCCTCCTCCTCTTCCTCTCCTTGTTCTTCTTCGTTGATAGATTTTATTTTTTAGAGCAGTTTAAGATTCACAGCAAAATGAAGCCGAAAGCATAGGAAGTCCGTCTCCCTGCTTGTGCACGGCCACAGCCTCCTCCACTGTCAGCATCCTGAACCACGGTGCTACATTTGTTACATTGATGCGCCTGCACTGACACTTCATTATCGCTCAGAGTCCATGGTTTACATTACGGTTCACTCTTGGTGTTGTGCATTATATGGGTTTGGACAAAGGTACAATGACATGTATCCATCATTACAGGGTCATACCAAATAGTTTCACTGCCTTAAAAATCCTGTGCTCTCCCTATTCAACCCTCCTTGCCCCCACCGCTGGCAACCACTGATCTTTTTGCTGTGACTGTACTGTTTGCTTTTCTAGAACGTGATACAGTTGGAATCATACAGTATCTGGCCTTCTCAGATTGGCTTCTTTCTCTTAATAATATGCATTTGAAGTTCCTCCATGTCTTTTTGTGGCTTGATAGCTCATTGCTTTTTAGCGCTGAATAGTGTTGCTTTGTCTGGATGGACCACAGTTTATTTATCCGTTCACCTACCTGTTGAAGGACATCTTGGTTGCTTCCAAGTTTTTGCATTTTGAGTAAAGCTGCTATAAACAGTGGTATGCGGATTTTGGTATGGACGTAAGTTTTCAACTCATTTGTGTAAATACCAAGGAGTGTGATTGCTAGATTGTACAGTAAGAATATTTTTAGTTTCATGAGAAAGTACTAAACTGTCTTCCAAAGTGGCTGCACCATTTTGCATTCCCAGCAGCAGTGAATGAGAGTTCCTGTTGCTCCACTTCCTCGCCAGCATTTGGTGTTGTCAGGGTTCTGGATTTTGGCCATTCTCTTAGGGGTGTAGTGATAGCCTGTTGATTCCATTTGCAATTCCTTAATGACCTGTGATCTGAGCATCTTTTCATAGGCTTATTTGCCATCTGGCTATCGTCTTGCATGAGGTTTCTGTTCAGATCTTCTGCTCATTTTTCAATCAGATTGTTTGTTTTCTTATTGTTGATTTTAAGAGTTCTTTGTACATTTTGGATAACATTGCTTTGTCTTTTGCAAATATTTTCTCCCAGTCTTACTTTCTCATTCTCTTGATCACTCCTCCTTCCTCTTCTAATAATTATCCTTTTGTGCTCCCTGTCATCGTCAATATGCCCTTTCATTTCGATCTTCAGCTTGTTTGGTTTCCCTGTAATGTTTCAGTAGCATTTTCTTTACAGTTTAGTAGAATTCCTGCATACATTTCAACCATTATACACTGTATGTAAATGCATCCTCAGAATCATCAACTCTTGATTACATAATTGCTCAGAAGCATGTAATTCTTACAAGTACTTTGTACATTGTATTAAATTTAGAATAGGTAAAACACTTTATAAGTTATATATTGTAGACATTCGAAACTTAATTCCAATTAATAAGTGTTCAGGAATGTGTAAAAGTTCTTATGAATAGTAATTCTCCCCGTCTAGTCAGTGTCGCCATCTGCAATGAGTCATCAGTCACCTGTTTGCTTCCGTGTTTGTTGGCTGAAATAACCATGGGCAGACCAGGCCCCCCTGAGGCTTGGGGGTGAGTGTCCACCCCTGGATAAGGAGGCAGTTGGGTTCATGGGCGTAGGACGGGAGGCTGGCCCTCCCCTCCAGGCAGGACCTCCTTTGGCGCTGAGCCCATGTCACGTCTGACTCCCAAGGCACGGACTTCATCATGGGGAAGTGAGGCTCGAGGAGCTGGTGGGCTGGGGAACGTAGCTGAAGAGAACAAGGAAGCCAGAGAGAGAGCAGGTGTCTTTGGAAGAGGGTGGGAGGATTGTTGTGGGACCCGAGGGCGGTCAGCAAGCAGGCTGCTGGGGGCAGAGATTCTGGGCTGGAGCAGCACCACAGGAGGACCCTCAGCCTGCGGCCAGGGTGAGGTGAGGCTCGAAGGGTAGAGGGAGGCCAGGAAGCGTGGGCCAGGGCGTGGGTGCTTGCCTGGCAGGCCTGGGAGCTGAGAGGAGACCGGGATGCCTCAGGAGAGGGAGGACACACAGGTGGCGCGAATGGGGGCTGGAAGGGGCTGGACGGAATTGTTTTGTAAACAACAAACAAATGAAACTAATGCATGCTCACAAAATTAGGAAACATCCATGGGCCAAAGAAAAAAGAAATGATGCCATCCGTTTTCTGAGCTCACAGGGGTTACCCACACTTTTTCAGACTCCTGTTCCAGTCCGTTGTGTCTGGAGCCCTCTTCTCCCTCACCTGCCCCCACTGCCACAGGTCCCCTCCTTGCTCCCATCCTCTGTGCTCGTACAGACTCTCTCCTGTCACCCTGGCCTCCCTCGGAGCATGTATGTCACCTGGGTTGGTCCACCTGCTCCAGGTTCCAGGAGGCAAGAAATCTTGACTCTTGGTTACAGTTAAGATCATAATAGGTGCTCAGTCAATGTTTCTTGAATGAATGAATGGAAGAGTACCTGGTGTGTCTTTAACTATGTCTATAAAATGGGATTACACTTTATAGCTACTTGGAACCTGCTTCTGGTCTCCAGCCTTTGAGCCTCGGGGCAGCTCTGAGGCATCTTCTGCAGAGATCCATTTGAACCCCTGGTTCCTGTTATTGGCGGGCAGAAGGGTTGCCTTGACACCCAGCGAGCCAGATCTTTTTTGTGCTCATTTTTCCCAACCTCCCTGGAATAAGTTTCTAACATTAAATTCGCTTAGTCAAAAAGCATAGGAATTTTAAGACTTTAAATATGTATTTCCAAATTGTTCTCTAGAAAAAAAATACAGATTCACTCTTTTACAAGTGATATTTCTACATACTTTCTTCGACATTTGGGTACTGTGCGTGTGCGTGTGCGTGCATACGTACGCCTGTGTATGTGGTCTTGAACCTTAGGAGTAATTTAGGTTACAGTTGCATCCTATTGTTTCAAAACATAAACTGTTTTATTTATTACCAATTTTTAAAAATATTTTTATTGGCTACTTGCATTTTTTTTTTTTTGCGTGAAGTGCCTAATGTTTAAGGGTTGACACATTTTTCTGTTGGCGTCATCATCCCTGGCCTATTAACTCTCATTATTTATTAAGCATGTTAGCTTTATATAAGTTATACGTTTTCCTCACTTACGTTTTGACTGCAATTTTATTTGCAGTAATTTTTGGTATTGAGAGAGTTTGTCAAAAATTTTGGAACCGAGTCTTCCTCAGCTTGTGTTTCCTCCCTTGTTAATTATGCTTCAGCAGTCTTCTCACCTCCCGAGTCCTCCTAGAATGTTGTCCTTTTACTGTTCAGCTGTTCGATTCTTCCTGGTAGCTAACCTCCTTCCTTGATTGATGAGTTTATCTGTTTCCTGCTGTTCTGGACGCCACTTTGATCGTGTTCTGTAAACTTGCAGTGTCTCGGGATGGGAGCTCTCTTCTCCCCTGTCCCGTTGACCGGATCCACGCCACACCCCATCAGGTTACTTCTGCAAGTTTTGAACTAACCTTTAAAGTCTGGCAGAAGAGGTCTTTCAGAAGGAAAGAGGGGTGGAGAGGACTGGTTTGTGGGTGGCATTGGGAAGTGAAGCCTGTCCTGTCACACCCGTTCCTTCTGTCCCCAAGGAATGGGAGGCACCAATTATCAGGGGAGGTAGTCCGTTTTCACTGGTGGTGAAAGGATGTAAGAAAAATAACACTAATAGTCAACAGTTATGGAGAGCTTGCTGTCGGCCTCGTGCTGCTGCCGAATCACTTATATTGTCGTGTGGTCCTTGCAGAGTCCTGAGGCGGGGAGAAACCCCAGCCTCATACTCATACAGGGGTGGCGTCACTTACCACAAGTTCACAGTGTGGGCCGAGGCTCCCAGGGGCCAGCCCTGTGAGCTTGTGCTCTGGGAAGTGGCCAAGATGGTAGGGATGCGTGAAGCTGGGGGGTTATCTGACCTCAGGGTGATGTGGGCCACTCCAGAATCGTGGCCAGGACCAGTCCCTGTGGCCGTGGGCTTCCAGGGTCTCCACAGCTTAGCTGAAATGATCGTATTTGGCTACAGGCCCCAAAAACCTGGTCTCTAGGAGTCTGGAGGCTGAGCTCTGAGGTGTGTCCAGGCAGAGAGGAGAGTGGCCTTGTTAGGGAGGCAGCTGCGTGTGTCCCAGAGGTCCCATGAAGGCCTCACCCCAGGGGCAGAGGAGAAAGGCCCACAGTGCTGACAGAGAGAGAGAGCTGCCTGGTCCCCGGGGCTCATGAGGGCAGAACCAGGTCAGAGCATCTCAGTACACCTCTCGGTGGTTCTTGTGTGTGACCCCCTGACTGACTGGCAGCCATTTCTTGAGGAGGCACGTTCCAGCAGGTGCAGTGGAGGGAGGCCCCAGTGATGCTGCAGGCCAAGACTTCAGAAAGGGCTGGTTCTTAAACACCTCCTTTTGCTTTTCAAATGAGTTCCCTGTCAGAGACATCAGTGACTGGATTCTCACGTTTCACTTTTATGTGCATTTAACATCCCAGCATGTAATTAGAGCACGTTACTAGATAAGCTCACTTGGGCCATATTTCTATGTTGTGATAATTACAAAAGTCTCCACAAACCTTTTACCAGCTCTTTTGACATGTTTCAGGGTTTGTTGACAATAAGAGATACATCTTACATTGTGCCGCAGTGAGTGTGTGTGTGTGCATACATGTGCATACGCATATGTTTAATTGAAGTGAAATAATACTTATTAGGTGCATTGTTCCAATCTCTTGTCTTCTGTCCTTTTCTGTTTTTTAAAAAGTGCTGGTTGCCACTGACTACAGCAATTTCATGACCTGCCATTGGCGTGACTCACATTTTTTTAAAAACACCATCCTAATAGCATTGGCTCTTGGGCTGGTATTTGTGTCGTAACTCTCATCCCAGGTTAGCCCTCTCAGTGTAAAGGGCCTGAGTAAGCCCAGCAAGTATTTCCATGTTAAATCCATTCTCACTCCATTGTCACATTGACTTCTAATTTTGCCCAATTGGAACGGCCGCAGACTACTCAAGGAGCTGGTTAACCTTGCTGAGCGATGCCCAGTCGGTGAGCACCAGGAGAGCAGATTGCCCACGTGTCTCCCAGGCCGAACCCATCATTACAACTCTTGATTCACACCTTCCGTGCCTACCTTGAGAAAATATTTTATCTGAAATGTCAGTTTTGGGGGGCACTGTCCGCCAGAGTTCACCATTCGTTTTTGCCCGTTATTCATTTAGCAGACTATTATGAAGGAGGTCTCCACAAGAGGATAGGAAAATGCCGTTTAAATAAAAGGTCACCCAAGAAGGAAGGCTCTGAAATCAGGCGGCTGACGAAAGGGCTGGAGGGAAGAGAGGTTCCACTGCCAGGACCCTGGGCAGAATGCCGAGGGTCTGCTACAGGGACGAGGGTATGGCTTCTCCACCATGGGGGAGCCTGTCGGAATCGCTCCAAGCAAGCAAGACAGACTCTAAGAATACTTTCCAGACTCATTTATGTAATATCAAGAGATCATTTGACTCCTTAATCCAGCAAATAGTAATGACTTTCACAGGGAAGAGACTTAAAATCTGGGTGTCACCCCCTTCCTGCCTCCCACCTCCCCACACCAGCCAGCCTTGATCAGTCTTTAGACCTTGACTGGAGATGCCTCACACTGTCTCCTCATTCCCACTGTGCTCCCGGATTGCACGACAGCATCCCTGGAGGGACAGCCACCTCCCTATGTGTTCCCCCTCCGCCCCTGTCCCACACTGAGGCCAAAGGTTGCTTTCAGAAAATGCCAGTTAGATTCTGTCACTGCTTAGCTGAGAACCTTCAGTGGCTCCCCACTGCCTGCACCAAGATGTCCAAAGCCCTTGGCAGGGTCGGAGCCTTCCTCCACCAGCCAGCCCTGATCTGGATTCAGACAGCCTCCCCATGGCTCCCCACCACCCCAGACAGCTTCTGGGTTTCCAGAGGCACTGTGTGTGGCACCTGCCTGTCTTCCACAGAGAGGTTCTTCGTCTGGTAGTGTTTCCTCCTTCACCTACCCATCCATCTCCTAAACTTTCCATCCTTAGGATGCTGCCCTTAGAGTCCCTCTCCTTTGAAACCTTCCATGTTTATCTGAGGCTGGGATCCCCTCCCCATCGTCCCCTTGCACTTCGTCAATTCCTTTATTAAGTTACCTGGCATGTTGTATCAACTTTTTATTGGGGGGATGGTGGACAGTGCCTATCTGGCTCTCCCAATGGACAGTGAGTTCCTGGAGAACTCAGGGTCCTTGACTTCTAGCCCTGCTGGCACGTTGA
Source organism: Equus asinus (assembly GCF_041296235.1). Taxonomy (NCBI): domain Eukaryota; kingdom Metazoa; phylum Chordata; class Mammalia; order Perissodactyla; family Equidae; genus Equus; species Equus asinus. The sequence goes on along the minus strand of NC_091808.1, from coordinate 5,833,558 downwards.
AATGCGGTCAGGTCTCAGTTGCAGAAAGCTTGCGTCATGATAAACATTGTTACTAATCAGTCTGTATGGAAGATTAAGGTAGAAAGGAAGGACTGAGTCACCGAATCTCAGAAAGACAAAGGAGGTGGCTGCTGACAGCCAGTCTGTGGCTGGAGAGACCCTTGCTGTCACCGTGATTATTAATACATTGTAACATTTTGGGGATTCCACCATATTTTGTATGGTTGCCAACAAAATGTTGACAGTTGTATTGTGGTTAATAAATTCATTTAGATTTATAAGCATTGTTTACAGAACCTGTTCGCCTGCTGAAACTCTGACAGCATCTGTTCCTTCTTACTAATTAACTGCTAATTACGAATGAGCTTTGTGTGTTTGTCAGTGTAACTGGCTCATGCATTTTGTAAGGAACATTAACAAATTGATTTACATAGTGGCAAAGCAATCAAAAGAGTAAACTGAACAGCAAGCAGCTAAAGCCCTTTAGCCGGTTTCTGAATGAAGCAAACTTTGGATGCTATAAATATGGTCATAAATTTCCCGTTACCTTAATTCTTTAGTAAAGGTGCAGGGATCGAAAGCAACATAGAACGAGTTATCCTCCAATTAGAGAGCTGCAGCAGGTGGCCCCGAGTGCTCGTGACGGTGACCCAAGGACTCCATTAAGGAGTCGACCGGGGAGAAGACCCAAAGAAGGGGTCCCATGGGAAACGCGTCCGGTCTCATGTGGGGATGCTAAGATTGCGTCAAATTATCACTTTACATACCAGCAAAGTAAACGTTTCAGCCAGAACACAGCAAGGTGCTTGGCCAGAAATTTGAAAGCCATCATCCATTGCATTTTTTTCTCCTCTTGGATTCTCAGATTTCAACTACCTACAGGCGCACCTTGTTTTTAAGAGCTGGCATTTAAAATGAACCAGTTTAGATGGGTGATTCCAGAAGTTCAGGGCTCGTCAACTTTGCAGGGAGATGATGAAGGCAGCCCCCTGCTTTGCTGATAAGATGACCTGTTTGCATCCTCACAGCCCTGAAGAACCAAGCACCGTGGGGCTTTCTCGAAAGCAGCCTCCTTGGTTCGAGTTGAGGGACAGAGAAGGAGAACCAAAGCGAGAGAGATGTGAGGATAAAAAGAAGGGAGGAAGTGTGTTTACCCTTGAACGTTTGTTTTCATGGTTACCTCTACACATATTTCAGGATGCTGGTGTAACACTGGAGGTCATGAACCTGACAGGCAGATGGATAGTGAGTTAATGGGTTTTGAGTATAGCTCTTGGTTAAATGTGATAACAGCGTTACAGTGGGGAAAAAAAAGTACTAGTAAGTGTTTACTGAGATGGAGTGTTTCATACAAAGGCTCAAAATGCACAGTGCTGGCATGAGCCTTGACACTGACGTTCGGGGCGGGACTATCTGGAAGTGCAAAGATCTGAGCTTTGGAATGAGACCCTTCTTAACCAGCTGTGCACCTCAGGCCAACCCACAACCCTCTCTGGACCTCAGTTAACTCGTCTGTAGAAAGAAATGATAGAACAACCTTCTTCCAGAGTTGTTGAGTGGGTTAAGAAGATAATAGATAACTCTGTAAAGCAGGTGGCACACAATGCAGCTCAGGAAATAGCAGTTACTGTCATCATCACGTCTGCGTTCATATAAAAGTATGTATATATATAAACATCATATGTTCAGCTTTATTAGATCGTAGTGGTTACAAATGGGAGGAGATTCTCCTCTCTCATCAATACGTGTATTACTGTTAATTTCAGATAAAGTTAAAAAGTTTAAGCAAGCAGAAAAATGGTAGATGGGGACTGCAGGCATCGATGGAGTGGCAAAGTTACTTTACGAAGTTGTAATGTTTATTTAACATGTTTAATTGACAGCTGAGCCATCTGATGAATGTTATTGAATGGTACTGTTGATGAAGAACAGGCTGCCATTGGTGACTATTTGCCTTCAAAATAATTTTGTTAAAAGTGAAAAAGAAATTACAGTATGTGCTGCATAAGGATGTTTGAGTCAAGGACGGACTGCGTATATGACGGTGGTCCCATAAGATCAGTACCATGCAACCTAGGTGTGTAGCAGGCTGTACCGTCTAGGTTTGTGTAAGTGCACTCTGTGATGTTTGCACAACAGCAAAATTACCTAAAGAGACATTTCTCAGAATCTGTCCTTGTCATTAAGTGACACGTGACTGTATGTGCTCTAACATTTCCTATAGTAGGGAGGAAGAAATAGGATCCATGCTTTCTGAAGTATTCATTCATTCTTGCAATTTTTCCTATGCATCAGAGTTTGGAAAACGTCATTCAAAATAGTTTGCTCTAAAATATTATGAAATAATTAAATTAACTACAAATTATTTCAGGCAGCATTTACTGACCATGTATCTGTTAGCCACCATCACTAGTTACGAAAAGAAACTGATTTGAATGAGATACAGGCTACACTCCAGGGACTCACAGCCCAGCAAGAAAGCTGGCTTGTCTCGGTAACTATAGTATGTATCAGACTCCACCAGACGCTGCAACAGAAGGTGCCAGGAGAGCCCCAGGGAGCATTCACTGTAGTTCTGCGTTGTATGTGCTCCGTCCTCAGCTTTGGAGTGTTTCCCATAGATGGCATTTCATGAACAGAAAGTCTCTCTCTTGGAACCTAATTGATTAAACTCTTTTCTTTTTAACGCACAAATTAGAAGTGAGCACAGTTTTTTGGACTTATACTGAAAATCCACTTTCTGATTTTGCCATTCAAGAATTTAAGTTCAAAATATAAAGCCTTTCTTTAAGCTACCTCCAATGAACAACGCATTTATTCAAGAGACGCTCTGTCAATGTTTCAGTATTTAGCAAACTGACTATGTTGAGTATTTAATGTGACAGAGGTCTAGATATCACAAGACATGCACGTGGTATTTTTCTCCCCGGGGGCTCAAGTCTACATTTGGTGTGAAGCAATCTTTTGTGGAAAAAGCTTGCAAACAATAGGATGAGTTTGAGAACACAAAGCAGTTCTATCCCATTTAAATGTAACACACGGGTCTCAAAAAAGCCTTTGGACCAGTGGTTTTCCTTCTAGGAAGTACATTTTTCACGTCTCTGTGCACACAGACAGATACACACATATACTCCATCCATGGAGATTCAGATTAATTTGGTCTGAGTTGAATGTAGTTACCTATTTTCTAGGTGATTCCAGCCAAAGATCATTCATCAGAGTCACCTGGAATGCTTGCAAAGCCAGCAAAACATAAGGGAGGAGCCAGACTCCAAGCTTTCTGAATGGATTTTTCTGGGGACGGGAGGTTTGTTTCAAACCCGTTTTCCCAACTATTCCACTTCCGCCCCATGAAGAACCACTATTGTAGGGGAACCGTACGCAAGGGTAAAGGAGGCTGCTGTTGCTTCCTGTCCAGAAGTCCTTGCAAAGGGGGTGTCTGTGCTTTCATACGTGAAATGGTTCCTTACTTGCAGATTATCATCATTTGGAAGACATTTTTGTAGCTTGATTTCCACTCAGAAATAGATGTCACCAGCACAGGATGAGAGAAACTTATAAAGAATTATGAACTTCTTTTTAAAATGAGAAAGTCAATGGAGGGAGACAGCATAACCAGAAAAGGGGAAAATTAAAATCTGAAATAATTTATGAGCAAAATAATTTTCCAGCTAAGAGTATATTAGCTGTTTACTCAAAACATTGGAGAGGAATGTTTATAATCAGATTGTATTGTGATCTTTGGGGAATTCACCGTCTCCTTGCTGCCCAAGATTTTTGTTTTTCTCCTCCTGGACTTGGAGTTAGGTTAATATCAAGCAGATTCCCCAGAGCTGACACCCCTCTTTCTGGCCAGTCTTTCATAGAGTAAGCCGCTATCCAGTGGCAACCATAGCTTGAACCATTGTCATACCATTTAAGAAAAGTAATGGCTTAGAGACATAGGGCAGTGACACTGATGTTGGCAGAGTTCCTCTAGCCTATGTCCACCTTTGTCCAGAAAGAGTTGGAAACATCCCCTCTCTCTTCTGACCTCTTTCTTAGCCTCCTTCTCTGAGTCCTCCCTTTGGAAACCTTGCTGTGTGGTGGGTCAAAGCTCAACAGTCACTGGTCCAGGTTTTACTAGCAGTATTCAAGCATGATGTCCTTCAACATCAGCTTTCTGGCTGCAGAACGGAGCCCAGCAGTGGGACCAGGAGCCCCATTCGGGGAAAGTGGGTAGAATAATAAAGTAAGTGAGAGCCTGGTGTACTTGTGAGGGTTGTGGCTACAGCAATGGAGAGAAGAAGACATATCTGGGAGATTTTCTGGAAGTAGAATGGATAGTACTGATTCGTTGATTAGATGTGGAGGATGAGGGAGGAAGAGGAAGGAAGAATGATGCTGAAAGTTCTGGCTTGGTCACTTTCATAGAAGATGGCCCAGTCAAAGGTTGAGAAGCAGAATGGGAGGAATGGGACCACAGAGGAAAACTGAGTGTAAGTTTAGACATCCTAAGTTTGAGGAACCTGTGGAATATCCAGAGCAAGCCATCCGGTGGATGTTTTTAGAGATTAAGGAAACCTGGGCTAAAGGTATGTATTTGGGGATCATTAGTATAGAAACGGCTGTTGAAGTTACGAGAGTATATAAGATCAAGGAATTGCACAGAATGAGAACAGAGGGCTAGGATTGCGTCTGAGGAACACGAATGTTATAAGAATGGGCAAATGAAAAAGAGCCCATAGAGAAAACTGAGAAACAGGACCAGAAAAGCAAGAGAAAAACGAAGAGACTATGCCGTCATAGGGGAAAAAGAACCTGGCTTTTTAAAGAGGGAGATAAGACAGGAAAAGGACTAAAAAGTATCCTTTGGTCCTGACGACAACAAGGTCATCAGTGATGTCATTGAAGTGGTGCAGAGGAAGCTAGATGTCAGGCTGTTGAATAATGAGCAGGAGGGCATAATGCAGGCCAGTGAGTGTAGACAAGAAGCCTGACTGTGATGAAAAAGAGAAAAATAGGTCTAGAAGTTATTGATCATATGTAATAATAAATGATGCAGAATCAAATTGTTGTGAGTCCCTGTTCAGAAAAGAAGACCAGGTCTTACTCATTAAGAACACTGGAATAGACATAAGTTTATTTTAAAAAGTTACTTGCTTATCATTTAGCAGCTTATAAATAATCACCAGTGTTTATCAAGCACTTATTATGTGATTTGGCTTTACATTTATGAATCCATTGACTTTCCACGGAGGGCTGATTCCTTCCAGACGGCTCTCAGCTTCTGTTGTCTTCTGTCGTTGCTGAAAGAATAAATTATGTTAAGCATGCATCCCTTCTTACTGCTCATCCTGGTTTCATTCCCTCATGGTTTCCTGATTCCTCACCCATATACCCACCACTCTCTTCCTTCCTCAAAAGCTCTGGGTGCCGCTTCCCTCTGTTATTATTTGTGAAGTCTTATCTACACACTCATTGATGAGTTAGGGAACTTTGAGCACTGAGTTAGCAAGTGTCGCCATATTTAAATCTGTGGTCACCACTGCCTGATGATGATGATGATGATGGTGGTGGTGGTGGTGGTGATGGTGATGATGATGATGATGATGATGATGGTGCTGATGGTGGTGGTGATGGTGGTGGCGGTGATGATGATGATGATTATGATGGTGATGGTGGTGGTGGTGTGGTGATGATGATAGTGGTGGTGGTGATGATGATGATGATGGTGGTGGTGGTGGTGATGGTGGTGATGATGATGGTGGTGGTGATGGTGGTGATGATGATGGTGGTGGTGATGATGATGATGATGGTGGTGGTGGTGGTGGTGATGATGATGATGATTATGATGGTGGTGGTGGTGTGGTGATGATGATAGTGGTGGTGGTGGTGGTGATGATGATGATGATGGTGGTGGTGATGATGATGATGATGGTGGTGGTGATGGTGGTGATGATGATGGTGGTGGTGATGGTGGTGATGATGATGATGATTATGATGGTGATGGTGGTGGTGGTGTGGTGATGATGATGATGATGATGGTGGTGGTGGTGGTGGTGGTGATGATGATTATGATGGTGGTGGTGGTGTGGTGATGATGATAGTGGTGGTGGTGGTGATGATGATGGTGATGATGATGGTGGTGGTGGTGGTGGTGGTGGTGGTGGTGATGGTGGTGATGGTGGTGATGATGATGATGATTATGATGGTGATGGTGGTGGTGGTGTGGTGATGATGATGATGATGATGGTGGTGGTGATGGTGGTGGTGGTGATGATGATTATGATGGTGGTGGTGGTGTGGTGATGATGATAGTGGTGGTGGTGGTGATGATGATGGTGATGATGATGGTGGTGGTGGTGGTGATGGTGGTGGTGGTGGTGGTGGTGGTGGTGGTGATGGTGGTGATGGTGATGGTGATGATGATGATGATGATGATGAAAGTGGTGGTGGTGGTGATGCCTCCTCCTTGTACCTCCTGTTAGAAGGCGCCACTACTGGGGCGAAGGTCTTTTCCTGGAAGCAGGAACTCCCTCCATGGTGGCCCTCCTCTGCATTCTCCTGGTGGTGGGCCTTCTTCCCAGTCTCTGTTCCTTAGTTCAAGAACAAAGACTACATGTTCCAAAGCAAGGAAGTCATGCCACCTCACGAGCCACTGCAGCTTGAAAATGGGTTCATGCAGAGTGATTGCTTAGTCCCAGAGCACAGACCAGATGCTCTAGGACGAGAGTTCTTGACAAGGGCTCCATAGGTAGAATTCCGGGGCCCAAGAATGTGGACAGAGGAAATTCGTCTTGAGTTCTACTAACCTCAACTGAAATGTAGCATTTTCTTCAAATCTGAATATGGGCAACAACCCACAGTAGCGATAGCTGAATCTGTGACTTTGTCACCCACAAAATCGCGGCTGTTTCACTTCACGTGGCAGTTGTCACAGATAATTTGAGAGGTGGCTTACACTCTAACTAGTATTTGGAAGTATGGTAGGTACTGCATCTTCCGCTGGATCTTACTTAAAGGGTTAGTAAATAGGCACGTTGTTTATGCCGCCTACCACAGACATTTTAAAAATATTTTGATTACCGTATTTCAGTTTATGTGGTTCTTTTGTATTCCTGTGAATTTAAAGATGTTATTCTTAGAAGGGATCCTTTGGGAAGTGCCACGAAAGACCCACCCATCCACAGCAGCCCTCCCTCTGGATTCGTCTTTTCCTACCCTATCGGTTCTATACATGGAAAGTGTTTTCATCTCATATGTAAAGCTTTATATAAAATTGAGAATACGTGTCTTCAAAACTAAATGGAAGTGTTTCTTGCCCTGTTCTCCCCCTTCTTGGTTTTCACCCTCGAGCCCTTTAGGGTCAGTAGGGTCAGATTAATCTGTGAGTCTCTCTCGGTGCCCCAGGTGCCCCCCACCTCGGCCTGTAGCATCCATCAGCCCGCCTCCACCCTTGGGGGGGACCTGAGCTCTTGGCTCCGTCGCCCTCCAGCCTCCGGGTCTCGCTGACCCCCGTCCCCTCTGTCTCACCTGGACTCTCTCTCTCCATCTCCTTTCTGTCTACTCTTCCCACCCCCATTGGACTCTCCCCTCCTCTCCTTGAGGACACTTTAGGATTGATCCTCATGCCCCTACAACGCATTAACATTCGTTGCTTCTCCGCTCCGTGCAGTCTGGACGGCACCACTCTCCCCGTGGAACTGTACTTTCTGTGGCCAGGGAGTGACATTCTATTTCCACAAAAGGGATGCCCCTCACGCAGCCTGACATCTCGCCAGCGTGTTGAAGCTGCTTCCCCACGTGATGCTCTTTCTTCCCTGGGATTCCTGCACCTCGCCCTCTGTTCTCCTCTCAGGACCTCTGGCTGCACGTCTTTGCTGGCATCACCCTCTCTTGCTCCATCTTACCCAGTAAACATCGTGATCTTTGGGCTTCCAGCTTTTAGCACCTCTCTCCTTGAATCAGAGATCTCTACTTTTAGGCCTACCAACTCCCCCAAGATCCATAGACTTTGGGGATCTCTCTGATCTCTTAAGTACCATTCCCTGCGGGACCTTTCTGCCTGATCCCAGGATGTCAGTAGACAGCGTGGGCTTGGGTTGCCTGTGGCCAAATGAATAAACGTGTTTAATGCAGGGCTTGCAAAGACAAATGCACTGTAGGGCCAAGCCACAGTTTCACTGAGTCCACTGGGTGGGGTTAAGGGTTTCGCTCACGGGGCAACGGCTCCTCCCCACCGATACACCTGTCACTCACTTCCATGCCCCTCACACTCTCTGGTCCCCCTGGTCCCAGATGGTCCTAGTTTTTAAAGGAAGCTAGGAATCTGGGTTTGCACGTCAAATCTTGTCCTTTTTAAATGTTGGCAACTGATTCTAAAGAATGGTAAGCGCTCGTAGGGGCTGATGTAAATGCTTCTATAGGCTGGAAATGGGCCCCCAGTCCTGGAGGCAGAATCTCTGCCTCAGACCCCTCCCCACCTTCCCAAGAAGCTTGAGCATCTCAGCACAGCATTCCAGGCCCGGCTTGCCCTGTCTCTGTCCTGCTGTTCCAGCTTCTGTCCCAGCCTCTCTGTCCCACCCTTGCCCCTAACCCATGTCCCCAGGCGTGTGTGCTGCCTCACTGTATGTGCCCTTGCACACAGCCTTTATTGACCATCGCTCCTCCACCTGGCTCATCCTCCTCACCCAAGACTGGCGTCTGGGCTGCCTCCCTTCAGGAACCTTCCTGGCTTTCCTCTCCATGGCCTTCTGAGCAGGAACCTCATAGCGCTCGTCATCCCGGATGATGATAACTGATTATCTTTTCCGCCTCCCCCATTAGACCGTGCTGCTTGTTTGGGCAGCACTAACAGCTTATTGTTGCAGGCGTCCCAGGACCTAGCAGGGATCTGGCCTGGTGGCAGGGCTCGGTTGTCAGACAGTCAACAAGGCAACATCCCGGCCATGGGACCTGCGTTATGCCAGGCAGATTGCCTGAACGGGAACAGAAACGTGCCCCAGGCTGAAGCTTAGTCCCCAGTGCCGGGCTGGTCGGGGAGCCTCAGGGGCAGCTAAGAGCTGGGCTGTCCCAGGATCTTGGAGGGGGCCAGCAGGGAGTGTAGGGGTGGTCACTAGACCCCCAGCCACATGCTAAGTCAGAGCATATTGATGGTGTGTTCAGGGGCACCTGGAGCCAAATCAGACCTGGTACCCACTTCCGTGAATGCAGTTACTCCAGACATTCCAGACAAAAGCGTGCTGCACCCTGACGTTCTGTAATAGAAAAACGGCCTATGGAGGAGGCTCGGCAAGCTGGGCTGACCCTCGGTCTGGGCTTCCTGGGGATGCCCTGTCAGGGTCACACCAGCTACCTTGGCCCTTCCAATCTATAAGGAGCCTTTCCTTCTCATTCCTCCTTTCCTGAACCCCCGGGTCTGCTTGTCTATCTCAGTGACATCCATGGAGTCACCCAAGTCAAGAACCTGGGGCTGTTCCTGGTCTTGTGTGTTGCCCTTCCCCACCCACTCCTGGACAGTCACCACAGCCTGCCCACTCATCACCTGAAACGCCCGTCTAGTCTCTATGCCCTCTGCAGGAGGCCTGCAGTCGCGCTGGTGCAGCGCTGATGCTCCTGGGCACAGCTGAGATGAGGGTCCAGCCCGCTCCTTTGCTCAGCTCCCCCACTGTCGGATCCCCTTTGCCTGCTCACCTGCCCGTCTCCTGGCCGACTGTGCAGGAGGGAGTTTTCACGGCAGGCTGACTGCTGTCCCTAGACAACTCTGCTTGGCAAGAGTTGGCCTTTGGCTGGTATCTGGGAACCTGGATTTCGGGAGAGGGCTCCCAGCGTCCCCGGAACTGATGGGAAACCCCTCTCTGTGCCTGCGCTGTTGGTGCAAACAGTGTGGTTCACGCCGAGCACCCACGTTTCTCCTGGGAGTCTGGAACCTGGGTGCGTGCCAGGCAGAGGGTGCCTCTGTGACTGGCCCCTTGTAAAAACCCCGAGTGCTGAGTCTCTAATGAGCATCTCTGGTAGATGACACTTGACACATGTTGTCACAGCCTGTTGGGGGAGGAATTAAGTGCGTCCCATGTGAGCGCATCAGGAGGGAGTCCTGGAAGCCTGCACCTGGTCTCCCCTGGACTTCACCCCCTGTGTCCTCCTAGTGAGTTATTGACCTGGGGGTGGTTTGGGGGACCCCCAGCACACTGAGTCTTTCAAGACTAAATCCTGCCTGTTTTCTAGAAAACTTTATTTCACTATATGCTCAAACTTACTTTCCATCACAGTTGCCATGTTTTATCAAGATGGTTTATATAGGTGTGTTTCTCTCCTGAAGACGATGAGTTTGAAGGAGGCATCCTATTAATTAAACAGTTTGCTGGACAGTTGGAAATTTGGATCTGGGACTCAGAGGAGAAAGGAGATTTTGAAGAAAGCCATTTGTAAGTTCCTACCCTGAGGCTTATAGACACCTCCCCTTGAAACTAGATGGAGTGTGAGAGTTTGTGACTACATCTTCTCAGGGGAGCTTCCACAGTTTCCCAAAGGGCTGTGGCTTTCCCCTCTCCCCACCCCAGAAAGTCAAAAACCACCGATGATCGACATTGCCCAGGTTGAACGTGTTAACCAAAATGACAGGAGGCTGTCGCAGAGGCAGCGGTGGGCATCACGTAGGCGGACCAGCGCTCTAGGGCTCAGCAACGTTTTGAATCGAGAGCTTGAAAGAAGGAACATCTCCTGAGACTTAAGGTTCTGACAACGGGTGCCTGTAGGAATGGTGGTTCTTCTGACAGAATTGGAAACTGAGGAAGAAAAGACAGTCCCGTTCAGGAAAAAAAAAATCATTGCTTTCAAAAGGAAACTGGAACAGAAAAACGCTCGTCATCGCTTTTTTTCTCCAGACGATGGCCATTCTGACTTTTTACCCTATCCCCAAATTCGGTACCCTATTTCCATTTGCACGACTCTTGCTTTCTATTTCGTCCAAAAGAAAAATGATTTGCTGTGAAAGCGATGTTGTTGCACAGGGTACGTACTCCATATTAAATTCATAAGGATTGTGAACCTCTTCATAAATTATTTAGCTTGAAGTTCATTCTGTATAGAAAATTACATCTTTGAAAAGATATGACAGGGTTAAAATGAATCAGATTTATCGTAAAACTGCTCTAACCATAGTAATTTAATCTGTCATTTTATCAAACAAGAAAAATTTTCAGTATTTTTGAATACTCATAACGTCAGTAGTACGGCTGGCATTCCTAAAGAGATCGTTTCTCCCTTTCCCTTCTGCTCCTCCATCCTGTCAAATGCCTTTCTGGGTTCGTTTGCCAGACACTGACTTTCCTATGCCGCGCCTGATCGTTGTGTCTTGTCTAAAGGTGCAGCCTTGGGCACCCCCCTCCGTAGAGCTCTACTCGTTGTTTTTTTCTCCTGAGGAGGGCAAAATCCCCATGAAGTAGTCTAGTTCCCAGTGTACATTTCACATCATCAAAAATAGAATTTGGACTTGACCAGGTGGCTTCCTTTAAAGTTACTTCCCACTCCAGGATCAGAAGGTCCTGGAGTTCCACAGTCTGGTCAATACAATGGGCGTGGGGAGGCGAGGTTCAAACCGTTGACATAAAACCATTTCTGGTCTATCATATAAAACCTGCCCATGTCTGTTCACCTATCAGAGTTACCTAGTGGCGCTAGGCCTGTTCAGGGAATGGCCATGTCGTCATATCTCTCCTCGCCTGTCCCCCAGCACAGCACCTGGGACAGTCTGCTCTTGGTTAATGAATAATGGATAAAGTCATGCTCACAGGCAAATAGCTCCTGACGCGGAGAGCTGTTACAGTGCCTATGCCATATCAGAGCGTGGTTTTAAAAAAGAGGAAAATAATGACTGTCTCAACAAAGATCTGGATTTAGCAAAAAGGGGAAATAATTCACAGTGAAAATAATAATCCATTGATTGTGATGTCCATCATGAGATCATTACTCATGAGAATAATACTGTTAATGTAGTTTGCTTGTAAGACACTATTTTCAGAGTTCTTTGATATTTTCCAGATCCTCCTATGTGTGTGTGTTGAAACGTACTTTTGCACATAACACACAAAGTTTTCCTGATCTCTTAACGAGTATCGTGAGGGAGAACACGCAGTCGCATCTTGATAACTTATTTCTTTAACTTCTTTCCCTAGCCTGTAAATATTTGGGAGAGTTTCTCTCATTTGGGCCCTTAATGGTTTTGCAGTGCTGGGGAGGGTTTTAAGAGTTGTATCCATGGCTGCTTTCTCCTAGCCCCCAACCCCACCACCCCCTCAATGGTTGGGGTCTTCACCGCACGGAGCTCCGTGTGCATGTGTATGTTTTAGGAGTCTCCTGGCCGTGTTGTTCCTTAAAGCTCTAAGTAAAAATGACTTTGTGCCGTGGTGCTATGTTAAATTGGCTGGTTAATTCTGGTGTTATTTACCCTGTAATTCATTAGTTTCACCCCACCATTGGCAGCTGACAGGCTGTAATTTCACGCCTTGCAATAAAAGATGTCTCATAATCTGCTTCATTTAGCAGCAAGAGAATTTAATGAAATTAACTGCAGTCCTAATTATGCCAGTGAATTCTAAAGACTGCCATCAAGTTTCCCCAGAAAAAGGACGAGGTCCACCTCGTGAAGGATTTAGAATATAATTTCCTGGAAAAAGTTGCAAATGTCTTCCTTCTATTGGCCAACAAGGGCCAATTATGACTACACATATGACTATAATTAACTGGTTTTTCTCTGAATGTCTCGCCAAGTATTCATTGTTTCCAATCAAATTGAAAAAGCGATCCTTCTATTGGAGTGGTGCTGATGATGTCAATAAGCTCACCGGAAGTTCTCCATCAGCGGTCTTTCATCCTGTGCTGGTCCACGGCGGAGGTTTGCACAACACCACAGCTGGGTAGCAGGTTGTCACCGTGTGACGATGAGTTGTCCTGAGTATACCAGGATGGTACCCTCCTTCTGCCCTGTCCATTCAAAGCTCAGCCTCTGGGCCTGCATTTACCTCTGGCCTGCCCACTTCCGGCTGTTCCCTGACCGGCTTGGAGTTTCCATCTCACCTGATCCCTCACCCCGCCCTCCTCCAGGACACAGGGTCTTTCCCTGCTTGACGTTCCATCCCCCACGTGGCCCCCGTGGGAGAAGAAGACGTGTTCTTGGCACCCGATGCGCCCCTCTTCCCGTTGCTTGTGTCGCGAGGCGCTCGCTCTCCCTGAAGTGCGCCACCTCCCCATGCACACCTTTCCCCCTCGCCTTCCACTTCTCGCCTCAGTCTCCTTCGCTGCCTCTGTGGTGGAGGCCAAGGAAGGGAAAGACAGTGAGAGGTGCTGATGCTCCCAGAAGGCCCAGGCTTCCCCGTCATCCCACCCATCGCCCGTGGATGGCATGCACGCCCGTCCCCATTCCTGCCTACCTCCGTGCCCCCACCCCTGGGCCACCGTCATCAGCAGCCCCTCTTTACGATGCACAGACAACAGCAAGCAGCACTGGAGCTAATAACCCGACCGTGAAGAAAACACAAGTCACTGCGCGTGAGCTGACAGTGGAGACTCAAGAAGAACCACACGTTGTAACCCTGCCCAGCGAGCAATTCAAATGCATCCCTGAGAAATTGTTTATTTCAGTATGACAGAAACATCAGCAGCACAAGTTATTAACCGCTGCCTCTCTTCCTAATCTCTCTTGACAAATGAGTGACGTTTGTCAAGTTCTACAAATAATCACCTGCCGGGGGCCGTGACCTGGCTCCCTTGGTCCCCCGCACCTGTGCGTTGTGAGCTCCATATAGAACTCTCCACGTGGCAGATGGGCACGTGTGAACGTTGGCAGTGAAGTCATTCTGGCAGCTTGTGTGGACGATGGAGATGAGGCGTTGCTGCTTCTCTACTTGAGGCTTCTGGCGGGGAGGGCTTTGTAAAGAAACACGTTGGGACAACTTAGAACGGCTGCCGTGTATTCTCAGAAAAAGAGCCGCTTTGCAAATCGTCGTGTTTGTGATCGCCCTAAATCTTTGCACTGTCCCCACACAATGGGCGTTAGGCGAAAAGATGATGATTATGCTGTGAAGTTGGGGAGTTCTTGATCCACCCCACTTCCCACTCATGTCACGGCCATTCCATGGGGTGTGTGTGTTCGCAGTTCCTCGTCCATTTGGGGACCATGGCCTGCACTGGGGAGGCGGGTGACTAATCTGGCCAGGGATGTTTAGCAAGTCAGTGGCAGTGCTGTGCCCTGGCCCAGGGTTTTCCACTATGCACAGGCTCCCTGAACACAGTGTGTCCCCCTAACTCCCCCTTACACGCTCGATAGAGGGGACCCCCACACAGTGTTGGCTGAATGGGGGTTCACAGGACTCTTCCAGGTCCAGGTAGCCCCTCAGGAAGGCTCTTGGCCCAGGAAGAAGCCAGAAGACCTGATCTCTAAGTGTCCTCCCAGCTAGTTGGCCTTGGGCCCGCCAGCCAGCCTCCCTAGGATCTCTGAGTTCATGGTCTGGCCTAGAATGCCAGGAGCCAGTGGTGCTCAGAAGCACCCAGACCATCAGTGTTGAATATATACGTAAGCATCCACAGGGGGCTCCTCCCTCACAGCCAGGAGGGAAGAGGCACTCCATGAGCAATGTGGGGTTGGGCTTGGAGGGCACGCAGAGGTGAATGTACCAGGCAGGGTCAGCTCATGGGAGTGGCAGAAGCAGCCCGACCTGGACTCCCAGGCCTCAGTTCCCCATCCCCACCCCACTTTCCTTAAACGTCACCCTTCCACGGATGCCCCATGTGGGGCCAGCAGGGGCGTGGAGGTACGACGCTGGTTTCGAAGACAAGGTGTGCTGTATCCTCTTGTCGCTGCCTTACCAGCAGCATCCCTCAGTCTCCTCACCTTGGAGTGTTTGCATCTGGGGCCGGGATGCCTGGGGCGGCGTGTGCTGGGCTCATCTCCAGGTCTGCAGCTCCGAACCCAGGATGTCAGCCCCAGTGCCCAGCGCCATGAACCATGAACCGCCACAAAGTGCAAGTGCAGGAGCACGCGAACAGAGGAAGAAAGGCCGGGAGCGCTTCCACATCGCTTTTTGGAAAGCTGGGGGTTCTGGTAGCCTCCTGCTAGGGAAAGAAAGCGAGCCGGGTGTTTGCACGCACGCCGAACACATCCCAGCCGCAGTGCGCCAGAGGTAATTTTGGCGACGAGCAGTAAGGAAACCTGAAGTATTTCTCTCCCAGACCCTCCCAGCTTATTAAAAGAACTTATAGACATGAAAATACATTAAAGTGGGCAAAGCGGAGAGGGTGAAAGAGATTAACAACCTTCGCTGAATAGAACCTATTGATGAAAAGGGCCTGTGAGCCGCTGCCGACTCTGCATCAAGGTGCCAGGAGCTGACAAAGAAGGTCAGGCCTGTCCAGAATTTCGGGGGGGAGGGTGTGGAAATTTATATTTAAAAATAATAAATGCCCGGATGTTCATTTCTTCCTTTTTCCCCATGGGGGAGATTTCCTTGGAAGGAAGAAAAATGCATTTGGCAGCCGATCGCCCAAATTTTTGCACCCAAATGAAAAGATCTACTTAAAATGCAGCAGAGACAAGAGAAGCTGTGCAAGCGGCGTGTATGTGTGTCACGTCTATTGTCTAGGCTGGGTGTTGCTTTTTAATGCCGGGGCCCAGCATGGGAGAAGGGCCCTCCTGGCGTGCGACAGAGGGTGCCTCGGCCAGAAAGGGGGCACCCCCGAATTGGCCAGCTTTTGACACCAGCGCCTGGCAGGTATGGGCGACTTTGGAGATCTTTTTAGGAAATGGCATGTTAGGGGGTGTACATCGGAGCAAGCATGCTGTGTGCAAGAGAAAGTTAGCCGTCAGTCAAGTTTTATCTCTTAATGAATAGAGACTGCTGAAGTAAGGATTAGGTAATTGAGTTTATAATTAATTAGCCATAACCCTCATCAGATAAAGCAGTTGTGAGGAATTTTTTTTTATCTCCTTTCTCTCCCCAGGGCCTGCCCTTCTTTGTCCTTGCACTGACAGCCAGCACTTATCTCGGGGCCGCTGGAGCCCCGGCCGTCAGCCCTCCCCCGGCCAGCGCCGAGGGGTGGTCAGCCGAGCCCGCATTGTGCTGGCAGGTCCGCAATCAGCCCAGCTGTCCGGCCGTGATGAATTAGCGGTGGGAGTCAACACAGAGGTGGACTCCAGATCGGCCGATAGCGGGCGGGCTGCCGCTGTTTGTCCCGGCTTCTGATAGACCTTTGACACCTCTCAACAAAGAGGTTACAGAAGATAGAGGTGGAAAAGTGGAAGGCTCCTCAGAAAGTTGGGCAACTTACAAAAGACCCCTTAATTTCTATAGCTGGGCAATTCACTCCACAATGGAGGGAAATCAATGAGAGCTTACATTCTTTCTTTGAGGAACCTTTTTTTTGAATCCCAATTATTGGAGCTGTGCACGTTTGCGGTGCAATCCATGGTAAAAATGTAAGGCATTAAAATCAAAGATTGCGGGAAGGGATTCACCCCTATTGCACTTGACAGGCTGTGTGGGGGAAGAAAATCTACTCTCTTGAAAGACTAGAAATCTTATGATTTAGGCAAGGTAAGCGTGGAATTTTTTAAGGAACAAGGTTGTGACTTTCTTGCTGCTTACGATGCTGAATTAGAAAAATTCTGGACTTGTAATGTCAACTTCCATGTGATTGTGCGTGTTTCTTTCTAATTAACCCCCAGGCAGGTACAGATAAATCTCTCACTACTCCAGGGATGTGGCAAATCAGAGGATGTGATCTTTCTCTCCATCCACAGTTGCTGTCTATTTCAGATCGTCCAGGCGACGAGTTTGTTTTTCTTTGTTAGCAAGACCAGGTATCACTTTTCAAGACGCTGTAACAATTATTTGGAGATCCAAGGCCAGAAGGTTTCGCCAGACAATATGACTGAATGATGATTTGGGATGTTAATGAAAATTTAATCAGACCGAATATATTATTCAGCCTCATTTAGAGAGTAAAGTGTGGTAAGTGCGTTTACAAGTGCTGAGATTTATAGAACAAACGAGTCCATTTTTGTGAGGAGTAAGATGAGAAACCCACAGACTGAGGTATCCTATGGGGGAAAGAATGGTTGTTAGCTTGGTTGGGGTTTGGTTAGAAATAAATGTAGACTATCCTCAGAATGAATTTGGGAAATACCGTTATTAGCAAAAATTCCTGGTAAATTCAGCCTCCCTTCATCAGCTTCCAGTATAGAAATACTAGATGCTGTAAGTGAGCCATCCCAATGACTCCAATTTTTTAAGGAAGCAAATACAGTAAAGCCTGTATTCTAAGAGCCAGTTCTGGGCTTTCTTTGGGAGAAGAAAAAGGAATTAGATGCGTAGGTTCATACAATGATTGAGACCAAGATGAGGAATCTAAATTACTCAGATAGAGAAAGTAGAACTGCCCGCTTGACCAGAATTCTTGGGGTCACCTCCAACAAACCCAGTGAGAAAACCAGTGATCAAGCCTTGTCAACTCCTGTCACAGCTGAGACAGTTTAGACCCAGTTCCTTGTTCAAGGTCAACAGATAGAGAATATTGCCTTGAGGAGACCACGTTCCTTCTCTGCTTCCTGTTGAATCGTGCATCGTGGCCCCATCAGCCAACCACATGGCACAAAACAGAGGGTGCCTCCTTCCTCCCTCCTTCCCTCCCATCCCCTTAGGTGGGATGTGAGGTCTGTTCTCTTAGTGGTGTCAGATGGACCATTCTTGCCAATTTCACTTCCCAGCTGGTTATTCTTTGCAGAGGCTGGGGCCAACTGATTCCTTATGCCACCTTCAACTGCTGTTGTAGATGCGAAGTAACAGCCATCTCACCAACAGCTGATTTAGATGCAGCCATAGCCGTAGACAGACTCCGCAGCAGTTAGCTCAGGGCCTAGAGACATGGAGGGGAGAGGGAACTTTGAATCCAGGTCAGCCTGGTGCCTGGTCCTGCCGCATCCATGAATTAGCCATGATTTAGAGAAGTTTCTTCGCCTGTGTGAGCTTTACTTGCATTATGTTAAGCCGTGGGTTATCATGCTGAATTAGAGGACCAATAGATAGCCTCATGGTCGGATCTCACAAATGGCTGGTTATCCTCCTGCTTCACTTTCTTACCATTATCTTCTTTTTCATAGGGAAGTTAATGGAGCAAATTATGAGAAACACTTCTTTGGTCATCCTTATTTTTGGAGCCAGTATCGTAAAATAGCCCTGAAAGTTTGGATCCTTTCCATGGCTGTAGCCCAGGGTTTCTGGTCAGCTCTCACTCTGTGACCTATTCATCCAGAGAGGATGCTCCAGAGGAGGCCTTATCTTTCAGTCTTTCTGTCTATATTGTTACTTTGGAAATCTCAACATCAGTTCTTTTAAACTAGGAGGGCTAAAGGACCCTTACCTAATTTTGTGAAGGAAAAGAAAAGCAGAAACGGTTTAGGGGAAGAAAAGATGAAGGTATTCATATGTGACATTCAGCAAACCTACCATGTAGAAACGTGCCATTGCTGACACGTGTGCTGCTCTGCATGGGTGTGGCATGAGGACAGGGAGTGGAAGATCTGACCAGCTCGGTGGCAGGTAGAAAGTCCACCTGGAAGATGGTTACTTGGACGTATCATGGAGTTAATAACAGTGTGGCAGGCATTTCAAATTCAGTCATAATATAGTTATTGAAAATTAAATGTCGACTGAAATTCGAAGTTCTCTTTGCTATCCTCTATTTAAATGTCATTGCTACTTTTTAGACATAGTTCTTAAGTCAATTACAGATTTATCATTTTTCAAACCTACTTCTAAGCTTATTTTGCCTTGGATATATATTTAAGTTGTAAAAGTTGAGTTATACTAAATTCAAGGAGTGATTCTAGGTTTAATCCTAAATAGAGTGCAGCCTACCTTTCCTTCAGATTCGTTGCCCTGCACTTTTGGTTTTCAATGTAAATGCATGTCTGCTCATACCTGGTTCTTCTTACCTCCTCGATGCTGGAAGAAACAGGAGGCCTGAGCAACCCCACTTAATTCAAGTCAGAGGACATGCGATTGAATCGGAGACGGGGTGCTGGTAAATGGATGATCAGGCAAATGGGTAGGGAGGGGACATCCTTGACCTTCCTGCCATCGAGGCATGGCTTGTTGACCCTTTGGGGTCTCCTGATGTGTAGAGGCTGCTGCATTCCCAAGAGGTCAGACTTGTCTCAGAAGGACCCAGAATATTTTACATTTTCGTCTTAATTTAGCATCACTGAGGCTGTCGCTCATTCTCTTAGGTTTGTTCCAATCCCTAGAGACTCACGCAGAATTGTTTGGGTTATGCATATGAGAAAATGCACCTCACCTGGTGTCAGCAAGGAATGGACTGACTGGCTCACTGAAGCGGGGGGTTGACCCCAAACTCTGCCATCAGGAGGCACTTCTTGGCTCTGATCTCCGTGGGTTGGGACCATCATCCCACCCTATGCATTCTCATGCTGCATGCACTGAAACCCGGCACTTGAGGTTCATGTCCTTTCCACATCTAAGCCAGTGGTAGACCCGACTCAAACAGAAGTCTCAGAAATGGTTCTCGTTAGCTGTGAGCAGCCCCACGTGGACCACCTGTGAGTCCAATACTGAACCGGTCCCTGTGACTTGGGGAACGAAATGTGCAATGACAAGGCCATCTGTTGACCCTGAGTACCCAGGCCGAGATGGGGAAGGGTGAATTTTCCATGCAAAATCAGAAAGCTGTGGCCATGAGACTAGGGATTGGATGCAGGACAGCCACCAATAAATGTCCCCTACCTGAGTTACCATTAAATTTCAGAACCACCTGCTCAAGGCGACACCCTGAAGACCTCCTGCATGTAGGGCTGGGTTCCTGCCGTGAGCTCTGGTATCCGAGAAGCCCCTAGGTTCCTGTGGTGTCTGGTCGGGCACGGTCAAGGTGGGAGCAGAGCGTGAAGGGGCACTGCTGTAGATAAGCAGAAAGATACCCACACTCAATCACACCCTATTTAATGGGCTCAGATTTGTTTACGTGGGAGCCAGGCGTTCCACGTGGAGTACCCTCCCTGGAGCCCACCCACGTTCAGTGAGCAGTCAATACCCCGGTTGACCTCAGTGAGAGGTGGCGCATTCCTGGGGTGCTACTCTTGAGGCCTTCTCTGAGCACCTATAAGGAGACCCCAGACATGTTTCCCTGCCGTCTCCTGTCCCGTACCTCTGGGTTGCTCAAGGACATCCGTCAAGAAGCGTGCCACCCTTCTTGCAGATGCTGCTTTTAAAACAAACTATGAGAGTGGACGCCCACAAAAACATGACCACGTTGCATAGCTGACACACCCCGTGCGTTTCTCCACGTAGGCACCATACGGGAATGACACGGGACGTGCCTCCTCGGTTTGCCAGCTAGCTTTTGGATAGTAGCAAATACAAGGTCAGTTGTTTAAGACAAGCATCCTCCATGGATGCCTGTAGCTGATTTCCAAGAGTTCAGCGCAGATGTCATTTGAGAATTGATTTGGTATAAAGAAAGGTTCTCTGGTTAAAAGCACGAAGAACCCAGAAGTCTGCTGAAGTTCATCCTAAAATTTGCCTTTTGATCTGTGCCATGTTTTTTGCTAGATTGTTCGAATGTATTCGGTCAGTGTAGCTACTCTCAGCGCTGCTGCCTGGATGATCTTGGGGAATTTTCATTGTTCTGGCAAAGGACTGGATGATTGACAAGACACCATGACTGTACATCCCTTACTTTAGTATTGCCATTTGGGGAAAATGCTTACTTAATTGCTAAAACCTTTAACTTTGTATAAATTCAAATTGAACATCATTCAGACTACATAGCACTCTTTAACAAATTCCATCATCAACATTACTGGAGAAAGGAGACTTAAGTTGGCCAGATAAAATTATAATTCATTGAATTTTTCTTTAGTTGGTAAGCAAATTACTGTCCATCACTCCAACACATTTTATGCAGGGTTTTTGTAACATTAGTTAAAAAATGAAAAGATGGGAGTCAGCCTAATGGCTGAGTGGTTAAGTTCACACGTTGCGCTTCAGCGGCCTGGGGTTGGCCAGTTCAGATCCTGGGTGCGGACCTAGCGTCAGTTATCAAGTGATGCTGAGGCAGCATCTCACGTAGAGGAACTGGAAGAA
Organism: Equus asinus; assembly: GCF_041296235.1. Lineage (NCBI taxonomy): Eukaryota > Metazoa > Chordata > Mammalia > Perissodactyla > Equidae > Equus > Equus asinus. The sequence goes on along the minus strand of NC_091808.1, from coordinate 5,812,424 downwards.
CCTACGGCTAGGATATACAACTATGCACTGGGGCTTGGGGGAGGGAAAAAAGGAGGAAGGTTAGCAACAGATTTTAGCTCAGGGCCAGTCTTCCTCACAAAAAAACAAAAACCAAGCAAAAAAAATATGAGAAGATAATGCTATAGAATATGAACCTAACATCTTCGGAGAAATATATTTATCAAACTTTTTAGCTGCATGGTTCTAGGGGACTTTTTACCGATTAAAAGCATTTTTCCTTGTAAATGATGAGACTCAGTGTTTTTTTAAAAAAGACATTGAGCCTTCAAGTTGCATTTTGATAGGCAGTACGTATACATCTACCTGAATTTGTTTAAAATGTAGTAATTTGGGGGAAAATTATTTTAACGCTGTACAAAATTAAGAAAGCAGACCTTTCAAATAATTATTATGACTCTTATCCAGAAATGGTAAAAAGTAATGAATATGAGTTATTTCACAGTGAATTATGTTTTGTGTGCACAATTATATGTATGCATTACTTGATGTGTACTTCCCTTTTGTCAAAAGTTACAATGTATCTACCTGCCGTGAAAGGTCCATGTAACACGAAAGGTGGTTTCCCTCCCTGCCTGTGAAATGGATGGGTTGCTGAGCTGGGAGAGACTTCCTCATATTTTAATGCCAGCAGTAACAGTCCTCACCCCCAAAGAACAGGGGCATCAAAGTTGGTGGTAGCAAGGAGTATTTGCCGCTGTAATTGACAAATAATACCCCTCATAAATACTGCCAGTCTCTTCAATTAGTTTTCATCTAAAATTCGGGCTCCAAAATGATGGCCTGTCAACTGACAATGAATGGCAAAAATTAATAAATTGTCTTCTAAATAGAATGGACACTTAAGAAAAATTGGGCAGCCAATTTAGCACAGCGTGAAGCGAGGGGAACCTTTTGTACTGGCGCTGGGCACTAATGTTGTCTCCATCTTTATTAATGGTGCTCGGCGGCTGCTGACAGTTTTGTTGCTACTGGCAACTTTCTTCATTAAAATTAAAGCCAGCATCAAATTCCATTAGCCAGACTCTGGGCACCTGCATTTTCTTATACATATTGTTTCTTTTATTAACTCCCTCTCCACCCATGAGAAGTTTTAAAAGAAGTTAAATGGGAGGAATTATTTGCCAAGGTCAGAGAACCAGTGTCTCTTCTTGGGGAAGAATGGTTGTTACTCGTTCTATCACAGCCCACATCCTAAAATCTACAAATCTCTCTTTTTTTGTTCCCTCCCCTTTGAAAATGGGAGCATATTACCTACATAAAAACATACTTTTTTGGGTCTGCCAGCTTTCAGATAGGAACAACTAATTAGCACCAGACTTTCTAGTTTCTTATTTTTTTTCTGAGCAGTTTTTTTTTTTTTTTTTTAAGTTCTGGCTTCCCATTTCTGACGGTATTACCACAGCTGACTATACCTGGACACAATAGTAGCCTGATGCTTGGAGAGACTCGCATTGGGCAGGAATGCCTTCGAGTTATTTTCCCCCAAGGCATTTCTTTGATCTGTAGAACAAATTTCAACCTTTGAAGGAAAAAAAAAATCGAGCTTTGCTGAACAAGTTCTGAACTGTCGTCTGAAAGCTGTTGCCTGCCCTTGGCAGCCCCGTGAGCAGTTCAAACGCCTGGAATGCCTCAGCCACGGAGCTTTGCCTCTTTTCGTAGCAAGAAGTAACAAACAGCTCAGATTCTAGGACAGCTCAGGTCTGGCCTGCGTGCTGACGCCGTCCACTGCCGAGCAGAGGTGGCGTGGCTGCCGTGGGTGCCTCTCAGGAACTAGGCTGAGCTCACCACCCACGGGGGTTACTGTCTCCTCCCAAACCAGTCTCTTAACTGCCTTCTTCTGCCCTGAGTAATGCTAAGTTTAAGGTTGAACCTTCCTCTTAATTGTTTTTCTTCTCCTCCTTTCAATTTGGATTTTACACTGAAAGAAACCCAGATGCTCATTAAAACAAGAAGTGCCAGGCAACAAGGAAAAAGGCATATACCAGAAAACCTACACCCAGAAAATCATAACTTGCCTCTGAGCATCCTGGCACTCAAGGCAAAAAGGGAAATATGGTTCTGAGCTCTGCTGAAGTCCTTATGTGTGTGCTGTCTGCATTCCTGTAATCCTGTCTAATTGACTTGAAGCCGTAGATTGCAACTGTAGTTGTGTGCTGCATGACGACGTTTCAGTCAATGATGGACCACATATTACAATGGTAGTGGTCTCATAAGATTGGTACCATACAGCGTAGGTGTGTTGTAGGCTGTCCCATCTAGGGGTGTATAAGTACGCTTTATGATGTTCGCACAACGATGAAATTGCCTAAGGATGCATTTCTCAGAGTGTCTCCCATCGTTACGTGACCCAGACTGTATTTTTTTTTTCCTTCAAGGAAAGAGTTTATGGATTCAATACATAAGAGTTATAAAGTTTTCGGTCACCGCTGTCTCCTCATACCTTCTGCTCTCACATCATAGATCAATGTTAACAGCATCTAGGGTAGTGTTCAATAAAAGAGGATCCAACAAGTGAAATATCCTTGTCTGTCTGATTCTCAATTTTGCATATTTTTTTTAGTGTAAGAAGCAACTGAGATTCCAAGCAGTCCCTAATTAAGGACCGGGTGACGTTTTGCTTTGCAGAGGGCTGGTTGTTTTTGCAGTCTGTTGCTTCCAGCAAATATTTCTGACACTTGAATAGTGAAGTGAGTCAGTCAGATCATTGCAGGAAGGGCCTGCTACCCAGTCTTCTTTGTGAGTCATCTTAAATAATTAAATGAAGAGCATCATGCCAAATAGTTCAGTTAGTCGCATTTAAAAGTAAGCATTCACTAAGACCACATTATTTGCTGAAATGTAGACGCACAGTTATTTAATATTGTTGATGGGCCCATAAAATGCACAGTCCCAAATCTCTGTGCGTGTGCAGGGCCAACCTCCAAGGGCTGCTCTCCCACTGCACGCCCCTCCCCACTATCTGGACCTGGCAAGGAAACAATTGTTACTTGATGATGAACCCACTAATATGTTACAGGAAATGGGGCATGAAATACAATACTTTATATATAGTATATACTAAGTGATTCTTATATTGAAACAACAAGGCCATTTTTAACTTGCTGACACAATATTTGCAGTGTCTCATCAGTAAATTGTCCCGATTAACAATCAACTTCTAGAGTGGGGCCACTGGATAATTTTTTTTAACTTGATGAATCAGAGAATTTGTTGAACATCCCTGCATCCTCTTTTGTGAAGGGTTATTGGCATTTGAGGAGTTGGGAGCGAAAGAAGGTATAGTCCGTTTGATGGGGTCGTTTGCGTAAGCGTGTTTTTGACTGCTGCGGAGCATTCCATCCAGAGTTTTTATATTGGTAAGGTGTCATAGGCATCATTTGATTTTACCTCTGGGGAATGCATTTCTCCTTGATGGCAACAGCAGCCGTCTCTCTTAGAGCCTCAAAGTTGGAGCAGAGAAGACATTCGTAGGGGAGGTTTGGTAGAAAGGAGGCACGTGCCAGCTGTCCCACATTCCCTGTCAGCTCTGTCAGCCGCATGCCCCACGTCTATTCAGCGGGGTAGCCTCTGCCTGTGATTTGGGGGTGTGCCTGCTGAAGCTGTCTTCCTCTCCTTAGCTCCAGATAAGTTCAAACGGATGAGCTGATTGTTGTCTGTAGAAAGACCCAGTGGTGTCCCTGGTGGGCAGCTGGAGGACGGGTCGGAACACTGGTTCCAGCTCAAGGGAAAGAGTCTAGGGATGGCCCTTGACCTTCCTTATGCATGTCCAGATTTGTAAGTGCATAGAGCCGTTTGACCACAATTTCCAGCAACTTGACATTTTCTCAGATGAGATGCATTTGAGGAAGACACTGGAATCGGTGGAAAAGTTCTGCCTGACATCTTAGACATGACACAACTGAGGGACCATTTAGGAGGAAGGGACCATTTTGAACCCTGTCCCATGGGTGTCCTGTGTGCCAGGTTCCCGAGCTTGAGCTCACTCCTTTCATCAAAGACCAGGAGCAGGAGTGTCCCCTTCAGCTCGGACTGCCTGGTGACCCAGCACCCAACAGGGGACCATCTCAGAAAGAAAGCACTAACGTACTCTTGTATTTAGAGCGCCAGGGACCCTACTGTCCTTGGCGTTCAGTGTAGCTACACGCACACACAGCCCCAGAACGTGATACTGACTGGATTCGCTTTGATTTTCCAGAAGCATAATCTCATTTTTCTTCTTAATTTCTTACCAGTTCATGATGGTATTCAAGTTCCAAGAAATTACGGAGTAGTAGTGGTGCTGGTTGTCATTGTCATAATAGGGTCAGTAATAGTAGTAGAAGGAAATATTTGTGCTGCTCATAAAAAGAAAAGAAAGAAAGAAATCATATGTGCAATGTGTCTGGAGATGAGAGCTTAGCAGTATTGAGGACAGCCATAGGATTCATTTTCTGTGCCAGTTTTAATCCATGGTAGAGGCTGCCTAGAGTACTGTGTTAAGAAAGCCTCTGAGGCTCGACGTCACAGGTGCCATTTGCTGTCATTGCAGGGTAAAGATGGCGGTGCCAACCCTGGTTTAAGTCTTGCCCTAAAATGGAAACACGGCTGTTTGCCAAGCCTTTTTCTTAGCCAGGAGGAAAGTGAGTTGTCATTCCCACCTTTGATTTCTCCGATAGAAACTCTAGTTCCCGTTTGAATTGCCCTCCTCCACCTGTGCCCACACCTTCACTTCCGTAACAGATGGAAGAATCCAGAGGGCCGGGCCCTGGGTGGTGCATTTCTTTCTGCCTCTCTGTGTCCAAAGTAGCAACTTACACTTAACGGTATGCACAGTGAGACTGTTTGTATCAACGTGGTCTCTGATGAGATGGCCTTGTAAACATGCTCTTTCTAACCAACTCTGCCTGGAGTGCAGGGCGTACGCATGTGGTTACGACAGTGGGATTGGAGCCCTGTAGACAATGTGGATTCAAATTCGGGTTTTCCTTCTCACTGGTCATATTAAATGCACAATGATGTAATCTCCATGAAACATTTTGCCATTCGTGGTAATGGTTGTAATCATTCAGTTATTTGTTCGTTCATTCAACAAGCAGTTTTTGGACATTTGTTATTTACTGGGTGACAGGAAACAAACTAGGCAAGAGGAGAATGGTCCCCGCTGTTGTGAAGTTCGCGATGCAGAAGCTAAGGAGCCGGACGGGGCGGGATCTGACATGGTCTGGACGGCTCTGTCAGGTGGAAACAGAATGCCAGCCACATCGACAATGTCCGTTTTCTTTTGGTAGCCATATGAGAAAGAGTGAAGAGAAACAAGTGCAATGAATTTTAATAATGTTTTATTTAACCGAGTATATCCAAAATGTAATCATTTCAGCACATAATCAATACAAAAAGTTATACTTCTTTTGCTACTAAGCCTTCAAAATCTGGTGTGTAGATACACTTACAGCACATCTCACTTCGAACTGGCCACAGGTCAAGTCTTCAGTTGTCGCATGGGGCTGGTGGTGGCCCTGCTGGACCGAGCGGTCCAGAGCGAGGGGGTACTTGACTGACTGGAAGATGCCGGCTGGGGAGGTGGGGGAGGCAGCGTGAGTGAGATTTCTGGGCCCAGGAAACATGGAGGTGCTGGGGGGTGAGCGCACCATGGTTGGCTCCAGCTCTCTCACCCTGATGCTGGAGGAGCCCAGGTGTCGAGTGATGAGGAGCTCGGGTCTGCACAGGTTGAGAACGGGCTACCTATGGGACCCCAGGTGGTGCTCTGCACAGTTGTCGATGAGCGTAACCTGAAAAGACACGAGCTCTGAGCAGGGGCAGCGTTCAGGAGTCAGGTAAGTGAGCAATTGGCAGAAATGTAAGAGAAACTAGAGGGAAGCTGGAATAGTATATTTCAAGAAGACATAATTATAAGTGTTAGGGGGAGAAAAAATCTCCCATGCAGAAGACTTCTAAATAGTTTACGTCGATTGAAAAACCTACTTCATAGCTTACCTGCCGCATTAGCTTTTGACTCTCAGATCCAACTCTGTGCACACGCGTGCCGCACACACGAACTTTAAAGGACAGTTGCCATGGCGTGTGTATTATCTGTGATGATGGCTGGCATTGCTTGAATAAAGCAGCAGCAGCCTGTGTTTTGTTGTTGCGTTTACAGGAGTCCCTCTCTGCCATGTCCACGTGTCCCCGTGTGGTTGCACGGATTGCTTCTATCTTGTGAAATTCCCGAAGGGTTCGGCCCCTCCACCCCCGTCCTCACTCTGTGACCCGCCTGGACTCCTGGCTGTGCTGGCTTCCTAGGCAGGCGATGGAATTCAGTTTAATTCTCCACAGCTCGAGGAGAAACCGCACCGACTCTGAGCGGAGTCCATTTCCAGACCACAGCGAGCGCCCCTGGGTTTTGTTTGTGCTTCTCTCCTCCAGGGGCGGTCTGGGTGGGCACAGAGGGTGGGCAGCTGAGAGATGATTGAGCGGCTCTGCTCTGCTGCGCAGCCCACGGAGTCCCCAGACGGCGGTCAGGACAGAGGGGCAGCCCCCAGAGGTGTCACCCAGCAGCCATTAAGTGTAGACACTGCCACTCCAGCTGCTGAAAACCTTGTGACAGAAAGCGGCCGAGCGAAAGGAAGAAAAACGAGGCGATCAAGAGATAATATTAACTAGAAAGCTCAAGAAGGAATCTGTCAGTCCTGCTGGAAAAAAATTTTTTCTTTTTTTTTCCCCTTTGGATGAGTGGGTACTTGTTGTTGTTGTTGCTATTTTAGTATACCAATATATAGCAACTCCATTGTGTTTTTCTGCCCGTGTTTACAATTCATTTGGTTCTGGTTGGGACTTAATTCCAGCCAGACCTACCGTGAAGTAGAAATCTCTTGAGCGTTACTCAGAGTCAACATGGTTTTTAAAAAGAGGGGGAAAAAAAAACCCAACAAACTTTTTTCCCTTCTCCATCGTTGTTCTTGGTCTTGTTATCCGGTGGACACGGTGTTAAATTGGATTCCGTGTCCATCATTATTAAAATGTGAAGTGTGTCGGTCACAAAGCATACATTTCGGGGCAGTTAGCCGAATAATTCTTTTCTTTATTATCCCAAATTACTGCTGAGCTCTGGAGAGGGGACCAGTTTAGCCAATTATTGCCATTTGAGCTGGATTTGTGGGTGATTAGCTCCTGGTCGAATCCAGTCCCGGCCGGCTCTTTGAAGCCCAGGCCGTGTGATTCTCTCAGCAGTGCGGGAGGAATAGACGCGGCTAATGACAGGAAGGTCGCGCGGGTGAGCTGACCTGTGCGTGGCGCAGGTTTGGGTTTCGCAAATAGGGCATCCACAATAACAAGTGTGTCACTAACCCCGCCGTGCATAATCGGGGCTTTATAGGATTGTTGGAGATGCTGACAGCTCAATTAAAGTGTAACCCTCTGGACCCTACAACCTGGCAGAATGACAGAAATATTACTAACCAGGAAGGGAGGGGGTCATGAGGAAGCTGGTTAAAGATCCAGAATCGTCTCCTCGTCCGGTCGCCCCCTCCCCCAGCTCCCTCCCCGGTACAGAACAAGCTGGGAGAAAAGTCAGCATTTGTGGTATAATAGACCTTCTGGAAGAGGGGTAGGGAGGTGATATGACTATAAAAAAAAAAAAAAGGAGTTCGGTTAAAGGGGGCTTCCTGCTGTTTCTATGGAAACACTTTAAACTAGATGGAAAGTTACAATGGTACAGTTATGGCAGAGCTCGCGTGTGCTGGTTGAATTGTCTGCTCCATTTCCTTTTACCAAAACTTACATCCAAGCATTTTGTATGTGAATTTGCTGGAAGTTTCCCATTTGAGGAGGCTCTGGGGAAACCAGTTAATGGGGATGATTTTCTCACACACAGTGAAAGATTTTGTTATTGATTTACTACTACTTTTTTTGTTTTTTTATTTTGGTGAGGAAGATTAGCCCTGAGCTAAGATCTGCTGTTAGTCCTTCTCTTTTTTGTTGAGGAAGACTGGCCCTGAGCTAACATCCATGTCTATCTTCCTCTACTTTATATGTGGGATGCCTGCCACAGCATGGCTTGCTGAGCGGTGCCATGTCCACACCTGGGATCCGACCCGGTGAACCCCAGGCCACCGAAGTGGAACATGCAAACTTAACCGCTGCACCACTGGGCCAGCCCCTGATTTACTTCTTAAGAGTATTTTCCTCACCTTGAACCACAAGCTGTTATGATCCATGGTGTATCCATAGTCTTGTCATTCTTGTCGCACTTGGTTTTTTTTTCTGTTAAACCCTGCTCCCTGTAATCTTTGGGCCACTCATCCAGATTTGACTCGATGGGCATTTTAATTAAGTGGCAGCATATTACTCCGTCTCCACTTTTTTCCTGGTTTTAGGTTTTTTATGGGTTGCATTGACACTCGGAAACGTTTTGGGTTTTTGGCGACATTTTAGAACTGAGAATGGCTATAAACTAGGCTCATTGCCAGGACTAACCATGTGCCAGGTACTGCTATGAGAATCTGAGAGTCAGTGGCAGCTCAGACAGTCCTTAGCCCCCAGAATTCCCAGTCCTTTGCTGGGGGTGGGGGACAGGTGGCGATCCATGTGTCTGTTTGGGGTATGCTGGATTGCAGGTGCCTACTAGATAGTCAGAGCAGGACGACCAGTTTGGAACGAGAGGGACAACCCAGGGAGTGGGTGAGTCAGAGCTGAAGATACAGATGTGACGGTGGAACCTGCATGGCTTGTGTGGTGACGTCCGGCATCGTACCACCTACTGTGCTGGGTGCCATAGGCATGCTGACCATGAGACTGTTCCCCTGTTCACAGCAGCTCACAGCCCCTTCATACACCATCGTATTAGTCTCTTAGGACTGCCGTAACAAAGTACCACAGACTGGAGGGCTGACACGGCAGACATTTATGTTCTCAGACTCCTGGAAGCTGGAAGGCCAAGATCCTTCTGAGGCTTCTCTCCTTGGCTTGTAGATGGCACCTTCTCCCTGTGTTTCCACGTGTGCTTCCCTCTGCATGTGCCTGTGTCCTGATCTCCTCTTCCTGTCAGGACCCCAGTCACATTGGATTGGGGCCCATCCCAATGGCCTCATTTAACCTTAATGACCTCTTTAAAGGCCCCATCTCTAAATACAGTCACATTCTGAGGTATGGGGGGTTTTAGGACATCAACAGAGGACTTTGGGGGGAACGTAATCCAGCCCATGAGAACCTTATCTAAAGATCCAAGGGGTGTTTGTTTTAGTAGAGGTTATGGAAGTCCAGAGCCCGTGACCCTGCAGGTCAGGGCTAAAGGGCAAGCCGGTGTGCACCAGGATGGCGGAGAAGAGGCAAGAAAGGCATTTCAAGGAGAAAGAAGAGAATTTGCCAATTTTAAATAAAGTTGATGGCTGCTGATTGCTCCTACATAGTTTGATATCCTGTAACAGGGCTCAGCCACCTGTTTCTATAAAGGGCCAGAGAGCAAGTATTTTAGGCTTTGCACATCATCTGATCTTTCCAGTAACTGCTGACCTCTTCCAGTGCCTGGTGAAAGCAGCCGTACATACGAATGAACATGGCCGCATTCCGATTAAACTTAATTTCCAAAAAGACGCAGAAGACTAGATCCGGCCCCCAGGCCAGACTTTGCCAGCCCCAGTCCTGTAAGATTCGCAGCATGAACAGTCCCTGTTCGAGTGCACTGGCATGGAGAGGTCCTGTGAAGCAGGAGCGTGTGCCTTGCGTGAGATGATGTATCTGACACCCATGATGCGGAATTTGCCCGCGTCAGCACTGGTGCCGTATATAAGTGATGGAGGGATGTCAGGAGCAGCCTGTGCAGACTCCACCCCCTGCAACAGACACTTCCGTGCCTGAATTTCCACATCTTTTGGTCCAGGCATGTTCTTGGTCAAGTGTGTGTTTGTTATCTGCAAGGGACGGCTTAGCATAACGAGGGAGCAGGAACAGGATGGATAAGCTTGCATTCTGGAAGAGTCACAGCGGGGAGCGACGCCTGGATGGACCATTTTCCGTAGGGAGGCCGTGACTTGGGGGAAGAATATCGGAGCTCCTCGTATGAATGACCCCTCTGCTTCCCCAGTCTCTAATGATGAAATTCCATCCGCCTACCACTCACCCAAATGCGCTTTTGTAGTGTTTTCTTGAAGTCAATTAATATAAGTAAACCTCACGTTTAATACATGTTACAGAAGAAATCTTGATTAGAATAAAAGTAATGAGCACAAATGTGGAAGTTGAGTGACTGCTTTCATACTCTGGATCTCAGTTAAAGATGCCTGCTTTGCTCTGCAACATTGTAGAAATTCATAGAAACCTTTAACTGCCATAATGAGAATCTGTTCAAAAGTCTTAGGAATGCGGATCGTAAGACACTGAGGAACCAATAACAGGTGTTCATTATACAACCCAAAGAAGGACTCAAATCTTGCTTTTTTTTTTTTTTTTAATAAGTAGAAACAGGAAACATTTCTAAACTTGTGTGGATGTTTTTAAACCGTGGAAAAACTATTGTCTTTTTAAACTTGGTCCTTAGCAAGCTCTTGGCACCCGCTCCAGTGCAGCGGGATAATTCAATTTATATCCTTGCAAAATCACACGTGTACCTTCCTTACTTCAGTCAAATGCATGCATGGCCTGCGGTGGCTGTTAAAGCCGATGAGGAATGCTGCCTCAAGAGGAAAGACCTGTGGCTGTGCCTGTTGATGATCTGGTCTGGATGTGATGCAGCCCGCAGCCAGCTGTTGCTCCCTTGCCACATAGGACTCTGGCCATTAAATGCTCCCTCTGTGCAGGCAGACACCAGCGCCACTCGGTCCCTCAAACTCAAAACAAAGACCGATTTGCCTGGTTAAGGCCCCCAGTCTTTAAGGCAGCCAGTAAATCTTTGTTGGTAAATAATTGCTATCGAGCAGAGTTTTAATATAAATTTATGAGTGGTGTTTTATCACAGCTTGGGGCTACAGCAAGCACTGAGTGATGGATTTCAGATAGCACTTCCATTCATTACATTAACTTTGTAAGTTATTTAAAGCTTGTACACTTCACATTGCTTTTGGCTTTCAATGACCTCTTGGGACTGGGCAGAGAATACACATGGCTAATAAAGAGATGGCAGCCAAAAGACAATTCTACTCTTTGCTCCACCATAGAAAAAGTTCCTTGAGCTAAAAAAAAGCAAGAAGTGTCTGCTTGGAATCCTGATATTTTGGTTGTAGACATTAAAATCACAGTCTTTCTGATGCATCAATAAATTAACTAGGTGATGGCAATTAGATCAACGTTTGCCATTTCCAAGTTAGATAAGAGGAATATTTGAGATGTCACAAAGCCCTTAAATTTCTTACTGTGCAAACAAGTGAAAGATGTGAAAGCTTTAAAATTGATCTGGAGGGTAAAATGATTCACAGAGAGGCGGCATGGCATCAGGGTTGTGAATATAGACCATTGCTCCTGGCTTTTCGTGTGGCGTTGGTTATCTACTGCTGGTAATTAACCCAAATCGTAGTGGTTTAAAATAATGACCAGGGGCTGGCCCAGTGGTGCAGCAGTTAAGTTCGTGTGCTCCGCTTCAGGGGCCCAGGGTTCACCAGTTTGGATCCTGGGTACGGACCTCACCCCACTTGTCAAGCCATGCAGTAGCAGGTATCCTACATAGAAAGCGGAGGAAGACAGGCACAGATGTTAGCTCAGGGCCAGTCTTCCTCAGCAAAAAGAGGAAGATTGGCAGCAGATGTTAGCTCAGGGCTAATCTTCCTCAAAAACAATGACCATTTTATTATTTCTCATGATTCTGGGGGTGAGGAATTTGGACCAGACATATTGGGGAGAGCTCATCTCTGCTCCACAAGATGCTTTTTACGGCTGGAGCATCCAAGATCGTTTCTTCACTCAAATATCCGGTGCCTCAGCAAACATGGCTCTGACAACTGGGGGTTGATGCCAGCAGATGAACGGCAGTCCCATATCGGAGACCTCAGTTCTCCTCCACGTGGTCTCGGGATCTCTCCCTTTCACGGTCTCCCTAGCAGATCACTTGACTTCTTTCAAGGCTGGTAGTGCTGCCAGGGGCAGAACAGCGGGAGCGGCCAGGCCTTCTTAAGGCTTCAGCAGGAACAGGTGCAGCATAATTTCCACCACGTTCTATTGGTTAAATTGAGTCAGAGCGCCCAGGACCACACAGGGAGCAGACTTTTTGAGGGTCATCTTTGGAGATTAGCTACTTTAATCTACCCTCCCACATGCAAAATGTGCATGCGGACCCTCCTTCCATCTCCACGTTCGCCGAGTCTCATCCTCTCTTGGTATCCAGCTCAGGCTTGAAGTCCAGGATTGTTGTTTACATCAGGTACCCATGTGGATGGGGCGCCTCGGATATGATCCTTTCCACCTGAAGACCAGGGTACTCGAGATAAGTTGTCTTGGATATGCACACACACACAGTGCTGACACAGGGATGGGAGGCCTGTAGCAGTTACTGGTCCATAGCAGCTCTCAACCCAGCTGGGCACATGCTGCTAACCCGCCCTTCTCTGGGCACCGAGGGTGTGTATTCTGCTTCCTGGAGGGCATCTCCTTGGCCCTGGGCTCTGCTGTCTCAGTAGGCCTTCCTTTTCCATAAGAAATGGCCTGTGTTCACAACTGTGCCTCTTTCTCAGCCTGCTTCTTGCTGTACTTAGGTCGAGGTCCCAGATGCTTCTTTTCAATTTGAACTTTCTCTGTGCCTTTTAGACCAACATGGTGTAATTCCTTTAAAAACCTTGTGGGTGTCCTTTGTATCAAATTAAATCCATTCCGTTAGACAAAAGCTAATCCACAGATCCCTATCTCTAATCCACAAATCTGCTCTGATTGGAAGGGTCTGGGAGGCCCTGCTTTAAATGTTTCTGAGTTCTCCTGAGGGGGTCTGACTGCCACACCCTTGATGGGTCTGCATTCTGAGATCACATCTACCAGCATCCTTGGGATTCGATCCTCGTTCTGAGGCCAGTTCTTACTCTGAGAGTTTTCTACTGGCAGGAGAAGCTGGGAATGCAAAACGGTTTTTCTCATGGTTTTTAAATCGGAAATATCTTTTTCTAATTCTGCTTGAAAACTCCCTCTCACTCCTCTCACTCCTCCCAGATTCATCAGAGCCAGTAGCACATTGAGCGTTCTGCTGGGAAATCTCTGTAGCCAGGCCCACGGGTTCACCAGGCACCCTGGCCGTGCTGCACATTCCTGTGGGCAGCAGATCTGCTGATTGCTCTGCCAGTGCACAGCTCGGGCCTCCTTTTTCCAACCTCAAGTAGCATTTTCCTCACTGGCCTGCCACATTCCATTAACGGCTCTTACGACCCTGCCAGGCTCAGCCAGCTGCCTCTTCCAGGCCCATGTGCCACGGGGTTTTTATTCTTGTTACAGCAATACAGGATGTCTTTCTTGTCTATTGTTGCGTACGAATCTACCCCAAAACTTAGGGATTTGAGGAAACTTTTCTTTTATTATTATTTTGCATCATTTGGTGGTTCAGAGCACGGATGGCTTCTCTGTCAGAGCTCTCCAAAATGGAAGCTACTGGGATTTCTTAAGGTTTAAACCCAGTGTAGATAGCATCTCTTAGGCTGATTCTGTTGTTAAAATGAGACTCGGGCATCCCCAGGTCAGGATGATTTAAACAGGGGCATGAATAACACAAAGGGTGGTGCACTGGGAGCCATCTTGAGACCAGCTACTGGGCTGGCTGTGCTAGTTGGGCAAGTTACACAACCTCTCTGTGCCTTGGTGGCCTCAGCTGTAAAATGAGGATAATCATGGTCATCACTTGCATCAGGTCATTGTAAACTTGTAATGGATTAATACTCGTAAGGCTCTTAGAGCAGCACCTGGCTCACAGTGAGCCCAGAATTGTTTTGAAATAATTTTTTAAGTAGATGCATAAGCCACATGAGAGTCACGTAAAACGTTAACTGTAACTGATGTCCACGCCATGGTAGCTAGTCAGCGAGAAACAATCTTAAGTGAGAGATGGTTTTTACATGTACGAAAGTGGCATCTGAAAGATGGACCGAGTATGCATTTTGACATTCTGCCATGCAGCTTTGCCCTGGGTCACACAGAATCAAAGAGACTTAGAATCATAAGGGCCATTTGCACTCGCTGATGGGAACTGCCCGCCCGTGTGTCTGTAGCACAGAGCCTTCCGGCCTCTGTCATCCTCTGGCTAGTGGGATCATGGTTTCGTGTTCTTTAAAAGTTTAAAATGGACTAGTTTTAGGGTTTTCCATTTTCTTGGTACTTAGCGTAGAAAGCGTGTAAGTTCGAGACGACAGAAGCGTGGGGGTACAGTCTAGGGGGCTCAGCCTGATGCAGTGAGGGGCTGCCGGGATGCTGGGGTGTTCTGGGTGCATCAGTAGAAGCCCATCCCAGAGGGAGGCGATGGTTTGCTCTCTTCCTTCGGTGCTGTGGGGGATGTTGACCGCGTTCAGAGGAGAGCCCCACAGTGGCAGAGCACCTGGGGCCTTTTGCTTTGGGAGGAGTCTGGGGCTAAGGAGCTTGGCTTGCGTGGCCCCGTGATGGGCCAATCTCCCTGGGGCTTTGTGGCGGCTCTCTGTGGCCCCTCAATGTAAGGGCGTGTTGGGGAGAGGCTCCAGTCTCTCACTGCAGCTCCAGAGTTTACGAGCCAGGCTCGCCCCGGGAGGGCAGTGGACTCCTGCTCAGACAGCTCGAGCTGTCCAGACCCACGGGCTCCCTGACCACAGGCCTGCTCAGGCAGGGTCTGGGCGACTCCAGGCAGGGATGGTGCAAAAATATTAGTCTAGCAGATTCAGAACTGAATGGTTTAACTTCTGGGGTCTCTTTAGACTCTGAAATTCTGTGGTTCTCATTTGGTACAAATACTCTTAAAAAATCAGTGTTCAGAATTAATTTAAGCAAAAAAAAAAAAAAGCAAAAGAAAATATGTTTTTAAGCCACAGAAGCTGTTCCCTGAGTCTCCTCATTCGTAGTCCGATTGAACCCCTGATTAGAAAGGTTCCTCTTGCTTGCCGCCTCAGAAGCCCTAGCCACATGCCTTAACTCATGAGAGGACTCGAGTCTCATCGTGCTTTTCAAGATGGGGCTCTTTTTATCATTTCTAGAGAGACAATAGACAGTTTGCTAATTTCTCCGGGTGTTTTGGCTGACTTCTTTAAAGGTTTACACGTGTCAGTGCAGAAGTGGACCCTGATGTCAGAGAGCTGTGGGCCTTAACTCCACAGTCCTGGGCTCTCGGGACTGGCCCTTCGAGGAGGCGCAGGTCTGGGGATGACTGTTGTCTGTGTGATAGGACAGAGGTGCCAAGTGGCCCAGCTGTGGGAGGTCCAGCACCTTCGTCCAATCCCACTATCTTCTGGCTCTCTTGGCCAGAGGTCGAAAACCCGAAGCCTGCGTGCATCCAGCCTGCAGACATGTTTGGTTTGACCTGTATTACAAGCAAACAGTGTATACTCTGTTGTCAGTATTTTAAAGTAAAGAGCCGTCACATAAAACTCCAGTTGTCCTCCTTCTCTTGGGTAATCAGGAAAGCTGGCAGCACAGACACAGACCCTGCATTCCCCGCAGGGTCAGCAGATCCCGGGGGCCCCCGCTCTTGGGAACGCGTGATCCCGCCTTGTCCTAGCTGACGTCCTCCACGCCGTTAAGCAGGTCTGACCTTCATGGTTAGCAACAGTTCTGATCACCCCACTCCTGGGATTTTTTCGTAGAGTTGAGATTTGCGTCCATAGATCCTCGTCCTGTTCTCCCATTTCTCAAAGACACTCAGAGTTTGGAGCGTTCCCGGGTCCTCTAAGATTTAGCAAACGGAAATCCCTTCCCCTGGATCCGTCCACCATGTCTTTTAAGGGCTGTGTTGGAGTTCGTTCATGGTAGAGTGATGTTTGTCTGTTCCCTCCCTCTGTGAGTGCACAGTCTAATCAGTCCCTGCATCATGGACTCCATCTGCCCTCCCGGGAGGGGAATCGGGCTGGAGGCGCCTGCCGGTCCCGGGCCACCCCGCCTTTCAGGTTTGGCATTTGTGCTCTGGAAGGAGGAGCTGGTGGTTCAGGACTGACGGCTTTAGGCCAGGCAGTAGGGGGACACTGGAGGCTGGGCCAGTGTAGGCACTGCCCACAGGTAGGAACTTATGCCCAGCGTAGTGGCAGGAATGAAGAGGGCAGGGCGGCGGGTCCTGGCACTTCCCATCGGCTGACAAGTTCCCTTTCCTCTGGGCCTCAGTCTTGTCTGGAACGCGGGAGCCGTAATAGCTCTGCTACCCTGACCTGTTGCTCATGGGGAGCAGGTGAGAGAGTGAGCATCCGAAGCTGGGAGATGCATCAGTGCGCTCGCACTCAGGCCATTTGAAGGGAAGCCCATCTTACCTGGTCCAGCGCTGCCCCACACTGCCAGCTGGGCAGGCCTGATGCCGGTGTGGCTGTGACATGGGGAGCAGCGTGGCTGATCAGCTTAGTCTCCCCAGCTGTCTTTTAGGGGGTCGGGGGGTCAAGTAATAAAAACCCAGCTGGGGGGCTGGCCTAGTGGCGCAGCGGTTAAGTGTGCACGTGCTGCTTCGGCGGCCCAGGGTCACCAGTTCAGATCCAGGTATGGACCTGTGCACTGCTTGGCAAGCCATGCTGTGGCAGGCGTCCCACATATAAAGTAGAGGAAGATGGGCACAGATATTAGCTCAGGGCCAGTCTTCCTCAGCAAAAAAGAGGAGGATTGCCGGCAGATCTTAGCTCAGGCCTAATCTTCCTCAAAAAAAAAAAAAAGGGATTAAAGTAAATTATACACAATTCATCTATTAAATGCTGTTACTAAGTATGCAAATGGAATTTCATGTTTTAATAAACTAAAAGTCTGAAATGAAAACCTGTAAAATAAAATGTCCCTAGTTGTAAATATCGTAAGGTAAGAATGTGGTTACTGTCTTATTTTTAGAAAAGGAAATTTAGGTTTCTAAAAACCTTATGCCTTTAGGTGTTCCATATGCACTCATAACTTGGTTATAGGGGAGGTATAACGTGGCGCGTCATGATGATCTGTATTATAATTTTGAACTGATGGCACATCTCTTAGTATCATCAGTATCACAAA
Organism: Equus asinus; assembly: GCF_041296235.1. NCBI lineage: Eukaryota > Metazoa > Chordata > Mammalia > Perissodactyla > Equidae > Equus > Equus asinus. The sequence continues at coordinate 5,795,336 of NC_091808.1, read as the reverse complement.
GTTAAGTTCTACACACACAAAAGGAAGTTTGTTGAATATCTATGTTGTCTGTAAAAGAGAGGAGAAAACCAAACTACCAAGCCAACGAGTGTAATTTCCATTTTAAGATGGCAGAGATAACATGAAAATTTAAACTTTTTAAAATTACCTATGTGCCTGCTTTTTTGTTGTTCTTTTAATTTATATGGGGCTTTATATCTGGCTCCTTTTCCCTTATAGGGCATGCTGTTGAAGCGAAGTGGCAAGTCCCTGAACAAAGAATGGAAGAAGAAATATGTCACCCTGTGTGACAATGGCGTGCTGACCTACCATCCGAGTTTACATGTGAGTGTCTCCCCTGGGAGCAGATGGCAGGACGGACCTCAGCGTCCACACCATGGGGGTCGGCGGGGTGGACGAGGGTCCTATGCCCAGTCAGACCTCTCCCCTCTGAAGTGAAAGTAGTAATGGGTCTCCTGCTCCATCGTGGGATCGAGAATATGTCCCTCGCACTCCATCCAACCATGTGTCTTTCCCTCTCTTCCCCTCCCTAACAATCTATGGCTCTCAAGTTCCACAAAGAATCATAATAAAAGGCACAGATGAGATAAAATTTTAAATGAGCAAGGAGTAAGAGAGAAAGAGAAGAGAGCATCTATCTGAAAATCTAGGATAAAGGAGACAACGGCATTGGAAGCCAGGATTCAGCTCTGAGCAGCTGAGAACAAAAACAATAAGTTAAATGCAACTCATAACTCAGTTTTTCTTGTCAAATACAGACACATATCAGTTTATAAGGAAACTTTTCTCTCTGTGTTGATAAAATGTGTCAGTTATCTTGGTGATTAGACAGAGTAAAAAACAATTTTATTTTGGGAGGAAAATGCAGACATTCTACCCTTAGAAGCCTTGATAAAATCTGGAACGTTGATAATAGTTTCATAACAATACATTCCATGAATCTTGCACGATGCTTCTCTGCCTCGATGTAGATAATGTGTAGATTTGAATATGCAGTGTTAGCTGGACATCCCATTATATCACAGTGTCAAGCTTTTAATTTTAAAATTTCTAAACATTTGAAAAAATTGCAGGGTTATTGACAAGAAGTTAGAAATAAGCATAGTGAGGAAAATCTAAACCACTCCCCAAATACCACCCGGAGAACATGACTGCCAGCATGCGGGGCGTGTGCTCCCATGCATTGCTATGCACATGTGCTTTTTCCTTCCACAAGCACGTGGCCACCCTGTGCACACCGTCTGTGGCCAGCTTTCCTAGATAATGATCGATCATACACACGTGCCCATGTCAACAAATATCCTTGTACACCACCATTTTTAATGGTTCTACAATAGTCACTGTGCAAATGAACCCTAATGGATTTAACAGTGTCTCCAAACTGGACATTTGGCAAATCAATTTCCTTCGAATGATTTTTACTGTTAGAAGTAACTCTAATCACTGTCTTCTATTTACATCTCTGTGCCCTTGTCCATTCCCCTCAGACAGATTCCTAGCAAATCAGCTTCCTGAGCTGTGTGTGTTTCCGTGGCCTTGGGTGTATGTTGCCAAATTCCTGGAAAGAGTGTTATCCTCTCTATTATCTCCTCTGGCAACATACCAGAGGGCTTTTTCCCTGAACTCTCGTGAACATGTACCTTTAAAAATTATATACATATATTCCCCCCATACTAGGCTAGATGACAAGTGGTATCCTTGTTGTCTCATTTGCTTGCTGGGGTGAATTGCCTTTTCCCCCTTGTCTTACAGCAGTAGCTTCGCTTCTCTGGACCACGTTAAAGGGCAGGTGTTTCATTAGGCATCTCTGGCCCATTTCTGATGTTGATGGGGATGCCTCCCCCCACTTCACCGTTAGGTAGACTTTTGAGAGATGTGTTTACCGTACTGAGGAAACTCCTTTGTGCTTGATTATTTGGGGAATAGAGTCAGGTTGCTCCTCCAGGTGGCCTCCACATCAGAGACTTAGTACCGGTCCCAGGAGGCCCGCCTGTGCCCCGTCGAGGTCTTTCCGGTTCTGCAGCCCCTTGCACACCCATCTCCTGTCCGTCAGAGCACCAGAGCAGTGCGGTCTTCACTGGGTTCTCTCCCCAGCACTGCTCCATCAGCAGGGAGGCTGCCCTCTCGCTGGCCTAGTTCTTCCTAAGACGCTCTCAGAGAGCAAGGTCTGAGTATCAACCTGGTTGCTTTATCTTACTCAGAGAGAGAGGTGTAATCAAAATATTCGTCTTGCTAGGGCTCGCTGACTAGTAAAAAGTGAGATCAGCTTAATGATAATTTCATGTCACCTTCCACTCACCCGCTGAGCCCGGGCTCCATCAGAGGAACGTTGCGGCTTCTTGCCAAAGGGAAAAATTGTAACAACAGTGTGTACTGGGAAATTCCTGTAGGAGAGCTAATGCCTGCTTACTGTTCATCCCAGCCTCTTGATTACGTGATCACCGTGAGTTCTTCAAAAATTCTCCTACCCAGGCTGCTTCTTGTGATGTCCCTTGGTGTTTGCCAATTTGATCTTTTTTTTTTTTTTTGTAACCTGTGTGCGTGGATATACAGGCAGGGACCACAGTGGGGCTCTGTTACATAATTGTATGGCAAGCAAGAGCCAATGTCATTTTAAAGTGCAGTGCAGTTAATGCCAGTCTCCTGGGAACTGAAACTATTCATGCAAGTGCATGGTTCCCTAAGGGAGTGGCTTAATCTAGGAATGGATGGGAATTACTGGAGCATGGAGAGATAGCATGACCTTCATTGTAATTCTTCATCAACCTTATTTTCACACCCGAGCTTTGGGTGCAAGTTTGGACGGGCAGCGAGTTCCAGGTGTGTTCGCTGACAGGTCCCTGGAGTGGGTCTGCTCTGTTCCAGGCTGTTGGGGAGCTATGGATCCCTACCAGCTGAGTTAGTCTGCATTCTTGGGTTCAAAATGGGAAGAGGTGTTCAAGGGGATGCCCATGGACAGAGTCCAGACTTCCCTCGATAAGAAGTTTGGGAGCATGCAGATGTTTCACTGATTCAATCCCAAAATTCTACACCATGAAGAATGGCCCAATTAGTGGAAAATTGCAAAAGGCAATTGAACCAAATGATCTCAATTTAACCCCAATTGCACTTTCTAGGTTATCCCCAAGGTCACACCCACTTGCTAGGCTATCTCCAAGATATATTGTGGCATAAAGACCACTAAAGTGACTGTGAGTTTATTGGCCACATGCAGTGATGACATAAATGGTTGAATATTGGGAAAATCTGCCCAGATTGGTGGCTTTGGGTGTCATTATTGTTGGTCATCACACTGTTACTGGCCACAGAGCAGGGGGTCTGCATCGATCTCAAATATTAGAACCTATAGCCTGTTCCTCTCCAGGGAGCCAAGGAAAAGAATGTGGCTAGGGGCCGGCCTGGTGGCGTAGCAGTTAAGTTCGCGTGCTCAGCTTTGGCGGCCCAGGGTTCACTGGTTCCGATCCTGGCCGCAGACCTACGCACCGCTCATCAAGCCGTGCTGTGGCGGCGTCCCACATGGAAGAACTAGAATGCCCTACAACTAGGATATGCAACCATGCACTGGACCTTTGGAGAGAATTAAAAAAAAAAAAAAGAGGAAGATTGGCAACAGATGTTAGCTCTGGGCCAATCTTCCTCAAAAAAAAAAATTTTTAAAAAAAGAATGTGGCTAAACAATATGATACTTTGAGGTAGAATTTTCTGCAGAGATTTAAGTGTTTATCAATAGTGGACTAACTGTGCCAGCTCCTGGTGTTATACCCCTCACTTTCGATGCTGTGGTAATTTTTCCAAAAAGGAAACTGGCAAGCCTTTTTGAGGGTGGGATTCTATAAAATAATACTTCTATAATGGGGTAGGGGTTAGGGGCTTGTGAGCACCAGGCTTGAGGATTGATCAAACACATAAGATTCAAACAGATGTTAGGTGGGGCCCACAGCAGCTCCTTCAAAACCAACATGTACGTGTTGCCGAGAGGCTCTCTTCTGGCTGGCCCAGACTTGTGTTTCCTGTCCACACGTGTGTGCTCACCGGCCCTGACTCCATCACTAGCCACCTCTGACTTGGTGATCACGTTAAACTGAGGGAATTAGGCAGGGTCTAGCACACAAGGAAGATTGGAGAAGAGTAAATGACTGAGTCAAGTTCACATAGAAATAGGCTGGCATGGCAAGGACCCTGAATCATTTTATTACAATCCCTTCACGAAGAGTTCAACGTGCTCGGGAGTATTGGCCACCGTCAGTATTTTCTGGATTGGATAGCCCAGTCTGTAAGGCTGGACTCTCCTCCAAGTTAAATTCCCAGGTGAGCGCCCCACACCCCCAAGAGCTCCTGGACAGACAGGCAGGCAAGGGCCAAGAGGTGACTGAGGATGGCGCAGTGTTGCTGCCGGAGGACAGAACCACCCCGCCAGCCTCTCCCTGCCCCAGTCTTGCTGTCTCACCGCCTCAGCTCCTGCAGGCTCCCAGCAATGCCGATTTTCTCAGACGTTTGCTTGGGAAAGACGTAGCAGCAGGCTGTAGCTTTAACTTCCTTTGGGCAGGTGGGAGCAGGAGACTGACCATTTCCTAAACTTGCTTAAAAAAAAGTTTCTGCACAGCAAAGGCAACCATCAACGAAACGAAAAGACAACCTAACAATTGGGAGAAGATATTTGCAAACCACGTATCAGATAAGGGGTTAATATCCAAAATATACAAAGAACTCATACAGCTCAACAACAAAAAAACCCAACAATCCAATTAGAAAATGGGCAAAAGATCTAAACAGAGATTTCTCCAAAGAAGATATACAGATGGCCAACAGGCATATGAAAAGATGCTCAACATCATTAGCTATCAGGGAAATGCAAATCAAAACTACAACGTGGTATCACCTCACTCTGGTCAGAATGGCTATAATTAACAAGACAGGAAACAACAAATGTTGGAGAGGGTGTGGAGAGAAGGGAACCCTCGTTCACTGCTGGTGGGAGTGCAAACTGGTGCGGCCACTATGGAAAGCAGTATGGAGTATCCTCAGAAAATTAAGGATAGATCTACCATATGATCCAGCTATTCCACTTCTGGGTATTTATCCAAAGAACTTGAAAACACAAAGGCATAAAGATACATGCACCCCTATGTTTATTGCAGCATTATTCACAAAAGCCAAGACTTGGAAGCAACCTAGCTGCCCATCAAGGGACAAATGGATAAAGAAGATGTGGTATTTATACACGATGGACTACTACTCAGCCATAAGAAATGATGAAATCCGGCCATTTGTGACAAAACGGATGGACCTTGAGGGTATTATGCTGAGTGAAATAAGTCAGAGGGAGAAAGTCAAATACCATATGATCTCACTCATAAGTAGAAGATAAAAATGACAAACAAAAAACGTAGCATTGGAGATTGGACTGGTGGTTACCGTTGAGGGAGTGGGGAGGGCAAAAGGGGTGATTAGGGTCACATGTGAGGGGATGCACTATAATTAGAGTTCGGGTGGTGAACATGATGTAATGTATACAGAATTCGAAATATGATGTACATCCGAAAAAAATAAAAATTAAAAAAAAATAAAATTATTTCATTAAAAAAAAAACAAACTCTTAAGTATTTTTAAATGTCTTCACTGGATGCCCTGGATCTCCCCCAAGGAGGTCAGTTATAATCCTTAGGGAAACAGATACGGTTTCCTTATTACACAGGTGTCCGTGGATGTGTTTACGTAAAAGATCACGCTTTGGACACGAACCACAAGTTTCAATCCTGAGCAGATGTTCTGCAGACACTGGTGTGGTGGGAAACAAACCCAGGCTCTTGACAAAACAAGCAGTTGGTGTGTGGCCCCAGCTGTGCGCTGAGCTTGTCGAATGCCACACTCTCTGAAACCGTGGCTTCAGAAACAGGCTGCCCGTCATGCACTGGTGACACTTGGCATTACAGCATGTGGCAGGGTTGGTGTGAGGCTGACGGGCTCCCTGTGCACTTGGGATGGGTCAGCTGCCAGGGAAGCACCCTAAGGCTGGGCTGCGTTGGCTCCTGCCTTCCTGCTCAGAACTCAGGCTGGTTCTACACACAGATTATTAGCAAGGGACCTAAGGGTGGTGGCCCCAGGAAATCACTTCCTGCTGGCACCATCACTTCAGATCTCCCTTTCTGTCCCTCACATCCTTCCCCCAGTCACATCTTCTTCCTAAGCCCTCATAGTCTGCCCAGTTTTGTGGCATCATCCCTAGAGGTATCTTTCTTTCACCCCGTGCCCCAGCTCAGTTCCTGCACAGATGATTTAAGAGACCAGCAGTCCTTGGTCCCTCTGACCTACAGCTCGGCCTCCCTCTGTCATTTAGTTAACACAGGCTAGCCCGCACCACAGAGATGCTGTTGGAGGAAGCCTTGTTGCCCCAGGCATGTTTCCTGCTGTTGGAAACCAGAAATGCTTCTCTTGGGGAGGAGCAGTGGGATGGAGCTGCCTGTGTGTATCCAGATCGTAGGAAGTGACACTCTCTGGACATCAGACGGGAAAAGGGGCAAAATGTTGATCCAACCCAGACCGAGAAAGTTTCCTAAAAGTTGGTATTAGCAAGACCTCCGGACCCCAGATTTGTGCACTCTACATTCTGTGAAGTCTTAACCCCATCCTTGACCCACTGCCACACCTCCTTGCCTGTTTCAGCTCTTCCCCCAAAGGCTTGGGTGCCATCAGCAGTGGCTGCCTCGGGATGACAGGGTCCCCGTACCTCCTGCATTGTAGGCACAGAGCAGAGATGTAGGCACAGGAGGAAGAAGCGATGGTGGATTTCAATGCTAGGTGTTCCTAAAGATCCGTGGTTCCCGCAGTAGGAGCCCGCGATAGTCCTGGGGTCCAGTGGCGGGGGCAACGTAGCCGAGCCCTGCACTTACAGTGAGGAGAGCCCCCAGCCAGAACGTGGGGCTGATAGAACTTACACATCCATGGCATTGTCTCTGTAACCGACTATGGCGGCACCTGGTATACAGGGGAGCTGGGCTGCCCCACCTTTTCAGAAGTCAGCATATGCCCCTGCGGTGTCAGACTCCATATCCATTCCCTTCTGCGTCTGGCCAGGCCCCAGTTGTTCCAGGGGGTACATTTTAAGGTGGACATTGAGAAACTAGCTGGACAGTGTCTGCTCTGCAAATCTGGAGGAAGACTCTTTTGACTGGGAAGTTTGATAGCAGTGTCTTCTAAGGTCACCTTAGACTCTTAAGAGTATGTGACTCTGAAATTTCCACCAGAAACACTTAGTGAACTGAGACGGATGGTGTCGATTGGACTTCTAAGGGAAAGCCTATCCCAAGATTGGAGCTCCTGGGTGGGACCAGTTACAGGCTAAGACGAAGACCGGGGCCCAGAAAACCCAGTTCGCTTGACTCGCCTTTCTCTCTCAAGATGCTGTTATTAAATTAAGTGAAACCCATAACCCAGTTTAGATAACACATGGAAAGCTCAACCAAAATAATGAAGCTGCTTTGGTTTTTTAGATGCTCCAAGTAAGGTGACCAGTTGCCCTGGTCTTCCCGGGACTGTCGGGGTTCTCAGGACACAGGACATTCCATGCTAAATTCGGAAAATCTTGGGCCACCGGGGACAAGTTGGTCACCGTCACTCCAGGCCTGACCAGCTTAACTGCCTCTTCACCCCCCACTTGGCATTTTGCAAAGACAGCTCAACATTTAAAGAAGACTAAAATAGTGCAAAGCAAGCTGTTGACTTCTGTTGCTGCTCTGCGGTCTATATTTTTGTTTCTCTGAAAAATTGTATGTCTACGAGGCCTTTCAAAAGCCCGAGCCGCTGATCCTTCTTGGGGGAGATACGGATGCGTCTCTCGTGGTTTTATGACGCTTTGCTGGATCACAGTCAGAGTGGGTGAAGGGCAGGCTGCTCCGTGGACTTAAATATGAGCCTTAGGGAGCACCTTGATAGAAAACTGGAGAGGATAATGAGAAAGAACTGAGACCTGGGGGCTTCACAGTTCAGCGTCACCACCCATTCATCTTCTGTGTCAAGAGAGCAGCCATCGAGGGCACGGCTGGAATTCCTGCTGACAAAGGTGTGCGCACTGGGATTCCTAAGTGGGCCTGGAAGAGCCAGCCCGTGGCCGCACTGTCAAGCCAAAAGACTTCACGGTGCCCTGCTCAGCAATGAGGATATGTGGTGGGTGGGGACAGCCACCCCTTCTCACCGCACCTGGCTCGCAGACCTGGCTGACATCTGCATGAATTGCTCACACTTTTGAAAACCTCCTTCTTGGATTTCTTTCCCATTCGGTGTATGGACTTTTCCTTCTCAGAGGACGCTCATTCTTGGGCAGATCCATTCCAAATCAAGTGACTTAGATTCTCTGGCTACACAAAGCCTTTGATTCTGTATGTTGTTGACATTTGTTTTTTTCCACGTGAATAGAGTCAAACTTGGGTTCTCTAAATTGTCATCAGAATGCTGATTTGAGAAACTTCCTACTTTCAAAATCAGACAGAATATCCACTTCTTTACTGATGCACAAGTAACAAAAAGATCTGAGATGATTTCCTAAGTAGGTATACTTCTCAAAAGAAATAACTGAAGGAAAAAGAAAGATACCTACGCTGTGAGAACAGCAACTCTCGCCTGTACCCATTGCTGGTAATTGTCATTTAAAATACACAGAATCCTCCCATCAAAGAAGGGCATTTCACTGGAGGATTGAGGAGTCACTAAGAATCTGCCGTCAGTCCCTTGGGTCAGCTTAGCCCACCTGTAAAGTAGGCCTCAAATTTCTTGAGGAGGTGAACGCTGAGTCATACCCGGAGAAACTCAAATTCTTCCCCAGAATGGTTCAGAAGTCAGTCTAGCTCGACTCTAGATCACTAGACAGAAAAATTCAAAGCCCAGATTTCCAAGCATAGAACGTTTGAGTCATGGAATGATGGAGAACCGTGAGAAGACAGGCCTCCATTTCTTACTGAGAACAATGTCGGATGTGTCAGGTCCATGACACATTACTGTAGTAAGCATGATTCATTTTATGATGAACGATTCTTTGGTCTTGTTTCCCCTTTATAAGCCACAGTGCTGAGAGCTGTCCTCTAGTCTGTATGTTCCTTTCCAGTCTGGCTTCTTGCATTTCCAGGCTGCTGTCCATTGTGCAGGTGGACCTTCATGCCCTTTCTGATTTCAAGGCGGACCAGCTGTTCTGGAACCTTCCATGGCCACTGCCTATTCTAGAATAGCCTCACTGAGGGCAAGGACTGCCCTGTTCCTCCCATTTGTCCAGGGCTAGTGTGTGCCTGGCACATAGATCAGTACTTGTGGGTTCCACTGAATCGAGTCTTGTGGCTCCTGTAGTGTCTTTGCTCTTAGCTGGCCTGGGCCCCGAACCTCGCATGGATGATCCTGGCTCAGCTTGAAAAATTCTGGTGAGATTGGGATCAAGAAAACTAACCGCACTGTACAGCCAGACCTCCCTAAGTATAGATTAGCTTACGTTTGAGTCGGAGGAGAACACACATACCTAGGACATTATGTGAATGACGCAAAATCTAAATACACTACTGGAATCCCCCCAAAAAATCCATTTAAAGGTAGATTAGGAACATACACAGATGGCAAGGAGCAAAGATCTGGAGCTCTGTAGCAACAAATGTACCTTTTCCGTTCTAGTCTGACTGCCCGTTTCAGGCAAAGGGGATAAGATTCATAAATGATGTGTCGAACCGCAACTGGTATTTCTGGGAGAGTTTCTAAGATGGGCAGGAGTCAGCGCTGGGGAAGCAGAAACAATCCCAAGTTTGTCTGGTATCATTGGGACGAAACGGATAAGCCCTCTGTGTCGGGGCTGTGTCGAGGTTGGGACAGAAGCTCGTGTCCTGGAGTCCTCGAGTCCGGCACATGTTCTCTGCTTCCCCTGGAAACACCCACAGTCCAGTTATCTGCACAGAGCAGTTTCACCATCAGGCCTGGCCTTTCAAGCCAGTGGTGAGAGCAGCACCTCTAGGAGCTTGATGCATAGAGTTTGTCTGCTTCAAACTGTATTTAATGCCTCTTTCCAAGAAGGGCTTTGAGGCAGCTCACAACAGACAGTTGATGTGAAAGTATATATATGAAAACCCACCTATATAGTCACGTGAGAACATAGGTCCATATGTTGATGCACACACAACTGTGGGCACAATTTCATTTTAATTTTTCTTAGAGAGAAGGAAATCAAGGTGTGTTGGATCTCTTTGTCCTCCAAACTGTCTTTACCTCCGTTCATCTTAACATTCCTTTCTTCCTTGGTTTCCGAGGTGTTCCGTCAGCTCCTGTCTAGTTCAGTTCCTTCTGGGGTGCAGGTGGAAGGGGCCCTGGACTGGAACCTGCAGATGTGGTTTTTGATCCTGGCATGGCTCCATCCCCACCTTGGTGGCCTGGAGGTGGCTCTGTGGAGCCCTGGGACTCGGTGGCACTCTGTGGAAGTCACTAAGCCCCTTTCAAGGTTGATTACTCTGATTGCTCTGCTGGCTTCTCTTCCTCCGCCAGAGTCTTGGTCTCCGCCTTCCCTCCTCCCTGGGAATTCATCCAGGAAGACTTCAGAAGTCACACTTACAGATGATTTCCCAAACCCTACCTCTCCTGAACTTTCAGACCTGCGTGTCTGCTCCCTTCCTCTAGAGCGCCATCCTGCCCATCAAGTTTTTCAAAACCTGTCCACTGCGCGGAGAATACCAGTTCCTCCTGTGATTCCTGTTACTTCATCTTATAATTCTCATCCTATTTTGATTTACTTGCCTCCATTTGATTCTTTAAAAGGTTTGATGATGAGGATTCCCACTCCTCTTAGGATGGAGTCCTCACTCCCTGGGCCTCACCTGCTCTGACCCAGCTTACTTCCTCAGGTCACCTTGCATCCATCCCCCAGCCTCTGTAGTTTTTTTGAGTTCCTCACACTTGCCGTGTGCTCTGGCCTCCAGGTCCTAACAAATGCAGCAGCTTCCACCAGTGTGTTCTTTCTTGTCCCTCCAGCTCGCCAGATTAACTCCTGCTCATCTTTCCAGTCTAGTCTTAAATGTTACTTCCTCTTGGAAGTCCCCTCCACTAGGCCTGTTTGGGCCCCCTGCGGTGTGTGCCCTCATCTTACTCCCTGTCCGTGCTCTCTTGGCTTATTTCATGGCTTGATTCTCCCGCAAGACTGGGAGCTCCTTGGAGCCAGAGACCTTTTCGTCCTGTCGCCAGCATCTCCCTCACGTCAAGAACTGTCTTGCTGAATGAATGAATGAATGAATGAGGACACAGTTAGCCCTACGCTTGGCCTGTCCTCACATCTGTAGGGCTTTAGCTCCTGAAACCATAGCAAAAGAAGCCACCGCAGCGGTTAAGTTCGTACGTTCCGCTTCTCGGCGGCCCAGGGTTCGCCGGTTTGGATCTGGGTGCGGACATGGCACCGCTTGGCACGCCACGCTGTGGTAGGCATCCCACGTATAAAGTAGAGGAAGATGGGCACAATGTTAGCTCAGGGCCGGGCTTCCTCAGCAAAAAGAGGACGACTGGCAGTAGTTAGCTCAGGGCTAATCTTCCTCAAAAAAAAAAAAAAGAAAAAAAGAAGCCACCATGGGATGCTCTTAAGCCACGGAAATATGTCATGGTCATGTCCAAGCTCCATTTGCCCCAAATTGAAGAAAAGAGCTCCAAGGTGGGAGAGGAGTTTGAGGGTTCTTTGTTTTCTAATTATAGCAAGATACATATAACATAAGATTTACCTTCTAACCATTCTTAAGTGTAGAGTTCAGGAGTGTTAAGTGTATTCACATTGTTGTGCAACCAATCTCCAGAACTTTCTTATCTTCTCAAACTGAAACTCTCTCCTTATTAAACACTAACTCCCCATTCCACTTTCCCCATCCCCTGGTAACACCATTTTTTCTGTCTCTCTGGATTTGACTACTATTAAGTACCTTATGTGGGTGGAATCATATGGTATTTGTCTTTTTGCCCCTGGCTTATTTCACTTAGCATAGTATCTTCAGGGTTCCTCCATGTTGTATCATTTCCTTCCTTGTTAAGGCTGAATAATATTCCATTGTATACATACAATATCATCATATATGTATGCACACCTCATTTTGTTTATCTATTCGTCCGTGGATGGACCTCTGGATTGCCTCCTCCTCTTGGCTGCTGTGAACAATGCTGCCGTGAAACATCAGTGTACAAATATCTCTGTGGGGCTTGAGATTTTAATATAAAACTACAATATGGGAGAACTATGGAAGATGGCTGAATTTTAAAGACATCCCACCTTAACCAGGGCCCTGGTGGAGAGAAAGCACTGAGCAATTTGCGGGCTCCGGTCATGAACACAGTGGATGGTGGAGGCTCAGTAACCTCAGTGGCGGTCCAGAACCCACGGGGTATGAAAGCACGGCTCTCTCTGTGTTTGCCAAGTGCGCTCCCACGATGCAGGGGGCTGCCCCTGTCTGTGCGTCCGGTGACCTGGGAGATACTTTTGGCATTCGTCCAACCACTATCTGCTCATGTGATAAATTATTTCTCTCATTTCTCAGTGCTTTCAAACCCATGGAACAATACTGCCATGGCTGTATAAATATTTTCATGGAATAGCTACAACTTTCATTGAAAAAATGACCAAAAGATGAAAAACTCCTATCTATGGCACAGACACAAAAAAGTTAGATTCTTCATCAAAGTCTTATTTCTGCCTGAGAAATTCCTTGTTTATTTTACGTAGCCCTCACGGTTTAGAAAGTGTTTAGATTTAAAATAAAATGGCCAAGGGGCTGGCCCCGTGGCCGAGTGGTTAAGTTCGCGCGCTCCGCTGCAGGCGGCCCAGTGTTTCGTTGGTTCGAATCCTGGGCGCGGACATGGCACTGCTCATCAGACCACGCTGGGGCAGTGTCCCACATGCCACAACTAGAAGAACCCACAACGAAGAATACACAACTATGTACCGGGGGGGCTTTGGGGAGAAAAAGGAAAAAAATAAAATCTTTAAAATAAAATGGCCAAAAGGCATGCTCACCATGATAGAAGTTGTCTGAACATTGATAACAGACAGAGACTGTAAATAGGGCGAGACTAGAAATATAAAGTCTTCGTATCTCCATAAAAGTTAAACCACCAAATATCCTAGATCTTACCTAAGAATTCTTCTGTTTTCTTGCTTTTCTAAATTTAAAAAAAAAATAGAGTATAGGTGTGTTTCTGTAAATATACAGATTTCACCATGTGGCTTGTGGATGAGTCCTTGAGCTTCTAGCAGAGTCCATGGGATGTTGTCTTATCAGTATGCAGCCTGATATTTCATCCTTTGTACCCATTCTCTCTATCACTTTGTTTTCCATTTTTGGCCTTTTCAGTGTTAGTAGTGCCGGCCAGAAATTCTGGCAAAGGGTTAATAAATCAAAACCGTCTGTTTTCTTCCCTGACAGTAAGTTGCCACCGAGAACTCTCTGTGGGAGACGATGGACGCGGGGGGTCATGAGGAAATGTTCTTCCACTTCTTCTGAGAAATTGAATTTCATTATTACATTTTATAAATATTTCCTTCTGTGGCTCATAACCTGATTGCCGCCTTGTTGCTAGGGTCTTGGGAGGAAGGGGGCCGTGGAGGCGGAAAGGCCGGCTTCTTCTCAGGTGTGCCTGTGGCCCCAAATGGAAACCAATCAAGGTGCGATTTATGTTCATTAAGTGCTTGTCAAAACTGAAAAATTTTCTAATCAACAGCAATCTAGCCGCGGCCCCCTCGATGGCTGGGAGCGCCGCCTCTGCAGCGTCGGCTATTTGCCTGTTACAACTCTAGGCTAAAAATCCGCTGATGATTACATTAGGCTAAGCTGCGAAGTAAATGAACCATGTCTTATTTAGGTGCCACTAGCTTCAGTGTAGTCCTGCCCCGCAGGGCACTTGATAGCGGTTTATGGCTTTAAAATTAGTGTAGCTTCCCATTTGCTGCAGGGCGCTGCATGTTATGCCTTTGAACTCCATAAGCAAAGAGAAGGGGGCCTTTTGTTTTCCCCCCTGATTTTTCTCCCTTGCATCTTAGCGATTTTGTTTTGCATCTTTTCCAGACGGCATTTTGCAATAAAAATGTCTGACTACCCTCTACATGCGTCCGCAACCAAAAAAAAAAAAAAAGAAAGAAAAAAGGAGGAGAGGGAGAAAAAAAGAAGAAAAAGTAGAAAATGTCACACGTTTGCAGAGGACAATTTTTTTTTCCCTATGCTCCGAAGTGAAAAATAGCTTTGCAGGTCACCTCTAATGGCTTATCATGTCAGAATCGCTACCGAGAGTGGGAACAACACCTTTAGCTGAAAAAATGATGACATAAAAATCAGAGGGCAGGTATTTCAGTATTTTTATTGGAGAAGAGTAGGAAGAGCCATTTGTTGAGGTCTTTGGGACTCTTTTCAAGCACTTCCTATATTATCTCAGTTAATAGTCACGACAATCCCAGGAGGCAAGAACTGTTATTACCTCTATTTTTGAAGATGTGGAAATGGGGACCCAGCATGAATAAGCAGTGTGCCCCCTGCAGCCAACTCCTAAGGGATAGAGGTTGGATGCTGGGTGCTCTCACCCTGAGCCATCCTCTGGCCAGGAGGAAGCTGACTCTGTCTTCTGTCGACTTCCTTAGTTTAAGAAACCAGAAGATGATGGTCATCAGAGAACTGACTCCTATTCGTTGGAAATGAAGCTCATTCTATTACCGTAAACCGCCTTGGCGGGCAGGAGTGTTAAGAAAACAGAATAACCGTAAAAGCAACGCATCGGGAAAGAATAAAGAAGGAGACCTCTGAACAGCCCTGGTGAAAGTTTAAAATAGGAAGGAGTACTTAAGTACTGTGATGGGCAAGAACTGAAGTGGAAACTCCCACTTCTCCTTGGGTCAAATGGCAGAAGGAAAGTCGTAGCATCGTTAGTGCCCTCAGAGGACAGATGTGTAGGCTCTTCTGTCTTACAAGTGCTGCATATTCTAGCAAATTCATCCCAAGGAATCTGAAGCTTTAAAGAGCTTCTGTTAGATCTAATCTCACGATGATGAAAATTCCTCTATAATTCACAGTTTCCCAGGTCTACTACTGGTCCAGTTGTTTCAAGCCATATTTAATTATTGAAATACCTGTACAGCTGAGCAATGGTGCTGGCTCCTTGAAGTTCAGTGTTGTGAAATCTCACTCATGCTTGCCTTGGGAAGAAGCCTACAGTGAGCGAGACGACCGGAAGCCGTTTTCCTACCCGACACATTCATTTTGTACGGGCTAGGTTTGAGCACGCATGGGTTACAACTGGGTAATATTCAATTTAACCTAAAATGAGAAAAATCTTTCTTGCAGTGTAAGGCTCAATCTACCAGGTCAGTCAAGTCAGATACGATCAAGAAGCAAAAGGAAGATGCATAATTCAATTTGGAATTTTCTGCTATTTTGATTTAGATTATAATAACCCAGCCCCCTGGGCTCATGTTGGACTTTGGCCCACACGTGTTGGATGCTGTGCCCTGCAGCACGTGGCCTGGAGATGTTGGCCCTGGCTGGAGGGTCAGAGCTCTCTGTTGTCCACGAAGCATGCCACCTCTGATCCCCTATGATCCTTCACCAACTCTCCCTTTTACCATGTCTTATGTAATTACCTGGGCCCAATAAAGCATTTATTAAGCAAAGAATCAGCTCATAACCCGTAGCCTTTGCCTCAGTCACCCTTAGACATCCAATTTGCCACGTACCTTCATCCTGTGGTGGCCGCACGTCACACTGACACACACGTACAAGCATTAGTCAAGTGGTCTTTGAATGCTCCGGCAGCCCCGAAAGTGAAACACTGGAATTCTGTTGGCTGTCCTGGGAAACAAAATTATTTCTCAAAGGGTTTTATCCTTTAAAGTTGCCTCCTAGCCTGCTATTGTGGCTATGATCCTTTGGAGAGAGGGGAAAATTGTCTTCTTTCAGTGATGTGATCTGAAAGAAAGTGGCCAGAAGGTTTTTTCATAGTTTTACGAAATATTGTATCTTTTTAGTCACTTTCCTCTGTGCCTGTGACTGTGTATGAGGCTATTGTTTATGATTCTTAAGCGTGGGACTTGAGCATTCGCGTGGTCTCTTTGAACGGGCGATATGATGGATGTCTTTATAGATTCGTTTCCTTTGAAAATATTAAACGGAGTTTGGGAAAAGCAGTACATCTGACAATGGCTTCTCTTACATACTTTTTTGAGCCCAGAAGTAACGGTTTTTAAAAATAGAACTTCTACAGACTGCTGCTTCCTTTTCAACCTGGACCTTCATGAAGTGTCGTGAAAACAGGGAATAATGAGTCATCCCTTTCCTCCAGGAGAAGACAGACAAGTCAGAAGAAACTTTCCAAAATCCTTGTTCTTCCCCCAGGCGTCTTCATAAAATCAGACTCACAGAGCCCTTGGCTGTTTCGTGAACATTCAGCTAGACTAGAGGTTCTCAAACCTTTTGTCCTCCGGAACCCCTTTACTTTCTTTAAAATCATTGAGGAACTCGAAAGAACTTTTGTGTCTGTGGATTGTATCTATTGATATTTTAGCATAATAGAAATTAAAACT
Organism: Equus asinus; assembly: GCF_041296235.1. Classification (NCBI taxonomy): domain Eukaryota; kingdom Metazoa; phylum Chordata; class Mammalia; order Perissodactyla; family Equidae; genus Equus; species Equus asinus. The sequence goes on along the minus strand of NC_091808.1, from coordinate 5,778,784 downwards.
GAGAAATCTTTGAAATCTTCATATAATTCATTTAAAATAACAATAATAAACCACCCACTAGGTAATATTATTACAGGAATACCATTTTCATGAAAAATATATTTTCCAAAAGAAAATCACGGGAAGAGTAGTGTTATTTTACTTTTTTTTTTTTTCTCCCCCAAAGCTCTTGCATGTCTGGTTTAATGAAAGAGAGCTGTATTGTCATGTGCTTCTGCCTTCCCTCTGTTGTGATATGTTGTTTTGGTTAAAGTGTGTGAAGAAACTCTCACCTTAAAGAGATATTTAGTTGGAGGAAGGACAAGAATTCCAGCAGCCATTTCAGATCATTGTGGATGTTGTTGGGTGACTACACCAAAACTCAACGGGTGACAGTTTCTTAAATCTTAGGAATGCAGTGTGGAATCTGAAGCAATGTGAGATCACTAAGTTTTTCCTCCTCTGCTACGTTACAATCCAATGAATTGTCTTGCACTTTTCATGATCTTTTATCCCGGGGTGTGACACCATGTGTCGGTCATTTAAAAAAATACTGTTTAACTGAGGTATGTAGATTTCCAGATGCTTTTCGTCATATAATCTTCAAAATCACATTCATTTGTATCACCATCAATCTTGTCAGAAAAGTCTGTAAGTGTTTGGAAGGTGTCAAGCTCATGGTGAGAGACACAAGTTTTCAAAATTCACCTTGTCGCTGGAAAGCCCAAATTTTATCATTGGCCACTAATACTGTCAGCCGTTTTCCTTGCCATGGTTATTTTGTTCGTTTTCAGGAAAATATCAGTCAAGTACATAAGACTGAATGACCACGGTTAGTATCTGACATAGTCATTCTTTCAGGTAAAGATGTTGTCCCAGCGAAAATGTGGCTAGTTCAGCTTGCAACTCAAACAATTGCAGAAGTACTTTTTCGCAAAATCAACATCAGCCTTCGGGATGTGGCAGAAATGTCTAATGTCTGCTTTCCATGTCATCACCCAGAAAATTAAAAGACATGTCCTTAAGGGTTGAAATTTTTAAAAATCAGTGGGGTTTGGTTTTTTGGGGGGGGGGTTATTAAGAGCATTCTTAATTGAAACTGTTTTTGTTTGTTTTTATTTAGAGAGCATGGCAATGAATAATATAATAACTCCTAGTACAGTTTGTTGCCATGCCTTGACTACAAAGCCAGCAGTGCTACCCACTCTCCCATTTGCACCATCAAAGTGAATTCCAACACAGTGAAAAAGGCAGCCAGTGTTTCGGAATTGTTTTAATATAGTTTTGAATTTGTGAACCCCTGATAGGGTGTCAAGGACCACACTTTGAAGATTGCTAGGCCAGATGATACAAAGAGGAAAAACCCAATTAGATTGCCCGTGGCAGAAAGGCCAAAGCAGATATCAGTATGTCCTAACACTTGTCTAACTTAGACAAAATATTGCATATTAATATAAAATATTAAATTTCTCAACATTTAGGTACAGTTAGAAACCAGAACTTACTGGGAAAGCCTAATTGGAACAAAGATTTCTGTTATTTTTTCCATCACTGAATTATGGAAATGAGGAGTCTTATTACTTTTTTAAAGTATGTGTGAGTGAAACTGGAGTGATGCGGAGTACAGTCTCTATACTGGAAGAGAGTAGAGTTGGAAACATGGGTTTTATTCTGTTGACCTAATTTCGAAATGCCAATGGTATCATTTATGCATTTCAGCTTAGCTTTAAGATCTTGTTAACTGCTTTTAGTGCCCACACATCAAGCAAACCATCTCTCACCAGACAGCCAAAGGTAACGGCCGGATGGGAGGCAGTGAGAATCAATATACTAAGAGTATTTTTAGGAACTCTTGATGGATTGCTGTATTTTGAGCTTAACTTCAAGTGCCAAATGCCCCAGAGCTGACTAAGATGAACTCACCATTTACTGAGGACTGTACCGGCCGTCACGCTCTTCCAGGGCTCTGGGATCGCCAGGACAAGACGTACCCTCCTTTGCCTTTGCAGTTCTGTGGGTTTTTTTAGTAGCCTCATACAGTATTTTGAGGAAGACCTTATACCACTCTCCTTGCCAGAGCACAGGGTCACCTGGTTGATGACCTCCTCGTCCTGGTACTGTGCAACTGTGAGATTTTGGGACAACATCATACAGCAGCGAATCAATTAATTCTTCCTATCAGGAGGGACCTAGTATGCCAAGGCGCTAATGACTCGGTGGCCCTCTCCGAAGGCAGCCCCACAGAAGGTGGGAGCCCCGTTAAGCTGAGCTTCTGTCAGCAAGCTGAAAGCTGTGGGTCTCTGACATGGCTCTCAATTGCTAGCAGGTTTCTCTCATTGCACCTCATTTGCATCTGGGACATCAATTAGCATGTTTGTTGAGGCTAATTGAATGAAACTCAATCATAGCTCTTAATTGCTTGACTATGTGAAAAGAAATCACATTAATGCAGCTAATTAAGTGTACAGCAATAGATGCAACATAATTAGGAGCGAAATGTAAAAAACAAGGGATGGCAAAGGTGCGGGAGCAGGCTTGCAGGGGGACGCCATGCACAGTTACGGAGGTAGCGACACGTTCGGGAGTGGGTCCCTTTGCTCGGGCGCCTGCTTGGAAAAAATAATCTGCACGATGAGCATGGACAACTTGAGAAGAAAAATGCAAATAGGTTTGCAATTACTACTTTTTCAAGCTGTTGAGGGGCAGGAGATGGCACCTCTGGGGGGCCTGGCTCTTGAGTGGGCCCCAGGGACTTGTTAAGTGCTGTTTAAAAGTACTTGGCTTTGAATTACCCTCATGCCTTGTTAAAGGGTTTTTTCCCCTTTTATCTTCGATCAGCATTTTCTGCAAAGAACGCAGAGAAGGGTACTATCTGTAACATTTGCATATCAAAATCAAGCTTGCTGTCTGTTCCACCCAGCGAGGGCCCTACCTCAGACCCATCGGGTGCACATCCCACTTCTGAGGAGGCGACATTGTTTAGTGGTTGTCGCTTTAGTTCCGCAAGTACCAAGCTGGGGAGCGATGAAAAGGATGAGTTCTTGCAACAACAGAAAACTCAATCTCGTTTCTCTTGGGAGAAGCCAGAAGCCCCAGACTCACGGGTCTGCATTCCACCTGTTTCTGAGCCACAAAGTCCAAGGGCTTTTATAGATTAAGCAATGCGTGTCGTAAAGTTTGTAAGACTCATGGTGGCTTGAAATATAAGAATTGCCAAATTTATAGTCTGATTCTTCTTTTAGAATTAGCTCTTCTGAAGTTTCAGTGCCCAACTCAGGCAGGAAGACAGATCCCCCGGCCCATGCTGAGCCAAAGATAGATGTGTTCCCTTGACGCATTCAAATCCCGCGCAGACACTTGGTACGTTTCTATAATAATTTTAAATAAAATATCCTGGTTATTGTATGTTAAAACATGCCTATTAGAAGAGCCCATGCTGAGGCTCAGTCACTATCTGATTAGCCTCATTTTAGAGCCCATAAGCAATAAATGCTCAATTACGTTCCTGTTATTGTATTTTAATTTGTTAAGAATTGGCATTAAAGAAGAAAGTTATGGCAAGTTGATACTTTTAAAGGAGTAACTATGCAAGAGGGAATTCATTATTTACAAGCCTCAACTTTGGTTTTGAAACTTGGGTTTTGCTTATTTTGGGTGGACATTAATGGAAATAAATTACAGATGCTTAAGAACGACCTTTGTTTTTTTTAATGACCTTGACCGTTAGCCCTACACTAACCAAAGGACACTTCCTTCTTTGATGTTCACCATCCTCATGATGAGCTTGCTCATGAGACGTTCTTGCTTTCTTCCAGGCTGCCTTATCCTTCAGTTTAACTTAACGACAATAACTTTCTCTCCATCTTTGGTCCGCATCCTTTCAAAGTCACAGCTTTTCTCATGGTCAGTTGTATTTGGCGGGGTTTTCTGAGCATCTTGGCTTCCATGTGGAGTCTTCAGTCTGTTCCCAGCCGGATACAGCCCGTCCCTTCCCCAAACCCGCAACTCTCCTCCAGGATGGCCAACCCCAGCCAGCCTGCCCTGCGCGCGCCAGGACCTCCCTCCCTGAGCTGCCCTGGGAGATCAGATGCACAGCTGGACCAGACCGGGGTGGCTCCGTGCCTCTGCTTCCGGCTTCCGTGGCTGACAGCAGATGTGTGGGTGCAGGTATTTCTCTCTGGATGGTTTATCATCTGCTGAGGAAGGCCCAGCCTCGCCCCTCCCTCTGAAGAGCTGGTCTGAATTTGCCCCCACTGTGATGCAGCTTCTTATCTGATCTCCATTTGTCTTCTGTCCCGCGTTCCTCCTCGTTCTAGCCTCGGCTTTTTGACCTTTTGTTCTGCACCAGGAATTGGTCATTTGAGGTCACTCCTGGGTGCTTGGCGAACCTTCTAGAGTTCTGTCATCTCCACCAGAACGTCTCTCCCACCATGGCCGTGACCTCACATTATGTTGTTTCTCTTCCTGCCCTTCCTCCTCTGTTGAGAATTCCTCCACCCTCTTTCCTGAGTCTGAGTTGGCTTCCAAATGGCCCCACCTCTAATTGCCTGGATTGTGAGGTGAAGTCTCTGCTCTTGATACTCAAGGCTGGCCCACCCTCCTACAGATGGCGGAGAGAATGGCAGCTCTCTCACGCTCTCTGTCCCAAGGACCCACGTTTGCGTTCCTTCCCCTGTATTGGAATCTTGTACTTTTGGTTCCTTTTTGTATCATTTCTTCAATTGGCAAGCTGCCTGGTCATTGACAAACCAATGGCTGCTTCTCAACCCCTTCACCAGCTGGCATTGTCCTGAAAGTGCCTGTTTCCCAGAAGCCACTGGGATCCTTCTCTTGGCTTCCATGCCACTCTCTGGGCCCCTCGAAGCTTCCTCTGTATACTGTGGCCAACTTTCCTCGTCCTACAGGCAGGGGCTCCATCCTTTGCACTTTGCTTCTAGAACTTTCTCTAGTTCTCTCTCTGCATCAGTTGACTCTGTTAGTTGGCAGGTACAAGCAAACGGCTCACTTTTCCAACCTCCCTGAGTCCCTTGCAGCCCACACCCTGGTTTGTTTGGCAGTTCTTCTAAAATTACGTTGACCTGAACTTCATTGCTTATACTAAATACAAATTTATTGGTTTTTCCCTTTATATTCCAAAAGGAATCCAACAAGATTCTGCCAAAGAAAGAATCTGTTTATTTCATTTCCTGCTTAGTCTTAAAACACTTGAAATGCTTTATACCTAAGAGCAATGTAGAATATATCCTTTCTTAATGTGCACTGTTGATTTAATAATATGTCTACGGAGACGAGGAGATTCATTGACCAGAAAGTGCATGAAAGGGTCGTAACTCCTAATTTGCCAACAGGCCCCTCCCCCTGGCTCTCGGTTGTCCTCTCCCCTTTCCCCACCCATCAGCCAATTATTAGGTATTCTTTTGCTTCTCACTGAGTTGTTGAGTGACTGCGCCAAGAATTTCACCATCTATCTAGGCGTCCCTATTGTTCCCTGATAACTGCTAGTCATTCGCCTCCAAAGCATAGAGAACAACAAGATACTTCTTCCAAGTACAGTGTGCTACTTGGAGAAGCATACTTCTTGAGTACCAAATAATGTACTTCCCTCTATTTTATCATCCGGCTGTTACACCTCCATCCATGACCTCCGTGTTGTTTCAGCACCATACCACTGACCCCGCGGACATCTTCCTGGTCCTGAATAAAATGCTTGACTTTTTATGTAGAGTTTCCTCCTGAGTTCCCACCAGACAGCTTCAGTGTTATCTACATGTTTAATGGTATTGCCATCTGAGACAGCAAGGTTTTACAAAACAGTTTCTATTCCATGAAATTTTACCTACAACTTATAGGAAGAGCCAGGATCCTAAGCTGCCATCTAATTAGCAGCAGGTCAAAAAATATGATTTCATGTGCATACTTATTTCTTCAGCTGGTTTCTAATCCCCCTTAATGGAAGCATCTGCTGTGTCACCTTGTATTTCCAGGGCCTGGGTTAGTTCAGGACACAGAGGCAGAGCTCTGATTTCGATATAATGATGATGCCTTCAGTACTAGACAGATCAGAACCTCATTATTTTTAAAACGCTTGCCACAGTGAAAGGGTCATAGGATTACAATTCACGATGTCTAATAGAACCCCTTGTCCTAGATTGTAAAAGGCCTTCTTTTTAATCTCTCTTGGATGTTTAACATTTTGAACAGGATTACATGCAGAATGTTCATGGTAAAGAGATTGACCTTCTGAGAACCACTGTGAAAGTCCCAGGGAAGAGGCCACCCCGAGCCACGTCGGCCTGTGCGCCCATCTCCAGCCCTAAAACCAATGGCCTGTCCAAGGACATGAGCAGTTTACACATCTCACCAAATTCAGGTAAGCTTACAGCCGACACGCCTAAGAAATCAAGTATGGCGGCAGCGATGGAGGGTGCTGGCTGAGGACAGTGTTGAGCTCTTTTGGTTAAGTGGAGACCTTAGATTAAGGTTTAGAAGCCTCATCTCTTCTGTGGATGATCGTTTCCTCTACACCGGTGGGTTCCATGACTGCCAAGAACAAATGGTGGCACTGAGTCACAGCTGCACAAACCAAACCACTAGGTTTTCCCACGGCTGGTAGTTGAAAATAGATTTTTATATATGGTTGAGGATTTAAGGGCCTTCTAAAATACGTGAATTCATTGTTAAAGTATCAAGGATTAGTATCAACTAATTTGTAGTAACTCTGTGTATAAAAGTAGAAAAGCCATGTGGAGCAAGATTTAAAGGAAACCATCACACTTACAGAAAATTTACATTCTCTCAGTTTTATATTGTAGCTATTATGTTATTCTTTGACACAACTTTAGTTGTCTTTATTCTCTGTTGAAGGAGAATTGTTTTTCCTTCAGGATCAGAGAACGTTAGTGTTTTCTCAACGTTAGGTGTGTCTGGGAATTCCTGACCTTGGTGTACAATTGTAAGCCGTTGAAAGTGTCATGGTTCATTTTTGTTGAAGAGTCTTGGCAAATGATTGTCCTCTGACTTTAATGTTCCCTTGGTTGCTTATCAGAGAAGAAGGTGTTAAAAGCTGCTTGAATCTTCCCACTAACAAACTCAAACTCTTTCAACATGTGAAATCCCTTCACAAATTTTAGTTCTATTTTTACAGTAAAAATTTCCTTTCTTGTCTCTAGCCTATGTCGAATCTTCTCAAAATAGATTTCTGTTCTGCAGTCATTTCTAGCATATGTGTCTGCTTCTTAAAGATGCTGCATTTTTCTCTTTCTGAAATGTTATATGCTTTTAAAGAGGGATGATGTTGACCCTGCAGATCTGTGGTGTAAATGACATTGGTTGGTGAAAGCGGGGTAATAAAAAGGAGAGAGAATTTGGGGTCCACCAGCCTGGGTTCTACTGTGTGGTTCTACTGTGTGGCGTTGGGCAGGTAACTCAATGATGCTTTAACAGGACACTGGCTGGTCTTGCCTCGCTTGCCTATGACACAGAGAGGTGATGGCAGGTGAGAGAACATGTGAAAGTGCTGCGAAACTCATAAAGTACGACATAAATGTCAGCTGTTGTTACTAATTAAAATAAAACTGGACTTTCTGCTAACAGACATCAGTTCATTCCAGAAAGGTGATAAGTTTATTTTGCTGGCCTCTTAGGACCTGCTGACCTTTCTTCCTAGGCATACATGGTGTTTTCCTTTTCAGGATGGTGTGCTAATGTTGTGGGATGGGAAGGGAGAAAAGTGCCCAAGAAAAAAATGTGTCTATAGTAAATAAAAAGCTAATGCCTTCAATACTTTATTTATTCAAAAAGAATTTATTGCATACCTCTTCTGTGCCAGGAATTGTGTGTACTGTGAATACGGAGTCCCTGACCTTCAGAACTTATATATGAGGCAGTCACCTTATAACTGGCTAATTTTTCCACTTCCCCTTGTAACCCATCATGTCACATCTGTCCATTTATTTATGCAAGTCGGCGCACATATGGAGTTTCTGATGTGTACTAGACACAGTCCTGAGCTAAGGGAACACAGAAGAATAAGACATAATGCCACCCTCAGGGATCTCACCCTCTGGGAGGTGGAAAGGACACAAGCAGACTGGTAAATGCGGTGCGGTGCGGTGCGGTGCGGTGCGGTGCGGCAGGCCATAGCAGGGCTACGTAAGGGGGCATGAAGGCCCAGTGCTGATGTGGTCGGCTCTACCCCAGGAGGTGGGGGAGGCTTCAGGGCATGGGGGACTCTTGGGCTGGGTGTGAAGAAAGAATGGGAACTCACCAGGCACATAGGATGAGGGGAGAGTCCTGATGATCTGAAGAAGTGCTGGATATGCAAGACTTGGAGTTTGAACTTCTTAATCTGGAGATGTGTGTTCTTTTGGTGCTCAACTGCCACTTGTTGTCCTAAGGAAAGTGGAATGTTTGGTAACAAACAGAAAATTAAAAATGTCATATATGTCATGGGTCTCGGCTCAGGGAGTGAGTTTTCCATGCCCAGCTTCGTTCTCTTTAAGACTCTTGCTATTGGGTGGATGGGAGGGCTCGGAGCATGGTTGAAATCCCTTTTCTCTGGTCACACCCTCACTTTACTGCAGCACGTCCTTTCCTGAGCCAGGTTAATCTCCGTACAGGGAGCCTGGCTGATTTTTTTGGATTGCAAGTAGGGACGTGAAAGTGGGGTATGATGTCCTCGGGAGCACAGTACCACTTCAGGGGAAGAAAGTGCCTCCTGGTCACGGCTGTGCTCAGGGTTGTGGCAACCCTCGTCTCGGCATGCAAGTGACGTCATCGGCAGGTGTCCAGGAAGAGCATCCCTTCCTTCTGTTGTTCATAGAGCGCTCACGTGAAGAATTCCAACAGAGCAAATTCAATTTGAAGCAAACTGATGCTAGTTTTAACTGATGGACTTTTAGCTAAAAATCGGTATAAGTTATTTTAGAGCTTTTTGCTAAAGAATTTAACGTGCTATTCTAGCCTTGTCCTTCATTCTCGACTCATTTGAAGTCTGCTGTTTTATTTTAGAGCTCTGGGTTAACTGCAGACATTTGTTTCTTTTTATGCTTCCTTTTCTCTTTGATTTTTCTTATCTCAATGTTATTGAATTAGATCAATGTTTTGTGCCTTGCTTTCTAGTAACTTTTGCATTCACATAGACCTGAAATATAGTATGTACCAGAATCTTTGTGCATGACACTTGTTATTGTCTTAGAATAAATGTCCTTAAGTGAACTCTCTATAAGATTCTTGATACATATTTCCAAATTAATTTCTAGAAAGGTTTTGTATAAAATACTCTTCCATTCATAAAGTGAGTGCCCATTTCACCCCCATACACTTGTTAGCATTGCTATTAATTATCATTTTTAGACTTTAAGCTAATCTGATAAGCAATAAAAATATCTCGTGTTTTATCTGAATTTCTTCAATTAGTAGTGAGGTTGAACATCTCATGATTACTGGTCATACATATTTCTTATGTTGTAATTGTTTAGATGTATCCTTTGCCCATTTTTGCACTAGATGTTTGTCTTTTTCTTATTGATATGTAAGAACTCTTTATATATCAAGGGTATTAAGACTTTATGATATATTTTGCAGCTATTTCCCCAGTTCATTATTTGCTTTTTAAATTCTGTGGTCTTATTTACATATAGAGGTTTCCCCTGTTGAATATATAATCGAATCATGAGCATTATACTTCTGTGGTTTCTACTTTAGATAGTTAGAAAGCCCGTAATAATCCTGAAATCAAATCACAATTCATATATATATTTTTTTGAGTTTTACAATTTTATTATTGTTTTTCTCTTTTATAAGAAGTATTTGTAAATATTTAACCCCTAACCCACCTTTAATTTGTTTGGGTTGATTATATATGGTAGGAAATCTAATTAAACTTTTTCTTCAAATAGATTACTAACTGTTCTTTCTCTCTTTGTTAAGTTGTTTCCTTTCCCTGTCTATTCTATTTGTCACCTTTATTGTACAACTAACTCATTTTACCAAATAAGCTATGTTTCTGGGCCCGAGAACCTGTTCCATTGACCTGCTGACTCCACTTTGTCTTGTCCTCTGTGGGTTTACCACACTGTCTTAGATTTATGACTCAGTTTATATCTGGTAATATAACACAGCTTAATACTCTTTTATTTTATAGTTTTTTTGGCTATTGCTACCCATTTATTTTTTTCCAATAAACTTCAAAATAACTTGAAACCTTCTCTTTTCCCCTAAAAATAATCCCATTGTGACTCTAATTGGCATTATTATTTTTTTTTTTAACCTATCAATTGTGGAGCAACTGACATCTTTACTATATTGAGTTTCTTATCACAGAACACAATTGTTTCCCAATTTATTCAAACTTAGTATCTATCCCTCAGTAAAGTCTAACATTTTTGTCATTTAGATCCTGTATGTGTCTTCTTAATCCACTCTGTTAGTTTATATTTTTTTGGTGAAATGTGAGACTGATCTTTTTTTTTGAGGGAGGGGATGTTGTCTATTACATCATCTATTGGCAAGAAATAAGAAAGCTCCTAATTCTTGCTTTTTTCATATCCAGCCATCTTACTGAGTTCTTGTTAGTTGGAATACCTAGATGGATGTTTCTGTTGATTTTCTAGTATATGGTCATAATGCCTTCCATATTTCAAATATTGTAATGCCTAACTGTATGTCAGTGTTGACTTTTAGTTTTTACCAACCAATTTAATGATTCAGATACTTCATTGCTTTGCCTCCTGTACCATTCACTTAGCATCGTTATTGAGTCTGCTGTATGCCCAGCCCTGATGAGTGCTTTGGAGATTTGGGGGCAGTACAAGACCCTCCCTCCAGGGACCTTACACTCCAGGGGCGGTGGAGGAGTCAGAAGATAAACAAACACAAATAAGACCATTGAAGTTGGCGGTCAATGCTAAGAAGACAAAGGGGGCAATTGGATGGAAAATTACTCATGGGAGGGGGGCTTATGTTATTTCTAGTATTGGGGAGTCGTTCGCCAGTATTGGAATGTTGACTGCGTTTCACACATTAAAATGCGAGAAAAGTGATGATCTTAATGTCAAGCTTTGCCATGGCCTTGGGGAAGAGGAAGAAAAACACACTGTCAGAGTAGCTGCCTTGCATGCAGACAACTGGGCCGAGGTCTCACTTTTGGGCTCGCACGTTAACCAAAGCAGAAGAGCTGCAGTGAAAATGGGGCAGCTCCAAACTCCATCAGGTGGTTGTGGAGTGCAGGCATAGCAGCCACAGGGCGCTGAGGGTCTCATTCAAGAAGAGCTGGCCAGTGGCGTCCTTGCCACCGACACCACTGGGAGAGAAAGCAAGCAACGTGCCTGGGGAAGGCAGAGCTCCTGATGTGGATGCTGAGGCTTGAAGGGAAGGAGGCAGATTGGGAAGCCCTGACCGTAAGGGACATAAAGTGCACCAGCCTGCTCACAAACCCCTGCACCGTTGGTCTAAAGTGAACCCACCAATCAGTATGTGCCACACACTTGCTCAAAGGCTGAGGAGAAAACCCGTCCTCTGCCTGATCAACCCACATGCTCTTATTCATAAATACGAATGCACAACCAAGACGTCTGTGGAAACCAATAGTAAAAATGTGGAGGACCAAGACAGACAAAAGGACAACTGATTCTAGAAGAAGGACAGTGATAACTTGGGGAAAGGGAATTTAAGAGGAAATTATGACTACTATTATCAGGAAGACGTAAGAGGTTAGGTGTTATATCCATAAAATGAAACCAATCAAAAATTCTCTGAAAAATCTGGGGATCAAGAGTTCTTGGAAATTAAAGAAAAAAGGTTGCAAAAATAAAAAGTTCAATGAATAGATTAAATACTGTAAAGAACATGGCTAAAGACACTGTTGGTGATCAAAGATATAATAGAAGAAAATATGCCAGAGGGGACACTGGACATGCCACTGTCTTCCCATTTGAAGAGTCAAGTACCAAGTTGGATGGGAGAGGAAACTCTATAAACATAAATAAAATCCTAAAAAGCATCCCAGATAGGAGAAGTGCGAGGTTACCTACTGAGGGAGGGAACTCTGATGGACTGTGGACTTCTCAAGAGCAACACCACATGCTAAAAGACAGTGGAAGAATTTCCTCCTAAGGACAAATAATTTTTTTTTTTTGAGGAACATTAGCCCTGAGCTAACATCTGCTGCCAATCCTCCTCTTTTTGCTGAGGAAGACTGGCCCTGAGCTAACATCCATGCCCATCTTCCTCTACTTTATATGTGGGACGCCTACCACAGCATGGCTTTTGCCAAGTGGTGCCACGTCTGCACCTGGGATCCGAACCAGCGAACCCTGGGCCACTGAGAAGTGGAACGTGCGAACTTAACTGCTGCACCACCGGGCTGGCCGCAGGACAAATAATTTTGAACCTAGAAGCCTATGCAGAGCCCAACTATTATCAATCAAATGTGAAGGTAGAAAACAAGACATTTTGATATGACATTCAGGGATATAGAACATTTCCCTCTCAATAGCTTTTTGAAAAAATTACTTAGGCATCTACTCCAGCAAAAAAAAAAAAAAAAAAAAGAAAAAGAAAAAGAAAAATCCAAGTTATTTATTTTGTCAGGCCTGGTTAGATTCCCTCTTCTGCATCATATCTCCCCCTGCCTCCAAGGTCACTCACTCAGGATGCCCATGGCAAGTATCTGCCATATCTATGCCTTTGGCATGGAACCTGCCTTGCCATTCTAATGAAACCCATCAGAGGCCACATTTCAGAGAAGCTACCCAACTGTATCTTCAGGTATACTTCCACAGAATGGCAGTCAAATGTCCAAAAGCACTTTCTGACATTAGTTTGGGGCCAGGCTGGTTTGGTAGAATTGGATGCACATATGACAGAATGCAGAGTTGTAGAGTTATTTGGACGTTTAAGTAGAGAACAGGAAAACATAATGGCCAACAGCAGGGGCTTTGAAGTCAGAAATACTCAACTGAATCCCCGTCCGCCATGTTAGGACCTTGTGAGGGTCTGTCTCTAAACCTCAGCTTCCTCTTCTTTAAAATGGGAAAATGGTACCTCCCTCCATCCTTGTGAGGATAACACAGTAGTTGCCTTTCCAAAGCTCAACCCAGGGTGACTTTTCAGAATTGTACCAGGAATCCATCCTAATAGCTGTGCTTGTCACTAGTGAAGAAAAGGAGGGAAGAGGGGAGAGAAATTGTCTTCAAATTAATTTTTAAATGCCATGGCGTGTTTGTTTATATAGCCTTTGAGTAGACATGATGGGTGAGATTTGACATACCCGTGCCCCCCCACACAAGCAGCATTGCCCCTGTGATGCAGCGACCCGGGCGGGCAGGAGATGTGCTCTTCCGGATGTCCCTGGATCTCCCTGGGGTGCCCTGCTCCAGTTCTGTGTGCCCCATCCTCTCTTGATCCCCGTGTTCTCATAATTCCTGATTGCGACATTTTGTTCCGAGATGACACACGTCTTCTTGTCCCTCACGTGTGTCTTTGTTGGGTATTTGCAACTGTGGCTATGTTTTTATGCTAACAGATTGATTCGTGGACCTTTGTCCTGGGAAACCTTTTCCCCCACTTCTCCCCCCCTTCCCCTACCCCAGGCCCCCAGTGGTTTCAACATATTAAAGCCGTCGGGAGGGCGGAGGCCGATTTTCCAGGGATGGGGGCGGGGATCTCGATGTGTTTGGAGTATTGAACTGCCGTTGACATCTGAAGTCTCAACCATGCTGTTTTCCTCCACACTTCAGTAATCAGGACATCCAGCAAACCCATAAAAAACCAAACTAATAGCATGAATATTCAGTGACCTAGAATACTAATTATTGTCATGAATATTAATGCGATCGGACTTGCTTTTTCCTCTCCTCTTTCTCTCCCGTCCTCTTTCTCCCTCTCTCCCTCTCTCTTTTTTTCCACTTAGCCGGCTCTAAAGATGGGTCATAATGAGAGCATTTAAGAGGGAGCGCGCTCTCCTCCGTGACAGGGGCTGGGGTAATAAGGAGAGCTTGATTAACGCGGTGCACTTGGGGGAGAGATGAGAGGCTTCACGTGGGCCTGTTCGGGGGAGGCAATGAGACACCGGCAGCTCTGTTGCTGCTCCCGGAGATTAATGAGGCCTAAGAGTGCATTAGGAACAGTGACAAAGGTTTGATCTAATGGGCTCAGTCATTTTTCCTTTGAGTGACAGACGCACAGAAGTAATTGGCTGTGCAGAATGGGAGCTCATTGGCGGTACTTAAGGATACATTATCCCTGTTGTGTGGCCCGCAGAGGCTGTTTATCAAAACTGCTCACACTGCAGACGCCGAGTCGCTAAGCTGCTGTTACAGTGGTAATAGCTATTAAAAAAAAAAAAAACAACGCAACATCAAAACTAGATCCGTTGTCTCATGGAAACAAAGTTTTTCTTTGTTTAGTTTCAAATGGTCTAGAAAACATTTTAGTAACTCTGGAGTCTGTTCTGGGTACTGAATGAGCTGTGCCCTCGCGCCTGCGTCCCCTCCCGGTTTGTCGAGTGGCACGCTGCTCATTAGAACCTCAGTCTCGCTTCTCACCCTGTTTCTGCCTTGGGCACCTGCTCGTATCCCACCCTTTGGACTTTGTTTATGACATTAATCCTCGGATACATAAATTGGGTGCTTTTGCTAAACCCCTTTCTAGCAACTTGGTAGAACACTCGCAAACGAAAGCCTTATTGGCTTAACATTATTTTGCTAAAAATTAATCAAAAGATCAGTATCATGGGATATTTGCTTCCATAAACCAGGTTTTATTGGAGTAGGTTTTGATGACTATTTAATAATTCATTATTTTTAGGGGAAGAAATAAACATTTTGTGGGGTTTCTCTTAGACTAAAATTTCAGGAAGTCAGCTACATTGGAAATTAAAAGACACTGAAGTTATTATTTTTTTCTCTAAAAGAGTTGCAGCATCTTCAGCTTTTATGAGAAATGCATCCTTATTGTTAGCTGTTTCTGTGTTTATACATTTCTCCCACTGAGGTTTAGGCAAATTTCTGTTATTGTTTCCATCATTAAATTGTTAACTCTTTGAGACATAGACCATTATTTCTCCTTCTTTGTTATCCTCTCCTAGTTTCCTGACCTAGCAATTATTTTTTCATTAAGTGGACATTACTGAGCATTGCCCATCATGTGAAATGTAAGTGATCAATATTGGCAATAAGTATTGTTTGGTTTCTTTCTGATAATAGTTCTTCCATTGTTGTATTCTCTGGTCAGCATGGTGGGGTCCAGTTCAAAAGTAAATCAGAATCATTTCTTCCAGTTTAAGGAAACCTTCTTCAATTATTTGAACTCCAAATGGAGCATTCTTTTTTGTAAGAACTGACAAAAGCATCTTGATCTTTGATGATTTCCATTAAAAACGTAAGAAGGATGTTAGAGATACTGAGCTATACATTTCCATGGGAACAGATATCTCTATAAATAAATAAAAAATTGGTTTAGAAACGCTTTTTTCCCCTCTCAAAAATATGTGTGTTTGGTGAAGAATAGTGTTTCAGCTGTTGACATGATGCTTTCAAGACCAAAATGGCCAGCATGGGAAGAGTATGGAAAGGGGAGGGCGCTGAGGCCATCTCTGCGGATCGTCCCAGCAGCCTTCTGGGAGGCAGCTGACCAAGGTGCTGGAACCCGGGCCTCGGGAAAGAGCCTTTCTGTGCTGGGGTCAAGTCTGTAATTGGCCTGCATGCTACATTCTTGTTCCCACGTTGACAGAGGAGGATTTTTCAAAGCGGTTGTGAGAGTTTGCCCTCTCCAAAACTTGTGGCCCAGTGTTTTTTAGTTACCACTCCACAGGGAACGTCCGTCTTTCTAGGATATTTCTAGTGAGTGGTAAAATCCGAAAGCATCCTGAGCCGCTAACAGGCAGCCCACCTTCACGTCGTCAGAGCCCTGAACCTGGGTGTGCTCTCACTCCTATGGGATTTCTCTACTCAGTTCTAAGAGATGATTTTATAAGCACTGGAAGAGAGAGAAAGAAGTCAGAGTAGGACTTCTGAGCCTGGAGCTGCGTGACCACCTTGGCTTCCTCCGTGAAACCTCCCTCAGAACAGTGCTGTCAAATCAACATGAATTTTGTGCAAAATACACCTATTGCATTTGTCATATAAAAGAGAAAGAATATTTTTAAATGGAACTATTAGGGCAAAAGCAGAAAGTGAACACTTGAATTAAGTTGTCAGGGGTATAATACCAAATAAGAAACTAGAGGATAAGATACGGACACCTTAGAATTTATGTTTTATAAAACATTATTACTTGAGTGCTATAATCGTATTTTCTTTCTTAAAGGAAAATCCTTAGTTTGATTCTCCTTTTGGGTAATATTGCCATACCTTCATTATCGCCACATTACATATAAACTTGTTCGTATAATTCATACTAAGAAATGGAGTGTCGCTAAGTAAGCATTGTGCAAATGAGCATAAGTAAGCGTTATGATGGCACTTGCCATAAACACCTCAGAATCTGTCATAGCAAGTGTTCCTTAAGCTGATAAAAATGGGCAAGAGGAGAAGTGCAGTGATGGATATTGTGCTGTAGCTGGAAAAAGCAGACTTTGTCTTTGGAATAAATATTTAAACTTATTTATAAATGTAATCACTAAAATGAGAACTTACCATCTGATGTTCTTAATATTTTCATCTTTACTGGTACCCAATACCAGATTATAGCCATCCCCAAGGTGGAGCAGTAACCCAGCGATGGGATGTGAGTGGGGTCTCTGGTTCTCTAGCTTGCCTTTCCCCATCTCGGGTTATGTCACTCATCCACTGTTTGCATCATGTCCTAAGCACATGATTTCTTTTCTTCCTCTCTTTCCTTTTATAAACTCTGACAACTTTAGCATAACTGATTGTCATCCTTTTGGAGTTTTGGAAGACTGAGAGTGGTAAGTGTGTCATTGAGCTGTCCCGGTGCTGAGCACTGCACTGGTCCAGGTAGTAGGTGTTCAAGAGAAATACCATCGAGTGAATGAGTGTTTGGGCTCATGCCAAGTCACGTTGACTATAACACCAAACCATAGACACGTGGCAAACAACATGAACAGTCTACACACAAAGAGACACCATCACGAGAGAAACACAAGGAAAATATTCAGACCTTTTAGATTTTAAAGACCAAATTAGCAATAGTACCATTTTAAGCTTTTGCTAGATGATAAACTATAGAGAAAAGGAAAACCCAGTCTTGGTGAGATTTATAACAATATCTGCAGAGGCTTTCCAGTCAACAAAGTGTTTTATGTAATTTGATCCTTTTATCAACCACATGGGGCATATTATTATCATCGTTATTGTCACCATTTTATTATTATTATTATTATTATTATATCCATTTTACAAATTATGGACTGATTATTTTCAAGATGCCCAGGTTCTATCTTATTTTAGCCCACTGGTCATTAAGAAAATTAATTAACAACATATAGCATGAATCAGAGAGGTGTTAATGCTGTTTTACCCACTGATAACTCTTCTGGGATTCTATGCTATGGAAAAATCTCAAAGTAGAAGATGTCCTTTGCAGTATTGTTTATAATAATGAGAAATTGGAAACAGCCAAAACTATCCAGAAGTTGAAAAACAATAGTATAAATTATCTACATTAAATCAGTAAGATGTTATACATATCTAAAATTATTACAAAGATAATAGAATAATATGGGGAAATGGAAGGAAGTCATATTAAAGAAGTAGAATATAAAGTTGCATCTTTCCTGTGGTCACACCAATATTGGGTAGGCTTCTAATTTACATTTTTTACATATCTGTATAATTTTGCAATATAAGTTTTAAGAAATTGGTACAACAAACAGACTCTCATTTTTTTTCCCCCTTGGCATCACATTTAGAGTAGGGAGAAAGAATAAAATGAGCTATTTCCACATTTTAGAAAATAAACGTGAACTGTCCAGTTCCAGGATTTCTAATTCTGAGGCTGGCCACAAGGTTATAAGTCGTAGTCATTACATCTGCCATCACCATTGAGTGTGGACTCATACATTCTTTTTTCTCTGATAAGCATACTGCAGAAAATAGATGACAAAAAAACTACACAGCAGTCAGGGAGAAACACAAGAGTGCCATCTCAGTAGTAGATGTGTTGAATTGCAGTCCTTTGCAAAGCAAATACCACAGAAGGCAGAGTCCTGGATGCACCTTTAAGAAAAGATACTGAATGTGTCCTTGGGAAAAAAAAAAAAACCTCTTAGCCTGCAATCCTGGTTGCCAAAAGGAAGGCAGATTTCCAATGCAAATAGTGACGCAAATGGGCCCTGCTCACAGCCCTTAAATCATTGGTATCTCACTTTTTATGGTAGTGTTGTGAATTATATCCTTTTTGGGTTTATAATTAGAGGACGGAACAGATGGCGGAGGCCTCATTGGAGGTGATGTGGCCACTGGAATAGGCTTCACTGTCCAGTCCTGATTCCAGCGAACTCATCTCCTCACCCGTGCTCACAGCAGGGCGTGGTGCCACTCTGGGTTTGCGAGGAAAGCTCGCGCTCTGAGCTTTTATAACATTGGAAGCTACATAGGAATGAAAGGGGGTGTTTCTAAGAGTGAGGCGTCTGAGGGGAAGAGTGAGTTCTTATCCATCATATCCTGTAATTGTGAATTTTTTAATTATAAAATTGCACACTGGAAATGCATGAATGCTTTACACAGGTGCTGATAGAATGCTCTGGGTGTCTCTCCCCCACTCTCTCGGGGCACATAGAGCTTCAGCGTCACCTCTTGCCAAGAGATGCTGCTCTTCAGCCTATTGAACCCATAAGTCCAATGCCTGGTACTTTTTTCCTAGTTAAAGCCTTTGGTAAGATCAAGTCCTGTTTGTGAAGATGGACCAAAATCACAACATGCAGTGGGCAAAATTTTGTATTTTCAAAGAAGCTGTTGATGAATCTCTTTGAAGGCCATGAAAAGCCTTATCTCAGAGTATATTTTTAAAAATCCGAATGCGCTATTTTTAATGTAATAAGCCTATAGCTTAAAAGAGGAGTTCTGTCTTTGATGTCATTTGGTGGATGAAAACATCCTTGTTCAATAGAAAGCCAGCATCTTTTTCATGCTCGTTTGAGAACAGTTCAGGCAACATACTGATATTCATTCAGATATAAATGCCATAGTCACTTTGAAATGCAAATTGTTTAAAGAAAAATAGCATATGGTGGAGGTAAGTACCTTTTCAAATCAACTCTTACACTTTAGGGATGTAAGTAAAGCTAAAATTATTCTTGGGCAAGAATCTGGCGCCTTTGACACATGGAAGCTTGCTCTAATCAGGGCGGCGCGGTAAGCACACACATATCCATATCAAGGAGATGGCGCTGGGGGGCCGTGGATTAGCATGGTAATGCAGCCGCCCCCTGCTAGTCGGGCCAGTAGCCAGCTGATCAGTAGATGGGGTATTGGAGGAAACACTCTTTCTGAGTTCAGAATTGGCCAGGAAGTCAACCCTGTATTTCATGGTAATGCAGATAAATATTTGGGGAAAAAATACTGAGACAATACCAAATAGGTCTTTTTGGCATCCCCTTCCTATGGACGCCAGCATCCCATCTTTGTAGGGCTGGCCACTCTTTGGGAGTTAATGCTGGTGAAACTGTCTTCTGCCCAACCTGACTCTATCGCTCGTATTTCCTGACCTGACGTGCATTCACAAACCATTCAAATGACCTTTTTAAGCTTTTTTTGTTGGGGGGGGGAAGTAAATTTTAGTGGTATAACATATACCCAGAAACTGCAAAATCCTAAGTCATAGCTAAGGGTACAGGTGACCAGCATCAGATCAAGAAGCAGCAGGTGGCCACCACCCCAGGAAGCCCCCGTGGGTAACTTCCTGTCCCTGTCACATGTCCCCTCCACAGACACACGAGGGCATTCGCCATCTGACTTCTCACTCCAATGATCCGTTTCTCCTGTTGATTTTGAACTGTTGGGTGGGCTCATAACGGCTGGCACTCTTCACTTCGTCTTCTTTTACTCCATGCGCTGTAACGTGCATGCTGTTGTGGCCCTATCAGTAGTCCATTCTTCTGATTGGTGTGTAATATTCCATCGTGTGGATACACCATGGGGTACCCACGGTAGGTGGACATTTCAGCCATTTCCTGTTTGGGGCTGTTCTGAATCATGCTGCTGCCATGAACCAAAAAAACATCTTTTACATGTTTCCTGGTGGACAAGTTTATGCACATCTGTATGTTTTTAATCTGGAGGGACGTGAAAGAGGAATCTTGAGTGAGAGAAATGTGGTGGGCTGTTCTGTGAAAGCTTCAGGTGAGGTGAGCCAGTTAGAAGAGCAGTTTGGGTTGTCCTGGCTTGGGGTAACATCTCCTTTTTCCATACCGCTCTTCATAGAGATGAGTCCATTCCCAAAGTCTGAAATAAATCTACAGTGTTCCATGAAGTCTTTCCTGAACCTGGGAGCTGGTGTCAGCTCCCGGCCTCTGCTACCTTCTTACGGCTGTTGTGTTCCTCACCTTGCATTTTGGCCACACGTGGACTTGTCTGATAACCTTCTACTGGACTGTGCAGCTTCCCTAAGGCTATGGACTCTGTTTCCTTCATTGTGCCCAGCCTGGTGGGGCTTCAGTGTAATGATACAGGGAAATCCAGGAGGTCAGACTTAGGTGGCAAATATTGGCAGGGTCCCTTTTTACCCTCCTTGCAAGTTAACAAGCTAACCTGCCAGTTTCCTGGATGACGAGACTCCTGGGTCAGGACAAATGACAGTTTAGTACTCCCAGCTAGAGCAGTGCCAGAGAATCAGCATTGTCATCTGCTAGTTCCTCCAAGGGCCAAGTGACACCAGCACACACCGTGGGTTGCATTGCAGGAGAGGAACCTGGAGTGAAGGTGAGCCCAGTCCTTTATAATGGGACACAAGCATACCTGCCCAACCTTTGCCATCGAAGGCGACATTGTCATCCTGGACAGCAGACAGATCTGCCCTCCTCTCGAGGAAGACCTTACCTCTGTCACTATACAGACATCCCTGAAATGATGATCAGAACAAAACAGTGCCAGCACCTGTGCCACAAGATGTGAAGAACACAGACCATGGAGCAGTCTACGAGAAGCCGGGTGGGGGATATTTGGGTAGGTCATTGGGAGGATGGAAGATGGGATAAGGAGAAGGAAGGGAAGGAAAGAATGGAAAGTACCCCCCTCCAGCCCTCCAGGAGGTCCCAGCCCTGATGCTCACCCCTGGGGGAAGCAGGTGTCCCCTTGGCTTGCTTTTAAGGCCTCCAGTCTGTTGACCCTGGCTTAGAGCTTGGTGAGTTAGAACTGACTGTTAGACCTATCTCCTGCGCTCCAGGAAAGAGGGCCTTCCAGCCTGGCTTCAGAACCTCCTCTCTCCAGGGAAAGACAGACATGCCTGCAAAGAAAGTGATTTCCAGCCACGTGCTAAGATGCCTCCCCCTCTAATAGACCCCAGCTCATATCTCATTTCCCAGATACACTAATGAAATTCTGTAGCAAAACAGATCTGTGTTTAGGTGGTCAATGGCTAGGGAAGGAAACAGGAGTCTTTCTCCTGGGCATTGCCAGGGCCGTGGGTTGGAGCAAGGCTTCTTCAGACCACGTGCACCTGCTCCATCGGCTCAGGGCACACTCGCACCTTTCAGTCCTGTTGGTGTTTTTGTCTGTGACTCAGTCCTGACTGTCTCGTGCTTGTGATTCTAATGGCCGAGTAGCAAGAGCTTGGGTCTTTGCTTAAATGCACTCTCTTAGCTAATAGCGTATAGGCCTAAGAATTTGACATAACTGATCAATATAGCAGTCCCAGAGCTAGGTGCTTTGATTGGTTGTTGACGGTCATTTGTGTTTTAGATCCCCAGCCACTCCACCCGACCGAGGGAGAGGAGGCCTCTGTCCGGCACGGCGCCTTGGAGCCGAGTGAGGCCCAGCCTCATCGTCCGGCCCCACTTCGGGCTGACCCTGACGACATTTAAACAGCCTTTAGGAGGCTCTGCTCCGTTCTCAGGTGGTCTTGATCTTAAGATCCTTAGCTCTCAGGAAATCGGATTGGTCATTGGCTTCCCTCACAAACGATAACTTTAGATCCTCAGCCTTAATGAATAACTTGCTAACATGAAATGAATTACCATTCAATGAAAGATGGGGCCCCAGAGGACTTTGAGAGAAAACCAAGTGATTTTAAACGTAGCGTCTCCCTTATCTGCTTAGACGGTCTTTTCAAAAGCTGTGAACACATGTAGGACCGGGGTCACCATGTGGTCGCATGTCGGGCAGATATTGCTAGATGTGTACGTATGAAAAACCAGAAGCAAGGACACTATTACTTAACCAGTTAGCAATATTCATTCAGGAACAGAAATGAAATTATCATTAGCCTTTGTGGGGGGGGGTATAAAACTAAACATC
Source organism: Equus asinus (assembly GCF_041296235.1). Taxonomy (NCBI): domain Eukaryota; kingdom Metazoa; phylum Chordata; class Mammalia; order Perissodactyla; family Equidae; genus Equus; species Equus asinus. The sequence continues at coordinate 5,756,390 of NC_091808.1, read as the reverse complement.
AGAGATGATGACATAAAGTAGTATAATTAGATTTTAAATCTGTATAGTTATTAAAAATATTCACGGAACATTTGGGGGTAGTTTGCTGCTTTGACTGAAGGATTTACTCAGAGTAAGTAAGAAATGCCTCACAGTGTGACGACTGGCCCAGGACCGCTCACGTGGGGCGAGATGCTGCAGGGGCCACGTTAGGCCAGCAAGGCTGCCTCCACCGTATCGTGACCGAGTCTGAGGACCACTGGCTTGCCTCCGAGTTAAGAAATGTGTCTTTATGCATTTCCATTTAAGACAAGTACCTCTTTGTGAATCTCCAAACTATGTATTTAGGGCAGAAACAATATTTCTTACCCTCCCTAATTTTTTTGTTTGTTTTCAGTTCAACAAATATATTTCTGTGCCACCACAGAAAACCCTTTTGTCTCCTTACATCACAGTTAGTTGGTCTTTTATCATTTGATTTTCGAAAAAAACTTAAGTGAAATCAAAAAAGTGAATGAGTATATATAAAAAAGAGATTTACTCTTCCTGAGAGAAAATGTTTCACTTCTGAAATGAGAATCCTCGTTTGCGTATTTTTAGAAGATTTTGTAAGTCACAGTCACCAAAGATCAGGAACCAGGAACGAGGCAGGCAGGTAACTGAGCGAGGTGGGGTGGGAGTGGGCCAGGAGCGTGCCCTGGATCTGCGGCGTGCATTCAGATAATACGGATTCAGAGATACAGTCAACTGATTGTCCGCCAGCACAAACACGGGCCTGTGGCTGCCACGTATTCTCATTTCTCAAGCTGTGCCAGAAAGCATGGGTTTTTAGATGAAATCTCCCAAATTAATTCCACGTTCAAAAAGAAATCATTGTCCACCAAGCAAAAATGCGTCTTATGAGCTCAGCCCAGACTCCAGGCCACAAGTCTGTGGATCTGTTTTAAAGCTTTGCTTTTATAACCGTGTGTCCATATACACATTCGTTGGGCCAAAATTCATCATCATCGTTCATCAACAGTTAGGAGTCAGGTGCGGTTGGGATGACCCACCTGGGGGGACAGTGCAGGCACCACGGGTGGCAGATGTGGCACCGGGACCACCATGGGCCCAAAGGGGCAGGGAAGAGAGAGGGGGTTACCCCAACCCACAAGCTGGAGGGCTCGAAAGTTCAGCTTTCTAAAGGATTCCATTGAGCTGTTTTGGGTCTTGTGCAGATTCTGCAGTCGGACAGCAGGAGCACACCATCTTGCCAGAAGGTTCTTCCCCCCTCGAGGTCCCTGTGTCCATTGGTTCCCTGTGGACCCCCTCAGGAGCCAAACCCCAGAGCCGCTGCACCAGCCACTTCATGTATCGGACTTGTGCTTAAAATTTCATTTGACGAACAGCTACAAGTTTGAAAACCAGCGGACCAGCCACAGGCGTGTGACCAGCACCGTCGCCTAGTTTTACGTTAGTGTCCGTTTTAAGGCATCTTCTCTTTCCCTTTTCTATAGTGGATGTTTGGCTTTGAAATGAAGAAGCTGTCAACCTATGATTAGTTCTTTGTCGGATATCTCCATTTGAACATTTCCTGTGTTCCTTGTCCACGGTTCAGATTGACTCACTGTCCTGTGTGCACGTGGATGCTTATTGCTGGAGTGTGGCCTCGAGTGGTCAGTGACAGACACACCAAGAGAATTCTCTCTGCCTTTTAAAGGAAGTACATCGGGAGACTGTTAGGCTGGTCATCCTTAGGGAGTCACACTCCAGAGGGAAGGGACAGGGAAACCGGCGGTGGGGACTTGAGTGTCATGCTGGCATCCTCAGCCCAAAGGCAGACAGACAGGCAGCAAATTTATTTTTGATTTTTCAGGTGTGTGGGCTTTGTGTGCCTAAAGCTGGTATAAAATGAGGTTTTGTGGACAGATTCTGCGCTTGATAATGACTCATCAGGGGCACGAATGGGCCCCCGGGGGGAGGAAAGAATCATCTCCTTGACATTTGCACCAAATGGCAGGTGTCCCTCGGGCAGTACGGGCTCAGGGGGCCTGGTTCAGCAGTGGGGTCAGCTTGCACGTATCTTCTCGTTGTTCTTTTCTCGCATCCTCTTTCCATCTTTACCTCTCACCCACCAGAAAAATGTTCGCAGTGTCCTATCTGCTAGGAATTCACACCATGAAAACCAGAAATGGGCCTGGGGGCCCCAGGATGGGTTGTGGGGAGGAACCTCATTCTGAATGGTGGTCTGGGTGCTGGCCTGTGGGATCAGGGTCCCCACAGGGAAGAGAAGGCCCCGGCCCACACCCTTCAGTTCAGAAGGGTTTCTTTCCAAAGGGACAGAGCTGTGGACAGAGACAAGCCCAGGAGGACAGTGCAGGCACTGGGGCTGGCAGACGGGGCGCTGGGATGACCATGGGCCCAAAGGGGCAAGGAGAGAGAGGGGGTTACCCCAGCAAGCCCCCAGCAGAGGGACAGCCAGCCCAAGGCTACCACGCAGGGAGGGAGCCCAGGAGTAAACGCCCCCATTTCACACTCCTCCCTTGTACTGGCTCCCGCTGGTTGAGCCCGGTGGGGAGCCAGGGGTACTGGCGCTGACGGACGCAGCCCAAGTGGACGCCCTCCTGAGCGGGGAGCAGGGCAGGGGAAGCGTGTGGCAGGAAGGCAACGGGCAGGTGCAGGTGTGGGCGCAGGCTGCAGGACGAGACCCATGGTTTGCTGCCCAGTGGGAGCGCCAGCTCCTCGGGGGGCATGTGGCATATGGAGAATACCCGGAGGAGCGTGTGGTGTGTCCCTTAGTGCCACCTCGCTGCCCCTGGGCTGCCCCTCTGTATCTATGATGCACATGCCTGGTCCTCCTCCCTAGGCTGGCATGAGGGTCTGCCCCGGAGTGGACGTGGGAACACTAGCTGCTGCTGTCACACGATGTGGGCATTTCCAGGGTTTGGGGGCATGCCCAAGTGTTAAACTCAGAACATCAGAGCTGGGAGGGAGACAAGGTAACTGGCTTGAGACTCTGCAGTAGACACAGGAGCCAAGACCCGGGCCCCCGACCTGCAGTCCTGTGCGTGTCCTGGAGCACCTTTGATAGCAGCAGCCCGTGGTGCTGGCGAGCTTTCGTGGTAGTTATTTTCTGGTTTAAGTATTTGTCTTGTAATCAGTCTGAGCTCTCCACCAGGTCCACTCAAACTTTCCTGTGTGCACAGGTCACCCCAGGATCTTATTAAAAAGCAGGTGCCAGGGTGAGCCTGGGAATCTGCATTTCTCAGTGCTCCCAGGCGATGCTGCTTCTGTGAGTGTGAGAAGTACACTTAGAAAGATCTGTGGGCTTCCCATTCTTCCCTTCCTGGCTGTTAGCTGTTCCTTATGGCTTTTTTCTGGAATCGGGTAGACTTGCCTAGGAATAGCTTCCCTTACGACATTCAAGATGTACCCAGTTCCCACTACAGCATAAAATCAGCATCATTTTGGGGGCTGGCCCAGTAGCACAGCTGGTAAGTTCACATGTTCCACTTCGGCTGCCCAGGGTTTGCTGATTCAGATCCCGGGTGTGGACCTACACACCGCTTGGCAAGGCATGCTGTGGCAAGCATCCCACATATAAAGTAGAGGAAGATGAGCATGGATGTTAGCTCAGGGCCAATCTTCCTCAGCAAAAAAAAAGAGGAGGATTGGCGGTGGATGTTAGCTCAGGGCCAATCTTCCTCAAAAAAAGAAAAATCAGCATCGTTTTTTAAGGCAGAAGTGTATTTTTAAAAGTAAAGTCCTTCATCTTCATTCATCGCTTGTTTGTGTCTTACTGGCAACCGTTTCCGTAGGTGATTGCGTAGCTTTCCCGGGCTCCATGGAATTATAGTGGGGTCCATGTTCATAGGGGAGCCCTGGTTCCCACCTCTGGCTGCTCCCAGAGTCACCGGAGTGCTTTAGGAAATGTGTCTTCTCCCGAGCCCCACCCCAGACCTTCTGAACCAATAACTGGAATACTTTGAAACCTCTATTTTTAAAAAGCTCCACGGGTAATTCCCATAATTGGCCAGATTTAGGAACTACTAATATGGTCTATGTCTTTAAAATCTTCTCCTATGAAAACCTTCTATTAAAACAATTTAGGACTTAATTGGTTCTAAACAAAAACAATCAGAGGAAAGTTAAAAAAAGAAAAAAGAAACCTAATACCTTTGAAGATCCGTATATAAAACTAACAAACTCATCCATGAGCCACAAGGTATGATTGGCTGAGCTTTAGAGAAAGGCACTTAATTATGTTTTTGAGTCTAAAATTGGTGTGACCAGATAATAATTCATTTTGATGTTGAGGCAACTGATTCAAATCATTAAGTATACAATGGAATCATTTTTCATCACAGTCCCTGTGCGCCATGAAGTTGCTAAGGTTATTTTTCCTCTGCTTGGTCTTTTCAAGGTTAAGAGTAAAGTTACCTGGTTTGAGAGTCTGCATTTCCACCAATGTGGCATCTGGGAACTTTGATTTGTGTTGATCATAAAGTATAGCTTCCCCGTGAAAATAATCCTCTGGCACCAGACAGGGGACTCCCAACTGGTGATCATTTTCACATCCCTTGATGGGCTGACCCAGCAGCGCTCCCATAGGGTCCATCTCGCTGGCCTGCCAGGAATGTTGCTTTTCCCAAAAGTGCGTGTTTTGTCTTCGCCTCTGCTCCATCTGGAGGTGGTGGTGGTGTCGCGTGTCTCTGTTTAGAATTGCTTTATGCGCACTCATTTGAAGGTTCCTTCAGTGTTTTATCAAGCTCCCTAAGATTGGTGCCCGCCTTTTTCCGTCTTGCGTATTATTTTGTACGATGCTTCCATTTTCCATGCAGGCGGGACGATGGCTGCTCCCGGTGCTAAGGTCCACTGTGCGCAGGCGCGTCGACCCCTTAGACTAACTCGTGAAGGCTTCGGGGTCTGCAGTCCGCGGTGGTGTTCACCTGACTTGTTTATTCCTAGGGAATGTCACTAGTGCGTCTGGGTCTCAGATGGCAAGCGGCGTCAGCCTGGTCTCCTTCAACAGCCGGCCGGACGGCATGCAGCAACGCTCCTATTCTGTCTCCAGTGCCGACCAGTGGAGTGAGGCTACGGTCATTGCAAACTCGGCCATCAGCAGTGGTAAGAGAGGGCGCGGCCCCACGGACCCGCGGCCACCTCACGGTCCTCGGCTGTAAGCCAGGGGCTGGACGCGACGCCCCCAGTCTCTGTGCTCTGCTCTGAGAATGGCGCAGCCGTGTCAACGATGCGCGCCTCGCCTTGCATCCGTGGAGTGTTTTGTCCTTCTTAGACTGTCTCGCCCACGCCATCTCATTGGTTCCTCTTGGTTCAGGAAGGAGATGATGTTCATCCCCGCTTGACAGATTTGGAAACTGAGGCTGCAGACAGGGCAAGTGGCCTACCGGGGTCACGTGATAGGGAGGCAGCAGAGCTGAGAAATAAGAGCAGATATGTGCCCCTGGTTACACTTCCTTGCACGATGTGGCCTACGCTTCCACCGTTAGTGCGCATCTTATGTCGTTAGGGTTTGGGATTTTTTTTTTTAAATCAAAGGAAAACATAATTCATCCTTCTTAGCAGTTTTCCAAGATTCCTGGCATATCCTCTAATTTGTGGGGAGTCTCCACCCCACTTTTTTTCTCGTGTGGGCAGCTTCTTGGGAAAGAAATGTGCCCACTGGAAACTGTCTTGACGTGTGTGTGAAACCATGAATTATGCAACGTCGGGGCTGTGCTGGCTTGCCGAAACGTGTTTTGCCTGTGGCATTTTGTCTATGGCCTGTTCACCGGTATTTAAAGGAATTCCCACTGTTGTATGTCATCCATCAGCCAGGATTTTAGAGTAATTTTAGCATAATTTGTTCTAATTAAAAGATTCAGCATCAGGTCTTCCCTGTAGACCCACCAGCTGCCACGGCAGGGCGTTGGCTTGGGGCAAACAGCATCCTTATTTCTAGTTACTCCACACTCCTCCCGTGGACACTGCCCAGCAGAGGCCTTAAAGAAAGACATCTCCAAACCAAGTGAGGAGGGAAGCTGAGTCCGTAAAGGCAGCTCCAGAGGATGCCCTAGCTACGCAGGTCTGGGAAAGCTTGTGGCTCGGAGCGCCATAGAACATCGCCCAGGTGCCCAGCATGCTCCCAGCTCCAGGCTTCCTTCTTGATTCAAAAGAAGCTGCTTCAGTAGAGAGCGAACATCTGCCTTCAGCCTCCTCGGGGACCCTTCAAGGCTTTCTGCCTTTCATCTGAAATCATGACGATACCTTGAGAACCCCAGCGAGGGAGGTTCCACATCATATAAATTAACCACCCACAGCTTGTTCCCTTGCAACATGACATCCGTGCATTCATAGCCCTCACACGTCCCGGAAAGCCTAGTGGTGGGTGGTGGGGCTTCTCGGCAGACACATCTGTGGTTCCATCAGAGCTGCCCCACACCTGCGCACCAGGTGGCCTTGGGCAGGCTACCTCACCTCCGTGAAGCTCTGTTCTCTTCTGATAAATGGATGTGCTTCCGTCCCTTGCGTAGTCGCTAGGTGTGTATTGCAACACCTGGTCCGTGGCTTCCATAATTCAGTATCTACTATTGTTATTCCAATTACTCTCTGTCGGAGGAGCAAGTGGTGTACATGTTTAATTTTGCATTATCAAATACTTTGAAATGCGTTAATTTTTCAGTTAGCGTTAGTAATGCTATCCGATTGGGTTTATTGTGTTGCTGCCTTTCTGTGAAGGTGTGCTCCCATGGTTGAGGGTGGGAGGAGCTCCAGGCTGGGCCTTCCCAGAGCCTGGTGCACACACCGCCTTGGCCCCGCCTTGTAGGGCAGAGACCTTTGCAAGCTGTCCTTTGAGTGAGCGTGGTTGAGTGACAAACGTGGCGTGAGGAGAGCGACAGTTTTTAGCTTCTGTGCCTTAGGTATTCTGGGAGTTATCTTTGGGGAGAAGGAAGTTTCTGAAAGAGACCATTACCTCAATCTTTGCCTCCCCTATGCTCAGGATATTTTTACAGAAAAGGCACTGAAAGCAGCGTATTCATCTAAAATCCATTTTATACAAATATTCCTTCTGCACAATGATCTCTTTCATAAAGACCCACCAGCTAACTTTCCCCCTGCCCAGCAGCTCTTTGCATCTGGTGTTGCATGTACTGGACAGGCATTTCCACGCGACCAAAGCCTGAAACTCTTCCTCCCAGACTCTGGGCTTGTATTGGTCTGTACACGCAGATTTATGAAGTACCCGTAAGAGACTGAGGTTGCCTACGTACAAATGCTGTTTTTCAATTGACAAAGCAATTTCTCCCGTACTAACACCCTTGGGTGTCTGTTCTTCATTCGCATAGCGTGTTTCTTAAAGACTAGGCTCCCTGATGTCCCAGGGCTTGAACTCTGAATGCAGGAGATCAGAAACACCAGTTTATGCCCCAGTATCAGCCTGCTGTGGGTACGGATGGAGAGCTTTAGAGAAAGCCCGGGCTGAAATTGTGCAGGTAGTTTAAGGATTAGTAGAGTTCATCAAGGAAAACTTCCCAAAGAGAATCAAACTTGAGCTGTGCTTAAAGAACCAGATGGATTTTTTTTGTGTGCAAAACCGCAGGAGGAAGTTTTTATAAGCGTTGAGGCAATTTGGACAAAGACTCACAGAGGAGGAAGAGGGAAAATGGGACAGCTGAGGCGCTCTAGAGAAATGGAAGGTGTAAGTTGGAGTGGCGAAATGAGGAGAGAGGAGAGACGAGAAGAGAAGAGATGAGTGTTGAAAGGTCAGAATTGCAAAGTTGATTAGCATCTTGTTTTAAGACTTACAGCAGACATTTTAAATAGCAAAGATCGAGAAAGACAATAAAATGTTGTACAGAAGTATGATTCCTACAGTCATCCTCCGTGCCTGTGTTTTCTAAGGATTGATGGTGTGTCACACCCAAGATATGGTTGAAAAGGGAAACCAGAGCCGTATTAATAACAAGAGCTAATATTTATTGAAAGCGTCCTGTGGATTATCTCATTGGATCCTCAGGGAGTAGATACTGTCGTTCACTCCCTTTTACAGATGGAGGGACTCTGGTACAGAAGGGTTAAGTTCCTTGTTCAGAGTCACATCCTGGTAAGGGCCAGGATGCCATCGCAGGTGGCCTGATTCCAGGCCTTTGCTCCACGTTGGCGCCTCTCAAGATGTGCTTCCCAGACAGGCAGCAGCTGCCTTTCCTGGGAACTGGTTAGAAGTGCAGATTCTTAAGTCCCATCCCAGACCCAGTGAATCTAAAACTCAGGGGTGGGGCACAGTGACCTGTGTGTTAACAGGCCCTCCACGCAGTTATGCTGAAGTTTGAGAACCACCGCTCCAAATCCTTGCTTCTCAAAGTATGGTCCATGGACCAAGTGGCATCTGACAGCCCCCGGGGAGTCAGCTAGAAATGCAGAGTCCCAGGCTCCACCAAGACTCCCTGGATTGGAGCTGCATGTTACCAGGATCCCTGGGTGATCGGGGTGCACCTGGGAGTTGAGACACCCTACCTGCCAGGAGGGCAGCATCCTGGCTTCCCTCTGCACAGCACCATCCCTGCCTGCCTTCCGTGATTCATCAAGTGGTCAGACCCAAAGCGATTTTTAATGAACCGCGGGGCCCAGGATCTGACGGGCAACTTCAAGAAAACACGTTTATGAATGGATTTCGAGACCTCAGCTTGGGCGGCAACATTCCCTGCTGTGCTTGGAAAATAATCAGAAAAGAAACAAACACGATTGAGAGTCCTCTGCCATGCTTTTCCTTTTTAAACGGCACTTGATACAAACCCCACCCTCTTTTTTTTTTTAATTTTATAATACTCATTTTATCACTTCCCCCCCACCCCCCACCCCAAGTCTCTGGTTTGGATGTCAGAGTCATAAGAAGCTTACACTGTGCTAACAGCAGGGATGGGGGAAGCTGAGCACCTCTGAATCCCAGTGCCCACATGTTGGTGAATATGCTTTCCCATTGTCACACACTTGTATTGTAAAACATCATTATAGTAACAACATTGGGATTCAGTTTTTCTCTGCCCCCTTGTCCACACTAAATTAAGACTTTAGCTCCCAGAACTTTTCCAAGTCTTCCCCTCTAGGCGCACAGGTACCCTGGGGGTTTCTGTCTTTTAAGCAGCTGTGAGCAACTCGTGATTAGATAGATTACTTTGTGGCATGCAAAACTACAAAACAGGAGGTTCTGGTTAAATTAAGGGGGAAGAAAAGAAGAATCCATTCTGTGAAATGGAATGCCCCACTGCTTTATGACTATTACTGTTGTAAGGTTTTGCATTTAGGTACCTGAGGTTTAAAATTAAGTGTCTAATATAATTTGGCGTTGCTAACGTGAGACCCGCATCTACCCTTAGAGAAAATCCAGACAGCTCCGTTCAGAGTTTCAAATTGCCGTCTGCTGGCTTGCCGGCATCACGGAGAATTGGGTCCCTCTCCGACAAAGTGCCCCATGCTGCTCAGTGTAATTTTTTAAATGCAGAAACATATTCGTCTTGAGCTTCTGCATTGAAAAAGGCTGTTCCCAGAGTCCATGAAAAATTAATTTTTTTACATTTTTTCTCACTCTCCTAAGTGTTTGACAGAAGTAATTTTTGCAGCAAGAGAGAATAAAAACCGGTGGCTGTAAATTCCTGTCCTGGAACCTCTTGTGTAGATTCTTTATGGACCCAGAATTGATCTACATGTCAGAGCCTGTTGTGGTTTTGACTGTTTATCACTGTAATGGCAGCGGTGATCCTGTGAACACCAACTTATATTCCCGGGTGAAAGAAATTGGTGTTTGCAGTCAATGAGGGGGCAGCTCAGCCTTATTGATAGATTCAGAACAATTATCTCTGCCCCAGCTATTGGCTGAGCATTTTCTCGAATCTTATTGGGAGCCTCTCTCTCTTTTTTTTTTTTTTGAGTAATCATTTTCTCTATGGGTGATTTTCTCCAGGAGTGTTAGCCAAGAGTTAGCATTACGGCAGGTAGCAGGGGACCCTGGAGGGTCATTTGTGACATACTTGGTTGTCATATCTCACTCGAAGACAAAATGCATTTTTAGATACACCACACCTGTGCCAAGTGCCCAAGCCAATGGCGTGAACCTGCTGCATTTGTCTGCATGCCTTCCTGAGTGTCTCAGCAAGCCTGGCAGGCCTGCCACACCGTCTCCTGCCAGGGCCAACCTTGGGCTGAGGGCCTCAACTGTTGCTGTTGCCGTGGCAGCCACGCGCCCCGCCTCTTGACTGTCAGGCTGTTCTGATGGCTCCACCCCATCCCCGATTGCTTCATTCCAACAGTTAATCTTCGGCCGCGCTGGCTGGCCATCACCGTCAATATTGCATCGCTTCAAACGACTCTTGAGCGTTTGTCTTCAACCCCACTTCCCCCTGCCTGCAGCAGGCCACCGTACAGCCTTGTCAGCAGAGTCGAAAAACCATATCCATCTTTCAGTCTTCTCCGTGGAAGGTGTGTGTGTGTGCTCACACGTGCATTTTCTTCTAAATACTTAATCACACGTTTTCTACCAGAATCTGTGGTTATTAGACAGCCGATCCAGAATCTGAAACATTTGAGTTTTTGCTAACTGTTAAATATTTTTTCCCTTTGTGAACATTTTTGGCATGGCTATTTTAACGACAGAGTTTAGAAACACTGGTTTCCGCTTCCGTATTCCGGCCTGCACCTCCTTTTGTTTCTCCCTGCCCAGCAAGCTAGCCCCAGGAGGGTGAGCCCACCCTGCATTTGAGATTACAGAGAGCATGCCATAACCGTGTTTCCGAGGATGTTTGCTGTTGGTCCATCAATTGCAATTTTTACAGTTTGCGCACATTTTTCTCCCCTTGGATGTTACGCTGACAATTTTCATATGTGACCAGCAGGTGGTGGTAGTTTGACACTGTCTCTCTCACCAGGGGGCTTAGTCTGTAGGAGGATTTAAAGAGGGAGGAGAGGAGAAACCTCGACTGCCCTTTTTGCCAGCTGCCTCTCTGTGTCAGGAGCTTGACATCCCTTGCTCATTTCCTGAGCATCATTATCCCTGTGTGATGGCTGAGGTCCAAAAGGCTAAGACCATGCTCTTAATAATTAGCCAGAACTCAAAGTCAGGCTTTTCTGATTCCAAAGCTTCTAGGCTTTCCTCTCTGCCTTTATTTTTTAAAAGGAGAAATGAATACTTACTTTTAAAACATGATATCCTAAAAATTGTTGATCTTTTCATAGAGCTTATTTTTTAAGGAAATATGACGTAGTTTTTCCCTTCTCTCACTCATCCTGAACTTCTCCTTTATCATCAATTCCTCCCAAATCTTGACTGGCATTCAAACCCCACTCCCCAGGGTTTGTCAGCAGCCTTCAGCTGAGCTCCCCATGAAAGAGCCGTGGGCTCCCATCCCTCCAAGCTGGGTGCTGCCCATCTCTGCCTCCGCAGTCTGGTCCCCTCACCAGGCTAGTCGCCTAATTAAAGGGTTGACCCCAGTTCCCTTCTGTGCTCAGAGCCTCTTTTGTTTCTCTGCATGTGGCCAAGGAGAAAGCAGAAGCTTCCCGGGGTAACTGGCCGCAGGAGGGAAAAGGTGTAGTTTTTTTCCTCCCCATCAGAATGTTGTACTTTGCCCTCTGTCTCCTTAGTTCCTTCCTAGCAGCTATTTCCAGCAGCAGGTGCTGACCAGAGGAAACGCAGCCTCCAGTATCAGATCAGGGAGCAGAGGATGTCATGCCTGAAGGCCAGTAATTCTCCTTTTGCCTGGCAAAAGTCTAGAAATCGTTTTAAGCAGATGGTGGAGAAGGAGACCGTTGTCTATTGCTCTAGTACCTGGACCAAGTCTCTTAGCCTCTCTGGCCCTCAGTATCTTCATCTAACCATGGGTCTCAACCAGGGGTGATTTTGTCCCACTAGGGGACATTTGGCAATATCTAGAGACATTTTGGATTGTCACAACTGAGAGGGGTGGTGCCGCTACTGGAATCTAGTGGGTAGAAGCCAGAGATGCCCCTAAGTACTCTGCAGTGCATAAGACAGCCCCCCACAACAAAAAATGGTCCTGCCCCAGCTGTCACTGGTGGCGAGGTCGGGAAACTGATCTAGACAGTGAAGACTTGGCCTCTGTGGTCCCTTCCAGCCACTATGGCTGAATTCCACCATCAACTAAATAAGAATCCTTCCCAAAGAAGAGGAAGCCTGTTTCCTTATTCGAGAGGGTTGCTGCAGCTAACCCAAAGTGGCACCTTGTCCTCAGCCAGACCATCAGTTCAGCTTTGCAGACTGTCCCTACGGCAGAGGACATGGGACACGGCCAGCTCAGGGGAAGTCCCACTGCTGTTGCCGATCATGGCATTATGTGACATCCATCAAAGGCTCGCTGCTTGCCAGGCACAAGGACCCCACGAGCTGAGGACTGGTGCGGTCGCCGTTGGAGATGATGGGGAGATGATGGGGAGAGGGCAGTTATGCTGACTCAGCAGACTGGGGGCCAGGGCTGGCTTCCATCTCTCAACCACCGTGCTCAGCTGCCCCCAAGATGCTGTGGGAGAGAGGGAGGCCCCGCAGCAGGCCCAGCGGCCTTGGCTTCGGGCGTGTCTGTGTGCTGCCCGTACGAGGACGTGTGGATGACACACATTGAGAATCTTGACACCCTCCAGATTTAGAGCCCACAAAATGGGTTAAGCCTACAAAGTGAAACTAAGAGAGAAATATCCCGAATTCAGGTTCGGCAAACCGATTGTGCAAATCTAGCATGGGGTATCCAGCCTTGGTGGGGCAGATCTGGGCGTGTAGCTTCTCTGCCAGAATGTCCTCCAAACTTACACTGCCCTGAGAGAAGGAGAGGCCTCTGCCCACCTCACGGGTGCGGTTCTGCCCAGACCTCAGCGGGCCTACTGGACTTGCTTGTGTGGCCACATTTCCAAAAGGATGTTGGCAAATTGGAACGTGTCCAGAGCAGTGGGTAGGGATGTAGAGAAGGGTCCAAATCCACATCAGATAGAGAGGGATTGAGAGCAGGGGGTGTCCAGCCTGGCTGCCCATCCTACTCTTGGGGGTGCTTTTTAAAAATATGGGTTCCTGCGGCTGAGGGCTAGAGATGTTCTTCGTTTGCCCTGGGGTGGAGCCCGAGCAGTGGAGTGCTCCCCAGGGGTTTCTAATGTGCAGCCAGGGCTGAGATCCACCCTTCTAGGGGCGTGTGAATGATGTGTGTGATCAGGGTCCTGAGTAAGAAATAGGAGCCTTCTGTGTACATGCAGAGAGTTGAAGTAGGAGAAATGGGTAGAAGTTGCACGAAGAACAGTTTTGACGCAAAGTAGCATAAAGTAATATGATACAACATAATGTGACTATTTCAAACTTTTTCCTCTTGCATCTTTTACTTCCTCCCTCACCTGATGACCCTCTTTCTGCTTCACCAATGACATAGGGGAAGAAAGGCTCCTCGTCTTCCCACGCCCAAACCTACCCCCTGCCTGCACCTGGAGCTGCAGGGGTCCGACCTGCCTCCTGCTTGTACAAGGGATGAGGTGTCCCTGCCCTTGCAAAGTGTCCTCCCTTCCACCTCTGGACCCATTCTCTCTTGTTTCCAAAGGACTCTGTTTCCACAGTTACCCCGTCTCCTTCCTGTACCATCAGACCATCCCCAGTTGTTGGGTCATTCCTTCCAGCAGACAGGCCTGCCCTGACATCGCTCATCCTGGCTCCGCCGCCCTCTGTGGCTCCCATCCTCCCTCTCTCAGCTTCCCTTCTTAGCACACTTTCCCAGAACAGTGGTCCATACCCACCGTCTCCAGTTACTCACCTGTCACTTTCTCTTTGTCCCATCCCAATCTGTCCTCCATCCAAGCTCTTCTCAAACACTCCTCTCATCCAGGTGGCCAGACCATCCACTGTGTCGTTCCCAGGGCGCTTCTTGGTTCCTTTTCTTTCTTTCTTTTCTTTCTTTATTTTTTTTTCCTTTTTCTCCCCAAAGCCCCCCAGTACATAGTTGTGCATTTTTAGTTGTGAGTCCTTCTAGTTGTGGCAAGTGGGACATCGCCTCAACATAGCTTGATGAGCGCTGCCAGTCCGCACCCAGGATCCAAACCGGTGAAATGCTGGGCTGCCGAAGCAGAGCGCGTGAACTTAACGACTCAGCCACGGGGCCGGCCCCTTGGTTCCTTTTCTTAATCTACTTCTTAGTGGTGGTGACCCCGTTGACTGCTTCATCTTGCTTGAAACTCTCTCTTCTCTTGGCTTCTCTGACGACACATTCTCTGGGTTTTCCTACTATTCTCTGGCTGCTTCTCAGTCATCTTCCTCCACTGTTGGCCCCAGATCATTGACGTTGCTCAGGACTCAGCCTTCTCTCCCCCCTGCACGCCCTCCTTGAGTGGGTTTGACCATCTGTCTAAACACTGAGGACTCCCGAGTTTGTACGCCCAGCCTTGACCACTCTCTCCTCCATTGAACACGTGTAACCGACTGCCCACTTGGAAGGCTGTGGACCAGCTCACACTCAGCATATTCAGAGCAGATCTCCAGATTTCATTCTGAAAATCTGCGTTCTTGCCAGCCTTCCCACTGTCTCATCCTCCTAGTAGCTCAGGCCACAGGCACACAGTCGCTCAGAAATCTCCTCTTAACCTCGCCTCGCAGGATCAGTTCGTGTGCTTGGTTCTCTGTGCTTGACTTCCCAGAATACATCTTCTCTGCTAACCTGGATCTACTGCATTTGTGTCTCGTCGGGCCTGGTTCATCTCTTGCCTTTTATTCTTGCTTCACTGAAGTCCACCAGACTCATCTTTAAAAACACAGACATGAGCCAGGTTGCCACTTCCCCTACACGGCTCTCTTGTGGCTTCCCCTTACATGTGAAACATTCCAGGTATTTTATTTCTGGCTGACACAGCCCCAGCTGGCCTGGCCCCTGATGTTTCTTGAGTCCATCTCCCACCCCCTCCTCCCATCTCCCTCTCCATGGCTCCAGCCCACCCTTCTGCTCAGATCAGAGTGGGTCATCCATGTCGCTCAGGGCTCAGTTCCTACGTGTCCACATCACCCCAGAGAGCCCCTCTGGTCCTTCTTGCACCCCTGCCCCAGCCTTCCTTTTCTTCTGAGCTTTACTGGGCACCTGCTTGTCCGTCTGTCTCCTCCCCAGTCACGAGTGCTCGCCCTGCCCCCGCCCCCTTCTATCCCTTACCATGTCGTATTGTCTGAAATTAGCCTTGTTTTCTTGTTTGTCTTCTGCAAGAATGTGAACTCCGCAAGAAGAGAAGCTTCAAGCTCTTCTTGTCTCCATGTCCGCCAGTGCCTGGGGCCACACCCTGCGTATTGTCACAGCGTCCTTTGTCGTTGCTCAGTAAATCTGCCGATTTCGTTCATGAGTCAGCAAAATTGGCACCGGCTCGGATAGTCACCAGAGCATCCCCAAAGAGGAGGGGGCAACGTGATGACAGAGGATGACGCCGCATGCTTGCAAAATGAGCTCTGGGGCCTCTGCCAGTTTTATGGGATAAAATTCTTTGAATTTTTAAGATTAAGTTTTTTGGGTTTTTTTGAAACACAGCAGTTTTTGTGGTGCTTTAGAAACTGTTTCCTGGCAGAGCTGGTGCCCCTCATAGACCAGAGCATGCTGATTGCCATTCGTAGTTTCTGGCAGAAACGTTTCCCGGAGCCTCAGAAGCACACCGCGCACGTGTGTTAAATTAGTTAACGGAGTTTAAAACGGAGTTTCCTACCTTAGGTGATCTGAACCCGTTTCAGAATCATCGGTAAAATCCATACTAAATCATGTAGGGATGATCAAATTAGGTGCATTTCACCGCAGTTATTTAATTTCACATTTAGCTTCATTTATTCCACAAATATTTATTGACCACTTCCTAAGTGTCACCCACCACCCTGGCCCTGGCAGTGGAGCAGAGATCAAAATGGAATTCCTGGGTCTCTGGAAGGGGAAAGGAGAAGAGACAGATAATCAATAAGTAAACAAATTGAAATATACTTTGTCAAGTGGCGAGAAGTCAGTTGGGGGTGAGAGGCGGCTGGCAGGTGCGTGTTTACATCTTGAAATAAAGTCCCACATAAATATGTGAGTTACTAAGCGTTTCTCCAACTGAGACTATGAAAGCAGTTTATTCATTCGTTCAGTCAACAGATACATAGTAAGTACTTGGTTACGTGCAGTGGTGCCCGGGGTATACTTGGAAGCAACCCCAGAGAAGACAGATGTGGTAATTGGGCCTTCAGTTCTGGGGAGAACTCAGTAGTCTGGAGGGTGTGGGGGCATCTCATGCAGAGGGAAGAGTGTGTGTGCGGAGGCTGAGAAAGCCGTGACCCATCCCGGGATCTGTGGGGGGTGGATGACAAGGGAAAATAGCTGGAGGTGAGGCCGCAAGGAACGAAGGAGGGTTATAAAGCCAGATGATGCAGAATAAGGAAAAGGATCCTAAAATGGTTTGTACTTAGGCCTGGGCAGCTGAGTGCCCTTTTGGTGTTCAGGGGAGAGAAGGATGCCCCTTTACAGGCTAATTCTTGAGTCAGTGTTGGTTATCACCTGATGCGTGGACAGCTGACACAGAGGTGGGTTAGGACAGAGTGGAGGAATCCAAGTCTAGGCAGCCCATGATTCTCCAGAAGTCTGGAAGCTTCCAGCAGAATTGTCACTGCAACTTGCATTGCTCATCCCCTTGGCGTTTTTAGTAACATCAACATTTTGGATCTCAATGCAACAATGTGTTATTGACTTAAATTTTTAAAGCTTCCTAAAATACAGAAGTCTAAAATTTTATAAAATTATTTAGTAGTTCTTTTTTTTTTTTTTTGATCCCAGCAGTTTTAGTTGCAAACTTTCAGTTTTAGGGTAATTTTTTTTTTTTAGGATAGAAAGCATCATCTACCACCCCAGCATCCAGTGACCTACAGGAAGCGTGTGTAGTCTGCAAAGATTCATCGAATAGATATGATATTTTTCCAACCAGAAAGAAAATTTTAAGTGATCTTTTGTATTTGCAACATTAAAACATCTGATTTTATGACACTGTTTATTTTTAAGCAATATAAGACTTTTTCTCATGGTTTTGTACCACTCTTGGGCCAGGAAAATGTTCGCTTTATACCTCTGTGCTTTGGTCAGGTCCTCAAGCTAGCAATCAAGTAGTTTAAGAAACTTCAATCGTACTGTCTCTCTGGTGTCTGTCAATTATTAGAATAAAATTTGGTCAAATCTTTTTCACTCCCTCCCTTGCTTTCTGTTATAGAATTTATAAATACATGCAAAAAGGGAAAGACCTAAGCTAAGGGGCTTTAAAAACTTTAGGTAACAAGAAGAAAGAAAGGAGTGGAAGTGAGGGTGTGGAAGGAGTGGTTGTAAAAATATGAGTAATTGTAAGATGATTAGAAGGAGAGAGAGAGATGGATAGATAGATAGGTTGGATGGATAGATAGATAAGTAGACAGATAGGTAGGTAGATAGATAGATAAAGTAGGTAGGTAGGTGGATGGATAGATAAGTAGGTAGGTAGGTGGATGGATGGGTGAGTGGGTAGGTGGATGGATGGAGCTGACAGATAGATAGCTGTGTAATGGTTCATCAGATTCATCCTCAAACCCTCTGTGTATTTTCTCCTTCAGCATTTGTATGTTACCTTGGTTTCCCATTCTTAAACTTCTTTCAATGAACATATCTTTCGTTACATCTTTGCTTTATTATCTGACAGATAAGATTATTAACAGAAAGCGATATTAATATTAATTATACAATTATACTAAAATTTTTATATCACGAGGAAACAGATGGTTATTTTAAATGACTTAAAAATTTTCCTCTTTTATATGAAGAAACACTTTAAACATATTTAGTTATAAATGCAATTTTAATTGCTACATTATTTCTGCAGTGGGATTTTTAAAATCTTATTACATTTGCAGGGAAATATTTCTGTGTATATTTCAGAGGCTCTTAAAATGTGTACATATTTACAGGAAAACACTTACACTTAAAATACATTTGGGGGGGGCTTAATATTATTAATAAATACATCATGCAATTCCTGCACCTGATCTTTCCATCTGGTCATAGTTCAAGAATTCAAGAGCTGCTCTCTGCAGCATCTGGTGAAGTTAATGACTTACAATCATCTTTTTAGACTGTTGATAAACAGATAGTCCTTAGCTAGACTCTGAAATTGTGACTGAGATAAGCCTTGCTACTCTAGAAATATTTTCTATGTATAATATAATTGAGAAAACAGAATACCTCTACGTATTTCAAAATTTTAACCTTCATTTCCCAAGATCGGAAACTCAGCCTTCCACCAGCTACTGACTCCTCGTTTGTTTCCTGTCAAGCTTTGCATTAATGGAAAAAGTAAAATAAATATCACCACTCCCCAGAACAACACCCTGGAAATCTTCCATCTGTCTGTTGATTTCCTTTGACATCTAAACGTCTGGGAAAGCCTGTGTCCAGAAGCAGCACTTCACCGTCCCTAGGCAGGTGCCTTTATGGAGGGGGTACAGAGGGAAATTGAAGTCTGGGGGCACGTCATGCCCCCATCAATTAGAAGGCAGTGGCAGCGCCAGCAAGACACGCACGTCAGGCCCCCGGATGAGATTTGTAAGGCTGAGGCATCCATTCAGGCCACACATTCTGGGAAAATTATCACCATACCGTACCGTGTGGAGCAGTCAAGGTTTGGGCTCTGACCTGAGCCGCGCCTGGGCCTTTCTTCTTCAGGCTGGCAATACTGTAAACCAAGTGTTAGCAACCCAGTCATGTTCATGCAAGTTCCTGGACAATTAATCATTTTTAAAAAGGAATTATTTGTTCTTGCATACAGTATTCCTTTTTTTTCCTTAAAATTTTATTGATTATGCTCTGTTTCTCATTTTTAAAATATTTTCATTCCTAGAAGCATGGATAATTAATGTACTAGTGGGAAAGTGCTGCTAGTAAATGGATGTGACAGCTACGGTGTGGCTGGAACACAATATGATGTTAGTGTCAGTTGTGCATATTTCAACCTATTTTAGTAAGCCTGTCGTCTTCCTTCTGGCAAATGGGTTAACAACCATTTTCCTTTTTAATTTTTGCAATAATAATTTTGTGGTTTTCCCTAATTAGAAAACATTACATTTTACATAAATTAAAAATACAGAGAAGATATTTGCTTTTTTTTTTTTTTTTTTTTTGGTGAGGAAGATTGACCCTGAGCTAACATCTGTTGCCAGTCTTCCTCTTTTTGTTTGAGGAAGATTGTACCTGAGCTAACATGTATGCCAATCTTCCTTTATTTTGTATGTGGAACCATCACCACAGCATGGCTTGATGAGTGGTTTGTAGGTCTGCTCCCGGGATCTGGGCCTGTGAACCCCGGGCCACCAAAGCAGAGCACACAAATTTAACCACTACACCACCAGCGTGGCCCCGCTATTTGCTTTAAAAATGAAAACTCCTACACTAAGCTTTTAGTTTTGCGGCTGCATCCTCTTCCAGTTCATGTATCTGTGTTCTTATTTATAAAAAGATTGGATTGTATCACAACCAGCTTTAACTATAAATAAGTTAAGTTTCCATTCTATCTGAAAACAGTTCAGAAGTTTGAAACAACCTCTATGACTAGCAGTAGGGTATTGGTTAAATAAATTGTGGTGACCCCAAAAGGAGATACCATGTAGCCATAAAAATGTTGCTTTCTATGCAATAACTTGGAAAGATGTCCGTGTAAACACTAGGTGTCACTGCCTGTGAACCGGCTTCAGCATCACTCTCATGTGACCCCACCCCAGGGCCTTTTCACGTGCTGCGTTGGGGAACTTCTCCTCATATGCATGAGGACTTTGTGACCCCTAATTTCAAATTGCCCAGAGCCCTCTTGCCTGCTCTTTCTCCACACCACTTACCACCTGCTAACAACCTTTGTAATTTACTCATTGATTTTATCATCTGTCATCTTCCCCCACTAGAATTTAAGCTTCTTAAAGGTGAGGACTCCGTCTAGTTCACCTCTGTTCCCAAGATCTAGCACAGTCTCCCTCAGTCAGTTGCCCATGAACTTCCTCTTGGCCTGTATAGAATGGTATGAACAGCTGAATGTTAGGATGTATCACATGGGTGCCTTGGATTCAGCACTTTGTATACATTGTTCATTAAATCTACTGTACAACTCTGCGGGGTGGTACTATTATCCCCATTTTCAAATGAGAAAACGGAGTCTTAGAGAACTTGAGTACCTTGCCCAAGGTCACACAGCTGGTGATGATCAGGTGCATGATGTGCACATGGAAGCCCACACTGTGGGTGGGGCTGCCTGTGCCCGCACCCGCATGGAGTGTGTAGAAGTCACCGGAAGGGAAAGACTGAGGGAGTTACGAAAGATTTTAACTGTTTTTCGCTTGTTCTCCTTTCAACTTTCAGCCATGGAAACACATTATTCATGTGAAGACGTTTCAAATAAAGTTGTTTTCAAATATGAATTCTGTGGTTAGGACACAAATTAAGAGGTAAATGTTGGACTTTGCTGTGGGCATCTTCAGTTTGAAACTTTATCAAAAAAGCGAGAGCAGTGAGTCTGTCTCAGTGATGAGAAACAAGTGGTCCTTGACTGGCGGTGATAGAGTCAAGAAGGGCAGAAAAGAGCAAAGGGGGCGTTTGGGGCTTCGGGGGTGGGGGCAGCAGTGGGAGAGCCGGGAACTGAGAGGACAGAGACCAGGGTCAGACCAGAGCAGGACACCCGGGTCCCTGCCTATATTCTGCCACTTGGCACACAATGAAGACAACTGCAGAGATCCAAGAAAACCCAGTTCAGTTCAGAGCAACCAGGCGAAATGAGGGTGCATCTCTGCAGAGCCTGGCCCGTCTCCTGAAAAGCAGACATCGTGCCAACAGTAAGAGGAGTTATTCACAAGCATGAAGTGGCTGCAGTGGGATGAGGCACGACTTAGAGCTGCGTTCTGTTGAGCAAATTTTAATGGTTAATAGCGAATATTCTTGTCTGCCTGAATCCGGTTTTGCCCAGCCCTCCTCCCTTGCCCTTGCAGGCACAGCTTGAATAAATAGGCATGTTTTCGAGAAGTACCAGATGTGAAGTCAGATATAGACAGGCTCTTACTTTCATATATAATTTCATTTTTAATGTTTTCCCAGAAACGTATTAAAGTTGACTTTGTACAAATTGTAGCTATACCACCTCACAAGAGAGGGGCGGCAGGGCTGTGTTTTCCCAAAGGAGCTAGAAAATGCTGTGAAATTCCTAACGATGCCACATCTCAGCCTAGTCTGCACTGTCTCCGTAGCATCATCTTGTTCTCTTTCTTCACAGTTGAACAGATCCGCTTAAACCCCCCAGTTTCCAAGGCTGTGTAGATTTGCCACTCTGGGCATGCCTTGTGGATTCCCTTTTTGCGCCCGTTTTGCATATTAAGTTTATAGGTGCCACGTTCTTTTCTCTCATTCCACCATCTTCTTTTTCCCATTTTCCACTCATCCTCATGGAATAAGAGCAAATTACGTTGAGTTGCCCCGGCTGCATAAACACCATGGCAGAACTGAGCTAGCCAAGCTGCCTCCCCCTAGCCTGTGGGATGTTCCTGCCCATCAGACACCGGCGGTTCAAAGGTCAGAGTCTCTGTTCGCGCAGAATGAAAAGATCTGCGAGAAAAGAGAGACACCTTCACCTGTGAAAAATTGTCCTGAGATCTAGACTTAGAAAACCAACTTGGATTTCATGGAAGAAAATATATACGCCCATTTCTTCCTTTTCTGTGGCCAGAGCCAGGGAGTCAGAGAGGACGCTAAAAATAGCAATGAGGCTGCTCCCTCGCGCCCATCACTGCTGGGAAATGGAGAGCGCGGTGTCTGCTAGGAAAGCCAGTCGGGGTGGACAGAGGTCCACACTGGAGTCTGAGACGTGAAAGGTGGGGGGAGTGTGAGTGTCTGATGTGGGTTATCGCCCCAGGGGGCCTGGATAAACGTGAGAAACAGACCTTTCCAGTCTCATGCCCAGAGTACCTGGAAAGCCCTCTCTCCTGGTGGCGACTCAGAGTTTTCTGCACCCCAGCACTCCATAGAATCCCAGAGACAAGCAGGAGACAGCCAGCCAGTCCTGGGCAGGGCTGTGCTGGAGGACATCACAGGGTGTGTGGGCAGGAGCAATTGGTGAGCGTGTTTTCAAGAGAAAATTAGGGATCCTTGGGTACCTTCTGCAGGAGTGAGGGGAGAAGAGGAAAAGAAATGTATTCTGAGGACTGGGGGCTGGGAGGAGGCCCACATCCTGGTTGGGGAGGCTGGTGGGTAGTGGCTTCTTTGAATCTCGCCCCAGGGGATCAAAGGCAGCAGTGGGGGAAGAATGGCAATGAGCGATTCTTTGATGAATAGCGAGCGGCAGATTCCACTTCTCGCGCTGGGGCTGCTGCGCCCTCCCCTGACCCCTCCATCAGCCACAGGGGGCTGGGCTCCTGCTTAAGGAAAGAGAGAAAAATGTCAGTTATTATGTTTAGGAACACAATCTTATCTTTCATTTTATTTTACAGCAATTTCCCCAAAGATCGACCATAGTATCCGATTGAACTGTATTGACAAAATTTTAGCCGTGATAAAGAAAATGCTTTAAACTCACCGCAAATCCACCTCAGGATCTGCACACACTTCATTGTATTGTATTATATTGTATTTATCTTATTTTTGCCAGGACAAAGCCCAAATTCCAAGACAGCAGTAGAAGTAAAAGGATAAAACTATTGTCGTACGAATGACATCAGTTCTTTTTTTAAAAGAATGTTATAGAATTAATGCCGGATTGTGAACTGCTTTTTGTAAGAAGTAAGTTCAATCTTAGTTTTAAACTAAGTGATTAGTTTTAGAGATGACACTCTGATTTCTCATTTTTGTGGAGAAGACAAATAAGAGTGACATGTTTGGCCAATATTATGGAACTATTGAAAAGAGCTGTACTTTAAACAGTACTTCAGAAACGAAATGATCTTTGGTCCACAATTTGGGATCAAGATATTATTCATGTTGTCTTTATCCCTGGGGTTATTTGTGAAGATAGTTATCCCAAGTATAATATTTGACAGATTTTTCAGACAACGTAAAGTGATCTGTCCTGTTACAAACTTTTCCACTATTTACTCGTCCCAGGCGTGTTTACTGACTTGCAGTTGGCATGAGATCATCACAAGATTCGCTCGCCTAGAACACAAAAAATCAGGGCAGGTTTTCAGAGGGCCTTTTTCCATGTTTGTGAAACCCCTTACTTGCCCAAAGTTGAATGGTCATAATTATTAGATTTCCTTTGCACTTTGTTCTTTTTGTCATTTTTGGAAATGATTTCAGAGTGAGATTAAGATTGTGGTGACAGTATGTTAATAATTATGTGGGAAGCAGGCATAAACTTGAGTTGTCCCAGGCAGAGCAGGACGAGTGTCACTCTAGTTAAGGTGATTCCTGTGAGGACCCTTAAATGTAGCCTTTGGTTTTCACGGGTACCATCCGTGGGAATCATTTGTTTTATGCCCGGACAGAATCAATGATAGCCTCACATCCTAGATGATCCGAATCTGGGTTTCAGACACGTCACCCCAGGCTGCCTGCCGGTCCCTTCATGGACTGGGCAGTTTTTACCCCATCAAAACTTAGAGCTTGCCAAAGTAGGAAACTGTCAGGCTCTTTTGCAAGAAGGAGAAATCTTAACTACAGATTTGGGGTAGAGACAAAGGAGTCCACTCTGATCTACTCATTTGCCCTCTGGTTTGGGGAAGCTACTGTCATCCTACCTGCTACATATACGTGACCTGGTAAATATTTTAGATACAGTTTTTTAATAGTGTAGTCAAAAGAGAAAGGCCATTAGCCTCATCTTCTTATTAATGCCACACCAGATTGATTCCAATATTTAATGTACAGATGATCTTAATGTCTCAACTTCTTTATTCAAATGAATTGCTGCAGCCGCGCTCACCTGCCACTAGTTAGAGACCTGAGTGGGTTGATAATGTCTAGTTTTCAGGCAGAGGAAGTTAGAGGTTAACCCCAGCCTTGGAATGTACATAAAGTATGTATCGCAGTCATTAGTCGTTAGCAGCAGGTTAGCAAAATTCTAGAACAGCAGGAAAGAGAAATATTCCCTTTTCAGTGGCTGTTGAAGAAGTCATCTAACACTTAAAACATAAAATTCATAGGACAAATCCTCACATTTAAGTATGGGACCTTTTTTTTTTCCCCTATATTTTTCTCAAAAGCGTTTATTTTGTTAAAAGGTTATACAGGTACAAAGCAGATACCCAGAGCAGCTCATGATGCGAGTTTAGGTAAATGTATTTTGAGCACTTCACGTCAATATGTAGCGATATAGCTTTACAAGTGGATTAATCTGTTAGGTTTTTACGCTGTTAATCGTATCTCTTTTTTAAACCTGTAATATCTTTCTGTTCTGTTTGCTGCTATTTCCCTAGGGCCCAAAACAGTGCCCCCCACAAAGCAGGCGTTGGGTGGGTGTTTGTCGAATCAGTAGATATCTCGTGTCTGTGTGCACGCAACACATGCGTATGCACGCGCATGCCCTCCCTGGAGCATGTCAAGGTCATGCTCCTCTAAATAATGAGCTTCATCACCTGTGGCCCTCGGTGGGTGCAGTTTGCCCTCCTCCAGCTCCAGAACTTCCTGTGGGAGACCATCATGGATGGATTACCAATGGAAATGAACCCTTTAAAGCTTCCCCATGAGCTGAGTGGCTCAAGGAGCAAGCGAGTCCACTCAGTAACCACAAGCCCCTTGACTGGGCCAATTGTTAGGGCCCAGGTGTGGCGGAAAGGAATGGAGTTTCTGAGGCCTGCAGGGCCTCTCTTTCAAGTGGCCCGCCTTCTGTTTGAGGCACCTGATACCACGGTGCTATCACTCCCCTCTCTGGTTGGCTTGCCACCCACCATCAATAAAGGCTTGGGAACCACAAGGCTCCCCTTTCATAATCAAACCTCCTGTCCCATGGTTTAGGAAACAGTAGTGAAATCACACAGAGCAAGAAGTTTTTCAAGTATTATTTTAAGTGTTGAGAACGTATCATTTCTTTGACTTCGCAAATTAGCATTTGATTTTGTCCCCAAAAAACCCACTGTTGACCTCAGATATAACAAAACGTTACATGTGATACCCGAGGGAAATCGAGATCTCTGTAAAAAGTAGACATAATTTATCATCTTCATATGGTAATAATTTATCCTCTAAAGTGGTCAAAACTGTAGGGATATTTCATACAGATTTTTTAGCTAGCATTTAAATATATAATTATAGATACACTGGATTTTTGTTTCCTCCAACATTCAAAGACTTTACTCACATTTATGTTCTTTGTACTACAGTTTGCATCTTGGTGCATTTCTTTTTTCAAAAGCCTTTTTTTTTAAAAAAAAAAAAAAACAATTTTTTTTTTTTTGAGGAAGATTAGCCCTGAGCTAACTACTGCCAGTCCTCCTCTTTTTGCTGAGGAAGCCCGGCCCTGAGCTAACATCTGTGCCCATCTTCCTCTGCTTTATATGTGGGACTCCTACCACAGCATGGCGTGCCAAGCGGTGCCACGTCCACACCGGGGATCCGAACCGGTGAACCCCGGGCCTCCGAAAAGTGGAACGTGTGAACTTAACCGCTGCGCCACCGGGCCGGCCCCCTGAAAAGCCTTTTGAATGAGCACTTGTTTTTGTTTAGTGCCCACTGGCTCCTAGGCACATACAGAGGCACATACCACGTAAGAGGACACCCCCGCAGAACCAAAGCATAGCACTCAGACGGTGACGAAAGGGGACAGTGTCATGAGGGTGCTGAGAAGAGGACAGCCTCCTCCGCATGGGGGGCTGGGGAGGACTTCATGGTGAGGGTCTCTGGGCCCTCCTTGCCCTGCTGCTGCAGGCATCCAGCTGTCTGCTGTCGGCACTGTAGTTGGTCCAACTTTAATTGTGGCATATCTAAAAGTATATCTCAAGATCCTCTCTAATAGTTATCAGAACTTTTCCCCCTAAATTTATGATCTTCTTTTGCCATCAGTAGCGTATGTTTTTTGCGTCGCACTTCCGTGCTGCGAGTCCTTAGTGTCAACTTGTAGGATGATTGTTTTAAAAGCCTTGATTGCCCACTGCAGCTACGTTTGCATGGTTTTCAGGATTAAGGGAGGCCAGAAGCCTGCCAGTGACTCTCCACCCTCTGAGCTTCATTTTTGTCCACAGCACTTATCAGCCCTCTAATGTGTGTGTGAGTGTGTCTGTATGTGACTATGTACATGAGTTGTGTGTGTGTGTGTGTATTTATTGATAACATCTCCCCAGTAGAATGTAAGCCATTGAGGACAGGAGCTGTGTTTTACTTACCTCTGTGGTTACAGCGCTAGAAGAGGGTCTGACACTGGTGATTGAGTCTGTCCTTTAGTCGGTCAATTGTTCTCGCACCACACTGAGCACATGGTCAAAGCACCATGTTGTGCTGCATCCTCTTGGTTTGCTTTGGCGCGTGACAGGAAGGGAGGAGTTGGGATGGCCCTTGGCCTGTGCAGCCAGGTGGGGAGAGTCGCTGTTGACCAAGGTGGATAGGGAGCAGGTTTGGGGTGTGGCAGGCCATGAGCAGGTGTTCAGGAGAGCTGTTTTGCCCATTTTACATGAAGAAATTGAGGCTAAAAAGAGATGAATTACCCAAAACCACGCTGCCAGGTGGCCAGGCTGGGATTTCAAACTGTCTTTCGGATTCTACTGCTCTGCTGGCTCCTTTTCATGGAACCCACGTGTGCTTCTCTCCCTGCCGTCCATCTCCTTCCTCTTATGTGACTTGATGTTGGCCATGCTGAGAACCGTGGACTTACTTATCAGGAGGTGGGCAGGGTAGGAGCCGAAATGCGAGTCGGCCAACAGACAGCATCCAGGCTTGAAAGATGTGATGGTTTGTTGACCTCACTCGCTGCTGGTGGGAAAGGCACAGAACTTCCAGAAGTGATTTTAGCAGTCTGTATCCAGAGCCCCACAAATACTCATTTTCTTGGACTCATCTTGAAAACTGTCCTGATGTAATAATTCCAAATATTAAAAAGATATGCCAAAGTATGGCTTTATGGTCAAAAATTTGAAATCCATCTAAGCAGTAGGGAAATAACTAACAAACTGAGGCACATTCTGCTCTTTATGAGGTTAAAAAAAAAAATCCAATTATTTACCTTTTTGACATTTGACCCTGGAGCAATGGGATGATATGTCACAACCAAATTACCTCTTTTTTCCGTCTGGGCTTCTGGGTATCAGGTTTTCTTAAAGCTGGGGACACCATCGCTCTACTTTTTCAAACCACATGATGTCAGTAGATTAAGAGCAGGGATGTGCCATGAAGAAGCAGCCTTGTTTTGGTGTGTTTCTGGACCTTGAGCGGAATGAACCGGCTGAATATGTTCAGGACCCTGGACAGAGCCCTCTCTGGCTTTGCCTAGCTAGGGCCAGCCTTCCCTACCTCACAAGAGGACATCTTCTTGTGCTGGTTGGTAATTTGACTCCATGTGACTTCCAACAGAAACAGCTAGGTTTCTAAAGATGGGAAATGTACGTTATCAAAGAGGGATCATACGTTTAATTAACTTCCCTATTTAATTAAGTTTTCTCCTAGACATGCTCAGCCTTTCCCCAGCCTGCTCAGCCAGTGGAGCCTCCCGCTGAAACAGAATCTCTTTGTAATTTAGCAGCCCTAAGCACCAAACTTGAGAAATGGTTGTGGCTGATTATGTAAAAAGAGATGAGGCTGCAGAGACAGGGATTTCTTGAAATGATTTCATTCTCACCTAACAGTATGGCTCAGAGTCCTTTACGGTTTTTGGAGTATGCTGGATTAGTTTAAACTGTGTGCAACTTGCATCCAGCTAAAAATCCGCTAGAGAACAGTTTGATTTTCCATGCTTAAATATAAAATGGTGACTTGTAACCCCCTGACACGTTCCTTCCTGGCATGTTCCCACTCTGACTTCCTGAGGTTTCTGCTTCACTTGACCACACTACATGTTCTTTCTTTCATCCCCCAAAATAAGATGATGGTACTCAGTGCAAGCTGGCCATCGGGAGCCTGAGAAAAAACTAAAGGGACTCGAGGATGCCATTCCAAAGCCTGCCGTAGTGGGCAAGAAGGGGGAGATGAAAAGATGATGATGGCACAAAGTGAACGGCGCGTGCCAAGAAGTCAGAGAGTAGAGAAATGTGACTTGTGGGGAGGGGACATAAACTTGAGAAGAATGAGTCTGTGGCACCCACCGGCATGTGCTGTGCTCCATGGCACAGGCAGGAGGCTGACACAACTCCCTTGGAGAAGGACAGAAGGTTCCAGGGTTCACCATTGGTCTGAGGCATAGAGCCAGGTCCTAGCAGGTGACTGGAGGCTCAGGCAGCCACATCACCCCCTTTCAAACTCAGCTTTGTGGCCCAAGTCTTGTGAACAGCCTTTTGCTTAAGTTTCCGAGTGTCCTCAGGCCCCCTCCTGACCCTCCGCTCTGACACCATCCCTACATCTGGCCAGACTGCCCAGTGTCTTTTTTGTCATCCTTATTTGATTGCTTTGTAACATTTAACACAATGACCACACTCTGTTTTTTTCTTTTTTAAAAAAACAGCTTCATGAAGATAGAACTGACATCACATACCCTTCCTCTATTTAAAGTGTACAGTCGATAGTTTTAGTATATTCACAGATCTGTGCAACCATCACCACAGTCAGTTTTAGAACATTTCATCCCCTCGAAAAGAAATCCGAGCCAGTCCTGGGGATCTAGTGGTTAAGATTCGGGGCTCTTGCTGCCACCGCCCAGGTTCGTTTCCCAGTCGAGGACCCACACCACTCGTCTGTCAGTTAAATACTGTGGCAGTGGCAGTGCACACAGAACTAAACTAACAACTAGGAAACACACCCGTGCACTGAAGCTTTTAAAAAAGAATAAAGGAAACCCTGTACCCTAATTAGTGATCAGAATTTGTGCCTTTTTTTTTTTAAGGCTTTACAAGCCTATGTCAGTAAGTAAGGGCTTCATGTAAATGAAGATCAAATTTCCTGAATTCTAGTTGATTCGGCTTCATTTACAGAGACATCTTGGTGAAATTGAACGCGGCCGGGTAGGAAACGCTCTCCCCCATATTTTCTCTCCGTTCTGGCCCCTCCTATTGTCATCCTTTCCTCCCCACTTTTGTAACTCAGTCCAGCACCGTGTTATCTCTTCCTTTCCCCCAACACCTGTCATCTTCCTCGACCCCCCATCGTGTCCCCGCTGCCCCTTCTTCTGACACCGCGCACCTCTGTGTGAGCGCCGTGTGCGGCAAAGGGGGACCGGACAATGTGCGCGTCTCTGAAACATCTTCAGAGATGGGGATTCAAGTAAACCTCCTCCTGTTGAAAGCCCCCGTCAAAGGGCCTGTGCGATGGGGCGAGGTTTTGAACTTCACTTCACACTCACCTTTCAACAGAGGCCGGGATGTTGTGGTTTCCTTGGATGGCAGAGGTGGCCTGTTCTTTATTTACCAGCCAGCACATCTCTGAGCTTTCGAGAGAATAGAGCCCTTATTAAAGATCCAAATGAGCTCTAGATGGCCGGCCTTGTTTCAAAGGAAACGGGTTTTAATTTATCAGCTCCTAGGATGACCTCATCTTGAGTTTTCAGAAGGTCTCGCCCCTCAATTGGTCCCCCCACCACCGCCGACACCAACAGATAGCCCTGTCTTTGATCATTTTGAATTCTTTTAATACTAAAAAATGATTTTTAGCAATGTATTGTTCCTGATACTGCCAAATGAGTAAATTAGGGTATATGGGAAAGCGAAAAAGAAAGGAGGGCTAATGTGCATACCCCTATCCTTTTCCTTTTTTTTTTTTAATGGGGATGCATGCTTATGAATATAGCATCTTAAAGCATTTTGTATCTTTAATCAACACATAGGAAATTAACAGTGAGCCGGCCTTCAGGACCATTAGCAGCTCCTCCAGACAGTGTGGGTGTCTCCCTGCAGCAAATGCTTGGTGTCCCCCCTCCATTTCAAGCCTGCCAAGGAAGAGTGGCGGGAGGTGTCCCTCCGGAGTGCCCACCGCTCCCTGAAATACAGACTCCAGAGTCTGAGGAAAGGCCTGGCCTCTGACCTTGATGGGGGCTGGGGAGGTGCATTGGGAGGGCCAACAGCAATAGTCACAGCAGTAATAGTTGTTGCAATCATAACGGTTGCAAGGATGCACGGCTCCATTCCAGCACGGCGCAGGACTCCTCCCCCTACAGGTACATTTCAAGACGCTTGGGAACAGCAGGGGCCATGGGAAGCACACACACGGGGCCCGGCCTATTTGAATATCAGCCAGGATATCAAAACCCTGTCCGCACACCTGGCAGTGACGCCTCTCCCCGAAGTCAGCTCCTTGCAACAGTTCATCAAAAATGGGCTAGCTAATGATCGGCTGGGCAGATAATCGGAGGAGAGTTAATTGTAAGGTTCGATATGGCATCTTGTCAGCAGAGATAAGTTGTCACGTTTTCCACTTGAGCTGAAACTAAATGATTGTAAAATAAGTTATGAGTGTCCTTGGGCCTGTCTGCCGGAATGATAGCTAAGAATACATTCCTGGCCCATCAGTCTCAAGCAGGCTGCTTGATATTTATGCGAACGGAATGTTATTTTATTTCCCCTCTAGTCATGCTTGTCAGCTCTCCCAGTGAAAAGTGAAGCTGCTTCTTTGACTCATACTTCACGTACCGAAGCTCGGAGAGACTGCAGATTGTTATCATTATTGCTCGTATTATATATTTTTTGGGGTGTGCGTTGAACATTGATGCCCGATTGGGAAGAACTAATGGCCGACATTGAGCGCGCAGGATGGCGGTGGACCGGCCCATCCCGGCTCAGCGCCACGCGTCTCTGGGACTCCACGACCCTCCATCAACGCCGGTTTAGATGCGGAGTAATGAGGCACTTGCTTTTTTAATTTGGCGTGCCTTTTTTCTCTTCGCCTCTCCCCTCCCATGTTTAATGCTGTCGACCGCCGGCGTCTGTCCCCGTGCCCATTAATTGATACAAAATAAAATGCGTTATCTGTATTCAGTCGGGAGGAGCCGATGGCGTTTCGTGGGCTGCGGTTGGAGCTCATTTACAGCGTCTGAGGCCGGGCTTTCGTGCCTCTTCCTTTGAGAGGTACCTTGGCAGGCTGGAGGAGTCGTCGGAAATGGGAAAGCACAGCATGGGAGCCGGGAACGCTTTGATTGCTCATATTTTAAACCAGGGGAATGTTAAACAACTTCTCTCGAAGGGAAGTTCTCGAGGCCTAGAAGCCCAGGGCATTAATATACCAGCACCAGGGCTCAGTACCCAGTTCACTAGAAACTGAAGCTGTTTCCACAGGCTCCCCCAAGCCTGGAGAACAGGCAGGGCCTGCCGGAGTCCTGTCTCCCGTCACGGCCTCCCTGACCGTGGGCCCTGCCCCTCCCTGACCTCTGTCATCATTCGCCACCGTGATCACCTTCTTGTGGCACAGTGGTGGCTCCCCCGTGTTGTTGGCGCTTCTGCTGCCCCAGTCAGGCCGCCTGGTCCTGGCACCTGGAGCCTCCTCTTGCTGCAGGAGCACTTCTTGCATTGGCAGCTGCCTGTGCTCGCCCAGCCGTCCACTCCTGAGCTGTACCTGCTCCCCGTGACCCTACCCCAGGACACGTGGTTTCCCAGGTACTTGTGTGCCTGCTTAGCCCACCCACCGTAGACGCCCACCCTCACAATGGTTACAGTGCCAGCGCTTGTCCTTCCTCCAGCAAGAAACTTGGAATCACATTTCGAGGGCCTGGGCTGTGGATTATTGGAGCACTGACATGGAGAGGCAGAAGACAGTGGAAAGGGGTGGGGGCTCCACCCTCACCTGCAGGATGACCTGGGAAGTCACTGCCCAGCTTGTCATCTCTAAACCGGGACGAGGACAGTTCTCCGGGTGGGCCCTTGGCCCTGTGAGCAGCAAATCAAGCAGTGGACGGGAGTGCTTTGTGGATCCCGAGGAGCTCCGTGCACATCACTGACTTTATGCATACTCCTCCTTGTCTGAGAAAGAATTGACGGGGCTTACATGCCAGTCCTGCTTTCTGTTTCCATAATTGTGATTGTTGCTTTTTTATTGTATGACGACACTGTGTCAGCTTAAAAGCTCGCCTTTCTTCCTCTCCCCCTCCCTCCCTCCAGTGGCCACATCAGGGCTCGTGTTTCACATTTTCTCTTCTCCTCCCCTCCTCACCCTGCTCCAGGGTCTTCTCCTGACTCAGTTTTACCTTTGTCTCCCTGTTACTCTCACTCTCAGGGTTCCAATGGCCCCAGCAGAGGTCCCAGAGTCACAGTCCTATGGCTCAGGGATGCCATAGGGCCGGTGTGGCTGTGCTCACCCTGGTGAAGGTAGTCGTGCACATGGTCCCTCAACTTCCTTCTCTCTGCATGTAGGCAGCCTCTGGTTACATACGTTTACATGCATGCAATTGACATGCTCACTATAGGCGTGATTCCCCCTCTTGATCCTCTATCGAGTAGTATCACCCAAGAAAAATCATCTTCCATAAAGGCGTCAAGCAAGAAAGGAGATAGGCTTTCTTTCACTCATTAGAAATGCGCTCTGTGGGGACAGCGATATTTGCCCTTTTTCTCTCAGCATCCCGGGCGCCGGGACAGAGCTGGCTCACAGGGCAGAGTGCTCATGAAGTGCGTGTGGTGGGTATGAGGTGTCTTTCAAGGGAGATGCTTTCGCAGTGTGAATAGAGTTTATTCATGGTCTAGTTGCTCACCCAAAAATAGGTTCCAAACCATCGAAAACTTACACGGCTGTGGTCTGAGGGCAGCACACTTGTGGTTAGTTTCAAAACGGGGTTGCAAAGTTGGTAGCTTTTCTGTATTATACACCAAAAAGCAGCACCATCCACCGGTGTGAGCGCCCCTCAAAGAGAGACCAGCTCTTTATAAAACGTGAGGCTACACATATGCCTGGAACCCCCGTTTTCATCCCGAATGTGTCTCCGCTGTGTCCTGGTGAAGAGTTTGAACAGGGGCCCCTTCCTAAGGCTTGTGCTCTCATGGGGAAGGCTTCTAGGTAGCAAGGAAACATGCACAGGGGAGGTAGGGTCACCATGTGGTGAGTGCCATCTCTCAATGAGGCGGGGAGGGGCTGGACATGAGGCAGCTGTGGGCGATGGCCAGAATGGGGACCCCCAAGAGGGGCTCCCTCATTTGCTTTCTAGGACCCCAACATCCTAGTTTCCACCCTACTTGGCTAGCCTAAAGCCTCACCATGGCTTCTCAGGGAAGGGGGGGAGCCATGAACTGTGTGGGGTACTGCTGAGACTAATGCAATCCTGTTGGGACTTGTCCACTATGAGGCAGGGGCGGGGGCACTGGTGGCCTCAGCAGGGGCATGGCAGCGGCTGGTGGGATGCGAGCCGGAATGGAGTGGGGTCAGGCATGGACAGCTGTGACCAGGCACAGGCGGCAAGGAGGGGAAAGGCTGTGGGGGAGCTTTGCTTTAAAGAGGAGCAGAAATGAGTTGGAAGCTGGGTGAGGGCATGGGGTCAGGGAGGGTTTGTTAGAGATGGGAGATAAAATCACCTTTGATGAGGCCAGAGAGGGTGTGATTGCTGGGGGCAGCCACTCCTAAGCAGACGGCGGAATCCAGTTCATTGGGAGGAGGGGGCGAGGGTGCTTTCATGGGGCAGGACAAGGGAGGCCCCAAAGCCCATGGGGACCCGGGACAGGGACAGGAAGCAGGGTGCTCTCTTCTCATGGCTGCTTTTTTGTTTTCTGTCTTCAGGGAGATGAAAAGTGAGGTCCTCAGATAGGGTGGAGAAGGTGTGATGTGGCGTGTTGGAGAACAGGGAATGGATTTACTCCAGGAATGTAGAGGATTGAAGGGCAGGCCAGAGGTTGGTCCCCTCTCCCCAGCTTTGGAGCCATAAAAGTAAAGGAGACCAGTCGGCTGGGGACTGTGTTCCTCCAGCCGAGCCTGAGTACAGGCATAGAGCAAGAGGAGGGTGGAAATTATCAGTCAAGTTGGGGTGTCCTGGTCAGGAAAGATGGAGGGAGAAGGACATCGAAGGCAGAGTCTGAGCTGTGCGTGATGTCCCGACAGGGTAAGGGGAGAAATGGGACAAGAAGCAGATGTTAGTCGGTAAAGACTGAACGGGGCAATAGGTGAGCTCTCGGAGGTGGATCCTAGTGTAAGTGAGCTGGGGCGACAGGACGTGGGCGAGGGCATGGAAGGCAAAAATAAGACCCACAGGGGCCGGTTCCTGCTGGTGGCGGGCCTGGGTTAGGACTGTGAGAGAGGGTACTGAGGCAGAGGGAAGGAAAGGGCTTCTCAAGGAGAAAGCAGAGCCCAAGAGGTCGGGACCTGGAGGGAGCACCCAGGAGGAGCTGGACGTCATCACCAGTGAGGATGGGGTGAGCTGCTGCTGAAGTAGACAGGGATGAAGGGGCGTAACCAGGAGTCAGCAGGCAGTGAGCGGGGTGGTGAGGGTGTACGCTTCAGAGGGGCTGGGCTTGAGGGTGGAGGAGCGGTCTGCAGATGGCAGGGAGAGCAGAGAGGACGCCTGGCCCACCTGCATGCCATGTGGTGTGTGAGGGTGGGATTCGCAGTGCCGTCCCCTGGGAGGTGTGTCCCCAGGGGAGAGCCAGGTCTCAGTGCCAGGTGTAGCAAGCGTTCTGAGGTTACCCATGTGAGGGAGTTTGCACTGACAGACCGTCATTCCAGAGGAGGCGTTTGACAGGTTGACGAAGACTAGAAAAACAATGCTGATTCTGCAGCTTTCTCACCATTGGCGTTTTAGAGCAGATGAGTCTTTGTCACAGGGACTGTCCTGTGTGTTGAAGGATATTTTTCAGCATCTCTGGCTTCTACCCACTATATACCTGTGGTGCCTCCACCCCTCTCAGTCCAATAACCAAAAATAGCTCCAGACATTGACAGATGTTCCTGGGCCTGGGTTCCCAGTTGCAAGCCAGTGGACTAGTGGAAATACAGAGCCGTGTGGGATAGAGGGACTGGTGTTGAAGGATGCCAAGGGCAAGGAGGCTGTAAGGTGCTGATGTGATTGGCACTGCTGGTCCCTCAGGGGAAGGAGGGTGTCGTTACTTCTAAGTATTTCCTTCTTAAGATTGCCACTTAGCTACCTGCTTCAAGTGAGCCAGGAATTTCTCCTGGAACGACACATATTCCAAGATACTCAGAAAACTTGGAAATGAGATTGCCATGTCCCTGTCACTTACTTTGGAAAAAGTGTTCTCCGGCTGAAAGGGAAGGAGATGTCTAGAAACAGACATCATTTTGGTTTCCAGAAAGGTGAATTCTGAGCCGTATACCAGTGAGTTTAAGGTCTATCCCAGTAAGATTCTGAATTAGATTGTTAAAGGAATGCTTTGTGTTTATATAGAAAAGAAAATTTAATTGTGATTTAGTTGAATCAAGATAGTTTATTAAGGAGAAGAAATATTAAATGTATTTCCCTTTATTGTTTTAAAATTGTCAAAAATATGTGTAAGTTGGGTACCCGTCTAGCTTTCAACAAAGTATTTAACAAGATCGGTCCATAGTTTCTTTATAGGCAAGGTCAAAGGTATATGAGTTGGATGCAAGGACAGTATGATGTATCTTGGTCTTGTTCAGTGATCACTCTCAGAAGCTTCCAGATGCAGAGTGGTGAATCTGAAAGTCTGAGTCTCGGTCTTGACCCCATCCTGTTCAATATCTTTGTCATTGACTTGGATGGATATACAAGGCTGCATGCTCAGAACAGCCAAGAATAGCTGAGACAACTGTGAAGGGTAGCAAAGCTCAGGGACTTGCCCTGCCATATGAGGTACCAAGATGACTGAGCCATAGCATTGAAGAGCATGTGCTGTTGGAACACAGATGGATGAAAAGAGTATTGGGAAAGAATAAAGAGCCCAGAAACAGAGCCATCACCCCTATGGAAGCCGTTATATAACTTTATAGCTTATGTGTATATTCTGGGTATCTTAAAAAGAGATATTGGTACGTGCCTTAAGAAAGAACCGCTGGATAATGGAAGGGAGCCGAGGATGTTTATGTTATAATGGTGCAAGCACTGTGTGCTCAGCATTGTCCAGCTCACCATGGGGGGAAATGAGCGTGCAAGTGAGCTCCAGATAACTGACAGACAGCCGTGTACAGAAAGCCCCAACTTGAGGACCAGTAAGAGTTCAGAGATGAGAATTGTTGGTTTAGGAGAGAACGTTACAGCAATGGAGTGACGTAAGGATTCAGACACGTTGTTGGGAAAGAACATGGTGCAGTGAATTGAACGGATACCCGAGGGGCAGAGTGACATAATGAAATGCCCACCCTGCTGCCGTGGAGAGCGGTTGTCTTTGCTGTTCTCCTCATCTGCCCCGTGATTGGAGTGTAGCTCAGTGAGGATGGGCACAGTCCTCGTGAGCATTGTCTTCCCATGGTCCGATGCCATGCCTGACACAGGATGGGTTCTTAACACCTAATAGGCAGAGAGGATGCAGCCAGAGGGTAGAGACCTTTAAAACCTGGGCAGAAAATATTTGAAAGGAGCAAAAATATTCATTATAAGGTTCAAGCATCAGATAACATGTAAAAGGGTTGCTTTAGGGTCAGCTAACGATCTTAGGGTCCCTAGACCCCCTTAGCAACATCAGGCAGCTTCTGAGCCATCAGAAATTGTGTGCAAATATTGATTAGACTAGCCCTTTCTTTTTGGTAGTTACAGTTTTCATCTGATATTCAGTGGGATCTAGGATTTTAAAAAGATGGATAAGAATCGCTACTTTAGAAAATTAGTTTTGTAAAAGATGGGGACAACTTACAAGGTGAAAAGCTAGGGGGCCAGCCTGGTGGTGCAGGGATTAAGTTTGGACGTTCCGCTTTGGCGGCCCGCGTTCGGATCCTGGGTGCAGACCTACTCACGGCTTGTCAGGCCATGCTGTGGCAGGCGTCCCACATATAAAGTAGAGGAAGATGGGCATGGATGTTAGCTCACGGCCAGTCTTCCTCAGCAAAAAGAGGAGGATTGGCAGCAGATGTTAGCTCAGAGTTAATCTTCCTCAAAACAAAAGGTGAAAAACTGAAAGGAGAGAGACCTCCTGGAGTTGGCCACACAGTCCAGGCCTGGGGGGTTAGGACCAGACCACGGGTGAGTGTGGCTTAAATAGAGATCAGGCAGCCAGCTGGAAAGGCTGTGCAAGAAAAGAAATGGTGACTGTGAATAAAGATTCATCCTGGAGTCCCAGCCTCCACAAGGCAGAGGCTGTGTCTTACTTAAACTTGTATTCCCTCCTGAAACAGCCACAAAACCAGCCAACAAGGGCTCAGGACTGTTCGCTGCACGTGGGTAAAGTCACCCAAGAGGTTTGCCGGATGTCCGGCCTCGGAGGATGGGAGTCTGGTAGAAATGGAAGCGTGTCAGTTTCAGGGGAGAAAAAGTGGCCGGACACTGAGTTGTCACAGTTACTGCAACTCCTTAAAGTGGTGAATGGTATTTCAGCAGCATTGTGTGAGCAAGTGTCCACCCACAAAGAGTGGACCCTGTTGACATGGTCTAGGGGTCAGTGCCATGGGGTGCTGCCCAGGTTCTCCTGCAGCAGCTTTGGGGTATCTCCCCCCACCCCTCCCAGGAGGGGTTCCCCACCTTTCCTCCACATGTGATGGGTACATGGGAAGGAGGTAGACCCTTTGCACCATGCAAGGATGGGCAAGGGGTCACTGGTCCTAGGATGTCAGGAAGTTGCATCCCAGGGCATTTTTGGAACCATATATCTATCTTAAAAAATACTGTAATTTGTATATTTTTACATTTCTCAATATATGATAAAATTTTCTAGAACTTCACAAAATGAAACTGCTTTAAATTCAGCTTGATTTCAAGGATCTTTAAATTTGAAATCATGTCATTCTTCTGCTCAAAACCCTGTAGCCGGTCCCCATTCCCTCAGAGTAAAGCCGGGGTCCTTATAGTGGCCTCGGAGCCCCTGCAGCGGAGCCCTTCCTCTCTGCCATGCTGTTCCCTACGACCGTCCCCACCAGCCCCAGCCACTCGCCTTCTTTCTGTTTCTGAAACCCACCAAGGCTTGCTTCCATCTTAGGACCAGGTTCTGGCTATTTCCTTCTCCCCCGGTCATCCACCTGCTCACTCCTTTACTGTCTTCAAGCCTTGGCTCAGTTGTCACCTTCTCAGCAAGACCTGCCCCGTCCACCCTATTTCAAGTGTCCCCTCACTTCTGCCACCACCTCCCCAACTTCCAAGCCTCCATGTGCTCCTTTTCTCTCTCATAACGCTCACCACCTGCTGACGTACTCTGGGTTGTGGCCCAGCTGCCGTGTAAGTGCCACTCACACCAGAATCTTTCTGTTTTTCTCAGTGATGGATCCCAAGCATCTCGAAAAGTGGCTGGCCCACAGTAGGTGCTTAAAAAATGTTAGTTGGATGAATGATGTATATGACACAGAACTCTGTCTTTTTAGTTGCAACGATGCTGAATCATGAAATAAAGAATTCTTGGGGCTGGCCCTGTGGCCGAGTGGTAAAGTTCGCGCGCTCCGCTGCAGGCAGCCCAGTGTTTCGTTGGCTCGAATCCTGGGCGCGGACATGGCACTGCTCATCAAACCACGCTGAGGCAGCATCCCACATACCACAACTAGAAGGACCCACAACGAAGAATATACAACTATGTACTGGGGGGCTTTGGGGAGAAAAAGGAAAAAAAATAAAATCTTTAAAAAAAATACAAAAGAATTCTTAAGACTTTGAAGGTGTTTGGAAGGTGTTTCTTCATCACTTTTTCAGTGTAATTTTTTGTTCTGGCTGAATTACATGTTCATTCCATTCCTGGTCCTTTAGTACTATTTTGGTCCTCTCTTTGGTAAAGATAAAAATAGACAAAATATGGGCCGGCCTGGTGGCACAGTGGTTAAGTTCACATGTTCTGCTTAGGCGGCCTGGGGTTAGCTGGTTCGGATCCCAGGTGCAGACCTATGCACTGCTTGGCAAGCTATGCTGTGGCAAGCCTCCCACATATAAAGTAGAGGAAGATGAGCACAGATGTTAGCTCAGGGCCAGTCTTCCTCAGCAAAAAGAGGAGAATTGGCGGCAACTGTTAGCTCAGGGCTAATCTTCCTCAAAAAAATAAAAAATAAAAAAAAATAGACAAAATAAATTGAGAGTTTCACTGAGAGTGAATTTCACATTTGTGCACTGGTGTTAAAATTTTATAAGTAGCTTCAATGAGTCAAAGATTGGCAGGTCTGCTGTATCACTTCCAAATGCCATTGCTGGACATGGGTGAGAGA
Organism: Equus asinus; assembly: GCF_041296235.1. Lineage (NCBI taxonomy): Eukaryota > Metazoa > Chordata > Mammalia > Perissodactyla > Equidae > Equus > Equus asinus. The sequence goes on along the minus strand of NC_091808.1, from coordinate 5,717,142 downwards.
GAGAAATGACGTGCCGGTTTTCACTCATAATAAACTGACGTAACAGCCATGTGGAATGTTGGGGTAGAAGAAAGAGAATCTGGAATACCTTTGTCCTGTGCGCACACAGAATCGCACCCATTTAAGAGGACCTTTTGTATGTACTCCTGAGTGTCTTTATTTCATTCCTAATGTCAAGGAATTATGGGAAGAGAAATAGAAACATGTAAAAAGTATGAACTCCCAATTTCCTTTTCCAGATCTCCCATCATGCAAAGTAGAGAACCTGAAATTCTCCAGCGCATAAAGACATGCAGAAATAAGTGCCTGTTTTTGAATGACGGGCACAATGGGGCGCCATGTGCAAGGGCCACCATGATCTTTTAAGAATGGATCCTCGAGGCCTCCGGTCCAGCAATCTCGTGACAGTGTATTATTTGTGGGGCTCTGTATGATATTGGAGGAACGTTGCTTTCGTATTTTTGCGAAAGTCTGCTCCTTTTAAGCGCTTAACCTTTGCGTTCTTTTGCCTTTTCCGGTCCGGTGGCAGACACGGGGCTGGGCGACTCGGTGTGCTCCAGCCCAAGTATCTCCAGTACCACCAGCCCCAAGCTCGACCCGCCCCCCTCCCCTCACGCCAACAGAAAGAAACACCGAAGGAAGAAAAGTACCAGCAACTTCAAAGCCGACGGGCTCTCTGGCACCGCTGAAGGTAAGGGTTCCCGGGGATCTGGGGGTGAGAGCCTGCGTTTCTGAAAGTTAACTTGTGTCACTCTAACTTGTGAAATCACGCACCCTTAGAAGCACAAATGCACCATAATCCAGGTCACTGCGTGTGCCTTCTGTTTACAGGGTGGTGCTAGAGGGCCCTCGGAGCCTTCTCATCGCTGCCTGATTCTCAAGATGGTTCAACCAAATCACTTGTCTTACCCTCAGGTAGTTGTCGCCTGGTGGATGGTAATGCTGGTCTCCCCATCACGTGCCTGGTGAACGTCTTTGGTCCTGTCCTCCTTTGGCAACCTGGGTCACCAGTGTCCCCTCCAACTGAGGTGTGCCGTGTTGTATTCCTCTAACAAAGACTGTCGCCTCTCCTAATTTAGGAATCTTCTCTGATCTTGGCTCATCTTATACCTAATAAGACAGCTGCCTCAGTTCTGACTTTCAGCAACATGTCATGATAAACACCCCTTCTGTTCGCATCCACCGACTCTGTTTTGTGGGCTCTATTAATATTCCACTTGTCACAGTTTGTCTTGACTCTGCTTTGACTTGTTGAGTCCTTAGTTTTAATTCTTAGTGATGGCCGGATGTGGTCTTTCCAAGTGGCTCCTTCAGATGGGTTTACATTTTTTTATTCCACAGATGCACGTGGAGATACACACACATGTTATGGGAGGGGGAATTATTGCAGTCGTAATAAACCAGTTAAAGAAATACTTCAAAGGAAAATTAAAATGGCAGAACATTGTTGTGAGACATGAATTATCATTTATGAGACCAATAATAGTAAAAGACTGTTTGCAACAAGGATTCCATATATGGCAGAACTTCCTCTCTAACGTTTGTATCCTTTTTCTTTCTCTATTCCTGCCGCCCTTTTTCTGAATACTCTGCTTGTTTGTTCAAAACTGTAAGTTGCGATGTTAGAGGAAGTACCCTGTTCCCTCCCAGTGTCCAAAGACGAGCCTGTAAACCCACGATGCATACGTTAGCAAGGGAGGGGCAGAGCTGCTGGTGCATGCACTGCGTTGTTTGCGTGATTCTGTGAGCTGGGTGGCGGCGTGGTTCCACTGCGGGGAGACTGAGGCTCGGAGTGTCGAGTAGCTTGCTGGGCTCTCCTGGTGGCCAAGCGGGGAAGAGTCTGAAAACCCTTCTTCGTCACCATGTTTCTTACCATTTGCCTCCCCTAGGCTTCCTGCTAACGAGTTTAGCCAATAAAAACCGATTTTCTCCTGTTATGATAAATGAGGATGATTTCGTTATATCAGCAGTGGTGAAAAATAATGATTATGGATCAAAGCACCACCCGAGATGCCACTGACCTTCCCTTTGGAAAAGGAATGGGCCACCCATGCTGAGCATTGATGAGAGTCCCTCAAACAACCGTTCAGCAGAGAGCACCCAGCTGGGCATGTGTGGCCACCCCTGCCCTGACGAGAGGTTTGGGGTAAAATCAGGAAGAAGATTGGCCTCCCGCCAGGACGGGTAACGTGAGCCACATGTACCCAGGGGGAGAGTAGGATTGCTTTAGGGTGAGACCTCACGCCCATTTCACAGATAAACATTGTATCATGTTTCCAATCAGTGACTTTTTTCAAAAGCACCACTAGGTGGAAGCTGATTATCAAGTCCACCTGCAACTACATTGTCGATACTTTATCCCACCCACATACTGACGTAGTGAAAACTCTCTGAACAAGATACAGCTTAGAGGAAATTAGAAGCAATTATGTTTCGTTGGGCTGTTGGTTCAGACCAGTGTCCCAGGCGCCCATCAGTGAGTTTGAAGGAAGTTTGAGAAGTGACCATGAACCAGTTGGATGTCTATGATGTTTGCAGTCCACTTGCCGAGTGACTGGGATTGCACTGTGTGCTCCGAGCAATAGTGTATGACAAGGCTGAGCAGATCCTCAACCCTAAAACAACTATGGACTCTTTCATTAAAGAGCCATCCCACTGAGGCAGGGATGCAGACAGAAGGACAGACTCCCAGACGCCATAGAAACACCCAAATCAGAAGTCATGACGATGTCTCAAGCATGAGTGATGATAATGGTTGACATGTGTTCAGAAGTTCAAGGCCAGTGATCATAGAGGAAACCGCCCCTCACTTTCTAGTTAAGAGAATATTCTCTCTGTAGTACCAACAGCCATGACATCTTTCCCAGAGAAAATAAGACAATAAGTTCTCTGTAAAAAGAAAATGTATCATTTTTCCCTAGGAAAAGTTACCTACCCAACTATGAATGAGTGATTTCTGTGAGACACACTATATTTCAGTATATCTAAGGCATACTTTTTTTTCTCACATTTTATCATCTCTGAAGTCAGAATGCATCCTACAATTGAGGTCATTTTGGATTCAGTGATGTACACTATTTTTTTAATACTCTTATCAACTGTTAATCCAAAGTGTATTGCATCAACCATTGAAATTAAGCATTCTGTTCTTGAAATTAAAGCTAGTTGTGTATGTTTTATTTTTAGAGGGTGCTCTTTAAATTTCTATTTCTCTTTCCTGCGAGGCACAGTGACTGGTTATTGCCAGTGTATTGTCTACTGCCTGACCTTATGTTGAAAAGTCACAATTGTGGATATTAAAAGTTCTATAGAAGATATCCGTCAAGTAATTGAATTGTCTGGCTTTTGACATACCCCGTTGGAACAAATGACTAGATTCAAATGTCTTTAGAGTATGGGAAAAGTAAAATTTCATTGGAAGTCAGCTACTTCAGTCAGGGTCCCAGGGAAGACATGGCACCCTCAAGCCGGGTCATGCGGGGAGCTTTCCATAGGGAGTATCTGCAGAGGCATGGGCAGGTGGGGGAAGAGGTAGAGGGATGGTGCAGAACCCCAGGGGTATAACAGAGAAAGGAGGGGCAGTTATTAGGACCCAGAGAGAGAGAAGGGGAAGTCCTCCAGTCAGGAGCTGTGGCCGTCAACAGAGGGACACATCCAACCTACGGTGACCTGGAAGGTGAAGGAGCCTAGAGGAAGCACCCTAACCTCACTCTCTTGCCTTCCTCGGGTCTCCTGCCCCCTGCCCCGCCCTGACCCAACCCACCAGAAGCCAAAGGGCATGAATGGTCCTGGCGCGGGCCACACAGGTCTGCCTCCAAGGGAAAGATGGAGAGAAGGTGGAGAGAAACCACTCAGGCCTTTCACGGTGCCTCCTACAGATCCCTGGGGAAGTCTGTGCCGCTGACCCTTTCATAAGTGCAGTAGATCAGAGCCCTTTAAGGGCAGGGGTTGTGCTGTCCTCCGATGTCCTCGGAGCCCACCTGAGGGAGTGGTCGGGGCTTCCCGAATGCGCTTCAGTGCGATTTTCCAGCCAAGCGCAAGACGGAGCCCAGCACACAGTCTTCCTAGACTCCAAGCCAGGCGCAGAGGTTCTGGCGCTGGGGATTTTTCCCGTTTGCGGCATACTTGTTTAGAAAGGAGAAGCCAGAGGTATTTATCATTAGTATTTATGCTGCCTCAAAAGCCGGAACCACTCTGTCCACGTGGGGGCTCTTGGTGTGCCTGATGGATATGAGGACAGCCCTTCCATGAGTTTCTCATGGCTCCGGCACTCGTTATATTCAATTATAGTACTTCTCTTCTGCTGAAGAACAATCATTAAATTCTACGCTGGACAGCCGAAGATGCTGTGACCTACCTTACGCAGAACAATCATTTTCTTATATTTACAACTTAAAATGAATGGAATGAATCTAGTAAATTATAGGAGCAGAAGCTGTGACTGAAGAATTCCTTATCTTTATAAATATTTCAAGTTCTGACCTGGTAATTTGATTGGCTCGTGAACATGATGAGTAAGAGAAGATGTCTGGACGATCAAGCCAGTCACTGGGCTTGTATATAATTCTTAGTAGCATTTAACGAGTCAAGGGGTCGGCCCGGTGGCACAGCGGTTAAGTGTACACCTTCCTCTTCGGCCGCCCGGGGTTCGCTGGTTCGGATCCCGGGTGCGGACATGGCACCGCTTGGCAGGCCATGCTGTGGTAGGCGGCCCACATATAAAGTAGAGGAAGATGGGCATGAATGTTAGCTCAGGGCCAGCCTTCCTCAGCAAAAAGAAGAGGATTGGCAGCAGTTAGCTCAGGGCTAATCTTCCAAAAAACAAAATTAAAATAAATAAATAAAGAGTCAAAAATTTGAAAGTAATTCAGCCCCCTTCTTAGGGTGTGGAGCAAGTGTGAGGTACAAGCTGGAGGCGTGAGCTCTCCCTTTGTGATTGTGATTTATGTCATTGACAGCAGAAGTGCCTCAAAGAGGTGGATGGATATATGCCTGGGTGTTTCCAGGGCTGAGACCTGAGGCCGCTGCCTTTGAGGGGTAACGGGTGCTGCCTAGCTCATCACAAAAGGGTCCCCATGTATTTCTCCAGCATCCCCAGGCATTGGCTTCCCCCAGCCTGCCAGGAGCCCCCCTAGGTTTGGATCTGTTCTTTCCATCTATTATAACCTCTAAAAGTGTGTGAGAGTTTTTCCAACTATTGTGGCCCTTTGTGTAATATTATGAAACTTTGTGATGTTTTTATCCAGGAAAACTAGAATATTAATCAAGACTGTCAGAAATAGGACTCTTCCCCATTGAGAATTTTGAGACAGAGAGAAAGCCTCTTAGAAACCATCTTCTAGCCATACCATAAAAAATGTGAAGGCGGTATTCAGTTTTTAAAAATAACTTCAGGTATCCCATTTCTACTTGTATTTCTATTTTATAGGAACGTTGGGCATTAAAATATGGCTGACATTCTTGATTTTAAATTGTATTTGATTTGCTCAGAATTATTCTATGTAGGAAAACGTCGGATGTTCAGATCTGGGCGCTGTGCTTTACGATGATTGTAGAACAGTGAAAGTAAATTCAGATGTGGGTAAGAAGGAAGGCGGGGGCACTGAAGCCCGTATCATGGAAGGAACCTTTGAAGTCAGTGGGGAGAAGAGTTGTGACGAAGGACAAGGGGCATGGGGGCGAGCTAACGGTGTTCAAATGATGGAAAGACGGTCCTGCCTTGTCCTGGGTGGCCCAGATGGGTTTCATTGGGGCCAATGGATGGAAGCTTCAAAGAGATGGATTTTGGTTCAGATATTAAAGGGAAAACTTTGTAAGAGCCGAGGCTGCCTTGAGAGGCAGTGGTTCTGTGTCCCCTGCAGTGAGCACAGTACTGGTTGGACCATTGGTAGTGGAATTTGGGCTCTGGGAGGATAATAGCACCAGGGGCCCTGGCTTCGTGCCCAGACCAAGTTTAAGGGTATGTGCCTGGACGGCTCTTGGGCGGTGGGGACTTTGAAAATCTTTAATGACTTGCCATCTTTTGGCATTGTCTTTGAATCGTGGTGCTCTCTGGGTATCTTCTTATCCAGGGTCCAGTAGGGAGGCTGTCATTGCTAGAGGGGAACCAGCGGTCTCTGTAGTCCACTCTGCGGTCCCGAATATGGTGGTTCTCGTTAGTTTTATAACATTCATGCAAGTTTGCATCAAGTGTTAATTTCCCTGTTTCCCCAGTGAAAAGGCGAAAGTAGAGAGAGGTTAAGTGGCTTTCTTGTCCAGGGTCAGGTTGCTGGTAGGTGACAGAACTGTCTCTTGATTCTCTGCCTCAAACTCTTTCCACCAGGCAAAAAGCAAGTCTTTGAGGTGTGCGGAGCGGCTTTTGAATCTAGGAGTGGGGCAGGCAGAGTAGCTTCCTTGATATTTCTCAGATTCCATGGAAAGACTCTGACTTTTATATGGATCCTAACATCTAGAAGTTCTGTAGCAGGGATCTTTCTTTAAAAATGCAGGGCCAGTCTGGATTTGCCCAGTCTTGTTATACAAGAGGGTATGCAGAAAGCCTGTTGTTTTTTTCCCCCTGGAGTTCAAGGCGCTTTATTCTAAAGGTCTCAGAAGGGGATTTATTTTATCCTCCCACCTCCATCCCTTGGTCGTTCATTCTGGGTCTTTACAGAACCATTGTATGGTTGATCCTGGATGGATATTGAAATATTATCTTGTAGAGGAAAAGTCACAAACTGGACTCTCTTCCTTACGGTAGAAAAAGGACTCACCCATCACAGCTGTACCCACTAAGCAATCAGAGGTCAGTCCCCAAGCCTGTTTACAAATTTCGTTAACTCCAAGTTGCCAAGGTCAGCCAGGACTGAGTTTTCCTTCCTTCTTGCAAAGGAGAACCTGATGTTGTGAATCATTTTATTCTTTCATGAAATAGCAAGCAGCCAGCACTATGTTCTTGACTCCATGGGAGACACGAGAAATAAAATTCAGCTCCTCTCTCCCCGTAGGGCACTTAGAGCCTTCACATGGGCATAAAACATACACAAGAAAGTGTACCTCAGATTTCAGGCAGAATATTTGCAAGAGGCATGGGTCATTCAGAAGAAGGACCAAACAGCCTTGAGCTGTAAAAGTCACAGAAAGCTAACCTGTTGGAGAACTTAATTTTACATTCTGCAGATTTGGTACAGAATGGCTGTCTTATTTGATGAAACACTGCAGAAAGCATCACATTTTCATTAAATGTCATCTACTTCCAACAACTTAGAACACCAGTGGTAGTGATTGAATTAGTGGAGAAACAGAGTGTTGTTTTCAAATAGATCCGAAGAAAGCAGATGTTGCTGTGCTGATCAATTACCTTTTTACCTTTGGAAAAAAATTTTATTAATTAGTTGATGTTTTGGAAGGCACTTTGAAGAGAAAATGAAGACTTATGCACAAGCGCTGTATGGTTTTTTTCCTGCGTATTATTATTACCGGAAAGCAATACACAGGCGCCTTGAAGCTCAGTTCATCTGTGACCGTTGAGTTGTGTTAAGTGTTGTGCAGGTTGGGGCATCTTTGGGTAATTCGGGGATTTTGCACATCATGATTGGGAGGGCGGTTTGTTTCTTTGGTTATTTAAGAATCTTATCTCCATGATGCTCCCGTCTTCCCTCTCTCCTTGGGCACAGTTAACACGCTAGTTACTGCTCGTTATGCACGATGGTGTACATAAGACTGGCCAGAAGTCAAGGCTGAGGGACCATCACCGCGGTTTGTTTCCTGTCTTCAGGGGCCGCCTCGTTTAATTCCATATTATTCGGAGGTGGCTAGAGGGGACAGGAAGGGAAGACTTAGGAAAGCCGTGCAGGTGCTACTATCATATCATGATTTCCTCCTTTTAATCTTCATGAACATTCCAGCAGCACGCCACTCCTTGTTTTAATTTTGGCAGCAAAAGGACAGAATAAGAAGTCTCCAACAGTAATTTTTTGTCACAATAAGGACTTCTTAATTGTACGTCCTTATTATTAAACTAGTTGGTTAGTGCATCTGAATCGTTGAGTTGAGCAGTTAATTAGCGTGAATGTGAAAAACCAAGAACCGGAACATCTTCCTGGAAGATATTCCTTAAACGCAGTAACTTTGACTCTGATAAGGGAACCAGGTGGGCTTGATTTCTTCGCCCTTGAGCTGGCCGTTACGGGAGACACCGTGTATTCTGACGGACTTGCCTGCTCCCCACCAACCAGATCATTTTTCTGAAGCGAGTTCTCAGGTTGGAACTCCAGCTTCCATGAGAACGAACCTGCTGAAATTGAGTAGATCTGGGTTTACTCTAGACGTTGACATTATAGATGGGGCACAGTTGACTCAAAAGCCGTCCTGCAGGGTACAGTGCTTCCGATACAAACACGCACGAGCTGTAAGCGCTCACAGATCCTTTGTGGAAGTCGGCAGGTCGGAAATAAACAAAGATGAGTCGATCACAGCAGGAGAAGCCGGAACAGAGGATTCCCCATCATGATGAACTGACAACAAGAGAAGGATTTTCGGTACTTTTTTTTTTTCAAGTACGTGCAAACTAGAGTTAGATTCAGTTCCATGAAAGCTCATTGATCACCCGCCGCAAGCCAAGAGCTCTGCCTGGTACTGGATGTAAAAGTGACTGAGGGGGTCCCTGCCTTCAGGATGCCCTCCGTCCAGTGGAGAAAGCAGACCTATAAACAGATTGTGGCCACCCAAGCAGCCTGTTCAGAGAGTCCGGGGCACCCCGAGCCCATGGGGATCCTGGGAAACTCCCACGGAGGCTCTGCAGAGGACATGAGTTGTTCACGTCCCATTATATAGGGACTGAAATATCTGCTATGCAAAAATAGAGAAAAAAATATGAAAAGTGATAGATCTTGTTAGAAGATAGGTTGGGCTTCCTGGGGATACTCCTGATGGAGCAAGGCTAATCCCTCCATGTCCTGCTTAACAGAAGTGTGGGGTCGCCTTTGAAAATGCAAACTGCTTTCAAGGTGCTTTTCTTAAAATACAGGTATGCAACAGACCTCATCGCCTTTTCTTTTCCCTGAACGTAGGGATGCTTTTTCTGCCCATGGGGCTCCATCGGCACCAGCCACTCACAGCCTCCAGTGTCCGTGGGCGGAAGTCGGGACAGCACATCTTCCTCCGGGCACTCTGGAACTGGAATTCTGCCTTGTTTGGGAGATTCTGAGTTAGCTGACTCACAGGATTCCAACATAATCTCTCGCAGTCATTTTCCTGACGTTCTCAACTGTGAGAGCTGCCAAGGTCTTCCCATATCACTTCACTCCTGGGCAATGAACTTGAGACCTGGGGCGTGATGTGATCTGCTTGGACCGAGGTCCTGTCGCTGGGAGAGGCAGGGCCAGTGGTGCTCAACCTGTGTGTTCCTTCCTGTTCTAATTGCTCGTGCCTTTTTTACGCTTTTCCTGTGCTGCGTGTATTTTATCACAAAGGGATGCAAATTGAAACTCTGACGTTCGGAAGAGAGATGTGTCGACGTGTCTGAATCTCGTGCATCTCTACCTCATGCCGGCCTGAGACGTTTCTAGACTCTGCATGAGATACATACGTCCAGGGACTTCAGGAAAGAAAGACGCCCACCCAGGAGGTTTATCTTCAGATGTTCTAGCTGAGTATGCTGTGTCTTTCCTCCCAGCCCTGGCAGTAAGGAAACGAGGCTGTGCTTGATTTGACAGGTAGAGGAGACTTCATTCCTCTTCCTAAAGATGTAAAATAACAACAAAAAAGATAGTGACTAAATGCAAAACTTAGTCTATGTGAAAGCAACTTGGCAAATGGAACGTATAGAACGGAATTTTTGTATACCCTGTCTGTCTGAGTCAGCTCGGGCTGCCATAACAACCCACCACAGACTGTGGCTTACACAGCAGGAATTTATTTTCTCACAGTTCTGAGTCCGAGATCAAGGTGCTGGCCCATTTGGTTCCTAGTGAGGGGCCGATGGCTGACTTGCAGAGTCCACCTTCTCTCTTGTGTGCTCGTGGCCCTTCCTTGGTGCCTGCACGTGGAGAGAGAGCTCTCTCTCTTCTTGTAAGGCCACAAATCACATCCTGAGGGCCCCACCCTCACAACTTGAACCCTTATTATCTCCCGAAGGCCCCATCTCCAAATACCATCATCACATTGGGAGTTAGAGCTTCAACAGACGGATTTTGGGAGGACGCAAACATTCAGTCCATAACACCTCGTAATGCTCTGTTCCTGCCTGTGGGATTTGACGTGCCCTCCCCGTGCCATTTAAGGAAGAAGATATTTCATGGACTCGGTCCCTCAGGTCACACATGGCTCTGCATGTCATGTCTGTTCTCTCCACCCTGCTCTTCTTTCTGCAGGGCCTTGGGTCCCTTGTTAGGATCTGCCATTAAGCACGAGGGAAGGAAGCCACGATTGATTCAGTGCCTGCTCTTAAACGTGTGTTAGCTTGTTGGCATGCTTCAAACAACCCGATAGTGTTGACAGGTGGGCAGTGGTATCTCCATTTTCACAAATGGGAAAAAAGGTTCAGTGACGTCAGTTTGCCCAAGATCATCAAGTGAGTGGTGAGTCTGGGGTCTACATCAGGTCTCTAGGACTTGGAAGTCTGTGAATCTTGCTCTGCACCTGTGCCGCCCCCTTGGAAAGGGCTTAGGGAAGGGGCTTGGGCATGAATGAAAAGGAGCCATGGTTCTGAGCTGTGGCTCCTGATGGCGCTTCTCCCTCTGTGCCTTCTATTCCTCCTCAGCGCAGCTCGACAGGGCCATGCCCGCCACCCCCACCATTGCCCTTAAGAACTCGGAAGCAGTAATTCCTTCACCAGTTTTGATGTCAGCCTCTTTTCTCAGCATCCCTGTTGTGGCATGGCTCCTTTACAAACAGTATTGCTTATCTCGTGGGTGTGTGTGCACGCACACGCATGTGCACGTATGCTCTCTGGTACATTCGAATAAAAGGATCATTGCTTCAGCTACTTTGCAGACAATTAGAACAAGTAGGATTAGAGAACAGGCCGTCTCCTGTCTATGTGACAAGAGGACATCACTCCTAAGTTTTCTGAACTTAAGGACATTTAACTCAGATGCAAAGAACCCAGTTTTTTTGTTGGTGCTGAGGATGATAGCCCTGGTGTTTTTTTTTGGATGAGAGGAGTGAACATATTTAAGGACAGTTTGAAGATGGGGGGAGAAGGGGCTTTGATGCAGCTCCTCATCTTTCATTTGAATCGTGCCTTGCTGATTTAAGTGTTAATCAAATGTCTGCCTCACCGTGGTTGCCGGGTCTGATCACGGCGCGCTCTCGTCTTCTCAAGATGTATCATTACTGCTCTGGAGCGGGTGTGGTTTGAGATAAACTCATGTGTTTATTTTGTAATCTCTGCTAATGCCCTCCTGGCTTCACCCACACCCCTCTCTCATCTCAGACGTATAATAGGCACCAGGTATGAAGCCTGGGGTGTTCGCGCCGATGAAAGAAGTAGGCACAGTGAAAACTTCAGCAGGCGTCGCCATTTACGCACACACACAACTTAACAAGGGCTTCTTTTGTACGCGGGACATGGAGAAAATTGGCCATTTGTCTGTGGGGTAACAGGCTTTGCTGCAATATGAAAATCTCTCAAATAGTTAAATTCAATGACATTATAGCAGAGTTCATGAAAAGCGACTACTGCACACCGTTTAATTCTATTTAATTTTTTTTTAAGGAGGAAAAAAGCAAAGGGAACATGTTTTCGTTTCTCTTAAACTGATTCCGCTCTGCTTTTTCTTAAAAGTGCCTTTCTAGTTGCCACACAGTGATGTGATCATTATCTGCCGCCTCGTCGCCTTGCTGCCTCTGCATGCAGTAAAATACAAAAAAAAAGAGAGAGAGAGAGAGACCAGGGAGCTTGTGAAGTATGACTTCCTATCCCAAGACTCATTGCCTGCGATTCGTACTGCTTGACAGTAATGATCTTATTACAGTACTCTGGACCTTGAAGAGATTTCATGAGGAGAGAGAAAGGACGAGGCCCCATGTAATCAAGTGGTACTGAATATTCCACGCGTTTTTGATCACACACTGATTGGGCACAGTTTTAGCCCATCTTCTAGTCAATTATGCATGGCCCCTGTGCTCCTCGGATAGTCAGAAACATTGATGGCTGTTGTCTGGGTTTTGGCAGGCAGCCAGGGGTCTGAAGTGCCTTGCACACCATCCTCCCAGGATAAGTGCCTTCTAGTTGGAATTGATTACCTTTCTTTGGGTTTTGCTTAATAGCAAAACTGCGTTTGGAGAGGGCTTCAGGTGAAAAATGGACATATTAGCCATGGAGAGCATCCGAACTCCTTGTCAATTTTTAGGCTTCCCTTGTTTCCGTCCAATTTCTGTTTAATGATAGAACGTTTGATAATATTTAAGAGATTTTGTCGTATTTGCCGCTAAGCACACATGTTGAGCCCCGAAGACAGGTTCAATTACCTGACCGCCGTGTTCGGGTGCCCAGATTAATCCAGGTGAGGCTCCAGGCTTCGAGGAGATCTCTGTCAGTTTCTGTCTTGGTTAAAAAAAAAAGAAAAGCATTAATTATCTAGAGAGATTTTCCTCTGCCAGAAAATAGGTAATGAATTCTTCCGACCACTGACTGGCTCGTCTTAAGTAATTGGGGAGCAGACTTCGACGTGGCTGGATTTTGGCGCGCTCTGCTGCCTTGTGCCCAAAAGGATTGTGACCTCATCGCTCTCCAGTTCGTTACTTCCCATTATTGATCCAAAGCCTAGCGAGATTTGAAAGGATGCGATCTTTTCCCTACCAGAAGGATCACTTGATATTGTCCATTATGAAGTTAACACAGTTAAGCAAATGCTAATATGTGTAAGAGAAAACTGTTCTAAACCAAGGGTTTTGCTTCCTCGTGTTACCCCCGTCATTCAGATTCTTGGCATTTAGATCGTCTCTGAATCATCAGATAGGAAAACTTCAAAGTTCTTTTTGACATTTTTTGTGCAAAGCTGAGGAATTGGGCACACCAAAGCAAGTGATCAGTGGGAGATGTTTCCAAAAATCTATCTCAAATCCAGCCAGGGCTTGGTGTTCGGCGGCCTCCAATTATTGAGGTGACATAGGGGATGAGAACAGTGGCGTTCCACCACCGCGTACCTCAATAGCCTGATTTGACTCTTCCTAATTAAATACAGGTAGCTTTGTTCTTTGATTTGGTTTCAGTTTGGATCTTTCTCGCTTTCTGCAAGCAGGGATCATTTTCCTCTTCAGCTGGCTCTGCAGAAGCGATGATAGACTGTGGGCCTGGTTACTAAACAGACCTAGGAGAACTTACGAGAATTCCTAACTTCATCGTCTATATGCACATACACACATAGGTTTGGGTGTTTTTTCCTTTTTCAATTTCATGAAAGTATTTTCTATCAAAATTTAGATTTAGTGAGGAGTTTTTAAGAGAGAAAGTCAATCATAACAAAATCAAAGTTGAGCATCTCTTGGCAACGATAATTGCAACCCATTCTGGACCCCTTGCTGCATGTCAGATACTCTTTATGTGTCCTCTCATCACCCTCACGGGAACCTGCCTGTCATGTGTCCCCGTAGTGACCACCCATCCCTTTGCAAGGTGGTGTTTGTGTTCTCAGTGGTCCTCCCTCTATATCTTGGCTTCTTTAGGACTCTTCCTAAGGATTAAACTCATATAAAATAACAGACTTTTATAATAGGCTATCAAAAGGATATTTCTTAATTTTAGTAAGTTAATACTCAAGCCATTAAGAAGTTCTGTCGTTTTACCCATGGCTGTGTTTCACTGGTTGACAAAATGTTGTCTTATAACAGTTGGAAAATATCACATCCACAACCAACAAATGACCCAAGTTCTAAAGGCTGTCATTTTAGAAAGCTGGCATACATTGTGATGAGCTGTTTACAGCCTGCTAATTTTACATAAACAAGTGAATCCAGCACTCACATTTAGAGAGAAAGAGTCAATAACGTGAAGATATAATTTCATCAGTGAACGCAGAATACCTCTTGTAATTAACATTTAATTACCCTGAACAGGCTAGTTAATTAATGTAAACAATTTAAGATCAACTGCTTTCTTGATTCCCTGCCCCCAAACATTAGTTTCTTCCTCACACCATGGGAAGATCCGACTCTTACAGCCAGGAGGCGAGAAGGAGGGGCGAGCGGGGTGGGCTCAGCTGCCTGTAGTGACCTTGATGGTGCGCCTGGATGGGTAGGAGGCGCCATTGTGGTTGGTGGTTTGGGAGGGTTGTCTCGAACAACTCGTGAACAGTGTATCTAACTGTATTGTCCTTGGCTCTGGGGCAGCGCTGCAGACAGGTGTCTGCAACTTCTCTGCCTGTCCTCCCGCACTGGGGGGAGGGACATAGACACGGCTATGCCTCGTTCCTCTGTGAAGAGCAGAGAAAACCCCCCTGCACATGTGCACTCATGGAAGGGAAGAAACAAAGGCAGTGCTTGGCCGGCATCCCCCCACCAAACCCGCACCACCGTACTGCGAGCCAGTCCAGAATGTCGATGAGGGATCCTTGGGTTTCTTTCCTTTTGGATGTTTAAAGATTAGTATGTTGCTATGATCAATAACTTGTTACCTTCCATTTCTGATCACAACTAATCAGTTTAGTTGGTCCAGCAGAGCTATTTTTTTTCCAAGTTCTTTCACTTGAAGAATTCTGAGACAGGATTTGAAAGCCATGAATTTATAGGCCAAATCTACTTCTGGGTGTAACTTTTTTCCCAACCTCAAACATATTTCAAATTACCCCTCCACACTGTCAAGATGACGAGTAGTACATTGTGTCAAGAATGCGACAGGACATTCCCTAAGTGCTCAAGGTGTGTAAGGGTGCTCACCACACCAGGGCCATCTGCAGGTCGTCCTCATGGAAGGAAGCTGGGAGAGGAAGGCTGCCCCAGGGGAGACTCAGGTTTCCTGGGATGCTGGGGCCGGGTGATCCGGGGGGTGGGCCCTGGGGGCTGGCAGGCAGGTGGACGCTGGCCTAGGAGCTCAGATGTTGCAGGACTAGGGCTTCTTCGGGGAAACAGGACCGGGAGGGGTCCGTCTGGGCGTGCTGCTCCGTGGCCAAGCAGGAGATGCTCACCTCGCCTTCCAGGGGGCTCCAGCCTTTGCTTCCAGCTCTTCCTCTCCATGCTGCCTCCTCCCTCACTCTCCTCGTTCTTACTTCTCTTCTCTCATTTCACTCTTCCTCTTTCTCTTTCTCCCTCCATCCAAGACTTTTCTTGCTCTTCTCTCTTCCCTTATTTTCTCTTTTCCCGTCTACACCTTAATCTACTTCCTTTTCTCCCTTACTTTCTTATTCTCTTGCCTTTCTTTCATTTTAATTTTTCATCTTTCTTTAAATTTTTATTTATTTATTTATTTATCTTTGCTTTTTCTCCCCAAATCCCCCCAGTAGATAGTTGTATATTTTTAGTTGTAGGTCCTTCTAGTTGTGACATCTTTTTTTTTTATTTTAAAGATTGGCACCTGAGCTGACATCTGTTGCCAATCTTCTTTTTTTCTTCTTCTTCTTCTTCTTCTTCTTCTCCCCAAAGCCCCTTAGTACAGAGATGTATATGCTAGCTGTAGGTCCTTCTAGTTGTGGCATGTGGGACACCACCTCAGCATGGCTTGATGAGCGCGCCATGTCCATGCCTGGGATCTGAACGGGCGAAACCCTGGGCCGCCAAAGTGGAGTGCGCGAACTTAACCACTCAGCCACGGGGCTGGCCCTGATCTTTCTTTTTATTGTGGGGAAAATATGCAACATAAAATTTGCCATTTTTAAGTGTACACTTCAGTGACATTAATTACATTCACAATGTGGAGTAACCATTGCCACGAGCTCTTTCCAAAACTTTTTCATCACCCAAAACAGAAACTCCGTAACTATTAAACAATAACTCCCCATCTCCTCTCCTCCAGCCCCTGGTAAGCGCTAATCTGCTTTATGTCTCTATGGATTTACCTATTCTGGATATTCCATATAAATGGAATCATACAATATTTGTCCGTTTGTGTCTGGCCTCTTTCACTGAGCATGATGTCTTCCAGGATCATCCATGTTGTAGCGTGTGTCAGTACTTCATTCTTTCTTACGGATGAATGATATTCCATTGTTTGCATATACTACATTTTGTTTATCTGTTCATCTGTCGATGGACATTTGGGTCATTTCTACCCTTCGGCTGTTCCGTAATGTTGCCCTGAACATTGGCATGCAAATATCTGTTTGAGTCCCTGTGTTCAATTTTTTATGGTATAGACCTAGGGTAGGTTCAGCTGTTTGAAGAATTGCCAAATTTCCTCTTTTCTTACATTGCTGTCTGAGTTCTCTGTTTTTCTCATCCGTAATATGGAATTGAAGAAGCTCCTATAATTGAGTGAGTCAACTTTTGGGCTCCCTCTTAATGACAAAAATATATGACTTGAACATGTTTTTAAATCTTTTCTATTTTTCTTAAAAAAAAAAAGAATCATCAACCTTTTTAGTTAAAACTTCTTTTCATTGATGCATGAGTAACGATTGAGTCCTCATTCCCGTGTCATGAGTCAGTCACACCCTACCTGAAATAGTCTCTGGAATTTCCCATCATCACTTGCGCTTCCCCATCAGGAAATGAGTTCTAAACCCAAGGGTCACTGTTCTCCAAGGAACGCGGCTCTTTCCCTGAGCGGCAGCTACTTAGTCAAGGCAGGCGGGCATTTCTCACTGTTTCGGCTTGTCTGCCGAGGTCAGCGTTTTCCATCGTCTCTGAATCACTTGCATTTTTTCTGTAACTTTCCAGTAATGAGCGGCCCAGTGGGTAAATGGAATCTTAAAGACAAGAGATTATGATTTCTTCTTTCTGCCGACTTCACTTTGGCCAGGAATAGCTTTTACGCTTCCTTTTAGAATTAGTGACTTAGCATCCGTCCTCTTATTCAGCACTCATTTTGCTGTGGTCAGCGCGTGTTTCTGAGATTGGGTGTCACTGTCACCACTGTAATTCTCGTCATTCATAGGATTTTCCAATAGATGATTTCTGAGCCCTGGCACTACTCGCTTCATTTTTTTAAGACTCCTTTGGGCTGGTGATGTTCTAGTCCTTGCGCATCTTTGCGTTTATGTCGTTACAAGTTTTAGGAATGCACCAGATTGCTCTGAACTCCGTGTTTTCATATTTCCATCTACACTTGTAGCGTTTGGGGTTTCCCTGTTCTTCAGAGTGTACATCCCCTGAGACCTCCTCTCCTCTATCCTTCAAATAAAGTTGTGGGCTTATTATCATTATTGGTAGTAAAAACTGACCTCAAGACTTAGGCAAGACCAGATCTTTACAATGTGTTACCTCTGGTCCCCTCCATCTGTTATTCTTCGAATTTTAAGTATCTTTAATTCAAGTTAATAACAAACACTTCTTGGCTGTTCACTACCTAGAGGACACCGTTAGATGCTGCTTGGAAGACCCAGAGATGAGCTAGAGGCAGCCCTGGCCACCAAGAGCCTGTGGTCCCCGGGGAGGGGAGGGTGTTTGTAGCCGTCTGGGGACTTTGTAAGGTCGCAATGTCCTGAATGAAATCTCGATTCCTGAAATCACACCTGAGCTGGTGTGGTGGGTGGGAGATGAGAAGAGCGGATGGTGACGTTAGGAGGATGGTCTGCCGCTACACTGGGTGGTGATGCATTTAGGGAGAGGTGGGCTGTTAGGAGAGGATGCACTCGGCTGGAGGAGCAACTTTGCTGGGGAGGAGGCCTGAGAGCAGGTCCTGTGCGTGGCAGTGGTGTGGAGAAGGAGGCCCCTGCATGGACGTGAGGACGTGGACTGTGCGTGAAGCTGCATGCCATGGGGGGAGATGTGAGAGAAGCTGGAGGAGGATCAGGAGAGTTAAGGATGTGCTAGCCTCTGGGGCGTGGCGAGGAGACCACGAGGTTGGGGAGGCTGAAGTGGTGGGGAGGGAGGACCAAGGATTCCAGCGAGCCAGGCAGGCCCTGCAGGAAAGGCCTGGGGGAGTGGAAGGGTCATACAGCAGCCCACGGTGGGGACACCACAGACATGGGGGGCCATGTGACTCTGGCCCAAAGGAGAGCAAGGGAAGGGCCAGCCCGCCAGCTCCCTGGACATTTTTTAAATCGCTGCTCCAAAACAGATTTGGCTTTAGCTGGCCTAGGGGGAGCCTGGGTGCTATGTGATTCGAATGTGCAGCGGGGTCAAGAACCAGTGGTTTAGGTTCAGGTCAACGAGGGCTATGCAAAGGGCGAGTGTCACCGAGGTACAGACGCATCGGCATGTGGGTCACACGCCAGGATCTGCAGCCCCCAGAAGTCATGCTTATGACGTAACATCGTTGTACTGTCCCAGGCACTCTGCTGTTAGAATCCCTCACTCCTTATGATGTTTGGATAGTTTTCCCATGTATTTTATTGGTTTAACTCAAACTGAAAACATATAAAAGCTCAAATATTGTTCTGTGGTTTGTTAACCAAGATACCAAGGTTACTATTTGAGTAGCAGCTGCTGTTTTCAAGACAAGTTGCCCCCAAAAAAGGACCTGCCCTTCTCCGCTCAACGTGCCGCAGCTCTGTCCTGCCACACAGACCAGCAGAGGCAGTGTCTGCCCTCTGGAGCAGCGTGCCCCCAAAGGAGCTTCCTTGCAGCCTCTGTGGCTCAGAAATTAGGACAGGGGACAGCCAGGAAGGCTTGTCTTGGCTCCACAGTGTCTGGGGCTTACCTGGAAGACTCTAAATCCAGGGGCGCTGGAAACGTCTGGAGTCCTGGTCACTCACGTGTCTGACTGTTGGTGCTGCTTCTTGGGACCTTGGCTGCAGGTGTCAGCCTGCAGAACCCCTACGCATGACCCCTCCCTGTGGCCAGGGCTTCCTCCCAACGTGGCAGGCCAGCGTTGCAGAAGAGACACGGAGCCAGGAGGAAGCCGTGTTTCCTCTGTGCTCTCACCTCAGAGGACACGGAGTGTCACTTCCACCGTAATCTATAGTCAACACGGTGCCACAGTCCCACTTTGGTTCCAGTGGCAGAAATTGACTCTGCCTCTTGATGGAGTGTGGCAAGGCTCTAGAAGAGCTCATGGACCCACATATTGCTCTTGCCATTAGGGAAAATTTGCTGCAGGTAGTAAATAAATAAATAACATGTCAGGCTGTGATCAGTGCAGTGGAACAAAATGAAGGAAAGTAAGTGGACTAAGGACCACCAGGGGTGGGCGAGGTTATTTTCTCTTGTGGGGGCCGGCAAGAAGGCTCCCTAAGGAGAGTTCGACACAGAGACCCACTGGAGGTGAGGCTGGGAGCGGGTCGCCCTGTGGGGTCTGCGTGTTCCTGGCAGAGGAATCATGTTTTCGCTGTAGTTACAGTGTCCTCATTAAACTCAGCACTGTCCCTAGTTAATAGAGTGGTCCGTATGCGTATTTTTGTTACTGCATTGTTTAAAACAAGCTGACTTTTTCCTTGCTCTCAATGTTGTGATTATTCACTGGTAAAATAACTGTAGAAATACTTTATTTTTAAAGGATTGTTATACATTTCTTATTTCTCCAGTCTTTAAAGAGTCAGTGCGAAAATATTTCAATTTCTTCTAGCTTGTTCCCCACGTGTAATTATATTCCAATATTTATAGCATTTATTCTTTCCAGGCAGCATTATGAATCAGAAAATCGTACCATTTTTAAAAGTGGTCCAGAGAACCACCAAATACAGAGGGATGCTCAAGAAAAATGGATCCATTTTTATGCAGATCCCTTTTTAACAGTTTAAAATAAAGAAGATGAAATGCAAAAAAGTTTTTCAGTAATTTTATTCCGCACAGGAGTATTTTCAGAGGTTGGGGAATGGCATCGGGAGTTTTCCAACAATTGGAAACAGACGTGAACATTTAATCCTGGGTGTCTTCCTTTCCAGTGCTCTTAAAATGAAGGCAATCACGTAAGGTTATCTTGCTTCATGGGTAATTAAGGCATTTCACTCTGCAATTCCTTATTCTAATGAAGAAGAAGAAATTTCTCTTTTGCTGAAATATTTCTTGTAAGGGTTTTATTTCTACTCGTTGCTCCAACTTTAGAAAATGTTCCTTTTGCCTCTGATTATCTCGCATATTATCTTCTTGAACTGTGAGTCAGGAAAAAACATGTAAAGATTCTCTACAGGTTCACACTTTTTTAAAGATGTTTAGAATCTCGCGCTCCATGAAAATGAAATTGCAAGGGTCCAGATTTCTCTGTTCTCCCACAGTTACTAGTGAAACTCTGCTCACCTGGTGTGTTGGCTTTGCACAGGGCAGGGCAAGTCCAGGCAGGCAGGTGACCGTACCTGGAAAACGGCTGTGATGGTGGAAGTAATGATGCCAGGCAGACACGGGGGTGGGTAGGAACAGGGCTCAGCCTCCTGGGTTTGAATCCCAACTCCACCTCATACTGGCAGGATGACCTGAGCAAATTCCTCAGTCCTCTCCTGCCTCAGTGCTCTCAGCTGTAAAATGGGACAGTCATGCCATCTCTCTCCTAGGACCACTGTCAGGACTCAGTGAGCTCATACATTTCCAGTGCGTAAGACAGAACCTGCCCTTATGTCCTTTCTTGGGATTCAACATGTAGATACTAAAATATTCCTTTTGGGGCTAAATTACTTGCAGCATATTTAGAATTTATACTGGCTCACTTAAGAAAGGCCCAGGGAGAGGCCAGCATCACCCTGATCCAAAAACCAGACAAGGACAACACAAAGAAAGAAAATTACAGGCCAGTATCACTGATGAAAATCCTCAACAAAGTATTGGCAAACCGAATACAGCAATACATTAAAAAGATCATACACCATGATCAAGTGGGATTTATACCAGGCATACAGGGATGGTTCAGGATCCACAAATCAGTCAATGTGATACACCACATTAACAAAATGAGGAACAAAACCATATGATCATCTCCATAGATGCAGAGAAAGCATTTAACAAGATCCAACATCCATTAATGATAAAAACTCTCAATAAAATAGGTATGGAAGGAAAATACCTCAGCCTAATAAAGCCCATATATGACAAACCCACTGCCAACATCATACTCAATGGGGAAAAACTGAAAGCCATCCCTCTGAGAACAGGAACAAGACAAGGGTACCCACCCTCTCACCACTCTTATTCAACGTAGTACTGGAGGTTTTGGCCAGAGCAATTAGGCAGGAAAAAGAAATAAAAGGAATCCAAATAGGCAAGGAAGAAGTGAAACTCTCACTCTTGGCAGGTGACATGATTTATGTATAGAAAGCCCTAAAGAATCCATCAGAGAACTGTTAGAAATAATCCGCAGCTACAGCAAAGTTGCAGGGTACAAAATCAACATACAAAAATCTGTAGCATTTCATTTCTCTAATAACAAATTAACAAAACAAGAACTCAAGAATACAACCCCATTTACAATTGCGACTAAAAGAATAAAATATCTAGGAATTAATTTAACCAGGGAGGTGAAAGACCTATAGAAGGAGAAGTATAAGACATTGCTGAAAAAAATCAATAATGACATAAAGAAATGGAAGGAGATTCCCTACTCATGGATTGGAAGAATAAACATAGTTAAAATGTCCATACTACCTAAAGCAATCTACAGATTTAGTGCAATCCCCATCAGAATCCCAATGACATTCTTCACAGAAATAGAATAAAGAATCTTAAAATTCATATAGGGCAACAAAAGACCCCGAATAGCCAAAGCAATGCTGGGAAACAAGAACAAAAGCTCGAGACATCACAGTCCCTGACTTAAGAACATATTACAAAGCTACAGTAATCCCAACAGCATGGTGCTGGCACAAAAACAGACACACAGATCAATGGAACAGAATTGAAAACCCAGAAATAAAACCACACATCTGCAGACAGCTAATCTTCGACAAAGGAGCCAAGAACATACAATGGAGAAAAGAAACCCTCTTCAATAAATAGTGCCGGGAAAACTGGACAGCCACATGCAAGGGAACGAAAGTAGATCATTATCTTTCTCCATACACAAACATAGAGTTAAAATGGATCAGACTTGAAGGTAAGACCTGAAACCATAAAACTTCTGGAAGAAAATATAGGCAGTACGCTCTTTGACATCAGCCTTGAAAGGATCTTTACAAATACGATGTCAACTCAGGCAAGGAAACCAAAGAAAAACATGAACAAGTGGGACTTCATCAGACTGAAGAGCAAAGTAAAAAGAAGGCAAAGGAAACCAAGATCAAAATGAAAAAACAAGCCAGCAACTGGGAGAAAATATTTGCAAATCGTATATCTGATAAGGGGTGAATCTGATAATGTATAAAGAGCTCACACAACTGAACTACAAAAACCAATCAAAAAGTGGGCAGAGGATATGAACAGACATTTTTCCAAAGAAGATATACAGATGGCCAGTAGGCACATGAAAAGATGCTGAGCATCACTAATCATCAGGGAGGTGCAAATCAAAACTACACTTAGATATCATCTTACGCCCATTAGAATGGCTATAATCACCAAGACAAAAAAGTGATCAACTTTAGAGAGGTTGTGGAGAAAAGGAACCCTCATACACTGCCGGTGGGAATGCAAACTGGTGCAGCCACTTTGGAAAACAGTATGGAGATTTCTCAAAAAATTAAAAATAGAAATACTATATGACCCATCTATCCCACTACTGGGTATTTATCCAAAGAACTTGAAATCGACAATACAGAGAAACTTATGCACCCCTATGTGCATTGCAGCATTATTCACAACAGCCAAGATGTGGAAGCAACCCAAGTGCCCAATGACTGATGATTGGATAAGAAAGATGTGGTATGTATATGCCATGGAATACTACTCAACCAGAAAAAAAGACATAATCATCCCATTTGCAGCCATGTGGATGGAACTTGAGGGCATCATGTTAAGTGAAATATGCCAGCCAGAAAGACAAACACCCTATGATTTCACTCGTATGTGGAATATAAACAAACTTACAGACAGACATAGAGAACAATTTAGTGGTTACCAGGGGGAAGGGAGTGGGAGGGTGGACACAAGGGGTGCAGGGGCACATTTGTATGGTGTTTGACAAATGTTAATGTACAACTGAAATTTCACAATATTATAAACTATTTAGACCACAATAAAAAAAAGTGAAAAAAGAAGGCCCAGGGACAATGTTATGTTCTGACTTCATGATCACCTGTGAAATTGTGTTTTTCAAATGTTGTAGACAGCAACAATCAGAGATTGACCGTTGAATAGCCTTGACCAAAAATTGTCAGCTGATTCTTCAACTCGTTCAGAGCACCCACCCGCTAACGTTCTACCCACCGTGGATGAGGGAGCACAGGTGGGCTCCAGGGAGAGGCAACACTCCCATTGCACTTTGGGCTGAGAGCTGTGTTACACAGAAGTGCCGTGTTGCTACAGGGTCCCTCTCCTCAGCCTCTTCCCATAGATCTCCACTGTGAGCCATGCATGTCCCCCCTCGCACCTCCAGAGGCTGGAGAGCCCATCCAGCCACAATGTCAAACTAAAAGTGTCCGTGCTGTTGTGACTGCCATTCACATTGGAAGTTCCCTCGTAAAATAGTAGCAAGAGTTATCGTTAGGGGCCGGCCCCATGGGCCAGTGGTTAAGTTCGCGCGCTCTGCTTCGGCAGTCCAGTTCAGATGGCTGGTTCAGATCCTGGGTGCAGACATGGCACCGCTCATCAAGCCATGCTGAGGCGGCATCCCACATAGAAGAATTAGAAGGACCTACAGCTGGAACATACAACTCTGTACTGGCGGGGCTTTGGGGCGAAGAAGAAGAAAAAAAGCATTGGCAATAGATGTTAGCGCAGATGCCAATCTTGAAAAAAAAATGTTATCATTAAAGGTGAAGAAAAACTATTTTAAAGCTCGGATTTTTGTAATTATGGCCTGAAAATGACTTAAACAAAAACTCTGCATCTTAGAGACAAGTTTGTATAGAGAGTTCTTTTCCTCAGCGTTGACATCAGGATGTATAGAATACCCACGATGTGCAGTTATACAACTGAAAAACCCGGTCGTTTTTAGGGACAAGGCCGTGGGACATAGTGATCTGTTCCTCGACTCATGTTGATTTAGACAATTTGATGGACAATTACTTTCTGCCGAGGGGCAGCCTTGTTTTATGTACCTGATACGATGAAGCCATTTCACATGCCTTAGTCTTGTCCCTTCGACTACACTGAAAGCCGGAGAAGGCAGGAGACAAATCTTGTGCCTGCCGGGGTCCCTCGTAAGCCTGGCACTCCCTGCCTTCTCTTATTTAATCCTGACTTTCCCCCCAATTAGATAACACAGGCATTAAGCAGGAGTAGAGGGCCCAAAACACAAAGTTGTGTTGGTATCCACGTTATGTGAATTTCTCGGCGGTGGAGCACGTTGAATTGATTTGATTTTTACCAAAACTAGCATAAGATACACATCTGGTACCGTAGAGATCAACGTGTTCTTTTGAGTGTTGTTTATAAATAAAAGCTTTAATTTACTTAAAGCCACACTACCCATCACCCTCCCGTAGAAAAATAGAAGAAAGGATAGTTAATGAAGAACCGTACCCTGTGCATCATGGGCAGATGGCAGCTTCCATGCACAGCAGCCCTGCGCTCAATGACAAACAACCTTGATGGGTCACTTTGATGCTGCAGATCAGATTTTCCCATCGAGAAAATCTATAAGCTATCCAGGGCCAATCGGAAGTCACTTACACTGCTGGTGATTCCATTTCTCTGTTAGGACCACGCTTTCTCTAGCAGGGGCTTATCTGTCTCTGTTGCTGTTGTGCCTCTTTCTTCTCTCCTGTCTCTTCTCTCCCTTGCCCGTCACCAAAAAAAAAATCCATTGTGCAAATTGATTCGGAGATCAGCCTTGATAAAACACCAGTATTTAGCCCGCACAGCCTCACGCAGCGATGTTATTAGCTATTCCTGATTATCTGGATGTGCGAGCCGAAGCTGCCGCATCGGGCTTGGAGGTGTGCGGAGATTAACGGGGGCCTTCCTGACCGTTTGTCACACAAATGGCAGTGCCAGTAAACTGAAAAACGATCAATCATTTTTCTCAAGATTGAAACCTTTTATCAGTTGTGTCAGTTTCATTATTCAATAAACGATTAGTAGCAGCCATCGTCATTCAGTCACCCGGAGTTAACCACTCAGAGCTTCCACCAGCTGAGCAGCCGCCCGGCACCTGCACTGGTCGTGAAGACACCTTCAGAGCCCACGTCTCCAGTGCAAGTGACTCCGGGCTCGCCGGCCGCTGCTGCTTGACTGATTAGAGATAGTGTCTGACCTGCATCTTCTAACTGTTTGAAGTTATGCTTGAACACACAGTTAATTTTTAGCACAGTAGTGACAAGAGCAAATGGGTGAGCATTTTCTTTTACCCCCCATCGGGCCTTTTATTTAAAATATTTTTGCACTTTGATTTAAATGCCAGCCGTCTTGGTTACAGAAGTGGTGTTATTGCTACTTGGACCTAAGTCAGTGCGGTCAGCATGAGCGTGCAGTGGAGCCAAGCCCTGTCAGCCCTTTGGCTGCCCATTCTGGACTTTCTGTGGGCCATAAAGTCCAGTTTATCTGGAGGAAGGGGCTATAGCTCCTGGCCTGCGGGTCACGGACCCCTGGAGATGCCAAGGGCCTTGAATGCAGGTGTACGTCAGAAGTGAGCGTATACTGACATTGTGATTAACCGCATTTTAGAAGGTTGCCAGATCGCGGTCATCAAAAGGGGCCTTGATTATTCTTGAAAAATTGGGAACCACTTTCACTAGAGAGATTGACCTTTGCCAGTTTTTTTCTACTTTTTCACTCAAGTTTAGTATATCAGAAAGTATAATTCCACCACTAGCTAAACGCAGGAAAGGAAAGGAGTCACTGAGTTTATTTATCTATCATTGATCCCAACTTGATTATTCTACCAGAACTCTTATTTGGCCAATAATGGAGAAGCATGCATGTGTCGTGTGTGTGTGTGGGTGGGTGTGTGTATATATTGCCTTTAATGAAGACCTTTTAAAATATTATAATTCTGAAATCATTCTGAATTATGTTTCTGCTACTTTCAAAAATATTTCCATTCTTTCTTGAGATTAATTTTCCGGATTTTTTTCTGTTTCGTAGTACATTTTTCAAAGGGCTGTGGCTGCGTCTCACGCCTCAGTTCCCGCAGCACGTGTGTCAAGATACCGTCGCACACAGTATGTGGTTAGTGGTTTATCATATGTTGATCCCTGTTAAGTTGTCTAGTTTATTGTTTAAGAAGACGCAGTGTTGAGAATTTCTAAGCTGCTCCAGCTTGCCCAGTGCAGTCACTCTCCAGGATAGCTAATAGAAACCTGTCTTCTTCTTGCTCTCTGAAAAATTCAGAGTCCACTCAAATGGAAGGTTCTGGTTTACCCTTGTAATTCTAGTAGCTTCTTCTAATGGAATTTGTCTCTTTCATCCTTACTTACCTCCTCATGTGTGTGTGCGAGAGATACTGTATGTTTCACAAGCTGCTTCAAATCCTAATTTTATGACAAAAGAGACATGAAAAGAATATGGCGACAAATGGTGTCACCACTGCCCCCTCTATGAGGGGATCATTGGCTGCTGTTACAGTGTTTCTTGGTAAGAAAGGATTTTATCTGTTTCTTTTCATTTGAGGTTCTTGGCCTTTGAGGGTAGAACTCACTGCATCCTCTTGCTCCTTCCGAACAGGACATTTAAACATTAAAAATGAGGGACCTACAGATGGACGATGCCACAAGACCCATCCTGAAAGGCTGGAATTTATAAAATTTTTGAACTTTACCAGAAGTTACAGAAATCTATTTCATAACACCGTTTCTTTCCATTTCTTGCTTGAATTTAGCACATTCTCAAAATTTTTTTAATGACTAAACTTCCTAAAACTGAAACCTGTGTGTGTGTGTGTGTGTGTGTGTGTGTGTGTGTGTGTGTGTGTGTGTGTGTGAGCGAGTAGGAGGGGCTGGATATGAAACACAACGTGGGACACCTGCCCTGCTCGCTGTTCTTTTAAAGGAGTGTGGAGGTTCTGCAGAGGTTCAGTAGAAAACTATTCAAATAGTATGACCACCAGTATTCCCCTCACTCATGTCTTTCCTGCTGGTTGCAGTTTTCTTTCTGTTGACTGTACCCTTGGACTGGTCTTGTCCTCGTGCAGTAATGGGAGGATGCCTGTTATGTGCTGAGGCACAGACTTTGTGCCCCTCTTGTTGTGTTGTCTGCTTTCCTCCTCCATCCCACTTCCCTGGGATGGAGGTGACCCTCTGCGTACAGAAGAGGTGACCACGGCACAGAGCTGTCACCCCACAGCCACCCCGTGCTGCTCCCAGGTTGGACACTGTTGATTCCTGAGCCAGCTTTTTCTGCCCACCACTCTCCTCTGTGTTTGTCGCCTGTTCTTTATTGTACCTTGCACCTGGCCCTGCTGGGAGGAGGGTAAGGAAGACAGTGACCACACTGATCAAATTCAGTCATTAACCCACTGAAACCCGACACACCCTGCAGCCACATCCTCCGTGAAGGGAGCAGTTCATTGCTGTCCTGATAGATTTTTCTTGGCAGTTTGCATGTCCTGCACACACTGTAAATATATCACTTTTTTCCCCAAAGAATGAGAAAAGAAAACTGTCAAATAATGCGTATGTGGTACAGATTCCTATGTTCCATGTCCATTCGTGGAACTGATGGTCGAAAACCTGAAAACCATCATGCCGTATACTCTGTAGCTCTGCTTATAAGTCAGTTTAGGATTTCTTCCTTTTGCAATTTATTTGGGGTTTTTAATATATGAAATGGGTTTTGATGAGCATAGCCAATGGGCATCTCTAATCTTGTGCCCAAGTAAAATATATCTACTTTGGACACCATCCACTGGATGCTTTGGTGATTACAAACTTCTTTGTCTTATTTACAACTTTATTATTGTTCCTCACTGTTTAAGAAAAGTTACTAATTTTGTCTCCTGAATGTAGCACTTGGGAGTCTGGAGGCCACTGGTGAGTTCAGACCTTCCCAGAGTAAATTACCACAGGGGTGTCTCGGTGAATTTCGTGAAGTCGACTCAGCATGATTTTCATCTTTAATTGTATTAAACTCTGTCACTTTTATTAAAAAGATGATTTTACTGTGCTGATTAAAAGCTGAGATCTGAATTCAACATGAGCACATTTTTTTCCTCAATGAATCAAAGCTCATTTTCTAATCATTCAAAGCCAGTCCTGGAAGTTAGCTGTGAAGTTGTCCAAACATGGTATATTTTGGTTAAATATACATGGTCATCCACTAAAGGAAAAAAAATAAGAATTTCAAGGTCAACAATTCCAAGTGAAATATAAGGAGACAGCACAGTATCCTGAAAAACTGGCGTTGGTAAATTACTGCCTGGAAGGAATATTGGTTAACAAACATACTCTGAAGCCCGTCTCCACAATCGTAAATTAAATAGCACAGCGGCCACTGGGGGTGAATTTTCAAGTTGTTCAGAATTTCAGTAGCACATGTGACATGTGCTGTTCATGCCATGCTAAGGTTTCAAATTGTCTTTAATTTGTAAAAGTTGATTTAATGAGTAGAATAAATGATATATGGTGACAAGGTACTTCTCTCTGTGTATAATCCAAGCTACAAAATATTCCTTTCATTTGGTAATGTTACTTCCAGCATTTTATTCTAAGGAAAAAATTTAGATGGGAGGGAAAAAAATCATATTCCTGCCCAAAGATGTTTAGTATTTCCAATAGACTTTATTTTCTAGAAAAGTTTAAGACTTAGAGAAAAATTGAAGAGAGAGTACAGATAATTCCCATATGCGCCCCCCGACACACACACAACACACACACACAGTTTTTCCTATCATTTACATCTTTCATCAGTATGGTATATTTCTTATAATTAATGAACCAATAGTGATAGATTATTATTAACTAAAGTCTGTATTTTAATCGATTTCCTTAGTTTTTACCTGCTGCCCTCTCTGTTTTCCAGGATCCCATCCAGAATGCCATGTGACATTTAGTTGTCATGTGTCCTTAGGCTCCCCATGGCTGGGACATTTTCTCAGACTTTCCTTGTTTTTGATGACCTTGATGATTTTGAGGAGTACTGGTCAGGTATATTGTAGGATGCCCTCAACAGGAATTCGTTTGATGTTTTTCTCAGCGTTAGTCTGGGCTTAGGGGTTTGGGGAGGAAGACCACAGAGAGAAAGTGGCATTTTCATCACATCATGTGAAGAGTGTACGATGTCAACGTGACTTATGACTATCAATGTTGACCTTGATCCAGGCTTGAGGCTGTGTTTGTCAGTTTCCTCCGCTGTGAAGTTACTCTCCACCCCATCCCCACTTCTGCACTGTCCTTTTAGGGAGGAAGTCTCTGCACAGCCCTCACTTAAGGAGCGGTGGGTTATGCTCCTCCTCCGTTAAGGTGGAGTAGCTACATAAATTATTTGGAGTTCTTATGCATGCAAGATTTGCCTCTTCTCCCCATTTATTAATTTATTCAATCATTTATTTATATTAGTATGGACTCAGATATTTATTTTATACTTTAGATGATATTCCAATACTGCTTTCTTTTGTGGCTCCAATTCCAGCTTTGGCTGTTGGGAGCTCTTTCATTGGCTCTTGTGTCCTTTGGTCGTGCCCTCATCTGTGTGGGCATTGTCTCTTTGCTTGAGCCCTTCCTTACTTTCTGGAACTGCAAGATGCTCCAGGTTCATCTTGTATATTTCCTGCCCCAGTCCCAGAATTAGCTGCTTCTCCAAGGAGCCCTGGGTCTTTCTACTGGAGAATGGTGTTAGAGACCAAGATCCAGGGGCTAGGTGTGCTTATTGCTACTGGGTTGTCATTTCTCTGCGGCCGTCTCAGCAGACAAAGCAGAGAAGAGAAATATAATGTTTCTGTGTGTCACCATCTGCATCTCTGTTAAGTTGAACAGAATATAGTATTTTTAATAGCATAACATTGGAAATAACTAAATCTTTAACAGTCGGGATGATATGCTGACTCCATGATGCAACTGTTCAAAGGGACAATTTTGAAAAGTATGGTAACATAATACCTTACCTTCAAAAGCAGAACAGGTCTCTCTCAGAGCTGTACTGACAAGTGTGATATACGGATAAGAACTTTAGACAGAAAATGGAAAGGATAGTTAGACTGGTCTTGGTTTATTCTTGACAGTGCGTTAATATGAAAGTAACTGCTTCTGCAGTAGTATGAAAATAGTCTAATAATGTGTTCTTGCCTGAACCTGAATAAAATTGGTGTATTTAAATTATTTTTAAATGAAAGAAAGGAAACATTTGTTATTATTTTGTTGTGTCAGCACTTTAATGACCTTGTTTAATCATTGACAGTCACCAAAGAACATGCTAAAAAGTTGTGAAGTTATGGCCAAAGCAGGTTTATGGGAAGAAATCTGTTAGTGTTTAAAGGAATCTATGTCCATAATAGCAAGAAGAATCAAAAGTTTAGCATTCTTCTTTTATTTTCCCGCTGTGATCTTTGTACTTGATTGACTAAATAAAGACCACAGATCTTAGGGTTTCCATGATTTCTCAAGCCACAGATCAGAATACTATTAGGAATTTCCAGTGAAGTTCGTCTTAAGTGGAAAAGGTTAAAAATGTTTTCTAAAAGACATTTTCACCAGTCTTCTCAGATTCAGCTGGCCACATAGAAGGGGACCGTGATTGACTAAATAACCCCAAGTGTCTCATTTCACTCGGCAGTTGTAGGAAGTCAGCAAAAGATGGTGGATCAAATGCATCGTCACATTGTTGACACTGGTGGTCCAGCGATCACAGCCCCTCAATTACAGCCCTGTGAGGGAGCTCAAGCTGCGGTCATTAAATAACTATGCCTTTGATTCCATGGCTGTAACTGGTCATTGCCTTTGAAATACGATAGCACAATTTGAAGTTTTATTAAAAAACTATTTTTTTCTGGAATTGTTGGGAAAGATTTTGTGTGTGGAAAAAAAAAATCCAGTAAAAGGCCTGCAATATATTCTATTGGAGGATATGAAGAAGAAAGGAAAGAGGAAAAAAAGAGAAGACGAATGTTTCCCATTATCAGTCATTTCTGTCTCAGGAAGCCTGGGGGGGGGGGGTCCCAGCGTGCCCATCCCCCCCCCCCCACCCCGCAACATGGCCAGCCCTGCGCCTGCCATCCACTCCACAGAGCAGTGAGCCGGCCCTCGGAGAGGGGATGTGAGATGGGGCCGGGTCAGGAGACCTGCGCCATTCCCAGACCCTGCTCCCACTTGCCTGTGCGAACGCAGTTGAACAAATCTCACAAGAGGTGCATTGCACACACATCGTTCAGCTTGGAAAAACTGACTTGAACTTCACTTTTTCTTATGTGAGAATTTGGTTTGCTTTGTCTTTCTGTTTTGAATGCCAAGTGTCCAATCCTACAAATATGAAATGGTCAGGGTCCATATGACACTGTTCATTCAGTCACTAGGCCTACAAGAAGCAGCATGTTCCCCATGACACTGGGCTCCCAACAGTCCAGGGCGTGAGCAGTTTCTCTTCTCATGCCCTTATCGTGCATCCAGAAGAGAGTGATGCCCAGAGGCCAAGGAGCCCAATTTCACTTTCCTAATGAGCCACCCCCCAAAAAAGCCTTCCCTTCTCAAAATGAACAGCTATGCCACAAAGACATGGAAAGACGTTTCCATCATTTACTGGTGTATTTCTAATCTCCGTCTGAGAATGTGCCAGACCTGAAATCTACATTACAAATTTATCATGAAAGTATATTCTGCTTCAACTCACTTCTTCTTTGAATCCCTGTTAAGAGTTGGGCTTTGGTGTCATACTGAAATACCCAATAAATCTTGGGCACACTTGAACCCTTGCTCTGCAACTGAGTATGTTTCTAGGCCAAAAGGAAAACCAACTCTCCACCTAATTGGAACTTCTGGTTTTACGGTGTATCCTGGAGTTTTTGCTTAGTTTTTATTTTCGCTGTTTTCCAGGGTTAATGGTATTTTCTGTGCGCATCTCCATTAGCCCACTAAATAGAAGCCCTCGGCAGTTTCTAAATCGTCAGAGCTTTAAAGAAGCCACCAAGATGGAAATCGTATTTGCCGTAAAGAAAGCCATTATGAGTTATTAGAAATCAAATTAAAATTTTATAATTAAGGGTCAGTTACTTATTTCAGAGTTCTATTTAGTTAGGTTTTTTTTACCTTCCACGTTCTATGGCTTCAAATTACGAAAAGAACACTAATCTTGCTGGAAACTCGTAAGGACGAAGTTCTTTTGCTTCCTGAACGTGTGTCCTATGTTTGCATGGCCTCAGGTTTTGCTTAATCCTCTCAAAGGCCCTTTTAATGGATGTTTCAATATGACTCCTCTGTGTGGTCGCCTCTAGGAAGCGACCATGATGTCAAGCCCCTTCGCAGCTACAGCAGTGAATTCACATAGTGTAAGAATCTTCGGCGTTGCATCTTAGAACAAAGAAAAACACTGCCTTTTTTAAGAGACCAGAACATTTACCGAGTCTTGTTGAGCAGATGAACACTCAAGTGGCCAGCTCAATAGAAATCTCCAGTCTCTAACCTGACAATGAAATCGCCACCCACAAAAGATCACGGGATACCGGGTGCACTAAACTGGAAGTGACACAAGACCACAGCGGCATCCGTCCCCACCCGCAGCGGTTCCTAGGGGATGGTCTGTCTATGAAGCGTCCTGGTGCCTCGGTCAGCGTGAAATGCTCTGAGAAGCAAAGCGCTGCTCTCCGCACAAGTGGCATTTCTACTGATGGCATCTTTAAAAATAGATAAATGCGCATCTGGTGTGGACAGGGAGTAGCGCTGATAAGCTTGTCATTTGGCTTCTCTAAGAGGTACACGTTTACCCTCCCCTGTATGAATGGAGATGGTTATTTGTTTCGTTCTGAGACCAGACGTTCTTGGAAATGAGTGGCACGCCCTCTTCAACCAGCCCCTTCCTCCGTGTAGGTAAAAAGATCCTGTTAGTTCTCATAATTGATTCTGAGGGCTGCAGCGTGCCTCATTGAGCCAGCCTGTTCGGTTCGCGCCAGGGATGTGATTCACGCACGCTTGCACGTCCAACATGGCTGACAAGGCTTGGACACACACCCTCACGGCTGCATCATTTTTTAATCAGCTATCTGAGGAATATTTATCTAATCAACAAAGAACGCTGTCAGGAGGAGACCAGCGGTGACATTAATATAAGTCTGTGGTCTCCCTGGACAATGATGGAGGAAGAGTTGAGGATAAAACCTTGCTCGGTCAAGCATGCCAATCGACTAAGGAATATTTTTATTCCACTTATAAAGAGCTAGTCAAAAGATTCTCATGTTGGGAATCTGCTGTCTGTAATTGGTTCTGAGGTATTTGCATTGCCATAGTAAAAAAAAAAAAAAAGGAAAGGAAATTTTAAGTCCCTTATAATCATTGCGTGAACTCACACAAAAATGTGTAGCTTCCAAAAATAAGAAGATGTGTAATAATTGGGAGTCGTTAACTCTAAATGATTCCAGCTACTCTTACTTAGTAGAAAGCCGTAATTTGCACATTTTCCCTTTCTTTCTGTCTCCTTTGAAAAGATTGTGATTGTCTGTTAGTAATTATGAGGAGTTGAGTGTATTATGCCGTACCTCATTTGGTCATCTGGAAATTCATTTGTAACTATCAAACACCTTACAGAAATGTTCTGTGAATTAACGTTTATACCAGCCTTTCTTCTCTATGACTCAAGATGGACAGCAGTTGAAACCCAGATGAGCTGGGTGACAGCCACCCCACATGCCAATCTGATGACCCACTACCAGAAAATCAGTCATGACTGAACGTGGCCATCAGTGGGGCTGTTTCAGGAAGGGGCAGTGTTACTGGACATCCCAAGTGCATATGCCAGTACACTCATCAACATTAGTATTTTGGTACCAGAGGTGCCACAATCACCTCTCTTTTGCTTTCTTTGTAGTTAAAAGACAGCCTTATAAACTCAGTTTACTGGTAATTCATATGCCAGAGGGTTCCTTGATAACTTCAAGAGGAAATTAGAATACCTTTGTTGTTACATGGTGGGAAACGTTTGTCTTATAGTTGGGGGGGTGAGTGTCTGTACCATCTTGACCCGCCTTTTTCAAAGTTTTGATCCTTTTAATCCTTAGAAAATACATTCCAAGCAGTATAATGATGAGTTTCATGTCCTTCTCTGTTTTTAATTCTTGACCATCAGCTGTGTCTCTTGTACCACCTCCTGCCATGATGTCCACATAGCAGTGTTGTGTTTAAGCTGAGGTCACGGTTCACCTTTGGGCGTTAGGCGGAGCATGCTGTCCTGCTGATGGCTTCCTTTCCCCAGGGTTGCTGACTTTTCTGCCAACCCAGATTGGGGTTCAGAAAGTTCCATGCAGTGTGCAGGCTGCAATGAGAAGAGCTCAATCTCTCACCATCCACATTTGGGCTGACAATTAGTTTGCACTAGATCTGAAATTATATGTGCTGGGGTTTTATGTCTATTGAGATTTGCATTTTGGTTTTCAAGCATCTGAGAGTGCAGAGACGTCTGCCATTTAAATAACTATGTGAGGCATTGTAACCAGTTCACAGAAGAGACTGTTGCTTCTCCAGTCCGCAAAATAGCAGAATGGAAAACTCATGGATATGAAAATAACGGTTTTGTGTGAAATAACATTAGTGACAAAATCAAAGTAAGTTAGCCTATGTTTAAAAGGAAGAAACTATATTCCCAAAATTTTTTTAATTAAAGGTACCCCCAAAAATGTAGTCTTTTGAGCTAGTCTACTTGAAGTCCTCAGGACTCACGGCCTATTCCAGAGGCCTGAGATGGGGGACACTGCCAGCATAACGGCCAGTGGCGTGTGATGGTCAATGGAGGAGGCACCCAGTGGCATCAGGTTGGCGTGCTCCTGGACCCATTTGGTGCAGTGTGTCTGCTTCCCTTCGAAGTGAATCCAGGCAGCAGCATTGCACATAGCCTGGGATTCTATCAATGCTAATATGATGGTATTTTCTCACTGAGAAGCTTCTAAACAAGTGGACTTAGAACAATCAATGCCCCAGGAGACAAATGTACGTATCAGGACCTTGGTATCAGGCAGAAGAAGTCCATTGTTTAAGAGAAAGAAAAAGGCATGACATTTTACACGTTGAAATTGATTATTTCATCAATAGGTTAATAGAAAACCAGGCTGCGAGTTCACTTCCTGCTTATGCATCCATTCGGTAATGGGAGACGGGAGTTTGAAAAATGCCGGGCATGAGGCAGGCGAGGACAGAGCTTTCCTGCACGGGAGGAGGCAGCTGGAGCTTCCCTCCCGTGTCTCGAGGGGTGCCAGCCCAGATTCGGCCTATCTATATGTAAATCTTTTAGAAAGAGGTAAGTTTTACGCTGAGTGTAGCCTCTTTGTGGCTTCTACTTTCTGGAACTTGTAAAATATGAGCCAACATGCCAGAGCTTCAGCTATTGAGATAAGGAAGCACACACTTAATTCTGTGAAAGCATCTGTTATACCTCAGCAACCTGCTAAGTATTCGTTGACCATTTCTAAGGAAACATTTGAGGACTGACTGCTGTGGTTTCCTGGGTCTCCAAGGCATGACTTGGCACTGGTGCATACCGGAAGCTCCCTTTGCCAGGTGTGGTCTTACCTGGGACAGATACCTTGAGGATCTGGAGAAGGCACCTTCTCCACCCCCGAAAAATTCCATTTAGACCCATATACCCTAGAAGGGCCTCGGTCGCCATCTGTAAATGCCTACTAGTTTAGAGATTACTTTTCTTCTTAAATTATTTTGTTGGTTTTCAGACTACAAAGTAATTCCTGGGTGTTTAGTTATAGCTTAACTTTTTCTCGTTTTAAATCAGGTGACAACTAAGTTACAGCTATTTCTTACTCTCGTCATTAATATAAAGCTTGCGTCCTGAAGATACAGTACTGTTTCACAATTGCATTTGCTTCCCTAAGTGTCCCTGTTCCTCGCATCGATTTTATATTGTCCCTCCTAACAAACCCAATATGCAGAGAAGCATTTGAGATTCACGTGAGCAGCAGAACTTCTCAGGGGGGACATGGGCATCACCCTGGGTCATTCTGTGGCCCCCAGAACTAGGCATGCACAGACCTACGCCGCACTGTTTGAGGTTGAGTATTTTGGCTCCAGCACTGAGCAGGGAAGAACAGCCAACCCATCCTAAGTCAGGAGTTGACCCTTGACTGTGCGTGCCTTGTTTCTACATCAGTCTGTGAACCAAAGGGTCAATGTTGCTTCCTTCTGTGAGCCTCAGACACACCTGTGGAAGCGCAAACACCTGCCTTCCCCAGGTGAGCGAACGGTTATCCAAAGAGAGCCTAATGGGAGGTTTGACCGGTTCCTCTTTCTGGCTGTGGAAGTTGAGAGAGACGACAGATGGGCTGGTCGTGCCTCTTCTTCGGGAAAATGGGTGACTGTGGCGTCACTGCCTATGCTGATGTGGGTGCCCATGGGGCAACCCCGTCCAGCCGGCCCGTGGATCTGTGGCTGTGTCTTCAGCCCCATTTGCCTGAAGACTTGCTCAGATAGAGCCATGCTATTTAACTGGTAGCTGTGAAACCTCTCCTGAAGGGCTGACAGGAAGCGACCTATTAGCCACAGGTGTCCACATGCCTGAGTCGATGGTTGGAAGGGTGAGGGCCCAAAGAGATGAGAATGCGTCCCTGGAGAAGAGTGTCCTTGGAGGTGGGGTTCCCGTCTCACCCCACACAGTCCCTGCACACACTGTGAGCGGAGGGCATGCTACACCCATGTTAACTGGGTTCTGCGTTTCACTTCCTCTGGGGGTAGCTTGGTATCCATCTTTTTTCTTGGATGCTTTCTTCAGTGAGCTGAGAGCTTAAGGAGGCTGTGCTCTCTGGGTTCCTGGGAGCTCCAGGCAAAGCCTCCAGCATCCTCCCTCTGGGAAGGAGCATGGACTCCGCCCTTCAGCCACAGCAACGGTGCTGGAGTTTTGCTGGTGTAGGTTACTGTCCAGATCCAAATATGTCTGGGAGGAAAAAGACTTGGTTTTTTAACAGCTCTGGGTATTACAGACCTACCTTCTGCAGCACACACATGAACTGCCAATCACCAGAATCTCTTTGGATTTGACATGCTGCCAATGTTTTGCCAAATCAAAGGGCTTATGGCTGCTGGCATCACAGCTCCTTCAAAAGATGTCACCAACCCCCAAGGAAAAGACCAGCTTTGCACTGTTGTGAGCAGCCACGTGTCACACCCAGCAGGGTGGGCTAAAGGGATGCATGGACTTCCTTGCCTGGGCATTTGTTTGATTTTGTGCAAACCTAATGACGCTGGCTGGCACGCCTCCGCCGTTCCTGAGTTCAGTGCTAACAGCGGGGCAGCCGGGGTCCCGCCGGCTGGCCCCGAGCGCCCACGTGCCTCTCGGGAACTGACGGCTCCGAGGTGACCTCATGTGCTACTTTGACATTTCTTTTCTCCCCTTTTCATTTGTATTTTTTTTCCTTTTTGTTTTCTCTCTTTCCCCCCCACCCCTTTCTGCTCTCGGGATGCAGCCAAACGCAAAGCATGGAAACTAAACCGTGTTGGTAGCCTGCGAAATATATACAGCAGCAGCAGCACCAACACTGAAGGTAACGCCACACATTCCCCTCTCCCCACCCCTGCCCGCCGTCCGTCCGTCCTTCCTTCCTT
Source organism: Equus asinus (assembly GCF_041296235.1). Classification (NCBI taxonomy): domain Eukaryota; kingdom Metazoa; phylum Chordata; class Mammalia; order Perissodactyla; family Equidae; genus Equus; species Equus asinus. Next base: position 5,679,427 of record NC_091808.1, on the reverse strand, counting down.
CCTCCCTCTCCAATGCAGAAATGGAAATGTGATTCGCCCAAAGCCGCATGCACCCTTATTGTGTTTGCAGAGCCATTCCTGTGGTCTTTTCATCTTTTTGTTTGTGTGTTTTGTTTTACCATTCATGTTCCTTTCAGCTTACTTAAATTTTGACCTTTCCCTTCCGTCATAGAGTAGCGATGTTTAAATTACTTCAGGAACCTATTTTCTCCTCTTTTTTCTTTTCCTTTATACATGTGGGCACTCAATGTAATATTTCCCAAGTTATTACAGTTTTTAAAAGTGTTAGTATCAGGTGTAATGATCTGTAGCCAAATACAATAGTGTGCCGTGACATTTAAGTAAGAGTCTTAATTTGTTTTGTGGAAGCATTCTCCATAATGCTCTCTGCAGCTCTAATCCAGAGGCAGCCAGGCCCGGGTCATTTGCATGGGCTGCTATTGCTTGTAAATTCAGTGTATTGTTGTGTTTCTAAAGGTCGTCTGGTGCCAAAGTTCACAAATTGACTTGCATTGCTTTTTCCACCGAAGACAGCCGGCATTGCTTTTGTATAATAGCAGATGGAGTTTTCCCCCACCTTCATTTGAACAACACAATTATAAATTGCCTCTTTTTTTTTATGATTACAAATGTCAAGGGTCAGAATTATTTTGATGCCAGGCAAAGGAAAACCACCACCATCAGCCCAAGCACTCGTAAGGGAGGCTGGCGTACAATCCGTGTGATGCAAAATAGGTCACAATCCAGCGATCTTGGTATAATAGGGGGACATTTTTTTTCAGTTAAGTGCAAGCCAAATGGGTCAAGTAATCACAAGCTCGTGCCCTAACACTAATTGACTTATTTGGGGATGATTATAACTGTAATATTTTTCTTAATGTCACTGTTTTCTGGGCTGTTGATTTTAGCGATTGCCAAGCAGTGGCATTAAATCTCTTGTAAATTTTAAATTGCACGCGATTTCTGTAAACAAGTCCCCTCTCTTCACATCCTGATCATTAACCTTTCCTGATTTATATCACATCCTTTTTTTCTTCCTTTCACAATTACTCCTGTCTGGTCGCTGAAAGCCCTGCTCTCAGCCAGAAAAAAAAAAAAATGAATCTGGAAAACAAAACTACATTTTCACGATGGCTTGTTAAAGACCTGTTTTTAATCATAATTTTCTTTTCATTCCTCAAGGGGAAACTGTCGTCTGTTAAGGTACCAATGGAGCCTGACCCCCTTGGTGTCTTCTTTCAAAGTGTTCACTCAAGAAAGACAAAATGAAAGAGAAAAATAAGAGGATTTTAGCAACACTCACATGCAATAGCATTTTTTTGGTTGTACTTTAAAGAGTATTAAATATACTCATTCACTGCTTTTTAATGTTAGTTTTTCAACTTAGGGTGAAGCTCGTTTCTGTTCCCTCTGTCCTTATCAAATATGTTTTTCTTTCGTGTGTGTGTGCATTTGTCACAACAAATTTGTTTGTTGACTTTTGGCCCTAAAAGAGAAGAGACGTGATGTCCGGTGTTACGTGGGGTTGCATACAAAGTTGGGGGCAAGAAGGAGGCACACACTTTGGCTCCTTAACCTTGAGGGCAGACAGCTCCCCCTCAGACTCACTCATGGAGCCTTCCTGGAGACCCCGGTGGGCTGCAGCTCACAACAGGTGTGACGATTTGCAGAAGTGGGGACTGGTCAGCCTCGGCCAATCAGGTAACCTGCGGCATCTGCCCTGGGTGGTGGGTGATGCTAGCTGCTCTCTGAAATCCACAAATACCAGTTAACCAGTTAGAGTTGGGGTCCCTCAGCCGACTGCCAGCAGCTACTAAAGGCAGCCCTGGGGAGATTGGAGTCAAGAATGGCCCCAAAACCAGTTCTCCCTCACGTCTTCTTGTACTCCTGTTCGGTTTCAGTTACATTTATGAATTTTCAATTAAGCAACGTGATCTTTCTTCATTTACTTTGGGTTTCGTTTAAGATGAAGATCTGTGCACACAAAGTCGATTCATATGGCTTTTAGTTGTATATTACTGAATTCATATACGTATATAAAATAAATTCTCAAAATGCCTTTCTGATTTCCAGACTTTGGACGTCTCTAACATGATCCTGTATGAAAATTCATATCCTGAACATTCTAACTTTTGTTCTAACCTGAGGCCTTGAGTGTTATACTAAATGGACCCATCCCCAAGTGGGGTACTCTGTAAAGTGTGCTACTTGACTAGTTTATTTAGTTGTACCCACAAAACACAAAACTCCAGTTGACTACAGCGTTTCCTGTGGAGAGAGCTGGAACTTGAGTTTTAGGAGTAAGAGGAGGGCCCCGCTGTGAGCCAGGCACTGTCCAAGCTGCGTGTCCATGCATTGGTGTGGTCCTCAGCACAGCCCAGAGGAAGGGTGTCCGCACCCCACTTTCCAAATCTGGAGAGTGCAGCTCAGACATTGTGGGACTTGCCTGCGTCTCAGGTTGGTGAGAGAAGGGCAGGAGCAAGATTTGAACCCGATGGTCTCGTTCCAAAGCCCTTTTTCTCTTAAGTCCACTCTGTTCTGGTCCCAGGACTGCACTATCTCATTTAATCTTCATAGTCCCCTGCCAGGTAGGTATTATGCTACAGAAATTGGGGTTTAGTCAAGTCAAGTGATTTTCTGCAGGACACATAGCTAGCGTGTTGGACGTATGCCCAGCTCTCCCAACTCCAGAACCTGTTCTCGGATCCTCATGGTCAATGTCAGCGTGGATGTAAACAAGTTAGAACTAATTAGAGAAACACACATACAAGCTTAGAAAACAAAAATAATTCTCTTCTGCTTTTGTCTGTCCATTAGGGCAACTTATCTCTGAAACCTAGATGGAAAGCTAATTTGTATATATTTTATCGTACTAATTTTCAAATCTTTGTTACTTTATAAAAATTAAACTCTTCCCCAAGGTTGGTGAAATTTGAGTTCCTTCAACAAGAATGCAACTTTAATTTTTCGATCTCAGAAGCCTATAAAGTGGAAGGTATATTCACGATGTGATTCTCCCCTTTATAGCTTCTAACCCAAGGGAAAAACAAATTTCAACACCAAGGGGCTGAGGCTCCACTTGGGAATGTCAGCTCCATGATGGACTTTTTTCTGTGAAAGAACACAGAGAACTAGCAGGAGGGGGGACCTCGTGTAGAAGGAAACAGGGAAGGGAGGCCTGTTGGCTTGTTCGGAGCGGCAGCCCAGGGCGCATTATGGAGTCCATGGGCTTGTCCTTGGGCCTCACCTTGCCCTGCACAGCTGGAGACAGACCAGGTTATCATCCACGTTGAGCTGGGTGAAGATGTGGACTCTTTCAGGGGTGTTTAAGCTCCCTTTGCTCTTATGGAAGCAAGCACTATCTTGTCTTGATAAAGCATAAATAGGGAAAAGAGAGATGTATTGGGAAATAAAGGTCGTTTCTTGGGGTGCCAGGCCCACCTGCGTTATATGAGCTGAACAGGCCGCTTTACACTGTAGATGACGCTTACACCCAAGTACTCGCCAGGTTCAGCGTTAGCCCGAAGTCCCAGTGCAGCCCTGTCTGTCGAGGTCCATTTCTGTGCATCTGGAACTTGCGCCAGAGACAACCTGTGAAACCCATTTGGAATGCCTCCCTGCGGCCACAGCTGCACAAGAGAATGGACTCAGAGGTCCCCAGACACTGTGGTCCCAAACAGGCCCTGCCGTGGAGAAAAACAAGTCTCCTGTTGGAGAACATGGGTGGCAGACACTCTGCGTGTCTCAGACCTGTATCAGTGCCCCACACGCCCTTCCTCCACTGGACAGGCAAGATGTTCCCTGTTCCTGTGAGCACACGTGAGCAGCCCTTCCAAATGGCAGGCCTCAGTCAGTGGCCTCTCTCTCCACCACCCGGTGTTCATAGTCCCAGTTCTGAGATGTCCACCTCATTCGAGTTGAGTTAAATTACAGGCACATGCTCACACACTCACAAGTCGGAGTGATGAGCCTGCCCGGGTCTCGGGTTCCTGCCGTGGCACACCATGCCCTGTGCTGGGTCCGGGCAGACAGAGAGGGGAAAGGCTGACGGTCAGCCCAGGGGATGTCAGACAAAGATCTGATGCAGAGTGAGGGAGGATAAGTTCCGAATGAGGCCCTGGGTGCCCTGCAGGTTTAGTGGAGAGCGAAGCTACATTCAATTTAGGGGTTCAGGAAAGGCTTCATGATCTATGGGACTTGACAGGACCCCTGCGACCACAGCGCTGAGAAATTTCCTGGCATCCTGTCCTGTAACTCCCTGGCAATCCCTGAGGGAGATCACATCCTCCACATTTTACAAAAGGAGAAACCGAGACACAGAGAAGGGCAGTCAGGAGCGCCAGGAAAGCACAGTGGCATGTGGAGACCAGGCTGGGCATTGGGGTCGGAGCCACAGGCTGAAGCCCGGATGTGGGCTCAGCAACGAGCACGGAGTACTCTTGGGCTTCAGCGGAGAGGTGTGGATGCCCCGTGGGGCCATGACGCTCAGCAGACAGCCGTCACCACCGGTGGGGGACAAAGGCTGCTCTGCCCTAGCAGGTGTGACAGTCGTGCTGTCCTTCTGAAGGACTCCCTGCAGTGTCTGGTCCACCCCGAGATGTCCCAGCAGCGTTCCCAAGGCTCCGCGTGCCCGCGGGGCCCACCCTCTGAGGCTGCCTTCCACACTCAGGCGGCGTTTTTCTTCTTCTAAATCATTGCACATGCTGTCAAACTTGGATTCTGGATCAGAAATTCTGCACACCTTGTGTTTGTGAGCGGCAGTATAGACAGTGGTTTTGAGCCCAGACCCTTGAACCAGATAGAATTGGTCCAGTTCTTGCTCCTCCATTTCTTAGCTCGAACCTTGGGTCATGGACGTGCCCTCTCTGTACCTCGATTTCCCCATCTGTCAACTGGGGAGATGACGCCCGCTGCACAGGTTGGGAGGAGTCAGTGAGTTAACAGAGATAGAGGCGCGGAATACAGTGCCCACACCCACTGCTCTCCTTGCCTAATGTCAGGAGTGCCACAAATTGTCATTCAAAGAAAATTCAAATGCTTGAGCATCATTTGCATAGCGAGGAGCAGAAATTCGACAAGAAATGTTTTCCTGAAAGTGCAAGAGGAAATTTAAAATCAAGCTTCTTTTTTTCCCAGACTTTTAAAACTAGCTTTCCCAGTCCCATTTACCATCATCCTCAAAAGAATCATCAGATGTGGAAATTTGGCTCTGGAATCAGACATGCCTGGATCCGCTCCCAGCCCTGCCACTTCCCAGCTGTGCGAATTTGGATGACTTACCGCTTAGTTTTCTTTCTCTAAAATGGAGACCATAAAACCTACCTCGAAGGATAATTGAAAAAGAAATTAAGTGAAGCCAACGACGCCCTTCCTGCAGAGCTGGGCACATGGCAAGGGTGACCACGGTGGTTGCTGTTAAATTGTTGTAAAGACTTAATTAATAGGAAAATAACTCCAAGACCACACTCTGTGTGGAGTATCCACGGAACCATCTTTAGGCCTGTTGAAGGTATCCGTTCAGGGCAGAATCAGCCAAAGCAGGCCCCGGTCGGTGATGAACGGCACAGGTTAAGAACTCATGCAGATAATTTCAGATTTGAGAAGCCCTTTCATGGGAAACAACTCAGAATTGACGTTTTGGGGAAAGAAGCAAGATGGCTTGCTTTTCCAGCCCTCGACTTAAGGATGACGGTTTGACGGTCATCAGAGCATCAAGCAGCACTTGGAGAGAAGACCTGTGGGCGGTGAAGGGCTCCGAGGGGGGTCTGATGAACCCACATGCCCGTCTCGATTGCCACCCTCAACTCGAGAGGAAGAAGCTCTGGGCCCACCCAGCATGGCAGAGCCCACATGTCCGTCTCAGGAGAGTGGGGACTCTGAAAAGTGATGCATACTCTAAGTTAGTGTGAGTAACATGGTAAACAGACAGAGGACTGCTTAGTAACTAGATAAATTACAACAGAGGCCTCTGGTTTTTCTTTCTCAACCAAAAGCTTGGTCCTTGGGCTTTCAGGGGCTGCCTGGATCGTGAGCAAGAGCCAGCAAACATGTGAACACATCCACTTTCTGCATCCTGAAAGGTTTTCAGTTTGGGATCCGATTATTTTTTTCAAGAGCATTGTTTTAGGCGCTCTCCTTCATTTAAGCAATGCGTGGCGCCCTGCGGTCTGGAAGCCAGAGCTAACAGAATGGAGTTTCTTGACGCCTGGCTCTCAGACTGCTCTCCCAGCTCCTTCGAGTGTGTTCCGAAAATAAAAACCTTTGCACTTCCTGAGAATGCCCCGTGACAACAGTTAGCAGTAAGCATTCCTAACTTTGTGACCTCCCTCTGGGGACTCGCTCCTTCACAGAATTAATTCTGCTCTTCTCCTGAATTAAGCCACAGTCCGACACCTCTCTTGGACTCTGGGCTAAACAAAGATGTTTGCCAGATTCAGAGCTTGCAGAAATATTTACCTGAGAACCATGAACTGCATGTGTTTATAATGACCAGAAGTAACGACTTTTTGCTTTTTGTTTAAAATTAACTTCTCAAATGGGAGGAGGGAGTGTTCTTATATATATTATTTTTTTTGCCATGGGTCTTGGTTCTGCACAATCCTGGACCATATTCTTCAGGCTTTCCTTCACATTTATCTTTTCCTAAAAAATGGGAGAAATATTGAAAATAAATAAAAATGAACTTTTTATGTTATGGTGGGTTTGGGCTGAAATCTTAAATATGTGTGGTTTTCATCATAATTGAGTAAAATATCTAAACCACATGCCTACTTAATATATGCTTTGAAAGCAGAAATGTTGATTTTATAAAACGTATGGCTCAAAAAAATTAGCATAAAACCCTGGGCTCTTTATGCTATAGCCTTGCATTATCTCATAGATTGCAGTAGACCCAGAGATGTGGCAAATAGCAGATACGTTCCATCTCAGTTTCCAGGTTTGGTAAACTGTTAGTGGCTACCTGGAGAATTGTGTTAGGCAGGATTCTGAGGCTGCATCAGGCTCTTGGGAATCAGGAAGTTCTTTCCTGGCAAAACAAGGGGAGGGACCACACGCCTTTGTCATCCCAGCCCAGCCTGGCGCCTCCCTTGTAGATAAAGCTGAGATCAAAGGGTGAAATGGTCTGCTCATGGGCTCCCAGTGAGTAGATGGCAAAGCAAGAAAGACAGGAGAGCGGACACCCAAACCTGAAGGACATGAAGAAAAGACAGCGTGGAGCTTCAGGCAGAAAGTGCGAGAAACCTGTTGCTAATACTCCCTTGTTAATGAGAAGAAATGACTTGGCCAAAGGTTTCAGTTGCCGTTGACATATTCATCGGGGTCCTGTGGTGGATCCTAAGACAAACGTCCTTAATCCTCTAACAACAGAAGTCAGAAGTGGAGAGGACGGCTGCTTCCGGGCCAGCCTTGGCTATCTCACTGTTAGGTCATTTTTAAACGGTGACCCCCTGGACACCTCTGGGCTATACGGATCCTGGACTCATATGGGCCCCCTGTGCAAGTGAACATGTCTGTCCTCCATACTAAACATTCGTCTCTGCACAGTTTAGATGACGCATTTTCATCACATTTGTCATTAAATATGTCGAGAAGGACGCTTGGCCTCATGGCTAGGACTGGTCCTCAGGGGTCTGGGTTCCAGGTGTGTAGGGGAGCCGGGAAAATGGACTCAGATTCCTCATCCAGCCAATGAGCACCTTGGAGTGAGCAACCTGTACAGACACGTGGAGCCCTTCTAAATTCAGAAGAGAAACAAATCTGCTCGGCGTCATTGTCCGTGTTGCCCCGGCATCTCACAGACCTCTTGGAGCCATGGTGCCTCGGTTGGGCCCAAGCGCCTGGATCCTCTTGGTCTTTGCAGAAGCACAGTGCCACCGTTCCATCCCCTGAATCCACCAGTGAACCAGAGGTGCACCTCTGTCCGGCTCTCCTCCCCTTTCACCCGCTGCCCCCAAAGGCCTCCTTGTCAGATGTCTCCTGCTCCAAACAACTTCCCAACGTACAACAGTGGCAGCTGCTTTGGGCTCTTTAACCCTTTGTCTGCTAGGATTCTGCAAAAATAATTGATGACTGATTGGCCCATTAACCTTTAAAAAAAAAAAAAGTTTGACAGCCCAGCCTTGTGTAATGAGAAGGGATTCCTTGTGAAATCAGCGCGATGGCTGTGTTGCTTGCCCCTGAGGAGGCAAAATTAGCCCCGTGGGGCCTCGTCTGCATAGAAACTGGACGCAATTAGTGTAATATCCGGTGTTATTAATGTCGTTTGGAATAATTGGGCAGGTTGATTTCGACAGGTTCATGGTGCTAAAATACTATTATAGTGGACCTTTCCACAGCTAACCGTTAAACACGGAAAACTGTTTAATTCCCTGTGAGCCCAATCACAAAACTTTATGAAACAGCTCAGCCCTGGAATGTCACGCTGGGAAACAACGCCGTTCTTTATTTCAGGCTTGGGGCGTGGTGGCGCTTTGAGTTTTCATTGTCGAGGGGCTGGGGGATCGCGTTGTGCTGATCACGTGTGCGTCTAAACACTAAGGAACACGCCTGTAGCGTGGATGTCATCAGGACTTTCTGCGTCCGGAATTCTAGCTTTACAGAATGAACGAAGCATAAGCCGCCGTCCTCGTGTCTAAGAATAGGTTGGTATGAGTAAAATGGACAGCAACGGCACGTTCTCACCGTCCGAGGCTCATGCTTCACGTTTTCAGTGAGGGTGGCAATGAAGAATATGGCCCAGTCTGTCTTTTCTGACTGGTTGGCCTCATGCTTCCCATTATTGTTTTTATCGTTGTTTATCTAGTTGCTGATAACTAGAATAGCATCACAGTATCACTCCAGGATGTGATGGAATCCTGGTCCATCGGTGATTTGAGTAAGGCTGTGTCATGGGATAGCAGTTCTTCTGTGAACCTGAGGAGGAACGTGTTAATGTTCTGTCGTACAGAAGAAGGGAAAATATTGGGGTCCAGAAGTCTCCTAGCTGTTTCCTTAGTGAGTGGGAATTGTCCCTGCAATGATACAGAAGTGGAAGCCAGCATTCGCGGTAGAGGTTTACCGGGTACTGAGCTCATAAGATGAGCAGGCATCACATTGGAGCTTCCCACCAGGCATAGGTCCCTTCTCCGCTAGATTAGTCAGGACTGAGTTTGGAAGTGACAGAAGCCCGGTTTAAAGAGGTTTCGGCAGACTGGGAGAATAGGTTGGCTCGTGCAACCAAGTGGAGGGCAGACGGCTAGAGGTGGCTGCAGGAATGCCTGCCCCCAGGAACCTCCCATCCCTGCTTCGCTCTGCTGGTCAGCAGCATCCTCACCTGTCCACAGGTCATGGCCTGGGTAGCAGAGGTTTCCCCTCCTGTGGAGGGGGCAAAGCCACCTGCACCTGTAGGCTGTGTCTTGACAGATCCCAGATAAGAGGAGAAGGGGCCCCAACTCACATATGAAAACCTGGAGGACACTTGATCTTGTGTCCCCTACTGGACCAGATCTGAGTGGCCAAGAGCATCACATGCTCTGACTGTCCTGGTGTAGAGAGGACCATCCCTCCTCCCATGCTGGGCAGTCACTGGCCACAGAGCCGGACACCTAGGAAGATGGCAGCTGGAAAGTCCCTGGCTCATGACTACCACATTATGGCACCGTGTCACAGGAACCTTGATGACAGCAGTAGAAAGGCTTTCCAACAGCCAGTCCTCACATCCCTCAACATCCTCCAGATATGACCCGTTAAAAAGAAATACGATGCTAGTGACAAGCTGGTTAGAGATTTCTGGGAAAACTACTTTTAAAAGATCCCCCACCTTGATCCTCTGATATCAGGAGTAAGGGAAAATAACAGAAAGAGTCACTGGGAAGTGGGGAGACCCTTCCAGCTCCCATTAGACACCCTAGGGGAGCTTTTTTTTTTTTGGTGAGGAAGATCAGCCCTGAGCTGACACCTGTTGCCAGTCCTCCTCTTTTTGCTTAAGCAAGATTGTCCCTGAGCTAATATCCATGCCAGTCTTTCTCTATTTTGTATGTTGATTGCCATCACAGCATGGCTTGATGATCCGTGTAGGTCCACACCCAGGACCCAAACCCACAAACCCCAGGCCACCAAAGCAGAGCACACTGAACTTAACCCCTACCCCACTGGGTCAGCCTCGCGCTTTTTTTTTTAATGTTAGTTTGTTTTTAAGAAATGGAGAAAGAGTGCTGCTGGTCACTTTAAGAGAGGAAAATAAGTGAGATAACGTCTGTAAAGTCCTAGCATTTTTCCTGACACATAATTGGAGCCCGGTAGTATTTTTGTATTTATTATTCCATGCAATAAATTCATTACAAAGAAAACTAAGTATTCCTTCATGAAGTGATATGTAACATAATTAAAAATACAATTGCTCTATAATCCTTGTTTTTTTTTTTTTAGTCTTGGCAGGCAGACAAGTCATATAGCAGATAGGATTCAGTTCTGAAATTTTCACTGTGTCTGTAGGTATTCACATGTTACCCACCATCAAAAAAAAAAAAAGCCACACAAAGACAGGATCCTGGTGAACGCATGATGTGCTGAGCATAAGCTGGATTCCATTCGGTGATGGTAGTGTAGATTGCTTCTAGACTCATGCACAGATCTTAGGCCCTTCCTCAGGAAGTGAGGCCTGCCAGCTGCCCAGCTCCTTATAAAGACATCTTTGCTAGAGCCTGAAATCCTAAAGAAGGCTCAGTAGCACCCTGGTGGGACTGCATCTGCACTGAGACAGCATGGGGGGTTCCCTATCTTCTCCACGGTGGGCTGGACCCCACTCCAGGTAGCCCAGGTGTTAGCAGTCGCAGTTGAGCAAGGAGCCCCATCAGTGTGGCCCACCTGGGAGAGGCTGGCTCAGGTCAAAGGCGCCACTGCCTCTCTGATTGGGAGCCATGGCGGGACCCTACATGGACAAGACTGGAGGGGCATCTTCTGCCTCTGCTGGGGTCAGGCTGAGCCATTCAGTCAACACACGAAAATTCCCCAAACAACTGGTGATCAGTGTCCCCGAGCTCTTGCTCAGACTGAATAGCCTTGCATACAAGTCCCAGTGTTCCTACCTGTCCTGTCACTGAATCCCTTCTCTGTATGTGCCCCATACACCTTAAAAACAGGCAACACGCACACGGATTGTCACAGTGATTACGGAATTTAGGATTGTACCACACTTTGTCACTGAAGTATTGGCTGTGTGTGTCTGGATGCACGTCTTCATTATTTCGGTAATTGTGTGCCTTTCCAGGTCACAGTCATCCCATAGGACACCCCGTCTAAAAGGAGAACTGTCCCAGATGGGTCGGATTGCAGGTGTTTGTGCAGTTGGTTCTTAATTGGGGCGTGAAACTTAGTTGTGCCTTCCAGGGTCCTTCAGGCCTGTTCTTTGGGCTCCCCTTTCCAATCCAATCCAATCCAATGCCTTTCCTTGGAAGCTGGGGTCCAGTAGACTCGAGTCACAGGATGTCCTGCATCCCTTTGCTCTTTGCTCCGTTGAGCCTTATGGGCATTTCATCAGAATCAGCAGACCCAGCCAGGGTTTCATCTTCCAGGAGAGGAGGTGTGAAACCGCGCCAGCCACTTTCACACCCTTTGGTTGATCTATCACCTCGAAACGCACTGTGGGGTCCTCTCTTTACCACCTGTGACTGCAGGTGCCAAGTGGTCCTTGACGTTGTGGCTTTTAGGAAATTGTCTGCCTTATTGACAATTCTTTGTAGCTCTCTTTCCCTACCTCACTGATGGAGGGAAATATGTTTGTAAACAGATGTATTTGAAGATGATGTCTGTTTGATCATAGTCTACAGAAGTACAATTGTTTCATTATATTGGTCTTCTATCTCGCCCATTTACTAACTGCTGTTATTTCTCATAATTTGTAGATTATTTGGGATCTCCAATGTAAATAATCACATAGCCTGTGAAAGACGATTCCGTGCCTTTATCTTTCCAGTCCTTAGACCTTTCATTCCCCTGTGTTGTCTTACTGCACTGGTGTTTAGGGTTGAGCGAAGGCTGATACGGTGGGCATCTTTGCCTGGAGTACCCTTAACTGATGTGAAATGATTGCTTCTCACATTTCATCCTTAAGAATTATGATGCTCTGGGTTTGGAGAGGTACTCTTTGTCCAAGATAAGGGGGCTCCCTTCTATTCCTAGTTTGATAAGAGATTTAATCTTATTTATTTTTCTTATTAACTTTTTTCCCCCTTTTCTGGTTAGCAAGTTATCCATTCTGCTTCTTTTCTTATAAAGGTTAACTCTGATATTTTACCAAAACCTGAAGTTACTTCTTAACTCCCCTGTGGAATGGTTGAAAGTCCTACAACATCTTAACTCCGGTGTCCTCACCTCCACTTATTTCTCTGGTATTTTGTACCTTCCCCACATTAGACATTATTATGAGTAGTATTTGATATCATTTTTGTTTAGATGTATCTATGTATTTATCTATTCATTGCTCACCAACCCTGCTAGCTCTAAGCCTCTTTCTAGAATCTTCTGAAGTGTATCTTTTGGTAGTTCCTTTAGTGAAGGTCTATTGATAATGAGCTGTTGCCATTTTTTTGTATGAAAAATATCTTTATTCCACTCTTGTTCTTGAAAGAGCGTTTTCCTGGATCCCAGTTCTAGACTGACATTATTTTTTCTCAGGACTTTGTGGATATTATTCCTCTATCTTGAAGCTTTGTTGCTCTTGAGAAATCTGTCATCCTTGTGACTAGCATTTGTTTAAGAGCAGTCTGCCTTTTCTTGCTTCATGTTCTTAAGAGCCTCTCTTTGTCTTCAGTTTTCCAGTTTCGTAGACTCATGGTATGGTTCTCCTTGTCATAAGCCCTCTTGGTAAAGGTTGTGTTTCCTGTATCTAGACCTCCACATCATTCAACAGTCCTATAAAATTCTCACTGTTTGGCTGGCAGTTAGACGTATGTTATACCCTGCAACTCTTCTCTACACCTCATCATTTCTTTCATATCATCCACCCTCCTTGTTGTCTCTTCTGCATTTTAACTAGTTTCTCCAGATCTGTCATCCTGCTCAACAGTTCTCACCCAGCTCCTCTTTTAACCCATCCGTGGAGGGTTTTGTTTTTTTTAACAATAATTTTTGGAATTTCCAAAAGATCTACCATTTTTTCTGATCTGCCCTGGTCAATTTCCATGGTCTCCTTCTGCTTGAAAATTTAGGTGATTTTATTTTTTTCTTTCTTTAAACAATTCACCCATGGTTATTTTAAATTCTGTGTCTGTAATTCTTTGATCTAAGTCCTCTGTCCTGTTTCCTGTGTGTTTGGTGTCTTTGGTTTGGGTTCATATATGGTTGATCTTTGCCTGTGGAATGCTTTTGTTCTGAGAAGGTGCCAGAAGCCAAGGGGGCTTTGCAGACCCAGAGCCCCTGTAGCTCCATTCTTTCCAGGATTGCTGGATGTGGGACTCAGGTTTCTCTCTCCCACCTTATTGTGACCTTATTCATTTTGCCACCAAAAGGGTTCATCCCTTAGGATAGTCTTCACTTATGCAGGTATTCAGCGCTTAGTGCTCACAGTTCTGGTTTCAACTCATGGGTTTGATTTGGATGGGGAGAGAGAGGGTGGGCTTAGGGCTTGGAGATTCCACCTTCCTGCAGTTCCAAGAATGCAATAAGAAGTATGTTTTGTAGGGAAGGTCCTTCCACATATCTTGTCTGCCATATTGTGGGGCAGTCTGGTTGGCAGGAAAGGCTGGCCCACACCACACACAGCCCTGGAAGCCAAGCCCAGGCCAATGGAGAAGTGCTCACGTGTTGGTGCAGGGGGCAATAGTGCAAATCTGTTGCACAGTAAACTCTGAGCAATGTGTTCATTCTGAGCCAGAGCCAGTGAAACAGGCGAGGGCTGAAAGTAGAAGGAAATGGAGAGAAAGGTACAGATTGGGGGATATTGCTAAGCAATGTTATAACTGATTAGATGGCAGTGGGAAGAGGGAGAGGGTGGAATCTGGGTGATTTTGAAGTTTTATGACTAGAAATAGCATTGTAACCGTTAACAGAAATAGCAAAACTCAAAGAGGAGCATTTGACGATTATGGCAGATCTATTTTATGCATTTAAATTTGATGTGAGGACAAAATATTCAAAGAGTATCTGTGGGCATTTAAAAATTCCAAAATGATTGGGTTTTGGGTTCAGAAATACAGATTTGATGATTGACCACATGTATTGGAAGTGACTGTCTAAGGTTTGGAAGTAAATGAACACTTGGAGGTGGTGAGGGGGTCTGGAGGACCATAAACTAAACCTGGAATCTGCTTCCCTGATGAACACATGAAGAGGAGCCAGAGAGGAGAAAAAGAAGCAGTGGTTAAAAATCTAGAAAGAATACTATAGTTGAGCTTGGTAAACAGATGGCAAGTATGCCACATGCACCCTTCCTTGCCCTAGGGCAGACATTGCTATTTGATTGTGGCACTTATTCTCTTGAGAGCCTGGAGCCAGTCTTGGAATCCCCACCATGGGATCCCCACCAAAGGTCTCCCAGTTACAAAGGAGTTGAGAACTATCTTGTATCCCTCCCACAGTATCTCAGTTGAAAGGGCCCTAGTGGTCATCTTTGAGGTGCTGAGTTCCCTCCAGTCTCCCACTGAAAGGGCCACACAAGGCATTGAAGCCCAAGGGAGCAGAATCCAAAAGTTGGCTGCTCCACCTGTGGATAGCTCTGATGGGGAGAGAATCTCCCACCAGTGGAGTCCTCATCGGTTTTCTGTCTTGGGGACTCCTCAGGGCTCCCTAGAACAGGCATCACCCATCTTCTCTCAGAACTCATGAATCTCCATTGGGTGGTTCCTGGTGTCCTGCTCTTTTTGTGATGCTCCTGAGGTCCACCCTGGGTGATGGCACAGCACAGAAGGGTCCTGAACAGGAACAGAGCAGAACCACCTCCCCCTCAGTGTAGATGACACACTTGTGGCCTGCATTCTTACTGGCAGCCTTGTGCTGTAGATTAATTCTCTTTGGGATGGGTATTGACTGCAGCCGCTCAGCCTTTGCACGTTTGAAGCTGGTAAACAAAATCTCCGCCAAACCTCGCTTGCCTCTGGGATCCAAGGGAAGGAATTCCTAGCTGTCCGTGAGGCATTTCACCTTTCGAGTCATCACTGGCTCTGAAGTCCCCTTTTTAAACTCTGGGGTTGAAACCCTTGTTTATCTGTGGTCCTCCAACCGTCTGCCCTTTCAGAATTTGATAAGCAGACTTTATGTGCCCTCATCCAAGTCATCGATAAAAATGTTGGACAGGCAAGACTGAGCTCAAAGTCCCACGGTATGCCACTCCACACCTCCTTCCAGGTTCCAGTAATTAGTACCCTTTGGATGGACTCTTCCAGTGAGTTGTTCACCCATGGAACTCTACCCGCATCCCTTTTGTCCATCCTCATAAATGCCTGTTCACATCCAGGTGCATATTCAAGGTGATTGAGCAGCTCAGAGGACCAAGGGGGAAAGTCACAAGATGGTGGTCACAGTCAACAACGCCAGACACTCCAGAGAGAAAGGGGTCTGTGGGAAACCCGTGGGCCCTGGCTATCAGTTCACCTGTAATCGTATAAAGTGATGCTTCAGTAGAATAGACGAGGGGGACTTTGTTAGAGAAAAGAAAGTGGTTAAGGGGAGCATGCTCAGGTAACGTGAGCACTTTGAGAATGGTGGACGGGAAGGGGGATGGGAAGAGGCAATCGCTAGAGGATGGAGTGAGATCAAGGAATGTATCTGTGTGGAGTAGGGGTGAGTGTCCTGAGTGCAGGTCAAGAAGAAGGGGGTCATTGGGTTTGGAATAGAGTGAGGAAATCATTGCTGAATTCAGCTCCACAAGAAGGTAAGGGGACCAGGTAAAGGAAGCGGGGGGGTGGGGGGCAGAGAAGGACCATGAAGTGAAAGTCGAGACAGAAGTGTTTCGTGACGTAGAAGATATTAGGAAAGGAAACTTGCTTCCGGAAGAAGGAGAAGGTAGCTGGTGGAATTGATTTTTAAGAAGAGTGAGAGGCTGTAGAAGAGATGCTGTAGGGAGAGTACATTTGGAAATTTGTAAGAAATGAACTCTGATGTTCCTGCAAACACTTAAATATATTTGTTCCCTTAAGTAGATTTTGCATGGGTAGGTAAATTTCGTTTACATAGTTCATAGGGCAAAGCCAAACTATACTTTAGCAACTTAACTTGGAAGTTTTGTCTTTGCATGAGGTATTGAGAGTATTTTAGCAGAAGATGCCCAAACCAACTACTGCATTGGAACAAGACAAAAAATATCGATGTTTCTGTGGCACTGTATTCAGACCTCCACTGTTGTTTCCATCGCTCTGTATTTAACCCCAGAGTGTCTGTGTGTGCCTGTCCCTGTCATGTGGAGACGTTTGGAGAGCACAGACTGTCTCCTGCAAGCTGGAACCCTTGCACCCCCGAGGTGCCCCGCCCACCGGGGAGGAGCTGACGGCCGGCCGCAGCCGCTGAGCCTGGCCTCGGTGTAAAGCAAGTTAGCTTCTTTCCCTTTGGTTCCAGGGGATGTAGCTTATGATCCCGGCCAGAAATTTGAACAGGAAAGCTTTATGGCACGCCAGTTGTGCAGAAATTTAACTGGGAAGCTAATGATGGTAATTTTTTTTTGCTAAAAGGTCTAATACCTCCTGCTCAGAGGGAGCTTTTGTCTGTGCATTCCAGTTCCACAGATTGAGGAAGGATGAGCCTGTTCGGTAGATGTCCCAGGCTACAGTTGTCACCTTCTCCCCACGAATTACCAGATTTTCCCGGTGGCCTAACTGTGACTTATGTAGCTCTTTCTTGCCTTGCCTATTAGTTTACCAGGGTAGTTTTGCATAAAATGCGTAAATTTAGGGCACTATTCTGCAAGAATCAGTGTGGAAAAGGTTGTAATTCATAGTATTAGGACATAAAAGCCTGTGGATCAGGAAGCTGGGCCTTTTAAAATCCACAGATGTAGCATCTCAGCCAGTAATTACAAGGTGTAATTGCAGGTCAGCCGTGGGGAGACCTGTTTGAAAGTCACAGCTAATTTTTTAAATGAAAATCCCAACAAGTCTCATGAGTGTCCAGGGACATTACTGGGGTGGGGGTGAGGGATCTGCAGATGCCACTGCCCCCAGCCTTTCTCTCCCACCTCCCTTTTCCACAGCAAGTGGGGTGTTCTGCTTCTGCATAAACACAGGGGTCGTTTGTTTTCCGACTCAAGAGCCCGATAGATTGGGGTTCAATTTCAGATGACTGTCTCACTTTCAGAACTCTAATCACTAGCTCTCCAGACCTCAGGAACCCAAGAGATTCCGAGAACATGGGATACTAGCATAGTCTGGAAGACGCCTTCTGGAGGCTCCCGTGTCTCATGTTGAAGTCAGCTGCTCCTCTCCTTGCCCCCTTCAAAGAGCATCCCCGTGCAGCCCCTTGTCTGAGCTTTCCACACCTGCTCCAAATGAAGCCCAGCTTGGCCCTTTTCAGGGGATGGCCTGACTTACACTCAGTACCTGCACCCCAGCACTTTCCTGCTGCCCCCCAGTGCACCCTCGTTGCAGCTTTTAACATCTCCGCAGAGAATCACAGGCCTTTGGGAAGCTGGAGGAAGCGGTGGACCCTCTTGTCCCAGAAACGTCATTATGCTCGGTGAGGCTGGGCACGCTAATAGGAGAAGCCCTTCACCAGTGGTTTGGCAAACAAATGTGCCCGCCTTCCCTCCCTTTGGGCGCCCCTTGGAGCTGGTTCCACAGATTTAGGCCCCACTCGCCAGGAGGGTTAAATTTGAAAAGAGCAGCCATGCTGGTTTTACGCAGAACACAGTGCTGTTATTGCCAGAATATGTAAAGATTTCCCCCAAAAGTGTCATGGCCCTGTTTCCATGGCAGTTGGTGGTAGTTTAGGGAATCAGTTCCCCAGACCTGGCTGTGCGTTAAGAAGGACATGAGTCTCCCATTCCTGGGCCCTGTCCCCACGCGCCAGGGATCAATGGGGTCAGGTGGGAGGGGTCTCAGCCACAAGAGTGGGGGCTGCTTCTCTCCTGAGACGGAAGGGAAGGAGGAGAGGATGCTGGACATGGCTGTAGTTGCTTTGGAGACAAGCTGAGTGAGCATCCTTGTCTCAGAGGCTAAAGGGCTCCTGGTGAGGCAGGGCCTTGGGAGAGCCATCTAGAGAAGGGGTGGGGCCGCCTGGGCAGCACAGAGCCCAGCAGAGGTCAGGGGCTGGAGGTCAGGGACCGTGAGCATGGAAATTCAGAGGTTCATGCAGTGAATGTGAGTGAGCCAAGTGGCCATGTGCAGATGACTGAGATAATAACTAAAACAGTGGTGGGCCGGGTAGGTAGGTAGGTTGTCATCATTAATAACAATTGCTCACCAGGTGATTGTAACACAGCCAGTTCCCAGACTAGTGATTGGAAACTATGAATCAAATGAGGTGTTGTGCCTAGAAACTCAGCTCAGGATTTCCTCATGGTTATTTGTAGCTGATGATGCTATTTATATGTAGGGCCTCCTCTCTATTTTGTTTCTGTGGCAGGACCAGGGGGTAGATGACAATAGAGGACAAACCCCGACATTTATGGAGTGTCTCCCACGGTGCGGGCTCTGTGTTGGCCTGAGTTACTACACATCACTTAGCCAGTGGAAAACACTCTGAAGGAGGCGGCCCCTTCCCCCGTTGTAAGGTGAGGGAACCAGCCTTGGAGGAATCAAGAACCTGTCCGACAACCCCAATGTGGCAAGTGGTATAGCGAGATCTGAATACAAGTCCTGCTCTTCCCAATCCAGACACGTGCCCATGGTGGCCACAAAGTCTCTTCAAATCGCCTGTAATCCCCCCACCCTCCCAGTCTGTGCATCTCTGGATCTACACACTGACGCTTATAAGGAAATTAAAACTGTATCCCAAGATTAACAATATTAACTTAATTTTCTTCCCACAGATGTCGATGGTCAGCAGTAAGTTACAATGTGATTTTCTTAAGTTGCTTCATGCGTACCCAACCCAGAGACACTGACATCACACGCTGGTTTTCATTTTTCCTCATCCCCTGAGCATTGATTGAAACCTAGCTAAACCATGCTGGCTTTAGGAACCAAATCTTGAGTGTTTGGAGGTCTGCGGATTCAGATCTCCGCTGTGTAGCCGGCCAGTCCTGTGTGTGCCGCCAGCCCCATGCAGGCGCGATTGAACCCAAAGGCACTTTTATGACCAAGGACTGGCAGAGGGGCTGCGGTCTCATGAAAGCTAAACTCTTCATCCCCTCTACTCTGTGTTTCAGAACAAGAAGAAAACTTTGAGTTTATCATTGTGTCCCTCACTGGCCAGACGTGGCACTTTGAAGCCACCACATATGAGGAGCGAGATGCGTGGGTCCAAGCCATCGAGAGCCAGATCCTAGCCAGCTTACAGTCATGTGAGAGCAGCAAGAATAAGGTAAGACCCTTAACAGGCTGCCCCCCGAAATCAAGAGCTGCTGATCGTTAAAGGGAAATGGAGGCCGAGAGTGATGCCCAAGGGAGGGGAGAGCATCATATGATGTGTGTGATTGACAAGACCCAGTTATTCTTTCCTAGCAAAAAGCTAAGTAATTGAAAAGATAAAAAACACTTTGTGTCGATATGTATCATGTAAGGTGGATTAGTATCCTAGCTTAAGCACGTTTGTGTGGCAGACTATGCCATTTTAAATCTTCACTCTCTCAACTAATCCCAAAGAGAAAGCATTGACCTTTTATTGTAGATGATGGAATCTTTTGGACTCTTCTGGCTTATGTGGCCACATTTATTTTTGTTTTAGGCAGAATGCACTCAAGAAAAGAGATGCACTGTTCTGTTATCATAAATGCCCAAAATTCAAATCCATGTCAGGTTGGAAAACCGACTCTTGTTACAGACAGAAATGAAAAGTAGATGCCCGTATATGGGCATCCACAGACCTTAGGAAGGACACAATGTCATTTTCCAAACTGTGCTGATAAAACCTGATATATGCTTTATTCAATTAGACGTGATTCTTTTGCATTTTGCGTTTGTTTAGCTTGGGGGGAAAAACAAGACTTTAACCTGCGTTTTCTACATTACTGCCCAGTGATACTCCTTATGCAAAAGGCATTTTTCCCATTTTCCTTCTCCCATTAGAGATTCCTTCAAATTTAATATTTTAATGCTTAGATGTTTTTAACCCCTTCTCTGGAACCTTTTAGAGTCTTGGAGAGCATCTTGATTTTTCCAATTAAAATCAACTAGAAACTGAGAGAAAGGACATTGCCCACCAACCTGCAATTTCATTTGTAACCATTTAAAGAAATTTCTGCAAGTGATTTATGTTCCACTTTGTCATTAGAAAGAGAGTCTGTCTCTCAGAAAGATGGACTGTCTTATTTTATTACCCTCTTTAACCAGGGTAAACCAGACCACAGTCATTATTATTATAATGTAATTTGCTTCTCTTTTTTGAAGATGTTTTATACCCAAGGTGGAAAGAATCCCAGCCTTTCCTTTCTGAGCACCTTGGCTTAAGTGAGTCATGCAGCCACAGACGTGGCGCTCAAGCCAACACAGGATGCTCCCAGGCCTCCTTGTCAATGGGCATCGACAACACATGTCACCCATAAAGCATGGGAATTTAGTTTCTGAAAGGTGTGGGAGGGCACATGTGGCTGAGCAGACAAACGCATCTCCAAGTTTTATATAAAATCACAGTATCCCAAGTCAGACTCTGAATCCATGCCACATCATGCAGATTCCGGAAGATCTGGGAAAGCGTGGGCCTTTTCCCTTTCACACCCTTGCCAGACTCTCCCCAGCTCTTTATGAAAACAGACGGCATCGCCCCTGGGCCTGAGGCAAACACCAGCCTTAAAATGCTGCCCCTTGTCTCTCACTGGACATGTTCGCTCGCCAGCGGCCGCTTCCCCTGGGAGGAGGACTCGCTGAGCACTGAGGAAGGCAGGCTCACATCTGTTCACCTGGGCGTGTGCTGAACAGGAGAGAAAGTGTACAGCATGGAAATAATATCCACGAGGAGTAGCTTGAGGGGAAGATACAGACTCAGTTGAGAATGAGCTATAAGGAATTTTTGCTGCCTGTG
This sequence comes from Equus asinus, assembly GCF_041296235.1. Lineage (NCBI taxonomy): Eukaryota > Metazoa > Chordata > Mammalia > Perissodactyla > Equidae > Equus > Equus asinus. The sequence continues at coordinate 5,658,343 of NC_091808.1, read as the reverse complement.
GATAATTCAGAGTTGGTAGCTGGTGTGGATGTATGTATGCTTGCATATGTTGTAGAAATGGTACAGGCAGACAGACAGACACGTCCCTGTATATGTGTGCGTGCGCACACACACGCCAGATGCCAATATAAATTGTTAAACATACTTTGAATTCTCGGGTATCTAACCAAAGGGAATAAAACCCCAGTAATGCATTATGCTAATTAGACAGTAGCAATTAATCAATTATAATTTATTATTAGGTAGCAAGCGATAAATTGTTGCACTTCAGACAATTTTACATGGGATGGTTCAGTTTATGAAGAATTCGTATAAAAAATTCTAGTGTGTTGTGAGTGTCTTCTGAAATGTATTTGGCTTTAACCAGTATATTAGATGTATGCATCGAAAGCTTTAAAATAGTACGTATCCTTTCACCTAGCACTCCCCTACCTCCAGAAATTTATCCTCAGTAAATAGTCATGAATATGTGCAAAGATTTAGCAGTAAACATATTCTTTACAGCACTGTTTGTAATAGACTAGAGAAAAATTGGAGGCAACCTAAATGTCCATCACAGAAAACTTCATAAATAAGTTGTCATAAGTGGAATATTATGCAGCCATTTAAAATGATGCTGTTGGAGAACACGTGGTGGTGTGGAGAGAGAGCAATATGTCATTAGGCTGCAAAGGCAGTTTCCAAAGCAGTAAATAAATATATATGTATATATATGTGATGCTGGCTTTTTTTAAAGTACATGTATAGTCATGCATCGCTTAATAACAGTGGTACATTCTGAGAAACGCATCTTTAGGTGATTTCGTCATTGTGCGAACGTCACAGAGTGCACTTACACAAACCTAGATGGTAGAGCCTGCTATACACCTGGCTACATGGTACTGATCTTATGGGACCACCATCATATAGATGGTCCATCACTGACTGAAACATTGTTATGTGGCCCATGACCATATGCATGCAGATGTGCTTTCAAAGAAGGCTGGAAGAGTAGTATCCAAATGTGAATAAACTGAACTATGGGCGATCATGTCATAGTTTATAAATTTTTATGTTGTCCTTTTCCCCTTCTATATTTTTTTAACTTGCTTAGCGAAGATAATTAAGTATAAATTTAAGAATACATGCCCCCAGCTACACTCACACTCCTCCTTGTCCCCACACTGGCTAGTGACTTTCATGCCATAGCAACTGACATTGTCTTAAAGTGAAAAGTGCCTCTCCCAGGCCTGGAGTGGGGTGTGGACGTGGTGTCCTGATGAGCAGTCCTGAGACGTGTGTTAGGATGTTGATTCAGCCCTGACTCTTGGCTTATACACAGGTTATTTCTCTTTCTTTAATCTTCACACCGAGTAGACACATGACAGTAAAAGTATGTTAACCAATTACATTCTCCAGGGGGCAGTGGGTCTCATGTTCATCCACACATGATACAGAACTTACCTCTGTCCTCATTTCTGCTGGAGGCGTCCATCTGATAGATCTTACCATGTAATATTTCCTCACGGTGCATAGTGCATTCTCCATTGGGGTCATTGTCTGAAATCGCCCTCATCCTCTGTTTGCTCGCCATCTGTTTGATTTCCCCCTGACACTATTAGTAGAGATATAAATTTCTCGTTCTTACGTCTTGCATTTATGTGTCTTCCTGTATGCCCAGTCCCGACTGACGAGCCAGAGTGAGGCCATGGCCTTGCAGTCGATACGAAACATCCGGGGGAATTCCCACTGTGTGGACTGCGAGACACAGAGTAAGTGTGTGCGGGGAGAGGGGGCCTGGCCCTGGGCAGCAGGAGACCTGGGGCAGGGGTGGGGGAGCGAATTCTGACTAAGCCCGCGTGGCATTGAACCCACATCCACCGTTTGGCGTCGAGGTTTAGTATGTGACTTCATGGCTTTTAAGGAATTGAAATATTTCTCTTTGGATTTTATTTTAACACAATACCCTTCACATGAAAGCTCGCTGACACTGTTCTAAGTCCTGCCTAGGCCTCAGGCATCCCGGTGAGCAGCGGTCACACCGTGGGTGTGGGAGTGAAGGACTCGGCTGCATGCCCAGATTCTCTGCCGTATCCATGAATCGACTTTTTCCTTCATCACGATCATAGGCTTGTTTGCTTTTTCCATAAAAACGGAGTACAGTCAGTTCGTTCCTGCCTGGAGATTTCTGGGGTTTGTTTTTTTAATTTCAAAATTATGTGTTCTGGATTTTGCCATCAAGTGGTGTCTTTTTTTTTTTTTTTTTAAATCTTAAATTCCCTACACACTAAAGCATTTGAGTGAACTAACAGACATGGTAATTACCACTTCAAGCCTTGGAATAACCTGGTTTTCCTGCGTGCTCTGTTGTCCATAGGTACTGCTGTTTTCCCATTTCGTTGTTCACATCCTTGAGATTAAGGACTTTTCATTCTTGAGGTTCCAGCCCTTAGCACAGTGCTGGGCACGTTCTGTAATGTTTTCCAGTCATATTTGTTGCTGTTGTTAAAGTGTGTGTTTTTGGGGTTTTGGGGGATTTTGGTGGAAAAGATTTGCCCTGAGCTAATATCTGTTGCCAGTCTTCCTCATTTTTTTTTCCTCCCTAAAGCCCCAGTACACAGTTGTATATTCTAGCTGTAAGTCCTTCTGGTTCTTCCATGCGAGCTGCCACCACAGCATGGCTACTGACAGATGAGTGGTGCCGTTCTGCAGCTGGGAACAGAACCTGGGCTGCTGAAGCGGGGCACACTGAACTTTAGCAACTAGGCCATCAGGGCTGGCTTATTAAGGTGTTTTGAGGAGAAGGAAATCCGTTTGAAACAAGATAAAAGGCACTGGCAGCAGGCTGGGTGCTGCCTAGGAATCAAAGATGTGTGTGATGCAGTCCTGGTCACCCCAGAGCCTGAAACCTAGCGGGCCAGGCTGCACCCAGTAACCAGAAAACCCAGCACCATGGAGAAGGGCCACAAGGGGTCACACGGCAACTCAAAGCAGACTTCAAGCAGGAGTTGGCGTTTATGTGGGGCTCTGGGAATGGGTAGGCTCTGAGCTAGTGACTGAAGGAGTCATCGTGAGTCAAGGCTCTGGGTGCATTGAGGAAAAGGCCGCTGCTGCTCAGGTTGGAAGCTGGTTGGAGCCAAGAAGATGAGGGCGCTAAGTGGAGAATGTTAAAGTCTTTATCCTTCCTTGGTAAAAGGATGGAAATCGTTACAGAGTTTCAGAGCAGGCACGAGATTCTGAGCTGCGCCTGGGGAGACTGCCCAGGGGCTCCATCTCAGACAGATTGGAATAGAGAGGCAGAGTGAGGACGAGGCCAGCAAGTGGATTTTGGTCATCTGACCAGGAGGAAACGAGGCACTAACTCAGGGTGGTTGCGCTTTAAAGGGAAGGGCAGAGCCCCCTCGGAGAGACCACTCATTGGTAGGACAGGAAAGGGAGAGACCGAGAGGCCATGTCCACGGCCTCCGGGTGACAGAAGCGGTCTCTTCTTCAAGCATCTTGAGGTATGTCTTTAAAGTGTCTTCTTGGGTTTGAATTCTCCAATTTTACTTTCAAAACGTGTCGTGAAGTCAAGTTAGAGAAGAGAAGTAGTTATTTGAAGTATGTTTTTGTCAAAAAGTTTTTTAAAGTAAGGTCTTTAAAAGCACAAAATCTGAGAAATATTAGGAGAAACCTCCACGATTGCTTCCACCGTACATGTAAAGAGTCCTTTAAAAGGGACGATTCTGTCGCTCACACGCTTCGTGGTATATGCCAAATTGGAGGTCAGGAATCCTTTCTGAGAGTGGGCTTGGGCATGCGAGTGCCGAGGGTGGGGGAGGCTGTGGGACAAGCTTGTTCAGAGCAAGGCCACCTGAGCAAGAATTACAGGACAAAGGGAACGAGGAGAGGCCACGTTTGACAACTCTGGAGAAAAAAAGAGGGAACAAGCTTCCATTCCTTAAACGCTCCATCTCCATCAGGCCTGTGCCAAATCCTCGCATGCGTTGTCTTTTTTCATTCTTGTGACCCTGTCATGCTTGGTGCCACAGTGGGCCCCATTTATAGGGGAGGAAATGAAGAGTCTGAGGGTCAAGTTCTATATCCCAGGTCACAAAACTAGCAAGTCATGTAGCAGGATTCAAACCAAGCTCTTTGCCACCTGCTGTATTTTTTTAAGTCAAATACCCGGTTTGGGTGAAAGTGCTCAGAAGAACGATGAACTGTAAGACATCCGCAGGGCGGTTTGGCAATGTACATAAAGCCTTCAACAAGTGGGCGCCCCGCACCCCAGCTGTACACCTCTAGGAACCAAGCCTGTGGGAATGAGCGAAGGGCGCAGACATCTGGCTTCAAAGATGTTCATCACAGGGCTGTTTATAGAGTAGAAAATCAGAACATCCCAAATGTGGGAAACTTGACGAACTGTTCATGGGCTGATGTCTTCTCATCATGAAATAATAGGCAGCCTTAAAAAGTGATGTCCAGAATATATTCGTTGAGGTGGAGAAACATTACGATGCATTGCAAAATGAAATTATATAGGGCGATAAGTCGGGGAGAACCCAGCGAGTCTCTTCAGGTACTTAGGGGGAAAGAGCTGTAAGGATGCATTCCAGAGCGTTTCCCCAGGCATCTGAGCATTGGGGTCTTTGGTGATTTGGGTTGTCTCATTTTTCTATAGTGAGCATGTATGTCTTAGGAACTAGAGTATTGGGTGGTCCGTATTTCGGTGTGTGCAAGAACACAGAGAGGTCAAACGTTAGATGTAAGGAAAGGCTCTTGTTTTTGGGTGTTGAGAGGAAGAAAAGGAACCTGTCAAGAAGAGCTTGCAGCTTTCCACAAGGCCCAGATTTCTCCTCACAGCCTTTGGGCCTGGTGTCTGGCCCTGCCTGTGTCTCCTTGTCGCCTACTCTTGTCTTCCAAGCAGCACTCTGCAGTTTCTTCCAAGGAGTGTGCGGGACACCTCTGCAGCCCTCTTGAGCATCATGGCTAAAAGGTCATCAGGCATGCCCCAGGGTTAGGGGGTTCAGGTAGGAAGGGCAGGCCTGAGCCAAGGAGTGGCCTAGAGGGTGGGCCTGCCAGGCAATAGATGTGGCTGGGGCTTCTCTTGAAAGCCACTGCGATCTGGGCTTCCACATTCTGCTGCTGAAGCCCTACCTTGGGCAAGTGCCCCCCATGCTTTTTGTCACCGGTCCTTGGGAACCAAGCCCAGGGCCTCCCACTGGTATGTAGCCTGGGAGAGGTTTTGTTGTTCTTACTGATTAAGGGTTTTTTTGTTTTGCTTTGTTTTCTGTGGGTTTTTTTGTTTGTTTGTTTGTTTGTTTTGCTGAGGAAGACTGGCCCTGAGCTAACATCCATGCCCATCTTCCTCTACTTTACATGTGGGACACCTGCCACAGCATGGCTTGATGAGTTGGTACGTAGGTCTGAGTCCAGGATCCGAACCAGCGAACCCCAGGCCACCGAAGAGGAGTGCACGAACTTAACCGCTATGCCACGGGGCCGGACCTTGTTTGTATAGGTTTTTTTGGCAACAGCAAGAAAATAACTTTTTCGGGTCCTAGATAGCTTTGTCTCTTCTCCCCTGTAGCCATGTTGTGCTGTGTCTGTAGGTTCCTTTTACTTCCAGAAAACTCTTCTCAAACCACAGCCTGGAGGACCAGGTCCACATCTGCCCCACCGAGGCACATTCAGGACAGTCTCTGCTGTCAGTGACACCCTGCCCATGTGGAAGCGCGCCTCTCCGGGAGCCACTCAGAGCAGACCTGGCTGTGGGGTGCCCAATGGGCTGCAGAGCCCCTCGGCACAGCTCACCGGCTGAACCCCAGTATCACCCACAGGCTCTTGCAGAGCTGTGCTGAGGCTGAGGGGGTGGTCACAGAGAGCTGACTGTAACTCCGCTGTGGCCGGCCTGTTGGAACGGAAGCCGCGCACTGCTCCGCTTGGCATGTCCAGTCGGAGGTGATACTCACGGAGCGTTGATGGCCTCCGCAGTTCACATAGCTATCTGAGGGGCAGAATCCCCCCAGCCTCCATTCTCTTTGCATGGAGCTTTGGCAAAACCGTGCACGGTCCCCACTGGCCTGGCTCTTGACATAATTATGGGTCAGGTACTGACGACAACGTGAGTCACACACAGTTCAGGAGGCTGTCAGAGCGAGACAGCGTTCCTTGGCCGGCGAGAGGAGCGTCAGTGTTAAGACCGTGATACCCATCTCGGAACAGGGTCAAATTAGGGGAAATTGGTTACTCTGTAAAATGTAATGGGGCAGCTTGGAAATGAGAGCAAAGAGCACCACACTCGTGTTCTTCACAGCCGTGTAGGAGAGAAAATTGGCTGCAGCCTCAGTCTCCAACAGGAAAGGAACTGGCTAATAAATGAAGTATTACGACGTTAAGAATTATTCTTAGAGAAAGTGCTTATGTGTATTGTTAGGTGGACAAAAGTAAGAGAAAGTTTTGTTTGTGGTACATTTTATTTGTAGAAATACATACAAATAAAAAAGTGAGTTGACCACGATTGAGATGGGTGGTAGTTCCAAAGGTTTTCTTTCCTTGTTCTGTATAGTTTACACATTTCTTCAAATGAGCTTGTGTTATTTTTATACTTATAAAGGGGTTAAGTGAAGATTAAAGGGGGGTCGAGGGCATAGGCCCCTCCGTTGGCTTATTCCCCCGCTTGAGGACAAGGCCCCTGGCTTCACTGTCCCGTGTCCAGTGGTGGTGTGGGAGAAACCGTGGGCTCCGGGCACCGCATCTGCTTCTCTGGGCGGTTCCCCCTGGCTCGTGAACGCTTTCCCACCGGCTCAACTGTGTTGCCTCTGGGGAAGAAGAGGCTTGGGGATTTCCATGAGGCGTGGGATTTGGAGCTGCAGAAATGCCCCCCACCCGCCCGTGTTCTTGCTGAGGATGCTCCAGACCCCCAGAAGCCTGCTGGCTACATACCTGCCACATCCCAGAACACTGGTCTTCACCATCATCTACCTGTGGTCACTGGAACGCGTCCTGCGCGTGGATGTCATCCTTCAGGTCTGGCACCAGGGCAGAGTCTTGGAGCTGCTGAAGCTTGTAGGGGAGGAGGGCAGGGGTGGCAGTGGTCTGAGTTCTGAACAAGGGATCAGGGTCGTTGGGTTTCCGTGTCCATAGACAGCTCATGGAGAATGGCTGGGATGGTAGGGTGGGCATCAGAACCTAATAAGAGGTTCTTGGAGCAGTTCAGGTGAGCAAGAATAGGGCTCTATATGTACTTGGTAACAATGAGGACAGTGTGTGAAAGTATTAACCACAGCACTTGGTGATGGGAGGTGGGGACATAAAGGAGAGGGAGAAGTGGCGGGGGGAGCCACTTAAGGACATAAAGGAGGGGGGTATGGAGAGGGAAGATGAATTCAGTGTTGAATTTAGCTGGAAATACAACAGGCTCGGTGGCCTCGGGTGCTGTACTTGCTGGAACCTCTTGGGAGTTCTTGCATGACACGTGGGACCTATCCACACCTTGGATGCCAGCACGAGGTTACAAAGCTTGCACCGCTTTTTGGATCTGTTGTTTGAATTGAAGATCGGGTCCCCTGATATGGATCTGAGCATTCCCAGCAGATGGACCAACCGTCCTGGTGCCAAGTGCAGGTGGCATTGACTAATTCCATTGTTATGCCCAGTGCTGCCCCCACGAGCCTCTCTCTTCGCTTCTCTTCTTACCCTGTCTGCTCCCACCCACTCCAGCTCTTCCTCTGCTCAGGAACCCCATGGCTTTCTAGTATGTCTGCCCCTCCCCGGCCACCCTGACCTTCCACTGTCCCCTTAAGCGTGTCCTCTGCTTTAGTCGAGCCAGTCTTTCATTCACCTGAAAACTGCAAGTGGAGGCAGATCCTGGGGAGGCAGTGTGCACTAAAAGATGCTCGTTCCACCAGGCTCCTGCCGCTCCACAGGGAAGGCGGTCATGAAACAAGGCATCGTGCATGTACAGGTCTCCGGTGGCAGCGCACAGGCTGCAGTGAGGCCTAGCAGGGGGTCTTCCTACAGCTGGGGGGAGGGGTCATCCCCCAGGAAGGAAGATTTCTGCTGAGACCAGCAGGATGAGGAGAAGTTGACCGGGCAAAGGGACATCATGCACAAAGAGGTCAGGGAACTGAAATGCTCCTGAGAGACAGAGGTGGGAATGGGGACCAGGTTCTGATCTTGCTGATAGGGCTTTTGAACTTGATCCCAATGGCAAATGGCAGCCACAGATGGGTTTTGAGTAGGAGCATGACGTGATTGGATTCGCCCTGTAGACCCCTGGCTGATATGTGGACAGTGGACTGCAGGGAAGAAGAAGGTGAAGTGGCAGGCAGGAGGCTGATGCATCCCTGCTGTGATGGTGCCCTCGACCAGCGTGGGAGCAGTGGGGACAAGAAGAAGGCATTGGATTTGTGAGACTGAGGACTTGGCGATTGGCTGGGGAATGATGAAAGGATCGGGTTGGTTGCCAGGATCCTGGCTTGAATAACTAAGTGAATGCTGGTGCCATTTGCTGCCAGTGACAGGTCCCTGCAGAAGACCACGTTTGCAGGGTGAAACATGGACAGGGAGGTACCTGTGTGATATCCATAGAAATGTGCAATGGTAACTGCATGAAGCTCAAGAGAGAGGAGCAGGCAGGAGATATCTGTGGATGGTGGTGAGCGTTTGGGTCATAAGAGAAGCCATGGGTTGGGTTGAGTTTGCCTGGAAGAGGATATAGAATCAGAAGAGATGGCTGCAGGACCCCCTAAGGTAGGGAACAGATTCAGGAGGAAAAGTTGGGAAGGAAATCAAGACGCAACAACCAGATAAGTGGGGGAAAAAAATCCAAAGAGAGTCTTGACCAAAGAGGCATCCGGAGGCAGTATGGTAAGGAGGAGTATCAAGAAGTCGAGGGAAACGATGGCTGAGTAGGGTCCTTTGGATCTTGCCCATGGTGGTGGCTAGTGACTTTTGGCTGCCCTATTCCAGGGGAAAGGTGGGGATGGAGGCCAGGTTGCCAACAATTAGGAGGCGCAGAAGCAGAGGTGGCCGTTGTAGAAGTTGGGCTGTGAAGAAGAGTGGAGACACAGGTGAAAGCCAGAGGTGGAGGGGGTGTTGACTTTCCACCAACCGTCCACCACACCATGCTCTTCCCTAAACCCTGCGAGGCGCAGGCCAAACCTCCTCCATGCAGCCTTCCCATCTGTACCCACTATGGCTCACCTCTTCCTTCCCACGATACCTGTGTATTTATTGTTTTGACTGTGCTCTTCAGCATTTAATCTGCATTCCCTTTTTCCATTTATTTTTTTTAATTATTATTATTTGCAGCATATTTCCCTTCCTAACCAGAACGTCTCTGAGGTCACAGACCTCCCTTCTTGTGTATCACCCATGGTATCTCTCACCACCTTCCTGAGTGTATAGTGGATATTAAATAAATCGCTGGCTGACTTCCAATGAATTGGCATAAGCCCTTTCCTAATCATTTACTATTTATAGAATGATTCAAAATAAATATGATGTCAGCTACCTGTTATTTTATTGACTCGTTAAGTGTACCTGGAGGAAATATTGCTTATTCCTGGATGATTTAAGCCTTCCTTGCTTCTGTCGGTGGTTAAATCCATTGACTGTCAAGGTCAGCCCCATCTTCGCAAATCAGCTGTAGATTCTAGCATGAAGCCAGCCCCGGGCCTGAGTTCTCAGTCTTCTGATGATGTCAGCTAGTTTCACGCGGGGAGTGATCCAGCTCAGGGGTCCCAGTGCTGTTCTCTGAACTCATTCCTTGTCCTTGGTGCATGCAATAAAGCATGTTGCCGTTCATTCTGCGAGTCAGGGTTGATAGAGCTCGGTAATAACCTAACCAAAGGACCCTGCCCGCCATCTTGGCAGCAGTGAAGAATGGACAACTGGGCGTTGCTTCAGCGGTTACCCTTAAATAAGATCACTGAAAACCATATTTTTTTCATTGTAATGTGCCTTTCTTTCATCTTTGAAATTTGCAAACATCCCCATCATGTGACCAATGAAAACTTAGATGTGCCCTGGTTCCAAAGGTGGCTATGAGGGACATTATAGCCTTGAGAATTTTCTTCTCAAAGCATCCCTTCTCTTCCCCTCTATCAGCAGCCGTCCACAGTGGACACCAGGTCACTGATGATTTTTTTTTTCCATGTGCATCTCCCCTCTCAAGGGGAATGCTGCTGTTGAAGTATTGGAAAGCGCATCTTTCTGTCCAAGCCAACTTGCAATTATTTATTGTGTGGGAAATTCAAAGACTTTGACTAAAGCCAGATTTTTAAAAGTTGCCACCAACCTGTCAAATCTTTTCGAAACATCTAAAACAGTCCCGAGTTCCGGCCAAGGAGTGTTTTCAAGCCGTGCGATTCTAGGGAGGGACTACTGGATGTGATGTCTGACTGACTGGCCGCTTTGTTCCTCAGATCCTAAGGGCAGTGGGATGAGGGCTGATGGTCTGATTGCATGTGGCGCCCTGTTCCTCTTCCCACAGATCCCAACTGGGCCAGTTTGAACTTGGGAGCCCTCATGTGCATCGAGTGCTCAGGGATCCACCGGAATCTTGGCACCCACCTTTCTCGAGTCCGATCCCTGGACCTGGATGACTGGCCCATTGAGCTCATCAAGGTGATGTCGTCCATTGGGAACGAGCTGGCCAACAGCGTGTGGGAAGAGAGCAGCCAGGGGCGGACGAAGCCCTCGCTGGACTCCACAAGGTAGGGACTTGGGAAGGTGTGTGGCTCTGGGGCATCTTGCCAGCAGTTAGCCAACTGGGAGTGACCTGAATGACAGCCACAATTACGAAGTGCCCTGGCAACCTGTAGAATTGCTGATTAACCCGCCACAGAAATGTCTATATTTAAAATTACTCTTCAGCAGATGTGGATAATTCAAACTCCTTAATTTTTTATGTTTGTTTTTACACTTTGGGATTCCTCTCCTCCTCTTAGAAATGTGTTAGGCTTCTAACCTGATGAATGTACCACTTTAATTAATACGTTTCTAATAGCATAGACTGTGCTGTTAACACAAATTGTGAATTTTTGATTCTTCAATTTTGTTATTCTTATATCTTTGATGAGCATCTATTCAATCGGTTCCCCTCCCCCTACACCCACAAGAAGTGAGTTTATGACAGCAAAATATATTTTATTTTCCAAAATATATTTCTAACACATTTAATCAACCAAGTTTGGCACAGCGTATGGTGACTCCTCATTAATGTTAATTGTTATTCGGTGAAAAAAGCGCATTTATTTTGAGGCCATTTAGTTTCTCATTTTTCATTTACAGCTATTATAAACCGTTTTTGAGTATACATACATATTTAATATACCTAAGAGGTGATAAAATGGCAGGTCTTCTGAGAAAGCCTGTTTCGTAGAAGCAGAATGGACCGTTCCATCCCTGTGGTTGTCCTAAGGGAGAAGCTTCTAGGGGTTTGCCTCCTACATCTGCAGTAGGGGTGTGGGGTCGCTTACAGTATTCCCTTCTCGGGTGTGGGAAGAGTCGAGGGGAGAGAGGATGCCTCCCATCATTAGCGCTTTTGAAATCTCTCTGACTTGTCTTGCTGGCGATCAGACAACACAAGCGCACGTGGCCATCTATGGTTGCGCCACGTGTGAGCGGTAAGAAATCGGTTTCCGCCACTAAGCCATGATAACATGCAAAGTGTTGGTGGACTTTATTTCCTTAACGCTGAAAAATGAATTTGTGGTGCCACCTTCGGTTTGCTGTAGAGAGTGAAGCTGGTGTGTTATTAACCCTGCTGTTCACATTAGGTGTTCTGTGGGGAGGGGAGGGAGCCGGAACGGGGCGCAGAGTCTATTTGTTTAGAATTGCATGGGTTTGCTGCGTGAGCTCTTTATATGTGACTTATACCATGTCATGTAAATGTGGGCAACTTCCTTACAGACCGAAGAAATGATACGCTTTTTAAAATTATTTACCTTGATTTGTCTAACACTAACACAGAAATCAGCTGAGTCATCAACTAGGAGCGTTCTTAAAAGATTCGTTCTTGTTTGAATATTTATTTTGTCGTAGTTTTATGCTTTCCTTGAAGGATGTTTAGGTCTGAAAATGAAAAATGATTGGAAGTTGGATTGAGTGTAATGCATGGATGCAGAAAACACTAATGGAAATAAGTTGGAAAAAATTAACATTATGCATTTTACTGTGTATGTGTAAAAGAAGCATATAATATATAAAAATATATACTATTTTTAATATCGCGAATTAGGGAAGTTTGTTTCTCCACTTATTATGATTAGAAATCATTTAGAATAATTGGGAACAGAGATGTGGTTAATATTTGAAAAGGTAAATATTTATAGTAATTTCGTCTTCATTCGTAAGTGAAGACTGTGTATCCAGGTGTCTTCTAGTGCTATTTTGTGTATTTGAGTGTGTAAGCTCTTGAGTGTGTGATGTTCTCTTCTATCTAGTGTTATGCACATCACATCTTTATATTTTAGAGACGTTTCAGAGTCTTCCTTTCTCACAAATGGAGCGACTGCAGTGAAATCCCGCCTGTCTTTTGGCCACGTTCACTTTCCTAAAGAGCCGTGCCGTGGGGTAACTCCTCTCCGAGACTTTGATAATGGCGATGTGGTCACGTGGTGTTTCCACAGGTTCTTTTGGAATTTCTGAGTTCCGTTCACCTCCAGGAGGTGAAACCCATTGGAGAATGATGTTTCTTTGTGCCTTTCGCGGTTCTCCCAGAGAGTTTTGTTTTTCATTAAATTCAGCAAATATTCATCGAGCGCTTTCTCATAGAAAAGAAATGATAAATGGTGATCATAACTCTGCAGTGATTGGTGACTGTTCTCAGGGCCGGCTGAGGATGCCGGGACTCGGGAGGACTCAGAAAACGGAGGCATTCTTACAGCCTGTGGGATCCAGGGAGGTTTCAATGGAGAAATGGCATCTGAGCTGGACTTTAAAATGTGGGGTGATTTCCTGGCCTAGGGGCGTCGGGGGTGCATGTGCTGGAGGATGGGAGTGGCCTGGGTGAAGACAGGAATGTGGAAGCCTCAAGGTGCCTAGGGAAGTGTGGAAAACAGTGAGTTGTCACCCATGGGGCTAGACCCTCAAGTAAAACAGGGGGAGTGGGGGGTGGGCAAGGCCAAAACAGAGAAAAGGCCTGGGAGAGCCTTCGAGCCAGGGGTGGTGGTGTAACGGCGACTCTAGGGGTGGGCGGAGGATGAGTTGTTGGGTCTGTTGAGGTGTTTGTAGGTGTCCCACCTGTTCCCAAGAGGACTAAAGGCAGCCAGCAGCACCATTGGAAGGGGAGGAAATGAGGCAAGGAGGCCATGTGGAAGGCTGTGGTCCTGGTGGACCATATGCATAGCCTTAGATACATTGTCAAAAATCAAAAACAAGTCAGCACAGTAGTATAGTAATAATTCAAACATTCACCACCTTCACTGCCTCCTGCCGGGTCCTCAGATGGGAATGAAAAACTCAGAGTGTGGGCTAGAATTTCCAACTGTAAGTCAGTCCTGCTATGTGAGAATAGATATCTAGTCTTGATCCTGCTTCTCCACGACAGGGAAAGACACCCCCTCCCTCCCACCCGCCTTGGTCTCTCTGCAGAACCTCGGAGTGTTAGGATGAACAGCTGGAGGGGTCTTTTAATGTGGCCCTAAGGAAACGCTGAAAAGAAATATTTTAGTAAAATTTTATCTCTATCCAAGGAAAAGCCAAGTGCAGTATATCCGGTCTAATCGTTTAAAAAAGGGCCCAGCTGTTTTCCTGAGAAGCTCCAGTCCATTCCATCTTGTTCAGAAGATTCATTCTGACAGTGGAATATAATTAGAAATGTGCCATTCCGCCCCCCAGAAACACACGCACACCGATTCAGGACCCTGTAAAACGCAACAAATCCTTCTCCAAAGAAACAGCTCAGACCCCCAAAACCACCCCGCATTGCTGTCACCCAGACCTGCAAGCCGGTAAGTTAGGAGAACAGGAGCCTTGGACCAGCTGGCTGGCCTCCTGCATGTTGTCCCTGCACCCCTGATTAGGGCGGCTTCGGACGGCTCATAATTGGTTCCGGTCATTCTCAGCCTCCCCGAGAACGGCCGTGCAAACTTGAACAGCATCGTGATCAATCGAAGCTGACGGCGGCCAAGCGGTATTGACTTCCCATTCCTAAGCCGGGGAATCATTAGTCAAGAAAAGCATCTTTTAATTACTCCCAGGAAGAAAAAAAAAAAATCTTTTTGGATGGATTCTGCAGCAACGGCCGTTTTTTTCCAGTGCATTCGATATTAAATTTATTGTCGCAGGAGGGGAGACGATGCCCTTCATCCCCACTATGTAATGGAGGTTTAATTTGGAGAGAGGAGTGCGGTGGAGGAGATCGATGTGGTAACAATTAACTACATCTGGGGTGGAATCAGAATTCCCCTCTCTAATTGCTATTGATACCATTTAAGCACACACTTAAAATATTGATTTTGAGTGGGGATGCTGAAGAAGGGTAGAGGCAGCAACAGTGGGTAGAATTAGCTAGATTTTTAGGGGCTTAGGGAGGGGCAACTTGCCGTCTGTAGGACGCGGACTTCATGACATGTGGCCTTGGGTTTGTGCATCGCACCTTATGGGACGTTGTTGTGTAGGGTTGGACGTGGGGCCTGGAGCACCCAGGAAGGGCTCCAGTTCCCATGTTGGGACACACGTTGTAACCATAGGAATAAGTCACTGAGCTCCTCGGTGACCCTTTCAAATGAAAGAGTCATAAGCTCAGAGGTAGAGATATTAAAACAGTCAAGTGCGTATTTGAGTGAATGTATGAATGAGTGACTGAGAGAGAGAACTTATCAGCTCGGAATACACAAAACAGGTGCTCTTGCTACCTCCGTGCCTCGGAATTCTTTGAGTGTTCGTGAATGAAATTTCCAGCACACAGTGAAGCCATCTCAACAAACCACCCCGTACGTCCTCTCACCCTCGGCTGCGGGGGGCTGTTTTAGGGGGTCCTCCGCACCATTGTGGCAGGTTGTTCTTCTTTATTCCTATCCCCAGATCACTTAGAAGCTTTTCAGATTGACTGCAGTGACAAGAACTTCCTCCCAGGACCGCGCAGAGCTCTCTGGTGCCGCGTGCCTCTTGGCAGATGCCAACTCTGCTCAGCTCTGCCGCTTTTCTCCCTTCATCTCCCATCTTTGTGTCTCGGTGTCGAGGCTTTCGGCCTGTGAGGGTCTGTGGGGACCAGCTGCTGTTTGCCTTTCAGTGCAGGTAGCCCATTTACTTGGTGGTCCAGAAGCCAGCTGATTGGGTCTAGGAAATCCGAAGAGCCTGGGAGCAGAGAACCGTGCTCTCGATTCCATGCAAGAGCTGTTGGGAGAATCTCTGCGCCCAACTGAAATGTCCACCGCCTCTTTGATGCCACTCGGAAGGGGACCGGGTTGGCTGATTTAGTAGATGTGTTTTTCTCTCTTTGAGCATCCTTTTTCTTTTTGTCATTATTTGTAAGTTCGCCTGCACACCTAAACTCCCTCTTGTCTTTAACCTATAAAAAGATGTCACTTCGGGAGGAAGATTTAGGGCCGGACGTCAGAAATCTGCGTGGGAGAGGCCGGCCGCACACTTCCAGACGGAGCGAGTCTGCCCAGTGACACAAGTTCCGGCTCTTTTTTTTATTCTGGAATGCCACTTTCATCTCATTTATGCACATGGAGATATTGATAAAGGGGAGCTGTATCCAAACTGAAAATAATTGGATCCCCACCGCTGACTCTGAGATATTAAAAGCAGAACCACTTGGCCGCCTCTTTGTCTCGTTTGGTTTGATCAGCAGATCACAATATAGTAATCTCAGGCTCAAATTTCTGGCATAAAGATGCACTATTCCAAATGTGGCCTCAGGGAGCACGAGTACCCGCACAGCCCCGGGACTGTCTCCTCTGATTATTTTTCAACAGTTCTTGGCCCGCCGAGGTCACTGTTTTGTCTCTTTCGAGTGTTCCTCTATGCTTGACACCTTTTCCTATTTTCTTTATTTAAAAAAAAAAAAAAAATGGGCTGGGGGAGTAATGGAAAAAAAAAAAAAAAAGGACGTTGCCGTGATGACCAGGACCCATCTGCAGTTGGGTGGCATCTGCTCCCCACATGTCACTTCCCTCATTAACAAGCAATTGAATTAATTAAATGCTACTCAGAACACGCATAACAAGCTACCGGCAGTGTCCAAATTAGCACTGATAATCAAGGATGATTTCCTTTATTATCCTGCTAAGTGGTGTGCAGACTCGGAGCTCCCTGTCTGCCCTCATCTATTTACATACCCCCAGCTTCTGCCTTTGGAAGCGGAGGTTATCTTACCTAGTTAATTTGCCACGATCACGGAGCACGGCGGATGGATGCCCCACCGCCATGGCGCGGCCCCCCTCCCCGCCTGCCCTCCCCCCCCAGCCCCAGCCTTTGTATCTCAAGCTCACTGATAAATTAAAGGCCACCCCTGTGGTCTCTCAAGTGAGTAATAGAGGCAGAAATTTCATTTTGCAACTGGCTGATTTAATGATCCAAAGGGTAATTAATGGCCTGATTATCTTAATGTTAAATATGTCCGGCAGCAATTACTGTGACCTCCCGCTTGTCAAGGTCCGGGCTGTGCTCTTCTTTCAATTAAGTTCTCTGGGGCTTAATGGTATGAATAAACTCCTCTGATTCTATCATCCCGGACGGACGCGGAGGTTTCAGCGAGCTGGGAGCTCGTTTGGAGTTTTAATCAGCCTGTCTTCCACTCTGGCCATCCGAGTTAACAATTAGAACAAGGACAGCTTAACTTTCTTCTTCCCCGCGCACACGGACCCCCGCCACACACTCTTCTCTGTTGTTTTCTTTCCTTTATTTTCTCTTTATTTATTTCCAGCGCTCCGAGGGAGAATTCTGTTTGTGGAGGGAGCCGCTGTTCTGCGTAGGCTCGTCTCTTCCAATATAAATTATCATGTGAGCGCTGTGGTTTTTCTGTTTGACAGGCTTAATTAATTGGCAGGAGCCCCCGAAAATGACAGTGCCACTAATTGCAACTCAGAGTGAATTTCTGTCATCGTGGTGCGCCTGTCAGCGGGCATGCCCCGGCCCCAGCCGCCAGAGCGGGCCCGCCCTCCCGGCCTCCCGTCCAGGCGGGGACAGTGTCCTGAGCAAGTGGGGAGCAGCACACTCCTAGGAGCCGTGGGTTCACAGGCCTGCCGCCTGCATGCAGGAGTGACATTTAGTGCCAGTAAAGTTTATACGTCCGTGGCTCTGCAGACCCAACAGCTGCTTGGGGCGCTCAGATTTTTCTTAAGATATTTTTGCAACTCCACGTTGCAGGCCGGCTCGGAATCAGGCTGCAAGAGCCATAACTCACTTCGCGACCCTCGGTGACTGGATGGTTCCTCATTAGCACGTTGCTAAATAGGCTTGAGTTTATCAGAGCTCGGCGCCCAGATCAGAAGTATTCCCCTATAAATATTAAGCCAATTAGGAAAATGTACAAATGAGAAGCAGGTTAACACTGCTTCAAAAATAATACCTATAGATTACAGTTGACAACAGATGCAGCGATTCGACTAGAAAACCTCGGCCAGGGAGCTTGGCGGGAATTCACGCTCAGCAGCAGTAGTCTCTGAATAAGCTCTCAGCATAGACTAGCTCTAATTATAAAAAGGGCAATTTTAAGAAGATTCTCTTAAGGTTAAGTAAAATGGGATCCACTTTTACAGGATAACTGTACCTTCCGTTCGCCTTTGAACCACACGGACAGAATGGTGCTCCTGGTTCATTGTGGCATCCCGCTGCACATGATCCCCAGTTCTTTATTTGATCCTGCAGGAAACCAGATGTGTCCCGGGAGCCAGCTTTGCAACCAGGGAGCTGTCTTGGGTTGAAAATCCCTATCATTTACTCTCTGAAATGTGGCCATGGAGATGATTAAGGAGTTTTTTTATTTTTAAGAATTTTTATTATCCGCGGTAGATGAAAACACAAGTCGTCAGCATCAGCTGTCTTCTGGGTGCCCTGACGAGGTTTGAGCCTCCGTCCGTTTGTGAGTGAATATAAAGGGATGTAACGTGAAGATTAACCTTTTTTGGATGTGAATTATCTATCATGGAAGACATTCCAAACATGAGCTTATAAATGATCTCCAGAACAACTGCCTCTGTCTGCATTCATCCAACAGGAGAGCATTTTCCAGAGGGCCGTTTCTTGCAGTGGTATTTTCATTATTTTGCACCAGAAACTTTCTCTCTTCCGAAGAATGTTCTGCTTCACAACATTCTGTGTGCTTTTCCTGAGCACGGAGCCACCCTGAAACATGGGATTTTCCAAGTGAGAAGATTATGAATTGAGGTCCTTGAGTCATTTGTCCAGGGTCACATAGGGCTATGGGGCAGGTCACTTGAACCCAGGATCTGACCCCTGAAACCCATCTCTGGTCCTTCTGCTCCTGTCCTTTTTCCGCTCAGCATCATGGGGCCAAATCTGATGGTCAGTCCCAGCGTCTAGAGATACCAGCTCCCCTCCCCTCACCTCCCCTGGCCTCAGCCCATACTCCTATGAGCCATGTGTATCTGTGTGTATATATATTGGTAGTGTGATATTATTATGTAAAATAACACGACTACAATATCTTTCCACTTATGAAATCTAGTCGACTCTCTCATGGTAACTTAAATAAGGATAAAGCGTCATTCATTTTAGTTTAATTCATGTGGTAAGCCTGATCTTGTGAGGCACACGGTCATGATTCTAAAGTCTTCATTCTCTGGAGTCACAGTGAATCATAAAAGTTTCTGTGGAAAACAGTGCTGAGACCTCTAAATATACAGGTCAGCCAATATAGATGTGGGGTTTTAGCCCCAACTTTTCGTGGAGCCACATCCTTCTCCTACCTGAACTTCCGTCTGTTCATGCCCCTGACCCAACACTGCCTGTTGAAAACATTGAGCTTATATCAAAAACCCTCACGGTCATATTTATTTATTTTTTTGGTGAGGAAGATTGGCCCTGAGCTAACATATGTTGCCAATCTTCTTTTTTTTTTTCTCTTTTTTTCTCCCCAAAGCCCCAATACGTAGTTGTATATCCTAGTTATAGGTCATTCTAGTTCTATATGGGACGCCACCTCAGCATGGCTTGATGCGCAGTGTATAGGTCCATGCCCAGAATCCGAACCAGCAAATCCCAGGCCACCAAAGCAGAGCATGCGAACTTAACTACTTGGCCGTGGGGCCAGCCCCCTCACAATCATATTAATTATCTTCATGATGAAATGTGGAGCCAGACCAGAGAATTTATAGTTCTGGCTCCATGGTCGGGATCTTCTATGATTCTGATTTTTTAAAAAAACAGGGCATTTTCTCATTCGTAAGATGAAACTGGTCATTATTTTCACCCACTTACTCATGTAGGTTTAATGCTAAAAGAAAATAAACAAATGTCCACACCTCTGCCTGGAGCCCCCCTCCCTGTTTTGCCCAAGTCCCTGGACTCATTCCTCATTTCTTGAGACCCAGGTATCTGTCTTCTTTCTTTACCAGACTTCTGTCTGGTCTTGCACATCCATTATACCATGTTGGCAGGTGCTACAACACACAGAGAACATCTCTGTGTCTGGCCCCAGTACAAGAGGATTATATGCTGTGATCAAATGTCATTTT
Source organism: Equus asinus (assembly GCF_041296235.1). NCBI lineage: Eukaryota > Metazoa > Chordata > Mammalia > Perissodactyla > Equidae > Equus > Equus asinus. Next base: position 5,638,724 of record NC_091808.1, on the reverse strand, counting down.
TACCAGGAATGCAAGGTTGGTTCAAACATAAAACTGAATCAAGGTAAAACACTACATTGATAGAATAAAGGACTAAAACTGCATGAGCATTTCAAGAGATGCAGAAAATACATCTGACAAAATGCAACACCCTTTCATGAAACAAATACTCAGCAAACTAGGAATAAAAGGAAACTTCCTCAACCTGGTAAAGGGCATCTGTGAAAAACCCACAGCTAACATCCTATTTAATGGTGAAAGACTAAAAGCTTTCTCCCTAAGATCAGGAACAAGGATATCCACTGTCACCTCTTCTATTCAGCATTGTACTAAATATTCAAGCCAGGGAATTAGTCACGAAAAAAGAAATCAAGGTTACCTGATTTGAAAAGAAGAAGTGAAATTACCTCTGCAGATGACATGATCTTATATATAGAAAATCTGAAGGAATCCACAGTAAAATGTTAGAGCTAATAAATGAGTTCAGCAGGACTTAAGAATACAAGATCAATATATAAAACTTAATTGTCTTCCTGTACACCAGCAATGAACAATCCGAATAAAATTGAGGATACAATTCCATTTACAATAGCATCAAAAAGAATAATATGCTTAGGAATAAATTTAACCTGTATACTGAAAACTGCAAAGCATCGCTGAAAGAAATTAAAGAAGACCTAAATAATTGGCAAGACATCCATGTTCATGGATTGGAAGACAATATTGTTAAGATGGCGGTACTCCGAATTGATGTAGAGGTTCAACACAATCCCTTTCAAAATCTTGGCTGCTTTTTTGTGGCAGAAATGGACAAGCTGTTCCTACAACATATATGGAAATACAGGAGACCCCCAGATACACAACATGATCTCAAAAAAGACTAACAAACTTGGAAGACTCAGACATATCAAAACTTACTACAAAACTATCATAATCTAAGACTGTGATATTGGTATAAGAATCGATGTATAGAGCAACAGAGTAGAACTGAGAGTTCTGAAATAAACCCGTACATCTGTGATCAACGGATTTTCAACAAAGATGCCAAGATAATTCAATGGGGAAAAAATCGTCTTTTCAACAAGTGGTACCGGGACAACTGGATATCCTCATACAAAAGAGTGAAGTTAGACCCCTATCTCATGCCATATACAAAAACTAACTCCAAATGAATCAAAGGTCTAAGTGTAAAAAGTAAACCGTAAAACTTTTAAAAGAAAATAGAGGGGTAAATCTTTGTGAACTTGGGCTAGCCCATGGCTTCCTAGATATTGTACCTAGAGCATAAACAACGGAAGAAAAAAACAGATAAACTGGCCTGCATCAAAATTAAAAATTTTAGTGCTTCAAAGGACCATATCAAGAAAGTAAAAAGACCACACACGGAATGGGTGAAAATACTTAAAAACCGTATGTCAAATAAGGGTCTAGTATCCACACTGTATAAAGAATATTTACAACTCAACAATAGAAGAGAAATAATCCAGTTTTAGTGTACAAAGAATCTATTTAAATTTAAAATGTTCAAATGAACAGATATTTTTCCAAACAAGATATACAAATAACCAATAAGCACGTGAAAAGATGCCAAACATCATTACTTATTAGGGAAATGGAAATCAAACCCACATTGAGATAATACTTCACACCCAGTAGGATGGTTAGAATCAAAAAGATGGACAATGGCAGGTGTTGGATGTGGAGAAATTGGAACCCTCATACACTGCAGGTGGGATTGCTAAATGACACAGCCACTTTGGAAAACAGTCTGGCAGTTCCTCAAAAATTTAAACATAGAGTCACCATACAATCCAGCAATTCGTCTCCTAGGTATAAAGCCGAGAGTAAGGAAAACACACGGCTGTACAAAAATTTGTACATGCACGTTCATAGCTGAGTTACTCATAATTGCCAACAAGTGAAAACAAACAAACATCCATCAACTGACGAAAGGATAATAAAAATGTGTTCTATCCATACGATGGAATGTTATTCAGACATAGAAAGGAATAAAGTACATGCATGTTGCAACATGGATGAACCTTGAAAACATTCTAAGTGAAAAGAGCCAGACACAAAGGCCACATATTGTATGACTCCATTTACATGGTACGATCGTAGTACTTTGGGGAAAATGAAAATGATTTGGATGTCCATGGTGACGTTGGCTGTACAACCTTGTAAGTATACTAAAACCCACTGACTCGTACACACTTAAAGGGTGAATTTTATGATATATGAATTATGTCAATTAAAAACAAAAGACGAGGAAGAATTTCCAAGGGAAAACAGATGAGGTGGGACATTCCACGAAGAAAGAACATTCTAGGCAAAGACGCAGAAGCATGAGATGGCGGCTGAAGCCCGTGTGGTGGGGAAAGGTCAGCTCAGCCCCCACGTCTCCCCTCATTTGGCTCCGGGAGCCGGTGGAGGAGTTTATCCAGCATCATGCTCTGAGCAGGATTTGCACTTTAGCCAAAAAATCCCTGCCTTGGGAGGACAGACCAGAGGAGGGTGAGACCAGGTGGAAGGTGGTGCCTCACGTCCAGGTGAATGAGTGGGTCTGAATCATTGATCATCACAACCAGATACTGAGGGCCTTCGGGGAGCCTGTGAGAGGCCAGGCATGTCACAGCCATCGCCTCATGGAATCTGCAGGACAAACCGACGTCATTCTCCCCTTTGATAGATGAGGAAACTGGCCTGAGCCACTCAGCCTGTGAATGCAGGAGCCACAACCCAAAGCAGGTCCTGCTGGCGGCAGAGCCAGACCAAGGGGATCCAGGGGCACAACGTCGTCAGGTCTCTTACCCAAACTGAACACAGAGCCTGGGAAACACAAGCATTCCAGGTGATGTTTCGTTTTCTTTCTTGGGCCGTTGGGCAGATGGCAAGGCCTTTAAATGACAAGCAGAACAAACAAAGGTAATTTCAATCGTAAAATCCTGACAGTTTGATTTCATGTGAGTGAAAGTAGAAATGACACACGTTTGTGCCCAGCAATTTTGACAAGGTGGTTAAGCAACACGGTCCAGGCCCACCCCTGCCTGTCCAGTCCTGCCTTTGGAGTGGGGTCTTTGGGCTTCTGGGCCATTCCATCCAAAACCAGAGGGACAAAGCAAGTCTCCCCCCACTGCAGAGTCCTGATTTCTCTGAGAGATTTCTTGAGGCCCCAGAGGGTGGGAACAGCAGTGGCAACACCATGAAAGCTTCAAATAGTTAAATGTCATTTGTAACAGATAGAAAATTTCATCAACCTGTGGTCCGGAAGACGTACATTACTGGCGTATACATCACTAAGTCTTAGGGACTCACTCTTATAAAGAGCACCTCTGATATGCATGATCTAATACAGATGACCCTGGAGGACAGATACATAATCGTGTGACTTTCTCAAGGACCTCCAAGGGCTGCCACATATGTTCTCACACTGATCCTCATGATCTTAATGCAATTAGGAGATGTCTGTTGAAACTCAGAGAAGAGGACACCCAGACAGAAATGACTTGCCTGTGACTTGGAACGGACCTAAGTTAGCTCATGGGCTTGTCGTCCAGAGGCTTCTAAGAGGAGTCAACTGCGTGGCTGTGAGCATGGGATTCCGTCTACAAATGACCACAGTCCTTGTGCCCACCTTCTTCTCCAGTGGTTTTCAGACAGGAAGCATTTGGAAATGACCATGGGGGAAGGGGGTGTGGCTGGCCTTTAGTCCCAGGGGCCTGGATGCTAAAGCCCCAGACAGTCCTACCAAAGAAAGAATTGCTTTGGCCAAAATGCCAGCAGTACCCCTGCTGAGGAGCATGGAAGAGCCGACCAAAAACTAAACACATGCCACCGCCGAGGGAGCCAGGATCAGCTGTCTCCTGCAAACTGTTGACATCCTTTAAAAGACTCTTGCAGAGTGCACTCATCTTAAGAAGCAATTTTGAAATATATGGTAAAGTTGAAAATGATAAAAAAAAAAAAAAAAAAAAAGACTCGTGCAGAGTCCTCTTAAAATACAGTAACTTTCCCAGGAGATTTTTTCTGGGGGTGTGGAAGATGCACTGAAAAAGATGAATACATTTTTGTTCTAGAATGCCAAACTGTGCCTCTCTAAATGCGGTAAAGGAAATGAGAAGGGTCATATATTCCGTAAAGTTGCAGAGGAACCATAGGGCATGCTCAATAAACATTGGAGAGATTAATTTTTTACCCCCAAGACTAAAGTTGGGACTATGACACATGCGTGATGAAAATGGAGCGGAACTAATAAGCAGCCGGCCCAAGGCTCCATGGAGTATCAACCCAATGGAGGACTCCGTACACAAAATAGAGGGCATGTCAGTACTTAGAAAGTGTGACATGACACTACATGAAAAAGACGCAGGGTAGTATGCACCTGCTACTTACGGCGGTGTAGAACCCAGACTCATTCACAGGGGCCGACGACGGTTTATAGAACCGTAAGGCAGAGGGTACCGAAGACTCGTGGACGAAGCAGTGTTCCCGGGACTGAGGGAGATAAAAGTAGCATTCAGATTTCATCCAGGAAGTGCCGATCTAGTGGGAATGGCGAATCCCACGTGGCCAAAATAACACAAGACTGAAGAAGATGGCACGACAGCAGAAATACAGATGAACGCTGAAATTGCTCAAATCCTTAATAAAAAGTAGACTTTGCATCAGGAAAAAAAAAGTGGGATATAATGTCATTTTCTGCCTCAAGTAACCTTACGATGGTTAAAAAACATTGTGATGTTAAAATTTTCATTCCTTCCATTACAACCGTGTCTACAGACAGTTTTGTTTTTCAATGATAATGTCTCTCCTCGACAAGGCGTGTGTGAGAGTTTTTAATCTCCTGGAATCAACCTGTTTTTCAAAGACCAACAAAACCCAATGGCTGTGCCAGGTAGTAAGGTGTCAACTGGAGGTGACTTCAGCAACAGTCTGGATAGAGGCTCGGCACCCCCGCATCACACGAGGATGTTTACTCAGTTGGTACAAAGCAGAGCACCCTTTCCGGGTGAACTAAGTGCCAAGGGGAAGTGTCTCTGTGAATGGGAAGGTACTGGTAAGGGATTAAAATGGGATCCTGGTTATGTCTGGAAACGATTTCCAAGACCACAAAGCACCAAGAGTAAGAAGCAGTGGGGAGAAACACATGCAGGGCAGGAAGAGCGGGAATGTTCTGGAAAGTCATGTAGTTTCCTACAGGTGGAAGAAGATTTAAAATGCCCCCTGACGGGCCCACGTGTCCAGTGATCCGTGAAGGCCGCTGCGTCTTACAGGGTCATGGGGCTTATGTACAAGAGGCCTTTTCAGCTAAAGATCCTGTGGCCCAAGCAAGGTGACTTGCAGGGTGGGCCTCCCCCTGCCCCCACGTTGGCCTTGGCACCTCGCCCCTCACATCCATGCCGCTAAAGTTATCAAGGTCAGAAACGAACTGAGCAGACCCCAAAGGCCTGGGGCCTCAGGAGCTCTTACCTAAATGGTTTTTTAAAAGGTTGGTGTTCCTCTTGCTACCCACAAAGTGCCACCTCCAGGAACAACGTGACCTGTCGATGCCACAAAGAGGTCATTCACCAGGTCCTCAGCAGCCTGCCCCCTTCCCATGGCACCTGGGGCGGGCAGGCCCTCGCCACCGTGGTCCTCCACATGAGTCATAGCAGCCCCTGGCATTCCCTGAGGGCCACTAAGTTCACCCACCGTGCCCAGCACTTCACGCAGGTCATGTCATTTAAGTCTCCCAAGAACCCTTTTGGGAAGGTGCACTTTTTGTCCCCATGTTATAACTGAGGACAAGGCAGTCGCACAGTGGGTATGGGGTGACATGGAATCTGTCCCTGGGAACCCATTTTCCAAAGCCTGCAACACTCTGAGCCTCCATGCTTTGCTGCTGGGCTGTTGTGGGGTCAGACCACCATGTGTGACACCAGACAACAGACACTGCAGAGGCCATCGGGGTCAGCAGGACCTAGGATGTCCAGGCGGCAGTGTGTCCATGCCTGTCCCTCCTGCGTCCCGCCCGTATAAAATGGGCAGTTGGGGCAGGTGGTGGGGGCTCACCCTCTCCACGCCCATTCCCTGCCACATGGCATAGTGCCTTCTTTCCGACGCTTGGGGGCCATAACGCCGTCTGAGCACTATGGGGAGCAGATGGGAAAAACACGTTAGCCCACGTTTCTCTTTTACTTTTCAGACTAGCAACCACTGAGAGACGACTGGTCAGTCCCATAAGTCTCTGTCTGGTGCATTAAATTCTTGCTTCCCCACGTGCATGCTGGTCGTACCCACCTTCCTCCTCAAGGTGAAAAGTCAGAGGTCGGCTCTATAGAGGTTATAGCTGCCTGTTGCTTGGGCATCGTGTCTGCTTTTGGGGGAGGGGTCCTTTGAGCACTCTTTATGTGGAAAGAGCAGAAAAGGGGGCATTTTGTGGCGCTTCTTGGAAATGCTGATTTTGCTCGGACCTGCAACCCAAGCATGGGTGATTTTCTTCCTGGCGGTAGCTTCCTTATTTGAAAAGGTCTCCTAGGGAGCAGGTGAAGCTGAGAGAAGCCTGGTTGACAAAGGCCAGGAGAGGAGCAGAGAGAAAGCCTGGAGGCCATGTTGTGATGCCGGGGGAGGCTTCTGGAAGGTGCTAGGTAAACTCCCAGGCCCCAAACAGTATAGTTGCTGTCATGTAAGGAACACCGATTCCTAACAAGGTTAGTCTGTTCAAGTATCTCGAGATCAGGAAAAGTGCTGTCTGGTTTCTATTTTAAAGATAAAACCAAGATAACAAGCATCATGGATTTTTCTCCTCCGTCTGTCCTGGAACCTTAAATGGCAGCTCGTGAGAGGACAGAGGCAGTAGCTTTGGGAAAAGCCCCATCTGGGTTCTGGTCCTCCCTTTGCCCCCTACCAGCAGGTGAGCTGACCATGCCTCAGTCCTGTCGTCTGTGAACTGGGAACCGTAGCACCTGCTTCCTGAGCTGCTTGTGGTGCTCGAGTGAGAAGATACAGGCAAAGCACATGGGGGCGCTGACTCATCTTTCATGCTGATGTAGGGATGTGTGTCAGGTGATCTGTGGAATTAGAGTGGCGGTTCTCAATGGGGACCGGGGGTGGTATTTGACAGTGTCTGGAGATGTTTTCAGTTGTCACAACTGGAGAAGGGGAGATGTGGCATCTCACGGGGAGAGGCTGGGGATGCTGCTGAGCATCCTATGGCTCGCAGGACAGGCCCCACCACAAAGGATTATCTGGCTGCAAGGTCAGTCGTGCCGAGGCCAAGGAGGGAGAAGGGGCAGCATGGAGAGCTCTCTCCAAAAGCTGTCTTGGAAGAAGCCTAAGGTTAGGCTGATCCCCAGAGCCTCAGCAGCCATGGGAGAGTCGCTACCTTACACGTTTTTGCAGAGCTGAGGCCGTCTTCCCGTGATGGGTCTCCCGCCAGGGGACGCGTGAGCAGGATCAGGGCTGTGCCTGGGCTCAGCACAGAATTGGTGGAAGCCGAGAGGAGGCCAGAGCAGGCGCCTTCAGCCATCTTTCCAGCCTGGCTTCTCTCCATGCCTTGCAGGATCCTGATCACCGAGTGCCTTCAGGCCCCGTTTCCTAAAACACTGGGCAGTTTGGAGGCCTCAGCTGGGTGGGACACGGGGAAGGTTGGCCCCTGCAGTCAGGTCTGCAGTTCTGAGATGAGCATAGAGCATCTCCTCTTGACCTGCCCGCAGGGTCTGAGGGGCCCCAGAGCGTGACCAGGAGGGCAGCGGCCACTACCAGCTCTTCAGCCAAAGTCAAGGTCAAAGGGAGGTGCTGCAGCCCGGGTGTGGACAGGGCAGAGGGAAGAGGTTGTCCTCACGCCAGGTAAAGGCCACAGCTTGCTCCAGAGGCTTTTTCCGCCCTCTTTAAAAAAGCCCTCTTTAATGTAGCGCCGCCATTGTCAGATTGAACCACCTTTGCTGGGAGGTGAGGGGTCTCGAGGTCTGGAGGTTCTGCTCAGCCCCAGCTCCCCACCGTTCTGCCCTGGATGCTCCAGAGAGGCAGTGTGGAGAGCCACTTTCCCTGCACCCTCAGGCGCCAAGGGCACTGGAAAGGGCTGGCTCGGCCCCCACAGATGAGCTGACTGCAGATGCCGGGATGCTCTCCGCCTCTCCCCCAGGCACCCGGGCAGCGGCCTGCATGTGTGCAACAGCCACACAGGGTAATCGGGGTTCTGCGATGTGCAGCCACAGGACAGGACGGCTGTAGTGGCCGCTGTGTTGGCATAAGGGTCCTGACCGATGGGCCTCGCCAGTAAATCCCGATTAGGCTGTTTGCTAAACCTCCTGAGCTCCCTTCAGACGGTGACCGTTCCCCTCACCTAAACCTGACCGCAGGCAGTGGCATCCAAGCAAGCCAGCCGAGGGTTGATCCCAAGGTGCCTGTCAGAATGACCAGAGAACTCCTGGGAAGCGAGGACAGTGGGCAGGGAGGTGGGAAGATCAACCAGCAGGGGTTGTCCTTCCTTGGGGGCAGCATCTCTAGTCTCCTGATTTCCTACAGACTGACCGTCAGATGGCTCGTCTCCTTGAGGTGGACAGCGTTCAGGTGAGACAGACACAAACATTCCGACTCCATCACAGGCGCCCTAAAACTTCCCTGGTTTCAGCAGGGCCTCGATGGAGGCTCTGGCCCTGATATCTGCATATGTGGTTTGGAAATCACCGAACCAGATGAGGCTAAATAACTTATCCAAGCGCGGGGAGCCAGCCCATCCATCGGCTATGTGTGAGGGGTGTCGGCGCGGCTCCTTCAGCATCGGTCACCCTATTGTCACGCCTGCTTGTTACCCTGCATTCCGCTGGCTGCGCTTTATTTCTGAAATACACTCCCCTCGTGGCTGGTTTTCATCTGGCTGTGAAGCAACCATCAAAGAAAGCTACCCTAAATGTTCTGTTCGCGGGCAGCCTGGAAACCTTTGCTGGCATGTTGCTAACACTCCATCAGGCTCTCTTGAGAAGAGGAACGGTGTCTGGCCAGCCCATGGACCGTGGGGCCATCATCTAAAGAGAGGCACGCAGGAGCCCAAGAGCGTGTAGAAAAAGGAAGGACACTTTTTAATGTGCATATTTACAGCGATATCCTGTTTTCCCAAGGTGAGGGAGTGGGTCCAGTTGTTGCTGGAACAGCTCATCTCACTAGTCCTTTTAAAATGGGGGGTCTTTTGACAGTTGCCTCATGTTGAGTTTGCGAGCCCTGTCCTACCCAGCTGGGCTGCGTGTTAAATGGAAGCTGGGGCCCACGTTCCAACACATGGCCTTCCAAAGCCCCAGTGCTGTCAATCAAGCTCCTCGTCTGCTGGGAAACTCCTTTTGCCATTGAATATGGGCCTTCAAGTCACTGTGGCTTTTCCCCACGGCTCTTCTGCTCAGATTCTGTGGGGTAGCTGTCTTGTGGTCAGTGTGCGTCCTCCAACGTCAGCATCCCTGCTCGTGGCCCCTGGCGGGGTGTGCTCCTGAGCGTGGCTTGGCCGTGCATCCTGGAAAACCCCACCTCGCTGTTGGTTTTCCTGCTCCAGGGAATACCTCGAGGTCTGAAAGTCACACTCAGGCAGGTAGCTCCCTGCCCTTCTCCCTGGAGAGGAGGGCCCACTGCCTTCGCCGTTCTCCTCCTGCGACCACCCTTCCCGAGCTCAGGAGAGACCGTCCGCTTTGCAAATCCGTTTACTAAAACATGAACTGTGAGAAAATTTGACCGACAGGCTGACGTGAGTGTGCAAAAGCCATTACCAGAAACGTGGGTACCTTGTTGTAAATGTCCAGATGCACACTGAACACTCGCTCAGAAGCCTTCCTGTTGAGATAGTTAAGATGAATCGTCAACTCTTGGCAATTACTGGATTATTTAGTGAGGTGGGGGAGGGGTGGTTTTAAAAAATTTATTTCGAGATATAATTTGCATACGGTGCATTGCACACACCTTGAGTGTGTGATCAGTTCCACCAGTTTTGACAACCCCACATACCTGTGTGATCCACACTCCTGCTGGTATGTTTCTCTCTCCCCAAGAAGTTCCCTCGTACCCCTTCCAGTTAATCTCCCTGTTAAGAAGTGGTCATGGATCTGATCTCTATCACAACAGATGAGTTTTGCCTATTCTAGAAATTTATATAAATAGCATGCTGGGGTATGTACTGCTTTTGTGACTGACTTCTATTCTTCAAAAAATATGTTGAATAGCACTGTGGCTCTACCAATGGTATCTTTGTCTGCATGCTTCATTCTTTTCAGAAGAATATCTGAAATATACTTTCTCATCAACAGTGGTTTTTTAAATTATCTTATCACTAAGACCTAAGAGCTTAGTATGTGTCAGATGCGCTCCAGGTGGGTCTGGTTCTGAAGTCGAGGTTCAAGTTCAGACTCAGGTTCAACCAACGAGGGTCGAATCTTAGTTCACCACTGCCTGGCTCTGTAGCCTGGGCTGTTTTTCTCTGTGCCTCTGTTGCCCCATCTGCGAAGTGGGGGTAACTATAGTAGCTGCCTTTACTTTAGGGTGATTTTGAGAATTAATTGAGCAATATATGTAACACAGTGCTGAGTACCTAACCTTCTAAATAAAGGTCTGCATTCTAGATAAATGTCATCTATTAATTTTTTTTAAGGAAAAATCACCAAGCTTTTAAAGGGGAAAGATTTCTAAGAGTTCAGATACTTTGGGGTTAAGTTCAACAAGCTCGTTAAAAAATTGCAGTGTACACACATCATATTTGCTACAACGTCCTACATCAAGGGATCAGCACATTTCATCAGTGTCGACAGTAATAGGGGTTGTGCCAACCCCTGTGGGACAGACAAGAAGGATGTTTCTGGAAAGACAATTCAATTATTTTCTTATGACGTAGTGCAAAATAATATACTCTGCGCTAAATTCTCTGGCTAAGACTGTGAATGGCACATATCTCAAGAAGAGAATGAAGGAAATATTTCTTCTTCGAATCTGGGGATGCAGCCTCATGTCTTAGACATCTTCCACATCCTTTACAACACACGTGTTACATACATAGGAGGTGAGGCTCAGGAATCATGAGTGATTTGCATGTGTGGTCACAAGAGCCCAAGAGCCATGACCCTCCCTGGGGTACTTTGCACCGTGTTCCACTGGACTTTCAAGGTCAGCCATCGGCCTGTGCTAGCTGGTCTGCGAAAGAGAAGGGCACGTTGTCTATGTTCCTGTAAAACAGAGTGGCTTTTACTGAAATCCCATAATTAGCTGCAAATCAATGTACAACATCTGATGGGTAAAAAAAGATAGTTATGTTTCTTAAAATAATAATGTTTAGTGTTGGCCAGGGTTTCATGGAAATGTGCCCGTGGCCCCTCCCTCCCCCGCCAACACTGCTGGTAAGAGTGAAAATTGGGAAAACCTTCCTGGAAGGAACTTGGCAATCTGTATAAACAGCCTTTAAAATGACATGCTTTCTGACCCAGCGGTTCTCCTCCTAACATTTTTCCTGAAAAATGCAGGCTGTGTCAAAAGATTTAGTTGCAAAGGTTTTTATCGCCTCGTTGTTCGTAATAGTTAAAAATTTTAAATAAAGCAAGAATCCAAAATAGGTGATTAAATAAGTTATTTACTTTAGTATATAAGTAATGTACATATTTATATCGTATAAAATGTATATGTGACTGTAGTACGTAGTATATACAATGAAATATTTTGAAACCTTTAAAAATGATGCTGCAGAAAATGTAACACAGAGAGGTACTCACAGTGTAAGTTAAAAGCATCTTATAAATTAGAATGTATCTTAAGTTGTTAATTTGACTTTCTTAGAAGATGCCTGTGAGCTTGAAGCCTTAGGAGGACCGGCGATGTGCTGTTGGCATGACCAGCATGTGAGTGAGGATGGCGGACTGGCGCCACCCCAAGGGCACACTGGCCTGGGGCCCCGACATCCGCTGGCCGTGGCCCTGTGCTAAGAGCATTGGAGCTGGAAGAGGCATTGGTACTGGGACTTGAGCCACGCAGCCTTGAAACACCCCCTCCCCAGGCCTCAGTTTCCTCTTTCGTAAGAGGACCTGGCTGTTCTCGTTTCGTTCCCGTAGTCTGGGTTAGGGGAGGGTGGTTGGTTAGGGGCCGCATCCTGAATGCCACATGCACCCACCTGTCTGATTAGTAATGGGATTGAGCTGTATTTAAATAGACTAATTTGGAAGGACTATTGGCAGGTGAGGAACATCTGTAAAATGATGAGTTCCTCAAAAGGTTAAATATTTAGGTCATTTCAAAGAGGGCTTGTAGGACTAAAACCAGGAGCTCTTAACACTGTGACCAAAGATTGGAGTTCTCCGTAGGATGCAGTTGTCACTCAATAGTGCTCTGTTTTCCTAAGGAGATAGAAGATTTAGCCACTCATATCCATGATGGTGATACGGGAAAGTAAGAAATGTCTCCCAAGTTTAAACAAAACAAAACAAACAAACAAGGTAAATATAAACATAGAATTACCATATAACCCAGCAATTCCACTCCTAGATGTATACACAGGAGAAATGGAAACACATGTCCACACAGAAACTTGCCCAGGAGTGTTCGTTCCAGCGTTATTCATAACGGTCAAAAAGTGGGAACACCAGATGTCCCTCAACTGGTGAATAGATAAACAGAGTGGCACATAATGGACTATTACTCGCCGTAAAAAAGGAACGAAGTACTGATTTGTGCTACAACATGAACGACGTTGAAAACACCATGCTAAGTGAAAGAAGCGAGCCACAAAAGACCCCATATTGCATGATTCTGTTAATATGAAACATCCAGAATAGGCAGTTCCATAGAGACAAAGTAGATTGGTGATTGCCGGGGGCGGGGGCGGAGTCAGAGGGAGGCATCAGGAGGAAGGGCCGTGACTGCTAATGGGCACGGGATTACTTTTTGGGGTGATGAACACATTCTAAAACTGATGATGGTGATGGTTGCACGACAATGAAAACACCAAAAACCGTTGAATTGTACACTTTGAATGAGCGAATTGTATGGCATGTGAATTATATCTCCATAAAGCTGTTAGATAAAGAAAAAAAATACGCCACACATTTTAAGTGGTGAGAAAAATAAGAGACAGCAGATTCTGAAGTTGTAAGTGAAGCTGGAGAAAGTCGTGTTTCCGAGGCAAATGGTAACAGTCAAGGAAGCACAAGGCACTGCCAGCACTGAGACAGAGGAGAAGGCAAAGACATCTATAGCATCATCAAGCCCTGAAGGCTGCACTGGGTCATTTCTTTGACATCAGTGGCCTTATCCCTGCAGAATCCTATCCAGAAGATCTAAGAGGCACTCAAGCTAAAAGTGTCCCAGAATTTGGTTTGCGAACTGTCTAGCATAGTCACGGCCTGAGTCAGAGCCCAAATTGTGTACAAGTGGCTTCTTGCTGAGCACCTCCCATCCTGGCTCTGCCGGAAGGATTGGTCCCCACGCTGAGGACAGACTGAGGCTGCCCACGGGAGTTTGGTGGTCCAGCCGTGGGGAGGGCAGGATGTCAGGGTCTGATGGAGTGTTTCTTCCACAGTAACTCTCCCAGAGCCACACTGGGGCCGTGCTATCTACAGACCCTTGGGTGGGTCCTTTTTGCACAGGAGATGCTGATGGAGCCCGGTGACCAGTTCAGCACACATTCTAGAATCTGCAGTGGGCCAGGGGGAGGTGTGAGCCACTGTGGGTGAAACAGAAATGCCACCTTGTCTGCAGTTAACTGACTTTTAACAGCTTAGTGAGGCCATTTGAGCTTATTAGTCTGGAAGAGATTAATTAAAGGGGAGAGTTTTAATAACAGAATAAAGAAGAGAAAAATGACAAGGAGCGGGGGCGGGGTGCTTCCTAACATTGCCTTGGAGTTTCTCCACCGCCCAACCCCTTTCAGAGTCTCCGCAAAGCTCTTGGCAGGCTCCTTGGTGGAGCAGGTTGGGGTACCACAGTCATCTACGGCTGGCACGCAAAATCAGAATTTTTCTCAGCTTTGAAAGCCAAAGCAGATTTTGGAATTGTCGACAACTGAGAGTTGCCCATAGCTGCCAGTGCTGGTGGTCATGATAATTCTCCTTCCAATGGATGTCCCCGGCCATCTCTAGGAGAGAACTCAATACATTCCCACAGGAGGAAAAAAAAAAACTCAGGTAACCTGTGGCTTTCGCATTGCTCAAAGAATGGTTTTTTCTCTCCAAGAACAGTCTTATATTTTCCCCTCCGATTTCTCACTCATCACCACTGCTGTGTGCCCAACACTGTCCAGAAGTATGATGTGAGCCACATAGCTTTAACCCTTCTCCTGGGCAAAGGGATTGGAGCTGTCCAGTGCAGTGTTATTAAGAATTCTGCCTCTGCAGAGCGTTTGCATGCTGGCTCCCCTGCTTACCAGCTGTGCGACTTTGAGCGAGTCCTTTAGCCTCTCGGGACCTCGGTGTCCTCCTCCAAACCCTGGAGAGGAGAGTGTCTGCTTCATATCGCTGTGCTGAGCTCTAGAAGTGTGTAAAGCCCCTTCCGTAATACCTGGGTCAGTAAACGATGTGCGTCATTATTATCCCCCTGTGCCCAAATTCCACTGGATTTCTACCTCAGCCCTGTTTTGGTAAAATGCCTCATATCTTGATCATCTTCCCAAGGCCTGGGCTCCTGTCTCATTCCCCAGACCTGGACTGGTCCCCTGGACCCTACAAATGGATCTTCAGGTGGGAATTGCCTGTCCCCCAGCCTTGTGAGTACGGTTCACGTCTCAGGCCATCCCAAGACCTTGTATGTTAATGCTGCCTGCTGGACTCGAAATCCTGTGTGCCCACAGCCTCCTGGACTAGCAAAGCCTTCCTGCCTTGGCCTCCCTGCCCCCTGTGACCACCAACGTCATAGCCCAGCACCATCCCCAAACACAGACCTGATAAAACACCTTGGTACCAGCTGGCTGTTGCGTGTATCTGTGACTTGCTTCCAGAAAAGTTAGAGCCGCCAGCTTCCAGAAGAAACTCAGGGCTGCCGCCAGAGAAGGCCGGCGAGACTGTGGAGAAGGTTATGGGCTTCCCGGGGAATAGATTGCCCATGACTTTTGATTTCCAGACAGTCTGTTAGACTATACAGCCCTCCTTCTCATTAAAGACCCAACGACAGTTTTCATTAAGGTTTGTCCTGACGTCCTTGATAATAAGTCACTCCCCAACTCGTCCTTCCATACCAGCTGACTGTGAGAGGGAGCAGCTTGACGTAGTGGGAACCCCAGTGAGAAACTGCAGATTCTTGTCCCACGGGGCCACAGGTCCGTGCAGGTTGCTTAACTTGTCATAACATCAGTGTCGTCTGCAAAGGGAGAGGTTGAGCAGAAGACCACCAAGGAGCCCCTTCTAGCTTGGAAAGTCTGTGATTCTTTCTTCCCTCCCTCCCCATTCATGATCAACTATAAAAGGCTTCGACATTCCTTTACTGTGAGTTAGACCGAATGTAGAGTAAAGACACCATGTCTAAGAGACTTCTCTGATTCTCCATTTCATCACCCGCATGGTCTCTTCAAAATGGGGCAACTCCATCCTCAGGTTAACGGATAAAGATACTGAGGTGCTAAGGCACATTCTGCGCTCTAGGAATGCAATGATCAGGTTTTTTATTTTTTAAACTGTTTATTAAGGTTATGATAGTTTACAACCTTGTGAGATTTCAGTTGTACATTATTGTCAGTCATGTTGTAGGTGCACCACTTCACCCTTTGTGCCCTCCCCTCACCGCCCCCCCCCCCTTTCCCCTGGTAACCACCAATCAGTTCTCTTTGTCTATATGTTAACTTCCACCTATGAGTGGAGTCGTACAGAGTTCGTCTTTCTCTGTCTGGCTTATTTCACTTAACATAATACCCTCAAGGTCCATCGATGTTGTTGTGAATGGGACAGTTTTATCCTTTTTTATGGCTGAGTAGTATTCCATTGTATTTATAAACCATATCTTCTTTATCCAATGTAATGATCAGTTTTTATCTGGCACGGCACAGGCTGTTCTAAATTTTCAAAAGTTTAAACTCAGCAACTTCAAGTTCATTTTGAACATCAAAAGAGTCCTTTTGTTCTTACTAAATAATAGTCTACATAAAACCTAACACTAAATACAGTAGGTATTTCCAAACCACACTGAACCAAAATAGACATGTGGAAATGTTATGAAACTTTCGTTGAATTAGTTGAATGGTGACACAAAATTACTTCATTGCAAAGCACTCTCTCAGATGTGGTTTTTATTTGCAATTCTCGTTTTCATTCACTTAACAGTCATCCATGGAATGAACAGGAAGACTTGAGTCCTCAGTGAAAGGAGTCAGACGCCAAAGACCTACATAGTGTATGATGTTATTTCTGTGAAATGTCCATAAAAGGCAATCTAGAGAGAAAGAAAGATTTGTGGTGGCCCAGGTGTGGAGTCAGGGACTGACTGCAAATGGACATGAAGGATCTTATGAGGGTGACAGAAATGTTCTAAAACTGGTTATGGTGATGGTTGCACAGCTCTGTAGATTTGCTAAAAATCATTGAACTGCATACTTAAAACAGGTGAATTTTATGGGATGTAAATTATACCTCAATAAAGCTGTTAGGAAAAAAAAGACTTAGTCCCACCTGCCCCCAACCCAGGGGGGGTCCCGGTTTCTAAAGAAAACTGAAGAAAACCCAAGACAAAAAGAGGCAACATCAGTGAGAGTTGAAGCCACAAAAGGGCTGCACTTGTCATAGTGAATGATATTCCAGGCTGGGAGGAGGACGAAGGAATCTGGGCCCTGATCTCTTTTCCTTGCTTTCCAAAGCTTTTTGGGTAAATATGGAACCTGCTGGGGCTTCTTCATTCCTGCAAATGGCCTGAGGTCCCCTCGTCTGCTACGACAGGCCTGTCACCTCATCATGCTCTTCCCAAGCCTCACAGCGTCTCTGACAGCTTCCAAGAGGGCCCTCTGACAGTGAGCACAGCCATGCCCACTGCCTGGTGTGTCCTGAAGATACTGCCAGTGGTTCTAGATTGGAAAGCTTGCGTCAGAGTGATTGGCTCTGAATCTGAAATGTGTTTAGAGACAAAAACCATTCAGAGGAAGCCTCAATGAAGACAGCACAGCAGCGGCCATGGGGCAGAGGAAGCCTGGGTAGGCACAAGTTAATAACATGGCGGGCGGTGTTGCCACATCCTCACACAGACCTCAGGGAGCCCCAAGACAGCTCTGCTCTTCACCGAGACCCATCCTATCTGGTAATGGTCCTCCTCGTACATGTTCTCAGTAAGATCTAGAAAATGAAAATAAGATTGTTTTCACAATCTGGAGAATGTTGTGCTTTTTCCTTAAGTCTTGAGAACATCTATTTCTCGAACATCTTAAACATGGGCCATAAACCATCCAGACCTTCTCAGTGTGGTAACCAGGATGCCGTGTCAAAGCCGTGACTTCCACAATGTACTACTGTGAATTTTAATTCCAGTGATGTTTCTGGAAAAAGAGGTGTGTTTGAGAGTGAAGTAAACAAAATTATAGTGGCTTCTTTATGGTATGTACAACTTCCCAAACGAGGAAGGGGTGAAGGCTCTGGACTGTGAACATCCCAGCCAAGTGCAGTGTTTCCCCAGATTACTGGACAACAGAACCCTTCCTGAAGAAATGCCTGCTAAAGGGGCCGGCCCTATGGCCGAGTGGTTAAGTTCTCATCCTCCACTTTGGCAGCCCAGGGTTCCCCCAGTTCGAATCCTGGGTGCGGACATGGCACTGCTCATCAAGCCATGCTGAGGCAGCACCCCACACAGCAGAGCCAGAAGGACCTACAGCTAGAATATACAACTATGAACTGGGGAGAAGAAGAAGGAAAAGAAAAAGATTGGCAACAGATGAAATACCTACTAAAGGTCAAGGGCCACGTTTGGGGGAGTGACCATGTCCTATGGAGAGCTGGGAATACATGCATATGCACATTCCTGCGTGTGCACATACATACACACACATACATATCTGATTCTACCCCCAGTTAGTGTTTCTGTATTCCGTATAGTTTTTCTTTTTTTTTTCTTTTTATGTTTTTTTTAGGAAGACTGGCTCTGAGCTAACATCCATGCCCATCTTCCTCACTTTAGATGTGGGACGCCTACCACGGCATGGCTGGACAAGCAGCGCCATGTCCGCGCCCAGGATCTGAACCGGCCAACCCCAGGCCGCCGAAGTGGAATGTGCGCACTTAACCGCTGCGCCACCAGGCCGGCCCCTACGTATAGTTTTTCTATGCAAAATTTTTGAAAAGAAACAATGCTTTAAAAACAATTTTAAAGCCTTTTTTTCTGGCTACTGTTACATCGTGAACCTCTTTCCATGTCACTGTATCTTTCTTTTAAAGCTTTACTTTTAACGATGTCACAGTAACTCATCTGACGATTGGGCCTTTGTGTAATCACTCACCTTCGGGCACTGGGAATGTTTGCAACAAAATACTCAAAGAATGCTAACATGAGCCTTTGTGTGTACATCTCTGAGGGGCTTCGGACTAATTCTTTTCCAAGGATGGGATCCAAGAGGGAACCTAACTAGATCAAAGGTTGTGGACTTCTTGAAGAATTTAATGTGTCATTTCACTGCTCTCTAGAAAGGGTGCCCCCCTCCGACATGCATCCTTCCTTTCTCTCCCTTCTTCACCCTACGCCCCTCGCCCCCACAAAGCCAGCCTGTGTGTCACCTCCAGGCTCATGATTCTGCAGCATCTCTTTGATTGGGTCACTTCTCTACTCTCTAACCGATACAGCAGGTTAGAGTCAACAGCATATGTGTGTGGGTGCCTGCACGTGTACAGGGATAAAGAGATTTATTTTAAGGAATTGGCTCACGTAATTGTGAGGGCTGGCAAATGTGAAACCTGTAGAGCAGGCCAGCAGGCTGGGAGCTGAGGCAGAAGTTAATGGTGCTGTCTGAAGGCAGAATTCCTTCATCTTCAAGAAACCTCAGGTGTTTTGTTCTTAAGGCCTTCAGCGGATTGGGTGCGGCCCACCAACGTTGTCAAGGGTGATCTCCCTTCCTTAAAGACAACTGATTGTGGATGATGTAACCCTTCACAGCGACACCTAGACGAGTGCTCGATCGAATCACTGGATGCTGCAGCCTGCACAAGTTGACACATGAAAGTGACCATCATATCTGCCATGGCTCCGACTGCCAGGAGAATTCATCCCAGCAGAAGCCACCAGCTGTCCACCCTGGGGGCGCATTTTATTGGCCTTTCTGCCTTTTAAAGGATAATCTTCCTGGAAAAGTATTACTACAGTGACATCTTGAACAACTTAGTGGTATTTCCTGACCCCAGATGGATTTCACACATTTGTGGCCCCTACCCAGCTCCTGCGACTTGATGCCTTTATGGACTGGACCCAGTGTGCCCTCCGGCCCCCTTCTCCCTGTAGGATTCCTATTCTTCAGCCAGACAGGTTGCTCTACAAAGGCTCCTGCCCTGTCTCATGCCGTCGACCTTGCTCATGCCCTTCCGTCCACCTGAAATGCCCCTCATCCCATGTCCTTAAATGAGGGACCACACCCACTGCCTTTCCTTCCTCACCTCCAGCTCTGCCTTTGTTCCAGCAGAAGGTCTGGCCACATATGGTGATCCCAGGGCTTGAGAGTGAGATCCCAGTCCTGACCTCATGAGATGCCCAGACATCAGACATGTCCACACTCCCTGCTTGGGGCCAGGCCTGGCATCCAGACAGCAGAGTGCCCTCCTCCTGCTCTGTGCCAAGCACTATGCTAGCCCCTGGGACACCATGCCTGCCCTCAGGGGTCTTGCAGCCCAGAGGAGACACAGACATACTAAATGCTGCTTGGTAATGTAATACATGCCAAACTGCAGCAGGAAGAGGAGAAGAGAAGTGAAGGAGGCTTCACCGAGGAGAGAAGGGAACACCAGACAGGAAGCTGGTGGGACAGGGAGAGGCTGCTGCAGAGAGAGCTATAGAAGAAGGTCCCAGCACAACGTGTTCACATGTATTTTACTGCTGGTGAGGATAACATTCCAGACAGGGGTTAGCAGGTAGTGAGAAACTGTGATGGCTCTGAGAGTTTTCCTAATGGCAGGTTAGCCTGCCACAGTTCCATGGAGCTGGTCCATGAGACTCCTGGGTCAGAGATGAAGAAAAGCTTATTACTCACAGCTGTAGGGGTAGCCAAAATATTAGCATCGGTGTCACTTCCCAAACCCCCAGCTCCTATAGAGTGATTCAACTAGGCATCACCAGGCCTGGTAACAACTGCACCCACAGTGGGCTGCATTGCATGAGAGGAGCCCTCAGCTCAAGGAACCCGAATCTTTTATAATGGGCAGAGAGCACATTTGCCTTTGCTCCAAGCAAGACATGTCTCTCTGGTCCAAGGCTGTACCCTAGGCAACATTCTCTGAAAGATGGTTGGAAACAAAGGCCGACAAGCCTCTGCGGGAAGACGTGCAAGAGACCCCTGAAGGACTGTTTTCCAACAAGAGGATGGGAGACAGCATGGGACCACCTCTTTCATCAAGTCTCCAGTCTAGATTCTTCAAGAGTCCAGAACCCTCCTTACTCAGGCTAGGAGGGCAGTGGGGAGGCCAGTGTGCAGCCTGACAAGTTTGGGGGCCTGTGGAGTCCCCAGGCCAAAGGCAGAGAAGGTTTCCCAGAGGCTGCATGGCCACGAGGCACTGACACTGCCAGATATCACATTCAGTGGGCCAGCTCAGCAAGGCCCGCCACCCTGTGCTTTCTTGTACATTTCATCCAGTCCTTCTTTTCCTGAGAGTGGGGATATTAGATTCCTACTGCTTCTGCACCAAATTACCACAAATTTAGTAGCCTAAAGTAACACAAATTCATCATCTCACAGTCTGGAGGTCAGAAGTCAAAAATGGGTTGACGTGGCTGTGTTCCTTCTAGAAGCTCCCGGGAGAGTCCATTTTATTGCCTTTCCGAGCTTCTAGAGGCCGCTGCATACCCTGGCTCATGGCTCTGCGTCACCCTGACTTCTCATTCTTTCCTCACATCTTCGCTGACTCTGAGCCTGCTGCCTCCCAGTGATATTGCCGTAGGGGGTAACATCTTCTCAGACTCTGGGGATGAGGACATGGACATCTTTGGGGAGCTTTCATCCATCTGCTACATGATTCTGTCCTCTCCAGACGCTGTGACCCATATCATCAAACCCCCACTACAGTCGCGGCCCAGGCTGCATGCTTCTCTCCTTCCAGATGTTGTGGTTGTGGGCCCATCTCAGTCTGGGATGCAGATGGAGCCATCTATTGGAAGGAAGGCCATGTAGATTCAGAAAGAGGAGGGTCCTAGGCTCAAATGAGGATGCTGATCGAGAGGGCTGGGTCCACCTCACCCGCACCATTGACCACCCAGATCCTCAACTTTCTTATTTAAAAA
The DNA here is from genome assembly GCF_041296235.1 of Equus asinus. Classification (NCBI taxonomy): domain Eukaryota; kingdom Metazoa; phylum Chordata; class Mammalia; order Perissodactyla; family Equidae; genus Equus; species Equus asinus. The sequence goes on along the minus strand of NC_091808.1, from coordinate 5,617,373 downwards.
AAAAGATGAGAATAACAGTCTTGCCCTACCTACCCACCAGATTGTTGTGAAGCTCAAATGAGAAATGCCTGGGGGTGCATTTCTGAACTAGACCACATTTAACATTTTGCCATTCTGTATGTCACATTTTTAGAGCTATAGCATTTTCTCCATTTGAGAGCTTCTCTGTGTGTCAAGACTGGGGTAAAATGTGGACCAGTTACCAGGCAGGTGCCACATCTCTTGGTCAAAAGCCACCAAATCCGTGAAAAGTTCTCCAGTCGAGATGCGTAACTTCCGCCTCAAAATAGATTAGTCGGGAAAACATACGGATTGTAAAAAATGTGATGTTTCTGTCTGCTTCAAGTTCTGCTTCTTTTTGCAGGGCAATTATCTGTATAAAATACTTTTTACTTTTAAGTAGAATCCCATTGCTAATGAAACCGTGTTTTGAACTTGAAATTTGTTACAAAGAAGAAAAAATGTCATTATCCAGAAAAGCAGCCATCGCTCCCACATTTGCTGGTCTAAATAGGATATTCCTCTACTAGGGGAGATGAAAGCGGTCCCCTCACATCAGCCTATGAAATTATTTTAGAATTGAGTTTTAATCCCTGGAACGAGGAAGGGAAACGGAATCCTCATATAGGTTCCATGCATGGGAAGTCAAATCTGAAATTTAGAGATAGGATACAGAAGATAGCTCGCCTAGTCACTAATCCAAAAGAAATATGAAAAAAGAGTTGTTTTAATGTTGGAAAAAGGCAGCTTGAAAGGTAGGGCTTCCTTCCTGCAGCTTCCCCCGGTGCCCTTTTCCCCTGATCACATTTGCTGGATGTCCATTTCTGTAAGTTTTCCCTCTAGAACAAACCTATCATTTTTCACCGCGGGATATTTACGGCTTCAATCAGTGCCAAATTCAATTGGCTTCTGATCTCATCGCTGGAAGTTATGGATGCAGATATTATTTGCACTGCGGTTAATTATGGAGCAATCAAACTTTGGCTTTTCCACTGTAATTTCCTCTGCCAGCTAATTTAATTAATCACCCCCAGCTCAGCTCTTCCAGCTGCGACCAGCAGGGTCATTAATTAGGCATGTGGCGCTAGCTCACCGACCGGGTCCTGCTTCGAGGCTGCTGCCCATTTGATCTCTCAGGGAGGGAGAGATTTTCCGAAGCACCCAGGCAGGCTTAGGGGCGGGGAGGCATTGCTCCGTCCCCTCCAGAAAGAAAGATGATTCTCGACAGGCCTGTCAGGGGCAAACAGCTTACCTGCCGTGCTGGTTGGTTTATAAAACTTGCCGAGTTAGAGAAAGAAGCAACCTCACCTTCTGTTTAGACTGGCTCATGAACTTACAGAAGTGGCGGTTGGCAGTCACCTTTGGTTTTGGGTTTTTCAATCAGCCTATGCATTCCCAATAATGTAGACATCAGTGTGAAGAGCTAAGTTCGTTGTATGTGTGTCGTTTCCCTTACGGGCTCATTACAGCAATAATATGACTTTGGAGGCTGGCTTTTTCCCTAGAGGAAAGATTAAAGGATTGGTTTGGGTCTTGTCATAAGAAAGTGACTGTTTTTGGTGGGCATCAAAATGACACCTTCATGCTTCAAATGATCCTCCATTTGCTTTGCTTTGAAGAGCCTCTTTTCGATCGGTTACCAGCTTACCTTACTGCATAGAAAGCACTCGTTACTAAAAATCATCATTGGGATTCCATGTCATAGCGTGTGTGTGTGTGCACGCATATGTACAGAAATAATCACCCAAATTCAGGAGGCTTTCTTATGATTATCCTTAAGTAGAGTTTCTTTTCTTATAATTATGTGGGCTTTTTTTTTGACTTAATATATTCCATAGGAAGATTTTTGTAAAATGTATTCCCTTGGAAGATTTTTGTAAATACTTTAAAGAAACTGGATATTTTAAGTCTGATATTTTTTTTTTTTTTACAAAAGGATAAATTGATGAACAGGTGTTTTCAAGAGCTGTAATAAATCATCCGAGAACAAGGAATGTCTCTTCTGAGATCCTCTCCGATGCCCTGCCCTCAATTAAATGAATCAAAGAGATAAATGTGAATACACACATACACAGGCACACACAGAGGTTCTAGTTGAGAGGGAGCAGGGGGGTCCAGCTCGGTAATTAAAGGGATAATAAGGATGCATCGTGTGCCAGGTGGAAGGAAGTGTACAGAAGAGCTCAAAGTCTGTAGGGTTGATGTGTCTGGTCAGCCAGGCAGGAAGCACCCCCATCATAAAACCCCCATGGCCTGTAAACACCAAATTTCCCTCCTGCAGGGGAAGGGGGCTAGGCGGGCCCCAGCGGGTAATGGCTCTGAGGATGGGTCCCTTTATTCGTGCCTTCCTGCAGAGGAGGGGTCTCTGCTGCTGCCGCCTTCAACTTAAACAAGTGTATTCAATCTTGACGGCCAACCCCGTGACCCGCTGGCATATTAAAATTTAAATGCATGGTACATCCATTCGTTTCACGCTGTAAGGATCGTTCTGGAATGAATTGTAAGTGGAGGTTTTTCCATAACATTCCTACTCTGCTGTTGGGAATGTGGAAGATTCTTGAGAACTGCAGAACAGCCATCATGCAAAGGACTTCTGCCTATTTCTCTTCTCCAAAAAAAAAAAATGTAGCAAGGAAAAAAATGGATTAATTTTTCAGTCGTTTTCTTGTCATAACCTCTGTTTAGATTTAAATAATTAAAACCCTGAAACAAATCCATCTTCCTTTTCGTAACTCACAGATCAACTGTCAGAATTTTTGTTTACCCAATTCCATTACTGCCTGAACCGGCCTGTACATGTGGAGGGGGAGGGAAAAAAAACCCACTGATTCTTTCGGGAGAACTCAGAACACTAAAGTACAGATCAGAAAGTATGGTGATTTCTGCAGCTCCCCCCCCCCGTGTGGATGGAGCTGTCGGGCCGAGGAGACTCTGCAGGCCTACTGTGTTCTTGCTGTGATGTCTCTAATGCTGACCTCACGGCCCCAGCGCCAGTGTCCATTCATCCCCACTGTCCCCACACACAGAACCACAGACCCCATCCCAGATGGTAGTAACAGCTCATATATATCCCACAGGCTTGGCATGCTGCACCGGGCCCAGCACGCTTCTTATTTTTCTCTGCCTCATCCCCTGACAGCCCTTACTGTCAATGAAAAGAAGTGTAGCCCTCAAGTGGGGGATGGGGTATGCTGCTGGAAGAGGGGTGCGCAGACCTAGGGTATGACCAGGCCCCTGCATCGTTCCCCGAGGGCACCCTGCGGTTTTCCAGGCCTGGGGAGCTGCCCTGCTCCGTGGGCCACCCCAGGATGTGGTCCAGCCGGCTTCCTTTGTGAAGGCATGCCAGCCCCCGGAGGAGGGCTCCAGCCGGGACAATGGCTGTCTGTCAGGGATAACAAATCCCATATCCTGGCCTTGGGTTCATTGGGCCCGGTGGGGTGGGGTGATGGCAAAAACCCTGAGGACGGTTGTCATTTCTCTGCTCTTCTCGCAGCCTTGGAACAGGAGAGAGTAAAACCAGCCCTAATCTCCTTTTTTTCCCTCTTTCTTCTTAGAAACAGGCCCTGACAGTCCGAATGTTGGAAATAATTGGATTCTAAATTCTAATTCATCTGTAAAGTATTCAGTGATTAAATTAGCCTAATAGATATTATTTCTTACGTGGCTGCATAATTTTGCCCTGATCGGATCTCTGGGGCACTGACGTGGCCCCCAATTTACTGTTGACGTGAAATTCTCAGCAGGCCAGACATAACTCTCTGCCTTCCTCAGTCTGTTTTCCCAGGTTAAAAGTTAAACTGATTTATGTCTAAAGAATATCACCTTCCCGCTCAAGTGCAGTTGCACCGTGTATATTATTCTTTAAGAAGAGCAGTGGAAGAAAAATATTATTTTACGTAATTTTGAATCCCCGTTTTCTATTCAGGAATGGAGAGATATACTGACCTCTGAAATTGTGGGCTGCACTTCTCTTGTAGATTGCATGGGTTTTTTTAATAGTTAGCAATTTTATCACAGTCAAGCTTTAATTGTCACCCATAACATAGATCTTATAAGTGTGAATACAGCCTCAAAATTTTAAATATCCTTCAGGTACAATTTTAGCAAGAGCATCTTTATTTTTTTCTAGAGCTGGTTAAATTCATGGCCAGGAATGAGGGAGTGGGGGAGGACCCTGGAGTTACATCTTCTGCCTCATTTCTTTATTTCTTCACATGAGTTTAATTTCTTCAAGTATGTGCCCCCTCCTCTCCCATCGCTTCCCTCCCCCACCCCCTGCCCTGCCTCCCTCCCCAAATCTGCAAATAAAATTTACGGCTCCCTCCCTCGTTCGGTAGCTGGAAACAGCTGGTGGGTTTTGTGTAGCGACTGAACAGTGGGGGAAAAGAGTTTTGGGCAACACTCGGGAAACCCAGGACCGAGGAGGTAGGTGGACTCAGGAAACTGTTTTCATGAGTAAATGAAGGAAACAAAGGCCGCTCAGCAGGCACAGGAGGGACACACACTCCCTCTGAATAGCTCCCTAAAAACAGAGCTGAAAAGGAAGAAGGCCCATTTGCTTCTGGGAATCCAATAAATTGTTTCAGGAAGTGAAAGTCTGTCCAGGCTAATGGAGCTGTGATTGACAGCGCTTCTCATTATGGAGCCCATCAGGGGACGGGGCATTCAGTGCTATTTAGGGGGCGAGGTGGGAGCGAGAGGGAGCCAGAGCCCAAGGTGAGGGGGGTGGGGGGGTCATTCTGTGTTCCTTGAAAGAGTCGTGCACCCCTGCAAACCCCCCACCAAGAAAAGACCACAGGAAAAGAGAGCGCTGTCTTTTGGGAGCATTTACCTTTTCTGTCGTTCCACATCCCGCTCACCATTTCTCACAAATCTACTGCACCATCTTCCTGAGAGAGCCTGTCCCTGCCCACAGTGCCTGCCGAAATGGCCGTGCAGCATCGGACGGGACTGCAAAGCAGACTTCTCCAGGAACGGCCGCCTATACGGCTCATACCCATCGCTGACCAGTTTGATGTTCTGGACAGTGATCCCCCTGGAGCATGGTAACAGGACCACCCAGCATTTTTAAAGGCTTTTTTCTACACACTCGTGGTGCTGTGGACAATCCGTTAAGGCCAGTTACAGGGGCGCTGTCTGTTAGATGACAACCAGAGACATCGTCGTTTTCTTCATCCCTGTAGGACCAAATCAGAGGAAGTTGACTTCTGTTCACCTAGATTGATTAATTATTACCCAAGACTCCAGAATGGGCTCTGGAGGGAGGGAGATCAGCCATGTTTGTGGGGAGGGGGCATTATGACCGTCCTCTGTGGTTGAGACCCTGACCTGCTCGAAAGTGGAGAGACCTTGAGGGCTGGTCATTTCACGGGAGGAGAGTGACCAGACGTGGCAAGTCGGATTAAACATCAGCACCAAGCACAGGCAAGGGTTAGGGACAGCGTATGAGACATGCTCAGTGTCACCTACCTGGAAGGACAGGTCTTAAGGGCTGATTGTCCAGTTTGTTGATGTGGTGGTCTGGCAAGACCCCGCTCTGGGGCAAGAGAGACCCTCAGCCTCCGTGATGGTCATTTCACTTCCAGAAAGTTGGAGAGCTCCGCTAGCGTTCTTTGCTTTTGAACTTTACCCATGCTGGTCACCCCAGGACCTCCAGTGACGCCCGCTCTCCTGGGTCCCAGCCTTACCAGGTCTTGGGGGCACCTGTGAATTAACCTGACGACAGATGGATTAACAGGAGAAAAGACATGCAAGTTTATTAAATTTTCGTTTTATTTGCACAGGGGCATCAGAGAAAGAAGTGAATGCCAAATGGATGGTGACATTTGACAGCTTATATGCCATCTTCATAGGGGAAAGGAGAGGGAGAAAGGCCACTTATGGGGGAGCAAATGGTTTTTGCTTCCTAAAAAATATAAGTAATGATAAATGGGCTCTTAGGAGAATGGATGGGAGATATGATTGTCTTGATAAAGTGGGTCTGAGTGTGGTGCCAACTTCTCATCTCTCTCGGGATGAGAATCCGTCTTCCCTGGTTGGTGAGAGTCTGGGAAGGGAGGAGACTTATAATTGAGTTCTTTTCCTGGAGAACCTGTTGGTGGGCAGATAAGGATAGTTCAGAGAAAGCCTCTTCCTGATTTGTTGATTCTCAGATGTCCTCAGCTCAAAATAATTCTTAGGTATGAGTGGCATATTATGATCTCCTCCACGGGGAACTGGGCATCAGTGGACAATGGGGTCCTTTATTAACCTTCCTGAGAGTCTGTCAATATTTTCTCTTGGAAATGAGCAGAAGAGAAGTTTTCCCCTACAGTGCTTCAAAGGAGTTCACGTGCACACTGACACAAAGGCCGGATGACTGGCTCTGCTGGAAAACAGAAGGGCCATCAAGCAACAGACACACGTGGAGTTGGGTCTGATGTTGCCAATCCCTGTGACCACCCTCTTGAAATGTCAGGTGCTTCTGGGGCACGTGGCACTCGGCTGCCATTTCCCAAAAGGTGGCCTTGGCTCTTGAGTTACCGGATGGGGGGGATGTCTCAAGGTTGATGGCTCTGTGAACTTTAAATATTTGTCTCCGTGATTCACAGGCTGTCCGCACACCATAGATGCTCTCATGTTTACAGATGCCCTGTACGTTCTTAAGCTGCAGGAAATAGTGTTCATTTTTCATCTGGGTTTAGCTACACTTTACATTTTGTAAACTAAATCCAGGGCTGTCTGCGTAGTAAAAACCAAGAGTACATGGACTCTTTCTTACTCAGTTTGTTTTGTCCCTGTGACTTAGAGCAGCTTATTCCACACATGCAGTTCTCTTCCCATTGTAATGTGTTTATTTCTCCATCTGCTTCTCTTCACCTGTGGCCCAGATGCTAACAGTGCGGTGCCTAACTCCTAGTGAGCGCTCAATTGATATTTCTTGAAAGAATGAGTGCCTAATAGAGCATTAGATGGTGATGGTAATCAGATCAAATTCAAAGAACTCGCCTCAACCAAGAAAAAAAACGACTGTCTGTTTCAAAGTACAGAAGTGGAAGGGACGTCAACACCCATCACCTGGAGGAGTAGGGACTGTACTCGGGGTGCTGTGCAGAGCGGGAAATGCCCAGGAGGAACAGGTGCAAGCTGGACCACTCCCATGGGTGGCAACATCCACGTCCGCTTTGTACATTTCTACATGGTTGACTTTTTCCTCAAAGAGCATGCACTTCTTTCGTGATTTTTTTTTTCCTTCAAAGAAAACATACAAAATTAAAGCCAGTCTAGTCCGTTGCTTCAGTGCAAAGAGCAAACTTCCACACTGGTTCCCTGGGCAGATCTGTGTGTTTCCTCACTATTCCAAAATGGGCAAATTTACCTCCCAGTTGCCAGGACACAGTCTCTGTTCAAGCAGAGGTACTTTCCAATGACTGCATGATGGAGATGAGCGTGTCCCAGGCCTCGAGTCCTTGCAGAAGAGTATGTGGTGCCCGACTAGACATAGTGATACCAGTCAACTAGAAGGTTCTCTGACCGCCTGTGTCTGGTGGGGAATCCCAAAGTCTGGAATGAATCTTGTTCCATAGAGATTTCATGCTCATCTCAAGTCCTTGTTTACCACTGGAGAACAAAGAGAAGTTTGCATAGAAGAAAAGGAAGGTGGTTTAACCAGAAAGGGCCTCAGAAAATTACAGATTCCATACAGTCAGCATTAATATGCTGCTTTTTAAACATATAAATGGAGGATTGAATTGCGAGAACATCGGCAATAAAGAGTGCATTTGTGGAATGATAATCTGATTGGCGTCCCTGCCTTTTGAATGGCTGACGAGGTCTAATTGGCATATAACGCCCTATAAATTTATTAGCGTGCCTTGCCTCTCATTGGTGGACCTTCTACTGTTAACCACCAAGAAATTACCAATTTTCAGGAGTTAGTCACTCAAGGCGCACTATAACTAGGTTTCAAAAAAAAAAATCCACGCTGCTCATGTTATAAATCAGCCTTATGCCTGTACAGCAGCTCTCCAGCTGCAAAGTAGGCACTTGGAGAGGGAAGTTGGGGCTATGTGGGGTAGCAGGAAAGAGCCCGTGTTTACAGGAAGCCCACTGCTTCTGCTCACCCCTGCTCCCCACGCCTCTCAATTTCTTCACCAAGACCACTGGCGCTGTCTTATTCACACGTCTGCCAGCCCCAGGGCGTCAGCTGCTCAGGCCAGCGACGGGCTGGGGAGAAACTGCAGTGTTGCAGCCACTGGCATCCAGGACTTTGATGTTCTTACTGATACATTCAACCCTCAGGCATCTCACACAAGGAGGACTCATCCACCGTCTTCTTTCAGGAGCATAATAGAAATATTCAGCAGCAGACATAATTACTTCAGTTCCTTCTCTCTGGTGTTTGAGACGTGTACTCCAGAGTCACAAATTAGAAAATAATATTCACATGTTTCTTCTAATTGCTAACAGATTAGCGGCATTTTTTCTTTTTAAATAATTTCCAAATGTGCCCCAGAGAGACTGGGAAGGGACAGGAGAAAGGTGTGGAAAAGCAAACTCGGCTTTGCCAGGCAAGCGAGGGGCCCCATTTTGGCCAAGTCCTCGGACGATGATGTGTGGGAGGCCCCTCTCCTGCAGCGTGTATTCGGTTCAGATTTTTGTTATTTTCATCACTTTTTTCCTGTTGAAAGTCAGCAGAGATGAGACTTCATATTTTCTTTCTGACCAACTTGTAAACTCAAACCTCACTTCAGTATATTTATGAACACGTTTTTGTTTTTTATCGAGGTCAAATTTGTTTACAACATTATATAGATTTCAGGTGTGCATCACTGTATTTTGTCTTCTGTATAGACTGCATCGTGTTCACCACCAAAAGTCTAGTTTCCATCCATCACCATACACGTGTGCCCCTTTACCCTTTTCACCCTCCCCTCCCCTCTCCCCGCCCGGTAACCACCAATCTGTTCTCCCTATTTATGTGTCTGTTTATCTTCCACGTATGAGTGAAGTCATACAGTCTTCCTCCGTCTGACTTATTTCTCTTAGCGTAATACCCTTGACATCCATCCATGTTGTTGCAAATGGCATAATTTCATCCTTTTTTATGGCTGAGGAGTTTCCCATTGCATGTGTATACCACATCTTTATCCATTCATCCATTGGTGGGCACTTGGGTTGCTTCCAAGTCTTGGCTATTGTGAATAATGCTGCAATGAACATGGGGGTAAAGATATCTTTCCAAAGTAGTGTTTTCATATGCGCACATTTTGTTTGTCTTTGTTTTGTTTTATTTTGGTGAGGAAGATTAGCCCTGAGCTAACATCTGTGCCAGTCCTGCCTTATTTTGTACGTGGGTCACTGCCACAATATGGCTGAGGACGAGTGGTGTAGGTCTGCTCCCGAGATCCAAACCCATAAACCCAGGCCGTTGAAACGGATCGCGTGAACTAGACCACCACACCACGGGGTGAGCCCCAGGAACACATTTTTTGATCCCTGCACACGGTTTCTTCAGTCACATGTTTTCTACACACACACACATTTGCAGATAGGTGCTCTTTTTTATGTCCCATCTGCTTCTAGAAACAAATTTGAAGTCTCTTGTGCCTCCGTCTGTCCGAGAATTTTGGAGGGACGGACACGGAGGTTGCAGTTGCCCTGGGTCCCCCCGGATACCACGCTCTAGTCCCAATTCAGAGATGTCACATTCCTCTAAATCATAAGGCTGCTGACAACTCCTTTTTCATAATGGAATTTGCTTTTATCAAATATTGTCTTAAAAAATTGGTGGCTTCTACTCTGGAAAACAGTTTGGCAGTTTCTTATAAAACTAAACATGCAAGTTCCATAGGACCCAGCAACTGCATTCCTGGGCATTTATCCCAGAGAAGGAAAAACTTAAGTTCACACAAAAACCTTTTTATTAATATTCATAGCAGCTTTATTTGTGATAGCCAAAGACAGGAAACAACCCAGATGTCATGCAGTGGGTGAACGGTGAAACAGCCTGTGGCACATCCGTACCATGGAATACTACTCAGCAATGGAAAGGAATGAACTATCAATACACACAACAATGTGGATGAATCTCCAGAGAATTATATTGAGTGAGAAAAGCCCATCCCCGGAGATTACATGCTGTGTGATTCCATTTACGGACCATTCTTGAAATGACAAAATTATAGAGATAGAGAACAGATTAGTGGCTGCCAGGGGTTAGGGATGGAGAGGATGAGTGGGAAGGAAGTGGGTGTGGTTATAAAGGGGCAACCGGAAGAACCCTGGTGATGGAGATGTTCAGAATCTTGACTGTGGTGGGTATGGGGACTTACAAGGGATCAGATTGCATAGAACCAAATGCATACACATGCAAATGGAAATGACCACAAGTAAAACTGGAGAATCTGAACAAGATGGATAGATTGTGTCAACATCAGGACACCTTGATTGTGATATTTACTACAGTTTTTCAAGATGTTATGAGTGGGGGAGACTAGCTAAGGGGTGTGTGGCATCTCTCTATATTATTTCTTTAAACTACATGTGAGTCTACCGTTACCTCCAAATTTAAGTAAAAAAGTAAAATAAACGGTGGCTTCAATATAAAAAGAATCCTAGACTTCTTAGGGAAATGGCATATCCTAGATCTGAGAAAGTACAAGGTGGGCCCAGAACACGCTGCTGTGCCAGAAAGCATGAAAGCATGAAACCATCAGGGACGAAGGGTGACATGTCAGATAGAACAGGAGGCAGCTCGAAGGGGCTCCTGCTGGCCACACCTGGAACAATGTAAGCATGAAAAAGAATAATGTTGGTAATAGATCCTATGACACATTTAATTTTTTAAAAGTCTGTGGCTCTATGGTAACACTTCAAAAAAGGAGCTGGTGGAGGGTAAGGCCGTTCTTTATAGAAAATGCCAACTAATAAACAGAGAAGGAGTGAGAGAATTGGAAATCTCCGTCTTGTACCCAAGAATGTAATAATTGATTCAGTGGGGATTGTCAACGCACGGTACAACGCGTTGGGCAAAGGTCTTCAAGGAACAAGAGATTGGCCATCTTAAGGCATCAGCCCCCAGGAGCCTGGTTAGTTATACAGAGGAGAAGGTTCTGGACAGAGGACAAGTCTGGGGGCCACTCTTTAATGACATGCTCAGCCTCAGGAGTGGGACCATCCCCAGTCTGTACCTCCTGACATGATGACGTGGGGGAAGGACATGGGACCTGTGTGGTATTCTCACTGAAAATATGTGACCCAAATTGAATCAGACAAAATAAGATTGGGGGACATTCTACAAGAGAAATAGCCTGGACTCCTGAAAAATATCAGTCTAATGAAAGACCAAAAAAGGGGTGGGTTTGGAGGGGACTCTTAGGTTAAAGAGATGAAAGATACAGGATGACCGAAGGGAACATGTCCTCACTGACTGACTCCTGGTTTGGAAGAAAAATTCAGCTGCACGTGATATTCTGAGATCACTTGGGGGAAACCAAGTCTGGACCACTGTCGTCGATAATATTAATCTCAGGTTTCTTGAGTAGAATAGTATGGGCCATCAAGACGCAAGCACTCAACTTCAGAGAATCACTCGGTGGTGTCTGTGTCAGGGAACAAGAGAGCACTCAGACCCTGGACTTTTTTCAATCGTGGTGCAATATCCATAACGTAAAGTTTACTTTGTGATCCATTTTAAGTGTTCAATTCAGTGACATTAAGTGTGCTGTCACTACCATCATCACCAGAACTTTTTTATCGTCCCAAACTGAAACTCTGCCCATTAAACACTAACTCCCCCTTCACTCCCCCTTAGTCCCTGGCATCCACTGTTCTACTTTCTGTCCCTATGAATTTGACTACTCCAGGTACCTTGTGTAAGAGGAATCATCTAATATTTGTGTTTCTGTGACTGGCTTATTTCACTTGGCATAATGTCCTCAAGGTTCATCAATGTTGTAGCAGGTGTCAGATTTTCATTCCGTTTTAAGGCTGAATAGTATTTCATCGTATGGATGGACCACCTTGTGTTTATCCATTCCTCTGTTCGTGGACACTTGGGTTGCTTCCACGTTTGGCTCTTGTGAATAATGCTGCTATGAACGTGGCTGTCCACATCTCTCTTCAATATCCTGCTTTCAGTTCTTCTGGCTGTGTACCCAGAAGTGGGATTGCTGGATCATACAGTAATTCTGTGCGTAATTTTTTGAGGAACCACCATACTGTTTTCCCAAATTCTAGATTTTTGACGCATTTAAATAGCAAGTGATGGCTGTCTCGATAAAATCCTTTTTTCAAAAAGCCTGTTTGAGGGGCTGGCCTGGTGGCGCAGCAGGTAAGTTCACCTGTTCTACTTCATTGGCCCGGGGTTCACTGGTTCGGATCCCGGGTGTGGACATGGCACCACTTGGCAAGCCATGCTATGGTATAAAGTATATATAAAGTATATACATATAAAGTAGAGGAAGATGGGCATGGATGTTAGCTCAGGGCCATTCTTCCTCAGCAAAAAGAGGAGGATTGGTGGCAGATGTTAGCTCAGGGCTGATCTTCCTCAAAAAAAAAAAAGGAAAAAAAGAAATTCCTGTTTGAAAGACCCTCACATCCTAATGCATGAGGATGGGGAGGAAGGACCTGCTCTGGTCTCCTGCTGGAGCAGCAGGCAGTGCCACCCTGGGCAAGGCCCTCTGCAGGGAGGGGCTGAGTGGATGGGGCTTCCCAGTGGGAGATAGACAGAGGGTGGCTAATTCATAGCTTTGTCGAGTTAAGGACATTAAATAAATCATTTACTGTCACCAGCACTTCATAAAAGGACATTTTAGCATCCAGAAGACAGGAAGGACATAACATCAGAAAAAGAACCGCCCTGCAAATTCCTAAATTTAGCTTTATGAAAACCTCACTGCGTGGTTTCCATTTTGCCATTTATCAGCAGACTGGCCATAGCTTTGCCGCCAAGTGATACTTGAAAGCAACTGGCCTACCCAGGACCAGCTGGAGAACTTGTGGGGCCCAGTGAAGAATCAGAATGTGGGGCCCTTGTTCAGTAATTATTGGGAATTTGAAGACGGCCACAGTAGCACTTTAAACCAAGCGTGAGCCTCTTCTGAGCGTGGGGACCTGCACAGCTGCAGAGGTTGCATCCTCATGAAGAAGTCCTCACTGAGGTCTTCTCTGTGCCGGTGCTCTAGGATTCCCTCTCCAGGAAAAAGCCAAACAGAACTTTAATGTTGTGTTAGCAAAGACCGTGACATTGGGCAAACTAAACCCTGTGTCAGTTGTGGAAAATAACACATCACCAGTTTCTGCCTCCTGACCCCATTAGTTAGATAGAGGTTTGGTGATTTTAATGAAAGAAGTTAACTTTAGCTTGTTAAAGAACGATGCTTTCCTTGCTCTAGAAAAGTCATGTGTATACTCATGATGAATTATTCTCAAGATCAGTTCCTCTACTCCATGACCAAACTTTAAAACAATAGTAGCTGGTGGAGAGGCACACTTGAGTCTACTATTTCTAACGTTTGAGATTAGTTGAGAAAGAACAAACAGCTATTATTCGTTTGTTGGGTTTTCTCTGAAAGGGGTATCTAGTCTTTAATAAATTTCCAGTTGTCTTTACATTAGAGTGGAATTCATCTTGGCTGGTGCAAATAGTCGCCAGCAGGCCATCCCCATTGTAAAGAAGGTGAGTGCCAGTCAAGGTGACCACCAATCCAGTTAGAGTGTCTTTTAGCATGTTTCTACGTTTTCATATTTTGAAAAAAGTTCACAAGCAAGTTCATCTTAAATGCCTTTTCCATTTGCATACCCTCTGGAATGCTCTTCCCCTTTTAAAATCTGTTTCATTGTTGTTGTTATTGTTTTGTTTGTTTAGCTGTTGAGGAACCATGGGGCTATTCCATTCCCCTCTTCCCCACGCCAAAATTAAAGGGAAAACTGCGTTAAGAAGACTCTTCATATTGTTCAAAGTCAATAGTCTTCTGTCTTTAAAAAGACAATATTTCCAAGGACTGTAGTTCTTAAAGCCACTTGGCAGTTTTTACTAGAGATCTACTCAGAGCTCTCCATCACTTTCCAAATGTGTCGCCATCCTATAACCCGCAGCCGTCTCTCTCTCTCCATGTTTAATGACCACTTAGCCAACAGGTCTTTGAGGAGCCACCAGGTCATGCTTGGCCCTCTGTGATCACTCCATCTTCTCCCTCGATTTTTCGTTGAGGAAGAGCTGTGGAGTTTCCACTCCCTGGTGTTTAAAGGGCACTGGTGCACGTCCGGCAAAGGCTTATATCTATTTTACAGTATTCTGAGCGGAGGAAAAGGGCCATTTCTCTTCCCTTATCTGTTTATGATGCGATATGTTGCAAAGCTGTTCCCATCAGCCACTGTTATGGTGAACTTAATTCGCTGTGATGGGGGTCCTACCACCAGGGCTGCCTCGAGCGCTGCCGAGGAGCATCCCGTTTCATGCCACATTACGCAGAATCCAAGACCGCCTCACTCGACTGGCTCAGGCTCCCTCTCACTTGGCACAGATTTATCGGGATTTATGCTTGAAAATAGTTGCTGGCATTTTTTTCTCACGTGCAAGAGCAGAAACATCCAGTGTGTGCACGTGGCCACTGTAGCTTGGCTACGATTGCTATGTGAAAACACACACTCAGTTTGCAAATTAATTCACAAACTTAATTTGTCAAACTAGCTTTGTGCAGAATAATAAAGGCGTCAGCGCAGAAATTCCAAAGATAAAACATGAGTGCGAGTGGAAAATGACAAGAAGGGAGCACAGAGACGCTAAGAAAGTTCATGAGTCGAGGTGGGGTAACTAAAGTGATCTTTCCTGTTAACTTCCCGTGTTTCATTGTGTTGTTTACAATAGATTAGAAAATAAGAGGAAATATTGAAAATAAAAACATCTCGGCTGCTTCAGGAACAATCTGGATGTTTTGCCTTTCTCTAATCATATAACATGTTTTCAGAAATGATTTTCTTAAGGGCTAGATTTTGCTCTCAGCACCCCCCCGTCTGCCTCCTCTCAACCTTCCACCCTCACCTGCCCCCTGCCCCCGGCCTCCTGGCCCCCCCATTAACTGTCCCCAGCTCTGTCCATTGCTCCTGGAAGACACAGCCCCCCAGGCCCTGCCTCCCCCTTGACCCAAACCCACCCTTTCTCATCTGGCAGCCTCCTAAATGGGCAGGTAAAGGTTTGAGACGGGTGGGCCCTGGGGCTAAGCTGTGATTCCAGGGACTGGAGAATAAACA
Organism: Equus asinus; assembly: GCF_041296235.1. Classification (NCBI taxonomy): domain Eukaryota; kingdom Metazoa; phylum Chordata; class Mammalia; order Perissodactyla; family Equidae; genus Equus; species Equus asinus. Next base: position 5,602,136 of record NC_091808.1, on the reverse strand, counting down.
AACATCGGCAGGTCCTTGCACTCTGGGGTTAATTTCCCATGAATGGAGCCTGAGAAGGCAGTTCAGGTCACTCAGCAGGCCGAAGGGTGAGCCTCTTGTGGGGGCCACGTGCTGGGGAAGTGAGTCCACCTTCCTTTGTCCCCATGCTGGTGGCAGGAGGATGGCGTCTGCGGGTCAGGCAGGAATAGATCAGGAGGACCCATCAAGGTCTGGCCTGGAGACTCGGACCAGGAGAGGCCGCGTGGCTGCCTCTTCCTGTGGCGGTGAGAGCATGCGGGGTCCCGAACAGTTGGTTAAAAACTGTGAGTAGGGGGCTGCCCTGGAGTGTGATGCATTTTATAGATTTATTTTGTCCAAATGGAAAGTTCAGCCTAGGCACGCCTTTGAGTAGACCCAGTGAGAGGAAGGCCCGAGTGGACCTCGGGCCCACCAGTGTGGGGCTCTCCAGTGCTCATGGGGCAGTGAGTGCCTTCTGTTCCATCATTGACAACTACCTCCCAAGTGGAAGTCCCTCTGGGGCCTGGAGCTTCAGAGTTGGCAGGCCCTTAAATCACCCAGCCTCTCCAGAGGGGACACCAAGGCCCAGGAGAGGGTGGGCACTTTGCCTGGGGCCCCAGGGCCAGCATGGCCTCCCAGAGAGGCCTGGGTCCATTCTCGCTGTGAGCCTGCAGCTTTGTGAACGCCTGGCACGCTGGAGGCACCTGACAGCTTGTCGGGTTGGAGCTGGTTTTGCTTATTCATTGGCCTGAAGTTTCTTCACTCCCAGGCCGGCGCAAGCCAGGGACCCGCCTGACACCTCCTTTATCCCAGGTTGGAGGTTTCAGAGTAAAATCTCCATAGGTTGCCTCGAAACTTTAGATGGTGATATATTTACGTTGTTGCTTGGATCCTGGGGTATGTTTCTGTGCACCCTGGTCAGGTTCTGAACCAACAGGTGTTGGCAGGTGCCCAGTGCTGGTGACAACCTGGACCTCAGACTCAGGTATAAGAAGACCACGCTCTGCTCATGGGGATGGGCGTCTCGTCCGGTGCCCTCTGGGATGACACAGGGCTGAGCCCGTGTGCCAGGGCGTGCACCTGAGCAGCGCATCTCGCCCTCCTGTGCCAGACTTAACTACGACTCATAGAAGTAATAAGCCCAATACGGTTGGCTTTATTTAATTAATAATGATCCTGCTCTGTTCTTCCGAGCTCATAAAACACCCTCCGGGGTTGGCAAAAACACTCATAATATTGATCAGAAGTCAAGCGGGATATTTATTTGGTCTTTGCCCCATGAGCATAAATCCTTGTCCGTTGCCTCCTGCTCTCTGCATGCGGGATTTACAGTGGCCGGTTTCTTAAAAGCTTTCAGTAATTAAGGAATAAATACCCATCGGTCTTTGTTGGCCCCCCGCAACCTGCCCCCTAGCAACGCAGCCGGGGGCAAAGGTATGCGGGCCAGGGGCAGCCAACTGCTCCAGGCGCGGCTCGCGGTGGGCCCGGGTCTCCCCCTGCAGAGGGAGGAAGCCCCCCTGTTTTCCTAACATATTGTTCCAGCCCCCTCTTCCATGCCTCCCCTCCCACTTCCTGTTTTGCTTTGGAAAGCAACACTTTGGACATTCCTTGCTGCTAGCTAGCCCTTTCTTCCCCCTTCCTCTGTCCTTCCTCCGCTCTTGGTCTGCGTGTAAAACCATACGGGTCTCCTCCGGTTTCTCCTCCTCACCCCCAAGGATGTTCCTCTGCCCCGATATACTTTGCTACAGAATCTGCCCTAAAATCAGTGTTGAAAAACCCTCTCCCACCCCGTGAAGGGAACAAAAAAGATGTTTTGGAAGGGAATAATGTGACAAGTGACAGGCACCAGAAAAAGTTCTTGGCCTTTTCACATCTGGGGGGAGGGGTTCCCGTAAAAATGAACACATTAGACTTGACACGGAGGGGGCTTTCGAGAAAGGCTGTTATTGCTCAGTGTTGTATAAAAGCGTCCAGTTCAAGCCTCCTTTTTGGAGATTGGAAGGAAGGCTGAGGCCAAAATCAACACAGGACTGTTCCTCCTGCCACCCTAAAATGTCATCGGTCCTGCCTCCATGATGGCCGCTGAGGAGACCCGGTGGGGCATCCGGTCACCGCTCGGTGTCTGTGCTCCTAATGACTCCTCTCCTGGAGCACGAGAAGACAGTGGTGGCTTCGAAAGCCAATCAGAAGCTCTGTGGATATTTGTTAAAAACTGTCTTTTCTGGGAATCCAACCCATTAACCTCACGACCCCTTGGCAGCCTGTTGAACCTTCTCTGCCAGACCCAAAATGCGGCTGTGATGGCGGTTACGTGTGACTGCACCCCCGTAGCCCTCAACGGCACAGGGCACGGAGAAAGGGCACAGCATCATCTCTCCCAGAAAGCCACCCGGGTCCCCAAGGGTCTTTGAGACTTGCCTGCACTTTGCACCTCACTGACCACAAGGATCGGCAGTGCTCACGGACAGCCATTGCCACCAGCAGTGACCAAGGTTCTCTCTGGGACCCGGCTCCCTGGGGAGCCTCAGCACCCAGGGCACCGCATGTCCCGGCATTTCTGTCTTGAGGACAGCTGTCTAAACTGTTTTCCTTTCCACTCGGTTTTTCTGCCCCATTTGTGATTTCCTTTCTCTTTGTTCTGCACTTATGTTTATTCTCAAAAAATTTGGGTAAGGAAAAACATGGGAGGGAAAGAAGGATGGGTTTTCTACCTTGGTGCTGTCCTCTGCAGCGATGGAAATGTTCTAGATCCGTGTGATGGAGATGTTCTGGGCCATCCACACTGACCAAGACCGCAGCCGCCTGCCCCGTGTGTGAGATGTGTCCAGAGGATCTGAATTTTTGTTCATTTAATTAATTTGAGCGTATACACCAGTGTGTGGCTCGTGCTGCCCCACAGGATGGCCCAGCTCTGGATTCTCTCTCTGAAGTGACTCACACCTAACCCTTCGCCAGAGAGAGGAATCAGGGCTCAAGATGGCCAAGGAGAGAGCGTGGGCAGCGTGCTGCTGCAGGCACGGCTGGAATCTCACGGCCCAGGTGATGGCTACGTGGGTGGAATCAAGTTTCCTTATTCAGTGGGGGGTGGGGGACAGCAGAGCCTGGAGGAAAAGCTCAGGCAGTGACCCCCGGGGTCTGCTGCTCAGCCGTCAGAGGTGGGAGACCTGGGGCGACTTCTTCACCTCCCTGTGGCTCACCTTCCTCCTTGTAAAATGGGGGTGTTAGCAGGACCTACCTCACCAGGTGTCGTCAGAATCAAACCAGAGAATTTACAAAAGGCTCAGCCCAACGGCTGAGACAACATAAGTACTTAGTAAACATTAGCTATCATGCCATTGATGATTCTCCTAGTCTGTGCACCACAGTCCTGCTTTTTTTTTTTTTTTTTTTTTTGGTGAGGAAGATTGTCCCTGAACTAATATCTGTTGCCAATCTTCTCTTTTTGCTTGAGGAAGATTGTCCCTGAGCTAACATGTGTGCCCATCTTCCTCTCTTTTGTATGTGGGATGCCACCATAGCATGGCTTGATGAGCAGTGTGTAGGTCCACAAACCCTGGACCACTAAAGCAGAGCACATGAAGCTAACCACCACGCCATTGGGCCAGCCCAGAGTCCAGCTTCTTTTTTTCTTTCTTTCTTTTTTTTTTTTTTTTTTTTTTTTTGCTGAGGAAGATTGGCCCTGAATTAACATCTGTGCCAGTCTTGCTCTACTTTTTGCATATGGGATGCCACCACAGCATGGCTTGATGTGTACTGTGTAGGTCCACACCCAGGATCCAAAACCCACGAACCCCAGGCTGCCAAAGCAGAGCACACAAACTTAATCACTACACCACCAGGCTAGCCCCTTAATAGTGACTCTTTACTTGTGTATGAACACATGTCCGTGGATTGATTACACAAAGCCCATCATTTGGCTCATGCAGAATTGTAAATGAAAGCGGAGAAATGACGAGAAAGGCTTAAAGTTTGTTATGAAGCAGCAGACTTTGTTGAGGGCAGCATCCTAATCAGTTCACGTGAGGAAGGCCTCCTGCTTCAAGCCTCCCCGCACTCGGACAAGAAGGGGCCGACTTCCATACTGGGCAGCGTGAGGTGCTGGGGACGGCCAACCCTTCCCAGGACCCCCCTGCAGTTACCTTGGACAGACAAACCCTCACAGTTAGGTGCTGTCTTTGTCATTGTAATCAGCAACGTTGTCACCTGGCTGGCGTGGCCCTGGTGGCATTCTTGGCTTCCGGACGCCTCCATCCCGGATCTTCTCTGGCTCCTCAGCGACCTTCACGTGTCCCCTAGAGCCAAGCACTGCAGGGTCTTCCAGCACCCGGCACAGTGGCCCTCCGCCCAGGACTGGAGCCCGTGACCCTAGACAGAGCCCAGGGCAGCCCCCACACGTGGGTGGGCCCCATCCCCGGGTCCTGCCAGCGAGGCTGGAACAAACCTCTCCTTCCCCGCGGCCCTGACCTTCCCATTTTCTTTGGCAGACATAAATGTGCGTTTGCGTCCTCGGTCCCGCCCCGTCTCCATCTTCTGTTCTCGACTCTGACCTTGATCCTGTCCGGGGCTGAGTTAGCCGTCCTCGCCGTCTGCATCCCATGGTTTGTACCCACAGGCCCTGGGAGTCCTCGGTGCTGCACTGAGTGGGACAGGACTGGAGTCCACGCTCGCTCACCTCAGGCACACACGGCCGGGAAGCTCTCCTGCTCTTTTCAGTTGTCCTCGCGCAGGAGGAGGGAGCTCAGCTGCCATCCTTCTCCAGACAGCAGAGCTGCGGCCCCGCCAAGCTTCCGCCGCGGCCCATCTTGAAGACCGGGGCCAATCTGGGACCCTCGCTCCGATGCCCCAGCTGGTTCTTCTTCCATCCTTAGCCCCGTCCCGCCTGGACGGTGCAGGATTCCCCCGGTCTTATAGTCCAGCCGCCCTGTTTCAAAAAAGGAAAAATTGTGTCTGTCTATTCCAAACCCTCTTCTGAAACTTGGAACCAAATTGACCCTTCTTTTTTTTTCATGAAGCCTTTCCTTTTTGTCACAATTTCCAAAAATATGGCCACAAGTCTGTCATCACGCGTGTATTTTGCTCAGCATTTGATATGTGGCTCGTTTGTAAAGACGTGTAATGTGCTCCGGGTCCCTTTAAGAGCCGAGGTTACCAGGAATTGTCAGTAAAGCCCTCAGCATCGTCCCAGGAAGTGCTCCTGTGGCTTAGAGATGGTGCTTCATCTGCAGGTCCAGGTGTGTTTACTGGTGCTGGCAGCGGGTTCCATTTGGCAGGCACTAAATCTGTGGGTTGCTGGTGGGATGTCCCAGGCATCATCTTTGGGGGGTGGGGGAGCACTTGGAGCCTTGGCCCTGTCAACACCCCTCAAGGTCAAGTGTGGCAAGACCTCGTCTGTCAGGCTGCAGGACCAGAGCACATCTGAGCCGGGCAGACCCCCTAAGACTCAGTGGACGCACGGCTCCCTCGACCTGGGCCCCGCCTGCCCTCTGACCCCCAAATCCTGTGCTGGCCTGTGGCTCACACATCAGGTGGCATCCTGGGCAGGGCCCAGGGAGGCATGGAGGGCAAGAAGAAGAGAAAATATTTGCTGCTTCTGCACCTTCGATTGTATCTTTTTCCTTTGGGGACCGGGTCAGTGTCTGTCTTCCCCTGAGTTGCCCACTCTCATTTTCCCCGCTCCCGTGCGGTTGATTTATTTAAAGGTGTGTCAGCACGGGGCTCAGTGAGGAGCCGGGCCTCCTGCTTTCTGCTGACGGCCGGCCGCGCCAATAATTCATTTTTTAGCTCATTAGCTAACGGAGGCTGTGAGCCGCGGGCCTCCAGGGAGCTGGAATGAGGCGAGGTGAGCTACTGCGGGCCACACTGCTCTTGAACTGGCCTTCTGTGGGGAAAATGAAAGGCTTGGCTGAGACCAGCCAGGGGTCCCAGAAGTAAGATTGGGACATCAGAGTAACGATTAGAGTGTTTGTGCTTTGGCCTCGTGATTTCTTGGGGCAAACGGTTTTAGACAGAAGCTTCTCGCAGAAAGGGAATCATTGTCCGAGTGTCCATCTTTCACGTGTTAACGGTTGGCACAGAAGCCAAATGAGAACGAGGGAGAATGTCATTGTCCAGTGTCTTAGTCGGCTCGATCTGCCGTAATAAAATGCCATGGACTGGGTGGCTTAAAGGACGCCTATTTTCTCACAGTTCTGGAGGCTGAGAGTCCGAGGTCAAGGTGACAGCAGGGTTGGTTTCTCTTGAGCGTCTTCCTGGCTTGCACGTGGTGCCCACTCCCTGGATAGTCTCACGGCCTTTTCTCTGTGTGCACATGGTGACCGACAGTGAGCTCTGGTGTCCCTCTCTTCTTATAAGGACCCTGTCCCTTCAGATTAGGGCCCCACCCTTATGGCCTCATTGAACCTTAATTACCTCCTACAGGCTCTGCCTCCAAATACAGTGACGTTGAGGGTTAGGCCTTCAACATGGGAACTTTAGAGGGGGGGTGCAGTTCAGTCCACAACATTTAGGAAGACTTTGAACATGTCAAAGCTGTGGGCAGGGGCCGACCAGTTTTGGCCCTGAAGAGCCTGACAGCCATGACGTTGTTTAAACCAGCTGAGCCCCCCTCATCCCAGCGTCTTGGGCCCCTCTGTACCTTGGGAGAGGGGGTTCACAAGACGCCGATAGGTTTGTCAAGACCCCCGGCTCAGGGTCCCCACCTCACCCTGCCGAGCGCATTGACCATGTGAAGTTCTTATCTACAGACAGGCGGGAGTCAGAAACCTAAAGCACCCAGCAGGCATTCAGCCCCCACCCTCGTGCCACCAGCGCCTCTTGTCACACACACCCACCCCCACGGCTGAGCTCTTACATGCCTGATAGCAATCTGAAGCCTTAGATACGTTATTCTCTTCAATCATAACAACACCAGGAGCTGCCATTTGTGGAGTGACCGCGGGGGCCGGCACATCCTCCAGACACGTGACCCCAAATCCCAAAACCACCTTGCCTGCTGTAGACGTCACTGTGCCCATTTTACAGATGAGGAGAGAAGAGTCCAAGGGGTTAACTGCAGTCGCAAAAGTCTGCTCCACTAAGAAGAACGAAGCGGGCACACAAACCCCAGTCTCTCTAATGCCCAGAACTGCGGCCTTTGGTCCAACATCAGTTCTCTCGTCCCTCCCTTTGGCCACTGCAGAAAGCACACAGAATTAAGCTTTCCCCTAATTTGTCAGGGGGGCAACCACCATAGGAGATGGTCTCTAAATAATAATAAATGTTTACGCATGAGTGGGAGTTGCTGAATTAGCACCCAGAACACCCAGATGTGCACGTCTGAGTCCTTTGTGCCTACTAGCTGGATTTCAGTGCTAAAAAGAAAGCCTGACCCAGGCTACAAGCCCAGCGGCCTCCCTTAGCTTTCTGGTCTCCTCCTGGTGTCTGAACACACGGAAGCGTTGCAGTCCTGCACGTCCCAGAGGCCGGCATTGAAAGCTTGTGTTTAAATAGCACAAGAAGTTTTGGTGAGGCGCTTTGATCCCTCAGATACTAAAAGCCACACTGGGGCGTCCTTGGTGGAGGGAGGGGCCACGTGGACGTGGAGCTGGGAGGGGCAGAACCCACCGAGAAGGCCACTTTGTTTTGTCTCCTTGCAGTATTCCTCAGGGACGGTTCAGAGCATCGGGCCTGATCCTGTGTTTGAGTTGTTGGAGGTTCCAAAGTCCTTATCAATAATGGTCACCCTGCTCCCACTCCTGTGGTATCACAGGGGGGTGCGCTGTGAAACCAGCAAAGCCTAGGCTTTGCGTGAACCCTCTCCGTGGCCCTGTTCCTAATGTATATGTAATGTTGAGTCTTCTCTTCAGGAAGGCTCCCAAAATAGTATGCATTTCAGCCACAAAACCTGGACCTGCCTTTATCGTGTATTGTAAACAACACTGATTTTTTTTTTTTTTTAAGATTTTATTTTTTTTCATTTTTCTCCCCAAAGCCCCCTGGTACATAGTTGTATATTCTTCGTTGCGGGTCCTTCTAGTTGTGGCATGTGGGACGCTGCCTCAGCGTGGTCTGATGAGCAGTGCTATGTCCGCGCCCAGGATTCGAACCAATGAAACACTGGGCCACCTGCAGCAGAGTGCGCGAACTTAACCACTTGGCCACGGGGGCCAGCCCGTAAACAACACTGATTTTTAAAAGTGAAGAACAGTTTTAACAGAATAATCATTCAGATGCGTGTCGATTTCAGTGCATTCCGATACGCTCGTTCGTGGCGTGACAGAGCCGAGGACAGAAAGTCACCCCCACGTCCCCATGAGAACCCACTGACACCGGGAGACGGTCCGGAAGCTGGGGGCTCGTCCTCATTCTTTGGCCCGGATATTCAAATATTAAAAAGAAAATGGAATAATGGCTGTTAGGACTATCGTTTCTGCATTTGGTTCTTCGGTTTTTCCCTGGATGGTTTGGCAATGAGTGTTAAAATCAGCCAGAGCAGAACATCACAGTTCTGATCTTAACGCCTGCCAAAAGACGAGAGTTAGTGATTGCGATTTGAAAATCAGATGTAGCCTTCAGCATTGTCCCTTTGCATTTAATTCACGTTGTGCTCTTTCTCTTTGGTGTTTTTGTGAAATGCATCAGGATGTGGTTAATACTTTTGAAATAAGGTTTTTAAGTAACCCAAAAAACACGGTGCATTGGGGATCATCCCTCGCCCTCCCCGGGGTTTCCGAGATGCGGTGGCACTTTTCTGCTTGTGTTTCGGCCCAAGTGGGGACAGCGTGCGGGCTGCCTCCGAGCTGCGCCGCATTTGTGGGTGCTGCTGGGGGTTCTCAGCTGTAGCCAAGTGTTTGTCCTGGAAATCTCCGAATGAAAAGGGTCGGGGGTCACCCTGGGGTCACTCACACGGACCAGGAAGTGAAGCAAAACTAATCCAGATTTACTCCTGGAAGAATTTGTTTGCCTAAGTATTTAAAAACAGATTAGGGCTCACCCGACACTGGATCACTGGCCGCAATGTAAACACGGGTAAAAGGTGTCAACGAGGCCTTTTTTCCTGTCCTCGAGAAGAAAAACCATCCCTGGTAATGAGTTTTCTTTCTAGAGTGTCCCGGGGGCCCTGCGGGATTTCTCTGTGCAGTCGTAGCTATGTACCCTGACGATGCTCCCGGAGAAAATGCCGAATTTTAGGGGAAGGCAATTGTGAATCAGTGTGTTCTCTACGTCTTGGTGGGTAATTACAGTCACCTCTTATCTGTGGGGCTCTCCTTTCTTCTTTCGTCGTCGTCCTCATCAGAAAGCATCTGTCCGGCTTAACAGAGCTCTCCTCCCCACTCTGTTCTCCTGAGTCTTCCAATTCAGGAACTACTTGTGAAATCTCACTTCCGCCTTTTGCTTTTTTTTTTTTTTGGCCCTTTTTTTTTCCCAGCAGTGCTGCAGTCTTGAGCATGGCTGAGTTGGTTTCGGTATCTCTTGTGCCCTTTTTTTGAGAAACCAAAACCAAAATCCACCATCAGTAGCCGCAGTGAGACGTAGATTCCTGGGGTCCTTTCCTTTGGGTCAATACAAACACACCTTGCTTGCTTTTTTTTTTTAGCTCCTCTTCCCTTCCTGCCCCCTCCTCTTTTTTCTCAGCCCTCCCTCCAGATGTCACAGGCAGCTTCCTCTCCCCATCAGACCTCGGGGGGGGGGGGGGGGGGGGGGGGGGGGAAGGAGTCTGTGATCATACCCACCCAGCTCAGGAAGCTCATTCTCAACGGGTTGTGCCATTGGGGGAGGGGACACCAGCTGCCATCATCCTCGCTCTCTGCATGCCTGAGGCCACCACCCTCCCCTCCCCACCTCTGTCCTCTCCTCCACACCCCTGCCTCAGCTCTGGCATCAGGGGGCCACCTGCCTGTATCCTAGGCTGGGCCGTAGGACACTTTCCTAGAAAACCCAGCCGTTCCTTGTCATTTAAGGAATTCTTTTTTTAAAAAAAGAAAGATTTTATTTTTCCTTTTCCTCCCCAAAGCCCCCCGGTACATAGTTGTGTATTTTCAGCTGTGGGTCCCTCTAGTTGTGGCATGTGGGACGCCTCCTCAGCATGGCCTCGTGAGCAGTGCCATGTCCGCGCCCAGGATCCGAACCAGCAAAACCCTGGGCTGCCAAAGCAGAGCTCGTGAACCCAACCACTCAGCCACAGGGTCGGCCCCAAGGAATTCTTGACATTCTCCACTTCAGCCTTTCCCAAGTGTCTTGAGAGATGAAAGCAATGCGCAGGGCAACTGAGTTTAGTTTGTATGTCTTTTCTGAACCTCCCCATCGGAGCCTCTGCCCTTTCACATGTGGGTCTATAGCAATGTTTTCTTCAACTGGAAGCATTTAGAGACCCCGGGGAGCTCACACACACCCCCTCTGGGGCAGGTGGGTTAAGAGCTGAGAACAGAGGTCGTGCCCAGGTAGGGGGAGCCCAGCAGCTCTCTTGACCCCACAACTCCAGCGGAATGTCGTTTAATCCTGACTCAGTTGTCACTGCTTACAGTAGAAAAGACCTCTGGGCCTGTGGCGTTGTCCTGCATTGGGCCGCATCCCAGGGAGCAGGGACGTTCCTCCAGGCCACCGCTTCTGCACAAAAGCAAAGGAAATCAGATGAGAGCTCAAGGCTGTGGGCGTCCTTGGTCCTCACACCTTAGGGCATCAGAATTCCCTGCAGGGCTCGTTAAAACACAGGGGTTCAGACTTAGGGAGACTTGGGGGGGCCTGAAAATCTGTGTTCTAACAGGTTCCCAGGCGGTGCTGATGCTGCTGGTAGGGGACCCCACTTTGTGAACCATAGATAAACCTTTCCCAGGGGGCTTCCTTATTCTTAGCAAAGACACTTGTCTCCTGCCCCCTCGGTGCTGTGGGTTCCGGGACAGAGAGCTTGTCCCTTGGTTGTCCTGCCTGATTGTGACCGCACTGTCTGGTGGCTCTTGCAGGGAAGAGAAGGAGCGGTGGATCCGGGCCAAGTACGAGCAGAAGCTCTTCCTGGCCCCGCTGCCGTGCACGGAGCTGTCCCTGGGCCAGCACCTGCTGCGAGCCACCGCTGACGAGGACCTGCGGGCCGTCATCCTGCTGCTGGCGCATGGCTCCCGGGACGAGGTGAACGAGACCTGCGGGGAGGGCGACGGCCGCACGGCGCTGCACCTGGCCTGCCGGAAGGGGAACGTGGTCCTGGCCCAGCTCCTAATCTGGGTAGGTCACCCAGGTGCCCGGCGGAGGATGGAGTCCCTGTGGGCGCTCTGTGCTGCTGCTCGGGCATCTTTCTGGCGGAAGGCTCTCCTTACTAACCTGAAAATGGGAAGCCGTCATGAGTAGGGAGTTCAGGAGCTCAGAGGGGAGGCCCTGCCTTTTGGACTCGCCTGTGTGAAGTCACCTCTAGAAGGTCTGATAAAGGGAGGCATGAAGTCCGTGTGGCATGCTCTCCTTAGGTGGAGCCAGTGGTCCGTTTGCATAGCATCTGCTAGAGTTTCTGCAAAGTTCGTCTTTTCCATTACCCCCTGGGTCAAGCATGGCTGGTGGTGTCTCTCTTGATCCTTTTACAGAAAACTCCCATCATCTTTTTTGGGGGGTATAGGGAGAGTGTGGAGATGAATAGTTTATATAGTTTTCCCGTTACCAAATTTTTGCTTTTTTCATTCATGTAACCCAAAAATCCTAGACCCACAGCTTGGAGCTTTAATCTGCTAGGAGTTTGTCAAAGGGCTTCTTCTGGACCATTCTGAGGAATTTCTGCTGGGAAGATTATGTTTTAAATTTCTATTGAAGCATCTGTCGTGCAGCTCGAATGGGGAGAAGAAAGGAAGAAAGGGATTGTAAAGGGAGGCCCCGCCCGCGTGGGCCAGGAGCTGCTCCTGAGAAGCCCACACACCCCACACGGGGCTGCCTGCACACCTTTGGGGTCTTCTGCCATGGCGGGTCCCCAGCAAAGGGTCCCCCGAGAGGGTTCCTGGGTAGGGAGGGGAGGTGTCTGCTCACCAGGAGCGGGACACTGCCTAGAGGTGGGTCACCCCCTGAGGCTCTTCTGTCTCCACCCCCAGGGCAGGGATGCGTCTGTCGAACACAGCTGAGCATGATGCCAGCATCTGACTTTTGTGATGGGTATCATGGGAGAATTAGATGCATGGGTACCAAAATCATTCAACCGTCCAGCTTCGCTTTAACACTTGTGTCTGAGTCAGCTCAGGCCGCCCTAACACAATCCACACACGGGGCAGCTCGAGCCACAGATGCTTACTTCCCACAGTTCCAGAGGCCAGATGTCCAAGATGAAGGTGAGGGCAAGGTCGGCTTCTCCTGAGGCCTCCCTGCTTGGCTTGTAAGACGGCCGTCTTCTCACTGTGACCTCATGTGGCCTCTCCTCGGTGCCCAGGCATTCCCCTTCTTAAAAGGACACAGTCCTGTTGGATCAGAGCTGTACCTGTATGACCTCATTTAACCTTAATTACCTTTTTAAAGGCCCCGGATCCAAATATGGGCATGTTCCAAAGTCCTGGGGGTTAGGACTTCAATCATGTGAATTTGGGGGGACACAGTTCAGTCCATAAGAAAATTACATGCCATCTTTCCGTCTCAAATCAGCCAAGAGTTCCTCTGATGGTGCGGCTCCCTGCTGACAAGAGAGTGGTGAGACTCCCGTCCATCGTGGTGGAAGTGGAAGTCAATCCACCCTTTTCCCAGAGCAAGAAGCTTAAAAAATGTTTGTGTAATTTAACCTAGGATTTCCCCTTCTAGTCATCACCCTAATAATCAGAGCTCCTGAGAAAGATTCAATGTGAGGCTGTCCATCAGCATCCTGTGGCACTGTTTATACCAGTGGGAATTTTTGTGTTGCGTGTGAGGAAGATTGGCTCAGAGCTAACGTCTGTTGCCAGTCTTCTTCTTTTTGCTTGAGGAAGATTGTCGCTGAGCTAACGTGGGTGCCCGTCTTCCTCTGTTTTGTATGTGGGATGCCATCACAGCACGGCTTGATGAGTGGTGCTAGCTCTGCGCCCAGGATCCGAACCTGCAAACCCCGGGCCACCAAAGTGGAGTGTGTGAATTTAACCACTACAGCAACAGGCTGGCACCCCCAGTAACTATTTTTAAACACTATATGCAACAACTGAGGACAGAGTAACTGAATTATGTTTACATGGAGGAATAGTATATGGCTATTACATGTCATGTTTTTGAATAATTTTTAATGATGTGACAAGCTGATCAGAGTACAATGCTCAGTAAAAGAAAAAAAGTAGGGCCAGCCCAGTGGCGTAATGGTTAAGTTTCTGTGCTCCGCTTTGGCGGCCCAGGGTTCGCCAGTTTGGATGCTGGGCGTGGACCTATACACTGCTCATCAAGCCATGCTGTGGCGGCATCCCACATAGAAGAACTAGAAGGAGTTACAACTAGGATATGCAACTATGTACTGGGGCTTTGGGGAGGAAAAATTTTAAAAAAGAGGAAGATTAGCAACAGATGTTACCTCAGGGCCAATCTTCCTCACTAAAAAAAAAGGGGGTGCAAATTATTTGTATGTTTTATCTCAATGACACATATAGGCGTTTAGATTCAAAGAAAAACCATTAGAAGGAAATACACTGAACTATTAACCAAGGTTATCTCTGAAGAGCGAGATTATAAGTGACTTTTTCTCTTGGTGTGCTTATATCATTACCTGTGTATTTCCTACAATGAAAATGAATTGCCTCTGAGATCAAAAAAGTGAGTATTTTTTGTTTTCACATTTGGAAAGTCAAAATAGAAATAGCAAAACTTGGGTTCTCATTGGTCCTTTTCTCTTGCACAGAGGAGGGGCTTTTAGTTGCAAAAAGCTCATCCTTTCCTTAAAAGAATACACCGCAGGGCCACGTTGTGCCACCTACACGTGACCTTCGGTCTCCCTACCTGGGTCATCTGCAGCCCGTCCCCAGCGGGTACCTATCTGTGCACAGGCTGCGCACAGAGGTTGAAGAAAGAGGCTGTCCCCTCCTTCTGTCGCCCCCCTGGCAGCCGTGCCTTCCACCCCCGTGATGCTAACGTGGGCTCTGTTGCCTCCGCAGTACGGGGTGGATGTCATGGCCCGCGACGCCCACGGGAACACGGCGCTGGCCTACGCGCGGCAGGCCTCCAGCCAGGAGTGCATCGACGTCCTGCTGCAGTACGGCTGCCCGGATGAGCGCTTCGTGCTCATGGCCACCCCCAACCTGTCCAGGAAGAATAATAACCGAAACAACAGCAGTGGCCGGGTGCCCACCATCATCTGAGGGGCCCGCCTGCCCCGCCACGCCCGGGCCGGCCACAGCCTCCAGCGCCCTCCCCCGGATGTTACAACACGTGAGTCCCGTCGCGTCCCCTCGGTCTTCCTGGTGGCCACCTGCCACCCGCCCCACCCCGAGCAAAATCACCAAACCTGGACAGTCCTCAGGGGGCGAAGAGGAGGCGAGGAGGCTGCAGATTCGATTCCTTTCCATAAACCACCCCTCCGATCGACAAACAGGAGCGACCGGCGGGCCCGAGTGGGTTGACGATAGCACACGGCGGCGCGGGACCCTCCTCCCCGTGGCCCGTAGACAGAGCACGGCACAAGGGATGGGACGAGCGGGGGGGCGGGGGGGAGGGTAGGCAAGGCGTGGGGAGAGGGGGTACCTCTCCTTAACTGGCAGTTAAACCCATCAGTACATTTCACCTCTACCAAACGGAACGCTTGGGTTTCATCTCTTCTCCGAGGAGCTTGACGGCATAAATCAGAAGCAAGCAGAGTTTGTCAGGTTTGAAGCCCCTATGATGGTATGTGTCAAATCAGTTGGAGCTAATCTGTCCAGGGAGAATACTGGCTTCATTACACTTGTATAGTTGAGTTCTTCCAGCATTACCGCTGTTTAATAGGACGTGATTAGTCATCACCGAGAAGAAAGCATATTAGCCAAGGCGGTAGCTACGCCGCACGCTCCGATGATTGCCGTGATGTGATTGCAATACTCTTAGAAGCATCCGATTATCCCAGACATGTTCTTTCCAGCCCTTGGAGCCCTCCTTTCTAAATTCACTGTCATAATTTAGTATCTGTTTAATTTTTCAGTCCAAAGAGAAGAAATCAGTCGCTGAGTATTATCGGACTGCGTTCTCCTTGGTGCAAAAACAAATGGGGGAAAAAATAAATAAGAGTCACTCCGAAATTCAAAAGGAAATCACGAATTCAGCTAATAATAACCTGGCGAGTGCTTCTCGTAAACTAAGTCCGTGCACAGAAGGCTATTTTTTTTTCCTGAACACGAGAGAGATTTTATGTCCTTTGGCCAAGGTGGATGTCTTGGGTCCTAGTCACTCCTGGGCCATGTTGCCCAAGTCACACAGGCTTCTGTATTGTGTCTTTAGATAAGATGTGTGAAAATCTATTTGAATAAAAGAAGTTCATAAATATGCATTGATTTTTGTACAGACAAATGGCACCTCTGTTAATTTATAAATTGAACTGGATATGAACTAATAATATGCAACTAGTTGAGAGAAGAGGGTTACAGATCATTGTACATGGGAAAGATTCCCAGCAGTAAACACTTCCATTAATGTGATCTACAGCTTTTAAAAAGGAACATAGCAGAATAAGATCGTGGTACAATTTGCTTATTAAAATCGAAAAAGAAAAAAAAGAAAAGACACTGAAGCAGATGAGAGAGGGGAAAGAAGCAGGTCATTCCTCGATAGCAAAGGGACGGATCTAGATCGGACACTGCTTTTGCCAACCCAGAGGAAGGGGCTATGGCAGGGGAGGGGGTAATTGTCTGAATACCAGACCCCCGTGCTCCCACCGTTCTGTGGCTCATGAGCATCCGGAAGACTTTTCCTAAGTGGCCAGGCCTTCCGCTTCAGTCCATCACCTGATTTGCTGTCATCCTGGTCTCAGGCTGCCTCAGACTTCACCCATCCTCACCGTGGTGGCCAAACATAGTAACCCAAATCATGACACCTGAGGTTAAAAAGAAAAGACTCAGCCTCCAGCCCTCTGGCAGTAGGCGGGGGACAGGCTTGTCTCCCTGAGGGACGACACCAGCCTGACGTAGCTACAGGAACACAGGGCCACATTCGCCTGGCAGCCTCTGGGGAAACCCCGTGCTCTCATATGATAAACCTTCTATTTTGTAAGAGTTTTTCCTCTTCTTCAACTTTTTAAAAAAAGAAAAATTAGGTAGGGAAAAAAAAATAAAGCTTTACGCAGAATTTATATGTGGGTCAGTGTCTCATGGACATTTCTAACCTTAATTCAGCTCAGTGGAACGTGGGAAGGAACAGGTGCAGGAGCCATGAGTCTGTGGTCCGTACGCCCTCCACCCGATTTTTAATTGTGTTTTATCACTGTGTAGTTATTTTAAATGTGAATAGAAAGAAAAGGAAAATGGCACTGCCTATTTTTGAAGAGCGCATTACTGTTCTAATCCAGCTATACCTTCCGCACAGCCTGTAGCATAGACTTGCCATAGTGAACGCAGATATAGTATAAAGGAGATTCTTAAATTATTTCATTGTAGTTAATTCCCACTATAGGAATGCTTTATCATAGTGAAGCCTTCTTTTCAAAAGAAACGGAATTCCCTGTACGGCTTCTCTTGGGATGTATATGTGTACATATTATTGTATGTGTTTATAATATTTTCCCAACTGACTTCTTTTTTCACTAAGCCTTTCACGACCTGAGCACTAGATGGGTTTCTGCCCTCCCCTCCCTCCAGCCCGGGCACGCCATGGATTCCTCCTTAGAAAACTCGACCCCTGCTTCGGCTATTTTTAGTGATGCTGATCGGCTCCAGGAGACCGTCTGCTTTCTTGAGCTGGAGTTTTGGCAACAGAAGAAAGGCAGGGGCTGGGTTTCAAGGGTTTTCTTTTAAAATAAAGGTGAGTGGTGGCTAATCTTTATTTCAGTGTCAAACTAGATGGCAACACTCTCATTCCCCCTTAAAGCCTTATTAACACCAACAGTGGGAGAAGGCAGACCCTGGGCCAGGGTTAGAAATCACCGGTTTGGGGAGGGGTCGAGTTTTCATTGTTTATTCCCATGTAAGTTCTGTGAAGTGACAGCGACATGGGAAGCCACCACTGCAGAATCCACATAAGCTTTTCAACTGAGAATTAAGATTTCCCCTTGATGAGAAACCATCCCCCGGGGAAGGTACGCAAGCAGGCAGTCACACACGGTGTAGCTGCAAGAGTGAGCTGGACGGATCCCAGACTTCACTGGATCCCTTCTGCGGCCACGAAAACCCTGCAGGGAAGGAAGGCTTGATTCTGACCCTGAAGAAGCGAACCTCAGGTCCTGGGGCGGGCAGATGGTTGACCAAGCCCAGAGCCCCAGGCGGAATCCCGGCCCCATCTGTCTAATCCTTCCCAGGAAGTGAGCACCTCGATGGGGAGCAAGTGCCATATTCGTGAGTCTTTGGTCCCACAAATAGGTGCAGCTTCCTGTCTCCCAGGAAGTGCACACTGGGTGTAATTATCCCAGAAAGCAGGTGAGGACAACAAGGTGCTTGCTGACCACTGGGCTATAGGGCGCAGAAGAGAGCAGCTCTTGCTGAATCAACTCTGGACCACAATTCTTAAGTGGGCGCCTTCTCTGCAGAGCCGTAAGCTGGCACTGGCCCTTCCAGCACACTGCAGGACCTCGCAGTTCTGCCCCCTTTTCTGAGGTTTTGTCCAGCCAGACACGGTCTGCTTGGACCCAGCCTCTGCATCCCTCATGGACACGGGTCTTCCCAGTTTTGTGACATCTGCACACGTGCGGGGTCATTCCTACATCTGCAAAGAAGCTGTCACTAACTTCACTAGGAAAAAACACCGTCCAGGGAGAAAGACATCCCCGGGGCCCAGCAGACCTGGCTTCAGCTGGCTTTGCCATCACACCTGTGCAGCCTTGGGATGGCATCCAGCTTCTAGGACTCTTTTTCTCCATCTGTGAAACTGCGGTGGCCTTGCAGACTGTGGTGACCAATGAGAGAAATGCCAGCCCAACACCCAGCCAGGGGCTAGATATTCAGGCGATGGGAGCATTTATTAAGAACAGAAATGCTGATAGGACTGAAGCTAGAGCATACTAGCCTGGAAACCTGCCCCCATGCTGGCACCGTGTCCTCAGCCAGCACTCTGGGAGTCGGTGATGGCACATTTGCCAGCCGCCCTCCCATTTGAGCCTCTGGTGCTGAGCCATCCTCTCTCTGCTGAGCCCGTCGGTGCTCTGTGGGTCCCCGCCTGTGGAGCACCTTTCTCCTCTGAGGAAAGAGCCCAGACTGCCCACTCACCATCTCATCAGCCTGCTTACCAAAATTTATCCTCCATTTCTTTTCATCTGAGTTTGATTTTCCAGAGGCAAAGAGAGGGTTGTCTTACTGTCATGGCATTTCACTAATCTTGCTTTTGGCCCAAGATGACCCTTCTCTCTCTTACACCCTGTTGCTGTGTTGCTGGCTGGGACAGACCTCCCATCCTTCGGATGCCACTTCTGGTCACCAAGAGGCTGCTGTGACACCCTCATGTATTGGTCCTCGTTTCAGTGTCCTTTTCCTAGTTCCTCTTAAATTCAGGGCCTGCTGGAGAGCACCCTGGCAGGCAGAGTGTGGCTTTAGGCTTATGGCCTCTCTGTCTCCTTCACTGAGCTTGCACGAGTGGATGGGGAGCACCCACCTGGCTGCAGCTCTCGTCCCTTTCAAGGGCGACATTCAGCTTGTTCTATGCCTCCACTTTGTGATCACATCCTCCCCCTCAAGAGTGGCCGTTGGGTCCTGCCCGACCCCCAGCCCGAGCTGTGCTCCCAGGTCACCTGAGTCCCCGTGACTCCAATTCTGCCAACTCTTCCTCCTTGCATTTCGAATGTTCTGGAAACAAGACGGGGACATCCATATTCCCCCTAGGTATGTTCAGAAGCCATGAAACAATGTAGACCCTCTAAGAGTAAGGATGGTCAGGTCTCAAAAACTCCCCAAAAGGCAAGGATATTTGGAGAGCAAACCCATTCCCTCTAGATGGGCCACTTCGCCCCGCCCCCCACATCTGCTCTGTTTCCATCCCTCATCCCCCCACAAGGTCAGCACGCCCTTTCTAGAACTCCCCTGGATTGTATTTATGTCCTTCAAGCAAAAAGACTGAAAAGTGGTCAGGAAGGAACTCAGTAGGAACATGCTGACGAGATAGAGCTCTCTTCCCCAGGAAGTAGGATTTCTCTCGAACCGCCTCCTCAAACGTGGGTTTCACACACTGTGAAGTCCAGTCTCCAAGGGGTTTCCACGCTCATCCTTCACCAGAAAGCTCAGTAAGGGCCTTTGGCATCAAGACTTGCAACTTTCTCTTCCAGCCATGATCGACACCTTTCTTTCTTGGACTCCCAAGTGGTTATCTTCAGGAAGCCCTGTGCTCAGTGAGTGTAGTGCAGGGCCGGGCTGGGCTGGGATCTCCAGGTGTGCTGCTCACAGTGGGCAGGGGGCCTGGCCACCCACCTGGGCTGCTGAGGGGTGGTGTCTGTCCCCGCTCTGCTCTACACCACCCATGGGTCCTTTGTCATTCAAGCATCTGAATCCAGTTGCCTCTCAGTAAAAACATCCTATCCTTCTAGTTATGCAGCAGAGAGAAGGGGCGGGGTGCCCGGGTGGGGTCGGTGGAAGCTGTGCTCAGACTTCTGTCTCCATCACTGCCGAGAAGTAGCCGCTGGGAACCCCCGTGATGAGAGAGAGCACTGCCAGGCAGGCCAGCCCCCCACGTTGGACCCTCACCTCTCAGCTCCCGAGGAAAAAGCAACATGTGACAACTTAGGCATGAGTATTTCCAAAACACGATGTTCTTCCCCTTAGAGAAGACAAGCTGTCCTTAAATAGATTTATTTTTAATGTTAATAGAGTCCCTGTTGAACGTTGGATGTCTGCTGCTTTGTAAACCTGGGTGGACACTTGCTTCCATTTGGGTTCTTCAGTTTGGGTCAGAGTTGAAATTGGAGCACATTTCATTGGTAGAAGATTCTGGAAAATCGAAAAGTCTGTTTTTAATCTGTGATTTTTAAAAAGCACAGGTTTTAGCAGGGTTTCGGTTTCGCCAGCGTAGTAGGCACCCTCCCCGAAGCAGGGGTAGGTGAGGAGCCCGCAAATCTGAGAAGCTCTCCGTGCCGCGTTTCATTTATGAAGTGCTGATTTTTGCTATCAAATGACAGCCTTGGGTTTTGGGCACTGCGCCTGATCGATAAAAATGTCCTTGTCTGAGGCCTTCATCCCATCCAAAGGGCCTTTGGGGCCCGGAGGTGGGTAGGTTGGGTCCAGCGTGCTCAGCAGGGACTGGCCGGGGCCCTGGAGGTTGCAAGTCTTCAGACGAGAGTGGCCCCAGTGAAATGGACAGATGAGCCCTGGCTTCTAGCCACGTGACACCCAGCACCCAGCAGCCGCTCGACATGTACGAGAGGTCCGCTCGGGGCTTGTTTTTTATTTTGGCCAGGCATGTGGCATCTGTAGAGAGGGACACCGCCCCCCCCCCCCCCCGAGGGTCATGATCAAGCCAGATGATAGAGACTCGCCTGTCAAAGTCCATTTAGGACTGACCTCGAATTCTCTGTCAGTGGGAAATCCATGACCTTTGTCCCGAGATGCAGGTGAAAGAAAGGAACCAAGCAAGATTCCAGGGTGTTGGGGAATCTTCGGGATGGAACAAACCCCCTTAACAGAACCGCTGTCCAGGACAGTCGCCCCTAAATCAGATTATGCACTGATCTCCGAGGTGCCAGGCAGTGTCCACCACGGCCCAGGAAACTAATGTCTGAGCTGGTTTGAAAACTCTTGTAGAAGCTCACTCAGTGATTACTTGTGTCCGGACGTCCCTGGTCTTTCCACCCGTGGTATCATACCTGTACGTAGAAATCCTCAGTGACAGGCCTCTTGTAAAGACACTAACGGGCAGCCCAGCCGATGGCCATTGCTCTCAGCCCTGCGCTTGACCTTCCACTGAGTGGCCGTCAGAAAACATGTCCTGCCTGGGTTCTCCGGGGCGGACAGAACGGACCACGGGTGCCGTGAGCTGGGGCCAGGCTGGGGAATTAGTTCCCACTTACTGCTCACAGAGCACCCCACGGGCCTCCCAGCCCCACCCCCAGGGGTCTCAGCGATTTTCTCACCACCACTGTTACCGGGGTGCACAGGCGGACTCGGGTGAGGATCGGGGTGTCCCATGGCGGATGGGCAACGGGTACGTTTAGAAACTGCTTTGTGGCAGTTCACGCATCTTGATGTTAGAAATAATGCCTTCTCCAAACCTTGGACAGCATCGCAGTTTTCCTCCTCCAGTGGGTTTTTGGGTCTAAAATATATCAAATTCCTGAGGCTGCAACCCCTGCCCCACCCTGAGCACCCGAATGCTGGGGGGAGTGCCGCTTAGCACTAGATCAGAGGCCCCCCACTGAGCCCTGGAAGGGGAGGGGCTGGAAGGGTTGGCCACCCCAACCACGGGCATGTGGCTTCCTGCCCCAGACAGCAGCCTCCACTCTCCTGTCCCCCGTGACTTCGAATTGGCTTCTCATCTGGCCACGGGGTCTGTTTCTGAAAGGGGAGCCCAAGCAGGTCAAAGGTGAGGAGCATTTCTAGGAGGGAGCGGGGAAGGCCGTGCCTCAACACACCCTCTTAGCATGTTTTCCTGTTTCTGTAAATAGCAATGTACAGAAGATGGAAGAGCAGTCTGGGGTTTATCCAGAGATGGGTTGGGTTTGGTTTTTTTTTGGTTTTTGTTTTTTTTTTTTGGTTTTTATATTACCTCATTCCGCAAGTTTGTGTTTCACAATGACTCAATGACGCTTTATTTATGTTGTTTGTACTGTAATTAAAACCATTGACAGACATTTCACTTTGCTCCTTATTTCATATGATCTTGTTTTGATTCAATATGCCAGTTTGTATTTTCCTGCCTTGGGGGTTTTTTTGTGTCAGCTGTACAGTATTCTAAGGGGAAAAAAAAAAAAAGAAAAATGTGTAAAGTAACGAAGAGAGGTGGCTATAGTGTAGAGACCTCTTTCTAATAAAGAAATGAAAATATGTCTACACCACTGCTGTGGAGGTTTTTGTTGTTTCGTTTTGTTTTTTTGTTGGGGGGAAGGTTGGTCATTTTGTCATGACTAATTTTAGGGTTGCTGTTTCCAGGCGAGGTAACTCAAAGAGTAAAGGGGCTTCCGATGCTTCTGGAAGGGACTGTGCTAGCCCCAGGCAGCCACATGCATGAGAGAATTAGCCCACATACGCTGCACTCACGGGCATTTTTACCCACTCCTTCAATTACAACAACCTTGGAGACGCCATGGTCTCCCAAGCTAGGGATTGTCTGGGCCTGGAGGTTCCAGATGCTTCTGCAGTCTCTTTACACTAGAGCTGACTGGCCCAGATATGGGATAAAGACTTAACAGTGGCCAGGAAGTAAAACCATGCCAGAACGCTACTATGAATACCATGAATATTCATATTGTTACGATTTTCTTGTGCAAAATACATTATATCTTTACCCGCCAAATCAGAAAAGTCAAACTCACCCAAAAATGCCACCACTCAGACATCACCACGGTCAATGATTTGGTGAACACCTTCCAGAGGCTTCCATTTACAGATAAGTCAGGCAGATGTCTGCTCACCCCCCACCCCGGCACTCTTCTATGACGATGAATACAGAGCCACCTGATCGCTGTTTCTGCTGAGATTTCCCCATGGCATGGGGAGCCCACAGCACCACGAGGTGCCAACACAGAATGGGATGCAGCACCCCACCCAGCCACGCAGTCACGCAACCCCCACGGACATGGTCACACAAAACCCAGCAGGCCAAATGCAGACTCTCGCAAGGGTTACTTGTCTTCTAGGAAATAATTAGAAAGACAGAGAAAAGTGTTTTTAGGAGGAATCAGTTCCACTTACATGGATATCTGTTATCCCTCCATTGTATTTGATTAACATTTACTAAACAGTGGCTTAAATAAATTAAGGGATTGTTTTTCCTCACAAGAGAAGACACCTGGAGGTGGGCAGGCCAGGGCTGGCATGGACAGTTCCAGAAGGCCATCCGGGGCCAGCCTCCTCCAGACCATCTGGTCAACCATCGTTCATGGGCGCTGTGGGGGCTCCTGGCACCCAGGGAGGACCATTCCCCCTCCAGCATCTGCATTCCGGGTGGGAAGGAGAGAAACGGCAAGAAGAGCAGCCAAATCAGGCCCTCTTATTCAGCGTTCCCCGAAGCCCCACTCTTGACCCCACTGACACACCACTGGGCAGACGGGCCTGGGCCAATCAGGGCTACAAAGGAGGCTGGGACACATAGTGGCTCAGTGAGGTGGGTGTGGTGGTAAGGAAGAGGTGGAGAGTGGGTGCAGAGTACGACAAGGTCTCTGCTCGTCCACCCTTTGGTTCCCCAACATTCAAATGCACCCTCTGTCCACACACAGAACACTTCGCTCCCCCAAGGAGATGCCCAGTGGGCAGGCTGCTCCTCGCCTCACTGCTGCCCAGCGGCTCCTCATCTGTCCTGGCCACCCCATCGGTGACTTTGTCCCCACCTTCCCTCCAGGACTCTTGAGTCAACCTGAGTGTCCATCTCCCTCCCAGGAGACCACAGCTTCTCCGGCCCCCCGGGGTGGGGATCTGAATCTCTCACCTTTGCAAGCCAAGGTGCTTGAGACAATGTCCTGGAAAGATCTGCCAGGTAGGTAAGGTAAAAAAAGCAAGGCTGAATGTCTAGATTTTATAGCCAAGATTTTTAAAGTGATCATACACAGTGCTGGTCCGGCCACAATGGGACTGTCGCTTACATGCTCTTTGTGGAAAGACAGTAAAACAGCATTTCTGCAAAGGTACAGAACTGTGTACAAAGGCTCTGAAAATCTTCCTTCTGGCCCAGGAATGCAGGGCCTAGAGGACACCTTCATCACAGCAGGGGCTCCGTAAATAGGTGTTGGTTACGTGAATGAATCACTGCCCAGGAATCTGGGCAAGGAGTAACGTGACCACTTCAACATTTTCTTAAAAGATGTTATTTGTGACTTCGGTACTTATAATAACAAAATATGGGGAACAAGCTCCAATAAATTAAATAATTTTATTAGTTAAATTACAGCACATCTGTAAAGGGGAAGATGAGTCATTGCACAAATGAGTCATTTCAAATTGTGTTTGTCACATGATACAATGATACAATGTAATGATACAATGTAAATTAAAACTTAGGATACTGAAGTGTGTATGACTGACCTCTATTAAATAAAGATGTTTCTATGTCCTTATTTTATATCCAAAAAAAAATCCAAAATGTTATCCATACCGTCTGTCTCTGGGGAGTTCTGGATGGTTTCTATTTCCTTTATATTTTACTGTCCACCTTTTCTCTATAAGGGTGTATTTTTAAAAAGTTATTTTGAGTTACATTTTAAAGCTCACAGTTTGCCATTGACTTTGAAGAAAGTGGTTGGGTTTTTTATTAATGTATTTTTCATTCATACTGAAATTGGAGAAATGATTGGTGAATTTATTAATAAATTAATGAAACAAATTGATTAAAAATTAGGAAGTATTCGGGTTAGGGGAAACCATAATTTACAGAATCCGAAGGAAAAGTCAGATGGATGCCTCAGCACAGACTCCAGTCTCGGCACACAGAGCTGGGAACCATCCGGAAGGCCAGGCCAGCCGGCGCCTCCTTGCTGGCCCCCCAACCCCAAGGGCTCTCCATTTGTCCTCCTCACTCCCTCCTGGTTGCCCCCACCAGGGGACCACGGCTTCTCCCCTGCCTGCTCTTGTCCCCGCCATACCCCCTCTCCCAGCCAACCCCCTGCTTGACACCCCTTCACAGCTCCCCAGAGTTCTGACAGGGAGCCCACAATCCTAAAGGTGGCCCCAGGGTTGCTGGCTCTGCCCTCCCACCTCCTCACCTGCTCCTCTTTCCCCTCTGCCCCTCACTCCCGGCTCCAGCCGCACCCAAACCTCCTGACCCCTCTCCTGCTCTGGGCCTTGATCCACCTGTTCCCTCCCTGGGAAGACCCACTCTTTGTGGCTAGCTCTTTCTCATCTTTGGGGTCTCCAATGAAATGTCCCTTCTTCAAAGAGGCCTTCCCCACCCGAAGCCTGGCTCAGTCCGGCCCCCAGCTCTCACATTTTGCACTCCTGGCCCCTTACTGGGCTTATCGCAGAAGGTCCTGCATTTCAGTGTGGGATAATTCACCCCCCTCTGGCACCTCACTTGGGTCCCCCGGCCCTGGTTCTGACCGTGTCACCCCTAGAGCCCTGGGCACAGCCCAAATATCCGCTGAATGGATGAAGGCATGAGAAAAGGAACAAACTCCAGCACAGTGATGGCCTGGCCCGGCCTGGGGCATTGGGCGCCAAGGGGCCAGGCGCACCAATGATTTTCTTTGGGTCATCCTGCTTTTCAAGAAACCAAACCTCGTTAGAACTGTGACAGGGCCAAGGAGGGAGAATGTTCTGGAGGAATGCTCCCAGGTCAACACTCCGGCCCTGCCCCACTTCCTGCCAGGTCTCTCATGGCCCCCAGCTGTCCCAGGGCACCGTGGGAGAACCTCAGTCGTGGCCCGTGTTCCATGGCCAGGATCTGGTTGTTGATATGCGGGGCTCTCTGGGGCCTCCCTCAGCTGACTCCCCCAGCCCGGCCCCCACAGGGTCCCCTGGTGCCCCCTGACCCGCCCCCACCTGCGGGTGAGTGGGGCTGATGGTGACAGTGCAGTGTGCGGGGACAAAGCCTGCAGTGTGCGCTGGTGGTGAGCATGGGAGCTCCCAGCACGTCCCGAGAAGCCGCTAAGCCACCATTTATCAGCACTCAAGTCCAGTAAGGCGCCTAATTGGCCCATAAATGTGGCTGGATAACCGCACCTGACACCCAAAGACACTGCAGGCAATTAGCACTTATTTATTTGCATACGGTATTGACAAGCTCGCTGCTACCCCTGCTCCAAGGGTCTGTTTACTCTCAAGCTGGAGGGAGAAGCAGCTCATTGACTGCACTGGAAAGAGTACCACTGCCAACACGCACACAGCACACACATATACACACACCAGGCACATCACACACACACCACATACACACACACCACATATACACACTACACAAATACATACCACGCACACATACATACCACACACACACACCCCACATGCATACAACACACATATGCATACACACTCCACACACACATACACACCACACGCACATACGTACACACACCAGCGGGGACGGTGGGCATTTGGCACTGCCGTGCTCCTGGCTGAGGAATTCAGGGGCTAATTTGTGTGTAGGGCCGTCTCCTGTGAAATACTCAACAGATCAGGCCCCTGAGTGGCTGCCTGTCCTGTGCCATCTGTGCCGGTGACTTTGCACGGGGCATGCATGGGGCAGGCCGAGGAGGGGCGAGGAGGAGAGAGTCGCCTGGGACCCAGGCCCAGGCTGTGTGAGCTTTCAAAACGCACAGAGACTAGTCATGTTCACTCCACCCCACTCACCGTGGCTTTGCCAAAGCACACGCAGGAACCCAACTTCCCCGAAGATGACGTGTCGCCCGGATGCCAAGTTCTCCAGAGAGCTAGGGCTGCAGCTTCTCCCGGCACCTGAGCTGTTTGGTGCAGAAGATGTAACCTTACCTTTTATCAGCAAAATGCCATGCTCATTGCCAAAGTGATGGATTGAGTTGTTTAAGGCGTGGATGGCGCACCCAGACAGCCTGGCTTCCTAGACTCTGAGTGTTTATCTGTAAAATGGGCGTAAAGATAATACTCACTTTGGAGGGTTGTGAGGATTAAATGCGCTAATACATGGAAAGAACTTAGAATCATGCTTGGTCCTTAACGAGCTCACAGTAAGTATAAAAAAATCATCATTAGTATCACAGAAAATTTGGAACATCAAAATAAGCAACACTGTACATAACATTAGAATCCCCCAACCCATATGCATGAAATAAACATTTTGCAGGAGATGGAGAAATGTTTATGAAGCAGAGTGAGTGTGTGCAAACAGCAAGTTTTTCTCCAGAAGAACGTGCAGAAAATGTTGACAGGAGTTCTCTCTGAGATTAATCTTGATTTTAATTTGTTCTCTGCTTATTTGAATTTTCAGATTCATCTGAGCATTTATGACTTCTATAACTATTTTTAAAATAAGGAAAGAAAATGAAATGAACAGTTACTAAGCTCCCAGAGATAGGAGCTCTCAGCGCCTGAATGTACATCTTTCAGCCTTCTGAAAAAGATATATATACTTCTATTTAAGAAATAAAATAACATTCTTCAAACTATTTTTTAGCCTACTCTTCCCTTCAAATATTTGTTTTGAAATTTTTCAAGCCTACAGAAAAGTTGAAGAATAGAATATTTCAGAGATGTCTCATTTATATTCACCAATTTTTAACATTTTAACATATTGGTGATCTCTAGGTAGATGATAGATAGATAGACAGACAATAGATAATAGATGATGGATAGATGATAGATAGATGATGGACAGACAGATGATGGATGATAGATAGATAGATAGACAGACAGATAGATAGATAGACAATAGATAATAGATGGTGGATAGATGATAGATGGATGGATGGATGGATGGATAGATAGAGGATAGATAGATAATAGATGATGGATAGATGACAGATAGTTAATAAATGATAGATAGATAGATAGATAGACAGACAATAGATAATAGATGATGGATAGATGATAGATAGATGATGGACAGATAGATGATGGATGATAGACAGATAGACAGACAGATAGATAGATAGACAATAGATAATAGATGGTGGATAGATGATAGATGGATGGATGGATGGATGGATAGATAGAGGATAGATAGATAATAGATGATGGATAGATGACAGATAGTTAATAAATGATAGATAGATAGATAGACAGACAATAGATAATAGATGATAGATAGATGATGGACAGATAGATGATGGATGATAGACAGATAGACAGACAGATAGATAGATAGACAATAGATAATAGATGGTGGATAGATGATGGATGGATGGATGATGGATAGATAGAGGATAGATAGATAATAGATGATGGATAGATGACAGATAGTTAATAAATGATAGATAGATAGATAGATAGACAGACAATAGATAATAGATGATGGATAGATGATAGATAGATGATGGACAGATAGATGATGGATGATAGATAGACAGATAGATAGATAGACAATAGATAATAGATGGTGGATAGATGATGGATGGATGGATGGATGGATAGATAGAGGATAGATAGGTAATAGATGGTGGATAGATGACAGATAGTTAATAAATGATAGATAGATAGATATAGATAGATAGACAGCTGATAGATAGACAGATAGATGAGAGAGAGAGAGGGAGGGAGAGGCAGCGAACACACACAGGCACTATGCTGGACCATTTGGAAGTAAATTACCAACCTCATGATTTTTCACCCTTAAATAAATAAGCACAAGGACTTTCTGTGTCGTAACTACAAGACCATTATCACTCCCAAGAGAGTTACCATTGATATGATATAATACGCAGTCCATATTCAAATCTCCTCAATTGTCCCAATAATGTCTTTTATAGCTGGTTTTCCTCTCATCCCAGATCCAATCAATAATGACACAGAGCCCTTAATTGTCATCATAACCTACTTCTTTAAACTTAAATGAGCAGGAACAACTTTTCATGTCCAAAAAAAAAAAAATAACTAATATGATTTAAACACTCACCAGCCGGGAGGGTGGCTGCCTGGTTCCCAGCACTTCGCCAACGTGGTGCTAACATTTTATTTTATTTTTCTCCAATTTGAAAGGCAAAAAATAGGATCTCTTCATTTATCTGCATTTTAACACTTTTGGGGTTGAAGTTTTTGAAGTTTAATGATGATTTGTATTTTGTTCTTACTCTTGCATAGTCTTTGCTTACTTTTCTTTTGGAGTGTTTATCTTTTTCTTAGCGACGTATAAACTTAGAGGATGTTAACCCTTTACAGATCACATGTTATAAAACTTTTCTCAGTATTCCATTTCCTTTCTAGTTTTATGACTTTTTAGCATACGCAACTTTAACACTTAGGTCCTCAGACCAGTCTCAATCATCACGATTCTCGCCTCTGGTGTTACGCTCAGAAAAATCCTTCCTCGCTCGACATTAGACAAGACTCAATTTCTCTTCTAGTACATTTCTATTATTTGATGGTTCTTTATTACATTTAAAACTTCCATTCATCTTCCATTTGTGAAAATTTTATTTTTTCCAAATGGTTAGCTAATCATGCCAATTCCATTTATTAAACAATAGCATGGAAGTCCTTTTTAATGTATGACACATAAATTATGGAATATTCATATAATAGACTAATATTAGCCATTGAAAAGGGTAAGGCAGACCTGTATGTACTGGCATAGGAAGGTGTCCATGATATACTATTAAATAAAAAATTCAAGTCTCAGAGAAGTGCACAGCCATGTAGCATGTGACCCCCAAAGCAAGGGTCCTATGTGTGTATAAAAAGATATAGGTGTGCATGTGAACACACCTAGACACACACAACAGACTCCGTGGTCCCTCTTGGTGTCCTTTGCTGGCAGCTCCGCCCCCTCTTTTGACTTCCAAATGTTGGGAGTCCCAGGACGCAGTCTTGGACCTATTATATATATTCTTTACCCTAGAACCTTCCTAGATGAACCCATAGAGGCTCAGGGCTTTCAAGATTTGCCCTTGACTTCCAAATTTCTATCTCTCGCCTTGCCTCTCCCCTGAGTTCTAGACTTCTGTATCCACTGCTGAATAGGTATTGGGATGTTGCAGAGTTCAGAATGCTTTTGACTACAAATAATAGAATACTCAAGTAATTGGCTTAAACATTAAAGACGTTTAGTTATATCACATA
The DNA here is from genome assembly GCF_041296235.1 of Equus asinus. Taxonomy (NCBI): domain Eukaryota; kingdom Metazoa; phylum Chordata; class Mammalia; order Perissodactyla; family Equidae; genus Equus; species Equus asinus. Next base: position 5,572,266 of record NC_091808.1, on the reverse strand, counting down.
ACAAAATATTTAGAGGCAGATAGTCCAGGGCTGGTGCTGTGGCTCGACAGTGTTATTAAAAAAAATAAATAAATTCGGGTTCTTTTATCTTGTTCCACTATTGTTAGCAAGTCACCTCATAGTCAAAATACGGCTGCCACAGCTGCAGACATTGCATTCACGTCCATGGGATAAAGGGATGGCACTAGCCACATCTATCCTCTTTATCAGGAAAGCAAAGACATCCCCAGATTTTCCACCATCCTCCAGCAAATTTTCCTTTCATGACTCTCTCTCTCATTGGCCAGAACTTGGTCATATGGCCATAATTTGCAGATGTTGGCAAAGCAAGTGTCTATCCTTTCCAGCCTCTGGTCTGTGGGTCGGAAAGAGAAAAAGAGGCTGGGACTAGGTGTTGGGGGAGCCAATCCGCAGTGCCTCTGATATCCAAGAGTCAAGTGCAACTTTTCCGGAACAGAAATTCGCTATTCCACCCCAATACCACCCTCCCAAATATGCCCCATCTTAGTAAATGGCACCTGGCCCTTACGCAGGAGTCATCCAGGACTTCTCCCGTGCCTTATGGGCCTGTTGTGTCACCTCCAAAGATACTCCCAGAGCTGACCACGTCCCTCCCGGGCCCGCACAGCTGCCCAGATCCGAGCGCTGGGTCACTCCAATAGCCCCGAGCTGCTGGTCCTGCCTCGTCTGCTGCCTCCTCCACCTGGAAGCCAGAGTGACCCTTTCACCGTGCAGTCAGTTCCTGAGACACCCGCGCTCTGACACCCGCGGCTCCCTAGAGTCCCAGGAGTAAACTCAAGATGCTCACCTCGTCCTGCACAAGTCCCGCGAGATCTCACCCGCCTCCTGGTGTGAAGTCTTCTCCTTACGCTCCTCCCATCCCCGCCCCCACAGGCGCGCTGGCCTTGCTTTTTCCCCAACGGGCTGATTGATCGGGTTCCCATCTTCACACGTGCTGTTGCCCCCCCAAGTTCTGTTCCTCCTCCTGTCTTCCCCGTGGCTGCCGCCCAGCCGGCTCTCTGCTCAAAGCGATGTCCCCCGAGAACTGTCCGCTGACCAGCCCACCAAAGGCTGCGGCCACCTCCATCACTCCGCCTCCACTTAGTCTGCTTGTTTTGATGGCACAGACGACACTGTAGCACGTCTTCATTGTTACCTGTTGAGGTCTACACTGCCTGCTAGAACTCAGTCCCAGCAGGGCAGGCTCTGTGTGTGTCTTGTTGACCGCTTTTCCCCAGCACCTCAAACAATACCTCGCATAGAGTAAGTGCTTATAAATCAATTGAATAAATGAATCTTGACCTTTCCTCATTGCTTAGGAAGTTCACTGACTGTAATGAGCCCAGCGTACCCCACCCAGCCAGGAGCTCGCCACGTCCTGCCTGCTCTCTCTGCCTGCAGTGTCCTCAGATGCGCAGGAGCAGGCAACTGGGCCTATCTTTACCTGGAGTCACCTGATGGGCTGATGACCAGCTCTTTGGGATGCCCCAGTTCCCCCAGGTGACTTTGGTGTGCATCAGAGAGCCGACATTTTAAGTCTGATGATCCCAAATGTTCCTTCCAAATTCGGTGGCAGTCTATCCAGCCCTTCTCCTGTGACACAATAAGTAGGTTCCATTTTTCCCTTATTTATATAGATCGTTGTTCTGAATGGTACCCACCCACTGGAATCCCTGGGAGCTTTTGAAGAATACAAATGCCAGTCTCGTCCCTGAAGATTCCAATTTCATGGTCTACGGTGGGCCCTGGGCACCACCCACGGATCCCGACTAATACAGTATCTCAATGAGAGGCCCCCCCACTGCCTGTGCAGCCAGGCTGGGCGTTGGGGGCTCCCGCAGACATACTGTATGAGGTAGATTTCAGATCAGATGCCAGAAATGGAAAACCACAGAACAGCGGTGGTAGTTCCAACATGACAGAAATTTAGACTGAAGTTCCCTTATGGATCATATAAAACTGGGGAGCTCTGCCATCCGGGGTCCACATGGCGGCTCTGCTGCTGGAGTCCTTGGGGACCCAGCACTCCACCATCGCTAGTTGACATCCTCATTCTTATGGGCCAAGGTGGCGCCTGCATGCGGGGCTGGAGACCGGAGAAGACACTAAGAGGAGATGCTGCGAGGAGATAAAGGGTGTGGCATGGCCCCAGAACACTTCAGTTATGTTCCACTGGCCAGAACCCCATCACGTGGCCACATCCGACCGCAAAAGAGGCTGGGCATGTAGTCTCCACTCTGGGTGGCATTGCCCAAAGCGTCGTATTTGCAGAGATCAGTTATTGGGGTTAGTTCCAGTCTCGACCATGGGGATCACCCACCTGCGGGCTCAGGTGGTTCATGGGGCAGCCATCAGGCTCTGGGCGAGCCACATGCCAGCACCCGTGCCAGAGCAGAAACATGGGTTGGCCTGGCTGTCGCTCATATGCTCAACAAAACATGGAGGCCTCGCTGGGCATACCAAGAAGGGAAACCCTAGACCTGTCCTTGCTCCCACCTGCCCTCACCCCATCTTCCATCCCCCTCGCTTCTCTCCCCTACGTGACAGCGTGCACGCACATGAAGCCCTTCTCCCTAGGCTCCGAGCTTTGCTGAGAGCAGCACCGTGCCCGCCCACTAGACTCTCCCACCCTGCCCAGCAGCCCCTGCAGCCCAGGCATCCTGAGGGGGACCTCCTTGGCTTTAGGGATTGATTCCCTAGGGAGCCGTGTGGATCCGGCTTCTGGGATGTGGCCTTGGCTGGCACCCTTGGAGTATCTGGACCTGTCTGGACCACATGTCTGTCCTGGGCCTCCCAGAGTTGATGAGTAACAGGCACCCCGGACCACAGATGACAGGTCTGAGCACTGCTGGGGCACTGGGCCTCAGGCGTGCCTTGTCCCTCCTGGTGACAGAGTGCACTGGCTCAGCCATGACATTGGGGCTTCTCCCCACCATCCTTGCCGCTCTTACAGCTCATTCTAGATGAAAGGGCAGCCCACACCCAGGGGCCCCGTCCGCCACTACAGAAAGGGCTGTGGTGATACCTGGAACCAGGTTCTGATGGAATCACAGGGCCGGCAAACGGCTGTGCTGGTCACACTGAGTCAGGACGGGCTGCTCTGCCAAGGACCTGGAATCCGGAGATGGGGATGGATTTGACAAAGCAGATGGCAGCTTCCGAGATCCCTCCTGCCCCGAGATGCCAGGGTCTCCACCACCCCCTCCTCTGCCTCCCGTGCCCCAGTTGGTTGTCCTCAGTGAATGTGTTTGCAGGTCTGTGACCTTGGGCAGGTGGGAAGGCACCGTATGCTCAGAAAAGGGCACTTATTGGTTCCTTATTAGGCATTAACACCTGAGAGAGAGTTCGCAGACACTCTGCGGGTGTCTGCAATGGAAGGGTAGGCGGGCTGGGCCAGGCTGCCCAAGGTGGGTCCTGGGAGGGAGGCCTGGGAACTGTGTGCCTGGGGAGAACAAAGCTGTTCACCTTTGGGCCTGACCATCCCAGGAGAGGCCTGGAAACCCCTGAAGTATCCAGCAGCGAGGAACTGGTTAAAGAGAATATGGACCGTGGTACAGGACACTAGGCAGTTGGCCACAAGATCCAGGCTCTTCCATGTGTTAGGGTTATGGGAAAAATGGCCATGATATGTTAAGTGAAAAAAATCATAGTGCAGAGTAATGTGATTCCACATACTATTCCATACTGTTTACTCATGCGTATATACGGATGCACACAGAAAAACAATTTCTAGAAGGAAACACAAAAACCATGACCTGTGTGGGGCACCGTGAGGTGCACCACCATCCACCCCTCAGGGAGCAGAGAACCCATTGAGAAAGGGTCCTCGGATGTTCACCTGTGGTTCTTTTAATTTTTCTGCACGTTTGAAAATTTTCAAAATATATTTCAAATTTCTCCAATTTCAAAAATTGGAGAATATATTTAATTAAGATGTAACAGTAGAAATGCATATATGTAAGCTATGAAAGTGAATGGTAAAACAAGCCATTAGAAATAGAAGTCGAAAATTCCCAAAGTCCCAGAGGCACTGTCTTGAATGTTGTGCCAATTGTTCTCTTACTTCTTTTATTTATTTATTCATTTTTTAGAAGATTGGCCCTGGCAACATCTGTTGGCAATCTTCTTTTGTCTTTCTTCTTCTTCTTCTTCTCCCCAAAGCCCCCCAGTACATAGATGTATATTCCAGTTGCAGGTCCTTCTAGTTGTGGCATGTGGGACGCTGCCTCAGCATGGCCTGATGAGTGGTGCCATGTCTGCGCCCAGGATCTGAACCCGCAAAACCCTGGGCCGCTGAAGCAGAGTGCACGAACTTAGCCACTTGCCTCGGGGCCGGCCCAATCCTTTACTTCTTAAAAAATAGTTTAGTTATATATCATGTTAGTTTTGCTTGTTTCTGAGCTTTATAAAACTGGAATCATATTTTTTTTCCAATCAACAGATTTTCCAGGATTCTCTCACGTTGTGTGTCACTGAAGTTTATGCATTTGTACTGTCCCAGAATGTGAATATAGCACAATTTATTCATTCATTCTCCTCTCTATCTGAGCTTCCAATTTTGCATCACCAACTAGGCTGCCAAGAATATTCTCATACACTTTCCCAGAGCGTGTGTTCAGGAATCTCTCTAGGTCCATGCCCTGCCAGCTTTCCCCTCATGAACTCTTGAAAAGAATTTGAAAAAGTGTGTATCTTTTCGTATCTTTCAAAGTTGAAATCCCAATTTTTATCATGAGTTTAATAGTTGAAAGGATATAATTTTGGTACTTTGTACATGTTAACATTTTAAAGTAAAATAGTTACAGTATCTTTTCATTTTTTTGAGATAAAGTGGTTTGTTTCATTGTATTCTAAAGGCACTGTGCTTAACATCATTCGTGTGTAAAGAATATAGAAAAAATAAGGAATGCCATCAAAGATATAAAGCAGGAATAGGCCTAATCTAATGGTCGATGACTAATAAATATATATTATTTTTTGCCTCACTTCACAGTTAGGTCTTATTGCTCTTCAAGCTACACCATTTTTACAAATGTGTCCGGTGGAATACAAGCACCATAGCCACTGAGTATCCATCATTATCCTATTGACAACTACATGAACAGGGTGGTCAGCTCTCAGAAATCTTACATTGCTCCATTTTTTTTCTTGAAATCCTACTTTCATTTCATTCTCTCCACAAAATCCTAATACTTGTGTTCTTAAAGGTCTTTTCTTGACCACCCTGTTATATTTCTCTGCAATGCACCTATGAATATAACATGAAATTTCAATTTATTTTGACTTCCTCTGACTTTAATTATTAAGTATTATTTTTAATGATGTTCCAGCTGATAGCTGTATTGGTTTCTCTTCCATGTCATTGAAAACAGTGAATTGGAAACTACCTGACTTGCAAAAGATTTATTAGATGATTATTAGTCATTCACCTCTTCGACCTTGACATCACCTTGTACCTCTGTCTGACCGTCTAGAGTATTTTTTACAACCTGGGGGGATACACCAAAGAAAAGATTTGGGCGTGGGGAAGGGAAAGTGGAAGAAGGTTGACTTGTGAAGGGTGAAGTGAGAAAGGAGGACATTTGGAAGTTTGTCTGAAGAGATTCCCTTAAAACCATCATCAGTTTCTCATTACTCCTTGGAAAGTCTTTGTAAGCACCCATTTGAGACCACTGTTCTGGAATACATTCCTCAAAGTAAAACTGCCATGTGGCTACGCACCCATGTGGCTACGCTGTGTTTGACTTCACAATAGAACAGGCAAACTGGTTTCCAATGTGGTCGTGCAAATTTACATTCCCACATTTGCATTCCCAATTCTCTGGTTTTTTTTGGAGATTGGCCCTAAGCTAACATCTGTTGTCAATCTTTTTTCTTCTTCTTCTTCTCCCCAAAGCCCCCGCCAGTACATAGTTGTATATTCCAGTTGCAGGTCCTTCTAGTTGTGGCATGTGGCACATCACCTCAGCATGGCCTGATGAGCGGTGCTAGGTCCACACCCAGGATCTGAACTGGCGAAACCCTGCACTGCCAAAGCAGAGTGCACGAACTTAACCACTTGGCCACAGGGCTGGCCCCTGCCTCCCATTCTGTGTAGGAGAGTTCCAGGTACTCCACATTTTTCTACCACATAATGGTATTTCATCGTTGCCTTAAGTAAATTTCTCTGATTACAAATGAGATTGAGTACATACTCATAAATTTACTAGCCAATCATGTATTTTATCTCTGAATTGCCTGTTTGTATATCTTTTTCCTATTTTTTACTAATTGATCTGTTTCTTTTTCACCATTAGAAGTTCTTTTATTGTTCTTTGTACCGATTCCTTACAAAAAATTTCTTCTAGTTTGTGACTTTTTTAATGCTCTCCTTGGATGAATAGTGCGTTTTGCAACCTGTTGAAGAAATCCTTCCCCTTAGAAAGAATATTCTTCCATGTTTGCTTCTAAAAATTTTAAAATGTTGTCTTTTACATCAGCATCTTTTATCAATTTGTGTCTGGGGTGTGAGAGAAGTATCTAGTCTCATTTTTCTCTAAAGAGAGAATCAATTGCTGCAGCACTATTTATTGAAACTGTGATAAATCAAGTTTCCATATATGTGTGAGCTACACGTGCCGGGCATTCAGTTCCATTTCACTGTTCAATTTGCCCAATCTCACGTCAATACTACACTTCTTTCATCACCAGGACTTCACAAGGCTTAATATCTTCTTGGCTACCTCCCTATACCTTGTCTCCTTCTTCATGTGTGTCATGGTTATTCTGAACCCAAGTTCTTCAAAAATCTTCATAGGGTTTTGATTGGAATCACATTGAGTCTTCTAAACCCATTTGGGAATAACTGCTGCATTTACGACACTGTATCTTTCCATCCATAACCACGATGTCTCTCTCCATTGAGTCTGATGTTCTTTAATAACTCTCAGGGAAATTTTGTAATTTTTCCTAGGTACCTTATATTTTTGTTGTTTTTAAATATATCTTTCATAAATATGCTTTCAATTTTCCCCTCTCCATCCTTATGTTTTGAATTTATTTTTCTTATCTTACTGCTTTGGTGAGGACCTCTAGTTAAAATGCTGAATAAAAGTAGTAAGAGTGGTTTTTCTATTCATTTTGATAATAAAGTTTATTGCCTATTGTTTACCAAATTTAAAATAGATGGAGAGAAGACGCCCTACCCACTGAGCGTGGGCCCCTTGTCTCTCTTGTTCACACCTGCCTCCCCAGCGCCTCCAAGATTGCCTGGTTCATGGCGGCTGCGCAACCATTATTTATGAATGGATGTACTTCCTCCAGCCATGGATGAGTGCTCATCTCACCGGTGGTACCATCTCAGTGTCCGGTCTTATAAAATTTTTGTATTATAAATTCTTATTATTTTTATACTATAAACTTTGAAGAATTGTGGTGGTACTTCATTTTGGTTTTAACGTATATCTCTTTGAACAATTTAATATGTTTATTAGCAATTAAAGAAGAAAGTATGCACTCCTCTGCTCTAATGCCTCCAATGGCTTCCTGTATCAATTGAAATAAAACCCAGAATTCTTCCCAGAGCCTCCACAGCCTTCCACGGTCAAGTGCCTGGCTACCTCTGTGGCCCCGTTGTCCCAACCACCAATCTCCTTGCCGGTTTGCTCCGGTCACATCAGTTTTATGGCTGTCCTGCTGCCTGGAATGCTCTCCCCCGAGACCTGTGCATCTCTTCCTCCCTTACTTCTTTCAAGGAGCTACCCAACTGTCACCTTATCAGCAAGGTTGCCCTGACCTCCCCACCTAGAATGGCGCCTCCCACTCCCTACCTCCTCACTCTGCCTTACTCTCTTTCCTCTCACTTATACATCTTCATAACACCTGGCATTATATCACATTCATTTGTTGGTTTGTTTCATGTCCATCACACCCCACAGAATGGAAACTCCATCCTAAGACCAGGGCAGTGTCTGGCAAGTAATCAGTACCCCATAAATGTTTGTGGAATCAATGAGTTTGCTTTTCACCTTCCGTGAATTGTCCATCCCCGCTCTTTCCCAATTTTCTTTCCCTTTTATTCTAGTTCTTTACATGGAAACAAACGAATGCACCTTGTCATGTTTCTGACAACTATTTTTCCCAGTTGTTCCTTATATTTTTAACTATTTTATGATTTTTTTAATGAGCAAGAGCCTCAATTTTTTATGAAAACAGCTTTGCTATTCTTTCCTTGTCCTTCCCACTAAGCAGATAATTATTCAGCTAATCCTCTTTCTTAGGTTTTGAAGGTTTCCTTTTATACATTGAACTCGTAATCCATCTGTAATTGTTCTGTGGTAAGGTGGGAGTGGAAGATCTGTTCTGTTTTTCCCCCAATCAGCCAGTTTTCCCAAATATCACATATGCTATAATTCTTCCTTTTCCACCAATTTGTGGAGCTTTCTTTATCATAGATTACGTTTTCATACATTCTAGAGTCTATTTCTGACTTATGTAATCTGTCAATCACTTAATGTAATTTTGTGAGCACCAGCCTGTCTGGGTTTAAATCCTGGATCTACTAGTTGCTAGCTGTATGATCTAGGGACCGTTTTTAACCTCTCTGTGCCTTGGTTTTCTCACCTGCAAAATGTGGATGACAATAATACAAAGTTACCACTTTGTAGGTCCAAAAAATGTAGCAACTATCAGCAATTTCTTATGGTTAAACGTAACACCTACCTCATAGGGGTGTTGTGAGGATTCAATTAATAAATGTCAAGTGCTCAGAAGAGGGTCCGTCCCCTGTGGATCTTAGATGTTTGTTCTCATTAAAGCAACTGCCCCTCCTCGTGATCCCTCTCTTTAAAAATCCCCTAGCCCCATTCAGCTGTCTTTTCTTCTAGATGTACTCTGGAATCATTTGGTCCAGTTTGGGATAACTCTACTTGGGTTCTAACCAGCATTATGTTGAAGTAATCTGTTAATTTGAGAAGCACTGGCATCTTTACAATCCTTGTCTCCTCACCAGCTTCACGCTGGTCTCCCATTGACTCTGGTCCTCTCTGATGTCTCTCCGCAGAGTTAAAAGGGGAAGGGGCTACAGTGGGAGGAGCAGGGCGAAGCATCTGGGAGCTCTCCCAGCTTGCAGGGAGAGTCTCCAGGGTCTGACCCAAGAGCTGGAGGGGGACAGGGGCTCATCTTGCTAAGTCATCATTTCAGGACCAAGATAGCCCTACTAAGAAGAAATCACGTCAATGAGAACTTTTCCCGAACGCATTGCTAAATTCCTCCAGCTGAAGCAATGGAAGTGCCGGGATGTTGGCAGGCCACAGGTTTAACATGCCGAATTACTCAGAAGCTGCGGGCTCCAACCTCACCAAAGATGTGGCTAAATGTCTCCAAATTCGACTGCAAACGCCTCCATTTCCCTGGCTGTCAGGTGGCTGGGACAGGGTAGTGTGGGGTGGGGGGATGATGGTGATGATGATTTTTATTATCATCATCATTCATTCATCTTGAGAAAGCGTTCCAAAGGCCCTGGTGCCCAGGTGGACAACACGGCCAGCACAGCCCCCTCAAGAGCCCTAGGCTGTCAGGACGGACCGCTGAGAAGACCCTCATGCCTCCAAGACACACTGGAGGGCATTTTGGTCCTGAGCCCAACGGGGTGGGATGTTGAACTAGCTTAGTGATGTGCAAACTTTGCAGAGAGGGATGTGCCTTGGGAAGAGAGAGAGAACTCCCATGAGCTGGCATTGCCAGCCTTCATGGTCAGCTCTGAGTGCAGGTGGCCAGAACACTATGATCCCACAGCAGCTGCCCTGCTATGGTTGGCTGTGACTGCTGAGCTCAGATGAGCGCAATGGCTCCTCTAGCTTCTGAAGCAGCGTGAGGCTCACCATGGAATGGGAACACTGGAGCCAAGGCGGCATCTGAGCAGAGGAACCAGGTGACCTCTGAGGGCGCTGGGTTCTGGGCAGCTGGTCTGGGGCACAAGCACTGCTGTGTTGACCCAGAGCAGTTCCCCTGCAGCATCCCTGCCCGGGATGCTGGGAGAGGCCCTGGTTAATGCCTGTTCTTCCGATGGCCTCTGCCCAGCCTCCTCTGCCCTGTACGCCTTTCTTGCCCATGCTGGCTGGGGACGAGGGCTTTCCCACGAGCCTCAGGGTACTCTGTTTTCCCTACACAAGATCTAGCCATCATCCCCCTTGGCTCTGATTGCCCAAGGATGTACTGCGCCCGGGGGCCTGTCGGGTCCCCCGTGCCTTGTACAGTGCCAGTGGAAGTGTTCTCAAATGGCCACAGTTCCACTCTCCTTGAGGACACTTTTGGCTGGGTCGTACCTCTGGCATTCTTGGGAGCGTCCCACACCATGAAGAATTGTCCTGCCGCCAGTGCCAAACAGCTTGAGTTGAGCGTCTCTGCATAAAGGTGGCGCTGGGGTAGGAGAGGGCAGCCCCCAGAGGCAGCTGTGCAGCCACCAAAGCCCCTGGGGAACCCAGGGCGCCACTCCAGCCCACTCATCTCGTCCCTGGGCGGCCTCCACTTCACTCCAGAACTGCCTTCTGGAGGGAAAGAGTAATTAGAGGGAAGAATGGAAATCTCTTGACTTTACAAATGTGACTTTGCAAAATGAGGCAGGAAGGCAAATCTATCTCCGCTATTATTCATTAAGGAAAGTCCTTTATAAATCCCAAATTAACAATTTCTCATTTAAAGATGGGCGATTATCATTCTTTTCTGGCAATTTATAGCTTTCAAAATGCTGAAAGATGAAACTTACGGGGGGAGGGGTAAAATTCCAGCCGTAGTCATGGAAAATGGAAATCTGCTTCGAAACTATTGATAAACACTTTTAAAATGATCAATACACTAAAGTCCAAAAGTAATAATCATATACCTATATGTGAAATGACTGCTTTGATAATACAGATGTTGCCAGTGATCCCATGAAGGTTGACATTCTAGATTCGAGTGGCACAGAGCCCCGAGTTACCAGAAAACTGAATGATTAGGCTGGTGGATTTCACCCAACTCGGAGATTCTTTGACTAACAATAGTGATAACACAGCCTTTAAATTCTTATCGCAGTTTCTACGATGCACAGCCTCCTGTCAGCTTCCTAAATAATCCCACGCGACGCCTCTGGAGGGAGACGGGTGTTTGTGCAAAGGAAGGACTGTGCAAATATTAGGAATGATGGAGGCCTTTCTGAAATGAGACTTCAGATTGTTATTCATAACTTACACATTCATTGAGACCTCCCCTGCCAGGTGTTGTGCGGAGGACTAAGAACAAATCAGAGCACGGCTCCTGCCTCCCCCTCGGGCCCACCGAGGACCCCTGACTCTGGGTCTAAGATGTACAGCAGACCTGATCAGAGAGCACCTGCAGATAATTGAGGCCACTTAGCTTTATGGAAAAAAAGCTGAGTGAAGATGGTCTTCATGGTTTGAAGAGGTGAGAAGCCATCCTTTTGAGGTGTCTCTTAGCACAGCGATCACGGACACACAGCCGTCTCCCCTCAGGGGCTTCAGGCTCCTTGAGGGCAGAAAGCACCAGCGCAGGACCTGAAACCTGTTTGCCAAGTGAGTGAAGACGGTGCTGCTAACTCCAGACCTCCTCCACTTGGTGTGGACCGTCTCCACAAAGGACAGAATCAAAGGACCACGGCCTTCAACTGTGACAAGACAAACCTGGGTTGGCAGGTGGAAGGGCTCTCACTGAAGAAGTGCAGCTACACACAGCAGACCCTCACCCAGAGTAGGAAGCACGCGGGCAGACCTTGTTCCTGTCCAGCCTTGGGCAGAGGAGCCTGCCTCTGTGCAGATAATGACGGACACAGCGGCTAATGTGGACTCACAGTGTGCTCGGCTCTGCACGGTGCCCTCTGCGAGCATCAGCTTTGATCAGCCCGGCTGGTGCTGATGAGGAAACTGAGATCGAAGCCTAAGAACGGAAACCCAGGCATTCTGAGTCTGAAGCTGAGCCCCTAGGCCCTGTGCCGGCTGCCACGGTGGCCCTGACCTCACCATGCACTTCATCTGGGTTACATCATTAACCTCCGCAGAAACCAGCCCATCTTGAAGGTTGCAACCCTGTGCCAGGTCATCGGGTGAAGAGGCAAAGGTTCAGATGGGTGAACTGGTTTGGTCAAGGCTGGCTAAGGGGAGTCTCTGTTAGGATCGGACTCCTCCTCCAGTGCTCCTTGCACTGCTCTGTGCTCCCTCTCCTGAAAGATCTACCCAATTTCAAATAAAGATGGTGGACTCTATTTGGAGAAAAAAGGGAAATTGGAAACAGGGCCAAGCATCCTCAGCCCTGCCCCCCCACCCCATCCCACCCTACCCCACCCCACCCCATCCCACCCCACCCCATCCCACCCCACCCCACCCCACCCCACCCCATCCCATCCCACCCCATCCCATCCCATCCCATCCCATCCCATCCCACCCCACCCCATCCCATATCCACCAGCAAGAGTGTTCAAGGCTCTTTCCACCACCGGCCTCCATCTCCTGGCCCTTCCCCAACAGGCCAGTGGCTCCACCCTGACACCTGACTCCCACCCTGGGGTGGGGTATATGCCAATGACCTTGGCCTCAGCGCCCAAGGCTTGTGGAGAGACACCTCAGCTTTGGAGTGATCCAGGCCAGGCCTCACTGCAAGTGCTGCCCTGCCCAGGGCCACTTCCCCGTGGTCTGGCTGCCATCTCTGCAGACCAGGAGCCTCACGCCTGCATCTGTCCTGCTGGGCTGTGAGATAGGAGTGGGCAGACACAGCACTAGGTATAGGGGAGCACCTTTCCTATTTCCACTTGCACCCTAGGCCCCCACTACCTGGCTGGCACGGTGGGAGAGGTGCCCAGAGCGGCGACGCACAACAACCCAGGGTAATTCCTGACAGCCTGGGCTGCAGCACCCCTGCCTGCAGAGGGGCCCGTCCAGGCTGGGGTGCCGTCAGCCCCTCCCTTGTTTCCTTCGCGCTGCAGCCGGCCGGGCTTTTGTCATTCGAAGCCCGGGGCCGCGCTCTCTCCATGGGGTCAGGCGGCCACCGCCAAGACCCCAGGGCGCTCAGCTCACTGCCGGGTCCTCACTGAGCCAGGTGCGTCGCGGAAGTCGGGCGCGGGGTGGGGGGAAAGGGGCATGGGTGAGGGGAGGGATCTGAGTCTGCTCCGGCTGGGGGGCAGGCTTAATGGGATCAGGTCGGTGTAATCCCATTTCAGCCTTTGTCATTCGAGCGGCCGCGGAGCCCGAGCTGGGGGGCCGGGCCCTTTAAGACGACGCGCGGCCACACCAGAGACGGACCGGCATGACAAAGGCCGCGAGGGATCCAGTGGCGGGAAATAAAGAGATGAAGGCTTTGGGAGGTGGGGTAGGGGGGCGCCCAGCATGACGTCCGCCTCCAAGGCCCGGCCGTGCCCGAGGCTTTTGCATGGGCCCTAGGTCGCTCTCCAACCTGGGCGCGCCTTGGGGTGGGGCCCCCAATTTCGGGCTCTGGGCAAGCGATCTTGAGCCCGGAAGGGTCGCGCGGGGCATAGAATCGCGCGCGGGGTGAGCGGCTGCGCCCCCCGACGGCCTCCCTGCCTCCCCTGAGCTCGAAGCTGCGGGGCCCCGGCGCCACCCGGCCTCGTTCCTCTCTCCCTCGCGGCCCACTGGGCACACGGCGGTTCGGGCAGCACCAGGATCTCCTCAAGGGCTGGAGGCCTCTCCTGGAGCTGCCCTAGCCTCAGTAGTCCTCTCCCGGGTCCGGCGTGTCCTGTAGGAACGGGGCAGGGCCTGTTCCCGGCTGGGCATGGAGGGTGGGCCTGACCGCAGCGGCGGAGGGGGCTAATCCAGGGCCCATAAACTTGGCAGGGAGCTCCTCGCGGTGGGTGGGGGGGCGGGTGCATTGCAGGGTGGGGAGGGGGAGCAGCCCGGAGTCCACGTAGAGCTCAAAGGCCAGGTTGGGGGGACGACATGGACTCCGGAGGGGGTCATCCCAGAGACCAGAAGGGGGGTGGCTCCGCGCGGCAGAGCTTGGGGGTGTGCGGGGAGAGCTCAGAGGGTTGAGGGACGTGGACTACGGGAGGCGGGGGGGATTGTGGGGGCCAGAGACCAGAAGACCAGAGACCTGGGGGCCTCCACGCAGTGGGACAGGAATGGGGTTAGAGCTCAGAGGCACAGGCCGGGCGAAGGGGCTGCCTTCAGCGGAAGGTACAGTCCGCGGGTAGGGGGAGCCCAGAGGCACAGCTTTCAGGGCGCAGTGGGAGCTCCGCTTTGCTGGGCGCCTCGGGAGGGCGTTTCCGGCTCCTCCAAGTTGGGGTCGGACTCTTGGCTACCCGGGATCCAGGAAAACGGAGAAACTCGGCAAAGCAGGGTTACACATGAGAGGGGGTTCGCACAGCTACACACATACTAACACTCTCCCGCGCCCACACCCCTGCTCGCCGCAGAGCTAGTTCCGTGGGGCGGGAGGCGCTGGGAGCGCCCTTTGGGTCTGCGTAGAAGTCTGAGCGGCGTCTGGGGCAGCAGCACCACGAGCCGGCCGGAAGGGCTGGGATCAAGCGGCGGCCTCTTTTGGTCAGGGGGTGCTTCCCGGGGCCCAGACTGGCCTTTGAGCCGCACCCGGCCTCGCAGGATTTCCACGGTGGTGAGCCTGTCTCCTCCTGGCTGCGCGGAGCCGGCCGTGCGCGCCGCGTGCAAAGTGCGCACCGGGCCACCGGCGCAGCCAGGCGGGTCCGCGGCGCTGGCAGGAGCCCCGGGGCGCAGCTACCCCGTCCGCGGCTGGTTGAGGGAAATGGGCTCCCTGACCTTTCCCCTAAGCCAAGGAGGGCGGAAGTCAGTTTAGGTCTCCTACTTCCGAACTCTTCAAATAAGCAATCAATTTTTATGATGTAATTTATAATTTATGCAGGTTGTCTTCATACATATGGTGTTGCTTTTGTGCGTCGGGGTTTCAGGTGCTTTATTACTCTGACTGTGATTTGCATTCATGTTCGGTTACCAAGATCATATTTCTCCTGTTTACACCATAAGGGCCCGAAATGAAGATGAATGCTTTCTCCCTTCCCCCGGGCAACTCGTGGTAGACCCCAGACCGTGGCTCCCCCACTAGACCCCACAGCCCGGCTACCCCAGAGGCCCGGCGCCGAGCTCGTGGGAAGGAGGCCCCGCCGCGCCATGGCGGTCCGGGAAGCTTCGGCACGACAGGGGCCACCAGCAGGCCACCGGCTCGTGTTGTGCGCGTCTCAGCAGAGGCCTAGAGTCTGCCGGGACGGAAATAGGGGCGCGTTCCCCGGAGCCTCCTTCCGAGGGAGAAAGTCTCCCGCAAACCAGAGGGGAGGGCGCCGAGGTCGACTCTGCCTCCAGGGCCGCCGAACGCCTGCGCTCCAGCCTCTCGGGACGGCCACAGGGAGCTGGGAAGGGCCGAAGGCGAGAAGCAAGTGGTAACCAGAGGCTGAGGCCCACCAGAGTGTCGCTCCCGGCTTCCTGCGCACCCAGAACCCCCTGCCAAGGAGGACAGCGCGAGGTTCCACTTGGGACAGGCCAGGAGCCGGAGACAGCAGCCACGGAGGTCCTGTGCGAGGCTTGCCAGACAGTGCTGAAATGATTAAGCCAATTAAGCTCGAACAAACAATCGCAAGAAGGAGCGGGCTCTGACCCCGAGAGAGAGGGCGTCTTGGAATGCCGGTGCTCGGCCATCTCCACACCGAGTGGGGACGGCTCGGCGCGTAGACAACCACGGAGTTGGGATGGTCCTGCAAGGCAAACCCAGTCTCGAGACGGCCTAGAGGGCCCCACCGCATCCCATTTAGCTGAAAAGGCCCTGCGGAAGAATAATCCTGGGCGCTGAAGACTGGGAGGCGAAAGCTGAGCGTAGAAGCATGCACTTAGTCTCGAAAATTCCAACCTGCATTGGGGTTGGGGAAGGTCCAAGCGCTGGTGGCCCAGGCCACTCCGAGGGTACCCCCAGCCACTGCGGGGAGCTGGAGGAGGAGGTTGCCTGATGCCCAAGACCAGTCTAAAGGGGACCCTGCGCCGGGAACCTGGAAATGTGGCTGCGGATTTTCAAAGTACCCTCGGTTTTCCAAAGGGTGGGGGGCACCTGGCTCCCCAGGGAGCTAGGGCAGGTGGTCGCCTGGTCGGTGGCTGTTCCTGCGGCCCCCCTTGGACCCCTGCCTGGGTTGGTGGACGTGGGGTGCCTGCAGCCCCGAGGCTCCCTCGCACTCTGTGGGGGGGTTTGGGGGGGGGCGTAGGTCCACGGTGCTCCTAAGCGTAATTATTTGATCTGCAGATGTAAGTGGAATTTATTGTAACAACAAATATAGTGATGTCAAAACCCAACCTTGGATTAAAGCCGGCAGCCAAAGGGGAAGTGTATTAATTTCCAACAGCATCTCAGGCCAGAGCCTATTAGAACAAGCTATTCTTCAGGCCCCCCCATCAGAATTAATCATTGGGAGTTAATTTGAAGCTCAGACAAGTTGCTGTTAATTTAGTGCAGGGAGGACAGGATGGAATAAAAAGCAGAGGTGCTGGCCGAGCCTCGTGGGTCTCATTAATCAGCCAGCTGAGACGGCCTGGCTTGATTACAATTTGCAAAAAAATTCATTAGGGCCCGGGCGATTGACAATTTTTCTCTCTGCCTGTGATGTGACTCATTAGGCAGCCAAATGAAAGCCATGATGACGGCCATGATGACAGCGGCCATCAAGCCCCGCTTGTTTATCTTCCTCCCCTCGGCCTGTCTCTCGGGCGATGGCCTCAGCGCCGGGCTCTCGGGGGCGACCTGGCCTTCAGAGGTTGGGGAGGAGAGGGGCAGCGTCCTCAGAAGGCAGGGGGCCCGCGGTGGCCCCGCGTCCGCGGGGCTGGGGGAGCCCCTGGCCCTCTCCTGGCGCTTCTCCAGGGTGAGGACATCCCCGGGAGGGCCAGGGAGCTTGGGCCCCGGGTGGGGCTCCCTGAAGGCGGCCCCCATCCCTGGGGAGGTTCACTTTCCCGAAGGGTTTGTGTAGCCAAGGCTCCGGGTCCCTCTGTGCCTTGCATCCCTACCATGGGCTTTTGGCGAAGGGGGTGGGTGGGGAGGGGTCACACCTGTTATGGTGGAAGGTTATGTGGAGAGGGCACTCCAGGTCTGCGGGGAGGGCCCTGCTCTCCGTACCCAGGGTTCCTCCCCCAGACCTGGCGTGCCAGGTGGGGGCGCCCCCGCCCGCGAGGCCGCAGCTCCCCATGTCCTCGGCCAGGACTCCGCGCCACCAGTCACAGTTCCGCCCGGGGGCCCATATCCCGTCCGGGGACTGACTGGCCCAGGTGTGGGGGGTGGGGATGGTGGCGGTGGAGGCGGCGTCTCCGTGGGCCTTGAATGTCGCGGTAGCGACGTGTGGCCAGTGAGGTCCTGCCCCGAGCAGATGAAGCCAACCGGCGACCCGAGTGTGCTCACCGGTCTGCCACTGGCGGGATCCGGGGGAGCGGCCGGGCCTTGCGGACCTTGAGCCGGGGCCGGGGGAGGCCCCGATGCACCCTCCACCGCTGGCCCCGGGGCGCTGGATGTGGGGGCAGCAAGGAGCTCCCGCAGCTCTCCTCGCCCTGCAGAGCCGGCTGAGGCCCTCGGAGGCCGGCGACTCCATTTTATGGTGCTCAAAACCCAAGTCTGGGCCATTTTCCGCCACTGGGAATCTTGAGAATGCGGCGGGAAACGGCAACTCGGTCGCGCCCGTCCCTCACCTTGAGCCTGATGTTGGGGCGGAGGCCTCGGTCCCCATGCGCCTCCGCCGCGGGGAGGTACGGGTTCTAAGCCGTATAAATGAAGTCAATATTAGTATTGACTCACGGCGACACGTTTCCCCTTCTTGGGCTGAAAACTGCTGTGGGTGCCGAGCGCGGCGGCTTCGCAACCCGCTCCCCGGCCCCCATTCGGAAGCCCGAGGTTGGCGAAGCCACCTGCTTCTCTTCGCTCTTCGGGCTGCTGGTTTGATGGCCGAAAGGGCTCTGGCACCACGCTCGCTCACCCTCGCTCGCCCGCTCCACGCCCCTGGGGCACCCCTGGCCTGTCCAAGGCCACCTCCGGTGGGCCTGACCTCTCGGGTCTGGCCGGGCGCTTTGGGGTCGGGAAAGGAGCCCGCAGAATGGGCTGGGCTTGGGGGCTCAGGACCCGGGGGTCGGGGGCAGTGGGATTGAGGATTGGAGCACGCCCCTCCCGCGCACTGTTGGTAGTCCCACCGAGGCGGGGAGGTGCCCAGCTCCCTAGCATCCTCGCGGACGGGCCCCCAACGGGCTGGCGTGTCTCCCCACCCCCCCCCCCCCCGCCCGCCCCATTCCCCGCTTTGTGCAGCTGACCACCCGGGCGCCCTTGGGGTGGGGCGGTGGTCCGGTCCCGCCTCCCTCCGACCCCGCCCGGAGAGGGAGGTGCCCGGCCCGCCGGCGCTCCCAGCGCCCTTCCGCCTGCGATCTGAGCGCTGCCGGGGAGCCTCGTGCGGCTGGCTGGGTTTCTCGACAGTCGGAAGATAACGCGCCGGAGCCTGATGGACCGGCGCTCGGCCCTGCTCGGCGAGCGAGCACCGCTTTTGGGGGCTGTTTGTAACGAGACGCGTGTCCTCTGTGGCTGTGGTCGATTCAGAGTGTCAGGAGTTTGTGCAAAGCCACCAGTACCCGCACTCGCTTCCCCGCCTGCGGGCGCCCGGCGCCTCCTGTGGCTGAAGTTTGCCAGCCTCCTGGCTATCGATTAGGTTGCGCAAAGGGGAAGACGTTAGATTTCTAAGGTGAAAATTAGGTTTTCTTAAATGTATAACCCAACTGGAGCTCTTACTCTCCAGTGAAAAACCTAGTCAAGGGCAGTGTGGCTGGCTGCTGTCCAGCCAGCCTGGGGAGGCCTGGACGGGGGACGTTTGTCCAGTATTGGTCTCAACCCAGCTGCCTGACCACACTCTGATAGAGCCCCTTAAACAGCCCAGTCTGGACACACGTATGAGACCCAGGATTGGTCTTTTTTTTTTTTTTTTTTCTCTTTCTCTCTCTCTCTCCTTTTTTATTATTCACAAGACTGAGATTGTTTAAATGTCATAACTTATAAGAAAATAAGCTACATTGAAATAAATTAAACACAACGGAGACGTGCTTCAGACATGGCTCAGATAGGGTCTGCAACCCCAGGAAAGAGGCCAGGGAAAGCCAAAGCAAAGCAAATTTCCAGGCTGCCCCCAAATGCCTGCTTTTCAGTCAACTAAAAAAGCCAGAATAGAAAGCAAAATAAGTTTAAACCCCAGTGGGTGTGGTGATGTCATGTTACCTTTGGAAAAGTATGGAAAGGTGGCTGGTATGCGTGGCAGATTTACAGCAGAGGTTTTGTTTTCTTCTGGAATATGAGTGGAGAACATTACTGGGTAGTTTGGTCCTATAACTTTCAAAATACTGCAGCTGCGATCCAGTCTATATAGATATCTATGTACAAAGTAGGATAGTATAATAAATATTTAGTGTGTCTTCAGGTGTAGCTGGAACCCCTTCGAAAGCAGTCTTTTAAGCCTGTTTCAAGAATATACTCTCAATTTGCTTGGGATGTCCAAAGTTGGGGGGGTGACTGAGTTTGGCTTCAAACATGGGGGAGGTCCACCATGGGTTCCCTCCAGCCCTGCGGCTTCTCCACGGTGGGCCAGGCCCTGGCCCTCCTTGGGCCCTCAGGGCCTGGCCTGTTCCAGCTGCTGATGCTGACTTCTGATAGCAAACCTGCTGACATGGACGGGGATGGGGACGACGATCTTGGGGTTCCGAGAGGGCTCCCCTGTCTTGGAATTGGCATTGCCGGCCTTCACCCGTTTCCACTTGGCCCGGCGGTTCTGGAACCAGATTTTCACCTGGACCTCGCTGAGTTTGAGGGCGTGGGCTATCTGCGAGCGCTCGGTCAGCGAGAGGTACTTTTTGCAGTGGAACTCCTTCTCCAGCTCCAGCAGCTGCTCGCTGGTGAAGGCAGTCCGCCGCCGCCGGTTCTTGCCCGTGGACGTGGTGCTGCCCGCGGCGCCGCCGCTCGGCGGGGTCTCTTCCAGCGCATGGCCGGCGTCTTCCTCCTTGTGAGCCGCCTGGCCCGTCAGATTGTCATCCGAGCTGTAGTCCAGATCGCTCTCCAGCGAGAAACTCTCCTCCTTGCCCTTCGGGTCGTCTTCCACCTTTGACTCGTCTTTCCCTTGCCCTCTGACAGCCCCGGCTGCAAGCAAAACCAAACGGCGTTTTATTACATTTCGCACACTGGCCTTCCTCTCCCCTTCCCACCGTCACTTGGGCATTTTCCCTTCTTAGGGGATTGTCTTTCTATGACATTAACACATTGTGATTTCCTGGCCTTTGAGGGGTAGAGAAGGGGGAGCGTGAGAAAGCTCAAAAGAGAGGAGGAAACAGTACAGGCGACGGCCCTTTGCCCAGAACCATCACTCAAGTGGCGGCCAGGCCTCCCCTGCACCCTCCCAGCCTCCTGCAGCCTAAAGCAGAAGTAACAGGAGGCAGGAGGCCCAGGAGTGCGCCCTTCTTTGTCCCGGGGGCAGGGGCTGGGTGAGGACTGAAGTGGAGTTCACGATCCATCTTGCCCACTCCCCCCCTTCCCCAGCGAAAATTTAGTAAGCCTCCGTTTCATCACAGCCAGAGTGAGGGGGAGGGAGGGGCAGATCCCAGACCGTGTCTTTTTTTGAGACAGATTATGTTGATCCAAGGGAAGTTTCATAGCCTTAGGAGAAGTTGCCACCAGACACCCCAACACACACACACGCAGTCGCGCAGCCTCCCAGGAATCCGATTCTCGAAGGCAAGCAGCAAGCCCAGTGAAGGGGCTTCAGAGGTCTGGGCGCCCCTGGGCACATGCACGACTGAGACTCACATCTCAACCCGCCTCCCCTTAAGGCTCACACCTACCCGGGCCCCCAGGTCACGGCGCGGGGCTGGGTGGGGGGTAGACTCGGTCCAACTCGCGGCCAGATTTGCCACCCTGAGTGGCAGCTGGCTGGGGGCGCTAACTGCCACCCCTCACACCCAGAGACCTTGCTTGTTGCGTGGCTCTAAATGCTCCCCGGAGGCCCCGCGGCGCAGCTCGGCCGCGTCCCCCAGCTCCCCAGGCGGGGGGAGCTTGGGCTTGGGCTCGGCCTCGCCCCCTCGGCCCCGGCGGGAACCCGGAGCTGGCTCGTCCCCGCCTCCTCCCTCCCTCCCGCCCGGGTGGCGCGCGCCGCCGACTCACCGAGCGACGCCTGCACCGCCTCGGCCGCGGAGAAGGCGAGCAGCGAGCCCTCCTTGGCCAAGAAGCCTTTGCCATCCTCAGCGTCGGCTTGCAGCGCCTCCGCCTTGTCGAAGATGCCGCCGCCCGGCAGCGGCTGCGGCGCGAACTTGCGGGCGGCCGCCGCCTCCTGGTGCTGGGGAGACGCGGAGAAGCCGCCGGGCAGCGTGGCCATGAGCGTGGAGGTGAGCGCCATGCCCTGCGCCAAGCTGGAACAGAAGCCGGTGGGCAGGCTGGGGATCTGGTGGTGAGGGTGCGCGGGCGGAAGCGCGGGCTGCAGCGCGGCCTGGGGCAGCGCGGGCGGTGGCGGCGGCGGCGGCGGCAGCACCACCGGCCGGTAGGGCATGAACATGGGGTAGCCGGTGTAGACGAAATGGCCGGGGCTGGGCTGCGGCGGGCTGCCGATCAGCGAGTCTATGCTGAAGGCGGTACTACTCCCCAGCGGGCGCTGCATCATCATCAGCGACGGCGGGAACGCTGCGCTCATAGACGCGCTCGGGAGAGGCCAGCGAGAGGCGAAAAGTCCCCGCGCTGCGCCGCCGCCAGGAAGCCCGCCGGGAGCCGGGAGTACAGCTGGGTGCGCCGGGTAGGGGCCGAGCGGGTCCCCGAGAGCAGACGCCGCCGCCCCTCAGTCCTGGGCCCGCTGCATGCCGGGCGGGTGCGGGTGCGGACGCTGAGCGGGGTGAGGCCGTGCACCCGGGAGTGGAGAGGGCGCCCGGGCCCCGCGGGCTCGCTGGAGCCGCTGCTCTCCGCTTGCCCGTCGGAGCCCGCGCGCGTCGCGTCCGCGGCCCTCTGCCCCGGATCCCAGCTGTCTGTGCGTCCGTCTGTCCGTCCTGCAGTCCGTAGCCTCCCGCGGGCCGCTGGGGAGCGCGCGAAGCTGGCGCACTTGTCTTCGGCGGGCGCCGCCAGCACCTTTAAATCGCGCTCCTCTTTCTCATTCACATTTTGCCTGCTGCCCGGCCCGGCTAGCCTCACGTGGGGCCGGGCGCCGCTGCCTATTGGCTGCGCCAGGACTGGGCGGGGCGAAAGCGGGGCTCCGCCCTTCCACCCGGGCTGGCTGCCGGCGGGCAGCGGGCGCCACCGGCGGAGCGCGCGGGCAGGAGAGCCAGAGCCGGTGCTACCCGCCCGCGCCGCGCAAACTTGAAAGGCCCGGTTGGCAGCTCCCAGGCTCGAACCCCGAGGCCCGGCAGCCTCGTCGAGGGCGCCTCCAAGAGCAGCTTCCGGGGCTAGGGCGCGCCGCGGCTGGGCCGAGGGCTTTCCATTTCTTGTACATGTGCATTGGAACAAACCTGCCCTCGGCTCACCCTAGCGCTGGGTGCTGCGGCTGCTCCAGGGGTCCGGGCAAGGTTCCCAGAGTTGGGGGCAGGGTCCTGACCCTCCAGATCCTCCCCTAGGGCGCTGGCCGGGAGCTGGCAGCCCCTGCCCACCGCGGGGAACCCTCCGGGTTGTACGCTGCGCCCTCCGCGCTCCCGGCAGGGCGGAGAGGCTGCTGGTTCCCCCATTCCAAGCTGGGCCCTCCCGTGAGCGATCCCTTCTCATTTTTCATGACATCCTTAATCATCGCACCTATTTACACACTTTGCCTGAGCGCACCAAAATAACAGCCACGATAATTATGATAATAAAGCGAGTCCTTTCTCTGCTCCATCCTCGGGGAGGAAAGGGGGGAGTTGCTGAGCCTCCAGATTGTATAACGTGAGATTATCCTGATGAAAGCTTTATGATGTTTGCTCAAATAAAAGCTGCGTTTTGTAAATAGGCGCTAATTAAGCACGTTGAGAACGGAGGGAGCGCTCACCCCGGCGCCGCCGCCCGGTTTCCAGCGCGAGGACTCAAGGGCGCACGGTTCCCCTTTGCCTGCTGCGGGATGGAGCCCACTCCCTCAAGATGTTTCCCCTGTCTCGACAATGGTAAAACCCCAGAATTTGGGAGTAAGGGAATTGGCGGGGAGGGGGTGGGGCCTAGGAATGTTCTTATCCCCTTCTCCATGATAAAGACAAAAACTTTGAGCTCTTATCTTCCCTTTAAAAATGGGATCATTTCTTGGCACGGGCAGACCGTGCTAAGCGCGCCAGCGCGCGCGGGGCTTCCACGCGCCTCCAGGGCCTCGGCTCCAACTTCCCAGGTCTAGACGATCGCCCGGAACAGCCGACAAGCACGGGGCTCCGGAGAGAGCAGAGAAGGGCATTGTTACATCGGTCATTAAAAATCAGCTCACGCCGCGGAGCTAGTGGTTGGGGAGTTGGCCCGTGTTGGACGTGTGTTATGTATCACTTACAAGCGCATTTAATTGGGAGATAAAGATAAATCGATCTTTATGAATTTATCGACCCGATTCTTTGAAGCTCTTCTTTCTCGCTCTTCCTCTTTCTTGCGCTCTAACTCCAAGGCCCCCCGGGGGAACGTCTTAATTCCGGACCACCTCTTCAGCCAGGAGACTGGCCGCGGACCCACTGCCCACCCAACGGACCCTGGAGGAGAAAGGGGAGGGTGCATCCTGGGCGCCCCGGAGTGCTGAGAAAACTCACTGGCCCCGCCGCCAGCCGCCCTCCGCCTCCTGCTCGCCTCTTTCCCCCGCCCCACCACCACCCGGACAAAGACGTCTCGAGCGCGTTTCCCCACTCCAGGCCGCGGTAATAGATGGCTCCAGCAGCAGGCGGTTTGAAAGGAATTCATTAGCACGCTGCCTGTATTGCCTCCGCTCCCTTCACGCCCAGACCCCGAGGTGGCTTAGGCGGTGTGAGAGGAAATGAATTCCCGTTGGGGTCCACGGGGAAGGAGGTGTCTGTGGGGTCTCTAAGCTCTGTCCTTCTTTCTCCACTCCTACAAAAGAGGAAAAGGAGAAGAAAAAAAAATCGAAGCCCAGGGCAAAAGGCTGATTTCTTTATGAGCATAATAAATACTCCCTCTTATTATGAAATAGTTACAGGCACACCGTCCCGGGCATAGTTACCTTGTTTTTTTGAATACTAAGAGAAAGCGTCGACTCCGTGCATGATTTGCGCTGCTCCTGCCGGGTGCCTTGCTGTTTGACACTGGCATGCCTGCGGAAGCTGTTACTCATTTTACCCAGGCAGGTTTGCCATCCACTTTGCTATTTCACCATAAAAATGTTGTTCTAGGGACTTCTGTCGCCTGATTACCCTCCAAGACACAGAGATTCCTTTGATTATTTTGGTGATAATTCCACATTTAAAGTTCAGCAAGAAGATTTAGGTCCGTTGAATTATAGCTACACTTGAAATAATTTGATGGCATATTATTTGCATCCATAAATTGCTGTGCAAAGTATTGACTGCAGGGGTTATAATACTAATCTTCTTTTATTAGTGAGTTCAGAGGATTCTCATCAATATGAATTTTATTTACTAGTGTGCTTTTTCTCGAATGCAACGCAGTAATATTTTCTCATCTAATGCTTAACTGCTTAGAAAACGACTGTTCATATCATAAAAGGATCCTTGTGTCTCGCCGTGATTAACAAGATTCATTTCGGGCACCTCAGCTACCTGCAAAGCGTTCAGAGCGTGGGGACTGCGGATAATAAAAGCCTTTGGAGTTTTTCCTCGGCTTCTTGGAGAGATTTATGGGCAGTGAGCGACAGGTACCTGGCTTAGCCATCCTTTGGATTCCCACCTGCTTAGCTGGGAACTGCCTCCAACTGCAGGGCCCTGGGTGACTCAGCTTGGCCCAGGCTGTGCGGGAAAACCACCAGGCACAGAGCTTTGCAACTCTGCTTTACCCGCCTCCCCTCCCTCTGATGAGGAGAAAGGAAGGACGCCTAAGAAGGGAGATCTGGTCTTCCAACTCCAGTTAACTTCTGCAAACTTTTGTCCCCAGGAAACCTCCCACCGGGATGAAGTTGGCCCAGTCCCTGGGCACTTTCCTCGGCTGGTGCCAAGCTGGTGTCAGGATAGTATTAAACCATTTACCTCTGATGTCAGTGTAAGTGATGCTAATTAAGTTGTCCCCACGCTTCGGGGCTGTCCCAGTCAGCGTTTGCTTGCAGGTGTATGGGGACTGAGTGTAAAATGCTAAATGCACAAGCAAATGAATATTCATACAGCAAACTTGCGCTGGCCCGCGGAGTCCACCGGGAGCCTCGCGCTCCCATGCTGCCGCCAGGGACCGGGTCGCGCGTGGCTGTGGATACGGGGCAGCCTGGTAGCTCCGGGTCTCTGTGGGTGCAGAGAAATCCGTGGGCCTAGCAGGTGGGGCGCTCCCGCCTGCCACCCTGTCCCAGGCAACGGGCTGGTTTCTCGGGCAACCGTGTTGTTTTTATTTATAGGGACTTTGAGTGGCCCGATCATTCGGTCATTGCCGCAGCTCTTGCTCCTGGCAATAGTTGGGAAATAGCTTGGGATGGGTTTTATTTATGGAAGGGCAATTGGGATTCACACTCAGCTAACCCAGCTCAGTCCCTCCCGAGCCCAAGATGCTTTTACAAAGGGATGCTTGTGTAAAATTCCCCATCAGACACACCAATTTGCAAGTAGCAGAAAGCATTGAAACCTCATCTTTTTAAACTATTTTATTCAGCTTTTTTTTTTTTTTAAACTGAAAGCCCAAAATAGACTCCATGTGGTTCTAAGTGAAGTCAGCCCTTGGCTGGCTTTGAAATCGCTCCTGCAATTATGTAAAAGACCATTCACCAACAGGACGGAATTAAAAGGGATCTCGCCCGCTTCCCTTTCATTGCCAACCTCTCACGTTTGGCTTTTCAAAGCACTTCCAACACGATGTCTTTCTCCAGGACAAAAGGCAGAACAAAAAAAGTCCCCAAACTTGTAAATTGAACGTCAAGGGAACTTTAAACAATTTAAAGCCCATAAATAATGATAAAGGAGACTGGCAAAAAAGGCAAACCCATTCAATTAATAGAGTTTCCCAAGCAAAGATCAAGTGGTTTATAAAATAAAAGTCTTTGGTTTCATTATTCTGCTCCTTGACCATGCAGAAAGCAGGACAGGGGGTTTTTCTAAAGCGCCCTGAAGAAGAAACACTTTGCGGGACTCTGCGCGCCGCGACATTCTTATGGAGAAAGTTTTACTCTTTTGTCCCCCACCCTCAAAGTAGCAGAAACAAAACCGCAAACCAGAAACGTGAAGGGGAGGAGACTTTTTTTTTTTTTTTGCATTTCCCAAGGGGAGCTGGAAAATGTTCCCCGCAGGCCTGAGGCCGGGAACACGACCCTTCACACCTGTGCCGCGCTCCCCAGGGAGCGCCGAGGAGCAGGCGGAGCCAAGGCCGTGTGGCCCGGGAGCCGAGCCCCCGTGATATTTGGGGGCCGGGGTGGAGGGGTCCTGCACCGTCCGGGAGCCCCCGGGATTGCGGGCGTGGACGCGCGAATGGCGCACGCAGGCGTCTGCTGCGAGCGCGTGGAGCCGGGGTACCTCCGCACCCCGCGCCGGGCTCGGTTTTAGAGCTGAGGGCCTAGACGTCCGAGGGCGCAGGCGGGGGTTCTAGTGCCTTTTCGGAATAGCCCGAGGGGTGGAGTTGGGGAGTTCTTGACCACTGGGGGTATTGGATCGCCCGGTGCCATCGTGCTCACCGCGCGTCTCCTGGGAGCACCCAGCCTGGCAAAGGGGGATCCTCAGCGATGACTGAGCCGTACGCCCGCCCCGGGGCTCCCAGCCTGGGAAGCGGGAACATCAGGCGGAGGCCTGGAGCGCGGGCGAGGAGGGGCAGAGAGGGCACCGGCCCCGGGTGCCGTGGGAAAGGCGTCCACTTGCGTCCCGCCCGGGCTGGCTGGGGCCGGGGATCCGGGAGGCCGCGCGCGTCCGCGAACCCCAGGCCCTGGGGTGCTGGGCAGGGAGGCGCAGGCCCGCGGGCGCTTCTCACCTGGGTTTATCTCCTCCCATCTGCCCCCTCGGATTTACCGCGGCCCCACCTTTCGGGGACTTCAAACGCGCCCAGCCACCCGGCGCCCGACTTTCATCTCCCGGCACAGCGGGCATTGTTTGCGGGACTTCACAGAGATGTTAATCCCCGGACCGTGTAAACGGCAGACCGGGAGGCGGGCAGAGGGCACGGAGGGGTGAGGGGGTGCGTCAGCCTGAACTGGGGGCCTTGGGGACCTCCATACGGGCAGCCTTCCCGGGACGCCGGGGTCCAATACCGTCCCTGCGTCCCATCCCGCCCGCCTTATCCTGGAAGGCGGCGGACACGTCGTGATGGTCCTGGGCCGGACACAGCCAGCGTCCAGTGGATGCTGAAGGAGGAAGCGTCGGGCCAGCGACCGATGGCCGAGGCTCAGCTGTGCGCCCTGTGAGCTTTCGACTCTCGGGAGGTGACGCGCCGGGGGAGAGCCCGGCAGGGGACTCGGACTGGAGCCTCTCGGGACTCCTGGGCCCTCCCAAACCGGGGCCCCAGCTGCCGCCCCTCAAAGCCCCGACCCCCTGCAGAGGTGTTCTCTTCGAAAGAGGACGAGGTTTACCTCGAGTTCATCCCTTTAACCCTTTAGGAGCCACACTGGAGGGAGCAGGAGAGCGTTTGGATCAACAGCCACACACACCAGGGGCCCCGCTCCGGCTTTAACTTCTGCAGGGACCGGAAAAAAAAAAAAGAGTAGCGACTGCTCCTTGACAGAACTCCTTTCTCCTATTCCCTCCGATGACTGCTCCCTCCTACAAGAAACCGTGACCCAGAAAGTGTGTCTCAAGACAGGGGCAGGGCACTGGGCGTAGACAGAGGGGGAAATGTTGGTTGAAGGGAGGGAGAACCGGAATGCCTTCTGTCACTCCTCACAAATCCCTCCCATGAATTCCCGGGGGGCAGGAGGGGGAGGGGGTCATTGTAAGAATTTCACGTAGTAGTAAGTTCATCTGGAAAACTCAAGGGTCAGTATGTAACTGACCAACGTAGCTCCGTGGAGGTTTCCCCAAAGGACAGCGGTGACGATTAGAGAAAGCTGCTCAGGGAGGCTTGGCTTCAATGATGGAGTTTCCCAAAGAGAGGACAGAAGGGAGTGTGTGCTGATGGGGTGGGGAGAGAGCCATTCTATTAGTCAACAATTAAATAAAGATAACAATAGATGCCAACCCCCTCTAAAAAGGCCAACAGGAGACCACTTACAGCATCCAACTTACAGAACCTGGGAAAAGAAGAATCCACTGGGGTGGGCCCATTCCACGTTGGAGGAAAATCCCAGTGTAGATCTTTGACTCTTGTTTGAGGGGCTTGAAAGCCACCGTGGAGAATCAGAGCCAATGAGAAGGGCAGTCAGTAGAGGCTGGCCACAGGACTCAACTCCCCTCCCCCTTAGAACTCTTTGAACACTCTCCTATCCCATGCTCCTTTGCTCATTGACCTGAGTAAGAGTGGAGTGCAGGTCCAGGGCTCACAAGGGGTTGAGCTAGTTTCCTCTAACCAGGTTTGAGAAATGAAACGTAGGTGGGCATCTCTATTTGCCAGGCGGGGACACTCTAGAACTGTTCCCTAGTTAAATCATCCCCATGCACTGTCCTTATGGCCCCTGCCGCTGCCTGAGGAGGTTGGAATGCTTCAGGAAGGAGGGATCCTTGTTTTTAGGGCTCTTAATTGTCCCCGCTGCCTCAGGTCCCCTGAATATACAGCTCCTCCTTGGTGGTGATCACAGAAATAATTGGAAATAGTGACCTCCTAGGCCTTCGAAACAGAAGAACCGTGGAATTCCTCCCTTTGCCATTTGTGTGACTTTGCTGCCAACCATTATGTCTCCTTTATGGGTACAACCTGGAGTCCCTAAACTTTGGGGAAAGAAGGAACTGAGAGCAAAGATAGGGAGTGGACTGTGACACCAGGAAGTATCTTCATCCAGGGACCAATGTGCCAGGGCGAGTGTAGATCACACTGGAAGATGAGGGGATGAGGAGACAGGATTCCTTTGACCGCACTGAGAAAAATCCAAAAAACTTCAGAATGCTGTCCCCACACCTCCCTAGGGGACACTTCTGGGTTTTGCAGGGAATGGAAACATTTTGCATGAGGCATGTTGCCCTTCTGTGTGTGTTTGTTGAGAGACTGTTTTTCTTTCTTTTTTTTTTCACTGGTGAGCAGAGAGTTACAGAGAGGGAGTTCGTATCCTGCACTCCAGTATTTATTCTGCAGGATGATGATAAAACACCCCCACAAGGGGAAGGTCTTCCTGTAGCTCCTTCACCCCTGTTGACTGAGGTGGGTCATGCTGAGGTGATTGCTACCCACAGGGGACATTGCCATTGACACCAGAAGAGGGACTGGGGGCAGGGGCTGCTTCTGGGGGCTTCCATGGCTGCCTGTTCAGACCAGGCTACAGCAGAGCGGCCCTGGAGGACAGGGACGGACCCGAGGGCTGGTGAATGGGCCTCATCCAGACAGTCTGCCCCCAGCTCTCCTTCTCCTGGGCACGTGAGGACAACTAGTGTCTGCTGGGAAACCACCGAAGCCAGAAGCAGTCCTGCTTGTCTCCACCGGGACAAACCTTCTGTTCCCCGAAGTCTGTGACAGTAACCAACACGAAGCTTCAGAAAGAACATAAATTGGTCATAAAGGCTCAGGAAATGAGGGTGATTTGGCATCACGTGACCAATCTGATGGATTCACTGAGTTCAGGGACTCCCCCCCATCTCACCAGTTCCCTCCTTTTATTTATTTATTTATTTATTTAGAGAAGATGAGTATTTTAGAATCTACTTGTTGCTATGACATTCCTAGCTTATCTCTCGGTTATTATAATTTCCCTGTTCTCAAGTTTCTCTCAGATCCACTTAAATTGCAGACAATACAAAACAAGAAAACCCGGGAAAACTTAAGACACGAGAGACCTCTTAAAGTTCAACTTCATTCTAACCCAGAGAACTTTCAAATTCGGTTCATTCAGGATATTGTAAGCTATTTTGGAAATTTATACTTTAAAAGGTAATGAACGGAATAATTTATTCTGCAAGCCAAATTTTACACGGCACTTTTTTATTTTAACAATCAAACAAGGTTATTTCATATCTGTAACCGAGACAAATATGTATTATGTATTTTAATAGATTAATGAGGGAATGGCAGGAAACAGTTTTATTTGAGGATTCGTGATTTCAAAACTATTAGCCCGAAAAACACCGTGGGTGTGCAGAGCGCCCCCTATGGGCCATGTGGGTAACGGCATCTGCTTTACGGCCTGCTAGGGCTTCCCAGTCCCAGGGAGCAGACCCCTGCGCGGCTCCCCTGCTTCTCCCGGGACTAGAAGGGCCGAGACGTCTACCTTTTTTCATGCCTACAATTGCACAAGAAAAAGATTCCCAATTTCTTTTCATTATGAACGTCTAGGCCACAAGAGAAGCCTTTGTCACAGACGGGGGCGGGCGGGAAGGGCGGGAATCACACCTCTGTGATTGCACACCGTGTTAAGAAATAGGATCAAATTTTGGACGTGAGAATAGAAAACCCACCTCGGCTCTCTTCAAAAGCCATGCAAGGTTCTCCTGGCTCTGACTCATCCTGAGCAGGGCCTGGGAGCAGAAGGATAAGAAACCCTTTGACTCTGGGCCCGAGGGGCCTGGGAACACCGCCCAGCTCACCTTGGCCTCTGCTGTTCCATCTGCGTAGTGGGCGGGAATCCCGGCTCTTTCTTGCCGGAGGCCTGACTGGGTCCCTAAAACATGGATCATTACTACAGCGCCAACGTCACGGGTTGTCGCAGGAGCTGAGACAGACCACGCAGCACGCCATGGCAGGGCGCCTGGCCCACAGCGGATGCTCGGGAGGGCAGCTAACTACCCAGCGCTCCCGCCAGCCCCGGGGCGCTGCAGACTGCCGGGTGCCAGGGGCGCAAGCCTGTGCGCTCGGAGTGAGAATATCAATTTGAGAGCAGCCTCTGATCACCAGACTCTCGAGCATTTCAAAACAAACCACAGGCCACCGGTGGGTCAGGATGCACTACAGTATTTGAGAACACACGACGCCTCCGCGGGAAGAGGGCGGTCCCAAAGCGCCGCCCCCGGTCGGCGCAGCGACAGCCCCTTTGCACAAATGGAGACAGAGGCGCAGAGACTGTCCCCGGCCCTGGGAGCGTTCCTCTGTGGTGGCTCTCATCCCCAAGTTCAGCACTAGAGGGGCGCAAGGCGCTGCGTTTCCAAGGAGATGACTTCTATGTCATTTTAGATTAGTATTTTATTTTAAATTATGTGCTAAACAAACCTCAAATACATTCCTTTTTGGGGGAGGGGGCTGGCAACCCGCGCCCTTTGGCCTCTTGCTTCTCCCCAAACTCTGTCTCCCCAGGGCCCCCATCCCGACCCCACCGTCGGAGGTTTGAACACCGCGGGGCACTGGGGAGTGCAGGAGGCTGGGGGGCGGGACGCGAGCAGCGGGAGGAGGACCAAGGGCTGACCCCGCCTCTCCGCCCCATCGGCTCAGCTCGCGCGACAGGACCCTAGCTCCAGGGCGCCCCCTCCGGGTCACGGTCGGGATCGGCCCCGCGGAGCGGGAGGGCGCATCTGCCCCAGTCCTGCCCCAGCCGCGCCGCGCCCAGGTCTCCGCGGGGAGGGTCCCGCACGCTCCCGGCCTTCGAGTCTCTGAGCAGCCGGGGCATCGTTTCCTCGTTTCAGGTGGGGGGAGGCACGCTTTTACCGCCCCCCCATAGGTTCCTTTTTTTTTTTTGAAAGGAGCAAGCCTCTCCAGTTTTAATGTGGCCCAATTATCTCGTTTGCACGACTTAAAATGTTTCTCTTTAACTCATTTCAATCTAGTAAATATGCTTCAGCAAGTAGCTAATTTCTCAGGGATGGCTTCGCCTCCCCATTTGCATATAAAGCGCGTCGGAGGCCGGCCCCATTACTGGGCGCGCGGGTCGCCGGCAGCTGGGCCTCCTCCTCCGGGGGGGACGCCTAGGTTTGATCCCGGAAAGCGGAAGCCGTGGCCCGCGCTGGGGCCCGAGGGCCAAACGGCAGGGGGGCGGGGCATCTGGGCCCCGGGGAGGGGGCAGACCTCTCCTCTGAGCGCCCCCCGCCACTGCACCGCCCAGAGCCCGCGCCCGCTCTGATCCCGGGGAAGGGGCGCGAAGGTCGGGGGCGCATTTATCCCCAAGTGCTTTTCTGAAATCGCGTCTGGAGATAGATGGACGAGGATACAGGAGAGGAAACGCGGCGCTCAGTGGAGCAATCTTCTGGCTTTAAATTCCGAATAAAAGTCTCAAATATTCCCGGGTCAGGGGGCACTGTCTCATTAAAACCACTCTCGTTCTCAAACTGCAATGCGGACATTAAAGTGCAGTATTTTTCAATTAGAGCTGACGAATTCAATCAAAATTCCATAGATTAGGATGAAATGAGGCATGGGTCATTTACAGGAGAATTTAATTGCCGAGCCATTAGACAAATAGTATATTTGCCATTCCCGCGTTATCCATCATTTTCGACATCAATACCGGGGCCGCATCTCCCCGTCCCGCAGCCGCCCGGCGTCGGCTGTAAACACTCCCTTCCCTGTATCTTCTGATTATATCTGATTTCATTTAGGGCCATGGGGGATTATAAATGTTCACGCAATCAAGTTCATTAGGGCTTCAAATCGCATTTCTGATTGGGATCGCTCTGCCGCTGTCCTCGGTGCGCCTTTCAAACCCCAGGACGAGGCTTTCAAAAACATCTTTTTGAATTTAAAGCTTCACAGCCTTTTGTCTTCCGACGCCCCCTCCTGCCTCCCCCGCCGCCGCCACCCCGGGAGGCCCCGCGCGCCTCTGGCCTCCTTCGCGGGGCTCGGCACTGAATCCCATGGCCCTGAGAGCGGGGCTGGGAGGGTGGGGGTGGATGCCCGCGCCCCCCAGGCCCGCTGGGATGGGGGCTCCGCGGGCTGCCCTGAGCAGGCCGTTCCCCTCCCCCCAACCCCAAGAACCCCCTGCTGGGCCGCGAACCCCCGCGCGGCGCGAAGCATCTGGAGACCCCGCGTGTTCGCGAATCGCGGGTGGGTGCCGGCCCCACATCTCCCGCCCCCGGCCTGGCACTCTTGAGTCCCGTGGCCGTCCGCAGGCCTCTGGGCAGCGATTGGGTCAGACCCTAGGACTGACACCTGGGATCCCTTTCCGGGCTGGCCCCTTTCACTCTAGAGACTAGGGTGGGGGCGGTACCCAGAGGAGCAATTCTCTCTTCCTCTTTGCAAACCCAAGAAACAAAGGGAGCAGACTCTTCTGGAGAGAGATGCGCAAGAACGGCTCAAGACATCCCTTCCAGCACCGTTGAAAAATAATAGCTTAATATTAACTGCTTCTCATAAAAATATACTTTCACAGTTACCAGAAGAAAACCCTCATTTTACCCCCGTACTTTGTGCTCATCGCTGTTAGCTGCCTCAGTAATTTAATTGGAAGGAAACGTGAGAAATGTGTCATTTTTGAAGAATTTATGCATCACTTCCTAGAAATCTCATTGTGTTAACTAGGAGCCTACTGCGTTCTGTTTAGAAGCCATAATCACATTTTTATGTGTCTGTATTATGAGTTAATGTGACCTCCTGTCTTTAGCAGATAAAAAAAAAATGTTCTTTTTCCATAACATCTGCATCAAACTCTGGCTTGCATAAAGTACGCAGATACCCGGTTTCCCCACGTTTTCCAAACTTACCAACTTTCTTTGGAGCAGGGAAAAGAAATGTGGCCGCAGAAAGCGTCTACCAAATGAATAATTACACCCCGAATTAAAACCCTGCGTTAAACATAGTCGACAGCAAATACTGCATTCTCAATCGTGTTTATTGCTTACAAACTGCATTACAAAGAAATTTACTCTTTTTATTGGAGTGATTAAGCAGAGTGTTAAGGCTGCAGAAATACCATTCTGGAAGATTAGATGAAGGCAGAAAAGCCAGCTAGTTACATTGCAGTGGTGAATGTATAATTTTGCTAAAGAACACGTTTAACACACAAATGAGGATTGGGCTGTCATTATGGCATCATAAAAGAGTCAGCTGAAAATTATATTTATTTATAAACACATTGCCTATAAAATGCGCATATTTAATACAAAGGAAGTAGGCAATTCCATAATCAATATTTTAATTACTGAATTTTTTATTATAGCAACACAATTCTATAGGATACGTCATGATTCCATAGTTTTTCTATGCTCTCCTCCCCTTTATCATGGGAGCTAAAATCTTCTCATTTTCTCTTTAATTCTGGGAGAGCAGGGCGGTGGGCAGGGTAAGATCGTTTGCGTATGGCGCCACCTGCAGGACTCTCTGAAAATGAATTATTTCAATACGGTGATCCGCCTGCCTGGCTCTAGAAATTGACCTCAGGCTTATTTTAGCAATTTAAAGAAATTAATTTTGGTTTTAAAATAGAAAGCGGTTGACAATTTCAAGATAAGTCCTGGAGTTTGAAAAGTGTTTTGATGGCTCTCAACATATACTTAAATCCCCCCAAATAAGATGCGGTATTGATCCTAGTGGAAACTTCAGAGCTTCTGAATATCCCAAGGGAACATAGAAAATTTGCCTGAGGAGTAATTTATTCTTGAAATAATGGAATAAAAGATGCACTACTCCTGGCTTATCACTTGGTCCTTGGGCAGCCCTTACGACATGAAAAGCACTTGGCAAGCTGATGACATCCACAATTACAGTGATTAAGTGTCCTCTCAGATGCCCCGCATCAGGACCGGTCACTGGAGCAGACCAGCTCATTCTCCAAGCCTATATTTTATAGCATTTTTGTAGAGGGTTAAGTGTTCTCTGCAAAAGTTCAACAGCCGGGCCCATCACCGTGTGTCTAAAGGGTTATTTAGGAGATTGGAAATGTGACGATTATATACAGTTCCTGGGGTTAACAAATGCTTCCTGAAGACTCAGTGGTTTTGATTTTCTTCAAAACACGCTGAAGTGATGATTATCATGGAACTGAAAGTTAAACGGACACAAATACACTAGATATATAAGCCCAGTGCTGCGTTCAGAATTGCAAACATGACACGTCACCTGATGCCACGTCCGGGTGCTGATTGTCTGTGGGCTGTGGAGCATGTCTGTCTATCCTGCTGTGCTGTGCACATTTCATCCTGGATTCAAGTTAGGCAGGATGGAAAGAGGCAAAGCACCTCAGGACCATTGTTGGTGGAGAAACACACTTGTGTATCTTTGGATTCTCTGTGGTCAGATAAC
The DNA here is from genome assembly GCF_041296235.1 of Equus asinus. Classification (NCBI taxonomy): domain Eukaryota; kingdom Metazoa; phylum Chordata; class Mammalia; order Perissodactyla; family Equidae; genus Equus; species Equus asinus. The sequence goes on along the minus strand of NC_091808.1, from coordinate 5,536,971 downwards.
AAGGAGCAGAGTCAATAAAGTTGGAGGGAAAATATTCCCCCTCATCTTTTTCAGCAGAAACAGCATTTACCCTTTGTTACTTTCTGAATTTTGAGCCATGTGAATGCTTCTCATTAAAAACTAAATTTGAAATTTACGAAAACAATTTAGGTCTTATGGAATTGACTTTTTATAATATACTCAAAGAGAAAAGTAATGATGTCCAATGCGAATCATGTTAGAATGGAAAACGTTTTTAGACCCTTTAATAAAAAAATTGCCAGAGTAGGGGCTGGCCCAGTAGCATAGTGGTTAAGTTTGCATGCTCCACTTTGGCAGCTCAGGGGTTTGGTGGTTGGGATCCCGGGCACAGATCTACATATCACTCATCAAGCAATGCTGTGGCAGCATCGCACATACAAAACAGAGGAAGACGGGCACAGATGTTAGCTCAGGGCCAATCTTCCCCACCAAAAGAAAAGAAAAAAAATTGACCAGGGTATATTTTGTTTACTGGAAAAGAAGTCAGCCAGGATAATTCTAGCCTCAAAGTAGAATGTCTTTTTGGGTGTTTATCTCAACTTACTCTCTCCCTTCCTCACTTCTGTCTTCAGTCTTGTCCTCCCTCCCCCCCCACTCCTCCTCCTCCTCTTCTTCTTATCTATGTGGAATTACGAAAATCCCCTTAATCTCAGAACTTCCTAACACATGTAGCATAGAGCACAGCTAGACACAGTCCCTGAAAGAACAAATTTTTTGCTTAACAAAGCAAATCGCCAGCAGTAATTAAATTCTGCAAAACTATGAATGAAGTGCATCCCCTTTGATGATTAAGATAGGCCCAAACAATCACACTCGCCATTTTTGTCCCATTGCAGTCACAGCCATAATTCAGGAACTGTATTTAGCACATCTGGACAGCCACTAGGACCCAGGTGATTCAGGACTAATTTCTAGTGTCAGTTTATTACCTACTTATTCTCGAGCAGCTGCGAGGTCATGTTCCTGATGAGTCAGCGGCAGCGTGAAGGGCTCCTGACATCTTAGACGGTTCAGTTCATTGCTATGTTCCCGTTGCACGTGGGTCCGTGTTGGCCAAGAGTACTGGACTGGAGCTACTGGACACATGTCATACGGGACTGGCTGGTGGGGCAGGCGCTCATCGTAGGAGTCACATGATTGCGTGTAGGATGCAGAGATGAGAGCAGCTGCTAAGTGCCCAAACTGCCACCTGCCCTGGGAACAGGCAGCCCCCATTCCAGGAAGAGACGACCCCAGGGAGAAAGTGGCCAAGACGGGAGCCCTTCCTGCCCACACCTGTCCTGGTGTGCCCAAGTCCCTCCAGCAGCCGCCCCAGCAGGCTCCACCAGAGTTGGTTAAAGGGAAGAACAAACGAGTGAATGGTGAATCGATGAGTGAGCCGTTTAAACCTATGGGACTTCATGGATTGGCTCTTCCTGGGAGCATCTGAATTACAAAAGAAAATTCCCGGGAGTAGAAATAATGAATAATAAAGAAAGAATTCCTCCATAATGGTGGGATTTCAGGCGGCTGTGAGAACCACGTTGTGTTTAAGTTATAATTGGGGGAAAAACGTGTTTTGGGAAACCTAATCATGGTCATTATTCATCAGATTTTTAGAAATATAAAGTCCATATGTTTTCAAAGAGTTGTACTTTGTTCCAGGACTCCAAAACATAATTAAAATTTAATGCATTTTAGAAATGCAACCAGTCTGTTTTCTAAGGTGGGTGGGATGGAGAGGCATGGCTGGAGGACATGCTGTAGGCAAGTGTGTTCGCTTGGATTCTAATTTGCAAAATCTAGTGAGGACAGGGCTCCTCCGTGGCTGCTGTGGCTGTATTTCTCACCACTCTTACCTTTCTTCTGTTTTTTTTCTTTGGTGAGGAAGATTGGTCCTGAGCTAACATCTGTTGCTAATCTTCCTCTTTTTTGTTTGAGGAACATTGTTGCTGAGCTAACATCTGTGCCAATCTTTCTCTATTTTGTATGTGGGATGCCACCACAGCGTAGCTTGATGAGCGGTGTGTAGGTCTGTACCTGGGATCCGAACCTGCGAACCCCGGGGCCACCAAAGCAGAGCACATAAACGTAACCACTCTGCCACTGGGCCAGCCCCCATTCTTCCCTTTCTTATTTGTCCTTGGTAATACCATTGCCTTGCTTTTCCATTTTTTACCCTTTTTATTCCAATATTAGGCTATTTTCTTCTTCTAATAATGAAACAATCATGAGAATAGAAGGAACCATTTATTGAGTTCTGTCTCTGGGCTGGCTCTGGGCCTGGGGCTTTGCCATCTCTGAGTTTGGTGGGGTCGGTGACCAGGGGCAGAACAATCACCCCAGTCACCCCAGCTTGTCAGTACCATTCAAGTTTGCAGACTCACAGAATCGGGGCCCCACCCCAGACTCTGGTGCTGGAATCTGCATTTCAACAAGGTCCCTTTAGCGTGAAGCCCTGCCTTACATCAGTTAGCTCACTGAGTCCTGACCCCGTGAGAGAGGCGAAGATGATTTCACTCTCCCGACGGGCAGCTCTCTGCTGATGTCGGTCGAGTGACGGTTCTTGCTCAGTGGAGGAGCCAGGATGTGAAGCCCCATCTCCAGGGTGTTGCCAAGGGCTCCTCCCCGCCCTCCAGTGTGTTGCATCCCTTTCCAGGACAAAGGACTCTCCCTAGAGCCCCACCTGACCACATCTGCCCGACTGGCTCCTCACAGCTTGTCCAGTGAAGTCCAGCATCCCGAGTGTGGAAGGCGAGACCCTCCTGATCCGCCTCCTTCCAGCTTTCACATGGGGACCCTCCTCTCCAGGTGGACGGGTCACTCTTTCTCCACTGTGCCCTGCACTTTCCTGCCTTCACTCAAGTTCTTTTGATCCAGTGGTGGCTCCTGAAGGTCTGTTTAGGGGGAGCTTGGGGAGAGCCATGAGCCTGGGGGGGGGGTGGGTGGGAGGGGTCCTGAAGCTGTGTTTACATGGCCTCTCTAGGTCAGCTGAGCTGTCCATCTCAAAGGGCAGGATAGGGCTGGGTCAGCTGAAGGCAGTGGAGGTGGATGTTGAAATCTGAGTTGAAATCTGACCACCCACCAAGGTTCAGCCTGACTGCCCATTCACATGCCCACCCTCACTGGGTGGGCCCTTCCTGGCCCCCTTTCACCCCCACAGTGGGCTTCGCTCATGGTGCACACAACATCCCCCCTTATCCTGCTATCATCGGCAGGATGTGAACCCTGTTCCAGATGCAGCAATGGGAGAGCGTGCCCTGCCCCCTCTAAGGCTCGCCTGGCAGCACCTTGCACTGGCTCAAACTGGAAAAAATGGAGCCACTGCTCATCCTCAGAGGATGACCATAAAGGGTCCTTGTTCTAAAACAGGGTGTTGAGTAGAAAATTTGAGGTCTAGTAAGGCCAACAGATCAGGAGATGACTGCCATTGAAAAGAGAGTTTATTACTCACCATTCCTGAGAGAAGGGACACGCCACGCCTCAGGGGCCATGTGGGGAAGCACCAGGGTTGGTCAGGAGGTGGAGGAGGGGATGTGGGCAGGAGCTTTACCATGGTTTCCGTGGAAGGAACAGTCGAGGCAGGGTAGACAGGCTTAGGGTTGGCTAGTTTGAATAATTTCAGGGGGGTCTGGGGCAGAGGGGCTGTCCCCAGTGTCCGGCACGTGGCCCTGGGTTGGACTGTCGCCCAGAGTGTGAAAGCCCAACAAAGGAGGTGGCTGGGATGAGCTCTGCATTGATTGGTTGAAAAGCACCGCTGGGGGCGAGTTGTTGACTATCCCCAGGGATTGGCTCACCCTGGGAGGGGCCGGCCCTCCAGCGTCAGCAAGGCCCCAGAGTCAAAGCACCAGAAGAGAGAAAATAGAAGACATGGTTTACATAGTCTTAGACCTTTCGAACATCTCTCTTGTTATGGATGCTCGGCTGAGCTGATGGCAACCTCTGTCAACTTGTGTCTACTCCTGGCATCTGGCTGCCTGGACTATTTGCCGGAGCTGGATCAGCTGGGGTCTGCTGAGGGGGTCAGACAGCAGACTCATGTAGGATCAGAATGTCCGTCTCACCACCCTGCCATCATCCTCTAGGAGCTCTGGATGGTCCTGTGCTGGAAGCACCAGTGGGCTCCTGGGGAGGCGCTCTTGTTATGCAAGCAGGTGCCCTCTCTAAACGTGTACATCTGTCATGTGTTGGGGACGATCTTTCCAGGTGGCCGAGCTCTAGGAGGGGTGGGACGTTTCCCATGAGGCAGAGGGTCTGAGGCTGGGGGGCAGCATGCACGTTGCTAACCCACTGGGGGTGGGAGACAAACCTTGAAAAAAATACTTCTACCTTTTAGTTCAACTTTCGTTGGAAGGTGCTTTCTGATACAAGACTAGGATAGTCACAGTTTCCATCCTCACGAGCAACGTGGAGAGGCAGAAAGGGCTTTTATTACCAGTTCCATCCCGAGGTGAACCTGAAGCTTGGTGAGGTCTGTGCATCCGCCAGGCAGAGTGGGACGTCCCACCCTCGGCGCTCTCCTCGCCACGCAGCCCCCATGGAAAGAAAAGATGAGGACTCGAGCCTTAGTCCAAATGCTCTGGTTTTCAATGCAAAACACCTTCTGGCTCCAAAAGGAGATAATTTTGCAGGGACTTCGGCAATGGGAGCAGGGGTATGAAGTAAAAGCAATTTTTGCCAAACAATTTCCGGATGGCACAGCGGCAGAGATGCTGCAGACAGCGCGGGGTGTGGGCCAACGCAAAGAAGGACTTGTAGAAAGGCTGGTGCATCTGAAAGGAAGGTGGGTGGGACATCAGCCCGTGCACGTGGAACTAACAGACCTTTCTTTCCTAGCAGAAGACCCCATACCACACAGTTGATCCTTTCCAGGCCACCTGGTACCAGACAGGACCCCAATACAGGGAGAAGCACCGTCTGTTCAAAGCCCCCTCCACCAAGAGGGTCTGTACACTTTTCTAAAGAGCAGCTCCTGCTGAGTCTAGGGAAACTCTGTTTTGGGTGATTTCAGAGAATACAGGTCATCTCCTTGAATTCTGCTCTGCCCTGTTCCCTGGGCACAGCCCATATGCTATTCAGTAATGTGCATGGGACTCAAGTCAATGAAACCCGAGGGGAAATCTTCTAGAGGCTTCCAGAAAAAACAAATGTTCTCTCTTTCTCAATCGACAGCCACAGTGGACTCTGTCGTGTACAGCTGTAGGGCCTGCAGCTGCCTGGTGATATCTTAAGCTCTAAGCAGATGAAGGACACACAGGAGCCAGAACCTCTGCCGCCCACCCGTCTCTGGACACTGGTTCCTCGAGCCCTGACATTCCTCAAGCCAGTGGGAGTCAGTCTTCTGCAGCCAACAGCATCCCAGCTCTAATAAAAGGCTTTTGGCTGAGTGATTACTGAGCCTCCAGGAAAAAACCAGAAAAACTCAAACATGCCCCTCATTTCCCCTTCTCTCTCCTTCTTCAGATGGTTTATACTCACCTGGATGTTTGTGCAGAATGCCACCCAGGGGTAGGCAGAGACAGACAACAATTCTGTACTCAAGGGGGGAGGAAGAGCCGCTTCCTTACCTCAAACACTTCTTCAGGAATCGCCTCCTTCCAGGACTCCGACACGTGGAGCTGAGGGTAAGAGTTGAAAAGGACCTCGACGACTTCAGGCGCGGATGCGCAGGTCTTCAGCACCTGGTGGGAGATGGGGAGACTGGGCTGGCAGACTGGGTTTTGGGTCCGTGCGGGGAAAGAATGGGGAGATGTGAGGGTGTGTCTGCATCCCACTTCCACCACTCCCCACGCCTCGGTCACAAAGGGAACAGGAGCAATCACAGTAACAGTACAGCAGGCTTGTTCAAGGACCACAGGGGTTAGTTCACAGATAAGCACGAGGCAGCAAGGGGCCCATCTTATCCTCATGGCAAGTCTGGGCAAGGCACTAAGCGTTCAAATTCCCAGGAGGAATATTTCTGGCTTGGCACGCTCTCTTGGCCTCTGGAGAGCTGCTCAGAGAAAAGGAATGAGGTTCTGCTGGGAGGAAGTTTGGCCAAGGATGGTGTTCCCAATTTCTTACCTCAGTTTTCTAATATGTCAGGAAATTGGGGGAGAAGAATTGCTTGGCCGTTGAATTTCCTCTCAACTTTGCCTTTCCATTTTATTTTCATAGTGCCCACTGGCAAAGGATTCCTATTTCCTTATTTGTCAATTTATAATTCAAGTCCATTGGCTTCATCATAAAGATGGGAACTATTCGCTTTTTAAAAATAAACTTTTTGTTATGGAGAAATTTGAATGTACACAAAAGTAGACAAATGGCACGATAAGGCCCCAGGTACCCACGTTCCACCCATGGCCAGTCCTGCCCCGTCCACACCCCCATCCCCTCCTGCTAATATTATTTTAAAGAAAATTCAATGTATCCTATCATTTCATCTGTAACTATTTCAGTGTGTCTCTTAAAGGAGCCTTTAGAAGAAACATAAACAGTGTTATCATAACAGCTGAGAAATTAACAACAGTTCTAGCATCATCTAATTTATAGTCAGTGCTGAAATTCACAGATTTCTCTTAAACGCCGTTATGCTAGAAAAAATAATTTGTTTGAATAGGAATCCAAATAAGGCCAGCACGGTGAGATTGGTTGAGATGACGTATTTTTAGATCCCTCTTTTTTGTTTCATGTGATTTACTTGTTAAAGAAACCGGGTTATTTGTCCTGTGGAGTTTCCCACTGTTGGGATTTTCCTGACTGTATCCTGGGGGGTTTTTGAACACGCTGCCCTTTCTCTGCTTTCTGTCAATGAGCAGTTGGATTTAGAAGCTTGATCAAATTCAGATTTGATCTGGGGGAGGGGCGGGGCAATGTCACAGTTCTCTGCTTTTAAGATTTACCAAGTGTTGTAAAATTGTTCTTCCTATTTCTTGGTTGAGAAAACTGAGATTAAGCAATTTTTCTAAGATGAGGCACCGAATATCTACAGGAGACCACGGTCGGGGCCAATAGCTAAGCCCAAGCCGAGCATGCTCCCTGGGGCTCCCTGAACACAGAGCCAGACAGAAAAAAGTATTGAAATCACTCAATATGATCACTTCCTTTACAACTTGCCCAACTTCTTTCATACCTAAAACTCCTTTAAAATACAGAAAAGAGAAATAAAAAATTTATAGTTCTTTGTTCAGAGATAACCACTATTAACATTTTGTGTGCACTGTTTTATGCATTTAGACAAAAAATTAATATATATAACAAAAAGGGTTGATGCTGTGCATATTATTTTGAAATGATTTTTGTTCATTCAAAATAGATTGTGAACAATTCGAAAATTATAAATGAGCATTTAACATCATTTTTAGTGGCCATATTTTATTTTATGAATATATCATAATGTATTCAATGAATTAGCTATTTAAGTTGCCTCAATATTTTTTGATATTTTAAACAATGAGCATCCTTGAACATAATTCCATCTCCTTCTGCCTCTGACTACTCTTATTTAGATACTGACACTGAATTCCTGGAAGTAGAATTGCAGGCTCAAAGAGGATGTACATTATAACTTTTAAAACATACTGTCAAATTTTAAATGTGTAAATTGGTACACTTTTTGAAGAATTGAGTATGAGAGTGTCTCTTTCACCCCACCCAAAGCATCTCATTAGTTATTTAAATTTGACAGGTAATATATGCAATATTCGCTTTTGTTTTGGTTGACCATATGTCTTTCTTCTTTAGAGAACTGCTAAATTATGTGTTTTGCTCATTTTTTCTATATTCTGTTCTTTTTTTCATTGATTTGTAAGTACACTATTTATTAAGGTGATTTTTCACATAGACAATCATTTTTGCAAACAGTATTGTCTCCTCAATATTAATATTTATTTTTCTTGTCTTATTACATTGGTTAGAACTTTAAAAATCAATGTTAAATAACAGTGTTCATGGCAGCCATCATCATCTTATTCCTAATTTTAATTGGATTGTCTCTAATGTTACATCAAAAATATAATCTTGGCTATTAGTTTCATCAGATACTCTGTTCTAAGTTAAGAAAATATCTTTCTATTCCTAGGTTACTACAAATTTTAGGATTTAATTTATTTTTTTGCCTTTTTCTAACCAAGTTGACACAAAAAGATTTTCCAATATTGACTCATTTTTGCCTTCATGAAACAGACTCTATTTGGCTATTCTTCTAAATATAATGGCAGATTCAATTTGCTAAGATTTTTGCATCACTTCTAATAACTAAATTTGGTTTATAGTTTTAGTTTTTTGAGCTATTATTGTCAGGTTTTAACATCCCTTTATGTTAACTTAGTAAAACTATCTGAGAAAATGTCTATCTTTTCAATACTCTGGAAGATTTTAAAAAGTAGATAACTATTGAAATTAAGAAGGCAGAACAGATCTTGATTTGACATCATCCAAGCCTGGCCTTTAGCTGCAGGTAACAATTTGATATTTTCAATTTCTTCCACGGTTACTGGCACATTTGGTTTTGACTTCTTCTTGAATCAACTTTGTTAATCTATATTTTCCTGGAAAACAATCTTCATTTTAAAGAAATTTAGCCTTGCATATGTATCAATCAGGGTTCCAATAGGAAACAGACGCACCTTCGATATAGCATTATTGCAGAGGGTTTATTGATACAGGGGCTATTCAGCCAGCTGTAAGTGCAGGGGGACTCCAGGGGACAGTGGGGCTCATAGCAGAGCCATTTCCACTCCTGCACCTGCAGGATGGAGAGTCAGGGGGGCTGTCTTACCAGGAGCAGTGATCCTCGGTGGGGGCCAGCGTGAAGCAGAGAGGGGCCAAGCCAATACATCCTCTGACCTCACTCTCTTTCCTTCCCCTGCTGCTGGGAGACTGCACTGGTGAAACCCAGGAAGGCAGAAGCCTTGTGGATGTGTCCATGCAGGTGAAGAGTAAATCTGGACGGGAGACATTGCCACTGTATCTAGGAATAAGCACCCTTCTCACTTGAAATTCACTGTAATTGTAGTCTCAATTTTTTTTCATGTTTAGTCTTACTGGAATTTTGTCTATTTTAATCATTTTTTTTAAAAAGGAATCAGCTATTGGATTTTGTTGATCAGTTCTCTTTAAAAATATTCTAATCCATTAATCTTTGTCGTAATCCTTATTAATCCCTTTCTCCGGGATTACTAGTCCCAGATGATTAATCTTTGTTTCTCTTTCCAACTCCTTGGATTGACTGCTCAGTTAATTTAGTAACGCTTTTTTCCTGGAGTCACAATAAAAGCCACTTTTAAAATGGCATGGATTTTCCTTTGAATGGAGGTGTGGTCATAGCCATAAGTTTTGAGTCACAGTCTCAAAACTTATTGTCTTTTTCTCTAAAATAGTCTGCAATTAAGTAACTATTGGTGCTTTAGTTATTTAGGTGTGTGCTATGCAATTTTCAAAAGGTTTTTTTAAAAATGAACCTTTTGCTCCTCATTTTCTAGTGTGCTGCAGCAAGGATTCAAACGATGTTGCTTTTGGAGCACTACAAGTTGGATTCTGTTCACAGGATTCAAAGTTCAACGTGTATTTGCACATTTATGACTTGAAGCTTCAATGCATTATTTTTTTGGCCCACTTGATCTGTGAAAGACTGAGAAATACATTAAAAATCGCCTACAATTATTATTTTTCAGTCAGTTTCTCTATTTTAACATAATCATGGGTCCATAATAGTCATCTCTTCCCGATGGACTGTGTCCTTTGTCACTGTCAAATAAATCCTTTCTTCCCTCATCATGCGCATTTCCCTGGAATTCTTCTCTGTTGCTTGCTGATGTCAACACATCATTGGATTTTTAGTTTGTTTTCGCTAGAATTACCTCTGCCCACTCATTATTTTTAACCTTTTGTTTCACTCCATTTTAAAGCATTTGAGAGTCTGTACTGGTAATAGACTAGTTTAAGAAATTTATATTTATTGCTATAAATGATCTATTTGGTCTTACTTCTATCTCATTATGTTCTTTCTGATTTTTTATGCTTGCTTCCTTTGTTGTCTGATTTCTGATACACAGGTTTCTATTTTCTTTGTGTACATCTTTTATATTTTGGAAGTATGCATCTTATTTAAAATCTGACTACTAGTTACCTTCAAAATAAAAAATATTAACCTGCATTTCTTCAAATATCTAAATAGCACCTTTTGCGTTCTAGATGTGCCATCATCTCTTCTCTCACATCTCTCACAACCAATTCTTCTTCCTCCTTAAAAACATCTGGAGTTTGGGTTCCAGATCATGGATTATTACAAGACCATATTTCATGTTAGGAATAATTTTTGGTATCTGCATTTAGTTTTATTGCCTGCCTTACAATTATCGGTCTCTATTTTAATGGGATCATACACTCACCATTTGTCCTTTCAGCCATTCATTCCACAGATATTTATCAAACGCCTTCTAGAAGTCAGGGATTGTGTTATGTCTGCGTGATACAATGGCAAGCTCTGTCTTCACAGAATTTTACCAGTCTCAAATAATACAGTTCCAAATAGTAATAATAGTAGATGGGGGAATCACAAGGTGCTGGCAATGGCACCTAACTCTGACCTGGATTTGCAATGGCGTGGTGAGTTGGTCAGGGGAAGATTTCTGGAGGAAGTGACATTCAAGCTAAGCCTGACTATGGAGTAGGAGTTACAAAAGGTCTGGAGGATTCTGAGGACAAGAGCGTTCTAGGGGGAGAAACATTTACCAAACTTGGGAGGCGGAAAGGAACCGAAAATGCTGGCTGGGGCATGGAGTATGACATGGGGAGTAGCGGGAACACACTGGAAAGACCATGATAAGGAGGCTGGACTTGATCTTGAGGACACAGGGGAGCCTTTGAGGGGTTATGAGTGGAGGAGTGACAGGATAAGATTTCAAGTTTAGAAACACCACAATGGCTGCAATGTTGAGAAGAGGTTGGAGGGGCCACATTGGAGGCAGAGAGCCCAGTTAAGAGGATGTTTCTGCCATCTAGGGGAGAAATGGTGGTGGCCTAGGCTCAGCTGGTGGCAGTCAGGATGGAAAGAGGGGAAAGACTTGGGAGATATTTAGGAGGAACCGTTGAGAGTATCTGCAGATGGAGTTTTCCATTCTTGAGATAGTCTTTCACATCACCTCTTGGTCAACTGGAGTACCTCCATCCCATCTTGCCTTTAGCCTCCACCACTCCACCCAAACAGCCTTTGCCAAGAGCACCAATGATCCGGCTACATGTGGTGCTCAGCGCTCTGCTTCCCCTCCCGCTGTATCAGCCCATCTGACACAGTTAATCGTGTCTTCCACTTTGATACGTTCTTCACTTGGCTTCCATGCTCTTATTTCTTCACCTCCCTTACTGGTTGCTCCTACCTGGAGCTCCTCAGCTGCTTTTTCATCTCTCCATCTTCTCGATGTTGGAACGCATTCAGTCCTCATTCCTCTTCTCTATTTACTTTCCCTTCCTGGTGATCTCGTGCAATGTCCTGGCTTAAAATACCAGCCATATGCCACTGACCCTCAAAAGTATATTTGTAGCTCAGTCACATCTCTCGCTCTCCAACTCCGGGCTTGAATAGCTAACTGCTTACTTGATATCTCCACTTGGCTATATCTCACACTTGACATCAAAAACTGAACACCCGACTCTCCCCCAGAACCTACATTTACTATACCCACAACCTTCCCCATCTCACTTGATGGCAAACCCATCCTGCCAGTCTCTCAGGCTAAAAGCCTTGAGGTCATCTTTGACCCCTCTCTTTCTCTCAGTCTGTCAAGAAATCCTGTTGGCTCTACCTTCAAAATACATCCAGAATCAGGTCATCTCCCTTGTCCACACCACCATCATCCCCCGTGTGGATCATGGCAACAGCCTCCTAACTTGTCTCTCCACTTCTCTTCTCCTTCTCCTAAAGTATTTTCTCAGCATGGAGGCCAGAAAGATCCTTATAAAATGTTTGTCAGCTCATACCACTCCTCCACTCAAACATCTCCAATGGCCAAAGTCATTACAATGTCCTACAAGACCCCACACCATCTGCACCCCACCCCCATCTCTCTAATCTCATCTCCAGTGTCCCACTTGCTCGCTCCACCATCAGCAACACTTATCCCCTTGTTCCACGCACACAGGTGGGGTCCACCCTAGCCCAGGGCCACAGACTGGCTGTTCGTCTGCTGGATTGCTCCTCACCTGGAGATGTACATAGCTGAATCCCTCACCTCTCTCGAGTCTTTACTCAAAAGCCACCCACCCTAACCGCCCTACTTAAAACTGCAACTGCCTTCCACCCCGCCTCATCTCTCTATAGTTCTTATCACTTCACTTACCTATTTATTATGCTTATTGTTTAATGTCTGTCTTGCCCATTAGACTGTAAGCTCAAGGAGGACAGGAATACTTCTTTTCAGATCTGTTCACTCATATATCCTATCACCTAATATGTTGCTGGCACATGGCTGGTGCTCAATAAATATTTGTTGGATAAATAATTGAATAAATAGAAGTAGGTTTTTTCTTTTAAAAAATGCATTAGAAAGGCATGTCTTACGAGCCCTTGGTATCTGAAAGTGTCTTTTGTCATCAAAATGAAAGCTATCTGAGTCTAAAATTCTAGTGTCTAAACTTTTCCTTTAAAGATCTGTAGATGATATTTCACTATCTTATGATAACGTCGCTGTAGAGAAATCTGAGTCCAGCTTGATTTTTATTCCTTTATGAATAACTTGTTTTCTGCTTGGATACTTTGCAGGATTTTTCTGTGCCTTTTTAGAACATTTTTGCTAGAATGTACATAGGAATGTGTCTCCCATCATTGATTCGCAGAGAACATCCATTTGACTTTTCTGAGACTCTTAGTGCGAGTTTTCTTCTGTTATGTCTTTGACTATTATTTCTGATCCATTTGTTCTAGGCTCTTCTTCAGGAACATCAGTTATCTGTGGGCTGGCTCTCTAGTCTGTGTCCTTCATGACCATCACTTTCTCTTTTAGTTTCCTGGCTTTGTTTTTTTCTTTTGCACTTAAGAAGAGCTTTTAACATTAGTCCTTTATAGTGAATGTTATGGCTGATTTCCCAACACTCTGAATGATTAGTTTAATTCAATCATGGTAATTCCATCCCTTTTGCCATTTATTCGTTCGGGGAAGGGCAGGTTTAAGCCAACTGGGGCCATTAAAACACAAGGAAGGGCTTCCTCAGGGCTTCTAGAGAACAGCAACTGGATATGAACAAGGAAAGTGGTTGTCCCAGCTGTTGCTGGAAGCCATCCTGTGACCAAGAGAGGAGCCATTCTGAGGGCAAAGCTGAGGTTGCAAAGCATGTGGTTCCTTGATGACATGAAGACACAGAAACCACCAATCCTGAAGCCTGCATTTCCTCTGCACTTCTTGTTATGTGAGATACGAGGGAGGCTGGAACCAAGTCAGGGGCTGCCCAGTGGGGGCTGTGATGATCAGCAGGAGCTATCTGGGGGTGCGGGAGCCATGGAGAGATGCAGAGAAAGAGGAGGAGAAATACCCTGGCTTCTTTTTCCCTCTGCACTCCCACTTCTTATGGAGTCCCCTTGGCTGAATGCAGCCAGAAGTCAGCTGATATGGGACTGTCAGCTTGAAGGGGCTAGCTGCACCGTCACGCCCCATCAAGACATAGAGCAGGACACAGGGGCAGAAGGGACTGGATCTGAGGGCACACATGCAAACAGCACAAAACCCTCTTTTACATCATCAACTTGATTCATTTTTTATGAATCAGTTCTGCCTTTTACTGCGTTTCATGTATCATCTCATCTAGCTCTGTGCTCTTACTTTCTCAGTATAAATTTATCTTCTCCATCCATCTTTCCATGCCATTCTATTGACTTCTCATCTTAGCCCGTTGTGTTTTATGCACCTAAAGGCTACATCTTCTTGCATTTCACAGAGGATGATGCACACTGCACACGACTTCTCAGATTTTCTGTGGAAATATCTTTTTTTTCTTCTGGTGAGAGCATGGATTTGCTCTATTTTCTGGGGGCTGTCTCACTTTTTATTTTCTGTCCTCCCCCAATGAGTTAGTTCATTTTGCTCTTTATTGCTCTTTGATTAAGGCGAGATCCAGACACGAGGTGTGTCAACATGCAGGGGAAGTCCACGGTCCTTATTCTCCATCCACTGGTGAGACTGCGATGGGCAAAGTGGAAGAAGGCTGATGAGGGCGATGCCCAGTCCCTTGCCTGGTTTGTCCATTCACCTGGTGACCTGCACTTGGCCAGGAAGCCTCTTCCTCTTGCCCTCTTCCCAGTAGAGTTAGCAGGCTGCTAAGCACCCTGGTTCCTCGGTTTCCACCTCCGCACTTGACTGCATCCCCACAAGCATCCCTATTGCCTGGGCAACTTGAAACATCCTTTGTAACGTCTGCCTGATTGCCTGAAAACCGATGGCAGTGAGCAGAGGCATGTCAGTTCTTCCCGACTCAGACATGAGGTCCTCTTGTCGGCACCGTGGCTTTGCTTTCTTTCCCTCCCATCCTCCCTCCATTCCTTCCGTCCTCTTGTCTGTGTCGTCACAGATATTTTAGTATAAAGACGGGAGCGGCTGCCTTTTTTAAATTGGTAATCTTATTAATATTGTAAGAATGATCACGTCTGGTCCCCGCCCTATCCCAAATGTGTTTTTTCCCCAACCATTACCATCACAAAGTCAGGCTTAAGTGGGCTTCAGAGAAGGAGAGAGTCGGAGAGTGAACACAGGAGACCGAGCGGCAGAGTGAGAGCCAGGGGGGCGTGCATCTCCCCACTCCAGCCTGGCCAAACCTCATCCCTCACCACCCCACACTGTGCCCTTGATGTGTCAAAATTTCTTGCCTACATGAGTTGCCACCACCATGCCATTTCCCGGAGCACGGCAGTCTCTGATTCCCACCATCCCCCTTCTGTGTTGGGAGGAAACCACACCGTAAAGATGAGCAGTTCACACTGGACCCCTCCAGATGGAGTCTGGTTACATTTATAGGGTATCCTCGGCGGTTCTTGCCACTTCAGGCCTTCCTCAGCCTAACCTGGACCCCGGAATTGGCCCCTCACTTCTCTCTGCAAAATGTCAAATGGTTCCCAGTGATTGCATGCAACACGGACATCCCCCTGCCCCTGGGGAAGAGCTGCCCCGCCAAACAGAGGCACCTCCTCCTCCTCCTCCGGGCCCTCCTCCCTGGGTTACAGACTGTGACAAAGTCTTATTGCCTGTCTCTGGGAATTCACATCCTGTCTCTCCTCTGTTCCACCTCTCCGGGGCTCCCTGGCCCTCCCCAACCCCTCAGCTCTGTGCCCCCTCACGTTTGCCAGGCAGCTGGCTGCCTTCATTATTTTTACTCCAACCCAGTTTAAAAATCTCCGCCGCCTCCTTGCTGTCTGTGGAGAAGCGGCTGCCACATTAGCCTGACATGCAGATGTCGTTCGAGTCCACGCGCGCGCTCTCTGGCTAATGAGGCGGCAGAAAGAAAATTAACGGGGAAAATCACACAGGCGCTTGGCTTGATATGGAGATGGAGAAATAAGACAAGAGCAAGAGAAACAGGGGCGCTCTTGAAGGTTCTTCTCCCTCCTCCTGCTGGGGCCGGGGCGCACACACCGCTCGGGGGAGCCGGGAAAGGGAGCCCTGGTTTTTGACTACTGGTACCCCCAAATCCTCCCACTAAAACGCCTGTGAAATTGGAGTAAGGTGACGTCACTTTACCTAATTCTGTAATTGGGTAAAAAGAGAACATGAACACTTTAGGTCCATGTTTTTAGCATGGTCAATGCCCAGAAGGTGAGACAAGAAGGAGATTTGTAGATGTTTCTGGAATCTGTCCTCGCCATCAACCTCAGTTTCCCCTTGTTTGAGCTATCTGCATTCCTCACTTGGATTGACACAGCAGTCTGTGGTTTTCCACCAGCCCCTACCCCAGCACGTCTCTACACTTAAGCAGAGAAATCATGCCCAAACCCTCATTTGATTGCCATCTCTTCTGCTTAAGATGATGTAATGGATTCCCATTGTTCTTAAGACAGAAGCTCAAGCCCTTAACAAGGCCCCTGCCTAGCGGTCCCGTCTCAGCTGGCTCCCTCTGCTGTTTCCTCTCCAGCTACTGGGTCATCTTTCCCACTGCACGTGTTGCAGCCTCTTTCAGCCCCAGGACATTTGCCTGTGCTGTTCCTGCTGCCTGGAATGGTCTTTCCTCCCTTCTTCACATAGTTAAGTTCTCAGCCTTCAGATCTGGGCTCATTCAACACACGTTCCGGGGAGCCTCAGGACCCCCCCCCAGCCAGGTCAGACCCCCTATTTGGCACTTTAGGGTGCCGAGGGCCTTGGCGTTGTTGCTCTTCTCGCCATGGCAGCTTCACATGGGTGCGTGCCACTGTCTGACTCAGGGCTGTCTCACTCACGTGACCAGCAGCTCCATGAGGGCCAGAAATGCACGTTTTGCTGTGCATCACTGTAACTAACACCGAGCACAGCAGGTCCCTAGGATTGTTTGTTAAATGAATAAGGGCTTAAGGGATGCCTGTGGGAAGCACGGCCTCCGTGGTTTGGGGGACATGGTGCATCGCTGGTGTTGTCCCTGCCCCTCCCTGACTCACGCACGACTGAGTTTGAATTATTTGTGACTGCCGGCATGCGCATTTCCACTGTTGCTGCTGGCCTCGCCCTGCAGAGCACAGAAGAGCCCTGGGCATAGAAGTCCCCAAGAGAAGGGACAGAGTTGGAGCAGCTAGAGTGTCTTAGCCACACAAGCTGATTGCACATGGAAGGTGCTCCCAGAAGGTCTGGTGGTATCAAGGGCCACATAAAGCTGGCCAGTCAATCTGAGCTGGGCGTCACGGTGACTCCCAGATGAACCCCCGTTGGGGAGGCAGGGGACAGCAGGGGGCTGAGTCCGGGGACGTGGGGTCCTGTCCTGGTGCTGCTCCTTTGCAGCTCTGTGACTTTGGTGGGTCACCTGCCATCAGAGAGGAGCTGGACTTAATGGCCTCCCAGGCCCTTGGGGGCTCCGGCCTTCTGTCCTGGGGTCCAGCCAGAGAGGTGCTCTTCAAAGACGTGGCATGTGAAAGCGGTGCTGCCTTGTAAACAGACAACGCCGGGCTTCACTACAGTTTCATGAATCCATCCTCCAGGCGAGGGGCGGGAGGAGAGAGAAGCCAGCGCAAAGTCGGTTACTCCAGACCAGCATCCAAGCCACAGCGTCAACTAGCGGCAGTTGCCAAACAAGTTTGGATCCACATTCGCGTGTGTTTCTCTGTCCCCCTGCCGGCTCTCCTCCAGGCCGGGCCCCACCTGTCGTGACAACTTCCAGAACTCAAACGTGGCCCCAGCCTGCCCCTGCCGTCGGCCCCCATATCTGACTCCGGTGTTAACTAGCGGTCAGCCGGGCAGAAAGGCCTGGCATTGTCAACATGCTTGCTTCCCAAGCCGTGACACCGCTTTGATCCGCGCGGCAGAGCACTGCGCACGGCTCCGATGGATGCTTCGAGTCCGCCCGCCGCGGGGACGGTGCCTTTGTCTGAGCATGGGGGAAATGTGATTTATGTCATAAGCTCGCTGTGAAACCTTTTGCCTCAGTAATTCCGAGCTCCGTGGGTGTCTCTTTACATCTATTTAAAGCACGGCTGCTGCCCACGGACGGCGTGCTCTGTGACATTCCCCGGCGCCTCTGTGTACGCCTCGCCATGGCGCTGAGGCTTGCCTGCCGAGCATCTTTGTGGCCCGTTTCAGCGCGTCTGCTGCGCGCTCCACGGGGCTGCTGAGCCGAGTCGCGTCTGTCCCTTTGATGTCGCGCGTGGTGATTAGACCCATGCCCTGGTGGAGCACTCGCAGGGGGCCTGGCTGGAGGAAGATGCTGCCGCCGGATGTCCAGACCGGTTGCCCTGGTTGTTCAGGGACAAGACTAGAACATCACAGACGCTTGGACCTGCGCTGAGAGGATTCTCAGACACGCGTTCCCCTCCGCAACCTGCTCCTGGCCAGGAGCGCTGGGGGAGCTGGTGGCTGCGGATCTCACCAGCACTCGTTCACGGGGCGCCCCCTAGAGGTGTGGGGGACCTCCGCGCAAAGAGCTCGGGTCCCCGTTTCCAAAGACTGAACGGCAGGTCACGCGCCCTGGAGTTGCTAGAATCCCTTTCATTCACTCAACAAACACCGACTGTTTGTCAGTGTACTGGCACTGCGTTATGTGCAAGGGAGGCAATGAGGGAATAATGCTTTTTGGTGAATGCCTCAAAGTATTAAGATTTCTCAAGGAAACGCCAATAGCTTCCACAATGGTGTGGAAACGCTGAGAGATTCATGGTCACTTCCAGGAGCTAAGGACTTCTCATGGCCTCTTGGCCCCCGCTATAACATAATGTCCCCCAAACCCAGACCCACCCCCAACTTGCACCCCCACTGACAAAAGCCCCATTCCTGTGTGGCTGACAGTATTGGGGACCCCAGGAGAGGGCCCCTGGAGACCCAGAGGCATCTGAGGTCAAGGTAGGGTAATTCCTACAGCCCTGGAGACAGAGTTTAGGCACTACAAGTCCTGTCCCCAGGGATGACAACTGTGGGGCTGCGCCCAGGACTAGAACACCTGGGCAGAGATGACATCACTCAAATTGAATGACTTCAAGGCTACCAAAGGATTATTACTAGTCTCTATTGAAATATATTGACCTATTTTTCCTTTAAAAGAATTTGCCCCAGATACTTTTCACTGTGGCCCATCACGTAAAGCCTTGTTTCTTTATTCCTTCTTTATGCAGGTTCACACGATGAGAGCTGAAGTGTGCATCCTGGTTTAATGCAAACACGGTGTGAACTGGAGGTGCAGTGGGTGGGCCTTGTTCCCGCTGGAGGAACTAAGCCTGCTGATACTGGGAAACACTAAAATGTAAATGATGAATATAAAAAGCGTTACCAAATATAAAAACGCTGGCGTTTCTTCCCTTCCAAGAGCCCACTGTATTGAAATCACTGTCTTGGTAGAGCGCCACAAGAGAATTACTCAGACGTGGCTTGACAGTTAGCGGAAGAAACTTGCCATAATGTTGCCAGGTGAGGAAACACTCAGGGAGCTGAATGGGTGGATGTCCCACTCTTCAACTATGTTTTTATAGACACAAACTTTACTCTGCAGCGTCTATCGTGCTAAGTTAGCCTTTGAGAGAAATGTGTGAATCCATTTCAGACCGTCTAGAATACTGTCCACCTTGGATGACAGCCTTTCAGCTATTTGTTCAAAACTTATCAGGCCAAAATATGTCTCTCGCATGTGACTGGTGAGTCTAGGTGACGAGGATACTTTTTGAATTAAGCACACCCAATTTTACACTGAATGGAATGAAGTCTTTTGGTTGGGGGGATGGGGGGGACACCGGGCATGACAATCTCTTATCCCAACCAATATTTTGGGAACTTTTCTTTTGGAAACATTTTCCTGAAAAGTCTTTTCTCTGATGAGAAATCTTTATCCTTCACCTTTATTATTTCAGGATGGATCCGCCACGTGGAAAAAGTGACGAGCTGCTCAGGGTGACGTCTGCAGAGGGAGGCTGAGGTCCCAACACAGCCCTGACCCCACAAGGCACTTCTCCTGGGGCTGAAACTCAGGTAGGAGAACTCATGTGCCTGGCACATTCATAGGAGCGTGGTGGGGACCGAATGAGAGAAACGTGCAACCCTGTAAAGCGTTCTCCTTAATCCTATTAATCGGTGAGTGCTCAGTTTGGGTATTTCATTCCCGATCGAATGCCAGATGCCATAAGAGACTGATTATCATTATTCTGAGAATTACACCCAAAGATGAGCTGCCAAAACATTCTCAGTCATGACAGCATCATCAAAATAAAGGCTTGGGGTCCCTACGTAAAAGGATACACTCAGGTACCCTTCTGGACACCCCAACCTCTTAATTTTCTTGTGACTCTAGCTGGAGGCTTCCAGGCCCTTGATCCTCAAAGTGTGGTCCCAAGATCAGCAGCCTGGGCCTCATCGGGGGGCTTGTTAGAACTCAGACTAGCCCCCGCCCCCCCCGCCTCCCCCCCCCGCCGCCCCCAGACTCGCGGAATCAGAAACTGCCTAGTGACAAGCCCCAGGGGGTTCCTGGGGCCCTGGAAGTTTGGGAAGCATTGCATGCCTCCCAGCTGCAGCTCCAAGTTTGACGCCGGGCCACCTCTTACCTTCGGGAAGGCGTCGGGCCACACGGTGGGGGAGCCGTAGTTCAGCAGCGCCTGCACGGTGCGCGGCGCCGCGGCCCGGGGCGCGCAGGCGGCCGTCTGCAGGGCGCGCGCCAGCGGGGAGGCGCCGCCGTAGTCGAGAGCGCCCGCGTCGGCGCCGTGCCGCAGCAGGAGGCTCGCCAGGTCGGGGCGCGCGCGGCCGCAGGCCTGGTGCAGCGGGCTGCGCTCGTCCTCGTCGCGCGGGTCCACCGCCGCGCCCCGGCGGAGCAGCAGCGCGCACAGGCGCAGGCAGCGCGCGTGCTCATCGGGCCGCCGGGCCGCCCCACACGCCGCGCCCAGCGCCGTCTCGCCGCGGCCGTTCCTCGCGTCCACGGGCGCCCCGCGGCCCAGGTAGAGGCGCGCGTGCTCGTCCAGGCCGTGCTGCGCTGCCACGTGCAGCGGCGTGTCCCCGCCCGAGCCTCCTGCGCGCTGCACCGAGGCGCCGTGCTCCAGCAGCGCCTGCGCGCACCTGCGGAGAGGCCAAGCCGGTCACGGAGGGGGCGCAGGAGGCGACCGCCCAACACCCCGCAACCAGCCACCCCCCATCTTCCATGCCCTGGCTGCGTTTAGCCGCTCCAGACACTCCACCGGGCGAGGTGGTTCCCCAAAATAGCAAAGGTGGCCAGAGAGAAAGAAGGTAAGTGCAGATCTCCAGTGTCTAGGTTCCAGGAGTTCAAACTGAGCTGAAATGACTATTATTAAAAACACAAGGTATAACAAGCGTTGGAGAAGATGTGGAGAAAAGGGAACCCTTGTACACTGCTGATGGGAATGCAAATTGGTGCAACCACTATGGTTGTAAACTATGGGAAACGCTATGGAGATGCCTCGAAAAATTAAGAATTGAACTACCACACCATCTAGCTGTTCCACTTCTGGGTATTTATCCAAAGAACAGGAAAACACTAATTCAAAAAGCTATCTGCAGCCCTGTGTAGACTGCAGCGTTATTTACAATAGGCGAGACATGGTGACAACCTAAGTGCCCATCAGTGGATGAATGGGTAAAGATGTGGTACATGCACACAATGGAATACTATTCAGCCAAAAAAAGGGAAAATTGTGCCATTTGCAACAACATGGATGGACCTTGAGGGTATTATGCTAAGCAAAGTAAGTCAGACGGAGAAAGACGCTGTATGATTTCACTCATATGTGGAAGATTAAAAAACGACAACAACAAAAAAACACGTAGATACAGACAACAGATTGGTGGTTACCAGAGGAGGGGGGATGGGCAAAAGGGTAAAGGGGGACATTTGTGTGGTGGTGGATAGAAACTAGACTTTTGGTGAACACCATATAGTGTATACAGAAGTTGACTATAATAATGTACGCCTGAAATCTATATGATGTTATAAACCAATGCGACCTCAATAAAAAAAATGAGATTATGGTGAACACTGGGGATTCAAGGCCCACCAGTTACTAAATGGTGGAAATAGCTAGGAACATGTCCTAAGAATCCACGAGCAGAATTAAAACTTACGAGTAATTTGTAACTGCTTGGAGCTACTTTGGAAGGTAATGTGGTTCAGATGCCAGCGCTCCAAGCACTAGCGACCTGGGCTTTTTGTCACAGGTGGGAGTTGAGGGCCCCTTAGACCGTCAGGCTCTCTCAGTCGGCGTGTACCTCTCCTGTAAACAGCTCAGCTCTGCTGATGGTGTGAGGCAAGGCTTGTCTTGGTCCGGTGGAGGGAATCTAGCCATCTGGCAAGGCACTGACACAGATGAGCACTGGGGGGCCCTGAGACAGGGCTGGAAGCGTGTGTGGAAAACAACTCTCCTTGAGCAGGCTGTGGATTTTAGCTGTATCCAGATTCGCCAGTGGTCTCCTAGGGGTTCCAGGCTCCCTCCCCCGGGACACTGTGGTCTCCACTGTGGTCTTCTGCAGCCTCCAGGTCCACCAACTGGAGGCCCAAGACTGTCCTCTCCGCCAGGCACCAAAGCGTCTCCCAGGAGAGCAGCTTCCTCAGAGCCACGTCCGCACCTGGGAGAACTCCAGACACCTTGACCTAAGCACAGATGGCAGGCTGCCGAGCAGGCAGGCCCACGCTGGACCTTGGGTCTTGGATACTGGTGGGAAACTCAGGCTGCCCCAGCCTGAAAGCGAGCAGACAGTCACACAGACCCTGCTTCATTCTGCCGGCCCTTGTCCTTTGTGGGCACTGCCCAAACACCAGCCTCACTTCAGCCACTCACTCCCAGGTCACCTCCTGGACGCTGCCATCCATGCTCCACCTTTGGAGTCTGATGTTCCAAAATGCCAACTTCGGACCACAGCCTCTGGTCCCTGCAGCTCACCCTTGCCTGTTGGTACCCTACTCATCTCTGATCTATTCAGACTTTGGCCCTTAACCTCTCTCAGGCTTCCTGGCTTCACTTCCTTCCCTGGGCAGCACTCCGGTCACTCTCTTCTCAGCACCCTCAGTTCCCTTGAGTTGAGGGGGCATGGCCATCCCCTTCATCAGATGGCCAGATCTTCGATCTGGAACCCATTCATCATCCACCCTCTCTTCCCCACTTGGCACTGAGCTGGCCGGAGGAAACCATTCATGGAGATCGGTCTCCCATCTCAGCTGGGCCTCAGGGACCTCAGTTCACACTTTCCACTGTTGCGGGCCGGCTCCTCATTCCTTGCCCTTTAGTAGCTTCTTCAAATGTCGATCGCTGTCCTCAAGCTCCCTCCCTTATTTCTGCTCTCCTCCTCCCTCTCAGCAGTCTACTCTTACTTCATTCGAAGAGCGCGGGCTCTCCAGGAACTGCCAGCCTTTCTGCCTTCTGCCAGTGAATCTCTTTCTGCGACAGCTGTTCTCTCCTTCCTCCATGTGTCTCAGGAAGGGAATCCCTCTTGAGCATCTGGCCCCAGATGTGGTCCTCTTCTGCTTCCTTGGGGGTCTTGCTCTGAAAATTACTTGCTCTTTGCCCTTTCCATGTCCTCCTCTACCCCCACCCCGCCCCATCTCAAGTGGTCACTCAGCCCTGTTGACTCCATCTCTTTAATAATCACTTGAACTGCTTCTTCCTTCCGTCCCCACTGTCACTGTCCTTTGTTGAGGCCCAAATCATTTCTTGCCTGACAGTCTCCTAATTTGTCCCCTTTGCCAATCTGACAAGCTCCATGCTACCCAGAAAGAGCCTTTCTGCTGTGAGTCAGAGGATCTGTGTCTGCTGTAAACCCAACGGCTCCTCCCGCCCGCTCCTTTCCCCAGGACACAGGATGCTGCGTGGTCCAGCTCCTGGGGCGCTCAGCAGTTTCAGTTCTGGATGCTCTGTCCTGTGTTTAATCCTCCCTGACCAGGTGTGGTTCTCAGAATGCACCCTGCCATCTCACGACCCCATGGCTTTGTGCCTGCCGTTCCTTCCTGGGATGCCCTGACTTGTATGATGGGGGATACATTCCTATCTTTCCTTCCTCTTCCTCTCAATGCCTTCCCAGTGCCACCAGCAGAGGGTCACAGCTTTGTGTGTGTATACCTCATGCATCTGTGCCTCGCACAGCATTTATCATACCATGTTTCCAGTGTTCGTTGGCATGCTTGACTCCTCTCTTAGACTGCTGGCTCCTTGAATGTAGAGATAGGGGTTTTATATCTCTCTGCTTCTCAGTGCCTATTGCAAGACTAGCCCACGATGGGTATTCCCTAAAAGCACGTTGAACAAACTCATTTTGTTAATGAACATCTTTCAGCTTTCCTTCATGTCGATGCTGTTTTTCCTGTTATTTCCATAACTGGGGCTCTGAACGGAATCCCCCATTGAGGGTTTCCAGGCTGGAAGAAGCTGCTTTGAAATCTGTTTCTATTTCTACCCAGGGATTCTCAGTGCTTTTCGTTCTCTCTCTCTGTTTCTCCAGCCTCCACATCAGCAGGATCTTGAGAAGTGGTCTGTCTTGGGTGAAGGATCTTTGCAAACAAGTACAATTTGATGTGAAATGTCCTTTGGGACAATAACCAGCTACGAGAGGATGCAAATTTTACAATCAGAGTGCTTCAGATTCGCTTCCTCCACGCCTCTCTGGGAGGAATTTCGAACAGTGCAGCAGGAGGTTAGAATCAAGGGTTCCGTCTCATTTTGCCACTGAGCCTGTGCATACTTGCAAACAATTACCAAAGATTTTCTTCTATTTAGTTTTTCTGAAAGCAGCCCAGCCTCTCCAAAGAAGTCCACCAGGAAATAAAATTGGGCCTCTTTTCCACGTCCACAATCTAACTGGCTGATGGCCAGCTTGCTATTTATGACAAGGATACTTTTCAGAAGAATGAGGACACTGGCCCACCCTCTGGAGGGCTGCAGAGGCCCTTTCCTTTTTAATGAGGAGCTTCTAATTGGCTAAACCTTGGCACTTTCTTAGAGCAGGTAATGATGTAAGTTGCAGACCACAGGCATGAGAAAAAACAACACAACAAATGGACTGGGGCACAGCTCTGCTGGTCCACACTGGGCAGTCATTAAAAATGAAGGTGTGGGAGCCTGTGTAATGACATGGAAAGCTTTTTGTAATGGTTCTGTGAAAAGCTCAGGTTACAAAACAGCACAGAACATTCCAATTTTTTAAAAAGGCACGTATGGATATGCATAGAAAGAAAGCCTAGAAATATATAGGCCAATGTGTGTTTACCTCCAGATGTTGGGGTGATGGGTGCCTTCATTTCCTTTTTGGCTGCCTGTATTTTCCAAATTTCCATAATGAATCAGAGTTACAGTTTGAAAGAGGAGCAACAACAGAGGTTATTAATAACAAAACCATCCCCCACTAGCCGCAGCAAGAGCTCATGGATTCTAAGAATGTCAGCTTAGCTTTCCAGGTTTCCAGAATGCTCTGGAATTTTCCATTGATCTGTCCAAGCATGAACAGCAATTTTGGAAAGTATGTATGGCAGTGCCTATGAGAAGGTGAGTCTAGAGGAGAGGGCTGGAGTGGGTGGGAGGTATTCAGTGATAAGCAGAGAAGAGATATCAGTCTTGGGGACCTCCAAGATCTGACCTTGGATGTGTCACTGTCCCCAGTCAAACAAAAGATGGCCTGGCGGGGAGAGCACCACCAAACCTTTGCAGGACTGTGCGGATAACCCAGCTTTGGCTGAGCCCTTCCTCCAAGGGGAGATTTTGCGAGCAGGTTTCCTGCTCTCCTGATAGACAGGCCAAAGTCAGGAAGGCCTGGGGGCAGCGTAGAGCCGTCACTGTCAGGGACCAAGGGTAGACTGCCATCTGAGGATGTCAGGACGATTTGTCTCTATCTTACAGGGATTAAGGAGACATTGTGTTGTCTGAACAGCCTTTTGGATGAAGTAGCTTGGGCAGACACTAACCCCCTGATCCCTCATTCCCATCTTTGATAATGACTGTGGTGACAGCATGTTACAGGGCCCGAGGTTGACAGTACACAGAAAAAGTAGCTCCAGCCGAAAGGCAGGAGTTAACAGCGATGAGCCCATCAAGGGCTGTTGAATTAATGTCATTGGAACTTATTTCTAAAGGAGGAAGTAGGACTCTGAGCCCGTGTTCTGCACCTCGCTCCCATCCACCCTCCAGCATCTTCCCTAAGCACTGGCTTTTCCCAGTCACCCCCTAGGCGCAGAAGATCCGCAGGAATGCCTCAGCCTGGGCTTTCCCACCGTTCACCAGTTCCCGTATCCTTTCACACCGCCTGCTGGGCCTTCCTGCCCCCGGGAGACAGGGCCTGCTCAAGGCTCTCCTTCATCCGTCTTCCTTATTTACACAAAGCCCTCAAAGGTGGAATTTTACAGCCGCTGGTTCTGAGCTGGGAGGTCAGTGCATTCCCAAAAGTACTTGGTCTTTTTATTTATATTTAAAAACATGTTATCTTTAGTTCTTGCAACAAATCTCCATGGCAGGTAGAATTTATAGATGGAAGAATTGAGGCTTAAAAGAAGACCAGTGACTTGCATAAGGCCATCCAGCCAGGACTGCTGTGTTTGGCATCAGAGTTCTCCATCACGCCACCCAGCCTGCTGTTTCCTTTCACTGGGATTATTTGTTACACACTTTCTATGAGCCAGGCGTGGTACTAGGCACTTTCCGTAAGTTATCTCTAAGTTTTTCATTCATTCATTCATTCGTTCATTCAATAAGTAGAGAACATCCTCCATCCGAGAGAACAATAGCCTTTCAAGGCAGGGAGAAGTGCTTCTTCTCTGAGCATCCACAAGAATTTCTGGACAGACCTGCTGACAGGACAGTGAAGGAAGGACGAGGTGGGGAAGGTCCCCTGCCCCGTGGACTTTATGCTGTGGGGCCGGCAACAGTAGCCTGCTTCTCAGCCAGTTCTCTGGCAACTTTGCACAGTAGATTTTATTCTCCCTAGTTTTCAGCAAGAATCCAGTTTTTGAGGTTTGAGCAGTGATCTCAATGGTGGAGACCTTGGAGATGACGGTGACACCACAGCCAGCACATCCTGCTTGGGATGTGAGCCCCAGCTACCACTGGATAATAGGATGACTCAACAACCAGCAGAAGATGGTACTCAAAGAGCAATGTAACAACGACAACAAAGAACTATTACCAATAAGGCAAAACTCAAGATTCAACAAAATCACTTAATTTTTTTTCATGGGGAAACAGACAGCGCTTATGAGCACTTTGTTAGCTATGTTAAGCATCTGTCTCCTGAGCAGCAGCTTCTATCGCCGGAAGTCGCTGGAGTCCTTGGCCAATCCTGGCTGCCCTTGACTGTTCTGCTCACATGACCGCTGCCTGAATCCCTTCTGACAGACAGAAGGGGTTTCATGCTAGACAGTGTGCTCAGTGAGAGTAATGGGTGTGATGAACCAGTCTTGTTGAATCATCATTACTGCTACTTTTCCTCTGCGGAGTTGACATGGAGGCAGACGGGCTGGAGATCTCTCCCCATGGCGGGGTGGCTGGAGCCCCAAGGCTGGGTCTGGATGCCAGGCAAGTGCCAGCCTTTGAGGGGGGCAGGGGACATGGGGAGAGACTTGGGAGGAAAATACAGCCGTGTTTTCTAACTGAGGCCATTGCAGGAGGTTCTCTTCTGTGGATTGATTCCCCAGGTGGCTTTGAATGAAGGACGGGGACATCGCCGCCCCAAGACTTTGATGGGGGAGCAGTTCCACTTTATTTCCCTGGACCTTCTGCTGAGCCTCTCCTTTGGGGACCTGCCACCTACCCCTTTCTGTTCTGTATTTTCTTCTCTCTCCCTTTCTGCCAGAATGCTAAGCTGTGTGACTATCAAGCATAAACATTTACGATGGAAATGGCTGAGGTGAATGGACAAATCCTTAAGGGTAGAGGGAAGGTTGAGAGAGAAACTGGCTGGCCATTTCTATCCTTATGGTTTCCCTGGAGCAATGGCTGCCATTTTATTTTCTTCAGAAGTGCTGGATGGTTGTGACTGGTGACGATATTTTTGGGCAAATTCTCCCCTCCCCAGATTGCAAAAGGAGCCCTACCTTTTGGTGAACTGAGAAACGATTTAGGGAGCGAGCTTTGAGAAGTCAGCTCCACTGTTTGCCCCACTTGCCCGTGAAGTAGATCTGACCTTCTGGAAGCTTCACTAGTGTTCTTTCCTCTCCCTTCTCTCCTGTCCTGGTCCCAATACTCTGGAGGAGACGAAGACCCAGAAGCATCAGAGTCAGAGGAGGAAGAAGGAAGAAAAGTGAAAGAGAAGACTGTACATCCTTGGGCAGGGGTCGGGGTAAGGTGGGGGAGCTTTAACTTGGATGAGAGAAAAGTTTTATGTATTTATTTTTAAATTGAGGTAAAATTTACACAGAGAAACACACAGGTCTTAAAGAGTACAGTTGAATACATTTCGACAAAAGAATACACCTGTATAACCAACATCCCATCAAGATGGAGAAAATTTCCATCTCTCCAAGAAGCTCCCTTGCGTTTGCTACCAGTCAGTCACCATCCCCCAGTCAACCGCCATTCTGATTTCTCTCACCACGGTTTAGTTTTGTCTTTTCTAGAACTTTCTACGTTTTTGTGTCTGGCTTCTTTTGTTTAACATAATGTCTTTGACGTTCATCCATATTGTTGCAAGCACAAGTAACTCATTCTTTTTTTTTTTTTATTTCTGAGTCATATTTCATTGTATGGATATACCACAATTTTAAAATTCATTCTCCTGTTGATATTGATGGACATGAGTGTTTTCACTTTTTTGGCTATTGCAAATAAAGCTGCTATGAACATTTTTTTACATGCCTTCTTGCGGACATATGTTCTCAATTCCGAGTGGAATTGCTGGTAGGTGTATATCTAACTTTAAAAGAAACTGCTGAATAGTTTTCCAAAGTGATTATAGCGTTATACAGGCCCCAAAACAATGTATGAGAGCTCCAGTTGCTCCACATTCTTGCCAACATTTGGTGGTGTTAGCTTTTTTCATGTGAGCCGTTCTAAGGGGTGTGAAACGGTGAATGTTTTCTTGGGGTTTTAATTTGCATTTCCCTGATGACTAATGATGTTGAGCACCCTTCCATTTGCTTACCATTTGTACATCTTTCGTGAAGTGTCTGATCAAGGCTTTTGCCAGAGGGTAAAGGTTTAATTTGGCTTGAATTACCTCTTTTATTTCCTCAAAGTGAGTCTTAGGTATTCAAACGGGACTTGCCAAGTGACCAGAGATGCCATCACCGGGCGGGGAAGGGGGATAAACCTGTAATAGAACATGTTTGAAAGTGGTGGTTAGAGATGAATAGAGCTACTTCCTGACTATTGAGAGTTAAAAAAAAAAAATTAGGTTAAGAAGGGAGAGGCAATCTTTCAGCATCAATCTCTCTTACTACACTTGGCTTTTGAGCCTGGCTCTGACAATTTCCATCAGGTGAGCCACCTTAATGGCAAAACATTGGCCATCGATGAGCCTCAGTTTTCTAATTTGGGGACTGGGGATAACAATGCCTGGCAAGCCTGCTGGGAGGATGGTAGCAAGTAAGATACTTGCAAGTGCTCAGGAACGCAAGACATTCTTCTACAAATATCAACTCATCCAGTGGGGGCACCCCTCTCCAACCCCTTGTTCTTCAACAGTCCTTGTGATGCCTTGAACTCCTGTTGAACCAGGCCACGTTCTCCCCCGTCGACTTGAACAATGAATCCATCACTTATCTGGGATGTGGAAAGAGTAGGTTGTTTCCCAGATTGTGTATCAATGTCCGGGAGCCTGGCCCCTCATCAGGTGGAGACTTTTGGGGTTGGTGTGAGGACTCTGAACATTTATCCCTGCTCGAATCCTCATCAGAGAGTGCCTTTCTTGCCTTAAGAAGAGTCCTATTTCATTTCTTTCTGCCCAGATTTCAACCTGCTGGGTCTGAACTAGAAAAGAATTGCCCGGTGATTTTCTTCAATGACTTTTTCCACCTAAGATAATTAGCTGCTTTCATAGGTCCCACTCTGGCTTATGAATTATTTTTTATTTAGTCGAATTGACACAACTGGGATGAAAAAAGAAAACTTGCACGCTTTTGACTAATATCTTCATGCAGGAAGCAAGTCCTTTTCACTTTTGTTTAAATCAAGACAGCTTTAGATGAGAAAAAGAATCAGGATTCTACTAATTGTTCTCTCTTTTTAATTATCTCAGAATTTAAAAAAAAGGTCAAGGAGAGGAGTCTGATAATAAACAGGGCGAGGCTGGCATGCAGGCTACGAACGGACGTGAAGAGAGTAACTTTACTGGAACTTTTCTTTTTGGGAAAATCTCTTCAAAAGGCTCCTAGATTAAAGCTCTGATGTGCCTTTTTGTGTGTTGAATTCTGAATTCTGAAGCTCACCGGTTGGAAGGAAGCACAGATAATTTTCTTTTTTTTAATCCCAGGTGCTCAGAGACTCAAAGGTTTTAAAGTCCTGTACCCATGGTGAATTGCTGACTAAAAGGGGACGGAGCAGATCTGGGTCCCTAGGTATGGAGACCATTGTCATCAAGAGTCAGAAAATGAAACGGCTCTGTATGTAGGTCAACGACCCCCTCTCTACTATAAGGTAAAAAAATTAAGGATGACCTAAAATCTACTATGTATAAAAAGATTCTGGAGAAACTAGCTCTTTCTTGTCAAAGTGATAATGTTTATACTACCCGAAGCCAGACCTCCTCGGAGTCTAACTTTAGGGGGACTCTTTAGAGCTGAAAAGCATGGTCAAAACCTCAAGCCCTTTCTGACATCTATTCATTTTTTATCCTTCAAGGTAGTTGGCTGTGTTATTATAGAGGTGTTCAATGGAATCTGCCAGCATTTTCCATTATAATCATCGATATCGAAGGGATCCGAAGTCAGCTGTTGCATAGTTCTGCCTGAACTTCTGGTGGTATTCATCACTTATCTTAAACTTTTCCCCAAACACCAGGATTTAAATGAGTCCGGGCTGTCAAATGAAATAGCCAGGAAGAAAGATTCACACAGAGCGACACATAGAGACAGAAGAGAAAATGAGAAGAAAAAGAAGAAAGAGGAGGAGGAAGAAGAAGACAAAGGAAAAGAGATTTTTAAAGGCCCCACTTTAATACAAAGACATTTTAAAAGCCCTTATTAAACAATGTCCTGGATCTGTATGATTTCTGAATTATCAACAGAAGCCAGGAAATTAGTTTCTATTGCACAGCACATAAGCTGAATAGCTCGAATGGGCTGCACATACCTCAGTTCCCTATGAAATGCAAATATAAACTTGTTGGCTTGTCTTAAGGGCTATTGTCAGGACTCAAAATATTTTGTGCTCTAAGTGTTGCATTCTCATTTCTTAGTAAAAAGCAATATTTTCTTATACTGTAAGTGGGGAGTGGGAGCCCAAGGTGTGAAGCAAACTTGGTTTTTAAAACTCTTTCTATTTTAAAATTATTTTAGATTAACAGAAGAGTTACAAAGATAGCATGGAGAGTCCCCAAATACCCTCTACCCAGCTTCCTCTAAAGTTCACATCTTATGTTATTATTGTACATTTGTCA
The DNA here is from genome assembly GCF_041296235.1 of Equus asinus. NCBI lineage: Eukaryota > Metazoa > Chordata > Mammalia > Perissodactyla > Equidae > Equus > Equus asinus. The sequence continues at coordinate 5,505,841 of NC_091808.1, read as the reverse complement.
AAATTAAGAAATTAATGTGGGTAAAATACTATTAACTGAACTGCAAACTTTCTTTGGATTTCACCAATTTTCCTACTAATGTCCATGTTCTGGTCCAAGATCCAATCCAGGATACCATGTTGCATTTAGAGAACTTAATTTTGAACAAGAGAAAAGTAAATATAGACATGCTTTTTTCAGGGGTGGGAGGCATGGTCTGTTCCTAGACAAGAAATATCATCAAATGGGTCATATTTTCCACAGAAATGGGAGTTATAATTGAAAGTTATATTCTTGACTAAGGATATCACAGCAAATAAGACATAGGTGACCAACAGATATGGAAATAAAGGAAAGAAACAACAACAAATCCCCGTATTGATTTAAAATAGTGAAACACTGTTTCAATTTCCATAAAATAAACAAATTGATTATACCAGAGGACCCAGCCATTGCAGTCAGCACCTGTGTAATTCTTACTATATGCCAGGTGCTCTTCTAAACATTTTACCCATGTTAACTCGTTTAATTCTCATAACCGTCTTATGTAATAGACTCAGGTATTACCCCATTTGACAGATGAGAATGCTGAGACACAAAGAAATTAAATAACTTGCCAAAGGTTGCATAGCTAGTAAATGTTGGCATTGGGGTTACTCTAGGCCTGAAATGTGGTAAAACAATACTGTAGCATATAAAATTGTATGGTATAGAAATATGATCAAAATTGAGTGCAATCAATGTACAACTGATTAACAATTTTGCCTGCTTCCCCCCCCACCCCCCCCCCCCCGGTATATAGAAAGACTTTTGCAATTGATTTGTTTGGTTATATCCTTAATAAAGCTGATATATCTTTTTGTCCTAGAAGTTTTCCAGTAGAAATCCATCTACCCACACCCCCAATTTTTCCATGCACATAGTATATTCTACACATTTCTGTCCCAGTCCTAGCACATATCATTACCTTCCTCTCTCCTACAACTGCAAGCATCTTGAGAGCAGAGACCATGTCTAATGCAGCACAGCCCAGCACCTTGTACAGTTCAATAACTTGCAGGAATGGAATCATTATTGGTTGACCTTGGAGCTGTGCTTTGCAAAAACAGACAGAATTTCTATAATTTTGTCATCAGATGGCAACTTTGTACACCAGCAAATCCTCTACCAGATGAGTCAAGAACAGAAATTGGAAGTTAAAATGAGGTAGAAATTAATCTCATGTTGAATGATTGGAAAGAACCTTCCCGTAGAAAGTGGAGGATGCCTGCAGTTGACGAAATGGGTCACAAGGTTTGAACTCACTTCCCAACGTGATTGGCAAACGCTGAATTTCTTGACCTCTCATGGGGCCTCTGGGCTCCCAGATTGGGGCACAGTGAAGGGGACCCAGGCAGAGCCCTGTGGGCTCTTAGAGTTGAGGAGATGGAGATGGGAGAAGGGAAGCCAAGGTGGCTAGAGTCTGTGGGGCAGAGTACTGGAGCGGGGATCTTCAGAGAGAAAGAACTCTGCAGAGGGTCCCCTTGAGTATTCAGTTGAGTACTGATGGGTGTATGTGTGTGAGGAAACTGCTAGGACTGGGGAAATAGCCATTTGAAAGGATTAGATGGACTTGTGCCCATAGTGTGCATGGGTTCAGGAAGAGTGCCTGTTCTCAACAACCAGGGTGTAAAACTTCATAAATAATGGGGCATGGATTAGAGTAACTAAGAAGGGTGTTGTCTCAGTAGTGGGGAAAATTAACCTTAGACTAAATCCTGCTCTGTTTTTGCCTAACAAAGCTTAAAAGCAAGACCTGAAAGGATCAAACTATTCCCAGATAACTTTACATCCCAGAGCAGAGATCAAGAATATTGATGGGGGGCCAGCTCTGTGGCCGAGTGGTTAAGTTTGTGCGCTCTGCTGCAGTGGCCCAGGGTTCGGATCCTGGGCGCAGGCATAGCACCGCACGTCAGGCCACGTTGAGGCAGCGTCCCACATCCCACAACTAGAAGGACCTACAACTAAGATATACAACTGTGTACAGGGGGGGTTTGGGGAGATAAAGCAGGAAAAACAAAAAAAGATTGGCAACAGTTGTTAGCCCAGGGGCCAATCCTTAAAAAAAAAAAAAAGAATATTGATAGGAATACACAAAAATGTCCAGCAGCCAATGAAATAAATGAAAAGAAAAAAACCCAATCAGTTAAAACTGACTCAGATAATAGCATTAGTAAACCAGGATATTAAAATAGTTATTATAACTGTATTCCATATGCTTGAGAAGCTACAGGAAAGACTGAACATGATAAGTAATGACAATGGAAGATAAAAAAGACCTAAGATTGGACTTCTAAAGTTGAAAACTATCATGTCTGAGAAGAAAAATACACTGGATGAGATTAATAGCAGATTAGATATTTCAGAACAAAAGATAATAATAGAGGAAAAAAATGTAAAAATCTAACAGCACATCACTGAACTGTGGGAACAACTTCAAGTGGTGTAACATACATGCAATTGGAGTCCCTGAAGGAGAGGAGAGGATTGTACAGAAAAAAATATGAAGAAATAATTTCCAGCAATTTTCCAAATTTGATGAAAAGTATAAGCCCACAGATACAAGAAACTCAATGAATCTCAAAGACAAGAAAAATGAAGAAAACTACATCAAAGCACATTGTTATCAAATTGCTTAACACCAGTGATAAGAAGAAAATCTTAAAGCCAGAAAAAAGGACATTATGTACAAAAGGACAGAGATAAAGAGGATAGAAGATTTCTTATAAAAAATGCAAGTTAGAGATAGTGGAGCCATGTGTCTAAAGCAAAGAAAAAAAACCCTGTCAACCCAGAATTCTCTACCCAGTAAAAATAGCTTTCAAACACTCAGAGGAAATAAAGACTTTTTCCAACATGCAAACACTGAAAGAATTCATCACCAGCAGACCTTCACTATACGAAATGTTACAGAAAGGCCTTCGAGCAGAAAGAAGATGATGCCAGATGGAATCTTTATCTTTACAAAGGAATGAAGGGAACTGGAAATGGGACCTACATGGATAAACATAAAAACTTTTTTTCTTCTTATGTCAATATATTTAAAAGATAATTGACTGTTTGAACAAAAATAATATCAATGTATTATGGGACTTATATGCGGAAGTAACATGTGTGATACCAACAGCACAAATGCCAGGAGAGAATGGAAGTATACCATCATATAATTTTTATATTATATGTGAAGTAGTATACTGTTACTTGAGGCCAGACTGATAAAGCAAAGATGCATATTATAAACTCTAAAGCAACTACTGAAATAAAACAACAAAAAGTTATATATAATAAGCCAAAATGTGGAATCATGAAAAATATACAATTAATAAAGGAGAAGGCAGAAAAAGAAGAAAAGAGAACAAAGAATGGATGAGACAAATAGAAAAAAATAGCAAGATGTTTCATTTGAACCTAACCATATACAAATAACATTAAATGTAAATGATCTAAACACCCAATTAAAAGGCAGGGACTATCACATTGGATAAAAAACAAGACCCAATTATAATCGACACTTGACCCAATTGACCTAATTGACACTTATGGAACACTTCCAACAATGGCAGCATACACCAGAGCAGAGATCAAGAATATTGATGGGGGGCCAGCTCTGTGGCCGAGTGGTTAAGTTTGTGCGCTCTGCTGCAGTGGCCCAGGGTTCGGATCCTGGGCGCAGGCATAGCACCGCATGTCAGGCCACGTTGAGGCAGCGTCTTCTTCATTTTTCTTGTCTTCGAGATTCATTGATTCTGGTGCACATGGAACATTTACCAAGATAGATAGAATACATTTTGGATCATAAAATAAGACTCAAAAATCAAAAAAGAAATGAGAAAGTATTTTAAACTGATTGAAAGTGAGAATATAATATATTAAAAGTTGTGGGATGTAGCTAAAGGAGTATGTAAGGGGACATGTATAGCACTAAAAGACTATATTAGGAAATAAAAAAATCATCAAATCAATGCCGTTAGCTTTCATCTTAAGAAACAGAAAAAGAAGAGCAAATGAAACCCAATGTAAACAAAGAAAGGAGGACAATGAGGATCACAACAAAAATCAATGAAACAGAAAACAAAAAATGAAAATCAATGAAACTGAAAGCAAGACTGATCAGGGAAAAAAAATAAGACACAAATCCCAATATTATGAATGAGAGTGGTGATATTACGACAGATTCTACAGCTATTGAAAGGATAATAAGGAACAACGTTATGCCAATAAATTCAACAACCTAGATGAAAGAGATAAATCTCGTGAATGATAAAAATTATCAAAGCTCGCTCAAAAGAAATATCCTGAGTAGGAGCATAGCTATTAAAGAAATTCATACTTAAAAACTTTCTGACAAAGAAAACTCCAGGCTGAGACAGCTTCATTGATGAATTCTACCAAACATTTAAGGAAGAAATAATAACAATTTTACACAACCTCTTCCAGAAAATAGACGAGGACGGGACACTTCCCAACTCATTTTTGAAGCCAGCAAATTACTTTAATAACAAAACCAGACAAAGACATTACAAGAAAAAAACTACAGATCAATACCTTTCAAGAACATAGATGTGGATATTTAAAAATTTTCAGCAAATCAAACCCAACAATTTATAAAAAACAGTAATACTCATGACCAAGTGTGGTTTAATTTCAAGAATGCAAGGTTGGTTTAACACTTGAAAATCAATCAATGTAAATAATTATAATAACAGTCTTAAAAACATACCATATGATTATCTCAATATATGTAGAAAAAGCATTTGAGAAAACTTAATATTCATTTGTCATAAAAACCCTCAGTGAACTAGGAATAGAATGGAGCTCTCAATCTGAAAAAGGTCATCTACAAATAAACCTACATCTAATATCATACTTAATGGTCAAAGATTGAATGCTTTTCTCTAAGATCAGGAATAAGGAAAGTTGTCTGTTCTCATTACTTCTATTAAACATTACACTGGATGTTCCATCTAGTGCAATAAAGTAAGAAAAAGTAATACAGGACATCCGTATTAAAAAAGAAGCAAAACTGTGTTTATTCTCAGATGACACGATTGTCTACATAGAAGTTCTATGGAATTTACAATAGGCTGCCAGAACAATTAGTGAGCTTAGCAAGGTTGCAAGATACAAGATCAGTATACAAAAATAAATTATTATCAATTTTATATAGTAGCTACACACAATTAGAAATTTAAATAAAAAATACCACTTATAAAAGCATCAAAAAATAAAAACTTAGGGATAAATCTGACAAAATATGTGCAAGCCCTGTATAGTGAAAACTGTAAGACACAGCTGAGAGGAACTAAGACCTAAATAAATGGAGAGCTTTACTAGGTTCACGGGGTGGAAGATTCCTGGATATTTTTATCATATCAGTTCTCCCCAAATTGATCTACATATTCACAGCAACCTCAGGCAAAACCCAGCAGGCTTTTTTGTAGAAAATGACACACTGATTTTAAAATTTATGTGGAAATGCAGAGGCTAGATTAGAAACAACTTTGAAAAAGAAGAACGATGCTCGAGAAGTTATACTACCTGACTTCAAGATTTCCTAAGAGCTACGGTATTCAATACAATGTGATATAGGTGTCAAAATAGACAGATCAATGAAACAGAATAGAGATACAGAGGAATGGCTTTGCCATGGAGTCCTGGCGACATTTTATATATCCCCATAGGTCACACAAATAGCCTTGAACTACTGCTGATCAAAGTCTTGTCAGAACACCCTGTGATACACCTGGATGGAAGGCTTGTAAGGACCTGCTATAAGGCCATTGTCCACTCACTTCTCTGTCATGAGACAGTTTCTCATTACCTCCTGGGTTCCGATGAGGTTTGGGACTTCCTGCCTTGCCCCTCTTAGAAGAGAGCTGCAAGCTATAAAACCGCTCAGCTGAAGTCTAGATTTGGCTTCTCAGCGACACAGCATCTTACAACTCACACTGCCATCATCTGGCCCCCTTTGTTTGGGTGTTGTCCTTTGTGGTGTGTGGGACGAGGACCAGGAGGAATTGGCACTTTTAGCTATTCTCCTTTTCGCTGTTTGTGTGAGTGATGAATGGTCTGAATCTAAGAGTGGCTCCTTGGGTCTTTATCAGCTGAATCAGGCAGACCTTGCCTTGTCTTGTGTGTATTTGACAAGAGGGTCCAGAAATAAGCCCATACATATATAGTCAGTTGATTTTCGACAAAGCCACAAAGGCAATTTAGTGGAGAAAGGAAAGGCTTTTTGACAAATAGTGCTGGAACAATTGGAAATCCACGTGCAAAGGGAAAAAAAAAGCTTCAGTTGATACGTCACACCATATGCAGAAATTAATTCAGTTGTAGACTGAAATGTAAAATACAAAATTATTAAATTTCTAGAGGAAAACATAGGAGGAAATCTTTGTGACCCCGGGGTGATGCAATGACTTTTTTAAGGTACAATAACCCAACACAATCCCCTAAGAAAAAAGTTAATCAGCTGGACTCCATCAAAATTAGGAACTTCGGTTCTTCAAAAGACACTTTTAAGAGAAGAAAATATAACCCAGAGACTAGGAGATAATATTTCTAAATCATTTCTGACAAGGGGCTTGTATCCACAATATATAAGAAATCCCAATTATTTAAGAAGAAAGTAAACAACTCCAGTTTTTAAAATGGGCACAAGACTTGAACAGGCATTTCACTAAAGAAAATACGTGGATGGCACATAAGAATGTGTAAAGATGCTCCACATCACTTGCTAGGGAAATGCAAACCGAAACTACAGTGGGATATTTCTACACAGCTATAGAATGCCTACAATTAGAGAGTGACCGTACCAAGTATTAGTGAGCATGTGAAGCAGTTAGAACACTCAGATGCTGCTGGTGGGTATGGGAAATGCTCCAACCATTTCGGGAACCAGTTTGGCAATTTCTTAAAAGGTTATCTTTTTCATCATATCATATGAGCCAGCCACTCCAGTTCCAGGTATCTATCCAGGAGAAATGAAAGTGTAGACCCACAAACAAAGGCCGGTACACAAATGTTCATAGCAGCTTTATTTGTAAGAGCACCAAACTGGCAACAATCCACTGTCTTTCTCCATTTGAAAGAATGAACACATTGTGCTTCCCCATACCGCGGAATACCGCTCAGCATGGAAAAGGCGTGAATGAAGGAAACACACAACCACATGGTGAATCGCAAAGTAATTACCTTGCGTGAAAGAAGCCAGACAAAATAGAGAATTCTAGCAAATTTGGACTAAACTATAGTGACAAAAAGCAGATCAGTGGGATAATGGAGAAGGGGAGCGGGAGAGAGAACAGTGGGATGGTTTCAGGAGCGGGTACCTATCTCCAGAAGTATCAAATTGCACACTTGAAACACCTGCAGCTCCCTATATGTCAATTACGCCTCGGTGAAGCTGCTTTAAAAAATGTATTGTTAGGACATTGTTTCCTTCAGTCACTCTCAAGATGCTTGGTGGTCCATGTGACTTTCTGAGTCCCCCCTCTGAACTCAGGTGATATTGGTAGGTGATGTCCTGCCTTGGTCACTAAGAGCCCAGTAGCCCCGCCTGCCCACACTTAACATGGTGGTTTTATTTTCATTTGATCCTCACCGCAGAGATAGAAGGCCAAGAAATTATAACCCAAGGGCAAGGACTAGAGCATTTTGACTCAAGAAATGTCAAGACGACACAATGCAAGCTGAGAAACGCAAACATAAATCCTGTGCAATGACACAGTGGCCCTTGCCGCCTCTCCCGGGACCTACTGCACCCCGTGGGGACAAACACTCTGCAAGGACAGCGCGGGGCTGGACGCAGAGCTGCAGGACTTCCAGGACCCCAGCTCCTGCGCGGGCGGTGGGCTGGGCGCCCCCGCGAAGGCCGGCACAGCTCGGCTTCCTGGTGGGACTCCGAAGCCCCGCCCGAGGAGCTAACCATTTATGTCACACTGTGACAATTATTCTGCATAAAATTATCATTAAAAACCCTAATTTTTCAGTCTCCAACCCCGCCAGTGGCCTTTTAGCATTCTTCTCGGGCCGGTGATCACCCGTCTCATTACCGCGGTGTGGCGCCTGCCCCCTCCGCTCGCAATCAAGCGCTAATTACACCCGTCCGGGGGCCGGGGCCGATCCAGGACCCGCCCGGGGCGTGGCGGGGTCTGCGGCTGAGGTCTAGGGGTTCTGGGTCTGGGTCCCGAGGCGGGGTCCGCGCACCGGGTGAGGGGTTCAGGGTCTGGGTTGGTTGCGGGTGGGATGGGCGGGGACCAGGATCAGGGCTCCAGGGTCCAAGGTCTGGGTCTGGTGGTGGAGTCGAGTAGGGACCAAGAGCGAGTCGGGGTCCGGGGCCTGCGGCCGAGGGCAGGGCCGGGAACTCGGGTGGAGCGGCCGCTGCGGCCGCCGTGGGGCTCTGATGGACGGCGAGGGCCGTGATGTTGGCCGAGGTGGGGTCCCGGGTCTGGGTGGGGTCAGGTGGTGGGAGGTGTCAGGGTACTGGCGGGGTGGGGACCACGAGGTCTGAGAGCAGAGCCTGGAGGTGGGGTCGGGGGTGGCCAGGTCCTGGAGCGGTGACAGAGGCCGGGTCTGGGTCTGGGAGGGATCAGGGCGCGGGGGATGTCGGGGTCCCAGGAGGAGGCCAAGGCGGGGTCCAGGGGTCGGGGATGGGGCGGGGGCCGCGGGTCGGGGAAGAGGGGAGGAGTCTGGAGGCGGGGGCCGGCGCGGAGGTGGCCCGCTCCCCGGTCGGTGGCCGAGGCCGGGGCTATGCCTTACCCGAGCGAGGCGGCCGTGCGGCAGAGATGCAGAGGCGCCAGGCCCTCGGCGCTGAGCAGGTCGGGGTCGGCGCGGTGCTGCAGCAGCAGCTGGGCGCAGGCCGTGTGGCCTCCCAGGCAGGCCTCGTGCAGGGCGCCGCGGCCGCCGGGGCTGGCGTCTGGGTCGGCGCCGCGGGCGAGCAGGTGGCTCACGCAGGCCGTGTGGCCGCGGGCTGCCGCGATGCACAGGGGCGTGGTGAGCTCCCGCTTGTACTCCAGGGTCCAGAGGCCTGAGGGGGGTTTGGGGGAGAGGTTAGATGAGTGGGTGGCACCGGTGGAGGGCAGTGTCCATTAAGGCTGAAATAGAATGAAATCGTCTCGTAGAAGTAGGTACCAGGTGGGGATGTACCGAGATATACAAAGTGGGATCCAGCTAGAAGCACGGATGAGAGAGAGAGAGGGCGAGGCCCAGGGACACGGAGGTGAAAAAAACTCAGAGAGGGGCAGAGAGATCAAGGGAAAACAGCAATGCAGGAAGATGGGAGAAGGAGAGTCACATGCACACAGATGGAGCAGAGAGACATCGAGAAAGAGACAGAGATGGAGACAGAGAGAGAGAAAAGAAATTTAAAAAGGAAATTGACAAGGCCAAAACTGAGCCAGAAAGATTTCAGGGTGGCGTATGCAGAAGCCAGAGGGTTTTTCCAAATATGGGATGACTGGGGGCCTAGGGTAAGATTTGAAGATTTAAAAAGCTGACCAGGCAGCGTGGACCATGGGAAAATCAGTGTGAAATTTACATTTTCCAGGCTCTGAATTAGGGGCAGCCAGAGGGCAGAAAGTGAGCTGTGGATTTTTCTGGAATCCAGCTCTCTCTTGTCAAACCCTGAACTCACCCCTTTATCGTTAAGAGGAGAAGAAAACAGACAAAACAAACTGAAGCGCAGCCCCAAGGTTGCTCAAGAAAAGCACTCAAAGTTTAGTCCTCTTGGAAGTGGCTGAGTTTCAGAAGCGTGCTTTGATGTGCTGGTCCACATTCAGCACAATTCTGGTTTGTGTCTTTGCGCTTTTTAGGGTTTTGTGTGTGTGTGCGCGTGTGTGTATAGGGTTGCTTTTTCTTGAGGGATGAATGGAGCGGGTGCTATCCATTTTACTTCTCTGAAAACTTTGGGCTTTCAAAAGGCCCGTGGAAGGTTGTTAGCGGCCAGGAGCGCTCGTGGAAATGGGGGAAGCAGTCCCTGGTGAATACACTTCAAGGGACAGGATTTCATATGGCAGGAATGACTTCTGATAATGATGGAAGAATCGATCCCATGGCTGTAATGAGCTGCAGAGGGGACCCTTTTCACAGGCCACCTCCTTCCGGGGACCCATGCTGAGCAGTTTTGAAAGACCACTCGTAATTGCCTACCTGCACATGGTGCAGAGTTCCAGCCTGCTCCACATCCCCAAGGCCCAGCATGGAGGTGGCTGCACACCCCGTGGGGAATGAGGGGGCCTGTCATCCCGGTGATGGATGGTAGTGGCCAGAAGCCCTGGGGACGTGGGCCTGCATGCATTCGGGCTGCCCTTCCCAGTGAAGCCTGGGTCTGATTCGGAGGGGGAGGATGGATACAGTCCTCGATGATAGCAATAACCTACATTCCTGCAGGGGCCAGCTCCTGTTTCTCGATTCTTCTTATTTTCCTGAGACTTACTGGGGGGCAGGAAGGAGGTGCTCTAGTCTCCGGGACATGCTAAATCCCCAGTCCAACTCCCGTGACCCTCAGCAGCTCTGTTCACCCACCCTGGATTCCCAAGTCTTCCCATGGACTGATGGAAACGGGTCACGGTGGGCATTAGCTCAGCCATAGCTTAGGGCCAGCACCGTTGTCCAGGTCCAGGAAGATGGCAATGAGCTCCCATAAGTCCATCAGGAGAACCCGGGTTCTGAGGCAGCTCTCCGCATCGGAAAGCCTGAAACAAATTCTTATAGTTCCCAGCCCCTGGTCCAGGTTCTGCCACCAGGAGGAACCTGGATATAGGCTTCTCCCCACATGGTGCATCCCTCTACCCATCAGCTCCTCGATGCCAGCGCTCTCCTTGGCCTGCGAGCTGGGTGAGGCCAGGATTCCATCATGGATGTGGTAGTGAGGGGCTGGCCACTGTGAGCCTGCTGGGTGTAGCCCCCTCCCCAAGGCTTCCTTTAGGGGAAGCTGGAATTGGTCACCAGGAAGTTCTCACACGAGAGAGAGCAGAGCACGTGGGGCTGCTGCTCCCAAACGAGGTCTGGTCCTTTCTGCTCTTGGGCAGGGGTTGAGCCGAAAGAGCAGAATCCAGCAGCCCTGAGCACTGCCCACCCTCTCTTCCTAGCCCGCACCAAGGCCGGGGGCCAGTACTAGCTCTTGGGGTTGCCCTTTCCTTGGTAACAGCTCATGTCCTTTCATTGTCATCTTCCTGTCATATAGGTGCACCACAGGAAAACAGCACACTTAGGGGTGGAAAGATTAAGGAAGAAGAAAGGAAGGCTGGGAAATATGTGATTAAAAAAAAACCCACGTTAATCGAGCATTTAAACAGTTGGCAATCTTGGTTGAATCATCACACAGCCCTTGGAGGAAGATGTGCGCCCCTGGGGGGACAGGTGAAGGAGAGGAGGTCCAGGAAGGCTCTGGGATGCCCTCCACTGGGAGGTGGTGCGGCCCGGACCCAAACTGCATTTTCTTTCCTCGAAGCCCCTGCTCATCACTGCTGCTCCGCCTTTGACCGCGATGTGGGTTTGCTCCCTCTCCCAGGGTGAGGTATAAACAGAACGGTGTCAGTTCTTTGGAAATGGACCTTCCACATTCTTTGCCTGCCAGGGCTCACGAGTCAGGGACACAGGACACTGGCTGTTGGCTCACTGACCACGGAATCTCGAATCCTCTTGGTCTGGAAGGGCTGCTGTGGATTCCAACACATGAACACTCTTGGTAAACGTGTTGCATCTGGACACACTGGGGGAAGGGTGCCCAATGCAGAATGCCAGCCAGAAAGCCCTGGCTGCAGCCTGGTGGTCAGCAAGTCGATTCATCCCAGGTGGGGGCAAGGGGGCATTTCCACTTGAGGGGTCTGCTTGCCTGCCCATCACACAGCGACCGTGTTCAGGTGGCAAGAACACACTCAGACATCTATGACTTAAGGACCTCTGGTTTCTTCCCCCCATCTCCCCCATCCTCATGCTTCCCCAGTTTCCAGGAGGAGCAGCTCCTGAGAGCCGTCCCTCTGTTGATGCTGGCTGGGCCCCAGCCACCTTGCTGTAGCTGTGGTGTTCTCGGATTCATAGAAGGACCTTGCATGGAGCTGCACGCCAAGAGCCTGCTCCAGGCACACTCGAAGAAGAGAAGTTCCTCCTCCATCTCCCACCTCCCTGCCTGCCAGATGCAGGCACTGGCAGATCAGCACCCAAACCAATGCTCTTATAAAGACAAGAGGCACATCCAGCATCAGTTTGGCTTTTCCAATTCGATCCCTCACGTCCATCACCTACAACCCCAAAACTCATGCAAATCAAATTTCATTTATAGACGCTGTTTGCTCGCATATGTTAAATGCAGTGTCTACGGGAGCAGTCTACACACGGGAGCTATACGTTCACAGGAGTGTTAGTAGCTCCTGAAAAATAAATAATTGAGCTTTAAAGGAGTGAGGGTACCTGATGGGCCAAACGTGGCTGTAGATTTCACCTGCCACTCCATCTCATCCTTCTTGATCTCAAACACCACGTTGGCATCCTGGAAAAACTGGTCCATGAGGGGCTTGAGGCGGTCCAGGTTTCCTGTGACCAAGGCAGCGTGGTACTCCAGCACTGGGGACCCGGCACTAGCTTGAGGCTCTTTGTCCATCTTCTGAAAGATCTGAAGCTTTCCCCTCACTGGCTCTGGCCGTCTCTCCATTGCAATGCCGCTGACTTCAGAAAAGTTCTTCAGGAAGGGGAAAGATGGTCTTATGGAGTGAGGGCTATTTCTATTGTCATTACTCAATTGTCATCCAGTTGGAGCTCAGCGGTGGTGTATTTATAACTCCTGTGGGCTCTGATGTGATAATGGTTACTTGATATGACCAGTGTCGCGTGACCACCGAGACACTGAAGTGCCAGCCACCCCCGTGATTACACAGATTCGAACTCCAGAGACAGACACATCTGTACATCTCCAAAACAGCTCTCCACAGGATGAGGGCAGACACCCTCGAGTAGGCGGGGCTTCTCTTTCCTGCTCCGTAGGGGGTCTTCTTGCTTTTGGCCCATCACTTTCTCTGCTGCGGTGACCGCTGGTGGTGGATGTGCACTCTGAGGGCTGTGTCAGCTCTGAGGATGCACGAGGGAGACCCCGCTGGATGCTGCAAATGACCAGGCTGTGCAGGAGAGTCCCTGGATGGGAGGCTCCTTGGGGCAGACCGAGGATTCCCAAAGATATCATCCGGGGTCCCTGGTGGCCTGTGAGCTTCTTCCAGTGGTGGAGAACTGATCCCAAAATGCACATCTTTTGCTGAAGGTGAGAAATGCCACTTCATTTATTTATTTTTTAATGAATGGTAACAGCTCTTCATTAGTAACCTACTAGTTACTTGGTACACTTTAGTTCAGGGTTTTATTATATTGTGTAAAATTAAGGAGGCCATTTTTTCTTATAACATAGATAATACACAATTCTCATATCTTTTTCCCAATTCTTGCTTTTCCCCTACTAGGAAGCTGGAACGGGCCAATGTAGTTGGGTTACAGGATCCCTTGCCATGTCCATGTGAATTACAATTAAAAAAAGTGACTAGGAGCTGGCCCGGTGGCGCAGCAGGTAAGTGCGCACATTCTGCTTTGGTGGCCTGGGGTTCGCCTGTTCGGATCCTGGGTGCGGACATGGCACTGCTTGGCAAGCCACGCTGTAGTAGGCATCCCACATAGAAAGTAGAGGAAGATGGGCATGGATGTTAGCTCAGGGCCAGTCTTCCTCAGCAAAAAGAGGAGGATTGGCGGCAGATGTTAGCTCAGGGCTAATCTTCCTCAAAAAAAAAAAAAAGAGACTAGAGGCTAGTGGGAGGAAGCGGGGTCCGGAGGGCGCTGCCTGGACAGGCAAGGGGAAGCAGCGGAGCTCACGCCTGGGAGAGTCAGCACAGAGATTCCCAAGCGACATGCGAATAATAGTAGCCACCGTCCATGCAGTGCCAGCCTTAGCCCTGGGGACCCAGGGGATCCCGTCACTACGTGATGCAATCAAACAGCATGAAGACAAGAGGCAAAAAGTCTTGAAGTCAAAGAACAGGTTCATGAGGCAGCACCCCCTTATTCACAGCTGAACCTCTTAAGCAATCTATTTTCCCATGTCCCTCTGTCAATCTCCTCGGCACCCCAAAGCCGCCCTGTGACTCGCCCCTCCTCTCTAAGCCCCCCTGAAGCCTGAGAAGGCTGTCTTGTTGGCCCTTTAGTTTGAAGGGTAACCTTGGCCCCTGGGGGGTCCCACTCACTGAGATTTTCCACAACAAAGGGGGGCCCAGTAGAGTATGCTTCATCTTCTTTAGAAGGGGTACAGAGGAAGCAACCCAAGTGCCCATCAACACGTGAATGGATAAAGAAGATGTGGTAATATATACAATGGAATACAACTCAGCCATAAAAAAAGACAAAGTCGTGCCATTTGAGACAACGTGGATGGACCTTGAGGGCGTTATGGTAAGTGAAGTAAGTCAGACGGAGAAAGACAAATGCCATATGATCTCACTTATATGTGGAAGATAAACAAACACACACATAGATATGGGGAACAGATTGGTGGTGACCTAAGGGAAAGGGGGCGAGGGGAGGGTGAAAGGGGTAAAGGGCCACATGTGTATGGTGAGAGATAGAAGTTAGACTTTTGGTGGTGAACACAATGCAGTCTATACAGAGTCAAAATATAGTGATGCACACCAGAAATTTACGCCATGTTATAAATCAGTGTAACCTCAATTAAGAAACCAAGCCAAGCCAAAATAAAAAACAGAAGAGGTAAACAGTGGAGGGGAAATTGACTGCACTTATAATTTAACAAAGATGTGTTTTCCCCTTGATTATAGACCTGATTTGCAGGCATAAATGTATGTGCACGGACTGACCCAAGGCCTCGAGGTTTCCCCCAAATGGGAAAACCCACATCTGCTCTACAGACTGGGCTGCAGCGGGCGCTCGGATGGGAAGGGCGTGGCCATCTGTCTGGCCATCTGTGATGCCTTCATGCAGGAGATAAACAGCATCGACCGTGCCTCAAAAGCTAAAGGACTCGCATTGGTGAGAGTGTAGGTCTGGTGGGTGGCTCAATCACTACCTGAGCTGGCTGTCACAGGGCCATGGGTTTGTCTTCACCATTGTCTGACGCCTGGGCTGAGGCTGAGGGCAGAGGATACAGAAGGGCCTGGAGGCTCAAGGGGCTTGGGGCTCAGGGCAAGCTGCGGGAGGAGGCTGCTGCCACCGGAGCATCCCTTGCAAATGATTCTCTTCTGGGTCGGGGGTGGGGGGGCCTTGCAGGTGGGCACCCTGGTGCCATTTGCAGAAGAGGAAACTGGGACTCAGAGATTCAGATAACCTTCTCAATCCTGAGGTGGTCAACACCCAAACCCCTCACTGTGAGTACAAGTGTTTCCTACCTCGTCTCTCATTGTTGTCTTTGAGCATGACACACTTTAGCACAGGAATCTGCAGTCCCCTGATCGTGCCTCAGTGTCGCAGGCCTCCAGGTGTCTGCGTATGCTGTCCCCTCTGCCTGGCATTCTTATTTTCCCCTGGTCACCTGGCCCCTCTCAGTCATCAACACTCAGCTTCATTTCCCTTCACTTCCATGGCTGGTCCTCATGTCTGTACTCACACCCTCTCCATGGTGCCTGTCACATGGCTGGTTACTTGTCTGTGCCCCTACTTGACAATGAGCTTCTTGACCATGAGCTTCTGCTTCTTCATCTCCATGGGGTTCTTAGTACCTAGAACAATGTTTCACGTACAACAGGTCCTCAGTGCAAACGGTTGAAAGGATGAATGGATGGGTGTCTTTGAAATTTGCTCAACCACATTTAAATTCCTCAGTGGCTCTTCCTCTTTTTCTTAGCCTCTGCTGCCTTATTCCCTTAGCGAAGACCATTATGGTAACCTGGAGTTTTGGCTGCCCAAGAGCAGGGACCCAAATGCTCAGAGTGGGGTTCCACCTCAGATCTGTGTGCTTCCCTGTACAGCCCACCTTCGCCGACGTGTAAAGATGCCTTACCAAGTTTCATAAGAGCACCTTGTCTATTGTATGCTCCAGGAGGACCCTTTAAACCTCGGTTCACAGGTTTTAAAGTTGATCTCCTTTGTCTGCATCGGCAGCAGCAAAGACAACATCAGTGTCATCGATGGAACAGCAGAGATATTTTCAAGGGCTCACTGTGTGCCTAAAACAGTCCTGGGTGCTGTGGAAAATGCAGGGGTAAGGAATATACAGACCACACTTGCAAGAATGTGCAGCCTTCATCAGACCTAAGAGGCGTGAGCGTACAGAAAATGACGAGCAGTGACGCTATGGGGACCATTTCCCTCATCAGATGGACACGAGAATCAAGTCAGCTGCTCCTCCCCTTCATTTGCATATTCCGCAGTTGCTCTGCTCATTTCAGTAGCAATGTTAATTCTTTGGATATCTCATTTCTCTAGGCACAGCCATTTGCCATGTTATTTTTCTGACTGTTTCTAATTAGATACATTTCTGAAGGACTTATTCCTCACAACTATGATATGATCCAACATGAGCTTGAGCTTCACTTTATACTGCAGAATTCTTCAGTACCTGATATATTTTGTTGTGAGTTATCTTTTTAAAAAATTATTTTATTGAAGTCATATTGGCTTATGGCATTGTGTAGATTCCAGGTGTACATCATTATATTTCAGTTTCTGTATAGACTGCATTGTGCTCACCACTAATAGTCTAGTTTTTATCCGTCACCATACATATGTGTCCCTTTACCCCTTTCACCTACCCTGCCAACCCCCTTCCCCTCTGGTAACTACTAATCTGTTCTCTTTATCCATGTGTTTGTTTATCTTCCGCATATGAGTGAAATCATATGGCGTTTGTTTTTTCTTTGCCTGGCTTATTTCACTTAACATCATACCCTTAAGGTCCATCTATGTTGTCACAAATGGCACAATTTTGTATTTTTTTATGGCTGAGTAGTATTCCATTGTATATATACACCACATCTTTATCCACTCATCCATCAATGGGCACTTGGGTTGCTTCCACGTCTTGGCTATTGTGAATAATGCTGTGATGAACATAGGGGTGAATACATCTCTTTGTATTGTTGATTTCATGTTCTCTGGATAAATAGTGTCATGGGTTATTTTTAAAAGGGGTGGGGCCCTGGAAGTGAGTCCAGGAATAGGAGCCATTCCACCCTGCGTCCTGTGCTAAATTTAGCTTTCCCAGCGTTATATTTGTCAACAGTGCACTGAATATCCAAGCTTGATTTCAGTGGGTAGGCAGCAGTAGTCCAGAAGCAGACTTGGTCCTTTGTGAGAGGGTTAAAAATAGCTCATGGTCGACAGCATTGGTTTCACAAGTAGGACACGTAGATTACTACAGGAGCACGGCAGAGGTGTCTTTCTTTCTTTTTTTTTTTTTTTAAGAACAAGAATAGTTGTATGTGTGACTATTACATTAAAAAACAAAACAAAACACAACCAGAAACTCTACAAACACCTGTAAGCTGGTCGAATCATTCAATAAGCATTTATTGAATGTTATGTTCTAAGGTATGTTGGTAGGTTTTGGAGATTCAGAGATGAAAAAAATACAATAATCCTACCCTCAAGGATCACACAGGAAAAAACAGTGACCAGAGGACCCCGAGACACTGGAGTTCTTCAGTCTTCCTTCCCACCAGCTGAATGATGTCCTTTCGTTATGAGTCAATAATATTGTTTCCTGACCCCACCCTCTTGGTTGGGCTCCTTCTCGCCTGCTCCACAATTCTGCCCATCCCTCCCTTGCTTGGGTTAAGCCATTTTCACCTCATTTTTATCATCCTCATCCTTCTCAGCTTAGTCAAAGCCAACACATAACCTTCGAGATACCACTCAGATCTTATCTTCCTGCCTACTTCAGACCGTATGAAAACCCAACTTGTTCCAAGAGTGAATTTGTGTATGAAGGTGCTGAGCAAGTGTCAAAATCTTTGAGGAATTTTGATAAAATGGAAGAAGGACCAGAAGACTAGAGCTTTAGTTTTCAAATAGGAAAAGAATTTGATTCCTCAAAGCCTGAATTGACATCAGTCCTGGGCAAGATCCCTAAATGGATTTTAAAAAGTAATGGTCTGGAAATATTTGAAAAAGGGAGTGGGGGCATTTGGAGCTCTGTAAATCACTAGGAACAGTCAGGATGGGTAACCCATTTTCCTTCGTGAGATGGTTATTTCATTAATACGTAGAGGGGCTGTAGGTGTGGTGTGTATATTACAACCTGCAATGGAGGGTTTCAAGAAAATCTTCTAGAGAAGATGGAAAAAACGTGGGTCTTTCTTTAGGAAAATCTTGCTAAAAAATTCAAACTGGAGAAATGATACACACGGTGCCTGTAGAGCAGTGGTTCAAACCTTGGCTGTAAAATGGAATGACCCGGGTAGCTTTAAAAAAACACTGATGCCTGGATCCCAACCTGAGAGATGCTGGTGTAATGGGATGGGGGGTGCTGTCTGAGCATCAAGACTGTTGGAAACCTCCTAGGTACTTCTAACATGCAGCCAAGGTTGACAACTACTGCTGCAAACTCTGTTTTCAGCCTGATCCTGTACAATATGCTTATTGATGATTTGAGTAAACGTATGGACAGGTGGGTATCAAATTGGTGGATGACACAGAGCATGACACAATCAGGATTCCAGAAGATCTCAACAAGCCAGAGCGATGGGCTGACACAATTAATGCCCCAAGCCAACATGGAAACCCCAGGCACAGAGGGTCCTGTTGTCCTCATGACTCAAGGGGCTGAAAGTACCACGCGCTTCTGGGGGTCTCCCCACTTCTGGCACTAGAAATTTCTCTCTTTTGCTTTTAAGCTCAGAGGTTAGTGGTGCTATGGATGTGTGGATGTTTATACACAAATTTAGGTGGCGTAAAGGCAGCAAGTTATTTGACATTATTTTCAAACCTTCAGAGCAGATCTGTGAAGAGTAACTTGTTAGGTGTCAGCTTAAGTTCCCCTACTCCTTGGGACCCTTGGCTTTGTAGAACCTGGAGTCCCCCATGGAATCCCAGATGCACCTGTGCTTTGCCTCCTGCTGCTTCCCTGACCTCTGAGTTTGCTCAGACTGTATGTTCTGCCCTGCCCTCACACTGGGGCACAAAATGAGCGCCAACTTTTCTTGGTTGGTTGGTGTGCTTTCAAGCTAGCCCACGAATAACATCACTTTGCGAGTTTGACAGCTATGCTGAAGATGCGAAGGGGTCCAGCACAGTTGGCATGGTCTTATTCCACCTCTCTCCTCCATCTTCCCTTCCTTTCTCTCTGGTGCAACCATTAAAATCCTCCCTCTTTCCCTTTCCGTGTGGTTCCATGCATTCTCAGGCCCTGCCAGTTTCCACTTCTGCTCCAGGGAGCTGGTCCAGGAAATTCTTCTGAACAAAGCAACACCCTTCTTGAAAGAGAGGGATTCTGAGTAACATGATTTTGTCCAAATTAGTACGTTTCATATTTTTAGTTCTTCAGAAGAACTGTCAAATGGGAACTATTTGATGGAGGAACTTCATTTGCAGAGGTGGACCATTTCAGAATACTAAACAAATTTAATTGCAGTGGTCTTTTATTACATACTGTAGAGTGAACTTAGGAAAAGAAAGACAAAAATTCAAGTAGGAGAAGATACCCAGCTTTTACCTGGATGACTGAGCAAACAGACTAACTCTCTCTAACGACTAGCCAGGTAGTCAACGGGATTTGAACATAATTTTGCAAAGAATAATTTTGAGACAAATTATAAGCATAACCTTTTGTCCACAGGAGACACAAAAACTGGTTATCCATACCGAGTGTTGTAGCGTGGGTAGCTAAGAAGAGGGAGTTCTTCCCTTTGGATCAAAGGAGATGGAAAAGTAAAATCTACCTGGAAATTGTAATGAGATATACAAATGGTAGTCTTTGAGTGAATGGTTGTTATTTTCAAGTGATATTGCGGTGTTCGCATCCTGCCATTGAATTGACGAATGCTTTTCCTTTCCTCAGAAATGTCTAAGGATGAGCTCTACTGGTCCTCAATCCAGCTGAGCCCAAATGTGAGTTGGGTGGGTTTTATGCCAGGGTCAGCCTATTTCTCTCTGTCAGCGACTTTCCGTACGTTTAGGCCACGACGTACAGTTTCCCAGGCTGCAAGACGCCCCACCATGTCCTTGTGTTCTTGGGGAAAGGCAAATGTGCTGATTCTTTCCTAGACTATTGGACAAATGCCTGGCTTCCTTCTGGGGCCAAGTGTCCATGTAAACGGACAAGCTAGGGCAGGAAGTCATTCCCCTTGTGGAGATGGAGAGATTCTGAGCACTTTCTCAAATACGTCAATGTATGTTGTTACCCTGGTCAATTTCGAGCTTCCTATATGAATTGTGTGTATAAATGGCTGTGTACTAAATTAATCGGACCCTGGGATACTAACATGGCTACCATCTGAGCTCGAGAGGACCAGGTCTCACAGTGGATTTAATTTCAGATCATTTTTTTGGTCCTCATTCTCCCTATTTAATTTCTAAAGGCCACTCCTCCTTCGTTCCTGCTCCCTACAGTTTTTTTAAATTAAAAAATTTGTTTTTAAAAGAATAAGCTGGGCAGGTGTGTAAGACTCTGCCTTTAAGAGCTCCAGGACACGTCCACCCTCCACCAGAGTGAGTCACACAGGCATTCATACCAAAAATGTCAAAGTATCTGCACCTTCTCTCTGAATACCAATGTCAGCACAGCACACCTCATTTAACAAAACATTAAAACATTTCACTTCCTCAGATCAAGTCTATCTATTAATAATGACTTAAATTGTCTGTACTGATTTCACATTCTTAAGAAATCTCATTCCCATCATGTGGAAGAACACAATGTAGGGGAAGAAAACACCTCGCCAACTTATTTTCCTGACATTGCTACCCAGCCTCGTGCAGATCGTGCAAAACAACAAAGTGACTTCTCGTGATGGATGCGATCTTACGCAAAGGTCAAGTGTTGCTTTCATCGATAGCTCAGGAGGGCTTTTTTGGAAGCTCAGAAACAAAGGTGCCCTTGAGTGCTGCCTAGCCACCGTGGTTGAGTATGGAACAGAGCAGCCGGATCCTCAGCATGCACAGCCGCGAGTAAATAGCCCTGGAAGGACATTTATAGACTCCGGGGACGGTGCTGGAGAGCATATCATTGAAGCTTTCTCTGATAAAGGTGATGAAGCTTCTTTACGACTGTCATGGGGATTTAATTACATGATAAAATTGCAGCTTCTGCCTCTTGAGACAAATTGCATGTTAAGACTGATTGTTTTTTATGAATCTCACACAGGGAGCAAAATACTTCTCTCTTGAAGTTGGTGAGGTCTGATTGTTATGCCTTGTCATCCTTTATATCCCTTCCAGAAGTGAGACGTTTCCTGAGTCTGCAGTGGAGGAGAGAGGGCTCCTGGTGGCCTCTCCTGGTTGTTTTGCAGCTCTGCATAGAGCAAAGTGAGGCTGGTTTTGTCTGATGGACTTAAAGTTCATTTTACTTATTTTACTGTTGGCAAAAATTGAGAACTTTGATCTTCCAACAGAAAGGCAGGAAAAAGACATCATAAGAAATAGAAATGACTATCGAACATATATATAACATCCAATTTTACAAATTGAAAATGCAAATTAAAATAATGAGGTTTTTTTTTTGCCTATCAAATTGTGAAAGGGTTTTTAAAAATCAAGTTTTGGAAGAATTTAGTGAAACTGATGTTCTCATAGTTTGCAGGCAGAAGGATAAATGTCTATACAATTTGGAAATATTCTCTATTGTGTTGACACTTACAGCTCATTTTTCTGGTACTAGCAGCCTATGCAGCCAGAGTTGAAATATTTGCCTTTAGGAGTGTGACATTTAGTGGGAAAGACAGAAATATATTTGCTAAATGGAGGTCCAGGTAATATGATGAGAAAGCATCAAGTAAGATATTAGAGTGACAGGAAGTAGCGATAAGACAGGCTCTCTCCACAGGTGGCATCTGAGCAAAGCAAAGAGGGAGCTGAAGGGTATGGATGGCTCGTGTCCCCTTGAGGGTGTCTGTTTCGTCCTCTCTCCCTATGGCTGGGAGGAGCGGCATCCTATTTTTCTGGGCTAAGCAACAGGCAGGTGTCACTAGTCTCAGGGCTTTGTTGCACGGGGCCAAGGGTGCAGGCTGTAAGGCGGGTGTTCAGGAACCCAGGCAGCAATCAGGCAGGCGGGGGGGGGGGTCTGGCGAGGAAACAAGAGGTGACAGCAGGTTTGAGGGACCAGAGCCCAGGTGAGCAGCAGAGCCTGGGCCCTTTGGTGGACACAGAGATGTGCTGCCCAGACCCCACACTTAGGGAGGACTTGTCACCCCAGCTGTCAGCTCCCTCAGGGTCTGCCTGGGCTTCAGAGAGGAGCCTCCCCCAAGAATACCCTTCCTGAGCAGCAGATACAGTGACCGACCCAGGTGGGGGTAGAATGGTCCTGCCATTTTGACCAGGTGTGGGAAAACTGTGGCACATGCGTCAGCTCCAAGCCTCCCCTGGGGCCTTGCCAAGGCACTGTGGGCGTGTGTCACAGATCAGCTTCCTCTCTGCCAATCTGGCTTTTCCCCCTGTCCTTCACAGGTGTTGATCCCCAGCAAATAGCCTGCAAGGCAAACGCCACTCAGCATCAAGATGTGAGCCCTGAGGCTCCTAGGGCACCTGGAAGGGCAGGTGGGCATGCTGTCAGAGCAGGTGAAGACAGGGGAGCAGAGAGATGGCCTACCCAAAGGCCAAGAAAGGTGAAAGGGACTCACGGTGTCATTGAGGCATGGTTTGGACCAGAGATTCTCAATCATCTGAGGGGAAGGACCAGGGAGTTTTCTTTTGGTCCCAATTTGTCACAGACTGATTCTCTTTTGAAATACAATTAAAATTAATTACAAGAAAAAAATAAAATGGAAAAAGACATATAATTACAAGTCCAGCGATGTGTGTTAACTGTCAAATTGCATCCATGTTTCTAAATGCTTACTGTAGATTTCCACGGCCAACACTTTGTGGAGCAACACCTCCTGCTGCACTCTGAGTGGCACCATTAATGAGCAGAGTCACTGGGGTATAGGATGGGTGAAAGGATGCTGGGAGAGATGGTGGGGTGGGTTAGCTCATAGCACATCATTTAGGTCCTTGGACATCTGCTATAAAATTGGAACTGTATGTTGTTGGTCAAGGGTCACCAAAGTTTATCTGTAAAGTGCCAGATAGTAAATATTTTAGGTTTTGTAGGTAATAAGGTCTTTGTGGCAACTACTCAGTCTGCCACTGTAGCACAAAAACAGCCATGGACAATATGTAAATGAATGAGCATGGCTGTGTACCAATAAAACTTTATTTATAAAAACAGGCAGCCGGTCCTCGGGCCATGGTTTGCTGACCTTCTCTGCAGGCAGTAGAAAACCATTGCAAGCTTGTGGGAAGGAGAATTACATGCACCTCCAACATGAAACTGTTATTGTGTCCTTCTTCCTGTGTACCGTTCCCACACCTTTCTCACTTGAATGAAACCTGTTCTTTATTCTCAGGGCAAACTTGACTCAACAACCATCAACAGAGCATCCAGGTACCCAGGCACGTATTTGACTCCTTTCTTTCCTGTCTATCCTGCTTCAGGTTTGCTAAACTTCTTGAATCTGTAAATTTGTGTCTTTCATCATATTTGGGAAATGCTCCATAATTATTTCTTTAAATACTTTTTATGCTCCATTCTCTTTCTCTTCTATTTCTTCAGGTCCAGTTGAATAGGTTAGGCCTTCTATATTGTCCCACAGTCTCTGTTCATTTTATTTTCAATCGTTTTACTTTCTGTACTTCAGACTGGATCTATTCTATTGATCTGTTTTCAATTCACGTGAAGGAAGATTCTGTCATGTTCAACCTGCTGTTAAGCCCATTGTTGGCTAGAACAAGGCCAGTGCTAGCTTCAAGGGAGGAGGGGAAATGTATTTTTTTCCAGCTGGGCACCTTGGGGACTTTATTGGTAAAGAAGGAAGGGAGAGTGGGTGTGTAGTAGTTAGCCATGTTCCCTGGCACCAGTCTTTCCACTTCTATCCTTCCTACATATGTAAGAGTTTTTTGTTTTTTCCAAATTAAATGATCTCATTCCATTGCTGCCTGGCTCCTCGGTGCCTTTCCAAAGAAGTGTAAACACCTATGTCTAGAATTTATGGCCTCATGCAATACAGTCCCAACTTATTTGCCTGGGTTTTCCTCTGTCCTCTAGTTTACATACCCCAATTTCCAGGGGGGTCCTGCTTCCCCGTACGAGGTGGCATGCCTGTGTGCTCACGTTTGCTCATTCTGCTCCCTTTACTTGGATTCCCTTTCTTTCAATCATAGCCTGTCAAGAACATGTTCATTTTTCAAAGGCCCAGGTTTTTAGTGTCTTCCATATGCTACGTGTTCTGTTAATATTTGTTGTATACCTGCTGTGTGCCAGCATATGGTGACTAGGACAAACCCAGTCCCTGTTCAACATCCACTTGTTGAATTTGGTATTAGAAAATGATGGAAATTGGGATTGAGAAGTGGAACCAGGCTGTAGACAGGGTGTTTGCCATTTCTAATTAGTTCCTTCAGCATGTTTATTTCCTAAGCTTGCACACCATTGCAGGAGCCATCGTTATCTGGAAAGGTAGAAAGCCTCTTCACTATTATCCTCTGTTCTTTTTGTTCTTTCACAATTCTCCAGTGTGCTTGGGAGTGAGGCTAATGGAAGTATGTCATCAGCATACATTATTTCTTTATTAGCCTGTTTCTCAATTTTGATTCTGAAAATATCCTGATTTAGTCTAATTACAATTTCACTGTGTTCCACAGGCAATGACGGTTCATACTGGGGGGAGCTGAGACGTGACCCGGTTGAATTTTTCTTCCTGCCCATATGCTTTGAAGCTGGACCATTAGCTCTAAGGCATGCATCTCATCTCATCAAAGTGATTCAACCTGCTTCTGGGGAATAAAGAGCCTAGGGTGTGTGTCCGGTAGGAAGCAAAGGAATATTTTCATTTTAGGTCGTGGGAGACATTTTTCTGTATCTAAAGGAAGGGCTGCTGCCGGAGCCGTTTTATCCCTAAATAATTTAACTAGATTCAAAGATAATCTGATGTTATTGTAGGAAAGTGTATTTCTAATAAATTCCACTTGATCTGGGTGAATCAATTCAGGCAGCGCGTAATTGAGTCTGTTAGCAAGGACTTTAGCAAGAATTTTGCAATCAGCGTTAATTAAGAAGATGGGACAATAATTTGTGCATAATTCCGGATCTTTTCCTGGCTTGTGAATCAAAGTAATAAGAGCAATGCTGCGGCTGGTGGTGGGATAGTGTCATTAGGTGCTGATTTATAAGTACTTAGAAAGGTTTAATTTCATTTTGCTTCGAGCAGGGTCCCCCTGCCCCCACATTCTCATCAGGGTGTGCAGTTGAGACGGCACAGAGCTTTCCTCTCTATCCTTCTCTGTCATCTCTGACCTCCTGCCTCCCATTTCTGTTTTTATTCTGCAGCCGAGCACCCCACTCATTCGTCCGTATTTTTTCTTAATACTTTTGCTGAATTATTTGAAGTCGAGGACTCCATGCTATTGATGTTGTGTGTGCGTGTGTGTATGTGTGTGTGCATGCATGTGTGCATGCGTGTGTGTGTGTAATGTCAAGTCAAAGCATTGCACACAGCTTCAACGAGGAAATTTTTTGTAGATCTTCCTGCAACATGTCTCTGGGTGGGCAAGCATCAAGAGCCCTTGACCACAAGTCAGGAAACATATCTAGTTTACACGCTGCTCCTGACTGGCTATTGACCAGGAAGGGAACAAACATGAGCCTCTGTGTCTAGGTGTAAAATACAGGTGTAGGATGAACTCCAGGCATCACGGAATGCCAGGAAGAGCAATGGATTTATACCTCCTACTAGCTGTGAGACCTCAGGCATGTCACTTAACCACTCTGAGCCTCATTTTCCTCAGCTGCAAAAGTGGGAAAGACAACAGCCCTTGGAAAGTGCATGCCCAGTAGAAGTCCTCACTGCATAGGATTCTTCTCACTTTGCCTCCACTTAAGGCTGGTTCCAGTTCTAACATGCTTTGGACTGGGGACCTATTCTCCCTAACCATCAGAACAAGGCTGGCTCTGGACCAACCTGTTGCTTATTTCCTGCATTGGAGCTCATAAACCAGTCTCCCAGCAGCCTGCCAGGCAATACCTTCCCTGACCAGTTAGCCTGGAGCTGGCCATCCCTTGGACGGCAGGGCCGGTCCACACAGCCCTCTCTTATGATGCACCACACCTGTGACAGCAATGGGGTTTTGTTATCCCCTCCACAAACACAAGTCTTTGCTCTTTGAGCCCTAGTCAGTCCAGTTTGTAAAGACACTGAGAGATGACCTGATCAATCCCATTTTTATAATGGCGGAAATTAAGATTCAGAGACAGACTGACACATTCAAGACCACACAAGTAGTGATGGCGCCAAGTCAAGAACCCAGGTCACCTCGCTGTTAGTCTCCTGCCCTTCCATCATGCCACACGTCTCAGAGCCACCAGCAAAGTGCACGCTCTTGTCATTGTGTTTGAGTACCAGTCCTCTAAGGCAGGAGCTGTGCACGTTTAAGTGACATTCAACTGTTCAGTTTGCCCCTCCATGCGCAGGGAAGGGGTACTTGTGGCCCTAACATCATGGCGTACTCAGCGTCCAGCCTGAAGGGGCACTGGTTGGATGAGACGTCGATTTTCGCAAATGGACCCCATTTCGAAGTGCGCACACGTGTCCATCACATGTTCACCCGTGCTCCTTCCCCACCCATACATGCTGTTGGGTGAGATCTCTTAATAAAAACCCAATTAGTATTTCTTTAACTTGCCTCCAGACGCTTAAATACCATTACCCCAAACACAACATAATGTCTCTAGTTTTCTATTTCAATCAAGAATTCAAGTAGCGTCTTGACTTGTATATAATACATCAGCAGCAAAATCATGGAATGCTGACATCCTTAATAATAGCAATTAGTAATCAGTTGTTTCCTAAGTAGTTTGATTACGCCAGTTACCAAATTGTACAGTTGCTGCATTTGGGGACAAGAAGGGTCTTGCCACCCCTCCCCCAGTCATCCTGTCTCCTTTCCTGCATTCTTGGAGGTTAGTGAGCTGATAGGCATTGAAAAGAGGCAAGGACAAATAATGCAGTTGTCGCTAATATAAAACACAGTAAAGACTTGCCCCTAGCAGAAAGTAGAATGAAATATTTCTTTGCAGAAAGACAAACCCCAGTGGTGTCCATGGAAAGGTAGTCTATGCTCACTCAGCTGAGTGTTAGCAAAAGACCTTGGCTTCCCCATGCCAGGCACGGCACCCACAGATAGAGGTCCTTCTCAGGGCTAGGACCCTGTGCCAGGCTCTAGACACCAACAAGTGTTAGGCAAGGTCCTTGCCCCTGGGGAGGTTGTATTTGAGTTTGAAATAATCAGTGGGTACATAAAATTAGCCCAGCAAGGCTATGTGACTTAGTAACTAATGGAGACTGAGAGCGTTATGCTCTCATGGAGGGAGGAGGGGA
Source organism: Equus asinus (assembly GCF_041296235.1). Classification (NCBI taxonomy): domain Eukaryota; kingdom Metazoa; phylum Chordata; class Mammalia; order Perissodactyla; family Equidae; genus Equus; species Equus asinus. The sequence continues at coordinate 5,478,272 of NC_091808.1, read as the reverse complement.
GGCTGCAGGGCAGGGTGGGCAGAGGCAGCCTTCCAGCGGAGGCGACCCCTGCGCAGGGTCTGGAAGGACGCGGTGGCCTAGGGGAACAGAGGAAGCGCTCACATGCCCCGGGATTTGGGTGTAGCCCTTGCGGGGAGGTTTCTGTTGGAATGGCGGCTCCGTCCTGTTCTGCTCACCACACGTGCGTGCACACACGTACACACACACAGACCATGCCCCAGGGCCAGAGTTCCTCACGGTGGGGCAGTCCAGAGCTGGGGAGAGATCATGGCGTGTCTGACTGGCTGAGGGCTGAGTGCCTGTTAGTGGCTGCTCTTTCTTCCCAGCAGCCCGCAGGGCATCTCAAGTCCATCCTTGCAGGAGAGCAGGTGGCTTCCCAAGGGCACGGGTGAGTTGCTTCTTTAGGGGAATCCTGACTGATGACCATTCTCCTGTCTCACGCCTGCCACTGGCCATGCAGGGAGGGTACATTCTGCACTTTGCCCCATAATATAATGGGGCTAAAATTTTAAGTTCCTCTGACCCCTGCCCTCATCAAGGGGCATATGTCCACCTGAGGGGACTTCTCCAGAAAAAGCCGTTCCCACCACTATCTTGGCTGGTCCCGCTTGTTCTCTATGCTTTTATGGTGATGCATCGAAATAAATTATTATTATTTTTTCTGTTCTATTTGGTTGGAGTAATCAGTTCACAGACCAAGGAGCATGGGGAACCAAGGAGAGATGCAAGGTCCTTGTGTGTTCATGTTGACAAGCAGACAGAATTCTTACTTTCTTTGTCTTATTTTTGCAAATTGACTTCTTTTGACCAATATCTGGAATTCTGTCAATGCGAGCTGTCTTTGGGATGGAAAACTTTTCCTCTCTTCTCCCCAAAATGCCTTTGCCAGCATGACACTTGGCTCTCTCCCCTCCTGGCGTGGGGGGCCCTCTCAGCTCTGGCCCCTCGCCTGATCCAGCCCTGTTTTCTCCCGCATCACCGCTCCTCCATCTTCACTTCCTCCTCTCAAGGAGGTAAGTTCTTTACAGTGTCCGTTCCCAAGATGGGCTGCATTTCAAGGTATTGCCATAAGTTCTGACCACTCTTCAAACATTCTAAAGACCCCCACGTATATATTTGAATCCAAATGGCTCTTGTTCCTATCAGGAATGTTCCCCAAGGACTCACGCTAACCTTGAGAAAGAGCTCATTGGCTCCCGCACTCCGCATAAAGGAACCCACGATCCATCTCAGGCTGCAACAGTGAGTCTTCGGGATCATGTCCTTAGAGATGTGAGGAGACGGAGAGACCTCAACAGAGATCCGAGCCGAGGTTTCCCAAAGAACGTCTGCAAACCCCCAATTCCCCTGGCGGCGAAACCACACTTAGCCTTTCATATTGCTGTGTGCCGGTCTCTGAGAGGGTGATTCACCAGGGAACATTTCCCAAGCTCATTCTGCCATTGACCTCTGTTGGGAAGCGCTAATTGAAGCTCATGCCCCAGCTAATAAGTAAGGGCACTGGCCCAGAGAGGGAAAGTGACTTCCCTGAGGTCACAGAGCTTGTGGGTGGCAGAGCCCAAGCTTCCCTCTGGAGTATCACGTACCAAAGTCTGATCTTCTCCAGGCACCTGACAACCTGCCTGTGGTGACATCAGCTGGGCTGTGAGCTCCCGGGATGCAGTCATGTGTGTTATTCCTATTTATATTCTCTACTCTCCATCCTGCCAGGCACACAGCAGAGGCTCCATCCACCTCACAGCCCAGATCCCTCTGTTTTCTGTCTCGCTCAGTGGCGCTCTCCTGCACTCATCACCAAGATCTTCCTGTGGAGCTGTCCACGCCTTTCTCATCTTTGTCGTGTATCTTTGTGGCTACCCCACTCTCTCCGTTTAGACTCTTGTCCTCTCTCATCTGGGTGACAGCCTTCAGTTGCCTCCTAACTGGACTCTCCTACACTTTCCTGTCTCCTTCATATCCTACCTTCACACGTTAGCTAGAGCGGCAGACCCAAAATGCGAGTCTGACCAGGCTGCTCCCTCTGGCCTCGGGTTCAAGGCCAGCCTGCTTTCCTGTAGGAAAATCATTGGTAATGAGGTGTACCCCAGGGTCACATGCTTATTCCTTCCGCGTACACTCATCCTGCAATGAAGACAACCTGGGAAAAACTCAAGTCCTTCAAATACGCCATCAGCACCGAATTGTTCTTGCCCTGAACGGTGGCTGTTCAGTAAGGAGAAGTATGTATGGATACGATTTCGAACGAATGGGTTCATCGTGGGATGGAATGTAACACAAATTTCATTGGTTTCGAGCATTCAGTAAAGTGGTGGGGACAGTAAAGTTTGTGCAGGGCCATTAGTAATGTGAAAAGAAATGATATTTTAAATCGGGGATTTTAAATACACAAATCCCCACCAGCAGGGACCGGTTTGTAAAGGGGGATGTGAAGAGAGGGTGCTTGTTCCAGTGGGAATCCCGGCAGAAAGCAGATGGTGCAACTGCAGGGCGTAACAAGGTAGGCAGGGTTCAGGAAAGCCAAGGAGAGGTGGCCACAGCCACCGTGGGAGCCCCATCCCTGTGTCTGCAGGGCAAGTCGGGAGCTGCTGGCCGGGAGCTGAACCAGGAGCACAATGATGAAACCAAATTGCAGCAGCGACCTGGCAGGGAGGGGTCCCTGGAGCAAATACCCTGCCCTCCCCACTCCTTCTAGCACCTTCCATGAGCTGCACCCAACAGGAGTCAGAGGGCATAGGGTGGGTTGATGCAGTTCATAAGGTCAGCCTCCCGGGCGGCACAGGGCGGGGTGCAGGGTGGGTCTGGAAGGCAAATGTAAAACGTACAGCTTAGCACTTCTGGCCAAATGGCAGCTTATGGGTGCCAAGTCCCCACCCCACACACGGCCCAGTGCAGTCTCCTGGAGAGCGGGGGTCCCAGGCGCTGTCTCAGAGCTGAGGTCAGAACAAGGGCATGTTGCTCTTTAGGCTCCTGCCTCCTGGGCCCTCACCCCAGAAATGAGGAAAACCAAGGAAAAGAAGAGGAAGCAGGAGATGGTTTCTCCCTGAAGCCTGAAGCAGTTTGCTTAACGCCCCAGTGAGAGGCAGCCAGTGAGTGCACCCAAACCAGGGAGAGAAGCATGCTCACCCTCGTGGAAGTTCCCATCTCTCATCTTCTTTGTTGCATGAAAGCGCCACTCGCTAGCATGACTGTCCCATGCGTGTTCCCCCTTGGTGCACTTCCTCAGTGTGAGCATGCCTTCGTGCATATGCGTGTGCGTGTGCATGTGTGTACGGGTGTGCATGCACACGTGTGTGTGGAGAGGGAGTCTAGTGGGTGGAGAGAAGCCCTGAACATCAAGACTGACATTGCGGAGGGCACATCTGACCAGCTAGAGAACAGCACCGTGTGGTGAAGTCTCAGGTCCGGAAAGATATTTTCAGCAAATATGGCAAAGGGATTATATAGATGTTATGTAAAGAAGTCCTACAAAACGACAAAAAAGATAGAAAGAAGTGGGGAAGACACTGTCCGAGACCCGAATGGACAAATCACACATGAAGAGGTCCACAAAGAAAAACAAAACCCTATGGACAAGACTGAGCATGAAGAAAGGATGGGCAAGCAGGCGGTGGAGAATGAGCAGGGCGCACTTATTAAACTGGCGATTTAAACACGACTGTTCCTCACCAGCTATGTCCGGGGTGTCGTGCGGCACGTGCACTCAGAGGGTGCAGTCAGAGGGAACAGAAATCCTTTCGAAAAACACTTTGGAAGAATTTCTCTCCTTATTCTGGTAGTACTGCTCCTAGGAATTTATCCTAAGGATATAACCCTGAATTAGAAAAAAAGAAGCCATATGCATGCTAATACAGAGGCTAATTACTGCATTATCGATAGCGGTAAAAATGCAAACAAAGATTCCCCACTCTTCAGCATTTGGTTTAAGTATTTTGTGATTAATCTCCTCCACAGGTGATTGAAATTAAGGAGACACTGTAGCAAGGCGGAAAATACTTTAGATATATTGACTAAACAGAGCAGAGCACAAAATCATATCTATGAGGTGGTTATAAGGGGGAAATTTGCACATGCAAATAGACTAGCTTGGAAAAAAGTGGAGAAATGAACACAGGCAGGGCCTTAGGATGGTGGGGCCGTGGATTAATTTCTTTCTTTTAAAATTCTTTTCTATTGTGCTGTAATTGTTGCCTTTTTAACACACCTGGATATATACAATATATATGAAACGGATATCTGAGTACATATCATCTGCCTTTTTCAACCTTTTGCCCTTCCCCTCCGGGAATGACCCACCCCTTACACACGCACACGATGGGTAATTTGGTTTCAAAGGCAGCAGATTCATTCCGGTTACCTAGGAGCACCCCGGGGGGCAGCTGAGCCGATGGGTCTTTCATCCAGTCATCGTTGGCCATTTCGATGATGGCGTCCACCTGCTCCACTTCAGTGCAGAGCAAGTCGCTCACTCTCTCCTCGTCGCTGGCATCCAGGGCGGACTTTAATCTCTTCACTAAATCTGAGTCGAGTGGGTAGTCGGGAAGGCAGTCAGCGCTGGCCATCGTCATGTCGTTTGTGTGTTGACCCAACTTCTTCTCTTCCTCTCAAGTGAGTCCAAAGTTAGCAGCTGTGCAGCGAGTGGTGTGGGCGTTGCTATAAATAGAAGGAACTGGCTCGGGTTACAGCTGGTGGGGAGGGTCATTGGCTGGCGGCCCATTTCCTCCCAGGGAGATAGGAATTAATGTCCCTGAAGGCCTCAGTTAAGGATTATCCTAGAGATGGGGGCAGTAGACACGTTTGTGAGTAGCTGAAGGAGAGGGGACAATGTTTTAAAAGCAAACTCTCATAAGTACGGTTAAATAATATCATCTTTTTATCAAAAGCAAGACTCTAACCTGAAACTTTAGGAAGCTTTTCTGAAGACTGGGCTTGGAACCCCTGTTCTGTTGAAAGGCACAGTTTGCGACGTTCTGGATCATGCACTCCTTCGCTGCATCTGAAAGGAGGGTCTGGTTCACTGTGAACTGGACGTGCCTTGAACGGAAGCCAGCGGAGTGGAATCTGGTTTCCAGATTCAGAGGTGGACTGGCCAGTCTCAGGAAGACAAAACCCTCCCATGAGGGAACAAGAACAACCAACCCAAGATTAGCGACAGTCTCCGCACCCCTCCAGGCTGGTTCAGTTGGCTTAAAGCACCCAGTTCCATGGCCCGTGGAAGAACAAGGCCCCCCATATTAACTTCTGTCCCTTCCTGGGGGTGAGTTGGCTTTTTTCTCATGATCTCTGTCTCCAGTGTTCCAGCATCTCCCCATGCCAACCTGGACACGACACACAGCTCCTCCAGCTGTTTGTCTGTGTGTCGTGATGCTCTGAGGGGCCCAGGCTGTGCCACCGAGGTTTTACAGAGCCTCCTGCACCGTGCGCCCCAATCTTGCCACCTCTTCCATTTTCACTTTCTCTCGTCTCCCCTTGTGATGGTTAATTTTGTATGACAACCTGGTTGGGCCACGGTGCCCTGATATTCAGTTAAACATTACTCTGGATGTTCCTGTAAAGATATTTTTTGGCTGAGATGAACGTTTAAGTTGCTGGACTTGGCGTCAAGCCCATGACCCTCCATAACATGGGGGACCTCGCCCAATCAGTTGAAGACCTTTCTAGGACAGAGATTGACTTTCCCCGAGCAAGAAGGAGTTCTGCCAGCAGACGGCCTTTGGACTCAAACTGCAACTCCTCCCAGGTCTCCAGCCTGCTGGCCTGCCCTGCAGATTTTGGGCTTACCAGTTTCCACAATTGCTTGATCTGATTACTGAAAATGAATCTCTCTCTCTCATCTATATATGTGATCTATACATCTTGTTGGTTCTGTTCCTCGGGAGGACCCTGACTAATAGGTCTCTGCTCCTCTCAGCTCCCGTGTATGATTTTGCAGGTTCTGTTCCACATGCTGACACTTCCCCCAACATGTCTGGCACCAGCATTTGGGAAGCCAGCCCTGGAGTTCCCACCCAATATTCATTCTCCTTCCTCCTACCCAGCAGAGCCTGGGTTTTCTTTGCTGTGATAATGTGCCTGGTCCCACTTTCCCTTTCTTATTCCTTGAACATAAACTTGATGTGTGGAGCTGTGGCAGCCATATTACAGCCATGAGGTGCCAGACCTGAGATGAAGGATCCGCATACTAAGGAGTGTGAAACAGAAAGAGGGGAAGAGATGGTTCCTTGATGACATTTTTGAACCTCTGCCCTAGATCTGGGCTGCCAGCTGCCAGACTCCTTGTCTTTATTCCTTAAGCACTGTTCATGTATTTTCTGTGACTTGCAGTTGAAAGTATTCCAGGTTGATAAGGGTGTTCGCTTTCTCTTTAAAATCAGAGAAATGTCCTGGCTTCAGTCTAAAGAGATGCAGCAGAAATGGCTCAGCCCTCAAGCCTTCTGGTCCTTGATAATATGAACTACCTGCCTTCTATGATAAAAATCTCACTGTATGTTGCAAGGACAGTAGCCATCCCCTGACTCCCTGAGCAGAGGAGCAATGACATCACTGGCTAGAGTCATCAAGGAGCAAGCAGCCCAGGCCACTTGAGGGACTGCCTTCCAGTATCACAGGGACAGAACTGGACCCTGATGGAGACATTCTTGGAATCCCTGGCAAAGGGCTCTGCTGGCAAAGGAGCTAGAACTCGATGGTCAGGCTTCAGTTCAGATGCTGGACCAACTTGCAGAGAGTATGTTGGCCTCTGGTTCTTTCTTTGGCTAAAGAGTGATGGGTTTTGAAAGAGACTTTTGAACTTGAATTTCTAAGCACAAATGCTTGGCAGCACCAAATGCCTTGCATTTAGGAAGAAATTTGGCACCAGCACAATCGTGTAAATACAAAGAGAAGGAGGCCAGTGACCAGAGGAAAATTGTCGGGATTGGAGTAAGGTAGTTTAAAGAAATAAAATGAGAATTATTAGAGATTGCTATCAAACTTCAAATCAGAAGGGAGGTAGAGATGAAGTACTTGTTAGGCGGATAATAAGATGACAAAGCTTCAAAATATGGCACTCACTGATCTTAATTACCGAGCTATCTGCTGGGTGTTTAATCAGTAGCACATGCACTATGCTAATTATTCCGGCTAATTTTGTTATAATGTAATTCTTTATCAACCCCGCTATGTATAAATTAGGAATTGAAATGTAACTAACTCAAATTATATTTAAGGCAACATGAATTTCTCTATTTCAGTGTGAAATCTTCTAATCTCTATTTCTTTATCTTTCCTTTTCTGACTAGCTCATGTGACCCCCCCACTGCCCACCCTGCCTCGGTCCCCAACAGGCTGAACCGTCATTTGAGGACGAAGGAACTCAGCACCAATGTGTCCCCCTTAACCTCTTGGAAATCTTATATTTGATTTTCTCCTTCAGCGATTGCCCTTGAAAGGTGCAGAATATATTTAAGCAATCAATGGCAGACACATCCTGGCTTTCTCTGAGTCAGATAAAGGTCACTCTATTGTTCTATTTCACTTTTTAATAATCATAGGAGGGTGCCATAGTTTACATATTTCCAGTGCTATATTGTATGTGACTTATGTCAAGTTATGTTTACAAATGTGTTTATAGGAGGACTAATAAGACAGATCCTCCTAGGGAAGCATAACATTATCTGGAATTTTTTACGTCATGTGGGTTTGCATTCAATGAGGCCAGGCTGGCACAGAAGTTTGGTGCAGCTGTGCAGAGCCCACGAGCATGCCTTCAGAGACTGCCAGCCTTGGGACCTTTTCTCTAGCAGTACTTTCGGTCTGGAACTATTTTGCAGCGAGATAACAATGCCCGCTGGGTGAATGGATACAGTGTGGATCCAGTTTAGTTTCAGCACCGTGTTAGAATTAGACATCAGTGAGAGTAAGTTGCCAAAGAGGGTCACAGCCTGGAAGAAATGGTCAGTCCCAAGTACTCAGAGCTCATTGTGGCCTCAGGGTAAGGGACAAGCACAGGGCGTATCCAGATTAACTCCAGGTGATGGTGGCATAATTCTGTGAAATGGCTCCATTTCTGGGACCGATCTCTTCTTGGAGCCTGAAATGCCCCTGCTAGTTCCTGAGGTTCTGAAGAGCTGCTCCTTCAACACACAGGTTCCTCGTAAGGAGGCCCCTGGTGACTCTTGGCTCATAGCTCGCCTCCACCTCCAGCTGCAGACCCCACCAGCTCTGGGTGGACCAGGGCTCCCTTCCCAGGCCGTGGTGCTTCCGTCCATCTCTCTCCGTTCTCTCCTCTCTGCTTCCCGCAGTCTTATTCACGGCTCTCCCGCTTCCAGCTCCAGCAACACGGATACTTCTCCCTGTGTCAGAAGCTTTTCAATTTGGCTGAAGATTCCTCTAAATTCCTTTTTAATGAGTCTCTCATAGCTTTTCAGCCTTGACAGTTCCAACCAAGACATTTGTGTGAATGTATTTACGGTGGTGTGGCGGGACTGGCTCGCCCATCAACCCACCGGGCTGTGGGGAGCCACTTTGTAAAGTGGCATTGTTATGTGATCATTACGGGCAGCTCTTTGTGCAAGGAGAAAACAGGGGCCCCTTTCATTTCCTTTGTGTTTTTGAAGACTTGAAACGACGCGACGGGATGTGGGCACCAGTTAGAATGGGATGAAAGCCGTTTACGACTCTTACAAGTTTTTTTCTTTTAGGGACCTGGTTTATGACAGCACCAGGACGGAGTTATACAATAGGAGATGCAGACATTTTCCATTAATGTAGCCGTCAAAGACAAAATAACAAACCAGCGAGTTTCATTCAATAAACACTTTTTGAGCCCTAGACTATGCCAGGCACTTCTCCATGTGTTGGGAGTATAGGGTACCCCACACTACATACTGATCGTATAGTGTGTAATATACAACAGACACTCTTCTAGAGCTGTTGTTTTCTCTCTCAACAATCCTGTGAGGCAGGTGCTATCATTGTCCCCATTTGGCTGATGGGGAAACCAAGAAGTGAAACAATTTGCTCGAGGTCGCACAGCTGCTGAGTGGAAGAGCTAAAATGCAAATGTGGGCAGCCTAATTGTGCTCTTTAGAACTATGTGGTCCTACTTCTCAGTGTCCAGCCCCACGGGGCTCCACTCTGCCCTCCCGTAGTCAAGTTTCTTCCTCTCTCTTCCTTCCTGATCTTTTGGTCTTTTTTGAGATGTGGCATTGTGAGAAAAGATGGGCAAGGAGTTGGAGGGGAGAAAAGAGGTGAGGGGCCAGGAGTAATTGAGGTATTTGGGGGAAAAAAGTCTTGAGTGCTGCTATCACATATGTGGGAACCGGATAAAGAAAGTCAATTACTTTGAAATGCTCTTTGGTTGCTGGATGGTGTTCCCCTAATCAAGACACTGTGTTGAGACTGGACCACCAGGGTCACGGCTTTTTAAGAGCAACACAGTTAATTACAGGTATCACTGCCATTGATTGGCGGTGACAGTGGATCATCCATCAAGCACATGATGTAAGCTGAGAAGTTAGCCTTCTGAGAATTAAACTTAAAATCAACCCGATGGGTCAAAGCAGACTGTGAAGTCACGTCAAGGATGCAGAAGAGCAGCGCAAGACAGTAATCTGCTTTCAAATTTTTAACTCCTCCCATCTCAGATAATCTTGGAAATAAGGGAAAAGGAGAAAAATGGAGAAAATCTATGTCAGTGGTTGAACTTAGGGCAGAGTGCATCACCATGGCAAAAATCTTGAGGAATTTTTTTGGGAAACAGGGAAGGCAAGATTGAGGAAGGGCTGACCAGCTCTGCAAGGGCGTGAGTAGAAGGAAATGCAGAGAGGAGCCTTGGGGTGAGTGAGAAGCAGAGCTTGCCTCATCAGCAGCCTTGGGAAGGGGCCCTGAGTCCCACAGTGCACCCAGAAGATCAGCATCTCATGTGACAGTCTGCTCCTGATGCCCGGCACATGCAGGCAGGGTCAGCAGTGGTCTCCCAGAAGGACAGTCACGTGTGTTTCAGAAAGGGGCATCACATCAGCCATTTTGGATGGGCATATATATTTAAAAACAAAATAAAACAAACAAAAAACTGGAAAGAAACACTCTGCCCCAGTGGTGAAGCTCTCTGGCCATCTCTGCGGTTAATTCTTTTCAATTTCTACACTTCAGTTATAGAAAAGTAAAATGTCTGTAAGGTTAAACTCTGTCCTCTTCTCTTGGTGTGGGTCTGAAGACGTTTGACTGCATACACACATAATCTGTGACCCACCCCTCTGTGTTGGGCAGCCTCTGAGATGGCCCTGATGAACTTTCCCCCGATAGTCACATCCTGTGTGATTTCCTCCCCTTGAGCGTGGGCTTGGTCTTGCTTCTAGCAGATCTGGCACAGCAGAAGTGCTGGGTTGTCACTTTGGAGATTAGGTTATAAAAAGACTGTGGCTTCAGTCTTGGGCGATCTCTTTCCTTTGAATTGCTTACCCTGCCATGTTGTGAGGCAGACCCTTGGAGCGACCCAAGTGAGTGAACTTGAAAATGGTTATTCTAAGACTGCCAACAATCACTGAGGGGGCTTGGCAGTGGGACTGTCAGCCCTGGTCCAGCCTGGGGATGATTGCAACCTCATGAAAGACTTTGAGCCAGACCCACCCACTTAAGCTGTGCTTGGTTCCTGATCCACAGAAACTAAAAAATTATAAATGTTTGTTGTTTTAAACCATCAGGTTGTGGGGATAATTTGTTATAACAACAATACATAATTGATACACCATCTGAACTACCATTTTAAGAAAGCCATAGCCATCATTCTTCCATCTCTCATTCTCTCCTTCTCCACTCAAGGAAAAGCGAACAGTGAACTTTGGTTCAGTACTGTGAAGAATGGATTATTTTGAGTCATCATAGCAAATGTCTCTTTATGAAACAGAGTTGCTACAAGAAACGAGAAAATTTGAGAAAAATCTCTAATTCATATTGCCACTGAAAATCTAGACGAACATTATGTCTGTGGGAAAGGAATGACAGGAGATTGAGAAAGATTGCTCTGAGATGAAAACCATTATTTCAAATTTTAATGTGAAATTGACGCAGTGATTAGAGATTGCAGAAAACCAAATTGGTGATTTAAAAGACCAGACAGAGAAATTTCCTCATACTCATAGTACAAAAGGGACAAAAAGACGCACATAAAGAAAAGTGACATTGACTACAGATTCAGAGAATTCATTATATTTTAGGAGAAATAAAAGGAGAGAGACTATAACAAGTAAACAACGAAATAAGACAAAATAATTTCTGCAATGGACTGAATTGTGTTACCAAAATTCATATGTTGAAGCTCTAACCCCCTGAAGTGACTGTATTAAAGGTGGTTTAGGTTAAATGAGGTCATAAGAGTGGGGCCCTGAGCTGATAAAACTGGTGTCCTCATAAAAGAGGAAGAGACACCAGAGATCTCTCTCCCCAAGTGCACAGAGGAGAGGCCATGTGGGCACACACCAAGATGGCGGCCATCAACAAGCTAAGAGGAGAGGCCTCAGAATGAAACCCACCTTGTTGGCACCTTGATCTTGGACGTCCAGCCTCCAGAACTGTGCGAAATAAATTTCTATTGTTCAAGCCACCCAGTCTATGCCATTTTGTTATGGTGGCCCCAGAAGACCAGAATAAGTTCCCTGAGCTAAAGAATGTCTTCTCTCCAAATTAAAACTCCCTTCAAACATGTTTAAAAATTAAGATTTGTCTTTAAATTTTAAGTATTCTTTGAGAGATTCTTTGAAAAGATAGAAACATACCTGAATATATATTCTGATGATATTTTGGTATTTCAAGGACAAAGGGACAACTCGTAAAGTTTGCAGTAGAAAAACCAGATTACTATATTGGTGGCAGGTTTCTTCCTATCATAAACTGTCACAAAGCAAGAGAGAAATATCTACAAAGTTTTAAGGAGAAAATATTGTAACTCAAGAACCCCATTCTCAGCCAATCTAGTGTTCTTGTGTGGGGACATCAGACAGAGATTCTCAAACATGCAAGGACTCAGAAAATATTTCAAATACATTATCTCCTGAAGAAAATTACTTTAAGAATTATTCCAGTTGATGGAGGAAAAACATTAAAATTAAGAGCTCGAGAATTGAGATGTGGTTTAAAGAAAAGTTGGTAAACCGTGAACAATACAGTGAAGAAGGCAGTGATCTGAGTGCCTCCAAGGTCTAAGCTGAGGGCAAAAGTCCTAAGCACCCCAATTCCAAGTTCAGAGAGCTTCCAGCAGTTGGGAGCCAGTCTTTTCTTGGCAGGGAGGACGGAGGGCTGCCCCACCTGGCCCTATAAGCCTGTCCCTTGAGAGGAGAGAGGAAATCGACGTTTTGTGGAGTTCAGAGTTCAGGGATAAACGTTCTGCCTTTCTCTTCCTACAGAGGAGAGGGTGGATGGGTGGGTAGGGGGTCCCATAGCCAAGGGAGGGGTTTCAAGAGAATCACTCCAAGATTATAGGACCTGGAAGAAGTAGGGACTGATGGTTGCTCTTGGTGAGATATCCGTTTGACCAGACACTTGGTGGTCTGTTCTTGTGTCATTGGAGAAGTAAAGGGAATTTCAGAGAGAGATGGTGGGACTAGAGAGGTGGAGAAGCAGTACCCTGCGCTCCATCATTGACCCGGTCAAGGGAGCAAACATCCTTCAAGGGTGGTGAATGGTTGGGCAGATGGCGAGAAGCTGGGTCTGCACCAGAACCCACTCCAGGGGGCGACTTCTGTGTGAAGCAGCACACGTATTCACGGTATGAAACAGTGGTCAACGTCTTGTGGCAGATATATTTATACACACCACCTGGGCAGGAGTAGATGCGTTGCCCACTGTTACATAATAAATAAACAAATAGCTGTAGTAGATACATACATATTGCACTCTGTAGTATGTAACTCAGCAACACACAGTCTTCTCAAATGCCCATGTGGTGTTTGTTGCTGCATGGACCTTTATTCATAACCTAGTCCGTATAGAAAATATGAATACATTTCCAAAGAAATGTGGTTACGTTCTCTCACCACAAGTAAATAGAATAAAAATATAACAATGTCTTTAGAATAACTAAGAATCATCATTGGATGTTAAAAACAAAAGCAATCTTTATGAATAACTTGCAGGTTATAGGAGAAATCAAATCAGTGACCAGAAACTGTTTTCAGTGAATGACAATGAGGGTGCTGTATGACAAAACTTATGGGAGGTGGCCAAAGCTGCCCTCAGAAGAAGATTCATAGCCTTCAGTGCTTTTACTATGAAATAAGAAAGAAGGGAAACAGAGGACGTAAGCATCCACCTCAACAACTGAGAAAGTAATATAAAAATAAAACCAAGAAAGCAATGTAGCAATGCAGAACTAATAAATTTAGAAAAGCGTGAAATAGAATTAATAGAAAAATAGTCAAGACGATTTAAAAACTCAACATTACTTTGAAAAGAAAATGTGAATAAATCTCTAGCAAGATCGATAAAAAATACCAAGAGAACAAGCACAAATACCTAACCTTGGGGAAAAGAGAGGCTACACCTAGATAGAGAAGAGAATTTTAAATCTTAAAGAAAGTACATTTTTACTCATCTGAAAGTCTCGATGAAATGGGTGATTTTTCAGGAAAATAAAATAAAAAAAATAAGCAAGGGTATAAAACTACAGTGCATCAATTCTGTCAATGAAACTAAAAAAATATGTCAAAGAAATATTCACAGAAAGCTAGGACAAAACACAACAATATATTAGCAATCATAGCAATAACAACAAACAAAGCTTGATCATCAATTACAAATATTATTGCAAACACCCTATGCAAAATATTGACAAATCAAATCCAGCCAGGTGTTGAGAGAGTAACACATATGACCAAGTAGAGTTTATTGTAGGATTGCAAAATTTTGCTGAGCTTTAAAAAAATCTACTACTTTGTTTTATCTCATAATATGTCAAAGGAGAAAACAATGCTATCATCTCAAGAGAAGCTGGAATAAATTTGTAATAGCTAACATCCATTTCTTATTACAGTACATTATACATTATTCTTATTCTAGTAAGCTAGAATAAAAGGATGCTTTCTTATACAATGGAGATTATCTTTCTAAAAGTAAAAACCAACCTCATATTTAATGCTGAAACAGATATTTTTACAACGGTCAAGAACAAAGCAGGCAAACTCACTGTTATCGCTTCTTCCCTGTTTTGGTTTGGAATTAAGAGAGAGGAGGCATCAGACAGATGGGGCTCCGAATGTCAGCTCCATTACTGATAAAGCCAGCTGAAGAAGGTGGCTTTAGATCTGAAGCCAGAGGACTTTGCTGGCAATCCCTGAACTAGGCAGCACACACAGTCTGGGAGCTCTGACCCTCATTTTCCCACCCACACCCAACTAGCCTCGACCCTTCCCAGAAAGCAGAGAGGCCCAAGAGTCTCTCTCTTCAGATAGGCAGACCCCAAAAGAATCCAGAAGGGGCTAAGTCATGAAAACAAATTCCTTCTGCCAGAGACACCAATGAAGTTCTGCCGAGGAGAAAGATACAGGATTAGAGGGAGGCCAGGGGGCATCAGAGAAGTCCAAGTTTTTGCCCATGGGAGCATGAGGCCAAGGAGACCGCCACCAGTATTCCACACTCTTCAAGGAGTTGTAGCCGGTGTGATAAGACAGGATAAGAAATAAGAACAATAAATAGCTTTAAAAAAAAATCAAAACGGTCAACCGTTTTCTCCAGATCATACAGTTATTTGGAAAATCCAAGCGAATCAATGAAAAAAATATTAGTTAGAGCTTGTAGAAATGTTGAGTTAGCTCGCCTATTGCTCTCCCCAAATGACAAAATTAATAGCTTTTCTAAATTCCAGCAAAGTTAGGAAATTAAACAAGGTGTGGGGCAGAGAATCCTGGAAAAATAAATGCACATCAATATTCAGGAAATTCAATATAAGAGAATGTTGAGAGAAAACCTGCCTTACCAGATGGCAAAATATGTGAGAGAGCGACAATAATTCTTAAAATGTGGTAGTGGCAAAAGACTCTATGCAAGACTGGGGCCGGCCCTGTGGTGCAGTGGTTAAGTTCACAAGTTCTGCTTCAGTGGCCTGGGGTTCACCTGTTCAGATCCCGGGTGCGGACATGGCACCACTTGGCACACCATGTTGTGGCAGGCATCCCACATATAAAGTAAAGGAAGTTGGGCATGCATGTTAGCTCAGGGCCAGTCTTCCTCAGCAAAAAGAGGAGGATTGTAGGCAGATGTTAGCTCAGGGCTAATCTTCCTCAAAAAAAAAAAAAAAAAAAAGAATCTATGGAAGATGAATGAAAGAGAATAGAAAAGTCAGAAACAGAACCAGTAAATAGATTTAGAATATGAAATAGAGACATTTAAGTCATTAGGAAAGAAAGGATTTTCAATAAATGGAGCTGGAATAACTGGAAAAATAAGAAGTTAAATCTCATATTATGCACCAAAAGAAATCCCAGATGATTAAAAAATTTAAATCATGAAAATAAAATCATATAACCATTAAAGGGGAATATAGATACGTATTTGTATTACCTAGTGGTGAAGAAGGCCTCCCTAAATATTGAAGCAAGGGCAGAATCTGGAAGAAGATAGATTTGCCTAAAAAAGCAATTTTAAACTTCTAAACATCAAAAAGCTGTAAAAACAAACTGTAAGAGGGCCAGCCCCACGGCTGAGTGGTTAAGTTGGCATCCTCCACTTTGGTGGCCCAGGGTTTCGCTGGTTCAGATCCTGGGTGTGGACCTAGCACGGCTCATCAGGCCATGCTGAGGCGGCATCCCACATAGAAGAACTAGAAGGGTGTACAACTAGGGTATACAGCTATGTACCGGGGCTTTGGGGAGAAGAAGAAAAGAGAAGATTGGCAACAGATGTCAGCTCAGGGTCAATCTTTAAAAAAAAAGTGAAAAAAACAAAAACAAACTGTAAGAGCACTTGTGAGGAATAGGACAGAGGGTCCAACCTTCACATATAAAGAGCTTCTTAGTATTCAATAAGCACAACTCCAAGCCTCCAATGGCAAAAGGGAACAAGGGCATTTATAGCCAATTCACAAAAAAAGAAGTTAAAATGCCAATAAACCTCTTAAAGTAATGTTAAATTTCACTAATATTCAGAGAAATGCAAATTAAAACAAGATATTAAATTGACAAAGCTGTAAAAATGTGCCTGTTTGTGTATTGAGGTGTCTATCAGGAAAGGGACATTTACACACATTTCCGACGGATGTAAAATTTCTGGAGGGCAGACTGTGTAGCATGATTTTATTTTTGGTCAAGCATATATGAAATTATGTTTAGAGAAAGATTGGAAAGGTGGATTCCAAATGTTAACAGTGGTTATCTCTTTTTTCCCCCTTACTTAGAAATTTACTGCTCTGCTCTCACTGTCATTAAATTCTTATTTCTTTTCCAAATAAACGCTGTGTAATTTCGGGATTTCAGGTGTACATTATTATTTGTCGATTCCTGAACACACTTGATTGTGCTCACCCCCAGCAGTCTAATCTTCATCCACCACCATATACATGTGCTCCTTTATCCCTTTCACCCACCCCCCACCCCCTTCCCCTCTGGTAACCTACAGTGGTTATCTCCTAATGAGTATGTTTTTAATCTGTGTTTTCTACAATAAAATTTTTGTAATTATGCTGAAAAAGCACAATTTTTTTTAAAAAAGAATACATATGTGAGAATAGTTTAGAAAACTTTGAGAAATGTATAAAAGATGGGAGCTTCCCTGGAAGATACAGAGCAGCAGGGATGAGAAGCGTGGCACAGACGCGGGAATTAACAGACCAGTGGAGCAGAGAGATGGGTGAGCAATGGTCCTCCGTGGATATTGGGTCTTAAAATTGTTGAAGCTGAAGAACTGTCATTTGGAGGATTTAAGCCATTTCTGTAGTGGGGTTCTTCTTTGGGAGGGGCCATCGATGAACCCCTGCAAATTGGAAACAACTCAAATATCCAACAATAGGGAATTGGCTAAATAAACTATGGTACATTGATTCAGTGGAGTTCTACATAGCCACAGAAATTTGTGATGAGAGAATACTTAATGGCATGGAAGTTTGTTTACAGCTTATTGTTAAATGAAAATCTGGTTTCAAAACTGAATGCATATTTTGAGCCTTATTTGTAAAAAAGCAAACAAACGTATTTATTTAAAGACTTGAAGGATGTATTTTATTTTATTCTGTTCACTTATCTGCATTATGTTTTTTTCTATAGTGAGCATCTATTTCTTTTATAAGAGAACACATAATAATAATTATATGCAGTTTATCTAAAAAGGTGAAAAAGGAGACAATGGTTTTCAGGTCAGCAAGACAGTTCTGCAATGGCCGAATGAATCAATACCTCCAAGAAAGAGTCAGTTAGAAGGAGGTTGGTTAGCAAAAGACAAGAGAGGTGAGATGCTCCCAGGGGCCTCCTAATGCCGTCCAGGACAGAAGACCTCTGGTCTCTGGGCTCTGAACAGTAAAGACCCAAATGCCAAACCATCTATTTCGTGAGATGGAAGCTTGAGGCTACCGTAGCTGAACGATGAGACGTTTGAATCCTCTCACTAGCTCTCTAGATTTATTATAAGGATTTGGCTCATGGGATTATGGAGGCTGAGAAGTTCCATGGATCTGTCGTTGGCAAGCTGGAGCCCCATTAAAGCCAGTGGTGTAGTTCCAGTCTGAGTCCAAAGGCTTGAGAACTGGGAGAACCAATGATGTTGGCTCCAGTCCGAGGGAAGGAGAAGACCGATGTTCCAGCTCAACCAGTCAGGCAGAGAGGACAAATTCTGCCCCCCTCTGCCTTTTTGTTCCCCTTAGGTCCTCCACAGATTGGATGATGCCTCCGCACAATGGGCAAGGCAATCTGGTTTACTCAGTCTTCCGATTCGAACGCCCATCTTATCTGGAAAAACCCTCACAGACACACACAGAAATAACCTTCAACCAGAATACCTGGGAACCCTGTGGCCCAGTCAAGTTGATGTGCGAAACTAACCATCACAGGGATGGACCTGTAATGGTGTGAGATCGTGGAGGTTTGAGTATGTTCATATTCTAAGGGGTAAAATCTTATATAGAGAGAAATAATGAAAGTACTGCAGAAAAGGGAAGTAAATGATGGAGCAGAAGGGCTGGTGATCAGAATGAAGTAGGGGCCCTGGCCTCTGGTGGAAGCAGGAACATACCTGGTGCTGGAGGGAAGGGAAATGAGACTGATGCACCATAGGCAGAGGTAAGTTTGTCTTGGTGTCCAGATTAGTGAGGAAGGAGCTCTAATGGTGTCTTTTCTTTGGGTGAAATAAGAGTCAAAGTCATTTGCTGAGAGATGGTTGGGTAAAGAGCTTGAACACAGCAGCACACATTAGAAATATCTGTTGTGGTTAATGAAAGAGTTAGCAGATTAGGAGCAAAGAGAAAATTGGCAGATGGCATCAGGAGCCCGTGAATTTTAATGGCGCCCACAGTAGGGGAAGCTTTCTGCTTTGAGCCCGTTATGTGTCTTATTCTTCTCTGACCTGTCACAAAGCGTTAAGGACAGACATGACCTATCTTTCAGTTAAGCCAAAAGAATCATCTTGGTGAGCCCCTGTTGAAGGCTACAAAGTCTTGTAGAACAAGATTTCTGGTTCCAGGGTCAAATAGATAAGAATACATGATAAGGAACTTGATCAGCCAGGGTAATAGGTGGTGATGGTGGTGGGGAGAGGCCTTCTTGTTGTGGTAGCCAGAAAATTCATGGGCAGCTGGCTTTTGAATTGGGTCTCAAGCAATGGGCAGAATTTTGGTGGGTAGAAAGGTTTTCTCCCAGATGGAGGGAAAAGGGCGAGCACAGAGCTGTGGAGGACCAGGAGGTATGTAGAACAGCCAGCAGGAGTGGAAGGTGTGGGTGTGGTGTCATGGGAAATGGGGCATGGGTCAGCATGGAGGGTCCTCAATGCCGGGAATTGGCTGTTGATGAGCAACTATTCAATTTTTTAGAGGAAGCTTGAGAAACGACCAGGGTGGCGTTTTAGAAAGATTAATTTGGTGTAATTTATAGAAAAGAGAGGAAGGGGGTCCCTAGGAATAGGGAGACGGCTCCAGTGTCACAGACATCTAAAAAGAGTGGCTAATGAGTGGCAAAACAATGAGATTAAACAATCCATGTGATTATGCATTTAAACTTCTAATTTTAAATCCAGCACCCTAATTAAGCATAAATTATTTTGCCATTCAAATGTATTCTGGCTTGAAGCTCCCTCTCCGCTGGTGGTGAGAGGGGAGGAGGGCGGAGGGGGAAGTAAGCACAAGTCAACAATCGTAATTATCTGTAGTTTCTACCAAAGAGTTCCAAAGGCATGAAGCTGTCCCCTGGAGATGTTACCTTCCAAATGGTGTTCGCCATTTGCCATCCGACTGATTTCTGCCTTCTTTGAGGGGTGGCCACTCCTGGATGTGGATTGTGCTCTTGGGCTGTGACTGGTTCTTAGTTTAGCTCCCTCAGCTCTCCCCGTCTTCAGCCTGCAAGAGACAGCTGGAGTAGAGCAGGTAGGGTCCCCCCAGAGTAGAGTACGGAAGGGTTCAGTGACCTCTGTGTCTAAAGTCAATTAGAAGCCCAGTATGACCAAGAAGAATTTCCAGGCACCAACCAAGGTCACCTAGGACATCTTACACTCAAAGAGGTGGACGTCTGCCCCCAACTGAGCAGGAAATGGGCGGCACCATTGAGCCTCATAGGTGGTTCAGACATATAAGAGCAGCAAGTTTGTTTGAGAACTCATGGTTCTGCAGCTGTGGCTTCCCCTCCGACTGATGGGCCATGGGGCTAATCCATCATGCAGTGGTAATCCCATCGCCTCGCCTGTCCTACCAGCCAGACAACGCCACCTTTGGGGGGAGGAACGTGTGCCCGGGAAGAAGAGGGGACTCATTCTCCTGGTACCTTGGCAGATGGCCTGGGGTTGCAGGGACCTGGGTCATCCATTGCTCAGGATAACTTTCCCTGAGTTGGAGTCCATCACCACTGAGTTGGGACCATCCAAGTCTGGAGGTCAGGGAAAAATAGAATTATCATGTTGAACAAGTCTGTGCTCGATGCCTTCTCTGTTCCTGACACTATAAGGGGGTGGAGAGTAGAGACAGTAAAGCCACATGATCCCTTGATCTAGACACAGTCCAGTCTTTGGAGCACTTTCTTACCTTGAAGCCAGCCAGTGAGCACACCCATCCATGAAAATCACCACTGGAATGAGTTGAAAAGGATGGTGCCAGTTAATTCAAGTTTCCCATGAGGATGTGCACATAACCAGAGAAAAAGTAAATCAGTCAACCTCCACAAAAGAAGAAATTGCCCTCAAGTGGATATTAAAAAAAGACCAACTCAATTTATTGAGGTATAATTTACACACAATAAAATGCCCTCATTTTAAGTGTACAATTAAGTTTTGACAAATAAATTCAGTCGTGTAACCACACCACAAGTGAGGTAGGGACCATCTCATTGCCCAAAAAACTCCAGTGGAAATTAAAAAACTCCTTCCCCAGCCTTGACTGACTGCCACACACTATTTTTGTGAGATGTGTTCACAATTTGCTTGGTGTGGTTAACAGACCACAGAAGCGGAAACCAATGGCTGATTGTAGTCCGAGTGCAATGGTTGGAGTTCATAAAAATTCTGAATCTAAATAATGCAGAAACAAGTGACTTATTTTATCATCTAAATCTTACATGGATTAACTTGCTTCCCAAGTCTTGTTTAGAAAAGCTCTCTTATTGGCAACATATAGAGGTCGACAACTTTTGGGGAAGGACAAGTTTATCTCCTTTGGACTAAGTACATTTCAGACCAATACAGTTAAAGGAAAGTTGGTGTGGGTGGGGCTGTGGATTAGTGGCTGCCTGGGTCCTTGGCTCCATTTTTGACTGGCCTTGGCTCCCACCCCACTAGGAGGCTTGAGATGGAAACCATCCCTTGGGATGAAGGGGAGAGCTCACGTCCAGGGTCCCCTAACCAGCGCTGGCCCAGCAGGGGAGCTGGGTGACGCTGCCTTTGGGATGCTGAGAAATCCACTCACAGCTCCTCCGCCCCTTCCCTGGCAGGACGATGACCAGCAGTGGGGAGAGGAGTGGGAGAGACCACCTTCCACCACTGACCAAAGAGACTCTCTTCCCTGTAGGTCCCCAGGAAATGGCTGCACCCAGGCTGCCCAGCAGGGGGCAGCAATAGCCAAATGTCGGTCCTGCTGATCTGCAGCCATCCAACTGGCTGGCTAATGGCTGCCTGGCCCCCATGCTCAGAACACGAGGAGCTAAGGTCTAGTGGAAGACGCTCTTGAGGTGGTGACAGGCCACACCCATGAGGATGCTGTTTGACCATCTGTGAAGGAGGAGTGGGGTCAGCGGTAAGAGTTGGGACCCACAAGAAGTTGGGATTTCAATTCAGTCAACTTGAGGTTGGGCAAAACCCCTTGCCGCCTTAGTCTTTGGAGCTCATCTGGGTTAGCATCTTACCAGCCAAGTACGCTGAAGATAAAAAAAACCCAGCAAATATCTTCTCTGCCAACAAGACCTGAATTCCCGTTAAATTTCTGCTCCTACGCCAGTTTTTCCTGCAGCTCTGAAGGGCAGAGGGATGTTGCCAGGTTGACCTAATCAAGCTGGGCCCGGCTGCCGGCAAATAGCAGAATAGTCTTTGCTTCATAAGGTAACGAGGGTCGGTGCCAGGTTGTTACATTTCGCTCTTTCCTGGAAGTTTGGGGAATCTAAATGAGGCTGCTCTGAGCAGACCTGAGCAGTAAATGGGAAGACCAGATCAGAGTGTATCTGAAAGTAGAACCCATCTTTTCCTTCTTTCTTTAAAATATACATGACATAAAATTTTCCATTTTAACCATTTCTAAGTGTATAGTCCAGTGGCTTTAAGTACATTCACGTTGTCGTGTAGCCATCACCACCATCCATTCCCAAAACTTTTTCCATCTTCCCAAACTGAAGCTCCGTCCCCATTAAACGCTGACTCCCCATTCGCCCTCCCCCAGCCCCTGGCAAACACCTTTCTACTTTCTGTCTCTGTGAATTTGTCTGCTCCGGGAGCCTCATATAAGCAAGATTGTATGGTATTTGTCCTTTGGTGACTGGCTCATTTCACTTAGCATAATGTCCTCAAGGTTCATCTCTGTTGTAGCATGTGTCAGAATTTGCACCTTTTAAAAAACTGAATAATGTTCCAGGGTATGGATAGACCACATTTTGTTTATCGCTTCATCCGTCGATGGGCACTTGGGCTGCTTCCACCTCTCGGCTACTGTGAGGGATGCTGCCGTGAACACTCGTGTACACATTTAAAGAGCCCGTCCTATGTCTTGCTCTCACTGTGGACCCCTGACCCCTGCTCACAGGGGCTGCAGAAGTTCCTGCTCCCAGAGCAGGGACGGCTCTGAAACAAGACGACTCCAATCTGTTGACTTTCTCAAATACCCAGGTGTCTCCCACAATGCTACAACACAGTGCAGAGAAGAAATGACTGTGGTCTGTGAGACCGTAAGCCAGGAGTTCCTTAATGTCCATTTCTACCCAAATGGCATCTTAATATGCTGCTCACAGCTCGGTGTACGAGAGTCAGCACTGAGCATTAGAATTAGGACTGCATCCTAATGGAGCCTCTAGGACACGTTAGTGACATTAGGAACACACCCACCCCGCTTCTAATCAGTACAGACATTAACCTGTTGAAGAGCATTATATAGAAATATTCTTCTGGAGCCTCAGAAATCTAGCAAACAATTGAGGCTTTGGCTTAAGCGTTTGGATGCTCTTCTTGACAATAATTGTTCAATAAGTTCGGCTGATTCTTATGGCCATTTCTGTAGGTCATTCCGCGAATATTTGAGGATGCTCATCTCCCTGGCACGGGTGCAAACTTTCTGTTCCTCTAAAAGCTGCACTGAGTTTTTTAATGAATTAAATTTAGTTGAAAGGAGAGAAAGCAGGCAAAAGACAAGAACAGACATTTAACCCAAGAGAAGATACAGATGGCAAAGAAGCACATGCAAAGAGTGAAACATCAGTAGCCATCAGGGAAATGCAAATTACGATGACAAGGAGATATCACCGTACACCTATCAGAATGGTTAAAATAAAACACAGCGACAGCAGCGAATGCCAGCAAGGATGCGGACAAGCTGGATCACTCATCCATTGTTGCTGAGAATGTAAAATGGTGCAGCCACTCTGGAAAACGGTTTGGCAATTTCTTATAAAACTAAACATGCAGTATTCATAGACCCAGAGGTTTCGCTCCTGGGCATTTAATGCAGAGAATGAAAACTTAGGTTCACACAAAAACCTGTATAAGAGTATTCATTGTGGCTTTATTTGTAATAACTCCAAACTGAAAATAACCCAAGTGTCCTTTAACAGGTTAGTGGTAAACCAACTGTGGTACATCCATGGGATACTACTCAGCAGTCAAAAGGAGTGAACTGTTGACACATCAATAACTTAGTTGTTGCCAGAGGTTAGGGGTACAGAGGGCTGGCAGGAGGTGGGTGCGGTTCTAAAAGGGCCACCCAAGGGATCCTGGGGATGGCAATGTTCTGTGTCTGGACCATGGTGGCAGACACAAGAACCTCTACATGGTAAGACTGCATAGAACTAAGCACACACACACACACACACAAACACACACACAGATGAATACAAGTAAAACTGAGGAGATCTGAATAAGGTCGGTGGATAGCATCTTTTGTCAATGTTCTTCTTGGGATATTGTACTATAGTTTTGCAAGATGTTACCATTGGGGGAGACTGGGTAAAGGGTACATAGGGTCTCTCTGTATTATTTCTTACAACTGCATGTGAACCCTACAATTGTCTCAACATAAGAAGGTTAATTAATCGGAAAAACTCCAACCAAGTAGGGGCTGAGCTGTCAGACTCCTGTTACTCCGTTTACGATGGAGTTTGCTCCACCAGAGGGCAGCCCCCATCCATCCTGACACTCATGGCGTCCGTAAAGTCACCAAAGAATTGGGACAATCCTGGTCAGTGTCAGCATTTGACTCAGTTGACAAGGAAATGCTCACGGGCTGCTTACACCAAATGGGTAAAACTTACGGGAGCGGAGTCCTTTCTGAGATTTCCAGTCATTTAGAGAAAAGGGGAAAACAACGCCATTTGACAGCTGGCGTGTAGGGTCTTGAATGTATTTTAATTTGAAAATGAGGCGCTGTGACTGTATTTGCAGCCTGAGCTTTAGCGTCCAAGGTTCCTGGCTACCTAAGCAAAAACAGGCATCAGAAGTAGGCCTGATACAGATATATTAAAATGTAGTAGAAAAGAACATGAAGCTGTAGGATGGGGCTTTTCCTTCTGCTGCTCTATGGAAAACATGGAAACGTCCCATAAATGGAGTTGTGACGAGAGCAGGGGTTTGATCAGGTTGTGTATTTACCATTTCTCGAGGGGCCAGAGCCATTTTGTCCACTGACTTAGCCTATTGAAGACCTCAGTTAATACAGAGGGAAATCCTGGAGGACCTTGAGGGTCATTCCATATTCCTATTGAAGTTGTTCGTAACGCTCTAGACTAACGTTTGGGGTTTGCTGTAGACTAACGTTTGTATGCCCCCAAATTCCTATGTTGAGATTTGACCCCCAACATGATGGTGTGAGGAGGTGGGGCCTTTGGGAGGAGATTAGGTCATGAGGGTGGAGCCCTCATGAATGGGAGTAGCTCCCTTGTAAAGAGACCCCACAGAGCTCCCTCGCTCCGTCCTCCAGGTGAGGACACAGCGAGAAGATGGCAGTCTATGAACCAGGAAGCGACTCCCCACCAGACACTGGATAACTGGAGCCTTGATCTTGGACTTCCCGGCCTCTAGAACTGTGAGAGATAAATGTCTGTTGTTTATAAGCCCCCTCGGTCTATGATAATTTTGTTATAGCAGCCTGAAAGGACTAAGACAGGGTTAAAAAAAGAATATAGTCAACAGCAAGCCCCTAGCATGGCTCAAAACAACAACAATGACCCCCTTGCCCCAATACACCATGACCCCTCGTGTGGGTGAGAGTGTGGAGCACATGAGACTCACTCTGCTGGTCAAGTGTGAAGTGGACAACTGACAATATCTGTTAACACTGAAAACATGCAATCCTACTGACCCTGAAATGGTACTCCTAGGTATGTGTTCATCATACGTGTGTACACATTTAACCAAAAGTCTTGTACAAGAAGGGCTGGCCCCGTGGCTGAGTGGTTAAGTTCACGCGCTCCACTTCGGCGAGCCAGGGTTTTGCCAGTTCGGATCCCGGGCGTGGACGTGGCACCGCTCATCAGGCCATGTTGAGGTGGCGTCCCACATGCCACAACTAGAAGCACTCACAACTGAAAATACACAACTATGTGCTGGGGGGCTTTGGGGAGAAGAAGAAAAAAAGAAGATTGGCAACAGATGTTAGCTCAGGTGCCAATCTTTAAAAAAAAAAAGTTTCGTACAAGAACGCTCTCTGTAACACGAAGAAGAAATTGGAAACTACTCAAATACACCTCAATAGTAGAATAAATCGTGGTATGTTCACGCAATGGAGTATTACAGAGCAGTTGAGAATGAACGATTTACGACTGCATGTCAGAAAATGGGTGAATCTTGCAAAAAACTTTGAGTGAAATAAGCTCGACAAAAAAGAACACAGAGTGTGGTTATTTTTTATATAAAGTTTGAAACTAAGCAATAATAAGTGAAGGTGTTGGAACTCATGATAGCAATTACCCTTGGGGGGGAAGCGAATGGAAAGGGGGTGGAGGGGTCTTCTGGGTGCGGGTACGTTGTTTCTTGATCTGGGTGTTTCAGCTGGTGAAAAATCATTGAGCTGTGCATTCACCCTATGAGCTCCTTCCTCCTTATGTTATATGCCAATTCAAAGTTTAAAAAATAAATACAAGGGCTATCATGACATTCTTTCATTTACAGACAATTTCCTTGAGATATAATTCACATACCTTACGATTCACTCATTTAAAGTGTACAAACCAATGTTTTTTACTATATTCACAGGGTTATGTGACCATTGCCACAATCTAATTTTAGAACATTTTCATTCCTCCTAAAAGAAACCCTGTTAGCGGTCAACCTCCCATTTCTTTCCCTGCCCCTGGCAACTGCTAATCTGCTTTCTGTCTCTATAAATTTGCCTATTCTGGACATTTTGCATAAATGGAATCATAATCATACAATATGTGGCCTTTTGTGCCTGACTTCTTTCATTCAGCATAATGTTTTCAAGATTCATCCATGTTGTAGCATGTATCAGTACTTTTTGTTCCCTGGAATCTGTTTTTTTAATTGGAATCTTTTTTTTTTTTTTTTTTTGGCAAGGAAGATTGGCCCTGAGCTAATATCTGTTGCCAATCCTCCCCTTTTTGCTTGAGGAAGATTGTTGCTGAGCTAATATTTGTGCCCATCTTCCTCTATTTTGTATGTGGGACATTACCACAGCATGGCTTGATAAGCGGTGTGTAGGTCTGCACTCAGGATCTGAACCCTGGGCCATGGAAGCAGAGTGCGAAAACTTAACCACTACACCACTGGGCCAGCCCCAGCATGTGTCAATACTTTATTCCTTGTATGATTGAATAATATTCCATTGTAATGGATAGACTACATTTTATTTATTCATCAGTTGATGGACTTTCGTGTTATTTACACTTTTTGGCTGTTATAAATTATTCTGCTATGAATATCTGTGTAAAAGTCTTTGGGTGGATGTATGTTTTCATTTCTCCTGGGTGTGGAATTGCTGGGTCGTATGATAATTCTAGGTTTAACTTTTTGGGGAACTGCCAGATGGTTTTCCAAAGCAGCTGCACCATTTTACGTTCCCACCGGCGGTGTGTGAGGGTTTCAATTTCTCCACCTTCTTGCCAGAACTTACTATTGTCTGACTTTTTCATGACAGCCATGCTGGTGGGTGTGAAGTGGTATCTCATTGTGGCTTTGATTTGCAATTCCCTGGTGACTAATGATGTTGAGCATCCTTTCATGTGCTTATTGGCCACTTGCATATCTTCTTTGGAGAAATGTCTATGGAAATTCTTTGTCTACTTTTAACTTAGGCTATTTGTCTCTTCGTTATTGAGTTGAAGGTGTTTTTTATATATTCTGAATATAAGTCCCCTACCAGATGTGATTTACAAATATTTCCTTCTACTCTGTGGGTTGTCTTTTTACTTCCTATTTTTTTTTTAAAGATTTTATTTTTCCTTTTTCTCCCCCAAGCCCCCTTGTACATAGTTGTGCATTTTTCAGTTGTGGGTCCTTCTAGTTGTGGCATGTGGGACGCCACCTCAGTGTGGCTTGATGAGCGGTGCCATGTTCGCGCCCAGGATCTGAAGCAGCAAAACCCTGGGCCCGCGAAGTAGAGTGAGCGAACTCAACCACTAGGCCACGGGGCCGACCCCTCACTTTCTGTTTTTTAAAAATGATATTCTAAATGCATTTGTTTAAATCTACTTTAAAAGTGACAGAAAAGCAAAATGAAGATTGGGAAAGTCATAAATTTTGAAAATTTAGGTTCTTGGACCTGAGAAATGAGTTTTGGACGTCAGATGCCCAGTTTTAGGGACAAGGAACCTGAGGTTTAGGTGGGTTGAGTTTTGCCAAAGGTCTGTGCACACCTGTCAGCGGCCATGCTGGGCTGAACGGGTCTCCCGCCCTGTTCTGTGTTCTTGACCCTCACTCTTTCTTGCTTTTTCTCTTTGTTTCTTTGAATAAAACATAGGCTAACTTTCATTTCTTACTAGTTTAAGGAATTTCCTTTTGCTGATAGTTTTTAGGTTTTTCTCATACCTGTCAATGGGAAGATTTTAAAAATGTTTTTCTACATCGATTCCTTAGACATATCTCTCCCCTCAATTATGTAAGCAAAGCCTTGCTTTCCGCTGGGCCTAAAATCAAGCCTCCCAATGTATCTCGCCTCTTTTTAGCATCTTCATTGAGTCTTTGCACAAACACAGATGAATTTGACCTGTCAGGACTAGTCCCTGGAACTCTGTGTCACCAGGTTTTGGCCCATCTATGTTTTGACAAAGAACCATCTGGTTTCTTGCCTTTTGCAGATCAGAGAAAATTGTGAGTATTGTTGCCACCAGACAAACGGCCACGTGAACGGACCACACCTAGGAGTACCTGGGCCAAAGTGTATGACCTCATGCCCCGCCCGGTGAAGTGGATGTCCATGGCGGGCGTGGGCACCATCACTCTCGTGGCGTCTGTCTTATGATGGATTCGCTCCCTGCAGTATGGCGGAAACTCCAAGACGATGGCTCCACATGGTCCCCTAGTGCACTCATTTCAAGTGTACACATCGTGAGTGCTCAGGCACAGTTGTCTCCGACTTGCTCCCTTTCCGATTTCCAGTGCCTAAGTGCTGTCTAGAACAGAACTTCTGAAAATAGATGTGCATTTGAGTCACTGGGGATGCAGTAAAGGGTGGATTCTGATTCAGTAGGTCTGGCGTGGATCCCAAGATGCTGCATTTCTAAGAACATTGTCGAGACCAGCTGCATCAGTGTCTTCTGAGACCTTGTCAGACCTGCAGAATCTTGGGCCCCAATCCTGACCCATGATGAAGAATCTGCACATTAACAAGATCCCCGGGAGATTCAAGGGTGTGTCCAAGACCGAGAAGCACCACTCAGGGACGCCCTACAGGGACCCAGAGCTGCAAGTGACCCTCGCAGACAGCGGCTGCATCATCGGGTTCTGCCAGGAGCCTGCACCAGCACCCCGGCAGGTCCCACCAGGAGCCCTCGAGTGCACTGGTGCCTGCGCAGGTTCTCTAAGACCACTCTGGATCATTCATCCTTCTTCCTTTCAGGCGGGGTTGATTATCCATGCTCTGTCCTTCTTCCCTTCCCCTCCCTGGTCTGTTTCCTGATTGCAGAAACACTTCCCAACTATGCTATGGTCCATTATGAACTCTCTTAGTTAATAGGCATCTGTTTTGTGCAGGGGGCCCTCTCCCCACCTTACTAGCTGTGTCTTCTCTGAAATCCCAGGGACCCCAGGCAGAGATGGGCTCTGGTGGGTAGGGTCTGAGGATGTTTTATTGGCCTCCAGCTGCCCTGAGGCATTCTGGAGCTGGCCTCGTGACACCAGCATCATATTTCAGCTGTCAGCATCCCTCACCTTCATGGAAGTCGGGCTCTGGGCTCTGGGGGTAATGTACAGAAAGAGGGGCCATTTGGCTCCCAGCGTCTGAGGAGAGTTTATTGACCTAACAACGCCAGCAGGACACCTAGGTGAAAGCATGGTGGCATCCCCAGCGTGTCTCCAGGAAGTCAACTTTCAAGATTTTATTGGCCCCAATATACTAATATCTCCTCCATTCTCCTGGCTTGGCTCCCCTCTTATCACCAAGACAATCTTCATTCCATGGGGATTCACCAAGGCAACCAGGAGGAAGGCTCTGCAAAATGCTTCCTGTTCAAGGGGCCTTAGCTCTTCCTTCCTCAGTCAATGGAAGTCATCGGGACTCAACATTTCCAAATTACACATGCCAGCTGAGATGTGCGTGTGTGTGCTTGCATGCAGCTGCATCTGAACATGGCTGTGACGGTGGTTTGATAACGTAAGTGTAGCAGACATACTCAAACATGAGTGGCCAAGACAAAAATGAAATCTTGAGCAAACACAGATTTATTCGGCTTTGGGGAAGGTATGGGAGATCCCACGTTCTGATGAGGAGAGAAGGAGAAGAGGCAGATGTTAGGGTTTTTACTCTTTTTCATTTCCTCCAAATCGTCTGGATATTAAGCCTGTCTGGTTAACATTACACCTCTTAAACTGTCTGGTCTTTGCAGCTTTCACTCCTTGATATTATTCTGAGTGTAAATTATCACAGAGCTTAAAACAGGTTGCACCGCCCCCCACCCCCCACTTTATAAGCCCACCAATCCCGTACCCCTTTCTCTCCACCCTTACAACTCACGCCCCGTAATAAAGTGGGGCATCTTTAGGAGGGACAGGAGAGTGAGCTGGCATCAGAGTCTTCACTTGACCATCAGAAGCGTTTGTCCTCAGAGTTGGGTCTTGTCTTCCTCCCGTGATGTGTATGCAGTACCGCCCACACGAAGCGGTCCAGTCTCTCAGGGAGTTCTCGACTCAGGAGGAGACATTTGGATGGATTTGTCTATTCCTGGATTCTCGGTGCTAAGGATTTGCCTCTTCAATGGTCTAGCATGAGAAGAGCCCTGATAGAGCATCCATCTCAAGCATGCCCCCTCTATCCTATGGTGTCCCAGTCACAAGAGCGCGGGAAGGCAGGGCGTGTAAAAAGCTCCATCTGTGGGGTGGGGATGGGGTACAGGCGGAGGCCACTTACTGCAGGTCTCTGCCCTTGAGCTGGCTGCTCTGTATAGGACACTCCAGCTCTATTTGAGGGACCCTCTTTAAAATGTTATTTTAGACCGTATTTTTAAGCCTCACTGTGAATTGTCAAGATGAAGACATCCTAGCTCTGGTAGTTTGAAAATCCTCTCCCCATCACCTCATTTAAAAGAAATTTTATTTTATTGTTGTAAGAACACTTAGCATGAGATCTGCCCTCTTCACATATTTTAAGTGTACAGTACGGTCTTGTTGACTATCGGTACAAAGTTGTGCAGCAAATCTCTAGAGCTTACTCATCTTGCTTCACTGAAAATTTATGCCCATTGATTAACAGCTCCCCGTTTCCCTCTCCCCCACCCATTGCCTCATCTTGATGTAAATTCAGATGTTTGCCAGAAACCCACCTTGGCATCCCACAGCGGCATAGATGCGGGCAGGAGTGTCCTTTGTGAGCATCGCAAACAAGGTTAAGGTGTGCACACATGCTCAGTTCTCTTCAGCAAGCTCCCAGGGAGCTGCCTTCCAGAGATGTTGATCCCACCAGTGAATGTAGGGAATGCAAATCTGATGGAAGCATTTCCCCTGCTCTGAAGCAATTTGGTGTTTATTTCAACTTTTCCCTGACAACGGCTTCCTTGTTCCTTCCCTCTTGTGTCTGGTGTGGTAGGAGGCCCATCGGAAAGTGGCCCCGGAGAGGGTGGAGCCATCGACAGCATTGGGGTCCCTCTGAAGGCATCTACAGACATCGATGTCTCCAACCAGGTCTCACTCTCTGGATGTGGCTTCCACCTACCCTCAGCCAGTTTCTATAATGGCAGAAATGATTGACAGGCGTCCTCTGCTGGGGGTGTCCATGAGGGGACCCCACTCCTAGAGGGCTGGCAGGATCCCACAGCCCTATAGTCTAAGACTTCCACTCTCCACTCTGTGTACATGAAACTTTGACCCAGCTGGGCCACTGTTGGGAATCTATCTAGCAGAAATAGACAAAGCAATGAACAGAGCTATGTACGAGAGGATATTTGTGGTGGCATGATTGGCGGTGGCCCAGATGGTCACCTGGTCAGCTGATGCTATTACTGCTCTGAGATAAAGAAAGCTTTGGCTGCTGTGGAGCCTCCCTTGGGTCTTACTTCGACAAAGACTGTGTCATTCAGTTGCAAGGGAAAGGCCAGCAGCAGCCTCCAGTGGTTGGTGCCTTCACGATCCATCTTTTAAGCCAAAGTCATGCTCTTCCTGGGCAGCCCCTGGCCCATGATAATGATGCAGTCAAAGAAGTTAGTGGCTGATGACCAGATGAAACACACAAGAAGGACTTCAGAATCTTATTCACGTGACTGCATTTCCTGCCAGACAGGTCAGGGCTGGGCTGGGACAACAGCAGCATGCACACATTGGCTGGGACTCCCATTCCATAGCTGCTCCGGGCTCCAGGCTGTCCCCATGGCCATGCCTGGACCATCCATCCAGTACTCAGTCAGCTCACACTTCGGAACTTCATCACAAGGTCAAGAGATGCTTGTGCCTCGCACAAAACAGGTCCAAAGGAATTGCTTGTTTAATGAGCATCTCTTCTTTCCTCCCCTTTCCCCCGTCCTTGCCCATCCCCTCGGTGTTCCACATCCCAAGGAAGAGACGTCTCTGAGATGGACATCTCCTGTGAGCATATGCATACTGGGTGAGAAGGTAGGGACAGGTGAGATGTGAAGGCCCCCAAGCAGGCTAAAAACAAACATTCTTTAAATATTTGCACAACATTTACTTATTGGAGATGGCGAATAAGTTATTTTCTATTAATAAACAAATATTCATAAAGTGACATGCTGCCATCTTTACACTTGGAATAGGAGATTCCTCACATGTCCTGGCCATAACAGAGCACATTCCTAATCTGGAATTGATGGAGAGCAGTGTTTACAAATCTCCACTTGAGGGCACTGGGATCCAAGCCTTGCTGTGGTGTCCCTTTCAATGGAACCCTGGGTAGGTGCTGACTGGTCCACCTCTTCATCAAACTCTCAATGTGCTCTTTGGGGAATGAGAGAAGTTCCCATCCTTATCAAGGATGGAGACCTTGAGCCAAGTGACTGGCTCGACCGTGCTGGCTCAGCACAGAGAGAGCGTCGGAGGTCCTTGGCCCCTGGAGGAACAATGCTAGTGAGAAAAGTTGGTGCCAACCTCTGCAGGCATGGTGAGCTCTCTGGTGCTGTGTATTCATGCATGCCTAGCCTCCATTTGATCTGTCATTGGTGGAACAGAGGCTGGGTCTACCTTCTTCATAGAGCCAAAGGTCTGGGGTGGAGTGCCCCTTGGTGCTGGCCTGTGGTCAGCTTGGCCAGCAGCAAGCTTGCCACCAGCCTAGGAAGCCAGGCCTACAACTTAGCAGTCAAAATCCTGTGTGGTCTGGTTGTCATCTTAGCATTAGTTGACCTTTGAAAGGCGTATCATTCGTCCCTTTCTCAGAGAGAAGAGAAAAAGTAGGAATGTGCTTCACTAAGGCCAAATGTAGCCCAAGTCCAGATTTTGAGCTACTGGCATAGTCCAGTAGGAGCCTGGCAGTCTTGGAGTTCTTCCCCCAGTGGACATGGCACCACACCGCTCCAGGAGCAAACACAAAACCTCACTCATTCCATGTCCCGTCAGCTCATTATCATAAGCATTATTTAATCCTGGTGACACAAGAATCCTTTCCCTGTGTATGCGTGAGTATGTATTATGCAAGATTCAAAGTCACTTGATGCCATGAGGAAAATAAAAAGATTTCTCTGCATAGGGCAGAAATAATTTGCAAGACCAACTTGGGGTAGAGTGTTCTCAAATGAACTCCAGTGGGACCACAGCTTTCAGAGGGCCAGGCAGGCACCCCCTTTGAAGAGCTGCGTAACAAAAGGCCCTGGTTGGGTGCATTATAATTTGCTCCAACCAGTTCCAAAGTACTCATATTTTCAATGATGTGAAGAGAAATACTAATGTCACAGGACGTGGGCATTGTGCTTAATATAAATACACACACAAAAGCTAAGCGAGGGTATTTTGGACGTCTTGTTGGGGAGGACGTAATTAAATTACATCCTTAGAGAACCCTTTGAAGTCTGTGGCTAACTGTTTTATATAAAGGTAACATTCCCCATCAGCTGATGTGTCAGTTGTAGAATTCTCGCAAATTGGCGAAGTCGCTGAGGCAGGATCAATTAGTTTCCACTTGGCTAAAATCTGTCTTTCAAGAGGGAGGATGTCATCCCCGCTCTGCCGTTTGAGTCAAGCACCAAGCTCACCCATGGGGATGAGGTACTGTGCTCCGTGGGCCTTGGGAGCCCCCCGGATCCATGAGGTCTTGGCTGCTGAACACAGGCCCCCGCGTGTGCCGGGGGAGACACGGGTTTCTGGTTGGTGTCAGCTTCTGCTCAGGTCCAGCCCTGCTGGAGTGCCACACAGTGAGGTCTCGCCACCCTCTAAGCCCCAGAAACATTGGAGCGGGGCTGGTGGGTAGAACACCGCGTCTCGCTGGGTGGCTGGCATTGGAAGTGGCCCATGCTGCTCCACATTCAGGGTAGTTGTGTTGCAGGTGGCACCTCTGCAAACTCACTGTGGGTGTAGGTACTCCTGGAGTCTTGGATCCACTGGTTTCTCCCTATCCCAGGTCAGAGGGCTCAGTGTGGGGACCTGCCTTGCACCCCAGCCTCTTGGCTGACCTTTCTTCTGGTCTTCTCGTCAAATGCAGTCTTGTCTTTGAAAGTGCAAGGGTGGTTTAACACCCCCCAAATCCATCAATGACTACACAGCTATCAGAATGACTAAGTTGAAAACTAGTAACAATAGGGACACAAAATAGGACCAAAAAACTGCAACAGAGGATACAAAAGTAAAATAGCTATCGAATAGGACACAAGAAAGCTGTAACCACAAAGCAGAAATTGATAAGCTAAGTTACGTTAATATTATGAACTTCTATTCATCAAAAGATACCACGAACGGGCCGACCCTG
Source organism: Equus asinus (assembly GCF_041296235.1). Classification (NCBI taxonomy): domain Eukaryota; kingdom Metazoa; phylum Chordata; class Mammalia; order Perissodactyla; family Equidae; genus Equus; species Equus asinus. The sequence continues at coordinate 5,443,915 of NC_091808.1, read as the reverse complement.
TGGCCCAGTGGTTAAGTTCGTGTGCTCTGCTTTGGTGGCCCAGGGTTTCGCCAGTTGGGATCCTGGGCACGGACCTATATACTGCTCATCAAGCCATCCTGAGGTGGCATCCCACATCACAGAGCCAGAAGGACCTACAATTAGAATATACAACTATGTACTGGGGAGCCTTGGGGAGAAGAAGAAAAAAAAAAAAAAAAAGAAGATTGGCAACAGATGTTAGTTCAGGTGCCAATCTTTAAAAAAAAAAAGATACCATGAAGACAGTGAAAAGGCCACGAAGAATGGGAGACAATATTTGCAACTCATGTACCTACAAACAGCTTCTGTTTAGAACATGGGAAGAAATCTAAAGTTGGGAAGAAAAAGATAGACAACCCCATAAAGAAATGGACAGGAATCTTAACAAGCATTTTAAAAAAGAGTAGATCCAAATGGTCCCCAAGCTTATGAAAACATGAGCAACCTTGGCAGTCAGCAGGGAGAAGGAATTTAAAACCACTGTGCAGTGCTGTGACACCCACTCCAGAGTGGTGACCGCCTAAATGGCCGGCCACCCCAGGTTTGAGGAGGGTGTGGGCGGTATGGGGAAATTGGCACTGCCTTCTACACTTGATGATGCTCTGGGACGAGCAGTTGTCCTCCTAGTGTATCCATGACAGCAATGTGTGCACGTGTGCACCGAGAGATGCCCTTCGAGGTATCATGGCAACATCATTCATAAAAGTCCCAAACCAAACAAAAAAGACAGATGTTCATCAACAGCGGAACAGAAGCATCACCATGGCGCATACAGAGAAATACTACATGGCGAGAGAAACGAGTCAACTGTTGCTACGTAGAAGGACATGGAAGTGTCCCACAAGATACTGTTGATCAAAAGAAGCCAAACACAAAAGAATGCATGCTCTCTACTTCCATTTCCATGAAGTTCAAAACCGGGCAGAATTAACGTACGATGAATGTGGTCGGGACAATAGTCCCCTTTGGGAGAGGGGAGGCCAGTAATCGGGTGGAGCATGAGGGGGGCTTCTAAGGGGCCGGCGACATCTCCCCTTCATATCCTGGGTGGTGAGCTCTTTGCTGCACTTGTGCCCTAACTCAATAAAAACTAATGTTTGCCCCTCTCCTGGGTATTTGTTTTGATAAGAGACTATTGGAAAGTTTTCTTTCAAAAAGAGTCCCTAATGGCATATTCAGGCACAGTGAGAGAGCAAATATTAATGTGATTGTCCGAAGGGACGATTTCATTATCTTTAGTGCTTTTGCTGGAAAATATCAAACATCCTTGAATTTGTATGCTTGAATCCACAATCTCAAAATTGGAGATCATTTCCCACGTTTCCACTTGTGTAGAGGCTGGGCACTCAGCTAAAGTACATTTCTCCCTGTCTTTTGCACTTGGGTGTGGAAATGTGACTTCGTGGTGACCAAGGAAATGTAAATATGATATACACGCCATTGCACGCCTAGCCCATACAACCCTTCGATTGATCCTAACTGCTCTCCCCTGCCCCATAAGCTCTCAGGGGCTTAGCACAATCGAAGCTTCTCGGCCATTTGAAGTCCAGTTAGGGTTGAGGGAGGACTTCTCCATGGAGCCATTCAGGGCCTCACCTGCTCTCCTGGAGGATTGTACCTTCCAGTGCAGCTTGAAGGAGGACGGAAAACAGTTCGATATCTATCACGTCGGGTGGCGGTAAATAAAGTGGGGTTAATAAAAAATAAGGCAAGGTAAATGGACAGAGTAGCAGGATGGGAGCTGTCACTGGAGACAGATTTGACTGTCAAAGCAGTGCCAGCAAGATGCTAGGCAGCAAAGAGCCTGCTGCCTCCTGGAGGATGCAGAGCCGGCCGACCTGCCCAGGGGGCCTCCGGAAGCGTACTGACACAGCCTGAGGAAGATGGCATCATCGGCCACTGATCAAAGACACAGATTGCCCCCGCTCTCTGAGATGAGGATGACCTCTGAACAGATGGGGCTCCAGCTCTCATGCTATCACTCTGGGACAAAAAATAAGCCAGGTGCTCAGAGAATCACATGTCTAGTGAGAGCACGCCAGCTCTGACCTCCAGCTGCCTACCTTTTGCGTAAGCATTGGGTTTTGCATCTCTCAGGATAAAACCCTTGGCATTCTGGTGCCATTTTCTGTTTACATGCTGAATATTTGGTGGTGTGTAAAGAACTTTGCCGTGTCATATTTTGGGTGCCTTCTCAAGGGTGTATCCAGAGCCTTGTGATTTGGGAGGCGTGGTGAACTGGCCATGGTCCACTTATCACAATGACCCTGATGATTGTCACGGGTTAAAGGTTAAGGAATATTCCGAACATCTCTCATCTCTGGGATGCTCGTTTCCTAAGGCGATAGGAGCTCAGAGCTAGAAGGACAGGCCCCAGATCACTGGGTTCTGCCTCCATCCTGCTCCTCCGAGCCACGGGGTGGTCCTGTGGGGTTGGGGAGCAGCCCTGTGACTTTGGGAAGATCATTAACCTCTCTGAGCCCTGCTTGTAAAGTGGAGATAGTTTCGGTTTTGGGTGGAGACGCACTCCCAGCATGGTGATTGTCCATGGCGCTCTCCTGGGCTGCAGCCTCGGGCCCTTCCTGTCTGTCCTTGCTCCACCTGCAGGTGGGAGCTGTAGGGGTCTGTGTCAGCCTTTCCTGCCACAGCTGGGGTCTCCTCTGACTCCGGTGAGGAGCAGGAACCGGATGTTTTCACGGTGCATTCGCTCACTGTAGACAGTAAACACACTGCCCCTGCCCCCCCGGGGGCCCTGGAGCACCCGCCTGTGCCTCTCCCCCGTTTGCTGCTCCCAGCGCCTGCCGTGGCCCTGGGTGAGGCCTGAGGCTCAGGGATGTAAGGGCCATGGGCATCTGCCATCAGCCCTACTGAGGAGATGGGGGCTGTGGGAGGAGTGTGTGTGTGTGTGTGTGTGTGATGCGGGTATGCACGTGAATGTATGCATGTGTATTATGTAGGTGTGTGTGGGGTGTATATGCGTTTGTATGCGTACCTGCATTTACATGACTACATGTGTATGCATGTGTTTGTTTGTGAGTCACGTGTGTAGCGTGCTTGTGTGTCCTGTGTACATGTATGTAGATGTGTGGCTGGACTGGCCCGAGGTCACTCAGCTGGTTTGTGAATTTGGACCGAGCCCAGCCCAGCCCAGCCTACCATGCATTCTAAGAAGTACAACCCTCCTCATAGCACACACAGCACACTGGCTGATCTTCCTTATCAGACAGGCCGGGGCAAGGACTGAGGAAGGGTCGAGCAAGGCCAGCCAAGGGCTCCAGAGATGGAGCCAGGGGTATCCCAGAGGCGATCCACAGAGGGCTACCAGCCCCCAAACTTGCCCGCAACAAGGGAAACAGAGCCGAGTGAAAGGGTTGGAGATGGAAGGTGGGGGGGGAGGGCCTGTAGAGGGTCCCCAGCTTCTCACAGGACCTTTTTCCCCCGCCCTCAGGAGGCAGGCACTTCCCACTCCCCTCCCCAGCCCTCCCCCTTCATCACAGCACTGCACCATCATCTTGCAGAGGTAGAGACCTCCCCCAGGGCACCTGCTCCACTGGGCTGGCTCCACTTTGGGCATCAGAAGTACAGTAACTGAACAGCGAGCGGTGCTCACGGAGGAGTCACTTGGTGCTGGGCACTGTGTGGAGCGCACCGGTCAGAGCTGGGTTTCCTCTCCCCAGCAGCCCCATGAGGCGGAGATTAAATGCAGGCCCACAGAAAACGTGGAGTGCAGAGCCAGAAATGTGGGAGCTGGGCCCAGACTGTGCTTGGATCACCAGAACAGACAGCAGAGACTATTCCTAAAATGCCTAATCCCTAGGCCAAGAGAAAGAGTGAGGCCCGGTGCTGGTTTGCCATGGGGAGGAACTGGTTTAGTTGCCTGGGGCAAGGAGACCATCGTCTGACAATGAACCCAGAGTGTGGGGGCCAAACTCCCCAGACTCCTGGGTTCCCAGTTACCTCCCAAAGCCCAAAGTGAAATGTGCACCACTGACCGTCTACAAGCAAGAAAGAGTTACCGAGTGCATCCCATGTGCCAAGGGCCCCTGGACACACTGTCTCAGGCAATTACATGGGTGGTAAGTGCAGCTGTCGCAAAGAGCCAAAGAATCAGACAGATCTGCCACTTCCACGTGGACTCTCAGATTCTCCATCCGAAAAGGGATGAAGCCAGGCAGCCGTCAGCCTCATCCCTGAAGCCAGGCCGGTTCCAGGGCACACAGCCCCATTGCACTGATCCGGCCTCGCACATTCACCGCATGACCATCTTATTAACGTCTCTTCCCCTACTAGGCTGCAGGGCAGCACACGCCTGCCTCCTGGTGCCTGGTACACGGAGGATGCTCAGTGAAAGACTTGGAGCACCAACAAAGAATGGTGGCTATGTTGCAGCCGTCAATTCTCATGAGATGGAATTGTTGAGAGAACCGCGCCTTAACAAACAAGCGATTCTAGTGGTGGAGACTTCGGGTGCTTGGAGACCCGTATTTTGGGCCCAGGGGCCTTTTGGTTTTCCAAATCTCATTGGTTAGGGAGCTGCCAGTGTGGTTTCAAGTCCAAGGTTTTGTTAGCATCATGCCTCTCTTCAATTAAGATCTTCACTTTTGCAGACATCAGAAGCCACTTCTCTCAGAGGCTTAGGTCCCGGAGTGTCGTTAGTGGCTGAAAATAGTGTTACTCTTGTGAAATAGCCCTGTGACACCTACACAATTACTGCCCTTGCATTGCATGTGGACATCTGTTTAGGAAGAGTCACGAAGGTAGATTCTTGAGCCCGAGGGTGCTCTAAACTGGTTAGTTCTGACCGGAGGCGGTCGTTTAAGCCCCGCTGGTCTCAGGAACATCATCTCAGGGGACCGTGTTACCAGCCGATGGTTCTGGACCAGGAACCTGCTCATTCCTCAGGGCAGGCCAAGCACAGAGCCATAGAGAGCTTCAATTCCACTTTATCAGATTCCATTCCACAGAGCGCTCCCTTAATGAGGGTTAATGACATTAATTACTGTCCCCTTCACTTAAGAAAATACTCAAGAGGAGCTAACTGGCACATAATGGTCCAGGAAGAGCTCAGGCCCCAGCAGAACTCCCACAAAGGGTCTGTTTCCCCTTCCCTCTGCCAGTCCCTCCACCTGCCCACCCCACTGCGCACACCCCTCATTTTCCTGTCCTCACCCGGGGGCTGTCATTTCTCCTGTCTCCACGTCAGTTAAACGGGGAGTTGCAGCACATGACTGCACCACCTCTGCAAGGAGCTCTGGACCTTAAATGTGCATCACTGACAGCCTCACCGTTCGATAACCTGCCCTGGGGATGACGACGCAATGGGCATCCTCCCGCATGTCTGACGCGATGAGCAGCTCTTGCAAGGGCAACCTGGCAAGAGCTACCCAAATGCAAGGTGCACAGATAATTTGACCCAATAACTTCTCTTCTGGGAATTTGTCCTACAGACTTTTTTTTTCCCCGTACATACCCACAAAGAAGAATGTATAAAGGTATTCATTGCAGCATTGATGGAATAGCCAAAGGGTGGACGTAATCCAAATGTCTGTCAAACAGTGGACTGGTTAAATAAATGATGCCCTATCCAGAAAGTGGGGTATTATGTAGCTAATATAAAATGAGGCCAATCTATGTGTGCCGATACGAAACAGTATCCAAGATATGTTATTAAGTCTAAAGAGAAGGGGGTATAACTATATAAATATATGATATGTTACCATGCTGTAAAAAAAAGTGGAATATACGTCTGTGTGATTGTATTCACAGGTATCTACACATCCTCTGCCACACACAAAGCAGGAGGCTGTAGTGTAAACGCATATGTGCTGGGCTCCGGTGTGTTGATACTTTGCCCACTTTGCAGTGTCGTACAAGGGGGTCCACTCGGCGTGGAGCGGAGGGCAGCTGTGAGCAGGGCGAAGCCCGCTGGGGTGGGAGGCAACATCATGGTTCTTGGTAAGCAGGAGGAGGGGCTGGCTGATGCAAGCCACACGGAGCTAGAGAGAAAACCCAGCAGTGGGAAGGGCAGGAAGTCATAGTTTGGGAGAAAACAAAGGGACCAGTGGCGATCAGGTCTCAGTGAGAGTGGGCTGCCAGAAAGAGAGTGAGCACATTGGGAGGATATTTAGGCCATCTTTACCTATATATATATATATATATATATTTTTTTTTTTTTTTTTTGGTGAGGAAGATTGTCCCTGAGCTAACAACATCTGTGCCAATCTTCCACTATTTTGTACACGGGATGCTGCCACTGCATGGCTTGATGAGTGGTGTGTAGGTCCACACCTGGGATCCGAATCCGTGAACCCCAGGCCGCCAAAGCCAACCACATGAACTTTACCACTACGCTACCCGGCCGGCCCCCATCTTTGCCAATTTTTAAGACTCAAGTTACTATAAAGCTGCAGCGTTCAATATAGAAGTCACACTAGCCACATGTGGCTATTTAAATTTGAATTAACTTTAAATAAAAAAATCCGGGTTTTTCAGTTGCCGGCCACATTTCAAGTGCGTAACAGCCCCGTGTGACTATTGGCTTCTCCCGTTGGCGAGCACAGACCTGGACCATTTCCATCCCCGCGGGGAGTCCCATTGGATGGGGCTGCTCCAAAGCACATGGGTCGGTTAAATTTCTGTCCTTTCATTGTCAATTGTTTATTTAAGCTTCACCAACACAAATTCGTACGAGTTCTGAAAAAGGATGCTTGTTAAACGGAGACCAAGTTAAACGGCATTGTTTACTTTTCATGTTTTCATCAGGTTCATTTCTTCAGCGTCTAGATCCTCCTACTTTGCAATGAACATCAAATCCTTGAAGTTCTCTTCTTGGGTCAAAACCAAGAGTCTGTTTCCCACGATATGTGAAAGACAGGCTCTCCGGGCCACCATCCTGGAGAGAGGGATGTTACTGCTCTCTGGGGTTAGGGTGAGGAGTCTGCCCATCGCTCCGGCCAATCTGGGCCTCGGCCAGACACAGCCTGAAGTGGGTAAGGCAGCTCAGGCCCCCAGGTCTGCAGAAATTGGGGTTCCTTTGGTATGAGAAGGCAAGTCAATGGCAGGCACTCAGAAAGCGGAGTTTGTCCAAGAGGGCAGACTCAGAGTATTTTTGGTGTGTACAGAATGTGTCCAGAGTATGTGGGCCCATGGCTGCCTCTCTCCGTGCAAATTTGTGTCGGTGTCCCGTACAGACACAGGCTGAGGGGTATGTGTTGGTGGCCAGAAGCCCCCTGGGAACCACTGATGGTCTTGGGCATTGAAGACGCAGCCTCCTGGGGATCCAGGGAGAGGCTGGAGATGTAGTGTGGTCTGTGCAGGAGATTTTACGACTTTCTGTGGTGTAAGCAAAAACTGTCGGATGGGGGATTCCTAAATTCCAAACCAAATTCATCCTACCTCAACCTGTGTTCTCACCACAATTTAGAAACAGGTTATTTACTACTTTCCACCAAATAACCTTTCATATTCTTACAAAATTATTTCTCTCTTTTAAAAAATTATTTATTGAGGTCATTTTGGCTTACAGCATTGTGAAAATTTCATTTGTACTTTATTATCTATCAGTTCCTGCATAGACTGCATCGTGTTCACCACCAATAGTCTAGTTTCCATCCGTCACCATACGTATGTGCCCCTTTACCCCTTTTGCCCTCCCCTCACCCCCTTCCCTTCTGGTAACCACCAATCTGTTCTCCTCACCTATGTGTTTCTTTAATTTATCCTTCACTCTTACTTTTCTGTTCTTTAATCTTTTTCTTATTTAGCATTAACTTTTTTTTTTGAGGAAGACTAGCCCTGAGCTAACTACTGCCAGTCCTCCTCTTTTTGCTGAGGAAGCCTGGCTCTGAGCTAACATCCATGCCCATCTTCCTCTACTTTATATGTGGGATGCCTACCACTGCATGGCGTGCCAAGTGGTGCCATGTCCACACCCGGGATCTGAACCAGTGAACCCTGGGCTGCTGAGAAGCGGAACGTGTGAACTTTTTATGCTGTGCCACTGGGCCGGCCCCTAGCATTAACTTCTTCATTTAGGCTTTCTCTTCTCCACATTTACCCTAATTTTTTATTTTTTTTGGTGAGGAAGATTGGCCCTGAGCTGCCATCTGTTGCCAATCTTCCTCTTTTTTTTCTCTCCCAAAGCCACAGTATGTAGTTGTATATTCCAGTTGTAAATCCTTCTAGTTCTGCTATGTGGGATGCCACCACAGCATGGCTCAATGAGCAGTGCTAGACCTGCTCCCAGGATCCGAACTGGTGAACTCTAGGCTGCCGAAGCAGGGTGTGCAAACCTAACCACTACGCCAGAGGGATGGCCCCCACATTTACTCTATTTTTATGGAGCAGTTTTCATGCAGTCATGGGCCTGCCAAGGGTTCAGTGCTTCTCAAGAGCAGTAGACTGGGAATTAACGGGAATTATTTCAGTGCCAAAGTTTCAAATATTAGCTGTGTGGCCCTGCGCCTTAGTTTCTCCATCTTCAAAGTCAGAAGACTGAAATACAGTCACGCGCAGCATGATGACGTTTCAGTCAACAACGGACCGCATATACCCCGGTGGTCCCGTAGATCAGTACCATGCAGCCAGGTGTGCAGCAGGCTCTACCATCCAGGTGTGTGTAAGTGTGCTCTGTGATGTTCACACAATGACAAAATCGCCTAATGATACATTTCTGGAAACATATCCCTGTTGTTAAGTGATGCTCAACCCTAGTTAATTTTGCAGGTCTTTTTTTAGCTCCAGCAACCAAATTACTGAGTCATTCAACAACAACTTTTATTCCATTATATAAAATATATTAATAGAGCAAAGAGTTAATTTATTAAAATATGTGCAAGATAATATACAGTATATATGGATTAATAATTAAAACTAGTGTATCGATAGACCCAAATTACTTACTGGCTGTCAACTTAGAGTGTTTTCTAACTATCAAATTTTAAACCTGTCCAGTAGGACGGATGAGATGGAGTATCAACCTGAAAAGATTGCGGAGAGTGTGAAGAGTGAATTTTGTTTCTATACAAACTGTACATGGACTAAGGAACAATTACAAATTCTAGAAACAACTGCTACGGACAACTATCTTGGGGGTACAGCCTCCTAAAGATCTCACTGAGCGGATGCAGAGCTGAGGAGCTGGCGGCAGGAGCCGGGTTGGCTTCAGACGGGCAATGGCGAGTCTCCTCCCTGGAGAGTCGGGCCATCTCCATCCCTGAGAGACGCACAAGGACGGCTCCTCAGAAGGGCCTTACTTTTTCTTTTTCTCCTTTCTTCCTTTCTTTTCCTTCTTTTTTCCTTTATCCTTTTCCTTTTCTGTGGTACCTCCCGTTAACGCCAAGGCTCGCTTTCTACCCATAGGGGTTTTGGAATACCAGTTCTGGAAGAAAAGCGACGTTTAGAAAGATATCAGAATGACATCAATTCACCGGAATCCTCCTAAAGACAAAGAAAAGCTTGCTAAGAAGGAAGGGGCAAGCGGCATTAAACTTTGGGCATTTAATGTACGTTTAACACATTCTTTCTTAGGGGATGCTCCAACCTATATTTCTACATGGTTTGAAACTTCTATCTCAAGGAGTTAACACCTGCAGAGAATTATACACCAAATCTAACCAACAGCCCTTCCTGACTAAGTCCCCAAATTTCCTGGGGATCTTAGGCTATCTTTTTGTTTTTTTGAGGAAGATTAGCCCTGAGCTAACTAACGCCAATCCTTCTCTTTTTTGCTGAGGAAGACTGGCCCTGAGCTAACATCCATGCCCATCTTCCTCTACTTTATATGTGGGACGCCTACCACTGCTTGGTGTGCCAAGCGGTGCCATGTCTACACCCGGGATTGGAACCTGAGAACCCCAGGCTGCCAAGAAGCGGCAGGTGCAAACTTAGCCACTGGGCCACTGGGCCGGCCCCAATCTTAGGCTATCTCGAGGGTGCAGGTTTTCTTGGTGATGTGAATTTCCCCCATGGTTCACCCATGGCCACTAGAAGCTGGACTGGTGGCCATGTGTGGATCACAAGAGTCCATACACTCTGAGGGAGACTGTTGGAAACACGGCTGAAACACTGGAGCCAAAATACCAACACAGCACTTATTAATTGCAACTGGCCCTGTGATGGCATCTTCCGCAGCCTTCACATTTTATTTGAAACCTGAGAACCATCTTGGTTTATGCACTTCATCTCAGTAACACTTCACTGAGTGACCATACTATACGTTATTTACCAGTTCTACCATCAATGCACATACAGGTCATTTCCAATTTTTTTATCATGAACAATGTTGAAATTTCACAATTTTGATGTATCTCCTTGCATACACGTGAGAAAACTTGTCTAGGGCATAAGCACAGAAATAGAATTGCTGGGGCTGTGGGTCACGTGCATCCAGAATTTTACTTGATATTTCCAAGTTGCCCTCTCAAGTGGCTGTGAGCGGGAAGCTACCTCAGTCTTTGTTTGTCTTACAACGTCTTTATTTCCTCCTGTCTCTTGGATGCTAGTTTAGCTGGATACAAATGGCACCGTAGACAGCTATTTCTCCTGAATACTTTGCAGATACGATGTTGCCGTCTTTTGGCCTCTATTGTTGTCAAGGAGCCATCTGAGTTCCCAACTGCTGTGTCTTTGCAGGCAATCTGGTATCTTTTAAGACTGACTTGTTATCTCGTTCTCAGGTTCACGATAACGTGTGTAGGTGTGGATTTATTTTTATTCGTTCTGCTGGTCACTCAGAGTTTGCTTTTAACCTGAGAACTCATGTCTTTAATTCAGGAAAATTCTCAGCAAACATTTCTTCACATAGTTGTTCCTCTGATATTTCTTGTGTTCTCTTCTTCTAGAACTTCTATTAGTTGGGCCCTTAGTTGCACTTTACAAATTTTATCTTTTTGTCTCTCTGCGCTGCCTTCCAGGGGAGCTCCCCAGGATCATCTTCCGATCCACTAATTTGCTCTTTGACCATGTCTGGTCTGAAGTTCATATTTCTTCTATTTTTTTTTCCTCATTTTATGTTAGTTACTATATTTTTGTGATTTTTTTTTTTTGATGAGGAAGATTGACCTTGAGCTAACATCTATGCCAATCTTCCTATTTTTGCTTGAGGGAGATTGGTCCTTGAGCTAACACTTGTGCCAATCCTCCTCTATTTTGCATGTGGGATGCTGCCACAGCATGGCTTGATGAGCAGTGTGTAGGTCCTTGCTGGGATCCGAACCTGCAAACCCCAGGCCCCCAAAGTGGAGTGTGCGAACTTAACCACTACACTCCTGGGCTGGCCCCTCTTTTTGTAATTTTAAAAAATAATTCTCTCTTTTTATTCCATTTCTGCCCGTCTTTGTTTCCGAACTGTGTGTACATTTCTGATAGAAATCATGCCTTCATTAATTTTCCTGAACATCTTAATGACACTAATTTAACCATTTTTGTCAGATTGTTGTTAGCACTGGATTTCCTCACATGTTCTGGAATTTTGGTTTCCCGCTCCATTTTGAGTGGGAAGCCCTGTTTTGGCCTCTCTCTCTCATTCTTCCTCCTTCCCCAGCAGGCTTGCAGTTGCTTCTATTGGTCCTCTGAACCCAAATCCACAGCCAGGTTTTCTAACGGTGTTTTGAAGTTGGTTCTCATTGGTGATGTTGGTTATCACAGAAGCGGCAACGGCTGCCATTTCATCTTCCATGACTCCTAATCATGCTCTGTTTCCATCCCTCATTTTTCTCTGTGCCGCATGCCAGGCATATGGCTGCCCCTGAGTTTGAGATTTATCTTTGTTTCTGGCACTTGGGGATTATCTCATCCTTCTCTGAGCTTCGGCTCTGTTTCAGAGGAGAGCGAGATGGCTGAGTCCTTCAGGCAATGAACTCCTCATTCACTGAGACACAGTAGAGACCACGGCTAATAAAAGCGGCTTTGGAGTAAGATTTGAATTTCAGCTCTGCTTCTTTCTAGCTGTGTGACCCGGAACAAGTTACTTCGCCTCTTGTGTTTTCCATTCCTGCAAATTACCACAAACTTAGTGGCTTAAAATAAAACATTTATTATCTGACAGTGTTGCAGGTCAGAAATCCAAAATGGGTCTCACAGGGCTGAAATCAAGGCGCCTGCAGGCTGGGCTCCTTTCTGGATGCTCTGAGGAGAATCTCTTCTCTTGCCTTTTGTGGTTTCCAGGGAGCACTTGCCCTGTCTTTGACTCTCTCTTCCGATTCCCTCTTCCACCTTTTATGATTACATCAGGGTCACCAAGATTATTCAGGAAAATCTCCCTATTTCAAGGGCAGCTTCCTAGCCACATTATTTCCATCTGCAGCCTTAATTCCCCATTGCTGTGTAACCTATTTACAGGATCCAGGGACTAGGGTGTGGACATCACTGGGGGGGGGGGGCACAATTCTGCCCACCACAGCTCTCTAACTCAGTTTCCTCCTTTGTAAAATAGAGGGATTGTGAGGTCTAAATGCGTTAATAGAGGGCCTGGCCCAAAAGTAGTTGATGAATATTAGCTAACAGTATTATGATTATTACCATCATTCTTATTAACTATTTTTCCATCATGTCCGTGGGGCAGGGTGCAATGTATCAGGAGAATCAGCAAGACCATCAGCTGACATGTCATCAGAAGGACAATTAGGTCAAAATTTCTGAAGGCAATAATGTTCTGCCTGATTACAAGCAACTACAGCCACAGCGTCATTCCATCCATCCATCTGCTGGATAAATTTGCCACCAAACAGGTTTATTGAACATCTAGTTGGGGGCCAGGCTCTGTGCCAAGCCCTGGAGATATGGGGGGATGGGGCTAGTGGTCACGGTGGTCAAATGATTCGGTTTCCTTAAAAAATGAATAAAGTGGTCAAATATGCCAAGAGCAGATGTGAGAAGCATATGTGTTCTCATATGCCACTTCAAAATGGCAGCATTTCTTGTCTTAAGAGTATGATTGGTTATTGTCACTGGACCTCCAGCACCTGTAACAGATAGACAAGCTTCTAGAAATCACTTTAGAAAGTTAAAACCCCAGCTTAGAGAAGGCATAGCTTTTAACCCTTAAACCTAGCCCCTGAAAATCAGGAGAAAAATTATTAATCTAGAAAGGAGAAAAAAATTGGAAATTTCAGAAAAGAAAGTGTCACTCGAAGAGGATAAATATTTGCAATTACTACAAAGAAGGATTAAACAGTTAAGAAGCATATTAATTCAAATAGTTGGCAAAAACTCCGGCTTGGAGTGGGAAATATTTTTTTTTTCCGTTTTGCTAGAGCAGGGTTTAGCAAACTGGCTGATGGGCCAAATTGGGCCTGTTGCTTGTTTTTGCAGATAAAGTTTTACTGGAACGGAAAGCAGCCACGCCCATGCATTTACATTGTCTTTGGATGCTTATGTGACATGATGCAGGGTTGAGGAGTTGTGACAGAGCCTGCATAGCTCTGAAAGCCTAAAATATTTACTCTCTGGCCCCCTGTGGAAAAAGTGTGCCAACCCTGGTGCTAGATCATTAGTGCCGGGATCAGTATTGTGACTATTTCTCACCTTCCCCTGAAGCCTTAGTGACAAAGCTGGAGGATAGCACGGTTTTTAGAGTTGGTGGAAAAGTGATACATCATAGATGCAAATGTTCTTAATTTCAAGCAGGCCTCCAGAGACACGAGGCTGAACGAGAATTCTGATTCTCCTTCTGACAGTATGGCCAACATTGGGGTGGGTGTCATTGCATGGACATAATTTTCCTCCTTGTCTTCCCAGCTGGCCAAGGAAACTACCTTCAGGTCCAGAAAGAGAACACAACCGTGTTCATTTTGATTAAAAGGATTTTGAGGAGAGCCCGCTGGCCTGGGCATCAGGGACCAGGGTTCTAAGGTCGATTGTGCTGGAATAACGGACACAACTCTCTGCAACTTCTTTTTCTTTTATAAAAGAAGGATTTGCAAGAGTTGATGCTCAGAGTTTTCTCCAGATCTAAAAAATTCTGTGGACATCTCAGAAAGTATTCACAACTTAGAAAACTCCATTTTGATGAGTTTTCTTGTGACTGACCATTGCAAGTGCACTGAAAAATGAAGTGGACCATGACAAAAACAACATTGGATTGAAATATACTATTTAGGGAATGGTTTTCTCTAATCAAAACTTGTTCCATTATGTGAAATATGAAATAAAAACCAGTGAGAGCCAAGAAAAGGGTGTGTGTGTGTGTGTGTGTGTGTGTGTGTGTGTGTGAATCCAATGGTTTCAAAGCTGCTACTCAATTCTGCAATCTGGATGTTAATTTATAGGGTCATGGACCACAATTTTCCTAAAATTTGGAAGACCCATGCTTTACTGCTGAGGCTAGAAAGATTTTGTGAAGCAAAAATTTCGAATTTCCAAATTTCATTGCATATGGCGGAGTTCAAACTCATGGACCTTAGCAGATTCTCTAGAGGGAGGGGGTAATGTGACAAGTGTTTGCTGCTAAGATCTGGTCATACAATCATTTCATTTACCTTAAAGCTCTCTTCTTCCTCTTGGTATACCGGACTCATGCTGGTTATGGACTCAATAAACTCGATTGCTGTGAGCGGTTTATGAATTTGCTGGCGGATCCTCCGGTCCGTGAGCACACCCTTAACCACCTGGACTATGTGACCTTGGGTGAAGCCATCGGTGACCTTCGCCAGGCAACTTATATTCAAGGCATTAGTAACGACTCCTCCATTGCGTTGAATGATCTCTTTCCACAAAACTGTTGTATCCAACATGGCGGAAAAGACAGAGAGAGCAAGGGTCACCATGGAGAAAGCGATATTGATCTAGTTTCAGCACGAGGTTGGATCTCATCAAGAAAGGAATGCCCAGGAGATCTATGTCAACTTATTAAAACTCAAATGAGCCGAGAGCCACATAACTAAATGCTTTCATCTGAGTGATTTTCAACCATGAGACACACATGTCGATGACCTTCAGGTCTATGGGTCCACAAGTCCTTGTGAACTGACAGAAAAATTAAACCACAGTCAATATCACGTCAGTGCGGTACCTTTAAAGATGTTCAAAATCTTTCAAAATTGGAAATTCACATAGGGTGTAGATGGGATCTCTGCTCATCAGAATATTATATTTTCCAAAGTGTTTGGCTAAGTAGGAGTTTGATTTTTTTTTTTTAGCTATAAAGTTCATTTCTTACATTATTGTTATTATTATTTTGAGGAAGATTAGCCCTGAGCTAACATCTGCTGCTAATCCTCTTTTTTTGCTGAGGAAGACTGGCCCTGAGCTAAACATCTGTCCCCATCTTCCTCTACTTTATACGTGGGATGCCTGCCACAGCATGGCTTGACAAGCAGTGTGTAGGTCTGCACCTGGGATCCGAACCAGTGAACCTCAGGCCGCCAAAGCGGAACATGCGAACTTAACCACTGCACCACTGGGCTGGCCCTCTTACATTATGTTTATATGGAATGATGTAGATTGGAATTAGAATTGGAATGCAGATTCCAATTTCCATTAGTGACTGCCAGGCTCCGTTCCCTTTGGGTGTAAGACACTGTATTATACATTGTATTAGATAGAGCAGTTTGACCCTTATTCTCTTCCCCATCAGCTGCAAACACCCATAGGCTGACTGATCTACTGGATGGGTGCTCGGCTGTTCTCTGGGTTAGTGGGACCTGGGGTAACCGAGAGATTTCACTTAGAACACGGGGATGTTGTGAAAATGAATTATGAAATCATTCTTGATGCTAACTTTGGAGATAGAACGGACTCCTATGCAACATTTGAAATGCTACACTTAGAGAACCACCTCCATTCTTCAAAGAGAGGTTTCAGGAAAGTAAACGAGTGTGGCTGCTACTCGTTCAGTTGCATCCAGACATTGAGGAAAGGTGAGGGCAGTGGCCAGGCTGTGTGTCTCAGAGCCAGTCTCAGCACTGGGAGGATCTGGGCAAACGTCTCCAAAGCATTCTGACCTTCTTTAAGGAATATTTGAAACAGTTTTTAAAAAGATGACCGTTACTCCGTGATCTGAGCACTGTCAGGTGGTTAAATGACCACATCACCCAAACACATGGATCCAAAAATACTGAAATGAAAAGCTGCAATTGCTGTCAAGGACTAGAATGACTTGTAATGGGGGCATCAGGGTTGAGAGCTGCAGGGAGACCAGCGGGGGACACAGGGGACCCCAAATTAGCCTGAAGTGACATCTACCCCGGATCTACTCTGCTACTCCCTTGGTGGGTTTACTTGAGTTTGAGCCAGTCTTGGGTTTACCTGTAAAATGGGAGTAGAAAAGATTTATTTCTGAGGCTGCTGTGAGAAATAAGTAAAAAATATATAGAAAGCCTTTGGGAAAGCGCTGCTCCAGCGTATGGCGGGCACTTTATTTCCAGAAGTTGTATCACTGTTGTCCTTGTGAATGTTATTATTATTATTAGTCATTCCATTTCGTACCGAAGTTTCCTGATGCTCGTTAAAACATCAATTATAAAAGATAACACCAAATAAACTACGAATATTTCAAAGCGTACTTGTGTAAAGAGAGATTGCAGCAGATGAGGATTACCCTCAGTTAAATATAACAACTGTTGTAGAGTTAGAAATCGGAAAATAAACAGCGACACCAACAACCAGACAACATCATCCCTTGGGATCGAGTATGTCTCCAGTCCAAATTTATAACACCTAAAAAAAAGGTGCCGAAAGGTCTGAGTGGTGACTCTGCAGGCTGAGAAGGGAACAGGTTTAATGGGAAAGTCACAGGTGACAGCCCCTAAAGCTAAGGACCCAGTAGATAGCCCAGGCTGGGGACGCAGAATAGCTTCAGCCTTGGGCACCCATGGGCAAAACTCCTACATGGAGCAGATCAGCCCGTGGGCGAGCAGTGAGGGCCAAGGGCTCCTCAGCAACAGACAGTCAGCTTGCTCCCTTGCCCCCCATCCAGCTACAATAGTCAGAGCCTTCCAACCTGCCAATCAGAGGGATCTCTCTAAGCCAAGATTCCTGAGTAACGGAGCAAAAAACTCCCATTGTTCTGGCAGAATGTGACCATGCAAACGCATCACTGATCATCTAAAATGTATGATAGTTGGTATTCACGTAGAGTTTGATCAAGATTCCTTGAAATA
The DNA here is from genome assembly GCF_041296235.1 of Equus asinus. Classification (NCBI taxonomy): domain Eukaryota; kingdom Metazoa; phylum Chordata; class Mammalia; order Perissodactyla; family Equidae; genus Equus; species Equus asinus. The sequence goes on along the minus strand of NC_091808.1, from coordinate 5,426,795 downwards.
CGTAAATCATTGATTACTTCCCAAAGCTCGCCATTTTTTAATGGCGGCGCAGTAAGTGAACTCTGTGGAGGTTGTCACAGCGATGGGGGGACTTGTTCACCTGCCATAGTCATCTCTAGATCCAGAGAATGGGAAAGAGAATCAGGCTTGACATCCCTCTCCTGTTTGATGAACTGGACGTACTAGCCTTTCAAAGAATAGCTTCTACCCCTTTTCCAAAGCCACCGGCTCATGGGTTCTTGATCCTTTAATAGTTGCTGTGAGGCTAAGAGGGGGGTCAGGTGCAGAGTGAGTCACGGCCTGTGGGCTCATTGAGGTGGGAGCCCCATAGCCAGTACTGGAGCCAACAGCAGGCTGCTGAGTCTTGGGCCCACAAGTGCAGGTGGAGAACACAAAACTACAACATGCTGGGGGTGGCACTGGGTGTGGTGTTGAGGACCAGAGGCCAGGGACTCGAGAGGGCTGAAGTCAGTGGAGGTGCTCTCCAGGCCGAGGGCTGTATCTTACCTCCCCCTCTTGGATGCAGAAAGTTCCTCACTCCTTCAGACTAATCTACCTTTCTCCTCCTCCTTAGACTGAAAGGAGTCTGGTCCTCGGGCCCCCTTCTCCGCTTTTGGCATTCCAAATGGATTCCATCCTGCCTAGTGCTTGAGATGATGTATGTAGTATCTTAAAATTCACTTTTATTTGGGATTTTTCAAAAGCACGAGAAGTAAATAATATGATTTAGGGGAACTTCTGGTCTCTGAAGCCTAGCATTCCAGAAAAATCAGAAGATGTGGACTGGACTTATCCGACCAGACACTGGGTCTGGGGTGGGGACCTGTGATGAATTGGGTTATTAGCGAACAGACCCCAGGGAAGAGAGGCAAGAGGAGGAAGCATTAGGAATGTGGAGTGAAGGAAGCCCAAAGGGATTTCTGGGCACTAGACAAGGCATTAATCAACCTTGGGGGTGGACATTCTGTGCAGAGACACTGTGAAGGAAGCAGCTAGATTTGGGGAAAGGAGGTGAATGTTGAATTATATTTGGTAAGCCTCAAGGACTGTGTTTCCTCAGGCTGAGCCACTCTTCGCTTCTCAGACCTGTCACTCCCTCACACCGCCTCGGGGAATTTGAGAAGTGGGATGGTGAGTGTGCCTGCGCACCCACGGCACTCTGCCGCCCGTAGATAGATGGCCAAGCAAAGGCCCGAGTTATGGATTTGCAGCTCATGCTTTATGGGCTGGAAGAGACCATTTTTGATCACTGCAAAGACAGGAACAGTCTTTCTTCAAGATGGATGTGCCAGCCACTGTGGCTGTGAAAACTTCAAGGTCACTGGAGGAAATGTTGTACAGCATTTATGATGGCGGCAAGAATGGCGGTCTGAACGAATCACCACGCGAGAAAGAAATATGTGATAAGCATGTGGTTTAGTGGACAGAGCCCCGGGCCCGAGACGACTGCTGTGTGCAGGCCTGTCCTCTGCCCAGAATGGAAGGGAAGCTTTCTCCTTCCTCCCGCGTGATGCTGCCGTGAGGAGATTCAGGCTGGAATCTGCAATGGGATCTGAGTCCCTCGAGGTGCCTAGCATTTTATCAAAAGGACACAATTGTCCCTGTTGGATATCAACAGGGCTATCAACAAGAGCCTCTGGTTCTGTCAAACAACAGAAACTATTCCATCCAAAGTCAAGAAGCATGCTCTGGCCCCTCAAAATTAATAATACTCTAGCTTGCTCCATTAAGATCACTTAAAATAGATATATAATACAAAAAAAAGACAGAGCATGAGAGAGGAAGTCTGACCAAGGAGAATGAGAGCGGGGAAGCTCGGATAGAGCCGGGAGCGGGGAATCCTCTGCAGTGACTCTCAGTGGGCTGTGACTGCTGATGCTCACCCAGCTCTGTGTAGACACCTTCCATCCCTGCCTCCTTGAACCTTAGGGGCGCCATGCGAGCCCTTCTGGCCATGGTATTATGGCAGAAGAACTGTTGGCCCCATCTGGGTCTAGTCCCTAAAATCTCCTGTGAGTTCCTCCAGAATGTCTTTCTCTCTTCCTTTGGTGCTGGCTGGATGCAAAGGATCCAGTGGAGGGCTTAGAGGCCCTAGAAGATGGAGAAGCCACTGGATGGAGGGAGAAGTGACTGGGAGCAAAGTCTTCTGTACTTGGCGCGTAACATTGATTCATGAAGCCAGGATCGCAATACATCGAGACAGAAATGAGTGCACATTGCGAATGGAGTGGTTAATAAGCTAGGAGTTTATCATATGTGGGGAGTAGAGGATTGCTCTTTCAGCAAGTAACATTGACCAGGAACTTAAGACCAACCAGAAAGGACCATATAGTCCCTCTGTTTTGGCAGTGCTATTGTGTCTGGAGAAAGATTAATAGAAACCAAGTCTGACCTAATCATGTTTACTAAGACCATTAATACTAACCACTGATACCACGCCACCACTGCCGCCATCACCTCTACCACCACCACCACCGTGACTACCATCATCTCCATTACTACCATGCCGCCACCACTACACCACCAACCTCCCCAATGTCCCCCTCACAACTGCCAAGGTGACCACCATCATTTCCATCACTGCCATGCTGCCACCACCATCATGACCATTTCCAACACTGACACCACCATCACCACCTCTACACCAAATCTATCACCATCACCACCAACATGGGAGGTAAAGACGACCCCTCAGTGAGCCACACCTACGGTATTCACACCCTTGTATAGTTGCTGCCTTTGAATCTGGGCTGGCCCTGTGACTGGCTCTTGACCAGCAGAGTGTGGCAAAAGTGACTGTGTGACTTCTGAGGCTGGGTCACAAGATCGTTCCAGCTTCTGCCTGAACCTCTTGAAACATTTGCTCTTAGGGACCTAGCCACTGTGCTGTGCAAAGCCACATGGAGAGGCCAGGTGTAGGCTGTCTGGTCGACAGCCCCGGCTGACCTCCCAGCCGACAGCCCCAATCAGCTCTAGTCACAGCAACGAACTACCTTGGATGTCCAGCTCTGTGGAGTCTTCATATGACTGAGTCTAAAGTGACATCTGATCACAACATCTTGAGATATTTCAAGGGAGAGCTCCTCCGTTGAACCCAGGGAACCCTCAGAATAAGTGTTGTTTTAAGCCACTGGGGAGGTTTGTCACACAGCAAGGGATAACAGAAACAACCACCAGCACCACCACGGCCATTCGCCACCCCGCCATGTTCTCCTCCTCTGCAATCACCACCACCATCATCTTCTCTTCCTCTGTCTCCAGCACCGCCACCCATGCTCTCCCAGGAGCTGAGATGGTGCTAGACATTCTGCTAACCTCATACAAGGGTCACGACAGCCCTGTGAAGTGTCAGTTCTCCCACTTAACAGATGAGAAAATGCAGGCTCAGATGGTCAACCAACTTGTCAAGGTCGCCCAGCTATTCAGTGGCAGAGCCCGGATTCAGAACCCGGTCTCATCAGAGCCCAGATCTCGTGGCTCTTTCCAAGGTCATTGCACTGCCTCCCAGGGTCACGTTTTTCTATTGCTGCCATTCAAAAATATGTTTCAAAATAAGTGGATTCTGAATCTGTCTAATCAAGAAGAAAAAAACAAGAAAAAGTAAGTTCTGATGGTAGGTAATATTTATTTTAAGTAAGTCAACCTGCTCCTGCACTCGTACTTTGAGGCTGGAAAAATGAAAAAAAATCAACCTGGCGGAAAGAAGTGGTGCTGTCTGAGAGAGACACCATCACCACAGTACAAGATAAGTGACCCTAATCTACCTGACAGAAGAGAAATCGCACCCACAAGGGCATTTGTCATCTGCAGGGCCAAAAATAATAATCCTTGTCCAGTTTCCTTTAGTCGTGGATAAAAAGGAATAAGTTAACAACAGAACAAAGATGTACATTTTGCTTTTATGACCCAGCTGTTGACATCCCCGGAGCAGAGCATGGCTGACATCCAGGTGCGCACATCCCTCCAGGGCACGTGCTCCCCTAACGTCACCTTGTGACAATCACTGGGTGACAAGGGCCACCCTCCTGGCTTCACATGCTTGCAAGCTGACACTGGACAGCCCAGCCTCAGTTACCTGGCCTGGGAAGGGGCTGGGGGTACTTGCCATATCTAGAAGCATAGTCTGGTCTGGGAATCAAAATAATTTTTTGGTAAACCCTGCAGAAGGACTGAAGTTCAGCATCGAAAGGACGCTTTGTGGTCCCCACAATCAGAATCCTGTCGTCCGGCTTCAAGAGTTTCAGGATTTTGGGGAGCTGTTTTTTCAGGCGTTTTGGTTCCATCTGGGAGAAAGAGAGAGGGAAAAAAAAGCATGAGCCACACATAGAAAAAAGAATTAAGAACTACAGACCATCTGCGGTGAGAATGCCCTGCGGCATATGTTGGTTAGAGCCATTGCACAGCTCTAACAAACACAATTTCTTACACCTGGTCCCCGGCCGGCTCTCGGGATGTGTTTCCTACTTCGGGTGACTTGAATCTCTCACACATCCTGTCCTCAAGCTCTGTATTAAGATTTGGAAAGGAGAAAGGAAGGAAGCACCTGACGGAATGTTCTAGCACCTTAACCCTGAGAATGGAACACAGTGGTGGATTTCCAAGCGGAAGGAAGCCGGCTGGGGTTGAGAATTAGTTTGTGGTGCTCTGCGTCCCTCTGAGCTGTTCTGAGGGTGAACTCAAGATTTCCTTTGCTGACGGCGGTGACAATGAGGGACCGGGGTCCTGGATCTCACATCTGAAAAACACCTGCTTCTGCAAGAGCTGGTTCTGTGAAACTTCTCTCTCTGAAGCAGTTCGGAAATAGTTTGAACCTGAATTATTTTAGTATAATCTCAGCACTAAAGAGGGAAAAGAGTGGGGCCAGCCCGGTGGTGCAGTGGTTAAGTTTGCATGTTCCACTTCTCGGCGGCCTGGGGTTTGCCGGTTTGGGTCCTGGGTGCCGACATGGCACTGTTGGGCATGCCACGCTGTGGTGGGCGTCCCACATATAAAGTAGGGGAAGATGGGCATGGATGTTAGCTCAGGGCCAGTCTTCCTCAAAAAAAAAAAAAAAAAAAGAGGGCTAGGAGCAAGATACAAGGTACCCCAGGGAGGATGATTTCTAGCCTGTGGGGGGCGGGGGTCAGATTTGGTCATGTTGCCATAGCAACACACGGGATTTGAATTAACCTAGTCTGGCACAGCGGAAGCTGGGTAGGAGGAAGGAGAGTTGATGGAGAGGACCTCCAGAGAGATGCCCAGGCACAGTCTTGGCCATTTTTGCTCCCATTTGGCTCAGGGGTAGTTGAGCGAATCAGAGTCTGAATGTTACACCAGAGAGTGAAGGGTCCCACCCGCCTGGCTTTCCTGGAGCAGCGCTGAGCACACTGTGTACACACGGTAGAGCCCAGACACCTGCCGTTTGGGCCACCAGTGGGAGAGAGCCCTGCATGCAGGAAGGGCCCATGACTCTAGGGCAGGGAGTGGGTGCTTGATAAATTCCACCCTCGGGAATAAAAGTGAACAGCAGCGTGTTGGAGCCACAGCGGGCAGGCGGGGGTGACAGAGCTGTGCATGATCTATGGGGCCTTTGGGACAGGGACACTCACGTGCTATGGAACCCTGTTCCACGGGAAGCTCTTTGGTTGACCCAGTCTGTCTTGGAGTCTGGCCCCGCAGAAGTGGGAGTCAGGGCTGGGACCCGCCAAACTGCTCTGCACAGGGGAGGGGAAGTGACAGGTGTCAGAGTACCACCTGGAGGGCTGGGGTGCCTGCAGAGATGGGAGACGGTGAGAGAGGGGTCCCTCCAAGGAAGGGTGAGGGGACGCCCCTGGGGATGAGTGGCTGGACCGGGTTCTGAAGCGTGAGGGTGTCCACTCCGCGCTGTGAGGCTGTTGGCCATGCAGCGCCTGCCGTGGTGGTTTGCATCCTTCCTCTCTTCTTCCTTTGGACCAGTGAAAAGGCCAAGTTCCATGTGTGGATTGACAAGGCGCAGATAGGCGCTAGACGAAGAAGAGCCATGTCCCCGGGGGGGGGGGGGGCGTTGGGAGGAAAGCCTGGTGGGAAGCTGCAGAAGCTTGGGGGAGCTTTGGCTCTGGGGCTTATCTTGATCTCCAAGGAGGGGACAGGCAATTAGCTCTAACGTCTTTGTTGTTGTTAACGCCGTCGAGCTGACTGACTCTTAGTGGCCCCGTGGACAGCAGAGCAGAACCCGGCCCAGCCTTTTTGCTCCATCCTCTCCCCTTCTGGCGATGTATCAGGCAATGCTCTGCTGCCATTCACAGGGTTTTCATGGCCAGTTTTCTGGGAAGTGGGTGGCCAGGTCCTTCTTCCTAGTCTGGAAGCTCCACTGAAGCCTGTCCACCATGGGCGACCCTGCTGGTATTTGAAATCCCAGTGACATCGCTTTCAGCAGCCCAGCAACGTGCAGACACCAAAGGATGAGAACTGACAGATGGGGGGTGTGGTTCCCTGACTGGGACACAAACCCAGAACGCAGTGGTGAGAACGCCGCATCTTAACCACTGGACCACCAGGGCCGGCTCTCTAGCGTCTGCCTTGCACTTATCACTTCTTACACCCAGGCTGGTGGTGAATCTTCAAGCTCAATAATACTAGTTAGTAGCATCTCTTGAGTGCTTACTGTGCTCCAGGTAATTCTCTGAGTGCTCGACAAGGACTTCTTCACTTGGTCCTCATGGCCCCCCTAGCAGGGGGACACTGTCCTCACCCGCACTCGGGAGATGCAGACTTGAGGCACAGAGAGGCTGAGGGATGCCCTGAAGTCCCAGAGTTCACGAACAGGACCCCAAGTGAACACGGAGGCAGTGACTCCAGACTCCTGCTCCTCCCTCCACGCTGGGGTCCCCTGCCTCCAGGGAGGATGTGCCAGGGGGCTTGCTTGTCCCCCCACAGACCCCTTTCCTGGGTAAGGGCCTATCCCAATGGAGGGCTGTAAAGGAGACTTAAAGATATATTATTATTATATTATGTTACATGATGATTACTTATATCATTATTATGGTATACATATCAGCTTTATTGAGCTAGAATTCACATACCATACAATTCACCTATTTAAAGTAAATAATTCAGTGGTTGTTAGTATATTCACAGAGTTGTGCAACCATTACTACAATCAATTTTAGGACATTTTCATCCCCTCCAAAAAAACTATACCCATTAGCCGTCACCGCTCATTTTCCTCCAACCCCCTTCTCCAGACCTAGGCAACTACTAATTTGCTTTCTGTCTCTCTAGATCTGTATATTCTGGATATTTCATATAAATACAATCATACAGTATTCGTTGTGTGTGTGTGTGTATGTGTGTGTGTGTCTTTCCTCTTTCATTTAGCATGATATTTTTGAGGTTCACTTATGTCATGACATATATTAGTACTTCCTTTTAATCACTGAATGATATCCATTGTATGGATATGCCGTATTTCATTTATCCATTTATGAGTTGATGGACGTTTGTGCTGTTTCTGCTTTTTGGCTATTGTGAATAATGCCACTAGGAACATCAGTGTACAAGCTTTGCTGTGGACACGTATTTTCATTTCTCTTGGGTACATACACAGGAATTGAACTGCTAGGTAATTTGGTTGCTCTGTGTTCAACCATTTGCAGGAATGTCAGAGTCTCCCAAAGTGGCCGCACCATTTTACAATCCTAGCAGCAGAGGACGAAGGTTCAAGTTTCTCCATATCTTTGTCAACACTTGTTTTTGTCTATTTTTGTTTTATTTAGCCATTCTGGCGGGTGTGAAGTGGTATCTCATTGTAGTTTTGATTTGTATTTTGTTGATGGCTAACGATGTTCAGCATCTTTCCATGTGCTTATTGGCCATTTGTATATGTTCTCTGGAAAAATGTGTATTCAGATCCTTTGCCCACTTTTTAGTTGGGTTACTTATTTCTTTATTATTGAGTTGTAAGAGGTCTTTGGACTTTCTAGACACAAGTCCCTTATCAGATGATTTGCAAATATTTTCTCCCATTCTGTGGGTTGTCTTTTCACTTTCTTGATTATGGCCTTTATAGCAAAAGTGTTTTTAGTTTTGATGCGATGCAATTTAATTTTTCTTTGTTGCTTGTGCTTTTGGTGTCATATCTAAGACCCCACTGCTTTATCCAAGGTCACAAAGGTTTGTGCCTCTATTTTCTTCTAAGGGTTTTTACAATCTTAGCTCTTACTTTTAGGTCTTTGATGCATTATGGGTTGATTTTTGTATACTGTGTGAGGTAGGGGTCCAACTTCATCTTTTTGCAGGTGGCTATCCAGTTGTCCCAGTACCATTTGTTGAAAAGACTGTTCTCTCTCCATTGAATTGTCTTGGCACTTTGTCACAAAATCAGCTGACTGTCAATGTAAGGGTTTATTTCTGGACTCTCAGTTCTATTCTATAGATCTATACGTCTCTCCTTATGCCAGGACCACACTGTCCTGATTGGTGTAGCTTTGCTTTTCAGTAAGTTTTGAAACTGGAAAGTGAGAGTCCTCCAACTCTGCTCTTCTTTTTCAAGATTTTTTGGGCTATTCTGGGTCCTTTGAATTTCTGTATGAATTTTAGGATCCGCTTGTCAATTTCTGCAAATAAGCCAGCTGGAATTTTGATGGGGATTGCGTTGAACTTGTAGATGAATTTGGGGATTCTTGCCATCTTAACAATATTAAGTTTTTCAATCTGTTAACGTGATGTATCTTTCCATTTATCTGGACTTTCTTTGACTTTTTTCAAGAATGTTTCATAGTTTTCAGAATAGAAGTCTTGCACTTCTTTTGTTAAACTTATTTCTAAATATCTTACTCTTTTTGATGTTATTATATATGGACTTGTTTTCCTAACTTTTGATTTCATTGCAAGTGTATAGAAATAAGTTGCTTTTTGTATATTGATCTTATATCTGGCAACCTTGCTGAACTTGTCTTTTAGTTCTAATACTTTTTTAGTGGCTTCCTTAGGATTTTCTCCATATGAGATTATGTCATCTGCAAATAGAGATCGTTTTACTTCTTCCTTTCCAATATGGATGCCTTTATTTCATTTTCTTCCCTACTTGCCCTGACGAGAACCTTCAATATAACGTTGGATAGAAGAGAAAACCTTAAGGGAAAAGCAGCCAGTCCTTCACCATTGAGTATGACATGAGCTGTGGAATTTCTGTAGTTGCCCTTTACCAGATTGAAGTTCTTTTCTCTTCTTACTTTGTTGAGTCTTTTTTTTTTTTTTTTTATCATGAAGGGTGTTGGACTTTGCCAAATGCTTGTTTTGCAGCTATTGAGGTGATGACATGGTTTTAGTCTCTCATTCTAACCATATAGTGTATCACATTAATTGATTTTTGGACATTAAGCCTGGGATAAATCCCGCTTGGGCATGGTATACAATCCTTTTTCTATATAGTCGGATTCAGCTTAGAGGAGACCTTTTGTAACGGAACTCACAGCAGAGAAAGAGATGGGGTTTTTACAGCAAAATAAATCCTGCAGGCTGGGCCTGAGGCCAGATCACCAGGCGTCTTCCTGCCATTTCCTTCGGTACCCACAGGAGTTCAGAGCCTGCTCCAGCTCCATCAGGAGGAAACAACGGCCCTGATTCCACCCTGGAAACACTCAGTGGTCATTGGGGAGAACAGAGGAACTCAAAAGAGGGCAAAGCACAGGAGGAGGATGATTTGGAATGAGACTTCCTGAAATCCTAGAAGTGGGCAGTTCTGACAATAAGAATGAAAACCTGTTCATGAAGGGGCTGCTCCCCCATCCCCACCCCAGGTCTTTACAGAAACCTGCCATTGCTCAGACTCATGCTTCTGGGCTGGCCTGGGCAGGGAGGGGTGTTTGCTGGGCCTTTACTTTGATTCTGAATTTCCCCTCGGGGGCCAAGCTGTGTGCAAAAAAAAGAAAAAGAAAAAGCCCAAGGAAGGAACTCCGTAATAACGGGCAGATGATGGAGCAAATGCTTAAATGCAGAGACTTCACTTCAGACAGATTAGATTTCAATCTTGGCTCTGCTCTTAACAGCTGTGTGACCTTGGGCAGGTTGCTCAACTTCTCTGAGCCTTAGTCCCTGCATCTGAGAAATGGGGAAAATCATAGAACTTAACTTATAAGGATGCTGAGAGGACTGCATGGCATACCGTGCCTGTCCGACAAAGTGCTTAAAAAGGGAGTAATTATTCTGACATCCAAGTGCTGGTGGGAAATCAACGCCAGGTCTGCTCTAGTGAAGAGTAAAATTTTGAAAGGGGAGAGTCAGAAACACTGGGGGCTTTGTGATTCGGAGGAAACTGGCCAGATTGCCAACAGAGCTCAAAATGACTGTGTGAAAAGCTCCCATCCGTTCCTGTTGTATCAGACCGTGTGTCTTCAACTGCTCAGCTCTGGAAAGCTGCCTCCTGGCCTCTTGGCACTCGAGGAAAGCCCTCTGCTGAGATTCTGGAAGGCGGCTCCTCACAGGAACACTAGCCCTGAGCCAGGAAACAGTCCACTGCACTTAGATGAGGCTCGGAGAGTTTGGCAATGTTCAGGATTCGTTTTGCCACGGTGGAGCCAAAGCCCGCTTATGAAAAGTGGTTATATTTTTTTAAAAAATTAAATAACCCTTTGAAAATGCAGGCGGAGCAGTGGGTAGTGATGGAGGAGGAGTCGGGGCAGGCCCTGCTGGAGTTTGTAGCATTGCTGGGGAGGGGTCCCGTGGGGCATTCTGGGTGACTGCATCTGAGGCTGCGGGGAGAGCTGCGGGCTAGGGATCGAGTGGCGCAGTCATTGGATTAGCGGTGATCTTGGAAGCCAAGAGACGGTGCCCAACGCAGGCAAGGAGAGAGAAGAAGGCCGTGGGCCTGGGATGGAACCTCAGGGAGCAGCAACGTCTTTAAGGGGTGGGTAAAAGTGTGAGAAGGGGACACAGAAGACAGTGTTGGTGGGCTATGAGGAGACCGGGAGAGGGCAGGGCCATGGATGCTAAGGGAGGAGCGAGTTTTACAAAATGGGGCATTTGAACCATGTTGAATATGGCAGAAAGGGAGAGGAAGGGGATCAAAGTGTTCACTGGCAAAACGGATGTCAAAGACGGACTTTGTGAGAGCGGTTTCTGCGGAGTTGGAAGGCAGCAAGTGACAGTGTCGGCTGAGGAGTGGGCGGGGATGGTGGGAACAGACCGGGCTTTTAAGAAGCTTGATGGAGAAGAGTGCAGGCGGTGGGGGCAACTGGGACATGCGGGGTGCACACGGGAGCTGCGCAGAGACTGGTGGAAGGGGGACTGACCGAAGGGCCCTGGTGGAGCTGGCCGCTCTGTGGGGCAGAGACACACTTGCGTGGTCTCCCCAGTGGACTAGTCGCCATGGTGACAGTGATGTGGTCCACTGTCCTGAGGCAGGAGATGATATTGCTACCTGTGCATCCTGAGATGGCAGGGCCACTTGAACTTAATTAGTCTGTTCGGATAACAAATGTTGATCCTGGCTGCAGCATCCAGAGTGACATCCTAACTGAGGGTGAGACGCAGCCCATCAGAAGGGGATGGAAAGGAAGGGTGAGGCCACTCCATCAGCGCTCCCTTGTGCTCGGGCCACCTGTGTTCCAGTTCAGAGCCACATCCATTACGCTGGAGGCCCACACGCTCATCCATCAGGCCAGCCAACATCCCCAGGCCACCTCCACTGCCGCCGCCCCGCACCGCTGGGGCTGCCAGCCCCACGCAACTGTATTATTGTGGGCAATTTCAAATGAGTGCCTAGCATCCATGCAGCCATTTCAGTTTGCTTTTCTGCAGTCCGCTCCACCGAGCCAGTGCCGCGGCCAGCTGCAACAAAGCGAGCCATGCCCTCGCGGAGGCCCTGTTGTGATGTGGGGAAGGCTCCTGTGAGATGAGGTAACGGCGGGTAATGGTGCAGAAAATGCAGCCGCAGACGGTGGCGCCTTATTCTTTACCGCCTTCGCCTCTGCACAAACAACGGACCCACCGCGTTGGAGATGCAGACGGTGGAGAGGACGGCTCTGCTCCCTGGAGGTGGAGAAGGGAAGCGGCACCATCCAGGCATCCGCCCGGGATGGGGGTCTGTTTGTAAGAGTGTTGGGATGGGCTTAGTAGGACCCTGGGTCTTCCTGAGAGTCTAGCCCTGAAAGGGCTTCTTGAGGGTGTTGAGGACGACGGGAGGGGACAGTGTGTGGTCAGGATTGTGGGGACTCCGGAGCTGCGCCTCTTTGGCTCTAAGACCCGCGGGCCCACGGGCAGTCCTCAGGATGTGGTTTAGCGTGGCCTGGGGGGTGGAGAGGGGTGGACGCGGGCGTAGTTGAAGCACGCGGGAGGGCAGACAGGGAAGCCAGTGGCTGGCACTCGGTGTCGTCTACCTGAGAGTGGCATCCAGTTGGAGAGCAGGGCTCAGCCTCTGCATTCGGACGGATGGAATCGTTTCTGAGTTCCAGGGCCACCTCTAACCAGTTGTGCGCCCTCTCGGATGGAGCCTTTGTCCTCTTCTGCAAATCCGTGGGAGGCTGCCCCCCTCCCAGGGTTGCTGGGTGCTTCCCTGACATATGCATGGTACTCCCAGGGCCTCCGCTTCCTGTCCTAGGCGTGGGGACCGGGTCTCTGCTTTGGGGGTGCTGTTGGTGTCGGGGCTGTGGGCAGTGGGCACAGCAGCCTCCCGGTTTTTCTGCAGGTGGAATTTTTCCCTGTGTCTCAATGCCTTTGGGACAGATGCTGGGGCAGGTGGTAGATGCTCTGCTGGGTTCCCAGGTGGCTGAGCGATGCACTGAGAAGCCACTGGTGACGCCTCCCGGATTCCTCTCCTCCGCGACGCAGCTGCTGCCCTTGCTGTTGGCCGGTCACCTTCAGAACACGGATGGCCAGTGCTCGTGGCCGCCCCAGGCCCTGCTGGCTGAGGGACTCGGGTAAGGGAGGAGTCAGAGGCTGGGGGCTGGGAAGGAGAGCAGAGCTGGCCCAGCCCTGGCCCCAGAGGCCCAGGAAGGCACAGGAACCCTGCAGCCCTGCTCTCCGGGGGGGCAGGCCCAGGAGGTGGGGTGAGCAGGGACCCGTGGCCTGTGTGCAGCTGGAGGATGCCCACGCCGTGGTTCCCTGTACTCCGCTCTCCCAAAGTCGGGGTGTTGGAGCTGGGTCCCGGCCTGCTGGTCGGAGGGCGCACGCCTCTTGCAGCTCTGTCTGGACCGGGACGGCTCAGGCCCCCGGCTGGCCTTGCGGATGTTCAGGGACCAGGAAACTCCTCTTCTGTATTCACTAGGTGCTCTGCGGTTTATTCCAGGGCGTGATCCATGGTCTTCAGTGCAGTTAATATCCCGGACACACGATGGACGCTTCCAATGCAAAGGTGGACAGAGTAAGTGTCCCATTTGTCCACAACAAAGACTCTGCCCCCAAAGGCTGTCATTTTCCATAGGAAGAAAACTGGTCAGCACCCATATCTGTGGGAATCAGAGGCTGTGCTGAGAGAACATCTCGGTGTCACCAACAAGAGGGCCGAGTCAGGTGACGGTTCTGGAGACTCGAGTCTGTCATCATCGCCACCTTTGCGGCTGTCTGTCCCCTTCCCATGCGTTCCCTTTAGGGGAGGCACCTACTGGACCCACATGTCATTCCCTGTCGTCAGCTCTCCCTCAAAGGCCCCCGTTAGCCCTGCCCCAGTGCTCCTTTGGCTCCCTTATAAATGAGCGTGTCACATGCCTCATGTTCTCCACCTACTCAGGTGTGCAGATGGGCGGACGGCTGAAGTTGCTGACAGCAAGCCGACAGCTCGAGGGGGTCCTGGGAGAGAATGCAAGGGGGGCTTCATGAACTCGGAGGCTGTTCTCCTTGAAACTCTTAGACAGTAAGGAAGTGGAAGCTCAGAGAGGTTAAGTTACTTGCTCACGGACACACAGCCAGCTAAGGTTAAAGGCAGAGCAGCCTGGAACCCAAGTTGCCCGACTTCCCACTCCCCAGGCGGATGTCCAGTGGGAGAGCCAGTAGCCCTTGTCCGTTAATGAGATAAAGCTTCTGATGACATCAGGTGTGTGTGACACCTTGGACCAAACACCGCGCTGCATCTCTCTTTAGCTTTCTCATCTGCTTCGTAGGAACTGCCTTCAAGTTTCCTCAGCGTGGACTTTTTTATTTTTCCAATGCACCCACTTCGCCAGCAGAGGGAGCTAACTACTACATTCCCGGATTAAATAATAAATGAGTCCTCTTAGTTTCTGAAATGACAGGGCAATCAAGGCTCATTTGGGGAAGGAGAGGTTGAGCTTTCGCTCTTTATCCAAATGATCTCTACCTGCTAAAAATGATGTATAATACATAAGGATCCAAAGTGATTAAAATCCTTATGAATTTAATCAGAAATTCACAGTTAACCACTATTTGCTTTGGTGCAAATTGATGTGGAATAACAATCATGTGTAGCTGCAATTTTTTTTTTTTAAACTTGTGGGAAATTTGCGGGCGATTGGTGGGGGGAAGTGCGGGGGAGGGGGGCCATTGAAAGGAGAGAAAAGAAGGAAGGAAGCAATTCAAAGGCGGTTCCCCCGAGGCCCCCAGTGCACGCACTTAGCAGTTTCATTGACGGCCTTTGTTCATAAATTTCAGGCCTTTTGCTATTTATTATTATGAACAATAGGAAATCCTAATCATAACTCCGATGTGTGCCATCTACTCTGACGGAGCGGAGTTCTCCAGATTGTTTCTTACCTCCGAATCCTACGTTTGGGCTTGAAGCTCCCCCTCCCACCTTCTTCCATGCTTTCTTTCATTTTTTTTTTTTTTTTCACTAAATTGTCTCATAAAATCAGACCACTGGATCCTTTCAAATACAGACAAATACTCAGCACAGAGAGCGACAGCTGCCCCTCTGCTTTGTTCCTCCCTCAAAAAAGCAAGACCTTCTCGAGAAGCAGAGGGGGGTCCCGGATCAGGGGCCCCTCAGAGGAAAGAAAGGGCCAAATGAAGAACGGCTGGAGTAACCCTCACCATCCTTTCGGCGCTGGGGACTTTCTTGTAGAAGGTTTTTTCTGTGTCTCCGATCCACACCACGGAGGGCTGGAGCTGGTGGGCCACCTGCAAGGAGAAGGCAGGGTCTCGGTTGGAAAGGCAACTCCCTCTTGGGCACCGCACTTGAGCCCCAGCCAACAGCATGACTTGACGGCTCCCTGTGATGGCTCTCGCGGGTGGCAGAGCCTGATGGGGCTCCACAGCACGCGCCACCGTACCCCTCCTCCCCTGCAGTGGGGGCACCACCGCGGCCTCCTCTCCCACCTTATGGACAACCTGGAGGGCTGCACATTCTATTCCAGGACCCTGAGCACCTCCACTTGATTTGGTTTGAAATAAACCAATGGTTTTCTGCTGCAAACGAACAGGGAATCGGGCCACGAGTTTTAATTACAGCCTCCTCCTCTGTTGCTCCCAGCTTTATTCAAGTTTGCTCATCGTGAGAAAAACCGTCTCAGCACAAGGGGCCCCCTGACGCCATTTGTTCGTTTCCGTGTGGCTGTGCCTTTGTGGCCAAGGTTTCGCCTGGAAAGTAGCTCTGAGCCGCTCCAGGGCGGGCTGGGCTCGGCGACAGTGCTGGGACTTACCCTGGGCCCGCGAATAATTGCCACACACCTAACGGTCTCTTCAAAGCGCCCCCATGAGAGCGAAGTTCGGGCGTTTTTGCAACAATTTGTGCTTTGTGCGAAATTGAGACAGATCAAAGCCCTCTCCAGCTACAGAGAATCCAGTGTTATGGACTCCTATTTTTATATTTCTTAAAACATCATTAAGGCAGCAGGCGTGATTTTTAAACCAAGACAGGCATTTAACAAACGATGGAAAAATCATCAGGAATGCTGTGGCCGTGCCTGGTCCCCCAGCATTATGTCCCAAGGGAAGCAGATTATGCACGTTCAAAGGCAAAAGTGGATTTAACTGGATCCTGGTGCCAGTCCGACACCTGGGCTGGTGCAGTCACGGCCCCCCCCAACAGGGATGTTCAGAGAGGAATCAGTACCAGCCAACCACGGTTTGGCAGGCGTTATTTTTTAGACCCAGGACCACAGAGTTTAAGAATTCAGAATCGCAAGTTTTAATCCCAGTACTGAGGCGGCGTGGCATGGTGTGACAGTAACAATGAGTGCCAGAAGTTAGCGAGCAGCCGTGTGCCAGACCTGGGCCACACGCATCCACCTGGAGTCCCATGCACGGTCAGGGCCAGCACGGAGCCAGCACATCCTCCCCTCTGAGGACTTCACCTGCAATCACTTGTTCACCCTCACTGCTGTACTGGAAAGCAGGTACCATTATTATTATCCCTGTTTGCAGATGGGGAAACTGAGGCTCAGAGACGCTAAGTGACCTGTCCAGGGTCACACAGCTAGAAAGCGGCAGAAGCAGGCTGCAAGGCCGGGCTGATGGCTGCCGAGTCTGTGCTGGAAGCATGGCCACATCCACAGGTTCCCTCATTTGCTCAAGCCAGACACGTGGGTATCCGCCCTTGCCTCGCCAAGCCGCATCTCACAATCCCAAAGTCAATCCATTTCCTTCCTAATCTCTTTCAACTCCATCAGTTAGCCCATTCTCTCAGCTCCTTACTTTAAGTCCCTCAACTTCTTTCCAACGTGGCCTAAAGTGTCAAGGGGGCCTCCTCCAAGGAACCATTGTTCCACCAAAGCTATTTTGAGTTTAAGTCAATATGACCCAGCTATCCCTCTACTGGGTATTTATCCAAAGAACTTGAAATCAACAATTCAAAGAGACTCATGACCCCTATGTGCATTGCAGCATTAGTCACAATAGCCAGGACGGGGAAGCAACCCAAGTGCCCACCAACGGATGATTGGATAAAGAAGATGCGGCATATATATACCACGGGGTACTCCTCAGCCATAAAAAAGACAAAATTGTGCCATTTGGGACAATATGGATGGACCTTGAGGGTATTATGTTAGGTGAAATAAGCCAGACAAAGACAAGCACTGTGTGATTTCACTCACATGTGGAAGATAAACAAAGACGTGGATGAAGAGAACAGATTAGTGGTTACCAGAGGGGAAGGGGGTTGGTGGTAAAGGGGCACATAAGGATGGTGATGCAGAAAGACTAGACTATTGGTGGTGAGCACGATGCAGCCTATACAGAAACCGATATATAATAATGTACACCTGAAATTTACACAGTGTTATAAGCCAATATGACCTCAATAAAATAATTTTAAAAAAATCTTGCCTACTTCCAGCCCCCCAACAAAAGTAAGAAACGAGATACTGTCTGTAAAAGGTTTCCAGCTTCTTAGGCAAAAGATATTTTGTTTATAATAACAAAGGCAAGATCTTATTCTTTTCAGCCCCTCTTAAAAAAATCTTAGTTTTAGAACTGAAACCAGTGGAAAAACAATTTTCCCAGAAACAATTGTCTCCTGTCTTAGGCTGAACTGTGCTCTTGTCGATGCCACAGACCTCGCCTCTCCCATGGCCATTTGGCAAGCAGAGGATTTTCCATAGTTTTCATTTGTGCGTCTCTCTTCTCCCAATCTGGCTTTTCTTAATGGGAATCGCAGATGTGGGTACCAAGGACTTCAGTGGCACTTCTCCTCTTTCTGCTTTTAACAAAGTCAGCTGCCTGGATGGACTTGAGATACAGGAATCTTCTTAGCTGGGGATCCTTTTCAGACCAACAGTCTTATTTCTGGCACCTTGCTTAAAGTTGTTTTGAAAACCTGGCCCCACCGTTCCATTGAATGTGGAAAGTTAACCATTGTTCCCTGAACTTGATGCTCTTTCAGAGCGCATGGGGAATTCCACACTTCCTGTATTTTTCACATGCACCTGTGCAGGAATTTCTTTCCCAGGCCCCGCCACCTGCTTCGGGGCCCACAGGGCTGTGTGGAGGACTCTGGCGGTGATGTGGTTTGGAAGGGCTCGATTATGATCAAATGAAACAGAAAACATTTCAAAGCAAGTTCTTTCATGGTAACAATACGAGGAACGTTTATTTGCAAAGTGTCTTGGTATCTACGGCACCATTCTGCCCTCCCTCGCCACGTGCCACATACCATGCCAAGCACGTCCCACACCTTCCCCCCTTTTATATGTGAGGTCACTGAGGTAGACAGAGGGGCAAGGACCGGAGAAGTGTCAGACCCCAAATCAGACCTGGGTCTGCCCAACACCCCAGGCCTGTGCTGTGAACCAGGCAGCACGCTGCCATGTTGCGTGGGACATATGAGGCCTCTTCCAGAGCATCTCGTTACCCTTGACCTGTATCTTCCACCATCATCTTTCATTCCAGCAGGACGAACTCTAAAACTATCACTCTCTTGTCCTCCTGAGCCTGAATTTCTGATTTTCCTGACCTTCCTGAGTGGCCAGCTGGTCAGGGGACACCTGGTGACCGTGCTCAGTTCTGGGCAGAGAAGAGAGGCATGGAAAACTGGGCATTCCCAGGAGGAAAACCTCCCACCAGGAAGGACCGAAGGCACTGAGGCTCTTTTCTTTGGGTGAAAGAAGACTCAAGGGGGTAAGTTAACTGTTTTCAAATAGTTGAAAGACAGTCATGGGGAAGAAAGACTGGCTGTATTATTTTTGGCCCAGCATGTAGAATGAGAGCCATTCTCTCATCTCTTCCATCAAGAAATGTTTACAGAGGAGCGTTGACGCGCCAGACACTGAGCTAGGTGCGGGGGCCCCTGCCCTCAAGGAGCCCCCCAGTAGAAGAGGAGGCAGACGTGAGGGTGTGAGGGTGGCCTGGGGCTGCAGCCAACGATAGAGTGGAGCCATGGGAATGGATGGAGGGATTCCCAAGTAAAGGGGGAGAGTGGATGAGGGCACACGAGGGCTGGAGGTGGGACCACCAGGTGAAGACGTTGATGGGGTGGGGGGGATGCTGAGAAGGAAGAGCAGCACCAAAGAGGAAAAAGGGGCACAGAAGACAGAGCCGTCCCCAGAGCCCAGAGAAGACACAGGTGCAGGAAGGGAGTGGGCAGCGGCGGCCAGTGCTGGCCTGAGGGTCTGATGACCAGGAGGTCACTGGTGTTGTCTCAGGGCATGGAGGGGACAGAAGCCACGTGTCAGGGAGCTGAGGTATGAATGCAACAGAGACAGAGACAGAGAAAGGTCTTTCAGAAAGACAGGCAGCGCAGAGTTTGGAGATGGCGTGGGATGGGGAGGGAAGGGGGCAGAGATGACCTTGGAGATAAGAAGGGCTGGTCTTCCTTGCGCCACGGACCTTCTGGCACAGGCAGTGCCGGTGACACAAGGGACATTTGCCGATGCACCAGGGCTGAGCTCTGAAGACATGTCTGCTGGAAATTCGGTCCTTTCTGACTGTTATTGCAAATTCATTAGTAAAGATTTCAGAATACATATGCAGACTGACTTCAACAACACTCTTCACCCCCTCCATTGAGAACTTCCTATCTTTGCAGACTTTTTTCTGTATTTGCAAAATTGAAATTGTTCCACATTCGCTGCTTTATATTCTTGTTCCCTTAGTATGAAATTTCCTTCTCCAACATCATTTTAACATGCTGTCTCATAATTTATTGATCTAGCCCCTGTTTTTGAACATGTGGATGGTTTCCGCACTCTAACTAAACCACAGTGCTCAGAGGAGCACTTTTGGGCACATGACTGGTCATTTCCTTAGAACAACGCCAGCCTCACGAGAAGCTACAGGATCGGCGGGCTGTGTGTTGTTCATGTTTTTATGTGTGTTGTCAACCTGCCTTCCTGGGAGGTCTCAATTTATACTCCCTCCAGTCATAAGAAGTGGATCTGGCTTCTACACTCTTCGCAACAAGTATTAGCAATTAAAAAAACCCTCTTTGCTAATTTGTTAATGAAAAATGGTATCCTTTGCTCTTTTCATTTTCATTTAGCGATGAAAAGCCGTCATTTAAATTACTCACAGATAGTTTGAGGTCATGGGCAATTAAATGTAATTAATTCATAATTGAACTTTTCGGAAGTTACAAAAGGTAGTTTACTTCAGCTGCCAGTAGAGGGCTCTTCAGTCCTAGCAAATATCGCTACAGGTTTTCAGTTTTGTGTCACTTCTGGAATAAAGACGAATTTCCACCCACATGTGCTTTGTCAGATTCTTGGAAGCTCGATCAAACAATTAAGACATCTCCCTTGATGTGAGTTTTATGGATTTGATCTTCTGTATCCTCCAAAGAGACGTTGTCAAACATTCACCATCAGAATTAGATTCTCTTGGGTTAGGATATAATGGCTTAACGATGAAAACCTGTTTGTGTTTGGCATGCTTGAGTTAGTAACAAGATCTGCTCAAATGACTCTTGGAAGCCTTGGAAGTTCTGTTCGAAAGGGTCCTATTTTGCTTGCCAAAGAGAACTCCAGGAAAACACTAGCTATTTTTTTCAGTGGTTGTGTCTCAGTTTACCAAACTGAAAAGGATCATCCATCCATTCTTCCATCCACCCACCCACCCATCCACCCACCCATCCATCCGTCTATCCATTCCATACATATTTGCTGAGCATCTATGACATGTCAGGCTCCACGGTGGGAGGCAGGGGACATCTGGGAACTGAGAGACATGGTCCCTGCCTGCAGAGTGGTAGCTTCCTACATCTGAATGGGAGCTGCCGGACACAGTCATCAGGCAGCCACCAGCGAGGTGCTGCCATATTGGGGAGGAGTTGGAAAGGTATGGGTTATTGGAGAGGTGGGGCTCACTTTCCTGCACTGCAGTCACTTAGATTCTGTTTAAATACTTTAATATACTTAATATGTGAAGACATTTTGTTCTGTATTTCCACTATTTTAAAGTGCTATTTTAAACTTCTATTTCCCTGCATTAGCTTTTACGAGATTGTGGAAGTTACTTCAAGTCCTCACTGGGTATTAGCTGGCATAAACCATAAATGATAATCAGAAGAAGAGCAGAGGTGTATTAAAGAGTCAGGAGCTTGGCTCAGCCTACCCTGGATGGAAAGGAAGGCAAACTGAGGCAGAGGAGAGGACCAGGAGGGAGTGGGGATGCAGGCACAGTTGCTAGACTGTGACAGGTGATGCGGGGGGAGCCAAGTCAGCGTTAGTGACAGGAACACGTGGACGCTATTGCTGATTGTCAGGCTGTACTCCAGAGGAAGGTGTCTGGACGGTGCCAGCCATCAGGCTTACAAGTCATCCGGACTTTCCTCAGAGCCCTCTCCTCCTCCCGGCCCACTCCCGACTACACTAGGGCCAATGGATTCACGCCAGACGCACGGACTCTGGGCCAACTCTGAGAAGCACAGGGGTGGATGCCATGTGCAAGGCCAGACTCAGCCTCCCACGGCACGTTTTACCCACATTTCAGGCACCCTCTGCTCTAAGTGTTTCCAAGTCGGTTAAAAATCTTAATGCCTGTGACATCGCGCCGGGTCCCAGCTCGTCCCTGTTATGCCAGCACAGAACAAGAGCAGATGCCCACTGTATTGACGGTGACTTACAGCCTGCAGAAAGTTGTCACAGAGCCTCCTGAGAGACGGCGCCCGGGGCATCTGCAGTCTGGCGCCCTCTCCCCCTGCGGAGTCCACCCCACCTCAGGGGGTACGTGGGACTGCTCTGGAGTTCCTGCTCAATTTTGCTGTGAACCTAAAACTGCTCTAAAATATAGAGCCTATGTAAGAAAAAATCTTTGATGCCTACGTCCGCTCCCTTCCTCAACCTGAAACTGTCTCCAGGACACAGTGGAAGGGGACCTGGATTTCAGATGGCAGACCCATCAGGTCTTACGGTCACCAGCCCCTGCCTTCCTGCAACAAAGGGCTACGTCCTGTTTCTCTCTCTCTCCCCTCCTCTCCCTTCCCCTCCTCTCTTCTCTACCTTTTTCTTCTCTTCTCTTCTCTCTCTCACTTGAGCAGCTGTTTTTTGGGGTCAAGTGTAGATCTTTGCTTTCTCCTTCTTGCAAAGGTGGGACTAACATATTTATTACACATCTGTGTGCTTAAAACAAAAATCACCCACCAATAGCAACAATGCCCTTGTTTGCGTTATTAACCAGGAGGGAGTCTCCGTAAGCTATACAAACAGAGCTGGCTGGGCTCCCCATCGCCTGACTCCTGGCCCAGCTGTTGACACCAGCACATCTGGGCAGGATCCTCTGGCCTGAGGCCAGAGGCTGTTGGCTGTGAGCCCAACGAGGAGGCACCAGCAGCATCGCAGCCTCCTTTTGTCCGGGCTCGCAGGCCAGTGTGGGCCACGTGGCCTAGACCGGACACTGGCTAGGCGGCCTCCGTAGGCTGCTCTGCCAGCTCTCCCTCCGGTTGTAGCCCTCAGTGGCCGGATCATGTGCAAAGGAAGAGAGGGAGGACGCGAGGACCACGGGGAAGAGAGAACATCTCTCCCAAGACGCAGAGCTCAGGATGAGGAGTTCTCTGCTCCGGCCTGCTTTCCTGGGCTCAGCCCGTCCCCGCTGGCCTTCTCATGAGGGGCTGCACGGTCATGGAAGGGGTAACTCAGGAAGAAGAGCCATCCCGGGCGGGTATGCCAACAGGATGCAACAACTTCCAGTTCCTTCATGGTCTCATGCCGGAATGTCCCCCGCTGATACTTTGGCCCAGGAATGGCCTTGCCCTTGGGTCACCAAGAAGGCACAGGGCCGGGCCTGACGGAGCCTTCACTCCCCCAGAGGCTGGCTGGGGGCCATGTGACGGCTCTGCACTCAGAGCTAGGCTTAAATTCAGATGCCAGCCCTTTAGCTCTTTTGTCTTTTTGCTCAAATTAAGCTCTCTGGGCCTGAGTCTTTTTTGTCTGTAGACTGGGGACATTAATTCCTGCCTCATCAGGGATGGGTGCAATTAAAAAAGACACTGTGTAAAACTCCTCAGCACATGTTGGACTCCTGGCCAGACAACGAGAGTCCTTCCTACTCCTCCACACCCAATTTACTGCTATAAACCCGAGGAGGCTGGTGTCTTGCCTTCGTAACTTCTTTTGTCCACAAAACATATGTTAAATATTAATCATTTACATGTGTTCCTTAATTGTTAGAAACATTTCTGTTTCCTTGTGAAATGGATGTCTATTCTTTTCCACATATAGGTTTTGTAGAGGAGAGAATTTTAAATAACATTTGTTTACTTGTACAGTAATCACATTTCTTTCTTTTTTTTTATATTTTGAGGAAGATTAGCCCTGAGCTAACATCTGTCGCCAACCCTCCTCTTTTTTTGCTGAGGAAGACTGGCTCTGAGCTCACATCCACGCCCATCTTCCTCTACTTTATATGTGGGATGCCTGCCACAGCATGGCTTGACTAGTGGTGCCATGTCCACACCCGGGATCTGAACCAGAGAACCCTGGGCTGCCGAAGCGGAATGTGCACACTTAACTGCTACATCACCAGGCCAGCCCCATGTAATCACATTTCTTAAAGGAACCCCCCCAGCTGTTAATCTATTGAAGTTATTGTGTGTCAAATAAAGGAACCCTCCAAAAGCAATGGTAACAAAATGGATTTGATTTGGTTCTTATGAAATGAATCAGAGACTCTCATCCCCAGGGTGTTTCCACGTGTGCAAGGTGTTGTGGGTGAAGCAAATGCCACCAGTCAGAAGTGAGATTATGAACAGTTTCCTCTTTTTTTTTTTGGTGAGGAAGATTGGCCCTGAGCTAACATCTGTTGCCAATCTTCCTCTTTTTGCTTGAGGAAGTTTGTCACTGAGCTAACATCTGTGCCAGTCTTCCTCTATTTTGTATGTGGGATGCCACCACAGCATGGCTTGATGAGCGGTGTGTAGGTCCACACCTTGGATCTGAACCCGAGAACCCTGGGCCACCAAAGCAGAGCGTGTGAACTCAACCACCATGCTACGGAGACTTAGTTGCATTCTTTACTCTCTGGAGATGAATTCAGTAACAGGAATTCTTTATAAGAAGATGTGATGAGTAACCAGGCCCTTCTGTTATTTCACCTTCTCCAGCAAATGCTACAGATCTTGCTGTACTCAAGCCACGGGCCCCCTTCTACGGCTCACATAACACAGGAACGCACTATGGCTTCCTGCCATTGCTTTACCAGCATGGGCATAATTTCCCGCTTTCCCTCGGTTAATTAAAAGCAAATACCTCTTTGCAAGGCAGATAGCTGCTCTGTCAGTCACACCAGGATGCAGGGGCCTCGCTGTGTGCGATTTTTAATTGAATGACTCCTACTCCTGCGACCTCTGGGTCTTTCATTAATCAGTTATATACACAGGGAAGGTGAAGCTTAATGAGGTGTGTGTCAGGCACTCTGACACGGAGTGGCCTAGGTGGATAAACATCATGATGACATTATGTTAGCTGTGTCCCAGAGTCACACCAGGAGTGACTGAGCCATGTGGTAGGTGGGAGAAGAGAGGTGTAGTTCAGCCCTACTTCAGTGAGAGTCTGAATAATGAAGTTATCAAACCTGGCGGCTCTGGATCCAGACTGTGCATCACATTGCAACCCAGCAAAATTACCTAAATGCTCTGTGCCTCAGTTTTCTTATCAGTAAAATGAGCATAATGATAGTGCCTATCTCATAAGGCTGTTGTGAGGATGGAATGAATTAATACAGAGAAATGTAGAAAAGGATCTGGGATATATAGATGCTTATGAAATGCCAATTTCTATATTTGTGTGCTTCTGTCTGTTACTTGACAATGTCAACAAAATGTGGTGTTTAGAATGAATGAATTTAGGTGTTCTCTTGGGCAAGAGATGGGTTTCTTTTACTTTTCCTCCAAGGAATTTAGTGCTTAGAGTTGGTGGTTAAGAACACAGAGGCCACAAATCAGGCTGCCGGTCTTTAAATTCCAACTTGCCTTGAAATCCTGGGCTAACTTGGGAAGTGTGCACGCAGGAGGGAAGATTCCAAGAAGCTTGGTGGAAAGCAAGAGCTGGAAAACTAAAAGAACTGAGCACAGATCTGAGCTTATGCCAAGTTAGAGGAGCTTGGTAAACACTTCAGGCTTGCTACGGAAGCCTCAAAGTAAAGACTATATTCCAGGATGAAGGGATTTACCCTGGACTATGGGCAAAATCAAAACAGATCCCCACACTGACAAAATGGAAAACAGAGACTCCGTAAGTTCAAGCTGATCAGTCAGCGATTTAACTGGCTTTTAGGACAAAGCTCAATGTGCTTCAGAATGTCAACAACATATCATCCCACAATGTCTAACATACAATAAAATAATTATTAGTCATATGAAGAAACAGGAAAATGTGATGCATAGTCAAGGGAAAATCAGCCAAATAGAAACATTCACCCAAAGATGACCCAGTATTGAAATTAGCAGATAAAGATCATAAGGCAACTGTTAAGTCAAGGACTTAAAGGAAAAGATAGTCATATTGAACGAACAGATGGAGAATTACAGCAGAGAAACGAAGCCTACAAAAAATAAGCAAATTTAAACTCTAGAACTGAAAAGGAAAATATCAGAAGTACAGAATCAGTCCATAAGATAGGTTTAATAGCAGATTGGAAACAGTAGAAGAAAGGGTAGATAAACTTGAATACAGACTAATAGAAATTATCTGATGTGTCAATTGGAGAGAACAGAATCTCAGTGACTTGTGGAACAATATGAAACAGTCAAATATATATGTTATTGGAGCCTTAGAAGGAGAGGAGAGAGAATGGGGCAGAAAAAATATTTGAGGAAATAAGGGCGAAAATTTCCCAAATTTGATTTAAAGCATATATTGACAGATTCAATGAGCACAGTGAGCCACAAGCACTTTAAGGACAAAGAACAAACACAAACATCTAGACACATCAAGTCAAACTGATGAAAACCAGAATAAAAAGGAAATCTTACAACCATTCAAAGAATAATGACACATCACACACAGGAGATCAACAATTTGAATTTTTGGTAACTTTTCATCAGAAACAATGGAGGGAAGAAGACAATGGAAAAACATCTTTAAAGTGTGGAAAGAAAAATGTATCAACTCAGAATTCTATGTCCAGCAAAAATATTCTTCAAAAATGGAGGCAATGCAAGGCATTTAAAAATAAATAAAATGAAAGCTAAGAAAATTTGAGGCCAGCAGACCTGGACTAAAAGAAATGCTAAAGGAAATTCTTCAGCTGAAAGGGAAATGACACCAAGTGGAAACTTGGGTCAAAAGAAAGGAGTGACAAATAACAAAAATGGTAAATTTGTGGGTAAGTGTAAAATACTACATTTTTTCCTCTTAATTTCTTTAAAAGACAAACAACTAATGCAAAAATAATAATACTCTAATGTAGTGTTTAAAACATTTCTAGATGTAAAATGTATGATAAAAGCATAAAGGACAAGGGATAATAAATGGATTATACTATTATAAGGTTCTCACATTTTATGTAAAATAGTACAGTATTAACTCTATGTAGACTATGATAAGTTAAAAATGACAATTGTAATCTGTAGAGCAATCACTAAAAAATAAGAAAGAGGCATTGCTAAGAAGACAATTGAGGGATGCAAATGAAATACTAAAAAGTACTGAGTTAACCCAAAAGAAGGCAGGAAAGGAGAAACAGAAGAATGAAAAAAGAAATGGAACATATGGAGAAGAAACAGCAAAATGGTAGACCTAACTCAACCATAGGAATAACTGCATTGAACGTAAACAGAGCCGATGCTCCAACTCAATGGCATATGTTGTCAGACTGAATAAGAAAGCAACGCTCAACCACGTGCTATGCACAAGAAATGCACTTCCACTATAAAGACATTGAAAATAAAAGAGTATAAAAAAAGCTGATGCGGCTCTATTAAGAGCAGGCTAGACAGACTTTAAGACCAAGAGTATTACTAAGACAAAAAGGGACATTCCATCACGATAAAATAACCAATCAGGAAGACATAACAATCCGGGACGCGGCTGCATCTCATAACTTCAACATCTGGGAGACAAAGACGGAACTGAAGGGGAAATACAGAATCCCACAGCCACGGTTGCGGGTTTAACACTCTCTTTCAGTAATTGATAGGACAAAGAAACAACAACAACAAAACAATTAGAAAATGAAAAAGCTAGTTAGAGAACGAGAGAAAACATTCGCAATACATGTATCTGACAAAGATCTTGTATCCAGAATATGTAAAGAACTCTTACAAATGGCAAGACCAATAGTCCAGTGGAAAGTAGGCAAATGGCTTGAACAGAAATCTCAAAAAAGAAGTTATACAAGGACCGAAAAGCACCTGAAAATGGTGGTTCACAGTTGTACACATTTTTCAAAGCTCATGAAAATATACCCTTAAGATTTGTGCAATAGTGCAGGAGGATAAAGAAGAGAAGGACCTAGGTTTGAATCCCGACTCAGCCGCTTGAACTCGGTAGCCTTGGGCAAGTTACTAAGGTCTCAGAACCCCATCTCTTCATCTGTAATTGGGGATAAGGACGGACTCTTCACTGGGCTGCTGTGAAGGTTCAATCAAACAAGCTGTGAGACACCCAGCCCTGTGAGGCGCTCTATTAAATAGCTTAACAGTCTTTACTCTCTATCGATCTTCTTCCTCTCCCTTCTCCCAGCTCTTCCAAATTCCTTTCCATGGATTCCTTTAGGACCAGCAAGGGAGAAATGGAGAGCGGGGAATGTCCTAACTTGCCACAGGGTTGGGACCATTTGGCTAAGGGAAGAAACGCCATCGCCATCAGTTTCCCACTTATGGCCGTTAGGATGATATGGAAAAGGAACCATTCCTATGAGGAACCGTTTATTATAAACACTCCCCATGCTTTAGAGGCCCCTGGAAAGTGTATGCAGAAGTGACGTCTAGCCCCACATATGGGATGGTCCCTGCTCTGTGTACATTTTGATATAGCAAAAGCTGGCTATCTGGCATTCTAGCAACTAAAAGCGAATTGAACAGCAGAAGGATAACCTTGAGGTACTCAACCAAATAAAAATGAAATCTTGTGAAGTTGTAATATCACATATAAATATTCTGTACCAAAATGCTTTAAAACTTGGTAATCCTTATGTGTGTGTGTGTGTGTGTGTGTATATACATATATGCATATTGCGTCTATATGTAACTGCGATTATCTATCTATCATCTGTCTATCATCTATCATCCATCTATCATCTATCTATCACCATCATCTTCTATATCTGAACTATATAAGAGAATCATTGCTTTTAGGGTCGACAGAGCACCTCAATATCATTCGGTTTGACTCGTTCATTTTGGTGATGACAAAACGGAGATCCAGGAAAGTGAAGAGCTCATCTAAGATAAGAGCTGGGGAGTGCATGGATCTTTTAGGACACCGGGTTCTCTAGCCCTGCCATATAAATGAGCATTTACATTACTGTGGTCAGCTTGGCTTCCTGCAGGCTCCTCTTATTAGCTGTGTCAGGAGCTGATGTGCAGAAGGTACCATACATTGGCAATTGATCATGTGAGAAAGAATACCCCAAAATGCAAATATCTGATGCCATTATTGAGGGGAGATGGGCTAAAAACAGATATCATCGATTTAATTTTCAATGAGACGTGGGAGCATTCCAGGAAGGATTCCTGTGGCAGGAGGAGGCTGATCTGGATGGCACAGCAGGGTGTTTATGCAAAGAAAGAAGCTGTCTCTAACTTTTGGATGCTCAGCCAGATGCAATAAGTAAGTAATTTACAGGAGGATGCAATCGGGAGGTTTAAGAGGGACGTGCCTGTCCGCCAAAGGAAATTAACTGCAAGGGTCCGTGCTAGCTGCTTTAAGGAAACTAATTGCAGGATTTGAAAATGTAGTTTGAAAGACAGAGGAGAACTGGAAACCAAGACATGTAACAAATACCTTGAAGACCATATGCAGCATCATTTGGAGGCCATTTTTGCCGGGGTATTTCCCCGCAATGTTGGCTGCGGACAAGTCGAAGAGGTTGGCTCCCGTTTCGGTACAGATGGCATGGACCAGCATTTTCTTCCCTACCCCCGACGGCCCTGCCAACAGCAGGGATTTCACCAAAGGAGCTTTCTCGTGCACTGCTGCAGAACCTAAAAAAGGCAGAGGAAAGGCTCTAAAGTCCTGCCAAGAAAATATGTGGTTCCTAGACTCAGATTCCTCAAGGCCATGACTCCACGGATCGACCCCCGTTTCTGCAACAGTGATGGATGTGTTGAAAGTATTTCGAAGCAGAGGCACGCCTTCTGTCTCAGCTGGCTCACCTTTAACGTCTATGTTGGGGCTCGAGGTGCAGCCATAGGGTCTCCCTGGGTATTCGGTACATCGCTTCTCTCCTATCCCTCATCCTAGTATTTTCCCCAAACTCATAAATTTAAAGAACATTCCTGCAATAACTTACCTCTGGCATTTTTCGGGGAGGGGGCTGGAGGCTTCTCTGCTTGTCAGCGGCAGCATTACATCCTTTGAGAGCTTTGCAAGAGGAATGTGGAGGCGGGTGGGGAGGTGGACTGGGGAGTGTTCATTAGTGGTTCTTAGGAGGCAAAAGGAAAAACCAAGATCCAGGTGGCAGTAGCCTGGACATTCTTCTGCCCTGGTGTCTAGCCTGTCGGTACAGGCAGAGTCAACCTGACACCTGATAATAAAGTGACTTGAGTTGCTATGCAGTCTCTCTATGCCTCGTGCTCTCAACCACACTGTCCACCTCCTTCGAGCCCAGATTGGGACTCTGGCTTGAGTATCTTCTGTGCTCCTGAACCCAAGTGGAGCACTTGTGGGCACTGAGTAATTATAAAGTGGATGGAACTAAATCCTGGCAAGTGCTTGTGATGGAAACATTGACCATCATGTTAGTTTGCTTTTGGTCAACTACTGGGTACTTTTGTTTTTGGTGAGGAAAATTGGTCCGGACCTAACATCTGTGCCCATCTTCCTCTACTTTGTGAGACAGTGCCACAGCATGGCTTGATGAGCAGTACACAGGTCCACATCTGGGATCCAAACCCGCGAACCCTGGGCCGCCAAAGCAGAGCTTGCCAACTTCTGGGCACTTTTTGATCAGCTGCAAAATACATCAATATTATACTAATTATTGAGCTTTCCTTTTTTTTTTCTTGTGTAGTTGAGAAGATATAAGGAATTTACCTAATAATTAGAAACAATTTTTATGGTTACCTACTATAGTCCACATAAACTTGGAAAATAGTTTTGAGCAAGTTCTGTTTCAAATAAGATTACTAGGCTTGCTTTATTTGTGATTAGTGAGGAATACAGTCAAGTAACGTGATAAAGGAGACACCGTCTTCCAGGACAGGAGAGAGATGCCATTCCTTGGGTCTTCCGTTCAACTCCTAGGTATTGAGGGCTGTTCAGTTCGTGTCCGGGCCGGGGCTGTTGGGGGTTCCAATGTGGAGAAGACTCAGGATTTGCTGTAAAGAGTTTACGGCCAGGAGGGGAGCTAAAACTGAGCAGATGTGACTAGAACGGGAGGCAAATAGTGCTAAGATCCATGAGAGCCACAGAGAGTTCAGAGAGGAAACTAATGCCAGCTTGGCAGATGGGGTGGCTCAGGCCGGACTTCAGGAGAGGGTGGCATCTGATCTGGCCTCTGAAGAAGGGGCAGAATTGGAATGTGTAGTGAAGGGGACGTTTGAGAAGATTCCAAGGGAGCGGGGACACGATGACGGCAGGCCTGGAGCGGGAAGTCAGGTGGGTACTGGGTGAATGGCAGATAATTCTGATTGGCAAGGTAGCAGGGGACAGAAAGGGGTGGGGACACAGACTGCTGCCAGCCATGGGGTCCCTAGAAGGTAGTTGGGGGCTGTAGATTTGCTGAGGGTGCTGGCTGAGGCCCAGGGGCAGGGAGAGGTCCTGAGAGGCGTGGGCGGAGGACAGAATAGTGCTGAGGACAGAATCTGGGGAGGGGGCAGCAGCAGGGACAGGCACAAGGTGGGGGAATACCCAGGAGCATGTGTGCCATTTACTCCATGGAAGTGACTT
Organism: Equus asinus; assembly: GCF_041296235.1. Taxonomy (NCBI): domain Eukaryota; kingdom Metazoa; phylum Chordata; class Mammalia; order Perissodactyla; family Equidae; genus Equus; species Equus asinus. The sequence continues at coordinate 5,395,962 of NC_091808.1, read as the reverse complement.
TCCAGAATGAAGGGAGTGGTCACCAAGGTCATTCAGAGAGGTGAAGAGGCCGGTCCAGGAAGGCCTCTGCCCCTGGGGCGTCGCTGACTTCTGGACAGCGCATCAGATGGGGTTGGGGTGGCTGGGGAGTCAATAGGGGCGCACAGGTCAGTGCCCACAGCTCTTCCTGTCCATTTCACTTTTTAATGGCGGTTTAAAAAAAATCTGTAGACTGACTAAGAGACAGAGGAAATCTGCAGGCTTTTGTGCATTCACCCTTCTCAACGTTGGCAGGGTTAAAGATTCACAGGGAGGCCAGTGTCCTGTGTCCTAACCCTGGACTCTGAAACGCTTACTCATCTGTAAAAGCAGGTCCAATGTCCACCTGGATGGCTTCTGCTGGGAAGTGAGACAACGTATTAAAACTCCCGAGCAGCTGCTTCTGCTCCGTGAGCACCCTTGCCCCTTCCTTCTCTCCCTCCACGCTCTGGGGGGACAGTAATATTTCCTGGACAGAGGGGGAATGCTGCCCAGGTGCTTCCTGGGCATTCCCTTATGTGCCCAGGGGGCTTTCAAAGCTTTAATCTGGTCCTAGGAGCCCAGGCTGAGGCTCCTGAAAGCCTGGAGGCCAGCAGGAGCTTGCGAGGCTTGGCCAGGGCTGGAGAGTGGCCTTGCAGTGGGTCCTCAGTGCCCTGTGCCGAGCGACCCCATTGGTTCGTCCTGGCAAGAGTGACCTGAGCGACTGGGGCCAACAAGCACACTCCTTTTTGTAACAGGATCCTACTTTGCATGTATGAAATTTCAGCGAAGCACTCGAAGGCTGATCAGCGAATGCACTTCTCTGTCATCCTGATCTGGTTGTGCATTACACACACACAGACCGGTCATGAGAACGAGCGCCCGCTGCCTGTGGTCCTGGAGAGGTCGGTAGCCCATAGGGACTTCAGGGTCCTCACTGACAAAAGGAGGGTCTGAACAGGATGCTTCCAGAACAACCTTCTTCTGATGCTTTCTAGCCAGCTTGGACACGACATCCATCACCTGGAATCCGCCAGCCGAGGATGAAATATCCCACATTCTCATTTGTGAGGAATTCCGTTAAAAACCAGTCAGCTCTTCGTGCTCTCTGTTCTACCACCTTCCAGCTGTGATGAAGGTTGAGAGCTAATCTACTTATTTTATTTACAGGAACACCATAAATATTTATACACATTATGTTTTATAAATAATATAAAATTATATCTATAATATATATTATAAATAATAATATAAAAGTATTTATTTTGTTGACCCCAAAAGTATTATATATTTATTATATATACATATATATTATTTATGTTGGCCCCAAATTCCATTTTCTACTTCTGGCATTAAGTTAAAAGAGGAATGAACTATTTCTTGCCAATAGGTTTACATTCTTAGTTAAGTAAAGTGGAACAATATTACGTGTCCAAACTATTTCCATCTCATTTTAAAGCAAATTAAAGAAATGAAATGTGATTTCTATTTCAAAATTGTCACCAGAGCACAGCCTGGCTGGAGTTCCTCTCTCTGCCCCAGGTGAGTCAGGCCATACATGTAGTCATAAAAAATAAACGTGAATGAGGGCAGCAGACATGTCCGTTACGGAGAGCCCACCCTCCTGGCACCTCTGGTGCACTGCAGAGCCTCGGGCCGTCTGTCTGAACAATCATGATGGAATCTCATTTAGCACTTAGACTGGACTTCAGTGAAAACTGGCAGAGCCTTGATCCGTTAGGTCCGTGAAGCACACTGTCACTGACTCCCGAAGTGCCAGTTCTGTAAGGGACCGAGTAACAGAAGCCTGTGTGTAACAGGCAGGCCTAGCCTTAGCCCTTTGCCTAGTTGCTTAATTGTAGTTGCAGGTGCTTGCTTTGTCTGCGATCTCTCCAGAGGACGGCCGACAGGACCTTCGGCCCAGAATGTTAAGCAGGCCTTCAACAATCGTACAGACATGCTCCTGGGTAGGGCCTTTCTGTGGGCTCCAGGATGCACCGTCGCAATGGAACTAGCCTCCCGCAGAATTCTCAAGAGGAAGAGTTAAGCCACACCGCACTTTGACACCAGCCAGGAAGACACCGTCAAAGCCAGCAAGCAGCACACCCCTGCTTCTGGAAAAGGCACAACAGGGCGCGAGGAGTCTTTACCTAGTGGCAAGACCCCGTACAGGGCGATGAGCTGTCTGACATCCAAGAGGGAAGGCATGGGCTCTATAGACACCTGGCGAAGAGTAGTCCCCAGGTAGCTGTACTCACCTGGGGAGAGAAGCAGAGGACACATGAATGGGAAACCATGCTGGTCGGAGCTGCGTAATTTCAGCACTTGCATAATTAACACAGAACACAAATTGAACATTTCTGAGCAAATATAATCTTATTATGGAGAGTCACTATGAAGAACACATTTTTGCTCAGATAAAGCCTTGAAGAAATTTTGAATATTGCTACATGGCTATAGTAAAATGCTTTATTTTGACGACGATACTAACCTTCTAATATTTTTTTAAAATAACCTTTGAATATTGGCTACGTGAAGTGGAACCAAGTTCTAAAATGAGGGACATGCAAAGAAGACTACAATAGAGCAGGTTTTGTTTTATTTCTATTCCAAGAGATTACGTCTAACATTTGTGCAAAGTTTAAAAATAAATTATTTAAGATCGGGGCGTGAAATTTGTACTGGAGCAGTGTAAAATGGGAACCTGAAATATAATCATTTGAAAGGAAAGATATGAGTCTAATTTAGGATAAACAGAAACAGCTCCTTTGGAGGGTAATATTCATTTACATTTTTATCATTTTTAAAGGATTACCCAAGGAATAATACAGAAATAAATCTTTACAGGTTTAATTAGAAAGCATCAAAGGGCTTAATTGCAACCAGTCATAAATCTGAAGTGTTATTTTCTAACTAATTTAGATAAGGTCACCAAGAAAATTAGTTTGGCTGTCGCCATTTGTCATGAGGATGGACCTTTACACACTCGTACGAGTCTCTCTTGATGTACCTGAATCTGAAAGGAAAATATTCAAAGAATGGATCACAGTGTCTCGATCATTTCTTCTGACTTTTCCTTTCTATAACAAGGATGAATCTTACAGAGCTTCAGATGTTTCAAATGCGTGACAAACACATTTACGTGTATAGGAAAATACTGAAAAAATACATTTGTGTGTGTATGAAATACTGAAAATATCAGAAGCTTTAAAGCATCTTCAAATGCTAAGAAAACTGGAGTTGAAAACCAGATGAGGATCACTGTTTTGTTGTGAAGGGCAGCCTTTCAAAGACTCCACACAGAAAATAAAGTCCTTGGCAAGGACAATGGGTTTTGGTGGGGAGAACGAGAGATAATGAAATCTCCCCTTCCAGCTTCGGATCCTCACGCTTTTTAATGAGCAGGTAATAAATAGACGAGCGGTTAATTTCGCCTTCACTAGAGTAGGAAGAGATCCTGAAGTCACCATTAAATCCAGCGTGTAATTGCTGTAAATATGACGTTAGAGGTGAAATGAAAGTGATTGCAATTTTCCTGCTTAAGTAAATCTATATTAATATCCAGATGCACCATATTTTCTAGAACCTAACAGATTTTATTTAGACCAATTAGACTAAGCTGAATTAGTGGGTGTTGGCTCCCACAGAACGGAGGACACGATGAACCCGGGCTGACTGCCCAGTGATGAGAGTCATTCTGAAGGCATATCACTGTGTTTTGCTATTGCCCAGCGTGGAAGCCATCAATGCTTCCTGTTTCTGGACTCCGAACTCAGAAACTTCCGGATTCCCTGCACGGACACCCTCTCTTCCACAAGGGAGGGAAGAAGGAAAGGGAAGATGAAAAGGTATTTGAGGTAGAGGGCATGAGAAATGACAAAGAAACCAGAACAATGGAAAGAAAAGAAACAGGGACTCTATTATGGGTTGGATTCTGTCCCCTTATAAAGCCCTAATCCCCAGCATCTCAGAATGGGACCTTATCTGGAAACAGGGTCATTGCAGATGTAATTAGTTAAGATGAGGCCACGAGGGTGGGTCCTAATCCAGCGACTGGTGTCCTCTGTAAAAGGGGGAAATCTGGACACAGACATGCACACAGGGAGAAGGCCACTCGAAGATGAAGGCAGAGCTCGGGTGATGCAGGAGAAGACAAGGAATGCTGAAGATTGCCAGCAAACCACCAGGGGACAGGACGAGGGATGAAATGACGAGGTCAGTTTGGGCCACGGGAGCCCGAGGGCAGCTGGGCACCCAGGTTCGGGGAGCAGGACAGAGGTGGGGACTGGAAGAGGCCCCAAGGCTGCAACCAACCAACAGCTTCTCCCTTAGTGCCGGCAGAAGGAACCAGCCTTGCAACACCTTGATCTTGGACTTCTGCCCTCCAGGACTGTGAGAGCACAAATTTCTGCTCTTTAAGCCCCTTGGTTTGCGATACTTATCACAGTGGCCCTAGCAAACTAATACAGAATTAGTAAAATAATTGAAGAGAAAAGGGGCATAGAAGCACAGTTAAAAAATAATGAGAAATAAAAAATATTTGAGAAATAAAGGTGGAATCATCCTTTAATATTTCTCTTTTATCCCACCCAGCATTGAAAAGAAAATGAAGAACAGAGTGATTTGCAAAAAAAAAAATACTAGTTTCTTAAATAAATTACTCAAAGAAAATATGTGAGAGAATACACGAGGCCCTAAGAAGACAGACGATGCTCGGTGATCTTTGCGCCTCCCCCCATAGCCAGGACGTCCTTGGCCCTCCTCTGCACTGGAATGACTTAGCATCGTCTTCCAATGACAAAGACGGCAATGGACTATGATGGTTAAAGTCCGGGTGTCTGGACTTGTTTATTAACTTTAAGTTGGATGCAGGCGACCCAGTTTCCAGATGAGGTCAACAGAGACTATACCAGGCTGACTTTTTCTTATGACAGCTCCGCCAAGATTATGCAAGTGGTGGGACATTCACATCTTCTGAAGCTTTGGTCATTTTTTCATATGTAAATACATAGTCATATCCTCCAAGAGGGGACCTCTGGGAACCTGTTGCATCTTCTTGTCCTTAGGGCATGCTCTGAATGCCAAAGAGAATGTGGGAAACACTAACCAGGGGTCAGTGTTCCCACCAAACGCAGAGTTACCGAACCACGGCTGGGTGCGATAATTTAGGGGAATGTTAATTTTTGTTTGTTCTCCTTGTACTTTCCCCTTATGCAGTGGCTAGGCCTCTTGGTGCTTTGTGCTTCTGTGAAGCGGACAGGGAGGGTGGTGCACAGAGGAACTGTCTGTCATCGGCAAACCCCAATTGTGCCGAAGACTGGGAGAGAACACCGCCGCCAGCAACGCAGGGACCATAGCGAGCTCTGTGCCAAGCATGGCCTGGAGGGCCTCAGCGCCTAACTAACGAAATATTCACAGCAATTTAATGAGGCAGTAGTTGTTACTGTCTAACAATTGTGGAAACTGAGGCATAGAAAGATTAAGTAAAGGACCAGCATCCTTCAGAAGGTGGGAGGGAGGAGACCTTCTCCCAGCCTGGGGAGAGAGAGCTGGGGGGTGGGTCCTTGAGCTGCGGGCATCGGGTCTGTGCCCTGGCGGCAGGAGGATGAGGGCGTAGGGGAGAGTGCTCCTTACTGAGGGAGAATCCGGGGCGGACATGAGTGGCCCCTGCAGGCCGGGGCACTGTGGGGTCTTCACGGGCACCAGTGCCCAGAATATCTCCCCAGCACCGTGGCACTGCATGGGAACTGAGGATCTGAGTGATTCCTGGGGGCAGGGGTGGGGCTCGTAAGGAGGATTATTCCTGAACAACCTCGGCAGTTTAGGAGTTGTGAAGCCAAATGAAGATGACTTAAGGAATAAGGAAATGTGCCATTCCTCGCGCCGTTGAGGCTACGGCAGGAGCTTGCTTTTGGGCAGAGGGCCAGCGCTGGGAGCTGGGGGGGGGCGGGGGGTGCAGGAGCAGAGCAAGGAATAGGGGTGGGTAGCGCAGGGGTGAGGGCTGGGCGTGGGGGAATCCGACGTCACAAGCTCGGTGTCTCAGAGCTTCGGTTTCCTGCTCTCCCCAGCCTCTTTCAGCCCTAACCTGCGTGATTCTAACGACTGCTGGGTTTGAGTGGTGTTTAAAGGAGAGTGGAGTTACGAATCATAACCGCCCAAAACAAATTTGTGTCCCTGGGGTGTTGAGTGGGCCTGGATCTGAATACAGAATCCCTGGCCCAGTGGAAAAGGTCCAAACCAAGTGGCTGAGTTCTGTGTCTGAGGCTTGGTGCTCCGTCCCCACCTGCATGAGGAGCTGGGGAAGCGCAGCCAACACCCACCCTCCCCTCCTTGTCTGGGTGCAGGACAACAGAGCTCCGAGTCGTCAGCTTTAGGAGCTGTGGCCCACGGACAAGTCGAGAGGGTGGTGCAGAGAGCAGCTGGGCTGTACGTAAAAGCATTAAGGAGAAACTAAGCAAATAATATTAAAATCAGGGAACCTGAGGGGGAGGGGGCTGCCTGGATCCCTCTCTTGTTAATTCTCTTCTAAGACAAGATGAGGCCCCGCCGACGTGAGGGTTGAGAACAGAGGCTTTTCCAGAGGCAGGCGGGGAGCTTTACAGCTTCCCTGGACTCCCTGGATTAGAGAAGGCCTCCCTCATTCGGGAAGTCTACACTCCAGGCTGGAGAAGGGGACCTGCAGGCTTGGGGTGGTCTGTTCCAGAATCAGAAATGGGTTAGGGGAGCCAGCAGTCAATAATCAAATGACTGCCCAGACATCGAAGCTCCCTTCCAGAGAAAGACGGGTCTTCAGTGCCAAATCCGAGGGCGGGGAGTCAAGGATGGGGTTGTCAAAGGGCCTTGATGTAGCTCAGTTCGGCCAAGATGAACGAACCCAGATTAAGGAAGGATGTGGAAACATATGTGCCAGGAGACAAGTCGAGGGTCAAAAAAATAGTTGGATAAGGCTTTACCTGAGCACGTAAGACTTTCATATAATCTGTATGATAAATTGTTACAGTTAGGAAAGAACTGTTTACCATCCTTAGAGTGATTAAGGAGAACACTGCAGCTATGAATACAATGCAGGTTCAGACGGCCTCTGGCACAGGACAGACAACAGCATCCTTGGGAGAAATAGCGAGGAAAACGATGCTGCAGTGCTGTGATCACACAGGTGTGTGTGTTTGTGTGTGTGTGTGTGTGTGTGGGCGTCCCTTCCACCCAGGACCCCAAGGCAGAGTTCAGTCTGAAGACCCTGGCGGGACACACAAGCAGCCAACACCAGAAGCTGAATGAGGGCATACTGACCACCTATTTGAGAACCCAAGCTAAGGATCTTTTTAAAAATCCCCTTTCACCATAAAATAAAACATTGATACAGAAAACCACGAGATAAATGTGTAGCTTAGTGAATTACTGTAAGATGGACACACTTGTAACCACTGGCCAGGTTATGAAATCACATTTTAAGCCACCCTAGAAACAACTCCCCGCCCCCTGCCCATACCTGGTCTCAGTCACAGCTCTCTCCCTTCTGCCCTCAGTCACAAGAGTCCCACATTTATGGCAATCTCTGCCTTGTATTTCTTCATTGAGCTATCACTGAGGGAGCAGGCTTAGAAACTATAGTCTGCCTTCTGAGTCTATTTTAACCTTCAGGTTCCCTCTCTCTCTCTCTTTTCCAGTACAATCTATCTACGGAAGAACCCAGGTGTTTGACCTCTAGCATCTCCTACAGCCTGGATTTGGTTGCCTGCATTCCTGTGGAGGGGCCCACCATGTTTCTCTGCATATCCTGCAAATTGGCAGCTGGATCCAGAGGCCTGCCCTTTGACAAGACTATAGGACGTACTGAATTTTCACATTGGAAGGCACATAATATCTAGTTTTGACTCTTTTGTGACATTAGCAGCCTTGGATGACCTTTGCCCAGATCCACTGGAGGCAGCAACGTGGCGATGTCCTAATTGTATTTTTTTAATTTTCACTTATTAGAACTCATTTAAAAAAGAAATATGTCCCTCATCTACGCTGTGGTTACCTGGTATAGTTCCCATAGGCAAGGCAGGACAAATTCTTGACTCTTTTTACTTACTGGTTTTCAAGACGATGAACCCATTTCTTGTCATCTTCCAAAGATGACCAGCTAGTGTTTTTCTATCATTATGAACTTGTGAATAAAAACATATTTTGTGGATTTCAATCCATTGCATTTCTCAGCCTTACCAGAGCTCAAAATATTCCATCTCTGGCCAGAGGGAGCTTCGTCTTTTTGGCTCCTGAGTCTTTTTTGCCATGAATCTAGCCATCTTTGAAAGCTTCCTTGCTATCTGATATGATGGGATGTTCATTCCAGGCAGCGCTTGACATTTCCTGTCCCTGTCTCAAACCAGGCATTTCTCCAAGAAACTGATTTCTTTGAGTGGGAAATCATATTTTAACATCATGATCTTGGAGCTAGGAATGCTCATGGCTATTGGGTTGGTCATTATTTGTAGGAATTTTCAATGGACAGAGTTAGGAAACATACGCCGTGGTGTGCACCACAACCACCTTACAAAATTCCTAAGAAAGTTAACAAGCAGCTCTCGGGAGCCGGGATCAGCACACCACCAGTGCATGTGCGTGTGTGTGTGACAAAATACCTCACGAGTTGAAACTGGAATTTCCAGTTCAAATTCAGGATTCTAAGTTTTTACTTAACTCCTTTCCTATTACATCTTTATCTCCATTCTCGCACACAGGAGAATATTCATCTCCAAGGACAAGGGGGATGATAGAGTATCCCATAATTTCCCATTTGCTTTATCTCACATTTTTTTTTCATATTTACTACACTCCATGCACACACACACAACCTCATAATAACAAACCCAACACTATCAATACCACTTAGGATAACTGAAAATGGTGATACTTTGTGTTTGTGCTAATTCTTCTCTCCTTATTTTTGGTGGTTGAACTATATCTACATTGTCCGAGCATGGAGCCATTACCTATTCCATGCTCCCGTGCAGCCCTCAGTTAGTCTTAGCTTTATGAGTAGGTATATATTGAATGCTTACCACCAGTCCTTGTGTTAAGGTCTCTAGTCATTTTTGGTTGTCTGTAGCTCATTCTTAGTAGATTCTTCCGGAAGATGCTTACAGATCTTCTGTAATTTCCTTAACATGTATTAGCTTGGTTTGAAAGAGTAGGTCTGCTTTACGGGCATATCTTTTTGTGATGTTAATTTGTTCTTTATTCTTTCTTTTTTATGGAAACTTTGCATGGCTTTTGATGTTGAACTTTTCCATTGCTTAAATTTACGAGAGTTAATAGTCCTATACTTTTAGAAGAAACTTTGGCTCCGGGGGGCTTTTTAAATTTCAGAGAGCCCCCACTTCTGTTGTTTCATATATGGTAAAGTTTGCTTTCTTAGAGGTCCCGGCTCTGGTCCCCTTTCCCAATGTTTTCTGGACCTCCGCTCTCTTTCATCTCTGTTGTCCCTGCTCTGTTTAGTTGCGCTCCTACTCCCACGAGTTCCTTCCTAGTGGGAGGCCCTGTCTTGGAAAGGAGCGTGGAAGGTCACTTTCAAGAGGGTGCAGAGATGAGCCTGTTCTCGCCCCTTCGTATTTCCTCATTTCATCCCTTTGCATCCATCTGCTACTGACGAGGGGCAAACCCCTCCCAGTTTCAGCTGCTGCTCCCCCTCGGCCTTCCGTACTGTCCAGGGAGTGTTTGCTGGTTATTTTGCGGTTCTTTTGTTCTGTGTCCCCAGTGGCTTGCACTTTGGGGTTTGAGGGGAAGCCCTGTCATTCTGTTTTGGTGAAAATGTTGTCCATGCGTTTGGTTTTTGCTATCTAGTTGCTGTGTCTATTTTTACACGGGGGTTTGGGGAGATCCACTGCCATCTTTCAAGCTAAGGACCTTAACTGGGAAAAAATAAGGAAAACTTGGAAAAGACCAAAGGGAGCCAGCCCTTGTGGCAATTTGACTAGTTTTGTTAGACTGGGTCATTTTCATTGGCGGCCACTCTTAAGTGGCTGACTCAATTCCCTTTGACCTCAGGCATCTTAAAGATGCTGCCTGGAAATGGACAGAGAGATCATTGAAAAAGTCCAAGAAGGATAAGAAATTAATAAGAAGATGAGAAACATGTCCATCAATGTTTCTGAGACTCTACCATGTGCCAGGCACTGTGCTAAACAGTAGGAATTCAGCGATGAGCAAAACAGGTTATGAAAGGAGAATGGAGACAAAGAGTAGAGCACTCACAGACGCCAACCACAAGTAAAGAGACAGCATTCTGTTAAAAACGCCATTTTTTCATATTAACAGAATTAACAGAACATAATCAAGGGGATCCAGAAGAAAACCCTACAGTACTTGAACAAGAAACAACAAAAGATAAACAGAAACCCCATACATATTCCAATACATATTTATATTAATAGGAAATATCAAGGCTCCTCCAAGCCCTCAAGAAGGAAATGTGGTTTTGTTTTAAAGGGATTAAAGTAATTATTTTTTGATCAAGGGTAATGTCAGCCTTCTTGCTCCCAAAGGCCCAAACTGGGTCAATGTAAACAGGATGAATAAGATGGAAATGGATGATAACACAATACAAAAAGGGGAGAATCCTGACTCCATGACAATTTTAAAAGGAGGGTGGGAGGGAAATCTCTTCCTAGAAGTATGGTACCTAATAAATACAGAAGGGATGGGAGAGCATTCCCACTTACAGCCACTGTAGCCATAATTGATGCAGCAAAAACCATCAGTGGATGTTAAAACCTTTAAGACACTTGGGAACAGAATCTCCAGGTCCTGTATCCCCCACAGACTATTCATTAATTACAAAGGGGAAAGTGAGGCTTTACAATGGAGAAGCTCCTTCACCAGTGATTAAACTTAACATCACCAGCGATGGGATTAAGTGGCATCGTGTGTCCCCAGTGTGAAACGCTGAGAAGGACAAATATCACCTATGTAGCTTTCCCGTCAAAAATGTTTAACCTGAATCAAGTTATGAGGAAACCATCAAACCAGTTCAGTTGAAGGACAGTCGTAAAACAGCTCAGACTCTTTAAAAATGTCAATGTTGTGAAAGACTGAAAAAGGCTGGGAATTGTTCTAGATCAAAGGAATGAAAGGAGACTAAAAAATTTGACCATCACATCCACAATCCTTGATTGGATTTTGGGCTGAGAAAGACAAAGCTATAAAGGACATTATTAGGACTATTGGGGAAATCGATTAATGAGATATTAGGTAATAGTATGATATTCATGTTAGATTTTCTGAGGGTGATTACCCTTTTGTGGTAATGTAGGAGAATGTCCTTGCTCCCTGTAGATGCGTGAAAGTGTAAGTGATACCCACATTAGGGTGGTATCAGGAATTTTAAGCTCTAAGTGTGTTTTCAGGTCATCATGTTGTTTTTCAAAAATTAAGAGAAAAACATTAGTTGAAGATGGTGATTGCAAATGTCCCCACCTTCATCCTCCCAACTACTTCTGTGATGGCCCCTTCTGGAAGGAATTGCACCTGTGAGGACCGTGTGTTGTCGAAGGACCAGGTGCTGCCCCCTAGGGCATTTTGTTTAAATATGAAAGCATGTACAAGTCTTCACTTCCTCAGTTAAGCTTATGCCAGAAAGAACGCCCCAAGGAACTTGCTAGTTGGTTCGAAGACTTGATTCTACCCCATTAGGAGAGAGAGTTGGACCCATTAGTTTGCAGCACAGAATGAATTCAAATCAATTCAACCCAACACACATTTACTACAAGCCCCTATGGGCCAGGCTTTGGTTTGGACCAAACCCAAATGAAGCATATTTCCAGCTGTTGGGACTTCAAAACCCAAGGGGTGACATATGTGACGCACACGTGAATGGTTCTTTGTGTACTTTACCAATGTAATCAGAGAGGTTGACTTTCAGGGCCTGGATCAGCAACCCTTCTTCGACCAGTTCCTTATACAGAGACTCAATGGTCCTGGGGACAAAGCAGACCAGCTATTCCATGAGCATGCACATAAGATCAACAGTATTTCTGTGAATCGTCACATACGCGGTGAACTTTAACAAGATCTATTTCAAAGTACATTTGAATATATGCAAATAAATCGACTTTTGAAGTGCTTCTACAATTGGGGGAAAAATTAGGCTTTTTAAAAACAATACTTCCACTCATCCATGTGTGTATCTGATATTTCTCGTTAATAAGAATTATATCTTTGGGCATCTGAGACCCGCTATAGCTCCTCCAGTCTGCCCTTTCATCAGTCTTCATGATGGCGCAAATATGAAGTAGAAATTACCCAATAGCAGTAACGCAGTGGGCCCATAATTATATATTCAGTGAGCATCTGCAAGCCGTAGTAGATCATTAATCCTTTGTGAAATTGATGTTTCCTTTTAACCCAATAGCATAATGATTTAAAAGAAATATCTAGAAAGAACAAAGGCTTATATTGGTATTAATTCTGACATGGAAGATAGAACGTCTAAGGTTGCCAGCATGATGATTTTTAGGAGGATGTTATACTTCTCCATAGTGTTTACAGACGTCAAAACCACTTCTCTAAGAGGGCCTTGGGCATAGAGCCAGCACACTGGTAATTTATACTAACTGAGGGAAAAATGGAGACTGTATCCCATTTAATGAATGAAACCCCCAATGAAACTAACAAGGGCTTGGCTGGCAGGAATTCAGAGAGGTCAAGCTCAAATATTGTTCAGAATAGTCCTTTGAGATGTTTTGTCTTTTTCTTTTCTGTGGGCCTTATTCTTTGCTTCTACCCTCGTCTTTCTTTAGACTGAAGAATTGTAAATATAACTGTATTTAATCACTTCTTTGACTGTTCTATGATCCAGGTTAGTGTGATTAAAAGAGACTCAAGAACAACAGTCAGATTCAAGCCAAAGACCATCGGGACAAATGTTAATCCAATGGCCCCAGTCTTTGATTGACTGGAATTTTATTCTATCAAATATATTTAAAATAGTGTGCCCTCTGCTGAGAACTAAGAATGCTTTCATTGTAATGGAATTTGGGGTAACAGTATCTGACTTACTTCGAGGAAATATCAACTGTAGTGTTTTAACTTGAATACTTATTTAATATAAACATATAATGGATGCATAAAATATTAACATAAAGTTGAAGAGGATCCTCTAAAATGACCAAAACCAAATATACCATGAAGCCCGGAACACAAACCTTATATTTGGATCTTTCCAATGAAATGAACTCTTGTTATGGTATACACCATTTTCAACTTTAAGACTACCTTGAACTATGATAAAAATACTGGTTTACAGTTTATATCAACTTGATGAGAGAAACAGAGGTTGTGTTCCAGTGCTTGGCAGAGAACTAGCTCCAGTCTAGCGACACAGAGTCTTTAGAATTAAAATGAAAATTGGAAGGAGAGGACCAGGTATTTCTATACTTCGGGGCATAAATGTGAACGAAATACTGCTGGTCTCTCTTCATTTCACTAGACTATTGCTTGCAGCCCATTTATGATAGCTCAACTGTAAAGAAACATATGCCAAGAATATACTCAATGTTTAATGGATATTGTCCATGAACCACACGTGTGGGATCTATATTGCTAAAGCAGCATTTTATTCGGTAAAGCGATACTTTAAACGCAAGCAAATGTGAATGAATAATTTTAACTTAGCGGTTAGGTTTTATTGGTAGATTTGATCTTGGCTCTGGGTTCTCATTGGATAAGACACTTAGCATGGTCTTCTTCATCTAAAGGACTGTACTTGGTTTGGGGACTAAAGTGAGAACAAAGAAGAAAAGTGGCATTTAAAAGCTACCCAAAGACGCCCGTGGCGCTGTGTGCATGCGTGAGCTGGACCATCTTCACGGAAGGGACTCTGATGCTCCTTGTATCCCCAGGAGGCGTGAGTGTTGGTGCATGGGCGGGTGGGTGCCTCCCCAGGGACGGGCTCCCGGGCCTCAGAATGCTGCCCCGGCCCCTCTTAGGCAGCGGTCAGCCACAGCATCTTGACCCTGAGCCTTTCCCCAAACAACGGGACCTCAAGTGAGGAGACCCGCTGTCTTCTAGTCATATCCTGTGGTACCCTGTTCTCTCCACAGCCAAAGCCCTCATCCTGTCAGGCTGTCTTTCCAGAGGCTTCTTGCCAGGGCACGCTGCTAGGCACGTGCACTAGTTCTGGGGTGCTCTGGGCGCCTCTCCCCCTGTGGACACTTCCCAGCTGGCTTCCTCTCCCGTGGATCTTCTCTCAACCAGAGTTTGGGAATGTATCACTGGGGCCCAGGGGGGGCTCGGGGACACCCCAAAACAGGGGAGCAACACATGATGTCCATTAACAAACCCACGGGAAGGGAGGCATACATTCCAAATGAGTACTGACATTCTTTATTAGGGATTTTATTTAAATTCCTTGAAAATATCTGAAAACCTAGGTCCTATTTATTTCCAATGTTAAGGCACCGGAGGGCCATCTCAGCTTAAAAAAAATGAGCATTTAAAATTATTCATTAGTATCAAAGTTCAGCCAATTCAGCTCAAGGAAATGGAAATAGCCCTTTTGAGACTCAGCCTTATCTTTCCTCCAATGGGCATTCATGAAGCACCTCAGTGGGCCGAGCTATGGACGAGAAGGTAAATGGGTACTGTCTCTGCCCTCAAGGAACTCAGTCTTAGCCTCCTCAAAAGCTGGATTAAGATGCTACTTCTTAAGCAATTTCATAAGAACCCCATGAATGTTGAAACTTAAAAGGAGTCACATGATCTCAGAAAAGATGGGGCCCAAGCTTGCCTTCTGGGCCCCTCCTCTTGGCGAGCATCTCTCCAGCCTAGGAGGCTGTGCTTTGTACAGGCAGCAGAGTGGTCCAGCACAGCCCCCTTGACACTTCGAGGATGACAGGGCTGTAGTGTACCAGGAAGAGGTGCCTTTCCCAGGCCAAGGCCGAGGACTTAGACCGTGTCCTGTGCTCTGCTCTGGGATGCCCTCCCCTTCTCACGTGCATTCCAGCCAACCAGGTGCCCTCTCACCTGTCAGCCGTCAGATCTTTATCCTTCTTCCCCTTTTTCCCTTTCTTCCCTTTGTTTTTCTGGAAGAAAATGGAAATCACCAACAATTTAGTAAAAACAAGTGAGCAAATTAGCTCTAGAACTTAGAGAAGGAAGCTGATTTTTGGTGGTGGGTGGGGGAGGAATAGGAGATGAGAAGTCAACTGTGGTACACTGATCATGGAGTTGCAACGTTTCCATGAATGTAGGGATTGGCCTGGAAAGTCCCAAGTTGCTTATGTGGACGTGTCCCTGGGTGGATAGAAAATGAGGTCACCACTGTGACACCTGCACAGGACCTAATGTCTATCCAGCCCTGAGCACTCTGGTTCTATTTTTCTGGGCTCTGGCACAGTGTATTACGAAGGATGAGAGAGCCATGTGCATGGGCAATGAAGCTGCGCTGGTCCTTGGTACCCGATCACCTCCCTCTGTTAGCATCTGGCCCCAAATCCGGTTCCCAAAGGTCTTTGCCGTCAGATGTTTGTGACAGCTTGAGGGACAAGCTTGGATGCGATCTTTCAAACGGTGCTGATTGCTTCACTGTTCTGTTTAAAACATACATGAGTAGCTCCCCAGTGCCCGCAGGACAAAGTGAAAATTCCTCCACATGGGTGTAGAAAGTCTTTCCAGCCTGGCCTCTATCTTCCCTTCCCGGCTCATCTTCCATCTCAGGCCTCCACAGACGACGCGTGCTCCCCGTCACACAGGACTGACCCTTTCCTTACGCTCCTCCTCCATGTCCGTCTCCTCATTCATTCATTCATTCATTCTTTTACTGCTGTATAATTTGGGTACAGCAAAGTATACCTGCGTACAGGCTGATTAACGTTTACATTTAATTTTTACATATAACCATGTAACCACACCCAGTTCAAAACAGAGAACACATTTTCAAGACATTTTCATCACCTCTGAACTCTTTCTCATGCTGCTTTCCAGTCTGTAGGTGACCACTATTCTGACTGTAGATTCACAGTGCCTGTTCTTGCACATGGAATCATGCAATTTAAACTCTTTTGTGTCTGGCTTCTTTCACTCAATACTATGATTGCAACACTCACTTATGTGGTTCCACACAGCAGCTATAATTCATGCATGCTTTTCAGTTTTTTAAATATTAAATTTTTTTTTGGTGAGGAAGATTGGCCCTGAGCTAACATCTGTGCCAGTCTTCCTCTATTTTATGTGGGACGCCGCCACAGCATAGCTTGATGGCTAGGTCTGTGCCCGGGATTCGAACCTGTGAACCCTGGGCCGCCGAAGCAGAACACGTGGGAACACTACACCACTGGGCCAGCCCCTAAATTTTGTCCTTTCAAGAATGTTCTATCAACAGAATCACATAGGATGCAACTCTTTTGCTTTTCACTCATCGTAATTCTCAGGAAATTTATCCAGGTCATCGTGTGTATTGAGAGATCCTTTTTTATTGCTGTTTTCAGTTTGGGGCTGAATTGATTAAGGCACTATAAATGCGTGTGTGTGTGTGTGTGTGTGTGTGTGTGCGCGTGCGTGCAAGTCTTGTTTCTCTGGGATAAATGCCCATGTGTGCAATTGCTGTCTCCGCCCTCTACCTTGAGCATCCTGGCCCAAATGGCAGGACTGGCTTGGGATGAAAGTGGAAGGAGGAGTCCTAGGAAACAAACTTTGGATATTGGGAGCCAACCTGCTACTCAAAACCACTGTGACATGGAGTGGTGGCAGCTTAAAGTTCAATTCGCCGGCTTCCTTCCGCTCTGGTTACCCCAGTCACAAAGAACTTGCTCGTTGCTACTGGCCTCCCCTACAGAGCTGCCTACAGGGAGAGAGGACTGGGTATCTGGGGCGCCCTCTCTGGCTCCTCTGAGAGTTGTCATCCACTGGGTGGGGCTCGGGTCATAGGAATCTGCAATGATGAGGGGTGGGGATGGTTAGTTTAGACTGTTGACTTTACCCCATTTATAAGCCCACAACCCTGAGGGCTTCCTTCACCAAAGGAAGACAGGTGTCCCTGTGAAGACATGTGTTCCTGTGAAGACAGGTGTCCCTGTGAAGACATGTGTCCCAGTGAAGACATGTGTCCCTGTGAAGACATGTGTCCCTGTGAAGACAGGTGTCCCTGTGAAGACATGTGTCCCAGTGAAGACATGTGTCCCTGTGAAGCAGCCTGGGGGCAGCCAGGGTCTGCCAGGCAGCATCCCGGACGTGCCACTGGCTTCGTGGGCAGTGGCTCCTTTTCATGATCTCAGTCTGCCCTCTGCCTCATCCCTGAACCCCCAGGCACATTCACTACTCACCTTTTTACCTCCTTTCTTTCCCGTTTTAGCCGGCAATTCCTTTTCTCTGTTCACAGCTAGTTTTAAATTTTTTAGTTCTTGTCTCATCAACTCATCAACCTGGGTGAATACACAATACATCGCTTTTAAGTGACTTTGCATGTTCCGCGTTTTCTTTGTGATGCTTAAAAACAGCTTAAATTCCGGGTAGATCATTAACAGGAAATTGTAAACACGTAAATGACTGTGATTAGTGACTTGTTATCAGCACAACGTAAAGGTGTGTTTACCTGCACCCTGATTTCTGACTCCAGTTCTTTCCGCTTCTCCTCTTTGATCAGCTCCGGGTCATAGTCCTGGGGGAAATTCCATGATTCATCTTTATTCTTCCACAGGTCTATACTCCAGAGGGATAAAGCAAAAGAAAATGGACATGTTCTTCAGCATGAAGGTTCATAAAAGCGGTTATTGCAATATAAAACACAAGCTTAATTTTCTATCTTTTTGCACGGAATAAAAGTTTGAATAAAGTAAGTAAGAGAGTGCTAAAATTCATATGCCCTTTTCTTCCACTTCCCAAATGGAAGCAATTGGCTTGTGTAATGTCTCCGAAGTAAAGAGTAAAACTGCTAATGTGAAAATAAATAAAAAAGTCTGATACAAACAGGATCCTTCTATATGATTATAACCATGTAAAGAGCAATATGTTAATTGTGGGATTATACAAGAATGGATGATTATTTTTGTAATATGTTTTCTATTACTTTTATTATTCAAATAATTCACTAAAATATGAAAGATTTTGTTGATAGTTCAACTCCCCCTGTGGTTTTCCCTGGCCCCCTATTAAAAGACAACACTGAACACACAAGCAGCCAGGACTTTCCTGCAATTCAACAGCTGTATTTTTGAATTACGTCTTGGATGTTTTTGAAATCATACGTAGTTTACATTTCCCTCTTGCTTTATGCTGGCAGTCAGGAATATGGTTATAAAAATGTGGCCCTAGAGAAAATAAGGATCATTTTGTAGCACTGGAATAAATGGAAATACAGTTCATTTCTCAGAAGAGGAATTCCAAATGTGCGCCGAGGTGCCGATCAACTGGATCCTGGCAGTGGGACCGGGGTGTCTCCTAGGGGAGATAAGACTTGTCAGTTTGGGAAGTGAGATCTCTTCCTGGAATCTGTGGACAGAATGGGATGGAAATTTGCTAGAACCAAATCTGCAAGCCTACCCACTCGGCCACTTCACTGGGAACTCATCCTTAGAGCAGTGATGCCCTTGAACTTAGGAAGGCAACTGAGGGCCATGCGGGCCAAGCAGAGGCTTCCCCACCACTGTTGGACAACAGCAATGACGTGGGAAGAAAGGGGGTCATGTGGGGCCTGATGGCAGGTGATGGCATGAATGAATAGGATGGCGGCCTCTCAACCACAGCCTCCACTATGAACACGACACTCAGATCTGGAGACTTGCCAGGAGTGTCACACAGCCAACAGAGGAGGGAGGAAGTCCACTCAGACAGGACATCACAGTCACAGACAGAAACATATGTTTGGATGCTCCACAGAGCCAGAGGTGTCAACCATGAAGACCAAGAGTAGACAAGGTGCTGGAGAGTCATGTAGGCAAACGAGAAAGGAGGGTCGAATCTCTGAATAAATCACAGAGGACCAGGATTAGCAGAAGGGGTGAGAAATGAAAGGAGAAGGGACTAGACATGGCGTGATCCAGGAAAAGCTGCAGATCCTGGAGAGATGGAGAAAAACGGTGACAAGATTCTGAGGCACCACTCAGAACTGGAGAATGGACAGAGAGCCACCCCAAGGGCTCCAGCCATCGGATGCCTACCCAGGCAGCACAGCCCACAATTAGGGGTCTGGTGGAACCGCCATCTTAACACATACCTATTGGTCTCACCGTCTTCGCTCTCCTTATGGACAATCTCTATCTCCCAAGGGGAGAGGAACGAGGAAGGGCAGCTGTGCTCTACAGACACCTGTGCACCCAAGGAGCTGACACATGTCAGCAGAGCGGAAGTGATGGATGACCAAGGGCTAGGGAGCATGTCCTTTGAGGGTGATCAGAGTCAGGACCCTGCAGGATAGGACAACCGTAGGAAGGAAGACGGGACGTGGAAACGCAGTTCCAGTTTTCCAAAAGTGTGAGTCGGGTCCACAAGCCACAGGCTGAAGACGCTGACGCTGCTCCCAGTGGTTGGCATGGAAATTTTGGGAGGTGGAAATGGTCACTGCAAGGTGTTGCCACACACAGGTCAGGCAGGCCCACCTCGCTTCCTGGACAGACCAGGGGACTGTTGGCTCAGCAGAAGCAGAGCCCGTCTGGATTCCAGGTCTAGAACAGACTCGCAGGCTCATGGCCTTACCACCAGTGAACCCAGGGGAGTGTGGCCTGGGCAGGGCCATGCCAGTCGCTGGCTGACCACGGTCTCTGCAGGAAGATATGAAGAAGAAGTCTACCGGTAATGCAAATGTATGGGGGAAGATCTTTTAAGACAATGATGCCAACAGGACCCAGAGTTCTTCTGGAGTGGCTAATGTGGACTTATAAGAAACAGACAAGAAATAAATCACAAAGGCGGTAAAATTTTCATAGAATTGATTCACCCACGTATCCCTCTCCAGCAGGGCAGCCATGTGACAGGTGGCCCAGCCACTGGGGCAGAGACGATGGAATGGGATGGTTGTGGAGAGGGTTTGGGGCGTGACTCCCGGATGCCTGTCTGAGGGCGACCGCCGAGGTGGGGACCGAAGTTCAAGGGGTGTCATCACCCAGATGCGGCAGGTGACCAGCCTGTGACTGAGGTGTGTAGACCAAGGGGGAGGAGCCCAGGAAAGGTTGATGGGGGCCACACGTGGCAGGAACAGGCACATAGGGAATGGCTGGAAAGCTGGGAGCTGAATTTTCATCATTTGAAACAGTCATTCGCACGAGTGAGAGCCAGTCAGAGAGGTCTCCCCTAGTTTTTATAGTCAGGGCGTGAAAAATACGCACTGTGTAAATTGTCCTTATCAGCCCACTATGTGAAAAAGGTCTCAAGTCATAAATATCTGAGAGTTTATCCTTCTCCCTGGACCCCCTGGATGGCGGATTTTGAGGTTAGCTTGTCGGGTGTGTGTACACTGAAGGCTCAGCTAGTTTACGGTTTTTTCCTTTGAAAGTCATGGCTCATTTTCAGTACTTTTTCTGAAATGGACATAGTCTAAACCGTGGAAAACTTTAAAATGTCAGACTATAATCTGATGTTTCTTTTCAGGTGTTTAAAATTGTACACGTCCCGCCTTAAAAATCCTATAAAGGTTTAAATGCGTTAAAATGTGCTGTTTGCTAATGATTCTTTTTTAACAGATTTCCCCCTTGTATGATGACTAAATCTTCAACAGCACACCCACCTGTTTCACCAGGATACGTTAAAGCAGAATAGCTTTGTTATTTAAAGGAAGCTGCTCTGATCTTTCCCTAGATTGACTAAAATTGGCAAGTGATGCGCTTAGAAATGAAAGGAACACGGAAAACACGACACGATTATTTATGCAAAAGCAGCGGCACCTCATCACACATTCTGCGCCTGCAGCCGTAACTATATTTTTCACATAACGCGGTGCAAGCGGCCTTTGCCAATTTCACCTCCCGATCGTTGAAACGGACTTCGTTTTCTGCTGAAACTTTGCTTTTCTCATGACACTTTCGTAGGGGGGCACTTCTCAATCCCTTCAGGAATTCCATGGGCATTTATAAATGCAGGAAGCTATTCAAGGGCCTCAAAGCCCCACAGCCACTTGCTCTCTCCTGCAGCCCAGAATGAGCTTTTATCCCGGAGACAGTGAAAAGCGGGGCCTGCGAGGTTTCACACATTGGGGTGGGGGGGGGTGGGGGCGGAGGAGAGGGGGCTTAATCTCGGTGATTAAAATGCTAATGTTTTACTTGAAAAGGAAAACCTTTGATTTCTAAGAAAAGAATTCTACCACGAAGACATTTAATTTCTTTCAGTTTCCAAAGACCCGGCAGGTGACAACTGCACAGCCTCCTACTAGGAAAATGACACTTCCCACTTCCTGCTCCCGAGCGGCCACTGTTTGCAGTTCTAGCCTTGATGGAAACAGATATGACACAAAAGGTCCTCTCCTGGCTGGGTCAGCAGATCACAGACTGGGCTTCCCACGGGCAACATTAGATTTCCCAAAGAGTAAGTTTCACTTTTATCAAAATAATCCACGCACATCGTTTTAAACGAAGTCAAGAGAGTATGAAAAGGATTATAATAAAAACTGGTCTAACTCTGCCTTCTGGGGACACTGCCCAATGACATTCAGTCCCGTGTTTGCTCATTCATTAAAAAATGCATTGGGGGGCTGGCCCCCTGGAGGAGTGGTTGAGTTCGCGCTCTCCACTGCGGCGGCCCAGGGTTTCGCTGGTTCGGATCCTGGGCGCAGACATGGCACCCCTCGCCAGGCCACGTTGAGGCAGCGTCCCACGTGCCACAACTAGAGCGACCCACAACTAAAACATACAACTACGTACTGGGGGGATTTAGGGAAGAAAAAGCAGAAAAAAAGATTGGCAACAGCTGTTAGCTCAGGCGCCAATCTTTAAGAAAAAAAAAATGCATCGAGTAAATTCAGATTAACTCATAAATCTGATTTATTCATCTATTATTTAATTTGTAAAGAATTTATTCATAAGTCATTTAATTCATGGGCCAGGCACTGCTCTCAGAGCCGGCCGATGGCCGAAGGCCCTACCCTCATGGACCTGGTCCCACTGCAGGGAGGCAGCAAACACTCACACACAGACACACACACACACATGCACACACACACGCACACACAGGCACCCACACATATATCGAAGTCAGATGGAGGGCAGTAAAGTAGGGTCAGGGGTGGGGCACAGGGTGAGGTGGGGAGGCTGTTATCTCATGTGGGTCTCAGGGAAGGCCTGCAGGGACAAGTATTTCAGGCAAAGGGAGCAGAATGTATGAGGGCCTTGAGGCGAGAGTGTGGTTGGCTTGTGGGAGGAAGAGCACAGATCCCACTAGAGCAGAGTGTGAAGGCATCTAGCTTCACATGAGCCCTTAGCTGTTTCTCTCTTCTTCTCCCAATGTCTAAATAATATGCTTACTAATATGCTTGCTAAATAATATGCTACTTCTGGATATACCGGTTCTGGACATGAGCTCCTGACTTCCTGTTACGGTGCATGAGGATCCGGTTTGCTCTCTTTTTTCTTTCTCCGTTATTTTCTCCATGTGGTTACATCAGACAAGAAGGGAGCCAGGCCTTCCAAACCCCGGGGGAATCTGTCACCCAAGCATGAGTGTAGGATGATAATGTAGATGCCCCTGGCTCCTAGAAAGCCCTCTGGGAGCCCCTCGCAGACATCCTGCAGGACGGGCTCCACCGAAGTGAGGGAGGAAGAGGAAAATGAGGGAGTGACTGTCAGGAGAAGTGAAGGCCCAAGGATGTCAACTGACAGCCTCCAAGAGGGAGGTCTTGGGGAGAAAATGAACCAGAAACGATCTGATGTGTTCGAAGGCGTGGAAAATTATCTGGAAGCTTGGTGACACACATGTAGAATACGAAACAAACGAGGGTGGCTGTAAAGACCAAAAGACAATGTCATGCAAAGTAGTGTCTTAACAAATGGCAGCTACTGTTGCAACCACACGCCTGAGTCCTGGTGGCAGCCCACAGCCAGGCCCGTGACCCCACAGTGTGGGTTACTGTGATTCCTCACTGGGCGCACCGGATGTTGTTGCTGCCAGACTAATTTACACAAGCCACCCAACTTAGGCCACTGTCCCCACCCATCCACCACCACAGCGCCTGGTATATTGTGTTTTGATGGCATGTGCCATCTTTGTGTCTCCAGGCTAGCTCTGCACCTGGCACACTGGAGACAATCAAGGTTTGTTGAATGAATATGTAAGTGAATGGGCGTTTTGACAGTGATTGCTCTGTGCCATTGTTCATCGAAGAGTTGATGAATTCTCAAACTTGACTATCGGTACCTGCCCAAAGAGGGCGAGCTATGTTTACCTCTCCTGGTTGTTGTGAAGATTAAGTGAGATGGGCGTGGAACACGCAAAGCCGTGCGTGTCTTGAGCACCTAATAAATATTAATCACGCCTTTGACCTCCTTCCTCCCCAAATAAAGCAGTTGCTGAATCCTGCCGATGTCCTCCTTGCCCCTGGCTCCCACTGCAGTTCAGCCCCCCTTGCAGAGTGGGATTCCTGCCACTAGTGGTATGCGACAGAATTTTAGGTGGCACATGGACTTTCTTACTTTGTATAACTAGCATAGCAAACCTGTGACGACACTGAGATTGTCACTTAGGATGAGCTCAATTTATTGGTGTGAGTCTATTTAAAAAATATATATTAAGGAAAGAATAGTACCGGTGCTGTCCAGATAAGAGCAGAATTCGGGAGGAGGCCCACGCATGACTGATGTTTGAAAATATTCTAATTCACATCCTTATTGCATTTTTCAGGAATTTCCAAATAGCACTAATGACCAGGGTCATCTTGGCGGGCCATTCTGTGTTGGGATTTATCTGGAGGGTGGAGTGGAAGCAAAGGCATTGGAAAATCGTTCTAGCAAATTCTAATGGAATTATCTGAAAGACCGATTCATAAGCTCGCAGATCCAGCCAGATGATAGCTGTGCTAATTATAATAATGCTCAACAATGGACCAAAGCATCCCGCGTTGGTGTTTGGGCGCACGTGATAAAAACATGATGCTGTATACACGGTGTTGATTTTCTGAGCTTAAACAATCCAGGGGAGACCTTTCTCCCCTTTCATTGCCAGCAAGAGAATGTTCGTGGAAGTCTTAGGGGTTCAGAACAGAATGGAGGTTCAGACCATGTTCTCACCCTGTGATCTTGTCCTTTTACCAATTATATGCCTTTAAGGCACCCAAAGGAATCTTAAAACACAGATGGACAGAAGATCTTGGCTCTGAGCTGCAAGTCTGCAGCCTCTCATGATGGGGCACCTAGTTCTGCCCAACAGACGCTGAGTGCCAGGGCCAGGGGCCATGCAGGGTGGACAGAGCGACACCCCGGGGGCCACGCCCTTCCTCCTAAACCCACCTTTGTACACGTTGTTTCCTTCCTCCATCGTAGGAAGAAAAACACTTGGTGACATCTTCCACCCTTCGTCTTCTTCCTGTTGAAGCAGAATAGTACTGTTGTTAATTACAGGCATAGCTTATCTGTCGAGACTGGACAGTAAAAAGTGCATGTGTCGCTACTGCTGTGACCATGGTCAAGCACATGGACTCTTTCCTGGTTTATGGAGCGGAGGTCTAGCCCCTCGCCTGCCCCCCTGGGCAGTTTCCCTGCTGGCCAGTCTGAGCAGCGAGCGCTGCGTCCACCAAGCAGGGCTTGGATGGTGCTGGAGACTTAGTTCCCCCTGCAGGTTCACGGAGGAGTCCCGTGGGACACCGGCTTCCCATCCTGGTGGCCTCCCCTGTGGTACCCCACGCCCTGAGTTTGGTCCTGTCGTCTGATGTTCTGGCTCCTTCCAGGCTCTGAAAGCTGACTCCCAGCCGCAGTCCTGCCGCCTTCCTGCACCATGTTCCCAGCGTTAAGCTGCTTCCTGTCTGTCCTGCTCTGCCACCTGCCAGCTCTCGGCTGCTATGCACACCTGGGCTGCTCGCCCCCTTCTTACCTGTCCCTTCTCAGGGCCATGAAGCCAGTCCTGAGCCCCAGCCTGGAGCTGGAGGTCATGCTTCCTTCCTGGAACCCGAATCCTGCCAGCCTCCCTGCCCTGGGCCCCCACTGCAGAGAGAGCCCAACCACGGCATCCTTGGTCCCTGCTGCCGCCTCTGCGCAGCCAGATCAGAGCCTGCAGGGACACCTGCCACTGCAGGGGGCAGCTCTGCCTTGACCCCCAGAGAAGCCCCCTCTGCCCTACACCGCCAGGGCCCAGCTGCTCCCAATCCAGAGCAGCCAGGCCTTGCAAAGCCTCACCTGTTGTTTCTGTGCAATCATGTTACACCGTACTAAGAGTCAGGTGCCTGATGACCAGCATCATGGTTATTGTCCCCCCACCAAGGGCAAAATGAGCGATGCTTGTCTACATCATGTCCATGAGCAGCTTTCCAAAGCACTCGAAACGCTCTCTGTACAGCTCAGAGGAGGAGAGGCAAGAAGATGACGAGTGTCTCTCCCCAGCTGCTTCCGGAGCAGCCCTTGACTCTGGACACAGGACGTCCCACATGCTGTGGGGGTCATGCAGCGCCCGTGCCCCCGATCCCTACGTATCTCTCCTTCTCCCCCACCCCAACGGCAGTCAGGAAGACGCACGAACGAGCGCTCACAAGGGTGCTAAGAACCACAAGGAGGAAGTCCAGGGGCAGGCAGGAGAGCCCCTGCTTCACGGGGTAGGGGGATCATGGGAGACCTGTCTGGAAGCACAGCTTATAAACCACGCGGGGGCTGCTGCAGCCACGGAGAGGGGCCCCTGGCCTTGAAGAAGCCAGGGGAGAACTTGGGCCCAGACATCCCCGGGGCCTCAAAGCCAGTGGAACAACTAACCCACCTTCCAGGAGCCACAGGAAACCAAGCTCCCTGTGAGGAGGCCCCACCCAGGGCACAACGCCCAGGGCTGGCACTGCCCACTCTTGGGACCAGGAGAGCTGGCGATCTGAGAAAAATCTGCTGGAGAAGCAAGAAAAAGACCCGTATTGGGCAAAGCCTGTCTTTGGAGGAAAGAGAGAATTCATGGACAGAAGGGAAGTTTAATTATTTTAGAGATATTATTGACATCTCTCACTCTCTCTCTCTTCAGGTGTCACGAAGGACTCATGGATCTTTACTATCTGTCAATGTGTTGCTCACCATTAAGGTCATTTTTGCCTTAGATGCTCAGATGGCCCTATATGTGGCTTCTGGGAGCCCCTTACATGGTGAGGCTGTGCCTTCATGGGTAGAGGAGGAAGAGGAGAGGGAGGAAGAGGAAGAAGGGGAGGAGAGGGAGGAGGAGGGAGAGCAGGAGCGGGAAGAGAGGCACAGGAGGAGGGGGAGGGGGGAGGAGGAGGAGGGGGAGGGGGAGGAGGGGGAGGGGGGAGGAGGAGGAGGGGGGAGGAGGAGGAGGGGAGGAAAGAGGAGGGAGAGTAGGAGCGGGAAGAGAGGAACAGGAGGGGGGGAGGAGGGGAGGAGGAGGAGGAGGAGGGGAGGAGAGGGAGGAGGAGGAGGGGAGGAGGAGGAGGGAATGCCAGAGGGGGAGGGGAGGAGGAGAGGGAGAAAGAAGAGGAGGGGAAGAGGCGGCGGCGGGCTGGTGCTCCAGGGCAGGGGTGCATAACGAGGGGAAGTGCTTTCAGCAGAGGGAACAGTATGCGTGAAGTCTGAGCTGGGAAGGCTGTTCGTTTGGACAATTGAAAGTTCAGTACAGCCGGGGTGTACCACACAGGGGTGAGCAGACAGACACGAGGCTGGGGAGAGAGAGAGTGAGGGAGGGAGAGAGGGAGGGAGGGAAAGAGACAGAGAGAGGGAGACAGAGAGAGGGAGCGAGAGGGAGGGAAACAGAGAGACGGGGGGGGGGGGGGGGGGGGGGGGGGGGGGGGGGGGGGGGGAGAGAGAGAGAGGATGGGCCTTGGGCCGTGTTCTTCAGGGAGCTTGAACTTGGTTTGAGAGCAGGCAGCTACCGCAGGAGCCTGGCAGGAATGGATCTGCTTGTCGGGATGTCACTCTGGCTGGAGTGCGGGAAAAAGGCCGGAGGGGAGGTGGGGACGTCCACCGTCTCTCTGATCAGAATTCCCTTTTCCCATCTTCTGCGGGAAATTTCTCTTAAGCCCAAGGCAATGTGCCCTCCTCTGTGAAGCCGTCCTGGATTCTCCCAGGTAGAGAGGACTCTCCCCCCGTTATGAAGGGTTTGCTTCTGCTTCCTGGCGACTGTTTCTCTGTACACATCGCTCGCTATTTGTGAGCGCGTCATAGCTGCTCTCTCAGGCTGTGAGACCACGTGGAGAAGGATTCCATCTTGCTGATGTGTTGTACGCTGTACGGAACCAGGACAGTGCCTTGTCCCGAAATAGGTGTTTAAGGCACATGAGTAAAAATAAGATTTAGAAGTCTATTTGTACAACTTTATTTCTATAATAAATACCAAGTTCTCAAGGGGAACAAAACACCGTAAGGCCAGTCTGGGAAACCTCTGACCCTGACAGTACACAACGACGCGATGCTAGACGCTCAGGTGACTCAACAGGGTACAGCTTTCCATGTGGTAATGACACAGTTGGCAGTTACAGGAGACACCTTTTAACTAGAGGAGCAAGCACAGCGGAAAGTTTCTGCTTTATTTTTCAAAGCTATTTCTTCCTTTGGTGAACAGTCCTTGAAGTTGCCTTAAACACTCTTTGGTGTCGCGTTCAACATTTTATATTTTGCTGATTTGGACAATTATGGGGAGAGGGAAATTCCACAAGGAGGTTTCAATCTCAACTCCACCATCTCAACTCCAAAGTCACTTTTCTTCCTGAATCTTTTACTGCGAAGGAGGTGGTACAGGTACCCTGGGCACCCTATCCTGGTGGCTGCCTGGGTCCACTGTCTTCCTGATGGAAACTTCTCAACCAGTATCCACACCACTGCCAGCTCAGCCAAGTGGCCGGAGAGTGTTGTAAACAGAGGATGCTCTTGTCCAGGAGCAGCCCGACCCCGAGGAGCTGGACTGACCAGCCATGCTCAGTGGCCAGTCATACTGGCTCTCTCTGCACGGGGACAGGAAAACACAGGTGGACTGGCCAGTGGGAGGGAGGTGACAATGTGGATCCCAGCTGCCATATGGACTGTTTTAGAGAAGGAGATGGACACA
The DNA here is from genome assembly GCF_041296235.1 of Equus asinus. Taxonomy (NCBI): domain Eukaryota; kingdom Metazoa; phylum Chordata; class Mammalia; order Perissodactyla; family Equidae; genus Equus; species Equus asinus. The sequence goes on along the minus strand of NC_091808.1, from coordinate 5,367,831 downwards.
GGAGCTGGTCCCAGTGGACCTGGGTCCTCAGGACTCCCAGCTCCAGCCCACACTGGCCGCGCTTCTTGGCCATGAGCCCCCCCACGTGGTGCTGCCCCATCTTATCTTCAGCTGACCTCAGTGAGCCCGTGTTGCCACCTTATAAGCCCAATGAGTCCCCATAAGGACCAGGAGCCTAGGGATGTTCCAGCCCTTCCACTCATTCAGAAATGTCATACGTATCACAGAGTGTCTGCTCTGTCCAGACACTAGCCAGGGATGTCTAGAAAGCTGGGGGCTGGCTCACCAGCAGCTCCTCTAAGCCCACCTTTGGCTTCTGCTGGCAGAGCCACGTTGTGTATTTTGCAAAAACGCTTATTTATTGCACAAAGGACATCATCACAACAATGCCATAACAAATTTAAAAATCAGCTGCATCACCATCACCTTTATCCAAGGAACCCTTCATTTTTCTCTCCCCTTATTTAGATGCATATGCGAGGTCTGTTACATGGTAGCATAATGATAATGGTTTAAAAGTTTTGCCGGCTGAATAGGTATAACACAGTATTTATTCTTAATTTATAGTTCTTTATTTGGTGTGGCTAAATTTCATTTTGTCTTGTTTTGTTTGCTTGTTTGCCAGCTTTATGACCTTATCTTGTTTACTCGCAAGCATTTCCCCAGCACCTACTGTGTGTGGGACTTTTTAGGAGCTGGGGCTACAGGATGCATCCTTCAGGCTCTGCCTTTGGGGCCTGCCTGCAGGATCCCCGATTCTCCTACGCTAGGATTCCTGGATTCTCACTGACTATGCCCTGGAAACCCCCGTTACGCCACATCTCAGTTCTTCTTACCGATGTCTGCCGGTGTCGCCTCTTACCGGGGTGTCACCTCTTCCCAGGTCCTGGGCTTCCCCGTGACTGTCAGATCCATGTTTTCCTCCAGGGAAACTGGGGGTCGCCTTCCCAGATCCCCCTCCTCCCCATGCAGCTCAGCTCTCACACTCTGGCCTGCCCACCGAGGTGAAGGGGGCAATGTCCAGCCATGGCCTGTGCTCTCACACTCACTTCTTCAGCTGTCTCCATTATTAGCAAACACTTTCATTTTACTTAACCCTGTGGAGAGCTTAAAAAACATTCCCAAGACCCCAGCCCTACCCCAGACCAATTAAGTGAGAATCTCTTCAAGTGGGACATCTATATTGGGGTTTCTTTTTTCTCAAAACCACCCTGGGCATTCTAATCAGCAGCCAGAGCGAGGACCACAGATTAACTGAGGCCTTCCTTCTGTCAGCCAAGGCCCAGTCCGTTCTCCTGGGGCCTCCGAGAAGCCAAACTCTCTTCATGCCCAAGGTCAGCTCAAGGTGAAACCCTCTTGGCTCCTTCATCCATTGCTCAGCAAGATATTTCCAGATAGTTCAACCATTGGCTATCTCCTATGGACATCATGTAGTCACCCAAGCTCCGGTTAAGGAATGGTGCTGGTTTACTGCTTACAGGTGGAGCCACAGCCAACGTCCTTCATGGCCTACACCGGATGTGAAGGTGGCCCTCAGGCATGCTGCCGTTTTGACATTTCTATCACATCACGCTTTGGAGAGCTGACAAGTCCTCCTGTCTTTTTCATGAATGTCCCATGTACTTAAATTTCTCCTTAAAGTTGTATAAATGGTTTTGTACGTTGATTTCTAATAAATGTCAATTTCTTACTTTTTGTGCCCTAATTGACTTTTCGCTCTTGGAGGACAGTGGCTATTCACGTCTCCTTGATTTTATATCTCTGTTGCCCCCCTTGCCTGTTAACTGACCCAGTAACGAAGACATGAGAGACGGGTGCTCTCACCTCCCACCCTCATGCAGAGAGTCAAGTCCCTGTGCTATCTGTCTTTCTCAGCTTGGCGGCACCTCATGCTGTGATCTGTGGTCTGCAGCATCTGGATTTCTCATCTTTTTGCACACTGGGCCAGCTCCAGGGCTCCAGCCTCCTGGGCCTCCCTTCCTCTTCGACGGTTCAAACATCCCAATCAGCAGCAGTGAGACCTTGCTTCCTGGCCTCTTGGTCCCGCTATGAAGTTCAAGTTCAACCACATAGATTCTTTTATTTATTTACTTATTTAAGGTATAGTTTTTGGTGAGGATGATTGGCCTTGAGCTAACATTTATTGCCAATCTTCCTCTTTTTTTTTTTCTCCTCAAAGCCCCAGTACATAGCTGTATATACTAGTTGTAGGTCCTTCTAGTTCTTCTATGTGGGATGCTGCCACAGCATGGCTTGATGAGTGGTATGTAGGTGCGTGCTCAGGATCCGAACTGGCAAACTCCAGGCTGCCAAAGCAGAGTACATGAACTCAACCACTCGGCCACAGGGCTGGCCCCCCACGGAGATTCTTTTAGAGCAGCCAGTTGCTTTCAGATCAACTCCCCACTTTCCCTTATGGCCCAATGCATCATAAATCGCTAAGGACGAAGCATTTGTTCAGTACCAATAAACTAGTAGAGGGCTCATGATTGGCTTTTTAAATTTATGAAGCCGGTGTACTGAAACTGACCATTTTTATTAAGTTTCCATCTACTGTGCGAAATTGTTCTTATATAACACAGATAAATGCTTCATGCAGAACGTTTCTACGCTTCCTTAATCACAGTCAATGAGATATACTGAGGAATGCAGAGTTGAAAATGCAGAGCAACGGTTCCAAAAGATCTCTCACCATCAAATATTTTATCCTAGGTACTTATCTTAGAGAAATAAGGAGAATATAGAGGGAGAAACAGTGTGTCTGCCCACTCCTCACCCCAAACGTTAACTATTAAGATAATTTCCTGCTGGCTTAAACAGAGATTCAAATGAATGGAGGTTCTGTTGCAAAGTTTCTATCAGCAAACATATGCATCTGAAGTAGGCTGTCGAGGGATGGTTGGCACTTCACATTGGTGTGTATGTGGCAAAATTCAAATAGGGCAGCATCTGTTACACTTTTAAAATGAGAGAATGCATTTTGGCAAATGCCTGTCGATATACAAGTTCCAAAGTCAGATGGATCACTCAGTGGTTTTCATTTGACCTAACATGTTCCCTTAGGCTCTGTGTCCTGGGCATGGGGTGGGCTCAACTGGTATTCGGAGGAAGCCGATTATTTCACACTGAACTGAGAGTGAAATTACAATCTGCTTCTAGAGCCAGAAGTGAAAAAGCAGCCCAGAAGTCTCATCGCTAAAAACTGTATTTAAAAATAAAAATGCACCAAAATAACACGATAGCTCGTAAAACTTGGAAAAAAAATGAAGCATCTCCTAACTATTTTCGAGCTTGCATTTCGAGCGTCGTTCTATTTCCCTGCTCACACATTCCATGGAGACGAGAGGATCAAAGTCACTCAAGCCTTTTCAAGTTTCAGAATGCTATTCCTTCTGACACAAAAGACGGGCAACAGATCTGAGAGATCCTACGGTGAGAAGTCTAAAAGTGTACAGCTATGTCCTAAAGACATCTGCCCCAGTTTTCTCTGATGGTGTCCATGTTTAGTCTCTATCAGAGCTTCCTGGCTATTATTATAGTGGACGGAGCACACCACGTGCTCAAATGGGCCATCCAAACCACCGGCTGGCCTCCTTCCCGAGCCCACCCACCACAATCCAGGCTCCACACCCACCCCTGCAACCCCACAGGCCCTGCTCTCCCAACTGGAGCCCTCTTTGCTGGGAAAGCCCTTCTTATCTCTGTCCACCCGCTGATCTCTTTGCCCTTTAAGAAGACTTAGCTTGAGCTGGATGCTTGGCCTTCTCCTAGGCTCCAGAGGGCTCTCGTCCATGCTCCTCCTCCTAGTCCCTGACCTTCACCTTGACTCCAGCATCCCATTACAGCATATGACAGTTAACGGTTACTGGAACTAATGCACCATAAGAAACAATTTGTATACATATATGCATAAAGAAATTTCTGGAAGGATACACACCCACATGTTAAGGATGGTTAACTTTGGGTCATGCATTCCAGGCGACTTCCATTTATTTTTCTCTTTTTGCTAGCCAATAACCTAATTTTTCCCCCTCTGCATTGAACGTGGTTGAGTGATAAATGTTATATCTTGCTTGATATGGTAATTGGATGAGAGTTTAGGCAAGGGGCCAGGCAATTGAAGTCTTAGACCAGCAAAGGAATCCAGGGATCCCTCTGTCCTTATTTCTTACTCTGCATGGAAGGAAGTCTCTATTGTGTCTGCAGAAATTCACACATTGGGAAATCAGGGTCTAGGGAACACAGTCACCCTGAATCAGTCTGGTTCTGGTCCTGGTTACAGCCAACAGGTGGATCAGGACAGTGGTAACTACCGAATCCTGAAATGGTCGCCATGTAGCTGGCTTCTCCACCAGCACATCAGTCTTCTCATCCATCCACTCGCTGAGAGCTTGGCCTGTTCCCAGCTGCGCAGTGTCACTCCGGTTCTAAACGTGCTTCCTATTACACTGAGAAAATGAGGCCATTTGGATAAAATGGCTTTCCTCCTCCCCATACTTTTCTCACTTCTTAAAACCCCTCTGCTTCTCTACTGCTCTTTGCTGCAGAGAAACCTCGTCTCCCTCTCTTCAGCATGATCTCCTTCCTGCCTGCCTCCCCAGGACCTCCCTCGAGCCCTGACCTCCCTCTGGCTCTCCCATGCCAGTGGCACTCTTCCCTTTGTCACTGCACATTTACAGCTCTTCCTCATCTTAAAGTTCTCGCCTGACTTTATGAATCATTTTGTGACTTCTTGAAAGAGTATCTATGCTAGCTGCCCTCATTTCTCAGCCCAAGCCCATCACCTGCTTTCAGTCTGCCTTCTGGACCTCCTGATGCTCGCCACACTTTACTTGAAACAGCTGTCAGAGTCCCAGAGATGTGCTTGTCGCCATACCTTTTTCTCAAACTCTCTCTCTTTGTTGCAGCATTTGACACTAGTGGCCCCCTCTCTTGAAAGAATCTCCTGACTTTGCCTCCATCATATTCTTGGTTCTCTCTTCTCACGGTGGATGGACTAGGGACAGAAGGAGAACCTTCCTTTCATTCTTCCAGAAATTCACCCAGTTGGAACTTCTTGTGCTGAATTTCTTCCTGCCTCCCAGGCTGTTCCCATCCCCCTCACTGGTTTCATCTCTTCTCCTGCCCTAATATGTGGATGTAATCCAGATTCTCCAACTTGCACCCACACTGGTTTTCCTACAACTCATCCACTCTCCCGCCTTCAATAGGGTTTCCTGCACAGGGCTCTGCATCGACACCACTAGTCTTGATCTTCCAACTAACTGTTTGAACTTCTCCCTAATGTCCTGCCGTCATTGAAATGGCATAGTTCTGAAGCCAGCTCCTGTCCTCCTGTCCCTCTTTCTTCCCATTGCTCCACTCAAGACACTTGGAATCCCCCTGAACTCTGGTCTCCTTCTCCTCCTCAAACACCCAGTCCACCAGGCCAGTCATCCTTCTTGACAGCGTTTCCATCTGTTCTATCTTTTTATATCCATGACTCTCACCCTAGGGTCTTCATCTGAGCATTTCCGCATTCCTTCAGGGATAATGACTGCACAGCTCTTGAGTTCCAGGTGCTGCTACAGGTGCTGATCAGAATCACAATTTAATCGGGTCATCTGGATGCTGTGGGGGAATGGATTTGCAGAATGGTGGGAGAGGAGGCGCTGGGCATTGGCCAGGAGGCTGTTCCCCTGAGATAGGGAGACATGGGCAGAGCAGACTCCTAGGGTCTCCTGACCGACGTGCCATATCCTCCGGGAAGCTCTCCATCCATCATCTCCGACGCTTACAGATGCTCACTCTCTGAGTCTGCAGGGCTTCCCTTGGCTTTCTTCTAGACAACTGAACACGTCCTTTCTGGATGCAGTGGCTTTCGAGCTTTTTAGGGAGAAGGATCCTTTGAAAACACAAAGAAAACTCACACACCTTCTTCCCAGAGGAACGCACTTTCATATCAAAGCTCACGCACAATTTCAAGGAGTCTATCTAGAGAGCCCCTGTTCCTTGGGATGAGAGCCCCTGTCTCCTCTAGCCCAGAGCCTCTCACTTCTGCACATCCTTCTCTCTCACCACACTTCAACGGACACAGAATATGCCCAATATGTACATTTCCATAATGACACCCTTATTCTCACAACAGCCTCTGGGAATACACAACACCCACTTTTCCATCTTTGTGAAGCAGCACAAAATTTGGTTTGAGACAGCCTGAAGTCATATAACACCGTGGTCGGCTCAATGGCTCAACATGGAGCCGCTCCTTGGGCCAAGGTGTTGGAGAGGAGGCTGCAGTCAGAGAAGGCCTGAGAGGCACTACAGACAGACAATAACTTTGAAAGCTACTCGTGCTATACGTGGGTCCAAGGATCTTCCCAGAGGAATTTAGCACTGACTCAAGTCACTCTACGGCTGGAGTAAATTTAGAGAAGACTCTTCAGCATTCGCATGATCATGGGTTATGGAGAGGTCTAAACCATTTAAAATAGTTCCAAATGGTTTCACATATGGCTTGAAAAATAACAAAGAAGAAAGAGTTGTAAGGATGGATTGCATAGTGCTCCTTTTCTGCATTTTTGTTTCTTAAGCCAACGTGAGGTCCCCACAGCTGACTGAGAGGCAAATGAAATTAGGTTGATATTGAAAGCACATTTGCAGAAATTGCAGAAAAATGTCCTTCTGGCACTAGCATTCTCCTCTATTAAAGTATTTTTAACAGGGGAGCTCCCTATCTGCAATCCTCAATACTTTTAGAGATGGATTTAGAGCCAAAGATGCAAAAGAAAGATTAATATTTTTTACCGTTGAAATTTGAGCCCTTTATATATTCTAGACGCAATTCCTTTATCAGATAGACAGTTTGCGAATATTCTCTTCCAGGCTATAGCTTGTCTTTTCGTCCTCTTCACAGAGAAAAAGGTTTTCATTTTCATGAAGTCCAATTTAGCAATCTTTCCTTTCATGAATTGTGCTTTGGGTGTCAGGTCTAAGAGCTCTTTGCCTAGCCCTAAATTCTGAAGATTTTTTCCCTGTGTTTTCTCGAAAGCTTTTATAGTTTTACGTTTGTCTCTGATCCATTTTGAGTTTGCTTTTGTATAAGGTGTGAAAGTTTAGACAGAAGTTCATTTTCTTGCCCATGGATGAAACGTTAATTTTTGGAAGCTCATCTTTGCAGGTGTTTATGGGGCTTTGATATTTTCCCTTCCACTAGCCCCAAAGTGCAGATGAAAATTCCTAGATTGATCTGTTTTCTTTAGTCCTGCAGCATCTCCGTATAGAGGCTCTCCAGATTGATGCAGATAAGGAATCGAAAACTTTCATAGTTTAAAAGTTAAACTGTTTGCAAAGTTTCTTGATGAAATGATGGAATGAATATAAGATTACTAGTCACAGTTGTTCTATTTTAAAAGGCTCTTTCGTACAATGACAGAGGACCACTATGACAGCCCTCTCTTTTCTCATGTCACTAGTCCCACCATAAACTGGAAATCCAAGCAGAGATGCTGAAACTACAAGTTCACGCCCTAAAAATTCCTTCTAGTCATTTCTAGGTTTGAATATCTCAAGACACCACAGGGACATTCATTAATCTTCAGAATCTCAATTAATGGAGTGCCTAAGGGGAGCTCTCTCTGGCTGCTTTGGGATCAGGGAGAGAAGTGTTGGGGGCAGGTCACTCTGTAACACGTTTATGCAGGTGGAGGTGGCCCCAGGAAGGGGCTGAGGTGGAAGAGGAAGCAGTCATAAAAGGGTGGGTGGGTCTTTGTGAGGCGGGGCGGGAGGGCAGGCAGGTTACTGGACCATTGACAATGAGTCCAGCTCTTTCTACCACCAGCTGGACGTGCCCTTCCCCTCTTTCACCTTCTTAGGAAAAATCAACGAGGTAAACAGAACTTGTCTGCTTCTCTCTCAACCTTGTGAGTGATATTTGACTTTAAATACATCCTCCCAAGAGGTTGGATACAAACTTCAGAGGGGCTCAGACCCCCAACCCACACTTGTCCTTAGGTGGGACCTTGCTTTTCAGGGACTCTGCTTCTGGTCTTACCTTCGCTCCCTCCTGACCTAACTAGCCTCTCTGCCTTGGTCACTTCCTCATGCACAGTCCATCCCACGACACAGCCATCCAACACAGATCTTAGGCCACAGCTCGCTGAACTCAGATCTGCTCAAGTCACTCCCCCGAGAGACGACTCTCCCTTTTCTCTCTGGAGAGGGCTCTGCCCAGCCCCCACAGCGTCCACTCACTGCCTGCTCCATCCTTTGCAGGCCCTACACAATGCACACACTGCCCGACGGCCTCGTGTCATCCGGGTGCTGAAGTTGCCCTCGGGTTCTTTGGCTGGGAGATTGCCTGGAATCGGGCCTGGAATCCCTGGTCCCTGCCCAGCCTTCTCATCCACTGACCCTCCAGGCCGCTCTCAACAGCCCCATCCAGATATTTGTGTGATATTTTGAAAAGAACCTCTTTTCTATTTATATAGGCTAGTGGAAATATTCAGATAATCATATCCTTTTTTTTTTTTTTTTAAATATGAGGTCTTTTCCAAGTTTTCTGACTCTATATATGGGGCCAGCAGTTGACAGATGACCAAGTGTTATAAAAATACCCAGAGAACAAGCACACAGCTCTGCCACCGTGAGACAGGGTCAGAGGTATGTCAGAATCTACGCAAGTCACACAAAACTACTTCCCTCTCTCCCCTGTCTGACCCTTGAACCAGAATGAATAATAGGTGTCTTTTTTCTACAGGTCAAAATACCAATTGTCACACAAGGATTTAAATAGCTGGTCCCAGGATTCCTTTTAGATGCTTTAGGACTGATTCTGGAATAAAGCTTCTAAAAGTCAGTGGAAAAGATACCTGATCTTGAAGAAGCAGACCAACGTAATTTAAACATATCAATTCTTATTAGAGATCACCATTTCTTCTTTTAACAAACACATTGTCACTTTGGAGACCTGTACTTTTCATGAATAAATTCATTTCTAAGTAATTCGGGAGGATTTTCCCCTTCATTTGCAACTACTTCATAAATGCTGATGTACTCAAACTTCGCTTTTTGTCCAAAACTGTTCATCACTGAATGACTCTTTAATAGCTAGTTAATAAAATGCCTTCACTCAACAAGGACCAGACTGTGTAGCTAATAATTTCAGATTTTTACGGCACAAGCTTCACTAACAGTGAGTTTTTAATTTGCAAGTGTCAAACTCCCTCATGCATATTTACGGGAAAAGATGCTTAGAATAAAATTGAAATGCTTCCAATTGCCCTTATTCTCAGGCACTGCTTCAAAATTAGCTTGCCAAGTGAGAGAAGGATTTTAAAAATTAACTCTATCGAGTGAGCTGTCTTTTTTTTTTTTTCTGAAACAAGTTAGAACTTCTGGGGTGCAGGCAGATCAGTAGGGCAATAGGTTGTCTCATGGGCTGGGTTCCCCGGAAATGCTCAGATTTAGTGTATTGGGAACACCACCCATAAGGGAGGGAGGGAGAGGCGCAGCACCAGGCAGAGGGAGAAGCTGAATTGTGATGCAATTGCAAGAGAGCGATCAGCTGATCCCACAGGGATTCCAGGAGCTAGGAGAACCCTAACACGACTATCTTCGGATGAGCTGCCCCAGGAGGGCAGGGGGTAACCTCATACGGAGCAGCTCCCTTAGACCTGGAGTAACTCCTGGGGAGCAACTTAACTGTGAGTGACTAGCATGCCACTCTGGGTCACCGGGGATTGAGCGCCTTGGTCCTGAAGGTGGCCTCCGAGGGGCCCATCTCAGCATCTACTACAGTGGAGCGGGTTGTGCCAAAATGAGCAGCAAGGGGTGTCTCTTCTTTTCTTCATGCAGTGAACAACAGTGGACACAATGGAAGAGCAGGACAAAGACAAACGGGGTAGGGGAAACATTTCTGCTTATCACACTGCAGAAGATGAGCATTGCAGAAGGGACCATCACCTGCAGCTGGTCGGCCGCAATCCGGCCAAGGAATTTTAAACAGAAAGTTGGCTTTTATCCCCATCGCTCACTCCTTGCCTTTATGTGGACTTTGGGAATTGCCATTTTAGATTTATCCTCACCCTTTGTCCCTTGCTAACAACTTCCAACTCTGTGGTCCATTGTTCGTCCTCCAGGATTACACAGCCTGTCCCGTTGCTCGCTCAGCGTGACACGGTGCCTGGTTCCCAAACTCAGTCTACCAGACACCACCGAGTTGCTTTTCCCACAGAGAAATTCACACGTCTGAGTGGTGGATGGAACCCATCTCTTGGGACATGAGGAGCATGGCAACAGCCATCGGAGCCGGAGCAGAGTCTCTCTGGCCCTGGACAGAGTCACGGAGGGACCATACCTTTAATGATAATTCTCCTGAGTTGATTCAGACCAGGGTTTTGGTCCTCTGTGAAGCAGTCTGTGCAAAAACACTACTCTAAACATATTCACGTGTTAGGATGACACGAGCTTGCAGCCCGAGCACCAGTGTCCTTAGAAAGAGTTGATACTGGGAGAACAACCTCTCTGGGAGCGCACCTCTTCTCATGTTGGACGTGAACATCCCTCCAATCACCGCCCAGAAAACAGCACCTGCCACGCCCACCTTGCTGCCACACCCACCTCACCACCCAGCCCACTTCACCTGCCATGCCCACCCCACCCCACACCCACTCCCATACCACACCCACCTTGCACCACACCCACCTCACACCACGCCCACCCATACCACCCCACCTCACCAATACGCTCATCCCACACACAGCTCACCCCCACACTATGCCCACCTCACCACCACACCCACCCCCCCAACATGCCCACCCCGACCATTATGCCCACCTTACCTGCCACGCCCATCTCACCTGCTACACCCATCTCACCTGCTACGCCCACCCCACTGCCATGACCACCTCACTGCCACCTCCAGCCCCACTGCACCAGGGGAGGCCTTGCCCAAAGTGACACTGTTTGAGCTATTCTTTCCTTTGGACAGCAAGAAAGAAGAACCTCCATTAGCATATACCCAAGGTGTCCAGGGGAAGTGCTAAATTTGAATGAACTCACTTTGGTTACAGTAGGTACAATCATTTTGGCTTTGCAGCGGCCACAGGGTTTGCCAAGCGTTTTCCCTTCTCTCTCCCCTTGAGGAAAGATGAGCGGGATCATTTACTTTGAGGAATGAAACTTCAAAGCTATCATACATGGGAACAAACGTGGGAAGTATCTGGGTTGTTGAACCCACCCCTTACCCTAACAGGTATTTCTAAGTCATGAAAGGGATGGCAGCCCACTGCTGATCAAAGGGAAAAAAATGGAAAAAGAAGTGATAGCAAGCACGGTCTCCTAGGAAATGAATGACTGTAATTGAAACAGATTGGTGATTATCCCACTGATTCAAGGCAAAAAAGCAAAAAAAAAAAAAACCAAATTTCAAAAATTCCAGATTCCTTACCTTATTTTTTTCCTTTGTTTCTTTCTTTTCCTTATCTTTTTTGGCGTTCTTGGGTTTCTTTTCCTTTTTCGTCTTTTTCTTCTTTTTGGTTTTTTCATCTTCTTCTTGGCTTGCAATAATATCATCAATAACCTGGTAAAAAACAAAATAATCATAGCATTTGAATAGAGCCCTATTAAGAGGAAGACTAGTTTTCCTGTGTGGAAGGAAGGATTTGTGCTGCTCAGTCTCCCTTCTGGGCCCTGCTCTGGGCCCCGGAGGCTGACCCATCCTAGGAACATCACGGGGGGCTCCCCGCCTGCCATTGGCCTTTGCTTGGATTCCTCAGTGGGAGGCAGGAGTCGGATCTTGGACCGCAGATGGAGAGAGATCCTGGGCATTTCTGAACCCAGTTCCTGCAAATTCAGAGCTGCTCTGGCTCTCAGGCGTTCCAGGAACACCAGGGGAGGTCAAGGCTTCCTCAACATCTCAGCGGCAGCCGGAAGCACCAGGCCTGCCCACACCTCTTCCCCAAATCTGAGCCAAGGACACCTGCTGTTTCCTGCCTGGACTCCAGTCACGACACCTTCCCTTGTAATAACTTTGCATTTGCATAAAAGATTGTCCATCTCTTCTCAGCGTTGGTTTCTTCCAGCTGTGATTTAATTTATATTTCCTACAGTGAAAAAAAATCCATCTATGCTCCTGAAAGTTAAAATATTTGTTAAAAAGTACCTGGTTCACATAAAATGAGTATCACTGAAGAATTAGGAAAGGTGTGTAAAAAACCATCTAATTCAGTTCAATACAACAGAGGTTTACTGGGATCTCACTCGCTGTGATAGAGAGCTACGAATTCTAGGAGATACGAAGGGACACTGATAGGACACGTGTCCTGTTTGACCCTCCGGCTCTGCTTGTCACTGGCCACGTGACTGAGACAAGTGGCATGACTCTCTGAGACCCGGTTTGCTCAGCTCTGAAGTGAAGTCAACGCTTCCACCTGCAGCACTGGTGACATGCCAAGCACGGTTCTAAGAGCTTCAGAAAGACTGACGCATTTGCTGCTAAGCACAGCCCCCCGGGTCGGAGCTGTCCTTGACCCATTTGATGGATGAGGAAACTGCAGCAGAGGAGTTCAGGAGCCTGGTGAAGGACTCGCAGCTAGTAAGCGGCTGAGCTGGGACTCAAGCAGCTGTGAACCAGGATAATTTCAGAACGTAGAACAAAAGAGGCCAGATGTGGAAGAAGATATGTAAATTCAACCTATGGTAGGAAATGCGTACAGTTAAATAAAAAAATAATACTCTACAATTTCAGGACGCATACATATGGAGTCAAAGTGTAAAGAACTGTCATTGAATCACAGACACCAAATTCAGTGCAGTGGTTACCTCTGGAGAGCAAGGTATGCAATTTTATTTTATATATATATATATATATATATTTTTTTTTTTGGTGAGGAAGACTGGCCCTGAGCTAACATCTGTTGCCAATCTTCCTCTTTTTGCTTGAAGAATACTGTCCCTGAGCTAACACCTGTGCCAATCTTTCTCTATTTTGTATGTGGGATGCTGCCACAGTGTGGCCTGATGAGCAGTGTGTAGGTCCAAAACCCAGAATCTGAACCTGCAAACCCCGGGCTGCTGAAGTGGAGTGTGTGAACTTAACCACTAGGCCACTGGGCCGGCCCCTCTAATGTTATATTTTTGATGTTTATACCTATGTTCTTGGGAGCTTAGTTCACACCTTTAAAAGTGTAAAAAATAGCTTTATCATGGACAAAGCCATATATCCTGGCACCATCTGGACTTGAAAAAAAATGCTATAGCTATGTGTCTAATGTCACACCATCCAGAGGGCCACCCATCCTCTAGGCTCCAGTGAAGACTTTGGCGGCGTGAGGCTGAAAGAGGGTGTGTTGGGGAGGATGAGAGTTGATGCATGCCTTGTGCACATTATTTGGCAATAAAAAGGCTGTCTTGCAACAGGATTAACAGTCCTTTGTTGCCAAAATAGCAGTGTTTTCCTTACGGAGCAGGATCACCTCGACTCATAGAACCAAATCACGGCTGCCCAGGAGTTTTATGTTCTGGAGCTCTTATGGAACATGGATATTTTTTGGTGCTTGGAAGTCTGGAAACGTTCAGAAATGTGAAGTCTTTTTTTTTTTTTTTTGAAAAATAAATGTGAGCAGCTAAGAAAAGAATGAAATCCTTATTTGTGGAACAACCAATGCAGTGTATCTTTTAAAGCCATATCACTTATGTTATTTCCTCTCTATCCTTGGTTTATTAATTCAATATTTTGAATAAATAATACACTGACATGGTCCACTACTCAAAAATGACAAAAGAGCATGTAGTAAAATGTTTCCTCCCAGTGCTGTGAGCCAGCCAAAAAGATCCACTTGCTAACGCCAACCCAAACAGCCTGGATATGCTGCCAGAAACATTTGATATGGATATATGCAAACATATGCGTGCACGCACACAAGCATATACATAAAGCACGCTGACATTGTTGTGTTATTTTTGCAATCACATTGGTGAAAAATAGTTATGTGATTGTAGTCGTCTATTTTTTAACCAATGATGAATTTATTTTGCTCTTCAACTACGGCAAAATCTTCCAAGGTGCGTGCATATGTCCACATGGATACACACAAATACATCTTATAAGCCTAAATTTGTCAATTGGTACAGATGTTAGCATATTGTGCACAATGTTCTTGTTCCGAATTTTTCTCCTAATAATATACCTCGGCCATCTTTCCTTCGCGGTTCATAAAGAGCATCCTTGTTCGTATTTTTATAGGCATACCATAACTTATTGGACCATTCTCCTATCCATGGAGATTCAGGCTACGTCCAATCTTCTGCCGTTACCAACAATGCCGCTGTGAATAGGTGCACGCAAATATCCTTTGCAAGTGTGTGAGCATATCTACAGGATAGTGTTGCAAAAGTAGAAATGCTGGACCAAGGGTTTGTACATTTGCAACCTTGTCAAACTGCCTCCACTGGGTTGTGCCGATGACACTTCTGCCAGCAATGGAGGTGAGCGCTTGTTTCCCCATGTGCTCTGACACGTGGGTTGTTTGTCAGCTGAACGGGGGAAAAATGGTATGTCACTGTAGTTGTTTTGTTTTGTTGTAGATGCCAATACTGAATTTCTTTTGCTTATGCTCTTCCACTACAGCAAAACCTCCCAAAGTTAGAAGTGCATTTTAACGCCTACTAAGTCAGCCATGGTGTTTTGGGTAAACTATGGAGTCTGAAGGCCAAATCTGGGCTGCCACCTGTTTTCTTGTTTTTTTTTTTTTTTAATATATATAATTTTTTTCTTTTATTTGAGGAAGATTAGCCCTGAGCTAATATCCGCCGCCAATCCTCTGCTTTTTGCCAAGGAAGATTGGCCCTGAGCTAACATCTGTGCCCATCTTCCTCTACTTTTTATGTGGGATGTCACCACAGCATGGCTTGATAAATGGTGCATAGGTCTGCACCTGGGATCTGAACTGGCAACCCTGGGCCACCGAAGCAGAGTGTGCGAACTTAACCACTGCACCACTGGGCCGGCCCCTAATATATATAATTTTATTGAGGCATATTCTACATTTCATACGTTCACCCATTCCAAGTGTACAATTCAATCATTTCATAGTAAATTTACCAAGTTATGCAATTATTACCATAAATCAGTTTTAGAACATTTCCATCCCCCCATAAGATCCCCTCATGTCTATCAATTGTTAATTCCTTTGCCCTCTCCTCCCCTCCTTCCCAGGAAAACACTAATCTACTTTCTGCCTTAGTAGATTTACTTTTCCTGGACATTTCACATAAACGCAATGATATAATAGGCAGTCTCTTGTGTCTGGCTTCTTTTGCTCAACATAATGTTTTTGAGGTTCACCTGTGTTGTAACGTGGATCAACGGTTCCTTTCTTTATTGCTGAATAATATTCCATTGCATGGATATACCACATTTCGCCTACCCACTCACCTGTTGGTGGATATTTAGACTATTTCAAATTTTTGGCTACTATGGGTAATGCTCCTATGAATAGTCATGCACAAATTTTGGGGGTGGACATATGTTTTCAATTCTCTTGGATAGAGTCCTCTAAGAGTGGAACTGCTGGGTCATCTGGGAAATTTATGTTGAATTTTTAAGAAACTGACAAACTGTTTTTCCAAAGTGGCTGCACCATTTTACTTTCTCATCCGCAGTGGGTGAGGGTTCCCTTTTCTCCACATCCTCAACATTTGCTATCATCTGTCGTCTGGATTATAGCCATCCTAGTGGGTCTAAAATGTTATCTCATAGTTTTAATTTTCATCTCCCTACTGACTAATGATGAGCATCTTTCATGTGCTTATTAGCTATTCATCTATCTTCCTTTGTGAAATGTCTATTCAAGTCTTATGCCTATTTTTTGATTGGATTGTCTTATTGAGACGTAAGAGTTTTTTTGTATATTCTGGATACAAATCCTTTATCAGGTACATGTCAAATATCATCTCCCAGTCTGTTCTTGTCTTTGCATTTTCTTAATGGTGTCTTTTGAAGTGCAAAAGTTTTGCATTTTGATGAGGTTCAATTTATCAATTCTGTCTGTCAGTGTAGTTTTAATTTGCATTTCTCTTATATGTGTGAGGTTGATCATCTTTTCATATGTTGAACATCTTTTATTATGTTTCAAATCCATTTAGATTTTCTTTTCTGAGAACTGTCTGTTCATATCCTTTGGCTTTTTAAAATATTGGGTTATTGATCTTTTTTTATAGAGCTGCAGGAGCTCTTTGTATATTAGAAAAACGATCTCCTGTCTGTGATACTCATTACAAATAATTCTCCCAGTGTGTCCTCTGTCATTTGACTTTACATGGAGTCGGTTTTGCCACGCAGGTTAAAAAATGTTTTTGTGTGTTATTTAATTTATCATTTTTTTCTCCTATGACTCCTGGGCTGTGTGACAGAGGTAGTAAGATCGTTTCCACTCTGGGGTTATGACATATCTCTTCCTTGGCTTCTTCTTGTTCTTTTGTGTTTTTGTTTTGTTTGACATTTAAATCTTTGATCCATTTGGAATCATTCTGGGGGAAAGTATAAAGAGATAGAGATTTAATTTTCTTCTTTTTCAGATGACAGCCTGATTAGTCTAATACCATTTATTAGATGATCTTTTGTTTTCTTTCATAAGAAAGTTGAGATGGCACCTTTGTTAAATACTAAATTTCCATATGTATTTGGGTATATTTCTTGATTTTCTGTTCTTTTTCCATTGATGTGTCTTTGTGGTCACTTGCCTGTACCAATGGGCTCTTAAAAACATGTTCTAATACCTGGCAGGTCTGGTTCTTCCTTATTAACTTTCGTTTTCAGAATTTTACTGATTATTCCTGGTTATTCACTTTCTACCTGAAGTTTAGAATCAGGTGTGTCACCCTCCATGTGCCCCGTCCCCCCTAAGCCCCACCCCCGACGCTCCCCACATAATGTTATTGGTATTTTTATTGGGATCATATTACATTTATAGATGACGTTTGGGAGAGTCGAAGTGTTTCCGATGTTGAGTATTCCTATCTAAGAACATGGTATACTTTTCCATGTCTCCATCTGCATCCCTCAGAATGTTTTAAACTTTTCTTTACATAGCAAACACATTTATTAAGCTTACTCCTGGATATTTGATCTTTGTGTTGTTGCTCTTATAAGTGGACTCTTTTATTATAGTTTCTATGTAGCTGCTGTTTGTACATACAAAAGCTACTGCTTTCTGCATACTAATTTTGTTATTCCCCATCTTACTTCCCCTATTGTTTAAAGCAGTTTTCAGTTTATTCTTCTTTACTTTTCTAAGTATAGAACATATCTGCAAAAAGTGATCGTTTTGCCTCTTCCATTCCAATTTCTGTATCTCTATGTTCTTTCCCTTGTCTAACAGTGTTCAGTAGACCCTATGGGACAATGGTGATAATGGCCATCCTTGTATTTTTCTTTTTTTAAAGATTGGCACCTGAGCTAACAACTGTTGCCAATCTTCGTTTTTTTTTTTCCTGCTTTATGTTCCCAACCGCACCCCCCCCCCCATACATAGTTGTATATCTTAGCTGCAGGTCCTTCTAGTTGTGGGATGCGGGATGCCGCCTCAACATAGCCTGATGAACGGTGCCATGTCTGCGCCCAGGATCCAAACCCTGGGCTGCCGCAGCGGAGTGTGCGAACTTAACCACTTGGCCACGGAGCTGGCCCCATCCTTGTATTTTTCATGACATTAGTGGAAATGTTTCTAGTGAATTTCATTAAGCATGATATTAGCTTTCAAACTAGGAAATATTTTGTCATGCTAAAGAAGTATCCATATATTCCATTTTTTTTGTTTTATTTTTTAGTATAAAAAATGGATGTTGGGGTCGGCCCAGAGGCATGGTGATTAAGTTCGTGCACTCTGCTTTGGCAGCCTGAGGTTCACAGGTTTGGATCCGGGGCGTGGACCTATACACTGCTCATCAAGCCACGCTGTGGTGGCATCTGACATACAAAATAGAGGAAGATTGGCACAGATGTTAGCTCAGTGACAATATTCCTCAAGGAAAAATAGGAAGATTGGCAACAGATGTTAGCTCAGGGCCAATCTTCCCCACAAAAAAAAACAAAAAATGGATGGTGAATTTGTAAAATGCCCTTTAAGCATCCATGGTGATGAGCTCATGGTTTTCCCTTTTGGGTCTCTTTATACGATGCAGTGTATTCAGAGCCATCCTCCACTCGAACTATCCTTGCATTCTGGAATAAACACCACTTGATTGCGATGTTTTGCCCATTGAGTGTGCCGTTGTTTTTAGCGTCCAATATTTCAGTCTGCATTTTTGCATTAATGCTCAGGAGGAAGACTGATCCGTGGTTCCATTTGTACTCAATCTTTTTTTGGGGTTTGGTAACAATGTGATCATGCCCACGTCATAAAAAGTATTTGTATTGCTTTTTTTTTTTTTTTTTACAAATATAGATTTGACTATTTACATACATGTTATAATGATTATGCTTGGTCCAGCTCTTCATCTGTTTCCCCCTCTTCCTCCTCTTACGATTAGTAACAACTGCTCAGACTTCTGAAAGATTTCAAAGTGCCAAGCTCTGTTCCAAGTGCATTGCATGTATCACTTCATCGGATTATTACATCAGCTTGGGGAGGCAGGTATTACCAGCATCCCCATTTGCAGAGGAGAAAACTGACCCATGGAGAGGAAGCAGAGGTCACCTAAGTCTGAAGACCTAGTGTGTGCTGGAACTGCCATTCTCACCACGGCGCTCTCCTGCCTCTTGCAGCATCTGCCTTTTAAGGTCATGCTGCTTTGTGGCCCCCTTGGTTTTATTTCAATGTATTAACCAGACATCCTCAGTTTTCTCTGTTTTTAGCTTGACTACACATTAACTTTACTTTTCAATGTTCCTCATGGACAATTTAGACATTCCACCCACATTTTTAATCCTAGAATTATTACCTTTCTCAACTAACATGAAATGTGCTTGGCTGCTTGCCATGGGCTTTCAAGACACAACTTGTGCCTGATGGTTTAGCTGGAGGGGCATGACCTAAACATGTGAAAAAGGGAAATAACACCAAGTCGAAAGAACTGTCACTCAAGGCAGGGCTGGATGAACTGCCAAACAATAGGGTGCAGAGCAGGAGGTGATGGAGTGCAAAGGAGAAGAACAGGAGTCCTCCGGTGGAAGGAGGCTTTGATAGGGACGTGGGGTACAGCACTTCCTGGTGACCCTCAGGCCCTCACACAGGGGAGCAGAGGGCAACAAGGAGGCTGACTCTGGGGTCAGTAGTGCTGACGTTGAGAACCCCTGATCTACAGCATGGTTTTTACCACTATGTAGTACTTCATGTCGCTTAACTAATTTCCTACTAATGAACATTATTCCGTTTTCTTCTTTCTCAAAGCTATGAACAGCACAGACAGGAAGAGCTGTTTCAATCATCTGTGGCAGGGGACTGGAAATCACATCGCATGGGCCAAATCTGGCCTGTGGTCCATGTTTGTAAATAAAGTTTTATTGGAACACAGCCATGACCTTTCATTTACATATCCTCTGTGTCTGCTTTCACATTATAACGGCAGAGCTAAGTAGTTGTGGCAGAGCGTATGTTTCACAGCCACAAATATTTAGTATTTGGCCCTTTATGGAAAAAGTTTGTTATCCCTGATCTATGGCAACTTGTCTTATTTCTTTAGTATAAATTCCTTAAATTGAATTTATGGGTCAAAGGGTATGCACATTAAACATTTTGATATTTACTTGGTCCATGTCTCTCAAAAAATGTCATGCTAATTTATGTCTCCAGCAGCAATGTATGAGAGTGACATTTTTCCACGTTTACCAACTCTAATTCTTAGCATGATGTAAAATTTTTACCAATCCTATAGGTGAAAAGAGATATTACAACATTATTTTATATTTAAATTTCTTCAATAGTGAGTTTATAAATTTTTAAAAATAGTATTTTTTGCCTTCTTTTCTACTGGGTGTTCAGATTTTTCTTATTATTTTTTAAGAACTCTTTATATATGAAAGATACTATCACATATGTTGCAAATACTTTCATCAGTTTATCATATGACTTTAATTTCATTTATGATATTTTTTGCCTTTTGAGTTTTATGTGGTCAAACATATCAGCCTATTTTCTTTATGGTTTCTGCCTATGGTGATCTGCTTATAAAATTATTCCACATTATTATTAAATATTCAAACAATTTCTTCTGGTAATTTGTGGTTTGATATTTTACGTGTTGATACTTAATGCATCTGAAATTTATTTTGTATAATAAGTGAGATAAGAATCTACTTAATTTTGTCAAATGATGATCCAGTTGTCCCAATATTATTTACTGACTGTTTCATCCTTCCTCAATTATTTGAAATGTCATCATTATATTATTGAATTCCAATTCGTACCTGAATCAGTTTCTGAGCACACTATTCTGAAGACAGACTACCTGAGTTTGAATCTCAGCTCCACCACTTATTAAATGTGAATTTGGCCAAATAGCTTGATCTTCATAGGTTGGGAAGATTGACTGAGTTAATTTACATAAAGTGCTTTGCATAGGACCTGACACAGAATGTTTGCCTAAAAAATGCTGCATGCATGCACATGACATGCTATTCTTGTTATTGCTGTTATCTGTCTATTCTTTTCCCAATACCATGATGTTTTAATGACTTTACCTTCATAATTTGATTTGTACCAAGTATGACAAGTTTGCCATGATTACGGTTCTTTTTCAAAAACTTTTTGGATATTTTCATTCTTCCATATAAACTTGAGAATAATTTTGTCAATAAAAATTGTTTTGATTTTATTGGAATTGTATTGACTGCATAGAATAATGGAAAAATAATGTGTATTTGTACTTTATTGAATCTTTCTATCCAGGGAAACAATCCATCTGTCTATTTGTTCAAGTCTTCTTTCATTTTCTTTCAGTAAAGTTTTGTCAATATAATTCTGTACAATTCTGTGTAATATGTCAATATAATTTCTTGTTAAGTTTACTGTGTTTTCTAGGAAGATAATCACATAATCTGAAAACAATGATAAAATCAGCACTTTTTAAATATTTACAACTCCTTTTCTTTTTCTTTTCTTATTGTATTTGTTAGAACTTGCAGGGAAATATTAATAGTTCTGATAACAATATCCTTTTCTTGAGTTTGACGTTTAATGGCAATGTCTCTCGTGCTTCACTGTTGAGTATAATGCAAATCTCCTCTTGGTTTCTATGATAAATCCTCTGAGGTTAAGAAGAATTCTTCTATTTCTAGCTTATTAAGACATTTCTAAAGACAGCTTTAGACGTCAGTTTCATCAAATGCCACTGGTGTTTCTACAGAGATGATCAAATGGTGTTTCTCTGGAAGAATATTAATATAGCAAAGAGCTGAGTCTTGAAAGGTGGGCTGCAATTAAACAGAGGAGGAAGGGCGGGAGGGCACCTGGAGTGAGGGGACATGCACAGAGGCAATGAGGTACAGCAGACGACAAGTGAGTGGACTGCTGGAGTTAATGGGGTGAAGTTGGGGAACAAGGGGGACAGGAGGTGAGACTGTGATGCAAGGAGGGAGCAGAACCTAAAGGGCTCCTGAAATCAAGCAGCTCAGAATTTACTAAGAAGATGAGCATCACGTACTGTCACATCTCTATCAAAGATAAGACAGGAGAAAGGACGAACTCATGTTGAAACAAATTTGAAAGCACACACAACATCAAATGTACGCTCATGTAAACATTTGTAAGAAAATAACCAAGACCTAATAACACGGCGAACCCATTAACTTTAAAGTTTACGGAAATGTGATTCTGATGTATTTGCGTTTTATTTCTCAAGCATATTTGTACCTGTTCTGTGGTCTTGTTAGAAAAAATAACAGCCGAACCTCCTTCTTCTTCTTTAGGGTAGTTGGGAAACGTGCCAGTCAAGTTCCTGAGGAGGAAAAAGAATGCAAATTAAACAGCAACGAATGCAGGCCTCTGTGCTCTATTCCCCATTGGCTGGCTCCCTTCTGTTCACTTATATGAGTGATGGTTATTAGGGTGAGGGTTCTCTGCCAATCTCAGGCCGAACACGATTCCTCTAAGGAGCAGAAGGATCTGACAACATTAGGAGCAAGTTTCCTTCCTCAAGGTAACTGTTACTCTGACACAGACACACCTCTCTTTAAAACAGACTGTACTCTTCTTCCTCTTTTTTTTTTTTCTTAAATTTTTGAGATACTCTGTGCTTGAGTTAAGAATGAAGGCAGAAGCACAAATCATTTCTTCCTGTTTAAAGTTCAGGATAAACACAGGATTTTGAAACTAAACAGAAGGATGGAGCTGTTCGAATTACAAATTTAGTAATAGTGCATGAAACACACACACACGCTTTAGGTTTTAGTAAGTCTAAGGTCCCATATTTTAGGAGTTCCAAATGATTTTTTTTTCTGTAAGCATACAACTTTTATATTTTGAAAAGCAAACTTGAAATCGAATGTTTGGGAATTTCAGAAGGGATATGTACTTAACATTTGTAAAAGAAATTGACTTTGAAAACAAACAGACACATAGATACAGAGAGCAGATTGGTGGTTACCAGAGGGGAAAAGGGTGGGGGCAGGCTGAGAGGGGTAAAGGGGCAAGTATGTACCGTAACGGATGGAAACTAGGCTTTCGGTGGTGAGCATGATGCAGTCTAGAACGACGCTGAAACATAATGATGGACACATGAAATTTACATAATATTATAAACCAATGTGACCTCAATTAAAAAAAACTGACTTTGACACAAGTGTTATATTTGTTCCATTTGTTCCAAATATAGAAAGCAAAGACTACCAAATTAGTACCATTAATCCACCAAAGGATAGAATCTAATGGTTAGAGGAGATGACCGTGCTTAAGATGACTTGGCAACTCGTGGTTCTCAAACCTTGGGCCTTCGGAGCCCTTTGCCCTCTTGATAATTTTTGAGCATCCCAAAGAGCTTTTGTTTAAGTGAGTTATAGCTATTGATACGGTATTAGATATTAAAACTGAGCAATTTCTAAAAGATGCATTTTTAACTCATTTAAAAATAACAATAAAGCCCTTACATTTTCACATAAGTAACATTTAAAAAAAAATTAGAGAGAAGTGTGTTCCTGGTCTGCATCTTTGAAGGCTCTTTCAGGTCTGGAAGTTAGCTGGAGGCTCATTTCTGCTTCTGTACTCAATCTGGTGCAACATGTTGTCTTGGTTGATGTATAGGGAAAAAAATCTGGCCTCAGGCAGATGTGTAATTGGAAAACGGAGGAATATTTAGTAACCTTTTAGATAACTGTGAAGATTCTGCTTTGACCCTACACCACAACACGCCAAGCAGTAGCTTCCTAAAGGCTGGCAGTGACGGTGAATCTGAAACCATATCAGTGAATTTTCCTTTTCTGCCACAATAAAATCCACTGGTCTGTCTCGCGTGTTCCATAGATGTTTCGCCCGTGCATGATTTTGAAACATCAGGTCTTGGTCATTTGGAAAATAATGGTGCACTGAGTTATGTGAATCTTCCCAATGTTGACACATGTCATCATATCAAAAACCACATCCGCTAACAACTCCACCAATCTCATAATCCGAAAGTCTAAGTAATGGGAAGTGCTCAAACTCAAAGAGGTGACTACGAGGTTTCTCAAATTTTAGTTTTCCCTAGAAAGCTTAGGTTTTATCAGCAACAAATACTCCTACTTGTTTTCCTTCATGCTCGTTTGGTTCATTTTTGAGAAAATGTCTCCCTCAAACCCAAGTCTGAATAATGAGAGTTTTAGTCATTTTCTCAATTAAAAATGACGTTCTAGGGGCCAGCCCCATGGCCGAGTGATTAAGTTTGCGTGCTCCACTCCAGCGGCCCAGGGCTTGTCAGTTTGGATCCTGGGCATGGACCCAAACACCACTCATCAAGCCATGCTGTGGCAGCATCCCACATAGAAGAACTGGAATGACCTACAACTAGGATATACAACTATGTACTGGGGCTTTGGGGTGGGAAAAAAAAGAGGAAGATTGGCAACAGATGTTAGCTCAGGGCCAATCTTCCTTGCCAAAAAAAGCAATGAGCAACAGTGGAAAAAACAGAAATACCTAACAGTTCCTTTAAAAAAAAATGACCTTCTATTAAAAAGTGGCCAGTTCAGCTTGAAACTGGACAACTTCACAGGTTCTGGAGGCCAGAAGTCCAAGATCCTAGTGTCAGCAGGGTTGGTTCCTTTTAAGCGCTGTGAGGGACAATCTCACAGCTCTTGCTCCAGGCAGCCAGCACACTTGGTTGTGCAGCTGAAGGCATTTGTGTGCACTTCTCATTTTCTCACATAGGATATTGAAAAGCTCCCATCTGGGCGCTTCCCTGTGGCTCTGAGACATGCTCAGGGCTCTCTCAATTAGAAAACACTCAGCTTCCTTGAAGTTCCATCCTCCTCCGCCACTCACGACGTCTCTGCTCTCCTTCACCATCCAACTTTTCAAAAGAGTGCTTCACGTTCACTGCCTCCATTAAAAGAGCTCTCACAGGCTGAGTGATGAGTTTGATGTTGCTGACGCCAGGGGACGTTTACCAGTCGGCTCCCTCTTGGTCCCTCAGATGACCAAGTCCTTGGTCCTGAATGGTTCTCTGTCCTTGGCTTCCAGGCTCAGCATCCTTCTGGCTCCCTGCTGTGTCTCTCACCACTCTGTCTCTGAAGGCACCTCCTCCTCTGCCTTACATAGAAGGAGCTCCCCTTATGTGACCTATAAGCAGTATTTGAGTTCTCCATCATCTCTTCTCCCTAAAATGATTTGTTTGTGGGATCCCCTCCTCTCCCCCAGTGACCACTTGCTCAACCTTGTCTGCTGGAACCTCCTTGTGTCCCCCACCTGTAATAGCTGGGGGACCCAGGGCTTGGTCCTCAGGCTCTTCTCTTCTCTGCTCACTACCTTATGACCTCATCCAGCTTCCTAGCTTTAAATACCACCGGCATTCTTCATCTCTCCAACGCTGTGTCTCCTGTCGTCATCTCTCCTGAGTTGCAGACTCATACATTCAACTGCCGGCCCAACACCTCCCTTCAGAAGCACAGTAATCATCTCAACCTTACGTGTCCCAAACTCAACTCTTGTTCTCACCTCCTCCCCTAAACTTCCCCCTCCCCTTGCATTTCCCCATTTCAGAAAATGGAAACTCTTCCTCCAGTTGCTCCAAGGGCAAAAACCTAGAATCATCCGGACTCCTCTTTCTTTCACACCTATGTTCAATCCATCAGCAGCCGTGTTGGTTCTACCTTCCAACTATATCTAGAATCGGACCACTTCTCATTGCCTCCACTGGCCTGAGCCACCACCATCTTCAACTTACGTTACTGTGATTAACTGGTCTCCTTGCTGCCCCCCTGCTCCCCTTGGGTCTACGCTCTATGTGGCAGCCAGAACGATCCTTTTAAAATGTAAGTCACATCAAGCCACTTCTCCACTCAAGGTTCTCCAACGCCCTCACTCAAAATGAAACCAAAGCCCATATAATCAGGTTAACCTATGCCCCCATGTACTCGGGACAGGCCCCGTTTATGTGCGATTAATTATAGCACCCCCTTTCATTCTTAAGAGTGTCCTGGTTTGGGCATTGAATTAGATGGTTCCTCCAGTTGAAATATCTCCTTCTGCCTCCCCAGCTCACCCCCCACCTCCTTCCTCTTGGCTCCTCAATCTCCCTTGATGCTCCCTCCTCAGAGAGACGCTCACTCTCAGACATAAAGTAATATACCAAGTGGTGGACTCCTTCACTTGCCTTAAGGTTTTGCTCAAATGTCATCATGTCAGGAAGAGAGGTCTTCCTTGATTGTCTTATAAAAAATAAGTTTTTTGACCAAATAATAGGTTCCCTCTTATCCCACAGCCAAGGTCTTGCTGAGGTCTGTATATTTGGGATAGAGAAGAGGGGGGATGCTAAGTTTATTTTTGGATGATTATCTCCATTTCTCTTTCCATTTTGGAAAATACTTTCACAGATAGAGGGGTCTTTTCTACTTCAAACAAATTTTAACACAAAATCTCTGCAAAATGATTAAGGGTTAAATATGCTGCCTTTGTGCACGATAATGATTTAAATCTTAGCTTCCCCTCGATTATACTTTGCATCTGAATTCCAAAGACATTGGATAATCTCTGAACTTTCATCATTTTGCTGATTTACAAAGTTAACATGCAGTGTGTGCCAGAAGATCATTCCCGAATACACCCCTCCCCCAACTTCCATTTGCCCTCAAATTGGGGCAACAGCCAGGCCAATGCAGTTTCCTCAATTGGACACACAAACCAGCCAATGGGACAAGTGATGCAGGAAATATAGACACACGAAAAATAACCTTAACTATGCATGTGAGGACCCTCTCACGTCCCCCAGACCTGCAGAACAAAACAGAAAAGAGGAACAAGAAAGCTCAGGACCACCCAAGAACAGAAAATTTGAGAAATGGATGTGGAACTTGAGAAGACTATGGATTTATCAGATAGTCTGAGCTCTGAGTCAGCATCTATTCACCTACAAGCAAATGCTGGCACACCTCAGGTGGATTACATTTTTTTAAAGCAAGAATTCAGCTTTTTGGAACAAAATTTAATTCGTATTGTTAAGTATAATTTCCAAAAGATAGACTTTATTCATTAAATCCACTCTCTAAAAGGTATCAAGAAAGATTTGAAGAGGAACACTGTGCAATACATTATCTATCAAACTTTTGAGATCATTTGATATTTTTCAGAAACAAATGACACTTCCCCATCACTAAATTTGGATCATCCTGGACTATCACAAAAGGAAGAAGCTGAGGAGGCACCAGGCTTGACCTTCTAAGTGGTGGCGAGTTCCAGTTGTTCCAGGACAGCACGGGCTCTGCTATTCCACATTTCTCCCAGCTCCTGTCAATCCTAGTCCCTGACTCAGAAAGCAGCTGCTCGCACTGCACTGCTGAAGTTGTTCAGGATAACAGCCGTCAAGCCCTGGGCTCCTAAGTGGGGCCTGCACCCGTCACTTATGCTCTCCCCTAAGTGAGTTTCGAGATGGGCTTCACCTGTGTAAAGCCACGCCTCTGAATCCCCAGCCATCCCACACTCTCATCTCAACCTGGCCTCACTAAGCTCCCCCCCAACACCGCCATCCAAGTCCTTGGTCCGTGACCCCTCCTTTCAGTCGGTCTTTGGCCCCACAGATATGGCATTCGTCCTGCGCATCTCTTAGCCTAAGACTCCCGCCCGAGGCACGTGGAATCCAGCCCCGACTCAGGCACGAGGCCAGCCAGACCTGCCCCATCTCCCTCATCTCCACAAGAGGAAGTGCAAAGTATCCCACATCTTATTTTGTACAAGGAGGGTTTGCCCAGCATCGGGGTGACTCAGGGCATGTTGTTGCCATTTCCTTATTGTGCCTGAAAACTGTCCACCGGAGCTCCACAGTGTGGAGGCCAGGGCCGGGGTGGAGAAACGCCTTCTGCACTCTTAGATGCCGAGGCGCTGGCCTGGCCGGTCAAAAGCTGCCACCGCTGCCACTCACTTCAATTCAGGTCACCTTTGTTCACCCCTCACAGGCGTCTCCTGCTACAGCAGCAACTTGTTCTTGAAAATCAGACGTTCTGCTTAAGAATTGCTTTCCAGGAGCCGAGGTCTCATTGTTTTAAACGGGAAGCACTCAATGCGGTATAACCACAACTCTCCCATCGCGGGACTATTTTGGGAGGAGGCAGGATGACGGAAGTAGACTGGGAAGAGCGCTGTTCACTTCCTGAAAAGAACAGAATTCAAACAACAATGCGCCACGCTGTTCCCATTTCCCTCCGCCGGCCGCGGTCCGCACCAGGAAAAGGAAAAGATCTGTTGTCCGCCCTGGAGTCCTGTTGGCTGAGAAAATGTGATCAATGAGCTATTGTCTCGGCTTCTGTTGCAGGACGTTCCGGTGGGTTTCCCATACCTTAATAATTGCAGATGGGCACTGACACCTGTAACAAAGATTCTTTTGAATATTTCCTTGTGCTAAATTTCCACCAGTGAGTTTACTCCGGGCATGGGCCATGCTCTACTCCTGGACAAATGGGGGTTCTCAGAAGATCTCCAGAACCTACTGTTCACAGAAACTCCTCGGTGAAGAGCTGAGAGAGGAGGGCAGACCATGAACTTCCAGGCCCTCGCTCGTGGGGGAGACAGGCTGTCCCGGGGCCTGCACCTGCCGCGCATGCGTTAGCGCTCCGTCTCTTCTATCCTTCACCCTTTTGCCTTTACGGTTTTGCCCTGATTGGGTGTAAAATGGAAGCCCGATCTGAATTTGCATTTCTTTAGCAGCTAGTGAGGTCTGCACTTTGCTACAGGTGTTTGTTGCATGAAGGTTTATACATAATTTTCACACATGCTTTCCACAAAGTAGCTTCTCATTTCATCCTTACAGAAATTCTGTGAGATAAGCACTTTTCTCCATTTTGCAAAGGTGGAAATTTGAAAATGCGAGAGTTTCAGTGGCGTAGCCAAAGGAGAGCCTGGATTCCCACGTGGGCTTCTGCCTGGACGCCTGGGGCGCCCCCGCTAATCGCCACCGCTTACTCTATTTGCATAAACCCTAGACAGTGGAGTTCTAATACTTAGGGTGTCACGTTTGCTTTAAACACCTTTCACGTGCACACATCGTTTGCCCCAAGAATTCCACTATGAGGAATCCTTACAGAAGTGAAAGCAGAGATATTTTGTGACGCACTGTTTGTACTAGCAAAACCGGAAATAATAAAACCGCAATAAAAAACTGCAAATAATCATTCAGTGGGGGAATGGTTAGGTAATTACGGTAAAGCCCCAGTGTGGAATTCAGCTTCTGGACCTGACTGGACCTGTTCTTCCTTACCTGTTCACCCTGGCACTTCATAAATACTTAGATGGGTGAATAAATTCAGCTAAGACTAATGTGCTCTACAAGAATAGCAGGAATGTTAATGATAGGATGTGAAGGGGAAAGACAAGGCTGGGGAGTGACATGGGTTACTGAAAGAAAAGAGGATGGAAGGGGCGCCCCAGGCCTGTGTGTGTGTCTGCAGGTGCACAGACGCTGCACTGTCCACGTGGATTAGCTCAGAGGTGGGGGATGGGAGGGAGGAAGACCACGAATTTTTTCATTATACATTTCAGTACTGTTTTCCTTGCTACAGCAAAAGGGAATTATATTTGTAATTAAATAAAACAACAAAGTACAAACATTTATAACAAAAAATTTCACATTTGGTTGGTTTCCTTTTACGTCTTATTTTAGGGTTTGATTATTATAAAGACCTTGTCATTTTCACAGCACAATTAGCCCAATTTTCTGTGAAAATATTTTTGTTTCAATAGGTAGAAAATTGTGACCTGTCTCTGGGGGAGTCAAATTCTCCATTCTGCTTTCTACTCCTTGTTGAATTTAACAATTAAAGCAATCTAGTTATCGCAATCATGTTTTTTCCATTCTTAGTACTTTTTTTTTTAACTTAATTTATCAAACACTGTTTATTTCCATCTGTATTTGTCAGTTCCTGGGCTCTCTACTTTGTTGCATTGATCTATGGTTATGCTTTTACATTAGTATAGCGCCCCCTTATTTTTCTTTATAATATACTTGAAAATACAGTGCCATTTGTCCTTCCTTATTTTCTTATTTTAATCCTAATGACTTTAATAATTATGTTTTCAAGTTCAATAAATAATCCTGTTGGGATTTTAATTGAAATTGCATTATCTCTATAAATTACCTAGAGCAGACGCGTCATCTTCCCATTTAACTGGAAACATGGCACCCCTTGCCGCTTACTCAAGTCTTTCTTCCTTTCTTCCTTTTAACATTTGTAGACTTCTTAAATTTTCATGTATTTCTCTTTCATATTTAGTCTGCCATTGACTTAAAAAATGCATTTTGCCACTTTCTTTAAAATATTTATTCTTATTTCCTTTTCATGTCATTATTCTGACAATAATTTATATTATGGCACTAATAATTATTAGGGGAAAAAGCCATCCATATCGTCCTTTCCTTTCATGGGAACGTCTATAGTGTTTTTTCATTAAGTGTACAGCTCTCTTCTGTTTAAAAAAATACTTGTTGTTTCATTCATTCAGAACATATTTATCGAGTGTCTACTATGGGCCAGAGGTTCTAGGCACTGGGAAAAAGCAGTAAACAGAAGATATAAAAATCCTTGTTTTTATTCAGCTTACATTTTATTATGCTAAGAATGAACCCTTGTTTTTCTGTTTTTAAATTTTTAAAATAAGAAGTGGATTTTAATTGTATCAAATGATCTTTCTGCATCAACTGAAACCATCATACTGCTTTTCTTGATGTACATAATCCTGAATTTTCCTACTGCTTCACGATTTATATTTCTGGGAATAAACACTCGTGGTCTAATTTTGAAACACTTGGAAACCTAAAAGTACCATCTGAAATAACAATTGAGTCAGAGAGAAAAATCAAAACACAAACAAATTGGAAATGAATAACCAAAAAAGAAAATCACAACATAGAATTTTTTTTTTCCTGCAGAATAAGGATTCAATATTATAAGTGCAAGATTCTAACCTCCCTTCTCCCAGATGCCACTAGAAGGAACAACAGTTCTGGGGACAGAAACTATTTAAGGACATTTCCCAAATGCTGGAATTCCTGTGGAGGAGGCTCCTGGGCGGGGCCACAGCTCCTGCTCTGAACAGGAAGGTTTCCCTGGGCATCTGAGCATCTGGGAGTGCCAGCTCAGGCAGTGGCCGCAGGACGGGTGGTCAGCCCCGACCCGCCTTCCTGGAGGGAAAAGGGAGCCACTGTAGGGTCATGACCTGCCTTAGGATTTTAAAGGATGATTCTTCCTCTCTGTGGCGGACAGACTCTAAGGCAGTCCCTGTGTTCTCTGCCTCCCGGTGTTCACACCATTGTGTGTTTCCTTCCCCTTGAGTGTGGGCGGGACCCGAGGCTGGTTTGTAACCAAGAGAATACAGTGAGCGTGACAACAGGATGCCACCGCTCTGATTCTTCTATATGGTTGTAATTTCCACCTTCCTCCTGGACTCCTCCTCTGCTGGCTCTGATGAAGCAAGCTGCCACAGGGAGAGGCCCACCTGGCAAGGAGCTGGGGGCCACCTCCAGCCAACAGCCAGCAAGGACCTTCAGCCATCCGTCTGGCAGCCCACAAGGGACTGAGAGCTTGGAAGCAGAGAAGACCTCAGCCCCAGCTGGCACCTTGACTGCAGACTTGTGAGACCCTGAGCAGAGGACGCAGCTCGCCCAGGCTCCTGACCCACAGAAATCATAAGGCATCAGTGGGTGTGGTTTTAGGCCATTAAATTTGTAAGTCTCAGTGATACTGTTCTGCAGCAACAGAGAGCGAATACACTCTCATACTGAAAACAGATTTCGAGGAACAAGAGTAGTTGCAGTGAGATGAGTTAGGGGGTGATTGCAGTCTAGGCTGTGGCTGATGCAGACTGGGGTGACAGCAAAGTGGAGGCCTGAGAAGTGGGTGGGTTTGGGGGTATCTTGTGAAGGTAGAAGCAATGGAATTTTCCGACTGACTGGATGCTGGGCTGAGAGAAGGAGAGGAGTCAGGGATGCTGCTAAGAGACTGGAAGGTGGATTCACCATATGCTGGGATGGGAAGGCTGTGTGGAGCAGGGCTGAGGGAGTAAGATGCCATTTCAGGTGTGGACTTGTGGTGCCTGAGATGTTCCCCCTACGTCTGAGTGGGGATATCGAGTGGACAGCTGGATCGCCATGTCTGGAGTTTAAGAGAACGCTCTGGGCTGGGGATTCACATTTGGGAGTCAACAAAACAAAGATGGAATGGAAAGCCATGCGCCTGGATGAGGTTACCATGGAGACAGAGAAGCGAAGGGAAAGGAGGGAGGCAAAGCCCGGGGCCTGGGCCTCTGCTTGTGAAGAGGTGGGAGAGAAAGAAGAGAGACCAGCAACAGATTTGGGTAGCTTCTATTATATATTTTGTGCCCAAGGATTTTTCTCTTCTCTTCAGATTATTGCATTGCCATCATAGGATGTCACCAAAGTCAGCCTCAAGACAGGGCATTTGTCGGACACAGTTGATCATCTTGCGAAAATAGCAGAGTACTTAAGTCAGATGGCCTTTCCACCTAGAAAGGACGATGTCCTTGGTCCCCCGGCGGGCAGGGTCTGTTCTCTACATCGGCTCTGGTTCTCTCCTGAAAACTGAAGGGCTCAAATGCAACAACCTGCAGTCTTTATTGAAAATGCAACCTGATCTAGTAAATGCATTGAAATGATTTGCAAAGAAACGTCCATAATATTATATTCATTTATTAGGCACTTATGTGCTCAGAACTTGTTATCATCGTCTCATTTCATCCTCCCAACAGCCCTATGAGGTAGGGACTGTTATCCTCAACATTCTTCAGATGAGGAAACTGAGACTTAGTTTAAGCGACTTGCCCAGGCAGAGCCAAGCTTTGAGACATTCTAGAACCTGCAGGCTTGGCTCCACCACCTGGTACTTAACAAGGGCTCATGGGCGGAGCTGAGCTGACGGCCACGGAAAATACACTGGCGGCTTAGGTTCCAGTAATGAAGCCTTAAAATAAGGCTTTAGACACAATAAAAGAGCATTTGGGAGCTAGACGTATAAGGAAAATAGTATTTTACTGGAAATGAAGAAAACTGGTGCCACTAATTAGCTGTGTGATTTGAGCAAACCTCTGCATTGCTGTGGGAACCCGGTTCATTTCTCTCTCTGCCAAATGGTGCAGCTGAACTAGGTTTATTCATTCAGTTGCTAAAAAATAAGTATTGTGTGCCTGGTAGACAATTTCTAAAGTTCTTTCGGCTTTAGAAACTCGATGATTTTGAAATGTGACAAAAGTTGGTGAGGGAAGAGCAATGTTAATCTCTTCCAGAATCTATTCAATGATTAATGTTACTTTCTTCTAAAAATATGTTCAACATAGCTCTCTGCCATTATATTCTTTTATTTGAGGAAGCTTGAGGAGAAAAACACCCATGCCTTATATCTTTCAGTGAGCAAACGCAAGGTACAGACCATTTGGTAAAGTTAGGGCCTATTAAAAATTTATGCATATTGTCAAAAATTCTTACACAAACGTGAAAATGACCAGCTCTAGAGTTTGCAGTGATTTAGAAAGCAGAACTACTCACATGATAAATTTTTCCCCTGAGGTCTGACACCGAGCTTCAACGGGTCCCACATTTCAGACTCCCAGGATGGAGATTTATATGTGTTTCATCAAGTATGAAAACTATATGGATGGAGGGGTTTCCGGCTGGTCCCCCCCAAGTCACCTAGCCACCTCCATTAATGTCAGCAGGCTCATAAATTTCTCCTGCGTTCTAAAGAAAGCAGCTTGTGCCACCGCACAGAAGCCTCCTAAAGTGTCACTTGCTGCCTATAAATTCACTTACACTCAATAAAGGCAATTGGCTGCACATGGAGTTAATTACCCAGGCCCTCCTTGGGAAACTGAGGGTCTCACCATTTCTCAAAGAAGAGGAGGAAAAAGTCGTGTGCAAAGCAAGGTAATTTCTTACTGGCACGTTACAAAATCTGATTTATGCATTGATGTTTCTACTTATTAGCGGGATATTATCAGCAGTTAGCACTCAAGACGGAAGCTGCCTTCTTTTTTATTTTTATTGTTTTGTGAAGAAGATTGGCCCTGCACTAACATCTGTTCCAATCTTCTGGTATTTTATGTGGGATGCTGCCACAGTGTGGCTTGATGAGTGGTGCTAGGTCCGTGCCCCCGATCTGAACCTGCAAACCCCAGGCTGCCGAAGTGGAGTGGGTGAACTTAACCACTACGTCACCTGGCCAGCCCCCGGAAGCTTCCTTCTTGATTTGAAAGTATTATCTTTACTCATGCTTGAATCCTACAGGAACTTCCCTCCCCAGTTCTCTGCCTGCTTTTATTTTATTAAAAGGATTTGTCCATCAACTCCTCTTTATTTAAATGAGTAACTATCCCCCTTCCTGACTCAAGAATCCAGAAAGCTTAGAAAAGTAGTTAGAGGAGGAAAAATGTAAGTTAGCAAAATGCCCAGATATGCATGTTTTAAGCTCATTTCTTATGTGCCACTTTCAAAAATAAATAATCTTTTATAAACAGCAACAGAGTGAATTACAGGAAAGGGCGGCTTTAGGGCAGAAAGGTTAATTCTGAAGATCCTCCAACCTCATTTGATCCAGTGGCAAATGCATGTTTATGAAACACAAAGGCACAATAACTTGTGTCTGAAGTAATACATACATGTTGACGTGTCACCATATGACACAGAAATTAAGAGCTTGCTAAAACAAACCAAAAGGCCATATATCCCGAGAGCTATCTGTCCCCTGTCACAGTGTTAAGTGCCATAAAGGAGATGGCTCCAAAGTCATCTGACTGTGCCAGTGACAGGGGCTTCAGCAGAGAGGCAGGGTATATGGGGGCTTGGCTTCACATTCCCAGCATAATACCAGTTTTAATTTGCAGGTGTTCCGCCACTTCTCGGTGTGACTCCCTCCACTTCCCCACCTCCCTGAAGGGACACAGAGGGGGAGAGTACCTCTAGCCCAAGGTCACTCCAAGGACAGTCCAAGGACCAGGAGCATCAGCATCTCCCGGGAGCTTGTTAGAAATTCAGACTCTGCACCATAGACCCAGGCAACGAAAGCAAACATAGACGAGAGGGATTACACCAAACTCAAAAGCTTCTGCTCAGCGAAGGAAATAACGAAATGAAAAGGCAACCTACAGAACTGGAGAAAATAATGGCAAACCATATATCTGCTAAAGGGTTAACATCCAAAATATAGGAGGAATTCCTACAACTCGATTGCCCGATTAAAAAATGGGCAAAAGAACCGAATAGACATTTCTCAAAAGAGGACATACAAATGGCCACCGGGTATGTGAAAAGGTGCTCAGCATCACTAATCATCAGGGAAATGCAAATGAGAACCACAGTGAGATGTCACCTCCCACTTGTTAGGATGGCTGTTATCAGAGAGATGAAAGATAAGTGTTGGTGAGGACCTGGAGAAAAGGGCACCCAGGTGGGAATGGAAATTGGTGCGATTATTATGGAAGACAGTATGAAGGTTCCTCAAAAAATTAAAAATACTATATGAATCACCACGGGATCCAGCAACCCTCTTTCTGGGTATGTACTTAAAGGCAGTGAAATCAGGATCTTGAAGAGTTAAATGCACTCTGTGAAGTGACAGAAAAGGTATCTATTGGTCTCTGCCCCTGGTTCCTGACACAGAGCTCCTAAAACCCTTGGGATTTCCTGGGTGATAGGAGTGTCTTCTGTTCTAATGAGGAAACACTTGGTGGCCTCCTGGATGGAGGTTGGTCACCAGAAAGACGAAGCATAATTAGAAGCTAGGAAATTTCGACACCACTCTCTATCCTTCAAGAAGGCAAGAAGAGATGGAAAGTGAGTTAATGTCGATCACGCCTACGTGAGGAGGCCTCCACAAAAATCCCAAAAGTATGGGGTTTGGAGAGCTTCTGGGTTGGTGAACACGTGGAGAGAGGATGGAAGCTCTGTGCCCTTCCCCCATACCTTGCCCTACGCATCTCTTCCATCCGGATGTTCATCTGTATCCTTTACCATATCCTTTTATAATAAACCAGTAAATACAAGTGTTTCCCCGAGTTCTGTGAGCCACTTTAGCAAATTACCAAACCCGAGGGGGAAGTCGTGGGAACTCCGATGTATAGCCAGTCAGAAGTATAGGGGACAACGTGGGGTTTGCAATTGGCATCTGAAGTGGGGGGGCAGTCTTGTGGGACTGAGCCCTCAACTTGTGGGATCCGACGCTATCTCTAGGTAGTATCAGAATCGTGTTGACCACAGGACACCCAGCTCGTGTTGCAGAGGATTGCTTGATGCATGGAAAACCCACATTCCAGGTGCCAGAAGGAAGGGAAGTATTGTGAATGTGGTAGCAAGTGCGAGAGTAAAGGAGAAACACGTAGGAAGAGGTGTCTTTTCTTATACACACACCCATGTTCATTGTAGCATTATTCACAACAGCTGAGATACGGAAACAACTTCAATGTCCATCGACGAAAACACAGATAAAGAAAATGAGGTATAGACATACAATGGAATATTATACAGTCATAAAAAAGAAGGAAATCCTGCCTTTTGTGACAACATGGATGAACCTGGAGGACATTATGCTAAGTGAAAGAAGTCAGACACAGAAGGACCAACACTGCAAGAACTCACTTATGTGCGGAATCTGAAATAGTCAACACATAGAAGCAGAGAGTAGAATGGTGGTTGCCAGGGGCTGGTGGGCGGGGGTGGGGGTGGGGGCGGGGGGAGAGTAACCAGGGGTTATTAGTTAAAAGGGACAGAGTTCCAGTCATATAAGATGAGTAAGTCCTAGAGATCCATATAGCTTACAGCCAGGAGTTAACAATACTGTATTGTGTATATAAAGATTTCTTAAGAGGGGAAGTCCTATGTTAAGTGTTCTTATTACACACAAAAACAATAAATCAGTATAAAGAGTGGGAGGTAATTTAAAAAATGCAGACTCAATTCCCACTGGAGACCTACAGAACTTCTGGGGGTGGGGCCCAGAAATCTGCGTTTTCACAGGCTTTCCAGCTGATTCTGATGAGTGCTCCTGCTGGAGAGGCACCGCTGTCTGGCCCAACGTGAATTACAACGTGTCGCTGGAGCTTCAGCTTTCAGAAACTGCCTATTAATTCAGCTCAGCTCAGCACACGTGTTGCCGAATCCCAGGCCCTGTGCCGGGTTCGAGGGAAACCTCAGGAAGACAGCACTGTCCTGCCCCCAAAAGGCTTGCAACCCAGAGGGAAAGACCAAAGAACAATGGAGGGGACAGTGGGAGACAGCAGTATACCCTAGAGTGTCTGTGAGCCCACAGAGAGCGAGTCTGTCCACGGCCTTTACAAGGAGCCTCAGGGCCGGTCTTCCAACACGACTGGGTGCCTGGACGAACCACCAGAGCTTACAGCTGCTGCGTGTTCTTAATTTGATTTACCATGATGACTGACACCAAAATACGCAATTTCACGCGGGCGTGCACCTGTCCCCAAGGCACGTGTGAATAATGCCCGGAACCTTAAATTCTCACCCCACCTCTTCTTGTGTCTCCCACTCAACCTCATATATTTTCCCCCAAAGCAAATGGCAGAAAATGGTTGCTCGCTTTCTCATATGAGTGACCTGCACGTGTCCGCATCTCTGCAGACCACAGCTGTTTCCGTGAATTCACTGAAGGAATCAAAAATACTGGGTCCCCAACCCAACTCCCTGTGTGTGACCATCCCTCCCCACCGTGCTTCTGAAATGTTTTTCCTTCCAAAAGTCATTCTTGCTCCATGTAGACAACTTGGAATATAAAGGAAAAGAACGAATAGAGCCGCGATCCCACTACCCAGAAGATATCAACTGTGACCATTCTGGTGGTTTCTTTTTGATGTCCTTAAAAGCCCTCAAAGGGAAGAATTCTGAGCCTTTTCTTGAGAGCCACTTCCAGTTTTACACAATGCTCACATTTCAGAAAGTCTTCACTCACCCGGGTTTTAGTTCTGACAGTAACCACCCAAGTTTTTAGCCAACTTGTCTGACTTCTCTGAGTCCACTTTGTCATCTCTACAGCGACCGGAGCAAGCCAGCTTTCTCAAATCCCATGACCCCTCTCTCTCTTCTCCCTTTCATTACACGGAACCATCACCACGTTCTGGCTGAAGATGCTTAGAAGGAGGGGAAAGAGAAGGAAGCAGGAAGCAGGAAAGCCCTGGGCTTCCCGCTGGTACCCAACAAGCCACACAGCCTTGGGCAACTGCCATCTTTTCCCACAAAATGACACTGAATGCTTACTGCACATGGAGTCTCAAGGACAAGGCTTCTGCTCCTGGAATGCTTGGAACAAGGAGAAAAGCTTGGTATTTTGGAATCAAGACACCTGAGTGTGGATTCCAGCCCGCCCTCTCTCATGAGTCATGAATCCTGGGAAAGCGGCTCAACCTTTCTCAGCCTGGGGATCCTGGAAGAGCATCCATGGGAAGCCCCGAGTGTGGTCCCTCTTGCAGGAGCCGCGGAGAGATCCAGAAGAAAGGCCCAGCTTCTGAAGGAGTCACTAGCGATG
This sequence comes from Equus asinus, assembly GCF_041296235.1. Taxonomy (NCBI): domain Eukaryota; kingdom Metazoa; phylum Chordata; class Mammalia; order Perissodactyla; family Equidae; genus Equus; species Equus asinus. Next base: position 5,329,700 of record NC_091808.1, on the reverse strand, counting down.
GGAGTTGGTGGAGGCCCGAGGGCCTGGGAGATGCGGGCGGGGGCTGGAGTGGGGAGAGACTCGCGCAGCCTTCTGTGCGTAGGTGACACTCGCTTTTCTCCGAAGTTCTGCCTCGCTCCAAATACACTCCTCACCCTCAGGAAACTCCTGCTTATCGCCAGAAGCTCTACTGGGCACGGAGTACCATCCAGGTGAGTCCTACTGTCCCCTCCAGGGAAAGTTCCCGGAGCCCTAGATTGGCATAAACTTGGGGGGCGAGAGACAAGGAGTCTGGAGGTGTCCCCAGGTCCACACACCTTCGAATCACAAAGCTTAACTGGCAGAACTGTACACAAAAGGGCGGATTTTACTGCATTTAAATTACAGCTTGATTTTAAAAATGAAAACAAATGAACCAAGCATTCCAAGACGTCTTCCTGCGATCTGGAGACAGGCCGCTCCCGCCCCCGCCTGGGGAGACTTAGCACATTCCACCCTGTCTTTTTTGTTTGCCTGCCCTGTGACTGTCCCCTCAGCTTTATCCCCACCCCCAGCCCTTGCGGCCCTCCTTGCCTGCCTCCACGGCGGCCTCTCCTGTAGATTGAAAACGCAGCATTTTGAAAAGATGCTCATGCCTGCGAATATAAAGCTTGCAGATCCAGGAATGCAAACTGCAAATTGTGTGTCTGAGAACGTGTTGGCCTTCCTATATGCTTAAAATAATTCCTATATGGGTGTATCATGCGCCACACCTTGTTCTAAGGGCTTTTAGGTATTAATCTGTTATCCGCCCTATGAGGTAGGTACTATTAATATCTTCATTTTTAGATGAGGAAATGGAGGCACAGAGAGGTTAAGTCACTGGTTCAAGGTCACACAGCCTGTAAGAGCTGGAGCTAGCATCTGAACTCAGGCAGCCTGGCTCTGGGATCTCTACTCCTGTGTGTGTGTGCATGTGTGTGTGTGGCATTTATATTGTATTTGTTTCTTATAGATAATAGATACCATCACATCATAAGATTAAAAGGCAGTGGCATTTTAATTCCCAGCCAAGCTCACCCTGCTCTTTCCTCTTAACCATCAGTTCCAATTGATTGTGTGTTGGTTTATAAAATGGAAAAAAGGTGACCTAATTTACATCACTTTCAGATTCCTTAAGATGACATGGATTAACAGGAGTCTGCTGAGGTCAGGGGAGAGATGCCACTGGGCCACTCCTGGAGCCGTCACCCTATTTGGGGGTCTTCCTTCTCTCTGGATTGAAGGATGAGCTGGACATCAGGCATAGTTTCAACAAAGTAAGGGACAAAATGTAGGTGGGGAGAAATGGCAATGCCCCACAACTGGGCACTTTGCAAAGACCCAAAGGCCTAGGATCAGCCCTGGGTTTCTGAGTTGACAGCCACTCAGTGGCTCTGATGCCGGTGAGGGAAACAAGGAAGGGACTGCTGAATCTTCAGCAAACAGAGCCCACCTTCCTATGGACTGACTGGGGGCAGGCAGCCTACCCGGCCTTCAGGGCTCTCACATACAGCCCCAAGGGGTCGGATGAGGCACTCCCAAGACTCTTTGATGATGCTTTAAACTGAAGCTCATCTACAGATCTGGGAACTTAGATGACCATTTGTGACAGCTCCCAAGCCAAGAGAAATAGCAGTATAGCAAGACATTTTCTGAAAACAAGTGTCCCCACGACTGTGCTGTCCAATATGGTAGCCACCACCAATATGGTAGCACCATTGTGCTGTCCAATATGGTAGCCACCACCAATATGGTAGCACCATTGTGCTGTCCAATATGGTAGCCACCACCAATATGGTAGCACCATTGTGCTGTCCAATATGGTAGCCATGTGGCTATCTAAACTTAAATTAATTAAAACTAAATTAAAGATTCAGATCCTCAGTCACCTTAAGCCCCTTTCAAGTGCTCAATAGCCCCATGTGGCTAGTGGCTACTAGAGTGGACAGTGCAGATCCACCGTTTCCACTACCACAGAAAGTCCTGTTGGACAGCGGTGGTCTAGAGTAACACAAACTCCCCTAGTTTTGTCCCTCATTATGAATGATATCAGTGAATGAAAGGGAGAAGAGCGATTATGTCGTGGGGTTGCTGAGGGTTGTAGTAGGCTGGATAAGGGCCCCCCAAAATATTGGGTCCTAATCCCTGAAGCCTATAAATGTTATCTTATATGGAAAAAGGGCCTTTGTAGATGAGATTAGATTTAGAATCTTCAGATGAGATTATTCTGGATTATCTGGGTGGGCCCTAAATGCAGTCATAAGTATCCTCAGAAGAGAGGAGCAGAGGGAGCTCAGACACACAGAATAGGAGGAGGCCATGTGACCCCAGAGGCAGAGACTGGAGCGACGGGGCCACAAGCCAAGGAATGCTGGCGGTCTCCAGAAGCGGGAAGAGGTGAGGAACAGACTCTCTCCCAGAGCTTTTGGAGGGTGCACAGTCCTGCTGATGCCTTGATTGCAGACTTCTGACTTCCAGAACTGGGAGAAAATAAATTTCTATTGGTCGAAGCCGCCAAGTTTGTGGTAATTTGTTACAGCAGCAATAGCAAATTCACTTGCTGTTCGTGCCCTGTTGAGTGGATTCAGACTCCTAGCCACCCTGGGGACAGCAGAGCGGAACCCTGCCCTGTCTTTCTGCACCATCCTCTCCCCTTCCAGGGCTCTATCAGACAATGCTTCGCTGCTATTCATAGGGTTTTCATGGCCAGTTTTTTCAGAAGTGGGTGGCCAGGTCCTTCTTCCTAGTCTGCCTTAGCCTGGAAGCTCCACTGAAACCTGTCCACCATGGGTGACCCTGCTGGTGTTTGAAATCCCGGTGGCATAGCTTTCAGCATCACAGCAACACTCAGCTGCCACAGTACGACACCTGACAGTCAGGTGGTGTGGTTCCCTGACTGGGAAATGAACCCTGGGCCACAGCAGTGAGAGCACCAAATCGTGACCACTGGACTATCAGGGCTGGCTAGGAAATTAACACAAGCGTTAAATTAATTATGCATAAGGCACTTAGAATTCTTAGTCCAGAAAAAGTGCCCAATAAATGTTAGCCTCTATTATTATCGCTATTACTGAATACACACCTACAGCATCCAATCACCGAAATGGTTCTAACGACAAGGGCGGCCAGTGGTGAGTTATGGGGAATGAGCCCCATGTTTGAGTTAGGACTCGGGGGGTACGAGGAGGGACCGAAAGCTGAGTAGAAGTTGGTGCTGCCTTGATGAGCAATGGGAACGCCCAGCAACTGAAATCATGTTTTCAGGACTGCAATATTTGACAAAAACAGCTATTTCAAATAGTTCAGGCTGTACAAAGGACAATAAACACAACCGCCACGCTATCCAGAAGATTCTAGGCCCCTAGGGCATAATGTGAAGCAAAGGGAAACACACCCGAGGAGGGGGCGTAAGGGTGCATAGCCGAGAGCCTGGCGCCTCCCTCTGCTCCACTGGGCAGGACAGAGATGACAGAGTGTGGCCACTGGGACGGGAGAAAGTATAAGTCACGTTGACACCGTGACTCCACAGCCAAGAAAATCCAAGAGCATCATCTGAAAACCATGAGAACTAATTTGAGAGTTCTGGAACGTGATGGTGCAAATTACATAAAAGTCTACAATGGATAATAACAGAAAATAATAATTGGAGAAAATCTCATTTAAAATAGGAAAGATACCTATAAAATTCATAACTTCAACAAGAACCTCGTGGGACCCAGGGATTTCGTTTGCACCATCTCACTTAATCCCCACCGTCACCGTGGGCAGCAGTACCATCACTGCCTTTCACAGACGGCCAGCATGAGGCTCAGAGCAGCGATGCCCAGGGCACAGGGCCGGCCAGGATGCAGTTAGCAGGAACTGGGCAATGGATTCCTAGCGGCTGTATTATTTCTCTCCTTCTCTCTCTTTCTTTCTCTCTCTTTCTAGCTTTCCTATAGGCCAGTACAAAAATAAAAGGCAAATGATAACTTGGAAGGCATTATTGCAATCATACATCAAAAAAAGCTTTAGCATCAGTAATATACATATAACTACATTTTAGAGATCACTTGAAAAAAAAGACATCACAAAGGGAAGCAGATAAATGACAGGGCAGTTCACAGAAGAAGAAAGGCTATTGACAAAAACCCAAAAGATTTCAACCTCCTTATTAATAAAATAAATGCAAATTAAAAGTTACTGAAATAGCATTTTTTTCTCTTATAGATTTGACAAAAGATTAAAAAGGTAATAATAAATTCATTAACTAGTGCATCCATGCAATAGAATGTTAAGCAATCATTAAAAATATCTTTTGGAAAATATTTTAAGGACATGGGAAAATCCAATGTTAAATCAAAAAATAGAAAAAGAATTAATAAAACTGTCATTAAAATATATATATGAGAGAAAAAGACTAGAAGGAACTTTTCCAAAAATTTTTACAATAGCTATCTCTGTATGCTGAAATTATAGATGATTTCAATTTTCTTCTTTAAACTCTTCTCTATCTTGTGAATTTTCTACAATGAACTTATATTACTTTTAACATTGGGAAAAAATACTTCCTTTAAAATAATTTTAAAATGGACTTAAAAACCAAATTCTAGCATAACCCCTTTTGGCAACTCTTAAGTATTGATTAAATGAGCTTAGAATAGGTATTCTCAGTTGTGGGAACATATATGAATTGTGACGTGTAGGAATTTTTTAAGTTGTCGTGTGTCCTTGTGGAATTTATCCTGAGGATGGACCATGTTTCATGTTTCAAAGACAATATTTACTTTTTATTTGTCTTTGATTTAAAAAAGCAAGGAAAGGGACTTTGTCAAAGTCAATCAGATAAATGTAATCCAATTATGAAAATAAATTTGCCCTCGACTTTCCATTACTTCAAAAAGAGGAATCTTTCCATCTCCGTGCGTTTCACACGGCAGATCCACAGCAGCTGCTCTGATTTGGCCCCCAAACTGCCCGGTCAGAAGCATCAGGATGAAGCGTTCTCGAGGGGCCTGGCCAGCGAGTCCTGGGTCTACTGTCAGAGGAAGCCACACGACCTCTGAAACAGCAGAAGGGGCCGCTCCAGGTGACACCAGGGCCTGAGAAGCCTCTCCTGACCCTCCCAGGCCCTCAGGTCGGGGGAAACAACCCCCATTGACTGCCAGCCTCACGGTTCCCTCTGCCTTTCCCAAGAGACGACTTCCAAGAGCGGGTTATGAAGGAATTGCATTAATCTACTTTTCTAAAACTAGGATGTTTTAAAAATGTAAAATGTTTATTTTGGATTATCCCAGGTTGATTGCTTGTCTTTCTTATAATATAATTTGAACTCGCCTTTTTATTATAAAAATAAGACACTGAAAAAAAAAAGACTTCTAACAGTACAGAAGAACATGACACTCTCTGGTCCCCAGAGGCAGCTGTGCTAACATCTTCCCGTGCAGCCTTCCAGAAATTTCCCATGCGTATACAAACATACTTAATAAATTAAATGTGCATATGAATATATATTCGTATGTCTATGTATGTGTATATGTTATATATTTTAACTTAGGCAGGGTCATAATTGGACACAGCACTTTCAACTTGGTTTTTGTCACCGAACAATAAATTGGATTTTAAAATCATCTATGTAAAAGCAAAGAATCATTTCATTTATGGAAGGTCTCTTTGTGGACACCTATTCTCTGAAGTCCTGAGAAAGGGAGAGAAGTTCCCAATAACGGAGGTTCATGAACCCAGGGCACGTCACCCTCCTCAAGACCAAAATGAAGGTTTGAATTAGAAACCAAGGTGACGGACTGAGAAGACTCAGTTCTTTTGACACAATGCCTCTCTACCTAAATTTCCATGATTGCACCAAATCATCCCCAGTGTATTTCCTCCAGATACAATTACGTAATTGGATCAGAACGAAAAACAGCAATACTGTTAGCTTGCACAATTCACTGCTTATGTGTGAAATTTCGAGACCACTCTTCTCTTCTCAGCAGAAGGCACAGTCCTATGGGGGCTTGCTGTTTCTTTGGGGGAGGGGGCGCACGAATGAGCAGATGGTCACAGTATGGTAGGAAGAACAATGGCCTGCTCACGGAGGTCGAGGTGCTCTGCGAGTCTTAACGATCCCACGAAGTAGGTATGAGTCTTGTCCTCACGTCACAGATGAAGAAACTGACCCAGAGAAGGTAACTGCCTTGTCCAAGGCAACACAGCCAATTCTTGGGGGAGCAAGGCTCCAGTCTGTGCTCTTAATCATCATGCGAACTGCCCGGAGGAGGACTGGGGGCGCCGTCAGAGGTCAAGCAGGAGACAGGCAGGCATCCGGGAGGAAGCACTGAGAATGGGGTTCATAAAGAGTCTCGACTTGTGCAAGAAGCTAGTGAGGTAGAGGGGTGGCGGAAGGGAGGAGAAGGTGGACAAGTGGGGACAGCACCTGAGGCTGTAAGCCCCACCCTCTGAGAGTCTCAGCCAAGGAGGGTGATGGTTGAGACCCTGGCAGAAACCCCAGAGTGGCTGACGAGCATGTGGGAACATCTGTGCGTGTCTTCCTGTGCGTGCAGCATGGTGAGGGGGTTCGATGGCGCCAAGAAGGAGAGGACCTGTGGATGAGGGTCTGAGAGAGCCACCTGTCCCCTGAGACCTGTGCTCCGGGGGACATCAGCATCCTGAGGGAGCCAGTACCTCAGAGGCAGTGGGCTCAGAAACGACAGGCCTGGATTGCAGGTGCCGGACGACTGGGGGCGCATGGCAGAAACCACAGGCTGCCTACCACAGATACAAACATCTTGTAATGTAATTTTTGAGAGGAAGTTTGATTTTCTACTGCCAGCAGATTAAATTCTCTGGTCCTGATGAGCCAACCGAAGTTGGTGTTTGGGCATCTCTGGACCTAACGTGATGCGGCACAGCGGCCATTAAAGAAAATGGATGGCCAGCTCTGGCCTCCATGGCTCTGGGGCTGGTCACACCGTCTGCCCTCTTTCCTTCCTCACTTGAAATAAAACAGAGTTTGAAGCTGCTCTGATCGGGTTACCTACGACGTGTTTGTTCTCCTGTGTGTGCTTCTCTGATAAAGTATACCTTTCAGAAACCATCCCTTGTAAACAAGCTTTAAATCACTTATCATTTCATTTAAGAGCATTACAGAAGACCCTTAATCCAGGAAGGCCCGGGCTTGTTCCCATAACTGCTATGCACCCCTCATTTCAAGGAGGCCTGGGGGCCAGGTGTCAGGTCCTGGAGTCAGCAGCTGCCTCAAAGGATTATGACAGTCAGGGACCATGATTGAAGATCTCCAGCCTCTTATAAGCAGAGAGGCCGGCCAAAGCCCAGAAAGGAAGGGTGGCACGACCTGCTTGTGGCTGCATTCCTTGGCTTTTGGACAGACCTGGCCCGTGAAATCCTCCCATTGTGGGGCTGTATCATCCACCCATGATGCCCAGTTCCATGTGGTCTGAGAAGCATCGTACAGACTGTCGTTTTAAAAAAGATGCCAGTGATTTCACTCAAAAAAAATTAGTCCCTGAATTCTTAGCCTTGACATTTCACTTCTCTAAAATGAAAACAAAAATGCTCAAGACTCTGTATCAACACACTTCTGTGCTTAAAAACATACAAGAATCTCAACCACTACAGAAGACCCCGCCGGGGGCTATCCTCGCGGGGCTCACGCTCACCTGCACTCGATGAACCAGTGCCGGATCTGGTCTTGAAGGTTCTCCTTGATGTCTGTGCCTTCCACTAATTTCAGGCTGTCCTTGATTGTGATCAGAGCCTCTTTGTAGTCCTCTTCATGCCGGCTCTGCACCTCGTTCCGCAGGCTGATCACCTTTTCGGCCTGGATTATTGTAGCGCTGACTTTATTAAACAGAGGAGGTGGATTCTGAAAAGAGAAGCAAAAAGATTTGAGATCATAAAGGTTACAGAGCTGGCAAAAAAATATTAGACACTATTGAAAGACATCTGTATCTTCAATGGTGTCTTACCAAAGGCTCCGGAACAAAGGAATCCGGCCCGGCAGGAAAGTCTGAAGGAGTGATTCACCACCATGGGGCGGAGGGCTGGCCATCACTCTATACCGTTGCCCAGAATCGGGCTGAGGGGGGGAGTTAGCTTGAAAAACGCATATTCAATAGACCTTTTTAAAAAAATCATTCAAACTACAGAAAATTAAGCTTTTCCAAATCTTGGCTGGTGGGAGAGCAAAGAATATAGAGTAAGAAAGTATTTGAAGCAAGAGCTGGTGAAAAGAGTTTGGCTGCTCTGATTTCAAGAAAAACCACCAAAATCAACCCTGAAAATATCTGTTCTATTGTTACAGACCTCCAAAGAAGGAAATTCTCTGTTGACTCTAGATATTCACCCTGATATTACATCTTATTACTAGAATATTCTGGGGCCAGCCCGGTGGCATAGTGGTTAAGTTTGTGCACTCCACTTCCGTGGCCTGGGGTTTACAGATTTGGATCCTGGGTGTGGACCTACACACCACTCATCAAGCCATGCTGTGGTGGCATTCTATATGCAAAATAGAATAGGATTGGCCCAGAAGTTAGCTCAGGGCCAATCTTCCTCACCAAAAAAAGAAGAAGAAGAAGAAAAAGAATGTTCTTTCTCAAAATCTGCTGACCAGCAAGTCAAAAAATATCTGGCTATTGAGGACCAACTATAGATGTTTAGCACTGGGCCAGCATCTGTGGAGGCCTGTGGTAAGAGGAAATACAGAATCACTTGGAGACATAATTCTTGTTCTTTGGAATCCCTAAAGAAATGAAGTTGGCAGCAGATGAGTAATGCACGTCATAATAGGGAACAATGTCAGGTAATCTGTAAGTGTCTATATTGTGGATTTGGATGGAAAGAATAAGAGGAACTTGGAGAAGAAAATCACATATGGAGCTGTGCTGCCTGGAATCATAGGTATGAGAGTTGAAGGATGGTTCTCCTTTACAGATAAAGATACCGAGCCCTAAGGAGTTCAGAGACTCAGTCCAGGTCATGTAGCAAAAGAAGGGCAAATCCAGTGGTGTGCTGGACCAACCCACAATGGCGTGTGAGATCCAACAGATACATTTTCAGAAATTGTGCAAGCTGGTTGCCAAAATGCTAAATTAACAGCCATTTAAAAATGCTAAATTATATAAATTTATACTTAAACAAGTTATATTAAGAACAAAAGTTATCAATGCTCAAAACTCATCACTTCCTAATTATTTTTACTGGATTTTATGATCATCTATGCTCCCGACATTATTTATATCTGTTGTATCTCTACATTGAAGATATTGTATAACGGCGTGCTACAGTGCATATCTTCCCCACTGTGTTCATTCAGGTTAGTAGCTTCAAGTTGGCTGTGGTGAGAATATTTACACCATGGAAATTAGCAAACACTATTAATCAAAACTTCATGTATTGTTGTGATTTCATTGTCTAGACTTAAGAAAATGGTAGAAAAATAATAATGCAGAGAAACATAAAAACGTGCCATGTCTGTATCAGTTATATTGTGACTATCACAAAAAATTGAGGAAATAGTCTTCCAATATTCAAATACTGTAATCTGATTCAGCAAAGGCGTGCCCAATTTTAAAAAGTGATGAATGAGTGAAATTCTGATACACACTTTGTTGTTTCACCTTGCTCATTAAGGCGAATAAAAATATCAATCATCATTCATCTCAGAATGACATTCGTCAATTACAACCACAGGCTGACAACAGATCCAAGAGTTTAGAAAAATCCAGTAAAGCCTTCTGTGAGAATTGATGGCTATGTGGAATTTGCAACAAAGAGCAGTATATATTTTGTTATTTGTAAACTGTGTCCACATCCTTATATCAATGGAATTATAATAAATTAGGTATGAATAGATATCATATATTTTTTCTGAAGAGCCATAGTTAAGTATTACCAGCCCACCACTGCGTGCATCCAAGACTAGAACTCAGTTGTCCTAGAAGGTCCTCTCATCACTCATTGGTCATGTGCATCCTACCCATGGTCCAGCTTCTGTGAGCCTTCCTTCCCAAAGAGGCTATGTGATGTGGAATCGTCAAAGAGTGCTCAGACTCTAGGGCAAAGCTAACCTTGAAGGATGTTTGTTGACTCAGAAGCATAAAAGTAATTTCCTCTTCTTGGAAAAGGGAAAAACATAAGCCAAGGCACTGAAGTGGAAAGAGAAGGCAGGCTGTGGGTAAGAGATGTGTAGAAGAATTAGCAAATCTAGAAATCCTTTATACAGAGCAGTGGCTCTTAACTTTTTTGTGTCTCAGAGACCTTTGTCTGGTGAAGCCTATGGATTACTTCTCAAAATAATGTTTGCAAATGCATAAAAGTAAAATACATAAATTGATAAAGGAAACCAATTACAGTCATGTACCATATAACGACATTTTAGTCAACGACAGACCGTATATACGATGGTGGTCCCATAAGATTAGAACCATGTAGCCTAGGTGTGTAGTAGGCCATGCCATCTAGGTTTGTGTAGCTACACTCTGTAATGTTCACACAATGACGAAATTGCCTAATGACCCATTTCTTAGAATGTGTCCCCATCCTTAAGTGACACATGACTGCGTATTGACACCCAGCTCTATCTGGTGGTGATTAGACTTGGGTCATGGGTTATTGAGAGGAAGCACAGAGGTAAAGTGCCTTTTCATCACCTCATATCAAGGGTACACACTATCAACGTGATTTATGACTGCTGTTAACCTTGATCACCTGGCCGAGGAAATAGCTGTCAGGTTTCCCACTCTCAGGTTTTGTCTCTGCTCCCACATTTATTAATTTATTCAGTCCTTTATTTCTATCAGTATGGACTCAAGGATATTTATTTTATACCTTGGGTTACAAGACAATACTACTTTACTACTTTGTTGTTCAAGCTGTCCCAGGGTTGGCCTCTGGAAGCTCTTTCAGTTGTACTTAGCTCCTGTGTCACTGTGGAATAACCTCCATCGTTGTGTGTAGGTATGTGTCCTTTGTGTGTACTCGTTTTACATGCACATAATTTTAAAACCTCAAATAACTGCCTCCTCAGTTGTCTCACATCCCCCAAGTCTAAGACCACAGCAATAGGGAAAGGTTAGTTTCTTCAATAAATGATGTTGGGAAAGCTGGATGTGCACATGCAGAATGAACTTGGATCCTTACCTCACACCATATACAAACGTCAACTCAAAATGGCTTATAGATTTGAACATAAGACCTGGAAACATAAAACTACTATAAGAAAACAAAGGGAAAAAGCTTCTTGACATTGATCTTGGCATGGAATTTTTGGATAGGACGCTAAAAGCACAGGCAACAAAAGCAAAAACAGACAAGGGGGATTAAACTAAAAACCTTCTGCACAGCAAAGGAAACAATCAATAGAGTGAAAACAACAGAAGAAACTTACAGAATAGGAGAAAATATATGTAAATAATATATCTGATAAAGGGTTGATATCCAAAATATATAAGGAATTTATACGACTCAATAACCTGACTAAAAAATGGACAAAGAATCCGAATAGACATTTTTTGGAAGAAGACCTACAAGTGGCCAACAGGTACATGAAAAAGTGCTCAACGTCACTAATCATCAGAGGAACGCAAATCAAAACCCCAATGAGATATCACATCAGTTGGAATGGCTATTATCAAAAAGGCAAAAGATAAATGTTGGTGAGGACGTGGAGAAGACAGAACCCTGTACACTGTTGGTGGGAATGTAAATTGGTGCAGCCATTATGGAAACAGTATGGAATTTCCTCAACAAATTAAAAATAGAACTACCATATGTTCCAGCAATTCCATTTCTGGGCATATATCCAAAGGAATTGAAAATGGGGTCTTCAAGACATAACTGCACCCTCACACGCATTGCAGCATTATTCACAATAGCCAAGATATGGAAGCAACCAGGGACCACTTTAAATATGAAAACCCAGATCATTATAAGGAATGTTCTTTTATTATTTCTTTACAATATCCTTCCTCTATTTCCTTAGTTCTTTTTTTTTCCTGGAACTCCTGCAATTTTCTTTACACACATCCCTCATCCTTCCCTTTGTCACTTTGCTATTTTCTGAACTTTCTCTTTCAACTTTGTTGTTTTTTTTTATTTTTTAAGTTTCTACTACTATATTTTTACTTTTCAATAGCTCTTTCTTGTTCTTTGATTCTCTTTTTTCAGCATTAGGTTCTAATTGTTGGACTCAATAATCTTCTTTTATTTCTCTAAGGTTATTATTACCTTTAGGATTTTGCTTTTTATTTTTCCCTCATATTGGTTTTTTTCCCAATTTCTTTTCTGTTGGTTGGTTTTGGTCTCTGTCTTTCCTAAGGGTCTGGTGACCTTTGTTGTCCACCCTTATTTAGGAGAGGCGCACCCAAAGCTGTCTGGTAGCTGTGTAAGGGGGTTGCTGACTGGTGGGGACACAGCTGCTTTATGGGAGGAATCTGAATATCAGTATCTGAATGTCTTTCTTTGGAGCTGCTCAGTTTCTGTCGATAGAAATCCTCCAGTCTGTTCCTAAGAGATATAAGCATGACTGCTTGAGAGTTAGGAGCCAAGCAGGGGAAGAGAGCTGGTGGTCCCACTGCTGAGAATACGGACCTTCCGTTAATCCTCCCTTTCAGAACAGGACCTCGCTCACTCCCCACTGTGCAGAAAGAGCAAGATAAACGTGCATATTTCCTCTGCAGAGTTAACCAAAACCCCCTAACACAACTCATGCTTCTTTGTTATGATTTTTTCAGCATCAACATGTTTGAAGTCTCTCTCCAGTCAATAGCGTATAACTGGCTTTTGAAAAACGCAATCTGAGAATTATAGAAAAGAGGAATTTTATTCATTTATGTGGATAAAATATTTGGAGAGAATCCTACCCTCTTATGTTTTCTTGTTGAATACACTTGCTTGTTTTTCCTTTCCTACCTTCTGTTGGGTTTGTGGAATGAGCTTTAATCATTCTTGTCATGGAGTGGTTTACAAATTATGCACCTTATTTTTAATTTTCTGCCAGTATTCTTAAATTTTCAACATGTTAATTAACACCTATATTTCTATCCATGTCTAGAATTCATCAGTATCTACGCAATTTCCTTGAGCAAGGCTGGGACCTCTGCATGTGTTCACTATTCTCCCCCCCCCAAACTTTCATACTATAATCACAGACTGTGATTAACTTTTTTAATCAATAACTATTTAAATTTAAGCATAAGTTGTTCTAGTTTCTTTGTTTAGTCTTATTTTTCTTTCTCATACTCAGTTTTCATTTTGTTGAAGCATATCCTTGAGTGTAACTTTCAGAGTGGATATGGTCTGCATACATATTCTAAGTACTTGCATTTCTAAGATGTCTTCATTTGTCCCCTTCTACTTGAATGGCAGTTTCATAGGAACCATGAAGGATACGTCTTCTGAAACACAGACGCCAGTGAATAGTTTGTTGGAAATTTAAGTGCTGTTCCTTTGTAGATAAGCTGTTCACTCCCAGAATGCTTTACAAGTTTTGAAAGTTCATCCAAATGCATCCAGGTGTGGGCATTTCTTCATTCATCATATTTTCCATTTGGTGGGTCCACTATGTCTTCTCTGCAAATTTTCCTCCCATTATTTTTTTTCCATTTCTGTCTCCACAACAAATATTAGCTAAATGCCAGACCCCCAGATTGAGCTGAAGTTTTCTCATGTTTTCCATCTCCCCTTTACCTATTTGCAATATGTTATAGGAGATTTCTTTATCTTCCAGAACTTATCTGGCTTCCAGTCATGTCCATTGATTAGAATTTTAAGAGGGTCATTATCGCTTTTTTTTTTTTTTTGAGCATGCTTTTATTTTCCTAGAGTCTTTTCTTATTTTATATTTGCTCCTTTCCTGTTTTTCCTGGTCACTTTGAGGGAATTTTTTTAGATGTAACATATCCTCAAATATACTAGTGAGTTATTTTTTTCCAAATTCTCTTTTTTCCTCAAAGTTCTGGGGAGCTTTTAAAAAATACAGATTCCTAGTTCCATCCTGGAGGCGAAGAAGAACCAAGAAACTAGTGGTTTTGGAAAATCTTCAGATGAGTCTGATAATTATCCGGGTTTAAGGAAACACGGACTGCTCCTAAGAAGAGGTGGGTAACCTACAGCCCACAGGTCAAAACTGTCCCATTGCACGTTTTGTAAATAAAGTTTTATTGGAACACAGCCCTGCCCATTCAGGTAATATTGTCTATGGCTGTTTTCACACGACAGTGACAATGTTGAATAGAGACCATACGGCCTGCAAAGCCTAAAATGATGATGACGAAGAGGAAGCAAGAGGACGAGGAGGAGAAAGGGGAGAAGTAGGAGGAATGCGGGGGAGGAGAAGGAGATAGCGAAGAAGATGCTTAAAAAAAGGAATCAAAGAAGAAGATGCAGGTATCACTTCTACTGTGCACACTCACTCTACAGAAATAATCTCTTAACCCTTACAAAAATCTGCCAGGCAAGTACTATTTTCATATAACATGATAAACCAGAGAGGTGAATTAACTTTCCCAAATTCACACAGCTGGCAAATAAATGGAAGAGGTAGGAAACAAGCCATAGTTTATCTGAGCCATGCTCTGGGATTTGGGGCAGGATGCCTGAGTTTAAGTCTTGGCTTGGCCACTTGCTACCTCTGTGATTTTGTACAAGGCATCGACTCCCTCAAGGCTCAGTCTCCTCCTCTCTAAGATGGGAACAGCGTTAGGCTGTGAAGACTGAATGGAACCGTCCACGTAAAGCCCTGTCCAGAGCCTGGCACCGACCGTGCGCTCAGAGCATGCTCACATAGGTGTTACTGCGACTTGTCATTGCACCAGGTGCACTGACATCTAATTGGGGACACCCAGGGATGCTAGGGGGCTACCGTATAAAGAAAGTTCAGGGATAAGAGGAAAACATTCAAGTCCATTTCAAAAGCTGCCAAACAAGTATATGACAAAACTCAAATTTTGCCTTATTTACAAAAGACATTAGTAAGATTGTAAATTTAAATCACCAACTTGGAACAAAAGAGATAATCTTTACAGAGTCAATTCATGTCATCTACTAAAATAAATTCCAAATGGATGAAATAGTTAAATGTAACAAGTATGCATGTGCAAACACACACACACACACACTCTCTCTCTCTTAGAAGTACTTATGAACCTCTGGGGGTGTGATTTCTCAACTTGAAACCACAATCGAGATTCTGTTAGAACACAGCATCTGCTTAATGACATAAAGTCAAGGGAAAAAAGATGAAAAGAAAGTCACACATATAATACTTTACAAAAATATGCATTAGAAAGTCTAAGGAAATAAGCCAATTGTCTAAGTTTAGTATGATGAAAAGGTACAACTTTTACTATAGGAAAAATCTCTATAACTACTTTAAAAGAGAATCCAGAATGAGAATCATAGATGATTTTCAAGAACAATGTTACAAATGATCTAAATGGCCTCACTATACGGGCACCCAAAGGAATGCCTTATATTATGTATCTTGTGTCAAAACAGGTGGGAATTTCCCTTACTTAATCATTTAAAAAAGTATCCAATTCTTACATCTTCCAGGTAATGTGTTTTATTCCTAGTGTTTACATTTTAAATGTATGAAATAATAGTTTATAATTCACATAGAGATTTTTATCTAATCTCTCCAACAATTTTTTTAAAATTGACCGTTTTCATGAAGATGTGAAAATGGATCTCTAGGCCAAATGACCCAAATTCACCTCTGAGGAACGTTTTGACGGCCTGTACTAATGTTACGATTCTCTACCAATGAATCACACGATATTGCTTCCCCTCCCATTACATTGTTCTTATGGTAATTTACAGCTGATTTCTTTCATAGACATACAAACTATATTTCAGAAATCTCTCCGCTCTCAGATTTTCCCAATCACCCCATTGACATGGCTCTCTGTCGTGCACATTCTTTCTCTCCATTTCCTTACTCAGTTCACACCCATCTTTGAGGTAGAAATGAGGACATGACTCCCATTGAACAGATGAGGACACCGAGGTCCCATAACGAAATGACTTTCCCAAATCACTCTGCGTTAATGAAGATGCCAGCAACAAGGTTTCCCGATTTTCGGTTCTGTGTTTTTCCTATTACGCCATGCTGTGCTGTTAATATGTGTGTATTCATGCGTGTTTCTTCATATAGCCTTTTTTTGACAAAAATACATTTGGGGTCATTTATAGCTTCATTCTCTAGTTGCTCTTGAATTTAAAGGTTGTAATATATTTAGGTCCTATGTTAATGAGCAGCTTTTCCTTTGGGCTAAAACATCTTTTCCTCTTTGGCAACTTTGGTCATACGGAATTCAAATTCGTTAACTCACCACATAAACAGCAACTCATTTAAAAATAAATTACGAATATTAAAGGGAAATAGAGAACACCATAATATACCATATATTGAAATACATCAGCTGTAGAATAATGCATCTTAATGAAGGCTTCCCATGTGAACAAACCATTATATTTACAAGCTTTCCACAGTTAATGAGCCAGAACTGGATAACAAAACCGACGTTTATGGCAAGGTCCTCTGTCAGCAAAAATATACATATTAATAATTGATGTTGCTGTAAAAAACAGGACACAAGACGATGCTTCCCGGGGTTTGTGGGGAAATAGGACTCCATGGTCCATTAATTTAAAATGCTTATGTAATGTTCGATGGCCTTTGTCTTTAAAAATCCTGGTTCAAATCAGTAAGATAAAATGGACATTCGTCCAAATGAAAATCTGTTCAATCTATCCGTCACAAACACACTCGCAAATGAGTGATGTAACGCTGGCAGCTTTTGAAGAAGCTCGTCGTCTTGGGGGGTTTGGCTTTTTCAGGGTGGTTTCTTGTCACCAAAGGCGAAGATGGAGGAGCCAGGGGAAGGGAGGGCATCCTTCCCAAGCACATGACCGTCTCGCGAGATCTCTTGCTGTCATCAATGCGGAGATGAATTAGCTCTGGGGCACCTCCTGAACACAGCCTGCGTCCGTGTTCTCAGGAGCACGTGGGGGCCGTCTCCGTGAGGTCTCCGGGCTCGCAGCGCACGCTTCCTGCTCTGATTTTGCATGTGGACCGCCTCATGCTGTGGACTGAACTGCTCTTTGGTTGGTGCATTTCAAGATCGCCTGTGTGCATTTCAAGATCGCGTGTGTGCATTTCAAGATCGCGTGTGTGCATTTCAAGATCGCCTGTGTGCATTTCAAGACTGTGTGTGGGCGTGAGGTGGGAGGGGTGGGGAGGAGGCTGTTGCTTAGTTCATGAAAATAACCCATTTTGTTCCATCATTTCATTTCAGAGCAATGTATCTATATCTATCTATGTGTTTATACAAACATACCTCCTCATAAAGATGAACCCAGCGGGAGAAGTGGAAAACAAGATTGTAGGGAGAGCCGGAGCCGATGGTTTTCTCTTGCCCTCTGCTCGTGGTAGTTCTGGGAGGTCTTTATTTTAGGATGCCACAATTTTAGTGGGTGCAAAACTATTAAAGAACAAAAAAATTTTCTAGCCTGTCAAGCCTAACTTCTAAAAATTTTTCAGTAGCTTTAAAAATTTGCTTAATTAGGAGCTGGGCTGCAACAGAGTCTAGTTGAGCTAATTAATCAATTAATTAGTGGTAGAAGTTTAATCTTTTGTGTTCTACTTTCTTTAAAAATGTTCTTAAGTAGACACTTTCAGGGCACTTGTAGTTTGCACGGCACTATTTTAAGTGGTTTATAAAATATTAACTCATTTATTCCTTATAGTAGCCTGATGGGAAGGTGCTGTTATTATCTTCATTTTATATATGAGGAAATCGAGGCACAGAGAGGTCAAGAAACTTGCCCAGGGTCACACAGTCAGGAAGTGGCAGACTGGGACTTTGACCCGAGGCATTTACTTCCGGAATCTCTGCTCTTACCCCCTATGCTTTGCTGTATCTCTCCACTGATAGGTTTCTTCCGGCTTAAAACATTTTGTCTGAAAATGCTTTTTTTAGGGGTATTACAGATTATATATATTTTTAAACATACATTTGTAATTTTAATAGATATTGTTGATCTGCCTTGCAAAAGAGGTTGCACGATTTATTCTCCCCCCGACAATGTACGACAGAGCCCGTTTGTCTACACCTTGCCAACATTGTGACATTAACCTTTTGGATCTTGGCTAACTTACAAAGGTAAAAAATGGCAATTTAATAAGCATTTTTGAGCATCTAAACCCATGATTATAAGCCATTTGAAGAAAAATAATAGCGAACGCTGACCTGGTGCTTCCTGTGTGCAACGTGTCAGACACTATTTTAAAGGCAGCAATTACAGACAGCAGTTTCTCTGAGACTTCACACAAATCTATGAGCTGGGTGCTGTGACCATCTCCATTTTGCATATGGGGAAACTGAGGCCCCAAGAAGTTGAGTCACCACCCACGTTCACGCAGCTACTAAATGGCAGAAGCAGAATCTGAACACGGGCAGGCTGGCTGCAGAGTTCATGGGCTCACAGCCCTCTCCATGCTGCATTAAATGGCTTTGTAATGGGCCCTAATCTGAAATAAATAAGGGCAAATGTCCTGCCATAGGATGTAGATAAAGAAATCCCGGGACCAGGTGATCAAAGGGAGGGTGAGGAAGACAGTTCTTTACATCATTTAATTTCTGATGACCTAGAGACCCGGAACAAGAATAATGCACAATAATAGTGAATAATACTAAGAACAACGCAAAATCAACTAAAGGTTCCCAAAAAACTAGATTGAAAAATCCCATTTAACAGAAAGGGAAATGGTGAATTTTCTTCTTTTTCAAAGCCTCCGAATCAGACTTTTGAAATCACAGCGATGATTCGGAGCGCCCCCCATCGAGCTCTGATCTTCTCACTCCTCCCAGGAGCCTTCCATGCGTACCTGGACCAGGATCAGAGCTTTTCTTGGTTTGCAGCCCTTTTTCTGGTGCAACACACAGAGTGTGTGTGGGGTGGTGTGAGCGGCCCCTGTTGTCTCAGGGACCTTCGGAATTCTCCCCCGGCAGCTGGATAAAGTAGCTGCAAAGAGATCAGACTTTGTGGGCTGTTCCAACTTCACTGCTTTTTGAGAAACCGATTTCAAGTTCATAAATCTGAGTCGCAAACAACAAAGGCCAAGATGTTTTAGATTTTGAAATTGGTGCATGCGTATTTGATGCCACCACTTATTTTGAAATATTTTGTGTTTTCTTACGTAGAAAAGTTATCATACTTGTTGATAGTTTTCCGTTGTATGAAATCACTCCGGTATCGCGACAACTTACTGTAATTTTCCAAGGTGATTCACATCAGCTACCACGTCTTGAAGGCGTCTCTTATTCCAAGCTCCAGGCTAGCCCCTTGACCTATAATCTCTCTTGAAGCCCTTTAACACCTCTTCAAAATAGGCAGCACTCTCCTGCTCTTACAGAAGAAGAAACTGACGCTCAGAGGGCGGCGAATGTGTCACTCAGAGTCCCCCCACTGGCCCATGTGGTCAAGCTGGGCGTGTGTTCCCAGTTGGCCATCCCTGATGCCTGGTTCTTCATCAACATGGCGCAGCAAACCCTTCAGAGCTGGTGCATGCAGACGTGCACTTGTTTCTAAGATGCCGCCTCCCCCCGGGACACTTGGGCAACAGCTCTTTTGCCTTTAAAAAGTAATGTAAAATGAAAACAAAGCAAAATCAAACTCCACGAATCATAGAAAATCCGTTTTTGGAGAGCTAATTTATTTCTAGAAACAATCAAACATCCTTTCGAACCAAATGTAATGAATGACACATGACCAAGGTGGAGGACACACACGGTTTGGGGTTGAAATGAAATCGTGATCGTAAAGAGCGTTTCATTTTGATTCTGTGCTCATCGTGGCTTTGCCAGCAGTTCCCAAAGAGGAGCCCACGAATTCGGAGGGCACCAGAAGCACAGGACACCGCGTGCACCGCCTCCCCAGATGGAGCCTCGGAAGGGAGACGCCTCTTGGAGTGCGCACAGGGCACCCGAGCTCCTCCCTGGTGTTATTTGCATAAGAAAGAAGTCTGATTTGTTGACCAAAAACAATCTAGAATATAGCTTGTTTCATGTTAGCATTCTCAAGTGAGCACGGTTTTACGGTGTTCTGAGGACTCAGCTGATGCATTTCAAAGTGACGGCTCTCCCTCCTTCATAAGCCTCCCCCAGTGTTATTATAATGCAAACACTGATAGCTTCAGGGGAACATAAAATATACGGTGGTCATGAATGTAGGACAAATTATTTCAAAGGGATCCACAGAGCAAAATGTATTACATTCATTAAGTTTCCTTCTACTTGATCCACTCCATTGGCTCTGCCACTTAAAGTAACTGCACATGAATTTTTAGAGGACTGTTTATTTTCCTTTGTAGATTTTTAGAATATAAATATTTAAAATGGGCAGTATCAAAAAAAATAGTGTCTATGACAATGGTCAAGGAAACATTTGGTCAGAAATTGAAGGTATAAGGATGTCTCTTGTTCTGATTCTGGTTTCAGTTACCAAATCGTCGTTCCTGGAAAGATGCCAGGCTTCCCATAAAGATAGAAATACTATTTTGATCAGATAAGTCAATGGTTTATACATTGGCATGATGTAACAAGATGAAATAATGGAAAAATGAAATTTTAAAATGAGTAGACAATATCTTAGTTAGTGGTAGAGTGGAAAATATATTCAGTTGAAACATTTCACGGATTTGGGGAAATGGATTTTTATGGTTATCAGCCAGAGAACAGAAAATATCATTCTTTTAAAAATTGAATCCATATTTTTCTCAATGGTGTAAAATTTCAATAGAACACATAATACCCAGAAAAGACGTCCTTGGAAAAAAAGCAGACTGGAGAAAGTCACATTTAATACAAAACAGACAAGTTGTTCTCTTTGCACACGCTGTACTGCTGGAAAATTAATTTTACATGAGCTGAGCAGATATAAACTACAAAGTAAAACTAGAAAAATGACAGTAGAAAACATGTAATTCTATCTGTACTATTATCAAGGTAAGCTATTAAGACTTTAGGATGAAAAAATAGCATTTGGCCATACCCTAAGTTTCTGGCATGGACACACAATAGACGTTCAGTAAACGTAGTCTGAGAGATTAAATGGAAATTGTTGAATCAAACTGCTGCATTAGCAGCAAAATTTCACGTTAAACTTCAATTATCCTAGATTGAATCTTCTGCTAGTTTACTTTTTTTTTTTTGAGGAAGATTAGCCCTGAGCTAACATCCACCACCAATCCTCCTCTTTTTGCTGAGGAAGACTGGCCCTGAGCTAAGATCCGTGCCCATCTTCCTCTACTTTATATGTGGGATGCTGCCACAGCATGGCTTCATAAGCAGTGCATAGGTTTGCACCCGGGATCCGAACCAGCGAACCCCAGGCCGCCAAGGCAGAGCGCACGAACTTAACCACTATGCCACAGGCAGGCCCCTAGTTTACTTTTTAAAGTAGAAAATTGGAGAGAACCATTGTTTTTATCATTACATCTCATATCTGTTTGCTTCTTAAGGGTGGCACGGAGAAACCATTTTGTCTCACTCCCTATGTACCTATCTATACACACTAAACAATTTGGAGATCTGAGGAGAAAAAGTTGATAATATTCCATGGCCATTTGCTTTTATTTTAAATGTGTGCTTTTTCCCAATTTAGGAAGTAAAATTTAAACCTTTTGGAAAATACAATTAGAGACCAAAAAAAAAAATCTTCCAAAAGTTCCCACGTTAAAAAAATGAACACTAGGGGCCGGCCCCGTGTGTATCAGCTAACTTTGCATGCTCTGCTTTGGTGGCCTGGGGTTTGCTGGTTCGGATACTCGGCATGGACCTAGCATCACTCATCAAGCCATGCTGCGTCAGCATCCCACATAAAATAGAGGAAGATTGGCACAGATGTCAGCTCAGGGCCAATCTTCCTCACAAACAATAAAGACAAAAAGAACACTATTTAAACTTGGTATGTTTCCTTTCTTTTGTATGTGCATGGATGTGTGTACACATTTAGTTGAAATCATATTATATGTGTAATTCTAAATCCTGAATTTTCACTTTGAGCATTTTTATGTCATCAAAATTTCGTCATCGACATACTTTTCAGTGGTGGCATATTACTACATTAATGTAGGCCCACCATAAATTATATAACTACAAACCTACTCTAGAACTGGTTCTCTCTCATTTTTCATTATTAAGAAGGACGTTCTAGGAAACTTCTACACACATAAATCTCTATTTCTGATGATTTCCTTAAAATAGAAATAGAATTTGGGGGTGGGTGTAGACAAATATTTTAATGATCTTGGTGCATCTTGCTAACGGTCTTTTAGGAAGGCTGACTCGATTTAACTCATCATGTAAGAGAATGAGCATCTCGTTATACTTGTCAATAATTATAACTTGAAAAAACTGTTTTTGCTAATAAGACACAACTTACCCTATTTCACCTATTCTAAGATGCATATCTTTCACAGTTGAACATGTCTGAAATTAGGGATGGATGTGTATTACAATCAAGGATGTTATTTTTGGTCTCTTTGACAGCGTTTTGTTTCTTTAAAGGCAAATACAAACACGATGCATCTTAGAATAGACATTGTAGATTAATGAAATATAGTATCATTTAATTTTTCTTCTTTTGGTGAGGAAGATTGGCCCTGAGCTGTGCCAATATTTCTGTATTTTGTATGTGGGACACCGCCACAGTGTGGCTTGAGGAGCGGTACGAAGGTCTGCACCCAGGATCCGAACCTGTGAACCTGGGCTGCCGAAGCAGAGCGCACAAACTTCACCACCACACCACTGGGCCAGCCCCTCAAGATCTTTCTTAAATCATATATGCTACTCCAGTACGATTTATCATGTTTTTTAAGACAAGAAAGCCTAGATGTCACAGATGAGACTGTAGAAACACACGGGCAGTGATGAGATGCCCCTTCACCAGGAAACTATGCTCTTCCAAGTGTCTAGAGCCCGGAGTTGAATTCCTTCCTCAGGCAAAATAACTCACACTTTCAGTCCTGTGCCGACACCAGAGTTGATGCACAGAGCCCTCACCTGCAGGTGGAGCCGTCCAGGATGAGGGGCCAAAGGAAAACAAAAGCTATTCCAAAACGAAATGTGTTACCATGTCATATGTCATTCAGAACGTGCCATTACAAAACTGATGAAAATTAGATAGCAACACCCTGAATGTGGGACTAAATTATATTTTTCTATATTTAATAATACCAAGATCTTTTAATTTATTTTGAATCCTAAAATCTGAGAAAATAAAATTTAATATTTTTATACAAGAAGACCTGATAAAAATAATGTCCTAAATGGACATGTTTCTGGTTGACGACAGAACAGAGGGATATACTGTGCTCACTGTCGGGTCGTATCAGCTACATACTGGTGACCAACCACTTGATTCCCGTCTCTGAAGGCGGGAAGATGGGGCTGGCCCGGTGGCATAGTGGTTGAGTGTACGTGCTCTGCTTCAGTGGCCTGGGGTTCGCAGGTTCCGGTCCCAGGTGTGGACCAAGCACCGCTTGTCAAGCCACGCTGTGGTGGTGTCCCACGTAAAATAGAGGAAGATGGGCAGAGATGTTAGCTCAGTGACAATCTTCCTCAGCAAAAAGAGGAAGATTGGCAACAGATGTTAGCTCTGGGCCACTCTTCCTCACACACACACACACACACACACACACACAAAGTCAGAAGAGGGAATGTGGTATTAGAAAATAAAACTTGAACAGAAACAGAAAAGAATAATATGAAGAAAACTATACCATAACATTGGTAAAAAAGTATAAATTGCATTTATTTTTTTCATTTCTTACATTATTCTCTGAGTATCTTTACTGTAACGAATAGAAGGAAAAGGAAAAATTGTATCTGATTTTTGTCTTGGTGAGATATACATTTGATAATAAATACGAAGAACTGGGAAAATGCATTATGAATTGACTATTACTTAGTCTCAAAGTTTCAATTTAAAAAGCTACAGACAAATTGTTTAAGCCATGATTCGTATCTTTTTCTTGTCTCCTATAATTTTGAATATGTATTTTATCTATAACTTTTTATAGACATAAAATACCTGTTTATTGTAGAAAGATGTAAGACTAGGCAGAAGAATAAAAATAAGACCGTGGCGTTCACATTTCACATTTTGCAGGATGTAGAGAAATGCTAACACATCACTTCTTAACTGTTTCTGGGCACCACTCTCTGAGAATTACGAAACTACACTGATATGAATATTTATAGATTGTAAACTTTGCTCACATTTGCTTTTTCTTAGCAAGGAAATTCCAAGGGTTGGGATTACAGGGCAGAAAAGCTGTAAGTGTTTTAAATGTTTGTAATGAGACAAACTGGCCTCAGAAAGCGGGGTGGGGAATTCAACCCTCATGAGCTGTCCCTGGGTCCTCATCCAAACTGGGGATCATCATTATTGATTCTCTTCTCCTTTATTAGTATAGACTTCTAGAAACGGCTGTGGTTTCTTTCCTGGACCTGTGCTGCAGTCCTGGACTCATTCTAGCCCACCTTCCTTGCCCGTTCCCTGGCAGTGGTCGCACCTGCATCGTGGTCTCAAGGTTCTCCCTGCCTTCTCAAGCCCCTCCTTTATTCTTCATAGACCTGCTCCTAAGAAATCTCTTGCATGTCTCATTCCATCGTGGCATCTGCTTCTCACAGGACCCGAACAAACACAGGGACCTTGAAAATCTTTGCAGCATTTGCTACAGTGATTGGTTTATTAATTTTTTTAATTTTTGTTTTTTGAGGAAGATCAGCCCTGAGCTAACATCCATGCCCATCTTCCTCTATTTTATACGTGGGACTCTGCCACAGCATGGCTCCTTAAGAGGTGCGTAGGTCCACACCTGGGATCTGAACTGGCAAACCCTGGGCTGCTGAAGTGGAGTGTGTGAAGTTAACCACTATGCCACTGGGCCAGCCCCATGATTGGTTTATTTGGGTATTTTTTTTACCTCTTTGGTCCATTTTGATATTTATACTTCCCTAGATAATCTTCTCCATTCACAATATTTTCTAATTTATTACCATAGTTATTTATGATACTATCTAATAGTGTTTTTTTAATTTATGAGTATATGATGTATTTGTGTTTCTTCTTTTCTTTCTTTCCTTTTTTTTTTTTTTTTGGTGAGGAAGATTGGCCCTGAGCTAACATCTGTTGCCAATCTCTCTCTCTCTTTTTTTTCTCCCCAAAGCCTCAATACATAGTTGTACATCCTAGTTGTAGGTCACTCTAGTTCTTCTGTGTGGGACGCCACCACAGCGTGGCTTGATGAGTGGTGTGTAGGTCCATGCCCAGGATCCAAAGCGGTAAGCCCCGGGCCACTGATGTGGAGCGTGTGAACTTAACCACTCTGCCAAGGGGCCAGCCCCTTCTTCTTTTCTTGATTAGCCTCACCAGAGCTCTGGGTGTGATTAGCATTTTCAAAGACTCAGTCATTGTCTTTATCAGTGTTACTGTTTCCATATTTTTGCCATGCATTAAATATGGGGCCCCAAGCAGTGTAGCTCACTCCAACACACCTTAACTCAACACTGTAACAGATCCTATAGACTTGCTTTTATTTATTTTTTTTAAAAAAATTACAATGTCCTCAATGTCCTCTAATGAAACCTGAGCAAGTCAAAAAACAAGGCCCCCCAAGACATGGCCGCCATCCTTGGCGGTAATTAGCTTTGAAGAGAGATGGTGTAGGGGGAGTCAAGGGCTGCCTTCAGATACCTGAAGGGTTGTCATGTGACAGGGGGACCAGACAGGCTCTGAGCTACCATGGGGGACAGAAGGACAGGGCGTCTGTGGTCATTTGAATGAAAGGAGGAAGCTTCTAACATGAAGCAGAATGGGCGGCCCTGGGACGCAGGGGGTCTGTGTCTGGGGGGCTCAGGCAGAGGACAAACCAGCCTCCTCGGAGGCCTTGGACTTGATCATACAGACGATGCAGCAAACTCCTTTGCCCAGAAAGAGACTTTAACATGGTCCCAAATCATCTCCACCTCCTGGTGCTCACACCCTCATGTGAGCCTCTGCCCGAGTCAGGGTGGACCCTGCGACTTGCTTCTAACCCGTCTGAAAAGGGCAGAGGTGATGGGTCCCCACCTCCACGATCATTTGCGTAAGATTGTAAGCAGCCCCTCTGTCCCTTGGTGGCTTTGTAAAACTTTTACCTCTTAATTATTTTACTATTATATATGCCCTTGAGATGATGATGATTATTATTATATTGCAGTCACATTTGTTTATAACACTGTGTATGGGTATTTATCCAAAGAACATGAAAACGCTAATTTGAAAAGATCTATGCACCCCTATGTTCATTGCAGCATTATTCACAATAGCCAAGACGTGGAAGCAACCCAAGTGCCCATCGATGGATGAGTGGCTAATGAAGATGTGGTATATATACACAATGGAATACTACTCAGCCATAAAAAAGACAAAATCGTGCCATGTGCAATAACATGGATGGACCTTGAGGGTGTTATGCTAAGCAAAATAAGTCAGACAGGGAAAGGCAAATACTGTATGACTTCACTCATATGTGGAAGATAAACAAACATAGAGATATGGAGAACAGATTGGTGGTTACCGAGGGGAAGGGGGTGGGGGGAGGGGGGAAGGGGTAAAGGGCCACATATGTGTGGTCCCATTTATAATTGCAACAAAAAGAACAAAATACCTAGGAATAAATTTAACCAGGGAAGTGAAAGACCTATACACTGAAAACTATAAGACATTACTGAAAGAAATAATGACATAAAGAAATGGAAAGAGATTCCATGCTCATAGATTAGAAAAATAAACACAGCTAAAATGCCCATACTACCTAAAGCAATCTACAGATTCAATGCCATCCCAATCAGAATCCCAATGACATTCTTCACGGAAATAGAACAAAGAATCCTAAAATTTATATGGAACAACAAAAGACCCTGAATAGCCAAAGCAATCCTGAGAAAAAAGAACAAAGCTGGAGGCATCACAATCCCTGACTTCAAAGCATACTACAAAGCTACAGTAATGAAAACAGGATGGTACTGGTACAAAACAGGTGCACAGATTAATGGAACAGAATTGAAAGCCCAGAAATAAAACCACACATCTGTGCACAGCTAATCTTCGACAAAGGAGCCAAGAACGTACAATGGAGAAAGCAAAGTGTCTTCAATAGATGGTGTTGGGAAAACTGGACAGAGACATGCAAAAGGATGAAAGTAGACCATTACACAACACACAAAAGTTAACTCAAAATGGATTAAAGGCTTGAATGTAAGTCCCTTGCTGGCTTTGATGAAGCAAGTTGCAATATGAGAGGCCCACATGGAGCCGGGGGCCAACTCCAGCTAACAACTAGCAAAAACCTTCGGCCTTCAGGCTCACAGCCCACCTGGACTGAATCCTGCCAACAACCACACAAGCTTGGCAGTGGACCCTTCCCCAGGCGAGCCCCAGGGGAGGCCCCAGCCCCAGCCCCAGCCTTGTAGGACCCTGAGCAGAAAGCGTCAGCTAAGCCCAGACTCCTGACTCACAGACACTGAGATAAACTGAGTTTAAAAGGTTGTTTCAGCTGCTGAGTTTGTGGTAATCCTGTTACACAGCGATCAGTCACGAATAGACCCTTTCAACCCTGATTCAGTAATCGGCAGGGCGATCACCCCCAACATGGCAGCCCTATCAGGGCAAACCCATTCTCACGCCCACAGACACTAACACAGGAAAGTGGCCTGCTGACGTCGGCCAGGAAGAGCGTGTTGGGAGCAGCTCCCAGCTTGTTTCCACACTCAGAGCAGCCCGCACATTCTAACAGAGACGTGCAAATGGACACGCCCGTGCTCTCCTGGATCCCCCCCGGGGCAGGCTGCTGTGTAACACAGGTGAGCCATTCTCTTAAATCACTGGTCATTTATTTTCCTTTCCTTTCCTTTCTTTCCTCAAAAACGCTCTAAGGCAGACACAAGTCTTACAGATTCTGTTGTCTTGCATAAGAAAACTAGATGCCTAAGAAAACTGTCTGGAAGAAAACTTACCATACCCAGGAAGACCATCTCCTCTTCTCTCTCTCTCTCGGTTTTCTTATTTTGGTGGAAACCTCGCCACACCTAAAAAACAAACACATAGTTGCTTATTTAACACATTAAAACAATAAAGAATATGTGGTCCTACCGTTTCTCCCATATAAACTGCACATTCTAAATGATACAATGACTATGCAGTCCGGGCGGTGCACACGTGTGTGTGGATGGAGTATTTTTGATTCTGGGATCACAGGCAAAATTTTTGAAGAAAGAATGAATCACGGAAATGGCCTGTGCTGCTGTCTAAGGACCTAGCTGTGGACCTCAAGTGGGGCCTCGTCCTGCACCACTGTGCTGATCACGGGGGACCAGAGGCAGTCCCGTCCACCCAGGGACCATGTAGCATCCACGCTCGCCCAAGACCCTGGCAGGAAACTTGTCAACCCCAGAGCCCACCGCTGACCCGGCAACAGCCTCACACCTGTTAGGAGGCTGTGATCAAAAAGACAAGAGATAAGAGGTGTTGGCGAGGTTGTGGAGGAAAGGGAACCCTTGTGCACTGTTGGCGGGAATGGAAATTGATGCAGCCACCATGGAAAACAGCATGGAGGTTCCTCAAAAAAAAAAATTGAAAATAGAACTGCCACATGACCAGCAATCTCACTTCTGGGTCTATATCCAAAGCAAATGAAATCAGGATCTCAAAGAGATATCTACACCCCCATGTTCACTGCAGCATTATTCACAACAGCCAAGACATGGAAACAACCTAAGTGTCTGTTGATGGATGAATGGGTAAAGAAAATGTGGTACATCCATACAGTGGAATACTATTCAGCCCTGAAAAAGAAAGAAATCCTGCCATTTGCGACAACATGGATGCATTTTGGGGGCATTATGCTAAGTGAAATGAGTCATACAGAGAAAGACAAATACTGCATGATCTCACTTATATGTGGAATCTAAACATGCTGAACCTATAGAAACAGAGAGTAGATTTGTGGTTGCCAGGGGCTGGGGGTTGAGGGAAATGGGGAAATGTGGTCAAAGGTAGAAATCTCCAATTATGAGACGAGTAAGTGCTGGGGACCTAACGTACAGCATGGTGACTACAGTTAACAATACTGTCTTGTATACCTGAAAGTTGCTAAGAGTTAATGATCTTAAATGTTCTCACTGTAAGAAAAATGGTAACTATGTGAGGTGGCGCATGTGTTACTTGACCTTACTGTGGTAATCATTTGGCAATATATCCATATATCAAATGAGGTACGTCTTAAACTTACACAATGTTATCTGCCAAATATGCCTCAATAAAGCTGGGATAAAAAGAAATGACCTAGGGGCTGGCCTGGTGGCACAGCAATTAAGTTCGTACATTCTGCTTTGGCAGCCTGGGGTTTGCCGGTTTGGATCCCTGGTGTGGACCTACACACCGCTTGGCAAGCCATGCTGTGGCAGCATCCCTCATATAAAGTAGAGGAAGATGGGCACAGATGTTAGCTCACGGCCAGTCTTCCTCAGCAAAAAGAGGAGGATTGGTGGCAGATGTTAGCTCAGGGCTAATCTTCCTCAAAAAAAAAAAAAAAAAAGAAATGACCTATAATTCTCATTAGTGGGATTCCCCTACCTGGGTTTCTTTAAGAGAAACTTCTAGATGGCAGCAGTGTGGGGCTAGAGCTAATGGTGGCACTTCATGGTTTTAGAAGGAAAGTTTCTTCTGTAATGTGGGGAAACAGAACACAGTAACATGCAAGAATTTTACAACTAAAACTGTGAACTCAGATGCCTGTATAAAACTTCGCATCCCACAGAGACTTGACCGAAAACACTCTCTTATATGTCTCTCCTCCCCACTCCCCCCACTCCCATTTAAACACAACTAGGAACAAAAGTCCTGATCCTCTGACAATGTTTTATGTCCGCATACTTGCTTTCTCTCTAACCTAATTCTCCTTTGTGTCACGTTGCCATTTTCTGCATTTTCCCATAAGCAACTTAACCTCCATTGAGAAAAGATGGGATACAAGTCAATGGTGCTTCTCTGACAGAGCGAAGGAAACCTCCAGCCCACTGCTAGAAGGAATGTTGGGGTTCTGGTTATTAGTGATGGTTGCTGGGACTTTTGCAAATGGTACACACTTTGCAAGCTAGCAGGTGTTAACTGTTGCTCCCCTTCTATAAATATGTCTGTCTATAAATGTGTTTTTAAAAATTCATCAAGGTATTATATCCTCACTGAATTTCTTCTTCTTTTTTTTTGGTGAGGAAGATTGGCCCTGAGCTAATATCTGTTGCCAATCTTCTTCTTTTTGCTCCAGGAAGATTGTTGCTGAGCTAACATCCGTTCTCATCTTCCTCTATTTTGTATGTGGGATGCTGCCACAGTATGGCTTGATGGTGCATAGGTCTGCACGTGGGATCCAACACCATGAACCCCGGGCTGCCAAAGTGGAGCACGTAAATTTAACGACTAAGCCACCAGGCCAGCCCCCGTGCTTTCCAACAGTTATCAACGATCTTTAAAAATACTTGAATAAAATGCCCTGCGTTTGATACCTATTTATGACAGAATGGAAGAAACACGACCAAGCCTAGTTAACGGTTTCCCCACGGTAGGAGCAGCATCGCTCTGGAATTTAACCCGGTTCTCCTAAAGGTAGGACTTTGGAATTTTCAGTTTCGCAGCGCACTCCCGACCGCGGTACGTAGATTTCTAGCGGCGTCAAGACATCTTGCCCCCCAGCTCTGAGCGCCACACATTCGCACCTTCTGAATACACACTGCGGCAGCCTCCTCGTCTGGGACTCTCTCGCCAAGCAACCTGGCTTGCTTTGCCCTGTACTCTTGAAGGAAGATCTGCTTCATGAACATGGCTCGGAGGCGACCCTGCCGAGCCCTCTCTGCCATCTGGATCACCTTAATTGCCTCTTCTATGGGGATACCCTTGACAGAGTATTTCTGTAAAAAACATTTAAGGTCAATCAGTGTTTAAACACGTCAACGGCATCAGCTGACCCCAGAAATATCACAAACTTATTTCCGGCCCCACCTGAAGAGTCCCCAAATTGTGGATAAAGAGCATCATACGAATCATTTTTCCCATGAATTACGTATATTTTGATGATATACCGTGCTCCTACCGTGGTTCCATATTTAAGGATCTCCTAAGCTTTCTTCCACCATTCCAAACAAAATACTAATTAGCTCCACCCTATTTTAGGTTGGCAGAAAAATTATACTAGGAGTGCCAATAAAATGGACCCAATAAAACTCGGAACTGCTATCAATGTTTCCTTAACTTAACAGTAGAAACATATAAATTAAAAACACATCTCTAATATGAGAATTTAAAATGTAAAATACACATGAAGTGAAATGCTGACTTTAAAGTCAATTGCAGAATGAACTAGTGAATATGACTAACGTTAAAATCATTTTAGAGATATTTAACTTTGCCACGTGTCTTCCAGCACCTACAAATTTGCTTTTTAAAATAGCCAAACGTGATGGGTACTACTAAGACGGAGAAAAATCAGGCTCGTGGAGTAAAATGATGTCTTTGGAGACCTCAGGTGGGGTTTGTGGAGGCAAAGTCAGGCGAGGGGATGCGCCATTTTTGGAGGGAAGAGGGACGAAAGCAAGGTTGCTGGGGTCAGAGGCCGTGAGCTCTGAGTGGGCTCAGGCGTGAGACTCTCTGTTGTCCCCGGAGAGAGGGAGAAGCTGTGCATGTGGCCTGGCTGGGCAGAGCCTCATGCATGGATGGAGGCAGAAGAGAGAGGCCATTTGAATCAGAAAACACCCAAGCACAGGCTGATTCCTTTTCTAGGCCTCAGAGGGTAACGATGGCCACCATCTCAGGATGCACTGAGGTCCCAAGAGGCCATTTGAATCAGAAGACACTCAAGCACAGGCTGAGTCCTTTTCTAGGCCTCAGAGGGTAACGATGGCCACCATCTCAGGATGCACTGAGGTCCCAAGAGGCCATTTGAATCAGAAGACACCCAAGCACAGGCTGAGTCCTTTTCCAGGCCTCACAGGGCAGCGGTGGCCACCATCTCAGGATGCACTGAGGTCCCAAGAGGCCATTTGGATCAGAAGACACCCAAGCACAGGCTGAGTCCTTTTCCAGGCCTCAGAGGGCAGCGGTGGCTACCATCTCAGGATGTACTGAGGCTGCTCCAATTCAACACCTGGGCCACGGCTTCCCAGGATGATCGCCTCTCTGTCTAACGGGAGGCGGGAGGCACAGGAAGGAGCAAGAAGGGACATTTACTGAGAGCTGACAGAGGCCAGCTGCTTTCACATACCTTCCCATCAAATTCACAGAGCAACCTCCATGGCAGGAATTTATTGTGACCACTTAAGAAGCCTGAGGCTCAGGGAAGGGAAATAGCTTCCATAGGCTCCCCGGGTTGGGAAGGGTGGAGCCAACCTGAACAGAGGCAGACCCTCTTTCTCCTGGAGCTTCCACCGCTCCTCAGTGAGGCCCCTGGGCTCCTTGGGAGGAAGTTCTTTCACACAACAACCCCTTGGAGTTTCACTTTCAGTGAGATCTCATCGCTCCAAATTTGCGACAAGCACGCCTGTCCTATGATGCACTTTGCATGTTCGAGTGGAATGACTGCCTTTCTCCTATTAAATCAGACAATGTACCTAAAAGCACCAAAGCATATCATATCGCAGGTGCGCGGCAAACGTTAGTTACTGTTGTACTTATTTCCTTGAGATTCCATGCTGTCATTCTGAAAATAATTACAGCCCTTCCTGACTACTTCCCAGGGGTTTGGGGTAGTCTACTCAATAGGACAAAGATTTCTGGACATCGATGGAGGCCCCAAGAGGAAGTATTAAGCGTCACAAATGTAGGTGTGGATGATAATTTTCCCTATCAAATTCTTCTCGGGGTCTATATTGCATATATCTTCAAGAAATAAGCAGCTTAAGGAGAGAGCAGGGGTCCAGTAAGACATCGAAGGGCATGGGAAAGTCACACGGATGCCCAGGGGTCGTTGACCAGAGCCCCGTGTTTTGCTGAGCATGAGGCATCTGAAATAGAGACGGGGCGGAGAGGAGCAGCTCCACCTGAGGAAGCAAGCAGAGCTGGCCAGGGTGGGACACTGAGTGAGGGAAGCAGGACACATCCCTGTGGCGGACCCCACACAAACAAAGAGGGACCGGGGCAGGGGGAGGGAGGAGAAACAGCAGAGAGGATGTTTTAGGGTTTTCCTGTAGTGTGTACGATGTAATCTCCCTTCTCCACTGCCACTATAAAATCTTCAGCGAATTCTGCACTGTTTGTCAATGCCTTGTGCCAGGGGATGCCTGTGGGGAACTCAGTGAAGTGCTGAGTGAGTGCTGTGTCTGACTGATGCATGGACTGAAGGCACAGACACAGAAGTCCAGTGGTGAAAGGATGGCCAGAGGACCCCCAGGCGAGTCAGCCTGGAAATCTCCTTCACGCATGTCTAACGTAGAAGGGCCAGTCACTCGGGAGAGGTGCAGGAGGGAGAGGTGGCTTGAGTTAGGCGGGTCAGGAAAGGTTTCTTGCGGGATGCTGCGTGAAGTTGGGCTCTGAAGAATGAGTACCATTTCGACAGGCTGGGATGCAGAGAGAAGAGCAAGCCCTCTAGGCAGCATGCAGCATGCCTATGCAAAACGGGAGACAGCACGGGGCTGGCTAAGGCAGTGCGTGCACCTGGCCTGTTTCCCGTGCCAGGCAGACAGGGCACTTCCTGCTCCCTCCTCCCACCATTCTGGATGCCCTTGGAATCTTCCTTAACATTGTGACCCAGACTGGCAGTACCCAACGGGGCCCATCTGTAGGCAGACCACATGCCAGTTTACCCTGTGCATGTGGGGCTGCACGTGCGCCTCAGCAGTTACTCATAGCGCCCTTTCACTCTGACTTGTTCCAGGTGTGACGGTCCACTGCTTCCTTACAGCTTGGGTCACGAGGACCAGCCAGCGGCGTGAGGCACTGATTGCGTAGGCAATGAGGGTCACCGAGATGCATAAGCAGACTTGTCAGAAGATTGATACGGCAGTGCCCTGTGGAAAGGACTGGAAGAAAAAGACTGCCCACTGGGAGGCCCCATGGGAATGACAGCGAGGCTCCAGGAGAAGGTACTGAGCATCAGAACTAAGACAGCTGTGAAGACGGGAAGAAGGTGGAGCTGCACAAATATTGGGGATAAAGGAGATACGGGGCGGGGGAACCCACTGGATTCTGCTCTCGGCTTTCCCAGGCCGGCGGGGGGCGGGGAGGTGGCGGTCTTTAAGGATTTTTTTCCCCTTTTCCCTGCAGACAGTCCATTTGAGGTGATCCACGTGTTACTCAACTTGAAGTTATAAAAGGTCAATAGGGGAAGTAACTTTTGAGTTCCTAGTAAGTTATCTCAGCATTCAATTACTTTATATGAACAACGTTCTGCTTGTGACTTTAGGTGAATTTGAGATGAAAAATTGAACTGACTCATAATCTACCCAATCTTAGAGATAGTGCTTTAATCAACAAAGTATTAAGCTTTGATCTGTATTTCCAAAGTTCTTGAAAAATAATGGTTATGAATCATCAAAAACACATCCCAAAGTTCGGCAACTTCTTACAAACTCAATAATAACGGGGGAAGGGTCCCGCTGTTCTCACGGTGAAAAGACTACTTGTTTCTCACACAATTAAGAGTAGCAGAGAAAGGAGGTTTTATAGATTAGGGAATAATGTTTGTTAAAATGATATACAAACCGTGTCAGTTACATCTAATCCACTGGTGGCTAATATTTGAGCAAGGATTTTCTCTCTCTCTTTTATGACATCCATCTTCTCCTTCAAAAAATACTTGGGTATCGGAATATCTAATTGTTGCTAGAAAAGAGAAAGAACAAACGAAAGGGCATTTTTGTCACAATTGCAGGACTCAGATCTATTTAAAAGACACTGTAAGGATGTGTCCATCAAAGGGACTCCCTTGACTTCTCATCGTCTTTAAGGGATGATGAAGCCAGTGGAGTAAGGAGAATTCGTTATCACTAAGGAGACACAAATACAGTCAAAAGGGAAAATCATAACCATGTTGCTTATTTTAATCATTACTCTAAAACTTCCATAATTCCTATCAGTTAGGCCTCAATTAACCAACTTCCTTAAAGAAATATAATATCATCTCAGCCTCCCTAAAATAATAATGCAGATTAGGATAGCAAAGTCTGGAGCTGTAGAGATCTCTGAACTAAACCTAATAATTTACCATTAAATCATTTATCATCATCTATCATCAACTATTTGTATGTAAATGGTCACAATTTTTTTCTAATTAATTCGGTTTTATTTTTACCTAAATTATGCCATTACAAAAGTTATTTACTAAATTAATTGGCTTCATTAGGAAACTTGCTTTTGACACCAGAAATATAAACTTCTGTTCTTCGCTTGTATATATTACCAAATATTTCAAATTAGTGGAGGTCAAAGGAATATTTACCAGTTCAAGTTAAAAAACCAAGAGTGTAGAAGTGTTATTCAAGGATATGGGTGAACCCTTGGCCAACCCATGGAGACACACAGTCGTAGATACCCCATCAGTCACTTCTAGGCGCCTTCTGGTAGACCAGTTGACCAGGGAAAGCTAAGCGGCTCATCCTCAGGGTCGGCTTCCCTGTTCCCATTCTGGTGTGACTCCCCACACTGTTCTCCCAAACAGGTAATTTTGAACAGGCTTTCCCTTAAACGAGCATTATAGCATAAAGGGGTGTCTTTTCAGGGCTGGGTGGGATGGTGTCCCTGGGAATTCCGGGAGGCGGCAATAGTTGTTTTTGGAACCCAAAACTTTCTCCAGCCAATGGAGTGTTTGGGGTGAACTTCAAGCGAGCCTCCAGGGTCCGGGGGGTGAGTGTGGCCTGGGGATGGAAGACAGTCCGAGGAGGATGATGACACTTTTATTTAACGCTGTCATTTTATTTATTAATAAGCGTGTTCGAGTGTTGTACTTTTCTAACTTTGAAGACGAAACTTCACGGACGTGGCTCCATCTGGTGTGTTTAGGACCATAAAATTATAATTAGGATTTTGAAGGTGAAGAAACAGAGCAATTGAGAATGGAAGAGAGGGGAAGACAGACGTCAGCTGCTCTGGGCTGGCTGCTGGTTCTCCATCCACGATGTATTTTACGTCCACCCCAGACACCTTAGGGTTTCCCATTCTCGATGGGGTGGAATCAAGGAAACTTCCGGTGGCAGAGAAACTGCCCCTACATGTTTCTCTACATCAGGGGATCTGTTAGGGGAGGCTCCTTATCTGGCAGGTTACAGAAACAGTCTTCTGGCTGGTTTTGCCAAGAGGGCACATGGATGGAAGGATTTGGGAGCTCGTGGAACCAGAGCTGGAACACAGCTGAATGTCTGTGAGCAAAGAGTTGTGTCTAGGGATGAAGATGCCCTTCGGGACTCGGCCAGGTATTTCTGCTCCTCTTGGTGCGTCTGCTTTGTTCTCCCTCTCTTTCTCTCTGAAGAGCATTCTTCTAAGCAAACAAAGTCTCCAGCTACTTGCCAGTTTGGGAGACGGCAGTTCAGACCCTGAGATAGAAACTGGTCTCCCTCTCTCTCCTGGCTTCAGAACCTCTCAGGGAAGGGCTGGCTGGTGCAGCCACCAAGATGCCCATCCTTGAGCGCCAATCAGCTGTGGTCAGGGTGTGGGTCATACTGTACAGATAGCTGGGTGCTGGCGCAACCAAATATAGGGGAGCTGCCGGCTGTGTGGGTGACAGCCACCGAGGCCCAGGCACAGAGGATGCTGGTTGGTGGGGCTTCCATCCTGAAATGCAGAAGTGGGCTGCACAGGAGTTCCCAGAGGCTGGTACACTTGTGTCTGCCTGGCCAGAGCACTGTTTACGGAGTCCATGCTGCTGCTGTTGGACACACCCTCTGACCACCCGGACCTCAGTGCCGGCACATGGCTCAATCTGCACCTTCTAGGGCTGGTGGAAAACATGGCTGATGGTCTCCTACCATGAAGGCCTCCTGGAGGACGCTGCTCATTCATCATCCCTCTCAACGCTCAGTGGCCCCATTGCTTCGGGAACAATTGCACGGCCTTCAAGAAGAGGACCCAGCCACAGCAGCGGGGCTGGCTGAAGCAGTATGAAAAACAGGAAAAAAACTGAAAGGGCCCACCATACAAATTTCATCAACTTCTTATTCCCTGCATTTAGGAATATTATTTAATATTCTTGGAATTAAATTAGTAAATTTAATATTACTTTATTGCCTAAATTTAGGAATATGACTTAATGACTATTTATTTCACATTTATCCTAAGTTGTTCTTGCTATTTTCACACGGGTGAATAAAAGCACACTGACCTAAAAAATCTAGCGGTTTAATCCATGCTCTTATAAATGAATGCACAAAACATGGATGTCCTGGAATGATCTTCAACATTTTCACTCATTTCTGTTAGTTTCTTTAATGCCTTCTGATAAAATGCAATAATAATGCCAGGAAAGCTTGTCCCAGAAAGAAACACAGCCTTTATAGATGCTCCAACAGTTTCAACAGGAAGAAACATTAAACACCACGTGGAAAATTAAACACTTTCTCCTTTTTATTTTATTTTGGGGAAACGTTCTTTCCAAAATGGATACGGAGCTCGTAGGACCATGACACTGAAGCAAGGTGTCCACCGGCCCCTGGCAGACCCAGCCAGACAGAGCATCAGAAGAGATCCTGGGTGTCTGGCGGCGAAGGTCAAAGGGCAGCAGTGGGGGCCAGATGCTCACAGGAGGGTGCTGTGGTTACGGGTGCTGGCAGATTGCTCCAGGGTAGCAGAGAGAGAGAATGGCAGGGAGCCCTCCTTTGCCATCCATCCCTCGAGTCACCACTGACCCAGAGCAAAAGACGAGATGCCTCCACCTGGGAATAAGGAACCAACAACCAACAGGCTACTCATCCCAAAGACGATGATGGGCAACAGAAGCCAGAGAGAGATTCCCTTGGGAAACAGAAGTAGGAATATGGCTACTGGAAATTGGGAGGATCTGTGCCACAGAATATTTGTGAAAGGGTCGGCCTACTCGATCGCAGCCGGCCTGGGCAGACTCCACGGTGACAAGGAAGACCACAACAACCGCAGTGTCCAAGAGACCCAAGGACTGTGCAAAGATTTGTCTGAGCCCAAAACTAAGGGAACCCAATCCTTGTCCATGACAGTACCCAGTCCTTGTCCACGGCAGTACCCAATCCTTGTCCATGACAGTACCCAGTCCTTGTCCATGGCAGTACCCAGTCCTTGTCCATGGCAGTACCCAATCCTTTCCATGGCAGTACCCAATCCTTGTCCATGGCAGTACCCAATCCTTAACCATGGCAGTACCCAATCCTTGTCCATGACAGTACCCAGTCCTTGTCCATGGCAGTACCCAATCCTTGTCCATGACAGTACCCAGTCCTTGTCCATGGCAGTACCCAATCCTTGACCATGGCAGTACCCAATCCTTGTCCATGAGAGTACCCAGTCCTTGTCCATGGCAGTACCCAATCCTTGTCCATGACAGTACCCAGTCCTTGTCCATGGCAGTACCCAATCCTTGACCATGGCAGTACCCAATCCTTGTCCATGAGAGTACCCAGTCCTTGTCCATGGCAGTACCCAATCCTTGACCATGGCAGTACCCAATCCTTGTCCATGAGAGTACCCAGTCCTTGTCCATGGCAGTACCCAGTCCTTGTCCCTGGCAGTACCCAATCCTTTCCATGGCAGTACCCAATCCTTGTCTATGACAGTACCCAATCTTTGTCCATGGCATTATGGTCTAATTGACAAGCCATGTTTCAACTTGTAATACAGCAAACAACTAGTAAATATGTCTAGAAAGTCTGTAGAATATTGATTCTAGGTGTCCATATCATATTTAAAGCAAAGAGAAACTGATAAGAAAAAACCCCGAGGACTTACGGGAGCCAACTTGAGGTCCTGTAAGATATCGTCGAAATAATGAAACTCGGTTAATTCCAACTCTACCA
Organism: Equus asinus; assembly: GCF_041296235.1. Lineage (NCBI taxonomy): Eukaryota > Metazoa > Chordata > Mammalia > Perissodactyla > Equidae > Equus > Equus asinus. Next base: position 5,290,626 of record NC_091808.1, on the reverse strand, counting down.
TCTCATTCTTCAGTTCCAGGATGCGACCCATCACTCCATCTAGTATTTTCCGGATCAGTCTTCGTTTCTGTGGGTGGACGATCTGGTCATAGACATTCTCCAGGTTCCCAAAGACCTGCATGTACTTTATGTAGCAGGTGGCTAACGTCTGGAAGATGAACACTTGATTTCTTTGTGGCTCTAGCAACTGAGACTCTCTATCAAGCAGAGAATTCAGGGCTTCTTGGGTCTGATGCCACATCTTATTATACATTCTGAGGGAAGACAGAGAGTTTAGACAATACAGTAAGTAAAAGTTACTTTGTAAGGCATACACATTGAGCATCTGCTATAACGAAATATAACTCATTGTCAAAGGTGAGCTAAAAATACCGGCCAATTCCCGGGCTGTTTAGACCACCGATGTCCTGTTTTGATGTGCATGTAATTTTTGGATAGGACCACTGCTATTATCATCAAATAAATAGTTTAAAAAGCCTTTTACCTAAATGATATAAAGGGATTCCTCACGATACCCATAAAGCCAGTATTATTATACCCATTTAAAAGATGAAGAAGTTGATGACCAGATTAGTTAACTCATTTGTCCATACATACAACTGGTGGAGTATAAATCAGAACCAACACTTTGGAAAGTCACTCAGCATCACCTTGTAAAGGTGAACATGTGCATACCCTATGAACAAACAACCAGGCGTAGAGAAACTCGTGGAAATCTGCATCAAGAATGACCACAGTAGAGTTTCTGTTTTGTTTTTTCTTTTAAAGATTGGCACCTGCGCTAACATCTGTTGCCAATATTCTCTTTTTTTCTTTTCTTCTTCTTCTTCCCAAAGCCCCCCAGTACACAGTTGTATATTCTAGTTGTGAGAGCCTCTGGTTGTGCTATGTGGGACGCCGCCTTAGCATGGCTTGATGAGCGGTGCTGGGTCCGTGCCCAGGATCCGAACCAGCGAAACCCTGGGCCGCCAAAGTGGAGCATGCAAACTTAACCACTTGGCCATGGGGCTGGCCCCAGTATTTCTTTATAGCAGCAAAAAAACAAACCTAGAGATAACCCAACGTCCATGAACAGGAGAATAGATAAATAAATTGGGGTATTCTCACCAATAGACTATTACACAGCAGTGAAAAATGAAGGAATTACAGCTGTTAGCAACACCCAGGAAACTTAGAACCATAATGTACAGGGTAAAAAGTAAGGTGCAGACTGTGCCCTGGAGGCTGGCCCCTTGGACTGCATCAGCGGGCTCCTGGCCCTCAGGTTGCAGCTGGTCGAGTCAGTGGAAGGAGCAGAGAGGAAGCTGGAGAGCCAGAGCAGAGAGATGGGGGTATGTCCTCTCCCAGTGCCTCCCTCCCTGGCAAGTCAACAAACGGTTGGAAGCTTCCTTCCACTGAAGGCTTACAGTGGGGACAGCTCTGCCCTTGCTAGCCCCAGGACACACACCATCCCTTGTTGGTCTCCCTAGACTCTGGCCACACCTTCATCACTGGTCCCTTTATTAGCCCTTGTGCTGAGTGAGCTATCCTTTGCCTCTGGGACCCTGACCAATACATTCATGGCAGAGACTTTTTTAAAAAAAATTGTGGCTGGCCCCATGGCCAAGTGGTTTAGTTCGAGCGCTCTGCTTCAGCTGCCCAGGGTTTCACGGGTTAGCATCCTGGGTGTGGACATGGCACCACTCATCAGGCCATGCTGAGGCAGGGTCCCACATGCCACAACTAGAAGGACCTGCAACTGGAATATACAACTATGTACTGGGGGTGGGGGGGTTGGGGGAGGAGAAGAAAAAAAAAGAAAAAAGAGATTGGCAACAGATATTAGCTCAGGCGCCAAAAAATAGAAAAAATTGGGGTGATTTTTGGTTCTCTTTTTACATCCATGAGCCAGGAGTGAAAAGCTAACTGGAAGTTCAGTGTGTCTTGGAAGGGCCTTATCAACCAGAGGGCTTCACCGGGGATGGGCAGGACCCTGGCCATTTCCCTGATGAGGGTGAAACCCGCGAATGTCCGGGTCTATCTGCTAGGTCTTTCCTGTGCTGGCGGGCGGGGCTCCAATCTCTGCCGGGAAGCAGGTGGGTCCAGGGGGCCGGGGACTCTCACTTCCTCGACATGGTCAGTCTGGCCTCTCGTTCTCACGCTCGCCTGTGCCTGGCGTCCGGAGTCCCGGCTGCCTGCACCTGCCTCTTCCGCCAGGATGGGAGCGGCTTAGCACCGTCTCTGCGGTCCAAACGCCCCTGATGCTGATCTAATACCGGGCCTCCCACTTTCGGCCCCACCTCAGAAGGACCAGACCTGCCCCTACCGCATCCCCGGGTTCTCCTGGAACCGCTGGCTCTTTACCGCCCCGCCTCTGCAGGGCTGCAGGGCTGCGTTCTCTGCCCCGCCTCCCACCTCTCATCCGCATCCGCAGCTGCTTTCCCCCCCCCCCCCCCCCCCCCCGCCTCCTCCATCTTCCCGATGTCACCTATCAAATGCTCAAATGTTCTCTCGCCTTTTAAATCCTTCATTGCCCTTTGGGAGGCGATTCAGGCGGAATGGAGATAAATATGGAGCGCACTCCACCTTGTGTAACTGGGACTCCCCCCCCTACATTCCCAGGCACCCCCCTGGTCCCAGGCACTCTGCTCTGGTCCCACTCTCTGCCATTCCTCAGACACGCTGCGCTCTTTCTTTCCTGTGAGTAAGATGTGGGGGAACATCACTTACTGAAACTCTGGCCACGTTGTGTGCTACGTGTCCTCCTCGCCACATCCCACGAAAGGGCGCTCCCCTGCCTCCCACTGAGCGGGGTGGGAGGAGACGGCTCGCTCCGAAGTGGCGAGGCCAGAGTCTGGATCCAGATCTGTGTGATTCTGAGCTCAGAACCATCATTAAACGGTACCGCCAGCTCTGCCTCTCCCCCACATTAAAGGCCCACCGCCACCACCGCCGCCACGAAATACACCACCGGAACTTTTGCAACGATGACCGGTGACAAATAGAACCTCATCGTCTTAATGTCCATTCACTTCATTGCTAACAAGACTGAATATATTTCCACCTGCATATCGGGCGTTTGCAAGTTCTCTTCTTTAAATTGTTTATCCATTTAGTTAATGGATAAACCATTATCCATTTTATCCATTTAAATATCCATTTCATATTATCCATTTGGTTTGGCCTCTTTTTACACTGGCTTGTTTTTCTATTAAATTGTGGGGGTTCTTTGTATATTCTGAGGATCTTGCCATTCGGGGGCTCACTGTCCAGCTCAGAAGCTGGTTTCTCCCTACAACCCAGAGCGGGCAGTGGGCATGCTCCCTCTGCCCTTGTCCCCGCTGGGAAGGGCAGTCCCGCCCTGGACTCACACAGGGGTCCCCGCTCCAGCCCTCCTGGCTGAAATCCCAGAGCAGCTGCCAGTGGCCTGCTCACTGCTGTGGGTTTCCACTCTGCTCTCGGTGCAGAGATTTCCAGCTTGGATTAAAAAAGCCAAGTTTTTAATTGTTCAATTTAAAATAGTTTTATTTTATAATTTAATATATACTATTAAATATAATATATAATATGAATATATCACAAATTAGTATAAATTTAAAAGAAAAATTAAAACATTTTTTAAAATAAAATTTGAAAAAAAAAAAAAAATGGGCCAGCCCCAGTGGCCTAGTGATTAAGTTTCATGCACTCCACTTCTGCAGCCTGAGTTCTGTTCCCCGGTTCCAACCTATAGCGCTGGTCGGTGGCCAGGTGGCCATGTTGTGGCAGTGGCCCACATACAAAAAATCGAGGAAGATTTGCAACAGATGTTAGCTCAGGGTGAGTCTTCCTTAAGCAAAAAGAGGAGGATTGGTGACAGATGTTAGCTCAGGGTGCATCTTCCTCAGCAAAAAAAAAAAAAAAAAAATTAAATAAATTTTAAAAATTCTTAAAAAATATCTTTTATCTACCATTTTTACGTGCTTGGAGCAGAGATGGGAGATTTTCATCTTCCTGGCCAAAACTTAAAACCTTCTCTTGATGTGAAAAGTCTTTTAGATTCAGATTTAGATGATGGTAACAGCTCACAGTTACATAATGTCAGTCATTGTGGCTGTTCTAAGTACTCTACATATATTACTTCAGGTACTCCTCAACAACCCTCTGAGTTGGCATTATTATTACTCCAGTTTGCAGGTGAAGAAACTGAGGCACAGAGTTGTGCCATCTGAATGCAGGATCTGCAGCCATGCAGCCTGGCTCCAGAGTTCCTGGTCTGAACCACTCCACCTTACCGCCTCCTGTTCATCAGGGTGAAAGCAAATAAGGGATGACAAGCCATGTGGCAAAGATGTGATGGACACTACAAGAAAAGTGAAGATTTATAGTTAAAAAATAAACTTTTCCTTTCCGCTTCAGCACCCCAGTGAGTTTGGATACTGAATGGCCTCTGGCACTCCACCCATTGGCTTCAAGCACCAGCGTTCTCCAAACTTAGCAATATTTTCAGAATATTGCTAGTGAGCGAGCACTGTGGTAGACAACTTTATTATACAAGAGATGCTTATTAGAAAGTTACAGTTCCATTTAGCACAGGGCATTTCACTCCGTGCCTAATAAATGCCTATAAACAATGCTATTTACCAGGAACAACCCCATAAAAGAGCAATAACAAGACAGGCAGCATCGTCTGCCCGGTCAGAGCATCTCGGAGCGTGCTGGCGATTCTGTGGGCCATGCCTCACAAAGACAAGCCCGCGGGAGAGGGAAGGAGGAAGCACAAACGACCGGGGGAACTGACGGGCTGTGCCTGACAATAAACAGGGGTTTCTCAAATACCTGCCTGGAGAATATGAGACGGTGAAGGGCACAGAGAAGGTGAGAGTGTTCTCGGCGTACCACAGCCTCTGATGGGGGCAGTGGACCCCAAGGCCTCCGCTCACCTGATGGGTGACACAGGCTGCCCATCCCAACGGGCTCAACAAATGTTCCCATAAAACGGAAAAGCCACTCTGTTGGTTTTTGTGGACTAAATAGGGTTTGTGGCCTAAACCTGTGAGGACAATATTACAGAAGAAAATTACAGGCCAATTCTGTTTAGAACTCGGATGGGAAATTCCACTTAGCAAACAGAACACGGCACTAGATCAAAGGAATTGTTCCTTCTGACCAAGGAGAGGTCAACACGGGAATTTTCGAGACTTCAGCAGAAAAGAAAGCCGAGCTAAATACAGTGACAGAACAGTGAGAGCCGTATGTTATTTTCACAGACGCCAAGAAGATACTCAGTAAATTTTAACTTATGGCACATGCCTGATTAAGAATACTGTCTTCATACCCCAAAGAATAGACGATGACGAGCTCTTCAAAATGCCAAAAACCAGAGACCCCAAATATTTTCAAGTTGGTGGGGCCAGCCTGGTGTTATAGTGGTTAAGTTTGCACGCTCCACTTGCGTGGCCCAAGGTTTGCCGTTTGGATCTTGGGTGTGGACCTAGCACTGCTCATCAAGCCATGCCGTGCGGCATCCCACATAAAAGTAGAGGAAGATGGGCACAGATGTTAGCTCAGGGCCAGTCTTCCTCGCCAAATTAAAAAAAAAAAATTTTCAGTAGAGAAACACTGGAAATATACCCTAAAAAATAGGAGTACAAAGGGATGAAGCAGCTACAGAAGGGATTAATATAAATATATTATAAATTATATTTGTTATAAATGTAAAATAAATATCAATTAATATAAAAGGGATTAGTTCAGCAAAGTTACAAGACATAGATAAAACCCACAAAAACTAAATGCAGAGGAAAAAGTAACAAAAGAAACCCCATCCACAGTACTGATAAAGAACATTCAACATTCAAGAATCAACATGATGCCGGGGGCCACACAGGATCTAGCTGAAGAATATTCTAGAATGCTAGCTGCAGAGGACTGAGGAGGCAGAAGCCACAGTGTGCTTCTGTCTGGAGAGACAGGATGGAAAGAAGGCAGACTCCAGAGACTGACGTGCAGATTTAATATTACCAACAATTTGGTAATAAAATACTGGAAACTCTATAAAGAAATCTAGTCATAATTTCTAAATGTGAGGGCGGGGTCGATAATAAAAGAGAAAGGGCATCTTTTCAGACTTCAAAGCGTTTAACTCACCAGGAAGCATTAAGGTTGCAGTACGCCCCACGGAGGCTGCCTCCCTGGGGTGCCTGTGGGGTGAGGCCCACACCCATCGAGAGCAATGGATACTGGGTAGGGGCGGCTTCCAGCAGAGAAGAAAAATTAATGGATGGAGCACACCTAGCAGTTAAGAATGCCTAGACTCTGCTTTGGGGCAGACCCCGGGGTGGGGGAAACCTTGTTGCCCCCGTGCAGTGCACTCATGGGCTTCCATCCAGGCGTGGAGAAGCAGGAAGCCCGCCAAGGCCATGGTGGAGCTGACCCTGCACTGGGACTTCTGGCTGAGGACCATCCTGGTGGCTTGAGCCATCCAAGTCCTGCCATGTGGGCTGTGGCCTCTTTCTTCCTGACCTGCTGTCTTTCCAGTGACCCTCGTTGGAGAGACCAGGCAGAGGCTGTTGGCCGATGGGGAAATACTGAGTAGCTGTGTGAGGCCAGCAACCCCCACATCATGACTCTTGTCCCTGGAGATGGACTTTGGCTTCAGTGCTTGTGTTTCCTTGCTGCCCTGACGCCCTGCCATGTGTGTCCATGGGCCACAACCCCACCACTCCCTGGACTTCCAGGGCCCTGGCCACTGTGCCTCGGCCAGCCTGGGGAGGCCCCCTTTCCCTCGAAGCCCAGGTCTGGCTTGAGCCCTACTCTGCCTTGAGGCCCTGGGATCTCAGCATCCTTCTCAGCGTGCATGAAGATAACATGAGACAAGGGATGTGGCCAGATGATTTTTTAATAAGAGCGTCATTGAGATATAATTCACATACCCTAAGTTCACCTTTTTTTGGTGAGGAAGATTAGCTCTGAGTTAACATCTGTGCCAGTCTTCCTCTGTTTTATATGTGGGATGCCACCACAGCATGGCTGATGAGTGGAGTCTGTCCATGCCTAGGATCCGAACCTGTGAACCCGGGGTGCGGAAGTGGAGTGTGCTGAACTTTAACCACTCAGTCACAGGGCTGGCCTCAAGTTCACTCTTTTAAAGCGTAAAAATCAGCAGTTTTTAGTATATTCACAGAGTTGTGCAATCATCACCTTTATCTAATTTCAGAACCTTCTCACCACTCCAGAAAGAAACCCCATCCCATTAGCATCACTCCCTATTTGCCATTATTTCCCCTCCCCCCAGCCCCTGGTAACCACTGATCTAATTTCTGTCTCTATTTATTTGCCTATTCTGGACATTTTACATAGTGGTATTATATAACAGGTAGCCCTTTGGGCCTGGCTCCTTTCACTCAGCATAATGTCTTCCAAGTTCATCTGGGGCGTAGCACGAATCAGTACTCAATTCTTTGCATTGCTGAGTAATATTCCATTGTACGTATACACCACATTGGTTTGGCCATTCATCAGCTGACAGACACGCGAGGTGTTGCCATCTCTGGCTATGGTGAAAGATGCTGCTAGGAGCATTCCTGTACGAGTTTTTGTGTGGACGTGTGTGTTCATTTCTCCCGGCTACGGCAAGGTGGTTTCTACAGCTCAAAGTGCCGTAAGTTTAAAATCTGAACCTGCCTCCTGAGGAAGTTGGTCTCAGGCAGGTCACTTAACCGTGGCACCTTCGCTTCCTCAAATGGCAAATTTGGATCCTGACGCCTCCCTGGACACCCCAAAGCATTACTGTGGCAGGGGGGCGGATGACAGATGGGAAGTGTTCTCGAAATGTTAAATGTGCCTTGTAAAGAGAGGGCAGGATTTTATCCAGGAGCCTCCTCTGGATTTTTTTAAAGTGCATGATTGATTTCAGACTTGAGCCTATGACCTAGAAATGTTACAGATAGTGAAGTCAGGAGGCTTGAGGGTGAATACGACAGTTGATAAAGACCAGATGTTATTTCTAGAGCTTGGCAGGGTTTCCTAGGACGGGGGGCGGGGGTAGGGAAAGACCTGAATGTTGAGACACACCATGTACTGGGATGGAAAATCTAAATACGCAAAACCGGGAGTCCTCCCTAAGTTATTTTATCCATAAGAAACCTTCACATTCTTCCAATATTATCTAGTTGGTCATCCTCCTTCCAGAATATTCCTTTGACCTTCTTGCTCTAAGGGAGGCCAGGCTGTCCCTTAAGGACACAGCTTCCCCCGCAGCCCTGCTCCCTTTCTGCCAGACTTTTCCGACCACTGGTGTGGAGCGGGGTCACAGGGCCTCCCTGCTGCTCACTGCCACTTCCAGACCATTCTTCCCCGCTCCCCCCGACACTCCCTAGCTTTGAACCTCGTTTCATCAGATGTTATCGCCCACTGCCCCTCAGTGTCGCTGTCGTCTACCATCTGTATCATCTTTCCAGGTCTCACCAGGACATCTACCCACCAAATAGCATCGTTACCAACATCCTTATCAGTGCTGCCTTCTCACTGTTGCTGTAATAAACAGCCGGAACTCCTCTCTCTGACACCGATACCGATACCTCGAGCTGTTTGCTGGGGCCCGTGCCCGCACCAGCAAGGACATCACTCCACTTCACCCTTTCCTCCCCATCATCCTGTCTCCTTTCCCACTGGCCCGGCCATTCTCTTCAGTAAACAAAAACGCTACTGTTTTCCTATCTTAAAAACAATCTGTCTCCGGACCCCACTTCCCCAGCTACTAGCTTACAACACAACTCCTTTAAAAAGTCAGCTATGCCCACTGTCTACAATTTCTCTCCTATTCTTTCCTCCACACACCCTAGTCAACCTTTCTAGTCCATCACTCCGCTGAAGGTCGGGTCACCACTGGACTCCACATTGCTAAGTCCACGGTCAGTTCTCAGTCCTCCTCTGACTTGTCTCAGTGTCCCTCGACAGAGTGTTACTCCCTCCTCCGGGAAACATTATTTTTTTTTCACCGGGCTCTGGGGCACCACAACCTTGCTTCCTCCTCACTGACCATGCCTTTAGTCCCTTTGCTGGCTTCTCCCCTCCTCCCCCGTCTCTTACGCTGGAGGACCCACGGCTGAGTCCTTGGGCCCCTTCTCTCTCTGCCTACACTGACTCCATGACCCATAATGACCATCCACAGGCCAACAGTTAGCAGGTGTCTGTTTCATACATAGACCTCTCTCCTGAACAAGACTTGAATATTCACCTGACTACCGGATCGATCTCCACTTGATGTCCCACAGGCACTTCAAACCCAACCCGCCCAACACTGAACCCCTGATTGCCCCACCCGCAAAACCTCGCAAGCCCTTAGCCTCTGCTCTTATTTCCTCCCCTAGAAAACAGGGTTAGTAAGAGCAGCAGTGTGGGCTGGAGCCACGAAGCCTGGGGTGGCACCATCTACTTGCTATATATGAACTACTTAACCTCTTTGTGCCTAAGTTTTCTCATCTGTAAAATAGAAATAATCATATTAACAGCTCCTACACTATAGGGGTATTGTGAAGATTAAAAGAGGTATTATATTTCAAGTACTTAGAACAGCACCCACAGAGTCAGCACTCTACTCCATGTTTGAAACGATTATTATGAAGACCCCAGGCACTGACTGCTGAGCAAGGGCTGCGGACAGGGCTGGGAGAACAGCCTTTCCAGCGCCACCACCCCCTGACTGGTGTTCCCTGGTGAAAAGCAAAGGTACAATAAAGCTTCCTCAAGATCTTTCTCGACTTAATATCGGGACCTGAGTGTTTTCACAAAGTGACCCATATATCACACTGAAAGATTAACAGGCAACGTACGGGACCCACTGGAGAGACTGCTTCCTCAAAAATACACCAACAGGGCTTGGCGGGCGTAAGCAATGGGCCCGGAGGAAATCATCGTCATGGGGACAGGGGGTCGTGCAAGGAGGGGAGGAAGATATAAGTGTATGGCATTCCTTGTCCACAAGAAGGTGATACACCATCCTGAGTATTTGCCAAATGTAAAAAGAAAGAGGGGAGAGGGCGACAAGAAAAGAAAAGAAAAAAGCAAAGAAGCAGAGCAAGCCATGTTTTGGTTTGGAGAAGGCCCTCCATGGCTATGGCCCCGCAGCCCATCACTTACGCGTTCGACATGGCTGGCTTCTTTCCCTCTTTCCCTCGCCCGCAGGGAAACTCTTCTGCTCCCCTCCAAAGGGCGGCGGGTTGCAGGGGTCGGGACACCACCTGAGGCGCTCAGGGGGAGGTCCTTCTGCAGGGAGAGACGGGAACCGGGGATATCCTCTCACTTCGGGCAGGGACAGGTGACAGCCACGGGGCTGCAAGCACAGAGGCGGGGATTCGGTTCCCGTCGCGATCCCGAGGCTCCGGAACCTGACCGCGGCCACTTAGCGGGACGCAAGGCGGCACCTAGCAACCGAGACGCTACGCCTGCGCAATGCAGTTCCGCTCCGGCCCGGCGCGGTCCCCGCCCCCTGCCCTCTATGCGCCTGCGCCGCCGCCTGCTGTTTCCATGGCAACCGTGCCCGACGCCAAGGCGGGCGGGTGGATGCTCTGGTGGAAGCCGCCGCCTCCAAGCAGCCAGGTGCAGCGCCAGTTTCCGGAAGACTCTCCGGCCAGCTTTCTCCGGGCCGGCCCCAGGTCCCACCGGCGGGCTCGTCGTCCTCCAGGCTGTCTTCCCCCTCTTCCGTTTGCCCCATTTCATCTACATCTAGCTATGTAGCCTTGGACCAGGTCCTGAATGATTGTAGCCTCAGTCTTCCCGTCTGTAAAGCAGGGTAACAGTCACTCGTTCGTTCGAAAACCTTCCTGGGCATTTACTCTGGGCCAGGCGCAGGCTTTGCTGCTGGAGGTACAAGACAGGTGCAGACGCTGCCCTTCTGGGGCTTAATGAAAATGAAATAAGTCTCTGGTGTGTTGTAAATGTAAACTGCTACATGGCTATTAGCTGTTGGCGAGTCCCTATGAGTGTTTGTTCTCGTTGTTCTTCTTTCTTCATGTTTAGTAACTGTTCAGATTTTTTTTTTTTTTTTGGCAAATTTTATAATCTGCAGTTCCTAGAGGAACATATTCAGAACTAATGCAGTCGAAAGGGCATGGAGAGGGCGTCTGTATAAAAATGACAGAGTGAATCTGGATCACAGAACCTCTCTCCCGCGATTAGTAATGAGATGAACAAAAGAATAGTCAAGACCAGCAAAAAAAAAAAAAAAAAAAAAAAGCAACCGAACAAAAGATACAACTTTGTGCCATAAACTTCAGAAACTGTACCCAATGAAATAGCAGCCTGCAGTGGAGAATGACAGCTAATCTCATCCACACTCCCAAAAAACCCTACTGGGGAAAGAACTCAAGCAGACAAAATACGGAGAATTCTTGCTAATACTTTTTGGTACGAAGAAGACACGAATCTAAGAAGTGAGATGAAAGGGTGAGTAGAGTAAGCAAGCCAGCTGGGGAAGTCCAGGTGAGAGAAAACCATCATGAGTGGAAACCAATCCCCACCACCCACAGGACCTGACCAGAGCCTGGAAAATCGCTAGGACTTGCTGTTTTCTAGGGCCTTGCACTGAGTTGAGGCAAAGATTCAAAGTCGAAGGGCATTTTGTCACAGGAATGGGGTACATTCCTAACAAGGGTGGGAGTTTACCAAAATCTCAGAAGAGAAGACAGAGCCCGGACCTCGCAAGTGGACCAGTCCTTATCCTCAGTGTGTCTACAGGCTATAGAAAAGTAGATAAAAACACCATCTCCCGTCCCTCAATCTCGGTCCGATACAGTGAGAAGGAATCAAGGAGAACTTGCCCACATTACATTGGAACAAATAGATGATTTGCAAAGAGCAAACCATGTTAAATATTAATAAGAGAGAAGCAGCATGTCCACTATGCAAGTCCAGGACTTCAATAAAAGTGGAAGGAAAAAAAAGGAAAAAAAAAGAATTATAGCATGGGTGAGACAGGTGAAGAACCTAGTCTGGAAGAAGACATAACCAGATAGAAGAAAATTCTTTACACAGGTTCCCTGTAACAGAGTAAGTTAGTAAGAACATTAATAGACTAAAAGCTGGGAGAGAATCTAAAATAACATAATGAGAAGGAAAGGAAGATCATGTAATTAAGGAAACCAAGTGAAAATAGGAAATGATCCCATAGAGAAACTAAATTAGAAAAAGCAAGAAATAAACTGGGAGCATTCATCTGAATTACTGACTTAGAGGAAAAGCCTGAATCAGTTACAGTGAATATAAAGGAAAAAGACTGAGACATTTAAACAATTAGAAAAAAGTTAGTTGGTATTCCTGAAAAAGAGACCTCCAATATTAATTTTTGTCAAAGATGTAAGGAAACATTTGTGAAATAAAGGAAGTAAGTCTGCAGGTCCAAAGTTCTATCCTCCAGGAAAACGTGATAGAGAACAGCCAACACCAAAGATATCCTGGATGTGTCATGGAACCTGGAGGAGAGTGGTGGGGGAAGCTGACTGGCCTCAGTTTTCTTCACGGTAGCTTTCAACGTCAGATGAAAAGGTGGCAATATTTACAAAGTTCTCGGGCAAAAATGTGGCCCAAGGTATTTCTACTCACTGAAGTTAATATTCCCAAATATGAAAGCCCTCGGGAAATATAACACTCATGAATAAATTGGCATGTTTTCAAATGCAAGTAATAAAAAACTCCAAGGTCCAATGGCTTAGACAATAGAGGGACTTATAATCTCCGTTAACAACAAGAATAGAGGTGAGGCAGCTTTGGACCTGACTGTTTCAGTGGCTCTGTGGCATCATCAGCCTTTGATGGTCTTTCCATCTTTTGGAGCTGTCATCCTTAGGGTGTTGGATGACTTTCCTCGAGGTCATCAAATGTCTGCAGCAGCTCTAGACATTACATCCTCACTCTGTAACATCTCCAGATAGGAAAAAGGACCAGCTAGGGAATGTGACCACCGTTGTTATCTCAGAGTAGTCAGGATTTACCTGCCTTGAGAAAGAGTGGGATAAATAAAAGAACCAAATCAGGACTCTGCCAGCGTGGGAGAAGGCAGTACGGGTTGTCGTGGAGGCAGTGGTCAATGTGAGACACAGCCTATAAGCTCTTCTAGAAAATAAATTACTTGATGATGAAATTCAGCAATCACAAGATACAAGTCATGTTAAAAAGACCAGCCCATAAGAAGACAATGAAACAGCCTCCCAAATTCCGCATAGCAGGAGAACAAATACAGCTGTACTCTGATGATATCCCATGGGCTTTGCCAGTTGATACACTTATTGACCATTTATGCTGTGCCAGGGACTGTTTAGGACCCGACAAATACTCATTCGTTAAATCTTCCCATTGACTTCATGAGGTAGGTAATATTTTCATCCCTATATTACACACGTGGAAACTGAGACCCAGAAAAGTTAAGCAACTGTATGTCCAAGGCTGTCGTCCAGTTGGTGGTGGAGTTGTTATTCAATCCACCTGACAATCTCTTCTCAAAGACTACACCTCTAACCAGTATCTTTTTGTTGGTAGCCACACCTACCTTAATTAATATTTATTAAAAAATTGGTTTTCTTTGAGACAAATGTTACTAAAAACAGTCGTTCTCAAACCGCTTATCCTTTACTAAAAAAATGATTGCACCTAATTATGTAGATATAGTAGCAAAGGTTACTTTGGTTTCAGTGTTTTATAGTTTATGCAGCTTCACAATCAGACTGCCCGGTTTCTGGGAAAATTCATCTTCTCAGTCCTCTTCGTACATATGGAGTCATTTGGGCAAATCTTCACTGATGCTCCTTGTATGCAAAGCTCAATGGTCACTGTTGTGCAATAGGAAAAGATGACTCCGATATGAAAGAACTCTGCCTTCATGATCACAGGTACGTGTCCTGGAGGAACGACAGGCCCGGAAGAGCCCTCGGAGGTTGTCTGAACTACCTCTTGTCAGATGCATCAAGCCCTAGGGACATCTCATTCTCTTCAGCATCTCTTCTCTGCCTGGCCCCTCTAGAGCGTCCATTCTGCTTTCGGATGACTTTCACTATTATTGTTTGTTTTTACCCCAAGGCTCCAAAGAAAACAGAACAGTCCTCTTAAACAGGAGCAGTCTTTTAGACATTTAAGCCCATGTATCCCCCACACCCCCAAGTATTGATTACAAAGCAAGCACCCTCAAGGTCCTCCGCACGAGATTTGCAGTGCCCTTGCGGTCATTCTCTCTGTCATGCTGTTCTCATTCAGTGTCCTTCAGACATAAATCAAGGACACAATGCCTTCTAGCTGCGCCTGGTAGGCGTTCCATCAGATAGCAACAGGGCCCTACCTTGGGTCCCCACCCGTTACATCTGGCGTTGCACAGCCACATCACATTGGGGATTCACGTGGTGTATGCAATAGACCAAACCTCTTACTCTTTCTACAATTTCTCCTTCTGAGCCATCTCTGTCATTCAGTGTGTTCACCATCCCATCCAGTTGCATGGCCTCCCTCATATCTAACCCATTGATGGAAATGTCCTCTATGAGAAAGCCAGGGAGCCCAATGGCACAGCACTAGAAATGTGTCCAACTTACCATCAGTTGACAAGCTATAAACCTGCCCAGCCACCCTGTCATCTGGCTCACATTTCTCCCTGTCTTCAACACTTCCATGAGATAAGGATGTTGTCAAGGGCATCGCTAATATCCAGCCCTATTATATCTAGAGCATTATCCTTATCTACTAGGCTAGTAACTATGGACAGCTGAAATTAGGATCATCTGCTGTGCCTTGTTTTTAGAGAAGCCAAGATGCTAACACTCGTTATCTCTGCTTCCTTTTCTAGGAACTCACAAATCACTTTCACGATCCGCCCTGCATCCACATGAAGGTCACTAGACCAGAACCTGACCTTCTTTTCTTTTAGGAGTCACCAGTCACTCAGAACCTCTCCACAGAAACTGCTGTAGTTATTTTCAGTGCGCCACGATAATTCAGCCAGACCTGGGGACGTGGGTCCCACCACTCCCACCAGAGGTGAATGCCCCGAAGCAGCTCATCTGTCTAGACCTCCGCCTCCGTCCACTCAAGCGGCAATGGCGAGGAGAGCCTTTTCGTACCACAAGGTGGCGTGCAAGCCAGGAACCAATCAAAATGGGGCCCCTCTTAATGCTCGCAGGGCCACCTCCTCACTCAAGGACCCAGCCTCCTCACCCTCCTCCTTCAGTAACAAACCCCCTCCCATCCTTCCTGGTAACAGCAAGGCTAAGGCATAACAAGACAGGAATACCCTCTACTCTAAGACCAAGTTGTACGAACCAAACACAGCTGGACCCAGCACTCTGCCCAGGGAAGGCTCACAGCCCCCAGCCAGGTTGCACTGACGGGGGACTGACATATCAGCAACGTTGCCAGGAGTTAGCTTCCTGAAGGACCCAGAGCAGTCCCCTGCTTCCAGGGAGGCCCTGGGCTCTGCTCCACCCTCCCTGATCTCTCTCTGTCTTGCCCGGTCCCATTCCAGAGTCCCATCCTGCCATGCCTAAGCCATTTTAGGTTATCTGTCTTCTGGCATGAAAATCCTAAGTTTGTTTTGTTTAGGAACAATACTCTTTGCTTTGCCAGACATCTGAGGCCCAAATGGTTATTCTGACTCATCTTTCCAGTAATTTCCTCTAAATCAGTCAGTATCTTTTCCACAGTTACTCTGTTTTGTCCTAATAATTGATGTATCATTTCATTTAAAATGTCAATGTGTTTTTACACCACCTCGTAATCCAGCTGCCATGTCTTTGGGAAAATTCATCTTCCCAGCCCTCTGGAGATGTATGAAGTCAGCTGGGCAAATCTTTATGGATGCTTGTTCTATACAAAGCACCGTACTCAAAACCGTGCAGCAGAAGAGCTGACTGCGATATGAGCTCTCCTTCGAGGAGGCGCGTGGAGGAGCTGTAGGTCTGAGGTGGTGACGGGCCGCCGTGCCAAGTCCTCTGGGAGTTTAGAAGAGATGGCTGGGAAAGTAGATGCTGTTACTCAGCTGGTGGGATCCGAGCTGACTATGTAAGGGGTGCGTGGGGCTTTGGCCTGAGGAAATAGAAGGAGAACTTTCCAGGCAAAGGAATAAACCTGAGCAAAGGCATCAAAGCAGAAGTATGGGGATATACTCATTCGATAGGCGATATTTCCGTTTGATCTGGGAATAGATCTGGGGTCATACACTGGGGTCACACGGTACCTGTGCTCACGGCAGGCAGAGAAGTTTGGACTGAGCTGTAGGGCTGCTCCAGAGCTATTGAGGTCCATTTGAGCAGGAGAATTGACGTGACCATGAGGCAAGGAGACCACGAAAGATGAGAAGTACAGATGTGTGGATAAACAAAATGTGCTAAGTACATGGGATGACATTCAGCCCTAAAAAAGAATGAAATTCACATATATGCTACAGCGTGGATGACACCTGAAAATGTTATACGAAGTGAAATAAGCCAGACTCAAAAGGACAAATATTGTATGATTTCATTTAATATGAAATATCTAGAATAAGCAAATTCATAGAGACAGAAAGTAAATTAGAGTTTACCAGGGGCTGGGAGCAAGGGAGAACGGAGTCGTATTGCTTAATCGGTACAGAGTTTCTGTTCAGGGTGATGAAAACTTTTGGAAATAGTGCTGGCGGTTGCACAACTTTGTGAGTGTAGTTAATGCCGCTGAATTATACACTTAAGATGGTTTAAATGGCAAACGTGATGTCACATGGAATTTGGTCTTTAACAGATCACGTGGGGTCAGCGGCAGAGCACAGTTTTGTTAACTGTTGGCAAGTTTTCTGCAACACCCCAGATATACGCCCGGAAGACAGATAGCACATCCATCTCTTTATTGACCGGCACCTGTGTATGCCTCTCAGCAGGGAGCTACGCCGTGTCGTGTTGCATCTCTTTCGTCCTTGGCCCAATTACAGATTTCCTGAGTGGAATAGCGGACAATAGGAACTGTCAGACAACCCATCCCAATTCTTCCATTTTCTAACAGTGTGACTTGAAGAAGCTTGGGTAACGTTTCTGAACCTCAGTCCATCTCTAAACAATGAGAATACTTTCCCCCCCGACGCCCGCCACCCACCCCATAGCATCACTCAAAGTGTGTGGTATGACCCCTTGAATGGTTTTCAGTTGCCATGTGCCGGGACACCAGATAGTATGACCCTGGGTACTCAGTATTTGGGTGACTTCGTTTATGAGATGTCTTGCTGAATGCTCAGTGCTTGAGCGTCGTTGGGCGGTTTTCCTCGCATGTCTCGCTGAATGCGTGGTAAAGAGAGGGAGTTCTCCTGACACGAGTTTGCTCAGCCCGGGACAAGGCTGCGGCGTGGGTTGTCTCGTGAGTCTGAGAGCTGGAGTTGGAGAAGTGGCTGCTGTGATCCCACAGTGGTTTGATGGGACTTCAAGGCACAGTGAAAAGGAAGTGGAATGGACTTTGATTCAGTTCCAGCACGTTCCTCACGTGGGCCTGCAGTACTGCAGGTAGCGAAGGCAGGAGAGATAAAAGCGAAAAGCGTGAAGTTCAAATCGAATTTGAAGGCCTTCTCCTCCAAACTTAGATGTCAGGAACATTTTCTATGCTTCTAAGTAGAAAATGTCATTGTACAGAAGAGGTGCATTGTTTTAAAATGTCAGAGATGAAACTCTCTGCTGTAACACGCCACCTTTATGTCTGATGTGATGTCTGTACAAAGGCAAATCGAGGAAATGCTAAGCTTCTTACATTTGCATACATAACTGGGAACGAATAAAGCATTCGTTTCATTAATTCATAATTATTAAAGTCAATGTGGGTAGATCTTCGGTGCTCCGAGATCTAACATTCACAGTTCTGACTCTTCCTGACCCAGCCCCCATGTCTGTGACACGTTATAATTTGTAATCAGGATGATTCCACTTACCTCAAGGGATTATTAAAGGATTAAGAGAATTACGTATGTAGAGCACTTGGCACCACCTAGAAGCCACGTGCTGTCGTGTGGCAGCTCGTCCCTGAAGCTACTGGGGTTGCCTACGTGTCTGCTCAAAATCCACATCTCAATTAGCAGTACGTCTTCCTAATTTGAGGGGTCACAGTATCATCTTGGGAGATAGCCCAGATGTCAAAGATCTGCTCTGTAGAAATTGTTCAGTGGAGTACTCATAGCCTAGAGATTGGCTCCACAGCAATGAACATTATACTTTTCCAACAGCTGAAATCCACATTCCCCGATAGCAAAAAGTTTCGGTTGTGAATCTTGGCTTCTCTCCAGTCCGTTACAACGATACATCAAAGGATATTTTGTACTGGAAGTGAGTCTTATTGGATAGATTTTTGTTGAGAAGATGCTAGTAAACTGATTTAAAGGGGATATGAGCAATCTGACGTTACATTCTGGATAGAATTCCAAAGATAACAGATTATACAAACACCAAAGCTATTTTACGTCAAACAAACATCACTTCCACTGGGAAATGAGTGTAAGTGTGTCTGTGTGTGTTTCTTATCAGCTGCCTTTATTATCTATAAATAAAACTGCCCAGTGTGAGAAAAAATAAAAAGGAACTAGCCAGAGGCAGGATGTTTTTAAAATTATTATTATCCTGTTTTTTCGCAAACATTCAGGCAGCTTTTGCAGCCCAGGTGCGAAGGGGGTCACTTCTCATTGTTTTAACACCTGCTGTCTTTTAAAATGGACACAGTTTCCACCAGCCATTGATAAATTCAGTCTTAAACCTGCCTCCGACAGGAATGTCTCCTGTATCTGATAACACGTCTGAATAACCAGCATGTGTCTGTCCAATTTCTGTTTTGTCTTATTTCCCTCTGACTCTCATACCCCTCCCCTCCCCTTGTGCTGTTTTCTTTTCACAATGCTTAAAACAATGGTTCTTGGTACCCCGGATAGAAAGCTAGTCACAAATCACAGCTGTGCTGTTCATAAAACAAAAGTGACACATTCATGAGACTTATTTAGAGACCTGAATGGCCAGTGGCCCTGGTTACATCAGTAAGATGCAGCTTAATGGCAGAGAAAATATCTACTTAATCTATTAGTTGACCATAGCACACTGCCAGACTTCAGAGAAATATTATCTTGGTTTTAAAAAGTCAAGCGGAAGGCTAGTAAGAATTTTTGTATGCACACTTTGTCCTGCATCTGTCTTCCAGCTGTGTCTGTTTGTCCTTCCCTGTTTATTCTTTCCCCCTGGAAGTGCATTGCTCCTGAGAAATGCCATTGCCCTGTTCCGGGCTAGGGTACCAGAGGCCTCACAGCACCTGGGAGGGTGCCATCTGGCAGACTTCCCCAAGGCATCTTCCCGCCTGTTGATGCTCTGAGGAGCTTAAATATGAAAGCCATGTTGGGATGTGCCTGCCTCATGCATTCCTCGGGGAGCTGTACTCATCATGCTTTTTATGCTAAGAAAATGGTTTCAGACTTTTTAGCTGTCTTAACACATGAAATGCAGATAACACTAATAATAGCTACAACTTTTTAAGTACTTTTTATTAAAATATAAGTGCAGAGAAATGTGCAACTCTTACGCATACAGTTCACTGAATCTTCTCAACGTGCAAACACCTGTATAATAAGCACATAGATCAAGACGCAGAAGCACAGTCGAGTCGCAGAAGCTCCCCTGTGTCCTTGCTCATCTCATCCTGTCACTCCTTCCCCAAGGCAACCACTGCCTGCCTAACAACAAACATTTTTCCCTTATAAAGGAAGACCTTATATATAAATGTTATGTGAGTGGAATGAGACGATGTGCACCCTTTCAGGTCTAGCTTTGACCTACTTATGAGTATGAGATTCATCCATGTAGTTGTGTGCAGATGCAGTTTGTTTTCGCTGCTGTGTAGTATTCCGCTGCATGAATAGACTGCAGTTTATTTGTCCATCCTGCTGTTGACGGTCAGTTACTATGAATAATGCTGCTGTGATCGATCTCATACATGTCTTTAGTACACATGCAGGATCACAGAGTATGTGGGTGTTCGGCTTCAGCAGAGCTCCAAAAATATTCCAGTGTGTTGTCCCAATATTTTCTTCAATTTTCCCATTAAGAGTTCTATTGCTCTGCATGCTTGCCAACACTTGGTATTTTCTGTCTTTTCTTTTCTTTGAAATTGTGCTATTATTACCTCATTGTGGTTTTAATCTGCGTTTCCCTGATAGGTAATAATACTGAGAAACTTTTCATGTGCCTCTGGCCATTTGAATAGCCTTTTTTTTTTTTTTTTTAAATGAAGTACCTATGGAAATCTTCGACCAACTTTTATTGGATTTTCTATCTTTTTCTTATTAATTTGTTAAAGATATATAGATATTCTTTTTTTTCCCTCCCCAAAGCCCCAGTGCATAGTTGTATATCCTAGTTCCTAGTTGTAGTCTTTCTAGTTCTTCTATGTGGGACGCCACCACAGCATGTGGCTTGATAAGCAGTGTGCACGTCCACACCCAGGATCTGAACCCGTGAACCCTGGGCCACTGAAGCAGAGTACAAACTCAACAGCTACACCACCAGGCTGGCCTCTATGTATATTCTGCCAGAAGTCTGTGTTGAATGAACTCATTGGAAATATCTCCTCCCATTCTATGGTTTGCCTTTCCTCTCTCTCTTTGACGTCTTCTGATTAACAGAGTTTCCTAATTTTAATGAAATCTAACATATCCATCTGTTTCTTTATGATTAGTGTTTTTCTATGTCCTGTTTATGAAATTTTTTTGTCTACTTCAAGGTAATGAAAATATTCTTATATGTTATCTTCTAGAAGGTGTATTGTTTTACTTTTCACATTTAGATCTATAATCAGGCTAGAATTAATTTTTCTATAAAGTGGGAAGTAGAGATTAAATCTCTTTTTTTTATATGAACATCCAAAGCTACCAGCAGTGTTTATGAAAAGACCATCTTTCCCCCACCGCTCTGTGGTGGTACCCTTCTCGTAAATTAGGTGTCCGTATGTGTGTGGGTCTCTTTCTGAATGGGTGTTGAATTTTGTTGGATGCTTTTCTGAGTCTTTGGGATAATCATGTGATTTTTTCCTTTTATTCTGTTAATGTAGTGAAATGCATTGATTGAATTTTGAATGTATATCTGTGATAAACCCCACTTGATGGGTGATCTTTATTACACACTGCTAAATTGTATATGAAAGATATTGTTGAGAATTTTTGCATCTATGCTCATGAAGGATATTAGTCTGTAATTTTCTTTTTTTCTTTAGAATTAGCTTTTTTTTTTTTTTTTGGTGAGAAGGATTGGCCCTGAGCTAACATCTGTTGCCAATCTTCCTCTTTTTGCTTGAGGAAGATTGTCACTGGGCTGACATCTGTACCAATGTTCCTCTGTTTTATATGTGGGATACTGCCACATCATGGCTTGATGAGCAGTGTGTAGGTCCATGCCTGGGATCTGAACTAGCGCACCTCAGGCCACTGAGGCAGAACATGTGAAATTAACCACTATGCCACTGGGTTGGCCCTTGTAATTTTCTTTTAATATCTGAGTCAGGTTTTGTTATCAGTGTTACATTGGCCTCATAAAATAAGTGTGGAAGTGTCCCTTTTCTCTGTATTTTCTAAGAGTTTGTATAAGATTGGTATAATTTCTTCATGAAATGTTTGCTAGAAGCCATCTGGGCCTCAAATTTTCTTTGTGGGAAGGATTTTATTAAGATTCAATGTCTCTAACAGATATGGCACTATTTGGATTTTCTGTTTCTTCTGGGTCAGTTTTGGTAAGTTGTGTATTTCAGGCCATTTGATCATTTCATGTAAGTTGTAGAACTTCTATATTAAATTGTTTGTAATGGTCCTATAATTTTTTAAAATATCTATAGGATCTGTGGTGATATCTTTTTTGTCATTCCTGATAGTTGTAATTTGTGTTTTCTTTTTTTCCTTGATGGGTCTCGCTAGGGGTTTATCACTTTTATTAATACATTCAGAGAGGCAACCTTTGGTTTTAATAATTTTCTTGATAGTTTGTTTCCTATATTAGTTATCTGTTGCTGCATAATAAATTATCCCAAATCTTAGTGGCTTGCAACAACACGTATCTATTATCTCAGAGTCCCTGTGGATCAGAAATCTGAGCACAGCTTGGTGGGCACCTCTGCCTAATGGGTCCCCAGAGACTGCAGTCAGGGCATTGGCTGTGCTATGGTCTCGTCTGAAGGCTCGACTGAGGGAGAGCTGGCTGCCAGCTTCCTTGCATGGCTGTTGGAAGGATTAAGTTCCTCTTGAGCAATTAGACTGAGGATTTCAGTTCTGTGTTGGCTGTTAGCTAGAGCCATCCCTTAGTTCTTTTTCATATGGGCCTCTCCAAAAGGCAGCTCACAAAGTGGTAGCCGGACTCCATCACAGTGAGCAAGCAAGAGAGGGTAAGCAAGACAGAAGCCAGAGTCCTTCTTTAAACTAACCTTGGAAGTCAGTCCCATCACTCACTTTTCTCGTCTCTCGGATTCTGCAGTACCTGTTGTCGGGAAACACCTGAAAAATAGTTCATTAACAACTTTTATCCAGTCGTATAGCTGTTTGTGGCAAGAAGGCTGGCCTGGTACCAGTTAACTCATCAGGGCTGGACAGAATTATTGTTTTTATTTTAATAAATAATTGCCTTTGGCTGCTAGGTTCCCTCTTCCACAACACTGATAGCTTGTTTCCTTGCCAAATGTTCTTTCTTTATACTTCCTGGTTCAGAACTATTTTCTTAACATCTGTTCTTTTTATGCTTTAGTGACATCTAGATTTAAGGACACAGGCCACAACTGTAACATAAAGTCAATATGAAACGGTGGCACCTCCGTTTGTAGGGCTGACAACCTTCCTGTGCTTGTAACTGATTGAATTAAAAAATATAATAATCTAGAATCGAAATGAATGCTATGTAGTCACAATGATTTTCAGTTATTCACTTCACTTCTTAACGTTTCATCCATTTATTGCTGTTTCAAATCTATAAGTGAGTTGAAAGGTATGTCCATCGCTCATTTCTTTGTGCAGAAACCTCTCACACTAGAATGTCTAAACTTTTAACCTTTGGCTCCTCACAGAAATGACTTCCCTGTCTGAGACTCTTGGGTATGGAGCCGTCATCCATCTTCCTCTAAAAAGGCATCGGGATGCACAAGAAAAAGCGAAAGTGCCCCAGAGGCCTGAAGACATGACTTGGAGGACAGGGGGTGAGGTGAGCCAGGCGGGGCCCGGTCTACTGACGCATTTGTTATTCTCTCTGTGTGGCTGATATAAATCGAGAGGACGCGTTTCCCCAGCTGCTTGATGGGATGTTGAATGTCTTCAGACTCTGAAAGAAGTTCTGGTTTCCTTACAATCAGAGCTCAGCACAAAGGCTCTGTCCCGTCCTCGTGCACCGGCCAGTGAGCCAGGCTGGAACAGTCCTTTGCCGGATCACGTCCTTGAAGTTTGTCTGTTGGAAAATGCACGGATCTCTGGTGAGGATAGCACTGCTTTCCACAGACCGGAAGTCAGAGCAGGATTACCGTTATTTCCACTTGTTTTCAGGTCTGGATGAATTAGATATGGAGCTGAGCTAGGTCACCAGTCCTTTTTTTGTGTGATTTGGAGCTTGTCTTACTATTAAACAGTAGAATGGATGCAGAATTCATGCAGAGGCAGATGGAGAAAATAAATGGTCAGATGTGAAGAAAAGGCAAAAAAAAAAAAAAAGGAGAAATGGATTAAAATCATAGACGTGCTCTGTATTCATTTTCTGGTGTCCTGTAATGGGTTATCACAAACTCGTTGGCTTTAAACGGGGCCTGTTCAGGGTCTCACACTTTCTGTTGGTCTGAAGTCCGCATGTGGCTCAGCTGGGTCCTCTGCTCAGGCTGTGCAAGGCTGAAACAGCGTTGGCTGGGCTGTGTTCCTTTCTGGAGCTCTGGGTCTTCTTGCAAGCTCATGCAGGTGTGGACCGAATTCAGTTCTCTGCAGTTGCGGGACTGAGGCCCCCAGGACTCAGCTCCTAGAAGCTGCCTTGAGGTCCCAGCAGTGTGGGCCTCTCACAGCATACAGCAGCTCACTTCTGCAAAGCCAGACGGAGAACCTCTCTAGTGGGCCACAGAGGATGGCGTCTTGTAGATTGGAACCTGATCAAGAGAGCCGCAGTCCCATCCCAGGCGAGGTCCTGCCCACACTCAAGGGGAGGGGTTATATAGGGCATATCTGCTAGGAGGCGGACATCTTGGAGGCCGCCTTAGAATCCTACCTGCTACAAGCTATAAAATTAAGTGGTTTGAAAAAACCACTTTGAGGGGCCACTCCGGTGGCATAGTGGTTAAGTTCCTGCACTCCGCTTCAGCGGCCCAGGGTTCGCAGGTTCAGATCCCAGGCAAAGACTTACACACCACTTGTCAAGCCACGCTGCGTTAACATCCCACATATGAAACATAGAGGAAGACTGGCATAGCTGTTAGCTCAGGGCCAATCTTCCTCAAGCAAAAAGACGAAGACTGGCAACAGATGTTAGCTCAGGGCCAATCTTCCTCACCAAAAAAAAAAAAAACCCCCCACAAAAAACACTTTGACTATATAAAGAAAATAATTAATAGACGTTATTTGGGAGATAGATCCCTTCATGTCCAGCCTCTATAAAATGGAGATGAGATACCAAACCTCTGTCTTAGGTGGGGTTGTTACAAGACTGAACAGAGTCATGCATGTGGAAAGCATTCCGTAAAACGGACACTAACCTGCAAGTATAAGAGAATTAGAGTATGTGTGTGTGTGTCGGTATGTGTCGGTGTGTGTCTGTGTGTGTGTGTCTACAGTGCATGTCTCCCTGTTCCCCATCCAGAAGTGAACCCATCACCTTTTCCACTCCCATCCACCTTTGTTTCTTTTAAGAACTTAACACATTCCACCTCTTTTTGTAATTTCTTTTGTACTTTATATATCTGTATATGGTTACATCTATATCTATATGTACCTACACCCATCGATTTAGAACATCGCCAACTGTGGAGTTGGCACCTTCATCATTTTGTGTCCACTTTCATGTCATCGGAAAATACAGTGAAAATAACCCACCATCAAGGCCACAACAGACTGTTAAGGGGAGGGCCGCCGTCCTGCACGGGGCGGGGGCTGCTGCGGTCCTGGAGGGTCCTCGTAGGTAGATTTCACGCGGCTCCTTTATCAAGCATTTACTGAGTGCCCACCGTCCCGGGGAAAAATGTCATCAAAGTGGGGTTGCTCTCCAGGGCTTCTGCCTTTGTCGAGATGCTTCTGTGTTAAAACAAAACAAAACAATATCCTCTGAGTAGCAGTATGTGAGGCTTTCATAACAGCACAAAACGCCATTTTGAACTACTTTTGAGTTACTGTAAGAAAAAAAAGATACTGAACACAGGCGTACTTTGAAAGTTCACGGTAGTAACCAGTGGCCTTTAGGGTGACCCGCACAAGCTCGGAGTTGCTTTGCAGGTGGAAGTCAATCCACTTTGCAGACAAGCCTACCGGTGCAGGGGTCCTTTGACAGAATCAAGTGGCCTGGCGTAAAGATACCATCAGCATACCAAAGGCTGCCCAAATTGTCTCACTGAGGGTTGGCAAGAAGGCTTATTGCTCATGGTGTAAAATAAATACGAGTGAGGGAGCAGCATCCATCTCCTGGGTGAAGGAATTATTAGTGGCACGTTGACCTGGTACGAACTTGTAACAAGTTAGGAGGCATTATTGATAGCGCCCCCCGTTCTCCAGGCTCGGAGGGGGTTACCTCTCCCCCTAAATGTAAACACACAAGTCTGCTTTCAATAACAATTGTCAACCGTGTCTCAGCTTCCACTAAGAGTCCCGCTTCGCTGGGGATTTTTGGATGCTAGGGCTTCAGACCAAACTTATACGGTGAATTCTTACAAGGTTGAACGGTTGGAATCTCAAGCCATTTATCAGACGAGGACTGTTTCTTATCTCCTGGGTGAGAGGTTAGCCAAAACGTGCACCAGAACGACCACGTTTTCTTTCTCAATATTGAAGCCTTCTTCCTTCTGAACTAAATTTTAATTCTGTTTCTTCTTCCCCAAGCTGAGACCTTTTACTAAACGACGCCTTACGGACTCGGGTTATAAATGAGCTCCTCTAGTTTTGCAGCTGAGAGCAACTCCCCGCCCTCCTTTCCCCTCCCCCTTTCTTCACCTACCTCATTCTTCTGTGACCTTCAAAGACCAGATGAATCCCACATTTGCCACAGACCTCTCCTACCAGCCCAGTCATAGCACTTTCTCCCCCATCTAAACGCCTGCAGCGCTGTTGTTTATTTTTCGAGATTGTAAATGGCAGAGAAACCAACTCGAATTGGCTTAGCGAGAAGGCATGTTTATTGGCTTGCAAACCTGAAAAGCTGAGGGCTTAGTGCCACCTTCCAGACAAGCTGAGTTTGCTCTCCTTTTTGCATACTAGTGTCTCATTCTCTGTGACGAGTTTCTCCGTCCCTGCCATGTGGTACACGGTAGAACATTTCTCTAGCTGATCTCAAGTGAACCCTGTTTCTGCCAAAATCAAAGAGTTTAAAGAGCTATAGGATGTATATTTTCCTTTGGGTCACTTTCTTCTTCTCTCCTTTTTTTTTTGTGAGTGTAGGAATTAACAGGTCTGGTTCCACGGGCGACGAGAAAGTCTACATACTGTCGTATCTTTTCTGTTTTTCTGGGCCTTGGGAAGTGCACCAGTGACTTATGTTAATAATAATATATGAAAGTCACATTAATTGATAGGCAACTAGGGCTTTTTTTTAAACTAAGGCAAATGAAAATGTTTAACCTCAAAGTTATTGTTCCATCTTTGGGGAAACTCGAATCTCTTATTGAATTGACTTGCTACCAGGAGAGGATGCTTCATGCTTCTCATCTCTGAATTGTCCCAGGGCTGCATCTCCTGTTCACACATGCGTAGTGTTCTTAAAAATGTTAGTGTGATGACTGCACAGCAACAAACTGGGGGAAAGCACCAACAGTCTAAAATACACCAACACCACCAGTGCTTGAGTCTTAAAATCCTCGGTGTCAGGTCCATTCAAAGCTTAAGATCTGCGATATTTTCACGTATACGCAAGACAGCCTCTGATTTGTGGTCATGATTGCCTGTCTTTTCCAAGTGTGCAGGGAGGAAAAAATTCACTTTGCTGAATTTTTATAAATATTTAGTTTGATGTAATGAGTTCAAAGCATTTGCCAAAATAACATTTTTTTCCCATGCAACCGGAAAAATAGAACTGACAGTCACAATCAGAAAAAGTAAAACCATTCCTTTTACTAAAGTGAAAAATATCTCTTTAACTTCATCAGATCAACTTAGTTTGAGTGGCAAAGGGCAGAACGTTGGTTTTCTGTGTTTTCGTTGAGTCCTACAAATCTGAGGGTCGTCAACTCTCACGTCCTCCCTTCTTGAGATGGGCCTCCTTCATGGGGCACCTCCATATTGCAGCCTGTTCTGCTCTTGGCCTTTGGACTTCTCCAAGAAGAGAGGAAAGAGGAAGAAAGAGAAAGGAGAGAAAATAGAAACAAAGAACAAGATGGCAGACTCAAACTCGACCGTGTGGAAATTGCGCTAAATGCATGTAGCCTAATACCCTGGCCGAGGAGTAGGGTTAGAGGTTCCTCGAAATGCCTTGGGTCTCTGCCTGGAAGGATCTGATGGGGGAATCTGGGCAATGCCTACAACCCACTCTTTAGACTTGTTTTTTCTTCAGAAAGAAAACCTCCAAATTACTTCAGACATACTCATTGTCTACATTGCCCTTCTGACCCCATCAGTGTGGATTTGTAGAAATAGCCTGGACCCAGGCCTCGCCAAGATTTCAGTCCTGATTCTGCCGCCAAGCAGTGGGCCAAGCTCTAGGCTGGGCCTCCTCTCTCTGCCTCCCCGTATGACTCAATAGAATCTTCTCAATATAGGATTCTAGTACATAAAATAATTACTGATCCTCAACATTGCATACTAAATGAGGTGGGTTCACCCACTCATCAAAAATGGGTGGCTCATGTATTTATTCGTAAGAGGAAATATAATCAGTAAATAAAAACCAGGCTATAAAACAGAAATGATATTGTTTAGAAAGTTCCGAAATGGGCATCTGAGAAGGTGTTAGAACAGACAGTAGTACCAGGAGCCTCCATCTCCCAAATTCCTCTATTATATGGATGAGAACATTTGAACTCAGTTGAGAAAGGATAAATTTGACCGGTGTCTGGCTGTCATAGGTGGCTCTCAGGAATGCTCACCATAGAGATGGATCCATAAATAGCTCTCAAACTCAAAATCAGGCAAGTCTTGCAATCATAGTTTAAATAAGGGAAAGGATTACATTAAAAATATCAGTAAATATCTGTTATATCAACGTCCACCCAACTGATAAGAAACACATCAAGTAGTCAGTGAATAAATGGGCAGAATGATGAGTAAACATTTTCACAAGAATAAATACAGTTACTAAATAAGATGGAAAAATGTTCATTCCCACAAGTCATCAAAGGACATAATTACATTCCCCGGCCCCCCATGGGAAATGATTGAGAATATTATGTTCTGTTTACTTACTCCTGGGAATTTCTCCTAAGAGCGGAGACAATCTGTACAAATTTCTTTTCAGTAAAGAAGCAGGTGGAAAGACCCAAGGCCCTGGGATGGGGGCTTAGGAACAGTGCTTTTGTCCCCCATTGTTGGATTGGCTGTGACCGAGGAAGCAGGCCTTGGCTGGGGGTTCCAGGAGAAGGGAGAGCTGACAGCGCCATCCCAGGCCACCAGGCGTGCAAACTTGACACTGGAATCCAGTCCCTTGGGACAGCGATCTTCTAAGTCCTGAGTGGCGGTGGCTTTTATGAAAGCAGGTTTTGCTCACTGGATGGTGGGTTCCCCCAGCTGGGGAGATGGGGGCAGATGGGAGAATGGGCTCCTTTCTTAGCCTGGGTTCTCCCTGGAAAGCAGAGCCTCATGGGAGTTTATTTTGGGAGGTGATCTCAGGGACGGGAGTGAGGCCTGGAGAGAGTGAACTGGGGAGGGAGGGCAAAGCCATATAAGGTGCTTCTTCACTCTGGCCACCAAGTGGGTTGTAGGGTCCCACCCACTGGGACCCTCTGAGGAGCCACGTGGAGTCTGTGTCTCAGAATGGTCTGCCTGAGGATGGAAGAGGGAGCAGTTCCTCGGGGGCTCCTGCTCCCCACTGTCAGGGGTCACTGCACAAACGTCACTCCAACACTCCCTTGCACTTCCAGGCTGTGCGTGTGTGTCAGGCAGCTGTCACAGGTGAGGGCAGCCCTGGGGCAGCAAAGGCGAGGTGCCGACAGGTGGCACCTGCAGGAAGCTGGTTGCTGGGGCTGCGGCACAAGGTGAGAAGAGAGGGTGTGAGGCAGGGTTCAATGAGGGGCCTCCGAGGCTGCTCCAGGGCCCGGTCCCAAGCCAGGGTCAGGACCGAGTAGCCTCCTGGGCTATCATGGACTTTGCTGGTAGCATGTGGGTGACCTGTGTCTTTTTATCTGGGGGAGGGACCACTGGTGACCTGCAGTCCCGGGTTTCTGCCCGGTGGTCTGGTTCTGGAAGAATGTACTAGGCTTGGGAATCCAGAAAAGCAACTCACTTAACCTGAGACATGGTTTTTTCACCTGTAAAATGGGAGCACTCATCTGGAAGTTTCCTATCTCATGGATGTTGTGAGGTAGTAATGAATTACCTATAATGAATTTCAGCAGAGATGCTTTGCAATTTGTCCAAGCGGGAAGTGACACTGATAGTAAGAGGCCAACATCGATGTCTCTGGACTGTTGGACAACTGGAATAGATGGCCTCTAACTTGCTGGAGTGCCTGCTGCATGTCAGGCACTTTGGTAGCATCTGTCATTTAATCCTCATTGCAGCCCCTATGGTGGTCACGATTATGATCCCCACTTACAGATGAAGACACAGAAAACTTGGTATGGTCATGCTTGGAGTGGCCCAGCGGGGCTCCCCACTGCCTCTCTTCTCTGCATCTGAGGAGCTTGGCAATCCTGCCCCAGTCTCTCACCACGGTGTGCATAAAGGTGGTGTCAACTGGCAGTGTAACACCGTGGCAGGCATTCTAGGGTTCGTGATCAAATTCTAGGAACACTAGAAATGGGATACCCAAAGGCTAGCTGCTGAAAGGGAAGACAGAGGAGGCGAGGTCAGCCCTGCCTTAGTTCTAAGATCAAGGCCACATTGGGATCAGCCCTAAGGAGCCGGGAATGTCAAAGACGTGGGCTTTGCTTAGCACAAGGGTTCTTAACCTGGGCTCCGTGAATAGATTTGGGGACAGTGTCTGAACCTCTTGGAATGGTCTGTAAAGTTGTGCGCACAAGGGTGGACGTGCACTTTCCCAGGAAGCAGGTTCATGATTTTTATTAGGATCTTAACGATCTGCGACCCCAAATTTTTAAAACCACTCCAGTTGGGCCATCCCAGTGTAAACACAAAAGTTACAAGGCCCCCAGAACACCCCTGGACACAATGAGACCTGTACAACCTGTTCTGCCAAGTGGCTTAAATTCCACCCGTTTTGTTTTCTTAACATGAGCCTGCCTTTAATTTTACATTTTAATCTTTTGTGCTACTATTATTTACGAGCCAGCGTGAGTGATTTTCCACAGAGAACTATAGGGAGGTAAAAGCACTATAATTTAATGATCAAAGCCCTCCTTTCCACCACCTTTGTTATTTTTTTGCACTTTCCCCAAAAGGTGTAATTTCCTTATCAAATTTAGTTTCTTCCAGTGACACGTATTCATGCTCTTTCAAGCAAGTGAAAAGCTTCTTTTAGAGAATCAGCACTTGCAAATTATCCCTCTTTTAGTTGCCAGGCTAGGAAAAAAAAATAACCTATTAAGAAAGTGTTTATGTTCAAAGGAGGTATTCTAAAAAAATGGTTCTTTTAAAAATAATTCCCCAAACAACTCTTAACAGGTTTTGATTCGAAGGGCTCTTTTTGTGACTAGTGTGAAAAACAGCAGAAACAGATCCGACCCCCTTTCCTTGTGTGGTACTGTTAATATCGGGGCTGTCACACTTGGTGTTTGACTCCTGGAAACTTGCTAAAAATCTTGGGCTCTGTAATCCCTAACTTGGTTAACTGTGCTGGAGAGTGTTATGCAAAGTAGCAGGAGCTTTGGATGTCTCCCGAAAAGTAAAGCAGAACAGACACAAATGACGCAAAATGAAACAGCCATGAGATAATGACATATTTCCACAGTTTGAAATCATGAACACATGGTCAACGGATCTATTCAAGGCAGAAATTGGGCTCTGTCTGCAGCCGTAGGAGAAGCCATGTGCCCCTCCCTGCGTGTGGGCTGCCGCCCTGACCTTTGAGGGGAGACCAAGACTTGGCCCCCTCCAGGCTTTGAGAAATGAAGGGAAAAACTGTCACCGGGTATGCACGGCGGTCTGCGTACTGGAAGGAGACTGGGGCAGGCTCGTTTTTGCTCTCCTTCTCTGAGAATTGGCCAGAGAGTAAGACCAGGCCTGGTGAACCTCTCGGTGAGTAGACGCTTTTCCCTAGAGAGGCGATGGGAAGCCACAGAGCCCAGTTACCATATTAGAAGCAGGATGTCCAGTTCAATTTGAATTTCAGGTGAACAATGAATACTTTTTTAGTATAAGTATACTGCATGCACGTGTGTGCCATGCATTCCCAAATGTTGCACGAGACATACTAAAAAATGATATGTGGTTTATCTGAAGCTGAAAGCTAACTGAGTGGCCGGTATATTTATTTGCTGAGCCTGCAACCACAGCTCAGGGTGAAGGCGGCCCAGACAGGCTGTGCCAGCATGCCTGTCTTATCAAGTCTAGATGAATCTTTACTGTTTTTTTTGTGTGTGTGTGTGTGAGGAAGACTGGCCCTAAGCTAACATCTGTTGCCAACCTTCCTCTTTTTGCTTGAAGAAGACTGTCACTTAGCTAAAATCTGTGCCAGCCTTCCTCTGTTTTATGTGGGATGCTGCCACAGCATGACCTAATGAGCGGTGCTAGGTCCGTGCCTGGGATCTGAACCTGTGAACCCCAGGCCACTGAAGCAGAGTGTGCAGACTTAACCACTATGCCACCAGGCCAGCCCCATAGACAAATCTTTACTGGGCTCTCAGGTTCTAGGGCTTCATGTAGATGGAATCACGCAGGGTGTCTTCCTTTCTGCCCCGCTTCTCTCTCTCTGATTTTGAGATTCATCCCTCTGTCAGTAGATTGTTCCTTTTTATTAGCGAGTAGGTTTCTGCTGAATCAAAGTTCGACACTTTGTTTTTCCATCCACCTCTGGCTGGACCTTTGGGTTGCTTCCAATTGTCATCTATTATGAATAAAGATGGATGTGTTTCCGTGTACAGGTGTTTTTTTTGTGGACACCTATTTTCACTTCTCCTGGGTAAAACTGCAAGAGTGGAGTTGCTGGATCTGATGGTAAGTTTCTTCTAAGAAGCTGCTCGAGAGTTTTCCAAAATGCTTGCGCTATGTAACACTCTGACCAGCTGCCTTAATCTGTCTGGGCTGCTACCATGAAATATCATAGATTGACTGGCTTATAAATGATGGATATTTATTTCTCTTGAGCTGGGGGCTGGGAAGTCCAAGGTCAAGACACCAGGATGGTTGAGTTCTTGTGAGGGCCTGCTTCCTGGTTCATAGCCAAACCTTCTCAGTGTGTCCTCACATGATGGAGAGGGCTAGGGGGCTCTGTGGGGTCTCTTTTACTTGGGAACTAATCCTATTCATGAGAGCTTCACCCTCCTGACCTGATCACCTCCTAAAGGCTCCGTCTCTTAACTCCATCACGTTGGTCATTAGGATTTCAACACGAATTTTGTGGAGGACACAAAGATTCACGCCATCGCACTGGCAATGTGCGAGAATTTCACCCATTCCACCTCCTTATCAACACTTGCTATCGTCTATTTTCTAAATTTTAGTTATTCTAGTAGCTGTAAAATGGTAACTTATTGTGGTTCTGATTTGCAATTAATTGAGCTGTCCGCGTGCACCTATTTCTGGGCACATTCTCCTCCTTGGATTCCTGTCTGTCTGTCTAGCAATACCACACTATCTTGATTACTGTGGTTTTATAGTAAACCCCGATATTACTTGTGCCCAAGGACCTGTCACAGATGACTCCACTTTCTTAGAATCCAAGCTAGGAGAACCTGATGGCACAGTTCCTCAGTGGCACCTAACTCTGTCTAATATCCAGATCTTTACTGATACCTGGATCTCTCCTGAATACATCTCTGGACCTACACGTCAACAGCGATAACTTTGGCGATCTTTCAGAGAGTCACTCTAGAACACTTTTATTTTTCCCCCTTCCTCTCTGCAATAACTCTTTTTCTCTTCACATGATATAAAAGTAAAAGTTGTTGAAAGTTCTTAAGAGTAAAATTCACTTTGCCTTTTTAACTTCTGAACTCCCAGTCTTGTACTTTTGCTGCAGAAATGTCACCACAACAGACAGATGCCTGTGTAATGTGTCAATCTCAGCAGTTTTCAGCCTTTTTTTTTGCTGCCACAAAACACACAGTAAGTGAAACGGGTGGCACCCTTGTCTGACACACTTCCGTAGTCCCGTTCATCTTCTGAGCGACTCCCTGTGTACCAGCTGCGAGGCCACCCCTTTTTTTCCTGCTCAGAAATGTGCATCTATTTATTTTTGCAGTGGCGAATACTTCTAAACCTGGGCACTTTATTGTGAGTCACAGCTCGCCTGTGTCCCAGCACGCGGTGGACACCTGCTGCATTGTCTTCTGTGTGACTCAGCACACCGCCATGTACACAGCAGGGGCTTAATGGTTGCAACGTAGATACACTGATAAGCTATAGGTTAATCCTTGGTACCTCTTGGTGGTGAAAATTTAGGGCCCAATCAGTGTTGTGCTGGAGCCAGCTCACAAGGGCTTGTGCTTCTCTTCCCAATTCCACATTCAGGGACCTCGAGGTGGTAGCTGGCAATCAGCCATGATGGGAGATTTACACTACAGAATTGGCAAGAGTTACAAGGAACTTAAGTGTCCTTTGATGGACGAATGGATAAAGAAGATGTAGTGTATATATATCTTATATATCTTGTGTGTATATATATTGCATATATATATATACACACGCACACACAATGAAATACTACTCAGCCATAAAAAAAGTGAAATCATCCCATTTGCAACAACATGGATAGACCTTGAGGGTATTATGCTCAGAGAAATAAGTCAGACAGAGAAAGACAAATACTGCATGATTTCACTCATGTAGAAGATGAAGCCAACACACACCTAGACACAGAGAACAGAGGAGAAGGGGGTGCAGGAAGGGGAAAGGGGGTGAAGGGGCACGTATGTATGGTGACAGATGGAAACTAGACTTTTGGTGGTGAACACGATGCAGTCTATATAGAAGCAGAAATATAATGAGGTACACCTGAAACTTACATGATGTTGTAAACGAATGCGATCTCAGTTAAATAAAATTTAAAAAAAGGGTTACACATGAGGACGTTTTTCCCCAAGGAGCATGTTGTTAAACATTTCCCAGCACATCGCGAGGTACAACTCTCCTTCTGGTGGGGAGATAAGGTAGAGTTGGGGTTTTCATAATGTGCTGTCGTATGCAATGAGGACGAGCTCGCACTATCTCAGGCCACTGCGTTTTAGGGATAGACGTCCGACTGCTTTAGACAGATCTGCAAGGACACTGGATTAATTTGCGGTGTCAGGCGGAGCATTGTGATAGAACCCAGGCCCAGGCCCTCAGAGCCAGTCTCCGGAGAGGGTTCCTTGGAGAGGCCTCTAATTAGTGGGCGTGGCCAGGGGTGGGACCCTCTGGGGCTGTGCCTCCTCCTCCCTCTCTGCCTTCATGCCACTCATTTCCTCCAGCGATTGCAAAAGATAAGGATCCTGTTTTCAAAATTGCTACACCTGTTGATGCAGAGGCACATGGCCTTAAAAAGGGTTGGAAAATTTCCCAACTAGCTGTAGTTCAATAATTACCCTACAGCATTTGGACCATCTCTCGGGTCTTTGACGCCATCCCAGCAAATTGGCAGCAAGAAACTTATAATCGTATTTACACGTGTTTTGGGTTAGGAAGGAGTGGTACAGATTTTGTTTGGAGTGGCATTGTGGTATTTCAAGAGGAGTTGCGTTTCAGGTTGAATTAAGCTTACATGTAAGTGAAAAAGTAGATGACATTTCTTACACACAGGGTAAGCCTTAAAGGAAAGCCCTATTGATCTGGGATACCACTCATGGATGGAAATCCAACACGGAGTTTCTCCCCGCGTCTTGAGAGTGTCTTATAGAAACTCAGAGCCTGCTGTGACTCTTAGAACTCCCGGTCATAGTTTCTGTGGCCTCTGGGGGCCGTTTAATGATCTAATAGGAATCTTCGTCTAATACCTACTGTATGCAGCCCCTGTGATAAACCTGAAGGTTCCAAGGAATATGGTTCTCTCCCTCCAGGAGGACAAGTCCCTTGTGGGAGACAGAGAAATAAAACAATTACAGTATGATAGTGTGATAAATGCTTTACTGAACCTAAAAAGAAATCAAGGAGTCTTTCCTGGGTGCTGTTTGGGGTGCAAAGTGATGAGAGGGAATCATCCCAGGACAGAGAGGCTGCCACAGGCAGAGGGAAGAGAAGGTGCAGAGGAACAGCCTCACACGTCTGGGGGTCTCCCCGGGGCTCAAAGATGCTGGAGCAGTGGCAGGTGCCAAGGATGGGGTTCATGTGTTGTGGGCCCTTGGAAATAGAGTGGAACAGGGTATTAACACGGAGCCACAATGTTTCAATTTCAGCTGAGACCCCAAGAAATGGAAGCCACATTGCAAAGTGGAGTCCGAGGCCACCTTGCAGGTGGGGAAGAAGAGAGCCGTCTTATTACTCTTGTCTCTTCACTCACATCAAGTTTACAGAAGAGGGGACTCGGAGATGAAGGGAAATTTTGGAGGGTAATTGACGTGTTGTGTATCCCAATCCTGACCCAGTCGTTCAAATATACACCACGGGGGAAGAGAGATGAAGCCCCCATCCTCTCAAGTGGGTGCCTCGTAGGTGCAGGCTGGCAAGGAGGAGTAGCTTCAAGCGAAATCACACATTTTGATTAAGTCACTACGCTTACTGTACCCTACACTGGACATCTTAATTCCTGACGGGTATAGGCACTTTTATTGGTTGAAAGTGTCCAGAATAGTGATGGGATGTGGCCTAGATTCCATCCAGGGGCAGAAGACTCAGCCTCCCAGAGCAAATTGGAAGAGACAGCGGGACCCAAAATAAAATGAATGTATTATTATATCCATGGAGTGCGTTTCTTCAACGTAGTGGTTACAGATTTGTGCAATTTGTTCCCCTGGGAAAAGGGTCTATAGCTTTATATAGACACAAAGGGGCCCAGGATTCGGAGAGGTTTGAACTGCCACTGTAGACCATGCAAGGCCATTCAGTGTGATGGGTCACCACAGGAGCAGCTTTGTCATTTCAATGGCTTCCTTCGGCGGCAAGGTGGCCTGTCTGATGGGGGTTCTCAAGTCTGGAGGCAAGGAGACTCATGGGGAGGCTCCTGCAGGAGCACAGGGCTCTGCAGTGGTGAGGGCTTGTAGCTGGGAACGTAGAGCTGAGGGCAGATTCAGGAGAGATCCAGAAGACTGGATTGGTGGGAACAGGGACGGCGCAGACGTTGACTGTGACGGAGACAGAGGAGGGAGGAAGACTTGCAGTGTTCCGGATTGAGCAGCTGGATGGGGCACCGTCTTCTGACTGAGCTGGGGGAAGGGAAGAGGAGGAGGTTGTGGGGGGCAGAGGATTGGCTCAGTCTAGGAAGTCGAGGTGCACTGAGGAAGGAGTAGATAGAGGTTGGATGCTTGGAAAAGAGAGCTGGTGCAGATTTGGAAGAAAGTAGAGGTGCAAAGTGTAGGCAATTATTTAAAGAAACGTGGAAAGCACGGCAGCAACCTAGAAGACACAATATAGGTTTAATTTTTCTTTAATTGAAGACACTTGCACATCTTTATAGGGGAACAGGGCCACTGGTTTTCACCCCAAAGAAGAGGAATCTGATCTACAGAAGGTGCTGGGCAATTACAGTAGAGGTCGGGGAGCCATGTGACCCTCAAAAAACCTACCATCTCTGGGGGCTGGCGTTCTTCTTCAGTGCAATCCCTCAGGACAGCGGTGTGTGCTTCTTTCGGGTTCCCTGAGATGCCCTAGGTCCTTGCTGTACATTCTTCGTTTATAGAAGCTTAAGTGAGGTTGAGGGGGCTGGTGTTTCTAGCAACTGAAGGATGTAAGACAAACACCGTGACCTTCAGGGCCTCTGTCACTCAACCAAGTTTGGGAATTTGTGCCTGATGGTGTTATTCATGGCTCTGAAATGCCCACTCTGCTGAGTACTCACAGCCCCTCCTTTTGTCACCCTGCCTAAGAACACAGCTTCCAAGCTTTCCGCTCCATTCACCACCTCAAAGTCAGAGCCACACTCGGTGCTTCTATTTGATATTTCTTTAGCATTTATGTCCACGTCTGTAGGTCCTTGAACCCTCCACCCGTGCTTTCTTTAAACAGGGAAGATGGCTGCTTAATATAATTTATGTCCCATGATCATGGGACAAGAGTGCCATAGGCATACAACAAATATTTAGATGATGATGTTCAAGATATGGCAGTAAGGATGGACAAAATATTAGGATTCCAAGGAGGACTTTGTAGGAAAACGGTCAGTAAGAGACCCTGTGACAAGTCCACACAATCGATTTCTCTTTGACTGTAGTTCAAACCCACACAAGTCAGGAAGTTCAGCCGGGCCTGTCTCACTCCTTCCCTTCCCCCATTGACACTTTTGTCTTCAACCTTGAGCAGAGGACAGGGGAATTCTCTATAGACTTGAGTCTCAGGACTATGACTTTTTAATGGTGTGCTTTACCCCTTGGTTATAAAACAGGAAGATTTCATGGTGTGTAATGAGGGATCTCTTTTCTCTGGGGATGTAAAATAAAACCCCTGGGAGTATACTTTATAGTCATGATGGGGAGAGTTCTTTGTGTTTTCCAAGCCAAATACTTTTGTATTACTAGAAAGAGAAGTCATGTTTATTTATCAAATTATTTGCATGGTTTAGACTATCATTGTGGAACTTCACATGCCTAAAACACACAGCACGATGAGAACTGAAAAGCCCCGCGTTTACAACATGTGAGGAAGGAAATGAAGCTATGGAACAGCTGTTTTCTGGGTTATTTTTCAGCCTGACTACAAAGGAGGGAGCCATATTTTGACCACAAGAGTTTTGCTTCCTTTTCAGCGATTCATTACAGGAGCGACTGAAGAAAGCACACCGCAGTGCTCTGTGAATTGCAAAGCACCAAAAAGCAGGATCGTTTGTCACGCCAGATTTTTTTTCTTGTCTTACGAGAAACTTGATAACTGGTTAAGATTGTTGAATTTGTGATATGAAGATTGTTTCTTACTTATTTGGAGGTAAAATGCATACTCTCATGACTGGCATGCTCATGAGGGAAATGGGCCTCTTTCACGGCTCGTTCTGGAAGGATGGCTTCTCAATGCCCCCAGCCGAGGCCTCTTGGCTTTAGTGGCTGGTGAAGTCTCCTCTCTGTCTCTCTCGGTGAGTCTCTTTCTGTGTAAGGGTGGGGGCTATTCCATGTTATTATTTTAATACACAGCTTCTTTTCCACTACAGATTTAATAAAACGTGTTGTCAGCTCTTGGTGGTTATGCTGAGAAATTAGATTTAAGAGAGCAGGAGTGTCCTCTGAGATTTAAGCTGAGGTTTATCTGCCAGCTTGGCCACCCTCCTGAGTGAAGTTGGATGTCTCTTTTCATTAATTCAGACCTCAGCAATGATGATTCTAGAAAACGCAGAAAACACATGAAAGTATAAAGAAGGAAATAAAGATTCCCAGAGCCTCTCCACATAGATAATGACTGTTTAAAAATATTATACTTAGGTGTTTTGTTTTTCTTCTTTTTAACATATTTCAAATCATACACTATAAAAACGTAAGCACAATTACTGAAGTTTAGGTCCTGAATAAGAGAGGCTCTGAAGAAAGGCAGCTTGGCCCTAGCTTTATCTGCAAAAGAATATATATTCCTTATCCAAAAAGAATAAACTCCAGGGGCCACCCCGTGGCAGAGTGGTTAAGTTCACACGCTCTGCTTCAGTGGCCCAGGGTTTCGCCAGTTCGGATCCTGGGTGCGGACCCCCCCACCACTTGTTAAGCCGCGCTGTCATGGCATCCCACATACAGGAACCAGAAGGACCTACAACTAGGATACACAACTATGTAGTGGGGTTTGGGGAGGAAAAAAAAGGAAGATTGGCAAGATGTTAGCTCAGGGCCAATCTTAAAAAAAAAAAAAAAGAAGAAGAAACTCCACAAATATGTGATCAAAATTTTTTTAGCTTTACCCACAAGTTTATTATTTTCTTTCTTCATTCTTTTTGTATATCAGATCGTTTTTTCCCTGAGATCATTTTATTTCTTCCAGAAGTAGAAGCTTTAAAGAAGCTCCTTTTAGGAAGGTTTGTTGGTAAAAAACTCAATTTTTGATAGTCCAAAAGACTTAGTTTTGATTGAATAAATATGTCAAAATATTCTTTGGAAATGAACACTTGAAATTACTTCTTAAAATTAAATGTTGGGGTGATGAAAATGTTCTGAAATCAGATTTTGGTGATGGTTGCACAACTCTAAATTTTCTAGAAACCACTGAACTGAACATGTAAACCAGTGAACTTTACAGTATGCAATTACAAAAGGTTTTTATTTTGCACTCATTCTTAATGGCTAATTATCCTGGGTTTACAGTTCTAGCTTGACAGCTATTTTCTTTCATCATGTTAAAGGTATTATTCCACTGACTCTTGGCTTCCATTGTTGTGTTGGGGCTGAAAAGTCAGTTTTCAGTCTAATCGCCATTCCTTTGTCTGCCTTTTCTCTTTAAGATCTTCTCTTTTGACTTCAGCGCTTTGAAATTTCTTTGTAATGTACCTGAGCATTGAGTTCTTTGTACATATGCTGCTTGAGGGTAGTTGTGCTTCCTGAATCTGAGGATTTGTGTCTTTCATCAATTCTGGAAAATTCTGAATCTTTTCCCCCAAGTATTGCGTCATCCGCATGTTCTTAATTCTCTCCTGGAATTTCCATTAGACACTTCTTAGGCATTCCCGTTGGCCTTTCACATCTTCTCAATTCTCATTCCCATTTTCCACGTCCACATTTTTCTACATTCTCATTTTCTAGTCTGTATCCAACAGTTCCAATATCTGTGTCTTTGAGGTTTGAATCTGCTGCTTTTTTGTTCTGCTCATTCCATGCTCCTGGTGCCCTTTTCCTAACGGGTTTTGTGATTTTTCTAAAGCCATTTTGATTGTGAACCCATGATCAGTGGTCTTCATCCCCGGGAACTCTTGGAGGCCTGGGTTGAGAGTGCTTCCTCCCAGAGAGCATTGGTGTTTGCTTCAGTCTGCCTTCTGCATGAAGCTTTGCTTTAGACAAAACTCTTGCCAAGATGTTTTCTGGACCACAAAGATGAGACAGAATCAGGCCCCAAACCCACATTAGTTCTGGCCTGTTATTATGAATTCCTGGGGAATATTTTTTCTCTCTCTAACCAAGGTCAAGGCCAAGAGGGTCAGATTCTCCATCATTTCCTTAATTAACCTTCCTGTGGAGGATGTGGCAGTATGGGAGGAGGTCCCTGATCTGACCCCTTGGCTGTCCCATCCTTTATGAACAAACCGATCCAGCCAGAGGACAGCTGAGAGGACATTGCAAACCTCATGGGCAGGGGTCATTGCTGAACTTGGGAAGGGAGCAGAGAGGCCAAGTAGCGTAGTCTGAGGAGAATTGCAGATGTCAACTTTACCTGACATAACAACAAATAAGAACTCACATCAGCGCCGTTCAGTATTTATTCAATTTTGATTTATGCTTACTGGATGAATTTCTTGCCAATGAGCTTATTAAAAGCTCATTTACGTGCATCTAAAGAGGCCATATTTATCATTTGGGAATGCATTTCCTAAAGGCAAACAGCAAGGGCACACATATGTATGCTGCTCTTAACACTTGAATTTGGGCATCTTTTGGTCAAAAATAAGTCATTTAAAGAAATATAGAACCTTGATTATCTTAGTTCAACTTTCGAAGAAAAGCTGAGGTTGCCTTAGTGAGTTTCTAAGAAGCCACGGAAAACTTTGATAAACTCTATCTACAATGAGATATGCTCTTCTCTTTTCTAATAAAACTGAGCTGAGATGCTTTTTAAAGGTTGAGCTTTTCCTGTCCCTACTCTCTCCCTATCTGACCGAGGTTGGTCTGAGCCCACAACTTCCATGGAGACACCTTCTCCTCCAGTCCTGCCTCTGGCAGGCTCCAGGCTCCACTCTCATTCTTGGCCCTGACCCTTCAGGACCAAGTGGGTTGCAGAAAGGGGGTGCGCCCACCTTCGCTGGTCCCAGTGTGCTTCACAATCTCTGCTTGGTGTCTGTAAGTGTGCCCAGAGTCCTGTACAGGTCCCTGCTCAGTCACCCTTCTGAGTACAGCATCCACTCCTGCCCCTGCCAGGAGGTGACCCCAGGTAGCCTGTGTTCCCCCTCAATGAGCAGAAGGCTCTCATCCTTGGGGTCCCCACACATGGCACACTGGCGTGTCCATCTCTTCCAAGAGCTCTTCTCCGTGAGGTATCTTGACCAACTGTTGCATCTGGATCCCTTGGGAGGCACGCTGCCAGTAAGTTTTCCAGTGATTCAATTTTTAACTAAATTACAGTGAAGTGAAGACATTCATCATGGCCGCATCCTCCTCCCTTGGCTGCATTTCTGGGTGAGTATAGGAGCGGGTCATAGCTGGTGCTGGGAGATTGCTGCATGGTCCGTGGTGCCCCCATCCATCCACAGCGGGAAGGGAGCGAGCCGCCGCTAATGTGCCCTTACAGCTGTGGCAGGTACAAATTATTGTAGTGCCTAGTACATCCTTGGGGAGTGCATTTTGAACACAGACATTATCTGTCTTGTGTTTGGTAGCAGAAAATTGCCTGTGAACCACGTCTCAAGGTACTTATTTCTCAAGGACCAACAGGTAGATAGCGTTTGCAAATTGCCAATTTCTTTAACGTGACTGAGGAAGTTCCCACCTCTCTGGCACTCTTGACGTCATCTTTTGTGCAGTGCGACTATGCTGGCAAGGACTGCTGCAGAGCACTGTCTACTGGGGATGCCCACTGGCTTTTTGACAAGTGCACCTTGCAAGCAGATAATCAACGCACCATCTTTACAGCAGGCAGCCAAGCCATAGAAATGTGGATTCCTGCTTCACACCCAGTCCTTTCCCGTCCCCATGGTCAGGAGAGGGGCTGGCTCTCCCTGGCCAGTCTGTGCAGTGACGGTGGGGCATGGGGAAGAAATCCGTGACGTCCTTCTTCGTGCCTACACCTGGGTCAAGCGGCCCTGGAATGCCAGAGCACTGCTTTGCCAGATGAGGTCCCAGCAGGAGATGGTGGGGGAGGCATGGGCACCCTGCTGCCCACACATCTGCCAGGCCCGTGTGCTGACCCGCCGAGCCGGATTAAAGGCAAGGTCTCAATTTCCAGCAGTGCAGTTATGACTGGTGAGTCAACATTCTTCATGTCATCGGGCAGTAAAACACGCGTTGATTGATGGCATTACCTTTCCAGGAAATCTGTGCCTGTGCAACTGCTTTGTCTGGTTTCAGGCAAGCTCCACACGCCAAGGGTGACCCTGCGGCCCCAGACGAGCTCCAGGCAAGGCAGCTTCTCCGAGGGCAAGTGACTCAGTCTGCTTAACCCAGGCCGGAGACGAAATGGCGCCTAATAGCTGAGCAAGCCCTTGGGCAAGGCATGAAACCTCTCTGAGCCTCAGTTTCGTCGTCTGTAAAATGGGTATATTCATACTTTCTGCAGGGCTGTTACCAGGGATCAAAGATAAAAGCAGTCTCTGTCAAACAGTAGATGCTCAGCAAGTATTTACTTCTTGTTGCCGTCATTACTATTATTGTTAATACAACCAATTTGATGTGTCATGTGCATCCGGACCCAGCTGCCTCCCGTGCCCTAGGCTCCTGGTGTCTTATTGCTAAACCTCCACCTTGTACTGAAGTCCTCACTTTGGAGACAGTCTCTTCTTCCCCCTGGGGGTTCCTACCTTGGTTTCCCTCTCTGCCGCAGCACTGTAGTTGCACCTCCTCTCTGGGCCTCCTTCTGCAGGGCCCGCCCACCCCTGCATCTCGCATCCCACCTCAGGGTGGTCTCAGAGGGGCCTGGGTAACAGGACGAGGGGCTGCGTGCCTGGCACCCCGCTTCTTCTTCATCCTCACAGCATTCAGGCTTCCACCCGGCCCCACCCCAGATGCTGACCTTTCATGCCCCAGAGCCCTAAGTGCGCCTCCTGGCCAGGTGAAGTC
Source organism: Equus asinus (assembly GCF_041296235.1). NCBI lineage: Eukaryota > Metazoa > Chordata > Mammalia > Perissodactyla > Equidae > Equus > Equus asinus. The sequence continues at coordinate 5,247,219 of NC_091808.1, read as the reverse complement.
CCCTGCTTAGGCGTCCAGGCGTCCCACCAGTGACTTTGTGCTGAAGGTGGCTGCCCCCAAGAGCAGCCATGGGGCTGCAGGAAGGAAAGGGGGCTCCTGATCCCCCAGGAAGAATGCAGAGATCATCACCCCTTGAAACTCAGAGGCACACAGAGCCCGGACAGGCACAGCGGTGACGCCACACAGCCGCGAGCTGACACGAGGGGGCCATCCGGCCCGCTACCTCCCAAAGCGCCCTGTCTCCGTGGGAGAAGGGGATCAGGCACCCGCAGATTCAGGGACTAATTGACCCCGAAGTCAAAACAGGTTCTGTCGGACTGTCCACCTGTTCTCCGCCCCCACCGCCTTAATCCACAGAACGCTGGCTTCTCAACGCAAAGCGGAATAGTCCCAAACAACAAAGGTGCCTTGGGCTCTTTGAAACAACCCTTCTCGTTTTCAGTGTCAACCAGCGATGATTTATGTTTCAGCCCAGACCTCCAAGACCTCCATCTGTGTGGGTCTGTATGTGTGGTTCTCTTGGTCTTACAGCTGGGACCTCCAGGGAGGCTGGGCCCCACCCCACCTCTGAGCCAGCTGGCCCAATCCGGGCAGATGGCGGATCCCAGGGCCGTGGCTCAGAGGCCCATCTTCTGGTCTGGCTGTCAGTCGCACCCTGCCTTGGGATTCAGGTACCAATGTTTGGATTCTGGCCTTGCTCCATATTATCAGACTCCCTTCCTTCTATCCCCATTTTAGCAACTGAAACAGAGTCTCTTCCTCTGGCGGAACTTTGTGCTGCGTTTCCTGCCCAAAATACCCTGACTCAGAGTATTTACATTTCTGTAGGGGAGACCCAGGGGATTTCTGAGACCAAAATGGTGACTATCATCTAAGATGGAAACGTGCATAGTGAAACCCTGAATGAGATGTGAAAGGCAAGGAGAGCTTCCTGGAAGGGGCATCTGGCCGAGGACTCGTGAAGGTGTCCTCGCGAGTGTGTGCAAAGCAGGCAGGAGGGGACAAATGCTGGGGAGAGAGAAAGGATGTTTCCACCTGCCTGTCGTTGATCTCTAGGTCATTTAACTTGTTTCTATGTTATCTGGTGAAAAACGGAGGAAAATCGTAAAATCAGAATTAAGGGACATGTCAACAGAGGCCCCACCATGGAAAGAAACCCACCTGTGGCATTTTGGTGGATTTCCTCCCACTCTTTTCCTCTTCTGTTTTATTCTCTGCCTAATGGCCATCCCTATGGGCTGCAGGGACCCAAAACAGCTTCTCTTTTTTTGCAGGGAAATAATTTTATTTGGAAAAAATCGTAAATGTCTGCTATTGCTGAAAAATTAAAAAATGTAAACTGCGATGACGCCATCAGAAAAAGTAATTGGAGGAGTGTTTGTCCACAAAGGGTATATGTACAAAGATATGTGTATCGGGGACCTGACAGCAGGGTAGCACCGAGCACACAGCTGCTGAGTGGTCCCCAGAGGCGTAAGGAGAGGGGTCACCATAAAGTCAATGGGACTTCAAGCCGGCCACTTGCACAGGCACCCCCCACCCCCCACCCCCCCCAGGCCCCGGGAGAGGCCCTCTCCATGCGGTCACGGTATCAAATCGTTGGGAACACGTGTAGAAGTAACACATTTGAACCACCACCCGTAAACACATTTCTCTTCCCATTCTGATTTCAGGTTCCCCTTTGGCACGTTTCCCCACGCTGGGGGTTTGGAGGGGCACAGGTGTTTTCGATTCATAATTTTGTCTTCTTTTTCTTAAAGAGGACCACTGAAACTGTGTCAGCTCCAGGCTCCACAACTCCAGGATCCGCCTTTACGGAGAAGGAGATAGAGTTGCCTGGAGTTGCGTGGCTCTGCAAGGCACCCCGCGGTGAGGGTGGGAGAGCAGGGTAACATTCTCCTCCTCTTGTCTGCTGCCGAATCCCACAGAAGCCAGAGTGCCCAGGAGCCCGTGGGTGCATCTACCAGGTCACCATCCCGAGCAGAGTGCAGGTGGAGGAGGGTGGAGCGTGGATCTGAGTGAGGGAGTGGAAGATCTCGACATCCCAAATACCAACACCTAAAGATATTCACTGGTGACATCTGGGCATATTTATACTTGCAGTCCTTTAAAGGGACCTCTGCTTGAGGCGGAGAAGACCAAGACATGGAGAAGCCAATAAAGAGGAGCCAGAACAGTGAGGAAATACATCCCTGAGGTCTGAGTCAGGGAGATGACTAGCTGAGCTGGACAATGACCTGGTTGCTCAGAACAGAAATGCAAGTTCAATAAATTAAGGCACACAGAGAGAGGCACCTGGTTAAAACCTGAGATGGGAAAGGAAACGCCTCATCCCTCAGACATGGTCGAGGGTACTCAGGTGGGCCAGCCCTCGAAACACAGGTCAGAGGCCCAAGGGACCGGCTGTGCACCGTGGGGAAGCCTGCGTTCAGAGCAGCTTTGAAAGGGCCAACACTGGGCTAGTGGAGTGAGGCGGTTTGGTTTGTAAGCATCTGATACCGTAAAGAGCGGGGAATTGTCTCAAAAAAATACAGGCCTCAGAAAAACAACGTGTTTGCTTTGGTGATGTTTTAAGCATTTCATCTCAACTTACTCCAGTCATTCTGGGAAATATGTCCTGTAGTGTTATTCCATCTGTGTGGGGCTTCGTTCCCACCTGCTGTCTGCGCCCTCGCTAGCTAGGGTCCAGGACAGAGGCTCACAAGAGTGTCTTCCCATCTGAGAGGCAGGACACAGCGCCCTGAGGAGCAAGGCTGAGCCGCGGCTGGGAGTCTGAGTTGGATTTAAGCTTCGGTGGAACTTAATCTCAAGGAGGACCGTGTCGTTTGGAAAAGTTCCCGGGTGATGCTGATATCTACCCGTCTCCCTTCCTCCATTCTGCGAAGACAGGTGATTAAGACGCATTCCCTTACCCTCGAGAGGTTATTAAGACTTTGTACATTTTACACAAATAACATGAAGGATGAGTACAGCCTACGCTCACAGAGCTACAGAAAATGGCTCTGGATCCGTCGGGGGGAGAGATGAATTCCGAATGGGAGGGAGAGAGAAGGCATCATGGGGAGCAAGGTGTGTGTATCTGTCAGGGCCGAGATGGCAGAAAGAAACCACGCAGTAACGGGAACAGCGAAGGGTGAATGTAAAGACTTGTTAACCATAACAGAGGACCGGAGTAAGGAAGAAGTAAAGAGACCTCTAAAGAAGATGGGTGTGGCACACATAAGGAGCAGCCATGACCCCCAGGCTGACACCCAGACTTCCCTGAAGAGGGCACGGCCAGGGCTCCGGGGTGGCAGAGATGTTGCTATGGTGACGCACCATCAGGGCTTACCAGAACTCTGTCCTCTAGGGTACCGGGGAAAGCGGTTCACGGGGAAATGTCCCCTCAGAGGTTACTCAGGTTTAGTACAAAAAACCACCCAGGTTTCTGCTACAAAACCACCCAAGGGTGCTTGGGGAAGCTGCTGACAGCTGCTGGCTGTCAGGCACTGGGGGATTAGCACACACAAACCAGGAGGCAAAATACTTCTTCCTGCCACGGTCCGCTGGGCTCTCCCCTGGCACAGCCGAGCATCACGCCAACTGGCAAAGTAAACAGACTTCAAGGACTCATGTCCATTTTCATAGAACAAGCAAGAAGGTTATATTTGTAGCTGAGAGGCGATAAATGGATAAACATCACAGAAGGATTTCATTGAATGTCAAGATTGGACGGGACTTTAAAAGTCCTATTGAATCCCAAATCCTCACGTCCCCATCGAGTGGGTGCCAAGCTTATGAGGCATCCACGGCAGGGCAGCTTACAACCACAGTAAGCTCACTGCTACGGCAGTCTCTCCTCATCTGTGGTTTCAGTTACCCACAGTCAGCTGCGGTCTGAAAATATTAAATGGAAAGTTCCAGAAATAAACAATGCACACGTTTCAAATTGCTGCCGTTCTGAGTAGTGTGACGCAATCTCCAGCAATCCTGCTCCATCCCACCCGGAAGGTGAATCAGCCCTTAGTCCAGGGGATCCACGCTGTAGGTGCCACCTCCCATTAGTCACCTAGCAGCCGCCTCGGTGACCAGATCAAATGGACTGTCGCGATATCGCAGTGCTTGTGTTTTAGTCACCCTTACTTTACCTCATAATGGCCCCAGAGTGCAAGAGTAGTGATGCTGGCCATTTGGATATGCCAAAGAGAGGCCTAAAGTGCTTCCTTTAAGTGAAGAAGTGAAAGTTCTCGACTCAGTAAGGAAAGAGACAAAATCACATGCTGAGGTTGCTAAGATCTACGATAACTTTTATTACAGTATATGGTTATAATCGTTCTATTTTGTTATTAGTTATTGTTGTTCGTCTCTTACTGTGCCTAATTTATAAGTTAAACTTTATCATAGTTATGTATGTATAGGAAAGAATGTAGTCTACATAGGGTTCAGTACTAGCTGTGGTTTCAGGCATCCACTGGGGGGCTTGGAGTGCATCCTCCGTGGATAAGGGGTGACCGCCTATCTGAGATGGTTAGACAGTCCCTCTGCACACTGAGCCAATTTCCATCACCAGCTCTGGTTCTGCAGATACCTATCCCGAGTCTGCCACCTGCCAGCTCTTCAAATACGTGAACCCTGTCCTTTTGCTTTGCCTTTTCCCCAACTCTTCTCTCTCTTGTAAACTATAGATCCCATAAGCTCTCTGACAATTCAGAATCATTTCACTCTATCAAGCATGGATTCCAGTGCACTTCCATATGTCCAGGTCTCTTTTTAAGACCCCAAACCTGTTCTGGTGTGCTCTGATAGTGCAAAATGGAGCAGTACCATGTCATCCAGAACTGACCCTGTCTTGGCCACAGGGATTGATCTAAGGAGTGACTCTTGATCTGTGTCAGAAGTGGGACTTTCCAAACTGGTGCTAGGAAAGAGAAGTGTCTCTTTACGCCTGATGATGAAGCTAAGAAGACGGGAGCTCCAAAAGCTGCCTTCCACCCTGATTCCAGCCTGGGAGAATGCATCCAAGACGAGAGAGAAGCAGAGACTGGAAACCAAGAGAAGGCATCCGATGCCGTTGGAGTCCCTGGTTCCTGCCATCCTCGAGGCCAGCTCCAGCCCCTCTTTTGCCTTGGTTTGGTTACATGAACCAATAAATCCTTCTTTTTTGCTTTAACTACTTCAAGTTGGGTCTCCAGCCATCACCAAAGAATACCAACTGCAGCCTTCCTAACTTTAAAGAAAAAAAGAGACAAGAGTACCATCGGCTCGCTTCTGTGATACGAGGCTCCTGTAGAAGCAAATATAACTTTAGAAACTCTGGGAATTTGTTCTTCATGACTTTTAGGGAAAATGTATTTAGAAAACAAGATCTTGCTCCACCTCATTTCTTCCTGAACAATTCAGTCCTAAAGCGACTAGGTGGGGCCTGCGGTGGGACCCACGGAGCCTCAGAATGGGGTAAGGAGGGCATTCTCACAGAGGGACAGTGGGGATGGTGTCAGGGCTCAGGTGGGGTGAGAAGGACATCCACACAAGGAGAAGAGGGGACGACAAGGCCCCCAAAGAAGCCCACATCCCCAAAACCTGTGAATGTTACCTCTGTAGCAAATGGGACTTTGCAATGTGATTAAATTAAGGATCTTGAGATGGGGAGAGGATCCTGGATTATCTGTGTGGGCCCAATATAATTCCGAGGTCCTTATAAGATGGAGGCAGGAGATCAGTCAGGAGAGCGAAATTGACGATGGAAGCAGAGGTTGGAGTGATGCGAGGAAGGAACATGAGCCAAGGCATGTGGGCGTCCTCAGGAAGCTGGAAAAGGCAAGAACACGTCTCCAGAAGGAAAGCAGCCCCCCCGGCACATTGATTCTAGACTTATGATATCCAGAATTGTAAGAAAGTACGTTTGTGTTTTTTTAAGCCATCAAGTTTATGGTGATTTGTTATAGTGGCAATAGGAAATGAATACAAAGGGAATGATCAAATAAATAACTATAATGAGGATTATGGAGACCAGGACAGTCACTGCGGAGAAGGGAGTTACAAATATGGAAAGAGAGAACACTTGAATGAAACCTGTCCATTGGATCAGTGGGTTGGAATTAGAGGTGTTGGTTTATATATGTATATTAATGTGCATGTGTGTGTGTGTATGTGTGTATATGCAAACATATAGATGTCTTGGCTCTGACCACTGAGAGAGCCTGGGTGTTGCAATATCACTTTAGCCGTAAGCACATTTTGCACCCAAATCTTGGCTTCTAAATACCAGTATCCACTAAGGCTCCTTGGAAGGCTGATTCCAGGCCAGGCTAGAGAAAGTGCAAGACGAGCCTGGACTATCTTCTTGTGCCAGGAAACAAGGAAGCGTTCAAAGAATGATGGGGATACATTACAAGGACACAGAAGCCAGCTCCCACTGGCCATATCAGGGCCAATTTGAGCTGCAAAATAAATAGTAAGAGTAATGCACTAGAACTCGCTAAATAAGACAGGAAACCACAAGTTCATACAGCTATAAATAAGTAAGCGAGTAAACAAAGTTTGAGGGAGAATGAGCTATTCGCATAGATTCAAGGTATCTCCCCTCAAAATTACGTAGGAGAAAAGAGTGACTACAGTGGAGAAGACAGACAGCTCTTAATCAAGGGATCAACGGGAACACTGTCAGTAATGGGACAGATGGATATGGTTTACCACCTGATGAGTTGCAATGAGAACACAACCTCACTTTTGTGAGATTCCTACCCAAAACGCATAACCTGAATGTAATCATAAGGAACCATCAGACAAACCCAAATGGAAGGACAGTCTACAAAATATCCAACCTGTTATTTTCAAACATGTCAAGGTTATGAAAGTCAAGGAAAGACTGAGAAATCCTGCCAGACTGAAGGAAACGAAAGAGACAGAACAACTCAATGCAACACATGGTCCCGGGGATCCTTTCTCTATAAAAGACATTATTTGGATAATTGGAAAAACTTGAATGGGGTCTGTGGATTTGGGGGTAGGAACAGAACCACGTTAACTGTCTGACTTTGGTGGCTGCCTTGGGATAAGAAGGAGAATATTCTCGTTTGTGAAAAATGCACACTTAAGTACAGTCACGTGTGTAAGTTTATAATCATTTAACGATAAAAAGGAAGGAAGAGAGAGTCTCCCTCACTAATTTGACCTCAAATGGTGTTTTAAGTTCCTTAGAGGTATTTTCAGACATAAGTGGAAATGAAAATATATAACTCTATTAGTATATATAAAATCTGTGATCTTAAAACCCATAGCAGCTGAAATAATTTTATTAGATGAACTCAGACATTTCTTCTTTGTCTTCAGGTTTAGATCTTTTTGAGCTGAATCATTTTCAGGCTTCGAAGCTAAAATCTATACATTGAAGTTTGAAGAGTGAAATGACAAAACTTTAGAATGTTGCCAAAGTTTCAGAAAAACGAGACATAGGTTTGACCTGACGTGCTTGGTACTTCATCAGGCCCTCTAGGCTTTGATATATTCTGCGGTAGAAGTTTCCTGGAACCACTCAGAGATCAGAAAACATTCTTTTCTGTGTCAAACTTCACAATGAAGTGAAAGTAGAGAAAGCAATGCTTCACTCAGAACTTTCAAGTTTTTTTTTCTTTTCTTAACATGTGAAAGCTAAGAATGAAAAATTTCAGAAATAGAGAACAGCAAGTAATATAAAGTATACCCATGTGCTCACCAATAAGATCTAACAAATGTGAATATTTTGCTTAAAGAAATAAAAACATTATAGAGACTATGTAGACACTCCCATGCAAACAACTGCAGCCCATTTCTCTCTCTCCCTCCGCAGAGGTAACCACTGTCCTGAAGTTGGTGAATATTCTTCCATCTTTGTAAGCTTTCTCTATAGTTGCATAAACCATACATACTTTTTCTTGAGGACTTTAAAATTTTACATAAATGGTGTCTTTTTATATGGACGTTCTGCAACTTGCTTTTTTTACTGAGGTAAAATTTAATGAAAAGCACATATCTTAAGTATAGTTTGGTAAGAATTGATAAATTATACACCCATGTAACCACCAGCACAATCAAGATATGGAACATGGTGACGACTCCAGAAAATTCCCTTCAGTCAATCCTCACCACTCTAGACAACAAATATTTGATTTCCACCATGACACAGCAATATAATTTTTCTGAAACTTTGGTAATTGCCGTGGTGCCTTTGTTGAATATCAATTGGCTGTATAGGTGTGAATCTATCTTTGGACTCTCTATTTTGTTCCCTTTCTCTATTTGTCTATCATGCCAATACCACACTAGATAGATTACATAGCTTTACAAGTTATGAAATCACAAACAGTGAGTCCTACATGCTTCCATTTCAAGACAGTTTTATCTATTTTTAGGTCTTTTGAATTTCCATAAAAATTTAAAAATCAACTTGCCAATTTCTACAAAAACATCTTCTGGGCTTTTTTATTAGGACTACTTGAATCTATAGATCAATTTGGGAAGAATGGATATATTAACAATCCATAAATACGGTACACCTCTCCATTTATTTTGGTCTTCTTTAATTTCTCTCAGGGCTGTTTTTATTGTGTTCAGTGTAGAGGTCTCACATGGCTTTTGTTAAATTTACTCCTATGTATTTGATGTTTTTGTTGCTATTGTAAAGAAATTTTAAAATTTTATTTTCTAATTATTTGCGGCTGATATAAAGAAATATAATTGACTTTTGTAAACTGACTTTATATTCTTCAGCCTTTCTAAATTCACCTGTTAGTTCTTAAAGTTGTTTTGTAGATCTATTAAGATTTTCTATGTAAATGGTCATGTCAACTGCTAATTAAAGTGGTTTTACATATTTCTTTCCAAGCCATATACCTTTCTTTCTTTCTTTTTTTTTCCGTATTAGCACTAGCTAGGACCACCAGTACGATGTTGAAAGGAACTGGTAAAAATAGATATCTTTGCCTTGTTCCCAATTTTAGAAGTAAAGCATTCAATTTTTCACCATTAAGCATAACGTTAGCTCTAAGTATTTACACAGGTCCTATATCAAACAAAGGAATTAAATCGAAATCATTTTATTTTTAGATTGCTGAAAGTTGTTATCACAAATTAATTTTGAATTTTTTAAAATGCTTTGTTAATTTAGTGAATTATATTGATTTTCCAATGTTAAACTAGCCTTGCATCTCAAAGATAAACCTCATTTCGTCATGATGCATATTCTTGTATTTGATGTGCTTTTTTAAAGGATTTTTATGTCCACCTTCATGAGGCATGTTGGTCTGTAATATTCTTTTCTGCCAATGTTGGGTTACTTCTAGTTTGGGGTTCTTTAAATAGTCCTGTAAAAAACATTCTTGCATATTTTTTGGGTGCAATATTACACCTTTAAGTTGGGTATATACCTTACAACGGAATTGCTGGGTCCTAGGTATGCGTGTAGGCAGTTCAAATGCCACACTTGCATGACGAGGCACAAGTTGCAGGAGCTCCACGCTAGTCATGCACAGTGGGACCAGTTTTGGTCTGCAATGCACTGGAAATTCAAAGAGAAAAAAGAACACTGGTCCTTCACCATACATAGTCTGAGTAGCACTGCTGTGTCAGGATTCTGGGGGTTCCACCTCCTTGCTAACATTCAGTAATTTTTCATTTTATCCTTTCCAGTAGGTGTTCAGTTGTACAGCATTGTGATTTTAATTCGCATTTTTCCAATGACTAAGAAAGCTGCACACTTTTCATATGTTTCTCCATCATCTGGAGCTCCCTTTGTGTGAAGTCTCTAGTCAAGTCTTTTGCTCATTTTCAAGGTTCACGTTTTAAGTTTTCCTAGAATATTTAACCTGGGCCCTTTCCTAACAGCCCCTGCCCCCTCCATTTCTACGAGGCCGAAAGTGAGTGAAATATAGGGGGGCAAAAACCTGATTCAAAAGTGAGAGTCATCCGAGTTTATTCATTCAGTTAGTGTTATGAGTACCTACCGTGTGACAATGGGAATACGGTACTGAACACAATAGCAGCGTAACTGCCCTCAAGAAATTTATATTGTAGTGGGGAGAAGACAGACACTAACCCGATACCTATGGATGGTGAAAGTGCCCTGAAGAAAACAGGACAAGAGAGTAACCTGGATAGGAGGATGCTTCGGCTGGACTGTTAGGGAACATTTTTCTAAAGAAATTGTATTGAAGCCTGCATCAGAATGAGGAGATGGCCATTTAACAATCACTGAGAAGAGCATTGCAGGAGGAGAAAATGGCAGGTGCCAAGGTCCTGAGGTAGAAATAAGTTAGTCTGGGTATTAATGAGAGAGTATTCTCTTATCTGGGTCAAAATTGATATACTAGATGCCATAGATGCCTCGTGCAGTGGACACGGGTGGTGCCGCTCCCAGACCCCCTGAGCCCCTTTCTATTCCTAGGTGTCCCTCCGTCAACTTTAATGTGGGTTTACTGCCCAGGCTTGTGGCTGGAACAGATCTCGGAAAGACTGATCTTTGGATACTCGAGCTGCTCTGCTCACACGGGTTAGGAACAGGAAGTACCTGGACAGTCGCATTCCCCACCCATAACCCAGCAGCCCTGATCCAGCGGATGACGGATGCAGGAGTAAGAAAGCCAGCTCCCTTGCTTGTAGTTGGGGCAAACTCAGGGTGGAATTTGGGCTTCAGAGAGCCACGAGGGGTCAGGCCGCAGTGAGGACTCAGCCAGAAATTGTACCTTTGGTTGATTTCGTCCCTCACCGGTTTCTTCTGGGAGCTCTTCCTTAATAAATCGATTGCCCCTGAATTCTCATTCAAGGGTCTGCTTTTAGGAACTCAACTTCAGATACCCCGATATATGTGTGACAGTGGCTTTTCCTTTTTAAGAGCATGTCTTTCTGTGCTACCAGATAACAGCGTGTGCTGTGAAGTGGGGCAAAGCTGGGTTGCGATCCACTTGTACTCCCTGGCAGTCACCTTTGGGCTGGTTACCCACTCCCGTCGGGCCTCAGTTTCCTCAGTTACAAACCAGGACAAAAAGAGTGCCAGTGTTCATGGTTCCTGGGAAGATTAAATGCAGGAATGTAGGCAAAACACTTCGCAGAGAGATGGGCCAAGAGAAAGTGCTCAGATTTGTTGTTATTATGAAACCTTTCCAAACTTCGGCAAAGAGTTCAGAAGATGTTGCAAGCCTTGGGTTAGACAGCTGTTGCATTCCTTAAAAAATGCTCTGTGGCCTTGGAATTTGGCTGGGCCCACAGTGGCAGGAGGAAGAGAGCCAGCCGTTCTGGGACCTGCGAGATGCCTTTAACACGTACCTTCTCATATAATCCCGAGGGGCACCCAGCAAGAACAGAAGGTTCTATTATCATTAATGTAAAGATAGGAGACTTAGATGCAAAAAGGCTAAGATGCCCAACGAGACGTGGGGTATAAGTTGGGGCTCCGAATCAGATCTGTCTGGACAGAGCCCAGGCTGGGGAACCCCATCTCCTTGAGGGCAGGGCTCCATTTTACTTCTAGGTCCTTCCCCCACAGAAGGGGATTGGCATCTGTTATTCAGGAGGATGTCCAGTCCTGAGATGACTCAGGCCAGGACAGGCCACTAGCAGATGCAGCTTCTTCTGGGGTCACGACTCCAAGCATCCACAAAGCCCTGTGTGATGTTCTTGAGGTCGGATGGAAGGCCTGCTCTTGGGGAAAGTCAGTCTTCAGGCTAACGTGGGGTTGAGAGTCTCTGGGGCTGCATTTGCAGTGGCTAGAAACCAGGCTGTCTCCATCCTAACGGTATCACTAGGAGCCCAGACGCTGCCTGCCGCAGAGCTGGAGCTCCAGGATCCCAGCACGTTTAAAGCGATGTGGGGTTTCAGACAGGAGACTGATGGCCACTCTGCAGGCACATCAGATCCCGGAGGGGAGAGCCTCCTGTGGAGCCTAAAATCCCAGCGCGGATTATAGACGTGGATGCAGCGGGGAGCTTGGCTGAAAACACCGTCCGGTGCCCTCACACTAAATGCTCAGGGCTAGCAAAACGCACAGAACTGAGTTCTGGCTCAGCTGGGCCAACTCAGGACAGCGGCCCATCCCTGCCTTCTCACAGTTCCCTACTGGGAGTAACCAAACTCATTCCTACCCAGCTAACCGCTATGGATGACCCCTCCCTTACCAACGCAATCCTTCCAAAAGCCGAGGCAGACTTCCAAACTTTCCAAGAGACATTTTAGGTCCCGGGGCGCCGGAATCTTGTTTCCTTACAAAGCATTGCTTACTTACCCTCTCATCTCCCCCAGGACCAGGCTCTGGGACAGGGGTGGGGGTGGGGAGTCCCAGGCCGAGCGCAGACGCCGGGGGCTTGGGCATCTTCCTGGGGCGCACGCAGCCCGGAGCGCCCAGCTCCTCCCGCTGGGTGGGCCCCCCGGGCGGGGTCAGGGGTGGGCGCGCAGCTCCTCCGCCCGCCACCGGCTGCTGCGATGCAGCCCGGCCCCATCTGCCCTGCCTTTCCCAGACCCGGGCGGGCCCCACGGCGTCTGAACCCAAGTGGGTTCTTTTTTTTTTTTTTTACAACTACTTTGCATTTTCCTTCCGCCGCTTTAGCAACTGCATCCTGTCGCAGGTTGCTCGTCAACGCGTGCTTTCTTTGAAAGAGAGCACGCTTAATTCAGAGCGGATCCAAACCCATCTTGGGTTTCGGTCTTGCCCCCAAACCTGCCCAAGGACAAATGCATCCTCTAAAAGAGCAGATTGTCAAATTCATAGAAAGAGAAAGTCCAGCCTGTGCGTCAGTGTCACAGAGAGCTGCGCCGGGCCGACCGGCCTGCGGAGACATTTCCCTCAAGCTCAGACACAGGGTCACCCACAAGAAGGCAACAGGACCAAAAAAAGTGTTGAAAGGGTATTCTTACAGCCTCCCCTAAACCCTGGGTGTGTGCAGAGGGAGCTGTCTGCAGTTTACTTTTGCAGCCGCGTCTGCTCTGGGAGCTTGGAGATGGAGCTTCGGGTGGCCAGGTGACACGAAGAATCGTGCCAGTTTTAAGGACAGCGACGGGGTGCTTCAGGGACAGGGTTGGCAAGGCTGACGGCAGCCAGTGGACTCCTGTGGGTCCCCCACCCCCAGCCTTGCGAGAGCAGGTGTGCTCCCACTGGGCAGTGATTTCCACGGTGTGCTGGTGTTCCATGAAGCTTTGATCTGAATAAAATATTTCTTTTGTTAAGGGCTTGCTCCACACCGAGGCCTGCTGGCCACTGGAGAGTTTGACCTCCCAGCCATCCAGACTCAGCATTTGGCTGTCTGCTGTTGTTTTTAGTAGACGTATAAAAAGAATCTCCAAAAGTTTTAGCTGGGAGAAAGTGGGAAGAGCCGATGCCCCCACACATGGGACTGGAGCTGGCCTGGCAGAACCGCAGAGGAGCAGAGAGCAAAACAAAAGCCCAAACACAGCACTTGACTCTGGGGAAAAGCTCCTAAGCACGGTTTAAAAGCAAGATTTAGGTCGTTGGTTTATGGCTGATTTTTCTAAATAGGGCATTAGAGGTGAATATAGCATGGAACACATTTTTAGGTTAAATTCCTCCATGGACAGAACTTCACGCTTCTAGAGGAGAATGTGGATTTCAATAATAATAATTAGAAAGTGTTTACTAAACTCATCTTGGAAAGAGACGTTATCAAACGCCATTTATGATACCTTTCATGTACGCCTGGCCCAGGGTAGGCACTTCAGAACACCATTCTGAGTAGATTTTCAAGGACCTTCCCAAATAAAAGTATTCACATAAAATCTATTATAAAGGCTCTTTCCCTCACTTTTGGGGTATATAATATGGTACCCATCAATTGCTCATACCACAACTGTTACTTCTGTTGGGGAGGAATTAACAAGGAAAACTCAGGCTTAATAAATCCACATTGAGGTTCAGAAGTTCAGGGCAATTTGTCTTGGGAAGAAAGTCTTCCCCAGAGCGAAGAGGCATTCAAAGGAACTCTTAGTGTTCATGGAATTATTAAAGATATACCTGAGACCAGATAAATATCTGATGATTTCTCAAAGCACTAGGGTTTCTTTGCAGTTTTTCTTCTGCTGACACATGTTTCCCCCTGGGGTCTGGACCTTCTGGCTTCATTGGACTTTGCAAATGAAGGAAAGCTGGGATTTCCCAAGAGGATGCTTGTGAAGGGGAGCTTTGCTGGAAATGACAGACCGGGGTTTACAAGAGGGGTGTGTGCGCGTGTGTGTGCGTGCGTGCATGCATGTGTGTGCGTGCCCCTGTGATGAGCGGGGTGGTGCAGGGGAGGGAGGGAGGGAGGAAGGGAGGGAGGGAGAAGTGGGTTACAAAGCTGCCACCTAGAGGCGCCTTCCTGCAGTGTATATAATGCAAGTCTGCAGCTGGAGAGCTCACAGTTCTCGGAACTGCTCAGCCCTGAGGCAGCGAGTGCACGAGCCAGGAAGGCGAGCAAGCCCCAAGCCGGAGCCCAGCCGGGAGGTAAGGAGAGTGGGCTCCCTCAGCAGCCCTGCTTAGAAAGGAGAGGAGGACGGAAGGCAGGTTTTCTGCTCTTAAACTAGGTGATCTTTTTGAGAAGACTTCTTTTTCAGCGCTGTGATGGGTGCTGGAGAGCATATGGATCCTGAGAGCATAGGCTGCCTGCTGCATGGCTGCATTGCAGAGTGGGTTTGCTAACTTGGGGGCTCCGCTTCTCCCTGCAGAAAGCAAAGGGCACTTTCCTTAAGTCCGTTGTGGAGGGAACTCTCCGAGTGTCCAGTACTTGTTGGATTTAGAAAGCTGGTGTTCATTTGCTGCTGTGGGTATTTAAGCTTGAGTAAGCAGAGAACTTGCAAGAATGCAGACTGCTGATCCTGTCTGCTCAGAGCTGGCATAGCGAGCAGCCTGGCACCACTGCTTACCTGCCTCACTTCTGGTCTCTCGGTTGGGAAATAGAAATAATGGGCAGCAAATCTGTATTTCCGGAAAGATGAACACTTTATTAAGACACATCTCTAAGGGAAGCAGAAAGCTGTGCTAAGAAGCTTTGTGGATCCAGAATGTATTTGAATGCAATGCTTCTGGGATTACCAGATCCTGTAAATCCGGAAGCTATAAGGATGAATGTTAAATGCTGCTCAGTCTTCTTGTCTCTTGATTGCATCCTTGATAATCTAATTTGAATATTTATTGTTCTCTCAGAAGGTATTAAGTCCAGGTTCAATTGGGAAAAAAGGGCACACACATAAGTCTAGGATTTTGTCATTTAAATATACCCTTCATATAAAACATGAATTTTGTTAGCATGCAAAAACCTTCAAGGGGTGGCTGAGAGTAACAACTTTGCAGTGAGGTCAGGGGTGGGGGTTGGCCAAGACTTGTAACTTGCAGAGAGAATGAGAAGTTGTAAAAGTCAGACTGGCTGTCTCCCTTTTTTCTCTCTCTCTTTCTTTTTTCTTTTTCTTTCTTTCTCTCAATTCATTTGCTCACAACAGGATAATTACGTTTTTCAGAAGTGGGAGAGGGCCCCCTGAAATGGTTTACAGCTCTTTGAAGGTATTGGGCCCGCTGACATCCCCTGAAACTTCATTCTGCAAAGCCTCACTGTGGTAACTTTTTCTTTTCTTTTAAACGCAGATGCTGCTTTTGTGCCCCTTTATTTATTCCAGGAAAACGCAGAGATCAAATAGGCTTGCTTAGAAAAGAGAGTGAAGGCTGCCGGTGTCTGTGCTTAACTTTCTATAGATTTTAAATGGATAAACTGCTGGCCCCTCTTTCATCAGCACGGGAGCTTCCACAGATGCAAAGCCTTTCTGGAAAGCCAAGTTGCACAGGGGAGCTCCAGTTTGGAAACAATTTGCTCTTCTCCCCCGCCCCCGGACTCTGCCACAACCCTGGACTGTGCAGGCAGCTCCTGAGCCTCCTGTGCAAGCTCCAGGAGAGGGAGTGGGGGAGCTGCAGGGCTGGGGCAGGGCTGGGGGTGGCAAAGCAAAAGAAAATGGGGAAATGCCTGTGTTTTGCTGGCCATCTGATTTTGTAAAGGGGCATGCATTGCAATGATACTTTTAAAAAAGTTCTAGAAAGTACAGCTAAGGCAGCAGACCTGTGTTTACCTGAGTCAGGACTTTGCAGGTGAGCTGATCCCCTATTAACAGTGAGTCCTGAGAGAGTTGAGTTGGTATTATGGTTTCTAATCAGGCCCAGAACAGGCAAAGTATAGGCTTGCTGGATAGGAAAAAAAAAAAAAAAAACCCAAACAGAAAAACCTACTTAATCAGGAACATCAGGAACAGTGGCTTTTTGTGCGATCATTCTAGGCAGAGAGGCTCCTGTGTTCGAGGAGACAGGAGGAAAGTTGGTTGAAGTTACTCCATCTGAGACTGAAGGACAGTCACTCAATAAACCTTAAGACTAACCGAGGAGAAGGAAAAGATGTTGACGATCTTAGGACTTGAGATTTTTCTCAGTGATTTTGCAGAACACCAATGGAATTTGGGGCTGGGAATTATTTGCTCTTTTAAACTGAACAATCAAGGAACTTAGTTTTCCTTTTAACAAAAATAGTATTAGAATGCCTTCCAGTGGAATTGTGTACCTGTAGGGGCAATTTAGAAAGAAACCAAAGGCTGTGTCATGTCAGGTGTTTTTAAAGTCCAGAAAATTCTAGCTCTGGGACACATTTTCTATTAAGCTAAAAAATAAAACCAAAAAAAAAGGGGAGGGAAGGAAAGGAAGGGGGAGTGTTCTCTGATTTTGAATATTTGATGGTTTTCTGCAGGGGATATTTGATGCTTTTGTTACATAAGAATCTACTAATTTAGAATTGCGGAAAAAAGCCATTACTACTTCGTTATAAAGCGATGAGGGAATTGCATATTTTAGGGTGAAAATTTTCCCGAGCCACATGTCTTTGGAAGCTGGCCCCGTGTTTTTTTTCCCAGCGCTCAGAGGGTGGAGGGGCTGAGCCTGTCTCAGGTGGCCTTGAACTGCTGTCAGCTAAGGGACAGATAAAGGAGCAGTGGGCAGCATGGGGACTGTGCACATGGACGGCTGTCAGCCAGCTAGCTAGCTAGCATCCTGGAATTTTCTCATTGTAACAGATACCTTTGGGGGATCTTGCCTGAATTTTATGAGAAGGGTCTGAGATTGAAAGCGTTCTCCTGGGAACCCCATTGTGTCTAGCCTAGAGCCTGACTGACCTCCTGCTGCCTCGTCCTGTTCCTAAGCTGGGTGGGAATTGGGGCTCCGATTACACCAGCCAGCCTTTGTGACGTGGGCGTCTCTGGATCTGCCCTTCTGGGTCCAGCACTGCTTTGCTCTTGGGCTATTGAGCACAATAGACCAGATCGGGTTTCTGGATGTGGGGTCCATTTTCTCCCCTAAATGCTTAGAGTGGATGAAGATGCTCCGTGTGTTTATAGGGAAGTGTGTCTGAGGACCCCGAGAATAGGTGGCCTCTATCTGAAGCAGAGTAGGGGTTTTTCCTTCTGTTTCTCTCTCTCTCTCTTTCTCTCTTAGTTGTTGACTTCTCAAATGATTCAGAGCAGTTCCTTGTGTGAAATAAGATCATTCAGGGCTGCTACTGAATGTGCCGTCAAGACAGCATTGTTCTCTGTTTGCTCGGCTCTGGGCGACAGGCCGCTCCCCATTCTGCTGTCAGCCCTCGCAGACGGCCACAGGGAGCCTGCCTGGGCCGAAGCTGTCCTGCCCTTCCCCACTGATTTCATGCAGGATTGGTAAAAACAAAAAACAAAAAGCAAACAAATAAAAACCAAACCCCAATGATGTGCCGTTGCCTACTGAGTCTTTAGAAGTCGTGTGGATTCTCTTATCTAAACTGCGTGCCTGCCAAGGAGAGGGGTGGGGCTTTCATAAGGAGACCAGAGCATGATTCTCCCAGATGAAGTCTCTGGAAAAGTTAGGAGAACAGAGAGAACTGTTATTAGCCACAAACCCCAGATCAGCCTGTCTCTTCACCTGTCCTGGCCTCAGTTTCCAGGTTGTGCAGCATTGAGAGAGGCTGAACAAGATGGACTTGTCTGGGGACAATCCTGAATTCTTCCATGAAATTCCATCCTAGGGGGACATGGGTCCCAGTAGCAGAAAGCCAATAAAGAAGGTCCCCTGTTGCACCAGCCAGTGGCATAGTGGTTGAGTTCCCACGCTCCGCTTTGGCAGCTCAGGGTTCATGGGTTTGGATCCTGGGCACAGATTTACATACCACTCATCAAGCCATGCTGTGGAGGTGTCCCACATAGAAAATAGAGGAAAATTGGCACAGATGTTAGCTCAGGGCCAATCTTCCTCACCAAAAATGGTCCCCTGTAGGAAGAGGTCCCGAAGAGCCCAGAGGGCCCCTCAGTGTCAGAGCTGGAGCCTGGGGCCCCAGCCTGGCCTGCCTTATCTTATCTACACCACTGGAGACTGGGAGGGCCTTCCTCCCTCCAGGGGGCCTCCAGCCTGCTCTGCACGCGGCACCTCATTGCAAGCCTCCTATGTGGTTTTTGTCACCTTAACCCTCAAAAGCCTTTTCTGCCCCAAAGCCACCCTCTTGTTCAAGACCTGTGTGGCTCCTGCATGGACAGGCCCAGCCTGACTCCCCACTGCCCCCACCTTTAAGGCCCAACTCTTGCATCCCGCTCTCCTTTGTGGGGACCTTGGCCTCAGCCAGATTCAATAAGTCCAGACTCTCTGTGGCACATCACTGGTCACCTCCCTCCCACCCCCTTTCTCCTTGAAGGCCCCATAAGCCACTTGAGTGGAAATCCCTCACCCGTCTACTCTCTGGGCATCCACCGCCCACCTCCTGCCTTCCTGACCTTGTGTGTTAGTTGTCGAGTTCTTGGGGAGGGACGTGATGATTCTGGTCTGTTAGGCCCCAGAGCAGCGCCCCTCCCAGAAGAGGCTTCACAAACACTTGGGGCGTGGAGAGGAGTGATGTTCATCTCAGCTCAGTGAGGACTTCAGAAGAATCTCTTCCGGACTCCCATTCTGGTGATGGCCTCGGATCCTTGGTCTCAGTGGAGCTCGATTAACTGTTGACTCATTGATTATTGATTCATTGAACACCTGCTTTGTGGTTTTGCTGGCTGGGGCATATAGAGATGAATAGGACATGGTGGGGTTGGGAGCCTGAGGAAGACGGAGAAATGTTAACGACGCAATGATGCAGAATGGAGGTGCGCGGCCTGGGTCCCGGGAGAAGCGGGAGAAGAAGAGGGGATATGTTGTTAGGGATGATGGGAGGGGCTAAGGGGTTTGTCCAGAAGGGTCTTCCTGATCTGTGCTCAGAAACTGTGAACGCATTGAAGGCAGTTTGGGTGAACGCTGGCCAGGTACCTGAGCGCTTGGCAGTCTCTGTCATGGAGGAAGGGACTTCTGGCCAGTGAAGGGACATGTTTATTGCAGGCCAAACCACCACCCCAAGGAGACTCTAAACTTGGAGACTTCTGATTCTGGCTCTACCCCCAGCTCACTGGACGAGCTCGGGGAAGCTATTTGAAGACAGCTAAACACCCTAAATACCTTGGGCCGCTTGCTGCCGCTCAATCATTGTCAAGGATACTTGGTTGATGACTAATAAGCCTGAGAAATGAGCAGTGCTTCTCCCAGAAGAGTCCTCGATTGACAAAGAGGAGCCCTTCCACCACTGGGGAGTGGGAGATGTGTCCCTTTACAGACCCCGGGCCAGCGGGGAGGGCCGGACTGACCCTGGGTCCTCCGAAGGCTGTCGCAAGATTCACTTCCTGTCATGGCGGTCACGTGATGCTCTCCTGGTGCAGGTGTCAGACGAGGCATCTGTAGAAAGTGGTCCCTAAGGGAGGACTCAGTGAGATAAAACACAGCAACTGCTGGGGAAAAGGGACTGAAAAGTGGCGATTACTGCTTTTTGTTCTCAGTTGGGTCTCTGTGGTCGAGAAAAATGGACTGTGAACATTTATTAGTTTGTGGAACATTCCTCCCTCTATTAAAATTTACGTAATTCTTGATGCCAAATTTCAAATAATACAGAAGTTTATAGTGTTAAAACGACAATTCACCCTTTGTCGCCTCCTCCCACTCTCTCGGCCCAGAGTTTTATACCGATTGCAGAACTTTTCCATACCTTTGTGCGCATATATTTACATAGAGAGGCACACGTACTTTTTGTTCTTTTTTACATAAATGAGATCATGCCGTGTGTGTGTATCTGCACATTGCCTTTCGCTGCACAGTATGTTATACCTTTCCATGTTCATAAGAGTAGGTCTCCGTCCTTCGTTTTACAGCTGTATCATGTTCAGAACAGTGGATCCGCCATACTTGATCGAACCATTTCCCCGTTACTGGACATTTATGTTGTCTTTGACTTTTTGCTAGTATATAAATAGCGCTCCAGTAAACATTCCTATATGTACATTTGGGGACAAGTGAATCTTTCGAGAGAAGTGTGTAAACTCATAAAATCACAGAACTGGAAAAATCTTTTATTGCAAGCCCCATTTTTTCTTTCCATCAAGAATCCTTTATGCAGATGCCTTACAACCTAAGAGTCCAAGTGCGTCTCTCATTCTTGTGCCTGCCTGGTGTGGGCTCTGAGCCCGCAGCGTGGCAGGCAATCGGCAGGTTTGACTAACTTCCAGAAGTTTCTCTGAAGCTCTGGCCCCAAGCTGGCGGGAACAGAATTGCTGGTTCGTTCCAGCAGAGGGTGACTGGTCTGAGTGGGATGAGGGACTCTCCTCCAGGTCCTGGTGGTCGTCAGCCTCCCAGCACGGACAGACCAGCCACCCCAGCGGAGGGGCCTCACCGTGTATGCAGGAGTGTGCAGGAGCACGCAGGTGTGGGTCACTCCTTCCCGATTTGCACAGAATGCACTCAGCTCTCTGTACTGGATCCACTGCCTTTGCTGGAGGGGAGCTGAAATTCCAGTGCAGGGCGCTCAAGGAGTTTAAGTGGCCCCAGGGAGTTCGTGAGAAGCCTCCCTCACTCCCTCCACCCTCAGATGTTGCTCGGAGCTTTGTGGCCAGGCCTTTGGAAACCAGGGGCCAGGGCAGACATTTCTTAGGATGTGTCTGTTCACATCAGGGGCTCTGAGCGTGTCACTTGTGACAATCCAAGCAGGTGATTTAGGAAAACTCTTCTCTCCAGCGGTGGCCACGCACTGTCTGTGTGGTGGTCTGAAATGGGCCTGCCCTGCCCATCCTGGACCTGCTGGACACGCACGGGCGGCTGGGCCTTCATCGCCGACCGCCTTCCACCTAATGTGGCAGACTGTGTTTGTCAAATAATATTCTCTTTTCTGGAAACAGCCCTTGTTTGTTTCCAAAATCTAATGCATGACAAATACCGACATTGACAAAAACTTAAGCTCCTGTGTGCCACGTTTTTTCCTCTTTAGTTCTCCGTTTCAGTTTGCAGAGGGTTTGATCACTGCCCTGTTGGTTGAAGCTTTTCTCTGTGCTTCTCTTCCTTCTCTGGACCACCAGAGTCTTCAGCAGTGGGAGGGGAGGGGCTGCCGTGGTCCCCCAGAGGAAGGCGGGTGGTCAAGGTGTGGGCCTCTGGCTTCGTCTCTTGGGCTAATTGGTGATCGGAGATCGATGGTCAGTGGGCCAGCTGACTTCCATGCTCCATTGAGCAGCCTCGCAGCCTTTGCCCTCCCGTTCAGCTCCTGCTGGAAGATTCCCACTGTGCTGCCGGGGTCGTGGGGTGGGGAGAGGCAGCCGAAGAGGGAGGTGTGCCTGGCTCATAAATGATCTTTCTGCCCCAGAGACCAGTGATCTGTAAATCAGGTTTTCATCACCTGGACGGCAGAGACAGATGCCAAAGGACTGGAGTGGGGTCCCTCAGCGCTTCCCCACCGGGCTCGGGCTCTGGGAAAACCGAAGGCCGGCAGCCGCCCAGAGGTGCGAGTACAGTCAGTCTGTTGTGCAGAAGTGGAGGGGCCTTGAAGGGCACATTCACCTGGTGATTTCCCAGAGGGCTAGGGCATGAGAGGCGGGTGTCCTCTCACAGTGTACTCCTGCTCCCCGCATGGGCCCGTCTGTCCACGATGAACAGCACCCCGCCCCCTGTACACTTGAGGGCACGGAGGCCTGAGCTAGGGGAATGTCGCCTTGGGGTGAAGAAAGAAGTGGGGCACTTGGGATCCAAGTCAGGTCAACGAAGGCTAGGGGTGGTTCCATCTTTACGGGCCACGTGAACGGCCCAAACCCCAGGATTTACGGTGGTTTCTGTCAAGACCTTGTAGGGCTGTGCCATTGCGGGCTGAAGAGGGGTCCCAGCCAGGCGCCAGCCAAGCAGTTCTCTGGTCCCCGGCTCTGGCCCACCTCTGCCCAGCTGTGGAGCTGTGGCTTGTCCTCCAGCCGAGCTTCTCCAAGCCACAGGGACTCTGGGGTCACATGAGGTCATGGGGCAAACGCTTTATAAACTAAGGCACACTGAAACACCTGCCAATGTGTTTCATTTTAAGGAAATGGGAAAAAAGAGTCACCGCCTTAGAACCTTGCAGGAGAGCAAAGCCAAAATCTTTGCTTTGCTCCCTTCTGGGATGGGGGATGCAGAGTGGGGGGTCAGCTCCAGGCAAGTTAGCGGCCCAGGGGGAGGCGGCAATAGTAGTTTCAAGGCCAGGCCAGTGGGTCGGGGTCTCTGGCTCCTCAAAGTGTCCTCTGCTGCACAGTGTGTTGATGTCCTTTTCGGGGTCCTAGAGCTGCATCTTAGGAGAGGGCGTTCCAAAGTCTCTCAACGTGAGGAGTTTGTTTGTCCTAAACTTGATCTTGCTGAGCGCCCCCCGGACGCCCTCCTGTGCTTGGGTGTGGGGTCTTGCAACAAGTCAGTGGGCATGGGGCATGAGCATCCTCCTGGTGGAATGCCAGGCCCCCTGGCTGTGAGGCCAAAGACTCCCACCTCCTCGTGGGAGGTCCAGCCCTCTCCATCAGCAGCAGGGGACACTGAGGCCCAGTGAAGTCACCGGGATGGTAACCAACAGCCACTTACAACCCACAGGGAGCCGCCCGGAGGCCTGCAGGGGGTCTCCCTTAACTGGGAGTCCAGAGTCAGTCGTCTTTGTGTTAGCTCCTGCATCTGCCTCCACGGCGGGGACATTGATTACTTCGTCAGTAAGAGTCGGTTTCAAATGTGGAGCAGAATTAAGTGAGGGCAGGCTTTTTGCTAAAGGGAGGGGATGGAGGGGAGGAGTGTACTGAGCATCTGCTTTGTGTAAGACTCTGTACGAGGCCCTTTAATACTTAGATAGCTCTGTGAGATAGGAGCTGGTGTCCCGCGACAGCAGCGGCAGACGGGTTAACTAGTCTCGGGTTAAACGCTAATGAGTACGAGTCGGGATTCCAGCCCAGGAGGGTCTGATCTTGGGATGGGGGTTCTCCCAGCTTTGTTTGTTCATACCGTTAACGTAGCCACCTGGGCACTGACCCAGGGGCCGCTGCCCTCCATCCTCCAGGGGCTTCTCATCTTGGACCTGGAGTCCACTTTAAATGAACTTGGCAAATTAGCTTGACTCGGATCAGTCATTACCGGAGACAGGTGAGACGAAGAACAAACATCTTACTATATGAGGTAACTCTCAGCCGGGCACCCTGGGCCCACCGTTTCCACTTTACATACCCCCCTTCCCGTTGTCACGCAGCAGGGCTGCCGACCCAGGGCCACATCGTGGAGCGGTTTCAGGGCCCTCACGTGGACATGTCAACCAAGAAAGGCAGCCGCCGGCAGCTCTCCCGGCTGGTGTGTTTGTGGAGAAATCATTGCCAGGCCCAGGGGTACCTTGGGGCTGGATTCTCCCCAGGTGTTAAGATAGTGACAATTCAGAGTGTTGACCTGCTCACGTCAGGTGAGCAGGGAAGATGGTTGAGAAGATGGCAAGCCCCTCCAGAAAAGCAGCAGGTGGTGATCTGTGTTTGGGTCTTTGCACAAGTTGCTCTGAAAGCGGTTGGACAAATAAAGGATGGAAAAGAGGCGATGGCCCACAGCGTCAGACGGCCAGTCGGTCGCCCTTAGTTGAAAATCGCATGGCAAACGCTGAGTCTGCGGGTTTGGGATGCAGTCAAGCTGCAGGGCATTCCGCATGCTGACCACGTTTCCCGTGGTGTTCATGACTGCAAACTGGGGGCGGCCTGAGACCCAGATTTACATGCAGATTTTGCAGAAAGATGAAAAGCACGGCGTCCCATTTCTGATGCAAATTTGGAAGAGAATCTGAGACAGTCATTAAGGAACCAGAGCAGGACGCTTGTCATACAGCAGTGCCAGGAACAGAGCCAGTCCGCCCGTCTTCGGGGATGTAGGTAAAATGGCTCTGTGGTCCCCACTGAGAAGCAGCCAGCCATCTGTGTCCCTGTGGCCGCAGCTCAGCTGCCTGACACTTCTCTGGCAAACCCTGTTTCTCTATTTGAGCACCACATGGATTTGGACGCTTGATGTGTTTTATTTGGTTTTGCAGAGTTCTCATATGGTGGTTTTTGTTTCTCCCTTCTTTGCAAAGACACTGCAGAGCTAAAGCGAAACAGCTGAGCATCTTCGGGGGGCTGGAAAAGCACTTTGACCGAAACTCCAATGTTTTCTAACGAAACCGTTTTCCTCTTCCATCTTTTTTGTTTGATTTTCCTGTAGGTCGTTTGATCACCGTCCTCAACACCATGGATTTGCATCTGTTTGACTACCCGGAACCAGCGAACTTCTCCGACATGAGCTGGCCATGCAACAGCAGCGACTGCATCGGCGTCGACATGGTGCTGTGTCCCAACATGCCCAACAAAAGCATTCTGCTGTACACGCTGTCCTTTATCTACATTTTCATTTTTGTGATTGGCATGATCGCCAACTCCGTGGTGGTCTGGGTGAACATCCAGGCCAAAACCACAGGCTACGACACACACTGTTACATCTTAAACCTGGCCATCGCCGACCTGTGGGTGGTGGTCACCATCCCGGTCTGGGTGGTCAGCCTCGTGCAGCATAACCAGTGGCCCATGGGAGAGCTCACGTGCAAGGTCACTCACCTCATCTTCTCCATCAACCTCTTCGGCAGCATCTTCTTCCTCACGTGCATGAGCGTGGACCGCTACCTCTCTATCACCTACTTCAACAACACCTCGAGCCGCAAGAAGAAGATAGCTCGCCGAGCGGTCTGCGTCCTGGTGTGGCTGCTGGCCTTCTGCGTGTCGCTGCCTGACACCTACTACCTGAAGACCGTCACGTCGGCCTCCAACAACGAGACCTACTGCCGGTCCTTCTACCCCGAGCACAGCGTCAAGGAGTGGCTGATCAGCATGGAGCTGGTCTCTGTCGTCTTGGGCTTCGCCATTCCTTTCTCCGTCATCGCCGTCTTCTACTTCCTGCTCGCCCGGGCCATCTCCGCGTCCAGCGACCAGGAGAAACACAGCAGCCGGAAAATCATCTTCTCCTACGTGGTGGTCTTCCTCGTTTGCTGGCTCCCTTACCACATCGTGGTGCTCCTGGACATCTTCTCCATCCTCCACTATATCCCCTTCACCTGCCAGCTGGAGAACTTCCTCTTCACGGCCCTGCACGTCACTCAGTGCCTGTCTCTCGTGCACTGCTGCGTCAACCCCGTGCTTTATAGCTTCATCAACCGTAACTACAGGTACGAGCTGATGAAGGCCTTCATTTTCAAGTACTCGGCCAAGACAGGTCTCACCAAGCTCATCGATGCCTCCAGAGTGTCGGAAACAGAGTACTCCGCTTTGGAGCAGAGCACCAAATGATACGCTCTGCAGAGTCTCCAGGACACGTGGGCCTGTTTTCAACAGAGCGCTGGGCTGCATCCTTTTCAAGAGTAAAGCCGAGTGGGTTTGGGGCTTGATGCCTGAGTAGCCTGGAGAGGGGAACGGGCGTCACTGTGCATCCTTTCTCTCTCGTGCCAATGTGGCTGTCGCGTGGCTGTGCCTTCTAATGCGTTTGCATCACCACAGGACTGTTTGTCAAAGCCAGCTGTGGGATAGGATTGCCTGTACTTCTGTAAAATAGGACTTTCTGTGTTTCCTGAAGGTTTTATATGGTGATTTGTATTTAAATTTTAAGACTTTATTTTCTCACTCTTGGTGTACCTTATAAATGTATTTGAAAGTTTAAATATATTTTAAATATCGTATGGGAGGTATAATGCTGACATATATTCAGAGTGTTGTAGTTTTAAGATTAGTTGGACGTCAGTGTTGACTAAGGATGACATTAATTGTTAGCTGTTTTGAAATTATATATATATATATATATAAATATATAAATATATAAATATATGCCAGTCTTGGCCGAAATGTTTTATTGACGATAGTTTTATATCTGCGTGGTGCTTTGTGCCAGCCTGAGGGATGGACCGAAACTGCTCTGTCATGCAGTTGGTGACATTAGTAGTGTCGTAAAGTTGCATTTAAAAAAACGAAACAAAGCAAAACTGTTCCAGGCTGCAAGGCCAGGCAACACGAACAGTTGTATTTCAGAGAGTCCTCTCGATTTGTAAGTTATTTTTTTTAATAAAGATCTTTCTTTTCCTAAAAAGGCATTTGATTCTCAGTTTTTTTTCTGTTTTATTTTGTTTGTTCTGAGGAAGAGTAGCCTTGAGCTAACATCTGCCGCCAATCCCCCTCTTTTTGCTGAGGAAGACTGGCCCTGAGGTAACATCCGTGCCCATCTTCCTCTGCTTTATATGTGGGATGCCTGCCACAGCATGGCTTGGTAAGTGGTGCATATGTCTGCACCCGGGATCCGAACCTGTGAACCCCGGGCCATTGAAGCAGAACGTGCGAACTTAACCACTGTGCCACCAGCCTGGCCTCTTTAGTCTTGGTTTTAATTTCATGTCTGGCATTTTGTGGCATGGATGACAATAATGTACAAATATATACAGGTCAACCTAATAAACATGTTCAAAGAGAGAGATTACTGTCATCAACGCAAAACCAAAGGGGTTAACCTGGACGAAGTGATATGAAAGGAAATACATTTGGGTGCATTGAGTATTTCGGTTTTTTTAAAAAAAAGTTTCACACGATATATTTGAGCGGGGAGAAGATGGTTGGTAGGGTAGCTGTCAAGACCAGGTTGGTGCAGGAAGTTTCCTTTCCGCCTGCTGGCAACCCGGAGGGCTCAGGGCCTGGGGCTCATGTCATCGTTCGTGCTCCCCATGTGCCCCCAGGACCACACGTCCCAGCTTAAGCGTCCCCTGCTAAGGTTCTGGGATTGAAGTCCTACTTTCCCTTTCTCTGTACAGGACAAACTCTTCATTTAGAAGGTAACCCACCAATGACCCTTTTCCTGAGGCCACGCAATGAGTGAGTTCCGGGCCCGTGCGTTGCCAAACAAACATCCTTTACGGGTGGTTTGATAGACCACGCTCAGGATGGCCAACGCCCCATGCCCTCACCAGCTCTACGTGGAGTCACAAGGATGGCGGAGACGTCCACAGGCAGGTCCCTCCGGGAAGGAGCTCAGAGAAGGGCCTGGCTTCCGTCATCGCTGTTTCTGAAGGGACCAATGTGCACATAGGGCTGTTTGCCAACACAAACGTGGACCCAGGCCAAGAGCGCCAGACTCACTTGTGAGTTTGGGGGCTGCTATCGTATAGGGAAGCACCCAGTACATGTCGGCTCACCCATCAATTCACAGAGAGCAGCCCCCAGCGGCTCCCAGTGGCCATAGACTGAGCCTGCTGCAGGAGCGCTCCTACAACCTGCAAAGGACTTTAGGGCCAAGAGCTTTGAAACCGGAGTTATAAATTGTTCTAAATATCTACATATACATTCTCAGGTGCACAGTTGCCTTGCCTTGTTCCAAATAGGACTCAGGTTGGATAACAAGAGTGTCGATAGTGGCATGACAGCATAACCATAGTCGAAGATGCCAAGGTCAAGGGCAAATAAGAGTAGAATGGCAAAGTGAAGGCGGGAAATTATGACCCAAATATGCGTTCCTGAAAGTGGGAAAGGACTGCCAGTTTGCTCTGAGCTTTCCAGTGGTCTAAGTTAAGACAGAAGCACGCTCGCCAAGCAGTCAATTCAGGGTTGGGGCATACCGTCCATCCACAAGCTCAGCCGCCAATAGGTGTAGCATAAAAAATACTTCAACTTACTTTCTATTTTGAGGCCCCATCTCAATCAATTGAGAGACTCCCCCCCTGCCGCTGGCCTCTGCTGAGATGTCCACTGCCTGTCCTCCTGGTCCTCGTCAGGTCTTCTTCCGTCACGCCTATTCAAGGGTCTCTTTCTGCTGTTCCGTACCACGGTGGACTGTGAGTACTCGGGTACTGGGTGGGCTGCTCTGGTCCTTTGCTGCAGCCCGTGAGAATCACTCAGTTGCTTCCTCCTGCACTGAGGTGTGGAGAAGGGAGGGTGGACGCTGAACTGGATCCAGACTCACCATTCAGATTTCCTATGTCCCTGCAGGGCCCAGGACACAGTGCCCTCAGACCTTTGTGGGGTGTCCGGGGTGCAGGCTCCATCTTGGGGGCGCTCCAGTGACTAAGCTCTCTCTGCTCCGTCTAGAAATCCCCTTCTTTGCCCTGCCCAGGACTTGCTTTGATTCATGCCTGGTTATCCAGACTCAAAAGCCTTTCCTTTGATCTCTGGCTGTAACAGCCTTCCTGGGAACGATGGTGCTGGACCGTGGAGCTACAGGTGGGATGACAGAGGCACAGGTCAAGGGTACAGCACATCCATGGGGCGGCCATCAGTTAATATTAAAAAAAAAAATCTATCCCACCCCTGCGGATTTGGACATGGAGCGGGCAGAAGGAGCTGGGTTTGGGATACGAGGTGGGCATTGCGGGGGAGAAGGGCTGGGCAGAAATCCCCATCCCTCCTCCAATGCAGAGGCCAGAGGGCCTGAAATTCTGCCATTCGAAGCTCATTCTTTGGTCATCCTTTTTGGTGGAAAGATCTTTGAAAATGCCAGCCTCGTGAGATGGTGATAAGGCTGTTAGTGATCCAGCAAACTATGCCATTTGGGCCCCAGGGAGGATGTCGGGAGCTCCAGCAAAGGGTGGGACCTGGAATGGGGAGAAAAGCGGCCATCTCTTCTTTGATGGCCTTGTCTGGAGCCCCCAGCCCACCCCAGGGAGAGGGGAAAGCTTTTCTGCTCTACTCCGTCCCCTCTAACACTGCTCCAAAGGCGCGGTGGGCAGTGGCAGGCCACCACCAGAGGTCCCAGTGGCAGCCTGTTGTCAGTCAGTGAGTCAGTATGAAATGCTTCCCATTTGGTTCAACGTGTAAATAACTTACATTGTTCATACCCCTACAAGTGAAGAAGAAAGATAATGCCGCTGAAAATGCCAGATGGAAAATTCTTTGGGCATCTGCAAAGGAGCAATCTATCCTCCGGATAATGGACATTTGTGTTCACATCTCTGACCGAGCAGCGAGAAATTTTAAATCACCCACAGCTGCTTGTTTCTCGGGGTCTCCCCAGGAGGCTGCTGCCCAGAGGGGATGTGGCCCCTTTTATCGGGAACGTGGAAATTCTGCCTTTGTTGGGCTTCTCCTCCGGGGACACTGACTATGAATCATGGGTCCAGGAGATGCCCCGTCTAAGTTGAGCCGGGTATCTCAGAACTAGGGCACCATGGGGAGCTCTGAATCTGCACCAAATGGGAGGAGTGCGATGACTGATAAGCGTGGGAAGTTCTGCAAAGTTCCCTCCTGGAGGTACAGGCTTCGCTTCTGAAGCCCAGAGGTGCCTCTGCATACGGACATGCTGCCCAATTACCAGTCCTTCCAGGGTGATGGTTTCGGTGGGCTGAATGCTTAAAAAGATCAACCCAGTGTTACAAGACACTTCACTCCCCTTTCCCCCTCGTCCTGGACCTCCGAGGAAAGCTCTTTACATCCTTTGGTGCTCATACGTGAAGTGCCTGCTAGGATCCCAAAATCTTGATACCATGACATTTAATATGGAATGATGCTAGTTTGGATAAGGTAAGATAGGAAACTCAATTATTCATTACTGGCAGTTTGTATTTGTGGCAATGTTTTTTTTTGCTTTCCAGGTGGCTGATGATGGCCTGACTCTTCTGTCAAATTCTAGCAGTGTGCACTTACCCAGTGCAGGTTCTTCTGCACTCACAGACACACGCACACGTGGATTCATTACCGTCCGTGGTAACTAACATATGTGTCATGGACACAGTTTCCCTGGTCACGTCTAGGATGGTGTTAGCCAGTGTGTGGGCCACAGTGCTGAGGTCCACCTTCTAGAATGCGGAGGCCTCTGCCAGAGGGGGGCAACCCAGTGTACGGCCCAAAGAGCCGTCACTATTAATGTCCTGGGGAAGCTTCGAGAAACTTTAGTCTCCTCCTTTATAAAGTTGGATGGTAATAGTATCTGTTACCCAGGGTTCCTGTGCTCATCCAGTTCCACAGTCCCGGCAAAGTGCTCCTCAGGGTGCCTGGGGCACACACAGTGTGTATCAGGTACAGCAGCCCCTGGGCACGGTCTGCATTTTTCTTTGCAAGAAACAATGCATTCCAGAGAAATATGGTGAAACAATATCTGTTTGTGGGCAGTGACTAACGAGTGAGGCGCAGCTGCCTCAGACAGCGCTTCTCAACTGTGGGGGCGGTTTTGTCCTCCAGGGGACCTTTGGCAATGTCTGGAGACATTTTTGGGTGCCTCAAGTGTGAGTAACGGGGCTACTGGCAGCTGGTGGTAGAGGCAGGGATGCTGTTGAACATCCTGCAGGGCACAGGACAGCCCCACGACAAAGAATTACTTGGCCCCAAATGTCAACAGAGCTGGGGTTGAGACACCCCAAGTCTAGGAGAAGCCGACCATTTAGACGCCAGAATTCTGGATACTGTTCACTGCCTTCCTGTGATCTGCTCTGAGCAGGGGTCTTCCACAATCCCAGCACTGGGGTACATCTTAGGGGGTCCGTAGAGCCCTTGGTTTCCCCTTTCTTGTCCTTCAACTCTACAGAAGGACTTGAGCTGACCGACAAGGTGAGACCTACCATCGGTGCTCGTGCAAGATTTCACTCGTATTCTCATCGTGCCTGAATATATTCCATTTACAGGAATTTGTTTCGTTAACAGTTTACATAAAAGAAGTGCTCGTGAAAAAGGTAGACACACAAATTAAACTTCCATCAGCATTTTAAGTACACTTGGGAGGTTTTAACTTTCAACTTAGTGTTTACAATATTGAGTTTAAAAGGCCCCAGAAAGAACGTGATTCGTGGCCAGGACTGCAGATCAGACCAGGGCGACAGGTTCCATTCTGCTTCTCAATAGCTCGATGACGTGAGCAGTATTTTTTCTGTAAACTTCAGTTCTCCTGTCCTTCCAATTTCTTCTCCACCTCCACTGCAGGGTTATTGCAGAGGTCAAAAGGAGCATGTATGCCAATAAATACTGTTGAATGAATGGATAAAGGGATGAGCGAGCTTCGAAACCTGCGGAGGGTCACACAAATGTCCCTAAAAATTTTCCAATCTTTTTGCATGATTCATTTCGTGCTGCCCAATGCTTAACTAATATCCTGTTTGGTAGGTCATCCGTATCAAAATATATCACACGTCTGGTGCACACTCATCCTCTTCAATTTGTTTGAAATCTACAAATGGGTTGATGTTCACCTGAACATTGCTGAGGTCACCATGCTTGTGAGCTCTGTCTAGATTTCCCAGGATTGAGATAAATGGCCATTGGGGGACGACTCTTAATGAAGGAGGGCACGGTTATCTGTATGGTATGTGAAGAATGATGGGCAATTTTTGCGTTTTTCTTATTTTCAAAAGCTTCATTTTTGTTGGCTTTTCATATGCTTATGCCCGGAGACCTTTCCATGTGGGATTCAGAATGACTGCCAATCATGTCATTTCTCCCGACGGGTCGGGGCGGGGGGGGGGGGGTGGGGAAATACAAGCAGTGGCTTCATCAGCCATTTGTCACAATATAACGTTCAGAAGCAACAGAATGGAAAAATCTGAATTTCCATAGTTATTTCCGGAACTAAACTGATTAAAATCATTTCCTAGGTAGGTCGGCATCTTCCCTTTCACAATTTTTTTAGAAGAAAAGGCAAAGAGAGAGTCATTGTGGGGATGGCATTAAATCTGCTTGGGTGACTCAGAATGTATGTTGGCACGGCAACATGTCGTGGGGCGAGCCGCGAGCATGTCACGTCAGTGACGGTGGTATGTCTGAAAGAGCCCTGGGCTTCACTACCCCATGCTGCATTTGCTTCCTTTTAGCCTTTCACATGAAAGTGTTTGAAGCTAATCTTTTCATTCCACTTTGCAGAGCCGTAATCAATAGGAGGAACACATTAAAGCTTTCCCCACCGTTGAATTTCTCAGGGTCGTTGTTAAAAGTGTGGATTGTGTTTTATGCCATACTGTAATGAGAATTTGAATTTCGTGCGGAGCCTGAAGTGTAAATGAAAAATCGTCGGTTGCCCAGCTGTGCAACCAACGAATGTCTTTCTCTGCGATTTATTCCGCACTTGTTCCCGTTAATTTATTCAGCCGTCCCCGCGTTTGTTCATTCAATCACCGATCTGACAAGCTTTATGGAGCACCCACAGTGTGCCGAGAACTGTGCTTGTCGTTAAAATGACAGAGACGGCTGGGGCTTCGACTTTTCTTTTGATTTGCTCCCAGCTGGAAGGCGAGATGGACAACGAGATGTAGAGAAATTGTTACGGGGCAGCGTGGGGAGAAGGATCCTGGTGTCCTGTTCTAGAAATGCTCAGAGTCCGGAGGAGGAAGTGGTCCTTCTGAGGAGACATCAGGAAGGCTTACAAAGAAGGGTCTTCCCATCTCAGCCTGGGGAGAGCCAGGACTCCGGTGAGCAGGTGAGCAGGCCCAGGGAGCCAGGTGCAGGGTGGCAGGCCTCAGCACAGTTTCTCAATGCTGTTGTTGTTAAAAATAGACACTTTGAGGAAGAGCAAAAGCATCCAGAAGTTAATAAATACTGATGCCATTAATCATTGTGTGATAGGAGCACATTTCTAGATGGGAACAAAGGTCATAATGGCCACCCCCACCCTGAGGACAGAAAATAAGGCTTCAGGACAAGGAAGCTGGGGGGGGAGCGGACAGAGAGGCTGCAGGGAATTGGCACCCAGCTCTCACCCCAGCTGTAGAATGTGTTACTGGACTCGTGTTCCCAAAAGGAATGGGCAGTGCTGCCCAAGTCTGAACTCCCCTCCTGGTCCTGCTCGGCGGCCCGTGCTGCAGGTTGACCGTGGCCTGGCGGGTTGCCGTGGTGGTTCAAGGAGCAGGTGGAAGAGACCACCCTTTAAGTGCTGGGCTCTCCTGGTCTCACCTAGCCCGCTGAGATCAGTGTTTCCACCGCATTCTCTCCTCCCTCCACACACGGCGTCTTCACGCTAAGGAGTTTCTCATCATCTACTACATGCAAATCACAATCCTGGTCCTGGCAGAGGACCACAGCACTGGGGCTCCCAGCTGCCCGCACCTGCCCTCTGCCCCCTGATCAACTTCTCTGCAGGATACACTTAGCCTTCTGTCTGCAGAGGGGAGGTGGCCTCCTGACTGTTACATAGGGGTGGGATATGGGGGCCTAAGATCATAATGTGTTTAGTTTCATCCAGCAGTCACTTGATAAACGTTTAACAGCTGGCTTTCTGGAGAGAAACAAAAGGCTCTGATCTGAAGTGTCTGTTGATCCCTGTGATGTAAATATCCCCACCATGGCCGATGCCGGGCTACCCAGGTGATGTCACTGACCGCAGAGCCCAGAAGAGCTGCCCAGCAGCACATCGTTACGTGGCATTTCCACCAGACAGACACCGGAGACGTGAGTCACCTCGGGACATAGATAACAGTGAAACGTAATGGAAGATTTGGGAACGGTGTGTTCTGAGTATTTATTACCTTCATTTCTAATATCATGCATTTAATTCTAAGTTTATATAGTTTAAGGTTTGATAATGGCCATGTTCAGTAACTGGCTTTCAAAAATCCTGAAAACGTAACATTTGGCTCTTTAGACCCGACGTGAGCTGGCTCTAGCACACCTCCCCACTGGGCCACGCCCGCCCTCTCAGGGGTACCCAGGAGCTGAAATTTCTAAGGCTTTTTGGGGTTTGGGGCGTAAATAGGTTTGTGTCTTATTGGTTTCTCCCTCTACGGGCCTTCTGATTTCATTACAGTTTTAGAAGATGGAAAGTGAAAGAGGAATCGTAAAGGTGAATATATATATATTCACGTATACACACACACACATGCATACATATATACACATGCATGCATATGTGCACACATATATATGTAGTTATATTTATTTCTTTCTGTTTTCTCTACTGCCATTATAGTCGGGTTCTGGGAAGGTGTGTCAGCTATTCCTCGTTAGAGTTTTTGATTCTTTCTCTTCACCTTTCCCTGTTCAGATTTCCTCTCCTGGTTGGACCCTGACAGATATGGGGGAGTCAGTGCAGTTGGCCTGCTGTGCCGCACGGGAGGTTCCGGCGGGCTGGCATATGGATTTGTCTTCCAACCTAGTCTGCAGCTACCACTGTCCTTCTCCCACCAGGGCCGTCACCTTCGTTTAACCCCTTTCTAGGTTTCATTTGTCAGTTGGTCCCCTACCTCGCTGTGTCCCTCCAACTCATCCTTCACACAAGGTCAGAGTCGTTCCCCCGAATGCCCTGCTCTGGAGGGGAGACTCCTGCAGACTGCACTTGGAGGACCCCGGGTCATTGGCTTCTGGCCGCTCTGGGTTGGAGGATGGCCCCAGTGGGAGAGTGGGCAGAAGGGAGAAGCCGGGGTATTCCTTCCTCCCTGTCTCTGCTTCGGCCAGTGTCTCTGGCAGGGGCCACATCTTCTCTAGGATCCCGCTGGTTCCCACTGCGGGTGCCTGGCCATGCGGCCTCTGCTGCCAGGTAGGCTTAGCCTCTGGCCTCAAACCACAAACCTCCTCCTGAGTCCCACAGATGCTGGAGGTGGCTGCTCCCTCCCCGATGCTGATCCCTGGGTTGCCTCATTGTCCTCGAATGCCTTTTTAGCACCTTTCGCCAAGGTCCCCATACTGCATCCTCTCCACTGAACGACTGGCAAGGCTTCTTGCTTCTGGCTGGACTCTGAGTGAATCAATGAATCCTTTCCTCGAACTTGACAAGGTCTCTCACCGAGGGTTGAGCCGACATGTGGGCATTCTCGATTCCCACCTGTCACTCCCACTCCTCCACACTTGATACTTTTTTCTTTTTAGTAAATGCCACTCCTTGTCACTGGCATGGTTAAAAATCTATATTATTTCTAATACTGCCCATGTAGAATCCTGAGACCCAAAATATCTCCTCTTTAGCTCTCAGGGGATAATGTCCTGCTTGATGGTGACCAAAGTCAGTGGCATTAACAGGAGGCAGTCTGGAGAAGGCTAACAGGCTCCAGAAGGAACCACACCCCAGAATTGTAAGGAGGGTGAGTAACTCACAGATGTGGAATTCAACCGATCAGGCCAGGAGCAGTCAGTGAGTAATTAGGTGCGGTCACTGGTATCCTGCCTTGAGACTGACTTGATCAAGTCATCATCGCTGGATGCTTGGTCTCAGCTTACTGTGCGGACACTGCACATTTGTCTCCCAGGTTCCATCTGCATTGGATAAAACAAATCCTGAGCAAGACCAGCCTCGTCATCGCCCTCCTTTATGACCAAACCCCAAAGCCCAGGGCTCGTCGCTTGCACGTTGCAGCCTCTGCCTTCTCAAATGTTCGACTCTGGTGTTCAAGCCAGCACTTGTTTTACAGGGAAGAAACAGACACAAGGAGGGTAAGCATCTTGATTGAAGTCAGCCAGCAAGAGTGCTGGGAGGGTTCTTGAGGTGACGGATTTCAGCCAAGTTAAGCTCTGAGCAGCAATGGCTGGCTCCAGAACACAGATACCAGTGCTGAGGATGAAGGGGACGCCCACCCTCTGTGTCCTGGCAGCATTTCTGCAGGGGTGCCCGGCCCAGCCGTAGTCCCAGGAGTGTTTCTTGAGAAAGGGAATTCTGTGGTCCCACAGGTTTAAGATGCGCTGCCTTGCATCGTGGGAACTTCACACGCATCCCGGGCGTCTGCGAGGCTTGAGAAGTCCTGGAGTAAAGAAATCCTCTTCGCTTGGTGGGCTCTGGAGCCCATTCCTTACAGAACATGCTTTTCTGCCCCGCAGAGCTGGCGTAGCCTGCAGTGCTAATATTGAACATGGCAAGGTTTCCACACTTGGCAAGAAGGAGACTCACTGGGAAGATTTTAAAACAAAAGCAGTTCCTGGGGTCCATCCATGGATGTTTTGGTTTAGGATCTCCAGGATGGATCCCCAAATCCACACTTCTCAAAACTTCCCAGGTGATTCTGACTCTCCCTCAGGTTGGAATGTGGACTCACGTGCCCAGGGAAGCATGTTTAGTGGCCACAGAACCCAATAGTTGAGTTTTTTTGGTGGTTGTTCGTTTTGTTTTGTTTTGTTTTGAGTCTGAGCATCCCAGAGGCAAACAGAATATGGAGGTTAGTGGGGGGCACAAATCCCACTTCCGCCCTCCCTGTGAGTGAGCATCTTGGAAAACACTCTCTCAGGAGAGACCCAGAGAGAGTCGTCGTGTCTTTCCAGGGCCGGAAAAGATGGCTGGAGGGAGTCACATTACATTAGTGGCTTGCACTGAGATCTTGAATGGGAAGGAAAATGGGTCCCCCAGAGGCCCTTACCTGTCTGCTAAATAAGTAATTCTCTCTTTGGGAAGCAGGGGGCGAAATGGTTTCCTCATAACTGTCTATTCTTCGCTGGCTTGCATGCTCTCCGGGCAAATGCTTATAGCACATTTCCACCCATCCTGGGAAATGTCTTCAACAGCACATGGAAAGATCAAGTCATGGGAGACATCTGAGAGTTTGTGGACCCATTTACTTATTTATTTTTATTTATGTTTTTAAGGAAGATTAGCCCTGAGCTAACATATGCTAACCTCCTCTTTTTTGCTGAGGAAGACTGGCCCTGAGCTAACATCCGTGCCCATCTTCCTCTACTTTGTATGTGGGACGCCTGCCACAGCATGGCCTGACAAATGATGTGTAGGTCAGCGGCTGGGATCTGAACCGCCAACGCCAGGATTTCAAAGCGGAACGTGCGAACTTAACCGCTGCGCCACCATGCTGGTGCCTGTGGGCCCATTTAAAAGTGCTTTAGGAAGAGCTCAAGGTCATGGATTAGAAGTGATCCACAATGCACCTCTTAGTAACTGGAGGGGCAATTAGACCTGGGCAGATGCTTCGGGGGCAGCTTGAGCAGACGGGAACATGTGGGGAGCGAGGGAGCCTGACCGATAAATCTGATCTCATGTGATGAAACCATCGTGTAGGACAGTGGGACCCCCAAAAGTGGGGCTGTTGGGATCTCACGGAACCGACGCCCGACCAGTGGTGATTACAGTAGAACCAGAGAGCCATCGCCGACAGTGTCCTTGGAGAAGGTTCCATGACAAGCCCCCTGGCCTGGGTGGACCCCGCAGAGAGTGGGAGACATTTGCCAGGGCTCTTTGTGCTCTTACAAGCCTCACGTGGGTGCGCTTGGCTCCCCAAAAGACTCCGAAAATCAGTTGACTAAGTTATGTTTAAGTGACCCTATCTTATCCTCAGATTAAGTGAGAGGGTGGTTAAAATGCATCAGAATCTTGCTTAGCTCCCTGAGTACTTCCTCGTCTAGAAAACGCAGGAGTGTACTAATACTGCTTTGCGTATGTATTATTTTTACTCCACCCCCAGTATCACGGTGCCTGAGGGATTTTAAGCAGCAGACAACCGAGATGGGGGTGTGGGTAGCAACTCTGAGGTTGCCGGTGAAACAAACAACATGCAAAAGGATTGTCAAGAACTCGAGCTTTGGGTTCTGGCAGATCTGGGTTTTATCCCCACTCACCTCTGCGTCACTTTGGGAAAGTTACACAATGTCTCAGAGCTTCAGTTTTCATGACTATAGTATAGGGAGACTGATGGACTCTTCTTCACGGGCTCGTTTTGAGGACTAGAACAGCGAGTGTACAAACCGTGCAGCATAATGCCCGATGAATGCAAGCACTCACCATAGGGTAGGGATGGCCAGCAGAAGCTGTCTGTCCTTCTGGGCTCCTGTAGCTCTCTGACCTGCCTCCCTTCACCTCCTGTCTCTCCGTCTAGAGCCTGAACACCCTGAACCAGGAGCCCAATCGTCTCTGCACACCCACCCAGCACTGAGCCTGGCTCTGCGCCAGTCGCATTCGTTTTGAATAAACAAAAGAACGAATGGATCAACAAGAGTGAGAGCTTTTAGCTCTAAGCTCCAAGCTCTTTGCACTACATTCCGTCGCCTTTCAAGGGGATGTAGTGATAACAAACGCAGTGAAAACAAGAACACGATTGGCTTAAAGTGATTAAGCCATGGTCTCATGGGCGATGGCTTGTAGATCCATTCCGAAACGCTAACAGATGCGGCACGGGAGCCTACGGATGCTCGTCTTAGCAGGAGGCATCCTTGGACTCGATCTCCCCACAAGGTCAAGTGGTTTCCTGCTCCGAGACCTGCAAACTAAGATTCTGAAGAGTATACGGGTTTTATCTTCTTTGTGCAAAAGAAAAAGAACCATCTCTGCGTGCTTTGACTTATAAAGTAATATCAGGCTCACACGATTAAAAGAAAAAACGGAAAAGCCCCTGTGTTCTTGGTGCAGGAAAGCAGGCGCTCCTGGCAGTTTTGTTCAAGTTTTGGGTGTTTTCGCAGCTCCAGCAAGGAATGCCACGGGAGCAGCCCACCGCAGATGGTGGACCGGGTGGAGACCGGAACCCCCAAGCGGAGCCCAGCTGCAGCCTGAGGTTTGAGCTCCTGGCAGAGAGTGGGAGGGAGAAGACTCCAGTCCAGGTGCTCAGTGTGGGCCAAGCCCATCACGAAGATCATCTCATTTAATCCTGCGCTGGGCTTTTGAGGGATGTGTTATATATCACTCCCGCTTCTTGCATAAAGGAACCCGCACTGCAGTGTAAGGAGAGGAGGGCCGAATTTGAACCTAAGGCCGTCGGTTTTGAGGCCACTCTCCTAGGCTGCCCCAGAAAAGGAATCAGTCCAGGCAGACTACATCAGAGAGCCAGTGGGCGTTCTGAGACAGTCAGCCCAGCTGCCCAGGGCGGGGCCCAGCACTCCCGGAAAGCCAAATCCACTTTGCAAAACAATTTTCTTTTTTCTTCTCTGTTGGCTGAGCCATGGGTTTGGGCATAAGTCCTTGAGTCTTTGGTTTCAAGAGCAGATACACTTGATGAAACATAGATTTATTTTACAGAATTTGCCAAAGTCAGGAGTTATCCAAAGGCCAAACAGGATTGCAGGCCAGGAGTATTATCTGGAATTAGAATATTGGACCTCTGGGGTTCCACGCAAAAGGAAGGAAAGATGAAAGGTACGTTAAAATTGGGCAAAGTACACCAGTCTTTACTTCAATGTTCGTTTTCCCCCTGCTTTCTTCTTGATAGCTAGATTTGATCTTCTAAGATTACTTTAAGATTGTTAAACTGAGGATTCATTCTTTTTCCTGACAGTGCATAAAAATAATATTGATCAGGGTCCAGCCCCGTGGCGTAGTGGTTAAGTTTGCACACTCTGCTTCAGTGGCCTGGGGTTCACAGGTTTGGATCCCAGGTGTGGACCTACACACTACTCATCAAGCCATGCTGTGGAGGCGTCCCACATACAAAAAATAGAGGAAGATGGGCACAGGTGTTAGCTCAGGGTGAATATTCCTCAAGTGAAAAGAGCAAGATTGGGAACAGATGTTAGCTTAGGGCCGATCTTCCTCACCAAAAAATAACAAAAAAAAAATATTGATCACCATATGGGCAGAAAACTTATTCCTAGATGCTGGATCCCTGCTGTAAAGATATAGTAGCCTATGAGTGCTGGAACCCCAAACCATGTGGCTTATTTTGGGTGTAAAATCCTGAAATGTCTAAATGTCTGAAACTGGATTTTGTTTTCAGAGGAGGCCCATTGGAGGCTGTGTTACTTTGTGAAGATCCTTTCTTGAGAGAGGCCACGCTTTTTGCTGTCTTTCTGATCACGGAACATGGCTCCACTTTAACAAACGATCGTTTTTGTAAAGAGCTATTCACTCATGTGTGGTGCCTACTTCTGGATCTATGATCTAGAAAATGCCCATGGATTTGAATGCTCAGCATTCAGAGTGTTTCTCTTGTTTGTTGCTGTGTGGTTAGCTTCCCATTCCATCATATTCCAAGAGAAGGGCTCCTGGGGGAGGTGCCTTCTGCATCCCTGTATCCCCAGGGTCTCGCACGATGCTGGCAACATAGTCAGCCAAACAGAGGCTCATAGATGCTAAGAAGCAATTGGATGAATACAGGACATGATTGCTCTTTTTGACAACACTTCCCTCAGTTAGGGAACATGCAGACAGAATGGATCCATTTGGATTCTAATTCAGCGCCAAGAAATTGGCCAAGGCTGAGAAGATAGTGACCGCTGGGGTCCGTGTGGCTTTGGGCTGGACAAAGTGTTCTTCATTCCACCTTGGGCTGTTTTTCTCCAAACATCCCTGGCTTCAGGGTGGGCCCAATGGCACCAATGGACCCGTCCTCACTGGATCCTGCCAACTCCAATCAGTGAGCCAGACTTTCATCCTGGATTTCCCTGGGATGGACCACGAAGCTCAGAGCCTGGACCTGGAAGCGAGTACGGCTGTCTCCCAAAGCTGGCTTCCTCTGCCAGCCCACCATCTGCTTCTCTCTGTGGCACATTCTGGTGCAGAGACGGCAACAGGGCTTCATCTAGATTTCTAATCCTCACTGTGGACAAGCAACTTAGCCTCTCTGACCCTTGATTCTTCTCTAGAATATGGACTTCACACTAGTGTCCAGCTCCAAGTGTGTGGTGAGAGTTAATTAAGACAGTTCCATGACAGCCCCACCACACAGCCGAGCACGGGACGCTTGCCCATCAGTGCTGGCTCTCTTTTCCCTCGCCTGTCTGCCTTCTTTTTCCAACCTTCCTCCGATGTTTGACATGATTGTGAAACGACAGATGTGTGCTCCAGCCTGTGGTACCCAGGCTTGGACAATGTTGGGAGCCCACCCGCAGGAGGGGCTCGGAGGATGGTTATCAAAATGAATCACCGACTAGCTCAATTTCACCATCAGCAAACTTGGCAGATTTAACTTGGTCTGGATGCAGCCGATTGCACTGTAGTTTTCTTGTTCTTCTTGAAGAAAAATTCTTTCCACATCATCACTCCTTTTATACGGATTTACCAGAAGTCATTTACTCTTACTTTTCTAATGTGAAGTTCTTTTCCATTTTAATAGTCCTCCCTGATTAGTGTCTAAACCCCACCCTGCGGTTATGTACATAATATCTGAGGAATTTGCATGTTTTGAAAAATTGGTGACAGTGGGGAAAATAAAAAACAAATTCTCGGCCCCACCTATGGTGACTCAACTCACGTAACCCTTTGTCTTAGCCAGGGTCTGAGTAAGCAAGGAGCAGGCAGCATTTCCCAAAGTCAGTTAACTCCATTTGTTGGAGCAATACC
The DNA here is from genome assembly GCF_041296235.1 of Equus asinus. NCBI lineage: Eukaryota > Metazoa > Chordata > Mammalia > Perissodactyla > Equidae > Equus > Equus asinus. The sequence goes on along the minus strand of NC_091808.1, from coordinate 5,205,773 downwards.
TAGGCCAAGGAATGGAGCTCCAGCTTGCCTTATGGGCCCCTGAGGGCTTCCTGGAGGAGGTGGAATTCCTCAAGGGACCTAATCAGAATCTATTCCACATGCTCCACTGGGGCAACTGTCCACTCTATTTGTCCCTGAGTGTCCACACTGAGTTGGTCCCAGCCCTCTGGATGTTCCCCTGCTGGTTGGGCAATCTCAGGTGTGGCAGAAAAGGGACAGCAAAAATTCGGAATGAAGCCCACCTGTGAGCACCTTGACATATACGAGAACAGGTCTGAGTTTTATTTCCCATGTATGTTCTCCAACTTCCACTACAGTTTTCACCTAAAAGGAGTTGGGAGGAGGGCAGCAAAACCATTAAACAGAAGACGGTCCTGCTCATCTCAGTGTCTCCAGGTCCTCATACGTGCCCAGAACACAGGAGGAGCCACACACACTTGCTGAATGAAGGAATGAATGAATGAGACCCGTGGCCTTTGAGGGAACAAAGAAACTTCACTCGTTCAGACCGAGCTGATTGATTTGTGCCCTTTCACGAAACTCTCATAAATCGGGCCAAGATTTACCACATCTACCCTCAGGGCAGCCTGGGGTTTTGAAAGCAACTATCTGCGGGCTCCTTAATGAAAACCAAACAAGGTAAATCGTGCCAAGACTCGCCAGCGACAGCCCCGGGGAGCAGGCTCCTCTCTCGTTTCCTGTAGCGTTTCTGTGGGGAGCTGCCCTGGCTGGTGGGGAGCTGAGTATTGCATGGATCTGTAAATAGCATCCGTCATCACAACAAAACCCGGATTGTCGATTCCGTGCCTTCCCACATCCTGGGAGCGTGGCACGATGGGGACATTTCTCCAGATGCACAATGCGGAGGCTCCCAATCCAACCTCGGGCTGGTCTCCCCACTCCCACCTGCACCCCGGCACCTGGCATGTAGCTTTCAGAAGAAGAGATAAACATGAAATATTATTTTGAATGGTTTCTTTGTCCTACTGAGTACAAAACTCGCGAGCCAGAGTTACTTACCTTTGTCTAGCTCCATAGCTCATGAAAGACTTGGGCTCTCCTACCAAATACTCTCTATAGAACGACTCCATTAATCATGAAACTCTGCTCTCTCCACGCTGGTCCTAGAATTGATTCTTACCAGCAGGAGCCAAAGGCGAGCCTGCGATGTTGCTTTAGTAAGAGAAACCTCACAGGCTGTTTGCCTAGAGAGAAATATTGCTGTTTCTGTCGCCGGCGTCCGGGTTGACCAGCCGGTCCCCCCTGAAACCTCGCTTGGGGATATTCATTTTACTGAGATAACACCCAGACTTCAAGAGGTAAGGCCAGCTTTGCAGATTTTGAAAAAAAGTTGTTTTTCAAAATCCCCAAATGACATCATAACCATTACATTAATATAAACACTCTTACTTCTGAAATGACAGTATTTAATAAGGTGTTCTGAATGACGTTTTCGCCAATGAGATTTGAATAAATGGAAAAAAAAAAAAAGCCAGAGCACTAAGGGACTATGTATGAAATAGCCACAGACCACAAAGGGGTCCTTTTCTCCCAAGCCACAGCTGCCCGGGCTGGGCTGGGAAGGGCGCAGGACCATGTGGCCCCGAGGTGGGTAACACAGAGCCAGCACTGGCAGAGACCACAAAAGGCTTAAACAAAGGATTAGCATGTATTTTTTTTTTTTTTATCAATCTAGGAAAAATACTGTATAAGGTAAATTTTCATTAATCCTGTAAATTTCATCATTCGGACACACATGGCAGGCTCCCTGGCCTCCTTATAATCGGAGATTTATATCGACCAGTTGTCAGCATCTGGGAAGCAGAGCATCCCAGAGCACGCACACGTGTGTGTGTGTGTGTGTGTGTGTGTGTGTGTGAGCGGCGGTGCCCAGGCCCTGTGGCCACATTTCCTACTCTCTTAAAGGGACCATTTGTCAGTCTTTGTAATTGGTTTCTGTGTGCGTATCTTTCCATTGCTGGCTTGAGTACCAGTTTCTCAACATTCCTTGTTCTTCTAGACTTAGAATCCTTTTGTGTGGCTGTTTACAAGACAATTTTTTTTCTTGCACCTAAACATACGCCATGGTGGAAATTTTACAGAACTTTGAGAAGAGAGGTGAATTTTAAACATTTTTGCTTTATTCTGGGTCGACGGTATCTAAGAGGTGTCGTGACGTGGTGGGAGCAGACTGAATTAAAGAGTTTGGAGTTCTGGGTGGGGCCCCTCTCTGCCCAGAGACCACGTCCCAGCTTGCCCTCTGTCACATGCTTGGGAGCATGACTCCCCCATTTAAGGGTCTCAAGAATTTACTTGGGGGAGGTATGGACATGGAGGGAAAGTGCCAAGTTTCCGAAAATGCATTTTATTGTCAAGAAGCCCAGCAAGAAATTTAGTGGGTAACCCAAGGGTGATTAAATATTTTTCTCTAGACACTGCAGTTCCTTCGGGGGCTCCTTTATGGAGTATCTGTAGCTTACTGAGCCCCAGGAGAGGGCAAATGGCTGGTTTCTGAGTTTAATTAATCAACAGGCATCTTATCCCCCCTAAGGGACTTCTTTAAGACCTTGGAAGAAGGATCCAATGAACGATAAAGCGCCATGAAAATACCATGCCTGCAACTTCTCTAGGACACATCTCTTCAGCACATCTGGGAAGCTTTTAAAAATTTCAGAAAGCTGTTCACTTATAATAGTCACACAAGATACTTGGAGGGCACGGTGACCTCTGTCAATTGAGAAAAGAGCGACAATGTTAGAGAATAACCATAATTTCCAGGGTTCACACCTCGACACAACTTTCACTCCCAAAGACGCCCAGAGCATTACCCAGTGACTCCTAGGAGAATGGCCAATTTCCCTTTTGCGTAGTTTAGTAAAGAGAGAATCTAACGATTCCAGACTGTTCCTTTGCCCAGATGAGCCTCCAACGTGGGCCCCCGGCCTTGTGGTCCCAGCTGCCCGAGTGCCCTCCACGGCTCAAACTGCCCCTGCCTTCCCTCACCATCTCTATTGCACGCCATGGCCAATATGGCAGCCGAGAGCTACCTATGTCATTAAAATTTAAATTAAAATGAGACAAATTCAGTTCATCAGTTGCACCAGTCTCTTTTAAAGTGCTCGGTGGCCCCGTGCCGATTCAGAGAACACTTCCTCCATCCCAGAAAGTCCTATCGGGCAGTGCTGTTCCGCGGCATCTACACTGCAAGTCCCAAGCCCGGGATCGATACAAACAGCCTGCATCCTATCCTGGACAGGGTAGTTGCCACTGGAGAAAAATCACAGGGCTGTGTAAACTGGTGCCAATCAAATAGGATGGCTTTTAATCTAGGTGGGGCCCCTGGGCACTGGCAGCTGACCTTCTTCAGAAACCTCCCTCTCCCTTTCCTGCCAGATATCCTCGGCTCTCCCTGGCTCCTCGAACTCCTGTTCCAGCCCCTCTCTCCTCACTCACCAGACGACCTTCTCTGTTATACCCTGGAGAAAGCCCTAGTGGAAGGAAGGGCACACTCTTAATTTCCTTCCCAGTATCCACAACCACACCCCCACACACACTTTCTTCTTCCCCGGAAGACTCACTTCTTGCCTCTTGCTCCTGACGCTTTAGCCTAATCTGAGATTTTGTCCATTGCTGTTCTTTCTAAATGCGCCCATGAGCCTGTTTATCCTCTCTGTTAGTTTCCTCAGGCTGCTGTAACAAAGTGCCACAAACTGGTACTTGAAAACAACAGAAATTTATTGTCTCAAAGGCCTGGAGGCTAGAAGTCCGAAATCAAGGTGCCAGCAGGGCCATGCTCTCCCTGGAGGCTCCAGGGGAGAACCTGTCCCATGTCTTTCTCTTAGCTTCCATCCTTGGCATTCCTTGGCTTGTAGGTGCATCAATCTGATCCTTTGTCCTGACCCAGTGTCCTCCCTGCATGTCTGGCTTCACACACCTGTCTTCTTATAAGGACACCTGTCATTCAGCCTGCTGCACTCCAGAATGACCTCATCTTAATTAATTACATCTGCAGTGACCCCATTTCTAGAAAATGTCACATTCTGAGGTTCTAGGGGTTAGGACTTCAACATATCTTTTTTGGGAAGACATAATTCACCCAAAACATCCCCCGAATCCATGATCCCTCTGCTCTGTACCCCAGGACATGACCCCTACGGCCTGGCCCCGCCTTGGTGTGCTCTTGCCCTCAGTCCTTGGTTGACTACTCTGTCCCCAGGAGCCTCCAGGAGGAGAGCAGGTGGTGAAAGGAGAAAGGAGGCTTCAGGCCTTTCCTCCCGTCCCTCCCTGTGTCGATGCTATGGTTCTGGCAGCATCACATCTCTTAACACACAACTTCTGTTGGGCGTTTTCACATCCGTGGTTCCCATTCTTACCTGGGGTGGGTATCACTGTTTCTTTCCATCTCCATTCAGGTCTGGGTGTTTAATGACTTTTTCCTTGGGTGTCTCTGCCTCCGTTTTGTTTCTCTTAATGCTGCCCACAGTTCTTTCAATAAATTCCCTCCACAATCCCGGGGGGAGCATGCGTGTGGTTTTGGTTGGATCTCGTATGTGCATCCTACTCCAGCCATGTGCCATTTCCCCTCTTCCACAAAAGCAGTCCCAGGTCCCTCATATACCACACATGCTCTTCACTGAAAAGAAAAGAAAACAAAACTTGACAATCTTCCCTGGATGCTTGGCTCCCCCACACCACCACTCCTGTTGTTTCTGCCCTTCGCCCCAAACCTCTTGAAGGGCTGTTGACTCTTGCTGCGTCCAAGATCTGCGTTCCCATTGGCTCCTTTCAGCCAGCCGCACGGCCTACTTTGTCCTATTGCTTTCCACTCCAGAAGGGCCACACCAAGACGGCCTCCCCAGGAAGCGGGACCTCGATGTGGTGCTTCACGCGAGGTCGCCCAGGGCCCCTGTGCTTCTCCACACTTCGGTCTCTCCACCGCCTTTGTTTGCTCTTCTTGTCCTCTCCGCCTCACGTGCCTCTTGTTTCCCTGGAGAGTTCCTTGGTCATCCTTGGGTGACATTCTACTCTGCTAGGGCTGCCATAACAAAGTACCACAGACTAGGGGCTTAAACAACAGACATGTATTTCCCCACAGTTCTGGAGGCTGGAAGGCCAGATCAAAAGGCTGGCAGGGTTGGCTTCTGCTGACGTCTCTCTTTGACTTCTCGCTGCGTTCTCATGTGGTCTTTCCTCTGTGCACGTGCATCCCTGGTGTCCCTCTGTGTGTCTACGTTCCCTCTTCTTATAAGGACGCCAGGCACATTGGATTAGGATCCACTCTAATGGCCTTATTTTAACTTGATCACATCTTTGAATGTCCCATCTCTGAATACAGTTACATTCTGATGTACTTGGGGTTAGGGCTTTCAACACATGAATTTGGGGGGCACAATTTACCTGTAACAGATGATCTTCTCATATGTGGGCTCCAAATGCTGTCTGTGGGTCAATGGACTCCTCCATCCATGCGTCCAGTCTAGACTTCTCACAGAGACCCAGATCTGTGTTCCCACCCGCTCTCTGGGCAGCACTGAGGTGACTTCTCAGGGACTCAAGCAAGTCAGCCTGCCCATGCTGACCTCCTCTCCCGCACCGTCCCCACTTGTCCTCCTATGCACCCACTTTACTAACGGCTGCATCACGCTCCAGTTGCCCAAGCCAGGAACCTGGCGTTCTGGAAGTCCTCTCCTCATCTCGCACGTCTGGTCCTCACCAGATCCTCAAAGACAGCTGTTTCTCTATCTCCACAGTCTCCACCTTGGTTCAAGGGACCGCTTTTTGGACCATTGTAGCAACCTTCCCACTGGCCTTGTTCCCTCCAGGCTTTCTCTTTTTCAGAGTGTCACCAGAGTGACCTTTCTGAAACGCAGGTTTGAGCATTTCAAGCTTCATTTAAAATCCTCAAGGCCGCCCTTTCACTTCCTTGTTTAGTTCCTTCTGCATCGTCTTTAGCAGATACCACATGCTTTCTTATTGCTCTCTGCTAAGGTGCCCACATTTCAGCTGTGTGGTTGGCTGGCACCTCCAAGTGAGCCCCTGAGCCCCTAGGAGACCCCACCACAAGCTTGAACCTGTTCCCTCAGTGTTTCCAGCAGTCCCATGGTCCTTGCACACAGTCAGTCCTCAGCAGACATGTCATAATCACACCAGCTTGCTTTGCCCTCACAGATAGGACGTTCCATCCTCATCCTAGGTCCACTGGTCCTCAGCCTCACTGTGGACCACCAGTGCTGTCCCCACCTGCCTCCAGCCCTCAGAGTTGAGATGCTCCTCCTGGGCTCCCTCCGGGCACTGCTTGGCAGAAGAGGGACAACAACTCTGCTACCGAGGGCACCTTTTCTGGGCCTGACTGTCCAAGGAAGGCCCCAGGGCATGAGCTCTGCCCTTGTCTCTGGGGGTCCCTTCTAGGATTGCCTCTGACCTAGCAGGGCTGGCCAGGCTCAGCAGTGTGTCCCCGCGTAACCCCCAGAGCTGTAGCTCGCCCCTTCCTTGGGCAGGAGTGGGGCCCATTGCCTCCCACCTTGGCTGGGCCTCCTTAAAAGTATCCTGGGGTCTTTCAATGGACTCGGCCCCCAGATTGGGATGCCAAGCTCAGGTTTCGCTTATTCATCTGCTTTCAGGCCCCATAGCAGGCACCTCCACAGAGCGGTGGACGTCACAGACTGTCCCTGCCTCTGGTGCTCATGGCACGGACTTCTTGTCTAGAAAAAGGCCCCACGCCCTGGCCTCCTGCACTCTTTCCTTTGGCCCTCTAAGATCTTAAACTCAGACGCCCTGGCTTTGGGTTACAGTGCTGTCTGAGCTTGAGCTGCTGTAAGAAAGTATGTGGACCAGGTGGCTGAAACAGCAGACAATTATTTTCTCACAGTGCTGGAGGCCAGGAGTCCAAGATCAAGGTGATGGCAAATTTGGTTTCTGGTGAGGACCTGCTTCCTGGCTTGTAGACAGCCACCTTTCTCTGTGGCCTCAGGTGGCCTTTCTCTCATGCACATGGGGAGAGAGAGAAAGAAAGAGAGAGAGAGAGCTCTCTGGTATATCTTCTTCTTCTTACGAGGCAATAGTTCTGTCAGAATAGGGCCCCAGCCTTACGACCTCATTTAACCTTAATTACCTCCCTAAAGACCCTGTCTCCCAATAGAGTCACATTGGGGTTAGGGCTTCAACATGCAAAATCTACGAGGACACAATTCAGGCCATAGCAGAAGCATCCAGGCACTCAGGGATGTGGAGGGGGTACCCAGGATGGAGCACTGGGCTGGGAGCCCAAGGAATTGCTCTCTAGAACGAGCTCTGCCACCTCTCCGTTGGGTGACCTCAGCCAAATCCATCGACCTGTCTGACCTGCTGAAATGCGCCCTCTTTACCCCACGGGGCTGGGTTAATGACAAAGGAGACAGGGCTTATGGTGAGAGGTAAAGTGCTCGACCCACGGGAAAAATTGCTACACTTCCCACATCATTTTTGACAGTGAAGTTTGGTGACAACAATGTGGAAACAGGGTGAAATCACCAGGAAAACAGACTTGTTGCTGCAATAACATTTCTTTCAAGAAAACTTCGTCCCCAGAGGTAGGGCTTGGTTGCTGACATTTGAATACCTTTCATTTCCAGTGAAAACGGTTCTTTTTTTCCATCTGACTAGAAGCTTAATAATATTACCATCTAATGAATTCCAGATGAGAGATCTGAAATACCAGGGCTGCGAGCCTGTTCTGGACGTTCCTTGGGCTTGCAAGTCTCACATGGTACATGTCCTGACATTTCTGAAAGCTAAACAAGAGATAAAAACCCAGGTTTTAGCCATTTTTTTTTTTTAAATCGTAAGTTCCAGGAACAGATGTCACTGACATTTTTGGTTCTTAACATTACTTAGCGAGTCTTCCAGGAGAAATGAAAGGCCTCTGAACATCTATCCTACCCCCAGGGCTAGGCTCTATCCTTAAGCTTGTTTTGCATTTTGCTTTCTGGAATAATCTCAAATGATGTAATATCTCCATTTCTCATCAAGTCCTATGAGAAAAATGCCAGGTTGGCCTGCATGGTGTGATTCTGCCATGTCACAATACAATTTTATATTTTGTTATAATAAAAGCACCCGGTCACCCAGGGGTATGATGACGGCTGAGCATAGGCGGATCCAGTCTATATTGGTTACAGAAGCGCAGTTCTGATGCATGGTGGCTGCCCACGTTTGAGCGAGGATCCCAGGGAAGGGTGTGGAGTCTGAGTCTTGGCTGGCCTTGGCATGGGTCTCCAGGCAGGTCCCATGGGGTCCAGCCTCAGTTTCCTTTCCTGTAAGCAAGGTCGATTGCGTTAACTCAATGCTGCTGCCACATTTTTAAGGTACATAAACTTTTGCTCAGGTGAAATGAAACACAGACAAATATAGAAAAATCCAAGCTGCTCTGGTTAAAGTGGAAGCCAGGAGAATGAGGCTTCCCTTTTCCCCATGCCTACCAGGGAACCCCGGGCACTGCTATAGAACACGGTGCCAAAACCACCAAAGCAGCTCACGTCTAAGACCCAGGCAGGCTATCAGCTTCTACACTGTGCTTTTGAATGTTCAGTGATGCTACGTTTCATCATGAAAAATCACCCAGTGACTACCCATTAATTTTATTTCAACGAATGATAAATGATTACATCTCCCTATCACTTATTTGTGCTAGCTCATTAATTGACATAACAATGCAGGCCATGGTAAAATAATCAATAGTATGATGGCAGATTGCATTTTCCATAGATATCTGCAATAACGTATTGCGACCTGTGCTCGTTTGCAGTGTGACTTTGTCTCTCCCCCATGACAAGTGGAGCCCACGTCCCGTCAGTGACACATCTATGGCAAGTCCTTGTTATTTATTACCAATGGTGACACCAACATTCTTTTCCAGCTCAGCTATGGAATTTCTCTCCTATTTTGAAAGAGAATCCAGTGGGCCTTTTTAAGAGTGGAGGAGGACGAAGTTCATGGACTGAAATGGACATTTTTAAATGCAAGACTCCGAACCAAGTTTTCACCAATCCCAGCGACTTTCTTAGCTCACTTGACTTATTTACTTTCTCACTTTTGCTTGGTATTTGAAAAAAATCAAGTTACTGTGTATATTTGTAACCTACTTGGAGTTTATTGTAGAAAGAAATGGGGAAATAAGCAAAATAATGAGTAACTCAATCAACATTGTCCCTCCTTTGTTTGTGTTGGATTTTCAAAATAAAACGAAACTTTTAGACCATAGCTCCTTAAAGAGATCTCACTAAACAAGAGACAAGCCTGGGACATGGGTGGGCAAGACCTACGCTTCCAGGCCATGGAGATAGAACTTTGAGACGTGGGAGAAGGTGCTGTTCCTTTGTGCCACCAGGTCCTCTGTGACTCTTCAGACTCCTACAGTGTGACAAGGCTTGTCACTCATCACTCATGCTTTAAAGGTCACCTTGTAAACCGGCATCCTTGTGATCTCTCACACCGACACGCCTGGGGAGATACCACTGGCGTTGGAGCATGATCTGCTTAATGCCAAGGCCTTCTTTTCCGTAGGGTACAGCAGGATGCGTTTTCTTTTTGATGTGATCTGGAATGAATGAGAACGAGATGGCTTGTGGCTGGCTCATGGAGGTAAAGACACACAGAGACCTTATTCATAGCCAGGTACTCTTCTCTGCACTTTGTGTACTAACACAAGCAATATCACAAAAGAACGGGAAACTAGGATGGTGCCCCAAGCACCCATGGCTTAAATGAGAGGCACAGAGTGACGCGTGTCCACGGCTGCTCAGGAATTTGGAGGTTAGCTCTATAACTTATACACTTACTTTAGAAATTAGTGCCCTGCGCCAGGTTTCACCTTCTTGCAGACAGAACATGGCCAAAGGGTACAGAAGTCGAATCCACCGACCACCCATGGTATTACAGGGGGCAGATTTAGGAAGACCAGGTCCACGGGCTTTCTTCAGGTCCCCGTGATAAAAGCTACCGGCAGCTGTAACAGCACACGAAAAGTAAAGCTCCACTGTGTGTCAGTCACGACAGTAAAGAAATGAGGAGGAAAGCCATGCTTTGGGCAGAGAGCGACAGTGACGGCTGCAACCAGAGCACCTCCCTGGGAGAGAGGACGGGGGCAGCCAGCCAGGGCTGATGTGCCACCCAAGGGCCAGCGCTCTGGGCCCTGGAGTGGCCACTGGGGTTTTTCAACAAAGAAATCCTCCTGTGTTTTGGCTCCACCAGTGTTTTATTAAAACAACGTCAAATTGATAGTGAGCTTTGGCTCTGGACTTGGTTCAAAGGCAAGTGGAGAGAACGTGGAAGCTTAGTCATACCTACGAGCCCTTTGAAATAATCCCTGCTAATGCCTCAGGCTTGTGATGTCAGCTCAGTGGAATTATAGCTCGACTGCTCAGAATTATATAACTAATCACCTTCGGCTTCAGTAACAATTCTTCATCCACCCAAACCTCCTAGCTCCTTCTTGGTGGTAGGCCGTCTGAGGGAACCAATTGGATCCAAATTTATTTTGCTAACCATCTCAGGGCAGCTGCACCCTGGGGCGAGGCAGGCCTCCTATGGCACACTCAGGCCCAGCGGTGAGTGGGGACAGATGGAAGCTGCACTGGGAAGCTATGACGGTCACCGGGAGACTGAGTTAGAGGAACTCTTAAGAAGGTAGGTCGTTCACTTGGCTCAAGCTGGGGGAATGAGGCCAGTTGAGCAGAAGTATTGTCAGGTCAGGAATGGATGTGTGGCATCACTATTACCTTTGATGTCGGTGGCTGGCATGGTTTATCCATCCTGGTTCTCTCTCCCACTGAATCTAGCAAGCCTGGCTCAAAATCCTTTTAACACACGGCTCACGGAAGCCACTGCCAATCAGCTGAGGTTGACCCCAAAGGGGAAACTTATTGGCCATCTTGGCTCTAGGGGACCAGCACTAAGGAAGCCTGAGGTTGGGGGGTCTCCCATTGCGTCAAATGTGGGGTGGGGGCTGGGGACCAGACATCGTGGCCATTGCCTGCTAAGCATGTTTGAGTTTGGTCTCAGGGTACATGGGGTTGAAGCTTATTGCTACTCAAGCACGTGTCTGACCATGAAGACCACGTGCCTGGTCCTCCTGATTTAGACTGCAAGTTCCCCAAGGGTAGGGGTGGTGCCCTATTCACCTCTCCACCAGCCTCGGCACCTACCCATGGCGCGGGGTTCTCAGGACACGTGAACTGAGGGAACTGGAACGGGATGCCCGGAAGAGATGACGTGAGCAGTTTACTCAGTGGAAAGCAGCAAATGACTGATCTTTACTTACTCAAGTTCAAATTTTCTTTTATATCCTTTGGAAAGATAGTTTGGGGATAATGGTAGGTTTCCGCTGAGTGGTATTATGCACAGAACCTGAGGTACTGCTCCCCTGCCCCCTTTCTGAAGCCACCTTCCTGCAAAGGGCCTAACCCAGCACGGGGAAAGCCTGCAGCTAAGCTTTGTGTGAGTCCTGGAAACATCCAGATCTCCTACAGCGTCTCCAGAGGCCTCCAGGCACTTGGATCAGTTACACAGCCTGACGAGCACCCTAACGGCTTCCTCTCTGGTCCTCCACTTCTCCCCAAGAGAGGTTTTGGGCTGAGTCCACATTGCGGCTCACCCAGGAGGTCCTAGGATGGCTTGAGTCCTTGGGTCCTGCCCCCTCGTCTCCTACTTGACCTTCAGGTGGGGTTTGTGAGCACGACTTAAGAAGCTCAGCTGCCTAGGTTTGCCCTCCTCCCTGCTCTCGGCTCCCCCGGCACCTGGCTCTGAAGACCGGGCCTCATGACGCACAGCTGCTCCACACCCCAGGCTACCGAACAACCAGGCCGACTCTCCAGGCTTACCCTCCCCTCTGTGTTGCAGGGCAGGAAGCAGCCCATTTTGCCTGATGGACTTCTGTTCTGGCTCTCTGAGGGGGCAGCTCTTCTTGGCATTGTGGTCCACATGGGAAGGCCACAGGACATTGAACCTGGGGTTGCTTGTCCACGCTGACGGAGCACCAGGCAGCGTCGCCTCACTTGGAAGCAGACCTGCCCAGTCCTTGCTCATTGGTGTCCTTTGGCGGCTCCAGTGGGTGAGCTCACTCTCCACCATCTTTGCTGGCACCCATGGAGCAACGGGCTTTAAGGAAAGACAGCCAGACCTATAGTCATGCTTTCCAGCCAGTCAAGGCTCCCCCCTAGTCTTCACTTGAGCTCTAGTGATGAAGACCCAGAGGGCTGCGGCACCTCCCCATGGGTTCCTGTGCAGGAGTCAGATGACCCTGAGCTGAGATGTCCCCACGAACAGCTTTTATTGCCACGTTGCCTTCTCCCAAGGGACCCAAACCTCCTCTGTATTGAGGGGTGTGTGCAGGTGCGTGTGTAGGGGGCGGGAGAGTTGAGCTGTGTGGAGGAGGGCAGTGATGTCTTAGAGGACATGTTTCCAGCACTGGGCTGGGTCCTTGGTGTTTACTCACTGAGCTCTTCTCACCGTTATGGTTCCCGTGTACAGATGCTGAGGCTGGGCACGCTCGCAGGTGCACAGCTGGTCCGGGTGGGCTGGGAGGCAGCCTAGACTGTCTGGCTGCGGGTGCCGGCTGCCCTTGCCCTGCGTCTCGCTCAGCCCACCTGGAGCTCTTCAAGCCATTCAGGAGCCACTCGATGTGCGACAGGGACAGGTCTCCTGTTCCTGACGGTGGCGGCTCCTCCACTTCTCCACGCTCGACTGCAAGATCTGAGTCCATTGCACCATCTGCCGGGTTTGTTTTTTCCAACAATCCTCGGCGTTTGCCAAGGCCGCCAAAGGAACATCTCCCTGCCAAGGGCACATTTTACATGGCCGAAACAAGCAACTCTGTTAGAAACCTACTTTTATCTCAACTAAAACAAAAACATCATCCTTTTAAAGAAGAGAATATTATTTTGACTACATTAAAACCATTAATTTTACTTAAAGTAATTTTTTTGTGTACGGGGGTAGTGCGTGTGTCCAGGCGTCTATTCAGACTTTGGGAACAGTGACGGGGAGGGGCATTCATTGTCTACAGGTGGTGTCCCTGAGCGCCCGCCAATTCCTTTCACACTTACACAATGGTCACTTGTGCGTCTAGATCTCGTCTCCACCAACAGAGTGGAATATCGGGGGCCAGTGGGGCCAGTGACTCCCATGAAAGTCCTTCCAAAAGTCCCCCTAGGTCCTCAAGGCTTAGGATGTAAGCACTGGGTCCGGTCGAAACGCATCACCACCTTTTGTGCTAAACCACTCATCCTCCATCCCACAGTCACCTTTTACATGATGCCCTCAATTTTCACACAAAGCAGCATTTTATGAAACAGCCTGATGTGGAGCATCTGTCCGTTTTTTGTAAAACTGCTAACCCCATATTCTAGAAGAATACTCCGTCATGCCGTCCTGTGTCCATCCCTTGAAGACGCAGGCAGCACATTCTTTCCACAGCCCTGCCTTAGGAAAAACCTTCTTTCTCTTGGAGCTCTTCCTGTTTTTTAGAGAACAAGGTCTGAGTAATTATCACTTGTTCTCTTTGTCACAGCTGCCAGAAAGCTGGCGCTAAGTTTTGTGCTGCAATGGAGGTCGTTTATCTCAGCTCAGGTTTTCTGGTGAGGATATTTGCCTCCTTCACCATATTCTTTGACTCCTGTCTTTTCATTCTTGCTTCAGTGGTTTGTGGATTGATTGCATCCTTCTTAGTGTAAATTGCCCCAAACCTGCTCTGGAAATAGGCCACTTTCCTCTCCATCAGGGATGTGGGCCAGGTGGTGGCTGCGACTTGACTGTCAGAGGGAGCTGAATGTTCTCGGAAAGACGATGCCAGTGTTCCGAGGTAAGAGCTTATCTACCTCTCTGAGCCTCAGCTTTCTCATCTGCCAATAAAGGATAATCTCACCATCCACCTTTCCAGCGCCTGCTGGAAATGGGAGATAAGGTTTTTAAACTGCTGAGCTTGGACGCATAATAGTCTCAAATCTTTATGTCCTTCTTCTGAGTGACCTTGGGTTGGTCTGATCAGGGCTGGCTTCCTGGGTGTGTGATCAGCCCAGTCGCAGAGCCTGTGCTCAAAAAGGCCCTGCACTTGAGGTTAAATGCTCTGTGGTGGCCATCTTGAAATCCTTAATGGTTTTATCTTAGAATTCGCGTTTTGTCAGCTGACGTCTGATGGGACGATGGAGCGTGCGCCCCCTGCTGGTTCCCTGCGGCCCCTTCCTCTCCCACTCACCGCTGCTCTGCAACCTCCGCTGCCCCCGACCCCCAGCGGAGACCTGGGTGGGTGCGGGGAGGGTCAAGGAACCGCCAGGGACGATGCGCGAGGGCTTCCGCAGAGGAGCCCATGGAGCCGGGTGTGGAGGAAGGCGAGGCTGGTCTGGCGGGTGGCTAAGAGGCCGTGCGGAGGGCGTCCAGCGAGGCCACTGCGTGGGCCATGTCAAGGTGCTGGGAACCTCAGCCTGTGCGCAGGCTATGGCATGTGGTTCCTTTTGCTGATCGTGGATGGACGGTGGGAGCTGACTCAGGGAAAGGAACTGGGGAGGCCAAACTCAACAAATGGTGACAGAGGAGGCAGCTTAACAAACACTTCAGGGACGCACTATTAGTAACAGAAAATAGCTGGAAATGCCCAAATGTTCACCGTGAAAGGAATGGTGAGACAACCGGAGGCGTGTCCCCACAGCCAAGTGCTCTGCTGCGTGAAAAAGAGCAAAGCGAGTTTATGTATGCAAACACGGAAGGAAATCCAACCCAGACTGTCGACTGGAAAAAGCACATTGCAAAAGAATGCATAATCTGGGAGATATACGTATGCAAAGAAAAAACCCAAATGTATATTTCAAAGGCTCTCACATGTGTCCATAATGGCTTCACATTTGCACGTGCTCAGGAAAAGATCTGGAAAGATAAAACACAAATTGTTATTGGTGGTTATTTCGGGGCAGTGGGAGGATGGTAGCAGGAATGACCGTGGGAACCTACCCTGTTTTTTACATAAAGGTTGTATTCATCCCTCTGTTCCTGGGCTGTGACCAGGGTGTGAGCAAAGGGTAGCACCAGCCCACAGCCTGAGAATGCACTTTACTGGGGGCTTGGGAAGAAGGCACCGAAGGCTATCGCCCCAATTATATTTTGATTCTTCTCTTCCAGTCCTCCCAAGCTCAGCTTTCCACTTACACTACTCATGGTCTCTAATAAATGGCGTACCCCTCATTACTGATATCTGTTTTCTGCTGGCAGGATTAGCGCGTTCTTTGGGCGACCGGCTGTGGTTCTCAAGACTGATAAGGGAGCCTGCACCAATCTCTGTTGGAGGCCAGCGTCCTGATAAGCGTGCTCTCTGTCTCCATGCATCTTCCGTGGAATCCCTCTGGGAGGGTTTTGCCTGGTACCCTAATGCTCGTGGAATGAACACACCGGAGGCCTGCTGTCTGGGTCTGCAGATAGATGAGGGTGAGAGGCTGCATGAACCACTTCTTGCTTTGTAAGAAGCAGGCGCTGCCCTGAGAGGTCAAATGACGAGGGTGGTGGCAGGCATTCCGTTGCAAGACATTTGGATGTGTGTCCAACAGCCCTTAGCAGGGCAGGCCTGGGAATCAGGAGACGTGGGCTGGAGTGATCTGCATAGAGTTATGTTGAAGTTTTTACTTTGGCAAAAAAAAAAAGAAGAAGAAATATTTTTCTGATGACATATAGCTGAGAAGTCTATAAATGTTTTAGGATGACATAGTCGGGGGGAATCCTGGATCATATCTAAAAAGATGGAGTTTCATAAGAAAAATTGACTTGGCTTCAGGAAAACCAATTGCATAGATATAAGGAAGATGTGTCTGAATGACACATCTGAATGTGAGGGGCTGCGGATCCAGAGGATGAGGTAACGCATTCAAGGGGTGAGAGACTCAGCCGCAGGCTGCATTCACAACAGTGTAGAATGTGGAACGAAGGCACAGAGGACAATCCTGGATCCTCTGGGAAGCTCACTTTCTCAGAACTGGTTGGAAGAAGTAATTTCCCAGGAGTCCCATTCTAGTCAAAGAAGGAACTTTCTAAGAGTGAGAGCTGTCCGAGGATACATAGGTTTCCTTGGATCAGAGTGAGCTCCCTGTCGCTGGATGTATGCAAGCAGCCACAGGGCAGGGAGGCTGCAAAGGGCCAGGTACCAGGGCTGTTCTCATTGTCATCTTCATTCCCAGCAGTGGCACCATGCATGGCTCAGACACAAGCCATAATAATTGCCCAATTAGTGAATTGATGAATATCACAAATCTGGAGAAAATCGATGGGCTGCGGTGTTCCTTCCAGGTCTGGATGCTATGGTGCCATGAAATCCCCACGAGAGAAGAGGCATCTACTAGTTTCTTACTTCTGCTGTAACAAATCACCACTAACTTAGTGGGCTAAAACAACACACATTTATTCTCCTGAAGTTCTGGAGGTCAGAAGTCCAAAATCAGGTCCCCTGGGCTGAAGTCAAGGTGTTGGCAGGGCTGGCTCCTTACAGAAGCTTTCAGGGTAGATTCCGTCTCCTGCCTTTTCAGTTTCTAGAGGCCACCTGGATTCCTCGGCTCGTGGCCCCTTCCTCCATCCTCAAAGCTCTCAGCTCCAAGCTCTTCCTACGTCGTCACTTTCCCTTCTCTCTTCTGTGGTCGCATCTCCCTCTGCCTCCTGCATATAAGAACATTTGTGATTCCACTTATGACGCACCCAGATAATCCAGGGTAACCTCTCCATGTCGAGAGAGATGTCTCCATCTTCATCACATCTGCAAAGTCCCTTTTGCCACATAAGGAAAATTCTCAAGTGCCAGGGACTAGGGCATGGCCACTTTCGTGGTGGGGGAGGGGGGGAGCATGCATTATGTAAATTACCACCGGGTGGAAGAGAATAAAACCAGGAGTGGGTTATTGGAGGCACCTCCCTGTCTGGGGAAGGGAAGAAAGTGGAGCTAGGGAAGGAGGCAGAAGAAAGAAGCTACAAAGTTCAGAGGACCCATGACCACGTGGTGACCAGCAACCTGGGGAGAAGGATACGGGGGAGTCGGAAAGAGAAGGTGGTGGTCAGGGTGGAGAAAGATCAGGGTTTGGCCTGACTCTTTCACTGTAGCATCCTCAGTTCCTGGAGCTGTGCCTGACATATAGTAGCTTCTCAATAAGGGTGCGTTGAATGAATGAATAACTGGGGATGTTGCTACTGGCTGAAGAAACAGCTGTGCTGGTGGGCCTGGGTCAGCATCTTCCCAAGGCTGGGCTCTGTAAATCCCCGTGGGAAGCTGAGATACGGGCTGGGCATGACCTGTGCCAGAATGAGAACTGGGCCCTGACGAGGCTAGCCTCTCCACCTGCTCTGTTTCAGAGGCTCGGCGGCCGCCTTCAGAGCACGAGCTTTGTGTAAGGTTGCATTGAACCCAGAGAAAAGGTGAAGGCATGCGGCCCGGAATACTGATGGGGATTTGGCATGCAGAAGTGAGAGCTCTGCGCAGTTTAAGGCCTTGGGTTTTGTTCCACTTTCTGAAGGAGAAGATGTGAGACTTAGCAAGCACCGAGCGTCCACGTGTACACGCCAAGGAACAGATTCCGTGCCAATGAGCAAACTGTGATTCAGAAAACCTTCTCCCTCTTCCAATCTTTCCTGCTTCGGAGACAGAACGCAAATGTCCCTGCGTTCCAGCTGTAACGCAAGCCTTGCCGCTGATTAAAGGGCAGACCTGGAAACTCTCCGGTGAGCTATGCTCCTAACTATGTCTCCTGCTCACTCCATCCAGCAGACAGAGGACAGCTTTTCCTTGCTGTTTATTCACTGGAGCTGCTGGGGCCCTTCACATTTAATTATGTGTGCTTGCAAAATAAATGTGGAATGAAATGTTCGCATTCCCTGAAGTTGATGCTGTGGCAGGCTGGGATGAGTGAGGATGCTGTCTCTGTGCCGAGCATAGCGGGGGCTTCGAGCCTTGCGCAGACGGATGGATGCTGCGAAAGCCAGAGCGCCTTACATTCCTCTGCTGGGTCGGTACCAGGCGTGCACATGTCAGCCTCCTGTTAAGGGCTTTGATATTGGATTTCTTAGAATTCGGAGACAGTTATTCATTTTTCAAAGCCTACAAGTTAGTGCAGAATAAACTCTCTGTAAGGCGCTATGTTGACTCTTAGCAGAGGAGGCTCCGGGCTGTAGGTTCATTCATTGAATCGATCCTTCATTCGTTCATCCAGTACCCACGGGTGTCTACCTTGTACCAGGCACTGCAAACACAAGGTGAAAAGGACTGGCCTCTGTTGGCTGGAGTTGGTGGGTGACAAGCATGCAATCAGCCTCCCTCGGGCTCCATGTGGGAGACAGGGTCTGTATAACGCCCTCCGGGTGCACAGAGGATGGAGTGACCATCAACCTGGGGAATGTGCAGGAAGCCTCCAGTGGAGGGGCATTGGTGGGATCTTGAAGGGGGAGGAGCGATTTGATTTTCCAGGTAACCAAGTAAGGGGTGGGTAGAGCATGGGTCCCAGGGAGAGGGGAAGAGCAGCCTCTGACACCTGCCCAGAAGTTTGTTCATGTGTCAGTTCAGGGCGTCTGGTGGGCAGGGCAGAGGGTGAGGGGAGAAACAGCCAGGACAGATGGTGAAGATCCGCGAGTCTTTTTTTTCCCTGCAAGTAATAGGATTACAGTGAAGATATTTAAACAAAGGAGCAGCATGGCGGATGGGGGGCAGCATGACAGGTGAATCCGGGAGATGAGAGCCTGGAGGCTGGGAGGTGGGGGTATGTTCCAGCTGCTGGACAGTACTGTGAGGACCATAGATAAGCAGAGGGGATGGAGAGAGAGGACGGTCTCTTGAAGTGCTTATTGAGGGGGTGTGTTCTGGGCTGAATTGTGTCCCCCCCATAATTCATATATTGAAGCCCTGACCCCCAGCACCTCAGTGTGACTGTATTTGGAGACAGAGCCCTGAAACAGTTAACTAAGGTGAGTCATTAAAGCAAGGGGAGATGGCCAAGTGAGAGCAGTGGGAGCATCCTCGTTTCTGGAAGGAAGAGAAAGGGAGGGACCAGCACTTTGGAGGATACAGGGTTGAGGGGAGAGTTAGCCCAAGAGGTTTGCCTCTGCCCGTTTGAAGATGGTGCTTCTGCCTCCTGTGCAGCGAAATAAAGATGCTCAGCCTGCTGGTCCCCAGCCTCCCGCCTTTGCAAATGCTCTTCCGTCTTCCACCACCACCCGGCCTCTCTTCTACCCAACATGTGAGGCTAGTGGAGTTGATGACTCTCTTGCATCCCTTCTCTCTCTTCAACCAATCACAGTTCATTTGTCGTAGATCTCTGGCCCTTACACTTTAGTTCTTGATTACGTGGCCATCTTGCTTCCCCCATCCCTTATCACAGCTTCTCCAGGAGGAGGCTCTGCGCATCTCTAGTCTTCTCACTACCCTCCACAGAGGCCTGCACGCAGAGTAGACCCACAGAGAATGGAATCACATCTCTGGCTGGGAGGAGGGATGAAGGTGACGCATTTTGTCAGGCATCTGTCCACTGTCTGTGTTCTTCTCCCATGACGTCAGGGGTCACCCAGTGGAGTTACCACTCCAGCGATGGCAGAGTTCCTCCTCTGGAAGCAGCCTGGTTTGTATTCTTAATCATAACAATAGACCCCACCACTTACATCTGATACATGACGGGAGGGACTTATGCCAGGATGGTCACAAGTGGGATTGCACCCTGGACAGTGAGTGTGAATGGACTGCTCCACCACCTCCATTCCACAGATGTGCAAGAAGGGCGCAGAGAGGGCTAGTGAGCGTCCCCGAGAGAATACGGGTGGGAAAGGTGAAGAGTTGCTATGGGAATCCAAACTCCAACTCTGTGCTCTTCCCACCATGGGGTGCAGCCTCATAAGATTCTGATATTTAGCACCTATGGGTGCTCACAACACGTGGACGAGATTGGCTGATCCAGTTTGGTGACAGGACAGATTCTGGCGGAATGAGCTGCTGGCAGCAAAGTGGCCAGAGGCTTTGACGAGGACAGACCAGTTTGCAACGTGTGGGTGATGCCCCGTGAGCACATAGGCAGAGACTGGATTTAATTTGGTTCCTTCTTAGAGACCAAATGGCTCAAGATCGGGGAAGGGGGAGCACCTCTGTCCCAGCAGGACCACGTGCTACCATCTAGCAGCATCATCTCTAGTCCACAAGAGCACTTCATCTCGTGAGGATTCACCATGGAAGGTGCTGGAAGCTTTATCCTGGGAGGCAGGGGGATGGAAGGGCTGTCCAGGGGCCACCTGGAAAGAAGAAGTACCAAGGGTAGAAAGTTCCTTCATCCTGCTTCCTGCTTACCTTATTTTTAAACTAAGAATAAAAACAACAAAAATAAGTAGAAAATAATACTCAGAAAAGCAAAAAGGAAAAATGAACTAGAAAGGAAAACCATGATGGAGGCAGGTTGAAAGCTGGGGAGAAAGGATTAAAAAGGATAAATTCAATAATCTAACATGATCTGAGGGCAACGTTTAGCTCCTGGACCCTGAAGCCTCAGTCTGGGGACTCAGAATGGGTGTTCCAGGCACCGGGATGCAAAGCCAGCCCAGGGCTGCGCGCTCAGCCACTGCTCCATGGTTCCCAGTGAGTGTGGAACAGCCTTGTGGGCCTTGGCCTCTGCTCTCGGTCCCTTGTGGCCCCTCTCTCCCCCTGGCGGCTTGTCCTTCACCAGGACATGCTTTATTCTTGGTTGCAGAGTTGCTGGTCCATCTCTGGCTGGGATGCAAAGCACATCTTCTGGTCAAAGTCCTGCAGGGTGGTGCCTTCTGACTCTGCCCTATTCTTGTCTGCTCAACCCTGTTATCAGTGTCATCAGATGCAAACTTGGACCACCTGTGGATAAAACTTGCAAATGACACAAGGCTGTGCAGGACATTAAGTTTGCTGGAAATAATTCTGGATCCAAAAAGACTCTGTGGGCTGGATTTTGCAATGAACAGAATGTGCTGGAATGTGGTCAAGATGGCGCTGCCTCGGCATCCTGGTGTGAGCACCAGAGAGCTTATCCTCTCCATGTCCGATTATGAGAAATGCCAATCGAAGAACCCTACTGTGGCCAATTTGTCTTATCGTGTTACTTAATGGCACTTACATTAGAGAATATGTGACTCGTGTTTCTTTTTGAATTCCTGCCAGGAAAAAGTTGGTTCTGACTCAAGGCCCACCATCCTCCTTTTATCTGTCATGCTTCCCTTTTTTGCATCGTCTTCCAGGAAGCTCTGTGTGAAAGCCTGTGCCAATGTCATAACCATCAAATTTCAAGGGCCTGGGGGAACTAGCTGTGTCTTCTTTTCATATACTTGCAGCTTCTCCATTTTGCCTGTACTGCGTGCTGTGTCATATGTATATTTATTATAAGGCACTTGGATATCTTTATAGACAGACTGGTGAGGACAGTTGGATGGAATGTGTTAGTTTCACGACAAGACATCTGAAAATGACACTTGAAGAGTCAGTCGGCTGTAAATATAGATGCGTCAGGACCATGCTGTGGCTGCCCAAGCATCCCTGGACTCTGGGACTGAAATAGCCCACCACGTCAAGGCTAGAGAAGGTTCTGGTTCCCCTGAGCTGTGCCCCATCAGATCATGTTTGCAGCGTGGCCCTGAGTCCCAGGCTGGACTTTAAGAGGGGTGGGGGCAGGCAAGGTGTGTCTAAGCTGATGGGCACCTTGGTCAGGGAATGAGAAAGACTGACTCAAGGTGGTCTTTCTAAACACTTCCAGATGAGGGGGTCCAGGGCGAGGAGCTGGAAGCTGGCTCAGCACAAAGATTTCCCAGATCATTAGGTCCTATGTGAATTAGTGGTGATGAGGTCCCAGTCAAGAGAGGTAACCAAGAAGAGGCATTTGGCTCCTTTCCTAGGATAGTGTAGAGGAGTTTTGTGCACGAAGTGGAGTTGAGCTTCCATCTGAGAATCGATTACTTCACATCCTATTGACAGACTGATGTGGGAAAGCTTCTCAGCAGGTCAACCCAGCCACACAGAGACTCCTGGAGGCATAAGGACCTTCCCAGCATCTGAGCGCATCCTCTTCTCCATTTTTCAGGAATCAACATTTTGCCCTGCAGCCTGCTCTTCGTCTGGTCCCTCGCATGTGTCCCAGGATTCCATTGTGACATCCGACAATTCAACTTCGCAGACATCAATTGAGATCCTAGGGTCCAAAGCCAAGGCAGCCACAGCCCCTTTTCCTCTGGGAGGTCCCACGGCCTCAGGAGAGGCAGCCGTGGGACGGAGGATCACAACAGACTGTGACAAGGAGTTCCATGATGGAAATGTTGGGAGGGGGTGGGGAGTCCAAGACAAGCCCCGCCCAGCTTGCATGTGTGCCAAGCCCAGGGAAGTATCTGGTTACAAAGTTGGGTAAGACTCGACCCCTGTGCTTAAGGAGCCCAGGTGGAGGGACTGGGCGTGGTGGGGAGGCAAACCCACACCCAGGTAACCACGCGTCAAGTGCAACTCAAGGCATTATGGATGCCTGGAGCTGTGCCACCCGGAAGTCACACTGGACAAGGATGAGAGTGTGTGGCATACAGAGGTTAGGGACAGTGAGGCGCAGTGAGCCTGAGTAGGGCGGGACACAGCGAAGAGGCGACCCTTGTGTCCATCAGGTGGGAACAAGGCCATCCAGGCAGATGGGGCCTGGGCACAGGCGTCCACTGCGTCTTTTTGTTGTATTGCCTCCCTAACTCTGGGGCTGTCAATGGCATCCTGCTCCTTGATGATAATGGGGAAACCAATCACACAAGGGACCGGGCTTTCTGATGCTGATTTCCCTTCAACAATTTCCAGCTTTTTAATAGGATTCATCCGCCATTCTAGAGAGAGCACTTAATGCCGTCCAGGAAAGGAGCTGGCAGTGATACTAAAAGCCAAAGGAAGGAGAGAGGAGAAGGAGGCAGAGAGAAGCCAACATGAGGACTGAGAGACGTTTAAGCAAACCCGGGAATGAACAGAGCGGGTGGGGAGAGCCCTGGGAGAGGCTGGGCCTCTTCCTGGCTATGAGCAACTTCGGGGAAGGAAGGCTGAGCTCTGGGGTGCTCCCCCCAATGGCTTGCACCCCTTATTTCAGTATTCTACTCCACACTCAGCCTGCACTAACAAGGAATCAAAGACGTCTCTGAAGTCCCCAGTGAATCCACTGTCCACTGCTCATTGCCCCTTGACTGGATCCGTCTTCACTGTGGAAAGAGCATGCATGTGTGAATAGAGGCCCGGGGAGGCAGCCTGGGCAGCCCGCTTTTCTCAGGACCCCACTAATGTGGCATGGCCTGGGTGCTCACCACTGTGGACATCTGAGCCTTTTAGACAAGAGGGCCATTTGTCACCGTCATTGGTTTCCAGGAAAGCGCCCTTGAGGCGGCTCCCGTCCTTCCTGGAGGTGCCAGGTTCTCAGCGTCTCCCTCTCAGTATGGAAGCATCGTGGAGAGGGCTGAAAGGTGGGGGCACAGCCCCTGGGTGTCACTTAAGAGGGCCCTGTGTGTCGGCGGGTCTCCCAGTCTCCCAGTTCAGCCTGGCTGGGCTCTCAGTGGGCAGCTCATGTCCAGGCCAGGCCGGTGGAATAGCACAAAACTACCGAGCTGAGGCAAGAGTCCAGACATCCTCGGGACCAGGGTCCTGGCGAGCAGATTCAGTTTCCCTCGGGGGTCCATGGAGCCCAATATTCCCCAGACAGGCCTCAAGGGCTGGGGGTGAGGGATGGGCTGGGCTCCAAGCACGGGACACTGAGAGGATCCTCCCTGCTTCCATCCCAACCAGAGACAGCCCCTTGGGTCAGCGCTGCCGACTGCAATTCAATGCAAGACTTTGGGATCCAGGAAAGGTTTCCTTTTGCTCAAGACCTTCAGTGAGCAGACAGGTATTTATGCCCCGGCCCGCATGTGCCGCCCCTGCCCTGTGCTTCCTTACCTCCGCCTCACCTGCCCCTGCGGGATTATTTGGTACCTTCCTCCCACCGGGATGTGAGCTTTCAAGGCAGGAGCGTCTGGCCCTTCTCACTGTCGCATCCCCACACCTCAACGTGTGCCTGGCTCATGTCGGCACCCCATAAACATCAGTCTCATGAACGAGTGAAGTGCTGGGGTAGGAGTCAGGACGCCCGGTTTAAGGCCGGCCCCACTGCGTGACCCCGATAAAATGAGTTAACGTCTTTGAGCTGCAGCTTTCTTATTGCAAAACGGCCTGATAGTGGAGTCCACCCTCTGCACTTGCGGGGAATATGTCCCCACGGCTCTGGAGTCCCCGAGGCACAGATGTGATTTCTCCCTGAAGTTCAGTCCGATGTCATAGAAAAGGACCCAGTGAACCAATTAATCAACAGGGGAGAAACATCACAGGCGAGGCCAGTAAGCAGGTTTCTCCTCTGCCCCTGGTGTTTCTCAGGAGCATCCTCGGGGCCAAGCCTGTCCTAGCAGGGTCACCGCCTGGTGAGCCAGGAGAGAGCTAAGCCACACCAGGGCCACGGTCACCTGAGGTCAGATCAGTCACCAGCCAAGTGAGGCCCGCAGCTGCCAGCTCCCCCTGCCAGGGTCAGATGGCTGCCTCAGCAAAGTGGCAAATTCCTTCTTGTGTGGAATAGTTGAAACCTAGACTTTGGAATTCACAGATGCCTGGGAATCCTAGGATACTGTTCAGCGAGCTGGCGTCTTTGAAAGCAGAGTGGCTGGGCCACGTGGTGTGAACTTTACCCATTGATTTGCATTTTATTTTTCCACCTGTAGATCATACACCTTTCCCCGGACATACTTGCTCCATCCCCACACAGACTTCCCCATGCTTAAGGATGGCCTGGGAGTCTCAGAGAGGGTGGTCCCAAGGCAATGAGGCCTCCCTGAGCCTCATGTGAGGTCCCGCTGTCAGATCCTAAAAGCCACTTTAGGACCCACTAACAGTGCTTCTCCAGAAACACGGGGACCTCGGAGGATGGCTCCAAGGGAAACTGCTCCATCTACTGGGGTCTGGGGAGCAAGGTGGCTGCCAGTGTCCGTGCTTGCTGAGGACACTTGGGAGGCCCAGGGGTAGGCTGAGGGTGAGGACTGCATCTCTGTAGGGTCCCAGGCAGCAAACGTTTACTCTGAGAGTAGGTAGATGGGGGTAATGTGAGGCTTAGAGTGTAGTCATGCTCCTTGGGGGAGATGAAATCAGGTGTACAGTGAGACTTGGGGTGAGCCGCCCTGGGGACCAGCTTACGAGGCTGGGATCAGAGGAGACGGACGACTCAGGCCTGCCTGGCCTCTCTGCTCCCTCCTGGCGTGGCTTCCACATCCTCCAACCGCTGCACCTCCCCATACAAAGGGCTCCCTCCTCGGACAGCCTGGGGATGTGCGCTCGCCGTGTATTTGCTTTCTAGGGCTGCCGACAAAGTCCTGGGTGGCTTCAAACAACAGACTGTGAAGTCAGGGTGCTGGCAGGGCCACACTTCCTCCAAAGGCTCCAGGGGAGGATCCCTCCTGGTCTTTTCCAGCTTCTGCTGGCTCCAGGTGTCCCTTGGCTTGTGGCTGCATCACTCCAATCTTTGTCTCTGTGGTCACATGGCCTTCCCCCTGTGTGTATGTCTTCTTATAAGAACACCAGTCCGATTGGCCTCAGGGCCCACCCTAATGGGGCATGATCTCATCTTAATTATACTACAGTCGTGTGCCGCATAACCATATTTTGGTCAACGATGGACCACCTAATGACGGTGGTCCCACAGATCAGCACCATGTAGCCAGGTGAGCAGTAGGCCACACCATCTGGGTTTGCGTAAGTGTGTGCTGTGATGTTCGCACAACGACAAAATCGCCTGATGACACTTTTCTCAGAACGTAGTCCCGTCGTTAAGTGACGCATGACTGTAATTACATCTCCGAACACCCTATTTCCAAATAAGATCACATCCTGAGGTTCTGGGCAGGTGCGAATTTTCGGGGGCCCTATTCGGGCCAGTGCGGCCGCTCTCCCATCTCACAAGAGGTACCGTGCTCCTTAGCACACTCTGGGAAGTCAGGTAAGAAACAAACCTGTTTGATTAAATCCCTTACCATGTTTTCCAAACTTGTCCTGAAAACGGAGCCCTTTATTTGCATAACTTCTGCTGCCGTCCCCCAGAACCGGTCTTCAAGGAACCCACTTTGCAAGCACTGCACGCCACCAGCCCGTGTAAAGCGAACAGCTTCCTGCGATCATTATAGTCTGGGAGAGGCTGAGAGCACATCCTCGTCAGGACAAGCAGTGGAGAGGAGGGGGCAGCACGGCCACTGTGCAGTGGGGGTGGGTGTGGAAGACCCTGGTGAAATTTGTTCATAAACTTGGTCTTGATTTTTCCAGTGGGACCTGATGGAAAAAAACAGAGTTGTGAAATAAGATTTCTTTCAATCATTCACACTGTTGTGCACCAATCTTCTACATTAACTAATTGCACCCAACTCCTACTTATCCTTTAAGAGTCAGCTCTGAGGTCACCTCCTCCAGGAAGCTGCCGTGAGTGCAAGCATGATCCCCTGCTCAGGTTTCATCATCACTCTGCCTCCTTGAGAGGCAGTGAGCTGCTGTGCATCTGTGAGCCCCTGAGGGCAGGAATGGGCTGCTCAGCTCTGTGCCCACCGTTCTTGCAAGCTCGGTATGCGGCAGAGGATGGGGCCCCCAGTGCGGATGGTGGCGCTTGGAGCGTTTGCTGGCCTGGGGACATGCCTCAGGTGGTTGTGTGAAAGGGATGTGATTCCTAATTGAGAAGGTGAAGAAAGGCCAGCCCCAACAGGTGTCTGTGGCTCAGGTCCTTGTGGGGCTTCCCTTCTCCTTGTCACCTCACCTCCACTGTGGGCTCTGGGGGAGGGACAGACTCTGGTCCTCCCTAGGGGGACAGGAGAGCCCTCTCCAGCCCCGTGTGAGTGAACCTGGAATCCACAGCTCCAGGATCCTGGGATGGTAGCAGTCAGGAGGTTCTCAGCTTCAGGTACAGATAACTCAGAGGGCCTCACCGAGGAGGAAAACGAATGATGTCAGGGACAAAGATGCCCGAGCAGGGAGGCTATGGTTTGAATAATTCACGGCCGGTGAAGATGAAGGTCTCCTGGTCTTGTCCAGCCACCTCTGGATGCAGCTGTCCCAGTTCCCTCCCCGGATGTCGCAGGAGTGGAGAATTCAGAAAGGTTGTCCCTTGTCTCCACGGGAAGGGAGCCTTTCTCGGTGGGGTTTCCAGGCCTGGCTGTGGGCGGGGATGAGGTCCCCTTGCCTGTGGTGGATGCTGTGCACCCTGGGGTCCTGTCAGCAAAGCAGAAGGGAGGTGGACGGGGGGACGTAACAGAGCTGGCCCCAGTGACCTGGGCAGTAGACAATGGTACCTGCGGGCAGGGCAGGGGTGTCAGAAGCTCTGGGGGACAATTGCTGTTCGCACAGAGTCAGCTCAACACGGTGGCAATCTCTGTTGTCTACTCAGCCCGCCCTCATACTTCTCCTGGGTCCCTCCCTCTTCCCCTCCGTCCGTTTCTGACCTGCAGATGCTGGTGGGCTGGATGGGCCAGACGCGGACACAGGCATTTGGATGTCTCGTCTGCCTTCTGCTTCCATCCCACTCAGATCCCCAGAGTCCAGTCTGTCTTCCACGGGCCTGTGTGTTAGCTCGCTCCCTCCTGGACAGGGTCCCAGGCGGCTGCTGGGGGGAGGGGGCTGTGGGTGGGACCGGGATGTTGGAGTGTTCCTTGCTCTAACCCCCAGCAGTTCCCTCTGTTTTCAGTCTGGTTGGACTTAAAGAAGCTGCGTGTGGTAGTTCCCTGGCACTGCCAAAATATATATCACACACCAGGTGGCTTAGGACAGCAGACATTTATTCTCTCCGAGTTCTGGAAGTCAGAGTCCAAAACCAAGGTATTGGCAGGGCTGCCCTCCCTCCCGAGGTCCTAGGGGAGATTCCATTCCTAGATTCTTCCAGCTTCTGGTGGCTGCCCGTGTTCCTTGGCTTGTGGCTGCATCACTACAGTCTCTGCCTCTGTCTCCACATGACTTCTCCCCCTTCCCCTGTGTGTTGGCTTCTGTCTCTCCTAAAGACACTGGTCATTGATTTAGGGTCCACCCAGATAATCCAGGATCCTCAACACGATCACTTCTGCAAAGATCTCTTTTCAAAATCAGGTCACATTCACAGGTTCCCGACTGGAGCCATATCTTCTGGGGCCACCATTCAACCCACGACACTCAGCCTCACACAGAAGTTGGAGGGGTGTTTGGCTGGGAGCTCTGCTGATCCTGCCAGAGCTAGAGCTGGCTCTGAGGACCCAGCAGAGCTGGCTGCGCTCCCATGCCCACTGCTGCTCTGCCTGCCCTCCCCAGAGTTCAGCCTGCTGGGGTCCTCGGACTGACCTTCAGCCTGGCGGTGATGCATTTTCCGGTGACTCAGAACCTAACACAGAGAAGCTGTTCTGCTGAGATCGGGGACAGGCTGTCTGGCGACACCGCTATCTTGGGTACTTTCCTAGGCCAGTGTTGCTGGGTAGGGCGAGTGATTCTGTCTTTGAACCTCCGAGTTCAGGCAGCATGGTGTGTCGAAAGGGCCCTGGCCCAGTGTTCAGGGCTCCGAGGTTTTGGCTTGGAGCTCCCTGTCCCCACCTGCAGGCTGAAGGGTCAGGAGCAAGGACCCCCACATTTCCTCTGCTCCCGCAGTCCACACCCTGACTCTGGTCAGAGAACACTGGCTCCGGTTTGGCCTCACTTAGTGGCCGGTCGGGGCAGTGACCCAGCTGTCCACAGTGGGCTTTGGTGGAAAGGAGCCTGTCTGTGTACACTGGACAGCAAGGACCAGCTGACTCTGGAGGAAAGAGAATTCACCAGATGTCTCTTTATGGCGTTGCACAATGCCTGTTGCATCGCAACAAGATCGCATTGCATCCATCAAGAACTCTCCAGCACCCAACACAAAGCCGCGACACCTCTCTCCAGCAGGGCCACCTTCTCACCACTTCTGTGTGTCCTGTTCTGGGGCAAAAAGCTATGCGGCTCCACTTTCATTCCTGGGCACGGTTGTGCCAGGCCCAGTGATCCCGATCAAGCCCTCGCCACGGCGACCCATTGTTTTGGGAATTTCTGTCTCTTTTTCCCTTTTTTCGTATTGTTTTCTTTGACAGACATTTGTCTTTACCACAATAAATTATGCTTCTCCCACCATTTTTTATCTTTTTTTTTGTAAGTGCCGTAATCATCCCTAAGAAAAGGATTTTTTTCTGTTTAAAATCTGACTAGGGGAAGGTTAAAAGCAGAGACGGGATTGAAGGCTGAAGTCTGTTGTCTTATTTTCTTTTACCTTTCCATTCAGATTCCTCTTGTCTTGTGGTTCTTCTCCTGGCCTCAGCTTACAGGGCTGGACGCCTTGAATTCGCTATCCTTCACCTCCGAGCGGAGTTTAGAAATTCACCTTTTATTTTCTACTGGCAGAAAAAGAAACATTTGCTTCAAAACGTCTCGTTAGACTCTTTTTGGAACTCAAGATATGTGGAAAAGGTAGAAAGTTAACTTTTTTTTTTTAATGGGTTGTTTCACATGACTTGTGCTTGAGCTAAAATCTGAGGCCTTTTTGCACGTATGGAAGAATGACGGCCGTGGAACTGGGTTTGGAAAGGATTTAGACAATGTACACTGGTGGCTTAACCATATCTAGAAAAAATGAGGGGATAATGAGCATCTTGCTCCGAAGCAGACATGGCGCCGGCCCTTCACATCCATCATTGTATTTGACCCTCGCTGCCTTGTTAGGCGGAGTCTCCCATCTGCTCTTGGTTGGGGAAGGAAGCCCTGCTGTGGACGGGCTTTCTGAAAGTCCTCTTTCAGATCTCCGTCTATCTGGACCAGAGTCTATACGGTCTTTCCAGTATGCTTAACGACGGCCAGCATCATTCCTCCATCCGTTCAGGATGTCATAAGGAGCCGCTTGGCCCCGTATCTGCTGGAGTGCTCAAAGCTGATGTGGTCCTTGCTCTCATGGCGTACGGGTCAGGGGGAGGTGGCCAGTAAGCAAGAAATCATAAATGAGGATGAGGATTAGGGTGGCTTGTTTCTCCAGGGGAGCAGGACTGCCCCCTGTGAGGAAGGGATGTTGGAGAGGACACTTGGAGGGTGAGAAGGAGTAGGCTTATCAGAGGCGGGGGAAGGCCATGCCAGCAAAGGCAGAGTTTGGGGCGTCTGAGGGATGGAAAGGGGTTCAGCATGGCCGGCCCACGGTGACAGGAGGAAGGGCAGTGAAATAAGTTGGAGGCAGGGCTAGACCACACAGGGTCTTTTAGATCAGGGTGGAGCCTGGATTTCTTCCCAAGGGCAGGGAGAAGCATTGGGCAATTTTAGGTGTGGGCTGACTCACTATTAAAATGGGCCACTGTGCCTGTGGGGGGAGGGGCAGGAGGCAGCTGGGGGACCTAGGGGACAGTACTTTCTTCATCTCCACCACACATCAGAGCATCCCCACAACCAGGACTGCTGACAGTACAAAATATTTTATTTTTCATTGAGGGCACATTGGTTTATAACATTATGTAAATTTCAGGCGTACATCGTTATATTTCAACCTCTGTGTAGACAGCATCGTGTTCACCACCAAAAGTCTAGTTTCTATCTGTCCCCATACATATGTCCCCTTTTATCCTTTTAACCCCCCCCCACACCCCTTTCCCTCTGGTGACCACCAATCTGTTCTCCAAATCTGTGTTCGTTTGTTTGTTCATCCTCCACATATGAGTGAGATCATAGGGTATTTGTGTGTTTCTTCTTCTAACTTATTTCACTTAGGATAATACCCTCAGAGCCATCCATGTTGTCACAAATGATCAGATTTCATCTTTTTGATGGCTGAGTAGTATTCCATTGTATATATATGTATGTATATATAATCTTGGCTGTAAGAGAAGCATTCAGACTTAATAGTGACAGTCTTCTCCATGCTTTTCTCTCTTTCTTATGGAGAAATTTTAGGGAGTCCTGTCAGTAGAATGCCCCTCGATTGGGGTTGTCTGCTGTGGTTCTCCTGTTTAGACTGGGGTTGTGGGGTTTGGGGGTAGCCCTCAGAGCTGAAGTACCCTTCTCATCACATCATGTCAAAGGTACTTGCTGTCGACACACGAATCCCTGAGGAGGGGCTGGGGGATTTTGGCCCCGTAAATCTGTGTAAACTAGAGCCTCGGGCTCTGGGGATCTGCAAAGGACAAGACGGGTCTCTCTCAAGGAGCTCCCAGCCACGGGTGTGGAAGGGATGGTGGCATGCAAAAAGCAATGACAAACAAGCGTGGCATGTGAGGTACACAGCAGCGTGAGAGAGGCGAGGGGCAGGAAGGGTAGCGAGGAGCATAAAGAAATGGACCTTGTGGGGCAGGAGTGTCCAGAGAAGGCTTTATAGAGAAGACGCCTGAAAGGTTTTTAAAGGATGAAGTTGCTCAGGTGGGTGAGGCGGCGAGGGAGGTGCAGGCGGAGGAACCCACAGACGATGGATACGGGGGCCAGAGGCAGCATGGTGGGCGGGCCTGTGGGGGCTTTGCCTTTCTAGGATATGGTGTGGATAAGATGATGGGGAGATGGGACATAGAAGACCTGTGGGCTCCACCAAGTGTCCCTCTCTCTGTAGGCTTAGAAGCCACAGAAGGCGTTCAGACGGACATGCGGCCACTTGGATGCAACACGGAGGAGGGACTTGATGGGGAGCCTGTGGTGAAAGAGCAGTTAGGAGCTTTCTGAGAAAGTCTGCACAGGAGATGTGGTGGAGACCTCAGTGGGGGCGGGGCAATCGGGGGAAAATGAGCCAGTGAGCTAAGAAATTAGGAGGGGAGGCAAACAGGGATGAGGGATGAAGTAGAGACTAGGGGCCAGCCTGAGACCCGAGGGGAAGTGACACCCTCCCTCCTTTGTGCTGGATAGGAGGCAGGCTAATATCCCCTCCAGGAATTACAAGTGGGAGAACAGGTTTCCAGGTGAGAGGAGGCAGGAGGGAATCAGCTCGGTCTGGACAGTCGAGGGGCTTAGATGTGTGTGTGTCTGGAGGGGGCATGGAGATTAGGATCTGTGGGTCCTCAGTCTGTACGTGGTCGAGGCAGTGGGTGAGAGATCTGGAAAGAGGGTCCAATGGCAGGAGCAGAGGAGATGGTCAGGAACAGAGCTCCACGAGCATCCGTGTTGGAGAACTAACAGGATCTACAAATACGCAACCACACCAGCAGTACTCGAGTGCTCTGGATAAATATGGCTACCGCGTCTTTAAAATTCTGGAGCTCACATTTCATAGGATTGGAGGCTGACTTCAGTACTTTGAAAACTGGTTTCTGGGCTCTTTGCTTTTTCATGCCTGGGCATCTCTGCAGGAGAAGCTGCACCACTATAATGGAACCCTAAGTCCTGTTTGACACCACTCAGCCCGACCATCTCTAACCCAATCCCCGTGTAAGGTCTGTTCCAACACATCTGATGATCTAATGCAGCTTTTGGAAGAAAGCAGAGTCCTCAGCTGATGCTGGGTAAAGTCAGAAGGAAAATTGGCAGCTGTCTTAATGGGGAACCCATTTTCCAGGTGTAGCGGGGTGCCCTGAGTCAGGAGCATCTTCTAACAGCAGCCGAGGCGGCGAGCAGCACAACTTTCAGCTTGTCTCCTGGTTTCCCTGGCCTTGTGTCCTCAGGTCCAGTATTAGGACAGGAAGGGCGGCTTCTCAGTGCTCTTTGCACTCTGCAAATGGCTCTCCTTCTTTGTTTCTCCATCATTCCCTTCCTAGCTCTAAAACACAGGTGAAGGATTATAAAGTTGGCAGGTTAATTAACTTTCCGTATTTTCTTCTCTCCCTCATTTCCCTCGTGTAAGTAAGTGGCAAGTGTACTATGACGTATATGTCTTGCTATTGTCACATTTTCTACTGTAATTCCTTCCGTCTTGGATCAGCGATCCGGAGATCTCTGATGTCTCTTCTTACATTTATGTAATTCTTCCAGAGGTTGGTTCACACGCCTTTTCTCCAAGCATCAGGCTCAACTCTTCAGAGGCGGAAAAGCGACGCCCCTGGGCGCCTCTGACAGCTGACATATTCCCCACAAGCTGTGGAATGATTTGCATTAAATGAGGATTTATGATCAATCCTCATAAATTAAGGCTGCCTCGTGAGCCCCAGGTGGGGCACCTGCCACTGAGTCTTCATGAATTAGCATGGGAAGTGTCCTTGTTTATTCAGGGAGAAAAGCCAGTGAGTGTGCTTGTTAAAACTGCATCTTTCTATTTCATAGTGATTGTCACAGGTGCCAATGTCACAGACCCTGGTTGGGAGGGCGGCTGCCACACAGTGGATGGATGGCCCACACTCTGTGGATGGGCAGAGTCTACTCAAGCACTCTGGTTCCAGAGGGATCAAAAAACCAATTGCCATTTCAGGGTACTCAGCTTTGCTTTGGGGTATCATCAGAAATTGAAGACATCTTTCTTTCTCTTTCTCTAGAGCACACTCACTCATACTTGCACACACCACAGCTCTGTGCTCTGCTTCTTGCCACTTGTGTTATCAGTTATTGAATTTTTCCCCTTTTGCCTCAATCTCTAAAATAGGGGTAGCACGGTAATCTCCCTGTAGTTGGTTGAATAGCACCCCTCCCCCCAAATAGGTCCATATTCCAACTTCTGGTACTTGTGAATGTGGCTTTATTTGGAAGTAGGGTCTTTGCAGATGTTCTTAAAGATCTTGAGAAGAGATTGCCCTGGATTAGGGTGGGTCCTTGTAAGAAGAGGTGAGGACAAATAGAGACACACAGAGAAGATGGGCGTGTGAAGATGGAGGCAGAGACTGGAGTGATGCAGCTACAAACCAAAGGATGCCTGGAGCTTCCAGAAGCTGGGGAGACACATGAAAGACCCTCCCCTAGGGACTTTAGAGAGAACTCAACCCTGCCAACACCTTGAAATTGGACTTCTGGCCTCCAGAACTAATGGTGATGGAAAAAAGTCATGGTTGTTTTAATCCATCCAGTTTGTGGAACTTTGTTATAACAGCTACAAGAGACTAATACACACCGTCCTGGACCCCATTGGGAAGGTGTGAAGATGAGGTGGGAAAACACGCCTCGCTCAGTTCCTGGAATGTACTGGTTATTATTGTTCTGTATCTTCCCTCCTCTCCACTCCCAAATAAGTGCTGTGCCCTCCTGCCTGTGGCTCTCTGGAGATGAACCTCAAGAAACAGACTGGGGGCCCCTTTCTGGCATTTTCCATGGGGACCTTGCTTGCTCAGATTCTCAGTAATAAGGCTACCAGGCAGCAAACCCTCTGAGTCAGGAAGGGGAAAATTATTTTCAATTCTTGACTATTTTACTATTTTATTGCAAAAAATTTGGGGGTGGGCGGGTGATAAGCCATATCAATTATTTTGTGGGATGAACTGAGGTGTACATAAATTCACAGGGGAATTAATCCAGCCCCAAGACTAGCAGGTGGTTTAAAACCATAGACCACACTGGCACTTTGCCATCAGCCTCCATCCTGCTAATGAGATGGAATGATGACATGGCACGCCTCCAAGGAAGGCCAGAGGTCATGGTTGGGGTCAGAACAATCTTTCCTGGGCACTTCCTATCACAGTATGATCTAGGGGTTCCCATCCCTAGATACACAAATGAGGCAATTAAAACTGTGGACTCCTAAGTCCCTCCACACCAACTGAATCAGAATCTTCTAGAAAGAGCCCTTTCAAATGCCTTCTGGGCATCTTCGAGAGCTACTGGGGTAGCTCTAGTGAAACTGACCATGAGTTCAGGTCACAGGAGCAATCTAGAGCTGCTGTGGCCAAGGGCAATGGTGGTCAATGCTCCTACACAGAAAATGGCTTCCACGTGTCCAGGCTTCTGCTCCACGGGCGATCCTGGTTCAGCAGGGACTCCAGTGGGGCAGCAGAGCTGCCGCCCATGTGGCAGGGCAGACATGATGGGGCATAAAAGCAGAGAAAGGAGCTGCAGGGCCCGTCATACCTGAGCCCACGGGGCAGGCAGGAAATCGCCATTTTGAAAAGTTCTTTGGTAGATTTGAGCCTTGTAGGAATCTACAAATAAAGAATGAATTTAAATGGGGGATCTGAGTGGTTTTAGATCAAACTCTAAACAATTTTTTCAAATAGTGAGAAGGTCTCAAACACAGAATGATTTCAACTCAGTCGGCCTGGGATCATCAGAGCCAAGGAGAATGAGGATCCAGACCAGAATAGCCCACAGTCTACCACTGGCAGCTCAGTGAGGAGTAACTGGAAGGTCATCACTCGTGTGTGCGTGCATGTGCTCTCTTTCTCATGGGATGGTTCATTCTTTCTCAACAAATCCTTGAGTCAGCTCCAGAAAATCCTGCATTTCAAAAAGGCCTCCAGAAAGCATTTTCTGTGAGTGTGATGGAGAAGGTTCTCAGGCACAGCAGATTGCTGTCTATAAGAAGCTTCTTTGTCACCGAGAGTCACTCGGCCCAACAGCCTTCTACTCCATGGCCTCCTCCACGGCCTGAATCAGAAGCACAAATTGAGGCTAGGAATACATCCTCCACTAAGTACACAGAACGAAGGGAGGAAGTGTGTCAGGAGAGCTGTGTGCACCCCTGGCCCAGGGCCCAGGGCTTGACAGGCTGTGGAGTCCATCTGGGCCTCATCCTGTTCCTTTAGGAAGCTCGAAGGCTGGCTCTTTCTCTGGGAGAAATCGTGACGTATTTAGGGAGCACAGGAGATGATCTGGTCTCAGCACTGGGGACACTGGTCACCTTGCATGCAGCCCTCTTCCATATCACGTCTGCCACGCCTCCTGGTGTTTCTGGATGACCACCCTTCTCTTGATTCTCCCTCCCCGAGTTCTGCCCCTCTTCTCATCACCCACTCACGTTCCTTCTCTCTCCCCCGCCCCCTTCATGAAGCCCCTCTTCTTCCCACAGTTGGTGGGTCTGTCCTGAGTCCTCTTCTCTTCTTATCCTTCCCACCTTCCCAGCTACAGCTTCAGTGCTCACTGACAGGCTGAGGACCACTCTTTCTGTCTCGGCTGCTCAGTCCCCTGAACTCCAGACCCATGTATGTCCCGAGGATGTCTTCATTAGCAAGACCCATAGTCACGTCAAACCCAACTTTTCCGAAATGAAACTCCTGTCATGAAGCCAGAAGCCCTGGAAGTGGTGTGGACAGAATCTTTTCTCCTTGCACGTCATCATTCTCTCGTCCCAGGGTCCAGCATCCGTACCACCTCCAGCATGGTTGCTCTTAGACACACAGCGCATCCTTCTTCCCTCTTCTAAAAGCCTTTTGCTGGATTCCCTTCTCAGCATGGCATGCAAGGCCTTCTCGATTTGTCCTTTCCCATTCCTTCTGCTAGCATGCCTTTATGTTTTATTTGCACCGAATGTGCACCATCATTCCTGACCCCAGTTCTCCAGTGTGTCCTCTGCCTGGGTCCATCTAGTCTCCTAGTGGACTTCTACTCATCCTTCAAGACCTTGTTCAAGTGTGACTACTTTGGAGATCCCAGTAGAACCCATTGCCCCTCCACTCTCAGCTCATGCTTCTCTCTCAACAGCATCTCCCTGTGCCCGACTCGTCTCTCTATCTCGGTGTTTTTCCTCCTGAAGGCTGTGCGTACCTCTGTGCAAGGACATTTTCTTCCTCATCTGCCTGTTCCTGGCCTTTCCCCGCTGTCTCACTCCAGCACCCAGGCAGGTCTGTCTGGCCCTCGCTTGGTAGTCACCTGGCAAACACTGCCGAAAGCAACAGCCGCCAGGAAGAGCTTCAGGCCAGGCAGAGAGGGCAGATGTTTGCATTCTTCTCGGAGTTGAGTATTGTTTTCTACTCCAAATTGGCGACGGCTGCTCTACTCGCTCTTGCAGCACCGCTATACTTTCTCTCCTCTCTTTCTCCAGTTTTATTGTTTCTTCTCTCTCTCTCTGAGTCCCAGGCAAAAGGGGGAAAAGGTCATGGCCAGTGTTTGGAGGGCGGGGTGTGAGAATTGTTGCTTTTCTGGTTTTCTTATCTTGTTAACTTAAAAAAATCGAGATACAAGTCACACACCATAAAATCTACCCTTTCAAAGTGTACAATTTAGTCTTTTTTTTTGTATTCACAAAGTTGTGCAAATACCACCCCTCCCTGATTCCAGAACATTCTCATCACCTCCAAAAGAAAGCCGTTAGCGCTCACTCCTCATTTATCCCTCTCCCACTCTGTTAACTTCTAACTATAGCATTGTTCCCATCTTTTTTTTTTTGGCTGGCATTAGCATAAAATTAAAAAGAAATTTGCTTTGAGCACATTTTAAATTACATATGAAACCCAGCTTCTGACGTGGGTGTGCTTCCGTACACACGGGGGTCAGCTGAAAACACACATGGTGTGAGTTCACATTTGTAGTGTTTAGAACTGTGCCTGGCACAGAGCAAGTGCTATAAACGTAATTGCTAGCGAATAATCTAAATGGCAGTGTTATCAGGAGAGGTACGATTTCAGAACTGATTACAGACGCCCAGAATCCAAGTTTTCTCTAAAAGGACCCAGTGGAAAATCCCATCTGTTCAGCTAAGGCCAAGCACTAGATTTGAAACACAGGGATGTCCTTAAGAAGGGGATGATTTCTTATTAAATATTGGGAAATATTCCTAACTTCCCTCCAGGGAGAAGCCATGGAAAAAAAACAATTTCAAGAAAAATACAGTCAAATGAAAGTGGAATTACAACATTTTGCTATACTCATTTCAAATAAGTGGATTCTTTCCATTGGTTACTCATTGCATTCCCACTGGGCACCTCAGTATCAATGGTGTTTATTTACCTATCAGCATCAATATTCATGAGCAACTCTGGACCTTCTGGGCAGTCTTACAATGGCAGGGACGTCCCAGGCTCTCCTCTAAAGGATGAAGAAGTTATAACGATGTGGACGTGTCATGAAAAGTTTTTAGAATGAACTTTAAAAAATAGTAAACTCTAATCTGGCTTTTGGCATTCATTTCTTGGTTGTTAACATGATGCGTTTCTGTAAGAAGAGCTCACTTCGCAGCCTTTAAAGACAGTATGTAGCAAGAGACAAACCTGCAGGTGCTGTTGGAACCAGCACACCCAGCTGGAGGCTCCGGGAGGAATTCCTTCTGGAAGAAAACATGCTGTGTCCAGAGGGCAGGGTTATCTGGTGAGGTCGTCACTGGAGAAGGAGTGTGTCCATACCAGGGCTCTGGACCAGGTGGCAAGTTATGCCAGTAGATGGAGAGGCTGAAGTTTCCTGGAGGTGAGCCGACAGGCAGGAGCAAGGTCTGTGTGGGTGCTTTGGGCACAAGGCAGAGAATCGAAAAGAGTCTAGTATCAAGGGACTCAGGTTGCAGACGTGTGTGGGGAACCCAGTTTCCAGAGGTGGTAAGAGTGATGTCTTGGCCATAGGAAGAGCTGGAGCCAGAGCTGGCGAGAGCAGGGCTGGAGCAGCACCACCCTGGGGCCAGTGGGCTGAAGATCGAGCAGCCTTCTCTGCATCCTCATGTCTCATGATGTGGTAGCTGGCAGGATGGGGCTGCAGGGGTATCTCTGGCTGCAGTTGTGGAGAGAAGAGTCTGGGAAGAGCACCCGACTGGTCTTTGCATTGATGAGGTTGTGAATTCTCACACCATGTAGCCACTCTTCTCTGAGTATGTTCCCATCTGGTCTCTAAGTAAGGTACACATGATGCCATGTGTCAGCAGTGGCCAGACTGGTGGGAAGCCATTTGATGCCAGCCTCAACGTGTGGCCTCTGGAATGAGGCTTGAATCTCAGCTTTACCTCTTGCCAACGTCATGGCCTTGGGATTGTTATTGACCCCTCTGGGACAGGGCTGTTGGTAAACACTCGTTACAAGGTTGCATGAGATAATGTATGCAACAAGCATCTATGTTATAATGGATGAAGCCTGGGAAAGTCATTCTCATTGGCCGCACTGGCTAAGTACAATCAATTCAACGGCCATAGCCATGTGCTTGTCCATTAATATTCTGGCCCCCACATCAGTGTTCCTTAACCTGTTGGAAAAATTTTTTGGAGTCAGAAACTCCTTTCAAAACCTCATGAAAGCTCTGTATATGCTCTCCCCCTAAGATCTACTCATACATTTTGCAAGGAACTTCAGAGGTTCCACAGACCTGAGCTGAGAATCCCTGCTCTTGAGGGCAAGGATGCTTTTGTGACCGTCATTTTATCTGTCACTGTGTCATGTGCATGTGCAATCCTACACAAATGCTTTGAAATGCTAATTTGCAAAACTGACTTTATGCGCCT
Source organism: Equus asinus (assembly GCF_041296235.1). Classification (NCBI taxonomy): domain Eukaryota; kingdom Metazoa; phylum Chordata; class Mammalia; order Perissodactyla; family Equidae; genus Equus; species Equus asinus. The sequence goes on along the minus strand of NC_091808.1, from coordinate 5,166,528 downwards.
GATGCACACCGAGTCCTCTGCGTTGATCAGTCTGCTGAGTAGGACCACGTCTCCGGCACAGCCAGGGCAACCTTTCCACCCACTTCTGGCAGTTCTTTGGGACAGCTTCTGAGCCTGCAAAGGACCCCGCTGCTTGGACGTTACGCGGCTGCCTTCTCCTTCCTGTCCTGCTGAAGCCACTCCTTCCACAGGGAGGGCATCCATGTTGGATTTCATCACGGCATCAACTTACCATTCTGGACCTTTCCTACCCTCATTCATCACTCTCTCATCTCTTCTAACCTCTGGTTTCCACAACTTCATCACCCCCATTTTCTCCTTCTCTCTGATGTTTGGGTGGAAATTCTGTATGAGAAAGGCAATGAAACGGGATGGATTGACAATCAATGGTATAGTGTGCATCAATAAAATAAATAATGAGGGAGATCTTTAAGAATTCATCTGATATGATTTCCAGGATATATTGTTAGCGTGAAAAAGACTGTTAGAAAGGAAGAATAAGAATATATGATTATATTTGCATATCTATGCAAAAAGAGATGCAGAAAACATAAAGTAGAATTTAGTAAAAATGGCGACCTGTAGGGATTGGATAAGAATGGGGTATAGAGTAGGGATGGAAGAAAGGGTTATTTGAGTATAATTTTGTATATAACTGTGATATTTGCACCATAGGTATTTTAATATTCAAAAATAAAGTTTAATACAAAATGGTAAAACTAAAAGCCAACTTTAGTATTGAATCAAAGCATAAACACATGAATTTAGTCATATATCAAATTGATAACCCTCACTGTAGAAGAGAAAAGAACTAATTCAAATAACTTTCAACTTTGCTACATAGATTTGTTGTTGATAATGGCATGTCTGCTGTCATTCTGAAATTTTTAAATGACTTTGTAAATGCTGTAGAAGAGATCAAATAAGTAAATGTAGTCATATTTTTGGGATCCCGGTTCTCACTGTGGGAGAAGGGAGACAAATGATGGAATGGGGGAGGTGAGAAAGAACCTGTGGTGTTGGGTTTGAATGACAGGCGTCAGAAAGGAATACATATTTATTTACTACTTGTCACCAACAGTGCCAAGATGCACTGACACCCCAGTGACAACAAGCACACCTAGCACCCAAACCTTGGTTTCTAAATACCATTCCTCACTAAAGGGAACCAGGGCTCTTTGGAGAAATGACTGATGCCACTAGGGAATTTGCACCTAGAATCTCTAACTTCAGAACCCAAGGATGTGCACAGAGCTTGCGAGGACTATACACAATGACATAGGAGCTGGCTTGAAGGGGCTCCCAATGGACAAATTGTCCATCCAAAAGAATAATTATGTGCTGCAATAAGTCCACCGATGTGGCCCTCTTCCCCCAAATGTTAATAACGAGGAAATAATCCGAAAATCCAGAATGCCAGAGGTTCTCCGAGACAACTAGCCTCGACTCTGTTCAATGTCATGAAAAGAAAAAAGAACCAAAGGGTGGTAGACAGGGAACTGTTTTAAGAGAAAAGAAAGTAAAAAAATAAAAGCAATAAAATACAGTGAAAGAAGCCTAAGTGGATCCTGGGGCAAAAATGAAAACCTCTATAGAAGGCATGTTGGGACAACCGGGGAAAGATGAGCATGGACTGTGGAGCGGATGAGACAGTTCAATTCACATTTCTATTCTTAGGTGTAAATGCAACGCTGTGGTCACCTCGGGGACTGCTGTTCTCAGGGCTGAGCCTCCACCTGCTGGAGCCATGTGGCTCCCTCCATCCTCACCCGCTGGGAGGCCTGGTGATAATGAGGAGGGGTCCCGTCCTGCACGCAGGCAGCATTTTCAAGCTGTGCTGCCATTTGCATCCTGTTTATTTGAGGAGAAGTGGATCATTTCTCTGGCCTGGCTCCTGTGGGTGGGATTGACCTGCTCAATTTTCCTGTAACTTGTGCCTCTCAGATTCCTGAAATCTGTGGAAGAAGATTTTACTGGTGTCTCTAAGCCCTGTTGGCCTGGGCCACAACAATTTTCAGACCGTGTGGGTCTCTGGCTTGTAAATCACCTTCGCATCTGAGCGGTCTGTGCCTTTCTCTGTGCCAAACTAAGCATCATTTCTCTTTGTTTCTCCACAGGATCATAACTGCCAGGATGAGGAGGGATTCTGAATTCTCAGACATTTTGGGGTTGATTGTCCCCTAAAAGGCTGTCACATGTGAAAGGAGAAATACCTGGGGAGCTGGAGGCTGGAGTTTAGCGCGCTCCTCCAGTGACGTGGAGAAAAGCATTTGACTCCCCGGGGCCTCCTTGTCATAGACAGTTACCTCGGGTCAGTGAACTGGATGCTCCTTAGCTAGTGGCAAACAGCTGAGCCACTTGTGGAACATTAAAACCAAGTAAAAATCAAAACCACTCAAATGCACGACTGGCTCCCACTCCTGGGGGCTCTTCTTTAGCAGGTCTGAGTGGGGCCTGAACACACGTCCTTTTTAGAAAACTCAGAGTCTTCCGACACATGTGTCTGTTGGAGAACCACTGGACCAGAATGATGTCCAGCAGAGCTCTTTCCAGAGGAGGGGCAGTTAAGTGGCTTCCAAAACATCCCCAAGGTTCAGAAAAACAACACCGAAGAATTTGACTCAAGGCTCGGGTCACGCACATTCTTCCCAAATGAGGCTGAGTCACTGCAGAGCTTCTGCTCTCCTCCACTCACATCTGGTGTTCTCCCAGATGTGGGCGCCTCCTCCACCCCGGGGAAGGAATGTTTTCTTGTTCGCTGGCCGGCCCCGTGCCTTCCGAAGGGTCATTTGAACTGGAGTGGCGCAGTGAAGGAAAAATAGCTGGTGGGATGACAAATGGGTTTGATTTCAAAGAAGCCTGTTTTCAGACTGAGGATGGGCGGGCTGGCCGCGCCTGGCTCTGCCTTGGAGCGCTGAGTCATGACAGCTCAGCTGACTCAGGTTTCACAATCAGCCTCCGGGTCGACCCGAAGCATGCCCTTTCCAAGAAAGAGCCTAAGTCTGACCTAGCAACGTGCTTTTTGTGTGTTAAACACTAAGTTGATTCTGTTCAAAAGACAAGGAAAAACAGCCTTGGAATGTCCCAGGCTGATTTTCCTAAGAATTCTTTGGACTTGGGGCGTCATTTCTTCTGTGGTTCCATCAGTTGAAAATACTGTAGCCCCATCAATTACTGCCTCAGAACACGTTTATTAAATACCTAGGGGTCCTCTGCTCAGCATCTCAAGCAAACACTGAATATCTTCTCTCGGGGGCCTTCTCTGAGGAGCCCAGGTGAAGATCACTTCCAGTTGACTGAAAGGGACTCTAGACTTCCCTGGGGTCCTGTGTCCTGGCACTCCCACAGCCCCCTGGCCATCGCGGGCTCCCATGGTCCTTGGAGGGCAAATTTCTAGCCACTTGGTCTCTTGACTGACACCACCCAGCCCCCTTGGGCCCACCAGGCACCATCTTTCCACCCTCCAAGACTCAGTCCTCCCAAATAGGCCCACCTACAGCTTGCGTTCACCCCCTTGTGAGAGCAGAGCAGACAGCTTCATTAGAACACTGACGAAGCGGATGTAGTGGGTTGGGTGGTGGCGTCCAGAAAGGTATATCCACGCCCGAATTCCTGAGACTGCGACTATTACTTTAGTAGAAAAAAATTAATAAAAGAAAAAATAATTAAAAAAATAAATAAAAAATAATTTTAAACAGGTCTTTGTAGGTGTCATTAAGTGAGAGAGCCTGAGGTGAGGAGAGCATCCTGGGTTACCTGGTGGGCTCTGAATGCAATGGTCAGTGTCCTGAGGAGAGACACATAGAGGAGAGACACAGGCAAGAGGCAGAGGTTGGAGTGATGCGGCCCTAAGCCAAGGAGGGCCTGGAGGCCCCGGAAGCTGGAAGAGGCCAGAAAGGATCCTCCCAAAGAACTTTCTTACGCGGCCCTCTGGACCCCTTTATTTCAGACTTCTGGCCTCCAGAACTGTGAGAGTTTTGTTGTTTTAAGCCAGTCACTTTGTGGTAATTTGTTATGGCAGCCGCAGGAAACTAATGTAGCATGCAAACACACACCCACACACACACACACGCACGCACGCACACACACACACCCAGTGAGGGAGCTGTGAACACAGAGCCCAGACTCTTGACGGAGGGCAGAAGGCAGCTGGAGAGCAGCAAAGACTTCAGGTAGCAGCACACACGCCAGGGTCCATCTTCTTCTATCCTGCTCCTCACTTCCATCCGGGCGCCTGGCCTCTGCCCAGCAGCGGTCCCCCTGTTCGGCCCTGTCTCCAGGTCACTGGCCCAGAGCGTCCTGCTCTCAGTCTGCACACCAACAGACCCCCTTGCTGGACGGCTGCTCGCCTGGTGTGCCAAAGTTCACCTCTCTGACCCGCCCCAGGCAGCCCAGCTCTCTCCTCCCCGTTTCCACTGGGTTCCTCGTCTGGCCCCTCGTGGTGGCTGCCCGCCCATTGCTCCAGGGTGCTTCTCCTTCTTGAGCCAGCCCTGCTGGTCTGTTCTGTCCACCCCTTACGATCCCAGGCTACCTCAAGTGGCCTGACTCTGGCTCACTCCTGATAGACCGTCTCATCGACTGCGCATCCCTGTCACAACAGTCGCAGACCGAGACTTCTAACTTTTTCTCCTTGATGTGTGTTCTGTGAATCCTTTCTTTACCATTTGAGTTTTAAAGATGATTTGAGCCATTTTGGATTTTTTTTTTTTAAGGACGATTAGCCCTGAGCTAACATCTGCTGCTAATCCTCCTCTTTTTTGCTGAGGAAGAATGGCCCTGAGCTAACATTCGTGCCCATCTTCCTCTACTTTATGTGGGATGCCTGCCACAGCATGGGTTGATGAGCGGTGCATTGGTCCCCACCCGGGCTCTGACCTGGCGAACCCCTGGCTGCAGAAGTGGAATGTACAAACTTAACTGCTGTGCCACTGGGCCAGCCCCCATGTTGGATTTTAATGCAGAGAGAGTGATGATTTTTTCTCCTCCTTTTGTGTGAGTGTGTTAACTCAGAGTGTTAACTCTGACAGTGACGATTTTACAGCATCAGCTCATGCCAGGTTTTCATTTCTCACAGAAGGTTTTCTGCACATTAATACTGCTAATAATATATTATCAACATTGTTCTGAGAGTAAAAATTCTAAATTTATTCTATGTAACTTTTCACTGTGACAATTAATATGGTCTAGAATACGGATATAATGTCTAGAGATATTCTGATCATGGGTTTTATCACTATTTATCACAACCTATAGAGTTTGACAATCCTGGATATGGTATCTTCCTTTGATTTAGCTGTGAAAAGATAGACTGTCTCATATAAAACAAGTATTTCTAAAGAAATATAAAGAGGTTGGTAACTCATGACTTCGCGAGGACCCGGGATGACCCTTGACTACCTCTTCTGTGTCTTCACGTCAACTCCTATCATGACCATTAATGGGGAAGAAGATCCTAGAGTTTCACTTTTCCTGCTTCTTTGAAATAGCGTATGGAGTGCTGTTTTCGGTGAGATAAATCAGTGTTGGCCTCTCTGTGCCCCTACTGTCCACAGAGCAAGGGGGATTCTTTTCATTCCAGCCAGAAATTTATCTTCTGATTTTCTGCATACATTAAACACACTTCCTTCATCTCCTTGCCCATCCATCACGATGGAACGCTCCAGTCATGGGCCCTGATGAGAAAGGTCGGATGGCACACCTGTTGGACATACTACTTTTGTCAAATAATAACCAGAAAGAAAATAATTGAAAGAAGACAGACAACAATTCATTACTAATTACAGAGCAGGGCCAGCTTGGCTTCAGATGTAGAGTTCAAGCGAAGCATATTTGCAAACTAAGTAGTATTTTAGAAAGAGTTTACGTTTATGTGTTGGATGTAGTTCATATGTTCTGGGAGACTTCAGAATTATAAGCCGTCAAGGAGCCGCTCCGGGAGACCAAAAATAATTTTACTTTGCAGCGTGGGTAGCCTCACTCTGAAAATAAAATCTTCCCAGTCATGACGTCATTGAATTACTAATTAATGACTAATTAATTACTAATTTATGTCACATTCTGCATGTGCGTGGGGACACCAGGGCCGAGCTAGGAATTTGCCTTTGTTCTCAGAAAGAAGAAGAATGAAGCAGAGCAAGTTTGGACGAGGAGCTTCAGCAGACTGAGCTGGTGGGGAAAGATCTAGAGGGGGAGGTAATTGTCCAGTGAGTATTGTTGGCAGGTCTCTCCTATGAGTACCTCCAGTTTTTCCAACATGCCCTCCCCACTCCCAAACTCCCCAACCCCCAATTTCCCCAACCCAACCTCCCGAAATCCCACCAGGATTACATATGGAGACAGACACCACCCTCCCTGCAGAGGGGCTGTCTTGCCTCACTGATGAACCCTGGCTGGGCTGAACTGAGGCTGAAACCTACAATAATGTGTGGTTTTATTACCAAATTCTTGAACAGTTTTATATGTATTCATAATGAGAGATAAGGTGAGTAAAATAACCCCTTGCCCATAATTCTTCTGAAACATTTGTTTTCAAAATATTGTTTTACCCAGAGGGTGCCACCTTCAAATAGTTGAAGCAACTTCTAAAAGGGTCGGGCTGTCAAACTCGAGTTTCATGCATGAATTGTAGTTTAACCCTGCAAACGAGATTCACTCAACTGCAATTCTTTGCTTAATGTCTGTATTTCTTAAATAGCTCTTCTCAAGTGTGGTCCAGAACTACTTGCTTTAGAATCGTCTAGAAGTCTGCAGACTGTTGGGCTTGCTCCAGACCTACTCAATTAGAAGTTTTCTGGGTATAAAGTTTGAGACCCACTAAATTAGGGGCTGGCAAACATTTTCTGTAAAGGGCTGGGTAATGAATATTTTAGGTTTTGTAGGCCATACGTGTCTGTGATAACTGAACTCTGCCATAGACAATACATGGATGGACGAGCATCATGGGGTTTCAATAAAACTTTATTTACAAAAATAAGTAGTGGGCTGGATTTGGCCCTTGGGCTGTGGTTTGCCAGCCCTTACCCTAGACAATGAGTTTAGAGAGTAGAGACCATATCTATCTTATCTGCCACTGCACAGGATCCGGCAAAATCTGTATCAGAAAATAGTCACTTGGTAAACAATGGTCGAGTGCATAAATGAATGGGTACTTCCAACAAACATTGACTTTTTAAGGTTAATTTTTAATTTACATAAAGTGCAGTTCACTCTTTTTGGTGTGCACTTCTATGAGTTTTGTCAAACGCATAGGGTCACTAGCCTGGCTGGAGGTTTTATTAACTTTATTGATCTTTCCAAAGAACCAGGTTTGGTTTCTTAATTTCCCCTCTATTAAATTTTATTGATTTCTGTTCTAATTTTTATTATTTCTTTCCTCTGCTTGCATTTAGATTTAATTTGCTCTTCTTTCTTTATTTTCCTAAGATGGAAGTTTAGATTGTTGATTTTAAATATATTTCTCTAAAATATGCATTTAGTGCCATAAATTTTCCTCTCAGCGCTGATTTCACTGCATTCTTCAAGTTTTGTTTTGTTTTATTTTCATTTTCTCCTAGTTCAAAACATCTTTTAAAATTTCCTTGTGACTTCTTCTTTGACTCATGAGTTCCTTAGAAGTGTGCTGGGTAATTTACAAATATTTGGGAAGTTTCCACTTATCTTTTTATTATTGATTTCCAGTTTAATTTTGTCTCAGTCTGAGAATGTTCTTTGTGTGATTTCTATTCTTTTAAACTGGTAAAGTGTGTTTTATGTCTCAGAATGTAGTCTATCCTAGTGAATGTTCCACAAGCCCTTGAAAAGAATGTCTATTTGCTGTTGTTGGATGTGAGTTAAGCTAAGATGGTTGATAGTGCTGTTCAGGTCATCTATTTCCTTATTGATTTTCTATTAGCTTTGCCTATCAATTACTGAGATTGGGATGTTCAAGTCTCCAACTACCATTGTGGAATTATCTTTCTTTCCTTTCAGTTCTATAAGTTTTTGCTTCTTGTATTTTGGCATCCTGTTGTTAGGGGCGTACATGTTTAAGATTGCTGTCTTCTATAAGAATTGCCCACTTATCATTATGTGATGTCTCTCTTTATCCTTGATAATCAACTTTGTTCTGAATTCTGCTTTGTCTGAAGTTAATATGGCTACTCCAACTTTCTCCAGATTAATATTTACATGGTATATCTTTCTTCATCCCTTAACTCTTGACATATCTGAGTCATTATATTTAAAATGGGTTTCTTGCGGACAGCATACAGTTGAATCTTTTTATTTCCTTTTAATCCAATTTGACAATATCTGTCTTTTAACTATTGTGTTTAGATTATTCATGTTTAAAGTGATTACTCATACACAGGCAATCCTTGCTTTTTACAGTAGTGTGGGACTGTAAAAAGGACCATGGAAGCTGAAACCATGCAAGGTGATCTTAAGAATCATTGGGAAAAATTATGACATTTCATAACCTTTGAAAATGTTTTGTCAAAACATTAACAACTCTCCTGCTGTTGGTTACAAATGTATAGGAAAATGAAAAAATAGTTAAACTAATATTTATTTAGAACACTACAGCTTAAAACTCTAGAAACATTGAGAATTAATTCCCATTCTTTATAAAAAATTATTGAGTGTGTCAATAGTGCTTGCCTTCTTCTCATTATATAACTTATAATATGTAGTGAGCAGCCAGTTCTAGCGGTCTAGTGGTTAAGATTCGACGCTCTCATCTCTGTGGCCTGGGTTTGTTTCCTGGTCAGGGAGCCACACTGTCTGTCTGTTGGTCATCAAACAGTGGTGGCTGCATGTTGTTGTGATGCTGAAAGCTATGCCACCGGGATTTCAAATACCAGAAGAGTCACCCATGGTGGATAGGCTTCAGTGGAGCTTCCAGACTAGAAAAACTAAGAAGAAGGACCTGGCCACCCACTTCTGAAAAAATCGGCCATGAAAACCCAGTGGATAGTGCCAGAAGCTGAGAGGATGGCACAAAAAGACTGGGCAGGGCTCTGCTCTGCTGTCCACAGGGTCACTGAGTTAGAATCAACTCAACGGCACTAACAACAACAAATATAGTAAGCATCTTTCCTACGCTTCAGCAAATTGTCGTACTCTTTTCTAAATTTTGATCTGCCCCCAACATTTTATCCTTTGCTCTTATAATGTCATGAAATGTCTCTCAGAGTTCCTTTAATGTGAAGTTTTATCTGGTATCATCAGCACTGGGAAACCTTGATCCTTTTTGTCAGAACCACTTTGCTCATTTATATTGTTAAATTCACCTTCCTTGTGTTCCTCTGGTTGCATGTGTAGATGCAACCACCACCTCTTGAATGGTGATAGTGTCAGCATTCCCATGGTCATATTTCTTCTATAAATCCATTTATGTTCAATTCAAATTTTTGTTGAACATTTTCGTTTATTTGATGAATTTTCACGTACGTTGGTCAATTCCTTCTTCTGAGTAACCATTCTTCATAAATATCACGTGGTTTCATCACTGGAGGCAAGGAGGCAACAAAACGACACACTCTGCTGTCTGTGAGGGAACTGAAGAACAGATGTGCAGTGGCCAAGCACCAACAGACTCTGAAAGAAGGGCTGGGATTTGTGGCCGATCTGATGCACGTCATTATTGACGTTGTGATCTGGGGACTGAAGAGTGGGCAGTGAAGTTGGTGCTTCATGCAATTCCTCACAGCTAATGCTTGTGGTAACTGAACGTTGAGTGGTGTTCTTTGGGGGCTGGCATCATTTACTCAATTGTTCTTGTCTCCCCTCTTGGCTTGGCCCTTCCCTTTGTGCATCTCTTCAGAGTCTGTCTCTCACAGTGATCCAGCTGTAGTCTACTATTATTGTAGAGACCTAATCAGAAGATGCTGGGGAGTAGGGAAGGGGGCTGGATTACATAACACTTCCCTTTGACTACCTGGATGGGATGTCACTGCTGCTGTCTGGAAAAGTCCTTCCCACAATGAAGGCTTTGTTCTGTAAGGAGGAAATTCCTGGTTGGATTACACAATAGTTACTCTTTCCTTCCTCCTGTTGGGACCATGGGAAGAGATGTTTCCTCTGGATTTATCCTCATCCTTTCTGTGAGAGCCTGTTGGAGTTTCTGGGGGAAAAACAAAAGTGTGTGGGCCCCTCTAGGACCAGGAGCTTCTCACTTGGTATCCCACACTCAGATTCCAGCCATTCGTCAAAATTCCTACTTTCATGTTCCTATTGGCTTGTGGAATCTAGTGGTTTCTGCTCCAGGTTAGCAAATCTCAGAGCCTATGTCTCCCTAGGACACCCATTTCTTCAGATTTTGGGAGGGTGGTTTACCCTGAAACCTCAGTTTTCTGATGGGCCCAAGAAAAGTTAATATTCAGTTCATCCAGCTTTTCTTTTCTTTCTTTTTTTTATGGAAGATTAGCCCTGAGCTAACATCTGCTGTCAATCCTTCTCTTTTTGCTGAGGAAGACTGGCCCTGAGCTAACACTCGTGCCATCTCCCTCTACTTTATATGGGACACCTACCACAGCATGGCTTGCCAAGTGGTGCCGTGTCCACAGCCGGGATCCGAACTGGAGAACCCCAGGCCGCCGAAGCAGAATGTGCACACTTAACTGCTGCGCCACTGGGTCGGCCCCCATCCAGCTTTTCTTACTGTAAGGATGGAAATGCTGATTCCCAAGCTCTCACATGTCCAGTTAAAACCGAGAGTCCAGCAAACCCACATTGGAGGTTCCTTCTTGGCTTTCTGGTTGTGAGGCCCACAGAGAGAGGGAGACCACAGGTGGAAAGCCATTTACTGCAGGTCAGGGCACACCTGGCTCCCATCAGACCCAAAGGGCTCAGGAGGAGCTGGAGTCATTCCCTGTCATGGGCAGGGTCTTGGGGTCTTTCCCCAAGAGGGCTGAGAGCATCCACAGGACACTCAAGCCAGAGGACAGAGGCTTGGGGGACAAAGAAGACCCATCCTCCAAGTTACTGCGCATTGTTTGGGTGTCAGACACTTTGCTCTGTTCTCTGCATGGATGGAACTGGTATAATGACCCCAAATCCGTGTTCGCCTGCCCTGTGAAACATCCACAGTGACTGCATCTCACCTCATCCACCTTTCCCAAAATGAAACGATGGTTCTGGGAGACACTAATCAGGGTCATGGGGGTTTGGGGCAGAGAAGGGTGCCATAGGGAAACTAGTTTGGGAAACTGAGTTGCAACTTGAGGAAAACTCTGATTCCAAGCTGCTAATCCTTGCACATGGCTGGATTCTGGGACTGACGGAGGAAGGTGGCAGAGCTCACAGGGGCAGGTCTCCTCTGAGTCATTAACACGGGATTGGACGGAACAAATTAATCAGAAGCAGATCACCCGAAAGGTGAATCGAAGGGGTTCTGAAGACATGATGGATTGATGACGCCGAGTTAAACACCCATTTAAAAGCTCTTGATGAAGAAAGAATCCAAATGGGTGTTGGATTAATTGAAGCTGAAGAAATATTCAATGCCCTTAAAGATCACAGGAGAAATCTCCATCTTGAGAAAGCTCAGCCACTGCCAAAGGGTCACAGTCAGAAAGAGGAGGCCACAGCCCCTCCCCGGGGAATAGCACATCCTCCTGATCTGCGTCAAGAAAAAGAAAGCGCGTTCACCAAATATCTGATTTAGAGAGGGTTTACCCTGTCATTGTTTAGGAGAGTCTTCCAAAGCATGTGACAAGATCAGTCACACATGTAAAGGTGTTTCGTAGGACATCCACAAAATACAAGCCAAAGTTCTTTCAGAAAAATTCCAAAGAATCACTGGCTATTCTCCAAGGCAGCTTGTTTTCCATGAGAGAAAAGTCCATGATAATGAGTTAAGTGTTCTTTTGGCTGAGAGACATCTGCACAACTTAAACAATGAGAGTGCTTATCGGAGACCCAAAATATTGGGGAGGAATTTTATAGGTTTCCAAAGGATGCTTACGTCTCTGATGTTGCCCCTGGGGCATCTGGAAGACACTTGCAAGGATGACCAGACCCCTAGGAAGCAGGAGCACTGGCTGTGGTGGGTGGGGGTCCAGGGTCCAGGCAAGAGACTCGACTCTGCCATGTCAGCCCATCCCCACAAGGCAGCCCCTCACCAAGCACCAAGGAGGGCCTGGCTTTTGATCCAACCACTCCACGACTAGTACAGAGTGCCACTGGCCCGGGCTCCATCTTCCCTTGTCAGATGGCGGAGGTTGCAGGGGTCCTGGGGTGGGTGGCAGCTCCTGGGAAGAGGATCTGCCCTTTTCCAGATTCCAGAACAGAAGGAAGAAACTGCCCCAAAGTCTTCCCCACGGAGGGCTCCCCAGACCCGGCACATCTTCCACTGAGGTACAGAATAATGTGTCTACACTGGGTGCTGTCCACACAGCCTGAAAGCAGAAGCGAGTCATCTCCGAGTTGCCTCCGTCTTCCCAGGAGGCTGCTTCTGAAGATCCAGAACACGGCAGGACACTTATCTCTCCGCTAAAACAATTCTGATTTTTTCCTTTTAGTTTTATTGCTGTCCGTTTTTATTGGCCCAAATGGAAATTTGGTAGGATTTTATTATTCTTAGATAATGTTTTATCATTGTAGGTTATTTAAATGTGACTCATATAAATTAACTGATACCATTTTATTTTATTTGTAGATAGAGTAATTATAGTCTCTTCATTGTTGTTAACAAGTCCACTAAAATCAAAAAGATGACAAGAATTTTATTGTCTTTCTTCTAGAATAACTTTGAAAATTTTCTATTTTGGTTTTATTGCTGTTATAAGTAATTATGCAAGTCTGAAATGGAGACAAGAACATTTTAGCATAGCGTTTTATAAATATACATTATGGAATGTAAATGTAATCTTATTAAGAATTTTCTTCCATCTTATTTGATTGTTTAGATGGGACAATAGTACTTTTGTTGTTGTATTTACCAATATCATCTCTTGCTCCAGAAACAGTAAGTTTTTGTCTCTCTTCTAAAGTAAGACTGACTTTTCTCTCATTTGATTTTGTAGCTATGGTTAAATAATTATACAAATGCTCAAAGGGAAACTCAATAGAATTATAGTTCTTAGGATAGAGTTTTATCAATGTAGCTTATAGAACAGTGAATTTCCCGAGTGCATTGCTTCCTTTCCATCTGTTTCTGATGATGGAAGAGCAGCGTTTCAGTCGTTGCTGTTCAACGCAAACTGTAGGGAGCATTTTTTGTGAGCTGTCTCGTGATTGGAGATATTTGAAACTCCAAATTTATTTCCGTTTACCAAGGGAAGAATTTATTCTAGTTATAGGAGTCACTAAATAAATTTTGGTCTTAAAAAATCATTTTGGGGGCTTGCCCGGTGGCGTAGTGGTTAAGTTCGCACCCTCCGTTCCACTTCAGCAGCCCGGGGTTGGTGAGTTCGGATCCCAGCCACGGACCTCATCAAGCCATGCTGTGGTGGAACCCCACATACAAAATAGAGGATGATTGGCACAGATGTCAGGTCAGGGACAGTCTTCCTCACCAAAAATAAAAAATAAAAATAAGTTTTGGAAACATTGAATATGGCCAAAGATCCCTTGCTTCACTATTCATTGTGAACATTAGCATGTGTGTGGAGACGGGTAAGGGGGCTTGTGGAGGATCCTACAAAGGGCTTGGACTTAATTCAGCAATTTCACCATTAAAACTGAGGAAGAACAAAGTCCCTGAAAAAGTCCCCAGTGGCCAAAGCTAGAACAATTTTGGCAACAAAATAGATAACGTAATATTGGCTTATAACCCAAAGTGTAAAATAAACACATATGACTCCATATTGGTGTAACCAATCTTCCTTGTGGAAGAATTCCACATCGTACAGGTAGATTCCCCTCTCCAGGAAGTCGAGCTTAAAATCCTCTGCCCTTAAGTGTGAGTGGACTGAATGACTTGCTTTCAGAAAGCGAAAGTATGGAAAAGGAAAAATCCCTGCACTGCAGTGGCGAAGTCTCATGGATGCCACCTCAACCAAGTGATCAAGGTTAAGATCTCCCGTGACGAGTTGCATTGATATCCCCCAGATATGTGATGAGAAGACTCTCTGTCTTCTAATCATGAGAAAACATCAGACAAACCCAAATTCAAGGGCACTGCAAAATCCCTGACCGGTACTCTCCAAGTCTACGGAGATCCTGAAAAATAAGGAAATACTGAGAGACTGTCACAGAGAAGACTAGGAGACAGGGTGACTAAATGCAATTTTGTGTCCTGGAACAGAAAACGGTTTTGGTGGAAAAACTGGTGAAATCCGATAAAGCCTGGAGATGAATTGATAGTAATGCACAACGTTAATTTCTTAGTTTTGACAAATGTGCCCCAGTTATGTAAGATGTTAACATTAGGAGAAACTGGGGGAAGGACATACAAGAGCTCTCAGTACTGTCTTTGCAACTCTTCTGTTAATATAAAATTATTCCAAAATTAAAAGTTTATAAGATTTCCAAGTCCAGAAAAGATGGTGTGAATTAATTTCTCCCTGCTACTCCTGCAAAGTGCAACAAAACCCTGGACTCTAAATGGCGAGAGGATTGGCCAGGCACCTCAGAGCACACGGTGGTAAGTTCTCTGGCTCTTCCTTTTATGTCCCATAAATCCCGGACTGGATGCTGGGGGAGACTGAGACCCAAGACTGCCCACAGGAGCAGACAACAAAAGTTCCAACAAAATCCTGCTCTTTCTGGCCAAAACACCAGGAAAGGGACAGCCCACTATGGCAGAAAACTTTTTGGCGACACCCCCCTACTCCAACTCAATGCCATGGATGCCCCCTCCTTGTCCCACCCTGTGGTGGTGTCAGCAGAGCCTGAGTGGGGAGTGTGGGCACCCAGCCCCAACCCCCAAACCTTTCAGCCCCCGAGGACTCAGAGAGGTGCCCCCTTTCCCCACTGTTTTAGTGTCAACGAAGACAAAGGGGGGACTCTGGGCTTCCTCCCCCATGGCAGCTGGTGTCCCTCATGCTCCCAACTCAGAGGGAGGGGAGAGTCTCAGACAAAGAATGGGATTCTTCCATCCTGCATAGGAAGTCCTACGGAAGTCCCGGGCAGACACCTGACCACTGAACTGTGCAACTGACGCAAACGAACACGCCAGGATGTTCGAGAACTGGACTGCAGTGTGGAAAACTAGGAGAGTTTTCAGCGTGGCCTCTGAGCAGCGTACAAATGAAGTAGAACAGACTAGCACTGCAAGGACTCCAATCCCAACTGTCATCGGAACCACAGCCCACAGATGTAGCCCAGGACCTGTGCACTAAATCCAGACTGAGTGACTGCTGGTAAAATAGAAGAGTCACATGGGATCCAGATCTCCTAATATACTACCCAGATGCGCAGGGTACGGTAGAGAATCACTCATCATACTAAGGTGGTCTCTGGAATGATGTTCTCAGGGTTGTGCACCGCACAGTCTTGCATGGTGACACGAGTAGCCTTGAGAAAGGGCATCTGCACGTCAGTGATTCTAAAGCTTCCAATGTTTCTGAAAAGAGTGACTTTGGGTACTTGCTTTGGGCAGGTGAGGACCAGAGAGCCTCATTGGCTTCCTCCAGGAAAGCACTTGAGGGGTGTCAGGGGTGAGGACTTGGGGGGAGGAAGGAGAGTCGGGAGGTGAAAGGAGAGGGAGTCTCGGATCCACTCTCCTGCTGTTTGGCTGGAGTGCACACATCTTCACTTCCCAATAATATTGAAACAGGGTCCTTTCCTTGGGTTCATCGCACAGTGACCATTTACCATTGAAAATGCTCTTGACTTGTGTTCATGGCCAAGAGCAATAAACAGACACTTATCATTACCTGGATGTCTTCTGAATTGGAGGAAGGATGGATGATTAGTTATTCCTAAAGAACTAAATTCATAGAGTTCCATATTGCGGCTTTAAATTTCACGACAGAGTGAAGCCTCACCCCTTCATCTCTTATCTAAACCTTCCGCTCTTGCTTCTTTGACTCACAACATCGATTCTGTACACTTATCTGCCTAAGCTTTGAGCAAGAAAGGGGCCATTTGAGAGACAAAATCTTATCTGCTTTTCTTTTAGAATTAGCAAACTAGCCAAACCCTTTTACATCATCAGGAAGCAGAATAGCTTCACCACATGACCTCAATTAACCCCCACAGAACAGTTTCCATTAGGCTATGCAAACAGAGGTGCGATATGAACAACGTGGAAATGGAATACACCTTTCAGTTTAGATTACCTAAGATTGGGTAACGCCCTTTATAGTTTACACAGTACTTTCTCATATAACAGCATCCTGTTGAACATCTATCCATGTTGTACCCCTTGGACTTGATTCATTATCACACCACTCATAACAAACGGGTTTCCCATCCTCAGACAAGGGTTGCGTGAAGTCCTTGGGTTTAATGTCAGGAGTGCTCTCCAAACGTATTTGCGTGGTAACTTTTGTTTAAAAATACCAATCATGCACCAAAGCATTTCACTTTTGATTGGCTTTTAGGAAACTTGTAGCTAAATTTAATATTAACTTGGAATAATGAGCTCATATCAGGATGTTTGAAGGAAAATTACTCCTTCTGCATCTTTAAGATGGTCTCTGATCTTAATTGTACCACTTTTCATTGTGTTCAGTCATGCAGGGTCTTCTAGGCATGTTAGGCATTTTGGATTTCATCCAAAGGCCGGTAGGAAGCCGTGAAAGGGTTTTGGCGGGCAGACAACCTGATTGAATAAGAATTTAACCGGATCATTCTGGCTGTCATCTGTGGAGTGGAGTTGAGTGGGGAAAAAATGGGAGATGAGAGACCAAGCAGAGACTGCCGCAGAGGCCGGGAGCAGGGCAGCTGCAGAGGAGATGACAAAACTGGACAGACTCAAGATGATTTGGGAAGTGGAACTGATAGCACTTAGTGACTGCGTGGCCATGGAGATGCGTCTGGGGAGCCTGGCTCGTGGATGGCCCGTCAGTAAGGAGGGAATGGAACGCAAGAGGAAGTTTGGGGAGAGGAGGGGAGGAACAATCACAGGTGCTCTACTTCAGGTCAATGTACTAGATTTCTCTGTGACACTGCAGGGAGACGAAGGCAGGGGATCAGAATGGGAAGGGAGCTTGCATTTCTGGGGGAGACTCAGGGCCATGTGCGTAGACTAGCACTCCTGGTCAGGGCGCTCTGGTTACCTGATAGGGTTTCCTTTCTGCTCATTTGTGGCTGGGGATTCTCCCACTTGTCACCCAGAAAGAAGACCCCTGGCGGTGGTGTTGGGGGGCGGGGACAGGTGCTGCCCTCTGAGGTCCATCTTGGTTATCACTTGCTGCTCCCTTCCTTTTTCCTTTCCGTGTGAGAAGATAAGGGGGCCCACTAGCTCAGTCTCTTGAACATTGCCTCCTCTGGCTTATCTCATTTCCTCAGCCTAGGACCGTCCCCTGGGGCTTTCTCCTCCTCTACTCGTGTAGTAGAAAGTGGTATTTTGGTTGGCATTCTGGAGCGCCCACCATGTTGCTCTGATATCGGGATGGCTGCTTCTCTTTTCTCTGTGATGGCGCTGCTCTTGCCAGCTTCCTTCTGTGGGACATTCCAGTCTGTCTCTCGCCCGGTGGAAGTCTCAGGCTGCAAAAGAGGTGTGAGGAAAAGAGCACTGGGCAGGCATGACCTGTCGCGTCATGTTTGGTCCTAGGGCAGTGCGATTGTCTTTCATTACACAGACACCTCTGAGTTACAATTAGGCAAGAGAGTCGAAGGCTGTTCCTGACACGAGCATCTCACAGATACAGACACATGGCACTCACCCAACAGCATTAGTTGGATAAACATCTGTTTCTATAAGATTCTGTCTTCAGTTTCACTTAGAGAGCTTTTCTAACCTAATTATGTGTGTCAACTCCGTGGTTGTAATCAGCGCTCTCAGGTTAACCTTCATAACAGTCAACTTTGGACGGCTTTATGGGCTGTCTTAGGGAGTCCTTGGGTTACACTAGACGTGACTGATTACCGCATGATGTAACTGAACTGTGCAGCCTGCTGACCCTTAATATGCTCATTAATGGTGGTTGAGTCTTGGCACCACTTTGCCATTTTGGCTCTTGTGCTGCCTTCACACATTAAAGTACGGATAATAGCGGACATGTCTAGCAAATCACAGAATGACTTGAACTGGTTCCAAGTTATGAGTACTTGGTGAGTTCGCTTAAGTGGGAGTCCAGCAATTAGCTATGAAGGCACACTCATCTCCCATTGCCCGCCACTCCCATCGTCCTACCCCAGCCCTGGGTTAAGTGATGGTATTACAAATGAACCCAGTTTGGTGGGCCATCAAGATAAAATCATGCATGTTGTCTTCTTGGAAATCCCGAAGAATGAATAGCCTTTTTTTTTCCTTTTTTTTCACTCTTCCCAGCTGTTTCTCATCTGGAATAAACATAAAGACGCAACATGAGTGAGAAGGGGTGACTTGGATGTTTGTATTAAGTTATTTGATGTGTTATATTCAAGGTCTTTTCCTAGCCGTCCCAGGTTATTATTGAGTTTCTTTTATGTTTATGAAGCCATTTCTCTTCCTGATGGTTAGTCTTGGGGTTCCCATTTGCTCAGCTTCTCTCTGTGCCCTGGGTGATTGTAGCAGAGTAGACATTGCAAATCTGCAGTCCTCATTTCGTCAAAAGCGGTCATTTATTTTTAAATAAGGAAGCAGGGACCCTAATGTTTCAAGTCAAGCTATGGAGCTACTTTATTTTTGTTTTTCCTTTCACTCAAGATAAATCTAAAATCATAAAATCGTTTCATGAACGTCGGTAGAGTCAGTTGTTTTCGGAGACACTATCAATATTCAACCATCATAAAAAATTCATGGATAAAAGCAATCCTGATATATAATAAAGATTAGCTTAATTTTATGAGGCAGGCTGCTCTCTAGTTGAGGAGAGTTGAAGAAAAATAAATCACCTTTCTCTCTTCTGGGAGATAAAAATCTGGTTATGTTTGATGTCGGGTGCAGTGTGTGCTCTTTAGAGCTTGGAGTTGAGAGCATAAAGTTCCCTGCGCCATTTTGCAGTTACCCTGTCTCTTATAAAAAAAAGGAAACTCAAATTTACTCAAACTCCCCTTTGCCTTTTCCAGAGCCAGATTGTCTGGTTCTCTTGCCAAAAAGGTTTTTAACCCTTCGGCATTTATGAGACAGGAGTAAATAAGGTCCATCAGAGCTCTAAGAGAGGGAGTGTTGCCTAGGAGACAGGGCCACAGACTCTGCGGGATGCCCGAGGTGCAAGCAAGGATGCACTTGCTTGAGAGAGCTGAACGTAAAATTGCAGGTATTGAGAGAGCTGGTTGACTCCACATTGACAGCTTGACATTGGCCATGGTGGGAGTATTTACACCAAGGAAAGTGGCAAGTGCCACAATCAGGGCTCCCGCACCCCGACCACCCAAGAGATTGTTAACGTCTACCAGCACACCACCGCCTAGCCCAGAATGGACCACAACCTGGGTGCAGAGCCCTTCTAGTGAGCCAGGCTGCAAAATGGGTCATTTCTGGGGAAATGCTTTGGAGAACACACTAAGCTCTGGGCTGGGGGTAGGTCAGGGACTGTGGGAGGCTGGGTAGCTTTTTAAACTGGGATGCTCTCATGTACAACCTGGTTCTGCTGAGTTCTGAGGCCAGAAGGCTTCTCTGCTCTGGGTCCCTTTCCTGTGCTCAGTTATCAAGCATTTAAAACAGAGACAGACAAGCTCCTGGGATGACAGGAAGTTCTGAGGAGCAGTAGCTGGTGAAGCTGGTTCTCCTACGGTCTCGATGCCCAAACTCGTTGGCTTGCACAGAGCAGGTCCACGTAGAAAAGTTTCAGGAATAAAAACAGTGCAGGAACTTGTTTAAAAATCCCTCATTTTAATCCTAGCCACTGATCTTACCCATAGTAAAGAAAATCAAGCTCAAAAGATGTTTTTGAGAGGCCTCTGGCAGGCAATGAGGGAAGAGAATTATCTCCTTGGCTTTACATCTAACGTTCTGGGCTCTGAGAATGAAATTTCACCATGCGCTGGACGTGGATGGCATAGCATCTCTTCCTGCGGATTTCTGAGTTAATTGCAAACCAGAATCAGATGCTCTGAAATCTCAGGTCAGGCTTTCCCCTCCATCCTTATACCAACCCACCAATCCGGCCATACTACAGCCAGCAATGAGGCATCCGGAGAATGGCTCTCAATTTTTTAAAAACTTATTTTATTTTCATCAGCCAGCTATTTATTTGAAGACCTCTAAGCAATTTCATTTCATTTGAATGTTGGCTCTTTCGTTTCCTCCTCTCCCCACCAGCTGAAATCAGAGGAAACCACCAATTGCGGGAAAAGGACATTTTGTGAAGTTCATTTATTAAGCTGTATGCTATGAACGCTCTTGGCCAGAAAGGGAAATCCCGAAGGAACAAGTTTTTAGTCATCTTCCCCTCTGCTCAGTTCACCCCCTCCCCCTCCCCCTTTCATTCCAAGAGGGACCAGGAATTTTCGCAATTTCCTCCTCCTCCTCATAATCCTTTAAGGATTGTCTTGATTACCCATGGAGGACTTTCAAAATACCAAGTTTTTGTTTTGTTTCTTTACTTCTTTTAGTTAAATTAGCCTTATGCTCTTAGTGGCTTCACCATCTGAATTAAGCAGGTGATTTGGGAAAAGGTCGGAAATTCACGGAGTCAATAAGTTTACAACCTTACAGTTGGAGGGCCTTTCATCAAACATTCCTCCCCACTGGTTCTCGACCAGCATGACTTTGCCTCCAAGGGGACATTAGCCACGTCTGGAGACATTTTCGCTTGTCACTACTGGGAGGAGAATGCTAGTGGCATCTAGTGGGTAGAGGCCAAGAAGGATGCTCAAAATCCTACAATGCGCAGGGCGGGCCCCATAGAGCAAACAGTAACTGGCTCCAAAGGTCATTGGTGCTGACGCTGAGGCACTCCAGTCTACCCAATGCATGAGTCCCTTCCAGCCTCTCTTTGGCAGCTGTGGGGATGCAGCAGCTCGAGATACTGTGCCCAGAAGAAGCATCCCCCAGCCGGGACCCACCCACAGCAAAATGAGCAGGTGACCAGCTGTGAGAGCAAAGGGCCAGAAGACCCAAGAGAGTTCATCAGGGCTCAGGGACACCGCAGGTGCCTGGTGGCTGCCTTCTGTGCTTGCAAGGGCATCAATAGCTTTATTAAAAGAGATTGCACTTCGTCTGTGTGAGCCCAACGGGCAGGTTTGGGAAAGTCAGGCAGACGCCAGGGTGAGGTCAGACTTGGCTCAGGGGATGACTTACTCCATGTCACCTAAGGAAGTTTCTGGAGCTCCTGCTGTTGCTTCTCGCTAAGTTCACAGTTAGGAAAATCCTGAGGTTTCCTTCGCGGGCTTTATTGACTCGTGTCTCCAGCTGCCTGCTCCATCCTGTTCTCATGCAGCTGATTTTTTGGCCCAAGTGAAGTTCACGCTGGGCTGGAGGGGGAGAGAAGCGGGGACGGCAAGGGATGAAATTCCAGGAGCAGGCCTGCGAGACACGTCAAGTCCACGAGCGCAGCCTCCTTGGCTCTCCTCCCGCTGGAACGGCCTCGGGGTCCTGTCAGTGGGACAGGCTATTGCGGCCAGAACTATGAATCTCGCCTGAAAGGGAAAGAGAAAAGGCAAACCATTAATTTCAACTTTAGGACGCAAGTGCGGAATGAGTGTGTGCGGATGGCTTATAGGATATCACTTGCTCTCTCACAGAAACTCTGGATCGCCCTGCAATAAAAACACGGAGCATCCTGCGCTGGGCTGAGAAGGGGTGTGAGCCTCTCCCGGGGGCGTCTTTGAAAGGCTGCCCAAACCACAGCCCTAATCGCCGAGGCACGTGGCTCACATTGTAGCGAGCCGCCTTGGCCTCCGCGCTCTCCCAGAATGGAAACTCGGGAATAGTTCCCTTTGGAGAATGATGCTTCTTTCCTTTCACCTCCTACCCACCCCGCTTGACAGCAAACGCCCTGTTCGGGCAGATGTTGCGTCATCCGGTGGGGTGTCTGTTTGCACAGCAGCCTCCAGCAGCTCCTATGAGGCAGGACTCTTTTCTTGAGGGTGGGACTCTGGAATTTTGGCACGATGGCGATTGTTGCTGTAATAATAATGTTCTACATGAGTAATGCTGCTTTCATCCACATGGGTTCTTAGGCGTACTACAAGCTTTATTAAGTAATTAGAACAAGTTGTAACAGTTTAATTTGTCTACGATCGAGCGTAGTTTCTGAGTGACTCATGGGGGCTTTCTGACCACACGCAGTAATGGGATATTGATCGTGGATGGGGCAGAACCAGGGTTTCAGCCGAGCTTCAAGAAGCCGGGTCTTGGTCTGAGCTGGAAAAACACTAAGGCCAATGGCTTCTCATCATGCTTGGGGTGAGTTGGTGGTGACCAAGATGAACTTGCCGATGGAGAAGAGGCTGCTAAAACTTTTTACCCGTCCATGGGTTATTTTGTAAAAAACTGACTACAAAATCATGTGGAATCCCAATTTCAAGATGAAAAATAACCCACAAGATTGACTATGAGTCTGGAAGGCAGAGACTCAAGGTGTGCTAGAGTCAGAGGGGGCCTCCAGGATCTCTGTGTGGACCCTTCAGCCAGTGCCTTGAGAATCTCTTGAAGGGCTGTCTGCTGTGGGAGCTGAAGGGTCACCTGGAGGCTGTGACCCTGGTTTCTGTCACCTGCTTCTGACTGGTTTCACATATTGGACTTCTATACGGGATTTCAGCTGGAGGAAATGTTCCATTGCTAAGGAAAGGAAAAGTAAAATTTTTAAACCTGATTTGGCCAGTCTTGATATTATGGGTGATGATCAGAGAGGTTGTGTGAGTGGTTTGAGGTCACACAGCTAATAACCAGCCAAGCTGAAGCAAGATGGATGGAGCTTTCTGGGCGGCCAGCCCAAGGGGTCACCGATGACAGTGCCGATTTCAGAAGAAAGGACAACTCCTTCGGGGTCAAAGGACTGGCCTTGGACAGTGTTCTAAGGAAGAGCCGCTTTTCTCCATCTTTACACTAAAAGATGAGGGAGGGAGTGGTTTGAGCCTCAGCAAGATCAGAGGAGGATGAGAAAGCCAAGGGCCGAAAGACAGGAGTGCAGACTTGAATTGCCCTGATGTGGCCTCTGTGGAAATCCAGCCGCAACCCCATGACCACATGGGCCCCGTGTCCTCAGCACAGCTTGTGACAGGTGGCATGGGAGGCACACACTTGCCTGAGCTCTTCATCCTCAATATACCCCTGCGAGGTGGCCATTCTCATCTCCGCTTTGCTGCTGAGTAAGGGGAGTTTTAAAGAAGTTGAGTGATTTACCCCAAGACACACAGCCTCGAAAGCTGTCTTCATTCCACTTGCCTATGGATCCGCCACGGGAGGGAGTACCAGCCAGGATGGCTGCCAGGCTCCCACCACCTGGCTGCTTCTTTACCGGCTCTGCTCTCCTTTAGGGCAGGCTGTGGCCCTTTTCTCCTCCTCCTCCTAGTACCTGTCACAGCACCTCACAGGTGGTGAGCACTCAATGATGGGGCCTCTGAACTGAATTGATTGCATCCTAGTTGCCCTTGGGGACTGACCTCATTTGATGGGGAGCACAGTTGCGCTGGCTTAGTGTAGCCTCCGATTGTACTTGCTCAGGGGGGTCTTGACGAGAATGAACATTCCTGCAGGCGGGGCTTCTGCGTCATCTCATCGCTCCCTGGGAATATGCCTGTGGTGGGCAGGATAATGGTCCCCCCAAAGATGTCCCTGCCCCTATCCCCAGGACCTGTGAATATGTTAGGTTACTCGGCAAAGGGGAATTAAGGTTGCCGATGGAAGTAAGGTTGCTGATTAATTGACATTAAGATAGAGCACCTTGAATTATCTGGGTGGCCCCAGTGTAATCTCAAGGGTTTCTATAGTGGAGGAAGGAGGTAGAAGAGTCAGCCAGAGTCAGCCAAGGAGACACGAGGATGGAAGCAGAGGCCGGTGATGCATCTGCTGGCTTGAAGATGGAAGAGGCCCTGGGCAAAGGAAGGTGGGTGGCCTCCAGACGCTGGAAAAGGCAAGGGAATGCGTTCTCCCCAGAGCCTGGAAAGGAAGGCAGCCCCACTGACACCTTGACTTCAGCCCAGTGGGACCCACGTCAGACTTCCAGCCTCCAGAACAGTAAGATGAGGAGTCTGTATTGCTTTAAGCCACTTTGTGGCCGTTGGTTACAGCAGGAATAGGAATCTAAGACGATGCCCAGCAGCATCGCGGTGATGAGGCTGCTGACACTTCTGCATGTTTTTGGAGAGTTGCTGAGGCGAGAGTGGCTCCTACTGTCTTTGATGGGTGAGCTTTGCCAGGTGCCCACCTGCACGCAGGGGTCTTCTCCTTTGAGGGGCCCCGGGAATGAGGACTAGGCCAGTGCTGCTTGCTGCCACTGCTGACCCCAAGGACGGGCTGAGATGGAGAGAGAAGCTGGTTCACCAGAGCAGCCACACAGCAGGAAGGACCCCAGCAGTTTGCTAAGCTGGGCGGGGTCACCTGTGTGTTTCAAGTAATCTCCCAACAGACTCGAGGTATATTTTTATAAGTGAATGGCCAATAAGAAGCTGAGCTAGTGTTAGTCCAGGAGCCTGACTCAAAGGCCCGGTATGTTTCACCATGTCAATATTCATTCATTCAATCGTTCATTGAACGAGTATCACTGGCTCCCACCGTGAGCCGGCCGTGATACTAGGAGCTGGGGGCCGGGATTCAGATGCACAGCTGCATTCCAACATCTTCATAACACATGCCCTGCATCCAGGGCCGCAACCTTAGATGTCTCGGGGGCAGGCAGGTAACAGGAAGGAGTGGATGGGTAGGAGAGGACAGGGATGTGGACAAGGATGACACGGGCACCTGCCCCTGGGCTGCATCTGACTGTCGCCACGCAAGCGTGCAGGCCCATTGTTCTTTGATTGCTCGGATTTTCAGAGGAAGCCAGACATCTGGAAGTTTTTAAAATGGGAAATATTCTATAAAGATTTAAAATTGAAATGAATGAAAAAATATTGGCAACGAATTCAATTTTCAAAGATAACGGAGACAAACAGAACACCTTTGGGGGCTGGATTCAACACGTCGGCCACTGGTTCTGAGACTCTGGGCTGGTCAGAGCTGGTTTTGCTGGAGCAAATGTAACTGGGAAGGAAGGAGTGAGGGTCAGTGGGACAACATGAGGCCCCTCTGCACGTGGCCTTGATGGGATTTGCAGATGGCTTTCTGTAGCTACTATTTAAGGGTTAAGCATCGTTTCATACAGACAGTACTTTGTGGCCGAGAGTAGAGCTTCAACAAGGAATTTCTACGTTTACCGATAGAATCGTGTTGCTGTTCTCAGTCGAAAGAAAAAAATAATGGTTCAAGAAGAAGGAAATCTTCTGTGGTTCTTCATTTAACTCCTTCTCCTTAGGAAACCAAAGATGAATCATTTTCTCTTAAGTTGAAGTTAGAGTTGGAGTTTCGAGTGACCTGCGGGTCACAGCGCACAGTCTTGAGGAAATTTGCACACCCCAGGACTCAGGCAGTGGGGTTTTCTACTCCGGTTAAGCCAGCCACACAGGTCGACTGCTTAAACTCCCCGTGTTCTCGGCAGAACCCAATGCTGCCCACCTGGAGGAACTGCCGCTGCCGTTCAGACGGAGCCAGCAGCTGGAGGGGGTGTGTGGGCTTGGGTACGCCCTCTCCATCCAAAGGAAGTGTGGGGAGAAGCTGTGGGCATCCATCAGTAGGGTCCCTGGCCTCTTGCAGAGTCTAGTAGGGTTGCTCTTCTGATGGCCATAGAGTGGGATGGGACCAGGTGGTCAGTCCTGAGCTGGCAGCAGAAGTGCATCATTTCTGAGTGGAGCACTCACTTGCCAGGGCAAGACCCACTAGAGCTCTCTTTTCCCTGAACCCCCGTTTGGGATGGAGCTGCTCCATTAGCCTGGTTCTCTGGGTCACTGAGAATCCCCTAGCTGTCCTTCAGTGGCCTGGGCATGAGTGAGAAATAACCCTTTGTTGTTCAGGCACAGAGACCTGGGGTCAGTTTATTACGCAACATAGCCTAGTCTATTCTGACAGATACATGGACCAGCTCTGCCATTCACTGTGCTTAACTCTCATTGGTCAGTGATCCATGAGGTGACAGCCAACATCTCACCATTTCCTGGAGCTCCTGCCCGCTGAGCCACCCAAGTGGCCTCTTAATAACCAAATCTCAAGAAGTTGACTCTTTGACCAGGTTCCCCACTGCTTTTCTGGGGGACCCTGGGGACCCATGTTCTGAGACCCTGCTGGTGGTCATTTGCACAGCAGCGGGCAGTCTCCCTTGAACCTCAGCTCAGTGCCTTTGCAGGCCACCTCTGAACAGCTTGAGACGGCTTCTCAGACCGCTGCCACCCTCTGCACCTGGCTTCTCCCCAGTGTGGACGCAGCCCCTTCCATTAACTACTCAAAGCACAGCAAAGACGGAGCTGTCACAGCTAACACACCTTGAGTGAAGTCCAGGCCAGCACGGAGATTATGATGCAGAAAAACTTTAACAGGGACTTCCAGCTGTGCTTTCCCCAGCAGGGTCCCCACTGGCTCCATCTGCCCTTGGTTCTCCCCTTGCTGCCATGTTTTAGAGGCCTGTCCCCTCCCTCCCAGACTGGGGCTGCCAATGACCCTGCCCTCCTGTCCCAGAACCCCGCCCCCAAGTGCTATGAGAGAGAACAGGGGTTCCTCCTCAGCCCCTGAGTCCCGCTGGTCTCCCCACTGTGACAATCTTCTGACTTACAAATCTGCCTTCAGCAAAGGCAGCCTTTGAGGCTCTTTATTGCATGCGGCATCCTAGGTCCTGGGTATCTCCAACGTTCCATCCTCCAAGAGGGTTTCGAGTTTACCTTACACAATGATTAAGTGTTTTATTATTTTTTTTCCCAAACAGAGTAGCAATCTGTCTTCAAAGATGAGTCGAATTGGCCAGCTAGAGAGAGAGGGACACTGCCACCACTTTACATGGCGTCCACCACCTTTCCAGCTGGTAAGGCCTCCATAGCTAGGTGCTGAGCCTGACTCAGAGTAGTGTGTCACCCCACGTCTCCATGTGCTGGCCATCTCCTTGGCCTTGTCACATATCTGAGCCTGGGATCCATGGTGGATCCATCGCACCAGGGTCCCCATCCCTCAGTCATTCCCTCATTGGCAAGTTGGAGTCCCCTGACCCGCCAGGAGTGCCACCATGTCGGGGAGATGCTCATAGCTTCAGAGCACTGCTCACTCTCCCTCAGACCAGACTGGTGGCCCCCTCGATGGTCTAGTGTCTTCATGACATAGGACACCACTGGGTCAGAGAGGAGTGTCCAGTTTGATTCCCTATTCCTTCCAGCACGTTCTACTCCAAGGCGTGAGGACAGGCATCTGCCTTGTTCTTCTGCACTGGGGATGAAGGTGCCCAGACAGCACCGCACCTGCCCTCCCAGATCTCCTTTCCCAGCACCTGGGTTGTAGGAAGATCTGACAGCTTTGCTGTCCCAGCACCTCCCTGGACTGGAGGTGGACCTCCTGCCCACGACAAGGCATCTGCTATCCCAGGACGAGGAGCTTCGGGAGCCCAAGGACACCTGGTTGGATTTCGTTTGGACTTCATCGCATTTGCAGCCTCTTAAGAACGGAAAGGAATGTTTGTGTCAGCCCTGATCCTTGCTTCCCAATGCAGGGGAGAGGGGTGTGGCTTGCGGCCTCTAGCACAATATAGCATTGCACGTTAGAAATGTGGCAAAGCTGCACCGAACAACATTGGGACAACAGAGAGAGGACAAAGATGACTGAGGACCTTTTGACCCGAGCACACCATTGTTATCCCTTGTCTGCATTCTCTTGCCATCTTTTTTCTTTACATCATTTCACCTCGCAACCCAAACCTTTTCCATGCTAACATAGAGTGTTCTTAACCTTCTTTTGAATCATTTGTAATTTACCACTACTTGAGTCATCACTCCAACTAGACATTGTTATGGGTTAAATTGTGTCTCCCCTGAATTTATATGTTGGAGTCCTAACTCCCAGAATGTGCCCTTATTTGGAGATACGGTCTTTAGGTAGGTAATAGAGTTGAAATGAGGTCATTAAGATGGGTTCCAAATCCAATGACTGGTGTCCTTATAAAAACGGGAAATGTGGACCCAGAGACAGACATGCGTAGAGGGAAGACGATGTGAAGATATGGGGAGAAGACAGCCATCCACAAGCCAAGGAGAGAGGCCTGGAGCAGATTCTCCCTCACAGCCTCAGAAGGAACCAACCCCGCTGATATCACAGTTCCGGCCTCTAGAACTGGGAGACAATAAATTCCTGCTGTTTTAAGCCACCAAATCTATGGTACTCTGTTACGGCAGCCCCAGTAAACTAACGCAGGCGTGTTCATGTGCGTTTTGCTATTATAGATAATCCCAAGAGAGCGTCTTTACTCGGGTGTAAGCGAAAGTGTGTGCTTTGCTCCCCTGCAGGATTCAGTTCACATGCCCACTCCCACAGCCCTTCTGAACCCCTGTTTGGGTGCGAGCCCCTCTCTGTGCCCCATGTGCCCGTGCACACCTCTACCAGACACTTCCCCCAGGTGCCTATGGTCACACCAGCCCACTTTCCTCACTGGGCTGTCGGCATGGAAGAGCAAAGCCTCGGGTTTAATCCTCTTTGCACCCCTCGCTCCTAACCCAGCTCACGGTGGATGCTCAACGAGTCTCTGTGAACCAAGGTGTGGGTGGCTGTGGTGAGGGGGTCTCTGGGTCGTGGCCACAGTTGGGGGCCAGGTTTGGGTTCCAGCAGGTCTTTCCTATGGGCAGGTGAGCCCTCAAATGTGTGACCGGATGGGAAGCAGGCCTTTCCAGCATCCTCTCTGGCTGACATGGAAGGGCCAAGGATGACTGAATGTGAGGGGACGGCTGGCAGAGAACGCAGCCCAGGGCCCACTGGTGATGGCAAAGAGGAGAAGACCCCACTGCAGACCCAAAGCGTCGCCTGAGTGTGACAGCCGTCTTGGGACAAGTCTTGCTTTTTTGACACGGAATAAGTTAATAGCCTGTTTGTGCCAGTTAAGTGGAATTCATGAGCATTGTAAAATGCCAGAGATATGCTGCTTGAAATTTTGTAACGTAAATTTTGAAATCTAAGCGTCGGTTTTCTATAAATAAAAGTAAAGGGTGCTCACTGTGCTGCCAAGTTTTTCTCACGTAAAGGGGGTTCATTGAGCAGCAGAGCATGTGAGCCCCTTCCAAGTAGACTGCAGCACAAAGACTCCAGACCTAGCTGGAACTCTGAAAACCGAGACCCAGTTCCAGGCCAGGGGATTGAACAACATGGCCAAGAACTCTGTATGTGTGTGTGTGTAAGGGCTCTGCTGGGTGAGACCCAGGTCTCGAGGTCCAGGGGTCTCACTCAGGGAAACAGCTGCAGCCACAATAACTGAGGCCCTGTCTGCTTGTGGGTGGAGGCACCTCTCTGCCCTGCTCTGTGGCTGAACTGGGCCGGGGAGGCTGGGCCAACCAGACTTCTGTCCTTGTGCAACCACATGTAGCTGTGGGGTAAGTCCAGCAAATGCAAGGAGAGAGCGGATGATTTCTTGTCCAACAAACCTGTACATTGTCGACACGACATCTATTAAACTAGCTCCTCTGTGACCTGAGGACTCGAGGGGCCCCATTAGTGATGCCCCTGATACAGAGATTTGGGCAATGACCCCATATTGTCAGCGTGCAATTTTATAGGCTGCATCTGTGTGTATGTGTGTGAGTTTGTATGTGCATGCGTGTGTCCAAGCGTGAGCGTATAAGCATATGTCTGAGTGTGTGAATGTGTGTGCACATGAGTCTGAGTGTATGCATGTGTGTATGTGCAGGTATGAGTGTGTACACGTGTTTGAGTGTGTGCATGAGTATTTGGGTGTGTGTACTTGTGGGTGAATATGAGTATGTGTCAGTGTTTGCTGAGTGTGAACAGGTGTGAACATGTGATTGTGTATGTGTGGGAGGGTGTGTGATGGCTAGCTGTAATTCCTGCTTCATCCCTCACCCTGCCCCCAGGAGGAAAAACATTCCTGATTGGATTCTCTCACATTCCTCAAAAGTTCAGACAAGGGCTAGAAATCACCAGGCCTTGGCTTTGAAACGAGTAAGCACTGACCTTTTTGGGCAAGGATGTGGAAAAGGGGGTGACTGGTATTTACGCTAAGATTAGCCCAACCCTGAGACTGGCAGAACAATGAGGTGGATGTTTGACATTTCCTCCAGGGGCCTGGGGAAGCCAGGAGGACCGGATGCTCTCAAGGAGGCTGAGTTCACGCAGGGGAATGAAATGAAGTAACAGTTTCCCCCTGATATTTTATGGTTATGACTGCTGATTGCATCATCGCAAAGCTCCATGAAGCAATTTGAATTGGTTATTGAATGTTAAGCCTTGGTGGGGACCATGACCTGGAGCTGACACACCAGCCAAAGTGGTGAAAAGCAGGACTTCCAAGTTGTTCTGCACCCGTTGCATGGCGTGCACTT
This sequence comes from Equus asinus, assembly GCF_041296235.1. NCBI lineage: Eukaryota > Metazoa > Chordata > Mammalia > Perissodactyla > Equidae > Equus > Equus asinus. The sequence continues at coordinate 5,136,015 of NC_091808.1, read as the reverse complement.
GGGAAGCCTCACAAGATGCAGAGATGCAGAACATTTGGGAAGGTGGGACCGAGCAGGGAGGGCGAGAATCTGCGTCTTTAGTAAGAGAAGGAGCTAACGTTCATCCATGGTCTCTTCCGGGACCCGTGCTAAATGCTTTGGGTGTCTGATCTCCTTCAGTCCTCACGGCCACCCTATGTTTAATGAGCCACTTGGACAGGCTTTGGGACTGCCAGCTCGGGGACATTAGGAGAGCTGGGGGCTGTCCCCACCCTCAGGCAGACCTCAAGCAGGTCCTGGGCATTCAGAAGGCCCTCCTCCTCATCATGACCCTGGGTGGGACTTGGCCAGATGAGTCCCCCTCTAGAGGGAGGGTGACACCTGCTGACAGCACCAGTCTCTTCAGACCTCGGAATGCGATGGCCGCAGTGCACTCCCTGGTGAGCCAGTGGCTTCCTAAATATTCAAGTGTCTGACCTTTGCTTCCTCTCAAAAGCCTGTATGAGTTTGCAGACTTCAGACAGCAGACTTTCTCCGAGCGTCTTAGCACGACCGGTGCTCAGACCTCAGTTAAAGCTCAGACACTGTGCACGGCCTGTGCTAATGGCCAGGAGCTCGGAGGAAAGTGAGCGTGTGAAAAGCTGGGTGGATGCACAGTGGGTCTGGTTGCATGTCTGGCTCCAGTTCCCACACTTTCCTCAAGGCCACGTTGGCGGGTGTTTATTTTCCATCCAAGGATCATTGGAGAATTCAGCTGATCTTCTCATTTGCTGAAAGTATATGTTCAAGACGAAAATCTTCAATGTACTGCTTTGTTGACATCAATTTTTGGACCTTTTATTTTTTTCCCCATTTACCCATCCAGAAAATATGTGACATATTTTCAATCTAGAGTTCTGTCTGGGGCAATCCCTGCCATCCATCACAGGGGAATTTAATCTTCCGGTAAGCCTGTCTGGAAACACACCTCTAAGTATATTTAGACTTCAGAATTAAAATATGTGAAGAGGCTGAGGTTGGCTGCTGAAAATACCCAACAACGTTTTGGGTTGAAAAGAAAATGTCATTTTCTTTTTCCTGTACGCAGGTGATGGGGAAAAACCTAGACATCAAGTTTGATTAAAGAGCGTTGTTCCCAAACATTTCTTCTTGGGTTTGACTGAGGGCTTGAGCGTCAATTTGGAGTTATTTCCATCCAGGAATGTATTATTTTGGCTGTGTTCTCACTTGGACTGCTTTCGAGAAACGGGGCTATTTGAAGAAGAGGGTTCATTGGATCTGTGCTGTCACTTTACAGACAAAGAAGCAGAGATGCAGAAAGGCTGTTGACTCTCCCATGTGATTAGTGAGCCCAGACTCCAGAAACCCTGACTCCACGGTTGGTTGGGGCTTTCTCCGCACCCTGCTCTCTCTCCTGATTGATTTCCTGACACTGATTGAAATCCTGCTTCTGAGTAATGATAATCGCCTCACGTTGTGTCCGTATAAAAACTCCAAATCATAATGCACGCTTCCAGGCAATGCCTAAGTTTTGAATTTGCAATTATAAACTTCCTTCTAACTCAAGGAAAATCATGATTTCTTTATAAGATGTCCACCTTTAAAATACATCTAATTCGGTTGTAGGCATAGTTTTCTCTGATCAACTCAGAGAAAACAGTTATGATTACCATGCAAAGGCAGTTTGGTACTGCTGTATTTTTCGCTGAGGGCACTTAAAAAGGGAATCTTGGTTTCTCTCCGTCTTAGTCAATCGATGTGGGTGTTGACTTTGTGATCTTTAATTTACATTTAGTCGTATTAATTGTAAGAAAATGCGAACAGGCTTACGGACCTTTATTTTTATTTTGTGCTTTTGCTCTTCTCTATAATGTAGCAACTTAGAGAATAGAACAAATAAATGGAAGATAGGGAAATTTAGCTAACAGTTGGCTCAAAATAATAGAACCCTTTCGTGTTCTCTCCAGAGTTCTCTATTCATGTATCATGATGCCAAGTTTTGGCAAATAAAGCCAAGTTGGAATTAAGTTACAGCCAAGAATCTTGCCTTTGCCCATTCAATTTATTCTTGGCAAACTTCAGAGAGTATTTATAATAAAGTCCCATTTTGAACATTCTATTGCTCCAACGGAGTTCTAATAACACTGGGTATTTATTTAATGTCTAACTCTAGGAGTTCAAAACACTTTACAGACATTCCTTGACTGATCTTAATACCCCTGCAAGATTTTACAGATTGGAAAAGTCAACTGAGGCACAGAAACTTGCTTCAGATCACCCAGGAAGACCACGGATGACTCCAAATTAATCACACACCTCCTGACATTTAGAAGTTTCTGGGCCTCAGATGGGGATGCATTCCCAACCTCTTATCTAAATGTTGTTGAATAGAGAGCATTTGTTTATTTCTCCATGGAGATCTTTAATTAGGAAAGTAGAAACCCCACAAACACTTCTGTTTGTATGTCATAGCATTAATTGGGCAAAGTAACTTTTAAATACTTTGATTCTCTGGTGATAAAGTTAGCATTCTGGTAACTGGAGAATAGACGGTTTGGGAGGTGTCCTTCCTGGATTAAAGCATTGATAGTGATTTTTCCATGGCTTCTAGAGTAGATTCACATTTGTCTTGGGTGTGTATGTGTGTGTGTGGTAGGGGGAATCACAGGGCTGTGGGGTGCATGGTGAAGAAGCCGTCAGATATCTCTGTGGCATCTTCAACTAGCTGACAGGAATCACTCTGAATATTATTACCATCCAGCCATCTGCTTTTCATGGGCACTGGCTATAAGAGGGTTATTTAACATTTTCTTGGCACTTTTCGTGTTGGCCAAGTTATGGTTCTGTTAAACTTTATATTGTGCCTGAGATGGAGAACATGCCACATCAAGCTTGTGGAAGATGATGAAGAGGAGGACACGAATGTGGAGTTCAAGTCCTAGCGGACAGGCCATGGGCAGGCCAAGAGGTTTCCTTTTTTTCATGTATATCAGAGTAGTGATTATTTTGCCAACTGCTTCTCTGAAGCACAATGTAGAAAGGTCATTTCAAGGACTTTCCCTGAGAGTCACAGAGGTGGCGTCTGTCCCAACAGCCCTGACATGGAGCTGCGGGAGCTCTTAAAGGAAAGGCTCTCGTTTCTACAGCCTACTTATCTTACAGCCCTCATGTGGGCCAAGGGTCCTCTCTAAGATCGTTTGTGGGAGCCAAAAGCTAAGCTGGTGCTACCATTTCCATGTTCTTCCTTCTCTGTCACCTGAGGAATTTAATTCTGGAACGTACCGTAGCTGGGGCCAGTTACACGCATTGCATGAACGGCATGATGGATGCGTCAAGATACAGACTGGAGCTAGGCTTTGATGGGAGTTTGTTTGTTGGCACCACTCAGCAGCTATATGACTGGGCACAACTCACTTAGCTTCTGTGTGCTTCAGTTTCCTCATCTGTAAAATGGGAATAATAATAATAGTACCTGTCTCATGAAGATCAAATGGGTTGATGCATGTTAAATGCTTAAGAATGTTCTTGGTACATAATCAGTGCCTTATCAGTTTGCTGGCTATTATTGTTCCTATGAACATCACAGGGTGAGATGAATTGTCCAGCTTCTCTTTCTCTCCTCGAAACTGTTGGCAAAGATGAATGGTAAGACCAAAATAGGTGGGGACAAAGGTCACCAGCACTGAGAGTAGAGGTGGGAGGCTCCGTGGCCAAGAATGTTGAGGACTTTCTGTGGGACGTGGTGTAGGTGAGATATGATTGCAGAGGCCACTTCATCTTTTCCCAGAAATCAGTGAGGTGTGGGGGATGGTGGGGAGTGTTCCACAGAACTTCACCATACCCTGGCCTGGGGAGGCTCAAGGTGAGATGGGGCCATGCGGGGCCACCTCTGGCTTCTGTTTGCCCCTGGCTGCCTGCAGTGACCCTTAGGAGGGTCAAACAGAACACCTGTTGATATGGAGACAAGCTCTAAGTGGCTCCTCTTGACCTCAGCAAGATCGTCTGATTTTACTGAGAATGTTCATGACTCACAATCTCATTGAGGTGGTGGGAAATACTCATCCAATTTGGCAGGTGTGGTGCCAGATAGGGGGCCAGCCAAGGCCACCCTGGGTGCTGGAGTGTTGGCCTGGCTGGACAGAGAGCCACACATGGGCAGCTGGGTATCCATATGAGAGTTTCACCAATGAGAGGAGATGCCAGCAGAGACCAAGGGACTGACTGAGGCATACTCACTGTTAGGCCCCTGCCACCCAGCACTGTCAGCGTAAGTCTGCGTCTGTTTGTCCTCCAGGGGAGATGGTAACCATGCCTGGAGTGAGGAGGATCCTGGAGTCTGGAAAGCAACTTCCTCTCTTTTCTGTCTGATAGCATCCTGTGACATCCCAGACCACACACTTACCCATGAGAAGATTCTACAACAAAAGAGAAGAAAACAAACTCATGTTGTAATCACCAGGGAGAAAACATATTTAAAAAAATTTTACTACAGGAAACAAGAAAGAAGTTTAGACATGATCTTCTTCCCCTTTTATCGATTCTGCACAGTAAGGTATGACCTATGATATAGCACAGAGATGAAAAAGGAAATGGCCAACTTAAGGAAAAATGATTAGAGAAAAGTAAAACTATAACAGAATTTAAAATGGGACTAGAAAAGGTAAAAATCAATCGGAATTCAGAAAATGGAATCAGGCAATCTTTAGAAGCTCTTTAGGATAAAGTAAAGAAAATGGTGGAAGAGATGAAGAATATTAGAAAAAGCATAATAGCTATGGACAAGAGATGGTGGTGTTTCAAAGTTCTGGTGACTTGTGTTCCTAAACAAAAATATCCAACACATGGAAGATGCTCTTTAAGCAGATTGTAGAACTTATCTGCCCTGGACCTTCAAGCCAAACTGAATAACAGCAACAAGGGAACGGTCTGAGTTGACGTTAGTGACAAGAGGTTTCCAGAAATAATACTGGTGGGAGATCTTTCCTTGGTTTTTAAAAGATCACGTCAGAAAAAAAAATGAAAGCAAGGATTTGAATACTATAATGAATAACTTTGAGTTGAGAGCTGAGAGTCAATGGTATGCTCTCCAAAGGCGGAACCCAGCACTTTCTAACCGCCCCATGGGACATGGGCAAAAATTGACTACATATTTAACTATTTTTTAAAAACTCAATAAATTTCAAAGAGCAGGAATAATACTAATCCACATTCTTTCACCACAGTGCAGTAGAATTCGAGTGAAATAAGGAAGATATAAACAGGAAACTGCAGCCACTGGAAAATTAAAACAAAGGGAGACAAAACAAAACATGCCTACATGACTATTGGGTCAAAGATGAACTCAAAACCACAATTATAAACTGTTAAAATATATGATGTTGTACAAAAATTCAGCCTCAGTGATGAATGATGCCTATTAAGGCATTGACTACACCCGAGAAAAAATGGAACTTCCAGAATATCTAGTAATGAGGAGCCAGTTAAAAACATTACGGCACGCTCTTAGAATGGAATACTGCGTGGCCATTAAAACATCTTTATTGATATGGAAAGATGCCCATGATGTGTTTTCAGTAAGAAAGCTAGGTGTACAGAATCATCCCACTTTTTAAAACTGTAGCTATGTTTTATGTGTGGGTGAGAGGCTCATACACGTATCTTTTCTTTCTCCTAAGGCTATTTTCTACTTTGTCTTGATGGGCATGTATTAATTAGATATCAAAATAGACAAATATAGGGGCTGGCCCCGTGGCCGAGTGGTTAAATTCGCGAGCTCCGCTGCAGGCGGCCCAGTGTTTCGTTGGTTCGAATCCTGGGCGCGGACATGGCACTGCTCATCAGACCACGCTGAGGCAGCGTCCCACATGCCACAACTAGAAGAACCCACAACGAAGAATACACAACTATGTACCGGGGGGCTTTGGGGAGAAAAAGGAAAAAATAAAATCTTAAAAAAAAAAAAAAAGACAAATATAGACCCAAGAGGGGGCTAGGGTAAGGATGTGACATATAATAACTGCGGGAAAATCCGCTGACTTTATGTGGGTCCATGAGAGTGTGGAACTCACTGTGTGGGGCTTTGCCTGTAAATAATCTTCAGAGAATTTATACTTGATATATATCCATTTAGATACATGTTCATTATCAACTGTATAAATTTTCTCTGAACAGGCCCCATCGATGATTTCCATTCTTTGCATGATAACCATAACCTACTTACTGACTGGGAATGGTTTAAGGATGCTAAAACAAGTTGGTGATATTTAGCTTTATTTCCAGAAATGCAGTGGTGTGTATAAACGAGTTCCTCTGAAGCGTGTTCTGAATGATGGCTGCAGGGTACAATCACCCAAGATCCAAAAACATGTGTTGGTCCAGAATCGAACTGCCAGAGGTTCTGACTGGTAGATTAGGTGATTCAGACACACGGACTTGGAAACTATCCCCCAACCTTGTTGTAATGATCCTTGTATCACCCTGGAACGGAGCCAAGATTACTGCCGTCAACACATCAGTGAATTAACCCATCACACAGCACCGGCTCCAAGACACTCTCCCTGTGACCCAGCTCCCCACACCATGAATGCATGAGTGACTGGACCAGGGCTGCCCCCCAACAACTGGGCCAGTCAGAGGCTCTCCCCATAATTTGGACCTGGGACTCATGGATCTGATGATTAGTCTCTATTGGTGTTTGGGGGAGAAGTAACAAAAGGTTGAGCTGGGGAAGCTGTGAGCTCATTGAAACAGAGAACACCGGACTGTGAGGGAGATAATCCTACAGGGCTGCAGAGGATCAATGTGAGAGATGATGAGAGAGGAACGGGAAAGAGGGAGGGAGAGACTGAGAGAAAGAGAGTGAGCCAGCACAAGGGGAAGTTACCCAGGCCCTTGCAGAGGCCCCACTGAACTTGCCCCTGAATTCCATGAGGCAAACCTATGCCCTCCCTACAAATGCCCCACTTAGGCTGATAGGGGTTCTGTTACACGCAACCAAGCAACTAACAGCCAGGCCAAACGGTTTGTGCTTGAAATTTCACAAACTCAATTTCCACATTGGGAAACACCAAGCAAAGTGAAATGACCTTAAAATGGAACACTTTAACCATATTCAAGTTTTCTTCTTAAAAATGCAACAGCATGCAAACCTCATGAACAAATTGGACAAAACGTTTCTATAAAGCAAAAAAACAAACAATGGTAGGATAAATCTAGGGATTTATACAATTCAAAGATGATTGATAGGACTTGATCCTGATTGAGAGTTAATGAAATATTTGTCAGAGAGTGATGTCCTGAACTAGAAATGTTAAACAACCACAAAATTATCTGGTTAGGAACCGTGATACGTACAAATTGTGAAACAACTGGCCAGTCCGGGATGCTGTTGCCAGGCCTCAATCTAGTGTTGTCAGATTTACCAAAGAAACAGGCAGGACGCCCACTTAAATCTGAACTTCAGATAAACATTGACTAAAATTTTTTAGTATAAGTATATCCTAAATATTGCATGAGATATACTAAAAAAATTCGTGGATGATCTGAAATTCAAGTTTAACTGAGCGCCCTATATTTTATCTGGCAACCCTACTCCCATCTCAAGAATGACTTAATTAGTTCTCAAAAGTGATTTTCATTGAATTGCTTTTGGCTCTCTCTCTCGCATTTAAGAAATTCCTGACCTTCCTAACTCTGTTTTATGTAATCTCTTCCCATCCAAAAGATACCCTCAGCCGTGTGCTTTATATCAAGACGATTGCAACGCTATTCACGTAGTGTGACTTGGCCCTCACCAATGATGCTCAGATGTTGGACGCAGAGCACCAGCAAGCTAGTTTCCAAACGTTTGGTGTCGCCTGTAAATTTCCTTGGGAAGTAGGGTACATGAGTATCTTGGGACGGTGCGTAAGCCAAGTAGAAATCTTGCTAAACACTCTCTCATCCCAAACCAAGTACATAAGAACCTCAAGTCTAACCCCCTCCCCGCCCAGGAAGTTTATTTATTGCATTTATGTATTAATAACATGATCTAAGCCATTTTCCATTTGTTGGTGTTTAGTCCCACATAGTGGGGACCTGTCACCTTCATCCCTCGGCTCCTTCCTGAGCTGTTGCTGGGACATGTGAGAAGACCTAGCATGAATTTTCCTACGAGAACTTCGGCCCCCAGGGCCATCTGGGAAATCATAGTGGTGTTAACATTTCTAGATGGTTCTAGGATTATTCCATGCAAAGACCTTGCTTCGTCTTTCTGCTCCTTATTTTCTTGACCGTGTCCAAGCTGACTGGAGGCCCTCAGATGCCAGCCAGGGCAGGGGCATGAGATAGGTGCTACTATTATTATTATTCCCACTTTACAGATGAGGAAACTGAGGCACACAGAAGCAACCCCTGCTATGTGGCCGAAAGGCAGCAATAAATGCTTCCTTCAAGCGGTGGAGTCCAGTGGTGGGGGAGCTTGGTTTGGGGGTTCGGGGCACATTGCGTCCCTTCTGTACTTACATGTCTATCTAACTATGTGCCCCAGGGAGGGGCTCTTAACTTACCCCACCCTCACACTTACTTAAGCCTTGGCTGCAGCTAAGTGGCTGGGGCAGCTCCTCAGTCCTTCCCATCTGAGGTCGCCCTTTCGTCAAAGCAAAATGAAGTGGTACTTAGTCATAAAAATAAAATGCGCCTTTCCTCTTGCTGGGACTCAGGCCACCTCGCCTCGGCTGGTGGAAGGAGTCCAGGAGGGAGACAGGACAGGAGGGAATCTGGCCGGTCAGCGCTGTCCACTTACAGGAGGCTCAGGCTGGACGCCCCCTCCCCTGGCACCCAGACTGTCCTGTCCTTGCATTGCAGGTGCTGGCCTGAGGCCAGTCAGCACAGGGCACACAGCTGACCAGCGCTATCAGGATCAGAACTCCATCTGTTGGTTGCTGGGCCAGTGTCACTTCCAGAGGCTAGAAAACTGAGGCTCAGAGGGAGAAGGGGGTAGATGGCGCACCAGCAGCCCCACTTTTCTTTCTCTTCCTTCAGGCGAAGGATCGAATATCTCCAACGACCCCATGAGGGTCAAGCAAGCTGCTGCTAAGAAAAGTTGTAACTTCCTCGAGATGACACTGCTCAGAGGGACCCGGGTTGGGGGGCTTCCAGACCTCTGCATTTGAGCTCCATGAACTTTTGGGATTTTCAGGCCAGGAAAGTTGGAACTACCAGGCTCTTCTTGGGATACCAATTAGTTGGGAATTTAATTGTTTTTCCCGTGCAGTTTGTGGCTAAGAAAATGGAGGTCTCTGAACTGCAGCTCCTGCATTCTCTGATCTCCGCGAGCAGTTCCAAGGAGGGGGCTCACCCGTGGGAGGCCCGCTTCTACAGTTTACCGGATCCTCACGCCAACCCCATGGGTGGTATTTTTCCCGATTTTGAAGGTGACATGGGCCAAGTGGCTTATCAAGGTCGCTGATGTCGGTGGGAAGATTCGAACCCAGGTCCCTGGGGCTCTCCACCCCGAGGAAGCTGTGCTTCTCCGTGGAATTTCTGACGCCCCTGAGAGCCCAGAAACCTGCAGAAGCTGCAGTTTGTGCAACAGCAAAGTTCTGAGATGAAACGTCTAGAAACCATCAATGAGAGAAATAATGGGGTGGTAGAGCCCTTTTGTGCTGTTACACTCCTAAAGCGATTTCACCCCACTCCTTTGGGTTATATTATTATCTGGTTTTGATTTACTGGAATTGTCTAAGAATAAAGGGGGTGTGGATCCCTTTTGGAAGGGGATTTTCCTCTTGTCTCCAGGGACTTGAGAAATAAAAGTGAACACAGAGACACCTTGATCTGCCAGTTTCTGGGAAGCCAGTGCTTATAAAACTAAGTTGGCTTGGTTTCCCAAAAAACACAAGGCGACTTCATCCATCCTGGGGCGTGGGACTGGTGCGCATCATAGAAGGAACCGCACTGTCCCCCGTAAGTCAGGCGATGCGCCAGGACCTTCTGCTTAGTCAGATTCTAACTCTTGCATCAAACCAGGAGGCAGGTGGGTTTGTCACCCCCTGGGTCTTGCAGACGAGCACACTGAGGTGCAGAGCAGTGAGGGGACCTGCCTAAGGTGGCGCTGGCTGTGAGTGGTAGCGCCGGGACTGAAGTACCAGACAGTCTATCTCCACAAGTCCATTTGTGTACAAAGAGAGGTAAAGAGGTAGGCTGACGTACGGGGCATCCTGTGTTTGGTCTCTAGTTTCTCAATCTCTCCCTAATTAAGAATCCTGCCAACTTGGAGCTCCCCATAGCCTGCCTTTCTCCACCCTCCTCTGCCATGAGACTAGAATTAGGATTATCCCCTGTGTCATTTCCTGTAGACCCATCGCTACGCTCCCCATGGTGGTGAACTTGGGATCCGGGGAATCAATGAGAGCAAGGCTTTGAACCCCAGTTCATGCCTTCCTAGGATGCTATCTAAACCCTCTTAGCTCCTTTTTCTTCTTCCTCTACAGCATGGACATCATAGTGTTTGCCTCTCGGGATTTCTGTAAGGATTAAATGAGAAAATTCTGTAGCTTTTTGGCATGGTGCCTGGCACATAGAAGGAATTAAATATTGAATGTATATTAATAATCATAATACTAGATTAATAATGTTCCCGTCTTTCAGCCATTATTTTGCCTCATCCAGACATTGGCATTTCCAGCCTTTCTCCTCCACGGGGATTAAAAGGCCATCTTGCAGGCACTTAGCAAGCACGTGTGAACAGAGGGACCCCAATGTCGCTCTGAATAAGGCTGGTCCTGTGCTGCTGGTCGATGTCTGCACGGCCCAGCCACTGACCCGGCACGGCCCTGATGTATAGATGCTGGACAGCTGGCTGTTCTGGGACATTCCAGCTGGATGAGCAGCACGGGCCTAGGCCCAAAGTCCACCTGGTGGACAGCCCCGGTGTCCCTCTGCAAGCAGCTCCCCTTTCTGTGCCTCTGATAAGAGGCAGGTGCAGGAAGCCTGCATGCATTGGATGCAGTTCCAGAAGCTTCTGGGAGGAGAGGAAGGCCATTCTGTCATTTCTGAGTCTAAGTCAGTTATAATTCCAACCTTCAATGCTCAAGACAGAGAAGGTCCATTCATTCCACCATCGCTGGGTCTCTGCTGAGGGGATGCTCCAGGCCACCACCTGCTGCATGAGCCAGCCTCTGCCGGCCCTGGCCTCACCCCCGGGACTCCACCCAGCCGTCCAGGGTGTGGGAGGAGCCAGTCTCCTGCTTATGGCACCTCTCCTGGGCCAGACCAAGCCCCGCACCTGGAATTCCCTGTAGGTAGAGGGTCTCATGTCTTCCTCCTCCTGCCTGCTCCATGCAGGTCCCAGGACAGAAGACATTTGCTGCAGCTTCCCGACCACGTGCCTCGGCGGTCTTCCCTGTCTGCCCTCCACCCAGCCGCTCCAGCCGGGGGTCTCAGAACCTGCAGCCTCCTCTGTGCCTCCACCCTGCCTCCACTCCCAAACAGACCTTGCTTCCTTCCTCCCACATTTCTCCACATGCCCAGGACCCCTGCAAGAGGCTGCACTCCCAGCCTGATTCATTATGTCCTGTCTCCACACAACAGCCAGAGTGATGCTTTACACAAAATTTTATAAGTCCTCCCCGCTTAAAGCCTTCTAAAACCTCAACAACGCATAAAGAGTGAAATCCCAACTCCTCACCATGGCCAATCCCTACCCCAGCTGGCCCTGCTGCCTTATCTGAGCACCCCATGGGTCCCGCTCCCATCCTTTCTGTGTTCCTTTTTTTTTTTTTTTTTTTAAAGATTTTATTTTTTTCCTTTTTCTCCCCAAAGCCCCCGGTACATAGTTGTATATTCTTCGTTGTGGGTTCTTCTAGTTGTGGTATGTGGGACGCTGCCTCAGCGTGGCCCGATGAGCAGTGCCATGTCCGTGCCCAGGATTCGAACCAACGAAACACTGGGCCACCTGCAGCAGAGCGCGCGAACCTAACCACTCGGCCACGGGGCCAGCCCCCATTTCTGTGTTCCTTTTAATCATTAATCATGTCAAGCTCCTTCCTGCCCCAGGACCTTTGCACATGTGCAGGTGCTCTGCCTGCATCACTCCTCCCCCTCTACTCACAGGACTCACTCCTTCTCACCCTTCCTTCTTCAGTGTGAATGTCAACCCACAGCTGTCACTCAACAAACTATCTTCACCGGGCTTCCCTGACCCTGGAGTCTTCTGCTGCTGGACACCTGTCTTTCTGCATAGCAATTGGTAGATTTGGTCATGGCCTGTCCAGTGAGAGGGGAAGGGCCACAGAGGCAGGGGAAGACCCTTCCTGCTTGCCACTGTGTCCCCCGGGCCTGCACAGAGCTTGGCACAGAGCAGGGCCTGAGGATTATCTGTTGAGAGATGCTGCAGCTGAAGCTCACCTGTCAACAGGTGGGTGAGGGCAGGTCCCTGTTGCACTCTGCTATGCTCTGTCGCCCCTTCCTCCCCACAGATGCAGCTCTCACAGCCTCACCCTCAGCATCCAGCACCGGTTCCTCTCTCAGAGCTGGCTCTGCTTTTAAAGTTATTTCCGAAACTGCCTGCAAAGTGTTCGTCAGGGGGAGGCTGAAATACACCGGGGCCTGTGGAAGCAGCGTCCCGCTTTCACGCCTGGTTTCTGTGTGTGTGTATGTGTGCCTGTGTGTGTGCATGCACGTGTGCGCCACCCTCAGCTGCTAGCTCAGAGTGGGACGACCCCTGTTTAATCCATCTCATGGCAAATGAGAGCGTCTTGCCTTTGACCCTCAAAGGAGGCCCGGCTGGAATGCGGGCGCCCTAGAAGGAGGATGATCTGTGCGAAGTGGGTGGATCTGACCCCTGAGAAGTGAGCCTGGGGCTTGTCTGCTGGCCTTGCTGGGCCACAGCCCCACAGCGGCACCTGCTCCGAGCAGACCTTCCTAACCTGCTGTGGGAGCTTCTTTACTCCCTCTGCGCAGAGAGGTGACGTCGTCTCCAGACAGGAAGTGAAGAAGGGGGAGGGGCTGGGGTCACCCGGGCTTTCCTGGGTGTGTGGGGCTGGTCAGCGCTTGGACGGGGCCCAGGCACCTTGGGCATCCTCACCAGGAGCTGACTGTCAGAGGGCGGTGGCCGGAGCTGGAAATCACGAGGGGTCAGAGTCAGGGCAGGCCCTACCATGATATTTGTGAACAAAGGGATAAAGACAGGTTTCAGATGTGAGGTGTCTAGGCTGCAGGCAGAGAGCACAGAGGACTCAGATGGAAGATTCTGGAAAAGAGTGCATGGAGTCAAGGATCTGGGGGTCTCAGTATAACTGGTGTGGGCAGGCAGGGTCTGCTGTAAAAGCTCCAGCCTACACCTGGGCAGAGTTGACACCCTGCTGGTGAGGATGGCTTCCGGCTGGGTCACCTGCACACCTGAGATGTTTGTGGAAAAAAGATGGAACTCACCTCAGAATATGACACCCTGTCTTTGGGGCTTTATGCTGGCAAAGCATACGTCGGCATGTTGCATGTAGAGTAAATATGCAAAGGGATCTGGTGGGTTTTTGTTTTTTTTTGAGGAAGATTAGCCCTGAGCTAACATCTGCCACCAATCCTCCTCTTTTTGCTGAGGAAGATTGGCCCTGAGCTAACAACCATGCCCATCTTCCACTACTTTATATGTGGGATGCCCACCACAGCAGGGCTTGACCAGCGGTGCCATGTCTGCACCCGGGATCTCAACCGGTGAACCCCGGGCTGCCGAAGCAGAATGTGCACACTTAACCGCTGCGCCACTGGGCCAGCCCCTGGAGGTTTTTTATTTCTTTCTCATCACCAGTCTTGTGGCATCAGGACTGTGGGTTTATCTGGGACTCCGGGGCCCTCCCTCTACCGCTGGCTCCTGCCCACAGGCCTGTATTAGACCGGAACATCTCCCCATTGTCTGCGGCCTCCCGTCCCCTCCCGATCTGGCCTGTTCTACAGGATGTGAGGTCCAGAAGCCGTGGGTGTGTCCTCCGTCACTGAGGGCTGAGATTTGCCCTTTCCTGAGCACCAGGGAAGCCATCCATCGAGATGAAGCCACGGTGGTTCCTTTTGCAAAATGACCAATAAGTACCTCATTTTTTGATGCTGAGAATTTGGGTTTTCTCTCTTCCAGGTTTTTTAAGAGAAGGCGGAGCTTTAATTCAGTTTATGATGGAGACTGTTTAGTGAGGAAAACTCTTTTTACTCTCTTCCAGTTCCCCCATCTGTACAAACAATCACAAGGTCCCCACCTGTCTCCACGGAGAGCTCCTGAGTGCCGTGGGAATAGGACGATGTTTGGGGAATTACTCTGGTTTCCAGGGCCATGTCTGGGCTGGGAGGGGCTGTAAATGTGGCTAGGGGTGCTGTGTTCTAGGAAGGACCTGGAGCCCTGACCTCGCCGAGGAGGAAGCCACTGAACCTGACAAAGGGTTTCATTGCATTTCTCCTGATGCCACAAGTGCGTCTCTCCCCGGCCTGCACGGGCATCCAGCACAGCACACTCCCCTCTCTCCCCTGCATTGCTGGGCTCCGGGGGATTCAGGACACCCTGGGATGGCTGCCAGGCCTGGAGATGGTCCTGCCTTGTCCACAAAACCCCGGATGCTGAGGACACTTTTCTAGGGGGAGCTCTGGGGGGAGGTCTGTGGGGTCCATGGAATCTGTGGGGTCTGTGGGGTGAACGCAGGTCGTGTTCCCAAGTGGAGAAGGCCCAGGAATGCTGATTTGGGGTCAAGCATTTTGAACTGGTTGGAATCCAAATGAATGCATATCCAAAAACACGTCAGGCATTCTTGTTATAGAAATGCACGTGGGGCAGCCAAGTAGCTCGGGGACCACCCGGCAGACAAGCTCAACTGACAATAGACACTCCTTTCACTCCCCAATTCACTTCTCCAATTCTGGGAATTGGGGAGTTGTTTAGAATATTCTACTTAAGGAAACGTATTCCTCACAAGCAGAAGGTCATCGTATGGCCCCTTTATAACCCAGCCATGTCAGGGCATAATGCAACTAGCTGCATCCTTGCCCACCTCTGCAGGTCCCCTGCAGACTTGGAGGCGTAATCCTCTGGTGCTCCACTCTGGGCAAGCCCTGAGCTGCCAGGAGCCTACCATTTACCTCATTCTTGTCCACTTAATTCAGAATCTGAGACCTTGATGTAGCATCTTGCTACTTTGGTCAAAATTTTGTTTAACCTCTTTACGCCTGAACTATAAGCAATTCCTAAGATTAAAGAAAGGCTTGGGAAGGTCTTGGAATCAGGGCATTTGAGGGAAAGTGTTGCTTCTGTCCCTGAAGGGCCTGAGCAGGGCCTATCTGTGTCTGCTCTCCTCACTTGTCGAATGTCAGGCTGAAGTAGATAATTTCCGAGCTGGTTTTCAGCTGCAAAATGATCTTAGCATCTGTGCTCCAGGCTCACAAGTGGAGCTCAGTAAGGAATGGAAGCACTGCCTGCTGGAGTGGAGCCGTTGATATCATTGGAAGCAACGGACCCTCTGGTCTCTCAGAAACGTGGCACAAAATAAAGCAAGGGGGTTAGGTTGCGAGGGGTGGGGGATGAAGAGGTCTGATCACACGTTCACTTCCTGGAGCTGAAG
This sequence comes from Equus asinus, assembly GCF_041296235.1. Lineage (NCBI taxonomy): Eukaryota > Metazoa > Chordata > Mammalia > Perissodactyla > Equidae > Equus > Equus asinus. The sequence goes on along the minus strand of NC_091808.1, from coordinate 5,120,461 downwards.
CCAAATTATAACTCCAAAGGTGATTGTAAACATGTTAATTATGTCTTTTTTTTCTCAAGCTAACATTTATCAAAGACTGTTCCATGCGAATTTATATAGGATACACACACACATATGAATTAGGAAGTGAAACTTAGATCAAGTGGTGAGTTCAAGGCCATGGAGCTCACAAATGCTGGGGCTGGATATTGTGGCTGAGCACGTGGTCGGTCTGAGCCCCAAGCCCTTGCTCGTGACAATCTGCCATATTTTGTGTCACCAGGTCAGGAGAGCCCAACAATCCATGGTGCTCATTTGGCACAGGGACTCATCAAGTCCTTGAGTGGGAAGTGCTCTTCGCAGGCTGTCCCCTTCCCTCTGCCCCGTGCATCTCTGTCCTGGGCTCCTGTGGTTGCCAGCCCACGTCTGCTGTGCGCTTTCTGGGCTCAGATGGAAGGAAAGTGGAGCTTCTCAAGCGAGGGAGGTGGGCCCCTCTCTAAAGTGAGTTTTGCTCTATGCTCAGGCCAGCCCCTTATGTGTTAAGTATTAGAGTCTAACCCTTAGGGGACCATTTATTTTCCTTTTTGATTCCAAGTTTCAGGTGAATGTTCTGCCTCATTATTGGCTGTGTGGTTGGAGAAGATGCTCTTTCCATTTTCCTTCAAATTTTGAATCTACTCATCTATGAACTGTTATAAGATATATTCTTTTGGATTTTTGCCAGAGTTGTAGAATAAGATAAATACCACATTAAGATGGAGGGGATCTCAGTCTTTTAGCTTTAGATTGCATGAAGTAAAGTTACAGGTTTCGTCAACATTCCTTTTGTCAGCATCTCTAGAAGGGAAAGGAGCCCAGAGCCGAAGACTTACATTGTTGGACCGAATTAGGGAAAGACTCTCTGATTTTGAGGGCTGCGTCTCGGAATGCTTGCCTCCTACATTTCTGCATTCCACACGGGCAGAGGGAGCCCTGCAGAACCTGTCAGTCATGGTAGAGACTGAAAAGGAGGCACGTTTTCTCTTATCTCGGATTGGAGCCAAGACTCGGGAATCCAGCCGTGCCAACTGCATTCACAGCCCTGCCAACTGCCTTCACAGGCCGCCTTCTGTGGGACAGGTCCCCTCACCACTCACTCACCGTGTCTCCCCCAAGTCTGTGCATTCATTGATGCACAGAGTCCTGGAATGTCAGCAGGAAGAGACCTCAAAAATGCCTAGTCCAATAGCCTCCATTTTCTGAGGAAGATATGGCCCAAGAAAGACGGGAAGGGCATGGGCAGGCAGCGAGCTTCTATGCTGGGCAGAGTTTTTGTCTGTGACATACCCTTTATTCTCATAGCCTGTGGAATTATTATTTGCATTTTATGGATAAACAAACCAAAAAGTCAGGGAGTTGGAGTGACCTGCCCCAAGTTGAAAAGTAGCTATTTGTAGGCCAAAGATTCAAATGGGGTCCCTCAAATGCATTCACTCGTTCATTCATTCATTCAATCAACATATCCTCATTGAGCTCCTACCCAGGGGCAGGTGAGAGACTACAATGAAACCTGAGAAGCCCCTTCTCCTTGAGGACTCAGACAGACAGCTCTCTCTCTCTGCACCTCCTCCATATGGAGGTTTCCTGGAGTTGTGAACACATCTGTTTTTTCCTTCTTGCTCTTCTTAGTGCCCCTTGAGGGGAAAGGTCATCTTCTCCGAGGAATCAGCCAGCCCTCAGCATGGCTCAGGGTAAGTTGCCAATCCCAGTCTTCCTGTACATTTATCAGCTGCTGGACGTAACGGCTGGGGCGTCCGGGTGGCGGCCCACCCCGGCGTGTTGAGCCTGAACTTGTCAGCTCCCCTCACGCTAGGAGAAGCACCTCACTCAGGGCCAAGCCTTGAGCAGACACTCTGCTTCCTCCCTCCTCCCCAGCTCTGTCCCTGTGCTTACCAGGGGCAGTGGTGTCCCTGCTCACCTGCATCCCTCACCTGGAGTCGGGATCACCCCTCTGTGTCCCTCAGTCTCCACAGTTAAACCCATTGAGTCTAGTTCAGAAATGTCCCCTGTCCCCACGGCCAGGGCCACTGCCCAACCCTTGCCTAGGGGCCACTGCAGCTTCCTGGGTGGGGGGTGGCTTCTCAGCCCTCTGAGGGAAGATGACCCAGCTGCCTGGATACCCGAGGGATGCCACCATCCAGCAGAGGCGTCAAGGCAAAGAGCGTCTTTCTTTCTTCTTTCATCCTGGCCTTGTGAAAAAGAGAGTTTTTCTCTTTTATTGTATTTGCTGATGGGGGAGGTCTGAGGGCTGGAATTTGCCCCCTCGGTCTCTGAAGCCTGCCTTTCTGGACTCTGATGGTTCTGCTTTAATCAGTTGGACCGCGGACATGGCTTCGGAGATTTATGCAGCAGCCTCGCTGAGTTAGCTGTGAGCTAGGTGACCCACCCAGCTGGAGATGGGGGGGCTTCACTGAAAGGTGAGCAATGACTGCTGTGACCGAGGCATTGCTGGAGGGCCTCTGCCCCTCACACATGGGGACGGTCCCCTCCAGGTGCCTGTAAGGCCTCCGCTGGGCATGCTTCAAGCATGAGAGCTACTTGTAACACTGCCGGCTGGCGGTGAGGAGGTAGGATCGGGGCACAGGAGACGTTGGATAGAAATCTCCTGAAGGTGTCAAATTGCCGGGCAGGAAAGAGGTTGAGGGGAAAACTTGCTGGACAGGAAGGCAGGGCTGTGGGAGAGGTGAATGCTGGTGACTCACACAGACCGGGCCTCCCTTAGGGGCTCAGAGGTGGCTTGGGGTGACTCTACAGCACAGGGTCAACCAGAATGGGTAGCTCTGTGTCTGTGGACCAGCAGTCAAGATAATTGTAAGGAATCATGAGCGTGTATGGAGCCTTTCTCCCCACCTGCATTAACCCTTTCTATCCCCCTCCCATGACCCCTGTGAAGCGGGTGGTTCTCCTCTTTGGTCTGGCTGTTGGAAAGCTGGAAGAGAACCCTGGGCTCGCTTCTAGCAACCTTACAAGCTTCACCTTGTTTCTCAAGAGCCTCAGTTTCCTAATTCCTTCTACTTGCATAGCATGTTTTCCCTAAGCTGCCTTAAATCAGTTTTTAGAACATATGATATCTGCACAAGAACTTGCTTACTCAATTCAGCGTGTCTAAACTCAATGTCTTTATCATTTTGCCCAAATCTGCTTCTCTTCTGGATTATCCTGTTTTGGTTCACGGCAGCTGCAGTCCCCAGGGCTCGGAGCATTTCCCGCCTGACAGAGGGTGGGGGCTGTGTCTCATTGCCGTCTCTCCCTCAGCACCTAGCGCACTGCCACAGCTCATGGCATGGAGGAGCTTAGGCTGGCGGATGACTAAATAAATGGCCTGCGCCCCCTTCAATTGGCTCCTGTCTGCACATCTGGTTCTTCTGGCACATAAGCAAAGCTCCCGCCATGATGAGAACCCAGCAACAGTTCAGCTCCAGAGCAGCGCAGCCTCATTCATCTTTCTACTCCTGGGAGTCTGTGTAAGGCTCAGAGCACGCGGCTTCAGGAACACGTTATTGCAAACAGGAATGAATGGGCGTTCTGGGGGCAGAGGGAAGATCCATAAAGTCTGTCAAAGGTTTTATTTAACGTGAAATAATTTCTCACTTTATTTGCTTGACCGTTTTCCTTAGCAGTAAGCATCCAAAGCCAAGCTTAATTTAATAATGTATTTGTTTATTATATACTATATACATATGCTATATATATGTTTAATATATACTATTATATATTATATGTAATCTTACATACTATGATTTCCAATCATGAAGTCTCCCAGAATTGGTACTGAAAGTTGACATATGTAAACACACCATATGTAGTCCCTTCAAAACTGGCAATTTCGGATTTCAAATAATGAATTGTTTCATGAATTTTATTATTATTACTTTTGTTATCCATGTGGGCATTTTGTAATTGAAAATTATTCTAGTTTTTGATTTAAAAAGCTTTTTAGGTCCTTAAAAATGCACCTAGTTCTGTTTTAAGGTTACTTGAAGATTTGACTTTTGAATAGGGAGTACCTGCTAAATTTGCCTATTTTTTTCCCAAAATTTTGGGGGACAACTTTCGCTAGGGAGTCAGGGGAGATGCATTCAACCAGGACTTCATTTCTGTGCACAGATGGCGAGATGCATCCGCCAGCCCAGGAACGAGGCCCGTGCGCGATTACCTCCTCTGCAATGTCCCCTTTCCTCTCGGATCTTGGGGTCATTGTTAAGTTTATGGTTTACACAATTCCAAGTGTCAGACAACTGCGAAGAGCTTGCTCAGGAGAGAGAAGCAGAGCAGGCTGCCTCTGCTGCTCAGTCGCCCTCTGTAACACGCATCTCTAGGGACCCTCCTGGAAGCGTGGAGAGTCCAAGCAAATATTTGCACAGCCGATTGCATATTCTAAGGTTATGGCTTCAAGTGAAATTTGCTTTCCAAGTGCCCAGGAGCCTCAAGCATCCCGTCTACCTGCCTGGAAACGGAGAGGCGAACCATCAGGCCTCCTTGACTGGCCTTGAGCTGCTCTGAACACGCCATAGCAAGCACACCAAGATGTCCTGCCTGCTGTGAGGAGCGCGTGGGTCTACGTTCTTCTTGGGATCATTCGGAGAAATCTAGAGTTGTTTGTTGCGAACTCGTTTCTTATGTTGTGTGTGTGTGTGTCTCTGTGTGTGTGTATGTGTGTGCTGTGTTTGTGTGTGTTTAATGCACTGTTTCTGCTTTGGCTCAAGTTTGCTGTGTGTTTCATCTTAAGAAGGGAGAAATGGACAGGTCCCTACAGTTTCAAGATCCAGGAGGACTAAGGCTTGTTGTTATCGTTATTGTTGTTATTATTATTATTCAGAAAATTTCTTTTGTAAGGGGGGGAGGAGAGCTTTATACGACATGGGCTGTTAGGAGCAGAGCCTAGCAGGACGACCTGAGAGCAAGGACTGCCAGGAACGGAGAAGAAAGGAACTGAAACTAGGCTAAGAGATGGCTTTATCTTCCCGCTGTGTCTTTTAAGAGAGATGGAGAGTGGACCGAAGGACAGAATTAGAGAACTGGAAGTGACCTTGGAGGCCTTGTTGAACCCCTCAATACGGAGATGGGAGAGGCAGGTTCACACTCGGCTCTCACTTAGGGGCACAGCAGGAACGCCAGCTCCTGCGTCTCTTCCTACAGACCTCAGCGAATGTCAGGGGGACAGGGCATTTCTGAAACTCCTAGGAGCCTTCGTCACTCTCTCCTTACCCCTTACCCCGGGCCCTCCAGACTCCTGGTGCCCACGGAAGAGAAGGGAAGGAGAAGGGAGGGAAGGGAGTCTCGGATTTTCCAGGTCTGGTGATGGGCACCTTCCCAAAAGCAGCTTATTTCTCAGCATAGTCCTTCACGGTGAGTGTGATTGGTGATTGAGGAAACTGAGGCAGGGAGGTGCCTGCAAATGATGAAGCCAGGATTTAAATGTGGGCCGAATCCAAAGCCAACTGCTTTCAGGACCTCCCACGATGGATGTGCCCTTACGAGAGACTGGTCTGCAGCCTTGTGTAGACTGGTGGCGGCAGTGGTGTTTGGACAGCTCGGGAAGAGATGGGGTGGGCGCTAGATCTTGGAATGGGAATTAGAGGGAAGAGAACAAACATTTGGTGAGTACCTACTCTGTACATAAATGAACTTAACAGCTAGTTTAATTTCCACAAAAGCCCTTCAAGGGCTAGAATTTTCCCATTTCGCAGGCACAGAAGTAGGCATCTTGCCTGAGGTCACAGGACCAGTAGGTAGCAGAGCTGAGAATGGTATTCAGGAATGTCTGATCGCAAAGTCCCTGTTTGTGCACAGTATCGTGCTGTGGCTGTGACTGTCCCTGGTCAACAGTCCACGGGTCTTCCCCTCCAGGGGCAGGCTGCCCTGCCCTTCAGTTTGAGGATGGTGCTTGCACAGAAGTGGAGTCACTGAGCTACTCCTCATCCCTTTCGTGACCGTGAGGTCCCCCTGGCTCATGATCTGGACACTCAGTCTTCGAGGAGAACAGAACCTGGGGATGATTACAGCTACTCTGCGGTGGCTCAGTGCTGGATTCGGGAGCCCTACAGGAGTCCTAGAGACAAATTGAGGGCGGCCATTGATCTAGGCTGGACTTGAACATCTGTCCTTGAGGTAGCTCCTGGGGGGAGAGCAGTGCAGGATTTGGTTGGGGGAAGAGAAAGATGTGGATGTCAGCTCTGTATTAAGATGTCTAGCCTTCAATGGGACCGGGAATGGTTTTGTGGCTGGGGTCTTATGATCTGTGTTCCAAGGCAGACACTGCCCAGCAAGCAGGCCACGGCCCATAGAATTGTATGGAGGCCCCAGGGAAGGTCACAGAGCTGGGGATCGCATGCACTTTTCAGGCCAACAGGTTCTCTGGTGGCTGGAACATCACTCATGAGTGCTCGGGGTTCAAGCTCCAGGCACAGAGGAGCTCAGACAGCTGCAGGGGCTTGGTTGCACTGAGAGGAGGAGCAGGCTGGAACCTTAGAGTGCAGAGGAAGGAGGACATGCAAGGACAGAGTGGGACGGCAGGCGCCAAGGCCCGGGACCCTCCCAGGAGGGCCTCACACTGCTGGGCTGATGCGGCGAGGCTGATGGGTGGTCCAAAGTGGAGCATCCACAGAGTGCTTCAAAGCCAGGGGAGATTCAGGCACACACACTCAGGTTCTCGAAACACACAATCATCTAGCAAGCGAGACCATGGCCCAGGCCGTAGACTTGGCCTACAACAGCTAGTTCACTGCTACCTTGCTTAATAGCAAGCGATTTGGTTCTTCTCTGGGTCTACTTTAAGAATCTAGGGCCAGCCCTGGTGGCCTAGCGGTTAAGTTCGGTGCACTGTGCTTTGGTATGGTGGCCCAGGTTTGGTTCCTGGGCATGGACCTATACCACTCGTCCATCAGTGCCCATGCTGTGGTGGTGGCTCACATACAAAAAGAGGAAGATTAGCAGTAGATGTTAGCTCAGGGTGAATCTTCCTCAGCAAAAAAAAAAAAAAAAATCTAGGTAACAAGTCATTTTTCTTTGAAACTGCATCAATGCTCCAAATTGTCACATGGTATTTTTGTCAGGATATCAATCTTTGAAGGGTGGATGCTGGACTTGGTTTGTGTTATCTGTTTTTTCTATCATGTATTGGCGCTTTGGCTAATATCAGATGTGTATTTCCTCCTTGAAGCTGAAAAGAGCATGGCCTTCTGTGGATATTTTTAACTGACGTTTCCCTGGACACATTCAGGTGTCAAAATGAAACAGAATTAACCTTTCTGCCCTGTTCACACATTATAATTACTACCACATTCCAATATTTGTGTACACTGCTGGGTTACCATTTCTAGAAGGTCTTAATCAAATGGTTGAAAAAATACGTTCTGCCTTAGCTCTGTCAACTGGCCAGCATTTTCCTATTACGCGTAGTAATGACATGTCCCATTTTTAAAGCAAAGCAACCCGTTCTAAAGGAAGGTCCAGTCAAATGTCACATCCACTATTGCAAAACGGCCTTGCAAAAACGCATTCTCACTGTGAGAGCAATCTTGGGAGAAGCCCTTTCTCAAGAAAAGCCAACTCAGGTTCCCGTGAAAGCTTGCTGGGTCTTAGTTTCCTCGATCAGATTACATCCTGGATTTCCAAGGGGATTGCAGATTACAAACCAAATGGAAGGCGTTTTCTGAGTTGGAAGAAAAACAAATAAAATATGCAAGATGTTTATATTTCCAGCAGCTCAAGTATGTACACACACACTCACACACATCCTCACACACCACTAAGAATATAAACTTTTTAGTGAGTGCCTGCGGTCCTGTCTGTGTTCTGTGCACGAGTCTCCATCGTAAAAACCAGGGAGCATCTGGAACAGTTCAGCAGTGGAGAGATGCGAAGGCCTCTGAGAATTCTCTGCTTCCTTGAAGCCTGGTCCAGCGCCTTGAAGCGGCTGGAACCTTTTTTCCTGCCCCGCTCCCTGCACGCTGCCCTGAGCAGCCTTCATCTCTGGCTCGCCCTCACTTACCTGCCCCGGGAGTGCCTTCACCTCCTGGTGGTTATACATGAGCAGATGTGTCTGTAGGAATACAGAGCGAGAAAGGGGTGACCTCAACAGTCCTCAAAAGACAATAGCAGTGGCGCCGGCCCGGTGGCGCAACGGTTAAGTGCGCACATTCTGCTTCGGTGGCCTGGGGTTCCCTAGTTTGGATCCCGGAAGTGGGCATGGCAAGGCATGCTGTGGTAGGCGTCCCACATATAAAGTAGAGGAAGATGGGCACAGATGTTAGCTCAGGGCCAGTCTTCCTCAGCAAAAAGAGGAGGATTGGTGGCAGATGTTAGCTCAGGGCTAATCTTCCTTAAAAAAAAAAGACAATAGCACCAACGACATTTGCATCGCACGTTCAGCTTTACAAGGTACATCAGGTCCTCCATTGTGTCTTTCAGTCCTCACTGAATTCTGAGCTCTCAAGAAGGCTTGAGACTGGTTGTCCTCAGAGTTGGATATTAAGGAAAGTGTGACCTCAATCTGTAGACCCTGGCAGATGAGGACCAAGGACCTACCTGTTTCATAAAGCCACAGTGACTTCCCTATGGATTCGAGTTGCCTCCCATCTACCTGTGGCGCCCCATCTTCCTCTGGGGTTCCAGGCCCCTTTGCACGGCTGCCCACTGGTCTCCCTGGAAATGCTTGCCTTCTACAGCGCTAACCCAGCCTCCTGGCCTCCCAGCTCTCTGGCTATTTCGTTCTGCTGATGCCTTTGCTAACATGAACCTATTTCCTGGTTCTCCAGTCAGAATTGATCTCCCCAGATGAAAATTGCAATCTTGCATCCCCCACACTCTCCTCTCCCTGCCCCAACCACCCCCTCCTGGCAGCAGTCCCCACTCCCCCAGTGTCCTCTCCTTCCAGTCACAAGAACATCGATGACTTGAATGCACTTAAATGTTACACACTCATTTTCCCACACTAGACTGTGACACCTTGAGGGAATTTAATTTTTTAAGTATTTTTTATCTTGCCCAGCATGTGATTATTTGCTTGATCTTTATTTGTTGAATAAATGAAGGAATGCATCATGCTTGCATGAATGTATGAATCCTATTCCCAACTCTTTAAAATGCGGTGGGGGCCTGGCCGCATGGCCTAGTGGTTAAGTTAGGTGCACCCTGCTTGGGTGGCCCAAGGTTTGGTAGCTGGGTGCAGGCCTATACCACTCATCAGCAGCCATGCTGCAACAGCTACCCACATACAAAGAGAGGAAGATGGGCACAGATGTTAGCTTAGGGCGAATTTTCCTCTGCAAAAAAAAAAAAAAAAAAAAGGTGGGTCAATTTGCATATCATCAGTTATAGATATAACAGCTCTCATCCTATAGGATAATGAAATGCAGTAACATCCACCTGATCTTGCATAGCACATGCTCAGAGAAGATCAGCTCCCTTTCCCTGCTGTCTTCGCATCTTGGTGTCTTTATAAACAGTATTTCACTACCAACTATGGGTGAGTCTGTATCTCATCTCCAGGAGAGGCAGTCTGTCCGATAGGTCTTGGCATCACCTTCTTCCCAGCAGGGGCTCCAAACATGACTTCAGGTGGGTGAGGAACCAGACAGTCTCTCTGAGCCAGCTCCACCTATTTCTTCGGGGGCAGTGAGGGCAGGGGACAGCTCCCACCTGTCCCCCTTGAGCCTCACCTTCCATCATCCCGCACCATGGCCTCACCCAGAGCCCAGACCTTGATGGGGCCTCTGTCCAGGCTGCCTGGGGTCTGAGCTTCATCCACAGGCCTGATCCTCCCATTCCCTGGGCCCCCGCAGGGAAGGAAAGCACAGGTCAAACCCTGTGCGCTCACCTGCCAGACACAGCATCTGACAGGGGGAACGAGACCCATTGTGTGCCTGGAAGGGGGCTGGGATGAGAGAGGGACAGGCCAGGGGCAGACAAGCAGGCCGGGAGGAGCAGGTATGCCCTCCACCAAGGTAAGAAATACGGTTTACATCTCACCTCAGGACACACACATACACACACGTACCCCTAAAACGAACCTCTTAGGAAAAAGCGCATAAGGTGCATTCTGATATTTTCTACTTTCTTTTACTCCACTCCAAGCTAGTCCAGTCTATTTCACTTCTATTAACGTTGATCATGGCTCTCGATGTTGATTTCACATCAGTTTACGTCAGTGGGTTGAGACCCTCCATTTGCAGAACAATGTCTTAGGCAAAAATACCTCCAAGACCAGAAGGGAATTTTCAGCCCAGCATTATGGGCATGAAGGTAGATGGAGTTCATGCAGCAGTGGCCTTAGCAGGACTAGGACTAAGATGAGGCAAGAAAGGGGCCTAATTTAAAGGCACAAAGTTTGGGCTAGCCCCAGTAGCCTAGTGGTTAAGTTTGGCATGCTCTGCTTCAGCAGCCTGAGGTTCAGTTCCTGGGCACAGACCTACACCACTCATCAGTGGCCATGCTGTGGTGGTGGCCCACATAAAAAAAGAGGAAAAGTGGCAATGGATGTTAGCTCAGGACAAATCTTCCTCAGCAAAATGAAATAAAATAGAGGCACAAAATTTAAAGAGGCACTTGCTCTCTGCACCTGCAGAACCTGAGGGTAGCACCTTCAATTTTGTGCCCAGGGCACTTTGCTCATCTCATCTGGCCCCAGCCCCTATGTATAATCATCTCATTTTATAGACAAGAACGGGGTCACCAAGGGGACAAAGACTGCGACAGAGGCCATGATGGCTGAGGCAGGATTCCTGCCCAGGTCTGGCTGCTCCCAACCAAAGCTGCTTCCCGGGAGCTCTGTGTTCTCCGCGGCCCTGAGCGAGGCACCTGGGGGAGGATGCAAGTACACTGACGTCAGTGGAACAGTCAACCTGGGGCGAGACTCAACTTAGAGGAAGCAAAAGGGAACACCATTGGAACAGCCCAGCAGAGGGAAATCAAGAAGCCCAAAGAATGGGTTAAATTTCTGAGGACAGGATTGGGTGTCTTGGTTTGGTGGTTTCATAAAACTCACATCATATTCCACAGCCTTGGGGCTGGACTGACTTAGCCCATTGTGCTCATTAATGAGTCACTTCCCACCCACCAGGGCCTGAAGTGTGGTTTGCAGAGGAGGAGAGAGTCTGCTATCGGGCTGGAGGAAACTTCCAAATGAAACAGGACCCGCGTCGCAGGCTCAGAGTGTTCCATGTGGCCGTTTCACAATTTGGCACTCTTGGATTAGAGGTACGGTGAGAGCCTCACTCCCCGCTCAGTGGTTCCTTATTTCCTCTCCACTGGGTGTCCCTTCTCCCCTCCAGGGTCTCAGTCCCTCCTCCTTCTGCTTTCATCCTGCCACAGACCTGCCCGATTCCACTCCAGTGTAGCTTCCCTTCCTGCTGGCCTACCCTTCCCCACCAGGTGGGATGCTGTGGTCCCTCCTGGGTCAAGATGGAGCCAGTCTGCCTGGGACAGAGAGTGGCCACTTGTGGCTGAAAGAGCCTGAACTTGCACCTGACCTATGGGCTGCCAGACTCTCACAAGCTCACCCAGGAATCATGACCTAGTCACGAGGTCCAGATACAGACCTCGTCATCCAGTCCGTCAGCCCCGCTGCGCAGGGACTGGGGGCTATGATGGATATCGTTCACCTTCTGAAATTCCCAGCCTAGCACGGTGTTACACGCAAAGCAGGCTTGCAGCAAACACTTGTTGAGTTAATAAATACCACATAAGGATGAACCCCGTTATCTTTATGAATTGCGGTGGTGATTGAGAAAGTTGGCACAGAGGAATCTGGCAGAGAAACTTAGGCTCAAGGTCAAGGGGAGAGGGGCTGTTTGCTTCTGACGAGTGGCTGAGAGTTTCAGAGTGGATGCTACCCTGATCGACTCCTGGCTGTGAAGCCTTGGCCGGTTTACAGAACCTTTCTGAACTTTGGTTTCCTCCTCTGTGAAATGGAGACAAACAGCACTGGCCTCCGAGGTGAGTTTGGAGGATCTGATGAGATGGTGATGCAGGACCATCCAGAATTCAGCAGCTAGTTTGGAAACCTGGGCTTAGCCGTGTCCTTGGCAGAGGCAGCCGCTCTCCCACACCCCTTTACAGGTAGCCAGGAACAGACCAGCTCAGGGCTCCCTCTTGGTGGCCTGCCCTTTCCTGGAGGGTGGCTCTCGGAGACCAGGCAGTATACTGTGGACCAATGCCCTGGCTTGCACCTTGCAGCCCTGTCCTGAACCTTTCACAGCCTGAAGTCTAGGTCCTGACACTAGAATTTTTAAGCCTTTAAAATTTGAGGTAGTTTTCAAAGGCTGGGGAGACATGTCTCCCTGTATGATTTCTGTCCGGGGAGCCATACATGAAAATCAGACAAATTTTCTCTCCTTTGATCACCAATGTCATACTTGCTTAGGGTAGAAAATTTGGAAAACACAGAAACGTGGACACACACCCACGTGCACACACACACCAACCACAATGTCATTAACCAGAGGGAAAATGTCATTAAAATCTTGTTTTATTGCAATCTGTCTTCTCAAATATATTTTTCCATATATAAATGAGATCCCCGTACTTTTAATCTTTAATTTTTAATCTTTTCTGGCTATTGTTGCCTACCATTATAATATAAACATTTTCTTGGTCTTTAAGTTGCTTCTTAAACAAACTATTTAAAGGCTGGGCATCACACCATTTCTGTAGGCATCATGATCCATTTACTCTGTCCCCTAATGTTGGACACATAGACTGTTTCAAAATTTTCTCTATTATGAATAATGGCATGGTAGACATTGGGAATGTATTTTATATCAAATTCTCCAAAAATGTTCCCTGAAAAACATTTTAATTGGATCTGATGCTGCTAATAAAAAGGGAGAAATAGGGGCCTACCCAGTGGCGTATCGGTTAAGTGTGCACACTCTGCTTTAGTGGCCCAGGGTTTGCTGGTTCAGATTCCAGGCTCGGACCTACACCCTGCTTATCAAAGCCGTGTGGTGGGGTGGCAGGTGTCCCACATATAAAGTAGAGCAAGATGGGCAAGGATGTTAGCTTAGGGCCAGTCTTCCTCAGCAAAAACAGGAGGATTGGAGGCAGATGTTAGCTCAGGGCTAAGCTTCCTCAAAAAAAGGGGAGAAATAGGACATTTATGATCTTTCCAGAGAAAATAGCTGTTCACCAGTCGGCCTCTGTCCTCTGAGAGTGTAAGTGACTTCCTGGGCTCTTCCAGTGTGTGCTGTTGATTCTCACCATGGGGGGGAAATACCGATGTGCTGAATCACAGGTAGTGACGTACTCTTAATCGTGATGGTCAGCACCGTAGGTTCCTGTGTTAATCCTCACAACAGCACTGTGAGATGAACATGGTTTTACAGACAGCAAATAGGAGATGAGAGCAGCTCAATAACTCACCCCAAGTCACAGAGCCAGTGAGCGGAAGGTAAACGTGGAAAGGGCTGCTCACATGCTCCCCAGGGAAGTCACGTCAAAGGAAAAGACAATGAAGCCAATTGCCTTGATCCCATTGCCTTGCCTGATGAGAGGAGCCGGGGAGGAAAAAAAGAAGGATGTGTTCATACTTCCATCTATTAGGCTCAGGAAGATCAAGAATGCAAATTTTTCCTAGCTTATTGCATCCGTCCATTCTTCCAGTCAATGACTCGTTAAGTTATTAATTTGATTGGCAGTTATTGATGGAGCCCCCTCCAGGTGCCAGGCTGGGACTATAATGATGAGCAAAGCAGGCTGTCCCTGGTGACTTGTGGAGAGGCAGACGTTGGGTCATCTCACACGCGTGTGCACACACACATACACTATTTACAATAGTGATAACTGCTCCCAGAGACAGAATCTCTTCGGAGGAGTCAGGGAAGAGTACCCTGGGAAAAGAATATTTACTGAAACCTAAGAGAAGAGCAGGAGTTAGCCAGGGGAGAAGAAAGAGGCCATGCCAGCAGCAGCAGGCCTGTACATCTGGCCTAGGGCCAGAAGACCAGGGTCAGCAAACTATGGTCTGGGGACCAAATCCCGCCCTTCTGTTTCTGTCAATAAAGTTTTATTGGAACACAGCCACACCCAAGTGCTTACATGTTGTCTGTGGCTGTTTTGTGCTACAGCAGCAGAGTTGAATAGTATGACAGAGACCTGATGGGCTTCCGAACCTAAAATGTTTACTATCTGACCCTTTACAGAAAAGGCTTGATAATCCCAGCTCTGGAAAACTTGGACAACATGTCTGGGACATGGTGACTGAGGGCCACCAGTGGGGCAACAGAGGAAGGGTGAGCCTACAGGCCTTACAGGTGCCGGGGACCACATGAGGGAGTTTGGCCCTTTCCTGAGCACCAAGAGGGAGATGTTGAAGGTTTTGAGCAGAGCAGTGAGAGGATTAGATTTATGGTTTAAAAAAATGGCACTTTTCACTTAGCAGTCCTAATGTTCAGCTCTAGACTTGCTTTTCTTGATTTATAGCAGTTACTTAATGAATATATGTTTATATATGTCTGTATAAATTGGTTCTATGTCTCTGGAGAATCCTGATGAATAGCTAAGTATTTTCATCAATTGTCACCTTCCTTTGTTTACTCTCTGCTTTATTATTTTCTTAATGTTTTCCTTTAAGTTGACTTACTTATTTTTGTAGCACATTATGTTAAAAAGGGAATTTAGTATCACTGCTTGGAATGAAAAACCCTATCACTTACCACAAATAAAAGCCAAGAATACTGTCCCCTTTGGGTCACGGCTGTGGCCTGGCTCAGCTCAGCCTCAGAGGCCTGCTCTCTTTCTCTGTTAAACAGGGAGATAAGCAAGAGTCAGGTGCTAAAGACAGACCAGCAACAAGGAGAGACGCAAAGGCCATAAAGTTCTCACCATGTGATTTATGACTTAATGCCTTCTGCTTGTCCCACTCTTGCAGAAACAGTGCCCGATCCCCATCCGTGTGAGCTGACCCCTAGACTAGGCTTTCCTCAAGGATGGAGGTCAAGAGAGGGCCAGCAAGTGGCTCTTAAATTGTCTTTTAACAAAAATCACCAGGGGGGTCTGTTAGAAATGGAGTGCCTGGGACTCCCATTGCCAGAGGTTCTGATCTGGGGAGAGGTTGGGGGTTGACACAGTTCACAGGTGTCTGGGTCAGTCTCGAGTAGATGGCTAGTGGCTGCCCTCTGAGAAGGACAGCTGACGGCCTGATGCGTGAAGGGTCTGGTTTGAGCACAGTCTTGGATAAAGGGCCTCCAAACTTCCAACGATAAATAGCCCTCAATCAACCTGAGACAGCATCTGGCTTCATTCTTACGGGTGTGTTTTGGAGAAGTAGTCTATACCTTGTAAATGTGCACACAATTCCGTCTACTTATAATTGTGGTTTTGGTTTGAGGCACTTTATTGCTGAATTTCCAGAATGAGAAACTGTTGGATATTTACTTAGAACAAGTAAGAGTTAAGTAAAATATAAAATGCATTTAAAACTACTTGAAGGTAAGAGGGCTATGTGCCCTCTGCCTTCTGGGACACCACATAAATTCAGACACTGGGAACTCAGTAGTCCCTGCTCACCAGGGGTCTTGACCAGGGGTTCATTGAGTCCTGAAGTGGGCTTAATGGAGTTCCCAAGAAGACGTGTTCATGTCCTAATTGTTGGAACTTGTGAACATCACCTTAGGTGGCAAAAGATGCGATGAAGTCAACGATCTTGAGAGGAAGAGCTTGCCCCAGGTTATCAGACGGGCCCTACATCCAATGTCGTGTTGCTATAAGAGTGAAGCAGAGGAAGATTACACAGACAGAAGAGAAGAAGGTCACTTGAAGATGGAGGCAGAGATTGGAGATGTCCCGTCACAAGCCAAGGAACGCCTGGAGCCACCAGAAGCTGGAAGAGACGTGGAAGAATTCTCTCCTAGGCTCTTCGGAGGGAGCATGGCTCCACCAACACCTGGATCTTGGACTTCTAGCCTCCAGAACTATGAAAGAAGAAATTTCTGTAGTTTTCAGCCATTAAATTTGTGGTGATTTATTATATCATACTCAGAAAACTAATACACCCTCTAGAGCAGGACTCAGGAATGAAACTCAAAAGGCTTTCTTTATGACTCTCTACAAACAAGGCCAAACTCTTGGTTCCCCACACGGGAGTCAGACTTTATGACTGTGTTACCTGTGGAGTATGGACACACATACACATGACTGTGTTACAAAGATCTGGTTGCTCTGTCTTCTCCCCTGGGCAGGTTTGGTTGAGCTGGTAACCCCGTCCTGTGACTCTTCATGGCCAGCCAGCCACGAGCCACTCTCTTCTGTCTCAGAGAATGCACGAACCTGCGGGCACCGTTCTTACCTGACTCTGAGAGGTGTTTGGGCCAGGAGATGGGTATAGAGGTGCCATCAGGAAAGGTCCAGGGCAGCTCTAACCAACAGAAATACAACGTGAGCCACCTATGTAAACGTAAACTTTCTAGAATCTGTGTTCAAAAAGTTTTTTTTAAAAGGTGAAATTAATTTTAATAATATATTTTATTTTACTCAGTATATCCAAAATATTAACCTTTTAACACGTACTCTATATAAAAATGACCAGTGAAACATTTGACAGTCCTTTTTCTGGTATTCAGTCTTTGAAATTTGATGTATTTTACACTTAGTGGTGCATCTCCCTTCGCACTAGCCACATTTCAGGTGCTCAATAACCACGTAACTGGAAGCTTCCATATGGACAAGGTGCAAGGTTAGAGCCCGGTCAGGCAACTGCAGAGGAGGTGGGCGTGATCATTCTCGTATCCTTCAGCTCTGATATTGGATCCATCTGGTCCCCGACAGTGATCCCTTGCAAGTATTTCCAAGGACGCTAGTCTGTGTGTGCATTTATGTGTGATTGTGGTTTGGGGTTGGGCCATGTACGCTTGACAGCAAAGCAGACACTCAAGTTAATGTTTAAAATCTTTCCACCAGTTCTGAGTGAATTCCTGGGGAGGCTGCACCGTTCGATCTGGGTGAAGGTCCTGAGTTGTTAGATCATGAAATCTTCTAGAACAAAATTCCCTCAGGTGGCTTCAGCTCCTGAAAGCATTGTCTATCCCAGACTTGAAGTATCTTTAGAGAGAGGATGGGAGGAGAAATGGGTTTACCTCACTTTGAATGGAAAGTTAATTGCTTTTTGGCCAGTTGTTTTCAGCCAGAGGAGGACCACACAGAGCAAAAAAAAAAAGCATTGCCCGCGGATGGGAGTTGAGCCAACAGTGACAATAGCCGTCTGCTTTTCTGAGTCTCATGGACATTGAGGGCAACCCAAGGCGGAACCATTGTTTATACTGACAGCTTAACAGCAGGCTTGAGGAAGAAGAGGTTGCAATGGCAGTGGGAAGCCATAAACACTTAATCCATCACTGAAACTTCCAGGGAATCAGGCGCCATGGAGGCCAGACCAAACTCTTAATTGTTGGGTAATTCTCTGTCCCAGGCTGCCTGCATCTGCACTCATTCGATGCCAGCACAGCGGCGCATTTAGGCAAGGGCTGCCCACTGGGGGATGTGATGACATCAGTCCCCAGAGAGGTAGGAAATATGATGGATATCTACCCGTCCACCGTACTTGTCTCATTTATTCAAATTAACTGGTGCCCAGAGCTGGGAAGAAATGGATCTGGACTCAGACAAAGATGAATTGCAGTAAAAATGGAAATTACAACCCAGAAAACTAATATCATCAGGCCACTGGGGTTTTATTAGCTAATCATGGCTATGATATGGGACTTTGAACATGTTGTTCTGATTGAACTTTCAGCTTGTATCCGTAAGGACTTGTTGGAATGCATGTTTAGTGATGGGGGAGGGAGCAACGTAGACTATAATGAGCTGTTTCAGACCCTCCTCTGTCTCTACCATGTTCTCTTTCTTGCTCAAGTACCATAGATTTATTGCAGTTGATAATACTTAGAGTTGAAGTATTAGACCCAAATGACAAGCCACCACCCAAGACCAAGGTCAGGCATTATTCCAGTCTCTCAGGATGGCTAACCAGCTCATGCCAGGTATGAGATGCTGGCTCTTTCTGGATGTCAGGCAGTGAGTACCCAGTCTAGGAAAGGAAGCAGTGTGATCATTAACTTGGGATGATCTAGAAACTGCTAGATGACCATCTTTGTCTTAAGAACACTCTGGGTTGCTGGTATTTGGATTTTTCCCTTGGCTACATCTGCAGTGCCTTGACTCAGGGCATCTACCACAAGCTCTGACTATTTCATCCTCACCACCCCTGCAACCTCAGAGCTTATCCCAACCCACGCCACCCTGTGTCTCCAGCCCCGGCTTGTAAGCCTGCACGATGTGATTCACATTCTTCTGGCCTCCTTTCTGACTTCCGCCTGCAGGGTCTTCTTACCTGACAGCCTCCAGCATGGGAAGTGGCTTTCTTTTCCTGCTTATGGCTTCCCCACTGCCAGGAGCCTATTTGTCAAGCTGGGAATGCAGAAGTATGGGGAGGTCATGCCCCAGGAGCAACTCTCAACCCCGTGGGAAAAGGAGCCAATGGACAAATCCTTTGCCCAAATCCCTGGAGGGACAATTCCAAGAGACGTTCTACACTCTTCTCAGAGGGTCCAGGCCATTTCCCTTTCCGAGTGGACATCTTAATAAGATATCCTTGTATTGGCCTTCCTTCTGTTTCTCACCCCCACCCTGGTCCTTACCGCGGTCCCTTTCCATCATCTCCATGATGATCTTGCTGCTCATGAGTACTTTTATCAGGTCTCTGGTTTTTTGGGGAAGTGCCAGATGGGAAACCCAGGTCAAGCATCTCCTGAGTCCCGAGTCTCACCAAGGGCGTGAAAAACAATGATAGCTCCTAAGTATCGCACACTTCTAAGACGCAGGCACTGTGCAAAAACTTTGTATGCATTCCTTTCTTTAATTCTCACCAGAGTTTTACATGGTGGGGACTATTTCTCTCCCCATTTTACAGATGAGGATATTGAATCACAGAGAGACCAGAAAACTTGCCCAGCCCAGTTCCACGGCTCGGATTGGGTAAACTGGGATTCCAATTCAAACAGTCAGGATTCGGTTCTGCTGTACAAGATGCTGCCGCCACCATTAATTAATGTTTAAGATAACTAAATTTGCCTTGTGCTCCTTGCACTTCGGAGTACCCATTGTTGAGATGCTGAGCAGGTCTCTGAGACTCTGAAATTCAACCTCTGCCCGGAGATCATGAGGGGAGAGAACAAGGAGATGGTGGTGGGTGTCAATTCATGTGAAGGAAGGGCTGGCCCATTCAGTGCCCTTAGTCTTATAAGTTTTTAGAATAATTGGAAATGGGTTGAAACCCGGAGAATCTGGACTCCCCACAGGACATGTGCTTCCTCCTTAGGCAGCATATGAAAGGCCTCCTGTGTTCTTTCCTTGTAATCTGATTACGCTGATAAAGTCATTTATCATCGTGTGAGCTGCGCACTGACTATCTTATTAGAGAATATTACTGGAGGCTCTGAATTTGGCTGATCCCGACGTGCTTTAATCAGGGCCCACAGAATCCGGGCATCGGCTTCTGTTGCAAAGCACGATGTGACTCCGTGAGCATTTAACTCCTCCCTCCCCTTGACACATACACGGTCAAAGAAATACAGAAAAAAAGGAGAAATTCTGTACCTTCACTGGAAAATAGAAAGGCTGCCATCAACAGGCTGGAATCGGGTGGGATTTCTGCAGATTGGAGGCACCGAGAGGTCCACAACCTTAGGAAGCAGAATTCCCACCAGACACCCCAGAACCCTGGAACTATTGCTCTTACTTTAAAGTCTAATTTTATCCCTCGGTGTTTCTCAAAGTTTAGCAGGAGGACCATGGCAGCATAATCATCTGATTATAATTGTGACTAATTTCAAGAGAATTGCATTGAATGCCAGAATCCTTGGGGAGGGTGCCAAGAATATGCATTTTTCTTAAGCTCCCGGAGGCTCTCTACACACACAGGAGAGCGCAAGTAATATGGGTACATAGATTATCTTATCCCACGATGATGTAAAATGTGGGGACTTGAATGCACATATTAGGAGAATTCAGACTGCCAGAGGCCAAAGCTGAGCATTTTGAGCTTCTCTTTTCCTTGCTCAGCAGCCAGCCGAGCCCTGTGGCCACTTTCCGGATTTCTCCTCCATGATCTCATTTCTCTCCCCACTCAGGTTCTTCACCCACCAGCAATCAGTGGGGGCTTGTGGAGCTGGGATCCATGCGGCTGGGGTTCAACACCGCCGGCCACTGCGGATTTTCAACAACTCCGGACCCGGGTCCAAGCAGGCTGGAGCTGCGCGTGCCAGGGCCGAGTCTGCGTCTGGTGTTTCTCAGCTGTGAAGTAGAGCTTGTACAGATATTCCTGGGAGGTAAAGGTTTAATTAAAGTGGCCTTGGTTATTGGCATAATGGCCTCGGTTATTGTCATTAATAAGCAAAAATGCACGTGTTTCCAAAAGGAACTGTACACTTCCCTAGGCCATTCTTGTGTCCCACTTCCCCAACAAGCCTGAAAGCTTGGGCTTAAAGTAGGAGCGATGTCTTACTTCACCAAAAAGGGTTTTGTCAGTGGGTTTGTCAGGACCCCAATTTACAACCCATAAGGCAAAGAGGGGCCCTGGGAAGGCGGCCTGGCTGGCCCAAGTCTGGAACCAGGGGTCAGGCCTTCAGCCCAGGGCAGTGGGGGCAAGTCAGGGTCGAGGTCAGATACCTGGCTGCTACCAGGAGCATGGAGCTGGGTGAGGTGGCAAGACCGCTGGGCAACTGATGTTAGTCAGACTCCTGGGCTGCAAGAAAGCAAACCAACCTGAACTGCCTGAACGTGAAAAGATATATTTATATTAGGATATGGGGATGTCTGAAGGACCCCAAGGGTAGGCTGCAGCCAGGTCTTGTGGGGAGGGTGAGAACCAGGAGCAGGAAGACTCTCCTCGCTGTCCATTCTGTCTGCCTGCCTGACTGTCTGTCTGTGTCTGTCTGTCTCCACCTGTCCGTCTCTGTCTGCCTATCTGCCTACCTCTATTTCTGTCTGTCTGTCTCTGTCCATCTGTCCCTCCTCACTCTCCTCCTCCATCCCGCTCTTTCTCCCAGCTCTCTCAGCTTCCCGGGCCTGCACAGCACCGTCTGAACACCTGCCTGGTCTTCCACACTTCTAGCTTGGCCAGGCTTCCGTGCCAGACCCAATCAGCTATCCTCCCTGCCAGGACGTGTGGTGTCGCTGTGGCTGCTGGGCCTGATGCTCTTGGATGAGGGGGTGATTCCAAAGTAGGGTGGCTGCTGGGAGCTGTGCAGAGACCCACCTGCAAGGTGTCTACTACCAAGACAGGCCGGGGAGTGACTGAGTGGGCGTGAAGGGATAACGCAGCACAGCTCAGAACCTCCGCTCCAAGGGGAATGTTTTCTCCCGTAACCCAGGAAGGCTCAGAGTGCTGTGTGATGGGGAGGGGTCCACTTTCTGCTCAGAGCTTGGGGTCCAAACAAGCCGCTTTATCCCATCCACCAAATAGCTTTAATGCGCTGTTTCCTTCCCTGCACGTGGCGAGGAGGTTTACCCCAGAGAGGATGCAACAGCACGAGTTAAGGTAGACACGAGAAGTCTCTGGGAGGGGGCGAGCAAGGCAGCTCCCCAAACTGTGGTCACTGATCACAATTACAGGCGTGCCTGACTCCTTCCGCCTTCAGGGCAGTGGGGGGGCGAGGGGGCTGAGGGTCGGCACCTGGATCTCCTTCCTCTCCCCCGGGTCTGCAGGACAAACACATTCATGGCATTTTAGATAAGCCCCATGCTCTGAAAATCACTGAGAAGCACCATTTCTGTTTGAGAACAGAGAGCAGCAGCAGCGCCACTGGCCCCTCCAGTAACACGCAGAACATGTGGTCAGCAGGTGAAGGACACGTGGGGGGATCCCCTGAATGAAGCCTGGAACTGAGGGTGCTTGGAGCACAGATCGTAACTGCTCTGAGAACAGCCGTGAGAGGTAGGGATCCTGGAGCTGCCAGAGGACCCATGTATGAGCACCGGCTCACAGGCAGAAGTTTCCAGACCTATAGGACTTTCCCACACTGGTCAAGGGCAAGCCCTACTCTGGGAACTAGCAGCCGTTGGTGTTTGATACCGAAACTCGCCATCTGCCCTTTACAATTCGCTTTAGGGAAGTGTTAAGTTCTCAGGGTATGCTGGTTCCGTCATTCACAATGAACGCTGTTGTGATGGACGTTGGGCAACACCATCCACGATTACGATAGCAAAGTCTTGTCATCAGGTTCTCATCAGTGGTTCTCAAATTGGGGTCCCAGGACCAGCAGCATCAGCACCATTTGGCAACTTAGAAATGCAGATTCTCGGGCCCCACTAGGATTGCTGATGCAGACATTCTGGGGGGCCTGCTCTCCCCGGGTGGCTCAGATGCGTGGTGGAGTCTGAAGACCACAGAGGGAGACTCCTCTCTCTCTCCAGCTCCCCGTCTCCGATCCCCGCCAGCCGCCAAGTCCTGCTGGGTCTCGCATCCTCTCCTGCACCAGACCACCCTCACCGTTGCATCATCAGAGCACGTGGGGGCTCATTCCGGGTCCTCGCAGTTCTCCAAGCTGATGGTCTGTCCTCACGGAAGCCAGAAAGATCCTCCTGAAAGGATAGTCTCTTACTGCGCAAAGGAGAGTCAGAGTGGAAGAAGCAGGAAGAAAACAACACCAGCATGCGTCTACCCCCATGCCAACAAATCCGTTTAAACTTGTTGTAATGATTTGCTCATGAGCGAATTTTCAGGCAGGTCCATAGAGACATAGATATATATATTTTTTGCCTGTCATTCCCAGGTGTTAAGTTCTCCATTCACTTGCAGTTCCAAGATCAGCCTCATTTTGGTAACTAAAAAAATCCCACGAGACGTCAAGTTGAGAAGTATCCAATTTAAAACTTCTTCCCTCTCTCCAGCCTCCGGCCTCAGGCTTCCGGGGCCAGAGAGAGGAAGCAGCCGATGATGGGCCTCGTGCACCTGTGATGTGGCCTGGGCGGGTGTGAGGACCGTGCTGTGGGTGGGAGGGTCTGGTTGAGTAGGGACGTGGTCCACACCGTTTGGTTCAGTGCCTTTGGCAATTCTCAGAGTCTGTCTCCTCGCTGGGGTTTCAGGTCAAGGCTCCGTGCATCCCTTGTTGAAACTCTCAGGATAAACTCAGCATGCCCCCTCAGGGTCTAGGACACTGACCCCACTCGGTCCCTCAGGCCGTGTCCCCCACCCCGCCCTGCCCTTGCCAGAGCCAACCTGACTTCTTCAGAACCTCTTTCCTCTTACCTGTCATCCTCTCACTTGCTGTTCCCAATGGTTGGAACACTTCCTGCATTCCCGGCCTGGCCGCATCCCACTCACCATCCAGGTTAGGGGCCCCCTCTCTTCCGTGATGAGCCTGCCCAGCTGGGTGAGTGGCCCCCCCATGTACCCACCGCAGCCCTCATCCTGTTGTAAGTGCTGTCTGTCCCATACAGCACTGTAGGATCTCGGCAGGCCCCTGCCAGGTACGTAATCATAGC
The DNA here is from genome assembly GCF_041296235.1 of Equus asinus. Taxonomy (NCBI): domain Eukaryota; kingdom Metazoa; phylum Chordata; class Mammalia; order Perissodactyla; family Equidae; genus Equus; species Equus asinus. Next base: position 5,096,965 of record NC_091808.1, on the reverse strand, counting down.
AGGTACCTAGAAATTAGTTGTGGGTTGAATGAATGAGTGAATGAGAGTCAAGATTCTGCAGCCCTGAGCAGCCAGAACCAGGAAAACAAGCAGTTGAGCAGACCTCCGTCTTAACAGGCCTGCGTCTGGCCTGGCCAGCTGCCTTACCACAGCGCCTGCAGGGTTTATGGCCAGGGTCGGCTGATTCACAGATTTGTCTTCTCAAAAGTTAGTGAGCTCTTCAGAAAGGGCTTAGGTCTTGTCTTAGTAGAGGCAGCACTTAGGCCAGTGTGCTGGAACGTTCATTGAAAGAATGAATAGATGGATGGAGGGATGGATGGATGATGAATGGGTGGAAGGACGGATGGATGATTTTGTCCTTGCTGCCATCAAGTCAATTTCAACTTCTAGCCACCCTGCGGACAGCAGAGCAGAACCCTGCTCTGTCTATCTGCGCCATCCTTGTACATTCTGGTGCTGCATCAGACAATGCTGCACTGCTATTTGTAGAGTTTTCACGGCAAATTTTTTGGAAGTGGGTGGCCGGGTCCTTGTCCCTAGTCTGTCTAGTCTGGGAGCTTCACTGAAGCCTGTCCACCATGGGTGACCCTGCTGGTATGTGAAATACTGGTGGCATAGCTTTCAGCATCGCAGCAACATGCAGCCACCACAGTGTGACAACCGACAGATGGGTAGTGTGGCTCCATGACCAGGAAATGAACCCAAGGCCACAACGATGAGAGTGCCGAATCTTAACCATTGGACCACTAGAGCTGGCCGGATGGATGATTAAGTGGAAATACAAATCTGATTTGGAAACATTCAGCCTACTTTTCGGTGTTAGAACTCAAGTTCTGCTTTGGGTTGAAGGTTATATATTTTTAATAGATTATGTTTTATGTTAGTTTCTTCTGTATTAACCCTCATTCCAATGTAAAGATACATATGACTTTTCCTAATCATTCATTCATTTATTCATTCAACAAATATTTGGTGAGGTATGCATCTAATGCTTGTGTTATTCCACTGAGGAAGCTGAGCTGTAACCGTTAAGAGAGACTGACTCCCATGTAACTGTTTGTGAGGAATGGAAAGCAATAAAATTCAGGATAGGAGTGACTTGTACAGTCTCATAGATTCTGAATAAAGGAATGCTGTTTGAAAGAGAGAGACCGTCCCTCTAATAGAATCAATTAGATAACAGAACAAGTTGTGGTGTTATTTTATTTTTTGTACCTTTCTTCTTTGTAGTTTATGAACTCTGACTTTAAATATATTTTTCCACCATGTGTGTCTGCTATCTATGTCTCTATGTATCTATCCATCTATCTGTCTATGTATCTATCTGTCTATGCATCCATCCATCTATCCATCCATCCAGACGGCTTGTTCTCATATTTATATACACAAGTCTTTTTTTTTTTGAGGAAGATTAGCCCTGAGCTAACATCCGTGCCCATCTTCCTCTACTTTATATGTGGGACGCCTGCCACAGCATGGCTTGCCAAGTGGCGTCTTGTCCGCACCCGGGATCTGAACCAGCAAACCTCGGGCTGCCAAAGCGGAATGTGCGCACTTAACTCCTGCACCACCGGGCCGGCCCCTATACACAAGTCTTATTCTTTTATACACTGCATAAAATATTCAAACACTTATATAAGAGTTCTCTAAATATAGGCTACTACATTTAAATGTATAAAACATACGTATAAAGCCTAACACATGTATACCTTGCATTTTCAAGTGTGAATATTGAACTTTTATCGATTAACCAGTTTTGGTGTTTCTAGATATGTCCGTTCTATTGGGGTGCTTTTACTTAGGGCTCACACTTCAGTTTTCAGATGCACATGAGTGTGCTCTGGGTGTGCGTGGAGCACGATCAGTCGTCCTGTCAGGTTGGATCTGATCCCAGAAGAGCAGAAAGCGCCCCTCCCTCCAGCCTGGCAGCGCGTCTGCCGTGACTGGTGATGATGTATGGCTGTGCCACGGCTTGTTATGTCATGTCTGTTGATAACTCTGTATAATTAATTTGGTGCCATCTGATGCAGCAACAGGTTAGACATTTAAGAAATAAAAAGTTGTGCATGCCCCATGGAGCACATGTGTTTAATGGCATAATTCAAATTAATTTCCAGCCAATTCCGCAAAAGCTCACAGACCCGCTCTGCGTGTCTGCCCGACGTCCTCTGGTTGCCGTGGACAAGGCTCCGAAGGGCCCCTCAATTTGGCAGCTCCTGAATCTATTCACAGGAAGCACAGTTTTTTAACTCGTTTATTTTTTTAAAAAGTTTTAGAACTACAGAACTGTAAAAATATTACAGAGTCCCTCAATACCCTTCCCCTAACACTCCAAATGTTAAGATCTTACATAACCATACTACAAAGATCAAAACCAGGAACTTAGGTTGCTACGACTCTACTAACTAATGCACAAACCGTATTCAGATTTTACTCATTGTCTCCCAATATCTTTTCTCTGGTCCTGGATTCAGTTCTCATGTTCCTTGGGCATCTCCAATCAGGGACATTTCTTCCAGTGTTTGTCTGGCTTTTATGACCTCAACACCATTTTTAAGAGTCCGGACCTGTTTTTTTGTCTGTTTGTTTTTTGTAGACTGTCCCTCAATTCGGGTTTTTCTGTGTTTCCTCCTTGTTAAATTGAGGTTATGCCTTTCTGGCAGGAATGCCACAAAAGTGCTGTTATGTCCTCCTCAAGAGTCACACAGCAGGAGGGACGTGACGTTGCTGCATCTCACGACTGGTGTGGTTGACCTGGACGCCCCGGTTAAGGTGATACCTGCTGGGTTCCTCCACATCCAAGTTCTATTTTTTCTTCGTGTTTAATAGGTATCTGTGGGGAGATAATTTAAGACTACTCAGAATCTTCTTTCTCATTATCCTTTGTCCACTAATATTAGCATCCATTAATGACTCATGTGTGCAATAGTTATTACTGTGGTGTTGTGAAATGGTGATTTTCTATTTCTATCGTCTACTCCTTTCACATTCACATTCACATCCTTTCAGTTTCACATTAACTGGAACTCCACTGTAAGGAAGAGTTGTTCCTTCTCCCACTTAATTATTTATTCGATTATTTCTTTATATCAGTATGAACTGATGGATATTTGCTTTATTCTGTAGGTTATAAATCATTATTTATTTTTTTCCTTGAACTCTTCCTGATTTGGTGATTGGAAGTGACTTCAAGATGGCAACCCTGTTTTTTGTTTCTTTTCTGACAAACCTCCATCAGATTTTCAGTGTTCACATGAAGTATATTTTTAAAATTCCAAAATCTGTGAACGATGCTACAATAGGTCTAAAACAAATTAAGATGAGACAATATGGCATTGTTCTTGGAGTTTAAACGAAGTTAGATAACAGTGTCTCTAAACAGAGTATCATTACACTTCCTCAGAGTTAATTACTTTTTCAGAGCTGAGAGGATTTGTATTGCTGCCCCACTTTGAGTGAAATGGATTCCCGGGCTGAAGGATTGCCTTCACATTATCTGTATTCTCAGAACCTCATGGAACGTCTTATATGTGGTGGGTCCTAGGTACACGTGTACCAAGGGAGAATGAATAAATGAGGGAGTTGGTCCGTGGATGAGTGTGTGTGAGAGGGAGCCCAGTGTGGGGGCGGCTAAGAGTGCGACTTCTGGGCTCCGACTCTTGGGGCAGCTCCTCCCTCTTCCGCATGCTCACAATCACTGGGATCTCACTAATGGGCAAATTCTGATTCAGTGGGTCTGAGTGGGGCCCAAGACTCTGCATTCCAAGCAAACCCCCCTGAGACATGGCTTCTGTTGGTTGAGGACCAGACTGTGTGGCAAGGTGCCTGGGTTCAAATCTGATCATATCTACTACTTACTAATGAGGCAACCTTATGTGGGTCATTTGACCTATTTTGACCTTAGTTTCATCATCTGTAAAGTGGGAATAACATAGTAGCACATCCCTCAGAGACTGTTACACGAGTTAAGAAAGATCGTGCACATGACTGGCATAGTGTTAGAGCTGACTGATAATCATGTATCGATACCTATTAGTGAGTAACGATAAACACTTGTTTCTATTATTATTTGTGTCCCTAAACAGTGGTCTCTAAGGATTGGCTCTTTCTCTTCTCCTTCCTTCAGATACTCCTCACATCCCTGGAATTTGGGGGCTCACCACTGAGTCCTGGAGGAGTAGCTGATGGCAGAGAACCTGTTTGAGCACCAGGGCCCTCTGACCCCATCAGGCAAGCATGCCTGGAAGCTTCTAGTCACCTGGCGTGGGTGCTGATAGAGAGCAAGGTGACAGGCTGCAGAGGAGAGGCAGAGTCAGACCTCATGGGAGGGACCTGGGGGGGAGGCAGCATGGAAAACAGATGCACTTATCATGTGTTCTTCTCCCCTTGGTGGCTTGAAGGACACTCTGGAGAGACCTGAGGTTGCAAAGCAGGCTGATTCCCTCTGCTCCACTCTTAGGCACTGGGCACACCGGCTGAAGACTCAGCGGGGACTGGGCAGCCACTTTGCTGTCACTCTGCCTGGGAATTCGGGGTCCTTTTCTCTGCTTACTCTGAAGACCAATGAGGAGACGGTGGTCAGTATTTGTGGACCTCTCTGTACCTGGCTTTTCTCAAGATGCTTTACACCTGGGGGAGGGTTTGGATTGACTGGGCATGTCATCACGGATGCCAGGCCTTGCGTGGCATGATTTTCACACATTTCTCCCTCTGGCCCACATCACGCCTCTATGAGGGAGTAGTTACATCACCCACTTAGCAGAGGAGGGGGTTCCTGCTCCGAGGAGGTGAGGAGAGTGTCTGGAGTCACACCTCCTGTGAGTGGCAGAGTCAGGATGCACACGGTTTCACCCAGTCCCCAAATTTTGCTGTCTCTGCCACACCTGCTGCCACATGCAGCAAGTCAGCCACACCTGTATCTGTCCTGCAGGAGCTGGAAGACACCAGTTAGTGCATGACACTGGGAGATGCTACTTACGTCCATGTGATCCATGGAAAAGTCCATCCTCAGAATGCCCACCAGCACTGACGTGAGCTCAGGTGTTTGGAGAACTTGAACGGCCCCATCCAGTCTGTTTGGCTCACATTGTCTGCACGTGTGCGGTGCTTAATTACCAACACTTGTGTGCTGAGGCAAGGACTTGTGTCTGCGTGGGCGCGGCCCCTCCATCTGACTCCGTTTGACATGCTTGGAAGCAGGATTTCCCTCACATCCTGGCTCGGGTCTTCACTGCCAACATTTCATCCTACGTGTTCCCGTTTATTGGGGTGAGAAAAACACAGATGTCCCGAATGCTGGACCCAGGATCCATGTGGAAAGGCAGGACGTGGCCCGAATTAGTGTTGCCTCAACTAGAGGGGTCCAAGGACCACCCGGAGGGGTGTCTATAGGTTGTCCCCTCAAAGCCTCTCACATGTAGTAGACAACAGGGGAGGGACCCACATAGCCGCCATTGATTTATTGACTACACATTTAGCTTCCTGGGGTTCAGGAATGAGCAAGCCAGATGAGGCCCCGACCTCTCATGGAGTTTATGTTTTAGGATGTGTCAGATGACTATTAAATAGAGACACAGCTGCGATGAAGAAAACAGAACAAGGCAATGTGATGGAGACTAAGTTGGAGGGATTTGACCGGGGCTCAGGGAAGGTAACTCTTAGGATGTGACATTTAATCTTGACCATCGTGAGAGAGGTGGCCAGCCACGCAGAGGCGAGGGAGCAGGAGCTGCCCACAGAAGCTGAGTCCAAAGTCGGAAGAATTTGCACCAGCTTGGAGCACTGAAACCCCGGCTTGTGTTTCCTCTCGGTCTGTGCAGTTGCCTGAATTTTATCACCGGTCCACCTGTCCATCTGGTATGTCAATCATCTGTTATGCAAAGGCAGTGTGGCGCAGTGAAACAGACACGGACCTGTGGGTTGCACGGACAAGGTCCGCTTACGACTTCCAACACTAACCTTAGGAGTGACCCTGGACATGTGACTTCTCAGAGCCTTAATTTTTTCATCTCTAAAATGGGAACAGCATCATCTTCCTTGCAGAACTGTGAGGAATATCATATATATATAATCACGCACAGTGCCTGGTACACAAAACATGCTAAATGAGTGAGATATGTACGTATACATACCATCATATCGTGTATGCTCCTCACATTTGCATTTACATGAATATGCTTGTGTCTGATTCCTTATGCAAATATATGCACACACCCGTCACTGCTGCTGATACACCCTTGAACCTCAGGTTCAACTAGGATTTATGAAGGAAACAAGGCAAAGGAAACAAACATTCATTACAATCTGATCATTTCTTGTTTTCTGCGTAATGTTGTTTTCCTGAGCCATCTGGGAACAATTTATTGGAAACCATAATTGTGCATTAAATGTCGTGATTTGTTCCAGACTCCGTCTATGGAATAAACCATGCAGAGAATGAATGTATGGTCAGCGCGTCAGGCGGCCCTGCAGCTTTTCTTACTCAGACTTGTTTCATCGTCTCCCCAGTTCCCTTCTGTCTATCAGGATCCCATCAGAAGAATAAATGCTGGTTTCAATAAGTATGCTGTGTGGGAGAAAACAAACAGCACGCACGAAGCATCTCTGTGTTCGGTGCTGATGAAGGCAGTTCAAGATGAGGTCTGCTGAGAAAGGCGTTTTCTCTATAGTTGGGTCGAGGGTCCCTGGGGCCTCCAAGGATGCTGCAGCTCCATCCTGGGGAAGAAGAGCCATTGTCAAATGGCATGGGCGTTAAGCCTCTGAATTCCGACCTGGCATTAGGAGAGGACTTACCTAGGATGGCTTGGCTTCTAGAGAGCTGGTAACTGTCCCCATTGCTCAGTGCAGCCCCAGCAGTGGGCGTCAGTGGAGGTGATGGTGGGATAGAATAGGGGCGAGGCTGTTGGAGTTTGGGTTTACGGCCTCGATGGACTGAATTGCTGTCGGCCAAGTGCCCCGGGTTCAGCTGGAGAGAACTGTTGTCTCCGCCCTGAACTAGGATTTAAGTAAGAACAAAAGGAAGTCATCAGTGCTGGAAAGCTGGATAAAAATGGGCAGAGTAGCCAAAGCTTTGGGGAGACGGTATCACAGAGAAGGAAACTTACAAGGGCTTTAAATTGTATTGATTTAATGTAGCTTGAAAGTCATAATACCCCATTTTCCATGTGCGGATGCCAGGGTCTGCAGGATTTAAGGATCTCGCTCTGGTTTCCCACACTGGTAAGTCTCAGGGTGGAATTCGAAACTCAGCTCCCCATTCCATGCTGCAGCATCTCGGACACTCACTGCTGAGTGGCCTCTGGGGTGCAGAGGGGTCTCTGGGGGCCTTCTCTTCTTTTGGCTGGCACCCACCTGCCTTTTCCTGCCCTGGCTCCCCATGCTGCTGTCCCTCTGTGAGGGTCCCTCCCATGTCACCAGGAGCTGCCCTGAGAACAGTCTAGTTCCCTTCTCCAAACAGCTCGGCTCAAAGCCCTCAACACATTTGGGGAAAGTGAATGACTGCTGAGTGGCCACAGAAGAGGGAATGAATGAATGAATGAATGAGCCAACACAGCCCTCTCCAACATCCCACCCGTCCTTCCAGACAGTTCTGTTTTGCGTCACTTGGTCTTGTCAAGCACTTCATATTAACCAGCTTTCCCACTCTGAATGACTTTGTGTTTTCTTTCCTCTCCTCTCCAACCCCACCCTTCCCACCCACCCACTTGTCCTGGAATCTACTTTCAAGCTGTCATCAGTAAGCAGCGACTTCCAGAATGGAAGGCGACGGAATAAAAGGCACAGGAATTGACACTTCTCTGGGTTCCTGTGCAACGCTCGATGTTGTTGTTCTGCTGTGACCTTTGGCCCATAACTACTGGGATGAGGACAAGTAAATGCAAAGTTTCTGTGATCTTCCTGTACAGAGGTCATTTATGAAAGACGGTCGTGAGCTGCTCTTCCTGAGTCACTTCCGTGAGTCCCGCTTATCCCAGAGAAGGAGGACGTGAGGGTCAGTGAGCCGAGTGGGCGGGCCGGTCAGATCCCTGGCCTATGTCCTGGGGAGGCCCTGGGGAGGGGAGCACCTGCTTCTCATTGTCAAGATCAGGGAAGGGCTCAGAGCGGAGGGAAAACAGAACCCTGGGGATGGGGAAGAAACAGATCCGGAAAGGAGAGGCCAGCTGGCTGGGTGGAAGAGGGTGGCAGGATGGGGGAGCCAGTGTCCCGGCATTGTTCTTATTGCACACGCTCAGCCAGAGCACGGACGATTCGATGAGGACTCAGAGAGGGATTTGCCATCTGGATGACCTTGGCAGGCCCGTGAGTCCTGGGGGCCTTGTGCCTTCTCCCCACACCCTGCCTGCCCTGTGGCTCCTCAGCACTGGGGGCACTTCAGATGGGCAGACATGGGAGAATCTCCTTCCTCCTTACTTAGTCTCAAACACGGTGTACCTCCTGCTCTGGACCAGGTCCACACACTGGCTGAGCCCCATGGAACTCTGTATTCATAGTGCCATCTCTTTAACAAGCACAGGACCTTCAGGCTGCATATCAAAAAGTAAGAGACAGGTGTCTGAATCTCGTTAAATACATATATTTAAGAAGGGTTTCCATATACATACACACATATATATGTATATGTGCGTGTGTGTATATATACTTGTGCCTGGCAAGCACTCTAGACAGTAATAAACCGCAAAGTTAGCAGTTATTATATTTGGTGGTAGGTTTCGTTCCTTTATTTTACATTAAAGGTTTTTTTCTATAATAATCCAAAAGAAACAAATACCGTGGTTAAAATAAACTATTAGGAACAAAATACTATATTGAAAAACATTCTTATGTTTTTCTTATATTCTTATATTCTAATATTTCAAAATACTATATTGAAAAAATTGCTTAGACAATTTTTTGAGGGTGTGATGTGGCTTGGCTGGGTTCAGGCGTCGAACCCCTTCAGTTCCAGTCCTGTCTCCCCCACTGACTGTGTCCACCTGTGTGTGATTGTTAATATCCCAGTGCCTCAGTTTCCCTAACTGAAAAATAGAAATAGTAATAGCGCCTCCTTGACAAAGTTGTCGCAACGGTTGAAAAGTTTATTTTTACACTTTGGAATATATCATTGTGTATTCAGCACTACTTATTAGCATATTTATAGTTCATTAGGTTTTAATCATTAAATTTTCAGCCACGAACACAGCATTTAAATCATTCATTCGAACACTAAGGGAGAAGAATGGGGATAAAGGTGAGAGTATTCGAGACATTTTATTTTTTTCACAAAAAGATCAAAAGGGTAGGGGCCGGCCCGGTGGCACAGTGGTTAAGTTCGCACGTTCTGCCTTGGCAGCCCTGGGTTTGCTGGGTCAGATCCCAGGCATGGACCTATCCACCGCTTGTCAAGCCATGCTGTGGCAGGCGTCCCACATATAAACTAGAGGAAGATGTGCACAGATGTTATCTCAGGGACAATCTTCCTCAGCAAAAAAAGAGATGAGGATTGGTTGCAGACGTTAGTTCAGGGCTAATCTTCCTTAAAAAATAAAAAAACAAAAGAGCAAAGGGTAAAGTTGTTATGAGTAGGAGGCACTTTCTTGGGTGAGATTAGAAGCTGTAACATCAGGAACTGTGCTGGCTTGTGAATCTGCCAGAGGAATGTGCTCTGCTCCATTCTGGGGGAGGGAAGACTGCATGGCACAGCAGGCCGGTTGGGGTCCTGGGGTCATCTGAGGCTGAGAGCTCAGCTGGCCTGGCCTGGCTCACACCCCCAGGCGGTTGTCCCATGAAGTCACCGGAGCTGGAGGCCCAGCCTGGCCCTCCCACAAGGCTGCTCCCTGCTTCCCATTTCTAGCCCTGCTCAGTCTGTGATGAGGCTCCGTGGGAGAGAGCAAGTCCCAGGGTTATCAGTGGAAAGGTTTTCTGCGTCTAAGCTTGTGCTGTTTGCATGGTGCTTCCCAAGCGGAAGTTCCAAGCACCTAGGGTTAGTCGATTTAGCAAACAAAAATAGAGGATGCCTGGTTAAATTTGAATTCCGGATAAGCAACATATCCTTTCTTAGGATAAGTATGTTGCATGCAATTTGTGGGATATACTTATACTAAAACAAATTATGGGTCGCCTCTTTGAAATTCAGTTTCAACTGGGCATCTTGTATTTGACCTGGTGGCCCTAGGGTACCACAGATCAGCACGCCTGCTAAGAGACGTATTTAGAGAACACTGCAGGGCGTGTGGTTAGAGGCGGAAGGGGAAAAAGTATCCACTTCAGAGAGACGGAGAACTAATTTAAGGCAAGAGTCAGCAAATTATAGCTGACAGACCATATCCGCCCCCCCTTCTTCTTGTAAATAAAGTTTTATTGGAATTCAGCCATGCGTATTTGTGTACAAATTGCCTGAGGCTGCTTTCATGCTGAAATGGCAGAGCTGAGTAGTTGCAACAGAGATTGTAGGGTCCAGATAGCCAAAAATATGTACTGTCTGAGCGGAACAGAAAAAGTGTGCTGACCCCTGATTTAGGACATTGATGTGAGGAAGAAGTGACGACGGCTACCGAGAGCCAGCCCTGTTCCAGACACTGTGTCAAGGCTGCATTATCCCACCCACTTCTCAAACTGCTCCTTTTCAAAGGGGTGGGACCTGGGCTCAAGGAGGTCAGTGTTCTCAACCAGGCTCTTTAGGACTCAAGACACAGGGTGATTGTAAGGACAAAGGTCACAGAGAACCGGCTTCCAGAAACACTTAGCGGGGTTCCCAGGAGGCCCTCTCTCCGTCTCTCTGGGCAGCATGGCCTCGCATCTCTGGCCATCCCTAAGACCGGGCTCCACTTTCTGGAGCTTCCTCTCTGAATCACTTGTGACCTCAAATGGCAGCCTCAGTCCCCGGGAGTAAGGATGGTCAGGCCCAGTGTGACATACGTCATCTCAATGTCTTCGTCCTGGGCGTTGACCCTAAGAGAAGGAGAATCTAATCTAGGCATCCAGGACTCCCAGGCCAGGGGCCATGGGCAGGGCCACTGATGCTAGCAAGTGGCGTGAGTGCAGATGGCCAACTGGCTCCCCGTCCAGGGCAGCCCCACAGCCTGTGAGTGACTGGGATGGTCTTCAGAGGCCAGGTCCCAAACATTTACCTCCTCGCCCAGGCCAGGGTCAAATAATGAAGGACACCCACCAAGGCGCATATCGTGGGGAAGAAAGCATCAGTGGAAGATGGGGTCTTTGCAATCTGGCATTTGAATCCGGCTGAACCTTGGGAGAAACAGCAGCCAGTTACAGAGGACAGACCGTCACAAAGTGCCCTTGTCTGGGAGAGGCTGCTCCAGGGTGGCTGGCAGGAGCCAGATTTCTGGGACAGAGGGCCTGAGTGTTTGGGGCCAAGTCACGTCTCCTGCGGGAAGACCCGTCTCCTGCGGGAAAGACCCAGTGAGGACTGGGTCTGCTTCTCCTCAATCCAAGGGGCGTGGGGTGTTACCTCTCCTCCTCTGACCAAAGGGCAATATAAATATAAACTCCGGGAAGTAAACTGGACCTGCTGTCCGCCCGTGTCCTCCCGCAGGGCCCCTCAGTCTTCCACGAGCAGCTCAGCAACAGTCAGCAGCAGCTGGCTCCCCAGCCGAGGCTTATCCTGTGACTGGTGGAAATAGCAGCTTTGTTGCTGCAGCCTGGGAGAGACGGGGAGAAAGGGGATGGGGCAGACTGTTTGAAACGACAAAGGGAAGAGCAAGTCAATGCCGCTAAAAATAGGAGACACATGATGTGAATTCCTTGCCTTACATACACTGAAGCCCACCCACGGCTGCCTTATTTGAGAGGAAGGGACTAAAAATGCAAGCCACTTCCTGCCGGTTACCTGCCCTCCCTTCCTGCGGTCGGGTTGTCCAAGCCAGAGGTCGCTGGAGGGGACGTGTTTGTTAGCCGCAGGCAGCCACAGAGAGGTCCCACATGAGCCCAGAGATGCAACTCAAACTTTTTCTCTTTAGTTCAAACCTTCAGCCTCCACCCACACCATTTGTCACCCATGGAGGGAGGGGGTCACCTCCTTGCTCTCTTGCTCATTCTTTCATTCATTCACTTCCTTTGATCACGTATTCAGCGCCCTACTATGTTTCATACTGTTAGATTTAGTCGATTTCTCTAAGACCAAATGGTTTTTTAAACCTTCAGCAGCAAACTAAAATCTTATCCGGAATCCCAAAATGTTCAACAGATAAGAGCTAGGTGATAACCTTCAGGCAGGTACAACTTATTATTTATATATTTGTGGGCGTCTGCATGGATCCGGAAAATCTCAACAGTCTGCAGAACTCTGAAACTCTTTAAGCAAGCTGGCAATCCGAGAGGGCACAGCTGGAAATCTCCCCGCCTCCTTGCCTTCCTCCCCCGACACCCCCCATCCTCACCCCGTCCTAAACCTTCTCTCAGGCCTTGAGGAGGGTGCGCTGGTTGTTTCAGCTGAGTTTGCAGCACTGAACCCTTAAGGGGCGCTTGGTCGGTTTTAACAATATTCAGCTGTATTTCCCAGCAGCCAGAGGTACGAAAAGTGGATTGTTGGATTATCTGTCTTCAGTCCCACCTCCACTTTTGTTGATAAAAGACTCGGCGATAAATAGGAGACGTTGCTATCTAGCTGAATTACACTGGCTTACCCTGGACCCTGAGACCATCAGGCCGGCGTCCAAGACTGTTCTCTGGGGCAGAGCCCAGTGGTGTGAGAGAGCAGTACCAGGAGCCTCTTCGGGCGGTTGGAAGGCATCCCAGCTCCACTCAATGTTTTATTCTTTCCTGAAGCCAAGAATAATGACAGGGTCTTAGAGATGGAGGCCCTCTTTCCATGAATCTCATATGAGGACTCACCCACCTACCACCTCAGTGCTCCTCTATGTCAACAGTCCCCAAGTTGGGTTGTATATTGAACCCACACCCACCTCCCTATTACCACTGACCGTAAAGATATAGGAAATCAGTCCAAATTCTGCTCTTCGTGGCTGCCCTTCTAGTATTTGAGATGGTTCTCTTGTTCTCCTGAATCTTTTTTTCTCATGTCAGCACCCATTTTTTCTACTGTTTCTCACGTATCATGGGTTTTGGAGTTTCCCTGGAGATGCTCTCTGAACGCCCTCCAGGTGTTCAGTGTCCTTCTTAAGGTCTGGATTGTAGGTAAACCGGGCACTTTGGGTTTGCACTTTCTGGGCTGACCATAGCCATTGATCTAGATGCCGTGCTCACGTCATGCTGGTATTTTTAACCCATAGAAACTCTGCAGTCAATTCAAATACCTAAGACTCTTCACATCCATGTTTCTTCAAGGCATGTATTTTTTTACTATGTACACATTTAGATGTGTTTTTGAATCCTAATGCAAATTTTTGAATGATTGCTATTAAATTTCCTCATATGTATTTACTCTTTGGCTCTAGTTTTCAAGATTTTTATAGACTTTCTCTTGGCCGTTGTACTGAGTTGAATTATGTCCCCCCAAAATGTATCTTCAAGTCCTAACTCCCTGTACCTGTGAATGTGACCTTATTTGGAAATAAGGTCTTTGAAGATGCAATCAAATTAAGATGAGATCGCACTGGACCGGGGTGGACCCTAATCGAATGACTGGTATTCTTTTAAGAGAGGGAAATTTGCACACAGAGACACAGACTCAGGGAGAAATCTTCATGGTGACAGTGGCAGACACTGGAGTGATGTGATTGCAAGTCAAGGGTAATGCCACCACCAGAGGCTAAGTAGAGGCAAGGAAGGACCCTCCCCTCCAGCCCTCAGAAGGAGCATGGCCCTGCCAACACCTTGATTTTGGGCTTCTGGTCTCCAGAACTGTGAGAGAATACATTTCTGTTGTTTTAAACCACCGCATTTCTATCAATTTGTTGCAGCAGCCCCAGGAAGCTAACGCCGTCATCTGTTATATTGAACTTGTTTCCCAGTTTTGTGCCATCTGTCAATTTCATCAATTTCACAGGAGTTCATTTTTCTACACACGTGGTTCTCTGGGTGATCGAAACGGAAGCCTTCTTGACAGGCTGGAGCCCACTTGATTAGTCTGATGTCGCCACACTGGCAATCAGCATTGAGAGCCACAGCTTTGCCTTCTGTTCTTCACTGGGAAACAAGAAGCCACTCACGTGTGTTGGCAATTATCCATCATGCCTGCTGGGAATGACACCTAAAGGCCGTGATGTCCAGGTGACTGGGCACACCGAGTGACAACGTCACTTTCTGACATTCCAACTCTGTGAACGGCACTGCAGAAATCCTAGGGTGGATAAGAGAACTCTAAGATGCGTTGTGAAGAAAACATGTTTCTTTACAAAACATGATATTTGAAACAACAAAAACACATTAGTACACGTTAGTACAACGATGCCATATGAAGTCTACAAAATCAGTGAATCGATGTTCTTCAAACAGTAGAATTATATGATGTGCTTCACATAATCATGGTGTAGAGGCCGAATGGAAGAGTTGGGCTGAGACTTAAGTACGAAGAGTACAGCTCTTCTCTCCTCTCCCTTGGAAAGTACCACGAACTTTCATCCTCTCTGGTTTCTTCATTCTGGTATATAACGTGGTGCTAACGTGTGCTCCGTAGAAACGCAGTCCCCTGCATGTTTTTTAAAAATATGTTTTCTGTGGTCAGATGAGTTCAGGAAATATCACATATTAGGTTCTCCTCCTGGAGATTCATAATTCACATTGCAGTATTACAAACTACCAAAAAAAAAAGGTTGCAGTAAATAAACCTATTTAAACTGTGTTTAATCGGTGATTTACAAGCTAGTTTGCTCACTGGGTTCTTTTGTTATTTAATACCTATTACCGTCCTGTGGAATTACCACCCTAACGGAGAGGCCTTGGGAAATGCTATCGTACAGTTTTCTCATGGATTAAGATGGTTTTCTTTGTTTCCAGATTCCTCACCTTCTTTAGTACAGCCTGATTGCAGGTGGCCTTGGTCACAGTGGGACCACGTATGAGGGCGCCCAGCCACGTTCCCTTGTAGCTTTTGTTAATACAAAAGACTAATTGAACCAGAGGTCCACTATAGAACTCTCATTTAAAAAATTCTATCAGCAGTGATGGTTTTTAAAAGAGGAAACATGATATGCAGTTGGAATAGATATTAAAATCCTGAAAGTTTGATTTCCTTTCACAAAATAATTTATCCCACCGTCTCTGCTGATTTTCCCCAAGGTGAGCTAAAACAGAGAACGTGATTCGGAGAGCGCCCTCCAGCTGCCATCCTCCTCTCCTGCACGCTGACTTCACCGGTGGATGGAAACTCCCTTCTGTGCTGTCAATGGGTACCTGTGATTTCCATTTCTTGTTCTTCCTGTATCACTCAGACTGCATCCTGGTACAGAGCTGTGGTTGCCTGTTCAAACGAAAACATTTGTTGGTTTTTCAAGTTGGCTCATTCTTTCCCCACTACTGGGTGTGTATGTGGCATGGAGGATGGGGGGATGCAGACACTATGGGGAGACCCACTTTGCTGGTTACTCAGATGGAGCTGGACGCATTTTTGCCTGTGTCCTGGGTGTGTCTGTCAGGGGCAGTTCAGGGCTGACCCAGGCCTGTGTGCACGAAAGGACGTTTCAAAAGCAAGAAGCCTTGAAGTATGAACTGAGGTCCACCGAAAGAAGATGAGGAGGAGTCAGAAAATGAGGGATGGTGAAAGTGAGCCATGGCTGGCAAATTCTCCAGTGGAAATCTGTGAGCTATCACTTTCCTACAGCTGAGTTTCCGTATGGAAGACTAAGAATTGTGGGGAATGAAGTCTACCTTAGAGTCAGAACTTTCGTCTTACAGGAGTCTCTTAAGCTTAGTCATCCCTGGGACATCACTGAAGACATATCTATACATCAGACGATAACCAGGATTGGCAAGGATGTGGGGAAGTTGGAACCTTCATCTACTGCTGGTAGGAAAGCAAAATGACACAATCACTTTGGAAAATAGTCTAGCAGTTTCTCAAAGGACTAAACTCAGAGTTACTATATAACCCGGCCTCCACTCCAGGGTGTATACCCAAGAGAAATGAAAACATATGTCCACACAAAAACTTGTACATTAATTTTATAGCAGCATTACTCATAATGGCCAAAAGGTGAAAAAAACCCAACTATCCATCAGATGATAAACGGATAAACAAATGTGGTATATCGATACAAGGGGACGCTATTCAACCATAAATGGAGTGAAGGACTGACACAGGCTACAACACGGATGAACCTTGAAAGCATGCGAAATGTATCAAGCCAATGACAAAAACCACACATATTACATGGTTCCATTTATAGGGAATATCCAGAAGAGGCAAATCTATAGAGAGAGAAAGTAGACTGGTGGTTGTTCAGGGCTGGAGGTGTAAGAGGATAGGATGTTGATAGCTAAAGGATACAGGATTTCTTTTCGAGGTGATGAAAATGTTCTAAAATTAACTGTGATGATGGTTGCACCTGTCTGTGAAGATGATAAAGACTCATTTAATTGTACACTTTAAATGGATGAATTGTATGGCATGTGAATTTCAATAAAGCTATTTCTTTAAAACAAACAAAGAAAAACACACAGATCTATGGCCAGAGTGTGTCAGGCCCAGGGGTCCCAAGATGAAGACATCAAGACCACAGCCCTCAAAGGAATACAAGTCTGAGCTGTAGGGACAATGTCTAACCACATACCTTAGTAGAATTCATTTACTCTGAAAGAATGAAAAAAGTCGGCCCCCCAAAAGGTGAGGGCATTATTTTGAACTCCAGGCTGCTCTTTCAACAGGATGTAATGGCATCTTGGTGAAGGGTTGAAAAAACAAGTGGAATGGAATCCCAGCAAATGTACATGCAGCCCAGGGCATGGCGTGGACGCTGGGCTCTGGCTTGGGCACCAGGACCCTGGTACAGGGCAGCTTTTGGGTACTCCCAGGCCCGGGCTTGGTTTCACTGGATGAGGATGCAATGGTGTCCCTCCTTTCACGCCCCTGGCCATGAAGGTTGAATGTGTGGTGACAGGGAGTCTTCTGGAGGATGGTTCCCCAGGCTTCTGCCCTTGCTGCTGTAGATGAGGATGAGGCTGGCAGGGATGACACCCAGGTGGGGCTTGACCCTTCAACCCCACGGGGAGTGGGTTTTCTTCTCTGAGTGAGCAGGAAAGCTATATCTTAGGGTTGCCCATCTCCAAGTAAGGAGGTTCCACTGCCACTACCCTGACCTGCTTGACACGTAAACTTCTCTGCCTTAGATGCCTGGACCACGTCTTCCCACTCCTCCCCACCATTTGTTGATGTCAAAGAACATGTTTTATCTCCCTCCCAAGAAATGAGGACTCTTTGAGGATAGGGGCTGTGTGCCTTTTCCTTTTTGGGGTTACCCAGAGCACGTAGTACAGGATGGAGGGAGGAGCCTGTGTTTCTAAGTGTCTGTACTAAATACTTGCAGAGGATGCTAATGGTTTTTATTAGTTCTTTTAAACTGCATGTTTTTATTTTTGTCAATCTAATCCTTAATCTAAAAAAATGTTCAGACACTGAATACATTTAAAGGCATGACCGCTTCCCAAACCCTGTACTGGAAAATATGTCTCAGTTTTCTCTGCTCGCCCCTCCACCAAATGTTAGCTCCTGTGTTTCTTGCCTGGTTGGATTTCATGTTTGTTTGTTTTTCTGGCCAGTTTTTTTCATCTCAACTTCCAAGTTTTTTGTATAGTTAATGCAGCCGTGAAGTACTGTTCTTTGAGTACAAAGATGTCACCAGTGATTGACTGCCAGTAGGACATGTGCTGTGAGTGTCTTCTCCGGTTGGAAGGATGTACTTCACTAAGTTATCCATAAGTAAAGTTGCTCAGGTTGGCAGATAAGGGAATTTTTGGATGAATGAATGGGCAGATGGACAGATGGAAGGGTGAAGGATGGACAGATAGGTGGGTGGGTGGATGGATGGGTAAGTGAATGGGTGGATGGATGGATGGATGGATGGATGAAAAGGATGGGTAGTGGGTGGATGATAGATGGATGGATGAGTTGGTAGATGAATGAGAGACATTCTTACAGCTGGAAGGGATGTTAGCTCAATGCCTCTTTCCCCAGGGAGACCATGTGGTCTCGTAACAATCCTGTGGACGATGGAGTATGACTGTCTTGGTTTGAACCCCAGCTTTGCTACTGACTGGCTGTGGCTCTTGGGTAAAGGACTTACTGTTTCCGAGAATCCATTTCCTTATCTGTGAAATCAGCATACTAACAGTATCCACATGCTGAGCTTCCTGCAGGAACCTCAGGAAGTAATTAGCACTGTGTCTGATATATTACTAAGGGCTCAAAATGATAGCTATTATTGTTTTTATAATTGTTATTTGCATTTGAGTGAGCAATTGTCCGGGGAAGTCTGAGGGAATTACCTGAGTCTCACACGGTCAGTGAGAGCATGAGAAACAAGGTCTCTCTCATTCTCAGGCAGGGCCTTTCCGTTCTAAACTGGTGTGTATCTGGGTCAAGAATATTCAATGGCCAAGAGCCAAAGAAAATAAACAGAGATCTAAGTGACTAGCCACGATGATAATAAGGATGTACCCACATATCTGGGACCTACAATAAGTATCTTCTCTCGTTCAACAAATATTTCTTGAGTGCTACCGTGTGCCAAGAACTGCTCCAGGGGCTGGGAATTCAACAGTGGGAAAAAAATGAAATGAAGTCAGACAAAATCCCTTTCTTCATGAAGCTTATATTCCAGCAGGGTTAGGGGATAAAAAATAAACAGTAAGATATATAAAATGTTGAGTTATGCTAAATGCTAATAAGGAGAAGAATAGAGGAGGTAAGAAGGAAGTATGTCGGGGTGTGTGTGCACACGCGTGTATTGAAGAAGGGTGCGATTTTCGACATGGCAGCCGTGGAAGAGGAAGTGATGGAGGGAGCCATAGAGAGGTCTACCGGAAGAGCATTGCAGGCAGAAGGCACAGCCGAGGCAAGTGCATAGAGTGTGCGCGAGAGAGCAGAAGTCATTGTGGCTAGAGAAGCGTGGGAGGAGAGCAGCAGGAAAGGATGAGGTGCGACAGAGATGCTGATAGTCTTTGAAAGGACTTTGGCTTTCACTCTGAGTGAGGTGGGAAGCCATCGGAGGTATTGAGGTTTTAGTAGGAGATTTGACCTCTATTATTATTACTAATTATTTTAATTTTTGGTTAGGTATATTACTATTCTTTCCTTTCTCTTTTCTTTATAAATTCACCTTGAGGTAGGGCAGGTATCTGGAAACCAAAAACCAAAAAAGGGCTAGATCCAGGTCACAGTGGTATGTGAAGAAAGATAGAAAATCCATTTACAGTCATGCATCGCATAACAACATTTCAATGATGGATCGTAGTGATCCCATAAGGTTAGTACCATATAGTCTGGGTGTGTAGTAGGCTACACCATCTAGGTTTGTGTAAGTACTGTAGGGGAGGAAGAAATTTTCCTCTACCCTTCTAGATTCTTCTGGCTGGTCTGAGAATTAAATTGACATGAGGCAGATTAACAGGAGAAAAACAAACAAAAGTTTAATAACTTGTAGACATGGAAGAAACCCAGGAAAACTGAGTGAGTCACCAAAATGGCAAAGCCCTCGCCTTAAATACCATCCTCAGCTAAATACAAAAGAGGATGCTGGGTGTAGGGAGAGCCAGGGACTTCAAAGGGAAGGAAGGCAATTCACAGGGAGGTGTAAAGGAGCAAATGTTCGGAAAACAGGCATTTGTTTGGCCACAGAGAAACAGAAGAACACAGAGGGGAGCCCAACAAACAGGCTTCTGTAGGTTCCTCCCTACCACCTAGTTCATGTGATGCTAAGGTGATAGCTTGCTTCCTGAGACAGGATTTTTAATCTGAATTCTTTTAGGCAGTTAAGGGGGAGGTAAGAAAAAAACCTGTCTGAGTCTGTTGTTTCTTAAAAATAACCAGCCTAGGGGCTAGCCCTGTGGCGAGGTGGTTAAATTTGCACGCTCCACTTCATGGACGAGGTTCACCGGTGCGGATCCTGGGCTCGGACCTACACACAGCTCATCAGGCCATGCTGTGGCGGCATCCCACATAGAAGAACTAGAATGATCTACAACTAGGATATACAACTATGCACTGGGGCTTTGGGGAGAAAAAAAAAGGAGGAAGATTGGCAACAGATGTTAGCTCAGCACCAATCTTTCTCACCAAAAAAGTGTAAAAAATAAAAATAAAAAATAAATAAAAATAAAAATCTTCCTGTGATAAAAGTTCTTGGAAATTAAAAAAAAGAAAAATAACCAGTCTAAAGTCATCCACACGTTAAAGAGACACATTTTGGAGTGGCAAATTTTGTTCCCCTTCAGTACACTCTATGATGTTCGCGCAAGGATGAAATTGCCTGAGGATGCATTTCTTAGAACGTATCCCCGTTGTTAAGAGACGCATGACTGTAGTTTGATTGTAACTGGAATCATGAACCCTGGTGCTGGCCCCTTGAGCCTGTCTCCCACCCGCAGCTCCCTCTGCTATAGACGGTGTTACCTGAGGCCTGGGAGCTCCCGTGAGGCTCCTGTTGGGTAAACACCTGGGAAGGTGGGTGAGGGGAGGGAAGAGTGTACACGGCTGGGAGGCAGGCTGAGCCTGGGGGCGCAGTCTGTGCCTAGGAAGGCTCCTTAGGACCTCCCTCCAGAGGCACTGTCTCTCCAGTTATCCACCAGGAAATTCTAACTTTCCAGAGCTTTAATTGTACCCCTACAGAACTATAATTCTGTTTTCAAAGCCACCCCATCCCTCAGCACAGAAACGCGTACCAACCTGCACAGCCTCTGGCTGAGGTGAAGCAGGGGAGCCTGACCCCCGCAAGGAGCCCCTCAAGCTTCTTGCCATGGAGATGGGCCTGCAGCCTCCAAGTGATTGTGTATTGCTTTTTTCTAGCCTTTCAACAAACGGAAATGGTGGGTTGGATTCTCCTACATTGATTGTGTTCCTACAGTTCAGTGCGGTATCATGAAGCGATGAACGTTCAGGACTGTGGTGTCTTCATCTTGGATTGTATATTTAATTAACACAAAATGGCCAAGTAATGCCTTAGATATGGTTATATCACCATCCCTCCTTTCACTTTTGGTAAATGACGATGTATGCTTTTTCTTTTTCACTTTTCCGAGGCATCTTGTTTAATGAGTCCCTCGGAGGCAACATTTGGTTGGATTTATTGTGCAACCAAAAATATGTTCTGCGACCTCTTCCTACGGGCACATGGGGTGTCTCAGAGGTGGGGAGAGCCTGAGCTGCTGAATGCGTTTATGGTACCACCATGCACGTTTTTTTTTGTGTTGATATAAGTTTTCTTTTTTCTCCCCCTTCCCCCTGCTGCCCATGCCCTCCTAGGGGAGCCTTCACGCAGAGTTTCCTCGAATGTTAGTAGAAGTTATATTAGGGATCAATTCCATTTTCCTCCTGAATTTTCTTTGAAAAAGACTTTGGAATAACACACTTACCTCCAAAACATTCCATAATCTGCTGAGAATGCAATTGTTTTGATGTAATTTGCTAACAGTAGTATTTTAAGGGTGAGAAATGTCAGTGTCTTACAGAAGAATATCAGTGCATCTCCAGGGACTGGTCTCACACTGCGGGCAAGTATCGGTCATTGCATTTGAGTGAGTGCTCCGGCCAGGAAGCCCCAACAAAAGCCTGCCTCCCATTGGAAGAGCTGCAAACCACTGGGAGATGAGGCCCATCCAGCCATGGGAAATACACAGGAGCCACTGCTGCGGCTCAGAAGGTTCTGGAAGCAAACATATGTTCATGTTCTCCAGCATGAATTGAGCTCAAGGAACAAAAATGGCCTTGGTTATGCTTTGGGCATAAATGATGATAAAGGTGGAATGATGGACAGATGTAGTGGGAGGAGGTCGGCTGAGAAAAGCAGAGGCAGGAGGACCTGAGACAGCAGAGCCATTCCCTCTGGGTGGGACAGAGAGCAAAGACCCTGTAGGAAGAGCAGAACGGGGACCCTTCCTCCAGCTCATTTAGTTTTCTCCCCCAACTAGTTATACAAATCGAAGTTACCATTAATGGCTACTTTAAAAAAAATACATGATCTGTTTTCAAAAAGATGGCCTGTGATAGAGGGTCGATAGCCCTCCAAGTTAACAATATAGCAAAATAAATTAGCTAGAAAGAACCTGGAAAGAGGAAGAAAAAACACATGCAGGACAACAGGCAATACATTTGGAACGAACATTGAATTTGGTTCTGAGCATCTCAGATGACAGAGAAAAGAAATGGGGAGAAACTATGTCATGGTTTCCATTATCAGCAAATAGGAAGTATTTCAGTTCCTTGGGTTGACTAAAAGTTTTCTGGTGATGAATTGTGAAGATAAGAATTGTCTTGGACTTCAGCTGTGGAATAACATTGAATAACTTAATGAGAAGAGGCCCAAACAACGTTCCCACAAGAAACCCAAGAGCTATTTTCTTATGACTATTTTTTCTTGTAGTAAATCTTAATAAGAGGACAGGGCATGGCACGAAAGGGTAACTCAATAGAGAGGATTCTGGAGGAGGCTGAATTGATGTGGTCCAAGTGCGTAGCCTCTGATATTCTAACTTGATGCAAAGATTAAATGTGAGGGGAGCAAGAGAAACGAAGGGGCAGCACACACCCAAGACTAGTCCTCACTCACCTCCTCTAGCTGGGACCTGTTGGGAGCTCCCACGAAGGGTCTGAGAGCTGCTGCTGTCCCATATGCTGATGGAGAGCAAGCCCACGCACTTGGGAGTCGCGAGGCTGCGGTGGCAGCTGATCCGCTCCTCTTAGTGCTGAGGAGGATGAGGCTGCTGTCCTCAACTTGAGGAAGATCCTCACAGAAAACGTCTAAGATTTCCTTCAGGAAGTATCTTTGGAACTGGTCTAACTTTAAATCTGATCTTTAACCAGAGCTCAGATTTCCATGCTCTATAGAGTCTGGCAGAGACAATTAAGGCCTGAAATGTCTTCAGAGAAAGTGTTACCACATGTTGTCCCCGGAGGTCCAGGAAGATCTTCGAGATCCTTTCTCTTCTGTGTGTTGGAGCAGCGACAGATGCCGAGGCACTCACCAGGACAACGGAGCTTGACATGCTGACTTGCTCATGAACTTCTTGAGTGACGATCCATCGAGTTTTGGAAGTGTCTGCAAAGACAACAACTTTAGGTCTGGGATAATTCAACTTCCTGGTTGTAGTTAGATTTTTCGAGGTCAAGCTTAGTTCATGATAATAAAACTGTGTCATCAGCAGAAAGGAGGAGATTTATCTTCCTCTGTATTATGTGGGGGGACACATACCCAGTTCTTTCAAAACTCAGTTAGGCTATGAAGATACAAGTTCAGGGGTAAGGATAGGAGGGGAGGCCCAGACTGCAACCTGGTCTCACACCGCTCGCGTCCCTGACCCTGTGTGTTGGGTCACCATTCCTGCGTCTTCTCATCTGTGTCATGGTTTTAAAATGGACATCTTGCCAAAGCCCTCAGAACTGAAGAATTCTATAATTGTTTTGTTGTGCCCTGCAGCTTTGGTCTTTAAGTTGCTTCTGATGACTAAATTACAACACCTTGACTTCACCAGCTGTGTGAAAGAAGGTCCTGCTGCCGAATTCACTCCCAGGGCTGTCCATCCCAAAGAACACCTAAGAGAAATCATTGCGGTACATTTTGCAAATGCAAAAATGCTTCAGGAAAATCAGCAGTGCACCCCATTCACAAACGTTCCTGTGTGTCAGCTGCGTTTCATTAACTACGGACATTTCTTAAGCGCTTCATTTTGACCACAAATATGAGGTTGCTGACCATCAACCGTTCTCGCAGGGAGAATTACCATGCGGAGATGCCGGAGTCAGCACACAGGCCCTCAGAAAAGACCTCTTGGCCGGGAGACAGAAGAGAAGAGCCACACGAGTTTGTCAGTGCCTTAATGAGGCCCACAGATTCTCATTTCTGTGCCAAAAACAGTAGAACAAAACACAACGTGGTGAAAGACGCAAAAGTGGGGAAACCCCTTCAGTGGGAGAAAAAGACACTGCAACAGTAGAAAGAGAGGTACGGAAAGATGCAGCTTGCTGGGTTTTTCTGAGATTATTTGCTTTAAATACATTCCTTTGGTGTTTGCCCCAGATCCCACTCGTTACTGAACTTTGGCTAATTGCCTTGAAGAGTAAGAATGAATGGAGCATTCACACAAGCCCGGAGGTTGGGGCCTGCGGTGTCATTGCCAAGGGTCCCTGTATACACAAGACCTTCTGCTGTCCAAGATCTCTCCCTTCCCCACCCTCAGGTACCCACACTTCTCATGGAGGAAGTTTCTTAGGGCTGAGCTTCTGGAATGGAATTTAGCTGAAACCACAATTGTTATTTTTCCTCCAGCTAAAACCTTGTATTCATCAAGCTGGGTGGTCGATTACAACATAATAGCTATAAGAATGTGAGTGATTTACAGAATTCATTCACATTATCACCAAAGGGATAAAGCAACACGCGTTTCAATTCACAGCATAGGTGAGGTGTGTGTTGTTAAAAGATTGTTCTTAAGTACCATTCTTAGGTTGCTGGATAACATCTTCAAAGGTAGATGATTTAAAGAACTATAATAGTGCCAATTTCTGTTTCTATCAGCTCTTTATGACTTTCCTTCTTCTTGTCTCTAGGATAGCTTTATAAAACTTTTGGAGGGGGCCAGCCGGTGGCACAGTGGTTAAGTTCTCACCTTCTGCTTTGGTGGCCTGGGGTTTGCCAGTTCGGATCCTGGGTGCAGACATGGCACCGCTTGGCAACCATGCTGTGGTAGGTGTCCCACATAGAAAGTAGAGGGAGATGGGCACGGATGTTAGCTCAGGGCCAGGCTTCCTCAGCAAAAAGAGGAGGATTGGCAGCAGATGTTAGGTCAGGGCTAATCTTCCGCAAAAAAAAAAAAAAAAAAAAAGTAAAAAACTTTCGGAATAGTCCTCTTAAGAAGTAACTCTGGAAAGTAGATCCAATGACTATATCAATGTGCAATTTCAAAGTCATAGATTTGAGGGGCCAACACAGTAATTCCTGGTCATCGGGGTTGCTTAGATTAGTGTTAGATTTTGAAGACATACCCCTTTTCTTCTAGAATAGCAATGCGACTTTAAAAAACAAGCACAGGGTTGGAATTTCTTGACATTTGATAGACATCTAAGATTCCTTCGTGGGGTTAACTAATGAGGAACTAACAATTGACAGCTAAGAAGTTCCAGCTAACAAGGAAGGCTATTTGCAGAGAAGGGGATGCCAAGGAGGGACTGCAAAGGAGGAACGAGACTCCAGGAGCCTGTGGACGGCATTCCTGCTCAGGATCAAATGCTATTGGAATGTGGATCTGTTGGAAGCTGACTGGTGGAAGGAGAGAACCCAAGACTATTTTGGATCTAAAAATGAAATGCAAAATTTACAAAATTTATAGCAGGAGTTTGTGTCTTCTAATTAAATTCATTTAGTAACTCCTCCAAACCCATATCCGCTATAAAGGAATTATGCACATTAGCTAGCATCTCTATATATCTGAAGACAAGGCCATGCAGGTCCGTACTCCATGACCAGCTCTAAATGGAAAAGGTGAAAGATTTATTTTCCTAACTGCGGTCTACATTGCTTCTCAGTTTGTACCAGCACGTATCTGGCCTATGAGTAAGCTACGCAAGCTTTCAGGTGAGGAGGGGTGGAGCATGGTTAACAATGCTTAAGCGGCCTGAATCACAGGCAGAACTCTGAAATACAGGCAGGTCCTGGCTCGCAGGGGCTCTGCCTGATCCTTGAAGATAGCTCCCACCATCAGGATTGAGGGCTGCGTGCTGGATCCTGCCAGCTCCCCAGGCCAGCGTGAGGGGTGGCCGTGCCTGGAAGATCTCTGGACTGGCACGTCTGCTCCTTTGCTGCCGATGACTGATACTTTGCTTTTGATTGGAATACTGTTTCCATGGTTCTTTTATTAAAATTGGCTGTGTTGGGCCCCTCTAAATTATTCTTAGCTCAACAGACTGAAGAACGTCAGACAGAGAAAGTACCATTTGAGCTATAAAACGGGTAGACAGGTTCCAATCTCGTTTCTTATAAAGACATAAAGATGGGACGAGGAGGAAACCTGTCTCTCCAAAGATACAATGGAAAGAGAAAATCAGTTCCTAAGATGGAGGAAAGAATTCGGCCGGAACTGACAGAGCCGTCCAGGAGAGGGACGCGTTGGCAGAATGGGCCAGCTTCCCTTTGAGAACTGGGAGTCAAAAGGAGGCCCTTAGTTTTCTAGATGAAGAACCACGAAGCAAAGGGATGGGACCGGCTTCTGCTCATGAGCTGATTCTAGAACCCCTGCATCTCCCGAGTCTTCACCGATGTATTCTTGCACCATAACACTGGGCTTCCTAATGAAGCAAAAAATTTAACTGAAACAAGAAAGACCCAACTATTCACACACATTTCCCTGTTCTGAGACATACACTGGCACATCTCAATGTGCCCCGGTCATTATTACAGTAGATGGAGTATCTGTCAGCTGAAAGGCCACAGCAGCTGTTTCCCCAAGGGATGGACAGTTGTCACTACAAATATAGCTTCCTTATTAAGTGACCTCATCACTGATGTTCTTCTTTTATCCAACATAGGACGTCCTGGTGTGTGACCAGCTGAAATGTGGCATGCTAACGTGTCACACCAGACCCCTGGTGCCTACAGATCTTGCATGGAATGTGCTGGATGCAACATCAGAAGTCCTGAATAATTGGCAAAGAGTTCATAATTGGTTTCAGATGCTCCTCGCTTGGAGTTCTCTAACCTTATTTCCATGGAATTCACAGAAGCAACTGTTTTCCTGGGGGAAGCATGAGCTTGCAGTTGACCTCTAAGGGCCTTTGAATTCACCTTGAAGTTAGGGCCTCATTCCCAGCAGACGTCTTTCCGTAGGCTGGTCACTTTCCGGAATGTCTGTCCCGGGACCTTGCCATCACCTCAATAGTTGTCTACCGGTCTGCTCTGGGCTATTGTTTGCCTTTCTGCTGTTTTATTTGTTGCTTTTTGCTTTTTCAATCTCATCTGTTCTTTGGGTCTCTTCATTCAATCAGCCCAACACTGAAAGTTCCTTTCCGTTTTTTCAAATCTGGAAAAAATTCAGTTAATTCACTTAAACAAATCTATTGCGTTACAAAAATAAAAAATTGTTGATTTTTTTTCTCCCTTCTCTCTTTTGCCATCTTGAAATCAAGTCTGACACATTTCTAAAGTCAAAGCATAGAGCACCATTACAGCAAGAGATGAGGATATTAGTTCCTTTTAATTTATTTCTGTAAAGGGGAATAATGGTATCATGTTGCCCCATGTCACCTGATTAGTGGAAAGCTTTATGGTTTTCAGAATTGTGGTCAGTATCCTGGATCTCATTGTTTCTTCAGAATTCCCAGGAGGGAGGCAGGGCTGGCCTTATTGCTCTGCTTCCAGGGGACCCGCAGCTTAGAGAAGATGGGGACATGGCAGGTGATGCAGGTGGGTGTTGGTGGAGCCAGACATTCTGGGGCCTTGAACTTCCCATAACTTAGGATCCCCTGGGGCCTGCAAGGGGGTGAAGTTCATGAGAAACAAGTGAACCTGGTGAGCCACCCCACCCTCCTGGCAGGGCCTCCATCGGAGTGCCCAGCACCTGGGCAGTGGGGTGAATGGGGGACTTGACAGGGGAGCGGGGGGCTGCAAAAGCACATTTCCTGCATTCTAACACCACTCTGCCCCTGCACAGAAACAGTTCTCTGAAACCCAGGCTGTAATGCCATTTATGTAGAAGTATTTCCTATTCTTCCCATTTTAAAAAATGTTTGCCAAAGCCCCTTACCAAACTCCTCAGTGGTCAACAGGAGCCAGTCAGATGGCGTCATGAATGGTAGGAAGCAACAGGAAGATGGTGTCTATTTTCCTTCTGTTGCATTTCTGCGTTGACCTTGAGCGGGACTTATTTTGTGTGATACTTGATGTCTTTGTCTCTAAAATGAAGAGGTTGTGCTGGATTATTTTTAGAGTCCTTTTCTAATTAGCAAACCAACAAGTTGACATATTAATTAAGTGTGGGGTGCAGATGTGAGTGTCCAGAAGCAAAGGAAACCTCATGGAGGGCCCATGGGGACAAGCGTCTTGGGAGTGGACTTGGGGTTTGCTCTGGGTGACAGGGGACCCCTTAAAGGGTGAGAGGGCACGTGGAGCAAGTAAGGACAGGCCTGTGCACTCTGAGAGGTTGGGGACGGGGGGTACAAAGGGAAGCTGAGAAGGGGAAGTCGTGACAGTAACCTTGTACCCAACAACATGTAAATAAAAATGTGGCTGTTTATGCCAGTGTGCCATAATGATAAAAGCAGAAGAAGGCACTTCACTGTTTTTAAAAGAGCATTCCTTCCAAAGCTTTCAATATTATCCCTGGAGAGTCTTTCACCTCATCAGTTATGCCTCCACGTGACCTTTAGGTTTCCCTTTAGCAAACAGAGCGACGAAGAAATGGAGTATTAGGTCAAATTCCCCTGGCAAGCGGGGAGGACCTGGGACTTGCGTGCCTCCATGCCCCTTCCCCGGGGCCTGGTGGTCTCCTGCGTGGAGGGGCTGCTGGCTCTGCAATTGAGCACAGCTGGCACAGAGGGTTCTGATGACCTCTCCTGCTGGCCGTCCCTAGGGAGCCCCCTGTGAATCAGCACTCAGTCTTCTGGCATCTGGAGTGACCGTCTACGTCAGGACCAAAGGGGTCATTTGTGCCATTGTCTGGGCCCAGCATGCTTGGCCACAGCCTAGGACCTCCTCGCCAGGCCCTAGACTGAAGCTGCTGTGAGAAATGCGGGTCACCCAGGTGGGGATGGACCGCCTTTCTCCTGCCACTGCTTTGGCAGAATTTGCAACTCTGTCCACTGCTGATGGAGTTTGGGCACAAACGTCCCCTCGCCACCATGTGGACAGAATCACTAGTCCCCAGGGACGTCACAGAAAGGGCATCAGATCCTCTTACTTTGGGGTTCCATCTTTCAGGCCACCAGCAAGCGTGCCTGGCTGGGTTCTCAGGAGTTATTGCTTCCCTCCTGCACTGAGGGTTAGTCTCTTAACATTGTTTTGCTTTTTGGAATGCTCCCGAAAAGAGATGGGGCTTGGTGGGAGACATGCCTTAGAAGGGTCATCCAGAGGCAGAGGAAACCCCTGTAACCACGTCCCCTCAACCATCTTCCTCTTTTAATGCAGAACGAGGCAATGATTTTGGTCCATGGGGTCATTCAAGGCAGCAAAATGTCATGATTAGGAAATACGGGCCTTCCATGATTTCCCTGGACTCCATTTCTTCTTAAACGGAATCCCAGCAGGGCCTCCCAGCCTCCCAAGCTTTTTCCCTTAGTCAGCTGTTGCATATCCAGTTCCAGGACCTTACTTGATCCCGGCTGTGAGTGTCCCCACCCCCAACCCCTCCTTTGTGTCCTGGCCATTGAGCCTGAGACAGTTTAAAATCACAGAAGCTTAGGCTGGAAAACATTTTGACAGGTCCCCCAGGCCAAAGTTAAATGCTTTTTCTCCTGTTTTGCTGAGTGGAGCCAGAGAAGAGCAGAGCGCCTTGTGGCTCCCCATCAATCACGCCAGCTCTGGGTGGGACAGGCAGGCTCCTTCAGCGACAGCCCCCAGGCTCCCTCCCTGCAGCTCCTCACCTGAAGCCCGCCTGCCACCGGATTCTCAGGGGAGCATCTGCTATGGGCTAGGCAGAGTAGGAAGGGCAATAAGAAGATCAGCCTCCTTGCATTAAGCAAGACGTGAATTGCACGACTTCTCTAGAAGGTAGAGCGTATTCCAGTCTGCCCATATTTTATGTAGCACTTACAAAAGAAAACTAGAGTGTTCTAGCTATGGCCTGGCTGGTGCCTGGGGGCAGTGTGAAGACGACATGTCTTGATGGGGACGCTGCACTTCTCACCCTGTCTACGTCGAGATCCATCTGACTTTTTAGCTGGTGGTGGACGAAAGCCACTGATCTGCACAGCACTCTTGATATTTGCATTGCTTATCTTATTCCTCTGATATTTACGGATGGCCTTTACTGAGCCAGGCGCTGGTGGTTCAGGGGTAAACAGGCGGACGTGCTCCACGCCCACGTGGCTATCACAGCCCAGCTGGAAGGCAAACAATCCCAGTCACACAGACTGGTGTTTGGGTACAATTGTGGGAAGTATCTTGAGGGAAGGAAAGTAATAATGGGCAGGAAGGGCTTCCTAGGAAGAAATGTTCACACGGAGACTTCCAAGATTCCTAGTGTCAGCCAGGAAGGAAAAGGAGTTCCCAGGAGAGAGAAGAGCCCGTGAAGGGCCCTGAGCCCAGAAAGAGATCCGCTCATAGGATGAACAAAGGAGAGATGTGGTCCACAAGTGGGTGGGAGCCGGATTAGGTGAGGACATGCCTGTATATCTCAAAGCAATGGGAAACCTCTAAAGGCTCCTAGTCCAGACGTAGACCATATCAGATCGGCCGTTTTCTAGGGTCACCTAGCATGCCATGTATAGATTGGAGTGGTCCAGAGTAGAAGGGAAAAGCCAACGGGAGGCCAAAGCCTGGTCCAGGTGAGCGGAGGTGAGGGATGAAGGTGAGGCATCAGTGGGATGGACGGCGGTAGGAGAGACGGGAGTAGACAGGCGGTCAGTGTGTGTAAGAGCACAGGACGTGGTTACTGACGGGCAGACACGCATAAGCACTGGACAGCGGAGGAATCTGGCTCTGAACGAGAACAAGAGAAGAGGAGGAGGCTGGAGGGTGGGAGAAGCAGGACTTACTCAGGGTCTGTGTGAAGTGCCTTTGAGCCACCCAAGGGAGATGTCGAATGGGCAAGTGGCTATGCTAGAGAATCAGAGAAGTTCACTATCAAATAGGGACGCCTCGGTGCTCATGGGAGCTGTCCAGGCCAGACATGCAAACATGAAACTTCTCAGGGTGAAGGTGTAAACAAAGCCTTGGGTGAGCAAGCCTTGGCTGGCATCCGGACGGGAGCTGGCATGGGGAGAGGCCGGGTCAGGGCCTCGGCATCTCAGGCCTTAAAGTGGGTCTCTGAGGATGATGCTCATGGGTTCCACGCATGAAGTATACTAGGGCCCCTCCCTGTGTGCTCCTGTGTTCTGGTCCTGCTTTAAGTGACCCACAGGCATTATCTCATTGAGTCATCCCGCAGACATATAAGGTAGATAGGCTGTCACTCCCATTTTGCATGTAGGGAAACTGAGGCACACAGCAATAGGCCACCCCACTCAGGCAGCCTGAGTCTTCATCCCTGCGCCTCCCACATTTAGGGATGCAGTGGGGGAGGGCAGGGACTTGGAAAGGCCAGGCCCCCCACTGAGGCCAGTGACCACTCCTCAGCTCAGCCAGGAGTTGCCATGGGAAGAAGGGATGTGGGTAAACAGGTCTTTTGAGTTTTTAAGAGCATCTGAGTTTTTGTGTAGTTTCTCATTTTTTAGAAATTACCAATCTGCTCACATTTTTTCAGAGCACGGTGGGGACGAAAAAAAATTGAGGGAGCCAACTTTAGACCGTGAGTTTTAAGTCTCTGATTTCAGGGTGGGAAGAGGAGGAGGAACTGCCATAGGATATAGAAAGACAGGGGCCCCGGAGAGGCGGGCGTCCCCGCTGTGCCAGGGCTGAAAGCGGGGGATGTGTCCATCCCGCTCAGCTTCCACATACGGTTGATTTTCTCCTTGCACGTGGTGGTTCCTCCCTCATTCTGAATTGACTTCTTTCTCCCTGTCCGTGGTCAGTTGTCTGAATGTCCTCTTCATTTCCTGTGCAGTCCTCCATTCATTCTGTATCCCAAGGCAGGAGCCCCGAGGCCTTCAGATGTCTGGGTCCAGGATTGACCCAAGACTGAGGGGGAAGTAGGATGCCAGGGACCTGTTTCCTAGATGGATCAGGTGACCCCAGGACCCACGGGTCAATTGCAAACTCACCACTCAGAGGCAGAACCAGGCTCACAGAGATGTTCAGTTCGGACTGCCCAGTGGGAAGTAGATTTCAGTGTTTAACATTCACGGGACTTCACGCACAAATTTGAATTTGGGATCTTTCCTGAAAGTTGGTGATGGGGAACCCTGAGTTCTTCCCAAGTGGCCAGAGGCAGCTGAGCCTTTTGAGGGGCTCCCTCTCCAGTTAATCATGCCGCCCCCTGCCATTGTCTTCCACTTGGCCTACTTTGCCAGTTCTCTTACCCGCCTGCACTGTCTGAGCAGGTGAGTTGGAGATCCGGTGGGAAAACTCAGCATCTCAAGCGCTGACCTCCTCAGGGCAGGAAATCCAGGCTGAATGAATGAATGGATAGATGAATGAATAAATGAGTGACCAAGCAGACCCCTATGACAGCCTGCCCTACCGTTCCTAGAATGACAGCCTCTGTGTCGGGAGCAGAGTTGGGTGTGATTCGAGCTCCTTACCCTGCTCCCTGAGCCCACCTGGACTCTTGGGTCTGTGTTGGGTGCTGCCTACCCTAAACCTGGGGAGGAGAAATTCCTGGAAGAATCAGCCATACAAAAAGCAATGGATACGTCTTTCTCCCTTCTTTCCCAAACCCCTTAATTCTGCACTCATTGAAATAACAAGAGTATTAAGGTCCCCTGGGGCTCCCTTTCCTCCGTGGTCCCCAGCTCCCTGCAGTGTTGGATGCCCATTCAGCCATCTCCTTTCAGATCTAGGCTTGGGTTGGGGCTGAGCTCCATCCCAAAGCATTTTCCACGCTCAGACACATAGCATGGAAGTCTATGTGTCACAATCCCCAAGAATCAATGACACAAGAGGAGCTCTTCCTCAGGAAGCCCGGTTTTCTCTCTCCCTGCTGACCCCTCAGGCTTCCTTGCATAGGCCCAGAGGAAGCGAAGGGCCCTGGTCACCTGGGTCTCATTCCTCCCTTTCTTGGGGATCCCCCGTGGAGGCTGGGCCACTGGTAAGACTTCCGAAGCAAATGCACGGGCCCCTCCTTGCCACCTCCAAGCTGTGGGGTGGAGCCTTGTTTATTTTGGGTCTGATGAGTAAATCATGTGGCACAAAATCAAAAGCTCTGCTGAAGTCGACACAGATGACATCTGTCACTTCCCTTAATCCATCAGGCTGGGGTAGAAGGCATTGGATTAATTAGACAGGCTCTTTATAACGTTTGCCAGCAATGACTCAATGCCCTCTTTATTGTTAATGCGCTAGTAAGTGAAAACAAAGAATTTTCACCCTAGTTTTCACGTTGGAAGGGTCAGGTTTTGAGGTCAAATGCCCAGGGACCTCCTTTTCTCTTTAAAAATGCACATGTATTGTAACCCCTCATATCTACTAAGCCTAAATTTCGAAGGAAATCCAACGTTCTAGTTTCTTTATCAAATGTGCCCCCTGCGATATATCGAGGCATTCACAGACATTGAATAGGTGACACTGCCTGGGCTAAGCTTGCTTTAATTGAAAAAGGTGGCATCTATTTGGGGTGAGAGGCTCCGGTGGGCAGAGATTAATCCAGTTTAATTAAATGGTGCTCTGCTCTCTGTTTATCTGCTTAAACACGGCCACGCCTTGGGAGGAGATGCTGAAAGGTCCTCTGCCAGCTGTGGCCACCTGACTTCAGCTGTGCTTGTATGACTCTGAGCATCCTCACTCACCTGCCTGGGCGTGAGTACTTCTGACCTCAGGGAATGGCCAGTCTCCCTCAGCCTTGGCTTTGAGACCACCTCTGGCACAGGGCGGACCTTGAACTTGCCAGGACCCCGATAGTGAGCGCACCCTATCCTCCTCACTTGTCCCATCTAGTCCTGGCCCTGGCCTTATTCACTACCATCCAGTTGGTCAGTTTGCTGTCTACTATAAAACGTGGTCCTCTCCTGCATGGCTCACCTGGAGGCCCCTGGGTCTTCTGTCCTATTCAGTTCTACTGAGACCGGCCTTACTCTCATCCAGTCTTCCTGGCAGCTGACTTTATGTGAGAGCTGACCTGCTGTGTACTTCTGCCCCAACTCCTCACTGGGGGGGAAACTGAGGCAGGCTAGAAAGAGCCTTGGGTTTGCAGTTAAGAGACCTGGACTTGAGCATCAGCCCTTCCACACATCGCCTGGGCAATCTGAGCCTCCGTTCACTCATGTTGAGAGCAAGCATAATAATATCTTTCTTAGAGAGTCTCTGTAAAGA
The DNA here is from genome assembly GCF_041296235.1 of Equus asinus. Taxonomy (NCBI): domain Eukaryota; kingdom Metazoa; phylum Chordata; class Mammalia; order Perissodactyla; family Equidae; genus Equus; species Equus asinus. The sequence goes on along the minus strand of NC_091808.1, from coordinate 5,062,811 downwards.
TTAAGTTAATGCAGAAAACAGTGCGTTTAGATCAGTCCCTGGCACATGGTGGTACTTCATAAATGTTATTTGAAAATCAGCCTCCTGCATGTCCAATTAAGCCGTAGGAAGCAACATAAGACCTCCCTTTCTGCATTAATGAGAAATCACTGGATAAACCAAAACGCTATCAGGGAATGGTTGACACTCAACTGCAGGAGGCCCAGCCCTTTGTAGGTGACTGAGGGTCAGTTGCTGAGGTTAGAGCTGGGCGGCAGAACAGCAAGTGTTCCAGGCAGGACGATCTTTCTGGGTCAAGGAGAAAGTGGGAAAATTTGGTCAGTCGAGTTGGCTTGTGTTTTGGGTGTGAATCTGTAGGAACTCAAATATAAAGAAGGTTCTGCCTGGCAATGTTCTCTTGTGGGGGTCAGGCTGAGCTACCCAGGGTAAGAGGGGCTGAGGGTACTAAGTCATGGGACGGATCATTCTCCCAGGCTCACAGTCTTGGGATTTCCCAGCCTTGAGGTCTCGCTATTCTGAGATCTTGCAGTCCTGAGATATTTAAGCCCTGGGTCTTTCTGGAGGGAGCGATCTTAATTGTCCTCCAAACCTTTCAAAGCCAGAGGTGAACTAACCGAAACTGCAACCAAACTTCCACCCAATTCAACTTCTGGATCTCTCTGATTTCTTTTTTTCTTGCCAGCCAGAGAAAGGGCTCGTGGGATTAGCTTCAGGCTCAGCCACATAATTCAGGATAATCTCCCTATTTTAAGGTCAGCTGATTAGTAACCTTAATTTCATCTGCAAAGTCATTTTTTGCCCCGTAATATAACGTATTCATGGGAGTAATGCTAGGGAGCCAAGCTCATGGGGCCAAAATTCTGCCGACTACACTTGTTGTTCCAGAACCAGTAATTAAAGAGAAAATAAAATCCTCTTAACGTATGTATATCCTTCCAGTCCTGGTTGGTCAAGTGAGGAAAGTAAATAGGTAGAACAATTTTCTTAATCCCTGACCCTAGGGTACTTTCTCCTTCTCCCCTGACCACCCCCTAGGAAGGGTGGGGACAAGGTCCTGGACTGCATATCCCACTCAGCAAAATGGAAAGCTTGCGGTTATCCAGACCTTATCCCCTTAGTGACTGATGATGCCAACAACTGCCAACAGTCATTGTGCATTTACTCCGGGCCTGGCATTGTGCCAAGCACGGTATGGGCATCATTGTATTTTATCTTCCCAACGACCCCGCCAGACTGGCATTATTAGAAGGTGATTTGGTGGTCACCTGTTGTCACTGGAGCAGGTCCCAGTGGCACATCAGCCCCCCTCCCAAGTGGCCTATGAAAGGATTCCTCCTTCCACACGGGGTCGAGCTCTTAGGGAAAGGCAGCTGAGCCCAGCGTTAACCCTCTCTTTGCACTGTGGAGGAGCTCTGGGGCCACTGACCTGTTGGCGACTGTCTGCCCGGCTGACTCCGTGAATCAGCACCCTCCTCCTAATGACCACGTGGGGCAAAGGGCCCAGATCACACGCCTTGACAGTGGTTTCCAAACGTATCTAGGTTTTGATGGGTTTCAACACCTTTCAAACCAAGACCCAGGAGCTTTGGTTGGGAGTGGGGGAGGAGGGGCAGATCCCGCCTGACCCTCGACCTCCTGCAGTAGGCGTGGAGCGAACTCTTGACCTGAGAGATGGTGACAAGTAGAATAAAGAGATGTCCCAAAGGGACCATCTCTTTCTCCCACTTTCCCAAGGCCCCCTGGACCTCCAGCAAGAAGGTCTATTTCTTGTTTTCGGTTATTAATTTGTAACACTGCACATTTTGTTTGAAAAAAGATATGAGACAACTTACAGGGACCCATAGTGGGATATGATAAGATATGGGATAAATTGAGAAACTGAAGTGAAAGGAAAATATGATGAGCTCTCAAACTTCTGGACACTTGGAGAGATATGGGCCTCAGAAGCTCTGAAAACAAAAGGGCCCTGGGACCAGATATGTTTGGGAAACTCTGCTTTCTTTACCCCTGCTTTGGAAACCTATAGTCATATCAAAACATTCGGGACTCTGGGCTTCCCTGTGGCAAATAATCTGATTAACTTGCCCACCACATCACACGCATGCACATGAGCACACACACACACACACGCAGACACACATACACGTGGTGCTCGTTTTTCTGCTGTTTCAATAATGGAACAAGCAGAACATACTGTTTACAAACTTGCTTCTCTGCTCAGTAATATATTATAAACATTTTTCCAAGCCATTGAATATTTTTCTCAAACATCTTCTTTAATAGTTGCATTAGTATTCCATTTCATGGTTATACCATAATTTATGTCCCCGAATCCTATTATAATATGTTTAGCTTGGTTCTCATTTTTTACCTATAAATAACCCTGGACGAACAGCTTTAGAGCTAAATCTTTGCAGACATTTGTGATTATGTTCTCAGGATCTAGCCTTTGTAGTGGCATTTCTGGATCAAAAGGTATACGGATTTTGAGGGGTCTGATACATATTGCCACTGTTGAATCTTCACAATAGTTTAAGATTATTCTTTCATATTTTTATTTTGAAATTATTTTATTTTTTGAAGATTGGCCCTGAGCTAATGTCTGTTGCCAATTTTCTTTTTCTTCTTCTTCTTCTTCTTCTCCCCAAAGCTCCCCAGTACATAGTTGTATATTCTAGTTGTGGGATTCTATGTGGGATGCCACCTCAGCATGGCTTGATGAGTGGTGCTAGGTCCTCGCCCAGGATGCCAATCAGTGAAACCCTGGGCCACCGAAGCAGAGCACATGAACTTAACCACTCGGCTACGGAGCCGGCCTCTGAAATAATTTTAAACAAACAAAAAACTTGCAAGAAAAGCACAAGGAACTTTTCCCCTGAATTATTTGAGACAGTCCTTAGCCATGTGCCCCATCACCCACAAATACTTCACTGGGTGTTTCCTACAAAGAAGGTCATTCTCCTACACAACCACAACTCAGTCATGAAATTAACATTGATACATTCCTATTCTTGGATTCCCAGGCCCCTTTCAAGTTTTACCAGTTGTCCCAATAAAATTTTTTAGAGAAAAATCATTCGACTCAGGTGGTGAGCTGCATTTAGCCTTCCTGTCTCTTTCAGTCTCCTTCATTCTGGAACAATTTCTTAATTTTCCCTTGACTTTTAAGATCATAACACTTTTGAAGTTTGCAGGCTAGTGGTCACGTGCTGTGCCCCTCAATTTTGGTCTATCTGATGCTCCCTCATGATCAGATTCAGGTTATTCATACTCGGCAAGCATGTCACAGACACGATTCTGTGTTCTCATTGAATCCCACCAGGTGCCACATGGTTTCAGTGCATCCCATTACTGTCACTGTGATGTTGACAGTGATTTCTTGGTTAAGGTGGTGTATTTAAGGATTCTCTACTGTAAAGTTACTTTTTTTCCCATTGTAATTGACAGGTGTTTTGTGAAGAGATCTGTAAGGATCCTATTTCTCTTCAAATTATCATCCACTAGGTTTAGCATCCATTAATTTTTTGGATGAATTATTAAAATAGTAGTTGCCAAAAATGGTGATTTCCTAATCCGATCATATATTCTGCAATTATTAACTGGGTTTCCACTCCAAGAAGGAGTTTTCTCTTCTCCCTATTTATTTATTCATGGATTCCTATTTTACTCAATGGGTTATGACACATTAGCATCATTCCTTATTTTGATGCTCAAATAGTGCCATATTTAGCCAGTTGGAGCCCCCTCTACCTGGCAGCTGTGTCCCTTTGTTATATTCCCACTATAGGTTAAGAACTTCTGTACTTTCCATCGCAATGAGATGTTCCAGGCTCGCAGCCTTGAAATCAGCCATTTCTCCAAATGGCTTTTGTTCCTTTCAATAGAGAATGGTAATTAGACACCAACATCTGGGTGCTATACTTGCCCATTGCTATTGCAGTGTCACCATATTATGTCGTCTTCGAGGACAGAGCTGTAACTTTTATGTCTATGAGTTCACAAGGATACTTCAATTCCAATCCCACACTGTACGATCTATCACAACTTCTTTCCCATATTGGTAACTCCATTAGCCTATTATCATCAACATATTTGCTTGTTTCATTTCCTGTATGTAATCAATCTCTCAGCCCCGTGCCCAGCTGTCCCTGTGTTCCATGTGGACTCTCTCTCCACCTGGCTCCAGCTGTAATCCCAGGATGGGCGGTGCTGGCACCACCTTGGCTGCTTTTTCCCATACATATCAACCCTCCTTACCCTACTGGGAATCTGAGCCTAGGCTGGGACAGGCTGCCATGGCCTTCCCTGGCATAGATTTCTGCCTACCTAGGTCCCACCTAATGGCTATTGTACTGAATTTTTCAGGAAGAAAGCAAAGAAGCAAAGAAGGAAAGAAAAGTGGGCTAAGATTACTTTTAATGAGGAGCATCATGTCAAAAAAGGAAAGGGACAATGGTTTTAATTCTATTTTTATGGGCATGTTAAAATTTTTTCTTAAATGAATATGCATTAATTATGAACTAGGAAAAAGTACTTAATTTTGAAATATGATTAAGATGCAAGTTAAAAGGAAAAAAATGTGCAAAGTGATATTACAAGTCTAGTCCTGATACCTGGACTCGGAAAAGAGAGCCCAGAACAAATTCTGACAGCTCATCTATTAAATGATTTAAAGACACTAAACAGAATGTTCAGGAAACAACCAGAAACTCTTGCAATAAAAAGGAACAAAATATAATTAATATATTTTAATTATAACATATTAAAAATTGTGGTTTTACCCTGAGAAGGTACCGGTGATTCAACATCAATCTATTCTTATAATTCATCAAGTTTAGAGACTAAAGAGAAAAGCCACATGATGATTCTAATTAATAGCAAAAGGCTTTTGGTAAAGTTAAAAATAGAATTATTTCTAAAGCCTATAGTAAATTGTGACCACAAAAACACCTCCTTAAGTAATAATTAATATCTATCCCTAACCCATAGCCAGCTCAAATGAGGGTATGTATAGTGTTTCATCTCCATAATCAGAAACACATCTAATGTCAACTGTTAGAGCGGCTGCCCAACTTTGTTTCGGCAAGCTTAGAAACTTCGTTAAAAGGTATAAAATAAATGAGATAAATATGGGAAAAAGTTAACTTTATTTGTACGCCATAATGTCTATTGTTAGTGAATTAATTCAGTATGGTGACCACATACAAAATATATCTATACAATTTAATATCTTTACTGTAATTATAAAATATAAAAAATTACTCTCTATAGCAACAAAAAGCCATAATTACTTGGAAATCCACTTTTAAAAGATATTGGTATGTTGCAAGCAAACGAGAACGCCACAGTGAGAAAGCAGAGTAATCAAGCTTACATGGATAAGACTAAATGAGTCATGTCAACACAGCATCATAAACCTACTCCTTTCAACGTTTTTAGTCTAAATTTTTGTGGCTATAGCTCTTTCATAGCATTAATCTTTTACTTGCTCAATTCCCATCTATTTATGTTAGAGAAGATCCCTAATTATATTTTAAAATCAGGTTTATTGTACAATAATCTTCAAGTAGTAAAATTTACCTTTATAGTTGTATAGTTTGATGAGTTTCAAAAAGCATGCAGTGTGTCACTGCCACCACAGTCAAAGCGTAGAACAGGTGCATCCTTGTGCCCTTCTGTAGTCACCCCTTTTCCCCATGCCCAGCTTCTGGCAACTACTGATTTGACTTCAGTCCCTGTAGGCTTGCCATTTCCAGAATAGCATATAAATAAAATCATACAGCATGTAACCATTTGAGTGTGGCTTCTTTCACTTAGCATAATACTTTCATCACTTTTGTACATATGATTCCTTTTAACTCCTGCGTAGTATTCCACTGTAGAGATGTGCCACAATGTATCTGTACCCCAGTTGAGGGGCATTTGCATTACTTCCAGTTTTTGACAGTTACAAGTAAAGCCGCTATAAGCCTTTGTGTATAGCTTTTTATGTGAACATATGTTTTCATTTCTCTTGGGTGAGTATTGAGCAGTGGGATTGCCTGGTCATATGATAAATCGATGTTTAACTTTATTAAGAATTGCATTTGGTTTGCTTATTCTTGGCTCCATCTTACTTTCTTTACCTCGATTAGTTCTTCAGGGTGCTTTTACTTATCCTCATTGTCCCTTCACATTGGTCTCCTGACGTTAAATAAAAAAGTCTCTTTCCATAGTTCTCAACCTTGTCGCTCCTTGGAGTCACCTCTGCAACGTAAAACTGTATCAGAGACGCCAGGAATATGAGGTTGGTCTGAGGAGGGAAGGCTCTTCCATCTGTCTTTTAAAAATGCTCCATGTGTCATTCAGCTCATCAAGCAAGGCTGACAACTCCTATCTGAAGTCTATCATTTAAAATTGCAGAAGATGAATAAGAGAAATGCTATCAGGCTAGAACAAAACCAAACTTAGCAAAGACAGAGGGATGAAGTCTACTTTGCACTGTCTTTCACCTTTCCGAAGGGTGAGGAGGTGCATGCTGCGTGTGTGCGACGGGGTTGGAAACAGATGTCTGAGTACATGTTTCATGTTGTAATGACGGCCGCGGGGCTAACCCAAACCAGAAACTCTTGCAGAGGTCGTCTATAAAATGTGGGATGGGGACGGAGGAGGGTAGCGGAAGAGATTTTTCACTCTTCATTTAACATCTTTCTGTGCTGTGTGAAATATTTTTTACCATGTGGATGTATTACTTTTATAATAACAATAATTTAAAATATGAGTTTAATTAAAGGACGAATTGCCATTGTGAAGTGTGTATTAGAAGCTATATAGAGAGGGCCGGGGGCGGCGGTGAGATTTGTAGGAATGAGTTCCCGCCAGGAGTGATGGGAGGGAATGGAATCCAGAATCCAGACAGAGAGGCCAGCTTTCGAGAGGAGGCAAGTCTCCTCTGAGTGTGGGTGTGGGAGCCATGCTTTGTGTGGGACATGGTTGGGAAGGGTCTGGGTTCTCTGGTGGGGCGCTGTCAACTCTTTTCGCTCACTGAGGAGGAGACATAGATTGATGATTTATGGAGAAGAGGCTGGTTGCGGGTGTGGGGTGATTGTGGTGGAGACAGTGAGTGACGGGTGACAGCCCTGGGCAGTAGGAATAAGGTTGACCAGATGGCTGAATTCTGAAACATCCATATGCCTGGCCTAATTGTTTCAGAAGCTGATGGTGAAGACAGTGAGACGTTGGGCAATGAGTTCTGTAGACTGAAGTCCTTGAAGTCGCAGAGACCAGAGGTAAAAGCAATTATGAGTTTCTTTAAATCAGGGTTCAGGTGTAAGACTGGAAAGGTAGGCCTTATTTGTCCCCTCAACCATCTCCCCTACCTTCTGGTCCTGAGATTACGAGGTGCAGTCACTGAGTGCTGCAGAGCTCCCCAGCGCCCTAGCACCTTACCTCTGCTCTCTGTGTTCATGTCGACATCGTAGCCCTGGTCTCCTGGAAGGTGGATAATAACTTGCAAGACCCCAAGAGTGAATGCCTCCTTATATTTTGTGTGCCTCACTCACCTCACCCGAGACCCGGCCCTGATCACTATTGTGAGAATTCTAAATGTGAGCCACAACGGAAAGAACAAAACTAGGCTTTTCTTTTTAGTCCTCTAAACAGAACTGTGGTTTCAATTTGGGAGTGAGTGGATCAAGGTTTATTGTACGCGAGGAGATTTTATTTTTTCGCCCCTAGAGCACTTTTTCCCTCGCTTTACATATGTTTTGGATATCTGCGGTAAGTAGACTACTTGAAAATTCCGAGAAAAACAATGAAAATAGTATAACTCTCTGGATATTTCTAAAGAAAATCAAGCAAGCAATTTTCCTCTTCTATTGTGGTCACGCACTCTCCTCACAGGGGAAACAGAAACTAGATTCCCAAGGGCTTGGACACAGTTTTAAGATAAAAGCCTTACTTTCACAGGGAGTAAGTGATATAAAATTATTGTATGTGTCTTCCACAGCCCAAAGAAATGAAAAACAGTACGTGAATCCTATTTGCTGGATGCATTGTGGCAAGATGAGTGGATCTTTGTGCATCAAAAAATCTAAAACTCCACTAATTTTTCTAAATTTACTTTCACAAATCAGTGACGCTTAAGAGTATCTTATAGATAGAGAGATAGAGATATAATTTTAGGAATTTCTGATGTTTAATTATTTTACATAGTGTTTTTTGTCCTACACTGCCTATCAATCCTGTTGGAAAAATTAAGATCTCACCCTTGCTGATGGCTCAAGATGGCTGCATGAGTTACTAAACGAATGCCAGCCCCACAGCTTCTCATGTTGTTGGACAATGTGTGTGCTCATTGTCTCTCTCTTTAGAAAACATGGACTTAGCTACGTGACTGTTGGTGAGTCTCCTTAAATTCCAGATGTGAAGTGTATCATCTGTGCTGTCATGTACAGTAAATAACACGGTGGACTCTGCGGGTCACAGCTGGTTTCCATGTGCAGCGTTCGCCTCCTCAGAAGCACGACGACAGCAGACGCCTCTTTGATATGGTTCGGGGTGAGCTTCTTCTGTAACCTCATAAGCCTTCCATTTGCCTTTTCTGACCTGAAGTGGCAGATTTAGGGCACAAGCAGACTGTCCCGTGGATCTGCCTTTTTCAGGGCCATTCCTGTGCCCCTGGATGTCAGAGGGTCGGGTGCATGTGGTCATGGTCCTGCCCAAAGCAGAAGCTTGACCTTCATGGTTGCGATGTAGCAGCTGTGCTCGTTGCAGTAGGTGAAGCTGCGGCATTAGACACGTCTGATGGTGACGGTGGTGGCGCGTGCGGCGAGATGGCTGACATCGACTGCATCAGCCCGCCTTTCCCACACAATCTCCCAAACGTTTCCAGACCTTGTGCAGCTGTTCCTCCAGGTGCTCCCCAGAGGCGTCCTCCCAGCAATCTTTTGGCCTCTGCCGTCCTCTTCTGCTTCTCCAGCTCCCTCCGTGATGAGGCTCAGAAAGCCACACGAAAACGCCTGTTCCCACCTCCAGGGACGTGTTGCTAAGTGCCTCTGTTCCCAGAGTCTCCTCGAGCAAATTCTGCAGGGCACGGCCCACCATCACCCACCTCCTTGCACCTTGCCACCATCCCCGCCACGAGAGCTCCCAAGGCAGAGGTGGGCTTCAAGCCGCATACCTTCGCAGCCTCCCTGAGGCCACCTGTAACAAACACAGGGGAAAGAAAACTTGCAAGTTCACGCGCCAAGATGTTAGTGGAGATGATCTCGGGGTGATGGTATTATGCTTGCTTATTCTCTCTATCTCTGTCAAAGCTTTTAAATCTTTCTAAAAATTTCAGATTCTCTGTTTTTTTTTTTAAAGTTATTTTTACAAGGAAGAGAAAAGAACCCAGGCTCCCTGGCCAGCTTGGTAGAGAAATAGCAGGCCTGACATGAGCTTCCTGCACTGGGCCCAGAGAATCTAGATCCCAGGTCCACTTGTGGACCCCTTCTCCAAACCTGCAGCCTCCCAACAGCACCATGAAAAAGACTCCTGCAGGAGAGAGCGTGGCTGAGTCAGGCACACCTGTGCCTGCTGGTACAAGGTTGAAGCCACATGCTGAGAAAACTAGGTGGGAAAGACCACCTTCCTAAAGTTTTCTTTCCAGGAAAACACCCTCAGGTGTTTGGGGACGGGCTTCAGAAATAACAGCAAAGCTGTAGACATTTCTCTGTGTGCCTTGATTGCCAAGAAGTAATATGCAGTTGGTGGATGGTCCAACTTAAAACGCCCAGAGGTGGTGGCCGAGACGGTGCTGAACATTGGGTCTTTCCGGCTGGGGAAAGGCAGCCACTATTCCCCGAGCCCTTTGCCGCTGTTTTATTGTTCCATCAAGTACATAAGTGCTGATTTTGTGAACATGAGACACCAGCACCAGTCTCTGCTAAATCGCTTTTTAAACTTCCCGAGGAGCCTTTAATCTTGGGCCACCAGCGTCATTTGATCCTGCTCGGCCCAGCTTTGTGCTCCTGATCCATCTTGTTTACAGGGAGTTTAATCTCTGTCGTATTTAGCCTTTAGCCGTACAAATCCCACCCTCCCTGGGTCTGGCCATCTGACCACATCAGTTAGGCAGGGGTTTTAAGTGTGTCTATCTCTTGAAAGAACAGACAGTCTTCAAAGCTTTAAACCTTTCCCCATAAACAGTCTTTATAGGGCATCAGAGGATGGCGTGATAGGGGACCACCCCGGTACAGGATAAACCAGGTTTTGAAATGGAGAATTAGCCAATTTCTCTATTCAATGTGTGCCTATGAAAAGACTCAGGCCAGTTTTATAACAGTTTTGCACTTAAAATAGCAAGAGAAATTTAATCCAAATGGTTCACATGTTAAAATCAGACTCTGAGACTCTCGAGTACTCTGTCCGGCTTGGGAACATCCAGGTTTGTGCCTGTTTAGGGCCACGATAGAGGGGCCGAGGGTCATCACAGCAGGTTAGTCCATCACACTGTCTAGGATGCGTGGGGTCATTTGTGGCATTAGAAGCCCCCGTCCGTCCCAAGGCTGTGTCAAGGTGGCTGATTTTCCTTTCCTTCTGGAAACTGCTAGTTGGTTCATGGAATACAGAAATGTGACAATCCTCACTAAAGGCTACTCTCTGGAGCCCAGCAAAGAGGATGGAGGGAGACAGAAGTCATACACACAGCTCATTCCCCTTGGCTGGATGAGGAGCTCCTTGGGTTTATGCATCCAAAAACAAAGCAGTTTTTATAGTGGTGCATTTGACTCCACCCGTCCAGCCATCTTAAAAATTGTGGAAAATATACATAACATAAATTCACCATTTTAACCGTTTCTAAGTGTACAGTTCTGTGGCATTCAGTACATTCACGACATTGTGTAGTCATAAAAGGGCTTTTTCGTCTTCCTCAACTGAAACTCTCTCCCCATTAAACACTACCTCCTAATTTGCCCCTTTCCCCACCCCTTGGCAACCACCATTCTACTTTGTCTCTATGACTCTGACTACTCTAAGTACCTCATGTAAGTGGCCTCGTGCTGTATTTCTCTGTTTGTGACTGGCTTATTTCACTCAGCATAGTGCCTTCAAGATTCACCCATGTTGCAGCATGTGTCAGATTTTCCTTCCTTTCTGAGGCTGAATAATATTCCAGTATATGTATAGACCACATTTTGTTTATCCATTCATCCAGTGAAAGACTCTTAAGTTGTTTTCACCCTCTGGCTATTGCGAATAAAGCTACTGTGCATACGGGTGTGCGCAAATCTGTTCAAGTCTCTGCTTTCACTTCTTTGGGGGTATATAAACCAGAAGTGGAATTGCTCGAGTAGATGGTAATTCTATGCTTAACTGTTTGAGGAGCTGCTGTGCTGGCTGCATCATCTTCCATTCCCACCAACAGTGCACCAGGGTTCCATTTGTTGCACATCCTTGCCAACACTTGCTAGTTTCTGTTTTTCGTTATGTGTTTTTCTTTTAAATAATAGCCATGATAATGGGCATGACATGGCATCTTGTAGTTTTGATTTGCATTTCCTTAATGCTTAGCGATTTTGAGCATCTTCTTCTGTGCTCATTGGCCATTTGTGTAGTTTCTTTACCCATTCAAGTCCTTTGTCCATTTTTGAATTGAGTTTTGTTGTGGTTGTTGAGTTGTAGGAGATCGTTGTATATTCTGGATATGAATCCTTTATCAGATATGTGATTTGCCAATACTTTCTCCCATTCCATGGGTTGCCTTTTCACTCGGTTAACAGTGCCCCTTGATGATGACCCGCTGAGTTTTTTTTTAAAGATTTTATTTTTCTTTTTTCTCCCAAAGTCCCCCAGTATACAGTTGTGTATTTTTCAGTTGTAGGTCCTTCTACTTGTGGCATGCAGAACACCGCCTCACCATGGCCTGATGAGCAGTGTCATGTCCACGCCCAGGATCCGAACTGGCAAAGCCCTGGGCCGCAGAAGCAGAGCGTGTGAACTTAAGCACTCGGCCACGGGGCCAGCCCCCGGCCCACTGAGTTTTAATCAACATATTCAGCACTCTGTTGGTCTCTGCTGGGACACAAGAATGCTGTGGGACAGGGTGTAACCAGACAGTGACCTAGATTCCTGCCATCCTGGGGCAGGGAAGAAGAAGGATTTCAGTATGAGATACCAGGCCTCTTGGAGCAATAAAAGGGAGTCTGGTGGGCAAATTCTGGCTTTATTTTTAATAATTGTATGTTTGTGGGCTGCCTCCCTTACTAGGCTGGGAGGCAGGGACTCCCCTTGGCATCTTAGAAGCCCAGAGCCCACTGCCAGGCGCCTCTCCTAGCTCTGTCCAGTGAATGAACTGATGGAGCATAGTGTCACATGACTAAATGACCATGGCACATGAAGTCAGCGGGCCCTGCAGGTCTGCGACCTGGTATCAGTGCCTGCACTAGCCATTAACCCTGGGTTTCTTGTTGCAACATGCCCTCTGAGGCTATTTAATACTCACACAGAAACTGGAAGCCCTGAAGGTCACGGGTTACACATGAAAGAATCCCCATCTGCGGGGAAGGCTGAATCGCTGCCTTAAGTAATGCCTTCCAGACACCTCCTGCCCTGCACGCCTTCCTCTGTTTCAGATCCCAGCTCTGGTGTTAACCTGCTTGCCCGGCCCCTCCAATCCCAGCCTCTGGCCCTGAGCCATCCATGGTGGCCCATGCGAAGCTGACCTTTGGAGTCAAACCTGCTGCTGGCACTGACCCACCCACCACCCAGCCCAGCTCTGAGATACGGGGTGCCCTCTCCCTCCCTCTTTTTGGCTGATGCTCCCTGGCTGTGCTCAGAGCTGACCCCAGGCTCTGAGCGGAGGATCTTAAATCCAGGACCCCCTACTCCTCTTTGGCCTCCTCTGGGCGTGGGGTCTACTGACAATGCAAAAATGAGTAAGATTCCAGATTTGCATGTTAACACAGAAACCTTTTCCCTCTATTCTGCACCATCTTATGCAAAAACGGGTTTTGCCCCAGGATCTGTCTGGCTTGCAGAGGTTTTCCTCATTGTGGTGGGAACAGGGAACACGATCAAGAACAGTCAGCAGCCACATGGTGGGGTATGATGTTTCTCAAGTCCCTCAAGTGCCTCAGGCTTTGGAGAGGACCCCTGCTGGCCTTTAGAGCCAAATGACCAGAGTTACGCCACCAGCCTGTGGGAAAAGAGGGAGCCCAGTCCCTTTTTCTCGAATATTTCTCCCAATGGAAGCCAAAACATGATCCCAGCTCTGCACTTGGCTCCGCAGGCCACCCCTCTCCCCGCCCTGGCCTGCTCTCTGCATGACCCAGCAGCTTTCCCTGCAAAATACTAGCTCCCTCAAGGTCATATTCTGCCACCGCTTCCTAGCATGAGAAATGGCTGTGGTTTTTAGAGTAATGTTTTTCATCCCAGATGAGCAGATGCTAGCACTGCTGTAGGGGAAGACGCAGAAGGAGCAGTTTCCAGAGAGGAAGAGCCTTGATCTGAGCTCAGAGGACCAGAGGCAGGGCCTGGAGGAACGGGGAGGGGTTTCTGGCTGTGCCATCAACCAAACGGTGTGTTTAGGGAAGGGGGCTACGCTGGGGATCAAGAGAGCTAAGGCAGTCTGGGTGGTGGGGGGCACAAAATGAAGATATTAGGGAGGGAATCTGAAATCTAGAATTTGTCCTGTGGGTAAAGAAAACTACAGGAGGGACATGATGGGCTGGGGCAGGAAATCTGAAAGAGATGGCCACTGGGAGTCCAGAAGTGCAGCCGAGGGCTTAGACCTAGGCAATTAGATGTTTGTGTCTTCACGACTTAATGGGGTCCTTTCCATTGGGACCGTGAGTGCCATGAGGGCAGGTGGTCTTACTCATCCTGGTATCCCCTACACCAGTGGCTGGGCACGAAGCAAATGCCCAGGTAGAGGCATGGGATGAAAGGGTGAGATGGGAGGGACACCGAGGAAGAAGGAAGGGGAGACAGTGGAAGGTGAGCCCCAGGTTCAGAAAGCAGCCGTCCCAGGCAGAGGCTCTGAGCTCCCTGGTACTCATTCCTAGGAGGACCAGACGAGACAGGGAGATATCAGAAGCGTTAGGATGCAGTATCCCCTCCAGTGACATCAGGGAGTCAGCCACGTCTAAGGTAAATGAACGGTTGCCATAGGCTTCTACGCTGAATGAACTGGGGAATTGTTGGTGGCCGCGAAGGAGCTTCCCTTCGGGTGGCGTGCTGCAACACTCTCCAAGGTCCTTAAGTAGCCATGAGGTTACAAAGTCAGAGACACTGTATCCCCAATACCAGCTGGCGCTCTGGGCTCTGGGCAAATAGGAGCTGAAAAGATGAAGAAAGAGAGATGCCCTTTGGTTGGAGAATACAAACCCTGTGCTCCTGGGCTTGTTGACCCCCAGGTGTGGCCCAGGCATGCTGAGCTGAATTGGGTGTGACAGGCTCCAAAGCATGAATCCTCCCTGGGGCAGGTCTGTGCAAGGAGGAAGAATGTAAAAAATGTCTGCTGCACCTGGTTGGGAAGGGATTCCTGTCCTTGTCTGTAAGTGCCCTGCCTGGGTTGGAGTCAGGAAGGTGTGCGTGAGTGGGGCATGCCAATGTTCTCTGCTCCCTGGCAAGGGACCCTGTACCTATCTATTCTGAGATGTGCGTTCACTTCTAAGAACAAGTCAGACGGAGCCTGTGAAGACACGGGCAAGAGAGAAACAAGAAGGAGGATCTTCCATTGATTCATCTCCCCAGCCGTGAGGGTGCTCAAGGAGCCAGTGGAGAATCTTTATCCCACTGGAAGCTTTTGGTGTCGCTGTCAGCAGCCACACATTCATCAGCTTGGCTCTGGGTGAACACAACATCTTCCCGGAGGACAGCAGGGCGACCCTGGCCCTCTGTGCTCTGTTGCATCAAAGATGTCCTTCCCTGATCCATGTGTGTCCGTGTCAGGGATATCACTCTGCTCACTTCCGGGTGTCACTGCCCACATTGCATTACTATCCCTCTGGCTTCCTTTGTAATATGTGTATTTTCTGGATTGAAGCATTCTGCAAGCATGCTGCCCTGGGGCAGGGCTGATATGGCCATAAATTGACTTATTTATTTTTTTCTTTCACCAAATGAAACAGGCTTCAGTGAGCGTGTCCTGCTGACCGTTCGGTTGGTTATCATGGAGCTCCCATCAGGGCTGCCCCACGTGCGGCTCTTTCAAGAACGGCTGGCTCCCGACAGGGTTTCTGCTCAGCTTTGGCCAGAACAACCACCTCCTGTGCATCTTTCAAGACTTATTTCACGTGGCTGCTTCTTCTGGAAGCCTCCATCCCTGCTGTGGACACTGCCAATCCGTCTGCCTGGCAGTGTTTAGTGCTTAATTCAAGTTTCTGCCCCAGCACCTGCCCTACTGTGCTATCTCCTAGGGCTGCTGTAACAAAGTACTACAACTCGGTGACCTCGAACATCGGAAACTTATTGTCTACAGCTCTGCAGGCCGCAAGTCCAGAATCAAGGTGCCGGGAGGGCGATGCTCTCTCCTAAGTCTCTAGGGGAGGATTCTGCGGTGACTCTTCTAGCTCCCGGTGGCTCCCAGCGTTCCTGGACTTGTGGCTGCTTCACTCCACTCTCTGCCTCATCTTCACATGGCTGTGTCCTCTGTGTCTGTGTTTCTTTAAACCACTCTCCTCCTCTGTGTCTTACAAGGATTCAGGGCCAGCCCTAATCCAGGATGATCTCTTCTAATGAAGGCAATTTAATTACATCGGCAAAGATCCTTATTCCAAATAAGGTCTCCTTCTGAGGTTCCAGTTGGGCATATCTTCCGGGGACGCAGTTCAGCCCACTGCAGGTCCTCTGTGGCTATTTCCTTCTTTCGATTTCACTAAGCAAAGGGCTTGACCTCAGGAATAATAGGTCAGGAGTGTGGGCACCTCTGAATACTCTGTCGGGACAGGTTGGTGTTCGACATGAACAGGGAGATGGGACCACCGACAGCTCCTGGATTTTTGTCTTAAAAGCTTTCACTGCAGATGACGCATGGGATCCCTTAGATCCAAGTTGAAAAGTTCCAGAGAAATTTGCTGGCCGAGGTTGGGTTAAGTATCAACCCTCTGGTGAATGGACTGTGGCCAGGGTCCAGGACCCCTTCCCTCAATGCTCGTGTGGGTGGCAGGGGCAGGGAGAAGGGGTGTCGCTGGAGTGGGGGAGATATCTGGGGCCACTAGAGATGGCTGGTCTGATGAGGGGCTGGGCAGAATCCCATTCCTGGGTACAGAGAAGCCTTACTGGCTATTCAAAGCCAGTGAGAGTCAAGAACCGGACAAGAGGATTAGAACGAAGGAGCTGCTCTCAGTGGAGAAAGTCCGAGATAAATCAGCAATTCACACCATGGACTGTTAGCATTTAAGAGACGCTGATGCTTTCTACAGCTGCCCTGCTGATTTTGAAACGGCTGCAGAGGAAAAGCAGAGCCGGGGCTGCCTGCCTTTGGACTGAGTTTTGTTTCTGTTGCTGCCCATTCTCATGCAGTGCCGTGGCAGGGCGGTTCCATGCACGGGGCAGGAAGGCATGCAGGCACCGTTTCCCAGCTGCAGATGGACAGTCTCTTGATGATGGGCTGTGACAGTGCTTTCATCTTCAAAGCATCCAGCATCTTTCTCTGTGGGCCGCACGCCATCGCCCATCCTCGAATCCACTCATTAGCTCGTTCCCTGGTAAAACTTCTCCTTGGTACCCTAGCCTGCGGCGCAACACCTCCCTGGTGAGTACACCCGATCTTGCTTGCTCTCTCTCCATCTGTCTCCATGCGGCATCTCTGCTGGACCCCCAGTCTGCCCTGGCAGGTTGGAGACCATCCTTCTCAAAACAGTTGCGGTTGATGACATCCCACTGGATGGCATCTTCCCCACTTTAGACTTTCCCTTTCTTGTTTACATCAAAATCCATGGCTATGCTTCATAAATCTGGACTTGGATGGTGATGGAGGGGCAAGAGTTGGTTCTGATTTATGTTTTTGCAACTTACGATGTTGTAGATCCATGTTCTATTGTATCAACAAGTGAAAATGGAAAACTCACGTCAACATTTTTCTTATTATGGATGAACTGTATTCTCCTTGAAGCTATTTGGAAAACACAGAAAAGTGTAAATAAGAAAATTAAAGTCACCTGTGAAGTCACAATTACTCACTGTTAACATTTTGATGCCTTTTCTCCACATTGTTCTTCTTCACATGGTTGTGTAGAGCAGTGCGTGTCGAAGTTGAACGTATAGATGGATTGCCTGGAGATCTTGAGGACATTCAGATTCTGATTCGGAAGGTTTGGGGTGAGGCTGGTATGTCTGAGTTTCAGGTCACGCTGATGCTGCTGGTGAGGAAACCACACCCCTGTGTAGTTAAGGTTAGAGCTCAGGTATGGAGTTCAAATGCTGCTTTTACCATGTTCAAGTGCTGGACTATTTGACTTCTCTGGCCTCACTTTTCTCATCTATAAAATGGGGACAACATCTACCTCGTAGAGATTTCATAAAGAATAAATGAGATGAAGTCTGTGAAGGTTCTTCCGTTGCCTGCACATAGCAAGTCCTTGACAAATTATAACTAAATAAAAAATAAAAGAGTTCTTTCCTAGAACACGCAGTTTGTGTAGGCAGCTTAATAGCCTGCTTGCTTTCATTTGACGTCAGATGGTCAACATTTTGCCAATATTAAAAATTCTCTGAAAATATAATTTTTAATAGCTGTATTTTCATGGCTCCCACTGTGTTGATGGACCATAGTTTATTTGAGCATTTGAGATGTGGAAATAATTGTTTTCTTGTGTATTTCTTATAATCCAGTGAAATTCTATTAATATGGTAGCTATTTTATGGGAAAAGAGAGTTGTAGGTTTAAAAAAGAATGTGTATTGTGCTTTCCTGCTCTGTAAAACCAGAGTTACAGGCATGTTAAGAGAAGAGCTGTAGCAGCTTATAGACCTCAGGCAAGGGTTTGTTTTGTTTTGTTTTAAGTTCTCAGAGTTTCTGGCACCCTGACAACAATTATAGAAAAAGTTATATTACAAAAAAAACTAAATCAAGCAAACAATCCCGCCCAACTTTATAGATCTAACTACACTAAGTAAAATTAGGGATTTTCAGACAAAAAGGATATTTCGTGTCTTCGCTCCTAGTGATGGAAAAAATAACTATTGAGAAGAAAGTGAGTCAACTTGGGAAGAGTCTTGACATTTTAAGAAAGAATTTCAAACATTTTAGGATCCTTTTGTTCTTGGAGGTTTTTTTTCTGTTAATTTCATAGCCAATAACCCACTTGTAGAGACATTTCATGGAATTTACGTTAACCCTTGAGAACGATGTTTATTCGGAATCCTTCTCAGATATTTCACAAAGCTCCTTTCCTAATGGGCCCCCAGAAGCTGGCTGTGAACAAGAGCTTGCACATGGTCATACCACCCAGTGGAAAGTCTGAGTTAGGTCCAGGCCAGCAAAGTGGACGCTAAGGTGGGCAACAAGGACCCTCAGTTACGATGGAATGGTCTTTGTAAGACTAGAGATGCTTCCATTGACAGCCGCTTTTACCCATAGCTGAGGATGTGTTGATTGTTTTAGTATCTTTAACAGGGAGCTTGAAATTTCATGAGTTTTGTGGACTATGTAACCAGGGAGTAGGGAGGGGGCTTGGGACCTCCATTCATTTTCCCTCATAAGGGTGAGTGTAGCTGCCATTGGGATCCTTGAGAAGAATCTTCCTGCTGAGTTTCATGCCTTGCAGATGTGAATTATTTGTTACCGCACATAATTGGGGTTCTCTGCCCCATGGGCATGAACAAGCCAATTAATTATGGCAGCAGTCTTTGGGAAAAGAGATTAGCTTTATTCTGCGTGATCCATCTGCAGGGAGACCATGAGGCTTGTGCCCTGAGATCTGCCTCCCCGATTCAGGATTTAGGGCAAAATTTCAGAGGTTAGGGAGAACAGGCTGGCATGTGCAAACACTGGTGGAGAGGCTTTGGGGGTCTTCAAGCATTTATGGTAAGGTTTCAAACATTTATGACAGGGTTCTAAACATTTACGATGAGGTTCTAAACTTTTATGATAGAGTTCTAAGCATATGGATGAGGTGGGGAAGGGATTTTAACACTGGCTCTTCCTGAATGAGGGAGCTCTTGCTTCAGATAAGAGTCTGACTTTCAAGTTCTGGTCGTGTCCCCATCCTTGGGTTCTGTGGGGAGGAGGATGGTTCCGTGGTCAGGTCAGGTCTAGATTTCTTCTGCGCATGCCCTGGCTACATGACTGCAGATTTTCTGAAAGGGAAATCTTAATGATTCTGTTGATTCTGGATGGAGTCAGTTGAAGTGATCCTGGTCGGGGGGTGGGGGGGGGTCTGAGGTTACATATTCATTCACATAAAGTCTGTGGGGAGGAGCTGTTATTTCCACCAAATTCCATTATTCTCTGGCTAATATTTCTTTCCTGGTAGTGGTGCACCAACTATAGTTTAATGTTATAAACATCTGTCATTTGCGACTCCCTCCTGAATGTGTCTCTCCATCCTCCAACATCCACAGGAATTTGATAAGTGCTGTAGAAACACAGACCTTCCAGGTAAAGCCTTGCTCCATCCCCGGAGAACTGCTTTGCTGGGTAGCCCTTCTGGGGGATTTGTCGCAGACTGAGCCATGCTTCTGGTTTTGTCAGGGGGAGCCACACGACCCAGGAGTCATGCTTGGGGTCTATTGAAGCTAGCATGCATTTCTCCCTAGATTCCTGCAAGAGGGGAAGAGATTTTTGACTTTTTCTTCTCTCTTATTGACATTCAGAAGTTTGGGCTTCTGGCTCAGGTGAGCCTCAGAAATAAGATGATTTTCAGCTTTTTAACTCTGATAGACCCATTGCATATTCACCTACCTGATGCTACTGATTATTTTTTATCAGTATTCATGGTTATCTTGAGCAGTGTTGCCAGGAGAAATATTATTTCATTAATTTCAACATCTGTCCACATGAGATCTGTTGTTCAAATTCGCCCCAGCCCGTTCTCTGATATCTAATATATGTTAAGATGCTGCGGAGACACACACACCCAAGTCAGGTCTGTAGCATCAAAGGTAGTTTTCACCTTCGTATGTGTGCATTTCTTTGTTATTTTCTGAAGGGATGCACGCTTGCTTTAACAAATTTAAATGGCTATAAAATCAAGTAACAAAGGACTGATTCCCTCTCTTCCTCTCTGCTCCTCTTCTCTGCAGGACCCACTAGGGTGAGATGTTCTGGAAGGGTCTCTGCTCCTTGCATACATCGGCAGCTTGCCACAATGGAGGAAATTTGGCATCGCCGTTCTCTTAGAAGTAAAGCCTGTTCTTTGGTGGATGTAATAACCAACAAACCACAGTCATGCTTTTGTACATCTGAGGGATGAACAGGCCACACCAAGGGGACTTGACTCAGGCACACATGTGTCACAGGGTCAGACACTGGGGTCTTTCTCAGCGGCACCCCTCAGAGGCTGGGAGGAGAGCAGACTGCATGCCTGAGAGCACCTCCCAACAAAAAAGCCATTGGAGTGTGGCCGTGTGTGGCAGTGGTCATTTCACATAGGCCACTATGCGTCCTGGGCAAAGAGTGATTTATAGGCATTGTGACCCGGTCCTGTGACCTGGACATGAATGGACCCTTGTTCCATTTGTTTCTACTCAATTGGTCATCTGGTCATCCTCAAATCCCAGCTCTGTGAGAAAGGACACCGCTTGTCCCCAAGGCAGGCTCTGAGACCTTGATTGCTCAAGACCCAGGTGGGAAGGAGCTGTGGGTCACAAACTCGTGGGGACGTTTGACTCCTGGACTGCTGGCTGTCCCTCCAGTCACAGAGGGACACACACTCACTGCATGTGAGGCTGGAAACATGTTCTTTTCCATGGAGTTGCTGTCCACTTGACCTGCTGAGGGTATTTTATAAGAGGTCAAGTTTTAAGAGGTCGGGCTCAAGAGCATCTTTACAAATTGAGAAAGTAAGACACGGTACACCTAAGGGAACTGCTGATGTCTGTCTCCCTCCACGGAAGATTCTGGTCTGTGGCCTCATACACGATCTTCCTTTTTAGTAACTGCTCTGTCACCCAAAGGGGCCCCAAAGCTGCTGTTCCCTCAAAATGCCTTTCCACAATTATGCAGAATTCTATGTATGGAAAGGATACTAAGAGGAAAAGTAAGAGCGGAAAATTTATCATACCTTCCTAAATTTTTTAAGTGGTAAAATACACAGAATATAAAGTTTACCGCCTTCACCGTTTTTAAGCACACGTTTCAGTAGTAAGTACTTTCACTTTGTTGTGCAACCGTCACCACTATCCGTCTCCAGAACTTTTTCATCTTCCTAAACTGAAACTCTGCACTCATTAAACACTCAGTCCCCATTCCCCACTTCCCCCGGCCCTGGTGACCACCATTCTACTTTCTGTCTTTATCAGTTTCACTACACTAGACACCTCACATAAATGGAATCATGAAGTGTTAGTCATTTTGTGACTGGCTTATTTCACTTAGCATAACGTCCTCAAGATTCATTCACGTCGAGGCATGTGCCAGAATTTCCTTCATTTTTAAGGGCTGAATAATATTCCATTGTATGTATGGACCACATTTTGCTTATCCATTCATCTGTTGATGGACACTTGTGTTGCTTCCACCTTTTGGCCATCGCAAATAATGCTGCTATGAATATGGTGTACAATTATCTCTTAGAGACCCTGCTTTCAATTCTTTGGGGTAAAAATCCAGAAATGGAATCGCTGGACTGTATGATAATTCTAGTTTTATTTTTTTGAGGAGTTTCCATATTGTTTTCCAAAGTGGCTGCACCATTTTACATTCTCATCAACAGTGCACAACGGTTCCCATTTCTCTACATCCTCACCAACACTTGTTGTTTTCTGGTTTTTGATAGTACCCATACAAATGGGCATAAGGTAATATCTCACTGTGGTGTGGATTTGTGTTTCCCTAATCATTAGTGATATTGAGCATCTTTTCATGTGTTTATTGGTCATTTATGTATCTTCTTTGGAGAAATGTCTATCCAAGTCCTCTGCCCATTTTTAATCAGGTTACTTGTTTTTTTGTTGTTGAGTTGTAGGAGTTCTTTATATATTCTGGATATTAACCCCTATCAGACATATAATTTGCAAATATTTTCTCTCATTCCATAAGTTGCCTTTTCACTCTGTTCATTGTGTCCTTTGATGCACAGAACTTTTTAAATTTTGATGTAGTCCAATTTATCTATCTTTTCCCTTGTTGTCTATCATACATTTTTTAGAAGAAAAACTTCTTTTGGTCAGAATATCAAAGGGCCAGACAGAAATGAGAAAGCACCTCATGGTGACAGATTTCCCGTGACTTCCAGAAGTTGCCAAGGAAACTGAAAAATTGCTCTCTGGTGTTTGAGGGGAAGCCCACATCTGCCTGACTCTCCGAGGGATGAACAGCCTTCAGCTAACATTCCTGTCGAGCCACAAAATCCACAGGGCTCAGCAATCATAATAGCCCTGAGCTGGGCTATGGAAACTTAAAGGAGCAAAAGCTCTCTCATTTCGAAACCACAGATACCTGGCCCACTGGAGAATTCGGCCCTGCTTGTTATGTATCATTTCCATACATCTGTGCCCACACACACGACTCTGTGCACGCGCACACAGACACACACACACACACACATTCAGGCATAAATGATCTTCTAATTCTCCTAATCTTCTTTTCTTCTCTTGATGTAAATACAACCATCATTTTTATGTAAATTACATTTGATGTACATTACATTTTGATGTAAATTCCTGGCCTTAATTATCGTTAAATTTTTGAAAGTTGTATGTTCTACACTATACACATGATGATTCTATCAAAACAGAAACTCAATCCAAGACTGGCTCCAATTTCAAAACGCCTTTTAGTAAGCATTCTGAGACTGAACTATTTTCCTATTCGCACCATAGAGATAGGACACTCACAGAACCACCGAGAGCTCTTGGTTCTGTCTTTGCTGCTGTCTTCCATTTTCTCTGTCCTCCCTTCCTTCGCCCTCTTTCTCTTCCTACAACCGCATGTCGCTGTTCAAATCTGAATCTCCATTTCAGCCGTATCTTAAGCTGAAGCCCAAATTTGAGGTGGTATAAATAGCCACAGAACCGGGCTGGCCCATGGACACCTCAACTCTGCATATCAGGATGAACTTCATGTCCTCCCCCATCCTACATCCTTCCCCTCCACTGACCCCTGTTTCTGTAAGTGACACAATCGGCCTCTGGGGGCTTTACTAGTTGTGATGGTTCTACAGAGTCTCCATCCACCATCCTAGAGGCTGCCACTTCTGGAAAGTCAATGCCCTTTCTAGAAAATTCCTTGCATCTGGCCCCCCTTCTGTCACCTTCCCATAGCCTTAACCCAATTTATGGCCTCTTTCCTAGGATGATCTACTTGTTTCTCTGCCTTGGGCTTCTCTCCCTTCCCTGACTCTTCCACCATCATAATCATCACCACCAGCTTATTAAGATCCTGATAGGTAGCTCTGGTTTTATCACTGACTTGACTAAAATGTCCAGGTTTTTTCATCCCTCCCCAAGAAAGGCCCAAACTCCTAGTCTGGTTGTTGGTACCCTGCTCATCTGAAAAATGGAGGAAGCAAAACCCTCTCCTCCCCCCGAGGGTTGGTGTCAGCATGAGCTGAGGCAATGTGAGAAGGAGTAAAAAGTGTGAACCAAAATGCAAAAGTCAGCTGAGATTCCACAGCAGGGTCCCAATCCCACAGCATCGAGCTCTGCTTAATTTACTTTCCTTTGTAAGATACGAAAATATTTTTTCAGCTAATGTTCAAACAAATTCGCAAACAAAAAGCTAAATGTTGTGGGCAAGAAAGTGAGATGACCACAGCTGTGTTTTGGCAAATTCCAGAGTGAGGAAGATGTGATGGGTTGGTTTGGGAGGGGAGACCAAAGTTCTTAAGTTAACCAGCAAATCCAATTAGCCAGAACCACAGTTGGTCAGCAATCTCTTTGGTCAAGGTTTTCTCTGCCTCCATCCTTTGAAATAATGCTCTTTGAACCAATACACCAAGGAGTTATTCTCTGGAGAGCGCAAGTACCGATTTTGTCTATCTAGCACAATAGGAGACGAAATTGAGTGCTGCTGGGCTAATTGCTCTGCAAGGAAGAAATGATGCAACCCTTTAGTCGTTCAACCAGATTCCCTACTTTCACTTTTTCCATTTGATCGGTTTGGGTATGTACTGCAAGAAATTGAGCTGCAAGAAAACTGAGCCATTCTTGTGTTCACTAAGGAATGTAGCCTTTATTAGTTCTTGTGTTCAGACAGACGTGAAGTGCATGGGCTGCTGTAGAAATACCACATAGAGGTAACTGTTCACGGGGCAATAGCATTTCTCTCATTTCCCATCTGTTCCATTATTTATTTCATCATTTTCTGGAAGCTCCAAAGCAATTGTTTCCTGGAATCACATGGCTTTGGGATTCTGGGTAGAAACACGCTTTATTTGATAAGGAATGAATGCATGCAGTTCTCCAAAGCCACTGGTCAGGCATTGAAATTATTGCCAGTAAGAGCAACTCCTCAAAGAAAAGGCAATACTATGCACATGGCCTTTGTAACTGCTGCAATTGATTTTTAAAGTGATGTAATCTAAGGAAATATTGGGAAGTTTTGCTGTGACCCATGCCTTAAGCCACATAGCTGATATCCATAAATATTAGACCTCAGGTATCATTGGCAAATCTTTTGACCCTGTCATTCTGACATCCATGCTGTCAGAGCCATAATTTCCACCGAGAAGTCTGGCCAATGGGATCCAGATTCCCCAGAAATCACCCTCACCCATCCATTCACACCTTCACTCAACAAACAGACCCTGGAACTCTTATTACAAACAAAGCACCAAAAAAATGGTGATTTTTTTTTTTTTTACAGGACGATGTGGTAATTAAGTCAAGTGTCAAAACAGATGTGAGCACTTGGCAAAAATTATTGGCGCTCCTGCCTCTGAAGAAATAGACCTTATGCATGGGAATTACAGAGGCCTGGGGCCAAAATCGCCTTGCACATCCTGCAGAGCGTGCGGGAGATTAGCTCTCGCTTGTGGGCGCTCACAGTCCAGCTCTCAGCCCGGGCATTGCAGAATTTGGTTCTTCATGAGATGGAGTTAATACATCTGAAAGGAGGCTGAGCACCATTCTCTGAGTCAGCAGCCCCTTGTCAGACATCCTCAGTGAGGAGAACGGATGAACTATGGATGCGGAAGCTGACGTTTTAATTCCATCAGTGTTTATTAGTTGAGTTCCATAAACTTGAGTCACAGGTCCTGGGTGAACGTAAAGAAAGAAGGAGCCAGAATCGCTCCTCGGAAGCACGGAGACTCCAGCTGGAAGGACAAACATGAACCCTGGTGCCAGGTCACCTCTAGAGCTAACACCAAAGCATCCTTGAACAATTTGGAAACCAACTTAAGGAGCTGCTTCCTGTCTCCCAGCTGCCTCGGCCTGTTCTCTTTCTGAGGTGCTGCCTGGATCATTTTGTGCCTCTGTGGATAATGGGATCCACCAGTGTTAGCATGTCGGGGGGCTGCCTGCTCCTTGCTTTCTCTGCTGACAGTTACATGCAGTAGATTCCTGAGGTCAAGGAGCCCTCTGGATAAAAGCCATTAATAAGTCAAAGAATCTCCACACTGGGTAGGCTGTAGGGACTATGTAGTTGCACATCTAAGGTCACATAGCCAACGAGGGGAGCACCAGCCTTTGGGGAACCCAGTGTCCTCTTTCTCTGCACCATAGTGTTCGGGATGAGGAGCTCTAATCATCTATCCAGTGAAGCAAACTTTACAGATGCACCTTCTGTGCTCAGAGTATTCCCTTGGTTCTTCTCTTTGGCTCACCTCCCAAGCCATA
Organism: Equus asinus; assembly: GCF_041296235.1. NCBI lineage: Eukaryota > Metazoa > Chordata > Mammalia > Perissodactyla > Equidae > Equus > Equus asinus. Next base: position 5,036,904 of record NC_091808.1, on the reverse strand, counting down.
TCCAATAGATAAATCTTGTCACCTCCATCTGTAAAACACACTCTGATCCAGCCATTCTTTTCTCCACCACTCCCACCCGAGTCCAACCACCCTGTCTCTAGCCTGTGCTAACTCCCCTCCCGGTGTCCACTGTGCGCCTGTGCAGTTATCACCCAAGAGTAGCCAGGGGGCATTGTCTCTGTAAATCCTGAACAGAGCCTGGCTCTGGTGCCCCGTTTCTCTTGGTCCTGCTGGACCAGGCCCCTGCCCGTCTCTCTCCCTTGTTCACTTGGTTTTCCCTCCTTGGAATATGCCAAAATTCTTCTTGCCTCTGGGATGTTGCATGTGCTGTTTCCTCTTTCTGGATGCTTTTCTGCTCGTTTCCTGTTTGTGAGGCTGGCTCCTTCTTCTCATGGATGGCCCAGCTCACCTCCTCCACTTGGCCTTCCCTGATCATCTGCTCTCAAATAGCCGCTCCCAACAACCCCACAGCGGCTGCATCATATCACCTGGTACTACTGCCTTTATAGCAGTGATCAAAAATTGATTTATTTTGTTCATATGTTTGTTTGCCTGTTTATGTTCTGCCCCTTGTTTCTCTCATTTGCTTCTGTATACCCTGCAGCTCTGCATTCTCATCACGTGGTGGGTGTTCACTAAATACTAGCGAAGTGTGTGTGAGTTTCCTATGGCTGCATAACAAATCACCACAAAGAGAGTGGCTTAAAACACCACGCATTTATCCTCTTACAGTTCTGGAAGTCAGGAGTTCTAAAATCAAGATGTTGGCAGAGCTGCCTTCCTCCTGGAGGCTCTTATTCCTTGCATTTTTCAGCTTCCAGAGGCAGCTTACATTCCTTGGCTCATGGCCCCTTCCTCACATCACTTCAACCACTGTTTCTGTCCTTACATCTCCTTCTCTGACTCTGACCCTACCTCCCTCCCTCTGATAAGAACATTTGTGATTATATTGAGACCATCAAAAAATCCAAAATAACATCGTCATCTCCAGGTCCTTAACTTAAGCACACATGCAAAGGCCCTTTTGTCAAGTAAGGTCACATATTCATAGGTTTCAGGGATTAACATGTGGACGTGTTTGGAGTCCATACTAGAAAAGAATAATTTGTGTGATTGTGGTGGTTTTAAAATTTGCCCAAAAATTGATACTCCTCTCTTCAAGAGGTGGAGCTTAATGCCTTTTCCTTTGATTGTCAGTAGGCTTAGCAACTTATTTCTAACAAATAGAAGGTGGCAGAAGCGATGGTTTGTAACCTCTCGGAGACCAGGTCTAAACTCTGAGACTAGGTCCTAAAAGGCATTGTGACCTCTTCCTTGATCTCTCTTGGGTCACTGGCTCTGAGGAAGCCAGCTGCCATGTTGTAAGGATGCTCAAGCAGCCCAATGGAGAGGCCCGTGTGGTCAGGACCTGAGGCCTCCTACCAACAGTCATGTGAGTGAGCCATCTTGCAAGTGAATCCTCAGGCCCAGTCAAGCCTTTAGATGACCGTGGCCCCAGCAGACACCTTGACTGAACCCTCATGAGCGACCCTGAGCCACAAGCATCCAGCTGATCCAAATTCCTGATCCACAGAAACTGTAACATAATAAATACGTCTATTGTTTTAAGACAACAAGTCTTGGGATAATTTGCCGTATAGACAACTAAAACAATAAGCTATTTAAGAAGGCCCCAAACAAAAGAAAACAGATTATTTTGTGTTTTGATAGTCTTTGGAACTCTCTTTTCCTATCAGGATCCCACACTACTGAGAGGGACAAGGTGAGTAGAGTCGGATCCCAGTGACCACACCCTTTGGATTACGGTCTCTTGAGGACCTTCTCCAGAGTTACCACGAGTTCCAGCACAACGTGCATAAGTCAGGGAGCTGAGAATCTGACTCACAGAACCATCCAAGCAGGTACATTTCAAGTATAGTTTCATTAGTCAATTGAGTTCTGTCTGCTAGCTGTGATCACTTGCATATTTTCTTTCAAGTTCTATTTCTTTTATCTCCTTTCGCTGCTGTCACTCACAAGCGTTATCTACTGTTTAACCTATCCAAGTCTTCCCTTTAGTATTTAAGCATTTCTTTTACCTCTTTGTTCTAGCAACATTCATGTGCCTTGTGTAATGGTCCTCTGGATGCTTCCAATTTTCAAGATCCTCCTACCTACTTCTCCCCTCACATGGAGGACCTAGATGATGTAGCTGGCTGGCTGACCACTTGAAGAAGCCCATTTTCCTGATTCCTGCTGGCTCTCACTCTTGTTCCCATAGACTAGATGTTTGTATCAATCAGGATCAGATAAACTATGCTGCAGTAACAAACGAGCCCAAAATACCAGTGGATTTTAAAACTTTGTTTTTGTTTGTTTCTCCCCTACTCATGTTACGTGTCCATCATTGCTTGGTTTGGGGCATGGGCTCAACTCTATCTCATGGACCAAGGCTGAGGGAGGCTCCTCTCCGAGTTTCCACAATTGGCAAGACATAAAAAAGGGAATGTGTTGAAATAACACATTTGAACTTAAAGCTTCTCCCTGGAAGTGATATGCTCCTCTCTGATCATGTTTCATTTGCCCAAGCAAGTCATGTGGCCCCAGCGAACTTCAAAAGGGATGGAGAAGTGCTATCCTAATACATGCCTGGAAAATTGAGAATTGGAGACATTTGATGAGTTGTGCGATGACTGCCACAATACCTTTGGTCTTCGGCCTGCCTGATTCCTTTCGAAGCTCTCTGGTTCTGCAGACAATCAGATAAGATTCTTTCAGTTGCAACAGACAGAAGTATAACTCAAGTTGGCCTATGGAAAAATGAATTTATTGGCTTTTATGAGTAAAAGTTCCTTTGGGAGCTAAGTCTAGCTTTAGGGGAAACTAGTTCCAGATATCCAGGCAATGTTGTCAGAAGTTGGTCTCCGGCTCTTGGTTCTACTTTCGTCTGTGTTGGTTTTATTCTCAGCCTCCCAAAGATGGAGGCTCCAGGCTCGCAACAGCAGAGACATTCTCTCCCAGGAGTTTCAGCAAAAGTCCCAGGACTGGGGCTCAAGTTGGTGGCTGGTTTGGGTCATGCACCCTACATCCCAATTAATCACTCTGGCTGAGCAGTTGTGACATGTCATTGGGCGGGCCAATTTCATAGCCTTTGCCCAAGAGCCAGAGATGAGTCAGCCTTGCATGAACTACCTGGTCTAAGGGTAGAGGAGAGGCGGTCCCAGAAAAAGATGCCAATGTGCTACAACCTAAACAGATGGAAATAGGAGTGAGGCAAATAGAAACATTGGACATCCTCTGCAGATATTGTTCATATGTTTATTCTTTTTCTCAGGCCACAAATAACTCACATGGCCCCCACCTCTTCCACTAGCCCTTATTGCCGTGGCCTCCCCTTCACCAGAATCCAGTTCTGATTTGCTCTGGGTTGGCCTTGGTGTCAGTCAAAGAAACAAAGTGGTCCCAATTCATTGTGTCCTGGACAGGAGGGACAAAGCCAAGAACTTGATGCGGGTCTTTTTTATTTAGATCCAAGCATTGCACCTTCTCAAGTTATCGGGAGCAACTAGATTCAGATATAAGCCTCAAGTCTTTTAGAAAGCCAAATTCAAGAAGATGTTTTAAAAATCACTACTGTGAAAAACTCATGCCCCCCTCTCTTGTAGCATTATAGATGGAAATGGAATTCTATTTTGAACCGCTGGAAAATTATCAGATAATTAGGATGGAGAGGTACTGCTGGCCTGGTTTGAGCCAGCTACACCTATGAGGTAGTTATTTCTGTAAAGCTTGTGGTCCATGGGAAAACCCTGGCATAATACTTTCTATAAAAAGAGGAAGATGAAGCATCTCCTTCAACCACAGACCTAGGGGCTGCGTCCACAGCAAGAATTTAGAAATGACTTTCAGGTAGATGGTTTCTAAGCCTCTGGAGAGAGAAGGTGATCACCTGAAGCCAGTGAGAGTTCAGTAATGGCCAATCATGTAAGATTGGTTTCATTTCTGTGTTTTTACAGGGAAATTGGACTCACAGAACTGAAGCCTTCTGTAGACAGAATATATCTAGAATCGAAACAACATTTTTGGAAAAGTTCCTCCTGGTGTCCTTTGGACACGTAAGCTGGAGGATCACGCTGGATTGGTAAGGAATTAATGTCTATACCGAAATGGGGCTGATTGCTTTCAAATTAAGGGGGAGCCCCTAGCTTTCCGCAGGGCTCCGTCATTTATCCTCAACTGCGAAACATTTCTGTCTAGGATTTAGAAGACATTGATGGCACACTGGGCATTATTATTAATAATATTAATAAAAATAGTGACATCAGCAACCACAACTACTGCTAACAGTTACTGAGCACTGCTCATGTTCCAGGCACTGTGCCCAAGGCTTTATGTGGATTATATTATTAGTGCTCCATAATCCAGTAAGGCCTGGGATATTTATTTTCCCGTTTCACTGAGGAAATAAAGACTGGCAGTGGGAGGGAAGTAATTTGGGAAAAGATAGTTTAGCTCACCTAACCCCTAAGCAGTTGACATCACAATGCCCAAGAAGAGAGTGGTGGATGCCTCATTGGAGAGATGGGGGGACAGTGTATTTTGTTTCATGTCCAAGAGGTCCCATCTAAAGACTCAGCAGCTGGGGTCTCACTGCACGAGTTCTGCTCCCAGCAGCCTCCCCTTGGGACCTACCATCTTGATCCTGGGAGAAGTCTGCCTGGTTTTAGAAAGAACCCCAACCACGGGCTAAGGCGATAAGTGGCAATCCAGGCCTCGGGAAGAGTGCATGGTGAGTAATAAGAGGGTGTCAGGGCCTGTTACAAAAGGTGACCATCAGGGCAGCACCCCATCCGAGCAAAGGAACTGGGTGTAGGCTGAGTGGTCATGGGGGCACAAGTGGAGAAGCCCAGATGAAAAGTGGGCACCTGGGACCCCCACCATACTGGAGGACCCTGAGCTTGGGCAATCAGAGTAATTCTGACTGTGTCCCCTGATGGCAGGGGAGGGTGCAGGCTTTGTGTGTCAGTGTTCAACATTTGGGGTTCTTTTTAAGAAAGAGAAAACATAATTTCAAGCACAAAATTAGGTGGGTATTTATTTATATTTGAAAAGAAATCAAAGCAAATCACAAATTTTGAAATGTTGACATGTAACATATGTTACAAAATCTAGAAAACCAATCTTGTTTTATGAAATTTGGAATCACAGTTAACGTTTTTGTTTAACTGCCTAACCCCTGTCTATAATGCTTTCTCCTTCCATTGGGCTGCATATTCTTTGATCACGTCTGTAGTCAACAATAATTTTGGATTATCACTTTCTACAGAGAGATTAGACAGCCAATGCCGTCCTTCCTTTGGCAGAGTTGGTCAAAATGAGTTGTATTTTTGATGGTCTAGAGGCGTTTCTTTCCGCTTCACAACCCGTTATTGGTAATGGGAATGTTAAGGGGCCAGTACTGGAAACTAAGTTAAATTTGTAGGATTACTGTCAAAGTTGGAAAAGCAGCAGTCAAAAGTCTTTTGTGTACGATTGAGGGGCATTTCCAGGTTTCTAGTACAGGGGCTGCCACTTAATACTCTCTGTGTTGGTGACACAGGTAACCAGTTTGTCAAAGCCAGGTGTCAGCATGCTGGATGGACAGCTGAGGGGCAGCAGGAGAATTCCCAGAAGCTATTCCTAAACCAAGATGGCGACCAGTAACATAACTGTACAGAGAAGTGGACATAAACCACAGAAAAATATTCCATGAACCCAACTAGTCATTTCCCAAATCAGCTTCCCCTTAAATGGATCCCCAAAACCCCCTGGCCCCTCCAACACCTGCAGGAGGATAATGGAGAGGAAGCGGGAGTAGAAACAGGTGGTGGGTTTAACTGGTAGTGGTGCAAAGACGTCACTTGGCAAACTGTACAAAACAAATGCCTAAGAGAGCTCATTACTAGGCCCCCCGAGGGCCCTGAAACTGAAGCTCTTGGTCCTCTTCACAGTCAATCCATCTTGCTGATGGGCACAGGGGAGCTGGTTGGCATGGTGCCCAGGCAGGGGCCGGTGCGGTGAAGGCACTCATCTCAGTGGCTGGTCAGGGCTGGCAGAAGCTGGGACTGGCTGCAGGCACGTGGTGGAGAGGACCCTGAGTGGGCAAGCTTGGCTCAGACTACTTCTAAGGTCTGTACCACTTACTGCTATGCGAGATGTTACACAAAATTCATTGGCTCACCTCCGAGTGTCAAGCAGTATAAATAGAATATAGTCCTCAATGGGTTAAGATTTTTGAATGTTGGAAACCACCATTCCTATTATACCTATCTGTACATCAGCCAGACAAAGATCCATACAAGATTTGGGTACTATTTTGTTCCTGCAGATCCAGGAGTGCTGGGTCCAGCTCTGAGCTACCTTGAAAGTCTTGGATTCCCATTCATGGAATATTGACCACCCTTCTAGAAGGTTCACTCTGAGGGAAATAGAACCAAGGGTAGAAGATTGTTGCTTCTTTTCATTTTTTAATCTGCTGCAAGGTTGGGCATGTCTGCATGATGGATGAAGAGTCGAGAGAGAGGGGCAGGAGATGCAGGAGGCACTGGACTCCGTGAGGGAGCAGAGCCCCAAGGGACACGGTTTCTTGTTTAAAGGGTATCAGTCTTCCTCATTTTGTTCTAATTTTGACATTCAGAAGAATACTTCCTGTGGGAATCAATCCCTTAACTCCCAGGCTTACACGTGGAAATGTATGTTTGATCAATGTAGCTACAATCTTGCTTAAAGATATTTTAACTTTATGAACTCATTATTCATCAATTTGATTGATTTATATACCTACCTCTTTTCCCAAACAATTTTAAGTGATTTTCATAAAATGGATGTGCAAATCAGGAAAAAAAATGAATATAAAAATAATACATTAGGGGGCCAGCCTGGTGGTGCAGTGGTTAAGTTCACATGTTCCGCTTCGGTGGCCCAGGCTTCTCCAGTTCACATCCCAGGTGTGGAGCTACACATCACTTGTCAAGCCATGCTGTGGCAGGCATCCCACATATAAAGTAGAGGAAGATGGGCCCAGATGTTAGCTCAGGGCCAGTCTTCGTTAACAAAAAGAGGAGGATTTGCAGCAAATGTTAGCTCAGGGCTAATCTTCCTCAAAAATAAATAAAGAAAGAAAGACAGGAAGAAAGAAAGAATGAAAGAAAGAAATAATAATACATTAGGACCAAGGGCACCAAGGTTGGGAGAGAAGTTCAGAAGTTCAAGATGGCGGAAGTGTGGGGTGTAGAAAACATAGAAAAAGACGTGGTACTAGAAAAAGACATGAGATCAGATGGCGTTACCCATACCAAAACTGAGATGCACATTTGCCTCTGATCTTTCTGGTAGTGAAAGCAAAAACAGAAACATGAAATGCTATCAGGTTTCAATGTTCACGAAGAGAAAACAAATGAGTCCCTCAGGGAAGTTAAATTTTTCCTTGTGTGTGCGTGTGTGTGTGTAAAACCACTTCTTCACATTGGGCTTCTTAAGTGATGTGACATACAATGTCCTCAATAACTCAAGACTCTCTTTTTTTTTTTTTCATTTGAGGAAGATTAGCCCTGAGCTAACATCTGCACCAATCTTCCTCCACTTTATATGTGGGTCTCTGCCACAGCATGGCTGACGAGTGGTGTGGGTCTGCACCAGGGATCCGAACCCGTGAACCTGGGCTGCTGAAGCAGAGCATGTGTGATTTAACCAGTACACCACAGGGCTGGCCCGTCAAGGCTCTTTTATGTCATCACTACATGCATGTGGAAAGTTGGATGGCAAAATGCCACTCCATGGGAGAGAAGGGAATGAGATAATATAGACTGTGCTTCATGTGGAAAATTCTAGAACCTGTGCAGGACTGCATGAACTTCATGTCCGTCAGACATTTCTCAATGGGAGCTTGGGTAAGAGTTCCTCTGTAGAGGGATGACTGGCTTTGAAAAGTGCACCAGGCTCAGATCTTTTGTGTCATTGATCGAGGTCAGACCCAATTACCTCAGAGAGCTAGTTTGATGATCACTTTGCGTGTCTGTTTGGAGCGACTGAGAATCTCGACCAAAACCCTCCACTAGAAGTAAGCCGAAAGGGATTTGGAACACGTTAAGAGCCAAGTGGGTTTCCCAAAGTTCTATTCCATATAGAACATTAGAGAAATTATTTTAGCTGGGAACTTTTTGCGGTAGCCTCCTCATCGTGGCCAAGGGAAAAAACATGTCAGTAGTACTTCCCATAGAAAATTAGTTTTGATTCCGTGCGATTTCTCAGTGAAATCAGCAGGAAGAAATTACTGCAAAATGTATCCTTAAGTGGCCTTATGTCATGCCAGTTTTTGGAGAACATCTGCTGGGATGAGGATTTGACTGTGAGACAAGTTAATATCACACTATAATCTCTGGCAATAATTAAGCAGCCGGACCGGTTTTACCACTGAGATTACTCCCAGCTCTCGACAATAAAACCATGTGGGCCCGCATAAGAGGACTTGTTCTAAGCTTTCCCAGGCGAGAGGGCAGGCAGCCAGTGCTGCTAAAAGCCACTTCAGTTATAAGGGGCGAGGGGGGAACCTAAGAGTCCTGTTTTGTACCGTTTGGAATTACAGTTTGGTTTGCCAAGGCACTTCATCCACGCAGCGGTGTTTAAATGCAGATCGCATGTGGGCGTGAATACTGGAATCCTTTGGGAGCGCACACTGCAGCCTGGTTGGGTCCTCGGTCAAAGGCTGGGGACAGGCTGATGAGAGCTATGCGCATCTTATTGTTTATTATGAATTCTTCGAAAGGGGTTATGAGTACAGCCAGGCTGAGTTACAACTGCAGGAGCCTCGTCAAAAACCTTGCAATCTTGGGGGGCTGGCCCGGTGGCACAGCGGTTAAGTGTGCACGTTCTGCTTCTCAGCGGCCCGGGGTTCACCAGTTCGGCTCTTGGGTGTGGACATGGCACCGCTTGGCACGCCATGCTGTGGTGGGCGTCCCACATCCACATATAAAGTAGAGGAAGATGGACACGGATGTTAGCTCAGGGCCAGGCTTCCTCAGCAAAAAGAGGAGGACAGGTAGTAGTTAGCTCAGGGCTAATCTTCCTCAAAAAAAAAAAAAACCAAAAAAGACCCTGCAATCTTGGCCATTATTCTCGTTGTGTTTCACCTTGTCTTTGAGATGAATGTGCTCGAAGCTGATCTTTACTCAAAGCATTGACTACCTTATGTGACATTCACCCCATAGCAGTTCTTAATAGCTGTGCTTTATTCATTCTTTTCCCTTTCATATTTCCTTCAAAAACAATGAACAATCTTGGTCTTTTCAGAAAGAAGAATTACCCATGATTTTGGAAGAAGGCAAGTTTTGTGCCAAATTTAGCAGCCTACGTGACTCTTCTCATGCCATGTTGAGGGCAGCTGCACAGGCTGCAAGGATTATCTTGGAGCTGAATTTGCATATCTAGCTGAGGGGACCCACTGCGATGGCTGCAACTCATTTGTATAATTTTTGTACTTTTTACAGTTCGAGTTCCAACCAAATCCCTTCAATTAACTTAGTTTGTACTGTGTGTTACACCCAGCGGGGCTGTCCTTGGGGCCTGGGATGAGGTAGAAAGGATGACACTGATGGTCATTAATGTGTTAAGTTAACTCTGCCCGTGTGCATCATCTGGAGTTCTCATAACAACCCTGCATGCCACGTTATGGGCTACATTGTGCCCCCTCCAAAAGATATACTGGGTCCTAACCCCCAGCATCTGCAAACGTGACCTTGTTTGGAAATAAGGTCTTTACAAAGGGGATCAAGTTCAAATGAGGTCCTCAGAGTGGGCCCTAATCCGATCTATCTGATATGACTCATGTCCTTACAAAAAGGGGACATTTGGACACAGAGACAGACACACAGACACACGTGAAGAGCCACAGGGAGTAGGCCATGTGAAGACTGGAGGGAGGCAGCCACAAGCCAAGGCACGTCGGGGCCGCCAGAAGCTGGAAGAGGACAGGAAGGATCCTTCTCTTACAGCTTTTGGAGGGAGCACAGTCCTGCTGACACCTTGCATTTGGACTTCAGCCTTCAGAACTGTGAGATAATACATTTCTGTTGTCCTCTGCCACCCAATATGTGGCACTTTCTTACGGCAGCCCCGGGAAATTCATATACAAGGTAATATTTTTATTTTCGCTTTATAGATGACGAAACTGAGGATAGGGAATTTCTGCAAACTCTTTCAGCTGGCGTTGTGGAATGAATTCAAGAATGAAGTCATCCTTGGAGTTTTCTGGTGCCTCCCATCCGGTGGACAGGGATGCTGCCTACTGATGACAGCCCTTATAGACACCAGCAGCCCTGCATTTGGAGGGTGGGAGTGATACACATAACACTCCACAGCCCTTGCTTTGCTGCACATAAACTGCTGTCTCCATGTTTCACCATCTATTTTGTGCACAAACTTGGATGCTATGAACAGGCAGAATGGGCACGATTGTATATGATGAAAGCCTTTCCAGGAGATTTTAGCCCTTAATTTCAGCCGATATGCAAGAAATGGATGTACTTAGCATCCACCTCAGAGGACTCCGCAAGAGCCAGCAGGTGTGTCACTTAGAGACGAGAGGAAGAGCCCCTTAGCCGAGCAGAGTGAATAATTCAGCCTGATGGCCTGCAGGAGTTCGAAGGTGGCATCTCAACAACTGGCTTTGAGGAAAAGATTCCAAGAGCAGGTTGACTTGTCAGTATCATTCCGGATCAAAGCCCAGAAAAGTCTGGGTTCAAGTATCCATGAAAGCTCTGATTCCAGGCAGGAGGCAGGACTCAAGGAAGAGATCAGTGTCGTCTGAAACAGCGAAGCGTGCTCCAGCACTGTATTGTATTTCCGGCAGCTTCTTGATCGCAGCAAGCATCTGCATAATGTAGGCACTCTTAATCCATATTTCGGTAATTGTAACCATAGATCACAGAAATTCATTCACGTGGCACACGAGATAAGAGATGAAGAAACTGCTTTATGCATGCAAATCAAAACCGCTTGTATTCCTGAATATAATGACGGCAAAAAGATGTGAGTTTCCAGATGTGAAAGAGAGAGATTTTCAAGACGTATAGTCATTCCACAACACACTCTGATGAATTTTTCAGAGATGAAATATGCCTTTGATTAAGGAAGGTTTTTCTGCCTTTCTGATAAGTCCCGTGTGCGCTGGGGTACTCATTTACTCATGATGTCGTATGCAAAATGAAAGGATAAAACCTTCACTTTGATTTATGATCATGGTTATTAATTTCTGATGCAGCTTTTTGGTTCGGATTATTCAGGGGTGGAGGGATTTGGCAGCGTAGATGAGAAGCCAGGGAGATTTACCGGCGTAAACATCACAGCAGAGGTCCAGTCGTAAATAACAAGACTTCTAAAAAGAAGTACTAAACCCCCCCATTATTAGTAGGTACAGGAAGAAACTCAAAAATGTAAAAAAAGAAGCTGGTACAGACTAGGATTTCTGCACAGGTAACTTCCGAAGGGAGCCTCACGTGCAGGGACTAGAGACACGTTTTCTTGTTTCCCACAAAAACTGTGACCCCATCCCGTTTCACCAGCATGGGGATGTTTCCTGGATCCTGGTGCCATCAGTAACCTAAGACCATACCTGTGGTCCATTCTGCTAACAACCAGGGTTCATAGGCTATGACTTTGATAGGTTATTTTCGACTCCATTACGTAAAAATGCACAATCATGGGTTGGCCGCATCAAAATTCCAACTTGGAACGCATGCTGAATTCATAGCATCTTTAGTCTGGATGCATTAGGTGACAATTTTTTCGTGGCTTGGGCAAACAGCCTTTAGGTGGGGTGAGGGTGTCAAGCTGGCCTGGCAGAAGGGGGCTAGGGAACATGGGAGCTGAGGGGGTGCTGGGTACCCAGTGCAGCTCAGAGCAGGACCAGCATCCACTCACAAGGTCTGCGCTTCTCAGTACAATTCTGGCTCGTGTCCATATGGCCATGGGATGCACCTGGCCCGGGCTGTCTGGCAGAACTTGGGATGGAGTCACGATTCCTAAGAAGTTCCACCAGAGCCGCCAGTACACTCAGTCTCTAGGGGGTGGGCGTAGATGGTTGTATACAGGGATGTGTTATCAGACAGGATCCAGAACCTTGGGTGAGGACCAGGTGGACTTGAGGTAGAAGTAAGCAGAGGGGGACCAAAAACCAGCTAGAGGGTGGCGCACACGGGGCAGGGAAGGGGGAGTGAGAGAAAGAAGGCCCTTAGTTTGTGATGCTCAGCCTGCCTCGTTCAGGATTTGCGATTGAAGGGACTCAGAGGATGTGAGGAGAGACCTGTGTCCCCTCTCCCACGGGAGTTTATAGAAATGTCAGCAGCATTGTTACCAGAGAAATGGCAGGAGGTGGGGCGTGCAAGTCGCAAGCTGTTTAATCCAGGCCAGGAGCCCTGATGAAACTTCTTTGTTCGCTCTGCTCCTCTCTCCTCTGGGGGACCCCCTTGCTCCCCTTCTTGCACTCCGCATGGAGGGGCTGCAGAACTTTTGCCCCCTCTGCCCAGGCAGACAGAAAAGCACCCCTGGCTGGGGTTGTTTGATGTTTTCCAGAAAACCAGCTTATGGGATTGTCTCTTATCAGACGAGAACCGGAATGGGGCTGATGGGGAAGAAAGACACGTGGCTGTAAAAGCCAGAGGAGCTCCTGAAAACTCTGCCCAGGATGCATCTTGGGAGAGAGGTCTGAGAACACGGACCTGTTTTGAATGGGCAAGAGAATTTGCAGGAGAACTTCCAGGAGAAAGCAGGACGGCAGAGGGCTCGCTCAGCTGCCGGGCTCCTCATGTTTACCTGTTGATTCTCCTCTAAGGTCTCAGCAGTAAGGACAGAGCATTTCTCCGGGTTTCTCTCTGCCACTTGGAGGTTGCTATCCGGCGCCTGTTGGCTGACCCTATGGTTGGCCCCTCCACCTAACAGGTGCAACCCTGGGTTGTTTTCACCTTGCAAAGTCAGCCAGCTCAGGCCCGTATAAGGATCTCTATAAAGCAGAGGAATAGACCTGTTTCCTCTGAAATGCTAGTATGGATTTGATCTTCAAGTGAGAAAAAACAATGTAGGAGCAAGGAAATAAACTTGAACCATTTCAAGCAATTAATCATAAAATTACAGTTTATCTCCCCTCCCCACCTAAATAAATTAAATTTAATGAAACAACCGGTTCAAGTTACAACTCAAATTTAAGCAAACCAGATTTTTAATGAAGTTTCCAAAAGAGAAGATGAGTCATACCAGTCATAATTCAGTCAAAATTGTCAAACTGGAGCAAAATTGCAAAAAAGCTAAAGCTGTTGCCTTTTAGCGGTTTTATATGGAGACAAGAGAAAACAAATGTGTTTAGGGGACTTGTTTTGTTTTTTTAAGTCTCAGGCATATACAGTTTGGAATTCTTTGCGGTGATTAAGATTTGTGGAAGAGTGAATTTTAGAAATGTGAGTCCTTCCAAACGTTTTGTTGGAAATATGGGCAAAGGGGTCGTTGTTGATAATCGTGCGATGAAAGAAAATTACAAATTCCTCAAGAGCGGGCTGCTCTTTTCTGAAGCTCTCTAATGCCATTGTAAAACCTCGAGGAAAGTCTTCTGGATTATTCCTCAACCACAAATATACACAAGGCAACCCAGAGAGGCCGCAAGAGCAGAGGGAAGTTTCAGGAAAGGTTAACAGTTCCAGGGACTTGTCCCCAGATTAGCAAAGCTTTGAGCATGGCCAACCCCGCTCTGTCTGGCCTCACGTCCTCCTTGGCATGCTGCTTTCCGTCTACACCCGCAAAACTACTCTCCTGTGGGCTAGATGCTAGACTCAAGAAAGAATTCCATTTTCTTAATTCCAGCACCTCTGCTTGATAACTTCTTTCTCATCTCCCTGTTTATGAATACTTGAGTAGAGACAAGGAAATGAAGAGTAAGTCTCTGGTGTGTCTCTTTTTCTATTTTCCTTGGGCTCCATTCTGCCCCAGGGGGTGAAGACCCCCTGGAATCATGCAGCACAGAGGGTATCCCTCTGATGGAGCTCTCCATCCCATTTGTCTCAGGACCAGCTCCCATCATCTCTCTGGAGCCCACCGTGGTTTCACTCTCCACCTCCTTTGTCTGCGTCAGTGCAAAGCCCTGGGGGTCCTTGCCGTGAAACCGCTTCCCACGGGGCTGGGGTCCTCAGGAAGCTTCCTTTGGTGGGGAAGATGATTGCTTCTCCCAAATGCCCACCCCTTCCAAGACTTGAGGTTACGTCGCAGATGAAAGGCTGGCCTTGTTAGCGCTTGTCAGAGCCACGCGTGAGGAGCACCCCCAGGAAGATTCAACTTGGCACACAGGTGCTTTGCTCCTAAGGATGGTTTAAATACACAAAGTTTGGGAAATTGTGCCAAAACCACAAAATGAATCAGCTCTTTCTGATGAAATCCTTACGTTTTCTTTCCCAAGAATATGCGAGGAGGTGATGGAAACATAATGACGTTGGAGGTTGTTGAGACCACTGATTTGACAATGGAGGCACATCAAACAGTTTATCAAGGACATTTTGAGGTGCCTCCTCTGAGAACAGCTATTTGGCTCTTTTCTGTCCCTATGATATAAATAAGGTCCTCAAGTTACAACAGATTCTGTTGCATCTCAGGAATGCCATGGAATATAATTAGACTGGGCTGTCATGCAGAGATGGGCACAGAGCAGGCAAACCTGGAAGGTGAGTCAGAGGTGCAGGGAAGAAGGTCAGGACACATGGACATGGGCAGGGCCGGGGCTCCGTGCCTGCACAGCACTGTGGCAAAGGCCCGTCCCAGGGGGCTAAGGTGTATGGGCAAATCCCAGGACCAAAGGGGTCAAGACATGGGAGCCCCTCCATGAGCTCAGTTCTTCCAGATTCCCACACCCATCATCTTGGCTCCAACAGGTCCCGGGGCCAGCGGTGGACGCAGCCGAGGGGAAGAGCATGATGCTCCAGGCGAGACGCAGAGCCCAGCAACCACCCAGAAACTGTGAGCAGTCTCTGGATCTAAACCCACTCCTCACTTCTGTATTTTTGTAGAAAAAGTCACACTGAGAGATTGTCAGACACTTTGCTCCAAAAATATAACTTTCTCCATTCCTGTTTTCCAGTCCCCTGATTCTTTTATTCTATTATTATATTTTAAAGCAGTTGTTTCGGTACAACTTCTGCTTTGCAGGCTAAAGCTGGCATCGAGCCACCCACACGCCCCATCTGTGCGCACAAATGTCCGCTCCATCATCTGATCTGGATGCTCCTGTTATGATGGGACAGGACCAAGACGGGAGGTGGGACTGTGCACACAGTGTGACTGTGATTGCATTTTAAAAAACTATGTATCTAATACAAGATGGTAGGAAATATATAAGAATGCCAACAATTGGCTCTGGGTGCTAGACCTTTTAGATAATTTCCTTCCTTTTTCTTTCTTTCTTCCTTTTTTTAATATATACATATTTAAAATGCCCACAAATGACTTTGCTCTGCTTTCTTAATGGAAAATATATCAATATGAAAACAAAACAAAGGTCATGAACAACACTAGGGGGCCAGGCCCTGGACCTCGTGGGACAGCTGGGTGTGTTTAAAGGGACGTCAGAGTCTGGATGCTGGTGGACAGGATGTCATTGCTGTCGGGTCTCCTTGGAATAACCGGGACTCCGGCCCCACCAGGGTGTGTCCATGTTTCAAAGGCCCCACCTTCTGAGTTCTGCCTCTGACATCCTCCCTTACACACAGACGCCAACAATAAGAGGCCAAACAAAAAGAACTTTCCTTCTGTAAGGAGCCGTTTTGTCCCATTCTTGCCTTATAAAATCATAGAAACTCATGCAGCCTTTGAGTGTGAGATCATCTCTGTCAACTCCTGCATGTTACAAATGAGACTGCACGGAAAGATTAAGCAGAGTCCTACAAATTAAAAGAAGGTTTGGACCGGGGAGAGCATTTACTTCTGTTGACACTTAGCGTCTCCACATCCATCACTTCCACACTCATTCGCTTTGCCATTTTTGTGAGAGAGACGGTAGAATATTTCATCGGAAAATAGGATGTATCCATCCATGCACGGCCATTAGGAATTAGACTGCAAATGCCATTCCCCAAATTAATTTGGTTTAGACTTAAATAGAGAAAATGCCCGACTGGTGCTTCATTTTTCATTTTTCACTGCAGAAGAAATTCAGCTCATTCACTTTGCGACCTGGGAGGCCTGAAGCAGGCAACCAAAGGGGCGAGGAGGACTGCTGGTGAGGAGTAGAGGTCAGGTTGCCTGAGCAGGGTTCTGGGGATCAAAAGGGACACAAGCTGCTCTCTAAGGTGAGGATCCTGTGTTAAGACAGAGCATCAGGCAGAGGTGCACAGGGTCAAGGTTGAAGGGTCAGCAGAGCAGAGGGTACAGGAACCAGTGCTGGGGAGAACATTTGCAGGAGACATTCTGCCTCCATCTACACGCATACTGCTGTGATGTCTTCACCGTCCACTTACAGTAGATGTCCAACCACTCATCAAATTGAATTTTAAGAAATCTTTAATATTTTTCTATTCTCCGTTCACTTCCTTGATCATGCATTTTTGTCTCTTCTCCCTTCTCGTTCCTCATCCCTCTCCCATCCTTGGGCTTTTCTCTTGACTCTTGCTCTCTCCATGGGCTCCTTCTTTCACAAGTTCAAGTCCATCTCTTGGGTGCCATAGCTCTAAGCCTGCTTCTCTGTCCAGGTCTGTCAGCCTCTGATCTCAACCCTCTTCTATCACCTCAAAGTCAACATGTCCCAAACTGGCTAATAAACTAATTAAATAAACCACAGAAGATGGGTAGTGAGAAAGTGGGTAGAAGCAGAGGTGAAGGTGGAGGAGACCAGCTGGTCCAAAGTCCGACAGAAAACAGATGTACTCTCAACAGGATAATTCATGCGAGGTTCATTTGCAAAATGGCAATTTACAAAGACGTGGGTGCTGGAGAATCACAAGGGAGCCAAGAGTAATCGGAGCTAGTAGCAGCTGGGTTGGTACCTCCATAGGCCTGACGGGAGGAGGGAGAGAGAGTAACTGGAAACTGGAGCTTCTGAAATGTGCACCCAGGAGCTTGTCAAGATGCCCACCCTATGCCAATGGGAAGGGTAGGAGTGTTTACTAGGACCTTTCAGATTGGGCATGCTTTGTGTAGCCAGGGAGAAGACTCAGCCACCCTGAGAAGGGCAGGGACCTTTGGTTGAGGGACTTGGATGGCTTGTGGGTGATGACCTCATTGGGGAGAGGGAGGGGACCGAGGGAATAATGCCTGACCTTCCTCCTTCCCTCGCTTTCTCTGATTTCCCACTTTGCTCCTCATCGGCCAAACCCAACCCAAGCTCACGCTCTGGAGTCCGGTTTGTGACACATCCCGGGTCCCAGAGAGGGTTGGGAAGAAGTGGAGACAGGCTCTGCAGGGAGAGAGAATACCTTGGACACATTCATAAAACTCGAAATGGTCAGCCCAGTGGAGCTGGTGTTTCCTTCTACGAAAACCCAGCCCTGTGCCCTGGCCTGCCCCGCCCCTGCTCCTGCTCCAGGGGCAGGCTCACACCATCCCTAGGCAGCCTCTGTTTTCAACTTCTCCAGGGCCAGTGCGAGCCACTCCCAGGGATCCTGCTCAGCTGTGAGATCAGATCAGGGACCTGAAAGATCTAATTCAGCAGCCAGAGAGTTACTGACTGCTTCAGCTTTGCAGAAGAATCAAGGGCATTAAGCTCATGGGAGAAAGTTCTGACTTTTCCTTCACACAAACTTGCTGTCACTTTGCTGTGTATGGGCAACATCTCTGCGTCCACTAACAGAAGTGCTGGCCTCGAGAATGGGTCAGAGACTTTCCTGCCAGACATGCAAAGGGGCCATCCAAGACCAGGACTCTTTGCCTATCGTGCACTGTGGATGAAGCACCAAGGGCCTATCCGCTTTCTATGCATCCCCTACCCCCCAAATTATTGCAGTCTGGAAAAAAGATATATGGGCTCTGAGACATGAAAGGAAAACTGCAAAATCAAAGCTAGTAAACATTTAAGAGTCTACAAAAAAGTACAGTAATGACTCATCAACTCAACTCTGAGTTTTGGTGGTATAATTAATCTCTTCGGTGACGCTCTGCTGAGGGACCTCCACAGTATAAGTCTCCTGAGGCCACAAAGGTCTTAAAAGGACCCAGTACACAAGCATTCCAGGGTCACACAGCTTGGCCTGCAGACTGACCTTACAGTTCATTATCGAGCCCTCAAAAACTCAATTCAAGATGTAGCGCAGAGCAGTGGGGAATGGGGCAATGGAGCAGCGGGGAGGGGAGCATTGCTCTGCAACGGGGAAATCAACGCTGGCTCATGTCTCAGGAGGCTCAGAGGAGGGTTCACAGGATCCGAGAATGCTGCAATATGCATGGCCTTCCCATTCTACGAGATTCTATTTTCTGTCTTCTAAATGTAAGCCAGATCATGGTCCCAACTCCCGTTTTCCCCCCGTGATTCCTTTTGTTTATAGCTTCATCCAAATTTGATTCCCTTTGTCCTCTGTAGCCAGATATTCTTCAGGATTCAGTAAATATGTGTGTAGGGGTTTCATAACAACTTCTGAGCTGCTGGGCTGTCTGGGAAGTAGTGCTGAGATGGAGTTAGGAAGGAAGAGGTCTGTTGGGGTAATCGCTGTGAAATTTAAGTCGGGGGCGGGGAGCAGGATGGGAAAAGGGAGCCATCAGGCTGTAGACCTGACAAAGTGCTTGTCTCCCCAATAGGGAAGGGGCTCTGGAGCAAAACTTACCCATTTGAGGAGCCCTGAATTAGATGGGAATGGCCAGGCCTTTGTATGGCCTTGCTAGGTCATGGGCTGGTGGCCACTTAAAGAGGAACATGACTGGCTCAAAGCTGAGGTGGATCCTGAAGGAGGCCACAGCTGGATGTGCCAGGTGATCACACCGCTCCAAACAAGCAGCACCTCTTTCTAGAAGGTTCATCTGAGTGGCACTATCACTCCTCTCTATGTCAGCAACCACTTTCTTTGAGCTTTGATGAAATGCTGCTTTGTGGGCTGCCATATTAGTTGATGAAATTCAGAGGTTTTCAGATGGAGAATCACACTCTAGGAAGTTAAGATGCCCACATCTGGAACCAGACCCTGGAGGGGGGATCATGACCTTGCTCACCTCCCTCCTCCCTGCTTGAGCTTCCTTATGAGGGACTTTTCCATGGAAGTTTTGACGGAGTGCAGCAGACCACTTTCTACTAATGATGGAAGCATTCAAGGGCAGCTGATAATCCCCCAGGGTCCCTCCGGACAGAATCTCAGTTCCTGAAAGCAATGACCTTTGCAGCCAAGAGATGATATTGTACCATGAAAGACCAAGTGGGTGTGATCCCACTGAGAGGCTGACAACTTGGAGAAAACAGGCCCACTGGGGACACATGTGCCATTTTGATGGGTCCAGGCCAGGCTAACCATTGCAGAGTGATTTGTATCCAGAACTGTGTTCCCTGGGATCTGCATTTATTCCCTAACTTTCAACTCAGTGGATGGTCTCTAACTCCCATAGTTGTGGAGAGCTTTTCTAATTATGAATTATGATGGAGTGGTGTTTTCAAAACTCCAGTTTAAAAATAATGGATTTGGAATGGTCCAGAGCATCCTTTTAAATATTTCAACACTGCCCGCATCCCTGTTTCCACTTTTGCTTTCTCAGGCTGAAACTGCTTAAGATTCACAAATCTGGTCAAAGAATGCTCTGGCGTCAAAACCTTTTTAGGAAGAAATAATTAAAAATAGCACTAATTTGCACAATTTAGTAATTATACCATGAAGCATTGCAAAAGATTAAAATGAGCTCATCAAGGCAATCAAAGGATTTTATGAGTGGAAAGACATTGATTTTCCACAATGATTTTCCAGAACACATGTCCTGCTGCGTCAAACCACCTCTCCTTCCAGAGCTGTCTCAACTGTTGAGGCCGTTGACCCAAAGCCTGCTATGAAACTTAGAACTTAGGAAAATTTTAAAGCATATGAGATAGAAAGGAAAATATGAATGTCTGCTTTTCCTAGTTACTTAACTACCACGCATTAGCTATGAAGTTAAAAAAAAAAAGTTTTATTTTGCTTTCTGACAAATTATCACATTTTATCTCCTTTCAGTTCGTGGACGTTATGACTTTATCCTCCAAATCTTCTCTGAATCTCAAACCCTCTCAAAGACGTAGAAGCTAAATGTGAGGAAGCCACTCATTGTTCAGCGATTCTTCCGTCGTTGTATAATTTTAACAAGCAGTATGAGTATCTGTGAGAATTCGTGCAGGATTTATGCCTGGAGGTGCCATTTAAATGTTGTCACGGGTCTCAGAGTGCTTAGCGGGGAAAGCTAAAATAAGTTGAGCTTTTTCAAAGTTGATTTTGGCCAATGGCAAACAAAAAGTCTATTTCCCTTTCCAATATAGAACTCAATATATCAAATGAAAGTCATTTGTGTCAGAATAGTTTGATTTAAGATTAACTATATAGCATTACTCTCCTTTAGTCAGGAAATAAAGTGAGTATTTATAGCATGTTGTGTTACACAGCCCTGGGCTTGTGTTCATCATTTATAATTGAGTGTGTGCGTGTGTGTCTGAATGCTTGTGTGCATGTGCCTGTGTGTGTGTCATTTTTACTTGTACCTATTGCCACCACTGAGCTTAAATTCTTCCACGCTATGGGAAGGAATTGGCAGAAAATAAAAGTATATTAGTTTCCTGTGGCTACTACGACAAATGACCACAAACCGGGTGGTATAAAATAAATTCGTTCTGTCCTACTTCTAGAAACTGGAAGTCAGAAATCAGGATGTGGAAACGTCGTGTTCCCTCTGAAGGCCCCAGAAAAGACTCCTTTCTTGTCTCTTCCCACCTTCTAGTGGTTATTGGCCATCTTTGGCATTCCTTGGCTTGCAGACGCATCGTCCACCCCCATCTCTGCCTCCACCATCACAGGGCCTTCTTCCCTGTGAGTGCGTCTCCTCTGTGTCTCTGGGTCCAAATTTCCCTTTTTTATAAGGATGTCAGTCACTGGATTGGGGCCCATTCTGATCCAGGATAACCTCACTTTAACTTGATTATGTCTGCAAAGATCTTATTTTCAAATAGGATCACCTTCACAGGTACCCCGGTGTTAGGAATTAAACATATGTTTTCGGGGATACAATTCAACTCACAACAAAAAAACAAGCATAGAAATAAAAGATGGATGAATGGCAGACTAGACATCAGAGAAAAACAAGCAAGCGACCATGTGAACAAAGTCACTGGTCCAAACTGAATAGTTAACAGCTCAGGGTTTCAGCGTATGTGACTCCCTGAGTCACTGACAGTGGCTGCTTTGCTCCTAAGGAGGGTCGTGAGCCACATTCAGGCTCAGTGGGGGACAGCTGTCCTGACTGATTAGCAAGATACGCTGTGGACATGAGAGGGAGGATGGCAACATTTATATGGCCGGTCTGCCAACCTGGTTCACTGTTTCTTTGCTAGGATATTCATTCATGAGTGTTATACGCCTGTATTCATGAGGAGAACCAACACGTCAATCCCCACATTCGAAACTTAGCTCTTCACTTAAATCTGACTTTGTCCCAACTCCCAACAAAGACCTATGATATTAAATGAAAACTCATTTAGCCAGTGTTCTCGGAATTTGTAGGGCCAGATTCCGCTCATCCACCCAGTGTGCTCCCAGAGGAAATGCACTTTTCAAAAGAAGATGCATGCTTTCTGAAATTATGTCACAAATCCTTGATTGGAATGTTAAGAAAGTTAATAGTTGCCTGGAAGGGAAAAACACAATTGTGGTTTTCTGCTCTTATATGCTACCACACAAAAGTCTTGTTCTATTGTTAATAAGGAAGCCTAAGAAAAAGAAAATATTATGCCATTTCTCCCCTATTTTGTGAATCTTGTTTGTAGATTTTCCCTCCAAATCATTCAAATATAAGATGAAACTTACAGAGTATCAGAGTCACTGTATTCGTCTGTTTGGGTTGCCATGACGAAGTCCCACAGACTGCGTGGCTTAAATAATAGAAATGTATTTCCTCACAGTTCTGGAGGCTGGAAGTCCAAGACTAAGGTGTTGGCAGGGTTGGTTTCTTCTGAGGTCTCTCTCCTTGCTTGCAGGGGGCTGTCTTCTCTCTGTGTCCTCATGTGCTCTTCCTCCTCTGCGGAATCTCCGGGTGTCCCTTCCTCCTTATAAAGGACACAAGTCCTTTTGGATCAGGGCCCCACCTTTATGACCTCATTTAACCTTAGTGACCTCTTCAAAGGCCCTGTCTCCAAATATAGTCACATTCTGAGGTACTGAGAGCTAGGGCTTCAGCACAGGAATTTTCAGGGGACTCAATCAGCCCATAAGAGTTACAAAGGGACTTGGAGACAAACCAGCCCACCATCCCTTTTATAGAAGGATGTGCATTGTATGTATGAGTCAGGCTAGGGAAGTCTGTGGTCTCGAATTAAGAAGTCTCGGGGCCTTCAAACAGCAAGGGATATTTCCTGCTCCCCTTGCCTCCGTGGTTAGGGTCTGTGGGGGGCTTTGATCCACATGGTCACTCAGGGCCCAGGATGACAGAGTCTCCAGGAGCTTCTGGAATTCGAGGCCCCTGTGTGGCCATGGCAAGGGAAACAGCACATAGACGAGTCACACTCACGTCCCCGCGAAGGGACACATGCCCTTTCTGGCCACTTAATCCCGGGGGGCTGGGAAATGTTAGGATGTTCATTGAGCTCAAACACCTGCTACAGCTTGACAGAGTCAAGGAGTCCAAAGCTTTGCTTGATGTAACGATAAAAACATTTCACGTTCGGCTCGCTCTTTATTCTGTCTGTGGTGGGAGGGCTAAAAAAAATGAATACAACCTAAAAGTGAAAATATTTTTGTGTTAAAAACTCCCGAAGTATTGTCAGAATATATTTCATCCTGTAATTTGTTTTCCAACAAGCACTGAATGAAAGGCTCACTTGTTAGTGCCCAGGATATAGCGACAGATAAGACGCAATTCCTGACCTCAAGGAACTTGTCGTCCAGAGATGGAAAACAGTCAAGGAAGCAGATGCAGCAGCACCATAGGAACTACACCAGATGAATGCAGAAGGCACTGGAAGGAGAGAGAAGCCGCAAATGGCTTCCCAGGAAAGATAACAGGGGTGTGTGTATTGTGTGTGTGATGTGTGTGTGTGCCTCCTGTTCTGTCACCCGATGCCAATGTTGGGGGGTGGGTTTCCCACACCAGCAAGCAATTCTCCAACACCAGCTGGGTGTCCTACAATTCAGCTCAATTCTGACACTGTCCACCCAGAGACAGCATCAGATCCCACAGGTTAAGGGCTCAGGCCACGGGACCACTGTCCACTTCAAATGCCAATCGCAAGTCCAGATTGTCACCTGTGCTGCTGACCGCCAATGAGGGGTTCCCGTGACTCCTTCCTTGGGGTTGATTAATTTGCTAAAATGGCTCACAAAATCGGGAGACCCGTTTACTCACTAGATCACCAGTATATCACAAAGGATATTAAAGGATATGAATCAACAGCCAGATGGTGACATACATATGGCGAGGCCCCAAACCAGGGAGCTCCTGTCCTTGTGGAGTTTGGGGCCCGGCATGGTGACCAGTGGGAGCATTCTGGTTCACCAACCTGCAAGCTCTCCCCAACCTTTCTGGCTTTTTAAGGAGGCCTCACTATAGTCACGATTGCTTAAGTCGCTGACCACTGGTGACTGGTTCCACCTGCAGCCCCTCTCCCAGCCCAGGAAATCAGGGATGGGACCAAAAGTTCCAACCCTCTGTTCAAGGTTGGTCCCCAGACAACCAGCCCCGTCCTCCCATCCTTAGAGAATTTCCAAAAGTCACCTCATTAATATAAATTCAGTTGTGGTTGAAAGGGGCTTGTATGACTAACAAGACACCCATTTCACTTTATGGCTCTGAGGGGATTTAAGGAGCTGAGGACAAGAGACTAAAGGTAACTAAAGGTGCTCCCGGTGCTCTTATTGCTTAGGAAGTTCCAAAGGTTCTGGGAGTTGTAAGCCAGGAACCACGGACAGAAGACCAAAATATCTGTTTATGATAAATCACAATATCACAGTGTGCGCATGCGAGTGGGTGTGCAAATGTGTGCGTGTGTCTGTGTGTGTTTGTTTCTGAGCACTCCTATGTGCTGAGCTCTGTGTATGTGTGTGAGTGTGTCTGTGTGTGCTCTTTTCTGAGCACCTCTATGTGCTGAGTTCTGTGCGTGTTTGTGTGTGTCTGCATGTGCTCATTTCTGTGCACCCATGTGCTGAGCTCTGTGTGTGTGTGTCTGCGTGTGCTCGTTTCTGCGCACCCCATGAGACGAGCTCTGTGGAGCTGGACCGCCTCTTCTTGCCCCGTGCATCCACTGCCCCCTGCACCTGCGTCATCACCACCAGGCCCCGGTCCCCTCTGGCTGCCGGTCGAGCTCAGCCAGTGTGCATCCCTGGCAGGCGTCAGAGGGAGCAGACCGGCATCAGGGCGTGTGCCCTCCTACTTTCCCCGTGTGGGGAGATGTCGGTTTCCCTCTCTTTGATGGCATCCCCTCTCAAAGTGGCCCTTTCAGTGGACCTCCCCTGGGGTTCCTGTCACTGCTCCCTCCTCTCATTCCTCCGGGCTGAGTGGAAACAGCAGCAAACACTTGAGGATAGCTGCTTGAGAGCTTTTAATGTGGGGCCTTCACAAAGGCCTGGGCTAAGTGGGAGGAAATGAGAAGGGCTGGTGCAGGATGACGGGCTTCTCAGGTGATTCCAAACAGATGTGATGTACCTTCTGTTTGAAACCCGTCGCCTTTTACACCACTTTCATAAAAGGACAATTACCTAATTCCACGCCTGTCTCTTTTCTCAAGTCATTTTCTCCTCTCCCTCCAACTGGTCTGAAAACAACTTGTTGAATTACATTGAAACAGAATCATGAAATTGTTTCCGTGGGTTCCTTCCGGGATTCAGCCAGATGGAGTCGTTTGGACTCATCTTCTTAAATTAAAAGAGCATCTGAGGAAACAGAATCATAATGGTAATCTGTCCTACCTTTTAACAGGGAATAAACATGCTGCTGTTCACGTGTTGCTTCTAGCTCTAAAGATTGAATTCCGGGTTTCCGAAAAGCCAATATAATTGTGTACGTAATGAGGTAAAAACAAACAAGCGAACAAAAATACCCAGCTGGCACCAGGATTCCCCTTAAGGAGCTGCCTTCTTTGAAGGGTTACTGTGAAGATTAAATGAATAAAGAACTTAGAACAGTGCCTTGGGTGGCCAGATGACAGGCAATGTCGTTGGTGGCTGTTTGGGAATATGTTGGGCTAGAGGAGGTGCTGTGGGTGTGGCACCGAAGCCTCATAAGCGGGAGAAACTGCCCTGCGTGGCCAGAAGAGGAACGGAGGGGATGAGGAAGAGGAGGGAGAGAAGAACCAGTGAGTAGGAGAAAGACGGACTTGCAAGGCGGGAGCCCATGAGACTTCATGGGTTTAGGGTAACTGAGCAACATTTTAGAACATTGGTGTGTTGAAATGATGAAATTCCTTCTTCTGTTTTTGCTTTTCCACTCAACTCACACATCAGTAAAGACTGTATACTATACCTCCAGATATTTTGGGTAATTTTTAAAATTTGTATTGCCTTGTTCATTGATGCATGCATGCATCTGTGTATTGTAAAGGAAGTCTGATTACCGCTGTACAGTTTTGAGGAGGACTGTGGACTTTCACCAGCCGTGACATTGGAAGGTTTAAGTTCATTCTTCCTGGATCTCATGGGACCAGGACATGACACTTGGATTATATTTGTATTTCCAAGTGAGTATGTTGCTAAGTCGGTAAGCTCTTAAGAATCGGGAAATGCACCATACAGCTGACACTCCACCCAGACCTCAGGATTTGGGCATGGTGCTCAGGAATGAGTGGGCAAAGAGGGCTAGGATCACAGTATTGCTGTTTGGTGGCTGGAGCAAGCTTTAGAGGAGCTGGAGAGACCGCCCCAGGCTCTGACCTTCTTCACATATTTTCTCCCCTCCCATCAAAGAGTTGGTGCCTCATGTTTAGGTGGTAGTCCAGAAAAAACAGTAAAATTTTGAAGTTAACCTAAGACCCTCTAGTTTACCACCACATCAAAGACAGACTATTTGTTATCAATCATATACGAAGGAGTTGCTGTATTTTAAATACGTGCCAATAAAAAAGCAACTGGGCAAAGCAATTTTCTTGTGATCAACACTTACCGTTAATCTGCATTTTTTTTTAATTTTGAAAACAACAATTTTAACTAATTACACAAATCAGATAGGTTCATTGCAAAGGAAAAGACATCCGAACATAGAATTAAGTGAAGAGAAGAAAGTAAAACATCTTTGAAAATGCTATTCCTCAGGTATCTATGGCTATCATTTTTGTGAATGCATTTCCAGATTATTCTCTAGGCTTGCGTGTATTTCTTTACAATAGTTAGACTTCAGTGGACACACTCATAATCTTCTTCGTTCACTCGACAGGAAGAGCTGGTAGAAAATCATTAGGAAGAGCTGCAGAGTGTTGCATCACCTGAGTGGTCCACGACCATCCAGCAAATGCAGAGCTGCTGCTCAACTGGTGGGCTACAATTTTGCTATGTTATCAGCACTCTGGTTACAATGATCTTGACAACTAATAATTGAACACATCCTTAATTATGTTCTCCCAAAAGCATACCGAGGAGTATTAGTCTAGAATCAAAAAACAAACACATTTTAAAGCTTTTAATATTTATTGTGAAATTGCCTGCCAGAAAAGTTGCACCAATTTACATTTTTATCAACATTGTTGGGGTGGCAGAAGGGGACAGTATCTTTTTGTTGTGTAAATTTGTAGTTTCTTGCTTACCAGTAAGTTTAAATTTTTTTTCATAACATCATTATCATTTTATACTTATTTTATGTGAATTTCCTACTCAAGATGCTCTTAAATTTTTCAATGAGTGTGCTCATATTTTCTGTTTAAACTTTTTCTTTTATTCTGCACTTATTATTCACATCTTGCCTAAAAAATTTTTTGACAGCTTATTTTTTAAAAATATGTAAAAAAATAGGGGCCGGCCCGGTGGCGCAGCCGTTAAGTTCGCACGTTCCGCTTCTCGGCGGCCCGGGGTTCGCTGGTTCGGATCCCGGGTGCGGACATGGCACCGCTTGGCAGCCATGCTGTGGTAGGCGTCCCACGTATAAACTAGAGGAAGATGGGCACGGATGTTAGCTCAGAGCCAGGCTTCCTCAGCAAAAAGAGGAGGACTGGCAGTAGTTAGCTGAGGGCTAATCTTCCTCCAAAAAAAAAATAAAAAAATAAAAATATGTAAAAAATAAAAATATGGGGGCTGGCCCCATGGCTGAGAGGTTAATTTCGTGCACCCTGCTTCAGCGGCCCAGGGTTTCACAGTTCGGATCCTGGGCACAGACCTAGCACCACTCATCAAGCCATGCTGAGGTGGCGTCCCACATAGCACAACTAGAAGGACCTATAACTAGAATATACAACTATGTACTGGGGAGCTTTGGGGAGAAGAAAGAAAAAATAGACCAAAGTCACACAAAGACGGAGGGGTACAAAATAAGCAAGCTTACATGGCATACATAATATGGTTTCCATAATGGAACAACACATTTAGATCTGCGCTTCCTGAAGGTCAGTGAGGAAGGAAAAATTCTCAATCTTTTCCTTGGAAAAAGAGAGCTTATCAATACTCCAAAAAAGACCAAATTAAATATTCTATTAAAAATGTAAAGAAACTTATCATGAGAGCTTAAAAAAAGGTTTTGGAAATCATTGCTGAAAATATCTTCAGACAAGAATATTATATCCTTAGAAGTTATAGTCAAATAATTCTATAGTTTTATATGTAAAAATAGTTACAAGTAACATTTAGTCCATCGCTTCCTGGAATTTGGGATTTTAGAGACGACTGAAATATAAAAAACAACATAAAGGGTATTGGTAACAATAATATCACCAACTTCTAATTTTCACATATAAAGATAGTAAGGAGATAAAAATTAAATAGTAATCATTGACTATAATAATAATTTCATTAATGAAAACATTTTATTACTCCACTCCCATAAAACTCCACTAGAAAGCTATGATATCAGAATAAAGGATAGAAATTTCCCAAACCGGCAGCTATAATGACACACATATGAATATTCTTGTCCCTAGTGTTTTCATTTAGCTCCAGACGCATAAACTCTGTTTTGTTGACTGGCACCAATCCATGGACTGGTGTTTGAGAAACATACTGATGCAGGAAACTGAGGCCAAGAAAATTTAAATGCATTGCCCCAAATTACCCAGTTAATTAATAGCAAAGCTGGGATGAGAATTCCAGACTCCTACATTCTGTCCCCTAAAGGAATCTTCATATTGCAAAAGAAGCAAAGAATCAAAAATAAGCGCTTTGATGCAAAGTGTCTAGAGAGATAAGACAAGCCCCTTTGTGCAATGGTTACAGTATTCAGGCTTAGAGAGACTGGAATGGCATCCTAGGATATGGCGAGAATCATGATGTGGTGTGCAGCCATGGCAGCAGCATCTGAGGGGTCGTGGGCGGCTCCAGGAGCCTGGATGTAGAAACTGGAGTTCAAGGGACCAGCTGAAGAACAGGCACCCCTATGGCCCAGGGAAGCCCCGTGGGTCTGCTCTGTTCTCGGCATTGACTTCCTGACCCCCTGGCTCTGTGATGACATAGTGAGTGTAGTCCTCAGCCGTGTGAGGGTTGCAGCTGCTGCCACTGCTGAGGAACCCACCCTAGAGAGAGACCCTCCTGTGGTCCCCCAACTGCAGTGTTTCAGCATCAGAGAAGAGCACTCTCTGTGGTCTTAGGGCCCCGCAGGTGCTTATGTTGCCCCCGATTGTGGGCTGCCAACGCTGGGGCAGTGCCTGCTAGCACAGCTCTCTCCTTTCCACAGAGGAGAGCACAGAGCACCTTCCTCCTTCGCCCAGTATGAGAGCAGCTGCCTTGGGGGCAGCACTTCCTTTTTCTCTAAACCTCATCTCCATTTCTTTTTAATTTGAAAATCCATCCGGTCCCCTGCAATATCAGGGTAACCCATCCTACCACCTTCTCCTGTGCGGGCAGCCTGCCCTACCACCCACCCCTGTCTGGGTGACCTATCCTATCACCTTCACCTGTTGGCACAACCCATCCCACCACCCACCCCTACTGGGGACTTGGGGGCACAGGTTCCTTTGACATCCCCACAGAGGGAGGGGAGCCCCGAGTCCTGGGAGACAAAGCAGCTTTCAACCACTGCCAGGGAGGGAAAATTCCTCCCGTCCTTTCACCGTGAACCTGAGGTCCCACGGTCAGTTGCTTGGTTGGCAGGTCTTCCCTGTTATAACACTTTTTCTGGAAATGAAGTTGTCCTCTTCGATTTTCATTCATTTGGATGTTTTCGTGGGTTTCAGAGAGGAGAGGAGAATCAACCCCTGCATGGCTGCATCGTTAGTGGGGGTCACATTTCTGCGCTTGCTGCAGGTCCACAGGCCTTGCTGGTGGGATGGCACATGCTCCACACGGAGGTCTGTGGACAGGTGGGGTGGGTACCAGAATCAAGATGCTGGCAGGAAATAGAAGTCCTGCCTGAAAGGAGAAACATGGAAATGTACATTGGCCATTTAGAGAGAAATTATTTTTGAAAAACAAAATAAAAATGCATTTTTAATATTTCCCCATCTGTTTGGTTTTTTCATTTGAAATGGCTGTGGCTTAATTCTTCAGATGGGAAGCAGACAAAGAGGAGAAGTCAGGTCACAGTCTGGAGTCTTTCTAGTCCTGGGCAAAGGAGCTCAGCAGACGAAATCCCAGTGCAAGGACAGCTCACAGAGGGTCCGACTGAGTCCTGGTTACAGGATTGTATGTGTGTGTGTGAGGAAGACTGGCCCTGAGCTAACATCCGCGCCCATCTTCCTCTACTTTGTATATGGGACGTCACCACAGCATGGCTTCATGAGTGACGTGTAGGTGCGTGCCTGGGATCCGAACCTGTGAACCCCAGGCCGCCAAAGCAGAGTGTATGAACTTAACCCGTACGCCACCAGGCCAGCCCACATTGTAGAATTTTAATAAGGAAACACTCCTGGTTAAGGAGCTGATCCTAAATACACCCCCAAATGAAAGTGGAAGTCTAGCAAACACAATGCAAGAATTATTTTTCTAAAGCAAGAAAGGACCTTGGAAGATGGCTACTTTAATCATCTGATTTTTCAGAAGATGTGGCTGTGCAGGCCATTTCCCTGAGAGAATGGGAGCAAAGGTGGAGTTTCTGGTGTAAAGAGGGCTCTAAAGAAATGTTGGCTTCTCTTGCCCTATTTAAATCCTCTTCCTGGTCAGGGATGAGCCGGAGGGACCCCAGCCTCCTCTCAACATTCGTGAATAAACCAGAATGACTTGAATGAATTGGTTTGCATATACGCACGGCTTTCTTAGATGGCACGTTGGAGATGCTGAGAAAGATTCGCTCCTTTAGAAGATTATAACATCATCCGCCCATCAAAATCTTGATCTACTCAATTTACTTGGTGAGAACTTTTCTTAAAGTTCGAGTTTACCTTAACTCATCTGAATTATTCTATTTCCTGGAACAGTAACTTCCAAATTCATCGTTTTTTTTTTTTTTTATAACCCAGTTACCGGACTTCCTGGAATTGATCAGTAATTAACGTTCAGTGATTTCAGTCCGGAAGAGCTGTGAGTGAAGCAGCTCCCAGCCTCCCTGTTTTTATCAGCCCTAAACTGAAAATGACCTGGGTGTCCAACCACACCGACTCTTCTGGCCTGTATGTTGTCCTAGAAAAAATGGGGAAAAGGTGCCCTCTGGGTGGCCAGCCTCAAGCCCATGATCTGACAAGCACTTCTTGCTCCAAGAAGACATAGTCCCAGTCAGTATGCATCACTTGGCAGGTTCAGCGTGAGCTAGATTCATCTCTCATGTGTCGCTCTGCTGGGTGCTGTTGTGCAGTGAACAACCTGTACAACCGTACTGTCCGACAATAGAGGATTAGACACAAGTATCAGGGTAAATTCATATGATGGACTATTATACAGCTACGAAGAATCAGGTCATAGGGAAATGTTTTTTGAAAAAGTCAATGCTTTCAAAGTCACATTGCAATAGAAAACAGCAGACTACAGACCATATAAAGTGTAAACACAGACCCTGACACCTTAAAGAGGGTTGGAAAGGGCAGAAGCAACATTTTAACTCTCCTCATCTCTAGGAGATGAGATGGCAGATGAGTTTCTCCTTAGTGCTTTCATATTTTAAGTTTTCTTCATGTATAACTTTTGCAATTAAAAAAATTACAGTGTATTCTCAGTATCCACAGCAGTCGTAGTCCATAAAGACGCTACATCATTGAATTAGTGAACAAGGAGCTGTTGCTCCCAGAGGAAATACGGGCTGATGGTCCTGCGAGCCGCCGGTCTCAGCATTTTCATCAACTGGTCAATATGTAACCTTGTTTTATGTGTTTCTCTTTAAAGACCACTTTTTTACATTTCTTATAAATAACTAATTACATGCAGTATTTCTTCATAAGAAAACACTAGCTGAGAAGGGTTTAACATTTTCGTGACCCTGGGTAATGTGACCATAAATTTCTTCGGCTTTTAGCCTCACAAAAAAAATGCCACGGCATTTTTAAAATCAGTCATCATCTCATGAATCCACAAATTTAGCCGCTTTTCCATCATTTTTTTCTGTTGCTTCATTGCTTTAGCTCTTTCCAGTGGGCCCTCGCATACAGACGGGTGAATTTCCTCTTCCTTTCCCTCACTGGACCGCACCAGTGAAAGACATGGCACTGAAGAGACTGCAAAAGAGACCCTTGTTTACAGAACGAGAGCTAAAAACAGGAAAGCAGAGCACCGCCTGGTCCAGCCTCCGCTGGGAACATACTGTTTGGGCGACTCAGATATTTTGCTGCTCTGCACATGTCTAGAAATGACCACAAAAGAGCCATGAGCATTGAGGTTGAAGTTACAGATAAATTTTAGCCAGAGGGTGAAGTTTTTTTTTTTTTTTTTTGAGGAAGATTAGCCCTGAACTAACTGCTGCCAATCCTCCTCTTTTTGCTGAGGAAGACTGGCCCTGAGCTAACATCCGTGCCCATCTTCCTCTACTTTATATGTGGGACGCCTACCACAGCATGGCTTGACAAGCAGCGTGTGGGTCTGCACCCGGGATCCGAACCGATGAACCCTGGGCCGCCAAAGCGGAACGTGCGCACTTAACCTCTGTGCCACCGGGCCGACCCAGAGAGGGTGAATTTGCAAATATGGACTCAGTGAATAAAGAGGATCGACAGTAATTACGAACTACCGCATCAGGATTGCAATGTATCTGTAGTATGTCAAAGTGAAGTCATTTTGGTAACATTTCAGATCTTCTCGATCAATCCTGAGGATCTAAATTGACCAAATTACCGTTTTCCGAACGCTGGGCTAGCCTGCTGTTCACCAGGGGATCGTCATCCATAAAGTTTAATGACATTGAATGTGTTTTATGTTAGAGAGCAGTAATTTCCAATCAGAATCATTATGTCTAGGTTTTATTTTTCTGCATGTAATTTTGTGCATAAAAAGCCGAATGGAAGCAAGATGTGTTGAAATGCAAGAGCAGGCCTGGTGACAGAAGGGTCTCTGGCATAAAGAGCAGGGTTACTTTTGGGGAGTTTCACACTGGGGGTGGGGTCGTATTTCACTTCCCTTGGCTTGAGCCCCACCCAGCACCTGAGAAAATAGAGCCTCTCCACCGCACCAGGCGGCTCTGCCTGCCAGCGCTGCTTCAGAAAGAGGTTTAATTTAATTAACAGAAAACAGCATCAATAAACATCAGCTCAGGGAGGCTCTCACAGTGACTCTGGGGCCGCAGGCTCCAGCTTTTCCAGAACACACCCTCCGTCTTGGCAGAGCTCCCTGACTTGGTGCGTCTCTTGTGAGGCCTCTGGAAATCTCCAGCATCCCCGGAGAAGCAGGCTGTTGCTGTCTCCAGCGGCCACAAGTTCTGTTCTGTCACAAGGTCCGGTCACCATCTCCACCGCAAGGAGGACCACTGTTCCCTGCGGCACTTTGCCTGACCTGGCGTGAGGCCGGCTGGAGGTGAGGGAGATGTCAGCAAGGACAGCCTTCTCTTTTTTATTCCTAGCGCTTTTATTAAAAAAATTTTATTGCGATCCCATTGGTTTATACCATTATGTAAACTTCAGATGTACATCATTATATTTTGGCTTTTGTACAGGCTCCATCGTGTTCACCACCAAAAGTCTGGTTTCCATCCGTCACTGTACATACATGCCCCTTCAGCCCTTTTGCCCTCCCCTCACTCCCTTGCCTTCTCGTAACCACAATCTGTTCTCCTTATCTATGTGTTTGTTTGTTTATGTTCCACACATGAGTGAAATTGTACGATATTTGTCTTTTTCTGTCTGACTTATATCACTTATTGTAATTCCATCAAGGTCCATCCACGTTGTCAAAAATGGCAAGATTTTGTCTTTTTTAATGGCTGAGTAGTATTCCATCAATATATCTATATACCACATCTTCTTTATCCATTCATCCGTTGATGGGCACTTGTGTTGTGTCCAAGTCTTGGCTATTGTGACTAACGCTGCAATGAACATGGGGGTGCATGTATCTTTTCGAATTTGTGTTTTCACGTTCTCTGGATAAATACCCAGAAGTGGAATGGCTGGATCATATGGTAGTTCTATTTTTACATTTTTGAGAAATCTCCATACTGTTTTCCATGTAGGTTGCCCCAGTTTACATACACAGCCTTCTCTTCTCTAATAGTTCTCCCCAAGAGTTCTTGCGTCCACATTAAGGATGGGCTGACAAAATGGGGAATCTTCAACAAGCATCCTAAGTCAAAAAAGGAAAGTCACAAAATCTGTGAACAAAATGGTTCTTGCAGATCCCACATTAATTGTGACAAGACTAATGGCGACTGTACTTGGTGGGTTTGGTGATGACAGTAAGGAGAGGTTTTGCCAGGTGGTCTGCTTCAATTGGCATTGAAGTCGGGTCTGCCTCTGACCAGCCAAGAGAAGAGCAGAAAAGCTGTTCCTTATAAAGAGGTCAATGTATAGTCGAGCTTGCTCACATCACAGAAGTGCTGCCATGCAACAAGAAAATGGAAGAGGAGATGCTTTGAAAATGACGACAGACTGCCTCCACAGGAGGGCTTCTTACCGTCAAACAGAATTCTGTCCAGGGGAGCTGGACGTGAGTCTTCCAGCCTCCTGATTGCTTTTTAACAGCAGTTACTGCACTATTCCATTCAACAGTTGACGTTGGCACGCACGCACGATTGTAAGATATAAGAACAAACATGATCAGAAAAACCACAAAGAGATTTAGCAACTGCGTTTCTGTGCCTATTAAAACAGCATTAACGAGTCTTTCCTTTGGCCCTCGTAGACACCAAAGCTTTAGGAAGGCAACATTTGGGGTTGCCACGAAGATCGCGAGTTCCAGGAATAACAAGGCAAATCGATTTGACACATTGGTACGTGTTGGAAATGTAACTTAAGCAACTTCATGCGTAGGAGGCGGCCTGGCAGATTATCACCTGTCGCTTTTCCTCCCTGGCGAGAAAAGCAAGTTTTCTTTTTTTCTTGAGGAAGATTAGCCCTGAGCTAACATCCACTGCCAATCCTCCTCTTTTTGCTGAGGAAGACTGGCTCTGAGCTAACATCTGTGCCCATCTTCCTCTACTTTATATGTGGGACGCCTACCACAGCATGGCTTGCCAAGCGGTGCCATGTCTGCACCCAGGATCCACACTTAACCGCTGCACCACTGGGCCGGCCCCAAGAACAAGTCTTGGGAAGCAGGTTACCTGTGTGGCTGGACGTTGCCAGACAGGACCAGACACCCGGGAGCAGCTTCCTGATGCAAAACGGTTAGGAGTTGGTTGGTGTAAGGAGGAGTCTCCCTGTTCTGGAAGGAGGTTCCATCCAATTCGGGAACAGGGCGAATGTCTCTACCCGGATGTCCTTCTCCTTTTAACTCCAAACTTGATGAAGACACCAAAACAATTTCATGGTGATTTATTCTTTAAGAAGTGAACTAAATATATATTCACTTATTTAAATATGTATGCAGGTCCAATACACATATGTCATATATACTGTTTATGGACTTGCATGCGTGTACACTCATCTCTTGTTCTCTCTGAGATAAACATCTTGGTTCACTTGCCTACTGTCTGCTCCCCCCTCCAGGACGTAATTGCTCTTCTAGAAGGGAGCTTGTCTCCTGTGTTCACTGCCGAAGCTCCAGGACATACGCCGCTATACACTGAATGTTGGTGCCCCCCACAATTCATATGTTGAAACCCCCCCCCAACCACTGTGATGGTATAGGGGGTGGGGCCTTTGGGAGGTGATTTGGTCATGAGGACGGAGCCCTCATGAATACGATTAGTGTCCTTATAAAGGAGACTCCGGAGAGCTCCCTTGCTCTTTCTGCCATATGAGGGCAGGGGGAGAAGGCGGCCATCTGTGATCCAGGAGGCAGGTCCTCACCAGACACTGAATCTGCTGGTGCCTTGATCTTAGACTTCCAGCCTTCAGAACCGTGAGAAATAAATGGTATTTTGTTACAGCTGCCCGAACAGACTAGGACAGTATCGAACGATGCCTGGCGCCCAGTAGGTGATCAATATGTATTTGTTAAATAAATGAAGGAACAAAGGAAGGACAATCCTGGAGTGGACTCGGGTCGCACCCGGTCTGTGGTGGTGTCATGCAACACCCTCCTTATCTTCCCCGCTCCTTTCTTCCTCTGCCAAGGCAGGGGGAGGCCCCTGTCCCTGTAACCTTTGGGGACTTTCCCAGCATGGCTCCCGGGGCTCCGACAGTTCTGGCTGACACCAGCCTTCCCCGGGCTGTGCTCCTGTCCCTTGCAGTGAGCCCGAGCCCACGGGATCTCACTGGTTTCTCCTGATGGCTGCAGGGCCCGCTAGGCCTGGCCTACCCCTCCAGGCATGCCTGAGGCCTCCCGGATCTGGGACTGCTGGGCTCCAGAGTCTCACGTGGACTCTGTCACTCTTTGTGGATCAGCCCACCTCTGTCAAGGCACTTGGGAGTGGATTTTCGACAAAGTGCAGGAAATGCCCCTTCCCATGTTTCGTGTTAAGCAGAATTAGCATGGTGGCTCTTTCAGCTTTTGGCCATATCCTTGCCTTTCCACAGGGCTCCAGGGTGAGTCCCTGGGCCATAACCTATGGTAACGCTACAGCAGTCAGCTCAGGTTGCCAGATCAGAACACCACAGACTGGGGGCCTGAACAACAGACATTTGCTTCCCCACAGTCCTGGAGGCTGGAAGTCCAAGATCAGGGTGCCACCGATTCTGATCCTGGTGAGAGCAACTTCCTGGCTTGCAGATGTCGCCTTGTTGCTGTGTCCTCACATGGAGGAGAGAGAAAGCTCTCTGGCTTCTCCTCCTCTTCTTGTAAGGGCCGCAGCCCTAGTGAATTAGGGCCCCACCCTTATGACCTCATTTGACCTCTTCCACCTCCTCGCAGGCCCCATCTCCAAATTGGGGGTTAGAGCTCCAACATAGGAATTCTGGGGGGGACACCAACATTCAGTTCATAACATTCTCTTCCTAGCCTCCCCAAATTCATGTCCTTTTCTCATGCCAAGACATTTATTCCATCTCAACCATCTCCAAAGTCTTAACTTGTTCCAACATCAACTTTAAAATCTAGAGTCCCAGGGCTTATCTAAATCTCATCTAAATCAGACGTGGGGTGAGACTTGAGGTGAAATTCACCCCGAGGCAAGATTCCTCTCCAGCTGGGAACCTGTGAAACCAGAGAAGTTCTGTGCACGAAAAACAGAATGGAGGGATGGGCGCAGAACAGACATTCTCATTCCAAAAGGGAGAAATAGGAAAGAAGGAAGGGGTGACGGGGCCCAAGCAATTCCAAAACCCAGCTAGGCACACTGCAGGATCTTAAGGCTGGAGAATAATTTTCTTTGGCTCAACGCCCCGACTTCCAGACCCTCTTGGACAGGAGCCCCGCCCACATGGTCTTCTGGGCTTCAGTCCCATCCCTCCAGCTTTGTCTGGAGGCCTTCTGGCGATGGCCCTGATGATCTCTGTATTGCCCTCAGGGCCTTTTTTTCCCTTTTCTTGAAGAGTAGCACATGTTCACAGCCCAACAGCTCTATGATCCCACCCCACAGAATCTGAGTCCTACAGCTTTCCTCCATTTTGTCCGGTCTCCATCTCCTTCAGCTCCAACTGGCAGTATTTCTGATGGTTTATTCCCATCTCTATTCCTGCTTATGCTTTGGTGGCTAATTAAATTCGTGGTTCAGGCCCATATTAATCCCCTTATCAAATGATTGTTCAGCCACACCCTTGCTGTTCTCATTAGAATACATGTTCTCACTTTTTGCAATATCGATAGGCTGAGAATGTTCCAGATCTTCAAGTTCTGGTTCCTGTTTGCTTCACAGTTAATTCCTCCTTCAATCCGTCTCTCTTCTCAAATTTTACTACGTGCATTCAGGAGGAATCAAGCGGCTCCTTCAACGCTTTGCTTAGAAATCTTTCCAGCTAAATATCCAATTTCATCGCTTGCAAGTACCACTTTGCACAAAACACTAGAACACAGTCCAGCCAAGCCCTTTACCACTTTAGAACAAGGATCACCTCACCTCCTGTTTCCAATAACCTGTTTCTCGTTTCAGCCTGAGACCTCCCCAGAGTGGCCTTTAGCATCTGTATTTCCATCAACAGTTCCTTCATGTCAATCTAGCTTTTTTCAAGCATGAAACTCAAAA
Organism: Equus asinus; assembly: GCF_041296235.1. Lineage (NCBI taxonomy): Eukaryota > Metazoa > Chordata > Mammalia > Perissodactyla > Equidae > Equus > Equus asinus. The sequence continues at coordinate 4,999,017 of NC_091808.1, read as the reverse complement.
CAAAGTGCCTTAAGAACAGCTGAACACATTTCCTCATAGCATCCTCCAGGTCCCATCCAGATTGTGGCTGTCAGGACAGAGAAGTTTTTCTCCCCCAGTGCCCCCAAAAGGGCACTGATGCATCTTGGGAGGCTCCAGGCAATGGCTCTCAGCTCCAGTGGGCATCTAGTCACCATGGATGTGCATTAAAAGGAAGGGCGATGACTCTAATACAGGAAAGCGACTGATTCCCGCGTGGCCCTGACTGGGGAAGGGGACCAGAGCTGACAGACGGTGTTTCAGCGCCTACCCAGAGCGCGGCCGCACTTGGAAGCCGAATCTTAGCAACGTGGCTTTGACCACAGTTGACAAAGCAGCTGCAGCCACTCATCAAAGGCGCTCCCATCAGTGTGCGAAAGCTCGGTGTCCTGGCACGAGCTCCCCTTTCTACACTCCTCTTTCCTGCTTGGCTTTTTACATTAGATCAGCTGATAAGAGAGTGTCTAATGGTAACATTTCACAAGGAGGAAGGGGCGGTGGGAGGAAGAGGGACGCCAGAAGTCAAATAACTTGACCTCCTCAAGCATCAATGAGGCGAGAAACGATTTTCTGTGAAAGTTGGCTCCCCGAGAATGCCAAATTCCAGACGAAAGCAGAGTCAGACCCCAGATCTAGCACACGCATCACCCCGGAACCTAAAGCCTTTACTGTTCTGGCCACTCGCTGGAGGGTGGCATCTGCTCACCCTGGAACGACAGGGCTGGGCAGCGGCCGCCAGGACTTGGTCGCTATGGGTGGTCTCAGAGGCGACCTGGTGCTGACCGGTGCCTCCAGTAACGCTGTGCGTCCTTCTGGTGCCTGCATGCTGCAGTCTGCAGCGCACGATCAATTGTGGAGGTTAACACCGAAAAGAATACTTTTGGGAAAAGCATGACCTGATTTATTGAGCTTAGAAATCCCTGGAGGCAGATACTGAAAGAGAAACTGAAGCATTTTAGGCTGAGACGAAAATGTCACTTTGGGGAAAATCTCTTTTAAGTAATTTGACAGCAGCATCTGGACTAGAATCTAGTCTTTTCTCATGCAAACAGCCAGCTCCATGGGCATCTACCAGGCCGGGCCACGGGGCTTAGACGTCAAGGAGCAGGGGCTCCGAGCTTTGTCTCAACTCTTTGTGGAAGGCATCTTGTGGTTTCACGGCAGGAAATTGTGGTATCAGAATTGGCTGGACTTTAAGAATGAAATAGAGAGAGAGTAAAGCGTAAACCTGAGCCTTCAGCACAGTGGCTCCGGAGGAGGCACAGCAGGCCTGAGGCTCAGGTAATGTCGGGGTGACCCCGGAGTGCCGGCGGGGCATCTTGGGGGTGATCAGCATAACCATGCATGGTGGGATGGCGTGTGATTATCAACCCTGTGTTTGTCACGCACATAACTTAAGCCTGGGATTTTCCCCCTATTTAGGCTGCGGGCATTCATCTGGCATTGCCCTAGGTAGGAAGAGAATTAGGAACAGAGAAACCAGAGGATGAATTTATGAACTGTTTTGGCTTCAAGTTAAAACACAGAGGAGTGCTTTGGGTGTGCAGCTGAATTATTGCAGTTTCGTTTTTCCCCTCTCCTCCTCCAAGAGTCTGGATAAGCACCTCTAATGGTGAGGTGCCGGGGAAATGAGTTGGGGGAGAAGCAAGAGAGTTGATGACTCTTTTTAGGGGCCTGGGCTCCACCAGACCTCTCCTGGCTGAGGTCCTGCAGCTGTGGACAGTGGTGAGAATCCAGCTAGATCAGCAGATCCCAGGATGGATTCCGTGCCGTCCTTCCTGAGGGGTGCCAGGTGGGCAACGGGTCTTAGAGGGAAGTCAGCTGTGCAACACGGCATCAAAATGGCAGAGAAGCAACAGGCAGATGAGCCTGTGGGGACCTCCCAGAGGCCCATGGCCACCAAGAAGACGTGGACAGGTCCTACTGTGGCCTGTAAGGGCATGGAGATCATCTGAGAGAGAGCCAGTGGGCAAACCTACATTGTCTGGGATGAAGGCAACTTCCTGAGCACTGGACTGGGAGGTGGTTACAAGGTACACTGCAGCCGATGCCAGCACTGAAGGATGGCGACCCCCTAACACCAACCCGGAGGGTCATATTTCAGTGAGTGACAGCAGGTGAACACAGCCAGGGATGATGGGACGAGTGGAAGAGTATGAATGCATATTGGCCAAGAATTAAAGGTTGGTCCTCGATGCTACCGTGATGTGCAAGAATCCACCGAACCCCGGTGTAACCCTGGAAGAAGGGGGACAGAATCCTGAATTCGCCTGCTTGATCCTGAAATTACCAAGAAATGACCAAATCTGGGGGCGAGATTAAGTTTTCTGACACCTTCATGTGGCAGTGGGGACTCAACATACAAAGTCCAGATATGGGGAAATGTTTGTGTACCTAAGTTAGTGACTTGTGAAATTAGAATCTGCTCCAAGTAATTCTTGGTTCCGGTGAATTGGTCCACACTCCCCCATACCCCGGAATGTTATTACCAGCTGCTGAGCATTTGTCATCCACATGAGTTAGCACATTTAATTCCCCTGTGAGGTGGACCTGTGCTCTTCATTTTGAAGACAAGGAAGCTGATGCATGAACAGTTCAGTGACTTGGTTGAGGCCACTCATGTTGTCAGGACAGAATTGATTCAAAGCAGGTCTGCTTCACTGCCATGCCTGGGGCTTCAGCCCCTAGTGGTAACCAGTGTAGAGAGGGAAGAGGAGAAGGCTGAGGATGGAATCCTTGGGAATAGCAGCACTTAAGGGACAGGGCAGAGGAATAAGGAAGTGTGAGGGGGATGTAGATGAAACACACTTTAAAGATGACCCAGGAGAGAAAGATGCCTGAGAACCTGAGGGAGAAAGTATTTGTTACCTGCGCCTATGTCCCCAGAGAAGTCACCTAACTCATAGGGCTCGCTGGACTTAGTGATCAGAACTTTATTGGTGACCACAGCTGCAGTTTTAGAGGAATAGTGGGGACCAAAGAGAGGTTGTGATGGGCTGAAGCATGAATGGAGCTGAGAAAGTTGAGACAAGATATAGATGAGTTTTTAAAGAAGCTCTCAGTGAAATCAGATAGACCAAGAGTTTTATTTCATTTTTCTATTAGAAGATATTTGAATATACTTATTTGTTCAGGCAAATAAGTCAGTAGACAGGGAAAGATGAAAGGTAAAGGGGGAAAGTGGGTCACTGGCAATGCCAGGAGGGGAAATCTCTATGTGGTAGCCAGCCTTCAAGATGGCTGCCAATGAGTCTGGCCTTCTGCTGTTCACACCTTGGTGTTGTCCTCTGCAACACTGAGTAGGGTTGACCTGTGTAACCTATAGGATATTAGGGAACTGAAGGAGTGTCATCCCTGAGGCTAGGTCATATAAGTTATTGTGCTTCCACTTTTATCTCTCTTGAATCACTCTCTGGGGGAAGCCAGCCACCATGTTGTGAGGACACTCAAGCAGCCCTGTGGAAAGGTCTGTGTGCTGAGGAAGTGAGGCCTCCTGCCATAAGGCAGTGAGAAACTAAGGCCTCCTGCCACCAATCCTGTAAGACATCTTGGAAGTGGATACTTCAGCCCCAGTCGAGCCTTCAGATACTTCAACCCCAGCTGACCCCTTGACTCATGAGAGACCCTGAGCCAGAACCTCTAACAGTTCAGAGGTTCCTGAATTCCTGAGTTATGTGAGATAATAAATGTTTATTGTAGTTTTATGCCACTAAGTTTTAGAGTACTCTGTTCTGCCGTAAGAGATAACAATACAATGTAGGTAGAGGTAGCTATAATTCTGGAGGTGGAAATACTGGGGAAACTGAGGCTCTTTGTACTTGATGATCTCCGCTGTTTCTGTGAAATAGAAGGCAAGCCCATCTGCTGGGTTTGGGATGATGGAGGTGGGGTGGAGAGGTTTGAAGGTGACAGGAGAGACTTCATGCCACCGTTAGGAAGAGGGAAGACGAAGGAAGGAGCTGGGAAGGTCAGACCTTCCGTGTGTATGACTGGCATTTAGGCCTGGGCATGGAAAAGAGGAAACGACATTCGGGGAGCGCTGCTCCTTGTCTCAGAGGGTAGATAAATATCTGACCAACGCTGGTGCAGGAGGCAAGTTGTCAGGATGGAAGTGTGCAGGCAGTCCAGAGGGTATGTCCAGAGGGCAGAGCAAGAGACATTGCAGGGGGCTGAGGGGAGTGGAGGGGGGAAGGTGAAATAGGGGCGGCCTAATCTTCAAGAAGCTTGACAGTAAAATGACCTGGAACGGGAGATGGAATTGAAGAAGTTTTCTTTTCTGTTTTTTGTTTATCTTTGTCTTATTTTCTTGATTTTCTTGTGTCTTTGTACTTTGTGTTTTTGCATCTTCACCTTTCTTTCTTTTTCTTCCCTTCTTCCTTCCTTGCTTTCTTTCTCTTTATTTCTTTCATACTTTCTTTCTCTCTTTCTTCCTCCCTTCCTCCTTCGCTTCCTTCCTTCCTTCCTTCCTTCCTTCCTTTCTTCCTTCCTTCCTTCTCTTAAAGATGGGAGCTATTTAAACACGTTTATCAGTTTAGGTAAAGGAGCCAGGATATAGCAAGAGACTTAAGATAAAAGAAAAAAAAAAAGTCTGCACTTCTGAACAAAGGGCAGTCATTAAATCCTCCTTATCTTTGAGAGGGGTCACTGATTCAGTAATTGCTGAGGGTCTGCCGGGTGTGACCCCCTGTGCAAGGGGCTGGGTGTGCAGCAGGGAATACACACAGCATCCCTGTCCCAACCCCGGCCTAGTGAGGGTGATGGACAGACATCTACACATATCCCTACAAGGTGTGAGGAGTGCCACAGAGGGATGAGCTGGGTGCAGGGCCAGGATAAGCAGAGGAGACCTGGCCAGGATGGAGCAGGGTGGGGAGGCTCAGAGAAGGCATCCATGAAGGCCTTGAAGGCAGGACAGATCTGTGCATCAAAAACTATAAAACATTGTTGAAAGAAATTGAAGAAGACACAAAGAAATGGAAAGATATTGCGTGCTCTTGGATTGGAAGAATTAACCTAGTTAAAATGTCCATACTTCCTAAAGCAATCTACAGATTCAATGCAATCCCTATCAAAGTTCCAACAACATTTTTCACAGAAATAGAACAAAGAATCCTAAATTTATATGGAACAACAAAAGACCCTGAATAGCCAAAGGATTCCTGAGAAAAAAGAACAAAGCTGGAGGGATCACACTCCCTGATTTCAAAATATACTACAAAGCCATAGTAACCAAAACAGCATGGTACTGCCACAAAAACAGACACACGGATCAATGGAACAGAATCAAGAACCCAGAAATAAACCCACACATTTATGGACAGCTAATATTTGACAAGTGAGCCAAGAGCATACAATGGAGAAAGGAGAGTCTCTTCAATAAATGATGTTTGGGAAACTAGACAGCCACTTGCAAAAGAATGAAAGCAGACCATTACCTTACTCCATGCTCAAAAACCAACTCAAAATGGATTAAAGACTTGAATGTAAGACTCGAACCCATGAAACTTCTAAAAGAAAACATAGGCAGTACAGTACACTCTTTGACGTCGGTCTGAGGAGCATATTTTCAAGTACCATATCTGACTGGGCAAGGGAAACAAAAGAAAAAATTAACAAATGGGACTACATCAAACCAAAAAGCTTCTGCACAGCAAAGGAAACCATGAACAAAACGAAAAGACAACCTAACAATTGGGAGAAGATATTTGCAAACCATATATCTGATAAGCGGTTAATATCCAAAATATACAAAGAACTCATACATCTCAACAACAAAAAAACCAACAACCCAATTAAAAAATGGGCAAAAGATCTGAACAGAGATTTCTCCAAAGAAGATATACGGATGGACAACAGGCACATGAAAACATGCTGAACAGCATTAGCTCTCAGGGAAATGCAAATCAAAACTACAACGTGGTATCACCTCACTCTGGTCAGAATGGCTATAATTAACAAGACAGGAAACAACAAATGTTGGAGAGGGTGTGGAGAGAAGGGAACCCTCGTTCACTGCTGGTGGGAGTGTGAACTGGTGCAGCCACTATGGAAAGCAGTATGGAGTATCCTCAGAAAATTAAGAATAGATCTACCATATGATCCAGCTATTCCACTGCTGGGTATTTATCCAAAGAACTTGAGAACACAAATGCATAAAGATACATGCACCCCTATGTTCATTGCAGCATTATTCACAATAGCCAAGACTTGGAAGCAACTTAGGTGCCCATCAAGGGACGAACGGATAAAGAAGATGTGGTATATATACACAATGGAGTACTATTCAGCCATCAGAAATGATGAAATCCGGCCATTTGTGGCAACGTGGATGGACCTTGAGGATATTATGCGAAGCGAAATAAGTCAGAGGGAGAAAGTCAAATACCATATGATCTCACTCATAAGTAGAAGATACAAACAATGACAAACACACACATAGCAACAGAGATTGGATTGGTGGTTAGCAGAGGGGAAGGGGGGTTAAAGGGGGTGATTAGGCACACATGTGAGGTGATGGATTATAATTAGTTTTTGGGTGGGGGACATGATGTAATCTACACAGAATTCGAAATATATTATGATGTACATTCGAAAGCTATATAATGTTATAATCCAATGTTACTGCAATAGAATAATTAAAAGGAAAAAAAGAAAAAAAAGCCCCTGCTTACCTGGATAATACTAAATATATTACTAATATAATAAAATTGCTAATGATTAATTATTATTAATATATTAAATTATCAATACATTAAAATACATTACTAATATATTAAATAAACTGTCTATAATATTAAAATATATTAAAATAATACTAAAAATATTAAACTTTCATAGAACAAAAGCATAAAGCAAAATCTTTGAGCATTTGTATCCTGAGCTGCCTGTGGGCTTTTTTCTGATGCTAATGAGCTCTCAGCTTTGTCACAAGGTGTCTGTATCCATCTGGTTGCCTAACTATAAAAAAAAATCCCTTATCTCCCTAAAGCGGGTCCCTTCTCACCAAACACTCCCATTCAGTGGAATTTGTCCCCACCCCCCAGCAGATCCAATTGGAAAGGAACGCCTTTCATGAGCTCTGTAAACAGACTGTCCTGAATTGAAAGGAAGAAAACCGCTTTATTGAAGGTGAGAACCTGTTAATACACCTCTGCGAATTAGAGTTCAGGCCTCTGATCTTTCAAATCAGGGCTCCCGGGAGTGGAGATTCTGCAGGGATCTGGCCTCTTGCCTGGGGGAGCCAAAGAAGGTGGAAGAAAATCCTGGAGGAGGAAGTGTGTGCATCAGGGATGCAGCACCGGCTGTCAGATATGCTCTTGAGTTTCCATGTTGACAGACGTTGACAGCATCCTTCTGAATCTAGGACTCGTCACTAAGAAAAGCTACTTCTGCTTGATTTTGATGAGAGGCCTTTGAGCATGTCTACACTGGGTAGGAACACCACTTCCCCAGCCTCCTCTGTACATCTTAGCCAAGACGAGACAAGAAAAAAACAAGGTTGTAATTACTAGAAGGATATTTTTTCTAACCTTTTTTATATAAGTGTCTAGTTTCTTTCTTGAATATCAGGAAATAAAATGCCATTTAAAAACGTGGACATATCATACATTCTACGAATTATGCGCTCTGTTCCGGCTGCCAGACGTTTCAAAAGCATTTGCTTCCTGAGAAAGTACATGAAGATGAAACAAAACTCGTTTGTATTTAAAGATTGAATAGTTTCTTTGAAAGACCATCCAGGGAGGGTCACAGTAAGCCTGGTGTGAACCCACTGTCTCTGCTGGCTTTGAGTCCACCACCACCCCCATGGGAGGGATCTATCTTTGAAGGTCTCTCCTGGATACAATATGCAAAACGCTGCTCTTTAGATATGTTTGATGAAGGAGAAAATAATTAGCAAACCAATTCTGCGTACAAGCAGTTATAAATATCTGGGCTCATTTTCCCAAGCTGGAGATTCTCTGTAACAAAGTCAATATCTCGGATCGGGTATTTGAATTAGACCCACTCACCTGCAGAGAGGATGTTATTTGCTTGGGTAATTAAATTTGTTTTCAAAGAGTCTACAAATGTCAATGTTGACAGTCATAAGGAAATGAAGTTAGGCAGGTGGTGTCTCTTGTCCAGGTGGCCCTTGTTTATGCTTGATTGTTGTAACCTGATAATTAAGCCTGACCAACCCAAGGCCTGGGTGTCTCCTTACGTGGCCTCATGCTGTCCTGGCCTCCTGGACCTCCCTTCCTAATCCACACCTGTCTAAACCTTTCTGTTCTTCAAGACCCAGCTCTGACCCAGTTTACTCCAATGATCAGATGTGGTCTACACGGTGGTTAACACTACTGGCCCCTCCTTTTTGAAATGCCCTCATTCATTTTCTGTCATGCATTCTTTTGGTTTTGTTCTCACCTTTATGGATATTTAAAATAATTTATGTAAATAATTTATTTGTTTAGAAGGCCCTTCTTTAGACAGAGATTAGATCAATATGCATATATTTTCTGTTTTGTTTATTAACTCCTTGATTTGTCTAAAATTTATTTGGGTGTAGTTTAAGGTGAAGATCTTATGATCTTACGATTTTTTTTTTAACCAAAGAGTCAGCTCTCCTGGGGCTTTTTGGTACCCAATCCCCCTGACTCTCTGCAGATATCAAGTTCTTATTCACGCTAAAGTCTGTTTGGAATCTCCTCTGTCCCACGCTCTCTCCACTTGCATGAGTTCTGCAGGATTTTAATCCCTCTGATTCCACTAGCTCCATCCAGGTAGTGTGGAGTGGAAATTTTTTCCAGAGCATGGAAAATTCCTGATTTATGTTCTCCAATTCCCAAGCTTAGTTAATTTTGCAGCTTTGCGAGGGAGATTTTGTGTGCATTCCAACGGGCTTTGGGGGTAGAGCAGGCGAGGCCGCTCTCGTTTCTCCCGGAAACCTCCCTTCCAGGGTCTCTGACTTCTCTTTCCTCTCTCCCTAATAGCTTCCTCTCCTTCCTTTAAACCCTGGTGGGCTGCGGTGTTCTGCTGTCCCATTTGTCGTTTTTTTGACTCTCCTGGCTTAGTTTTGCCCTGTTGCATGGATTTGGCCCGCTCACCTATATCTACACTTCAGATCATGACCTGCAGCTCCTTTACGTCAAAGCGTCTAAACCATCATTCATGACACCCCCTCGCTCCTCCTTCCTGATACTTCTTCTGTGGATCTTGGACTCAAATCCAACCTCATATTCAGACAGACACCTACATCTGTCAGTATCATTCCCAACCCTATCTCCATTCTGGCCTCTTCTTCGCAGTCCCCTGCCTGTGCCCGAGCTCACCGTTCAATTATTGCGATGGTTTCTCATTTTATAGTCCTATTTTACGCATGCTGACAGTCACCCATCTACAGCTCTCAGCTCCTGCTTGAAAGCTACAACTTCAGCAGTGGGATGCTTCTGATTTTCAACACATTTGTGGAGTCCGGGTGTTGTTCAAACACACACACACACACACACACACACACTCACATAGACATAAAACCGAAACAAGCTTCACCAAACAACAGTTCCCCTTAAGGCATGTAACGTCCCCTGACATTTCCATTCTTTCAATCAGCCATGCCACACAGAGTCTATAAACACTCACCCAGAGGACAAGTTAGACCCCTTTGTATAGCAAACGTGATTTATCCCAATCTGGTGCCAGGTTACCTGCCCTTTAGAGTCATTTCTTGCCCACGTAGACTCATGCTCCAGCTGCCAAGGAGCACACCACTTCTTCCAGAAATAGATGCTCAGATCTTTAACCTCAGCAGTCACCTGCCCCTCCCATCCACCCTCTCCGATAAGTATTCCTCCTGGCAAATCCCTATCACCATTCCAGACCCAGCTCAAGGATCTCCATGGGCGGGCTCCCTGCCTCCTGGCCTCTAGGATCCCCAAATGCTTTCCCCATTATTAACCTAAAAAACTTATTTTTAAAAATTAAAATAATGCATATTCTAATATTTTTCAAAGTAAGATTCTCGGACATAGGTCTTTGTGATATAATAAAAACACTTTTGATCTTTGTCCCCATCCGTGGCACAGAGCTCCAAAACCCTTGGAATTTCTTGACTAAAACAAATGCTCATAGGAATTCATAAAGAACACCTCTTGACCATACCTGAATTTATGATTAGAAGATTGGAACTTTCAGCCCCACACCTAGAACTCTGGGACGCGGGGCTAAAGATTGAGTTCAATCGTATAGCCAATGATTTAATCAATCATGTCTAAGGAGCAAAAATCCCAATAAAAACTCTGAACATGATTCTGGAGGGAGTCTTCTGGTTGGTGAACACATTGATGTGCTGGGAGGGTGGTGCACTGGGATTCCAGGAGGAGAGGACGTGGGAGCTGGGTATACCCCTCCCCAAGACTTTGCCCTGTGCATCTTTTCATCTGGCTGTTAATTTGTGTCCTTTAAAATAAAACTGTAACCATAACTTCCCTGAGTTCTGTTAATCATTCTAGTAAATTATTGAAAATGAGATAGAAATTGTGGGAACCCTCAAATTTATAGCCTCGTTGGATGGATGTCTGGCTAGCCTTGGGATCCCACTTGCAGCTGGCACCCTTCAACTTGCGGGATCTGATGCTAACTAGGGGTAGTTAGTGCCAGAATTGAAGGACTTTGCCCTTAACTTGAGGACCTGTGCTAACTCTGGGTAGTTAGTGTCAGAAATGAATTGTATGGTAGGACACCCCGTTGGTGTCAGAGAATTCGTTTCAGAACTGCAGACATTATAATCCTCTGGAATGCTAATAAAAATGTAGATTCCAGAGCTTGTAGCTCAGATAATTCAGGGCAAAGAAAGCTCATTTTAAAGGAGTACCTTAGCGATACTTACACATATTAAAATTTGAGAGCCACCGACACACTCATTAAAGCACATTTGTAAAATATAAACAGGTAGAACGAGATGGAAAGTGCATCACTCTAAACCCCATCACGAAAACATCTTGGTCTGTTTCTTTCACTTTCCGTGTCAATCCTATTTATTATGGTTTTGATCATGCTGTATATTGAGGGTATTTTCTGCTTTTTCCATTCAACGTTCTATTAGATGTATTTTTCTTGTTATGATACATTCTTTTAAAGTCTAAGTAATCACTTCTGCAAAAGAGTGTGTTTCCTGGACCATTGTGCCTCTGTGGGGGGCATGGGTAACATTATCAGTTTGTCATTATTATGAATTATATTGTGATGAAAATCTTTCTCTCTGAAGCTTTTCTAGTATTTGTTTTCATTACCTTGGGATTCCTGGAAGTTAGATTATTTCGTCTGTCACCACAGATGGTTTCAGAGGTCTGGATAAGGCTTGTCCACTGGTAACCAAGGGGCTGTGTTTCCATACCTTCTCTGGCAATGATGTTTATTTTTATAAGCTTTGTTAACTTGATAGGTCAAATGGTATGTAATTATTTTAATTGTATTTATTCCATCCTCAATCAATGCTGCAGGAAATTTTCCCAAGTTTGTTTCCAAATTTCCAAATTTTTCCCAAATCTGTTTACTAATTGCTTTTCCGTCTGTGAATCTGTGTTTCATGGCCCCCAACCCTATTCTTCCACTGACATTTTGCTGTGAAATTAACCCTCTGTCTGCATATTTACTGCAAGTACATTTTCTTGATCCATTTACCCTAAAATCCTGGTTCTATTTTTAATGTACTGGTATCTAACCTTTTTATCTAGTCAAAATATGACTACTTTTTCCTTGGTAATTATTTTTGTTGCTTCAAAATTTAAAAAGCTCCTCTTTCTCCAGAGATTTGATGACCGATGTCTGTTTTCTTATAGCTTTGTTGTTTTTTTAAAAAAATAGACTATTAAATATGTCCTTGAATCCATCTAGGATATATTTTGGTGTATGGTATGAAGTAATCTAAATAAATTGTTTTTATAATTGTTATCGTTCCAAAACCATTTATTGAAGGGTCTTTCCCCTTTTCTCTGATATTCTAGGACAGCTGTTTTATGGTCTTGGTCAATTTTCAGGACAACTGTCTGTTGACAGCATGACCAAGGAGAGGACTCTGTCACCTTCAGCTCTGTAACCCCAGAGCTAAGCATAGCACACAGACCCCCCAGGTAAGTTTTTGAATGAAGATTAAAAAGTACATATATGTAAACAGAAGGTGAGCCCATTAGATGGCTCCACCAAAGGGCAGTGGTTCCTGGATCCTGGATCACCATCCTGGACTTAGAACTTCGTGCCTTTCAGATCATTAATCATATTTATTCATTTATTTATATTTTGGCACATGGGATTTTTTCCCCAGGAAAATCTCAGTCCATTGGCATGCTTTTTTTTTAAGCTGTTATTTTTACATTGCTTATGCCAAATGGATAAATATTTTTAGAAGCTCTCTTTTGCCACAAATGGAAGAAAATGGGAAGGACTTGGAGACTGCTTGCGATTATATTTTCTTGCAAGCTATGTCGGTGAGAAAAGCATGCTTTCAAAAGCACCAAGGCCTCAAACTGGACTTGTTGACTATTTTCTAGAACATGGAGAATTCAGAGTTTCTTATCAACTTAGATTCTCCACGTCTCACATCCTTTCCCACCCGCCCCCTGCAAGTCAAGGTCTCTTACACTGATTCACAGCTTCCTTTGACTTCTGAGACTCCCAAGCCTTTATGGACTGGCTCAGGTTTTCCATTTTTCTTCTCTTCTAAGACTAGGAACACAATGAGATCCCTGTCTCTGTCCCAAACTTGGCCAGCAGTTTCATGGGGAACCATTCAAAGGCTAGTGTCTCCAGAAGACTGCAGGATTTGGCCCCTTTCTCTGCCCACTCCATGGGCCACAGCCCAGCACTCTCACACCCTTGCCCCACTGTCAACAGTGGTCAATCCCAAAAGTCCTGTGCACCCCAATGTTTATTGCAGCACTGTTTACAATAGCCAAGACGTGGAAGCAACCTAAGTGCCCATCAACAGACGAATGGATAAAGAAGATGTGGTACATATAACAGATACCTTCCTGCTCCCGACCAGACAGGGCCTAGACGGAGGCAAGTGAGAGGCCTAGGCCCTCACTCTCAGGGTCTTCCAAGTACACAGTCTGATATAAATGTGCCAAATTTTATTTGCTCTTCCTCTGATGTGTTCCTTGAATCTGCTTCCTCATCGCCATTTGTATCACCAGTGGCTTTAGTCAAGCCATCACTACCTGTCACCTCACTTGACTCCATAACACGGTGAGTTTGAAAAGCCTGAGTATTGAGAAGACCCCCCTAGGGTACCGAATCAGGGTTTTGAAGGTGAGGAGCAAGTGCATTTTGGAAAAAGATGTTCTGTGTTTAACGTTTGGATAATTAAATCATTTGCAAATTGTTTTGGTAACACCGATTATAAGATCCAACCTTGAGGAAAGCTCCCTGGCCGATGGAGAGCAGCAGACGATTTCCACAGGTGTGGGGAGGAGAGCTGTGCAGCACCTCAGTGTTTTGAGCACTTATGGGGTGCATGTTTTGTTTATCAGAAGTGGACGTGGGTTGTGAAGGGCTGAGAAGCACTACCCAAGCCAATGTCCCTGTCTTTGTTCCCCTGTTCATTCATGAATTCATTAGTTCCCACGTTATTCCAGAAATGGCTAGGGTAAGGGACACAGGGATCAATAAGTCATGGTCATGCCCTTGAGGAGGCGCCATCCAGCCAGGGAGAGGCCCGTGATCAGCTGCAGATACACTACGAGATGTGAGCTCGGTCAACGGAGATGTTGGGCAGGTTGATCTGGAAGCTTCCTAATGAGGTGCCCTCCACGCTGGCCCTGAAGGATGGGCGTTGTTAGCTGGTGGAAAAGGGAGGACAAGGGCTGTGTCTCAGGGAGTTCTGAAGACCCAGAGGTCAGGGAGAGCCAGGTATGGAACAAGGAAGGGCTTGTGTTCAGGGAGGAGACAGCTGTGGAGAGACCGCCTCCGGCCAGCTCTGCTGTGTGCAATTGAGCCCTGAAATCTCTAGTTGTGTCCTGCTACATCCTCTGTCTTGATGGCCATTTCAAAGCTCTTGAGAGAATGCTTTTCCACATCAGTCCCACCGGACTGAATCTTCGTGGTCACAGCAGTGTGATTTGGGGCTGGTTACTTAACCTCTCTGAGCATCAGTTTCTGCATTTGTGAAATGAGGATAAAATAGCCAATCACTTATACTGATGGCCAATAGGCACATGAAAAGATGCTCATCATCGCTGATCATCAGGGAAATGCAAATCAAAACTACACTAAGATATCACCTTACACCCGTTAGAATGACAAAAATATCTAAAACTAATAGCAACAAATGTTGGAGAGGTTGCAGAGAAAAAGGAACCCTCATACACTGCTGGTGGGAATGCAAACTGGTGCAGCCACTATGGAAAACAGTATGGAGATTCCTCAAAAAACTAAAAATAGAACTACCATACGATCCAGCCATCCCACTACTGGGTATTTATCCAAAGAGCCTGAAGTCAGCAATCCCAAAAGTCCTGTGCACCCCAATGTTTATTGCAGCACTGTTTACAGTAGCCAAGACGTGGAAGCAACCTAAGTGCCCATCAACAGACGAATGGATAAAGAAGATGTGGTACATATATACAATGGAATCCTACTCAGCTGCAAAACAGAACAAAATCATTCCATTTGCAATAACATGGATGGACCTTGAGAGAATTATGTTAAGTGAAATAAGCCAGCGAGAGAAAGATAATCTGTGTATGACTCCACTCATATGAGGAATTTAAAACTAGGGACTGAGAACAGTTTAGTGGATACCAGGGGAAAGGTGGGGTGGGGGTTGGGCACAAAGGGTGAAGTGGTGCACCTACAACATGACTGACAAACATTAATGTACAATTGAAATTTCACAAGATTGTAACCTATCAATAACTGAATAAAAAAAATTAAATGATAAACAAATTCAAATATACTTCCCGTATTCTCTAAATAGAATTTTTCATTAGAATTTTCAGAGGCCCACTATTAAGTGAAAATAATTCTTTTGTACAATTAATGTCTTGCAGCTCTTTTTGAAAATTTAGTGCCCTCTATTAGGAAAAATCTCCAACAACTTGGAATAACTGTAATATTTTAACCACAGGGAACGTTAATTGCTGTGTTGAAAATGAACTCAAGAATTGTGGGTAATATTATTCAAATAACGCCTTTTGAGAGTTTGTATAAACGAGTGCTTCTCAGCCTTTTTTATGCAACATCTTGGGATAGCTTCAGATATGCTGTAGATCTTGACAGAGAGTCAAACAGTTTAGATTCTCCTTCGGTAAGTCTACGGCACACACAGCTTGGTAGTGAATAGTGTGAAATTAAAGACTCAGAAAGATTTGGAATCACCATTTCCAATAAATGCTTTGGCTCTAAAAAAGAAAAAATAGCCAATCACTATCACTGTTCCTGGCATGTACCGAGTAGGTGAAAGTAGATGAGAGCTGCAAGTATTATTATTATAATTACAAATTATTATTGTTGTTGTTAGTGACTGTGGCTGTTATTGGCATTGTTTCTATTTTTGTTTTTGTCCTTTCTGCCAATGAATGGGTTCCAGAGATAAGCGGGAGGGTGGGCCCCAAGGCAGAAGCCCCAGAAAGAACCTTCCAGTCTTTTGGTTATGGACTTGAATTTCATCTCTTCTGTTGGAAACATGCCATGAAGTCAGAAGAGCAGGGAGAAATATTCTGAGCAAAATGTCATGGGATTTCACAGTTGAAGGTTGCCAAGGGGACAGAGATGATTGAAGGATGTATGCCAGGGTTCCTACCCCCAGTCTGTGGTCTACAATTGCATTTAGACTTTCATTTGCAATTTTATTGCCATGAATGGGCTGTGCATCAGTGGACAATTTAATCCCCACCCTGGGTGTCAGTTTCTTTGTAAAATGGAAGTTGAGGGCCAGATGCTCTGCATGAGCCCTGCCAACCTTCCGTTGTTGCCATATGTACAGCAGGAATCCTCTGGGAGGAGCATCTCCATCCACTGCTCTCTCCTCCTTGGCCAGCATTGTGCATCCATGAGCCAGTGGGCTTGGCCAATGCCACCTTCCTCCCCAGCACTTTTTATGCATCCCTCCCAACATCAAGCCCCAAACCCAAGGGCTCTGTGCTTCCAGAGAGGGACCCCGTAGCTTCTCTCCTGCCAGCACCCCAAACAAGTGTGGGCATTTCCCCACCGATGTCAAACTCATGCTCAGGGCCAACCTTGCTGCCCCATTCTCATCTAAAAGGAATTTGACCAAGGACAGTTTAGCATAAATTAAGCTTCCCATAATGTTCCGAGAGGTAAAAAGTTCATAACCTCAGCTGCAAGTTACATCCTGTTTGGCACTGTGGGAAATCACTGGACTTAGGAACATCTTTCTAGCCCTGAACCTCTTTCAGGAAATTATGTTGCCCTTTCTGATGCTCTGGCTATGAAATGATATGGGAATTCCATTGCTCAGAAATTCTGCTGCTTTCTCAGAGTTACACCTGACGGGAAGAACACCAATCTTATCTAATGCGAAAAAACACGTCACTCCATGGAAAAGCCCTGGAAACAATTAAGAGATTTCAGAATTCAATGGAATTCAAAATATTAGGAGAAGCCAGTATCTGGAGATCAACCTATGCCACCCAATTTCCTTTGGAAATGAAGAAAGCTTGGTCCAAGGCAAGCTCTCAAATGCTCTATGGTGATCATTTTCAAAGTTGACAGGCCAAATGCTTCTCTATTTTTTTCCCCTTGATTGTCCAACACCTAGTGAGTTCAGTTGAGGGCAATTTTTTCCTCTTTGTGTTGGCAGACCAGCATTTCTGGCCAAGCATGAAATTTCCTGCTTTTGCTGTATACGTAGGTAGCTCCTATATGACAGGGAACGTGATTTGACCTGTTGTAACATATTTTATTTTACCAGAAATTTATTGAGCATTTTTGAAAACCTGTCCTCCTTTTCTTTGAATCGGAGAAGGTAGCAGGGATGGGAGCAGCCTATGTGTCACCTGGCTGGTGATAGGGCTTGGGCATCTGAGAAAAGATGGCACTCAGATGTTCATTCAAGCAGCATGCTTCTACAGGGTAGCTGCCAAGTGCCTGACCTGTATTTGCCACATCTGTCCTCTCCCTCCGTTGTCTCCAGCTTGAATTTACTCTCCTGCTGGCATCTGAGCCACCTTCATCTGCATATGCTGGCACTGAGAACCGCACCAGCCAGCACAGAGCAAACACCAGCAAATGCTTGTTGAATGAATACATTTTGAATGGGTGAGTGATGCCTACCTTCTGTTCTCATGACATCCACCCAGGGTCCTGTTAGCCTTGGTGTCCCACCCCAGCTACATATACCCAGCCACCAGGGCAGGACAACTGGTCAGGATGCCTCCTGTAACCTTGGATTCTGAAGCAGACACTCCGGCTGTGTGGCCAGGGGAGAATGGGCAGGGCTGTGAGGTTGTTAGCCCCCTCTGAGCACCCTGTCCACAGATCCTTGCAAATCTCTCACCAGCAGGCTCGGTGTCAGACTTCTGGCTCTGCTCTGAGCAGCCGGTGGTCCTAGAGGACTGGGCCCCCCTTTTGTTCTGGTCTGCTTGGGCAGAATTCCCATAATGATCCCATCTTACACCCCATCCCTCTCCCTGTTGCTGTCTGGCCCCTCTGAGCATGAGTTGCTGGTCTCCATCTGATGCTGATACTCTGCTTGCTCTCCTTGGGTGCCTGGACCATTTCCTTGAGGCTCTATGGCCTTCCCTTTCCTGCTGGCTCCCTCCATGCCTGAGCTCAGGCCTCTGACTCCCAAACCCTCTCAAAGGCCTGACCAGGTTCTTCCTGGTGGTGAGATCAGCTTCACCTTCCTGCTGTGTATGTTTCTCAAGGACCAACCGAGGACAAGGCCTTGTCCTGGTCCCCTCCTGCATCAGCACAGCATCTTGCGTACGGGCAGGCCCAAGGTTTTTTTTGCTGCTCTGGATTCTTGGCAAGAACTACCTTCTTTCTGTCAGTGTGAATTTATGGCAAGCTAGAAAGAGAACTTTAGATAATAAGGATCCTTTCTCATATACTTTAAACTTAATTTGGAGATTTTTAAGCAGCTTTATTGAGGTATAATTGACACAACAAACTACACAGATGGAAGGTGTACAATTTGATAAATTTTGATGTTTTCATACACCTGTCAAACCATCACCACACTCCCCATGGAGAACATATCCATCATTCGGAAGGTTTCTTCCCAGTCCCTCAACATCCCTCGCTGGCACCTGTGCCTGCTCCTCTCCCATCCCCAGGCAACCGCTGATCTTGTTTCTGTCGCTATGGTTTACTTTGCATTCTCTAGAACTGTAGGTAAATGCAATCACATAGTATGCACGCGTTTTTGTCTTGCATCACACTCAGCCTAATTATTTTGAGATTCCTTTCTGTTGTGTTTATCCATAGTCCTTTCCTTTTCATTTCTGGATGTGTTCCATTGTGTGGATGCATCAAGTTCTTTTTCATCCATTCGCCTGTTGAGGGGCACTGGGCTGTTTCCAGCCTTTGGCTATTGCAAATATCCCACCACGAGCATTTGTGTACAGGTCGTTGTATGTGTATTGCCCTTTTTCTCTCTTGGGTGAACCCCTCGGGGTGGAATAGCTGAATCATACAGCAGGCAGGCATATGTTTAACTCTTAAAGAAGCCATCCAACTGTTTTCCAAGTGGTTGAGCCATTGCACGTTCCCACCAGCAATGTATCAGAGTTCTGGTTGCTCCCCAATTTGCAGATGTTTCTGGCTGAGCACGCACTAGTGGCATTTCAAAAGGCTGACGCGGACAAATTTCAAAGAGATTCAGGAGTTCTTCGGGGCACTAAAATGTCCAGGATTGGAAGTCTGTGTAATATTCTAGCTGTTACAACCACTTTCCCAGGCCCTGGCATGCTCTTGGCTATTGGGGTGGGGCGCTTCCTGCTGCTCAGCACACTCCGTAGGGGGCTCTGCCCAGCTCCTGGGCCCAATGCAGCCTTGCCTTCACTGACCAGGTATGTGAGGGTCCGGGAGGCACTTGGGGAAACCACACTCTCTTTGCCTGTGTTAGACGGCGCTGGTTTCTCTGACCTTGCCCAAGCCACTGTAGAGCTTAGACTGGCATGCGTGGGCCTGCAGTCTCCAGATGAGCAGATGAATGACTCAGGCTCCTTGACTCAGAAGTAGTAGTGTTTGGATGTCCATGGTGTTTTTATAACACTTAAAATTATGGTATTTTAACTTCTTAGTATATCCTGATTTTGAAAGACCCAAGAAAATCAGATCACTAGAGAAGCTAAGGATTTAGAGGGAGAACAGAGAGGGGCTTTACATTATGAATACTAGTGATGGATGGTGTGTGGCTCCTCAGGTACTTACTGAGAAGCTGGTTTGTGCCCAGGTGCTGTGCTCAATGCTATAGGGAAAGCAAAGTCTTGTGGAGAATAGATGACTAGAAACAAGCGTGTCCACTACTGACCGTGGGCACACCCATGGAATGGTTTAGAGTGGTGAAGGGTTCCAGAAGAATGAAAGCTTTGCAGATCTGGGGAGATGCTGGAGGGCTTTTTGGGGTTGTAGGATTTCAATGGAGGAGAGTTATAGGACTTGTAGGATTTTATGGGCTTAGACAGTGTGGGGAGTAGGAAGGCTTGAGTGGAGGCAAAGTGGAGGGAATCATAAGTTGAGAGAAAAACATGAGCAGTTTCTTGGAGGGAGGGAAGTGACAAGCCACCTAATTTGCTGGGAAGTGAGTTCAAGAAGGGAAGTAGCAGAGACACGTTTAGGAGGGTCTGGGCATATTGCTGAGGTTCTTTAATAACCAGAGAGGAATTCGTGCCTCTGAAGGCAGCGGGCTGCAAGGATAAGTGGTAAGCAGTGGAGGACAACCAGAGCTGCGCTTCAGGAGAAATGCACCAGCCTAGTGTGGAGGGACTGGAGTCGGGGGAGAGTGGAGCAGGGAGGCCATTAGGAGGAACCCCAGGAAGACCAGTGGGAGACACTGAGGGTCTGCAACAGGAGGTCGTCGTGGTGGGGATGGAAGGAGGGGTGCATGTGAGAGGAAGCCCAGAGGGAGACTGGAGGACTGGAAAGCAATCAGATTAAGTACAGAGAGAGAGGAGCTTAGAGGTTTTGAGCGGACTGATGATGACACTGATGGGGCTGGCGGGGCCGTCCATTCCAGTGGGACAAATGGAGGCAGGAGGCAGTTCAGGGTGGGTGGGAATAATAGTAACTCCCCCGTCCGGAACTGATGCAGGTGCCATGTACACCTCTGGCCCTCACCAACAGCCCCATCAGGTGGGAACTAGTAACAGGCCTATCGTGCAGCTTAGGAAGCTGAGTTGGCATTACGTTTACTATTATACTCAGATTATAAATGAGGACATCGGAGGATAAAACCTTTAAGTGACTCACTCAAGGGCACATGTCTTTGATGGTTATAGATGCAACATGGAGTCTTTTGATGCCAAATCTCACGCATACTGACTTAGAGAAGACGGAAAAGATGAAGATGAATGATATTGTGTAGAAAAGGGAAGAGGCGAATGGTCATTGTACCAGTTAAGGTAACACAAGCTGCAGGGCCAATCTCAGAGACTTAACCCAACACATGATCCCTCACTTAAGTAACAGTGGGGTGCAGCAGTCGCCGGTCAGTGGTTGAGGTCTGACCATCCAGGGGCCCAGGCCAGCTCCAGCTCTGCCGTCTTCAACGTGTGCTTTCCAAGGCCAACTTGGGTGCTGACATCCAGACATCAGTCAGGGAAAAAGAGGGAAGATCCAGTTGTTCTAACTTAGGGCTTGGCTGCATCTAACTGCAAAGGAGGCTGGGAAAGAAAAGGAAGTTTTGGTGCTCAGTTTATGGTCTCTGCCACCATTGTTGGCAGAGTTCACACTCTAGCTAGGGTGTTTGAGATCACCTACAGGCCAAAGCATGCTGTCGTGTCATGAGTGGAAAATCCTTCAGCCTGTTAACCAGTAATCAAATCCTGGCTGGCTGGGTCGGTCTTCCTATTTAAACTAATAGCACTGATTCTGTGGGACAGCTGTGCTGTGTTGAGAGGAACTTGGTTCCAATCTGGGTTCAGTCATCAGCTTGTGACCCTGACAAGGTCCTAACTTCTCTGAGTCTCAGCTGCTTCTCCTGTAAAGGCCAGGATGGTGACACCTGGACCAAACAGATACAGGGGAGCGACGCATCTTGCAGACGGTAGAGTGTATGTGAAAGACGAGGAGCTAGAGGTTTTCCGCTTTTTTACAGTTTCCATTGGGTGGAGGGTGCAGATTAAGTGTAACTAGAAATGAACACCAGCATTTAGGGAATCTTTCTCCATTACTTAGTGTCTGGTTATTTGAACTGATAAGGTTTACCTTGACCCCAGGCCAACTTCCTGAGTGGATATGACACAAGTGATTGGGGAGTTGTCAAAAAGAAAGTATGATTAAGAGCAGATCTTAACAGTTTAAACTCATCCCCTGTTTTTTACTTTTACCAAAACCATTTGTTGTTAATGCCTTCCAGTCAATTCACAGAGTACTGACTCTGTGGACAGCGGAGTGGAACCCTGCCTGGTTATTTTGTGCCATCCGCTTGTCTTCTGGCCTCTATCAGACTATGCTCTGCTGCCATTCATGGGGTTTTCACGACCAATTACGTCAGAAGTGGGTGGCCAGGTCCTTCTTGCTGGTATGACTCTCCTGACAGCTCCGCTGAAACCTGTCCTCCATGGGTGACACTGCTGGGATTTGAAACCCCAGTGGCAGAGCTTTCAGCATCACAGCAACATCCAGTCACCACAGTAAGACAACTGACAGATGGATGGAAACAAACTCGGGCCATGGCGGGGAGAGCTTCGGATCTTAACCACTACCCCGCCAGGGCTGTACAAAATCATTATTATGCTAGCTGTTATTGGATGTCAAACTCCTCATCTTAGCTCCACAAGCCCAAGAAATCAAATAGCTTTCATTTTTCCACCTTTGGGCTGCCTTCTTTTCCTTCACTGCATCCACACAAACACGCAATCCTGGCATAATAGAAATTCTTGTGATTTACCGATAATTTTTAAAACAGAATTTAAAATCAAGTTATCAAATAAAAATTGGCAGTTATAATGTTAATGTTGGCAGGATATCCACTTTGTTCTTGTGTCATCATTTACTTATCTCCTATCATAAGATATTCATTTTCCAACGTGAACGTGTAACGCTGGACTGGACACATACCCAGAGTGGGTTTGCTCTTTAGAATTCCTTCCAGCATTGGCAATACTCAGTCAGAGGGAAGGGCCCTTTATGCGATTCTCGGTCAAGAATGCCATGTTGACTTCCAAAAATATTCCTCCCACTTTACGTTTTCACAAACCATTATAAGGGTGTGTTTGTTGCAAGCAGCCATGTGAGCATTGAGTATGTGGATTTTCCACTATTTTATTGCTATAACAGATCTTGTTTTCTTGTTTTTAGAATGTAATAAACACAAGCTTATTTTAGAAGAATGATAAAATATAGATATGCAAGGAGGACAAAAGAAAAGCTACCTGTAATTCCATCTTCTAGAGATAGTCCATGATAATAACGTCTTTCCAGAATTATTTGTATGCACGTATATAAAGGTACAACAGATCATGCTTCTCTAAATGACTATGCAAGGATTTACGTTGGATACCAGAGCTTAGACTCTTTTTCATTTAATAAAATATCATAAACATTTGCTTTCAAACCATCGGACAGTACATTTCTTTTAATTTGGTAATTTAGGACATTCGACTTAGTCTCTACTCTCATTGTAAAACTCTCATTAATGGGCTCTGTGCCTAATCTTTTTGCCAACATTCTCAGTAATTTTCCTAGTACAAATTGCTGCATTGGGATTCCAGGAGGAAAGCATTTTTGATGTATACTGACAGATTTCCCTACAGAAGGACGGCATCATTCCACACAGCTCCCATTTCCCCAGACGTGCATCAAGATGAGGCATTCATTATATACATCTTTAATCTTTTCCAATCTACCAGGTGGAAAACACATCAATTTTTAAGTTTGAATTTCTTTGCTTACTGACAAAACTAAATATTTTCTATGCTTACCAGCCATGTGAATGTATTGTTTTATGAATATCTTATTCATTCCCTCATGTTTTTTATTGTTTTGAGATGGTTCTTATTATATTAAGGATTCCAATTATTTGTCATACATGCTGGAAATATTCCCCATGCGTTATGTTACCTTTAATTATTTTTATAGGTTATTCTAATGTGTGGATACTTGTGGCTCTTAGGTTTGAAAAGCAATGAACATCCTCTTTGTGTCTTCCAATTTGGGTATTAATGCTAAGAGAGGGCAAACCGATCCCAGATTTTTTTTTTCACTGACATTTTCTTCTAGCTATTTAAAATATTTCCCTTGTTTTATGATTTCATTTAAAAAGCATCTTTCTATCTTTAATCCAGCTGGAATGTATTTGGCCCATCAGCTGAGATAGAATCTAAACCAAACAGTCAACCAATTATCCCATCACCATATTGAATAATTCATCCTTTCAACAATTGTTTGAAATGCCATCCAGGAAAGAGGAGAAATTAACACCCTTTTCCTTGGGGTGACCTGATAAGCATCTTCAAATATTTTGATGTCTCGGAGGTGGAGGAGGAGTAGACAGGTTCTGTGTGGTCCCAGACAGCAGAGCTTGGAGCCGTGGATGGAAGCCAATATGGCATTTACCGGGAGGTGTACAAGAGGTGATGCATTCTCCAGGAGGCACCGAGAGAATGGTGTGGAATCAAAACGGTCACCTTGGCAAGGGTCATTCCCATTCCAGAAAGACCTAAGAGAGCTCCCTTGGCCATCTGTGGAGGATAGTTGTATCAAGGGCCTCTAACCCCCCTGCGAATCTCAATTCCCGGATTCTATCAATCTGGGACAAACTAGGACTCAAAGAATTCCCTTTCCATATTTGGCACTAGATATAGAGAAGCCCAGGGCTGACGATGGCTGCGCCAAAGCAAAACAGACAGACTTTTCTGAGAAGGTCATACAGAAGCAGGGACTCACTTACTCTGGTGGTCTCTGTGTATCCGGTTCACAGTGGGCACCCTTAACCCAGCTCAGCCCAGTGTGAGAACGAGGCCGAGGAGACCAATGGCAGGCATGCAGGCGCTCTCATCAGAAGGGACTGCAGGATCTGGGAAACTATTTGCTTTGTTTATTTTGGGCTAGAAATATTGCATCTTATTTGTGTGTAGTTGTTTAGTGACAGAGAAAGATTAGGAAGTCTAAATTTAACAAATGCTAAATATATTATCTTTCCAAGGAGAACTATGACAGTTATTTTCCCACCTGGCAGAAAAGTAGAGGAAATAGTGTCCCCAGTATCCCACAGGCGAAGGAAGGGCACAATTTTTCCTCTTTGGGGTTGTTTCTAGGATGGAGGCTGGCATTTGCTACATTATTCCAATCTGGCCAGTCATCTCATCTATTTAAAGGGCATGACACTTCGTCTCTAAAAGTTCAAAAGATGAAGCAGAATGCCCAGTTGGTGTTCTCAGCAAAAGCTAAGTAGGTCCGGCCAACGTTGCTCTGAGAAAAGCAAACCCAGGCCTGGGCCTTACTCCTGTGCCCTTGTCAGGGCAAGGCTCGTGGAGCTCTGCTCAGGGAGTGGGATCACAGAAGCTGCTCTGAGCCTTCAGCATGGCCCACGCGTCCATTTCTCTATGTCCAGGACAGAAAACAAGGGAAGAAGCACCTGGAATGCTGTGAAGAGCAGCACAGCCCCGAGGCACACAGCCTACACTGGGGATGGGGGCAGCAGATATGTTTGCGTGCACGGGAAGTGGGGACAGGAGACGGGAACCTGCTCCAGAGGTCCACGCTAACTTTGAATGGATGCTTTCATTTTCACCAGTCGTGACAAATGTTGCCCACGTCCCGCCCACTGGGGCAGCCACGGAACATGGCGGTTAAGACCGTGGACCAGGAAGATTGAGTCTGAGTCCAGTTCCACTGCTTACTCAGCAGGCATGTGACTTGGGCAAGCTACGGAGCCTCTCTGAGCCTCCACTTCCAGTTCCCTCATCTGTAAAATGGGGTGACAATCCTACCTCTCACACAGGGCCGCCGAAGGCTACATGCCTCCTATTTCTCACACACACTCCCGTGCACGTGTGGGTGTGTGTATCTGTATAAGTGTCTCACGTTAGTGTTATTCAAAACACGTAAGTGACGAGGCAGTGACCCCTTCCCGGGAACCCCCAGCTCCCATCATCAGGGAGGATATTTTCCATCGGTCTGATTGGTAACCTGCTGCCCCTTCTCAGTTCTGCGGGAGAGCGGGGACGTCAGAATAAAGTCAGTCACTCTCCCTGGCTTAAGTGCCCAGAAAACAGAAGAAGGGATTCACGGTTCATGCTTTCCTGCATTTTTCTCTCATTTTCTTTCCCCTTTGACTAATATGTTGGAGGAAATAGGTGTCGAGATCAGGCCATAAATGACATCAGGGCAATTATTTTCCTGTAGGAAATTTGCATTTTGCTGCAAAGGGAAGGAGAAACAGGGAGGAGAGAGGACTCTGGGCAGACTGCAGAGTAATGCCCGTGTGTGTGTGTGTGTGCGCATACGCATGTGTGCTCTCAGCGCTGCTGGCGTAAGTTTAGTCCTTAACAGGGCACTTACACCTAGAATGGATAATGAGTGCTGTCTTCCTAGGGAGGTAAAGCAGCCCAGCCTTTACTTATCTCCTTCTGGACTTTTTGAGATAGATTCCCAGTGACTCCAGAAGTTATGTTTCAACTTGCATAAGAGCCAAAAAAGAGGCAGGTGTCAAACACAGGAGAGCTTCCCTCGGTGGCTGGTGGCCAGCTGCCCAACTCCACCTATGGTTCCAGACCCTTTGTGTGGGCCTCGACCCTTTTCTTACACATACTCCCTCTTGAATGCAACTCCCATGCTGTTTCTGCCCTCTTAGCCCATCTGGCTGCCTCGGATCTTGGGTGTTTGTGTCTGGTCCTTCTCCCTTCGTGACCTCAGCTCCCGGGCTTGCCAGAGAAATACAGAACACCCAGTAATATTTGAATTTCAGATACTTGGGGCATCGTTACACTAAAAACTTATTCGTGTTTATCTGAAATTCAAATTTAACTGGCGTCCTATATTTTTATTTGCTAAATCTGGCAGCCTCTTCCTTGCTGTGGGTTACTTGAAGACTAGCCAACCCCCAAGACACAGTCCCTGGCCACCCATTCTGAGGGGTGGGCCTCACTCCACCTCACCCCACCACTCCCTTGGCCCTTTTCCCCGTCCAGAAAAAGGACTGGCCCTGAATACATCAGCCGTCTCTTCGCCGAGGTGGGAGAATAGCTCCACTTCTAGTAAGCGCTGGGTCTGTTCCCAGGGAGGTTCAACTTCCAACTCAGCATAAAGTCAGCTGTGACCCTTGCCCAGGTAGCTGACACATTTTGATTATGAATGCATGAGGTTCCAGGCATATAGATGAATTCAAGGGGTCTGCGTGGCCCACAATTCCCAATATCCTCCTTAAAGGTTGAGGCTTTCTGGACTTTTCTTTTTTAGATATTAGGCCAGATTTTCATCTGGCAGACAAGAGTCCTCCCCAAGATTTAGGATGTTCCCACAGAGCTCTGCAGAGCAGGAGTCTGGCCCACAAAAGAGGAAAACCAGCCATTGGAGCCTCTTGACCTTACAGGCTTGCAAAGCCCCACCAAAGTAGAGAGAATTGATTTAAGAAAAGCGTTTGCTCAGAGGCATTCTCATGGGGACCACAAGTTACTTAGAGAGCAACCAGGGGACTGAACGTTAAATAAGGATGTGGCTGAACATCCACCCACAGGTCCGTGAGGAGGGTGAGCAGGAGGGAGGGAGGTGAGCAGGTGTTACGATTAATGGAAATCATAAACGAGAGCAGACCTATCAGCCCAGCAACACCTGCCACAGGCTCAGAACTCAGTCTACCGAGAGGCCTTCTACGTGCATGTTTCCCCGGCATAATTTATATTTGGACTAGCACGTGCAACCCGGATTTGAGGCCAGGCACAGGGAAGCAGGCAAGATTGCGAGATTGGGTATGTTAGAGTTTATCAATTTCCTTGGTATCCAGAGGATGTGCTCACACAATCTACTGCTGTGGGCCTTGTGACAAGTGGTTTTATTTCCATTGGAGAGGAGAAAAGTGGATCTGGGGAGGTGTCTGTATGCTCACAGGGGACAGATGGGTTCAGAATGATCTTCTGTTTCAATAGGATGGTTCCCAAGTTTTGTTTATAGTAGGGAAGGGACTTACCAACTAAGGATACATGAAGTCTTCATTCATCAGATGAATATCCAAGTTTTTGCAGGCAAAACAAAAAGTAGAGTGCACTTTTATGACGGGAGGTAGAACTCTGTTTAGTTAGGGAGAGGTTGACTCAGGACAATGGGACAGCCAGGCGGCTTTCACATTAAAGTCTATAGAATTTATCTGTCTTCTGCAGTGTTGGGGACACACTTCAATACTGCACCTGGGACTTTTGATTGTTCTAAGGAGAGTGCAAATGCATCAAGAGCCCATTAATATGCCAAAAACACCAGTGGCAGTAGAAAGGGACAAAACTTTTCTAGTGCCAGCTCTATTGTCATCTACAATGGAAACCCAACACTTCAGAATAGGCAGCTCTCCAAGAAACATCCCCTCCCTCCCAAACAGATGTGCTCCCTGGGATATGTCCAAGGGAAATCATGCATGGAGCTATTTGGGGCAGCTGCCTGGAGAGCATCATCATTCTCTTTCATTCTTTAATCCAGAATCAGGAAAACGTCCTTCTCTACTCTAGGAAATTTGATTCAGAAACCATTTGGAATCTGCAATAGCCATCCTGCTTTCATTTCAAGCATTCAGAGCCACACTGTCCTCCGGGTCTATCAACGAGACAGGCAGATCAGTGAGTGAGGATCTCAGCACTGTGTTCAGAGAGATCCCTGTTTCAACCATCTGAAAATGGGGACAAGAACTCCTTTCTCTCAGGTTTGCTTCAGAGTTGAATAAGACAATTTATTCAAATGCCTGGCCCTGGGGTGCATTCAGTAAATATGCAGGAGCCATTAGAATCTGAAGAGCTAAAGATTACTGGCTGTGGACTGGTGAGGTGAGCAGAGAGGACTTGGGACTCAACAGGTCTGAACACCTACTGGCCTGGATAATTGAAGTTGAAAAAGACAGTGACAGGAGGGTGAGGGATCAGTGCCCCCAGAACACAGGAGCTCCCTCTGGCTGTAGCATCAGCCCTCCCACCAAGAGCTGATGTCCTTCCAAAGGCTGGGAGTGGCCTTTGCATTGGCTACTCCCTCTGTCTGGAATGCTCTTGACCCAGATCTCTGCAAGATGGGCAATCTTTGTCTTTCAGAGAACTACTCAAAAGTCACCTGGGAGTGCTGGGAGTCTTATGGGGGCCTTCCCTCAGCTCTCCACTCTCTTCCCCCGTGCCCTGCTCTGGGGGGCTGACGTGTGTGGGCTGTGTTTAAAACTGTACCCAAGATTTAATTTATTGGTATGATAAGATGACAGGCATGGACACAACTGCCTTGAAAGAAGAGTTTATTAGTCCCGTGCAGGGCCACATGGGGAAGCCCCAGGTTTGGTCAGGAGTCAAAAGGAGACCGGGAAGAACATGGGCCAGAGCCTTTGTTGTGGTTTTTGTGGAAAGGAACGGAGGAAGTAGGGTAGACCAGCTGAGCACGCTTAGGACTGGAGAGTTTGAATCATTTCAGCAGGCTCTGGGCTGTAGGGGTGTCTCTAGCTGTTTAGTTCCTGGCCTTGGGGTGATTTAGGGCAGGGGGAAGACTGGCTTTGTGTGTGAGAGTTGACAAAGGAGGTGACTGGGGGTATGGGCCTGGGATTGGCTGTTTTGCATAGAAAAGACACGTCGCAGGCCAGTTTTTTACTGGCTCCAGGAATTAGCTAAGCCTGGGAGAGGGAGTCCCTTCCCGGGTCCTCAAGGCCTCAAGATATTCAAACATCATAAAATATAGGAAATAAAAGCATTGTTAATACAGGCTGCAACCCTGGGCTCCCATGCCCTTTGGCTTTTCCTGGAGGGCAGTGGAGGGGGCTACGGCAGGAGAGCAGAGGCAGAGAGCACAGTCAGCGTCTTCACTCACTTGTCCCTCCCTGGCAGGCTGTCATTTGACTTAAGTCAGTCACTGCTTCTTCCAGGGAGACCTCGTCTGCATGCCTCTGTCCTTGGTTTCTGTTAACCACCCCCTCGCTTAATTCTCCTGGGTTACTGCACCGTTCCTTCAGAGTCCCCTAAACCCTTCCCACACTTGTAGGGGGGGGATATTTAAAAAACCCTCTTTGAACGAGCCTTGAGTGTGCCCTCTGTTTCCTGTTGGGGCTCTGACTAATACCAGAACTGGTCCCAGAAGCGGACACTTTCACCCTCACGGTAGATTCTGGGATTGGGTCACTCGTATACCTGGTGACCACATGGGTGACCTCCTTGCTGAAGACTTGATGAATGCCTGGCACAGGGTATCAACACAATGATCACATTATCATCTTATTATCGTCAGTGGTGGCAGGAGATGAGGTGCAGGTGGGAGGCAAGCACTGGGAGATCAAGTGGCTGTGCACTTAGTCACTATGGAAACAATAATGATTATAAAGATTATAGTAATCTGCCTTCTTCTTACCACCCAGGGAGCATGCAGAGAGAAAAAGAGAAATTAACGCTTTGAATATGCAATTAAGAACATGCGTGCAGAGCCAGCTTCCCGGGAATCCTCTTCTGTGGTCTCACGGCAGACATGGATGAGGTCCTGGTCCAGACGCTGGGTAGAACATTTGCAAAGTGGAGCACTGCTTAGAAGCTCAACCAACCGGGTCTTGCTGAGGGACGGTCAATGGGAAACGGGGGTCGTGGGTATGGGATGCGGATGTTCTGGCAGATCTGGAACAAAGCTCCACATTTCCCTGAACCTCCCTTGTCAACATGAGCAGTCTCTGTGTTAAAACAGCAGTCCGATTATCTTAAGTGGGGCATGCCATCTGTTTTCGACTTCCTCTTAGGGCTCTGCCTGTCACACCTTTCCGAGAACATTCTCTTCACCTCCTAGCTAAAGCTGAGTCCTTCCATCACCCCGGTATTCCCCATCAATTCACTCTGTTGTTTTTATTATCTTAGTCTGCTAGGGCGGCCATAACAAAATACCACAGACTGGGGGCTTCAACAACGGAAGTTTATTTCTCACAGTTCTGGAGGCTGGAAGTCCAAGATCAAGGTGCTGGCAGGGTTGGTTTCTGGTGAGGCCTCTCTCCTTGGCTTGTAGATGGCCACCTTCTCACTGTGTCCTCACATGGCCTCTTCTCTATGCATGCGTGGAGAGAGGTCTCTGATGTCTCTTCCTCTTTTATAAGGATACTAGTCCCATTAGATTAAGGTCCCCTACTTGTGACCTTATTTAATCTTAATTATCTCCTTAAATGTCCCATCTCCAGATTCAGTCACATTGGGGGGTAGGACTTCAATATATGAATTTGAGGGGACACAATTCAGCCCATAACATATGCTTAAGAACAATTATCAAAAAATGGTTACTATTTTTTATATTTCATGTTTGTGGTTTGTGTGTTTTGCTGGAATGTCATCTCAGCAGCATCTGGGAAGGCTCCTGCTCTGTAACACTCCTTGTTCTATCTGTGTGTCTGGAACAAGGCCAGGAACAGGGCAGGATCTCAAAAATATTATTGGCTAAAGAAATGAATAAACAAATTATGTATAAATGGTTTTACTCCTTTGCAAGACCCTCCAAATTCCTCCAAAGGCCCTTGACATGTTGTTTCAACTGTACTGGGAGGAGGCATCTATGTTGTTAGTCATGGAGTGATGTGATCAAAGTAATTTGGAAGATCAATATGGCAGCAACATGAGAATAGGCTGGAGGAAAATAAATGAGGTGGTCAAGGTCATTGGGAGACCGTTAAGCTAATACAAATGGATAGAGTTGAGGATCCAAAACTTACAGTTTTGGCAGTGAAGGTGAGAAAGGGGGATACATGTGAGAGATAGACAGGGGAGAAATGGAAAGAAGGAGGTTTAATTGGAGGCAGTGAGAGAGAGAGGGAGAAAAGATGAGAGCTAGAGACAGCTCAGTGAACATGGCAGTCCTGTGGATGGACACAGGGCAGTGGGGTATGGGTCGGCATGAGACATCACCTATGCACTGCTTTACCATCCTTTTGGTCCTGACTCTGGTTCCAGCCATTGCTATGTTGAAGACTGATTGGCGTTGTATTGATAGCAGCTCACCTCAAGAGCATGCCTCTCGTCTCTTACTTCTCATGTGGGATGCCCGTGGAAACCTGGTTGGTGTCCATGCACGGGCACCTCTGAAGTTTAAGAGAGTTTACATCTCGTGGACCAATCCTCAGCCACGGGAGGATGGGAGCTGGTGGGTACATGCTTCTACATTTTGTCCCTTGGGTGGACGATTTTGAGTTATTTTCTTCTCTCCTCATAATGATGAGGTGGGGGGAGCCAGCT
The DNA here is from genome assembly GCF_041296235.1 of Equus asinus. Classification (NCBI taxonomy): domain Eukaryota; kingdom Metazoa; phylum Chordata; class Mammalia; order Perissodactyla; family Equidae; genus Equus; species Equus asinus. The sequence goes on along the minus strand of NC_091808.1, from coordinate 4,967,473 downwards.
ATCTATCACATTATAGAGTGTATCGCATTGATTGTATTGGCTTTTCCTCCTTCCCTGTTGACTCCCCAGATCCTCACTCCTATACTTGGTTGACTCCCCAACATAAACTACCTGTACACACAACCCTTCTCTAAAGCTTTATTTTTGGTGGGAGAAGGCACCACACCAAGACGGGTCCCTGTTGGTAGGAGATCATGAGCCTGGTTTGAGATATTCAAAGTTTAATATAATCCTGGGCGTGTGTACACTTGCTGGCCAGGTCATCTGTGATGTGCAACTGAGGTGTGGTCTGAACATCGCACACCGGAAATGACAGTTGTTGCCAGGAATTGGTGCGTTTCCTAATGGAGGGTGTAAGGAAGAAAAGAACAGAACGCTAGAAACTAAGTCATGGGAAGAAAGACTCCCTGGATTGATTCACCTCAACCTGCATTTACTGGGCATCCACTGTGCAGCAGGCTGTGCCAGGGAGCAGGTGTACAGGGGTAAATAGGATGTGGTTTCTGATTCTTTGGAGCTTCAAGTCTAAGGGAGGAGGCAGACTCAAATAGATGGCAGCCCTCAGAATGACTTGAATTCTAACAGAGGTCCACGAGTGACATAATAGAGAATGTGATCCCCATGATGCCCAGAGATCGAAGTCTTCTTCTGAGAGAAGTCTTCCCTCACAACTAGCCATGGTTCTCTCCCTCCTCTGAAATCCAGTTGCGTCTCCTGTTTGAGTTTCTCTTTGGTGTTTTTCACATATTTCCTTTCTTTTCACTGGTGCTCATCTTGCCTCCCCAAATGGATGGCAAGCTCCTTGGTTCCCGGGTCAGGTCCTATAAGTTTTTGCACTGCCCTGATTCTCTCTATTGTCCCACCACCTTGACCTTCGTTCTACCCCAGCCCAAGTCTCTAGCATTTAAGAATGCAAGGGATCTTTGTATATTTTATTGATGAAAGGACCAGGGAAGAGAAGAGGGAAAGGGAGGAAGCAAAGCACATAGAGATGAGGGGATCGGAGACTGAAGAGGGGAACCAGTCCCAGAGAGCTTTCCCATGATGGCTGACCAGGGACGGGGTCAAGAGGGAGGGACCGGGGAGGAAGAGCGTCAGATTGCTTTGGATGCTCAAGGGAATGTACTCAGAGGAAAGGCCATGGGATCAGAGAGAAAGGAGATCATGTGTTACCATGAGAGTGTGATGACAACAGAGTGGAAAGCTTGACCTATGGATTTCAGGGGGTTGATGACATGACTGAAGTCGAGACAGTAAATAGAAACTATCTTTTAGCTTCATCCACATCTAGATCTGTGAATTCCCTTGGTTCTGCTTGAATTTGCTGTCCTTAACCCTCTCTTCCTTCCCCTGGGTTGTCTTATCTGCGTCCATGTTTTTGCTACCCTGTTCAAGCTGATGACTTCCATCTAAGCCCTCCACCCAGATCACATTCCTGAACTTTGACCTACGTGGACAACTGCCTCTTGAACATCTACACCTGGGCATTTCACAGGGACTTCAGAGTCCACATGGTCAAGATGAAACTGATCATCATCTCCACTGGAAAGCCTCCCATGGTGCCCTTTTCTCTACCTTACGTTCTCTACCTTACAGGGCACCCCACCATAGTAACTTATCACCTATTTGCCATGGGGTAGCCTCCCCTATCTGACTGTGAATATCTCAAGGTCACTGTGATGCTCCCACACCTAGCACTGTGTCTGGTGTACAGTGCAGACTCATTAAATGATGGTTAAATGAAAATAGGAACATGAAGCATTGCAGTGAAGGGGAAAAGAGAGAATATTAATTTGAAGGATCAGCCAGGTCAGCCATTGTTTTTCAGTAAATGTAAACAGATGTTTAGTGGGAGTACATGGAAAGTGGAAAAGGCCAATGAAGAGGGAGTAACACTGGGGACAGAGGCGGCCGTTGAGGAAGCATGGTGGCTGGAGTTGGGGGGAGGTGGGAGCATAAAGCAGGACAAAGGGAAACAAAGGGATTTGCTTCAACCGGAAAGGAAGGTTCTGTCTTCAGTGAGTGAACACGAAACAGAGATGCTGGAAGCTGAGATGACGCGGTCTCCATCTACTGGCCCTGATGTCCTCGATCTGATAGGACACCAGATGCTAGGACGCATCCTTCTTTTCTAGGAGAAAAGGAACCCACAGGGGAGAGCATAAGGCTGGAGCTGCAATTTGAGAATTGCATCCAGCGTTTCAAAATGATCTCACAGAAAGCAGTTGGGAGCAGAGGCCTTACTTCCGTATGGTGGCCGAAAATGACGCACCGTGTCTTGTTTTCTTGCACGGAAGTGTAGACACTCGTGTTTTTTCAGCTCAGCCTTCTGTAGCGCCTTCTCGTGCAGTGTCTCATGCACTCACTCTCAAGTGCTCACTCTGATCGTGGTGCTGCACGCGCACAGTACATCTTGATCATCACAACAGCCCTATGAACTGGTCAGAGCAACTCTCATTCTTTATCCCATTTCAGTGAGGATTGTCTCCACGTCTCGGTATTTATGAGCCACAACCTGACCCGTAATTTCCGTCTCATGCAATACTTCCCTCCTCTGGGGTGTGCTGGCCTGCAAATCATCAATGAGCTGATCACACGACATCAGCTGCGCCTCATCTGGAGAGCACAGACATGGAGACAAAACTGGCCTCCTTTGGAGAATGTTCTGGGCCCCACAGCGTCCATCTGCTCTCGACTACCCAGGTCAGTCATTCCAGCCCTTGCGTATTATCAGTTTAACCCTCTAATCTATACCACTCTGTAACTATTTTGTGTCTTATCATTCCAGGGAGATAATATGCGCAGTGAGTGCTGTGACCCTGCCTTCCAATCGAGGGTGATGAAATCTGAGAATCCAAACATCCCACGGGTGAGTATTTTGAAGATAGGCTGAAAAAATAGAGATTCCACTTTATGGAATTGCTGACAGGCAGTTGCAAAGTAAAGGGCTTGCTGTGTCTTTCCTCTCTGTAATTTGCACTTGGCCTTGATTACATTCAACTCAAACTAGAAATCAGATGTAGGCGACACTAAAGACACAGTTGGAAAGTCATTTTTACCGTTTCAGCATTATAGAGACTGCTTTGCTCAAAAATATTCACCCATGAAATAAAATATATCTGCTAAATATATTCCTTAAATCTAAACAAGGGGGGTTCTGAGTGTATGTGGGTTTGGGAGGATTGCTAACAGCCGGGACACAAGTACTGAAAATGTCAACTCCAGGGAGGTCTGGCTATCTCCGCGGTGACATCTCAAATGACCCTGGGGTCAGGAAGGGTCAAACTTAAGCCCAGCAAAGCAGGCCTGCCAAGGTCTCTGGGAGCAGGTCAAACGGAGCCAAGTGCACAGGAAAACCAACCCGGGCGCAGCCCAGGGAGGGAGGGAACAGCCGCCAAATAAGCCAAAATCCCCTGACCTTTTCCATTCCTTTCCATGGGAATCTGAGTTTGTTTGGGAATTTGCTTCTTCATGACGTCTTCGCTCTGGCCTCCTTGCTAAGCAGACCCTAAGCATAGAAATGCAGACACGGCATGTTTCCACGATTCTCTGTTTGGGAGTAACCTGGCCGTTCCTCTTGGTGGCAGCCCCAGGATCTCGTGGCGTCTGCTTCTGCCAAGTCCACTGCTGTGTTTGTAATGAATCCGTGTTGGCAACTGGATCTATTTCCACATCAACCTCACCTTGAGGAGCAGATAACTGCGTGCTGGTGCTACGGAGGACACTTTTCATTTATATTTGTCATTTTATTTAATGTTCACAATGCAGTGACCTGGCTGTTACCATCCCTATTTTACAGATGGGGAAACTGAAGTCAGGGAGTTTAAGGGACTTGCCTGCAGTCACCCAGGCAGTATGTGGCAGAGCTGGGCTCAAGCTCAGGTGTGTCTTTGTCCGAAGCATCTGCCGTATCCACAACAGGTGATACAGTTCCGTGCTTTTAGGCTGACAATCCCATTTGTGCAAAATTAACAGGCAATTCCCCTGAGGTGTAGGGGATCCTTCCCAGCTTTCACAGGACTGGGGATATTTCTGCTATGGTGCAAGAAATTGCGGCATCATGCCTTGAGATAACACAACGACTTGACTTGATCAACGTGACTGTTCAATTCAAGTGTCAGACTGATAATTTGAAACGTACAGTTCATATGCTGATTATAGTTAGCAGTTTGGTTTTCCTTAATGAAGAGATGGGTTTAATAACTGAACTGCCAATGAAAATAGGTAAGCCAGCTGTTGGTAGATATAAAGCATTTACTCTGAGCATGCAATTTAAAGGAAAATGCAATCCAGGTTAACACGCCCAGGGCTCCCTGTGCCGCCGAAAAGGCGTGTGTGGGCAGCGTCCTGCACACATTTTTGACTTCATCCTTTGTCCCCCTCCCGCCCTCCTGCTCTACTGACACAGAATTTTGAGGGGTCCCCCCTGTATACATCACAGTGTTGCACGTCACTCTGCTTCTGCTCCTTTCTTCTGTCTCCTTGGAATGCCCTCCCTCTGAGCCTGTTCAACTCCTACTCCTCTTTCCAAACTTGACCCAGGCATCCTTTTCAGAACGGTTCCCTGCTCCCTTAGCCCGGCACACTGCCACCCCTGTGCATACCAGTGTTCGTTTCCTATTGCTGCTCTAGCAAATTACAAGTTGAGTGGCTTGAAAGAATGCAAATCCATTATTTCACAGTTCTGGAAGTGAGAAGTCTGAAATGGGTCCCCCTGGGCTAAAATCAAGGTGTCGGCAAGGCTGTGTTCCTTCTGAAGGCTCTGGGGAGAAGCCATGCCCCAGGCTTGTTCAGCCAACTCTGACCCTCCTGCCTCCCTCTCGTAAGAACTCCTGTGATTGCATTGTGCTCACCTGCAAAATCCAGGATAGCTCCCCAGCTCGAGGTCCCTAACTTCATCACAGCTGCCTTTTGCCATGTGAGGTAACATAGCCGTAGGTTTGAGGATTGGAGCACAGACATCTTTGTGGGGGCCATTATTCTATCACACTATGTAAATTCGGATCTCCTTGTCCTTGTGTGTAGCTCTTACTAGAATGAAAGCTCCTTGGGACAGAGCCCGTGTCTTGCTCATCTTTGCATTCCTAACCCCGAGCACTGGATCTGACCACTTGTGGGAGCTTCATAGATTTTAGATGAACTGGGTTCACCAGCCTCCCCTACTCCCCTGAATCGTGTTTCTGCCCTCCCTGCTGAAGTTCTAACTCTGAACTGAATCATTAGATGACCACCTCCCTTGTCCCAGGATGATGCATATTGAGCAGGAACTCCTGGAGACTAGAACCTTCGAGGCTCAGCAGAATGAGTCGAAGATGGAACAGCAGGCTGACATTCTCAGGCACACACCAACCACCTGCTGCTCTGCTCAGCGGGGCAGCAACCTGGGATAAACCTACTGTCACCTGAGTAGAACCCACACCAACAGTGTTACTTTCTAGTATCTATGCTGACGCCCGATTGCCTTGTGGTCCATATAGCAAGACTAAGCCACGAGGACAGAGAGGTGGGTGGGGCTCAGAGGACAGGTTCTGGGCATCTAGACAAAGCTGCTCTGGCTACAGGACCTCCCAACTTACAGTATCTGCTGCTGGATTCATCGTGGCTCAGGCCTCTTCGAACATTCCCATCACATGCCTTTGTCTCCAGCCAGCATCTCTTTTACGGCTCCCACACGTGAAGGGTGAGTGTGGCTGGATCCTCTCCATGCCGTGTCTTCCTCTCTGCTCTGCTTTGTGGTCTGCCTCTGGGCTTGGGCCAGCCAGTTTGGACCCCATCAACAGCAAGCTTTTAAAAAGCCATGCTCAAAGAGAATGAGATTTTAGACCTGGAACTGAAAAATGCCTAAGGGAAGAGTAACTAAGTGCGACCACCAAAAATACAGCAAATGGATTCTCTGTAGTTTTATGGGCCAGCCGGGAAGGTTAATGGCAGGCTTCTCGGAGGCATGCCTAGCAGCGCGCAGAGGCATTCCCTCCCGGTAGGGTTTGCTCCCTGTGATGTCCCCTGGCTGGAGGCACAGAGCTCACCTCTCTCATGTAGATGGATGAGAGGAACACAGACACACCGAAGTCTGTAATTAGAGTCTTCTGAAGCTTCCCTGCCAGGCTCCTCTCCCTGTAGGTGCATCCCCTCCCAGTGGAATTCTTCAGACCACGCTGGGAGCCTCTGAGGACCTCAAACTGTAGCTTCTCCGAGCTGCTCTGTGTTGTCCTCAAGGGGAAGCAGGCAACAGCCTGAAACCAGTGGTCATCTGATGGAGCCCAATTCAGCACCACTAAGCACAAGTCTCTAACATCAGAACCGACCCCAGTTCCAATCGGCTGCACGCTCACGCTCTCCAGCTCCGAGTAGGCACAGGCTCAGCCTCCTGATGTGGGTTCTACAGCAGGGACCAACATGCTTCTCCTGTTAAGGACCAGACTGGTCATAAGATTTTGGTAGCAAATGCTGAACTCTGCCCTGGTAGCAAAAGCAGCCACAGTCAATATGTAAATGAATGAACATGGCTGTGTTTCCAAAAGCCATTATTTACAAAAATAGGCATCTGCGGGATTTGGCCCACAGACTGTAGTTTACCAACCCCTGTTCTAATTTGTAAAATGAGGATCAGGAAGGTGCTTATCATGCAGGAAAGTTGAGAAAATGTGAAATGTCCATTGGGCTCTTAGCACAGAACCTGGCATACAGTAAGTCCTGATAAACGCCGACAATTAACACTGCATCCCGAAGACTGGCCAGGTGTCAGGGCTGAGCTCTGCACTTATTCATCTGTAGAATGTGGGACTCTTTTTCCACCTCTCTGGGCTGCACATCTGTAAAATTCCATGGCTGCATGAATTAACGTTGATCTTCACCAAAGTCAGACTCATTCAAATGAGCGAACTATTCCTAGCACTCTTTGTGTGCCCAGAGCTATTGGTGCGGGGAGAGGCGGGAGGAAGGGGTAGGTCCTGTTAATTCGACCTCTGAGTAGTTTAGACTCTGCCTTTGTGATCCCCATCTTTCCATCTTCAATATCAGTCTCATTTCGCAGCTCTAGCACTGAGGCTGCCTCTCATCCTACCCACTTCCATCTCTCCTCCTGAGGCTCCCAGGGTGATCTTTGCACAATGCAAGTCTAATCATGTCACTCCTCTGTCTAAGATACTCAACGGCTTCTGCAAACTTTCACAACCTTCTTTAGCTCATAAGCCCTTACCTGGAGGCAAAATGGGCTGGAAGGTTGTACACCAGACCATCAGCTGGTTATCTCTGTGGGGGATGCAGGTGCAGACAAAGGGAGGGGGTTCCACTTCTTATGTTAGATGTGTCGTATTTCCTGAGCTTGTAAATCATGCTGCATTAGTTTTCTATTGCTGTGTACCAATTACCCCAAAACCGAGTGGCTTAAAACAATAAACATTTATTTTCTCACAGTTTCCATGTGTCAGGAATCCCACTGCAGCTTAGTTAGGCGGTTCTGGCTTGAGGTTGCTGTCAAGATGTTGGCTGGGGCTACCATCATCTGAAAGCTTGAACGGAGCTGGATGGTCCACTTCCAAGCTTACTCACACAGCTATTGGCAGGCCACCTCGGCTCTGGCTGTTTGCTGGAGCCTCAACTCCATCACACATGGACTGTGCCCAGATCTGGACAAAGACTAAATATATATTTCTTACTATAAATCATGGTATCACAGAGGCTTATCTTTAAGATGTCCAACAGGGAAACAAATATGAGAATCTCCACTCTCAACTCACCCTAATACTCACCAATATACTACAACCTTACAATTGGAGCATGATTTAGAAGTTTTCATTAAGCCCTTCCCATCCAGACTAACAGTTTAAGGGCCAGGCATTAGGGACCCCTTTATTTGGACAGTTTCTTTGACTTGATTATAACACATAATTTCTATTATAGTTCCAAATCATGTTTCATTTTAGAGAATACATATTTTTGCCTAAAGATTCCTATTCCACATACATATTTGTGTGGTAATTTTCTTTTCTTCTCCTCTCATGTTTCTAGTGGTAAAAACCTACCAATAATTGTCTCAGAGAGAGGCAGCCCTTCCAGAAATTTTCCTCCAGCTCCCTCTGTGCTGGTAAAGCACCCCCCTATTTGCATAATCAAACAAGCAGTAGCTCCACGTGGGCACCAGGCTCGTGGAGAGAAAACATAATGGCCATGGTGGGCTTCTGTCTCCGGAGGTTGCTTCCTTCTCCATTGGGAGGATGACAAAGGTCATCTGACTCCCAGCGACACCTTCATTACAATGTGTGTCCCACCCTTGACCGGGAACATGGGACCTGTGGACCAACAGATTCCTTGTGGCTTGACATGGAATCTTAGCCTTGTATTTTGCATAAGATATTCTTATTTCTTTAAGGATTGGGCAGAGCCAAGGGAAACCGATAATCACATCATTATGCAGCCACGGTTACATCCAAAGTCCTCCACAGCAAACCCCGTCCATGGCCAGGCCCATTGAAAGGGCAGAGCCCGAGTGCCATTTGGAGTCCATTTGGAGGCCCTTTGCTGGGAGCTGGGGACGAAGATATGGAGGAGGCTGCTTGAGGGAGACTGGAGGGCTGGTGTTTTGCCGGTTACCACAATGTTAGAACTACTCTCCTTAAAGCACTGACCGTTAAGAGCCAACAGTCTTCCCGGTGGCGCTCCCCAACCAGGATCCTAATCAGAGGCACAGATCCCTTCAGATTCAAGTGCATGCAGGGCTGAGAGTTGGACTGTGGCCTGATGAGTAGTTCCTCTCTATCCTTTGGTTATACAGGACAGTCTGGTAGGGAACTTCTGAAAATCTGGCAAGGATGTGTGTGTAGAGAGGTATAGCTGGTTTCGAATCCAAGTCAGCTTCAAGCTAAGGGAGCAATGGGAGAATCCCCATGTGCTGGATATTCTCAGTCCTTGCCAGGTATTGTTGCAAGTCCCACAAAAGCCTCATAGTACCTTACTCTGTATATCCCTCAGTTTTGTTGAAAACACGTATCACAGTTGGCTGGGCAAAGTCAGGATCCCAGAAAGTTTCAACTCGATTGTTAGCTCCAATCTAATGGTGTTGTGAGACCATATTTATGCTCGGTGAGAAAGAGTTCTGGGATGGATTGGAAATGCCTTCCATGAGCAAAGGATGAGGGTGACCAGCTTGCTCTATGTTTCCCTACCCTGGTCTGACTCCCTGAGCTCATGGTATATCCCACAGTTATGGGCTGCAGTATCTCTCCCCTGATCATTACCTTGGAGGCTCCAGAATGCATTTGATGTTCTGTAGAGTGGCCCCCAAGAAACCTTTGGGTGATGGAGATTTGTCACACCAGGTCTTTGACTCTGAGAAATTGTGTCAGCTTGGTATGTACTGGGGGACAGATAAATGGTGCACAGATTAGTAATTAAAACTGAGAGGCAGGTGCATATAAAGGAGGTAGAGCTCTTGCTAGCAGCCTTGAAAATAAGGTCAAGATTTCAAAGCAAACAAGACGAGAAATGAAGGCAGGTTCTGAGTCCCAGTGTCAGAAACAGACAGGGAACACCTGCAGGGTCATGGCAGGGGTACTGAGGCCAAGGATCCACAGAAGATGAGAGTGGGGTCCCAGGGGCCAAGCTTGAGAAACAAGAATGTGAGTGGGTTCTGATGACACTCTTCACTTGCCATGTCACAGAGTCTTAGAGTTTGAAAGAACCTTTCAGGTGACCGAGTTCCCTCACAGTCTGATACATCCTCCCTCACCCCCAATCTCAGGAGCCAGGACAGACTGAGGGGCCAACACATGGCTGTGGCTGTGGGTTGCAGGGGAAGACCCCTCTGCCATCTGCTCTGGTTTAAATCCCCTCTACGGGTGGAGCCAGATCAGAACTGGCAGCCCTTGTTATTCTCCATTCAGCCTTCATATATGCATTCGTTCATTCAGTCAGTCAATCATTCCAGCATCTGCAGGACTTTTCAGAGGACAACACCAAGAGGGGCCCAGGACCCCTTTCTGGGAGGTCTCCCAGCTCTGACACTCCATCCGTCTTCACCTTGGATTCACTCAAGCATAGAGTCCCCAAGAATTGTCCAAGGGGCATTGTGGGTTGGCAGAGACTGTGCCCAAACATTCAGAACCCACAATTTCAAACCCACAAAGAGTTTCCTGTAGTCATGCATTCCTTGGGCCATTATTAAAACCAGCAAGCTATTTCCATGTTTTCAAACTCTAGCTGAAGCAAATCATCATCTAATGCAGTAATGATGGCTGCCTTGCACTGCCATCTTTGCTGAGTCGTTGGAGGGGGTGGGGAAGGGAATCAAAGAGCCTGAGGATGAGGATACTAAGGACATTGTGTGGCTGTGAGCTTCAGAGCACATGTGAACGATTAAAATTCTCCCCAGCAGAAGGCAACTCCATGGTTGGTACTCTCAGCGTCTGGCCACTCTGAGTCAGGTTCCTCTCTAAGCTTCTGCTTCCTTGGTCTGCCCCTATTTCCTGGCCTCTGGGCCCCCTCTCTGGTCTAATGGCTGACTCTATGTGTCTGTGCACCTGGTGACTGACCTTTGCCACATGGAGAAGGCCGTGGACACCTCAATAACACTAAACACCGTGTGTCCCTGGTCCTTTCGGGTTCCAGGCCCCTGAAGCCTGCCCCAGGGTCTCAGGTATCATATATGATGCCTTGGTCTGATCTCAGGGCCATTTCCTCTCAAATCCTTAGACTTTATCGAAGAGAACCTGCATTTGAGCTGGGGTCTGCCTGCTCTTCAGAAGTTCCTTAAAGAACTGGTGGGATGAGCTCGCTTTGACGTAAGGTAAAATGAGAGTCATGCCAAATATGTTCAAGGTTAAGGGTTGAGGAATTTCATTTCTGAATTTACTGTTAGCTACGACTTGCTACTGCTCCTCCCAACAATTTTAAGTCCCATGATTAATCACAGTTTGTTCCTGTAAGCAAGTAAAGCAATGGGGGCCCTCGAAGGTGGATCCTGTTTCCCAGGCAAGTCTGAAGAGAGCATCTGCTGCAGTCATCAAGAGAAGGACCGAAGGATCTGGCCCCACTTTGGTGGACAGGAATGGATGAGAAGGAATTCCAGAAAAGGGAAGAGTCCTTGTCATAGACAGGTACCGCATGTGACACACTATATCTGTGCTCTTAGATGAGCCCTGAGACCCAGGCCAGCTCCTCTGATCTTTCTTTGGGCTAGAACTTGGGAGAGGCCCATGGCCTTGGTCAGACTATGGTCCAGATGGAGCCTGAATCCTGCATCTGGTCCAGGCACCTTCATCCAAAAAGGACATGATGATGGATGGGCAGCTGGGGCCACTTTCTTCAACCACCACAGTTGCCGATCAGCCTCTTCCCCCTTCTCTTTTAAATGCCTACTATTGCTCACTCAATTTGATCAGACCCTGACAGAATGTTAGGGACAATTAAAGATAATGTTTGGTTTCTCTAACTGGCAAAGAAGCCACCTGCAACAACCTGGGATAATCAGGCATGTCTCTTTGACTTCTCTTGGCCCATCAGCAGCTTCCATGACCACCCTGGCCCTGGGTACCACGACTCTGTCATGGGCATGGACCCAGAGCCTGACATCTTCCCTAAGGCTCTGTCCATACCAGAAGGCTGAGTCGCCTACATAGTTTGGGCATGCAAGGCCACGATGAGACTACACCTTGTGTCTTCCTAGGAGATGAGGTACCTAGCAGCTAGGGCAAGGCCATTCTATCTAGAACAGAGAGACCAATAATTGTAGCAACCGCCACTGCATCATTTATTGTGTGTTTACAGCACCCCTAGATGCGCCATGACTTTCCACACCTTAACTCCTTTGATCTTCACCACGGCCTTTGAGGTAAGCATTACGTTTGTTTCCATTTGACAGCCAAGGAAGGGAAGCATTAATATCTATGAATCACCTCCTCTATGCCAGCTGCTTTACTTAGAGCATTGCGTATATCATCTCGCTTTCCCTCCCAGCAGCTCTGTGAGATGGTGCTCATTTCACAGACGGGGACACTGGAAGCTTGGAAGACAGTAAGTAACTTGTTGGAGGCCACAGAATTTATTAGCATTAGAGGTAGGGCACTCAATCCCATGCAATCTGGCTCCAGAGTGCCCCCTGTGGCCACCTCAGGACCCGGATGGGCTTCAGCAGCTGCTTGCTGCTGGAGGCGCCCCAGATCCCCAGGTCCTCCTCATGGTTCCGCTCCACCATGCTCTCTGAGATGACCCCGGTGTCCAACTTCGAGTAGAAGGAGATCAGTCTCCTGGACTGTCAGAACACCTGGTGGCAATGCGGTGACCCCTTCTGAGGCCTTTAAGTGTTGAAGGCAGGGTGAGGGCTGGGAAGGGAGCTCTGGAGGGGGTAAACTCCCTCCTTTTTGGGGGTGCTGAGCTGACACTTCCCTCAGAGAGCCTTGGAAAACGAGTGCATTAGAAACACCATGGTTAAACCCAATCCATACAAGTAGTGAGGGTTGGGGAAGGGGGCAGAATGGCATAGGAGAATTTTTACATAATAACAACCATATGTCCTGAAAGAATGGGAATGGTTTTCCCTTTTTGCACAAGGGCCCTAGAAACTCCTTCAGGAAATTGGCTTCAACTCCCTGATTAAGTTAAACTGAACGTGTCAGAAAGGCAGATGAAGTGAAAACGTGCCTTCAAGCATCTTGTGGCTTCTGACATTCCTGACCATGAACCATATTAAATTGACAGAGATACTGTATGTAGACAAAGAAAACATCAGTGTTATCTTGGGTGAAATTAAATCCTTCGAAGATCAGCTTGTTCATTTTTCCGAAAGCTCTCTAGGTAGACTTGAAATTCAATCTCATACTGACTGAGTTATTCGAAAGAAAAATTCACGTAGAAAAGAATGCGCATTGTCTGCTGGCATTTGGTCTTAATTTTAAATACTATGGTAAATAGTATTAAAGCACTGGTCTGCCCACCTAATGGAAGCATTATACAAAGACTTGTTTCCAGCATCATTTTCAACACTCACTAATAAGAACCATAATTAGGGTCTTTTAAAATCCCCCTATTCATGAAAACTTGACCTTGAAATGAATAACAATGACCATATTGACTTCAGCCCCCCTTATTATGTGACTGCTCCATACACTTCCAATTTCCTAAGCATTTCTTTGTCAATTGGCATCAGATAATCGGCCCTTAAAGTGAAGCCATTTCCTCTTCGTTTTCTTACCTCATTATTCTGATTAGTGTGGAATGACACCACTTGAACTTTACGGTCAGTGTCAAAGAAAAACTGCCCAGTTCTTGCGCCTTCTTTTCCTTCTTTCCCTTCCTTCCACATTGTAGACTCGGTGTTGAGCAATTCCTAAGAAACTTTTTACAGGACAGGAAAAGACTTTATTACCGAGGAAGACAAAGCAATTCTGAAGATTTTGAAAGCTGTGACTCAAAGCGCACTGTTGAACACAGACATCAGAATCAAAGGATTCTAGGACAACTGACAGCTAATAATCATGACCCAGGATGGCAAGAATCAAGCTTTGGAGCCTCAAGTTTGAAAATGGAGTGATTTTTGTTCTTCAAAGTTTCTGAGGAAATCTGGGCAGGCATCTGATCTATGGGTGATACCAGCTCGACACAATGTTGACATAAGGGAAGCCATATTGTAGAAAAGAAACCATACTGTAACTTTACATGACCTCTGACTAACTAGCCCTACATGTTCTGTAGATTTTGTGGCCCCTTCTAGCTTCTTTAAGATGATAACTCGGTTATTTTGAGTTCCTTGGGAATGTGATGACCCTGGCAGAGAGCCTATGCTGATAACCATCATCAATGACAACTGAAAGATCAGGGTGTAGGGCGTTGCTCCATTCTCTGATGTATATCCAGTAAAACAAAGGACTATCAGGAACTTGGACCAGATGTCTGCCCCACCCAGAGACCAGCCATCTCCCCAACCTGGAGATCAGCCCGATATATGGCCTGTAGTCTTTGTTCTGTGAGATGGTTCTTTCGGACATGAGGCGGTCTTCTTCCCTCTTGCTAGCAAGCTGTAATAAAGTCCTTTCTCTCCTACCATCTTGCCTCCTGACCATTGTCCTGTCTTGCGGCAAGCAGAGGAGCCCACTTGGGCAGTAACATGGGCACCCCCACCATGTGTACTGGACCTTCATGGGGACCAAATGAAGCTTTGAAAAGAGCCCTCCCTTAACACGGCTGAGGAAGGCTTATTCTTTAGAGATGTGAGACGGTTTACGAAGTGCTCTTACTGAAACCAAAGTGGGTTCTTTCCTGGCGAGTTAAATCAGACTCTCCACCAGACGTAGTTGTCTCACAAAGTGAAGTATATTTGCTGCAAACAGGAGACCCTGAGGAATCACTTCCAGAGTCATGGCATCCCTGAACAAAGGGAAGCAGGGAAGTTTATTTCAGATGGGGAACGAATATTCAAAAGGAAGAGGTGGGTATCCACTTGCGCAGACTCAGTTGGAAAACACGCTTCCACATACACTGCAGGGTATGGTAATAAGGCCTAACTGCTCCTGCAGAGATCTTAGCATTACAAATAAGGCAAAGGTCATAGGCGTAGCTCTCATGGTGAGGCTTGGTCTGGTTCAGGGTGGTTGGTGACTGCATCTCCTTTACATAACAAAAGGAAAAAGAACAATTTGGAAAAACTGATGAGGATTTTAGGCTGGTTATTTTTAAAACTACAGATGAGAAGCAGGCTCCGAGGACTGGAATTTTGCTTGCCCTTTTGAGAGACATTTGCATTTGTGAAGGAAGGGGGAGGATGAGCTTGTAGGGACCTGAAATTGGCCACCCCAAGATATGACTCTTTGGCATAGGGATTGTTTTGGGCTGATTGCTTTTGATGAACTGGGACAGGAAGGAGGCTCTGGGGAATGGAACTTGCCCTTGTTGGGACACATTTACATTTGTAAGGTAAATCTCTATCTGTAAAAGGTGCCTCCCTCTCTGTACCAGGAATAAGAGGAGAGATGACCTTGTCCCTAGAAACTCTTAATGGGGAAGGCAAGAACTTAAGTTGGTTGTTGTCTGGCAAACTCATGTAACTGGTTTAGGGTGGTGGCTTCTAACCTTTCTGACCTTTACTTAATCCGATTTGATTCTTGTCTAAAAGTCATGGGATCACCCAATGACCAGACCTCACCTGCACTGGTACCATTTTAACTTTTTTTCGTGTTCTTTCCTTTGTCTTGTAAAGAGATGAATCACATACCTATGCCTTAAATTTAGCTCTAACCCTCAACTTGGGGCAGCAGAAGCTCTGACTGCCCATGGGCCCTGTCCCCATGCTATTCCACACTATTCTCTAAATAAAAGAGAACTACTGCCAGATCTTGAGAGTCCAAGAAATCTTTCTTTCGACTCCTCGGCTCACTGACCCTGCATCAAAACTACTAAAATTCCAAACCCACCCTTGAGTTCCTTGGGGTGACAGTGCTGCTGACCTTCCTCAGTCAGAAGCTGTTGGAAGAATACTCCACATGACTGAAGGTGTCCTAGTTTCTACGTCCATTGGCTCTTCCATGGGTGCAGCTCGCTCTTCTCCCTCCTTGGTATCAGCTCCAACAAAGGAGAACCCTCTCCTACAGAAACAGCCATTCTGAAATCCAAGGATTCCACTGATCCATCATTTTCAAGGATCTCTGTTTCCGAGTTGTTATGTAACACATATCCTCTTGTGGGACATTTCACTTTCTTTTGATCTTTAAACTTCTCTGCTATCTCCTTGAGATAAAGAACGAGTATTTACAGGTGAGACTGGCGTAGAGTTATACGTGAAAGCTGAGCGATCAAAATAGCCACAGCAAATGAAAACAAGCCTTATGCTGTCTCCAGGATAAATGATGGAAACAGACTCACCGGCAAATCAAAATGTATTGCTTTCCAGTTCATTTCAAGCTCATTTGATTTCCACTTAATGATAATTTTATTTGTGAAAGTAATGAAAGTGACAGAGAATTAGATATTTTCCCTCCGGAAATCACTTAAAATTTAAAGATAAGTGATGTGTTCTGTTTTTGTAATAATCAGTATTTTGAATGATATTTTAAACAAAAATTTCACATTTCTTAACCCTCCCCCACTATCCAAGTAACTTCTAGATTATAGCATTTACAGTAGCACCAATTTTCCCTTCTTCCGCTCCCTTTCTACTCTTTGATACTGTGTTTCAGACTTTAACAGTCACTTCTAAATTGGCATTAATTCTAAAGATTCTGGCCATTTTTGATAAATATCATTGAGAGGAAAATGATGTCCCAGGCTGCATTCCCTGGACGCTGCCATAGGTAGCTATCTGGTGCTGAGATCTCATTCAAGTTACCTCTCCATTGAGTAGTCTTTCCCAAGTTCATCCTCTCATTGTTCCCCACGGTCACTGCCAACTCATCACCTTGGCCTTGTAGAGTTCCTTATGGTTGAACAATGATTTATTGATTACAGTACAGTCACATGGACAGCCACTTACTGTCTTTACTACCAAGCAGTTGATTATCCTAATTTTGCACAAGAGGAAACCAAAGTTCAGTGAAAAGCAGTGTCTTCCCAAGCCTACACAGCAAATAAGATTAGGCAGTGCTAGAATCCACACCAATGGGTCAGTCTGGGCTCCTTCCAGCAGGCCACACAGGGCTGTGGTCTATCTTGAGGCCATTTGTGGTGGGACTACTTTTTATCCCTGTGAAGCCCTCCGAGAGACTGATTGAGTGCTGTAGATGTTTAGTTAAGTGTTATCGAAGGACTGCAAGAAAGTGTGAGAAGAAGATAGCAATCATATAAGTAAGACTATCGTAGTCTTGTTAAGTGAGACAAGTATGGAAGATTCCCAATGTTGGACATGTCAACAGAACCTCCAGACCTTTCCTGCTCTGACCATGAGAAAAGATTGTCAAAAAGATGCCCATGGATCTGGGGGTCGGCCTGGTGGTGCAGCCATTGGGTACGCACGTTCCGTTTCAGCAGTCCAGGGTTCACTGGTTCAGATCCCGGGTGTGGACCTGAGGACTGCTTGTCAAGCCATGCTGTGGCAGGTGTCCCACATATAAAGCAGAGGAAGATGGGTACAGATGTGAGCTCAGGACCAGTCTTCCTCAGCAAAAAAAGGAGGGTTAGCAGCAGATGTTAGGTCAGGGCTAATCTTCCTCAAAAAAAATAATAAAGTAAAATACAAAAGATGTCCATGAATCCTTAAATTTATTCTGGCTAAATATGTAAGAACTTTGAACTGTGGCTATTAACAATTAATATTGAAAGCATGATCTAAGTACCAGAAATCTAAGTACATTTCTCAATTTCTGTTCCCTAAATAATAAAGAAACAATGATTTGTAATTGTTAAACAACGCTCTTTCCTCCAAACATGTAAGCCCTAAATCTTTTACTCATTCCATGAGGACAAACATAGTTACTCCATTTCCCTTGTTTTTCAAACATTTGACCATTTTGTGAGCCCCTCTGTGAGCCAGCTTTATGATAGTGCCATTCAATTTGAAGACTAAAACCGGACATGGTTTTATAATGATGGCCCAATGCACGCCACGTATCATTTTAAACTGTCTTCGTGACACTATTATGTAACACTACTCCATTATTGACTCACACTGGTCAGGAACTGACTCTAGATCTTTCTCAGGAATATGTAGATTGGATGTCTTCATTTCTTGATCCTTAATTACGATTCGAGTGGTTCATTCTACGCCCATACCTCTATTGCATTGCTTCCTGTTTGCACTAGAACAACCACAGAACAGCCTGGACCAAACCATTTCCTTTTTCTTTTGATATTTGTGTACGTGCTGCTCCAGGCAGTGTGTGCAAACTGCAGCTGTGGCAAGTGTGGTGAGCGTGGTGTTCTCAGGAAACTAAGAGAGGTTGTCAAGAGGGCTTAGGAAAACACCGTGGTGTTGGCATCAGCAGTGGAGGGGGTGAAGGGGAAGTGGAGCGGGGCTGACTCTTTCACTGACTCATCCTGACTCCCAGTTTGTCTCCTCTCCCAGGTCACTTGGGTCAGAGCAGGAACTTCCTGCATAAGTGGAGCTCCCCTAGATGCCTACAAGGTGAGGTCAGCAGTACACGACTTCTCTCTAATAGCTTTCAGTTTACTGTAATCTGTGAGCTGGCAAATTTAATACTGTGTCTCTTGGATGGTAAGGGCAAAAGAACCGGAACAGAACCCACACTTTGCATATTTGTGCATTCATTCATTCCTTTGTTCATTCCTCCAACGTACTTTTGGAACTCCTACTGCGTGTAAAGTGTTACGCTAGGCTCTAGGCGCACAAGGAGTCCTGCATGAGGAGCTCAGGGTCAGTGGATTCCCCAGCAAACTCTTTGCCAGGGCCTTCCACGAACCCTAGAAGAGAAAGAAGGTGCAGCTTGAACAGATTTCCACATGGAAGCCAGTATCTGAAGCCATGCTGCTTGGATAGGAATACAGCATTAAGTTAGAGCAGAGGGAACATGAGCCTAGAGGCCATCAGGCCTAACTATGTCACTTACTAACTGAGTAAACTCGGGCAGGTTACTTTCCCTTCTAAACTGTAAAATAGAGCTAAAAATAGAACTCCTCCCATAAGGTTGCTATGACAATCAAATCAATGTTTTATATGCAGTGCTTAGTACAATCACACGAAGGGAGAATTGCTTGAGGTTTTAACCCTTTCTTACCCTCCATCGCTTACCTCAATCTTTATTATTGGAAACAAGACAAAACAAAAATAAAGCCTGCTCCCTGTTTAATTTGGATTCAATGTTTGGCCCAAAGTGACGCTTCGTAATTGGGTGCCATGGTTATTAGATGAAGCTTTGAACAAGTCCTAGGTAGATAAAATGCAAATTATGCACACAGATAGACCAGTGTCAAACACAATTAATTTGGTGGGTTTAGGGGGGCCTGTGTCGCTGAATACAAGGGCTCCATCATTTCCTGCGGCCTGTTGAATCCAGATTAACCAGGCAAAGCATTGTTGCTGTTGCTGTTTTTCATAATAAAAGACTAAAGCAAATGAGGCGAGGTCAGCTAGGGTCACCAAAATGGCGGCAATTTCTTCCTGAACCAACATTTTGACGTTAGCAGGCCTTGCTCACTGCTCGTAAAGTTATGCTGAAAGCTATATGTAGGAAGCGAAATCATTAAAAATGAGTATGTGGACACAGTTGTGAAACTTTTTTTTTTTCTTCAAAAATAGGGGTCTGGGCATGAAAAAGAAAACATTGGATCAGTCATGCATCGTGAGATTAGCCAAGACACATGGGACCTTTCACCCCCTGCTAATGTGAGGTGGCCAGCCATGGCCAGAGGTGTCCAGGAGCATTGGGCACTTGGCAGCTGTTGGTGGACCACAGTGAAATCAGATCCAAGGCCCAGGGGAGTTCTGGGGAACAGGTGCCCCCACCACACATGTTCACTGCATTTTGTGAAGATATGTAATCCCAGTGGCTAGGTGGCCCGAAAGATGAAATGACTCTGGGGCCCTCTCATATCCTCATCCATATCCTTGCTAATTCTCTGTCTCTTTCTTTCTCTTTTTCCTTCCTTCCATCCTTCCTTCCTTCCGTGTCTTCCTTCTTTTCATTTTATGCTCACTCATTTATTCTTCACATCCATGCACTGCATCCTTCCGAGAAATCTTTAAGCACCTACTATATTGTAGAGATGTGGAGGAAAATTTTATACACTCTCTCTGGTTAGAATTGGGGAGGACATTACAGGATTCTAAGAAAAGTTTGTTAATGTGTATGTGTGCATGTGAAGAGCAGGAAATAAGAAATTGCTAAGTTGGAATGAGACACTGGAAGGGAAAAGACATTTTTAGTTTGGTTCAGAGCAAGGATAAAAGGTCTCATAGCTTGAGGCTGATAAATCGCTGTTAAAATCAACACAGAAAGAAGAACTCAACGACAGACTGATGTCTGCATTCGTCATAAAGTGAAAGATGATACTGTACCTTTTTTAAGTACATAAACAGAGCACTGATTTTTGTTCTTGGCTATTTGCTCTATTCTTATGTCACAGATTTACCTGGCTAGTCAGGAATTTTCCTTCTACTATCTATTCACAGACAGATGTGTATATAAAGTTTCCAAATAATTTGATCTCTGCTTTTGACGTGAGTCCCTGTCACTGTTCTGGAAATTGTTGACAGCAGGCCCAGGGCAGACCTTAAGAGGACACTTCAAGTGCTTCAGCGTCGCTCCTAAATGTCCCAGAAGATCTTGACCGTGACCACGCAGGCTTGATCGCAAATCTACAGAGTATATGTACTGTTCTACATCAAGGGCCAATTTCCTACAAAGAAGGAATGTTTTCAGGCAATTTTTCCTCTTCTCTCTTAACCTCTAGGTCATGGTCATTCTATACTTTTCACACCAACTGTACTCGCCTCTCAAATCTGTCAACTGGAACCAGGACCGGCTGTGGCGCTCCGCAGAGCCTCAGCTGAGGGATCTCACCCCCGAAGTCTTTGTGCGCAGCAACTGGGGCCACATGTGGCCAAATGGCAATTGAAAGGGCTGGTTCTCTAAACAAGCTCAGAGCGGAGACTGGAGACAGCCACTGGTGATGGAGCCTCTAATTAGCGAAGTTCGATCCCGCCCCCATTTTCTGAGAACTCACTGAATACCTGGAGGAGTTGCCTTAGGAATGTGTTTACTGCTAATAAAAGGTGACCTTTCCTGCGACTCTCCTGCCTCTTCAAACAAACAAGTCCTCCCCTGTCCCAGGCTCACATCTCTCGTCTTGTCCTTTGAACCTGTTACTATGCCCTTTGGCCCCAGAGGATGTCAGGCCAGGTTTCGGATTTCACTGGTATGCACTGGCTTTTTCTTTTATGATAAAAAATTCAAACATCAGGACTCTTTGCCAAACAAAGCAGGAGAACCGGGGAGTCTCTTGTCCTCAAACTGAATACGTTAGAGGAATGCACGCTGCGAGATGGACCCAAAAGTCACATTGATTTCTGCTGGCTTTGGAGGCTGTAATTATCTTGGTGGGAGTCCATGTGTATGTGCCTTTTAAGGAAGAGAGAAGGCAGGATGGGCCGCCCCCAACCTTTATTGTCTCCTTTCCTTCCACACCATTTGTGGGGACAGGCTTTTGGGCAATACTGTGTTAACCAACCAGAGACTTCATTAGAATATTAAGATACTGATTGACTTTATTAAGTGATGAAAAGTGTTCACTGATAAGAAAAGACAGCGTTGATTGTCTAAGTTACTGCCCCATGAAAAAGCTGGGGGAGCTACAGTCTCGAGAATCTGCCATCACCTTCTCAGATAGAGCCAGTACCTGGGGAACAGAGAGACAAGAAAGACCCCGGGAATCCCTGGGAGGAAGAGGGAGGAAGGCCTGAGAGACATCCCAGGACCCACCTGGCAGAAGACCCCAAGAGAAAATGCAAATTGTGTGTATAGGATTCGCTAAGAGCAAGATTTTCTTTCTGGTCAGGGAGATTCCCTACACAGCGTCTCAGGCTCCAGAGCTGACTAAGGGAACGTAAAGCTTCTTCCTACAGCTGTATTTTAGATACTATCTTGAGAAAGGAATATTAGCAGGAACTATAAAAGGCGTAACATTCCTAATCGTCCCTAAAAGCTTGTAGGTTAGAATGAACATTCTACAGGGGTTTCAGAGCACAAAGCAGGGTCCTCCCTACCCAGCTAAAATGCTTCCAGATACAGAGCGAGTGAATAATTGCATGGGATGCCCCGGCCTGAAGCTGTCACGAAAGGGCTGCAGGGAAGTGGGTCCAGACAGCCTGGCCGGGAGCAGGCCAGCACCTGCACTCCATCAAGGGGGCCCCAACCCGCCCAAGGGGAAACCGAGTCTGCCAGCCCTATCTCATCTTGTCTTCCAGTCACCTGGCGAGATGCAGAGAGTAATGATGTGTCTTGAGCGGGGTCTTGACCCGCTGTCCAGACAGGTTTGCAGTCTCTGGCTGGAAGAACGCGGCTGCCTGTCTGGCTTCCTTGATGTGTCCGCGAGGAACAGAACTCCTGTCACTGCCAAGCTGTCCCAGCTGACCGAGGCTGCTGTGGACAGAGACCTCTCTCCAGCTCTCCGGGAACTCCTGGCCAGCGTGTGGTCCAGGCAGCTCTCAGAGCTGGCTCGCTTGCTCACCTGGCACCGCCTGAGGATCCCACAGGACCACCGGGTCACCTCCCTCCTTTTCATCCTCCAGCTCTGCATGATGAAGAACGTGCAGAGAGTTCTTTACTGCTCTCTCAGGACAGTGAACTCAGACGCTCAGCTAATTCAGAGGAAAAGAGATTCATCAAATCTGTCCTTTTGCTTTGTGCAGACCAACCACCCAATTCACTGGTCTATTTTGGTAAAAATCCACATAGCACGGTAATTGAGATATATGTTTTATAGGCAGAGTGTGTTTGCTCTTTTATTAGGGGCTTTTAGCTCATCAAGATGGTGTTTGCAGAACCTGACAATGTGATAAATTTTGCTTATTTTAATCCTTTCCTTTTTTCCACCAGAGGTTAATTGTTTGGTATTATATGTTAAACTAACACTTTTGATGGGTTAAGAACCACTAAGGCCACTTAAATAAACAGACCATTCAGGTAAGAACAGAAAAGCCAGTGTAGACACAAACTATTAACTTCTGCACTGGGGCTGGTGTGTTAGCCGATTGACATCGAAAATGACATGTGGATTCATTCGGTGATTTTTAAAATACCCATTAACTATTAACAAGCATTAACTGTCTTTTTTGGGTAGAAGAAATAGATTCTTGATATTTAATCTTCCTGAGTTATTAAAAGAAGCCCTCTTAGGTAATGTACCATCCTTCAAATGCACTGCTTACTCTCATTGATGATATTTTTAATTTACTATTTCACATATGTCGGCTCAATCTGTCTCTGTATTTATCTTGTCTCATTTCTTTTCACAGGTTTTATGATCTAGATTATGCAAGCTTTATAAAATCGTTCAGGAAATATTCCATTTGTTTCTATGCTCTAAGGAGTTGTTATGTCATGGGAATTCTGAATTTTTTAGCGATAATTTTACAGTAAGAAAGAATAATAATCACGTTCAGAAGAGTGAATGTGGAAGCAACATGAGAATAATTTGGCATAGGTAGGTACTTGCTACTGGCTGGGTTCTTTAGAAGCCAACTCCAGGGAAGAATTTGGGGTGCAAGACGTTTATTGGTGACTAAGATGCTTGAAAGGAAGGGGGAGGAAGCTGACTTGAGTAGGGTCAAGTGTATGCAGCCTCCCCAAAACCTTGGCCAATCTGGCTTCCTTCTTCTGCTAAGTCTTTCAGTTAGTTATGGTACGTCTTCCGACCTTTTTCTTTTCTAAAATATTTTTTCTATTCTGAGACATTTGAAATTCCATATAAAAATTTAGAATAAGCCATCAGTTTGTACAAAAGAAATCTGCTGATAATTTGCTTTGGGTTGCTAAAGCTGTAGAGTAGTCTAAGAGTAGAGATAGCTTAATACCATTGAGTCTTTACAACTCATTAACAGGTTACCTCTCCATTTATTTAAGTTCTCTTTAATTTCTCTCGACAGTATTTTGTAATTTTCATTGTATAGCTCTTACCTACATCTTGTTAAATTTATTCCTAAGTGTTTCGTATTTTTGATGCTATTGCAATTGTTATTATTTTTAAAATTTCAATTTCTAGTTGTTGCTGGTAAACAGAAATACGATTGATTGTTGTTTATTGACCTGATGCTGTTCCATCTGGCTAAAGTCATTCATTAGGTTCTAAAAGCTTTTTTTTTTTTTAATCCCTTAGGATTTTCTACATACATGATTATAGTTTACTTCTTCCATTTTATTCTAAATTCTTTTTTATCTTGCCATATTGCATTGGCTAGGACCTTCAGTACAATGTTGAACAGAAGTGGTGAGAGGAGTATGCTGTTGCTCTCCATCTTAGAAGAGATGCATTCAGATTCACCCTTAAGTATCAAGTTAGCTATAGATTTATTGTAGATGCTCTTTATCAAGATGGAGACATTTCATTTTATTGCCAGCGTGCTGAGAGATTTAAAATGTGAATAGGGTTTAGTAATGTCAAACGCTTTTTCTACATTTATTGAGATTATCTTATGGTCCTTCTCTTTTATTCTGTTAATATAGTGCATTTATTTGATTGATTTTCTTGATAAACCCCACTCAGTCATGATGTTTTCTTTCTTTTTTTTTTAAAGATTTTATTTTTTCCTTTTTCTCCCCAAACCCCCCCGGTACGTAGTTGTGTATTCTTCGTTGTGGGTTCTTCTAGTTGTGGCATGTGGGATGCTGCCTCAGCGTGGTCTGATGAGCAGTGCCATGTGCGCACCCAGGATTCGAACTAACGAAACACTGGGCCGCCTGCTGCGGAGTGCGCGAACTTAATCACTCGGCCACGGGGCCAGCACCCATGATGTTTTCTTTTTGTGTGTATATTGCTGGATATTATTTTCTAATATGTTGTTAAGGATTTTGCATCTATGTTCATGAGGGGTATTGGTCTGTAATTTTCTTTTCTTGGGATAGTAGTTTTCTTGGGCTTTGGAGTAAGGTTAATGCTGCCCTCACAAAATGAGTTTGCGAGTTTTCCCTTCCCCCTCTATTTTCTGAAAGAATTTGTGTAGAATTAGTGTTATTTTTTTCCTTAAGTATTTCACAGGATTTATCAGTTGGATCACATAGACCTGGTATTTTCTTTCGGGAAAACTTTTAAATTATAAATTTAATTCCTTTATTTGATACAGAGCTATTGAGATTTTCTGTTTCTTCTTGTATACATTTTGTTAATTTGTGCCTTTCATGGAATCTGTCTTTTTCACAGGTTATTGCATTTGTTGTCATAAAATTATTCAAATATTCTCTTATTGGCCTTTGAATGTCTGTAAGCACCTGAAGTGATGTCCTCTCTTCCATTCCTGATATTGAGGATCTATATCTTCTTTTCTTTTTTTATTTGCCCAGTCACACCAGGGATTATCAAATCTTTCCAATAAGCCAGATCTTGGTGTCACTAATTTTCTCACTTTGCTTTCTGTTTCATTGGTTGTCATTCATATTTCTTCCCTTCTACTTGCTTCAGTTTTAGATTGTTCTTTTTCTAGCTTCTTACATTGGCACATTGGGTCATTGATTTTAGTCCTTTCTATAACCATTTAAAAGTAAAAATTTCCCTCTATAACTGCTTTAGTTGTATCCTTAAAATTTTGCCATGTTGCATTTTCATTTCAATTTAGTTCAAGATATGTCGAATTTCTTCAGTGTTCTTTAGAAGTGTTTTGTTTTATTTCTAAATATTTGGGGACTTTCTACATACATTTCTATTATTGATTTATAATTTAATTCCATTGTGGTAAAAAAAAGAAAAAACAAAAGTCAACACTGTGATTTCAATCTTTTAGAATTTGAAGCATTTTATAATCAAGTATCTTGTCCGTCTTGGTGAATGTTCCGTGCACATTCCTGAGCAGCAGGTGCATTCTGAAGTTTGGGAGTATAGTGTTCTATAAAGGGCCATTAGGTCAATGTGGGTAACTGTTTTCCAAGTCCATTGTAGCCCCATTGATTTTCTGTTTGCTGTATCATTTCCTGAGAGAGAACAGAGTTAAAATCTCCAAACGTAGCTGTGAATATGTCCGTTTCTCCTTTAAGTTCTGCCAGTCTTTGCTTCATCTGTTTGGAAGTTGTGTTATCAGGTACACACACATTTAGTACTGTGTGTCATCGTGATTAAGTGAGTCCTTTATCATTACGGAATGACCCCCTTTAATCCTGGTAATGTCTCTTGTTCTGAAGTCTCCATTTCCAACCATTGGGGGATTAATGCTGCGTGGCACATTTATTTCTGTTCTTTTCCTTTTAACCCATCTGTGTCTTTATATTCAAGGTTGTTGTGTTGTTTTGGTTTTGGGTTTTTGTGTAGTCAGCATACGCGTGGGCTATGATTTTTCAACCAATCTGAAAAATCTGTTTTTTAGTTGATATGTTTAAATCAGCACTGACTCATAGAACTTTCTGTGATGATGGAAATGTTCTCTATCTATACTGTCCAGGATGGTTCTCTATCTATAGTGTCCAAGATGGTGGCCACAGGGGCTGTAGAGCGCTGGAGATGTTTCTAGTTTGCCTGAAGTACTGAAATTTTTATGTTCCTATAATTAATTAAATTTAAATTCAAATAGCCACATGTGAGTAGTGACTACCATATGAAACAATACACATGTAGATCATTTACATTCAATGTACTTATAGATATGTTTGGGTTTAGATGTACCATATTTCTACTTTTTTTCTATTTGTTAATCTGATATGTGTTCCTTTTTCTTGTCTTTAACTTTTTCCACATTAATTTTGTATTTTTTGTGATTGCATTTTATGTCTACTGTTACATTATTAGCTATACCACATTTTTTGGTTGCTTCAGAGATTAAAATACACATTTTTAATATTTCGTAGTTTACTTTCAAATAATATTATGTCACTTAAATATAATGCAAGAACTTTATGTCTTTCTATCTTCTTGCTTTGTTGTTATACATTTCACAACTACATATATTATAAACCACACAAATCAGTATTATTATTTTTTGCTTTGAATGGTCAATTGTTGGTGAAAGGAATTTAAAAACTAAAAAAAATTTCATATTTTTGCACATATTTATAATTTCTGCTGCTTTTCATCCTTTCTATAAATACAAGTTTCTATCTGAAGTTATTTTCCTTTGCCCTTAAAGTTTCTGGTGGTGAAGGTCTGCTCGTGGTAAATTCCCTTTTTTCATTTGTCTGATGATGTTTTAAGATCAAGTCTATAATATTCCAGGTTGAAGGTTTTTTCTCTCAGCCCCTTAAACATGTAATCCAATTGTTGTCTGGCTTACATAGTTTCTGACAAAATGTGTTTGTTCCTTTTATTGTAATGTGACTTTTTTCCTCTGGAGACTTTTAAGGTTTTCTCCTCATCACTGGTGTTCATCAATGTTACTATGACGTGCTTTGGTGTGGTTTTCTTTGTGTTTATTCAGATTAGAGTGTATTGGACTACTTGAATCTGTGGGTTATAGTTTTCCTCAACATTGAAATACTTCTGGCCATTTCCTTACCTGCTATTTCTGACCCCCCTTCTCTCTTCTTTCTTTCTCACTCTAATTACACATATGTTAGGTGGCTCAATACTGTCCAAAAGGTCACTCAGAATCTAGTCATTATTTTTCATTCTTTTTTCTCCGTATGCTTTATTTTGAATAGTTTCTGTTGTCATGGCTTTATGTGCACTGATCTTTTGCAATTCCTAATATTGTCAATCAAATCTAGTGAAATTTATATTTTAGAGATGTTTATCTCTAGAAATTCCAGTTGGTTCTTTTTCATATCTTTTCTTTCTCTCCTCATTATCTTCATGTTTTCCCTTCAACCATTAAGCATATTAAGAATATATGTAATAGCTGCTTTGAAGTCCCATTCTTCTAATTTTACCCTCTTGGTCATATCTGGTTCTATTTTTTGTATATGTTGTATCTTCCTGCTTCTTAATGTGCCTAGTAATTTTTAATTAGACATCAGACATTGTCAATTTTTTTAGTGCTAGGTTTTTTTTAAAGAGTGTTAGGCTTTGTTCTGGCAGGTAAGTCAGTCATTTGTGGATTAATTTTCTCTTTTTGAGGTGTATTTTTAATCTTTTTAGGTTTCTTCTAGGATTAGTTTAGCTCACTACTACGGCATGACCCTTCTGAGATCTCTATTGAAGACCTTGAGTATTCAACAAGGTCTGTCCTCTCTGGCTGGTAGCAGGTCAGACGCTTTTGGCTCTAAGTAATCCTGGGGATTGCTTGGGCTATTGCTTCCTGGTACCTTTCCTGCGTCTGGGAACTCTTCATCCAGCCTCATAGAGTTTCACTCTATGCATGTGCAGAGGAGTATTCATCCAGAGACTCCAGGGGACCCCTGTGAAGATTTCTCAAGCTCTTTCTTTGCATAGTTCCCTACTCTCTGGCACTCTGCCTCGGAGAGTCCTCAGTTTTCCCAAACTCTGATTTCTATCCCCTCAACTCAGTGATACAGCTCTCCTCTATCTGAGGTTCTTCTCTCTGCACTACAGTCTGGAATTTGCCTCCTAGAAGTAAACCGAGGAGATCTTGTATCTTCTTTGTTTGTCTCCTTCCTTCCAGGGACCACAGTCTTGCACTTCCTCTTTCCCAGTGTCTGAAATGGTGGTTTCATGTAGCTAGTCATGTTTTTCATTTGTTTAAAGTCAGAGAACAAGTCTCAACTTTTTTACTCCTTCATAGCCAGAAGCTATATTTGATTTTTAATATATAATTATAATCATCATTTACCTAGTTTTGTGTCTTGTTTTTAAAACTTATATAATTTCTTATATTATTTATATGGTATATAGGCTACATGACTACATCTTGAGTGGCGTTTTAATATAATCTTATCTATTTTTCCAGAGGACATTGAGATTGTTTCCAATCTTTTCAGAAGTAGGATAAACATTTTGGGCTCAGCTGTCCTCCTAAGGTCCTTGTCCCTGCCTTATCTAATAATTCACTCCAGCTTTCCCCATGTGGATTCTGCAAAAGAGAAGTCCATTTAAGTGCTCCATGAGGAAAGGGCTCATGCTTGAGTAAGTCTGGAAAATAATGCATGCTAGACACTCTTCTTGGTGAGTCATAATGTACACTGGCTTGTTAAAGGCTTCAGAAGTTTTGCATAAAGAAACTGTATTTATCTTTTTTGTTATTATCTTAATTTTTTGGAAAGTTTTACGTCATTTTCTTTTTCTAAGGTGTGCTTGTCTATGTGTGTGTGTGTGTGTGAGGAAGACTGGCCCTGAGCTAACATCTGTTGCCTCTTTTTCTTTTTCTCTCCAAAGTCCCAGTACATACTTGTATATCCTAGTTTCTAGTTGCAAGCCCTTCTAGTTCTTATGTATGGGATGCCACCACAGCATGGCTTGATGAGTAATGTGTAGGTCTGTGCCCAGGATCTGAACCAGCGAACCCTGGCCACCAAAGTGGAGCACACGAACTTAACCACTGCACTGGCCCCATGAAAGTTTTGTGTAGTTTTTATTGTTATTTTGTTAAACAATGCCCAAAGCAGGACTAGTTCAGATTCAAACAGCAAGGCCTTGGAAGCACGTTTCCTGCTGGGCCTCTGGCCTGCTCTTCCATTGAGGCCTGAGCTGGGCAATTGGATTCCAGTAGATGACCCTTGGTAATTATTGCCTACTCCTCAAGCACTCCCACCCTGGAGATCTGGAGCTGAGAAAACCCCCATGCCATGGGCAAAGACTCAAACTCCACGAGAAGGAGGCCTGAGCATAAGAGATGCTATGTTCCCAAGAGAAGGAGGCTGGGATGGAGATCAGCAGCCATAATGTCTCTTGGAGGCTCCCGGGGCCTTGGAGAAGTCGGCTTGCTAGAGAACACAATGCTTTGAGGCTTCCCCAGTCTTTGCTTCCCACAGGCCCTGGGAGAGGTGGTGGTGGGATCTAAGGATCATGAGACTTGAGGTCCTGACCCACTGGAATTGTGGAGGGCAGCCCTTCAGCCTACAGACTCTGGTCCAGGTCCCCTCTGTGGTGGTCCTGGTGTCCTAGACACTGCTATGTCCCTGCTCTGAGGGATAGGAGGCTGAGGGGCAGTGTGGTGAGGAGCATGGCAGATGCTGCTAGAGGTTTGTGGCACCTGATCCTCAGACAGGAGGCCCTACAGAAGCAGCAAAGCCCAGGCCCACCAGTGCTGGCTGCTGGGACAGAGGCAGGTGGCATGTTCCATCACAGGGTAGCATCGTTCTGCTTCTTGATGCCACGTGCTACTGGACGTTCCTGGAGAAAACTGCTGTGTAAGGATCTGTTGGGTCTAACAGGTCACAGTGAAGACATCTTTCATTGACCACCTGTCTCCATAGTCCTGGCACCCATCATGTGCCCAGAGATCTCTCGTCATCTTAATAGACCTGTAATAAATATGTAATAAATAAAAGCTCTGTGAATAGCAGCAGAGCATTGTCTGATGAGAGGATGGCACAAAAGACCGGGCAGGGTTCCACTCTGCTGTCCATAGCGTCACTAGGAGTCAGAATTGCCTCGATGGCACGAAAAACAAAATAAATGCGTCAGACACGTGGGTTGTAATTTGTGTTGCAAGGCTTAAACTATTTACCAGGCATGTCCATTTACCTGAGCAATAAATATTTGCCAAACCAATGAATAAGTCTAAATGAGGAAATGGACTCTTCACTGAGCGGGATGAACAGACTCTCTGTTCACAGTGATCGTGGCTGGACGTGTGCAGAGGTTTTGGAAGCAGATGCCAGCAGCGGTAATGCAGCTGCGTACCCACACCCAGCCCCGGCTTGGTCTGTTCCGTTGGACAGGCATTTTTACTGGCTTTTATTTTCTTCGTGGAATTTTTAAGTCATTTGCCAGAATTGGCTGCATTAATCAAACAGTTGTTTCTCAGAGACATCGTTTATGTTTGCTGGAGCCAGAGAAGGGTCTGTAGGCATTATTTTTACTTGCCGAAAGTAAACTCTGGGCCAGAAAGTGAAATGCCATTGGTTTTATTTCATCGCAATGCCCTGAGGACAAATTCTTACCCCGTCTGGATTTATATTTGGTCTTGCGACAAACTAAGAGGAAAGAAACTGAAGAGAATGTCAGCACATGATACAGAAGAAAAGAGAAAATTCTGGGTCTCTAAGGCATAAGGAATAATCAAGAAAAATCATTGGTTTCCAGGGACCAGGGACCTTCTTCTCCTGAGAAGGGGAAGTTTGTCTTCTTATGACTCATCGCCCCTCTGGGCAATTTCCAACCAGATGCATAGGACACTGGCAGTCACGTGTTTACGTTGCTCCCAAATTTAACAAAATTGTGTGGATAATCCATCATAGTTTATGACTCAAGGCTGTATCTATTTTCTTATTTATTTATTTATTTATTTGAAGATGGGCCCTGAGCTAACATCTGTTGCCAACCTTCCTCTTTCCCCCCACCCCCCAAAGCCCCAGTACATAATGGTGTATCCTAGTTGTAGGTCATTCTATTTCTTCTATGTGGGATGCCACCACAGCCTGATGAGCAGTGTGTAGGTCCACACCCAGGATCCAAACCAGCGAACCCTGGGCTGCCAAAGCAGAGCGTGGGAACTCAACTACTCAGCCACAGGGCCAGCCCCTGTGTATCTATTTTATTTTAAGATGGCATTTATTACTTCTCTAGAGGATAAAAGTAATATATGAATCCTATTAAAAATTGTTAAATAGGAAAAGTTTAAAAAAGAAAAGCCATCTATAAGCATACAATTCAGACATAACTTCTGGCAACAATTTGACATTTTTATTTTGTCTTTTTTAGAGATTTTTTCATGACGTGTAATATTCCATGAGAATCTAATTTTTATGGGTTCCTAATGTTCCATGTTACGGTTGTATCATAAGTTATTTGCCATTCCTCTACCACTGAATATTTCAGTCGTTCTTATTTTTCTCACTCTTATAAATGAGACTGCGTTAAACATCCTCTACACAAACCTCAGGCCACATTTTTTATTGTTTTTTCCAGAACATGTTTCTAGAGGCGAGATTACGGGAATCAAAGAATATTGACTCCTTCAGGAATCTTGATACATAATGCTAAAACTAGATCAACACAAGGCCCAAACAATGTAGTTTGTCCAAACCAAGAAAAATAATCGGACTTAGGTGAAGACATCCAGAGTCTGGTCATTTTATTTATTTATTTATTTATTTCCAGAGAAGATTAGCCCTGAGCTAACTGCTGCCAATCCTCCTTTTCATGCTGAGGAAGACTGGCCCTGAGCTAACATCAGTGCCCAGCTTCCTCTACTTTATACCTGGGATGCCTGCCACAGCATGGCTTGACAAGCGGTGCCATGTCTGCACCTGGGATCCGAACCGGCAAACCCTGGGCTGCCAAAGCGGAACGTGCAAACTTAACCGCTGCGCCACTGGCCCGGCCCCTGATTTATTTTTCTTTGAAATTTTCTACCAAATGTCTTGAAATAGACATGAAGTGAAATAGAACGTTTTGCTACAGATAAAGAAGAGATTCGTTCTTTCTTACATTTTCTATTTTATGAGACAACATTTTTCAGTTTGCTAAACTGCATAGTGCTGGGGTGTGCTGCATGAATACCATTTAAAGGGCTTCAGACTTCTAGGTACACAGGGAAGTCTCTTCCGAGAGCGTTGGTGACACGGACATCTGGGTGTCACACAGCTTCTGAAAGCTTTCCTGAGAAACAGCTCGGGTTTGGTTTCCAGCGTTAGGCACACAAAGGTTAATCAAATTGCAATGGATAAAATAATTGGTGTGGTTTGTGTTATGTTAACCTGAGGTTATCACTGACTCTACTGGGCTGTGATTTTCCCTTTGGTCCAGTCTTCCAGATAAATCAGACTACGCCATCAGCAATGAACTTGTTAGCTTCAATTGAATAGGTTTTCCTTTTCGGTCTTGAAATTCCTACGTCTTTATGTAACTTCCCTGCTAACTACAGCAAAAATAAATAAATGCATTCCCTAAGCGTGTAAAGAAAGACAAGCAGAGAAAATGACGTGTGCACCCTCCGAGAGGGCTCCTGATTAAAGATTGGGAAGGTTAAAGCAACAGCACCCTTACAATGCAACGGCCTGCGGTTGCCCTCTCCACCCTGTTTTTTGAAAAAAGCATTTGAATGAGATATTTTACAAATATTTATACGCTGGTAACTGTGTTAGAACAATAGCCGCGGTCTGCATGACTTGATTTGAGCCAGGAAATTTGGAATTAAGGTAGCAGGAACACTACCCTTGGCCATCTCCTGTCAGGCCTGGTGCCACCACTTATAAATGGTGCATGATCACCTACTGTTTCGAGCTCCCTGGCAGCAAATTTCAGCACAGAGATGCAAACATGTTTCCGTTAGAGCACAGAATTTGTTCAGGGATGGTGACGGAAAGCCAGGCCAATGGTCTCACTTAACGGCAGTTTTTTCCATATGGCCTTCCATCCCCTGTGTTGCGATCTCGGAAAGGTTGGGGGCCTGGGGAAGCACCACACACTCAAAAGGCCACATTGGATGGGAACGTGCTATGGCTGATGGTGCTTGAAAGTTTGCTGTGTGCGCCCATTCATCGTTCTAGGTGCATGGAAGACGCAGTGAGAAAACAGACAAAGCCTTCTGGCCTCCTGGTGCTTACATTCTATGGGGAAGCAAATAACGAACGTGTTAAATAAATGAAGTATAAGTTCATTTTTGTAAGCCACAGGTGATCTGTGCTGTGGAAAAGATAGAGCCAAGTGAGGGGAATCAGCCAAAACATAGCAGGCCCGGCCAGCCTCACTGGGAAGGTAATGGGACAAAATTTTGCAGGAGATGAGAGAATTCCCCATGAGATCACCTGGGAGAAAAGAATCCTACAGAGGGCTTGACACAGGCCGTGGAGTGGAGTGGGGGCCAGGCTGTAGGAGGCCACAGATGAGAAGAGTCTTGGTACATGAGGGGACGGGTCATGGAGTCACTGTAAGGACTTGGAATTCTCTCTGACAGGTGGGTAGCCATTGGGAAGTTTGAAGCCAAAATGACCCACAAGGCCATTCCCAGGGTCCCTGTGGGGAGCAGCTGACCCCCAGCTCTCTGTGGGAGCCTCGGATGGGAGCCAATATGCTGTTGGAATTCCATTCTCTGGAGCCAGAGACCCCAGACTCACTCCTGGGCCCCTGCTCTGCCTGTTGGATCAGCAAGGCTCGACTGTGGAGTTTAAAAGAATTGCAGCCTCGCTGAATCATTGAGAGAGAAGCCTAGGGCCCACTTCCCCCAGGGCTGTGTTTGCTCCGTTCCTACCTGCTGTGGCAATGTGCTGGGTTCGTGGTGAGGGGAGGGATGGTGGTCACTGGTCTAGAAGCTCCCCATGCGTTCCCTGCCTCCCTCTGAGCCTTGGCGGCAGGCTAGGGGCGGGGGTGGCCAGACACCACCAATTTCCAGGTTTAAAATTATATTCCCAAAACATGAGTTAATCTTCCCATGAAAGGAAGAAATACATTTTCCTTCATATGGCTTTAAACTTTTTTTTTTAAGCATAAGGTCTTTTATCTTCAGTATGACTATGGATGAAATATCACTGGCTTCATATTTCAAGATAATTCCCCTTCCAGCAAATGTTCCCCCAGGAATAAAGACATGGAAAGCGCTCACTGTTGTGACTGCATTTTCTTTCTTTGTATAAACAGGTCCCTCTCGGCTCTGTCTGATTGTCGGGTCCCAGCGTGTAACGGTCGCTGCTGGGCCGAAAGGTCTCCCTTTTCGCTTCCTAGATAGGCCAGCGAGGTTAACAAGTTAATAAAATCCTATTTATCAGACTCCCGAGTCCATTTCCTCTTCCCTGTGGCTCATGATTATAATTATTCTTTATGGACTCTCAGCGTTTCTTTAGATCTGATTTCCTCAAGCTCCCCTCCTATTTCCTGACAGCCACGCCACAGAGAGAGAGAAAGAGGTCGGTTCCGTGGAAAGATATCTGTTATTCATTTCCACCTGGGCGCAACGCGGGTCAGTCTGAAGGACTATGCTTAAATAGTCACGATTTTAACTTGAGCATGTTTCCTTCTCTTGGGCAGACTAGGGTAGAAAGCTGATATCCTGAGGCCGCCCCAGCCCCCATCCATAAGTTGGGAGATGGGGAGCCAGCTCCCGACCTCTTCGCAGCTCCAGACTTTTACCCGAAACACTGGAGCAATGTTGTTTGAACCATGTGCACATATGAAGATAAACTACAGTCATTTAAGTGGAAGTGTTTTGAAAACAGGAACAAAGGTACAAAAAAATGAGGTACAGTCTTGGTTGTTTTTGCTGTTGTGGTTTTCCTTTGCAATGTACCAGAGAGATGGGGAATTGGGCTAAAGTAGCCAGACTCTTTCTTATTAGTGAAGATTCATTTCTCAGCTTCCCTGACTGTCAGACTGGGAGACCCAGTGTCTGGCCCTGAGATAATTAATTGGAGGAGAAATGAAGACGCCTATCTCTGAGCAGGACAAGGGGTGAGGTGCTGTGGGCCCAGGGCCGGGGGGCGCGTCAGGCTGCACAGCTCCTAGGGCAGGCTCCCTGGACCATGTGGAATAGCCACAGATAACTGCCCAGCACCAGCGTTCTGTCTCAAAAGGAATGGCCAGAACCTAGCTTTCTCCTCTAGCGAGTTGCCCATGCCGTGTCAATGACATTCGACTCCCTGTAGGTCTCTATGTCAGCTTGCCTGAATTTCAAACTTTGGCGCAGAAGGTTTTGTATACAAATGCACAGTGTACAAGTGTGCATGTGTGTGTGTGCGCATTTTCTTAAAGGACTGGAAAGCTTCTTAGGAAGCCGATGACTGGGGATTCATTATCTGTTGCCCTCTCTTGAAGATGGCATTGAGGGAACAATGAGATATGAACTTGGAGAAAAACACAGTGGCCTCGGGAACCATGGAGGGTGCGCATATGTAAAACCGGATGAATTTCTGTTAGATCAGGTGCAGAGGGATTGGAGTAAAGGAGAGTGAGGCTCCCTCATGTGACTCCCATGTTAGCCAGTTCACCAGGGGAAGAAAACACAGACATGCCAGAGAGTCCCCTTGACCAGCCTCTACCCTGGGTGAACAGGGAAGAGAGAGGCAGGCAGGGAGTCCAGCGCCAGGGGCCACGCCAACTATAGATTCTTCTGACACACTCGTGCTTGATGACCACACCAGGCAAGCCAATGAAACTAACACACAGGGGCTGTCTGCCAAAATGCACCGAGAAGAACCCAGCCGTGCTTGAGGCTCCCAGGCAGCTCCCGATTCCTCGGTTCCGCCGCTGTGCAACTCAGCTCCCTGCACCGTAAACACACCTCTGCCCAAATGAGAAACTGGCAGAGAAGAGCCGCAAGCAATTTAAAATTTCCCCCTTTCCCTCCATCTGAATCTTGAAAGAACTAGTTTGAGACCTAAACACTGACTTCAGAATGTATCGCCACCCTGATGCCAGACAGACACAGACTTCCCTCTGCAAGGATGTAAAAACCAGCACATCAACCACAACAAACTGGGCATGTGAATCTATTAATTAATTCAACATTTAATAAGTTAAAGAAAGCAAATAACATGATCAATTCAATAAATGCCAATGAACTCGTCTGATAAAGTTGAATCTATCTTGATTAATTTCACTTGCACTCATCCTAAACATACAAGCCTCCTATATAAGAACGCATTGTGGTTCTTTAATAGGCACTTGAAAATCTCAAAACAAAAATCACCATCATGCTTGACAGTGATGCATAAAGCCATTCAAATGAATGTTGGGACAGCAAAAAAAATGCTTATGTCCATTATTATTACCAGCCAATGTAGTTAGATAATAGACCATTTGAAGATAATATAATCGTGTATCTAAAAACCCAAAATAATCAACTGAAAAAATATTAGAATTAATAGGAGAATTTAGTGAGTGGTGTGGCTTTAAAATTAATGTGTAAAAATCAATAGCTTTCCCTTACTTGAAAAATAAACATCTTGAAAGTGTAACAGAAGGAGCTCTCCCATTGACAATAGTAATAACATTTGAATAGCTAGGAATGAATTTTATAAGCTAATTTCAAGACCTGTTTGATGAAAATGTTTTATTTTACGGAGAGAGATAAACTCTACTGTAAGTAAATGAGATAACACAGCTTCTCCTTGAAATGGGAGACTCAATAGCGTAAAGAAATAAATTACCCTAAATTAGGCTATACATTCCGTGAAATATTAAGTAAACTACCAATAAGATACTTTGGAATTTCATAACATGATATTAAATTACATGTGGGAAAATAAGCGTATAAGAATGACCAAGGGATTTGTGAAAAAGAAGAGTGAGGAGAGCTCTCTTTCCCAGATATTAAAATGTTTCGTTCTTCCAGAGAGATCAGAAGACCTTGTGGTGGAGCGTGGACAGACAGAATCATTGAGCTGGACGGATGGGCTGGATGGGCTGAAATCCTTCTGGGACTTTAGTGCTTTCTGTGTAACACAGCTGACATGTTAAGGCGTGGAAGAAGCAACTGGAAAACTGACAAGTTACAGGCTTTGGGGGAAAAGCAAGGTACAGAGCAATATGTATAATGTGATCCCATCTTGTAAATGGAACAGCGGTGGATTAAAATTTTTCTGGAAGGATAGATGGGAAAATGATGACAATGATTAAATCTTTGTTGGGAGGCTTGGGAGTTCGTAGGAAGGAGAGAGAAGGAGCTTTTTACTAAGTTTGGGGGAAAATGACTAATGTTTTGAAGACAAAGAGATATACATCTTTATATAGATAATCCAAACATGAAAAATTTATAAAAGAAAAAAATAAGATTTGTCAAACTTAAGTCCAGTAATGTCATGATATACTGATAACAGATGGAGAGAAACAGTTTTATAAAAATTGGATCATACTATAAATTTTATGTTATTTATCAAAAGTGCACTAAATTTCATTTTAAGGAAGGCTGAATTTCAAATAAGTCCTTCTTTGCTTCTTCACCATGGGAAAATAAATTGTTTTCTAAAAGACTCCTAGAAAGTTAAGAAAAAAGTGATGAGAAACGATTAATAGATTAGAACAACTGCATCGTTTTAGTTGTGTGTTTCAACTTTTCACAGTTCCCATTAATTTGCTATCACGGAAAATGGAATGAGGGCACCTGCACTCCCTCCATCTTGCCCCTCACCTGCCTGCCAGGCTTTGGCAGCTGTATTTGTACATTTGAAAGTGTTATGGTATCTACAATATGCTCAGTAACAATAATTCCCAGAGCTGCTTAGTCGCCACTCTGCATTTAAACGTGTGCGCTGTTTTCCACGTGTTAATATCCCACAGCTTTCTCATTCCTGAGTTGCATTTGGATCCATTGTTCGGGTGGCTGGGTTTCCAGGAGTAGCTCATGGAGGCTGTGTCTCCTGAATTCTTCACATACGAGGGAATCCGTGTGTTGCCTCTGTTTTTGGAGGGCAATGTGATTGCACAAAAAGAATTGGGTGCTGCTTCACTTTTTCTTGCCAATCCTGTAGGTCCTCCGCCATGGGAGTGTTTTCGGGGAAAGCGAAAGCTAACACGAATGCCTCCCTTGGAGTGACATCACTTTGGTCCAGGATGCTTGTGTGATTCCCATGTGGTTCTTTGTTATTATATTAAATGCGTCAAATGCACACACACGCAAACACACACACACGCACACACAATATTGCCTACCAGCACATTGTAAGGGCCATATAATGTAACTGTTATTATTCTTATTTTCTTTATTCTTAAAATTTAGTAACTTCAGCAGGCTAGGTCTCTGCATCCCTCAGCATTGATTTTTCCTCAAACATGATGCCTCCATCTGATGTGCAGATTCAGAAGTATTTTTACTTCAGGTATGTTTTTAAAAATATCTTTTAGTATTTGGTATATTTTAACATTTTTTCTATTCTCTTACTCATACTTATCCCTGTTCCCTCCCTCTTATAGTGAATGCTATCTATCCATATCATTTAAAGCTATAAAATTAGTCACTAGAAGCAGTAAGGACAAATTATATGGCTCTTAAATTATTACAAGATGAAAAATATTGATCATAAAATGAAAGATACAAAAGGAATAGAAAGTATTTCATTTTGGGTAAATGTAAAAGGGGGGCATGGATAATCTAACATGTGAAAACCTATTAGCATAATTCCCTATATTGCCAGATTTATGAAGAAATCATATGGCCTTCTCAGCAAATGCAGAAAAAGCATTCAATTAAATTTAACACTCATACTTGATCGAATAACAACTCTTAGCAAACTAATAAGAGAAGGGAACAGTCTTAACTTAATAAAAGACATCAACAAAATAGTTAGAAATTATCTTATGTAAGTGATGAAATATTAGAAGCACGTATTTTGAAGTGAAGAACAAGGAGACGTTGCCTATTATCATTGTTTCTAATTCATATTGTACTGGAACCCTAGCAAGTATAATAAGATAAGCAAAGAAGACTCCTACCTCCCACAAAAAAATTCTCAAACTAAATCAAATATAGAAATTGGAAAGAAGTGGATCAGAAAGAAAGAAACACAGTTCTTATTTCCAACAACCATGACCTAAAAAATATAATTATAAAACTTTCTGCCAACAACACAGCAAAACTTACAAGTATCTGGGAATAAATCGAACAAGAGACGAACATGACTTTCATTGAGAAAACTATAATACAATTTAAAAATAACTAAATAAGTGGAAATGGATTCTGTGTTTACAAGTGGGAAGACAGCTTCATAGAGACATCAATTCCCTTTAAATTAACTTGTGAATTCCACGCAACTCCATTGAAGATCACATGGGTCTGCCAATGAAACTTGACCTTAGCTTTTATCGTAAAATCCTTACGGAAGAGCAAAGAACTTAGAGAAGACGTTCTGAAGAAGGAAGAGCATGGGGAGTAAGGTGGGCGAGAGACACTGACCATTTCTCCCGACCACGTAACTTTATAGTGTTCAGGACAGAGTGATAGACTTGGAGAGATGAGCAAATAAACCAAAAAAAGGAAAAAAGAAAAACAAAAAACAGAGCAGAGAGCTCAGAAGCTGACCCATGTGCATTTATTCTACTAGAATTCTACCAAAGCTCTACGAGGAAATAATGGCAGAACGACTAGATGGTGCAACATTGGTACGAGAAGATTACCCATCACTCGGGGAAAATAAAGTTAAAGATATACCTGACACAACGTCCCATGACAAATTCCAGATAGGCTAAAGAAATTAGTTTGAAAGCTTAGGTTAGCAGAAGAAAAAATAAGACAATGTTGGCGAAGATGTGGAGAAAAGATGACACTCCTGACCTGTGGTGAGTCGGGGGACGTTGAGGAAGGGACCATAAATGAACCAGTTTCTCTGGAGGATATTTTGCCTCTTCTGGTGAAGTTGATGACGGGTCTACACTTCATCCCGACAGTTCATTAACTCACAATAGATTCCACAGAAAATCTCACGTATAAGGATGTCCATTATAGCATTATTTATAAAAGGGAAGACTTGAAAACACCTAAATGCTCATACATGGGAAAATGGATAAATTATGCCATATTCATGTAAAAGAATCCTACATAGATGTGATTATGCCCATATAGAGCAGAACAGGATGGGGACAGAGACTTCAACTATATGAAGAACACTGCATCCTTTAAAAGAAATAATACCTGAAGCAAAAATAGAAAATACAGTTGAATACATAGATTACTATGTTGCCGACTGGCACTGATGTTCCCGTTGGGGAGAAATTTGTCTGTTTAGGAAAAATTGGCTTAATAAACCCCTTTAGGCCCAGAAGGGAAAACCCAGACAGTATATTTTGGAGAAAAAGACATCTGAAAGAGAATACTCCATGCTTAACTGGTTAATCGTCATGATTAATTTAGGCGTGTGAGATCATAGAAAATGTTTACTTAAAAGTTGAGTATTCTGTTCTGCATGATCCTAGACTGGTGGAGGCATAGTCATTATGCATTTGTCCAAACCCATGGAATGTACAACACCAAGAGTGAACCCCAATGTAAACTCTGGACCTCAGGTGATAATGGTGGGTCAATGTAGGGGCATTTGTTGTAAAAAATGGACCAGTATGGTGGAGACACCGATAATGGGGGTTGCTGTGCATTTGTGGGGCCAGGGCGTATATGGGAAATCTCTGTACCTTCCACTCAGTTTTGCTTCAAACCTAAAATTTCTCTAAAAAATAAAGTCTATTAAAAATACTCCAAAATCAAATTTGTGATATAAGTTTTAAAAGTTGAGTATTTCAGTTCAAAAATTTTAATATTTGCACATTTACAATCATCATTTATTACTTTTGTAATCAAGAAATGTAATTAAGTTTCAACTACACCAGAAATTAAAGAAATGAAAATTACAAGAAAACACCAATTTACAGAGAACGAACTGTCAAAAACGTAATTAAAATGATATGACCCCTTATTGGTGAGAGTTCAGGGAACAGGTGCTCTCCTTTACTGCTGGCAGAATGTCAGTTAGCACAGACTATCTGGAGGACATCTAGACCCTGAAAAACCTTCCGACTCTTTAAATTGTAATTCCCCTTTAAGTAAATTAACCTCAGCCAAGGTCGGAGATGTGCAAAATATTTACATAAAAGGAGGTATGCTGTTTCTTAAGTTATAAAAATAAAATATAGGAGACCTCTGTCTGTCCAACGATAGGCACTTATTTAAATAAAATATGCTGCATCTAGAGGATGGAATACTATCCAACCATTAAAATAAATTTTTCAAAAATGATTCGGTTTTATGGGAAAATGTTTGTGATATATTGGTAAGCTTTAAAAGTGAATTTCAAAACAGTAGCACAGTTTGACTCCTATTTTTTTGTGTGTGTGCGTATATCATCTATATATTTGACTGCACAAATAACAGATAGAGAGGGAGAGAAAGGAGAGAAGGAAGAAAAAGAGAGACAGAGTAAACAAAATAGAACAAAATGTCAACTGCGCTGATTTCTGGCAGATTTCGCATAGTTTCTGTATTTTTCCATCTTTGCACAGTGTACGTATATTACCTTGATCATGTTTTAAAACACAAGGAAAGGGGTCAGCCCCGTGGTGCAGCGGTTAAGTTCGCATGTTCCACTTCTCGGGGCCCGGGGTTCACCGGTTCAGATCCCGGGTGCGGACATAGCACCGCTTGGCACGCCATGCTGTGGCAGCATCCCATATATAAAGTAGAGGAAGATGGGCACAGATGTTAGCTTAGGGCCAGTCTTCCTCAGCAAAAAACAAGAGGAGGATTGGCAGTAGTTAGCTCAGGGCTAATCTTCCTCAAAAAGAAAAAATAAATAAAAAATAAAATACAAGGAAAAGTACCTGTGGCTGTGCAGCCACAGCAGCCTTGTGCCTTGTTCACATGACCTGTGACCCATGGAATCAGATTCCTTCTGGTCTAGCGTCTTTCCACGCACTCAGATGCCAGATGGCCAGTGCAATTTAGAATTCACTCCTTCTAAATCCAGCCTTTGTACTCCAAAGCAATTTAGCTGTACAGAGGAAAGGAAAATGTTATTGCAGGATAGATTCAAGCAAATCAAGGACTGGGAAACGTTGTCTGGTAACACAATTCTGAAATTCTTCATGTCCGTGACGCATATGGTCCGATAAGTCATCACGATGCTTGAACTGTTCAGAACGAGCAGTGAGAAGTAAATTAGAATTCCACCAGGGCTTGAACTGAAAATGAACTACTGGGGAGGAATAGCACTTTTGTTGTAAAAATAAAGGCACTAATTTGATAAGGAGATTAAGGGAGTGGATTTCGGGGAAGGGAGGTTTCCTTGTTAAAAATTTACCATTGTTCACGGACTTCGTGAATCACTCCCATCTGCTATTTCTGGTTAGAAAAATATCAAGCCAAGAAGGAAAGTTATGGCGGTCTTACACCTCTGGAACGTCCTCATACTTTCTAAGAAATTGGACATTTAGCTTTTTTTGTTGTTTTTTGGGGGTTTTTTTCTTTTTTTGAGGAAGATTAGCCCTGAGCTAACATCCTGTGCCCATCCTCCTCTACTTTATATGCAGAACGCCTACCACATCATGGCTTGCCACACGGTGCCATTTCTGCACCTGGGATCCAAACCGGTGAACCCTGGGCCACTGAAGCGGAACGTGCACACTTAACCGCTGCACCACTGGGCTGGCCCCGGATATTTAGCTTTTATGCTTAGCAAAGAGCAAAGGTTTATTAAAATATTAAGTTCGGTGTGTATTTGCACAAATCTTTATGCAAGCGTCGACACCAGTAACTGAGATCAGCACTCACAAAGTGTTTCTGGAAAGAAAGTGAGCACAACGTGAAAGACATTTGATCTGCTTCAGAGCCTGTAGTCTTCTGGCTCACCTGTTAGGCGCCATCTCACCATTTGGCGGTTAATAAGCATGTTTGCTGATGCTAATATTTCATTTCCTAACTCCGTTGGTCATCTGTCCAGTCACGTGAGATCGCTCTTTCTCACTTGTTCTGGGATTTCAGAATCATAATGATTTCAGAAGTGATGTCCATTCCTTTTGGGAATTCAGGAAAGGAAAGACTAATTCACTTAAGGGTATAAGTATATATTACAAAAAATCAGATAAAACAAACTTGAGTAGGTATAATTGAGTTTATTTTTTAGCCCATTTGAGCACCTGCTCTGATCTGGCCTCTGTGACAGGACCTGCAGTTAGAGACATGGTTAATACTCAGCCCCCGCCCTCAAGGACTTCAGTGGTGGGGTTGGGGGGGACCCCAAAAGTACAATTCAGTATGGCAAGTGTTTAGAGCAGTGGTTGGCACAAAGTACTCTTGTACTATGTTAATTCCACCCTCAGGCGCTGGGGGCACAGTAGTCATTAGTGCTATTCACGGATATCTTCATTCTCCCAGGTACAGAGCAGGGTTGCACTTCTCTCCTCCCATGTAAATTGGGCATGGACATATTACTTGCTTTGCCATGGTGCTCATGGAAGCTGGGCCTTTCGCTAGGTTCCTGAGTGGTTAAAAGAGACAGAGTCCCACTACTGACCATACTGGACATGTGACATGAGCGAGAAACAAGCCTTGGTTGTATGAAGCCACTGTGATTTGGGGGCTGTTTGTTACTGCAGCATAGCCCAGCCCTGCTGACTAATACAGAGAATGACACGTGGGCTGGGGTTTGGAGAGTTTGACCAAGTATAGAAGAAACGGAAAGTGGGAGCAGCCAGAGTAGAGGCCCACAGACCCAAAGCCGCTTTCCTTTGCCTTGACTGCTCTCCCCTGTGTCTCTGTCTGCTCAGTGAATTTCTCCTCATCTCTTCCATACCGCTAGTTAAACATGGTGTATTGCCCACCACCTTCATCTCCTCTCCTGCCCAAACTGTACTGGAATGTCGGTAAACAGACAGCCAAGATGAGACTTTGACAATAAAAACAACAGAGGACAGGAAAGAGATTTAAACACAGTTTTGGACGTTAAGAAGCAGATGGAAGAGACACCACCTAAAG
The DNA here is from genome assembly GCF_041296235.1 of Equus asinus. Taxonomy (NCBI): domain Eukaryota; kingdom Metazoa; phylum Chordata; class Mammalia; order Perissodactyla; family Equidae; genus Equus; species Equus asinus. The sequence goes on along the minus strand of NC_091808.1, from coordinate 4,923,456 downwards.
GAATTCAGAGGGAATATCACTGAGTGGCAACTCAGTTCACCCTACAGAGCCCCTGAGAGGCTCAGCACTCAGGGAGGGTGGACAGAGGGAGTTACAGGACTGAAATCAGGGGGGTGTAGAAAGAACAGGAAGTGGGGATCCCCAATCCTGCTCACCTACTAAGCAGAGAACTGTACCTACTTCCTCTAGGAAGATGTTGGAGATGCCCTGGTCTTAGATGCACCAAATACATAGAGAGACTTAGGTGAGAATCAGAATTTAAAAGAAAATCTTAATACTTAACAGTGAGACCCCCAGTTCTCTTCCCCACTATGGCTTCCAAAATGTTGGCAGCCATGTATATGCTCCCCCCAAATAAAGATCTCTAGAGACTGACTTTGGGGAATTCCTTAATAAGGGCTATCAACTTACTTCTCTTAACAAGTCTTGTTGACTGAATCCCACTGGTTAGCAAGCTCTACTCCTGCAACCAGGACTTTCGGTTAGTTTATCAGTGTCCCACGTTAAATATGAGTGATGGACAAAGACCTCTAATATTTGAAGGATGGCTCCAACTTGGAAACATGTAAGTCAATCAAACAAAGGCATGAACAAAAGGAGGCTGGAGGAGAGAATGCAGGGCCAGAAGAAAAATTCCCAACAAACAAATGAAAAGTGTTTTTGAGAAATCACAGAAGATATTGCATCCATGACACGAGAACAGAATGTTTTTTGAAAATGAAAAATGTAGAGAAACGAAAGAGCTCTTGGAAAGTAAATCTTGAGCCAAAATTTAAAAAATTAAATCGGATGATAGAGTTGAGGACTCTCTGATAAAGGGAATGAAAAGAGAAAGAGAGAGAACATATTAAAAAAAAAAAAGACATGGAGGATTCATCTAGGAATTCCAACATTGTACTAACGGAAGTTTCAGAAAGAACAGATTAAGCAGTGCAATTATCAAAGAAACAATATAAGAAAAATACAAAGAAGTTTTTTAAATGATTTTTCAGATTTGAACACAATCACTTAATAATGGCCCAAACCAAAGTACACCATCATGAAATAGTGATACACCATGAATAAAAAGAAGAACCCGAAAGCTTCTAGAGTCCAGACAGAAATAACAGTCAGTCACCAGACAGTCACCTAAAAAGAGAAACAAGGAGAAAAAGCATTAGTTTCATGTCCACCTTTTCCTAGCAAGCTACAGGAGAATGTGCTCCAGCAAAATGAGGGAGTAAATGAAAATAAATGAATAAATAAATGAGATCCAGGAAACAGGTGATCCTAGCCAAGTCTGGGGTGTCAGAGACCTAGCAGGGTGAGGGGGATATCCATGGATGGGAGCAGCCCAGCACAGAGAGTTAAAGCCCTAGTGAGAAGGAGGCTATGCTTGGGGGTGGCCCAGTGAGACATGTCAGGGCCGCAGTAGGGTGAAGAGGGCAGCCACACAAAAGGATAGCCTGGCTTGGGATGTGGTGAGGAAGGTGTCTGGGAGGGGAGGTGTCAAAATGGGAAGTCAGTGCTTAAACAGGGAAAGGAGGCCATCATGAGGAGGGGGTGCTGGTGGAGCTGGGAGGTTGGTTACATAAAGGTAGGGTCAACTGAAAAAATACATAAATGAATCAAGGACAATGGGAGTCAGGTTCCTCACTGTCAGAGAAAGGAGTTACAATAGAGAACAGAGAAAACTACAGCAAACTCTGTATATTGGGTTGGAATTAAGGTATGAGGTATTGTGAACTCACAGTTTTCAATGTACATATAGATAGAAGATAGATGATTAGGTAGATAGATAGATAGATAGATAGATAGATAGATTTCTAACTCTATCCACTAGGAAGGCCTGAGCACAATGATGCATACCACCAAGATCTTGGTTTCTAAACATTGTTCTTCACTAAAAGGAACCAGGGCTAATGGCTGATTCCAGGGCCAGGGGAGGGAACATACAAGATGAGCCTGGAACAACTTGTACCAAAAAACAGAGAAGTGCCCAAAGAATTGTGAGGTCAGGTCAAAAGCTGGACAGAAACCAGCTTGAATGGTCTCCCACCTGCTAGTCTGAACATCAAAACAAATAATGATAGAAATGAATTATAACCCATAGAACTGAATTAAATTAAATAGGAAACCACGAGTCCATATAGGTGTAAATACATTAGTTAAAAAATCGAAAGTTTAATGAGAAACAGGATATTCACATAACTTGAAGTTCGTCTAGGTTCCACAGGAGAAAGAGTAACTTGGCAGAGGAGAAGACTGGCCGACACCATCCTAACCAAGGGATCATATTGACCGTCATCAGGAACGGGACAAACAGAAACCACATGCCACCCAAGAGGAGGCGATAAGAAGAATGCAGCATCATTTCTGGGATGTTCCTGCCAAAGGTACAGAATCTGAAACATCAGACAAATGCGAAGAGAATGATCTGCAAAACAACAGGTCGTAATCTTCAAAAAGTGGTCTTAAAGGTCAAGGAGGGCCTGCGCAGCTGTTTCAGATGAAGGAGACAGAGGAGACGCGACCATTCAATGCAGTGAGCGACTGAAGGGGATCCTGTTCCTGGGGTGAGCAGGAGGATGGCTAAAGTGAGCATGGAAAAAAGCAAGCGTTGGCTAGGAGTCGAGAAGCTAGCTCTCCTATGCTGCCAGAGGGAGTAGAAATTCATACAACCACTTTGGAAAACTGGCAGTTTCTACTAAAATTAAGCGTAGATACACTATGTGATCAACCAGCATTTTCACTCCTAGTTATATACCCAATCAAATGTGAACACAGCCACTAAAAGACACAGTCAAGTAAGATTTCATGGCGTTCAAAGATGAGAAACCCAACTGTCCACCACTGGTAGCACAGATGGAAATGCTTCAGGGTACACACATCCACACAAACCCACACACACACAGCAGGATACTGCACAACAATGAAAAGAATGTCACAGACATCATATTGAGCTAAAGAAGTCAGACACAAAAAGAATACTGCAGGTTCCGTTTACATACAGTTTAAAATAGGCAAAAACAACAACAACAAAACCAGAGCAACAGCAGTAACAAAACTTTGGTGTAAGAATCCAGAGCAGTGGCCTCTTCTGCCGGGAGGAAGGGAGCAGTGACGGAGAGAGGCTGTGAGGCTGGTTGGTTCTCTTCTTGGTCCTGGGGTGGGTCAAAGTGTGTGTTCCCTTTGTGAAGATTCATTGAGCTGTGTGCTTTTGCTCTGTTGACTTTTCCGGATAAGTTTTACACTGTAATTAAGAAGTTTATAAAAGCAATCCTTCCAAACAATTTTCACCTTGAAATAAAATATTTATTCTACTTCGATGTGATTTAAAGCCACTGTGAAGGTTTGCTTTGCCTGTAGACTGTCTCTTACTTTTCATTTGATCTGCAAAGTTTGCCTCCAAAATGAGATGCCCTCATTGACACCTCCCCGCAGATGCATTTCTGGGCATTTAGCTGCCACCACGAGAGGTGGCGTTGCTCAGAGTGTGTGGGGAAGAGGATGGCTTAGCCAGTCAGATAGGGGGGAAAGAGCAGTGAACTGGGACCCAGAAGCCAGACCTCACTGCCCAAGCTCATCTCACAGTCCCCGAGAATCTCAACAAAGCACCTACTATTTCTGAATCCCAATTTCCTCATCTACAAAATGGAGTTTCCATGCATCACACTGAATTGTGTGAGGGTCACATGACCTAGTGTGCACGCTTTGGAAACCACAGACACCTAAACAACTGGGCATGTTCAAAAACAGGATTCAGAGAGAGGTCGCTCCTTCCCATCGCATCTGACCTGTACCATCCACCTCCTGTCTTCACAAAGGGTGTTTCCAGACGTGAACATAGGCCACAGGATGGAGCTGGCCCAGGAGAAGGAGGTAGGCACAGACGTAGGACTTAGTTGCTATGGTGACATTTAAATCCTCCCATCGGCTATTTTCAACCAGTTGTACAAATTCAGGGTCTTGTTTCTATTTCCCAAATATACCATGTACAGCTCTTGGATAGGGTTTTTTCAGGTAAACAAAGCGAGGCGAGTACTTATTGGTACTACAGGCAAGCTCTCCATTTACAGGGCTGGATAGAGATCTGACAGATGCCATCCACCTTCAGAGATGAAGATTTGCCTTATCTACTTAGACACATTCCAAACTGTATGCACAGGAAAATGTGAAAACAGTTGTGAAAGGCAAATGTGGCCCCCTGGTGATCCCACATCCCTCACAAAGGGCCGTGTTCGTGTTCCACGTGGCCTCTGGGCTTTTCCACCCTCCTGCAGACTTCATAATAGAAACCATCAGACACATAAGATTTTATATCTGGCTTTTTATATAAAATGCTATACCATATGACTTTCTATTATGGCCATATAGAATTCATAATTATTCTAATCGTATTGGGAGATTACCAGAAAAATTTTAAAGGAATTTTGAAGATACAAATAAATCACCCACGGCCATGTTCCAGCTCCTCTCTCCCTGAACTAAAAACCTCCAGTGGCTTCATCTTACTCTGGAATAAGGTCAGATCTCAAGGTCTGGTGATGTCTCTAGCCACAACCCCACCTGCAGTCCATCCCTCTGCCTCAGCCGGGAGCATGTGCTCCTCTTTTGGCTCATAGAAGGCATCACCTTCCTCTTCCTTATTCTGGCACGTTCTTCAGACCTCAGCTCCAATATCACTTCCCTCAAGGAGGCCACTCTTGCTTCCCACCCAGATAGCCATGGGGACCGCTGGTATGGTGTGTTCTCACAGAAGCCTGCACATAGCACAGAGAGTAACCCCATAGTTATTTGTGGGGTTATCAACTTAACATTCTCTCTCCTAGTACATTGTGAACCACACCGCTTGGGTCTCCAGCACCTTGCCTGATGCTGGTAGACATTTAATACAAGTTTGCTGAATGGCAGAATCAGCTCATTATCCCAACATGAGAGCATTTTTACTTTGTGTATGTGTTTCCTTCTGGTCTGTGTTGATATGCACATATAATTTTTACAAACCTGAAATTAGTATATTCATCATTTTATGTTAAAGCACCTTTTTAAAATAAAAACACCCATGAACGTGCCTAGGTTATCATCTAATTTCACCCCATCCATGGGTAGAAAGTTTGCTGAGGCCAAGTTCTTGCAAAATTACACGGGGCACTGTCAGCAGGGGAGGACGAGGAGAGGCCACAGAAGCCTTGCTGGCTGCGGGCTTGGTGCAGTCCTGCACCTCTCCCTTCTGCCGGTGGAGTTCCAGGAGGACTGAGCTGCCTTCTCAGACCCAGGGTGCTCACCATCTCAGAGGCTGTTGGCACAGCATTGGTGGGCGAACTCATTTCGCTTAATTTCGTTCAAACAAAGCAGAAGCTGTAATTGTTTTTAGTTGAATACGATAACGAGTCAGAAACTGTACCAGTCTTTCCCACATCAAAATGGTCGTTTCACAGCCATTTGGAGAGCCAGACCTGGAGGGTAGGCTTCTTCACAGACAGGGTGATGGAGGAAACAAACGTTGTTCAAATATACTTGCAGAATGCCAACTTTTAGATCTTCTCTATAGATCCTGGGGTTATTAGCCCCATTTTAGAGGTGAGCAGGCCCGAGTTTTAAACCAGCATTCTGTTAGGAGCATCTCTGCCTCTCCCAACACTTGTCCCTGCCTCTTCCCTCCAGAGCTTTCTCCTCACTTTGTCTCTGCTCCTCTTCCTTCTTCCCCATCCCCACTCTCTTATGAAGACCCGAATAGAGCGATGGTGGTGAGAGGTGAATCTAGTGTTTCTCTGTTTGTCATCTGTCATCGGTGACTTCGGACTGACCTGGAAACCCCAGGGAGCCAGCCTAGGGGCCCTTGTGAAGCGTGTGTGGTCTCCCCAATAAACTTGGAAACAAAAGAAAAAAGAAAGCCTTGACATACTCGAGGGGGTGTTTGAAACAGAAGCTGACATTGATCCGAGCATGCCAAAATCCATTTGGCATCCATTTGGGAGAATTTTGCGGTGAATGAGAACTATCTGCTCAGGATTTCAAAACTGTGTTTTTGCATTCTGACACTCTGCTTTCACATTTTTCTCCATGCACTTCATCATTTGAGTAGGATGATTTTTCCTTGCTTTTAAAGTGCACTTGTCTTTGTTCCCACAGGAGAGAGCATAATACGCAGATCTCAGATCTTTTTACTGTGCAGAAGACGTGCCAGAATATTAGGTCTCCCTCCATGTTCTGACTTGAAGCCCAGGGATGCTGAGCATCAGTACAACTCGACAAGAATGAAAACAATAAAAAAATAATGCAAGTGCAGAGCCAGGTTTGAGCGCTCAACACCAAATAATAGGTTTAATGAATATTTTCCCAGGACATGGCCCACTGTTTGAATGGATAAATTGACTGGTTGTTTCGGCATTATGCAGACGGTCTTGAATATCAGATTCAGTTTGGGTAATCAACCAAATGACCATTTCACCTCTCCTTGCCCCTCCACAATGCCTTTTCTTCTCCCAATTCTTCAGTCCATTCGAAGTGGGAGGGGTAAAATGGCCAGAACATGAGTGTTGGAGTCAGAAGGCCTTGTGTGAGTATCAGCTGGGCAATTTACCAATTATGTGACCCTGGGCAAGACCTGATCTTTCTTTGCAAAGTGGAAACAGTGTCCACCCCGATCACCATACGGAGTTGTTAGGAGAATCAGAATGTGAGAGTCTGATGGAGCACGGGGGAAGCATAAATTAATAGTCAATAAGAACTTTAAATATAATTCTTCAATTCCTATTTCCTGCCCTCCCTCTATGCCTTGAATTGATTAGAAGTCTTTTAGGTAAGGGGCCAAGTCTTGTTAATCTTTTTCCCTGGAACATACCAGATATTCTGTATATAGTTGCTGAACTCAGTCATCAGCTTGGTCAATTCATTGAAAATAATCATTTGCTTGATAGGAAAACAAGCTTCTCCTGTTTCAACCATCTCAGCTCTTACAACTGTCAGATGTTTTCTTCTTTGTTTATTTGTTTACTTGCTCGTCATTTTCTCCCCCAACTAGATTATAAAGTCACTAGGAAAGGGCCTGGAACATAGGCATTCAGTAAAGACTACTCCAGTTAACTAATTGGCAGGGTCTTTCATTTTCAACTCACAGTATTAGAGGCAGAGAAGGGCCTTTGCAAATGTTCTGTGCATCATCCACATCTGGAGTTGGTCTGTTCATCTAAAGTCATAACCAGTTTACATGCTTTGGGAATATAGCACATGGCCCATAATGTGCATTCCTACCCTAAAGAAAGAAGAGCCGCCATCTTTACTTATGTTGTTAACCAGACCCCTTCTTTACGTGAGTTTGCCTCAGGAAAATATTCTCTAGACATAAGCTGGCAATTGACAAAAAAGATAAAAAATGGAACAATGAGATAATCATTTCTTATATCCATCTGGTAGAGGCTGTAAAGGAAAATATGCTGAGTGTTCGGCGAGTAAAAGGAATGCGGGATGCTCACAGCTGAGAGGAGTGTTAATGGGGCTAAGGGTCTGCAGGGTAATCTGAGAATTTGTGGCAAAACCCACTTAAAACTGTATGCATTTTGACTTTGAAATTCTAATTTTAGACATTTAATCCCAGGAGTCAGCAAATATGTGTAAAAATGTTCATGAAGAGAGGATTATGATTCATGGTTAAACGAGGAATGTATTCACTAAGTGATGTGCATGTTTTATACTTCATAAAAGCTGAATTCTGGACCCACGACATTCTGTTGAATAACCTTTCAGAGTTTTTATAACAGTGATTCACTCCAGGTCAGTGGGATCACAGATAATGTTTTCCTTTGTCTACAGTTTTTGTATTGTCTACAATAAGCATCTATTATGCGCAAAATAAAAATTAGTGTCTGGATCTTCCAAGACTCAAAATTAGCCTTTGCCACAGGCATTATTGATAAACCATGCATTATCGACGGTATTACGAATGACTGCAGGACACACCACGGCAGATGCTAAATAAAGAATATTAAATATTTACACACTGCAGAGGCCAGTGGGGAAAGCACACACATGAAGTGGCCATGAGGGGAATTTTGTGTTTACATAGAATGAAGTTGGAGGAAATTGTTTAGGAAGTTGGGGAGGCAAGAGAGGAAGAAATACTTGATTGAGAACAGGGTCGTATTTGAAGATGCGGAATGGAGCATTTATTGTGAGGATTTCCTGAGGCTTATCTGAATCCCACTGTTCACTCCATAGAGTGGAGATTTCCAGGGCCGTGCCCCTGGGCCTCATCGCCCGTGATTTCTCTCTTAAAATCTGCCAAGATCTGAAATCTGAAAAGAGCAGTCAGTTGGGAGATGCTTTATGACAAGCTGGTAAATGTGAGGTCCACATAAGTGCCAGGTTCTATGATGGTACCAGGGGATAGACTCCATCTATTTGGCCAACTCAGATGTTTAGCCCGAGGTTACTGAGAAATGAGGAACAGAGAATAGTGGTTGAAAATATCCATCCACTTAACAAACAAACAAAAACCAACTTGCTTAGTATTTCTGTTTAGTTAAAAAGTTCTTTTCTTATCAAAAGCAACCTGTATGTGGTACCTGGAACACAATAGATACCCAAGAAATATTTGTGGAACGAATAAATGAATGAGTGCAGGAATAAATGCAGTTAGAAAAAATCATCCATGTTTTCATGCCATTCTCTTCTATCCACAAAAGTAATATAGTGGATCATTACACGGTGGCCTCTGAAAATTGGACCCACATTTTTGGAGTTCCTACGCTGAGGCCCTGTCTGCGGCTACATTCTCGGAGGAAATGAGAACGCATTTGCAGGATACTTGGAGATGGACGTGGTGTGTTTTGGGAATGATATTAAAACAACGTGAACCACAATGGCAGGCAGTAGAGACATTAGTGTGGGCTGGAAGGTGCAGAGGTTTTGTAAAGGAGGCGAACTTGGGGTGGACCTCAAAGGATTGGCAGGACTGGGGGAGCTACTAGGGTGAGGGAGAGCCCCCAGGAGATCTGGAAGGCAGGAGCAGGGGCTGGGAGGCAGGAATAGGGAGCACTCTCCTTGCCAGGAATGGGAAACAGGTGACCACAGACATTTTGTTGAGAGGAGGAGAGCCAAGTCAGAATTTGATCCATGATATGGGAGTAAGCAATGTCACATTTCTTTATTCTTATAGCTCAGATAAATCTCTCTGAGCCCTGGGGCTGGCAAGAATTTGAGATTTTGTCATGTAGTCTCGTGCTGCTCCCCATCCCTACAATTGGCTCACGGTCTATGGTGGCCCTTGTGCAGGTGCTCATTGACCAAGTCTAGGTGGCCCAGCCCAGTATGTGGCTGCCTTCCTTCCAGGCTCAGCACCAGCTTGCCCTCCACCACCCTCTCCAACATGACGTGGCTTAATCTGCCTCAGTGAGGCTCAATGCCATGCTATTTCCACCATCCGACATCGCTGGAGCTGTCAAACCCTCTAGAAAGGGAGAGCTGCATTGTTTTGCCCCTCTACCCTCCTCTCACTCACTCAGCTTTCACCACTCTGTCCTTCTCATAGTTTCTTGATTGCCTGGGCCCCCACAAGGTTCTGTGTATTTCTCCCTGGAAAGGTTGTCCTTCTCTTGGCCTGGCCAACACCTACTCGTGCTTCAAGACACACTTGATGCCACCTCCTCAGAAGTCCTTTCTGGATCCACCATCCTGTACTCAGGGTGTCCTGCACTTCCCTCATGAGATTACACAACCACCTGCGTCACCTGTCTCCTTGACACATGGACTTCCACAGGTCAGAACCTGTTACTGATTCAGCCCCCCGAGTGTATCCCCAGGACTTAGTCTAGAATTAAGCAAGGAGTAGCTATCCTTGATGTTACGTCAGATAGCGAGCAGAACCTACCTCATAGGGTTGTGGAGAAGATTAAATAAAATAATGTCAGCAAAGGAACTCGGGGGAGCAAGACAGAACCCAGAGAGGCTTGTTGGGAGGAAATTGTGCTGATAGTGGCTTGAGTTGATTGGGCATTTATGTCAGCTAGACACTCTTCCGAATACCCGCCATACTGTGTATGGGTCAACCTTCACATCACTCACTTCATGGGGCAGGTTCCACTAATATCCCCACTTCAGAATAGAGGAAGCAGACACAGAGGTGAAGTCATGGTCCAAGGCTGCCATCTTGTAAGAGGCAGAGTCTCCTCTTGGCCTTATGACCTTCTGCCTCCCACATCCTGGCAGTGACCTGACAGGGTGATGGTGGCAGGAGGGAGAAGAGCAGGGCCTCAGGAGGAGGAGAAACCCCTCTCATGGGGCAGCAAGGAAACCAGGCTAGAAACAAACAGACTCAGAAGATGGAAGACGGTCTACCCGTCTGGTGGCATCTGTTCTCCTGGTGAAGTGAGAGTTGATGTTGTTGATGTGGCATGAGGCTGGGGTGGCCAGGAGATTTAAAGTAATGACAATGATGATGAAGATGATAAGAATTACAATAATAGCTAACGTTTATATGGAGAGTGACTACATGTCCTGTTTGTCTAGGACCATCCCATTCATGCCTATAATCTCAGGATAATTACTAGGAGCACCCTCTTTCTCTCTCATTTTGTCCTGGTTGGTACCCTATTTTTAGAGCATCTGCCACTTGTCATACCCTGGCCCCTGAGCTTCACATGCACATTTCACTTCACCTGCACTTCAACCATCAGCAGTGTGAGGGGTGAGACGGGTCACTGAACAGTGGCAGGGATTCTTCTAAGGTTGCAGAGGGTGACCTATGGTGGCCCCAGAGTAACCAGAGCCCACAGTGAAACCCTCATCACCATCCTAGCCTATGGGGTGGACTTGGGGGGAGGGCAAATGGGCCCTGAAGCAGGCAGCATGGCCCCAAATGAGGAGGCCCAGAAAGTAAAAGACTAAATTTAGTGACATCTCAAGCCCTTCTCTCCCTCACCTTCTTGTTCAGTGGAAGCTGATCAAATGGCTGTAAAATGGATCAACAAACAGACAACTCACCATTTGCAATATTTTTCCTGTATCCATATCATCAGCCGCTCTGATAAAATGAGTACGATGTGAATGCATTTGCAAGTTTTACTCCCTGTCTCCCACAAGCTTTGGCAAAGGCAAACAGTTTCGTGTGTTATGAACAGTTTTGTTGAATCCACAGGAGAAAGAGTTTATAATTTTTACCCCAAAATGATGGCTCTGATAGGCATGAGGTTGAATAAACATTTATTTGTCTCTTGTTTTCATAGTTTAGGGGAGGAAGACATTTCCTCTACCTGCTCTGGGTTCTTCTGGCCAGAGAATGAATTAAATTCACATGAGACAGAATAACAGGATAAAATTAAACAAAGCTTTATAACGTGTATACATGGAAGAGGCTCAGGCAAACTGAGCAACTCACCAAAATGGCCGAAGCCACCACCTTAGATATCATCTTCAGCTAAAGACAAAGGAGGATGTTGGGGCCGGAGGGAGAGTCGATCATGGGAGATTACCAGAGAAGTACAGTAAACAAGAGTAAGATTATTATGCAGATTTAAGTCCTTGGCTTCCGCATTGATTTATCAAGAGTTTCTAGAGATAAGGTCATCCTCCCTTCTTCCTGGTACAGAGAGGGAGACAACTTTACAAATGGAGATTTCCTTTACAATGTAAATGTCTCTTAACAAAGCGTAAGTAAACTCTGCTTTTCAGAGTTTCTTTCCTGTCTGCAGTTTTTAAAAGTAACCAGCTCAAAATATTCCTCATGCCAAAGAGACATATCTTGGGGTGGCCAATTCCAGTCCCCCACAAGAGGATGGATGGAGAAGTAGTTTTCTGCTCAGGGGAAAGAAATGATTTTAGAAGCCTAAGTCAGTGGATATTGTTACCAGTTCCCACCAGTGTTGTGTTATTAACCAGATGGTATGTGTCTCATTTAAATTTCCTCCATGGAACATCTAGGGAGAGTGTTTGTGGACCCGGTTTAGGGCACTGCTGTGGGGTGATTCTGTTGTGGTTCCCTGCAAGTATTCCCTCGTGCTACTCATTCCTGCCCAGATCCTATCATGTGGCTTGATCCCCGTGTGCACTGTGAAAGTGAGTTCCAGGCTATGATGACTATAATTGTAGACTTTATAGGCACTAACACTCATTTTATGTTCGATTTCCAGAACAGATGAGAGTTTGCTCTGTAAATATGGTTTGTTTACATTGTACAATGCAATTGCCTTGCATATGGACTGCACTGCCAGAACAGGGAACGTTTCACTCCTGCCACCTTTGAAAATAGACGCTTCTGATACACGGCAAGGATCAGATGGCAGGGCGCAATTTTACCCTATGCTTAGCATTTTCTCATGTTGTTTGCAGTAAAACATACAATCCTGACCACCGAATCTAAAACTAAAAAGGGAAACGCTATTCATTAAGGTGGAATCTCTGTGAAGTCCTTGAAATAGAAATGATCCCCTTTCCCCATTTCTCCCCTTCATTCAGGACACCTGTGTCCTCAGCTGTTTTCCATTTTGGAATTGGCACTTGCATTGGATGTTCAGGGCTCTTACTTTGAATTGTGCCTCCAGATGCCAATGTGTCCCGTCGTGGCCAAAACACTGCAGAAACGAAATCAGACAGATCTGAGGACCCCACCGAGAGGACTTCAACCTGATAAGTGCCCCCGTGGGACAGACCCTCCATGCAAATGTTCCCTGTGAGGGAAACACTCCTCTGTGGGCCATGACCTCTTTTCCTAGTAGGAAACTGCAGGAGGCGTTGGACCTGATTGTTTTTTGTGGTCTGACACGAACCATTTAACCTCTTCCTTCCAAGGGATGGTTCTCCCCCTTGTGTCTTCAAGAGGATTTTTATTTTGTTTTAGTGTGGTAAGCATGCAACATGAGATCTACCCTCTTAACAGATATTTAATTGTATAATACAGTATTGTTTTCTATAGGTACAATGGTATGCAGCAAATCTCTAGAAATTATTTATGTCACATAACTGAAATTTTATACCCATTGTTTAGCAAATCCCTCTTTCCCCTTCCCCCAGCTACTGGCAACCATCGTTCTATTCTTTGCTTCTGTGATCCTACAGTATTCATTCTTCTGTGACTGGCTTATGTCACTTAGCATAGTGTCCTCAAGGTTCATCCATGTTGTTGCATGCTGCAGGGTTTCCTTCTTTTTTGAGGCTGAATAATAGTCCATTGTGCTTATATAACACTAATTTTTTATCCTTTCATTCATCAATGGATGGCCAACAGGTATATGAAAAGATATACAACGTCACTGATCATCAGGGAAATACAGATCAAAACCACAATGAGATCTCACATCTGTCAGGATGGCTATTATCCAAAAATCCCAAAAGAGAAGTGTTGGCAAAGATGTAGATAATTGGAACACTGTTGGTTGGAATAAAAGATGGTGCAACCTAAATGGAAAACAGCATGGAGCTTCCTCAAAATATTAAAAATAGAACTACCATTTGATCCATTAATCCCACCTCTGGGTATTTACCCAAAAGGGTTGAAATCAGGATCTTAAAGCAATATTAGCCCTGCCATATTCCCGGGGCACTGTTCATGATAGCCAAGGGGGGAAGCATCCGGATGAGGTTTTAACCCATGAATTTCGGTGCTGAGTGCCTTGGGCTGATGATCTTTGAGCTCCTCCTCTTTGCTCACCTCGCCCCTTCCCTGCCTCTGACTTGTAAGGGATGGACTCACACCGAGATGACGGCATCTGCTTCCCAACTTGCCTCTCTTCCTCCTGCAGGACCTCAGCTTCGAACACAGCCTGCATGCTGCTGCCAAAAACAATCCTGTAAGGACTGCTTTATCCTGTGAAGCTGATGCTTAATGATGCAGAACTCTCATTTCCTACCCTTAATTTGTCATCATGTTCCTTAATAGTCCCCTGTACCCCACCGACACTGAACTAGGTCTCTACCCCAGAAACTCAAAACCCATCCTTGCCGTCACACTGTCTCTCCTTTGCTCCCTAGCCCACACCCCCACCCCTCTCCCCTGCACCTGTATCCACCGTCAGGAAGCTCATTAGTCTCCTCCTTCATCCCCTCCTCTCCTAGCACCCTTTGTCCTCTTCATCTTTGAACTTTTACCGAATTTGCATCTGTAACAAATTACTCGCTGCTTAATTCTGGCCTGTCATATTACTCCTGTTGATCTTGGCTCTGAACGGTGCACTCCTTGAAGGTAGAAACTGTTTTTGTTATTCTGTGTCCTGATTCATAGTGTAGACCCAGAGAAAGAATTTTGCAGAAAAAGGCTCCCAAACTGAGGTCGTTCGAGCACCACCAGACTTGTGTGCTTTTTTACCCCTTTGTTTTTCCAAACAGCTCATTTTTTTAAAACTTAAATGAATTCATTGTTAAAGGAAATTTTTATCACCTCCAGAAATGGAAAACTGGTATCACTTGCCATCAGTAGAAGTTGGCTGTAAAACAAATTCCATGTAAACAGAGCGATGCTATCAGATTCCTCCTCCCCACGTCTGAGACCTGCTCTCTCAGTAGGAAGTGGGACTCGAAGTGTTAGGGATGTGATAAAGACATGCTAGGAAGGAACTGAAACTCCCGTTGTATCCAGAAAGAACTGAAAAGGGAGCAACTTTTTCAGTTTGTGATGCACAGTTGTTGACTCCAATGTCTGTTTCCACCTAAAATCACCATTCAGCCCACACTAGGGACGCCCTAATGCAGATTCCAATAAATATGATTTATTGTGTGGTTTCCAAATGACAGATCCTAAGCATTTTCTCATCCAAGCCACCTGAAAGTTCTCCAAAGAAGGTACTGTTGTTACTCATTTTCCAGATGAGAAAATGGGGGCACAGAAGGACAATGCAGCTTGCCCAAGACCACATACTAGTAAGTGGCCAAGTCAAGATGCAGTCAGAACGACAGCAGCCATTTTAAGTTTTAAAAGAGAGAGAATTTAATCCAGGGGTTTCACAGGATGGAAGCTGGGACCACAGGGGTCTTATACAGAGGGAGCTAGCCCATGGAAGGAAGGAAGCTCAGAAGCTCTGGGAGATGCTGCTGGAAAAAAGGAAATCAGAATTTCCTCCTGCACACCCACCTCCTGCCAGGCTCCCATTGGCCAAACCCAGTAGGAAGCCAGAGGCCCAGGAGCCCTGGGCTCTCAGCCTGAAGAGGCCAGCCCCCCGTGTTACAGAGTGGAGAGGGGCAGAATGAGGGGGGATGCCTCTGAGACCACCCTGGGGTCTTCTCGCCTGCACACTACCGTGTAGGAGTTGACTGTTGGATTTCATATGAGACATTAACTTGTGTATGTTGCTCCATTCCAAGAGGAGGTAGGCTCTTCATGCTTCTCATCTACAGGGGCATTTTCTGGGCTACGAGGAGCTACCTGGAACTGCCTGGAGACAACCTTTCCTCCCCTCTTTTAAGTTCATTGAAAAGGTTGTGCAAAATGTTCCAGACTGGGAGAGGTGAAAAGGAAATGCAATTATTTTCTTAGATTGAGAACAAGCCTGAGGATCGTGGGGCCTGTGGGCAGGGGGTACATTCACGCCACTCTCTGTCCAAGTCCTTAGGGGCCAATGGGGACATTTAAGAGTTTGGGTCCCAGCATTGGACCTTCCATCTTGGCCAAGGCTTCCAGCTCTGCAGGAGCACAGAGCAGAGAGCTGCCAGACCACACACATGACAGATTGAATATCAGAGGCCCTTTCCTGATGGGGGTGGGTGATGAGTAAGCCTAGGAACTTAGGGGCTGGGGGTAGGCAACTGTAACAAGAGGTTCAATTCTCTCTAGTCTGGGGGGTTGAACACATGGACCAATTTGAAGAAAATGAAGACAGGCTGTTTCTTGCATGCCTGAGCTTGTGGACTGAAATTCTCAGCTGCTTGGTGATGTGGAAACTGAAGGGATGGTATGAGGCCAGACCCCCAACCTCTGCTCACCTGAGGGGCTCGTTTGAGTCCCTGTGGCCAGAAGTTGATGGATATGTGCTAATGGAACTGTCTGTAGGACCCTGGGAAAAAAGTAGACCACCACTTTGGCCAGGACAAAACTCGAAAGGGGCCCATCCTGCAGGAATCCTGTTACCCAAGGGAAGACTGCAGTGCTGGGAAAGCAGTTTCCCATTGAGGCACTGGCAGCCGAGGCAGTGGGAGCAGAATTGGTGAGGGACTTGTCCCTGGTCACAGGGGAGCTGCCCTCAGAGGTCCCGGATGAGCAGGGCCAAAGCACCATCATTCTTTGGACCGGAGCGGTAATGAGACTTCTGGTCCACCCCGACCTGGGGAGGAGCAGGGCATTTGGGATCACTTAGACTGTTAAACATCAAATAAGTATTTTTTCTTCTAATCATTTCTTTTCACAACCAACTTAAGGCAGGTCCTCAACCACGGGCAGGTCCCCATATCTGTGTCTTCTTTCATTTGGCTTGAATTGAAATTCAGCAAAACAAGGACCCCGTTCCTGTTTCTTGCACTGAATATCCCAAGCAGTACTGTGTCCAAAGAAGCAGTCATCTGCTAATAATAGACTCCCCGAGAGTTTGCTTCCTGCTTCCGGAGAAAAGAACCGTGTTATCAGCTTGTATCTGGTTGAGTCAATGCCTTTCAGGTCACAAGCTGCTGTTCTGCTGAAGCTGATTTGCTTCTAAATTTCCTGGAAAGGTCTTGGCTATGAAATTTAGCAGCACTTATCCTGGAAGGTGACTCAAAGATCCGTAGAGGGCCTCCACCATCCCTGAGGGAGCTTCCCAGCCCAGAAGTCCGGGGCCTGATGACCACAGTGCAGCAGGCCCCCAGGCACTGGCTGGTTGTCCCAGCTCCTCTTGTGTATGTGCCAGCATGACCTGACATACCAGTCTTGGCCAGCCTCAGACGACCCCACCTCAGAGAAACAGAAGAAGCTTGGGGCTTGACCCTCAGGACCGGGGCAATGACAAAGAGCAGGGAGGACCATTGACTTTATGTTCGTTCCCTGAGGTGAGATTCTTAGACGCCTCAGAGGAAAAGTCACATGTTCAGAAATAAGCAGGTACCATCAAAATTCAGGTTTTAACATAATCAGTTATCATTTGACACCATTCCTCTGACCTTTTGGCTGATTTCATGGAAATGCCCACATTCTTTGGAACTCTGGCTAACGGGGCTTACAAAGCTGAAATAGCAATGAACGGGAATCTCAGAACTTTACAAGAAAACAAGCCGAGAATAAAGCTGTGGGCCTCCCAGAAGGACCATAGCAAAAGGTGAAGTCCCTGGGATGTCCTTGTGGTGTTCAGTAACCTTAACCTCCATCAAAGCCCTTGGACAAAATATGTGCTTTGCACATTAAAGAAGATACAGGCTTTTGTGATGGGAAGAGGAAAGCCAATTTGTTGGGGAGGAATTACTTGGTACTGTCTCACAGGCTGGGGGAACAAAAGAAGACCATTTGCAATTGGAACAGAAGCCTCTGAAAAGATGTCTTTTAGGCTCAGAGATGTGAGGGGTTGATACACTCTCTTGGGCTGTCCCCCATTTGCATTTTAACTGTCGTTTTCAGGGAAAGCCATTGTGAACAGGAAAGACGCCGCCCCTGTACAGACTGTCTGGGCAGCTGGACACTCCGCCTATTGTTGGCAGGTGTTTGTGAGGGGACTTTGGCCGTTTCAATACTTTTCTTTCAGTTCCTTTTGGTATGTGAACCTCTCCTTCTCTTTTGAAAGAATTTTGTCTATTGTTTCACTCATGCAAATAGAGAAATAGAATTCCAAACTATTCGCCTATTTTTGAGATATTTATAATAAAACTGGAATAAGGATAACTATTCTGTAGATGTCTCATAGGCGGACAGCTAAACCAAGGCACATGGAAGATTTTATAAAGTATAGAATGTTGCGCAAGTGCTGTTTACTCACGTTACATGTTGTTACATGTTCTCCACATTGAGGACGATTGATGTCAGTCCCCAAAGGTGCTGAGTTGTCATGAGTCAATGAACAGAATTCCATTTGAAAGACCACAAACTGGAGAAAGAGGTTTCGGTAAACTACTGGGTCTCACCATCCAGAAAACCCCATTTCATCCATGATTCTCTTGCACAGTTATCACCAAAGAGAAGTGATAAGAAAAATTATCCAAAGCCTAGAAATAAGGAAAAAATTACTCTATGCCCTTTCAACGTCCTACTAGAACATCCATCAATTTAGCACGCTCCTTACAAGGAACATCTGAAACTCTAGAAGATAGTTTTTTTAAAATTTGATTTAATACTTACTAACGATGTGGGGGTAAAATAAGGTGATGCATGATGAGGAGCAAATTATTTCTGTCCAGTAGAGAAGATAATCAAGTCCCAATTTTTTGTTGCTATTTTTTGGAGTTTTTGATTTTGTTTTTGCTTCGTCCTGTAAGCCGTTACCAGTTTTGTTTCTAATTTTGCAAGCTTATTCAACATTCTTTCCCACTTTGCTCATCTATCCTAGTCCCTTCTTTTGAGCCAGCTTTCATCCTTCTGCTTCCCTCATTAATGAGTTAAATAAACCCTCAAAACATGCTCACGGTATATTCGTATGAGTTATGTTTCATAAGCTTTAGAAAATAATACTCTGACAGCTAGATGGTAAAGTCTTTAGAAACTGCTGATAGTCTTTGTGCTGGATTTATAGCAACAGAGCCTAACTAGAGAATCCCTAAATATAAGAAACCCCACCAAAGAATTGTCTGAGGGGATGTTGAAAAGCCACCATTGACTTGGGAGAAATATCCTCATGGCTGAGCATCCATTACAGTATCAGTGTTATGCACATACCAAAAAATATTTTATGGGTAGCAGCTGAAAGAACTTTTATTTCCAATTCTTGAACGTGAGTGAAATCATAGCTGGTCCTCTTTCATCGTTCATGGAGGAATTACTTAGTCACGGTCTCCACTGTCCTTTCCTCGTAAAGTCATGTTATTCTAGAAGAATAAGCAAACCGTAAAAAGGAAGATAATCCGATAGAGAATCCTACTTTATATCTTTTCTGTATGCGATAATTGACATTTTTTCCAAGAAAAGTCAACTTGTTTGTAGCGACAGATAGCAGCAGGAGAGCTCCAGGGGTGTAATGGCTTGAGGAAAGGAAATTCAGCTGCACGCGGTCCTTTCTAGGCTTCCCACGAAGCCCTGGAGAGCTTTCCCAGGGCCATTTTGCTTCTCCGCTGCAGCTGTATAATTTATGGGGTCAGAGAAAGGCAAAGTATGAGGGTGCTCATGGATCAAGCGGACCCTCCCAAATGCTAACTTCCTACATTCATTTGGAGAGATCTGGGAGGTTTTCTACACAAAGTGTTGGCTACTTACAAGTCTAGGAGTCTTGTGATAAATAAAGTATATTTTCCTCTGGATTTTCCTAGAAGACGGTGAGAGATGGTAGCTCACTACCATCTCTCTAGCGATGTACAACTCTTCAGGCCAGGCTAGCCGTCGAGACAAGCAATTTTATAGTGAAATGTGGAGACTGAATGGCCGGACTGACCAAAATGTGTGTCGAACTGAAATGCCACACTTCTGGAAATTTCTGTCAGTCAAGTTAACATCTTTGGATTAAGGCATAAGTCTCCAGAAAACCCTTGTTAAAATTGAACATGTTATTTGGGAGGAATTGCTTATTAGCTAGTTAGTGCTTATGAATTTCTTATTAGGAAAAAAAACAGGGGTCAGCCTGGTGGCATAGTGGTTGAGTTCACACACTCCACTTCGGCAGCTTGGGGTTGGCAGGTTGGGATCCTGGGCATGGACTGACACACAGCTCATCGGGCCATGCTGTGGTGGTGTCCCACATAGAACTAGAATGACTTACAAGTAGGATCTACAACCGTGTTCTGGGACTTTGGGGAGAAAAAAAAGAGGGAGATTGACAACAGATGTTAGCTTAGGGCCAATCTTCCTCATCAAAAAGAAAAGAAAAAAGATTGGTTTAAGGAAAAAAAACAGCACAGAGGTGAGGAGAAGTCAAGGTGGGAAGAGAGTTCAAGAGCCCTCCACATGATGATGGGCTGCCCAGGGAAGGGTTTTGTCTTGTTCGAAGCCGGGGTGGAGGATGTGGACAGTGCTGGACAAGGGCTGGTGGGATGGCTAGAGGAAAACAAGGAAGAAAGTCTCTATTTCCCAGTTTTACCAAAAGACCCGCAAGTTCACATAAAATTTTGTCATTTCTATAATCTCTGATGGTTAAATCACACACACACACACACACACACACACACACACTCCTGGAGCCCGTAGAGCTTCATAATAATCACCATGAGAGGGGCTTTGAAGTCCAAAAGTCCACATTTGTACCCAAGCTTTCCCTCTTCCTTGCTTTGTGACCCCAGATAATTTACCAAAGTTCTTGAGTCTCAGTTTCTTCATCTGTCGAATGGAGACAATAGCCCTTTGGAAAGATTGCATGAGCCTGGCATGTGACAAGTGCTCAAGAAATGTTGGCAGCTGGCATCCAGTTAAGTCAACCTACTGACAAAATCATTTCTTGGGAGATGCACCTGGCATTTCAGGTAGCGTGAGTCTTGGTATCGTTGGTGTTCTTATTGAAGAATCTTGGTCTACCTAATGCTTCCACTAAGAAGAGGATATTCTTATCGTGGACATTGGACAAAGACATTTTATAGAAAAGTGAGGCACCTGGCACAGTGCCTGGCACAGAGCAGACCTCAGTAAATATTTGCTCCATCCTTCAACATTATATTTTATCCCCAAGCATAACTCCTGCTGTGGATGCTGAGCAACCCTTGGAAGATACTAATTATCTGAAGTAGAGACAGAAACCCATGATCTGCCCATGGAGCTGAGGGCACCTGTGGTGGTTTAGGGCCAAGCTCCTACAGGCTGCTCGGGTAAGTCAAGAAACATCTTCCTCGGGCAGAACTTGAAACATGAGATCTAGGCACCCTGGTTAATAACCCCGAATGTGGCAAAGGAGGGAAAATGTTTCTCTAATGCCAGCTTGAAAATAAATTTTCCTCTCAATGAGTTGGATAGATGCCTTTTTCTTCTGCCTAAGCTATTACCTAAACGTATAAACAAAAAACTACTTAGATGACATGAAACTTATATAAGAACATACGAAGATGAGCATTTATAGAATTACGAGTCTTGTTAATCGTACTTATTTAAATCCTGACATATTTGGCCTTTGTTGAAGATTTTTAAAAAGTGAACAAGAGAAGGAACAAATTTCTGTTTCACATAAATTGCTGACACAGCCTTCACTTCCTCAGGTCCCGGTGAAGAGTAACTAATTTTCTCAGGGGCGCTGAGAATAGGGTCCTTGCTAGCCCAGCTTGCTGCCTCAAGAGACCTGCTAAGGTCTGGAACCTAGGTCACTGGCTTTGGATTTCAATACCTTCCAGGTCACATCACTGCACTTCTCTCAAAGAGCCATTGTCAGCGAGACGTTCTCTTCCTGGACAGGCTCTGAAGGCTGCCACACTTTTCTCTGCAATAGTTATGGTTTCCAAGCTTTTGCCACCAGCACTGCTCTCCATTGGCCCCATTGGTGGCCTTCAAGGACGATCTTGGCATTCCCCTTCCTTCAAAGCCACTGTCAACGGCACACTTTGCCAGGAGCCTGGGGGAGGAAGGTTGGAGAGACATTCTCCCTCTAGTGGCATCACATGTTGGCCAGATCCTTGCGTCATGAGACTCCCTAGATGAAGAAACGTGGTCAGAGGACATCGGAAAGGGATTGTGAGTTGAAACTATTTCTTCAGCCTGACCAAAAATTAGCTTTGCTTCTTGTGGTCACTCCCTTCCATTTACAGAGAACTATCTGGGCCAGGGGTCATCTGAAGAAGACCCCGGGGCACTCAATCACCATCAAATGGATCTGAACTTGGAGAAAGTCCCATGGTTCAGGACTTACTGAGAGGGCAAAGAAAATCAGTGTCTTTCATGAATGAAGCTTGAACTTCAGATAAAATGGCAATGGTTTGCTGCACCCCTATGAGGAGGGCAAAAGTCTGTCAAAAAAAGATCACTCACTGTGCACGTTTTCAAAAGTGTGGAAAAAATACCTTCAGAAAAGCTTAGTTCATTCAACCTTACAAAATAGCCATAAGGTCACTACAGATTTAAGTACAAATTGAACATTTGGAATAAAATTGAGGAACAGTTTGTGAATTTCTGAGGAAAAGTCCAAGAGAGGCTTTCCTTTTCCCATAGTGTGGCCTTCCTCCCACCTCCTCCATTCTACCATCATCATCACCATGTCACATGGACAATTTAGGATCAAAGCTAAATGGAAACCAACATAACTGTATCAATGGTTACAACATAATTCAATATCAATGATACAACATAATTGTATCAATGATTTAATATACGGTCATTTTATTATTTTATTTATTTGATGTGTTCTATTTTTTATTTTATTTCAGTGATCCTAATTTAAATATATATATATTTACAGGACTGCCATTGGTTCAGCGGTAATATAGCTCTTCGAATTTTCTGCATAGAGGGTACCATTTCATAATCAATAATTCTCCAATGAGTAGTGTTTTAAGAAACCTAACTCTCTCATTTTGGAAAGAACTACTGTACATGCAAATGGTACCCTAAAGTGGTTTTAAGTAAAATAAATTTATGGCGTATCACTATGAAAAACTTTAAATACTTTGTTGAGAAACTACTTAAGACAATGCATATTTAATTAAGAGAAATGTCAGACAATGAGGGAAAAAACATTTAAAATTGCAAAAGCAATGTATTTAGCAGTCACCTATTAATTTGTACTATATGGCCTTATTTGCTGGAGACATTTTGATAGTTAATAAATAAGATTATCAAATACAGGGATTGCTTTAGTTTCTAAAACTTTCCCACTGTATGAAGCACTCACACAGTAGAAGAATAGATCAATTATTCCAAGACTAATAACCATTTCTCTTGTAAAACATTCACCAGGTTTGTATGAGTTTGGATTTGGAATTAAAAGGCATAATTTGAACCAAAATTTTGTACTTACTGTAAGAATGAGTAAATTATGTATAAAATATTTTCCGCCAAAAGGATAAGAAAATTCTTTTGTTATACTTGGTTGTGAGGTGTGAAATACATGGTTTTACATGGAGTTAGAATTTGTATTATTCATAGATTTTCATTTAATGGTGTTTATCTAAGTTAGAAAAGCATGGACCAGCCCCATGGCCAAGTGGTTAAGTCCACGTGCTCCACTTTGGTGGCCCAGGGTTTGCTGGTTCCGATCCTGGCACGGACCTACGTGCCGCTCATCAAGCCATGCTGTGGCGGCATCCCACATAAGGGAACTAGAATGACCTACAACTAGGATATACAACTGTGCACTGGGGCTTTGGGGAGAAAAAAAAAAGAGGAAGATTGGCAGCAGACGTTAGCTCAGGGCCAGTCTTCCTCACCAGACATAAAGAAAAGAAAAGAAGAACCATCCAAAGACAGTTCTTGATCAATCTAAAGAAGAGAGTAATTCTTGATCATCCTGTGCTGACAGGTATTTTTCACCTAAAACAACAACAGATGTTAAAACCATGTTAATATTTGGACCTATTCTGATAACAATAACAGCTAGCACTTATATAGAATGTACATCAACTCATGTAGTCCTCATTTCAACCTCAAGAAGCAGGTATCGCCTCCATCATCATCATCATCATCACCACCGTCATCATCATATTCTCCATCATCACTATTTTGAAGGTAAGGGAACTCACACACACAGAGTTTAAATAATTTGCCCAAGATTAGCCATCAACATGAAGGAGCTTGGTGTAAACCCGAGCATTCTGGTTGCCCAGTCTGCGCTTTCAGTGGCTACTGTATTCTACCTTTCACAGGCAGAGCGCACTGTGTGAGCATCTTTGTTCCCTAGTGCCCCTCTATCACTGGCGTATACTCACAGAACTGGGAAAATGGCGGCCATGCCTGTATGGCACTGTCTGTAGACACCATGGTATCTACTGTTGATGGCCTTGAGTATTTTACTTCCTAAGAAAGACAACATCACTAATCACACATTTGAGTTTAAAAATATATAATTTTGCCCTGAAATGTTGGTTGGGCTTTTTGGGTAGGCTTCACTAAATGCTTTCTGCCAAATGAGATACTCACTTATTGGTGAGTGTTTGCTTCCATTTATGTCTTCAAATTACAGGGTTTCATTTAACCATGATCCCATTCTCTAATGTGTGGCTCAATTTTAAATTAAGCCTGCTGAAATAGACACTAGGATTGGATAGGCCACAAGTGTTTCAAAAGTATTGTTTCCTCTCTTTCTTTTGTTTGTAGTTTATTTTTGGATAGGAACATAGAAAAGTGAGTGACAGACCAAAGTATCATTTCCTTCTAAATATCACTTCTTTTTCTGGTCTCTCTTTTTTTAACGTATGTGTAGGGCTTGTTTAATTACCTTATTTATTTATTTTTGTTTACTCAAACATTACATGGATTCATTTATTATTCTTTTCTTTTTCAAAAGAATGTTTTCAAATGCTCACATCATTCTGATGTTCAAGTCAATTCTTACTTCTCTTATACTTCAAGGCAGACAATTCTCAGTCCACAATTCTTTTGTCATAGTTTAAAATATGAGTTATAGGGGCAGCTGGCCTGGAGGTGTAGTGGTTAAGTTCACGTGCTCCACTTCACTGGCCCGGGGTTCACAGGTTTGGATCCCAGGCATGGACCTAGCACCACTCATCAAGCCAGGCTGTGGAGATATCCCACATAAAAGAGAGGAAGATTGGCATAGATGTTAGCTCAGGGCCAATCTTCCTCACACACACACACAAAATATGAGTTATATGATTTATTAGTAAAATTAAACTTGCTAAGTCCAGCTCAAAGGATAATGGGACTATTAAAGGAATTTACCAAAAGACTGTCTAATGTTTTGAAGCTCTTGAGACATTTTCACATACGTATTTCTGATTGCAAATCTCGAGTCCACAAAAATCTCTAATTCTGATTGCCACTAAAATTCATATCCCTGAAAAATAATAGTGAGAACAAAAGGCACTTACTGGATGTCAAGTACTGTTTTAAGCATATTACAACCATTACTTCACAATAATTCTATGAGGAAGCATTATTTTCAAAGTACAGAATGGTCAAGTAACTTGCTCAGGTCACATTGCTAATAATGATAGGTCACAGAGGCATAAAATATTTTTATCATTATCATTTTTATCATCGTGCCCTTTATAGAACATCTTTTATAACTATCCCAACGTTATAATGAAAAGGTCTTGAGAATATTGAAAAGGTCTTGAGAATACTCAACTGCTGAATAAGAAGTCAGTAGCTGAGATTGTAGACCCAGGAAAGGGAGAGTATAGAGTATGACTGAGGGATGCAAACGTCTAGGGGGACAAAAGGAATGAGATACAAAGCACAAGCAGAAGGTCATTCTTTCTGGAGCCAACTCATTTTTTGTGAATGAGGAGAAGGAAGCAAGGATGTCAGGTTGTGTGCTGATGCAGACATGGTCTGCAGAAGCAGGAAGAAAGTTAACAGGGTTCTGAGGTTCCAATGGTGCCTCTTAGTTAAAGCCAGGGTGATCTGTTCAAAGTGCAGGGGCAAAGAAAGTGGGATCTGAGTTTGTAGAAAGGGTAAAGATTTGAGAGAGATACCCTAGCCCTCTATAAAATATGAAAAGGGGCTGGCAAAAGCATCACAGGCTGGCCAGGCAGCTCTGAAGTACTGGTTGATCCTGGAGGTCTCCTGATGCTATTCAGAGAGGAAGGAAATCACAAATGGGCTTTGGTAGAAGGGAGGAATAGAAGGACAAGGGCAAGCAAGGAAATAACTTGAGGTCTGGGCAGGAACCTGAGTGTGTGATAGCCCAAGATTTGGGCTGGATATCAGAACAGCGGAGATGAGAGGGAAGAAAGCAGGTAGATTGAGAGATGGCCAAAGGATCAACTTCTTGGAAGTTTTTCTGAGTCTCTGACAGGTAGAAGAGGAGTTAGAGAAGGAGAGAGCTGGAATGATTGTATATTGTGGTCAGAGAGCTCCCTGGGTAGAGGAATTTAAGATTTCAGAAGTGGAGAAATTCTAGGGACAAGTCCAAGATGTGGCCCTGAGACCAAATCCTGAAATGAAGTGGACAAATATGTTGTTGGGTTGAGGAGCTGAAAGAGCAACAGCCATCTAGTCAAAGCCAATGGACAGTGGAGTCATCCAGAATTGCAACGAGTCTTAGAGTAGAAAGGGAGACAAGCATCTGTTTTCTATGAATGTGGAGCGTTGACTCAAACTGGATAAATAGGCAAGAAAAGGAAGGGTAGAAAGTGGTAGACAAGATGGCAGAATCTTGATACGCAAGAGCACAGGGAGTAGCCTGAAAGTGGCTTTGGGAAGGGAGACTAGAGGATTTCAATAAACAGAGGAGAGGGAAGTGCCTTTTAAGCAGAGTTGTGCCAGGAGTGGAGGAGTCACAGTTCCTAGACCGTTGGGGAACAGTGAGGAAGAATGGAGAACGGCAAATCCAAGACATTGTCGAGCCTGCAGCATGTAATGGCAGGACTCTTGTACCAGTGAGACTTACAGAGTCGTGAGTAATGGAAAGTGTGTTTCAGTTGTCAAAATAAGTGAATAAAATACATTTTACGGGGTGTTATTTTTAGTTTTATAAGGCCAGATGTTCCAGCTGAACATTGCCTTACATGCCTCTATTTCCTAGAAGCGTCATCGTCTCTGTTTTCCTTAGAGTCTGGAAATACCAAACCTGGCCTCTGTTATCCAGAGTCAGCTCTCCTATAACCTCATTTATTTGAACCCTGGAAAATAAAATAGAGGGAACACAATGGGCTTCTGAGCAGCCAAAATAGAGGTCACAAAGTCCAGAGACTTTACCCCCTGGACATCAGTCACAGCTCATTTGATTTTAAGGCAAGACCTCAAGAAAGATCAGTTGTTAGGGTCCCCAAGCCAAAGCAGCATTGCAGGTTCTGCTGCTAAACACTCAAGGGCAGAGAGGGAAGAATAAATCAAAAGGATGGAGGCACAAAAGGAGCAGGCAGAGGAAACACGAGAGACTGCCACATTCTAGGATCCTCAGGGACAGCGGAGGAAGGACGCAGGAGAGCGAGGAAATGAAGTACATGTGGTTTGTGGCCATAAATCTCTTCTAACTCTGCAGAACTCTGTTATAATAAATAGTCCACTTCATCTGAATTGGGGACCTCTGAGGAACGACCCCTGGAGCCTCTAAGCCAACTCCTCCCTCCTTGGGTGTCAGCTTCCTTGAGTGCCCTTGGGTCTCTCCTCCAGATGCCGGGAAATGGACCATCTCCTTATAGCTGCCACCTTGCAGTCTTCCCACCTCCTGAGCCAGCTGCAAACTCCAAGGCCCTCTCCTTTTCAAAGGGTCTTACCAAGGTTTTGGACCTGAAAAAAAAGAGAGGGTGACAAAATAGATATATGAGGAAGTTTCAAAGACCAAGAAGTTCTCCAAATAGTCATTTTCTGGTCAATAAATATTTGTTGGGTAAATTAATGATCTGTTTAGGATGAGCTCAGATTGCTGCCAGCTCTCAGAAGCCCTCCCCTGAGCCTGCGGTCCCAGCCATCCCCTGGAAGTCAAGATGTTTTATTTCTGTCAGATGCTTTTGGACATTTGGGATGGGGGAACAGATTCTCAGCTGAAGCAGAGACTTCTGAAATAAGGCTGGGGCTCTGGGATGCCACCACACGTGTACACTCCACTAGGTACCCCTCCCCTCTGACTCCTCCCTCGGGACCCTTCCTCCAGCCCGCAGTCCTGAAGACTCCTTGATGGTGGCAGATCAGTAGATGTCTGAACTGGCTCCTAAGTTAGGAGAATCATTTGCTGACCCGGAGAATTGCTAGTGAGTCTCCTGATGTGGTCCATTTTAGTTATTCCCTGGTATTAAGAAATCAAATAATTGTTGAAGATATTTTAGGGGAAAAAATGTATACAACTATTAGCATTTTACAAGTAGTGGTGATTTATGGCATGGTCTTCAGTTGTGGAAAGTTGACTTCTGTGGCCCCTTGTATCCCAGCTCCGTGCAGAATCAATGGACAGTGACATCGTTCACAGCAGCTTTCTCCCTCCCTCTCAAACCATTCAGGGTTTTAAGTTGTCCGCCATCTCTTCTCCTCAATGAGTGCAGAGCTATATGTGTGGTGACAATGGGATTCCACAGAGCATGAGAATGAATTCTTGTCTTGAGATAACTTAGAATCTGGCTAGAGAGACAGGATAGACATTGATTCAGCACCCACCGCATGCCAGATGTGTGCTAAGTCCTAGAGATACAGAGATGAACAATTCAGTTCTTAAATTTGGGAATATCACAGTTCAGGAAGTAAAACACACATTGAAAACAGTTCAGATGCAGTGAATGAGGGGTGTAGGATGAGACCCAGGTTTCTGGTCTGGACAACTTGGTGGATGGTGGTGCCCTGGCCTGAGCTTGGGAACAGAAGAGAAGAGGGTGGGAGGAGATGATAAATCAGGGTCCAGTTTGGGGCATGTTGAGTTAGATGTGTCTTAAATGGAGACTTACTAAGATCCTTCTCTGAGCCAGCACTGTGTCAGTTTTTGGGGGCATCATAGACAGTCCCTGCCCTCAAAGAGTTCAGTCTAATAGGGCAGAGTCTTACACAACAAAGTGTTGCAGCAGAATTGCAGCTTGAGTTTCACTAGGAGTCATTCACCATATGGCCAACGGGACACATGATGAGGACATAGATGTATGCTGCAATGATGGATGGAGAAGGATGCAGTAATCCTGCTGGAGAAGGATTTTGGGGGGTGGCTAGGATGAAAAGGAAAGCTTTTTTGCATGTGTCTTGGTAGGGGGAGCAGTGGGGCACAGAAAGGTACTATTTTCAAGAGTGATGCCCTGGCCTGGGAGTCCCATGGGGAAGGGGCTGCAGGAAGAAGGAGGGACCCTGTCAGAGAGGCAGCACTACCCATGGGACAAGAGTGGCTGAGTGGAGAGGAGCTTTCCCCCCATTTCTTCAGAGAACACAGTGCAGTTTTAGTGTGTTGAGGACAGCAGGCAACACAACACCAGCCTGGCCCTTAGAGGAGCATCAGTGGTCAGCAGCACCCGAGCATGGCAGGTCTTCCCCACAGTAGCCGTGAGGTTCTAGACTCTGGGCCTTCCTGAGCAGTGGATCTTAGTGCTGTGTGCCAGAGCAGAGGAACCAGCAAGGACTCTTAGTGACCAGCCTTAGACAACATCACTGGTGAGTGTTTGAGAGGGCTAGAGTTTCTGCAGTCTTCAGGTGGCTGCAGGACTGGCAGGTGGGTCATCACTGTCCTGGTGGTCACACTTGTACGGATGCCGAGAAGGCCTGGGGAGACACGGGATGCCCTATTGGACCAGACACAGTTTCATAAGTGCTATGATGCGTGTGGCAGGAAGAAATCAGTGCTGGCAGCAAGAATGAAGTATTCACAGCAGGCGTGATTTGACCGATTTCTGATTGTCATGTATCCAACCATGCTCCAAGTGTAGTTTCCATTAATGCATATTTTGAAAGCAGATATCTGAATTTAGAATACTTCAAAGGGACAGCAAACCCTCACTTACACAATGATGGCTGGTACCTCATCAGGGTAATTAACTCATAGATGCTCCTGTTTATTCCACAAACAATTATGGCAAGTCAGTCCCTGACATCTAGAAGCACATAGTCTCTGGAGAGAGGAGGAAGCCCCTGGGAAGCTGAGGCACCTGGGCCACTTCTGTACCACCTCTTGGTACCCATTACCTGGTGGACAGAAGCATCATGTGCCCTGGTTTTCCCACCTTGGAGGCTGGTTTGCGCCCAAAGACTTTGCTTACCTCCGTCATCCAGGAATCACTGGAAGCAAGACTAGTGCAGGAGAGGCCACCCAGGCCCAAGTCTCGTTCCTCCTCTCCATGAGTTTTGTGGAAATGTTTTAAGAAATGCTGACACCAAGAGGCTAACTTCCTGGTACACCTTGGATTCCTCCCTCCCAAGGGTGATTAGGAAGAAATCTTCATTTCTTCACTTTGAGCCACTGACACATCTACTCAGCCAAACAGCCAATCAGAGCAGAGCAGGGCCGCTGGCCACCCCAGGGCTGCCCACTGCCGGGACCAGTGGTTCCTCCTCATTCCTGGATGGATCCCAGTCAACTGTGCTGTCTGGTTAGAGACGACACATTTTCCAGGAGGGCTCCTTCCTGTACCTTCTAAAAAGTCCACAGAACTAGAATCCAAGCCATTAGCTCCTGAGAACCACTCCAAATCAAAAGCCTGTATTTCTCAACATTTTAATAAAATATATGTTAGAGCTGAAATTGTGCCCACTTAAAGCCCTGGGCTAGCTGGCCAGACATTTAAGTCATTGTTGACGTCATTGTTTTCAAAGCAACGTTATTGGCTGCGTAATGGAGCGATAGAGAGTTCATTTTGAATCACAATGGCACACAAGGTTGTTTCAACTGATTTTCATGTAGAATCAGAACAGACTCTAATTGCCATAATTTTTACTGCTATTTACAAATCTATTGCTTTTTTTAAAAAAGCGCCCATTTTTCAAATGTTTTGATCATATTATCCCCTTCAAATTATCCTTTTCACTTGTTACCCGTAATTTTCACCCATCATATCACTTTCATTTTGACAACAACACAACACCATGGCAGCTGGGCTATGCTATATTACCATCTTCTTAGTGTTCTAGGGTTTTCACTTGATTTTAGACTCCTGGACAACAAATATGGGGGCTGATTGCAGTGAAGCATGAAGAGCCCTGTGTCTCTGTGTGCCGCCAGTGTGTATTCTGATCACATGATAATTTCAAGTTCGATAATTCCTCATAGTCAGTGATCACCTCCTGCCTGGGGTCAGACAGGTGGTGAAGACTCTGCTCCAAAGGCGCGTGGAGCCAGCGTGGAGTGTGGGCGTTGTCCTCACCGCCGCAGGAGGAGAGCCTGTGATGGGTAGCTTCATGTGTAATGGATAAAAGTTGATGACTGTCGTAGCATAAGTTTGATTGACCGAAAGCCTCATCCATTTATTTCCACAAATTTGCCTTGAGCAGCTACTAGGTGCCAGGCACTGAGTGAGATGTTGGGTAGTTAGTGATGATTAGCACATACCTTCTTCAGGGATCTTACATCTTAATGGGGAGACAGACAATAACCCAGTTTACTAAACACAATGGTAAGGGCAGTGGAAAATATAAATAAGGTGGTGGTATAACAATACCAGTGTGTGTGCATGGGTGTGCATGTGTGCCCGAGTGTGTGTGCGTGCTTGTGAGTGTGTGGTGGGGGTTTCAGGTGACAGGAGGGCACTACTTTGGCTAGGGTGACCTGAAAACATCTCTTGCAAGAGGAGAGATTTCAGCTGAAAGGTGATGCAGGAAAAGGAGCCAGGGCACATGATCAAGAGCATCTCAGGCTGAGGCGACAGCACATAGGAAGCCCTGGATGTCCAGGAGGCCAAGGATGATAAAGACAGGTGGTACAGGAAGGAGGCCAATGCGACTGCAGCAAAATGAACAGTGGAGTGAGAAAGTGGAGGAGGGAATAGAGAAAGGGAAAGAGGTAAGAGCACTGGGGTGTCATTAAAGATTTTTTTCTAATAATTCTTTTATAAGAATACCTTTAGGTTTACAAATTACAAGGATAGTACAGAGACCTCTCATATCCCCTGAACCCATTTTCCTCTGTTGTTAATTTGTTACACTAGCATGATGCATTTGTCACAACTAATGAACCAATAACACTACATTATTATTCATTATTCACAATTTGTCTTTTGAGCACTTCCTTACTTTCTAGCACTATAGTTCCAGACTCTTCATACGTATTTCTTGCCTCAGCCATAGAATCAGTCAATTCTCCAAGGAGCCTATCTTCCTTTTTTTGGAGAATGGTGTTAGAAACCAAGATCTGGGTGCTGGGTGTGCTCATTGCTACTGGGGTGTCTTTGCTTCTAGGCTGTCTCAGCAGAAGTTGCTTGGAAATATATGTGTGTATGCTGACCCATGTACAACACATCTCTATAATTACTTTATATTTGTCCATCTGTATCTACATTAGGCTAAACATGAGTTCCTACTGATGTTTCCAGCTCCAATCTGACATCATCCAGATCATTGTATCCCTGTACCCTAATTGGCTCCCACCATTTGTCACCCATTTACGTAATTGTTCAACTCTAGCATGCATTTATAGTGGTTTCAGAGTTGTTAACCCCTACGTTCAAAAGAACAACTTTACCAACTAGAGTCTAGTTCCCGTGTGCGGTTCCTTTTGCCTTCCAGACTCTGCTCATTTCCGAAGTGACTCAGGTGGGTACCTCTTCTCCCCTCCGCCCTTCAGAGGAGTGGCTTCGTACCCTTGTAAGATAGTTGGATTCCGTGATCCCAGTCTGCATTCCATCCGAGGATCCCCTGGCTCCTTTCAAGACTTTTTATGTCTCGTTTACCTTGTCAAAGAAATGGACTTCAGGGAGATGAGAAAAGTCGGGGGGACAGACAGGAGCTGACGTAGCACCCGGGTGAGAGTGGACAGGGTTCAGACCTGGGTGACCACCGTGGAGATGAAAATATGTGGATGAGACAAATCTTGGGCATAAGTGTGTGGGTTTGAGTTAAATTTTTGCAGTAAGTATAAAGACGTCCCAGAGGGAACATATCTCCCCATTAAACTTTGTCCTGAAACCAGAAGTCTCACCTCCTCCCACAGGACCCCCAGGCTAGTGTTAGGCTGGGTAGGAAGCTTCCAGCATAACATCACCAGATTCCAGAGAAACATGCTTACTAGCAAAAGTGCTTTATTATTCCTGTGGATAACATTTTTCAATGCTGTGGGTCGTGTCATCTAATCATCCTGGGTGCTGATAATAAACAGTCGGCTGGGCTGTTTTAAACAGTCATGAAGCAAGGGAGATGTCACTCACCTCGGCCATCTGCTCAGCACCGGGAACAGCTGAACTGGGTCTGGCAGAAGGGACAGCATATACACTTTCTGCTCCCTTGACAGATTTGTTTGGGGAAAATGTTCTAGTGATTAATGAACCATTTCCTTTCTAATACACCACACGTGTCACCATTAACAAATGATTCCAAGGGCAGCCTTGTCAAAGCTACACCCTGACGGTATCTCAGGATGTGGCTGGAGGGGCCTGGCCCGGAGGGGCTGGTGTCCAGGATGAGGTCAAGGCCAGGGTGGGCAGCCCTGGGGAAATGCCTTCCTCTGCAGGCTGGGGAAGGAGGTGAGTGTAGGGGGGACCCAGGCAGCCCACAGAGGGTCTTGGGTGGGGAACGCAAGCTGTAGGACTCAGAGTTCGCTCTCATTCCTTCCAATAGCATCCCTCCTGTTGGTCCCTGCAAGCACGAATTCCTTGTTTAAGGATGAGTTAAGCTTCCTCTGACTTGTGATAGTCTATTTTGTGTCTCAGACCTGCTCAGTGGCTTTACCAGGGCTGTGATGGGTCCCATGTAGCACCCAGGGATTCTGTACTATGACTTGGGACAAAAGATAGAGAACTGACAGTCCTGAATAAGCTTGTCCATGGACTCCTGATTGCCATCCAGTGCCCAGAAGGATTCCCTTGGAGTGGTTATTGGCAAGAGCCAGTATTCTCAAAGTCCCTCCTGGGACAATCCCCAAAGAGGCCTCTGCTCGTGTGGGGCTCACAGCTCTGAAGCATCCACCAGGGCTTACTGCCCAGGGAAGCGGGTCAGCGAGCCAGGCAGGGCCCCACCCAGCTCAGGTGTCTTAACTTCTGGCTCTGCAGAGTCCCAAGCACTACCTCACATCCTCCCTCCTAATGTAGGTTCCCCGGACGGGGGAGAGGCAGCCCCTCCCCGTGGAAGAGAATGTTTCCAAAGTCCCAGATGTAGCTTGGAGGTGCCCACCTAGAGCAGGCTTTCTCCAATGCTGTCTCTGCTCCCACTCCCACCTGGTGCTTTTCTTCCCTCCGCCTGGCCCCCCGTGCGTTCTTTAAGTCTCAGCTCAAATTTCTCCTTCACCAGGCAAACAAGCTGACTGCCTAGCTAGGATGGACATCCTTCTCTCAGTTCCTACAATGTGCCATGTTTGTCCCAAATACTGGATTACCGTGTTGTCACAGAAGTAGCCTTTTTAGTAACTTGCTCACTCCCTAGAGTGTTGGATTCTTAAAGACAGGAGCGAGGTCCTCACCTTCCTGGAGCCCCTCACAAAATCCAAGCTCAGCAAGCACCTGGGGCAGGAAGCTGTGGATGAAAGAACCAGCCTGACTCCTGTGGGACTGGGGATGAGACCCCCACTCCACCCGCCCTTGTAGTGGATGAAGAATTAAGACTGATCATGGGATGACACCTTCTTGGGGATCCTTTCAAGCACGAAGCCAGGGAACCAGAGTTGAGGAAGCAGCTCCAGTGTTTTCCAACTGTGAACTGTGAAGTTGGTCTAGACGGTAGTGGTCACCATTGGTTGAGTGGAATGGAGTGGAGTCTAGTCTGGGATAGAGTACAACAGCAACAGAAATAGACACACATGGTAGGGACTGTTTCCCAAAACTTTCATTTCAGTTACATTATTAAACACACACACACATACATACAAGGATGCACTGACATTCACCTTTGGGACAGACTCTTGCTCTCCATTTTGGCTTCAGCCTTGACCTTTAGAAGCCCAATTAGCTGTCTGCCTATTTCAGCATCATTTCTGGTTTCCCCATCTCATGTGGATCAAGGATTGGGTGATCCTGCAGATTATTAACCTGTCTAATCATTGGTTCAACAACAACAATAATATAGAAAAAGCATAACATTCAGATTTATTCTTAATATATGAATATTCACTTCTCCAAATAGATAACCATTCTAGATGTAAGCTGGAATAAAACATTGCCTCGTATACTTTATATTTTTAAATTCCACCAGTCCATGGAAATGAAAATGTATATTTAATACTGCATGAGTAAATGCTATAATAAAGGATAATTTGAATTAATAGAATTTTATATATAAAAATAATTAAACTTTTCATATAGTTAAATAAAGAAATAGATTGACAGATATTAGTGAGAAAGAGGCTGCGTGTAGGATAATGTTAAGAATAACATTGTTTTAAAGCCTTTTGAGCCACAAAGAGTCATAAAAGTTTAAATAGTAACGCAAGCAGCCGAACAGAGGTTAGTTATATCATAGTTCTAGTCTTTATAGAATTGTTTGAGTTCTACTATTCGTAATAGTAAACAAAACAAATAGCTGTATTTATATTCTTGTTATTTAATTCCATGTAGACTATTAGTCTTTCAAGAAAAAAAATCCTGTTTGAGAATTCTTTACATCTTATGTGGAAGAATTAAAAGTAGAATGTCAAATTTGCCATCTCAAATATTCTAAGAAGGCAAATATCGAAAATCACGACCTTCAGCAAACATAATTGATCCAGACAAAATAAACAGTAGAAGACTAGGAAGAAAATAGGCCTCAGGCACCCACTTTGAAATGAGGTCAGTGGAGGAAGAAAGTGTTTTAGGAGACCTGACTGTTCTCTATATCATGGTGCAAATGTGCAGTGGGGTGGCAGGAAGGAGAGCGGACAGTCGTGAGAAATCATTGTTCCTGCACTAAACTGTAACATTTCAATCTCTAAAATCGTAATAAAAGTACAACAATAAAAAATTTGTAAATACAACTTTAAAGAAATTTGAATTTTCTTCTTTTTATTATTAAATCCCAGATGCTTTGATCTTAGTGTCAATCAACTATTGATTTTAACATTTGGTCATTTGGTATTTGACCAATAGGTGTATTCAGGGCATCTCTGATGTGTGTGTGCGCATGCATGTGTGTACACATATGTGCCTGTGCAGTGTGCTCATGCGTGTGCATGTATCGCTTGTGCATGTATATATGTGACTTGTGTGTGCATGTGTGTTTCTGCTCTCCAAGATAAAGGTGTGCCCCATTTCCAGCCCACACCAGCGCCAGGGCACCCACCGCAGGCCTGAAGTGGGCTGAATCTAAGGTTCTATCACCAGGAGGTGGGTGGTCCACGGATGGCGCCCTCTCAACTCTCTCCGATGATTATCTAGGTGACATTTAGAGATTTCCTCTCGGATCCTCATCCTCCTTCATTGACCCATGGATGACCTGTAGATTCAGGGGCAGCCTCTGGAGCCCAGCATGTGGATCAACACAGCCGCTGCTTCCTGCAGGGAAGTCACAACACAGCTGAGGAACTTTGAGGATGAGGTAGGAGGATCCTGAGGGTCTCGAGATGGTTCTGTACCCTAGATACAGTCCAGTGGATACACTTAGGCAGTTCCACAAACACTCCAAAACTGTGGGCAGAATTTCGTGTGATATGTGAGTGCTTTTTAAGACTGTTCATAGCTTCCACCTTATTTTCAAAGTGGTCAGTAACCCAGAAATGGTTAGAAGCCCACATCTCTGAGAGTTTAATCAAACTTCTGATTCACTGGCATTAATCCTGGCCTGCTCTTGACATGATGGTAGGAAAATCCTGTTCTCCACTCTGTAGCTGGCAGCAATCCAAGATAAAGCGATGTCGTCCATGAAGGAACAGAGCTCCAGCTCGAGAGTCTGGGCAGGGGCCTTTCCCTGGAAGAGGATGAACCAGAGTCAGGGAAACTCTAGTCTGCCCAGCATGCCCAGGGGACCCTGCACAGTTTCCAACCTGGCTGTCGGAAGAGGGCACACGGCCAGGAGCAGGGCAAATGAAGGATGGTGTCTGGGTTCAGAACCTCAGACACTTTACCGGAAGGCAGGGCTAGGAAAGACCTCGTCACTTAGGATATGAACTTGATTTGTTATAAGTCAAATTGACTTGGAAAAAGCTCTTGCTGAGCCCCAGAAGGAAATCTAGTCAGGACTTGGCATGCGCCTGCCTCGCCTGCGCCTGCCTCATCCTGGGAGGGGTAGAGGAGGTCATAAGGAGCTCTGAGCCAAAATGCATCCGCATGGTTAAACCACGTGTTTGGCCTTTGATCTTTGGGGCTGTATAAACTCACAGTTGGACACGTGAGCTGGACAATCTAATTCACATGGACCAAGGAGCGGGAGAGTAAACCAGGTCCCGCAGAAGGTGAAGTCAAAGATTTTTTAATCCAGTCCATCTGTGCTAACTGTTCAGATGAGGCCTCCAAGGGTTCAAATTGGGTAAATTCACACAATTCCACTTTCTTGGTAACTTCAGTCCCGGGATCATATTTTTTCTCACCTATTCATTCTAAACCTATTCTCTCTGTGGGTCCTCATTAACACCGAACCTGTTTTCCATCTTCACTTTCGGCCCCTCATCCTTTAACTTCTCTCTTTGTTCCTGGTTTGTTGTCCCTCATCTGCCTACTCAGTCTCAACCAGTGTTTGTCAGGATTCTGTAGTTGCAAATAACAGGAGCAGACTATGGCTAACTAAAGCAAAATAGTGTTACACAGAAAAACTATGGACTGTCTCACAAAATAGAAAGAGAGCCAAGAGCTCACCGTTGGAGCAGGGTCCTAGGTAGCAAGAACTAACTTGTAGCCTCCTTGGGCCTCAGCCCTCATAATTAACAAGGCTGAGTCAATTTCTGACCTTGGGCCACTCAGTTGGATGTTCAAATGTCAGAGAGAAACTAATTTGTCTGGTTTGGATCATGTTCCCACATCGTTGGTGGTGGACACATTTGGAGTGGTGGTAGAAATGGAAGATGGTGGGTCCCCAAAGGAAGATGAAGGATTCTCCCTTACCAGGATAAGGGAGAATGGCTGATGGGTAGTAGGAACACACATGTCCATCAGAATGCCTGAGACAGGACACAGACACAGTGAAAAGACACAGTGTACTCCAACAGGGCAAGGGCATTTCTGAGTGTAGCCACAATCCTCTCTGTTGAACATCAGGGCTCAGTGATAACAAAATGTCCCGGGAGGCAGCTTGTGCTAACCCTCACGGCAGGACAGGGCAAGGCTGATGGATTCTGTTTATGCAAACTGACCATTTGGTAATCTCTCCGCCAGACTCCAGCTATTGTTGCGCAGGATACGAGATAAGCTTCACATGCATCAGGAAGGGCGAGTCTCAAACAGCGTGTCATTTCAGCAAGGAATTAGATAGAGGAAGAGTGGGATGTCTAACAGAGGCTCTGGGGCTGAACATCTTTACAAAGTCCAGCGAGACAAAGTCCAAGGCTAGCTTTGAACTGGTGCACAGAAGTGGACAACCTGGTTCAGGGAGGAGCTGGACTGGAGTGGGAGTGCTGAGTTCCCATGCCGGGCAGCAGCTAACCTGTCGATGTCCTCAGACAATCAGTTCGTCTCCATGGGCCTCAGTTTTCTCATGTTTAAAATGAAGCTGATTGTTAAGGTAACGATTCTCACGGTAGCCTTCTTTGAATCTACAGCCAAAGGCCAAGGCTGGACCACGTACAGTGCTGTCCATCATTCCATCCTCAGACTTGTCTCACTGCACATGACTATTGTGTGTGTGTGTGTGTGTGTGTGTGTGTCTCCCCAGTGCGTGCTCATGTCCTCCACAGTAGGGATTCTTATTCTTGTCTGTATCTAGTACACTCACCACAGTGACTGATGTATAATGAGCCCTTATTGGATATTTGTTGAATGAATGAATGAATGAATGAATGAGGATGACTCAGAGGCCAGACTCCATCACCTTGGAGGATGCCATAGAGCATGAGGTCATAGAGCATGAGGTGAGCTCTCTTCTGCTTAGAGTACTCCAGAGAAAGCAAATTTCTAGCTCAGGTGTGCTGGTGTGACATCTCTAGTGCCACCACTGTTGTGTGTTTCAGGAAACTCCTCTCTCTTTGGAGCCTTCTGAAAACAGAAAATCACAATACATATGGAGGGATTGAGTCAGCTGGGGTCCTTAAATTTCTGGAAGTAACTGAGTAAGAGAATTAGATTAGAATGGGCCTCAGCCAGGGCTTGGTGAACACTCCTCATGGCAGGACAAAAGTGGACCACTCTCCTACCATCTCCTACATGGTGGCGTAGGGGGGCTGTGTCAAGTAGGGTGTGGAGCCGGACCATTGCCCAGTGTTGCAGCACTCACATAATGACCCTGAGGCGGGACAAGGTCTTTCTCTTTAAAGCCATCCAGGGACTTGAGAGTCACAGACAGACCTCACATTCTGGAGTGACATGGGGTTTTCTCCCCATGAACCCCCAAGTGTGGATGCAGTATTTGTAATAGCCAAAAGATAGGAGCAACCCAAGTATCCATCAATGGAGGAATGGGTAAACAAAAAGTGGTCTATCCATACAATGGAATATTATTCAGCCTTAAAAAAGTAGGAAATTCTGATACACACTATCACATGGATGAACCTTGAAAGCATGATGCTAAGTGAAATAAGCCAGTCACAAAAATACAAATACCACATGATTCCACTTACATGACGTTCCTTGAGTAGTCAGATTCATAGAGACAGGAAGTAGCATGGTGGGTGCCAAGGACTGGGGAGGAAAGAATGGGGGGTTATTGTTACTTAATGGGGACAGAGTTTCAGTTTTGCAAGATGGAAAAGTTCCTGAGATTAGTTGTGCACCAACGTAAATACATCGAATACTACTGAATCGTACACTTAAAAATGGTTAAGAGAAAGAGCATGTGCGAGGAGCTTAGAGACTTGGACTCAAATAGAAGCAACATGAAATCAAAAGTTCAGCTCTGGTGACAGAGGAAGGAGCAAAATGAATGGCAAAGCAATAAAGTAAGCAAAATGGATCCACAGATTTGAGCTACAGCCTCTCTGCACCTCAAGAACCAGGTGCATTAGCTCAGGGTCCTACCAAGACCCCAGTCCATGGCAGCCCCACCCAACGCCCCTGCCCTCCTGAGGACCACCCGCCACCCCCACAGTCTGTGCATCCTGGCCTCTGCTCTATGTGTGCACAGCACAGATGTGAATGCTGCACCTCTCTGAGCCTCATAAATCACAATATAGCTCAGATAAAGTAGTTTTGAGCAGTCTGGGGTCTGGGGAGCAGGAGTGTGACAGGAGAGGTTTCCGTAGCCAAAATGCAATGAACTGCAGTGACACCACAGGCATCACTTGCTAAAATTGGTGCATGTTGAACATGTTGGCCACCCCATCCCCAGCAAGCTTCGCTGGCGCTTCCACCAGTTCCAACCTCTTTTCACTTCTCTGACTCTTCTCTTCTGCCTCCTCCCTTCCTCATCCTCCTCATTCTCCCCACTTTCTTGAAAAGCAGTCAATACCTTCACTAGAATTGCAAAGCGGCTTCTTCCCTCTTCTGAGGCTTCCGCACCAGGATCACACAGGCCTCTCGCGGTTCACCTTTATCAAGTGAATCTTCCACAGTATCAAGAGAATCTTCCAGACCAGGATGGTTCTCCACTTAAGTGGAATTCTAGTGCATGCTAGAATTATCCACCCCAAATTATCTGCCTTGTTGCTGGGTTGCTGGGAAATAATAACAGCTGCTGGGAAAAATAAGCTGGCAGTCTAGGAATAGGGGAGAAGATCGACATTTAGATCCAGAGCTTACATCAAAAGAGAAGAATAAATTTCACAGAGATAAAGGAGTTAAATGCAAAATAATCTGTAGAAG
Organism: Equus asinus; assembly: GCF_041296235.1. Taxonomy (NCBI): domain Eukaryota; kingdom Metazoa; phylum Chordata; class Mammalia; order Perissodactyla; family Equidae; genus Equus; species Equus asinus. The sequence continues at coordinate 4,882,953 of NC_091808.1, read as the reverse complement.
CCAGTATTTGACCTAAGCCATTAAGATTCAATGTAATGGCAGAAATAATAAAATGGAAATTGACAGGCTTAACTCCAAAAAAATGTAGAACTCCCGAGTAAATAGGCAGACTTTAAAGGCCTGGGAACAAACCTATATTGAACGTGAGTGGTTTCCACCTTTTCTACAAATAGCTCAGACAAAGCAATCAAAAGAACAGTAAGGCCTTTACTACAAAAGAAAGCAATGATTGAACACACTATTTTCTGTAGATGAAATAAAAGTGGCCAACACAAAGTGTTCCAATCCACCTTTAAAGGAATACCCGAGTCGACATCAAGGCGTGATTTACTGTCTACACGAGTGTCAAAAGATTTTAATGACAATCCTCAAGGCTGACAAATTGTAGTGACACGGGGAGAATACAATCATCTCAGTTTCCATGGAATTTTATGTTTCAACAAATCTTCTGAAAAGCAATTTGGCAATAATGATAAATCGTCTTAAAATGTTCATTTGGGTCAATCCGTCCAGGACTGCATCCTAGGTACACACTGAAACATTGAAATATGCCCCTCACTTTTTGTCAGTTTTATTTATAAGTATGCAAATCTGGCAATAATTTGGATGTCTGACAGCATTTGGATGGCTAAATAAATTGATATACCCGTATAGAGAAATATCATAAACACACTAAAAATTATGTTTTGGTGGATTCAAATGATGATTAGTCAATATTAATTTAAAAAGCAATGTTCAAAATATTATATATGTATTGATATTTAAATAAAATAATAACATTGATATTTAAATAAAATGCATATATATTCATAATATTTTCAATAAAAGTCTGAAAATATACCGAGTAAATTGGAAAAAACACACTTGGGAACAAAACACACCATATAAAAAAATCCAGCTTTAGTATAGATTTAAATGTTAAAGGAAAAAAAATGAATAATGTAGAAAAAAAGAACATTTTCATGACTGTTAAGTGGAATTCTTAAGCAGAACATAAAAACTCTGAATTATAAAGAAAAAATAGATTAGCATAATGTTTTAACATTATGAAGAGAGTAGAAATGCAAGCCACAGAATCGGAGATTTTTGCAATACATATGTCTAAAAAGGATTTGTGACCAGAATGTATAAAGAACTCCTACAAATCAATAATAAGAAAATGAACACCCTAGTAGAAAAATGGGCAAAAAATTTGAAAAGGCACTTCACAAATGAAGCTATCCAAATGGCCAATAAACATATGAAAGAATGGCTAAAATGAAAACCATGGGGAAAAATTAAGTGTTGGCAAGCCTGTAGATAGAGCTACCGGCACGCTCACATACGGCTGGTGAGCATGTACAGCTGGCACTCCACATCCTCGGGTTCCGGATTCACGGATTCAACCAACCGCGGAAGGAAAGGCCGACGATGATTGGGTCTGTACTGAACATGCACAGACTTTTTTTCCTTGTCATTATTCCTAAACAATACAGTGTAACAACTATTTGCACAGATTCAGGTATTATAAGTGATCTAGAGATGATTGAAAGTATACTGGAAGATGTGCACAGTTATATGCAAACCCTATGCCGTTTTATTTGAGGGACTTGAGCACCTGTGGATTTTGGTATCCCAGAGGGTTCTGGAACCAATCCCCCGTGGATACCGAAGGATGACTGCATGTTGGTAAAACCATTTGGGAAAATTGTATCTACTAGAGTTGAACACAGGTATAAAGAAATTGTGTTATTCACACAAGAGAATACCATACAGCAATGAGAATGAACAACCGTATGCAACGGTGTGGGGGGATCTCAAAAACATAGCACTGAGCACAAAAATCCAGTTCCAAAAAAAAGCACATTGTGTGATTCTATTTATCCAAGGTTTGAAAACAGGCCAACGTAGCCTGTGGTGCTAGCTGTCACCCCTGGAGGTGAGGGCTTGCCTAGAAGGAACACGGGGAGGCTGCGAGTGTGCTGCTGAAGTTGTTTCTTTATTTTGGCGGTGGTGGCATGAGTGTGTTCAATTTGTGAAAATTTATCCATCAACACTCTTAGGACTTGTTTACTTTTTCTGTGTATATTATGCTTAAATGTTTGTTTTAGAAAATGAGAAATAAACCCTGGAAGGTATGTCCATGGTTATAATCACTGGGTTATGGGTGCTGCTTGCTTTCTTCTTTATGTCTATGTTTTCCAAAATGAGCATAAGTTACTTCTATTGTAAAACAATATTTTTGTTTTTGGTTTTGCTTGCTTTGTGGTCAGCCTGCCTGCCTTCATCAGAACAAGCCCTGCGATGTGTCACACATGCTAGGAGAGTGTGGCCTCGTGGGGTGGAGTGCACGGGAAGAGGGTCCTATCCTCAGAGAAGACCTTCCTGGTAACACAGCTTCTCATAATGCTAAACCCAGAACCTGACACACGGCTGACCCTGTCCTCCAACAGGAGCCACTTCCTTCCCGGGGAAGTAGCCAGCTGTGTTCTCCCAGTTGCCATCTCTTCAGTCCAGGCTCTGACCACGTGGGAAGCATCCAAAGGCACAGTCTGTCCACAAAGACCAGGTTGGCATCTTCTTTGTTCACTTCTGCTCTTAAGGGTGGATCCTTTATGGACCAGAAAGTGTCGCGGAGAACTGGGAAGAGAAAGGTTGTAAGTCCGTTCCAAATACGGCTTATCTCAAAAAGAAAGAACCAACATCAGGAGATGCTGATGCTGACATATGTGTTGAAGTTCTGCATCTTACTTATGCTCCAGTCAACAGCACATCTTACATAATACACCCTGGTAGCAACATCCGTTTGGTCTCAAGTATCAGACCACTTGACTCAAACTGGCTTAAACCACAAAGGCAATTGATCATGGCACCTAACAGAAAGATAGAGAGGTGGGTCTGATATTCAGGCATGCTTTGATCTGGACAATGACTCTATTTCTCTGTCATTTTCTCAGCCCTGCCTGTCCGTCTGTGTTTACCACCCTCTTCCCTCATACTTGCAAGATGGCAGCAGCCCCAAATCCACATCTTTCCTCATTCACGTCCACAGCATCTGACCGTGGCCTGAGCTTTGGGCTGACGGAACATTCCTGAACCAACCCCGGTGATCAGGAGAATGGCATGCTCTGATGGGCCTGGTTTATGTGATCTATCCACTGGACCAGGTGGACTTAGTATCCTGGAACCGGTGGAAAAGTCACTACCATGCAAACTGTTGAATCTAGGAGGAGGGCAGAGGGGACAGCAGTGAGGCGACCCCGCAGTTCGTTATGCTCCCTGAGTGTGCAAGGAAAAAAGGGAAAAATGGGTTTCTGACCTCAGACTTTTCACAGTACAAAATTGGAGTTTCTCACTTTAAAAAGACAGAGAAGAAGACCACAATAGGATCTTTTCCTTCTCTAAAAACCCTCTAAGACTCCTTTTAAAAAAAATATAGTGAATATTTCCCTTCTTGGTGCCAGGCCCTGTCTGAGGTCCTGGAATAGAAACACCGAAAGGTAGACTCCTTGACCTTGAGGAGCTTGGGGACCCCACCCCTCCTGCGTCTAGTCCAGCCCTGCAGCCTCCGTGTCACATGAGAGAACCTTGGAGGTCTGTGGAAGCAGCAGGCACAGGACCTTAGGGGCGAGGTGGGCTGCAGAGGGGCTGCCTCAGTGCCTCTGGCTGAGCAGGGGTCGGGGAACCTTGTCTGCCTTATCTGGGGCCTCACTTGGGCGCTGGCTCCTGCCAGTGTGTTCTGGGTTGGCCGTTTTGCCAGGCCCCAGAGGATGGAGAGACCAGGGGAGTTACATAGATCTTCAGTCGCTTTCGAACCTCTCAGAATTATCGTCCTGTCTTCCCTTTTCTCCAGTGAGATTTGAGCCACCATAGCCTGGGAAAAGAGGGAAAGAGTTGGCTTTGGGTAGGACCATCTGTGCAGACTGCCCCTGATTGTCTTCCCTCTGAGTGACCTCTTCTTTTAAAAGCACTGGCCTTTTCCATGGTCTGGGAAAAATCGCCAAGGGGAGCTCAGGAACGCCTTCTTTCAGGGCCGACCCTTCCTGCCTTTCATGTGGCAGAGAAGCCCTTTGAGGGCTGCATTGTGTAAGCCTCTTAATTGCAGAACTAATACAAACCAGAGCAGGGCGATCCATCCAACAACGCTTGTTTGGATTCATTACCATTTTCAAAGAGGACCCTGGCTCCCCCTCTTATCTGGTCTTGTATCAGCTGGATGATGTAAGTGTTTATAAAGGGCTCCGCAGAAGAGATAACACATTATCACTCCTCCCCACCCCAGTTGGTGGAAAGGGGTTTACTCTAAAGATTATTAAATCTTAACTTCCAACGGGAGGGGAAAGCCAGACTTCTATGAAACTGCTCTTGCCATGTTCCTGGCCCTGCATAGCTGGGATGTCCTGGGGAAGGTCAGAAAGAGGGGCGTCCCACAGCATTGCCTCCAGAAGTGGTGAGCCAAAAGGGGCAAGTGAGACAGGTTCTTGTTTCCAAAGGGAGCTGGATCCCACTGTAGATAATGTGCTAAGAGGATGGGGTTCTTCTTGCTAGAGCTGTGGATCAGCTCAGCTTGAAGTTCACAGAAGACCAGATCCTGTCTGTGTCTGACAGGACAACAGAGCGGTTATCAAGAGTCCCTGTTACGTGTGGAGCTCAGGTTCCCCTTCAGGCGAGAAGAGTGTGGTTAGCTGATGGATGTGGGGAGACAGCTTACAGATCACCCTCTGCTTTTGAGTGAGGACCTCACTGACCCAGCCGGTAATTAAGCAAGACTGTGGTACAAGGGTCTGGTCATTTCCACTGGACACAGGACTCTTCCAGCGAGCAAACCTTGCTCCAGGGCTCACTGCTGGGAAGATGTCCGGTCTGCCTCACAGTCTGATAACGCCCCCTGCCTCATCCTACTTCTTCCTTTTTCCTTTCAAAGCCATTATCCCCAACAAACCATGTGTTCTCCTACTCCGTCTCAGCATTTGCTTCCCAGAGGGTCCAACTGACACATCACACGCCTAGATGCTCATCGCTCCAAGCTCTCATGCACCTATTCACCCATCCACAAAGGACTGTCTCGTGGTCCCCTCCCTGGAGAGCTGCTGCTACCTGAGGAAGAAGCTCCAGAGTCGGGTGGAGCCTAGGGGCCACTTAAAGAATGTCAGGAAAGGTTTGGCAATGTGGGAAAAGAAGACTCTTCTTGGAATCTGGTACTACCCAGATTTTCTTCCATCCTGTGAATTTCCAGAGACCATTAGCCAGGGGTTGGGGGAGGGCACTATTCTACTGAAGAGAACATCTTACCAGGCATGTTCCCTCCAGGGAAGGTGCGTCTGAAAATACTCTGTCAGATCCAGAACAGCACACACTGTCTGAGACAAGTTGTGCTGAGCACACCGCTTGGGGTGAAGATGTAGCCAGAGTTTTCACAGCCCAGAAATACCGAACTGAGTCCAACACTCTCGACTGGGTCCTCATCAGACATGCTGAAGGATGAAGATGCTTCTCCTCATGCAGTTTTGCCTGATCCGGCTCCAAACACAACTAAACTGGTCTCCCCTGAGAACCTGGAGTCAGGCGGTGTCCGGGTGCCCCATCCCTGGACCAGCAGGAAGCAGTGGGCACCTCTGTCTAGAGGACCAGCCAGCCACGGCAGCCCTGGCTGATGGCACACTCAACAACGTTCCATCTTCATCTTTGTGGAAGAGCTTGCTCTTGCAACTTCTCCTATAAAAATTCTAAGGCTGTCATTTTCTCTGAGACACATCCCTTTGGTTTCTTTGTTGATCTAGTGATATAAAGCTTAAGACATCTCTAAATGATATTTGGAGAATTTAGTCATTAAGAAGAAAATGTGATGTGGAATTTTCAAGAGTTTTGAAATTGAAATTCAGTACATCGGCGCATTCAAGCCAGATTTCCCTAACCTTAACCCTAACACCAAACCTAACCTTGATTCATGTTTCTTGAACTTGAGCCCAGGAGAAATGAACATATATTGTCTCTCCATCCGCTGACATTTTTGCAGGGCATCAGGGGCTGTCTATAACCTGGCAATTACCCTATGAAAATATGTCTCAAAACCAAACAAACGAGGATTTTGTTTTATTTTTATAATGGGTGGATTGCAGAAAGCCAGAAGGAGATTCTGTTTTCTAGACTGCTTATTTTATTTGGAAAGGGAAAAGACCTCTTTAATGGGTGTCCTTGAAGGCAATCAAAGCCAAGAAGCATTGCCAAGTTTAAAAGGGTAAATATTCCAAAATAGTAATAGTTAGCAAATTGTTTTCAGGAACAATGCCCGCTACCGCCAGAATCATTTATTGAGTCTTGGAAGTCTTGATCATTGTAACATTATAATAACATAGGAAACAGAGTAAAATGAATACATAGTGTAACAGTAGGAAGATACTCTCTGTAAATAATACCAGTGAGGAATGTACTATCATTTAAAAACAGCTTAGTTAAGTGACTTTAAAAGACAAATATGTAAAAACCAATAGCATCTGGGTGTAGACCCCATCCACAATAGTATTAAAAATATGTTATACTTAGAGGTGATTTTGAGAAAATATGTAACATATAAATAAAACCTCAAAGATCTATGGGAAGTCATAAAAGACAATTTGAAGGGAGAAAAGTATTTCTAGACGTAAAGATGAATACTTCAAACATGATTTTTATGAATTTGGCAAAAATCACTTTGAAATTCATCAGAAAGAAACATTGGCTTCTACTTCCAAAAGACAATCTAAAACATAAGAGTAACAAGGGAATGTTGGTAGTCCTGGCAGATCTTAAAATATGCTTTAAGAGGAATATTAATTAAAATATTGGCTTGAAAAATGAGAGAGAGATAAAAGGAATGCAATATGTAAGCCTTGAGTTAAAGGCAATCATATGTAGCCATATAGTCAATCACATATGGAATTTTACATTTTCTAATAGCTATGTTTAATAAAAGGAAAAGGAAATAGGTAAAACTAATTTTAATAATATATTTGATGTGACCCAATATGTCAAAAATCTTATCATTTCAACATGTGAGCAATCTAAAAAAAACACTAAGAAGATACTTTACATTCTATTTTTTGCATTCTCAGTCTGAAATTTGGATTATTCCCATTGCAAGCGTTCAACAGCTGCACGTGGCTAGTGGCTGTCCCACCGTTACAGCACAGATTGCAGGGAAGGACGTTTCATACGTTATTGAGGAAGCATCAGGAAAGCAATGGGGAAGGAAAATAGATATTCAATAAGTGGTAGGATGTGAAATAATAGTGATTTGTAAAATCTGGAAGTATATCACCATTAAGTCATACCATAGGCCATCTGACCCAAGAAATTCTGAATAGAGTAGATTATAAACTACTTTAAAACCCAAAAAATAGATAAGCCAGCAGTAGGTTGAACAGTGTCGTGACTTGGATGGACCTGAGTGGGAGACCTGCTAGCTCCGTGACAAAATGGCCTGAGGAAGAAGTGACTGAGGGAGCAGGTAACAGATATGACAGAGACAGATGATCTGTTTACTAAGGCGGATCCTGGGGAAGTGGCCAGGAGTCCAGAGCCCAATAACCAAAAGGCAGAGAAACAATTTCCAGAGTGATTCAGAGAATAGTCAGGATTGGGCTGTCCTCGTGGGGCGAGGCTGTGTAGCAGAAGTTTCCGGGCGCTGGCCCAATTTGAAGTCCAGAAGGGTGTTGACCACTGTTGGGTAATCTATCCGCAGTGGACAGGGCCCCACCCGTGGAAGCTCCACCAAGGAGAGCTGGAACTGTGTCCTGGGCAGAAGGGCTTGATGAGGTCAGGGTGCCCCAAGAACAGCCAGGGTTCCGTATGGCTCTAATCCTGGAGGGACAATGGGACACCCTCAAGATTGAAGACGTACCGTGGAGGGAGAGAACAAGGCAGAAGGGGAGCACCTTGGATAGACAACCATGGGAGTGGAGGATGCTGTTATGGGCTGAATTGTGCCCCCCAAAATTCATGTGTCAAAATTCATGTGTTGAAATCCTAATGCCCAGTACCTCAGAATATGACTATATTTGGAGATAGTCTTTAAAGAGGTGATTAAAGTTGAAATGAGGTCATTAGGGCCCTAATCCAAGATGACTGGTGTCCTTATAAGAAGAGGAAATTTGGACACAGACATGCACAGAGGGACAACCACATGAAGAACCAGGGAGAAGATGGCCAACTTCCAGCCAAAGACAGGAGCTTCAGAAGAAATCAGTCCTGCTGACACCTTGATCTGGGACTTCTGTCCTCCAGAATAGTGAGAAAATAAATGTCTATTGTTGAAACCACCCAATGTCTGATATTTTCTTATGGCAGCCCTCGTGAACTAACACGGATGCTGAAAGTGAAGATTGCACGAGTGAGAATGCCCACCCCAGGCCTGGGGAGCAGGAAAGGAGCCCCTGTGGGGTCAGCACGCAGGAGCCTTACCTCTGTGTCTTGGGCGAGCAGCATATCCTCCTGAGGGCTGAGAATAAATATTTAACCTAGTTGGGAAGATGACACAGGGCTCAAGATGGGACCCAAAGCTAGGGTTGCCAGATAAAACACAGGACATCCAGTTAAGTTTGAATTTCTAATTAGCAACAATTTCTTTTAGTGTAAGCGTGTCTCAAATATTGCATGGGGCATGGTTATTCTAGAAAATTATTTGCGGATGATCTGAAATCCAAATTCCCCTGGCCATCTGGCATTTTTATTTGCTAAATTGGGCAGCAGTGCTATTCAAGGATAAGGGAAGTGCTGGCAGGTCCAGCAGGAAGTGCAAAGGAAGCAGAGGAAGAGGAGCTGAGGCGGAAGCAGGATGACACAGGAGCACCCACCACCCACCGGGACAACTGAGGCAGAGGATTTTCTGCAGAACGAAGCAAAAGACGGAATCACAATGAAACGTCAGAGAGATTGAACTACATCAGCGTTTCAAACTAAACTGAAAAGAAATAAGGAAAAATAATAGATCGGGAGGACCATTCCAACAATATGAAGGAGGTGGTATGAATACAAAATACTCGTTCCAGTTTGTAAGAAAAATACCAAAATCTCAGCAGGCAAATAGGTACAGGATGTGCTCAATTTGTACAAAAGGATCTACAATTATTAAGCAAATTTGGACATGTATTCTTTTTAATAATTTTTAAATGTAAATTTTTTTAAAAATTAAGGATCAACATTCACCTTTTTTAATAAGAATTAAAAAATAAATAAAACACTCAATGAGAATGTGGATGAGAATGTGCTTCAGCTGATTACACCCTTTCTGGCGGTGGAAAAAATTTAGTAATATGCTCATACTTGTTGATCCAATACAATCTTTCCTGGGTTTAGCCTAAGGGTAATAATTTAAAATAAAAAAGAGAAAAATGATAGGAGATGATCCATTATTCCATTATCATAACTATAAAATTAAAAATACACTTGAGCAGTGACTGGAAGGGAACATGGAAACGTAAAAGCATTTGATGTGAGTACATTTTTTTCTTTAAAATTTCCTCTTGGGTCATTAGCATATTCATGTTTTATAATAACACATTGTAAGGTAAGAAGGAGTTCCATTTCCACTCACAAGGGTTACGGCAGAAAACGTGCCCTGTAGGACTTCCTCTTGGCTCATTACATGAGGGTCCTGGGAGGGTCGGCCCTCGAAGGCCTCTGGATTGCTCATGGCACAATTCCACAAGCCTTCCTTTCTATTCATCCTCTGCATTTGCAGGTCTACTGCTGGCTAAGCAATAGCTCCTCCAAAGCTCTAAAAGATTTTCTCCGGTCAAAGGTTCAATGCACTGTAGGCGATTCTTAACAAAGAAATATTTTCATTGAATAAGATAATCATTTTTGTGCTATATATTTTTTAAGTGGAATATTAATGCTTTTCATTTACTCTTCACATTGTCATCTTCCAACCAAAAGCCAAACTCTAAATAACTTATTGTGTTGACAGTCTTCTCACGGTCTGGGGTAATAAATCTTTGTTGTCATTACACCATTTTCCAACAGTTAGAGGGAGTCGGGGGTGCCCTGCTAGGTCATCCCAGAAGTGTCTGTGCTCAGTTCTGGAATAGATGACACTGGTCATTGGAGTTAGCAGGAGAAAGAGTCTTCATTAGGGGTGGATTAAGTGGATGTGTTACTGCTTAGGGGGGGGTTCCTAAAAAATGAAGAATTTATGTTCACATCAAAAACGCTCTCCTGAGTATCCCAGAGCTTTTCTCACTGCAAATTCAGGAACAAGAGACCACTTGTGCATTAGTCTGCTCAGGCTGCCATAAGAAAGCACCACAGACTGGGGGCTTAAACAACAGAGGTTTCTGTCCTCCTCGTTCTGGAGAATGGAAGTCTGAGATCAGAGCGCTGGCAGGGTTGGTTCCTCTGAGGCCTCTCTCCTTGGCTTGTAGATGACGGTCTTCTTCCCGTGTCGTCACATGGTCGTCTCTCTGTGTGTGTTTGTGTCCTAACTTCCCCTTCTGATAACGACACTAGTCATCTTGGATTAGGGCTCATCCTAATGGCCTCATTTTAACTTAATTGCCTCTTAAAGTGCCATCTCCAAATACAGTCACATTCTGAGGGTCTGGGGGGTAGGACCTCAGCATATGAAAAATTGGGGGGTGCACAACTCAGCTTATAACAACTCTTGAGGTCAGTAGGGACCTTCTCTGTTGTCGGCCCCAAAGCTGCACAAGAATTCCGCATTTCCTTGTAGGATTCCGACTTGTCCCCTATGTCAGAGAGTCATCAGTCCTAAGATAAACACCAAGACAAATGCGCCAGAAGAGCCTGACAGGCCTGCCCGGCAGAAAACAGAAAACAGTGGGAGATCAACACACGTTTTCTCTTAGCATTCCTGAGATTTCTGTCTTAAACCTGCAATTAGCCTCTTTGGAAGGGCCACCTCAGCACACACAGGTCTCTGGATTAGTCCTGCACCCGGTGCCGGTGGGAAGCGAGTCTTCATCACACAGGTCTTGGGCCCAGGAGGGCCTGGTGAAGTCTCCTTGCCTACATATCCCCAGTACACTGTGTTATGACTTCCCGCCATAACTTCTCCTTCAGCCAGGCCTCCTGTCCTGATTCCACCTCTATCTGAGCTGCAGAGGGGCTGTAAAGCCATGTCACCCCTGAGTCTGGGCACTTGCTCACATTTCCTTCAATGCCACTTTTCACCTTAATTCCCATCAACATTGCCAGCTAAGGCCAGGCCTGCCCCAGCACACAGCCTCGCCCTTACTGGCCTCCTGGCCTCCTGCTCAGGCCACATCCTGCTGGCCTCCTGAGTGAATGCAATGGACCTAGGACTGCTCCAGGCTGCACAACCCTTCCTGAACTCCCCACCTAATGTGCTCTTAGGTTAGAGTGTGGCCGTTTGTAACAGCAGAGGGTTCAGATTCACTGCTTTCCTTTCCTTTCATGCACTTCATCTCTTAGCCATGCCAAGGGTTGGATTTGCAATGTAGGATATGGTAGGAGAGAACTTTTCAGCTCTTTCTGGAACAAAGAGAAGGCAGTATGCATTTTGACAGCCCCTGTGCAGGTCATATGATTTCTCACTCCCCTCCTCCCCATCAGGGCGTGAGGCAGGCACACCCCTATTTTGAGCATATCAGCGTATCTGCGCTATTTGGCCTCTATGCGGCTCAGACAGCATGTGGGTTAAGCCTCCCTAAATTAGCACGTGGCCTCATGTTGAAGTGGGATTTCACTGCGGGGCAGATGCCTCCCTCGGAGGACACGCAGCCAACTCCGTAGCTGGTGTTTACTCTGCGATGAGGTCAATAGATGTTGTGTAACATTTGCAGCTGGGGAAGAGATTCCGAAACACATGGGAAGCAGCGCTGTTCCATCTGTTTGTGAGCATCATGGTGCAGGACCCGGCTTCCGTGCCTCTGGACAGCACATGTGTGACATAAAGTCAAGTCATGTCCTGTCGGTTAGGAGCCGGGTCCGGGCAAGACTGAAGGGATTCTCCAGGAATCAAACCGAGCAGGCAGCTCAGGAAGGAGTGATTTGATTTTCCCTCAGGCAGCCCCAAGATGTCAAATATGGCACCATCAGCTTAACTCTTTGGCTGCCTGCCACTTTATCATAGATTAAAAAACAATCTGAAATGCTTTGCCTTATCTTTATTGGAAGATAAGCTCTGAAATTATTCATAAAATTGCTCATTACTCAAATGCAAGCTCATATGACTGGCCAAAGGCCAGCGAAATTTCAGAGATTTGTCTTATATTTAGAAGCATAAGCAACCTAGGATTTTCTGGCTCACTGGCTTAGCTTTTTTTGCGTGTGTGTCACTAGGTATTACAGTTTCTAACATGGACCAATACTGGAAAAATAGGGCACTGGAAAGGAATTAAAGATCTGAGCTTGGCAGAAGGACCTCAGGGCAGGAAGATGCGAGGACCACAAGAATCAAAAGAAGTATGCAGAACAAAGGACCTCAGGAAAGCCCATCACTTATGCTGGATCAAATGGGAAATTGCCTGCTATCGACATTGTACGAAAGTCACGTAAGATGACACCATTGGGGGGATCTGGGTGAAGGGTACGTGGGATCTGTCTATAGTATTTTTTACAACTGCATGTGAATCTTCAATTATCTCAAAATTAAAAGTGGAATTTAAGAAAGACTGCACAGGGAATGAGGAGGTAGCCCCTGCACCCTCGCTGCCCACCATGTATCACCTGAACCATCCTCAAGTCCCTGTCACTTTAGGAAGAAGAGAGGGCCTTTGGGGGCAGTGGACCCTGTGCCTTCTGCAATCTCATGTCCCTGGCTCAGTTTGTGGGTGGTTGGAGAGCAGTTTGCTTGTGCCGCAGGGAGAACTATACCTAAAGCCACGATCCTGCCCTTTGCCTCCTCCCCTCCCCAAGTTAACCTGTGGACCAGGGCTCACGGCCGGGGGAAGAAATAACGCTGTACAAACAACACCTGTCTTCACGTCTTAAAAACGGAATATGGAATTTTGGGATGCACCTGCCTAGATAAGAGACACACCGATACCATGAACCCAGCATTTTTAAAGAAAGAAAATAAGCCCACCATAATGGTAAGGTTTGTACTACTAGGATTTCCTGAGGCTTCCAGATTTTGGAGGGAGATCTTGGAGTGTGAACAGTAGCAATCTGTTGTTCCAGTTTAGCATAGGTCCTAGCAAGGCTCTGCGTATAATAGCAGCTCAGTGAACACTTAGCTTGAATGGAGGAGTGAATGAATGAACCAGTGCTACATCCTGCAGCATTACACATCCAAAAATGCAGTCATGCATCACTCGAGGACGGGGATACACTCTGAGAAATGCATCATTAGGCGATTTCATCATGAGAATGTCACAGAGTGTACTTATACTAATCTAGATGGTACAGGCTACTACACACCTAGGATATATGGTACTAGTCTTACGGTACTGCCTTCGTATATGTGGTCCACAATTGTAGGTTAGAAAAGTCTTTTCCAAGTTCTGAGATCTTTGGATCTTTCCCGTTTCCCTATGACCTGGGCCTCCACGATCTGACACTGCCTTTAGGCAAAGACTTCCAGTCAAGATGGAGGTGAAGCTCCTCTCCTTGCTGATGATAGCTTTTACAATTGAGGGGGCGCTTCAAGAAGCAATCTGTTCTGGTATCCATTTTTGCCCACAAGGACGTCTCCATACAAACTGTGTGAAAAAGAAAATGGCTGCATTTGACAGACATCTTCTGAAGTGTACATACTCAATTCTACAGAACTTTTCACGGCCTAAGTTTTTCAGTTCCTGGGGACACATCTGATCACAAACCCACCCAGCAGAACCAGAGAGGCCTTGGACATCACGAACAGAGAGTCAGAGGGTCTTTTCTGTGGCATTTCTCTAGAGCTGAGACTGGTCACACAGGACACCTGCTCCTCATTTTCTTGGATAAAACACTCTCCCAAACTGCCGAAAACAAGACAGCAGAAAACCTCTAAATTTCCAATGACATTTGCTGTCAGTATCAGGAGTATTGATCAGCGGTTGGCTGGGCTCCTGGGGAAATGGTCGCCAACCACAGCAAGAGCGGCAACGTACAAAATTCAACACATACTCAGACTTGCAGTTGGAGGGGACAAAATTTCCTTATATTGTCCATTACTAATCTACCCTTTCAGTCATTATTCATGACTTTTTGGGAAAAATAGCTAAATGTTCGTTCTATTTTTAATGCTTAATTCCATCTAATAATTTCAAAAACTGCTTTTGTCTTTCTTGGAAAAAAACCAAAAAACTCTCGTCTCAGAAACTCCCTCTCTGCCTGCATCTCTGCCCGAGATGTTCTTCCTAGTGCATAAGGGAGGGCGTTGCTTGTGGGAACTTGTGCTCAGAGGGGAAAAGTGGAGGTCTTTACTGCAAAATCTTCTGGTGGCTGGACGGTGCCCTCTGTCCCAGGGTGCTCCCGGTCTTGCCGGCATTTCCAACTCTCCGAGGTACGAAAGGCAGTCTGGTTGGTCAGCATGTGGCAGCATTCTTGTGACGCCTCCTGGTGGCCTCAGCTGGTGCTGGAGGTGCTCTGAGACCCGGATGCCCATTCTAGGACTTTGGCTCAGGAGTAACATAGCACTGCAGAAACAGACTCGCTCCTAGGCTGCCTCAGGTGCTTGGGGGAAATGTCACCTGAGATGACAGGTGACCCAGCAAGACGATGGGTCAAGGGGACATGGTGTGCTTGCTGTAGAGCAGCGGTTCTCAAAGTATGGTCCCTGGAGCAGCAGCAGCCACCTCTGGGAATGTGCTGGAAATGCATTCTCAGGGCCCACTCTAGCCCTCCCGAATCAGAACCTCTGAGGGTGGGGCCTGGTTTTAAAAAGCCCTGCAGGGGATTCTGATGCTCACCAAAGTGTAAGATCATCAGGAAAATCCACCTTCCTCCTAGGTGGTAATGAATTGGGGAAATAGGAATTTGTGGCCAATTACCTTGTCTCTTTGTTTTTTTTGAGGAAGATTAGCCCTGAGCTAACATCTGCCACCAATCCTCCTCTTTTTTGCTGAGGAAGACTGGCCCTGAGCTAACATCCATGCCCATCTTCCTCTCCTTTATATGTGGGACGCCAGCCATAGCACGGCTTGACAATGGTGCGTGGGTCCACACCTGGGATCCCAATCAGCAAACCCCAGGCTGTCAAAGTGGAACGTGCGAACTTAACTGCTGCACCATTGGGCTGGCCCCTCTTTGATTTTTTTTTTTTTTAGGTTCAGAACCTGTGTTGCATCCACTTCGGAATCCATGCAGCAATAAGACACATTTTGATGACACACTTCTCTGCTCCTCATGCTCTGCTGAACGTCACCAAGGTCAGGAAGGGTGGCATTAAATGCTTGCCCGTGTCTGTCCAAACATAAGGACCATGAGGACTTCAGGCCCCTCCCAGGAAGGAAGGTAGGTGATCCCACCAGGGTCTCAAGTTCAGAGAGGTGGGGCCAGGCTGGGTGGAAACCTACAAATCCATTTCCAGAAAGTCCAAACACCCCATCTGTCATAAATGAATGTGCGTTTTCAGTGACACAAAGCCTCTCCTTGAGGCAGGAGGATGAGCGAGCCAGAGGGAGGAGCGATCGCTGTTGAAATTTTTGTCTTTCCAGAGCATGGCTGTCAGCACTTTGCACAACTTCTGAAGGTCATTGCTCCACTGGAAACGAGGCCGGCCTGCTGCTCCAGTTTCCTGAGCCTGATGGGTGGGACGACTGTGTCCTTGTCATGGGCTGAGAGCCCTCGCTGGAGCTGAGATCCCTCTGGGTGAGCTGGCCTCACCTCTCCCCGCCATGTCCCTGAGCAGGCTCCCACTCCTCTGGGCCTCCACCGTCCCTTGGTGGGAGGGGAGGGCCTCTCCAGCATCCCCCTGTGCCCGTCTGTCCTGGCGGGGCCTGAAGAAGGCTGCGGTGTCTTTGGCCCCGTGAGGTGGAGAGTGGTCCACACTCCTGCAACATCGGGGAGTTCCTCTTAGCTCTCTCACTTATTGGTGCTTTACGTACATCTCTGCTTGCAAAAAAAAAAAGTTTTGAAAGTCAGCTTCTCTATCCTAACTTTTAGATATTTATGAGGGTTTAGGAAACAGATGATCTGCCTAGAAGTAAGGTGCATCTGGCTGTGCCATGTCACTCTGGAACCGGACTGGAGGAAGAGTTTAGGAGGCGGAGAACCTGTCACCAGAAGACCTGAGATCGCTTTGCAAACCGAAACCGGCTTTTGAACACCATTTTCTTACAGCTTGAAGCTGACGCCCCCGCACTTCCTCTCCGAGCCCTCTGTGCAAGCATGCACATTTGCAGGATGCTCAGCTTGAGTTAGATGCATCTTCTAACCCTTCTAACTAGTCAACCTAGTTACCTCCCCACCAGACCACCCACAGTCCCCAGCCCAGCAGGCTTAGGCCCATCAGACTTTGGCTCCAAGACTAGGCAGAGGTGACATGTTCTGAGGACAGAGACCCCCTGGGGTTATCAAATAGTTCACCTTGCTGCTCAATTCCCAAGAGACTGTGGACCTTTCTAGCATCGGGGCTCCCCAGGATTTGACTATGAGTCCCAGTACCTGCTGGTGGCCTCCTTGAGGCTGCCACCTACCTGCTGTGGCTGTTTCCTTTCTCGGGCAGGACTCTGGGAGCCCAACTTGTTGGGGTCGCTTGCCGAAAAGAAGTACCTGCCACAGCCTTATGTCACAGGACGCCCCCAAGCGCCCTGCCCTCACCCGGACTCCTGTGCGCTCACCGCAAAGGAAGTGGATTGAGTCATTCCTTTAAAACGTCCCCTCAGTGAAAATTCCAGCCATTCAGAAAACAGCATGTTCTCAAAATCTGCCCGTGCCCATTCTTTTCGAAGTGCGACATGCATACTCCTGGGATGTAACTGTCAGATAACAGGGTTATTTATTTTACTCAGCATCGAGCCATTTATTATATTAAATAAAGCAAGCATATATTACTTCATAGGAGAAAATGTGCACACGTTTTAAGGATAAAATAGAGACAATTTTAGCTTCTTAGAGGCTGCCCCTGATTATTTCTCCAGCTCCTGGAATCACGCAGATTTCTCTGCAATTGGGGATATTTGGGTGAAAAATATCTGAAAGACGCAAGCCGACAGGGACCGAAAATACACACAGGAACCATCCTCCATTCTTTACGTTTATTAAGCCAACCACAAAAGAAGCTCGCCAGCCCTCCGCCCTCGGCCCTCCACCCTCTCTCCCCTTCACTCTGTCTGCCAGGCTCCTTCTTTTTGGTCCCGACTCCCTCGGGAAGGAACGATTGCTAAGTATCCACAGCCGTCACTTTCCTGGAGTGGAAATGAAGTTCTGGATGCCATCTTGAACCTATCAGACTAGAAACCATTTTCCGTATCAGCAGCTTTTCTCTCTAGAAGGTAGACTGGCTTAAAAACAGCCAGGGATGGAAGATGGACTCTTGCTGGGAAGTTCTGGTCTTTCTGTTGTTAGTGAAGATCAGCTGGGTGGGGTGGCAATGCTTACCCATTGAAGGCCAATGGATGAGGAAAACTCTGTACCTATGACTATGCAAGAATGTTCTGGACTATTCTTCGGGCTCCTTCCTTGCCCTATTCCCAGGCAACTTCTGCTTCACTTTCTTCTCAGGGCCTTTGCACAGGCTTTTGTGTGTGTGTGAAGAAGAGTGGCCCTGAGCTAACATCTGTTGCCAATCTTCCTATTTTTGCTTGAGGAAGATTGTCACTGAGCTACAATCTGTGCCCATCTTCCTCTATTTTATGTGGGATGCTGCCACGGCACATCTTGATGAGCAGTGCTAGGTCTGCAACTGGGATCCGAACCTGTGAACCCCAGGCCACTGAAGCAGAGTGTGCAAACTTAACCACTATGCCACTGGGCCACCCCTGCGTAGACTTTTACTCTGTCTGATGGCTCCTAAGTGTCCTTCAGATAGCCCAGTGTATGTGGTACTTTGGGCCACCTCCCCTCCCAGCCTAGGTAAGTTAGCAATACTGTAGATGGTGAGCTCTTACCCAGCACTTCCCAAACTTCAGCAGTTCACTTACATCTGAATCACCAGGAGGTGAAGTGGGGGACTTGTTAAAACGCAGATCACTGGGTCCCACCCCCAGAGCTTCTGAGTTAGATCTAGGGTGGAGCCTGAGAATCTGTATTTCTAAAATGCAGCTCTTGGCTATAGCTGCTTGTTGGGGATCACGCTTCCCGAATCACTGTTCTAAACATTGCTACTCAAAGTGTGGTCCACGGGCCAGCAGCATCAGCATCACCTGGGAGCTTGTTGGAAATCCGCAATCTCAGGCCCCGCCAGAGAACTACAGAAAGACAATCAGCACTTGAACAAGATGCCGAGGAGGCTCAAGGACACATTCCAGTTTGCGAAGCGCTGCTCCAAACTGTGCTCCTGGAGGATGAGAGCTTTTAATTATTTTTCTGTATATTCCCAGCACCTGGTAAAGGAATGAATGAGGCTGGGGCAGGGGCATGCGTTCCAGCTTGAGAGAAAATCCCATCCTGGGCACGCATGCCTATGATACAGCATACCAGACTCACCCAGAGTGGGGTACTTAGCCCTTAGAAGAAAAAGCAACCAGTATTTCTGATGACTGGCTGGGTTCTGGCATTTCACAAAAGTGTACCATCATTTGTGTGCCCAGGTGGCTTCAGTAAAAATCAAATCTGAATTAGAACAAGGAGAGTTTTTGCAGGTGTGTCTTCATACTCCATTTCTGTGAAGCGCGAGGTGTGAGGAACTGATTTCCATACCACGGGGGCATCTGTTAGAAGGGCCTCATGGAATGGGTTGCAGTCTTGGCTGTCTGGGTCCAGACTCAGAGCTCAGTTTTCCGTTAACAACTTTTCCATCATTTTGTGGTTGTCGTTAAAAGTTTTTAAACCTGCGAGCCTTCTCTTTGCCAAGCCCCAGGTCTGATAATCGCAAGACTGGAAGCAAATGGTGTTGTTTGACGGTCTTCAAGACTCACCTCCACGCCCACTCCTGATTATTTGCTACACGAAGCCGTGTTCTCGGGGGTGAGCGTGGGCTGCCATCGACAACTTAGCAGATGGATAACGTACAAGACAGATTAGCACATCTGGCAGCTGAGGCGCAGAATTGGGTGATGATGAACGTTTTCATTTGGGCAGATGTAACAAAATCCTCCTCACTCCCCAAATGGAATATTCCATGGGGAAGGAGCCCTCATCTGAGCAGCGTCTTGCATCCGTCATCGTGGAGTTATCTCACTCCGGTGCCCTCCAGTGAAAAGAGGAGGTCAGCTTGCTATAAAAGTTGTACAGCTAAGATGCGCCCAGAGAGTATCTTGTAAAATAAACATATGGATAAAGCCATTTGAAAGAACCCCATTATTATGTGTCAGGTTATTGAGAGAGCCCTGAACGATTGCTGAGCCAGGGCGGGGAGCTGCCTCACATGGAGGGTGCCCCCTCCCTCATCGATGCGCATAAACCCTGCAAATGTGATGTCAACTCATGCTCACATTTCCGTTATCTCTTCCCTCCCCCCCAAATTTTCTCAAAGTACTTTTTCCTGAAATGTGAGTTTTTAAAGCAGAATGTGGGCAGGGGTGTTACCAGATAGGAAGATCTTTTTTATGTTCCAACATTGAGGCCCTTGATTCAGGCCTAGCTTCACAATCCCTTTTCCTTCTGGCCAGCCCACCCGCCCAGGATGAGCTCACTGCGAGCTTGACAAAGCCCAGGCGTGCGCTGGAAACATGTGCCTTTTGCCCTTTGTCCCCCAACGCTGTGTGGGGGACCACATGAGGCTGCACACCTACGGGGTCAGCTGCGTCCCTCGAGGTTGGAGGAGGAGAGGCGGAGACAGGGACATGCCCCCACTTCTTCTTATTAAAACTCACTCCAGGACCTGAGTGAGGGGCGGCTGAGCTGGGTCTCGTGCGGCTTCGAAAACGTGATCCCTTTGTCTCTCCGTGAAGGAGGCATTTGCCTGTGGTCAAAGGGGTGCTTCCTGCTGGACCCACCTTTTCTCAACACTCCCTTCGTCCTGACCCTTCCCCTGACCACCTGTACAACCCACTCAGCCAGTGGCTTTGAATGGCACAAAGCATTGCACTGCAGGACAAGGAATCCTCGGGGTAAAATCTCATTCATGGGGTCCATATCCTTCGAGAGACATGATACTTCAGTTCCACTCTCCACACCAGCCCTCTGCTGGTTTGGCTTCACCGGCAACTTTCCAAAGAAGATTAGGGCCACTGAGGAAGCGACTGCCTTTGCATTGGGCCCAGCTCAACCTCTCCTGGTAAGAATGTTCACGGCACATCCATCGCGATTGTAACCAGCAGCTCCCCAGAGTCTGCCCACAAAATCCCGTCCCTCCTCCTGACCTGCGGTCGGCTCCTCTGAGCCACATCTGCTCTCGGTGTTCCCTACTGTCTGCTGCGTGCACTCCACCCAACATTAATCATCTGCCTTCTCGAACTCTTTGCATTTAGAATTTCGCTGAAATCCCCAAGGTCTTTCCCTACCATATGATCTGAGTCACTAACTTCACAGATGTCATGAACTTCCCATTTCTCTTGTTCATGATCTTAGGAAAATATTAGCATCCAACTCCACATTCTTACAACACAGCTATTATTTCATTACCACCTTTACTCCCCATTCCACACTCGGAGGTTTGTTTCCAACCCAACAGATGATTACCAGTTTGGCTCCGTGCACCCACCTCGCCACGTCTGCCTGACATTATTGTAACAGAACTATTCTCTTTGGACAATGGGCTGGAAAACCTCAAAATTGAGAAGTTGTGGCTTTTTCCAAAATCAGAAAGCAAGTTGAAGGAGGCAACAGGAAAACAACCATTTTTCTTTCGAACCTGCTCCATGGTTGAGAGATTGTGTTGTCAACTGTGTGTGTGTGTGTGTGTGTGTCTGTGTGTCTGTGTCTGCGTATGCATGTGCATTTTAATGCGCAATGTTGCTTTCTGATCTTAGCTGGATGGGGACAGTGCCCCAGGGTCAACCCGGGAGGCTGTGTGGGCGCTGTGGTTTGGCAAACCTCACACTCATCCCCAACTCACTGCTCTCTTGCCTGACTCCAGGTTGACTCTCTCAATCTCCTTTCAGCAAGCGGTGGCCATGTGACATATTTCTGGATGGTGAGACTGAACAGGCCAACATAGGCTAGGCTATGCTGTGGTAACAAATTCACCCTGAAATATCAGGAGTTTAACACCATAGGGTTGATTTTCACTCACATTGCACCTCCCCTTGTGGATCTACTGGGCTTTCCACTCCACACAGTCCCACAGGCGCCCAGGCCGACGAAGGCTTTTCCATTCTGTGGCTGTAGCATCTGGAACATTTGGTACGCAAGGTTGCCGCCACCGGGGAGAGGAAGATGGGGACATTTCGGACTTTCAACTGCCATGACTGTAAAGTACCAGGTGTCACTTTTGCCCACTGCCTATCGGACAGAACTTACCTCATATTCTCAACGTAACTGCAAGGAACGCTAAGAAGTGTAGAGAACCAATCTTTCGGAGTCTTGGGTAAGCACTAATTGCCACAGAGATATAAGTAGAAGAACACTGGGGTCCGGGGGTTATTTCTGGAAAAATTTTTGCTTTCCTGATGAAAAGGACAAACATCACCACCACCCTCCTTCTACCTCGTGCGTGGACTTGATGGCCGGCAGTGAGGCAGCCATCTTGTGACTGTGACACAGCAAACCAACATGCTAAGGACTGTGGAGTAGAAAGAGCTTTTGATGACGCTGATGGCCTGCATCCCTGGCCCTGGCTTGCTGACTCCAGACTTCCTGTTCTGGGAGACGCTCAACCTCATTGGTTTAGGCCACTGTAGGTTGTACGCTCTCTGACTCGCACACAAACTCATTCCTAAAGGATACTGAAGGCTTTGAAGAGAGGGTACGATTTCAGAAACTATTTGCCACAAAAATTATATGATTGTGGAGGGGGCAGGAAGGGAGAAGGAGGAAAAGAGAGGGGGGGCATGGAGGGAGGGATGAGGAAGGAAAATGAGGCAAGAGAAGAGGGGAAGCTACCCCAGACATGAGGCTCTGTTAGAACAGAGTTGATACACAATTCCTGCTTCTTGGTACAACGACTGTCTATCCAGCCAGGAGTTGTTCTGGTTAAGGTCCCACTCTGCAGGGACAGCCTTGGAGGTCAGGACTCTGTCGTGACCACCAAAAGACTAGTAGAAAGTTCCTGAGCCCTCATTACCAACAAACAGAACCAGACTACTAAACAGTAAGCATATGTCATTTGTGGCCCCTGGGCTCTTACGATGGAGACGACACTGAATTGATTGGCCCTCTTTGCCCAGCCAGTGAGCTCCTCCAGAGATGGGGAACTCCTCGGGGCTTCCACTCTGAGTTCCGATCCCACTGAATCCTTCAGGTTGAAGGAGCATCTTGCTGGCGGGCAGGCCCTCCCCTCTCACCCTGGTTAGCCAGAGTGAGACTCCACCCCTTTTCCTTTCTACCCATCCACCTCCCTACCCGCAACAAACCTCAAGGCTGGTGCAGCACAATCCGAGTGAACAGTTAGGAGCCAGAAGGGCATCACATCCCAGGTTTCCTGACATCTTAATATTGGACCTTCTTTGATTTAGACCCTTGGGCCAGTTCCGAAGCTCACGCTCCAGGTCTGCGTCCTGGGGTCCTCTTCCTCGCTCTTCTCTCCCCGCTTCCTCCCTCCCTTGACCCCGACGGACAGGCCCACTTATTCCTAATGCAGACTTCTTAGCTCTGTCTTTTGTTTCTTGGTCCCGAAGACAAGGCCAGAGACTTCTGCTTTCCGCTGTATATTTTCCAGTATTCTCACATCCCCACTCACTCATAGATGCTCTAACACACAAGCGAGCTATGAGGGGATACTGGGTTAACACCAATCCTTTTCCACACGGCTTGTGCCTATGGACCAGCCTCTCATTTCCTCCTCCCCAGTTGTTCCAGGTTTCCCACAGATGAATGCTATCAGGACCCCGCAGTCCATGAGACTTTTCAGTCCTTCTGTCTACGTTTGCTGGGAGATTAGATTCCAAGAAGGAGGGACCCCTGCGTTTCCGTGGGTCCGACCCCTGCAGGCGTCTTCCCCGCCAAGCGCAGAGCTCGCGCACAGTCTGCACAGGTGTTTCCTGCCATGATCTGCTGCTCCTCTGCGACTCGGTGAGGGGTGGGAATGGTTAGAGACCCACACACGCCCCTTCCAGCTTGAGGCTGCCTCAGAGCCCTCTGGAAGCCCCTGAGCCTGTGGGATCCCCTTTGTTACCTGCCACCCTCTTCTCCCTCCTCCCCACGCCCTGAGCAAGTGGGAGTTTCCATTTCCCGTTTCAGGGTCATTTGTTAAAGCCAGCCAGGCAGAAAAGTCAGGGTTGGGGGTTGCATTTGGCAAGAGAGCCAGGCTGGAGATTAGGAAAACTGGATTCCAGACGCTGCTCTGCCACAGGTCAGCGCACTGACCCGGGGCAAGTCACCTCTCCTCGGGCCTCTGTTGCCTCATTTGACTAACAATGGTTCGAAATAACTGGATTACTCCTAAAACACCGTCCGTTTTTAAAAGGTGTCTCTCAGCAAGTTGCGCTCCTGACTTTTCCACGACCTCCCTGGAGTCTTACTACGATGCTAGAAGGTTCCAGAACTTTCCTTTTTGACCCTGGAGACACTGACTCCACTCCCGTCCTGACTTTCCTCTGACCTCGGGTTATTCTTTGGCGGCTGAGACGTCCCCGCATCTGCGGTTTTACTGCAGCCGAGTTGCTCTGCGGTTCACAAACAGCTTATTGTTTTCTTCTTTTCTCTTGAATCACAGTCAAGAGTTTCAAAGGGGATAAAACAGGACGGTCCCACAGGAGCTGTTGTGCAGCCCAAACACCGTAAGCCCGTGGGTGTGTCTGTCATCAGTTCTTGCACAGACTTCATGGGGCCACCACAGCCTAGTTTCTGAATCGCTCTAGGAGGGTGTTTGACAACTGAATAGGAGGGAGTTGCCAGGGAGCTGCCCCTCCAATATCTTCTGTCTGTATGAGTTTTAATTGGATACCCAGAGGCGTAGAAATGATTTCTTTCCAGGAATAAAAGAATCTCTAAAGAGCTAAGCCTGCAGCCCCCTGGGGAGCTGAATGAACAAGGGTGTGCAGTGAGCTCTTTCAGGAATGCAATGCTGTGTCCCGTGATCCTCAGGGATAAAGAGGAAAACTTTAGAGTTATCCCCACCTATGGAAGAATGGAAGACGGCTAAACAAGTCCCACCTGTAAGGGAATTGTCACGCATCCTATTTTATGGACTGGCCAGCTACTTACTTCCCGTTGGCAGATGGTTCAAATGAACCCAGGGATTAGGTCCAGAGGAGATCATTTTGAAAATCTAAGTCACAGTAAATAAGAAAATCTATGGGAAAGTGGTTAACACAATACTCAGCATTTTGTGGAAATCCTATAAACATTAATTTTTTTCTCCCATACGCAAATTGTCAAATAAGGCATTTTGTAGGGTAATCTGGACTGGTAGGGAGGTTAAAGGTGGTGTAGTAACTATTTCCCAAGACGGCGGCAGTACCACCTGCCATCCCACACGCTCTTCTGTAATGTGACCTCGCTTCTCTCCCATGAAGAGGGAGAGTGTCTTTCTCCTTCCCTGGAATCTGGGCATTTCCCTGTGAGCTTTCTTGACCGATAGAATGTGGCAGAAATGGTGCTGCATAACATCCAGGGCTGAGCCTAAGGATTCTATATCTTATACTTTTGAGTCTTTGAGGAGCCTGACTTCCCTGGTACCGTCATGCTGTGAAGAAGCACAAGCTAGCCAGTGAGAAAGAGTGGCCATGTGGAGGAGCACCCGGATGCCAGACCTGTGAGTGAAGCCTTCTAAGACCTTCCAGCCCAGTCCAGCCCAGGCAGCAGGTGAATGCAGACTAGCCAATGAGCCCAACTGATAACACATGAAACAGAAGGACCACCTGGCCAGAATTCCTGACCCACACGCTCACGAACAAATAAAATGATGGCTGTTTGAAACCACTAAACTTAGGGCTTTTTTCTTTGTACAGCAATGGATAAATCAAGTTTTGCAGAACAAATCTAAGAGAGAACCAAAGAATTTTACCTTCCCATAGGATTTCTTTCTATCCTCCCTAAATTCTTAATACGATGAATGTACTTTCAAAAGTAAGTGTTCCAGAAAGGTTGTCAAAGGATCTGTGAATTCATTAACTTAACAAGACTTTGTGAAACATTTTCAATATTAAACATTTTAGTATACATATAATCCCAATCCTCAGGGAGTCTAAAATCTAAGTGTGTAGACTAGACATATACACATGGAATGTTGAGAAACTACAAAGCACTAAGAAGAAAGCCAAGTCACCATTAATTCCTCCTCCAGCCCTGACTTTCCATCAGCCCTTGGGGCTGGTATATAACTTACCCCAGAGAAGACTCTTTGAGTCTCTTCCTGCTTCCTCCTCTGATTCTTAGCCCCTGGCTTGTGTCCACATGCTCCCTAGACAAATGACCACCTCAAGATAATTTGCTCACACTTCCGGGCAGGAAGAAAGAAAAGAAAAGGGCAACACTCAAAAGGAAATGCCAGCTCTATCTGTCCCTTTTCGTCAAGAGAGCAGTCTCATTCCTGGGAGCCTCACCTACGAAATTGCTGCTAAATCTTCTTAGTCAGAACTAGGGGACAAGTCTATCCTTAGCTGCAAGGGATCCTGGGCACACTCTGACACCCATTGGCTTCTATGGATAAGGGAAAAGGGATGGGCCTCCACTGGGTGTTAGAAGTAAGGGAGGGAAGACTGTAGGTTGGGCAGCCAATTAGTAGTGTCCACCGTAGTCAGAAAGTTAGCAGGCTAAAAAGGTGTTTGGACAAGACTAAATATGGTGGGCAGATGGCAGGAGGGGGTTGACATGGGCTTCTCTCTCTCCTGGGTGCTTTTGCATGGAAGGAGGAAAGAGTACATATACATACATACTAATCACCATGCAATGTTTGGACTTTGGTATTTGAGGCTGATTCTCTGACTTGCCTTGCTCAACATCTTCTCCAACTCTACTTAATGTGTCTTTTTGCTCTACAAAAGCTATAAGCTAAAAACTATATTTCCCTGACTCCCTTGCAGCCAGGATTCCATTGTGACTTAGCCTGTGCCAATCAGAAGCAATCCTTCAAGACATGCATTCAGAAGTGAGTTGAGTTGGGAGAGAAGCAGGTCATCACAAGGCTCTGGAGGCAGCACTGAAGGCATGGTTCCCCACTCGATATGCAGCTTCCTGGGCTGCCCACTTCTATGGCACAGGAGATGTTCCTGGAAGCTCAACTGGAATCCTGTTCTCCAGCACCCCAATGACCCTGCTGTCCATTTAACAACAGAAATAACTCCTTTTCTGAACTGGCCAGCATGACTCTGTTCTCTGTCACTGAAGCTTGATCACAGCATCATAGAGCCCTCGATCTGTTTCAGCTTCTCCCACTCACTAGCTGTGTGACTGACCTTAGACAAGTTACTATGTCTCTCCAAGCCACAGCCTCTTTTCTCTAAAATGGAATTCTTGCCTGGATTGATTGAGAAACTGCGTGCAGTGTGCTCTGCATGGTGCCTGACCCAGAGCGAATGTTCAACAAATATTCGCTGTCACCACCTTATCTCTGAACCTTTAGGAGCAATGCAGTGGAAGTAGGTGTCAGATGGGGAGTGGTACTAGAGAGATGTCCTGACATAAGATGATGGCTTTGTACTCTTCAGGGTGCAAAGGGAAGTGGCACACAGGAGCCCAGACTTGGAGTCCTCATTAGTAACGTCCAGCTCTTCTAGTAAACTGTGAGACCCTGGGGGTCTTAGGCTGAATTTCAATCCTATTTATATTTCCTTTAGCTTCTAGCAGAAAACTATTACAGAGGAGCGTGAGAATGTCCTGGGTGAGAGCTCCAAAGGCTGAGAATGGTATTGGAACCAGAAGCCATGCAATTACTAGCTATGAAACACCACTCCTGTGCTCAACCTCTGCTAAAAGTAGCTGTGATGGTGAACAGGACAGACACTGCCATTCTCTCCGCAGATTTCCCAGTCCAGCACAGGAAACAGCTGCTTAAAGCATTACACTTATGTACATTAACATTAGGATAGATGCTATGGAAGAAGGGAGCACAGTGATGGTGTGGGTGTAGTCTCTGACCCAAGGGAGGGTTTTTCTGAAGAAATCATATTTAGGCTGAAGTCTAATCAAAGAAATAAATCTGTATCAGCTACTTCAGTTCCCCCAGGGGTTTTTTAGTGGCCAAGAAGCTTTTGGTGCCAAGTGTAGTTTGCAGGGAGAGGAAAGTAAGTAGATGCTGCTGAAGGCAATAGGGAGACAAGTCAGACTGTGGAGGACAAAGCTGTGTGGTAGAGGTTGGGATGGCAGCCGTATGCAGGATACAAAGGAGAATGGAGGGCAGGGGCAGAGGTCATGGGCCTTGGACCTGGACCACTTCAATGGGGATGGAAAAGCAGGTGAAAGAAACCATTTTTGCAGAGAACCTGCAGATTTGGCTACATGTACCCATGCTTCCTTCCCCTTCAGGAGCCCCTCAGAAGGTAAAAATGAGGTGAATGTAATCACTTAGTTGGCCCAGCTTCTCCTCGGGAAGCTTTGACCACCCATCTGTGTGTGCCCATCAACAGCTGCAGTCCCACAATTGTTTGGGTGTTGATCTGTCTTAATCCCCTTGATAATGTGGGACCTCAGCGGAGAAAGGATGCCTCCATCTCTGCACCACAATGCCTACAGCTTAAGTGTCCAGGAAGCCGTGGCCAGCAGCGGGAATGATGGTGGATGGCGCTCAGGAAATGTTTATGGAATGAGACCAGGCACCAAGGAGTGACACCACTTTATTAAATAATGAATAACATGGTGACAACCCATTCCCTCTGACTCTCAGAGGAGTGTCCTATCTGCCAGCTAGCAGTGCCCACTGAGGATAGGATGTTGCAATAGATAATAGCTGAGACGTATTGAGCCAAGTCCTGGGCTCAACACGGCTGAGAGCACTGTGGAATGCCTTGGTGGGTGCAGGGAGAGGAAATGGCAGAGGGGAGACGCCAAGTCGATGGAATGGCAGCTCCTTGCTGGAAGATTGAAGGCAGCCAGGGAAGGAGAAGGCCTGGCTTTGGATGCTGTCTGCTCCTCTTCCAGGGTGATGCAGGGAAGGGCAGTAAAATGGAAGTGTCGGTGTCTACTCTGCCCAATTCATAGCATCACAGGTAAGCCCAGATGAGTCAAAGAGGGAAAGAGCTTCTGAGGGCCGTAAAGATGCAACGACTTACTAGTCAAAACATCGCAGGACTGCAGAGTGCAAACTGAGACTGCCTAGGTTGAATCTTGCAGACCATGTGGACTAACATGGCCAGGCTAGCAGCACCAAGTAGACTTGCCGGAGAAGGTGAATTCTGAGCAGAACTTAGGAGCAGGAAATGTATGAATTTGAAGAGAGGAGAGAGAACCCTTCTGGTCACCCTTCCATTTGGTGTCCACCTTATGTAGCTCACTGGATTAGTTCTACAGTTCGCGAGGTTGGCATGCTTTCCAAATGAGACAGAGGAGGAGCTCCGCATGGGTGTCTCCATGCTGCTTGGGCTTCCTCACAGCATGGTGGCTAGATTCCAAGAAGGAGCATTCCAGGAGGACAACATCAGTGTGCAATTGCTCATCAAGCCTCCACTTACATACACTTGCTGGTGTTCTTTTAGTTGAAGCTGGTCACACGGCCACATCCAGGGGCAATGCGGGAAAGGACCATGTGAGAACCTGAATACCAGGAAGCACTGTTCTTTGGGGGCCCCACAGTAATAGTTTACCACAAAGAGTGGCCAAACGCAACCAAACTAATCAATTTAAAATCATACTAGCATTTTATTGATTTTTTTTTACTTTTTATTGAAGTATAACATACCTATAGAAATGTGCAAAAATCATAATACACACCTTCATGGATTTTCACATATTGAGCACACCCATGTACTCGACATTCGGATCAAGAAACAAAACATTACCAGCACCCCAGAAGCCCCACTTACGCTTCTTTTCGCTCAGTCCCCATTTCCACCCCACTCAGGGGAACCACTCTCTTGACATCTAATAACACCGATTCACTTTGCAAGTTTTTTTTTAACTTTATATTGATGAAGTGAATGACTCCCATCGATGGTTTCTTTTGTTCAACATTCTTTGTGAGTTTATCCACATTGTTCTGTATAATTGTTGTTTGCTCATTTTCATATGATATTCCATTGCATGACTCAACATATTTTATTTATCTGTTCTATTATTAATTTGCTTAGTTTCCAATTTGGGACTGGTGCAAATAGTGTCACCACAAACATTCTAGTACATGTCTCTTGGGAGCGTATCTGTGTATTACTGTTGAGTATATACCTAGGAACAAAATTGCTGGATCCTAAGGTACACATGTGCTTTTAGTAGACAGCACAAAACCGTTTTCCAAAATGATTATGTGAGTTTCCATGTTCACTGGGGTGCATGAAAGTTCTCTTAGCTCCAAACTTTTTCCATCCTTTTCGTTTTAGACATTTTGATGGGTTTGTAGTAACATTGCATTGTGGTTTTAATTTGAATTTTCCTAATGATTAATGAAGTTGAGCACTTCTTCATAGGTTTATTGGCCATTTGGATTTCCTCTTTTGTTTAATGCCTTTCCAAATACTCTGCCAATTTTAAAATCTGATTATTTTGTCTTTTCCTTTTTGCTTTGTATGGGTTCTTTATATATTCTGGGTATGAATCCTTTGTCAGATGTATCTTCTTTCATTCTATATATTATCTTTTCTCTGTATTAGTGATAGCTTTTGATGACTAGGTTTCCATTTTAATGTAGTCTAATTTATCACATTTTTTGTTTATGGTTATTGCTTTTTATATCATAATCAAGAAATCTGTGCCTGCTCCAAGATCACAAAGATGTTATCCTGTGATTCCTTCTAAAAGTTTCATTGCCTTACTTCCACATTTAGGTTAATATGGAATTGAATTTTGTGGATGGTGTGAGATAGGGGGCTAAGATTTTTAAACAATAAAATGCGGATATATCCACTTGACCCAGCACCTTTCTTTGAAAAAAAACATCTGTTTAGTCTGCTTGGGCTGCCATAACAAAACATCACAACCTACGTTGCTTAAACAATAGACATTTATTTATTTACAGTTCTGGAGGCTAGAAGTCCATGATCAAGGCACCAACAAATTCAATTTCTGGTGAAAGCTCCCTTCCTCATTGTAGATGGTTGCCTTCTCCCTGTATCCTCACATGGCCTTTCCTCCACGTGCACGCAGAGAGAGAGAGAGGGAGGGAGGGAGAGCTCTGGTCTATCTTCCTCTTCTTACGAGGGCACCAGTCCTATCGGATGAGAGCCCCACCTTTAAGACTTCATTTACCTTAATTACCTCCCTAAAGGCCCCATCTCCAATACAGCCACATTGAGGGTTCGGGCTTTAACGTAAGAATTGGGCGGGGATGCAGTTCTGTCTATAACAACATCCTTTACACACTGTTCTCCAGTGCCTCATTTTTCATAAACCAGGTAACACATGCATGCATCCATTACTGAGGTCTCCATTCTGTTCCACTGGTCTATTTGTCCATCCTCCTACCAACACTGCACTGTCTTCATTAGTGTAGCTTTACAATAGCTCTTGATATCTGGTAGTGTATGTTTGAACAGCTTTGTTCTTCTTTAAGATTGCCTTGGCAATACTGGCCCTTTGAATTTCCACATTTTTAGAGCCAGCATGTGAAATGCCATGGAATAAGCCCCTCAAGTTTTTGGTTTTTGTTTTATTTTGTTTTGGCAAGGAAGATTGGTCCAGAGGTAGCCTCTGTTGCTAATCTTCCTCTTTTTGTCTGAGGAAGATTGTCACTGAGCTAATATCTATGCCAATCTTCCTCTATTTTGTATGTGGGATGCCGTCTCAGCATGGCTTGATGAGCAGTGTGTAGGTCTGCACCCAGAATCTGAACCTGCAAACCCTGGGCTGGAGAAGCAGAGCACACAAGCTTAACCACTACACCACCGGGCTGGCCCCAAAGCCCTTCAAGTTTTGACTGAGATTTTTTTGAACCTATAGACTACTTTAAGTAAGACTGGCATTTTTACAATATCGGATTTTTCAATCAATGAACATGATATAATCCCTCCTTTTACATACAGGAAAAAACTTAAACGAAGATCTGACACTTGGTAGTGTTGAGGATCTTGGAGGGGCTTACACTGAAGAGGGAGTCACAAGTCCACCCATACGCATGAAGAATTGTAGGATCTATTACTTTGAAAGTGGAGCCTCCATCAGCAAGGAGATGAGTACTCTAGAGGAAAAGCAGCGTCAACGGGAGCACGGTGGCACCAAGGCTTAGAGGATCAAAGGAGCATCGAGCCAGGAGTCAAAATTCATAGCTTCCTAATAAGCTGTCAATCCTTAGCCAAGAATATTGTCTCTGTGTCACAGAGTTATCGAATATAAGAAACAATCATAATCTCTATCCTGCTACTTCATGTGGTATCTGTAGGAACAAATGAGACAAAGTATACGGAAATTCCCTCTAAATTACAGGATTCTATTCAAATAGAAGGTATCTTTATTTCTACCACACAGCTACTTCACAGGATTGCTGTGAGGAAACAGATTACCAACTTGCCCTTTGCTGACGATCCAGAATAGTAGATGCCAAGAATTGCAAATTAAATAAATGGAAGCAGATTCTTAGGAAAATAGTCCGCCAAGCGTGAATGTTTTTAATAAGGCATCGCTTAACTAAAATTTAACCTGGAAGCCATCCTTGACTCTTTCTTTCTTTACAGTCACCTTCAGTCATCAAGTCCTACATTTTAAATGTTGCTAAACGATGCACTCCTTCCCATGCTCAATTCTCATCCCTCCAGTCCTCGCGTCTTAGAATGGGTGACCCAGGAAAGAGAGCCTGAGGCAGAATCATATATGCTACTATCTTAGCAGGAAGTGCATCCCCTGGGAAACAGCCATGAGCAAGGAGGGGAGTGAGCCAGGGGGAAACAAAAGAGAGAGCCAATGTGAGAGTGGAGGCCCCACAAGATGACCACTACTTGGTAGCAAGTTTACTTGCTGGCTAGATCTGATGGGACCATTTTCTGAGAATGTCCAAATCTCTGATTGATCCATCCTAGAGGAGGAATGGGACATAAATTCTCCACCTGCTCCTGTTCTCTACTGGCCTAGGGTTCACCCCATGGGACTTTAATTCCCCTCATTTTTTCAGGTTGCACATGTATGAGCACTCGGGTGGAGTTAGGAGGTGGGAGAGGAGGCACTGAAGGATTGTGTCGGTGTGATTCCTTGGGATCCATGCAGAGCTGGTCAGAGCAGTGGCTGGTGTAGCACAAGTAGCCAAAGGCCCTGGAAACAGATGAGAGACAAACGAAGTATCTGATACCCCTGGCTACCATACTCTCTCACCCGAGTGAGGGCTTCGAGGCCTTCCCAATGTCCAATTCAATGCCTAATCTCAACACACATCCAAAGTATTGGATGAATGACCTTACTGTCTCTTCCTTTAAAAACCTTCCTTATAACGTCATTTTCTACAAAGGGAATCTGTCTTCTCTAACGTCATCTGTTACTTGAGATAGTAGGAAGAGAAATAGAACATGATTTGATACAGAGCCTGGGGTATTAGAAATTGGATTCAAATTCTCTTCTGCTCCACACTTGCTTTGTGACCTTTGATATCTCTGAAATGTGATGATTTCAATTGTAAAATAGGGATAATAATGGTCCTACCAAATAAGATGTTGTGAATATCAAATAGGTAACTATATGTTGGACCACTTAACAGAAAGTAAGGCACAAGGAAGCCTTCAGTGAATGTCAGCTGTCATCAACAACAAAATCATCATTGTCATCATTGTCATCAGCGTCAGAATCACCATCATCATTATCATGAATATCAGCAGCATCACCATCATCAGCAGCATCAGCATCAGCATCAGCAGCATCACCATCATCAGCAGCAGCAGCAGCAGCAGCATCACCATCATCATCAGCATCAGCAGCATCAGCAGCATCACCATCATCACCATCATCATCATAATTGTCATCAACATCAGCATCGCCATCATCAGCACTGTCATTGTCATTGCTGTCATCATTGTTATCTTATGGTTATTAGGACCCTGCTTTGCTGCTGTCAGTGGTGTGATGTGTTTTCTTCATCTGGAAAACAGAAGTATTAATGATCTCTTCTTAAGACTTTTGGAAGAATAGGATGAGTCAAATTTGTGAAAAAGCTTTATCAACTCTGGTGCCATCTCTGAAGATCAGGGGGTCACAATTACTCTGATTTCCCTCATAATTCTCAAGCTTCTCAGGATTTGAAATACATTTTAAAAAGGGAAAGCCAGAAAGAGTGGTTTGGATAGAGAAGGAGAGGGTGATGCCTCTCAACAGAGATAGAGAGAGAGACTTATGATACACTGTTTCCCGGGAGCATCACCTCACTCGATCCCCAGGACAGCCCTCCAAGGAAGAATTTATTACCTCCTCTTGCAAATGAGGAAAAGAAAGCTCAAAGAGATCAAGGAATACACCCAAGTTCACAGGACTAGTAAATCACGGAGCCAGGACCGTGTCATTCCATCCCCACTCCCTCCCAACACAGCGCTCCACTTTTGACGTTAGGAGTCCTCTAAATCTCTAGACTCAAACAGTCACTTCTGCACAGTTTGAAAACCAGAAATTAATTCCTGGGCCCGTGGGAATGCTCTTAGAGCAGAGATAATTCTGCAGTCTATCCTTGCGTATATTCTCTGCACATCTCCACTTCCACCTGGTTTAGAGCCATAAGTCAATCTTTTAGCCACTAAGCTAAATTCCCAGGGTGCTCTTAAGATACAGAAATTCCAGCAGTAAATAGCAAAACTGTTAGGCCAGATTAAACTTGCCAAAGTGATTTGAGCAGAACTGAGAAAAATGGACCCCCTTGAAATGATATGCTATCAGCCAACAGTAACATAACCCTGGAAACCAACCTTTCAGTTTATTATTCAACATGCAGAACACATGGTAGGAAGGAGACTTGGCCAAAATCTAGCATCAACAGCGGGTGTGGAAAATGTGAGCTGGGTTTAATTTACTTTTCATTCCCTCTCTCTCTCTCTTTTTTTTGTTTTTTCCCAATAAAATGATCCGTGTGGGGAATTCCCTGATTCTGACATTTGGAATCTCCAGAGTCTGTCTGGAAGGTGACTAATGATAGTGCAGCCCCTGAACTAAAGATTGTGATCAGAGGGAGACGGACGAAAGGGAGCAGAGCAGATGTGTGACCAAGCAGGAATCATGCAGATTCAGACGGGGGGCCCATGTCGCAGTGGGGAGGGGTGCATCACAGACATTGAGAGGCAATTTGGTCTCCATTTTCTCTTCCTTTTTCTTGTAACAGCTTAAAAATGGAAAACAAATGCTGTGGGGGACTTTATTTTTCTAGGGAATTGATACCGTTTTTTTTAAAAAAGACCAACTTGTGCCTACACAGGGCAGTTTTTTTATGACAGCTGAGGACTGCACAATCCTCTCAGCCCCTCTCTGAGGGCCTCTTTAGCTCCGGTCGGTGGACACAAACAACTCTAAGCAAATACTGCACACTCTTGTCTATTTTCACTCCTTCTTTTTAGCTTTGTTTCTGAAGAGGCCCCTGCACTAAGGTGACATTGAGATAAGTACGTCACCTTAGCTATGAAGGAAATATACTGTAATCTTATAACCAGATGGGTAATTTAATTATAAAATTATTCAGACACCTGGGACAAGGCCCAGATGACAGTGCCATCCTGTTTCTCTTCTCAGCCTGTGTTTTGCATTGTAACTATCATTGTGCTTTATTTGTTTATTTATTTTGCTGAGAAAGATTGGCCCTGCGCTAACATCTGTTACCAATCTTCCTCTTTTTGCTTGAGGAAGATTGTCCCCGAGCTAACATCTGTGCCATTCTTCCTCTACTTTACATATGGGATGCCACCACAGCATGGCTTGATGAGCAGTGTGTAGGTCTGCATCTGGGATCCAAACCCATGAACACGTGAACCCCAGGCTGCCAAAGCAGAGTGTGTGAACTCAACCACTACGCGACTGGGCTGTCCCCAAGCATTGTGTTTTAGAGTAACTTGGGGCATTTGCATTGATTTAGTCTTTCTTCTCACAGCTTCAGCCCAAAGCCCATCCCATGTGTGTGCAAGGGCTTTCGGACAGGTGGACACTTGCTGTGAACTCTCTCTCTCTCTCTCTGGGCCTGACTTCTTCTCTCTCTTTCTCTCTCTCCTGGAGGCTCAAAAAGTCCTTCTTCAATCTTTCCTGTGTGAAAGTGCTTCTAAAATCTGAAATTATGCCATTTTATGACACACATAGGTCTTTGTCCTATGTATTTAATATCAGATTGTTACATTAATTGAACCAGGTAGGATTTATTCAAAGAAAGCCAGTAACCAACAGATGCTGGTTGAAATCCTTTGATCTTGGGTTTCACAGCAATCATTTAACCCTTGTTATTATATTATACCCTCTGTTCCATTTTCCTTTTATAAGAAATATGTAGCCACTAGCCATCCAATTGTTCATTCTTTTGCAAACATCTATTCCATGGTACTTTTGTCCAGATCCCAGACAAACAAAGCCTATTAATATTGCAGGAGAGGGTGGTGGACATGCTAGGTTTTTGATATTTTTCATTAGTGACATCCTTGGAAATGTCTTAAGACTGTCCCAGCATGTCATAGGCACAACTCAGTTGAGAGGCCCCAGTTGGTAGAGATGAGGTGGGTGACCGGTCACTGAGCCAATGCACACTGTTTGAGTCCCCACCATGCTGTAGGGGCAGCCGCAGAAGGGATCCCCCATTTACAGGTGGGTTGGCCAAAACTGGACAACACCCTTCTTCCGATTTATTTGCTTCTGGAACTGAGATATGACGCTCCAAGGGAAGCAGCCCTTGGCCGCCTGCCCTGTGGAAAAGATGACCTTATGTGTAGTCAGGAATTCTCCTGGAAGATAAGGGGCTGGAAGTCCAGTTCCCATTGCCCCCACCCCTCTCTTCAGGTCAGATATCAGCCCCTGGGTGATAGTCCTCTGATCTATTTCAGTCTGGAAAACAGTATCCTCCAGAATGGGCTGCTCTGGCCGTCATTGCATGGGCCCTTGGGGGGGACTCTGAAATGCTACAGACAGTTTCCATCAGCAATGAGCACGTCAGCAGGTGGGGACGGAGGCCCAAGGCCGCGCCAGTGGTAGGTGAGTCAGCGGGAGCGAAGGAGCCTGTGTCTCACCCACAGCAGCTGGGCCTGCTCTTCTCACTCATCTTGGACCCCAAACAGATGCAGCTCCTGAGTCTGGCAATTTCCTTCACCCCACCCCCACCCCCATGAACCTCTCCTCATGCCCAGGTCAGTGGTTCCTCCTCTTAAAGGGTCTGGAGGACCCTGGGAGGGCAGGGCTAGCATGGTGTGGGGCCCCTCAGCCCCAGGAGCCTGGGCGCAGCTTTGATGTCCACTTGCTGCAAGGTCTTGAGTGCCCTGGGCTGCAGGTTCCTCATCAGGAGAAGTTTTTTCTTTTCTTTTCTTTTTTTTTTTTTTTGAGGAAGACTGGCCCTGAGCTAACATCTGTGCCCATCTTCCTCCACTTTATATGTTGGAAGCCTGCCACAGCATCGTTTGATGAGTGGTGTGTAGGTCCGCACCCAGGATCTGAACCCGCGAACCCCAGGCTGTCACAGCGGAGCGCATGAACTTAACGGCTGCGCCACTGGGCAGGCTCCAGGAGAAGTGTTATTTTTAATGGGTCTTGCTCATCTGACCTTTTATGACCCTGAGTATTTGCCGTGTGCTGAGGGCATTCATCGAAATATGATAAACCCAGGAGCCAGCCCTCTGCAAAGGGGCCTTCAATCTCCGCCTGAGGTGAGCTGTGAAGGGAAGTTCACTCCTAAAACCTTAGAGGCAAACCCGTTTCCATTTGTCAGCTGCATCCTGGACAGATGGGCTTGGCCAGCAGGCACGAGGAGGCCACGATTTCTCTGGAAATTCTAGCCACGTGAGAAGGTTTGGGACCCACTCAGGCAGCTAAGCCCTGAGGCCCAGCAGCCAATTTAGAATGATATCAGCCTCCCTAATTCAAAGAAAACCAGCGTAGTCAACCAATATTTGCAAGTCCCCACTTGGAGACAGATGCAGGCTTTTTGGTGCCTGTATTTAAAGACATTAAAGACGTTTCTACCCTGTATTTAAAACCCTGCCCTGTGATTCTCGGTCACAGAATACGTATGTCAGGGAGAGCTCGCAACAACTTGAAGTGAATGCTTTTCACCCGTTGTCAGAGTCGGTATTTACCTTTGAAGACAAAGAGGTCAGACCTTGTCAAAGGGAGGCTAAGTCAGCGAGCTTGGGTATTTTGTTCAAAGAATGTCGTTAAACTGACATCCCTTAGAAAATGCTGGAATTTTTATCTTAATGGAGAAATGTCAACTAGCCCATTGTGACAAGAATGCACTTGTCACAATAATTTCAACTATTAGTCTTGAGGGATTTCAGGGCACAAGTTCCCTTTTCCGCACCTCATTTTGTGTGTTTCTATTGATCTTTATTTCTTTTTCATTTTGGAGGTGAGGCACCCTGCTCGGTCTTCTGACTCTGGGACAGCAGCGATTTTCCATGACCAAGACCCTCCCCAGCTGTGTCCCCTGGAGCAGGGAACGTGAGGTTTTCTTGTTGACCACTCTTCACCCCAGAGACATG
The DNA here is from genome assembly GCF_041296235.1 of Equus asinus. NCBI lineage: Eukaryota > Metazoa > Chordata > Mammalia > Perissodactyla > Equidae > Equus > Equus asinus. The sequence goes on along the minus strand of NC_091808.1, from coordinate 4,845,181 downwards.
TCCTCAAATTCATCCAGGTTGGAGTCAGCCAGTTGTTGGTCTGGTCACAAATATGAGCAGCACCCAGCGAGGTCCTCCCGGTGACCCTGTCGGGGGTGGCACAGGAAGGCAGCCTGCTCTCCATCGTGCCACGGCCCAAGCCCTCAGCCTGCAGGCAAGCAGCTATGACAAGCAAAGAGGCGCAGGCACCACTGCCTTCTACGGAAGGCCCCCATGCACCAGCAGCCTCAGTGTTAATTTAAGAAGTTGACCAAGACTATTTGGCGCAGTCCCTGGAAACCGAAGAAGGTGGGAGAGTGATAAACAAAGTTCTTGCTTCGTTAAAAGCACATTTGTAAAAGATTAGGCCTGGCAGAAAAATGACAATGACAGCTAAAATTTTTAAAATCAAGTCATTCTTTCCCAAGAGATTTCTTCCAGACCCTGGCGGATTCAAAATGCTGGGTTCTCTCTTCCAACAGAACCCTAACATCTGAGTTAGGGTGAGCCAAGTGTTAGTTCCTTCATTGTTTTCAAACAAGAAGAACTTTTTTCCCCAAAGTGACCCCATCTCTCAAGCCCATAGCAAGAATGAGGCCTGCTAGGCACATGCCTAGACTTGGCTCCATCCTGAAACATGGGGCGAATGTGGAAAGTACAGGGTGAGTGTTCGTAGGAACAATGGACCTTTGATGTTTTGGTAAACACGGCTTCTGTTAGAAGTCACTCATAAGACTGAACGTCTGCGGCAGAGGAAGGAACTGGGAAAGTGTGGATGGAGGAAAGTGAAATTTTAGTAGTGGCTTGATAGCCATCTTCGTCTCTTTGAAAAAGGAACTGTATAAATATTCTGTAATTCCAGAGGGCAGACCTAGGGCCAATGGGGAAATTACAGGAGGAAGATTCCTAATTAATGGAAGAATTTTCCAACAACTAGCACATCTCAAATAGAAAATGGAGAATGCTTAGTCAGCCCCATTCCTCGACGTGCTGAGGCCCATCATTTCCTGATATTGAGGAGGGGATCCTACAGTGGGGGCAGGGGAATAGACTAAATTAACATCTGCCTATGACCTAAAAATTGTTTGATTCTAGCTTATTGCACAATGCTCCATAGAAAAAGTTTACAGGTCAGAAGCTCGGAAAACAGTTGTTCTTGCCCATTTTACTGTTTACTTGTCAAATCCTTTTCTGAATGAGGATTCATTTGATAAAGCAAAAACATTTTAACATTCTCTGCTGGTCCGAAAGCCTCATATTTCCTCAGTGAATCATTCTAATCTGTGCACATGGACAGCATTCTTGCTCCTGGTGCCAAGAAGTACAATCAACTGAGGGAGAGTGTTTCTTAAATAACAGTGGCATTTCCAGTTGGCGAAACATAGATTATTTTTGCTATGAAATTGATTTCTTAAGACCTTGTGATTAATTATGTTTATAAAACAGAAAATCCATCAAAGACAAAGTATTTTTCCCTTCAGAAAACACAAATTCCTACAATGTCATTGACTACATATGACATTCTATTAATAGGCACCTTGTCTCCAAAGATATATTTGGGCTCACTTTCCACTCTGTCTTCCCTGGGCACTTGGGAGATGGATGGCCCACGACAAAACCAGGAGAACACTTGGTGCCATTCTGCTGGTTCTTGAGAATCGAAACGACATTTCTACCCTGTACTTGCTCTGCAGGAAGAGCCCTATGGGGGGAATAATGAAAGATGATTCCATTTCCAATGTGATAGGGATATCTTGGTGAGTCCTGTTGGCCTTACCTTCCACATGGAGCCAGAATCCTAGCACTTTCCGCAGCATCTGCTGTTAACCCCCAGGCCCAAGCAGGGCAATCACGTGGCACTATTCCAACAGTGTTTGCGCAGTGGCGCCCTCTAGGATCGTGCAGACACAGCCTATAAGTGGCAGCCCTATCACACACCTGGATTATTGCACTTGCCTCCTAACCAAGGTACCTGAATCCATTTCGCCCTCTTTTTGTTTATTCTAAACATAGCAGCCAAAGTGATTCTGTTACAACCACAATTGGATCACACAACTCCACAATTCCAGCCCCTCCAAGGGCTTCTCATCCCAACCAGAGTCAAACCCAGAGTCCTCCAGTGGCCTCAGCGCCCGCGTGCTCCAGCTCCTCCCAGCCTCTCTGACTCACCCCCAGCCCAGCTGCACTGACTCTCTAGTTCTAGGACAGGCTACCATGGCTCTGGACCTCGCTATTTTTGGTCCCTCTGTCAGGAATTCTTTCTTTCTATGGGCATCGTCATGGCCGGCTCTCTCTCCTTTTTTAAATCTTCAATGCAAATGTCACCTTCTCAGAGGAGCTTTGCCCAACCACTCTTGTTAAAATTTCGGCTGCCCCGTCACATTCCCTTTCTCTCTCTCCTGCTTTAGGTTTTCCATAGCACTTACCCCCACTGACAGACTACATAACTTACCTACCTGTCTTTTTTCCTCACAAGGAAGCAACATGTCTGATGGTAGACATTTCTGTCTTCGTCACTTCTGTATCTCCACTGACTGGAGCATGCCTGGCACATCATAGGCCCTTGATGAATATTGTTTGAATGAATAAATGGGTGGATGGATGGATGGATGGATGAAAGGATGGATGGAAGGAAGGATGAATGGATAGATGGATGGATGGGCGGTTGGATGGATCCCTTCCTCCAAACCAGAGAAAGAACAGTGTGCTACATAAGAAGCGCCTAAAGTTGAGAATACTGGGACCACGGTGGAGATTCTGATTCAGTAGGTTTGGAGCAGGGCCAAGGAATCATTATAATAAGCTCCCCGGGGTTTATCATGTACATTGAAGTTTGAGTTCAACGGATGAGAGAGAGAGGTCTGCAAAAGACTTTCCATTGACCTAACCACTCAGCAAAAGGATTTGTGATGGGCAGACTATTCAGGGAAACATTCTCTGGGAAGAATGGAATTTGAGAAGAGGTGGCAGTGGCCCCATTTTGTTTGAAGAGCATGATGGCTGTCATGTGTCCTCCTTCAAGTTTTCTCAGACTGCCTACACAATGTCCTGAATTCCTCCTGGAAAAGACATCAGTTGAGCGCGCACTATGGTCTTCTCCTTCCTCGACAGCGAGGTCACTCACCTCCTTTGTTCCTTGCCAGGAAAGCGATGGGAACTTGGAGCAGCCCAGATTCCTCACAGCACGCCGAAACCCTGCCACCTGTTGTACTAATCAAACCTCACTTTTAACTAGCACCTCTTATGCTCTCGGCTCGCCGCGTGTGTCTGCATTGCCTTCTCAGGAGTCACTCCATCTAGCATTGTGGCAGTTACTTTCAAGCTAGAAGACACCTCTGAGTTCCACAGTATTCTATGCTTACCTGTTTCACGGCACTCATCTACGCAGCATCGTGAAGGATCTGTGCACACAGATGTCCAGGCACCTATCATCACCAAGGCCTAAAATGAGTGGGCGCTCAATAAGCATTTGCAGACAGGGAGGAGGGAAGAAAGAGCGGGAAAGGGAGACAGAGTGAGGCCATAGTGGTTTAGCAGAATAAGGCACAAAGCACCAACTTGACAAAGAAATGGGAAAAAAAAAGTAGCAGAAGATAACAAGAAGAGAGCATATAAGCTTTTACTAGATGCTGTCAGAGCCCACCAATGTCACCTTGGCACCCTCCGTTCATGGATATGCCCTTGACTTCTTGCTGCAAGTCCCTGAGACCCCCTGTTTGAGGACTTTCTCTGGCTGCAGAACCACGCTTGGCTGAACAAGCTGGAGAGTTAACATCCTGGAGAAGCCCTCAGCCTTGAAGGAAAGGAGTGGGCGGGCAAGTATCCAGCTTCCCACCCTAAGGGGGGACAACTTGGGAGCATGTTCTCTGTAATCTGTGAGAGTTCCCCAAATGTCCAGCAGCAGCTCTGCTCATTAGGGCATGTGCATTGGGTTCCCACCCTTCCCGACTCACTTGCCATTGCTTTTTAGGATCACCTCCAAACCTCATGGTCTGCACTCACATCTTGGTCATGAGGTCTGCTTCTGAGGGAGCCCAACCTAAGACAAGCCCCAACAGAAGGTGAAGGCACTTGCACAGATGTGAGACACATAAAAAGCACACGTGAGCCCCGAGTGGTTCTGAAAACGCAAAGAGTTATTAAAAACCTGGGGAAAAGCTCAGACCTGGCACAAGGGCTGACTAGTTGTAAAAATAGTTTACAGCAATTGCACGCTTCCAGCCTGACTCCAGACAGTGCAATGCTTTAATTCCCTGTTCTGTGCAGATTGATTTCTTGACTTCTTATTTTCATTGATCTATTTATACTCTTCTGCTGTAGGAAAAGTTCACCTGTGTAGCTCAGAGCCCTTTTGTGTTCAAGCAGCTCCCAGGAATCACCTATGGAGGAGAGTCAAGCTCTGGGCATGTGGGATGGCCAGGGTCCACCCTGGGAAGTGGCCCCTGCAGGAAAAAAAAAGTTAACATCAAGAACTGAAATGTACATAGAATGGATTCCCTTTTAAGTGTATGGGCAGTTATTTAGTCTGATTTTTTTTCTATATGAAATTTATGGACACAAATGACCCATTATATAATGACCCTGCCTGCTTCAAGTTGACTTCCTTGCTGGGGGTTGGGGTCAGACCTGTGCTCGCTGTTCTTCCCTTCACAGCATGTGAGTAGAGTAACCTCCTCTAACCACAGACGTGTTCCTCTCCAGAATGCCACCTTCCCCAGAGCTGATGCAATGTCTGTTCACCATCAAATCCTCCACAACCAGCCCCCTGCCTTATAAATATTCAGGAGATGCCGCTCAAGTGAATGACAGATGGAAGGATGGATGGGTGGGTGGTTTTCTGCTGGCTTTCCATTCCACAGGTGTCTGGAAACCCTTTTTCCAAGAATCTGTCTTCTCCATTAAGATGGCCATGTTTTAAAGGGATACTTTGGAGGGAGGTATAAGTTTTTACACAGTCTGAGAGTTTGTCTTTTAATAGAATAGTTTAACACATTTATTTGGCCATATTAACTGATTTGCTTGGTCTTAATTCTGCCATCTTAGTTTATGTTTCCCTCATGTTTCCAATTTAATTTCCTACTTTTTGCCATATTGCTTAATTAAGCAATGCTTGCTCTTGTTTCTCTTTATGATTTGTGTAGTTTCTGTTTATTTATAAGAACAGTAATGCCTAAGTTTATGAGTAGAACAGCAATGCCTAAAATATACATATATCTATAATTACAATAACGAAACTTTTTCCCTCAACGTTTATAACTTGCCTCTCCTAGCTCCTCCACATAGGATGAAAGAATTAGCATGTAACATGTTAATACATTTTTTTCTCTTGTCCTACCTCCCTTCCAAGATTTGCTCAAGTCACTGGGAATTCGAAGTGCAGACTACTATCCTTAAGTTATTTTTACATAACAGATCATTTCTTTTTAGTATGATTTTTTTAACTTTTGCATTAAGTTGTATATCTTGTTATCAATGTTTACTTACTCATTGCGCATTTCCTGTCATTTATTTTATACCATGTCTTCATTACTGTTGCTTCTCATGTTTTGATCCCTGCTCAGTTTTCAAGGGATCTTCGCTGACGACTTTTGCTGTCGGCTGTAAGGCTCCTTCCAGTTCTGAGGACGTCCTGATGTGGCCACAGTAAGGGGCAACTTGGCAATATTGCAGGCTGGGGTCACGTGTTTCCCGTCAAAACTCAGAAGCCAGTGCTCCACTGGGACTGGTATTTCATGCTGCAAAGAAGTCTGAGTGCCAGGCTGTTTCGCTTTTTTTGGCAGGCCACCTGTGCTTCTGGAAGTCTCAGATCTTCACAAACAATGTCTAGTTATAGGCTTCTCGTCTTTAAATCCAAAATGCAAACGGCTTTGCTTTTTTCTGATTATAAATGTGATAAATGTGGATTGGCTATTTCAGAGCTGTCCTTCGATTTCCAAAGCCAGTGGTCTTCAGGGTGAGATATTTCCTCGAGCTGAGCCCCTTCTTTTAAATCATGGATGCTGTCTGGATATCTTAGGTTTTTCTGCTGGCTGACCGTTCAGGGGAGGGAGAGGATTGTCCCTGCGGCCTCACTAAGCTCTTTTAGCGCAGACAGTGGGGACAGAGACAAAGTACGTTGTCTCAACGCCGATGTTTCAGGTACACAGGTCCCAGTGCTGGAGGTGACTTCGGGAGCAGCCCCTCTCAAGAGGTGCACCCAGCTGGTGGGAGCGCTGCCTGTCTGCCAGAGGCCCCGAGATGCCAAGGCGCACCCTCCCAAAGAGGCACCGTGAGAGGGCTGCCCTTACTAGCTGTGCCCCCACACAGAGCAGCCCCACGGCGAGCCTAACAGCATTGCTGAGACCGCTGCCCACCTCCCGCTCGCCTCCAGCCTTTGCCCTCCAGTCGGGAATCACTGCATCCAAGTAGCCTCCTGGGAGGCGGCTCTGCCCAGAGCAGCGCGCAGTAGGGACTTCACAGCTGTGACCAAAGACTTCCTTTTGGGTTTTCCTTGGTTGCCTGAAGTCGGGACCCTGCCCCGACCCCTGCCCTCCTCTCTAACTGCCATGGGAGCCCTCCTAAGGTTGCAATTCTCCAGAGGCTCCTGGGCCCCTTGAGGGAACCATGGTTCCTTTCAGCGACGATTCGGTGCCCGTTCTCTGATCTGTTTCGGGAACGTGACCGCATCCCATTGTTGGAAAACACCAGTGCTCCATCCAAAGTGGGGCCGGGGCCTTCAATTTAGAAAGACACAGCTGGCCTTCGGGGGAAACCCACCGTGAGCATGTCAGCCCTCTGTATATCTCTTCTCTGAAACAACGACCACATTCTTTGTAGTTTTCAATTCCCCTATAAACACAAATGCTGTCTCATATTCCTGGCTAACTTTAAATTAGGAATGTTTTGTTACTTTCCGTGTCTTCGAGAAAGAGACCACATATTTCCACCTTTTATTCCTCATAACAACCGCCGCCTTGGAAGGTAATACCGGACTGACCCAGGCCCATCGCTTGTTTGCACAGTGGAATTATGGGAAGTACAAATATACAAGTATTTGCAAGACAGGTATTTGAATGTAATATTTTATTCTTTTTTCTAGAGAGCTTGGAAAAGGTCTTGACCCACCCTACATGTGAAGCAATTATTTTTCTGGACAGCTCCCCGACGTTCCCAAGGAGAGAAAGAAAATGACAGGTAATTAAAGGAAAGCATGCCACAGGTCCTCCATCCAAACATGGCAGGAGGGGGCTCGCCACACCTAATTTATCAATGCTTGTTTCTCCTGCCTGAGCCAAGCACACAGAACTGCTCAGCAAACGGAGAAAGAGAAAGGGAAAGTCATTCTTCACCTTTTCCAGAAATGTATTTTTGTTTTGGTCAATTTCCCAAATAAATTACGGGCTTGTCTTGCTTCTGCATTGGTAGAATTCTTGCGAGTTGTATTTAGGATTTTTAAAAGCTGTGCAAAAACCCAAACGTATTTAAAATGTAAAAAGAAAAGTTAGCCAAATAGAGTGCTGGATTTTTTGCATTGTTCCACTGGCTCAAGTTGGAACTTAATCATCACAACCATTCAGTCCACGGTGCCTGCATCAAGATGGAGCACAAATCCCAAATTCAAGAGTCGGGACGTCTTGTTTCCATGTAACTCATTAGGCATTTCCCCCTGTGCTGTGATAAATGTTTCTCTCAGCCAGGAACGTCACATCACGTGTGCCGCAGAGTGGTTCTCAGGACATGCAAGCTAATGATGCCTGTGGTTTCAAAACTTTAGTGTTATTATTTGTGTAGGGCATTTAAAACGTCTGTAGACAGGTTATTAAGAAGATGCTGAGCACTGAAAACATTATTAGACCTTATTATTGTTTATCGTGCCCAGATGTTACGCATTTCAAGCCCCCCAAAGGACTGGCAGGAATGTCAGATACCAAAAGCTTCCTTTTCCTTGTGGATATTGAGTCTACACTTTCCTCATTAAAAACAAGATGTTTGTGCCGAGCACGTGGCGTCCGTCTGGGCAAAGCCTCAGTTCTCAATAAAGCGACATTGTTCAAATAAGACTCGTGACATAACTGAAGAGCAAAACAAAGCTTTGGCTACTGTCGGAAATTCTGGTCTGAAAAAACAAAAAACAGGTGTATGATGTGTGCGCATTTTAATTTTATAGAATTTCCTGTTTGGAAAGGAGACTAACAGGGTACACATCCAGGATGAAATAAATCGTGCCAGCCAATGTGCAGAGGGACAATTTTAAAGGAAACTTCTGTTTTTAATGAAAATGAAAGCAAGACAAAGCAAACCTTGACAAGTGTTAAAATGTACTAAATTCTTAGAAAGGCCTAGGAACCCACTCATTGCTATCAGATTTTTAGCTGTTAGTTAAGATACATCATTGGGAGGCCAGCCTGGTGGTGCAGTGGTTAAGTTCGCACGTTCCCCTTCTCAGCAGCCCGGGGTTCATTGGTTCAGATCCCGGGTGTGGATATGGCACTGCTTGGCACACCATGCTGTAGTAGGCGTCCCACATATAAAGTGGAGGAAGATGGGCACGGATGTTAGCTCAGGGCCCGTCTTCCTCAGCAAAAAGAGGAGGATTGGCAACAGTTATCTCAGGGCTAATCTTCCTCCAAAAAAAAAAAAAAGGTACATCATGGAAAACTTACAGTTTGACCAGCAAAATTAGTCCTGCCAGCTCCATTAGATATTAAACTAATTGCATTGTAAAGCAAATAATTGAAATAATGAGGAACTAGTTTTTAAAAAGACATATAGAGCTGCACAACAGAAATAAGGTTATTATAATAAGAATTCAGTATATAATAAATAAGCATTCTATTCAAAGAAAAGAAGAATTATATAACAATTGATGTTGGGATGGCTTGTAAGAATTTGGAGAAAACTAATCTAGAGTGAAACCCAATATGAGCTGTATTTACAGGCTCTCTTGCCTGTTGGCTTGGCCAATGGAGGAAGACAGCAGGAAGAACAGAGGACAGGGTGTGCAGGGTAGTTTTCCCCAGTTCCCCAGGCCAGTTGGCTGCCAGAAGGCTGCTCCTCTGTCCTGAAGGCCACAGCTTGGCATAGCCAGCCTTTCCATACAGCTATCCAGGACTAGCAAACTGCTTACACATTTGCTCCTTTATGGGTAGGGATGATCACGGTTTCCAGCTACTGCCAGGCCCAGCGTGCTCATCGTTCCGGGTTGATTCCCCTCTGCCCTGCTGATGCTATTGTGGTGATCCTCAAGCTTCCCCCAGTTACACAGTTCTAGGGCCATCTGTTACCCCTGGGCTGCCAAGTGAATGAGGAGCCCTGGGTACAGCCACTAAGTTTCACTTCACATACGATTTTAGATTCTGAAGTTTATCTCTAGGACCAGAGATTGACACTGTGGTTCCGATTCATGCTCACCGGACATGCAAACGACCGGCTGATGGGGATTAACATCATACTGTAACTCAGTGGGTCTCCATCGGGGACAGCTCAAGGGACCTTTGGTAATGTCTGGAGATATGCGTGGTTGATACAACTCGGAGGCGAGGTGCTACTGGCCTGCTGTGGGTAGAGGCCAGAGATGCTGCTAAGCATCCTACGATGTGCAGGATGGCCCCCACAACAAAGAATGATCCAGCCCAGAATGTCATGAATGCTGCTCTTGTGAACCTTGCTCTGACTACTGGGAGGAACAAGGCATTCATAGCAGCAGGTCAGCAAAGATGACTTCTCCAGTGGGAAGCCAATAAGCCTATTTGGAAAATAAAATTTATGCCATTGACCCATCAGTGAGCACTGGCCAGAGGTTGAGGAGTGGCTGGGTGATCTTAAGAAACAGTGTTATCAAGCTCAGAAAGCCCAGTTTATCCATTTCCAGTCTCGGGATGGGCTTCCCACTTGAACTGGGAATCTCCCATTGGCTGCTCAGGAGAGCCCACTAGGGTGGCTGTATGGGGAGTGTGTACGATGTGGCCTCAGTGTAGGACCGTTGGGATTCGGATCCAGTTCCTATCACTTATCACTTGATCTGGTTAATTTTTTAGTCTCTCTTAGGTTCTGTTTCATCATTTGTAAAATGTGGCTACTCATGGTAGCAAATTTTTTAGGGTAGTATAAGGATTAAATGAGATAATACATGTGAAATCTCATGCTAAACTCCTATGAATATGGCCCTGCAGAGTCCTGTGGTCAAACCTCTTGTACAATATACTGGGTTAAACGAAATTAATCAGGATTGGCTTCTTTTCTGTGTAAGACCTTTCAGAGGCTTTAAAGTGTTACTGAGCATTTCGACTTTCTAAGAGAGGGACACAATGCTCAAACAGCCCCAAGCCTGGGCACCACCCAATGTCACTCTGAAAGGGACACATTATCTCACAGAAGTAACCTCCAGCACACACTGCCGGAAACACTACTGGACCTCTGCAACATGCTGGTAAATGACCCAGAGTGGTGATTTATATACACAGCCTGTTTATATATGTAGCCTGTTGATGTGATGGATGACATTAATTCATTTTCAAATATCGAACCAGCCTGACACACCCGGGATAAATCCCACCCGTTTAAGGTATACAATTCTTTCCATAAACTATTGAATTTGATTTGCTAATATTTTATTGGGGATTTTTGCATCTGTATTCATGAGAGATATTGGTCTGTGGTTTTCTTTTCTTGCAACATCTTTTTCTTTGGTATCAGGGTAATCCTGGCCTCGTAGAATGAGTTAGGAAGTATTCTCTCTGCTTCTACCCTCTAAAAGATACTGGAGAGACTTGGTATAATTTCTATCTTCAATGTTTGATAGACTTCACCAGTGAATCTGTCTAGGCCTGACACTTTCTTATTCGGAAGATTATTAATTATTGATTCAGTTTCTTCAAAAGACACATTACCTATTTATTCTTGTGTGAGTTTTGGCAAATTACGTCTTTCAAGGAATTGGTCCATTTCAACTAAGTTATCAAATTTTGGAGCATGGAATTGTTCATAGCCTTTCTTTATTATACTTTTAAGAGCTCATTAATATTATATTGGTCACTTTGAGCTTCTGTTTCAGAGGGTGGTACTCTGATTTCACCCAAATCAAAGTCCACCCTTTGGGAGTCTATAGCTATGTTGGCCAATTTTATCCACCTGACTTTTCATTGTTTTCCTTTGCTGAACTTTTAACACTGGCCTGGATTTTGGTTTTCGGGTTTTTTAAAAAACTTAGCACCTGAGCTAACAACTGTTGCCGATCTTCTTTTTTTTTCTTCTTCCTCCAAAAGCCTCCCAGTACATAGTTGTATATTCTAGCTGTAGGTCCTTCTGGTTGTGCTGTGTAGGATGCTGCCTCAACATGGCTCAATCTGCGCCCAGGTCTGAACCAGTGAAACACTGGGCCACTGAAGAGGAGCGTAGGAACTTAACCATTCAGCCACAGGGCCAGCCCAATGCTGAGCTGGCTTTTAGATTTGCATTGTTTTCAAACATGTACAATATCTTTGGTCATTTAACGGAGAACATATTTTGTTTTTCAACATTTACCCTTATTAGCTTAATTCAAAAAACAAACAGTTAAATTGGACTACCTGCTCTGAGTCCATATGAAATATAAAAAAACCTCTCTCTACGTTATTGTGGGTTCAATTCAAGCAACTGAAATAAATTCACACATAGAGATGATAGGGGTTACATTATTTGTCAGAGTCAAAAGCATGCATATTTGAAATATGTTAATAAACCATAAAACATTTTACAAAATATAGAAACATTTAGTCTCAATCTTGAGTTCTGGAACTATGTCACTTAAAAAAAAACAGGTAAGGGGCTGGCCCGGTGGCGCAGCGGTTAAGTGTGCACGTTCTGCTTCGGTGGCCAGGGGTTCACTGGTTTGGATCCCGGGTGTGGACATGGCACTGCTTGGCAAGCCATGCTGTGGTAGGCGTCCCACGTATAAAGTAGAGGAAGATGGGCATGGATGTTAGCTCAGGGCCAGTCTTCCTCAGCAAAAAGAGGAGGCTTGGTAGCAGTTATCTCAGGGCTAATCTTCCACAAAAAAAAAAAAAAAAAACAGGTAAATCCAAATTACAGAATAACACCTAAAGAAATTAGTACTGAATGAAAAGGAAATGAATTTTGGAATGCCAAGCTTCATGTACCAATAACTCAAAGTTTGGGGAAAATACTGAAGCCCCCCATTCTAATTTCTGGGTGATCACTTATTTGAGTAACACATCCCACATCCAGAGGCCACTTAACTCTATAGGTTAGACAACAGAAAAGAAACCAAACAAGCCATGGAGTACCAAAGCAGACAAGGAAACCCATCTGTTATGTGAAGAATTATGTCCCCCCAAATTCATATGTTACAGTCCTAACGCCCAGTACCTCAGAACGTGACTGTATTTGGAGATAGCGGGGTTTTTTGTTTTTTTTTGAGGAAGATTAGCCCTGAGCTAACATCTGCTGCCAAGCCTCCTCTTTTTGCTGAGGAAGATCGACCCTGAGCTAATATACATGCCCATCTTCCTCTACTTTACACGTGGGATGCCTACCACAGCATGGTATGCCAAGCGGTGCCATGTCCACACCCAGGATCCGAACCGGCAAGCCCCAGGCCGCCGAAGCTGAACATACGCACTTAACCGCTGCGCCACCGGACCGGCCCCTGGAGATAGTGTCTTTAAAGAGGTGATTAAGTTAAAAAGAGGTCATTAGGGTGAGCTTTCACCCAAGTGACTGGTGTCCTCATAAGAAGAGGAGATTAGGACACAGACACACACAGAGGAATAACCACATGAAGACAGAGAGAAAAGAAGGCCATCAATAAACCAAGGAGAGAGGCCTCAGGAGAAACCAACCTTGCTGACACTTTGATCTTGGACTTCCAGCCTCCAGAACTGTGAGGAAATCAATTTCTGATTTTTAAGTCACTCAGTCCCTGATGCTTGTCATGGCAGCCCTGAAAGACTAACACACTGAGTCTTCGGTGTTGGCCATCCTTTGAGCACATCCCCAAGTGCAAATCCCATTATCAAGAGCCATAGTTGTCACTTGATAGCGTGCCACTGGAGTATGTCATCACGTAGACTGGCTTTTCTTGTCATGGGTTCTTTCTTTGAAATGTAACCAATGCTTCTCTTTATGTGTTCAGCTTATCAAGGTTTTCCAGCATAGCCATGGAATCCAGTTTCCATGTTAAGATGGAATGATTCACCGGGGACCCTAGATGTTAAATGACGCACCCAGGACCCTAGAGCTGGCAGGACACCTGCCCTTGACTAGACTGAATTCAGAGGCTGACACTGCCCCCACAGTGTTGTGTGCCTCTCCCAAACAGATGGGATTTCAGAACAAACAGCCTGTAAGCCCTAGGCCAGCAGATGCTGAGCACACCCCAATGCCTCACTGTCATAAAGCAAGGGTTCTAATGCCAGCCTCCCTGTTCTGACAGAGGCAGGTTCCTGCACGTGTGGGAAAGATGTTGTTGAGATAATTGAACTGTGCCGTCAATTGCAAACAGCTCCAAGCACAGAGCCATAAACGAAGAAGCCAGACACATGGAATGCCATACTTCAGCATTTCCAGATAGCCCAGTCTTTATGCACCCCCGTTTTTCAGTCAAAGAGCTATCATTGGTTTTAATTGTTCCAATCAATATCAAAATAATTTCAGAGAGTCACTTAATGCAAGGGTGACTCATTTTACACAAAGCAATTAAACTCATTTAACACAGTGACAGGCACTGGTCATGCTGAGCACACCCAATTGCTGTCATTATTTTAGAGCGAGATCTCTGATCCAGGCTTTCCTGTGGGGGCTGGTTCACACCGCACTTGGATAGATAAACAAAGAATAACATTTCAAACAGATGTTAATGCAGATTTAATATAATTCATCGTAAATTCGTAACAAAACTATTTTAAGAATCCTTTCCTTAAAATGTTTAAACACTATTTAAAATGCCACACTTTACATAACGGTGGAGCATTTGAAAGATAACTTCAAGTTCAAGAATGAAACAAAGATAATCGTGATCTCCATTACTTTTATATTTTTTAAGCTCCCCACAACACAACAACACAGGAAAATAAATAACAAGTAAATTCACTGGAGAGAGATCTAAAATGTCAGGCGCTACCTGGGCACGGGAGCACAGAGGCAAGTCAGTTAGATGATCTTCCAACCCACACGGCATTTACCTTCTAGGGGGGAAAAAGACAATGAGCACAAGAATAAATAAACGGGTGAATGGCGGGTCACAATAAATGTAATGAATAAAAGTCCAAAAAGGTAGCATAGTAGCAAGTGACAGAGAGGGGCATCTATTTAAATGAGCAATCAGACCTCTGTGAGGCAGTGACACTTGAAATGAAATCCAAATCCAGAGAAGAGTGCAGCCCTTCAAAGATTTGGGGAAGAATATTATAGGCAGAGGGGAAAGTATGTGCGAAGGCCCTGAGGCAGGAACAACCTTGGCATTTTCCAAGGGATAGAATGAAAACAGTGAACATGGAGCACCCAGCACAGGGGGAGAGTAAATCATGACAAGACCTCAGAGGAAACAAGACCACATGTGCAGGGATATTGGGATTCCATCAATGGGCAATGGAGATCCATCAATGGATGAATGGATAAACATGTAGTCTAGCCACACTGTGGAATATTATGCAGCCTTGAAAAGGAAAGAACTTCTGGCATATGCTACAATGTAAGTGAACTCAAGGACATTATGCTAAGTGAAATAAGCCAGCCACCAAGTACAAATGCTGTATGACTCTACTTATATGAGGAATATAAGTAGTCAAATTCACAGAGACAGAAAGTAGAATTGTGGGTGCCAGGGGCTGGGGGAGGGGGAGTGAGGAGCTGTTGTTCAATGGATGCAGAACTTCAGTCTTGCAAGATGAGAACGTTCTGGAGATCTGTTACACAATAATGTAAATATACTCAACACGACTGAACTTTACACTTAAAAGTGGTTAAAATGGTAAATTTTATGTGATTTTTTTGCCATAATTAAAAATATTTTTAAGAGTTTGAAAGGGTAATAAGGAACTGTGGGAGAGTTTTAACCAGCGAGCAGCTACGCTTGGATTTTTAAAATATTATTAGTTGGAGATGACCTGACTCTACTCCTACAAAAGTCTAAGAGACAAACTTCTCAAAAACCTAAAGGTTGGTACAAAGACCTCTGTGAAGGGGATGACTATAAGGAAAATATACAGAAAAAAAGTTAAAAAGTCATTAGTCACGGAAAACAAACACACAAACCATTGTGAAATTCAAGACCCTGTTCATAAAAGACTCAAGGATGCGAAATAGTACTAAATCAAATTGCTTACATGTGATAGCATCATCAAAAACATGCAAAGTGACTGAGGGGTGCTCCATAGATTGTTACAGGATGGATGAGCAAAATTATAAAGGCTTGTTAAGAGGTTAAAGAAAAAGAAACAGTGGCGAAGCATCGTGTTCTATTTTACAGATAAAATGTGATTCCAATGAAAATATAAATAGGGTCCTTTTTTTTATAACTCAGCCAAATGGTGATAAATTCATCAGCACAGTAAAATAGGTGGGAACAATTGTAGATTTCTCATGAAGGCAGGGAAGCTGAAGTCTCAGCCCGCCTCGTTTTCTCCGGTCCTTCACAGCAGGCACTGAGACATTTTGTGTTTATAATTTTGTCTTGTTTTTCTTAAGAGCGCTCCCAAATTATATAGGCTTTGTGCTCCACAAGATTGGGAGTCTTCCCTGTGTGGGAATATTAAAAAATACTCCCAATAGAAGGAAATGAATTGAAGCTTAGCCTTTTTAGAAACCACAGTACGAGCTCCTGTAACAGTAATAAAAAACCAGGTGGAATTGTGAAGAAATAGAAATAAAGATGAATGGAAAGAATATGCACAGCAGAAGAGACCCCGTATAATATATTATTACACAATCTTCTGAAAACAAAGGGGCCAGGATGAACTGTAACATAAATAATGTTGGAATAATCTGGCAGCAATTTGGAGAAAAGCTCATTTATATCCGTACTTTACTCCATAATCCCTGAATGAAGGAGGTTGTTTAATCATTACAAGCATTTTTATAGAGAAAAATTGGCAGCAATATATCCTGCCTTTGAAGAAATTATCAAGAATATAACTTTTTCAATATTAAACGGGATATGAAGAAAACTGATGAATAATTCAATTTACATTTTTTTTTTACTATACTAATTGATTAAAATAAAAAGTACTAGCTAAAATGTAGAGGAAAACACATAAGATAAAACGTTTACCTGAATTTTCTTAGCAAATATGGTTAACATTGATAATGCCCTTTGAAAATACTCACGCAGACTTGGAAGGACTTAAAAACCCTCATAATAAAATGAGTCAGGGCCAAGTACAAAATATATGCACACAAAAGAAAGTAAAAATAACAAACCAGTACTTGAAAAAGAAATTAATATAAAAGCAAATGTAAAATACAATTTTATACTTAAATTAGAGAAATAGTTTAAATAATCACATCTGTTGCTGGCAAAATTGGGATGGAACTAATACAAAGTACACTTGCATATGTGCATAAGTGTGTGTAAAATGTACAGTTGATAGCATTGCAAATTAGGACAAACCTCTTGTAGATAGCCAGACTATGGCAACTAAATTTTTTACCTAGTTTTCCTACTTATAGAAATTTCTGGAAGGAATGATTAAAGGAAATGATTAAATAGAAGACACACGCTATATTTAAAAAGGTAATCATTGACACACTATCTGTTAAAGAAAAAATAAGAGCAACTTAAATTTTGAATATCAGAGAAATTGATAAGTAAATTTTGGTACTTTAGTGGAATGTACATGGTCATTAAGCATAACAGTTGAAAGACCAGGTAGAAACCTGGGACAAGCATATGATATAACATAAAATCAACCAACTGCAAGAACCCAGCCCCAAGATGAGCAAATGTCTACCCCACCCATGATCCAATGGAGTAGAGAAGAAGAAGTTAAATTCAACATTTCTTTGGCCCTCAGTGTGTATGTGTGTGTGCGTCTGGGTGTCTGTGTGTATGTATGGACATGAGCTGTGGAAGAGGGGAAGGGTGCTCAGAACTAATGGGGAATTGCCAGATATCATAACTGCTTTAAGTAAGAAAATAGTGGATTCCCCATATTTTATAAAAGAATCCATATTTCCATACTGTGGTTCTATTAAGATTCTGCCTGTCAAGACTAGACTCTCTTAAATGTCAAACCCAGAATGAAGATGTCCATTACCTGCACATAAACCACGAGATCTTGGCAGGCAATTTCTAGACATCAAAAGAGTACGTAAGGAATTCCAAATAAAAATCGAATCGTACTTTCATTGGCTTAAAAGAGTTTTCTTTCTTCTCACTCTCCTGTTCTTGGTCATGGATCCAGTTTACATCAAATACAATGCTATTTTCCACTTGGGGAGAAATATGACTCAGTGTGACTTTAGCCTTTCAAACTTAAACCTTTGGAGCCAAGTTCCAGTCGGGAAACGAAATTTTATAGCACAGTTAAAAGTAAAGAATGGGAATACTGTGAAATCCTTAACAATTTTCAGCTTTATCACATACTCCATCATCGACACTTAGATGGGTTAATGACCTTAGTGGATGTGTTCATCGCCCGTACAGCTCCACCTGAGTTCACGTTCCTATAAATACAAAATTTACTGCAAATTGTGTGTGTTTTAGATGAAAGAATGTGACTTTTATAAAATGAACACTTTGATATTACAAATCAAACAGAAGGGCTTTGAACATATGTTTAAGTAAATAGTATTTAGGTTCATTTTCTATCGAAAGTATATATTATTTGTTTGTGATATAGATGTATTTTTCAAGGCCCTCTTGAGATGATTCCATCATATTCACCATGGGGGAGAATCAGTATAGAATCCTCAAATTGTCATATGAAATCAGCACTTAGAACAATGCCTGGCATATGGTAAGCACTACATAGTGTTCATCTGTTATTATTATTAATAATAATTATTATTACTGTTATGAGGGGTACGTGTGTTTTCTGAGACCTAGCCAATAATAGAGAATGTTTGGGAGAAGCATCAATGGGCTCAAATGAATATTTTGTAAATGGTGATTTTTATGTAGCAGTCCTGAAGACATTGACCAAGGATGAAATTGGTCAATGAAGACATTGACCAAGAGTAGAATATATTCATATGCAGCACCAACCCTGTGCTTTACAACCCGCAGAAAACATGTGATAATTCATTTTGAAAGAGACAGAGGTCATGGCCTTAGAGAATGAACTCATGTGACATTCAAGGTTAAATACACCATGGGCACGGATTTGGATTATAAACGCCACACCACTTCTGGGGGTTCTTTCATGGCTGGGTATTAATTTTAAATTGGCTAGGTTACAGCTGGGGGAAACTGGAGGGGGCCAGAAACGAAAGACCACAAGGGAAATAGTGGAGAAAAATAAACTTTTTAGTTCTTGTTTTTTAAGAGAAGATGAGAATGAGGAAGGAATCGGTTAGCTCGTAGGTTGACTGCAACAGTGGCTCCTCGTTCTTCAACCCCCCTCCCGTAGCCACATGTGAATTTATAGTGAGCCCCGGCTCTGACCTTGGAACCAGTGTAGCCAGGGGTATGTGAGCAAACGTGATGCGGGCAGAGGTTTGAAATGTGCTTGTGCGATGGGGCTTACTCACTCACGTCCTTCTGCAGTCACCTAAGAATGGGCCTGGGCTAGGTTTCTATTGGGTAAGAAACCATGAACAGAGCCAAGGGTTCCAGTTGCCCCAGCTGAGGCCACCCTGGATCAGCCAACAGCCAGTGGAACCGGGACCTGGGCTCCCAACTGCAATCAGCAGAGCTGCCTGGATGATGACCTCCCCAGAATAGGCAGCGATAACCGTCCATCTTCTCTCCTAAATATTGCCGAGATCTGTCGACGTCTCCTCATCTATGCAATTATCACCAGGATCATTGATTCATTGAAAAAACTGTCTATTCAGTATTTGTTCTATCTGAGGCATTGAGCCAGTTGCCAGACCCCAATAGGGAGCAAGCCAGGTGAGTTCCTTGAGACTCATTGGTCTTTATGCATCTACTCCAGCTCACCTGGACTACCATCTCCACACCGTTCTCAGGGTGACGTTCAATACCAGTATCTCATTCTGTCACGTGCTACTAAGGCCTCCTGTGGCTCTTCCTTGATCTGAGGTGGAAATCCTTAACGGGGACCAAGGGTCCTACCCCTTCAGCCACATCTTCCACCACACTCCCCATTGACACTGTACTTCCCAGTCCCTATGCTTCCTCTTACTTTGGAGGCTTTGTACTTTCTAGTCCTTCTGTTGGCAATGCTGTTCCTTCCAGTTCCCAGCAGGTTAACTCATTCTCTAACAAGCCTAACGAGTTCAGGTTCCCTCTTACAGGCTCTCACAATGCGATGCTCTGCTCCTTCATCTTAATGACCGGATTGGTGGTTTTACAGGACGATGATTGGATCAGTATCTGTGCCCCACCTCCCCACTCCTAATCTATAAACTCCATTATGTTCCCAGAATCCAGGTCCCTGGTCAATAAATATTTGTTGAAAGAATGAATAGCATAACTTCTCTTTCAAATACGAAGACGCAAGAATTAGGAAGGTCACGTAACTTACTCAACATCACACACTGAGTAAAGTGCAAGTCTGAATTGGAACCCAGAGTCTCTGATCCCCAAATCCACACTCTCAAGCTTCCTTCTCCTGCTAGGACTGTGCTCTTAGAAAGAGCCAGCAGCTTTGCCTCCACTCGCACTACGACCTGAGCTGATCCCCTTACCTCAGCAGCCTGGCCAGCGGTCCACCAAGCATAGGGACACAGGGCTACAGATGAGCTTCCCTGGATCAGAATTCTCATTACCGCTGTGTCCACAATTGCTCTGCATCCAGGGGACTGCAGGAGAATAGGGACATTTCTCTTTGTTTCCACAAACTTCTCTGGCCTTTACTTTTCATTATCTAAAAAAAGAAACCTCGACCGTGTAGACCATGCAAAGACTTCACTTGTTTCAAGGCATCAGCAGCTCATGAAACGGTATGTCTTTGTTGGCACAGAGAAAGGCCACAGAGGCCAGATTTCTATTAAAAGTGGCTAGTTAAGCAACAGTCCTGAGGCAACCGAGGAGGTGATTAATGTGCTGACACAGTGATCGATGATAAACCTAATAGAGCTTGAAGGAAATTAATGATATTTTGAATCTTTAATAATGGTCCGTAACTATCTAAAAGAGATATCTCCATCACCATGAAATGCTTTTAAAAAGCAAAAGGGGCTTGGATGACAACTGAGCAAAAACTTCATATGTATGCACACGAGGGATAGAGGGAAACAGAAAACGAAAATAATTCAGTGTGCCAGACTGGTGGGAGTGGGTTTGAGCCATTATTTTCATTTCCTTTGATAGTAGCACGATGGGGTTTTGTGCTATCAATTTTCTTAAAAATAAAACACCAAATGGAATGCAATCTTCTTCAAAATAGATGTATGTTTTTCATGAGAATATAAAGATTAAGTTAATTTATGCCCTTTTGCCTGGCCACCAGCAACAAAAACCCTCTCTGTTCCATCCTGCAAATGTAAGCTACATGCAGGGCCATTGTTCTGGAGTTTTTGTCCATTAAGAGTTTGGGAAAATGCACGCTCACCCCAAGAGGAAAGGGTCAGATGCCAGAAGAAGGAATGCCTTCGGAGACAATGGATCATTGTGTTACCCGGGGTCCTGATTAATCATCTGCATCTTCGGGAAAATTCTAAGTAGTGCTGCTGGAGACGCCTCGGGTTTAAGGCTGCATCCGAAGGGGAAGGGAGGCACGTTCTGAGCGAATCTGTGAGTCTCTCAGCATAACGGAATTCACGGTCTGGGACGCCATCCCCGGCTTGCAGCAACCTTTAATTAAATTCTCACTTCTTCACACTCTGGTTTCTTTCACCACTAATTGAATGGGAATATTCTTTCAGATCATGAATAAAATTCCTGTGAAATTACAATATCTGGCCATCAGCAGCATGGTAAGACATCACAGATTTGGAAGGTCTCTTCCCAGCAGCCACGTAGCGAGTCTGCGGGCTCTGACACTGCCCCGCGTGCAACTGCGGAAGGTTACATCATTTCAAAACCGTGTCTAAGCACCCTCTCTGCACAGTTGGCAAATCAGTCACAGGATTGCTTTATAATGATGCAATTATCTGAGTAGCTAATCATGCCTCGCCTGTATTTAGTTCACTTCGTCTGAGGAGCTGAGAGAGATGTCCCGTGATGACAAACTGAGCATTAAAATAGTCCGCCAGACCTTACGTTCCCTGAATACCACGAAGGTTGGCTGTGCTCTCGCGACAAAGGGGGAGCTGTTTCTTCGATTTAAGGATTGTCTTCAATGATCCTTCCAAAAAGTGACCAGTTTTGATCTACATGATGCCAAACCAACCAGAAAGGAAAAGACGATTCACCCCTGAGTTGCTGATTAAATGTGCAGACTATTAAATGGCCTGACTTGCCAATTCATTCAAACAGCCCCCGTGAATGCCAGGCCAGGCACATGGAGTCACACACAGACTTATTCCCCCAGCAAACAAATTTGATTCCTGAACTACAATTTTTGGATTAAAGAAATGTTGACAGTCCTTTGACAGAGACAGAAGGAAAGACAGGACCCAGAGAGGAACTGGTCTGTGGAGGGTTCTCCCTTCTTACGGTCCCTTCCAAGATCTGCAACTAAAAAGGGAGTACTGAGGACAAGAAGGAAATGACAGGATGATGTGAATAAGGAGGAGAGACAGTACATCTTAACCAGAGACTGTTTCCTTCAGAGAATAAAATAGCCAGAAACTCACCTGTGTGAAAAAAGAAGGGGAGAAAAATTTGTGAAAGAGACCAGAGCAATTTCGAGGCCTCCCTGTGCAACCGAACTCAATGGGTCCATCTCTTCGCGAGTGTGGAGCCAAAAAACACAGCCAAGGTTGAAGTGGATGAAGAAAAAAGATTTATTGCTGGCGCACGCAATGGGAAACACTGGGGATAGCTCCAGAAGCAGTGCCACCAGAGTGCAGAGTATATGTTACAACTGTGTAACAACTGGGCCTGATCAGGGCACATGTGCAGGTCGTTACATCATAGATTCAATGCACCATGCCATTTAGAGCTGCAGCAGTTTGCAGGGGTCCTGCTGCAACTCTGTCAGTTTCATCTTAGGATGGCAACATCTGCAAAAACGAGGACATCATCTTCGGAAAACCAGCACATTTAGTTTCCTCCTTGTCTGGAAAACATTTGACAGACTTTTAGTTATGGATCAGGTTTTCAGTAACCCTTTGTTTGCCTGGGTTCTGGTCATACCTGGCCCCCATTAGCCACAAAGTTGCAGCCCTGCTGAAACAAAACACACCGAGCCACAGCACCCTAGCCCTGTTTAATGTACCGGCTGCTGCTCTCTTCTTCCTCCCTCAGCGCCTGTCCATGCAGCCCTCCTCCAGGAAAGCTGGGGTCACTGATGTGATAAATACCTTGCAGAACTGTGTTCTGATTTCAGTTTTGCTACCAGGTAACTGTGACCTCAGCATGCTGGGCTTCAGTGTCCTCAGTGAACAGCAGGAGTGCTGGTCCACGTGACTGCTCCATCTGTGTCCAGACTTACTGCTCTAAGACTAGGCTTGGTGTACTTTCTGGTGCCAGTAATACAACAGCCACCCTTTTGGATGTCACAAAAGAGTCTCCATGGTGGGTGGTCTGACATCAGGGTTATTTACTATTTTCTTATGCACCATGGGCAGCTTACAAAGATGTTACAATGTTACAAAGAAAGTGATCTGGGTCTTAGCAGAAGGACTGGTGAATGTTATACTGGCTTATTTAGAATTACTAGCCTTTCATGGATAGGGAGTGGTATCTTACACAAGCTTAGCATTATTCTAGGTCTATTACATGCTTCTTTCCAGTGGCCTGGCATTTCAGCCAGTGCTTTTGGAGATTTTCCTTTGCAGGCTCTGCTGACTGCTACAAAGGACATTACATAAAGACATAGTTTAAAAAAAAAAAGACATAGTTATTCTCTAGGGTCTCAGAATCTGGTTGAGGAAATCAGGAAGACTCCAAGTTTTCTGGCTGGAGAAATTAGACAGAATCAGAAAATAGCTGGGCACAAAGAGCTGATAAGAGAACAAAATGAAAGGCAATACAGTGCAGTGGAAATGGCAGAATCAGACCCTTGGGTTCTATGTTAACTAATATTCTCCCTTCATCTCTTAGGACTCGATCTTCTTACTTACTAAATGGGGGAGCTGGACAACATGGTCCCCAAGGTCCCTGTATGGAATACAAAAAATTGACCCAAACGCCATGCTATAATTAACTTAGAGAAGCAGAGAAAAAGTGTGTACAGGGTGGTTTGGGCCACTCAGTGTGTGATAGAGGTTGGGACATGCAGTATGGGTCATAGTTGGAAATGTTCACAGGGCAGGGCTGGGGAAGCCACTGGAGACCATTGGACACAGAGGACGTAGAAGGCTTAGATGTCCAAGGTGGCCAGGAGCGTGGTGGCCAGGAACATGGTGCCAACTACAGGGGGCCAGAGGGTGGGAGAGAGCACTGGGCTGAATAGGTGAGATGCTGACCCCTTTCCAATGAGGTCTGTAACCTTTCCATTTTGTCCCACTGACACCAGGGAGCCTGTGAATATTCAGAGGAGGGGATGCTGTGATCAAAGGGGTATTGCTACAGGGGGGTCTGACTGTCCCTACCAATACTTGGTCGTGGGGCATCTCCCTGCCCTTGCCTGAGAGGCTTCTGGTGCCACCATCATTACAGTGTCTCCAGGGTTTGTTCCGTATTGAGAGGACACGACAGGTAAAGAAGCTGAGGCAATATCAGGGATCCCCAAAGACCTGGCATCCTGTTGAGACTTCTACCAGGTGGGATCTCCCCCATAATTTGACGCCTTCAGGAGCATAGAGGTTTTGAGCTGTTCTTGATGCCAAAAATGATGTGACAAGCTGGGAAATCGGGAAAATAGAGTCAGTTTCCTTGAGAAGTCGCCCACAGGAAGATCAAACACACACACACAAAACCCACCATACATACCACCACGAACCAGAACGCGCCTCGTTTTTAGCCAACATAGGGGATGAGAAAGAGGAGGTTGTCATGTAATCAGACTCTTGATTCACTGACCACCAGAACTGAAGCAATTTTCAGGACTACAGGTGCAAATTCAAATGGAAAGGGAGGACCAATCTTTAAACTCAAGCATGGTTTTCGGAGAGGGAATCTCCATGACTAACTGGAGGCTAATAAATATTTCTTTCACAGCTGTTGAAACGTTTACACCTTTCCCCATTAAGACAAGATGACTCGGTGACAATGTTACCAAGAAAGTGATCTGAGTCTAGCTGAAGGACTGGGGAATGTTATACTGGCTTCTTCAGAATGACTAGGCTTCCATGGATAGGAAGTGTATCTTATAAAAGCTTAGCATTATTCCAGGTCTATTACATGCTTCTTTCAAGTGGCCTGGCTAAAATTATTTAGAAAGATAGAAATTTAAATATGACCTCAGTAGATACAAAACAATCTAGTGTAGTCCTTTAGATTTTTCTCAGAAAGCAAGTTAAGGTAAAATTTCTAACTAATTCTTACGAGAATGCAGGGGGGCAGTGGGAGAAGAATCCAATGAGAGGAGCCATCAGTCAGTCGCTCCAACCCAGAGCAGGCAGATTTTTCTCTCTGGGACTGCCCTTTGTGCATCTGGGCACCTGCAGCATCTGCTCACCTGGTCAGAGCTGCTCAGCTTTTCAAGGTTAGTCTAGAGACAACTGCAGAATTGAAGAAGTGCAATCATGTTTGCTAGCAAACTGGCCACTGGGGTCCACTGGGCTTCCCGCATTCCAGCCAGCTCTGGCCCTCTGCCTCCTGCTGTCCTCTTGCTCTGAATCTAGCCCTCAGGTCCCCCTCACTGATGAAGTCACCACTGACAACCAGTCCACACCCAGTGCTGGCCTCCTCTCCCTGGTCCCTAATGCTAACTCAGCCTTGGCCACAGTCCGTTCCCCAGCCACCACTCACCAAGCCTTAGGAGCAGGATGCAGTGAGTGCAGCAGGCAGATTCATCAGCAGATCTTCCAAGCACCCACCTACCTTATGCAGAGCCATGAGCTCCATGGAGCTGATCCGTATCCTCCACTGTCTTGTTGTTACTTTTGGTCTCCAGCACAGGGCCTATGCAAGCTGGGTGCTCAGCAAACACTCTTTGAATAAGTCATCAGAAGAAAGCTGGGGGCAATTCCATTATCCTTGAGTTCATATAATGCTTTAATTCTAATTCTTAGGAAGTATTTGTGAAGATGGAGTTTGAGCTGGGCCTTGCACTATGGACGGGAATTCTGAAAGCTGATGTGTGCTCTCTTCTTCCATCCCAAGCCAACAGACATCACTAATTGATCACCCACTGACAAGCATCACTAGTTGATTGCTGCTCCCTTTCCACCGGAGCTTTGCAAACCTTTTCAATGCAGGCCCCCAGGCTCGCACACCCAGGTCCATGAGGTGCACCCTATTTACTGTCCTGTCTCTGTTTTAGATTGTGACCAGCCATTCTTGTACCCAGCTCAGAATCAAAGGGGTTCCCGAAGGGACAGGCAACCACTGATAACTCAGGGGCCTTGGTGTCTTCTCAGGTCTTAAACTTTCCTCCTCCTCTCACGTTTGGTCATAACTCCATGTCTGCCCACACCCAGAGCCATCTTCCGCCATGCCTCACACAGGGCAGGAAGAGAACACAGTCCTCATTCACTGTCCACGTAACCTTGAGAGCAATTCCAACAGTGTCAACATCAGAGACAAAATGACACATTGGGAGTTTCTTTGGCTTTCTGAGAAGGGAGGAAGAGAGAAAAAGACCTTTTATTAGTCATTAGCTTTGTGTCACACACTTGAACAAGCATTTTCAAACTGGGATCTCATTAAATGATTTAACAGTTCTGAGAGGCCTATTATTTAGATGGATAGATAGATAAACAGACAGACAGATAGACAGGTGGATAGAAAGATGGAATTTTTTAACCACCAGTATCAAGCAATGCCAGTAACTAAGCCAGCTTGTTTGACCAATAAATACCAAGTTTGGGTATTTCTGACTTTTTCTTACAGGCTTTTGCTGCTGTTGTCAAGTGCTCAAGTTTCCCTAACAGGCAGTCAGACCATGCCCAAGATTAGGAATTCTTTGCAATTTGCTATCAGTCTCTCAAGAGCAGGCAGACATCAAATGGGCTGTAATTAGGGTTTGAAGCCCACGAGATTCTTTTGTCCTCTTCTGGTCCCCTACCATATTCTTGCATTCTCAACCAATAGTAATCTTTTGAAGTCCCTGACGTTCTAAGCTTCAAAGTTTTCTCAGTGCCTTAGTAAGAAGAGACTCTTGAGGTAGAAATGCTAAATGGTATACTATGCACAATATAAATAATATACATCTAAGAATATCCAGGACTTCACAACCATTTGTATTAGTGTAGCACAGATGTGAGAGTCTACCCTTGTATGCTGTCTTGTTACAAGCATCAGAGTAGAAGAAACCTGGGCAGCTGGGGACCCTTGTTCATTCACATTGGATTTTATCAATTTTCCCTCCACAATATGTTCAACATGAGACCATCTGAATGTGGCCCAGTGGCCCTTCTGTGCGATCACGCAACTGTTTTCATCAAAGGAAGCAAATACATTCCCCCGTTATTTTATGGAGCTTGTCATTCAAAATGCTCCTGAGAGAGTTTAAAGCCTTGAGAATTTATAAATATTCTTCATCAGGATACTATTTTTTTAATGAAATCCTAGCCTCCTTTTGACATCTCGCTTTCCTAATTAAAGGTGTAATAACAGCAGTGGTGATAAACCCAAGTACCCGGCTCTCTCCGTGCCAGGCATGAGGCTTTGTTCTTTGTCTGCAGCATCTCAGTCAACTTTTGTGAGAGCCCCATTTAAAGATGCGCAAACTGTGGCTGGGAGAGGTTTAGACGACTTGCCTAAGATCAACAATCAGTGACACATGGAGCCAGGATTGGAATACAACTGAAGCCAGTATTTTTCCTCTTCTCTTTAAATTCAGCTTCCCTTTCTTGTTTTCATATAATACGGAAAAACGTTCTTCAATTGATGGATCCCATATATATGTTTTACTTCTCTAATGTTTTAAAAATCTAAGGCCGTCTACAGGTTCTATCCATCAGCAATTATTTCATTCCATGAAATGGGAGGTAGCAGTATTTTCATTTGGCAGGTTGTAAACTCAGTCAGACAGAATCAAATCATTACCCTCAAGCTCACCACAGGAAGGTGGCCCCATTACCTTAAAAAAGAAAAAAAAACCCTCCCTTGTTCATTAGCCTACCTCACAAATATCCTCCACAGTTTATTGCTGCTTTCATTTCTTGGCTCTCTGTAAGGTTTTTCTCCCAGATGTTCTTAATTTGGAGGTTATTTTCCAATTCACATGAGCCCTTCAGTCCTGTAAATATTTGACTTCAGTATTTTCTATGGCTTGGAGAACTTTCTAGTGGTCACTTCAAATATTGCTACAGAATTTTCTCCGCTCCTTTAAGGTTGGTGTGTAAATGGGGAGCATGGTAGCAGATATCTTGCTGGCTCTGTGAACCATTTTTTCTCAGACTTTGATGTCTAGACATGCAGGGTGCAATTTATGCCTTAAGGAAATGTAGGCATGTCCTTTAAGCATAGATAGGGGTAGCTCTTAGGAATGACTATTTTTCCAGTTCATTTCTCCTCCATGTTAGGATCTTCATGTTTGATTTTAAAAAGCTCTCTCCACCTGTCTTCGCTGGTACATCTCCATCCAGCACATCGGGCAGTCTTGGCTTACCCATATTTCACATAGGAAATGCCTTTAGACTCTCCTCCTCAGTCTCAGGCCGGACCTGCCCCTTGCACATCAGCCTCTCTGCTCCACCCTTTCCCATAACACTGCTAACCAGAGTCCCTCCCTAGAATGCCGTCCTCCCCCAGCCTACCTGCCCTTGGGTCATTTTAATTAATACGTCCTAATAACCATGTTAATATTAATACATCGTATTAATCAGTACTAAATCACTTTTGTGTCTTCTAAGGACACATTCACATAACTAATCTGACTTTCGGAAAATTCTATTCATTTGAAGTTACACAGACTTTTTCTTTTGCACTGATTTACCAACTGACAGCTATAAAAGACAACTAAAAATATTTTTCCCTGTTCATTCCTAAAAGCAATGGCTTCGTTTTGGTGTTACGTTTCCTATTGCAAGAAAATAACATTCTTTATCCTGCAAAAAAATTAGAATGCTATAATTTAAATCATCAGTGGATATGAAAAAAGTCTTATTACCGCATCTGGTCCATCTTGCTAATAGAGGAATGTTGTCGATGATGTGCTGTCTAACGTTTTTTGGTAAGATGTTGATAAATAGCATGTTTATAAATGGCTCACATAATGGATTTTTAACAAGTTCCTTAAGAAATAATTTTATGTTCCCCTAAGATTTTCCTACTACGAAGGAAAGATTTTCCTGCCACTCGTCCTGAATTTCCTTCTGACAGATTTGGTGGCTGACTAAGGTGATAATTTCATTAGGTACTTTATATTGCCAGCACGTAGCTGGCATAAAGGGTCATGAAACTTCAGAGCAGGAAAGGACCTATGAGGCACAAAATCACACAGACCACATGGTTATTATCTTCCCTGTTCAATTCAAATGAAATTGTATATGTTGGTTTATTGACCGGAAAATAGTCTCAACGTGTTTTTAAATGAGAAAGATGCGTTTTGTACAACAGTATATTGAGTACCATTTGGGGTGAGGGAGGGGTCATCTGTCTGTGTTGTCTGTTTGTTAGAAATGCACGTGTTAGCTGGGCATCGCTGAGTCTCTGGACCATCCGTCCACTTGAGGCGACATGTAGAGAGAAGAGCCGTCCACCCTGAGAGCAGAGAAGCCGTCTTCCACCTGGCTCTCGCTCTGTAGCCCTTCTGTCTCTCCTCCCTGGCCTGAGAGAAGCACCCACACTAGATTTTCTGCAGCCACCATCAGGTGATTCGTTTCTGTAGCTGCTGGCAACCTCTGGTTCTCATCTTTCTCTCCATTCATTAAGAAAATGTTTTTATTTGATTTTTTTTCCCCAGTGGATCTCCTCTGGGAGAAGAGCTTGGGAATCAGGGACCCTACCAATATTTTTCCTTTCAGTTTTCCCTTTTTAGGACACAGAGTTGTTCCCTCAAGGAAGGAAAAAACTAGGTCAGAGAAGGTTCCAGTGTACTCCCACACTAGACCTGAAAACGCTGCTCCATCCTCCCACTAGCCCCCTCCAGGCTTCTCAATCACTTGTGGTGACTTTTCTCTCTGGGCCGTTCTGTCCTTCCCTGCAATTTGGTTTCTATCCTCTTCCCGCCTGCTCCCCCTCCCTAGGTCAGACACGTCTCCACGTATGGATCCCACCTGGGGTAGAGCTGGAGCACTTCCCATTGAATTCCTGGGCCTCATTTAAATGAGGGGACATGACCGCACTTGTCTCCTGTGTCCCCAAACATTCCACAGCCGTGTGGGCGGACTTATCTGCCAAAAACGCAGAAAGGACCGCAGAAAGTGAGGAGTCACCTGGCTCCAAACACCATCGGGATCAGGCCCAGCTCCAAACCAGTCACTCCATTTAATTAAGACCTGAAAGGAATAGGATCCTGGTGGGCACATTTCACAGTGTTCATGGCTGTTTCTAGAAGGTGTGGGTGACGGTAGTTTTTTCCATTTACTTATCAGTGTTGTTTTCATTTTCTTCCTAACATATTAACATTGTAATGTTATTTGCTGTAATAGAGATGTGGGTTACTGATAAAAGGCAGTGGCAGTGAGAATGGAGAGAAAGAAGAAGATTGGAGCATTATTAAGGAATAGACCTGGTGACCACCAAGGAGTGAGGGAGACACTGACCCCAATACTTGGTGGGGTATTAACATATAAATATTGGGCACCCAGGAGGAAGGACGTGTGGCAGATGCCAAGGTGGCCTCAACATCCTCTCCTTGCCGTCCCACTGTATAGTAATTTTGCTAAAAGTGCTTTGGGGCCATTGACTCCATTCTGGTTCTAGACATGCCCACCCCACTGCTGATCTAACTTAGTCAGCCTGATCGCATCCACCTGGTCCACCTGTGGTCCACACAGCACAGTTCTGAGCCAAGCAATAGATGACATTCCCCTGGTCCTCGGAATCACTTCAAGCGGGATCCTACCAACATAAAGCTCCAGACTTGATGGCTGTGGAAAGACCCTCTCCTTCTTATCATGTGTGTTAAGGAAGCAGGGAGCCCAGACAACAGTGGCAGCCATCCCAGCTTTGAATGAAGCCAACACAGTAGAAGGCCAAGCAGACACACAGAAACAAATTGGATCCTTGGTGGCAGTGTGGAGCCACTGGACCAGCCTACCCAATGCCCTTCCTACCACTGGGCTTTCCAGTCAATGAGCCAATCCACGACCTGATTGTTTAGAGCATCCCAACCAATGCAGAGCTCACTGGGGGTGAGGGAGGAGATGAGAAAATGAGATCCTTTGGGGAGATGATGAGGTCTAAACTCTGGTGAGATATGCAGCAGGCACATCCAGGAAGCAGTTAGAAAGTGGATCCTGAGCTTGGGATAGACCTTTAGGCTCAGGAATGGACTTTGGAGTTATCAAAATATGTATCAGTCAGCTACGGCTGCGTAACAAACTACCTCCCAAGGCTCAGATGCATACACACATACAAGATGCCCCACACGTTTGCAGGCCAATTGGGGCAGCTCTGCTCATCTCTGCTAAGCTTGGCTGGGCTCAGGTTCCAGAACACAAGCTTAGTTCCAGCTCATTCTGTGGGTTTCTTCTTTTCCCGGGACCAGCAGGCTACTTCAGGCACATTCTTCTCCCTGTGATGGCAAAAGTACAGGAGGGCAAGCCCAGCCCTGCCAGCACATTTACAGTTTCTTGCCTGCATGACATTTATGAGCATTCCATTGGCCAAAGCAAATCACATAAACAGGTCCAACTTCCGTGGGCTGGGGACACATACACTGCTTCTACTTCAGAGGCATATTGAAAAGGGTGTGGTTAAAGGGAGAAGTGAAAAATTTGGGAAAATATTGCTGTTTGCCACTTGGCACCACTCCAGATGAAACCGTGGGGATGGCTGAAATGTCCCCAAGAAAGTAGGTCAAGTGAGATAAGGAATAGCCACAGTGGCAGAGCAGAAGATGGACCCATGAAGGACATGAAGAAGGATCTTCCTTTATTCATTCCACAAATATTTACTGATGCCAATTACAGGCCAAGCTCTGTTCCTGTTTCTAGGGAAAAAGACTCTGACAAAAAGCCCTCCCCATGAAGTGTCTACTCCACTGAGAAATTAGGGCAACCAACAAGATATAAGATAAATATTAAAATATATAGGATACTAGCTTTTAAGTGTGAGTGAGGAAAAATATAAAGCAGAGAAATGACGTGAGCCTGTGGTGTTGGGGAAGGGGTTGAAATGTTAGTTCTGGTGGCCAGAGAAGGAGGCGCCGAGAAGGTGCCATGTGAGTGAAGCCCTGAAAGAAATTGGGGAGGGCAACTTGAAATACCCAAGGGGGCAGCATTCAGGCAGAAGGAACAGAAAGTGCACAGACATGAGGCAGGAGTGCGCTGGTGCATTCAGGGCACGGTGGGCAGGCCACATGGCTTGAGTGGAATGAGCAAGGGAAAGACAAGTAAGGCAGGGTCACGGGACCCTTGAGTGTCGTAATGAGGATGTGGGCCTTGACTGAGTGAGTTGGTGACCAGTGGGGATTTTGCTCGGGAAAGGGAGCAGAAACCTGATCTGACTTGTAAGAGGACCGCTTTGGCTGCTTTGTTGACCATATTGACAAAGGCTGTAGTGGGGCTGAGGGAGGCGGTGGCGGAGGAAAGCCAGAAGCAGGGAGACTAGTTAGAAGGCAGTGGCAGCAACCAGCTGGGGCAGAACGGGAGCCAGAGCCTCTCCTGGATCCCAGCCCCTGGTGCTCTGCAGCTGGTTGGGCCTCAGGCCCACGCCTGCTCTGGGCCCACACCAGCTAGACCTGAGGCATTGGCCCCTGTGATGACCACCAGCTCTGGACTCTGTCTTTCTCTCCCGTCATGGCAGCCATTTGGTTCTCTGGTCCAGCCCCCCTTTCAACCCTGCTTCCCACATTCCTCCCTCCATCTCTGGCTGCACTTGCTTCACAGGCCAACCAGGGCCCCACCCCAGAGCATGAACAACTTTTCCCCCCTGGCCTCAGTCTCTTTGCTGCAAACCTTAGCACAGATACCTCCTCATGGAAATCAGAGACAAGTTTGTTTCGTCTCCCCCCACCCCACCAACTGTACCCAGGGACCATCAGCCCAGCGGAGTAACAGAGGGGGCGTCTTTGGGCAAGGTCTTAGGGCTGCAGCCAGCGACACAAGAGGACTAAGGCTGATTCAAGGATGCAGTAACCGGAAATGGGTCAAAGGCAGAAAACAGAGAGGAGTGGGCCCTGAGCAGAGGCAACGTCCAAAACATCATGGGCACACAGACTCCCCACACATCAAAAGACAGTGTGGACTCTCCCTTGGAAAAAATGCACAGGCGTGGAAACCTCTGGAGACAACTTCTGGAGTTTTCTGATTCTCTGAAGTGTTCCCTGGACCTCCAACTAATAAGCCTGAGGATCTGGCTTTTCTGAACAAACTTCAGAACAAGTTGCGCAAGCAGCGACTCTCTCTGCCGCAGCCGCCGTCCACGCCAGGTTCTTGCCGACTCTTAAGGAGGCATTTTATAACATCAGTCTCACTCCTAGCTCACCCCAGCCTTCTTATTGCCTGGAGGAAATTCTCCACTCCCTCCTCCACACTCCAGCGCTCAGCCCTCCCTGCACGTGACAGTCCTCTCCCTGCAAGGACATCAGTCACCTGCCTCTGTGCCATCACGGCAGCTTGTCGACACTCCTGGTTCCATTTACCTGGGCCTCTCCCTACAACACCGTGAGGCCCTGGAGAGGAGAGGGACACTCCCCTGCACCCTGGCTTCCCTGCCATCACCAAGGGCTGGCAGCGAGAGATGCTCAGTAAATTCTGAGCATGTGGATGGGTGCAAAAACGGCTCAGACCCCAACTTTGATTGCTTCCTAATTCTCGGATGTGACTAAGAGGCATTAGCTGCTTCAAAACTCAGACTAAAGGTCTTTCACAAAGGTCTGTTGAGATGACACAGCGTTGCATGGTCTAATGAGTCTTTTTATGAATTACCCCTGGAATGCAAAGCACCCCAATACTCCAAAACTTCACTACACCTCTTTCTTACTCGGAAAATCGACTCCCTTTGCTTCTCATGGTAAAAGTTTTACAGTGGCATTTGGCATGAAGCAACCCAAGTCTATGGAACCCAAACCCCCCAAGGCATATGTTACCTTAACATCTCCTACGGCCGGCCTGGGATGAACTGTCGGGGAAGAAGGAAGACAGAAGACGGGGAGGCAGGGGGGCAGCTGGGAGATCTGGTGGCCCCAAAGGCACCGAGGGGAGCTGGGAACCATGGAGGGACCTGGAAGGGCAAGCCAGTGTGCCTGGAGAACAGCTGTTGAATATGCAGAATTGAAACCAGTCATTATCAGGCAAAACTCCCTTTCACAGGGGGTCAAAATGTAATAACCTTCCAGAAGTAGATGTGGACATTTATAACCAGTTTCTCGGAGGGCTTCATCAGATATCTCAAAATCCAGAAAAGGGGGACATTCCAGCTACGGAGGGGAATAGCCGCCAGCACTGAGGAAAATGGGGCATCCCTCAGAGAGCATATTTGGGGTGCTGAGCCCTGGGTTCAATTCCATGGGCAGGGCACAGGAGCAGGGGAGGGGCTCTTTCTCTGTGGCCTGGCACCATGGGGAGCAGCTCTGGCTCAGAGCAACCAATGGATTCAGGGCTGGGAAAGGGGGATGTAGGAGTTGCCCAAGGTGTGTCTATGATCCTATATAGGGACAGCCTGGTCTCCCTCTGGGAAGGAGTAAAAGTCAGACTGTGTTAATTCCATGTAAAACAGCATAGACACCTTCTGGAGCCAGAGTGATGCAATAAACATCCCAGTCGGATTGCATCTGTCTTCTGTTCAAAAGCTTCTTCTGGTTCCCCTTCTCACTCAGAACACTCCTCACTATGGCCTTCAAGGCCACTTGACTCCTCTGACCCCATTTTCTAATGCCTCCCGCACCCCGCTCCATCATGCTGGCCTCGTTGCTCCCACCTCAGGGCCTTTGCACATGATGTACCCGCTTTCTGAAACACCCCTCCCTTGCAGAGCTGTCTGGCTTACTCCTGCACTTCCTGGAGGTCTCTGCTCCGTAGGCCCCACCAGGACGAGGCCTTGGATGTGCTGACTGCCGTATCCCCAAAAATTTGCTGAATGAGCTGAATAACAAATGAACCAAATATTCCCTCTCTACCTACACATTGCAGTATGTGGAGGCCCTCTCAACGGCTGCCCAGGGGGCCTGTGTGCAGTTTTTTTCCCACTGGTGCCAACAATCAGTGGCCTACATTAGGCTCCTGGCAAAGCCCAGAGGAGGTGTCTGCTGACTAGGCCTCCCTCCTTTTCAAGCTCTGTATGTAAATCGATTCAGATTGTTAGAAACAAGCTCCCAGACTGCCCTTCATTCATCTCTCTCTCCCCTCTGCGCAGCGGTGGTTCAACATCCTGGCTATGGGTCTTATCAAAGCCCAGAGTGAGAAAGAATATTTTTGTTCTTATTGCACTTTTTTTCTTAATAAACCCCAATAGGCTTCAAATGCATCAGCGTCCCCAAGTTTCCCACCCGGCGTACCTAATGCGTAATTGCCATTTTTAATGGTAACATATTTTAACTGTACAGATTAGTCTAAGAGAAGACATTTGGAGCAGCGTTTGCTTCTTTGAGCATATTGTTATTGTGATGGATAAAGGAGAATGATAACATCAGATTAAATTCTACCTCTTAATGGAAAATTAACTTGGAAACCAAACAGTCTAGGATTTCCGTTTCCTGGAGCTGTGGTTTCCAGTTTGTGGGTGGCAGAGCCCTGGGGGGCATCAGAGTTCTGTCCTCCTTCAAGGGGCCTGCAGTCACTGTGGCCACAAAGGCCACCTACATGCTGAATAGACGCCTGATGTGCCAAAGGTTGATTGTCGTTTAAATACGTCCCCATGGGGCTTTGGGATCAACAAGTTAGGACTTCACACAAGTACCCTTCAATCAGTCTGCACCACTCTGTACCCATTATCACACAGGAGGTGCCCAAACTGCCAACCTCACAGAGAACTCTGTACTCACGAGGATTAGAACAACGGTTTCATCCTTTGGAATCTTTGGGGGAACCCAGTGTATTCAGAGTGAGATATCTGTCGTCAGAAGGTCATGGAGACATGAAGGAAAAGCTCAACTACAAGCCACTGGGAGACTTCATGTTCTTAGCCAACGATTACCGGGGAATTTTCTTTTTTCAAGTGTCTTGTCTGATACTCAACTCCCTTCATGTTCCTATCCATCCTCTCTGTGTAATCCAGCAACGCAACAACCATACAACCGCGGTCTGCATTCACTCTGTAATACGTCCCGGATGCGAAAATAAACGCTGCCGCATCAGACACCTGGCTGCTTGCGGTCGGCTAACCACAAACATATTTTTCTGGAAGAGCGACTTCTGTGTGCATGGCAGCCGCTCACAGGACCTTCCTTATCTGCCTCTGACTCCCTGTGTCGGCCTCTGAAAAAAGCTGGCCTTCGGATCAGTGGGCAATCAAGGACTGCATGCGGGGGTCTTGGTTCCAGAACGTGTGGAGATTACAGTCGCAGGAGGTCCACACACAGGCGGGAAGAGGAATAACACCTGGAGGGGATTTTAGGGCCTCACTCCGTCCACATCTGTGTAAATAGGATGAGACTCGACGCATCTGAAAGAAGGGATCAGCCGCTGACATTTTCTATCAACTCATTTAAGATCATTGCTAAATTCTGAGTTACCCTTGATATACAAGACCTGTGAAATATCAAGACGTGTGTGCACAAACGTGTGTCTTACAGACTCAGCATCCCACTGTTTGTGCATGGCTCTGACTCTGCC
This sequence comes from Equus asinus, assembly GCF_041296235.1. Lineage (NCBI taxonomy): Eukaryota > Metazoa > Chordata > Mammalia > Perissodactyla > Equidae > Equus > Equus asinus. Next base: position 4,809,061 of record NC_091808.1, on the reverse strand, counting down.
GTTCACATGCTTGGGGCCAGCGTTATATAACTCTGGTGGGAAAACCCAACTAGAGGATTATCATTCAGTCCCATGGCTTCTGCACCAGGGGCGAGAGGGGCAGACCAAACACCCAGGTAGAGAAAAATATGGACGCATCCCCTCCTTGGATCAGAACAGTCCACTTTCACCTGTATACAAATTTATTTATTTTATTATTCATTATTTAAATTTGTACAAAAGTTCTCCATCTAAGGAAGAAGTTTGAAATCCACTGCTGTAGTCTAAGTTTTCAGTAAGACGTAAATAAACTGCTTTACCTGAATCAGCAGTGCATTCATTTTGTGATTAAAAGGCCAAACCTTTTTTTTTGAGAGCTAGCAAATTGAATTCTACAAATGTTATAGCAGTGTCGTTTGGTGAGCAGTTAAAGCAATGGCATAAGTTCTCTGCCGTCGTGAATGTGGGGTGGGAGAGATGAAAAGCAGCACAGGTGGTAGAGTCAGGTGACCTGGATCACATTCCCCAGGTGGCCCTGAGTGAGCATTTACCCACCGCCATCTGCATCTGTCACATTGGGGGAGACCACTCTCTCCTGCAGATGCTCTCTTTCGGCCCCCAGGGCTGTAACTACCACCTGCATTCTGATGACTCTCAATCTGTCCCTTGTTGCAGAACCCTGCCACCTCCAGCTGCCCACTCCATGTCCCACAGCGTTCTAGATCTCAAAATGGACAAATTGAATTCTTCCCCACCCCATCTCCACCATTCCCCATCTTGATTGGTGGCACCTACACCTCCAGAGTTTCTGCATCTAGCAACTATAGGCTCAAAGAGAAGCCACATCTAAGGACTCTCCCTCCAGAGCGTGTTTCCAGCCCACTCTTTCCAAGACTCCCCTATGACTGCCTCCTGCTTGGACCATTGCAGTAGCTGCCTAATTGATCTTTGTATATCTGAACCCGTTTCTTCCAATATTCCTTTCCCAATCAACAAGAATTCTTCTGAAACACCAGGCTGCTAATCCATCTCTTTGGCTTGAAATACTTCCCTGGCTCCCATAGATCCCAGTTATAGCTCCTTAATGGGGCACGACCTGGCTCCTAACCACCAGTCTGGGTCCATCTCAATGCCCTACTCCTTATCCTGACACTCTAGCAACAAGGCGTCTTCTACGCAGATCAGCCACCATTCTTCCTGAGTGTTGCTGTTCCCTCTACATAATATCCCACCCATCCATACCACAGCCACCCAAAAGGAACACTGTTTGCTTTTCCAAGCCCAGTCCAGGTTTCAGATCCTCAAGGAAGTGCTCCCTGCTTGCCACACAGAGAGAGACTCTCTCAGAATAATTATTGCATTCCTCACTCTGCCTCGTGCACTGTCTTCCCAGTGCATTCCTCTCTTCCCAATAGCTAGCATGATGCTGAGATGCAGTGAGTGTGCCATGAATATTTGTGGGATAGATGGATGGATGAAAATATCCACAAGTTGTTACAGCAGAAATGTCCTTCTGCTGAAAATATGTGCGGAAAACCTTTGACAGTCCTCAGATCCACTTTTGGAAAGACTCGTTTTATTCAAACACATTTACCGATGAAACTGTCCTTTAATAAAATGTGTCAATATCTCACACTAACTCCATTTTGTAGGCTACCCTTGCTTAACGAGAAAGAAATAATGGTAACATTTCGGCTGTCATAAGAGGAACTTAATATTGAATCTAAAACAGTTAAATTCTACCAGCATAAGACTATTTCCTAAGGAAGTCAGAAAGAAATGGTCATTTGGTTACATTGCTGGAAAAGGTGGCGAATAAGGGCTATTTATCACCCAGAAAGAGAATAAATTTCTGCTTAGAATCTCTAGCACTGTTTTTCCTCTATTCTTTTAAATTACAAAGCAGGAATAAAGAGACAAACCCTAGAATTGCAAAATGATTTAGAATAAGCAAAGGTAGATAGACTCCAGAGAGATCCATAATCCAGCTTCCAGGCTGGCTCTTATAACATTCCCATTTTTTCTTGATGCCCCTGCCCGGCTCTGCTGCCCATGGTCCTTTCCTCGGGGTCACAGGGACTCCGCCCTCTGGGGAGTCTAAACTTTCCACCCACATGAGCAGCACCTCTGCGTTTACTAATTAGACCTATTTAAGTCAGAAATCCAGTGCCTTGTGCAATTAGGCATTTAATCATTATTTGAGGCTGATGATGATTTTTATAAGTTGGCCAAGGTCATTTAAACCCAATCAACTTGAGTTCAATCTAAACTCCAAGAAGTTGCTCATTTACAGTTTTGATCTGTTTCATATTTGGTAAATTTGTTTTCCCTCTGACAGCACTGGTTTGCTAAAATATTTCAGTTAATAAAATTTTTTAGTAATCTCTTGCATGGTGAGGTTCTGAGATGCCGGCCTTGTGGACACACGTACAAAGCTTTATGAATGTTTTATCTTCCATACGAGCTTTCCATCCCCTTACATGTTTTCTCGTTGCTTCCTTGGGATTTCCTTTTTCTATTGTTTCAGTTTTATCTATCGTCAATGTGTCTCTTTTTTTCCCACAAGATTAAAGTAATTTTTACACCAAAAACTAAGATCTTCTGTCACCAGCTGGTGATAAGATGGAAATGTGGCATCCGGCAATGACATTTATCTTAGCAGAATAAGTAATTTATCATTAAATTCTAAATATAAATCTAGTCCAGGAAAAAATGAAGCACCGTTTGTATTCCTTAGCCTTTTTTTTTCCCATAAAAGAGCCTCAGGATCCCTTTTACTGCATGTATCATTTCTTTTCCAAGTCTAATTTGTTAAATGATTTCCTAGCATAGCACGTACCAAAAACTCTATCCTGCGCCAAGCCTTAGAATGATTAAACAGCCGCCATAGCATTCCCCTGTTGAGATTTGCCTTATTATTTATCGTAGGTAGTACACACAGCAGTGGAGCTCAGCAGCTGCTTGTCACAGTGGAATGCTTGCCTTGTGCCAGTAGCTGCGCTGTGATTGACTTGCATGACAACCTTATGAGGTTGGCATTGTTATTCCCATTCTATAGACGAGGACACTGAGGGTCGGAGCATTTAAATAATTTACCCAGCGTCACAGAGCTGGGAAAAGCAATGAAGCCAGAAGCTAGACTCCCACAGGTCTGAATTAAAACCCAGACAGTCACTATATCATAGCTGCATCTAGTTTGCCCTTACAGATACCCAGAACTGGTTCTGTGGCCTTTGAGGAAGCGTACATGACATGCTCTCCTCAATTTTCCCACTAGTGCTAGCAAGGCTTCCTTGAAATTGAAAAGTTGATCTGTGCGGTCTCCATGGGCACCCAATCCTTACGACTGGAGACCCCATGGACCTCCTCCTCTGCGGGACTCTTGAGAAATCTGAGAGCAGAGCTCTGAGCAAGAAACCAGAGGATCACCCTAAACCCAGAGATGACAGACTACCCTCCTGAGGGCTGTGAGACTCTAAATTCTAACTTTTGACTCAATTCTGAGTTCCGGTAACTCCCTTGATTCTTCATGAACTGTAAAGACAAGACAGGGCAAAAAAGCAGGCCTGCAGGAAATTAGAACTCCCTCCATGGAATGCTCGTAGCCTTGGGCACACCTGGATGCTCTTTACACCCCCATTTTTAATCACGTCTTTAAAAATCACTTCACTGAGCACATACTACTCACCAGCTGCTACACTAAGAGCTTCACATACACCACAGGAATTCCACCCACCTATGACCAGGATGCTGGCTGACTGCGGGCCGGCAGCAAAGGCTTTGCCGTCTGCGATTGACAGCAGCACCAAGCTTCCCAAATGGCGACATCTGAACAGGCGAAAAATTAGGCAGAGCAGCTTCCTAAGTTGCTCCCTTTATTGATCCATCCAAAGAACACACAACATTAGGAAAAAAGCCACCTGCATTTCTATATGTTGTAGTTATATGCTTTTCTCCCTCTATTTTTGAGAAAGAAGGGGAAAAAAAGAACAGTCCTTGGTTCTGCATTTCCCTAATGATTACTGATGTTGAGCATCTTTTTAGGAGCCTGTTGGCCATCTGTACATATTCTTTGGAAAAATGTCTGTTCGTATCCTCTGCCCATTTTCTGATTGGGTTGTTCGTTTTTTTGTTATTGAGTTGTAGGAGTTCTTTATATATCTTGGAAATTAACCCCTTATGTGACAGGTGATTTGCAAATATTTTCTCCTAGTTGGTGGGTTGTCTTTTCATTTTGTTGATGGTTTCCTTTGCTCAATAAAAGAAAAAAAAAATGTGAGGCTGTCCCCATGGCATACCGGTTATGTTCACACACTCCACTTTGGTGGCCCAGGGTTTTGCCAGTTTGGACCTAGCACGGCTCATCAGGCCATGCTGAGGCGGCCTCCCACATAGAAGAACAAGAAGGACCTACAACTAGAATATACAGCTATGTGCTGGGGGCTTTGGGGGGAAGAAGAAGAAGAAAAGAAAGATTGGTGACAGATGTTAGCTCAGAGGCAATATCTAAAAAAAAAAAAAAAAGGAAAGAGTCTTTGGAATATACAGATGCTCATAGAAAAAAAGAGAAGACAAGGGACATTTAGAAGTATCCACAAGTTGACACTTTATGTACATGCCTCTGATTCTGGTAAAGTTAGACTTTCAAAACTTAAGTAAAATTGTTTACACGCTTGTGTTAATTGATAAGAAACCACCATGTGGTCAGAGCCCAAGAGAATTTCTTCTTGAGACGAAAGATCAGTGCAGGAAAATGGTCTTTCAGATGGTCGCTTTTTCAACATTATTTTTTAACAAAGAAAACTTGCCCATTTTGAGGTGTATTACCTCTGAAGCTAATCCTACGAAGCAGACCCCAAGATATGCTCAACCTGTCACTTACACCTAATAGCCCAGGGCAGGTGTTCTCCTGGATCAATAGACGTTATATTTGTGACCTCCAAGGAAAGGGAGTAAACTTGAATTTCCTTCGTGGAAATCTCTCTCCTTAGCTCTCTTTCCTTCTTCTGCTTTGTCAGTTCCACGGCTTGTGTTTGTGTATGTGTGTGTGGATATGTGTAATCTATCTACACGTAGGTAAAGGAGTATCTTTTAAAGACTGGCCAAACCCCTTCCGCGCCCTGATCCGGTCCCCAGCACACTCGCCTTTCCTCCTCAAGCCCACCGTCCCAGTCAGCTCCGGCTGCCATAACACAATACCGCAGACAGAGCCACTTACACAGCAGACGCTTATTCCTCACAGTTCTGCAGCTGCAAGTCCAAGATCAGGGTGACAACACAGTTGGGCTCTGGTGAGAGCCCTCTTTCTGGCTTGCAGACAGCTGCCTTCTCGCTGTGTCCTCAAGTGGTAAAGAGAGAGCTCTGGTGTCTCCCCCTCTTCTTATAAGGGCACCAGTTCTACGGAATCAGAGCTCCACTCTTATGACTTCATTTAACCTTAATCACCTCCCTAAAGGCCTTATCTCCAACCCAGTCGCATAGGTCCATTATGGTTTGAATATATGAATTTGCGGGGGGGACACAGTGGGTCCATAACACCTGTCTAAAGCAGCCTCAAGCCTTGAGACTTCTCTGGAGAGAGTCAGAACTCATGCTCCCCAGATTCCAGAGGGCGGGTGTCAAGTTTCCCAGTGGGTCCCACTGAAACCCCCTCACCTGGCTCTGGGTGTGCAGGAAGCATCCTCTCCTGTCTCACACAGGAGCTGGGGGATGCTCTGCACCTCAGCATCTTTCCCCAAAGCAGTCCCAGCCCACTGTCCTCTCCTGCCACCTGGTGTGAATTTGCATAGATTTGGGGCAAGTCATAATGCTGGGAAAAGCCACTTCGTCATCACTTCCCATGTCTCACTCGTGTGTCTCTCCCCTCCTGGCTTTAGGAAATTGATTCTTGGCATTGTTGTGTCATTCTCTGATAAAACTCTGAGTTAGGAAAGTCTCATTTTAACATCCTGCGACAGTCATGAACATCTACTCAGTGATAAAAGCAGATGATAAAAGAAAATTTATCATTTCATATCAGTTTTACTTTATCAAAGTAAATATTTATAGTAAACCCCAAAAGAATAGGCATTAAAATGGTGTGGGAAGTAGAGTTATGAGTGATTCTCATTTTCTTTTAGCTTCTCTGTATGTAACAATTTCTTTTTGCAACGGACGTGTGTTTCCTTTATAATCACAGGAAAACACCAAAAATGTTATTATTCAAAATTTGAAAATAAGATGCAGAAAAGACTACATTGCCGTCAGGGTTGTATTACTCAATCTTGAGCAATTTCCTGTAAAAGGAAAATAATTTTCACAGATTCCTATGGGTGACAAATTCTTTCATCGTAATGTTTCTTAAATATGCACAAACATAAGGCTAGTTATGACTCCTTATGCACCAGCAACTGGCATTTGCAGCGGACAGACAAAAAGAAAGGCCTCAAAAATGAATAAAATTCAAATCAATGATATCATTAGATATGACATATTACGTTATTTTCTGAAACAAAATTGCTAGTTCTGGGTTTATAGTAGAAAAATGTATGAGTGGCTTCTCGTTTACTCGTCATTGCCTGGAATATATTTCATTGTTTAGCTTGTGGAACCACCGTTTGAATTACCACTATTATCACTGGCATAATTTACCCTTTTTATTTTTTTATGTATTCTCCTAGTTATTTTTAACTGCCAATCCATTATGTTGACAGGCCAATCATTTTAAAAGTGTATTCCAAAATGCAATAATGAAAAATCAAAATACACCATTTAATGAAAACTTTCTCATGGCCCGTCTCCTGCTACATTTACTGCCAACTGACGGTCGCAATTGGTTCTAGGTGAAGTTGATGAAGCTGGGACCTGGCAGACGCATCCCTGAGAGCAGAGAGTGTTGGGACAGCTGTGGCTCACGTCCTCTTGTCTCCATCACCAGGTGCAGTGGGAGGTCTAAATTCACCCACCACGCACGTCTGTCGAACCTTGACAAGCCTTTATTCTTAAAGTAAAGTATGACTTCATATGTGGTTGGTGCAACTGCATAACTTTAATATTAAGTATGCCTCTGCCCTTATTAATCCAGGACCATTAAAAGAATCTCATGGGGTCAGCCCAGTGGCATAGTGGTTAAGTTCGCACGTTCCACTGCTCTGGGTTCGCAGGTTCGGATCCCGGGCACGGACCTAGCACCGCTAGTCAAGCCATGCTGTGGTAGCATCCCACATAAAATAGAAGAAGATGGGAAGAGATGTTAGCTCAGCCACAATCTTCTTCAAGCAAAAAGAGGAAGATTGGCAACAGGTGTTAGCTCAGGGCCAATCTTCCTCACACACACACACACACACAGAATCTCACATTGTAGTCCTAGGTCTTTTAAATTATGTCAAAGCAAAGTCTTCACTCGTTAAAAAACTTAAGAAAGTGAAGTTTTTGTCTGTGACAGTGATTGCAGCTATGGAAAAGTTTTGCTATACCTGCTTAAAGAATTGAACTTGAGATAATGGCAGACAAGGGAGGAGGCTGCCCTGTGACATTAGGCTTATTTTCTGAGACCACAGGGCACTGAAGTGATGAGAAATGTAAGTGTGGGCCTTGAAACAACATGGAAAAAGTGATTTTCCAGATAATCCCAAGTAGGTCTATGCTAATTTTTTTTGTAAGTATTGTAGGGAGGAGGAACTATGCCTCTGCCCTCTGGGTCCTTCTGGCTGGTCTAAGAATTAAAGTGACGTGAGGCAGAATAACAGGAGGAAATCAAACAAAATTTAATAGCAGGTACACAGGGGAGAAACCCAGGAAAACTGAATAACTCACCTAAATGGCTGAAGCCACCACCTTAAATATCATCCTCAGCTGAAGACAAAGGAGGATGTTGGGGGAAATGGGGATGGGTTGGGACTTCAAGGGGAAGCAGGCAATTCACATGGAGATGGAAAAGCGAATGTTGTGTAAACAAATGTTTGCCATACCTTGAAAACAATGGGAGATGGGGAGGACTTGGTTTAGATGGGCCTTGCTAGTTTCCTCCCTGTCTACCACCTAGTTAGATTCTACTTAGTGTCTATGGTATTAGCTCCTTCCTGGGACAAGCCTTCTATCTTAAATTCTTTTAGGCAGTTAGGGGGAAGTTCAAAGTTTCTTTCAGAGTCTTTTGTTCTTAAAAACAATCAAGCCAAAGAGATACATTTTGGGGTGGCAAATTCTGATCCCTCACAGGATGCTCTTCAACCCAGTAAAAATATCGATAAATATTTATTGAGCACCTGCTTAATATATAAGAAACAGTTTTCTATCTCTTAATTTCCCAAATTGCACCTTCCCATGTGAAAGCTCCAAGAAGCACACTCCTTCTGTGTTAGCATAAAGGTCAGCTCTGTTTTCAAGTCATGAAAGAATACATTATCCTTGTAACAGCATGAATTTTACTGGTGTTTTACTACTTTGGGGGAAAATAGAACTCTTCACTTATTCCTTGTTCAATTAGCATTTTTGAGCACTAAGATGCATGGCTTGCACATATCTTGGGAAGAAAGGGTTTCGATATTCATAAGGCAAGGTCACTACTCTTAAAATGCTTATTATTCTCAGTGTGGAGAGTCCCCTCCTAGGCCTGGCTCACACTACACAGCAGGGCTAGCCCTTCCCCACTCCAGGGAAAGAAATTCCCTTTGATCCTCCCCATTTCAGGCCAGCAGAAACTTTTTGCAAAGAAAGCAAGAAAGGTAGCACAGAGCTCCTTTGTTACGGGGCCCGTTTTGCAAATGTAACCTGCCCAAGCAAACTCTTCGTCTGGAAAGTCTAGGGTTTCCCCACGGGACAGAAATTGTCCTTCCTATTGTCAGACAGATCAAGCAGTGGTTTTTCCTGCTCCAGAAAGGTGGTCCTCATTTCCTATGAGGAGATTTTCCATACTGCCTGACATAGGTTAGATGAAATTTTGAGCAGAGGGAGAGACAGAGCAAAGAGAATGTTTTCCACTGAGGGTGAAACTTGCATAACATTAGGCTGGTTTCCAACACTTGATGTTTTCCTTGTCCATGCAAACATCTATCATGAATTACTTAATGTTTGTCTTGAAGTCGACTCCTTTGAAAATTTAAATAATTTATTCCTATCATAGGCAAAAACATCCATGAAAACACTGGTTTAGTTATATTTTCCAGTTGTATTTTCTCTGGTTCACATTAAAATAATATATAACTAAAAATAAAAAATATTCTGGCCAGGCCCTGTGGCTAGTGGTTAAGTTCTGGCGCTCCACTTCAGCCGCCTGGGGTGTGTGGGGTGTGGGTTCAGATCCTGGGTGTGGACCTCTACCACTCATCAAGCCATGCTGTGGCAGTGACCCACATACAGACCAGAGGAAGACTGGCAACATCTGTTAGCTCAAGGCCAATCTTCCTCGCCAAAAATGAAACAAAACAAAAAATTCAATATTCATCTATCTGCCATGTAAAATCCTCTCACATATCATTTGTGGAATGTCACCACACTTGAGAAATACTGATTTAATGCAACCTTAATGATGTTGAGTTCCTGCAATCAGCAGTGGTGGCATGGGACCCAACAAGAAAACAATGCAGGTCATAGCAGAGATGGGCGTTGAAGACAGTTAGGGGACCAAGAACGTAGAACTCTGCAGCCCTGCAGCCCTGACTTCGGTGCCAGCTCCACTACTGAGCACAGAACCTATCTTCTTTAGACCTCAATTTCTTCAATTGGAATAATATCTCCTTATTCGCCATATATCACAGCCAGGTACCTGAGGGTTACTGTAAATTTCCAGTAAGAACCTTGTTCCCAACATAGACACAGATGGAAAGAAGTAAATCTTGTTAATTTGCTATTTTCTGGTTTAACCTGCAGGGTGATTCAAGGGTCACAAGGATTTATGAGCTTTTTTTGCAGAAGAGAATGCCTTTAAGGAAGTTACAATCACCAGATAAACAGTCCTCAGCTGTCATTGACGCCCAGAAGTCTGATTACCTAAGGGCGTATCTGGAATGAAAGAAACACATTTCCCCCTTTGTTTCTTCAAAACTCCTTCTCCCAAGCCCCTTTAGCTCTATAAACCCCCCTGCTTTCTCCTTTTGTTAAGGTGGGTTTGAGAAAACCTATCCTCCTGGCTTCTCCTTTGGGTCAATTCGAATAAACCCTTCTCCATTTCCAAGCACCAGTGTCTTGGTAATTGGCTTACTGTTCTTCAGGCACAGGAACTTGAGACTAAGAGGTTTGGCATCACTATTGTGAGTATTGACATTCATTCATTCACAGACATTTATTAAGCACTCTTATGGGGTACCAAGCACTGTGCTTGGTTCCCAACTCCAGGCAGGAACCCCATCCATGTAACATGCATGTGTCATCATCATCTCTAAGTTACCAATTCAGTCTCTCTATATACACATTCATCCACAGTACAATTTAGTTACTTTCAATTAATGTCCTTATTTCTAATTTTCCAATTAAAGAACTGCAGAATACCTGGGCATGCGTGCACCTTCTTAGGATCAGACGTTAACTTTAATGCAGACTAGTTCCTGCCTGCATGGAGTCCCCTGTCTACTGTTAATGAAGAGACATTAATCAACCAATTTCACAAGTTCATATATAATTACAATCCAGGGAAAGTCCAGGGAACAGAGAGCATATGACAAGAGCATATAACACAAAAGCTTGATCTGAATTAAGAAGTAAATGAGATAATGTATATAAAACCTTTTGAAATAGCCTGTTATCCTTGTTCACCTGGTATTGATGGTGAAATAAAACGAGGAGGAATTCCCAGTCTTTGATCCAGGCTAGGCTAGAGGCATTTCCAGTGTTCCAAGAAAGAACACCACCGGACCATCTATTTAGAAGTTGATTTCTCATTAAATCACTCCATGTTCATGGTCACTTATGGTTCCGTAGAGTTTCTTTTAATTAATTTCTTTCTTTGTACTTTTCCAATTAAAGAGCCACTTTGTGATATTGTCTATAAAAGAACGTCTGGACAGTGTGGACCCTGCAGATGATGAAGTCATCACATTAATGCTCGGTAAAGGCTGACCCAATAGAGTATGTAGGTCATGCATCAACAGATGGCATATTTTCATAAAAATCTAGAGTACATCACCAACCGCCCAATGGAACACCGTGGAAGTAATTGGAGACATTCCAAAAGACTGCACATTACACGCTTCTAACTCCATTTATCTAACTGAGGTTGTAGGGTGATTAATCGGATAACACAATAGTGATTTAAAATATTTATTTTTACCATGACATATCATTTATCCAATTTTACTTCTAAACATCACCTGGGTTTTTTCCACTTTGCTGCTGTAATCATGCAAATGTAAACATGTGGATAATGATTGCATGACCTCATTACTTTGAAGTTTATAATGTTTTTTAAAATATCCCTTTCTTTTATAAAGGTACAGGAAATGTAATACTTGTTAAAAATCACTGCGTATGTCCAAAGGGGAATTTTTAATATTTAATGACTGTAGATCCCACTGCTGCTGAGGCCACATTCTCTACTTGTTAGCAGCAAAGCCAAGAAAGGAAATCACAGAAAAATCTTTGATGTCAAAGGAAAGCAACTTGAATGTCAGGGAAGGAGATAATGGGCATCGCTTCCTCAGAAAAGATAGGAGTGACATAAACCAGGACACAGAGGGTGGCAAGGAGGCCTGGCCTGCCCCAGAGCTGGGTGTTTACTTGATAATAATACCAAAGAGACATCCTTAATATTAGACATCATACAATCGCACAGTGTCTTTTCCCCAGGATATGTTTAGCTCCTTTACAAGAAGCTGTAAGCAAACCAACTTTTACAGGAAAAATCTAAAACCTCCACGCTAACAGTTTATTTTTTAAAAGAAATAATCAAAGTTAGAATTTTGGCTCAATACATTTTCCCCAAGAAATTTGACCATATGATACTTGGACTGCTTTCCAACATTTTCTTTTAATGTTCATGATTTAAATGACATTGTTCAGAAGCCAACTGATGAATCTTGTATAGTTTATATAACTTGTATAAAGGAAATTTGCACGGTCATGTGTCGCTTAATGACAAGGATCAATTCTGAGAAACGTGTCCTTAGGCGATTTCATCGTTGTGTGAACATCATAGCATGTACATACACAAACATACGATGCACCTAGGCTATATGATACTCATCTTAGGGGACCACTGTGGTATATGAGGTCCATCACTATGGAAACACTGTTATGCAGCATGTGACTGTATGATGAAACTTGAGAACGCCAGGAAGATCTGTTCCTTCTTAGTAACCTTTGCCATATTCTCCACTCACTTATTCAATCATCGAGCTAACATTTGCGAAAACTGGTCAGTCTAGCCAGAGTGGTGGTTTTGGTGCTCACTGCGCTCTGCCCACCCCACGCTGCCATCACCACCTCTCTCTCCTGTGGATTCAGACAGACTTGATTACCTGGCAGCGGGCAGAAACCTTTGAGAAGGGACGTATTCTCAGTGGCAAGAAAGGTTGATAGCTGCTGAGGGGAGAAAGAAGACTTAGAGTGCAAGGGACAGCGTTCAACCCGATGTCAATCAAAGCTCTCTGGGCCACCACACTTCAACACGCAACATCACAACACTGAGCAGTGGTTGATTTTCAGGACTATTCTGACTCATAAAAACAGGGTTCTATTAATTTTTTCCTCCATGTTCTATTAATCTGTTGTATTTCAAAGTCCCTAATTTTGAAGTTTTGTTCATAAAAATTAGGTTCAATTATCTGGTCATTTTTCTTAGGTGCTGTAATGTATTCCCAGGGATGTCAGCTAACTGAGGTGCTGCTGGAGTTTACTTCAAGAAGTTGACGACTGGGACTGCTGCCCGTTCCTGAAACATCTACACAGACTGATTAAAACCACAAACAATGGCTAAGCACCCACCAGAGGGAGGGTGATGCAACTAGTAGGGTGACCTTTCTAAGTCCCCAAAAGGAACGTCCAAGGGGAGCATTTCACACATGACATGGAAGTTATTTGGGGAGAGGGCTTGCTTAGGAGTCCCACAAAAACATCAGGGAATAGGGAAGGGGTAGTTCCCTAAAGGAAAACAGGGAGACTGTTACCACAAGAAGAGGAGAAGCAAGCAAAGAGCAGCAGTCCGCCACAAAGGATACAGGTGATTTTTCTAGACTATTCAACCCCCTTCTGGAAGAGTCTCCCACGAGTGCCACACTTGAGGCCGACAACCTTCCAAGCAAGGAGAAAGGGGGACATCTGTGTTGTGCAAAGGACACGTCAAAAGGGAGGGTGAATTTGTATCATCCTTTTCTCCAAAATGAGAATGGCAAATCCCTAGGGTCCTACAAGATTGAGTGCAACGGGAGAGCACACGGAGCATGTGGTTTGTAGGAGAATGTCTTGTAGACACAGAAAGTTCAACAGCCCATCGGGATCCATCCACCCGTAGAGAGAAGAAAGGCCCCAGCACGGGCGATGGGAGATAGAAAAGCACTCTGCAAGAAGCCTGTCAGAGTGTCTCCAGCTCACTCACGTCCTCACACTGACTGAATAGTCTTCACAGTTCTGTCTAAAGCTCCGACTTACTTTTGAGAAGATAAAAGCCATCAAAAGCCAGGGACTTAAAACATATTTGAAGAGTCACCTTTACCATGTGGCCTTGCGGGTGTTTTGAAACCCTCAGTCGACTCACTAATTTCAGAGAAAAGGCCCGGGCGCACACTGAGCATTCCTTGTTAAGTGGAGCCAGTGCCTGAAGACGAGAGTTAGGCGCTTCCTTGCCCAAGAATTTGGAAAGAAAGGAAAGACGCTGAGGCTCAGGTAAAGAGATAGTCTATAAGCTAAGACTGGCGCTCATGGGGACACCCATGGCCTCATCCCACATGGACTGGTCATAATCCCAGTGATGCAGCACCAGAATGCGTCCACAGTTATAAAGGCTGCCATCAAACCGCCAAGAAGCCGAGACAATGGAGATAACAGACAGATCCCAACAAGGTTTATCCCGCACTTTCCAAGATCAAAGGACCTTAAATAAAGTGGACACAAATATTCTGGCTACCGAAAAATGTTCTCTGTCATGAAATGGGGAGGTTGTCAAGCTCATCACATCCATCCAATATTCCCTGAATTGATGTTCACCTCTCACTTTCCTGTCTCCCTTTGACTCCCAAGTCCATTAATCTGGAGAAGGGGAACCTAGCTAGCACTCTCTAAACGGGAAATATCACCTGTGAAAAGTTAATAAATAGCCTTTCTAGTTTATTTCATTTATTCATATCATCAATATTTATTATAACTTCCTATACGCCAAACTCTGTTACAGTTTGATAGTATACAAATTTTATCAGATACTACCCTAGCCCTTGAAAAAGGCTCCATTAGCGTGTCTCTATTCTAGAGATATTTATAATATACCATGGCCCTGCAAATACACAGCTAGAAGGACAAAGAGAAAAGTGACTGTGGGTGGTCAGTGGTCTGAGCCAAGGTTGGATTCTTGTCGGAACCTTTCTCTGGGCTGAATCCTTAACTTGGCCAGTCGGGTAGTAGGTAAAAGAGAAGAGAAGGGCGGGGGAGAGCAGGAGAAGAAGCACGGAGGTGCGTTATAGCCTGGCATGTGCGGGAAACCTCAAGAATTTTGGCCTAGGCTTTGAAGTGGTGAATGATGAGAAATGAGGATAGAAAATTACCCAGGAGCCAGAAGTTTGTATGCAAGAGCATCTCCAAAAAGCCTGCGTGGACCCCATGGTGGGGTGGGGTCTGTGGTAGTCAGACACAAGAAAGAGATTAATGCATGGCCATTCAGCGTAAAATTTAAACTTTATTGGAAGGCATGAATGACTGCCTGAATAAAGGCTAGATGGACATGTTTATGAAAGGGGAAGGCTCAATATCACAAATATGTCATTTCTCCCAAAGTCAATCTAGTGCCCTTCTAATCAAAGTCCCGATGGGCTTTTCTTTGTGGAACTCAAGAAACTGACTCTGGAATTATGTTTTGATGAAGAACTAAGAGAGAAGTCATTGTGGGCCGAATTGTACCCCCTCACAATGTATATGTTGGAGCCTAACCCCTATTACCTCAGAATGTAACTGAATTTGGAGATAGGGTTTTGCAGAGATAATTAAGTTAAAATGAGATCATTAGGGTGGGCCCGAAATCCAATATGACTGGTGTCCTCATAAGAAGAGAAAATTTGGCACAGACATGTACGGAGGGACGACGATGTGAAGAGACACAGAGAGAAGATGGCCGTCCACAAGCCAAGGAGAGAGGCCTGGAAGAGATCTCCCCTATGACCCTCAGAGGAAACCAACACTGCCCACGCCTTGACCTTGGACTTCTACCCTCCAGAACTGTGAGAAAATAAATCAGTGTTGCTTAAGCCACTCAGTTTGTGGCACTTTGTTATGGCAGCCCCAAAAACTGATACAGAGGATCTTGTGCAATAGATATTAAAATTTATTGTAAAGCTATGTAATTTAAACAGCATTATATCAGGACCAGGATAGACAAACACACCATTGCAACAGAATACAACATCCAGATTCATGAGGAAAGCAACATTTTAAATCTGACAATACCAGTACTGACAGGTGGCTCTCCAGGGACTTTGACAATACAAGTAAACCTGAAGATGCACTTACCTATGACCCAAAATTCTCCTGCTCGGTGCAAATCCTAGAAAAATTCTCGTGTGGACAGAAGATAACACACACGTGATGCTCATTACATCATTGCACAATGTGCAAAGACAGGAAAACCACCTAAATGTCCATCAACAGAGAAATGGATAAGCAATTTATGATATGTTCACTTGATGGAACCACTTTTGTGGTCTGAAAAAGTCTTTATTTGACCTTTATCTTTGAAACATATTTTCACTGGGCGAAGAATTCAAGGTTGGCAATTTTTTTCTTTCTGAACATTAAAGATATTGCTCCAGTGTTTTCTCACTTGTATTGTTTCTTATGAGAAATGTGCTGTCACCCACATCTTTTCTGTTTATTTTGTCAGGCTGTTCCTCTTGTCATTTTTGTCTGGCTGCTTTTAAAATTTCTCTTTATCATTGTTTTTGAGCAATTTGACTCTTACGTGCCTTGGCATACTTTTCTTCATTTTCCTATGCTTGGAGTTCTCTGAGCTTCTTGGATCTGTGAGTTTATCATTTTCGTCAAATTTGGGGAAATTTGAGGCCATTATTCATCCAACTCTTTTTCTGTCTCTGCCGTTTTGGAGATGCTGGTTATATTTGTTTCAGGCTCCTTGTGGTTGTCCCACCCCTCAATGATGTTCTGTTCATTTTTTTCCATATTTTTCTCTCCGTGTATGTTTCATTTTGTATTATTTCTATTGCTATGTCTTCAAATGTATCAGCCTCTTCTCCTGCAATGTCAAATATGTTGTTAATCCTAGCCAATGTATTTTTCATCTCACACGTTGTAGTTTTCATGTGTAGGAGTTTGGCTTGTGTCATTTTTATACATTTCATGCCTCTACTTAACTTTTTGAATTCCATATGGAATACAGTTATTATCATTGTACTTTAATGTTCTGGTCTCCTAATTCTAACGTCTGTATCAGATCCAGGCCAATTTTGATTGATTTAACTCTCCTTTATGGGTCATACTTTTCTGCTTCTCTGTATGACTGCTGTTGAATGTTGGAAGTTCTTGTATTCCTATCGATACTCTTCAGCTTTATTCTGGAATGCAACTACATTACTTGGAAATAGATCCTTTTGGGTCTGGCTTTTAAGATTTTCTAGGTGGGACCCGGGCAATGCTCAATCTAGTGCTAATTATTGCCCACTAATTAAGGCAGAGCTCTTCCGTGCACTCCCACAAAATGTCCCATGAGTCATGAAGTTCTGCGGTCTGGCTGGTGAAAACAGGAACTAATCTCAGACTATGTCAGCAGCAGGCACCATTACCTAATCCTTTTGGGTCATTCTTTCTCCAGACTAGGGAGGAATCCTTAAATTCTTAATGCTAGTCATATGCAAATCATATTCAACTGAATCGTTGAAGGTGACCCTTTGCAAATCTCCAGAGTTTTGTCTCTGTGAAGCCCTCTCCTCTCGGGCGTTCCGTCCTGTGAGCTCCAGGCTCCATGATTTTCTTGTTCTGTGGCTCTGTCTTCTCTACTCAAGGAGTCATCAGGCTCTGCCGGGCTGCCCACTTCCTGTACCACAGCCTGGAAACTCCCTCACAGCTGGAATATTGGGTAGTTGTTGATTGACTCTCTCACAGGATCACTGTCCTTCATTGCCTGATGTCCAGAGTCTTGAAAATCATCATTTCATATATTTTGTCTACTTTTTGTCTATTTTAGGCAGGAGGGTTAATCCAGTCTCTATTATGCTATCTTGACGGTGAGAGTAAGGTCATCTTACTTAAGGTAGAAAGGAATATTGCAGTTTTAAGAAAAGAACTAGTTTAATCACTAGATTTATACACATTAACATCAATTTAAATTGAAACAATATTGAGGGGAAAAAAACAAATTTGAAGAATAGCATATTCTGTCTGAAACCATTGGATTAAAAATATACAAAGTTATCCTGTATACTGATTTTGTATACTGGAAACTCAAAGACATGCATAGGAAAACCTTAAACCACCGTGATGACGGCAATGTCTCAGGGAGGAGTGAGTTGAGAGACAGATCCAAAAGGAATAAACCAGGGGCTTGAACTTTATCTAGAATGTCTTATTTTCTAAAAAAATAAGAAATATGAAACAAATCTGTAAAAGTGTTAGTATATGGCATTACTTAAATCTGATGGTTGGCTAAAAGAATGTTTATCAATTAATTATATTTTTTCTGTATCTTCAGATATTTCATAATGTAAAACACCTATCATTTAGGTTATTAGTAGCTTCTGCTGTCAAGAATGAATATTAGAATTTGCCTTTGAGGCTCACCATCTTTTGCTCACATTTGCGTAATTAAAAAGCTCACAGAGGTGGCTTCCTGGGGGAAAAAGAAGACCCTCTTCTAAGAAGGAAATATTCAAGGTAATATAGCTCTGAAGAGGTAAATTGTTCTGGGCGATTATTAGAGATGTTTTTAAAAGTGTAAGCTGAGTTCTAGAACTGCATCTCTGCAAAATATTTCCTTATGAAAAAATGGGTTTTTGTGAATATTCATTTAGACTAAACCGTGCACACAAATTATTGTTCATTCTCGTGCCTTTAGAGAGATGACTCTGTGTGTGTGTGCATCCGTGCACAGGCATGTGCATGCACACACTTTTCCTGTTCAAGGATAACAGGAATAGAGAACCTCAAAGACCCAGGAAGATCTCTAGGCTCATCCTCAGGACTGTGCAGAGGAACAGGATTCGCTAGATATCCATTCTGTAACCTGACAATATTGATGAATTGATACCCTGATACATGTATTTATGTCAGGACGATTGCACAATTATCTTGTTGGGGCAAGACAGGGCTAGACCACACCCCTGTGAGTAAGTGTGTGTGGAGTCCCACTGTCAAATGGAACAGGGAGATGCAGATCTGGGGACAGCAAATGAAGAATTGCATCATTTCTTTGTGGGAGCTTCTTCCAATTTGGCTTGGTCTCGGAGGCAAAGAGAGCCCAGCTGGTGGGCTCCGAATGTGGTAACATTGGTAGCAATACTAAGCATTTCTTGTGATCTTTTTCCCTTCCATTATCTCCCGAATTTCTAGAAGTCTCTATTAAAAGTCACTGCCTAGTCTCTGCTCTGCTTTGGAGAATTAAGGACAAGGGCATTGCACAGTTGAAGCAGACCATGGAAGAGGCTGCGCGGGCATCCACAGCAGAGCCCACCCGGGGCCGTGAGGCAGCGGTCTCAGGAGGCACTGGCGCAGAGGCAGCAGGAGTCAGCAGGACAAGGAGACCATAAAGAAGATCGGAGGGCCCACTCCTGAGCACGGGAGGCAGCAACCTTGGACATCTGTCAATGTAACTTAGAAGTAATGTGAGGGGACCACTTTCCAGTAATTAGACATTTAGGGATCTCTCATGACATTAATATCCAGTTATGTGTTGAAATGAGGTTTTATTTTGAAGTCATGGGTTGGTAAGGACCAGATATCTGGGTACCACTATCAAGAAAGAAATATAAGGGACCAGCCCAGTGGTGTAGTGGTTAAATTCACACGCTCAGCTTTGGCAGGCCAGGGTTCTCAAGTTGGGATCCCTGGTGCAGATCTATGCACCATTCATCGAGCCATGCTGTGGCGGCATCCCACATACAAAATAGAGGAAGATGGGCACAGATGTTAGCTCAGGGCTAATCTTCCTCACAAGAAAAAGAAAACAGGAAGGAAGAAATATAAATCCAAGTTGGGAAGTGATGACATTCCCTACTGTGGCCCTGCAGCAGGAAATCACAGTATTCTTTCTCGTTTATGACAAGCTTAGCAGACGCCCACTCCATGGTGTGAACAGGTGAGGAGGGTTAGCTCTCATTCCAGCGTTTTCTCTTCTCAGAAGGAAATAAGCAAAGGCTGAAGGAAGAAGAAGTGCAAGGGGCTCAGAGAAACTGGAAGAATAAACAGTAAACATGCTTCTCAGTTCAAGTCTCGTCGGGAAAACAGAAACCACTCTAGATGTTCCAAACAGGGGACATGTAATACAGGAAATCACTTAAACAGGTACTGGAAAGGCAGAGTCTCCAGACAGGGAGGGCAGACAATGTGGAGATCAGCAACAGAGGGCAGCTGCTGCTGTCCCCAGGGCTGGGACGTCACAGAGGAGATCAATAGCAGTCCAGGATCCGGCCACTTGGTGGAAACTTCAGTTGCGGCTGGCATCTCCGCCTAGAGCTGGAGCCATCAGAAAGCATAGCTGCGACTGGAGGCTCCCCCAGAAGGAGAGAGGGGACAAGTAGTCTGGCTCTTCCTGTCCTCCTGCCACCAAACTTAACCAAACTTCTCCGGGATCTGGAGGGCAAGGGAGCTGCGAGATGAAGGCCCTGTGAGGTAGAGCAGAGCAGACGAAGGGCAGGGAGCAGATCTAAGGGTGTGGTTGCCAAATTAAGTACAGATGCCCAGATGAATTAGAATTTCAGAGAAACAGTGAATAATTTCTTTTAGTATACTATGCCTTGTGCAATATTTGGTACATAGTTATACAAACATTTATTCATTGCTTATCTCAAATTCAAATGTAACTGGGTGTCTTGTGTGTTTATTTGTCAATCTGGGAGTCCCATCGGAGAGCAAACTGAAAATAACTGGCTTGTGTGATAATGATGCTAATATGGTTCCAGTACTTTCCTTGGCTCACAGGGCAACACCCATGAAGGAAAGGGAATTTTGCAAAAGGCTAAAAGTTCATTGCAAGAAAAAGTGAGAATTAGGGAGGGAGGTAGTTAAGGAATTAATACATCAGGATCTTCAAAATAATTTATAGGGAAAATCAAGGCAAAGGGATTCCCACAGATGTTAGAAAAGGGTGCCCAAGACTAGGGGTTGGGACCAATGGGTTTGCACTCAAGAATTCCTGATAATGAGTCATGCCCCTGATGGAAATCTGAAACCAATTAGAGGCAAAAATATGCTCAGCCTCAAAATTTAACCAGAACTAACAGTGTAAGACATCATTCTGAAGGATGAGGAAGAGCTTGCTTTAATTGGGGCCCCTCTCCTCCGGACTGTGGTGGAAATAGGCAAATAAATCAGGGAGCAATTGGAGAAAAACACCATCCCTCTCTGGATCCCAGGAGATGCTTAGGAGTTTGGAGCAGTGCCAAGTGTTATCATCTCCTCCTGGAGAGGAAATTGTGTGGAGATGGTAGCTAACTTCGGAGTACTGGATTACCAACGTGTGTACTGGCAGGCTGGGCTGATCAGACTCTCCCAGGTCCACAGGCCACTCCTTGGCCATCCTTCCTTAAGAGTGTGCATGTGCGCACACACACTGGAGGCAGGGAAGGTAACCTGGAAATGAGTCACACTATCTACCCAACCTGAACACATGGTGAACCTCCTTCATTATGGAGCAGTTAAAGCTCCCTAATTCCAAGGCCTTTCTCCACCATCACTGACCAAAGTCTTCAAGTAAAGAGGGCCTCATGCACACTTACAACAATTACTGAGGGTTGATTCTTTGCAGCAACTAGGACTGGACTATGACAAGGAAAGCATAGCATGAGTTTTCAAGAGTGAGCCCCTCCCCATGAAAGTGGTGCTTCTAAACATGTCATCTAAATGGTTTCCAATCACCAACAAGCAAACGGAAAAGATCTTGGTCAAAGGCTTAGCCATCTATTCAAGAGAGTGATTGGGTCTGGCAGAAAGCTTTCTTGCCTACCCCAATTTTTGCATGAACATTAAGATTTTGCAAGAACTTTGATGACCAGGAAGGAATGTCAAGTTTACGCAACTTGCCTGCGGTGGAATCCTGGCCTCAGAATGAAAGCATAAAAACAACGGCTGCCCTCTACGGTCTTGCTCTAACTGAAGGGGGACAGGTCTTCAATAAAGTGGGTTATGGGTTAGAAGGAGCTACATTCAGAAGAGACACACGCTGAGAGTGCAGTAGGGTCTGTGCTGTTTGAGACAGCGATTCTGAGACAAAGAGCTTAAGGAATGGGATGTCCCAGTTTTTGATACTTTTCTCGAACTCTAACCTCTCTTAGCAGAATGAGCCCATGGGTCAACATTTTTACAAAGCTTCCTCCTGAGGCTCCCTATTTGTGGTTATCATATACCAGCACCATTGCTGCTGTTATGCACTCTTTAGAAACAAAATCCTCTAATATCCTTCTATGTTTAGAAACAATATCCTCTAATCTGCATGTCCAATATGGTATCTACAAGCTACATATGACATGACAATTGAGTACTTGAAATGTGGCTAGTGCAACTGAGAAACTAGGTTTTAAAATTTTATTTGACTTTAATTTTAAATTGAAATCGATACTGGATTCACTTACTAGAAAACTCTGATGTATCTTTGGAACCACTTAGGTTTGGGAATCTATCTCTTCACTTGTCAGTATTATGAAATTTAAGTACAGATCAAGTCTTTCTCATGAAAATTCAGCATCTGCCTTGAGATGTATTGTAAGTGTACAATACATGAGACTTCAAAGATGGTATGAAGATATTAAAGTTCTCATTAATAAGTTTATATTGATTACATAATAAAATGATAATATTTTGCATATATTGGGTTAAATAAGATATAGTATTTAAATAAATTTCACTTGTTTCCTATTTTCTTTTTTTAATGCAGCTACTGGAAAATTTAAAACTTAAAATATAAATTTAAAATATATGTGGCTCACGTTATATTTCTATCGGACAGCACTGCTGTAAATTTCTCCATCTCCACATGCTCTATATCTCCGTACACTTAAATGCACAGATGCTCCTTGACTTACGATGGGGTTACATCCTGATAAACTCATTGTGAGTTGAAAATATCATATGTTGAAAATGCATGTAATATACCCAACCCACTGAACATCCTAGCTTAGCCTAGCCCACCTTATACGTGCTCAGAACACTTCCATCAGCCTACAGTTGGGGAAAACCATCTAACAAAGAGCCTATTTATAATAAAGTGTTGAATATCTCATGTAATTTACTGAATACTGCACTGAAAGTGACAAACAGTGGTTGTCTGGGTACAGATGGTTGTTAAGTGTATCGGTTATTTATCCCCATGATCACATGGCTAACTGGGAGCTATGCTCGCTGCCGCTGCCCAGCATCATGAGAGAGGATCGTACCGCATATCACTAGCCTGGAAAAAGATCAAAATTCAAAGTACACTTTCCACAGACTGCATATTGCTTTTACACCACCTTAAAGTGGAAAATCGTAAGTGGAACCATCGTAAGTCAAGGACCGTCTGTATAGAGGTCTCACGTTCCGCCCAAGCCTTCTCTCCCTGTGGGTCAACCAGAGCTGTCAGGTGCAAGCAGGCTGAGGGACAGAGAGGCTGGAGATGGGGACCTTACAGCCACCTCAGTGGGGATGTTCAGTGTAAGAATTGCATTTTCTTCCCAGCTGCCCTTTGCTTCCTTCAATGTCAAGATCTTCACGAACACAGAGTAAAGAAGTAGAGGCTTTTTGAGCACAATGAAGCACGATAATCATGAAAGATGGCCGTTCTTGGCCTGAGAAACATTGGATTAACCCCTAGAAAGTTCACCTTGAAAATCCTGACTTCTAGATCCTTTACCTTGAAGATTCTCAGGGGCCCGTCACCCCTCCTCCTGCTCTGTAAGGGCCTGTGGCTCCTGGTAGGATGGAGCCCAGGGATGATTGCTGTGTGGGAAACTCTGAAGGAAATGTAGGACAAGAGAGTAGCGAGAGGAGAGTGGGACAGAAGGGACACACAGATGATGGTCTGGGCCAGGCCGCACGCGGGCTGGATGGGCAACACATCTCAGCATTGCGGACCATCTTCCAGACCGAGTGGGTTCGTGACTGTACGTGGCTGTGTTACGTCGTTTTCTATCTGGCAATGGACATAGTAAATACAGCCTAGAGACTTCCTTAATAACCTCTAACTCTGGCCTCTGACAGAAGAATTCAATTGAAGTTTCCCTCAGTCTTAGAAGACAGCGCCTGACAATACTAGGTAAAGTTTAAGATAAATTTGGCTAAGTGTCCTGCTTGCTCGATTCTCATGGCTGTTTGGGGAGGTGATCCTATTACCACCAAGGCTGACTTTCACTTCTCCAGAAATAATGATAGGGCTGGAATACGTAAAACTCATGGACTGTGCAGAGTTCAAAAGATTGTCAAAATGAGGCCAGGCCTCTAATTAAGCCAGACTCTGTCCTTCTCATTAAGCAGCAAAATCTTAAGGGGAGAAAGGGATTCTGACCATATGAGCCTGGGCCCGTGACGCTGGCCGGAATGGCCTGGGATGAAATGAACATGCCCAGCCAAGGCTGCTTCTTGCCAAGTTTTCCCGCTATGGTCCGAAAAGAAAAGGGACTAAAACCTTACAGATGAATGAGTTATTTTCTAAAAAATCCAGGTAACTCGCAAGGAGATCGTATTATGACCCAAAAAAGTAGTTAACAGATTAAGGTCTCTGTTTGTAGAACCTCACCGTGTCACGTGATGGGAGAGGAATTCAGTCATTGGAGTTGCGTTCCGCTGGGTCTGCTCGATGCCTAGGTGTTATGGGCCCATGGACGCTGCTTAATTAACACCGCTGGTGGGAAGGCAGATGCATCTGCATGGAGCCACGGAATAGAACCTGGGAGAACTTGCGTGCCCCCTTGGCTGAGCAGTCTGCAGAGGGAGGAGAAGCAGAAGAGGATTACCACAAGCCGTGGCCGGAGGCACATCCCAGCAGACTCTGAGGTCATAGGAAGCCACATCCAGGCCCTGCCGAGAGGGGGCTCACAAGGGCTGTCAGCCTAGGTAAGCAGGCATATCTCCGGGTTCACCCTGCTTTTCAATTCCTCCCCTGGGAGACCTCAAATCCACGAGTGTTCACAGCTCTGCCAGAGTCAGTGGACTAGAGGAGGAGCGGACCCCAGTCCCAGGGGGGTGAGGGTGGATGGGGCTCCCTTGTCAACTTGATGGCAGCGGAAGCTGCAGTATGTAAGGAGAGGGCACAGCTCCACTCCACTACCCAGGAGCGCTGACTCTGCAATACCACCGATCAGAAGCAGAGAGTGAATCTCGACAGGGTGCGAGAGCCTTAGCTGGTGCCTTTAAAAATATTTTTAAAGTGCCAAATAAAATATATCTATGAAAACAAAGAACAAAAATGAAAAATCATCCATAATTCCACCATGCACAGATAACCACTGGTAAAATCTTTATAAAACATGTTATTATACTTTGAATTTACTCTTTTGCTTGCTATTTTCATTTCAGAACATTATTCTGTATCATTGGGTATTTTTCAACAGTGTTTATTTCACTCATTATAAAACCCATTTTCTGATACTTACAAATTCATCTCTCCATCGTTTGGGGTTGATGCAGACTTCATATTAAATTACGTACATATTCCCATCAAGATCTGTACATCTTGATTTCAACGGATTTTGCTGCTAAAAGGATTCCTTTTATAACAGTCCCGTTTCTTCCTCTCACCATCACAGGTGACCTTCAAGAAGGTTGTAGAATCTTTTATTTCTTTAGCTCTGGCTTATTGTCTACTAAGTATTTGCATCGAGGCCACATCTCCCAGGGGTGGCCCCAGCCAATGATGAAGCAATGGTGGGCTTGTCCTGGGGCACGGGGCTGAGTCCTCAACCAACCACACACTCTGACTGTGATCGAGGTGCCCAGATTGGATGGTCCTGGGAATCAAGCTCGCAGAAGGTGACCTCACACTGGCTGGTTGGAACATGCAGGCTGGATCTTACAAACGATGCTACGCACCCCGCAAGGCAGGGGCCCCCCTTGACCGTGAAAGGCAGGCAGAACTCAGTGAGGATATTTCAGACAGCAGTTGAAATTAATATTTTATGTACACATACGCACACACACACATACAACACACAAAAAGACAATAAGAGGAAAAAATTTTGGGAAATTTGCTGTTCATGTGACTTTCTGCAAGGACACAGAACACACTTGTTTCC
The DNA here is from genome assembly GCF_041296235.1 of Equus asinus. Classification (NCBI taxonomy): domain Eukaryota; kingdom Metazoa; phylum Chordata; class Mammalia; order Perissodactyla; family Equidae; genus Equus; species Equus asinus. The sequence goes on along the minus strand of NC_091808.1, from coordinate 4,783,544 downwards.
AAAGTTCCAAAGGTCTGGGTTCCCTCCCCAGTGCATCTGGTCTCTGAACAGTCCAGTCACCCTCGGCCCCACCCCGTGTCCTAAGGCAGCCAGCCGGCTGGGCCCTGAATAGCACAGAGCTCTGGTGGTGAGGGAGAGTAACTTGTCTTGGCAGGATGGGGAGAGAGAATGACGCACATAACAGCGAGTGGAAATCTGAGAAACGACAGAAGGTAATGTGGTACAAAAAAGGGAAAATGTGGAAGTGTGTAGCAATAGAATAATTTTCGCATAAACTCGAACTCCTCCCTACCCGTGGAATTTTGGGGTCAGGAGAAAATCCTAAGATCACATTCTGAAGGCTGCTCTGCCTGACTCCCAGATTTTGCCCCGCTTTCAGTATTCTGCGGGGGAGAACAGTTTATCCATCTAGGAAACCACGGGTGGCAGGGCGTTCTGTGCCTTCGTTACTGTTCTCAGTTCCCTTTGAAATGGAGCTTTCTTTGCTGGGAGTTCAGGAGGCTGCTCCTGCCATTCTGGACTAGACCTTGGGATAACGCAGGATTAGGTTATCCGAATCAAGCTGGAAATATTGGAAAAGGAGAAAAAGGAAAGGATATCCAGGAAAGTCTCGAATTTCTTTTATGTATATTATTGTTTTCGTAAATCGAGAGTTAATAAAAAGTTTAAGTTCCGGGAAGGAGGGAAGCTTTGAGTGGTCCTAGAATTCTTTTGTGCTGAGCGCCACCTTGCGGTTCATCTTTTGCATTTTCCCAAGAACGCAAAGTATCTGCACCTGGGCTTGGGAACAAGCAGCCCAGCTGCCCACACCTAGACAGGTACCCCAAACTTCCCACCTGAGGGCTCAGACCCACCTTGGACTCGCTCCAGTAGGCTCGTCTCACTTCCTGGAATTAAGACTGAATGTCAGTTTGCTGGCCCAGGCCCACGGCCCAGGTGTCCCATCACTCGCTCTTTTCTCAGGTTGCCCCACACCTGAGATCATTGCCCTACACAGTGCCCTCCCACCGTGCCCCACCGCAGGCCCATTTTGACTCAAAACCATCACTCACCAGGAATCTCCCGCATCCTCCGTCCTGGTTAGCAACCGTCCCTCCTCTTTCAGACCCATCCTGCAGGCTGGGGTGGCCAAGGTGAACCAGCAAAGGTGACTTGCCACATGGGTCCAAGAGGCTGGCATGGCTCCACGTTGGACACCAAAGGTAGGCTGTGAAGCTTTGAGATAAGACCTGTAGCAGACAGGCAGAGTGGTGCCACAGCAGAATAAAGCAGAGTCAGAGGACAGGAAGGGAGAAGAGCGGGAGGAAGGGAGTAAGCGGCTGCCGTCATCCGGGAACAGAAGGCACTTGCTCACGTGATTTAATTCAGCCCCACAACAACTCTTTGGGGTAGCTATTGTTTCCCTCATTTTACAGATGAAGAAATCGAGGCTCAGGGAGGTTAAAACTTTGCTTAGCTTGAATTTCCCCAGACATTATCAGCCTGCTAAATGAGTTCACTCTGTCACAGATGCTCAAATTCTATGGCTTGTATTTGGGGCCCCCTGGGCATCTCACACGGGCTCTCCTCATTGACACTCTGTTCACAGAGCTGTGGAGGGCAAGCATCCTGTTTCACCATTGTTGCAGGTAAGCTCTGGGAGAATGTTCCAGACAAACTCCGGAGGGCCCGAGTGTGCAGGGTTCCCTCATTTCTCTCTATGCTCCTTCTCGAAATGGGCAAGATGTCTGTCCCCTACGGGTGCCATGCAGGATCTCACTTGATAACTGCTGTGTCACTCTCTGCCCAGAGCCCTCCTGCCACAGGGCTCAGACCAGGAGCCAATCAGGTCACAGACTCTGCTTTCCTCTCTGCCCCTGTATTAGTTTTCTGTTGTCACAAACTTAGTGGTTTCAGAGAACGCAAATGTGCCATTCTATGTCCTGTAGGTCTCAGCAGACTGCAGGCTAACTGTCGGCAGATGCGCTGCCTTCTGGAGGGTCCAGGAGGGAGTTCATTTCCTGCTGGTTCAGGTTGTTGGCAGAATGCATTTCCTTGCGGTTATAGGACTGACACCCCGTTTTCGTGCTGGCTGTCATCTGTGGGCAGTTCCCAGTTTCTAGAGAACGAGAGGGATAAACAACATGTCCATCACGAGGGCTGTGAACTCTTGAGATTCAGCCCGGGATGCATGTAGGCACCTAGTTTTCCAGGTCTTGGTCCTCAGAATTATCATTCAAATCCAACTCTCTCAAATGCAGACAGCCGGTCCTCCCAGGTTACTGTTTTACAGAAAGCAGATACTCTTTCCTTCTCAGTTGGTCACTGTGTCTCTCCTGCCTTTGTCCCAAAGCCCTGTCAGGGTCCTGTGCATCTCCAGGCAGTTCCCTCCAGTGTGAACATCAGATTCTGTGGGACAGAGGTTGCTAGAGGGGGTGCCCCTCGCCCGGAGCAGTCAGCTCCGATAGGACCCAGGGAATGTTCAGAGTCGACAGCCGATGGGCAGGAGTGCTGGGACTGATAATAGCAGTCGAGGAGAGGGGCTGGAAGGCTTGCAAAGTGGGAAGGGCAGTGTCTGTCATGCAGAGGTGGAAAGTAAAGCTGACAGGGGATCGTTAGCTGGGGAGATAAAGGTGGGAAAGAAGGCGGGAAAGGGAGAGGGTCGCTCTAGGGGGCTCTCTGGGACAAGAGCTGCTGTGCGCAGCTGTCCTTAATTGTGCAGAGGGAGAGAACAGTCAGGCTTCGTCAAGGAACAGGGCTGGGAAGTGGTGAACCGCCTTTGAGGTCCTGCCGCATCTTCCAGGAACTGTGTCTGCCCACCTCTCAGACTCTCAGGTGACCCTGACCTTACACAGGAAGCCCGCATTCCTGGGACGGCATATGTGTTAGCCATCTAGACCTGTGGACAGGCAAAGGCAGACTACCACACTCAGGCAGAAAAGGAGGCACCCGGAAATGGTTGGAGAGAAGACAGTAGAATCAGGGCGATGCTGCCAATCTTTGCAGAAACAGTAATACAACCAAACAGAGGGTATTACTGTTATGGGATTGGTGCTAGGGTGAAGACTGGGGCAAAAGAGGGAGCTTAACAGTCCTAATTATGACTTCAAAAAGGCTTTGCAAGAAGTAAAAGATATGCCAGAAAAGGAGGTGTGGGTAATGACCACGTAGATGATGAACTCTGAGTGGAGAACCATGTTAGACCACTGAGGGTGTTGGTCAGGGCTGAGCTCCCTTCATGGACACTGCTGGCTCCTGTCAAGATGGCTCACATCAGGGAGGAGGGCTGCTGAGTGTATATAAGGCCTCATTTTGGATCAAGAAGTTTGAATTGCATCCAACAGAAGTTCTTCCATCACTAGAGAGCTAATAACCCCAAATCTGTGGACCCACATTACTTGTCTTCACTGACGTATTGCTTATGGACAGTAGCCAGGTGACCTGCTGGCTGAGCTTTCTTAGTAAGCTAGTTATAAAGGGCTCCCCAGGACTATAGACTTGCTAGGATGAATTATCAAGGTGCCATTTTGGACCCCTCTGAAATGCCATGCACAGGAGGCAGGGCACAGGCTGACCCCAGCTGAGCAGCCCACAGAGATCAGTTGCTTTGGCTTCTGTTTAGTTGGGGAGCAGCTCACCCCTTCCATGGAGACTTCTAGAAGTTGAGCAGGACCACTGGGGTAAGATGGGCAAAGGTGGCATCTCGTCCTCCCCACTCACACCTGGATAAGCCCCATTGGCCCTGGGCTATACGTAGAAAAAAGAGCAGAGATTAATATTTCTTTTCATTACCCAACATCCTCTGAGTTGATTTAATGGAAAAATCCTGATGTTAAGCTTCCAGAAATGGTTTTAGGCACTGAACTTGAGCTGGATATCCTATCTACCTCCTGTGTTCTGTTCACAGACAGGGAGCCATTTGTGTCTCATCCCCACCCCATTTATCTTTCCCTGTCGTCTTACCTCCACGTGGGAGCAGCCACTGGTGATCCTACCCACTTAAAACAATGCGATCACAGGCTTGGGGCTCCAGGCGCTGGACCACAAAAGAGAGACAGATGTGATAAATAACATTTAAAGCACTGCAAAGTTTGATTTTCATGTCTAATAGCTGCCTCTGGAGACTCTGCAAAACGTCTTTTATTCCTCTGTTCATAAATTCTTATGATAACAGCTTTATTTGGGAATAATCCAGATTCCCATTATTCATTGAATCGCACTTTCTCAGTGTGTAAGTTTCTGCCTTGTTGTAAGGTACAAAACTTTGGAAGCTACATTAAGTCTTTCTGGCCGCTGGAATGATGGGGAGGTATTGCTAATTCTTACATGTTTCAGAATTATATCTTAAAAGCATTCACATGGTTTAAAAGGGTTTCCAAATTAAAACCAGGGTGAAAATTGGCTCCTGAGAGAATCAGATGTATACCATTATGGGATACTTAAATACATTACCATCTAGCCTACTGCCATTGCCTCTTGGCTCCTATATATGGAATGGGCATCCTTCTTGAAGCCACATCGTAGTGTGGTTAAGCCCACAAGCTCTGGGGTAGGACTTCCAGGGTTCCAGCCTTCGCTCCATCTCTCATTAGCTGTGTGGCCTCAGTTGAGTTGCATAACCTCTTTGAGCTTTGGTTTCCTTACTTATAAGTTGGAGAAAATAACACCCACTTCATGGGACACGTAAGGATTCAATGATATGGTGCCAGCAAGGAACTGAGAATGGTGCTTAGCACACAGTAACAATGAGAGTTAATATTTAGTGAGAACTTGCCTGTGCCAGGCATAGTTCTAAGCACTTTAAATGTATTAACTCAATGAGCCTGCTCAACAGCCCTACGTGGTTGGGCCCAGTAAGTGTTGGTCATTACCTATTGATTTGGAAACCTAGCATCCACTCACCCTACTTCTGGTGACTCCATCTAGACTTCAGTTGAGAAACCATCCCACCTGCCTCTGCACGCAAGAGCTCTGGGCGGGGTTGGCCATGTGACCTGGGTCTAAGCCAATCAGAGCATCTCACAGCATCACCACAGTGACTGAGCTCTGGACCCCGTGGGACTCTCTCCTGCTGCTCATGAACCTGAGAGAATATGAGGCTGGAGCTGTTGCAGATCCTGAGGGGAGGGCCTGCCTGCGAGGGTGCCAACTTAGGGGACACTGAGTCAACAACTGGACAAGGAGCAACCAGCTTCTGTTGGCATCACGTGACCCCATGCGGAAAGCCTGCCTGAAACTGGCCCTGTCTCTAGACTTCTCCATGCCTTGTGCCCATCAGATGCTCTTGGGTTGACACAGCATAGTTGAGATTTCTGGCATACGTGACACAGAGTCCCAACTGGTCCAGAAACGTAACAAGTCTGCTTATAAAATATATCTGGGCAACTGAACCCCTTTCCTTCTCTTCCCAAGTCCCTATCTTGGCCCACACCATGGGAACTTCCTGGGAAAGCATGGAGGAGCATGCTTGAGCCCAAACGTCCATCCCTCACTCTCTCCTCTCCACAAGAGGAAAGACCCACACTAGTGGGGCCGGTGGAGTTGATGGTTCAAGGCAGGGCTGATGCCTCCCGGCCAGTCACGGCTCCTTCCAGCTCTACCCACAGAAAGCAGATTAGAGGTTACCAGGGGCTGGGGCAGAGGGAGTGGGGAGTTATTGCTTAATGGATACAGTATCTATTTGCAGTGATGAAAAAGTTGTGAAAATAGATAGTGATGATGGTTATACAACATTGTGAATGTACTCAACGTCACTGAATTGTATGGTTTAAAATGGCAAGTTATATATATGTATACATTTATATAGACATACTTATATATATAACATATCCATTAAAAATTTACCATAATAAAAGAAATATTTTAAAATTTAAACCAAAACCCAGCTCTACCGAGGACAAGCTGTGTGACTCTGGATGAGTCTCATGGCCTGTCTGCACCTCAATTTCCTCATCTTTCAAATGGAGGCGGTAGGACCAGCGCGTCCAGAGTTTTGTGATGAATGACAGGCACAGGGCCCACCGTGTAGGAGCAACTTGACCAGCAGGAATGCCCACAGCAGCCCGGAATCAGGCCACAGTCAAGGCCTCCTGGTCGTAGGGCTCTCCCGCCTGCCCGGTCCTCTCTGTTCCCTGCCACCTGGCTCTCCCAGGCTCTCAGTTGGTGATTTCCCCTGGGATCTGCCTCCCCGTGCCCACTGGCTCAGCTTTCCGACAAGCCAAGCCTATGGGTCCTTTAAGGTCCTACATATTTCCACTTGTTTCATCAGCTCGCCCCATAGACTCTGCTTTTCTAATGTGGGCTAAGCCGTTCCCCTGATGTGGTTCTTTCCCAGCAGCGTCCAGCTCAGGAATCTTGTGTCGTGGGCGTGGTTAAAGCCCACAGAGGAGGAAATGAGTTCTTACCAATTTAGTACTCAGTTAACAACCGGGGAGGCAGTTCATGGATGCTTGTTGATTCAACTTGAAAATAAGGCAACCAGACCTCCCAGCTTGGACAGGACAGCTGCCTGAATGGAAAAGCAGCTGGAAGACACAGCTGGGGGCCTCTCTCTGGTTACATCCAGAGCGCAGTTGTCCACCTTGGTTGGCACTGATGTGTGCCTTGGGTCTGGAAGCTGCGGACCGGGAAAACTCTACCTCCAGCCTGGTGGGTCTGCTGCGCCTGGACTGCCAGCAACCCTTTCTCACCAGCACTGTCTTATGAGGCCACCTGGGGTGACTGCACGGGCAGGGGCCAGGCCCCCCGGGTGGCTGCATAGACCCCTGCCCGCAGCACAGGCCTCTCCCTCCCCACTGCCTCCACTGCCCAGTGTGATGTGAAGGCCTGAGATGGACGTCTGAGCGTGTCCCAGGCCACCCCACCTGTCCACAGGCCTAGCCTCTTCCTTGCCCCCGTGGTCACTCAGACTCCATATCACCCCTCTTTCAAACTCTACTTCTCCCTTCCTCAGGCCACCCAGGCTTTGCCAAACTCAAGGTGAAGGGCTTGATCCTCCAGACCAGCAAGCCAGTCAAGACTCAGACACCAGCTGCAAGTTCAGGAGTCCCCAGGGCCACTCTCACTCAGAGCAGCTGGCTACAAATTTGGGGGAACCCACAATTCAATAATCCGCTAGAATGACTCACAGAACTCAGGAAAGCACTAACTTATGACAGTTTTATTATAGTAGAAGACTATAAATCAGAACCAGCCAAAGGAAGAGACCTCCAGAGCAGATCTGGGATCGGGAGGGGTCCAGACATGCAGCTTCCATGTCCTTGGGGATGCAGGGCCATCCTGTTCTTGATGTGTGGCCATACACGCAGAGTATTGCCAACCCACAAACTCAGTGGAGTTGCAATATCCAGAGTTCATCATCGGGGCTTCATTACAGAGGGATAAGTAACTGAATCACCACCTTCATGGTTGGACTCCATCTCCAGCCCTGGCCTGTCCCCCTAGACGTCAGGCTGATAATATGTGCATCAAAGCCCCAACTCTCTAACCACGTGGTTAGTCTTTCTGGCATGGCCAGCCTGCATCCTGAGTCATCTCATTAGCGTAAAATACCTAGGGGTCCCCCCATGAGTCAGCTCTTCGGCACAGACTATCAGACTTGGTCCAAGGGGCCCACCATGAGTAACAAAGACACTCCCATCACTGGGGAAATTCCAAAGGTTTAGAGGCTACCTCCTGCCAGAACCAAACATAAAGGCCAAGCAAACTTATTATACAATCAGCTACTGACATCCCTTTGGGTGAAAAGGACTCTGGGAAAGAAACACATTTAAATTCTGCAACTAGATTCATATTTAACCAAACAGCAAAATCACAAACCTATAACCATATGCATAACACCACTTTGGCCTACCCACTTTCTGTGACTATTTTCTTTCCAATCCCATAATTACTATCCTATTAGTATCCTATTCTATTGAAGACTGTCTGTTTTGCCAGAGCCATGTTATCAATCATCCTGAGATTCAGAAACTGCACCCTGGTTTGTCCCCTCGAATAGGGAGGTAGGAACCAGTACATCCACAGTCTGTGTAAGCTGGTGTGTGCCTGGGCTGGCCAAGGGACTTGCTAATGAATATCAGGAAAGTTATTTACCACAAAGCTCTTCTGGGGATTTCAGCACTCAGCAATTAATGCAGAACAAGGAGCTCTAAAAGGAAGTTATTATGTTTGTAAAAATACAAACACTTCCCTCTTCCTTTGGGCAAATGGGCCAACAGTTCGCTATCTGCCCCAGATGACATCACCAACGATTGAACTCATGAAAGAATTCAAATCATGTGGAAAGTTTCCAGTGCCCCCTGGGCAAAAGAACCAAATGTGGTCATCTGTACTTTACAGGTTGGAGGGCTGGGAGCGGTGGGCCCCACCAGAACCTCCGGGACAGAGCCTCAGCTGATGGTGGCAACGGAAGACCCAGTTTCCTGCTGAGCAGGTCAGAGAAACCATCTACTTAGGACGTGGAAACGACCAGAGGAGAAGAGTAATACATCCTAACCAAACCCATCCAAAGGCTGGAGTGTCCTCTCATCTACTAACTTTAAAACCCCATAATGGAAACATCCGTTCTTAGAGGGACAAGATCCCTCCATCAGTCTCTTCTCTGCCTGTGGATGGCTTTCTGGGAACCAACTTCCAATCAGAAGCTCACTGGGGGTGAGAATGAAGGACTTGGGTGATTTTAAAGGCCCTCACCATATCCCCCACCCCTGGCCAACAGAGTCAGGAGTCTTCTTGCCTTCCCTAGGGGTTAGACTTGCCCAAAAGACCATGATTTCAGTGTCCTTGATCATGATACCTCCCCTAGACCGTGTTGGATGCACCAACCACATTCCATGTCTGGCCCCAATCTTTTGTATAATATCCAAGAGAGAGGAGGTAGGAGTTGCCAGTCCTCTTAAAAACTAGTCTTCTTAAAGAACTGGCACAATTCACTTCTTCTGTGTTCTGTTGGGCAAAGGAAGACACATGGTCAGCCCAGTTTCTTTTTCTTGATGAGGAAGATTCACCCAAGCTAACATCTATTGCCAATCTTTCTCTTTTTTTTGTATGTGAGCCACTGCCACAGCACGGCCACTAACAGATGAGTGGTATAGGTCCACGCCTGGGGACCAAACCCCGGCTGCCAAAGCAGAGTGTACTGAACTTAACCACTACGTCACCGGGGCCGGCCCAAGTCCAGATTCTTGATGGGGTTAGCCACACATGCATAGTGAGAATAATGGAATTGATGGCGCCATCTTTGAAGTCAATTTGCCACAGCTCAACAATATTCTTCATTCCTTTATAGAGCTATACAGCTCTAAAAAGCACTCTACTGAGGGTATGTCCCATGGTTTCTTCAACCAATCTTCTGTGTCTTAGCACTTAGACTGTTTTCAACTACAAACAATGTCCTCATGAATAAAATTGTGTGTGTTATTTTTTTGTATCGTTGGAGCTGTGTCTTCCAGATAAATTCCTAGAAAAGGCATTGTTTGGCCAAAGGGTAAATTTATTCATTGTCTAGGGCAGCCGTAACAAAGTACTACAAACTCGGTGGTTTTAAACAACAGAAATGTATTTTCTCACAGTTCTGGAGGCTAGAATTCCAAAATCAAGTGTTGGCAGGACCATGCTGTCCAGGAAGCCCTTAGAGAAAAATCTTTCCTTGCCTCTTCCAGCTTCTAGCGTTGCTGCAACCCTTGGCCTTCCTTGGTTTATAGATGCATCACTCCAATCTCTGCCTCTGTTGTCACATGGCATTCTCCCCACGTCTGTGTGTCTTTTCTGCTTCTTACAAGGACACCTGTCATATTGGATTTAGGGCCCACCATAATCCAGTATGACCTCCTCTTATCTTAATTATATCTGCAAAGACCCTATTTCCAAAAGAGGTCACATTCACAGGTTCCAGATAGACATGAATTTGGGGGGATGCTATTCAGCTCAGTACTGTAAGCGTATATATAGTCTGGTTATATTGTATCGAGTTTCCCTTCATGGAGTTGAACCTTGTTGCACTCCCCCAGCAGCATGTGGGAGCACCTGCTTCTCCACAGTGGGCAACACGGCATGTTGTAAAGCTTTTGAATTTTTGCCAATCTGATATGTGAAAAACAGTATCTCTGTGCTCTATATTTCATTATGGACAAAGTTGAGCCATTTTTCTTATGTGTCCATTTGTACTTTTTTTGGTCTGTTCAATTTTTTTCCCATTTCTCTAAAGGCTTTTGGTTTTTTCCCCTCAATGTTTCATACAGAATTTGTCCAACATTTTTCCTCCATCCTTTACTGTTGTCAATTGTATGTGACTCAATTTTCTTCACCATTTAGAAGGAATCCTGGCTCACACCAGCTTTTCTAATCGACAGAGCTGCCTCTGCTGTTATTTGTGTAAATGGTTTTAAAACCATGGCAGCTTGGCTTCTGAAATTTCGTGGCTCTGTTACCTATCTTCACTCGTCTCTAGACCCTATCTTTCCTGTTTCTTGGTTGTCCCATTTCTGCGAAAATATTTACTCCAAGCAGTTTCTCCTTGGCTCAGGGTCCTGTCCTGGAAGAAAGCCCTGGTAGGTCCATTTTGAGAGTCTTCAGGGTCTAGGCATCTCCAGCCTCTTCCAATTTTACCAGGGACAACCGCAACTATTTGCTGTTGAGGTCGGCAATGCTCCTCCCAGCTTCACCTGCTGTGCTCAAATCATCCTTCTGTGCTTTATGGTGAAACCCTCTTGGCTATTTTGGGGTTTTCCTCTTCTTGGGTCCATCAAATGTCCTGTTACTTCCCTCTTCTTTTTCTTGTGCAGGCACAAAAACACACAAGTCTTTGCATTGTTAATGGTTTGTTCTCATCTGTTTGTATTTTGAAGTTCTCAAGAATACCTTGTGACCCACTTTCACTGTGAATGTTATCTGTGGCTTTCTCTTCCTCAATCTAGTAGTTCTGGCTATCCTTACGGGAGAATTCAGACAGACTGAAAAACTAGACTGCTGTCAGCATTGCCATCCCCACTCTTCTTTCCCCAATCTTTAAGAATTCTTGGTGTGTTTTGTGAAATCAGCCCTGTGTCTCAGGTCTATATTGCAAATATTTCCTACTAGATTGTGTATGTTTCTTTTTAACATGCTTATGGTACTTTTTGGTGTGGGTAGGTTTCTTTTCAACTTTTATGTGTTCAATTTTATTCATCTTTTCTTTCATGACATTTGGATTTTGAGTCATAAAGAAAAAGCTTTTCCCCACAGGGAAAGTCACTGATGTCACCTTCGAGAACTTATATGACTTCATTTTTTACGTTTATATTTCTAATTCATTTGGAGTATATTGTTGCGCACGCGTGAGGTATGGTTATTTAACTGTCTCAGCATCATTAATTAAAAAGTCAATCAGTTTTCCAGCATTTGAAATGTCACCTTTATCATATACTAAATTTCCCTATAGACTTGGGTTGCTTCTGGACTTTTACTCTGCTCCATTGATCTGTCTGTCTATTCATGCACCAATACCATGAATTTTCTTTTAAAAAATACTTTTTTTTACAACATTTATTATGAAATAGTGAAGACACACCAAAATGTTCAAAGAGTGATACGATGACCTATGTACCTATCACCCAGCTTAAGAAAGAATTAATCACCATAAGTGCTGAAACCCCTCTGGTTGGGTGTTCTTCCTCCTCATGCTTGCAGAAATACTGCCAGCTTGGACTGGAAGGGACAGAGACAACACTGCAGGAAAGGAGGAGTTACACCAGCAGGAAATAGACTGAAGAAACTAGTGGCAAACACTTTCTACCTTTCATGAATAAAGGAAGGATGACTCAGTTAGGAACCCAGAGGGCAGAGCCAAGAGGCATGGAAAACTATTCCCAGAACTTGAGACCTAATCCAGGAACTTGTAACATCTCCCTGTCTGAATTTCAGAATTGCTCAGGACCGGTGACTCCTTTATGCCCCCTGTTGCCCACTTTTCGAGCCGGAATATCTACAGTGGTTATCCTATGCCTGTCTCACTCATTAGTGCATAGGGTGCAGGAGACGTGTCTCTTTGGTTTTACCAATCTACAGATTGACAGGAACTGTATTTAAGAACAGGGGAGCCTTGTTCATACCCAAATCTGATTTAGATGCTGAGATTCGGGACTTTGAGCTCTTGCAACAATGGAATGAACTTTGGGAGATCTTGGGAGGGCAGTGAGTATATTTTGCATGGGAGAAGGATGTGAATCTTTGAGGGCCAGAGGGCAGACTGTGATGGGCAGCCTCTAAGGTGACCCCAATGACCCCCGCCTTCTGGTATTCACACCCTTGTCTGGTATTCAGAGCCCTTCCATTAAGTGTGGCTGGACCTAATGACTCATTTCTAAACAATATAAAATAGCAAAAGTAATGGGATTTTATATCCAATATCCTGTTACAAAAAGACCCTGACTGTCATCTTAGGTGCTATCTCTTGTTCTCTCTTGTTCTCTCACTCATTCCCTCTGGAGAAAGGCAGCTGGTATGCTGTGAGCTATCCTAGGGAGAGGCCATACCTGGCAAGGAACTCAGAGAGGCTTCATGAGGAACTGATTCCTGCCAACAACCACATGAGGAAGCTCGAAGGGGATCTGTCCCCAGTCAAGCCTTGAGATGAGCCCACAGCCTCAGTCAACACCTTAATTACAGCCATGTGAGAGACCCTGAGAGAGAAAACCCAACTAAGCTACACCAGGATTCTGGAACCACAAGAAAGGTGAGATAATAAATATCTATTGTACTAAATTGCTAAGTTTGGGGATCATTTGTTATGCAATCATAGATAATTAACACAGAAATGAACTGATAAATTCTAGAAAGCCCAGACACAAGAGAACTAGAGGAATTCCTCAAGGAAGTACGGTTGACTGGAGGACAGAGACTGGATCTGTCTGCCGCTGTGTCCCAGCATCTAGAGCAGTGCCCGGTGCACGGTAGCTCCTTCGTACACGATTGACTCCAGGAAGGATGATAGCTGACGTGGGTGGACGTGAGTGGGGCTTAGAGAGGAGGAGTAGACGGGGTGGATCTAGTTGTGGAGGCTTTTTGGAGTTGAAGGAGGTACCAGGAAGGACATGGATTCACAACGTGGCCTCAGAAATTCAGCCGTGATCTGGGTGCAAAGTTGGTTCCAGGCTGCCTCTGGCACTGATCCCCAAGAGTCACACAGGACCTTGAACATGGCTGGAGTGAGTGCTCACTGGTACATGGGGGCCCCTCGATCTGCGCAATGCTGTTGAGAACATCCGCCTTGGAGTGAGACAGCCCTGAGTTCAAATCTCTGATACTTACTAGCTGGGTGATCTTGGGACTGTTACCTAACCTCTCTGAGCCTTGGTTCTTCATTTGGTGGTTGTGAAGGTTGCAGGAGATGATGCAGAGAAGGTAGCTTAATACATGGTCATTCCAATCCAGTAAAATCCGGTTTAAAAATCATCCTCAACTCTAACAAACTCAGGCCCAGACCTCCCAAGGTATGAAACACTATATTTTCACAGCTTCTGGCTCGTTCATGCTGGCCACCCCACCACCGTCCCCGTCTTCTCTCCCAGACACTTTATCCGGTTTGCCCCTGGATGTCACAGGCTGAGTGTGACCTTTACCCTGAGCCTCAGACATGCGTCCGCTCCGCCTGGACCGTCTATGTTAGGATGAACCACCAAGAGGACTGCAGACCCAGGAAGCCAGGAAAATTTAGAGACAAATATAAGACACATGGAAAGAGACTCCTCCAGAGCACAGTGCCCCAGGTTTCCACTTGAAAAAGTCATTTTGAGGAGGAGGAAATAACTGCCCTGAGCTGAAAAATAAAGTATGAAATAAAGCCTATGTCTTACTGCTCTACCCAAGGCCTGTCGGTGTTCCCCTAGTCAGGGAGGCAAGCGTAAGATGCTATGCGGTGTGGCGGCTCCCCCTGGTGGGGAATCCTGGGATTGCACCCTGGTCTCTACACTCCTCCGGCCTCACCTGCCTTCTCTCCCCGACTCTGCAGAAGGAGAAAACTGGAAATTATTCCCCCAGGACCGCATCACCTCCAGAAAACTTAAGCATAATGCTTGCTTCCCACTATCACAGGTTAAAAAAGCTATGTCTTAAAACTCCGTGTAAATAAGGTGATGGGACATCCCAACCCAGCGTTCATCCGGCTGCTTTCACATAATTAACAATAACCACCCAGGCACTGAACTAAGACCAGTCTAATTCAATCCTCACAACAGCCTAGCGGGGCAGCCTGGTTGTTACTTCGGTGTTACAGGCGCAGAAGTAGACTCAGAGAGGGGCCCAGGGTCACCCAAGGTGGCGAGGTCAATGCTAGGATTCTAAGGCTGGACTATCACACACTCTGCTATAAGTGGCGTGGGAAACACATGATGGTTTTGGCTTCGGTTCCCTAAAAATACATGATGAGTACTGTCTGGTTTCGAAAATTCCTCCATTTCTTTCCCCACTGAAGACTGAGTTTCTATTAAGCAACTCCAGACTCCAGTCTATTTCTAGGAAAGTATAAATCATCCCTTTTAGAGAGTTTGTTGATCACACACTATTTGCAAGGTACGTGGGGTAGGCACTGTGGGAAGTCAGCCAGCAGGAGGCTCACATTCTGGGCTTGTGGTGTCTCCAGTCCACCGGGCACAGGATAACCCAAGGCGACTCTGGTGACTCCAATGCAAGGCTACAGAGAGACACCCTGGGCTAGGAAAGCAAATGAAACCCACGGTTCACTGCCAAGTGCACGCTACTGCTGTGAGGCCTGGCTTAGGCCCGGGGGTGGCTGTGATTAGATGGGCTCTGGCACAAGGTCTGCTTGCACTTGGGGAGCCCTGAGCAAGCAGAAGGCAGGAGAGAAGGAGAAATGGGGAGAGAACTGTCCATGGAGAAACAACAATCAATTCTGCCTCTGGAAATGCTCACAAGTAGGACCCCTGATCAAGCACATGGGAAACAGCAACTGGGAGAAAACCAGGGCTAATAGGTTGGCAGCAGGCTTCACTCCAGCACAGAGATGCCAACAAGGCTTCCCCTTGCACGCCACCTCTGATTCCTTGGTAGAGACTGGCTCAAGTTCTTTGTTGAGGAGGATTCTGAGACCATGATCAGGCTCCATGGGAAAAAAGGCTGCAATTGATTAGTAATGTCTGCCATGGTTGGAGGCTGAGGCAACAGCAGGATCCATGCCATGAATTTGCCTTTTCTGGTTCCAAGAGAGCTGTCTGTACACAAAGCTGACTATAGAGAGATGACCTAATGCAAAGGGAGAAAATTCAAGAGAATCGGATAGAGTATTAGAGCCCCAGATCAGTAGGAATGGATTGGGGTTCTAAGTGGTCCTACAGGCCTAGAAGGGTGAAGAGGACAGAAGGAGTCAGCATAATTGCAGGACAGAAGTCAGGTGTCGCAGGCAGAGGTACCAGGTACCACTGGGGAAGGCACGTATGAGGAGGAGAGGGGGATTCTGGGAGGTGACCACCATGGCCGTCCTGTCTAGGCTCTCTGAAGACAAGAGCAGTTCTGGCTACACCAGTACTGAGGTCTGGGAGCACACAGTCTGCCAAATCCTTCTCCCTGGGGAGAGGAGAGCGGCATCCAGTTACCCTTTTGTCTTGAGAAGGGTCCTCATTGTCAGAATTGCCACTGGGGCTGCAAACACCAGAACACCCTGCAGAAGACAACAGGAAACGAAGCAAGGATTGATGGACAAAGAGGAAGAGAATGCAAGGCGAAGTCCTGTTCTCAGGGAATGAACAAAAGAAAAGTGAGCATTCACTCAACAAACATTCACTGACCACCTACCATGTTGTGTGTTCACAATTCAAGAGTGTGAGACACTGTCCCTTGGAGCTCACAGAATTAAAATAAAACTAGAAATGGAAAGCTTAATGAACTGTTCTATATGCCCTTCATATTGTCAGCCAAGAGACACGTCTCTACTGAGGAAATAAATAAGGAGTGTGAGAAGCAGCTTTAAGTGATGTCACTCCCCTATAAGACTGCCCTGTCACCCGCCATTACCCTGCTCTCAGGGTCTCTCGCACATTCGCTCTCCTTCCTGCTTTATTAGAATCCCTTTGCTTCTAACCCTGCCATCATTTTTTACCGCTTTCTTTATTCCTCCAAACTTTCCCTAACATTTTCCTGCCCTTAGCTCCAGGGCCTTTCTGAAGTTTTGCAAAAATGTTCTTTTTTATTATTCAGCTGTGAACACAAGCGTTAGTCAAAAGGGGGAAAAAGAAAGAGATGTGTCCTATTTTCTAAGTTTGGATTGTTAAAGTCATTTAAGATTCGGGGCAAAAAAAAACTTTGTCGTTAAAATCATTTGACAATATTAAAAGAAATCTTAAAATATTTTTTCATCCATAATCTAGCCCCCTTAACCTTACGATAGTTTTCAGTTCTATGTTCCCTTCCGACATTTATCTATACATTTCGCCTGGAACATAGTAATAACCAAGTGGTATATATAACACTATTTTCTATGTTTTTTTCTTAACATTATTTCAGAAACGCTACTTTACATAGACTTTATGTTTATAAACTTAGTAGCTTCAAAACATCCCCTTGACTGGCCGTGACATTTTTCAACATTCACCTATTAGACATTTAGGTCATTTTAAGGGCTTCAGCTATTGTATTTTTTGTTGCTGTGCCATTTTTAGCTATCATTTATTTCCTCTTTTGCAAGGACTTCCTCTGGATGACTTCCCAGGGCCAGAACTCTACCTTGAAGGCTCAGATTGTGTTCTGGCTCTCATTGTGTATTGTTACCTTGGTTTCCAAAACGGCGGCATCCATTGTCAGTGCCACCCACAGCAGATGACTTTGCCAAGAGCTCCGTTTGAGATTTTACCAGTCAGAGACACAAATGTCCCTCTAACTCAATGGTCCAATGGCAGTACATGAGAACCACACTGGCACCCCCCAAAGCCCAGTTCCTCCAGGGGAAGACTCATCAGAATTGACGTGCTCCTCTACTCTATTGAGAGTTTAATGCCTCTGGAATTAAAAATGCATCCATTTCCCTCCCTACCCATGGACAGAGACAGCTTCCCATGCTCTGAGGTTAGTTTCCACCGTCAGCATGACGCCCAGGTCCTTGACACAGACGAGGGCTGGCTCAGAGCTGGCTCATTCTTGCAGCTGCTTCCCTGCAACTCTGATGCAGACTCATATTGTGAATAGACTCCACCCACAGCCCTGGTCCTTTGTGGCCCATCCTCTTTCTGCAGGTCCTGCTGCCTCCTGCCAATCCCTTTCTGTCTCTATGGATTTGCTGGAATCCACATTTCATATAATATTTCTTATAAATGGAATCGTGCAATAGTTGGTCATTTTCAACTGGCTTATTTCATTTAACACAAGGTTTTCAAGATTTATCCATGCCTTAGCATGTGTCAGGATTTCATTTGTTTTTATTGCCAAATAATATTCCACTGCATAGATATACTACATTTGATTATCTATTCATCAATTGATAGACATTCAGATTACTTCTACTTTTTGGCTATTATGAATAATTGCTATGAACATCCATGCACAAGTTTTCGTGTGGACATACTTTCACCTCTCCTGGATATATACCTAGGAGCAGAATCACGGGGTCATGTGCTATCTCTATGTTCAAACTTTTGAAGAAGTGCCAGACTGCTTTCCAAAGCAGCCGCACCACATTACATTCCCACCAGCAGTGTAGAAGCATTCTAACTTCTCCATATCTTCCCCAACACCTATAATCTGTCTTTTTTTACTATAACCACCCTACTGGCTGGGAAATAGCATCTCATTTTGGGTTTGATTTGCATTTTCCTAATGAGGAATGCTGTTGAACATCTTCTCGTGTACTCATTGGCCATTTGTATATCTGCTTTGGAGAAATGACTAAATCCTTTGCTCATTTAAATTGGGTTATTTGCCTTTCTATTCTTGAGTCATGAGAGTTATATATCTAGTTTAAATCCAGATCTCTTATCCAGTATATGATTTGCCAAATTTTCTCCCATTCTGTGATCGTCTTTTCACTTTCTTGATGATGTCCTTTGAAGCACAAAACTTTTTAATTTTGATAACATCCAATTTACTGATTTTTTTTTCTTTTGTTACTTGGACTTTTGGTGTCATATCTAAGAAACAAGTGCATGATCCCAAGTCAGGAAGACTTACCCTATGTTTTTTTCTAACAGTTTTTTAGTTTTAGCTCTTACATTGAGGTCTTTGATCCAGTTTGAGTTAATTATTGCATATGGTGTGAGACAGGGGTCCAACTTCCTTCCTCTGCATGTGGATATCTAGTTGTCCCCACACCATTTGTTCAGAAGACTATTCTTTCCCCCAGGAAGGTCTTGACAGACTGCTGACCTATCTGTCTATTATCCACTGACCTACATATCTACCCTGTCTTGATTACTGTAGCTTTGTAGTTAAGTTTTGATATTGGAAAGTGTTCTTAATTTTCAACATTGTTTTGGCTCTTCTGTGGTCCTTGAATTTTTATAGGAATTTTATGATCATCTTGTCAATATCTACAAACAGAATAGCTGTGATTTTGATAGGGATTGCATTGAATGTGAGTGTGCGTAATATTGCCATAATAATATAAAGTCTTCCAATCCGTGAACAAGGGATGCATTACCATTTATTTAGGTTTTCTTCAATTTGTTTGAACAACGTTTTGTAGTTTTCAGAGTATACATTTTGCACTTGTTTTGTTAAATTTATTCCTAAGTATTTTATTCATTTGATCCTATTGTAAATGAAGTTGTTTTCTTAATTTCAGTTTGTTCATGGTTACTGGATAAAAAATACAATTGATTTTGTATATTTATCTTCTATCCTGCAATCTTGCTGAATCCATTGATTAGCTTTAATGGTTTTTAGGGGATTCTCTAGGAACCAGGTGAAATTTCAGAGTTCTGAATTAGCTATTCTCCAATTTCTAACCTCCTCAATGACTGTGCTTCCCCTGTGACAAGAGTTGAGAAAGGCATGGCAGTTTGCACAGGGGGCTGAGCCGGGGGAATGGGTATGAGACCTCCAGCCTCCAGCCTCAGGAGCCCACGCTTCCCTTCAGCATGCTGACCCATCCCTCATCCCAAGTGGAGTGGGAAACACAGCCCCTCACTGCCCCAGAGTCAGCATCTCTAGGAAGCAGAGCTTCCTTCTGGTGGCCTCGTCTCTACTGTCTTGCTTCTGTGAAATCCTGATCTCTCTTCTGAATCTCACCTCCTGAAATTATTGGCTTTATACCACACTGCCCTTTATCATACCCTTTCACTTCTCCTGTCTATTATTGAAAGTTTGGGGGTAAAATTAGATGCAGCACAGTAAGTATTGAAAAAATGACTATCAGCCATCGCAGCCCTGGAAATCCTTTGGCCCCACACTGCCACTTGGAGCTCTCTAAATCCAGGCCAGGATCTCACCTTAGGCCCCAATTGCTCCACTTTCCCCACCCCCACAGCCCTCTTTCCCTCTCTCAAAGACCCTCTTCCTCCCCTCTCTAGCTCCCAGCCTCCAATTCCCAAATGCCTGTGCCTGTCTGTTAAAGAATAGCTTGGTCCTCTAAATGACACCCAGACTCTACCTCTGAGCTGTGATTGTATGTCCAAAGCCTCACTGGGACTTTTCTGTTCAGCAAAGAACCATCTATAAAGTTTTCACCTTTTAGCAGCCCAAAGTACCTGTCAAGCATTTAAAATCATAATTTCCCTTTAAATGATCAAATTGCCAGGCAATTTATCCCACTGAGTTTTCCTCTGTCCAAAATAGGTTGGGAGCTATTATTACAGGTTGAAAATTCAAAATCCTGCTCCTCAAATTTACGTCAAATGATCTTAGAATCATTTTGTCCTCAGTCCTTCTGTCTTTGTATGATTAATGAAACTTTGATACTTTATTGCTCCAAAATGTCTCTAGTTATACTAGCTATTTGTGTAACTTCGTATTTAAAGTTGGCAATTCTTGGAGGAACTTTCGTAGTGATTTTTCATCTTCATATTCCACCCAAAGCATTACTAAACACAATCATTTCCACACGGAAACAGTGTTGAATCTGCAAAAATAGTGAGGCTGCTCCTGTCTTGAAATTCTTATCATTTTATCTTTGAGCTTGTGTTTGGTAAGTGAAGTCCATCGGGATCATGGAGCATTTGCACACCAGCAAAGAAATATGTGAAATATGGTGTTTGCCGCCATTCCATATAGAGTTTAGAGTACCCCATGAACATAGAATTCCCACTGGACCCCCAATGATGGGAGTTCAGCAAGATTCAAAGTGAGTACAAGGGAAGCATGTTACGTCTACAACTGAGTATGCTGGGTGCTCACAGCCCTGAGAGGCCACATTTCCCGTTGGAACCTGAACTTGCCTCAATCACATAATGAGGGCAATGGTGTCCTGAGAAACACAGGTAACCAAGGAACCCGATCATATTCTTTCTTACTTGTGTTACTTCCTTGTATTATGCTGAAATATTCCTTGGTTGTGATAAAAATAATTACATAGCAGGAAAAGGAAGGTTCTTTTTCCTTTCAGCTCTTCCTCACTAACCAGAAAGGCTAAGGTAGGAAGTGCTAGTAGGGCATGTGCCTAAATGAAGTGTCTGAAAAACAGCTGACTAAATTTTCCACACTATTTACAAGGTTCTAAGAACAAAATACACATACATGTATGAGCTATGAAATACAGATTGTCTAATTCCTGTGATTCCACATATGAGTTAAATGCACTTATATTTGTATTTACCACTGTCATTGCACAATATGAAGATGGATGGTAAAATTTAAGAAAAAAATTTAAAATTTCTATTTTTCTTAGAATGACATTAAACCTCAAATTAAAAACTGGTTAGAAAAGTTGAGGGAGACACTGGGAATAAAGAGAAAAACTTTATATTATCATTCATGGCAGTCCCCAGTTGTTTGAACTAGGGGTCCTGCATTTTCAATTTTCTCCGCGCTCACAAATTATGTAGCCCATTCCGCAGCAGGGAACAAATGGAAGCGTCTTCCCCAGTGGTCTAGTGAGGGCGGCAAACCAAAGACGCAAATCAACAATATGCAACGCAGCGTTCGCTAGCAATAAGTACCGTGCGGAAAACTAAGGAGGCCAGGATGGCAGGAGCAAGTCAGCGAAGATCTAGGAACCAGACCTTGCAGCCTAAGCGATAGCAAGGAATCCAGATTTTAGGGGTTTGAGCAGCAGAGTAACAACATCTGGTTTATGTTTCAGAAAAAAAAAAATTTGGCCATTGTGGCTGTGTAGGGAGTAGCCTGGAGGGAGGCGGGCGGGGAAGTCAGCAGAGCGCCGAGGTTCGGCAGCGTGAGTGGTCCAGCGAGCGAGGGGAGCCCCGCGTGCAAAGACGGCGTGCCCTTCACTGAGATGGGAAGGGCTGCTGAAGGGGCAGGTTTGGGGGAGAACCAAAAGCTAGGTTATGAGCCTTTAAGCGTGCATGCATGTGTATCAGGCCTCAAAGTGTAGACATCTAACTGTCCGCAAATATGCACAAAACCCCTCCCTACGCCGGTTCGGCCGCCAACTTAAAGACAGCTTGCCGCGGGGATCGGCCAGTCCTCCAGAGCACCGAGAGGGCCGGACAGAGCGTCGGCATCCTCGCCCGGCCGCAGCGACGCCCATCGACGCGCCGGAACCGACGGCGCGCCTGCGCATGGGCCGTCAGTGGCGACGGCGGCGTCTACGTCATCGCGGGCGCGACGCCCGGAGGGATAGTGTGTGGTCTGGGTGTTGGGACCGTGTGGCGGCGGCACCAGCCGGGAAGATGCCAGTGGCAGTGATGGCGGAAGGTGCTTTTAGTTTCAAAAAGTTGCTGGATCAGTGTGAGAACCAGGAGCTCGAGGTAGCCATTCGCGTCGCGTTGGGAGAAACCGCGGGGTCGCTGGCGGCCCCGGGAGGCGCCAGTCTCCAGGGTAACAGGGCCTGGGGCCCGCGGGGCTGGGGACGGGAGCCCCGAGTGTGGAGCCCGGGACGCTGCGGCCTGCTCTGAAGGCTAGAGATCCCGGCGTGGCCTCCCCGAACTCGCTGGGAGCTTGTTGTTGTTTGTCTTCAGCTACCGAGCCCGAAAACCTTGTGCGTCTTTGCTCCTAACGTCCTCCAATATCTTCTCGTGTTAGTTGGACTAGATCTCTTGCCTCTCGTTCTGGGGGATCGTGAGGGAATTTGGATGTTATTAAAGACGTTTGTGCAGGCGCACAAGCAGACCAAAGAAGATGTGACCATTGTAACCTTTTATTAACTCAGAAAGCCTTTCCCACTTTCATAATGTTATCATGTAAGCTTGTGTTTCGTCTTCAGTAAGACGGGTGAAAGTTATATCATGCACCTGTTAAAGTTAAGGTTTTTTCTTAGGCACTTAGAAAGGATTTATAACCTTAGTATAAAAAGTTAATTAACTAAAGGGGACAGCAGCCACAGGCAGCAACTCACTGATAGACACTTAATAGATGTTTTTTGATTGAATTAAAGTTGAATGAGGAGAGAAAAGGCCTTGTATCTCAGCTGTGCTGTTTTTCCGTTGATCTCTCATTTACGTAGGCATTCAACGTATTGATAGAATGGGCAGAGTCATGATGCTTTACGAATCTGTTGGAAATACTTGTTTCTTACACATCATAGTGAGACTGTTTGAAAGAATTTGAGAACTAGGTAAGGGAAGTCATTTAAATATTCTTGTGCTTATAGAGACATAGAGGCTCAGAGGGAGATAAATCACAGCTGAGGACAGATCTAAACTTAAAACTCTGGTTTTTAGTGTTTGATGCTTCTACAACTGTAATAGTAAGTAGTATAAAATATGCTTACTTTTTAGATTAGTGTTAATAAAATACTTTTTAAAAGAATAAAAGTATGGGAATAAATGAGGTTTTTTCTTTAATTTTTGGCCTTTTAGGCTCCTGGAGGAATTGCTACACCCCCAGTGTATGGTCAGCTTCTAGCTTTATATCTGCTCCATAATGACATGTAAGTACGTTCTACCTGAAGCTAAGAGCAGCAGCTTCCTCAAGGTTATACGGAAATTATGCTCGCGTTGAAGTAGCCTCACTAAAACATAGGCACAAGGAGCTGTATCTTTTATTATAATACTTAGTACACCTGTTTTCGTATATTGAATTATGACTTAAATTCTGACAAGGCTGAGTTATTTTACAGTACACTTGTTTTACGTATACCTTCTAAAAAACGTTCTAATTCGTTGTGAGAAACGACACTGTCAGTAGATTTAATTCTCTTGACCTTTTCTGTCTTTTTATAAAACTTTCTTATGACCTCTTTACTTACTTCACATGTAATGAATAGACCAAGAGAAACAGAAGAGAAGATTGAGAAAGTTAAGAGGAACTTGTTACCCACATGTGTGAGATTTCTTGAAAGCCTTTAGTTTTTTAATTATCCCTAACTAACGTCCATTGAAGAAAAGTCAGAAAGCGGAACTGTGCAAGCGGAGTCCCTTATAGTTGTTTCGGCGCATTGATGATTGCTGTTAAATTTTGTTTTAAATTCTAAACCTTTTCATTTCATATCTTTTTAAAAAACTAAACTGAGATTTTTATTACACGTATATCGTTTAAATTATGTTACATTTTTTTGTAATCCCATTGTCATATGTTTGTTGTAATTCAAGCTTCCAAAGTCTTGAAAACTGCCTTGAAGGTTTTGGTGGCTCTCTACACACTTGGGAGGAGGGCTCATGATAAGGATAAAAGTATTGTGTGTCCTTCATATTGTCAGGAATGCCAGAGCCTTGCAAGCATATGCATTTGCTTGTTACATATATGAATAAATTATTTAGGCAGGCAGTTCTCTTTCAGTCTTTGTGTTTTTAGTGTATATTGCCTTAATTTAAAATCTGGATCAATAATAAAAATTCTCTACAAATGGCAAAACGTTACTTTGGTAAAAATATTTCATGTCTTTTTGTCTGGAAAACTACTCTTACTTCCCTTGGACAAATTCACATAGAACTAAATTTCATTCTGTATTATAAAGAGTGTTTTAAAGTATACTTCTGTGTGTTTGCATTGGGATTTGGAATTTTAAACATTTACCCTGGTGGTTTTTTTTTAATTGCTTATTCTTTCTTGGGGGGCTGTAAATTAGGAATAATGCAAGATATCTTTGGAAAAGAATACCACCTGCTATAAAATCTGTAAGTATTCTTTCGATATATTTTACTGCTTAATATAGTCATAGCATTCCTTTAAATGGCAGCCTCTTAAAAGTTTCTGTTTTTTGACTCATGCGGTTCACAGAAATAGTTGTTAAAGTGGTATTAAAGTTTACGACTAGATCTACAAATTCCGTTAATCGATTAATTTCCCTTGGATGGTATAGAACTCTGTGCTCAGCTCCTGTGGGTCAGCTTTCTTAAGATGCTTCTTAAGTGTCACTTTACCCAGTAAACAACTGAGCCAGTTTAGTTGAATGTTTGGTTTTTATGTTGTATTGTTTTTTCAACTGATTTTTGCAGTTTCCTAAAATGGTATTTATTTCAGAACTGATATTGTTTACAAGAATATTCTAAAAATGATCATTCTTCACAGTATTATTTCTGCTCATTAGGATTTTAGATTTCTTGTTTTGGCTGGGAGAGTAGATGAAATAACCTTTTTTAAAAGTTTCTTTCAAAGTGAATTGAAGTAAATTTGTAATTTCAAGTGATTCACTGTGTCTAGCATAAATGTGAAGCGAACGTTTTGAAACATTCACAGAGTATTACCAAGAATTCACCCAAATTCTTTTTTTCAGTATTGATTTTCAGCAGCAGATCAGATTGGTATTTTTATTCTCTTTTCTTTTCCCAGACATTCTGTTAAGTAAGATTAGAATGTTCCTCCAGCTTCATTGGCTTAAAATAAAGAACTACAAGTTATACGGCTAGTTTCAGTGATGTTAGTGCGAACTCTATCCTTAGGCGGCAGTGTATGACATCTTAGATTGGCCATCTATATCATTAGCCATTTTGCTATTACTTTTGTCCTAAAAATATATATATATATATATATATATATATATTTATTTACATGTATATATGACTGTTATATATTTTGTGTTGCATATATGTGTATATGAAATATAAATACAACATTTTTAAAAAACGTATAAGATAATTAATTCCCAGACTTAATTCTGAAATATTTTTGGACTACTTTCTCATGACTTAATTTTCTATTGTAATAAAAATTTATATAAAACATACAAATAAATTTTACATTACCATTTACAGCATTTAAAAACCTTTTTGATAGTGATTGGGCTGAAAAGTAATTACATCTCTTAAAAGAAATGTTGAATTATGTTTAAGATGCAGTTGTTGGTAAATCTGCAGAGCGAATATCCTCAAAGGCAACAATATTTATTGCAGGCAAATTCTGAACTTGGAGGAATTTGGTCAGTGGGACAAAGAATCTGGCAGAGAGATTTCCCTGGGATCTATACAACCATCAACGCACACCAGTGGTCTGAGACGGTCCAGCCAATCATGGAAGCCCTTAGAGGTAGTGTTTCTTTGTGGCTGAGAATTAAATTAGGCTAGACCTGTTCTGTAAGTGCGGCACTGTTAGAGTCAGTCAGTGATGTATCTAAAATAACAGATATTTTCTGCTCAGTGAAGGGGGCAGGTTTCTCAATTCTTTTTTAGATTTGCTATAATCATGCTTCTTCATTTCATGTTGCTTGAGATTATATTGGCAGCTAGGGACCTCACTGTGTCTTAATTCTAGATTGAAATTGCTCTTGTCAGTAAAAGGGTATTGTTGCTACTAAAATGAAATCTTGTAATTCTCCAGTAAGGCCAAGGAATGGGTTGGTTAAGACTTTAGAAAGTTGAGACTGTACTTTAGTCTCTGTCAGCCTCAGCCTTTGATAGGGGTTGTCTTCAGCTTCTTGATTTATAACTAATCCATTCTAATATGTAGATTCTTATATGTTTTTTAATTGCTTTGGAAGATTACAAGCCTGGTGCAGCATAGCGCGGACCCCCGTAAAGCTTGACCCTGCCTGCCTCTTTCTGTCCTCCCACCCCAACACTTGCTTCCAGGCCTCCAGCTTCACTCTTGTCAGTTCATCCAGGGATCCCTTTTTACGTTGTTGTACCCCTATTTCGTATTGCCACCTTCTTCTGTAGTTAATACGTGCCCTCACTGCCCGCCTTCCTGCTCTGGAGGAGCCAGTGAGCAGGAACTTTGGAATAACTGGTCATCGCTCTGCCAAGGGATGTCAGCTTTTCAGGGGAGCAGAAGGTAAAGCTTGCTTCCGAGGTGTACCTCATTCTCGTGGAATGGTAAAACCCTATCAGCATAAAACAGAACAATGTAAGCGACCAGACAGGAGGCACTTACTTACAACGTGAGGGAAATGATCAGGAGTACAGGACCAGCAGGAGGGTGTGAAGGGGGGAGTGTGGAGGAAGCTTGCACAGGCGCACTAGGGGTGTAGGGACCAGCCGTGAGCTCTTCAAGTGCGCCTTGAGGAATTCGTGGAGTAGTGGACTCTGACAGTTTCTAGTTCAGTCTTACGAGCATGACGTGAGGACACAGGCCAGGTGCCTTTTCCCAGCGTTAGACAGCAGGCTCATTGGCAGGACTAGGGCTCGGGTCTCCTGACTCAGTCAGCAACTGTCCTTTGTGTCCCTCCGGTGGGTGTAGCTGTAGTCCTTCCCAGGGGATTCTCTGTCAGATTAAGAGCTCCTTTGACAGCAGGCCGGTAGGCCCTGAACAGCTGTGCTCCGTGACCTGCGGGAGTTTGGATTCTGGGGCCAGACTTCTGGAGTTCAGAGCTTGGTCCTGTCACTAGGAGTGAGCCCTCTGTGCCTCCTTTTCCTCATTTGTAAAATGGGATTATAAACGGTGCTCTCCTCGGGTTGTTGGAAATGAATCGACGTGTGTAAGCACTTACCGTGTTCTAAAGCACTCTTCTTTTCACCTATGATATTTGTGACTGTGTCCCGAGAGTTTTACAGATCTCCTGATTCGTGAATGGTGCTATGTTTTCCTCCATAGGTTGCGGCCTCATGAGGGTCGTCTCATAACAGATTTGAATTACTGCTAAGTTTAATGGTTTGTTTTTTAGTGTGTTACAAAGTGCTGTTTTCTAGTTAAGAAGAATCGCTTTCTTACATCTCTTCCCATTCTGTTGTGAATCAGTCACAGTCCTGTTAGACGACTGAACGTGGCCTAACTGAGGAGAGGCCAGTGAAAGAACTGTTCTCAGAGGAGACTCACAGGGGCTGCAGAAGCCCCCAGGAACTAGCTGTACACAGTAGCCACTCTCACCCCAGACCCAAAGGGACAAGGCGAGGGACCAGCGTTACTGGAGCCGCAGGGAAGAGGCTGCCCCTCAGAAGCTGTGGATGCAGAGGGTCAGCCAGAGCAGCACAGGGACGGGACAGGAAATACCTTCCCTGACCTGCGGAACCCCACTGCCCATAGGGAGCCCAGGGGCTGCAGACGTGGTGCCAGCCTCCCCGGAATGGAGGGGCAGAGTGGGTTGGAAAGGGCAGGACGGCCAGCTCATCTTCCCATCTGTGCCCAGCGCCGAGTGGGCAGTTCCTGGTAGATAATCGGCACTTTTAGGTAGTTTTTGAACGACAGAGTGAGCATTGTGTTAGGGTCTCCCCAAGACTGTGTCCCATGGTGAATTGCCACAGATGTTAGGTGCCGGCTCCATTTATTCCACCTTCCAGCATGTCATGCTAATGCGTGTCCTCGTGAGGTTACACATTCCACCGACCTCGAGGCTGCAGAGTGACTGCTCAGACTGTTACGTTAGATTCGTTCGTGCCGCGTGGCCAGCAGCAGCCCGGGTGTGCGGCCTCTCGCTGCCTCTGTGGAGTGCTGGCCTGCACTTCTGCGTCCTCCGCCAGTTGCTTCTGCCTCCCCTTGTGTGTCTCTTTGTTTTCCAGTTATGCCCCTTTCTGTTTCTCCTCTCTCCCTTCTGTTTTTCTCTTCCATTCACATTCTTTTCTTGTTCTGTTCCCCTATCTTTTTCCTCACAACTCTGAAAATCTGACCAGAGTACTTGAACTAAAGTAGATGTTTTTAAAACATGGTAGGCTTATCAAGTGAATATCGTTTTTGGTGTACACTTGTGTTTTCCTTTTCTCTTGTTGCTCTCAGTTCTTTTCCATTGACTGTCTGTAGCCTTCAATAGAAGAAGTTCCTTGGTCTCTAAGATGTTTTAAAAGCCTGATTTAAGGTCATTTGCTGGGAGGTTGGTAGTTAGAAGGAAGGAATTGACTGTAAAGATTTGGGAGGAGGAGCAAGGAGTGGCTCAGTGAGAAATGAGGAAACATGATTGAATGTCAGCGATTTGTAAGGAATGTGCGAGAACAGAGCCCAAGACATTTGGGTTCTGGTGGTGCCATCAGTGAGCATGCATTCAGCACATCTTTCGTCAGAGATGCTAGGCACTTGGGGAGATACAAAGATATAAAAGACAGCCCTCCTGTAGAGAAGTTTGGGGTGTAAATGAGATGAGGGGAGCAGAGAGCGTATGGCATGGGTGGTGGAGGATGGCTGGGTAAGTGAGAAGTGTAAGCAGTCCTGTGACTTCAGAGAAGGGCAGAGATGCAGTGCATTTCAGTGCCGCGGGAGGAGTTTGTAAAGTCCTAGGAATAGTAGAGAGCAGGGAGGAGGGCATGTCCGACCACACGACAGGATGACCCCAAGGCTGGGAGATGAGAGGGTGGAAGGCTCGTCTGAGACCCTGGGCGCTAGTTTGGAGCAAAGGATGTCTGAGGAGATTGGCGTAGTTGTTAGGCAGCGTCTCAGGAATGGAGAGTGGATTTTCAGTGTGTTGCAGGGCTTTCTTCTGCCTGCAGTCTTGCCTGTTAAATGTGGCGGGTACAATCCAGAATCTTCCGTGTGCATGTTGACCGCCAGGTGAAGGAGCCCTTGTGCTACTGAAAGAGCAGCAGACAGGAGGACAAGCTAGCCGGGCTCCGCTTCCGCCCTCCTGCCTCGGAATCATTGACGCTGGAGACTGAAGCCTGGGGACATCCCGTGTGCCAGCTCTAGGCAGGGCTCCTTGCTGGAGTTGTTTGCAGCCGCTTGTCTTAGGTCACTCGTTGAAGCTTGACCTTAGGACTTGAACCCGAACGAGGTCAGGAGATTAGAGCCGACTTGAAAGTTAGGAAGAGTGCTCTAGTTACAGGGTTTGTTCTGCAGCTCCCAGGTGTGATCCCGTATCAGAGACCCTCCTGAGAAAGGACAGCTAAGGGCAGAAGTAGGGCATTTCTGTGCCACTGATTCCAGTGTTTGTAGATAGAATAAAAGAGAAATTTAAAAATCTACATCCTAAATATACAAATATATTTAAATGAAATTTTTTTAGGGTTTGAGTCTTGTGTATATTAACTTTTTTCTCTCTGTATTTTTTATTGTCATTTGAGAGAGACTTTTCGTCTAAGAGGAAGTATAAGAAATGCATTTATGGGGCCGGCCCAGTGGTGGAGTGATTAGTGTGCGTGCTCTGCTTCAGCGGGGTTCAAAGGTTTGGATCCCAGGTGCAGACCTACACACCACTCATCAAGCTATGCTGTGGTGGCATTCCACATAGAAAGTAGAGGAAGATTGGCACCAGTGTTAGGTCAGGGCCAATCTTCCTCACCAAAAAAAAAAGGCATTTGTTTATTCAGCAATATTTGAGCACCTCTTACATGCTAGGCACATATATTTATAAGCATAGAAACCTGTGAGTTGATCTAGTCTTCCTTGTAAAATTTGGACAAGGACAATAATGTAATTTAATTGTGTGTTGTAAAAATGCCAGCTCTTTTGGTTCACTGTCTGCCAACCCTCCACTCCCCAATAGATGCGACACGGAGGCGAGCCTTCACCCTGGTCTCTCAAGCCTATACCTCGATCATTGCCGATGATTTTGCAGCCTTTGTCGGACTTCCTGTGGAGGAGGCTGTGAAAGGTATATTTGGCTTACTAATTACTTTCCAGGCAAGTGGAAAATGGAGGTGTAAATTTTAGGTCCACGGTCTCTTATCTGAACACTGGAACAGGGTATGTTTTTGAAACTTAGGTTGTGTTTCTTCTTTAGAGAGGTGATAGGAAACGTATTGCACAGCACCCCCAGCAGGGTCTTGGGCAGCAGGCCCCTGTGACCAGGCACGGTGACAGTCCTGCAGCAGGCCCAGTGTGTGAATGCCCACCCCGTTGGTGTGAGGAGAGAACAGAAATAGACTCACAATGGGGTACTTCAGGTTTTGCCACCAAATGAGTTAAGAAAAAATTTTTTGGTTTGTAGAGCTTTCTGGACTTCTGAGTGTGAATGAGATTTTTGATTTGTATTTACTTTTAAAGCACTTTTTTCCAAAGATAGGCACCAGTGATGTTCCTGTAGTCATTTTTTGTCGTGATTCCCATGGCAGGACCCCTCAATATTTTCTACTTTTATTGCTAAGACCTTTGATCAAGACTTAAACCCTATGAAATCATGGTCAGCCCTCCAAGTTGATGCCCAGGAAGGAAGATGGAGCTGCTGTTGACTGATAGTGGGAGGGAAAAGGAAGATGGCGAGAGCAGAGAGTTCCTGGAAGAAAAGGGTACAGAATGAAGCATTTGATAGCAGCCAACACTGGGGCCCCAGGTTGCATCCTGCTTCTTACGAGTGGTACAAAGTGACGTGCAAGAAAATAAAGGATGTGCAAATTATTTGCTTTTAAGTATACCAAGTGGCTGACATTATGTTTGTAATTCTGAGCTTAAACTTGTATAACTTCTTTAAATTATTTCTATCCCTCTGAAAATCAACATATTGATAATTTCGTTTTTAAGAAAATAAGTCTTAACTGATCTCATTGCTTGCATTCAGAAATCCTCATTTCACCCATTCTTCGTAAAGACAGTCTCATCCCAGTATCCCTTTGCAGCCCATTTTTTCCTCCTCCGTTTCTTAACCAGTGACCCAGGTTCTTGCGCCCCACTCTTACCCACAGGTCTCCAGATGTGCTCCTGCACTTTATTTCTCAGGTGGTGCCCAGACTAACCCCTCCCCTTGCTGGACGGCTGTGGAATATTGCATGAACCTTGTGGCATTGTTTTACCATGAGTAACATTTTGGATTCTCTAACCGAAATATGAGCCCCATTAAGCACCATATCTTATTAAATTTCCAAGGCCTATCACAATTCTAGACACATACAGGGCAGGTCAATGAAAAGTCTTATAGTAAATCATCCTGTTACTTACTCATATGAACATTTGTTTGTTTGGACTCTTCTGTTGAAATTGATCCATAATTTATTATCTAATAAGTAAGATGCCCCAGAGCCCGTACTCCTAACTGACTGCCTGGGTGTGAATCCTGGCAGCCTTACCCACCACTGCCAGCTCTGTGATCTAGGACAAGTCACTGGAATTCTCTAAACTTCATTTTCCGCATCCGTTAGATTGTGGTCTCATGTCCCACTTCAGAGTTGTGGTGACAGTTGCATAAAATTATCCCTCTAAAAGCAGCTAGCATGGTACCCACTGATCATGCTTCTGTGTATGTGAGCTGTTGATTTTATCATTGCCGTCGTCTTTGTTATTACTGATAGAATGATTACAGAAGATGCTGTGTAAGGTTTCCTTACTTCTGTTTTTAATAATGTTGATCAGGTTAATACCGTGAGATATGCAAATTCACATGAAAATGCGACCTGTAATATACCTTTCTAGTAACAATACACATTACAGGTTAAACTACATGTTATGTCTCCCATACAAGTAATGTCACTGACAGATTGTGGATCTTGTAAATGAAAATTGTGGAGGTTTTTTGGTTATTTCTTCGTTTGTGTCAAATATACATTTTTAGGTATATTAGAGCAAGGATGGCAAGCGGACTCCACCACAAGAATGGTTATGCCCAAAAAGCCAGGTAGGTGGAGCTGTTCATCCATTTGTGCAGCGTTGAACTCTTGTAAGACTTGCAGTTTTTCAGACATTGAATTTGGATAATTTGATAGGAAAATCTATACCAACAAAATGAAAGTAACTCGTATGTTAAATATAGATATAGAATGATAGACATTTAGGGTAGAAAAGATCTTAAAGGTCACCTAGTTTTACGTTAATTTTTAAAAATGTATTTCTTGTATAAAAAACTATTCTGTATGGTGTTTCATAATCCTTATTACAACTTAAATTTTACTAAGTGTTAATCTTCCATCCTTTTATTTATGGGGCCATTTCTAACTGGTTATCCTTGTATCTAAACTAGTGCCTTTTTAAAAAATATTTTGAATACTCAGATACTCAGCGTCTTCTCCTTGTACTGTTGACATGCAGACTCTTCTAAACAAGACTTTCAGTGGCTTTAGCTTTCTCAAAATTAAGTTCTCTGGTCTTTTGAGGCCTTAAATTATCTGACCTGTCCTCATTATCTCAGTCTGAATTCCCGGCCCCTCGGTCTTCCTCCCTCAAATGAGCCACACTTACTCCTGCTTGGCGGTTTCTCTCCCTCCTGCTTACCAGGAGCAACTTTTCTGCCAGGCCTTTCGAGCTGGGCGCAATCTAACTTCCCTAAACCCTTCTGATCTGCTTCACCCCAGAGTTCCTTTCACCTGCTCTGCATTCCTGGTGTTTAGACATGGTTGACCCCACAGTAAGTGGGACACAAATCTCAGCGTGCACAGCCCTGAGAGGGCGCAGGAGTGGACAGACAGGAATGGTCGCCGCCCATCTGGATGGTGAGACAGGACTATTGTAATAAAAAGACTAATGCAGAAAGAGCATAATTGTTGGCCCTGTTTGAGAAGTAAATGACCACAATGCCAGTGCATTAAAAATGACATGTTCCACGTGAAAGTTCTTTACCATGACTGCTCTAAATCGGGCTGTGAATTTTGTTTAGTTGCAGGGGCCCTGGATGTTTCCTTTAACAGGTTTATTCCCTTGTCAGGTATGTAGTGTCGCATGCTCGTTGAGAAGATGTTCGGTTGTGATTCTTCTTCGTTTCTTTTTGTAGTGTGTCTCTATCTTTCTGAGCTCTAACCTTGTAAACAAAGACTGAATTCTCCGCTTGGTATTTATGATACTACATCTGGGTACAAGAGGGTGTGTGGGTTCCCCTCTGTAGCTGCCCTTAAGGCAGTGCCCTCTGGCCGGCCCGCAGAGCCTCCTGTGGGAGCCTCTCACAGCATTTAGAAGGCATCCATGCCCTGGCTGGCATGTGGTCGCTTCTAGATGCTAGAACTAACTCTGACAGCGGGGTTCTCTGTGTTTTTGTGTTCTCTGACAACTTAATATTCTCCTTGAGCGGCGCCCAGCACGTGGTAATTATTCACTGAATTGAGTATCACATGGGTAGGCGTCTTTCCAAGAAGAGCTATGTTCTCTTCAAAGAGCTGTCCCATGTTAATTGTTTTTAACCATCACATGGAAAACTAGTAACAAAGCCAGATGTCTTTACTCCCACTTTGGGAAAATTACTCATAAAAGTTGAGACTTCTTGGCTTGTTTTTCCAAAAAGTCCAAAATCACTGTAAATCTAAGAAAGTTCCCTTATTGTTAAAATTAAAAACATTGGGGGGTGTGGGTGGCAGGACCAGAGCTTTGTTACGCTGGTGTCTAACTTTAAGTATTTTTCTCTCTCTAACATACAGAGCCTGCCCCAGTTCCACCAATCCCCAATGAACAGCAGTTAGCCAGACTGACCGATTACGTGGCTTTCCTTGAAAACTGATTTGTTATTCTGAGTTCAAGATCCACCTTCAGAATCCTCTATACTGACGAATACAGAAATGTAAAATTCTTATTTTCAATTTATTGGATGAAGTACCTCAGCATTCCTTAGTATGTGATAAAATACTTATATAATATAAAGTATATTATATATATTTTGTCCTTAAACATGATGCTGAAGAGTTGTTGAAACAGTTCTCATTTTGTAACATTTGACAATTTGGAGCCCGTCAGTATTACGCAGTTTATGTTTCCCAGTGATTCCTAAATTAGAGCTCTCCTGCTTCATGTGGAGCGGTGGCCGTCAGCTGGCTCTCCTGCCCCGAGACCCGGCGCGCTCCCGTCTGTACCCCTGAGCGGTAGTTGTAGTGATGCATCTGGGGTTTGAGGATGTCCCCAAGGGCGGCATCTGAGTTGCTGGGGATTCTGCTTCTTCCTCTTTGGAGAATATGCTCTCTTTTCTCCTCAGCTCCTAGGAATCACTAATACAGAATGCTGAAATACAGCTGAGGAACAAAAGACAATTTCCTAGTAAACCAGTGTGTTAACCGTAGATTTTTTTCCGATAGTGTGAGTACATCCATTGCTGGCAGTGGAGGGCTTGCCATGAAAATGCGATTTATTTAAGACATTCATGAGGAGTATTAAGTTGTAATAGTTCCTTTCAGAAGAAGGGAAATGTAAGTGTGGAATGCATTATATTGGGAAGGAAGCGATTAAGATAAGAGATACACTTCTTCGTACAGCTGTCCTGCAGCCCATTGGTTGCCTGTATTTATCCCTTGGTTCAAGTTCTGCCTTTTGGAGAAATACTGAATGAGTCTCTCATTTTTTGTGTGACAGCCCTCTGAGTATTTGAAGTTGTTTATTGTATCTTCAGGTTAAAACACCCTCTAGTTCATTTCTTCTGCATTTGTTCAATAAATATTTAATTGACTTCTTCAACTGTTTGATCTAAGGTAGTTTCTAGAAATGTCACTATCCTGGTCTTTCTGTGGATACATACTAGTTTGTCTCTCTCAAAATACGAATTTCTTAATTTAAATAGAAATGACCTATGTGGTGGTAATTACATGATTCATATTTTCACTCATTTTAAATACATTTTACTGGCTAGATCAGTTACTGTTAAGATTGATGGAAATACCTTTTAAATTAACATATTATTTAACCCTGATAGGTAAATCATGTTGTTAAAACTCTTTGTTTTACAGTTGAGGAAGTGGAAATTCAAGAAGTCAGAGGATCAATAGCTACAAAATGATAATGCCAATTTTTGGACTTCTAGGTATGAAGTACAAATTGTATCCATGGGCCTTATTTTTAATAGATTGGAATCAGCCCAAATGTTCATTAGTAGGGGTCAGTTGAGTAAACAGTAGTATACGCTGTAGTGCCATGTGGCTGTAGAATGCGTGAATGAATCAAGATCTCCATATACTAAAACCACTTGGTCTCCCGGGTGAAAACGTAGGCAGTGTAAGGGTTTGTACTGTGACTCTGTGGGTAAGAAAGGGTGATGGATGCACACCTGTTTGCTTCCGTTTCCAAAATAAATAATTGAAGGATAAACCAAAAAGTAATAAAAATGGTTCTCCAAAGGGGAAGGGGAAGACAGTGAACTACATCGAGAAGAAATAATTATTTCAGGGGACTCAGACACAGCGTTTTGATTCTGCATTGCCAATGGGATGTACACTAAGGACAAAAAACTCAGACTCTGAATGCCGTTTCATGGTTAATTCCAAAAACTAGCTTGATATCATCACTGTTGTTAAAAGTATATTATAGGATAAAACAAATTAGAAATTATGTGATCTTGTTAGAAGCTAGTAATCTTAAATTTGGCTTAGAAACCTCATATGATTGATTTCTCTTTCTGAACAGTAAGTTGTTCCTCTCTCTGTCCAGCTGAAAAGACCTAGAATAACTCCAGCTCAGTAACAGTGAGAACCACTAAGGCCCAATTGTGGTCTTTAAATGCCATCGTCAGTTAAACAGAATAAGAATCTATTTGCAAAATAGTTAATACATCTCTAAGGTCTCGGGCAATAATTGTACAGGTTGCTGTCTGGTACAAGATGTCCCAGGTTCAAGAATGTTTCAGAGACTAATAGGTTCTTTGAAAAGGTTATAGAAGCCAACTTGAAGGCGTTCCCACTAGCCAAACATGAGACAGATTAGGCGTGGAAAATATGTGTATGTGTTTATATTTTTAATTCCTAATAACACTAAAATAAACTCATCATTGTAAAGAAAGGTGGGATAAGTGTTTGATGCCACCTCTCCCTTATTTATCCATTTTCAGAGTAATGATGCCCAGCAATCTCCAAAGTCACAAAACTGAACCTGCAAAGTAGTCAAACAAGCAATGATGGAAAATTCTTTATGGAAGAATTCCACCTGATAAATGTAGAGAAAATTAGAGAATCAGTTCTTTGCAGCCCCTAATGAAATAAGGGATCTGGGGAATAAGTATCAGTGGCTGCTGAGACCACCGGGTGAGGAAATGAGACTGAGTATAAAACACGTCCCACACCC
This sequence comes from Equus asinus, assembly GCF_041296235.1. Taxonomy (NCBI): domain Eukaryota; kingdom Metazoa; phylum Chordata; class Mammalia; order Perissodactyla; family Equidae; genus Equus; species Equus asinus. Next base: position 4,747,346 of record NC_091808.1, on the reverse strand, counting down.
ACACACCAGCCTGTCTTTGTGCTCTGGCTCTGCCGAGACTACGGGCTGCAGGCAGGTGTAGCCTGACAGCATCCTGCTTTAGATCCACTGAGGGTCTCTACCTTTTGCCCTGGGGCTTACCCTGACACTGACAAGGGATGCCCACGCAAACCTGGGTAAGAGGGAGTTAGCGCCAGAACACCCTTCAGCAGTTGGGGATGTGACACAGTGAGTAAACACTCCCTCGTCTTGGGAAGCCAGTCCCAGGGTGCATTCTGTACCCAATTCCTGAAAAACGACCCCCACAGGGCTGAGCTGTGGTTGCTGATTGTAACCCGCTCTGTATGTAGTGTGGCCTGGGGTTGTGTCTTCCTCCTTCCTGTTCCACTCTTCCCAGTTCCCTGTCTCTGTTTCCTGGGATCAAGAGAAGTGATCTATCTCCGTGCAACCTGAAGGCACCTGAATCCATCCATTCTTAACATTGCCAGTGGGACCCAGGAGCCTGGTGTGATGGCAGAGTAACCTGCCATTGCATCACCTGTGAGGTTTTCTTCTCAGGACAAACCCCTTCCCCAGAGGTGAATGTGAATCTAATTGAGGTTTTAGATCTAACTGCCTATTTACATGAATGTGGGAAATAGATGAACAAATTAAACAACCCACTAAGAAGCAATCAGCCAAATCTAGAATGTGAGGAATTTAACAGGACAAATAAGTGAGTTTCCTTAAAAAATAAATGACGTAAGTGTCAGAGTGTGGTGGAAATGGCAGTAAGTACATGAAGATTGCTGCTGCTGGGTTGAAGTACTCTTGAGACAGACTCACAGTGGTGCCAAGAACTACGAAAAGATGAATACATAGAAAAATAATTGTTGGAAAGACGTCAGCGAGCTCCTGAAGGAATGAGGAATAGAGGAGCTAAGATTTGAGAGGGGAGAACCATGAAGAGGTGTTGTGCAGCAACCTTTTCTGACCTGATTCTGGCAGGGTTCCTCTGCTAGGGGACCTCCCAAGCTGTGGGCCTGGGCACTTCCACAGGGCTGGAGTGATACAAACGGGGACTTGAGATAGCTACACCACACAGCTGTTGGTCCTTGAAGACATTTGGTGAACTTTTAGGTTGCTTGGGGTAGGAATTCAAAAGGCCAAGTCAAAAACCTCTTTGAGAAACAGCTTAATTTTTGAGAAACAGCACAGTTGCTCTGCTGGGCTCCAGTAAACACACAAGGCTGGGGGAGGCGGGGGCACCTGTAAGCATGAACCAGAGTAGAACATGAGTGAAACTTCGTGGAGACAGGTCACTAGAAAATACTCAAACTGAGGCCCAGAAAGAAGACAGTGGACCATACTGCAAAGAGTGTTAGAGACATTTAGTGCCCAGCAAAGAGATCTACTATGTACGTAGCTGGAATCCAAGCAGGAGAGAGAAAATGGAGCAGAAAAATAGTACTTGAGGAAGTCCTGGCCAAGACTTTCCCAAAGCTGATGAAAGGAATCAAGCCACAGATTCAAGAAGCTCAGAAAACCCCACACGGGATGAATACAAAGAAAACCACACCCCGACACACGTCATAGGACAACTGCTGGAAACCAAAGACAGAGAGAGAAGATTGAAGCGTGGGGGATGGCTGGGGGAGGGGAGGGACATCATCTCCAAACAAGCAAGGGTGAAGCCAGGAGACAACGAAATGGCGTTTTTGAAGTGTTGAAAGAAAAAGTGCCCTTTAACAAGAGACAGCGCCTTCACTTTTGATCATCCTATGTTGTTAAATTTAAAAGTTGGAAAGAAATACAGCTTGGACGTATGTCTTTTTTGGACATATAATCGTCTTGTCATTTTCCAAGTTTTGGATAAATAATCTTTAACACATGTCATAGAGGCAGTGTTTTCAAGGAGGGGCTGCCCAGCAGGAGAAGAAACGATGGGGTGGGATGGTGATTGTCTCCAAATGTTGGACTGTCACGTGGAGACACTTTGCTTATTGCTTCCAAAGGCAAAATTGAGTGATGGTTAGAAAAGGCCAGTTCTGACTCAACACAAAGAGCTTTTAAACTGTCTAGACCAGCACCGTCCAATAGAAAGAGAAGGTGAGTCCCATATGTAATTTTAAATTTTCTAGTAGCCACAATAAAAAAGTGAAAGAGGAAAACAGATGAAATTAATTTTCACAACATATTTTATTCAGCCCAATCCAAAATATTATCAGTTTAACATGTCATCAAGATCAGAAATAGTCATGAGATGTTCTACATTCTCTTCATGCTGAGTCTTTGGAAGGCCGTGTGGAGTTTACCCTCACAGCACAGCTCAGTTTGGACTAGACGCAGTCCGAGTGGTCGCTAGCACGTGTGACTAGTGCCTATTAGACAGCAGTGGTCTGGGTCATCTCAGAGACGGTGAGGGTCCCATCAATCAGGTGTCACTGAAACCAGGTTAAATAACCACCATCGAGGACGTCTGGAGGAATGTTCATGCACTGATTATGTGAGGGGCAGTTTCCTGCCTCCCCTCCCCCTTACCCCATCTCCAGGTTTTGTAGCAAATGCAGGAAGGCCAAAACTCCACCTAACAGCGTCCATCCCCTCGGCCCCCAACCACACAAATTACGGCAGTAAGAGTTGATATGGCTTCTGGGAGAGATTAGCAGTTTTCCAGGAGTCTCCTAGCTTTCAGTGTTTGGCAGGTTTTTGTAACAACCTGCAACTAAACCCTGCTTTGAAAAGCAGGGAATCAGAGGCATCTACTGGCTCTTGGCTAGAGCAGCCATGAGTTGGAGCCAGTACCTCCTTGTTAGCAAATGCTATACCAGTTTCCTCTCATTTGAGAACCACTGATAGCACTACGAGTGGAGGAAGATGGAGCTTTGCCTTTTTGATGGGGTTCATAACCATGAGTCATCTGACCGTTCTTTTTACAATTAAGCAAAGCAATAACTTTCCTCTGATCTTGTTGCTTCTCTGAGTAAAGGAAGTTTTCAGAATGTAGTGGAAAAGACGGTGTTAATTTTATCTAAATACCAAAACACAAGTTAAAACCAGGGTGAAGAATTTTCATGATTTAAATGATTAACAATGTTCTCCTGGGTCAGTTGAGACAGTGAGAAACCAGGAGCTCTTCAGACATCTTTTTAAGAAACAAGTGAACGTTAATGATCACATCACGTGCACCCACCTGACCGGAGTATGTGCGTCCTGAATATGAATCATTTTTTCTCTCCTGGGTGGAGCTGTAGGAAAAGGTTTCATTCTGAATAAAAGAGGAACCAGGCCATTTTCCACTTGTGAGTCACATGATGGGGGAATCGCCAAAAACCAGTTTTGATTTAATAATGTTCCCTGAGCTGCATGCCTGTGCGTAGTCTCTAAGAAGAGCAACTCAGGACAGCCAGCGAAATGCCGCATGCATTATAATCCATGCAGTGCTAAAGGGCTATGTGCAGGTATCCATGTCAGTTAAATAACACGATTTAAAACCTGGACTAGGTTGTTTGTGAGATTGGGCGGTGAATGATGTCAAAGGAGAATGGTCCAAGAAATTCCAAATCCATCTGGCAGCCCGAAGCCTGCTGGATGCCTGCCCTGAAAATCTAGATTTCCAGCAGATGCTGCACAGGGTTTTGAGCCCATTTCCCTGTAAAACACAAAGAATGTGGATGAAAATACGGAAATGTGTCCTCACTGCTTTAGTTTTGCCCGAACACTTTAATGTGGACCAATTTCAAAAGATCAGGAGGTTTTAGTTTTCATCCTCGTCCTACATTATCAACCTTCTCTTGGCTAAACACTTGTTTTGATGGTCTGCCTCATGCCCTTCATGTGAGCAGAGCTGCTGCTCTAGATGTGGGCATCTGTGCAGGGTAGCTTTCCTTCATGCCCACCCATCCCTTCCTCAAGGGAGCCGAGGGCTCTGACGAGGAAAACCAAAGACGCGGGCAGAACGCTGGGTTTTGAGACCCTCTTGCGATGTCTGAAGTAAACGGTGTAGCCAGGCCAGGCGTCTGAGTCTTACCCTCACTGCTTTTCTTATTGTCTGAAATATGCCGCTGTGGCTCACTGGGTGGTTAGGCTCTTTGCTGTCATCCATCTTTGAATATCGGGGCACTGTCACTCCTGGCTGAAAAAACAATCTCTGCAGACAAAGAAGTCTTTTCCAAAGGCCAGAGAAAGTGCGATTAGATATTTTTAAAGAGAAGTTTTGTTTTCTTGGTTTCTAATTTTTTTTGATTGAGGCTTGAGATGTCAGTCCTTTTGTCACAAGAGTGGAATGGAGGAGTTTACTAAGTCTTGTCAGGACAGAAAATTTGTAGCAAATTTGGAGCTGAAAAAAAGACCCAGCCGAGGTGTAACCTTGGGGGTGTTGTCACACACTTGCAGTTCATCAGTTAAGAGGACCAAATCCTAAATTAAAAAATTTAAATAGTTAAATAAAAATTAAGATTTTAAATTAAATTTAAAAAATGAAATAGACAAAACCTAGCCAAACTATCCTGGATGGTTGCTAAGAGGGATAACGGGCAGAGTCATCAGCATAGGGGGCTACAGCCCGAGGCTGATTGAGGACGCGGCCCTCCCTGGAGAAGGGCAGTGCCCTTAGCTGCAGGCGCCAGTCCTGGTGGGCCCCTCAGCACCATGAGGGACTGCAGAGTGTGTGGCCCAGCTTTGACGGCAACACGGGATATAAAAGCCCCCTGCTGTCATCCGAAATGAACTCCTAGTGCTGTGCTATCCGGGTTTTATCAAAGGCTCAGTTGTGAAAAATGATATTCACGGAGCGATCCCTGAAGCCCTGATTCTCAGAGTGTGTTCCCTGGGCCAGAAGGTGGGCCTCAGCCGGCAGCCCTGTCCAGGCCCGCTGAGTCAGGGTCCGAGTTTAACAAGCCCCCTGGGGGATCCGTGCGCGTGGGCGCTCAGGGGGGCCGCTCCAAGGACTGCAGCCTCTCCCTTCTAGACCCTGCTGGGGGCTTGGTCTGCGTCCTGCCCCTGAGAAGACGCTCTGAGAAGGAGCCTCAGGCCACTAATGTGTTTACTGTGGATACGGAGAAGGTCAAATGACTTTGCTAGACGTTTCTACAGGAGGCCCCCACAAGTGAGAAATTCCTCTCGGGTCTCCATGTCAGGAGAGCGCCTTGTGGATCCTGGGCGTCGTATAACCCTTCTCTCTGCCATTTTGCTTTGGCCCATAGGGAGCTCAGAGCCGAACACTGAACCCAGCCACTGTCCACACGCATGTGACATTGTTTTTTCTCCTTAAACTCGTGAGCTCTCTCTTTGCCTCTGCTGCCCACGCCACCTGCTTTTGTACCTAATTCTCCTCATCCTGAGTGACTTCCTGTAAATACCCTCCATATTTTTTCCAGAACAAGTGAGGAAATACGTTAATAAATTAATGTCATTAGCGTAAACTAATAGTCTTCTCTCATGGTGAAGTTTCCTCTGTTGATAAAGGAAGTTTTTGTGATGTTTTTCAAAGAACGGTTTGCCAAATTTCTTGCCCTGGGCGTTCGGCCTTCGCATCCACCGTGGCAGCTGCTCCTGGGCACCGGGTGTGAATGCGCCATACCACCCCTCGATTTGTGATCGTTTCTCCTTTGTCATCAGACGGGGAAGAGAGACCAACTGTCAGAACTGACGTTGATTTTTGCCTGTGTGTTTAGTGCAAATAAAGTTTGTTATTTTAGCTGAGCGCACTGCTGTGTTGTCAGTATACATTATTTCGTCCCCACAGTACCGTGGGGCTGACCTCTGAGGCTCCGTTTGGTAAACAGAAGTGTGGCCTCAGCTTGCCCAAGTTCACACAGCTGTGACGGGGCCAGGACACCAACGCCAGTTATGTGAGTTACCTCGCTGGCCTGACACAGAGGAGAGAGATTAAAGAGCTTACCAGGGTCCTTCTGAGGCCGTAGATACTAATGATCAACTAGACAGGAAGTTCCAGAGAGAAAACGGAGGCATCTTGAAACCCTTAGCATCCCAGGTTCAGACAAAAGCAGCCTGTGTAAATACCTTAAGAATCTCTATCCGTTTGGCCCAATAATTTTTCTCCTTATGATTTTTTCTAAAGAAGTCGTCTGAGGTGTGGCTGAAGATTTTGGGAACAAGAATAGTCATCACCACATTACTTAGAAAATTAAAAGGCGCTCACAAAGGAAGCAGATATATTGGTAAGCAGTGGCTTAAACGGAAAGCCCTGTTCTCACAGTCATGCTGTGGTTTGGCTGGTAGGGGCTGAACGTGGCAGACTTCCTCCCCGGGAGGGTCTGGGGTCTTGGGGTGAGGAGGATGAGCAAGGACTGAACTAAGCAGTGGTCCCAAAGGACACTCCTGTGCTAAGCGGTGGGGAGTCATCGCTGCAGTGCTGCTCTAGGGGCCGGGGGGAGGCTCCCGGTCATTCAGGTGGGGGCTGCACCTGTGAAGAGCTGGCTTTCACATGTGGGGACGTTGGGTCTCCCAGCTCTCGAGCATGACCGTGTCAGATCTGAAAATCAGTGTTCTGCTTCCCTGTTTATAAAATGATGCAGAAAAATTACAGTGTCTTCTGGTCCCTGAAACATGGCTCTAACAGCCATGGTTGGTCTTTACTCCAACTGCCAAAACCAGCCTCGGGAAGACGAGTCTTCGTGGTTTTAGAAAAATACCCTCAGACCCCTGCTACCGCCTCAGCATGCTTTTCCATTCCTACTCCCCCAGAATCCCGATCCCCCAGCAAGTTCCAGACATCTGAAAAGAGATGCGCAATTTGACTGCACTGCACGCTTCTCTAATCGAATTCGTTCTTTAGTGTTTAAAATTCAGCTTAGAGTGGTAAGAAAGATGTTTAGAAAAGAAACTCATTGCTTTAAATATTTTTAAAAGAAGAACCACTTTTGCTTAAGGTGCTGCCCTTAATTGCTCTAAGTTAAAGCAGACCCACCACGACTGAGAAATTTCAGTGGTGCCCACAACCGTTCCTGCCACGGGCCTTCCCGGCCATGAAATCGTGCTCCGCTGGGAAACCACCTCCCTCAATGACGTCATTGCTGCCCTCACCCCGGCCCTGCAGGGGACACTGGTCCACCCTGTCTCCCCTTTCCCCTAGGCCCCCATGGCACAGCAGAGACCAGTTTCCACATCTGAATACAATTTGCTGAGAGTTCAAGGATAAGGGCAGACAGATGCAGCCCGAGCTTATCTTACATTGGAGGAAGTACCCTTTCCTTGAAATCGTGGAGCGGCCTCCTGGCCACCTACATCCATTTCACAAAGTCTCAGCAGCTCAACTTTAAACAACGGCCCATCTAGGGTTGCTCTGCCAAGCTCCATGCTGTTTTGTTCACGCTCTCCTCACCAAAGGTCCACAGGCCTGGGATCCAGCCCCGCTCAGAGCCACTCTGCACCTTCAGAGGCCAGCTCCTAACAGAAAGCCAGGGGGCCTTCCCTCCACCCACCCGCCACACCCCCAGACGTGCTTCCCGGAACCCGGGGCTGCGAGAGCACGTGGGACGGCTACTGGCTCCTTCACACGGCCGAAATGTCCCTTGCTCAAAGGGTACATTTGTTTGGCATTCATACTTTCAGCTAAAAGGTGGCATTTGGGGAGAATCTTCTCATCTGAAAGAGGCCCACGAGCAGTGGTTCTGACTGATGAAGGTCCTCGAGGGGCCCTTCTGTCATCTCTCCCGTCTGGGTGATGGAAGGCAGCTGGAGGCCCCACTGGTTGCTTTGGAGAGAGACCAGCCGTGAGTTCCTGGTATTTGCTCCCACCGAGGACTCGCTGGCCGGCGCCTGGGCAGCTAGTCCAGCTCCTCCCTCCGGAAGCTCCCAGGCCTGGGTTCTGAGGCTTCTCAGTGGTTTATGTACAGACCTCCGCCTTGTAACAGTGGCACAGCCCTTTCCCGGGCATCCCCTGCTCAGATCTTCATACAGGCAGGAGGCCCACCAGCTCCTCGGGCTCGCCAGTGTTTACACTGATGAAAACAGAGGCTGAGACAGGACACGTGGTTTCGGAGAACCACCAAGTGGGCAAGGGACAGCGACACACTCCCTACTCTTCCTGGCCTGTCTGCCCCTCACACCGGGGTCCTCACACACAGTGTGCACCCTTGCCTGAGCCCCAAACAACTGCCCTCTCTCTCTCAGCACAGGAGAGAAAGGGGGCCTGATGGGAGTGAGAATGGAAGTCAGCGTGCTGTGGTGCTGGATGTGCCTGTGTGTGGATACAGAGCTGCAAAAGAGAGCCGGTGTGCTGAGGGGCTTTGGGGGGGCACGCACCCCTTTCCCTGTCTGCAGGCTCCGCATTTTATGGAGCTTGGCTAAAACCAGCCTTAATATTACCCACTCAAGTCACAGTCCCCCAGCCCCTGCCAAGCACCCATCTTCTCTTTCCCTCTGTGACCCACTGATCCTTCATTTCTAAAAGAAACCAGAGCCCCGTGACAGAACAATGATCCTGGACACCCACATTTGTCACAACCAAGGTCCTCACCCTCCCTGAGCCTCATTTTTGCCAGATGAGCAAAAGCTTTCTTGAAGAAATTAATCATTCAATTAACTTCAAAATATATTTAGAACCTTTGGGATTTACAAACCCATTCTGTAATTGGAAACACAAATAACTGAAGGGTTTTCCATTGTTCTAAAGCATCGGTTTCAACTAATCGAATTATTTTGTTGTCGTTTTGCTTGTCTAGCTTGGTCTAGACAAAAATCAGGAGGGGCACTAAATGCTTAATCTGTTTTCTAACAACATAACTATGATTGTGAATTTTAACACGCTCGATGTCCCTAATGTCAGTCCCTGAAAAGGAATTTGCAATGCTTCAAAAACTGGGCATTAAAAATGCCCAAGTCTAGAAATGCATTTCCTCAGCATTTGCAGAAAAAGATAGAACTGGCATTTTTATCTAATTGCCTAAATTTTTCTACCATGAAGAAGATTGCATTTCTTTCAAGTTTGAAATGTAAACCTAGAGCTATCATCCAAATTTAAGATGCCCTCCTACTCCAAACAAATACATTAATATTTACATACGCACGTATGTGAGCATGCCCGTATGTAAAGCACAAGATCACCGACTCAAAGCACGGCAGAAATAACTAACCAGAACTCATCTCTCTCCCTCATCTTCCTCTCCCCGCAGAATCCCTTCCTTCCTCACGTCCTCTTGCTGTGTGTCCCCACCCCAGCGCAGCCCACCGTGGGCACCCTCTCTGGATGGAGGCCCTCTCTCATGGCGGGTGCAGGTGCGGAGCAGCACTGGGGGCCGTTGGAACCCAGCCTCAAGGTCCCAGTCCAGCCCATCTGGCTTCCCTCCTAGGCCCACCCAAGAGCCCCAGTCTCAGCTTCACTTTTAGGGCTGATAGAGGGGGTCTGTGTGGATCTGAGCTTTGAACCAAGGTCCGTGCATGGGCTGCAGGGTGGGTCTGTGGAGGCCACGAAGTCAAGGGCAATGATGGAAGCAGGGCACGTGACTTCCTTCTGGGTCTTCAGGGGACACAGGTATGAAGCACCTGGCCCGAGGCCAGCCCCTGGGTAGGGGCATCAGCGCTCAGCCTGGACCCCCACCCAATCCTCTCCACTGGGGGACTCTCAAGGCTGGTCCGGGATCTACTAGGTTCCCCGCATCCCACCTACTCCAAATCAGGCCTGGATCTGGTCTTCAGGCCCACCCTGGTATGAAATCTGAGCCCAGCATCCCACGAGGGCCCCGCCTCAGGGCCACCCCGTGGATCGCCATTTCTTTTCTTTGCCCACTCCTCCTCCCACCCCACACCCCTGTTTTATATCCCTTTCCCTCTGTGAACCGTCGTTTCTGTTGGCAGGCTCATCAGCCCTCTCCCCCTCCTCTTCTTTTTCTTCCTCCATTTCCTTTTGAACCGAAACCAAATATTGTAAAATTCAGTCTAAAAGACACTTTTCTCGACACCATTGTCTCCACCCACCGATGAAAGGGAAGCAGAGGCTTCGACACGAGGATTTTCTCCAGCCTCACCAAGCGTCCCTTGCTTCCTTGGACAGTGTTGTCCCAGGTCAGCGACTGGAGCTCTGCCTCGTCTGCAGGGTCCTTGATGACGAGCTGGTGACATGTCCCAGTGAGCAGGGCAGCAGGCCGACCCCATCAGCCTTGACTCCCTCTGTGAGCCCAGGCGTGTTCTGAATAACTCTGGGTTTTGTTTTCCGTAGTTTCTGGAGGAAAAATGAGGATGTGGAGTGTGATACCACACTTCTTTGAGGCAGCCACTCCCCTGGGGCTGCCTCCCCTTGAAGCTGTATTTCTGCGAGGTGGAAGGTGGGAAGCTTTCCTGCCCTGATGCTGACGCTAATTAGCGTTAAAGAGGGAAACTGCCAGATTCATTTCGAATGCCTCAAAATCTAGGACAGCTGGTTTGGTTAGAAGGAAATTTTAGCGGTAGTTGCATCTGGGCCTCTGTAAGTCACTGGATCTCAGCTCCTTTGAGAAGCAGTTTAAAAAGTCTGCTAATTTTGGACATTTCTAGCAGCTAAAACATTCTACTTTCCCCTTTGCCTTAAATACTAAGAAATCCCCCGAGAAACAAACATGAGAAGCATTCGGGCTATTTAGCTCTTCCTCGTGACCCTTATCAACAGCTCTCAGATGAAAACACCCCACAAGTCTGTGTATATTTCCTAAAATCTCCTGTTTGCGGGGACTTTTGTGAGGGCCGCATCAGCTAAAATCAGAGTTTCTAACAGCTGCTTTGTTCTGGGCTCCTTCCGCGAGATCGGCGAGGAGCCTGGCGGTGGGCTCCACTTTGCTTCTGGGCGGACACCCTTCTTGGTCCCATTCGTGTCCGCAGCATCGCGCTCCAGCTCCAGCCCAGGGCAGGCCGCTTCCTCCTCAGTGGTGGGGCACGGGAAAGTCCTCACTGTGGGCCCTGGGGGGTCTGCGGGGCACCCGGAGGCCCAGCACCAAACGGGGAGAGCAGGCTGGTGTCCGGCAGGCACGTCCTCCTCGTCCCGCCTCCTTTCTGAACCTCTGGTCGAGAGTGACACAGCTTTTCCTCCCCATTTCACGCCCCCGCCGCCCAAGAAAGCACCTGGGGGAAGTCCAGCTTCTTGAAGTGGTTCAATAAACAAGGGCTTATGATTCATCACGGGATGAGGCGCCTGGAAGATGCAGAGGACCAAGTGCCAAACCCATGATGTGCTGCTTCCTCCTGGGAACCCTGAGTCAGAGAGGGAAGCGGGATCTGCAACGTTTCTGAGGGGTGAAGACTGAGTGGGAGTGTGTAAGTGTGTGAGGGAGAGAGCATGTGAGAGGCTGCATGTGTGAGAGGCTGTGGGTGTGAGAGTGAGTTTGTGTGTGAGGCTGAGTCTATGAGTGAGTGTGTGAGAACCTGAATGTGTGAGAGTCTGTGCATGAGTGTTGGAGAGTGTATGTGTGTGTGTGTGAACTCTGTACATATGTGTGTGAGCAAATGTGTAAGTGTACATGTGAGAAACTGTGAGATTGAGTGTGTGTTCATGTTTGTGTGCGTGTGTGTGTTCCCAAAAACTGCTTCTCAAGGATAGGCCTTGAAACGAGGCTCTCTCAGTTGACCCCTGACTTACATCAGTTCTAAAAAATTGGTTGTCGTCTTGGCCCCACTCAACCCCCTCCCCTCCCCCACCCTCCTTGCACCCTCGCCCCCGCCTCCTCTGCCAACCTGGGCTGAGTGGATAGTGAGGCTGCACAAGGCCTTCTTTTTCAGCATACTGCACCTCTTTGTTTATTGGGGGTCATCCTGTGCTCATTCGGGAGATGTTTATGAAAGTCTCAAGTTCTGCTTTCAGTCTCGTAAAGCTGTCCGTTCTGCCCGGTTCCTGAGGAGGACCAAGACTGCAGGCAGCAACGTGGAGAGCCGTCCCTTGCTCGTGCTTCTCCTCCACTGCGATAAGGTGGAGAAATAGGCACGTACAAAGGAGGAGAGAGGGTAACTAGAAACCCAACCGGCCTAAAACAGGAAGGAAGAATTTAGGGGAAGGCGTTACTGAATGCTTTGCAAGTGGGATGCCATTTACTCCTCGAAAGAAGCTTGTGGGTTGGGTATTATTTTACAGTGTGAGAAAATTCTCCCCTGCCCCCCGTCCCACAGAGAAACTTGAGCCTACCCAATGGGGAAACAGGGGCAGAAAGCCAGGATTCTAAACCCTCTCTCTCACTCTAGCTCGTTCTCTTTCCTCAATACCAAATGGTCTCAAATATTTTGAAAGGTATTAGAAAACACAAGCGTTATTTTTTTCATATATTTTATAGGAAAACCGTCTTTGGAGCTGGTGAAGGGCCTGAGGCTGTCTGAGAAAGTGGCCTTTCACAGTGGAAGCAGTTATGTGAAGATGGACCTGGAGTCCTGACCTCACCTAACTCGATGCAGGAAAGCAACCCCTTATTACAAAGCAAATCCAAGGAATTTTTGTGACCATCTACTGAAATTTATTTATCCAAAACCTTAGGATCTTTCCTTTGCTGAGAATGAAACCCTAAATCAGTGATTCTCAACCAGGGGCAATTTTGGCCCCCAAGGTTCCTTTGACAACATCTGGAGATATTTTTGGTTGTCACAATTGGTGGTGGAGGGCACAGAGGCCGGAGATGCTGCGAACCTCCCTAGAGTGCACAGGAGAGCCCCCGTCACAAAGGATGATCAGGCTCAACATGTCAGTAGAGGGATTCCTTCCTTTGCCTGCTGGTCCACGGGCACAAGGAGCCCACCGTGATGGTAGCCTCAACTTCAGTGGAACTCTTAACAGTGCCCCCTAGTGGAAACAGACTTGTAATCCAGTGGAGCCCTAACTTTGTGACTGTAGGTCTACGGGCAGTGCAAATTCCCTGTGAGTGACGATGACAAGTACCACTGAGGACACAGCATGGATTTTAGCTTAGGCTTAGCCCATATGTGGCAGCCTGAGTGACAGGGCTCTGCTTTGTTCGTTGTCCCCTTATTAAACTCTCTTATGCTCCCCAGCTTGAGTGTGCCATCTGTTTCCTGCTGAGACCTTGACTGACATGATGCCAATCTTCTTGCAGAGTGGCTCCCAGCGCACAGAGCCCCAACATATTTCTGGCAAACAACAGGAAGAACCCATTTCTGGGATTCCAAACCCTTGATCCAAGGGTTATGGTTCCACTTAGGGAGTGTTGCAAAGTGATTGTACCAATTTACACTCCCATGAGCAGCATGGGAAAGTTACCGTTGCTGTACATTCTTGTCAACATTTAGTATTGTCTGTTTTTTAAAATTTATTTTAGCCATTCTGATGGGTGTGTAGCGTAACCTCACAGTGGTTTTAATTTGCACTACTCTAATGACCAATGATGTAGAGCATCTTTTCATATGTTTATGGCCCATTGGATATCAGTTTTTTCAAAATCTTTTGCCCATTTTATGGTTGGGTTGGCTTTACTGTTTTACTGTTATTGATCTTCAGGAGCTCTACATGCATTCTAGAGATGAGTCTTTGTCAGGCATATGGAATGCAAATCCCATCCCTCACTCTACGGGTCGCCTTTTTATTCTCCATGTGTCATTTGTCTTAATGTTAGTATCCTGGAGTTTCTTTTCATTGCCCTTCTGGTTTATTCCCGTTGTTTCTTGAATTTCGTGTCTTCTTTTCCTTGATCCCTCTTTTATTTTGCTGAATTTTATTCCTCAGCACATTTTTCTGGTCCAAGAAAGGCCATGTAGAAGATAATATTCTGATTTCTTGAATGTTAGTAGGTCTTTATTTTGCCTTCATCCTTTATTGGCAGTTTAGCTGGGTATATAATACTTTGAGAATACTCTTTTTCTCAAATTGCATCAGTGAAACAGTCATGAAAAAAACATGTCTCCTCAAATCTCATTTACAATATGTATTTCAACTTTCTTAACCTTGGTTCCTTTTTTTTTTTTTTTTTAATTTTCTTCTGTTCCTTGAAATACCTCTGTTTCTTGAAGATTCAATTTCCTTGAATGGGCCAACTGACCTCCATCTTTCCATCTGCAGAAACTGGCCAGTTTTCAGTGCTTTTCTAGCCTTTACCGAGGGAAATCTATCCCAGATAAAAGAATGGAAAATTTTAGAATTCTTGACCTTTCCTTTTGGTAGATTTAATGTAATTTGATGTGTAAGATAGGAACTGTAATTAGTGGAAGGTGGTGCAAACCTGGGAATCTTGTGCCAGAACGTCTTCTCTCCCAGTCGGCCATCTGCTGTGGCAGTCTACACCAGCTGGGCGCACTGGACCTTTATCTGCCAGTGCCAGCTGACAAACTTCAGCAGGAGCTGACACAACAGAATTTCCTGCTCCACTTGGGAAGCCGCCATCCCACCTCTCTTGGCAATTATCACAGGCTGAGATTGCCTCAGCCGTGGGCTGCAGCAAGACTGAAATTCATTCCCTGTTAACTGAACCACCATAATGTGCAGCTCCCTCTGGAAGATGTAAATTGCGGGGTGGGCCACCTTTCGCTTATCCCACCCCCCTTTTTTTGGTACCATTTCTTATTACAAATCATCAAGAATTTAGGAATTTGAATGGTGCCTTTTCCTGGTTTCCAGTGATCATAGAGAATTTTCCCTAGTATTGTTAGGTCATTTTAGTGGGGATTTGGTGGAGTGATGGAGACAAAAACTACGAAAGGTTAGCGTGTCATCTTGTATGGGGAGACTTGATGGAAGTCCTGTGATGGAAACTGTGTGTGGTTTTAAATGTACGCCAAACAGTAAATTCAGAGATTGCAGACTAAATGTGATTACAATTCAAGTTGATATCCAGGCTTGTGACTATTGCTTCACTTTCTGGTAAAGCCCATAGTCAGTTGGAGGGTCTCCCTTATTAGCTCATTCTGAAATCGTCAGTAGTTTCCATCTTACTCAAGCAATCCAAGAGCCCTGGATTTCCATGAAACTGAAGCTGGCCTTCAACAAGAAGAGCTAATTGACGTGCTTAATTCAGCTGCAGGAAATCCAAGGTGTGTCTCTGAAAATGCCTTGATTAAATGCATACTTTTGTGAGATTCTCAAGTAATCTTTGCTGAGTGTTCCTATAAATGATCGTTTGAGTTCTTTTTTAATCAGGACAGCACGTCAAGCATTTGTATAATTATTTCACCTTGACCTCTTAATAGTCAACATTGTTGATTTTGGATGACTATTAACTCCACTGCTCACCACCAAAATACAGTCCCTTTCCCAGCTAATTTTACTTCCAAGATTTCTAAATAAGCTCTATGTTGTTAGTTTGTTAGTTTTTAAAGAAGAGGCCAAGCCATGTGACCTAATGAAAGGTTCAGTATTGCTAAAATATCAATTTTCCTCAAAATTATTAGTAAATGAAATTTCCAATAAAAAATTTTGAAACCCTACAAAATCATGCATCATTTTTTCTGGTTTTTTGGTTTTTGATTTTTATTTTGAAATAATTTCAGACTTATAATACAATTGCAAAAATGGTACAGGAATTCTACTGTGCTCTTCTTCCAGCTTCTCCAAAGGTTAACATCTAACTTAACCAATAGCACAATTATCAACACCAGGAGATTAACGTTGATTAACACTATTAACTAATCTTCAGACCTCATTCACATTTCACGAGTCATCCCACACGTGGCCTTTTTCTGGTCAAGGATGCAATTTGGAATCCCACATTGCATTTGGTTATCCTTTCTCCTTGGTCTCCTTCAATCTGGGGCAGTTCCCTCAGTCTCTGTCTTTCATGACCTTGATGTGATGAAGAATACGGGTCATTGTTTTGCAGACACTCTCTCAATTTGAATTTGCCTGATATTTTCTCATGATGAGACTGAGGTTATACATTTTTGTCAAGGATGATCCAGAGGCAATGCTGTGTCCCTCTCAGTGCCCTGTAGCACCGGGTACATGAGGTCCATATGTCGTATTACTAGTAATGGTCACTGTGATGATTTGGTTAGAGTGGTGTCTGCCAGGTTTCCCCACTATCAAGTTAGTATATTTCCCTTTGTATTTAATGAGTATCTAGTGGGGAGATACTTTGAAACTGTATAAATACTCCATTTCTCATCATACTCTCACTTGCTAGTTTTCTTTTCTTTTCCAGTAATTTTATTGAGATCATAATGGTTTATATTGTGTAATTTCAGGTGTACATTATTATTTATCAATTTCTGAATAGCCTTCATCCTGCTCACCACCAGTAGTCTAATTTTTATCCATCACCATACATATGTGCCCTTTTACCCCTTTCGCCCACCCCCACAATCCCCTTCCCGTCTGGTAGCCACTAATCTGTTCTCTTTATCCATGTGTTTGTTATGTTCCACATATGAGAGAAATCATGCAGTGTTTGTCTGTCTCTCTCTGGCTTATTTTGCTTAACGTCATACCCTCAGGGTCCATCCCTGTTGGACGATGTTGCAAATGGGATGATTTTGTCTTTTTTATAGCCAAATAGTATTCCACTGTATATATGCACCATATCTTCTTTATGATTTCATCCAGAGAAGGGCGCTTGAGTTGCTTCCACGTCCTGGCTATTGTGAATAATGCTGTAATGAACATAGGGGCCATAAACCTTTTTGGATCATTGATTTCAAGCTCTCTGGATAAATAACCAATAGTGGGATAGCTGGATCCTATGGTATTTCTATTTTTAGTTTTTGTCTCACTCACTAATTTTACCATCCATTGAATGGTTTTTGCCTACAATATTTATTTATATGTGTTAGCTGAATAACGACTATTTCCATCATTCTTTCTACATATATTGGTGGGAATTTTACTGTAAGAGCCGTCTTTCTCTCCTATTTATTTATTCAATTATTTATTTGTATTAGTATGGACTTGTGGGTATTTAGTTTATTCTAAGAGTTATAATCCATCACTGTCATTATATATTTTGTTGCCCAACTTTTTCCAGATTCACTCATTGGGAGGTCCTTCAAGTTGGCTCCTGTTTTGGCATGACCCCATCAGTTTTTAATCACTGTCTTACTTTCTGGCACCATAAAATTTTCCTGGCTAATCTTCTACATTCCCTGGGCCAGCCCTGGTGTCAGCTGTCTCTCCAAAGAGCCCTTTTCCTTTAATTGGAGAATGTTATTTAGAAACCAAGATCTGGGCACCAGGTGTGTTCACTGCTAGTGAGGTGTCATTGCCTCTCAGGCCTGTCATTTGTCATTTAGTTTTATTTGTTACTGATTCTCTTTTGGATTCCTTCCGCACTCTGTATGTGGAACAAAGTGAGATGGTCTCCGTTTCCTTTACTGTAGCTTTGTTTTACCTCCACCTAATGGAAGCCAGAGGCAAATACTTCTAACTACCTCTCTACCCCTCTTTTCTCCCTTTCTTGCCTTACATGTCAAGCGTACAGAATATGTTTGACAAATTTGATAGAGTTCCTAAGGGAGCAGGTGGGAGCTTCAGTCCCAGAGGCTGGCTGGCAGGCAGGCTGGGGCATCCCCAGTTGACCTCAGGTTCAGGGTCTGAGAGCCCAGCAAACGGCCCATTTGACCTTGTGCTTGATTGAGTTCAGCTCCAAATCTCAGGCACACTCTTAGGAGGGGAAAAGATTTGTCATGCAGAGGGAAAACTCTTTTCCTCAATAGGGTTTAGGAGAACTCAAATACCAGTTCGACCTTAGTGTTTCTGGTTTTTTGTCTTTCTTAGATTTGCTTCAGTTAACCTGGTTGAAATACTGTAAACCTCTAGCTTGGGAAGATTTCCTATTGAAATATGTGGATGAATATTCCTGTCCACAGTGTGCATCTGAGTGTGGGGGGGAGTTGTTTTTAAAATAACAAGTTGTTGTTTTCCCCTGTGCTCGAGCTTGCCCAAAGCCAGAGAGGGTATGAAAACAGGCACTTTTAATACACTGTTGGAGGGGAAATAAGTCATTTCAAAATTTTTTGAAACAATTTTGCAACACATTTTATGAGATTGAAAAATGTTCACATTTTTTTACTCATGAATTTCTTCTTTGGGAATCTATTCTGGGGACTAAACCAAAATATATTAAAAAATAAACAGAGATTCATTTCAGCATTTTTACAATAATAAACTTGAGGAAAAAAACTCTTGAAATATTGATAATCATAGAAAAGGTGAAAAATTATTACAAATGCACTTGATTTAATATTATAGAGTGATTAAGCAGCTTTCTCAATAAATTGTATTAGTAACATGGAAAAGTCTTATAATATAATAATTAAGTTTAAAAAGGAAGATGCAAGGTTATTTGTACAGTTGGACAACACACACACACACACACACACACACACATTATTATTTGCTCATATTTAAAAGACCAAGAGGAAATGCACCAAAGTATAAATAGTGATTATGTTACAGTAATTCATGTATTTTTCCTTCTTTCTACTTTTTTGTATCTTGTAATTATTCCTAAATGAGCACAAATTACTTTGATAACAGAGTGGAGAAAATAAGGTTTTCCATTACTAGTGAGAATAAGTGAATGGGCTCAGTCAGTAGATTTATTTATAGTGGTATTGAAGACTAGTTATAGTAGTGTTGAAGATTAGTTCTAATATTAAAAATAATTTTAAACTAATCATTCTCAACCAGAATGAGTGTAGCTAGCAGAATCATCTGGAATATCTTTCCAGAATACATGTCCACGTATCCAGCTCCCATGACCATCTGATACACTTGCACACACACCCATGTGCCCGCACACAGGCACCCAGTCTCTGGGACTAAAATCCATGGTTCTCATTCTCCGCCACAAGGGTGACTCACCAAGGGGTTGAAAAATCTGTGCTGAGAAGGAGGTGGCCCTTTCTCCAGAGGGACACAGAGATGAACAAGGGCTCACACAAGCCTTTACTAATGACTGTACTAAATTTGTTAAAACATATAAAAAAGAATGTTTGGAAACCAAAGAAAAGAAGGAAGTTACCTATAGTCCTACTAGAAGGGCCAGTTTGCATTTTTGTGTACTTTATGCCAGTGTTTATAAAAAACATGTCACAGCCCCTGGAAAGAAATGCCTCCCCAGCCCTTCCTTGCTTGTGAAGGCAGTGTGGCACGGTGGTTTGGACATGGGCTCCAGGGGCTGATAATCTCTAGGTGTGTGACCTTGGGCACGCTCCTTGACATTTTTGAGGTAATTTGTCTCTGTTTATCTGAATAAAACCAGAGGATGATAATAGCTCCTGCCTCATGGTATTGTAGTGAGGATTCAAAGAGATATCCATGTAAGACACTTAGAATGATGCCTAGCACGTGGTGAGCACTCACTGCCTTTGATTATCATTATTCTCACTATTAAAGAAATGGCTTTATTCAAAGCAGAGGACACAAATGGTGGTCCATGGGCCAAGTCTGCTCAGCAGACATGTTTTGGTTGGATCTCACAGTGTTTTAAACACTAATAAATTAACATCTGAAAAGTGGGAGATTTGTCTTCTCTTGAGAAACTCTGAGCATCTGGTAATCGTGGGCCAGCATTCCTGTGGGATGAGAATTGGCAGGACCTACGTTGCTGCTGCCCCCTTCAGAGACTCATGACCCTCCAGTTCAGGGCCAGCTTCACTCATTCCTGTCGATGGCCCCATCCCTGCAGGCAGTGGGGCTCATGACTTCTCATTTATGAATGCTCACCATCCTCCCTCTCCCAAATGGTACTCTGATTTGTAAAAACCAGGAAAGGTGCAGTCTGGGAGGCCAGGGAGATGTAGAATGTCAAATTAGTGCTGAGCGTAGACAGCCAAGGACACCATTAACTGAGGGACATTGGTGGAGACACTGGTTGAAAAGTGGGTCTTGGACTGGGCAATGGGTATAAGGGAACAGAGCTGGCCCAGGACCACAAGCTAAGGTCAGAGCAGGCACAAGGTCTGGCACGCTAATCCAAGTAGACCTGGGGGAAGCCTGACATGTAGGGGATGGCACCCAACAGAGGTCCTGCCAGAGGCTCCCCAGCCTCCAGAATCCCTTGCACAGGCTCTGGGATTCCAAGTTCTGAGAGATGGGTCAGGGGGCCTGGGACTCAGCCTCAAGGGCTACAAAGCAGCCATTTGTCCAAAATGGTCGTAGCAAGACCAGCAGTGGGCTAACTGCACATTGAGCCAGAGAGCTACTGAGACCAGACCCACTACGCCACTTTGAGCTGCTCTGGCGGTGCTGTGGTCTCCTTGTCTGGTTGAGAAGAACAGGGGCTGGGAGAAGCAGCAGATATTTAGAACAGTAGGACATGACCTTAAGGTCAGGAGGCAGCCTCAGGTCACAGGTCAGGGTGGAGTGGATTGGCCTGTGTAGGGACTGAGCCCGGGACTCTGGCCTCCTTCACCCTGAGACTTCACTGAGCAGACTATGGCTCCTCACAATGTCACTGTAGTTTCCTAGAGACCTACTTGCTCTTGCATAAATGCTGTCTCATTTGTGGGTCTCCTGACACACGAGTTCCAGCAGATTCAAGTAGGAGGGAGAATGGGCTGAGTGACCCTAAGTGGAACCTTGGGGCCACAGCCCTCCCCAAAGCCAAGGTCGCTGATTCATGTTCCCACATGCCATCTTCTCCTTGGTTTGAGGGAACTTCTATTGGCCAGCAGCCCTTAGCTGTGGGTGGGGAAATTGCATCTTCAGGACAGAGAACACTTAATACTCTTCATTTCTATACCCTTTCTAACCACAATGAAATGGCAAAAATCATCTACGTATCTGGAGTTTCCAACCACGGGCACACACCAAGCCTTCTGCCTCGAGATCCTCACGTACTCTTGAGAGAAGTGCTATTCTGCAGCCAAGGGGCAAATTAGGTGTGAGGTCAGAAAGGCCTGGGTGGGTCTGCTCCCAGCCCGTCTCCTCCTCTGTGCCAGGCTGCCCCACATCCTGTTCTCCATCCTGAAGCAACCCGCTCTGCAGAGGAGATGGTTTCGCCATTGAAAGTCTTCAGTCTGTGGTTTAAGATGGCAAACCCCTGAATCAAACTTTTCTCTCTCCAAAATTCCCATGGGAAATGATTGAAGAAACATAAGAATGGTGTGGAGAAGTGATTTAATACTGGAAAACAGGGAAGACTGGTATTCACAGGCAAGAAACTTCAGGAAACGTCTTCAACATACCAAGCAGATGACTGGACTGAAGGAAGATGTACTAACGAGTATGATTGTGCATATATTGGAAAAACAATGGAGGGAATCCCCGCAGAGGCCCCAAGGAGCCTCCAAGTGCCAGGACCTGGAGGCCATGAGGCTGAGGGACAAATTGAGAAGTGTGGCGGGGTCAGCAGGTGGTGGGCAGAGGCCATGGGGGGTCCAGCTTATATAGGCTAAAACAAACATCGCCAAGGAGAGACACACAGAGAGAGATTAAGTGTCCTGCTGCAGGACAGTCCCCCGCAGAAGCTGGCCTCGTCTTCCCACAGTCCACTGAGTCTTTAATCAGGTACAGACACCCCCTAATCCAAGAGCAACAGTCTCCAGAGGGCAACCAGCAGGGGGGCAGTCAGTGGACAGGGAAGTGGGGAAGCTGGCAGGGAGCGACCTGGCCCAAAACATGAAGCTGGTCTCTCCTTAGTTGGTGACAGGACCATCCTTCATCTATGGCCTGAGATGGGCCAAATTAGGGGTAAGAAGAGTGAGACAAAGGAAAGCTCATCTTGACAGGTCCTGAAGATCATCTCAGATGTGGCCTCAGACACAGAGACACATAGCTTCTTGTCCCAGGCCTTCTCATTACCAGCTGTGACCTTCGGGCCTCAGTTTGCTCATCTGCAGAATAAGTGTAACCTCAGCACCTAGCGCACAGATTTTGGGAGGACCATGTGTGGTAATGTGTGTCGGCACCCTGGATGGGGGTCTTAGGATGACTACTCTGAACTGCCCACCTGAGACTCAGTGCCGGGCACCGAGAACTCAGACACGGGTAGATGTTCAGATAATATTTGTTGAACTTAAGTTATTGTTGATTTTAGTTACCCGATGCTACAAAACAAATCACTCCAAAACTTAGCGTTTTAAAACAACAGTAAATCATTTATTGTCTCCCATGGTTTCTTGTGGATCAGGAATCCAGGAGCAGCTTGGCTGGGTGGTTCTGGCTTGAACTGTCTCAGGAGGTGGCACCGTGAGAGGTCAGCCAGGTTTGCAGTCATCTGAAGGCTGGATTGGAGCTGGAGGATTCACTTCCAAAGTGGCTCATTTGCATGGTTAGCAAATTGATGCTCATCTCCATGTGGGTCTCTCCATGTGGCTTGGTCTTCCTCACGTAATGGCGTCTAGACTCCAAAGATGAACATCCTGACATCTAGAGAATGAAAGAGAGAGAGAGAGGACCAGGAGGAGGCTGAATCTTTTTTATGACTTAGCATAGGAAATCAGATGTCATCAAACTTCCGCCATACTCCATTGGTCATGGCAGTGACAAGTCTCTATCCAGATTTGAGTGGAGGAACCTAGACCCCCTCTCTCAGTGAGAAGAGTATGTGGAACAGAATAAATATCTGTGAATATAAATGTGTGTCTTTGGAACATACAGTCCCACACATTATTATTCTTATTATCGGTCATTAAGAGGGCAGCTTCACATCCATCTTTTGTCAAAAGTTACTGGCAGTCAGAAACTCATCTTGTTTGTCCCATATGTGAACAGAGGTGGACTTTTCTTGTAAAGCTCCTAGTTTGATAAAACTGTCTGGAATTTTTTTTAAATGAAAAAATTGGCTGGTCTAGTGAGGTAGTATAAAAAACAGAACACAAAAGAACAGTTCAAGAATTCATCAAATTTACATCATATTGCAAAATTTCTTGCAGTTCAAAAAAAGCTGGCTGTGAGAGTCAATGACATAATTGCCCATGATATGCGGCTTTGAGGAGGGAGCAGCTGGAAGCACAGACTCCAGGAATGTCTGGAGAGAATTTCCCTCACTTGGATTTAAGGCCTCCACTCTACTCAAGCCTCTGACCCCATTCAACCCCTTACTCCCAAGATATGACCTTGCTTCCTTCTTCCCAGAGAAAGTAGAAACCGTCACATGGAGCTCTCTCAACTTTGCACCACCAAATCTGCACTCGCACTTGTGTCTTCTCTTATCCCATCCTCTTTCTCTCTTGGGTCAACAAAAGAGTGGCTCCTGCCCTGACTGTGGCCAGCCCCTCCCCCCTGCTCTGGAGCCCATCCCACCTCTTAATTCAAAGGACCATTAACATGTTGACTCTGACTCATGCCTGTATCTTTGACATGTTGCTTTGGCTGTCTCCTTTTCATCATTTCATGCCATTCTCATCTTTAAAAGCATACACAAAATTACCATCACCACCACCAATCAAAACCACCCCAACCACCACCACCACCACCACCAGAAACAGTATTTTATGCAAGCCTGTATTAGTCTGGGTTTTCCCAGAAACAGAACCAGTAAGATAGAAATAGATATAGATGATATAGATGTAGATATATATTTCCATACATAACAAGTAATTGCATCAAATGGTTATGGAGGCTGAGAAGTCCCCAAACCTGTAGTTGGCAAGCTAGAGACCCAGAAGAGCTGATGGGGTGAGTTCCAGTCTGAGTCTGAGTCCAAAGGCGGGAGAAGACCAATGTCCCAGCCTGAAGACCATCAGGCAGAGCTGAATGAATTTTCTCCTACTCTGCCTTCTTGTTCTATTCAGGGCTTCAACAAAGAGGATGAGGCCCGCCCACATTGGGGAGGATGATCTGCTTTACTCAGTCTACTCATTCAGATACTGATCTCCTCCAGAAACACCCTCACAGACACACCCAGAAACAGCACTTAACCACATATCTCGACACCCCATGGCTCAGTCAAGTTGACACATAAAATTAATCATCACAACCCTAGGTCCCCCACTCCCATCCCCCTGTAGTTCCTATCTTGTCTTTCAGCTCCCTTCACACATAAACTTCCACAAACTGTCCTCACTTACTGTCACCATTTTCTCGTGTCTCACTCAGTCCTCAGTTCACTTTGATGTGGTTTCTGCCTAGATGACTTCATTCGACTTGCTCCCACTATGGTCATCAGTCAGTCCCACAGACACCTTTGGTCCCTCCCACCATGCCCAGCCTCTGCAAGAGTCTGCACTGCTAACTGTGCTCTAGGAATGGAAACTATCTTCCCGGGGCTTCTGGAACACAACACTCTCTTGGTTTGCCCCTTACCCAGGATCCTCCTTAATTTGCTTTCTTGCCCGCTCCCTCCTCTGCCTAACCATTAAGTGCTGGAGTTTCTCAGGCATCCTTCTAACAGACGCTTCTCTCACTCCAAACAATCTCTCTGAGGAGAGATTGAAAGAAGGGAATGAACCCAAATGGTATCACTCCCTTTGGGGCATCTCCTCCTATGCACACATTCTCCTCCTGCACCAACCCTGACCAGTCTGCCCGCAACCGGCTGAATGGAGGATTTTGAGGAGGATGGAAGGAGTAAATGTGAGGGAGGCCTATTGTGGGCACAGATGAGGTCAAGCTTTCCACTTAATTGTATCAACAATAAAGCTGGTATTTTTATTTCCACCTGTCTGACACCTGTGCCTTCTTTCTCAATTGTGTGAGAACTTAGCAGGAGAAGACAGGGGCTATTGTTTATTGTTGTAGTCAAACTCCAACATTTATAGTTAATGTGTGCTTTCCCCGCCAGCCTGTAAACTCCAGGAGGGCGAGAATTTCTCTGTAATGTACACTTTGGGTCTTTCTAACGTAGCCCCAACACACGTTTAAGGCAGTAACATTTGTATAACGTATTTCAATTTTCAAAAGACTTTTGCATAATCATTGCATTTAATTTTTATAATGACAGTATTCTGCACTCCCTCCCATAGCACCCGTAAATTTAGAAATTAAAGACTGAGAGGGATTAATCAATGGAAATTCTGAGTCATAGAACCAATAACTTTGCCAGGATGTAAAGCCAAGTCTTCCTAAGTGTAATATAACAATTTTTCTAAGTCTCAGTGCTGCCCTAGGGGTTCTGCAATTTAGGTATGTAATTGGATCTATACAGAAGTTTAAAAAATAATTATGTGGCTAAGAGACCTGCTTGTCTGATTAGTAATTTTCACACTTGTCAGCCCTTGACTTCTGGAATGGCAGAATGAGAAGCTTGGCATGTCCTCTCCCCTAAAAGCAATAACAAAACTGGACAAAATTATCAGAAACAGCCATTCCATGTCAGGACTCTAAAAATTGACCAAAGCCATACAAAAAATTGAAAAGCATTAATTTAAGAAAAACTACTGAAATCTGGGTAAGAAAAATGTGAGTCTGTGTTGTTTTTAGCCTGGGCTTCCCCCCCTTCCCCACCCCTTGGTGCGGTCAATGCAGTAGTTTTACCAGGACGGGCACACCTTGAAAGCCAGCACTCCCCTTCCAGAGGAGGCTGACTTGATTTGGAGCTATGCACAAAAAAACACTGGTGAAGATAAGTAGTGGTCTCTGTGGCAAACAAACAGGAAAGGCCAATGTCATGGCTAACCTGATGTTTAGATACTGCTTGGAACAAGCAACAGACTGGCAGACTAGCCAGAAAGGCAAGCGGGAAATCCAAGTAATGAGACATTCATAGTGGACCTTGATAAGCTTCTTGGCAGTTTGAGAGGTTGTGTATATGTGCAAAGCTATGAGTATGTTCAGGAGAGAACAGAGAGGGCCCTAACTATCTACGTATTCCTGGCTGAACATGAGGCCTTGAGCACATACAGAGAAGACACGAGAAGTATGTCCTGCAGAAAGTAAAACTCAGGGAAGATTTGTAAACTGGCTGAACTTTGAATGCATCCCCAACCTACAACTAGATTCATCAGCAAAGGATGGAAGGTGTACTGGCTCGAGATATTTGAGCACAAACTGTGATTGATCATTGCATGACTACTAAGCTCTGATGAAGTAAGAATGATTCTGAGAAAGTTAGGATCAAAAATAAAAACAGTAATAATGATTTTTTATGAAACTGAGTGGAGACATTAGCATCCACACAATAATGGGGAGACAGACTCTGTAGAATTGGTCTGGGCAATTCACTAAGCAGACAAAAGTAGTAAGAACAGAATCTCTCAGAGTTGTGGGAAAATCAGAATCCAAAGTTGATACGATGTTATCTAAAATGTCTAGTTTCCAACAAAAATATGAGATTTGCAAAGAAACAGGAAAGTGTGATGTATATATAAGATTTTTAAAAATCAGTAGAAACTACCTCTGAAGGTCCCCAAAGGTTGGGCTTAGCAGACAAAGACTTCAAAGTAACTATTACATGTTCAAAAACATTTAAGGTAACCATGTTTAAAGAATTAAAGGAAAGTATGATGGCAATGACTCATCAAATAGAGAATATCAATAAGGAAATAGAAATTACAAGAAAAGAGTCAAATGGAAATTGTGGAGTTGTAAACACCAGTGCAAGAAATACTTTGGGTTTTCTTGTTTCACCCTGACATTGACCCAAAGGAGGCACAGATTAGACTGAGGCACGGAGAGGATATTGAGCGGTGAAGCAAGGACTGCATGGCTCCAAATCCAGTGCTCTTCATCACCATACTGAATGCTTTTTGAGCACCCACTGTGGCTGGCATTATGCTGGGCTTCTTGGATATAAAGAGTGAAAACACTGGCAGCTTGCGGCCTTTGGTTTGCAGAGGACACGTGTCTGATTGATTTTAAATGGCAAATGCACATTTCATCTACTTGTGGTTCGGTAGACAGGTCTCCTATGTGTGTGATCCAAGAAGAAAAATGAGATAAATCTTTAAGGGTGGGATCCTATGGCTTATGCCCTCACCTATCCATTGCCAAATGGCCATGGTCCACTTGCAAGAAGGGGACAGGCTGGTCTTTCTGGAGTGACAGAGCACCTTAATCTCCTGAAGATGTGTCAGAAGGTCTTCTTACCTGGCTTTTCTGGGTGCAGTCTGAGTCAGATACTTGAGGCTCTGCATCCAGTTACAACTTCTCCTGCTTCTAGAGAAAGAACTTTTAGGAAGGAAGAAAAAGATATTCACTGTTTTTACTCTGGAGATCTTTTATTTGAGGTCCCCTCATAGACAAAGGAAGGACCAGAAAGCTAGTGCAGTGTTTCCTTCTGAGGATATTAAAACAAACAAAAAAGACCTCATTATTAGACCATCAAATCGGTGCTTTTGCATTTTTTTAACTCCCATCTTTACATACTATGAGGATCTTCACTTAATTGAGAACCTCAGCTTTTATAGTCTTCATTCCACTCCTTCTGTTTTAGGTTGTTTGGCTGAAACTTCTTTCTTTATGATTAATTCCTATGATCAGTTTGGATCCTGTTTTAGTTTTCAGTTAAATATTATTTAATCCAAGTTGTACTGAATTTTACTTCTCATGGGTGTTAATGTTCTTGATTTCTCTGAGAAATTTTTATTTTATCCAATTTCTTATTTAGCTTCACGATGGCATTAATATTGTTTGGGAGCTAGGCCATCCACTGGTGGGGCAAATCCTCTCTGTGCTGCATTTGATTGATTGGCACAGAACAGTCATCCACATGTACGTCCTGGCTTCTAAATCAAGTAAATTAGTTAAAATTAAGAAGAAAAGGGCATTTCTACCTCCTTGGTTGAAAGGAAGAAGCCATTCCTAGAGAAGCTTTATGTCAATGCCAGAAGGGGTACAGCCTTCCAAGAAATCCCACTGCAGACCACACTGGTAGCACGAGCCCAATGTCACCTGGAACATTCTAGAAACAAGGAGATTGACATTGGCCATGATGGTCTTGAAATCCAGGAATTTTAGCTCTGCTCAAATAGGCAACCTCGCATCTAGTAACTGGTTGTTCCTCCTCCTCCCAGAGAGAGCTACTATAGCCAGTCATCCTCATCGCCCCCACAAAAGAGACAACAGGGAGGGGATTTGCAGGTCCCCTGGAAGGCTGCTGTCCTAGTGAGGTAATGGATTCTCTCTCACAGACTTTTTCTTACCTGTCCTTCGTAGCAGGTAGATGAAGTCTCCTACACCAGATCTTTCTGTATCAATAATTCTCAACACGGGCATGTGGGATTAGGCCAGAGAAGAACTGATGGTGGTCACTATTTTGAGGTTTGGATGCTGTTCATTTGCTACTCAATGAACTAGGAAAGCAGAGTTCACAGCAATCTGGATGGCCATCCATGAACCTACTTTTGTAGCCTGACTGGATTTGGGAGCCAGAGATATTGTGGGTGGGAAGGGCCCTTATCTTTTTCCAGACTTGAACTCTAGGAGCTGCCCAAGTCTTAAACTTCTTAGCAGACAACCGTGATGACAGATGAGGCCTGTGGGCTTGGGACCTGAATATGCCATGGAGCTCTACTGAGATCCATGAGGGTCTGCATGGAATGTTTACTCCAAAGGTGTTTTGCTCATTTTGGTGTCTGAATGTTGCCAAAATATGGGACTATTAAATCAAAATTCCAAAGACTTTCATCCTGTCTCCTCTAAAGCCTTAGAGACTGGGAGGTCTGGAGGGGTAGGTAGTGACAGGTCAAGAAAGTCTCTTCGCTTTTCCTGTCTGTCTTGTATGTCTGTCCATCTTATATGTCTGTCATATATTTGTCTGTCCTTCTATTACATGGCACTTTCATTGATGTCTTGGTGTGATGGATTTCTTAGGTTGACCCACGACCTTGACCTCCACTTCTAGCTCCAAATCCAGAACTGAAGATGCAAGTCATAAAAGGATTGAGATCTGGTCTTTCTGCTGTAAACGATGTTCATTATGCCTTCAGTGGCCTGTTAATTTATTTTGTATTGTCCTGTCTTTGAAAATCCTGCTGGTTTGTCATGTGTAATTGATATTTCACTTTTTCACCAACTTTTGAAGTTGATTTGAGTTGTATATTTCTTTTCAAAAACACTGAAATGCAATGAATAGGAAGAAAATCACAGGTGAATAGAATTTCACTCTAGTCAGCATGCATACAGTTGAACCCCTAATTCCCAGGCTTGTTTTCTCCGAAATGTTTCAGTACTGTGCAAAAATCCAGGGAAAGCTGAGCAACAGTTGGGTTCATTGTAGTCTCAAACTGAATTATCAAGGAGCTGTTGGCTTTCTGATCTTTAGTTCCCTTAAGGAAAACCCGTATCTTACTTTAAAAACAGAGTCCCCAGTCTGGTCTTTCTCCTGGGAAAAAACTCTTGTGCCTTGCTCACATTTTCCCTCCTGCGGGAAAACTCTTGAGACAGAGACTTGTGCTTCTAATTTTTATGTAGAATATAGTTTTGTTTGCACATTCAATTTCCTTGTCTACACCACAGAGCCCTGCTTTGTGAGATGGGAAAGCTGGTGTTGCCTGGTGCAAAATCTGTTGAGTCACAGGGTTTCTGGGGGAGAAAACCCTCAAACATATTGTTG
Source organism: Equus asinus (assembly GCF_041296235.1). Classification (NCBI taxonomy): domain Eukaryota; kingdom Metazoa; phylum Chordata; class Mammalia; order Perissodactyla; family Equidae; genus Equus; species Equus asinus. The sequence continues at coordinate 4,718,097 of NC_091808.1, read as the reverse complement.
TCTGAATTGTTTTCCTTCACTAACTCTTATTTTATAAAAGAACTTTAAAAGCCTCTTGAAAATTCAATAACTTATATGGTTCTTTTGCAAGACCCAAGGAGAAATACACCAGAAAAATATATATATATATATATATAATTTTTTTAAGTGAACACAGACTTCAAAATAAAGGCAAAGAGCTTGGCAATTACTGTTTGTGTTTTGCCAAACTGAGAACAGTTGTGTTTTTATAGTTTTAGATGTTCTAGACATCCAGGAAATGACAAGCTTGCTCGTCTCTTGCTTTTATAAGGAACAGAGATTGTGCCACTTTTTGGACAACAAGGGGCAAAAGAGAGAGCCTGTTGAATCCGGGGACCTTAGGATGTACTTTAAATTCGGCAAAGGATCTTCAAAGACCCTGAGAAAGTGAGGTCAGAGGCTTGTGGGTATGGGAGGCACAGATATGGCAGCCATATCTGAAGGACACAAAGGTAGACAGGAGCCACTCAGGTAGGGACCAATGCCGTAGTCCTCATGTGCTGGATGCGTTGGATGCTGCAGGACCCATTCAAGAACCCATTCAAGGAAGAGCAACAGAAAGTCGGAAACACTCAAGAGCCCTGGGCTCCTGAGTGGGAGAGTGAAGACTCCATTCCTGGAAACATCACCCTCTACCATTTGGTTACCAGCTGCCATCTCTGTGTTGCCAATTTAACTGTAGGTGTTCTATTGGGTTTGTAATGGTGTCTCATTGGGATACTAATGATCATTTCCTTGATGGCTAATCATAGTAATGATGTTGAGCACCTTTTCATATGCTTGTTGCCCATTCATATATCTTCTTCTGTAAAGTGTCTATTCAATTCTTCAGTCCATTCACTGTTGGGTTGTTGATCTGATTATTGAGTTGCAAGAGTTCTTTATATGTTCTGGAAATAAGTTCTCTGTCAAATATATGTTTTGAGACTATTTTCTCCCAGTCTCTGACCTGCCTTTTTATTTTCCTGGAAGTCTTTCTACGAACAAAAGTTTTCATTTTGATGAGGCCAACTAACCTATTTTTTTCTTTTATGGTTAAGAGATTTTGGGTCATAAGAAGTATTTTCCTTCCGCATTATCATGAAGATGTCACCCTATTTTTTCTTCTAGAAGTTTTATAGTTTTAACTTTTGTGTATATGTCTTTGATTCATTTCACATTAAGTTTTGTTTACGCAATGAGGAAAGAGTCAAAGTTAACTTTTTCCCCATATGGATATCCAATTGTTCCAGGACCATTTGTTGAAAAGATTATGCTTCGCTCATTGAATTATCTAGCATCTTTGTCAAAAATCAACTAACCATAGAGTATGGGCATATTTCTGTACTCATGTTGTTCCACTGATTGACATGTCTACCATTATGAGCATATTGCTCTGTCTTTATTGTAGTAGGTCCTGAAATAATGTGGTGTAAAGTCTTCCATTTGAGGTTTTCTCCCCAAATTGTTTTGGCTCTTCTAGCATTTTTGCATTTCCATATTAATTTGAGAATAACCTTGTCAATTCCTACAAAAAATCCCATTCGGATTTTAATTGGGGTTGTATTGAAGGTATAAATTTGGGAGAACTAACATTTCAACAATATCAAATTCCCTAATTCATGACCATGCTATTTACATAGGTCCTCTTTAACTTTTCTCAGGAATATCTTATGGTCTTCAGTGTATAAGTCTTGCACATATTTTGTTAAACTTATTACCAGATAGTTCATGATTTTGCGTGATAATGTAAATGATATTTTTAAAATTTTCTTTTCTTTTTTTTGTTGGTAGTATACAGAAATATAATTGATGTTTATATATTTACTTGTATCCTGAAACCTTGCTAAGTCCAGTTGTAGTGGCTTTTTTTTTGTAGATTCCTTAGGATTTCCCAGGTATGTAATCATGCCTTCTGTGGTGAAAAAAGGACAGTTTGACTTCTTCCTTTCCTATTTATACATATTTTATTTTTTCCCTCATCTTAATGCACTGGACAGGGCCTGTAGTACAATATTGAGTAGAAGTGGTTAGAATGGAAAACATCATCCTCTTTTTGATTGTGCAAGAAAAGTATTCAAATTTTCACTATTAGCTTTCACTATTAGATGTTAGCTGTAGATTTTTTCATAGATGCCCTCTATTGAGTTGATAAAGTTCCCTTCTATTTTTAGTTTACTGAGAATTTTTATCAAGAATAGGTGATGAATTGTGTTGAATGTTTTTTATGCACTTAATGTGATGATCATATCTTATTTTGTCCTCCTCTATTCTTTTTAAGTGGTAAAATACACTGATTAGTATTTGAATATTAAACCAGCCCTGCATTCCTGATATAAACCACTCTTGGTCATGATATATCATCCTTTTATACATATCACTATGTTTGGTTTAATAGAATTTTATTAAGAATTTTTGCTGGGCCGGCCCGGTGGCACAGTGGTTAAGTTTGCACATTCCACTTCGGTGGCCCAGGGTTCGCCAGTTCAGATCCTGGGTGCGGACATGGCACCACTTGGCATGCCGTGCTGTGGTAGGCATCCCACATATAAAGTAGAGGAAGATGGGCATGGATGTTAGCTCAGGGCCAGTCTTCCTCAGCAAAAAGAGGAGGATTGGCAGCAGTTAGCTCAGGACTGATCTTCTTCAAAAAAAAAACAAGAATTTTTGCTTCTCTATTTTTGAAGAGTATTCTGTAGTTTTCTTCTCTTGTAATGTCTTTGTATAGTACTCATATTGGGGTTATACTGTCCTCATAAAATGAGTTGAGATATGTTCCTTCCTCTTATTTTCTTAATTTATGCAGAATTGTTATGATTTCTTCCTTAAATGTTCTACGTGGGTAACTTAGTTTTTTTGTCGTTGTTGTTGTTTTTCCGAGGAAGATTAGCCCTGAGCTACAACTGCTGCCAATCCTCCTTTTTTTGCTGAGGAAGACTGGCCCTGAGCTAACATCCATGCCCATCTTCCTCTACTTTATATGTGGGCGCCTACCACAGCATGGCTTGCCACGCAGTACCATGTCTGCACCCAGGATCCAAACCAGTGAACCCCAGGCCACTGAAGCAGAACATGCACACTTAACCACTGGGCCAGCTCCAGCAGCTTAGTTTTCAATCTGAGACTCAGGGGAACTGCTATACACATTGCTGGTGCTCCTGTGTGTGTATCTCCTTCACTCTGAACAGCGAATTCTCGCCACTTCGTTCTGCTCCAGTTCTGCCCTCTGTCTTCTCAACCCAGCAAGACCACCACAGTTAGGTCCCCCCATTCAGTGTCATGGTTTAGAATGTGCTCAGAAACAGGCAGAAAGGTGGGGCAATTGTAGGGTTTACCTAATTTATTTATATTTTATCAGTGATTATAATCCTACTCTGCCTGTTGTCCAACATTTAAAAACAGCTGTTTCACAAATTTCGACCCTATTTCTAGTGATTTACAGTGGGAAGATAGGTATGACATCAGTTCCTTTAGTATAGCTGGATGTAGAATTGCCTCCTTATTTGAGCAAGAGGCTCCTACTTGAGAATAACCAAAATCTGGGAAGGATAACTAAGCCTCTAGTTGGTATAAAAGGAATTCGAGGGGAGTTCCAGAGACCACAACTCAAAGCCAAATATAACATCAGACCACACTGAGCACAAACATGTAAAATATGAACATTTGTAAAGAAAGATCTTGTCTGCAAAGTGGCTGAGAGATGGCTCAGAAGAACGTTGGGGAATCACTTACTGTTTTAGTTGACTGTGGGCCCTACAAGAGTTAACAGAGTATGTGGTCCCCGTAAGTCTGAAGTGAGACTTCACAATAGGCAGTGTGAGAAGACCGAAGGCAGGATCCTGCATTGCTGTCCTTCAGTGCTTGTCAGCTCCCATCCTGACAGTCATAGTCCGAAAGGGGGAGACCTAGGGTGCTTACCCTAGAGTAGAAACGACGGTGTGAAGCCAGAAAGCTGTGTTCAAAGCCTGAACCGAGAATGGGTATGTTCCATTCTGCCTTAGTGGGGAAGGCTGGGAATAAAACTGTTACAACTTAGGTAAAGATGAATAACAATTGTGAGAGCTGCCCCAAACCACCATGGGCTGTCAGGACAGACTAAGAGCTCCTTCTCCCGGGAAATGTCTGGGCAGAAGCTGGTCACTTGGGAGATAAGAATATCCTGGGGGCTTGAAGTACCAGACCCCTCAGTGAGCTGATTATTCCCAACCTTTGCCATATCATAGGAAATAACGGTTGTACAGGACCCCAGGATGAAGAGATGTGCTGCTTGCAGCTGGAATGGACATGCTGCGGGCTCTGGCTGGGAGGTCCAGCCACCTCAGGCCCGGTCCAGCCTTGTCATTACCTATAATCCACTCCTGAACATGGGGTCCTTTCGGGCCTATCATTCTAAGAGAAAAACACATCTGTGATGGGTCCTTCCAGATAAAGTAATTATATAAGAATTGTCACAGTTCTGGTGTCAAGCTGCTTTCTTCCTCTGCCTTCCTAGCCTGAAACTGAGACTTTTCCTAGAAATGAATTTTGGTATTGAGATCATATATTATTCTCTAAAATATTTCATCTCCACTCAGGAAATCAGACCAAGGATGTGGGTTTTATGAGAATTTTGGAGTCCCATTACTGACACAGACCTGATCGGGGATCCACAAACTATAACCCGTAGGCCAAATCCTGCCAGCTGCCTGTTTTTGTCAATAAAGTTTTATCGGGACCCAGCCCCGCCCACTCATTTACGTATTGCTTGGGGCTGGTTTTGCTCTACACCAACAGAGGTGTTTTGACAGCGGCTATCTGGGCCACTAAGCCTAAAATATTTACTATCTGGCCCTTTACAGAAAAAGTTTGCTGACCCCTGGAATAGATGACACAGAAGTCTCACTAGAGTGTTACTTCGAATTGTATAATGACAGTTGTTTACTTTCGGCTTTAACTCTGGTCCCGTCCTTGAACTGGATGTCTCTCTACTGACTGTAGCCTCTGTTGAGAGATGAGCCGTTTCAGTGCACAGAGTTTATATAACATTCATAAGCCCTGTGAGTCCTCACACAAACACCACGGGACAGAAGCCACATGTCCACGGTCCCTCAGCAAGGAAAGTGGGGTTTTCCCAGTCCTCTGTGCTCCCTCCTTACCAATGACCTCATTCAACCTCAACAAGTGACCTCCAAGAGGACGTGCTGGGTCCCAGGGACAATGGCTGGAGTTTTCCATCTTCTTTCAATAGCACTTAAACATCATGCACTATTTGTGGCACTGTTTGGGGTATTCATATAAGTCAATAATCATATTGCACAAATTTTTCCAGCACAATGCAGGACCAGTATGTGTATGCACAGTCGTGTGTTGTTTGACAATGGGGATACATTCTAAGGAATGAGTCGTTAGGTAATTCATCGTGTGCGAACATCGCAAAGTGTACTTACACAAACCTAGAGGGTATAGACTATTACACGCCTAGGCTACATGGTACTAATTTTATGGGACCACTGTTATATATGCGATCCATTTGTTGACCAAAATGTTGTTATGCAGTGCATTACTATAATAGAAAATGTCGTGAGCCGTGGTACCCACAAAAAAATTCTACACAAAACTTCTGTAAAAATAAGCATGATTAGAAATTTGAGTTGTTCTTAGGAATATATTTGCTGGAGTTCCCTATTGATAATCTTGACCAAGTGCTAAAGCACTATAATCAATTTATGAGAAAATACACGTTTCCTCAATGTAAGGTTTTAGCAGCAGTTCTCAAGCTCCTGGGTCGAGCTCTGACAGCTGCAGGCTCCATGCTAAGCCCTGCCCACTGCCTCATACAACCACGACAGCTGGAATGCAGGCGCTCACGTCACCAACACACACAAGAGGAAATCAAGACTCGGAGATGCCTGCAGAGGAGAGCAGGCTCCTGGGAGATCTTACCCCCTAGCAGTGAAACCCCATGTATGTTTTCAGTCTCTTCAATGGGTTTTTTGATAAAAGAGATCTTTGGTTAATAACTGTGGACAACACCAGTGAAATATAACCTAAAAGGTTCTTTACTGCCACACTTCTCAGCACATTCAACAGGCACATTAGGGGCACTGTAAATTTCAGAGGGGCCTGGGCTGTCAGCTGACCACAGGGCCACACCGTTAGGGGAAAGGGATGGTAGAATTATGCTCCATGAAATTCCAGCCCGAGAAGCACTGAGCCATATCGCCTTCTGGACTTTTCTTACTTGAAAGCTGTACGACAACCTTAAGAGGCAGCTGCTGTTGCTACCCCACCTGGTGAGGAGGATGCTGAGTCTTTGAGAGGGCAGTGGCTCACCCACCGTCACCACCAAGTGCAGAAGCTGGGATTGGGCTGGTGGCCCAGCTCCACAGATCTTCCCTCCATGCCTTGGCCAAGGCTCCAGCTGTTCCTCCCCCTGCACCCCTGCTCAGGCTCATCCCTGTGGACCCGGGCGGTCCACAGATGCTGTCTCCCCTACAGTCCGTCTCTGGGAACCCCTGCTCCACCAGACCTACTGCAGGAGGGGAAGCACACCCCAGCCTCTAAAGACAGATGAACAAGTCCCCTTTGTGCTGAGGCTTGGTTCTCCCCAACAGCCATGTCAAGGAGGTGTTCACTGTGGGCAGGCACAGTGCTAAGCCCCATGGGTCATGAACTCTGAAGTTCCGCTATGAGCACAGGGGGAGGGGGCCTGGCTCTCGGGCGCCCCACTTCTACAGTCGTCATGGTAACTGTGCGTTGGGAAGCGAGGTGCCCATCTTCCTGACCTGAGGCTGAAGGCTCCTGTGTGCAGATGGGGTGTGTGACCCAGGCCAGTGTTCCCGGATCACACAGGGCCCTCCTGGGTGCAGGCGGGAGATTTGCTTACCTTTCCTGCACTGTGTCCCCTTTCTTTTGGTAGCAGCGGCCCACTTCTCCTTTGGGGAGCTCCCCTCCTCCATGCCATGTGCTCCTGGGAGGACTGCCACCTTGTGCCACCTGGACTTCTGGCCACCTCACCCCACACCCCGAGTCCAATGGGACTCTCTCTACTTCCTGAGGGTTTGACACTTGAGCAAAGTGACACAGGGCCGGGGTTGGGGGAAAGTGGAGCAGCCCCTAGAGAAGTGCACCTCGGGTCCTGCCGAGGCCCTTTTTCACATTTCTATTATTAATTGTTAATCGGTTAAGTTGAATGGCTATTTAACACTAGCTGGCATCATAGGAAGGTTCCAGAATGAATAACAGTGAAATAAGTAAGCTAGTTCACTGACTCGTGGGAGAAGGGACTCCGCAGCCTCCACCATTCTTGGGCCCCTTCTCCCTCCTCCATGCTGACCTTTCCGTGGACAGGTCATCTGCCCACTGGAACTCCATGGAGGCAGAAGAGCCTTCTAGAACCATACAAGGAGACTCAAGTAGAAGCTTGTGAGCTTCTTACTAATTCCTGAGGACTGCTAACTCCAGCTTCTTCCTGGACAAAAGAAACTGGAAAGAATATTCCTGAGTAGCTGACACTCCTGGACAAGACTGATTTAAACAGACAGACAGACAGACGGACGGACAGTGGTCAGGAGCAGGAAGGGAGCAAGTTTCCCTCGCTCTCTCCTCCGAACGTAAATAAGCGTGTGTAACAGCTCTGGCTTCTCCTTGCTTCTGAAAGAACAAGTGGAGTCACAGATCATGGGAAAGCAAACAGTTTCGCCCCCGAGTGTTTGCTGGAGCGAACGTGGAGATTCCTGAGAGGAGCGAGCGTGTGCCCGTGGGGAGGCTCCGAGGCGTCTAGGGGCAGCGGGCGTAGAATATCTGAATCACAGGCTGAACCGCAGTGTAAATCGTGGGCCTGGGTGTGGGGCCTCCGCCTTCGCTGGCAACACTCAGAGGAGGTGTGTGTGTATGTGTGTCTGTGTGTGTGCGGTGTGTGTGTGCGTGTGTGTTGTAGGGTGTGTGGTGTGGGTATAGTGCATGTGTATGTGTGGTGTGTGGTGTGTAGTGTGAATGTAGTGTGTGTTCATTTCTGGTGTGTGGTGTGTAGTGTGTATGGTGTGTGGTGTGTAATGTGTGTGCACATGAGCCTGTGCCTCACCTCAGCCGCTGTCTGCAGGAGGGCCAGGGTCTGGCGGCAGGTGGAGAGAGGGGAATAAAGAAGGAGCAAGAGCAGCCACCCCAACAGCGTCCCCCTTCTCCTGCGGGCGCAGGAGGGAGCCCCCCATTTGCCTCATTGGGCCTTGTTTCCCGAGCGGGCCGCAGTCCCGGGGCACACATTTTTTCTGCCACTGGGGTACGGCCTGTGTTTCTCAGACCAGACCGGATCTCTGCTAACAGGACCCTGAGCCTCAGAAGCTGTAACCAGAAATCGGGTTGGAGGGGCAGGAGCTACCGGAGGAGGGCAGAAACCTTTCCCGGCGAAGTTGGGTGAACTGGAAGGAAACTCTCCCTGCCTGGGGAGTCCTGTGACCCGCTGAGAGAAACAGAAGCGACATCTTCTACACCCATTTGCACGTGTCCCACCTGACCCCACACAGTCCCTGCCCAGGGAAGCTGCCACAGCCCCTCCTGCTGGGGATGGAGACCCCACCCAAGCTCACCCCAATGACCGGAGACCGGGCGGGAGCTGGGACCAGGCCAGCTAGTCCAGTGCCAGGACAGTGGCCTGAACCCTTCTGTCCTGGCTCCCAGACATGAGCTGGCCCAGTTAGTGCTTCCCTAAGGATGTGAATTAAGACACTTGAGGGACGAGACCAGCCAACACGGGAGCCCCCAGATAGTGTGCAGAGTGCAGGCCTTGTAGGCTCATATCCCCGTGCAAACCAGAGTTACGGGGGCTCAGGAGCCATTTGAGAGAGAGGAGAAGAGGGGAAAGGCCGTGACCGTGTGGCCCCGAGAGACTGCTGGACAGAAGGACTGCTGACTCTAGATCCAGGCTCCGGGCACCAGCAGTCTTGGGTCCATCTGCGGATGTTGGGAGATGCCCCAGGTTCCTGAATTAGCTTGAGTGGTCCTTGCAGGAAAAAGAACCCTCGTGGAACAGCACAGTATGTTCTTTGCTACTCACAACTACCTGGCAGCCAATGCTTATTACCCCATTTTATAGAAGAGTAAACTGAGGCCCAGAGAGGCAAAGAAACTTGCAGGAGGCTACAGAGCTCCAGTGAATGGCAATGCTGAGAACTGACCCCTGGTCTGTCCCCCCCTTTCCCATCTCGCCACTCCACCTCCCACGGTCGCCTCTTTTCCGTTGAAACTGTCTTCTTCGGAGCACCATTAGACACTCGTGGGAGCCGCAGGAGTTGCTCTGCTCTTGAGTCTGCGGTTCCAGTTTTGGATAGTGACTCCTGCTGTCCTTCATTAAAATCCCCAGCAGTAAAAGTCCAGCGCGTTTGTCGCTGGGAGCTTCCCAGTACATGCTTTGTGTCTGGGCTCAGCAATAAACAAGTGTCAAACATCACAGCCCGCCAGCGCCGGCTGTAACCGGCTCACAGAGCACGTAAGTCACGTGAAAGCGGGCTGCCAGGGACAAAGGCCACACTGTGCGCACTCCAGTCTCAGCTGCGGGGGTTGGAGGGGCTCAGTGGGGAAGGGACATGGGTGGGCTTCAGAGCAGGAAGGCCAGCGAGGGCAGGGGAATCAGTGCTGGAGCCAGGGCACTCCTCAAGGGGTGCCTTCCTCACTCGGAGAGCCGGGAGACCTGGCTGGACTCCCAGCGATTCTCCAGAACTGAGAGGGCCCCCAGAGGGCTCCCGGGGCTGGGATTACTGGATTGTTCGTTTATTCCTTTTTTTCCTCTGAATGTCATCTTCTCTGCCAGCAGCCTCTAGGCTCCAGGCTCTTGTCCCAGAACCTTCGCCCCAGGGTCTTGGCTCCTGACAACCCTCATTGTTCAGTGCACACAGCTCATTCACGCTGATCTTTCTGTATTTCTCTCTCCTGGAAACCATTTCCTTCACTTGCTCTGCCTTATTGGTCCTGCCTTAAATCTTGCTTAATTCCGTCTTCCTTCTCCTCATCTATCCATATGACCTTGTGAAGAAGCTCCCCCTGCCCCCTGCACCACACACCCCCACCGCCCGCTCTGGAGCCCTGAGACCTCCCACCTCACTGCCCCCCCCCTCCCCGCTTTCCACAGACTCTGTGACCTTGGGCAAGTTGCCCGACCTTGGTGTGCCTCCATGTCCCCTTTAGAGGACCACACGACAGGACCTGCCTGAGCCAGCTGTCATGTAAAGTACTTTAGAGGTGCTCTGTAAATACTGGGGTTGCGTTTGCTTATTAACTGGCCTGAAGGGCTTTCTGAATTGAAGGCTTTTAGGGAAGTAAGACTCTCCTTCCCATGTTGGTCCCACCCCCAGGGGAGCGCCTGACATATTGTGGGCATCTTGGGGAGCATCTCCTCTCACCATTGAGGAGTAACGTGAGGGAATGCGAAAAGACCGCATCTCCGGCCCATCCAGAGCTCGGTTCTTTCAAGCCGGCACCCACACAGTATTTCAATCGGTGGTTTGGAGCCTCACTCTTAAATATGAACGGCAAGAACCAAGAAACAATTAGGGAAAATCATCTATATGAAGTTCAGAGACCAGAATCAATAGAAAGAAGGAACCCAGAGAGAACAGAGAGAGACATGGCAGGAAGCAGAAGAAGAGAAGAGAATTGCAACTGTTCAGCTCAGAGAGACAGGAACACTGTGGCACCTGAAAACAAGAAAAACAGTTACCTAAAAATGAAACAGAATATGAAATGCCTTTTAAACATCGAAAATACGATAGTAGGATACAACGTTCACAGGAAAGTTGAAAGAAAAAGCCAGGGAATTCTCCAAGATAGTAGAAGATGAAAGAGAGGAGAGAAAATGGGAGGAGCAGTGTTGGAATGATCTGGTGCCCACTGCTTCCCCTCTAGACCCCTGCTCCTCGTTTCTTCCCTGCTCTACAAACCTGGGGGGGGGGCTGACCGCCAGGCCAACCCCAAGAAGGCCCCAGCGCCCTGGCTTCCAGCTACATTGGCCAAGGGGAGCTCCAGGAAGAGATCCGCGGAGGGCGAGCAGAGGAGGCGGCTGAGCACATCTTAGCCTGCAGCTCCTCCCGGCAGGCCCTTTCCACACGACTGACTCTCTCCTGGATTCTGGAAGCAGCTCCCTTGGCCCTCCCTTTGGAGTTTCCAGTCCTGCTGTTACTACCCCAAAGCACTGCCCATGCCTCTGCAAATTCTCCCTTTGTCAAACCCTCCTGGAATTACCCTATCTGAGCATGCCCTCTGTTGTCTCCCGAGGCCCCAACTAAACAGAGCTCCAGAAGATGAAGCTCTAGAGAGGAGGAGGAGGAAGGAAATGATCAACAGATATCCCTAAGACAATTTCCCGGAACGTACAATCCAAGTGTCCAGATTGAGGGGACCCACACGAAGCCAGACACAACTTGTAGGAAGGAAAGACCCACACTGATGTGTATTGGTGTGAGATGCCACAACCTAGGGGAAAAAGAAGAGGTCCTAACAGCTTCCAGAGGAAAGTGGTCACAGCCGGGATTGAGATTCCCAAATGGCATCCGACTCTTCAGGGTAGATGTTGGGAGCTGGAAGACAATGGGGCGATGCCTTGAGAGGCTTAGAGACGAACACTTGAAGCTGGAGTTCTGTAACCAGCCATTCTTCCTGAGACCGTTGCTGCAGGGTGTGTCCAGCAAAACAAGGGTCTAAACTAAGAGCGAGGGAGACCAGGGATTTCAGGAAAGGAGGGATCCTGATGCAGAGCATGGCAAAGATTGAATCCTGCTGTGGCCAGGAGCATAGAAAGTTCCAGAAGCATAGCTTCCAGCAGAGATAATGGGGCTGCTAGATTCAAAATATTTAAGCAATTGGAAAATAATATTGCCGGCCTTGGCCAGAGCAGATAGATTATTTGCAAAAAGTAGTGAGAGATGTGTAGAAAACCAAGAAAAAAAGAGGCAATTATCCACTCAAGGAAAAACAAAAAGTAGTACAAGAAAAACCTCAACAGTGAACAGTATTTACGTGATTTTATCAAATCTTATGATTTAATCATCTTGGGAAGATGAGAGAAGTGGGTGAGCTGGGGTAGGGTCATATGAGCTCACCCTCATCCCGTCTAGACCTTCAACAGAGATCACGCCTAAGGTTGGGCACCCTGATATACTAGGGAAGCACACTACTTAGAAATACAAAAAGAAATAGAATTTTTTTTCAAAGGATGCTTTTTCTTTCTTCTTTTTTTTTTTTCAGTAAGGAAGATTGGCCCTGAGCTAACATGTGTTGTCAATCTTCCTCTTTTTTTTTTCTCCCCAAAGCCCCAGTACGTAGTTGTATATTCTAGTTGTAGGTCCTTCTGGTTCTTCTATGTGGGATGCCGCCTCAGCATGGCTTAATGAGCAGTGTGTAGGTCTGCACCCAGGATCTGAACTGGCAAACCCCAGGCTGCTGAAGTGGAGCATATGAATTTAACCACTATCCTACCATGCCAGCCTCCAGAAACAGAAGTTTTAAGACTGAAAGTTTGAACTGAGAGTGGGAAGTTTTGAGTGATGGGAAAATTAGTTTTTGTTCAATCCTTTTAGTACAGCTTGGTCTTTTTGAAACTGTGTGGTTGTACTACCTTGACAAGGATTAAAATGAATTTTTAAAAGCGTGTTGGAAGAGAAGGAGGAGGTTTGGAAGAAGGTTCTGGCCTGCCCAGCCAAAGCCGACATGTGGGAGCTCAGGCCTCATATAGACAAAGACAAGCCAGAAATTCTGATTTTCATGTAAAACATCATGATTTCTAGATGGTGGCAAGTAATTCAAAAAAGATTTTAAAACACTGTGAAGGCCAAAAGGAAACACACGAACACACCATGTCTGCAGGCCACATGCCCCTCGGGGTACCAATGTGATGCCTCTAGTTGCAATTCTTAGACAGCATCTCTATTAGTTTTGGGGGCTGCTGTAACAAAATTAGCGCAGACAAAACCAATTTAATCTCCTGCAGAGAGTTCTGGACCCAAAGTCCAAATCAGTTTCACCTGGACTGAAGTCAAGGTGTCGGCAGGACTGGTTCCTTCTAGAAGCACCAGGAGAGAATTCCTTTCTGGGCCTTTTCCAGCTGCTAGAGGCTGTCCACATCCCTTGGCTCGTGGCCCCTTCCTGCGTCTTCTTGTGTCTGCTTCCATTGTCACATCCCCGCCTCTGATGCTGACCCTCTCACGTCCCTCTCATAAGGACTCTTCTGATGACATAGGGCCCACCCGGATAAGCCAGGATCATCTCCCCATTTCCAGGGCCTTGACTTAATCACATCTGAAAACAGTCCCTTTTGCCATATAAAGTGACATTCACAGATTCTGCAGATTTGGGTGTGCACATTTTGGAGGAGCCATGATTCAGCAATTCAGCCTGTGGGTCTCGACCACTAATGGGTCGTGAGAATGATTTAACAAATCATAAATAGCGTTCGTAAGAATGAAACGGAATAATTGGAGGCGCCACACTTGGCACTGGCGTCAGTGCAGCTGCATGAAACCTGTCTCCGTAATATTCAGGTGTACATCTGCATGCACAGCTCTTGGGTGTGTCCAGGGGGTCCCAAGTTTCGGGGGGGGCAAAAGTTGGAAAACCACTGACCCAGAGCAGCTGGTGGCACACTTTGCTTATGGTGCACCGTGAAGAGAGCAGAGGACTAGCAGTAAGGCAACTTGGCCTTTCATGGGCTGCGTGACCTTCACCACGTCAGTTAACCTCTCTGAGTTTGTTACTTAGACTATAAAAAAGGAAGAATCATACTGTCACCCAGCGTTGTTGTGAGGATCCAATGAGAAAACGTGAGTCCTTTGGAGATAGACAGCACTCCGTATTTGTAAGGTAATGTAGAGAAGTTAGTGTTCAAGAGTTACTGGATTGCCTTCAGTGGAAAAGGTCTTTTAAGGAAAAGTTGTAAGTATTTGCTGTTACCTCCCCCTTCCACAAGATGGCATCCTTGACACACAGGGAGGTGGCTTGAGGGGGCCCACTGTGGCGGCTTAAGGAGAGTGCCAGCATCAGGATGCTCCAAACCTTAAAGGGCCGGCGTCTCCTTAAGGAGGGTTGTCTTCTGAAAAGATAGATGTTCTGATTTACTTTTCCCTATCAGCGGGCGGGCAAATCCCTTCTGAAATGCAAACTCTTTGCTAAACCAAGGAGGCGCTTCCCCTCCTCAGAGTAGTTGGCCTAATCATGAACAGTTCCTAAATAAAGGGTCGGTCGGATGAAGCAGGAATTCCCTGGAGGTTTCCCACTCATTCAGCAAACCTCAGTCAGGGGCTCCTTGTCGGAGTGCTTCCCTGTGGTGGGAAGACTGGAGGAAGAGATTTAAGCCCTGCGCCCTGGAGAGGTTTGGGCAAGATATAGGAAGACAGAAGGGAGGGCAGAGGGGCACTGCAGAGAGCACTGAAGAAAAGACCTTTGTCGGGGCTGAAAAGACAGGTCTGAAGGTTTCAGGCAGGTCAGCTCCCCTCTGGACCAGTCGGCCCCACCTCCCTTGGTTATTTCCACCAGGTTCCAAAACGCTTAAGACGCCCATCACCAAAGACAGACAAACAACAAAACCCCAGTCCTTGCAGACAAAGGTACTACAATTTTTCTTTCTTCCCTCTGCTTCCAAGTCTCTAGAAAGAGAAGAGTACCCTCGCCTCGACTTCCATTTTTGTTGACTCTGACCTATAACCCACAATTTCACAGATGGAAGCCCCTATCCCTGGTGGCCTCCTGATTGCAAATTCCACGTCTTGGTTCACTTTCTTTCCTGTGACTCCTCTGCTGTGGAGCAGCGTCTGCCACTCCCTCCGCGGGCCCTGGGTCTTCCCCAGCTTTTGATGAACCCCGGTGTCCTGGCTCCCGTCCTCCCAACTCTCCCCCACCCCCTCCTCCCTTCCTCAGGCTCCAGGACACTGCCCTCCCTCTACTGGTCACCTAAACGTCTGTCCCCACTGGGGTGGGCACTCGCAGAGCCACCTCTCTGCTCCAGCCTCTTGCCTGTCCAGCAGGGTCCTCATCTGTCCTTTGAGAGACGGGGACCTGGCTCCCATCATGGCGGGACTGGGAGCCTAGCTAGTGCGCTCTCTGCTCAAGGTCATGACAAGGTGGCAGACTCCAGCAGGGAGAAGAAAAGGCTTCCTGGGAATGGGTCAGCTGACTAGAGATGAAGGGAGTCCCAGGGAGGAGGTGTGAGGAATTCTATCCTCAGGGCTAAGCAGAGGCCCACAGCAGAGCCAGGAGCCCGGATGTGAAATGAGCTCAGGCTGTGCACTGAGACAGTGAGAACTCTGGGAGAGCCCTTAAACAATGGGAATTCCACACGCGGGACACTGACAAGTAAACCTCACTGAGCGGATGTTGGAAGCAGGAGTCAGGGACCACTCAAGTTGCCGCACAGCCAGCACAGGCAGGAAAGGCCCCCAGGACACACACAGTGGCCAAGAGCTTGTAACTCAGTTTCTTCAGCGTTTCCTTTGGGCTGGGCTCCTGGCTAAGTGCTGCCCGAGGACTCGCTCATTAGTCTTCACAGCCACCTCGGGAAGAATCACCATGGTGCCCATTTTACCAGGGAAGAAACTGAGGCTTAGAGAAGTACGTCCCCCAAGGTCATGCAGCCAGCCAGGGGGATCAGAATCCGAGCGCAGGTGATGTGGCCCCATTCCTGGTGTCTTCCTGTCCTCCATCTGCCCCGGGCATGCTGACGGCACCGGGGTAACAAGAAAAGCACCTTTGACTTGGCTGCGTGTTGAACTGAGGGTTTCCTTAGGCGTCAGACTTGCTTTTTTTTATGCACAGGTTGGGGCTTAATTTAACTGGAAAGTTCTTTATCCATCTGCAAACACAGAAGAATGGAAACTTTAGCAACTGGCTGCAAGTCCCAGAGAGCAAATTTCCAAAGATAAAACGACACTCAGTTCACTTCACAAGGACTGTCCTGACGCCCCCTTCTTTCCCTTTCTTCAAACTCAAACATTGTACTTAGAGAGGAATTCTAACTGTCCTTGCCCACAGGGCCATCAAATGGCCCGTTGAGGGGAACGCTGGGCAATAATAAAGACCACGTGAGGTTCTGTGGTTTGTGTGTGGAGAAAACTGCCCAGGAGAACAGAAATAAGAAAACTGAAGAGCTAAAACTGCCAGCCCTGCCACCACCCGTGGACAGGGAATCCTGACGTTCCTGTGTTGCCTTTGGAGAAACACCCTCTGGGTCAGTTGGTCTCGGGTCTGGAGACGGCCACATCCCTCCGTGTGTCAGCAGGATTTGAAGCTGCGAGTGGAGGAGGGAGCCGTGGAAGAAGGAGGAAAGTTTACTCTGGGGAACTTTCCGTGCTACTAAAGTGTTCAGAGCGAGCAAGAGCGTCCACAGGGGCCCAGTGTGTCCAGACAGTTCTCATTTCCCCGGAAAACCATGGAAAATATGAATCAGAAGGCCAGGCTGCTCCTGGCGGGGCCGCTGTGTGGAGGCTCACGGCCTGTGAGTCAGAGGCCCGCCTCTGCGGGAGCTGCCTTTCAAATTCATGTCCAGGAATGATTTTCGCTAGACGTTGGGTTTCTTCAGTCCTCTGTTCTCCTTGGATGTCACTTAGTGGTGTCCAAGGGCTCTCGTTGCAAGGACAGCTTTGCTGTTCCAGGTTAACAGCGATGAGCATTGATGGACCACTTCCTGGGTGACCAGCCCGGCAGGTGCATTAAGTCCTGGGATCCTGGAAGCAGCCCCAGGAGGAGGGTGCCTCTCTACCCATTTCACAGGCGAAGAAAGCAAGGTTGAAGATCACCAGCCTCCATGTCACATCCATTTCCAGGGCTCTTTCATCGGAGTCCACGCTCTTGATCCCCGTCATGCGTTGCATCCCAAAATAACTGAACACAGCTTTAGAAGGACTTCTGAAATGACCCCATGCTTTTCTCGTCTGGTCTTTTCCTATGGTGATGGCTACAGAGATGGAGGTGTGCATCACCCCTAAATGCACGGAGGAGCTGAGGGCCCAACACAGCCCGGGGAAAGTGGATGCAGGGGTTCTCCGACCTGGCACAGGTTTCTCAGTTTCTCTGGACTCAGCATCCTCCTTCTTAGAAAGAGGCAGCTACTGGCTGCTTTCTCCTCCTCGCCTGCCCTGCTTGGCCACTCTGCTGATGTGAGGGAGGAGATGGAAGGCCTACCTCCCTGGGACCACAGTGAGGAGCTGTGGGGTCCACTTCCGCATGCTGAGCCCCCTGCTCAGCTCTTTATACTCACTGTCACCATTGATCCTACAAGCCCTTAGCGATGGGTGCTTTCACTGTCCCCATTTTACAGGCCAGGAAACTGAGGATCAGACAGCATCAGTGAATTGTCCATGGTCACTCAGCCATTAAGAAGAAGGGCCAGGATTTGAACCGTAGGCTGCTGGCTTCAGAGTCTACAGTCTTACCTAATTCTGACTTTCCCTCCCTCCTCCAACCCTCCATGGCTGACTATACATGTGGCAGAGACACTGTACCATTTGCATATGGAATCAAAAAATGTGCTTTTATACCACTGCTCTGCTATTTTACAGAATTCCTTCTTGCTTGACTTGACATAACACGCAGCTATTTACTCTGCTTCGTGGAGAACCTTGTTGTACAGAACAGTGCCTCCACGATGCTCGGAAACCTGGATTCTCTCTGCTGTTATACAGGGACAGACAGACAGCATGTCTCGACTATAGACAGAGCCAGTGGTGCATTGGAGCCAGTTCAGAAAGCTCATGGGAGCTATTATTAAACACAGCCATTATTATAAATTAAATCATATACGTTTACAATTAAATGTTATTATCAAGATCATCAATTCCAAAAATTTACCACTTCTTAATTATTTTTATTATCGTCTACTATTGTCCATTGTTTATTTACTAAATCGGAATGGTTGAATGCTATATCGTGATCTAAGACTGTGTATCTCTTCCCAGATCTGTGTTCAGGGATGTCATACCGGTGGCTTAAATTTGTCACAGTGGAAGTATTTACACCATGGAAATTGGCAAACACTACAAATCAGGTGTTTGGGGTTTTGCTTTTTCCTGGAGAGCTCGTTCTTAAACGTTTATTGGTACCCCATTGGATATAGCATATACGCAGCTTCTTTTGTATTCAAAGCAACATTTCCAATAGCATCCATCTACGTAAACATGGATAGAAAGACGAACTCTAAATCTGGAAGTCTAGGCTTTTGGAAAGTCTAATTAAAGATTATAGAATTGGGGGGCTGGCCCCGTGGCCGAGTGGTTAAGTTCATCCACTCCGCTTCGGCAGCCCAGGGTTTCACTGGTCAGCATCCTGGGTGCGGACCCGGCACCACTCTTCAGGTCATGCTGAGGCGGCGTCCCACATGCCACAACTAGAAAGACCCACAACTAAAATATGCAACTATGTACTGTGGGGATTTGGGGAGAAAAAGCAGAAAAAAAAAAGATTGGCAACAGTTATTAGCTCAGGTACCAATCTTAGGAAAAAAAAAACGATTATAGAATTGCAGTTGAAGACTGGGGAGACGAATAATCCTTTCAACATTACTGCAATTAACCTGGGAAAGACGTCTACCCACTCAAATGGCTCTTGAATGAGGCCAGGATTTGATATCGCCGCGATGTTCTCGCAAAGGCTCACGCTACTTCTGTGCCTCTGAATCAGATCTGTCCTCACGTGGAGTTCACCGGTGAGAGTGGACCCAGTTCCCGGGTTCTCCCTTTGAATTACTCCAATGGAAATTACAAATTATTTTTCTGTGGGACATCCTAGAACGCCTTCCTACCCCGACCCTGGACATCACTGGCCTTTAGTCATGAGACTCTCCCAGTCAGTGGAAACTAGGCACCCAGAAGGACGTGGTGAACTTGGAAATCGCAATGAAGACACTTTCCCTCTAATGCAGGAACAGAGTGACGAATAGGATGGAGGGGGCTCTGCAGCTGGGAGAGGGAAGCATGAGCCAGGCCCCCTGGGGCTTGTTAAACTGAATACAAGAGGATTTTTTTTTTCTTCTAAAGGAAATGCTAGATAACAGTATTGGAGTTCTCTTTACAGTTTTTGTTGCTTTGAGAAAAAGCCTAAATTTGACAATGCCTCATTTTATATTGACCTGTTTAAGAAGACAATAGAGGCCTTGCAAATCTTCCCAGGGGTCTTCAGAGGAGCTAGGAGAATGTTCATCTACATACACAGGAGGGGGCTGCCAAGAAACCCAGTGGGGACAGGCAGAGACAGCTTCAACAGGAAGCTGACGTAAGTGGCCAGTTCTGGCCGCTCCAGACTTCCTTTGGAGTGGCTTTGGAGAGGCCAGAGAGCTCCTTCTGAGATCAGAGAAAGTCCAGGTGTTTGGGCGCAATCCTGGTCATCAGCAGAGAGGGACGCGTTGGGTGCATCCCTCAAGGGTTCTCTGGGGACTTGTCAAAGTTCCCTGAACATGTGGGCTGGAAGCAGGTGCAGAGACAAGGTTTCCGGGTTAGAAGACAAATAAAGAGCTGCCAGGCTGACCGGACAAATGACCAGCTTGGGTTGCTAAGGATGCCAGGAGGCACTGGGTCAAGCTTTGGCAAGGACCAAATGGAGGAGCACTGGGGCCCAGACCAGTGGTCCCAATGGTTCCACCATGGGACCGAGGGCAGCACCAAAGCCAAGGCTGAGCCTCCAACTGTGACATAGAGGGGCTGTGGGGTGGGGAGGGTTGAGGCCACAGAGGAGAACTTTGAGAGCATAGTGAGAAAAGGGAGGTGCTGTTCTCACACGCAACTGGTGGGATAGGTCCCGGGATGCCCATTCTCGAAGGCTCCAGGACTGCATTTTTAAAAAGATGTAAACACGTTTAACCTTTGACCTTGTAAGTCCATCTCTAGGGGTGAGGATGAAATACCCTTTGTGGCATTATTTGTAACAGTAAAAAATAGGAAATAAGTATATTTCTAATAGTCAAGGGTGGCTAAAGTACTAGTGTATTAGCCAGAAAAATCACATATCTGAAGACTATTTAACGACACAGGAAAATTATAATAATACGATGGCTGTGAAAAGAGTGATCTGTAACAGTTCACGTGTGATACAATCTTGTGAAATGTGTAGAAAAATAGAAATATTTCAGCATGCTTGAGATGCTTTCCTTTGATTGTTTTGAATTATGGGTGAGTCCCACCTCCTTCTTTCTAGATTTCCTTCTAGAAGACTGTTTGGAAAACAACTAAAACAGGGACTAAGCAGAGTGATGCGCTGGATGAAGAGACAAGTTTGGAACAAAAGGACTTGAGGTTCCCCAGGGAGGCTCCTGAGGGAGACCCCTAATCAAAGCTACTTTACGCTTTGTTCCCACACCCCCTTGGCGGACCACCTCTAGGTTCTATGGAAATTGGAAAAAGACATACCACATAACCACTCGTTTGTTATTGAGAAGTGTCCTATATAGCTTAGTACAGAAACTTGGATCAGAGAAAGAGTAAATATTCAGCCAGCATCACATGAGAAGTCCTTTGGAGGAATCGGGAAATACGAAATCTAACTTCTACCCAACGATTTAACCACAAAGTTTCACATCATTTCCCTTTGGAACCTCTTTCGCTTGTCTGAAGGATGAAAGATATCTCCCCGAAGACTAAAAGCTGGAGGAAAGAAGTCATGTGTCCAGAGGGAAGGGAGGATTTGGCAAGGCAAGAGCAGGAAAGAAGACAATTTAGACTCAAAAAGCTGAAAAGGTTTTCTCACTCCGCAGTGGGACATCTTTGGAAAGGGGATGGCAGGTGAGAGATCGCTGGAGGTTCTCACTGAGCGGTAAAGGGCTGGCACAGAGGCCAGTGAGGTCTGACTGCTCTGTGACATCTGTGGCAGTCTCCAGAAAAGAGTGGCCAGGCCAAGACTCAGTGACAGCTCTTGGCTTAGGCACACAGTTTCAGGAAGTTTTCTCAAATGGCCATCTGCCCTGTACATCTCTGCCTTGCTGGATGGTCCCAGGGTCTGAAACACCCTCTTGTGGACACTCCTTTGAATGAAGCCACTGGAGACCCTTCAACATGTGACCATGCTACCTGGAAGGTCACCAGTCATCATCTGGATAAAGAGAACAGGCCAAGTGCTTCAGTGAGGGCATGTGACAGATGGGGGCCCCAGGAAACCAGGGCTGCCCACTCAGTGACATGAGTGTGTTCACCCCGGGCAACTGACACAATGTTGTAGGTCAAGTGATGTTTGAAAACTAATTCCAAGTTTTTGCAAAACTAGTTTTGTTTGATATTTTTATTTTGTTGTGCCTTTTCTTAAAATTTGGCCATTTGAAAAGATGAGAAGTATCTCATTCTGTCTTAATTAATGTTAATTTGGATTTCCCCCAATAACTAGTGAGACTGAGTATCTTTTCAAAAGTTTATTAGCCATTTGGGTCTATTCTGCTGTCAATTGACTACTCCTGTCTTTCGTGCATTTTTCTATTAGAGTGTTTATCTTTCAGTCCGTTTGTTTGGGTTTAAAGGATTTCTTTCTAGAATCCCAATACTAATCTTTCATCAAATTATATATATCGCACACAGCTTTTCCTGACCAGTGACTGTCTTAACTTCAGCCTGTCTTGTTGCACAGAAGTTTTCGATTTCTACTTCATACAATTTATTTTTCTTTTTCTGTGTGCGCGTGAATTTTCTTTAAGAAATGCTCCTTTACCAGGAAGTTATAAGGATATTTTCTTATAGTCACTTCTACAAGTTTTCAAGTTGTGATTTTCACGTTTAAATCTTTAATCCATTTTCGAATGCTTGCACCATTTTCTAAATAGCCTGTTCCTGCTCTGCTGATCTGCAGAGGCCGTCATGTCTTATCTCAAGTCCCGTATGTATGTGTCATCTTTCTTGGCTCTTATTTCTGTTCCATCGACATATTTGTATTTCCCTGAGCTAGTTACTCACTGTTGTAAATACTAGGGCTTTATATTGTGTCTCAATATTTGGTTGGGTGAGTCTTTCCTTCTTATTCTTTTTTAAATAGCTTGGCTATTTGGGCCATTTACTCCTTCACACAAATTCTACAATCAACTTATCACATTCACTAAAAACTCTGACTTATTTTCCATTTCTCCTCTTTGCATATTTCCTCTCACTCCCAGAGTCATTGGGCTCTTCCACATGTGGAGCAGGAAAGAGAGGAGTGGCAAGGAGGCTCCTCTCTACAGGGTTCAGAAGAAACATGCATGCATCCTTGGCCTCCCAACCCCAAACTGTGCACTGCATGCAGTCATTGCTGGTTCTGAGCCCCACCACCAGGCAAGTCCTGTGGTTTCAGCCTCTTGTCTTCAGACTTTTCCTGCATAAACTATATCTCAGCATCTCTCACACTTTAGGGGCCAGACTTGAAGATCCCTCATTGGACTTCAGGTGAAAGAGGATCAAGATGCAACATCTCTCCCATGGTGGAGGGTGCAAAGTCACAATTCTAAACAATTATCTCCAAAAAGTCTTCTTTTGTATATCTAGCACCCTTTCCAACTATCTAATAAATTCTTAGCCTTATTCTATATAGGCTGTGAGTGGATATGGACTAATGCTGGCAGAAATGGATCTGGACTCTCTTGCTTGCTCCTGGTAGGTGGTTCGGCACCCTGATCAGGATATGGGGGTCTTGGCACTCTTGTCTAATTCTCAGCCTTTGGTGCCTCTGAAGAAACAGAAAGATAATAGAAATTACACAACATTCTGTGGCAAAGGATTGATAGAAACACTTTGCTTGTCTCATTCTTTCTACAAATTTGTTAACTAGTGAGAACACTATATCTCAATTTTAAAATTAAATCACACTTGAAGATTGAGCATTTTTATTTAGCAGTTTTTCAGCATTTGAATAACATACTAAAATATGGCTTAGAAAAATTCCACATCACGAAAAGAACTAAGATGTAAACCAGTGTGAGGAAAATCTCGAGCTGGACGTGAACACGCTGTGGAATGTTGACCAGAAAGCCAATGCTTCCTCTATCTGAGAGTAATTTTCACATAAAATTCTCTTGTCATCAAAGGGCATGAGTTTGACTCACTTCTGTAACTCTGCTTACATTTTGGTTAAAAAACAAAACCAAAAAAGCAAGCCTCCTCAAATAAACTTAAGTCCCAACTCAGCCTTAAAATCAAGATGTTTCTGTGTTAAAATGAAAGCCACTTTCTAAAGGCTAAACACAGAGGCAGTGTTCTCCCTACACTTTGCTGTTTCTTTTCAGTGACCCTATGAAACGGTGTTGTTCTCTCTTTCTGTGGAAGGGAAAATATTGCTCAGAAGGGTTAATCCATTTGTTGAAAGTAACACAGCAAGTTTACAGCTGGAATGACACTGAACATAAAGCTTAAAGATCAAATTTTATATTTTGTTGAACTCCCCAAAATATCACCAAAAAGTCGCCAGAAGAGCAAAACTAAGTTTCCTGGGACTCACAGCGGAAAGGGAGAACGCAGCCTGGGCAAAGTCTTGGCAGCATCAGAAGCGGGAGTCAAAATAAGATACTTACAGGCGCGGGGGATCGGTGCTGGTGTTCAAGAAGGGTCTTTCAAGGCAGGAGACTGATAGGGTTTGGACAAATTTCACGACCCAATCAGTTTACTGTCATGGACCAGATAGGGAGGTGATCTTGAGAAATTAACTGTTGTTTATAAGTGAGTTGTTTGTCTAAGTGAGCAGAGAGCTGTCTCATCAACTGATTTTCAGGACATTCCTGGAGCGAAGAGGGAAATTACTTGTTGGTTTACATTATCTTTCATGGGCAGGGGTAGATCAAACAATTAGGTCATGTTGACACAGGTGGCCTCAGTTCTCGTCTAAAAACACCCAATCTCCTATTGAGCACTTGAAAAAAGACATGGAGTTAAAATGGCATCCTTCTCCATTTTTCATTTTATGTCATATACTAAGTATTACAAGACATTTCAGTATTGAGGTGGAGGGATGGTTAGGTCTTGATGCAAGGGCGTTGGTGTTGAAAATTACTTCCCAATACTAAAGAAGGTACACGAAGTAGTTGAGGTAGTGTGGCCAGGAAAAACAGAACGCAGTCTGCCTCTGACCCTTCCTCCTTCCTTTCATCCCTCCCCTCCTCCCCTCTGACACCCTTCTTCTCTCCTGTGACTGATCGTAGATCTCCCACCGCAGCTCTGGTCTTATTTTTGCTCTCAATCTGGCAACAACTAATTCTGGCTCAAGTCCTACCTAGTAACTCAAGTGTCATCCCAGAGTTCCCACTGTGGCCTCTTCTAGAGGATGGGATAAAGGAGATGGGAGGGGATGAAGGAGAGAGGTGTGCCAAGCTGGGAGCCCGTGGCAGGGCACACCAAGATTCTGAGATTCTTCCCAGAGCTTGGATAGGTCTATTCACAGCCTACCATGACATCTACCTTCAAAACCAATGGTAAACATCATTACTTTAGACAGCAATTTTCTCCTTAGAGACAGAACATATTATATGCTTACTTATTCATTGATACTATTTGTATATTTATTTTAAAAAAAAACTTATGTAAAGTTGTATTTCAATGAATAGCTTTATGCATTCATATGAGAAAGTCTGTTTAGCACCTGGAAATAAGCGAGCTCAACATTTTCATTAATTCCTCCAAAAAAGATCTATTTTTTTTTTCCTGAGGTTTTGAAACCTAAATTCCTCAAGTCTTCCCCTCCCTGGCGTTCAAAAACTCAGAGATATATATGCATATTCTCCAAAGTTGCATTTCATGCACTTCACAATGAACTCTTAGACAGAATTAAACCAGAGCAGAGGTCTACTGACATTATCTCATGAGACACCAGCCAATGTCTGTAGGCGCCGTTTCCACTTCCTTGTGTTTCTTGTTTATCTGGATGTTTGGAAGTCAGTGTCAGGATTGAACCATCCATGCCCTCCATCTTGGAAGCATGGGGAAGTCTCTCATACATCTAATGCTTCTCTCCTTTCTCTATTCACACTCCGAGTTCTCCACACAGAGGCACATCCATTCTTGACATCCAGTCTACTCTTAAAAGGACTCTACTTCTGACTTGGATACTTTCTTTCCTTGCCGCCTCCAGATTGCAGTCTTGTATATCAAATCCTGAGGTTCACCAGATTATTGCCCACCCCCTGGGCACCAGAATATAGATTCCAGTGATCTTAACTCTTGTTTTTGAGCTCTTTCTCTTCATTTTCTCTCCTGGATAATCATACACCTTTTGCCCTTTTGATCTCATTTCCAAGGCTTGTGCTCACATCAGAAACCCATCCTGGCATAATGAAAGGGTATCAGGAAGCTCTCAAGCTCTATAAAAGACTGCAGAACCAGATTGGCCCAGGAGAAAGCAGGAGAGGCACCACATTGCCAGCATCTTACCAGGAGCTTTCTGCTTGCATGTGGCTGGGGACAGTGGGTGCCACCATGCTTGGCTTGGCACTTCGGTGGTGGCCTTTCATTGCTACAGCCAGGACAGCCCATGATGCAAAGCTCCAGTTGAAGCCATCTGGTTTGCTGCCCCTTACTGGCTGCCTGGGCACGAGGTGGAGTCCTGCTTTCACCTATCTGAAGATTCCTCCCGAATATCTGGTGTTGAAATGTTGAACGATCTCAATAAGAAATGCACACTGTGATGGCATGATAAATGTATGAGTACACCTATCTGAGTGTTTCTCCCTCATTCTCATCTAAGGATGCTCTGTCTGTAATTAATACCATTTCCATGTGTAATGGTAATACTTTCAGCCCTTAACTGCTCCCAACATCCCATGAGGAGGCCGTGAGTTTTGGTTTTTTTCTGGTAATTCTAAATTTGTTAAAAAACAGAAAGCACATGTACTATACAATATAATTTTTGTAAAAAATAAAAAAATAAGTATCTCTACGTGTGAGTAGAACAGAGAGAAAATTGTTGATGAATTTGAAAGCTAGTTTATAGCTACTTATTCCTTTTAATAAAACCAACAACATCCATCTGGGGGACATAAACCCCTAGAAGTGCCCCTTCCACTTGCAGAAATTGGGAAAGAGAGAAAAGGGATGGGGGACCTTCTGAAACCCACCAGCACTTCTGCACCAAGATTGTGAGAGACCCAGATGGGCCATTGTTTAACAGAGCATTAATGAGACTGACTATATGTGATAATATACACAGTGAGTGGGGGTCCAAGCAGAAGAGAGGAGTTTTTGAGGGGAACTCAAGGGAAAGTGACCTTAAAAACAGAAAAGTTTGAAGTCTTCAAGAGAGAGGAAGTTAAGCAACAGGACGTATAAAATTCCTCAGTTGTCTGCTAATCAGTAAATCTGCTAACCCCGTAGACTCCTTGTGCAGGTGGAAACTATGAGTGGAAATAAAGAGGAAAAGCTGTGAAATGTTTAAAACAATACCACTTACATAAATTAAAAATGCATGTGCGTGATGCAAAAGTATGCATTTTGTAATAACCTGTGCAAAAAGAGATGCAGATTAGAAAAAACAAGAGAGGGGCCAGCCCCATGGCTTAGTTGTTAAGTTCCACACACTCTGCTTCAGCAGCCTGGGTTCATGGGTTCAGATCCCAGTCGCAGACCTACACCACTTGTCAGCCATGCTGCAGTGGTGACCCATACACAAAGTAGAAAAAGATTGGCACAGATGTTAGCTTAGGGCCCATCTTCCTCAAGCAAAAAGAAGATTAGCAATGGATGTTAGCTCAGGGCGAATCTTCCTCATCAAAAAAAGAGAGAGAGAGAGAGGAAAGAAAAAAAAACAACAGAATAATTTAACTAACAAGGAAGAAAGGGGAAAAGGAGAGATGGTTAGTGAATGAAAAGAATGGATGGATGGATAGATAGATAGATAGATAGATAAATGCATAGATAGAGGGATAGATGAAAAGAGAAAGAAAAAAGATGTAGATAGATAGGTAAATAGGTAGGTAGGTAGATTAGGTAGATGGATGGATGGATGGATGGAAGGAAGGAAGCATGCATGGATAGATAGGTAGATAGATAGATAGATACATAGATACATAGATAGATAGATACATAGATAGATAGATACATAGATAGACAAATGGGATACCTAGCAGGGACCACTCACAATAAGGGCCTATGATCTTGAGAGTATAACTAACTCAGCCCTTTGCACTTAGGATTAAGAAAAAAATTATTTTGGGGATAACAAAGTAATCATTCCCTGAACTAATTGGGTAAAAACTGAGCTAAAAATCAGAGGGGACTAGGAAAAATTGTACCCCATCCCCCTCCCTTACTAAATTCTTGGACCTTTTGGGAGGAATGTGGACTTCCCACCACATGTGGGATGAAGTCCCAGACAATTTTATTTGAATCTCAAAAGACACATTTCCTCATCTGACATCTGGTTTTCATGTGCTCTGTGTGTATGTGTTTGTGTGTGAGCATTTGCATAGAAGCAAAGCTTGAATGGAACACTTGAAACTATTAAGAATGGTTATCGCAGGACAGGAGGAGGTGTTGGAGGAGGGTTTCATTTTTATTTTACATTCTGTTTAAAAAGTTTCCAGAGAACATGCATTAATTTTGTAATAACTTCAAATCCACTCAACGGATACATTCCGTTCTGGGAAGTATTTCTTCATTTTTGTGGCAACATTTGGATGTTAGTTTTGATGTTGAATGATTCCTCATTGAAGAGCAGAGAAGAGTCCAACTATTAACATTTCTGCCATCTGCCCACGGGTGCCTTTCTTTGACGAGCTTTGATTTTTTTATCTTAAAAACTAAATAGCCTTATGGTGTTAGATTCTGCCTGTTCAAGGCACTTAAGGATTGCTGAAATGCATCATTTGATCAAGCCACTCGAAATCATAGAATGATTTGAGCAGGCACTCATTTTCGTTACAAGGGTAATAAAAATGAGATTTTATACATTTTTTTTTTTTTGGTGAGGAAGATTGGCCCTGAGCTAACAGCTGTTGCCAATCTTCCTTTTCTTTTTTTCCTCCCCAAAGCTCCAGTACATAGTTGTATATCCTAGTTGTAAGTCCTTCTAGTTTTCCTATGTGGGACGCCACCACAGCATGGCTTGATGAGTGGTGCATAGGTCCACACCCAGGATGGGAACCGGCGAACCCCGGGCTGCCAAAGTGGAGCAGGCAAACTTAACGTCACAGCCATTTTGAGAGCCAACCTCAAAAAATGAGATTTTAAATGTCTCTCATTTAAAACATTCACAGGCACCCCGTTTTCCTCAAGAGGCACTAGTATAAGAAAGCAGATTCTCATACTCTCTGCCTCTCTCCTCACTCAGCGTGCTGATACTATATTCTCAGTGGCTGGAATCGGATTGTTTCCGATTTCAACATTGAACTGTGAGCAGGAGGCTGAATGATCTCAGGATCGTGCAGGTTGGCTATTCAGGATGAATCAATGTATTCATGAAGCAACGCCTCCCTCACTGCAGACCAGCATGAACTGGTCTCCCAGTGATAAGAGAACCAGCAGACTTCCAGACTTCTCCCTCCCACACACCAGCCAAGAGCCAACTGATGCTCTGAACAGGACAGACCTCCAATCATAAAGCAAAATCCTTTCTAGCACACGCCATTGGTATTATGTAACACCAAATGGTGTCATTTGATAAAAGAACTTTGTTAATGGAAATTTCAGATTTGTCTCTGAGCAGAACATCATCGGCTCTGTGGCTGGTTCTACAAGCATATCAGGAATCGAGAAAGTAGCATCTGGTTAGCTAGGAGCCTGCAACTTAAAAGGATGCCTCTTTGCTTTTAGTCTCTTCTCTGTCTTTAGCTTCAAAAATTATCTGTTTCATACTCCCAAAGAATTATGTTGTGTTTGTTTCCTAGAACGCTCTCCCTCCTCAATAGTTAGTTGATTTATAAGAAAAGTCACTGTACTTTGCTGATAAAGGACCTGAAAGTTTGAAATTTCATGTCAATAGTTGAAAATATTTCATACCAGACGATAATAATAGACAAGAGGATCCAATACCCAGCACAGTATGTTGAATGATGTAGCAAAGAAAGAAAATGGGGGTGAATTTTTAGCTTGAGGTATAATTTTGACGTGAAATTAATTACTATCATGTTTTGACTCATTCCAGAAGCTTCTGAAGGCAGTGGCAAAATTGGCCCCCAGGTGGGAGGAGGACTAGTATGACAGGACAGTGGGGCTCATCCCTGGGGAAGCTCAGTGACACAGCCGGTGCCTGCGGGATCCCAATGGATGTCAAGAGAGCAGGACCAGGGGGGTTTGGGGGCATCACGGAGGCTAACGGCTTCTTTCTTCTCCTCGCATTCCCACCTTGGTCCGTGGAGGCTGTAAGCTCTGGCTCTCTCCCCTCACAGAAGGCGTCAGGGGAAGGCATGAAGCACTTCCAGTCCTCCTTTTGTCCCGTCTCTAGCTCCTCCCCAAGAGGAGTAGACTACCTGGTCAGAGCTGGACTCTCTTTGGCCACATCTGTAGTATGACAGTGTTATGTGTTATGGACTGCATGTTTGTGTCCCCCCAAAATTTATATGTTGAAACCTCAATCCCCAATATGATGATATGTAGAGGTGGGATCTTTGAGAGGTAACTAGATCATGAAGTTGGAGCCCCCATGACGGGATTGGTGCCCTTGTAAGAAGAGACGTAAGAGAGCTTGCTTCCTCTCTCTCTCTCCACCATGTGAGGACCCAGCAAGAAGGCATCCACCTGCAGACCAGGAGAGGTTTCTCACCAGGAACCAATTTGGCTGGCACCTTGATCTCAGACTTCTCAACCTCCAGAACCATGAGAAATGCCTGTTGTTTAAGCTGCCCCATCTATAGTATTTTTGTTATAGCAGCCTGAGCTGACCGACACAGAGGAGTCGATAGTTTGTGGGTCAGTCCCACTCATATTGCTCTTTCTCTGGCTTTTCGAGGGCTTCCTACTTTGTGAGTTAGGTACACCAGCCTCTATCAGGGTCCTCAGCTCTGTTCGGCCCACCAGCTGGTCAAGTAGACTTCGAGTGTGCTCCATAGACACAGGGTGGAAGCCTGGTGCAGGAAGCTCTCCTTGGGGCCTCCTCACCCTAACCACATCCTCCAACTCAGTGTCAACAGAGAAGCCCTGCATCTTTGGGGGTAGGGGGGGAGTAGAGAAGAAGGTCGCCAGGCACTTGCTCAGCACTACCGACCAGTGTCGTTTTCCACTTGACTCTGGATCCTTGTGCAAATCACTCCCTGGAAGGGACACTGGAAAGGACAAGGAGTGAACAGGAGGATTCAGGTATCAAAGCTCTTTCCACAAGACTGCCTGTATAAGCAGGTGGTCCAGGACCCGGGGGTCTTGAATACTGGCTGCCTCTTGTCTACATCTCCAACAGAGATGTGACTAACATCTGGCACGATCCTACAGCCTGAGGTAAATAAATACAAGCATGGGGAATGGAAATTTTATTGGTTGACTCACTTAGCAACCTGAAACTTCAAAACAGCTGCTCTTCTTCTGAGCAAAGTTTGACAGGAGAGGAAAAATAGACATACTATCAGTAAGGATGGAGATGATTTGAACAGCACTATCGAACACCTCGATGAATTGGCATCTATAGAATTCTTCATCCAATAACTGCAGAGTACATTGCTTTTGAATGCACGTGGCATTTTTACTAAGGGGGCCTTATGCTGAGCTCTAAAATAAGTCAAATTTCATAGGAGTGAACTTTTATAGAGTCTGTTCTGTAACCACAACAGAATTGAGTTAGGGGTCAATGAAAATAAAAGATTGAGAAAGTTTTAAGTGTCTCAAAAACAGGCAAAACAATATTATGTGGCAAGAAATCGGAACTGCAGTGCCCATGAGATTGAATGGAAGGGGTTGGAAGGAACTTTCTGGAAGGCGGATGGAGATGGTCTATGTCTTCATGGGGTGTTACTTACACAGATGTATATACATTTGTCAAAAGTAGTT
The DNA here is from genome assembly GCF_041296235.1 of Equus asinus. Lineage (NCBI taxonomy): Eukaryota > Metazoa > Chordata > Mammalia > Perissodactyla > Equidae > Equus > Equus asinus. Next base: position 4,687,246 of record NC_091808.1, on the reverse strand, counting down.
GAATTGTACCCATAAGTTATTTGCACTTCACTGTACATAAATTTTACCTCAATTTAAAAAGAGTCACTGAAGTCCTCCCTCCCCCTTACTGACTGTGACAATGATGCTCTACGTGTAGGGTGACTTCATGTCTTCATTATGCCTGATGTCACAGCATAACTACTGTAACATCCCCTTTCACACCCAAAGTGTCCTGATTTATACAGTAAACCTATGGTCACCCTGCCCCTGACGGGTCAGTTCCTAGGGCCCGGAGCAGGTGAGATGCTCCAGGAATTCACCGGAAGCAGGGGAGGTCAAGTCCACGCCTGAGTTTTATCTTAGACTGGAGTACCCTGGGAGGGGAGGTAGGCTGGACTTTTTTTTGAACAACGGTTAATCTGGGGAGATCCAGATCTATTTGGTTTCAAATTCACCACTTTGGGACCCCCACACTGGGAAATCTGAAAGCAGGTGTTAATAAACAGTGTATTGGCATGAAATGAGACGTAACATGGGCACAAATGTGACATGGCCCCATGCCCAGGTTGTGAGCCATCGCGGATCTGAGATTAGAAGGGGCCCAGGGGGAGAGAAGAGGCCAGGACTCATTGGGGAGGGCCAGCTGAGCAAGTTGTCAGGAAGACATGGACCACGAGCAGCCCCTAATCGGAGAGATGTGTATGGGATTGGGGAGGACCAGGAGACCTGCCCAGGATTGTCAGAAGGGGACACCTTATCCTCCAGAGAAAGCAGAACTCATGGAGCTTAAGAGAACCCCACCTGCTGCGGCAGCTCAGACAGCAGGCCGTCTGCAGAGGAAGAAGAGAGGCTTTACGGGCCACTGGGAAACCAAGCGAGACCCAGCTCAAACTGGAAACCCAGCTGCCTGAGCCCGGGTCTCAGCCCCACCCGAGAGGGGCCGCTTGGCCTCTCTCTCACCTGAGGTTAATTTTACCCAATAGAGCAGTGTTCTTCCATCTTGACTAGTGTCTGAACTTTTAAAGGAAAAATGCTTGCAGATTCCCAGGCAGAATTAAATTATCTCTATTTTAATGTTATTTAAATATGCATTAATTATGCCATTTAAGCATATGAATATGCAAAAATATAAGTGTAGGTATAATCCTTACGTTTATGACTCAAATTCGGCTCTAAAACCACATGGGCAAAATTATATTAATATGGTGGATTTACGATTTGCTGAAAGGATTTCGTGCCTGGTTATGATTCACTTCTCCACCAATTTTCCCCATTTCCTCATTTCTCCCCTTTCCCCATTTATATAAAGGCAGGATTCCATTTAGCTTCACTGGAAACAAATGCATTATTTACACTGCTCTTGTCTCATTAGTTTATAAACAAATTGAATGTGACTAATAAGATCATAAACACAGTCTCAAACACGGGCATGGCAATCATGTGACAGTATCCACATAAGGTTGTTATATACTTGCTCCAGGAAATACTTAACGTTAATTTCATTATATTCTCATTGTCTCAGCTTTTAGAGGGTAAGAAACTCCCCCCAAAACTGAGTGATGTAAAACAACACTTTTTTATTAGCTCGTTATCTGTGGATTGACAATTTGGTCTGAGCTCAGCTGGGTGGTTCTTCTGCTAGCCTCCCATGGCTTTCTCATGCTGCAGTCAGTTGGCAGGTCAGCTGGGTAGTATGGCATCCCCGACGGCCTCTCTCCCATGATTGGCAGTTGGCTGGGATGACATGTGAGCCATACGTGTCCAGCATCTAGCTGACCAATCCTGTCTTCCTCACGTGGCTTCAGGGTTCCAAAGGCAGCAAGAGAAGACTCACCCTAATGAACATACACTTTTCAAGCTTCTGCTTATGTTTGTTGGAGACCCATTGGCCAAGACAAGTCACATGACCAAGCTAAGATTAAAGGGGTAGAGAAATAGACTCTACCTCTTAATGGAAGGGACTGCAAAATTTTGCAACCAGATTCTTTTTCAATTTACCAAAGTCATAAAAGCAAAATCTTCAAATTAAAAAAAAAATTACAGAATATTTGCAGACCCCTAAAACACTATCTTGGACCCCTGTAATGAGTAGCCCATGTGAGAACAATTCTCTTATTGGAAGGAATGAGCACATTTTGTTGACGCTCCTGTGATGCTGAGATTTACTCTCATTTACTAAGGATTAAATGGTATATGGACTCAAATGCTACTATGTGGTTGCTTGCCAAGTGATATTAGAAAACATTAGGTATGGGAAAAGCACTTTCAATTTCTGGATGTTGCAAACAGGTACTGGTCTCCCTGCTAGAGGCATAATGTCAGTACAGGAGGGCAGTCACAGGGTGATGTCACCACGACGAGATGCATTTTCCAGAATGCATCCTCCACAGGGAGGATCCACAGTGGTCTGGGAAGCTCTGCTTGAGGGCAGGGTCACTAATAGTCTTTCCAGACACATGGAGAGGAAGGGCCCCAAACATAGTAAGAGATCAGACGATTCAGATCGCCAACATCTCATGGTTAAGACGTCTATGACATTGAAGGGAAAGCCTTGGAAGTTCTCAGGAAGGCATGAGTGAGGGCCTTGAGAGCAAACCACAGCTTTTGTGTTGCACAGAAGGTTTGCATTCTTCTCAAGATCAGCTCAGGGCAGCAACAATTGGGCCTCTCCCCAGGCCAAGGATGTGAAAAAGATCCACAGTAATTCCTGGAGTTAATAGGTTTTTATCATGATTTTTCCCATGGGCGAGAAAGCCCAAACCCCAGTGCTGCTTGTACGAGAACACCACTGGTCCTGGCTGAGGTTGATGGCCTGGGGACCAGCTTTGCCTGCAGCAAATGTTAGGGAAACTTTTCATCTCCATCTGGAGCAATATCGTCACACCCCAGGCATGTGTTATTTATTTAGTTAGTAAGTTCTTGTCAGTGTAGAAGTGAAGTTTGAGCGACGTTAAAAAGCCTCATTGCCAGTTTCTGGGAAATAATCTGGAACTAGGACTTTGGAGAGCAAAGCATCCAGATGCAAACTTGTAGACTATGGGTTCAGAAGGACCACATTCTGAGTCACTAGTATGCTCGATGACCCCTCTGTGCAATAACCATGCAACAGGTGGACTGGGCAAGCGGGCTGGTCATCCAGAATGATATGCATGAGACTGTCTGCCTTAGCAAAGTCCTTCAAACCTGTCTACTGAGCAGGGAAGTCCAGCGAGGTAAGAAAGGGATGTAATGAGTGGGACTTGAGAATCTGTTGTGGACACTGGGAAGAGAAGAAAGAAATCACAGGGCACATTAAGGAGCAGATTTGCACTGTGGGAGGTTGAGGCTCAGTCTCCCAAGAAAACTGTACCCAGCTCACCTCAGAGGAGTCTAGGCTATTGGACCACTACCTCCCACCCATCCCTCGTTAAGGGCTTCTTCCAGGGTGTTAAGTCTGTGGCATTCTGGCCTGCCTTGTGCCCTGGCTGAGCATGCTCCTGGCCAGTGTAGACCCATAGAATGTTATTACCTGATACTCGAGACACACAATTTCAAATCACACTGTTGATAAAGCCATTTATGTGCATCATTTTTGAGTGTTAAGAAGTGAGGACTAAAAGTATTTAGCTATTGTCTCTCATGTTGGGATGTGTGAATAAGCCCAAAAGTGAGATGGTTCATGTCTTTCTCCTAGTTTTTCGTTGTCACTTCTCTCAACTAACCCTGACCTTCCACAGCGCACGTCTTTAGAGGCAGTTGCTTAAAAAGGGGCACTTACCTTCCTATTTTTCCAAGATGCATAGTTATTTATTTAAAATGCAATTGTAAATAATATCAGGGCAAAAGTGCTATCTAAGTTGAGTAAATTTTCATTGAGATCTTGGGAAAGTCATGAAAAATAAAATAAGATGATTTATGACTGACAAGAAAATCTGGATGCTTCTAAACATTTTTAATCATTTTAATCAATTTGATTATAATATGTTTGAGTGGCGTTCTTCTCATGTCTCTTGTTCTTGGATTTGTTCAGCTTCTTGCATCTCACTTTTCATCCATTTTTGACAATTTTGTCCATTATTTATTAAAATATTTTTTCTAATATCTGTATGATTGGAATCTCCAAAGGGGCCTTTTGAAAAGGTCACTTTGCTTCCTCGTAGAGAAAGAATGGGGGAGGGGGAGAGTAGGGAACACACACAGATGCGGGTAGGTGCTTAGGACACTTGCTCAAGCCCAGATGAGAGATGACCAGGTGACAGCAGCCAAGGTGATGCTGACGAAGAGAACTAGACCGATTTGAATGATATTTGTCAGGTGAAATCAGTGGATTTTGTAGTCAAGGATGTGAATGAGCTCACCCATGGTAAATTGTATGTTTGGAAGATGAGAGAAACTAGGATGAAGCATTCAGGAATCTTGACATTAAATATTTCTGCAGAAGAAGATGAGCCCACAAGAAAGTGAGAAGACACATCTATAAAGATAGAGGGAAAAAACCTGGGAGAATATGTTATCACAAAAATTGTAGAAAGAATATGCCTCTCAAAGCATGGAGTGCTCAAAAGTGAAGCAGAAAACATTCTTTCAACCCTGTCTTTTCACCTCAATATTCAAACCTGTTCTTTTTACCCTAAAGACTTTTAACCACATCTGCAGCCTTTCTACCTTCTAATCTAACTCTGCATCTTCTTATTTTCTCCAGTTCCCTCCTCTCTCATCTTTATTTCCACCTTTCCCTCCTTCTTTTCTCCCTCTTCCTCTCAAAAACCTTGCTCAAAATGTTGTCATAGTTTCTCAAAATCACAGAAGCCTTTTATCCAATTCATAGTCTACATTATTTTTAGGGAAAAAATCAATGCAAAATTAAACTGACAATGACTAAAACTGCACAGAGACAAAAGTTGTTATTGACTAAAATTTTGCAAGAAATAAATCTTCCTGCCTAAATTTAGTTGTTCAGACTTTGACAGGAAAATTGGATTGGGTAGAAAGAATGGATAATGGCCACAAAAGAGAAACTTACAATGGCAGAAGCGTTGACTGATAAAATTATACTGAGGAAGATTCAGATATGGATCTTCTTCATAAACGCTTCCATGTATGTAAAGAAAATTGAGCTTGAGGGAAATTATTCCAGGAAAAATGAAAATGGAAACAAAAAAATTTAATTTTGATGATGTATAGAAAGTTGAACAAAGAATTATATTTGGTCTAATGGCATTCACTTTAGAAAATAACTATTTCACAAGAAATTATCAGTGCTCTTGTAACTCTGATTAAAATGTTTCTGTTCAAAATAGCCATGGGGTAAAAAAGTTCCTGAGGTCAAAACCTCATATATATCTCAATTTATTTTTATGGAGTTGTGCAAAATAGTCTTAGGATTTAAATTCTTTTTCTATTTTTGTTTCTAATTTTGTTTACGTGTGTTCTGTCTTCCATTCATAGTTAGCATATGTGAGCACCTTTTAGAAGGTTAGCATTAACAATTTGGAAAAGGAATTATACTCATTTACGCATATGATATTTTGTGTATAATCGGAAGCTGGAAATATTTCTATGTGAATAAATAAAAAGTTAACCAGTCTTTAAGTGTACAAAATCTTTCCGCTCATAAAATGGGTCTAATTTTACTTATTTAAATACATTTAAAATTAGCAAGTTCCGTACTAGAGACAACCCTTCATGTTTTTATAGAGCAATATTCTGAGTGAGGTAAGATTTTATACTATTATGTGGATTGGTTTTAATTTGTGCCTTTCTTTTAACAAGAAAAGGAAAATAGCCTCATGGGCTTCAAGCCTGGTGATTATGTTTTCTTTCCCATTTTCTCTGTGATTCACCATATTATTTTAGGCAAGTCAAGCTGTCTGTGTCTTCACTATCTCGCCTTTTGAGAGAAGCCAAGTTGCGCTGGTAAAGGTGGCCTCTCCACAGAGGCTGTGGGGATCTGGAGGGTTGTGTTTATGTACTGTCTATGGAAGATGAACCTTAGGCCTGAGCTTTTCATCACCTCGGGAATCTAGACTCTAAATGCCCGGAGGACCAGAATGGTGTCATGGACTCTACTTCCTGAGGTGACTCAGATAGGGTATGAATTTCTCCCGCATTGTTAACTGAATCCTGGAGCCTCATGGACAAAAAGTCTCTCTTGGGAGGAGGTGGTGAGAACCATCTCTGAGGAAAGGGAAACCCCTTCTGTTCTCTTAGGTGCCCAGTGAATTATTATTAGGTGCCCAGAGATTTTATTCACGGTAATTTACGGGTGTGGACAGACAGAGTGAAGGGTGACAGAGAACAGCCTCAGGCAGCTCCTCCAGCTCTCCCAGCAAGGTTGGAGGGGTCACCTGCACCAGTTGTCTGTCTGGAGGCACTTCTGCAGGGGGTACTTAAGGAATTGTGTCCTCAGCCTATCCAGGGCCTTCTAGGCTTTCACCTGGGACTTCTTCCTACAAATATAGAAGCCCACATTTACTCTCCTCAAGATCAGAATGGAAAGTCTTTCCAGATCCTGGTCCCCAGTTATAGAAATGGCAAAGATGTGGAGTCCCAGGGGAAACGTGACTTTCCTATCTGGATGGCCTCATCCTTCAACTGAAGGGTCAGCTGGTGAGTCAGAGAGGGTGCTGCCCTGGCTTTGGAGGCCAGCTTGATAGCACTGCTTCCTGGGGAGTGGAGCCAATATTCCAGGGTTGAAGGTGGGTGAGAGAGGCAGACCAGCCCCTGAACAGTGAGTTCGCTCTGAGCCGTGGGGGCCGCATTGTGCAGGCGCCTTCTCCAACACACTCCCCCCTCTGCCCACCAGCAAGGCCAAGACAGCAGCTCCTTGCAGCTCTTTAAGCACCTTCGGTGTTGCCTCTATCTAATTTCACTTCCGTTTTTCAAAGCGTCAGACAAGTTAGAAAAATTAATTCCACATGTTTTGAGAATAAATTTTGTAATTATGACAGAATCCCAGAAAATAAAAAGTTTGGACGTCCATACTCATGCTCAGGAAAGGCATAAGTCTAGTTGCTGACTTACCTTGTTGACGAGAAGGAGAAAGAAGCCTCTGTAAATCTAGCCCAGAGGATTTCTTTGAAAGTCCAGGTGGCTGGACCTCATAAATACTCATTCTTAGACATATATCGAAGCATGCAAATCAAGCTGCTTACAGAAAAGTTCAGCTAAAAGCTCACAAGTTCTTCCTTTAGTTAGAGGAAATGGTCTATTTTGCAGAACACTCATAACTAAAAATTCATGTGATACGTCATGCCATGGAGGTGGAATCTGTTTTTCTGACTGTATAAAACTCGAGAAAGCATTGTCTTGTCCAGATCTAGGCTCAGGTGGCAGAGCAGTGAAGTCTCCCTGTGACCCCATTGCCACAAGGGCTGGGCATCCCATTCCACTCACAGGACTGCATGGTCTTCCTTTCAAGGTCCTTTGACCTCTGTGGTTAAGATCAGCCTGCGGGATAATTGAGAAGGAGAAACTCATCCCCACCGTGTGATGTGTCTCTTCTTTCTTATGTCTCCACCACCCACGGGCTTAGCTTTCCAGGGATCAGATGCAGGGAACCAACCCACCTGTTTTCTCTTCTTGGCGCACAGCAGAACGGTGACAAGGTTATAGGAGGTATCTTTAAGTTCTGCTTGTGGTTTAACTCAAACCAAGGCTGGGCTCCACCTGGTCCAAGCTCAGCATGGAGTTAATTCAAAGAAACAGTCCAAAAGTAATCAAGCAGCCCAAATCTTCTCATGTCAATCAGCAAAGGTCAGAAGGAAGGGTCAGGCAGGTGCCTGACTCATTTACAGTCTGAGCCTTTGATGAGGATGGGGTACTGTAACCAGCTGAGCTCTGGTGTCAGGTGGGGCTGGTGGAGCACACGTGAAATATTGAGCTCCAGTTCAAATACTTTCATGCCCTCCAAAGAGAGGTTTTGGGAGGAGATACTGACATGTATTTTAACAGGATACGACAGCTGCTGGGTTGAGGATAGACTTACAGGGGCAAGGGCAGAAATGGGGAGCCCAGAGAGAAGCTTATTGTGATAATCCAGGTAAGAGCTATTGCTAGTAGAGGCTTGGTCAAAGTGGTGGCCATGGAGGTGGAGTCATGGTCAAATTCCAGGTTAGATATGAGGGTAGAACCAATAGGTGGAATTGGGTGATTTCTGGTCTGATCAATTGGGAGAATGGATTTCCCTTTGCTGAGATGGGAAAGGCTGTGGAAAGAGTAAGTTTGGGGGAAAGAGAGATGAGGAGCTCGCCTTTGCACATATTAAATTTGCTATACATGCATGTCCCATCGTAGAGGACATATCATGCAGGCAGTTGGGTATACAGGCATAGAGTGCAGGGGAGAGGAGTAGAAGAGGGAAAGATTTTAGAACCATCAGATTTGGATGCTATTTAAAGTCCTGAGGCTGAATGAAATCATCCAGCAATTTAGTGTAGATAGAAAAGAGGAGAAGTGTCAGGACTCAGCTCTGGGCCACTCCAACATTGATAGATCAGCGAGGTGTCCCAGGTTTACAAGGGCCATGCACTGGCCCCTGCTGACTTCCCTGCCCCATGTGGTCCTCCCTCCCCTTCGCAGCCACACTGGCCTTTTCCCTCTCACATGTGAGCCTGGCCTCCCTGCCTGCATACATGAGGTTTTCCTTCAAGATGTGTTTTCTTCCATTGGTCCTGCTTAATTCCATCTCAGCCCCTAGAATGCAGACTCTGTGAGAGCACAGAATATTCTCTCTTGCTCAATGCTGATTCATGACACTTAGAAGAGAACCTAGCTCACACCAGACCCTCAATAAGGATTTGTTGAATGTAATGGTGCTGTGGTGCTCCACCCAGCTTCTGTCTTCCAGACAAATGCACCATCCCCAGCTGCTGGGAATACAGGCTGCTGGTCGCTCATGGCTGCATCCCTTATTGGGAATTGCCCTCAGCCCCAGGGAACTCCTGACTCAGGGTTCTCCTGATCTCAAAAGTGTTCCGTGGCCAATGACTGGCTGACATGGCAATATGGAAACCCAACCCCCTAGCCCCAATTGGGACAACTGTGAAGGACCATCCCAACTGGAGAGCTACCCTGGGGCTTTATCTGCAGCCATGTTGTGGGTCAGCTCCCCTGACCCAGTCCTGCCTCCCCAACCCCCATGTCCCTACACGTGGGCCTCCTGAGAGCACTCCCCAGCAAACCCTCTGCAGGCAACGTAGAGTCTTCGGGTCTCTTTCCAGGAAACCCAACCTCACACACTGAATGAATCAACACGTGAATGCTCCAGGGTCAGCTAAGTCTACTTTCTTAGGAAAATTCTCTCTGTCTCCTTGGGTAAATCAGGCGCTCTGTTAGATGTACTCACAGCTCTCCCTGTACTCTTCTTCCCAGTACTGCTTGTTTTTCTATTTGTAGGATTATTTGATCAACGTTTGTCTCCCCAGCCTTCGTGCTGTGTGAGCACAGGGACCAGGGAGTCTTACCTGATGCATAGTAGATATTTAGAAGATATTGGTAGAACAAACGAGTCTGTGAGCTATAGCCCAGTTGTAGCCAAGCCGGATTCACCCCGGGAGTATAACCCTCAGAAAGCACGTCAGGACTCAGTGTGAAACTCCAGGGTTTGACCTCCTTCCCCTGAAAGGCCCCTGCACTAGCCCTTCATGTAGGCTTAAAGGGCTCCAGCCTGTGGCTTTTGGGGTCCCCTGCCGGCCCTCCCTCCCCAAACCCAGGGGCTGGTATTTCTTGGCACACATCCCCATCCCCCAGAGTCAAAACTTCCATTGTAAAGACGAAGCAGCTGGCGTATGGCTTGTGTTTTGCCTGAGGATAAATACTGGAAAAAATAAATAAAGAGAGGAAAAAGACAATGATCTTTCTTCAAGGGAAGTGGAGAACCAAAGTATTTGGAATCCTTTTCCAAAACAAGACATCAAGGCTTAGTAAGACGCAGCCAGACTCTATCTCAACGGGAAGTAGTTACTCTGTCTCACCCACTATGTGGAGAATCTCTACAGGTTTTTTTTTCCCAATTCTGACAGTCGTTTTGAGATTCATTTTCATTGCAATTTTGTGTGGATGTCCTAATGACATCACACTGGGGCACATCTTCAAGGTGACACTGCCCTGAGCCATAAGGAAAGACTGCAAAGGAGACCAGTGTGGGTTTAGAAGACAGAGCTGACCAACCTCATTCCACCTTCTATCAGTAGTGCAGCCTGGAAGGGACTTTCCTGAGACACCTGTTTGGCCACTTAAGTCAAGCCTGCCTTCAACTAGGGCCCTGTGGTTCTCAGTGAGGTCTCAACGTGCCACCTCCAACCCCGGGCCCCGGCTCCGACACACCATCTGTGCCCTGACTCTTCCTGCAGTGTTCAATTTCATGGGATTCACAATTACTCTATGTGCAGGACACCTGACATGCCTTGTCACCTCATCTGAGCATCACAAACACCCGTAAGATGGATGATTCATCGTCTCCATTCTACGGACTCAGAGACTGAGAATCAGACAGAGGAAACAACATTCCCAAGGCCACACAGCCAGCAAGAGATGGATCCATAACTCAATCCCAGGTGGGCAACACCAGCAAATGGGACTTGAACATCTGTAATTTATGGCCTCTCGGGACAGCACCTTGTGTCGGCTGCTTTACTGCATTATCTCAAATCCCCAAAACCACCTTGTGGGAGTGAAGGATTATAGTATTCACTAGAGATGAGGAAATTCAGCTTTGGAGCAATTATATGGTGTATCTGAGACCACACAGTGTTAATGGTGGAGACAGGGTTTGAGTCTTCTGGACACAAAAGGCTTATTCTTTGCCATATGACAATGATGGCATCTAAATTCCATTCCTCGGGAGCCAAGTGGACCCAACTCTCTATGCTCCAAGAGCATAGCATCTCTATCGTGACGATGCACTCAACGGACTGTGTCTATTCCTGATCTTAGACTTTTCGAAAACAGTTGTCCAATCAAAGCTTCAGACTAAAGATTTCAGTGCCTCCACATCAGGATGAATTGGGAGTTATGGGCTCTGATGTAATCGAAGCATCGTCAAAAGCAAAACCTCTTTGCACAGAGAACTGTCAACGACCATAGAGCTCTTAGAAAGATCCTTCATAACTGGCTCACCAGCAAGTCTACAACTGTTCGTTATCCCTTAAATGAGGCAACTCTCCTCAAAAACCAGATTTCACATCTTCGCAGGCTAAAGAAGGTCATGTGTATGGCCATTGACCACAAGCTGGTCCATTTCAAAAGCAGCTCTATTTCCAAACCACTCTGAGTTAAACAGATATCTTCTTAGGGAATCACTGTGGAATGTTCCGTTATCAAGATGGTGACATAAATTCTCAAAGAATCCTATTTTGGTGCCAAATTCACGTCGGATTATCAAAGATGTGTTTTGGATAAGAACTGTACTTGGGGTTAGTTCAGGAGAAGAAAGAAACAGAAGGAAGCAGCATCTGTTCTGGTCCCTACAGCACCTAGAAAGGAAAAGCCAAAAAGGAAAGTTAGCTACCAAACCCCTGTGCCAGCAGAGGTCAGGCAGGCGGGTAGGGAGAGAAAAGCCAAGTGAAGGAGCTGGTAGGGGAAGCTGTGGTTGCTGGAACCAGGCAGACAGGCTCGGCAGGCAGGAGCCCCTCCTTCGCACTGCTGGGGATACATGCCTTTGAGAGGCTCCAGGGCAGCTAGGTAATGAGAGTTAGTGTGTTGGTCCAGTAGATTCAGTATTCCTGTATTCGAACAACTAGACCAGGAAAATACTGACCTCACCCACTGGACAGGCACTTGAACCTGCTGAACACACACACAGACAGCAGTCCTGTGAGGTGACGAGCATCATCTCTCGTTTTACAGATGAGCTTTGGGCAGCCTGATAGCTTGGTTAATTGTCCGCAGATATTCACACACCTCTCCTCTCTTGCAGGTCCAGTGGAGGAGTGGATTCCCTCATCACGTTGATATTGGGCTCGGCCGTGGGATGTGCTTTGGCCAAAGGAGGGTGAGCACAAGCCTTTAATGCGCTTGCACAGTTGTCTCTGGCTTTTATGCACTGAGACCTGCCATTAAAAGAGCGCCCCTTGTGTGGCCACTGCCTCTCCAGCCGGACCCTTGAACAATAGATGCCCAGCTGACCCACAGCCTGAAACGGACCTGCCCACTGGCCTCAGAGCTGACAAGGTGCATGGCATCAGCATGTAAGTTCACGAGCATGAGGGTAAATATTTGCAACAAGCCATGGAGGTTGGGGTGGTTTGTTACACAGCACTGCTGCAGCAGTAGCTAGCTGACACAGAAAGGTTGTGTAATTAACCCAGGTCAAGGAGAAGCTGGATTCCAAGCATTCAGATTTGCCCATCTTCAAATCCCATGCTCTTTTAATTATACCACATAGAGCAAAGAGTATGGAGGTGGGAAATGAGGACAAATTTGGGGAACAGTCCCCTCCTGCAGGGTAGCTGGCTACTGAAGCTGCTAGAAGGTGCAAAGACAAAAGAGGTACATTACACAAGAGCTTATTCAGGGGAAGGGCTTGTTGACAAATCTCTCTAGATTTAGGTTTCCAGAAGATGTTCCACGTGATTTTTTTTGGCTCACTCAGTTAAATAAACTACACCCATGCTAATTCACATGCTTCACCTGTGAACCTAAAATGTTTCGATATGTCGTTCTTTGTGCTTTTAAACTTGGCTGAAATATCCGTTTCCAACATCGTAGATAAAATCTATTAGCTTAAGCATCAAATAGTAATTTTTTTTTTTTTTGAGGACGATCAGCCCTGAGCTAACATCTGTGCCCATCTTCTTCTACTTTGTATGTGGGGCGCCACCACTGCATGGCTTGGTAAGTAGTACATTGTGCCATGCCAGGGATCCAAACCAGTGAACCCTGGGCCACCAAAGCAGAGCATGAAAACTTAACCCCTATGCCACCGGGCCAGCCCCCAAATAGTAATATTTTACAGAAGTAAGGAAATTATACAGCATGGTTATCACATAGGATCTTTGGGTCCTGCTCCAGGAGTCATGTCTGACTGACACCAAGTCCTGGGTCTTTTTGATGATGTCATGTGGAGCAAAGGGTGCGGAGGTGGGAACCACAAAAGTGAGGAACTGCTGAGTGTTAGAATATCTATTAAGCTGAGACGTGGAATTGATCTGTTTGTATTCTCATTTCCATCCATTTGCTGGGCACTTCTCTTCGCTATTCTGCTCGTAACATCAATTAAGGAAATACTGTGAATTAAGAGCATTAGGGAAGCACTTAACTAGCAGGAACTAAGTGACACAGAAAGTCTTAAAATTTAGCATGGGTTTTTTTTTTGCGGGAGGGGTGAGGGTCAAATTTCCATCTTCTTTACCACTTGAAGAATATGAATTTATTATTATAAGCAAAAGTTTAAAAAATACTTTATTTTTTACAAAAGCTCTTGAGTCACGGCAGAAAAACAGATTTCCCTTAATTTTTACTCTGATTATTTTTGTTCCATTGGGAAGTACTATGGGTACATATTTTTGAGTGTCCTATCAATTTAGAAAAAGAAGTTTCCCATCTGAAAAGGAAATTTTAAAAAATCACTCCTGTGCTGTACAATCTCTGGATTTCTACCATGAAGTCACGGTTCTTTGAAGAGCCTGAAGTGGAATCCATGTATTTACTAGATGTCTGTATAGGACAGGTGCTGTGCTGAACACTTTATGTACACACTCATGAGTCATCATAACAGTCCATGAGGTCTGTCGTATTATCTGTATTCGCAGACGAGGCTTGGAGAAGTTGTTACTTTCCCAAAGACATAACTAAGAAGTGGGGAAGCTCAGGATCAAACCCAAGTGTGTCTGGCTCCAAATTCCATGCATTTACCACAATTCCAGACTGCCTCCTCCCAGGCTATTTCCTCCTCATTGAGTCGAGTCAGCAGGAGTGTTTCCGACCCTCTGAGCAAGGAGAGGGAGCATGCTCCTTGGGTTATGGGCAGGTTATGACACAATAAGGACCCCATGCTCAGGCCAACTCTCCATCACTCTTCTTGGACTTTATCCGGTTCGTCTCCACTCTGTCTGTTTTCAATTTGGGGCTCTTTCACTAGCTTATCCAGTGAAAGGATGTGTGTGAGACTCAGTCAATTTCCTTTAAGCTGGAAATCAAACTTAAAACCTCAGTGTTTAGAGAGAGGGAATTTACGGGTAAAAAAGTTAAACAATAGTAATGGAAGGTTGAAGTTTTTACGTTTTCCTTCTGTGCTTGCCTGTCATTAAGAGAGTTACTCATGATTTAGCTACATTATCATAGAAACATATTTTTTAAATTAGCCTTGACTCTTTCAATGTTGAGGGGGGAAATCAGACATTTCTCGTAATGCATTTTTCCCAGCGGGATGCCAGTGTAAACAGCAGCTATGCTGAATCATCAATGGCAAAGGCTCACGATCAAAACTAAAAATTAACATTTTATCATTTTCTCTAACAACTTCTGACACTGCTTTTTTGTCATTTGTATAATTATGATTTATAATTGATCAAGCCAAAGATCTAGGGGATTATTCTTTTTCCTCCATCTTTGACATCCAATACGTTAGCACACCCTATATATAGGATGATCTCCAAAATCTCATCTCTCTTTGTGTCTCTCCACTGCTAGGGCCATCTCTGTGGTCCCTGCCGCAATCACCTCTTCCCTGGATGAACTGGGGTGTTGGTAACAGTGATGCCAGAACAATAGGTTCTAACAGAGACTGTGCCCCAAACCTAAATATATAGTAACCCCCCACTAAAATCCACTTTCTACCCTGGGGAGTCCAACTCCAGGCCAAAATCTTACCTGTGATCTTTTGGGGCTGACCACAGACAATTACAAGGCTTTGCCCAGCAGACCTCATGGAGGAAAGCTTCCCTCCTCACACCGGACTTGGGGCGCAGTCTGCACATTGCAGTTTTCTGGAGGGAGTCGCAGTCACGACTCAGGTGCCTCCGGGCCGGCTGTGTTCCACCCATTGCTGCATGTTTAGCCCGGGTGCCTTCACTCAGAGGCCTCCTTATTGGGAACCTTGGCTGAGGCCCTTCTCCCCTCTCTGACTTGGTGCTTTCCCCCTTCTAGATCTTTCCTCTATCCTCACTGTGGCCTACAGTTCCCTAAAGAGGCAGGGCCTCCTCAGCAGTGAGAGGATTCTTTCTGTCTGCACTGCTTCCACCTGGCCCTTGGCCAGTGCCTTTCCATGGGGAAAACAGAACACTGGCAGCCAATGCCTATTCTTGCCTGATGCTTGCGCTGCTGCAGTCAGGGATAAAGCCTTGACGGTTGCTTTCACTGTGGCTTGTTGCCCTGACCACCTCAACACCCGACAGCTCAATCCACATAGCAACCAGAGTCGCTCTTCTGCACTCAGAAATCTACACTCTACCGTGGTCCAAAGGCCCTGCCCAGCCTGGAACCCGCCTCTCCTGCCCAACCTTCCCCTCTCAGCCTACATGGCACTTGTCAGGGCCTTACTTGAGCACACTAACCAAAGTAGCCTGTCTTTTCTCCATTGCATCATCACTTTCATTTCCTTTCTAACAGTGATCACAGTCTGTTATTATCTTTTTCATTATCGGCCTCCCCGACCAGAGTAGAAGCTCCATGCACGCAGAGCACAAATTTAGTGGTAGGACTCAGCCTGGGAAAATGCAGAGAATTGAGCCGATTACACTGGGAACTGAGGAGCACCACGAGCATCTTTCTGGATGCATGGAGTGACCCAGGGGCCCCGTGGTCTCCTTCCCTCCAGAGGAACACACGCTGCCAGTGAGGTAGCTGAGCCCTGGGAACTCTCTAGGAGGACGGGTCCAGCCTGTTTCAGTGAAGGCGTTGTCCTTACTGCAGCTTCGATGATAATCGTTCAAGTTTCTAGAAAGTTCTATGGTCTGCCTTTCTGCACAGACCTCACAAGGCAGTTATACCCAAGGCTTATTTGGCTTAGGGGAATAAAATTAACTCTTCAATGCAATCATAACTTTTCCATTTCTTACTGATCTGGGTTAATTTGGCCAAGCCGGGACTCACAACTTCCAAGCATTCAACTTTTTTGGGGAAAAAAAAAAAGTCATCAGAAAACACTCAACCATCTTGCCCTGCTCTGACTAATTCTGAAACCATGGGTACTTTCTTTGAAGTGTGGGAAACACAATTTGGTGGTCCCATCGTGGTCTGGCCCTTCTGTGGGTGGATGCCCCATAACCAGGAAGCGGTAGGTGGATAGGACGCCTCAGACAGTGGGAGGCCCGAAGGTTGAGTCACCCCATGTGCTGCCTCTTGACCACAGACGTTTGGCCATTGTCGCTGCCCCTGGGATGAGTCAAACTGTGAATCCCATGGATGCCTCAATGCCTCCAGAGCTCTGACAGTCCACGGCCAGGACATTTGTTCCTAATTTTTTACCCCCCTCCCACCCACAAGTGACTGGAACTTCCCACTGGGGGTTGTAACCACATGCTCAGGACTGCTGACCTAAGGAGGAGCTATTTTTGCTTTTGAAGATTCTCAACCCAGAGCATGGAAGTATTTCTATTGTTGGCATTTGAGTTAAGAGCTGAGTAGTCTTCTGGGGACATGTAGGTTATTCCATTAATTCTGGGAATCTGACAGTATTTTCCCAGCTCCTTTATTGAAGGCTCCCAAGAAATTCAGCACTAGGGGACCAAGGAACAAAAATCAGTTGTCTGAGTTCCAGGGAATGGAGAAAGTTAAGAGGAAGGAGACTCACACACCCTTGCCTTGGAGGTAAGGGAGAGCAATCTTCCATGGATCTTCCACGGATCTCGGGGATTTTCTGTGATGTCCTTGGCTCACAGTCTTCAGACGTGAAGCTCGTGCTTACAAATCCAACAGCCCCATCCCACAGGTCTGGACCCCTTCCACTTCTACGAAATCCAACGACCAGCAATTCCCTTTCCATAGGTTGCCTGAAATTCTCAGCTGGTCTTACCCCTCACATCCATCCTTCCTCGCCATGCTATTGAAGCGGGTGGTAAACTGCATCTTGCTGTATGAAGCCTGAGAGCTACAAAAGAAAATGCCAGACCTAACGCAGTTCCTCTCGTGGGTGGCATCAGCCAGAGGGCCTGGTGAGAAATGCTGGCTCAGTTGGGCAGAAACCTGGGTCCATAGAGATCTTTTAGGGGTCAGTTGATGTCTCCACTCCCCAGCTCCAAGGTATGAGGCGTGCGGGAGAATGAGTGGAATTTTATGGAAAGGGTTGTGGGTGAGGGAGCATCAGCGATTCCTCTTCCCAAGGCTACTTCCCGACCATCACTCCTGCTCCTTAAGGATCAGGCCATCAGCACTACCACCTGTTCTGTCATCTGCAAACCACTTCACTGCATCCGCCTCACGGGACTGAGGATGCGGTAGTTCACTTAAGGCATTTAGCCATTCACCTGCGTTATAGTAAGGACCCATGAGAGCTATTAGTAGCATCAGTACCCTCACAGGTGCTGGAGGGGATGCAGCTCACCAAAGTACACACATCTGGGCTGCGAGGGAGCCAGAAGTCTCCAGAGCCCATGTCACTATGTGCCTGGGACCACCATCAGGAGGAGAATGCTACACTGGGGACACCTGGATTGGGCTGGATCCCATGGGGAGGGAGATCTCAGTCTCCCTGTTTGCTGTCTATGTACCTGATCTCTCAGTTTTTGACTCTTTTTTTCCTTTGTCCCCACCACTACTCCCTTAAATAAAGTGATTTCCAAAGCCCCATCCTTGGACCTATCCCGTATGATCCCTGTGTTACTGTCCCATAGCTGCTGTGACAAATTACCACGTACTTGGTGGCTTAAAATAACACCTATAATTCACCTATAATTCTGGAGGCCAAATCCAAATTCGGTTTCTCTGGGCCAAAATCAAGGTGTCGGCAGGTCTGAACTCCCCTGAGGGCTCTGGAGAGAGTCTGTTCCTCACATCTTCCAGTTTCCGGTGGCTACCACAGTCCTTGGCTGGTGGCCACATCACTCTAAACTCTGCCTCCTGGTCATGTTGTCTTCTTCTCCTCTGTGTGTCAGATCTCCCTCTGCCTCCCTCTTATGAGGACATGCGTGATCACACTTGGGGCCCATCTGCATAATCCAGGATAGTCTCCCCATCTCAAAATATTTACTTTAATCACATCTGCAGAAAACCCCTTTTTTTGCACGTAAGCTAACACTCAGTTCTCAGGGATTAGGATGTGGATATCTTTGGGGGAGCCCTTTTTCAGCTCACCTCAAACTTCAAATCTATAGCGTCACCTTGGCCTTTATATTGAACCGCAGATCTAAATTTCTAAGAGCCCACCAATCACCTGGGTCAGAAGTTCTAGAGCTGCTGCAGACGGCTCCCTCTGTCCCGTGGCATTCGATGCATAACTCTGAGCCCTGGTGCTACAGTGACACAGGAGGACCAGGCAAGTTCCTGCTTTGTCCCTGGGGCAGGTCAGGCTGTGCCCACTCAATGAGAAGGGACTGACCACAGTTGGACAGTTTGGGGCAATATCCCAAGTCCTGGGGGCACTTGGTATGCCTGCTTGATCTGCATGCCCTGTTCTCTTGCTTTGTTTTTCCAGTCGCTCTTGCAGTGAGTGGTCCAGATGGCTGGAACTGTTCACAGGCTCTGTTCTGTGCTGAACACCCCGTGTGGAATCAGCTCCGTGCTCTGGCTCATCTGGAGGGACAGCCTCTCACGCTGAGTGGTGACACACTTGACATACGACACAGCAAAGACACTGGAGGAGCAAAAGATCAGAGGCACCAATAAAAAAGTGGATCACTCCTAGAGTGGAGTCTCTGTGTCAGGAGAGAGTCATTAAGAAGTCACATGCTATGGTGGGTCTCCAGCCAGACTGGTGTCACATGCACATTGTGAGGACGCGTCTCACTGCATGGCGGGGCCCTCGCTGAGAGCGCTCGGCACAGGTGTTGTAAATGTGGATCCATTCTTGTATGTGCTGGGTAACATCTGGACCTTCTGCTCTGCTGGCTCAGCCACTTGCCGGGAAATGAAGTATTTCCCAAGGAAGGGGGTTCGTGAATACCAATGTGGGTGTGGGAGAGGTCCCAGAGCTGCTGAGAAAGTTTTGTGAAACTTTACAGTTCCATGTGACTTCTGGGAGTTTAGCATGAGGGAACAGCAGCTGTCTTGGACGGAGTTAGGAAATTGTCTGAATTTACATAATGACAAAAGGAAGTCCGATGAAGCCAGGGTATCACCTCACTGGCCTCGTGAGACCAACTTTGTCTTTCCTTCAGCAAGAATCGAATGTTGCCTTGGAAGGAATTGGAAAATTCTTACCATTAAGCCCCATTTTCATTTTCCTGAAGCTTTGCATGAACATGACCAAAATGTTTGCTGTCAAACTTCACCTATTCCTGGTTATTAAATCCTAGTTCATTGCTGACATAACCCACCTCAAACAAGCTCCTTGCTGGAAAAACCATTGAACCCACAGTGCTGAAAAGTAGTCATTATCACATATGCTTTCAATTCAGATGGAGCTTTGAGAGACGCATGGTCATTCTCCCACAGTTGGCCTCTGTGGTCCCACCAATCTGGGAGACCACCACTAAAGCCTTTGTTACTCAAAGGTTTTTCTCTCTCCTTGCCTGTGGTCTTATACTTTATAGCGATGTCGCTCAGACCCAAGGATGGTCCCCAGAGACTGAAGACACACTTCTGCATTCTACTTTCGAAATCAAGGAGCATACCTAGAGGATTTTCATTCTTTCAAGAAGAACTCTATTTTGTTTTGCTTATTTCTCTCTGATTTAATTTTTAATGATCCTAAAATAAATCAAAATGTTATGCAACATATCTCATTTCTAGAGTATGGATCCTCTGCCAGCACTAAATTAGTGTTCCTACAGGCAATTACAACGGAATGGTAATGAAGAAGAAGGGAGGGAATCTCCCCATGGACTTTGCCCGGCATGACGGTTGGCTTCCTGGTTGTCCTTACAGAAAGGCCGAGAATGGCGGCCAACCAAGCAGCTTCAACCCCACTGGGGATTGAAACAAATCAGAAGCTGTTTTGATAATTGGTTGTACCAAAGAGAAGAAACCCATAAATCTGGGTGGAGAGGGAAAATGTTTCATGCTATTTTAAAGTGAAATCTATTTGAATTGGCCTAGCTTTCTGAGGATGGCTAGACTTCACAACTCCGAAGGCTGGAACACGGCCATCCTCATTGTCAAGAACCAGCGATAACACCTAGTAAAATCCTAAGCTTTGCAATAATACCCAGGAGAATGGTCCATGTACATGAATATCCGAAGGAAACATCTTTGTTCTTCTTCCAGCCACAAAGCTGTTCCTTTGGTGTCCTTCTAGGGAACTTTGGGAGGACTTAGAAGGGGATTAGTCAGGTCTGGGACCGTAGTCTTTGTCCCTTTCCCCCCTATCCTGGGACAGTTTCTCACGGCCTGCCTCTGAACAGCATCTCCCTTTTAGCTGATGGAGTCTCCATCTGGAGAAGGTTCTCAACCTTGGGTCCACATTGGAACATCTGGGGAGTTTAAAAAATGCAGAGGCCTGGGCCCTGCCCCCAGCATTTCTGGTTTGCTTGGTCTGGACCGTGGCCATGGGATGAGATTTTTGAAAGCTCTCCAGGTGACTCTCAAGTGGGACAAGGGTCAAAAACCACCAGTCCTGGGACTCTCCGTCTATAGCTTTAAAGCAGGTGGCTTTTTCCTATTGGAGACATTGTATTATTTTACCTTCTCTGGATGGGGGCACGTAGGATCTCAATGTTAGCCTGGGCACCATGTTATCAGCAGGGCCTGAACCAGCCCGGGGACTGTCCTGGTGCATGTGGGCAGGTGCTGTTTGTTTTCTTACACTTAAAGAATATTTGACTAAAGATGGTGGGGTCTTAGTCTGTTTGGGCTGCTACAACAAAAATACCATAGACTGAGGGGTTTAAACCACAAACGTTTATTTCTCACAGTTCTGGCGTCTGAGAAGTCCAAGATCAGGGTGCAGGCAGATTTGATGTCTGGTGAGCGTCCTCTTCCTGCTTCACAGATGGCCATCTTTTTGCTGTGTTCTCAGATGGTAGAAGGGTCAAGAGAGCTCTGTGGGGTCTCTTTTATAAGGACCTAGTCCCATTTATGAAGACTCCACCTTCATGACCTAATCACCTCCCACAGGCCCCACCTCCTAATATCATCACCTTGGGAGTTAGGATTTCAGCATATGAATTTAGGGGGGACATGAACATTCAGTCTACAACTGATGGGCTCTCAAACTGTCCCTGTGATTGAAAGGAACAAAGTGTTCAAAACTGACAGGTGCTTGTTTCCTGAAGGCAGGAGCGCCAAAACGGATGAGGAATGAAAGGGAAATGAGAGGTGCAGACAAACAAATATAAAATGGCCCTGAAAACGCTTTTGTGGGACAAGAAGCGGGAGCCCTATTTAAGAAAAGCAATATAAAATTAGGACTACAGAAGTATGAATATGACCTCGGAAGATCCATGCAGTGAGAGACCCTGAACCCTCAGCTTTGTGAGCTGTCTGTAACTCCATCTCAGCTTAAATAAATGAACTCGGCAGCCACACGATTGGATGGAGGGCAGTCGTTGGATGTGATGGAGTTGAAGCACACTTTTTACATGGAGAGAAATACTCCATAGTCATAAAATACTCGTTTGAATTAAAAGAGTCACAAGACAGCATGCAAAATCCTGCCCAATTTTTATAAAAAGTTGCGTGCACTCTCATATCAGAGTGTGTTTTTAGAGTCCAATAGAAAAATGAATGATGGTTTCCTTTGAGCTGTGGGACCTCAGGCCTAGGAATGAGGTCACAGAGTGGGAGATGTCGCTGCCAGGCAGGACTGAGTAGTGGTGCTATGATTATAGCACACCCAGACCCAGCGCGCACACACGGCTGGAGTTGCAGGTCCTCAAGTGCACATAAAGCCGATGTAAAACTCCTTGCAAATTGCTCATGAGATTGCTTCTTAGGAGGCTTGAACAATCTCTCTTTGTCAGACTCTTTTTTAGAAGGAAAGGAGAGGAAGTTTCACGCATCTAATTACACACGATCAATATATATTATACCGCTAACACGTTCTAAAAATTTAAATTACTAATATGTGAGGTACAACAAACATGTATAATTACAGACTCTTCAGGAGACTTTGGAAGACATGTTCTCCATATGAGAGAACAGAGGGGTGGGAAGGAGCAGAGAGTCAGACAACAGGGTCTCCCCCTGGCACATTCCCTGAGGAACGTTGGCTCAGCGCCAGGGGGTGCCTTTTGGGTTTTCAGGGTATTGCATGGAGCATGTCTCAGCGTCAACAGAATTCAGCACCATCTAATACCTACTACACCATCAAACGCTCTGCCTGGCTTCAGGAGGGTTGGCACTTCCTTACCATGCAGATACCTCCCTGCTTCGTATATGCGTTGTTTCCACGTGGTGATAGTCTTCCTTATGTTAATTGAAACTTGCAGTAGAGTTCTTTCCAGGAATGCCTGCAAAATAAAGTTCTTGGAAAGAGCCCCCTTGTTTGGTGTAATATATACGCGTATGAATGCCACAGGCCACACAAGGAGGACAATTGGAGCATCATAACATGCCCATTGGTGCAGCGACGGTCAGCATGGAGTTTACAGTGACCTGAGCAGGTAGCACTAGGATACGCTTCAATATGATGTTTGGCTGCTTTCCACGTTCAGAGACATCTAAAGACTCTGTTGTAGAACTTTCTGCTTTTATCCTTTGCTAGCATACAGACATGACCCATGTCAAAGAAACATCACAGGCAGTTCTTATAAAAATTCCACCCCCTAAGAGAAAGAGGAAATGATTTCTGAATACTGAAAACATACGCGGACATGGCCAATAAAAGACGTGTGTGTGTTCACAGCAGGGCTGTCCCCACCGCAAACTCTGAACGGTCGCGTAGCCATCTCAGTGGCATCCGCATAAGCATCCATGTTGCCTTGCATCTTTGCAAAAAAACTGGAAGTTGTTTTCTTTTCCTTCAGTTGTGATAGTGCTCCATACGCACATGGCTTTGATTAGCAGGCACACACAGGCTCCAAACCTAATGTCATCTGTAGCTTTTGATTTTATTTTCCTTTATGGGACTGGAAAAATCTTAGTGTCCAGCCTGGAGATGGTTTGTCTTTGTTATTCTGGCAGCCCTATGGTAGAGCTGGCAAAGGAAGATGGAAGAGAGCAAAGACTCTTCTGATTGCTGGTTCTTGGGACAGTTGGCTGGCCCCAGGCCCGGTCTCTCTCATGTCCCCATCTCCCCTTGGCAAACGCCGCCATCTTCATTCTTAACAGCTCTCTGAGACCTCCATTGACATATCTCCATGACAGCAGCTGAAGAATCAGTGTGCTTAAACCTTACAGAGCCCAGGAGGGGCAGGGCACAATGAGAGCAAGACTGTGCATTCATAATTCCCAAAGACAAGTGCCAGACACTAGAATATTTGACACCAAAGATGGTGCCGACATGGAGGGGATTTCTTGGTGTGCCCCTCAGAAGGGAACACCTAGTGATGATGAGGGCACTGTTTGATGGTGCTCTCAGCAGAGTGCACCCTAAGAAAAGGCTTGCTGAGTTTGAGGATGATCCCTTCCAGAGAAGGGTAAGTAATCCTCATCCCCACTTTTGACCCACTTTTCTCTGACAGACTAAATCATTAAACACAGTCCATTTCCTTTTAGGAGAAGCAATAAAATGATAAATTCTGGGAAGGGGGCATATTCTTAGAATGCGATAATAAGAAAAAGGCAAACAGTCTTGGACTGGGCATGCAAGAACACTGAAAAGGCACAGAAGAGTCTGTGCGGGAATGACACCTAAGACCAAGTCAAGAAAGGAGAATTATGCCCTCCATCCTAGGATATGTTGACACTGGGTTCTGAGCCAACCATCGAGAGTTAATCAAGGATGTCTCTAAGTAATGAATCTTGATCTGTGGGCACGTAGGACGCGGTAATTTAAATAGTGTGCTGATTAAAATCTGTAGCGTGTCAGTGGAATTAGATCCAAATGCTGGTAAGTAGATGAAATGCAAGGCGATTGAATTGTCACGCATGGTCAAACAGTATGATTAAATGCACACTGAACCTTCTAAATCAGTTCGTTCTCCATTAGGAAGTAGTTCCACGTGCCAGGTATTGTACCAGCGCTGATGCACATCCATTTGGATGGGGATAGGGAGGGGGATGAAACCAGTGTAGCCTGCCCCACTTTCTCAAGATGGAACATTTTTCCTTTATGTTTCCAATTAATTGCTCAGAACACCGTCTTTCCTATTGCACACTTGATACACCCCTCCCTCCTCCAATTTCCCCTAAAATTCAATCCAAAGAGGCTTCAAGCTTGAGTGCAAAGGCTCAGTGGAAAGACACATGGAGTCTATCCTTCCATTTTCACAGAAGTGTGATCACTGTGAGCAGATGGCACTCAGCTGACAGCTAAAATCGCCTGTCCACTGCCACCAGAATGACCCTCTCTCTGGTCCAGACTTTGCCCACGGTTGGGCTCCAAAATTGCGTTCATTCATTCAACAAGCATTAGTGAGTGCTGAATATGTGTCAGGCACTATTCTTGGTTCTTTGAACCATGAATAAAACAGACAAAAATTCTTTCTAGGGTAGAGAGAGACAAAGAATAAAAGAAGTCATTAAATTACTTCTAATTAAATCATGAGTAGGAAATAATAAGGAGGAAAAATACAGTATGGAAGGGAGATATGGAGGGTTGGAGGGGAGGGGTTGAAGGGTCTTCAATAAGGACATGAAGGAAGTGAGGGCACTCATCCCTCAAATATAGCTGGGGAAAGAGCGCTTGTGGCAGAAAGAACAGCCAGTGCAAAGGCCCTGAGGCAGGAGTGAACCCAGCTTCATCTAGGAAGGAGAGCAGGCTGGTGTGGCTGAAGGGGACTGATCAGGGAGGCAGAGAGGTAATTAGGAACATTTTTTGTGGCTGTTCACTTTCACGTTCTCAGTTTTGGGCATGAAGGCACAGGCACTGTGACAGAGCAGCAGAAACAGGGGCTGCCAGCTTCGGCCAGCCTCCCTTTCCATGAGAAATCCTTAGGCCTTTTTGCTTGATGGGATCATCTCCCAGACCTCCACTTCACTGAAGGTAAGTTTTAAAAACATTCTTCAAGGCATATATTATTATCCTTGTTCCATAAAAGACATGTATGAAGCTCAGATAGATTAAATAATTTGCAGAGGTAATAAGTAGTACAGGAGGGTTTTGAACCTAGATCAGTTTATTGTCTTTCCAATCCACCAGTCTCCTCTTACTCTGAAGAAGCTCACAGACCAGGAAGCAAAAGACTCATATGAAAAAAATGCACTGTGAGCAAAAGAATTCAAACCCACTGTACTCAGGGGCAGAGGTCTTCACAATCATCTCTGGGACCCAAGGCTAAATAAGGATGGATTCTACAGAAGTGGGTCAGGAAAGGCTTCAGTGAAGGGTGACATAAAAAAGAAATCTTGACAAATAAGGCAAAGACAGCTGTTCTCACCACTCCTATTGAGACTTGTATTGAAGTTCTTAGCCATTGCAACAAGGCAAGAAAAAGAAATAAAAGGTTTAGAGAGCACAGAGGAAGAGGTAAATACATACAAGTGGATTGCCCTCCTCAGAATTGTCCCAGCAGAGACTGAGGAGGAAAGGGCATTTATCTACACACTCTCATCCCCTATTTGTTCATGGCTATCCCCAGTGGCCCCTTCCATGCCACCCTTCAGAGCTAGTTCTGCACACAGCCAAGCAAACTCCCGGAGCGTGGGAGAAAGCCTCCGATACAGGAGAACAGGGGCACAGGTGCTTGAAGAGGGAAGCTGTCAGCATGCTGAGAACTGTCCACAGCTGTAGCTGGGCTTAGAAGATAGAGGCCATCATCACAGTGTTTCCCACAGTCAGGAATAAGTCAAAATTGCCACCTCTCATCACTAAGTAATATCACATTGGGTGTTCTAGTTTCTCAAATAATAAAAAGAATAGAAGATGCAAATGTTAGAATGGAGTATAAACAGTTCCATTATTTATAGATGTTGTTATAGAATTCCTACAAAGTAAAACAAGTAGTGAAAATGAATTAGAGTCAACAAATAAGTTCAGTAAGGTGTCAAGCCAAAAAATAATAACCTCCAATAGCTTTCCCATGTTTCATCAATGGCAATCTTGAAAATAAAAGGAGAAAGAATCTATCCCACTAGAAATGAACTATAAGAGAGCTAGATGTATACACTCCTACCCATAGTCACTATCCGTTTCTCACAGGTAAATACTGTATTCAATACACATTTTATATCCTGTCTGTACTCTATTCATTTTGCATTCTGACTTTGTTTCCCTACAGGAGAGTTATACATGAAGGCTCCCCAAACTCAATGTCTCTAGTCAGGTATTCCTTCTTTCCCGATTGACAAGATTATTTGCACTCACCACATCCCATTTAGGCCACAAATAGCAACTATGTCCTGCTTTTATCCTTTTGAGGGAACTTGCCTCTATCTTTGATGTCCAGGTCCAATCTCAATTAATGTGGAAAATCAGGAGGTCCTTTCCTAAGAACCACAATCGCTTGGGATAAAAATTAGCTCCTAGGCAGCCTGCAGACACTGTCCTCAGGCTCTATGAATGCATTTCTCGACCAATTTATTGAGGTCTTTGAAAATACCAGACGCCCTGTTCTTTTAATCTAGTATTTTTATTAGACATTTATAGCAGGAACATCAAAGTGAAAATATTTTCCTTAAATGTGCACTTTCTATTTGTGGCAAAATAAACAGAGGCTCCCCAGTTACCTCAGTTGGGTAAAAAATGGCAGAGCCAAATCATATATGCATTTGAATTAAACCATTGCAATTATATAAAAATAGATAGATGCAAAAACTATTTCAGAGTGAGTCTGCCTGCCCTTCCACCTGACAGGATAATGGCAAATGTGCTCCTGAGGGTGAAATGGAAATCACCAACCTACTGTCCACTCCATTGGTCTCTATCCCCAGTATGACATCTCAGCCCTAATCTCAAAATTCAAACATCTCACTACATTGAGAGGAATGCATGTGTTTAATGACATATATTTTTCAAGTGATATGCCCCTTTATATCATTAACTGCTTCATCTGATGCTCAGCCTTAGAGAAATAAGTGACTGTGTTGAATGAACCCATTGGAAAAGTGTTGGTCTTCAGTGAGGCACACAGATATCATATGCTGTATTTATAGATTTTTGTAAGGTGATTAGAACTTAATCCTCACCAACGCAATTCCATGCATTGGTCAAGGACATAATACATGCCAAGATTTTGTTTTTCTGAGTGCGGCTGAAAGCAGAGATGATTTAGATCTACTGTTGCGGGGAAGAATCCAGGACCAGATATCTGGAGTGCTAAGAAAAATTGCGTATGTTTGAGTGTGGGTTCAGAGGATGAGTAAATAAAAGGAGAATGTGGCTCCTGGGGGAAGGGCAGAGATATTGCAATGAAACATTTGCCGATATTTTGTTCTAAGGGATGCAGTGTAACTCCCTCTTCTATTTTCAAAAGGTGACTGTCTTCAGAAAGCCTTCATTATTGATTGCAGACCTGTGGGATCTGTAAGCACAGTCTGAGATATTCTATGATGGAGTTAAAGCAGGACAAACCAGGGGAGCCTGGACCATAATGGTTTTACAACATTCAGGGAAACTTAGCTCCAACATCGTCCACTTAGAAGTCTTTCTTGGATGAATCAACTGCTGCTCAGAATAGAAGAGAATTGCGAAAATGTATCACTTGGCAGTCATAGAAAGCAGCTGCTTATCATCATTAATTTTCAATAAATAGGTATTAAGCAACAGGATATATATCACTCTGCAGGGTTCTGGACCTGGAGAAAATATGGTATCCTAGAGACAGCATTAACACAAAGAATGACTCAAGGCAGATCTATGTCATCTGTAGCCCTCCTTCCGTGCCGCTGTCTTGGCACCTTCTGGTCTGAGGACGAGCGAGAGATGCTACTCACTCCACTGGGAGGTAGCAATGGTCTGAGGGTCTTCCTGGGACTGGACAGAAAGAGAAAATCAGGGAGAGGTGATTTGGAGAGAGACCTTAATTTCGTTAAGATTATGGAGAGGGGGCATTTCATTTGAGGACATTCATTTCCCAGTGGGGAGGGAGGATTTGTATTGAGGCTATAATTTCTCCAGGGAAATTTAATTGTTGAAGAAGGCTCACATTGTTAAAATTGGGGGCATTTTCTGTTTCTGGCCTTATGATTATTTAAAGTCTACTGTATGATGGTGCTTATTGCAGGACCCTCTTGTAAGTGAGACTGACCAACACACCAGTTATGGAGTAGAATTGGGAGGGAATTTCCAGCTGAATAGATATGACAGCCACTTAATTAATGTCCTATTTTCTCCCATGCAGGGGCTTCTCAGGGGAAAAGCTGAATTGCTCTTGGCTGTTTTGGGCTGGTAGTTCAAAAAATGGATACATGGGGAGGGTCTGTTGAGGGGAGATTTGCTAACCTGATCAGTTAAATTCCAGACACAGATTGAGTTTTAGAGCAGCCAGGGCCCCTGTGAATTAGGAGGTCAAATATACATATGACATTTTTCTATACCATACAGCAGGGTCTCCAAGTTGTGTATGACTCCGCTTAGCACCTGGTAATACCCGTTCTCTCTCTTCATGCAAGCATACATGAATGTGCTGGTCCTGCCTTTGTCTTCTACATATGGGTGGCAGAAAATGCTGCCATCCTACGCTTTAGATTGAGGCTTAAAGAAAGACATAAAAAGCACAGACCAGATTCTCTGACTAGAATGCAGTGAAATTAATGTGATATCTTAAGTAGAAAAATAAAGAATAAAGCAACAAAAACAGAAAGCCTTGCCACATGGAATTTCGTTTTAAATCCTCCTAAACAAGTTTTATTAAACATAAAGAAAGAGTAAAAATAAATTTAGTATCAAACTCAATATTAAGCAAAATAACAACTAAATTATCCTCCAAAAAAGGTGATAAAATCAATGACAAACATTGTAATGAATACATTATAGAGAAAATAATTTCTTAAATGAGGTGTAAGGCATAAGCCATTAGAAAAAAATAAATTAATTGGACTTCATGAAAATGAACAACTCTGTACAACGACAGACACCAAAACCAAGTGAACAGGCAAGTGACAAATTGGAAACAGATATTTGCAATGAAAATAACTGACAGAGGATTAATTGGAAAAATATGTAAAGATGTCTTCAAATAAGTAAGAAAAATATAACCTAAAATGACTGAAAATGACCTATATAGGTGAGTAGGCAATTCATGAGAAAAGGAAATCTGTATGATGAGTAGATACATAAGAAGATTTCCAAACTCCCTAATAATTAGAGGAAATGCTAATTAACTCAATGAGGTATAATTTCACCCCCATCAGATGGCAAAAATTAATAATTCTGAACAAGTTTTAGTGATGTATGCAAGAGCAGAACTAATGTATATTGTTGGCAGAAGTGTGAAACCTTTTATGTGCAATGCAAGTCAAAGTCCATGATGTGTAGACTCTACAACTAAGCAATTCTACTCTGGACCATCTGGGAGTCAATACTTGGGAAATCTTGAAAATGCTGAAAGAAAGAAAAATACCAGTCTAGAATTCTATACCCAGCAAAATTATCCTTCAAAACTGAAAGAAAAATAAAGTCTTTCTCAGACAAGCAAGAACTCAGGGAAATAATGGTCAGCATACTTGTCCAACAAGAAATGTTAAAACTTGGTCAGAAACTTGCAACCACATAAAGAAAGGAAGAGTGTTGGGGAAGGAATAAATGAAAGTAAAACAAAATCTTTACTTTCCCTATTCTTATTCTTCATTGATCTAAAAAATAATTGTTCATTTAAAGTAGTAGTAGTAACCACGCATCAAGTTTTTATAGTATATGGATAAGAGAAACAAATGATGGCAACAGGAAAGAGAAATGGGAATACTCTGTCATAAGGTTCCTGCACGGCACGTGAAGTGGTAAAGTGTTATTTAAAGATGGTTATAGATTACCTTAAAATATATATTGCAAGCCCTAAGACAACCACTAAAAAGTTTTTAAAAGAACTATAAATGATAAACCACAAGAGGAAATAGAATGGAACCAAATAGAGTGCTCAGTTAAAACTAGAGAATGGAAGACATCTTCTCAAGGAAGATGGAATAGACATACTTCTCTCTGTTTCTTTAAGTCCAACTAAAAATTCTAGATGTTGTATATAAATGAACACAAGAAGACTGAAAAGCTGAACGAAGGAAGATTAGCTAGGGACCTTGGGACCTGAAGAGATAGATGGCAGTGAGTTCTTTATGCCTCTTTATGCCCCACATATTCAACTGGGTGCTGGAGAAGTTGGAAACCCAGAGACTCTAGTGGGTGGAGAAAAAACACCCCAAAATTCCTGATCTCTCTAGCCAAAGGAATGGGGCAGCCTAACAAGACAGAAAACTTTTAGACAATAACCACTCTACTCCAGGCAAGCACCACACACACACACACACACAAAACTGTGGCCCCACTTCAATGCACACCAGCAAAGGCTGAGTGAAGAGCCTAGGCTCTCACCAGGCTGTAGTCAGGTACCCTAACCTCCCACCAGTGAGACAGAGTCAGTGATGGCCTAGTAGGGAGGTGGGGCTTCCAGCCCAAGAGTGTAACAAGGTGCTTCTCCCCTTCCCCACTGGGGAGGGGTCGGAAGATGCCTAGAGACTCAGGACTTTCAGCACCACCTAGAGATAATGAGGAGATTCTCCCTCCATTTTGTCAGTGGATGCCCCATGGAGAGTGATAACTGGGCACTCCTACTTCTCCCAGTCGAGGAGGTATCAGTAAAGGCTGCATGGGAAGCTGGAACTCCCACCTCCACCAAGCCGTAAAGAGGAGCCCCACCCTCAGGTGTCAATGGAGGCTGAGTGGGGACCCCTACTTCCACCCCACCTGGCAGTAATGAGGCTGCAACCCTCCCCACCTTCCTCTTCCAGAACAGTGTCCGAGGAAGCCAGCTAAAACAGAAAGTTTAAATAATATCCAGAGTATCGCAAAACAATCCTCAAAACGTTCTGTTTTCTATCAACCATCACTAGTCACACAGAGAACCAGGAAGATCTCAAACTGAATAAAAATAGATTGCAACGCCAAGATGGCAGAGATTAAAATGATCTGACAAAGATTTTAAAGCAGCCATCAGTAAAATGCTTCAAGGGACAATTACAAACACATGTGAAACAAATGTAAACTAATAGAAAGGCTCAGAAAAGAAACAAGCTAGAAAGGCGACCCCAATGGAAATGTTAAATGTTGAACCAGAATTCTATTTCTGGAATAAATCCCACTTGGTCATGGTGCATAATCCTTTCTCTATGATGTTGGATTCTACACGATGTTCGATTTACAAGTATTTTGTTGAGGATTTTCATGTCAATATTCATAAGAGATACTGGTCTGTAGGTTTCTTCTCTTTGTCTGGTTTTGATATCAGAGTACTACTGGTCTTGTAGAATGAGTTGGGTAATGATCCGTCATATTCTATTTGTTTTGGAAGAGTTTCTGAAGGATTGGTGTTAATTAGTTAAATGTTTGATAGAATTTACCAGTGAGGCCATCGTGTCCTGGGGTTTTCTTTGTGAGAAGATTTTGAATTAATAATTCAATCTCTTGTTATAGGTATCTTCAGATTTTCTATTTCTCCTTGATTCAGTTTCAGTAGTCTGTGTCTTTCTAGGAATTTGTCCATGTCTTCTAGGTCAAAAGATTTCCTTATATGTTTTTTTTTAATTTCTGTAAGGTCAGTAGTAATGCTCTCCATTTCACTACTGATTTTAGTATTTTGAGTATTCTCTCTTATTTTCTTCATCAGTCTTGCTAACCTGTGGACTTTTTTTTAGATGTCCTTTATCAGATTGAGAAAGTCCCCTTCTATTCCTAATGTGCTGAGGGTCTTTCTTTTTTTTTTTATCATGGATGGGTGCTGAATTTTGTTAAATGTTTTATCTGCTTCTACTGAAATATTTCACTCCTCACTTACCACAGTAAACAAATAACAGACATGGCAGCATGAATCCTACTGAGGAATACACATGTAAATACATTAAGGAACTATTGTTTCCATCGTAAATATTGTGGTGGTATCTCACTTTTCAGCTTGTGTACATGTGCTGTTTTAAATTTTAAAAAAATTTAAAGAAAAATGCAAAAGAAGATGCATGTCATTTTTTGCAGAGAGCACTCTATTATGAATATTAATCATCTCTAAATATATCCATAAATTCAAAGCAATGCAATAAAAATTCCTATCGTAATTTGGCATATTAGCATGACAAAGAGAACAAACATGGGACATGAGCTGGGAAAATTGCAGTGTAGAGAGAAAGAAGAGTGATCAGACTTATCCTATCAGATACTCTAATGCATCATAAAATGACAGTAACAAGTGTAGAACTGACACTGAAATAGATAGCAGTTCAACGGGATAGAAGGAGAATCAAGAAATAGAAATAAGTATGAAGCCAGGTACCTGAGGGTTACTGTAAATATTCAATGAGACCTTTCAATCTTGTTCCCAACACAGATGTAGGTGAAAAGAAGTTAATCTTGTCAGCTTGCTCTTTTCTTCTTTACCCTGAGGGGTGAGTCAAGGGTCACAAGGATTTATGAGCTTGAAGAGAGAGAATGCCTTCACGGAAGTTACCATCACCAGATCACCAGCCCCAGCTGCCGTTGATGCTATGAAGTCAGATGCCCAATGGCTTATCTGGAGTGAAAGAAACATGGACTATCCCTTCGTTTCTCCAAAACGCCTCCTGCCAAGCTCCTTAGCTCTGTAAAGACCCACTGCTTTCTTTTCTTGTAAGGTGGATTTGAGAGAACCTATCCTCCCACCTACTTGTTTTGGCCAATTTAAATAAACCTTTCTCTATGTCCAAGCACCAGGGTCTCAGTGACTGGCTTACTGCCCACTAGGCACACGGATTTGAGATTAAGAGGTTCGGTATCAAGTATATGAGAATATAATTTATGATGTGTCGTTTCAAATCAGTAGGGAAAACAGATTAGTCAATAAACATTTTTGAGACATTTGGAAAAAAAAAAAAAAGCTGGATCTTTGGCCCATTCTTAATATTAAAATAAGTTCCAGATGGATAAAATATTTAAAAGCAAAATATAAAATCATAAAAGAATGAAGAATTATTTTGAGTGAAATTATTAATAATATTGAGCTAGAGTGATTTCAAAACCGAAAATTATAAAGGAAAAGAAATGGATTCAAATATATACAATTGCTATTTAGCGAAAAAGAACATTTAAAAGGAAACTCCACGTAACTCTTTTCATCACCAACGATATTCTAAGGAAAGATCTTTGCAACATATAATAGAAAATGGTTAATTTCTTTAATATATGAAGAGTTTTTCAAACAGTAAGAAAAAGATGAGTGCGCCAATAAAAAAAAGTAGATAAGGCCACAAGCAGACACCTAAAAGAAGAATAAACCCTTGAAAATCTTCAACTTTACGCCTTATCAAAGAACTGCAAATAAAATTAATAATAAGATAGGTGAAAACTACTATCAGTCTAATAAGAATTTGAAAAATTAGCAGGAGACCTCAATCTTTTCTGTTAAATATTTCCCCTAAGTTTATATAAGGTTAAAAACTTTAATTTACGCGTTGCTATAAATCTTTCCCTTTGTAATATCTTCTTTTACTTCTATGAATATAAGTCCTTTCCTCTTCTGAAATTAACATTCGTTTATAATTCTTGTTGTTTCTTAGGGAATTTTTTTACACAGAACTCTTTAATACGTTCGGAGTCCACTGTGGTCTTTGATAAAAGGTATGAACGCAGAACAATTCATTTCCAAATAGTTTTTTAATTGCCCAGTATTACATATTGTGCAATCCTTCCTTCCCAAATTGATAAAGAAACTGACTTCGTCATGTACTTTACATGAGTCTCAACGTGGTGGGCTGTCCCCACCTGTGCTTATATCTACATCTGTTTTGTCCACCAAAGCTCTCTTGTTGTAGATGAAGAAAGTGAAGATCAGAGAAGGTATGTGCTTTGTGCCAGGTCACACAGCTGGTGTAGGGGAGATCTTGGGTGGGGCCCTTGTTTATCCCCTGACTCCCAGCACAGTGTTCTTCTCCCTAAACTACATGTCCTCTCAACCAGGCTTCCCATTAGATGGGGAGTGATGACTTCACCCCAACCTCTGCTCAGAAGGAGAAGAGGTGACCCATCCTGTGGGCAGTGGCCATTCCTCCACTGTGTCTGTGGAAGAGAAGAGTGTAACTTCGTTCTGATTCCTGGGGGCTGTTCTGTGAAGCTGTGTCCCATGAGAGAAGGTCCACATGGCTGGAGAATCCAGGCACCACTTCCTTCTCCTCCCGTAGAGGCCAGTGCCCAGACCCTGAATAGGAACATAGGTGCTGGACTCAGTCTGCCTGAGTTCAAACCCCAGCTCTGCCACTTCCTACCTGGGTGAGCCCTCCGTGCGTGCATTCTTCATCTGGAAATAAAAATAACAGAAGTGCCTAACACGTAGGGACTTTGTAATGACAACCTGAGTTAACCCATGTAAAATGCTTAGTATCGTGCTTGTAAATGTTAGCCATAAAGATTCATTTTCCTAATTTTATTCTACTGAAGGGTTGATGATATCCAGTCAAACTTACATTGTTTCTTTTAAAAGACACAGATCTTTTTCTCTTTGGGATTGAAATGGGCATTTTTGGGAGCCTGCCAT
Organism: Equus asinus; assembly: GCF_041296235.1. Classification (NCBI taxonomy): domain Eukaryota; kingdom Metazoa; phylum Chordata; class Mammalia; order Perissodactyla; family Equidae; genus Equus; species Equus asinus. The sequence goes on along the minus strand of NC_091808.1, from coordinate 4,652,528 downwards.
CATCTCTGAATAAAACATCCCTACAGAAAGCCAGACTTTCCCTTAGCACCTGTGGCAGGATCACGGTGGCAGGATCACGGAGCGCGGCCTGCTGAGTTGAGGACGCAGGTGGTTTGCTGACCGAAGGGAGACAAAGCAATTGCAGATGGTGCACTTCCTGTTTATAACGCACTTGGGGAAATGACCATTTCGCTCATGGAGAAAATATTTTTTTTAATCTTACTGGGTAAAGAAAAATAATAGACTGCAGGGACAGAATCTTCCTATCGCAGCATTTTTGTCTCATGAAAACCCGATTGGCTTGACTAAATATTGATTAAACGTGCTACGTGCAGTTATTCTCTAGACAATAAAAGTCCTGGCATAAATAACCTTGCAGGAAAAGTTCACTTCTGGTCAGGGAGGTTTCACCAAAACAATAATATCCCAATATTATTGTTCTCAAAACTGAAATACCTGAAGCCTCTTTGGGAACCTGGGTTTGGATTAGAGAACAAATTGCTCATGGAGCTACTCCGGCCTATTACTGCCTCAGTTTCCCTAAAACTTAACAGTCTGAGAGACAGTATGAAGTTAGGGTATGTTTAATTTTACAACTCTCTGCCCAGATGTGTATGGTCCAGATGTGTGGAATCTGCTCTCAACTTATCTATCAGAAAGCAAACCAACCATGGGGCGGATCTCTGTGTTTATACATCAGCTGATATCACCAGCTCACTTCTGAGAAATGCTTTCCTATACACAGCTATCCAAACACAAAAATCCCTTCGGCTTTATATTGGCCCCCACCTAAAATTTCCCTCCTTCTAGATTATCTAACATTTAGAGAATTCTCTTAGGGGATTTGTCCCCATCACTCCCTTTTATCCTTGGGTTCTGTTGTTAGCCTTAATGGTCTTTTCTTGTAGATCCAAACTATGCAACAATATAAAAACCAGTAGATGTGCTCTACAACAAGATGCATGACCACATCTAGGCGGCCCCACTAGAACAGAATTGCTTCATAACAGTCCTATGAATTTTTTGAATTGCCTAAAAGCTGTCTATTTGCGCGTCTTGTGCATTGTTCATGTCTGCAGCTGCATGTCATATACACAGGCACACACATGCACACACATATGCACACGCACTTTTCCAGGATGTTTTTGAAATGGTGAGGGTCAAAGGAGCTCATGATCCCAAGGGTTGGTCTCATGACATAGCTCCAAGATCCAACTCATTCTTGAATTGCTGCCAGGATCTCAACTAGTCTAGGCTAGAATTTCCCCAGGAAGAATGTGCATATTGGTCTAGCGTGCCATGGGTCACCTCAGCCGTTTTGGCATCTGGGATTGTGGACTTTGCTTCTGAGCAAACATGTATCACTGAAACCTTGCAGTGGATACTCTCTGTGCCCTGGTCAGACAGATCTCTGGGCCTGTGCACCAGCGCCCAGCTGCTGTGAGTGTTGGCTGCTGAGGACTCACAGCTGCCCTTTTCCAGAGAAGCACCCTTGGGACAATGACAGCTTCTTGGCCCATAAAGTCACACCTACACATGAAAGTTCGGAGCCAATCCCTGAGTAGTACAAGAAGTCAGACCCCTTGACCCAAAGTAAGACCAACTCCATGGTGTGATTCACGCTCCAGAGCTCCCCGTGGGATCCATGGGGATGGATCTAGCCAAGACCACATCCTTGTTCAGCTCCTTCTGAGTTACCCTGCTGCCCTCACTCCATTTCTGCTGATAGCGCTCCCTCAATAAATCACTTCACAACACTCCTTCACTCAGCCTCTTCTTGAGAAACCCCTTATCTTTCCACAGATCACTGAGCCCATTGGAGCCTCCCATGCAGGCACTCGAACTCCCATTGGATGGTAAGGACATTGACAATATTCTCACTCTCAAGACTATTGGAACAGCCACTGTGTCTTCATTGTCTGCCCCACAATGGAATTATTATCAGTATTTACCAAACCCAGGTAAAGAGAATTGGAGAGTAGAAAGAGAAAATACTCTCCATGTAAATTGTAGCTTTAAAAATGCATTCAGATATTAAGAATATGACGATATTTATTCACTAGAAATCCATGGAAAATTAAGAAGGTGAAAATAATTTCTACAAGTAAACGTGCTAGTCAACAAAGATCCAGGGCTCCACAGGGCACCACCTGAGTTCACGACCATTGTATAAAATTCTAATTTGTGCTTGGAAGTTCAAATTTTACCGTTGGCCACAAATACTGTCAGTTGTTTTCCTTGAAGCAATAGGCCCACTTCATTCATTTTTGAGCAACACTCTGCCAGATACCTAAGTATGAATAACCGTGACTTGTCTGTCAGCTGTTTTTTCTAGTAAAAATGGTGCTACATGATGGGGCTGGCCCCGTGGCCGAGTGGTTAAGTTCGCGCGCTCTGCTGCAGGCGGCCCAGTGTTTCCGTTGGTTCGAATCCTGGGCGCGGACATGGCACTACTCATCAAACCATGCTGAGGCAGCATCCCACATGCCACAACTAGAAGGACCCACAACGAAGAATATACAACTATGTACTGGGGGGCTTTGGGGAGAAAAAGGAAAAAAAATTTTTAAAAAATCTTTTAAAAAAAATGGTGCTACATGAAAAAAAAGATTAGTTCAGCTCCCAAATCAAACAGTTGTCCAAGGGCTCTTCTTCAAGGTGACCTACCTTTATATTTTGGTATGCTGATTGGTTTTATGCGTACTTCTCATTTTGTCACTTGTAATAGTCAAAGGACAGATACTCAAGGATCACGATTTAACAAAATCAATAGTTTGTACTGCTGTGGCAATGGAGAATACAAGGGCCACTGATAGAGTTTGATGTCACTGCCTAGAGAGTATTTCAATACAGTCCACTTACATATCATATAATTCTAAAATTTACACCTTCTTGAAGGTAAAAATATAAGATCCTTTGATCAACGAGATCAGAATTGAAACTCCATCTGCCACTTACTAGCAAGGCAACCTTGGGCAAGACATTGCATGTCTCCAGGTCATTTAAATAAATAAATAAATCAGTAGATGGAGCTAACACCACCTGCATCTTATGTGTCCGGTGGTTGTTATTCCTTTCAAGGATGAAATAAGATAATGGATGTAAGATGCCAAATATAGTACCTGGCACCAAAAGGTATCCAAAAAATGGTATCTATTCTTTGTAGGATCTACACATCACTAATCAGAAACCTCTCTCAAAGCTTGCTTAAATCACCATCCTCAAACAATCCACTCTTTAAAACTATGGTTTAGCATTCTTTCTCACTTTTTTAGTCTGTTAGTTCTAAATGGCTCACCTCTTCTCATCCCATCCATCACATTGCATTGACAATTTCAAATCAGGTTCTCCACTCCCGTCCCTTCCTCCAGTTGTTGTTGAGATGCTCATTCGTCTTCACCTCTGCATGCCTGAAATACCTGCTCATCATCTGTCTCTATCCACCCCTCACCTCGGCCATTCTGAAACTACTGCCCATTTTTGTGCCTCTGCTGCAGCCACAGTGACTAGGGCAGCCCGCTCTGCTACTGCAATTGGTGGGAGGTAGGTCCCTCTGGGCTCATGTAAGTTGTCCCAGGTTACACACAGCACCCAGAAGCCTCAGAGTATGGAGCTCCCCAAGCTTGCTCTGAGTGTCCTTCCAGAAGTGGCTCCCTTTCATTGACTCTCTTAGCAACAGCCTGGCACAGATTTTAACCCCATTAACCTTATCCATTAGTTGAGTCATGCTTAAACACATGGTGGTACAGAGTCAGTGTAATAGGGCTTTCAGCTCAGATTCTTCAGAAAATAGCTTCCATGCCTACGTGCATTTTGCCAGTGGAGAGTCATCAGCTGGAAGAGCCAGTCATCCTGATAAAGTAGAACCAGACTTTTAGTGGTTTCCATCTGCGAAAACTCAAGAGTTGAGTCTGTCAAAGCAGTGACTTTTAAACCTCGTTTTTAGTAAGGAAATGCAATTTTTCAAATAAAATTTTATAAAAAAAAATATATGAAACATGTGAAGGAGGAGTAATTTTGATTAAGTGGCAGAGAGTTATGGAGACCCAAGCAGTCCTCCATCCCTGTCCCCAGATGACCCCAGAGGCACCACCATTGAATTTACAGCACCTAACCCACTGCTCCAAAGGCCACAACGTTCTCCACAAAGGACACTGAAGCAGGAGTGTGAGTAGCAGCAGATGACCCCGGGTGCGGCTTGGGATGGGACACGCAGGGAAGGTAGAGCACAGCCTAGTCAGGCCTCCACCTCCAGGAGCATTTCCTAGGCAAAGAGACTTTCCATGGCACAGTCTCCCCTCCAAACCCATGACATCCTGGTGCTTGGCTACAAGCAACAGAAATTGACTCTGACTATATCAGTCCAAAAAGAAATTCATTGGATGAACATGGAGTGCCTCACAGGATTGAAAAAGAGCTGAAAAGTTGGGCTTAGAAGGAGTATCTGAAAAGTTCCAAAGATCCAGGTGGTAGGAGATAATCAACAGTCTCATCTGGGTGTGCACATGGGGATGAGTTGAGTCCTATGTGGAAGTGGTACCCCCAAAGATTCTGAGATGGCCAAACTACAGCTGCCAACTACAGGACCCCAGATGTTATCTAGTGTTTGGCATGGGAGAGTTGCTTGACTTATTACTAACAAGATCACAACAAGCTTCAAGCTTCTGGTCCCTCATTGGTTGCTCTGTCTGACCCCACAATGTCACAGTCTTGTGGATAAGGCCTAGACCATTTGTCAATCAGGTATCGTTAACTGTCCTGGCCAAGATCCACATAGTTTCCAGCTCTGACCTCGGCCGTGTGATCTGCTCTCAAGCCTCTTCCAGTCTTGACACTTCTAAATTCATCACTCGTGTCATGTTGCCATCTTCTCCTGGCTGCTCCTGTCCCCCCAGCTCCCAGCCAACCACAGCTCTTCCTTTGCACATGCTGTCTCAGAGGAAAGATGTTGCTCCTCTCACTAGAGCCACCACCGATTTCCTATTTGACCCAAAGGCTGTCATTTTTGGCCCCATTGTAGGGTGGGCTTATCTGGGCTATCCTCACATAAGTTGGGAAAATCAAGAGCAAGAACAGTGAGTAGGTTGCGTGGCCAGGCACTAGGAGAAGAGAAAGCAAAGGACCAAAGTCCCACCCAAGTGAAGAATACAGTCTGGACTCATTGTGGCCAGAGGCTGGGCCCTGGGGGTGCAAACAAGATGTTGGGGCAAGATGATGGACAGGCTGTAGGCTGGTCCAGGGTCCTACAGAAGTGAACAGACTGACTCCTTGCCTGAGAGTTTTGACAGCCCAGAGCCAATCATGAGGAAGCCTTCCTGCCTGCCACAGGGGCAACACCATGCAAACTGTTCTAGACAGCCAGAGGACATCCTGCTCAGCTTTCCCTCTACAGACCCTCTTGATTAAATCGCTAGCCTCCATCCTAGCTAAAGTTACTTCTTTTCCCATGGCTATCAAATTTGGATGCCATTGAAGCCTTTTATTTTATGTCTAAGAATAGCACTGGTTCAGAAAACATCTTCCTTCTCTCTCCCTTCGGGTTAATGATATAAATTAAAGACTGAGTTGAGAAGGCCCAATTGTCACCACGTAGCTCAGTGGAGCTGTGATGCACAATGGAAGCTTGGAAACGATGCCAAAGAAATGACTATGAGTCAGTCTATGAACATTCGGGAAAAGTACACCAAGCAGTTTTGATTTTGTTTCTTTTCGCTATTGTTGAAAGATGGGAAATCAATAAATATTTGTTGAATGGATGAATCAGATGTTTTAGACCAAAAATTTTGGTAATAGTAGAGAGTGATTGTGACTAATGAGTGACAGGGTGTAGGCTTTGGGCAGACACACTGGTCCTGAAATAATTGTTAAACACCAAGAAAGATGAGGAAAGCCTGGACCAGGACAGGAGCATGTGGAATTAAAGGGATGGGTAAGTGGGAGAGACCTTTGGAAGTGGAATTGATAACTTATCATGGGGAAGTAAGAGACGTAATCAAGGAGACCTCCAGCGTTATGAGGTTGAGAAAGCGTGGCAGCATCGACAGCAATACTCATGGGGACAAACCAGTTTGGGAGATAACACATTTGGCTTTGGCCATGAATGTGCCTAAACGGATGTGTCAGTGCATGCCTAGTGCTCTGGAGAGAGATTGGAACTAGTGAAACCATGCCAGGAGGGCACGTGGAATAAAAGTGAGCAAGGAGTTCCAGAGACAGCTCTCATAGTGTCTGGCCCTATTAGTCCACCCACATTGAAACCTTGGCTGCCCTACTGCTGCTGTCCTATCTGGCCCCATTACAGGGTTGGCTCATTTGAGCTGTCAGCCCAGCTCTGGGAAAGAGAGTGCCCAGCCTAGCTTCCTCTCCAACTCTGCCCTGAAAGCAATGTTTGACCCAAAGACTTGTGCGTAGCAATTTTATTTGAGATGTGATCTCAGAGAATAGAAATGAAGGATCAAGAAGAATGAAGGAAGGAAGAAAAGTGAAGTCCATGGAAAATGCATTATAAGGGTCAGTGCAATGGGCAATTGGTGCTCAGTTCCACCTAGTACCTTAGCACACAGAATGTCTCTTAGAATTGGCCCCCAGGGATCAAAAGGGAAGGTATTTATTTATGAGCCCCCATGCCACACTGGGTGTCCCGAGGGGTATTACTACCCCCAAACTTCTAGGCTGCTCTTATATGTGTGCCATGTGGGGAGGAGCCGCATGCACAGCACTGGAAGAGTTCCAAGGTAGAGAGTGAAAGATGGGGCATTATACTTGAAGCTAAAGATGTCTGCAAAATGTGAGTGGAAGCCCCCACAGAGCTGCCCACCACAGTCACAGCTGGAATCTAGATGAGGCCAAGAAGGTGTGGGAGGGGCCCAGAGATATCTGATGCATGGACCCCCTGCACTCCTCAGATCTACTCCTGCCATAAATTACATCCAACCTAACCAAGATCAAGTTTTCAAGACTTAACATACATTGTTAGTAGAACGAGGTATAGTCCCACTGATCCAGAGAGTTTTGTTGCTATTCATCACCTCCCTCCTTCACCATCCTTTCCAGATCACTCTCACCTTTAGCTAACACTTCAGCTGGTCTAGGTTGATTGCCTGGTTGGATGACCTAGAACTTCACCCCTGAAGGGTGTGAGCACTTGGCTGCCTTGTCAGGTCATGATTGCTGCAATTGTCTGTCACTGGCTTAAAAGCACTAGGAGATGTTCCAGGCAATCCTGTGGGCTCCAGCGATTCTTCCTCCCCAGGAGCAACCCTGGCTCCTGATGACAACGAGTCAATTACTCCTCCTTACTTGCCTGCTGAGCCACTGGCATGACTAGTCCAAAATGAACAAGCTGTACTCATAGCTTCTGAATCAGTGAACTCTGCGTCCTTGGAGGAAGTCCCTTGCCTGGGAATCAGGGCCTGTACTCCAGCAGAGCCTGATGCTTCAAGGATGGGAAACATGAATTCCACAAGTGGATTTCTGGAAGCAACAATGTGACAGGCATTTCTGCTTCAATGCCTTGTTGCCCAAGCCTATATGTTCTAGCTAATGGGCCCCATGCATCAGCGATGAGCTTAATCCAAATATTGCATCCTCCAACAAGACAGAAGATCTGAGCCTTTAATGTGTTAAACCAGATGATGATGCGATATATGGTAAGGTCTGTAAATCTATAAAACAGGTCTTTTGATCTGAAACAATGTTGTGCAGAATTGCATGTCAGTAAAACAGACATTCAGGAAGCTCTAGAATGGTGGAGTTGTCAAAGGGATGGTATACCAGAAAGGAAAACTTCTATCCAGAATAGGCATTCATTTCAGTAAAGACGAGCCACTGTCCTTACAGGTGGAGAGAGGTGATGTAATCAACTGCCAGCAGGTGGCTGGCTCCTCTCCTGTAGGGACAGTACCAGACTGAGGGCTCAGTATCAAGTCCTGCCGGTGACAGTCTAGACAGACGGTGGGGGCAGAAGCAGATAAGTGTTGATGAGAGTGAACCCACACAATTGGGCCCATGCAAGTGCTTGAGTCCCTGGGCTCAGGTGCTCAGGATGCTCTTGAATGCCTCATCAAGGAGCATGTTGCTAGGCTGGAAGTGGAAGATTGTAGAATTACATTGATGGCGATATTTGGTTCCAAAGAGCAGTCTTTCACTTTTCAGAAGGGATGGATGGAACAAATATATGCAGGGGAATGGCTCCACCGTCGTGCCGGGTAACCCTGCACGTCTCCACACGGGCCATGTACTCAAGGCTCAATCGTAGTTGACCTGATTCTTGGCAGAACACTCCGATTCTACCAGAATATGAGAACGTGGGAGGCTTGTGACGAGCTGCTACCAGGCCATTTGCCACTCGTAAGACAGTTTCTCTTCACCTCCCATGTTCTGATGAGGTATGAGGCTCTCTACCTCCCCCACACCACGTCCATCCCCAACTGCCTCCTGTAGGGTTCAAGTGCAGCCAATAAAACTGCGTGGCTGCAGCATGAAACGGCTTCCTCGGCAACAGGGTACCAGTGACTCACATTGCCAGCATCTGGTCTCTGTTCTTTTGGTATTGTCCCGTGGGACAAGAGACAAGGGGGAGCTGGCACCTTTGCTACTCTTGCTTCTGCTGTCTTTATAAGGAACAAACTGAATATACCAAGGTTTCATGACTTCTTTACCAGCTGAATCTGTGGGCTTTACCTTGACAATAAGGCCTGACTTTGCATTTCTGTGGCTCCTTTGATGGGCCGGTTCACCAAGGGTATCACTCTCTCTGCTTAATATCCTTCAGTGCTGTCAAGAAAACACCAAACTCCCAGCAAGGTAACCCCAGTTGCTGACCATCAGATCCTTGCCTGCCTCAGTCTCCCTCGCTGGCCTCCTCCAGCCCAGCCATTCCCAGCCACTCCTATTCCATGACCCAGTGGCCACAGTCTGCTAGACAAACACTTATTTTAGGCCTCCGGTCTTACACCTGGTGCTCCTTCTGGCTGGATCCTGCCTCTCCTCTGCTCTTTGCTCCTATTTTTTCCTAAAGACCCTGCTCAAGCCTGCAGACCTGTTCACATGCCCGGTACTTATAGATCCTCTTGGCTCTTCCCAACCAGACTGAGCCCTGGACGGAGAAATGACTCTTTCTGAGTCCTCTTACACACAGGTGCTCAAGAAATGCTTGTTGAATTGCTGCATTTGTAAAATATGGCCCCCTCCAAGGAAAAAATAACCTGGCAATAAGGAAAAGTCATGCACTATTTGATCAAAGGGTGGAGTCGTACATGACTTATTGGTTTTGAAAAGGAAAAACACACACACACACAAAAGTAAGTCAAAGTTGCTAAGGCACCGAATTTCTATTTTCAAATTTCATATGGAGCCAAGTGTGAATTTCATGTCCATTAAAGAAAAGGGAGCTTATGCCTCTTAGAGACTGCTAATCATGCAGGTTTGCACTTAATAAATGTGTAATTATAACAGTCTGAAGAAGGTAAGACAATGTGAATGAGTCAGCGGGGCACAGGCCATTTGGTAAAGAAATATAAGGACAGTCTTGGCGGGGCTGTGCCAGTTTCCAGAAGCTGTTCTGTTCTTTTCTGGCTTTGCTCTGTACAACTAGTTCTGTTCTTGCTGTTCATAACCCTGCCTGCCTTTCCACCTCCCCAGCCCAGCCTGGCACAGACCCCTGCTCTGTGCTCCCACACCCAGAGCCCGCAGACCAGTATAGCTCTCATCACTCTTCTCATCTCTTTCCCTCCCACTGGACCATGAGCTCCGTGGGGCACAGCTCAGTGACCAGGCATATGTGCTTCTCAAATGAACAAAGTGAATAAATGAATGGAAAAAAGATAAAAGAAAATGAATGAATTGGTTCTAGATCATCCTTTCGCCTCAAATGTCGTTGACATCCATCCCAAATTCTCCTTTTTCCTTATGACATTCAGGCTGTGGAATCCTGAAATTCTCCCCAGTGGGCAAGAAGTGGGGTCATGAGCATAGAGGCTAAAAGCGTGCATTCTGGAATCAATTGTCTGAGGTTTGACTCCTTGCCCCACCACTTCTTTCCGGTTGTGCAATCTTGGCTAAGTACCTGAACTCCCTTAAATTCAGTTTTCCCATCTGTAAAACTGAGACATTGATAGGATTTATCTGGTGAGGCCATGGTCCCCAAATGATGTGCCAAGGCACCCCCAGGACACCACAGCAAACTCACACAGGCGTCAATGGACTCCTTGAATCCTGAAGGAGTCGTGGAGAGTCTCAGATGCAGCATGAATTCTTGAAAGGCTATCTTGATAGATGTCTATCACAATACTGCAACTCTTGGGTTGGTTAGACAACTACTGAAACTGTTCAGTGTTTCTTCTGTTCTGGGGACATTAGGAAAATTGACTGAGATACTAAGGGCACTCGCTGTAAACTGAGAAAGACTGGGAATCCATGTCATAACGTTGTGGCGAGAATTTAATTTGATGCATTTGCTACTTGTTAAAGTCATCCACAAATGCTAGCTGTAATCATTTATGACCCCCAATCTCTGGGGCCGCTTCGTCACGGAATTCTATTGTTCGTTGAAATGCATTGTTTAAATTGTGAGCAAACCAAAACTCAAGCAACAAAATTATGAATAATCGTTCAAATTCCTTTATTTTTCCCAATTACAAATTGGGCTGACAAAACAGTTTAAGAAAAAATATCTACATGGGAACGGGCAGGCACTAGAACTCCTCAGGGGCATTTCTTCGAGGAAACGAAACCCACAGACATTACCAAAGTTTTCACTGGGCCCAAACCACCGGAAGAAGGTAAATAATCCTTGAGCCTGCTATACTGGAAATTCACACCAAAAATAGATTTAATCAAATGAAAGATAATCTCTGGAAATACATCATCTTAAACTAATTTGAATAACTCATCAATTGTTCTTAACCACATGTCAAGCACTTGGCTTCTAAAGATCTAAATGTGCTAGACAAAATTGATTCTAGTTTTATTTCATTTTTGTTTGTTTTTTTTTAATGGATGTCTTGTTTGTTTGTTTGTTTCCAAGGCATCCACCACCACATTTATTACTGTTTTAAAACCAAACACCATGACTTGGTTAGAGATTGATAATATATAAATGTTATGTGTTTAAGCAGGAGTTGCCTTGTCATTTTTTCCTAAAGATTCCCAAGAATCACCAAGGCTGGAAATTAGCTCTTGGTTCTAAGGCTCCAACACCAAATAAGATGTTCTGCTTTTTCTTCCAAAGAAATTTCAAACTGACTGCATTCTTGAGTCTACTCTTTTTAATTGAAAGGTTAAGCCATATATTAAGTTATCCTGGCATCCTGCAGATTGCCAGAGCCCCTGACGCTCTCAGACAGGAGTGGGAGAAACTGGCCGCTAACACTTACAGGATGCTGATGAGTCACTTTGGTATTTTGGCTGTTGAGTGTCTTTTGTTAACTGGGCAGAGATGCCTTTTCCTTTCACATCCATAACTGTTCACCGCACTGCGAGCGCCAGACAGCATGAGAATAAAAATTTTAGATTTAGCTTGAATCTAAATCTACTTAACCGGTCGGGTTTCGTTTCTAACTCTTCAAACAGGAAAAATGGCAGATTGTTGTACAATAAAATATAATTTTGAATAGGGTGCACACCAAGGAGTTTCATCTAAAAACCTTTCTACTCCATCTTTATGAATTGAGGGAAGTAAGGAGCGCATACAGTCACAAGGAGATACTAAGCATTCTAGCTTCCCAGTATCCTGACTTTCACTCCTGGAGCCAGTTCTAAAATTGCTACCTCTAAAAAGACCATTAAAAGTCGTAAAAATCATTCATGGAACTTGGATATCTTTGCTTTGTGACTTGTGTCACTAGAGTGTAAGGATTTTGAGAGTGGGTGTCATGTCCTTCTTTTTCACTACTGGTCTCCAGTGTGTGAAAAGTATCAGGTCCATGGTGAATGCTCAATAAACAGTGCGAAATCAATAGAAATCAATAGATCAGTGTTCAGCTGTTATTATATGTCATAAAGGAGGTTTTTAAGGTCATCCATTCAGTCTCATATGCATTGGTGCATTTAATATTTACAACACTACAAAGGAAGTTAGGATCATCTCCGTTTTACAAATGATAAAGCTAAGAATCAAGAAGGCAAGTAGATCACCCTAGATCACACAGCTAGCAAGCCCAAAGCACAGGATGGAGCCTGCCACACGGTAGATGCTCAAGAAAGCTTTGTTGAAATGAACCAAACCATCCCCACAGGACCACACATCTCCTGGTACCAGTGGTGTTTCCCATTTGTTAGGGTTTAGAGCTTGTAGAAAGCAGTGACCTGAGGCAGAGCAAATGGGAGTAGGAATGTGGTGGACGGGCTGGTGGAGGAGCAGCGTCTCCTAAGGTGACTAGGCAGTAGGAGACAAATCTCCCCAACCACTTTGTGGTGTCACCAGTTTCTTTGTTGGAAAATGGCAGGATCTGGCTAGATTGTGAGGGGTTCCCAGGGACTGGGGTCTCACTGTCTCCTAACAAGATTGGTACACTTCCAAGATGTCCACTTCGAGTCTGGAGTGAGGCACAGCAGGGTCCCTGAGCAAATGCTCCGAATCCCAGGTGAACTGTGCTTAACCGTGTGGGGTTGCTAAGATCTCATCTCTCCAATTCTCCCTCATAGCCAATGCTGGACTCACCTCGGAGTGCCAGCTTCTCTCTTTCCCCAACCCTCACCTCCTTGGAGCCTTCTGCCAATTTACCTTCCCAAGCCTTGATCACACCCCCCACTCCTGAGCTTTTTCAGACCATCTTGTGAGTCTTGCATCTGTGGAATATCCTTTGAAACACTTGTTCTTCTTTATTCTAATGGCCAGAAGAGGTGAACGTGATGTCTTACACATCGCACAGCTATGCCTACGCTTGGCACGGGGCGTCCATGGCTTGTTGCTGCCACAGTCTTTCCAGGGTGGGGTTCTTCAGGAGGAATTCAGGAGGAAATTTCAGGTAATAACATTCCTTAGATCGAAGGAATCCTAACCCCTCTCATTGCCAGTGTGGAAACAGCCCAGAGTGGGGAGGCAGCTTCCCAAGTCCGTACGGTGAGTTAACCACGGGGGAAATTCTTATTTTCCTCCTTACACACCACACCCTCTTTTTCCCAGAAAAATCCAAGACTCATTTGGAAGAATGACAATACTACAGAAAAGCACATGGCTTTGCAGCTTTACAGCTTTCATCTGTGAAGGTGCTGTCTCCTTTCACTTCAGCCAGCTCCCTACTCACACATGTCCCATCCACACAGCTTTGGGAACAGACACCATACACTTCACATAAGTGTTTTCTGCTCCAGATCCACACATGCAGATGTGAAAGGGGGCTGTAAGCTGACCAGGAGGGTATGGAGAGGACTTGGGGGTGGTTCAGGCACACGAATTCGAAACCTCTGTTTCTTCAACAAGAAACACATCTCCCTTTAAAAAAAAACATTATCCAGATAATATTTTATTTAGCAGATGGGGAAAAGTAAAGCCAGCTTTACTGGGAGAAAAACAACTTCCAGAAATCAGAATCAGACAGTTATGCCCGGTCTGGCTGCTCTGGAGAGGGGCTATCCCAACCTTGGCTGGTTCTGATTGCTTCGGTTGAAGGGGCCCAATGTCACGAGTACAGATGATTTTCCAAATCCATATCCGGTCCAGCTGTGAGGGCTTTGCTCTTAACTGCCGTTCCACTAAGAAATTAAAAAGCAATTTTCCTTTGAAGTCCTGGGGATTTTTTTTTCTTCATTTAAGATTACAGTTTGAGGTCAGAAAATGAGACACAAGGAATTCACAAACAGGCATGCATTCGATTTGGTGAAATTCCATCCTCCACATCCCCATTTCAAATTGTGCTAAGGCCCAGATGGTTTACAGCTTGACCAAGCTCAGGCTGGCAAGTATTCGAAGGATTCAGCTTACAGCATTTTCCCGAAATGGAGGCATTTTATGCATTAAGCTAATCGACACTGGCGAAAATGAAGCACGTGGACAGCCTTTAAATACTATTTCATGAAGCTATTTTGGCGATAGGAGAAGAACAAAGGCACACAGGAGTCCAGTGAATAAACCGATGAAGAATATGTTTCCTATTCAATAGTGTGAGCAGCGCTGATTTTTAAAATTTTCCAACTTGTGTTTTTTCTCCTCAAAAGATTATAGTCTTGTATGAATTACAGCCCAATCAGGAGACAGAAACCACACAGTCATTTAGACAGGGAAAGTTTAGTATAAACAATTAAATCAAATTGAGGGTTGGAGTAACAAGGGATTGGCTATTAAGAAGTGAGGAGACCTCTAAAGAATACGGGCATAGCCAACGGAGGCAGCAGTCACTCTCTCTCCCTGGGGCTGAGATAGAACACTTAAGGGAGTCCTCCGCCCCCTGCCAGGGCTGAGAAGATTCAGACCCGTTGGGGAGGGCACAGCCATGTCTCACTGGATGGCAGAGAAGTTGCTGTGGTGTCACACCGGTAGAACTTGCTGGAAGTGCGTTCTCTAGAGTGTCAGGGAAAGTGATTCATGAGAAGGTGTGTTGACGGAGGTGTTCTGCCACAAAACCGAAAAATTGAAGGGAAAGTGCTGGCTGCCAGACACTGCATGAGCTGGGCACTCCAGAAGCTTCCCACGCTGTAGAAAGGTCATGTAGGAAAACCTCTTATATTGCAGGAGCTGGGGCTCTGGAGAAGCCACACACAGTGCGGGAGCCTGTCATCAGGACTCCCCAGAACAAGGAAGGGAATTCCTTTCCTCTAGCAATGTCTTTCCAGTAGCCTCCACTGACAAATATTGTGCCAGCTGGCAAGGGAAAAATATTTAAAGGGTCCATGTAGGGTAAATTTGGAGCTGAGAAGCAACAAATTGATAGCTGACACAGTCCACCCCTTTGTCCGCTCAGCTTTCATATGCACCCTTCTACACAATTTGAACTGTTGTACAACAACAAAATGACTCTATATTTCTTTCTAACAAGATACAACTTTGTGTCTTAGAAGTGAAGAAATCCTTGCCCTTTCCCCAAAATGAGGAGACACACCATCCCAATGATTGTGTCGATCATTGCCTATATTTGTCATTCCTCAAATTCAGTCACAATCTCACTGAGGTTTTTTGAATAAATTATAAAATTAATTTCCACAACTTGCACATAAAATTGAAATGGGGAAGAAAGCAAAGAATGGTTAATATATAGAAAAAAATACTTATATATAATAAGCAAATGGACAATACAGGAGCTGGCCGCATGGCTGAGCAGTTAAGGTTGCATGCTCCACTTCTGCAGCCAGGGGTTCACCAGTTTGGATCCTGAGCACGGACCTACACACCACTCACCAAGCCATGCTGTGGCAGCATCCTACATAGAAGAGCTGGAAGAAGATACAACTAGGATATACAACTAGGTACTGGGGTTTTGGGGAGGCGGGAAGAAAAAATAAACAAAGCACCTACAATCCTGGTTTCTGTAACTTGTCACGAAGCCATGTTGGTGTCTATGACTTCCTTCTTCCACTATTTCATATTTCCCTCCCCCTCACCCAGAAGCTTGATTGCTCTGGGTTCTCTGCACGGTAGAGGAGCCCAAGTCTTCGTTCCCAAAGGGAAAGTCCTTGGCCATCCTGCCTTTTCTTTGATTTCTCTAGTTTTCCATTAAGCTTTACTATTAGTTCTTACATGGAAGTACTAAGAGGCACTCAGAGAATCCCCTGAGTTCCGGACATGGTTCTCTGTGCTCCTATTGTGTAGCAGCAGCCCTATTTCCCCCTTGGTAATCAGAATCAATAACTCCAGCCAGTAGACTAATTCCTTTTTTGGCTGTGGGTCCAGTGGCATCAGAATCTCACAATGGCCCCATGGAAGTGTCATCTTCCAGCTTCATGGAGTCGTTATATCCCTTGATGGAAGCATTCTCACCTGGGAGTCCAAGACCTTCAAGCCAGTAGGATTCCAAGTGCCAGGACAGCAATTCGATTCTTGGACTCAGATATTCTGACCAAAATGGTCTCTGACTCAATTCATATAGTGCATCCTGCAGGACAAAGCCCTACTTTTAAATACTATTTTATGAATTCTTTTAGGAACACAAGCAGAACAAAAGACACACAAGAACCCAATATATAAAGCAATCAAGAATGTTTCAAATTCAGAACGTTGTTTACTCGATGTTGATTTTTCAAATTTTCGAACTTGTAATTTTTTTTCCCTCAGAACACGATTGCCCATAAAAGGAAAAGTTGAAAGAATCTTTGTGCCGGGTTATGTGCCTGATATTACATTTATTATCTTATTTTATCACCATTATCCCATCTGGTAGGCATTAACCTCCATATTTTGTAGAAGACCAAAAGGTTCTAAGATTAACTTATTATTTCTGTGGACATAATTTATGTCAGAACTTGGAAAAAATAAAATAAGAAAAGGAAAAATGAGGTCAAATTTTAGTATATGGTTTAATAACTCCAGACTTCTGGAAACGTTTTTTTATGATTCAGGCAAGTGCTCTTGACAACCATGTCTCAGAGTTTCCTGAAGTTGGAGTGGTTTTATTAACAGGGATTCGAGTGAAATATCTGTGGGCCAGGCTTCCACAGCCATAATGGACCCTTGAGGCATCTTACCTCCAAAGCCTGAGGATTCCCTAGAGAAAACTCTTTCTCATTCTATTGCCTTCAAGAGGTAAAGGAGGAGAAAGTGAGCAAAAGGGGAGAGGGAGGAAGAGAGAAAGAAGGAGAGCACGGAAAAGAGGCCGTGTTTGCTATATCTAAGACAATTTCACACACGGGCCTAAGTCCTCTCATCTCTGCGAGATTGGATCACTCCGTAGGAATGGTAGAGCTATAAAATTATAACCTCAAGTCTGTCTGAGACCAAAACCCATTTTAATCTGTGGGTTGGTGGCTTGGTTGGTTGGTCAACTGGTCTTCCCACTGCACATCCTGTTGTCGGTACCATACTTTACACGGGACTCTCTGTAGAGCTCTGCACAGCTGGACCTTTCAGGACAACTTTAACTAAAACGATAGAAAGTGAACCTAAGGTGAAGTTGGGAGGCACAGCGACAAGTGGCTTACAGGCTAACACATCAAAAAATTCATGGTTTTGTGTCTTGTGGGATTTGAGAGCAAGAAAAAATATGGGGAAAAATCCTAACAACTTGTTCCAAAACCATGCTGGAAGACTCCACAGCAGTGGGAGCAGAGGATGGGAAAGATGGGGTGGGGATGGAAACAGGTTAACATGCTGGCCGAACGTCACTGATGCTCAGTTACTTCCCAACACCCATCCTCACTCAGTCTGTCCTGCAACGATAAACTGAACCCCTGATGTTTTACAAAATAAGCAAATGGGGCATCTACTCCTGCTCTGTGCAAGGATCCTTCGAAGCTGTGGCCACCCAGAGACCTCAGAGACGACTAATGATTTACTTGCTCCCCATTGGGCAATTATGAATATATTCTATGTTTGGGAGAGAAAGAACAAAGGCCAAGGGGCGCCTTATGGGAGCTGCAGACCAGGGCAAGGTCCACAGCCTGTACATAGTCTCCCTCTCAGCCCTTAAAGGCTGAGCAGTGCTGATTGGAGCAAACTGAATAGGAAGAGCTAAGGAAACGTTCTATGGCCCAGAAGATTCCAGACCCACTTACACACACACACTTCTGTTTCTACAGGGGAAGGTGACCATTCAACTCATTTTAAAGGTTATAATTGTGAAATAAAGGATTGAACTAGATCCTTCTAAAATTTCTCTGTTACATCCACTTATGGGATTCATTGAACGTAGTTCATAGTAGTGAAAAATGGAAAAGACTCAACATGTTTAAATGAATTATGATGTCTGGTAAAGAATATGAGCCAGAAATTTGAAACCATAGTTGAAAAGTGTAACCTATACATTCGGTATCCAGGTGTTGGTATCTAACACTATCCTTCAGTAAAAGGAGCTGGGGCTCCTTGGAGAAATGGCTGATTCTAGGACTGAGGCAGGAAATGTACAAAATGAGCCAGAATTCTTGTAGTGCCAGAAAAGAAGGAAATACTCAAAAAATAGAAAAGGGAGAAACAAATGAACAGTGGGAGGATCTCTAAGGGACCCAGGAGCCAACTGTAGCACTCCGAATGGCTGAAGCTGAAAAATTTGAGCAAGAAAATAAAGTCGTGTGGGCTTATAACCCAAAGTATATAAATCATGAGTCCATACTGATATAAATAAATGATTGATTAAATAAACAAATAAGTGAGATGGAAGAGAGAGATGAATCTCCCATACAGAAGAATTCCAGATAATTGAAGGGGAGACTTCATCCTCAAGGAGATGGAACATAAGTCTATACTCTTTAAGCACTGGCTGTATAGAGTGTGCTTCCCAAGAGGAGAGTACGGCAAGAGCAGAAAAAAAGTAACAACGGTAGAGAAACTTGACACACACTACTGCGGCAAGGTGATCAAGGTCAGCATCAACAATGATTAAGTCACGTTGATAGAACCCTTGACATGATGTGATGAGCACGGCACTTTACCTCTGTGCTCTTCTTCTGAAAAACACATAACACCAGTCAAATCAAGAGAAAAACATCAGACAAACCCCAATGATGGACGTTCTACAAAATACCTGACCAATACTCTTCAAAACGGAACAGCCATCAAAAAGAATCAAAAGAAAACAGAGAAGGGGAGTCTGAGATACTGTCATAGCTAAGAGGAGCCTAAGGAGGCAGGAACAGTCAATGTCATGGAGGGATCCTAGATGAGATCCTGGAATGGAAAAGGGCCCTAGGGAAAGACTGAGGAAATCTGATTAAAGTATGGACTTTCGTTAATAATTATGTAGCATTAGCAGTTGATGAACTGTAATAAATGTACCATATCGTTGGAAGATGCTAACCTTAGGAGAAAAGGGTGCAGAGTATACAGGAACTCCCTGTGCTATTACATGCACTGAATTGTGTCCCCTTAGAATTCACATGTTGGAGCCCTAACCCCCAATGCGAGTGTATCACTGTATCTGGAGATAGGGTCTTTAGGAGGCAATTAAGGTTAAATGAGGTCATAAAGCTAGGGCCTTAATCCAGTAGGACTGTGGCCTTATAATAAGAAGAGAGGCTTGCCTGCTCTCTCTCTCTCTATCTGCCATGTGAGGACACAGCAAGAAGGTGGCCATCTGAAAGGCAGAGAAAGAGTTCTCACCAGAACCCCACCATGCTGGCACTCTAATCTTGAAGTTCCAGCCTCCAGAATTGTGAGAAATTAAATCTTTGTTGTTTAAGCCACGCAGTCTGTGGTATTTTCTCGTGGCAGCCTGAGCTGGCTACTACAACTATCTTCACAACTTTTCTGTAAATCTAAAACTGCTGGAAAAATTGAAGTTTATGTTTTCAAAAGTATAACCTAATCCATCTGTTTCACCCACCAGGGTCCAAGGATGGTCATAATTCTTGTTTTTCACTACTGTTTGACACTCCTTTGCCCTTACTGTCAGGAAATCAGTTATTGCCCTTATGAGCCCCCGTCCCCAAAATGACAAAGACTCAGGGGATCAGCTCAGCCCTAGAGCGGCTAGCCCTGCTTCCAAACCCTTGGTAGCACGCTCCCATGAGCGTGCGGAATGTACTCCCGGTCCTGAGATTTTGCTGTTGGACACTGGCAGGCATCATTCTTGGGTGCTCTTGCTCATCCATATCCCTTCCTAGTCATTGTGGGGAAGCTCGGTTGGGTCCCAGGGTTACCCATTGGTTCACACTCACTCCTTCGGTCATTGTTTCCCAAAGCCCCACACCAGCACAGACTGATGGGCTCCTGAGGACTACTGGCTGCTCCCCAACTGAGTAGGAACCTGCCCTCCTCCAGGAACCCTTAACCAGGGTCACAACCTAGGATGCCCCCTGGGGCCAGGCAGGAGCACAAATAAGTAGAGAGACCCAAGGATGAGGAAACCCATCTCCAAAGAATAAAATAAAACTTGAACATTACTGAACCAGAACTCAACCTCATAGTAACGTTTATTTTAAAGTCAAAATTGACAAAATGTGAATGGAAAATGAGAAATCTTCTTTGATTCAATTGTTTACTTGAAATTTATTACTCCCTTGATTTGGAATCAAAATCCTGATTTTTTTTCTGTATTATATTGTCTCCAACAGGGCCTGATGTTTGGCATTGCTTCTGAACATGGGTGTAATCTTGGCAGAAAGGTTTTTCTACCAATATAATGGCAGAACTCTGGTATTTCAAATCTTAAAGCATCCTTTGGGGATCTTTAAGTGGCTTTGGGGGATCTTAAAGTATCCATTTAAATAAATCAGAAAACCTTTTTTGGATTTCAGTTTTCAACTCTGCAATTTGAGGGCTGTCATACAGGTCGAGCCAAGGAAAACGGGCCATATGATTCTAAGTGAGTTTCCTAAAGACCCTCTGGTATAATACATGAACTGAATCACAAATTTGTGCAAGAACTTGGCAGAGAAAAAAAACTCCAAGTGTGAGACAGATTGTTGAATTTATGAGAAAGCTGAGTCCTAATTCCAAGCTTGCTATTGGGGATGGAGATTTTTCCGTGTAAGAAAAACCCCCTTTAAATTTTACCCTTTAAACTTAGAACACCTTTGTGGCTACCCACCAAGGCTGAAGCGCCTGACTTCCCCATAGCACAGCCAGCAGTGACCTCTCACAGCCACTTCCATAGGCTCAGTGTGGAGCCACCAGTGGGCTTGGCACAGGAGACCATGAGATCTGCTCGGTTAACTCCGCATCCATGAGACATCCTGTTTTAGCACAAAGCGTTCCCCAGGGAGTGATATGATGGACAACTCAAGTCTTTTGTTGGAGAAAGCATTGCCATTTGGGATTGAGCACCTTAGGTTGCACACACCCAGCATTTGTAGCAAGTACTGAAGGAGCCTAGTCTGTGGCCACATATGTTAATTTTGAGTAGTCTATGTTCAACTTTAAGACTTTTCTCAATATTTCAAACTAAGTCACTTCTCAAATACGGGCTTTCTTGCACAACAGGTTCAACAGTTCTGTACTCGCACAGATTCTCCCTGACGCCAGGAATAAATGTGGCTTATTGAGGACCATTATTTATACCTGGACTCTCATCAGTCATAAGAAAATAATGCTACAAATGATTAACTTTTTCTTATCATTGGGCGATAAGTTCTTGGCTACAACAGACTGAATAGCAGTATGTCCAGGTAGATTTACATTTCTAAATATTCTTCTCTATTCGGAACATATGATTTCTACTGCACTCAAGCAACCCTCTTTTGTGAACCTGCCATCACGTCGGGCAATTTTTTTCACTTAATTCATAAGCACATTTCTCAGCCACATCAGTTATTGAATTAAAATTAGAGGCCTACTGAAATTTTTCTTTTTTATAATTTATTAAGTTTTCCACCATATATCTCTTCCTTATATTGATCATAGATCTTATCACTACTATTTATTTTATAATGATATCTTGATATGAATTCCTTCTGAACAGATACGCTTTGTTTGCAAAATAAACACATAGAATTTTCTTTTTTTTACACATCAATTGGTTTGCTCTGATTTTTCCACTTGGAACCTATAGTGTTCTTGTTCTTCTATTTTTGCATTTTTTTACAGGGGACAAGAAGGATATAAGAAATATCTCATTTCCCCTTCTACTACAAGAAAATCAGCACACGAATGACGATCGATGGCAACTGAATAGCTTGTGCGGGGAAACAGTAGAGGCTGGGGGGGACTATAGCAAAGGAGGAGCTCATGTCCCACTGATCAACAGCTGTGGCTGTGATGGAACATGGCCCGGGGTCTGCAGAACTTTGCAAATTTTAAAGAGAAACATGAAATCAAAATTTTTATGATTTTTTTGAGCCTTGGCAACTAACTTGATAAATCAAACAAACGAAAAAACCTCCACCATGTGGACGAACTCTGGACGGGCAAATTCAACTTCTTGGGGGAGGATGAGACCCACAGGCCCCCTGTTTGAGACCCTTTCCTAGAAGAATGATGCCTGAGACCAAGTAGATGCTCAGGTGGGTCAGAGAAGGGCGCTGTCAGTCACTCGTCCTGTCTCACTTGGGACCCGCCCTCCGTCAGCGCATCCTCCGAGCAGACTTTCACACTAGCCTTTGCAGCTACTGGTTTTGGCCTCAACCACAGCGCTGACACACAGGGCAGAGGATCCACCACTCCCTGGGGCCCGGCACACGCGCTCTGAAGCCCTGCCCACCCAAACCACCAGGACTCCTGGGGTCCAGAGTTCTAGGTCTTCAGAGCCAAAGGGAACCTGAATATCCTCATGGCCTGCCCCCCCTTTGCAAATGACGAGACCAGGCCGGAGAAAAGAAAGACAACTTGCCCAAAGCCACACAGCTTGACAGAGCAAAATGAAAATCTGCTCTCTTCCACAGCTGGGGCTGGTCCCTGACTCAGCCTTCACCTCCCCTTCTTTCCTCTCCTGTCCAGAAAGGAGATATGTGCAGGGGTGCATGGGACCAGAACGCATGTCTTCAGTACTCGGTTTACACCAGCTCTGTCATTCTGGCATGAACTAGTTTCCTCTATATACAGAAAAGAGAGAAATGTGCTACTTAAAATTGACAGGTAAAGGATCCCACCAGGAAAATTGATTATTTGCTCAAAAAGGTTCCAGTTTCACACTATACCTATAAATCATGTCTTTGCTTCTCTATCTACCTTAAATTAAATTAAATGGACAAAATAATTAAATGTATTAAAATAAGAGCATAAATCACTATGGAAGAATCAGTTGACTTTATAATATCTGAGGGTGGCAAAGACCTCTCTAAGCAAAATCTCAGGCAAAAATCACCCAGAGAATACTTGGCTGTATAGAGTAAAAACATTCTGCACTTCTGGAAACACTATAATCAAGTTCAAAGACAAATAACGAGTGGAAAGAAATTGTTCCAAGATAAATGGCAAAGGTTTGATATTCTTAATGTGTCAAAAACACTCAAAAATCATTAAGAAAATGATCAATACATACAAATTGAAAAAAGGTAAAATATTGGAGGAATTACAAAGAAGAAATACCAGAAGCCAATGAATACAATAAAAATGATGGAATTTGACTTATCAAAGATTGGATTTAAAATAATGAAAGTTATCATTTCTAAAATACTGGGTGAAAAATGAGAAGAAGATTGATGAAACTTCTTGTTGACAAAGACACAGAGAAGTGGATGGATGGCTCTCTTCCTGAAGAAAGACAACCTCACTTAAGTTTTTAGAGAATAATGTGGTCACGTGTTATCAGGCCTCTTGAAAAGCTTCTAGAAATTATTCTCAGGGGGAGTCAGTCACATCCATGAAGGTGTTAATCACCTCACTATTCTAATGATGAAAATTAGGAGGAATCTACATGGCCAAAAATAAATAATTGAAGAGGCAAATAATGGGATTCCATGCTACCGTGATATGAATCATTGCAGGAAGTGTACACCAGCTCCAGAAATATTTCCCTTCCAACTTTAAGTAAAAAAGCTGTGCATTTCCATATATATCCATGTATGGACAAACGCTTGAAGATTTTCCACCAAATATTAATGACAATGTGGTTAGATGAGAGGTTATGGCCAATTTAATGACATGTTATATGAAGAAGAGCACAAAATTTATTAATTATTTTAATATAATAATATCTCAATTTTGTTTAGAAGTATACAATTGTCAAAATTTTGTTTAGAAATAGAATAAAGGGTAGGTGTATTATCCACATGCAGAGTATCATCTTAAGAGAAGTGAGGGCAAAAATTATATAAATTATTACACGTGTTTTAAAAACACAGAATGAAGAATGAAAGGAGAGGCATCAAAACCACGCCCAGAGTCAAGGATCGGTTGTGGAGTTTGGGCTGGTTTTTATTTTTTCTTTTATGCTCTTCTCTCTTCTTCCAGTGTTCCTCAATGAACATTTATTACTTTTATAATAAAAATATTGTTAAAAATAGTTTTTGCCTCCACTTCTTTGTAAAAGGATGAAATAGCCCGGGAAAAGACACAAACAATATTTGCATAACCACAGAAAACAAATTTTACTATTCATATGTTTATGGATTTTCTTTTCATCAAACAAATATTATATTTCAGCCTAAAAATCCGGAATATCGCTTTTCTTTGGTATTTGGTCGGTAGGCTTCATCTGTAACAAAATGATTAACAAATTCCTTTGAGAAAATCATTCAGATAAATAAGTGTAATAAGAATTTTATATGCGTGATCCTCATACATAACGGCAAAGGGTCTTTTTATTCTTCTGTTGACTGACAGAAACACCTACAAGTCACTTCGTTCTGGAACAAATAAGGTGAAAACGGTTCTATTTCTGTCCCCAGTGACCTCACGCGGTTTCTTTGGTAAAGAGTCTGTTTCTATGGAAATAGCTTTTTCATAGAACACTCAGGCTGCCCAGGTTCCATGTCACTTCTAAACTTGGTGCGCTTTTTGGAATTGTTAGGAGCGGATGATGGTGAGTTTGGATCAGCTACAAAGTATCATCAGCCAAAGAAAATAACTCAGAAGCTGTCACGTTGGGCAAGTCGTTTGGCTCTTCTGGAAGTTTCCAGACCTCACCTCTTATATATCAAGGACAACTCTTGAAATAGCTTCAATTCTGACAACCCGATCCGGCTTTCGTTAGCAGTCTGTTCTGTGTGCAGGGAACGTGGGTGCCTCTTCCCAGAACACAGTCAGCTCACAGACTCTCCTCTAGCCGGGTCTCTGGGGGACTCGGAGGAGACCTTTCCTCTCTCTTGCCTCCCTCGTCCCCCTCTTCTCTCCCTTTGGCCCCTCTGAGACCACTCTTCCCCAGACACCGGAGACTCAGCCCTGCTTCCTTTTAGGGCACAGTCTTCATTCCTGTCCTCTGTTTTGCACTTGGCACACTGCAGCCATCACGCTGTATCCTTCCGCAGGTTGTCCATAAGATCCCTTGTTTCCTGAAGAAGCAAAGAGCTCAGATTCCTGGTCCACCCTGCCCGGGTTTGATCCCTGCTGAGCCCCTCACTGGCCATGGGATCTTGGGGAAGTCTCTCATCTTTAGTGTAAAAGGCGATAGTGATGGGACCCTGCTCCATAAGATCACTGTGGGGGGATCGGCACTAAAGAAGGAGGCAGCCATTATTTATGAGCACCTACTTACATTTTATAGACTTCTTAGTTTGTTCTTGAAAAAATCCTCTGAAATGTGTATTACCAACATATTATACATAAGATTGAGACTCAGAGAGCTTCTGCCACAAGTCTGCACTCCCAAAAAGAACTAATGGTACCCTAGACACACCCTGCTCCAAAACCGTGCTCTTCTCTGCTTTTCCATGCCCTTCAATTCAAACAGGGAAGACGACTTCCTGAGCGGAACGTTCGCCCCAAGCCCTCTGCTGGATATAAATAAATACAATACTCATCAATTCGTTGGGTGCAATTACTATGTCATGAGGTGCTTGGATCTATAGTATTTATCCATGAGGCTAATAATCACAGCTTTGTTTAAAAAAAAAACAATTAATGAATATGTAAGTGCAGCCGCCGAGGAAACAGCATGGGATTATGCTTGAAAGGATTAAGTAAATATTAGTATTTCTCCCAATGAAAATAGACTAAGGGGGCTACTGAGCTCCCCAGGGCTTTTCCATTGCCCTTTTATTTGTAAAAGGCTGGTTGCAAAACTCTTAAGTTGAAGTTCAAATTCTTTTTCCATACTGGGCGCTTCAGTGCCAAGTGGGGGAAGGAATTAGCTTCTTGGTGCCAGCTGGCGGGATCCCGAGAGGCCACGGCTCCAGTCTGGGGAGAGCGACCCCCTCGCTGGCTGTGTCGGAGTCCGGGGAAGAGGTGGAGCTTTGCTGATGGGAGAGGTTAGGAAAGACTGCATGGAAGCAAGGGCTCAGAAAGGAGTGTTCCTCCTCCCTTCGCGTTTTCTGGAGTGAGGCAGGTCTGCTCCGAGGATGAGCGCAGGCGTCGCCACACTCCCAGGACCGGGCACTGACTTACCGTGGACCCTGTGAGGCACCGACAAGGTGGCTGCCGTTCCATCTTCACCTACTTTGCCAAAATTATTCTGGAGTTGAATTAGGGGTTTGTTTGGTTTTTTTCAGTGAATGTGCTTTGCAGAGTTTAAAATCGATCCACTTCTCACCCAGGCCTCCACGCACCATCTTATTTTCCTCCAATCCCCAGACGACAAATACCTCCGCCAGCTCCAGCAGCGGTGGTGTTGGGGTGTGATGTCACGGGCCAGGACGTCAGGAGGGGCCACACGTGTGCCCCACACTCACCTCCCCTGTTCACCAGCAAGCGTGACCTGGAGTTTCCTGTCCAGGAGAGCCAGGGAGACTCCTGTTGATCCCTCAGTGCCGCTTTGGGGAGCCCTGAGCTTATCTTGGCAGAAAGCGGGCTGCAGGGGTGGGGAGATTTCTTCCTGTGCAGGCCTCTGGTGACAGAGAGTTATAATTGGTGAGCTACTCCAGTACAGATTGTGTGGGTTTGCAGGAGATGGGACTTTTTTGCCATTAAAAACTATTTACTCGTCAGCTCACAGCCTGAGCACAGTAGCAGGCAATGGGGCAGTACAAAAGCCAGCCTGTTTTCAGCCATTCCAGGTCTAGGTCCCCCTGTGCTGCAGGCCACCCCACCGCCATGTAGCAAATTCCACCAAGATTTGAGGACTCTAAGTCCACTGGGCCCTGTCTCCTTGCAGACATCAACACCCAGGACCACCTGATGTGTGACAATGAAGGGTCTCCTGACATTCAAACTTGTTCAGACCTTTATGTTGAGTTGAGTGAGGCCAGGAGAGGCTGCTCCTGGCACATGGTTGTGTACTTCCCATGTTTAAAACTTCTAACCCCATTCACTAATTCAAGGGAGGCTGGAGGACTCTCAAGTGCCAGGGAAGACTGCTCAGGGAAGGCAGTTTCTGAGCTGAGGTTTGAAGCATGATCAAGTCTGTGAGGGAAGAGCATTTGCAGGGAAGAAGGAGTGTGAGCAAAGGGGAGGAGGCAGGCAGGGGCCTGTTGGGACCAGGAATGACCAACAGGCATGCCCGGGGACAAGGTATACAACAGCTCTGGTGGGAGGTGATACTGAGGACATGGGGCTGTCAGAGCAGGGGTCCTGAGATGACCCCAGTGTCTAGGGAGATGGAGGGCATGGCAGCCATGACCGTGACCTCTCCCATCAGCCACATCTGGCAGAAGTCAGACTCAGCCACGTACTAACTGTATGACCTCAGGCAGCTCGCCATCCTCTCTGAGCCTCTGCTTCTTGTGTTTCAAAATGGAGGCCTCAAAGAAGAGGAGGGGACCTCAGAGAAGGACAGGGACCTCAGAAAAGAAGGAAGGGGAACTTCGAGAAGGACAGGGACCTGGGAGAAGCCCTGCCTGTGGCAGTTGCTAATCTCTCTATCTCCCTCCCTTTCTAACCCCTCCCTCCCTCTCTTGTCTTCCCTCTTCCCATGTTCTAGCACTCCTGCCCTCTCCTCACAAATCCTTTCCTTTTTAACAAAAGTACAGTTTGTAAAGATAAACACCAGACTAAATTAAAATAAAAACTGAATATAAGAGGGTAAAGAGAAATAATACAATGAGGTGATCCAGGCATGAGGTCAGCAGCCAAGATGCAGCGTATGAGGATCCTTACACTTCCAGGGATGACATTCGATGTGGTTCTCTGGTTTCTAGCAGCAGAAGAGGAAGAGTCAATCAGGTGCAGGAATCAGAGGGTCTCTGAGGAGAAAATCAACACACAAGTCACTTTTGCAGAAGTGCAACAATGCCTGGTGTTCCTCCTACAGTTGACCCTAGGTTTCCTATGTATCTGTCTTTCTATCATCTATCTATCCATCCATCTATCATCTATCTATCTATAACCTGCACATCCATCCATTCATCCATCTATCATCTATCTGTCTATCACCTGTCAGTCCATCCACCCATCCATCCATTCATCTGTCCATCTATCATCTGTCTAGATTTCTAGAGTATCCATCCATCACACTTTCTATCTTCACAGGGAACATTGGATTATATTCAGTGTACAGAAACTCCTACACTTCTGTGCTTTCACCTTGGAAACTTTAATGTCATGCACAGAGCTGCGACCTGAGTAGAAATACCAGCTGGACCCTCCGCCCCCAGGGGTGACAGCAGTAACCTGTACAATGAGGCTTTGGACCCAAGCACAACAGGACTTAAGGAAGGGTTTTCTTGTTTACAAGACAGGATTGCATGCAAGCATGTCACAGCATGACTCTTGTAAGTCACAATGCAAAATTGCATGATTTTAAAGTTGTTCAGAACTTACGTGGCTCGGTTTCTGGGAGTCAGAACATTGACCTCCATAGGGTGATTAGTTTATGGTTATAAATCCTTATACTTAAATTAAGCTGGATGCATGGAATAATTGCCTATTTTTTTCAGGAACTTACATTAGAGCACGAAAATGTTCACCAAAATTCCATAGGTTAGATAGATATTTGAAAATGTACACTTTGACTCAGTTTTCATTCCTCAAACTACTAAATGCAGTAAGCAATAGGAAAACTGGCTCTGTATTTAGGGTAATAGCAGCTTGCTACTCATCTTAATCATTTGAGTAACTGTTTGGTGTGGTACATCTCTCTTCTAACAGTCCTAACACTGGACAGAATCTAGAATATCCTCTGTGTATATTTTTAATAAAAAGTGGATCTTTGTTGTTAAAGATGATATTAATACAAATTTGACAAATTCATCCTCTCTGTTGAAATGCACTCGCTATTTTTTTCCAGCTTGTTCGGTGAACAAGCCCCAGGTTTTTGACAGCTCTCACTTGACTACTGGGCTTTCTGAACGACCTGATTTATAAAATCCCTCAGTAGGATATTTATCTTGAGACCCTGTATCGCAGTTGCTAATGGGCTGGCTGGCCTGGTTTTAGTTAAGTGACCACTCGTTTGTAAAGGAGGCTAGTGCTTCTTGTTGCCAAGCAGTGCCACACCCAGTGACCCCCAAAATGCTAACCAAGGATTCATTTTATGGCCCACCTTCAAGAGAACAATTTTAAAGAAAGGGGAACACCTACTGCACATCCTTTTGAGTATAGCTCAGTGGTGTTGCTTTAGAATTGCTTTGCAGCATATTTAAATATCGAATGGCCTTTACTTCATAGCATACACTATGTTTGTAATCTGCATTTGCATGCTGCAGTCCTGCTCCGTCTGCTAGGGCATTTTTTACTTTTAATTGGAGGTGGAAATCCCTCTCGTTTTACCTGTCACTGCCTCTCAGTAAGAGGCAAAGTGAGACCAATAATTCCTGTATTGCCAAACTCACTAGGTTATCAGGAGGCACAAAGACTGGTTCCATTGCCAACATCACCCCTCCCAAGACCCCCCTGAACCACAGCAACGGTGTACATGTTCCATCAGTGTGTGAGGGCGTGAGGCATGAGAGGAGAGCATGAGAAGACCAGAGACACAGACAGTGGCGAGATCAGCAGGGCGTTTCAGTGAACGGGGGGGCAACCAGGAGAGCATAGCGGCATGGCAACTGAGGGAAGAAAGGTTTTCAAGGAGGTTAAGGCCACCAAGAGCCACCAGGAATTGAGGTAAGATGACAGCAGAGTCATATCCATGGAATTTGGCAACATGCGGGGCATTGATGATCTGGGGAAAATCCCCTTCAGTGGGGAAAGAAGCCTAATTACAGCAGTTACATTGCATCAGATAGAAGGGGAGGCTCCACCATGACACAGAGCTGAGAAGTGATGGGCAGCTGGAGAAGATCGTGGAATTAAAGAAATTTGCTGATGTTGTCGTTTGCTTATTTGTTTTAAGACAGGAGATATTAGAACTTATGTTCCTGTTGGAATGATGTAGAAGGAAATGGTAACGATACTGGAGAGAGATTTGTAGGATCAAGGTTCTCAGGAGGAAGAGAGAAGAGGAGTCAGAACACAGGTGGAGGGGTCTGCAGGGCGCCACTCCCAGCTGAAAAGGGGAGAGATGAAAAAGGGTGCAGAGTCTATGGGTGACGGGAACAGGGCAGACCAGGGAGGGCAGCGAGTCATGAGGCATTTCCCCAAGGACAGCTCCTCATTTCAGATACCAGCTTTAGAGTCTGTATCAGGCTGGCTGTCCACACATTCATTTGTTCTAAGCCGGAAACTTCACCACGCATGGAAGAAAAAACAAGTCATTTTTATCCCTGAGATTTCTGCTGTCCTCACTCATGGGTGGTTCCAGAGGAAGGTCTTCAGGAGACTCTTGTCTGCACTTCACACAACCTTTCACATCGGAGCGCTTGCTGTGGCAGGATCCTAGCAACACACTGCTGGAGACAGTCAGGGCTGTGCAACACTTTTACACTCCATTCTGATCCACTCATTTTACAGAGTAGGCAACTAGAAGAGTGAGTTCAAACTAATTAGACGGAATTTAAAGGGGATGGATATAAATTTCTGCCCTTGAGTTAAAGAAAAGTATTTCTGTACATGTTTGGAATTACAGGAAACTTGACAGCTAGTATTGCGCATGTGGGGGCTGGTCTAGTTGGGAAGATCCAGCAGATGAAAATACCAGAGACCACCCCCCTCTACCCCATGTCGTACTAAATTCTCCCGATGAATCATCCAGAAGGAAACTCTTCAGTAGCACCCAATACAGGCCATGAGAATCATCCATCATCTGCATCTTGCAGAAATTCCTGTGGTCACCACACCATTGGCTTGAGAGGAAAAATTGGCCCAGATAAGCCAGCTGACCCGCAGTCTCTGGATGAGGTCACTCTGACATGTCCTCGCTGGGAGAAATTCCCTCTGGACAATCTACATCCTGTGCACTTGAATTTACTGAGATTTCCTTATTTTAGCAACATAATCTAGGTCACTCTTTCGATAACTTTTTCATCTCAATTTTATTTTTAAAACCCATAGTAGATAGCACAGGGCTTTACACACAGTAAATACTCAAAAGTGATGTTTCTACTCAAGTGTGAAATAAGACCAACAATTCCTGTATTGCCAACCTCACCGGGTCATCAGGAGGCATAAAGGGAATATGCTGCTGGGAGACTTTGCAAACATGGGAGCCCTCCAATTGGTATATCCAGCCTGTTCTGATGGTCTGTGTGGTGCCTCAATTAACTAGTATGCATCAGGAATGGGTTACTGGTTAACTGAATTTGGGGGTTCATCAAATAAACTTTTGTTTCAACCTAGCTCAGGGTCAGGTGTGAATGGTTAGAGTGGCGCTGAAACAATATTGACCCCGTTAGTAAGTTTGGTTTTTTCTAATCAATTTCCCTGCCAAGACCAGCTTCATAAACACAGCAGACATGTCCATCTTGTTTACAACAGAATCCTTAGTGCCCAACACGTCTTATCTTGAATAGGTGCACCATAAATATTTGTTACTTGAAGTTCCTGATATTAATCTTGTTTGTACTTCTTTTTCTTCCAAAATAGGGAACAATTAATAATATTGATATTCTGATTGGTTGAAATAATTTAGGGTCTTACCAACTTCACAGAATAATAATTTTCAAATGGAAAACCAGAATATTCAGAGAACAACAATTGATCTCTCTGTCTACATGAAATCAAAGCGTAAAGTGAATTAAGGACTTTTTTAAAGCAACAAATCCTAATAACTGGTATCATTATGGCAAAACTCAGAGGCTCTCATGGGCTTAGGACAGGACTCGGGGTGTCGTGGGAAAGAGCAAGGAGAAGGATGAACATCAAAATTAGGCCAGACAAGAGATGAGTCAGTCTAATGATGAAGACCAGAAAAGTCCAGGAAAAAACAAGTTCCTAGGCAAGCAAATTCTAGAGACTCAAGGAAAATTGTCTACATCTAATATCATAGAGTCAAAATCAGAATGAAATTACTGTAACTTTGAAACAACTAGAAGCAAACAACAAAAGTCTTGCCCTATCTACATATGTACAAGAGGTCCTGCCTTAGCTTCAGAGTTACTTAAATTTCTTTTTACTAATAAAGGTTCAATGTAAAATGTAATGTCATTTTGCTTCCAAAATGCTCTGACTTTGAGAGCATAAGCAATGACGGAAGTGATAAGGCTTTGACTGGGTCTTGGCATACTCCCCACGGAAGAAAATTGAATAGAACTGGAGGCCCCAGTGACCGCAGCTCAGGCAGAAACTCAGCCACGGCTAGATGGTAGGATTTCTCAAAGACAGGCTGGTTTGGGGGTGATCCCAGGAAATTCATTTCCAAGTCCTTTGACCTCAATTTGGAAATTACTCATATCTCATCTCAAAGAGAAAAGAGCCCACACACAGGGTACTGGATTATAGGATTTAGAAATCCAGCCACCACTCAAATGCCATCAAGCTTGCTGGATCTGCAGTTTCCATTCTGTTTACATGGATAATAAGATATTAAGTTGTGGAGCAGTGCACACTTTGTGAAAAACACTTAATCCTCCCAGATATTTTGTAAGTTAAAGCTCAGAGACATGAAGTGCCTTAAATCATGCAGAAATTGACCAGAGTGAAGATTCAAATGCAGGTCTTCAGGTCCCACTACAAAGCAAAAGATGCCTCAATTCATTCACTTAAGATCATGTTGAATTTTCTCTCATACTAGAATGCAAATTCCGTGAGGATAGAGATTTTTGTCTGTTTGTTCACTGGTGTATCCCTAGTACTTGGGACATAAGACGCTCAAATATTTGTGGAAGGGAGGGAGGGAAAGGAAAGAGGAAAGGGAGGGAGGGAGGAAGGAAAGAAGGAAGGAAAGGAGGAAGGAAGGAAGGAAGGAAGGAAAAGGAAGGAAGGAAGGAAGGAAACATCCCGCTGATGACGAGCATCTAAATGGAGGAGCAGAAATACCTAGAGTAGAGGAGAGAGAGGGACCACCTGCTACTGCAAGTCAACATTATTGAGTCAGGAAGCACAGCATTAACTCCATAGCTGTGTTTGAGTTGTGTAGGTAGAGGAGACAGGGTCTGTTTACCCTGGAGCAGAGTTGGGACAAGTAGTGGGGCCTTTGATGATGACTGGATGTTTCCATGTTTCCCGCTTCAGCCCAAAACCTGCACTGTGCTTCTGGATCCAAGGTGGAGACCACAGAAGGGAAGGTCCTGCCATCCACCCCCCCTTTATAACAGTCCTGGCAGAAACAAGAATGATGATGCTTGCCCATCTCCCACTCCTCTCATATCACCTCCATCTTACTCAAACTAAAAGTGATCATGTTTAGTGTTCGAAGTTATCCAGGAATATCTGTTGTTGTATAAGGGAATTTCACAGAATTCTTAGCAGCAAATGCTGGCAGGTGATCATGCTCATGCTACGCTGCCTTAGCAAATTCCATCAAGGGCCATAACAACTTTGTTATGGCCATACTTTGTGCTTCGGGTGTAATAAAACCAGACTTTTATATCTTTGAAATGGAATTGAGCTGTGTTAGGATGACTTTTCTAGAAGCATTAATGGTTTGTGCTTTAGCAATTCTGATTGGTGCTTTTAGCTTGGGAAGACAGAGTTTTTTTAGTAAATTTGCATATCACAAGGTATTTGTATTCAGTGTCAACCTGCTTATAATGGTATTAAGATAGATAATATTGTACCCCAGTGGCTGAGGAAGAACATTTAGTAATTTTGGATATCTCTTGTATGGGAATGCCTGAAATGGGGAGAGATGCATGGTGATTTCCAAAAAGAACTATAGTAGCACCAACTATAACACCTGTTACACAACATCCTTAGAGGAATGACTTTTCCACTTTGATGATTTATACCTGGACTGTTACTGATGAGTTTTAATTAATAATCTGTTTCTCTAAGAATAATGCATACAAGATAGAAATTTTAAAATTTGAACTTCTTAAGGTAGAAGATATCTAACTACAATTCCCATTCATGTTGTTTCCTACGTATCTCTGGAGTCCGCGTCCCCCATCACCTTCCCCACTGCCACTGCCTCAGTCCTATCCTTGTCACTTTTTGCCCAGATTTGGGCAAAGTCCTCCTTTTGCCTTCTTGTCTCAATCCATCCCATCTAACAGCCACAGAACTGGTAGGGTGATCTTCCTGAAATGCAAATTGGATTGTGCTGCATCCCTGCTTAAAATACTCAGAGGGAGCACAGCAGACTTCAGAACAGAGTCCACACTTACCTCAGATGGAACAGAGAGCCCTTCAGGATCTACCCTCCATCTCTCTTTTAGCCTCAACTGTTTCCTCTCCTCATCCAGCACCCTACTCTCCCACCATCCTTACTAATTTTCAGTTTCCCATGTAGATCCATGCTCATTCCCATCTCTGCTTCAAACATGCTATTGCCTCTGCCTAAATTATGCTTCTTCATTGGGGTAACTCCCTCACTTCCTTAAAGACTCTTCCCCCACCCCCAAGTGTGATATTAGGGGTCCCCCTCGACACTCTCATGACACCACGACTTGTAGGACACCCACTCCCTACATTGTCTTCTCAGCTCCTTGGCAGTCTCCTTTTCCAGCTCCACCTCTTCTAACCTTAAATGCCAAAGTCCCTCAGGACTGCCTAAACTCATTTTCTTCATGCTAAACTTTCTGCCTGTGCAACCTCAACATTGCCATGACTTCAAACACCATCTAAGGTCTGAGTACCCTAAAGTCTCCATCTCTAGCCCACACTTCTTTCTGAGCTCTAGACCCACAAAATCCCACTATCCTCCTGATAGCTCCCCTTAACTATCTAACTGGCACCTCAAACTCAACGTGCTCAAAACTGAGCTCACCCTCCATGCCCACTCCCCAAAAGAAGCCCTGCTTGTATCCTGTGGTGGTATATTGGTGGATGAGGTCATCAGCCAGCCTCTTGCTCAAGACTAAAATCTGAAGATATCTTTGACTTTTCCCTCTACATGCAATATATCATTTTTATATATTTCTCCAATATCACATATTCTGTCTCTTCGATACCCATCACTGTCTCTGCTATGAAGCTTCTATTATTGCCTCCTCGCTAGTCTCCATGCAGCCTCTCTTGTCCCCTCATCAATCTATTCTAAGTATCATGTCTATAAAGATCTTTTTAAAATGAAAATCGATCCATGTCACTTCCCTACATGGCATCCTTCATTGTAGAGACCAAAATCCTTAGGATGGTGCATATGATTCTGCCCTTAGTCTCATCTTTCTCCACCGGCTCCCCCACTCTCTCACCTGCAAACGTTCTAGATTGCTTCCAGTCCTTTTTTTTTCTTTTGTAATAGACTTTCTTTTTTCAGACCAGTTTTAGGTTCACAGCAAAACTTAAAAGCAGGTACAGAGATTCCCCATGTGTCCCCTACCCCCACACATGCACAGCCTTCCACATTATCAACACCCCCCACCAGCGTGTTACAACTGATGAACCTACGTTGACAGATCATCATCGCCCAGAGTCCACAGTTTACATTAGGGTTCACTCTTGCTGTTGTACATTCTATGGGTTTGGACAAATGTGTAATGACTGTGTATCCACCGTTATAATATCACACAGAGCAGTTTCACTGTCTCAAAAATATCCTGTGCTCTGCCTCTTCATCCTTCCCTCCCCCCTAACTCCTGGCAACCACTAATCTTTTTACTATCTCTGTAGTTTGGTCTTTTCTAGAATGTCATGTAATTGGAATCATACAGTATCTATCCTTTTCAGATTGGCTTCTTGCAGGTGGTAATATGCATTTAAGCTTCCTCCACGTCTTTGCATGGCATGATACCTCATTTCTTTTTAGCAATAAATAGTATTCCATTGTCTGGAAGTATCACAGTTTATTTACCCATTCATCTACTGAAGGGCATCTTAGTTACTTCCAAGTTTTGACAATTATGAATAAAGCTGCTATAAACTTCCACATGCATATTTTTGTGTGGACATACGTTTCCAGTTCCATGGGGTAAACACCGAGGAGCACAACTGCTGGACCATATGGTTAAAATATGTTTAGTTTTGTAACAAATGTTAAACTGTCTTTCAAAGTGGCTATACCACTTTGCATTTCCATCAACAATGAATGAGAGGTCCTGTTGCCACACATCCTTGCAGCTGTTGTCAGTGTTCCAGATTTTGGCCATTCTGATAGGTGTGTAGTGGCCTTCAGTCCTCTGAAAGCTCTTTGAGCATTCTCCCACCTGACCTTTGGATGTGCTGTTCCTCTGCCTAGAACACTCATCCATGCACCTGCTCCTACTCGCCTGACTCACACTTGCTTCACTTTCAGATTTTGGCCTTTGTGTTCGTCCGTGTCCTCCAAGAAGCAGATGCCAAGCTAGGATCTGATGTGCAAGAGATTTCTTAGGGAAAGTCCTACAAAGGGAAATGAGGAGGGAGCCAGAGGAGACTGGAGGGCCATTAGACCATGAAAAACATCTGCCTCGTTGTCAAAGAAAGAGGAAAGGAAGGGAGGCTGCTGGAAGAGTTGTAGACTGCAGTGGAGCTCAAGAAAGATTAGTAAAGCCAATGGGGAGTTCTCGAGCCAAAATCACTTGTCAGAAGAGTCAGACATCTCCCAGAACAGCATGCCTTAGTGTGCCTGCTGTGCCCAGTTATGGAGAAGCATGGTTCAGTGTCAATATAGTGTAGATTTCAGAGCAAAATAGCTAGGACATCAGTCCATTAAGGTCCTTATTGTTGGAGATCTAAAAGGTACATTTTCAGTCTCCACATCCTTCAAATCCTGAGGGAGACTTCCAGACCAGCTCAGGACCCTACATTAGGACTTGCATAGACCCAACACTCTTTCTTTATGAGGTCCATTAGATGTTTAATTTATCACTTGTTTTAATATTTGTTTGCCCAGTTAGACTGTAAGCACCATGACGGCAAGAATTATGTCTGGTTGTTCACGGTGAATTCTCAGCACCTAGTAGAGAATTCAGAATAAGATGTTCTCAGTAAAGATTCACCAAATGAATGAATGAAGGAGGAAAAGTACAAACATAGCCATAAAGAATGCAAGCATCTCCCAGAAATCCAGAACACTGCAGTCCAGGCAGGACTCACAGGTGCCGAGACAGGATTCAGGACCTGGGTGGACTCAGGGCATCCCTAGGGACCAGATCAAGCCGTTCTTTTGGTTCCTCAGCAACCGAAGTCTGCTTTTCTGTTTCTGCTGCCCTTGTGCGTCTTCTCTTCCCACTGCTAATTTGTGAATTATCAACATTTCCCAGTTTACATTCTGAGAGAAATGAGGTACTGCTTCTGTCTAGGTTATAGAAAGTAAGAAGGAGTGTGAATCCCACCCTAACAATAAGAAAAAGCCAGATAAATTACAAAAATCATAACTTTTCTCCAACCAGAGTGCTGAGGTGGCAGGGCAACCAAGTGGCTCGAAATCCAAGGAAAAATGAGCCCCTCCAAGAGACAGATGGAATGTAAACACAAAGGGAAGACATTCCAAGCACCGTACAAGCAGATAAGAGGAATTCAGCTATATTTTGTAACAACTTTCTAAAGGCCAAGTGTGGGCTGGCATGACAGTATGAAGTTCCTGAGATTCCCCAGACAAAAAGAGAGGTTGCAAGCGTCAAGGAATTTTCTCCGTGGACACCTACCTGGTGCTCATTGGTGAACCTGGGGGTAGGGTGGGAGACCAGAGAAGGCCTCTCTGGCTGGTGCAAAACTGAAAAAAGGAACTGGCGTATGGAGCAAAAGCCTCAAGCCACTGTGGGAAGGGCAGAAACCTCTGTCACCCCAGGGCATAAGTGAAGACCCATTGTAGCTCTGAGAAGAATGAGAGAAAAATGCCTGTATCCATGGGGCAAGTTCAAGAAAGAATCCTGGGCCCAGGATTCTATACCAATGCCATTAGGTGTCTCTTGCTGTTGGGGAAAGGACAGGATACAAGATAATTTGGCTGCCATGAAGAGGAGAAGAAGGCTCACTGAGAAAGATCCATCCCCAAGACCCAGACACAAAGGGTCTGTCTAAGAGTGAGGCTGGACACAACAAAAAAACACTCAACCTCTTCCCATCGAGCAAGAATTCACTAAGAAATGAGAACTTTCCCTCTACAGCTTACAGAAGGGCAAGACCTTGGATAGAGAGCCTGTCTGAGGAGCAGTCTCACAGAGAAAGCTGAAAGCAAAGCAGGAATATTGAGAAACACCCTCTGGAACCAGCTCCAAGCACAAAGGAACATTAGAGGAATTTGAAGCTGGTGGTGCACTGAAAGTCACCCTAATGACAGCAAAATCAAATCGTGGTTCATTTCCCGACAAGACTGACTCAACCTCCGCACTAGCAGCCTATCAAAAGAAGAGATGTGTCTATTTCCAGGAATAAATACTATTGACCCCAGACTTTGCTGTTCTAGACATGATGTTTGGCATTGGATTAAAAATTACGAGATATGGAGGAAAAGCAGGACAAAAACTACCCACTGCCAAGAGACAAATTCATCCATAGAATCAGGCTCAGAGATAATCCAGATGTTGAAACTATCAGAGAATTTTAAATAACTGTGTTTAATATATCAAATAGCCTAGTGGAAAAGGTGGACCACATGCATGAGCAGATAAGAATTTCAGCACAAAGACAGAAACCATTGAAAAGAGTCAAATGAAAATGCTAGAAATAAAAATATATATGAAGAAAGATTCCACAGGATCATCATTAGACTCAACGGAGCAGCCAATGAATCCCTGAAGATAAAGATAGTTCACTGGAAATTACCAAATGGAAACACAAACAGAAAAAAGGCTGGAAAAAATAGAACAGAGAGCCCAAAGGGTATGAGACAATATCAAAAAGTCTAACATAAGTGTAATTGGCACCCCTGAAAGAGGAGAAAGAGACAGAGAGAGACAGAGACAGAGAGAATGAGAATCAGAAGAAATATTTGAAGTCATAATGGACCAGAATGTATCAAAACAACAAAAGATACCAGACCAAAGATCCAAGAAACTCAGAGAATGCCAAAACAGGACAAACACTGAAGAAGAAAAAACATGCTTAGATACATCATATTCTAACCACGCAAAGGCAAAGGTAAAGAAAAAGATCCTACAGGCATCAGATACATCACCAACATAAGAACAAAGATAAGAATTTTATGTTAAAAACTATGCAAGGTAAATTTCAGAGGAGAGAGATGGATCCCGAGTATCTCAGCTAGCCACACTCCTCCTGTTTGAGCAAAGCTCTGTGTGTCAAGCCAACTCATGGTTGTGGCCCAGTGACCACATGTACCCCTCCCCAAGCACAGTTGGAATCTCTCGTGCAGTGCCTCTGCTAGTGGCAGCTTTGGACTTGTACACACTTATTTGAAAAAGAACCATCGACCATCCTGAAACAGTTACAAAAGAAAATGCATGTGTTGATAGCTAAATTTTGTTTCCAAGTGCAGTCAAGATACACGATACAGTCAACTGATCTGGGCACCCAGGAACAGACTTTCCAGCAAGAAAAAACGAGAATCAGAGTTTCCTGGAGGGAGAGGGTTTCCAGTCCAGATGCTGAGGTTGGCCTGCAGCAGCACATTTCAGACTCCGCAGAAAATAAAATCTAGAATGAAATTTTGTGACACTTCAACGCTTAGGGTTTTAATATTGTGGTTTTTTAAAGAAGAAGGGAGATAAAATACAGATAATAAAGATTTATTTTCCATTCCATCTGCGCCCTGCGTATTTATATTTAAACCCTTTACACTCCGCCTTCCTACATTTAAGAGGCAATTAAAGGCGACAGTTCAAAAATCTGTCCTCAGACCGTGGTTCTGCTTCTTAACAGCTATTTGACTTTGGAAATGTTCCTTAGCCTCAGAAAGTCATTATGTGTGCTTAGCACAATGCTGGCACTCTCTAAACACCCAATAAATTTTAGTTACGATTAGCTTTGTTATTGTTTTTGTTTATTATGTTATTATTCTCATCAGAATTGGGTCAGAGTCACTTTGTCTAAGCAAGGGTACAATCTGGTGACTGTCTCTCTCTGTGTACCTTCTTCTTGGGTCTCTCCAAAGCCCAAGATGCATTCTTCTGTGACTTTTCATGCTTGTTGCTCCTTTTCCTTTACGAGGTTTGAAAGGTGAGTGCCAGCTCTGAACTTGGGAGCTCGCACAACTCTACGCGGACCCAGAACATCATGTGTTTTCCCCGTGATGCCGCCGGAGAGAACGTTTCCACCCCTGCCTTCCCACTCATGTGTGCTGCTGGTTCACGTCGCCCATCTTCGAGGATGAAATCCCTGGCTTAGCACGAAGTGATCCAGTGAACTTTAACCCAATCGGCGCTCTATGGGTCTATACAAACATTTCTAAGAAGTGTTCTATTTGTAGCAATTATTATCAAGCTGGCCTATTCTTATATATACCAGCCTCACTTGCAATGGCATTCTATTCCAGGTCAGGAGTTAGCAGACTTTTCTGTAAAGGACCAAATAGCAAACATTTTGGGCTTTGTGGGCTAAACACAATCCTCTTTCACGTTATTCATTTTTTTTTTCTTTTACACCCCTTTAAAGATATAAAACAATTCCTAACCTGTGGACTGTATGAAAACAGTCTATGGGCCCAAACTGGCCCA
Source organism: Equus asinus (assembly GCF_041296235.1). Classification (NCBI taxonomy): domain Eukaryota; kingdom Metazoa; phylum Chordata; class Mammalia; order Perissodactyla; family Equidae; genus Equus; species Equus asinus. The sequence continues at coordinate 4,612,022 of NC_091808.1, read as the reverse complement.
CAGGCTATAGGTTGCCGACCCCTCCTCCAGATCTCTGTTTTCCTTTGTTTTAGACAGTTTGGCAATCGAGAAGAATACGCACTTAAATTTTCTTCTCTTTGCTAGCATCCCATTAAAGTCAGTCCCGTTTTCAGCTTTTAGGAAACTGGGCTCTTTCAGAGATTTAATTGGAAGAGAAGAGGTATTTCATTGAAATATATGTTGAACTGTATTGTGTGTATTCACACACACACACACACACACACACACACATATGCTCTCTGTATTCCAAGTTAAGATGTCTGAACCTTTTCAGCCGGTTTCCATGGGAACACATGTTAAAACATAACGTATGTCTTAAACAAGCACCAGGTTTTCTGGCTGAGGAAACATTTTATGAGTTGACTTTGGAGGGTGTTTTGTTTTCATTAGTGCCTGCCTGGCTGACTCTCCTTCTCGCTCGCTCTCCTCTCTCTCTCTCCCATCCCCCTTCCTCTCTATGCGTGTTCTCTGGGCCGCATGCGCTCCTCCGTTGTCTCCTCGTCTGCTGGGCTCTCCCTTTCCTCCCTCCTCTCACTTGCCTCTCCATGCTGCTCGCTCTGTGGGCCTCTGAGATGAGGGTCAAACATCTGGTTTCCATCTACCCACACTGTTTAACTGAAGCCCAGCCGACCCAGATTTCCTGTTCATAAATCATTACTCATCTGGAACACACTCAGGACCACTTTGGGGACTGTTTATTCAGCGTATCTCCTTTTTTAGAAGAACTGCTCCCCTTCCACGTCGTTTTGAGAAGGCTGCCATCCTCTAAGTTGATAATTTTCTCAATTTTTATTTTTGAAAAGTAGACAAAAGGGGAATTTGCTTTGAAAAGGCATTTAAAGAAATTGTATTAAATTTAGAGTTTGGGAAAGCATGAGAGTTTATAATAATAAAAGCAGTGAAAAACTGGAAGTACATATATATTGTGTTAAGGGGATATGATATTTGATATTTTAAATAAACTTTTCAAAAGTGGAGGTAGTTAACACAAAATCATAGCTATGTGCCAGGTCATGCTTGAAATGTTCACTGATTTAATTCTCACAACAGTCTTACAAAATAGGTACCATGAATCTTATTGGACAGATGAGGAAACTGAGGCATGGAGAAGATAAGTAACTTGCCCATACAGCTAGTGGGTGGCAGTCCTGTGAAGAGAACCCAGACAGTCTGGCACCAGAGTCTATGCTCTTAAGCATAGGATTCAACTGCTGAGTTTTTTCAACTGTAAAATTATCCTCATTTCACAGATGGGGAAACTGAGGCACAGAGAAATTAAGTAAATAAAACCATTACAGCTATTTTCAAGTTTTTCCAGACATTATCTCCTTTCTTAATACTTCTGGTGTGTTTCAGTGCTGCACTACATGGGTTTACAGTAAACTCCCAAGAAGTTTTGTAATTCCTCTATGTGCAATGAAAGTTTAAAAAAAGCTAGTTTCATTTTTACATTTTTCATAGAAGCATGTGATATGCATAAATTTCTTTTAACTAGCTTATAGGAGGAATAACACGAATATGTCAAAATATTTTTACCTAAAAATTGACCAAGTCAATCTAGGTTTTTCCTGTGGTCATAATGTCAATGACCTTCGAGTAATTTAAATAAGAAAATAAAAATGTAAATTAAGGTAAAGGGCACTGAGTCCTGTCCTAGATTTTGAGTCATATTATTGGGCAATAAGCAACAATAAGGAATACCCAGTGACCACTCCTGATGTTTATTAGGTACTGAACACCGTGCCAGGTGCAGGGGAGCAAAAGATGCATTAGATAATTTCTCTCTCTGCAAAGAGTGGCACTGTAGTGCAGACATAAAGATCATGGTGAGATTCTTGGCAACAATAGCATTTTGTAGAAATGTAGATTCTTTGAAGGTGAGAGATCAGCTCGTCTTTCTCCATCATTTTTCAAGTGGTGGGTTAGCGGGGCAGTGGGGGTGGCAAGGTGGGCTAAATTATGCTTCAGCAACCAGCAACTCCAAAATCTCAGGAGCTTAATACAACAAAAATTTATTTCTCACTCACGTTACCTGTCCTATATGGTACAACAGGGACCTCTGCTCCACACAGTCACTCAAGGACCCAGGCTAATGAAAGTCTCCATGATTTTGTAGCTCCACCATCAAGAACATTGGGCTTTCCTGTTCACCACGGAGAGACTGAAGAAAAGAGGATGGCTTTTCACTATCTCAACAGGATAGACCCTTTATTCCTTTTCCTTGGCCAGAACTCATTGTCTGGACCCACTACCTGCATGATGGATGGGACATATGTGAGAGCTGATGAATCCCACTGTGTGTTCAGAGAAAGGAAACTAAGACTCAGGAAAAGAAAACTATCAAGCCTGTTTCCTAGCCTCATTGTCTCTCCACTCTCGAGAGTTGGGGTAAGAGATAACAGAGCCTTTAGGAAGAGGGATAGTTAAGAGACAGATACTCTGTGAGGGATAATTGGATGGAGATATTGATTTTAGAATATATTGCAATTAAATGTAATGCTTATTAGGAACTTACAAATTCTAAGCACTTGGGAATGCGTTTTCTAAACATTGTATCTTTGAACCCTTAACATAACTCTGTGAAATTAAACAATTTGTCAAGGACGCATAGGTCATAAGTGGTAAATGTGATATTGGAACACTAGTCACTCAGACTTCAAAGCCTATGCTGTTATTCCATATGCAGTGCTGCTCATGAGCCTCCTGTGCAGTGCAAAGAAAGAGATGCCAAGGCCCTGTACAATTTTTATGTTATTGGCATAAATATTTCCCCCATCCTCTCTCCCATGGATGCCTTAAAATTTGATTGTCACCTCTACCCTTTTCTTTCTTTCTTCAGTCTCGCTCTTATTTTGCAAATATCTTGTTCATTGGTTTGGTTTCCTTAATACAATTTGTGCCACTTTTACTGTGTCCCAGGTGGATGCAAATATCATGGTGACGCAAGCGTATGCAGAATAAAGCAGAAAGTTAATTGATTGTTGATTGATTATTTACACAGAAAGACAGTATCCCGATGGTATTCAGTCTATGAATCTAGTCTTTGAATTCCATAGCCAACTCAACAATCATCAAAAAATCCCCCTATTGCTAAGTGGTTTCTGTTATTTGTAACCAAAATATTTACAAAGAAGAAAAATCAGAAATTAATGGCAAGTAACTCATTCTAACGCATGGAATGGGCTAAACAGAGATGGAGCCATAGTCCTCCAGATGCCTCCATCCTGAGAAGGAAAGCTGACAACTCCTCACCGCTTGGGCGTCAGATCACATGTCTACCGAAGCTGATGCTTGAGAATGCTTGGCAGCAAATATCGTGGTACCAAGATGTTTTGACTCCCTCGTACTGACTTTGGTAAGGAGCTGAAGGAGAATGTAAGCTCCAGTCCAAGGTGACTGCCTGGAAGCAGAAAAATCATAGCAGGGCAAGTTTATTATTGGTTAAGGGCAGTTGCTTCTCCCTATATCCTGCAACATAATAACACTAAGATTTAGATAAACATGGCACTTGTGAAACCACACTATTTCTAAAGCTAAAGTTGAAATACCAATACGAAAAATAAGACCCTCATGGTTGGAATGAGGATATCTCGGAAGAGGTGGAGGAATTCAAGATGCTAGCTCCTTTGAGCCCCAATCAAACACATGCGTATCTCAGAGCCTTTATATTTGTGGTTGCTTCTGCCCAGGACACCTCTTCCTCACCACCACCCCTCCCCTCCAGGAGATATTTTTCAAAGCTGGCTCACATCTTCACTTCCTTCAGTTATCTGCTCAGATGGCTTCTTTTCAGAAAAGCCTTCCCCCAGGATCATTTATAAAACACACACATCACTCACTTGTCACCACTGAACATGCTATATATTATTTCCCTGTCTTGTATATTATTTAGAGTAAGTTAAACTGACGTAATAACAAATAGACTCAAACACATAATGTCTCAATGTAACAAAAGTTTTATTTCTTGCTCATATAACGGACCTGGGTAGGTATTCAAGTTGGCAGTTCAGCCGTCCTCCATGCAATCATTCAGCAATCTGTGCCCATCTGTTTTGTGGCTCCATCGCCCCCTGAATCCAGTAAACAGAAGATAATAAAACATGCAGAGATGTGCATGGGAGGTTTCCATTGTCCAACCTGGAATTGGGACATACCACTTTTGCCCATTTGATTAGAAAGGACTTGGTCATACGGCCCTACATAACATTAAGGGACATTTGGAAATAGAGTTTTGATGTGTGTCTAAAGAAAGGGAGACTGGATTTTGCTGAACAGCTTCCAATTTCTATCGAGTATTCTATTAAAATGTAAGCTGCTTGAAAACAACAACTTTGTTTTGTTCATAGTTATAGTCACAATGCCTACAGCAATGTTTGGAACATAGTGGACATTCAACAAATTCATGTTAAATGAAGCAAAAAATGAATATAAGCAAACTTGATTTGAATGTAACCTGAAAAGGCTGGGGCTAAAGTCCAGGGCATATTAGAGAACAAATTCACTAAGACTCAGACCCCTGTTTATTTTCCCCATGCCTACCTCCTGCAGGTCATTAAATTCAGAACTAAAGAAATCAAAAAGCCCAAAAGTTTTTTACCCAAGCATAGACAATTTCCTTTAATGGACCTGGTGAAAAAAAATCACAATTATCCGACATTTCTGGCATTGAAAATATACAAAGGTATACCTTAAAAATAAAAGAGAAAGGAATTTTATCAATATTTTAGGTAGTTAGGTCACCAGAAAACTCCCAAGCCTAGCTAAAAGAGTCTTGAGTTTTTCCATCAATCTCCAGGCTGCACCCCCATCTTCCCTGATCTTCTCTGCACGCCAGCAATGGATTAGACTGATGAATAGTCCACACTGCAAGAAGATCTTTCCTTTTCCTCTCTTCAACCTGCCCAGAAGGATACTAGAACAAGGAAATTGTTCAAACAGGCAAAATCTGTGCCCACTAGAAGGACTTACCAAGGATTTCGGTCCACATCCAGGGCAATGTGTCAACAAGGAGACACACATTTCTTTTTCTGCCCAGAAGAAAACAACACGTGCTCTGGACCTTTGACCAATGGATGGTGCTTCCCAATTTCCATCTTGTTTTGTCTCCCCCAGTTCACATCAGATGTGATGGACATCTAGTGCCTGGGTGCAGGTGGTAAGGACTTACATCTGCACCATAGCAAGGCTGTGCATGGGAAGAAATAGTTTTCACCAGAGACCCTATACTTAGCGGGCAGTAGCGGCTCTGGGATATCACCCTTGGATACAATGATCAGGTGTGTGTGTTTGTACGTGTGTATACACACATGTGTATACTAGACAACCAAACAGGGGACTCCTGACTAGACCAGACAACTTGCTCAGCATCACTTTTCTAGAAATTGCCCTTCCCTGTGATCCATAGTCGATCATATTCAGACTGGGTAGGTAGGTACTTGGCCCAAACTGGGCAGCTGGACCAATTAGTCTTTCCCCAGAAATTGGAAAGAAGGAGTCAGGTAGCTGTGGATCTCCATCCTAGCGGTCATGTCGTTTTCTGATGCAGGGGATGCAAGGGGTATATTAGGAGGTCCCACGAGGTGGTGGAGGAGCATATTAATTACTGTTACAGGTTTTTATGACAGCAACACGATATTGGGGGAAAACTCACACGTCAAACTGTCTTTCATAATAATGATGATGACGATTCTTTTACTCAACACACACAATATACCACGTAGGGTGCTTTACTTGCAAGAATTCTAGGAAGGAGATATTATTAATATCTCTATTTTACACATAAAAAGCTGGGTCAGAGAGGTCAAACTAACACAAATGTATTCATTTTCTATTGCTGCTATAACAAATACCACAAATGCAGCGGCTTAAAACAACGCAAATGTGTTATTTCAGTTTTGGAAGTCAGAAGTCTGAAATGGGTCTCATGGGTGAAAACCAAGGTGTGGCAAGGCTGAATTCCCCACTGAGGGCTCCGCGGGAGAACCTGTGTCCTGTCCTTGCCCTTTCCTTCTTTAGAAACTGCCAGAATTCCTCGCCTTCTGGCCTCCTTCCTCCACCTTCAAAGCCAGCCACATAGCATCTCTCTGACCTTGCTTCCACGATCACACCTCCCTCTCTGCCTCTGATCTTCTGCCTCTCTCTTTCGCTTTTTTTTTTTTTTGAGGGAAATGGTTTTTTAATTTGTCACTGTCTCGGTATATAGATAAATTACTGTGTTTTAAAGTCTCTAGGAATAGTTCTAATCCATATGGTTGTTCTACAAACAGGGACACACGGGTTCATTTGTTGCACTGCGTTTTCAATGTCTAGAGGCAAAATTTTTCAAATTTTATTTAGTTTTGTAATTATGTAAAAATGAATACGGCTTGCAACACAAATCTAACCAAAGAAGGTATATTCAAAGTAGTCTAGCCGTGACGCAAAGATCTGCAGGCATTTCAAAGGTCTGGGCCCAGGTGAATCAGGGACGCCTGATGTCCACAGATGCTGGACTCCCTGGCTAGCGTTCCTCTTTCTGGCTGAGTTTGGGAGGAAAGGATGAGATTTCCCAGAGTCAATTTCAAAGCTTAGCCTAACAGGAGCTTGAGTGTCTCATGGAAGATTAGGAGCTGGAAATTCTGAATAAAATCTGAATAAGGTAGAATACAATAAATGAAAATCTGAATAGAATAGGCCATTTAATAAAATACAATACTTCTAATTTAGGCCTTGAACTTCGACCCCCAAACTAAGACACAGTCACAATGGCTGCCCCATCACGGTCCCTCACACATCCCCTCACACGTCCCCTTTGCTCACAGAGAGACAGGAGTTCCAATGACAAGACTTGCCCTGCGATGACCCCTCGTCGGACATGATTGAATGGACACAGCCTCTGCCTTTTACCCCCGAGGCCCGAGGGTGACCCTGATGAGGGGGTGGCACTGCCCCCATGGTGGCGGGTCCCAGGCCTCTGATGGCCAGCAGGGACGCCCCAGGCTCGGTCACCTCCCTCTGCCCAGGACTCCTGGGGATAAGGCAGGGGGATGCGGCCGCAAGATGCAGCAGGTGGCAGGATGAGAAATGATGCGGGCACCCTGAGCAGAGCGTGGCCCATGGAGACTCCTGTCCTGGGACAAGAACCTTCCTCTCCAGACAGCAGGACAGGAGAGGGATGCAGAGTGGAATACCACGTCCCACCTACTCCGTATTCGAGACGCGACTTTGCCTTCCAGAGAGAACCTCCCTCTGGGCTGTGGGATAAGACATGGCGGTGGTGGCTCCTCGGCCTGGAGGGAGAGGCCTGAGCTGAGAGCTCGGAGGCTGGAGGCCGAGTCCAGAGCGTTCCCCTCCCACCCAGGACGGGCTCCGCAGGGCACTTCTCGTCACTCCGGCTCCAGGGCGGTTCCTCCTCGATGGAGGGTTCACTCTGACTCTCTTCCCTCTGCCCTTCTCTCTAGGCTTTTCAGTGGGGGTGTGATCAAGTCCATCTGGGGCTCAGCAATGCCTCGTTCCCTTTTAAGGACCCTTTGATTACATTGGGCCCACCTGGATAGTCTAAACTCCTCTCACTCTCTACTGTTTAGCAAACTTAATTCCACCTGCAATCTTAATTCCCCTTTTGACCTGCAATGTAACATACTCATAGGGTCCAGGAATTAGGATGTGGATGTCTTTGCGGGGAGGGGAATGGGAGGATCGTTCTATCCACAACATCAAGGTTGCATAGCCAGCGAGTGGCAGAGTTTGGATTCAAACATGAGTCTGACTACAAAATTCATATTTATGACCATCATATTTTTTTGCCTTCTGATTACTACCCTGCTCTTGCTGCCCCTTGAATGACTTCTTGAGACTCTTCACGCCTCCTGCATCCAAAGCCTCTTCATTCTTCAAAGCTCAGCATGACTTTCATCTCTGCCGCGGAGCATTTCCTGAGTAAACTGTCCTAGTGAACATCAAAGTCATGTGGTCAAATCCTTGTCTGTGAGCTCCTCTTCAAAGCTTTTTTTGGGTTTATTTTTTTGCTGAGGAGGATTGGCCCTAAAGCTAACATCTGTTGCCAATCTTCCTCTTTTTTGCTTGAGGAAGATTGTCTCTGAGCTAACATCTGTGCCCATCTTCCTCTATTTTTTGTATGTAGGAAGCCATCACAGCATGGCCTGATGAGCAGCGCATAGGTCAGTGCATAGGATCTGAACCCACAAACCCTGGGCCACCGAAGCAGAGTGAGCGAGCTTAACCACTATGCCACCGGGCCAGCCTCCTAAGTTTTTATGGAGTCTGGAATAGAGAACCAATCCCAGCCCCGTGCAGCCCACCTCATCTTATACCATCTACCCATCTGGTTTTAAACCTTAGGGGTAAAGAGGACAAGAATAATCCTTCTTTGATAGGAAAGCTTTTCACAGATATGTAGGGAATGACAATGACCTCTTACCTCCACATCTTCTGTGCCGCATGGAAGAGCTCTGGTGCCTTCAACCATCCTCACAGGCCAGGGACTTGTACCACCTCCACATTCTGGGCACACTCTCCTGCACAGACTACACTTTACCTATGGGCTATTTAGGGAGTGGCAATTCCTTAGAACTCCACCTAGATTCCATATTTCTATGAACTCAAGTGAGATCAAACTAGCTTTTCACTGGGTGTATCACAGTGTGTGTTCAGATTTAACTGACATTGATATTGGTTGGAACCATTAAGATATTTGCAACATGCTGCTGCTAAACTACCATTCCTTTATCCTATATGGGGAGGTAGTTTATTTGTGGGATTTGGGGGAGCAGACTCAAATAAAAGTATTTACATTTATGCCTATTAAAGTGTATTTTTACAGATTCTGTCCCCTTCAATCAAGGTCTCGTCACTCTCCCTCCCAGTTTCATGCCATCTATAAATGTGAAAATAGTGACTTCTGTGTTTCTGTCCACGGCACTGATAAAAACACTGAACCATCTAGAACTGGGGACAGAGTTCTGCAACACCAAAGACCAAAAGCCGTTGGGTTACTGAGTCAACAGTTCCTCTGGACACCATTAGCCAGACTCCATCCCATATTTCTCCAGCATGTCCACAAGGAGATCATCAAAAGCTTGTCAAATGTCTTGGCAAGAACAGATGATGCCGTCTGTCAATACATTTCCCAGCTAAACTCCTGTGAAAGAAGGAAATGAGGTCTGGGTAGGGACAGCTGCACGTAGAGTAGTTATTTACCCCAGATGTCCCAGTGAATGATGTGCAGTGAGAAGAATGATTTCAAACCAGTCACCTTACACAAATTACAATGATCTGCCTTAATGTTATGGAAATACAGAGAATCCGAGTAAAGTCATATAACCAGGTCTGCCTTCTATGCCTTTGGACTTGTCTCTGAGCTTCCTGGGTGTCCTGTCAATGAAATGAATACAATATCTGCTCTGCCTGTCGTCCTGGGTTGTGTTGAGCATCAGTTTAGCTGAGATAATAAACTTGTGCTGTGAAAACCACACACACCCTCCAGCACTGTGTATTTGAGACAGTCTTGACATCATCCAAGCACAACTTTCATGGCCCTGCCTCGATATCCTCAACAGCTCAGGGATGCCATGCAAATGAGTACAAACCTCAGGGAAGTTCTAGTTGCACTAAGTTCCTTAACAATGCACCTACTATGTATGGACAGTTTGTGTGTTATAAACAATTTGTCTAGCTGAAAGCTTTAATAGTACTAGTCTCCAAAGAAGTTAATCCTGCTTTGTTTTAATACAAGTTTCATAATTTACAACCCATTTATTTACGAAAGTGCTTAAGCCACAGCTCTGGCATCTTTGGGATGGTTCGTCCAAAGAAAGGAGTTAGCTAATCACATTGAAAGGATATCTCTTATGCATGTATAGTCACACCTGCTAGTTGGTGCCATTCAATAACCAAAGAGATGACCAACATGGAGGATGAGGGTTTGTTTTCTTCACTTTTCATCCAAACACACAGAGCAGCTAATTGGAGTGTGTGAAATGTGGTGAAACAAGGGCCATAGGCAAAACACCAGCACTCCTCACTCATCAAATTGTTGACCTTGACATGGCCACTCCGAGTCGCATAGGCTAATTTCCTAATCTGTAAAATGGGCTCATTATACGTACTTCACCATAGTACCTTCTCCACCATTGTCCCTTCTCCACCATCGTCCCTTCTCCACCATTGTCCCTTCTCCACCATTGTCCCTTCTCCACCATTGTCCCTTCTTCACCATTGTCCCTTCTCCACCATTGTCCGTTCTCCACCATTGTCCCTTCTTCACCATTGTCCCTTCTCCACCATTGTCCCTTCTCCACCATTGTCCCTTCTTCACCATTGTCCCTTCTCCACCATTGTCCCTTCTCCACCATTGTCCCTTCTTCACCATTGTCCCTTCTCCACCATTGTCCCTTCTCCACCATTGTCCCTTCTCCACCATTGTCCCTTCTCCACCATTGTCCCTTCTCCACCATTGTCCCTTCTTCACCATAGCACCTTCTTCACCGTTGTACATTCTCCACACAGTACCTTCACTATTGTACCTTTTCATCATTGTACCTTCTCCAACTCTAGTACCTGCTTCAACATAGTACCTTCTCCACCACTGTCACTTCTGCATCATTGTACCTTCTTTATAGAACTGTTGTCAGGGTTAAGTGAAATAATGTATATGAAATTGCCAAATCCAAAGCCAGGCTAGACCACAGGATTTTCCATGACTAACACAGCAACAAATGTTTTCCTTAAGATGAATCATGGCTAATTCATACAAGACCAGCTTCCACAGATGACTGAACATCGCCTTTGATCTCCAGTTTAACATTCATCATGGTGTTCAGCTTTCAGTCATTATATCAAAATCTCCAACATCTACTTTTAGTTAAAGTAAACCCTTATAGGATGTATAAGCACTTCAGAATAAACAGAACTTGTCCATATTTGCAATAACAAAATTCCCAAACTTTAGATAAGAAGTCATTTAAAAGTAGAGTGCAGTGAGACCATTCACTCTTAACTAAGATGAGAAATAAGGAAGGCAAAGTAGCTTCCAGCTTTAATCATAATATTTGTATTGCCTTTTGGTAATGAGGGAAAAAGTGTTCTGTAAGAGCAAAAGGAAATAATCACTAAAGATTTAAAATAAAATTTTATATTGAGCTGCGCACTTGACAAGGAACATTCCACATACATTAGCTCAATGAACCCCTTTTGCAGGTGAGGAAACTGAAGCTTACGAGGTTTACAAGCTTCCTTGGTGCTCCCAGATATTCAGTCCCCAAGGTGAGATTCAAACCCACTCTGCCCTTCTCCAAGGCCCATGCGTTTTCCTCTAACTCCGGACTCTTTCCAGTGCAATAAGCTTCCTCCAACCTCTAACCTCCTGCCACCTTCCCTAGGACTGAAAATGCCTACTCAAGCCTGCACCACTGTCATTTCCCTTTCTGGTTACTATCAAGAGGACTTGGGTGCAAGGCATGCTGAAGATTAGGATATTAGCCACTCAGGCTATGGAATTAAGGAGGAATCAGACATGGCTGGAGGAAGCCAGGAAGACCCAGGGCTTGTGGCCAAATGGGAGAAGCACGCTCAGTCACGTCCAAGCAGACGAGGCTACCCAAGGAAGAGTCATCAAGTTGGTTTGCAAGTGGGTCAGCTCACATTCCGAACAGGAAGAGCTGGTGCTCCTCGTCCACCAGGCTCAGGTCATCTGCAGACAGACACTGGAGCAGAGGAACCACGACCCAGGGCTCCTGGAGGGAGCAGGAGTCAGGCAGGAATCAAGACCTCAGCAAGGAGATGGGTTGGGGCTGAGCTCCAGACTCAGGATGAGTGGCAGCAACAGGCAGGGAAATAGGGAGGGGCTCAGTCACACCAAGTAAGTCTCACTAGAGGCTGGGGAAGCAAGAATTGGATATCAGGCAGAAGAATAATTCAGGACCCTGACAGATGATGAGCCAAGGATGCTGACGTATCTCCTGCCCTGGTCAGAACTGGCCCAGGAAGGATGAGAACTGATCCACCCAAGGGAGGGGGTGAAGGTGAGCACAGTTAGGAAGAGTCGAGAAAGGGGGGGCTCAGTGCTCATCCTGTCCCATCACCCACATCACTTCTGCCTTGTGAGCACTGTGCTTTATTATTGCTATTATGATTATATATGACAATATTATAATATTATATTAATATTATTATTAATATTATTGAAGAATTATAGGTCCATTTATCCACTGAGTTCCTACAATACGCAGGGGCTGTGCCAGCTGGTGTTTATACAATGATAAAGCAGCCCTGGGCTCTGACACCACAGAGATGTACAGGCTGCAGGAGGACGCTGGTGATGGGCAGAGGGAAGGCGGGACTAGGGCAAGGCAGGTGAGTCACTCACTTTGGTCACAAACTTTAAGGAGGCACCGAAAATCTCAGCAATCAAGACAAGTATGGTAACGAAATATTTTTAAAAATTAAAATAAATACAACAAAATCCATGATGAGCAAAATATGAAAATATCAAAATAAAAGAGAATTTGGCAACAGAAACATACAGAGAAGGAGCCCAAATCACCTACTTTCCCACAACCGGGGGTGCTACTGTGGAGTCCTTCTTTCTTGCTTTTTAATGCATATATTTGCATATATCTGAATGTGTAATAAGAGGGATGGCTCTACCCTTAATTTAATTGTTCCAGGTTGCATTTCAGTCAGGCTTTATCACTCAAAGGTGTTCTCAGGCTCATATTTTACCAGTTGGGTTAAGTAGCAGTTGATGCTTCCAACACTGCAAGCTTAAAACAACCTCTGTACTTCTTGCTTATGCTGTATGTCCAGCCAGGGAGCTCTGCTCACCCTAGTCCTCAGGATCTAGGCTGATGGAAGTCCACATTATTATTTACTTCCTCAATTGCAGAAGCAGGAAAAGGGAGTGTGGGCCATCATGTCATCTTCAAACTTCTACCTCAAAGTGTGGCGTGCCAGTTTCACTCGAATTATCATTGGCCAAATCAAGTCACGTGGCCACACCTAACCTCAGGGGCTGCAGAAGGGTAACTCTACCATGGGTTTGTGGTCAGCCTTATTAACTCTGACAGCCACCCTCTGGCTAAACCAGGACAAGGAGAAGGTCTTGCCCTTTGGCCACTGTGGATGAAGGTGGGCACCAGATTTGCTGTTCCAACAACAAAGAAAGAGACATGCTGTTTAGAAGAGCAGAGCATGCATTCTCTGAAGAATACACCCCCAGTTAATGTTTTCCTGTTAGAAACTCATTTGGGTTTTGTTTTGGGTTTTTTTTTTAATTAGTAGGCTTTATTTTTTAGAGCAGTTTCAGATTTATGGAAAAATTGGGCAGAAAGTACTGAAGAGTTCCCACATAATCCCCCACAAGCACACAGTTTCTCCTATTATTAACATGTTGCATTAGTGGGGTACATTTGCTGTAATGGGTGAACTCAGTTGGTTGAGGTTCTTAGCCTAGAAGGAGCCTTGACCTTCACAGCTAAGGAATCTGAGTCCTTGGTGGTTCTACCTCTATGGAATTGCAGTACTTTTCAGTTAACCTTAATCACTATGCTTTGTGATCCAGGGAGGCACAGGAGGGAATCCTGTGGGCTGCATCCATGCTCCTCTCCACCGACTACTAGCAAATAGCTTATTTCCCCTTGAGAGTCAGGGTCAATCTTGCAAGCACTATAACTCACGTCTTTGTTGGTTATCTCAGTAGCATGACGAACGCCAAATGGGCACATAGCAGCACTATTTCCTACTCAGCGGATCGAACCATTGTTGTAAGACTAGAAAAAGCAGTCCTCCCTAGTATGCTAAAATCTCTAACCCAGGAGATCCCAGCATCATGGCAACACAAAGGAAAAAAATACAACCAGGTTATCAGGGATACTTGTGGAAAGTTACCCATCCCCTTCCACCTCATTGTTCCTAGACTTACATACCAGTTCTGGAAGAAACAGCACTATATGTTGGTCTCTGGCTATAAGTATATAGCACAGCCTACAGGACAAAGCTTTTTTCACAAGGTGTTGTTCCCCAACTGGCACAAATCTGAGTTCTCAGTAAGACATTTATATTAGTCATTAGGATGACCATATATATTCTGGTTCTCCTCTCCTTCCAGCAGCCTAGTAGGAAGGTACTTCCTCACCCCCTGGAAGTTAAGTCTGACCTTGTGCCTTGATTTGACCACTGACATATACGTGGAAGCGATGACATGCCAGGGTGTGAGCTGACTTAGCTTTTTTTTTTTTTCTACCTCGGTAACTGTGGAAGCATTTGTCAAGATGAAGCCTCTGTCAGCCTCAGTCCAGGCTGGGTTGGACTGAAATGTGAGTGAGAAATAGACCTTTGTTGTGTTTGGACTTATTTAGTACTTCAGCGTAACCTAACTCATCCTAACTGATTCACCATTTCTTCTATAAGGTCAGCAGCTTCTGGGCCATGCGGACATGATAAAACCTGTGAAACTTCATTTGCTGTAAAGAAGCAATGCTGTGTGGCATCCTGATCCTGTGACAGTAAAGAAGCCATTCGATAGGTCCCTGGATGGTGATGCTGGCAGCACATGATAACCAGGAAAAGCAGACCCAAACTCAGAATGTCTGTTCCAAGCAGGACAAATTATTGTTCCCTCATGGTGGAATGAGGCGATGTCATCAGACCACCATGGAGTTGTTGATGGGTTCCTTAAAACACCACATCAGGAGCTCAAGGTCAGTCATAATTCGCTGGCAAGTAGACCACCCAGTGGTGGCAATAGCTGGCCAAGCTTGATGAAGAGTCCATATCATGCATCCCAGACATGGGCTTTATCATAAGCTCCAGAGCCACTTGGCTTTTTTAGGCACTGATCATCAGAGGCAAGAAGCTAACAAAGATCCCAGGGTGAGTCATCGCATTTGCCTGGTGACTAAGAGAATCCCCTGCAGTGGAGATCTTTGGGTGGGCTTTCAGACAAGATGTGGATATCCTCAGCTTCTGGGCTCATTTCTAAAGGACTAGTCTTGTACCCCAAATCTCTTTGTCTCTAATCCTCCAGTCCTGCTCATTTCGAGTCCCTGACTCTCATGTCATGGTCCCCGAATCAGTATAGATCCTCATCTCTTGCCGTTTCTTCATCCCTGGTTCCCACAAAAGCAATTGAGGGAAGGACATGGTGCCTAGACGCAATGCTAGTCGTCATTCCTCCCTGTTAGAGTTCCTTCATGCTGAGTGAACAGACCATTGCTCCCAGTCCTGCCTTTAGGAAGTTTTCCCTTCTCTTCTGTCCCTCAGGGTACCCCCAATGAAGACTTAACAGGACATCAGTCTACTGTCACATGGCATTGATACATTTTGCAGAGACATCTGTATGTCATGCTCCATTTTTCTTCTCCTTTGTAAACTGTCGTAGGTGTGGGTTGAAGAAGTGTGGGATTGTGACAGAAGTAGGAAGGTGAGCTACTTGCTCGTGCCAGGTTCCTGTGTCTGTGGACCCTGCTTGCACCAACTCAGATCTCCCACTGAATGATGGAGCAGAGCTGGGCACACCTGCCGTCATGTCTAGGTGAGCTGGGTAACAACTGATTGGTGAGTGGTAACCTAAGTGGCATGACCACCTTGTATTCACTAGCATGGCAGGACTATTTCCAAAGGAGAGTCCTTATGTGCTCAAAGGGATGTACACGGGCTCCAGAACCTGCAGGAACTCTGCTCTGACTCCATCCAGTCAAGGCTCGTCACTGGCTCCTCACAGCTCCTCACACCCCCAGAAGGTTTCGGAAGGCCTGGCTGTACTGGAGCAAAAGGACACGTAACAGCCTCACAACTGGTCCCCATATGCTAGTTCCACATGCTGTCTTACGATAAACTAAAAAGTCTTTAAAGAAAATAAGCAAATAGCAGTGAAAATAAATTTAAAAGATACAAGGCCTGAAGTTTACAAAGTTAATTTTCAAAGAAATGAGAGGACTAAGTAAACAACCTAGAAAGGCAAAATGAAGCAGCCTAAATTGAGCTTAGGAACAACCAAGATGCCGTTAGAAAGGATGAAACGATTACAAAAATAAAGTTTTGGAATGATTCAAGAGGAATAAAACAAAAATAATTTAGAGACTAATGATTGTGGAATACAGCTGAGAAGAAGGGAGAGAGCGTAACGAAATAAGACAGCAATTCTAATTCCAATGTTTTACTTGAAAAAGACAAAAAAGAGACTTCGAGTGGTCTGCACAAGCCCTCCAGCCTCCAGTTTTGTGGGGAGAGGAGGCAAGTCCTCAAGTTGGCATCCAATCAGCTGCTCGGCTCCCCGCCTTACTCAAGCAAGGATTTGGAAGCTGACAGCCTTTGTAGTGGGAAGTCAGCTCGTAGCAGGAGTTTGGCTCACAGCCCCAGGGTCCCCAGAGATGTCCTTCACCACCTAGCAGCCAACATGCACTTGTTCACTCACCATTCTGTGCAGGTGCATTGAATAAGAGGCTCTATGGGTCTGCGAGGGACATACACATGACTTAATCCGAACCCTTGCTCCCAAAGACTTGTGAATAATAAGGAATAACAGCTAGATATGGAAATCACTGAAACCCAAATGTCTGTTTTCACCCCACTGGCCTCCAACCATCTTCTCCCATCTGCATGGTGAGACTTGACTTCGGTCTCATGCCGACTTTGAACTAATCAATTTCATAGAGTGTCCCCTTTTAATAGTTTTACTCGAAATGTATGGGCTCGTAGGAGGCAATGCATTCCACATAGAGCACTTCACTGGAAAAGTCCCATCAGACACCTACGCACCAGATCACTTTCCTGGTACCCAGCCACTGGGTGCTTCCTTCCTGCTACAGGTCAGGGTCACCGAACCAATATCTGAGACGGAGATTTGCATGCAGAAAGGTTACCGGGACAGGCTTTGGGGATCAACGTTGCCAACTCCAGGCACAGTCAGAGTCATTGGGGTGGAAGAGAGTGCAGTGAGCAGAGCGACATAAAGTGGGCAGATGACAAATCAAATGGAAGGGAGTGGATTTCATGAGAGTAAGGCAGGGGAGGGGCAGGAACAGCTCTGGAGAGTGCAGATGGGAGCAGAGATGGTAAACCGATGCTTCCGGTGCTGGCAGAGCTGGGATTCTAAGAAAAGCCTTTCAGGGGACTGAGGCTGAGAGCAGACTCCTTAGCAGAAAGCCAGTTTTCAAGTAAGGTGAATAGGGGAAAAAGATCATTCTGAAAAATTTATTGAAGATACTAGAGGAGATTGCAGATGATAGAGGCGATTCAGAAGGCCCAGGGCAAAGTTTGGAAAGGAGGGAAGAAGGGGGAGATAGCCTAATTGGGGGATGTAGAGAGCGTGTGGGAGGAGGCTCTGGGCACTGATGAGTGATGGAGCAAACTGCCAGATCAGCCTCACACTGGCCAGTCCAGAGCTTCCGCAGCAGGGCTTCTGGCTGCCTGTAGAATTCACAAGCAGCCTCATTCTGTACGCGGAACCCCCGCGTGTTTCAACCAAATAAGGCACTCTTCCAGACCCTAGCAAAAGGAGAAGAAACCTAAACACTGGGGCATCACAATCAAGAAACGGAAGATAGAAGTGGCACCAATGACCCCTTCTCTCATGCCCCACACCCAAGAAAGAGGAGGCATGTTCCTGGTCTGGGCATCCTGCCATGAGAGAGACGAGGCTGGGGACACATGCAATGTTATGTCATGGTGCTACTGCTGCTGTGCCCTTATCTTTAGAGGCCTCTCTTAGTCTCCTTGCAGGCCACTGAGAGCTGGGATCAGCCCTTTGGCTCTTGGGCCCAAGGATGACCTGAGAGGCTGAGAAATCTGAGGCCTCCGTTCACAACACCCGGGGTTTCCCTGGCAACAGAACCTTGGTGAGTCGCCTCTCAATTTCAGTTTGTGGTACCCATGATGCCTGCACCACAGCCTGAGGTCTCTGAGCCAGCCTGTCTTAAGCCCCTGGCTGCCAAGGTGACAATCAAAACTTACTTTGCTTCTAGAGGTTAACGGCTGACCCAGGGATTTTCCCTTGCTGTGGTTCCTTGAGTAAGACATGGCACTTCATGACACTAGGGCAGTCCTCAAAGAAGGGGCCCAGGGCCTGGGCAGATGCCCAAACAGCATCTACTACACAGTTTCTTAACCTGGAAATAGAGATGGCATTTATAAGCATGGCAGCAGAGATGAAGTTTGTAAGAGAAAAAGAAAAAAAAATCAATAGATTAGAGTTCAGAAAAAATTAAAAGCACATAAAAGGAAAACAGTAAGTACTCTAAAAATGTGCAATATTTGTGAAAGTCATCCATTAAGTATAGAAATCTTTAAAATAGAACAACAGGCCAAAAGAAAAATAGACAAAGAGCACAACTGGCAAGACAGACTTTCAGACTGCATTACACTCAGAAGCCTATTTGTCCACTTAGCAGCTGTGTGACTTGGGGCAATTATGAAGCTTCTCTGAGTCTTCACTGTCCCGTCTACAAATAAAGGGCTTGCATCAGCGCTGCGAGGATTAAACGTGATGTGTGTCAAGCATGGAGTCCAGTCCCTGGCCTTGGAAAGCCACCGTATGTTTCTGTTAGTTTTTTTACAACTACGTGAAATAAATTCAGTATGTTTAAAATTTTAATTTCACTGATAATTTTTAAAATGAGAATAATGCAACATAAATTCTCATATATTAAATTAGCAAAGATTTAATAAAATGAGCATATCCTTATCAGACAGATGAGACATTTCAAAGACCATTAGTAGGAGTTTAAATTGGTGTAGCTTTTCTGGTGGGCAATTTGGTGATGCCTACCAAAAGGCAAGAAAGGGTGTGGTCTTTGATCCATGTATTTCATTTCTTATCATGCATTCAGAAGTAACAAAAAGATAACCGTGTAAATATCTATGCACAAGGTTACCTATCACTGTGTGGTTTATATAGTAAAAAAGTGGAAATAATGTAGGTGTCCAAAAAAACGAGATGGTACACCAGTGGTTCCTGCACACCTGTGAAAGATCATGGATGCATCAAAATGATGCTACAGAATAATGATCAGTAACAAGAACCACCATCGTGATGCATTTAGTAAGTGACAGCTAGACATCGGACACTACTGATCACCTTCTCCTTCTTGAAATTCTCTCCTTCCCCTGCCCTTGGTTTCCAGAATCAACCCCTCCCGGTCTCCAGTCTTTCTCTCCCATTCCCTGGGAATCCCGCTAAAGGTCCCACCCCTGGGTCTAGCCTTACATGTTGATGTTCTGCAGTGGCTGCCTTCTTTCTCTTTGCTCTCTAAGTCTCTCTGGGCAATAACACTTGCACCCAAGGCTTCAACTGTACAGGGATTCCTCCCGAATCTGTCATCCAACTGACTTCCCTCCTCTGCTTCAAATGGGTGGCTCTTAGTGCTTGCTTCTTAGCTTATGCACCCAAAGAAACTCAAAACCAGGATTCATAGTTTTCTTGACCATTCTGTAACTCATCATGTGTCCCCCGTCTCGAGGAATGGTTCCACCACACATCCAGTTCCATAATCCAGACAGCTAGAGCCATCATCAGTCCTCCTCTCTCCCTGCCAGCCACATCGAGCCAGCCACCGAGTCCTCTCATTCTGTCTCTGCATCTCTTCGACCCCTCCACTCCTTCCCGCACCAGTGGCACAGCCCAGATTAGGGCCTTTCTCATCTCTGGCTAGACTGTTAACAGCCTTGTTCCCTACCACCCTGCTCCTGTTGACATAAACCTAACAGTTCTTGACAACAGAAAGCAGGGAGTAAATTGCCCTGCTATACTGAAATATAATCACGTCATTTGCCTGCACAAGTTTTTAGTCAAAGTCCCTCCACCTTCACTGCATTGAACGTAAACTCTTTTCCATGGCAAGCAGGGCCCTTTATGACTTTCTCTTTGGCTCTCGCTCCAGCCTCATCCCTACCATCTCAGGAATATCCAGCAATAACAAAGTTTATGTCCCCTGAACACCTTCCTCTCTCCAAAGCCTTCGAGCATTTGCACGTGCTCGGGTACACACTGAGCAGAGGTGCCTCATCTTTCTAGACCCTGATAACATGCCAGCCCCACCTTTAGGTCTCCCCTGGTGCTCCCAGGAGATTCAAATGTTTTCCTCGACTTCCTCTCTTTTTTATTCTCACCTCCGCTGGAACAAATGTTATCTTGCATTTCCTTGCCTATACTTGTATCTCTAAGTGCTATTTATGAACAAGAGCCAACATTTTTCATTTTCTTGTCCCTATGGCCTTTCACAGGGACCTCTCTCAGAGGACCTCTCGATTGTGCACATGCCTTTATCAAAGCTCTTACCATATTGCTCTGCAATTATTGTGTCCATGTCTGTTTCACCTACTAGACCAGAAAGACAAAGACTCTATCATATCCATCGTTGTCAATGCAGAGTCGGGCAGAGAGACACACACGTACCACGCAGCACTGAGTGCTAATACACACCAGGATGGTTGTTAGACATTAAAAGGCATGCATATTCCCATCCACTTTAGCATGAGGGTTCTTAGATCTTCTTGGATTTTATAATTACCAGACATGATGATGACCAGAAGAGGCCAAATCCCCAAGGCCAGTTTGAGAAGGAGGACCTGGTCTGTAATTTCACTTCCAGAAGCTTCTTTCTCCAGACACTTGGTTTATGAAAATGTCTTCAGCACTTGGCTCATGTTGCAGGTTACTCTCCTCTTTCCTTGTGGCCCTGAATGTTCAGCATATCCAGGACACACTGCATTGCATCAGGCTCTCTGTTTATTATTGATGAAACCAGCATTGCTGAACATAATGAATCTTCAAATGACTCTGCAACTCTCATTGTCAGGCGCGTGTTTACGATAAGACCTCCAGACCTCATCATCTGTTTCATGCTTCTGTTGGGGTCGCATTCAGTGATCCTGAGGTCAAGTAGGGGTTCATTTCCAGGCCAAAGCTGCAAAGTTTTGCCCAGTTGTACACAGCAGACCAAACATAGCAACAATAAATTTTAACTCAGCGTCTCTAAACAAGAGATTGCAAACTCATGGCCCAATGGCCAAATTTGCTTAGGGGCATTTATTTGGCAGCAGTGTATTAAAATCTTCAAACCTGTAAGATGGGCATGTCCCCCTATATGCCTTAAACCTGGCAGTCCCTCCTCTGGACTGACTCATCTATGAAGCCTGCCCAGCCTTTGAAGACATTTGCATCTGTGGTCCCATCTAATTCCAGTGACTAAATGAGCTCCAAACAGACACAAAGGACTGAGATTGGGGATGATCTCTGAGACACAGTCACAGGGGCTGCTCGGGCTGCTAACACATTTCCTTGGCACTGTCCCATTCTGTCCACTTTGAAAGATGTAGTGAGAAAGGTGAGGACCCCAGGGCCCAGGAGCCTAAGAAGGCATCAGCCTCACTGGCAGGGTGATGACAAGAGGGAGTGGCATGCTGGTGGATCTCCTCTCTGAAAACCAAAAATTAGTTTGGGGTAGAGTTTGAGTAACAACTTCTGCCAAACAAGGGAATTAGAGAGTCCCAATGAGACCCGGGAGAGAGTTCCTATATTTTCTCAGTAGATGAAAACGGGCTGCCCCAGCGAAGCCTATTGAACTACACCCGGCTATTTTTAGCCCTCCTCTCTGCCACGCTGGCCAATGCTCTCCTGCTAAATGGCAGGCAACGGGTTTCATGTGCGTAAACTGGAATGCAGCGGCTGAACCGCTTCCAGGGGCTGAGTGTGTCTCCTTAAAAGGCATGTGAAAGTCAAGTGGGATGGCTACAGGGACAAGAGCATGGACCCCAAGCGGAGGACAAATTTCCATCCTAGAGAGCTCTTCGGGGACAAGTGAGCTAACCGGAACCTGCATATGAGCATCCTTTAAGTGAAAATGAAGTTTTTTTTTTGAAACTCAAATAAGGATGAGGATTTGAGCTGATGGATGGTTGCATTCTGGTCGTCTGAGAAAAGACAATCCCTGTGTGATTCATTGTGGTAGAGACTTTAGCCACTCATAAACTCCCTTCAGACATTTACTTTACAAATCAAAGCTGTTTGGCCAGTTGGTTACAGCTTGATGCTAAACAGACCCGATCCTCAGCTCAAGCCTCTCCTAGGGTGATCTCATAGAAGGAAACAGTTTTCTGAATATATTCTAAGACATAGACTAGAATAGAGTGAAATAGAACAGAATCAGAATACATCAGCATATATTAGAACTTATTCTAATTTGGGACCTTTATGCTGAACAGTATAAAACACGCGTAAGTTTTTGTTTCTGGAGATGGTTAATATTTATTTTCCTTATCCTGAAGTTGTGTCTTATCATGAGTAGCATTAATTTCCTTGATGAAGTGGGAAATTCAACCAACTATTTATTGTGTCTAAATAAGGGCCAAGCACTGTAGCGCCAAAGCCCTCTTTTGCTCCACTAAAGTACAGAAAAACCAAGATGGAGAAATTTTTGAAGTCTTTTTGCACAGCCCTAAACTCATACTCAACCATTGTACTATTTTCCAAAACACTGTCATCCATCACAATCGTTAGATCTGGCCCAGGGGTTAGTGAAGGCCGTCAGAAAGTCGGGAAGATGGGGATTTTGGTGCAGGCTTGAGTGTCGGGCACAGACCACCGACGTGCAACTCAAGAGATCCAGCAAAGCAGGCGCCTCGTTGAGGCAGTTGAGATGACAGTCACAAGTTTCTTTGATCACAAGGAGGCAAACACAGTAGACTCTAAACCTCAGTTAGTCCCACTCATTCAAGTGCTTCCCTTTAACAAAAGCTATAAAGCTTTGCTTCTGTTGTTCTGTTTTTTCTTTGGAAAATATCCAGAGCTAATTTAGAAGAATAAAGGTTATACCACTGGATGAACCTGCACACGGTTTGTTACATGGCACATGTCATGTATTGTGGATACACACATAAACCCAGGCACACGCAATATTGGATTCAGTCAACCCACATGCTCCTGACCACAGCCCACTGATCTTCAGGTCCCCGGGCCTCCAGGGAGGTGGGCTTGTTTGTCTAAGGGTACTGTCAGTCATCATGCCAATGACTGGCTTAGGGAAGGCCACTGAGCCAATTCTAACCAATGGGACCCCAAGGCTGTCTGCTGGGGAGCTATTGGACATGCTTTCCCACCCTTGAGAGCGATGGTCTTCCTTTTCCTTTAGATACTGTCACATCTTGTTACCAGACTGAGGGTGGAGCCCACACTGAAAATAGCAGAGAGAGCGGGAAAGAACCTGGATCCTTGATGACACTATCCAGACATCTAATTGACCAATCCCAAAGCCCACACCCTGGATTTCTTAGGAAGTGGAGATAAAAAAATGTCCTTAGGGGCAAGCCAACTCCAGAGGAGATTCAATTCCTGGCCACTGAGGGCATCTAATACACATCAACATCCACACGAGTCTTCTCCAGACTGCTCTGCCCTTGTCTCAGCAGCATTCTACACAGCTGAGCTCTCCATTTTCTGGAAAGTTTCTTTTCAGGCTTTCCATGACACCTTCTCTCCTGGTTCTCTTCTTATTGTTCTGGATGCTTCTTCTCAACCTCTTGGGCTGGGTCTGTCTCCTCTGCTGAGCCTTTGTCAGTGTCCCCAGAGCCTTCTCCCAACTCCCTTTCTCTTCCTTATCTACATTCGCAAACTAGGTCATCTAGTCTAAACTCATGGCTTAAAATACTACATATTCGCAAACGGCCAAATTTATACCCCTAGCCCCAGCCCCTCCCCTAAACATCAGCTGCCTTCTTGACTGATATGGCCACTTGAAAGTTCAATAGGCGTTCCAAATTAAAATGCACATGAGAAAATTCTTGGTTATACCACCCCACCTCCAAAAGGAAGCAAATGGCACCCCTAAAGTGCCATTCCTTCCCCATTTTTCCTCATCTCAGTAAAAGACTTCATCAACCATTTCACTTCTTTTTCTTACCCACATGTCTAATTCATAAGCAAGTCCTATTGACTCTACTCCCAAAATAAGTCCAAACCCATCCTCGCTTCTCCATCTCCATGGTCAATATCTGGATCAAACCTCCATCTTCTCCAGCTTCCCCTTCCTTATCACATTCTCCCCACTTCCCGGTGGGTCTCCAATAGGATGGAGCCCCAGTTGTTCACTGTCACTGCAGCTAGAGTGAAAACCTGCTCAAAATTAACGCACCTTTTCTTGACTTTTATCTGTCTTGTTTCTCAACTCCCTCTCCACATACCTTCCCAAACTACCTGCAACCAAAACTTAGTCAGGGGCTGCTTTTAGAGGAAACCAAACCAAGACTGGTTCACAAACGACCTGGCAATCCCTTGAACCAGAACGCCTATCAAGCACAATTGCTCTAATTTGAGTCTTTAAAAACAGAAATATTCTTTCTTGAGTATGTAGGCTTCACCATTTTTTTTTTTTTGTATTGTGCTCACTATTTCTGTTTCTTTTTTTTTTTCAGATGTACATGGTAATATATTTTGGATTTTGTATAGATTACATCATGTTCACCACCCAAAGACTAATTATAATCCATTACCGCACATGTGTTCCTAATCGCCCCCTTTGCCCTCCCCCCTCCCCCTTCCCCTCTGCTAACCACCAATCCAATCTCTGTTGCTATGTGTTTGTTTGTCGTTGTTTTTATCTTCTACTTATGAGTGAGATCATATGGTATTTGACTTTCTCCCTCTGACTTATTTCACTCAGCATAATACCCTCAAGGTCCATCCATGTTGTCACAAATGGCCAGATTTCATCCTTTCTTACGGCTGAGTAGTCTTCCATTGTGTACATACACCACATCTTCTTTACCCATTCGTCCCTTGATGGGCACCTAGGCTGCTTCCAAGTCTTGGCTATTATGAATAACGCCTCGATGAACATAGGGGTGCATGTATCTTTATGCATTAGTGTTTTCAAGTTCTTTGGATAAATAACCAGCAGTGGAATAGCTGGATCAGATGGTAGATCTACTCTTAATTTTCTGAGGAAACTCCATACTGTTTTCCATAGTGGCTGCACCAGTTTACATTCCCACCAGCAGTGTACGAGGGTTCCCTTCTCTCCACATCCTCTCCAACACTTGTTGTTTGCTGTCTTGTTAATTATAACCATTCTGACCGGAGTGAGGTGATATCTCACTGTAGTTTTGATTTGCATTTCCCTGATAATTAATTATGTTGAACATGTTTTCATGTGCCTGTTGGCCACACATATATCTTCTTTGGAGAAATCTCTGTTCAGATCTTTTCCCCATTTTTTAATTGGGTTGTTAGTTTTGCTGTTGTTGAGACATATGAGTTCTTTGTATATCTTGGATATTAACCCCTTATCTGATATATGGTTTGCAAATATCTTCTCTCAATTGTTAGGTTGTCTTTTCGTTTTGTTGATGGTTTCCTTTGCTGTGCAGAAGCATTTTAGTTTCATGTAGTTCCATTTGTTTATTTTTTCTTTTGTTTCCCTTGCCCGGTCAGACATGGGACTTGAAAATATGCTGCTCAGACCAATGTCAAAGAGCATGTGGCCTATGTGTTCTTCTAGAAGTTTCATGGTTTCAGGTCTTACATTCAAGTCTTTAACCCATTTTGAGTTGATGTTTGTGCATGGTGTAAGGTAATGGTCTACTTTCATTCTTTTGTGTATGGCTGTCCAGTTTTCCCAACACCATTTATTGAAGAGACTCTCCCTTCTCCATTGTATGCTCTTTGCTCCTTTGTCAAAAATTAGCTTTCCATATATGTATAGGTTTATTTCTGAGCTCCCTATTCTGATCCATTGATCAGTGTGTCTGTTTTTGTGCCAGTACCATGCTATTTTGGTTACTATGGCTTTTAGTATATCTTGAAATCAGGGAGTGTGATACCTCCAACTTTGTTCTTTTTCCTCAGGATTGCTTTGGTTATTCAACATCTTTTGTTGTTCCGTATAAATTTTAGGATTCTTTGTTCTATTTCTGTGAAAAATGTTGGAACTTTGATAGGGATTGCATTGAATCTGTAGATTGTTTTAAGAAGTATGGATATTTTAACTATGTTAATTCTTC
Organism: Equus asinus; assembly: GCF_041296235.1. Taxonomy (NCBI): domain Eukaryota; kingdom Metazoa; phylum Chordata; class Mammalia; order Perissodactyla; family Equidae; genus Equus; species Equus asinus. The sequence continues at coordinate 4,586,012 of NC_091808.1, read as the reverse complement.
CAATCCAAGAGCATGGACTATCTTTCCATTTCTTTGTGTCTCCTTCAACTTCTTTTTACCATGTTTTATAGTTTTCAGTGTACAGATCATTCACCTCTTTGGTTAAGTTTGTTCATAGTATTTTATTCTTTTTGTTCCACTTGTAAATGGGATTGTATTCTTAATTTCTCTTTCTGCTACTTCATTGTTAGTGTATAGAAAGCAACTGATTTTTGTATGTTGATTTTGTACCCTGTGACTTGACTGTATTCATTTATTATTTCTAAAAGTTTTTTTTTTTAAGATTTTATTTTTTTCCCTTTTCTCCCCAAAGATCCCCAGTACATAGTTGTATATTCTTCATTGTGGGTCCCTCTAGTTGTGGCCTGTGGGACGCTGCCTCAGCATGGTTTGATGAGCAGTGCCATGTCCGCACCCAGGATTCGAACTAACGAAACACTGGGCCGCCTGCAGCGGAATGCTCGAACTTAACCACTCGGCCACGGGGCCAGCCCCTTTCTAAAAGTTTTTTACTGGATTCTTTAGGGGTTTCTTGATATAAAATCATGTCATCTGCAAATAGTGACAGTTTCACTTCTTCTTTTCCAATTTGCATCTATTTTATTTCTTTTTCTTGCCTGATTGCTCTGGCTAGGACTTTGAATGCTATGTTAAGTTAGAGTGGTGAAAGTGGGCATGCTTGTCTGTCTCCTGTTCTTAGAGGGATAGCTTTCAGTTTTTCTCCATTGAGAATGATAATTGCTGTGGGTTTGTCATAGATGACCTTTATTATGTTGAGGTATTTTCCTTCTACACCCATTTTATTTAGAATTTTTATCATAAATGGATGCTGTATCTTGCCAAATGCTTTCTCTACATCTATTGAGATGACCATGTGATTTTTATTCTTCATTTTGTTAATGCAGTGCATCACATTGATTGATTGGTGGATGTTGAACCATCTCTGCTTCCCTGGAATAAAACCCACTTGATCATGATGTATGATCTTTTTAAGGTATCGTTGTATTCGATTTGCTAGTATTTTGTTGAAGATTTTTGCTTTGATGTTCATCAGTGATATTGGCCTGAAATTTTCTTTTCTTGTGTTGTCCTTGTCTGGTTTTGGTATCAGGACAATGTTGGCTTCGTAGAATGAGTTAGGAAGCCTCCCCTCTTCTGCAATTTTTTGGAAGAGTTTGAGAAGGATAGATATTTAAGTCTTCTTTGAATGTTTGGTAGAATTCACCAGGGAAGCCATCTGGTCCAGGACTTTTATTTTTTGAAAGGTTTGTGATTACTGTTTCAATCTCCTTACTGGTGATTGGTCTATTCAAATTCTCTACTTCTTCTTGATCCAGTTTTGGAAGGTTGTATGATTCTAAGAACTTATACATTTCTTCTAGATTATCCAATTTGTTGGCATATAGCTTTTCATAGTATTCTGTTATAATCTTTTGTATTTCTGAGGTGTCCATTGTAATCTCTCCTCTTTCATTTCTGATTTTATTTATTTGAGCCTTCTCTCTTTTTTCTTGGTGAATCTAGCTAAGGGTTTTTCAATTTTGTTTACCTTTTCAAAGAACCATCTCTTAGTTTCATTAATTTTTTAGTCTCTTTTTCACTTATTTCTGCTCTGATTTTTATTATGTCCTTCCTTCTGCTGATTTGGGGCTGTGTTTGTTCTTCTTTTTCCAATTCCTTTAGGTGCACTGTTAGATTGTTTATTTGGGATTTTTCTTGTTTGTTGAAGTAGGCCTGAATTGCTATAAACATCTCTCTTAGAATTGCTTTTGCTGTTTTCCACAGATTTTGGCATGTTGTATTTTCATTTTCATCTGTCTCCAGGTATTTTCTGATTTCTCTTTTGATTTCTTCATTGACCCAATTGTTGTTCAGTAGCATTTTGTTTAATCTCCACATTTTCCTGGCTTTTCTGATTTCTTCCTGTAGTTGATTTCTAGTTTCATACCTTTGTGGTCAGAAAAGATGCTTGGTATTATTTCGATATTCTTAAATTTATTGATCAGTCCTGGAGAACATTCCATGTGCGTTTGAAAAGAATGTGTATTCTGTGGTTTTTTGGGTGGAATGTTCTATGTATATCTAGTAAGTCCGTCTGATCTAATGTGTCATTTAAGGCCAATGTTTCCTTAGTGATCTTCTGTTTGGATGATCTATCCATTGGTGTAAGTGAAGTGTTAAAGTCCCCTACTATTATTGTGTTACTGTCTATATCTCCTTTTATGTCTGTTAATAATTGCTTTATATATTTAGGTGCTCCTATGTTGGGTGCATAGATATTTACAAGCATTATAGACTCTTGTTGGACTGTTCCCTTTATCATTATGTAGTGTCCTTCTTTGTCTCTTGTTACAGCTTTTTTTTAAAGTCTATTTTGTCTGAAAGAAGTATTGCTACCCCCGCTTTCTTTTCTTTGTCATTTGCATGGAATATCTTTTTCCATCCTTTCACTTTCAGTTTGTGAGTTTCTTTAGATCTGAAGTGTGTCTCTTGTATGCAGCATATATATGGGTCTTATTTTTTATCCAATCAGCCACCCTATGTCTTTTGATTGGAGCATTTAGTCCAGTAAAATTTAAAGTAGCTATTGATAAAAATGTATTTATTGCCATTTTGTTACTTTTTTCTTTCTGTTTTAGTAATTCTGCTTTGTTCCTTTCTTCTTCTCTTGCTCTCTTCCCTTGTGGTTTGATGGCTTTCTTTAGTAATGTGTTTGATTTTTTTTCCTCTTACTTATTTGTTTACTTATTGTAGATTTCTGGTTTGTGATTACCATGAGGTTCTATATAATCTTCTACGTATATAGAAATCTATATTTAATTGATAGTCTCTTTAGCTTGACCTCTTTCTGAAAGCTCTACTCTTTTACTTCCCTCCTCCCACACGTTATGTTTTTGAAATCATATCTAATCTCTCATTTTGTCTGTGTCTATCCACTACCCTCTTATCATTGAAATAGATAATTTTAGTACTTTTGTCTTTTAACTTACATATTATCTTTGTAGGTGGTTAATCTTCTACCTTTACTGTATTTTGCCTTTACCAGTGATTTTATTGCCTGGTTTTTGGTTTTGTTTTGTTTTGTTGATAATTTTCTTATCCCTATTTGTGACCTTCTCTTTCCCACTTAAATAAGTCCCTTCAGCATTTCCTATAGAATCGGTTTCTTGGTAATAAACTCCTTTAATTTTTGCTTTTTTGGGAAGCTCTTTATCTCTCCTTCCATATTGAATGATAACCTTGCTGGATAGAGTATTCTTGGCTGTAGGTTTTTTCCTTTCAGAACTTTAAATATGTCATGCCACTCTCTTCTAGCCTGTAGGGTTTAGGCTGAGAAGTCCGCCAATAGCCTTATGGGTTTTCCTTTGTATGTTGCTTGTGGCCTTTCTCTTGCTGCTTTTAGGATTCTCTCTTTGTTTTTAATTTTGGACATTTTAATTCTCTCTCTTCTCCTTCTTGGACACCTATAATACGAATGTTAGTGCACTTGATATTGTCCCAGAATTCCCTTAGACTGTTCTTATTCTGTCTAATTCTTTTTTCGTTTATCTGCTCAGCTTGGGTGATTCCCTCTAGTCTTTCTTCCAGCTCACTGATCCATTCTTCTGTATCATCTACTCTGCTATTGAGTCCCTCTAGTGAACTTTTCATTTCCAGTATTGTATTCTTCATTTCTCATTGGTTCTTCTTTATATTTTCCAATTCTTTGTTGACATTCTCACTGTGTTCATCCAGTCTTCTCCCAATATCAGTGAGCATCCTTATGAGTTTTTGACTGAACTCTTTGTCAGGTAGATTGCTCATTTCTGTTTCATTTAGTTCATTTTCTATGGTTTTGTCCTGTTCTCTTGCTTGGAATGTATTCCTTTGCCTCCTCATTATGCCTCTTTCTCTGTGCTTGTATGTATGTGTTAGGCGAATCAGCTATGTCTCCTGAGCTTGGAGAAGCAGCTTTATGTAAGAGATGCCTTTTGAGGTCTAGCAGTGTGCTTCCCTCTTGTCACCAAAGGATCCAGGAGTGACCCTGTGTGGGCTACTTGTGTCCTTCTGCTGTGGCAGTGTTGCTCTTACTGAAGGTACCCAGGGAGTATCTAGTCTTTCCCTCCTGGCCAACTGTTTGTAAATCTGGTTTGGGGACCCTCAGCACCATTGTCTTCAAGATCTAATAGCACACTCCTTTTACAATTTTCCTGATAATTGGGTAGGTACCCAGTGTAGCTGGTAGCTAGGCTCAGGGGCTTACAGTTGCTGTAGTCCTCAGGACTGCAAGGCTGTTGTCAGCTGTCTTAAGGTTGCAGCTGAGTGGGGCTGGCCCTAGGCATAGGAGCACCCAATTGTTTCAGGTTTCGGAAGGTGGGGCCGATCCTCTTTGTGGCTGTTTGTGAAGCACAGGTCTTCTGCCACTGATGAGCTCCACTCCCCACAGGTCCACACACACTGTCAACACAGCCCTGGTCCATGCACACTTTCTGACCCCCGGAGTGTACTCAGTGGCCCCACTGCAGAGGCCCTCACCTCTCCATCAACACCCCCCACAGTTCACCTGGTCCTCACACAGGCCCTGCCCCACAGAGGTGGACACACTTGCCTGCCTATGTAGAATCAAGGCACCCAGCCTATGCAGGTCAACAAGTAGCCTGAGGGCTTGGCTTGCTGTTGGGTGGGGCTCATCCCTATGGCAGGCTGTCTTCCCTGGCTGAACTGGATTAAATCTGTGCTCTAGTGGGTGTGGCAAATCCATGGGCTATCAGGCCAGGGGAAGAATTTAAATGGTGTCTGCCAGCATCTGTGTCAGCACACCTGTACTAGGTCACAACAATGGCTGCCACCAATGTCTCAGTCTCTGGAGAGGTCTTACCTCTCACCAAGATGCATGCAGAGCCTACCAGGTGAGTCTCTTTTCACCAAAGGACTGCGTAGCTTTCTTTCTGGTGATTTTAGGTTGCTCTCTGAGACGGGGGAATTTGCGTGTAGGCCCTTTAAGAGGTGGGTTTTATCAGCTTTTCATCTGATAGCTTTTCTGGGGGTGTAAAAGCCCATGAAGCCAAAGAGTAGGACCCTTGTCTCAGTTGTGCTGAGTCTGAAGGATACCTATAGTGGTAACGTGCACCTGCTAAGGTCCCCACCCCTCTAGGAAGGGCTTCGTACCTTAGGTTGGCTCCTGCCTGCCTGGCTGTGAAGCTCTGCTGCTCAAGAAGGTGGCTTTTTTGTCTCCAGAAGGAATTTCTGCCCCTTCCACCTGTCAGGACTGTCCCTTGTTGTGGGGTTTTTTTTATCCAGTTTTCAGTTTTCTCTCCAGGGTAATTTTTCCAAAAATAGTCGTAACACGGTTGTGTTTGTAGGAGGAGGTGAGTTCAGAGTCTGTCTGCACCACCATCTTGACAAGATCTCTCCCACTATTTCTGTTTCTAACATCTTCCGGAAAATTCATGCAGGTACTAGAACTCCAGTATTCTTCTTGAACTCAAGCATGCTTCACTAGTTCCATCTGTAGATACCCCTTCTACCAGATGACTTTTTGCAACAATGGCCTGAAAGTTTGCACAGACACCTCTGACTTAAGTCAGGAAATCCATATCTATTTTCCAGGGTGAATTTTCCTTGGAAAGTGTCCCCATTATGCACAGAGTTTCTTTCTTCTTTGATTGTTTTCCATTATCCACTCACTATCAAATGCCTTTGGGCTATCACGACTGGATTTTAAAATACCACTTCTTTGGCAATGAGGAATAATGTGGAAAGGAATCCTTGAACCGGTTCCACACTGGGTCTCAGGACCTCTGAAGGACTGTCCAACTCTGGAGTCATGGTTCCAAAGAAACAGGAAGATCTACTGGGAAATCAGTGGTGCTAAGAACAGCTCATCATCAGCACTTCAGCTCTGAGGGAAGGCAGGAGGCATGGTTAGCATCAAAGCCTACACCAGCAAACTAAAGAAGTCGGAGGAGGAGCAGGCCGTTGGGCAGCCCCTGGACCATGGCCCAGTGGCTCGGCACCATCAGCAGCCCCTGACTTCTCCAGAAGCTGTGGCCAGAGGGGTGGACCTGGAGAAACTGGCTCCTGAAGAACAACTAGATTCAGCTCAAATCTGACAACAAGGAAATCTGGCGGGGAAATCTCAACCATTCCCTAAAAATGAATCAGCTTGAGGGAAGAAATTTAAAATTGGTCTTGAGAGTTCATGATACGCACTTCCTACAGAAAGATCGGCACCCACTCATATTTGTTGTGATTTTTTTTTTTTTAGTTATGTAGAAAGCTGTAAAGGGCCAGGAGGGTGAGGAGTAGAAGGCACTTATGTCCACAAATCCAGCAAAGATGATGATTAAAGGAGCAAAATGTACTAATAGTGGAGTCCAAACAGATGTCCCAGTGACTTGGCCTCAAAGGCCCAAACAGGCCACCCTCTGCACAGGCCCTAAACATAAGCCAGAACGTCCAGCTTCTCTGAGTCCCTTCCTGAGCAAAGCAGCTGTGGATAATGAAACAGAGATGGGATAAAACTGGAATAAAAGGAAGAGGGAAGGATAGAGAGACTCTGTCCACCGAGAGTAACAGAAGGATTTGGGTAGCGTGCTGAGGAGGGTATGTTTTGTGCTGGGAGAAGACATGGAGCCATAACTCAGATCCAGCTTAGCTCAGATCTAGTCTGAAGTCCCTAGAGAATGACAGGGAGGCTCCCACAGGAACTAATACATCCTTGGGAGCTCTGAGAGAGCTTCTGGGTCACGACGACTTGCTCAGATACAGCCTCCATTAGCTCATGGCTGGGTGAACTGGACCACTCTGACCCTCTGTTTCATCATCTGTAAAACTAAGATAAAGACCACTACCAGGCATCGCTGCCTGAGATAATGTGTGTGAAGCACCTAGTACAGTGCCTGACACACAGCTGCTACTGGATGGGGGTGAGTTGTGGGATTAAGGTCACGCCAGAATAGCCCAAAACCTCAGTGCCAGAAGTTCAGTTCTTGCTCACAAAATCCAAAACAGTGTTCTTTACTGGCAAGCCACCTCCACGCAGCCAGGCTGGAAGTTCTTTGAGGCTGCCCCAGAAAGAACTGGGTGACTTTTGGGTCATGGGGATGCCAGGGTTCAAGGAAGGGCACAGAGTCCATGGTGTGGTCTGGCAAAGGACAGGTCTTGGAAAGAGGCCCCTAGCTGTAAGAGGTCAGGAGTCCACAGCTCAGCCCACAGTTTGCTGAACGCAAAATCAGGACAGATGATCCATCCCAGGGTTTTGTTTTAGTTCCTTTGTGGGAATGAATGTGAAAAATTGAACCCCAAAACTATATCAGTTCTTGCATCTTTTAGATGATACCCAAAGCCCACACTTCATTTCCTCTACTATCACTCTGTTCCTGTCCACCACTACCTATCACCTGATTTCTGCCACAGCCTCAGCACTGGTGTCACCTCCCTGCTCTGGCATCTGATCCACATACAACAGCCGGGGCATCTCTTAAAATTCATGGAAGATCATGTCAGTCCTCTTGAGCGAACCGCTGAACAATGGCTCCGGTGCCCCTGAGTAAAAGCCAGGAGACTTACCCAAGCCACCAACAGCCCTTCCGGCCCCTTCCCGTCTCCGGCCACAGCCCAGCCCACAGCTTTCCTCAGCTTTCCTCCTACATCTGAGGCCCTCTCCTTGCTCTTAGGATCCCCTCTATGCAGAACTCAGTCCTCAGCTATCCACGTGGTGGCCTTCCTCACCATTTTCAGGTATTTTTTCAAAATCATTCTTCTCAATGAGGCCCGTGGTGGTCACCCTACTGAAACCATGGCACTGCCAGCCCCACTTACTCTGCCTTCTCTGTCCCACAGCCATTGTCATCTCCCATAAAAGCACGTCACTTGCTCCTTCATCACGTCTCTTGTATTTTGTCTCTCTCCTGCCATGAGAATTGAAGCCCCTCGGGCAGAGGTCCAGTCTGGTTTGTTCGCTAATGTACCCCCAAAGCCCAGAGTGGCACACGCTATGTGCTCAGTGTCTGTCAAATGAATTAATGTAACCATCTGTCTCTGTGGAGCAAAACAGAATTACATGGAAATGGGATCTTCGTGTAAAATTGAAACTCTGGGGTGGCCCAGCCCATTCATCACCCTACCACTCCATTTTATAACTAACAGTGGGGGATAAAGCAACTTCAGGATCAGGGCCTAGACACGTGGGAAGGGAAGCACCCTCAGGAGCATTCTTGTGGCTGAGAGGGCTTCTCAGGACTCCAGCTCTCCCTCCAGCTCTTCTTGGCCCTGCACATTTGAGCAGCCCTGGGGGCGGGTCTTCAGGCTCGCCTGAAGTCCAGGGTTTCTCTTCCTGGGGACCACCACGTGCTAATTGCATAAGGGCAGGCTAGGAAAACAAGGGACCAGGAAATACAGCCACGATTATTCTTCTCCTTAGCACTTCCCACCTCCTAACATTTTATAGATGTGTGTATGCTGTCCGGTCCCCCAACTATGTCAGTTCCAGGAGAACTGCATTTCCAGCACCTAGATCTGGATCAGGCATGTGGTCAATAATCAATAAACACTAGTGGAACAAAGGAATGAATGAATGAATGGTTAAGCGCTTCCATAAACACAAATTATAAAACAATTTAAATCTACAAATAGTGCAATTCATATATGAAAATGTGTTTAAGTCTAAAATAACTGTTTGCTAGAGGCAGCATGTTAATTTTAGAAAAAAAATTAAGTGTAGAGACATTTAAAGAACATTTAAATCACCACATCAGAAATAGCCACTGCTTAAATTTCATTGTATTTACTTTTGGTATTTTTTCTTTGCGAAGGGAAACATACATTGGTGTGTGTGTGAATGTACACATATATATATGAAATTGTCATCTTAATTATACAGATTTGTCTCCTTTTTTAATATTCTATGATAAACATCAACTGATTAATTGCATGGACCATTTACCAACATTACAAACTATTTAATGGCCATTCGTCTGTTTCTTCTGTTGGTGAAGCATGATTTATTTAAGTATCCTCCTCTTATTGGCCGTTTTGATGGTCTCTAACTCATTTTGTCATTGCAAATAGGACCATACTGAATACCCTTGAACACAAATCTCTGTGCATCTCCAATTATTTCCTTAGGATAAATTTCTACGCATAAATTTACTGGGAGAAAAGTTATAAAAACGTTCAGTGTTTCTTACACACACTCCCTGATGGGATGACGGACATGTTGCACCTCGGGAGTGTGCTGAGGGTCATATGGGTATATTCACTTGTCAAAACTCATCAAACAATACACATAAATGAATGCATTTTATTATATGTAAAGCTGATTTTTTTTAACATGATGGGGTGAACAGACCTCACGTGAACAGTGCAGGAAGCAAGACGCCCACCCTTCCACCATCTCTTGGGCTCTGGTTTTCCCAGTCGAAGTGCCCAGGCCAAGGGGAAGGCCTGATCTGCTGCGAGGGTGGAGGGGATTTTAAGCAGGTGAGTGAGGGCAGAGGAGGGGAAGATTTGAGGCAGCTGTTGGGGGACTTTGGGGCTGAGACAGCTTGTTAAACGGCATTTGTGTGAATTCAAAGCATAGAATGTGTGATGAAACTTCTCTCCCATCCCCTCAAGGAGTCTTCAGTAAGATGCCCATCACACACACTATTGGGGTGTCTTGGGGTGCCAAATCTTCCTTCTATGGGGACAAGGGACAAGGAGGGGAAATTCAGTGTTCCACCCATGGCTAAGGGGGCTGGGGACCAGAGTCTCTGCTGGTTAAGTTCCTACAAGAGTCTCATGTTGGGTGCCTGGTGGATCCCATTTTCCCAGAGTTGATCACCAAGGGCCCCAGCTCTGAGTACACCACAGTCACTGCTGAGGCAGAAGAGGACCAGGAGAGAAGGTCATGGTGACCTTTCAAGGGCAATGCAGTACTTGTGAAGAGGCCACACTCTCCTCACACCTCCCGTGGGGAAGGAAGAGATTCACTTCCTATGGCGGCGGGAAGGGGCACTCAACTGTCCTCTTCCCTGAAGACAAAGCCCTAACAGAAACACTCAAAGTTGGGGCGGGAGCATGCAGGGGTCTGAATCATTCCTTCCCACTCCCTCTGAGTCGGGGCTGGAGACCAGCAGTCAACTGACCATGTGCTTGACCACTGGACTTGCAGGAGGAGCTCAGTGGTTGAGTGGAAAGAGGGAGGCCAGTTGATGTGGCAAGTTCATGTGAGTTTTCTGTGGGTTAAATGACCCAAGAAGGTGGCTAGACTTGAGCTGACTTGCTTACCCTGTACCCCAAGAGGGGGGTCTACTGGATAAAGACACTGTGGCACCAAGAGCCCAGGAGGAGGACTTCCCCCAATAGCATTCTGTGAGAGGGGAGGAAGAGGTTCATAGACACCAGATTGCCCAAGCTAGGCCCCCACAGATTCCACCAGAGAAACCATATGCCCCAATAGAGAGTCAGCGTGGAGACTCTGCTGCAGAAGGAACCAAGGGCAGGGCAGGGTCAGAGACAGCAGCAGCAGCAGAAAACCAAATGCAACCTTGCCCCCGGAGTCCAGTGAGGAGCTCCAAGGCTGAAATCTACAGGCCTGGAGGATAAGGAGGAAGGGGCAGGAGAACAAGCCGTGGACTTCTCCACTCCCACTCCAGCCAGTGCCCTGAGGCCAGCCTGCGCTGGGCTTCACAGTGAAAAGGCCTTGAATAGGCTCTGAGATTTAAGCTTGAAAATGAACAGGACCCGGCCCTAAGATCCAGTAGTGATGGTTTTAATAACCAAAAGTGACTAGGAAGTTATAGAATTCAGTTGAAATCTCTTTACTAGAGCTACTACCTAGCTGTAAGCAGTGGATCGACAGAGCAGAATTGGGAGCAGATGTTGGAAATGCTAAAAGTGTGTTATGGGTTGAATTGTCTCCTTCCCTCAAAAAAGATATGCTCAAGTCCTAAACCCCGATCCTTAGGATGCGACCTTATCTGGAAATAGGGCCCTTGCAGATGTAATTAGTTAAGATGAGGTCATACTGGAGTAGGGTGGGCCCTAATCCAATGTGACTGGGGACCTTCTAAGAAGACGGCCACATGAAGGCAGAGACACACAGGGAGGAGCCGTGTGGTGACAGACGCAGAGACTGGAGCGATGCAGCTGCAAGCCAAGGAGAAAGTCAGAAGCATCACGGAAGATTCTCCTATAGGTTTCAGAGGCAGCACGGCCCTGCCAACACCTTGACTTTAGACTTCCAGCCTCCAGAGCCGTGAGAGGATAAATTTCTATTTTAAGCAGTCTGAGAGGTGGGACTTGATTATGGCAGCCCCAAGAAAGAAATACAGACTGGTTCATGGTTTATATTCCACCCACTATACCAGTGCGGCTCCCTTTCTCCAGCCCCACTACAAACGTGTCTTTGCTCCAATGGGATGAACTGGGAGGAATGCAGGCCTATGTATGCAGAAGGGGGCTGCTCCCGTGGGCCGGAGAACTTTGGGATGACTGTCACTGAGAAAGGCACAGAAAGTACATTTCCCACTCAGATTAATATCCATTTGAAAGGCATTCATGACTATCACTGGGCTCTTTGTAGGTCCACCGGCTTGGCCTTCTGCTAAAAATGGGGCCCTTCAAAGTTGGGGAGGGTGTTGGCGTGACCTGGAGGGCAGACGTGGTCCAGGAGCCCCTGTCTGTGAGGGCTTCTCAGGGGTCCCCAAAGCTTTGCGCTTTTCCCTGAAGCTGCCCTGATGTTCAGCCTGGCTCTCTGAGTCCCAAAGAGGTGCAGTAAACTCCAATCCCCAATGTTGTGGATTGTGTAGTCCCAAATCTTTCCCCAGATTCCTGTGAATTCCCAGCGAAGGTCCGCTCTGGCCCACCATCCTTCCACTTCTCCCTGTTGTCTTGACTCTCTCCCACATTGACTCGGGTGCAAAGCTTAGTTCTTCCACCAGTTTCTATGCAGATTCTCTCCCTTTGAGTGCATTTGGAGACTTTAGAAATTGCAAAGATCTGGGTAGAAATCACAGGGAGTGGTCTTTGTGATCACCCCATCTCCCCCCATCTCCCTGGCTCTACACACCTTCTCTCTTCCTCTCTCAGCTCTCAATAGATTAACTGACAGATTCATCCCCAATCTTATATGAACTTTCTGCTCGCACCCAAGGTCCCCGTAGCTCTGCCAGAAGCACTTGTCAGAGCAGATGGGTTTTGACAAACAAATTAAGTTTCCTTTCTACATGGAATTCAGGTATGACCCAAATGCGTATTTGTTTGTTTCTTACGTTATTTCTGAAGACAAGAAGAAAAGGTCTTTAAAGAAAGAAACAAAAAAAAAGACTTTATGCTTTGCCTTTGAGACTCCAGAAAAGGGATGGGAAGTCCTGGGCCAGCTGCAACTCATCTCTCAGCCACTGTGGGGTGGGAGAAAACTGAACCCCCGAGGAAACAATCATTCTAAAGAGGCAGGGAAGGAGGCCAAGGCTCTGGGGCCCAACCAGAAGTTAGAGGACAGGATGAAAGCCAGCTTGGCTTTTAAAACCAGAAAGGTTCTTGGGGTCCTAAGCCAGGAACACGATTCACCCGGCCACGGGGTGCTGCTGTGCAAGCGAGCTGAATCTACCTGGTCTCCTGGCCCGCTGCCTGAGAGAGCACTTTGCTCCCTCCATTGGAAACAAAAGGTGCTGGGGCCAGCCTGGTGGCATAGTGGTTAAGTCTGCCTGCTCCACTTTGGCATCTGGAGTTCACCAGTTCAGATCTCGGGTGCAGACCTACGCACTGCTTGTCAAGCCGTGCTGTGGCAGGCATCCCACATATAAAGTAGAGGAAGGTGGGCACAGATGTTAGTTCAGGGCCAGTCTTCCTCAGCAAAAAAGAAGAGGATCGGTGGTAGATGTTAGCTCAGGGCTAATCTTCCTCAAAAAAAAAAAAAAGGTGGTGCCCAGGACCGTTGGCCTGGACGAGACCCAATTCCCCTGGCCTAGTCGTGATTCAGACAATAGGTACTATAGAAACAAGACAGCCAACGACACCAAACTCATCACACTTTCAATATACTTTATTAAAAAGTTTCTTTGTATAAATTTCCTAAAAATTTTAAAATTAAAATTAAACCCCCCCCCGCACAAAAAAAAAAAAAACCCACACAACATTAGAGGAACGCCAAAAATATTCTCTATTATGACTTTCTTCTCCTTCTTTAATCAAGGCATTGGTCCCACAACAGTGCACAAAGATTAAGGGATTTTGCTTCCTTCTAACTAGATTATTTGTTCGAGGCTTCAGAAAAAGGAAATTAGCTGGAAATCTAATCCAGGAAATTGGGGGGAAAATGAAAAACTTGGACTCTTGTCTATTCACCACACACAGGCTTTCCATCTAAAGTCGTGCTTTAATTAAGAGGGAAAGAAATGAACCAAGCAGAAGTTATATAGAGTAGCTGTGACATTTGGGGTTACTTTCTAGAACTTGCATATGCCTGAAACAGGCATAACGTGAAACTCCAGAGGGAATTTGAATTTATAGAAATGTTCACATAAACACCAGCAGTGGGTAACTATTACACGACGTTCAAAGTATACAATATAACTGCCTGGAGACAGAGAGCGTTGGGTCCACAGACACATTTAGCACCATATTGATAGGTCATGCGCAGAACGTTTCCATCCAAGTTCGAGTGTAAATCAAAGCATGAAATGGTACAGTGCAAGGGAATCTATACCCAGAGCTTCTACAAAGACGACTTGCAAATGGCTACTCCTTCTTCTTCAAGAGGTATGTGTCACTGGTCGGCCATGCTTAGGTCCCAATTGCAGCAATGACTCCAGGGTTGACAAGCACTGAGCGTTGATGGAGAGGACAGGTGGGGTGAGGATGGGAGAGAAGAAGAAAGGGAAAAGCCACATTATTGACTGAAAATAACTGTATTTCTCATGAAAATGATTCTGTGGCCTTTGGTTTTCATCACCAATCGCACTTCTCTGCTCAATACCTTCAGTGGTTCCCAGGAAGCTTCTTGGCCTGCGGCTTGGGGCTGTCTGTGCAATCTGAGCCCATTCTCCAGCCTGGCATCATCTGCCAGGACTTTATGCAAAGTGACCTCCTGTTCTGGCACTGGCCCCAGGTCCTCTGTGAAGCGGTTCTGATTTTATTACCAATTGAGTTGCCCAACGTAATGGAGGTATTGGATGGCCCGAGTGTCAACATTATTATTATTTAGAGGAAGCAAATTATGTAAAGATGAATGCATAGGGGTTATTTATCTTTGGAGTTATCTGTAATTGTTCATTTTATTATTTTTCTAATAATCATGTTTTTTACAATATTTTATGAATAACAGGGACTTAGTAACATTTCCAAAGAGCGAGGAGTAGTCAGCCATGTGTTTCTGCATTGGCAAAAATACAAGTATACAAGTAAGTTTTTAGGAAATAATAATAATTCAGAAAATTAATTTCACGTGTTTGATTTACATATCTTTCTTATCTGAAGATGCACTTTATCTTCTTTTTAGCATCTATCATAAGGATTGTAATTCAAGTATCTTGAAAACGTGAATTATTGGGCTGGGTCTCTTGTCTTACTTGCAAAAGTCACAAACATAAAAGAATAATCACTTACCAGAAGCGCAAACCTTTTCACATTCTTTCTGTGAATTAAATCTGTTTTCGTTTCCACCGCAGCCTCCATACCAGAATCTTGCACAGCTTTTGGTCTCCGAATCATAGTACCATTTTAACATAAATTTCCTGCAAGTTCCCTCTTCTTTTGGCAACTTACATATATCTTTAAGAACAAGATGAGAAAAGAGCATTAATTCGAGCGTGCAAGTTCTTCTGCTCCCAGCGCGAGGGGCTGAAGATCTAGTCACAAGCCCGTCAGAGACACGAAAGAGAAGAGTTTCGAGGGGGAAAATCCATTACCGTCCCCAAGCCTCAGTTTCCCCACTGCCGAAGGGACATGAGAACCACTTGTAGCTTCGTGGGCAATAAATGCAATCACGTCCACGAAAGCACTTTATAAACCACATTCAGAATCCCAAACGTTAGCTACCATTATTGGGTAATTTAAGATGAAATGAACTGTGTTTTTCCATTTCCAATCACTGGGCCACTTACTCTCCAATTCCTTCAATTCTAAATCCCCAGAGAAGAAACCGAGTTTTAAAAGCTTGGAGTTTTCCGCTTCTTGGCAAGATAGCAATTAAGTTTCGCCAGAGTACAGTTCAAAATGCAGGCTGTACATTTCACTACCAGCCAAGTAGATAAAAAATAAGAGTTAAAGTGAGGAAAAATCCTTTATGAGCGTGTGTAGATGTGTGTAGCTGAGCGCCTCCGTGACCCGCCAAGTTAAACAAGGGAGTAAAAAGAAGCGCTAACACTGATGTAAAATGCACAACGGCAGAAACGTTACAGAGCAAAGCTATTTCGACGACAGAGAAGCATTCTTTTCCCAGTTAAGGAAGTTTATGTTTTAAATGCCTACTTCTAATGCAGTCCAGCTGCAAAGTCAAAGCTACGGTTCCTTCAATGCCTGGAAAGAAACGTTTACAGTTCTCACACAGTAAAACTTCTGTTTACAGGGCTTTCTGGCAAACTCCAGATTGTCCTGGGAAAAAGAAGCATTAATGTCAACCGTTTCTGGAAAGTTTGGTAAACGTAAACCTTCTTTCGACAAAACTCCCGGGAGCAGATAACGGTATGTTTACGTGAGTAGCTGACAGGCCTGAATCACCCGGGCTGCCCTCGCAGGGCTGACTCTCCGTGGGCCTTTAGCCCCAGATACGTGTGTTGCTCAGAGCTGCAGAGCTGATGGGCATCTGCAGTTCTGATGGATACCAAGAAGTTATAGGAAAACTTCAGACTTTAGATAGAGAACCAAAGCTTGGGTCCAGCATAACAGGCCAGACTCCAAGGAACACAGGATTGAGGCTCACAATTGGTCTAAAACACTTCTTGGTGACTGCGGGGAAGTTGTCACCCAAACGTGAAAACTAGTGGCTCCACCACACAGCGTCTCCTAGTTGCAGACCCAGAAAGCCAGTGGCACTACCGAGAGCCTTGGAAGACCCAATGAAGCCAGAAGAAAATGGCGATTTACGACAACAACTTTCTCTTTCTCAGATGTGCCCATAACTGATGTCCGGCTTCCAAGGAATGACATAGAGGAGACTGAGCAAGGCAAGATTGTTCAACTACCAAAATTTATCCCTTGTTTACTGATAGGTTCCCCTGTTAGCGTGAGGCCCGGACCAAGTGGTTGCCTCATCCCCTCTCCTTTCTTCCCCAGAGCATCCCCTAAATGGCCGATGTTTGTTCCGTTTTATTTGCTCCTAGTGCACTCAGTCCTGGCCATCTGTGTTTAGCCCTTCCATTCTCACTCCTCTGGGCTCATCTGAAGCAGACACGAGAAGTCTACCCAGACCCAAGGACACCCAGCCTGGACGCAGCCCTGCAGCAGGACGTTCTGCTCCCTGACTGATTGGCTTTTCCGGCTTCCTTCAATTTCCACCTTGACTCTCCAAAATCCAACTATCGCTCTTGCATTTTACACCCTTTATTCCAGGGAGAGTCACTGCTAAGATCCTGCAGTGTTTACAAATGGAAGATAAGGACACAATTACCACGGACAAACAGATATTTGGAAAACCAAGAGAAATATATTAATGAGGGCCCCACATTATTCAAAGACAAAAACTGGGATTCTCCATTTTTAAAGCACGAAAATGGGAGGTTTTACGTTCCTAAGAAGCCTCATCGTTTTAAACTCCCATTGTCTTGATTTCTGAGACACGTCATTCAGGCTGGATTTCCCTAAGCTATGTCTACATATGCTGAAACAACCATATGAAAGCCAAAAAATTAAAATCTCTCGTAGTCCAAAGAGCAATGGTTAGACCTCATTGATCTTTGCTCCAGACAAGTCTTCAGACACAACAGTTGTTCATATTTTCCCTCCAGATTCAGTTTGCCCCTTTGGATGTGACCCTGCAGGGCCCCCGGAGGCCTCTGTTTTGTCTGAGAGGAGTGTCTGGCTGCACATTCACTAATTTTTTCCTCCTTATATTAAGAACCCAATGGGAGCCTAAAAGACAGTGGGAAGTGAAAATTATCTATAACCTCTCCTGGTTCGCTTTAGCCTAGAATAACGATGCAAATAAGTTTCATTTTAAAAGAAAGACCACCGTCTGGCAAAAATTCCTGGTGAACGAGTGGTTGTTTACTAGGCCTCAGTGAGCATCCAAATACAAGAGGAAACACAAGAAGATGGCAGCACAGTGTCTGGAAAAACCCTGTTCACAGGATCTCTTCTGTTCACAGAAGCCACAGGAGCCAAACTGGGATGTCCTAGAAAAACCACCGTGGGGTGGAAGTCACCCTAGGAAACACAGTCCATTTTTGTAATAGAGATGTGTGTGTGTGTACCCATGTGATGCATGAGTGTGTCCACACGTAATATTCATAGAAAAAAATCAGGAAGGACCTGCACTGGGTCATTAATGGTGGTCATCAATGGCCATCAATGCTGCAACTATGAGAATCACATTTTCTTATATTTTTCTGTATGTTCTGAATTTTTCACAATGACTATATATCATTTTATAATTAGAAAAAAATATTACTCTTTGAAACAGAAAACGTGTTGAACTGGAAGATTTGGCCTTTTTTGTGGTTTGAGATCTATAATGTCTAAAAGAATTTGTTAAAGCGTGAGCTTTGACATTTTCCAGACCAGTAAGTTGTCACTATTGAAGTGCTTCCTTGAGCAAACTTGGGGGAATGGAAAGTGTTAATGCCGCAATTGTAAATATGTGTAAATATGTTCCTCATCAGTTTAATGGGTTCAAAAACAACAAGATGGTTTAATCCTTCAGACCCTACACTGCTGACATGGTATAAAATGCTTCCAAACCTCAGAAGCAGGTATGACTTGCCTTAATTTCAAAAACCTTTCTGCATCTATGTTTTGAGTATTGATTGGCTCACAAGGTACCAAAGAAACTTTTTGTGTTATTTTCTTTATTTTAAATGTAGCTGTGGTTAAGTTTTGGACCCTTTGCTCTTTCAGATCTTGACCAATAGACTTTTGTTTTATCAGCCTTTTATACTTCACAATAAAAGAATGTCAAATACCCTTTGAGGCTCGTTATAACCCAAACATTGCAACTGACCTGGATACATTCTCACGCAGCAATAAACACACAGCCTTGAAGATGGCTATTTCTTTTCAACCAAATAGAGAAAATATCTGTAGCTCTTTAATTTATCTAAACTTGTGGGTCTTTAAATTATTAACATAAAGTCATCTGTTTTCCCCATTGTATCATTTTGTGCCAGCCAATGCTACATGTTCACGGTGGAACATGGCCAACCAAATATTGTAATTCATCAAATTTAAGATGCCTTAATTTTATGATGCACGATTATTTTATATTCCACTAAGTAAGACAAAACACTGCCAAACACCATGACATGTCATCAATTGTAGGTCACATTTCAACTTCAGAAGTGCTACAATGGGGAAGATCGTGCACCTTAGAGTGAACAAAATAAGTAAAAGATTGGTGAACTTATTTCTTTCAGAGCTGTGTAATTGACCCCTCAATGCCTGGTCAGACAAAAATGTGATCATTTCTACAGATCGCTCATTTCTAGAATAAGTAAAAAAGAATGTTACACACTTTGTTGGCTATTTTTGCTCTCTTCTGCATTGAAACTTTTATTCAACATATAAGGATTATTTTGGAATCCTTATAATTTAGGAGTCATTCTGTGATATTGCAAAAAATAAATTTTCTGAGTTAGATTTTTTGTTGTTGTTTAGAAATTTCAGAGAGTCTTAGCTTTACTAATAATATGCATAGAAAATATCTATCCGAGGCTTCTTCAGCCAAAAATGAGAAGGAAGAAGAGAGAGCTGGTGATAAAAACCTAAAACCATAATCAGCAACTAGACAGCACTCTCAAAACTAGCAGTAACAAAGCATGTAGTAAAAATGCCTAGCACATTCAATGCTTTTTTAAGGCTGTGACGATCACTGAAAAATTCCTTTAATTGTTGCTAACTGCCATTTATAGGCAACAAATCTATCACAGAAAAGTGGGTGTGATTCTTTCAGACTCTGAGGAAAGCAAAAAGTGGGCTGGGATTTTTTTGTGTTGGGGGGGATTTGTTTTGTTTTGTAGAGAGTATTAACCATGTAAAATGGAATCACGCAATATTGCAAAATCTGGAACGCTGAGTGGTTAGTAATGATGCCTTAGGTCTGCTAATGTCATCAACCTTCATCTCAAGGCCTGGGCCTTGCTGTCACACCTTGCACTCCATACCACACAGGGCCAGTCCTCATTTGGGGGACAAAGAACCCCTTCAGGAGACTGTCCTCCCATTATGTGCCTGCATCAAATTCCTGATAAAGAAGTATCTATTACACACGAATTTCCAAATGGGCGAACGTTAACATACGCCAATGAAAACCCAGGTGTTAAAACTGCTCACTCTTCCTCCTCTTCATTAGCTGACATGGACTGGAGACTTTTCCATTTCATAGGGTTTTGCCCACAAACTGTTGCATAGATTCAAACACTGGTCACCATATTCCCTAAGTCCAAAGTGGTAAACTATGACAAAACACAGGTCCTTAAGATAGAATCCCAAACCAGTGAATCTTTTATTCATGGAGGAAGGATAAAGAAGAATGAAGCCAGGACAAGGATCTGACATTTAAGACTAAGAAAGGGATGTGTCTCTCTAAACACAAACCGTATTTCTAATTAATTGGTGCTTCAGAAAATGAGAGGAATTAAACTGCCTTCACGCCCATATGTAAAAACTAGTTTTAAATTTTAATTTTGCCTGAATTTTCTAGAAAATACATCTTTGGAGAAATAATGCATATTGTGGTAATTGACATTTGGACGCAAAGTATACATGCAACTACTGAGTAAGAACGCAGTTACCATATTTTCAAAAAGTTATCTAATAAAGTGAGGAGTTGTCACTCCTTTTTTCATCTGCAAAAAATATGAATATAACTAAAAGGTTTTATCTCCCTGGGGAAAATTTCTAAAATGACTTGATTACAGGGGGGAGGGAGGAGGTTGGGAGGAAGTCAAGCTTTCATCTCTTCATTCTGTTTACCCATTTTGAATGTTAACATTTTAAAGTAAATATGCAGTTAATTTAACTGAAGAAAGAGCATTCAAAAAGGGCGTGTGTTTGTGTGTGTGTATTGTGTGCACACTTACGTATGTTCAGTGAGCAAATGAGTATTAAGGGCCTTCTCCAGGCAAAGTGTGGTTTTGATACTGTGAGGCTAGAGATCAATTATGCAGGGCCTTGTCCTTAACAAAAAGAGTGTAATTTATATTTTCACACTGACTTGAATCACTAGGTGGGAAAGACGCACCCATGTGTCTTTCACACCCATGTGAAATGGTGAAAGAACATTCAGGGCCTGGGCTTGAGGGCTACATGATCAGAATGTAGGCTTGATCAGAAGGAAGGAGGAAGCGTTGGAGTCATCTCCATCAAACTACTTGTCATCTTGAAAGAAACCCAAGCCCCAACTTCAAAAACTGTTTCCTCTCTGTCACACGGAGCGAGGAGAGCTAAGTGTGAAAGGTCTAGATTGAAAATGCCGGCCTACGTCTGAACCCGTGACTCAGTCTTAAAAAATAAAGCAGCCCAGCCAGATTCTTGTTTAAAGATTGTGTTGTTTATATTAACTCAAAACTGTTTGGATATTCTTGTCTCTTCTGAACCACAGGGAGAGAACTAACAAAACCCCTAAATCTCACTGGAGAGTGGACTCTTAGTCATTTTCTTCCAATGAAGCTAGAGATTTTACATTTCCCATACTCCATGAGGAGTAAAATTACGACTGAGTGGGGAACAACACGCTCAGATTTCAGTGACTTTGAATTTAGAGTCGAATCTGTCCTGACCCATATCTCCAGGGAAATCCTAGGAAATTCTTGGTGTCTTCTCTCTGAGCTCAAGCACCATGTTAGGAAGCCTAATGAAGGTGACTCAGGAAGGGAGCTGTAGTGGGGAGGAGCTGCAGAGCACCCACCCCACTCCCGTGCAGGGGACAAAGGCTTATCCACAGCCCCTCAAGGCAGGACTCAGAAAACTGCTTAGGAGCAAAAATCAAAGAGGTTGAGATTTAAGTTCTCTTGTCCATCCGAAACTCTCACTCCACATCCCTTCTTCCATTTCTTTTCGTTTGATTTGAAAACAGTAACATTAGGAGTTTTGTAAGATCTTTTTAGACAATTCCTAAGCAGTCTAGCTTAATGTCCCCATCTACCATGATTTCCTGAATTGTTCTCATAAACTTATATCAAGAGGAAGTAATCTGTCGCTCTGTCAATCTTTCCGTTGGAAAGGCTACAGAGGTTGAAAAACACGTGGCTCTCTAACATAGACCAATTCCTCCACTTGATTCCAAAAGCAAACTATTTTAAGCATTTTTCAGTTCTGTACACAGTTTAATTAACCTTATGACATATCTATGTGTATAAGAGTTTCACAGTTCCTGCATTGACTTAGTTACCTTCTTTCTAGTAACTCTTGATGCCACATGTCAGTATGGGCTGTGGTCCTATAAAAGGGCCCTATAAAAGGATGAGAGATAGATAGATACATACATAGATAATGATAGATAGATGAATAGCTGATAGTTAACAGATAGGTAAATGTAGATACAGATATAGAGATAGAGATAGATATATACATATATATATAGAGACATAGGGAAAGTGCATTGATGGTATAAAGCATTCTAGCAATAGAGAAGATCCCCTCTAGAAACAACTAAAACAAACAAGAGGCTTCTACTCCCAAGTGGCCCCAAAGAGATGGGTTTGTGGCACCAGAAAATACTTAAACCATCTAATTTTATTCAAACACAGATGAGATAGGGTATAGATTCTACAGAAAGGGGAAGATGAGAAACAAGCATCATTTTAAAAGCTTACAGTGGAAAGAGTAAAATGAGGAATACGTACACCACAGCTCACCAGATAACGTGCTGCTGCTGCGACAATGCAATACATACTGAAACAGCATAGCTGTTGTTAAATCTAGCACAATACAGATGCAGCTAGGCGCTCAACATATGCCTTTTACCATAATCCATTCTGGAAATAAACATCGTTAAGAGTTACGCTTTCCTCTTCCTGACTGTGGCCAATGCACCAAAAAAATAATGAATTGTCCCCATTGTTAGTGGAAACTTTCTGCTTTGGGGTCTGTAAGACAATAATATATCTAAGTGCCCACAGAATTTTGATTTTAGGTATTAGTACCAACATCATTTGCCAAATCGTCTCAAGCAAAGCGTGTCGACTATTTCAGTAATCAGTTTCTCACGGATGAGAAACAATCTAAGCTCACGTTCTGCTGGATGAGGGTTACGGGTCTCACAGAGTTCCACTGCCTTGGAACAAAAGTGAGTAACACTAGTGACTGATTTAACAGAAAATGCACACACACTATGGTTCAGGCACAGAGAGTGGGATGATAGACTGAGCCAGGGTGTGTGCTTAGGGAATTAGGACCAGGACTTCCCAGGGGTCACTTCCATACTCACGTCTTTCATGGGTTCTAATCTAGGTTGTCTTGGGTTCTTCTAAGCAGCTTTTTATTAGATTAAACCACTGCGTGGATGAAATCCTACTGTTTGCAGCATCACAGACCACAAACCAACTCAGGCCCCAGTATGAGGCACAGGGGAAATGACTAACAGATATGTGATGCCTGGCCACAGCCCCAGAAGTAACTCCCATCCAATTTTCCCTAATGGCCCAGTGACAGGCAAGGTAAGTCACCATTTACAACTAGGAATATGCAGAATAATACCATGTTGGG
Source organism: Equus asinus (assembly GCF_041296235.1). Lineage (NCBI taxonomy): Eukaryota > Metazoa > Chordata > Mammalia > Perissodactyla > Equidae > Equus > Equus asinus. The sequence continues at coordinate 4,563,188 of NC_091808.1, read as the reverse complement.
CCACGCAGAAGATTTGAACTGTCCCCATAGAAGTCGTGGGTGGCCTGAGAATTAGAACCCCAGCAGATGACCTAGAATCAAGACTTCAGTGAGTTTTAAATGTTTGGAGGAATACTCTCTTAGTGCCATTAGTGGATCTAATATTTTCACAACTCACCAGTGTCAGTTCCAGCCAACGGTTCTGTGCTCACCATTAGATTGATGGTTGAACTAGAAGCTGACCTTGCTGGTTGTGGAGGTGGAGGCGGAGTTTTCTCTATAAAAGAAAAACATATGCAGCTGGTAGGTAACTCAGAAACTGAAGGGCTTAGCAATCCTTAGGGACTGAGGCAAGCTTGTCTTTCTGGATTAACGTCTTACACAAGAGTGAATCACTGAAACATAGAGACCCAAGAAGTCTCTGCCTACGCCATGTCTGTTGTCTGCAAGTTGGATTCATCTCTTAACAATCAAATGGAGGATATGCCTGAAATTTTGAACAAATCCTCTCATCTCCCATATAACTTCTACTGCCATCCAAGAAAATAGAGCCCTGGGGGTGGATGGGTCTTCGGACTCAAAACTTCATGACCCTCGTCCATGGTGACTGTTGATAATTCCCTCCCCTCAAGCATAGTTCCTTGATCTGAACAACGTTGGCCCAAGGAGAAAAGGATGTGAGCCTCTCTTCCATAACCCAGGAGCAGTGGAGGTCAAGAAGAATGGAAAAGGGAATCCAGAAGAACTTAGAAAGGAAAGGGGGATGGCATGAGTAATTAACAGAGACTGGAAAAACAGGCAAGGGCAGGCCTCAGTGAGGCGAAGGAGCTGGGGAGACAACAGATGGCAGAGAACAGAGCCCGAGGGTGGCGGGACCAGGGGAGGGACATGCTGATGCCTTTCTGCAGTGGCTGTGGACATCCCTTGGCCTTTGGGGTGATGAGACTTCGTGGACTCCTCGGTTACTCCCTGAGAAGCCAGCGACTCGGTGGTTCTGTTCACCAAACATGGAAACATGCTTCTGAAACATGGTCTTTGTGGGCGGTCAAGACCCCCAGCCAGACTGGCAGGGTATAGTTCTTTCTCCCAGGGAAGAGGCTGCACTCAGGCCAAACGGATCTGGTCTCCCACACAGAGGAGCCCAGGACCCCAGGAGCAGGACAACAGGTCTCAAGACATCCCATTTTCCTTTGTTAATCTATAAAGTTGGGCGCAACCCAAACACCCAGGATTTTGTTTTAACCTTGTTATGATTTCAGGACAGATTCAATGAATAAGAATTGCTCCCCCTATGTTCCTTTTGAGACGCCATGTAGAAATCAGGTACCAACTTTTCTTTAACCGACCATGTACTTACTTGTACTGAAACTTCCCTGGTAGGTGGCTCTGACCTGAGACCTCAGGTAGCAGACCACCGTGACGTGGTACGTCTGCCCGGCAAGCAGGCCCCCGATGACACGGTCCGTGACCGAGAGATTCTGCTTCAGAACCAGAGATTGATCGAGTGCTGAAGTGACGGTGAGGTCATAAAAATAAGGACTCGGGGGCTCCGGCCTCTCCCAGTGGAGTTTGGCGCTATTTTCTGTAATCTCAGACACCTGGACCTCTCGAGATGCTTTAACTGGAAGATAGATCAAAGCAGAGTGTGGAGAGAGCGGAGATAAAAACAATAATAAAACCCTGAATAATTGTAACATACAGGCGAGAGATGCAATCTGAAAGAGCTGTATCCGTAGACAGTTGATGTGAAATTTAGGCGAGCAGCTCTAGTTTCTCAGAAAGCTCCTGAGAAATATTGGTCATATAACCCACCAATATACATGAAATGTGAAATTCATTGTAATTAAAAATCTAATTATTCATCAGCAAGGTACACAACTATCTTATTTCTTCCGATTGAAGATCTCTCCTATTAAGGAGATACTTTGAAAATTCACGGTCCAGTGTGCTAATCTGAAGAGGAGCGTTCAACACAAAATGCGTCCCGTAATTTAAAATATATGAAGTCGTGAAACTTCAGGGCATCACATGAAATTCTTTTAAAGGAATCTCTGCTTTCTCTCCATTCATAAAATGAAGACAGTTTCCATTGTTTCACGAGCACATACATTCTGCCTTCACCTTTATAAAGGTTCGTGACCCTCTGTGGTACCTTCTAGCATCTTTGAGGAAAAGCTACAATGACACACTCTGGGTCTCATTAAGTCCACCTGCCCCTTGTATCTAATTCAGCCTGGAAGGATTCTTCTCATGGATGATACTAGCATGTGGTTCCGTCCAGAGGGAAAGGCTGGTTCTCCAGGCTCACACTTTTCCACTATTTTGCTAAACTAGACACCCTGATACTGCCACAGGGCACAACTTGGGCCGCTTTTCTATGCATTTATGCTTCAGAGCAGGGACAAAGCTCCATCTAGATCTTCTGGAGTCAGATTCTAAGGAGACAGGTCTGGCTCCAGAGCCCAAGCATAGAAACATCTGCTTCGTTGCCAAGAGCTACAGACAGGCTTTTTCACTCTCTCTCACTCCTGAAATGGGATCTAAAACTCTACTTCTTAAAGTGAATCCCTTTAGCTTGAGACGACTGGATTTCTAGAAGAGGTGGGCCATGCCCCCCACCAACATCCAAGAGAGAATGGGGAGCTCCTCCTGCCCACCCCCGACTCCAAGGCAGCGTGGGGAGTGAGAAAACAGAGGTGGGAGGGAGCGTGAAACTCATTTCACAAGCTCTTGAGATGGAACTCGCCAGCCTCACAGAGGGCCATAAGGCAAAGTGCTTTCTAATATAGAAAAAAAGCAATGTTTTGACAGTTCCATGCTGTGAGCAGCGCCTTTTCAAGTGCATCCTCTAGATATAGAAAATCCCAGATCAATGACTGTATTTCGATTGCTTTGTAAACACGCTTCGAGGGACGTGCCCTAGACACAGTAAATGAGGACGTCACAAGTCAGCAGCCCTCACGGCGACTTTCTTACCCATGAGATTCGCAGTGGCTGGCTTGGTGGCAGCTGATCTGGCTCCCTGGGGCCTGGGGACCTCGGGCTTTGTGGCCACTGGCTTGGCAACAGTGGGGGGCCTTGCAGCTGCTGGCTTCGCTGCTGCAGACTTCACAGCCACTGCAGGTTTGACTGTGGCCGTCTTCGCGGCCTCGGGCTTGGCAGCCACCGGTCTGGCAACCGCTGGTCTTGCGGGGGCCTGCTTTGCAGGGGCGGGCTTGGAGGCCGGCAGGTTTACCACAGGTACTGGCTTTGTGGTGGTGGTCACTGGTTGGGCAGTGGTCACTGGCTTCGTTGTGGTCACTGGTTTGGATGTAGGACTTGAAGTAACGTTATTTGGAACATTTCTGTTAAAATAAGTTAAAGATTGTTTCAACCATACGTATTTTTACTGCTCTCTAAAATAGAAAGACATGACCCCACGAACTGTGCAGAACTGGCTGTTTTAGCAAAATGCACACTCTAGCTTTTATATCTTCTGTATTGTATTGCATGCTGCGTATGTTAAATTCCTTCTTTTTAGCACCTGTGCCACAAAAAAGATATTGAACAGCAAATAAAATAACAGAATCATTAAAAAGGAAGCCTAGTTTGTACTATAGATACACCTGACTGTTTTTTCAATTCATAAAACAAAAACAGGCAAGAGAGTAGAGACTATAATAAATATTGTAATAATAATAATTATTGTTGTTCATAATAATAATAATATTTGAACAATTTTCTAATTATAAAAATTAACCAACTGAAACATGTACACTGAAAATTAAATAAAATCAGCTAATAGCTACTCTCATTATAAGAAACTATCCCCTGGGACTGGCCCAGTGGTGTAGTGGTTAAGTTCGTGAGCTCCGCTTTGGCAGCCTGGGGTTCATGGGTTCGGGTACCGGGTGTGGACCTACACACCGCTCATCAAGGAGGTGTCTCATATACAAAACAGAGGAAGATTGGCAACAGGTGTTAGCTCAGGGCCAATCTTCCTCACCAAAAAATAAGTATCCCTTCTAGCCATGTTGAGCTGGAAAATTATAAAGTCAGTGTATACTGTTTCACTTCCAAGGCTTATTGTGTATTTCCGTTTGTATTAATTTTTGCGTATGCAGTTGTTTTTTATAATTTCTTGATCCATTACAAATCTCAAAAGAGAATAGCAATGTAGTCAAATAGATACAACAGCACAGACTCAGCCTTTGTCCATTTCTCGCCCTGAGGTGAACATCCATTATTTGGTAGATATATCACGCTACATGGCATATGCAGCATATTTTCAGGTTGATTTCATAAAACTGCAAATATTAGGTTACCTTGTTCATTCTGTTTTCCTAAAGATAAGGGTGAGCCAACTTTAGGGAACATTCCAGAGAAACAACGAAGATAATTAAAGGCTATAAAAAGAGAATCTGTGAACACAGGTGAAGCAGGATGAGCATCATGGTGCTGAAAATGTGCAATGATTCTCAACCTATCAGGAGGAGATTTGGAACATTCTCTCCGAAGACAAAGGCAAGAGCCGAAGGACTTCAGGGTGAGAGAGAGAGCCGAAGGACTTCAGGGTGAGCAGTAGGAAGAGACAATCTCTCTTTCCCACCTTGAAGGTCAGCCAGGAGTAAGCCAGATACTCATTGCTCAAGGATAATTCGAACTCCCATCTCTCGGGGTGAAACGGTCAGAACCCTCACTTCCCCCAAAGCATGACACATTGTGGCATTATTTTCAGGGGCACAGACTGCTGGCACATGGCCTGAGCTCAGTTTCTGCCACCATGTCCCTCTTGCCTAGCCCTCTGCCACACAGTCACACCACCCTTCTTTCTGGCCCTGGAGTTGGCACCAAAGACGGAGCTGGGCATTAGGCCACTGAGCATGTGCCAGGCGGCCAGCATCACCATGGGTACTGCATCCCACCCAACTCCCAGCTCTCTCCTTGGTCTTCCTAGTAGAACATGCATGTTGCCTCCGATTGGTACCTCCATCACCTATGTTATTGCAGCCTTAATTATTTTAAGATCTGGAGTCCACTTTTTGCTTAACGTATGCAATCCTTCTATATAAAATCATTTCACACCAGATATGGTAGACCATTTGGACCTATGGAGCCAATTACCCATCATCTCTGTACCCTCGTCTTTTATATAATGTGATGTGACAGGTCTCCACCAAGTCTAGCTCCCCACCTTTGAATCTAGACAGACTGGTCTTTGGACATGCTTCAGCCAATAAAATGTGGCAGAAGTAACAGTGTGCCAGTTCTACCTTAGGCCTCAAGAGGCCTCGCACGCTTCTGCCTTCTCTCATGGAACCCTGCCCAGTCACCTTGTAGGCAAACCCAAAATTGCCTACTGGAGAATGACAGACCACAGGGAGCAGAGATGAACCATCCGGTGAGACCATCCTAGACTACCAGTCCATAGCTGCCAAGCAGCTGACCACAAACACATAAGAGCCCAGAAGAGGCCAGAAGTACTGCCCAGCTGAGCCCAAGCAAAAATCGCTAACCCACAGAATTGCAAATTAAATAAATAGTTGTTGTTTTAAGCCACTAAGTTTCAAGTAATTTGTTATGCAGCAATAGCTAACAGATACAGCAGATTCTTCAAAAAGAATGCCCCACATGACCTTTGGGAAGTCACATTTTCTGGGTTTCAATGTCCTCACCCCGTAAGTTAGGCACTGGTCAGAGGACTTCTGAATCCCCCCGAGCACTGTAATTTTTGAGACAATTATTATAATCACTTACACTTGTTTGTGAGCAAATTTGACAAGATTCTTTGATGGTTGGTCCCCTTGGAACCAATCGCACTGTTTCCTGATATCTGGGGACAAGTAAAAAGCATTTTCACCTAGAGAGAAATGGAGGAAAAACATTTTAAGCACATGCGAATCACATGAAAATTAAAATTAATCTGCTAAGGAGTTAAATGGATAACACAGTAGGTAACTATAAGCATTCATTGAATTAGTTAATTCTTCCAGACAAGATAAATCCAGTGATTTTAAACATTAAGTATAATTGTACTTGAGCCATAAAACATCTTAAGCCAATATCTTCTATTTGGCAATGTTTGGATGATTAGTTTAAAGATAGTAATTAGTCAACATTAGCGGGAAGACAAGAGTAGGAGAAAAATCAAGAGCAGAGTTTTAACAAGTATCTAAGCTCTTGAACATCAAATTAGTTTTAATATTTTTTTGATGCTGTGTTTAAGGAACTTTTGTTTTTAATCTTCTGAAGGCAGTGACAATGGCCCCTGGGTGAACTTGATGGCTTACCTTTGCTTCACATTTTTTCCCTAAAATTTTTGGGGGACAGGCCTTCACAGATGTGAATACTGTTTTCTTGGACCTCACCTTTGCCTTGAACAAACTCTTAAACTCCTCGTATATACATGTTTATTCAAACTTTATAATCTCCCCCACTTGTTAGATACTTTCCTGTGCCAACTCTGGCCATGCACTGTGCCAGGCTCTTGGGAACACAGTGGTGAACGACACACCTCCTCAAGGACCATACTGGGACCACAGACACATAAATGAATGACCAAGGGGCCGTGTAATAGATGCAGTAAGTATAGCATCCAGGTTAACAATGAGCAAGCCTAGGGAGCAGGGAGCATCCACAGTGAGCAGGGGCAGCTGGAGATAAGCTTTGAAGATGAATGTGGATTTGCTGCCAAAAGGAGAGTTGGAGAGCATTCTGGGGAGGAGGAGCTACAGCAGCAAAGGCCCAGAGCTATCCAAACATGAGGCTGTGGCTAACCCCAGATCAATACTTCTAGAAGCTTCCCCAATGCCCCATCAGGATACACTTTTCTATGATATGCGAGCATATTATGTCATGCATAAATAAATGTGCACTTGACTCATTCGTCCACCTAGATTGTAAACTCTCAGAGATGTAGTGTCTATGGCTGGGAGGTGCCCAGTCAAATTTGGTTGAATAGATGAGTGAATAGGACAGGGATTTCTGTCTGTGTGTTCACTGTCAACCTGGCTCCTAAAAGTGTGTCTGGGAAATGGTAGGTGTTGACATAAATTTGTCGAATGAATGAGCAAGTCAATGTCAGGACACGATGTCTTTTCCATGCTATGGCCCCCCATCCCTGATAGCTCAAGGGTGTGGGCTGGCAGAAAGCCACAGCCAGGGCCCATGCCATCCAATGCAGGACTTACTGCTGACGAAGGATGGCAACAGCCTCCCGAAGCGCATCAGAGGCTCCTCATTGAGCTCAGTCGACTTATCCACTAGTTTGAAGAAGACATCGTTTGGCTCGCTGGCAAAGCTGTACACCTCCTTGACATTCACCTTCCTGCCAATACCCAGAATCACGAAGAAGTACCCCTTGCATTTGGCCTGCAAGATGACTCTCTGGGCCTCCTCCAGCTGCTCCTTCTGCACCTCCCCGGTCAGCATCAGAACCACGATTTTCAGGTCCCGTGGGTTGGGTGCGCTTTCAAAGATGTTCTCTATGGTGTAGTCAATGGCGCTGCCCAGGGCCCTGGTCCCCTGCAGCTGCGTCATTCTGCTGCTGAGGAAGTTCACCAGCTTCTCCTTGGAGCCGTAGTCAGTCAGGGAGAATTCCACCTTCACAGGCGGCACACTGGAGTTCCCCACCGACTCATAGGGCGCGTGCTGCACAAGTGCCACTCTGGCAAAGTGCTGGGAGGCCTTGGGGTCCGGGCTCACATCCAGCTGTCTGACCAGGTACCCTACGTACTTTCTCATCTCATTGAACTGAAAGGGAGTGGTGGACTCGGAGCTATCCAAGATGAAAGCCACGTCGAGGTCCGCATTGCTGCCCGCTGCTCTCCTGTCCCTGAAGGAAGGTCTCCAGCTGCCAAATCCACAGGATGGGTCGATGTTGCAGATGTCTAGAAAGAAGCATGGTACCCACTCATTCTGTGACTCCCCTAGCGAGACAGTGCGCATCAATCTGCTGAGCGCCTGGGGTAATTAAAATTGCCACATAGATAGAAACCCATTTCTATCATGCTGAATCATTGTGGCCAGATTTCCGTTCTCACCACTTAGCAGTTTCTAGATGAAACACATAAGTACGCTAACATCCTTGTTAGTATACACTGGCATTGCATTTAAAGACAAAAGAAAAGCAAAAGGACCATTCTTGGAAGAAGTATCTTCTAGAAAGTCACAAGGCCAGATAATTAAATTCCAGACTCCAAGGTTAAAACATAAGCAGAGCCCACTTTCTCCTTTACTACCTATAAAACAAACCATATCCGTATCAAAGAGAAGCTCTGTTTGGGGGAGTCCACTTTGAATATAGAAACTACTTATGTAATATTTACACTGGTCCATACAAGGCTTTATGAATCTTCATTAACTCCAGCTCTTGATACAAACGGTGATTATTCACTCAAATGTCCCTCAATGGGGAGCATGCCTTGCAATTGCTGCTGGACGGATTTTCCTGTTATAGAAGCACCTTACCCAAGCAAACGTGACACGTCAGGACGTTCTTCAGGAAGTCCTCAAGGTCACTCCTAGCGGGCAGGACGAGCGCATGTCCCACCGCTGTGTTATTGATCTGGTTTAAACAAAAGGAAACGCTTGGTAGGAGTGTCCGTGATAAGGAACTACTTGAAAATGGAATTGAGGAACAAATTAGAGTCACATCAATAAAATCTATTTCCCAGTAGGCAGTATTGTCTCGTTTTTTTGGAAGGGGGAGTCATTAATAGGAAAGCATAATTTTTCTTCCGATGAGATGAGCTGGAGTTTGAACCCCACTCCTGCACTTTCTGCTGGACCTGAAGGAAAGTTATTTAACCTCTCCAGGGTTCCGTTTCCCCAGCCGCAAAATGGGTATAATAGTAAATTCCCAAAGGGGTTATCTGGAGGATTAAATGAGGTAATGTGTGAAAAGGTATAACCTTTAGCAAATAGCAGGACCTAAATATTATCCTTATTTTCAGCCATAATAATAGCAATGAACAAAAGTTAGCTCCATCCCTTTTCCACTCCCCCAGGACTAGAAATGGACTTAATGACAAAACAAGTAATGAAATCACTTCTAGAAGATTCAAAACGTCCTTCCCATCATAGCACCTGGCACCCCATCACTAATTATTCATTTAATGAATATTAAATTTAATTAGTGAATGAATAGTTGACTTTTTGAACGTCCTGAAACTATGCCGCTCAGAAACATGCATGGTTCTGGGTCACTCAGCCCACACGAGGGAAGAGGGATGTCAGTGAGCTCCTCCGAAGAGCGTACAGCTGGTAGCCCATGCTGGATTCCCAAGCCCAGTACCCCATACTCAAGCTGTCCTGTGGTTTGGCAGAATAAACCGTGAGAGATGGCAGCAATGACCCAGCCATCGCTTGCTGACATAAGCAGTAAGAAAACCATAGAACATCCAGTTTGGAAGGAAAGACATTAAAGACCATCTCAGTCCTGCCTCATCTTTTACAGGTGAGAAACCTAAGACACAGAGAGGTTTGGGGACATGACCATGTTACTTTCAGTGACTTAAAACTGGAAAGCGAGCGGGTTAGAACCAGAGCCAAGGCTGCTTCACCGTTGGTCTCGGTCTCGCTCTTTCCCTTCGTGCCCATCATCCGCCCGTCTTGAAAAGTGCCACCCAAATTGGCACTGAGTAAATATTAATTGATTAATTAATCAATTATTATATATATTATTATAACAATTAAACAAGTTAGTTAGCAGATGACAAGGGAGCACTTGGCCACTGCATAGGCTGACCCTTGGAGGCCAGCCTGGCTGAAGAAAGGTTTGAAGAGCGGTGCAGACTAGAAGTGGGGTCACCGATGTTTGCAGGACCTCACTAGGAGACTGTAGGCCCCCTAGGTCAGCCCTGGGAGATTCTCCTCCTACATGTGGGGAGGGACGCAGTGGGAATAAGTCGATCTAATGCCAGAGCCATAAGGCTGTTCTGGAAATCTCACTAGAGAAGTTCTCAGTCCCACCAGCCTCATCTAGGACCTTTTAGAAACGATGGGGCATGAATCCATCAGGGAGGGCACAGATGTGCCTGGGAACCTTCTCAGAGCCCAAGAAGAAGAGGAGGAGATGTCAACAAACCCCGTAAAGCACAGACCTGCAAAGCGTTGACCAGTTGCGGGTCCGCCTGTCTCGTGAGGAACAACGGCGTGATGCCCGCGTCTGAAAGCTTCAGCACAGCCTCTCTGAGCTGTGGGGACGCCCTCGTGGGTTTATCGCTGAAGAAAATGGCCACCTTCCTCATCAGGAATCCGTTCCGCACTCGCTTAAACGTGTTTCTGGCCACGAATGACATGGCAGTTTCCAGACTCGGTTGCTTGGACGTCAGAGACAGCTGCAGGTTCTTAATCCTCTCCAGGAGGACGGACTTCTTCTTGGAGTCAGCAAACCGGATCTCCGTGGTCACCTCATTGTTATAGGTGACCACAGCCACGCGGGCCCCCCGAGGACAGTTACTCTCAGCAATGGTCAAGTCGCCCACGACACTCAAGAGCACATCCCTCATCAGGCTGAACGTGTCTTGGGTGACCCCCTCAGAGGTGTCTAAGGCAAAGGCCAGTTCCGTCGGGAAGATGGGGCATTCCAGGGGTCCTGTGGGAAGTGGTGGGTTTTCAAAGACAAACTTTACTTACTGGCAAAGGAGTCTTCTTTCTTCAGAAGAAAGCGAAACCGCTGAAATCAACTTACCGTAGCAGCAAGCTATAAAAGAAACAAAGAGAAGCGTGAAAGACCTGTCCGCCGCATGAGAATTTCAGACGTAAAAATGCGAATGTCATAGACGGCGGAAAACCGTGTACTTACGACATTTATCTTTGATGCTTTGGACAAGGGCACATTGCTGTAAAAGGAAAGGAAGGGGGATGTAAGGGGAGCAGACAGAAGGCTTACAGGGCAAGGGTTCGTGCTGCACACATGCAACTTACATCGATCGAGTCGCCTCTGTTGCCTTTGAGACCCTGTAAAACAAGGACGGGGGCGTGAGAAGCACCACAGACAGGCGGGATGTGGAACATAAAGGGACAGTCCTTGGCCCCTAGAAACATGACAGAGGAAGCAAAAGGGGACCTTGATCATTTTCAGGCTCTCCCTATCAAGTATTTTAGGCTCAAAGAGCAAAAGAGAAAAGACTTGGAGGATAACAGTGTGTCTTTCCCCTGCAAGGTAAATAACTCTGCCCCAGAAAGCTTATTACAAATCCACATAAGTCACACATTTCAGCTTGAAGCTAAACGCCATGTCTCCCTAGAGAAGAGCTTCCTTTCAACGGCCAGCTTGATATAACCTGTTCACAGAAGGGACAGTGAGGAGTCACTCAGCTAACCCCGTCAGCTCCAGGTCTGAAGCATCCTGGCTGGATTCAATTCCTGAGGAGCCCCAGAGATAGACCCACGGTGGCCCTCAGCCTCTCATCCCAATATGTGGCCGCCTGATGGTCAAGCAGTCGCCCCGTGGGCCAGTCAGGTGTGTTTCCCTAAAACTGTTTCTGTCTGCTCATCATCTGCAGTAACTGGCTTAACTTTCTCCCATTAAGTGCTTCATTCTTTAAAGGCAACAATCACGTGACTCAGCCTTCTTCTCCCGAGTCCCACCAGGCTAATCCCTCACCTCTCCTTCTGGGAGTGATTTTCCGTTTCCTTAATTATCTTTTCCATTCTCCTTTGAACCTCATCAAATTCAATGTGAAGAGACATTACAGGGAGAAATTCAAATAAGGAAACAAGGATGTTAGGAACGAAGAGATTTTATGGGAGGGCTGCAGAAGGATGCCCTCCTGGCTAGCGGGTCGTAAACCATGAAATCGAGGGCTCCCTGGGGATTTTATAGACCAACAGAAGCATTCCCCAGATTGAGGTTTGACATAATTACACTATTCTACAAGATGCAATCAAGAGGTGTTAAAAGTTTTCTCTTTTTTGTCTTCTACATAAACCTCAAACTCACATGAAGAAATTGAAAGGGCAAATTACAACACACCATAGACTACATAGAGTTCCACGTGAACCTTCTTTTTAAAATTTCTTACAACTCTAAAACTTAAAAGCTCTTTTCTCCATTGTGGTATCAGAGGAAAGTGGTTTAAAAAAATGAAAACAGAAAACAATAACAACAAAATTGCAGCACACCACCTTCGAGAAAAAAGGAGACGGTAGAAAGTTTTCAAGGACCACATGTAAGGCATCCAGCCCCTGCGTGGCTCAATTGGAACTAGGTAGGTACTTACTGATGGTCCCGGGTAACCAGGGTCTCCCTTCTGTCCAGCTGCCCCTGGAGGTCCTGAGTCTCCCTAGAAGGGCCAGAACAAACATTGCTCAACTGTGGCAGAAGATGGAAAATTCTCAACACCTGCAGTTGGAAGGGGTGGTGACAGTGACGTCATTCAGCATCCCCCATCACCATGAGAAATCTCTCACTTTAAAAGAGCTTAAGGGTCTCCAAAATTCAAGTGTAGGGACAAGTGGCCTTAACAAAATTGATGTGCATCTCACCACAATTGTGTTCTCTGGCAGGTAAAGGTAAGACAGATGTTTACCCAAGAACCATTGATGAGACTCTCCATGGATGCACAGGAAATCAGTAACTGACAATTAATTAGATCACTACACGATCCAATTGTGTAGATAACCAATCCAATATTTTAAAACTCTACCTTGAGCAGTAAACAATCTAGTTTGACGGGCCCTCACTGAGCAAATTAACAGGATAATTATAATGATTTTAACTACATTTTAAGCTAAAAATAACTTAGGAACTTTTACCTGTGTCTAGACCTCAATTTGCTAATTCACGACTCAGTACAATCTTAAGAGGATGAGTAGACATCCACTGAAGAGAGTAATCCAAAACCAAAAGGAGCTTAAGGAAGAGGAGTCTTATCATGGTGGGGAGGTGGGGATGCACGTGTTCTCGGCCTGGCTCACCTCTGAGCCTGGAAGCTTTGTAAGCACTTCCCGTACCTCCTGAAATCCTGTAGCCTCACTGTCCGGTGGGCATGACCGAATGTGACTGCACAGCCTTGCCACATCACTCATTCCGAGACTTGAGTTCCCCTGGTGCTATACTGGGAGTGGACCGTGGGCTAGTGACACTTGAGATGTGTTAGAGAAAGGGATCTGAGGGCTTCCCTATAAGGGGACCATGGCCAAAGGAGAACAGCACAGACACAACCACAGGGAGTCCTGAGGACGTCAACCCTAGGGCTTAGGATCCCTTTTCTTCCACCCCCTTCTTTCACCAGCCAGGTTGCAGGTGAGAAAGGATAACTTTCAAAGAAGCAATGGAGGCCTCCACGTTAACCACGCTGCTGCACACGCGCTCACTCTTCACCTGCAGCCAAGGTGCAGGGAACTCACCCTTCGGCCTCTGACACCTTTGGGTCCTAGTGTTCCGTCTGTCCCTGGCTCACCACGGGTACCCTGGGAAGAGAGCCAGGAAGCAGCACATTAAGCTCTGGAGCGGAAGGCCTGCCTGAGGGTCTCTGGGTTGTGGACCCCACTTCCCAGGACAGCCAAATGGCTGACTTTGAGTGACTCTTCCGCTGGATTCCTACTGCAGCTGTGGCATCTGCAGCCTTAGCTTACCGAACCCGCAATGATAATATCCTATCAATTACAGCATTGTTAGGTTTAAGGAGTATTTTATTGCAGTGCTGTTTCATTTAATCCTGGCAAACACCACGACAAGTGCATATCATCTCCATTTGATAGATGAGGGAGTGTCTGGGAGATGGCAGGGCCTTTTCCAGGATCACTCACTTAGTAAGTGTCTGATCCAAGACTAGAACTGAGATATTGTGATTTTCGGTCCATGGACATATCAGACTCATCCTAAAACAATGGTGATGCTTTACCACTAGGGGAATACTTACCTTTGGACCTGGGTATCCAGGGAATCCTCTCTCTCCCTATAAAAAGTAAATAAATGACTCAATATTTGGTCCCAATTTAAATTCATTTAAAATAAGTTATTCTTGAGCAGAAAAAAATATATCCATAAAGTCGTCAAAAGAAAAAACTTTCCTCTACTAAAATTAAATTTTGAGAGACAATCCTTTAAAAATATAATGTGTCAGAAGTTCAAGAATCTTTGCGGATACGCACTTTTTTGCCTTTTTGTCCTTCACTGCCAACTCCGTCTCGCCCGTCATCTCCCTAAGAGTGGAAACATCGTGTTACTGTAGGTTCCCGTGTCAGGCACATCAAAATCGTCTCTGTCTAAACCCTGAGCAGGGCATCCTTGAGTCCTTGAAATGTTCCCAGATGAAGGTACAGATCAAGGAAGGGTTCCTACTCCTGCCCCATCCTCCATGTCTGTAGGTGGGTGGGCATAAAGGACTACTTCAGAAAGATGGTGCTGTGGATAACCAACGTAAAGAACTAATAGCTATTGGTAAAGGTGCTGTTTGAATGTAGCATCAAAGACTCACGGAACCATGGGATCCTAGAGTTGAGAGGACTCTTAAAGGCCACCTTGACTCTATGCGTCTATGAGTCTTAGATTCTACTTCAAAGCAAGAACACAGGTCTCAACCTCTGATACCCTCCTGAGCCTCCTGTGCTCAGAACTTACCCCCCTCTCCCCCATGCCGCTTCCTTTCCTTCCAGGTCATGCCTCTAGGTTCCTTCCAAACACCCACCTCCCTCTACTCTCAGAACCACCCCTATCGCTCTCTCATGGGGCCTCTTACAACTGGACCCTATTAATTATTTCAAAAGCATCAGAAGGCCTTATATGACATATACATTAATATCTCTAAAACATGCACAGAACATGCTCCTTAGTTAATTTACAGTTTTAAACATACATCAACAGCTAAAGAGCTGTTACCCCCAAATTTACGGAAACAGAATCAGGAAGAGCTGTCGTTCGATGGTTTGAGTAGATTTTAAAGTCTGATTTTTCCCCCTCTGCTTGGGAGACCAAGGACCATAAAAATGGATTTTTAAACTAGCTCCAGAGAAATTACAAACACAAGAAAAATATTTTCAAGCTTTGGGATTATAACATTCAGATCAACCTGGTCCATTTATATTGTTTTTAGGTATAATGACTCATTTTAGAAAAATTCCCAACGTACTGTAGATTTCTTTTTCCTGTATAGAAATGTATTTTAAAAAATTACTGTTAGAGCAGTTAGAGTGTTTTTAAATAACATTTTTTAAAATGAATTATCGAAGTGATAATTTCTATTGCTAGGATGTCTCATTCAAAGGAAACTTTTTATTTTGAAACTTATTTACTGTTTATAAGGGGCAGGTTCACGATTTTCAATCATATCCCCAATAATATAAGAAGCAACTACCAAGTTGTCCGTATCTGGAACCAACTCAAGTTGCAGTGACAAAGCTGGTGCAGGTTGAGGTCCCATCTCCCGCTTCTTAAACATTTCAGCCAAGAGTTGTGGCAGCCTGGGCCCCGAGCGCATCTTGATCTTACCGTTTCCCCACGGGGGCCCCGGGGCCCGAGTCCTCCCTTCGCTCCCGGCTCTCCAGGCTCGCCCTAGACAGGAGAAACAAGAGTGAGACACCTGTGGGTCTGGGGCTGATTTGAAACGTGATTCCAAGATCTGCCTTTGTTGCAGGTGGTGTCACTGGTATGCTTGCTGCAAGCCACTCCCTTCACCTTTTAGATTTTACTAAAAGTGATTTTTTAAATTGCAACATTCACGTGTGGTGGCCTGGAAAAGAATCCAAGAAGGCTTGCGTTTGTTACTTTCATCAGCACGGCGTGGGGATATGCTGATGGAGAAGAGAGAGAGAGAGATGGGGAAGAAGCCGTGAAAGTCGGTGGGCATTGAACTCAGCAGGGAAATCCAACCAGAGGCATCGAGACAGTTCTGGATTCACATGAATGCCTTTCTTTTCCTGAGAAAATGCTGCCCTTTCAGACTGGTTATGATGAATAGCAGTTTTTCTCAAGGCTGACAGAAAGCAGGTTCTCAGGCAGCCTTCACGTAACAAGCTGCTGTTATCCCGAATAGTCGGGGTCTGGGCCCGTAGACTAGCTGGCAGAGCTGCTGTGCTCACTGCCGCTGCTGAGAGAATGTGTGCTCAGTGCATGCTGAAGCTGTGCTCAATGCCCTGATCCACTCAAATGGCTCTGAGGCCGCTAGTGGCTCTATCATCACCCACCGAGGCATGAACAGATCAGATAATCCACCAGCTGCTGGCAGTTCTGGCTGCAAGAAAGCCAACCCACTAAGCACAGCCGTGTGTTCCCTGCAGGCAGGGCTGGTGATCCCACTGGCCAAGCCAGTTATCAACAGGAGAGGCTGAGATGGGAAACACCAGAAGCGAGGAGAAGAGGTGTACAAACTAAGCAGCCGGACAGACTGACGATGTAGGGTCCGGTGGGGCCCTGGCTTCTGGAAACAAGCTCTACCTTTGTTAAGACTAACCTTTCTTCCCAAGGGACCGGTTCGGCCGCGTTCTCCAGGGACGCCCGCAGCACCTCCGCTTCCCTGGAGCGTGAGGAGAGAAGGGTGTCAGTGAAATATTGACCCTCCAAGCCGTAGCGTCTGCACCCCGCCTCTCCCTGGTGTGCAGGTCAGAGCCCGCCACACTCAGTGCCACGCATGATGCTGGACACCCAAATGCACACATGCATGCAGACAGCTGTGCAAATCTAAAATATTAGTGTGACTGCTCAGCAAGTTTTCACAAACACATGCACATTGCAATAACTAATGGACATCTCCTAAGTTCCAGACTAGAGGACAAACACCAAGATTTTATGTGGCTTTACCTCCTCGCCCTTTCCACGCCTCCACCATGAGCACCCGGTTTTACAGGTATGGGACCTGTACACACTTATTCACTGAGGGAACATAGCTCTTAAAATGCGGCGCAACCTCCAGGGCCCAGAAGTGACCCTAACACTCACGGCAAAAACCAGATAGTGGCCGCTACTTGTCATTTTAAGGTATTTGAAAAGCTTCACCTCAGCCCTGAACCATCTTAAATTCTTGACTAATCAGGGCTTAAGTAAATGTTAAAAAAAACACACACACATACAAAATCTTTAAAAATAGTATTTATCAGATTTCAAACCAGGGAAGGACTTTCTAAGCACTGTCAAACATTTTTGCATATTTATGTAGCAACAGGCCAGTTCACTGACAGTTTTTTCACCCTTATTATTTTCTGTAATAAGTGATAGGACAGCTCCCTCAATATCATGTCAGATACAAGGGACACGGCATCTGGTCGCAGCTCAGCTAGGACATGTTTCTGCTCATAGCTAACAGCCAAGATGGATCTTGATGTTTATAGTCACAGCAAGTTTAGGGAACATCTTCTGTGTCAGACCTGAGGATGGGGAACTCCTTACACAAAACCCTGAACTGCGAGAGCAATCTCCAGCAGCTGAATACGAGACAATGCAGCAAACTCTGAGAACGCTGGCAGATTTAGTTAGACTTTATGCGGCTCCATCCTAAGGCCTCTGAGATAAGGCACATCCTTTCTCTGCTTACCATCCAGCTGAACTACGTTCGGAAGGAGTAACATTGGGACTTAGAAGCCCCTGGAACACCAAGAAAAAAGGTCTCTTACTTCCTCAGGGTGAACTAGCCAGTTGCTGCAAGGACTGAGGTCAGACCCAGGATCTGTATTCCCAAAGAGTCAGGCTAAGAGGAAAGTCTGTCCACAGCAACACCAGCTACAAAGCTCTAAGCCCGCTCGACCATCGTGCTATCTGTTTAACTAAAGAGAGGGGCGGGGTGTAGATGGGCTCACCCGAGGTCCAGGAATGCCTTGTTCACCGATCAGCCCTGGAGGACCGGTGGAACCAGGTGGACCCTGAAGAGGTAAAACGCCAGTGTAAGTGTTGTGTTGAGGTGATGCTCCATGAGCATCATAATATCCGTACAATGGAATATTATTCAGCCGTAAAAAGGAACAAAGCACTGATACATGCTACAAAATGGATAAACCTCAAAAACATTATGCTAAGTGAAAGAAGCCAGACATAAAAGGCCACCTATTAATATTCCATTTATAGGAAATGTCCAGAATATGCAAATCCATAAAGACAGAAAGGAAATTAGTGGTTGCCAGGAGCTGTGGGGAGGGGGCATGACTGCTTCACGGGAACAGGGTCTCCTTTGGGGATGATGAAAATGTTCAGAAACTAGATAGAGATGATGTTTGCACAACATTGTGAATGTACTAAATGCTGCTGAATGGTTCACTTTAAAAAAAGATTAATTTAGTGTTCAACTTGGTAAAATTGACTGTCACCTCAATTACAAAAAGAAATACTATGACATCCGGGAAAATATCCCAAGGGATGCAATCACACCAGGGGGTACTGACCTGTGCACCTCTGGTCCCCTGCTCTCCCACGGTGCCCTGCTGGCCAGGACCGCCCTTGTTGCCCTTTGAAACAAGAAAAGATGCAGGATGGGGTCAGGATGGTTTATGCCAACATCATCAATCTGTTCTACAATCATGTCTGGACAAGGGGATGGGCAAACAATCACGGTTGTCCTGGGGCTCTAGGAGAGATTGACATGCTAACTCAAGGGTGAGACATTTGACACCTGGGGCCAGTTGTCACTTTGCACTCTTACAATTATTCCAACCCAAGGCTTACCTTAGCTCCTGGTGGTCCCCTTCGGCCAAAGCCACCCTGTGGAAGAAATCACATAATCTGTGAAGGGGAGGCCGGGATGCTGGGGACGTAGCCCAGGACTCTCTGTGACTCAACCCACTCAGTCATCTGGCACCGCTGTGTGCCAGACTCTGTGCCTAGTCAGCCCTAAGGAAGCTCACTTGAAAAGACACCCTTTCTCCGGCCCTCACCTCGGGACAGCTTTGCTTCTGTGCTGCCCCGTTAATCATCCAAATGGAAGTTTTGAGATTCACTTCAGACCTGCCAAGCAAAATAATGACTCCTTCTGGCTGCACAGTCCCAGCCAATTTCAAAGAAGGAATGCGAAATGGGAATGTCAACCTGTCTATTTTTCGACCATTTTCCTAACTGTAGGGAGAAGGAGCGAAATATGTTAATTATAATGGAAGGGAGTCCCAAACTCTCCAGATTCTCCTGGCCAAATATAACACATAGTCAAGTAAAGCATTCAAAGTGCACATATGTGAACCTAAGAGGTGTCCTTCGTTTGGGCTCATGACTTGGCAACGTCTTCCTCGGTGCTCCAGAAGTGACCCTTAGTTCAAATAAATGTGGGCCCGCTACATAAGCAATCCATTAATTCCCACTTTGTGATTGCTTCAGTGGAAAGGTTTGGAACGGGAATATGTGAACGTCCTGGATCTATCTTCACAAGGTTAGGGGTTGGTATTCTGGAGACTGTAATAAACCCGTCAAGGTAGCTTGGCCCATCTTTTGCATCAACCCAGGAGCCACATTCTCCATTCCCAATGGACCAGCCCAGTGATCTCCTGGGGGGACCATTTTGCTATTATTCACTGTAGCAGCAGCTTCTTTATTTGAAGACCTTGGCCTCCTTCTGTAGACAACACATGGACACATGGGGGAGGGAAGGGGCCAGACCACTCTCCACAGAGTAACCATCAGGCTGTCCCCTCCTGAAGGGGACATCCTATACCATGACCAGAGGCCCCCAGTGTTCAATGATTCATTGCTCGGGCCAGAGGCATCCTGTGGAGGCCCTGAATGGTGATGTGGGGAATGAGGTAGCCAGTGGGATGGACACAATTTATCCTGGCGTGAACCTGGCATAGCGAGGTCCCATTGGAAGACAACCAAAGCTCGCCTGTACTGAATTCAAACCTGAGTTTCTACCTCGCGTGCAGAATTAAAACTAATTGTATGCGCTGCTATAGTTTAAGCCATTTCCTCAAAACAAGTTTTGGCCCTTCTCGCGAGCTGAGTTGTACAGCACATTGTAACAATCGAATATTTCCTCATTTCTTTTTCATTATATAGCTCAACAGCATTGTTCAAAAAAATAAATAAATAAACCTTTTAAGATAGCATTTTCAAATTTTAAGTCTTCTTCTGAATTTTAAAAGCAAACTTTGGCCCATGATATATCATCTGATTACAGGTGAGAGTTACTTCTTTTCAGAGCGCTCACCTCAGCATACACCCCCCGATTGTCCAGCTGCTGATCCCTAAATGTGTCGCTGCCACTGGGGAGACAGCTGAGGGGGCCCCGTTCAAGGCTGCATAGTCCCAGGCAGCTTCTGAGCAGAGACCTGCCCTGGGCGCCCGCCCCCAGCATCCTGACGCACCCCAGAGGATGTATGAGCTTCCAGACCATCTTGCCCCTGGGCCCTGGAAGCATTCCACTGGCTTCCTAAAGACGATCTTTATCCCTTTGGCTTTAGCAGCTCTTCCAGAAAGACTCAAAGACTAGGCATGCAATCAGCTAATCTACAAAGGGCATTTCTGAAATGCCTTGGGAAAGCGATTTCAAAAAGCGATTCACTAGAAAACTGAGTCTCGTTTCCTTGCTTGAGCTACAGCAGCACACGAAAAACAATTCTAAAAGCAACCACAAATATACAACCCCAGCAGCCTCCCTGCCCCATATTCCCTCATCCCCCCCCGCCCCCATTTTCGTGTTTCTGTTGGGATTTTTTTAAATATTTAGTGGGATAAAACCTGGCCAGATACTTGAAAGCTGGGAAGACAATACTTTAAAAAGTGTCTGTTCGGTGAGTTTGGGGGAGGGGAGTAAGAGGGACTGGGGGTGGGAGAAGAGACGGGCACAGATGGGGCACAGATCAAACAATAAGGACGAATGTTTTCCATAAGCATCAAGATTTGGGTGACAAAGGTTTCAGAAATCTCTTTAAATTCTTTAAACAAAGAGTTGCTGGGTAACAACGCCCCAGGCAGTGTCTGGCAGATCTGGACGGCACCTGCTAAATACCAGCACAGAGGCCCCACCACCTCCCCCCAAAGCTGTAAGAGACACTCACGTCCCTCCCTGGTTCTCCAGGACTTCCCGAGACACCGTCACTCCCAGGCAGACCCTGGCGTGGGGAAGAAAATTGGTGTAAGATTTTCATCTGCAAAGAAGAGCAGGAACTCTGGAATATTGCACGAGACACTACAGGAAAAGGGATGGATAGGCAGAGGAAGGTCGGTACTCTGCCGTGAGGGGCATTAGACTTAGGTACGCGCCCGTCCCCACAGCCTTTGGCTTGACAAGCGCTTTCGTAAATATCTAAAGAGCACAACTTCTGCCCAGAAGAAGCTCCTCTCGGTAGGGCTTGCTTCTGTTCCACAATGGAAACGTCCTTCATGGGCACACAGGGTGGGCTTCACGGGGCCCTCTGTTCCTGACCGCATATGCTCCCCAGCCTCAAAGACCACTTCCATGGTCCCTCAGCCCCTGGCGAGCCAGTGTGAGCTTTGTTTCTCTGGCCTCCAGCACAGGAGAGTCTGGGAACAAGGAGCATCGTACCATGGGCCCGAGGTCTCCGGTTTCTCCTTTGGGTCCTCTCTGCTGGCTGTCCCGCCCTGAGTCACCCTGAAAACAACACACGTCAGGGAAATGAGCCAAATGTGCGAGGAAAGCCACCGCCGCAGGATCAGGTGCTCAGAAAAATATTCGTGATGATATGAATGTGAGGCTCAAGAGACGGGTCCCTTCAGTCACATCCCATCCACAGAACGTCCACCTGCCTCTGACAGACCCTGACCGTGCGGTCAGCACCCACTCTCTGCCCCAACAGGGGGGCAATGCTTCTTCCTCCCCAGGAAGCACGATGCCCCAGGCTACTCTGGCCTCATGGACAAGAAGAGGCCGGTCCCCGCAATGGTCACCTACAAAAACTTACAGGTTTTATAGAGCCTGAAATAAGAAAAGCTACGAACTCTTCTCTTTTCTTAAAACAAACTTAAAGTACCCTGAGACCACATTTTAGGGAAACTTCTCAGGTCTTCGTATGACAGGTCTTGCAAACGTTTATCTTTGCAGCTAGAGAGCAAACACACCTCCAGCCACCCCAGAATTCTAAGGAGAGGACGAACCACATATTTTATCAGCACGTATTAAAGCAATTTCAAAAGGAAAATTCTTCCTTTTTACCCACCTCTGCCCACAACCCTCCCCCAGACTCAGATCACAGATTCTCCACAGAGCTGTCCTTACCGGGTCGCCCCTAATTCCAACATCTCCTCTTTCCCCTTGGTCTCCTTTAGGTCCTTTGTCACCCTAAATAAAAAAGTACAAGCAGAGACAAAAAATTAGGTAAGATTTCAAATTTTTATCTTGCCCTTAAAATTGCATTCTTCGACTCCTAAATCTTAGATAGAACAGCGTTTACCATGTACTCATTTGCCGTGAAGGTAAAATTACTTCCAGATATTTCTGATTTGTTCAGGCAATCCACAAATATTTATTGGGGACTCACTCTGAGCCAGGCACTGGGGATTTATTTAAACAAAACACTCTCAGTGCCTGCCCTATGGGACACACTCTCCAAACAAGAAAAGATAACATAACGTGTCACAGTTGATGCGTGAGAGATGCCAAGGATGCACGCCCGGAAGAAGTCAGGGAAGGCTGCCTGGAGGAAGCAGTCTTCACATACACGAGTAAAAGAAATATTCCCTAAATGAAATGTTTATCTATAATATCAATACTATGGAAATATATTTACCCTCCTTCCAGGATTCCCTTTCTCTCCAGAAGACCCAGGCAATCCTTTGTCTCCCTGCCAAAGACAATAAAAGGTCATTCCTGGCACCATTTCTACCGTAGCCTGAGGCATTAGTCACCAAAATCTTCAGGACCACAAGCAATTTGAACCCGAAGTGTGAAATCTCTTACATCTTCACCGTCAAGACCATCAAGTCCGATTTCTCCTAATTCACCCTGGGAGGGAACAAGACACACAGGTGAGTGTAGAAAGCCATCTGGCAAAGGAAGAATGAGAAACACGGGAAAGTTTTACACTTAAAAAACAAAACAAGCTTGAGTACCTTCTCTCCTGGGAATCCACGAGAGCCCTGGAAGGTAAGAGAGAGGGGACACCTCAGTGCCTTCCTGGAGGCTGGTCCCTCCGCCACAGGACAGGCGCAGGGCTGTCCCCTCCCCGTCCCCAACTTGAACCCCACAGTGTCTGAAAATTTAATACTAGAGATTCATCTGTTTGGATACCTCTGTCCATCACATGGGGGATCCTAAAGCTAATTTGCCTGGACCTGAGCACTGGGTGATCTTGGCTCCCTGGGCAGGAGGGGTGGGTCCCGACAGCCAAGGACGGGGTCTCCAAGGCCTCTTTACAACTTTGCCATGTGCTGACCCCTCCCTTGAGCACCTGCTCTCAAACGTCAGCAAATGGAGGAGAAGGTTCGTCGGCCCTTGAATACAAGTATTTCACACAAAGAACCTTCCAGTGCATGCAGTCTCTCTCTCCCCCCGACCTCTCTGGCTCCTTCCAGGGTCCAGGGGCTGAAGCCGCCAGGCACTGACCTTCTCCCGGCCCTGCCCTGGCCCCCATTCCGTCTGTACTCCTGAATGTTCCCTGGCTGCTTCAAGTTTCCATAGGAAAGTATTTCTCCACTCTCAGGCTCCCTTCCCAGCGAAGCCGGTGCTCCCGAAGGAGCCAGACTCTGGGCTGCCTTCCCGTGAGAGGCCACTGGCTGCTGAAGGCTGAGAGCAGAGCCGCCGCAGCCCCCACGGCCCTCCACACCCGGGAGGCGTTGGGAGAGACTGGGTCTCGCTTCTGCAGGTGCCCCCAAGCCCCCTCTCTGCAGCGCGCCGGATGCTGTGGTCTCTTCCCCACACTTCAGGGTCCCCCACACTGTACCTTTATTCCTCTCTGCCCGGGGCAGCCCTGGAAACCCTGAGTGCCGTTCACACCCGGTGGACCCCGATCACCCTGTCAGGAGACACAAAGGCGTTTTGCAGGTTGGAGCTCCTAGTCATCGCGTCTCCAGCAAGTTTGTGTCACTGTGAAAGGCATGCTCCAGAAAGCAGATTCCAAGGGCTGGGCTGCTGATTGAGGCCAGCGGAGCTGCCAGCTTCCCTGGCCACCTCTGGCCCACATGCTGCGCAAGGCCTGGCCCCGAACCTCCAGTTCCCTCCCCTGGAGGGAGTGAGGTCTGGGAGGGTCTGAAGCACAGAGGGGACCTCTTGGAGGGCCGAGGATGAGCGGGTCTCTGGGTACTGGGTGTGAGTGAGCACTGGGCCC
Source organism: Equus asinus (assembly GCF_041296235.1). Classification (NCBI taxonomy): domain Eukaryota; kingdom Metazoa; phylum Chordata; class Mammalia; order Perissodactyla; family Equidae; genus Equus; species Equus asinus. Next base: position 4,539,089 of record NC_091808.1, on the reverse strand, counting down.
CCATGGAGAATCCTCAGCCTGAGTGCTCCGTGCATAGTCCCTGGTTCCCAGCTCTCCAGTGGGGCACTGGGCCCAGCCCTGATGCCCAACACTGCCAGCTGGGACCCGGTGGCCTCACTTCCTCCCCAAGGGGCTCTTTTATCCCCATCCCAGGGCTGGGCCTTGTTCTAGTGTCTCAAAGCCTCTCAGGCCACTTCTGTCCCAGGTTCTGCTTCCCGAAGGCCCTGCTGCAGGTTCTGTCACCCCCCCAACTGGACCCCTGGCCACTGATGACCCAAGTCAGCACACCCCCTTGACAGACTTCCCTTAAAGGGCTCAACACCCACAGCCCTGATTGGGTTTGCCTGCACCCCAGCTCGGGCACACTCCCATCTCTGCTGGGACATCTGAATGTCACAGACACAGGGCAGGCCATAATCGGTGGCCCCCCGTCTCCAAAACCATTGACCCCCTCCCTCCGAACTAGAATAAGTAAAACCTCAGCACTTCAGATCCACATTTGTCATGTTCAGATCATCATACGATTGTCCATAGCGTAGAAATAGGACTAAAGTTGTTCAGGGAATTAGAAACTAATTTTTTTTCCCAGTGCAAAAGTCTTTGGAAACTGAACAGATAATGAACTCCATGATTCAACCGCAACACGTGAGGCGCAAGGAAGAAAGAAGGCTTGAAGGAGGAGAGCACTTCTACTTACGGGCCCACCCTCATCACCGGGGTACCCTCGGTAGCCGTCTTCTCCGGGAACACCCTAAAACAAAGAGAATCGGTTTCTTGGTCAAACCCACGGTTTCCTTTGTTCGATATTTAAGTATCTGTCTGATCCCGCTTCATGTGGCAGAGTGGTGCTAAAATTTAGCCGAGCGATAGGTGCTCCCTTGAACCTAACAGTTTTTGCCCTCATGACCTCCGTGTAATTGTTCTATCAGGATCTTTAAGGCTCTTGATCTACCAAGAAATCCTGTCGGTTTCCCATAACTGAGAGGCAAACGCTAAGAATCCCTTTTGACCACCCACAGTGAGGCCGCCAGTCACTGGCGCCCACTGGTTTTGACATTATTTTATAAAATGAAGAAGCAATGCACTAAGTACAGATTCCCTCGCCCCATGGGAAGGGGGGCTGTCGCAGACATTCGGACACGGGTCTGCTGTCAGATCTCTGTCCTACAACGTGGAAATACTTCTTCTCCCTCCTCCATCTCCATGGGATGATTTAGAGAAATCACCCAGCCAAAGTAAAGCCTGACTTCTGAAATCTAGTCCCAGGGATAAAAAAGGGCAAAGCCACTGCACCTTTGGCCCGATGCTGCCGATGGGCCCTCGGTCTCCCCTTTGTCCAGAGCATTTGCAGGGGACTCCACAGCAAGCTTTCTCGGCAATGTTGTCCTACCGAAATGAAAAAAAGAAGTTCAAATCTCAATAAATGCCTGAGGGAAAAAAACATAAATATGTCATAAAGGTCAAAATCTGATGTATGCGGATTTCACAGTGAGAGAGGAAGTCACTCCCACATGGTGCTCCCCCAAAGACTGGCTTAGCAGTCAGGGTTGGGGTGAGAAGTCACAAATGGGAGAGTGAAGAGCCACCAAAGGAAAACAAGAGGAATTCACAATGTCACCTCAGGCTGGGCCTTGTTTCTAGAAGTTTCCAATATAGATATTTAAGTTTCAAATGCTAAGCATAACTTACGTATCTTTAAGCTCCAAAGAACAAAACCTAACAAACAATGGCAGATGGCCAGGATGGAAGGTGGTTTTAAAAGGGAGCTCCATATGCCCTTTCTCAGAACCTTGATCACAGTCACAGAATGTGACGCCAGCCTGGAGGAGGCCCCACGAGTAGCCGTGGTGTGGGGCAGACACGAGTGGTCCCTGCCTCTTAGCCACAGCACAACTCCAGGTCCTCTGACACCCATCAGACACCCTCAACATCCCCTTCCCATCCCAGCCTCTGACCTTATGTGGGAAAGCACACTCCCAAAATACATTCCCACCTGCTAAACTCATGGGGGTCATGTGCATTTTCTTGCAGTGAATTTCCTGGAGTTTTTGCTTTCTCCATATCCCAGATGTGTCAATGAACTCAACCTCCTTCCACCCAACAAAAAAAATTCTAATTCCAGCCCTTGGAAGAAGGTGGGAGGGAAGGAAAGGGCAGAGACAGCTCGTCTCACAGTCCGCTGTGGCCAAAAGAATCTCTGAGTTGACCACTCAGCCCCACATCTCCCAAAAGCCCCACCCTCCACTCCCAAACCCGGAATTAACGCCTCCAGCTGAGAGAGGCTGAACTCACAAGGATTAGGGCACACGCCCCAGAGGGGTGCCTTCAATGGAAACTATAAGAGAAGGCAATAGAAGCACTTCTCCACCCAGAAATCGTCTTTCTTTTCCTGCATATTCTTGTTTTCACTATGTAAGCTTTCAGATGCTGTGGACACTGTTTCCTGATTGGAGGGCGGGGGGTCAATCTCAATGTTTTGCCTTCTGAGCAATCTTATGAATGAAAAGACGTTCATTAAAGGGAGCAGACGAAATTCTAAGGGGACGACATCAGCATGTCTAGACACCCATTTTCCAGCTCACCGTCTGTCCAGCTCTTAGATATCTCCACTTCCAGGGCTCACACATGTTGTGGCAGCAACGCGGGTCCCAAGTGAATTAAATGAATTAAGTTACCCACCCAGAGGACCCTCTTCCGTTCGCTTGGTGATAACTGACTTCATTATCTTGAGAGGCCAAAACGTGTGGGATCTAGAGCGGTTTGTGTGCAGAGACATGAAAACTCACAAGCTGCTCGGCTAGTTCATAATCCAGATCCAGCAGGTTAAGCCTCAGGGGCCTGTTGTACGTGAACCCTCGTCCGAACTCCAGCTGCATCAGACGCTCCAGGTTGGCTACGCGTTCAAGGCCCACCAAGATTAGAGCTCGGACACCTGCGAGGAGAGGCACGTTTAACAAGGCTCACCGAGGCATTCAAGAGCCAGGACATCTTTTTCCCTCCTGACTTTCTTTTAAAAGAAAAAACTTCAGTATAAAATTTGTACTTTAACTGAAACGTGTTTAATCAAACTAGTTAGCTGCTCTGAAGAACTAAAACACTGGAACTTTGGACTCTTCTGAGCAATTATTTCAGATATGTCGATAACTAAACTCAACAATTTATATATAGGAAGTGACAGCACAACATCCATTCACACATAAATTCTCGAAGTCTGGTCCTACATAACACAGATATGCTGTAAGAAGAACTGAGATATCGCACCTCCAAGTCAGATAACAGCAATCTCGTTGCGATTGCTCAGAAAAAGCAAACTAACAGAATGTTCTTATGATAATTTATGCTCCCATAAATTCTTCTTAAAGCTCTGGTGTCGGCATCCACTTTTTGATAGTCAATGCCAACGAATTCCACAGCAAATGAACAAATATTGCATCTGATAATAGGCATCATTGCTTATCCAGTCACTTTAAATTTGGAAAGTACTCTTTTGTTATTTATTTTATTAATATAAGTGTATTTTTACTTAATGTTGCAGTATTTTTTGAGCCGTGATGACCGCAAACCAAACTACAGCAATATTTTTGGCTGGAAAATTAATTCTTAGTTTATATGATGCAGCTGAATGAATCAAAACTTCATGTTCTTTTGCAAAAGCATCACGCTTTCCAGATGTTCTACCACCAGAATGAGTCTGAGAACCTGTGGGGCCTGTGCCTTGGTAATGCAGCTGTCTAGGGGACACAGGGAATCCTTGTTAGCCCCATCCCCCAGCCCCAGGCAGGCACAGACGGCCAAGATGCTGGGAGGAGGAATCTGCTCCCCCAGAGGACTCTGTAGCAGTCATTCCCCTCCAGCAGAGCCACGCACTTGACTCACTCAGGTTTGCTACTCACGTTGAGAAAGCCCCGGAACCCACCTTCCTGTCGGAGTTCTTCAGAGGCTCTTTGTAAGTCAGCCAGATCGCCATCCACCCCATCAGTAAAATGAATCACCACCTGAAAATAAAAGATGAGTCAAACCCCAGCCGAAACTGAAAAGAAACGTCGCAGACTCTTGTAAGGGAGATCAGCCAGTTCAGACCCCTCATCTGACAGGTGAGGGAACTGAGGGCCAAGTTTGAGAAACAAGCGTCCCATGTTCATGGTTCTTTGATATTGTGCAAAAAATGAGGAATAAAGTAAATGAGTATATTGTAGTGCTTATTTAAAAAAACACAAATAACAATGGAAATAAAAACATTTTGTCTCATTCTTCTATATATGTGGTAGAGTTTCTGGAAATCATGTGTGTGTGTGTGTGTGTGTTCTGGGCTGAATAGTTCCCTTTCAAAATTCCTCTATTGAAGTCCCAAACCCCACTACCTCAGAACATGACCGTGCTTGGAGACAGGACCTTCAAAGAGGCAATTAAGTTAAATGAGGTCATTAGAGTGGGCCCTGATCCAATAGGACAGGTCTCCTTCCAAGAAGAGGAGGTCAGGACACAGGCACACACAGAGGGAAGAGCACGTGAGGACACAGGGAGAAGGCGCCATCTACAAGCCATGGAGAGAGGCCTCAGGGGCAACCAACACTGCCGACACCTTGATCTTGGCCTTCCGGCCTCCAGGACTGTGAGGAAATAAATGTCTGTTGGTTAAGTCCCTAGTTTGTGACAATTTGTCGCGGCAGTCCTGGTGAACTGATAGTGTGTATGTATGCACACATACACGTATAGAGAAAGAGAGAGAAAAACATATACATAGAGAACACAACGTATTTAATGGGTAGGACTATAATTAAACTTTAATCACAATTCAACTCATTCAAGCTTAATTACTAGCTTCTAGGATTTCGTTTTTTGGGGAGCCTAAGTAAACCTAGTAGTACAAAGGAGATATTACATTTCAGATTATTATGATCAGTTGATAAGAAAGGACTTTTACGTATAGATACTACCAACCCCGCCAAGCGTGAAAGCGTTCATAGAAGAACAGTTTGGGATGGGGGCTTCCAGACGTCAAAGTGTTCCTCCCGACCCGTAAAAATCCAGAAACCCCCCCGGGAAGCTGAAACCAGGGCGAGCCCCTGCTCACCTTCACACTGTCGGGCGAGGACTGGCGGAACTTGTTTTGATAGACCTTGAGCGTGTCCGCAGTGAGCACATAGGGGTGCTGGTTGCGCATGTTCCGGAACTTCTCAAACAGCTCCGGCTGGTACTCAGCAAAGTCGAAGGCCTCCACCGGCCCCGAGGGTGTGTTGGCCACCACCGACACCCGCACGGTGGGCATCTGGGTACCGCTGCAGCTGATTCTTTGCATCTGGCTGATTCTATTCAAGATGGTGTCTACCTGGGCCTCGAGGCCCTTCTGAGTCACAAAGACATTCTGATCGCTTGAACCATCAAATCCCAGAATCACATCCAGATTACAGGCTGTAAAGGGAAAAAGCAGTCAACGAGCTCTAAGTCGAGGCAGTTGAGATGAGTTCAACATACAGCCACAGCCCTGGGACATGGACCAGCACATCCTGCTCAAGGGCAAAATAAGATCTTCTATGTCTGAGCCTTGAGAAGGAATTGGATCTGCCTCTCTCATAGGGAAAACTGATGCTGACTGTTAGGACCCAAAATTGCAGGCCATTTTAACATGCTTGCTTTTGTGGTGATGTTCATCAATTTGGGCGCGATACACAGTTGGTGTTTAGATGCATCCCAAGTTTGTGCTTTAAATGAAATGCACTTGAGGACTCAAATACTCTGATCTCATTTAACTGATCTAATAAACCTATAAACAGAAACAGGGATCAATAAGTCTGAATTATTTGGAGGATTAAAGAATAAGGGGAAAGAGTAAATCTTATAAGAGAAAGAAAAGACAGACTTCCACTCTTATCCTGGAAAAACATCCCATAACAGTGACTGGTGACAGCCAGGCCCCAACCCATAAGGAGTCCCTAGGCCAGCGCTAAGGACCTAGGTCATTAAATAACTCTCGAACATCAACAGGACAGGATTGAAAATATGCACCTAAAGGGAATTACCTCTAGAAACATCGCTCACACCCGGACATAAGGTTTCATGCATTGCGTCATGCAGAGTTTCCAAAACTTGCTCGCTCAATTCTGACAGTTCCTGGACATTCCCCACTCGGAACGCTGTGGCACTGTTGGACGCTATCTTCCCAACCTCCTCTGAGTCGATATTCCTCACGCCCACCGCGAACACTTTGACACCTCTCTGGGTGAGTGCCAGGCTCGCCTCCTGAGCATCCTCCACCGACTTTCCTCCCGTGATCACAAATGCGATCTGAGGGACCCTCTGATCCAGGCGGCTGCCCGCCTCTGGCACAAAGTGATTCAGCCGCAGGTGCTCGATGCCCACCTTGGTGTTTGCATGTCTCCCACCTTTGTAGACCACTTTGTTGATGGCGTCGATAATCTCCTGCTTGGTGGAGAAGTCCTTCAGGAAGAATTCGTCCGTGGGGTCAGAGTTGTACTGGACCAGCCCCACTTGGATGGAGTCTCCCCCTTCATAAAGCGTGTCCACAATTTCGGACACAAAACGGAGCACTTCCTGGAAACTGTCCCTCCGGAAATTGATGGAACCATCCAAGAGGAACACAATGTCTGCTTTCTTTTTTTCTAAAAATGATTAAAATGAAAGTGAGAGGAAATTTGGTTTCCACATTCAGAACATAAGTATACAAAATGTCAATTAAAAGAATTGAAATACGCCATTCCTATGACTTATTCAGAGTGAACACCTTTGCTCTATTCCGCGCCTCTGTAGTTCCTGAAATCACACCCCTCAAAACATTGTGCTAAAAACAAGAAGATAAATGATAAATCACTTAAACAAAAAGGAAAGGCGACATGAGACTTCAGTGAAACTGAGTCCTGATTATCCCATGCAAAAGGTGAAAAGCCATGGATTCAAGCATCCATGATCTCGGGTGTCTTAGGAAATGCCACTAACACTTTCCTTCTGGTCAGAAATAAGTGTTGATGTCTGGCAGGAGAGGCAGGAGACATGCTGGAGGCAGAGAAAGGAAGGGCTGGAAGAAACGTTGGAAAACAGGATGTGGTCCCCTACACCTTTGAAAGATTGTCTGCCAGCAGGCTGAGAGCTCTGTGGGAGTCTGCTGAAAATCAATGGCATTTGGGGGTAATTTCCTAAATGTGATCAATACTGGAGTAGTGAGGGGTAGGGATTGGCCAACTTCAAAGACGCCATCCTATTCTGAGAGCCAATGAGTCTGTGGTTAACCGTCAATGCACCTTTAAAGAACCTTCCAATGGGGCTACAGTGACCCTCATGGAAGCTCATGGAAGCCTCATGAAAGAATCAATGATCACATGCTTTCTAGGATATTTTTCCTTCTACAATTTCAACTGAATTATTTTTCCAATATTTAATTTCTAATATTATCTGCAGCAACAACCCCGAGAGAAGAAAATTGCTCAAATGAATGCTAATTACATTTTTTCAATTAAAAAATATTGATGTTACGCTCTGTAGTCATGAGTCCCACAGCTCATACCTGGCCGTGAGGGAGAAGGTGTGTCCACTCCTGGAGGTGCGGGAGTGACCCCCGAGGGTCCAAAGGAGGTTATGATCTTTTCTTCTATGTTGGGGAGCTCTCGGAACTCTCGCACCGTGAAGACCAGTCTCGGGTCATTGGTGATGGTCTGCAGCTCTGTTCTGTCGATGTTTCGGTCTCCTACCCCTAAACTCACAATCCCTGAGGAGCTTATCACCTGCGAATACCTGGAAATGTCATCCTGGGATTTTCCACCCAGAAACAGAACCAGGTGTTGGGGCACCCCATCTTCTATCCGGCTCCCAGCAGACTTGACAAAGAGATTTCTTGCCACATGTTCCAGAGCTTTGCCAGTGTTCAACGGAGACCCCCCTTTGAACCTCAGGCGACGTATGGCATCAAGCACGGCGGTCCGGGATTTATAGGTCTTCAGGTAGAATTCAGGGAAGACCTCATTGCTAAACTGCACAACCCCAATTCTCACTTTATTGGGGCCAATGTTGAGTCTTTGAACAATCTTGCTAATGAAATCTCGAATATGTGCGATGCCGTCAGGCCTCACGCTGTCAGAGCTATCAATTAGGAAGACAATGTCAGCAGCATCACTCTCAACAGCTGCAGATAAAAGAAAAAAAGGGGAAAAACTCAGTACACGACTGGTGCTCATTTGGTTTTTTTTTCTGAATTTCACATTATACAGTCATGCACCACACAATGATGTTTCAGTCAACAATGGACCGCACATATGATGGCGATCCCATAAGATTAGTACCGTGTAGCCTCGGTGTGTAGTAACCTATACTATTCAGGTTTGTATAAGCACACTCTATGATGTTTGTACAATGACAAAATCACCTAATGACACATTTCTCAGAATGGATCCCAGCCGTTAAGCAATGCGTGACTGTATTCTGAACTTTGCATTATATTGCACCATAATATTAACTAACACTAAAATTATAAGCCAATGTGCATGAGTTTATCTCTTGGGATTTTTTAAATTAATTATTAAAAATTTGACCTTTTTCAACAAAACAATTTTTGCTTCTTAAAATATCTTAAGTTCTCCAAAACTTTCTGAGTTTACTCTATCTTAATTTTGGCTTTGCAGTCTAGGTTAAAATGAATTTTAAAAATGTAAGCAGCATTTAGAAATTAATCCTGGATTTCTATAAACTACAGAATCATGAACTACCAGGAGGGGTTGAAATCACCCAGACCAACATATTTGTTGTACAAGAGGAAAGAGACAGCTGAGGTCAAGGTCCTCTCATCCAAGGTCACCACTCAGCTGGTGACAGCCTGGAGAATCCCAACTCTCCCAACAGACCAGCACATCTCCCAAGGTGTTTGACTCACAGTATTTCTTTCTGCTCACCTACCTCTAGCATTTATCCAAAGCTTTTACTTTCACTATTTCCCCTATTTTCTTTATATGAGTCCATTTTTAGATATAAAATTAATCAAAAAGTTCTGGGAAAGATGAGACATGTTTTCCTCTTAGTTAGAATTCTAGATACTTCTTAGGTGCCATTTTATTAAACTACTCACATGTTGCCACTCAACAAATTCAACCCGTCTTTGCCTCATAAATCATTGAGCTACTTATAACGGAAACACAGCACAGCAAAAGCTGAGCCAGTCATGACATTGAACGATTTACACTGAGAAATAGAAAAGCTGGCCCAGGATGCACACACAGGCCTTGGGTTCTCTTGTAGAATACAAAAGATTTCACAGAATATCAACACCAGAGAAAGCCACACTGTGACCATGGTGGATCAAGACAAAATTGAGGTCATGTTGTAATTATGTGTACATTGACAAAAACAAAAGCAAAAATAACCAAACACTCCCCCACCCATCCTGGCTAATAGGAATGATGTCTGGTTCTTTATCAATTAAAGATTTAGTTATAAGATTTAGTAAAATACCCAATCATAGAATTACTTCCACCTCTTGACAACATCCAATCCAGGGCAAAGTTCCATTTCCGTAAGCCTTCCTCAAAATCACCTACCACAAGCTCAGATCCTATCATAAGTCCTTCCTTAATACTGTCTTAACATATTACTGAGATGTCCCATGGTTTACCATCATGTGCATCCTTCTTCCCTGCAATAAGTGATGGACTCAACAGGTTCAATCACAGGTGTCCCTTTATTTTAATTTAATTTATCATGAGAACTATGGATCTTTAAGACTGTTATTTTTTTATGCCGAAAACACTCAGAGAACAACAACAACAAACAGTCAATCTTACCTGGAGGAGGATAGGGAGTACTGGCCAGGATCCGCTGTATCTGCTCTGAGGTTAGGGTCGTGATGGGGGTCAGCAGTTTCTGCTCCAGGCTGGGCAGCTCCCGAAAGGTGCTCACTGAGAACACATACTCAGGGCTCAAGGAGATCTTGACCAGCTCCTCTGGGTCTGCGTTCCTTGCGATAGTAAATGGTGCCACACCAAACTGCTTGAGCTCTGCCGCCGAGTCATCTACCTCGTCATTAGACTTCCCAGATGAAATGAGGACCAGGAACTGAGGGACACCCTCTTCAATCCGGCTCCCCAGTGGCCTCTTGAAGATATTCTTTGACACGTACTCCAGGGCACCCCCAATGTTGATCTGCCTCCCACCTTTGGGCCGCAGCCGCCTCACCGCGTTCTGCACTTCATCCTTGCTGGAATGGGCATTCAGCAGGAATTCCACCCTGGGGTCCTCGCTGAACTGGATCACTGCCACCCGGGTGGTGTCAAAGCCCACATCCAGGTAGTCAACCAGCCTCTCAATGAGGGTGCGGATGTACTGAAACTCAGGGGCAGCACTTTGGGACCCATCGATGAGAAAGACCACGTCCTTCTTGCTGCCGACACCTGTGAATCAAGCATCATCGTGGACCTCAACTTTGTTGGCACCAAATTCTTAGCATCAACAAATCACCTCCCGGTTTGTCACAGAATCGCCACCTGACAGGCAAAGTATCCTAATTCTGACTATTATAGTTAATATACAGTCCCAGAACTGAGTCCTGGCATTTCAGTGATTACAATCAGGGAGAAGAGGAGGAATCAGCAAACGATAAGGAAGAGTAACTCTGAGGGAGGCAGAGATTGGCACACAAAAACCATGTCTAGACCAAGGGGGGATGGTGTTTAATAAGGAGGGCATGTCAACTGTGACAGATGTGCTCATAGATCAAGTAAGATGGTGCCTGAGCATCGACCATTGGGTTTTGCCAGATGGAGGGACCTTAACAAGAGCACTTTCTATGGAATAGTGAGAGTGAATGACAGATTGGAGTGGGTTCAGGGAGGAATTGTAGCAAGTATAGACAACACTTTTAAAAGGAGACTGAGGTGCTAGTGGAGGGGCAAGCAGGGCATCAAGAGAGAGTTTTTACAAGAGGAAAAAAAGCAACATGTTTGTATCTTGAAAGGACTCATCCTTCCCATGCTCAGTGGAGAGCTGATGATGCAGGAGAGAGAAAACCTGCAGATGATGCTCCTGAGTAGGTGAGAGGAAGGCTACCCGAGGAAGCAGAGACAGTTCACCCTACAAACAGGAGAGAAGCTGACACATGAACACTGATGCTGGGAGAGAGCGAGAGGAGCTTCCGGAAGATCTTTTCCAATTTCCTCGTATTTTCTCAGTGAAATGGAAATCAAGACGATCAGCTCAGAGTAAGCTGAGGGAAGAGAGTGTAGAAGAAGCAGGATAGGGAGAAAGAAGGTAAAAAATAGTCCCTTTGAAGGGTTGGAGAGCGAATGGACTGGGAGTCACATTGTTGTAGAAACAGCCACTTGTATTTAAAGTAGAGAAGCCGCACATACACTATGACAATCTTTCCAAAGTGCCTTCTCAGGAACACTGGGACCTCAAGATGTGTCATAAAAAAGGACTCCTGCACTCAAATACATTTGGGAAATGGTGCATTCTCTTATTGTATTGGAGATACACAAAACACAACAATTGCGGGGGTGGGGGGCGGGAAGCAACCCTCACTTTGTTTATCCTACTATTTCCTAAATTTGTTTGATCTGGAACGCTTCAGAACATTCCATGGAAGTCTGTGGGGCATGCTGCGCTGTGTCCTGGACCCCAGCATGAAGGCCCCTCTCCATGGCCCCATGCCAGCACCCTCAGGTCTTTCACTCACCCAAAGGGCACTGTGTCCTGAGTCTGACTCTTCCCTTCCCTGCTCACTCTTCCCTTCCTTTATTCCCTGTCTTTTCCAGTCCCCACCCCATGTCCTGAGGCTGCAGATGGTATTCTGCAGAATAGGAGCCACAGGGAGCAAAGGCAAGGACAAAGCAGCCTCTTCACCACAGCGAACCTCCCCACCCGAGAGCCAGAGAAGGGAGGCCCCTGGTGGGTATTTCTGAAGGAGTGGCTATATCTGAGCCCCCTTCCTTCCCAGCAGCCAGGGCTCCCACCGTTTTTCAGTTCATTGTACCAGGCCTAGAAAAGGAGAAGAGAAAGGAGGAAATAGAATAAACTACAGTTGTAAGAGCCAGGTGGCCTTCCTCCCAGGTAAGACACTTACTTTTCAGCACCAAGCCAACTCAAAAGCAATCTTCACACTTTGGCTCTGTAAATACCAAGATTTCAGAGCTGTGCCACAGCTTTTCAGAGCACCTGTGCCCACACTCTCCGTGACCATGGAAGGCTGACAGCTGGACCTCCAGGGGCAGCTTAAAACTGATATTGAACTGTGTTGTCAATTAGATGACCTCTCCCTCCAGATATCTGCACAGAAGCCTTTATACAGAATTTGGGGCTCCACACTACAAGCCAAGCATATGCCCCTCTTTGAGACTTTCATTTAGCCAAAAACATGAATCTTAGCAACTCCTTACCTGGGCTGGTGGGAGGCAGCAAATCTGGCTTCAACCTGCTCAGCTCTTCGCGGCTGAGCTGGGTCACTCTCTCGGAGATGACCTGTTGAACAGTCCCCAGCTGTCGGAAGGTAGGAATGGCCACAGCAAAGTCTGGGATGAAAGAGATGGTCTGCATCTCCGTGATGTCGGCGTTCCCGATGCCAATGCCAATGGGCACTGCCCCTTCCCTCTTCAGGACCACCGAGGGGCCCCTCACGTCATCCCCAGACCTTTCGGCCGTGAGGACAATCAGAAGCTGGGGGACACCTTCTTCTATCCTGCTTCCAGCAGAGCGAATCAGGATATTTCTCAGGACAAAGTTCAGGGCGGCCCCAGTGTTAGGGGTTGGCCCACCCAGCAGAGTCAGCCTGCGTATGGCACCGACCACACTCTGCTGGTCCATGTATGAATTCAGGTAAAACTCGGGCCTGGTCCGGTCACTGTACTGCACCACGGCCACACGTACTCGGTCCGGGCCCACGTCCAGGCTCTCCACTACCCTCTGGACAAACTCTTTCAACAGAGGGAAGCCACTCCTGACACCCTCAGAGCCATCAATTAGAAAGACCACATCCTTTTCACCTGAAACTGGAAGGAAGACAGCCTCGGTGACTCACACGGACATAAGAGGAACAATTTCATACCGATTGCGCTGGGCTTGATAATGGGCCCCAAAGATATCCAATTCTGAATCCCCAGAACTTATGAAAAGGACTCTGCAGCTGTGATTAATTTAAGGCCTTAGGGGATGGGGAGGGTATCCTCAATTATCCAGGTGGATCCAGTATAATCAATCTGTGTCATTGTAAGAGGGAGACAAGAGGATTCTGAAGGAGAGAGAAGATATGAGGATGGAAGCAGAGGTCAGAGAAGAGAGAAGACGCTGTGCTGCTGGCTTTGAAGATGGAGGAAGGGGCAAGGAGCCAAGGAACGTGGACAGGCTCTAGAAGCTGGAAAATGCAAGGAAATGGGTGATCCGCTAGACCCCGCAGAAGGAAAGCAAATCTGTTGACACCCCGATTTCAGCCCAGTATGACTGGTTTTGGATTTCTGACCTCTAACACTGTAAGATAATGAATTCATTTTGTTTTAAGCCACTAAACTTGTGGTAATTTGATACAATGGCAATAGGAAACTAATACACCAATAGGTAGCCCTTTTATTTTGGAATTTTTCAATGCTCCAACAGTATTTTTGACTCGCAAAGGTGCACTCAAGAAAAAACGTTGAGGAAACAGAGACATCAGATGGCTGAGTCTGCATTAGCATTTTGCAGACGGGAGATTTCACATGATTCACTGTGAGTCACAGAGGATCGACAGGAAAGAAGGTAACCCAGATGTCTGATTTACAGTCCCAGACTAACAATGAATGGGCCCAAAAGTCAATGTAGAAGTTTTGGGTTCTCAGTTTTCAATCAAAAGGATTTTACATGAAATTAATTACTCTTTTCACTGCATTTTTATCAGCAAATATTAAGTAGTTAAACGCAAAGTCACACTAACATAAATTAGCAGTTGGAAATTCTAATACAGCGTTTAAGGTGGGAATTTATCTGCTTCTCATCACACCTTGTATTCTTAATGAATGTAGTGAGTGAATTATAATACAGTGATACCCACTTGAAATAAGACTGGGGGAAAATGAAAATAAGGACTGTTTTAGCTATAATGTAACCATGTTATGTGCCTTTCATTATGCATATAGTAAAAATAATGTTTTTTAAAAGGATTTTTAACCACTGATATGTCTAAATCTTTATAACGTATCTTATTATGAAATATTCTAATGTCCCTAAAAATAATCACCCTGATTCTCTTTTTTTGTCCTAGAGGAGTTAGAGAGTCAGTATGGAAAAAGAAAAGTCATATTCCAGTGTTCCTGCAGAAACCATCTCCTCATTTTCCATCTTCCTTGGAAACCAGAAGAGGGTTTCCATCTCAGGACCTGAGCCACAGCCTGCTGTCAACTCATGCATAGGAGAACTGGGATGCAGAGGCAACCGGAAGTTCTAAGCCATACCTGGTGTTGGTGCCCCATTTTGCACCGATTTTAAGAGGTTCACAATCTGTGGTTGAAGGTCGCCAATCTTGGGAAGTGACTCCGCGGTCAGGATAAAGGCAGGGGATGGCACTATCAGCTCTAACTCAGCGGGGTCTGCATTCTTGGCCTGGAATATGAAAGGCACCACCCCACTCTGTTTCAAGTTGAGTGCTGGAGTGTCCACACGATCAGATGACCTTCCTGCAACCAGCAGCACCAGAAACTGAAGGACTCCGTCCTCAATCCGGCTGCCAGCGGACTCCACAAAAATGTACCTCTGTGCATAGTCCAGGGCATAGCCCAGGTTGAGGGCTTTGCCCGTCTTGATCTTCATTCTCTTCACAAGATTCAGGATTTCGGGCTTGTTCTGGTGCTCATCAAAGCGGGACTCCACCCTGACATCATCGCTGTACTGAGCCACCGCAACCCGGGTCCCGTCGGGTTTCACATTTAGCTCATCGATAATCTTGTAGAGAAAGTCACGGATGACAGGGAACTGGCCCACCAGGTTGGCTGAGCCGTCAAAGAGGAACAGAATGTCTCGCTTGCTCTCTACAACGAAAGTAGGTTAGGACACAATGAGGGGCCGGAACATGACAGGCACCAAACTGACCAGCCCAGCATCACTAGCATTTGGTAAGGAGTTCATGAAATTCATGATGATCACTGTACCAGCAAGAGAAGAGAAAGCCTGCACCAGCTGTCATTAAAATGCCCCATTTTGATCAGTGCATATTTGCAAAGGACTCGAACAATTAGATTGGTCCACCCAATCTAGCATCGTGCCTAGTCAGCAAAGCAAGCCAATGGAAAGCCCGAGAGGGTTCCATTCTTGCATCAGGTGACAATCACTGTAGGAGAACAGACAGAGTTTTCAAGTTGTTATGAATAAAACTATTGAAAATGTCGTCCTGATTGTCCTTTTGCTAAAAGTTGACCTATCTCTAGTGACAAAGGCTGATGTGGATTAACCACCCATGGGTAACTGAGTTGACACATGTCTTCTCTAACTGGATTATCTTTTCATTAAATTTGAGGTTATGGGTTGGGACCCAAGATAGTGCCCATGATTGTTCTGTGTGTCAGGCTCTCTGTCACTGCTTTCCAACCTGCTGTGATTAGACCAAAAAAAACATGGACAAGAGCCCATAGAGGGCTATGAGATGTAATGTGAACATTATTTTTGGTTCAAACAATTATTAGAACTTTTTTTTTAAGCTGAGGAATATTTGCCTTGAGCTAACATCTGCTGTCAATCTTCCTCTTTTTGTATGTGAGCCACCTCTACAGCATGGCCACTGACAGGTGGGTGGTGTAGGTCCGTGCCCGGGAACCAAACCTGGGCCAGCCAAAGCAAAGCACGCCAGACTTAAACACTAGGCCACCGGGGCTGGCCCATTGGAACTGTTTTGATTAGTTTTCAATTGGCTCAGTCTTGCCACCCATCAGTGATGTGAGCCAGCCAGTGGATCTAATGCATCCATATCTTACCACCATATTAATATGCAATCATCATCATCATCCAGACTTCCTTTGCAAGTCATTTTACCTTCACATGAAGATGCAGCCTTTGTTGGGTTTATAACAAATAAATTTTGAGATATGGCAGATTTTCAGTATAAAAAAATCATATAAAGAAAATAATTTCAATCTTTAAATGCCTTCAATGCATACTCATGTATGAAAGACAATCAATCTCTCTCTCTCTCTCTCTCTCTCTCTCTCTCTCTCTCATTTCCATATGGATTTGTGCTCCAGAATCTTCACAGGGCACTGGGGCAAAAAAAAAAATCAATAAATAAGGCTTCTGAATATAAGGTGGGCTAATAAGGCAGAACGTAGCTGGATTTTCTAGTGTTTCTTTCATTAATGAACACCCTTTAGGCAGTGAATCTAAGCTTGCTGGTACAGTGTCTCAAGCCTCCATTCAAAATACTTCAACCAAAGTGAGCCATCGTCTTTCTACAGTGCACCAGGGTCTTGAGTTCAGATGGGGCCGCCTGCCCGCAGGGAGGTGGCGGGGGAGAGAGGGAGCCCTGTGCGGTCAGTCGGGGAGCTTTACCTGTCTGGGCGATGGGAACTTCCTCCACATCTCCACTAACATATGTGGTTAGGGGCTGAATCAGCTGCTGAGGCAAAGCTGGCAGGGAGCTGAAATCGTCCATGAGATACACCAGGCTGGGGTTAAAAGCAATCTGCTCGAGCTCTGCCTTATTCGCCTGGCGAGCTCCCACACAAAAGGTCAGGATGCCTGCGCGTGCGAGGGCATTGGCAGCTTGCAAATAGGAGTCCTCAGACTGCCCGGCTGTGAGCAGGAGCAGGAGCTGCGGGACACGTTCACGGATTCTGCTGCCTCCAGCTTCGGTGAAGTGGTTGGCATGGACATAGCTTAGGGCTGAGCCCGTGTTCAGGCCCGACCCCCCCTGGAGCTGCAGCTGCCTCAGGTGAGCAAGCAATTCTGCCTTTGTCTGGTATGTGTTTAGGGAGAACTCCGTCACCGGAGTGTCACTAAATTGCACTAAACCGACACGAATATTGTCACTTCCGACATCAAGGCTGTTAACTATGTTCATTACAAAGTCCCGCACATAAGGGAAATTGGTCTCTCCAACGTTGGACGATCCATCCAAAAGAAAGATGATATCCCTTTTGTTTACGTGAACTGCAGTGGAGCACAGAAAACAAGGTGAGACATACACAACCCCGGAGGGTTTCTCATGTGTGCCCGCAACCTGTGCACACATGCCAACATTCAGAACACAGAGAAAATCAGTGAGGCAAAGCACATCCATCTTGTAAAATATGGCAGAAGGCTGCATATTTTCCTCTAGTGGCAGCTGGTGTCTGTGAGGCATATTCATAGCCAAGTTTACGAAACCAAGTTGACTCACAGAGAGACGCAGTGCAAAGCTAGAATGTTTACAACCAACAAAAAGGATGGGAATCCTTGAAATAAACATTTCTTTCCTGAAAATGAATTCTGCACGAGTACTGTGCCTTTCTGGACTGCTCATGGTAATGACTGCGGTCACAGCCAGGTTTACATGTGAGACACCGTGTCCTCTGGGGTTCACCTCTCCAGAGAGATTCCCACTTATGGATAGACTAGAAGTGTTAGCCCAAGTAAACCTGAGAACATGAGTTCCTTAGGGCTAAAAAAAAATTAATAAAATTAGGCTGTTCTCATCTCAAAATAGTCCTAGGACTGCCCATTTGTCACTCTCTACTGGTCTTCTCCTCTCAGGAGTCATAGCATTGCCATGCAATAATCCAACCCATGGGAGTCCCTCCAGGGTGAGACGACAGGGATCACAAAAACACCTTAAAAACCAAGAGACTATGTACTATGCTTGGCTTAGGTTATACACGAGAAGAATCAAAAGTATAATTCTCAAATTAGAGTGTTTTTCCCAACACATTTATTATGTGTTCTTAAAATAAATTATTTACCATTTCTTCCCTAGTGTCTCATTAAAGTTTAAACCTAACAGCTAATTTTATCCCACGTTCTCTCAAACTGAACTTTGGTTATGAAAATGTGGATTAGAAGTTTTAAGGAAAGAAAAGAAAAAGAGAGAGGGGGCGTGTTTAGAAGACCAGAGACCCTTAGAAGAAAGCGTGTGTCCATGCAACATGGACCATGCATTGCACAGGCTTCTCGTGGTAAAGTGTGTGAGGCAGAAAAGCTTGTTTCCGTGAGATTCATCTTCATAAGGACGGCAAATTGTACTTATTCGATTTGTAACCTCATAGACCATTATAATGTCTTTAAAACTCATTTTTCACTGATAATCATATCAAATGAGGGATTTGAAGAACCACTGGGTTTCTGTCTTCATACCCATTCATTGACTATGCTTTCTCATGGAAGGAAATCACTTAAAGAGAGAGGAGAGAGGGTTAATGTTCTATGCTGGCCAGGTTTGGGTCATTGAGAAGTGGACTCAGGAAAGGAAGAACCAGGCCACATCTTGGTGGTGGGAGGAAGGCTGGACAGGAGTCACAAGAGGCGACAGAACTCTGGGACCTGATGAGAGATAAGAACTGAGAAGTGACCTCCGGGGCCAGAAGCTTGGTGGCCCCTGGTCCTACAGTCTAAGTCAGACCATCCTTGTTTTATGAAATTCGAAGTCGCACAATTCCTATCGTATGACATTTTAAGACACACAGTTGTATCCTATGGCATTTTAAGTCATACAATTCCCAACTCAGGGTAAATGAAAACCTGAAATAAACCTTGTTTGTTGCTGTCATTTCCCTCATTTAAGAGTTGTCTCTTAGCTGAACACAAATAAAACTTTGTGCCTTTTTCTCTCAAAGGCTCTACCTGGAGACCACCCTACTGTGTGTCTGACACCCTCCCCACCATACCTTCAGTGGTTCCAGAGAGTGTTCTCAGAGGTGCCAGCAAGCTGGGCAGCATGCCTTGCAAAGGGGCGATTCGGAACTCAGCAGGGATGAACACCAGGGTGGGATCGAAAGCAATCTCTTCTAGCTCGGCCTTGTCGGCCGCCTTGTTCCCAATGGCAAAAGCCATGATGCCATTTCTCTTCAGCTCCTGGGCGGGCTGGCTGATTCCATCTAGGGACTTACCACCTGTGATCAACACCAAAATCTTAGGGACCCCCTCAGCAGCCCGGTAGCCAGCCGCACTAGTGAACAGGTTGTTTCGAACAAAGTCCAGAGCAGAGCCCGTGTACAGGGCCGGGCCTTCCAGGGACTTCATTTTCCGCACGGCATTCACGACTTCCCTTTTGCTGGGGTAGCTATTGAAATAAAACTCTGGCCTCACAGTGTCTGCATACTGAGCCACTGCCACTTGGATAAGGTCCTGTCCGATTTCCAGCCTCTGGATGACCCTGGCAATGAAGTCACGGATTGCATTGAAGTTGTTCTGTCCCAGAGCCGATGAGCCATCCACGAGGAAAACTATGTCCCTCTTGTTGACTTCAATGACTGTAGGTACAACGTTATAAGGTGAGTAGAAAAGCCTTACCAATCACATTCAACTAGGACTCTCTACCCAGCTAACTCCAGTCAAAGGGCGCTCCCATTCACTCTGGCCAATGTGACGTCAGTGGGAGCCCCTGAGGACTTCCTCACAACACACACATTAGTTACAGCTACATCCTTCCTCATGGGATGGCAGGGGGGCCCACCCTCACCACGCACTCTTAGTACCTTTTACAAAATAGTTGCACAAAAACAAATTTAGTTTTAGTAGCCCCCTATTTAGCACATTGTCACTGTAAAAGTCGGAAAGTTCTTTTCTGCCATAAATCTATCGCTTGGATTTTAGAGGTCAGAATGAAGCCCGTGACTCAAATAAAAGAAGATCAGTGTCTGCGCAGAGGGTCCTTGGTTTCACAATCTTGATTTCACAAACACCTATCCCCAAGTGCAGAAGCTAAAAGAGCATGAACATCCCCACTCCCTTCAGGTCTGTTTCCATGACTTGATTTCTCAGGCAAAGAAAAAAGAAGCCAATTACTCGGCTTCATAAAATATAAGAAGGAAATTGATGTCAAAACCAACAGGTGACACAGGAGTATTTTCATCTCAGAGACCTGCGTTGTGAGGGTCCTAAGGTAAATGTTCAGACTGTGATAACGTAAAGACAAACCACAAAGCCAAAACGCGACAGTTATCAACAAGATCACTGCCAGGAAGTGACTGAGAACTTCTCTCCACCTGTTGCATCGAAGCATAGGCAGCCCGCCTGGGTCTCGGGAACAAGGAGTTGTATCAGACCACAACACCCAGTCCAGAAACCCAATAGGGCTTCCCAGACTCAGGAGAACATAAATGGTTAAAGCTGAGGCAAGAGTGTTTGCAAGCTATTAAATAATTATCGGGACGTGAGGAGGCCTCCATCACTCCATACAGTCAGATAGATTCTATGTAACACAAATTCACTCGACACTTGACTCTATTGACATCATTGGTCCCTCTTTAAGAGAACACATGCAAATGCACACATAGATACAACACATCCAGGGACAGGCACATGGGGACATTGCTTTGGCATCAAGCTGTGGTATAAACAATGAGTTCCAAGTCCTCATGCTCTCCATAGAGACCTGCAGACAGGTGGAACTGTCACTATACGTGCGGGCTGAAAAACACCAAGAGCCACACGCCCTGCCTTCTCGGTCTCCCTCTCCTTTGCGCCACTGGTCATAAAAGGCATCTACACAGCTACACAGACAACTACACGTGTGCCTTTTATGCACATACAAGGTGAGCACACCTGGATCCACACTCTTTCACACACACACCCCCTTCCATACCATAGACGTAGAAGTTGATGTTGCTATCATAAATGCAGAGATTCCTACATTCCACAAGACGTATATAACGTGTATGATGGATGAATAGAAACACAGATCACCCTTCACCTCCCCCCCATCCCCAGGCTGACTCACCTCACCTGGCCGAGAGGCAGCCCTCCCGTCCCCTTCCAGTAGGAGACATCCTTCTTCCTGACATGAGATGCCAACCCAAACAGAGCCGTCTTCTCTCTTTCGCACGGTTCTGCTGTGACTAGGTTTGAAACACCCTTGTGGGGAGGTGAAACTGAAGGTCCCGCTAATCTGTCGGCTTCAGCCCTCACCTCCATGTTGACCGACACCAGCACATCCCCCATGACGCAGCTTCCCCTGCAGCCCTCACAAGCCCAGGACCAGGGTGACTGTCCTTGCTCTCTCATGCTACTATTTTCAAGCAAACTCCTCAAACGTCCAGACCCCCAGCACTCGTCCTCAGTGCTGCTTTCCTCTCCACCCTACTCTTACAGTGACTGGAGGCTACTCTTAGGCTGCTCTTCTCAGTGACTCAGGGACCCTGACCTCCAATAAAGCATGTCCTCCTGTGCCCCCAGCACCTGCTTCTAGGGCCACACCTGGCCTTATTGTCTCCAGACATTGCCCCACCTCTGAAATCTCACTCACCCGACCCTTTGTCTGGCGTCTTCCCTCCAGCTCACGCGTGCTCCACCCTTTCTTCAGCCACAAGGAGGCCCCAAATCTGTTCTCTCTCACTCTCAATCAGCCCCTTTCTGACTTCAAGTCCCTCACTATTGGGTCCATCTTCATGGCTTTGCCCTAGGTTCCTTTGTCCCTTCCCTCCATCAGACACTCCTGGCAAAGCCTTCATCCTGCTCCTCTCTCCTCTCCACGTGTCCCCTAGGCAGCTAGACATTCCTGAGAAAATCACACAACCTCGGTGTGTGGAACCCCCAGACCACACACGGGTGACCACCAACACCAGCCTGTGGTCAGTTGTTCTCCAGGAAGCTTGCCTTTCCCATCCTCCAGAAGGACTATTTCATTCTCCGCTCTCTGCTCAAACCTGTCCCACTACCCCTCCCACACAACCATCTTACCTCAGGTCACCGAGAAAATAGAAGCCACTGGAGGCGAGCTCTCACCACATATACCACAACCTCCAGTGTCAGACTTGTCTTCTCGCCTCACTGTGCGTCTTCCATCTCTTCTCCCCACACCACCACCATCGCTCCCCTGAGACTAGCTGCCGGGGCCATCAGTGACCTCCATGTGGACATGCAGTGGGTGCTCCTGGTCTGCATTGTACTCAGCTTCTCAGCAGTTTGGGGCCCAAGCAAACTCTCTGCCCTTGAGACACATCCTCACCTGGCTTCTGACCCCCCCATGCTCTCTTGTCTCCCCACATCATTGACTGCTCCTCCCCAGTTCCTCTCCAGAGCATTCCTTTCCACACCCAGCCATACCAGTACAGTTCCTGCAGCCTGGTCCCTGAGGCCTCCTCTCTTCCCTATCCACACTCCCAGACCACCCCTCTCAACCCACCTGCAAATGTCAGTACCCAACTCCCAGGCTCACCTCAAACTTGATGTGCCCACGATAAAGCCGTGGATGCTTGTGCCCTAAACTAGTGGCTTCTCCAGCATCCACGCCTCAAGCAAGCTCCTGCCCTGCAGCCTTCCAGCAGCTCTGGGAGGGGTCCAGCCTCCTTCATGTTACAGGACCACCACACCTGGAACATCCCTCCCTCTACTCTTCGTCTTCATCTTCCCATCCTGCAGCTTCTCAGACCAGCCTTCCCTGGTCCCCTTCTCCAAACCTCTCCTCCCGCATTCTTTCCATGACGGTCCCCTTCAGCGTCCTCATCTAACTTATCACACTCTGGGGGCATTTTGTTGGGTTGTTGGTTTATATTTTTATTATCTATCTCCCCATTATACTGTAACAAGCCAGCAGCCACGTTGGTCTCATCCACCAGCACTATGTCTCCAATGTTTAGCATAGTGTCGGGCACATACTGGATAGCTAAGAATGTTTGTTGAATATTTACCAGTTAATCACAAATATTAAAGATGATGTTTGTAAACGAGGAGTTAATACTCCAGTTAGCTAGGGAAAATTGAAATGGGGGCAATGTGCTGCCCATAAATAAGAAAGAATTTGAGACTTCTCCTAGAAGAGAAATATCTTCATCTGGTATAACTCCATTATCATAAATTCAAGCAACTGGAGCCCAGAGAGGTTGTGTGGCCTGCCCAGGATCACACAGCTGGCTAACATAAGACCCAGCACCAAAGGCCAGGTCTTCCGATGCAGCCATGGGGCTTTCTCAGTGCGTACAAAATCTGTGGAAATTATTTGCTTGTTTCCAAATCTATGCAAGCCCAGAGGAACCTTACTAGTTTGTATTCCAATGAGAGGGACATCTAAAATTATCGAGAGAACTTTCTGCATGTAATTTCACTTCAATTCTAATTTACCCCACCCAGTAGTAAGCTAAATACCATTGTTAATAAAATCACTAGTTAAAGGAACTTGGTACAACCGGATCTGCCTGATTTTTAACTGCCACACCACCAAGTACACTGCAGTCTTGTTTAAATTTTGAAATTCGCTTCCCACTGCCTACATTTGTTAAATGTATACTTGTTATGTGACTTGGTTAGTTTTACATTTCTTCAATGACTCCAGCTGGGCTTTTCTGCGAAAGGCCCTCCATCTGAGTATATATCATAATCTCTCCGGTCAAAAGAACTACTCCTGAATTTGATGAACACAGGAAAAGAGTTTTTTATTAATATTCTACCAAGCGGGAGCTTTGTTATTTCTTACCTTCAGAAGTGCAACTCTCAATAATCCACACAAACAGGACTTGGGGAGAGAGCCCTCACGTATCTATGCGCGCATTTCTAACATACTGACTTTTAGAGGCCAATGCCATTATCCTGGAGTTACTTTCCCATAACAGTAATGAGCCCTGAGATCCATTTTTAGGATGACTGCATCATAACTTGAAAATACAGTGGTATTTAATAATCTCAAAGCAAAAGCTTTGTTGAATTACAAGTATTAAAAGCATCCTTTCTCAACAACTCATTCTCTAACACGAGCTTCCCACTCACGCATGGGTCTTTCATTTCTTTGAACACTACAACAGTCACCATCATCGCATCCAAGAGCCAGCTCGCCTCGGAAGGACTCGGCTGTGGGTACTTACAGGTTCTCCTGAGGCCAATCATTCTGTAAGGTGCCCGCCTTACTTCTAAAAACCCAACACACAAAACACCCCACTCCCACATGGATGGCAAGAAGAGCATACGTACCTTGTGTGACAATGGTTGGCGGTTGCAAGACAATGCGCCTTTGGGCCACGCCAACAATGTACAGCAGTAATTGCTCTTGGAGGTCCCCAAAGCTACGGAATTCCGGGACAGTAAACACCATGTTGTCATTGGTAGCTATGTGCTGAAGCTCTGCCTTGGAGACGGCCTGGGCGCCGAGGCCAAATGAGAATACGCTAGCCTGCTTCAGCGCTACCACCCCGTCGCGGATCTCGTCACTAGAAGGCCCGGCACTTATAAGGACCAGCACCTGGGGAACCCCTTCCTCCACTCGGCTGCCTCCTGCCCGGGTGAAATGATTCTCCACCACGAAATCAAGGGCAAGGCCGACATTGGCCAACTCCCCACCAGTGAACCCAAGGGCTTTCACTGCATCCAGAACCTGAGCCTTGGTGGAGTAGGAGTCCAAGGAGAACATGGTTCTGGGCTCATCACTATACTGGACCACCCCCACTCGGATCTGCTGGGTTCCGATTGAGAGTCTCTCAAGGAGATTTACAAGGAAGTCGCGAATGACTGCGAAATTGACACTTCCGGTGTTGTTTGATCCATCAATAAGGAAAATAATGTCAGCAGAGTCTTGTGCTTTAAAAGAAAGAAATGCAAAAAATGTGAAAGCGTTAGAACAAGTGACCACATGCACCGTTCAGTGTTCTGACATGTTTCTTTGGAAACCAATGAGAAACACGAAATATGGACAAACAAAACACATGTTGATTAAGGAACGTGAAATTCTCTTTTAGTTCTGCATTCGGAAAGGATAAGAGGCAACTTCTTAGAAATGATGGTGTGAAATAGGAACATGTTGATCAAATTTTCACTTGTGCCATCTTTGTAGTTAAATTTTAAAACATCATATTCACTTTCATGAGGGAGAAATCCTGGATACATATTCTAGAAGTTTCTACTAAATTTGGAGGGAAATGTAGTTGCATTACCATACCCACAGGAGAAGATTAACGAGTACATTAACAAAGGTCCAAACACGATTTCTAATTTGGGGACATTTCCTTTATAATCCTCAAGTGATTTTGAGAACGTTCTTTGTCCAAGTGCGCCGCTACAAGGCAGAATCTCAGATTCAGGGTTTGGAGACTCATCATCTCAGTATGTTAACCACTCGATTCCTTGAGCAACTGCTGTTTCTCCTTTTTTTCTTTAAAAGCCAAAATGGGGGCACACATGCAACTTTGTGAATCTGAAAGGAACAACTCAAGCTACACTTAAAGTAATTAATTAACTAAAATTAATTGAATTCATAGTAAATTAATTAATTTTAAAAATACCCTGATCAATTTTTGGTTTGATGGTCTTGTCACGTATGGCATTTCGTTGCATGAAACTCAGTTGCAGGTCTGGGAGTCGGCTAGGTGTTTTATATATTTCTTCCTGCCATTGCCTCTATACTCAGTCACACAATGCAGAACGATGTTAAGCAGGATGATATGAAACCAGTCATGACATAATTATCCAACCTTATTTTTATGACGTCCTAAACTGATAGCCTAGCAAGACTGGGAGCGTCTAACAAACCCTTAATCAGAATTAGCTCTGGGCTTATACAAATGGACATAAAAATGGATGACCAAGATCTCTTTTCTCCCCACAATGTCAAACATGAAATTTCCATTCCATTACTGAGAATGGGGGCTTCACAGAAGCACTGAGCGAGAAATAGCCATCAGTAAATCTACAAACCTGAGTAGAATATTTCAAAGGCCTAGCTAGAACGTTTAAATCAGACTGATTTAAACTACAGGGAAAGCAAAATTATTCTAGTAAATGTTTTTAATAACTTAAGTGTGTGTGAGGAACAGGAAGAGATTTCACGTGAGCATATGTAATATTTATATCCTAGGATTTCAAGAAGCTATATTTGGGGTGTAATTGCAATATTACAGGTAAGATCATTCATGCTGATCTTTTTCATGAGGCTGAAAATTTTGTACTTAAAACTAATTTTTCCTTGTTCCAACAAAATTGCTTTCATTTTTACTATGGAAACAGAATACAAATCTTGTCTCGCAAAATTGAAGAATTTTGCTGTAGTGAAATCACGTTCTAACCCAAGCTCTCTCATTGTGAGAGCTGACCCAGGGATTGTTAGCATCAGAACTGCTCTTCCTTCCTTTACAGACACAAAATCCCTGACAACACTTTTGCTGATGAATTCCTTGCATACAGAGAGACATTAACTGGAATATATCTTGTAATATTAACTTGGAAATATCTTGTAATGTTAACTTGGAAATATCTTATAAGGTCTTATGAGAAGGGTAATTTTTACTACAGTAATTAAGATCTTGTGTTTTTAAAAATTGTCACACACAAGTGTTACATCAGACTGGGCCTTTGCTAAGAATTCCAAAGTATTTGCCTCTCTTTAGCTAAAACCTGATTCCTGAAGGATTTTGGAAGTTGCCATACTAGCAGTGTGAACCACATAACAGGCCGTAGAAATGCTCAGGTCATCACACAAGCTAGAGGCCCTGCAGTCCATACCACAAAGTCCTGCAACATTTCCCAAACCTAAACCAGTAACCCCAAGGGACAAAGGAAGATCTGTCACTTACTCAACATAGCGAGACATTTAAAAGGAGGATTAACAATGATCCCAGGGTCAATAATAGAAAAATGATACCTAAATCTCAGAATGACACATTCCTTATTCATTTATTACTTACTTTCTGATTGTAATTTACAATCGTATAAATAAGATAAATGAACCTTGAGGGAAAACCCTTGATTATTTCTCTTCTAAAAAGCTGAACAGCAGCGAGTCATAGAAAAATGTTGGATAATTTGTCATCACTGAAAAAACAACATTGTCTTCTTACGCACACAATGATGGGACACACAAGGGCATGCTGTGTTACCCAGGAGAGCCGAAGCCTCAAATAGATACAAGAACCCCAGGTTCTTGCGTACAGCAAGGCACACCAATGATCAATATTATCTCTAAGAGTAATCAGATCTGTCTAAAATTAAAAACGTGAAGTTGTCTGGTTTTCTGCTTTTATGGCTTATTATCACACCTTCTGTGGCATTTTCTATGGAAAAATTTCGCAGTGTCCTTGGAAAAATCATAGGCTCCCTTAACACCGTTGGAAATGCTATTTTCCTGAGCACATTAGTGTGGGCACACTGCCTTCCTTAGCTCACGGGATGATTCCTTTTTCTGTATTTCCTATACAAACACAAAATTGTAGACAGGTTTTATGAGTTTTTGAAATCTTTATATTTTGCAGAGAAAAGAGAGCTCATGTTGAAATCTGCCCTACTCGTAGATCACCCTTAGCTTTCGCTTCGGTATAAAGATTTTGTATCTTATATCCATTTATAAAAGATAGTTTTAAAAACACAACTTTTAGCAGTTGATTATTTGAGTGGAGTTCATTTAGGACAGCGGCAATCCTTCACATTGTATACATGTGCAGTCATGCATCGCTTAACGATGGGGATATGTTATAAGAAGTATATCGTTCGGTGATTTCATTGTTGTGCAAACATCATAGAGTGCACTTCCACACTTACACTTCCACACACCTAGACGGTATAGCCTGCTACACACCTCAGCTGTGTGGTACTAATCTTGTGGGACCACTGTCATATATACAGTCTGTCATTGACCGAAACGCCATTATGCAGTGCATGACTGTGTATATTCATGGAGAAAAGTTACCTAGTGGACAGGCAATGGGAAGAAATGGCCCTAACTTACTAGCAATCTCTGTAACGCCCTCCTAACTCCCTTTGCCAAAGACTATAAGCAGAGAATTATTCTTTTCTCCCTGTGGAACATGCAGGGGGACATGATACTAGAGGAATTGCACAGTGAAGTTAATTAGAAAAGACAACATAAACGGATTAATATTCCACACCGGTGCTGCTAGTGGCTTGGACACTAGAAGACAGAGATGCTTTCTTGGCATAAAAACAAAGGTTTTATCATCTGTGTGGAAACACGCTATATCGATAGGCTCATTTAGCATTCATACGGCAATCTGATTGTCATTCATATAGTGGTTAAATATAAAGGCCAACTCATCCACTCCTTTTCCTGAGTTGGCCGAAACATCAATAAAGAAAAGATGTCCCATTTCTTCACTGATCCCCTTCACTGTTTTTGACATGGATTCGTTATTATCCCCGTATTCAGAAATGTGATGTTTAGTGAATTATTGACACCAAGAATATTGTAGCGAACAGAGTAGGTCATTATAGATACCCTCTTGGCATTTCCTTGTAACCTGGAGTGTTTGGTTTGGGATGCCCTCAAGGGTCCCACAGGCAGGATCAACACTTGTGTCATAATACAGAGGTGAAGTATGTCATTTGAAGTAGGGAGCACTTTTTGGTGTGAAATATAAGTAATACGGACTGTCACTTGCTCCTCTCTATTAGAAGTAGACCCTCTGGTAGGGGCATTAGCACTCCCACCCTTATCAAAGCTGAAACCATGAGTAACCATTGGGGAAACCATTTTATAAACAATATCCTGAAACACCTTGGGATTGGTTGGTTCTGAAACCCTTCTCTGAACCAAGCTCTGTGTGCCTAAGACTGCTGGTTCCTTTCTCCCAACATCTAGTCATCTCGTTCCCCATCCCTTGCTTTCTGAACCTCTGTCATGAAAAACTGAAGTCTAGTACTGTTTACCTACAATTTCCCAATTGTTCTGATCACAATACAGAAAGTTCTACCTTCCTGTAGACTCCTCCTGTCCCTTCTGTCCTTCTAGATGTCTCTCCCATGTGGCCCTTTAGATAGCTGATTTATGCCTCAAAATCTCAACTCTTTCTCCTTCTCGTTTCATCTACCATCTTGAACTAAAAAGGGACTGACTTTCTGCCACTCACCTCACCTCCTGCCTCCTGTCTCTGAAACCCTCTTGGTGGGAACCACTTGCAAAAGCTTAGGAGAAAAGTGGACCGTAAACCTTGCTCCCTATGATCACTTCCTCTGTGCTATGCCTGTCTATTGGGCCCTGATTGTCCATTCACTCTACGTTCATTCAGAAAATTATCCACTTCTTTGTCATACACTGAAGGGATTCTCCAGTCTTCCTAAATGATTTCAGTTACATTATGCTCAGCTTGCGTCCACGCCACATACCTTCTGGTCATCTCCAGAGACTTTAACGTCTATATGGACAGCTCTCCTGAGCACCAGACTCTCAAGACCCCAACTGCCCTATCCCCAATGGTCCTCTGCCTGTTGCATCCTAAGCACATGACACCCACTCTGCAAGCATCACTTGAAACTCCTCCACTCCCATGATCTGCCTTCCAAGTCTCCCTCCATACACATGGCAGTGTCCTCCTATTTACACACTCAGCTGCCTCTAGGACTCTTCCCCCTCATCCTAGCTTCTCATCCTCTGGCTCTTCAGAAGTCTCCCAACGCATGCAGCTCTCATCTGCTTCCCTGCCCAGCCAGGGCGGGCTATTTCAGGAATTTACATGCCACCATACTGGATTTCCTTCTCATACTGGATTTGCCTCTCTATTATTCTCTCTTTGCAAGCTCCAAACCTGGTAACTCCTTTTATTCCAAGAGTGCCTGAGATACCTGCAGAAGGTCAGGTGCCATGCTAATGGAGAAGACCACAGTCTCATAATCTCTGCCCATAACTGATCATCACTACAAGGCAGCAGTTGCTTCCTGCGCAATTTGTGGTCCCTTCCTCACAGCCCTGCAGCAGCTGTTCAAAATAACTCCAATGTCTCCAAGCTCCCAAACACCACGGCCTCTCTCCCTCTGGCATCTTCTCTTTTTGAGATGATTGATGCTAACCCTACCTGAACTTTCTCAGCTTCCCTCCTATCCACCTCAAAATCTTAGAAACACAGCCCCTTTCTCTTCCCTTCACTCCATTCCAGAGGACATGATTCTCTCCTTCAGGAGCTCATCTTTGCCCTGAGGTTCTTGGTTCCACCATAACTCCCTGCCCATTCTCCTAGAATTCTCTGCTATCAACTTTCAAATGGCTACATGGACTCATTTCTCGACAAAAGGAGGTGTCTCTGCCCTGCCCATCGCTAATGAGTAAGCCTAACCCTGGGCATTTGTCAAAATGCTGCGGTACAATACATTTGATGTTTTCCATATCAAATTCCTTCCCTCTCAGTCTTTTAGGCACCTAGCACTAGAAAGAGAGCTAATGGGTTTGACTGGTTAAATAACTTGCCAGCCAATTAGTTCCACACATGTCACTGTGCAATGACACGTCAATATAACATCTATGCGTTATCAATGGCTTCCAGGGTGCAATGATGATGGTCATTGGAATCATAAGAGTCTCTACAGGCACAGCCATGGTCATAGCATGGAGGAGAAGTAAGAACAGACCTAAAGCTGAAACATAAGGGCCCCCAGTTCTGGTTCTTCCACCTTCTGTGTGTCACTTACCCTCCAGGACTCAATTTCTTCAAAATAGATTTGGACTGGATCATATCAAAGGTTTCTTACCATTCTAATTCCATCAATTCTCTGAAATAAATTCTATAGAGTGGAAAAGAGGAGCTCTGTATGTTATCCCATTGGACACAAAAGTGGACACGCTCTCTGCCTCAGCTCATGCTCCCTCAGACATGAAGTTTTCTGTAAAGGACTCGGGCCCTTTGTCCCAATAACAAATGGAGGGATTTTTGTCAGATGCCTACTTAGCCACGCCAGGGCTTTCCTTTCCAAGGAAGGTAGAAATACCTCTTGTGGGATCATAATATCGAGTTTGGTTTTTTAGAGTTAGATTATGAATTGCTTCAAAAACAAAGAACTCCTCTCAGCTGTAGGTGAATGCTCTGTTTTAGAAGGGGACTACAGAGATTATTCAAACCTTTGTTTTTAAACCTGTGAATGGTCATCTCTTCCCTAATCCACCCACCCTCTTTCAGCCATAATGTAGCTTTAATGCCAGCAGTTGCCAAGCTCATCTCCAAAGAATAGCAAGGCAGGCAGCAGCTTGGCGAGGTCGCCATTACCTGTGATGTCTTTAAGGGTCCCTGTGTCTCCAGCCCTTCCTGGAGTCACGGATGAATGCACACAGGACACTAAGTTTCCTACTATGTCATGAAGTGAGGTAAAATTCTCTAGGTTGAACACATGCATATTGAGCGGTTCACTTGCTATTTCTTTTAACGCTCCTTCATCTGCATCCTCAACTCCAATTGCAAACACGTTAACATCAGCAGACTTAAGTTCCGCTGTGGGCAGAGCAAGGCCGTCCTCCGAGTGTCCATCGGTTAATACTACGATAACCTGAGGGACTCCATCACTGGCCCGGCTTCCAGCAGCCTGAGTGAGGTGAGTTTGCATTACGTATTCTAATCCTTTTCCAGTCTGATTGCTTCCCCCAATATAAGACATGTTGGAAATATGAGAGAGGACTTCTTGCTTAGTACGATACGTATTTAACAGGAACTCAGTATGTGGGTTGCCGTTGAACTGGACCAGAGCAAAATGGAAATCATTTTCTCCCACAGCTAAAGATTTTATAACATCATACAGAAACTCTCGAACAAGTTGGAAATGTTCCTTTCCAATGCTCCAAGAGGAATCCACTAGAAATATTATATCGGCAGCGGCACCATTTTTGACATCTTTAAAAAAAGACATTGGTTTAGATTTTTCTCCTGTTCAAGCAATTTCTTCCTATCAGTGTAAAGCCTGCCTAGGCTAATTCAGTTTACACTCTGCTGTTCCTAAATAACGCATACCTCACTAGCCACACAGGCACGTAGCTGACTTACCTCACAAGAAGGGACCTGGACACGAGGACTCAAGAGCTGTGGGCGCCCATCATTGACCCCAGTTCTGTATGCAATGACCAGCATACATGAGCCAGAAGCAGGCTCCAGATGGGAAAAAGCATCCCCTGGGGTGTCCTTTAATTCAAGCCTGATTCTTTGTGGCAGTTTGAGCCCCAAGACCCACCTGATCAGACCGGAAGGACATCCTATCCCAGATAACCAACCATCATCTTATGAATTCGTTCTTCAGTTTTATGTCTGAAACTGGGCCTTGACAAGAAGGAATAGTGAAACTACTACTGTTTTACTTTAACTAACCTCCAATGTTTCAGGTAATTTGCAAGAAAAAAATAAATGTAATAAATACGTCTTCTTTAAGTGAGGAAGACTTGTGTAAACGTAAAGAAGGACAAAGTCTCATTTTTCTGACATTTAAGCATGAAGAAAGGGACCCTGAGTCGTTACTACATATTTTTCAGAGCCAGGAAAGCCTTCATAGACGTGAAACATTATTTCTCTCTTTCAAAGAGGAATCTAGTTCTCCCTCAAAAGGAGAAGCAGGTGACTCAGGTGCCAGGCTGTCGGTGGCTGGGGAAGGCCCTTCTGCAGCTGTGGGCCAGGCTGGCTCTACACAGCAGGCTCCCAGACTCTACTTACCTCAGGTTCACCCAATACCCCAACCAACACCCCCTTCCATTGAGGTGGCACTCAGCTCCCCGCCATCTGAGAACTACCAAGCATGGTGGGAGAATCTATCAGAGGCCCAGCTCCCCAGGGAAGGAGAGGGACCCTTCTGAGCTCATAATGCATGCAGCGTCTCTCACTTTTCTAAAACTCTGGAGGCAGATTCTTAATAGGGTTAATTAGGATCGATTTTTTTAAATAGTTTTGGGAAACCGATGTTTTGACGATTCTAGATGAAAAATATCTTTCTGTGTCCAGAGTTAGAGAGAAAGAGGGTGATCTTTGTTTGTTTTCTTTTTCAGAGAAAATAACTTTTACTCTCAATAGTTGCCTTCTCCTGATTTTGTGAGTTCAGAGACCAACCAGTGCCAGAAATGTGGAAGAGCTCTTCAGATGGTAACATATTTGTGATACGAACTTTCTGTTCCCACCCAATGTGAAAACAAACCACTCGCAAACCAAGTCCAAGACATCAAACCCAAGTTTTAGTAAAAAATAAACCACCTCTCACTGGGTAAAAAGAATCTGAAAAGATCTGCAAACAACGTGAACATCCTGTAATAAATGGCTCGGCTGACTCTTAAAAGCATATCTAAGCTCCCTGTCAAACTCACGATGTCTAAGATCTAAAATCAGAGAACGCTATTCCTTTTAATAACTTTAAGAGACGTTGCTGGGTCTTACCTGCTTGTTGTTGGGCTCGAGTGAAGGAAAAGCTTGAGAGAAAGAGGTAAAAGATGGCCACTAAGGGCAAATGTCGATGTTTCCTCATTTTGGATTTGTCTAAGCACCAAGAGAGCACCTGCAAGAGAAAACAGGGCCGAAGAGGATGATCGAGTTTTGACCCTCAGATTCCTAATCGGTGAATCAGGAATTTCTCTCTCCTATGAAAAATTGTTTTGACGAAACGAGAATCTTTGAATCTGGTGTCTGTATTTCTTTAGCCATTGCTAAAAACCATGCAAGTGAACCTTTTTCCTCTCAAATGGAGGCAGGTAATGATAGCATGTCACTAAACCAATGGCAGAACAGGAGGGGGTCAGGAGTAAAGGTGCCCAGAAGCACAAAAAGTGGCAGGTTTGTGACGCCCAGCTTCCTTTTATGTGTCACGTTTGGAGGAATCCCACAGGAAAGCTTCAGCTCAGGGACAGAAGGGGCTTTGCCCAAATCACAGCATGTGTAAATACAACCACAGCATCTGGACCATTGCACATCTTGCTCTTCTTCTGTATTAATATTTAGCTCTTTTCCTCCAACAAAAACTTGCCGTGTGCCAATCTCCAGTCTAAGAATGGAAAAAGCCCAGGGATGTTGAATTAACAAGGCTGTGACACTGGACTTGAGGGCTGACCACCTTGCAGCATGGTCTCCTGTATCCACACACCAGCTGGTGGCTGCAAACAGGACTTCCACCAGCCAAGATCATGTTCAGACGGGCTCAGAAGTCTGTGTCACGAGATCTTTTCCCTGAAAAGCACCCTCTCCCCACCCCAAACCAGAAAACAGACCCACCCCCATGAAACCTTCATGTCAGTCTCTTCACCCTTCAATCCTCAATCCAATGGGATAAGCTGGGGCCTGGGGCCTCCTTAAAACTCCTCAGAGAGCTGGCCTAGGTCTTCTCGGTCTGGGCTGAAGTCCCTTTCCCAGAACAGCCCTTCTTTTCTCCTCCCCTTGACCCAAGGCTCTGGTTCCCCAGAATTTTTCTTAGGTCATGGGTACGTGATCTGTGCAGTTGGTTGGTTTAATGCATTCCTGGAGCTATCAAAATTTCCAATAACTTTCAGATTATGGCCTTTTGCACTGGGTCCACAAATCATGGAACTGGTCCTGGCTGCAGCTGTGCTTATGTACCAGTGACTTCTCTTACCCTCACCCAGACTGGTCAGGGGCTTCCTGGCCAGGGGCTTGGGTGACAGTGCTAGAGGAGAGGAACGTTGGCAGCAGGAGTCAGCTAGAATGTCATCAAAGCACTGGTTTTGCCGTCATGTCATCAAAAGTTATTCAGCACCTGCTATGTGTCAAGAGCCATTTTTCATAATTATCTCATTTATCTTTGCATCATCCCTCTAGGTAGATGCTAACCTTCATGCTTTCAATAAAGAAATTACGGCTCAAACAGTAATTGGCCCAAGTCACATAGATATTAAGGGATACCTTGGCATTCAAAAGGCACTGGCCACTCTGAAGGCTAATAAGAGGAAAGGATATGAAGAAAAACATTTTTTATACTCCGTGATGACTTATCAATCAAGCTCAATAGCCTGAATTTGGGGCTTTTTAGAAATCAAATGAGGAGCTAGTTATGTTGGGGAAAGACAAGGTGCTTGGAGGCAGATAAACCTGGATCCTGGATCCACCAAGCCCTACCTTAGGCAGGTCATTTAATTGCTTGCAGCCTCAGTTTCTTCATCTATAACTTCAGAGCAATAATAATAATTGTGAGGACTGTGGAGCAGTCTGCTTGTTAAAGGTCAGACACAGAATGGATACTAAGTGAATTCTAACCACCATTCCTTACATTCTCTTCCAAGGTAGGTTTTTGTAGCAAGTCCCAAAGTGTATTTCATGGAACATTCATTCCATGAAAAGTTCTAGGGAAAGACAAGGAGGTTCCATGAGCAACAGAGTTTAAGGAGCATTGAATAACAAGTCCCTTCTGGAAGAGTTACAATAT
The DNA here is from genome assembly GCF_041296235.1 of Equus asinus. NCBI lineage: Eukaryota > Metazoa > Chordata > Mammalia > Perissodactyla > Equidae > Equus > Equus asinus. The sequence goes on along the minus strand of NC_091808.1, from coordinate 4,503,917 downwards.
ACATTAACATATAATAGCTTTGAGAAGTAGAGTACAAAGCAAAGAAACCTGTCGCACCTTATTTAACCCAGAACTCCCCAAATATATGTTTCATGAAGTCTTTCTTCAATGACAGCTATTCACATGCACACTTCAGGAGCAGTGAGCTATTCATTCCCATGTCTGATTTTGTTAAGTCCTTGTTCCTCTAAAGCACTAGCTAAAGGCATCGCCACCTGCCCAGGTCTCTACCTGACTCAGGCCAGAGGGTTTGTGGATGTCTGTTTCCTTGGACTCCTTTAACTGCAAGTGGAAAGCCTTTGATGGATGGGTTCAGCACCTCCCTGTGACCAAGTGAGACGATTGGAACATGTAGATGATCAAACTTTCTCCAAAGAGGGTCTAGGGAGGGCCCAGAGCCAATCCCGACATTAACATAAACGTTCAGGGTGCTAATTAATATCATTGGTTATTTTTTCTTGTACTCAGTTTCAGGAAGTACTATTTTATATTGGAAGTGATATAGTATAGACTATAGTTATGTGGGAAATCCCGTTTGGTTTAAGAAACCTAAATATGTTTAATCTACAGAGATTAGGTTACCTTATTTATATCCTCATTTATATCTCCTGGTTAGGGGTTGGAGGTTAAAAATAAGAACTTGTAGTGAATTATGACATGAAAAGACATCCATCATCAGTGTGAATGAAAATCAAAAACAGCTATCTCTGGTTTTCAAGTAAATGGCACATTTTCAAATGAGATTTTTTTTCTGTCTTATAATCCTAAAAGTCCAAATGGTTCTGAATTGGTTTTATAATCTCCACCTCAGGAAAGGTTTGACTCTTCCCTGAGAGAGGCAAGGGGAAATGAGAGCAAGTTGGGCATGTGAAATGACTTGCAAAATATATCACTGTTGAGAGATTGAGAACATCAATAACACTCCCTGAAACTTGGAAAAAGTGAGAACAGGAATCCGTCAACAAATTGGATAACCTAGAAGAAATGGATAAATTTCTAGAAACATACAACTTACCAAGACTGAATCATGAAGGAATTAAAAATCTGAATAGACCTATAATGAGTGAGGAGATTGAATCAGTAGTCAAAAACCCCCCAAAAATGCCCAAGACCAGATGGCTTCACTGGAGAATTTCAGTAAACGTTTAAAGAAGAATTAACACTAATCCTTCTCAAACACTTACAAAAAATTGAAGTAAAGGGAACACTTTCAAACTTTCATTTTATAAGGCCAGCATTACCCTGATACCAAAATTAGACAAAGATACTACAAGAAAAGAAAACTACAGACCAATATATCTGAAAAATATTGATGCAAAAATTCTCAACTAAATACTAGCAAACCAAATTTAACATCACATTCAAAAGGTAGTAAATGATCAAGTGGGATTTATTCCTGGAAATCAAGGACAGTTCAACACACAAAATCAATCAATGTCATACACCACACTAACAGAATGAAAGACAAAACCCACATGATCAGGTCAATTGATGCAGAAAAAAAGCATTTTACAAAATTCAATATACTTTCATGATAAAAAACACTTAAAGAAGTAGGAATAGAAAGAAATTACCTCAACATAATAAAGGCCATATATGAAAAGCTCACAGCTAACATCATACTCAATGGGGAAAAAATTGAAGGCTTTCATTTTAAGATCAGGAACAAGGCAAGGATGTCCTCTCTCGCCATATCTATTCAATATAGCATTGGAAGTCCTATACAGAGCAATTAGGCAAGAAAAATAAAAGGCATACAAATTAGAAAGAAAGAAGTTAGATTATCTCTGTTTGGAGATGACACAATCCTATACGTAGAAAACTCTAAAGATTCCACTAAAAAAATGTTAGGACTAATAAACAACTTCGACAAGGTTGTAGGATACAAAATCAACACACAAAAACCAGTTGCATTTCTTTACACTAACAATGGGCAATCTGAAAAGGAAATTAAGAAAACAAATTGTATTTATAATAGCATCAAAAATAGCAAAATACTTAGGAATAAATACCAAGGAGGTGAAAGACTTGTACATTGAAAACTACAAAACGCTGCTGAAAGATATTAAAGAAGACACAAATAAATGGAAAGACATCCCATATTCATGGATTGGAAGACTATTATTAAAATATGCATACTATACAAGCAATCTAAAGGTTCAATGCAATCCCTATTCAAATTCCAATGGCATTTTTTGCAGAAATAGAGAGAAAATTCTAAATTCTTATGGAATTGCAAAGGACCCAGAAAAGCCAAAGCAATCTTGAGAAAGAAAAACAAAGCTGGAGACCATATATTTCCTGATTTCAAAACATATTACAAAGCTATAGTAATCAAAACTGTATGGTGCTGAAATACAAACAGATATGTAGACAATGGAATAAAATACTGATCTCAGAAATAAACCCTCATATGTGGTCAAATGTTCTTTGAGAAAAGTGCCAAGGCTATATAATGGAGAAAGGATATTCTCTTCAACAAGTGGTGCTGGGAAAACTCTCTATCCACATGCAAAAGAATGAAGCTGCACCCTTACCTGACGTATTTACAAAAACTAACTCAAACGCTAAAAATGGATTAAAGTTCTAAACATAAGATCTGAAACTATCAAACCCCTGAAAGAAAATATAGGGGCAAAACTTCATGATATTGTCCTTGGCAATGATTTCTTGGATATGACACCAAAAGCACAGGCAACAAAAGCCAGAATAGGGAAATGAGACTACACCAAACTCAAAAACTTCTGTGCAGCAAAAGAAACAATCAACAGAGTGAAAAGGCAACCTACAAAATGGGAGAAAATATTTACAAACTATATATCTGATAAGGGGTTAATAACCAGAATATATAAACAACCCCCACAACTCAACAACAAAGAAACAAGTGATCTGATTATAAATGGGTAAAGGATTTGAATAGACACTTTTCCAAAGAAGATATGCAAATGGAAATAAGCATATGAAAAGATGCTCAACATCACTAATCATCAGAGAAATGCAAATCAAAACCACAATGAGATATCAACCCATACCCATTAGGATGGCCACTATCTGCGGGGGAAAAAAAAAAGTGTTGATGAGGATGCAGAGAAATCAGAACCCTTGTGTACTGTTGGTGGGAATGTAAAACGGTACAGCCACTATAGAAAACAGTAAAACATTATAGATATTCCTCAAAAAGTTAAAAATAGAATTACCATATAACCCAGCAATCCCACTTCTGGATATGTATCCAAAATAATTGAAAATAAGATTTCAAAGAAATATATACACACCCAAGTTTACCGCAACATTATTCACAATAGCTAAGAGGTGGAAACAACCTAAATGTCCATCAGTAGATGAATGAATAAAGAAAATGTGGTGTATCCATACAATGGAATATTATTCAGCCTTAAAAAGGAAGGAAATTCTCTCATAGGCTACAACATGGATGAACTTTGAGGACATTATGATCAGTGAAATAAGCCAGTTGCAAAAGACACATGCTGCATGATTCCACTTCTATGAGGGATCTGAAATAGCCAAACTATTAGAAATGGGATGGTGGTTGCCAGGGGGCAGGGAGAGGAAGAAACGGGGGACTGTTGCTCAATGGGTAGAGAGCTTCAGTTTTCCAAGATGAAAAAGTTCTAGAGATGTGTTGCGCTCAAGTTGTATATAATTAACACTACAGTGCTGTTCACTTAAAAATGGCTAAGATGGTAAATTGTATGTTATATGTGTTTTACCACAGTAAAAAAAAAAAGAGAGAGAGAGGAAAAGTCACCTGTGGTTTTTAAAGTATGGGTAACTATGTACCCCTAAAATGCAGCCATTGATTTAACAGGAATGATATAAATGTGGCATCTCTTTTTTGGGGTTTAATAGCATTTAAGAGCTAAAATGGGAAAACAACACAACTAACCATCTTCTTAAAGCATGTGTATGTGCCCCTAAAATTAAATAGCACAACATTTGTCCTTTCTCCTAAGTAATATTTGGAAAGGAAAGAGAAAGGAAGTATATGGCAGCAAAATGTCAAGGTTTGGGGAAGAAGACTTGAGTTTCATGAAAGTGAAAAAGAATCTGAGGTAAACATTAAGATCTGGTCAAAAGTTACCTCTGCCCTAACTAGGATCATCTGAGCCGTGAAATCGACTCCACCTAAAGACTAAGCTTTTGTACTCACTTGATCTTGCTTCCCATAGATGCCCCAAGGGCCTGGGGATTTTATTCATGGTTGCCCATTGTACAATGTAGGAATTCCGTTTTCCCCATATTGCTAATAAAGCCAATGTTCTAGTGGTCTAATATTCTCAACCTTCCATCTAGAGATTGATAGCAGAAGAAAGTCTGTCTGGCTAATCAGAGATGTGGATTTGTCATGAATGAGGCAGGGGACTAGTATCCAGATAGACTACTTAGCAAGATGGCGTGGAGGGCCAAGGAGAACAAAGGAGCAGCTCATTATTGAGGCCACCACACAAGGACATGGGTAAAATGGACACAAAGAAAACCTGCAGCTCAGTCCCATGGCTCTACTGTTAAACACTTCCTGCTTAAGCTCAGGTGCAGAAGGAGGAGCTGGAGTCCAAATCCTGCAGCCCAGCTGTGAGGAAGAGCAGGGCAGAGGTGGGCCCTAGGTTGGCCTGCCATAAATTAGTGGGCTAGAGAAAAATAAAACCATAAACTAGAGAAAAGATTCCAAGACCCACTGTGGCTTCAGATTTCCAAGGAAAGTCAACAAAAAGTATCACCTATGATGAAAAAATTTACCCCATGATTCAAATTCTGAGAGCTAGAAGACACAATCTCAGCAGCTAAAACAGAACCACCTGTCAATACAACTTTCTCTTGGAAATGCATCAACAGTGAGAAGGAAATGCTGTCCTGATGGTGATCAGGAGCCAAGTCATCAAGAGGACGTATTTCTTGCTGCAATGGAGTAGTTGCTAGTGATGATAATGGCAACATTCCAAAAGCACAGTCCAATCTTCTTGGCTTGAAATGGTCAATGCGTGTTAGACACAGATCTACATAATACAGAAAAGCAGCCTCCAACACTCACGACTTTGGCTCCACATTGTCCTCAATCCTAGTCAAGTCCTGGTCAGTGTCTGGGGCACTCCACAGGCAGGGTAGAAACCCACTGGTTGGCTGGTTGGTCTACTTTCTCCACTGAGGATGACCTCCCACACCCATAACCCCAGCATTCTCCCATTTGCTCTCTAGAAATCCCTCAAGCCCATGGTCTACCCTGGTAATCTTCCAGATCTTTCCATCCAGCCATACCTTCCTCCCTCACACTTGGCTAGATCTATTCCTGAGTTTTTCTTTAAAACAAACAAAATCAATTGCAATGTCTGTGATTTTTGTGTGTGTATTCTCCGTTAACTGGTGATATACACCTTAGAACAATGCAAAAGTACATTGTACATGTGCTATTCTCGATTCTTACTATTAAAATTAAACATCGAATGCCGGCCTGGTGGCATAGCGATTAAGTTCATGCTCTCTGCTTCCACAGGCCAAGGTTCATGGGTTCGGATCCCAGGTGCAGACCTACACACTGCTCATCAAGCCATGCTGTGGCAGTGTCCCACATATGAAATAGAGGAAGATTGGCACAGATGTTAGCTTAGTACCAATCTTCCTTACCAAAATAAATAAATAAATAAATAAAATTTTAAAAATAAGAAAATGAAATTAAACATAGAACGTTTTTTATCAGCAATAAGCATCCTACTAGAAAACTACTTGATGGGAAAATTGTCCACGTTATTTAAATTTGCTGGATTTTTTCCAGAATTCTAGGCTGTCCTTTCCAAATCTGAAATGTTATAATTGGTTGAGAATAATCTTTTAATATGGGATCCAAAGATTTCAAAGGATCTGTGAACCTCACAAAAATGTGTCCAAACTTGTATCTGTGTATGTGGATTTTTCTGGGGATAGGATCCATGTTCCCATATGTGATTCTAAAAGGCATCTGTGTACATGTAAATGGCCCAAAAAAGTTTAAGAACCACTGCTTCAATCAAAAAGTTTTAATGCAAATCTTCTGGGGGATCCAGTTCAATTGTTTTAAATATTTGATCTATGCAGGATTTTAAGCGGTATTTCTGTTTGAGAATTAGAACAGAATATTACAGAAGCTCACCGCAAAGCATTGGACTATGTAATCCATGTGGAAAAACATGGGACATGATGTGAGACCTGTCTGACCACTGCTGAGGGTGGGATGGGAAGAGCTGGAGATGCCTCCGCAGAGAACCTTGACAGAGAATGTGGGTGAATTGTACATTGAGCAGTTTTTGCTAAGGGTTTTTAACCATCCCTATATCTCACACAGCATCGGATCCACCACTTCTGTCATATATTAAACATGGAATGGACTCTGTACGGAGAAATTCCAAAGTAATTTTCTAGTCTTTGATAGAGCTCAATAAAATCTAAATCATAATAGGATGAAATCTGTAATGTTTTTCTGAGCCATGACTTGCTTCAACTATTCTCTAGAGAGAAAATGAATTTTAAGTTGGTTGAAAATCACGTCAAGATTTTTATTTCCAAGATAATCATCTTTGAAAAAGATGACATTTAAAGATATTCATCTTTTAAAAAGTAACTCGCTAAACGAAGTGCTTCCCATTGGGACATAAAGTGATCAAACAAATATAAAGTGAACAGGAGTTATCTTTTCCAAAATCTATCAAGAAAGTGTGGAGAGGAGGAGGAAGGGGAGGAGAGGAGAAGGGATGGGGGCGGGGGAGAGGAGAGGAGGTCTTCCAGCTCTGTAAAGGAAGGACAGGAGATGATGCCTGTGGAATAATGAGTTCTCCAGGCTCCACTGATGACTAATGAACACACGTGGTTTAGTGGAGCTGAATTCCCAGGCGGGAAAAACGTCTTCAGCTCCACACACTTTTCCTGCCATCAGGCTTAGGAGCCAGTCATGTGGCCCAAAGATCCCTAGCCCAGCTGTTGAATATTTGTTAATGTTTTTGTTTGTGATTAAATCTGTTCTATTGTTTATCCTGCCTTGGAATCCCAATTTTTAAAACTGAAGTTCCTGGCAGCGAATCTTGGAGAATTTTTTCATTTCGATTATCAAAAGATGTCAAACATCGTCGCCCCAAATGGTCACCCTGCTCACCCATTTTAATAAGGGGGAAGGAGGCGACAACACCCGTCATCACCCTCCAACCAACCCTCTCTTCCTCCCTCCCTAAGGAAAGAGAAATGAGAGAGCACAAATGATATTTACTGGGCTCCTATCTCGGAGGTAGATTTCATACCCTCCACCCAACAACCCAATGGCTGCTTTTCCCTCCATTTTATGACTGGGAAACTGAAACCAGGTGAGGCCAAGTGATTTGCCCAAGGCCACTTAGATAAAACAAGACTGAACCAGAATACTAACCAGGGCACTAACAAAAGTCTGTATTTCCAAAGCCCAGAGGAAGAACCCCAGGATTCTGAACCGGATTTGGCCCAGATCTCAAGGAAACTCCCCATGTTTTTTGGGGAAAAAAATAGACTTATTTGGTGGTGACAAACCACAGACTCTGTGTCAACAGAATCCATTTGTCTGCTGCTGTCCTTTCAAATATGAAAAAAATGTCAGCACTGCCTTCTTGAGAATCTTGGGTGGGGTGGGGTGGGCTGCTGCTTTGTGTCGCAGCCTCTGTGCCCTGAAGGCAACAGACTCAGTAACAGACCCTCACGAAACTTTCATTCCTATCTTTCTATTTGGTATTAGGAATTTCTGTTTTTTATTCTGCCTCATTCTAAAAAGGTGCCTTTTTCCTTTTAGTAGCTGTCCACTTGAAACTTAAAAAGATACCTCTTTGCATAAAGGTGGCTTTACATGGCCCTTGGACTTCAAATTGTATTCAGTCGTAGTCCGAAGACTTTCCCAAGAGATTCTGCAATTCTGTGAAATTAGTTTTCAATAAGTCTACTCAAAAGCTTTTTCATTTTCCACGTCTGGAAATCTTTTTTAAGAAAGAGACACACACATGCACACAAGGAAATCATTTTAAAACAAAGGCTTAAATGCATCCAGAGCTCCCATTTTGAAGCTATTTATTTGGTCTTCTCCTAGCAGTGCCTTTTAAAATCAGGCTGGTTCTCCTATCAAGTTCGAGGTTTTCAGTTAACTCTTCACTGTCCCGTTCGAAATGGGAGCTGCAAGAACGGCGGAGGACCACGTGGGGAGAGCTGGGACTCTGTGGAATGAAAAGTCCCATTTCAGTAAACCTCAGGGGTCTCGAGCTCGCTGCTGCCCTAGTTCCTTCTCTGTTTCTTTCTCTTCTCCCCTTTGTTGCTTGAATCCTGGGAAAGGAGTCCCCGTTCTTGTGTCCAGAGAGGAAGCTCAGAGAGGGTTTATGAAGTCCTCTGGTCAAGGAAAGAGGAGAATGGAATTTTACACATACGGCTGTCTGAAAGAGCTTCAGGGGAACCCTCACAAGCAAATGATTTGGAACAACCCTAAGAAAATCCCTCCAAAGAAATACACGGGAAGCTGGTGTTTTACTTTTACTTGACAAATTAAATCTCGCATTTCCACTCTATGAAAACGCACTAGGGAAGAAAACATCATCCATGCATACGTATCTGTAAACAATTATCTGTTTGACCTCCGCCCTGAACATGTTTCCTGTGATAGCAAAATTTTAACTCCTCTGATGGTCTGTGTTGACTTGGCCTCACTCTCTGCTGGCATCCTTGTTTGACACTGAGTAGCTGACCCAAGGTCTTCTCTCTTCCTACTAAAATCAAGTAAAACAAATTCCCTTTCAGTAGCTCATGATTCGAAAAGATCAATACAGAAAGGGACGGTTGGGGTGTCCCCTCGCATGCAGCCTCCTCCTTGAATCAGGTCACGTGCGAAGACGTGCTGAGCACTGTTGGGAGCTGGCCTCCTTCCTCCATAAAGGCAACTTGAGGAACCTCCAAATTCACTGCCCAGATACTTGGAAATTTATTTAAAGGCATATTCTTAGGGTCCAAAACAATAATCATGAAGCAGAAAGTTCCATAACTGCTCTAGTTGGAAAACTAGACACCACCATACAAATGTAAAAAACATTTGACCCTCTTAAGTATAAAGCAGGCAGACAAGGCTTTTTCTCCATTTATACTGCTAATTGCGAACATCAGGCAGGGACTAGTTCAGATTTAACGTGAAGGAAGAGAGTGCCTTAGAAAATGCTTCAAAAGAAATTGCACAAACACCCATTCCATTCCAGCCCCATGACACATCGCGCTGTTGGCCCCAGGTTGGTCCTTGGCATACTCTGTCCTCTTTGCTTTCTTTCCTGGCCACGGTCTTTGGGGCTACCACCTCTCCCGAACCACGGTGTTCCATTGCTGACTTACTCAGACAAAGCAGCTAAAATGTTCTCATATTGCAAGGAAAAATTAAACATTTGTTTGTTTTCTAGTTTGATTCCTGATCAAGTCTAGAAGAGAAAATTTTTTTAAATAGAGACTTTTTAAAAAATTAAGTTGAGACATCTGATAAAATATCATCAACATTGAATTTAGTGTAACAGCCTGGAACAATTCTACTTCGTTACTGTCTCTACCAGTAATGGTCAGTTAATCTCTCCCAGCCTGACTTATTTTATGCGTAAAATAAGACTAATTGCCTGATAATTTAACAGGCAGTGGGCCTGTGACTTTCTTCCATGTGTTATCCAAGGATCTGACCAGTGGTGGGTTTCCTGCTGCCCCCATGAGAAACAGAGTCGCCCGGTGGGGTCAGGGCAATCTGTAGGCTTAGCTGAGCTGGTTCCAGCTCCAGGTACCGACACTGGGCTGCTGAAACAACTAATGAACATTCCAGAAGAGAAAACCCAGTTTCCTGGAATGGCTTCCCCCGAGACCTGAGTCATCTCCAGCTGCTGTTCAATTTTTGATTTTGAAATTAAGCCAACCACGAGTTCTTTCTTCCAGTGGCCAATTCTCCATGCCCCGGGTCCATGAAAGCTGAATGTATAGCACAAATCAGGGAGATTTTACAGAAATATTTCCCAGTGTGCTTTCCCCTGGCCACTCCAAACCCACAAATGTTTCTCTGTAGTTCCTCCTAAAATTCAGGAGAACAGCAGGATTACGCTATGCTGAACGTGGCCAGCCCCCTACAAAGGATGAACAGTCTGCCTTCGGGAGAGGGTTTGGCAGAAGTTCTTGTATTTGCCTTATTTTGCTTCTCTCCTTGTTTTTTGCAGATTTTTTTTTAACAACAATTACCTATCTGCTAAATAAACTTAAACTACGCTACTCCATAGAAGACCCGTCAATGAAAAGAAGTGCTTTCTTCACCTGACCCTCTACAATGCACTCTTAAAGACTGTGCGCTCTCCATATACCAGGTCCCGCATATCTGCCTGTGGGAACGTCTTGACATGTGGGGAAGAGCCCAGGAAATCTTGGTTTTTCTTCTCCCACTAGCACTGCGACCTCAGACCAGTAATTCCCCTCTCTGGGCCCTCCTCCTCCATCCGAAGTGTAAAGGGTGTGGAGAAGGCATCCACTAAGGCAGTAATTTTTTGGTATTTCAAATAGCCAAATGGAAGTCACATATTTGCCAACCAGGGGGCAGAGGCTATGTCTTAGTCATTTTTGTCCCCTCCCAAGGCCCCAAAGCGCCATGCCATGGAGCGCAATGGGGCTTATTAAGCTTAAATAAATAGGACAACTCCCAGATGAAGCAGATGGTCAGGTTTCTTTGCTCTCAGCTGGAATTCTGTAACTCAGGATCCTAACAGTGGGATTTTTTTTTAATTTTTTACTAACACATATCTAAAATGGGACATTCATAGTTATAGTTTGTGTGGATTTTTAAAAATATGTTCAAACAAGTTGCCTATTAGGAGAAAACAGCCAAGGGCAGGTAATGAAAAGTCTGGGAGTTCTGGATCAGTTCGTTGTCACGTCCATTCCAGTTCTGAAATTCCAAAATTCTACACAGATACAGTGTGGTATGGACGTGCAAACTTGCTTTGGTTCGAAACCCCAGATTAATTACATGTTAATTTAAACTTTTCTTATTAGAGATGGGCATAATCTTTCCTTTAAAAGTTCTAATTTGCTTAATGCCCTTGTAATGCGATTATTTTAGAGCACAGAATGCTTCACTTCAAGGCATAATTTCACCTCATTTCAAGGCATAATTTCGCCTCAGTACATTCATACCTGAGCATGGAAAAAAAAATAAAACTCTAAATTTACATCTACTTCAAGTATTAGAAGCAGTCATAGTTTTTTGATGTATTGAAACAGTCTCCAGGTCAGTCCTAAAGTTCCCCAGGAGCTCCGCTGGGATGTCCATCAACCAACCGCCTATGAACCCTAAACCACACCCTGAGAAACACCCCAGAAACCACTTTGAGATTTTTCCGGAGCTCAGAGGGAGACACTGCCCTCTAGAGGAAGGAAAACGGGCTGCCTTTTCAGAAAAGGCTATACTATCAGGATGAACATGTTAACCCAAAATTTCATCTCCTTCCCAAAATAGACCTAGGAGACCAGAGGGAATTCAAATTATGTTTTCAAAAGTTAACATAATGAATTCCTGAAGAGAACCCCTCTCTGTAAACCAGGACGCCATGTGCGCCCCCTGAACTTGAGACAGTCATTATCCATGGTTGGGAGGGGACGAGCAGCGTTTCTTTAAAGGGTAGGATCACCTCCCAGAATTTTACAACGAAAAGAGAAAAACCATCTCTAGAAACGCGGGGATGAAGGCAACAATCCTTGTCTAGTTCACGAGCCTCTGAATTAGCAGGAGATTTTTGAAGCTCCCCTGCTTTAAAATTTGAATCCTTTGAGCTTTCATTTCCTTAGCTAGAGCTACTAATAGGACTTTTTTAAATGTCAGGTCGCTCCTCGGATCCTCAACTGTCTATGCAGCCGTGGTGTGTTCTTTGCTCAGGCCCCTTGAAAGCTTTGCTCCTGGAGGTCGCTGGGGGAGAACTGCCTGGGATTCACCCCCAAAGAGACAGCAAATCCCCAACAAAAACAGCGACAAAACTAAGTCTCAAGCAAAAGTTTTGGCTAAAGCTGTTAGCATGCCTGCAAGAAAGCTTCATGCGGCAGGATTCGGGACCTGCCGGTGAATTTTAAATCTTAAATGTGGAACTTCACCTAAAGGCGGGTGGTGAGAAAGACTGTGCCTGATCCTGTGGTCTAAATGCTCCCAGCAAGCAGACAAAGGGAGCCTCAGGGCATAAACTCTACCAACTTTCAAAGGGGTGGGAGGGCTAATCTCAAGCTGGCTTGAAGCCTCTGGACCCTGCCAACCCAAAACTAAGGTGGGGGCGGGGAGGAGCCTCACCTAAGAAACAAATCCATCATGGCTCATCAGCTTACTTATTATCAGTGATGTATTAAATCCTAAGCTCTGAGACCACGAAAGCACTTTCGATGTCAGAACGAGATGTAGTGAATCCTACCGTAACAAAGGGAGGTGCAGAAATGAAGACAATTCCTGTTCAGAAAGATGCTTATCTTGTATCTTAAAAGCCCAGGTTTGGACATGCATCACATACCCCATCACCTGAGGACCACAAGCATGTTGAGGTGGAGCACGTACTCTCCCAAGTAGGAAAAGAGCCAGGGCCAAGGACTAATGTTCTAGAGGCTTCCCCGGCCACTTCCCAGGACAGTGCAGTGGCCACGCCCTCCCCTCTGCCACAGGAGAGAGGCAGGAGGCCGCACTCCACCACCCTGCTGTGGAACACTTTCCCAAGTCCTCATCTCCAACAAAGGTCTTCATGGTTTTCTCACTGCCGTGAGCGAGGTAAGAGAAAAATAAATCTTGTGGGAACCAAAAATACTTGACTCATCAAAGAAGGTATCAAGACCACGTGACCATTCCTATATCTTGAATTTCTGCAAAGCCCCTCACCTCCCCACCCCCATGCCTTCACCCTCGTAACGAGCCCGCACAAGAGTGAAGCAAGATGCAGGCCTCCATCCCCTGAGCCCCCATCCCCAGAGGTGCCCCGAGGAGGGAAGGCTGCTCAGGTGCTCTCGTCGCAGAGCCAGGGTCTGTCCCTGAGGACCGGCTCACCTGTCCCGCACTTCTTTCCCCATTTAGTGGATAGACTCTTAGGGAGCATAAACCAATTTTCCCATTACTTTTAATAGAATGTGACAGGACGACAATATCCTTTGGAAGAATGAATCAAATAGCACATTCCAAATCTAGATGTCAGTTAGTTTGGGGTCTTCCACTGCTCCGTCGTCCGCTTTCCTGCGGTGGTAAAGATTTACCTGCCATCTCAGCCACCTACTAGTTCTGTGGCCTTGGCAAGTAATTTCGCATCTCAGAGCCCTGGATGCTTCATCTTGAAAACCCAGGAACTGTGCCTGAGCGGCTTCCAACCAAACATCATTTCCCTTATCTTTAGCCCAGCAAGGAACTCAGAAGTTCCAGTCATGTCCAACAGCCAGCTAGTCTTCAATATGATTTTGGTTAGGACAAAGAACACTTGATTTCAAAGCCATTTCTGCTCAGTGTTTTGAGGGCTAAGAATGGGTCCCCTGGGAAGCTGTGGGACCCCAGGCTAAGAATGATCTATCCACAGGAGCTCTGAGCACCCTCGCGGCTCTAAGATCCTACAGTGCTCATGTGGAGAGAACCGTGCGTAGGGAGAAAAGCTGGCTGGCGTGGGTCAACACCCCCATGTTCCCACTGGGCACAGGACACTCCCATAGGCTAAGAGCAGTTTGTTCTTGGGGTCCAGGCCAGTAAGTTCCCTGGGCTTGCTGTGAAATGCTTATTTTTCTTTCATACTCCCCAATGCCCCACAGGGCCCTCCCGATGACCCCATCCTGCTTCAACCCCAGTCCATTTTCTAACACAGTAGTCCCTTGAAACAGGTCCCCAAAGCAGGCTGGCAACTGTCAGGGAGTACTTTCCATCCTGGGCGAGAGAGGACCCAAGCCCCACCCTCCTGGCCAGGGAACAGGCCTTGGGCCTCCCAGCTTGGCACCCCCGCCACATCTGGGCAATACAGGCCAGCCCGTGGCCCCAGGAGCCCTGCCTTATCCACTGGGCCTGCTGCCCAGACACCAACTTTCTTTGCCACCTCTGACTCCTCAGCTCCTCTAAGCAACCCCAGAGGACAAAGACTTCAGCAGGGACTTCAGGGTCTTGAAAAGATGAAACCCTGATGGTCATGGCTGAGCAACTCTTGACTTGGCCCTGAGCCTGGGGACCAAAGTCACCCAATCCCCAGAAGGCAACAGATGTGCTCCACCAGCCCCTGCCCACGTGAGGCCCAGGCTGACCTGGGAGAGCGCGGAGACTCACCCCAAGCAGCCGCTCAACAGGTAGCTCTCAGAATCCTCCGAAGAGACACTTCTGCTAACAAAGCAGATTCCAACCGCGTTTGAGAAGGAGGAGGCAACGTCCAATAAGTCACGAGCCCAGAAACGCTGCAGTCAGGACAGCGTAGGGTGAGCAGAGAAAGCCCGTGACGCCCCACCACGGCACCCCTGTCATCCTTGGGCCGTCCTGTCCGTGGCTTTAACCGAGTTAAGTAACCCAGTTGCCCAAACGGAGAAAGGAAAATGAACTGAATCTTCCCGGAGTCCTGAAACATGTACAGAAAGCTGATTCTAAAGGAGCGAACGTGAGAGCCACCTAGAAATGATCCCCGGGTTGAAAGCATTTCCTTCTTGACCACAGACTGGAGAAAACAGAGGGGAAACCGCACTTACCCTGAGCAAGCCTGAAGAAGTGTATGTCCCTGGGCTTCTATGTCCAATTATGTTGGAACCTGATGCATGTTTTTCCCACTCGCTGTGTCTCTTTTTCTTTCTGCAGGAGAGGGGACCCGGTGCGTGGGGGACGAAAGCTCCCCTTGTGGTGCTCGCGGAAGGCTGGAGCCCAGGAGAACTGAGCCGTCTTTGCTGGAGGATTGAGCTCCAATCTGGAATGGGTCCAGGGATACAGTCAGGGCTTCCTCCAGCTCCTCCTCCTCCTCCTCCCCTCCTCCAGACCCCTCCTCTCCCCCTCCCCACCGCGGGACTGACCCAAACTGTAAATGAAAACCAGACTCTCTGTGCTCTGTTGCTTCTGGCCCCCGCTGCAGGCTGATGTCACCCTCTGCATGCTGTCTTTACCCTACAAGCATTTAGCTGGACTCCTGCAAACCCCAACTCTTGGAAAAAGAAAATCCACCGCTTCTACTGGCCACCTTTAGGGCTGGGCCCCCGGCAGCAAAGAGAATGAATTTTGGAATTTTGTCATGGGTATCCATGGTTTTCTGCAGTGTTTTCCAACACCATCTGAAAGGAAAACAGGAAATGCGATCTCCCCCTCTCCACCCTCTCCACACCCTTCCATTTCTTCTGGAGGTTTCTGAATTGAAACTTCTCCTAATAACCTCCCCTTTCAAATAGAAAAACCAGCCATTAAAATCGCCTCAAATTTCCGCTAGCCAAAGATCCGTTTGCTGGTGTAAAGACAAGAAAAAGAGATTATATTTCTTTTTTTTTTAGGTTCTGCATATAATGATTCTGATTGTGAGGCTAATGGTCCCATTCTAGGACACATACAAGGGGAATGAGTATGGTTATCTGGCTCAGAGTTTCAAGAAAATTCTTGAGAAGGAAGCTGTGTTTCTCCACGGCTTTGCACGTTTCACGGCACTGTGATATACATTATCTCTTTGACCGCGAACATCTCCAGCCCAAGGCCTTTTAAATAAATATATTCGCTTTTTTGTTAGGTGAGATTATGCTCCCAGTTTACAGATGAGGAAAACTTGGGTCAATGGCAGGGCTCAGATTGGAACCCTGGCCTTGGAACCCCCCCAAATTTCTCTCTGCTCTCCCGTCACATAGCTGCTATGAAAAGTAGGTTAACGCAAAATATTGAGACATCTGAAGGGTAGTTTTGACTTGGAGATCCTTCCAAAGGCAAGTTTGGAGAGTAAAGACATCATTCATCCCCTTCCGTGGATTATTTCCTTCCAGTTTAGGGAAGAAGGGGAGACAGTACACGAGTGACGATGCCGGCTCCCCTCCAGCAGCTCCAAGGTCTCCTTCCTCGTACGTAAGAGGACCCACCCCTTCTCTGCCCCTTCAGGATGTCTGGTTAGGGAACAGGGATGGGGCCCCAGGTTGCGGCTCTTCCCTGCCCATCACCTGTAGACGAAGAAGAGATGAGCAGAAGCTCTGAGTAGGAACCACATTGCCCATGTGGTATGCGCGGGAAGAAGACATTCATTCCCATGCAGGGGGGTCCTGTTCTCCCGCCTGCGTCCCCACTCCACAGGGCAGGCCGGGACTTGGGTCCCTCGGAGCTGGGACATTTGCTGCCATCTCATTGGTTGGCGTCTGCAAGTGCAGCACTGGGGAAACCCATTTCTCGGAGGCACGTCACCCACTGCCAAGAAGGCAACCTTTGATTACAACTTCCTGTTCCAAGCAGCTCTGCTGTCAGAGGGCATCTGAACTGTGTGTTCCCTTTCACAGAACAAATATATCTATTTCCTTACGAAATAGCTGAGAATATACCTTCCTTGGTATTAGGGATTACTATTATTTAGACGACAAAGTTGATATGTCATTTAGAACAAGATTTAAAGGAACAAGAAACCCTGTTGAATCAGGAACTATACCCTATAATATTTAACCGTAACTAAGCATTGATGAGCTAGACCTTCTCCGACACTGCCTGGGTCTCCAGAAACCTCTAGAAGCTGGTGGCAGTTGGTGGCAAACCTCCCACATCCTCCCTTCTGCTCACTAGAGAGAGCATTTTGGCTCCCATGATTTTCTCACTTAATCACTGGGATTTGGGATTCTCACCGAAACGTCCAGTTCCTCTCTGCCACGTGGTTCCAGGAGGAAACCGTCTCAAACGTCGGTGCTGGCCTAAACCTTGAGTGTCTTGGGTCTGGACCTGGCCTACCTGAGGAACCTGAGAGGCCACAGGATCTTTCAATTCAGTTCCCCCCTAAATGTTGAGTAGCTGGCCACCTGGCACCTCTTTTCATTTCCTTCTGCACAAGTTAGAAAGTTCCAGACCCCATTTCCCAGGCTCCGTTGTGGTTAGGGCCGTGGGTGGGGATTAGGTTTCCCTTAGAGGCCCCGCTGGGACACACAGAAGGTGGACATGAGGCACTGATTCATTTTCCGGCTACTTTGGCTCATCTTTTCTCTGCTGGCAAGCACAGTGTGGAGGTGCTGGGGAGCCTCTCCCAGACCCATTCGTGGGCTGGGGGCACCCACCCCCAGCCACTGTGGGCATCGGCCACTATTGGTTCACGTCTGCACCCTTTCTGGAGGATTGCCCTTGGCTGCCGGGAGCCGCCTCTTCTGGAGATGTTGGGGAGTGCGTGGTAGGCGGAATCCTAAGAGCGACTCCAGCTCCCCAGGTGCCGAGGGGCAGTACGGGATGGAGTAGCTGGCTCGGCAGCCCAGAGCCCCATCGCTGGCTCCGGGGAGTTGGAGCGAAGTCGGGAAGCAGGTAGCACCAGCCAGACCCCACATTCTAGCATCCAGGCAGTGCTGAGGAGCCCTGGATCGCAGCTGTGCCGTATATTCCTAAATTTGGGCTCTCCAGTGCAGCCCCCTGTTTCCCCACCTTCCAGAAAGGGCTGGAGGGTCATGCAAGATGTCCTGGGAGGCCTTCCTGGAGGCCCAGCCTCCAGCCCACTCCTCCCGCCCTCCCTAACAGTTCCCGATGAGGAAGCCCTTTCTGCTCACTATTGTGAAACCTAGAGCGGTTTCTCTTTCCGGCATGGAACCCCGACTGATACAGGCGTATTACATCAGCTCTAAGGTTTCCTTCAGCTCTAACAGCCGGTGCTTATATGTTTCATATGACAGACAGAGAAAGAAATAGAGGCCAGCCCTGTGGCTGAGTGGTTAAGTTCACGCGCTCCGCTTCAGCAGCCTGGGGTTCGTCGGTTCAGATCCTGGGCACACACCTACACACTGCTTATCTAGGCATGCTGTGGCAGCATCCCTCACAGAAGAACTAGAATGACTTGCAACTAGGATATACAACTGTGTACTGGGGCTTTGGGGAGAAAAAAAAAAAGAAGATTGGCAACAGACGTTAGCTCAGAGCCAGTCCTCCTCACCAAAAAAAAAAAAAAAAAAAAAAGCGTATAAAAAAATAATAGGGGAAACTGTGTGGGGAGAAGGAGTTATGTGGGAACTCTGTACTTTCCGCTTAATTTTAAAAAGAAAAAAAAAGAGAGAAATAATACTAGGCCTACATGGGATTGCAGGCTCAATACTACATTTAATTAGTCTCTAGCTGGATCATACTCAGATTTTCTGTACCTGGCTGCCTCTCTGCCTTTGAGTCCCTTCTCTTGAAAAGACAGCCTCTATTGTTGCTCTCCTTGTACATCTCTCCTGGCGTTTCCTCCGATAAATTCCGTCTGCCATTTGCAATCTTCATTAAACCAGCTCACACGGAGAGTCAACCTACACAGAGACGGACCATTCCAAGGGATTGCACCATCTCGTCTATGTTATAATATCATGTGGGAGAAGACACTTCAATGGAATTTGAATTCCTTTTTAGAAGAAACGTGAAATGATTTCTCCTCAAATGCCATCTCTTCCTTTTAATTCACCATAGTAAGTCCATACCGTTGGAGGAGAGAATGTAGACAGAACAACTCAGTGACCCATTTCAGTGACTCACGTTTCCACTGTAAGCAGCATCTCAGCTGAGATGGAGACCCATTGAGTTTGTGGGAATCTTAAGAAATGTTACTGGCAGACGCCTTGGGAATAGGCAATTGGATGATTCACGACCAGCTCACAGGGGTAAGCTTCTGGAAGTCCACATGAGCTCAGTCTTTTTCCATTTTACATCTTTAATAATCCTCCCCCAGATCAGTTCCCTACCACCACCCCCATCCCCATTGCCATAACAACCAGCATCCCATAATAAGCATTGGTAGCACCAACAGAGTTGATGGAAACCAGAAGCCCACTATTGAGACTTTTGTTCCCAGTTCAAAGATGTGTGACCTGGGGTCTCAGCCCTCTGAGCTCACAATTCCTTGATGAGTCAGGAGGTGCCCTACTGACTTTCACACTTTGAAGGCCTTTTCTGGATCACAGGCAGCACCCCCAACTTCTCAGCCCCAAGGATACCGCTCAACACCAAAACAGGCATCAACAGATTCAGCAACTAACAAGCAGACGTGAAGACTACAGCATTATGGGTAAAGAAGAAATCCAGCTCCACATAATTATGCCCGCATCTTGAAAGATGGTGATACACCTAAGATAACAGGAAAAGCTCACCGACATCAGCTGCCCGTGAATTAACTAACAGGGCAAATAGTGGCATCTTCCTTGGGTGAGAGTGAGGAGGGCTGGTTCTAAGGTCAGGGCACACAGTCGAAGAGCACGTTCCATCAAAATTATCCTGAGTGCCCCTGCAAGTGCCAACAAAGTGTAATATTCCTGAGTTCCCACAGACAACGCTGTGCATCAAATCCTGCACTTGCTGATGCTTAGGAAACGCTGAGCAAGGAAGAAAACAAAGTCAGTGGGCATTTCCACCTTTAAGATAAAAATCAAATTTCTAAAAAGAGTGGAGGGGAGAGTTTCAAGCTTTTTCTGCTTGCCTGCAGGGTTCGCTGCGTTCCGCGCTCATAGCAAGCCTCTGTGTCTACGATGATGTTCATAGATTTGCTTGTGATTGTGAGGCCGGAGTTTCATCTTATTGGAGAGACAGTTTGTGAGATCCCAAAGTCAGCTTAAAGTGAAATGCTCTCAAGAGCATTTCAAGAAAAGAAGGAGCGTGAGCCCAACCAACGAGGAGGATTTGAGGTTTCCACTGACCCCACAGCTGGAGGGCAGCTGGGATTCCTCATTCCGTCCCTGCGCCTGTTTTAAGCTTCCTCAAGTGGCTTAGTGGAAAGTGAGCTGCCTGTCTGGGAGTGAGGCCCTTCTCTGCCACTAACGAACTGCTGGTCTCGGGCAGGTCAGCTAAGCTTTCTGCAGCTCAGCTTCCTCACCCTCAGAATGAGCGGTAGCTGTGCACCATAACGTTGAGACAGGTCCAGCATTGACCTCCCGGGAGCCAGGACTGTATCCGTGATGTTTGGCTGTGCCTGATTTCTAGCCTCTACTGCTTTCCCTGCCCCAGGCTGCAAGCTCTGACTCTCGACCTCTAGCCCCAGCCCCACCCAACCCAGTCTCAGGAACAAGAACAGAAAACGTGTGGTGGGCTAGCTGCCCCTTCCCCCAGCCTCCTATGGACTTGGTGCATGCACATTGAGGCAATCCTCCCTCTGCTCCAGCCCATTGTTCGAATAATGCTGTTGCAGCATTTTCTGAGAGTCTAAAGATAAATGATATTTCACCTCCAATTACTAAAGCATAGCAGGCAATGAAGGAAAGCACAGTGCCGGAAGCAGACGGGCATCCACTGGGTCATTTGTCTAGTCCAGCACTTTCATTCTCTTGGGAAATACCTTTCCTCTACTTTCATCATGTCCTTCAACAGGGAGCTGCCATCTTCCTGCAGAACCTTCCAGCAGCCCCTCTACTGCTTGATCCAGGGATGGGCATGTGACACAAGCGGTCCAAACAGCCCTTCCCAGGGTTGCTAGCTTGTGCCTAGAACCAGCCGCTTTGGGCTCTCTGTGACTTGATCCCAGGAGCTGCCATATTTGCTGCCACTGGGAGAAAGATGGCCAGAGAGATGGAAGCAGAGGAAACAAGGAGAGGGTGTACCAACAGCTCCCTGGTTCCAGACATCCTAAGACCAAGCCTGTCCCATAGTGTGGTCCCACCCTACCCATCTCAACTCTCCCTTTGTTTATGGGAGCCAAAAATTATTCCTTTTTTGCACTAATTAGAGTTAGGTTTCTGACACTGGCAACCAAAGCAGTCTGCCCAATGGACTAATAAAAATTGTTCACAGGGCAACTTTCTAACGTGAGTCCTGGGCTAGCAGGTCAGTCAGGCCTTTGCTATAATCACTGCAATTCCATGACTACTTCTGCTGTAGTACAAATGTGCCCCATCTTGGTTTTCCTTGACTTTTCCTTGATTTTTCTAATCAAACAGACAGGAAGTGAAGCCTTTGTCACCGAGCGGCACGTGAGCTCAAAAGTCTGCAGTGGCAATCAGACATTCGACGCGTCGACCCAGCAAGACATGGGGGAAGAATTTGAGTCCTGGTCTTTGACTTTAAGTGCCTGAGAAACAACTTGTAACAATATACATTCTTGCAAAGAAATGCCTAACCAGGGGACTTTTCTATCTATCTTGAATAAGTAGCTTGGTGGGAATACGTTCCCCCCTCCCTCTGGGGGAATGAGAAGCTCACATTGAGCAGAAGTAATACACCAGCCCTGAACTGGCTCTAGGAAAATTTGTGTAAAGTTGCCCAGTTAAAAATATAGCATCTTCCTAGAATTTTGTGAGCTAGAAACCATGCTCAGTCGATTAATTTTGAGGATGTCAAACCCAAATGTGAGAGGAGCCAAAAAACTTTTCGTAGTTGATGCGAATTCAAAAATTTTAGCAAAGAGATGTTTGGTTTTATAATCATCGGACGACACCAAAGTTCCAATTTTGACTCATTTTTGTTTTTTAATTTTGAAATGTGAATTTCCATTTGTGAAGAATGGGTGGATTGGTTCTTTCTTTAAGAATTTTATCCTTAGAATTGATTTTTCTCTTAGGCATAAAGTCCAATGTCTACTAATTTTAGCTTCAGTTTCATCTCAATTCCTTCATTTATTCAGCAAATGTGTACTGAGGGGCTATTGTGCAGAAAAGGGCTGTGCTAGGAAGCGGAGGTGATGCCCAGATGAATCAGACAGGGAGACTTCCCTCCAGGATCCTATATTCCAGGCTGAAGGAAGAGGCCTGGGGGAAGCACTGAGTAATGCTTAGGGAAGCCAGAAGAGGGCGCCCTCACTTCCATCTGGGAGAATTCAGGGATTCCCAGAAGCTGTGGCCTTTGGCTGAGGGACCTGAAAACTAGGAATCTGACATGCACACAGATCTTTTGCGATGATAGAGGTTCCAGTTATTTTTCAAGAGTGAGCTTAGGATGAAAGCATAAGAATTAGCTGTGAGTCTGAATAAGGAGGATGCAGGTCCCCAGAGCCTTGCCCCGTGCTGATCCTTCCTCACCCCAAGAGGGATCAATTGGGAGGTTCGTTTCAAGAGCAATGAAACCAAAGATGCTCCAGGCTGGGGGACATGGGGCGCAGAATAGGGCAAAGGTGAGACCCTAAACCATCAATGGAAGTCAACCTGGGGGGATTAGGTAGTCTCTGTACTGAAGAGGACGCATCCCCTCAGAGCCCCTTGCCCCCTCAGCCTCCATAGCAGGCAGCAGCGGGCACAAACCCTCTGGAGTAGCTTCCTAGAACTGCTGTAACAAGTGTCACAAACAGGAGGTTTGAAGCAACAGAAATGTATTCTCTCCCAGTTCTAGAGGCTGGAAGTCCATCATCGAGGTGTCAGCAGGGCCACACACCCTCCAAACCTTCTAGGAGATGATCCTTCCTTCCTTCTTCCAGCTTCTGGTGGACCCAGGCATTCCTTGGTCCAATCCCTGTCTCTGTCATCACATGGCATTCTCTCTTCTTTTTATGAGGATGCCAGTCTTACAGGGTTAGGGGTCCTCCTTACTCCTATGTGACCTCATCTTAACTATTTACATCTGCAACAATCTTCTTTCCAAATAAGGTCCCACTCAGAGGTACAGGGGACTAGGGCTTGGATATTCCCCTTTTGGGAGACACAATTCAACCCACGACACTCTCCCAGCAGAAAGCTGGAAAGTTTCTCAATGGAGAAACTCCTGGGACCAAAAGAAAACATCTTCGGATGCTGATCTGTAGGAGGTCCCACAGAAAAATGAGGAGGTCTTCACCCTACTGTGAAACTCGTTATTCAACAAGAACATAGAACTTCCAACTAGATTTTCATGTCTCATCTTTAAATATGAACAATTAGTCAAGCCTTCTAGAAAAACTCCCAAATAAGAAATAGACTTAAGCAACAAACAGCAATTAATTTATTAGTTAATTAATTAAGGAACTTAGAGAAAACAGAGACAATGCAGGAAGCAGAGAAAAGTTTTCTATGGAGTAATAATGAATATCATAGAAAACAAAGAAAAAATATTGTATCCATGAAGCAAGAAAAGGATGCCATTTTTAAAATGAGAATACTTACTGTAAATAAGTAAATACTTATTAAATAAGTAAATACTGTAAATAAGCAAAATGTAAATACTTACTGTAAAAATAAGAAGTCTTTTAGATGTTAAAAATGTCACAGCAAATCTCACTTATATGTGAATTCTAAAAAAGTCGAACTTACAAGAGCAGAGAATAGAATGGTGGTTGCCAGGGGTTGGGGGTTGGGGGAAATGGGGAGACGTTGGTCAAAGATGTTGGGGAGATGCTGGCACAAACTCAGTTAAAAGTTGAATAAGTTCTTGGCATCTAATGTACAACGTGGTGACAAAAGTCAATAAAATAGTATTGTATACTGAAATTTTGCTGAGAGAGTAGATCTTAAGTGACCTCACCCCATACACACACAAAAGATAACTATATGAGGTGATGGGAGAGTTAATTAGCTTGATTGTGGTAATCATTTCACAATGTACATGTATATCAAACTATTACACCTTCAATACAGACAATTTTTATTTGTCAGTTATACTCCAATAAATCTGGAAAAAAATACCATAGCAAAACTAAAAATTTCAATAGAAGATTAACTAGAGGAAATCCCTCAGAAAGCATAACAAAAAGTCAAAGAGAGAGAAAATACAACAGGAAAGACAAGAAAATGATAGGCCAATCCAGGAAGTCCATCATCTGAGAAATAGAAGTATTGGAATGAAAGAATGGAAAGCAATAGGAAGGAAATTATCAGATAAATAACATGAAAAAAATCCCAGAACTGAAGGGTATGAATTTCAGATTGAACAGTGAAACAATGCCTGAAGAAGGATCCGTGCCAAGGCACACGGCTGTGACATTTCACAAAACACTGACAGTAAAGAGAAGATCTTAAAACCCTACCAGACGTTAAAAAGAAAAAAGATTGGGGGGTTTATACAAAGGATTAGAAATCAGAAGACCCATCGCACATTCTCAAAAGCAATACTAGAAACCAGGAAACAATGGAGCAATGCCTTCCAAAGTCTGGGAAAAAAAATATATTTCCTTCCTAGGGTGCTAGGATCCTACGATCCTAGGGTGCTACAACCAACCACCTACTAATCAAATTTAAGGGTAGAATAAAGACATCATTAGATACAACATCAAAAAATAATTTCCTAGTACTTTTCCTTAGGAGTCCACTAAAGGATGTGCTCCACCAAACTGGGAAAGAAAATTAAGAAAGAGAGAAGCAAGGGCTTTGGCAGACAGGAATCGAACAGAAGATGCAGGAAAACAGCATTTCCAGGGACATGATAGAGGACCACAACTTGTGCAGCTGGGACCAGAACAGGAGGAAGGGGGTTCCAAAAGGGAGGTCCCCAGGAACTTAGACAACAGAGAGATGAGCACTGTGTTTGATGATTAGTGAAAGGAGTTTGGGAAAGAAATATGCACAGACAAGCAAACCAAAGAAGAGGTCACTAGTGACTCTCATAATAATGTAAACACAGAAGAATCATTTAACCTCAACATGTAACACAACTATGGATAGGAAGAGGAGAATGATGGACATAAGAAAGCTGCTCAATCTTTTCCAGAGAAGGAAGTCAGAAGATATTTGCAACTGAGAAAGCTTAGAACAGAAGCATTTCACATAGACAGATGGAGGCAAATAACAGAAGAAAGAATGAAAAGAGTTAAAATGGTTTCAAGGAGGATGGGACAGAGGGTGCTGGGATTTTGTTTATGAAAAAAATACATCCCTTTTTTAAAGAGAAAGCAAAACAAAATGAGGAAGAAAATCACATGACTTAGCTCTGGGTTTAATATTTAGTTTCCAAAATTTCTGAAGATGATTAAAGGGTAGAATATTAAAAGAGGGGTCCCTAACAACCACATCAAGTTTATAGGTCTCAAAGCACTAGCTTTCAATTTGGAGAAATGGATTTTTTTGGCTTAAAGTTGAAAAATTCCAAGCATAAATTTATATACACATTTCCGTCATTAAAAAAGAGAAATGTCGATGCGCTTTCTTGAAATCTACAATATCCTTCTAAATAGCCTTTGCAAAACAGCCTTGAAATGAATTCCAACCTTATCACAAACTGATAAGTAAGTTTCACCCTTGGTTTATCTGAAGCGGATGTTTGAGGGGTGGCCTGAGATTCTGCATGTCCAGCACGGTGCTCGCCAGAGAGTGCGACGATGTTTACAAACTGTGCCTGATATTTACATGGACTGCGAAGTTTGAGCCATGCCATGCCGCTATGCCTTCAAAAAGTGTTTTTAATCATTCTAAGACAGAGGGCTTATTTAGGGAAGGGTTCCAAACACTTCTAAACATCTCTGTAAATATCTGGTTTTCATTAATTCTAAATGAACTGCCATTTCTGTGTTCCAAGGAATTTTTCCTACTTAGAAAAGAAGGTCAAAAGATAATTTTGAGAGCTGCTCCCCAAATACACCTTGTTTTGTCAATGAAATTCACTGCAGCTTTTGTGTTTCAAGATAGCTGAGAAAACACACGTGAAACAGCTACTAAAAAACGTGACACATGATTATTTCAATATGTCTACATTTGTCAGTCTCTTGACAAACACTTATTAAGCAGTAGGCACTCATTAAATATAGGAATTCCACCTAAAGATCCGCTCATCTCATCATGCCAAGTCATTGTGAAAGTTCCAGCATTCTCTGCTTTTCCCTTGTTTATAAGGAAGAGAGGAAAACATGTCAGATGTGGTAGAGTATATTATTGTCCTCCTAATTCGTTTCTCTTCCCCAGCAGAAGGGCACACATTCCCCACCCCACCCCCACCCCCATTTCCCATTGATTTACAGCGCCTACCTTCACACAGGTTATAATTCCCACCCCACCGGCAGGCTTCACCATTGCTTGAGCAAATGGAATGTGAAAAGACATGCTATATAAGAAATGCAACACAGATTTCTGCAACATTCTAACTTCTTCGACTGCTACAAATCAGTGTGTCCAAAGCAGAGGCTGTTTCTCCAGGTTAGGCTTCTCCAGACTGCAGGATGCATGGAGCAGAGCTCCCACAGCCAGCCCATTGCCACTTTGATGTCCGTGACAAAGACATAAACATTCAATGTTGAAAGCCACTGAGATCTGGGGATTAGTTGTTATTGCAACAGAGCTGACTAAGAGACTAGGTTCGTAGTAACTGCAATGGTTACATACTGCAAACAGGATGGAAGATGGTTCCCTAAGATATAAGTGTCTTATCTGTCTGTGCCCTCTGTTTCTTAAATATGTCCAGCTTTGTGTTCCTTGGGGTCAAACCCTTCACTTTTATCTGTACCCCAGGTTCTGCATGAGCTCTTTGAAAATGTCTATTAAAATCACTTATTTACTAAAAGAAATGATTCTTCCTGGTATCTCACATGATATCCCCATCACTATTTCATAGCATCTTTCCAGAGAATCGACATATCACAATATAGCTCAGGCCCTCTTTTAATTTAATTTGTCATTTAAAAAAAATATATGGTGACCAAGAAAAGTTATAATGAACAAATCTTCTATAGTTGTTGATTAATTTAAACAAGTTCGGTACAGAAATAGAATAAAGTATATAAATATCACAACCATCCCTGTGGAAAAGGAGAAGAGCAGAGCCCCAGAATTACCCTTCAGAGATGTGAGGCCAGGGTTGCATCTCACTGGCTGACACTTCTCCTGAGGATGGACATTTGGGATGGCTTTTAAGAGTCCTGAAGAGCAGGTAGGTCAAGGAATCATTCTGTCAGGCACGGCCACTCCACAGACGTGGACATCGCTCATCTCCCAGGGAGTTAGGACATAGCGGTTGAAAACCACCAGCTCACAGCTCAACACTTTCCAATGCCGGTGCCCACACCTGCACTTCCAGATGTCAGTGAGGTTGTGCTGACCAGACCCTCTCACCTGCCCTCCTGCTTGGTTCTAGAGACACGTGCACTTCGGCTGTTAAAGGTTCTGCAGCACTTAGTCACGGTGGTCCTTCCTGGCCTTCCCTTTGACTTGAAGCCCCTCCCTCACCTCCTCCCAAAGTGGCTGGCCCTCCCAGTTCCAGAAGCTTCTACTGGGCCCTCAGCATGGCTAGGGGGCTCCTGCAAAGACACAGTCCTACTGGTTCTGCTCTGTTAAGGGCGGGACACAAGGTAGGCTGAGCTTCAGCTCTCGTTTCTGGTTGACGTTTGATTTTAACTTTGGTCTTTTTCACCACCCAATAATGCCAACTACTTCTTGGCCATCAGGTGTCTCCCTGGGTCATCGGCACGTTCTCAGCTCTCTGAGTGTCTGTGGGGAGGGCAGGTCTCTGGAGGGTGGGGTTCAGGTCAGGAAACTTCATCTGCCATGGCCTCTGAGCACTCTGTAAGGACTTTTGCCGTCCCCATCAAGTGACAATGACAAGGATGGAGTGCAGTCCCAATGCCAAACACATCATATGCTTTGCCTCATCTAACTTCAGGACAACCCCATGAGATACCACTGTCATCATTGGCATCTACAGATGCAGAAACTAAGGCTTGGAGCAGTGAAGACATTTGCCCAAGTTCATCCATCTCATAAGTGGTAGAGCTGAGATTTGAACCCAGACGCTTGAACCCTGAGTGTCTTCTCAAAGTGGGAAGATGAAGACAGACATCAACTGGACCCAGAGTTCAGCCTTAAGGATGCTGGGAGTCAGATGGGCTCGGACAGAGTCCCACAACCCAGCCCCTCATCTTGCATTCTTCCTCCATTCATAACTCTTTCTCAGCACTCCTTGCTTCTCCTTGCTCTTAAAATATCATGATGTCTGCCGAGATTAATTCAGTATGAGAGCTGGAAGCAAATCAAGCTTCCTCAATTCCTAGCATGCGAACAAATGTGTCGCCAACATAAACCACTTCTCATAATTTAATTGGATGCTGTTGATTGGCAAAGGAGACAAATGCTAGCTCTCAACTTGCTCTTCAGTCTAATCCCATGAGTCTGTTCAGATCACTGATGTCACAGAAAAAGGAGAACCTCACATTGTGTCAAAATGTGTCAATCCATCGAATTCGAGGATTTGAGAATTGAAGGCCTCCTGAGAGGACATCTAGTACAGATTCTTCATTTTGCAGATGAGGAAACCAAGACAGGAAAAGATCATAACTTGCCAGGCCACAAGAAGATTGAGCATCAGATTCAGCACCAGAACTCAGCCTCCCAGTTCCCCAGCCCTGTGAGTCACAGGGTCCCTCTTGATGACCTTCTCATTTTCCTGCAGTTCTCCCTGTGGGCTGCTACACTCTCTCGCCCTTAACCACAAACTTCCTGAAAAGAACATTGAGTTTTTCTCTATTCTGCCTATTTCCAACCTCAAAATGTAGAAAACTTTTCACTATTTCAATCTTCATTGGAAGATACACTGTAGTGAGATTTTTCTTCCACATAAATGTTTTTTCCCTCGTGTCATCCACACCACCTAAGTGGCTCTGAGTCACATTCCTGCAACCCTCATGGGGAAGAAACAAGTTTCCTTTGCCCTTCCTTTCTGGCTTTCCAGCCCTGGGTTCACATCTAAGATTAGAACATTTGAAGTTTCAATACAGCTTTTAAGAAAATTGTTTGGGGTCACAAGACTCCAAGATAATGAACATGTATGTAACCCAAGTTTGATGTACAAAAAATTAAAGGCAGAATAAGCTCGGCGTTGGGGTCAAAATTATCTTCTCCCATTAGTCCCAAAAGAAGCATGAGTTTGTCCCAAACTTGGTGAGAACTTTAGCAAAAGCTACCAAACAGGTCCATTGGATTCTTGGGGTTGTCAGTGTCCCCAGAGGATGGCACCCAACGAAAGCAAGATTGGCCCCAGGGTCCCGTTGGAGTCCATCACTTTGGACTGCTCCACTCCTTCACTTTTCACCTTGCTCCCCATTCCTCTGTCTCCATAGCACCTGACTTTCTTAGCACTCTCCCAGAGCCAGCCTGAGCTCATCCCTTGGGCTTAAGAAGGCCAAGATTTCAGAAATTTGGATCCACATAAAGAAAGGAAGAGCATCAGAGAAGAAATAAATGAAGATAAAACAAAACTCTTATTTTTCTTATTCTTAATGGATATAATAGATAGCTGCTCAAAGTAATAATAGCAACGATATGTTCATTGGTTATAGCATATGGAGGTGAAATAAATGGCAGCAGTATTATAAGAGACAGGTGGGAAGAATTGGGAATACTCTGTTCTAAGATACCTGCACTGTCTGTGAAACAGTATAGTGTTATTTGAAAGTGGACTCAGATGATTTGTAAATGTGTGTGGCAAACTCTAGAACAACCACTCAGTTTTTTTAAAAGATGCATAATTGACATCTTGAGGGAAGAAAGAAAATACAATCATATAAATGCTCAATTAAAATCAGAGAAGGCATAAAAAGAGAGGGAGAAAGAAACAAAGAACAAGTGAAATAAATAGAAAACAGCTACAAACATGGTAGGTATTAATCCAACTATATGAATATCACTTAAAATGGGAATAGTCTAAGTGTACCAAGTAAAGATAAAGATTGTCAGAGTGGATTAAAAAAAAGACCCAACTATAGATTTTCTATAGGATCCCCCATTTAAATATAAAGACTCAGATAGATTGATGATAATAGGATAGAG
The DNA here is from genome assembly GCF_041296235.1 of Equus asinus. Lineage (NCBI taxonomy): Eukaryota > Metazoa > Chordata > Mammalia > Perissodactyla > Equidae > Equus > Equus asinus. The sequence continues at coordinate 4,474,148 of NC_091808.1, read as the reverse complement.
AAAGATATACCGTGCTAATATTTATCAAAAGAAAGTTGGAGTAGCTACATTGATTTCAGACAAAGAAGACTTTTGAAGAAGTAAAATTATCAGAAATACAGAGAGCATTACATAAGGATGAAGGAGTCAGTTCTCCAAGAAGAGATAACAATCCTTAACATATATGCACTTAACAACAAGTACATCAAAATACATTAAGCAAAAACGGATAGAACTCTAAGAAGAAATAGACAAATCCTCTACTGTAGTTAGAGACTTCAACCTCCCTCTTTCAGTAATTGATAAATCAGTCAAACAGATAATCAGTAAAGATATAGGTAACCTGAACATCATTATCAATAAACTTGATCTAATTGACATTTATAAAATGCTCCATCAAACAACAGCAGAATAAATATTTTTCTCAAACTCACATGGAATATTCACAAAGATAGACCACACATTGGGCCATAAAACACACCTTAGTGAATTTAAAAGAATAGAAATCATCCAAACTGCAGAATTTAACTGTAAATACATAACAGAAAAATAGCTACAAAATCTCCAAATATTTAGAGATTAAACACACTTCTAAATAACAGATGAATGAAAGAAGTATCAAGAGAAATTTAAAATATTTTGAGTTAAATGAAAATAAAATTTATAAAAACTTGTGTGATGCAACGAAAAACAGCACTTAGAGGGAAATTTATAGCACTAAATGCATGTATTAGAAAAGAAGAAAAATCTAAAATTAATAATCTGTTTCTACTTTGGAAAACTAGAGAAAGAGCAACTTAATTTTCTCCTTATGTACAGAAGAAAACAAATAATAAAAATTAGAGCAGAAATTGATGAAATTGAAAAAAGAAAGCAATACAGGAAATCAAACCAAAAGCTGAATCTTTGAAAAGATCAATAAAATTGATAAACTTATAGCTGAGCTAACCAGGAAAGAGAGAGAGAGAATACACAAATTATCACTATCAGAAGTGAAAGAGGTGTCATCAGTACTGATCCTATGGATGTTAAAAGAATAATGAAGGAATGCTGTGAACAACTCCATGTCCACAATTTGATACCTTAGATGAAATGGACCAATTCCTTGAAAAACACAAACTACCGAAACTGATAAAAGGAAGAACAAGTCACCTGATAGGCCTGCATCTATTAAGGAAATGGATTCAATAGTGAACATCTCTCCAAAAAAGAAAGAACCAATCCCAGATAGTTTTACTGGTGAATGCTACCAAACATTTGAGGAAGAAATGATGCCAATTCTCCATAATCTTTTCCAGAATATAGAAGCAGAGGGAATACTTTGGAACTCATTCTATTAGGCCAGCTTGACCCTAATACCAAAACTAGACATTACAAGAAAGGTAAACTAGAGACCAATATCTCTCATGAACACAGATGCAAAAATCCCCAGCAAAATATTAGTGGATTGAATCCAATGACACATAAAAAGAATTATACACTATAATCAAGTGCAATTTATTTCAGAAATGCAAGCTTGTTCAACATTTGAAAATTGATAGACCAAAGAAGAAAAATCATATGATCATATAAATTGATGCAGAGAAAATATGCAACAGAATCCAACATCCACTTATGATAAAAAGTCTCAGCAAACTAAGAATAGAGGGAAACTACAAAAAAATCTACTGCTAACATCACAATTAGTGGTGAGAAACTGGACACTGCCACTGAGATCAGAACAATGTAAGGATGTCCTCTCTCACCATTCTTATTCAACATCACACTGGAAGTCATAGCTAGTCTAATAAGACAAGAAAGGGAAATGAAAGATAGATTGAGATGGAAGAAATAAAACTTTGTTCACAGATGACATTATCTAAGTAGAAAATCCCAATCAACAATAGCATCAAAAGAATAAAATGCTTAGAAATAAATTTAACAAAAGCAGTGCAAAATTTATACTCTGAAAACTACAAAACATTATTGAAAGAAAAAAGAATTAAGTAAATGGGTAGACATCCCATGTTCATGGATTGGAAGACAATATTGTTAAGGTGGCACTACCCCCCAAACTGACCTACAGATTCAGTGCAATCGCTATCAGAATCTTGGCTGACTTCTGCAGCTGATTCCAAAATGCATACAGATTTGCAACGGACCAAGAAGAGCCGAAATAATCTTGAAAAAGTAGTGCAAAGCTGGAGGACTCACTCTTCCTGATCTCAAAACTTACTACAAAGCACCAGAAATCAAGATGGTATGGAACTTGCATAAGGATGGAAATATAGATTGGTGGAATAGAACAGGGTCCAGAAATACACTCCTACATTTATATTCAGCTGATTTTCAACAAAGATGCCATAACAATTCCAAGGGAAAAGGACAGTCTTTTCTATCATTGGTGTTGGGACGACTGGATATCCACATCCAAAAGAATTAAATTGACCCCTATCTCACATCATATCTATCATATACAAAAATTAACTCAAAATGAATCAAAGACCTAAATATAAGAGCTAAAAAAAAAAGTCTTGGAAAAAAACTAGGTGTAAATCTTCACAATCTTGGATTAGGTAATGGTTTCTTAGATATGACTCCAACAAAACCAGCAACAAAAGAAAAAATAGATAAATAAGACTTCATCAAATTTTAAAATTATTGTGCTTCAAAAGGCACCTTTAAGAAGGTGAAAAAAACAACCCACAGAATGGCAGGAAATATTTTCAAATCACATATCTGATAGTGGATTTGTGTCTAGAACACAAAATGAACTCTCACAATTCAATAATAAAAAAGACAATCCAATATTTTCAAAGTGGGCCACGTATCTGAACAAGTATTTCTCCAAAGAAGATAAACAAATGGCCAATAAGTGTCTGAAATGATGCTCAACAGCGTCAGCCAGCAGGGAAATGCAAATGAAAACCACAATGAGATACCGCTTCACATGCACTAGGATACCTTAGATGATAAGAGATACTGGTGAGAATGTGGAGAAAGTGGAACCCTCATATACTACTAGTGAGAACGGAAAATCTCCATTTTGGTGAATACTTTGGAAAACTGTCTGGCAGTTCCTCAAAAGGTTATGCATAGAGTTATCATATGAGCCAGCGATTCCACTCCTGGGTCTACTCCAAAGAGAAATAAAAACATACATCCACACAAAAACTTGCACAAAATGTTCATAGTGGCATTATTCATAATACCCCAAAAGTGGAAACAACTCAATTGTCTACCAACTGATGAGTGAATAAATAAAATGTGGCATGGAGATACAATGGAATATTTATTCAGCGTTAGAAATGAACGAAATGCTACAGCATTTATGAACCTTAAAAATACTATGCTAAGTGAAAGAAGCCAATCAGAAAAGACCACATATTGTATGATTCCATTGATATGCAATGTCTGAATACACAAATCTATAGAAACAAAAAGAACTTAGAAGGGGTTACTTAGAGCCGAGGGCAATGGAGGAGGAGAATGGAACAGAACAGAGCACAGATCCTGTGTGTCGACCAAGCAGTTAATAGGTGAGCGGGGGTGCACAGGGTGATAGCACCACCTCTGGCTTGAACGAGAGGGCTCGGAGTGTAGACACGGCTCCCCACTGCCCAGCTATGGGACTCTGAGCCAGTGACCCCATCCGAGCTCCAGTTATCTCTCTGGTAAAATGGGAATCAAATCATTCTCCCATCTTTCTGGTCTCACGGGGTTGTCACCGGGGTTGGTGAAAGGTGTAAAAGTGGGAGAGTTCTGAAGGACACAGGACGTTCTGGCAGGTCGAACAGGGGAAGGGCCTTGGCATTTCACAGCCACTGGTACCGTTCTCTCTGCTTGGAACGCCCTCTCCCTTCTTCTCTGCCCAGAACACCTTTGACAATCACTTCCTCTGTACAGCCATCCTTCACATTCAACACGGTGAACCCCACCTGCCAAGGGGCTGCCAGTGGGTTTGTGCTCAACTCCCGTGTTGTCATTTCTGTGCATCTGATGTTGGCTTTCCCCTCGCCACAGCCAGCACCCTGCTGACAAACGGGCCTGCAGGGGAAGATGAACAAACAGCCCAGGGAAGGAGGGTGGATAGAGCTGGGAGAGGCAGGGAGGAAGGTGGGCCGCCCAGGACTGGGAGACGTTGGCAGGTGGGTGGGGACGCACCCCCGGAAGATGACTTGGCAGTGAGTAAGGATGGAAGCAAGCAAAGGAGAGCCAGCTCACCTCCTGCCCGCCCACCGCAGCCCCAGACCGGGAGGGGCTGAACGCTGAGTTGGGGTCGATGAGGCATCCAGAGAGGAGCAGACGACTGCCAGGCAGCCATTCATAGGGACTGGCACAGGCACACCCGTTTCAGCTGCCACCTCAGCCCTCCCTCCAGGGTCAAAGTGAATGGGATATTCACCGAGGAAGCCGTTAGCAAGGGCGGCCACTGATTCATGGTTTATAAGCAACGATGAAGTCCTTTTTCCACTGGCTGCAACGGCCAAGATGCTGTAAACAGTAACCGTGACGATGCCAGTGGGCCCCCACCGCACCCTCTCCTCGGCTCACCTCTCCAGCCCTGAGCAGTGGCTGGGGAGGCCAGAACTGCCCTGTCGCTTCTCCTCCACACAGCAGCAGCTGCGTCCTGAGGAAACACACTGAACACTCGAAGCGACACACAGCACGTACAGCCAATCTGCCAGCCAAATTCTGGGAGAGGTGGTGGGTGGGCTGCAAGCCTGTGAAGGAGCGGAATCGAAGCCTTGGTCTTCCCTGTAGTGGATGGCCAGGAACCTGGTGGCAACAAAGCGGGTGGCATCATTGCGTCCTTCCCTCCTTCGTTCATTCATACAACCAAGCCGTCCCTCAGCGCTTTCACCTGCCAGGACCCGCCAGGGGCTAGAGATACAAAACCCAGACAGATGTATGTGGCTCTCAGCACACAGGAAGGACTTGCATATTCTCCGGACATCCTTCTGTCACCTAATTCCCAAGGAAAGGATCCCCTCCAGATAGCTGTAGGAAGATGCCTGGTGATCAGACCTATGGGTGGCTGCCATCGTCAAGATGCTGGAACCCAGGAGAAACTCCAGAAGCACTGCCCTTTCAAGAACTGCCCTGGCCAGCCTTAGACCTGTCAGGATGGTTTACACTTCTGTGTAGTGCTTAGGGATACAGGCTGTTACAGCCACACTGGTGGGCTCCCCACCCAGCCCCTGGGACCCCTTTTTCCAGTCAGGGGATCCCTTCGCCCAGTGGCTGCTGGTGCAGCTGATAAAAGCTCTCACCTGCAGCTTTCTCTGCAAGATTGTCTTTGATCAATGGGAGCCACCTTCCCAGAAGTGCCGGAAAGTTGTGCCCCCCTCCCGAGGGGAGGCCCAAAGCCCACGACTGATGAAGGCAGAGGTGCAAAGTGCTACAGGTTCAACGCATGCTCTGGAGCGACCGTGAGAGCTGGCAGAGCTGCATGTCACTGAACCCACTGCGGCTTCTCTTCGTCCCCTGTCCTCTCCCGCTTCCCTCCCGCCCTCCCTCCCATCACGTGTCTCCTGGGGCACCCCCTGATCAGTCATTTGCAGGAGAATCATCTCGGCTCTTCTCCCAGGGAGCCAGACCTAAAACAGGTGTGAGCCAGAATGTCTGCATCAAATCCCACTGCCCCAAGTCACCTGAGACCAGGTCCTTAACCTGTGCCAGTCTCCGTTTCCTCCTCTGTCAAGTAGAGATAATGGGAATACTTGCCCATACGGGTGCTGTGTGGATCATGTATGTGCCTTAACACACATGAGGGGTTGGGACAAGCCCTGGCCTACAGAAAGCCAGGTTTGAGATGTCAGTTGTTTTTCACTCTGCAGTGTGCAGGTGGCCTTCTCTGAGCCACATGTCAGATGCCCGAGGCCCATCCATTCATCCTCCTACAGACCATCGTAGTCAAACCAGCCAAGGACCTGGTTTTCATGTTGGGCATATTCATTTGGGGTGTCTTATCCAGCATCTGAGGTTGATTTAGAAAGTTCATTTCCAGGGAAAAAGTTTGAAGAACTGATGAAGCTTACCCCAAAAATAAATATATCAATGGGCGTGGCCTTTTAGCAGAGCAGAAATTCTAAACCTGGCTGCATGGCAAAAATCACCTGGGAGCTTATTAAAAATGCTGACTGGCCTGCAACACCACCCCCCACCCTTGGGTGTCTAATTCAGTCACTTCTGGGGACGTGCATCCTTGACAAGCACCCAGGATGGTGGGGTCATGAAAGCCTTCCAGGAGAAGAGGCCCGAACTGGGTGTGGAAGGGTGTATAGGAGTTTTCCAAATGGGGAGGCAGTGGGGGAGAAGGGCATCGCAAGCAGAGGGGACAGTGAGAACAGAGGGGTGGGCCCTGGAACTGCACAGCGGGTGCAGAGATGTGCAAGCGTTTCTGTGTGGCTAGAACATGAAGGGAGGTGACAGTCGCAGTGGGTGACGAGCTGGAACTGGCCAAAGTGGCTCATGATGCCCATAATGGTCAATGCTGCTGCACCGGCCACACTTGGAGCTTCTCACAGCCCCTGTGGATGCTCCCGGGCCTGCTGGCTCTCCATCCTCATGCCTTCTGCCTTCACACATCACTCAAGAAGATAATAAATGATGCCCTACACATGGGACCAGGCCTCAAAAGTTGTCTCTATCAGGCCATTAGAACCTAACAATGATTCCAAAGACTTCAGAGTGTCTTCTAGAAGCTTCCCTCTGTGCCCTCCCTCATCCTGTTAGGACCCTCCGAGGCTGTCTTTGCTGGGTGAGAAGGAGCTGGACAAAGGCAGGAACTGCTTTCCCCCCCAAGATCCCAGGACTGACATCCCAAGGAGGGTGGTGTCCCGCTGGCATGCTGCACTCCCTCCTTTCGTAGGCCCCCGGAAGGAGTGATGAGAGCTGGCGTCCTCGGGGAACACAGCTGATGAGATCATTCCCAAAAGGGATCCTAGAGAGGAGGCTTCACGGGGGTGCATCAGAATGATACATCACTAATCCTTAAGTGTATACGGGGCATTTGCTATCTGCCAGCATAGGCTGGAAGCTGATGACACGACAGAGCAAACATGGCTCCAGCCCCAGCAGAACTTACAGTAAAACAGGAAAAGATTTTGTAAAAAGTGAGTCTATAACTTGGATTATTCTTGTCATACATCTTTTTTAAGTTAGTAATGTCTACAATGATTGGAACAGTATGCTATGGGCTTGTCGTGATGTTATTTAAATAAAAATACTACAGCAGACTTAGGGGAGAGAGGGAGGAAAGGAGAGAGAAGAGAGGAAGGGACGGGGAGCTCTTCTTATTCGGGGAGAGCTCTTCTGCGCCCTCAGACCAGGGCTGCCCCTGCCCGTGGTCAGAGAGATCAGCAGAAGAGAAAGAACTTCCCGACTTCACAAATCCCTTTCCACGTGGGCAGTTCTGGTGATTTCAGATTTCCGTCTGATCACAGTCTCCGCGATGTAGAGTGCTTTCCTCCAGGGAAGCTCACACCTCTTCCTTTAAGGAACAATCCATCCTCCTGACAATCCTATTATAGGAGAAGGAATGTTTTTTTATAAGTCATTTTGCCAAAACGCATCAGAAAGAGGGATGGAACCAAAACCAAACGAGGTCGACGGCGAAACGTTAACATCTGTTATTCCATGAACGCTGCCGTGATCGTGGCGTGACGTGATGAAACGTACAGTTTTTAAAAATCTCTTTCACTATCCCAGACTGATAAGAGGAATCTACATGAGAAGCTATACGCTCTTCTGACTCTTCAAGCCTTCTGCGGTCACGTGATCCCGGAGGCACCTTCTGGGGTGAGGGATGGCTCTGGCTCTCCAGTCTCTAAGCCCGTCTTCACCTCGAATTGAACGGGCAGAAAGCCGCCTCCTTCAACTCCATTAGCCTGGCCAGTGAAATGCCTTCTTTACCACGTTCTCAGCATCCTCGGGGCCAACCTGCAAAAAGGTACCACTGAGACCATTTCCTACAGACTGGCTCTTCAAGACAAGAATTTTGTCTCAGAAGCAGCCACGTGATTTGTTCCTTCTATAACTAATTTTCAAAAATATATTTATCTCTCTCGAGCTTGATCTTGTAACGCTTTTTCTAGCTGATCTCTCCTTTTCTTTTATTTTAATTACCTTCTATAAAGGGATGTGTGTGTGTATAGTAAGGAATCTCGATTGCCTTAGGAAAAAAATTCAGGATATAAATGATCAATTGTGATATTCTATTATATAATTATATACACTATTCTATGTTACTATATTAATTTATCATTTAATTAAATATAGTCTATAGTGTCTCAGAAACCAGTTCTAAACAGTCTTTACCGGCACGTTTCCTCTCTAGGAATGCTGACTGAAGTATCTATAGCTTTCAGGAAGCCTGAAGGATTCAGGCTGAGGCCTAGCTGCACGGGGCTGGCCATGTCCTTCCTTCCTCGTGGGTTCTATGTGACACGTTGGAGGCGGGTTAAAGAGATCAGCTTCTGCTTTTGTCACCCCTAAGGGGGTCCATATGTCAGAGCCCAGCCTCCCAGGACAGCTCCAGTTATACCAGTTATACCTGCCTGATAGATAGATGACAGATAGATAGATAGATAGATAGATAGATAGATAGATAGATAGACAGACAACTAGAAAGATAGCTAGATAGATGATAGATGGATGGCTAGACAGCTAGATAGCTAGCTAGATAGATGACAAACAGCTAGATAGGTGATAGAAAGAGAGAGTTGATATATAGACAACTAGAAAGATGGCTAGATAGATAATAGATAGATGGCTAGACAGCAAGAGAGATGATAGAGAGAGAGAGATTAACACACACATTCATACACACACACATATATAGTTATATATAGGTATATGTGTGTGTGTGTGTATGTATATAAGCATGAACATACCTTCCAGAGACAGGTTTGGGGCTCCTAGATGCTGGCCTCCCTCTCTCTGGCCCCGCCCCTCTCCAGAACCTTCTCCCACCCCGCTTCTACAGTTCCTAGTGGCTAAGGTGAGGTGGAAACCGTGGGGCCTAAAGAGAACATCTTCCTGTCCAGCAGGGATGCCAGCCCGGAGCAGCCAGAGCTTCTGGTGTTTCAAGAGAAGCTTTCACACTTTTTGTGTGAAATCTGAATTTTCAAATGTTAGATCAAATTTCCTTGAAAGAAAACACGTCCCCCAGGCCTCCAGTCGGGACCTCTGTGTCAGATAGGGGATGGCTGGAGTCGGAAGACCTGAGGACAGATCTCAGTTCTGCCACTGAGCCCCTGGCCTCGGCTCCTCACCAGCAGTGGAGGGCGTGGGCCAGCGGTCTCCCAGCTCCCTCCCAGCTCCCCATTTCTGATTCCTCCACTCCTCCCACGCCCAAAAAAATCCTGACAAATTTTCTAACCGCCTCTCGGGATAATTTAATAAAGCATTAACTAAATTATAAATGTGTCTATTCAAACAGGGGCCTGGCCAGTAAAGTTTGAACCAACTACCAGATTTCCAACTGTTTTCCATTGACCCATATATTAAAATAGTAGAAGCCTTTGCTCTCATGAGGTTTCTGGAAATCCTAGATGCAGCAGGAATGACGCTCCAGTTGTGGAATTTCACTAGGCAACAGGCCCCAAACAGAAAATGTCAGCACTTCTGAGGAATAATGCCGTGTTTCTGGTACACTTCCCCCCGCCTTTCTTTATCCTGTTTCTGCTCTTTTATTTTTATCATCCTTTTTAAGCGTTCATGTGTATTTTTATTACTATAATTTAAGGAGTCCTTACTTCCCTAAAATGACCTTTTCTGACTTGCCACGCTGCCTAAAATTATCATGCCGGCCCCTTCTCCAGAGCAAGGCTCTGCTCTGTTGGAATGCCCACCTTGGAAGGGCAATGAATTCACGCTTCATCTCCAGGATCTGGGTGTTTAAGGAGTAGTTCACGGGGATATCAAAGCATTGCTTGATGGCCAGACAACTGGTCAACCCCCGAGGAAGGCCAGCCCTGGAGGGAGCAAGGCCAATGTCAAGGTCCAGCCCAGGGTCTTTGAGCCTAGAGAAGGATGCAGGCACCAGCATCATCTAAAGGAAGCCATAGATGTACCCCCAGGAGAAGCCGGTCTGCCTCTGTACTCTCTGCGCCATGCGGAATATGAACATCTGCTAAATGAATCATAATTACGAGACGCCTGCCCTTCGCACAGTTTATTACCCCTCCTTTCAGTGTTGCACAGCGAGTGGCCCCCTGGAGATCCAAGCAGGTGGCTGCGTTCCTGGTCTCCTTCTGCAAGACTCTGCAGAGAACTCATTCGATAGGGATTTGGGTTGGAAAAGAGGACCTGTCAGGATTTTAGGAAATGTAGTGGGTGGAATGGCGCCTCCCTAAAACTTCGTTCATGTTCTTACGCCTGGAACCTCAAAATATGACCTTATTTAGAAGAGGATCTTTTCTAAATGTAATTTAAGATGTAATTAAGTTAAGGATTTTGAGATGAGAACATCCTGGATGACCTGGGTGGGCCCTAAAGGCAGTGAACAGTGCCCTTATAAGAGATCCAAGAGAGAAGACACGGGGAGAAGGAGAGAAAAACGGAGGCAGAGAGCGGAGGGATGCAGCCACAAACCAAGGAAGAGCTGGAGCCACCAGAAGCTGGAAGAGGCAAGGAAGAACCCTGCCCTGGGGCCTCTGGAAGGAGCAGAGCCTGCTGACTCCTTGATTTCAGACTTCCGGCCTCCAGAACTGTGTGGAAATAAATTCCTGTTGTTTTAAGCCCCCAGGTTTGTGGCGATTTATTAGAGCAGCCACGGGAAACTAATAGAGGGAGCTGCCATTAGAAGGGGTCTCACAGGCCCCTTACCCAGTGAGGACATGAGCTCACGAGGGGATAGAAGGTCAGCCGCAGAGACTGACGGTAGGGGTCCCGCAGGCACAAGCTACTTACCTCCAGGTCACTCTGTAGTGGGGCCCACAGTCACCCCACACAGGGAACTCCCACCAGCATTGTGAGATTTAAAGTATGCTTGTTTTTTGGTGAGGAAGATCGGCCCTGAGCTAACAAGTTAAACCCACACATAAATGTAAATATTTTTCACTACACAGCTGAGTAATGTGCCAGGATTACTTTGCTCCCTCTAGAAGGCCAACGATCCCACTGAAAAGAAATTCTGCACGTGGGTCCTTTCCACGCTCTACCAATTGCTTTACTATCTCTTTGAGACTCTCCAGAATCTCGATCGTTCCCTCCCCTACCATCTCCTCCTTTCTCATAGACCTCTCAGAGCCTCTTCCTCCAGCCTGAGCCCAGAGCTGCTGCTTCTCCACCGGCATCATCCTTCGCAAAGACGACACTCCCTTGCAATTGAATGCACTGTCTCCTAGAATCCGGGTCTGCCTCCTTCTTTAGTCTCTCCTCCTTTGGGAGTTTGTCCTCCAATAACTTCCCTGGGAAAGGTGAGTGGGAGGTAAACGTCCTGAGGTCTTCGATGTGTGACGATGCCTTTGTGATTCCCTCATGCTTCAGCAGTAACTGAACTGGGTGTAGAATCCTGGGATGAAAATCATTTTCCTGTGGAACTTTGAAGACTTTGCTCCATTGTCTTCCAGCATCCTATACTGCTGCTGAGAAGTCTGCTGCCAGTCTGATAGTCCTTTCTTTGTGGCACATCTTTTTTCCCCCTTTTTCTCTTTGAGAATGTCTTTTCGCCATTGCACCTGTTCTTACCTGTTGGCTTCTTGAACCAGAGGAGGATGAACTAGGAATAAACTGGGAAATGAGATGCAGGAGTGCCAGAAGGAAGGTCAACAACGTCTCCTGTGTTGCTGGTGGAGGCCAAGCTGAAAGATGTGTCTCATGGCAGAAACCGAATGTGACAGCTACAGAACTTGGCCAACTTGCCCACCCAGTCACAGTGATGTGGGACCACCACAGACCTCCTGACATTGAGACAGAGCAGAAAATGTGTGCCCTGTGGGCAATTCACCCTCCCAGAAGAAGAAAGATGGAGCTGTCCAGCCCAGAAACCTTCCCAGATATACCAATCAGGAAAGTCACTGCACATCCCAGGAATAGAGTGAGGAGAGAGGCAGTGAGAAGCAGGAGGTCACACCAGCGGAGTCCATTGGGGGCAGAAGGCACTGTCCCCAACAGTAGTTCCTGAAACTACTACTGGTCAGCCATCGGAGCTCTTGGGCTGATCCTCTGCGGCTTTTCTCTCGTAATCTCTGTTTCTTCATATTTTATACTATTTTCTCACAGATTTCTTCTACTTGTAACACTTGTATTGAATTTTTTCCTGTAATTTTAACCTCACAGGACCTTCTTGCTGAGACTATTCTGTTCTCATAGCTTCTGTTCAAGTTTCATGAATGAATTATCTTTTTTAAAAAAATTCATTGGAGACGCTGATGAATCTGGGTTTGGGTTTGGGTTTTTATTTTATTTCTTTTTACGTTTTCTTGTTCGTGCTGTTTTGTTTTGTTCATCTTCTTCTTTTATTGTGTCAGTTGGGTCATCTGCAAAGCAGGCGTGAAGACGGAGTTAGAAGTGAATGAGAGTTGCCAGCAATAAAGCCTATGACGATTGAAACCAAAGGGAGCAGGAGCGTTTCCAGCTTGCCTCTAATGCCAAGCTCACTCATCTGTAAAGCTTGGCTTCTTCCTCGTGCTTCAGCAGTTCATAGCAGATGAGATGCCAGCTGGGGGAGGCACTGGTCCTACTGTGGTGAGTGACATGGGGGTCTGGACCATTTGCTAATGCATCTTACTCGTGTCCCCTGGTTCTGCTCAGGATCCATCCCATGTTAGAATGGACAGCCCTGGGCACACCCAGCTATATGACTTGGTGAGTCCTAAACAGAGATACACGAGGGACCACCAACCTTGCATTCTTAAAATCTTCAAGGGTGGTACTGATGGTGCCAAGCCACCACCCTTCCAGAACGTGATGTTTTTGATTCACTGTCTTGGCTGGAGAAGGGAGGAGGAGTTTCTGAAGTCTCCACTCAGTCTTCCCATTACAATAGCTCTTACTCCAAAGATCCACCACGGGGGTTACACCACTGCCAAATACATCGATCCCAATGGTATATTCAGGAACTGCATGCAGTACCGAATGCAGTGCAGTAACAACCAGTCATTTCTGTGGTCCTCCTAGTGCACTGTTGCCTCCATATTTTCAATAGACTGTATAATCACATTAGTCAGGCATCCCCTTCACTGGGACATTGTTCCAAGTCACCACCATTAATATTGTTGGCATCTGGGCCACCATCTTGTGCCAGGGACTACCCACAGCCCACATACCACTTGGGATGGGGTCCTCCTTGCCAGCCAGGCTGTGGGCAATCCAGTCCCTAAACTCACTTCTTGGGTCCTCTGCTAAGCAAAAGCAAAGACAGACATGCAAGAGATTTATTGGGCATCACACCTGTGAAAAATAAAGGGGAAAAGGGACAGAAGGAGGCGGGAAGAGCATTCATACAGTGATGCAGCTCTGGCTCCTGTGAAAAGACATGAGGAAGGAAGGAGGACTGGGCAGGAGAAGCCCAAGACTGCCATGTGTCTCACAGGCCATCAGGAGGCTCTGCTGCAGAGAACACCTTTAGAGGAGTCCCACACTGGCCAGAAACTGTAAGCCTTGTACCACAGCCATTCTCAGTCCTTGGCTGGGGGATGCCAGTGAAGCACATGGCCTCAGCTTGAAGGCAGGGTAGAGCCTGAGGGCTCCCCAAGCAGAGCTGACAGCAAGCTGCAGAATTTCTGGGAGGGAGATCCGAGGGGATGGCCTCCATGGCTGCCACATTCATCTCTGAATGCTCTCTTTTTCTGCATTTTATTTTTGGGCGTCTTTCTTTGCTCTTCTCCTTCACATTGCCAGCTTTTCTCAAATGTCTGGCAGTTCCTTGTTGTGTGCTCATTCATTGGAGCAGGGCAATAGAATCTGCTTGGGGAAGGGGCTGAACGCTGGTGGACCTCACCTTACGTGATCAGGCTGGAGCAAACAGTAAGTCGGGACCCCAGGAACAAGGTTCAGGGGAGTGGTCAATAAATGTCAAACTGCCAGGGCTTGGTTCTGGGGTATCCAGCCAAGGCCATGGCAGCTTCAGCCCTCCCAAAACAACTCACTGAATTTCTTTAGAGCAGAACCTTTGGTTGGTTGGTTGGTTGAATTCGCAGGAGGAGGTAGGATGGTCTGGGAAGAGGAGCAATGTTTAAACGCCAGGTATTCCAGGGAGGGGAGACTTGGCTGGTGCACTTCCACTTACCCACCCCATTTCAGGTCCACAGCCTTCTCCACACTGGGCACCCTGATGGCTCTAGGCTCCACACGGCTGACACTCTACCTCGGTGCTGCCCCTCTGCAAGGTCCACACAAGGCTCCTCCACAACCCTCCAAATTTGTTGAAATCTCTCATCCTCTGAAGGGTCCCCTCCTATTCCTTTATTTTTGTGAGCTGTAACTTTTAGCAATCCCTTTACTGTCTTTCAATGGGGCTGCAGGCTGGAGAGGGGACAAGGACGCATGGTTTCCACCATCTGGAGCTGGAAGCCTTGAACTAGCATGCTTCAAGCACGGTTATCAGAAGTCATCTCAAATCTTGGTCTGGAAATAAACAAGTCATATTATTTATATTTCTAAAGCTGCGGAGGTGACGCTTACAAATTTTTCTCTCTTCTCGTTGCTTCCTCCCTCCCTCCTCTTGACCCTGCTCTTGGCTTCACCCTGAGCAGTCAGTCGTCTCCCTTCTGGCTCTGAAACGAGATCAGGAGACTCGTGCGCCCCGTTCCACACACAGTCGCCTCCAAAGAAATGCCTCAGCTGTCCAGACATCACTGGAAGCAGCGGAAACGTTCACTGCTGTGTCTCTCCGAATTGCTCAAAACAGAGCAGTCAGAACTCCCAGGAAACTCCTAAAACAGTTGTTCAGCCTGGCTCCCTCTGCAGTTCCAGGACACGTTCTCTCCACGCAGGTCCCCTCGCTCTCCTCCCGCCTGCCTCTGTGCCGCCCGCACCTCAAGCCTTACCTCCTGCCTCTGGCCTGTTCACCACACCCCGTGGGTCACCAGTCAGCCATTGATTGATGAAGCATAGGTACCACAGTCGAAGAAGAGGCATCACCCCACTTCTCCTAGAAAAGCAGCTTGGCTGGGGCACCTTGGGGACTCCAGAGATGGTAGAACCATTCTGACTCCTCCAGGTCTCCAGCCAGAGGTGGTAGTATGGTCAAATTGACCAGTGTCCACAGGACAGGGCTGCACCAGCGGAAGAAGGGACTGTGTCTAGTGGAGACCTCAATACCCACCCAGAGACAGGGCCTGGGAGGACAGACCAAAGGGACCAGGGACACCAAAACTTGGCTCTGTCTCCATCCCACACGTCCCAACATGTGCACCAGCCTTGGGGGAACTAGGGGCTCCAGGGGAGAAGGGTTGGGAGGAACTAGGGCCAGTGGGTGGGAAGAAAATCTGATGACTGGGGACAGGTCATCCTTTGGGGAAACATGGTGTCTTTCAAGTGATTATCATGGTGTTTTCCAGGTGCTCCTAGATCATCTTTGGGGGGTACATTTTGTCTCTCCTGACACACCATTGGACCACCGAGGGCAGAGCAAGCATCAAGGCTTATGTAGCTTCTGAATTAATCACAAACATTTATTAAACGCCTACTAAATACTCAGCACCAAGTCAGGCAGCATGTGGGCATGAAGAGATGCAGACAGTAATCCCTCAGGTCAAGGGACCCACAGTCAGTCCTGGCAGAGAGAAGATTCACATACATAAGAAGTTAAGCGCATTAGACCCTCGGCGTTCAAAGAGCTTGCGTCCTGGTACTTTTCCAAAGCCCCAAATTTGCATTTAATTATATGCGTAATCATACAGCGTACAGTTCATTCCATCCCACAAAATACGGCTCAGGCAAGCATTTGAGTGGCGCCATCAGATCCATAATGAATGCATTCAAGATGAAAGTGATTCATAAAACCACTTAGGACTTGTTTCTGGACTATCAATTTCTTAACCCTCCTCAACGTCTCCATTTCACACACCAGCACCAACAACTGGGCTTTTTCTTTTTCCCAGAGAAAAATCTGCGTTATGGTATAGGAGTGGCTGTGGACCCCCAGAAGGAAGAGGATTTTTCACTGCTGGGAGGCGCAGACCCCCTGCAGTGGGCGGCTCCACCCTCGCCAGGCGAGGATGGTGAGTTTCTGCACAGCAGCCTCCCTCCCTGAGTGGGGCTCGTTTCAGTCTGGGGCATTGGTATAATCACGAATGGCTGCTAAGTGCAGACCCTCAGCATCACTCAGCAGTAATGAGAGCTGTGGGTGCTCCATGGGTGTCCTCTCTCAGGACTTGTCGCGGCAGCAATGAACGAAAGAGCTAGTGAGTGGTGGGTGGACATACAAAAGCCTCACGGTTTGGGTAGGTGTCGCTAGGTGGGGTCTGGGTGGGGTTCACCCAGGGTCCCCCGGGGCTGCTGCAGTTCGTGCTGGCCCCCAGATTTCCCAGAAGCTCCCTGTGCACCCAGTCTCTTGCTCATTGCACCTGCCGCCTTCTGCATGGCCCTGGACCACGGCCACTCTTACCCTGGCATGGCAAAATGGAGGAGCCTCACACAGCCGAAGGCGTGATGTCTGTGTGAGGTAACTCACAGCTGGGAAGAGTTCACGGGGCAGGATGGGCAGATCCCCAGCAGCAACCCCAGCACCTGTCCTCCCAGGGCCTCAGCAATGCTGATAGACTAATCGTCATGTGGATGGCGTTCTCTGGAGAAGAAAGCGCTGCATTTTTTCCACATATTGAGCAACGCCCAGCCTTGATTCTCCACTTTGGATTTCCACAGATGTTCCTTTGGGCTTGGTTGTTACAATGTTGCACAGGCAACTGAATGGAGCAAAGGTGTTCAGGGGCAAGGGTAGGGAGCCTGGCAGCCTGCAGAGAAAATACCCGGGTGGAAGCAAATAGGAAGCAGAGTGAGGCAAGCTTAGCCAGGACGGGGTTCTCCGCTGGAAGAGAGAGGGAAAGAGGGGAGAGAAAAGAACAGAACTTGTTTCTGTTAAGGTGTCAGTTTGACAATAAGATGCAACATGGGAGCAGCATTGAGCAACCTCCATGAGTAAACTTTGGAAAGGGAGAACAGTCAGATGTTCTCCAGCCGAAGATTGTTTTTATGTCCCTGCCACAAGACACTCGTATTTTATTCTAACAGGCTGTGATGGTGCCGCCCTTTCAGGACGCTGAGGCCAAGAAGAGATTAGATGTGCAGAACAGTCACCGCGGGATGCCCGTGCAGGAGGACAAAGGGAGGGGGCGGGGAGCGGTGGGACGAGCCTGCAGACCTAGATGCTGGTCTGACATCGGTGAAAGGGGAAGGAGAAGGAAGTGCCTGGGACTCCAATGCAGTTCCAAGGAAGTTTTGGCCAGGCCAGCAGAAGTCTTCATGCCAAAGTCTCCTGTTGGAGGGGGTCCCATGGCTCCCCGGAATGACCCACGCCCTCAGTAACTGCCTTGGAGCATCCCATGGGAAGTGTGCCCTTAGTGAGTGAGAATCCCCCATAACAGGGAGCCCCCAGCCCAACTGCTAGCACTTCACCTCAGAGCACTTATCACTATTGGAAAGCACCTTCTTGAAGTAATTTTCCTCCTTGTTCGGGAGATTTCTCCTCCACCAGAATGTCAGCCCCTTCATCTGTGGCATCAACCTCCGGCCCCTGACACACAGGCCAGACGCTTTGTAGGTCCTCAAATATTAGCAGAAGGAAAGAATACATGGAGGGACATCTCAGCTTTTACACTGAAGCAGCGATTTTGAAACTCTGGAAGTTTAACTCATCAAATTAGAGTCATAAATATTCTGATTTTTTTCTTGATTGACATCACAAAAAATCATTTATTTGTATTAAAAACTAAAATCGCCTTCTGCCCTTGTGGTGAGTTTAGCCATTGTAACCCATAGCACCAGGATGCTCTCAATTTTATTCTTCTCAGCAGAGGGCTTGTGATACGCAAAGCTACACGTGGTATTATTTTTATGCCTTTTTTAGGCTTTCCAAATAAAAGCATTTCTTAATCAAGGAAGAGGAAAAAGAGATTTGATGTCAAGCCACGCAGACTTATTTTTGGCTAACGATATAGAATTTGTATAGATGAAAGCGTAATATCAATGTGCATCGATTCCCTCGGGTATCGAGGAATGCTCAACCCCACACATAATACTGTTTTGCCTCATAATAAACAGAGCACTCTTCACATTAGGGCAAAATGTAAAGATAAATATTTGGAGCAGAATAATTAGAAAAACCTGAAACCACTATAATCAGAAGCAGCCTCTGAGAGTGCTTCATTTGAAGACAGCATTTTATTATGGGTTTCAAGAACAGGCCTTTATTTTTTTCAACTAAGAAAAAAAAATCCAAATGCATATGTTACTAACTCTAACAAAGTTCAAAGATTTTTTTTCATGACACTTTAGTATATTCATTATTCCAGAGGGGACATAGAGTGCTTGAAATGCAAGGGACCTGGGGGAAAACCCGGATTACTAAGCAAGAGAGCAAGTTATGCTTGGAAGTGAATGACCAGTTATTTGTATGACTTTTCATTTCAAAATGGGAGGCAGAGGGCTGGCCCAGTGGCATAGTGGTTAAATTCCCATGCTCTGCTTTGGTGGTCTGGGTTCGAGGGTTTGGATCCTGGGCATGGACTTACACCACTCATCAGCCACATTATAGCAGCAACCCACATATAAAGCACAGGAAGATTGGCACAGATGTTAGCTCAGGGCTAATCTTCCTCAGCAAAAAAAAAAAAGAAAAGAAAAAAGAAATTGCCGGGCCAGCCCCATGGCCAAGTAGTTAAGTTTGCACACTCTGCTTCAGTGGCCTGGGGTTCACTGGTTCAGATCCTGGGCACGGACCTAGTACCATTCATTCATCAAGCCATGCTGTGGTGGTATCCCACATAGAGGAACTGGAATGACCTACAACTAGGATATACAACTATATACTGGGGCTTTGGGGAGAAAAAAAAAATTGGGAGGCAGAGCAGGTTCTCCTGGACCTTGATTGACCTGGACCCTGGCCTGCGTCCCCCAGCCATCGCCCTTCCTCCTTGTGCACCCTGGCTGGCTTCATGTGGGCTTTGTGGACCTCTCCCAGGTCTCCTCAGAGCTATGTCCTGGCTCCCTCAGCAGCACGTGCACATTCACCATCTTTTCCACCAAGAAATGGCAGCAGCCCTGGGCGACTGGATGATGATGTACGACAGTGTGCCCCTCTGAGACACAGCCCTGCTACAGCTTTCTGGGCGAAACGCAAATAAGCACATTTACGCAGGCCGTTGGGCTGCGTTCCCATGTATTCCCTCCACGGACACCCCCAACAATGTCTGCCCCATCGCCAATTGTTCCCCCATTTTCCCAATGAGCAAATGGAGGCCCAAAAGTTCAAGAGAGAGACTAGAGTCTAGAATGGCAGGAGGCAGTGTCAAATTCCAGCCCACGCCTGGAGGTTCCAAGAGATGTTTCTTTAATCCATACGTCTTTCTTTTAGTGTGGCTGGGCTTTGTGACTCCAGGCGCTGGGACGTTCATTTTTTGATGAGTCTTGAGCATTTCTCAGCCCTGAGGACACAGAGGTGAACAAGTCAGAGAAGATCCCTGACCCCCAGGTGGCATCCAAGCGGGGAGACAGGCAGTAAGCAGACACAAAACCCCCCTTACTCCCACCCCTACCTCGGGGAGCTCTGGCTGGCTGGCACAGCACGAGTAGGGTCCCCAGTCCTCCCCTGTACCCCAGCTTCTCAAGGGGCAGCTCTCCCTCCCGTCATCCAGCTTTCCCTGTGCATCTGAGCCTCACCGTCCCCTGGCCGTCGGCCTGTGCAGGTGATGAAGCTGAGTGAGGTTTCAAGGCCTACAAGCCCTTGGTCCACCTGGACAGAGCAGGTCTCTCGGGATGGCCGGGCAGGCAGGACGGGCCCAGGGAGAACTCTGCCTGCAGGAGGGAGGGTCCCCAGCTGCTCCTAGCGGGGCACTCTTCAAGGTCCCTCAGGGAGAAGGAGTCATAGGGCTGTGACCTCTGGGGGTCCTCTCCTTAGGGAGGGGCTGGACAAGGGACTCAGGATGCTCACATCCCTCCAGGAAGGATTCCCAAGACGGGGGTGGGCAGGAGTTTCTCTGGGCTGGCAAAGGGGCCATTTCATTACAGTATTTTATTTCCAGCCTGCCCTCGGGAGGGTCTGCTTGAGAAAATGGGGGTGGTGGCAGGTACAGGAGGCCCGGATGCAGAGTTATATTGATTCTATCCCATTGCAAGCCAATGGGCCGGCACAGAATTGAGGTGACTCGGACCAATGGGGTGTGAGTGTGCAGCAGCACTCCTAGGGCCCACCCAGGCCTGGGCGGCACAGTGACAAGGAGGCCAGGCCAGGCCCAGGCCCAGATGGGATGAGGGGGAGGAAGGGCAGCCAGGCACCACCCCCACATCTGGAAGGTTCCGCGCTCATGTGGTCCTTCTTGTCCCTGAACTGAGCAGACTTTTGCCAGGCTTGAAGAGAACACCCAGAAGAGAAGGAAAATAAAATTCCCCTTCGGAATGCCAAGATGGGGAGATTATCTTTGTACTTAAAAAAAAAATTGGAATAACGTGATATGTCTGAAGCCAATTTTTGAGTGGGAAGCTGTATTTATTCAACTGTTCCTTCTTATCTCCCTTCCCAGCGTGACAGGATGTGGGCAAGTCTGATCTGTGGGACCCTCGGAGTTCCAGCGGGGAGAGCAGGGCCAGGTCACGGCCTTGACCTGCCAGGACAGCGCCCTCTCGAAGCCTCCCCCTCTCCCCCTCCTCCCTTCACTCCCTTCCTCCCTCCCTCTCTCTCCTTCTCTCTCCTCCAGGACGGCGTTTGCACGTTGGTTCCATCCTCCTGTTTAGACCTCAGTTAAGGAACACGCCAGACGCTGCCATACGTGATCCCAGAGAAAGACCCTGTGCGCCACTGGTTTCCATGCAATCTTTGACGTCTCATCCCAGTTTTCCAACATCCACATCCTCTAAGTTAGCACTTTTGTCAAAGATAAAAAAAAAAAAGCATTTTCAGGAAACCCGAGTGCTTCCTGTTTGGCACAGGCTGAGCTGAAACAGCCCCCTGGGAGCAGGGAGTCAGGCTCAGGATGCTCGTGTTCGCAGAAGGCAGCTGGGAAGGAAGCGGGGAGCAGGGTGGCTGGTTTACGGACGAGGCCAAGCCCATCGCTTCTGTGGATTCCCCTGCCACTGCCACTTTGTCCCATAAGGGACACCAGCCACGGCCAGTGTGGAATATCACTGGTCAGGGCATCAGAGGCTCCTCGGAGCCCTCCGGCCAGGAGCACACAACCCCCACCGCCTCCTTTCCAATGCCAGTCAAGTCAACTCTCCTCGTGTCAAAAATGGCCCTGTGGTGTCAGGAGCACAGCCCTCAGTTTGACCACTTGTCCCTCACACCTATATCCACGTATCGAGGACACTGTCCATGTCAGACGCTGCTCGGTGATGCCCTGGGAAACAGGGGAGGGCAGGCTCCACTCCAAGGCGAGCCAGACTACCGTAAGGACTGTGAGAAGTCCAGGGGGCCTGACTGGAATAATGACATGGAAAGTTCTAGAAGGAGGGGTCAGGAAGGGGAGCCAGGTCTCAGGGGCCCTTGAAGGCCCAGCCATTACTGAGTGAGAGGAGAAGCCTCGTGGCAGGGGAAGCACAGAGCTGACTCTGTTCCAGTGGGATCGCTGTGACTGCCCAGGGTGGGGGAACCAGCCAGCGCAAGGACAGCAGCAGGGAGGCAGAACCATCCCAGACCAGGCCCATGAGGAGTTACAGCTGTGGACAGTTCTGGTGCTGTGAAGCGACAGCGACTGTCCAAGTCCCGGTCTCCAGTGGATGACGTCTACCTGTTTAAATCCAAGAGTGAAACCCACTCAGGCCGTTTTTATACCACACGTGTAGTCAACACATTTCTGCCTAAAACATCTCTTCAAGCAGGTGTCGTGGCCTGGAAAAGGCATCAGCTTGACCAGGGAACAGACAGAGGAGGTGGCAGGGGCCGACATAATGACCTGTCAGGAGGCCCCGTTCTTATTTCTGAGAGGGGTGATGAAGCTGACGTCAGAGAGTGAGCTGAAACCAAGCAGGGGCTGAGCACCTCCTCAATGCCCGGACACATCCCTCCCCACCCTAAGCTAGCCCTTCGTCCTCCCCAACTGTGCACGGTGATGGACTCAGCACGGAGCATTAGTCCACTCAGCCAGGCCGCCCCCCTACTCCCACGCATTCACACGGGGTGCACTGGACGCGGTCAGGACCAACCCCACCTTTCTCCCCATGTGTCAGCCTCAGGCTCTCTAATGCACCTGCTGCACACGGCTGCAGCCAGGGTCCCCCAGCCTCTGGCTCGCACTGTCTTAGTGTCACGGAGAAGTAGGACAGAGTATCTCTCTCAGCTCCAGTTCAAAAGTCCCTGGGCGTGTGGGGTGAGCTCTGGTGGCCGGGCTCAGGTCTCAGGCCAAGCCCCTGGGCCAGGCATCCACCCTTAGACCTATCTCAGTGGCCAAGGAGGGGAGGCTCATGTGGCTATGGCTACCATACTGGACAGCGCCAACAAACGTTTCCTTCACTGCAGAAACTTCTACCGGACAGTGCAGCGCCCGACAGACCACGTCTCTGGGACCGTCACTCTGCTGCTGTTCCCCCCTGAGACGTCTTCATTTGTTGTAATCCCAGTCCTTGGTCAGGTCTGTCCTTTGCAGACTTCTTCTCCCTGTCTGTATCTTGTCTTTTCATCTTCTTAACACGGTCTTCCACAGAGCAAAAGTTTTTAATTTTGACGAGGTCCAATTTGATGATTTTTCCTTTTATGGTTCATGCTTTCTGATCCCAAATCTAAGAACTCTTCCCCCAGTCCTAGGTCTGGAAGATTTTCTCCTCTGTCTTTTCTAAGAGGGTCGTGGTTTTATGTTTTACATTGAAGTCCGGGATCTGTTTTGAGTTGCATTTTGTAGAAGGTGTGAGGATGGGCTGAGGTTTCATTTTCTGTCCACGGACATCCACTTGCTCCAGGGCCATTTGATGGAAACACAGTCCTTCCCCCCACTGCGTGGCTTTTGCATCTTTGTCAGTAATCAGTTGGGCGTAGTTGTGTTCATGTTCATAATCAGCTCGTGGAGCTGTTGAGCGTGTTAAATGAGTAAGAAGAGGAGCGCTCAGCTCAGCGCTGGCCAGCGGGATGGGTGCACCTTAGCATGACTATGGAAGAAAAGGCCAAGTCCCCAGGGCCCCCTAGGGCTGAAGTTAGCCTTAGCAGTCTGGAAACCCTTTTTCTGCCACCATCCAGCCTCAGCCGGCCACTGCAAGGACACACAGCAGCTCTGCAGGGACACACACAAGTCCTATGTAACCCTAAAGGGGCCCAGCCTAGACGGACCAAACAAGCATGACCTGGCCTCATCACCCCTTCACCAGGCAAGACCTACTGCTGGTCTGGTGACAGGCACGTCAGGAGGACAGGGAGGGGACATCTGTGACTTCCGTGTACTGTCAGGCACAGGTTCCCTGCTGTGAGCTCCGATGTCAACCGGCTCTGGAGCTCCTGAGCCCTCTCTCTGGAGTCCACATCCTTAGGTCCCCAAAGAGCCCCTTCCAGCATCTGTCTGTGAAGCAGCCGCAACTCCCTCACTTTTAACCCAGAACCCCTCCCGCTGCAGCCAGGGCCCATTTCCTCTTCCGTCCAGCCTGCAAATGAACAGCAGCTGAGAAACATCTCTGTGACGCTCAGTGACCACGCCACCCCCACCCCTTCCCTGTTCCTTTACATGCTGAGTGGGGGCAGATTCCATCTTCCCCGAGCAGCCCCGGGTCCCGCCGGTGTCACTCGGGAAGATTCAGTCCCCTACAGCCCACTTGCTGCGCTGCTGAGCCTTTTCAAACTGCCTCATCTTGTGCTCACGAAGGAAAACCGGCCCCAGGTGGAGGTAGGGAGGTGGCCCTGCAGGGAGTCAGCTCAGGCACTACTTAGTGAGTCCCTATCATGCGTCAGGAGGACCGCTCTGCGCTTCCGACAGAGATGACCGCATCATCACACAGCCTTCGGCCCCAAAGGCGGCCAGGCCACGGTGCAACGCCTCTGCAGGCAAGGGGAACTCAGGTAGGGCTCAAGTCAGAACCCAAATGCTATGGGGACATGGTGCAGGAGGCACGGTCATGTTGGTTAGAAGACCAGGAAGGTCCTGGAGAGATGCTGGTGCCTGAGGCTGCTACGGGGGGAGTGTGTTTTCTGATTGAAGAAGGGACACACATCAGGCTGCGGGAAGAGAAGGGAAAGGTACAGGACTGGCGAGTCGGGGAGGCAGCAGGTCATCTGAGGAGGGAGACATCTGTGGGATCTGAGAAGCCCAGCCCCGCCCCAACTTCTCAATCCTTTCACGTGGCCCTGCTTGTGGCAGTAGGGTCCTCGTCCCCCAGCAGGACAAGGCGGGATGAGACATCACAGGCTCAACCTCGACGATCACCCTGGAGTGTTACTGAACTCAAAGATGGGGGGAGCAGACTACAGTCACTGAAAACAATATTTTATAAGTGAAATGGCAATAGATTATTAATAGACAGCAAATTTTAAATGCACTTTAGGATGAATGACGAGGCATCAGAGAGGTTGCGCCCGGCCCACCACGCCCAGACCCTTGACCTCAGGACTGCTCGTTCCCTGTCCTCCCCAACCCAGGCTATTTGAGGGAAAAGTACGAGAATTACAGATTTTACCAAGAAGCTGCCAATGCGCCCCCTGGGAGAGGTTGCCTATGAAGTCACCAGTTTGCAATGAAGTCACTCATTCCTACTAGTTCCTCGAGGGCTGGGCATGAATCAGAGAGACCAGCAATCCCGAGCAGCCCTGAGGCACTGCAGGGCAAGGAGCCAAGCAGGGGCCCTGGGGGAGTCCAGGGGCAGGGCTCACAGATACCGGCCCCACTGGGTACTGGGCTGGGGGGGAGGGTCCTAGCAGACACCTTGCAAAGCAACCCCCCCACACACTGTACCTCGGGCAAATCCAACTAACATAGGACCCCCTCCCTGTCCTGACTTCTGACGCTGGTCAGTCGGGCAGTGGCTACTTTGAAATCCTTCAGTGGCTTCAAATTAAACCCAGCCAGGTCATCGTCACTTGCAAATGTCTCCATCCTGAGTTGGGAGGTTCCCGCTGCCAGTCACAGAAACCCTGGTTCCAATGGATTAAATCAAAAAGACTACCCTAATGGGAAAGTTCAAGAATGGCATGGGTTTTGGTGTCAACTGGATCCAAGACTCAAGGGTCATCAGGGGTCTCTCTCCACCTTGCGGCTCTGCTTGGCACAGTGACCGCCAGCAATCCCAGGCTTACAGCCTCCTATGCTAGGGACCTGAGGTCTTCTATCTCCCAGGCCCACATGTCAATCCCAAGGGAAACTCAGATTGGCCCTGCTTGAGTCATGCATGGTGGCCGGGGGGACGGGACACTCGTTGGCCCAGCTTGGCTAGGTGGGAAGTGGGGCATCATAATTAGAAGTTCCCTGGACTTCCATGGGCGACAAGTCTACTAGGAAGGGATGCAGGCAGCCCAAAATCATCTTCCCGCAGACTTTTACAGAGATCTTTCACATTACAAAGCATTTTCACAGCCATCATCTCATTTGATTCTCGCAGAAACCCCTCGAGTTAACAGGGCAGGAAGGAGAGCTGCCAGGGGAGTGGGTGGTGTGTCCAGTGTTGCCCGGCAAAGCAGGAGTGTGAACCCAGATCCTCCAATCCAGATCGGGCACTCTCTGCCCACAGGACACTGTCAGCATTGTTCTTCTGGAGCACACAGTCTGTGCCCCTCCCTCACAGCCCACCCCCAGCTCTGTGGCTTCAGCCTGAGGGCTCTCTCTGGACACAAGAACATGAACTGTCCCCCCACACGGGGCAGGACAAAAGTGTTGGGAGGCTGACGACCCCTGAGCAGCCCTCCATCAACAACCCGGCTGGAGATGAAGAATTAATACCCTATTTCCTGGCCACTAGAGAGGGACTACTCTGGAAGCAGTCCCCAAGAGGCTGGGTGGCCCACAGTGGGAACCTGTGCATTCACATACCCTGTCTCACTGTCCCACTGCCCTACCGGCTCCTCCCAGACCACCTCCCAGAGAGATGACTTGCAGTCCAATTCTCATCTCAGGTGCTGCTTCTGAAGAATCCCAAATGAAGATGCTCTGTACATACTAACAAACTCTTGTCAGTAAAGGAGGTATAGGTAAATTCCATACAATAACTAAATTACACATCAACACCCTCCAGCCCAGAAGGCAAGTATCAGTGTACTTCCTTCCCCGTGCCCTCAGAGACAGGCATTGCTAATTGATCATGGCTGTGTCCAAGCCCAGGGAGAGAGAGAGCATCCTGATTGCTTAGTCATGTCTGTCACTGGTAGAATAAATAGGGGATGCGGTAAGTGTGTTGCTATTTGCCATCCCTGCTCCAGCCCATTGGCTTGCGGAGCCCATGAAGCTATTCATCAAATGTTCTTCTCAAAATACCACCAGTTTCTGAAATAACTAATTTTCCTTCCCTCCATCGCCAGCCGTGCTAACAGTCACGTGTGCAGAAGTATCAGCTGGAAAATGCAGAGTCCCCAGCTCATCCAGCCATTCGACACAGGAAATAGAGGTGCCGAATGCAGAGACAGGTTAGCGGGAAACCTGGCCCACCTGGGTGAGTGGCATTGCTAAAATAGGCGTGGCTCACATTGGCCTGGGAGGGCCAAACCGCAGCTCCAGGGAGCCCCCCTCAACCTTACACGCCACCTGAGGCTTCCGAGGAGCAGAACCTGTGTCCTGTGTGTACAGCTCGGCGTGTGTACATCACACAGCTGCACGCCTGTCCAGACAGAGAGTCACGTTGCTGAGGGAGGGCCTGAGAGCTCAGCTCCTCATGTTACATTGAGTGCATCAGGACCCATCTGGCCAGGCCTGGAGCCCACTGGAGCCCCTGCATAAACACCTCCCGTCACTCAGGAAAACAGAATTACATTTTCCATAGTGATGAAGTAAATCTCTTGGGGGTATTTACAGAAATGTATACGCTGCTAAGGGACAACGTGACTTTTGCCAATTAGCTAGAACAGGAAGCCCGGGGTCTTTGCACAGCATAAAGAAAAGAAAAAAGGGAGTAAGAGAAGGCACCAGAGTGAGGAAAGGAAAGTCCAGTCGGGTCCACGTTCAAAATAAACAATTTGTCCAGTTACAGACAGTCCCTGATTTAGACACAGGCTGGGTTCCAGAATTGCGTTTCCAAGTCAGTTGGCTGGAGCCAGAGATGTATTTTCCCATAGAGACTCTGCTCATTGGTCATAAAGGTAACCCGGAGCTGTCTCTGCCTCTGAGGATGTGTGGAAGTACATTACTGTTTTCTCTTTTCCGGTTCCCCTCAACATCATCTCTAGTATTGCTTCTGGAAGAAAATAAAATTCTGAAGTCCAGAGCTGGACAAGGAAACCCCTCTCTCCTGGCAGGGGTGGAGGTGGGGAGGGCTGGGTGACAGGTTTCCATGTCCCCAGGTACATGAGTGGGGGCAGCGAGACTTGGTGGGTGGTCACTGGCCTTGGATGTGCGTCCCAGCACCACCTCAAGCTCTGACAAGATCCGTAATCTCTCTTAGCCTCGGCCGCCTCGCTCTGAACCCTCCCTCCTTATCGTGTTGTTGTTGTTGGGAGGATTAAGTGGCAGAAAGCATGTAGAGAACAAGTTGTAGGGCTTGACCCCAAACAAGAGCTTGACAAATGGTGGTTGTAATCTTCACTGTAACCTTTCACATGCAGGAAAGAACCTTCTCACAAAATCTGAGCATCTCGGTGTTTGACAGTGTTCACTAAGGGTCTCCAACAAAGGGCAGGACCATGTCTGTTTTACCCTAACATGATCCCCGTGTCAGGCCCAGGGTAGACTCTAACGAGGATTGGATGGATGGATGGATGTGGATAGATGCAAATATGAGTACGTGGATAGATGGATGTGTAGACGGATGGATGGATGGATGGATAAGTAGGTGGATGGATGGGTGGGTAAGTGGGTGGGTAGATGGGTAGATAGGTGGATGGATGAGTGGATGGATGGAGAGACAGAGCGATGGACAGAAGGATGAATGAATATATGAAGATCAGACTCATTCTGCCTTCTTTTCACTCACCGTTCCCTCTGGCTTGAGTCTGGCACCCTCCTCTGAGGACCCCCTGCCCCTGAGCACTGCCACAGGCTTTGATGACATTGACTCCCACTCAGAAATTGAAACTCTCTGACCCCCAGCTCTGAGGAATCACTTCTGTGCCAGCTCTTCCTGAGTCTCCTTCCCTGACTGCTGGCCCCTTGGGTACCATTTCTGTGGAGACAATCCCTGTGAGTATCCCTCAGCCTGGTTCTCCCTTTCTCTCTACCTCCCCTTGGGTATCATTATCCCGTGAGGTCAGCTTTCATTTCCAGCCTTGGTCTCTTATCTGAGCAGCAAAGTCAAGTTCACTATGCCTGATGGTTATTCTCCTACTGAGGTCCCATTAGCACCTTCAATCCAAAACCAGAAAGCCCTCTTTTTCTTGTTTCCTTCCCCGAGCAGGTCTGTTCCTCCTCCTGGGTCTCTCTCCCCCATCCTGAGAACCATGCCCACCCTCTCAGTCAAAGGCTTGAACTATCAGAGTGACTGTCACTTTTCTCATTCTTCCCATGTAACCAATGAGGTAATGAGGATGAGCGACATTGTTTCTGCATCCCCTCCCTGTCTTTATGCCTTTGCCTGACTTCAGGCCCTGCTATCTCTTGACTGGTCTATTGCACTACTATCTGTTACAGTCGGGAAGTCAACAATAGCTGCTCCAACAGACAAACCCCCAAGTCATGGTGGCCAACGTGTCTCCTCTCTCACTACGTTGGTTTATCTATTGCTGTGCGCAAACCATTCCAAGATTTAGTAGCTCAAAACAGCAACCGTTCTATTATCACTCATGATTCTGGGGCTTGACTGTGTTCAGCTGGGCAGTTCTTCTCCATATGATGTTGGCTGGGGATGCAGTCATCCAGGGCCTCAACTGGGCTGGAACTTCCAACATGGCTCACTCAGATTCACTCAGTTGTGTGGCCCCTTAGGAGGGATGGCCAGAATGCTGGACTCAGCAGGAACCCTGAGATAGCTGAGCACCTTTCTCTCCATATAGTCCCAGGGCATCTGCCTCTCTACTTGGTAAGTTCAGCAGGGTAGCTAGACTTTCTTATGTGGCATCTTAAGGCTCCCCAAGTAGGAAAGCATCAGCTTCCAAGCCTTCTTAGGGCTTGGGTCCACAACTGGCACAGCATCAATTCTGCTACATTCTGTTGGATCCGGGGAGTCACAGGTCCAGCCCAGATTCAACATTACACAAGGATGTCACTCTGGACTGAATGTCTAACCCTCAACATGATAGTATTGGATCGTGGGGCCTTTGAGAGGTGATTAGGTCATAAGGGTGGAGCCCTCGTGGATGAGATTAGTGCCCTTATAAAAGGGACCCCATAGAGCTCCCTGGCTCCTTCTACCATGTGAGGACACAGTGAAAAGACAGCCATCTATGAACCAGGAATCTCTCACCAAACACTGGATCTGTCAGAGCCTTGATCTTGGACTTCCCAGCCTCCAGAGCTGTGAGAAATAACTATCTGCTGCTTATAAGCCACCCAGTCCATGATATTTTGTTATAGCACCCCAAAAAGACCAAAACATGTATGAATAGTAGGAGGTGTGATTTACTGGGGCTGTCTTTGAAGACTAGCTGCCACACTCATTCAAGCTATAGTCCTCAGCAGGTCAGCAGCTCTTCTCCATCTTGTAGCTAACATCATTTGCAATTTGTGGTCTCCAAAGTCATCATGGCAGAGGAGAAGAGAAATAGAGAGCCGGAGGAAGGATAATGACTTTAAATGCCTCTGCTCAGAAGTGACACATGGCTTCCACTCACATTTCATTGGCCAGAATTACTCCTATGGCCCCCAACTTTACTACATGGGAGACTTGGAAATGTTGAGGGGTGGTTGTCTTTTCCATTAGCCTTAACCATCTCTGCTCCATCATCTATTTCCTTTAAAGGATGGTACCCCATGTCGGCGGACACAAGCAGAGACTCCCATTCATTGCAGGTGGGTGTGTAAACTGGGACAGCCTCTACTGTTGGACTGTGTGGCCTGCCCTGCTTCTTGCTTGCTCCTGGCTGGGTGTGTAGACCACACCATGCACAGGCCCTCCCAACTCTGAGACTCGATGGGCATTAATAAGCCACAGCAGACGAGGGCTTAGTAACATCTGAACACCAACCTCTGGTCTTCTTTCCAGAGTATTTTGTGGTGTTGGCTGGAATAGAGAGGAATTCATTCCTCTCAAGGGTGGAGGCTGCTTGTGTGACCCTGCTGGTTCCCACCTAGTTAAGCAGGAGAACACACAGTATCATTGTGGGAGGCAAATTGACCACATCGGGCAAGTTGATTTGTGTAGTCTTTTCACAACACCGTGCCCAATTCAGGGTGCCACATTAGCACAAAGGTGGAGAAATGAGAGAAATCCAAGAACAACAAAGCCACTTGACCTATAAGTGAAGGTGGAAGGGACTGGGCTTAACTCACCAAAAGGACATGAAGTGACTCAGCATCAAACGCCTGGAAACAGCACGTGGTCAAGAGTGTGGACATGGGTGTCAAATGGACCTGGATTCAAGCACTGACTCCATCACTTACCAGCTGTGGGACATTAGTCATGTTACTTAACCTCTCTGAATGTCACTTTCCTCATCTGTAAAGGGGCCAAAGTCATAGTAGCTCCCTCCCGGCATTGTCCGACCATTAAATTAGACCACATGTGTGCCAGGCTCACAGTAAGCGCTCGGTAAACATGGGTGGTATTCTTGCTGCCGATGTTGTTATTCCCATTTCCAACTATGATGGAACAACATGACGATTTCTACAAGTTATTAGGTTAACTGAAAGGGGAAATCGTTAATGGTCAGTCAATGACACTGACAGATCCTGAGTGTGGCAAAGCGGACCCCTCCTTTCCCTAGCCCCTGTCTGTCTCTCTGTCAGGATCCTACCTCACACCACACACCCATCCCTGATGAAGGACTTACAGTTTGAACTGCTAACGTTCTTCAGGATGAACTTGAGGGAACTTAAGCAAACTGGGGATATACTGACATCCAAGAGGCCCTGAACAAGCAGGACTCAAGACGGGTGAGAACCAAGCAGCTCTTGGAAAGGAGGCCATTCCTCATTCTCTCAGTTTCAGATTCCCATGAAAGGCAGCCTGGGCTCACGGAAAATAAACGGCCTGGGGTGGTTAAAGTGTAACTCAGGAAAGGCACTGCTGGGGAGAGAGAGGACCAAGTTAATGAGGGAGAGTCAGTCTCTCTGGCAACCTGCCTTAGCATAATCAAATCAGTGTTGCCTGGGATGAGGCGCATGTGCCATCAGAACGCAAGAGATGATCTCTGAGACTTTAGGGATAAGCGTGTTTTCTTTTGTGCTAGAAAAAACCTGCTGAGTACACCAAACTGTTGGTTTTATGGGGATTACTACTTAGGAAACGTATAAAACAGGCCTTTACTTCAAAAGAATCCATTTAAAAATTTTAAGCAAATAGAGGTGGCGCATGGATATGGCAAGTCACAAAGGGGCTTTGTGGATTAATGCAGCGTAAGGAATGCGGCCTTAAAGGGATAGCTGTAGAGTGCTCATTATAAAGAGAAGTGTTCTAACGAATCTAGGGTCCTAGAAGCAGATGTTTTCAGAGACAAGACAGGAAATCAGAGTGAGTAAAGTGGGCCAGGTGTGGTACGATAGGGAGCAGTGGAGGCCATGGCAAACTAGAGAAGGCACGATGCAACTGGCTCAACTTCATTCAACTGTTGTCGGATCCTCTGTTTTCAGAGAAAAGTTGGGCATTCAGGATTTTTATAAGAATCTTTCAGATTTTTAAATGGGAGTAACTAACTCAAAAGTTGTAAAACAGTGGGAGAGCCACACATGGCATGGCATGGACTGAAGCCTGCCCATGAGCATATAACCTCTGGCCCCACTGAGGTGGCAGAGAGACCTCGAATGCTGCAGGCTCTGGGGGTTACACCACTCCTCATTGTTTTCTCAGCAAGAAGAAAGAAAGGGCTGTGTAACCATGTTCCGGGGGAAATGGTTGTGCCAGAAATTTACCTGCCTCTCCCCACTAGAAGATGAAAATTTTACTTAAAGAGAGTATCTTTTTTGACAACATTTTGTTATGAACATGTTCAAACATACAGCAAAGTTGAAAGACTCTCACAATGAATACCCATAGCTCCACCACCTAGATTCTGCCATTAATATTTCACTGCATTTGCTTTATCCCAAATCAGTCCATCTATCCATCCCTCCATCCACCCATCTACATGGAGTCGTATGGGGTTTCTGGTAAGTTATCAGCCATGAGGTTTTGGAAGGTGTCCTGGTCATTTGTCTGTTTTCATTCAGAGTCATAGCCTTTTCCTTCCTCTGCACTGTATTGAAGGGAAAATAATTCCCGGGCCCCACTGTCTTCTAGCTTCTGGGTGGGTTCAGACAAGGACAGCCACTGGTGGAGGGGGACAGGCATGGGAGAAGTCAGGGTACTTCAACTTCTCTGTCTCTGTTTTAGGTGGCCCCCAACTTGACTACAAGAGACCCACCAGTCCATCCCTCTGGGGTCCCAGCTCCTACCTGACAGGCCTGAAATGACTCCAGCATCCACCAGGCGGCCTGAGATGCTGGGCTCCAGCAAAACCTCCTCCTCCTCCTCCCATTGTCCCTCAAGACCTAGATGGGGGAGTGACTTCCTGCTCTCACTGATGTCTTGATGGGCTTATTGTTCTGTATTTAGCTTCTTACTTCCTTCCACCACCTGTGGAAACACTTCCCTGCATGAGTCCTTTATTTGAAAACACCAGCATGGCTTCTGTGGTCTTGGTTTGGACCCTGGCTGAAACAAGAGGTTAGCAAGTATGTGACTTGCAGTCTTCCAGAGGCACAGGCCATGGCAGAGATAGATGTGCAAATACTTGTGGAAAATGCCTGTGAAAGAAGGAGGAGAGGGAGCAGGTGGAGGAGAAAGCCTCAGATCGTGACTTAGGTAGTGGGAGAAGGAGCAGAGAGCCCCAGGTCGCGGTGGTCTGCTGAGAACGCATGGGCCAGCCCTTAGAGGGTCCTGCACTGGGTAGAAATGGACAGGCTCTAATCCCCCACAGTGCCCAGCACTTGTCTGGAGCTGCAGACAAGGAGCAGCCTTGGCCCACACATCAGAATGGATCCTAAAGGTGCTGAAGCCAGAAGCTGCCAGCAAACTCTCTCCTCCAACTTTCCAGCAAGTTCTTTCTTGAAGGGAGATCCAAGTGGCGCACCACCATATCCACAACAGCAACCTACTCTTTTGTAAAAATTGTCTCAATGACATCTTGATTTCATCCTGAAGGACCTCCGCTTGAGTTGAAAACCCAACAAGAATGGTGGCCTAACCCCAAGAAAGTGATAATATGTAGTCCCAGGGCCAAAGGCTCTTCTCCACGGACACTTTTAAATAAATGATGAATCCCATGAGTCCCAGTGGATGGGATGGTTACGGCCCAGCTGGCATGAGTTAAATTATCTGCACAATGCAGAGAGATATTTTCAGACATAAATCTCATCCAGCTGTCGATTGGAACATGGGAAACTAAAATTGACGTCTGTGACCAGCTCTAGCCACTGGACCAAAATTCTGATGCTCAGATTCAGGAAAACCTATTCTTTTTCATCAGATATCATTTACATACAGAGAAATGTATTCGTTTTAAATGTACATTTCAACTGGTTTTGATAAATGTGTCCATCTATGTACATTAAGTATGCATTTCGATGAGTTTCAATGAATGCATACAACCCTATAGCCACGCGTCAATGAAGACATGGAACTTTCTGTCACCCCAAAAGGGGCCCTCAGCTCCAGGCAGCGACTTACCTAAACTAAATTAGATTTGTCTACTCCGGATTTCATGTAAGTGGAACCATATTCTACACATCCTTTTTGTCTGGCTTCCTTCACTCAGCATTATTCAGATTTTACCAGTTTTATATGCACTGGTGTGTGTGTGTGTGTCTGTGCGTGTGTGTGTATTTTTATGCAATTTTATCGCGTGTGTAGATTCACGTGACCACTGCCACAGTAAAGATACAGAACAGCTCCGTCACTACACCCCTCGTGCTACACTTTATAGGCACAGACACCTCCCTCCCTCTCCGCTCCCTTGCCCCTGGCAACCACTAATCTGTTCTGCGCCTCTATAGATATGTTACTTCCAGAATGCTATATAAATGGAACCATGCAATGTGTGACCTTTGAGACTGACTTTTTTCATGCAGCATGATCCCCTTGAGAGCCATGCAAGTTGCTGCCTGTACCAATGGTTTGTTCCCTTTATTGCTAAGAAGCATTTCAAGATACAGAAGCAACACCGTTTACCCTTCCACCCATTGAAGGACATTGAGTTATTCCCAGTTTAGGGCTAATAAAATAAAGCTTCTATCGCATTTGGACACAGGTTTTCATGTGAACATAAGTTTTCAAATTTCTGGAATAAATGCCCAATGGTACAATTGCAGGTGGAATGATAAGGGCATGTCGACTTTTGTAGGAAAATGCCATCCTCTTTTCCAGAGGGGCTGCAGCACCTTATTTTTCTACCAGCAACTGTGAATGATCTAGTTTCTCCTCATCCTCACCAGCATTTGGTGTTATGGCTATTTTTTGTTTTAGCCCTTTACAGATGGATAATGATATCTCATTGTGGTTTTCCTTTGCATTTGCCTAATGACCAATGATGTCTAACATCTTTTCATGTGCTTATTTGCCCTCTGTGTATCCTCTTTGGTGAAATGTCCATTCATGCCTTTAGCCCATTTTCTAATTGGATTGTTTGGGGGTTTTTTTTTTCCCACTGTTGAGTTTTAAGAGTTCTTTATATACACTAGATGCTAATCCTCTGTTGGACATGTGGTTTGCAAATATGTTCTCCTAGTGGGTAGCTTGTCTTTCCATCCTCTTAACAGAATCTTTCACAGAGCAAGAGATGTTAGTTTCGATGCAGTTCACTTTATTCATTTTTTCTTTTATGGACAGTGCTTTCAGTGTCAAGTCAGACAAAAAACTCTTCACTTAGCCTTTGGTCTTAAAATATTTTCTCCCATGGTTTTTTTTCTCCTAAAAGTTCAGTGGTTTTACATTTTACATGAAATCTGTGCTCTGTTTTGCGTTGATCTTTGTATAATGTGTGAGACTTCGGTCAGGGTTCGTTTCTTTGCCCACGGATGTCCAGTCGCTCCAACACCACTTGTTGAAAAGGCCATCCTCCCTTCGCTTGCATGTTTGTCAAATATCAGTCGGGCATATTTGTGTGGATCTATTTCTGGGTTCTCCATTTTGTTCCCTTGACCTATGTGTCTATCCCTTGGCCAACACCATACAGTCTTGATTACTGTAGCTACATAGTGACTTTAACATCATAACCCACTCTTTTTCAAGAAAACGAAATAATTTGAACTGACTTTCTGCGTGACTTCCCTCACATCCTTTGAAGATCCTGCCAGCTCTGGGACACAAGTGAGAGTCAAGAAAGCAGCATAGATGGTCCTGAGCCCAGCCACTGCTAGAGAACAAGGGGCAGGGGCCAATCCTTGGGCAGAGCCGAGGGGGATGGGAAAGGCTCAGCAAGGGTCCCACCTCCCACAGGTGGGTGGGATTGGGGGTAGAGGTCTAGTCACAGGGCACTGGAGATCTGGCACACAGGGCAGGAAGAGTCAGGAGAGGCCCAATAGTGGGCTGGACCAACCCCAGGGGCACAGGAGGGCTGCTGTCATTACTGCGTTTGTCTCTATGTGGTGCCATTTCCGGAGGCTACTTATTGGTAAGCCCAAGACTCTGTGCCTGAGGCATCTTTCCTGAGGGTGGGAGCCACAGTCAGTGATAGACAGAGAGCTGGTGGATACCATCTCAGCTTCCTAACCCAGGCCGGGATAACTCTGAGGCACGGTGTCCCTCACCTCCCCATCTCCCAGTTGGCAGGGGCTCCAATTCCCCATGGCAGTAACTGTCTTGATAACCTCAATTCCCCACCTTACTTCCCCACTCCCTTACAGGTGCTTCCCTGGAGTGGCCTCCGAAAAGAAATTATTTGCATTAAATACGTTCAGGACCTGCTTCTGGGGGACACAGACCAAGACAGGGGCCCAGAACTGACTCCGAGCTGGCTGCCTGTGGCCTACATTTTGCATTGGTGTCATATTGCCTTTACTGAGAGTCCAGATTCTCATACAGCGGCCGCTCCCTCACAATTCAGATTCTCAAGTGCCACACTGCCTGTCTCAGCTGACAGCAACTGCAGCTTTGACATTTTCACCTGGAGAGTTGGGAAGAGGGGCAATTATTTGAATGCCATGTTTTACTCTTGTCTTATAAAAATGAGTAGTGTTGTAGGCTGAATGTGTCCCCCCCCAAAATTCATATGTTGAGCCCCAGCTCCCAGTGTGACAGCATTTGGAGATGGGACTTACAAGGAGGTATAT
This sequence comes from Equus asinus, assembly GCF_041296235.1. Lineage (NCBI taxonomy): Eukaryota > Metazoa > Chordata > Mammalia > Perissodactyla > Equidae > Equus > Equus asinus. The sequence goes on along the minus strand of NC_091808.1, from coordinate 4,437,576 downwards.
AAAGTTTAAGGCAGTCATTAGGGTGGGGCCCTGAACCAACAGGTTTGACGTCCTTATAAGAAGAGAGAGGGACCACAGATCTCTCTCTCTCTACACACACACACACACACACACCGAGGAAAGGCCATGCGAGGACACAGTGAGAAGGCGGCCATCCACAAGCCAGCAAGAAAGTCCTCCCCGGAAACCAAATTGATGGGAACCTTGATCTTGGACTTCTAGCCTTGAAAACGGTGAGAAAATACATTTTTGTTGTTTAAGCCGCCCAGTCTGTGGTGTTTTGTTATGGCGGCCCAAGAAGACGAATATGAGGAGTAAATGGAAAGAAAGGAAGGGAGGGAGGGAGGGAAAGAAGGAGGGAGGGAAGGAAGGCAGGAAGGAGGGAAGGGAGGAAGGAGGAGAGTGGGGAGGGAAATCCATACTAGTGATGTCTCCTTGACTCAGTACGCCTGAGACAATGATGGAAATCTTCAGAACAGCCAGAAACAAGGAGTCCTTAGCTTTGATCAACACTCATAGGACCAAAGGAAAGAAACTGAATTGAACAAGTAAACATTCGAGTATTAGAAAACCTTCTCTTAAGATCTAAAAGGAGATGCATAACACAGAATTCTACCATCTTTTTCTAGTCTTCAGGAACAAACCCCTCTCAACAAGTAAGCCTCTGCTCAGCTTCCCAGCACCCTTATCTGAAAGCTGGAGAGGGCGAGGGCAGCGCCTGAAGCTGGGCGGGGCTGGGGACAGAGCTGGCTCCGTGGGCCTACGGGCACCGTACTCTGAGTCGTGCACAGGGACCCACGGATACACCCGATGGGCTATTGCCGCCTGACTTGGGACGCTCCCGAGGGAGGAGTGCTTCCCGGGCTGGCAACCGTCCATTCCGGATTTGACCCGAGGGAGGTGTTGGCAGCCCCACTGCTGACTCGAGCATCCAGACGTCTGAAATCATCCGGCCTGCGAAATCGAGCGTAGACGCTATAAGATTCCAAAGACCAGCAAGTTGAAACCAGACACCTAAAGACGTGGCAAGCCATCAAGCAAAAGGATATAAACATTAAAGCGCTGAAGCACGCCGCTTAGGTCTGCTGGGGAGACATCTGTGATTAGAGGTGCCTCCCAAACTAACGGGGATCAGATGGCAGCCTTACAGCCACCCAAGCTCCTCGCAGTGGGGATGAAGAGGGCTGCGTGGACGCCCCGCGGGCTCCAGGGCGGACGGACACGTTTATCAGACAGAGGTCTGCCGTGGGGCTGGCGTTAAGGCCTGGGCCCCCTGTTGTGGTCTTCCTGAGTGAGCGTGATCCTGGTCCCCAGGGTCCCCCGCGTCTCCCCAGGAGCCAGCCGCAGTAACCCGCTCTGGCCAGTAGAGGGCATCAAAGGGCAGCGGGAACGGGCTGGTTGCACTGGGGTCTCCCGCAGCTGCGGGGCGGGGCGGCGGGGACACAGGGGTGGGCGTCCTGTCTTTAAAGAACTGGGGCTGAGTGCGCCCTGGCTGAGAAGGAAGCTCTCCCAGGAGCCCCAGGGAAGCGGCTGGACAGCCAGAGGCCAGCAGGGTCGTTGGGCTCGGAGGGGAGCTACTGCATGGCCGCCATCTGCTGCACTCCAATGCCCAAAGGGATGGCCAGAGGGATGCAGAAGGGGCCCTGCACCCAGGGATAGCAGGGCAAAGCCGGGGTCTGAGCATGCAGGGCCTAAATTTCCCCCCTGGAGACCCTCTCGGACCGTCCACACTGCTCTGGGTCCCAGACACTGAACTCTACGGCCTGCATCAACTGAGACCCTGCCTCTGGCTTCCCTGTGGGCTCAGCCAGTGTGGGGCATCAGCTGGGGCTCCGAGAGCAGGCAGAGAGGCCCTGGTCCTCACCCCCCTCCCTCCCTGCCTGCCTGCAGTGGCGCTGGCTCTGCCACGCCCCCCAGTGCTGGTGGCACAGCCTCTCTTCAGTTCTTCAGCTCCATGCTCTAGAATCCACACCCTCGTCTGCCCCTTAAGGCCTAAGGGGGCAATGGCTTCCACTGTGGTCAGCTGTTGGGGCAAGTCAGCCTCCCTTGCTGGCTCCCCTAACTCTGCCCACACCTTTGTCAGAGTCGCTGGGCAAAAATCCTTCCAGCTGATTCCCACCCAGACTCTAGCTGGCCGGGAGTCACTCAGGGAAGCCTGTGGGGTACACAGCCCGAAGCCCCCGTGAGGCCAGGATAAGAGTGTCGGCTTTGTTCTGGGGCTGGGACCCCTTAGGTTACCAAGTCCTGCTGGGTGGGACCAAATGGAACAAAACCCAGCGCATGGGGCAGAGGTCCCAGAGCCGCCCAGGCGCCCTCCTGCTGTGGATACTTACATCAAGTGACAGTCACGAGAGGACACCCTCCCACCAGGGAAGCCCCCTCAGGCAGTAGGTGCTGAGTGCAAATGCACAATGAGAAAGTTTCTCTCTTCTCTGCAGAGCCCTCACTCGATTGCCTGGAACACAGGACACATGCTCCCACAGCCCCAGCGGCCGGCCCTGTGCCAGAACCCACACAACCCATGACATGACTAAACCGCCAACAGAGACCGCCAGCTTCCCATTGTTCCCTGGGAAAGGCAGACCCAGGTCCCACCCATCTGCCTCCAGAGAGTGAGAAAGACTGCCTGGCCCCCTCACCCACCCAGCCCTCCGGGCCCACCCACCCACAGCCCCCTGCCCTGCAGCTGTGGCTGGAACGGATGCCCCCTCCCATCTGTCCCGAGGGGAGGCAGGGGGCAGGGCCTCCGCAGGTGGTTCAGGCCAGAAAGGGAGTTGCTGGGAGCTCCAGTCTTTAAGCAGTAGCTGCCAGTTGGAGGTGGTGGGGGAGAGGGGACAGCCCTGGGTGGAGAGCCCCAGGCGGCTGTGGGTGGGTCCCTGGAGGCCTCTGCAGACCTTGTGGTCTTGGGGCTGCAAGGGATACCGGGCCAGGGATCCTGACCCTGTATGTGGGGATGGAGGGAAATCCCGGCATTCCCACCACCCCCATCCTGTGAAGGCCCACAGACCCCCCCCCCAGAGGGACTCCAGGAGCAGGAAGTCAAGTGAGACCATGTGCTGGCTGTAGCTGCCTGCACGTCCTTGCTGTGAGCTGACCTCCCCAGAGGCCCAGCACCGCGGCCTTGGGCTACCAACAAACCAGGCAGGGGCACTAAGAGATGAGGGGTTTTTTAACTTGATATTTAAAAAAAACATTCAAGTAACTACTGTAGATAAAAACTCTTGGCTGGAGGCACCCAGGACTGGATCTCCATAACTTCTTTATGGCTTGGTCTGGTTTTCTTCTGATCACACGGCTGGGGAAGGACATAAGGGCGGGGTTACCTAATATCCCCAGGGTTCTGGCCTTAAAGGTCCTAGTTGCCTCAGATTCACCATAATTGTAGGATTTTTGCTGAGGGTTCCCTAGTAAAAGGGTGTGAAGCTGGCACTCCCGTTCCAAGGAGGTGTAAATGTCCTGCGGCCCCTGAGGGTCCACAGGGAAGGGTTGGAGAGCTGAGGGCCAGAATTCTGGGATTCTTTGCTGCAGCCTGGTTCCTCCTGAGGGGCCACAATCAGCCCCACCCTGCGGGACGGACTGCAGCGGGAGGGGGCCTGCATGCTTGTGGGGGGCTCACCCTCCAGCAGAAACCACATTCCTGCCTTTAATTATGCGTCTGAGTTAAGCTCTTTGGCCACAAACAGAAAGCCTTTGAGGCCCCAGCCAGGCCCAGATGGGGGATGGGGGAGAGGGCTAGATTTAGGGGGAGTCAGAGAGGGAGGACTAGTGAGAGGGTGAGATGCAAATCTCATTCGTCACACGGAGACATCATTCAAGATGCACAGAGACATTAGCATTTCACGGCACTTTCCCAAAGGCTCACCCCATGCCGTCTGAGCTCAGACATCAGAGCACAGGAATGTGTCACCGGGTTAAATGTGGGGGAACTGAGGCCGAGCAGGGTAAGAGCCTGGGCCAGCGTCTGCCAGACAGGGCCCACTCTGCTCTTTCCCAGGCCGACATCCAGGACAGGCTGTCCCAAGGGACCTGGCGTTGGTCAGTCCTGGGATATCAAGGATCAGCCCTGGAGGATGCCTCAGGCCTTCACCCCTTGCTGTATCCCCAAAAGGTAGATGCACAGTCAAGATGCAGGAAGGAGGCAAGAAAGAAGGAGAGGATGGGAAGGAGGAAGTGCCAGTGTGATGAACACTGGCCAAAGGGTTTCCACACAAACCCACAAAAATCCACTAATGGAGCCATAATAACAAGAAAGAAAATATTAACCGCTAACGTTTATTGAGCCAGCCCCAGGCAGGCGGGGTTTCTGCGTTCCTGCTCCACTTCGTACTTACTGTGTGTCTTAGACAAGCACCCACATCTCTATTTAGTCCTCTCTGAAATGGGCACAGTACTGGTACCTACCCCATGGGTGGCTGTAGGATTAAATGGGACTGAACATGGAAATCCCTTAGAACAGTACCTGGCACTGAATAAATTGTTGCTCCCACTCTCTTCCTCATCTTCTTCGTTAAATCAGTTATAAACACATCAGCTACAAGCTCAGAAAACCCAACTGACAGTGGCCTAAGTACATGGGTGTTTGATTTTCCACCATAACGAAGAGTTCAGAAGGTGACTGTCAGCCCAGGGCACAGCTCAGCCATACCATCAGGGTACCAGGTTCATCCTTCTACCCTGGCATCCTGAGCATATTGGGTTCTGACCTCTTGCCTGTGTCCTCTTGGTTGCCAAATACCTGCCGTGGCTCCAGACCTCACGTCCAAGTTCCAGGCAGGAAGAATGGGAAGAACAAGACACACAGGGCTTTCCCCCAGTGAGGTTGCCTGTTTTGTTCTGGAAGGGATGCTCTCCCCAGGAACTTCTACCCCCGCATCTTCACTGTCCAAAAGTATGTCGTGTGGTTCATCCTAGTGGCAAGGGAGTCTGGGAAGCATCATATTCTTAGCCAGATGCTTTTCTTCTCTCCATGAAAGTGGGTCCTACAAGTACACGAGAAGACACACGGTGGTTGGCCGGGCAACCAACAGCATGTTCCCATGTGCTGTTGTATGGCTCACCTTACCTGCCAGATGAAACATTTTTTTTTTCCACCTTTCAGACAGAGAAATTGAGGCTTGGTAAGGTTGAAATTCTTCTCCAAGATCACACAGCTGGTGAGTAGCATCCTGGCCTCCTGATTCTCAGTATTAATGTTTTATAAATCAATGACTGTAATTGATTGTCGAGGCATTTGATGGCATCGATTTTCAGTTGTCTGAGCCCGTGTCATATCTTTCACGTCTGCTTCATTCTTCCACTGCTGCTGAGGCTCCCACTCAGTCCTTGCTGGTGCTGTCTGCAGGGCCAGAAGACACTCCCCCGGGCCACCTGCCATCACTGAGTGAGCTTCTCAGGGAGGGGCCAGAAGCCACTGGGCCTGGGTCTCCTTATGCCACCGGGTGGAGGGTAGGGAGACAAATGACTTCGCTGCTGCTGGGGCAATTGGGACCTCCCTGGGGCCTAGGTGTGGAGGGGGCTGGGGTGGCCTGGAGCCTTGGTGCTGTCGCTGCTGCTCAGGGATCAGACATCTGCTGGGGGTGGGGCTCTTCCCTTAGTCTCTGTTGGGGTTCCCCCTCCCCAGTCCTTGGGCCAGAGGAAGTTGGCTTTTCTAGTTTTTTTTTTCCTTAACTCTATGCCTGTTGCTGGTTCTGGTTGCAGGTCTCCTTGGCATCCAGTCCAGGGACATGTGGGAGATAAAAAGAAAATCCAGAGAATATCGTTCCTCCAGGCCTGAGTTTTCCAACCAGTCCACCTTCTCCCACCCAACTTTCAGAGTCCTTTTATCATTGTCTGTTGAATAATTCCCAGGGTATTTCATTGTTTTTAGAATAGAAAGGGAAAGTGGGTCTAGCATCTTATTCCAGAATCAAAAATCCTAAGTCCTTTTTAATCATCCATTCCAACCTATGTCTCGCCAACTCCCACTAAATACCCCAAAAGACACACCAGTTCCAAGGGGCTGGTTGGTCTTCTCAGGGGATGGCTCCAGATAAGGGACTCAGCATCTGCCAGATACTCAGCAACAGAAGCAGCTAGATCAGCCTTGGTGAGAGGGAACCTATGCCGTTGGACCCATGAAGTGGGTCCAAGGACAGAGACTGACCTCCAGAGGATGTCCCCCAGGACACCCATGTGTTCAGCATCCCTCCTGCAGTAGATGGCCTCTGGGGAGCATTGACATGAGGTCCAAGATTCACATGTGGCACCCAGTGCCAAGATCCACACGCGAGCCTCTCTGTCTCCAGTCTTCCCATCTTCTTCCCTCCAGCTCCCAGACCAATCAGAGATGCTCGCATTGATGCCTGGGCCTCCTGCAGAACTCCCCCATGCTCCGGGCCCCACTCAAACCTGTCAGCCTTCCGAATCACTTGCTAAGTGGATTGGAGCAGTATTCCCAAGTGAGTCATATACGGCCTTCGAAATCCAGAGTCTCGTGTGTGCTGGCTCTCTTGTCTCTGTGCTAGGGCCTGCAAAGTTCATCACTTGCCTTTACCTGAGAGGGTCTATTCCAGCATCCTCTAGATCATTAGACCCCCTAAAAACTTTGCCTAAGTTGCACACCCCTGAATCTCTGTAGGATTTTCTTCCAGCTTCTGATGCACTTATGTCTTCCCTGGGGCAGCCAGGATCCTCGTCACTCCCAGTGCACCAGCTCTAATTAGGAAAATCTCATCAGATGTTGAGCAAGCACACTCAGGGTTCCTGAGGATTTACTGTGACGGGAATCAGAGCTCAGAAAGCTCTGGGACAGCAGATAAAATGTGTCCTGCTCTCCTTCCCGTATAAAAGCTAACTGCTTCGGATCCTCTTTTCTGATGATGGGGTGGTGGCTCCCCTGATGGGTGTCTGCTCAGAACCCGTATCTAACCACCCTCCAAAGCTGGAGTATTTCCCTTTCCCCAGGATGCAGTTTCTCTGCTAAACAGCCATGGGCCCCTTTGGGGGAGGAATGTGGGATATTTCTGGTATATATTGTAGTGACAATGTAAGGTCTGTCCACAAGAGGACCCGATACCTCCTTTGGTCCATGGGCTCTGGTTTAAGATCTGGAGACTGGGTGAGCAATTGTGATATTTCATTACAGCATCTGCTATCAGCCTCCTGGTCACAGGTTCCTGAGTTCTTCTGCATATATCAATCAAGCAATGCCCTGGTTGGATGCTGGTCTTCTAAGCCCCAAGGAATGCCATGTCTATTAGCCATCGCTCTGTGGACAAAGGGGACCTGGTCGCCTTTCCAGATCTTCTGCCATGATGGCAGTTTTGTCCACGTTGCCCCTGAAAGTTGAACGCCTCCACTGAACTCTGCTATTTCAGAACTCCAGCATCCCCTTTGACCCTAGGGAGTGCAGTCCCAAGGCATAATCTACTGTCAACCCTGACTCAGAGCACAGCCAGCATTGAGCTACCCAAGGACGCAGGCGCCCCCTCATCAGTTGGGAGCCTTGGTGAGGGATGTGTCCTCGGGGCAGAGTCTTCCATCCTACATATAAAGCCACTCTCACCCTCCTACTTTCCTAAGCCCTCCAAGCTCTCACTCAGTGCTCCAGCAAGGCAACTGCAGCATCTACATCGCATTTGCATCATGCCCAAGCTTTGCAGAGCCCTCTCAGGAGTGCATCTGGACAGTCTCCAAGTGTCCTTGCCAGGAAGGTCAAGTCCTGAGACAAGGAGAGCTCTCCCAAGTCAATGAACTCAATTCACCATCTCCAAGCTCTATTCCCACACTCTCCCCCTGTTGCCTGCTGTTACGCACTAGCCAGGACCTGCAGTTACGTCATGGAAGGTGCCATTTAGTCCCAGAGCAGGAACTTTATTTTCCCATTTGGGCTTTGCTGAGGCCTGGCCCTAGCCACTGGCCCAGAGGGAATAGGGAGAGATGAGGACAGACCTTGAGGAGAACAAGCATCCTATGGTAAGACACCCACCTCAGCACCAGGCACCAGCACCTCTGGGAAGCGGGAAGGGCCACTCCTCCATGCCCAGAAGGTTATGAGGATTCTAGGTGTTCAAGCTTAGACTCATCCGCCCAAATGTCCCCATCCCAGGTCACAGGATTCCACCACTTCCCCCGCAAGGCCCTGACTTCAGCATGGAAAACCTCCTCAGGGTGTTCCCTTCGTAGCTCCAGGCATGCGTTTGCCAACGTCAATACAAGATGCCCAGTTAAACATGAATTTCAAATAAACAACAAACAATATTTCAGCATAAATAAGTATGCCCTGTCAAATATTTAGAACATACATATACTAAAAAACAAAACCACTCTTCACTGTTTATCTAAAATTCAAATTTAACTGGGCAGCCGGTATTTCCTGTGGACTGGCACCCTTCCAATTATATTCTGGATCTGATCATCAGCCCTAAGGTGGCAGGAGATGCAAATTTCTTTAAAGGTTCCCATGGTGGCCTCTTGGCTTCCACCGCATGCCCTGAGGAGAGAGAGCTGAACGCCATTCCAGTCCCCAAGCACGGATTGGGTCTTTATTACAGTTTTTAAATAACTTTAAACATCTGAAAATTCTAATCAAGCATCCTCAGAACCCCAAAATACATTTTCAAAGCTGATTTCAAAGCCAGCGACCTAGCCCAGCCTCCTGAGCAGGTGGGGTTTGAACCAGTTAACTTTGGACACGTGGAGGAGAGAAATCAAAGGCACAAAAGCACCATTTGACATAATGTTTCCACCCCAAATTGAAGGCATATGTGGTGCTCCAGGAAACAAGAGTGTCCGTTTGGGTTTGTGGGGTCAGAAAGCCGTGGGAGATGGGGATGGACATTTTAACTGCATTTGGGGTCAGGTGGTGGCAAGGGAGTGGGGAGCTGGAGAGCTAACGTGAACATGAGCTAAGTGTAAGGGTGGGACAAGGATGAGGGTGAGGACGAGGGCTAGGATGCGGCTGTGGGTACGTTTCCTTCTGGCAGTGGGCTTTCGGGTCTGGCCATGGGGTGGGGAGAGGACCGGGTGAGGCACTATAGGAATCTTCCTCCTGGTTCTGGGTTGGTTTCCAGTTGGCACTGGCCTCCAAGCCCTGTACTGACATCAGACCGACCTGAGAGGGAGAGGGTGGCAGCAGCTCAGACGAGAGATCTTGTGACAGGCTTCACCGCGGGGAAGGTCGTTAGCCACGCTGCCAACAGTCAGGAGCACTGCACAAGAGTTTAATGTGAAATACGAAGTCCAATTTATGCTGTTGAAACCGAAATTAGGTCATTCTGTGAATTATCGGATGAAGGAGGGGTGGAAAGAATTGTCACCACGATGCCTGATCTGACTGTCGTGATTTGAGAAGGTGGGGGTGGGGGACAACCACCCCCCCCCCCCACGTGGGGTGGGATGCACTCAGGGCTGACTGGGCTGCTGTTCACCCTGGCAGGTAACCACCAGGGGGACTCTGGTTTTGAGTTTCTAGCTCTCTCTTCACAGCTGTTCTGCCTCTGCTGTGTTGGCGCCAACTGAGCTGGTCTCTCTGCTAAGGCGCCTGACCCTGGGCATGATTAAAGTCCCAGCTTTGAGACACTCAGACCTGGATTTGAATCTGATCTCGCCTCTCTACCTGTGTCACCTTGGGCAAGTGCCTCCACTTCCTGACCTGCACAACTCAGTTGATACTGCCTAGGTCAGGCATCCAATACAATAGATACTGCCTAGATCAGGCACCCAACACAATAGATACTGCCTAGATCAGGCACCCAACACAATGGATACTACATAGATCAGGCACCCAACACAACAGATACTGCCTAGGTCAGGCACCCAACACAATAGATACTATATAGGTCAGGCACCCAATGCAGTTGATATTGTATAGGTCAGGCCCCCAACATAATAGATACTGTATAGGTCAAGCACCCAACACAATAGATACTGCCTAGGTCAGGCACCCAACACAATAGATACTATATAGGTCAGGCACCCAACACAATAGATACTGTGTAGGTCAGGCACCCAACAAAAGAGATATTGTATAGATCAGGCACCCAACCCAATTGATATGTATAGGTCAGGCATTCAACACAATAGATATCATAAGTCAGGCACGCGGACAGTGCTCGCTCAGCACACAGTAGGTCTTCAGTGAGGACCAGTTCTCTTCATGCTCCTCCCCTTCATAAACACACGACAGAGGTTTCCAGAAGTGGGTCTTCTGAGAGTAGAGCATAAAACTTTATTGCCTGAATCCTTTCCCTTAGGTTTGAACCATTCCTTCTCAGTTCCTGAATCCTTGTTAGCAAAAGCTCCTAATCAAGCTAATTTGGGAAGGACAAGTGCCCCCTGGCCCGTGCTTCACATGAACCAATGCTTCCAGAGCCCCGGAAGTCTGAGTGGTCTGATGGTTTTCAAGTCAAGGGGTTCATTCCTCAGGAGATTTCTCCCTCTTCTTGGCTGGCCTCTCTGGCTAATTAGAGCTCCTTCTAAGCACTTATCAAGATCAAATTCCTTCTGCACTCAGAGGAGGGGAAAGGACCTTGCCGAAGAGAGTTTGCGAATCTTACATTTCTGAGCCCTTGAACGTGGGGTTGGGACAGCAAACGACATTGTGATGAGCTTGGAGTAGACGGGCCTGTTTCTGGCCCTCTGACACATTCTTCCCAGGAGAGAGAGCAAGGATGGTCTCAGACAAGCTCAAGGTGAGGAGGAGGCTGAGTTGAGCTGGGGGTCTGTGTCTCAAATCACAGGAAGGGCCAATGGTGGGTGAAAGCCAGAGGAGAATGATGGTCTCGGAAGCAGCAGAGCTCTCCATGGGGGGGATGCAGCTCCCCCTTGCCCAGCCTGGAGTCCCCCTTCTTACCAGCCCCCTTCCCAATGGACCTTTCTTCCCCAGACAGACTAGGAAGTGGGAGCAGAGCTCTGTTTGGAAAATGCCTATCCGTCCAAGTTAAAAATCAAGGGCATCATTCAAAACACATAATTATGATTCTTGAACAGTGTGTATTCAACCATCATTATGGAAGGCCTACTATGTGCCAAGCACCGTGGAAGACAGCAGGGGCATCAGAGTGAACCACACAGCCCCTGAGCTCCCTGAGCTCAGAGCGGGGGTCAAAGGCATTCATGAGGCCGTCACACAGATGCAGGAGATGAATGTGAGGATGCTTCCGGGAGAACGCGCAGGAAATAGCGGGATCCGGTGGCGGGGAGGGCAGGGCGGTGGGGAGGTGCTTTTCTGAGAAGAGGGACAGTTGAGCTGAGATCCAAATAGAGTTGGACTCGCACAAGTGAGGGAGGGGACGCCATCCAGAAAAAGTGCCAGATACAGTGATGGATGGCAACTAGACTTTGGGTGGCGAACACGATGCAGTCTATACAGAAGTCAAAATATAATGATGTGCACCTGAAATTTATACGGTGTTATAAGCCAATGTGACCTCAATCAAAAGTTTCCAAAAAAGGAAAGAAGAAGTGCTGGAGCTCGGAGAGCAAGGGGAGGCGGGGGGATGAGATTGGGAGACGGGCAGGCAGATGGCTCACAGAGGTCCTGACCCCCAGGAGAAATTCAGCTCCAGGGTTAGTGTGACCTCCACTGTCTGCAGGACAGTCACATGGCCCTGGGCGCTGAGGAGCTGGCAGGAAGCAGGGTCAGGTGACGGCTCCTCCAAGGCTCCCCGGCCTCTCTTACATAACCTATGATTCCCCGCCCATCGGAACAATCACAAAGCCAGGAGAACACTCCCCAAAATGGGATTTTTTCCCCAATTTTCCAGATTCATGAAAGAAAAAGAAAATTCATTCAGCGTCTATGAAAACATATTTTCTCATAATTTACAGATCGTCTTCTGGACACGGTTAGGCTGGGGGCAGTATTTTGCCTGTGCTCAACTTCTTGGATGTTCGTCCCAAAAATCCAGATGCTCTGGTTGGCCAGAGGCCAAATTGGCCCAGAGGATTTAGACAGGGGAGCATGAGGGATGGGTTTTAACTGCTGCCTGCCGGTGAGCTAGAGGACCCTGGAGGGGCGATGGACAGGGGACAGCAGGCCTGTCTGCACTAACCTGGACTCTGCCATGGAGGAGGAAGCTGGCACTTCCAGACCCTGTAGGATGCTCCCTGGTGGGCCAGGGATCTCCCCTCCCCTGGGACCCCCTCTTGATGAGCAGAGATGAGGTAGGTCCAAGCCCAGCAGGCAGTGGGACTTGCCTGCCCAGCTACCCGTGGAGATGGGGGACTCCCAAACTGTGAGACTAAAAGACCCCCCTGAGGCCTGTCTTCCGTGGTGAGTTTCCCTTCCCGCTGGCATGATCAAGACAGTGATCCTTCCCTCCTTGTCACATAGGCCCCTAAATCTCAGCAAAGGAGGAGTCTCCAGGCAGCCTTGGTAAAGACAAGGAGGTGGGAAGGGGCTCTCTACTGCCCTCTGGTGTCCACCCACCAACCAGGCTTCTCAAAGGTCCATGATGGCTGAGAGAGAGGTGCACTGTTAGAGAGGTAAGCTGCCTCCAACTCTGTGTGACCTTGGGTAAACGCCACTCCCTCTCTGGGCATCAGTTTCCTCATCTGTATGGGACAGGACTGAACCAAATAGTCTTGAGAAAGAGAAAGCCAGCCCCAAGCAAGCGAACAAGGAAGGACAGTCACAGGGGCAAGGACAAAAAGTTAGGGAACCAGAGGGTACCACCAAGGGCCACCCTGGGAGCCCTGAGGAGATGGGGAGGTAGGAGGGACCAGGGTCCCAAAGGTAAGGCCCAGGCAAGCCAAGAATGTCAAGGTGAAGAGAAACAACCAAGACCCCAGATCCTGGCCAGGGGCCACCAAGCCCCACTGCTTACCTCTCCCCTCCTCCTACTGTCTCCTTTCCAAGGTCCCCCTAAGTAGCTGAATTAAGACATCAAGATATTCTGAACTGGATCCTTTTGCAATAAAGAATATTATTGAGGCAACTGGCAAAATCTGAAAGGGTTCCCAAGATCGGATGTCAGCAACGTATCATTTACCCATTTTGACGCTTGGGCAGTTTGGTACAGGACTGTCCTTGTTTATATAAAACACACACTAAAGCATCCTGTCAGCAGCTGCCTCAAAAATGGGAGGGAGGAGTTCTTTGTACCGTACTTGCAAATCTCTGCAATTTTGAGATTGTTTCAACGATTTAAAATTTTTTTCATTCTAGAATTTTCTTTTAAAAATTGCATACATCCTTTGACTCAGCAATTGCTATTTTAGGATTTTTATTCTACAGATATATTGGTATAAGTGTGTTTAATACTTACAATAAGATATATTGGTATACGTTTATGCCATTGAAATTAAGTATTATCTACAACATATTTATGGCAGAAATATTTGAAATAGCAAAAAATTAAAAGTTAACTGTCCATCAATAGAAGAGTGGTAAAATAGCGATGGTACTCTCGTGTGTGGATGCTCTGCAACCCTTGAAAAGAGTGAATGGGGTCTATACTAATAGTAGTTAATATTCACTGGGCACTCACCACGTGGCAGGTCTCACCCAAGGGCTGTATATACACATCAATTCAGACCAACCTTATTCCGTAGATCCTCTTACTATCCCCACCATGTGAAGAGAGAATTGAGCCTGAGGGACACTAAGTAACATGCCCAGGATAACACAGCTAGTGGATAATAAACCCAGGTGGGAGTCCAACTCTTGCAGCTGGATCCAGAGACCCCCATGCTTACCATACACACACAATAATTTGGGAAGAATACACAAGACACCATTAATAAGATTACCTTTGGAGTGGAGTTAGGGTAGGAATAAGAGAGAATTTGACTCTTCATTTTATACTCTATCTTCTTTACCGTATATCTTTATCGTGTATCACCATATCAGTTTTATACATTTTTTTTAAAAACACTAGTTGAAATAAATTAGCACTAAAGCATAAAAAACTTTTAAAGGGGCTGGCCCGGTGGCATAGTGGTTAAATTCATGTGCTTTGCGCCTGGGGTTCAAGAGTTCAAATCCACTGCTCATCAAGCCATGCTGTGGCAGCATCCCACATAAAACAGAGGAAGACTGGCACAGATGTTAGCTCAGAGTCAATCTTCCTCACCAAAAATAAAACAAAAAAAAAAACTTTTAAAAAATCTTCTGCCCTTAAGGAATTTATGGCCCTGATACCAACTTTCAAGGGATTTACTAATTTTACAAGCAATTGTAAAGTATATGCTAAAGAAATGAAAATCATAAGAACCAGATCATATGGGTTGTGGAAAGTGATTTGTGTCACTTGCACACATTTCCAGGGTTTGCACACAGCAGTTGATGGTGTTTGTGAGAGCAGCTATCCCAATGTGGCCCAGGGGCCTGAAACACCCAGTTCACCTACAGGGCATCTGTGGGCGCACGAGGCTACCAAAGGCTTTACCCTGAGTAGCGTAGTGTGGCTGTTGGAAGCTCCTTACGAGTTATCTAATGTGACATCACAATGATCCTATAAGGTTTAGTTCCTCTTCCGTAATATGGAGTGAGTACTGTCTCTTCACTTACTAGCCTGGGTTATTTATGTATCTTTTTATATTCCTACCCCCATTTTGCAGATACGGAAACTGAGTTTCAAAAGCAGTTTCTGGGGGAAAGAATGTACTTTCTGTTTGATCGTTTTTTAATAAGCGAGAGGGAGGAGGGGAGACTGCTCAGAGGCGCCGAGCTCGGAAGAGAGAGGGGAGATGGTGAGTTTCTTAATGTCCCTGGGAATTCAGAAGGACAAGCAGGCCCGGTGGGCTGGAGCCAGTGGCTGCGTTGGGATCGGCTGGATTTGAAGAGGTGAGTCCGGGCGAGGAGAGCGCGGCGGCGGCGCAGCTTCCAGGAGGTTTCCCCGGCACCGTGTTCTCGCATCCGCCCCGCCCCACCTGCGCCAGTCTTGACCCGGCTGAGAGCCCTGGCTGTGTGACCTGTAGGACTCTTCTCGGTGGACAAGGCCTCGGTGCCCTCCCCGCAGCGGGGCTACTGGTGCTGTGGGCTTCCCAGGCCAGCCGCGTCCTGATGCCAGGCAGGATGGAAGGCGGGGAGGGCGTGGGATCTGCGCGAGGAAACCCTGGGCCCAAAGTCCCACTTACCAGTTGGCATTCGCACTTATTAATGGGTGGCTTTGGGTAAGGCTCTTTTTCTGAGCCTCAGTTTACCCCTCTGTAAAGCCAGAGTAAATAGCGTTCTCCCCGCAGGCTTGGGATGGGAATTAAACGAGGTACCGCGCACTCTCAGGGTGCGTTCAGGCAAGCGGGTCCCATCGCGCTGAGGGCAGGACCTGGGCGTCTGCATCATCCCGGCAAAGTCGCCGCAAACTCGCGCGGCTTACCAGGTGTGGGCTCAACCCTCCCCTCCCCGTCTCCACCTTTCTCCCTGAAGCTGGCTGAGGGCGAGGAGCGAGGGACGCCCCTCTGCAGGGTCGCCTCCTGCGCGGGCGCTCCGGGTGCCCGCTCCTCCCTCCGCCGGGCGGAATCCGGAGGTGCCTAGTGCTCCCGGAGCTGGGCGGGGCGGGGCGCGGCCCACGTGACCCGGGCGGGCTGCCCTGGGTTGCTCCCCGGCCGAGGCAGGTCTGTAGCCCCAGCCGCCGTGCGCCCTACGCCCAGCGCCCTCCCTGGCTCCTGTGCGCCCTGCGCCCTGCCTCGCCCCAGTGCGCCCTGACCCGACGCCTTGCCTCGTCGCTTTTCTTTCCCTCCCAGGACGGGAGATTGCAGCCTAAGGGTCCGGACCAGGGCCGGCACGCCCCCAGAGAGGAGTCGGTGAGTGCGGGGAGAAGTGGGAATGGCGGGGCCCCAGTGGTGCCCACGTCAGGGAACCCAGGCTCAGGGAGCGTCCGCGGTGATGTGTGCAGCTCCACTGGTGTGAAAACGCCCCCAGGAACCCCCAGGCCTCGGTCCAGGCGGGTGAGGGGGGCGCGCCCAGCCCTCTGGACCCCAAACCTCAGACCTCGCCTGAGTACTCGGATCAGACTGGTCTGGGTCCTCGGGAAGCCCATTTTGAGGAAAATAGCGATTTTTATCAGAAGCTCTATTGTGAGACTGCGTGCAGGTGAGGCCGAGGCTGCGGACGTGGGAGAGACTCACTCAGGCTGGACACCCAGGGACCCAAGTCTGTTAGGGGGAGGACTCCCTCCTGGGCTGCCGTGCCCATTTTGGGGTACAGAGCTGGGATGATGTCTTGGCGCAGAAGGAGGGTCCTGGCCTTTTTCTGGGCGTCCAAAAGCCCCACCTTTATTGGAATCATCTTATGCTCCAGGACAGCCCCAGTCCTGGCCCTCCCACCCTGTTGTAGGGATGTGGAAAGGGTCCGAGGATGGGCATGGAACACTGGGCGCTGGCCCAGGTCCCCACTTGAGCGAACTCTCCTTATAAATCCCCAAGGTTTCACAAGCTTAGACCTTCGCCAAATATTGACAAACCCACTTCAGTTCCAGGTGGGTTGGGGCCTCTACATTTTCTCTCTTTTTTTACGGGGTGTAGTGTTTTCTTAAATCCTATTTGAATATCTTTCAGAGACGTTGGAATGATAATGGGGGCAGGTGAGGCCACCACCAGCCCACTAGCCCCAAAGGCCAGCACTGCCCCTGCCCATGGCCGTGAAGCCCCAGAGAGAGGCCAGGCTGGCCAACCGTGGGCAGCTGAGCAGCCACGTTGCACACTTGGGTGGGGACAATGGCAGCACCCAGGTGGGGAGTCCGTGGACTTCCTGATTTAGGCGTTAGTGACTGAAAAACTAAAACCAGTTGACTGGGTCTAGTGGGGGTGGAGGGGTTCCAGAGCTCTGTAGGCTCGTGGGAAAAATGTCTTTGGTACCCTTGGATGACAGTGTGGGAACTGCTCCTGTGTGCCCCAGCTCATGTGATCGGGTCAGCCTTCTAGGGCCAACTGTCTTGTTCTTTTCAGAAGCAACCTCTCTCCCTACACCCCACCATATGTCCCCCCACCCAACCCACCCCCCACACCTTTAATTCTAACCCCCTGGCATCTTGCAGGGCAGGGGAGGGCCGGAGAGGTCATGGGGCCCGACCCTTGTCCGTGGCACATGTGGGAAAGTGTGACTGAGACCCAGAGCAGAGGGAACTTGTCTGAGGTCCCAGGGTTGGCCGGGACCTGAAGTGGGACGGGAAGCCAGCTGCTCCCTCCCAGCCCCATCCTGGTCCTGCAGCCTCACCCTGGGACCATCCTCGCTATGACCTGTGCTGAGGCTTCAGCTGCAAATGCAGAACCAATGTCCGCATATCGATGAGAGAGCTGGGAGGGCAGAGAGAACCGCGGGAGGTGGGCAAGCCGCAGAGCTTCACGGCTGTACCCCAGGTGTGCCAGGTGCACCTGCGTGGGGGAGGGGGCTTTCGGGTGGAAACTGCTCATTTTGCAGCTGACGAGGGCTGGAGTTTGGTTCCTATCAATGGGCGAAAGGCCCTGCCCACAGAAGTAACCACACAGGCCAGCTCTGAGGGCAGCACTGGGAGAAAGCCAGAAAGAGTTAACACAGAGGGCCCCCAAGTTGGCACCTCCGCCTTCCCTCCAGAATGTGCCTGCGCCTTTATCAGCAAGAACAGGCCACTCGCCTTGACTCTGAGTCAGAGAGTATGCCTGCCATTGTTTGCGGGCATTTAATGAGGAACTTGGACCTGCCTGCCAGTTTTATTTGCTCAGGCAGGCGATCACTCATATCCCAGGCTCAGGGGACAGCTGGCCCCAAAGGTGATCAAGCCAAGTTTCGTGTAGGAGGAACCACCACCCAGATTTCCCTTTAATTTGGCCAAAATATGAACTCAAATCTTTGACAGACAAGGACACCACACCACTGAAATTCACTGGTCTGCGTCCAGGATGCCCATTTTACAAAAACCAGTTCTACTGTCTCTTTGCAACTCATTAACCTCCGGGTCACCCTCTCTTTTCTCCCTCCTAACTATTCAATGATCACGGAAGGTTCACAGTCTGGAAGATTAAAAATGTGATTAAATCTGAGCAGTGGAACGGGCGCAAATTGAAAGTGTTTTGTTCAGGAACCTTGTGACTAGGAGTTATCTACAGTGAAATGAAGCCAGGAACAGATAGAGTGTGGTGGAGTCTGCCCTCCCCAACACACCCACCCTGGGAGGTTCCCCCAGGCCAGGGCAGGCACCAAAATGGCCCTACACCCTTGGTGGATCCAGCATGTCCTATGCTCCCATGTTCCTCCTTGACTGTCGGGAGTGGAGGGGCACCCAGGAGATCGGGGTCTCAGGGAGGAAGCGAAACAGGAAGTGATAGAGAGGAGGTGACTGTGGCTGAAAGGCTGTCCCTTCCGTGGATCCGCACGGGCCCCACGGTGTGGCTGTGCCTGGCAGAGGGGCTGCCCCTTCACCACACTCCAAGTGCCCCCATCAGTGTACCAGCCCGAGGCAAGCCAGAGAGGATGCTAGCAATACATCCACGACATGCCAGTGACGTTTGATCAGTGCATTTTAAATGCTGAAGTCAAACATGTTCTCCGTTGGATTAAAGATAGTTTTTAAAAAGCTTTAAGCCTCTGCATTTCATTAATGCACTAAATGGGAATATTCGGTCGCAGTAGACAAAGACCCACGTCGTGGACCATTGGTTCTCAATCCCTGGCTGTCCCAGGAACACGCTCCCCTCCCCGAAGCATCACCTCCCTGCGGCGTGGCACGCCCCCCTACCAGGCTGTATCTGAAATTTGGAATCGCTCTCCCTCCTCTCCTCTCCCTGCATCTCCTGCTCACCCGGATGTTGGGATGCAACTAAAAATATGCTAGAGTAAAATTTTTCAGGTAACATCTAACCCATGAAGTACCAACAGCATGTCCTTGGTTTAGCTATGTGGGATGCGTGTTTTCAAGTCTATATTTCATCTTTACTGGTTTTACTAAACAGAGCAGAGTGAACATGTATCACTTTCCTCAATCACTCTGGGTCGTCATTGGAACCTACAAGATGGTGCTAAGCCATGATGCGAGGTTCCTGTGGAGGAGTGTGGGCTGCCCCCTCCCTGCATGCTGGCCTCTCCGTTCATGTCTCAGCATGTTTCCGCCTGGCCTCCTCCCCATCTCCACCCCACCCCATGGCAGGCACCCTCCTCACCAGAGGACCCTCCCTGGTCCAGCATGGACCTCGTTCCCGGGCCTCCATTGTCTTTGCAATCTGAGCTGGGAAACCAAGTTGCCATCCTTATTAGAAAGAAGCATCACAGAGAAGAAACAGCCTTAAAATGGGGCCACGGGATGGGGCACAGATGTCCTCTGTGTGTGAATCGAGCAGCCTCCGGGGTGACAGCTGTAACCCTCCAGTGACTTTTTCATCCATCCACTTATGAGTCCTGACCACGCTCAAAGAGAGCAAAGCTTGCATGATAAGAAGCGTACACTTTTTCCTTCTGTTTGGCTTTTCTCCCTCACCTCTCACAACTGCAGGTTCTTGAAACAAGGCTGGAATTGTGACTTCTCCTTAGGAGGGGAGAGAGAATGGTAGTGACTCAGCTGATGGTCACGGCTCTCATCTGTTCTGAAAATAGAATTTCCATGAACATGCTTCTTATGATACAATATTTTTTTCAAAAATGTTTAAAAAATAAATAAATAAATAAACCCCCAGTCATCCATCAAATAACTTTTTGTTCTAATTTTTTAAAAACCAAAAATGATGTGCTCTAGGGGGAGCATCAAGAATCAGTTTTGTTTTAATGTTTTCTTGTCCAGAGTCTACATTCCACTGTAGATGAAAATAGTCTGAATGATTCTGGCCCATCAGAATGACCTCTTCGTGATGGTTCACCGTCGGCGCCGTGCTCGAGGGTGGAAATGCTGAAGGGTCAGCACAAAAAATTTAAGAAGTTATTTTTCACCAATTTTAAGGCACAAACCAGGGAACATTTTAGTTGACAATCATGAGATCTCTACGGGAATTTTCATTTTAGATGATGTCTGAGTGCTCCTCAAAAAGTGTCGCTTTCCGTAATTAACCTGTTGTGTGACAAAATCGAGGTACTTTTCTAGCACAGAGCAAGTTTTGTTAACATTTCCACGGTGGACACTTTCGAATGGTTGGCAGCAGTGAAGGAGAGATGCTCCGCAGAATTCAGAAGCCAAATTGAGTCTTTGGGTTGGCTTGGAGAATTCCAAGTGAGAATAGACAGACTGGCCCCCTTCTCTGATGCTCCTGAGAATTCAGATTTCAGTCCTCAGTGAAGACAGTTACCCACAGAGGAACCCGTCATCCCAGCAGAATCCCAGCCCAGCCTCGGTGCCCATGTGTGGGTATAGCAACAGCGCTGTTCTGTCCCCCAGGAGTTGTAAGGCAAGAAGCCCAATCGATGGAGCCTTTCTCCAGGAACACACCTCTGAGGGTCCCACAGAAAGTGTGACCCTAGCAGAGGGGAAAGGAGCATACTGGCATCACTGACATTTATTTCACAATGGAAGGAGAATAAGGGGCCCCGTGGCTAAGTGTGTGAGTTCCAGAGAATGGGGAGTAGATCCCTTTTAAAATTGAGATGTGGGAATTATACACATGGGTTCATTTATTTAAACTACATAAGTTTCCAGACATGCATTTGTTTAAGAAACTGTTTAAGAAACCCATTAACCCCAGGTACAAATTGCCCCAGAATTTGATGCTTTCTGTGTTGTCTCTTCCTTTGTGGATGAGCCAACATCCGAGGGCTTCCTGGGCTGACAACTGTGATCCTGTGACATTCCAGGTGCAACCCTGACAAGAAGCAGAGATGGGGAAAAAACTGGATCTTTCCCAGCTCACGGACGAGGAGGCCAAGCACGTCTGGGAAGTGGTCCAACGGGACTTTGACCTTAGAAGGAAGGAAGAGGAAAGACTAGAGTGAGTGTGTGGCTGAGCCCATGGGCCTGGGGTCCTCCCACGTCCTCTGAAGGGTTGTCACCTTGGGGTGCTTTCTAGGGGGATAAACCACCAGGTACTGGGAAATGTTCTACTTTCTGCCCTCAGTTTCCTCATAATTAAAAGAAGAGGATCTGACTTTCCAACCAGATACTCAGGTGCTCCCTGAGTAGTTTTATTTCAATTTGATCCAGCTTCTGGGGTGACATCATCTCCTAGGTGAGGTGGTACTTAGGCCACAACATTGTGAGAATGAAACAGCTAAAGGTGATAAATAGGGAAAGGCTGGATGCCATTCTGAAACACCCAGAAGGTTGGGATCCAGGGGTTTTAGGATAAAGGCGGGCTTTCCACCTTCATTCCCAATAGTGTTGGCTGGCACCCCGTCCTCACCGTGGAAGGCCCCAGTGCCAGCTTGCACCACTGTCCCCATGGACTAAGCTAAGACCCACTGGCATTATTTACTCCTCCATCTACCTTGCAGAGTCCTGCCCCCAAACCACGAGCGTTCCTTATCCACTGGGCTCCCTTATGAGCCTTCCTTGGTGTCTTTGGTGGATTGCTAGGCCTACTGAGCAGGAGACCTTTGAGCAAAGACCGGAGGAAGTGAGATAAGTACCCAGCAGATGCCTGACAAGGTGCTCCAGGTAGAGCACGAGAAGACGTCAGAGACGTAGTCGGGTGCAGGGCCTGGGGGCCTGGGGGACCTTCACAGAACTCAGGCCTTTCTCTGAGTCTCTCCAGCCTTGGGCGGGGAAATAACAAGACCCAACTTCTGCTGAGACGTGGTCGGATGAGCTCTGAAGGGAGAGCCGGCAAACTCGCCCACAGGTTGGATGTGGGGTCTTGAGTATGGGAGGCATCAAGGGCGACTCCAGAGTGGTGGCCTGAATAACTGGGAGCTTGGAGCTGTCATCACCTTGCTTGGGGAAGGTGTGGGGAGAGCAGGTTTGGGGGAAACCAGGAAACGGTTCAGACATGTTGAAGTTCAGTTGCCTAGTAGACGTCAAGTGGACTCCACACGCACTGGGCTGAGCTCCAAAGAGATGTGATCATGGGAGTGTTCACCATACAGATGACATTTGTATTAGCTTCCTAGGGCTGCTATAATTACAACAAATTTAGTGTCTTAAAACACACAAATATCTCTCTCACAGCTCTGGAGGTCAGAAGTCCTAAAACTAGGTGTCAGTGGGGCTGCCTTCCTTCTAGGGGCTCCAGGGGATGAGGTGTTCCCTTGCCCTTTCCAGCCTCTGGAGGCTGCCTCCATTCCTTGGGCCCTGGCCCCTTCCTCCATCTTCAATGCCATTATCAGCATAGCATCTTCCAATCTCTCTCTCTCGCCTCTGCTCCATCATCACAACTTCTTTTCTCTTTGACCCCCTGCCCTTCTTCTTCCCTTAGCAGGGGACTTGTGACCCCACTGGGCCCACTCAGATAATGCAGGACTGCTTCCCATCTCAAGATTCTCAACTTAATCACATCTGCAAAGTCCCTTTTGCCATGTGAGGTGACATATTCACAGATTCTGGGAACGAAAGCGTAGACATATTTGGGGCTAAGGGAGCATTATTCAGCTGACCCCAGTATTTAAAGCCACAGGACTGGAGGAGATCACGACGAGAGGCAATGCAGATAGAGAAAGACTGGGCCCCAAAGAGACAGAGGAGGAGCAGCAATGAGGAGGCTCTGGGTCCCAACATGGAGCAGAGTCCATGACAAATCCTTAAGTGAAATAAGTAGAGTCCAGCCAGGCGCCCCCGCTGTTAGCGGGAGGGGGTCTGGGTCAGTGCCCCTGCAGCTCCCTCTGCCTCTCTCTGCAACCCCTCTCTCTCCATTCTGCCTTGGGACACAGGTGACCCCCTGGATTTTCCTCATGAAGCCGCTTTCACCCCACTAGCCTTTGGCAATTGCCGGGCTCTAACTCACCCGCAGGCAACCCCAAGACTGGAGCCCACAGCAGCCCTTGACCCACTTCCAAGTGCTGAGCAGGGGCCACAGCCAGCGGCAGACAACCAGAGCTGCCTGCCCTGTCTCCTCTCAGAGACTCAGTCCCCCCGCCCTGCACATCTCCCCACTCTCTCTACCTCTGATGGCCCCACTTCACCACGTTCTGGGGTCCCTCCCTCTGTCTTTCCCACTCTGTCTATGAAAATGCCAGTGTTCTCTCACTTCGTGACCCAGAGCAGCTCCCCCTGCCTGGCCTTGGCCTCCAGGCTCTGCCCAGGATGGAGGGTCACGTGCTCTCAGCAACAAAGCCAGCCTGGTCTCTCCTCTTGGGGGAAACTTCTTCCCAGAGGATGGATCATATCATGTCTCCAGGTGGCCCTGCTGTTGTGGGCTTTTGTTTTAAATGGCAGCTTGGATCTTCCCATTCTGTGTATATATAGAAACCCAGATGAATTGGAAGGGAGGGGAACCCAGCTGTCCAGGGAGCAGAGGGAGGGGCGATCTGGACCGATCCCATGCAGGCCCTCTCTTCCCTAGGGACCCTGGAGGTGGTCAGCCCCTCCTTCCATCCAGACTTAGCAGAAGTAGGTTTCACAGAAAATCCTGTGTTTCTTGCCTGTGAGGGACTCCCTTTGGACAACTGTCATCCGTTATTTTCATACGCCCTTAATCATTTCACGTTGCGAAGAGGAGACACCCCCAGGTCACCTCTAAGTACTGTTGGGAAAGGGTACAGATTGTGAGGCCCCTCTCCTGTGCAAAGCCTGTGGTCACAGTCACCGTCAGGGTAACCTCCTCATTCAGAAGTGGCCCAGGCCATCTGCTCAGAAGGGGCTGGGATGGGGGATGTGAGCGGAGGGATTGGCCTGCTCTGCTGTGTTTCTCAGCCTGCTCTGCTGTGTTTCTCGGGCCTGCCGTGTGCTCAGGGGGCTATTAAATACCCCCAGTGCCTCTCAGACGGAAGGAGGTTGTATGGGGAGCATTAATACAATAGTGCATCATATCGTCACTGGAAACGTCAGCACGGGGAGCGGTGGTGGTGTGGAAAGTCCATATCGAAGTGATGCTGAGTCGAGAACACTGAAGCCCAAAGAGCATCACTGTGATGGGTTCTCGCTGTGCAAGCACGGTCTACCTGTTGATGCATTTGGAGGTAAAGTGTCGTGTAAACAGCAGGGGGGCTATGGAAGGCTTTTGGGTTTCTTATCCTTCTTGATGGTTGTGTCTTGTTCATGGTGCTACTGGTTAAATATGCACCGAAAGACAGAGCTGCTTCTGCCTGTGAGAAGCCTTTTCCCCAGGGTCCCCCATGACCCCCCAGGGAGCCAGAGGGCCCAGGCATGTCCCCTCAAGGTCCGAGGGTGGGCGCCAAGAGCACTGTGAGTTCAGAGCCTGCAGGGTTGGGTTCTGCTCAGATGGGATGCTGAGACTGAGAAAGGGCACAGCTGAGATGAGCTTAGAATAGAGACCGTGTTCTTGACACCAAATTGGTTCTACAGAGCAAGTTGGCTGAAGTGCCAGCAGTCTGTTTGAAAGTAGTAAACCTCCTCCCTAATCTCTTATCAGTGTTAATCTGAAATTGGTTAAATGACACATTTAAGCAATTTCAGCATACGCTGTCATCCACTTCCTGCCGCCTCCGTGTCCCATTCTCTGCAGCACGTCCCCAGGTTTCTCCACGATCATCCTGGGGTCCTCATACGTGCTCCCAGTTCCCCATTCTCTAATCTGTGCATCAGCAGTAGGCTGCATGGAGAAGCTGGTCCTC
Source organism: Equus asinus (assembly GCF_041296235.1). Lineage (NCBI taxonomy): Eukaryota > Metazoa > Chordata > Mammalia > Perissodactyla > Equidae > Equus > Equus asinus. The sequence goes on along the minus strand of NC_091808.1, from coordinate 4,413,035 downwards.
AAGTGACCCGTCAGTGGGGGCCGTAACAACCCTAGCAGGTCAGGAATTGTTCAATTGAGTTGTGATGTGTTTGACGTACTCCAAAGGGATGCCAAATGGATGGCCCAGCTCGAAAAACCTCCAAGGTCATCGATAAAACAAAGTTAATGGGGGAAAAAATTGTGAAACCAAGAAACACGTTCATTATTTGGAAAGAACGTTCCAATCCTGAGTATGCATCAAGGGGACACTGTGTGGCCTGAGGTCGATTCTCCAGAAGCAAATTTGCCAGTGCACCAAATGCACCAATGCACAGCCAATGCACCAAATATCCCAATTTGAAAACAATCTGACAAAAAAAATGTATTTCTTATAAGATTTACAAAGTTAACAGAAATATGTTTTAGATGCATTGCTGCTCAGTATTTCTCCCCAAATAAGAGCATCAATGCTGCAGAGGGTATGCGGGCAGGGCCTGGGCAAAGACTCCAGCACCTTCTCCCGCACTGTCAGACCAGTGTACCTTTGGTTTCTCCTCTGTCAAAGCGCATGACAAATGAGCTGGCACAGATCCCTGATCTTCCAGAGGACGGAAGGCCCTGTGGCTGTGAGACTGGTTTCCCCAACCCCTGCATGACCAGTAGACTGTCCCCAGGACACTAAAGCCAGGCCTGACCCGGGCTGATCCCAGTGCTGAAGACATTCAGAGCCCCCGTGGGGAAGACAGAGGCCATCCCAGTTGTGCAAGGCAGAGACTGGAGCCTGCTGTCCGAATGTCTTGAGCCTCCTCATGAGGCATTCCCAAAAGAATGCATGTTTATTCCAGGAAACAGGGTTGCGGCAGCATTCACATCATCGAGGGCTTCTACCTGAACTGGTGAGAAGGAGTTTCCTTGGGGCTCCAGCTCCTGAGTGGCAGGTGTGACCTAGAGAGAGCATCCGAAGGCCTCTTCTTGCAGGCTGTTTTGGAAATTCACCGAGAAGGAAGAGGGGTCACTTGCCTTTGATTCAGCCCCAGGCAGATGTTAATCTCTCCCTGAAGTTGGCATGTGCCGCCAGGGACGTGGGAATGGGGTGTTTACTGTACAGGGCGTGATGTTTTTCCTGGCTTCCCATCAGTGTGCTCCGAGGAATCAAAAACTCAGAGATGTACAGAATCAGGATGTTAACGACGTTGGCGTCAGAAAGGTGCTTTAGGGTAGACTGGGCTTAATACCCACTTCCTAGAGTCCTGGCAGGGGGCTGTAATGAGGGCGTGTGTCTTGCTGTGGATGAACTTTGAGTCTTAGAAGGTGGCAGACACTGTGTGAGAGAAGGGCCCTCCTTGTGCTCAGTCCACTGTCTGGCACAGGCGTGGAGCTGGGAGCCTTCCCTGGGTGCTGGACAAAGAGCTTTTGCTCAGAGGGGTTCCTCCACTTCGAGTGATGCTCCAGCAGAATTGGTTTTCGCTGTCCTGCAAGCCAGGAAGAACCTCGAGGGCTTCCATGGGGGGTGGATGATGATGGCCCTGGAAGGGAGCCACGTGGGAAGGGAGCCAGGTGGGAGGGAGGCCAGGTGAGGCTCCTGAGAGGTCATACCAGCACCTGGTGCAAGAAACCAGCTACTGAGACCAGAAGGCACCTGAGGAAGGCAGCTGTCTCTTACAGCTGCTGCTGTCTTTAATTCCTTTCCTCTCCTTTGGGATTTAGTTCTCTTGGAGAACATCAGCCAAACTGTGTGCCCACGGAGGAGCGGGGAGTCCGTGCCGGTGGTCAGGACCACATGTGAGCAGCCCTGGGGTCGGCATGGAGGTGGTGGGTGGTTTTCAAAGTGAAGCCACCCCAGGGAGGACCTGGAGCAGAGGGCCAGGGGAGGGGACTGCCCTCTTCAGGAGCGCATCTTCTCAGAGTCAGCTCAGCCCGGGGCGGCTGAGCACTTTGGTTTAATAGGTCAGTCATTCTGCAGAGCTTGACAGTGGGTCCCTTCCCTGTGGTCTTGTCACCTTAGCACACAGGTGGAGAACCAGCTGGCACTCAACAGGGAGTTGGGGGTGTCAGGAAAGGCCCCTCATTCTTGCCCACACTTGTCTGCACAAGGCCACGCCACGTTCACAGTGAGCAGGTGTACAAGGTCCCTAGCTCCCCCATGCCCACTCCTACACTGAGCTGGTGGGCAAGGCCCCCAGCCCCCAGCCACCTCTCTGAGACCCTCGGTCCCCCCCGTGCTCATTTGCTCATCAAGGTGCCCACTCAGCTGAGTTTCCTCAGAACTTCTCCTCTTCTGATCAAATCCCACCCTCTCCCCTTGGCCTCCTATCCTTCCAGCTCCCAAACTCCCTTCTTAATCTACATTTTGTCCTTACCAGGACCTCTAGAGCCTGTGGCCTCACTGTGGTCCCAGTCCATTAGCATCCCCCTGGTCCGTGACCTTCCCCAGGTCCCATGGCCCTGTGATGACTCTGAAGTCCCCTTTTCTAGGCTCCATGTCCCCTCCCCCAGATGCTCTCTGGCTGCCATTCAGCACAGCTGCCCTTCTGGCCCCCACGCTGAATCTGCCTGATCATCCTCCCTGCTCTCCTCCGAGGACCTCGCTGGAGGAGGCTAGTCCTGCACCCTTGTGGGCTGGGGGTCTCCGGTCTATCCTGGCCCACAGCACTGCCCTGCAGTCCCGCCCCTTCCTCTCCAGCAGTTCCCGAGCTCCTGTTCCCGCAGCAGCTCTTCCAAGCCTTCACTCCCTTCCCGACCACTGACCTGACCAGCCGCTCCCAGCAGTGAGCTCCCCGCTTCCTCACAGAGAAGCTCAAGGGCACCAGCCACAGCCTGCCTCCCGTCCTGTCCCTCACCTGTGTCCATGCCCACCCTTTCCTCCTTCCCCTGGCCCCCCACCTGTAGTCCGTGTCCATGCCCACCCTTCCTTCCTTCTCGGGGCCCTCCACCTGTGCTCCAGACTCTTTCCTCTCTGCCCCCAGCTCCTGGAGCAGGTCGCTGCCCCACTTATTCCCTGTTTCTCTACTGGCTCCAACTTGGAATGTCAATATAATCAATCACCATATTAAAACAAAAAACAAACAAAACAAAAAATCCACAGAAAGCCTTTTGTCTGTCCCTAACCCCGTCCTGCTGAATGCTGGCACATCTTGCTCCTTTTATGTCCACCTCACATTCCACTGGACTGTTCTGGCAGCCCCTCCTAGGGGCCCGGTCAGTAGCCTTTCTCAGCCCTGTCCTTCCTGACCTGGGACCCTGCTCTCCTCCCTGCCCCCACACCGTGTCTGTCCTTGGTGTTCCTTTTCAACACCCTCCTGCCTTTCCTCTGCAGTGACTCTGAAGGCTCCTTCTTTTCCTTCTGGCCCATTAATGCAACAAGTTGCCAAAGATGTGTCTTCCCACAGGGTCTGGGGCCAGATGCTTTCACAGACAGGTCTTCAGATGCCCACAGAACAAAGAATTCTTGTGCCATTTAGAGTGCTTATGACAAAGATAAAGAACTAAAAATACAGCCCAGTTAGATCACTATACTAATACACCTGAAGATGTTCTGTCCATTATGGAAGCCACCAGCCACATGTGGCTATTTAAATTAATTAGATACTATTTAAAATTCAATTCCTCAGTCTCATTAGCCACCTTTCAAGTTTTCAAATAGCCACGCATGTGGTAGTGGCTGCCATACTGGACAGGCAGATATAGAACATGTCTGCCATCACAGAACGTGATTGGACAGCACTGGCTAAAGAGACAAATTTAGGATTATCTCAACACTATAGAAGGGTGTTTGGAGGCATGCTATTTCTGATCATTTTTTTAATTAGTAAAATCGAAATAAAAGAATACCTTTTTAATATGATTTTAACAAACCCAAAATAGTCATCATGATATATAATGTTAGAAACAAGAAATGGATTTCTATTGTCACCACTTATCACAGTTTATCGTTGTCCCAGAAGTGACAGCCAATGTGCTTAGAGAAGCGAGCAACATGAAGAGTTTACTTATGGACAGAGAGAGCCAAGACTACTATCTGCAGATGAAGAAAACCCAAGGTAGTTATCTGGAAAAGCAAGAAAAAGAGAGGTTAGTAGTCTGGCTAATTACAAAAGAATGTAAAAGATAATCAATGTCCCCTTTTTAGACGTCAAAAATAACTGATTAGAAAATATATAGAAAAATCCTATTTATAATAAAAATATGAGGTACCTAGAAATATACATGCAAGAAATGTGCAAGAACCATATGAAGAACAGTACAAAATATTACTGAGTGACATACCAAAACTGTAAATAAGTAGCAAGTGATGCCATACAGTCTTGATGGGAAGAACGTCACGCTGCAAAGATGTTGGCTCCTGAGGAATTGGCGAGCTGTAGTCCCGGTCAAATTCCCAAGGCATTCGGGGCAACATGAGAAAATGGTATGAAAAACAAAGATGTGAACAGTTTAAGAAGAATAAGGAGGACCTTGGTCCAATAAGATAATAAAAAGATATATTTTAATGCTAGGTTAATTAAAATAATGTGGTCCTTTCACAGATGTAGATGATCCATGAGACAACACGGACAGTCCTAAAATACAGCAAGTATATATAACAATTTCTAGTACAATGAGGGTAACATTTCATCTCAGTAGGAAAGGGAAGGATAGTTAAAACTAAGCGTTGGGACCATTGACCATGGCGGGGGGAGGGAGCTGACCTCAAATTTTTAATTGTTATATTAAAAATGTAAGACATGAAAGTATGAAAATTACTGGAAGAGAATATAGGTAAATATGTATATAATCTTGAATAGGAATGCCTACATATGATAGCACAGAAAGAAATCACAACAGAAAATATAGATAAGTATTGACTAAATAAATATGTCCATCTGAATTTAAAGAGAAAATTTTTGGCTTTTAAAAAGTTAGAAGAAACAATCTTAACAGAAATGGCAAAGAGTCATATCTGTGCTATATAAAGAGCTCCTTAAAATCAGAAAAATAAATATTTTCCAAATTAGAAAAATGTGAAAATCCCAATGTTTAAATAGGAAAAGGATATGAGCAGGAAATTCACCAAGTAAGAAATGCACATAACCAATAAACACACAAAAAAAATAACTAAAAGAGTAATAATAGAAATTCAAACTAACTAAAGGAAAAATTTTTCACGTATTTCCAAAGATGAATGAGAATCCCAATATTCAGCCTGGTTAAAGGGTGCAGGGAAATTCACAGCTGAAGAGAGGGATAAAGTAATTCAACCTTTGCCAGAGGCCAAGCTGGCACAGTGTAGCAAAAGCTTTAAAAGTGTGCTCACCCTTTGAAGCAAGCCCTCTGCTAAAAGTTGTCCTAGAAAGACTTGAACGTCCAAAATTACAAGCTTTGGTTAAATACCAAATTTAACTGTGACTTCAACAATGGATTCCCCTGCACACATTAAAAATAATGCAATAAATTTTTATGAACAGTTCACAAGACATTAACTGGGAAAAGCAGGTTATGGAAATGTATGGATTTAGCCCATTTCCCTTTTTAAAAAATACATGGAAAAGTCTAATAATGATAATAACAGAGGCTCTGCATTCCTTGAGCCTTTTCTCCGTGTGACTCACACACTCATGTCTTGGAGTCCAGCCCCGTCTCTGTTTCCTTGGCTGGATCCTCCTGACTCCTTCAATATTGGCATTTGGAGGGTCCAGGGCCCCTGCCTCAGCCCTCTTCTCTGTGCGCACACCTCCCCAAATGATCTCGACCAGCACCGTGGTTTTAAATGCCTTGTAGACCAGCGCTGCCCAACAGAATGATGGAAATGTTCTATATGTGCGCTCTCCAATATGGCAGCCATGCACTCCCAATAGCTGTTGAGTATTTGAAATGTGGCTAAGGCGACTTGGGAACCCAATTTTTCATTTTATTTAATTTTAGTTAACTTAAAGTTAAATCGTCCCATGTGCCCAGTGGCTGGTGGCTACCATCTTGGTCTAGACAACAAGTTCCAAATTTATGCCTTCAGCTGAGAACTACCCTCTGACATTCTGACGCACGTACACAGATGGCTGCTCCACACCTCACAGGAGGTCTGGTCAGCATCTCTCACCCAGCTTGTCTAAAACGGAAGTCTTGATTCCTCCTCCACCTCCCACACCCCCAGGCTCCAACTCAGAAGCGGCCTGGTTGCTGATGTCAAGTTCCCAGGAGTCACAGTCGTCTCCCCTCCTTACCCCATGTGTCATACATCAGCTAACCCCATTGTCTCCACCATCAAAATAAATCTCAAATCCATCCACTGTTCACCATCCGTACAGCCATCCCCGTTCACCCCTCACCATCTTGCTGCTGGACACCACGGGAGCTCGTCTCCCTCCACCCTCACTGCCTTGTTGTCTTTATTCCCCAAGGCCCCCAGGAATCGCCTTTCCGCCAGGTCTCCCCATTGCTCCCTTCTTCACATGGCTCACGTGCCTGCTCAGATGTCGCCTCCTCAGAGAAGCCTCCCTGGATTGCCTCTTCTAAAATGACCACCACTCCCCTGACACTGCCTCTTTTGCTTAGCCTGCTTGATCTGCCTCCACAGCCCTCAGCACTTGTCTGATATCATGTGAGTTGTGTACTTGTTTAGTATCTGTCCCCTGCCCGTATCCAAGCCCAGCGAGGGCTCTCTTTTTGTTTGCTACTGTGTCACCAGCACCCAGCACAGTTCTGACCACAGAAAGGTTCAACAGCTATCTTTGAATGCACACAGGTGACGCCACTGGGAGCTTTGTCTGTGTTCCATCATTAATCCTCAGAGACCCTCAAAATGTGGCTCCTATTATTGTCCCCATTTAGGAGTGAGGACTCTGAGCATAAGACAGGTTTCCAAGCCACGAAGAGCGTCCAGTAATTGTTAACATGGGGATATGTAGGGGGTGGCGGGGGGATTATTTTTACTGTTTTGTATTTTCACTTCTCTTTATCTTCTCAGTGTTCTATATTAATTCATTTTACTCGGGTGTTAAAAAGGTCTTAAGTAGAGAAAATACAGTCACATTATTTTTTAATGTCACATAAATACAAAGGCGCACCAAGTAAATCTTCTTGGAGGAACATCCAGTTAATAGTCCAGCTTCTTACCTCCCTCCCTCTGGGGAAGAGCCCAGAACTCCTGTGGTCGCCCACCATCCCGGACCCGAGCGACCTGCCTATGGCGTGGAAAAGAATCGAATCGAGCCTCAGCATTCTAGAATCAGTATCATTGCTGATTTGCATATTGTCTTCTCTTATGCTCGTTTGAAGTCCTTTTAGCCCATGGCTTCCTGTGTTGATTGAGATGGCCTCCCAGTGTGTTTATGGTGGAAATTCTTGGGTATTCCTAAAACCCCGGGAGAATGAGAACGCGGAGCGGGAGGCGGCTGACTCACGCCCTTGGGTGAGGACTGAAGCTTACCTAAACAGAACACCCTGTTTGAAAGGGCACAGCCTGAAAATCAAATATTAGGCCTGCGAACCTTCCCCAGAAAGACAAACAGGTGGTGGTGTGGATTTGCAGTCTCCGCAAACAGACCAGAATTCCTGAGAAAAATCTGTGAAAGATCTCCCAGCGTGAGACATGGGCAAACCGTGGCTTGCTTTAAAAATTAATAATAATAAGGAATTTGAAGTCACCCCTAGCTGGACCACTGGCACTGCAAACAGACAACTCCAGGGCTGAAAAACCAGGGGCTGAGCCAGGAAGTCAGCTGCCAAGGCAGGACCCGGAGATCAACTCCGGTCTAAGATCACTCACGAGATTCCTATGAGGCTGTCTCCACCAGGGGCCTGCCGTTCACACATCACCACATATTTCTTCTTTATCGTGTTTATCATCCTGTGGTCATTCTCTTCAGAGGACTTCAAAGAACGTTAGCAAGTTTCTATTTCCCTCACTATAATTCCTGATTCGTATAATCAGGGCTTAGATCCAGGTAATTGCTCTTCAATTATCAGTGCATTCAGCAATTATCTCTGACAGCTATGTTTAGTTTGGTTGTCATAACTTTAATAATTTTGTCTGTTCATTTTGTGACTCCAGTTCTTTCGCGCTGCAGCACCCCATTCTTAGAGTCCTACTTGGGATTCATTCTTCGGTCCTCTGAAGTACATCCTCATCTTGCTTTCCTAGGAATGGCATGGGGTGTGGATTTTACATTCGGGATCTCTGTTTTACTCGGCTGGGAGTGAGATCTCCACTCACACACTTTCCCCTCAGAACTCTGGCAGAATAATACACTCCCAAAGATGTTCACATCCTGATCTCCCAAATCCATGAGGATGTTAGATTATGTGGCAAAGGGGGATTAAGGTTGCAGATGCAATGACACTATCAGCTGGCTAATCAAAAGGTGTGGACGTGGGGAGATGACCCTGCATTATCCACGTGGGCCCCATGTGATCACAGAGGCCTGCTAAGTGGAAGGAAGGGGAGGGGAGGAGAACCTGAGAGCCAGAGTAATTCAGCGTGAAAAGGACTCAGCCCGCCATTGCTGGCTCTGAAGATGGAGGAAGGGGCTGTGAGCCAGCAAATACAGGTGCCCTCTAAGAAGCCGGAGAAGGTCAAGGAAACAAGGTTTCTCCCCCAGAGCCTCCGGGAACGATCACAGTTCTGCTGACACCTTGATTTCGGCCCTGAGAGACCCGTGTCAGACATCTGACCTCCAGAACCATGTATAATAAGTTGATGTCGTTTTTAAGCCACTGAATTTGTGCAAATGTGTTACAGCAGCAACACGAAGCTGCCCCATTGCTTCTAGCTCTCGGTCTTGCAAACAAGCCGCATGCCAGGCTTGTGTTCCAGCCCACGCAGCCTGCTCTGTCTGCTCACGCTGGCAGGGACATTACTGCATCCTTGTAGCTGAGCAGTTGTGTCCGTCAGTTGTGTGCATGGGGCCCACAATCCAGCAACCCCTTCTAGTCTGAAGATCCAGCTCCCTTCCTTTTCCTGGTTGGGAGAGTTTTCACCTATTCCCGTGGTGATCGTGCTACTGTGGCAGGGTTCAAACTCACTCACACCCAAGCTGTGCAAAGAAAAATAGTTCATTGATTACCTCTCTGATCTTACTCAAGAGTCTCCCCCCATTGAGCAGCAAGAAAGCTTAAGCTTGTCGATGTCCCTATCCCAGACTCTGCTCGCTTACGGTCTCCTTTCTTGGCTTAGTCTTCTCTTCCAGCGTGACCCATCCAGGTCAGCAGTGGGTGATGGGAGAGGGGCTCATGGCACTCACTGTGACCAGAGTTGGTGGGGTCTTGACTGCACACACTGTCCACTGGCTCCTTGCTGTTCTCTGATGCAGAGCAGAGGGTTGGGTCTGCTTCTGGGATGCGGACCATCGCTCATATGCAAATGTTCCTGACGGGCATTGGGAGTGGCTGGCACCCGCCACTGAGGTCCTGATCCCAGCCATCTACCCTACATGCGGAGACCTCTTGATACCAACCCCAAGACCCCACTCGTCCCCTGGCCCTCTCAGCACCTCATACTGTCCTGCTAGGGCTTGGTCTAAGATTTGTAGAGATCCACCCAACACCCAACACAAGTGATAGAGAGCACACGCACCGGCCCTGGAGGGATGAGCCACCAACCCCTGGTGTCCTGGGCTCTCCCCAACACTCTTGGAATCTGAAACCGTATCAGTGAACGTTTCCTCCCCTGTTCCATTAAAATCCATTGGCCTATCTTGCACTTAGAGTGGACCTTTTATCCATGCCTGATTTTGTAACACTGTATGCAGACTTCCCAAATGTCGACACATTTCATTATATATAACCAAAAAAATCACACTCATGACCATCCCCACTGATCTCATGAGAAACCTTTAAGTGATGGAAACTGTCAAGCTCGTGGCAGCAGATGTAAATTTTCCAGCGTTCTTCTTTGTGCTTGAAAGCTTGAGTTTTGTGATTGGCAACAAATATTGTCACTTATCTTCCTGAAGTGATGGGCTCACTTTGTTCACTTTTGAGAAAATGTTGGGCAAATGCCCCAGGCAGAATAGTTTCTCTCTCAGCTGTTCTTTCAAGTAAAAATGATGTTTCCTGGAAAAAGTTTCTAGTTCGGATTGGAATTCAAGCAATTGCCTGGCTCCTTTCATCAGGACATCTGTGGTCCTTCAATACACAGTGCACGTCTCATTTCAGCTCACAGAATATTAAGAAGGCAGGTACCCAGGGGTCAAGGTTGGATAAGGTGAGTAATTTTTCCTGTTTCGTCAAGGACATACCTTTAATCAAGGACATACTTCATCAAAGACAAGCTCCTCTTCTTTACTCTTCCTTTGTGACAAAGAAGAGAATGGCTACTGGTATAGTTTGTTCCTCTGCCTTGATCTGCTAAGGCCCTAGTAGTTTTGCCGTCATTGCTTTTGTATCATCAGTGCAGGTGTCAAAAATCAAAAAAGACAAATACCATCATAGTATCATTATGAAAATCGTTTTGACCTTGTGGACTTTCTTCAGTGGTCATAGGAACCTCTGGACCACATGTTGAGAACCACTATTCTAAATCATTGGACTAAATATTCTGCAGTGCAATTCTGCCCATTTCCCTCCTCGTCCTTGCCATCTTTAGTTTAGCCAGCTCTTCTCCACGTCGGTGAACATAGCCTGCGGTCCTTCCATCTCAGCCTTCGTCTCTTGCCCCTCTCTCTTATGCCCCACTTAGCACACCAAACAGACTTGTTTCAAGTCTTCTTCTGTTTCTGGTAGTAAATCACATTCAGGGGGCCTTTTACTCCTGAAGGTGACTTTAACTTGTAGCTGCATGATGACCTTTTGCCTATTGATGTATGTGTAGTGGACAGACATCTGGTCAACCCAGTGTTTGCACTAAGCAGGGCGTGTGCATTGCTCTGGCCCCACTCACTTCCTCCCCATTTGGTTGATGTGCCCTGTGGCTGGCAGGCATCATGTGGTGTTACTCTGCTGGAGCAACACGGAGTCTCCTTTTCCCTTCCTTCCCGTTCTCCATCTATGAAGAAGAGAAGTTATGTTTTAAAGAATCTGAAGCAAAATATAATTATCCTTTCCCCAAATTCAGCACCTGAATTTTGTCACTCTCCAGCCACCACCCCAGGACTCTTCTGGGCTCTTATTTAAGAGGACTTCACATTCTGGGATGCAGTGTGCCTCCACACGTCCTCATCTTTCTTCCTGCTGAGCTGGGCCCTGAGGGTACAGCTCTGCCTGGATAGAGAATAAGAAGCACTCACTGGGAGAGAGGCTGGACAAGGCCCTGCCCAGTGAAGGAGTGGCCTCTAGGTCTTCTGGCTGATGCAGATACAGCAAGAGTGGAAATGGAGGAGACCAGAGCCTTCCCACCTGGCTCCAGGTGCCTGGTGCTCCTCTGTTTGGAGCAAAGACTTGACCTCATCCATGCAGCTTTATCTAAACTGTAGTCAATGGATGCCAATATTCCCCTAGATTCTTATCACCACTTGGCCATCCTTTCTTGGTTTTCAAATCTGAGACAGGAGTCTTATTTTTGTGTCTGTCTTCAAGAGTGTTTTAATCAATAGATGGGAGAGGGGAGTCAGTGAACTGCAGTCAAGGCTGCTGTAAACCAGAGCAGTCTCCCAAAGCTGCTTGGAATCGCTCCATTGTCCTCAGCCTCCACCATGCTCTGGGGTGTCCCCATCAGAAACCACAGGTGCAGAGTTCTCAGAAGACAATGGCTCCTAGTGTCTGTCTAATTATGTCACTAAGAATGACTTAATTTGATCTCATCTAAAACTAAAAATATTATGTTTGGCAGACATTCTCTGAAACCCAAAACAAAGGGAACATGTTCCTTATCTGGGGGTGGGCTTTCCAATCAGTGCAGTTGGCGGGCTCACCAGGAAGCTCTGCTACCGAAAACCCCGTGGTCTGGGGGAACGGTGGTTTTCCTGGGACTTCTGGGCTCTGGGTCATTCCTGCTCTGGACACTCGCCAAGCCACACCACTGCAGCCATTCTCCACGGGACAAACCTGGGGAGCAGGTCAACCTGCTCCACTGCTGGAGGAGACCCAGAACTGCTCACTGAGGGAATATCATCTGGTTTTGCCCTCAGGACCCTGTGTGACCCCTCTAGGGAGGGTGCAGTGATCCGTCAGCTTTCTCAATGGGACGCCAACCCGACCTCCACTTACCAGGTGTTGTCCTCAGCTCAGGGCCATTAACTCAGGCCAGTGTGGCAGAACGGGTGTGGCTGGCCAGGGCCTCACAGAAAGGAGCTTCTGCCTTGCCCACCTTCTGAATGAGCCTTTCCTCTGCATTCTCTGTGACCTCTGCTGCTGCTCTGACCAGCTCATGAACCACTTGGATTTTTCTTTCTTCTTTTACCTCCTCTTAAAAAATTAGACTGGGCAATAGATTGGCTCTAGATAACCATGTGGCCCAATCAGGCTGCACACCCAGGGCTCCACCTCGCCTGCTTCCTGCTGGGCTTCTGAGAGCCACCAACTTCACCCCATCCAGGGAAGGTTGACTACAGGTCCACGCCATCCAGCTAAAGAGAGAGCCTGGCACAGTCTCCGAGCTTTGAGTTCTGCATCCGAAAAACTCAGGGTTCAGGCTCAGAGCTGGGGAAAGAACTTGGGCTTCAGGACCTCAGTCCATCCTCTTTCCATGATTTTGAGTTACATGAGGTTGTACAGGCAATGGCAGTAACTGCCCCACTCTGTGTTTCTGAACCTTCATGGTTCGTTGTCCTTTGGCCATGAATCAAAGTCGTGGGCGTGCAGACTGGAAAATGTAAAATTGTCAGTAGTCACAGAAATGTTTAAATGCAATTTCATTTCTATAAAAATAGTGTATTTCATGGGCCAGCCCAGTGGCGCAGCGGTTAAGTGCACACGTTCCACTTCAGCAGCCCAGGGTTCACCGGTTCGGATCCCGGGTGTAGATATGGCACCACTTGTCAAGCCATGCTGTGGTAGGCATCCCACATATAAAGTGGAGGAAGATGGGCATGGATGTTTGCTCAGGGCCAGTCTTCCTCAGCAAAAAAAGAGGAGGATTGGCAGCAGATGTTAGCTCAAGTCTAATCTTCCTTAAAAAAAAAGAAATAGAGTATTTCAACTCCAGCTTACCCAAATTGCTCATGTTTGAGCCCAACTTATTGGTCTTCCCCCTAGGGAGAGAGTGGGATTGGCGTTGCAAATAGTAAGGGCTGCCTGTGAGTCTTTACCCCACTTTGGGTCGCTGTTTCCTGCATATGGGAGAGTTCCTGTGTGTGTGCGCACACACATTTAAAACCAACTGCAAAAACAAGATGTCCAGAGGCTGACCAGGTGGCACAGTGGTTAAGTCCACACACTCTGCTTCGGTGGCCTGGGGTTCACTGGTTTGGATGCTGGGCCTGGATGTACGCACTTATCAAGCCATGCTGTGGCAGGCATCGCACATATAAAGTAGAGGAAGATGGGCGTGGATAGGGATGTTAGCTCAGGGCCAGTCTTCTTCAGCAAAAAGAAGGGGATTGGTAGTGGATGTTAGCTCAGGGCTAATCTTCCTCAAAAAAAAAACAAGGTGTCCAACATATTTCTTGTTTCTGATCTTTTCCTAAGGGGGTTGAAGGGCAAGATTAAGAGGGAAAGTTCCCAGAGGGAGCTGCTTTCGGACACCGCCCACCTGAATGAGACCCACTGTGCCCGTTGCCTGCAGCCCTACCGGCTCCTGGTGATGCCCAAGAGGCAATGTGTGGACTGCCACCTCTTCATCTGCAAGGCCTGCAGCCACGCCCATCCAGAGGAGCAGGGCTGGCTCTGCGACCCCTGCCACCTGGCCAGGTGAGCCAGGCCCAGAGGTCAAGTGACCCTGCTGGTTTTGGGGCCCAGTGTGTCCCTTTGGTGGGGCTGGCTGAAGAAGGGTGGGCACGTGGGTGTGCGTGGCAGGGCCGCCCCCAGCTCTGGGCTCCGTCTCTCTGCAGAGTCGTGAAGATCGGCTCGCTGGAGTGGTACTACGGGCACGTGAGAGCCCGCTTCAAGCGGTTCGGGAGCGCCAAGGTGATCCGATCCCTCTGCGGGCGGCTGCAGGGTAAGGCGCGGCCGGCCGGGAGGGCGAGGGCCTCTCTGTCCAGTGTCCAGGGGGCTATTTTTGTTCCCAGGCATGCTAATGCTTCAGGACCAAGCAGATTCCTTTGGAATGTGGTGTGAGCACCTGTCTGTCAGTCCCTGTTTCTGGGGTTTCATATGAGGTTGGCTGTTTTTCGTGTGAGGTGTGAACTTCTAGACACCCCCTGGCCTGGCCTGGCCCCCTGGGAAGTCCTGCGTGCTGTTGACACCCCCACTTTTTGAAATCGTATTTTTTCCAGAGCTCCATAGCAGGTTGAAAACGCATAGCCAAGGGTCTCAAACTGGGTGGCTCATCAAATAACCAGACTCTGATTAATAGCACACGTTTTCCAGGCCCTTCCTCCCGGGGCGTGGGATTTGGGGCCCAGACTCTCTTTTCAACAAACATTTCCCATGAGTCTGATCATCCTCAAGACTTAGAGAAATTGATTGTAACTCAATCGTTTGTTTTAGTATTTTGAATTCAACTATTTATTTCATGATGAACTTGAAATCCAGACCGTTGTCTTATGCTAAACATGAGTTCACCTTTACTGTCTACCTTCGTGCTATTTAGACAGAGGTCATTTCAGGGGAAGGATGGGAGAATGCCTGAGTTTGCCAGTTTCCCCTGAACTTTATAGGAGATCATTGAGCAGTGTTTGTGGGGAAGGCACACCTTGTCCCTGCCACTTGAGCCCCAGGTTCTGCCATCAAGCCTGGCCAAGCTTTGGGCGGGACACCTTGCTGGGCTGGTTCCTGGGGTCTCAGTATCATGAGTGTCTCCATTTGGAGGATGGGGGCGAGTGCCTCCCAGGCTACAGCTCCTGCACGTCCAGAGCCGATGCTCTGCTTCTTGTACTGGGGATGCCCTCACCATGCCCAGCCCAGGCATCTCCCCCAGGCCTTCTGGGGAGGCACCTTGTTTGTGTCTTGTGTCCCTTACAGCCCCAGGTTGATAGGTAGGAGCAGAAGTTGGGCATGACCGCCCCCAGAGCGTTTGAGCTCCCGATGGCCATGGTGCAGGTGTTTCTGAGGCATCTGAGCACATTGTTGAATGCAGGACAGAGACCGCCGAGGGGCACCCTGCCCTCTGATGGCTTTTAGCACCTGGAACCGCAGAACACAGGGTGTGGGCCTTCTTGGGAGGGAAAACATAGGATCAGTCATCAAACCAGGACATTTTTACGAGTAAAAGTAGCCCTGCTGATAACATGCTGAGACAACAGATGTGATGGGAGTGCCCCTGGGACAGGGAGGTACCATCACTCTGTCCTTGATGGGGGGGAGGGGGTCTTCCCACCTCCTCCCCAGGCTGATTCTTTGTGGCTGGTTTCTTTATCTCGGGCTGGAGCCCATCAGTAAATCCCACGTCCACTGAGCCAGCCAGGAGCCACCGAGGGTCTTCCTATGGCAGAAGGAGCTTGGTCCAGCCCCTTCCACAGGGCTCAGGGGCGGGAACCACAGGGGGCTCTGGCAAAGCTGCATGGTGAAGCCTCTGAGAATCTCAACCCCAAGGCAGCCCGGCTGATGGCGGGAAACCGCAGGCCATATCAGAACCTCTGAGGACCTGGGCCTCGCCCTGGGAGATGCTGATCTCTAGGGACCACGGTGGCCCAGGAATCCATGTTATATAAAAAGGGTGGTGGGGATTCTGATGCCCAGGCAGGGTCCATTGCTGCCGGAACCACCACCACCCTGAACCTGCCAATTTCATAATTGTCACCACCGAGGGCCAGGAGGTGGCGCTGTTGGGCCACGGGAACCCCGACTCCCAGCTGCCGCCAGGGCTCAGTGAGGAGAGTCTCAGGTCCCCAGGGTGATGCCCAGGGGCTGCATTCTTCCTGCTTGGGACCTGTCAATACCACACAGTGCACAAGGAGGGGAAGGGCGCAAGGAGCACGAAAGCTGGGAGAGGTGTGCCTTTAAAAAGAAAGTATTCAAATTAAGAAAAGAAAAGAAAAGAAAAGAAATGATTAAAGTTAGTGTTTTGCAACCTGCCACAGCCAGGGCCATGTGCAGCTGGTAGGGGGCCACCGGGGGGTCTTCTCTGAGTGAGCCTTCAGAGCAATGGGGGTGTTTTCCCAAGGCCTCCTAACAGGATGGGCAGGCACTGTGGGGGGCCCTCGGGGGGGGGGGATCAAGGAGCCCCGTCCCTAAGCACGTTGGGGGGCCCTTGGGGGAGCAAGGAGCCGAATCCCTAAGTGGGCGGGGGGGGGGTGGGAAGAGAGGGAAGCGAGGAGCCCCTCCCCTAAGCACGCGCGGTTGGGGGGAGGGTTCTGGGGGGGCGAGGAGCCCAGTGCCTAAGCGCACAGGGGGCCGACGGGAAGATCTTCTCAGCTCCTTTTCTCTGGTTGTAGGTTTGCCTGACAGAGCGCACGGCTCGCCCGACATCAACAGTAAGTCGTTCAGGCTCAAATGGTTTCATTTTGGTTTCCAACTGCCTCTCAACAGTAGTCAAGAAATCTCTGTTCCTGTCAGGAACATGGGAAATCCTTCAGGCTTTTTTTAAGCATGACTTGGTCTTCATAGATGGGCTCATACTGCTCAAACCCTTGTCTCAAGTGGAGGGAGAGACATAAAGAGCTGATGACCGAAAGGGTCACAGAGCTCCTGGGGGCCTTCGCTGTTCATATTCAATGGTGGGGACAAGGACACCCTACACACACAGTCATACTCCCCCAGGCCTCTGGAAACCCCTTTCCAGGTTCCCCTGGTGCAGACAGAGTTCACATCTCAGTGCCTTCTGTCCACTGGTTTAGTGTGAGTTTCCTCAAGACCATCAATGTCCGGAAAGAATAAAAATAACTACCAAGGGGCCACCCCGTGGCTAGTGGTTTAGTTCACGTGCTCTGCTTCTGCCACCCAGGTTCACTGGTTCAGATCCCGGGCACAGACCTAGCACCATCCAGCAAGCCATGCTGTGGCCACAACCCACATACAAAATGGCAGAGGATAGGCACAGATGTTAGCTCAGCAACACTCTTCCTCAGGCAAAAAGAGGAAGATTGGCTACAGATGTTAGCTCAGAGCCAATCTTCCTCACCAAAGAAAATAATAATAATAATTACCAGATCTGTTGTCAGAGTCCAACGAAGAGGGGGCACCAGCTGGCTGGTGCTCGTGTCTTGGGGTGGAGAGCAGGCACGATGAGGCTGGACCAGGTGTCAAGGTGAGGGGCCCTCGGAGAGAGGGGGTGCTGACAGGAGCAGGAAGCGAGAAGCACAGGAAGGCACATGTTCCTTCTCCTGTTTCTCCCACTCCCGCCTGCTCTGGGCAGAGCCTGGAGGGAGCAACAGGCCAGCAGAAACGGGGTTGGTTGGCAGGGTCCGGGCCCCACATCACGGAGCAGAGGGTCACGGTGGGTCAGGAGCTGAGAGACAGGAGCTGGAACTTGGCGTGGCACAGGGTGGTCCTGTTTCCCCTGTCAGCCTCCAGGGCACCCTCAGATGCGATAAATGTCCTGCTTGTTCACCCTCGAGACCTCCCCCCACCTGAAGATGCAGGGAGTGAGGGGCAAGGGACAGGGGGAGGGGTGCACGGGCGGCAAGAGCTGGGACGGGCCCCAGGGGACAGGAGCTCCCGCAGTGCCAGGGGTCCCCTCGTGGCCCCTGATGGAAGGAGGCTGATGCACGGGGCTTCTAGCTCTAAAACCCCAGAATTCATTTACAGGCTCTCTCTCTGTCATGACTCTAAGGAGTAGGACACAGACCAGTCCTACTGGTGAATGGGAGAAGAGACAAGAAGAGTGTGAGGCTGTGTGGGGAAGACAGGCCTGGGTGCTCAGGGAAAGAAGGGGCCCTGGGGCTGAGCCTCTCCTCCCTCCCAGCTGTGCCTGAGGCCGGGCCTGCTGATAAGCAGATGAAATGAGATAGCCCGGCCCCGTGAAGTGGTTTGTTTGGGGAAACATGACTTCGCTCTAGGCTTCCTTCACCCACCACACCCCCAGTGGCTTCAGATTGCCCAGGAAGCAGTTGGTAAATCTAGGGTGAATGCCTGCAGGTGTGGCCACTGCTAAAACTGATGCAGAGTACTAGTTTTCTGCTATGATTTGGACCAGTTCTAACTGATGCTTGGGTAGGTCTTTGAAAGGCCAGCAGAGGGCCTTGCCTGGATGTTTCACAGTGGGTGGATGGATGGATGAGTGGGTGGGGTGGATGGATAGATAGATAAATGGATGGATAGATGGAGGATGGATGAATGGGTGGATGGAGAATGGATGAATGGATAGATGGATGGATAGACAGATGGATGGGTAGATGGAAGATAGATGGAGGATGGATGGAGAATGGACAAATGGATGGATGGATGGATGGATAGACAGATGCATGGGTAGATGGAAGATAGATGGAGGATGGATGGGTCGTAGATGAGTGGGAGGGTAGATGGAGGGTTGGATGGGTGGATGGATGGACAGATAGTTTGCCCCCAGTCTTTCTCTCCCTGGGTGGAGTCATGCAGGTGTCTGTTGCAGGTGGGCCTGAGCCAAGCCCTGGAGAGAGAAGTGGAGACAGCAGTGAGCAGACGGATGAGGATGGAGAACTGGACACAGCTGCCCAGGCCCAGCCCCTTGGCAGCAAAGTAAGTCTTCCCGCAGCCACCCCCAGCGCTCCCCACAGCTGGAGCAGTCTCATACTCTGACTTCCTGAAACCCTCAGTGCTCTCCATGACTCCTCTGGTTATCGTGGCGTGGGCACAAAGACTCCGCCTCCCCCGCCACGCCCAAATGGTCTCTGAGATCCAAACAGGAGCGTGCTCTCAGAGTATGGTCTCACCATAAGCAACCCCAAAACAAGCTGTGGAGCGGGCACAGCCTGCAGAGAAGCCTGCAGGGACCATCAGTCCCAGGGGCACGCAGGTCATGAGGGCAGGCAGGGAGCCCAGTGGACACTGGTGTCCTGAGGACGTGGCCTTGACATCTCTCAGGGGAGTAATCCCCCTCAGGCTCACCTCTGCAAACTTTTTTGCTTTTCTTTGTAGCCAGTCATAAGCCACATTTTTATTGGTGTTTGTTTCTATTTTAACATATTTTTGGTGATAAACACAAGCAAGGGGACCCCCAGGGTTTCTGGGTGGGATGACGGAAGGGGAGCAGGTTGGAGGGGAGAGGTGAGGCAGGAGATGGTGAGTTTAGATCGAGACACTTGGAGAGTGATGGGGACTGTGAGATTCAACACTGGCCAGGTCTGCCTGCTGCTTGATGGGCAACATAAAGCATCTTTTTGTGAGAAAATTGTATCCATGCCATTTAGTGAGCTTACAGAATACTACCCAGTGTCTGGAACATTCCCTACACAATACTTTTGAAGAATCCAAATCATTATAATGAGGGAGGGATTTAGAACTTAACCTCTAATCTTGTATCTAAAGAGCATGGAGCTCTGGAGAGCTCTCGCCCACCTCTGCCTCCTTCCATCGAGGGTCCCCTCATTTACCTAAGCCCCACCTCTCAAGGTCAAGGGTGAGAAGCACCTCCCGGCCCTCAAGAAAACTGCCTGCCCCTCAAGGCTGCAGCCGCCGGGCCTGTGCCCTCAGCACTTGTGAGCAGGTGTATGCCCATCAGAGGCTGACCGTGTTTCCTTCTGCTCATCTCAGAGGGGCAGGGATGCAGATTTTGTGACAGATGGCGTGGGCTCTGGGCCACCCCTCAGTGCCAGCTCGGGGCTCCTTCGGGTTTGTCTATAGTGCAGGAGGTGGATGTGCCCACAGAGGCGCCCACCCCGCTGCCCAGGGGTGAGGGGCATCTGGTCCTCTCTGTCAGGCTGACCTGACTCTCCTCCTCTTGCCCATGTCTGCACCTGATAAGAAAAAGCGTCTCCTCCCCATTCATGACCTGGACTTCGAGACAGACTCTGACGACTCCACTCCGTCTTTCAGTCACCCTCCACACCTGTCCTCAGTCCCAGCGGCCACGGACAGCCTGCAGGTCAGTGGGCCCCCATTTCTGTCTGTCCTGGGATAACCTGAGCAACGGGTGTTCAGGCCCCAGGTAAGGGACGGTGCTCTGGGGAGCGGTCTGATGGCCATGAGGTCGTAACAAGCAATAAAGCACAGTGGACAGGGGCACGGCTGGGGTGGGGGGCACAGGATACAGAAACTTCGCACCCTCCCAAGAAACGTCCCACTCTCCAGTCTCTGGAGAGGCTGGGCTGGCAGCTTGGAGAAGTGGGGCCCAGGGCAGGAACCAAGCCTGGGCAAAATGAGTCAGGACCCCAGGGTCTTCAGGGTGGGTGCTTGTCAGAGAAGTAAGGCAGAAGCCCCGTGACTCAGGAGGACGTAGCAGAGGAGCTGTGTCCATGCTGGAGCCAGACAGGACCTGCCACGTGCCTGGACCTCTGTCTTATTAGTAGGGGTCATATACACTTTATGGCCCACGCTAGGATAGCCTTTCTAGTGGAAGAGGCTGCCAGCCATAGAGCATCCGCAGAGGCCATGCAGGAGAGCCAGGCCACGTGGTCGCTCTACTCCTTAGCTGTGTGACCTTGGTCTGGGGAACCTCTAAGAGGCTCCATCCTCTCGTCTGGAAAAAGGGGTGACTATCTCCACTTCACAGGATCACTTGCAGGAGGAGAGGCCATGCCTGGCACACATGGACACTGGCATGTAGCAAAGGGCAGCTTGGGCACAAGACCCAGAGCAACAACCGCCTTTGGCAGGACAACTGAACTCTGGGTGTCGCCTGGGGCCAGAGCTAGGGCAGAGTTAGGTCTGCCCAGGCTGATCTGCAGACCCCTGTGGGGGGAGGGAATGACAGGGCAGGGAGCCAGAACCCAAGAGGTCTTGGGGCCATGGATCCTGCTCCAGCTGCAAGCCTGCCACCTGAAGTTTCCATTTCTGATGGCCTCTGGGGCCCGGGGACTGCTTCCTTCTTGCCCCCAGTGCTCCCAGCACAGCCAACCTAGAAAGGAGCTGGGGCTTGTGGCTTCCGGAAGCCCTCAGTGCCTCGTTTCCTTGGGGACAAAGGCACAATAGATGGGACCCTCTGCCACAGAGGAAAAGTGGAGGAGAGGTGCCAGGGTTGCAGCCAAGGGGTCCCCAGGGAGCCCTACCCCAACCCAGTCTCGCCTCTCTGGCCTCCAAGGATTGTCAGGGTCCACACGATTAGAACAATGCACTCCCCCCCAAAAAATAACTTCCCCACTCACTTCCTCAAGGCTTTGCCTCTGGGTGGATCTGAGGCCCCGAGGCTGTCAGAAGCTTTTCAGGCTCCTTATGCAATGCGTGGCTGGGGTATGGGGAACCCCAGCCTCCCATGGAGACGATGCAGAATAGGCAAGAAATGCTCTCGGCATGATTTTTGAAATTAAAGAGAACTGAGTTGCAAGGGGCCAGGGCGGATGGGTGTCTAGTGTTCGATCAGTCAAATGACGCCTGGAAACTCTCAAGACTTGGGCTGGAAAGACCCACGTGCCAAGGAGCTGCCCCCTCGTAGTAATACCTCCTGTGGCTGACAGGCCCTGTGTGCTCAGGTCCTCACAGGTGAGCCCTGCACAGATGAGGCCACCTCCCAGGAGGCCGTGGTCCAGGAGGAGACTGACGCCAGTGCCTCTGGGTACCACCTCCGTCCAGACAAGCAGACAGACAGCCTCTCGTTTGCCGGACAGGATGCCCTCGCTGAGCTCTGCCTGCCTGGAGAGTCCTACACGAAGGCCCTAGGAATCGCTGGCATGCCTGGTAGGTGCCCTTGGCCATGGTCTTCCAGGGGAGCTCTGCATGGGGGCAGGGGTCACTGAAAAGCCTGTCCCGCCACCCTGGTTTGTGCAGACACACTGGCTGATTGACAGGAGCCCCTTCCTTCCATGTGGTTGAGCGGTGGGTGCAGTCCTGGCAAATGCTGTTGACACCTGCTCTCCCTGGGGAAGTACGAGCACTGAGGCCTGAACTGGCTGCACAGCTCACGGCCACCTTTTAGGTGTGGGGTAGGGACACGCAAGTTTCCCTGAAATTACTAGGACCCACAGTCACTGGACCAACCATCCTGATGGGGACAGGACAGCTCCAAACCTGGGGACCAGTGGTGCAGGTGGCCCAGCATCGGCTCCCAGCTGTGAACCGGGAGGCCTGTAACTGCTGGGAACCCAGATTTGCTCAGTTTTTTTGTTGTCAGACAGTTTGCTCCGTAATGAAACCTCCAATTGCTGTCTTCTCCTGTGCCCTGTGGGAATGTGCACGCCAGGTTCGGGAGTTCAGGCACCCTGCTGATGCAGGAGCAAGTGAGGTCACGGCAGCAGCTCAGCCTTCCCACTAATGTGCTGCCACGTGGCCGCAGCGTGGGGCCAGCTGCCTCAAAAACGTGGTTAAGACACCATCTGCCAGGAAATCGGTCCGCTTTCCATTTTCCCTATTCATTATATTAGGGGGACCATAATCTCATGATCCACATGCCAATTAGGATCCTGGAGGCATTTTGGGAGGGAGATGGGGCTTTGCTTCCCCACTAAACAAGGAGTAAATGAATCTGCATTGACCAAGTCATTGGATCCAGACGTGGACACACTCATTTCCTCCCATGAACCCTAGTCACCTGAGCACGTGACCCGGGCAGCAGGAGGGAGGGAGAGGCCAAGAGAGACCGTACTGTGCTGAGAAAAGGCGCTCAGGAGACAGCGGTTCTGAGTTTCAAGTCTAGCTCTGCTGACCAGCTAACTGCCCTCTTGCACTGGTTCTGAGACATTTTTCACCTCCTCTTTTAAACCGGGAGCATCTCACAGCAAACGTGTGAGAGAGGAGTGTGTCGGAGTTTGATTGGCAGCATTGTCGCTTTCTCGATAGCGAGTCGTACAACCTGCAAGGTCTGAGATTTCACAAAATACCGTATGCTACTTGATCAAACAAACCACTTAACCACCGTGCCTCAGTTTCCTCATGGTAAAGAGGGGTTGACGCCTAACTCGTCACGTGGCTGTAGACGTTAAGTGAGGCGGTTGTATCTGGTAACTATTGCTGCGTCATGAGTTATCACAAACTTAGAGGCTTAGAGCAACACATATTTATTATCTCACCAGGGGTCCAGGCCCAGCTTAATTGTGCCCTCAGCACAGGGGCCCCCAGGCTGGAAACAAAGGGGCACCAGGGCCAGACTCGCATCTGGGCTTGGGCTGTCCCCAAGGCTCCTTCAGGTTGTTGGCAGAATTCACCGTGCCAATGCGGCCTCCTGCATATCCAGGACAGAGACAGCCTGTGCACACGTGACTTTGTGGTGGGGGATCTTGTGTGGTACCTTCCGCGTGATGATCAACCCTGAGCTCCGCCTTCCCCCATCTCCCCACGTGGCTGTGTGTGGTGCCACCCAGGCCAGCTGGAGCAGTGGGTGGGCAGCTCTTGGTGAGGAGGTGGTTAAGTGGGTTTTCTCCCCATTGGAGCCCCAGAACAAGCATTTCAGGCCACACCATTGATGAGCTGTACCCAGGAAAGTCTGTACATCATTGGTCTGGCACGAAAACAACCCAGAGTGACCAATGTGGAAAGACTTCCAAAAGTCACCTCCACTCATGGAAACTTGCCGGGACCCACGTTTGCCACACTCCATGCATGTGGGATTCTGTGTGGCGTAATTACATTCCCTTTGCTTTGCCAACATGGCTGTCAACTCTTCAAGCCCCGTGGGGGGTGCTGGGGCCCCTGTCTCCTGAAGCTCCCTGCGTGGGGACTGGACTTGGCTCCATTCTTATTTTGATGAAGGATCACAGCCCCACAACATCAGAGGAATACAATCACGTCTTCATTTTCTTTGATCTCTCATTTTGTTTTCATTGGAAACAACACATCCGTTGGCTTTCAGCCTTTCACTCCGATAATTCAAACCTGCTCTTCCTCCGAAGGGGCGAACGTCACCGAGAATCGGCAGCTCCCATCCCAGTACCTGGCCGATGTGGACACCTCCGATGAAGAGAGCGTCCGAGCTCACAGGGGGGCCTCCCACCGGTCCACACGCAGGGGCCGGACTCTGTCTGAGAGCCAGGTAAGGGGGCCTGGAAGAATGCATCCTTGTGGCTTCTTTGGGTGGAACCTTCTTACCTTAACACCAGGTCGTAAAAGAAAGTTAAATCTTTCCGTATTTTAAAACTATGGGATTGCACACACCTACTTAACGGAGATAGGAGCTGTCATCAAAATGCACATTTTTCTATGGAAGCAAAATTCACATAACCTAAAATTAACCATTTTAAAGTGAACAGTTCAGTCACATTGAGTACGTTCACAGTGCTGTGCAACCATCACATCTGTCTGGTTCCAAAACATCTCTGTCACCCTAAAGGAAAACCATACTCATTAGGCATTTGCTCCCAACCTCCCCCCAGCCCCTGGCAACCACCTACCACCTCCGTCTGTGGATTTGCCCATTCTGGACATTTCATATAAATGGAATCGTACCATATGTGACCTTTTGCATCTGGCTTCTTTCACTCAGTATATGTTTTTGAGGCTTATCCATATTATAACCTATAATCAATACTTCATTCCTTCTGGTGAAAATAGATATTTTATACTCTGTCAAGTATTATGCCTTTTACAAGAGAGGGAATAATCTATCAGTTATTTTATACCCTTATCCGGCTTTATATGGGTTTTAAGAAATTTCAACTTAGAATGTTTAATGCCTGTTACGGTAGTGAGAATCATGCACGCTGTAAACACTGATTTATGAAATAACGCATCACAAGGTTCCCTTGAGTACCACAGGTTCCCTTCATTGAATTTAAGCACTGATGCTGTTCACAATTGATTTAAATTTGCGTAAGCGCCTTTTCCTGGGGGAAGGGCAGTGATGTTTTAGACGAGAACATCGTGATCACTCGGTGAACACAGTCTCACGGAAGTCTGATGGGACCTTGACGCCTGTGGATGGAATCGCTGGGTTGGGGCCGTTTCATAGCTGATGAGTCTGGAGGTACAACACCAGGAGGAGGGCGAGTGGACCCTGCTCTGGATGGATCCAGAACCGTGGCTGTGCCAAGGTTGGTCTCTGGCACATTTTCAGGAACCAGGATTGATGCAGGTCCAGCTTCGTCTGCACACTGACATATGGCCCAGAGCTCCTCCTGGGACCGCCTCCTGGGAGATTTGGGTGGAGGATGCATCTGTGGAGCTTCCCTTTGGGGAACCCATAGGCTGAGTCCTGGGCTGTCAGGTGGAAAGACTAACCAAGCATTGAGCACATTCAGGAAAGGCAGATGGATGGTGCACGTGTGGTTGTGGTGGTTGCCATTCAAGCCCCAGACACGAGGAACAGGGGACCAGAGGGGCAGGCGAGGGGGCCAGAGCTGGGAGGGGCTCTTCTGCAAGGGTCTTGGGCCATCCGCACCCCTTACCCTCTCTCTGTACGGAGATGACCTGGGAGGAGCGTTGCCTGGTTCTGCAAGCAACTGTTTCCAGGACCTCGGGCTCAATTGTGGAGTCGCTAGACCAGCGCTGCCCAGGGACATCGAGCAACATGTAGTGCCACCCAGCAGGCTGGGCCTTCCTTGAGTGCTCTGCCACCCACTGCCTGCGCGCCAGCGGATCTGTTCTAACACTGTCTGCAAGGGCTGGACCTTCGCGTGTGGGGAAGGAGGCGGGCGTGGGCCTCTCCTCAGTCCACGCTCACGTAGAAGATGTTAGGGCCCTCCCAACCTCAGTCTCGTTGGCCAAAAATGAGCACAACACTTCGAAGGAGTCTTTCTTTGCATGGCTTTTTGGGGAATAGAGTAAATTTTTTGTTCTAAAATTGGGCTAAACTGTCAGTGGGGCCAAAACATGCAGCTTTTAAACTCGGCATCTCTCCTCTCCAGAGTCAGTGCCCTCAGGCACAGCTGACTCTTTCCTGTAATGTCACCTAGAAGCATCCCACGACCTGGGGCTGGAAGTTCCTCCTGCACCCGACCTCCATCTCTGAAAGAAGCACAAGTCATTTACCCTCCTAGCGAGGAAGATGCTGATGCAAGGAAGTGCCCTTTGATTCAGACCAGGGAGTGACTGGCCTGACCTCTAAGGGGGCTGGAGGACAGTGGTGGAGAGCCAGTGTGGTCAGGATGGAGCCTCCCCAGGATGGAGACTTCCCCAGTGTGGTCAGGTTGGAGCCCACCCCAGGATAGAGCCCTCCCCGGGTGGCAGAACCACAGCAAGCAGAGGAGCTCCAAGTTCCCCAGTCAGAAGACTGTGGGACAAAAACGAGAATCAAATTGTCTATTTTCAGTAAGTTTTCAATTTAGCAACTTCGATAACTTTCAGGAAAATCTGTACCCCGGATTGGGCTCTCCTGGTACCAGTGTCTTCCTTTATGCCTCTTTGAATGAACCTCTATTTCATCTTTGTGTCTTGTCTCTGGAATTCTTTTTCTTTCTTTATTTCTAGTAAATTTATTTACTTAGACGAACATTTCACCTGGAATGGGTCCCCTGCATCTTTATGTAAAGGGAACTGGGCGGTGTAAAGAGCAGCCTCCAAATGCAGCAGTGCTCCCTGCGTCAGGGAAAGCCCCGGGCAGACCCTAAAGGGTCTCCATGAAGGGACCGCTGCAGGGCCCGGGAGGCACCCACGCATCTACCCACCCCACAGAGCAGTGCTTCTGAGCCCAGGACTCACGGCCATCCCTGGGGGCTGAGAGTTCTCCAGAGTAACGTTTTATTGGGGTGCATCTGGATGGCCCTCCTGTTAACTGTGGCCTATCTCTGCATTTCCACTCATGGTTAGGGCTTTCTGATGAGGATATTTGGGAAAGACTTTCTGTAAAGAATGGCTCCTGCCAAGAGAAGGCCCAAGACAGCACAGCATGCGGTACAAAGGACGCTTCCTTGGGTCTGAGATCGAGGAGGGGGATAGGGAGCCGAGCACTGGCACGCACCTCTGACCCCCGTGGTGGGGGGGTGAGACCTCCACTCCCAAGAGCTGCCGCAAGGCCATCCATGCTGTTCTCAGGCTGCAGACACTGACTTGGTTTCCCCATAAGAGCCTCACCGGTGCCAAGTGACAGCCGTTCATTTTAACCCATGGCCTGTGTCTGCATTGTGTTTGCAAATTGTAAGTTTTGGTTATGTTGCCTACGCATTGAGAGCACCTGGACTCCATACCGAGTTTACGTCGGTCATGTCTGAGTTAACGTGGTAATCCTGACCGTCCGTCGGAGCTCACACCGGGGCAGACGCCGCTGCCAGAGCAGGTAGCCCGTTAGGGAGAAGGGGAAAGGGCACAACCAGCTTTGTGAGGGCTGCTCATGAGCACCTAAGAAGCAGGTGTTCCATGCAGGTGTCTGAAAGAGGCCAGCGGCTCTCAAGAAAGGGTGGAAAACCAGGGTCATGTAATATCTATCGGGTCCGTGCTGCCTTGGAGGTAGAGAGCCTGCTGCAGCCACACAGCAGCACTGAGCCCCTAGCTCACCTCCTGGCCCCATGCCTGCTGGCCTCTCCTTGGCTTCTTGCTGCACCCAGTTCCCGCCCCTCCTCCTACCCCAGAAGAGAATGTCCCAGGTTCCCACCGTGGGAGGTTTTTCTTTCCTTTTTACTCTGGAGGTGACATTTCACAAGGACGGTGTGGGGCACTGGTCGGGTCAGGCTCTTCGTCTCCAATTCTGAAGTGGCACATGTCCTGCGCACAAGGTGCCCCTCGGGGACACAAACGCTGTCTGGGGACCTCTCTTCCTGGAGGTATTGATCGCTGCCTCTGTGGACGCCGGGTGCGACCACAGCGGATCTCAATTACCAGCAGCCGCTCAAGGCGAGGGCCGAGAGCCACTCCCCACCCGAACACTCGTGTTGACGTTTCTCAGTTTATGTATGTCCTTCTTCAGGCAGATTTGCCCACTCAAGGCCCTTGGCACTGTGAAGATCAAACTAATTACCTACCAGACAATGCAAGAGCGTCTTAGCACCCTGCACGTGCCGTCTCCCTTTTAAAACAAGGTGAACCGCGAACGACATAATGGCAGGAGAGAGGCATCTGCTGGGCTTGGAAGAAAACTGAAGAATTGATTTTCTCGTGTCCCAGTCTGGGAGCTGATAGACTCTGGTGACTCAAGTGTCTGGTGACTCAAGGGATGGGCAGGAAGTTGTACCTTGAGTGACTTTCGGTCGTCACCTGGCATGCTTCCTGGCCCACAATGATCCAAGGCTCCCGCCAGCTAATGACTTTTAGTTTGATCAACGTGGCTTAATCCATGCCTTCCTGTGCCGATCACGATGGCAGTGACAATAGCTGCCCCACAGTAATGACACATCATAGGCCTTTCAGATCAGCTTCCTCGTCTGGCTGAATTTGTCACCTCTCCCGCTTTATTCGTCCACCCCCCTACACCCCCCCTTCTGGTACTTCTCCCAGCTTCTGCTTGGTGTTCCAGACCCTTGGTGACGGAAAGTGGGCTTCACGGTCACCCTTCCCAGGTTACGTCATGGACAGTGGCCTTACCTTTCCTTCCACTGCTTGGGAACGTGGAGCTTCTGAGGTGGCGGGTGCAGGTCCTGCTGGTGGGAGGGGGCTGCGTCCTCCCCCCACTGTTTCTCTCCCTCTGCTGCAGATCTTTGAGCTGAATGAGCGCATGTCAGCCGTGGAACACCTGCTGACCCACCTGGAGAACATAGTCGTGCCTCCCGAGGCCAAGGTAATGCCCAGGGCCAGGCAGGCCCCAGCCAGGCAGGGAGAAAGGGCCCCCAAGCCCCTTCATCAGGAGGGTTGAGGCACCCACACCGGCTTTGCAGGGAAAAATGTCTTGAGGTTTCCCAGATTGTAAGTTCGAGCTTCACGTGTGGTGCTCAGAGAGCCGGGCAGGTTTCTGCCGCACATCCCGACTGGGGTCATCTGCCCCGTCCAGGACCAGGCAGGGTCTGGATCCCCAAGAAGCCTTGGGCACAGTAAGGTTCTCCACCATGGGGTAGTGGGCTTCCCCCGCCAGCATCACCACGGTGATCAACATCCCAGTTTGCCCAGGATCAAGGGGTTCCAAGGACATAGGACTTTTAGGGCTCAACCCTGGATGGCTTGGTCTCCCCGGCTGTATCCTGTCATGCTGGCCAGTTGCTGTCACACATACACGTTATCATGTGTTTGGATACATACATACGTGTTGGACATGTGTGCGTGCATGTGTGTGTGTGTCTGCACGCGTGAATTTATTTACTTACAAAGTAGAGACAACACCTGCTTCTAACAACAGTCATTGGTCTCCACTCCACCCCTCAGGCTCCCATTTCTCCCGGGGACTCCGCAGTTTCTCAGTCCCACTCGCTCTGGGAAAAAGTTTTGTTCCCATCAGACCCAAGAGAACGTACCCACTGAACATCACCGTGATTCTCTCCGCCTGTCGGGGCCTCTGAGGAGATTCAATTTCTGAGCCTCATCAGAAAATTGGGATCTCGTAGAGGAGCTTCCCAGATAAATGTGTGGCTTCCTTATCAGCTCTCCCCAGCGGGGCCCTGGGCTTCCGTTCTGTGAGGCCTGGGGGTCTGTCTTAGGTTCATTCACATAAAAAATTCAGTGATGGTGAACACTGCCATCCACTTGCCAGGAGCACTCGGGGGCCGAGGGGGACAGAAGCTGGTCCAACGGGACCATGGGTGTGAGTAGCTTCCTGGTGGTGAAGCCTCTCCTTCCATCAGCGCTCCGGCATCAACGGGGTGAAAGAAAGGGGTGATGAGGAGGGCTTCACGTTCTCGTGGGGGAGTCCTAGTGGAGCCCTCACCTCCACTCTAAACTCTGCCTTGTGGGCCAGAGGAAGCCTTGAAAGGCAGCGAATGAGTGAATGAATGAACAGATGAATGAGTGGACTCTCTGTCTCGGTCGCTCTGTTATTAAGTTGACGCGTGATCTGTCACCTGGGAGGAGCCAGCAGACGTCCAGGTGCTGCCTCGTGCCAGGCGCTGGTTTCCGGGCTGGGAGGACAGCAGTGAAGGACACAGACAGGACGCATGGCCTCAGGGGGCTCGCCTCCCAGTCTCCAGGCAGTAAGCACCCAATCGTAGGCCAGAAGTGGAGGAAGGTAGAGAAAAAAAATCGAGGAAGGGGGATGAGTGGGGCAGGGTGAGGGGTACCTCTCTGAGAGGCGCATCCCCACACAGAGCTGGGGAGGTGCAGGAGCGGTCCCTCGGCACTGGGATGGAGCGCCCCAGGCGGAGGGGGTGCACTTGTACAGCGAGGTGGGACCGGCAGGCAGGAGGCAGGGTGGCAGGAGGGGAGGAGACCGGACCCCTCTGAGGCCACTGCTGGGGCTCTGCCTGTTTCTCTGGGAGGGATGGGGAGGCCTGAGTGAGGAGGGCTGTTACTGGCGGACTGTCGAGAATCCCTCTGCCTTTTATACTGAGAAGAGGCTGTGGAAACAGGGAAGGCAAGTAGGAGGCTGTTGGGATGTCCAGGATGCAGAAGGTGGAGAGTGAACCATGCCGGGCAGCGGACGTAATGCGAGCTGGCATGTGTGGACCTTTTCAAGGCAGAGCCAACAGGAATGAGCATTCAGGACGAGAGAGAGAGGAGGCAGGTGACGCCAGGATTTGGGGCCTGAGTGAGCTTTCAAGGATGGAACTGCCCTCAGCTGTGTTGGGGGATGTTTTCATCTCATCACCCGCTGTAACATTGTTTTGGCTGTAAAAGGCGATTGGGATAATTTTTCTGTTTTTATCGCATAAGTTCTGGTCAGTTCTTGGAGCCAATGCGCTAAATCCCTTCACATAGGCTTGTGTCCATGGCAGACATAGCTGCCCAGTGAACTGCTGGCCAGAGTGTGGAAAGGGCATGGCCACCGGAGCTGACCACAGTGCACGCCTGCTCTGCTTCTTAATGAGTGACCCTGGGTGGAGGAATTAGGGGCTCCATGCCTGCGCACCCAGCCCGAGGAATAAGGGTAACAGCCTGGAATACAGGAGGGACTCCTAGCCCCTAGCAGGTGTTTTCTTGTCTGTTCATTCCCTGCTTTCCAGCCCCTGTTTATGCTCCAACTCCAGCTGAAGTTATGATACCACCTACAAAAGTTATGACGGAAGAATACAACACTGGAAAAGAGCTCCAGTCTGGCCTGGGAGACTTGCCAGAGATGAGCTCTCACTTTTGCTCTGAGTTTGTTACTAACCAAGGCCAATAAATAGACGTTAAATTAATCTAACCCTCGTCTAAGACCAGGGGACAAGTTCCCCCAGGGAGACAAAATCTCGTGGCTCTAGATTCGAGCAGGGATCTGTGGTGAAGCATGTCTCCCGCTGTGTCATGGAGGACATCACCGCTGTGTTCTCACAACTTTGTGTACGGTTTTCCAAAAGTCACAAATACATTGTTTCTGTGGGTGGTTCTCAGTCTGCTTCGAGCCAGTGTCTAGGAGCGTCAGCCCTGGTGCAAAGCCAACATGAGGCTCATTCGTGCGAGAGACCATGGGCACAGTGCCTGGCGTGCGTGGACACACCGTGAGCGGTGGCCCTGAATGCCATTGTCATTATGCAAGTTCAGGGCACACCCCAGAGACCGCAGGTGGTGCAGCATTTCTAGGAGGGGCTGAGGTCACTGGGCCGTGGTGTGCTTCGGTCTCAACACGGGGATAGGGCAGAGAGAACTCGGAGACCTGAGCCGTCAACACCCCGTCAGACCCAACTGGCCAGATGCAAACAGTCCAGGGCCTGTGGTCCTGGTTTGGCACCTTAGAGGTGCTAGAACTCTAGGAAATGGCTTGGGGACCCGATTTACGGGCAGAGGGAAGAATTGTCCTCCCATTACAAGAATGTCCAATAAGGAAAGCTCAAGGTCTTGTTCAAAAATGGTGGATCTTGAGAGCCCCGGGTGTGGTCAGGATCACCCGATGGCCCAGCCCTGCAGAGCTGGTTCTCTGTGGCTGAGACCGGCCCCAGCACAGGCACTTAGGGCAAGCTCATGTGGAGAATGGATGGAGGCCGCAGCTCCAGCAGGAGCCTTGGGTGTGCTCGGGGACAGGACGCCTCCCAGAGTCCTGCCTCTGAGTGCGCTGCTTGCAGATGCCCAGCTAAAGGCAGATCCACTCATTTCAGGATCTAGCTACCAGCGAGCCCACAGACACCGACATAGAAGAGGCGACCCTAAAGAGAAAGCTGGAGGAGTTGACCAGCCACGTCAGTGAACAGGGGACCTCGTCCGAGGAGGAGGAGGGCAAGGATGAAGGGGCAGAGCTGGAGGGGAGCACATCCACTGAGGACCTCCCGTGGGCGGCCACAGAGGTGAGGCCACCGAGCAGTCTCGGCAGGACACAGGCAGAGGTAGGGCCGGGGATCAACAGTCGCCCCGGCCAGTGGTTTGTAACTGGGTCACCAGCCCGCCCCGGGGCAGGCAGCCAACCCCCGTGGACACTGACTGGCCTCAACGAGACCCACACGGTGGCTGACCAGCCAGCCGACTAGCTCCAGGAGTTCAGAGAAAAGAGCATCGTGAGGCTGGGACCCGCGTTGGAGAGAGCGCCGCGTCTCCTGCTGGCGGTCACCTTCCGTGCTTCCCTTTCCCAGGTGTGCGCAGCTGCAGGACAAAGGTACAGCCAGGAAACAACCCCCTGGGGCCCTCAGGACCCCGTGCAGCCCAGCAGGACCACGGACGAGGAGCTGTCAGAGCTGGAGGACAGAGTGGCCGTGACGGCCTCCGAGGTCCAGCAGGCAGAGAGTGAGGTAGCCCCAGGCGCCCCAGGGAGCAGGTGGTTCCCTAGGATAGACAGTGGCGGGCCCCGAAGGTTTGGCAACAGTGGACGGTCCCCTGAAAGGCTCTCAGACAGCCCATGCCCTTGGCTCCAGGGTGGGAGCCTAGGGGCTCTGGGGGAGTCGCCTGTTCCCACCCCATCCCCACCCCTGCCCTTTTCCCCTTTGCCTTGGTGAGGAGCAGACACAGTTTTCAGCTACTGGAGAAAGATGCTGTCCCATGGGGAGGGGCTTCTCCAGAAACAGGTTTAGAGTTTAGAAAGCCCGAGGGCCCGGGAATAGGCTCTGAGCCAAGGGTCACCTTATGAGCCCCAGCCTGGGTTCAGGGCTTCAGTTTCGGTGAGGGCTGTGTTAACAGTGGACCAGGGTCAAAGGACAGAGCCAGGGCCTCCCAGGGACAGCCAAGGAGAGGAATCTGCTCCGCCCTCCCCCCGGGGGCCCACAGAGAAGACACGGTCTGCCCTTAAGACTGCGGGAGGGCCAGCACTCACTGCCCGCTCTCGTTCCTCAGCTCATCAGCAAGTGCCCATCCATCCTCAAGGAGGGAGGGACCTGTGCCCAGAGCCATGCATGTGCCAGGGAGTGAGCCAGCCTGAAGACTCTGCATTCATGTATTCCGTCTTGCCTGGCAAACAATTTTCAAACTCCTGGAATATGGCAGGCCTTATGTAGGACACAATAGATGTGGATGTCTTAGCCTGAGCCCTGCTTTCCTGGAGCTTACATTTTTAGTGGGAGGAGATAGACAGCAAACCAAAGACCAAGGAGATCATTTCAGTTCATGAAGAGAGCTGTGAAGACAGGAAGTGAGGGTAACCTAGGAGGGAGTTCAGAGTGGGCTGCTTAGACAAGGTGGTCAGGAAGGGACGTTATGAGGAGGCAGCACATGCAAAGGCCCTGGGGTGGTGCAGAACTTGGCATGTTCAGGAATCAGCAGTGAAACTCTGAAACTGGAGCAGAAGAAGTCCAGGGGAGAGTGTGGGAGGCAGGTCTGAGAGGAGGGCAGATTCCAGAGAGCCCCAAGAGCCATTGAAGAATTCAGGGAGCCATTGGAGGGATCTGAGCAGGGTGATGGGACCTAGCTTGTTTCCACAAGCTTCCTCCTCCAACTCTCCCCTAGTCACTACCCCTTCTTCCATCCCTGATGGGAGCCAGACTTCCATGCACCTCCAGAAAATGAATACAGCCCCCTCTCCTCCAGCCTGGGGGTGACCTTCAAGGCATACCCAGCCCCCTCCCCGACAGCCATGGAAGATGAATGAAAATAAGACCCCCAGGAAGCACGTCTGGTTGGGACCCCAGTCTTAAGGGAAAACATAAGAAAATGGGTGAACCGGGGCAGCTGCTCTTTCCATCCTGTGACTTTGAGATGGCACATCGGGTGACACCTGTCTGTCTGTTGTTCCCCTAGGTTTCGGATATTGAGTCCAGGATCGCAGCCTTGCAGGCCGCGGGGCTCACGGTCAGGCCCTCGGGAAAGCCGCGGAGGAAGTCCAACCTCCCGGTGAGTGGTGGGGCCACAGACCAGGGGAGGTTGTGCCCCGAGACCCAGCCAGGAGCACAAGGCTGCCCTGAGGGCCTGAAACCAGGGGCCCCGGGCCGGCCGCCTCCTTTCTCCTGGAACTGCAGTCTTGGTTTCCTAAAAGCCGATCAGTGAACTGGGCTGGGCTGGGATTCCTTTCCGTTAATTACTGTGGTGGTTTCTAACTGAAGAAGGCACTTTATGAGGGGACCCTCCGCTCCTACTGTAAGAATTTGAAACACACCCACGTGCACACATGCATACACAGTAAAGTCCAAAAAAAGCCACCTGATGGCCTGGTGGTTAAAGTTTGGTGCTCACCCCTTTGGTGGCCTGGGTTTGTTTCCTGGGTGTGGAACCACACCACCCGTCTGTCAGTAGCCATGCTGTGGTGGCAGCCTACATAGAAGAACT
Organism: Equus asinus; assembly: GCF_041296235.1. Lineage (NCBI taxonomy): Eukaryota > Metazoa > Chordata > Mammalia > Perissodactyla > Equidae > Equus > Equus asinus. The sequence goes on along the minus strand of NC_091808.1, from coordinate 4,378,515 downwards.
GGAACTCACAACTAGGTTACACAACCAGGCACTGGGGCTTTGGGGAGGAAAAAACAAAAGGAGGAAGATTGGCAGCATATATTAGCCCAGGGTGAATCATTCCATGCAAAAAAAAAAGAAACCTGAGTGATAACACCTCATGTTGGCAGGCTCGATAAGCAGCCATGTGTGGCTAAGACGGGTGTGACTAGAGTAGATGGCTGGGGAAAGTCATGGGAAGGGGTCCGCCCCGACCACAGAGATCTGAGCCCAACGTCCTTCTCTCCTGACTCAAGTCGGGATCTGCAGATGAAATCAGCTGTGTAAGGAAATTGGGCAGAAAAATGAAAGATGCTCCAGGGGTAGTCCCAGATAGGGTTGCCAGGTAAAATAGAGGACGCCCAGTTAAATTTGAATTTCGGATTAGCGACGAGTAATTTCCTAGTATAAGAATATCTCGTGCAACATTTGGGACGAAGTTACACTAAAAGATTATTTGTCATTTATCTGAAATTCGGAGCTAACTGGGCTTTCTGGAGTTCAATTTGCTAAGCATGGCAGCCCTGGAGAGCGTTGGAGGGGTGTTTGGGGAGGGCTAACATGCCTTCCCAGCATTCCTGACCAAGTATTTAAGGAGAACGTCCATCCTGATGTGCTGCTGGTGCATCCTGTGGCTGGAGATCGAACGAGGCAGTAATAATATGCAGGCTTCCTCCTTGTCCTCCAGATATTTCTTCCCCGGCTTGTTGGGAAAACTGGCCAGAGTCCTAAGGATCCAAATGCAGACCCATCGGAAGAGGTCAAGGTACGTGTTGTTCCATCCAACCTCCAGAGGCTGGACAAAGAGTAGCAGGCGCACAGCTTTTCCAGAAGCACGACAGGTCCGTGGAGAGGTGGGAACTTGGCGAGTCCCGCAGGTTGGGATCCTCTGAGGCGCACACTGAGACGACGGATGGTGCCGAAGAGTTTGCTGGGAAAACTCAGGAAAACCCAGCAGGGGAGTGGGAAAGTGGGCAGAGAGGGAGGGAGGCAGGCAAGCATCCGACCTCAGCAAACCCTGTGCAGGGTAACTGGCTCAGGGTGACACAGATCTCTGGATACAGTGTGTCACCGAGGAGTCATCCTGTTCAGGCGCCAGGTAGCTGGTGCATTTACCCCTCCACGCCCAGCAGTCACCAACAACATACATTTCCAGGCTCTTCTGCTCTTCCCTGTGCAGGCACAGCAGGCTCCAGCGGCCTCGGGACAGGCCTCCAGCTAGGAGACTCAGGTGCTGGCTGTGGCTGTGAAAGCATCTGGAGCTAATGTGCACAAAATGGCATGGGGATGTGGGGAGGTGTGGGCAGAAACCTTCACAGCCTGCCAATCAGGAAGATGGTGGCAGCACTAACAGCTGTAGTGGCACAGGGAAAGAGCCGGCCTGGAGGGAGTGAGATCTGGGTGAAGGTGGTGTGGTTGGGGGTGGGGTTGTTGGTGCCGTTCCCAGGGCCCCAGAATGAGTGGCTTCTACTCCACGTCCTTCCTGATGTCCCCCAGGAGCCGTAACAAACATCTCACCACTTTTGCTGATCAGAACAATGTTAGATAGCTCTTTACAGTTAAAAACAGTATTTTTCCCCCACCCCTCCATTTGATTTTTATAAAACCTGGTAAACAGGCACTGATATTAACCCTGTTGCACTGATGACAAACTGAGACTCAGGGAGATAGGTGTGCCTGATCAAGATCGCACAGACCGTAAGTGACAGAGGGGTCTGCTGATCGGACCTCCCACCCTCTCCTTGAGGCCATGGTGCTCCCTGACTTGTCCCGGGAGGCCCAGCAGCTGGCATCCAGGTACAGCCCACAAAAGGAGCCAGGCAGAAGAGAATGAATGATCCCAGCGTAGAGAAGTAGTTAATAGAAAAGGGAGAAGGAAGGACGGCGTGGGGACCAACGGCCAGGGGGAGCTGGAAATTGTGTTAGGTACAATTAATCTTCCAACATCCCTGTAAGGGGGCTTCTGGCCCATTTTCCAGATGAGGAGCCTGAGTTCGGAGAGGATATGGAAACCGTCCGTGTCCTGATAGGAGGGGGTGGCGTTAGGATTTGAACCCACGTCTGCCGGGCTGAAATGTGTCCTCTCTCCGCCGTACCACCCAAAGTCGGCAGTTCTCTGAAAGCTAAGCTTCTCTTTTATATTCTGGCATTTGGTGTTTAATTGATTGATAACACGCATTTTAATATTGTTAAAGTTCAGATAGTGCCAAAGAATGGAAGATGGTTGACCTGATTAGTTAGAATCTGGAAGAATGAGAAGTCCCAAATCAGCTCCCAGTGTTCCTAAAAATTACAACCATGTGCTGAAGCCCAGAGACATCTCTCTTCCAGGTCGTGGCTGTACCCTTTCTGCTGAAGAAGAAGTTCAGTAATTCCCCCAAAAGTCAAGGTAAGAGTCGGCTGCTTCCCTCACCCGCACGGCCGGGAGATGAGCTCAGGGGCGTGCAAATGGCCAGTCAGGGCTCTGTATTTCTACATGTGTAATCTGTGGGATGCAGCACCTTATGCCCCTGACATCCTCACTCCCGGTGCCTCCCCAGCCACCCTCAGGGACCGTTCCAGCAATCGGCGTCCCAGATGACAGGACTTTGCTGCTGTAGGCACCCAAAAGTGGTGGGGTTTGGGGTGCATTTTCCCTATTTTTCCATGTAAGTTGTCCAAATACGGTGCACAGCTCCCAACCTTCTTACACAAAGCACAGAACATGATCGAGCCTTCCTTGATGGTGACAAGGATATCAACCTTGTCCTAGACGGACAGGGTGTAAGGCCCGGCTACCTCCACAGCACAAGGCCGGGCTGTCGGGGCATTTGTGCTGGTCCACTGCTCACCTTGCAGGCCGGCCGCAGGTCACCAGAGGGAAGGGGCCGCATTCCCAGTTCAGAGTCAGTCTCTCCACCGTTGAACTAGTTCAGGCCCTTACGCCATGGTGGTGTCTGCTGTTATCCTTGCGTCCGAGCTTTGTCCTCATCACCCCCTCATTCCAACTCCACCACAGCCAGGGACCCAACAGGGAGCTCTCTTCACATCCCTCCTCTGCTCACAAACAATCGTTGGCTCCCAATTTCTTGAAGAAGCAAGTAGGATTTCTTAGCATAGACTTGCACTGTTTGCCACACACCGGAGCCCATCTGCCTCCTGGTCCACCTGCCCATGGGTGCACTTTCCTTCCCATCGGACAACACGCATTTCTGGTGCAGACTTTGATTTCAGAGTGCTCGAGGCGACCACGGGCCTCTGTACCTTGGCCTGGGCCGCACTTTCTGTCCTGAACGCACCTCGCTCCCTTTCCCACCCACCTCTGCCTCTTGAAGTCCTGCCAGGCCAAGCACTACGCCTCCCCCTGGAGGTCACCCCCCCCCTCCTCTGGGCACGTGATTCGTCTTTGCACATCCCCGTTTCCACGCTCCTCCATGCCAGCGCCCTCTCTGCACCCCAGAGCTCCCAGCACACGTGCAGGTCGGTCCAGGGACAGAGCTGGTGCCCGAGGCCCTTTGAGGGGAATCCCTGGTCCAGAGCCATCAACTAGGTGGGCGGCTTTGTCAGAGAGACCTCCTGCTGAGGGGCAGTGGGGACTTGTGGAGTACCACATGCTGACCCCAGAGGGGAGTTTCCTGCAGGTCTCGTGGCTAAAGTCCACAAGGAGGCTCGTGTTTACAGCAAGAGAGCAAGGGTGGGCTCCTCCAGCTGCTCTCCGACTGGTTTTGTCCAGTCCGAGGCCAGTACTTCACCGCCAGACCCCTGAGCTCATGGGCATTTCAGGGTCCAAACAGCACGGCCGAGACCTCCAGCCTATCACCTGTCTCTCCTGCCCCATGACCAGCCTCAGGGGGGCCGAGGCAGTCTCTCCCCGGGTCTGCCAGAGGTCAGCCCCACGCGGGCAGGTCCTCACACACCCCTCCAGTGAAGCAGGGAAGCAGGGAAGGGCCACGTGTGTCCTCACTGCTCGGTGGTTGTGATCCCTGGTTTAGCAATTCCCTCAGCGGAGTTGGTCCTGGAGCAGGGACAGACAGCAAGGCCAGGCAGAACATACCCTGCCTAAAATGAAGCGAGAGACGACGGGAGGCTGGCCAGGCAGCTCTCAAAAAAAAAACCACAAAGCCCTGATTTGTGGCATTTGCCAATTTCCGTGGTGCAAATACTTTCTCTATGGCTGGTTTGAAGACACCCCTGTGATGTCACTGAATGCAGAGTTGGGAAGAAAGGAGATGTGCTCCAGCACACCCTCAGGAGCAGGCGCTATGTGTCACACCCCTGGAGCAGGTGCCCTGTGTCACAGCCCCGGGAGCAGGCGCCGTGTGTCAGGCAGGGCTGGCCTGAGATCCACAAAGTACAGAAAAGGCTGCTTCTGCCCTACCCCTTGCAGTTTGCTCACCTTGACCATGAACACAGTTGACTAGGATTTGAGGCCAGATGCCCCAAGTTCACATCCAAAGCCCTGAGGAGAGACCCTCCATTCTGACGGTCACAGTCCAAAGACCCCTCAGCCCGTTGTCACGTCCTGGAGCTAAAGGAAAGGAGCCGATCCACACCGACCGACAGTAGTGATGGATTTCCTGTTGCTTTGGATTTGCCCATCGGAGTGCCTCTGGGGCCGCAGTGAGGCAGGAGTTTAACGGCCGCTCCAAAGCAGAGGAGAGAGAGTCGGACTGACCTGTTCATTTGCACGACTGCTAAAACGTAAATGCTTTGTTAAAGACAGTCTAGGCTGTGAAAACTTCTCAGAAAGGGAGACGGCCCTTTGTGCTGCTTCTTACATTTCTCAGGAGGTGGAGACACTGGCTCGGGGTAAGATCGGGATTAATACGCACCCCCTTCCCTCTCACCATAGGCAAAGACGACGCCCCCTTGGACCGGAAGTCGGTGTACCGCGGATCCCTGACCCTGAGAAACCCCAACGGCAGGAGGGGCGCCACCCGGCACAGCTTCGCGGTGAGCTGCGTGTCCTTCCCGAGGGGGCTTCAGACCTCGTGACCGTGAGACGGACATAGCTAGTGAGGGTTCAGAGTCAAGAAACTGGGGAAAGTAAGAAAGTGAACTTGGCAAAGGTGTAAACAAAAGTCAAAAACATTTCTTCAGGGTACCAGAGTGTACCAATGACAGGTGTCTGCTCAGCCAGGGGTGGATCTCGGGGAGGGGACAGTCCATGACACAGTGAGGAGGCTCAGGGGACAGACAGCCTATGAGACACGAGGATGCTCGGGGGGGGACAGTCCAGGAGACAGTGAGGATGCTCGGGGGGGGGACAGTCCAGGAGACAGTGAGGATGCTCGGGGGGGGGACAGTCCAGGAGACAGTGAGGATGCTCGGGGGGGGACAGCCCATGAGATGGTGAGGACACTGATGGGAGGGACAGTCCATGAGACAGTGAGGATGCTCGGGGGAGGGACAGCCCGTGAGACGGTGAGGACCCTCAGAGGTGTGACAGTCCGTGAGACGGTGAGGATGCTCTCCCACCAGCCCACCCAGCACTATAACGGTGATCCAGCCAAACCACATCTGTGGATGCCAGGGTCAAGGCTGTCCCCCGTCCTCCACAGGAGAGGGGTCTCTGCAGAATGAGCTTCTTGGGCTCCTGCCAAACCCCAGGAAGCATCAGGCTGCCCCAGGCATGGTGGCGGCCTCGGTCCCCGCAGAAGTGCATCTGACACCACAGACCCTCGTGTTTCCAGCAGCACAGGCGCCTGTGGAAAGCAACAGATTTTCCCACGCAGTGCCACCTTGCAAAACACAGCGCGGTGGCAGCTCAAAAAGGCTGACCTCTAAGGACCACAAGTCATTCCCATGTTCTGGGGATGGGCATGATGACTTGGTGCTCCGTGGCCACGATCAAGGTCCCAACACCCCTGACCCCACAGCTCCCCACACCCACATCCCGCCAGCGCTTGGCCTCCTGGCCACCACCACCTTCGTACCAGTTACGAGAGTCTGAGCAGAGGATTGGCTGTACAGGAAGACTGAGCGTTCACTTTATTCTTTCCATAAACCCCATTTTTAAAAAGGACATCAAAGTATCTCACAATAGAGACGCACACAAACAGGGATAAGACCATTCATGGCTGCATGTGACAGAGAGGGAGCTGGGGCACGTGGATTCCACACAGCCATCATGAGGCCACCACAAACGAGGGGACCTATGTGTAAGGGGAAATGGTGGGGGACAGAGACGCCCCACACGGCCCTCCTTAGCCCGGAAAGAGGCCATCTGGACGGTGGCCAGAGTGTGGCCATCTCCAACAGCAGACCAATGATGACGATTAATAAGAAATTGCCAATGGGGACTTGAGGAAATAAATGCTGTCAGGTCATAATATTCCTCCTTGTGTTTCAGAGCTTTAAATTGTCCAATACTTTCCATCCAGACTCTGCTGACGGGGGCCAGTGTCACTGACCCAAATTCATAGCTGGGGAAACAGAGGCAGAGAGAGGTTGAGTAAACCCCCCCGGGGGGTTGACCAGTGCCTTCTGACCAACACGTCCACATGTGTGTGGGTGGCCTCCTGTGTATGTGTGTGTCGTTGTGAGCACCCGTCTGTGTTTGTACATGCCCATTTGTGTATCTGTGTGCATACCCGCCTATGCACACTTATGTGTGCATGTGTGTTTATGCTTCACAGAAACCTGTGATGACCCACCAGCCCTAAAGGGAGACGTTCGTCGAAACAGGACAGCGTGACAGAGCAGCCCCGGCCTTTCTTTCCCTGCGCCACGACCATGGCACCCCTCCACCTGCCCTGCGCTTTCCGCTGCAAACTGTCCAGTGGAGAAGCGAGGAGAATCCACATCCGTAACAGAGCCCTGTCTGCGAAATGACAGCGGTCCTCAGACCTTCACCTGCTCCCCACATTCACTGGCGACTTCCGAGGCCTCTCCTGCCAGCCTGCTCTGATCCGTGAGAAACATCCAAGCCGATAGGTCCTTCCTTTAGGAGGGTGTTGTTTAAACTTTTTGAAGGACACGCAGAAGAACTTTTTCAATGTGGACTTTTACCCCTTTCCCTGCTGGCTTTCTTCTGTTGCTTTCATGAATGGAACAGAAAAGGGATGACTCAGTATGGTACCTGCTGTCTCTATAATCTTGACTGTGTATATCGGAGCGTGGGTAGTTGTGTGTGTTTCTGTGCGGGTGTGATTGGAGAAGGAAATTGGGCATCCAGACAAGTGGCTGAACTCATGACCAGATGAAAAATGAAGGAGGGATAGACTCCCCAACCCCCGCCCCACACACACACCAGTTTGTGAGTTCACCTGTGGTTCACAGACCAGGAGAGACTACACTGTGGTCAAGGGCAGAGCACACACGTGGTGGCAAGTGAGCAGTGGATCAATGCCCAGATGCAGGTGCAGAGGACCTGATGGGAAAGGCAGTTGATGGAGCTCGAGATGGGCAGGTGGAAGACTGGGATCCACTTGGCAGTACCTCTCACTACGGTGGATCCAGTAGGACAGAGGGCCAGGACCAATTATTGCCAATAATTGCCAGCCACTTGCCATCAGTTCCGTAGATGAGCTCCAACTTCTCCTCCACCTGGGACAGTCTAGGATTCAGAGTTATTTCTGGGTGTCTGCGTGACTCATCCAGTTTCAAGGGCAGCCCCCCGGGACCCTCCAGAGCTGCCTTTGAACACAGGAGCAGTAATGGCATCTCCCCCTCACTGAGCATGGCTGTGTCCTTCACAGGGACTCCTTCATTTCATCCTCCAATTATGTTTCAGCCCATGCTGAGTATGGGGCCGCCTCCCCTGGAACTAGAAGCTCCTTTGCCAGTCCTCTGATACTTTCCAAAGGGACTTTGGGGTCAGCTTTAACTTTTCTCTCTCAAATCTCTTGGTGTTTGTGTTCACTTGAAATGGTGACCAAAAGAAGATGATGGAGAAATGATGCCCAAGGGCCTCTGATAATGACGCTTTCTTCTGACCTGACTGTCGGCAGAGCCCCATCCCACAGTTGTGTAGACCCTACACCCCCAGCTTTCCACTGGCGTTGAGCCCGAAACCTCACAGTCCCCACGAAGCTCAGGTCGTCAACGGGCTGGCGCATGGCCGCTCCAGGAGCAGATGCAGCGTCTCAGAAACCCGCCTCGGAGTTGATCCCAATGACAAGGCTTCAGGTTGAGCTGGGCTTTGTGGAGAAGACGGATCTGATACTCCTTCTGAGCACAGAAGCTGGTTAAAATACACAGCTCCTCATTCAGTGCTAAAAAACCATTAAACGATTCCTGGAAATGAAAGGGGATCAATTTCTTTTTTTATGCACCCCCTCTCCTTATTCACAAAGTATATTAAAGTCAACAGAGTTCCTAAGAGTTGAAGAGACAGTCCTGGCTGGCCCTGAGCCTGTCCCTGAATGTTAATATAATAGGACAACTTGTCCTGGGGTCCCAGAACCTCGGTGGCCATTTAGCTCCGCTACTCACTGGGGCACAGAGAACTTCCAACTTCTGAATGTACTGGCTCCTCTTGCAGAATGCACCTTCTCAGGGGTCTCTGAACTGTCTCTCAGTGCCAATTACAGTCAGAGCACACACTCATTCATTCATTCAGTCAGTCAGTCAGTCAGTCATTCACTCACCAGCACTATAGAGGGGCCCAGCAGTGTGCGAGGCTCAGTGATCTGTACTAACCTTGTGGGTACTTGACAGGACGCTGAAGATAGGAATTCTCCTTCCCAGCCTCCTGCGCTATTTCCTCTGCCTCTCCCAGCCCCCTTGATGTTGAACCTCCTGTCTGTCCCCATCGAGTCCTATGGCTTTAGGCACCCACGGGCTGGAAGTACAGCCCAGACACCCCGAGTCCCACACCACATACCAGCGCCTCCTCCTCCAGCCTCCCACAGTCACCCTGTCCAACTGGACTCTAACCCGCAAACGCTGTTACCCCACTAACGTCAGCCCCGTCCTTCCAGGGGTTCAGGCAAAAGCTTGGACTCATTTTTTACCCCTGTCTTTCACCCCTAGGTCCTATCAGGAGCCCTGGCCCCTCTGCACTCCATGTATGTGTGCAGAACGCCCCCTCCCCCATTTCCACGCCTCTACTCTCCCATTTCGTCAGCTGGTGTGTTCCTCATGTGAAATGCGTTTTTATGCCGAAGATGTCCTGTCCACTTGGTTATTTTCCATATGTCCAGATCTCGTTTCACGTGCTTCCTCCCTTCTCTCATCCCTTTCAGTATCTTCACGCTTATTTTGCAGCCGTATCTTATTGCATTGGTTCCGTGCCTTTGTTTCCTATGTCATATGTGATCCAGTGCATTGTTTTTCTCTTGACGTCATCCTTGTGACTTCTGAACTTGTGTCCCCTGGGATCAGTGGCTGCTCTGACTGTCCATGGATAGTCAGTAGGAGGGTCACCACAAACACCATGCCAAGCCCCTTCGCTTCCACCTTCAAGACCCTGGGGACCTCGAAAGGAGGCTGCCCCCCCCCCACCCCACGCCTGGGATCCTTTCTGTCTGAAGGATGACATCCAGATGTCCACAGCAGCTCAGCCACCTGTTTTCTCTAAAGCCCCTGCTGTAGCCTTCCCTGGCAGTCCAGCCAGCGTCAGCAAATCTGGCCACACCCATGTATTTCCTTGCTGTCTGTGGTTGAATTGAATACTTACTGTATTGGATATCATGGAGTCCAATATTTACTGAGTTGAATATTTGCTATCTGGTCCTTTATGGAAAAAGTTTGCTGACCCCTGGTCCCGGCCTTTGCCCCTGACTTGTGCAGCAGGGGCTGGCGAGGACTGTCTCCAGGCAGTGGTCAGCCAGAGTGACAGAAGAACTAAAAATGTTCCTTTGCTTTGTCTCCTCCAGGCCACCCGGCCAGCCTCTCCCACGGGCCAGCGTCACCACGGCCCCAAGCATTCCATCCCGGGCAGCCCTCCGCCTCCCCACAGGCCTCCTCGCACTTTGGGATCATTCGTGATTTTGTTCCATGATTTCTCTGGGTTTGGTTTGGTGAAAGGAGCCAGCACATCATGAACTCACCATCTAGACAAAAGCTGAACTCGTCATATCTTGGGACAGGGCATGCGCAGCTCTAAGCCCCCAATGGCCGCCCTGGCTGCGCTAATAAATTACTACAAAGTGGGCCACTTAAAACAACAGAAACTTGGTGTCTCACAGTGTCGGAGGCCAGAAGTCCAAAATCAAGGTGTCGGGCAGCAGGGCTGCACTCCCTCCAGAAGCCCCAGGAGGGAATCTGTCCTTCACCTCTTCCGGTTTCGGGTGTCCCCAGCCTTCCTTGGCTGCATCCCTCCCATCTCTGCCCCATCTTCACGGCCTTCTCTTCTCTGCGTCTTAGCCTCTTTGTCTGTCTCAAGTGTCCCTCTGCCTTTCTCTTATGAGGACACTCGTCATTGGACTTAGGACCCGTCTGGATTATCCAGGAGAATCTCCTCCTCTTCAGATCCTTAGCTTAGTTACATGTGCAAACACCGTTTTCCCAAATGAGGTCCCATTCACGGGTTCCAGGAGTTGGGACATGGATGTAGGATTTGGGGAGCCAACATTCAACTCACTATAATTAAATTAGGAAATCTGTTACATTTGTTAACAGAAATCGATCAGTGGAACCCCCCATCCAAGACTCTAAAAGAGAATATGGAGCAAGGATGACGGGCACCCCCTGCTCTCGGGTGCACGCCCTGCTCCTCCAGCCTCTGCAGAGAGCCCGGGATTCCCTCTGCAGCCTGGCCCCGGGCACACGCTTCCCTCCTGAGTGCCAGGGGAGCCTCCCTTCCTGGCCCATCCCAGGGGCACTGTCATGCCGCCTCTTGTCCTCCCGGCCCCCACCTTCATGGAGAGCTCTCTCGGGTTGCTTGTCTGACTTTGCCCAGTAGCAGGAGACTTGGTGCTCACTGCCCCACTCAAGGCCGGAGGACCCACTCTGTGCAGATGAACCTCCAGTGCTGCCAGTTGAGGGAGGGCAATGGGGGAGGCGCAGACTGGTGCCAGTGCAGTGAGGGGCCGTGACTGGACGCCCAGGGCCCAGCCTGCCCGGACACAGTGGAAAGGCTTCAGGAACAGCAGCTGTGCGTGTGGCCTCACTGAGCAGTCATTTGGGAGCCTGAGCATGAGGCAGCTGCACTGTGGGGTCCGCAGCAGCCAGAGCACCACCCCAGCAATGGACATGCAGCCATGAGACTGCCGGTTTTCAGCAGGGACATCCAGTGGCCGCAGCCACGGCCGTGCACTTCCCTCCCACCTGACCCTGGGAAGCAGGAGTGACTGTTTTAGACTGAGCGAGCCCCAGGGCTCTTGGTTTTTCTGGGATGTGGGAAGCCTCCCGAATGATCCAGACTGGTGGGCACAGAAGAGTTTCATTGGAAAAACTAGAGAAGTGACCATATTTGGACCCCAAGCCAGTAAAGGCATCCTTATCACTAATTCACACGACAGCCCTGCGAGGTAGGCGTCCTCAGCTTGTCTTACGCATGAAAAATGGAAATTTCAAAAAGTCACATGACTTGCCCATCCAAGTATGCATGAAGCCAGAATTCAAATTCAGAGCTGTAGGAATTCCAAAGACAGTATTTTTTTATGCCATATGAGGTATGTCCAGTAAACTGCCGATGCTACTCCCCGTGCCCTCTCCTGAGCGGACATTGCTACTTGACTGCAGCTTGCTTCTCACGAGCCTTGGCGTGGCCTCAGGAATTCTTCACGATGACCCTCAGGCTGTGTCTCAGGGCAGCTGGGTCCGTGTCTTTTCAGCTCCTGTTATAAGCTACAGTGGTTTAGGCAGGCGTGGACCAGACAACGGTTTTTGCCACGTTCGTGGATGCTATTGAACCAAGAAATGGAAAAACAACTAAGATAATATCAAAATTAGAATTTGAATGATGTATGTGCTCACACATGTAAACATTTATATGCAAAGGACCAAGAATGACTGGGAGGAAGGGAAAGGTTAGGTGGCGTGTTCCGGGCACCCCTTGGGCCCCTGCTCACGCCGACTGCTCTGGCCACCAGAGGGGCCTCTGCCCAGGGCCCATGTGGATGGGCATCCCCAAGCGCCTGCTGTGTTCCAGACACAGATAAGGCTCAAGCATCTGGTGGTGGCCTAGCTCTCTCCCTGTCTTCCAAGAGATGGCAGACGTGCTGACAAATAACAGCCACGCAATCCATGATTGGGATATGAGTGTCCCAGAAGAGGAGTAAGAGAGCATCTGGGTCTCGAGCACGAGTGACCGTCTCCGAGAGGCGCTGGCCCATGGACAGCCGAAGGCATGAGGAGGACCGTGTTCACCAGGCAGAGTGAGGGAGGCTCATTGTGGCTGTAGCAGTTATAATTTCAAAGCGCTGTCAAACCACCCACTCACCACTGGCTTTTCCACAGGTGATGCTGGGGGCTCACTCCAGACAGAGCCCCGAGGCTGCACTCCCCTGGGTTGGGGGTGGGGGGCGGGCCTCGTCCTTTGGAATCACACAGGCAACAGAGACAAGAGTCAAGTCTGCGTCCCCAGGGCTGACCCCGCAGGCGTTTCCTGCCCTTGCTGAGTAGGACACGCCCTGAGTTGCTCTCCAATCTCTCACCCAAAACTAAAGTTCGAATCCCAACTGGGATTGTCACTGGGAGACAGGTCCCCCTGCGTCTTCAGGAGACACAGGAGCCCACACTGACAGCTGTGTTTCTGGCTCCCCGTGGCATCAGAGGGAAGTTTTTCTTATCATTCCCAATATTATTTATAAATTCCATTATTTGAAGAATTCTTTTCCTTTTGTGTGTGTGTGAAGAAGACCGTCCTAGAGCTAACATCTGGGCCAATCTTTCTCTATTTTGTATGTGGGATGCTGGCACAGCATGGCTTGATGGGCAGTGCGTAGGTCCGCAAAGGGGATCTGAACCCATGTACTCCGGGGTCTCTGAAGCACAGCATGAGAACTTAACCACTAAGCAACCAGGCCTGCCCCCTGGAGTTCCTTTTTCCAGCAGATGGCCATTCCAGAGACATCTTTACTGGGCGCTGAATGCAGGCAGGTCAGGGACCAACGACTTTCGCACACACCAAGCTGAACACCTGTTCCAACCAAAGAGCAAGAGAAGTGATAAGGAAAAAAACGAAAAGGATTGGCAACAGATGTTACCTTAGGGCTAATCTCGGAAAAAAATAAATAAGTCAATGGTTTTATTATGCCTCCAGGTGGATATCAGAGACAGGAGTTAAAACATTTCTCCTAAGGTTTATTCTCCAACAGTCTTCATCAGGGAAAAGAGAGAAAGCTTTACGAGGAGCTGGATGCACAGATCCCTCAAAGATCCTTCATGGTTAGAATCGAGCTTTGAGTGGGCAGCACAGGTGGCTCTGCTTAGATATTCTAGCGTCCAACAGATTACGGTCCAGCACCCAGATCTCCGAGGACGCCCAGCTCCCCTCGGGTTGCTGGGGAGAGCACAGTTTCCCACCTTGTCTCTCCCAGGACTCATGAGGCCTCAAGCCCACCACAGGTTAGAGTGTCGCAGTTCCACCGCAATTTTATATCAAGCCATAATTCAGTGAGTTCCAGGGACTTTCGCTTCCCAGCAGCGCCGTGTGGAAGAACCGGTGTTACTGGAGGCCCAATAACCCATCCCCAGAGGTGGAATAGAATTTGCATGAGCTTGGCGTCTGATACCCAGCTCTCGGCATTCAGCAGGCTGGCTGGAACCAAGTGATCTTTAAGCACGATCCTCCAGTGGACGCTGCCAGACGCTATTGGGGGTGGAGGGGCGAGGGGGCATTATTTTCCTTCTCTTGGCAGCACTGAGGTCTCAGCTTCTACACTGGGTGGGTGGAGGGGATGAGTGATTCCACAATGCCTTGCCACCTCCCACCCCGACTGCTACATCCCCCCATCATTGAGCCCCCAAAGTGGCAAGGCACCAACACCACGCTGTGCTGAAGATACTTTGCTGAAAGGGGGGGATTCGCTATCCCTCCTACACACACACACACACACACGCACATGTGCACACACGCAAGTGAGCACACGCATGCTCCAACAGTGAGTCCCAGGAGGCTGCCTCCAGCTCCTGCAGTCCCATGGTTTCTGTTGCCCCAGGCAGCCGTGGTACTAGGCACACATCCCTGAGGACCACCCAGAGGACCCGCCTCCAACACAGGAGCACACCTCGTGACAGCAGATCTCCAACACTGTCACCACTGCTCGTAAGGACCACCTGGGAGCTTTCGACCAGCCCTGACCCTGAGCTACCCCCAGGAATCCTGATGGAATCCACCCACCCAAGGGGACCCCAGGCACTAGGAATGTTGCAAGCTCCCCAGCGACCCTCGCCTGCAGCCCGGTGAGAGCCCGGCACCCGGCCGCCATCCCCCATGCTCTTACACTCCCCCTTCATCAGCGCCCCCCTCCCACCAGGGAGCCCTCTGCCACGAAACTTCATCACCAGGAACCGGCAGCTGCAGGAGAAGGGAGAAGCGTGTGTGATCGATCCACTGAAGGGGGAGGTACTGCTCGAAGCTTCTAGAAGTCTGACGGAGGCACATGAAGCGGCGAGTTGCCCCTCTGCTCCCATCGGTGGGGAGCAACCCACAAAGTCTCTTCTCCCAGGACAGGTTCTGTAAGATTATGCTCAAAGGCACTTGAATATAACCCCTAATTATTCAGAATGACTCAGAGTCTTAGGTCCGGGTTAAATGGGAGAATATTGTGCAATTGGTTAAAATGGCACAAATAAACAAATTTTTTAACAGCTTGAGGCCACGACGGTTAAATGAGAAGAAAGAGATTCAAAGTGTGTAAATATGATGACTCTACCCAGAAAATACATGGGGAACCCACTAGAAGCAAATATGTCACATGTGAAAAATGATTGGCTTTTTTGGCATTACACATGCTTTTTTTCCTTCTTTTCTGTATGCACTAAACTCTGTCCAAATGTATTGTATAAATGGCGTTTATCATAAAACAAACTTGTTTATTGTTTATTTTATAGTAAAAGTACACGCATTTGTTTTATAATAATACACTTTTTTATCTTGAACATTAATTATGAAGACTGTCAAAGCCTAGAAAAAATATTTTTTAAGTTGTAGAAACGGGACAAAAGTGGAAAGTGGTTTGCATAAAGGATGCAACGATGGAAAGCCAGGTGGAGGATGGAGCAGGGTCTGAGAAGCATCACGAAGAGATGGAACGGTTGGGGTGACTTCCTTCCACTGGAAACCCGATTCACAGGAGGAGTGGGGAGCAGCTGCCTCAGGGGCCCCTTTCGGCACTGGCAGCTCCATGCTCCGTGGACCGGTGGCGCCTGACTTTGCAGTCCTCCCAAAGGCCAGCGTGAAGAAGGCAGGCTAATGTGTTTTAAAGCCACTTGGTCCAAATGAAATTATATAACCCAGCAAGGGAAAAATTACGCCACTGATGAGAGTTTTTTAAAAAAAGAAAAAAGACAACGATTGTCTCCTGCGAGGGAGGCGGGCGAGGTGAGGGATGAGGGGGCATCCGGGAGGCGGGCTGCTTGCTCCTCCATCTATAAAAGGAGGTGAGCTGGCTCCCTCCTGGGTCACCGCTGCGGCCACTGCACAGCGTGCTCGCCACCCTCGTGGGGAATCGCGGTGAGTAGCCCTCGAGGCAGGCGCTGCAGGGCGCGGGAGTCTGTTCCTCTGCCCTCCTTCTCTGTAAATCTTCTCTCTCTCTCGGCGTGGGGCGTGGGGCATGCGGCGGGCTTCTCCTAAGGTCGTGCCTGCTCTCCAGCAGCCAGGGCCAGCTCTGGGCAGGACAGGTGGGGGCAGCCACCCCAGGGTTTGTGCCCGGCCAGCCCAGGGCCCCGATGCTCAAGCACGTCCATGGCGAAGGCTACTCTGCAACTCCACTGGGAATGCAGACCAGGGATCCCACCGGGCAGACAGCAAAAACCTCCAACTCGTGGGGCAGCAGGTCCTTGGGGATCAGGAGCCAGGCGCCACTAACGTTCTCCTAAGACGAACTCCGCCCAGTGAGGGGTCTCTGCCCGTTTGGATGCATCTCTTCATTACTCTGCTTTCGTGGTGGCACCTCCATTTCCTCCAAGTCGGGGTCCCCCACCTCACCCCTGTGTGACACCCCAACAGGTCCCCAGAAAGGAGAGGGGTAGGCATTTTAAACTCCTCAGATGGAGAGCACTTTCCCTGGGGCTCAGAGACAGGCTGGAAAGTCAAGGTAGGCAGAGTGGTCCTACCTGAAACCCTGAAACCCAGAGAGGGCTCCTGAAGTGCCACAGGTCAGGGCACCTGCGGGGGCAGCCAGCCCCATGAGGTGGGGGCGCCTGCGGGAGGAGTTGCCGGCTCTGCCAGATGGATGCTGTTTGGGCACATTAGCACCTCACTCTGGCCAGGTGAAAGGTGGATGTCCTGGGTGCCTCTGTTGCCCACAGCCCCCTCTCCCCACACCATCTGTAGTGGGGTTGTCCTGCTGTGTGAGAGCAGGTCCCACATGTTCCAGGTTTATCTTGAAGACCCGGCAGATCAGATCTGGGGGTCATAGGGAGAGCAAGTGCTCTTGGTAAGGATGGAGAATGCTGACCCGTCTACAATGCCTGGCTGTCAGCTGATGTCCTCCAGTGCGGGCAGGGGGGCAGGATGAAACTGGAAATCAGGAGGCCCTGGGCAGAGTGAGGGAAAGAACCCTGCACCAGGGTCCCAGCCCATGGGGGTTTCGGCACCCCCAGCCCCCCGGCAAGTCACCCCCTTCGCCTCTGCAGCAACCCTGGGTTCCTCAGGGCCAGCTCCCCTCAAACCTGCTCATCTCTGCCCTCCCTGTCTGGGTGTGCAGCACACACAGCAGTATAGAGGCCTCCCACACCTCCTGGTTCCCTAACATAGACAGCCAGGCAGCCCGAGGCCGTTCCAAGACAGCTCACCTCTCTACATCCATAGCTCATACGCCTCCCAGGTCCCTTCTGACGTCTGAGCCCATCAGAGGCTGAGCTGCACACGGTCGCCTCATTTAATTCTCGCCGCATGGAGGAGAGCACGGGGTCCCAGGGAGGCCGGGGGATCCTGCAAAAACCTAGCTATTGACTTCCTTGCTCATTTCCACCCGAACACAGAGCACAGGAATGCACACTGGAGTGTGGCTGCATGCACACACACACATGCACACAAACACACAATGCACATGCACAAGCACGTAACCACACGCACACACACTGACGTGCACAAGTGCACCCACACATCTCGTACGCTCACACACTGTCACACACGCACATACACTCCCACACAGTGTTCGCATTCTCCGAGGCTCCCAGCTTTGTGAGTACACACCCTCACGTGGGCTTCACGTTGCTCCTGCCCCTCTGCCCCAGGCCGCGCCCTCCGTGCGGAACCCCACCTCCAGCGGGGCATCCGCAAGGAGCCAGGGGGATGAAGGCAACGCGAGCCTGGCTCCTGTGCCTGCTGCTGCTGGGCCTGGCCCTGCAGGGGGCTGCGAGCCGAGCCCACCAGCACTCCATGGAGATCCGCAGTGAGTGTCCGGACGCCGGACATCAGCCTCCCTCTCCCTCCTCCGCCCCTCCAGCCCCAGGTGCCATGGGTGGAACGTGGCCTCCTCCAAACCTGGGCCACCGTCTCGCTAAGTGCCCCAGCTCTGGGTGGTTGGCCTCCTGTTCACCAGGCCTCTCCCCTGAGTGGCCCTGTCACCTGCTCCCCAGTGCCCCTGCCCAGCACACAGGTGAAGGGTTCACTTCTCTCCACCAGGGCGGCCTGGCAGAACGAACTGGCTTTCCCCACGGGAACCAGGGTGGGGAGGGTGGGGCGAGTTGGTCCTGGAGTGAGTTCGAATTCCTGTTTCCCAAAGCCAGCCCATCACCCACAGATGGCCCCATCAAACTCTCTGGATGTCCCCTGCTTTGCAGGTGGGTCCCAGCACGGCCTGGGTGATAGGGAAGCCGTGAGCTGAGCGTGTGTGCTGGACCCTGCAGCCTGCGGGAGCACACAGCGCACACGCCAGGGAGGGCATATCTATGCACTGTTCTTGCTCTTTCCTTTCCAGCCCCTGACATCGATCCTGCCTGGTACATGGGCCGCAGAATCCGACCAGTGGGCCGCTTCGGCAGGAGGGGAGCAGCCCTGGGGCTGCAGCCGAGCCTCAGGCACCGGCAGGTCTGCCTCCTCTTGGAAGGAGGCGCTGAGTCCTCCCAGGATGAGTGACAGCCCAGCTCATGGAAGAAAACTCCAGCATCCTTCCCCGCTCCATCCACCCTCTCCTCCACGGGCTACTTTCCCTTCCATCCTAATAAAAGCAGCTGGTCTTGTTTAGATGCGTCTGTGTGGTGACAAAGCAGGAGGTGCTTTGCCCTCGTGGGATGTTAGCTTAGAAGGACACTCAGAGCCCAGCAGCCCACGGGATCCATGACTTGCCGTGACTTACGTAGCACTGAGTAAGGGAACTGGGACCGTCCCTGGTCACCTGCAGCCTGTAGCGCCCTCCACCCAAGCTGCCTTGAATGGTCACCCAGGTTGCACACTGAACGAGGCCAGGGATGCTGCGCATCACCCTGTGTCCTGCAGGAAGCCCCCAGAGAAGGGCAGCACCGCCCCTCAGTCTGACCAGCCCCTCTCTCAGCCCCAGTCCTTTTCCCTCCCTTGTTGGTTCTAGGAGAGAAAAAGAACAGTGGGTTGTTTGTCTCCCATCCACAGCAAGAAGACCTGAATCTGGATGGCTTCCACCCCACATCGCGTCCCTCTCGCCCCTGATTCTAATTGCATGGGAATGTCTCTGTGTCCTGCCTCAGGTGTAACTGCTGTGGTGTCAGGGGACACACCACCACTAACGGGGCGACTGAGCCCAGCCCTTACTTCTCTGAGCCTCAGTTTCCTCATCTGAACACCCTGGGACATAAAGTTTCTGAGCTCGGGTGGGCGTGGCACCTGCTCACCGGCCAGCGTGGGGTGTAAACCCGCTTCCCCAAGGCCCTCTCTCAGTCCAGCACGGGGTGGCACAGGTTTAACCAGTGATATCCAGATTCGAAGCTCAGGCCTCTGCCTGCACCCTGCTTGCAGGGTCTCAGAAGCCCACTGTGAGCGCAGGACTCCTCCTGTCTATCCACACTCAGGAGGCCTGGTGGCCAGGACCCAGAGCAGGCCCAAAGGACCCCAGACCCCGGCTGTCCCTGCTCCAGTTCAAGGAAGGAGCGTCTGCAGCTCACCGGCCAGTGAGGGTAGGCAGAGCCCACCCAGACCACCCAGATGAGGTGCACACAGGGCTCCCCCACCTCCCCAGCCACGAGGAGGTCAGGGGAGGGTAGAGGGCCAGTCTCCTCCCAGGAGAGAGCCCCTGCCACTGTCAGCACCTCCCCGGGGTGGAATGAGCCTGTGGGAACAGGAGAGGGGCCAGGCCTGCTCCAAGGGCAGGCAGGTGCCGGGCCAGGCCTGGAAGAGCCCACAGGCCAGGAAAGGAGTTTGGCAGTTTTTCAAAAAGGTAAACTTCAAGCAACTGTATGGTCCACCCACTCCTGGGTGTGTAGCCCACAGCACCGAGAACGGGAGTTCAGACAAAGACTTGCACAGGAATGTTCATAGCCTCACAATTCACAATAGCCAAAAAGCTGGAAACAACCCAAATACTCACCAACAAAATCAGGACAGTCTCCTACATACCCACAAAATCATCATCATGCCTAAAAACTGTAATAATTCCATCACATCATCTAGTTTTTAGTCCATATTCAAAAATCCTCAATACAGCAAGAAAGTCTCAGTTGTGCCTTTTTTTTTTTAAACCAGGCGCCAATCTAAATTCACAGCTGCAGTTAATTCTTTCTCTTTGGTCCCTGATTTTGTTATTTTGTGGCAACACTGACTTTTATGAAAGCCCAGACATGTTGTCTTTTTTTTTTTAAAGATTGGCCCTGAGCTAACATCTGTTGCCAATCTTCTTCTTTTTTTTCTTCTTCTCCCAAGAGCCCCCCAGTACTTAGTTGTATATTCTAGTTGAAATTCCTTCTAGTTGTGCTATGTGGGATGCCACCCCAGCATGGCTTGATGAGCGGTGCTGGGTCCATAACCAGGATCCAAACTGGTGAAATCCCTGGGCCCACGAAGTGGAGCCCGCAAGCCGCGAACTTAACCACTCAGCCACATTATCTTTTAGAATGATCCACACATGCGATTTGTCCATTGTTGCCCCATGGTGCGATCACCTGTTCTTCTGTCCTCGTATTTCCTGTAACCTGAGGGATAGATCTGGGGCCTTCACTGGATTCGGTTGCTCACTGTGTGCACAAACGCTGTGTCCCTCCTAGGACATCATATCTGGTAGTGGGTCCCCTGGTCTCTCTCTGACAGACACCGCATCTGACCACGTGGTTGAGGAGGATCTCTCCATTGTGAGGGGTTTTCACCATGCCATCTGCAGATGCCCCAGCCCCGAGGCAAAAGCCTGATTCCGAAAGAGCTCTCAACCAGTGGTCTAAGCCCCCACTGAACAGCCTTGCTGGGAGCGATGGTTACTGAGCAGATTGTTACAGGAGCGAATGTTACATTGTTGCATTGTCACACAACGCTGATTCTCTAATTCTGCCTTTATTAGCCGGATTCTTCCAAAGGAGATATTTCTCTCCTTTCTTTTTCTTTCCTCTTTTATTTTCTTTTTGTCTAACATCTTACAAATAATTTTGGATACTCAAATTGTTTTAAATTTGGCCAGTGGAAGCCCCAAGAAGGGAACAAATTTTAAAAGAAGAATGGGTCTTGAGTCAGCCCCTCTGGGCAAAGGGGTCTCTTCCAGGGGAGCCGGAGGGAACACGTTCAACTGAAGCAGAAGAATGGGAAAGCTCTCAGTCACAGGCAGGTCAGCAGGGTTACCCTGAGATGCTGCTTATCAATGGCTCCGTGCCTCCTGCCTCCACTATGTGCACACACACAAGCACACACACACACACACACACCAGCTCAGGAGAGGACTCAGGTCCACATTGAGGCTGAGAAGGGCCAGAGCAGCTTCCCAGGCAGCGGGCAGGACTGTGGGCTCCCAGACTGGCCTCCCCCAGGACCCGGGGCCAGCGCAGTCCAGGAACCCTTTATCCTGAAGAGTATCTGCCACGTGCCTGCCAGCCCATCGCTCATCTCTCTGCGTGCTCCACGCCCCCTGCCCCCACCCCCCCATCACATGTTCCCGGAAGGGGCTGAGATAAGGGGGGTGAAGCTCTGTCACAGAGATAGCCTTCCACAAACATCTGTCGGTTATGGTGGGGGCCTGTTTCTACAAAAGCCTGCCATTTTAGATCTCTGGGGGGAAAAAAATTGTATCCTCTTGTTTGGGTGAGCACCTGGCATGGACAAGACACTGTACCATGCACGGGGCATCCCACAGAAGGACAGACAGAACCTCTGCCCTCGGCGGTTCTCCGCCTGGCCTGAATATTAGGTTCACCTAGGGGGGGCTCAAAACTCCCAGGGCCCGAGCCGGACTGCAGACAGATTTAATCAGACCCTCTGTGGGCGCGGAGATGGTGCTTGCAGAAGCTCCCAGGTGATTCCAATGCAGGGTTGAGCCCCACCTGCTTTGTGGGAGAGGAGAAGAGGGGAAGGGGCCATCACATCCCGGGCAATAGGGAACCCTGGCTGCGGGACCACATCGCACCCCGTCCAGTCTGGGGGGCCGTGAAAGGATGCCTTGGAATGCATCCGAGGATATGGTTTAATAATAAATTCTAGCACAGTGATACCAGTTTGACAAGACAGGAGGGAAATAGGCAAAGAGATACAGACATCCTGCGAACATCATCGTTATTTCCCACTTCCTATTGCATCCACCCACTCATCAGAAATACCTCTGAAAGCCTTGCCTTTTGCAGAACTAACATTTGCAGGACCTGGGAGCGCTGGGTTTGCCTTACACGAGGCTGGAGCGCCATCTAGTGGCCAGAGCAGCCTGGGCCTCCTGCCGCCTCCAAGGTGGGTCCATCTCTCCTGGTTGGTGCAGAGGGGTCCGCAGCCCTGAGGATGCAGCCTGGCACACCAGGGACTCACACCTCACATACTTCATCTACGAGGGAATAATCATATGGAAAACCGTCCAACTTCACTGCATTCAGAAAGTGCAACACACGCGGCCACAAGCTGCCAGGTTTCACCTACGAAATTGTCTAAGAAAAAGTGTGAGCGACATCAAGGGAGCAGGCTGTCTCGGCAGCTATTTTTATTTATCCTTTAGCTTTTCTCGAAGATCATCACAGGGAAGAGGCTTGTGAAATCTGCTTTTGTCTAGAAAGATCACAGGAGAAGTTTCTTTCAAGAGAAGCATCAGGAAAGTCTGGATCCGTGGGACACATGGGCTGTTTCCATCTTCCCGGAACAGAAGCTGGATCTGCCAGGGACCCAACTCCCCCCAGCGAGGATAACGCCTGCCAAGGTGTGGTTAGAGCATGGCAGCCCCAGGACTGACACGAGGGAGGGAGCCACGGCCAGACCCTGGAAGGGGAGGCCTCCTCGAGGGGAGCTGTGACCTTGGGTGGGGACAGGCCATGCTGAGGTGACCTCACTGAGATGGATCCTGGCCAATGCCTCGTGTCCATGCCCTGGTCCATACCCTGCCAGGGCTCCTCGTCGGCTGAGCTGCACCCAAGTTCCAGGCCCAGGGGCCGGGATGATGTTCCCATGTAGGTTGAACAAAAGCAGAGAGCAAGCCTGGAGGATAAGACGGAAGGAGCCCCTCGGAATGCTGGAGCACCCTTTTGGTCTGTCAGGAAGTTCAGAGTCAAGGGAAAAGGATGCTATGCATTTGTCCTTCTGTCTATCCTTATAGTCAATGTCTTGGAGCCGCCCTTTTCAGATGGATAAAAGTGTCCTATTATTTAAAATTTCAGATCTGCTTATCAGAGTCCCAGAAGCAAGGATGAAAATCAACACTAACCCCCCAAAAATAGCCTTTGAAATACCTTCACCTTGCCACTAGGGCTCACCTTCCAGAGTGACCATCTGGGCCTCTGTAAAGGCCACAGCAATGAGGTGAATACATGACGTGTCACCAGCAAAGAGATGGCCCATGCCCAGTGTAGTCACAGCCTGCCACATAGGCCTACATCCTGACTTACTCACCATGAGTCCCCCTAGAATATGCGCCATAACAAACCCCACCTTGCCAACTCACCAAAGACCAGATTACAGAAAGCGGTTTAACTTTTGGAGAAAAACGCATAAAGAGTACCACTTATACCTCAGGTCAAAAGTCTGAATCCTCACGCTCACTGGGCACAAGCATCGGGTCATCAAATTTACAGCCAGAAGAGGGCCCCTGGCTGCTCGTTGGCAGATGCTGTCATTCCTGGGGGCCACTCACTGAGATCCAGAGGAGATGGACCCAGCCCCCCATGGCTGCTCCATTTCTTCCAGACATGGAAGACATGCTGCCTCCATCTGGGCCTGCTCCCTCCTCTCCCACCTCCCAGGAGCAGGTGGGCCCAGCCACCAGGCAGCCCCTGCCCAACAGCAGGTGTAAGGTGACTGTCCAGCCACCACAGTGATCCACGACAGTGATCCAAGTATCTTTCTGCTCCTTGTCTCCCTTCTAACCCATTTCATTCCTCTGTATCTGATGGCCAGGCAGCTGAGGGGACAGCAATCCAGGCAGTGGCAGGCCCACGTGGCCCGAGTATCCAGGAATCAATCGGTATGTGGGTGTCTGGGGAGACGGGGCTGACATCCTCTGGGAGCCGTGTGGCATGGGATCCTCTCCTGAATGACTCCTGTCAGCTTTGGGAAGTGGCTGCTCTCCGGGATACCCGCTTCAGGTCACCTCTAGGACTCAGGAACAAGGCAGCATCAAGGGTGAATGAAAATTAGTGCCACCATCAACATGGAGCAGGCAGCGGCTCACCCTGAGGACCAGCCGGGGCTGGACCTGGGGGCGTCCTGCCCACAGCCCCTCCTGCAGTGGCTGCTCCTAGCGCGCACAGCACTTGGCCTGTCCCGCGGGCCTCTCGTTCAGAGCCAGCCGAGCATCTCTCCGCTGGGTCTGGCCCTCCTTCCTCTCTTCTCTCTGCAGCAGCTCTCGGGCTGTGATCACAGAAGGAGGGTCGTTTGCGGAGGGAAGTCCCCCCCCTGCCCAGCACACACCAGGCAGTCCCAGGGACCCGATTGCCAAAAATTTACCCAGAGCCGTGAAACACAGGCCCTTGACTCCCCTGTCGCCCTTCCAGCCCCTAGAGACGTTCTGTTGGGTCCCAGGACCCGGAAAAGAAGACCCGATGGAGCAGGTCCAGTGGTGGGCCCCCACCCCGGCTCCCCTGGGGGCCTGTCACTCACCGACTGCGCTGAAGACCTCGGTCACCTGGTGGTTCAGCCTGGCCGATGTTTCCATGAACAGCAGCCTCTTGCTCTCTGCAAACTCCTTCCCCTCCTGAAGGAAACAGTCACGAAATCCCACGTGATTTGCAAAGTTTCCTAAGAACACTGCGGCACCTTCGTTTTTTTCTTTCTCTTCAAGTGTCCAGTAGCCACTCGTGCCTCACGTTCCCATTTGAGCTTTGGGGGTGCTGTTTTGTTTCCAGCTTTGTGGAGACCTAATTGACCAGTTGCTTGCTGACAGTCAGACTCGAGAAACAGCCGCAGCCTGTGGAGAACCCAGGTCCTCAAGGTCTGCTTCTTGGCCTCCAGGACCAGGGAGGAGGGGGTGGACAGGGAGCGCTGGCTGGAAGGGGCTCTTCCGGAGCCCAGCTCCGCCTCAAGGGGCCTCCTCTCCCAGAGGAGTCTGAGAAGGCCAGTGTCCTTGGCTCCCTCCCCCACGAGTCTCAGGCAACTGTGGGCTCTGCCACTCGAGCAGAGAAACCAAGCCAGAGCCGAGAAAACCTGGAGGGAAGGGGCGGAGAGGCCCCTAGGGGCATCCACCGGGACCCTCCCTGGGGTCTCCTCCCTTCCCACACGGGTGAGGCCTTCGTGGAGTGACGGCTGTCACAGAGCAAGGGTGAATGTGAAAACACCAGGGCTGCCATGTGAGGCGAAGGGGAGAAGGAGCCACAGAAAAGCCAAGGTGGCGCCCACGACTCAGGGGTGAATGAGGACCTGGGGGCCTCCCCTGCAGGCAGCTCCCCTGAGCCTCCCAGACTCCCCAAGAAGGAGGAGCGATGCTCCCATCCTGCATGACACCTGGCCATGCCCACGGCCTCAACAAAAGGTGTCCCCTCCCCCCTCGCCCACCCACCAAGTCCCGCTCCTCCCGTTGAGCTTCCACACTCCCCTCTCCCCTACTTCCCATCCCCCACTGCTCCTCCCATCCCCACACCCAGCGACCTTCGGCAGCCCTCGCCCACGGCTCCGTGCTCACCTAGTCTGCAAACCCCCGCCTCCTCCCACTGGCCGCCATTTCCAATGATGGCTCCACCGTGGGCTCCCCAGCACACCTCAAGGACCCAGACTGATGCTGCCTCCCTGGGTTCCCTCTGCCCTCCCCCCAAGTTCCTCTGAAATCTTCATCCCACTTCTCTGTCTTCTGCATCCCCCCCAAGGAAGTGGGTCCCTCTTTCCCCTGGGGGAGGGGCCCTCCACCTGGGCCCTGCGTCTGCTCTTCCTCTTGCATCAGCCCCTGGTGTGTCCCTGGGACGTCCCCACCCGACACTTTTCGGCAGCTGCTTATATGGCCCTCGTCTTAAAGGTGGCAGGAAGGGAAGATGCTATTGAAGACAGACCAACTGACAACTGGGGATGCAGCATCCACCCACAGGGAGGGTGTGACCTAACTCAGAGGAGCAAAGGGAAAACCCGCATGGAGGTCCCTCCTGGTTCCTGAGCGGGAAGGGAGACCTGCTGAAGAACTGGACACTTCCAGGGAAGGACAAACTGCCAAAGAGCGCTGAGAGCTGCAGACCTGGCACGAGTGGCACCTCAGGGGCAGGGCTGCAAGGTGGCAGCTTTGGGTGGGAGACGGAGAGCTGAGCTGCTCTGCAGGAGGGAGACACAGGGAGGTGGGTGGGCAGGGTGGGAGGGTGGGGGAAGGGCAGGCCAGGGAGGACGTTGGCAGCAAAAAAGGGGAGAGAACCCAGAGTCTGGGGAGGCTGGGGCCCCAGGGAGAAGGTCAAGTGGAGGAAAGGGCCAACACAGAGTGGTCTCATTTTCTATTTTGTTTGCTGGGCTGGGCTACAATGTCACCCCAGGGCACCCCTCCAGGTAGAGAAACACTGTTTGGTCTATACAATTTTGCTGCTGAGTTGCTGGTGGAATCAAGTAGCTGGTGGCCTATTGGGTTGGCCTAAGAAGGAGAGATGACGACAGCCACAGAGGCAAAGTTGAGTGAGACGGGGAATTAGGCGATGCTGGATATGGAGTAAAGGGGGCTGGGAGACCCAAGGAACTGCAAGTCCCCAGGGGAGCCCCTGGGCTTCCCGTCCTCTGTGAGATGTGGACATTACTATTTGTATTTTGAAAGACAAAGGGACCTGGTACAGCTCAGAGACCTGGAGACTTCAAGTAGCATATATCTGAGTCACGTGAATGAAACCCAAATATGCCCTTTGCCCCACTAGCTTGGGGATTCCAGGTGGGGTCACTTTAAAAGTTTGTCCTCAGGTCCCATGGGCCTCTACTCCCTAAACTGCAGGTCCTCAGTCCTCCCCCTACCAGTTTGTCTCCTTGAGGTCCCCCAGGACGGGGCTCATGGTCACCTCCCTTCTGTGGAATGAGCATATCCAGCGCTCAGATCTGGGCTTGTAGATTCATTCCCCAATAACGGGAATCAGGGCTCCTTGAGAAAATGACTGATTCCAGGGTGGGGGCAGAGCAAAGTACAAGATGAGCCTGGACCAGCTTGGTGAGCCAGCGAGGAAGGAAGAGCTCAAAGAATGACGGGGGCGGGTAGAAAGGACATAAAAGGTCATCGGAGCTGGCTTGAGGGATCTCTCTTGATGGCCAGTGAGTGTTCGTTTCCTGATTTGATCCTTGTCCTGTGCTTACATAAGAGGGTAACACTTGGGAAAGCGGGGAGAAGGGCATATGGGAACTTTTTGTACTGTTTTTGCAATATTTCCTGTAATTCTGAAATTATTTTAAAAAGAAGCGCCAAAAATTAATTTGAGAAATGCCTGGCTGCAGGTCAGCCTCACCTCTTCCCCAGCCAAGACCCCCTGTGCGATTCTCCCCGGGGCTGGGATGCTGGTGGCGGCAGCACGTTGTCCCCCTGACCACCCAGGCCCTGGCCGTGCTGAGTGGGAGCGCAGGATGAAGAGGCCAGGGTGGTGGCCTGGGGCCCACGGGGTCTACAGCTCAGACCCCAGGGTGGCCTTCCATGTGGTCCAAGCCACAGGGTGTCACTTCTGCAGGCAGGCAGGCTCGGCCCAGGGCGGGGTGCCGGGACAGCAGAGGCAGGGGGTGCCGCTGCCCGAGGCCCCTCGTGCCCCCTGAGCTGGGCAGCCTGCCGCCCAGTGGTCCCCCTGCCCAGGCCCCGGTCTCCCTGCTCACCCCGACCTTGCCTCCAGTGCTCGTTCTAGATCACCCATCACTCCCACCCCCAGCTCCCCAAACCCTCCAGGGACCGCTGTTGCCTCCAGAGCCCCCCTTTCCGTAACCCCACATGCCAGGATCTCTGCCTCTGAGCCCAAAGCCTCTCAGACGGCCTTCTCCCCCTCCTCCAGGGGCCCGCCCTGCAGCCCACCTGCCTGTCCCTCTCCTGCCCTTCCTTCCTTTGTCCCCTCCTAAAGTCTTTCCTAAATCCACCACACCCCTCCTACACACACACACCTCCTACACACACACCCTCTACACACACACAACTCCTACACACACACCCCTCCTACACACACACCCCTCCTACACACACACCCCTCCTACACACACACACCTCCTACACACACACCCCCTACACACACACCTCCTACACACACACCTCCTACACACACACACCTCCTACACACACACCTCCTACACACACACACCTCCTACACACACCTCCTACACACACACAACTCCTACACACACACCTCCTACACACACACACCTCCTACACACACACACACCTCCTACACACACAACTCCTACACACACACCTCCTACACACACACCCCTCCTACACACACACCTCCTACACACACACACCTCCTACACACACACCTCCTACACACACACACCTCCTACACACACACCTCCTACACACACACACCTCCTACACACACACCCCCTACACACACACACCTCCTACACACACACCCCCTACACACACACAACTCCTACACACACACCCCTCCTACACACACACCTCTCCTACACACACACACCTCCTACACACACACCTCCTACACACACACCTCCTACACACACACCCCCTACACACACACAACTCCTACACACACACCCCTCCTACACACACACCTCTCCTACACACACACACCTCCTACACACACACCTCCTACACACACACACCTCCTACACACACACACCTCCTACACACACACACACCTCCTACACACACAACTCCTACACACACACCTCCTACACACACACCCCTCCTACACACACACCTCCTACACACACACACCTCCTACACACACACCTCCTACACACACACACCTCCTACACACACACCTCCTACACACACACACCTCCTACACACACACCTCCTACACACACACACCTCCTACACACACACCCCCTACACACACACAACTCCTACACACACACCCCTCCTACACACACACCCCTCCTACACACACACACCTCCTACACACACACCTCCTACACACACACCTCCTACACACACACCTCCTACACACACACACCTCCTACACACACACCCCTCCTACACACACACCCCTCCTACACACACACACCTCCTACACACACACCTCCTACACACACACCTCCTACACACACACCTCCTACACACACACCCCCTACACACACACCTCCTACACACACACACCTCCTACACACACACCCCTCCTACACACACACCTCCTACACACACACCTCCTACACACACACACCTCCTACACACACACCCCCTACACACACACACCTCCTACACACACACCTCCTACACACACACCTCCTACACACACACACACCTCCTACACACACACACACCTCCTACACACACACACACCTCCTACACACACACACCTCCTACACACACACACACCTCCTACACACACACCCCCTACACACACACAACTCCTACACACACACACCTCCTACACACACACCCCTCCTACACACACACACCTCCTACACACACACCTCCTACACACACACCTCCTACACACACACACACCTCCTACACACACACACCTCCTACACACACACCTCCTACACACACACACACCTCCTACACACACACACACCTCCTACACACACAACTCCTACACACACACCTCCTACACACACACCTCCTACACACACACCTCCTACACACACACACCTCCTACACACACACCTCCTACACACACACCTCCTACACACACACCCCCTACACACACACCTCCTACACACACACCTCCTACACACACACCTCCTACACACACACCCCCTACACACACACACCTCCTACACACACACACACCTCCTACACACACACCTCCTACACACACACACCTCCTACACACACACCTCCTACACACACACACCTCCTACACACACACACCTCCTACACACACACACCTCCTACACACACACACCTCCTACACACACACACACCTCCTACACACACACCTCCTACACACACACACCTCCTACACACACACCTCCTACACACACACACCTCCTACACACACACACCTCCTACACACACACACCTCCTACACACACACACCTCCTACACACACACACCTCCTACACACACACACCTCCTACACACACACCCCTCCTACACACACACACCTCCTACACACACACCCCTCCTACACACACACCTCCTACACACACACCTCCTACACACACACACCTCCTACACACACACCCCCTACACACACACAACTCCTACACACACACACCTCCTACACACACACCCCTCCTACACACACACACCTCCTACACACACACCCCTCCTACACACACACCTCCTACACACACACCTCCTACACACACACCTCCTACACACACACCCCCTACACACACACCTCCTACACACACACACCTCCTACACACACACCTCCTACACACACTCACACCTCCTACACACACACCTCCTACACACACACACCTCCTACACACACACCTCCTACACACACACACCTCCTACACACACACCTCCTACACACACACCTCCTACACACACACACACCTCCTACACACACACCTCCTACACACACACCTCCTACACACACACACCTCCTACACACACACCTCCTACACACACACCTCCTACACACACACACCTCCTACACACACACCCCCTACACACACACCCCCTACACACACACCTCCTACACACACACACACCTCCTACACACACACACCTCCTACACACACACCCCTCCTACACACACACCTCCTACACACACACACCTCCTACACACACACCTCCTACACACACACAACTCCTACACACACACACCTCCTACACACACAACTCCTACACACACAACTCCTACACACACACACCTCCTACACACACACCTCCTACACACACACCTCCTACACACACACACCTCCTACACACACAGCCCCTACACACACACCCCCTACACACACACCTCCTACACACACACACACCTCCTACACACACACCTCCTACACACACACACCTCCTACACACACACACACCTCCTACACACACACCTCCTACACACACACACACCTCCTACACACACACCTCCTACACACACACCTCCTACACACACACACCTCCTACACACACACCTCCTACACACACACACCTCCTACACACACACACACCTCCTACACACACACCTCCTACACACACACACCTCCTACACACACACACACCTCCTACACACACACCTCCTACACACACACACCTCCTACACACACACACACCTCCTACACACACACCTCCTACACACACACACCTCCTACACACACACACACCTCCTACACACACACACCTCCTACACACACACCTCCTAGACACACACACCTCCTACACACACACCTCCTAGACACACACACCTCCTACACACACACCTCCTACACACACACACCTCCTACACACACACCTCCTACACACACACACCTCCTACACACACACCCCTCCTACACACACACACCTCCTACACACACACACCTCCTACACACACACCCCTCCTACACACACACCTCCTACACACACACCTCCTACACACACACACCTCCTACACACACACCTCCTACACACACACACCTCCTACACACACACCTCCTACACACACACACCTCCTACACACACACACCTCCTACACACACACACCTCCTACACACACACACCTCCTACACACACACACCTCCTACACACACACACCTCCTACACACACACCCCTCCTACACACACACCTCCTACACACACACCTCCTACACACACACACCTCCTACACACACACCCCCTACACACACACAACTCCTACACACACACACCTCCTACACACACACCCCTCCTACACACACACACCTCCTACACACACACCCCTCCTACACACACACCTCCTACACACACACCTCCTACACACACACCTCCTACACACACACCCCCTACACACACACCTCCTACACACACACACCTCCTACACACACACCTCCTACACACACGCACACCTCCTACACACACACCTCCTACACACACACACCTCCTACACACACACCTCCTACACACACACACCTCCTACACACACACCTCCTACACACACACACCTCCTACACACACACCTCCTACACACACACACCTCCTACACACACACCTCCTACACACACACCTCCTACACACACACACCTCCTACACACACAGCCCCTACACACACACCCCCTACACACACACCTCCTACACACACACACACCTCCTACACACACACACACCACCTACACACACACACCACCTACACACACACCACCAACACACACACCCCCTACACACACACACACCTCCTACACACACACACCTCCTACACACACACCCCTCCTACACACACACCTCCTACACACACACACCTCCTACACACACACCTCCTACACACACACAACTCCTACACACACACACCTCCTACACACACACCTCCTACACACACGCACACCTCCTACACACACACCTCCTACACACACACACCTCCTACACACACACCTCCTACACACACACACCTCCTACACACACACCTCCTACACACACACACCTCCTACACACACACCTCCTACACACACACACCTCCTACACACACACCTCCTACACACACACCTCCTACACACACACACCTCCTACACACACAGCCCCTACACACACACCCCCTACACACACACCTCCTACACACACACACACCTCCTACACACACACACACCTCCTACACACACACACCTCCTACACACACACCTCCTACACACACACCTCCTACACACACACACACCTCCTACACACACACACCTCCTACACACACACCCCTCCTACACACACACCTCCTACACACACACACCTCCTACACACACACCTCCTACACACACACAACTCCTACACACACACACCTCCTACACACACAACTCCTACACACACACACCTCCTACACACACACCTCCTACACACACACCTCCTACACACACACACACCTCCTACACACACACACACCTCCTACACACACACCTCCTACACACACACACCTCCTACACACACACACACCTCCTACACACACACACCTCCTACACACACACCTCCTACACACACACCTCCTACACACACACACCTCCTACACACACACCTCCTACACACACACCTCCTACACACACACACCTCCTACACACACACCTCCTACACACACACACCTCCTACACACACACACACCTCCTACACACACACCTCCTACACACACACACCTCCTACACACACACACACCTCCTACACACACACCTCCTACACACACACACCTCCTACACACACACACACCTCCTACACACACACCTCCTACACACACACACCTCCTACACACACACACACCTCCTACACACACACACCTCCTACACACACACCTCCTACACACACACACCTCCTACACACACACCTCCTACACACACACACCTCCTACACACACACCCCTCCTACACACACACACCTCCTACACACACACACACCTCCTACACACACACCTCCTACACACACACACCTCCTACACACACACCTCCTACACACACACACCTCCTACACACACACACCTCCTACACACACACACCTCCTACACACACACACCTCCTACACACACACACCTCCTACACACACACACCTCCTACACACACACCCCTCCTACACACACACCTCCTACACACACACCTCCTACACACACGCACACCTCCTACACACACACCTCCTACACACACACACCTCCTACACACACACCTCCTACACACACACACCTCCTACACACACACCTCCTACACACACACACCTCCTACACACACACCTCCTACACACACACACCTCCTACACACACACCTCCTACACACACACCTCCTACACACACACACCTCCTACACACACACCCCCTACACACACACCCCCTACACACACACCCCCTACACACACACACCTCCTACACACACACACACCTCCTACACACACACACACCTCCTACACACACACACCTCCTACACACACACCTCCTACACACACACCTCCTACACACACACACACCTCCTACACACACACACCTCCTACACACACACCCCTCCTACACACACACCTCCTACACACACACACCTCCTACACACACACCTCCTACACACACACAACTCCTACACACACACACCTCCTACACACACAACTCCTACACACACAACTCCTACACACACACACCTCCTACACACACACCTCCTACACACACACCTCCTACACACACACACACCTCCTACACACACACACACCTCCTACACACACACCTCCTACACACACACACCTCCTACACACACACACACCTCCTACACACACACCTCCTACACACACACACCTCCTACACACACACCTCCTACACACACACACCTCCTACACACACACACACCTCCTACACACACACCTCCTACACACACACACCTCCTACACACACACACACCTCCTACACACACACCTCCTACACACACACACCTCCTACACACACACACACCTCCTACACACACACCTCCTACACACACACACCTCCTACACACACACCTCCTACACACACACACCTCCTACACACACACCTCCTACACACACACACCTCCTACACACACACCTCCTACACACACACACCTCCTACACACACACACACCTCCTACACACACACACCTCCTACACACACACCTCCTACACACACACCTCCTACACACACACACCTCCTACACACACACCTCCTACACACACACCTCCTACACACACACCTCCTACACACACACACCTCCTACACACACACACACCTCCTACACACACACCTCCTACACACACACCTCCTACACACACACCTCCTACACACACACACACCTCCTACACACACACACACCTCCTACACACACACCTCCTACACACACACCTCCTACACACACACCTCCTACACACACACCTCCTACACACACACCTCCTACACACACACACCTCCTACACACACACCTCCTACACACACACACACCTCCTACACACACACACCTCCTACACACACACCTCCTACACACACACCTCCTACACACACACACACCTCCTACACACACACACCTCCTACACACACACCTCCTACACACACACCTCCTACACACACACCTCCTACACACACACACCTCCTACACACACACACACCTCCTACACACACACCTCCTACACACACACCTCCTACACACACACCTCCTACACACACACACACCTCCTACACACACACACCTCCTACACACACACCTCCTACACACACACCTCCTACACACACACCTCCTACACACACACACACCTCCTACACACACACACCTCCTACACACACACCTCCTACACACACACACACCTCCTACACACACACACCTCCTACACACACACCTCCTACACACACACCTCCTACACACACACCTCCTACACACACACACCTCCTACACACACACCTCCTACACACACACCTCCTACACACACACCTCCTACACACACACACCTCCTACACACACACCCCCTACACACACACCCCCTACACACACACCCCCTACACACACACCCCCTACACACACACACCTCCTACACACACACCTCCTACACACACACCTCCTACACACACACCTCCTACACACACACACCTCCTACACACACACCTCCTACACACACACACCTCCTACACACACACACACCTCCTACACACACACACCTCCTACACACACACCTCCTACACACACACACCTCCTACACACACACACACCTCCTACACACACACACCTCCTACACACACACCTCCTACACACACACACCTCCTACACACACACCTCCTACACACACACACCTCCTACACACACACCTCCTACACACACACACCTCCTACACACACACCTCCTACACACACACACACCTCCTACACACACACCTCCTACACACACACCTCCTACACACACACACCTCCTACACACACACCTCCTACACACACACACCTCCTACACACACACCTCCTACACACACACACCTCCTACACACACACCTCCTACACACACACACCTCCTACACACACACCTCCTACACACACACCTCCTACACACACACCTCCTACACACACACCTCCTACACACACACCTCCTACACACACACCTCCTACACACACACACCTCCTACACACACACACACCTCCTACACACACACCTCCTACACACACACCTCCTACACACACACACCTCCTACACACACACACACCTCCTACACACACACCTCCTACACACACACCTCCTACACACACACACCTCCTACACACACACACCTCCTACACACACACCTCCTACACACACACCTCCTACACACACACCTCCTACACACACACACCTCCTACACACACACACACCTCCTACACACACACCTCCTACACACACACCTCCTACACACACACACCTCCTACACACACACACCTCCTACACACACACCTCCTACACACACACCTCCTACACACACACACCTCCTACACACACACACCTCCTACACACACACCTCCTACACACACACACCTCCTACACACACACAACTCCTACACACACACAACTCCTACACACACACCTCCTACACACACACACCTCCTACACACACACCTCCTACACACACACACCTCCTACACACACACACCTCCTACACACACACCTCCTACACACACACCCCTCCTACACACACACCTCCTACACACACACACACCTCCTACACACACACCTCCTACACACACACACCTCCTACACACACACCTCCTACACACACACCCCTCCTACACACACACCTCCTACACACACACACACCTCCTACACACACACCTCCTACACACACACACCTCCTACACACACACACCCCACTAGATCTCTGGGCTCGCACAGACTGTGCACACATCTCTCCATTGCACTTAGTCTTCCATTGGTCATTTTACAGAACTGCAACTTTTTTCATTTTTTAATCCCTTCCTCAGTTCCTAGCATAGAAATTTGGATTTATTCTTTTGCCCCTTCTTCAATAATTCACTGAACACAAAGAAAAAGATCCAAAAACTCACATTTCTTGAAGTGGGATGGAGGTATCCTGGTTTCCTCGTGACCCCCGGGACCTGGCCAGGGCGCTTGCCCATTCCCTGCGTGACACCAGGCTGGTCCCCCCTCGGCCAGCTCGCAGGAGGGCAGCCTGCCTGCTGCTCACAGCTCTCCCCACCCTGGACAGCGACCATCTCCGGGTCCGACCCTTCCAGGAACAACCAGAAATCTTTGGCCAAAAGGGAAACTAACATGGGAAGTGTGTGGGAGTGTCTGTCAATGCGTGTGGGGGGGGGGGGTGCATGTACACACATGTGTGGGTGTGTGACTGTGTGTGTATGGGTATGGGTGTGTGTGAGCATGAGTGTGTGTGTGGTGCATGCATGCACACACATATGTAGGCAGGTTGTGTGGGTGTGCATGCATACACGCAGATGTGTGGGTATGTGGCTGTGTGTGTGTGCATATGTGTATGGGTGGGTGTGACGTGTTCATCTGTGTGGTGTGTGTGCATGGGTGTGCGTGTAAGTGGGTGTGTGTGATTTGGGGTCACTCCCTTCTCCTCTGGGGGGACACATGACCAGTCTCCAGTCCTACCTCAATCGTCACCTCCCGCTCCTCGCCGAGGTCCGTCTTGTTGCCGACCAGCATCACCACGATCTCTCCTGGGTGGAACTCCTTCTCCAGGTCCTTCAGCCACTGCTGAGCCATGTCGAAGGAATCCTAAGAAAGAAAAAAACATCAGGCCAAACAAAACCCTTGGGCGGTCTCACCAGCTCTCCCAGAGGGAAGAAAGAGCAGGTGTCAATGCCACACTGTGTAAAATGTCTCAAGACCCCATTGACCATACGACAGACCCCCACAGGCTGCTCTGCTCCCCTGAGGAGGCGCAGCCGGATCTTTTTCCCGCTTCGGGTGGCCTAGGCCTCGTGGCACCTCTTTTCCCACTGACAGGGCCCGGGAGGCGGAGGCTGTGGGATGCTCCAGTCAGACCTCCACTCCTGGATGTCCTCAAGGAGCCCTCTGTGCAGGAGAGTTTGGGGGAGTGGCTATCACCCCAAACCATGCCCCTAGCTGCAGCACCCTGCAGACCAGGTATCGGGGGCTCCTACCCGGCCCCCCGTGGCCCTTTTCCCCTCCCTGCAGCAAAGCTCACCAGGCTGGTCTGCTTTCAGTGCCGCAGTGGCTGCGCACATTTCACCCACCCTCCCTAATTCCACCACGCTCTGCTTTCCTACCAGAACTCTCTTCTCCTCCTGCTGACCTGCCCCCCCGCCCTAATAGTGCTAATCCCTGCTTTTCCCCCATGTCTTAGCCAGAACCTTCCTGTAGGAAGCCCTCCCACAATGTACCCCCAGCTGGGTTTGGTACCCCTCCCATCAACTCCCACAGAACCCCACCCTTCCCTTCTCCTGCTCCAAGTATCTGCTCACTTGTGTTTACCATCTGCCTGGATGATGCTCTGTGTAGGGTCGTGCAGCCAGGGGCCACGTCTGCCCCTTGTCTGTGACACCCTCTCACCAACTCAGCCGCACTCAAGGAATCGTGAGCAACTGATAGTGGTACTCTGTGTGGGATGTTCTGGGAGGACCACAGAGGAACCCAAACCCCACCATGCAGGAGAAGGAGGGGTTGTCAGGGAGGGCTTCCTGGAGGAAGTGACCAACTTTCACTGCAGTGTTCTCTACTGCTTGTTGGGGGTTTACCATGAGCACCAGCACAGACCAGTCCCCTGACACCTTCAGATGACAGCGTCCCTGCGCCTGGGAGGACGGAGGGCAGACGGCTTGCGGAGGAGGGTGGGGACACGCCCGCAGCAAGCCTCACCTTCCTGGTGATGTCATACACCAAAAGCACAGCATTGGCTCCCCTGAAGTAGAGGTGGCAGACGCTGTGGTATTTCTCCTGGCCGGCCGTGTCCCAGATCTCCAACTTCAGAGACGCAGCACCCAGATCCACCACCTTTGTGAAGAATGCACCTGAAACAGAGCCGGACAGAGCTTCACCCAGAGGCTGGGGCCTTTGTCCACCACTCAGCCTGGGCCAGCACGAGCCCCGGGCTCAGCCAACCGCTCAGAGGGACTGCCAGCCACAGGCTTCCTGTCGCCCATGGTCGGGGAGGCTGAGAAAAGACCTCCCTGGAAGGTGGTGGCTTCCTGTCCAGCGGAACACCCGTGGATGTTCCTGGGCTTCTAGACGCATCACTGCCATCTCTGCCTCCGTCTTCATGTGGCCTTCCCCTCTGTGTCTCTGCATTCTCTCCTGTTCTTATAAGGACACCAGTGGTCGGATTCGGGGCCCACTCAAAATCCAGGATGACCTCATCTCAATATCCTTAACTAATTACACCTCTAAAGACCCTATTTCCAAATCAGCCTACATTCACAGGCCCTGGCGTTAGGATGCAGATACATCTTCTGGGGGACACGATTCAACCCACTACAGTGGGAGAAGAAGGGATGGGGCTGGGCTGCCGTTTTTAGCACAGAGCAGGCAAGACCATGATTCTCTCTCATGAGAATCTAGGCTGGGATGGCTCCTAAACAGAAGGCCCCACTGGGGTCCTCCGCCTGCACATCCTGCATTTTCCTACATGTCCATGAACTTGAAGTCAGATAAACTTCCCCCCAAAACTCGTACGTTGAGATCCTAACCCCCAAAGTGGTGGTGAGGTGAGGCCTTTGGGAGATGATTAGGGTAGATGAGGTCGAGGGTGGGGTCTTCAAGATGAGGTCAGTGCCCTTATAAGAAAAGACACAGACTTCCTCTTTCTCTCTCTCTCTTTCTCTGTCTGTGTCTCTGTCTCTCTCACCTACCCCCCCCCCCCCGCCCCCTCTCTTTGCAAGCACAAAGAAGAAGACAGGTGAGTACACAGCGTGATGGCAGCTACCCACAAGCCAAGAGAAGAAGCCTCAGAGGGAAACCTCCCTTGCCAGCATCTTGGTTTTGGACTTCCAGCCTCAGAATGGTGAGAATAAGTCTCTGTTGTTCAAGGCATCCAGTCAGTGGTGTTTTGTCACGGCGGCTGGAACAGACTCTGACACTCGGTCACACAAAGCTGCAGTCTTTATCTCAACAGGAGGACTGATGGCTCCTGGCTCACACGGGACCACTGTCAGGATGGAACAGGATGTAAGCCACTTCACGTAACAGGTGCTGCATCAGGACTGACGATGACGTGAGTTTGAAGGCCGTGCACGGGCGTTGGGCGAAGGTCCATCAGCTGCGTGAACTTTGTCCGCTTGCTTAAACCTGCTACATCTCAGTTTCCTCCTCTTTACCTGGAGCCAGTGGTGCTCTCTTCCCGGGGCGGTTGTCAAACCCATTAGAAAAGAGGAAGCACGGAGTCTGGGACATGAGGCTTCTGTCCCTCTGCCGCCCTCTCTCTGCTCTCCTGACTCACCGTCCAGGAACATCGACCTGTTGTCCACATCCTCTGTCTGTTTTCCATCCTGTCGAGTCACGTTTCTGAGTTTGGTCTCGGCTGGATCCTAGAAATTGTCACTGCCAGGTGACACATGGACGTAAAACTCAGGTTTGCCTCCTCCATTTAGCAATCTTAGCTTCTGATGTTTTCCTTTTCCACTTTGAAAATGGTGGCTGGTGGTTGACTTTAAATGGATGTAAAATCCCCCCAAATGTCCAAGGAGTGCAGGGTTCTCAGCTCAAGCACTGACGAGGCGCGAGTGACCGCATATTTACAGATGGCAGAAACTTGTCCTTCTCAGAGAGAAACACGAGACCCTCAGGTGGCCCTGGAAGGGTCTC
The DNA here is from genome assembly GCF_041296235.1 of Equus asinus. Lineage (NCBI taxonomy): Eukaryota > Metazoa > Chordata > Mammalia > Perissodactyla > Equidae > Equus > Equus asinus. Next base: position 4,338,008 of record NC_091808.1, on the reverse strand, counting down.
CGAAGCAATCTTCCACCCCCAGCCCCATGGACTCCTTGGCTCCAACCGGGAAAAAGAGCCCACATTTGTTATCTTCCTTCTTCAGGACCCCACAGACCATGTTTTGACATCTTCCCAGCTAATGCCAAAAATCGGTCAAAAACCAAACTTCCAAGAAATCCAGACAGACTTGGAGATTTTGCCTGAAATCATATTGGCAACAAGGTGGGGTGTGGGGGCCGGATCAGGCCAAGAACCAGGAATTTTTCACATTTCTAGAATACGCTGTTGGAGATAACACATGGGCACAATTTTATCGGACTATCGTCTGAACTGGGGCCACCTGGCCTCCATTTTATAGAGTGGCCCCCATCACGACACAAAACAGGCCTCCTTCCTTTTCTGATCCCATCGCAGACCTCAGCACAGGTGCCCCAGTGACGGGGGGACACTTCCTGCCCTCGTTCCAGCCTCTGAACTACGGAGAGCTCAGCTCTGTTCTCTCTCCGGGGGCTTCTGGCAGCTGGAGTGCTTCCCACTTGGAGAGCTGAATAAACCCCTAGTGGGCAATGAATGACGTAAGAATTAACTGGGGCTGCTCTCCAACTTCTGTTTTATTGCCCCAAATTAAAAAGTGTCTCTACTCAAGGTTAACATGATAAAAGTGGTTTTGCTTTTTTACCTTTTAAGTTAGAGAAACTGCTGATTCTGCTCATTTAGGCCCTCTTTGTAGGATTCGTCTTTTCTGTAAAAGTTATAAGCCGATCGCTGGTTGAAGGGAATATGAAACGGATAACTTCTTCTTGGGGCCTCAGCAAAGTTCAGTTTCGAAGGGACGTGAGATGTGGCCAGGCTGACTGTGTCAGTGCCTTTTCCTTCCCACGCCAGGCCCAGTGGGACCAGGATTCATTTTGGCTTCTGCTAGTAAATATGCACATGAGCACTAGATGTCACTGTCCCTCCAAAAGATGTCACCAACAAAGTGCGGGCACAGGGAAATGGGCCAGAAGTCCTGTCTTGTAGCCAGTTGGGATTCAAGGATGTGGGGTCTGTGGGAGCCCAGGGGCCTTCAGGGCTCTTGGTGGTCCAAGTCCCCTGCCCACAATGGTCACTCTTTGGAGCTGCCCACCTACCCTGCCAGGTCCCCTCCTGTGGCAGGACTGGAAGCCATGGTGGCTGGGAGTGGTGGGAGTTGCAGGGTTTTTCTGGTCTCCTCCCAGCAGGCCAAGCCCCCAGGAGGCTGTGCCCACCTGGGATGCTCACTCTGGCTCTGCTTCTGGTTCGTGAGTCCGTCTGTCACAGTTAGGGCTCCAGATCCGGCTTCCTCCAGATGGACGGGGTCTTGCCTGGGGATGGCTGGAACACTGTCCGGGTCCGTGCCCAGTGCTAATGTAACTCTCCACTGCGGGGCCACCCCACACGCTCACCAACAGATCCAGACCCTCTGGAGGGAGCCCAGGGATCTATCGTCCTCCTGAAGGCTGGAGTATCTTGAATCTGGCCTGCCCCGAGGTGGCACCACATGGACATACCAGGCCCCATCCCACCCCAGCCCTCAGGTGTGTGGGGCAGTTGTTGGCAGAAGGGGGGCAACACACAAGGACTGTGACGACGTTAAATTGTCACACGCTACCCCAAGATGTGCCTCTTTGGCTTGAGGATTATTTTGGGCTGGTTACTTTAAAGAAACTGCAGGCAGGAGAGAAGCTCTGAAAACCAAGTAGAAGTTACCCTTAGTAAGAGACATTTACATTTGTAGGGGAAATCTCCATCTGTAAAGGTATCACCCTCTCTGTACCAGGAAGAGGGAGATGACCTTGTCTCTAGAAACTCTTATCAATGCGGAAGGCAAGGACTTAAATCTGCATGATAACCTGACTCTTGTTTACTGTGCTTTTTCTGGTCATCTCCCATAACTGACTCCCCACCCCCAATATCCTCCTTTGTCTTTAGCTGAAGATGATATTTAAGATGAGAACCTCTGCCATTTTGGCAAGTTACTCAGCTTTCCTGAGTGTCTCCCATGTATACATGTTACAAAGCTTTGTTTAATTTTCTCCTGTTATTCTGTCTCATGTCAGTTAAATGTGTAGCCCAGCCAGAAGGACCCAGAGGGTAGAGGAAATGTCTTCCTCCCCTGCAGTAATGCACAGCTCAAGATGCCCTCGAGTCAGTCTTCCAGGAGGGCCCACCGTAGGAAGGTGGTCCCATCCCATTTCAGAGATAAAAACATCGAGATGAGAGAAGAAGCCACTTGCCCATGGCCTCTGTCCTCCATTCGTTGGCTCATATTTACTGAGAGTTTCCTGCAGGCCGGGTGCTTGCACACACAGCCTCCTCTGTTTCCCAGCTCCCCCACGAGGAGGAGGTGCACACCCCCATCCTACGCGGAGGCCTTGCTCCCCCGCTCACCCCCACCGTGAACAAGAGCGTGTTCTCTTGATAAAGCCAAGGGCGTGCGTGAAACAAAGAAACAGAAGTGTCTGCCTTCAGAGGGGTTTTGGACAACACAGACTGCCTTCACATAAATTAAAGGAATGATCATGTTCCATTTCCTCATCAGAAAAGCGGAAATATCCACTTTTATAAAAAACATAATAATTGCAATAGAAAAATAATTAATAAAATAACATAATACTAATAAATATCATGTCATTGACAAGAGATTTTCACATAGTAAGGTATATGGGTAGCTATTCGGGCTCAAAACTGATTTGGCTTGAACTTATGGCCTATCAAACATACGCTGTACACCTGCTTAACCACTAAAGTAAGGAGTCACCCTCTCAAGGTAAGAAGGCATGCTTTCCCTCCCACATCCTATTGGTAACACCCAGATTACTCCCTTTCCTGACATCATGGTCAAGTTGACCTAAATTTGCAACTAAACACCTTTGTTGAAACTTTGACGAAAATGTGTCCTGAGTGTGTTTAATGTATGTTCTTTGTTCTAAAAAGATATAAGACTGCACTGAAACCCATGCTTCTCCGGAACGCTTTCTAAGTCCTTCCCAGGTTATAATCCTCACTCTGGCTCATAGTAAACTCCCCATATTTCTCTTATCTATAGACTGGCTATTGGTTATTTTGTGTTGACTTTATAATAAGTGAAATAAGTAATATTATTTTTTTACTTATTTCTGTAATGATGCTAAGAATACCCACTCCAAAGGTTGTAATCATGTCCCAGGTAAGCGTGCGGTGTAGACCCTGGGATGTAAGCGGCGGAGGCCGTCCCTCCCACAGGGGATTCAGCTCCTAGAAGCAGAGGAGGGCTCATCCCCTCTGCGTCCCCAACGCTCAGCACAGTTGCCGGCACACACAGTAGGCACTGGGTACATCAGTGCTGGCCGCAAGGGCTGTGGCTGATGGAACAAAGAAGAATTGCTGCCCTCAGCCTGAGGGCTGGGGCCACATCTAATGTAATCGGTTGCCTTTGCCACCATACCCTCCCTTCCCAGTCCCAGCCACCAGAGAGGGGAAAAGGCACCAGCCCCAGGGCAGAGGCAGAGCCAGCCTGTGGAGCAGGTTTGGAGAGATGATAAGCCTGGGCCTGGGGGAGGGGGCCCAGGAGGGCAGAGGACCAGGAGAGGAGAGGGCACACCCAGACCTGCTCCCCCAGCAAAGACCCCCCCATCCAACTTGGGCCCAGGTCTGTCCATCCTCTTGACCCCCATGCAGCCCCTGAAGAGAGTGTCGGCAACTTGGGCAGCCTGGGGAGGGGACGCCTGGCCCCTGACTTGCTGGAATGGAAGGACCCAGCGGGCGGGGGTGGCGGGGCCTTGACCCCCGCCTTCCATGAGCTGCAGCAACTGGGAAGAGCTAAGCCCGCAGGCTTCTTGCTCGGGAAAGCGAGCAAACTTGTCAGCTTCCCTTTCCCCCGCTCTGTGAATACACAACGCCAGCACTGTCCCCCGGCTCAGCATGGCGCTGGGCATCTGGGCCCCCTCCCACCCCCAAGGTGGGCCCAGCACGTGCGGACGTGCAGGTCGATTAGGCTGAGCTAAATGAGTCTCCACATCACCCTCTCTGGCCTCTCCTCTCCCAGGAGCCCACTGGTGGCCGCCCACCACCTCTTGGGTGCCGGCTCTCTCTCAAAGACTCAGTTAGAACAAGAATCCCAGACTTTTTTGGTAAAGGGCCCTATAGCAAATGTTTCAGTCTTCAAGGGACATACCATGACTGTGGTGACCACTTACAGAGAGAAAGCAGCCGATGAGGATATGCAAATGCCGGGAGTGGCTGTGTTCCCACTAAACAGGCAGAAACAGGCAGGGCCCTGTGAGCCATAGCTTCTCCTCCCACATCTTGTTGTAAGACCAACCCTGACCGAGCTGCCTCTTCTGGTACCTGCCATCTCTCTCCATCATCTTGGATCCCAGTCAGCCGGGTACATACCCAGTGCACAGCCCTCGATACCCCAGCCTGGCCAGGCCCCCTTCTGTGGTCTCTGCTCTCAACTGAAGCCCCCTGAGGCCAGACTCAGGACTTTGTTGCGTTTTTCTTTTGCTTTCGTTTTTGTTTCGGCTTGAGCAGGATTCTCCCCGAGCTAACATCTGTGCCAGTCTTCCTCCATGTTGTATGTGGGATGCCCCCACAGCATGGCTGACGAGTGGTGTAGGTCCACACCTGGGATCTGAACCCGCAAAACCCGGGCCACCAAAGCGGAGAGTGCAGAACTTTAACCGCTCAGCCGCCAGGCGGCCCCTTCTGTTTTGGTTTTTTAAGCCCAGTCCGATAGCGTGGGTGAGTGGTGTCGATCTTCCTGAGGATGGAGAAGGTTACACTGCGCCCCTCTCAGCCAGACTGAATCCTTAGTCTTCACTAGCTCTCCCTGAGTTCCCGTCCTGGAGCCAGCCCCTCACCCCTCCTTCTGCCTCTCCCGCCACCAGTTCTGGGGGCCTGACCCTGACAGATCCCCTCGGCCCCCTGTATCCCTCGGGGTTCTTAGGAACCATCTTCCTGAGAAGATCGAGGATCCCAAGTAGCATTTTGTGTTGTTTCTATGTCTGATGTGTCTGTTTAGCTTGTTATAGAATCCTCTACACCTGACACAGGCCTAGGACAGAGGCCATGCCCAGCAGACGCTTGCTAAATGAGTGAGTGGATGAGTGAGCGAATGAATGAATGAGTGAAAGAATGAATAAGTGAGTGAGTGAATGAATGAATGAATGAGTGAGTGAGTGAATGAGTGAATAAATGAATGAGTGAGTAAATGAATGAATGAGTGAAAGAATGAATGAGTGAGTGAGTGAATGAATGAGTGGACTCAGGGAAACTAAAGGCTTATCAGTAGCAGAGTCCAAATTTGAAACAGAAGCTCTGACTCCGAGTGAGGTGTCTTTCCACCATGCCGGTTGCCTCCCAGAAGGATTGGCATAAAAATGGCTTACGTTTCTGTATTTCAGGTGGGAAACGGGATTTTCACCCCCAGGCAGGATGTGGAGGCTGACAGCCCAGCAGATGCTCCGAAGATCTCTGAGAGCCATGCCGTGTCAGCCCCTTTAAGAAGCACAGTGAGCGGGTCTGCCCCTCCCACCACCACCCCTTCCTCTGCCCCCCTCAACCCCTACCAGGCTGGTAAACTGAGGCCAGGCAGAAAGGGAGCTGCTCTTAGATAAACAATCCAGGAAAGTGGTGTCAGCAGGAGGGCGACCAGGCAGGGTGAGATGCAGCTGGTCTAAGTGGCTGAGTGGCAGAGCCCGGGGGGCCTTAGGGGCTTGCCCTCCCATGGGCATAATCCCTCACACACCCAACCCTTCTGGGGCCAGCGACCCTGACCCTGAATCAGCACCCCTGAGGACTCCGGCTGAGCTGAAACCTGACGGTGCCGGGTTCTGCATGTTTGCCTGATGGAGATGGACAGAAACCCCTCACTGCACCTGCTGGGCACAGCCTGATGCTCCAGGAGAGCTGGGAAATTCCCAGGCGGCCTCGTCCCCATGTGCCCCACACATGGTCCACAGCCCCAGCTTCTCAGCTTGGAGATTGACAAAGGGCACCCTGTGCCATCACTTACATCCCACAGTAGGCAGGGTACTCCTGAAGTCATTCTTCACATACCGGAGAGCCAAGCTGGACTTGCCCACAGAGCCACTTCCCAGGAGGACCAGCTTGAACACAAAGGGCTGGCCCGGAGCAGCCCGAGGGCGGGAGGCCCCAGCCACCTGCGCCATGCCCTGCAAAGAGACAGCATTTGAAGGAGGTTGAATGTCTGATGCCAAAGAATCTTAGCAAGTTCACCACCAAGGACGCTGTTTCCCTGGTCCAATGCAGGACAGCCTTGAGCAGAACAGAGCACCAAGTCCGAGATGCCTGGGTTGACACCCCGCTCCACTCTGCACCCCATCTTCTCATCTCTAGAGCGGGGTGAACAATAGCTGCATGGTAGGGCTGTTGTGAGGAACGATGCTGTGTAGGCTTGGAAAGTGTGTCAATGGTGCCCAGCAGGGGCCACAGCATAATTAACGCTGCACACTCTGACAAATAATGATTGCGTGCTACTTGTCACATTGGCTTATTGTCCTCATTCCACTAATTCTCACTGTTTAAAAATCTATTACTTATTCCACAAAGTATCTGAAGCACCTGGCAGATAAAATGCTCTCTCAGGTTTTGGTTTATGGATTAAAGTCAGTGTTTCAAACAAAATACCAAAAAAAGGTTGATGTTCCAGAAACAACTATCTAAAAAAACTTGGTGTTTCAAGGATCTCAAAACATTTTACCCCTTCTCATTGTATCTAAAGTCTCAAAACCCACAGTGATAAGCCCTGGAGAAAAATAGCTCTGTGATCAAAACAAATTTGGGCAAACCCTGCATATTTTTTCATTATAGACAATTTCAGGCACATACCACAACAGAGAGAATGGAGGTCATTCCGATGGACCTCATGCATCCATCATCCATTTCCACAATAATCTGCTGTGGCCAACATTCTTTCCCCACAAGACAGAAACCCACACCACCAAACCCTACCCCCATCAAAGGTTACTTTGAAGCAAATCCCAGACACCCTATTGTTTCATCTGCAAATCCCAATATATATACATATATTCTTTTTTTCTTTGCAATTTACTTCTCAAAGAAGTCAGATCGTCCTGCAGTTTGGGCAAGTAGATTTTGTTGATTGCATCCATGTGTTGTCACTGAATATGTTCCTGTGAACTTTGCATTTTCTATAGCCTGGTGGCTCAGCACAGGAATCTGCTCAGACACAGGCTATCTTTCAGCAAGTGTGCTTCGTGAACGTGGTGTGCATCTCCCCAGGAGCTGAATACTGTCCAGTGGGCTCTTTGTGATGTTAGTGGTCATTGAAGACCACTCCTTGCTTGACTATTTCATTAGGGGGCTGCAAAACAGTGTCATCCTAACGTTTTCACTTTGCGTTCGTTTATTATCTCGGCTGCTTCTAGAGAGAGAAACTTCCCCTAAAAAATATCCAAACCCAACACAGGGACAGCCAGTCCTATGAGCAGAGTCTCCTCTCCCTCCTCGAGAGGGTGGCCCCTCAAGGGTTGGGTGGGAATGGAGGAAGCGAATGGATTTGGAAGAGCAGCCGCAGCCAGCTCTGGTCTGCCCTGTGGGCACAAGAGGAAAAGAAGCAAGTTTGGGATCAAAGTTTCCAAACAAACAGTACTGAGGGTTAAACGCCAACGAGACTGTTCCAAACAGAAAGTGACTGGAGAGCGACAAGGTCTGGCAGAGAAGGGCTCCCGGGCTCTTCCACTCCTTGGGGAAAAGGGGTGCAACTCAGCAGAGCTGGTGGTTGTTGGAAAGTGTGTCTGGAGCCCCATCTTATACCGGAGACCCTCGAGTTTTGCCATCAACTATGACGCTTAGTGGTGGCAGTGGACGTGTTGCAGAGAAGGAATAGGAAGACAAAGTTTTAAATTTTCTACCCATGTTTTTTTAAAGCTGCTCAGGTGATTTCATGGTCTGCTAAGGCTGAGAACCAACGCTGCTGTGATTTTATCTGTTTTCTTCAGGGCTGGGAAAAGAGCCTCTCACATAGTAGGTGCTTAATAAATACCTGAGGGATGAAAGAATGAAGTGAAACATGGGGTACTGTGGAAACACAGAGGAAGGGCAAATGACCCACCAAAAATCAGTGTTTCAGGGGCCAGCCCGGTGGTGTAGGAGTTAAGTAGTTAAGTTCACATGCTTTGCTTCAGCAGCCAAGGGTTCAAGGGTTCGGATCCCGGGCACAGACCCACACACCTCATCAAGTCATGGCGGCATCCAACATAAAATAGAGGAAGACCAGTACAGATGTTAATTCAGGGACAGTCTTCCTGAAGCAAAAAGAGGAAGATTGGCAGTAGACATTAGCTCAGGGCCAATCTTCCTCACCAAAAAAAAAAAAAAAATCAGTGTTTTCAAATATTTGCCCCAACAGAGGACAATTTCTTGGAGCCTGCGGCAGGACATGAGTGACTTGAGAGAGAGCAGGATCTCCCTGAGAGTCAGCTGGGTCGGGTTGGGGGTTGGGGGGTGGCTCTAGGAGCAACACGCTCCAGACAGCAGCCCAGGCCTTCTCGGTTCACAGACCCGGCACCCAGGTGAGGGTCCTAGAGGGACCACTCTCCTCTCCAGAACCTGTCTACCCATGCAAGAACTCAAAGCAATTCCTCCACAGATTTCTGACCCGCTGGCAGAAAACTGAGCTCGAAGGCATAGTAAAATAAACAACATGGACAAACGGGAAAGCACAGGAAAAGCCAGCTGGCCCTCCAGGATTAGAATTTACAGCCTAGCCATTCAACTCTGCCGGCCAAGTGGCAAATCAGAGCCCAGAGTTCTGAAGGAAGCCTCAGAAAGGATAATGAAAAGATGGTGTCTCAAAGTGCGGCTATTTCCAGAGACGGCCCGTCAGCTCCATCGTCAAATAAACCACGGACTTTCCCTTCTGGTGAAGCTGCCAGATCGGCTCGCTTCCCTCTGTTGAAGTTGATGCGGATCTCTCTCCCTCCTCAGCCTCCTGTCTGGTCTCGCAGCTGCCGCCCATACCCCTGATCACGTGTCCAGTCCCCATAAATAGCAGCTGATAAAACAGACAAAAGTCTCTGCCATCATGGGGCCCACAGCTCCCTGTTCCTCTTCTTGGTTGACGTTATCTCGGTTGTTGACTCTCCCTTAATTCGTAGCATTATTTTTTAATGACTGATCTCTCTTGCTGGGCTGTAACCTCTCACAAGAGCAAGGAGAGTACTCATTGAGCACACAGTAGTTGCTCATCAATATCAATATCTCAGGAACACACATGGGAAGAGCTTAGCAAGAAGGCATGACTGGGCAGACATGCTGTTTCCACCATGTGGTTTGCACAGCCAGTCAAACCCAAGGCAGCAGTGAATCTGAGTAACTGAGTAAAGAAAGAACAGAAGGGCCTCCAGCAGGCACTGAGAGCGGCTTCGAACTGGCCACTCAGCCCCGAGTGGCCGAGAAAAGCTGTAAGTTACATTCTTTAAGGCCACCCTGCACAGGAACTCAGATGAGGCTGCGGGGGTGGGACTGACTGAGCCTAAGGGGCTGGCCACCTTCACAGAGGAGCAGAGTGGGATGCTCCTGGACCCCTGCACTCTTGGGCTGCACAGAGCCTTCTATGGAAGCTGAGCAAGGAGCCTCCGGGGCCCTGGTGTCATCCCCCTCTCACAGAGAGGCCCAAAATCTTTTCTAAAACAAAGACACAGAATTCAAAGCCAGAGCAGGCTGCCTTCATGTTCACACTGGATCCAGTGGGGGTGAGCATGATTTCAGCCACTTACAGAGAGCGGCATGACGAACTCCCACATTAAGAACAGCGGTACAATAAGCCTGTCCTGGCAGCCGCCAGCCTGGACTCATTAATCAAAACAACATAAGCTCTAACTTATAAATCACGCTTTTTTTTTTTTTTTTTTTGCCGAACTCAGAGAAACAGAATACAGTGATGGTTTCCAGGGTGTGTGGGGTGGGGAAAATGAGGAGATATTGGTCAAGGGGTACAGATTTCCAGTGATAACAGATGAGCAAGTTCTGGAGATCTAATGCACAGCATGGTGATTCTAGCAAATAATACTGTATTGGATGCTTGAAAATTGCCTAGACAGTAGATCTTAAATGTTCTCACCACAAAAAAGAAATGGTAATTATATGACAGGGCGGAGGCGTTAGCTAACACTATGGTGGCAATCATTTTGCACCATATAAATGTATCAAATCAACATGTGATACACTTAAACTTACACAATGCTATATGTCAATTATATCTCAATTAAGCCGGAAAAAAGGAACACTTTTAAGAATGGAATTTCTGAGCTTTCTGTGCCACCCCAGGCTAATACCTTGTTTCTCGCTGGAAGCACTGAAGGCACGTGCTTAGAAGAATTATTCCGTTGATCTGTGCCGTAATCTTACAAAGAAAGAAAGTTCTCACACACCTACAGCGATGCTTTGGCAAGTATTTGGAGACACCCCTTCAAGTTTTCTTTGCCATTTATTCACCCAGATTAATAAAACTCTTAAGCCAAGAAAATCTTTAGCCCAAAACATGTCTGAATTAAAAAAATAGGTGGAATACGAATGAATGTGTCATTACTGTGACAACACAAACCAGTATCTTATTCCTTTGACAATGATACATCTCTTTATTTAAAGATATTATTCTACTATAAATGTAAACACGTCATTGTCCATATGAAAAAACTCAAATTATCCATAAGGCGACACCCTTACTACAACCAGGGCAGGTACTTTGCCTACTTTCTTCTAGTTTTTTTTTTTTTATGAATCTTAAAAACAAACAAACCATAGTTTTAACATAAAACTACGTATGCAACCTTTAAAAAAAAAATCTTCACATTATATCAAAGGCAGTTTTCCACATCACTATATATGCTATATACGCATTCAACACATATATGTTTAACAACCATGTAACGTTCCTACAACTATGGCAACTTGCTGAATCATTTTGCTGTTGCTGGCTTTTTGCTTGGCTTTCATCTTCTTTCTGTAATAAATCAGACTGCAGGAAGCATTTTCATGTATAACTTTTTGCGTGATTACACGTTGTAAGCTGTCGATAATCAGAGCTTGGCGCCCTCTGTTCAGAGAGCAAATTGAAAACGTGACACCTGAGCTGCCTCCAGACTTCGATCAAGACTGGGTTGTCTGAAGTCTTTCTGAACACAAAGGTGTTCTCAGGGACGCGGTATTCGTGCTGAGGGTTCTGGAGACCCTCTCCACGCATCATGATTTGGGGCTTCTCCATTTCTCACAAGCTCATCTCCCTGCCACCAAAGGGAAAAATGATTGCAAATCCAAACTAGCCTTTTTTTTTGTAAGGAGGGGAGTTTCTAGGGAAGGGTCGGTTTGCTGAGTCCATTGTCCTGATGTCCCTCGCCCGGGTGTAGGGAGCACCGAGATACTGCGCAGCTGTTTGCTCCAGTGTCAGCCTGCATGAACGGAGCATCTCGACCCCTTTGAAATGCGTCCCTCAAAGTGACTCCCCAAATGATGCTTCATTACCAGCGGTTCACATATAAGGCTTTTAACTGGAATTTTCCCCGAAGGCCACTATTTAAATAGGAATCTCCTTCTGGGAACCTGACCTAACTAGCAAGAAATCAGGATCCAAACAAGGCCACCTCGGGCCACATAGAACAAACTCCTGCCCTCTCACTGTACCCTTTTGTGTGCATGAGGGCACAAACACAGACGCTCGTGCAAACACACAAAGACACACACAGACACTCACAAAAATACACACAGACACAAACACACACAGACACACACAGATACACACAGACACAAACACACATGCACACACACACACTCTGCAAAGTGCACAGAAGTTTAAGCAAGGACTCACGTGTTCCCCAGGCCTGCTCACTTCCAGGGATCCTGACTGCTGGGCATTCTGGGTCCCGCAGGGCAGCTCCCTGTCTCCTTTCTCCCTCCTTCTGGCCTGGGAAAACTTTGCTTCCCTCCACAGACAGGCTGGGGCGGTGGCCACAGCAGTCGGGACACGTGGAGAAAACAGGTAAGAAGCAGCAGCCCCTGGCCAAGACGGTGCCCAGCCCTCCGCCCCCAGGTCAAACCTCCTCCCACCAGGTCTCAGGGCAAGGTGCATGGTGCACGGTGGTCACGTGGTCCCCTGGGGCAGGGCAGGAAGGACTGTGAAGCGGTGCTCCAGGAGCACCTGGGCACCCGGCCGGAAGTACTCTCCTGTCCAGTGGTTGCTGTCCCACAGCTCCTGCTGGGTTTCTCAGCTTTGTCACAGGTCTCATTTCAATGCCAAAGATTTCCCTTGCTCCTTCCTGGGAGCTCTATGGATCTTTGCTGCCCTTGAAACTAACAGCCCAGAAGAGAAGGAAGTATTTCCGTCAAATGAATGCATTCCTTCCAGGGGCAGCTGGGAGCCAGCTCTCGCGGGGCCCTGCATCTGCACCAGGCACAGGCTGGGCTGGGCTGGTCCAGGGTCAGACGACTGGATCCTGGCTGGATGCCACCTGGGGTCTAGGGGCTGTGTTTCTCTAAGGCTCTCTCCCAGCTTTGTCACCCTCCAACCCGACTGTGTGCCTCCTCGCTTCCTCAGGTGTGGGAGGGTCCGGGTGCAGGACTGAGGGAAGCAGACCTCCTCCTGGGCCTCCCTGATTCCTCACGCAACTCTGGTCAAGGAATTTCCTGGCTCAGTGGCAACGAAATAGCCTCTTCAAGATAAGATTTTTGGAGTCTCCAAGCATGCTGGGGAGGGGCGTTGGCCGGTTGCCGAGGAAGGTAGAAATTCATGGGCCATGAATGTCAGTCCGCAGAGTCAGTGCACAAGAAGCTAGCCTCCTTTATGTTCTCATAACTCACCTTGACTTCAGTGGGGGCTCCCGCCCCCCCAGGCGGCTGGGAGACAAGCTCAGTTATCCCTGTGGTTTCCACAGACCCTGAGGCTTATTAGGGTCTTACGTTGGAGGGGACATCTGTGCCAGGTCCCTACTGGGCTCTTCAGTGTGAGCTCTTCTGGATACTCCAAAGGGGAAGCCAGTCTCAAACATCCCCTCCTCACAGTGCCATGAGGTCACCAGCCACACTCCCCACCCAGGTCTCCAGCATCCATCTCAGAGAGGAGCAGGAGCAGGAAGACGAAGGCGTCTGAAAGCCAGGACACTTCCCTGAGTCCTGTCCATCACTGCAGGACAGCAAGTTCACAGGGACGGACTGAAGTTTAGGATCCACACCCCACTCCCCTCAATTTCCCAGTGGAAGAGGGCTCCTGCAGAAGGTCTAGATAATTAATATGAAATAAAACTACATTAAGAATTCTGGGACTTGTGGCCCCAGAACCCTCAGGACTGCACCAAGGTGAGGGCATGCTGCTCCAGGAGCTCAGAGGAAAGAGCCCCAAGTTTACAGCACTCCTACCACAGCCCCCGAGGGGGACCAACACAGCACCTCCAGCAACCCCTGAGTGGACAGGGGCTCAGGGCTTGTGTAGGTATCCACCTGTGTGTGACAAAAGTCCACAAACACAGAGACTTACAACAACACACGTTTATCGTCTCAGTCTCTGTGGGTCAGGAGTGTGGGTATAACTTACTGGGTCGTCTGCTCTCAGGGTCTCACAGGCTGAAGTCAAGGTGTCAGCCAGGCTCCATCCTTTCTGGAGACTGACATGTACTCCAAGCTCATGTGGTTTTGGCAGAATTCAGCTCCTTGTTGTTGTAGGACTGAGGTTCTGTTTCCTGCTGGCTGTCAGCCAGGTCCACTCTCAGCTCTTAGAGGCCACCTGCAGTTCCTTGTCATGTGGTCCCCTCACAGAGCCTCTCACACATGGCTACTTGCTTTTCCAAAGCCAGCAGCAGAGCCCTGATTTCTGGACTCTCTTTTCCTGGGCTCGCCTGATTAGGTCAGGCCCACCAGACACCATCCCCCTTTTCATTATCTCGTAATCAACTGATGCGGGACCTTAGTTACATCTGCAGAAACCCCTTCTGCCTTTTGCCATATAAAGTAACCCAATCTCAGGAGTGACGTCCATAGTCCATCGTCCATCGTATCCACAGCCCTGGGCACATTCAAGGGGAGGAATTATACAGGGTGAGGACAACAGGGGATGGGAATCTTGGAGGCCATCTAGAATTCTGCCTACCCTAGTGCCTGAGCTGAGGCACGCACAGGGAGAGCATGCCCCGCCCAGGTGATACAAAGGGAAATTGCCCATCAGCACCCCGCTGGCGGATGGCGAGGAACCACCCCAAACAGCCTGACCCCTTCCCACCTCGTCAACACCAGGGGCACCGTGAGAGGCTGGAACTCAGACACTCAGCAGTGCCTGGGGGCTGATCACTTCTCCGGTCCTGGGGTTGCACAACACAGCCCGTAATCTGGGTGGGTCTTTTCCCTGCAACCTGCAGGATCCTCCCACAGGGGCCTCGGCAAGTCATTCCCCTTCCGGACATCTGCTCCCTCACCTCCAATGTAAGGGGGTTGGGCCAGGTGGCCCCAAACCTCCCTTCACCTCTGGCCTCTGTGATACCACCTACCACCAAGAGCACGTACCATGAGGGGGGCCCTGGCGCCCTCACATTTAAATCAGAAGATGAATACCCTGCGGATGCGTGGAGTCAGGGCTCAGGCACAAACCACCCTCCTGGCGGGAGGATGGAGTCTTAGAATACAGACACTGGGACCACAACCCCACCGAGACGTGGGAAGAGGCACACCAGGATCATCATTGCTTGCGGTGGAAATTAGGCAAAAACATTACATAAGCAATTTACTTAGGTGACCATAATTAGTGTTATTTTTATGTAGGTATACCAACTTTTAACTTTCTCTCTTGGCATTTTATCAACTTTCCTGTATTAGCATTAACAGGGAGAATTTCCGCCACGCCACTCCATCAGGCTGCACATCCAGACATGCACACTGATGTGCACAGGTTCCCCTTTGGAAAGAAAAGCAAAATTACTGAATTTTGGAGCCAGAAGGGCCCCTGGGGATTATCAGGTCTGAGCACCCACCCAGGGTCTGCAGAATCTCTGCAACACCCCTGCCAACTGATTCTTCAGCTTCCGCTCAAATGTCCACAGTGACGGAGGACTCTGCTCCCTGAGGCAACTCGTTCCCGTGGGTTCCTTTCCACCGACACCGGCCTTTTGCAACTTTCCTCTCATCTGCCTCCTGGGGTCGCTTGGTGAACACCTCCCCGACTGCTGCATAAACAGCTCTGAGATTTTCAAAGCAGTTATCAGGGCTTGTAGCAGACATGGTCAACCGCCCGCCCAGACCCACGGCCCCTGGCCCTGTGTGAAGAGACCCCCAGTGTGGCTCAGATTGTTAATGCATCTCCTTTGTGGTAGACGTGGCTGGTGACCTCGCCCTGGGGATCTGTGGGGAAGAGGTACCCCTCTTCCTCCTTGGGGCTTCCTTACAGAGTGGTCGTTAAGGAGCAAACTCAGAGCATGATGGTTATCTGAGGTGCAGATCTTCCAGAATGTTCTTATCTCCTAAGGCCTTTGAGATAAGCAGGATGGTCGCCAGCCCTCGAAACCTTCACCCTTGCTTATCTCAATGGAAAATTCCAGCAGGGGTTTCTGAACACTGAGCTGAATTCCTCAGCTCAACAATCCGTTTGGTGCATGGAAACCCGCCAGGCTGGGCAGATCACGGGGGAGCAAAGTCCTGCCGAGGCGCTGGGGGCCGGCCCAGGGCCGTGCAGGTCCTAACAGGGCAGAGGACACGTACAGAAGAGGCAGCTCACGTGGCCAGATGGAAGGGGAGGGTCAGCGAGGCTCCTCCCAGGAGGAAATGTTGGCCCGCGGATGGACAGACAGATGGACAAGAAACTTGTCCAACAGCCAAGACGAACAGGGCATTCTGAGCCCCAGAAGCAGTATGAGTACCCTGTGGGGGCCTGGATCAGCATGTTGTGGGGGCACTTGGGGACACTGTCAGCGAGGGTGGAGTCTGCAAGGGGAGCCCAGAATGTGAGGGTGGAGAGGTCTCAACCAATTCCATCAAGACTAGAAATATAGCAAAAGCAAAGTAGCTACCTTTTATTGAGTACCTACTGTGTGCCAGGCTCCGTGCTAAGCTTTGACTTGGGGGGGTCTGATTTCATCCGCAGCCCCATCCTGTGAGCCACACCCCAGAGGGCGCTCTGCTGGCCAGCTTCCCGCCATGTCCCTCTCACGGGTGAGGAGTTCACAGCCCACCTCCCATTTCTAGATCACACTCCCAGACCCTGAGACCTCAGAATTCCCTGCCCAAGTAGCCCCAAGCCCACTTCCAGGGCCGCAGCGGCCTCTGTGCTGGGTCCACCCTCCCAAAGCAAACCACGCCCCCCCCCCCCAAGTGCACCAGGCCCCTCGCAGCCAAGAAGAAGCTGTTGGTGCACAGTGTGGTTGGAGAGACAGGGAGATCCCATAAATGAAGGAGCTGGATATGTTCCCAGATCAGAGACTAAACATCATGCAGTTGACACTGCGCCTAACCCGACTGAATTTAACTCAGTGTGAGTTACCATTTCATTAAGATGCCTGATAAAACTGATAACAATCTATCTACACAGCATGGCCTGTTGGAGCCTGGCCTGAGAACCTAGACCTCACTTCTGGTCTAGCGGGATAACATGCTTTAACTTTGAAGTTCACCACTTATAAATAAATGCTTTGAGCACAACCTATGACAGCGACGAATTACTTTTTAAATTACCTTTAGCTGTTGGGTTGTGTTTCTTTAAAGGTAAAACCAAGCCACGCTCGGGCCATGTGGGGCCCTGGGGTTGGTATAGGTTCAACATCTATTTATAAGTAGGGGGTTGCCCCCATACACAGGCTCCTACACGGTACATTTTACTCTCTGATCCGTAAGTCTTCTGAAATAAGTGACGGGTTTGTGTTCACTCCCATGTTGGAAATCAGGACTAGCCTCTGAGTTGCAGACTGATCCGTGCTCTAGCAACAGCTGCAGCTCTGGGGACAATTCCTCACCCTGATGGACAGGCAGCTAGAACCCTCCATCTCATCTCCCATGGTTACAGGGCTGACTGCTTACTCCAGGATGGTTCCCTAACATCCAACACTGGTCCCTTTCCGCTCTGACTCACCTTCATCCATCTATGGGAGGACAGTGAGCACAGAGCAGTGGGTTATCCCCCCCCCCCCCAACTGGAGCTCACCCTACAAGAGGCAGCAGCAGAAGGGACAGAGATGGCAGGACTGGAGGCTATGGTCACCCCCCAGCATGAGCAGGGATGGGAACAGCTCGTCAGGGGCATGGACAAGCAGATGGAGCAGCAATAACATGGACCCTGCACGATCAGCCAGGCCACTTGACGTCTCCACTAAGTCGTCCCATCGAGGCTTCAGATTCAACATGCTACAAACCACACGCTGGCTCTTCCTGCCCAGATGTGCTCATCCCCCAAGCTTCCTCCTTCCAGGAAAAGACTCACCCAACGACCCAGGTCAGAATACTGGGAGTCATCCTCGTCCCCAATGCCTGCACTCAACCCACCGCCACGTCCTCCCCATTGTTCCTTGGCAGATTTCCCAAAGCCGTCCACTTCTCTCCACCTCCTCTACCGCCAGTGTTTGGAAGGGAGTCACATGCCAAAGGTCCTCTTCCCTTACTCTGGCTTCAGTTCACTCCAAGTCCCCAGAAAGGTTGAAAAGTTCCGATGGTAAAAGCACGTTTTTCAGGAATGGAGATTTGCTCTCCCTTTTCCCTCCCCAATCCAGCCAGACCATCTGCTTATCTTTCATCCCTTGGGGATTATTTCTCATCTACCCTCTGACCCTGCAAAGAGGCAGCCAGCTCCAGGATAAAAAGCCTGGGTCAGAGGTCAGACAGGTTGAACCCAAGGTCCAACACTTTCTGGCCATGACCTTGGTCAGGCAATCTCATCTCTCAACCTCAGTTTCCCCTTTGTTAAAGAGAAGATATTATTACTTAGTTTTTAAGGTTATTGTGAAAATTAACAACAATAAAGGAAAATAGTCTGGCATGCGTCATCATCATTTAAGCAGTAATGTTTCAGAAGAACTTCAGTCTTTCCAAAGCTCATTGTTGCTGGAGTCCTGGGTCTGGCACTCACAGACCTTGCACGACCTGAGGCCTGACCACTGTCCTCTGACCTGGTCCCAAAGCCTATTTCCAAATCTACTGGGCTAACCTGCCTTACGCATAGTACACTCCTGGTCCTCCTAGCCTTGGCTGTTGTCACTGGCCTTGACCACCTATCTTGACCAGCTTGACCTTGGCCAACTACCCCCAGGGTCTCTCCTCCGGGTCACTCTCCATCTGGGGAGCTCTCATCCCCCAGCTTCCTTGGATTAGACTTGGCTGACATGCAGCTGCACGCCACTGTCCCCTACTGGCATAAAAGCCCTCGGGAACTGCAGTATTCAAGCTAAGAAAGAGCAGTCACATACCAAAGTGTGCCTTTTCTCTCCAAAATCATCAGCAACAGAATGCAACTGGAGATGCACAGGGTTTGGGATCAGACAGACCTGGGCCCCCACCTCTGCTGCATCATTTACTTGGGCAACGTCTTAATGGTTCTTGGGACCTTCATCTGATTAATTCCTCCAACAACCTACTCTAACACTTCCTTCCAGCATCGCTGGTCACCTCGCTCCAGAGCAAGCTCCCTGACAAGTTAGTTTTCCTCTTTTCTTTTCCTTCAAGGACAGGACCTGGGTCTTGAAATTTTCTTCTATTTCTCAAGGTACCTAAAGGGTAGCTGATGAGCTGCAACTACACTTGTTGACTTAAAATAAGGGAATAGGAAAGATATTGTTTACTAAGTGCTTCCTAGGCACCGTGCTCAGTGTTTATATAAATCACAACGATGGGTCTTCACAACAACCAGGGGCAGGTAGATATGGATGTCCCCATTTTATCAGTGAGAAAATTTGGGGCTCCGAGAGATTAAGCGCATCCCCCAATGTTATGCAGCTGTTGAACCAGGATTCAAATCCACATCTTTCTTAACCACTACACCAAACACTCAAATGCAGAAGCCAAACCATAAAGGGAAATAATGCCTACCTGCACACTAAGTCCACCTGTCTAACAATAAAAACCGCACGCACGAAACCACAATACATGCAAAACCTGGAGGAAATAACTGCATTATAGATGTTGCTTTAAAATCTTTCATCTATAGGGGCCGGCCCGGTGGCACAGTGGTTAAGTTCGCAGGCTCCACTTCAGTGGCTCGAGGTTCACTTGTTCAGATCCTGGTTGCAGACCTATGCACCGCTTATCAAGCCATGGTGTGGCAGTCGTCCCACATATAAAGTAGAGGAAGACGGGCATGTCTTCCTTAGCAAAAAAAGAGGAGGATTGGCAGCAGATGTTAGCCCAGGGCTAACCTTCCCCCCCCCCCCCCCCCCGCAAAAAATCTTTCATCTACAAAAATGCTGACCCATCCTTGGAAAAATGAACAAAGCTCACAACCAGGCAATTCACTAAAAATGAACCATAAATGTGCAGTAAGCACAAGCAAAAATCCCTGACCTCACCAGTGTATACAGATGCTGATTCAACAACACGGAGATCAGATCAACAAAGAATCTCAATACCCACCGTTTGGCAAAGGAGCAGAGACACTTCCAGAAACTGCTACTGAGAAAGTCCAGCAGCAGAGTTTTCTGGGGGCCAAACTGCCACTACATGTGAACATGCTCAAGGGCAAGCTGCAACTATGTATCAACGAGCTAGAGAACAATGCAGCCTTTGACTCAGCTGTGGTCTCACACTCCGAAAGCACCTAGAACCCAGAGGGGAGATTCGAGGAAATGACTCAGTCCTTTAGTTCAGCAGTGGCTTCTAGCTATACTTCATCTGACAGTACAGTGACTCACCCTTGTGCCCAGCCCGCCATGGCACACACAAGGAGCCCTTGTGCAAACTCAAAGCCGAGAGCACAGGAAGGTGGGGGGAGCTGGCCGGAATTCAGCTCGGGTTCGAATAAACATCAGAGACCCGAGATACTTAAATCTGAGGGGCATCTGAGCCCAGGCTGTTAGGTTTCCCTTCCTTTTCCTTTTTCGTGGTTCCTCAGCCTTTGTTGTGATTCCTTGATTGACCTCCCTAAGAAAGAGGCTCCGGAAGAGACCCACTCCAGCACCCACCCCCCCCCCCCAAACCTGGAGGCTCCTTGGAGGGGCCACCTTCCACTCCTGAGAGCCTTGGGTGGAGCAACCAAAGGAAGAGGCCGCAGGCTGCTGTGCTCGCGTTCTCCCCAGGGTAAGTGTGGGGGAGAGGAGAGGGGACTCAACCAAGATGTTCACCGTTCAGAGGGAGCCAGGCAGGACCAAAGGAAGATCCAGGCACGTGGAAAAGCCCGCTCCCATAAACAGTGGAGAAAGAGGGCTTTCCCCCTCCCAACCCTTGTGTATTAGTTTACCAGTGCTGCTGAAACAAACACCATGGACTAGGTGGCTTCAAGAAGGCAAATTTGTTGCCTCACTCTTCTGGAGGCTGCAAGTCCAAGATCCAGGTGTCAGCAGGGCTGGTTCCTTCCGAGGCTGTGAAGGAGAATCTGGGGGAGGCCACTCTCCTGCTTCTGGTGGTTTGCTGCAATCTTTGGCGATGTTTGGTTCAGAGAGCATCAGTTGCACCTCTGCTTCCAAATTGACAGGGAGTTCTCCCTGAGAGGGTGTGTCTGTGTCCCTACTTCGTCTTTTCATAAGCCCTAACACTAAACCTACAGAGGCCCCTAACCATAACCGAAACCCGGAGCCTCACCCTCACCCTAACCAAAACCCTAGCCCTAACCCGAAGTCGAAACCTAACACTAACCCTTACCCTCACCCTCACAGACACGCTCACCCTCAGCCTAAGACTAACCCTAACCCTAGCCATAGCCCTAACCCTAACCCTAACCGTAACCCTAGCCCTAACCCTAGCCCTAGCCCTAACCCAAACCCTAGCCCTAACCCAACCCCTAGCCCTAACCCTAACCCTAACCTGTCACATTGGATTAGGACCCACCATAACAAGCTCACTCTAACTTGATTACCTCTGTAAAGACCCTATCTCCAAATACGGTCACTTACTGAGACGCTGGGGCTTAGGACTCCAAAATACAAATTCTGGAAGGGACACAATTCAACCCATAACACCTTGGGTCATAATATTCATGAGACAGTCAGCGAACGTGCTTTTGTGTAGAGCTGTCTCCCGCATGAAAAGCAGATTGGGCGTTTGCCCCAGGCTTGGGCCTCTGGGGGTTCCTGAACCAAGAGCATGCCTTTAGACTCTAGGCGCTTGTACTGGGTTGAAGAGGGTTCCCCAAAATTGGTGTCCAAGGAACGCCAAGGGTTGCCCGCAACCACCAGAAGCTGGAGCGGGGCACAGAACAGATTCTCCCTCAGCGCTGCCAGAAGGAGCCAGCGCTGCCGACACCTTGATTTCCAGGCCTCCACAACTGTGAGATGATAAATTTCTGTCGTTTTTAAACCACCCGTTCTGTGGTCATTTGTGAAATCAGCTCCAAGAAACTAATACAGAACTTAACCAAATCCGCGCCCTTTGGGAGGATAATAGGCCAACACAGAACATCAGACCAAGCCTGGGGTCCTCTGAGCACGGCCCCACGTGACAGCACAGGTCACAGGCTGATGATGCTGGCCCCAGTTAGACTCCCCCCACCCCCCAGGCCCCAGCTGACGGATGCTGTGCACAAAGTTTACCCAACAGAGACAGTGGTTGTAACACAAATGCACTCTCGCTATGCCACTTGTTTGTTCCAAATGACTAACTAGGACAATTACATTCTCTGGTTAAGCATTTGGCCACAAGAGCAGAAACCAAGAAGGCAGACAGAAAGAAGGAGCAAAAGGACAGTGGAGTTGTGACAGCAATGCCACTCTAGAGAGGTGGCGGATTATCGTTTGGTCCCCAGAACTGAAGCAGGTGCTGACTCGCTTCAGTCCAGCTCCCATGAGATCTGCTGTGTGGCCAGAATCCCCCGACAGTGAAACACCCACCCCTCCTTACAGCTGAAGAACAGACACTGTGGGGCCTTGCCCCTGCTGGCTGGGCAGGGGCTAGGGAAGCTGCAGCCGGGGAAGGAGAGGGCTGAGCTGGTGCCACAAAGCCCCAAGGGTGAGGGAAGCACCAGGCACCAGGGGGGGCCCTCTCCTGGGGATCATCTCCCCACCCACCCACTGTGCAGGCTCCTCGCTGCCTCCCAGCTCCCTCCACCCCCTCTGCCAATAGGATAGGGTCTGGGGGACCCCTTGGAGCAATGGGGCTCTCACCTCGCACCCTAGCAGTGGAACCCCCAACACCCGCTTCCTGTAGATGCCGATCTAGGACCCACCTGACCCCTGCCTCACCCTCCCTGACTGCAGAGGGGCAAGTGCAGGTAGGCAAGGACAGAGAGAGGCTCGGGGGATTGCCTTGGCATCTGACAGACTTGGGTTTGGAGCTCGCTCTGCCCTTTGTTTTTTGTGTGACCCGGGGCAGGTCACTGACCTCCCTGAGCCTCAGTTCCTCCATCTGTAAAAGATGAATAAAGCTGGGCCTATGCCACGGGAGGTCACGAGTACTAGAAGATCAGCGTGCACAAGACCAAGCACAGAGCCTGGAGTAGCCACAATCAACAGCGTATTTTGAAAACATTCTTTTGGCTGCAAGTTACCAAAACCAAGTCAAGCTAACTGGAGCAAAAAGGATTTTATTAGACATCGACTGAGGTTGCTCGTGAAAGCCAAGGGCAGCGGGCCTGGAACCAGTCAGTGAAGAGCTGTCACCCCCCAGGAGGTCCTCTCTGCATCTCTGCATCTCTTGTCTGCTGCTCTGTGCTCACAGCAGCCCACAGGTCTCGTATTGACAAGGGACTAGCCCTGCCTGGTTGTCAGTCACTCCACCTCCATCCCTAATTCACGTACCGTCACCATGGCCCGTCAACTGTTGAGAAGCTGGAGGAGGTGGATGGGGGTCGGGGGAAGGAAGAAACTCTGAGCAGAAAGGAGTCCTCAGGAGCAGGCCAGCTACCTTGCAGAGGGATGGCTGTTACCTTACTAAGTATCATTAAACGGCCATGCATGGCTTACAAACTCTAGAACACCACAACCAATCTGGTCTTACATTGTTTCAACTTATCAGAGCAAATGTACCTAAAATGCATTCTAATTCCGGAGAGGGAAGATGCCTATGGCTGCTCAGAAAGCCGCTGTTGTAGACTGAATGTTTGCGTTCCTGCAAAATTCACATGTTGAAACCTAACCCCCAAGGTGATGGTATTAGGAGGTGGGGCCTTTGGGGTGAATAGGTCATAATGGTAGAGCCTCATGAATGGGATTAGTGCCCTTATAAAGGAGACCCCAGAGAGCTCTGTCACCCCCTCCGCCATGTCAGGACACAGCAAGATGCCATCTGTGAACCAGGAAGTGGGCTTCCACCAGACACCAAATCTGCCAGTGCCTTAACCTTGGACTTCCCAGCCCCCAAACTGTGAGAAATGTTTCCGTTGTTTATAAACCCCCCAGTCTATAGTATTCCGTTATAGCAGCCTAAACAGACTAAGACAGCCACAGGAAGCTCCAAGTAGGGCACGCAGTTCAGTGGCTGAGTCACTCTTACAACTGGAAGGACCCTCGGCCAACGTCTTGTCAGGCAGACCCTGCATTTTGTTATCTCCTAACCAGGCTCTGTGAATTCTAGACCTGTGTGATGTGTTTCCAGGACAAGGATTCTAGGGCCAGATGCACTGGGGATGGCCATTCCCGGCAACCCCTTCTTGGAGAGTCAATGCACATTTGCATATGGAAGACCCCAAGAAGTCCACAGTGGTGCAACCTGTTCCACTCTGTTTAAACCAGCATTTCCCAAATCTACTGGAGCCTAGACGGATTTTCATGAACCACCTGTTAGATGCCCTGGAACTAGTGGTCAGGAAATGCACGAAAGGGGAAATCTCCCGACCAGATATCATCCCCTCCTCCAGGCTCTCTCTGACAGCTGTCCCTTCCCCAGGCTCTCTGTGCCTGCCCAGGTGTCCCATTCGTCCCTTAGGGGCTAACGCTGAGAGAGTCCTTCCTCCCACTGCATTGGCGACCTGCACCCATGTGTGCCACCCGGCCCCCATAAGCCTAATGGTCCACTCTGCTCAGCTTCCTCACGTCACCTAACCCCTGCAGCTGCCCTTCTGGACACTTTGTCGGTGTCCCACTTAAATTTACTCCCAGAACTAGACCAAATTCCCAGGAGCAGTCTGACCAACACAGCATGGAGAGGGCACATCATTTGTCTTGCACAATAGATCTCAAAATTTACCTATCCCTCATTAAGTATTTATCAAAAACCTTATCATGCCCGCAGAAACTTGCCAGAAATCAATGGGGCCATGTAGAAATGCCCTCAGGGAGCTTACTGTGTATTGAGCAGGCCAAAGAAAACTTCACAAAGTTAAATAATCGTATAATCAGGGGCTGGCCCCGTGGCCGAGTGGTTAAGTTCGCGCGCTCCGCTGCAGGCGGCCCAGTGTTTCGTTAGTTCGAATCCTGGGCGCGGACATGGCACTGCTCATCAAACCACGCTGAGGCGGCGTCCCACATGCCACAACTAGAAGAATCCACAACAAAGAATACACAACTATGTACTGGGGGCTTTGGGGAGAAAAAGGAAAAAATAAAATCTTTAAAAAAAAAAATAATCGTATAATCAAGTTAAATAAAAATATAAACATTAAATTATTCACACTGGAGATACAAAAAATGTTGCAATGACAGTACACGGGTAAGACCCTGGGAGTTAGAACCATGAGAAGCACTCGGCGCCCACACCCCACACCCAGAAATGCAGGGGACGCACTGGAAGAAATGCTGATTTCAAAGTCAGGCAAGTGAAGGCAGATATCTCATCTCCTTCCATTTGTCTCCGTTCCTCTCCAGGTTTGCTGTGAAGGATTCTTCTCCCTAAGGACTGTGGCCTGAGTTGTCGGTTATCCCGCCCAGAACACACAGGATGTGGAAGATGCCTTCCCGGGAGGAAGAACCGGGAGCAGAGGCTTGGGTAAGATTCCCCAGCAGAAGATTCTTTATGCCAGGACGGCAGCTGTGGAAGCCATAATAACCACAAGAAATGCTATAATCGAGAGGAAGAAAACGGGTCTTCCATGTATGCCCGACAAGACCACTTAACCTTAGACTCTGCCAAAGGAGGACGCCGCTCGCCCTTGTTCCCAGAGGAGTGGTGGGTAAATGAAAACACAAAAACAAAAAAGTCAGGCTTCCCACCTGAAGCACAGAATTAAAAGGCTCTGTGAAGGAATGAATGAATGAATGAATGAATGACACTTTTCCTTTAGGAACTGAGATAATTTGAGTATACTGCATTTTGATGGTTTTCCCCACAATCCATTTGTCAACCACTCAGAAAGACAAAAGCAAGGTCTTGCCCAAGATTGGGAAGCAGAAAGTTAATGATGGACCCTACACACGCACACGCACGCACACAGGAGCATGCAACACGAGTGTGCACGCAAGCATACCCACGGATGTGCGGCCAGGATGTTCCCTTCTTTGTTCTCCGCTCTCAGCCGGGCACCAACAGGTCTTTGTCCCTTATCTGGGCTTGTTCTGGAGGCCCATCCCTCCTTCCTGGGATCTGCCCTGGCCCATCCCACCCCTGCTCTCCTCCCCAAGGCCAGAGGCCCTCCTTCTCCTTGGGGGCAGTGTCTTATTCTTGTCCCACCAGGACAGCCAGCGGCTTTGGTCAAGAGCTAATGTCTGGCACTGAACAAGGATCCTGAGTCCCCTCCTTAGAGTGACAGGACTAGGGTTCCTGGAGAGGACAGAGATGGTTGTAGGGGAGAAAAAATAATTTTCCCTCTACCCTTCCGAGTTCTTAGCTGAGACCCCTGTAATAATAGAGCAACAAGAGAAAAGCAAACAGAAGTTTATTAACGCCTACCTCCTGTCTACCTGGGAGACCCAGGGAAAACTGAGTAACTCCCCAGGTGGCCTAAGCCACCAGCTTAAATACCATCTTCAGCTAAAGACAAAAGACAGAAAGGTGGGGGAGCCAGTGATGGGAGGTTCCCAGGAAAAGCTCGGTGAACAAGGGTAAGGCTGCTCCGCAGACTTAAGTGGCGCCTTCTGCACTGTAAGAGTTCCTGTGACTTACAAGCCTCTTCTCATCCTGGTACAGTAAGGAGATACCCTTCATATGGAGACATCCTTTATACAGGTAAATTTCCCTTATAAAAGGGCAACTTCTGCTCTGTTTTCTGAGCTTTTCCTGTGTTTGCTGTTTCTCCCAATAATCCTCATGCCAAAAGGGCTATTTTGGGGTGCCAAAATGTTCCACTACCCTTCCCGCTTTAACACCTGGCCCTTAAGGAATTGGAATTGTGGGCCCAGAGGCCCATATAAAGGTCAGGCTGTGGTTCCTGGCTTCCCTGCCTGGGCTCTCTTCTGCTACAGCTTCTTCCTGTGGGAATAAATCATTTCCATGCAGAAAGTAAGTGTTCCTTCCTGATTTTCCCAGCAAGATGCTCCGCTGGAGCGGAGCGGTTATGTCCTTGACTCATCACTCCCTTTGCCGCCTGGAGACCCACTGAAGACAGGAAGTGGGTCTCGCTCATCCTCGTCTCTCTTCTGCCACACACTGCATACAGCAGGTGCCCTGTGGTGCATTTACAGTGTGCTGGACTCTGCCCGGCACTTCACAGGGCTGTTATTTCCTTTGATGGTTCCAACGATCCTATCTTGCCTTGTGACTACATTTTACTCTGAGGAAGAAAATGTTTCCTAGGGAAAAAAACCATATAATCTTTGTTCTGCTTGAGTGCCAAGCTGAGTTTTCTAAACTGCTTGTAGCAAATTTTATAAACCATTCTTTGTCTGGGGATGCGGATATAAAGAATTCAACTTGAGCACAGGATGCAAAAGAGTGAGTGGCAAATTACTTTTCTATTATGCTCCTAAAATAGGTTGCATGCTGGCACCCAGTGCTCAGTCTTGGCCCAGATCCCTGGAGCGCTGCTATGGCTGAGAGTTAAACTAGGCAGAGCTCAGGCGCCTGCAGAATGTTTTCAATTCTCGGTGCCGTCTTAACATAGAGAAGGTCCCAGGGGTGTTTTTACGAGAAAGTCTTCAGAGCATTATTCAGCAGAATAAAAACTTGGTGAAATGTGTGTGCTATTTAAAAACTGGCAAATTGAGAACACAGAGTGCTTTCAAAAGCCACTGCCAAAAATGCGGCAAGCATCTTCCCATAATAATGAAAAAGATCTGAGACAGCTGCGCTCAATTTCTGCTTTGGAGGATTGGGGTTGAGTGATTGATAAGGATGGTGTTTCGCTCTTAAATACAGTGATTCCTCAAGGGGTGGCTGCCTTGGCCGACTGGTACATGTCAGGAGTGGAGATGCACAGTGACTTGCTATGCAAAGTGCCTCACCGGCTGTACGGATGTGTGTGAACTGCTAAAGACCGCAAAGGAACCAGCCTATGACTTAAGATCACCCATGTGCATGGTACCGGATGGAGAACAGGGCAAACCCAATCAGAGCCCAGAAGACCCTGGCTCTGCCCTCCAGGTTAGCGATGCTCAAGGACCACGAGTGTAGAAAAGCATACAGGGAGAAAGGACCACAGGAAATGTGATTAAGTGGCACAAAGAATAAAAGAAGTCAGCTTCATGATGCCTTTCACAACAGGCACAATGAGTCGGCCTGGACTGTGGGCGAATCTCCTGCTTATCTTCACGTCCCGAAGTTCCCCGTGGCCCTTCTGCAGGAAAACAGTGCGCCGTGGGTATCTGAGAGCTCACAGCAGACGGTAGAGGGAAATAGATGGAACTACTCCAACCTCCTAAACTCTCCCAGCAGATGGGTGTCAAATATGCTGAACACCAAATATCCCGTCAGAGCATCTGTTTATCCAGCGTCTCCACATCGCGGAGGAAGTGAAGTGTAGTAAGTGATGTGTTAGGCAGCCTCTTAAGTTATGGTCCTTTCAAAAGTCGTTACATTAAAGCCATGAGTTTAATTTGATGCCTAAAGGGCAAATGCTGTCTTCCATTGCTTGCTTATGTTTACATTGGTTTAGTTGTTTTCCCACCGTCATTTGTTTTAATACTCTAATTTTTTTTTTTTTTGGTGAAGAAGGTTGGCCCTGAGCTAACATCTGTTGCCAATCTTCCTCTTTTTGCTTGAGGAAGATTGTTGCTGAGCTAACATCTGTGTCAATATTCCTCTATTTTGTATGTGGGATGCCACCACAGCATGGCTTGATGAGCGGTGTGTAGGTCTGCGCCCAGGATCCAAACCCGTGAACCCTTGGCCACAGAAGCAGAGTGCACGAACTTAACCACTACACCACCTGACTGGCCCCAATACTCTTTTTTTTATTGAAGTATAATTTGCACATGATAGGATACACACATTTTAAGTGTGCACGCACTTACACATGCATGTAGATATGCATACAAAAATTATTTGAGTTTTAACAAATGTGTACATGCGAGTAATGTAGGTTACCGACTGGTTCCAGTTTTCCTGGGACTATCCCTGTTTTAAAACTGAAAGTCCCACATCTCAGGAAGCCCCTTGGATAAACTGGGATGGTTGGTCCAAGTAGCACCCAACTCACTGAAGATATGGAACATTTCCATCACCCCCAAAAAGTTTCCTTATGCCACTTTGTAATCAACCTGCTCACCTTCAAAGGCAACCACTATTCTGATTTCTATCACCATAGCTCAGTGTTGACTGTTCTAGATTTTCACATAGATGGAATCATTTGGTATACATGTTTTCGTGCCTGGCTTCCTTCACTCAACATAAGGTTTTGGAGATTCATCTGAGCTGTTGCCTGTCTAAAGGGTTTGTTTTTATTGCCTCATAGTATTACATCTAGAATTGCACTTTGCTTATCTACTCACCTGTTGATGACATTGGGTTGCTTTTAGCTTTGGGCTATTATGAACATTCTTGTATATGTCTTTTTATAGATATGTTCTCATTTCTCCTGGGTAAATACCTAGGAGTTGAGTGACTGGATCACAAGATAGGTTATGCTTTTAAGAAACTCCCAACAGCATTCCACAGTGGCTGCACAATTTTACACTCCCACCAGCAGTGGAGGAGCGTTCCACTGGGTCAACATCCTCGCCCACATTTGGTCTTGTCAGTCTCCCCAATTGTAAACATTCCAATGGGTGTGACGTGGTATCTTATCTTAGTTTTGTTTTGCATATCCCTCATAATAAGGGTGTTGAGCACCTTGCCTGCTCCAAGGTCTCAAAGATAGTCTCCTGCATGGTCTTCTAGAAATTTTACAGTTTTCACTTTTAAGTCTAAAATCTATTAGGATTTAATTATTGTTAATGGTATGAGGTAAAGATCAAACTTTATTTTCTCTATAGATATCCACTTGTTCCAGCTCCATGTACTATAAAAAATGACTTTCCTTTCTCCATTGAATTATCTTGGTGCCTTGTCAAAAATCAGTGGACCACTGTGGTAGCCTGAATCCCTTTGGAATCTTTGTTTTTTTATTTTAATGTTTTTCCTCCCTCCCCTTCATTTGGGTAATTTTATTGACCATTCCTCAAGTTCACTGATCTTTTCTTCTACATTATCCAATCTGCTGTTAATACTATCAGTAAATTTTTAATTGCAAATATTGTACTTTTCTGTTCTACAGTTTCCATTTAGTTCACTTTTTAGACTTCTCAAATCTCTCCTGAAATTCCCTATTTCTTCACCTGTTACTTCCCTCATTCTCACAGTTTATTTTATACTTTTCATCTGCTAATTTCAACATTGGGGTCACCTGGGAATCTTCCAGTTGATTATTTTTCCTCTTGACTATGAGTCTCATTTTCTTGATTCTTCTTATGTCTAGTAATTCTTTATTGTATACTGGACATCATGGGCAATACATTTCAGAGACTCGATTCTATTATCTTCTTTTGGAGAGTGTTAAATTTGGTTCTAGCAGAGAGTTAAATTACTTTGATCCTGCATATCACCTTGATTTGTTGAGACCTGGTTCTAGGCTTTGATATGGTGTGTCTACTTTGATTTTCTCATCAATGCCTTTAGTCCTCAAATGTGATCTTACTGTTAAGGCTTGGTCCTTCTGGGTTTTCAGTGAAAGACTCAAGGTGTTTGCCAAGCTCCTCTAACTTGGTTGGACTTGAATTCCTAACTTTATCTCCCCAGCACTATGCAGCTACTGAAATCTCTACTCCACTCTTTCAGGCTTCCAGCTCTTGGTTTCTTGGAGTCTCACCCCACATATACATCATTCAGGACTCAGCCATGGATACTGGATAAGTTAGTATGCAGATCCTAAGGCTCAGTGCTCTATGCATCCTCCTTTTGTGGGATTTCCTCACTAAATTTCCAGCTGTACTTGCAGCCCCAGACCCTAACATCTAACCCCTTGGTCCCATAAGTCTTGAGTCCGAGTCCTAGTGCGCCTTGAAGACTGGAGAAGGTCCTCTGGGGAAGCAGACATCACCACTTTTACTTCCCTTACTTCAAAGGTTGTATCCACTCCAGTCTGTGTCTGCCTTTTATTATTCTCCAGTGCCTGCAAATGGCTATTTTTCATATTTTGTTTGAGGTTTATAGTTGTTATTGGCAGGAAGCTTAGTTTGATATAAGCTTCATCTCCATTGCTAGAAGCTAAAAGTCCTCTGACACTTGTTTTTAAAACCAATTGAATTAAGAGTTACTAAATCTCATGCAAGGAGAAAATGGATTCCATTGCTAGTCAATAAGTATTTGCAGCACTTCTCTTCTGCGAATAAAAAGAAAATCAGTCTCCACATCCTATTATGTAGAGCTTCTTAGGAAAGGGCTCTTTATTCAGTCAAGCTACAAACATTTTCTAAGCAACCATGGGTCCAGGACCCTGAACAAGGCTCTCCTGGGGATGAAAAGGCAATCTTGGCCCCGGATCTCAGGAATGCTCTCCTGAGAGAGCCGCTTGAAGGGGTTGGCCATGGAGCTGGCACTGTGTGCAGGAGGACAGCCACCCTTAGCTTTTCTCCCTGGAGACACACACGGCATGTAATTATCCTGAGTATGACATCCTCCTACCAAGGCACCTTGCTTGTGCAAAATTCTTGCCACCGAGTAGCACCGAAGGAGGATGAAATTATTATGGTGATAACACTTATAGCATATAATTTCACAGACTTCAGCATTTTAAGTCTCGCTAGTCACGAATTACCAGTGACACATTTCACACCTATTGCTCTCCAGAACTGCTACAATCGCCACTATGGAGGCGTCCTGAAGTTTGCAGTGTGCGACTTGATGAAAGTATATTTTGGAAGATTATTCTGGCTTTGGTAGGTAGAAAGACTTGAATGGGGACAGTATAGAATGGGAATCAAATGGCCCATGGATGAATTTCAAAGCATCACCCTTTAAAATTGTGCTCAAATTTCCTGTTTGTATGTCTCTCTTTTTTTTTCCTGGAAGAGGAATCCTGCTTTCATCAGATTCTCAAAGAACTTCACAATCCCCCTAAATTTAAGAATCACTGGTCTAGAATCCAGACTTTTTTTTTTATCATGGACTCAATCACTAAATATTTTTAAATACCCTCCAAATATTTATATATTTATTTACGTATAAATTATGTTCGTAAGCTATCATCATCAGTTAATCTATCAAGGCACAATATCCACTTAAGATGAGGTTAATCACTAATGATAGGAAATGTAAATTCGTGTTTCAAATTGTTTTGATGATTGCTAACTGTTCTTACCATATCTAACAACCTTTTATTGAGGCCAGTGAAGAGCTTCTCTTTGAAGTAAGAAACACATCTCTCATTTTCTTGTTTGGTGGTTTGGGGGAATTATCTTTTCAAGAACCTTTTGAATTCTTTGAAATCGTTTGTCTGCTCTTGGAGTTTTAGTTAAACTAGATTATGTAATCTATAAATCCATTTAACCTTGTTTGTGCAAATACATCAAAATATTCTGAAAATGTTCTAAAGGGAGAGAATGCCACTACTGGCCCCTGGGAATACCTTGTGTAACATTGTCACATGACATGTGACCACTTAAAGTGAGATTATATATCTAATATTAATATTTGTTTTATAACATTCTTATTTTTACTTTAAAATGCATATTCATGGAAGTTCTAGTAGGTTCTTTGTGCACCCCAATGGATTGTCCCATGCACCCCACTCTGGAGACCCCCAAGTCCAGAGGCAATTTACTGCAAGTAATGCACAGATGTCTTAAGGTGAACCAAGTATAGACCATTGTGGTGTCAGCAAACATGCAGGAGGGTGATAGAAATGCTCAGACAGAGTTGAAGGAAAAGATAAATTTAGGCTTAGAGGAGAGAGATGCGTCTAAGACGACTCCAAAGTTTTAACTCTAAGAGACACGAAAAAGTAATTGGAAATGGTGGTGTGCTGGGAGAAAAGAAGTATTCTGAATGGCAAAACTAGGTTGCGGCGGGGGATCAGTCCAACTTTCTACTTTAGATGTGCTGTGTATGAGCTACTGAAAGAGGAACCCGACAAACTCCCCAGGCAATTGGAGACAAACCATTAATCTCCCCAGCTTGGTACAGATCCTGACCTCAGCCAGTCCCTCTTCTGGGCATGATTTCCGTTCCGCGTTCTACCCACTGTCTTTGGAGCCAGCCCTGTGAGGGGCTGTAATTCCCCCCAGCTTTTCTCCAGCTGTAATCCGAGTTAGTGCTTCCCACCCTCTGTTCATTGGAAGAGCAAGGCTGGAAGACGAATGAGGGACATTTGGGGCAGAACCAGGCGGAAGGCTTTCTCAATGAGTCACTCTCATAGCCCATGTGACCACCCTTCAGAGGGCCCCATCAGAGAAGGTCTGAGTCACCCTGCGGACTGGATGCCTCCTCCAGTGATGCTCATTAACTTCTTTCCCCAGCCAGCCCACAGGCTTCCCTAATGAGGTCCCCAACAAAGGGAGAACTGTGCTGGGGATGTAAATTGCACATGCAGCCCAATGTGTGGTGCCCTTGGTCAAGGTTGTCCTGGCTGCCTCCACTTCCTCCTGGACCCTTCCTGAGGGTGGCATCTGAATCTTTGTGAGGGGCTTTGGTACCAGGCTTGGAGATGAAAGTGTTGATTCCCTCACCCTGAACATCAGACCTGTGATGCATTTTCTCTATCTCCTGCTCTGAAATAACCCCTCACGGGTGGTATAATTATCTGGAACAGGAAAAGGGCTATGCGGGAGGGGGTCAGGTCATGCTAGGGGTAATCATGGAGAAGCACAGTCTTCTAGGTAGAAACAGGCTCATGGACTACCCTGCAGGAGCCCCCAAGGGTCCAGGGTGGAAAGAAAGCTACAGTTTCTTGGTGACCCCAAGTTCAGCCTGATGGATGGAGTCTTGTAGGTTTCTGTCTCCCTCCAAGGAGCACCCCAAGAACAGAGGAGACCCACAACACTGCCTAATGTCCCTGCCTCTCTCCCCCCATGCCCCAACAGGAGCTGCTGCCCACCATTCATTCCAGACCCAGGCCTTTGGGGACAAGAGCTGGAGGGGCCATTTATCGATTGTCTGTGTGTCAAGCCCTGAAATATTTCTGTGTGGACTGCCCCCCACCCTAACAAAGCAGGTAATAGTATTTCATTTAAAGGCAAGAACTGATTCTACAGTGAGAAGCAGCCAGTCTGAAAGCACATTGCCAGAGCAGGAGGGAGCACCAGGAGGTCATGACATCATGGACCCATCTGAGGACCGGCAATTTTGGCTCTGATAATTTCTGAGAAGTGGCTCTTTCCCAGGAGATGGCAGATGATGGGGGAGAGACATGAGATGGAATTCACCCCAGTGTTGGACAACACTGTCTAGGGACTGGATCTATTCAGAAACACCTCTGGCCAGCCCTTGAGGTGGTAAGTCTCCGTCTCTGGACAAAACCCAGCTGGGACAGTGAGGAGGAGGGTCAGGAACTGGACTCATTCCCCCATTCAGCCATACGCCGTCATTATGATTGGAGCAGCGGCACATTCAATTCCCAGTGAGGGTGAAAGATGAGCAAGACACGGTCCGTTCCTGCCCTCCTCACGTCAACAGATCATCATGGAAAAAGTTAAGTGCTAGAATAAAAAGTGGTTCAAAATTCTGATGAAGAACAGTGAGGACAAAAGGGGCAGCCTGGAGAAGCTCGGATGCCTTCTTCCAGAAAGGAGATGTTGGAGCTTGGACGTGGCTGTGGATGAGGAGTTCCACGCATCTCAAGTAAGTTGTAAGAGAGCAGCGTCTGCGTCTGTGTCCTTTACAGTTATGCCAGCCTCCAGCACAGCACCTGCCAGCTAGCAGATGTGGGTGGATGAAGGAGTCAAATGATGGGAACCAGCCTGAGCAAAGACACAGAGTCATCACAATGCAGCATGGGCTAGGGGAGTGGTAAGCCACCTCCAGCAAGGCTGAGGGCAGAGCAAGAGATGGTTTCCTCCAATCAGGATTATGTCACCTGAGGTGTCTGGAGTCCTAAGTGGTGTAATAAGGCGTAGGAGATTCAATCAACAGAGAGTTCCTCAGTGCCTACAGTGTGCCAGGTGTACGCAAACTCTGAGAACACAGTCATGAAGAAGGTCAGAGGCTTAATACACCTGCCCTGTTCACCCACCCCACTGAAATCTTCTCGGGTGTCCTGAGCAATGGCACCGGATCCTCTCTCCTGTGTCACTCCCCTCACTGTCTTTTCCTTGCAACAAACCTCCAACTTTTCCCCGCCACCGCAGGGTCCCCTGGCTGTTTCCTCCTCCATCCAGCTTTCAGATTACTACCTACGAACCAAACCAACCTGGTCACATCACTTGGTTAGAAATATACCAAATGACCCACAACTAGAAAGACCTGCAACTAGGATATGCAACTGTGTGCGGGGGGCGGGGGGGGGGGGGGGGTAGGGGAGATAAAGCAGGGAAAAAAAAAAAAAAGATTGGCAACAGTTGTTAGCCCAGGTGCCAATCTTTACAAAATGTTTTTTAAAAAAAAGAAATATACCAAAATGTCAACTCTCCTCCTCTCTAGGGAAAAAAAATCACAGGTGACTTCAAGTACAGCCCCTCCCTCCCATTCTTCCCCAGCCACGTTAAAGGCCTCTTTCCCCATGCACCAAACGCACCAATAACTTTTGGACCCAGAGCTTCTGCCACTGACTTTCCTCTTCTCTAATATCGACAGCTAACAGTCTCTGGGAGTCATCGCCCTGGACAAGAAGGCAACAGCTTTGTAAACCTTAGCTGATTCTCCAATTTATTTTTAAATCCACCTTCAGAGTGTGGAAGGCAAAGCTCAGGTAAATTCATTTCTTTTTCAATGACTATTTATGGAGAGCAGCCAATGTGTCAGGCCATTTCCTAGAAACTGGGGACACAGGAGTGAAGTGACAAGTCACAGAGAACATGCATGTGAAGAAGGAAATGCCTACACCAACACGATGATTCTGGACGTGCTGTAAGGCTCAGGAGGCTGACCAAGGTCACACGCTTCGTAGCGGTCACCCAGCCGCATCTGAATGCCCATCGGCTTGACCCCAGAGCCTAGATGTCCCCCCCATCTGTGACTCCTCCACCCCAACTGGGTGGGGGCACGGGTCTGAATCACGTCCTTGCAGTCAGCCCTCCACGTAAACCCATCTCTGCAACCCAATCCCTGAGGGCCTTCCCGCGGCCCCCGCGAAGGTCTGGGCTCCACCGGTACCCATCGCCCTGGGGTAGCCGGTCCAGGTTACCAGCGGGGTCCAGCCTCCAGTGCCCCCCGGCCTCCGCCGACACAGGCATCTCCCGCCCTGGGCCTCTCGGCGCCTCTGAACCCTCCGCCGTCCCTCGGCCCCTGTCCCCAGCCGCGCTCCCATCCCCATCCTCCCCGCATCCCCGCGCTCCCGACCCCCCAGCCATCCCAAATCTCCTGCGGTCTCCATGCTCATGGTCCCCCCGGCGTCTCTGTGCCCCCAAGTCCCCGACCCCTGGCGTCCCCGCGGGTCCCCGGCGCCCTGGTGTCCCTGTGCCCCCCGCGGCGTGTCCCCAGGCCCCAGCCCCTGTCCCCCCCGCGTCCCCGGCCCGCGCCCGCTGACGCCATGACGCCGCGGCGGAGGGAGGGGCGGAGCAGGCCGGGCCGGGCCGAGAGGGGCGCGAGCGGCGGCGGCGGCGGGCGGCCATGGGCACCCAGGGCTCGGGGCGCAAGCGGCTCCCCACCCGGGAGCGCCTGACGGCGGAGGACGATGCGCTCAACCAGATCGCGCGCGAGGTGAGCGCCGGCGGCCCGTTATGTGGGGGGCGGGCCGGGCGCGGGGCCGCTGGCGGGCGTCGCTCTGTCCGTCTGTCCGTCCGTCCGTCCGCCGGGGCGCGGGCCCGGCGGGGGTCTTGGCGGGCCTGGCGCCGGTGCTCCAGCCCTGGGGACGGGCCGGCGACACTGACCCTCCCCCAAGCCCCGGCTTCCTTTGGCCGCTGCCCCCTCGGCGAGGGAGTTGGGGCGCCGCCCCCGGGCGCCAGGTGGCTCCAGGCCGGGCCGGGTGGGGGGCGAGCGCCCCTTTTGTTGTGCAGCATCGTGAGGGTGGTGTAGGCCCGACCCTGGAGGCCCGGGGACCGTCCCCAGAGGCCACATGGCCCTGGCGAAATGGCCCGGCTCGCGTGGGTGACCATTTGTCGTCGATTGTCACTCAAGGTGCAGCTCGGGCATGCACTCGGGGTCACTGTAAATCTTGTTTCTGGGCCAAGCCTGAAAACGAGTCCAGGCGCGGAGAGGGTTTCATCAAAGTTTCCCGGGCAGAGTTGATTAGAACGGCTGAGGTGAACTTTGAGTGCAGCAAATTAAGGGAACGCCGGGTGCGTATCTGGACAAGGATTTTTCTCCCACAAGGATTCAACCTTCAGCTTGAACAAATCGGTGACATCTTGAAAGATGCACAGCAGATGGGTAACAGCAGCTGACTTGGGAAGGGGTGCCGATTCCTTGGGCCCGGGGTGGACAAAGGAAGCTTGATTTTCCCCGATAGACCCTTTTGTACCTTTTGAACCAGGGACCGTGTGTGCTAACTGGAAAGAACGCATGTGCAGACGCAGTGCCACCCTGCTCACACACTCCCTTCCTGGTGGTGGCGTGCAATGGAGAGTTCGTCCACAGACCTTCATTCTCGCGTGGAAAAACTTCCAGGTGATTTAGGCTGTGGTGTCTGGTTGCATTAGTCAGCTGTTTATTGAGGTCCTGCTCTAGAACCAGTTCTTAGGTGTTTTTACTTGTAAATACCCCATTTTGCTTTTATGGACACATGGCTGTCAATCAGTATTGGTTGAATATTGAATGAGTAAAGATTTGTTTTTCTTTGTATGAGAAAGACAAGAGCTTTCCAGGAAAACTCCTATTCATCCCTTAAAGCCCGCTGTGGATTTGTGTCCTGTGTGAGACCTCTGGCGTCACCCCCCACAGAATTCTCCCTGCTCCACTCTGCTTCTCTGCCTCTTGCTGCCTATGGCATTACTTGTTCACCTGTCTGTCCCCCTGTGGAAGGTGACACTCAGGCAGTCAGTGTCTTACTCACTTTTGTCTCCCCAGAGGTCAACACAGAGCCAGGCACATAGTAGATGCTCCCAAGTGTCTGTTGCATTAATTAATAAACAAAAGAAGTACAAGGCACTTAAAGTACATTTGGCTGAATGTAGACATTTGCTAAATGAAGAAGCTTGAATATCATTCCCACCCCTGTGAAGACGGTCATTCATGTGTGTATTTGACCATAAGAGCAACTGAGTGTGTCTGGGAGGCCAGTGGGTGCTGGTGATCCGGGGACCTTGTCTTTCCGTCCGTGGTTACAGACAAAGGAAGGAAAAGAAGGAGAGTTCCCAAAGTCTACCTGGTATCTGCTGGGCTTTACAAAAACATATTGAAAGGAAAGCCTGGAGATGCTCCCTGGGTTGACAGCCTTGAGGTCCTGAGCACCCGGGAACCCACGGTCCTGCCTCCCAGCCAGGGAGATGCAGTTGGTGGTGACAAATTCAGACTTGAGAGTCAGACCTGGACGGTGAAACTGGACACAGCTCCTCAATGACTGTGCCGTCCCAGGGACGTGAGTTACTCACCCCCTCGGAGCCTGTGTTTTCTCATCTCTAAATTTGGAAGAAAGAAATTCCCCTTGGCTGTCAAGATGAAAGAAAGTGAGAATGGTACACAGAGCCACCCCCACACACGTCCTCCCAGTCACACCAGCCCTAGATTTGGTCGTTACAAGTGCTGAGTGGCACCTGTCTACACTGCTGGAGGGAGAGGTGCCTCTTTTTATGTTTTACTGCAAATTGAATTCTATTTCCGAACTGTGAAAATTAGGATCTCTGTTCAAATGGCAAATATCTATTCACTGTCAAGTTCCTGAAAGTTCTTATAAAAATTCACGAAACTGTCTTCAGTTCAGGACTTTCTTATTTGCCCACTGACTCAGCAGATACCTGCCATGCTCTCCAAACCCCTGTGTTTCAGGGATGGACCTGAAAAGGATCTGCTCTCCAGGAGTTGTGTCAGAAACGGGTGTGACCTGCAGATCAGTAAGAATAATAGAAGACAGGAAGAGATCTGATATTAAAAGGGCATGGATATTGTACCCTGGAGGTTTGCAAATGAGAGAGTTACGACCTATTGATGGGACTAGGAATGGCAATCAGAGGCAGCTTCCTGGAGGAAGTGGCATTTTGAATTATTCTTGAAGGGATAGAAACCCTGACCCGGACTGGCCTCCACAAGGGGAAATACATTGGCTGGACGAGGGATTCCTGGCCAGCCTCGCCAGTGTGCTAGCCCCTTTTCTCCACGGCGTCCTCCGCAGGTGGCCTCATCCTCAGGCTGGCTCGCTTCTGCCAGACTGGCTGCTGTGTTCCCAGGGTGCCCTTCGTGAGCCCACACCCATCCTCTTCCAGTAGCTCTCTCCTGCAAGCTAGAAGCGTCTTCCCTGACAAACTTCCACGCGTCCCCCTGGCCGCTCCTGAGCCGAGCTCTGCGAGCAGGGTGGTTGACTCAGCAGCCGACACCAGTCCCTGTGGCAGGGTGGGGAGAGGGGGTCCTATCCCATGAACCATCAGGCTTATCCTAGAAATGGGGGGAGTTGGCCGCCCCCAAGCGCTTAGGGTGATGGGGAGGCCTGAATGAAAACAGGAGCACTGAAGAAAGGGGAGGGAGTCTGGTGGCCTCGGGTCAGGCATCCTGGAATGTGCACTCCAGAGGATAAGTGGAGAATTCTAGGTGGAATGATGAGGCCCAATCCCAGGCCAGGGAGCCTACAGCGGGGGACGAGCGGGGGTCCAGGGCCCTGCTCCCCTTGCGGAGAGGTTTGGGTGTTCCTGGGTGGGAGCAAGAAGCAGTGACGTCAACAGTAGAAATAATACATTGAAATCCCTGCAGTTACATTATGACTTGAGCTTACAGTAAACAGAGTTGTAACTTTGAAGCGCTGTAGATGCATTAGCACGAGTCGCTTGTTACAATCTCACTATCTTGTCGGAGGTGGCATCCAGGCAAGACGTTGTCAGGGAAGAGGTCCAGTCGGCACTTGGGGAAGCTCATGCCACTGTCGGCAGGAGTCATGTCTCTCACGTCCTCAGGAGAGGTGTTTTGAAAGCACAGACAGTTTTCTCTCCTACCGCGTTTAACATTCTGCTGCTGATTTTTGGTAGCATCCCAAATCTCTCATTCAGCGTTCTGCCACTGAGTGCAGTGATGTGGCTCTCACAGCGCCCGAAGCAGGTCCAACTACTCCTCTCCAACGGAGAATGCCTTTCCCCACACAAAGTCCCACGTGCACGCCGCATTGGAAATGAACTTGCAGGGCCCCTACCGGTGGCCGTGAGCTTGTCATCCCCTCTATGGCTGCAGGTGCTGGTCAGATTCCCTTGTCACTTGCAGCCCTCCCCGATGGCTATTTCATGGCCTTTTCTCCAGGATGGTCCCACTGGGACGCTGCTCCTCTGGGCACATGATCCCCATGGGGGCGCCAGTGATGCCCACCCAGATCCCCCCTATTGGTGGGAGTTGACTCCCTGACCATCGAGTGCTGACTGTTCTGGGCTCATGGCGGCCCCCTCTGCTAGAAAGCACACACGGCCACATAGGAGTCACTTTGTGGGGCAGCTTGCAGTTCTTGACGGAGGGATGTGAGGATACAAAAAGCACCCCCTGCCCCCGACACTGGCCTTGCCTCAAGGCGGAAGCAGCGCTGTGGTGCAGTGCACATGCAACAGCTGAGCCCACCTCCTTGTCCTCCCCCTG
Organism: Equus asinus; assembly: GCF_041296235.1. Classification (NCBI taxonomy): domain Eukaryota; kingdom Metazoa; phylum Chordata; class Mammalia; order Perissodactyla; family Equidae; genus Equus; species Equus asinus. The sequence goes on along the minus strand of NC_091808.1, from coordinate 4,297,802 downwards.
CCGCTCCCCCACCCCTTCTGCTGGCAGTGCCCCCTTTGTATATCACTCGCATCCAGACCTCTGCCTAGGCTCTGCTTTGCGGGACCCCAACTTAGGACAGCTCCCGTCCCTCTTTCTGGGTAGTCCCCTAAGTATGGGACATTCCCATCTTAAGGCCCCCTTTCATTTGCTATTTCCCTTCTGCCCTTCCCAGATAGCCCTCACAGATCAGCCTGTCTTGAGGGACCTTGTTCCCTTTTCTCCTCATCCTCAAGGCCATTCGAGGGCCATGCTGGGGGTTGGGTGCACGTGTTCTTTTTCACTTCATTTGACCCTCACCTTCGTGCCTGTTTTCCCAATGAATTTGCTTTTCTGCGGCCGGCCAGCAGGTAAGAACCAACTGGACACGGACTGGATGTGTCACCCAGTGTTGCCAGTGGTTTGTGTCTGAGGGCAGTGACATGCCCCCTCCTTCCAGGGGATGGGAAGAAGTGAGGGGCATTAAGCACGGGGCAGTGTGCAGACTGTTCAGAAGGAAGAGCTGTCCTGCCCCAAATCGTAACACACCCACCGCGGGGTAACGGGGCCGTTCCCTGGCGGTCTTCCTAAGACAGACACACATGTCTTGGTGTTTCATCATCGAGCATTAGGAATGTGACAAGACAAGTGTTCCAGGCAGGTTTTTATCATGAAGTCTGAGCTGTCTCGGGAATTGTAAGCACCGTGACCTTGACCTTGGGCTGTCTCCATGACTCTGGACAAGATGGTTCTGGTTGGAGAGGGAAGCAGAAACTCAGCTGTGGATGGTCTCCCTGGTCTCTGATGGCTTGTGGGCCCCACCCCACAGCTATTTCTATCAGAGAGCCAGCTGTCTCCCACTCCCTTTTCTGGATGAATCCTTAATGATTCCTTGGTTTCCTGGTTAGGGCTGTGATCTGTATGTGGACGACATGAAGAGGTTTCACATTAGGATGGAAATCAGAGAACTCGGATTCTGGTTGAGCCTGTCACCCGAGAGCCTTGTCAGGGTACAGAAGAGGAAAGGGGAGAGGTGGAGGCTGAGGTTGCTTTTAAGGTCTGCAGGATGCCAGGTCCTCCCAGAAGCTTCACTCCATAGTTAGACTAACTATCTCCCATCAGAAAAGTTTAGAATATCTGTTGGACAGAGAGAGACCGGCTCAGAGATGCTAAGTGACTCACCTAAGGTCATCTAGTAACTAAGAGCTGTCAGTTCATCGTCCAGGCGGTTTCCTGGATCCGTTTCTTGGCCCCATCCAAGGCCCTATTCCAGGCAGTGTCCTGCAGTCAAGCAGACTTATTCCCATCTCTGGGACTACTGTCCCCAGATGACCTCTGAGCCATCAGGCATAACATTTCATGGGAGAGTCGCATATTCACTGCCTGCTTATGTCTCTTTTCTCCCTTTTTCATTCTTTCATGTTTTAAAAATTAATTTTTGTTTAATTAAACTAAATATGTTTTTACCCTTGTCCCATATTCTCGGGCCATTCTCCACATGGCAGCTGGGTGATCCTTTTAAAATATGTCAGATCATGTCACTTCGCTGATTAAAACTCTCCAGTGGCTTCTCATGTCACTCATTAAAAGGCAAGTTGTTAATGGCCTTACAAGACTCTCAACAATCTGGAGAAGTATCTCCATGTTTATAAGTAATGCACGTGTGCACTATTTATTGATTTTTCAGTTTGGGATGCTATCTGTTGGCTTCCTGGTTCAGAGGACGAGGACTTGGTATCTGTGGGTCCAGCCTGGGCCCTCACCCCCTTTTCTTCGTGCTCGTCTTCACGCCACGGTTACATTATAGTTTCAGGTTAGACCGTCGCTGTTGGAACAACAGACTGGTAGAAGGTGTGTATGTGAGAGTCAGATTTCCTGGCTTCAAATCCTGATCCTGCTGCTTATTCCACAACCTAGGACAAGTTCCTTAGCGACTTTGTGCCTCAGTTTCCCCATACGTAAGATGGGAAATTCCTGAGAGGACAGTTCTCACAGGGAGCTTCTGAGGGTAAGTGAGATATTGCATGAAAAGACCTCAGAACGATGACTGACACAGAGGAAGTGCTAGTGGTGATGATGATGTAACTGAAGAGCCGAGGAATGTCCTCTACTATTTATTTCTTTGCTTGCACAACTTTCTGCTTTTTCTGGAGATAATTATTTCCTTTTTTTCCCAACTGCTCATCTGTCTACATATCTATCATAGCTAATCCTTTACGAACTTTACAACAGTACTATTTTCACAATACTATTTTCTATATGATTAAACAAATCAGATAATCTCTTAATTCTGTTTTATTGCCCCCTGGAGAGCTGCCCCCTGGAGGCCTCTGTCCCCTAGAGCCAGTCTGCCCTGGGGGCTCTCAGGATTTATTACAGCTGTCATTTCCTTTGCCACCATGCTGAGAATTCCTTTTGTCTCTTTTCTATTGTTATTGTTGGGGGATCCCTATTTGCTGAATTCTCTGTTGTCTTCTTTCTTGGACTAATATCTCATTTTGCTGGAACACATCCTTCAGTAGCTTTCTGACAGAGAATGCCTTTTCACTCAATCTCGCAATTTGTATCCTAAAATTCTGGGAACTTGTCTTGAATTTTGCATGTCTGAAAATGTCTTTGTTCTGTCCTCATACTTGATTGATAGTTTGGCTGAGTACAGAGTTCTAGGTTAAAAATAATTTTCCAAAGAATGACAGAAATTTCCATGTATTCTTTCAAATTATTTCCAGCATGTATTGTTAAGTGACAAAAGCAACATGCCCAGAGTGAAAACAGCATACTGCCTGTTATGGGAGAAAGGCTGTAATTTGCCTGCATTTGTATAAAGTACCACTGGCAGAATGCACAGTACAAGGGCTGTGGGATATAAAGGGAAGCAGATTTGTCGAGTATAATTTTTCATACTCTTTTGATGTTTGAACCATCTTACTGTATTACCTATTCAATAAAATAAACTAATAAATGTCAAAAAAAGTAAAATTAAAAACTATTTTCTACCTCAATTTTTAAGGTATTTTTTTTCCATTTTATTCTAGCTTTCAGGTTTGCTTTGAGAATTTTGATGCTTCATATATTTTCAGTATCCTGTATGATATCTGCTTTACTCTCCGGAAGATTTTAGGATCTTCTCCTGATTCTCAGTGTTTTGGATTTTTTTTTTTTTTCCATTTATTGAGCATTCACTGGGTTCATTCCATCTGGAAATTTGTATCCTAAAATTCTGGGAGATTGTCTCAAATTTTTTCCATCCCACCACTTTCTCTCTTCTTTTACCAGAACTCCTGTTGTTGGGAATAACTTCCTTTTCCTTCTTATTTTCTGGCTTTTTGTTTCTTGGTGATGCTTAATAGGAGATTACTCAACTTCATCTTCCACTCCTTCTACTAAACTTATCTGTTCTATAGTTAATTGTTCAGTTTTTTTGGTTGTTCATCATTCTGTTTTTTTTTAAAGATTAGCCCTGAGCTAACATCTGTTGCCAATCTTCTTCTTCTTTTTTTCTTCTTCTCCCAAAAGCCCCCCAGTACATAGTTGCATATTCTAGTTGTAGGTCCTTCTGGATCTGCGATGTGGAACGCCGCCTCAGCATGGCTTGATGAGCGGTGCTAGGTCCACACCCAGGATCCGAACTAGCAAAACCCTGGGCCGCCAAAGAGGAGCACAGAGCTTAACCACTCGGCCACTGGGCCAGCCCCTATAGCATCCTCTCTTGATTGGCTAACGCAATACCTTTTCTTATCATTCTGAAGATATTCATTTTCGCTTTTGGTTTTTTCCTGAACTTTTCTTTTGTTCCCTGCATGATGGTCTGGGGTTTTTTGTCCTTTGTCTGTTTTGGCTTCCACCTTTCATCTTGGACCTTTTCCCACATGTGTGGTGATCCTTGGCCATCCGTTCAGATGTGAGAACGAGGCGCTAAAAGCTGTGAGAACAATCTGAGCAGAAGCCAGGAGGGGAGATGCCTTAAGATGAGACCAGGAGACTACCTGGCGTGCAATGGGGAGGCTGAAGTGTGAGCCCCAGAAGTTAAGTAATTCCTTGGGGCACAGGCACACAGTCTGTATCTGAACTCCAGTCCCCCATCTTCAAGGCTAGTGCCCTTGACCACAGTGTCAGCACTGGGAGGAAATATTGCTTAATGCTAACAAGCCAAACTTCTCTAATTTGGTGCCTATAGATGGAGTCTTATTTTTGATTAAGGAGGGCGTAAGGATTGAGAAGAAAGTTGAAAATTAATCTGAGACTACTACCAAGGAATAATAGTTAACCTCTCATGCCCATTCAGCCCAAACAAGAGAACTGGTCGTTATGATTTTCTTTTACTGTGAGTGGAATAAATGTCAAATTAGATGAGCAAATGAAGAGAGTTATTAAAAAAAAATAAGATTTTCATAGCTTCAGGCATCAAGGATAATTCATTTATTTGTTTGGAAAGTTCTCTAAGATCTGAGATATATTTTCCATAAAACAAATATAAAATACCTGGAGAGTTTAGGTCGGCAGAATGTGATATGGTCTTGGCAAGGGGTAAATTCTCAGATCAGCAAGTATGTCAGAGCCAGAACCGTTCGGGGCCCATGCTGGCGGATCATATTGCAATGTTTCCACCCACTTCTTGGCTTGGGGGAGTGAATGAAAAATCACATAGTGGTCATGATAATATTTAAACATGAAAAAGCCAGGAGGTCCAAAGTTGCTCATTATGCTTTTAACCTTCATCACGTAAGTTTATCAATTTTTTCCACCCTTATCCTTGATTTCTTTTATTTTTTACCTTCTTTTATGACATCCCTTGGGCATATGGAAGATGTGGAGTTCTGGAGTTCTCCAGGTTGACACTCAAAGGGATGGAATTTCCATGTTGATTGAACAAATAATATGATTCCACTCTGGATGCCCTAAGAGATTGTTTTAAATGACCCCCAATATATCTTTATATCTGCGATGTAAGTACTCTATCTCCGTGCCATGTGTTATGGTAGCCACTAGCCTGTGTAGCCACTGAGCACTTGAAATGTGGCTAGAGCAACTGAGGAAGTGCCTTTTAAATATTATTTAATTTTAATTCATTTAAATTTGAACAGCTGCCTATGACTGGTGGCTACCATATTGGACAGAACAGCTTTAGAGCAGTGATTTATTCTGCGTTGAAATATGCTGTCATAGAAGTATGTGCTATAATGCAGAATAGGCACTGAGTCCCGTGGGCTGTATGTCACTCAAGACTGGGCGTAGAAGAGTGAAATGATGACGCAGGTGGACAGGACTGGCTGCAGGCCAGAACATGGGAAGAACGTGTGGGGTAGCGGAAGGAGCAGGTCAGCCTTTTTAAGTTGCGTGACCACAGGCGACTTAACGTATCCATCCTGTCCTTTGTCTGTGGAAGAGGAACTGTATGGTTGTAGTAGTGAGCTGTGCCTGGGAAATGCAGAGCAGGCTGCCTGGTGTCTGGTGGGTGCTGAAGCGGTTTTCTGCCTTCTGGTGACTGTCTTCATCTCTAGAAAGACACAACAGTGCCGCTCGACCGGCCAGGACGTGCCCAGGAATCATGGACCCAGTGGCCGAGTGAAACGCTCCCTCCTAAGATGAGGGCTGAGATGGGGGCAGAGGGTAAAGAGAGAGCAAAGAGAGCGATCTGTAGGAAAGATCTGAGAAAACACAGGAACGACAATCTCCTGCGCGTGAGGGGGACACAGACAGCGCTTGGGTCTGGTCAAATGAACTCAGAGTGACGGCCCTGACGGCTGCCGCTTTCAATGCATGAGCATCTTTAGGGTCGGAACCCTGAGGGCCTTCCTCGAGTTCAGAGCGTGTGTACAATTGAGCACTGAGACGGACAGGACCCTCTGTTTGTACGGCTATTTTTGCTTCTTGGTCTTGAATTTAAGAATCAGTGGTAAGATGCCATCAGATTTTTCGAGCTGCTTCGTTGTCAGGCGGCCAAGCCTTGGTGTCACGCTGTTGGTTAGCTTACTAGAGATAATGGGCCACTTCACCCAGGCCTTGTCCTGCACTGTTTATCTTTGGGCTTATCTGACCTCTCAGAAGCGACTAAATTACCTGCCTATTTTTAACCTGTGTCTGGAGCCAGCTCTGGAGTGAATTGGCCGCACGAGTTGCAATAAGGTGGTGGCCACACTGTGTCCCAACTCTTCATTTCGGTTTCTCAACTTTTTCCTCTTACTTTTATGTCAGGTTTTTCAGCCTCGGCACTATTGACATTGGACCGGATAATTCTCTGATGTGGGAGCCATCTTGTCCATTGTAGGACATTTAACAGCATTCTTGGCTTCTACCTAGGAGCAACGACCAAAAATGTCTCCAGACATTGACAAATGCCCCCTGGGGCAAAATGGCCTTTGTGCCAGGTTGGTACCTTGGGCTCTGAACCGCTCGCCTTAGCTACAGAAATCTGGATCCTTTCCTCTCAGCTCTTATCAGTGCATATGGCTGCACTCCAGGAGGGCAGAAAGCACGAGCTGGCCAAACCACATTCTCCTTGGAGTTTCTCCATTTAAACCTCCTGGGAATTTGGAGGGGCCTACATACCCTGGAAAGCTGAGGTGGAGCAGTGTTGGGAGTAGCTGACTCAGGAAGTTGGGCTATCGGCTGCAAATTTGGTTGCACCTTGTAGTGTTCCAGGGGCATGCTTGAGTTGATGGCAGGTGGGGGACATAGTGGCGATGATGGAACGGACCTTGAATTACAGGTACAACAGTGACATGTTGCTGCCTCTATGGAAGATAGGTTGGCGTGAAGGTGGGGCTGGTGAGAAGTGGCCTTTTGAGTGACATCCTGCAGGGCAGAGTGGCTCCTTTCTGCCCCTGGGAGACACCCTTTTCCCGCTGATCCTGAGTGTGCTGGAGGCAAGCCTGGTCAGTGTGGGATCTGACTCAGTTGGGCCGCAGAGCAGTGAGGCAGGAAATCCGTCTGCGCCGGGTGCAACAGAGGCTTGTCTTTCTGTCCAGGAAGAAGCCCAGGCCGGACTGCTGAGGCGTGCTCCAGGAATAGCAGGGCTGGCTGGTGGTGTTCATGTGCCACTGCTGTGAGAGCTGCTGAGAGCCGGCACTGACCACAAGTCAAGTGGCCACAGGGTTGGCATTCCAAGCCAGTGGGCGTCAAGTATGCACACTGCCCTCCGGCTTCACGCGGGGAGTTGGCAAGAGACTGAGGAGGGAGAAGATGCTGCTGGGCGCTGCCTGGATGTGGAGCTAGACGCTTCCACCTACGACCCCTCCATCCTCCGGCGACCCTGAAGATGGCATTTCCATAGGGGCGTCCATCACCTGGGAGAAGCATCAGGCCAATCAGAGGCCAGGTCCAGGCTGATGCTTCTGTCCCACTTGAAGGGCCCCAAAGGCAGGGAGCTCAAGCCGCCGCATCGTTCAGTATGAGCCAGGAGCCTCTGTGGCCAGACGTTCTGCGAGCGCACCTGCCTGCATCACCTGGTCACTCTGGTGTGCTGGCGGAAGACCCCCACCTTCAGCCTCACCAGTGGTGGAGGTGCTGGAGGCCCATTAATACTCCAGATCCCTAGTGAGGTGCCCCACATCAGAAGGGGCCTGGGTGTTGGACAACAAAGAGACCCGTGAAAGCACATTTCCATAGGAGTAAAATTGTCCCCATATCTCCTAGAAGGCTCGTTGCTTTTGTCATTCATTGCTGAACTCGTCCAATAGATCACCAGACAGTGGTCCTGGGCGGGGTCTCTGCTGTGTTCCCGAGTCTTGGCTGCGCTCAGCAGGACAGGTTCCTTTCCTTACGGCTCGCCAGCTCTTTGAAAGTGATGTGCAGCCCCCATCGCTCCATCAGCCTGTTCCCAGGGAGAGAATGTGGAATCGCTGGGTCCCCATGGCTCCCCCTTACTCCGCCCTGGGCCTCTCTTCCCTGATTCCTGGGCCTGAAGGCATGCGAGTCACCCTCAGCCTGCAGAGAGGACACCGCAAGCGACTATGGACCACGTTAATGTTCTGTGTTCTGCCATATTCTCCTCCGTGGTTTAGACGTCTGGCTTCTGTTTTTATGCACAATTTGCAAAGAAAAATGCATGCACACAATATCCCTCTCCTTAATTGAAAATTCAGCTTTAGAGTTCCTTTTGGTTTAATAAATCTTTTTTACTTGGATTTTCGTTTTTGTGAATCATGTCAGTTTTAACATACAGTCATTAGTCACTTAACGACTGGGACATGTTCTGAGAAATGCATCGTTAAGTGATTTCATCGTTGTGTGAACATCAGAGAGTGCACTTACACAAACCTAGGTGGCACAGCCTGCTACACGGTACTGGTCTCGTGGGACCACTGTCGTCTGTGTGGTGCATCAGTGACTAAACGTTGTGTGGCACAAGACTGTATTTTCTTTCCTAAACATCTTTTCCAACTTTCCCTGAATAGAACATGGCAGTTAATAAATTATACTGAGTACAGGATATAGTGGGAGGATTGCCTTGTAGTTTAGCAGGTTGTACTCTGTGCTGTCCAATTGCTTGGTTTTTAAATATGATTTAATGTAGATAGTGTAACAGGTTAAAAAGCATAATGTACAATATACACCACATATCGTATTTGTTGTTAATGCTGTCAAGTCGATTCCGTCTCCTAGCGACCCTGTGGACAGACCCTTCCTGGCCTTTTTGCACCATCCTCTCACCTTCTGCTGCTGTATCAGACAATGCTCTACTGCTGTTCATACGGTTTTCCTGGCCAATTTTTTAGGAAGTGGGTGGCCAGGTCCTTCTTCCTATTCTATCTAGTCTGGAAGCTCTGCTGAAACCTGTCCACCATGGGGGCCCTGCTGGTATTTGAAGTCCCAGTGGCATAGCTTTCAGCATCACAGCAACACACAGCTGCCACAGTGTGACGACCAACAGATGGGTGATGTGGTTCCCTGACTGGGAACGAACCCAGGCCGTGGGAGTGAGAGCACCGAATCTTAACCCCTAGGGGCCTGCTCGGTGGCACAGTGGTTAAGTTCGCACGCTCTGCTTCGGCGGCCCATGGTTTGCCGGTTCGGATCCCAAGTAAGAACCTACACACTGCTCATCAAGCCATGCTGTGGCAGGTGTCCCACGTATAAAGTAGAGGAAGATGGGCACGGATGTTAGCTCAGGGCCAGTCTTCCTCAGCAAAAAGTGAGGAGAATTGGTGGCAGATGTTAGCTCAGGGCTAGTCTTCCTAAAAAATATAAATAATAAAAAATAAATGGAACACACACACAAAAATCTTAACCACTAGACCACCAGAGCTGGCTCTCTCTATGTATTGTATAGTTAAAATTAATTCTGTTTGTTTATACAGTTTTGTATCCAACTTTTTAAAATTTTAATCATGTCAAATAAGGATGTGCCTGGCCCTTTAGAGGACGTCATCTGCATCGTTTTAGGTGCGGCCATGCTCCTTTTCTTAGGCCCTTTCCATGTTTACTGATGGATAATTCATTTCTTCAGTAGACATGAAGGGTGGGCCCAGCTCTGCCACTAACAGGATCTGGGACATGGTCCTTCACTGTCTTGAAGCTTCAGTTCCTCATTTGAAGAATGAAGACATAATGATTGGGAGGAGTCCTGAGATGATGCCCGTCACTTGCCAAGGTCTGGGCCTCCCCCATAAGTGCCTGCTTCCCTCCAGCCTCATGTGGCCTCTCTCTCTCCTCCTGCAGGTCACTTCCTGTGGGAAGCTCACTGCCTGCCTGTCTCCACCCCAGGTCTGAGATGTGCATCTTCCCAAGTTTCCCCAGCTCCTCTCGTCACACTTGTCAGCTGGGTCGCTATTTCCTTCATCGGCTGTCTTCTCCCTAAAGGATCATGTGTCCTCTGCAGGCTGCGCCTGGCCCTGTCGCTAGGGGACTCCCATACCTGGCAGACAGGAGTCACCAAGAACCGCCTGTCGAATGAATGCAGGTTGAAGCGTCAGTGGGAATCCCTCTGCAGTTTGGTGGTGACTAATATCTTCCTATTAATATGAAAACCTTTGAATTTGGTATTTTTCTTCCAAGTAGTTTAGACTGCCTTTGTCTAAATTCATGCATGAATTATGTAGAGTGGGTTTCATTGAAAAATTCGAAATCCTGACAACCTCATCAGTTTTCAGAATAGATCAGGTGATAAAATTGTTCTGTCCTCATATTGATAACTTCATCAGAATTGATCAGCAAGAGGCCAGCCCCACCCAGAAACCACAGTGGTCCCCACGTGTCACACTGAACTCTGCCACCAAGGCCGGGTCTGCGTTAGTTGCTTTGGGTTTCTCTTGGCATGATATGAAACTTTTAGTCCAGTGGATGGCATTGTGGGAAATTGTGAGACCAGTGAAATAAAATTCCCTCCTAATTCCTGCGATCAGAGATGTTTTGCACACCCTTAAGAAAATATAGGAAACCTAGGAATTAAGTGCCACACAGAGACCCTGAGTCGGAAGACCTGGGTCTGAGGCCCAGTGTCACCATTTTTTGGCTTGGCCACCTCAGACAAGCCACATGGCCTCTCTGAGCCTCGGTGTTCCCACCCTAAAGTGGAGGTGATAATGCTTGCTTGTGAGGACTGGAGGATGGGGTACAAACAGGATGCTTAGGATGGGGAGCTCCACCGTTCATCAGAGCATCGAGATCTCACATGCACCCTCTAAAACCAAGTAGGGGATAGTTCTGGCCACAGACCACATGTGTACAGTGGCCACCTGCCTGTTGCCCACATTAAAAGAGATCTAGACTGAGAGAGGCCTGGCTCCCACCCTAGTCTCCAGGCTTCAGCTCCAGGTTCTGGCTCCAGGCTCCAGGCTCTAAGCTCCAGTTCTAGGTTCTGGCTCTAGCTCCAGGCTCCAGGTTCTGGATCCAGACACCAGGCTCCAGATTCTGGCTCCAGGCTCCAGCTCCAGGTTCTGGCTCCAGACTCCAAGCTCCAGCTCCAGGCTCTACTCCAGGCTCCAGGCTGCCTAACTGGGAGGGTGTGGTTGGGGGGGAATTTACCCAGGGGCAAGGCCTACTCAGCTTTGGCCTCCCTAGCTGGAAAGAGGGATAATGACCACCCACCTGTCTCACAGAGTTCACGTGAGGCCCAGATGAGAAAACATTTGAGATAATGCACACAAACCCTAAAGGGGTTTGCAAATGTAAGATGGCGGTGGTATTATTGTCAGAAAAGTTTAAGATAAATTCTTAACACCTAGATGTTCCGGGCTGGTTCGTAGCTACTTCTGAACTTGGGGCAGTGTGCTCATGGCCCCAATAGTCATGCATTTTCCTCATGCAGGGCTCTCTCTCTGTCTTTTTGACGGTGATGCTACTTTCTTCTAAAATTGGAGGAGGAAGCCCCGTGTGTCCCTCGGGAAAGGTGGGAGGTAGAGGTGTGGTGGGACGGTGCAGGAGCCATGGCCCAGAAGTTGTCCACACGTGGTTCTTCTCTGGCCTTTGAGGACCCAGGTCCTTTCAGGTCCACGTGGAGGTGGGGAGGAAATGGACTGGAGCCGCCATCACCATGACGACCACAGATCCTCACCAGCCCAGGCTTGTCAAGGGGCGACCTTGGGGGGCCAGCAAGAGGCCTCCCCAGTCTCCTCCAGGCTTCACTGTCATCTCTTTGTGCCTCAGGTTTCCTACAGTCTGATCCTGTGTGCGGTCTGCAGAACACAGGAAAGAAAGAAGTGGTGTAAGACCCCGCCAGGGGACTCTGATGCACACCAAAGGTTGAGAAGCCATGCCTTGGATCCATTGATGCTGTTAGTGAATCTGACCATAGAGGTGAAGAATGGCATTTACACTGAAATCCCTGGTTAGAGTAGGACACATTTCTCCTGCTCAAATGCCCGAGGAGTGAATGGCCGGCTGCAGTAGCAAGTACGAATGTTGTCATAACCTCCAGGCTGAGTGAGACTGATGGTGGAGGAGCTGCCCCTTCTCACAGGCTTCCCTCTGTCCCCAGTAAGAGCCTGGCTGTGGCCTCCAGCCCCGAGGGTCAGTCTCCTGGCACAGCAGACGTTCAGGGAGGGAGGGAGTGCGTGAACAAATGAAAGGATTAATGGATGGATGGATGGATGGATGAATGAACGAATGGAATTAGCCCTACTTCACAGTAACATTTGAAAGTTCAGATTCTTTTGAAACAAGAACAAGATTTTAAAAGATTTTCAGTGGTCACTTATGTGTAAATGAAGATTTACCAGAAACCTGTTGCCTGCAGGAACTAATTTGGCAAGGTGTTGATTCTCTGAAATGTACCTTTTGCTTCCACCTCACCTGGGCCAGCTTGGTTAGCAGCTTTGTCCCGCTTCATGTCATAGAATAGAAGGAGAAATAAACAGGAAACTCTCAATTCCTTCCCAGCCACTCTTACAACTCTTTCCTCTTTCCAACTCTTCGTTTTTATGACTTTTTCTCCCTTGTGTTTCTCCATTGACTTTTTTTGAGATGTATGCACTTGGAAAAAATCTTTGAACAATCCTACTGATGGGACTTTGACTTCATTGGGCAGCCTGTGGGCGATCCGGTTGCACCACACGCTGCCAGCGCAATGAGCTCGCGTTCCCTAAAAAGGCATTTATTATGTCCAGGAAAGCTTTGCGAAGGTTGATGGCACTCTACCAGGGGCTGAAGTAACTCGGGTAGAACACTGTCTGTGCAGCCTCCCTGTTGGGGAGCAGGGTTTGGACTGGAGGAATTTAGGTGTACTCATATACCCCGCCAGGTGCAATAAATAGCTGTCTTTGCCTGACCTTAACCCTGGTTCCAAAAAGCCATGAGCACACCAGGAGTAACTGGAATCATTGGGAGGAGAATGGTGCTGGTGATGGCGTGTTAGAGCAGGTTGGAGGGCGTGCAGATGGAAATAAACATGATACAGTGTTGGAGATGTGCCTTGTGAAACCGTCAGCTTAGCTAGGTGGATCATTAAGAGAAGACATAACCTGTTCCAAACAATTTTGTTTTTTGGTTAGCTAAACTACAGACTTTACACAGATTCCCCAGTCTTTCGACTAACGCCTTGTTTCTGTTCTAGGATCCATTCCAGGATCCCACATTGCGTTTTGTCCTGATGTTGCCTGTGTCTACTCCAATCTGGGATGGTTTCTCGGTCTTTCCTTGTCTTTCATGACCTGGGCATTTTTGAGGAGTGTCAGCCATGTATTCTGTAGAATGGTCCTCCATTTGGATTTGTCTGGTTAGACTGAGGTTATGGATATGGGGGAAGAATTCACAGAGGTGAAGTGCCCTTCTGTTCAAATGACATCGGGGGCACATGATGTCAACATGATTTATCACTGATGCTGTTGACCTTGACCTCTGGCCTGAGATGGGGTCTGCCAAGTTCGTCCACTGTAAACCTCCGATTTCTCTCTTTCTGTATTCTGTCCTCTGGAAGCAAGTCACTCAGTCCAGGCCACGTCACGGGAGGGGACTTTTCTGTTCCATAGCCTGGAAGGAAGGGTATCAAAGAATGTGTGGTCTTAGGTCAAAACCATTGCTTTAAGGCTGTGCAAATATCCTGTGCCAACCTAAAGTTCCTCAGTGGATAAGTAATTCTGTTTTAAGCGTGAATAACAAATGTGAGTTATTTGGTGTAACCAGTGAACTTGAGAGCAAGGATTGGGAAGCCCTTGTGTATATTGTGGCACCGATAGTGGCCTCTTCTTGGCCCAGCGTCATGGCCTTTGCTCTTTCTCCTCACTATGGGGACACGAGCTGGGTCTCTGGGTCCCCCTAATACTCTGGAGTTTTCTGCTCACTGCTGGGGACGTGAACGCTCCGACGCCTTCCTAAGCCCACACCCAATCCTCCTGCTTCACCTTTCCACCGGAGCCACAGCACAAAGAGACACGCTCTAAGCAGCATCTCCATCCTCTGGCTTTCTCCATGGTGCAGCCAGGAGAGGCCGTGCTCCCCAGCGGAAAGGAGATACGCTTGGGAAGATAATTCTGTTGACTTCTTCTTTTTTTGGAGGGGGTGAGGAGAAGCCAAATAGTGGATCATTATTTGAATGATGGTCTTAAATGATGAATAGAAAGAATAGTGACTTTCTTCATCTTAACTCGTCATCCCTTTTCAAATTGAGTCATTTATCGCCTCCGTTTGAGATGAGATCTCAATTTTTAAAAGCACGAGTTTGGCTTGGACATGCTTTTCGGTACGGGCCGTGGATAAGAAGTCAGCAGCAGCAACCGTCCCCTTGAGTTAGTCAGAGCTTGCTTTCCGAGGCAGGCCTAAGTAACTGCTCTTCAGCCGAATAATTTTTTGCTAATTTTGTTTCCTGCTTTCTACTGCTAAAGTGAGGAAAGACTTGAGGGAAAAATCTAAAGGAAAAAAGGGAAAATACAGTATCTGTCTCTTGGAAATTGTCTTCAATAACAGTGAAGGATAGAATGTGAGAAAGATCAAAGAAAATGCAGACCAGACCATTGAAGATGAAATGTCTAAATTGCAGAGAATTATAAACCTTTCCCTAGAAGACGTCAGCACTAAGTCGCCACAAGGCAGTGTGCCCCGGATTCTGGGGAGCCTTCGGAATTACGGATCTTCACTCCTGGGATTCCGTGACTGTTTTTTCTTTTCCCTGGATTGATTATGCATCGTGGCCATGCTTGATGACGAGATCAGGATAACAGCAGCAGAGGGAGTGGCGGCGGCAGTTAACGTTTACTGGGTGGTTGTTGCCCTTTGGTTAACTCGTTAACTCTTCACGGTGATGCCGTAAGGCAGTGTGCGGGCTGAACGTCGGTGTCCCCCCCAGAATTCACGTGTCGAAAGCTTAACATCCAGTGTGGTTGTATTTGGAGAGACGGTCTCTAAGGAAGAAACTAAGGTTAAATGAGGTCATAAAAGTGAGACCCTGACCCAGAAGGATTGGTGTCCTCATAAGAAGAGACACCAGAGGGCCCTCCCTCCCCATGTGCACGCAAAGAAAAAGCCATGTGAGCACACAGCAAGATGGCGGCCATCGAAAGCCAGGAGGAGAACCCTCATCGTAAACCACACTTGCTGGCACCTGGATCTTGGACTTCTGTCCCTCAGAACTGTTGTATAAGTCGTTTATGCCCAGTCTGCAGCATCTTGTTATAGCAGCCGAGCAGACAAAGACAGATAGATACTGTCGTTCCCCTATCAACAGTGAAGAAACAGTCATGGAAAGGAGAAATGACTTGCCTTCTTGATCGGTTGGTTTTTCCTTCACTTCCAGTAGCGTCGCTGTATACGTTTAATGAAATGCCCAGTTCGTAACGGTTCCTGACAATCATAGCTTTATTGTAAACCTACCGAGTTAGGACTCCTTCTCCACGTTTGACTTTTTTCACTTTGAGGTCTCTTTGCTTTCGTGTTAATATTTGAAACCCTTGTGTCATCAGCATAGGTCAGGTTGTGATGTGGTAACAAATGTCCCCAATCTCAGAGGTCTAAAAAGGCAAAGTTCCCCTCTGGCCCACAGTAGATGCCCATCACAGGTCTGAGGGGCCTCGGCTCACTGTCATCTCACAGGGACGCTGTCCAGTAGTGACTCCCTGCTCAAGGGCTCCCACTGTCATCACAACAGTGGGCAGAGACCACAGCGACTTGCTCACTGGCTCTTAACACGTCTGCCCTGAAGTGGCACAGGGCTCCGGGCACAGATGGCAGGTGCTGGACTGCCTCCTGTTGCTGATGTGGGAGGCTTTGTGCAAAAGTAGAAAAGACAGGAAGACCACCCCCCCCCCCGCCACAGGTGCAGGGCTGGGACAGGAGAAGAGGCCCTTTCCTTTAGATGGGGCAGCCCCCCAGGGGGTGTGGCTGCAGTGGGGAGCAGGGGCTGGGTTTCACCCCGTTGGTCCCAGGGCCTAGGCACTGCATGGCCAGGCATGGCAGCCCTGGTTCCGAGCACATTCTGGTTCCTTCCGCAGCACCAGGATGCACCAGGAGGGGAAGCAGCAGGACTGGCTTTTAGTGCCCTCAGCCAGCTTTAGGGAGCCGGGGCCCTCCCAGATCCTGGCCTTCGGTTGCGTCTTGGCTGAGATGGGATCTGGTTTTGCCTTTTTTAAGCCTTCATGAGTATTTTCACGAGAAGTTGGGGCTGCTGGCGAGACTGCATTCCAGACTGTTCTTGAAGTAGGAGCCACATCTTCTTGTTGATTTTTCCAGAACCTGGGGGAAGAACTTATTCCTTTCTTTGATATCCTGAATTGCTGAGTGCTGCTTCTGACTACAGCAGCATGGAAACCTCAAATGGAGACAGTGCGTAAACACAGTGGTCCTTCTGCTCCGTTCTGCTTTCTTTATTTGGGTTCCAGTATTACCCTCATTTTGTCCCCGTGTTCAAGTTATATTTGAATGACTTAGTGCTTCTCGACCAGCTGTGGCTGGAGGCCAGCCTTGAGCCTTGACCCTCTCCCCGGATGTCCCATGCAGTGCCGGGGTTTTAAGAATGTGGGAGACTAGAAATGGCTATGGCTGCCCACCACATCTTCCCAGCACCTGCCGACTCCTCGGACACCGTCATGCTCCTCTTTCCCCATTTTAGGGATTGTTTTCTTCTGAAATCACATGGCAACATGTCCAATCTATGTTGTTTTCAAGGGTCCAGAGTGTTCATTGCAGCCTCAGCAGTGTAGACCTGGGAGGAACAGGAGCATGCATCATTATCTGGAGAGGGTTCCCTCAGAGCAGGAAGTGATGGCAGGGTTCTGCAGGAGGGAACTGAAATTAAGCGGTTTATTACCTCTTACCTCGTTTTCTCAAATTCCCAAAAGACTCGCATCTTTTCAGGATTTTTCTCTTTCTCCCTCCTGGCTATTATGCTATTACAGTGAGAAGCGTCAGTTCTCCTGTTCTCGATGCCCCAAGGGGAGTTCTCAGAGTGGCTGTGACTGAAAACTGAGAGGCGGCCTCCGTTCCTTGCCTCACTTCCTTGGTCAGCGTCGCGGCTGCAGGGCCCCGTGGCTTCTGCGGGAGCAGGAGGAAGAGCTGGGGCTGCGGGCTGGGAGCACCTGCTGCTTAGCTCAGAGCTGGCAGCGTGCAGTCTGGCCCCGGAGCAGGTCCCTCTCCCCGCACAGAATGAGCACAATTTAATTAGCTCTCATCAGCTAAGAACATGGTTATGTAGATACAATTATGGGTCAACCTGAGGGCATTCTCAGTGTATTTTTAGATTTTATTTTCTAAAAAGAAGCTGGTGTGTTTCAGGTTGCTGTCGACGCAGACTGCGAAGGGCCTTGACATTCTTAATTGTCCATTTTATTCCTCTGATCGTTGCCTCCTCTCTCGCTCCTTCAGAACAGCCACGGGGGCCAGCATCACTCGGGCCTCATCCACCCTGGGCTGTCTTTTTGTTCATTTACCTCTTCATTCATTCATTCATTCATTCATTCTCTGAGTCAACAAATGAATCTCTGATTAGCCCCCTCGGGCACTAGTGTGCTGGGGCCAGAGGAAGATAGGATGTGGTCCTTATCTCGACAACCTGCCTTTCAAATATTCATCCATCCCTTGGGATTTGTACGGCTCGTGTCCTCTGTGCCAGGACACAGCAGTGCTCAAGACAAAGTCCCTGCCCCCTGTCACCCTAAAGATAAACTCGTGAACTGGCAGCTCTGTGACATGCCAGGTGTTGAAAAGTGCTGAGCAGAAAAGCAGAGGGAGAGGTGAGAGGAGGGAAAGTCAGGGCAGGGCTGCCTGATAGGGTGATGTTCCAGGCAGAGGGAACAGCAGGCGCAAAGGCTGCAGGATGGAAGCAGGCCTGAACAGGGAGGCTGTGTGGCTGAGCAGAGTGAACCCAAGGAAAGAGAGAGTTGGAGGCTAGATCTTTGGGGCCTTAAGGCCACCATAAGCCTTGAGCTTTTCCTCCCAGTGAGATGAGCAGGCTGTTGGACAGCTCTCATGGAAGGCTGGCCTTCTCTGGCCTGTGTTTTAAGAGTATTCTTCATGGTGCCATGTGCAGGACTGCCAAGGATGGCTGTGCAGGTTGTGCACTGCACAGCCACAGAGCACACCCTTCAGACTTAACTCCTGTATGAATGGCCATCAACTGCCTGAATGAGGCTGGCTCTGCATGAGAAGCAGACTGGAGAGGGTGAGGACAGAAGCAGGGGACCAGACCGGATGCAGGTCAGTGACCTGGAGGAAAAGATGATGGTCGCTGGACCAGAATGGAGCAGTGGGGCTGGTGAGCAGTGGTCAGATTCCACATGCCTTCTGCACATAGGGCCCACAGGGTTTGCTGACAGATCAGATATGGGGTAGGAGAGAGACACCGAAGATGACCCAGGGGTTTTGCCCTGAGCGACCAGAAGAGTAGATGTTGAGGTTTGACATAAGCTAGTCTGGGAGTTCAGTAAATGTCGGTTTTAGGGGAAAAACCCAGTTGCCTCTCTTGGCACCTCTGCTCCCTGTCCCCCACATGCTCCTCTGAAATGCTCACGGGTCACTTCAAAGTGTGGACTTCTGATTAGGGGAATTCAGAAGCTAATTCATAGTCCCCAAGGTGTACAGGAAAGTTAATTTCTGCAGTGTTTATCAGACTCTTTAAGTTGGAGGTTTTTAAAAATGGATTTTATATAAAACATTTCAAACATACCCAAATGAGGGAGACTGACACAATGAACACCCGTACATCCATCACCTAGATTGACAAGATTTTGCATACTTGTGTCATCCAGCTCTCTTTTTCCCTTTGCTCACTGTAAGCAAATTCCAGATGCTACGTCACTTCACTCTTATACACTTCAGCACGCATGACTTTGCAAAGGAACATTTTCCTATATAACCACAACGCTCTCATACTTGGCAAAATTGACATTAACTCGTTGGTATCATCTAATACCCAAACATAATAAAATTTTCCTAATAATCTCAAAAATAACATTTTCCCATTGCTTTCTTTGGAACAGGATCCACACAAGTCCACACGTGATGGTTGGGATTCTGCCTCCTGAGTCTTTTTTAATCCGTGGAGCCCTCGCTGCCCACCGTGTTATTCTGGAAGCCAGGTCACGCCACCACTGGCCTGTCCTGCCATCCAGATTTAGCTGTTGCTTCCTTCTCGTGTCATTTTGCGTGTTCCTCTCTCTTCTGTACCTCCTGTGAATGAAAGTTAGCTCTCGAACGGTGCTGTCCAATAGAAACGTAATGTGAGTCACATCCGTAATGTTACTTTAGCCACATTAAAAAAAAGTAAAAAGAAATAGGTGAAACTCATTTTCATAATATATGTGATGTTGCCCAATATAGCTGAAATAATATCATTTCAACATGTAATCCCTATAGAAACTATTAGTGAGCTACTTTACATTCTTTTTATCCCACTAAGCTTTGAAGTCCAGGGTGGATCTTGCGCTGGCAGCTCTTCTCTTGGTTGTTCACCTGCTCAGCCGCCACGTGTGTCTGGTGTGCATGGGGCAGCCCAACTCAAGTGGCTTCTCCAGATTCTGGCGCACCTTTCCCTCAGAGGCGGTGCTGTGTGCGTCCTACTGTGTCGCATCGGGAGGTCCTCGGGCGTGGGCCCGCTTTTGGTGATCAGTGGGTGCAGGTGGTGACAACAGATCCGTCCATTGTAAACTTGTCCGTCAAGAAAGCAATGGAGCTCCCACTTTCTGAGATGGGGAAGACTGGGAAAATCAGGGAGTCGGGAGTTGAGTTTCGCACACGTGACATCTGAAATTCCTATCAGACTGCCAAGGGGAGAAGTAAAAGACGCGGTTGAATATGAGTCTGGAATTCGAGAGCGGGATCTGGGCTGGGGATACAAATTTGGGAGTTGCCAATGTATTGATGGCACGAGACTAGATCAGGTCACCAAGGGAACAAGGGCAGTGTTGAGAGGTCACGAAGGTGAGGAACGAGGAGGGCAGGCTGAGGGCTGTCCCAGATGCCCACTGAGGAAAGTACTTAAAGAAGGAAGGGATCACCTGTGTCAGGTAAGACCCGTGGGCCAGAGACGGTTGGGGCTGAGAGGTGGCCATTGGATTCGGAAGTCTCCTTCATGAGAGCTGGTTCAGTGGCGTAGTGGGAGCGTACACTGGATTGGAGTGGGTTCCAGAGAGAAGGGGACTCCCCAAAAGGTTAAACATAGAGTACCGTATGATCCAGCAATTCCGCTTATGGGCCTATACCCAAAAGAACTGAAATCAGGATCCAGAACAGATATTTGTACACCCGTATTCACAGCAGTGTTATTGCCAATAGCCAAAAGGTGGAAACAACCCAAGTGCCCATAGACAGATGAATGGATAAAGAAAATGTGGAATATCCACACAATGGAATATTATTCAGCCTTTAAAAAGGAGGAAATCCTGTCACATGCCACAACATGAATAAATCTTGAAGATATTATGCTAAGTGAAATAAGCCAAGAGGACAAATGCTATATGATCCCACTCACACGAGCTCCCTAGAGTAGACAGAATCAGAGGCAGAACGTAGAATGGCGGTTGCCGGGAGAAGGGAAGAATGGAGAGGTAGTGTTTAATGGGGACAGAGTTTCAGTTTGGGAAGATGAAAAAGTTCCAGAGATGGACCGTCGGTGATGGCTGCACAACGACGTGAATGTACTTAATGCCACGACTGTACACCTAAAAATGGTTAAAATGGTAAGTTTTATGTTCTGCATATTTTACCACAAAATCAATGGTGGGGGGAGAGAGGGAAATTGAGGTAAGGTTGGCTAATGAGGCAAGTGGGTAATAGGAGATATGTGCCAGAGAGGAGGGAGGGAGGGGAATGTGGGGACCAGAAAGAAATTTAAAAAAGTGAAAATGGGGCAGTCATTCTGTGAATGAGTTTAGCTGTATAGAAAAAATGTTATAAAGTTGGGGGCCAGCCTGGTGGTTCAGCGGTTAAGTGCGCACATTCTGCTTCGGTGGCCCGGCGTTCGCCGGTTCGGATCCCAGGTGCAGACATGGCACCACTTGTCAAGCCATGCTGTTGTAGGCATCCCACATATAAAGTAGAGGAAGATGGGCATGGATGTTAGCTCAGGGCCAGTCTTCCTCAGCAAAAAGAGGAGGATTGGCGGCAGATGTTAGCTCAGGGCTAATCTTCCTCAAAAAAAAAAAAAGTTATAAAGTTAAGGAGAGGAAGCGTTTGCTTTTGGCTGCTTCTCCACGGTGACCTTGGAGATAGCAAAACATCCAGTGCACTCTTGATACAGTGTAACTTTGAGGCCAGGCCAGAACAGGCCATACCAAACAGATTATATACAACGGATACCATTGGGGTGATGGAAATGTTCTAAAATTAGATGGTGCTGATGGCTGCTCCGCTCTGTAAATTTACTAAACATCCTTGACTTGAATTGTACGCTGAAAGCAGATGAATTTCATAGAGTAATTACACCTCGGTAAAGCTGTTAAAACACACAGAGACACACAAATGTTCGTGCTTCCCTGTAGTCCCTGCTTGTCCCTTATACGGAGGTGCCCTGTCCGCTGTCCCATTTCACAGGGAAGGAGGAGCGTGGTCACAGGAGTGAGCTGCGTCTCTGTATCTGCACCGTCTGTTCGATCCCTTCGCGGTTTTAGAACTGGAATACATTCTAATCTGGACGTGGTGACCTCATCGGCGGTGACTCCCTAAGTGGCCCAGTGAGTCTCCTCTCTAGTTCTGCATCCCCTGGATTAAGACTTCCCTGAAGTTGGGGGCCATCAAAGCAACTCCCCCAACGATAGGCTTGCTCCACTGCCAGCCCCATTTGCTGGCCGTTGGAATGGGCAGCCCTCAAGGAGATTTGGAGGATGAGTCCTGGCTTCTCTACGCCCCGCCTGTCCCTCGGACGGGCTCAGTGCTCCCATTTCCGCCCGGCCACGGCATCTGCCCGAGAAGCAGCAGCTGGCTCAGCAGATCAGAGCTCAGCACCATGGGCCTGCCGGCCGGAGGGCTCAAGCTTTCCTGAGACACTGTCTGTCTGCAAATAGCTCTGAGTCCGGCTTTTTGTTTTGGAGCCATTCATCGCCTCATCCTTTTTTCCATTCTGTCACTCGGCCCGTGGATGCAAGAGGGTGTGCCGACCCGGTGGTGTTTATTAGTGGGGAGGCATTCGGGCCACTTGGTGACTGGATGGAGAGCAGCTGTTCCCACCAGGGGTCTGAGTCTATAAAAGGTACATGTGAAAGAGCATCACTGAGCTGTCCGCTCAGATCAAACAGGGTCAGTTGCTAAATGCTCTCCTGGATTAATGGCGTTAAATCGAATGATCATAATAATGTAGAGCTGGAAGGGGTTTAAGAGATTTTTTATCTCTATTCCATTTCCTTTATTTGAAAAACGAGGCTCGGAGGGCCCCATGACTTGCCCAAGGTTATGCAACGAATTCATGTCGGGGCTCTGTCTTGCGCCCACATCTCCTGATCGCTTGCAGGGGCAGGGCTGAGTTCATTACATCAGGCCCGATGCCCCCTTCTTATTATTTAAATGCTTCAGTGAGGAAGTTCTTACAATTCCGTGGTTCTTTAGCTTCCACAAGGCCTGTCTGTTCAGTGAGCAGATAATTCATACATTCGTAATAAAAGCAACCTGACATTTTTAGGGAATTGATGAATGACTGTGACTCATGATGGAAGGAAAATCTGAATCTAGAAGGAAGTTAGTTTAGATCAAACTGTGTTGGCCCAAATAGTGGATTGAGTTGTTATTCACATGATTTCAACGTTTCCTAGGTATTTAGTTGGTTTTCAGTGTTTTTTAAATGTCAAGTGTGTCTGGCACATAAGCATTTTTAAATGTTAGTTATTATTTTATAGTGTGAGTCACTGAATTGAAGAGTAGCACATGGTGGCTTTGAGATGCCCCCCCCCCCCCCCCCCCCCCGTCTCTGAGGGCTGCTCTGCGGGGGGGGGGGGGGGGGGGGGGGGGAGAGGGGTGGGCTCCAAGCCTCAGACAAGACTGGGGTGGGGCTTGGGCATCTCAATTTCTGAAAAAAGTGTTCTTGTGCACAGATCGATTTAGGAACTACTATTCCAGGGCATAGCAATCAAAAATAATTTTTTGAAATCACAATTGCATAGCAAGAGGTTACATTGGTTTTAGTTTGTTTTTCCTCTGAGAAGACTCTCCAGGCCACCTCAGCATCACTCCCATTTTAATGGAGAAGATTTTTGTGTTTGAAAGGAAGACGAATGTTCACGGTTTTTCTAGGAAACTGAATTCCTGGTGGCAACATAGATGATTCTAGAATCTTACATTGTTGAGTGCTAAAGGACATTCCTGCTAATTCCTGTGTTAGCTACAAATCCGCCACCTTCGAATGAGAAAGCACATGGCGCAAGTTGGCTGTATCTACCACATCGCTGGAAGCTGGTATGCTCCCCTGTGTTGTGATTGCTTATGTCTGGTGCATCTTCTTAACTCTGTGATATGATTTAACCAAAAACAGTTCTGTGTATTTGCTGCAGAAAAAAACACAGCAGGTCAGTGTTGATAGAAATCCAATCATGTGAACAAAAGAAAAAATATCCAAAGGTATCTTTGTATCTTTTTATATCGAAAAATCTCCAAACCTTCGATTGAAATAATAAAAGACAAAAGAAGAGAAAGACTACTTTTTCTCATTAGATTGTGGGAAAAGACTGTCATTCCACAAACAGGGTAGACATCTCTTTCTGGTCTCGTCTTATTTTCTGAAATGTAAGTTATTGGTTCGCAGTCTGAGACTTATTCCTGCAATAAACGATTGGGTTTTTTTATTGAGGTTGTTGATATTTTCTTTCATTTC
This sequence comes from Equus asinus, assembly GCF_041296235.1. NCBI lineage: Eukaryota > Metazoa > Chordata > Mammalia > Perissodactyla > Equidae > Equus > Equus asinus. The sequence continues at coordinate 4,274,146 of NC_091808.1, read as the reverse complement.
AGTTTTGACCTCGACTCCCTGGATCTGCAATTTGTGTGTCTGGGTTGGCGAAGTGGTGGGAAAGGGAGACCTACCTGGTAGGAATTACATATGAAGCCTTTTAAATGAAAAAAAAAAGGTTGATTTTTGGTGGCAATTTGTATTATGTATTAAAAAACTAAATAAATCCAAATCGAAACAAAAATTGCCCAAGCAAATCAGTGCTACCTATATAACTCCTTTTTGGTTATTTGAATTTTAGGCTTCTTTCTTATGCGATTAAAGGTTAGAGTAAGAAAAATTAAAGAAAAGGTAATAGCTAGTCCACTGGGCAAGGATGAGGCCTGGATTTCAAGATGGTTGAATAGATCTACTCAAGTTGCATTTGTACCCCTTCTTGGCCAAGTTGAAGTATATGGTTTATTATATCTATTAAAATACCTTCTGGGGTCAATAAATCAACTAATCTGTATCGAGCATCTATATATGCAAAACTTTGGCTAGATTTTGAAAGCAGTGGTTCCTGGCTGTGGGCCTTGGACTCTCAAGGCCATGGTGCCCTGTGCTCCTGTATGCACACCAAGCATTCTCTGGGACAGAGCAGCAGATTTCAGATCCATCTGACACATGTGGTTACTTATTCATACATTATACATGCACTCCCACAATAAAAATTAATTCCTTGTACAGTACAAATAAAAATAGAAGCTAAAAAAAGGAGGAAAAACATGACTAGAAGAGCATGCATTTCACTTTGAAGAAGTAAGCCCAAAGAATAAAAATAAATATGCCTTGCGTCTGTACATACTTGTACTATTTTTTTTTTTTTTTTTTTTTTTGCTGAGGAAGCCTCGCCCTGAGCTAACATCCATGTCAATCTTCCTCTATTTTTTAGTATGTGAGCCACCAGCACAGCATGACCACTAACAGAGTGGTATAGGTCCACGTCCAGGAACCAAACCCAGGCCGCTGACGTGGAGCACGCTGAAGTTAACCACTAGGCCACCAGGCCTGACCCCATACTTGTACTTTTTAAGCATTTCTAGATGCTGTTGTGATTAATAAGACAGGCCAAGGAGATCCAACATATGCAAAATTGGAGTCTCCAGCGAAGGAAACCACAATAAATGGAACACAATGGATATAGTTGAGATCCTCAGTTGAATCTGCAGATGTGGAACCCGTGGATACAGAGGGCTGACTGTATTCACGGTACTACGCCATTTTATACATATCAGGGACTTGAGCGTCCTCGGACTTTGGCATCCAAGGGGGTTCCTGGAACCAATGCCCCGAGGATACCAAGGGAGGACTGTGTATCGAAACATAAATTAATAAAACATTCCAGAAAGAAAAGAAGATTTAAATCTACACTGTGCCCCAGAAAACATAGTCATCAGTCAATCCTGAGACATAGTCTAGTAAAGTGTCTAGACAGCCATAATAAAGATTTCCTTGGGAAGTTAAAGCAAAAAAGATCAAGTCACTTCTAAGGGGGAAAATGTTCACGCCAGCCTCGGACGTCTCCATGGCAACATTCAAAGTCAAAGACAGTTGGAGCAATGCCAACAGAGCTGAGGAAAGGAAATGTGACCAAGAACCGCATACCCCAAACTGTCATTCGAACATGAAGGAGAAAAAGAGTTATATTTGTTTATATATGCATAGAATTTCTCTGAAAGGATATGTAAGGTAATGAAATTCCATCTTAAAAATGCGAGAATTCAGAAACATCACTCCCGTAAGCCCGTCTTGAATAAACTGTTGAGGACAGTGTCTTCCGTTTAACGTTGCTCCATGGAATCACCTGCAGATCCTCTAGAAATCCCTGTGCCCCGGCCGCGCCCCACGGGAATTAAATCAGGAGCCCTGGTGTTGAACCAAGAGATAAGTGAAAAACTACACTAGAGGACTAGTAGTGAGCTTTGCACCCAGTGAACTGTAGGACTGAGATTAAGACAAGCATGGAAGAGCTGTAGCCAACGGAAGCACGGGAAAACTATTACAGACAATGCCAGAACTCAGGCAGGCGGCGGGGCATAAAGTACGGGGCAAAAGTCAGTAGCTTCCATATATTTGTGCAATAACCAATTAGAAGATAGATGGAAGGAAAGGCCCCATTTCTAATAGCTGCAAAGTGATACATAAAATACCAGGGAAAGAGGTTAACACGAGTACAGTTTATAGGAAGGAATCTTTAAAACACTGCTTAGAGACACCGAAGATTTCAACAGCGAGAAAAACGTATCATGTTCTTGGAGAAGACAACTTAACATTGTAAAAACACGAAGCCTCCCCACTAGGTTAATCTACATAATGCAAGGCCCAGTACAAATAGCAAAAGGATTTCTTTTGGTACTAGAACACCTGATTCGAAAATTTATATGGAAAAATTAACAAGCAATAGTAACCAGGAAATTCCAAAAAAAGTAATATTAATAAGGGCGGGATTAGCCTTAAGATAGTAAACACATTGTAAATCTGTAATGAATAAAACAGTATGGTACTACCACATCTCAGGAGCAGACAGATCTATAGTACAAAATAAAAAATCCAGAAATACATCCAAATAAAAAAAAAGGAAGTTTTATGTATGGGAAACCATTTCAAACCAGTGGCAGAGCATTTCAAACCAATGGGAAAAGATAAAGTATTAAATAATAGTGTGGGGACAGATGGCAAACCCTATGGAATAAAATCAAGTCAGTTAATGCTTGACAACTTACATCAAAATAAATGACAAGAAAATCAAAAGTTTAAATATAAAAAAAAGAAACCATCCAATTACAAGAAGAAATAATGAGAGGATTTAAAAAATAATATTGGGAAGCCTTTCCAAGTAAGACACAAAACCGAGAAGTTAAAAAAGAAAAGATCTTTACTTTTCTCTTACATAAACATGGACGTATTCATTATGGCAAAAGCCAGCATTACAAAGGTCAAAAGACAGTCAGCCAACAGAGAAAATATTCGCAGCTTGTATCACAAAGGCCAATTCTCCTGGTATAAAAAGAACTCTAAGAAGACATTAACCAACAATGTAAGAGAAGAACAGGCAAGAGAAAGCAAGGCCACTCCCAAGAGAGACCCCCCCCCCCCCCCCCCCGCCATCTTCCTCCAAGCCAGACTCCAGCTCCTGGCTGTAGGGTTGGACGCTCCCCACTGCACCCCAGCCCAGGCACTGCCCTGGCATCCTGGTATCAAGGGGAGTCAGTCTTCTTTAGGAAAACAGACCCAGCAGCCCCTCTGGAGTAATGTCTCCATAGAATTAGGGCCGTGCATTGCCGCCCTGTGAGCACTGAGGAGCAGGTCTTCTGATTTTGCTCACTGAGCTCTGGGCAAGCTCCGGTCATTCACAAGTCAATCCAGTAGGTCCTCCAGACGGTAAGACAGTGCACTAGACCTGGGAAGGAGCAAGAAGCCCAGGGCACCTGCTGCCATTCGACCGTGAACTCCAGTGGGGGAGCCTGGCCGGGATCAAGCTCTGAGTCGAGCATCAGGGCAGTGAAGGGAGACTGGCTGTGACAGAGCAGCTCGTTGCTGTGGTGACTGCGTGAGCAACGTCTGTTCCAAGTGTTGAGGATGCAGGAGACGCCCGCCTGCGTGATGGGGAGGGCCTATGCAGCGGAGCGGGCCGGAGCTGCATCTGGAAGAGTCCTGAGGCCTGGACAAGCCAGCTCGGGCTTGCACGGCCTGGATGGAGCACCCTCGTGATCCAGAGAAGCACGAAGTCCTCGAAGAAAGTCGTGGGTGGGAGTAGGTGGAGGCTGGGGGTGGGGAGCAGAGGAAGAGGGATCCATTCAGGTTCCGGAAACGCTCAAACCTCCATCACTTCTGAGGCCCGAGGGCTGGCTCCAAGCATCCCCATGGATCACAGTGCTCTGGTCAACTTGTGCCTCTCCCATGAGTGGCAGGGCATGGGGCGGCTGCCTGCGGGGGCATTTGTACAGGCACTCTCAGGGAACCTAGGCACGATTGTGCAAAGACCTACAGAACCCACCCAACAAGAGCATCAGAAGGAGAACGCATGCTGGACCCTCCCTCCCACAACACTTCTTATGGAAACGTGACAGCTGAGCCAGCCTTGCTTGGAAGGCAGGCGGTCCCTGGGCCCGAGGACCTGCTTGGCCCTCTCCCCCGGCTTCCTGGGCTGGGCTGCAGGGGGGGCCTTGCTGCAGCTGGGGCCTCATCAGGGCTGTAAACCAAAAACGAAGTATATGGGGCCGTCTGCAGGGGCCTTGGGGGCCCTGGACAGAAGCCGCTCCAGTGGCCAGGTTGTCCTTGGGCCCCCATGATTCTCCTGTCTGATGGAGGGTTGACTTTCCCTGGCTGCTGCTAGTTCTGGGGGACACAACGGAGCGACTCATCATGGAGATGGGACCTCACGTGAGCCTGCCCAGACGTCTCCACCCCTCCACTCCTCAGAGGACAGGTTCCCTGGCACTCCCAGGCAGCAAAAGCGTTTGTTCCCCAAAGCCCTGAGGCTGGCTGGGCTGCCCTCCCCAGCATTCCCTCTCTCCTGCGAGACCTGAGTTCAATGTGGGACATGGCTGGCACTCAGTCTTTCTTACCCCTCTGTCTTGATCTCAGCCCCTGATCCACCTGCCATCCCTGCCCAGGGCATGTTGCTTTATGAGCATCTCTATTCTCATCCGGGGGACTGTCTTTGTCCTTACTGTTGATCCTCTTGGACAGAAGCAGAAGAGTGATGAAGATACCTCGGCCCTGTGATGGAATTTTAAAGTGAAGCTATTGTCATTATGGAGCCGTCTAAGTTCATGAGTCCATTCCAGGAGGAAGGTGGTGTCCCAGGTGCGGCACATGGAGGTGAGCACAAATTCAGTGTGTCTGCGTGGGGACAGCTCCAGAAAGAAAGAGGGCCACATTTTTCTGTTTTCTGGGGCCACCATCTGCGGTTGTGTGCCCCAGCTGCATGGCAAAGGTTCTTCTGACCCAAGTACCTAAAAGTTCCCAGAATAGGTGTCGCCAAGATTCTCAGGCAAAATGTAAAACTTGGCCAAAGGCTGTGTATGCCCAAGGTGACATATGACAGTGTGTATGTATCAATGTCCTGAGGCTGCCATAACAAATTGCCACAAACTGGGTGGCATGAAATAACATAAATTTATTCTCTCACTGTTCCGGAAGCCGGAAGTCCAAAATCAAGATGTCAGCAGGGTTGTTTCCTCCTGGAGTCTTTGAGGAAGCATCTGTTCCTTTCCTCTCTCCAGCAGCTGGTGGTGGCCCAAAACCTTTGGCGTTTCTTGGCTTGTAGACACGTGCCTCCCATCTCTGCCTCCATCCTCCCACAGCGTTCTCCCCGTGTGTCTGTGTCTCTGTGTCCACATTTCTCTCTTCTTATTAGAACCCCAGTCATTGGATGAGGGCCCACCCTAATCCAGTATGACCTCATCTTAGCTTGATTGCATCTGTAAAGAGCCCATTTCCAAATAAGGTCGTATTCACAGGTTCTGGGTGGACATGAATTTTCGGAGGACAATACTCAACCCAGTAGTGTTCTTAAGGGTCACATGTATAATTTTGTCCTTCAGGCTTAAAATGTGTGGTGTGCACCATGTGCCCTTAGACAAGATAAGGAAAGCCATTTTTTTCAGGTCCAACTACTAAAGGTATTTTTTTTCCTTTCTCTCGAGACTTGAAGATGTGTAACGATATGCCGTAAACTGACCTGAAATACCTGTTTGTTCTGCAGCAAAATCCATTAATAATACCTCATAACTAGGACAGTTTGCTTCCCATCCTCAATCCGGCTATTTATAGTGAAACCTATTTTCTCTGAATCTAAGTGCATTGGTTAGCGTTAACAACTGGAACTGGCTTAACTAAAATGACTAGCATTTGGGGCTTTTAAAAATGACTGACAAAGATTGTGGCTGTTGTGTGGGACAAGGAGGGAAAGAGGAGTACGGCCTGACATCCAGGCTTCCAAGGACGATGCTTGCGGGAGGATGGTGCAGTGTCATGGTACCATTTATCGAGACTGGGGAGCCAGTGGGTCGGCAGGGTGGAGTGGGGAACAGGGAAGAATTAAGTTCCATCCTGGAAGTGTTGTGTCTGAGGTAGCTGAGGAGTGCCCAGACAGAAAGGTCTAGTAAGCATCCAGATATGTTGGCCTGGACCAGAGGGGAGAGAGGGGAGTCATCCGTGTTGAAGGATGGTCCAAGCCATGTGGGTCCATGAGATCTCCTAAGGAGATGGGGAGAGCAGGGTGCTGAGGGTGGAGCGCCGGGGGCCTCAGATGGACGAAGAAGGTGAGCAGAAGATTTACCTGGTGCACATCAGGAGCGTGGAGCAGAGGAGAGTCACCCAGACCAGGGCGGAAAAGGGCAGTGTCTCATGCCGCGGAAAGACCCAGAGGGATACAAGTGAAAGAATGTCGCTGGAGCCTTGCTGCCAGGAGGTCCCTGGGGGCCTCAGCCTGAGCAGCTTCAGGGAAGTCGTGGAGGTGGAAGGAGCACCACGGTGCACAGGAACTGCAGTGGGCCAGATGGAGACCGAGGGGCCCAAGATCGGCGGTTGGGTTTGCGGCAGAGACCCGTGGCTTTCCCTCCAGCGTGCCTCCCTTCGCACCTGTGCCTGCTGTCGGGCCTGCCCGAGGCTCGAGCTGATGGCTGCCTGTCCGTTCTCCATTCCGCTGCTGATTTCCAGGTCCGGGTACAGTGTTCGCTGCAAGTGGTCTTCACCAAGCTCTGAAAGCACCTTGGTCCTCACCTTGGTTTGCTGCTTTGAACAGCATCTCCCATGGCATCCGTAGACCCACCATCCCAGCCAGGATCACTTCAAGGCAAGAAGGCTGTTCCAGGAGCTAAAAGCCTTGTTAAAAACCCTGCCTGGAGTTAACTGAGAACTTGTTACATCCCGGGCCTTCTACTTTCATCTTCCCAACGGTGCTATGAAGTAGGTGTGGTCAGGGGGAAAAGCACAGAGAGACTGGGAGGCCACAGGCTGGAAAGTGGTGGAGCCGGCGTTGGACACCATGCACACCGGACGCCAGGCTCAGGCGTCCCTCCACTAGTGGACGCTCTTGTAGGAGCAGGTGTGCCGAGGACAGGGGTCCGGGGATGAGGCAGTGTGTTCAGGCACGTGAAAACCACCTTTGGAAGAAACTAGTTGTAGTCCATATAAGGGCAAAAGCTCCAAGGAGGCAGGGCTTTATTCTACATAAAAAGGAACTTTCTGGAAAGTAATGCTGCTCAAAAATTTAATGGGCTTGGTTTTGAAGGTGTGAGGGTCTGGTCTCTGGAAGTGCCTTTTCACTGTCTTCTCTGAACTTTTCTGTCTGAATTTTAAAATTTTGAGGAAATGTCATTTTTAAAATAATCATTCTAAACGTCCTTTTCCTACCCAATGCCTGCATAGTATTCTATCTTATATTTACCACAAGTTACTTAAGCTCCTATTTCCTCTGCTAAAAGTGATGTGGGGAAGAACATCCGTGCTTAATCCTCTTTGCAGGCATCTCTGGTTGTCTCGGGAAATGTCGCTAGGTTCAAGGATATGAGCATTTGTGAAGACTTTTGGAGCATACTGATTTTCATGCCGCCTTAATTTAGTTTCCCATTACACGGCAGAATTTCATGACAGCCAAGAATTTCCATTCATAAAATTGAGTGTAGAGTTTTCTCTGGAAGCTAATAAATGACTTCAGGCTCGTCACTGGCCCGTTGCACTGTGCCGACTCTGAAAGATTTTCAAGTTTCTCACATATCTTAAAGATTATTTACAATTATTCACAAAGCATTTAAATAAACTCTTTATTGTCTTAATTAATGGGGCATTTTTTTATTATGGAATAAACTACTTATGGTTTTTGAAGTTAACAAAACTAAAATCTAAGGGTTTCATATAAATGGTAAGGCAAAATATAATAGTAATTCAGCTTGGAAAAAAAAAGAAAGAAATGCTAATTTTCTTATTTACGGCAGTGAATTGTTCTCCTGATGTTTTTATATTTTAAAATAATTTTAATTTAAGAGCCTGAAAAATTTTGGACAAAGTGTGTATAAATGAGGTAGTCTGTAATCTGCAAAACATAGGGAGCTTGACTTTTCTCACGGGTCCTTATTAGAGAGCTGGGGTTGGAATCCATTCTTCACATGAGAATGGGTGGGTTCCCAGAGGCAGCTACAAGCCAAAATATCTTCCTTTGATGCCTTATTTATCATCAGCACAATATTTAAAATTGGGGATTTATTCTGAGTAACTCGTGTCATGCCATCAAGCTGCCAAAAGGTACTACAAAAATAAAACAAATATATGCTCTTTACCAGGTTTATTAGTGTTAAAACTGGACGCTACGTCAAAACGATGTTGTGTGCTTTGAGGCGATTATTAGACATCCTCCAGCCTGGCTGAGTCTGCTCGGGGAGCAGACAGAAGCCCCTGCAGCACACATGGAGGGGCATTCTCTATTGCAGGAGGAGCTCAAACTGCAGGCCGCACAAACATCCCTTGGGGAAGGTTCTTCCTTGCCGCTGGATTCGCAGGACCACCTCTGACAGTCCCTGGACGGTAAATGCTAGGAGTTTCCATGGCAACTTCCATCCTGCTCCAGTGACCCCTCCCCCCGAGTGTCTTTGGTTACAAAGGCCCAGGAGCCCGCAGCCTCCCCCGTGGAGGTGCCCCAGGTCCCGGCCGCACCCCCGGCCAGCCACACGACTTGGGGAGATTATTTTTGCCTTTTGTGCCTCAATGTCCTGGCTTGAAAAATGGCTCTAATTCATGGCTTTGTTGTAGGAATTAAAGACAATCCAGGTAGGTGGCAAGCTCTGGAGTGGGGCTCCGTTCCCCTAAATGGAGCACATCGGTTGTCCGTAAATGGGACACAGACGAATCCAGTGAAGCAGTGAGAGCTATGCGTAGCCATTATTACTGTTTCTGGATTTCTTTTAAAGTTATTAGGTGGTCCCTACTGATCGGTATTCTACTCTTCTTGCCCCTCTTCTGGGGCACTGGGATTTTTATCTCTTCCTGAAGGTAGGGGAGCCTTTGAGGGGTGGGAGAGGCTGGGGAGGGGAGGGATGGGCTGGGGGGGCCAAGGGGCACAAGCAAGCCCTGGATCGTGCAGCCGAGGCCACACCGAGGGAAGAGAAGATGTCTTCTTGACATCAAACTTGGAGCACGTTTTCATTCATTCATCCAACAGGATCTGTTGTATGGTGTCCACGGTACCCATTTAGGACACCGAAATGAAAGGACCTAAGCAGATGCTGAGTGGAAGCCGTGTTCCTGACACGGACTGGCGAGTGCCCCCACCGGGCTTCCTGACACCGCCTCCCCGGTTCCCCGTCTCCCCGGACTCTGTTCCCGCTCTTTGCTCCATACATGATGCTTTTTGCTCTCGGTCTTTTTCCTTTGTCGTGTTACAGGCCATTCTCTGTGCACTTGCAGCCACACGCATGGCTTTAACTCCCCACAACTTCTCTGTGTCCTGCCCTGACTCCTCCTTTGAACGCTGCCTGCTGACTTGATGTCCCCTGACCCCCCAACACTGAGCATCTTCATCTCTCAACCAGCCCGGGCCCCTCCTGTGTCTCATGTCCCAGCTCCTCAGAGCTGCCTGAGCCAGAACCATCCCTAATTTCCTCCCACAGCTTGCCTGAGGCCGGTCACCTCACCTCATACACCTCACGCACACCTCCATAGCCTCCTATTCTGTCTGCTTCCCAGACTGACCCCACCTCAAATCTGTCTTCATCTTGGTGTCCCAGGGATCCCAGGAAACCCAAACCTCATGCCACGATTCCCTCTTTATCATCCTTAATGACTCTCGGTAGCTTCCAGGATAAATTTAAAACTTTTATGATTGCACCAGAAGCCTCTTAGCACCAACCTCCCCCCACCATCTCCCGTCTCGCTCCCATGGCATCTTGCACTCCAACCATCACTTTCCATCCTTCCAGACTCAGTTTCCCCTTCCTCCAGGAAGCCCTCCATAACTTCCCCGGGCTGAGTAGGACCATATTATCCATGCAGCATTTATCCTGAAGTTTGGCTTGCAACAATTTTTTTTTTGTTGAATAAATGAAGAAATTACCAACAAAGGTAATTATTGTTGATGAATGGAAATGTTTATTATATTAACTGTAATGCATGTTTATTGTAGAAAATAATAAGGAAAATTCAGACAATAATAGAAAGTAAAAACTATGCCCCATACTGTGACCAAGCATAAGACCTGCTAACATTTAGTTTTATTCCCCTCCATTCTTTAATCTAGGGACGTTTGGGAACATAGTCTCAATTGTATATTTGGAAATACTGCATTTTTTTAATTCTCTTTTTAAGGAAAGAAAGAAGCACGACATTTGTATCAAATGGTCTGAAGAACAGTTGTTTTTTTTTAAAGATTGGCACCTGAGCTAACATCTGTTGCCAATCTTTTTTTCTTTTCTTTTCTTCTTCTTCTCCCCAAAGCCCGCCAGTACGTAGTTGTATACTCCAGTTGTAGGTCCTTCTGGCTCTATTATGTGGGACGCCGCCTCAGCATGGCCTGATGAGCGCTGCCATGTCCGCACCCTGGATCCAAACCAGCAAAACCCTGGGCCGCCGAACCGGAGTTCACAGACTTAACCATTCAGCCATCGGGCCACTCGGCTGTCGGGCCGGCCCCTGAAGAACATTTTAATGGCCACAGGATATAGCATTGAGGATGTCTCTGGTTTCCTATTGTTGGGTTGTTGTTTATAGGTTTTTGTCTTTGTTTGTTTACAGTTATGAATAACATTGCAGTGAACAGCTTTGAGTAAATAATTTCTTATGCTTCAAATTATTTCCTTAAATTAGAATATTAGAAGTGCACATATCAATTTAAAAAGTATAAACGTGTGAGGACCCTGATGCTTGTTGCCAAACTGCTTTCCTGAAACGTTGTATCAGCTTACGCCTGCCTCTGTGTTGTCTGACAGTGGCTTTCCCACCACAGGACTAAGTACTGTCATTATTCTTAGCCTTTCTAAATTTGATAGCTAAAAACTAGTAGCTCTTCAATGCTTAGTTTTTTGAAGTTCTTTTTCTAATTGTCAAAACACGTCTTGGAGCGTCAGTATTTCTTTTTTTGGTGATTTGTAGATTACTTATTAACCCATTTCATAGCTGTTGCAAATATTTTTTCTCAGTTGAGATTAAAGAGTTGAACATCTTCCTCATTGCCTGAAAGAAATTTGCCAAACCAGGTACTCGAGAACTAAAATAGATTCTCCACGGGGCTTTATCTTATAAGGTGTGGAAGCCATCACCGTATGTTGAGTAGATGACTGGGAGCTGAAAGCTGGATTTCATTAGGACCAAAATGATGACTCCACCTTGAGTGAAAGCATAAACACACTCCTCTCTTTAAAAATAACATGGTCTCGTTAAACACGGACTGGCTGTTCCATCCCACTGTTTCCTAGGAAACAGTCGCTGATGAACAGAAGCCCACCAGGTCTTCTTAATTCCCGCCCATGTGTTCGATGTGTGCACCGGACACAAAGCATCGCACATCACTGCCTCGAGAGCCAGCTTGAGTCAACTTCTGGCAGAAAATCAGGAGAGTCTGGACAAATCTGAGTATTAGACAGCAAATCATTTAACAAAAACCAGCTGGGAGGAGTAGGTTTTCCTGTGTCCTTGGACATCTGACAAATGGCGGTAGATGGTTATAATTCTAAAAGAGAAAAAGTAACGCATTCTCTCGGGATGATTTGTAAATTGGGTTTTTCACAGAGAGGAAAAAGTCTGCAATGTCCCCAGTAACGCTATTTGCTGCCATTTTAACACAGCTGGCTGGGCGGAGAGTGGTATTGTTTGAAATGGAGGTCACTCTGTTCTGGGAAGTCTTCCCCCTGACACCTCGGCATGTCTGCTTGGCCGTATGGCCTGGACAGGTCACTCGTTAAGACTGGAATGATGAGGTCTCCTGCTGGGAGCTGTGACCAGGCCAGATCATGTTTGGGGGCCCCTTCCAGCTGTGGTTTTAAGAAAGGAGGGAAAAGCATTTGTCCGATGGAGGCCGGGCATGGGGTAGGCTAGAGTCACGACGACAGAGAGTCCAGCACAGCTGACCTCTGGGTCTAAATCCTACGTCAACTTGAGTGTATTACTCAACCACAAGCCTCAGTTTACACAGTGGTGCCATGGGAATAATAATACCGACCTTGCAAGGCTGTCGAGGCTTAAGTGAGATAAAACACATGAGCTCCAACAGCGCGTCTGCACAGTCAGCATCAGTGAATGTCTGGGAGGGCTCTGGGACAACGTTCATGCGATCCCGCAGCCTGGGCTCAGGGCTGGCTCCACTGCACGCTAGGTGCGGGACCTTGGCCAGTAGCTTCCCCTGTCTGTGCCTCAGTTTCCTTGTCCTCACTCAGAAAGTGTGATCTTTCCTGTTGATAGGGCTGTTGGGAGAAATAAACAAAATGAAGCATGTCAGGTATTCAGAAGCCGTCTGGCACACAGCGTCAGCTCTTGTCTTTGTCATTCACCTCACGTGGAAATGTTTCTCTTGAGAGTCCAGCAGAGATGGTGAGCACAGCACACGGTGGGGGTGCTCCTCATGGCTGTGGGGGGCGCCCAAGTCCTCACCTTTGAAGGGTCCGCTGCAACCCTCTTGTTTTATCTGAAGGGATCTACAGTATCTTCAGACAGAGAGACAACCAGTCTGTTGCATCCAAAAAGGAGCTAGGGATGAACTTAGGGAACCCCTTCCGGTCAGGTGGTGGTTGTTGCTGCAACGCCAGTCCTTCCCTTTTCCAGTGATGAGCAGTGAACTTGCATCAGCTTGCACGTCAGCTGTGGACCCGTGTGGCAACCTGCACTGCACAGGTATCCTGCCAGTGGTCGTGGGTGGTTCTAAGCTGCCTCAGAGGTGCCACTCTGAGAGCCAGAGGCTTTTCAAGTCAGTTAAGGCTCTCAATCTCAACCTATGCAAACAAATCCAGGCACAGCCCACGGTCCCACAAAAGCTAATTTGTTCATCACACGTCAGAAACCCAGGGCAGCACGGGATAGATTCTCTCTGGCTGGCTCACAGGTGCTGTTGGACACTTCAGTCAGACACTTTCCAAGCAGAGGTGAACCATTACAATGACAAAATTTGTTTTGAGTCTTTTGTATTCTAGCAACGGCTAAAAAGAAATGCGATAGGAAGAGGTGGGTGGGGCAGGGCAGGAGTGGGGCAGAGGCTGAGGGCGAGGGCTCAGGGGCTTCTCTGAGCTGTGCACCAGTTCCTTGCTCGCGTCCCCCTCGAGAGAAGCTGGCCAGGGGCTGGGGCCCACCACAGCTCCTTAGTCTAGTGTCCTGGCTTAACATGTGCGCGTGCGTGCGTGTGTGCATGCATGCGTGTGCGTGTTTTCCTTTTAAAATATCTTAGACGACCTCTCTAAGTAAATTACATTTAAGTGACGTAACCGACCGGTCCGGCAACATATTTCTTAATGTTTTTTTTTACTCTTCACTAGGTCAAGAGTTTCTTTTCCTCATTTTGATTTCTACATCTCTCACTAAATGATACGAATGATATTGCAGTAAGTCCTCATAGTTTCTAGAATTCTATGGAAGCGCACAGGATGCCGTCTCAGTCTCAGGACCTGTGGTCACTCATGGACCCTTTTTACAGAGGGAGGGTCACAGCCTTGATTTCTGGTTTTGTTAGTGACTTTTTAAATACAGTCAACCATGTAAAGCTTCTTACAAAGGAGACGGAAAACATGGTTCTTACACAAGAGAGTTAGACTTTTCTATTTGATGAGAATTTAATATTTGAAAAATTAAAAATTGAGTATAAAGATTAAAAAATTCTTAGGTATCCTTCATGATCGTATCACTTGTCCAAAAGGGAAAGCAGAGGATTTCCTGCACAGAACACAGATTTTATCTCGCCCTTAACACAATATTGACCTAAGTTGAAGTTTGTTTTAAATTCGGTTTATTATTCTGGTTATTCTAAGAGAATGACTACCTTGTCATATACTGAAATGAGATCTTACACATATCTAAAAGTGGATGATGTGTATTTTAAAATATTTCCCTTAGCTTGAAGCTGTGAACAAAATCTCTCCATGAGATTCTTGTACTTTCCAGTATTGCTGTAGATAAGCCCCAAAATACTGGCTTTCAGCGTCTTTAATAAATGGGTGCAGTTCTTCAGTTTTTCATAGAGCGCGATGAAATTCTTTACAATGAGGTGGAAGTGTTCAGGCCTTTTGGCTCAAGAGTAGACCTATCGATGCATGTGTATTCCGTCTAGGAGACATACATGAGGGATCTTGTTTCTGTATTAAATAAAACTCTGACATAGATTAGCTTGTTAATGAAGTTCTTCAGCCGAGGGTTGGGCCCTCTTCTGTTAGAAACACTGTTAAATTTTTATACATCGTTTTAGCGAGAAAAAGAAACGTGGGGATTCACTCTCAAAGGTTCGAAGTCACCACCAGGGGGCGTAACAGACTATCATGTCGCCGGTCTGTGAGATGAAAGGGACGAGGAGCAGAGTGCTGGGGCCACATGTCGAGCAGCTTGTAGACCCCTAGACGCGTTTGGACTGTACCCCACTCTCAAAGGGAGGCCTTTCAAAGGTTTCATAAATAGGGCTTACTTTCCCCCCCCACCCCCTCGTACTCACATCTCATTTCCTCGGAAGACACAGAGCTGTGTTTTCTGTCTGCATTCCCCACCTGGCACGGTGTGGGGTTATTTCTATTTAATGTCATGGCCCTGATCACAATTACAACTAATTACTTGTTTGTGCAATTACTTAACATCAGTCTTCCCTCTGGACAGTCCGACTGCCCCCTTGGTTATTGTTCTATCAGCAGTTGGCTGGTATCTGACACGTGCTAGGCCCTCAATCCATGTTTGTTGATTGAATGAATGACTGAATTAATGAGATCGCACTGGTAGCAGAATGGGAGGAGACGGTTTGGGATAATTCTGAGGACACGCACTGCGCCCTGATATAAGGCAGTGGCGATGGGAGGCATGAAGGATATTAAGAGAGGAAGAGGACTTGATGAACTCAAGTGGGAAGTGGGGGAGAAGGTTGTCTGAATGCCCACAGCTGGGCGTGTGCAGGCGTTGACTGATATCAAGGCTCTGTGCTGCGCACCTGCAAGGATTGTCTCATTCAGTCTACACAACAACTCTGTAAGGTTACTGTTATTGCCTCTCCTTTACAAATGAGCGAACTGGGGCACAGAGACGTTAAATAAAGCCTTAGGAGGCGCTGGTTGGCAGTGCCCCCACGGGACAGGAGATGCAGGAGAAAGCCTCCAGGGGGCAACAGGGGTCCCATTTCAGATTTGTCAAGTTTGAGATGCCTTTGGGAGATCCAGGTAGAGATGTCCAGCTGGTGGGTGGGCTGAAGCTTGGAGAAGTCAGGATTAGAAATGTAGATCTGGTGCTCAGGGACATCGGGGCATGGTCAAAGTGGTGGACCCAATAGAGCCCAGGGAGCAAGAGGCATTATGGGAGAGAGCGCTGAGACCACCCAGGAATCCTATGATACCCCCCATGAGTGTGAGGCGAGGATGTAAGCGCAGTTGTGTATTCTCTTCCCTTATTTTCTGTGGCTTTCAGAAGTAGGTATAATATAATCAGTAAAATGCAAAACTTACTATTTATTATTTGCAAGAGGGTTGGATAGTATCATTTAAATGAGATGCACAAAAGCATGAATTTGCATGAGTATTATTTTCTCTTTCAAAGCATAAAAAAAACCCTGTTGTCAATGATCAATCATGTGACTTTTTAAAGCAAAACTTAAGGAAAACGAAGAACTGTAGTTGACATCTTGACAGACTCAGAAGGATTCTTAACCTTTGGTCCACAAATCCCCCAAGGGCCTTGGTTAGATTTCAAGAGATCCCTGAAACTAGATAGGAAAAAAGAGAAGCATTACCTCCAATTATGAATGTAGGCCAAAAACTTCAGTACTGTTAGAAGTATGTGACTTTGTCACCAATAGAAATCCCAGCTATTTTCGGGTCACCTTATAGTGGTTGCAGACAGCTGGGGACAATGCACATCACTATGTCGATATTAGGGAGATGTCAGCTCCTGTCCTTTGATGCATCGTACGGAAGCCAGACACGGGCTGGTTATTAAGCTGTTGCTGCTCGGCTCGGAGTCCTCCCTTGGGGCTCTGCACACCTCATCTCCCCTCGGCTCTGCTGACGGGCGCTAGAGGGAGCCCCTGGGGCCGGAAGAAGGAGACAGAACCCGCTGCTCCCTGTGGGCTTCCTGTTTCTGCGAGCATCACCCAGCAACGGCTCCTCGCCCCGGCAGCCGCAGCTGGTTCCGTTTCTGGTGTTTTCACGCTCTCTCTCAGAAACCACCGTCGTGGAGCCCTGTCAGAGATTCTGAAGCCCCCTGCTCAGAGGTCTCGCCCCCCGCCAGAGCCTTTGGGGTGCAATAACCCAGCCCTTTGCTCCCCCAGCCCTCGCTGTTCCCAAAATTATTACCTCTGTGTTACTTGATCCTCCCTTGCCTTCTCAGCCATCCAGCACCTGCTCGTTGGGTCCCTGTGTTAAATTAGTTTCATTAACATAACTGGTGTACTTTCTTTTCTCCTGACTGGACTCTGTTGATACACTGTATCATGATTTAAAAATATATCTTGATAATGTATTTCAGAAGAACCCAGTTCCTTTGTAACCGTGTATACTTTGTTTTAAGCACTTAAAAATATTATTCTGAGCATGGCCACCAGCTTCCCCAGCCTGCCTAGGACATGCAGTGCACAGAGGGGCAGCCAGCCTAATGAATCGCACTTTCCTGGGTTAGGTTTAAAAGCAGCTGGGAACACAAAACACAGAGGTTTTTCTTTCTGTTCTTCCTTCCTTTCCTTTTAAATAAAGTTATGGAGGAAAATGAACTTTGAGTTATGCTCCCCCCTTTAAAAATAATACATGCTCATAGAGACAATGTCAGAAAACCAGAAGGAAACAAAAAGTTATCTGTATCCCCATGATAACCTAAAGACAAACGTGGCTCTATTTTGATGTATTTCCTCAGGGTCTTTGTTGTTGTTTATTTTTGCATAGACATTATTGGGGGTTGTATGTACCCACGTGTGTGCACTCAACACTGTCATAAGCATTTTGCATTCCATTACAAACTTATCATAAACACCATTTTTATAGCTGGACAGGATGCCGTAAGGTAGATATCCCAAGATTGACTTGGCTATTTTCTTATGATATAAAGCTTTTAACATACATTATTTTTTTATTGTGGTAAAACATGCATAACATAAAATTTATGGTGTAACCATTTGTAGGTGTCCAGTTGAGTGGCATTAAGCACACTCACGTTGTTGTGCAACCATCACCACCATCCATCTCCAGAACTTTTCCATTTTCCTAAACTGAAAGTCTGTCCCCACTGAACACTAGCTCCCCAGCCTCCCCTCCCCCAACCCCTGGTGCCCACCATTCTACTTTGTCTCTCTGCATTTAACATAAATTTTTACTATTGTCTCTTCCTTTTCCAATACAAGGTCACGGTAAAATGGCTTAAATGTACATACTCAGTGTAAGCAGTATTTGCCTGATGCCTGCCTGCCCTCCTTTCCTCATTTTTTTAAATTAAATTAGCACCCATCAACATAGGATGCCATCTTGCCAGTCCTCATTGTTCTTATTTTTCTGATGATATCCGAAAATTCATGTAGGGACATGATGACTTCAGTCTTTCCATTTCCATGAATTTTGAATGTAGAGACAAGCTCGTGGTAGGAAGATGGTTTTAAAACAGAGATGTGCCCTGGTCGCATTCTTTGAAGATTCCTTTCCACGCAGATTTCCTAATCTTTTGTGTGGCCAATTTCATGTAGAGACTGCTGGAACTCACACGGTCTGACTTCTGTTTTCTGGGGAAAACTCTGCCCTGACTTTCCTCTTTCTCCTTCTGTGGTATTGCATAAACAAAAGAGTAAATTTGGATTTTTAAAAAAAAGGGGGCTGGGGGGGTGGACATAAGGGGTAAAGGAACACATATATATGGTGACTGGCAAATAATAATGTACAACTGAAATTTCACAATGTTATAAACTATTATGACATCAATAAAAAAATAAGTTACAAAAAAAGATATCTCGGTTCTATGGGTTTCACAAACTTATATATTCCCCTGCACGAGGATATCCAGTGCAGGCCGTGCTGTTCTGAGCGGCAGACATAGAGGCTGAGATAGAAGCCCACTGTGGGGGGCAGGAAGGCAGATAGGGAGAGCCCGGTGATCTGGGACAAAAGTTAACTCCCACATCCCTTTGCAAACGGTGACTGGATACATCAGATTTCGATTAAATGCTCCTTGAACAATTTTGTAACATTGTGCATTATATAGACCAAAATCTCCTCTATACTTACAGTTAGCATTTCATTATTCAAATACTGATTAAGAATAATAACTCATTTAATCCTTATAAACCCCATGAACTAGGTACCATTATTACTCCTATTTTATAGATGAGGAAACCGAGGCACAGAGAGAGCTTATGTAACTTGCCCAAGGCCAACAGCAAGTTTTAGGCTTCAGTCCAGCCATGTTGGCCCTAAAATCTGAGCTCAGCATCCTGCCTGCATGGTGCCTCTCCCCGCAGAAGACAATTGTATTCTAACACTAACAATAGTAATTAACTTTTCACTGACTTCAGGACTATTCCTTCTCCATGTCGCTTTGTCCATTTATCTTTTATTGGTCAGATTAGATCGTAGCCTTTACAAGACTGTCTTGTTCTGAGACTTGTAATTTGTTTCCCTTCAGATGCCCTACCAGGTGACTGAGAACAGAGTCTCTGTTTACTTTGTAGGCAATTTTAATGCTATTTAAATTGTAACAAGCCTCCTGTGAGTCCTGTCCTGTGTTATTACAGTGCAAGCACTAATGCACAAAGTTGCCACCTTTCTTGTCTCCCTAATTATAGAGCATACAATTTAAGAACAGCCGGGTATACCAGAGCTGCTGTAACACTGACGATGGGAGTTCTGATGTTCAGACAGGATAAAGAAATAAGCAATGTAACTACTGATGGATGAAATCTGCAACTACTTGCAGATTACGTATATGTCTAATCTGAAAAATCAATCTAAAACTGAAATCATTTGTAATAATAGAAACAAAACCCATCACATTCTCATATCCCACAATAATGACTTTTTTAAGAACAGAAAAAAAGATAAGATCTCATTCCAAATAGCATTTAGGAATAAAGAAATATGCAGGACCTGTATGAAGACAACTATAACAATATACTGAAGGACATCTCAGATTTAAAAATGGACAGAGAGAGACTTGGTTTCTGAATGAGAAGACTCAATGTTGAAATATATTCATCCATCCCTAAATAACTTATCAATAGAATGCAATTCAAATAAAACCCCAGCTTAGGGGACAAGGTTGGTTTAAAGTTTAACAAGTGGACTCTAAAATTAATCTGGAAAAATAAGTAGTGAGACCAGCCAAGAAGTTTTTGGAAAAGAGTATTGAAGGTGATTTTCAACTTTTTTTTTTCGTAGCCGACAAGTTCTTTGTTCAAACAAAATCTTACCTCGTTAGTCAAATACTTCCAGTGAGTCCTTCACTGCTTCCTGAGTAAAGTTCAAATTTCTTAACCTGAGTATTGTTTAAAACAAACAAACAAAAAAAACCCCAGCCTTCTAACCTTACCTAAAAGTATTCTGAAAAGCAATAAAATTCCCATGATTCCGTCACTTAAATAGAGCAACTGTTTTGTTTATTGTGTTTCCTTCCCGTCTTTGTCTATATGCCTGCATTTTTACCTAGTGGTGGTCATAAGATACTTGTCTAAGAAGCAAGAACACCAAAAGCCTGGCTTTGGGAATAGCAATGAAGCAATGCCAAAATTCAGGGCTTGAAGGGGGTCAGCTGCTGGAAAGAGGGCCAAAGCTCCTGGAGCAGCCCAAAATGCTGATTAACGCTTTAACTCCAGGCCAGGCCAGTTAAGTGACATTGAGATTCTACCTGTGGCTTCTTGAAATCTGTACGAGAACTGTAATTCTGGAGTCCCTTATCTTGCAGGAAAAGTAATGTGTGGACTTTAGAAGAACAGACAGACTGTGCTGTCAGTTCTCGGCAATGACACTTCGTGACAGGCTGGGGTCCCACTGCTGTCTGCCATCCAGTCTCCCATCTTACACAGGAAGCTGGAAGAGGGCACAGGGGTCGATGGAAACTATGAACTAATAAGCGGCAGAGCAGGGATTCCAACCAGGTTTTCTCCCACGCCTCTGCGCTGGACATCTGAGGGCTTTCTGCAGGATCCCCGGTACTCTGTGCAGACCGTGCAGGAGGCTGCGATGCCGGCAGCCCTCACTCTCCAGCACTGACTCTTTTTGCACGAGGCCTTCCCAGAGGTGCCGAGACGCAAACCTCAGCTCTTTGACCGTCTCACTTGCAGTGTTGTTTCTTCCACCCCACTTTCGAGATCACACCTTCGGTTTTGGCGTGACCACGCTACCTCTGAAATCTCAGCCTTGAACCCCCGCCCTGTGGCCCCCACACGGTGTGCGGTGCTGAGTTTTTTTGCTCTTCCTGACAACGATAACTAGCCCCGCTTTGGAGTTCTTGATGAGGAAAGAGGGCCACCGATATTAGAGGATGTGTTGAAATATTTCTATCTTGACCATTACTTCTGTGCGTGTTTAGCTATGCTGGGGCGTGGCTTCTCGGTGTAAGTTGATAAGTGAATGTGCTTCTACGATGTGGGCGCCTTGGTTGAAGGTACAAGTCCCTCCAGATCAGAGGTTCTCAACTCTGGGGCCATGTTGCCTCCCAGGGGACATTTGGCAATGTCTGGAGACATTTTGGGTTGTCACAACTAAGGTAGAGAGTGCTCCTGGCATCTAAGTGTGTAGAGACCAGAGATGCTCTTAAGCATCCTTTTTTTTTGTTTGTTTGGTTTTTTTGTGTGTTTGTTTTTAATAAATTCTTATATGTTTATTTCATACCATTTCCCTTGCCTATATTTAAAAAAATTCACTAATTACCGTGCCATAATGAAGAAATTTTTCACATAATTTGAGTTCTTCTGACAGTAATAACACATTAGCCAATCTTTCTTGTGTCTTTGTAGTTTTTAGTATTTTTAGGCAGTTTTTGTTATTTCCGTTTGGACAAACATCACACTGCTGACGCAACAGAAACTGAAATTATAAGTAAAATTCTGAAGGCAATTCATAGATTTGAAAATAAACCATGAGTTCTGCACATCATGTTCAACATCGCAATGTGGATGTATGGGATGAATCATTATTATTGCAGAAAATATAAGAGTATTTTAATTTTATCACATAAATGTCTATCATTTTTGTAACACTTCTCATTTAAATCAGTAGCTGGATCCACAAATTATTTCTTTAGTCCTTTCAAATTTTTCAATGCAGGAATATTTTAAATAAAATCGAATATAGAAGCATGTTGTTCGGGGTCAGAACAGTCGCCTTAGAAGTTCGTTCGAGGACTATTTGCACAGGAATCTTCCTCATGACAGTCTTGCAAGGTACAAACCATAAACAAATGAATAACAAAATTTTGCGTGAAAACATTCAAACAAGCCGAAATGTACCTTTGAAAACTTAATAAAAACTCTTAACCACTTTTACTAAAAATAATTCACAATTTTGCATTCAATATCCATTACATTCCCATGTGAAAAATTGGTAGCCTGCCTCATCCTTGTAACATGGAGACCGACATACATACAAATTTAAGAGTAATCTGAACTATTTAGTGTCGCAAAATGTTCCTGTATCCATCTTATAGAACTGTTGTGAAATCTGTGCTAATTCACAAATACCTTTGGAACAAAAACCGGTCCATGGAGAGAAGCAGGGTAAAGGAAGCTCCACGTTACTGGGGAACGATGCCTCGTTATAAAAGAGTCTACTGCATTTGCGCTATCTAGAAGAATTTGACAAGCTAATTAGTTTGTCTTTTCTTTTACCTCCATCTGTCTGCCTCGAATCTCCTCTGCACTGAGAAGCAGCATGGATCTTCGATGCTGGCAGCAGCACGACCCCCAACCTTTGCGAGTTTAGTCTCCTTTTCTGTCAATTGGCAGATGTAGAGACGGGATTCTGAGGATGTGCATCGTGGTATGTGATGAGATGTTTAGGATTCTGGGAGGCACTGGGATTGTGCTGTCCAGCAGGAGCTGGGCACCCAGCATGCTAAGGGAGGGGGTATTTTACAAGAGTATGGCCATACCATCACGTGCCAGCTGAATAGCACATTGGCCTGGCATCTGGAAGGCGCTCTTAAGCATCCTTTGATGCACAGGACAGCTGCCACACAAAGAATTATTTGACCCAAAATGTCAGTAGTGCTGAGGTTAAGAAACCCTGCTCTGTATTTATATTACAGTTTCCCCATAGGGTCTAATCCCACATTTCATATGGATGGATGCGTCCACTGACGTGAGGATAAGAGGACAGGCCTTGAGTATCATCTGAGCGGCTGAAATCAAGCCCCTTGTCAGAGCAGCATTGGAGAATGTCCAGTGGTCTTCAGATGCCACACCCACCCATTAATCAAAGGCAGGTTGAAGCTGCCCAGTCAGGCGTCGGGTATAAAGGTGCCTTTAATTGACCTCTTTGCTGGTACTCGGAGATGACGTGGTCAGGAGTGGCTATTTCATCTCCAGTTATTCCAGAATTTCCACTCTTGTGCCAAACATGTCTCTCCCACTGCTGTTCTTGGCTCTTCCTTAAACTGCCCTTGAAGTTCATCTAAAATCTTCATTATTCGAAGGTAAGCCTTTTCTATCCTATGTGAAAATCTTTTGTAAAGATAACCAGTGCATGCAAATTGGTGATAAAGAGGTTGCTTGTAATCCGGCACTGCTCTGGAGTCTAGGAGTTGACGGCTTTTCTTTGAACTCTGTTTCGGGGCCACAGAGCAGAGGCGAAGCCTCATCCCTTAGGATTTCGGCACGTGTTTTCAGTGCCGTGCTGACGGGGGTTACAGGCCTTCTGTTCCTTTCAGGAAATTCTTTTTCTTAGATTATCTTAGGGATGCTGTTTGAGCATCCTGAATGTCTGTCCCTTAGGTTGGAAGGTTGCTCACTTCTGATGTTTTGTCTTTTCCTTAAGTCAGCTCGTCTTCAAGTCACACTGTTTCGCAGAAATGCCTGCTTTTTAAACCTTTGAATTCATAAGTGCCCTGAAATTTCCCTGTTTCATATGAGTACTATTTAAATTCCATTTATAAAGTCCTGTGTCCCCCACACTTCCTTTCTGTGAATGACATCTGTCAATCACATGGGTAGCCTGATAGATTTTTCTGGATTTCAGCTAGCAGGGTCCAGATTTGTTTCCTGGCTCTGACTGTTAGGAATATTCTATCTTTGCTAGAATGTTAAACTCGTAGGCAGGATTACTGAGGCCAAAGCCAAATAAATGGGTGGGTATCTGGAAAAAATACTGCTTTGGTTTATTTTTAGTCATTTTCTATTTCTAAGTATACATTGAAGCATTTTATTTATTTCTTATCAGGGGGATGTTCTGCCCGCTAGTGAAATCAAGTGCTGAGTAAAGCTTATTTTCCCGTGTCACTATCTATTCTGAGCAAAAGCATTTTAAAGGGACTATTCTGAAAGCATATATTTTTTTTTCTTTGCATTAGAATTGACTTCGGGGGATTTTTCAGAATTTATTCCTATATGGCTGAGAAATACACAATGGATTTTAGTTGTTTTGTTCTCAATGTTTTAAGAAAATAATCGGTTGATATTTGCAGTGCGTTGTGTTCATGAAAAACAGAAGTGGTTTTCCTGAGAGATGCTTCATCGGCAGTGTTTGTGGCCATTTCCTTGGTTACGATGTGTGGGAGCTGTTCTGTGACCTCTCAGATCCCCGGTCTGGCCTTATAATCACCAGTTTTGGGGAATGCATTGGAAAATGGATACTTTTTTTTTCAGGATTGCTATGGACTTATTCCTGGACATTTCTGGAGAGGGACTTAATTCCAGAGTAAAATAAATTAGAAATATTTTAAATGTGGGTCAGATCTTACCCTGCGCGGGCATTGCTGGGTTTTCTGGAGCTCTGTGGAAGGGCTCTGTGCTCAGGGACTGATCACAGCATCCTCCTGGCTGGGCCAGAGGCAGCTCTGGGGCAGGTCCTTGAATTTCTGTTCCTCCTGTTCTCCATCCTCCCTAAGCGCCGTGGTCCACAGTCCCTGCTCCTGGACTGTGCTTCTTGTTATCTGCCCTCTCCTGGCCACTTTGGTTTTCTCATCCCCATTTAGCCCAGAATCAGGCCAAATTTTGAAAGCCCATATGCTCCCCACCCCACCCCGACCGGCCCCCCTGCCCATCTTGTCCCCTAGTCATTGGTCTGTCTCTCTTCCCCATCTACTCCATTTTTTCTCACTCCCCTTTGACTCCCACCTTTCAGCCTCTGAACTGGCTCAAGTCTCTCCCATACTTAAAAACAGGGGGACAAATGAGCAAATCTTCCCTCCACCCAAAACTCTGCCCTGACCCTGCCTTCCTCCCAGGCTGCAACCTACCATTTCTTCTACATGCACAAATCGTCGAAAATGTTTAATTGTAGAATTTTAACACAGCATGCAATAACCAACATTTTTCTAGTTGCAAAGTAAAGGCTTTCTCGACTCTGTTCTCTTCACTCCATCTGCCTCGTTTAAGACCCATATTCACACCGGCCTTCTGGGAACGTTCGAGAATGGTGGCTTCCAGGAGACGCCTCTACTTTCTGTTTCTCTAACCACATGTTGTCTGTCTTGGCTTGTTCTTTACCGACCTCTTATTCATTACATGTAGGAGTCCTAAGATTCCTTCCTCCAGCCTCTTTTAGATGCATGCCACCAACTTTATCATCATCTTGAACCAATTGACCCTTCTGCTGCCTACTGCGTTGGACACCTCCACCAAGGCTTTCTGCCCTCGCTTCAAACTCAGCCCAATCAAAACTCAAACTCGTCACCTTCCAGAGACAATCCAAAGGGATTTTTTTTTTTAATCTATTAGATGAAAAAGAAGTGTGGATCATGAATCACTTTGAGTTACTGGGTACTAGGTAGTTATATGCAAAAACAAAACAAAAAATTCCTAAGGACACACCATTTTTAAAAGAGAGTTTCCATTCCCAATTGCTACAAAAATATAAAATACTTAAGATCAATGCGAGTTAATGATAACCTGTCAAAGTCCTCATTTTATTAGGAGTGTGCCCACTGTGTTCCGAGGTGAGAACATGCTCCCATTATGAAAGAGCCCGCTCAGAGTCTGAAGGGAGGGGAGGGGAGAGTGAGTACTGGGTGATAGGCAGCTATGGGAATGAAGTACGACCCCCCAGCACAGGGTGAGAGCTCAGTAAACAGGAGCTCATAACTGCTCACTGTTGCTTTCCAGCCATTGTCTCTCCTAGATGCTTCTGTCCACTGGAGGCAGTCAGGATCCTGACCCGTGGGCCAAGTTCACTGTGGGCCGAAGCTAGGCCAGCTGACTGTGGGGATAGCTTTCTCTGCAGACAGCAGAGTCGGTCTGGCTCCCGCATTTGATGCTCCTACCAATGCCCCAGGTCTTACTGAGAGAGCCAGCCACGGCATTGACCTGGGTGCTTGCACTACTTTGCCAGCACCCCTGGAGTGGGGGATGTTGTTACTGGTCCAGGCTAAGTCCAGGAGACAGCTAAGGACATTCCCAGAGCCTGTCTGTTGAATGCCTGTTCCCAGTGAGGACCCCTGGGTGGCTGTCAGGCAGTACACTGGATGCTAAGAGCACAGACTTGTAGTAGGGACTTGAGTAAAAAGCCTGGCTCTTCCACCGTGTGTCTGGACAAGTTATACAACTTTTGTGGGCCTCGGGGTGTGCGTAAAGTGCTTTTGTAAACTGAAAAGTGCTGTGTAAATCTGGATAATCACTTCATGAACCACCTTTATAATAGGAAGTGTTTTTCCATATTAGTCAAAAGGATCCATATAAGGCAGTAACATAAATATAAGCTCATGGTTTGTAGAAGTAATTTAGACATGTTGATTTTCCTATCAGCAATGTGCCTAGTGATTCGTGTTCATGGAAAACAGATGTTACAGCTGTGATTGAGAAGAATGGTTTCATGCCAGTTATCCCAGAGCCACTGCCCTCGCCCGTCCGGCCCCTGCTCTGTGCTGCGGTCTCTGGGTTTGTCTCTTCAGCTCTAACACTTAGAACCAAACCACAGCAGGAGGCGAAGCTGGTGACCCTAGCAACAGACCGGCGCCATGGCGACCAGTAAACTGAGTCTAGGTGTGGCCCCAAATTGGTTATCCATTCTGGCATTTGCTTGGTTAGCTATGACTCTCATGTTCCTAGAACAAAATTAGACCTTTTTCTGCTTTTCTCGGGAGTCCCTTGAGAAATTAAGTTCCTGAATACAATCTTATTTTACATCAGAGAATGGCTTTTCAGATTTCGGGCATTTCATTTTTGTCAAGAGGGCACAGAGGACCACACGCGCGGTGGCTTTTAGGAATGCGCGAGACAGTCAGAGCTTCCACCAATCTCCAAGTGCCCTCTCAGTGCAGAGTGCCTGGGCTTAAATAGTGACTGTGTGTTTGCAGGTCATTAACTGCCCAGCAGCCTGGAAAGGGCCAGAATTTCAGAGGCAACCTGTTAGAAGTCCATCCTGACCAATAGAAGGGGAAAACTGAACCTGTGTCACTGACCTCACACTCTTTGCATGAAAACCCTGAGCGCACGCTGGTGCAGTCCAGATGCACGGCCACCCTTCCATGCGGCTCAGACCATTCGAAGGCGCCCTGGGTTTCTTCCCTAACCTTCCTGAGGATGGAAGCCTGGGGCTTCCTGTCTGATTTCTTCTCGGCTGATACTCTCAGTGGTTTTAGTTTTGTCTCCGTCAAGGTAAAGGGTGTCTGTTACTCTGCCAAGCTGCCTTGAGAGCTGTGAGTGCTGGCATGGCAACCTGGTGGGCCTCCACGTTTCCCACTCTACAAAAGATCACTTTTCACAGCCACACCCCTTCCTCTGACTTCTTAGTGGACGTTCCTAGCGCCAAGTCTGTAGGTTCCTGTCACTCATTAATCATCCTCATAAGTGGCCTTGCTATGAGTTAAAAAAAAAAAAACAAACAAGGCCTGCCTTGGACGGGGCGTCCATGAGGGGCCCTTTTCCTTAGAAAGCTATTTAATGAACAGAAGGCAACTAGACCCTTCACACTTTATTCTTGAGGGCTCAGGAGCTAAACAACAACACCGAGAAGTGTGAATTCAGCACTCCACTTACAATACAGACTTTGACATCCGCCCCACAGCTGGGAGGGGTCTGAGGCTCAGCCACCTAGCAGAACAGGCCAGGGGAAGCACACGCCAGAATGTAGCAGCCTGCCGTCTGGGATGTCAGAACCTCAGTTTTCTCTAATATGCTGCTACTTAGTGGGATAAGAAACCTCTGGTGCACTCACTTACTATTATTATTTTATTGCTGGTCTTGTTAGTTTCTTCCTGGGACTAAGATTAGCTAGTTGCTTCTCACTCCATGACAGCATCCTGCCACCCACGACTTCTGCAGCCGGCCCCTCCCACAGCTGTGGTGGGGGTCTGTGGGTTTATTCTCTTCCCTGGGGCTGCCCCCAGTCTCTCTGGGTCATCCCCCCCCCGGCTCGGCCATTTTAACCTGATGTTACCCAGCTTCCTTCCTGCTGTGGAGGAGGACAGGAAGGCCTGGGCGCCCTGGGTGGGGGCTCTCCGGCAGCAGAGGGAAGAGAGTGGGCTGAGAGGCAGCAAGACAGGGGCGGCGTGCATTTTCATCCGCCTAGCAAGGCAGTTCAGCCCCCTATGCTCAGCGGGGCCTGCGTGTTAGTGCCTCTGGCCCTCCTCTGCCCCGTGGGCACCATCCTTCTCACTGGCTTGTTTCAGATGAGACCCAGACACAGCAGCTAACTTGCTCACGATCCCACAGTAAGTGGCAGAGCCAGAAATTGAACCCGGTGGCTGAATTCTAGAGCCCACTTACTCCACGTCCTCCCTAGGTGGTTTTCCTGAAGCTGATAACTAGCTGATTGGATGGTGGCCTGGGGGATGGGGAGAAGGCAGATGTCTTCAAGCATTGCCCTGTGACAGGCACACGCCAAACGAAGCCTGTTCCCCACCCTGCTCTGGGGTGTGTGGTCCCAGGGTTTGGGGAGGCAGGTAGCTCTAGAATTTGCCTATCTAGATGGGAATATTCAAACTGATGTCTTGAAGAAGGCTGTTTTACTAATTGGCGATCCTTCTCACCTGTGAAGTTGTTACTACTACTAAAATTATAATTGCTTTCCATGATCAAGTCCTTAAGCCCCATACGTGTTCGTGTACAACAGTTTAAAGTCATTTTCTCCAAATCACTTAACTTTATAGAATCAAGAACTGTCATACACTAACAAAAGTATTATAGCAAAAAATCAAGTTATTCCACGGTAGGCATCTCAATCTCTTTGAAAGTTATTTTTGCGACGCTAACGCGGCTGTCCATCAAACTCGGCGCTGTGCTCACCTTAAAGTTGAAACCCGCTGACTTTCTCCCACAGCGGCCACTCCAGGCTTTCCTCAGCCTCTCTCCTCCGTCGCCTCCATCCTTTCCTGGGTCAGGTCTTCCTGCCCCTCGGACACCCGCCCTCAGGACAACCCCTTCCTTCCCGAGCCCCCTCCTCAGGGGCCCCGGGTGCCCGGAAGGTGGAAGGTGAGCGCACACAGGCCATGCGCTCACATGTTACCGAGAATTAGGTTACGGGGGCAGAGAGTGAGAAACTGGGGATTGTTAACATTTAAATGTGAATCTCTGGCCTCCAAGACTCGGGAACCCTTAGCAAGGAAAGAGGCCAAGGAACTCTGTGGGAGGTTCCCGTTTTGAGGCGGGGAGGTGGTCTTTCTGAGAAGGGCCTGCAAAAATGTGTCTCCAGGGCCTGGGCAGGAGGGGGCCCGGGCAGCCTCGACACAGGATAAGAGGAGGGGGCGCAGGAAGGTTCCAGGCGCCGCAGGCACCCGGCTTGGCCAGGACAGATTGACGTTCTGATGAAAATGCGCGTCGCTTCCTTCCCGTCGCTTCCGTCCCGGCCTGGCGAGGTCAGGAAACGTCTCTTTGCCTTGCCCGTGGGACTTTTAAGGAAAGAGCGCCGCGTGTCCTGCTGCTGGAGGAGGCGTGTGCTCTCCGCGAGCACGACTCTCCGCGCCGACCCCACGCGGCGCCCGGCGGGGACCTCGGCTCGGCCCCTGCCTCGCACGTCCTCCCGGCCGGCCCCCGGACGGTGCAGCCCCCCGGCTCTGAGACCCCTGACCCACGCCGAACCGCCGGCACCCTGGTTCTTTGCTGCGCCCGGCTTGCAGAGGGGGAGGCCCGCGGGGGACGCGCCCGGCCCTCGGATGCTCGTTCTCCCCAGCGCGGGCCGCGCAGCCTGGTCGTCCTGGGAGCCCGCCCCTTCTCGGGGTGGCCGGCAGGTGCTGCTGTGCGCGGGCGGAGGTCGCCGCGGCCCGAGCTCAGTTGGCCTGAGTTTGGAGGACATCGCCGGGCGGGAGCCCGCGGGAGCAGGGCGCGGACTGCGCTGGGGGCAGAGGGCGGTGCCGGGCCAGGCCGTCCGCCCCGCCCAGCACCGCGCAGGCCCCGCCCCGGAGGACCCCGCCCCCGCGCAGACCCTCAGAGGCCCCTCCCCCGGGCCGACTATTCTTCCGCAGCACCTCCCCCACCCAGGCCCCGCCCCCAGCGGACCCCTGCCCGCCTGGGGCTCTACCCTTCTAGCCCCTCTTCCCACGGTCTCTCAACTCGCCGTTGTCCCCCACCGCGGGCGGGCGGCCAGGGCGGGGCCGGCGGGGTATTTTCTCCCCACCGCCTTTCCGGTGGGGGCCGGAGGGGGGTGCGTAGTGATTGATAACCGCGCCGCTGGGGGGCGGGGAGGGGCGCGCGCGGGGAGCGGGGCTATGGGGGGCGCGCGGGGGACGCGGCGGGACCCTACGGGTGGAGGGCGGGCGGGGAGCGGGGGGCGGGGCGGGACCCTCGGGGGCGGGGCACGGGGCCAGCCCGGCTCCTCTCTCCCGGGTGCCCCTGCCCTGGCGGGCCGGCCCCGGCCACCTGCGCCCCGCCCCTGCGGCCGCGCCCGAGCCCGGGAACCGCGGAGGCGCGCCCTGCCTCGGGAAGGGCGAGTTCCCGTTCCGCCGCGCGGGTCTGGCTCCGCCGACAGTAACCCCGCGGCTCTGGGGATGCGGCTGCGCTGAGCGGTCGTCCGCCGCGGATCCGAGGAGCCGGCGTTGACCGAGTGTCTTTCCTGGTGTGTGAGAAGGTGGACTCGGAGCCGGCAGGATGACCAACCCTGCGGCCACGCAGAACAAGGAAATAGACTGCCTGAGCCCAGAAGCTCAGCGACTGGTAAGAGGAAAACACATTTGCGAAACTTTCGGTTCTCCCTGGAAAGTTTGGTTTTTGTTGATGTTTTAAAGCCAAGGGCAGTGGGCATCTACCGCCACAGTCGTCTGTGCCTGGTGAGGTGTGGGTGGGCGCCTGGCAGGGGACCCCCTTCAGTGAACGTCGCGGCGCGAGGATGTGCGGGTGGGAGCGTGCCCTGCTCTCTGTTCCGTGCGCTGCTGGTGTGCGCTCTCCCCTCTTGCGCGCTGGAAGGCACTTTTCACTGGACGACGCCCCTCCCCAGGACGAACAGGAACCTGGTCGCTTCCCTCTGCCTCTAGTGACGGTCTTTTGTCCGGCTCTGCCCAGCTGGTGAGTCGGCCGTGGATCGAGCCAGGGTCTGAGACCCGCGAGTGGTCTGGTTTCACTGGGACCTGCTAGTTTGGTACTTTACAAAATACAGCACCTAGGAACTGGTGTCCAGAGCGGGTGCCCTCGCCTTGAGGCTGGCGCCAGCAGTGTTTGGGGTGGTTTGGAGCGCTCATCCTGCCCTGGACCTTAGGACCAGTGGGGCTGAACCCGATTTCTCCAGCTCCCTAAAGAACCCCAGTCCCCAAATCCACTTGGGCTGGTCTTCTGGGGTCTCCGGGTCTGGACAGGATCCTCCATCCGTGGAATTTCGCAGTTGTTCAGGTCAATAACCAGGATTGGGACCACGGATGTGGGGGTGATTTGGCATTAAAATTGGGCAGGGGTGAAGTGGAGAAGATTTGTAATATAACCCATTTTCGTGCAGCTTGTGGTTGATGTGAGTGGAAATATCTAGAAGTGAAAGGGTGTAGTTTGGAAAAGAAGCACGTTAGGAAGTTAGTGCTACAGAGAGAGAGAAACCCTGGATTTCCGTTTTATGCGGTCTCTGTAGGTACCCTGATGAAAGTGTGAACCCAGCATAATCATGCCTTCACCAGCTAGGAATTAATCATCTACTGGATGGTTATGGAAGATTCAGGATGAGTAAGACTGCCCTGACCTTGGGGGAGCTTCTTGGTAAACCAGAGAGGGGTATAGAAATAGATTCTGATGAACGCACACTTGAGAGTTCCTCGTTGCTGAGGGCTGTCAGGTGGTTTTTTTAATGTCCATTTTAGTTTGCTTCTTTGATGACCTCACGTAAAGTGGGCCAGACCTTTGGAGCTGGTTTCTATCCCTTCACCTAGTTGGTTTCTAGGGGCCCAGGGAACCTACAGAGAGATCTTTGAATCAGCATGAGGGAAGGGCCCTGGGAAGAAGGGAGGCTGGGAATGAGAGAAGCTGGTGTTCCCGAGGAGCCGCCTAGGTAACCATAGATGGCAAGAACAGGGTGATGTGGATCCCAGGCAGGATTCGAGCTCAGGAGAGGGAACTGCTGGGCAGGGAGTCCTTGAGGAAGAAAAGAGTGACCGTGGAGAACAAGGATGTGAGGAAAAGAGGCACGGACCATCAGAGGAATGAGTAGAATTAACACGGCGCAATAAGTCCCTGACCACAATGTCTCCTTAACCCTAACTTAACTGGTGGATTGAGTCTGGTTGAGATGCTGCTGGAAATAGAAGAGAGGAGAGTCCGGAAGGCGTTCTGATTGAGAAGGTGCTCAGAGATTGCAGGCCCACCATCCCTCACGCCTACTTCCAGGATCCAGTAAACTCCGAAAAGCTGTTATTTTGTAAGTTTGTTGCAGAATTAATCTGGCAGTGAGACCTGCCCTGGCTGGTGGGTGGCTGTTTTCAGTCTTTATCCCTTCTAGCATGAATAGTCATAACATTTCTCTGCAAGGTACTCTGTTAATTTCTGTGTTGATGTACTTGGTTAAGAGCTGTTACTCTGGGTTGTTACACGGTATATAGTGCTTGCATCTTATCAGCCTTCTAAAATCTGAAAATGTTGAACTCTGAAAGACGTTTAGTCCCAGGGGTTTCTGGTAAGAAACTGTGAACCTGCAGGAGTTTTTTGTTTTTTTTTTTTTTAGTAAATAGTAGCAAAAACTTTTTTAGAGTGGGACATGAGGAACAGAAGTAAAACTGGGTCCCTGTTTTATGAGGTTAACGGTTCGTTGAAAAGGAAACATGCTGAGTGACCAGTAGGGCGGGCACAGGTGGGGGTGCCTTAGAAGGCAGTCACCCAGCAGCCACCCAGAGCCATACAGTGTTCTAGCTGGAGACTGGTGGGCATTTCAAACTGGTTTGTGCCAGTTTGTGTTCTGCATTAATGGCTCTGTGTCCTTGGAACAGGGGTCTCCGGGGGAGAAGGAGGGCTGGGGCCACAGGGTTTGGCAGGATGGGGCTGATTCACCAAGCTCCACCTCACCTAGCAAAGGAAAAAGCACGATCTGAGCAGGACTCCTGGCTCCTTATACAACCTTACACAGGGTCAGCACCCGCCCTGGAGCCATATGAGAGAACAGTGCAGAAACCACATGTTTCTTTAACTTTTGTAACTTCCCCATGTTTGTGACGGGTTGTGTCACCTCTAGTCCGTTTCCACATACTGATCAGCACTTACAAACGACCAGTCCCATCCTGAGAGAGGCTGTCAGGGTAGAATGTGGACACCCACCTCATTGTCGGGACCCGTGCCAAGGTCCCCAGGTCTTGGCAAGCAGGAGCGTTGACAGTGTGGTGGGAGCAGTCCGTCTAAAGTGGCTGTTCCTTCTGGCCTCAGTCTGAGATGCTGAGCACTGGAATCATATGGTTTGTTTTCAATGGATCATTTCCCCGGGTAGTTAAGATATAAAAACAGTAAATTAGGTCTTTTTCATTGTATTAAAAGTTCCCACTAGGGCAAAGATGGAGACCAAATTTCCCTTTTTCTTTGCGAGTTAGTTTCTGTTTAGCCTGAACTAATATCGCATAGCGGAAGCGTCCTTACAAATTTTTTTTAAAACCCTGCTGTCTAACTGCCATTACAGTGAGCACAGGAAATCATGTTATTTATAGTTGTAAAACTGTTTTCAGGCAAAGTCGATTGGAGTATCACCTGATTCAGATGAGGTTCTTATCTAGTTTCTGCAGAATTAGGAGGCGAGGTATTGGTATAATGTGTTTGCTCCTCAAAAGGCAATGTTCAGGAGGCATTTCTTATCCCGGAAAAATCGGACTGTGTGACTCAGCGAAGGAATTGTTTATGACTAGTTACTCATATGCCAGTGTTTCCAAAATATCTGTTCAAATTTAAGAGTCTTGATCTTGGAGCCCCAGAGGCCATGAGGTTCGAATTACTAACCTGCTATTGACATAAGCCTGTTACATTTCACTGTATGTTAGACATGGGGGAGGGAGAAGAGGAATTTTTATGACCTTCCTGTTTTTACTCTGGGCCACCCAAATTCTAGTTTGTTTGTTTGTTTTTAAATAAAGAAGCTTATTTTCATGGGATGGGTTGCCTAGAACTTTCGTTATTCAGACTATCTAGATAAAATTAAGTCAATTAACTTCTTTCTCCGAAGTTAAACAAAGCGTAATGTTGACTACATCCAAGATTTAATAATTCAAAGTTGCCATCTGTTTGATTGCAGACCGCTGCTGAAATCCCCTCCCCCCAGCCAGACTCCAAAACAAACCACACACACACACACACACACACACACACACACACACACACACACACACACACACACCCCCAACAACACAACTGTGTATTCTGAGACTCATTCATTCATTTGAGGGAGGGCCAGAGTTCCAAGAGGTTTTCTCCTTCACTGTAACTTGACAACTTTAAAGCCCATTGGTAAGTAGTTTTGCCTTGACTCTGAAGTGCAACTACTTTGTAGTAGAAAAGTAACAATTTAAGTAATTTAAACTATAGTGAGGGTTTACTTTAAATTTTAACCAAAACGTTTCATCTATATGTTTGTGTGATGGAGCTTATCAAACCAACATTGTTGGATCCTCAGCCCCTTTTATCTGTGGCAGGTGGGTGTGTGATTTTCCCTGCAGAAGAGAAATAAGGCGTGCGTGGGCTTCGGGTGTGGGCTGTCACCCCAGCCTCCACCTCTCTCCTCTGAAATTGCCCCAGTGCACTTTCTCCTCATTGGTGCCTCAGCGCACTTGCCTTCCCTTGGGGCTTTTAGACTTAATCTGT
The DNA here is from genome assembly GCF_041296235.1 of Equus asinus. Taxonomy (NCBI): domain Eukaryota; kingdom Metazoa; phylum Chordata; class Mammalia; order Perissodactyla; family Equidae; genus Equus; species Equus asinus. The sequence goes on along the minus strand of NC_091808.1, from coordinate 4,239,696 downwards.
GCTGAATCCACACTGCTGGGTCTGCAGCTGTTAGAGAAGATGCTGTGTGAGTAGTAACAGCAGGTAACATTTCCAGCGCCTGCTGTCAGCCCTGCGTTTTCTGCAGAAGTCTTTCCCTAACGCTTGTCATAACCCCAAGAGGTAGTTTGGTAATCTCTGCCTTACAGATGAAGAGGAAGCTGAGGCTCAGAAAGGCCAGGGGACTTTCCCAAGTCCACACAGCCCACAGGCACCGGGGCCAGTTCAGACCCAGGCCAACGGCCTCGGAGCTGGTGCTGCTGACTGTCACCACTGTGCACATTGCTTCCGACAGAGTCTGGCGGACAGTCACCTGCTGCCAGCTTCTCTTCGCAGCCCGGGCCTCACAACCCCAGGATCAGGGCTAAAGGATTTCTTGTTCCTAAGGCAGCCTCTTAGGACACAAGTCCTTGCTCCCCAAATACATACTGAGAAGTCTTCATTTTCTTGAACATTTCCTTTCTATTTCTGGTAGTTTTCAGACCAAAGAACATTCACTGGACTTTATTTTTCTAAATAAGGAAGAGAATAGTAGAAATGAAAGAGCTGCAGCCGTTTCTGTTTTTCTGGGTTTTGTACCATGTGAACTTTTTATCTGTTTCGTGTGTCAGCGTGCACCAGGATCTACTGGGATGCACGTCCTTTTCTGTTTTGTATAGCTCCTGCCCCACCCCATCCAAACAGACAAGCTCGCTGAGGATAGAAGTGCTGGCTTCAGTTTCCTGCCTAGCTGGTTCTAGGAGGAATATAGGAAAAGGTGTCACTAGTTGTGTGCTGCCTAATACAGGGATGCCCTGGTGCAGCTGGAGTGTCCTGCCTTATTCTGAGAAGGAACAATTTCAGCATTTTGTGACATCTTAAGGGTGTGGGGTTTTCAGGGAAGACCCTGCATGGAGCTGGTAAGGTGAAGGGAGTGGAGCCCAGATGCGTTGGCTGGAGGGACCTGTCACCTGAAGAGCTGCACAGGTGAGGCCAGCCGTTCTCACCTGTAGTCACACACATGCTTATTTGTGGCCATCATGCTCTTCTTTGTAATTCCACCACATTGGGGCTCTTGAAGGCAGTGGGAACATTCACTCGTCTCAGACAGAAATTAGAAATGGGTTAACAGCCAGAGGAGAAATGTATTTGCATAGAGGATACTGTGCAGCATCTTTATTTATGAGCTTCAGTGTGTGTGGTTGCTAAGCCGAAGTTTGTGGTGTGCAGTTTGAATAGGTAAAGGTTGTTAGTCATTGCTCTCCATAAAGTAACATGAGTAATTTGCTTCCTGATTGATATGTTTATTATTAGTATTGGTATGTGGGGCACTTTTAAGAGGTTTATCGTTCTGAAAAGCAAAGTCAGGAGATTTCCAGTAGTAAAACGGGGAAAGAGAGCTCTGTGGACAGTCTAGGCAGAGTTGGTACCCATTGCCTCTTGGGCTATTCTTTTAGGTCCCCCAAGAGGAGAAGATAGGGGGCCAGCTCCTCGGGGCCCACGGGTCCAGCCACGAGCATCTTTGCAAGGTACAGGCTTCTTTGAAGGCTGTCGTTTTATCCTAAAATTCCACAGTAATTTTACAGTCTACTCCATAACTCATCAGAGTTGATTTTGATGGAAACTTGATGTTTTAAATACCAGCTAGACTTTAGTGTTTACTTTTGTGTCCTCCAAATCTTCAAGTAAAATGATAAGGTGCGTCTTGTTTATTTTGTGGCTTAAGCACTTGCCCCCCGCCCCCTCCAGACCTGTGCCCTGAGTCTGTGGCTGTGCCGTGGGGAGGTTCAACCCACCTGTTCCACTCCGAAGTTTTAAAGCTTTGGTTCAAGGCCCTTCAGACCCAACGCCCCTTTTTTATAACAAGAGTTTAACATCCTCCATCCTCGTTACTAACCTGAGATGAAATTCATGGGTGGTAAAATCTACCAGCACACGTAATTTCAAGTCAATATAATGTTTTAACTGTACCATTAGAAGGAAATAAAATGAAGGTAAGTTGCAGTAACAGAATATCAGTTTCGGTCTAGAAATGCCCAAGTCTCAGTGTTGCAGAAGACAGATACAGAGGTCAGATGCGTGGGCAGACCTGGGCCCAGCATGACAGCTGCAGACATAGGCTGATGCAGCGGTGTTGTCCTGGGACCCAGACATCACTCATTATGTTGCTATCAGTGATGTGACATTTAAAATGGTCACTAACTTTTGGGAAAGTTTTGAACAAACCCAAGTATAATTTTCCCTCAATTTCCATGCCGTTTGCATTCCTGGCATATTGAGTGTACGTTAAAACTGCGCAAAACGTATTTTGAGTTTGTTTATAAGTTTATAGATCTGAAAGTTATCAAGTGGTTTTTCTATCTGCCTGAAAAGTCAATGGGAAAGTTCTTCATTATGCAGGACTGTCTGAATGCAGGGTGGTTGGCATGCCACGCGCAGCCTCCTAAAGGCCGTTAGTCCCCACTGCCATCACTGTGACATCCCAACCCCCCTGCCAGCATTTCCAAAATGCTCTCTAGAGAATTGGCACTCCCCCCATTGACAACTGTCACTCCAAGGCATCTTCCCCTCCATGGCATTCATAATTACAGGCGTGGCCACAAAGAGTAGGCCGCTTGTTGGAGGAACTTACTGTAATTGCACAAGCAAGGTTTTTGGGAAGATGAGCATTTCTTTTGAGACTGGACTAAAATGCATGTGGCAGCCGAGGGACCCGGGGGCTCCGGATGCAGGGTGCAGAGGTGGCGTGGGCCTGTTCGTGCCGCTGCAGGAGAATGCCTCGCTCATTCCACTTGGTTGCTTTGAATAGCAAACTATTTTTAGAATGTACTGCATATGAGGGGTTGGAGGTTTACATAGAAAACAAAAGTTGGTGGCCGTTGCCACTTCCTGTAGCAAAAGCAAGATGGGAAGGAGACGCTGTGTCACGGCCTCGTAGTTCTCTGCACCGACCACCGTCTACTCCAGACTGGAAACGTGCAGTGCATCATAAGGCCCTTTCATACGGGCCTGTGTGTGTGTCCTCCAGTGAATCCGAGATTCCAAGCCTGCCCCGTCAGGAGCTGCATTCCTTCATCATTCGGGGACTTATCAGGCAGGACAGAGGCCCCTGCTTGTTTCTAAACAAAACTGGTTCTTTGTCACCTCTTCAGGCTTCAGCTGCCTAGTATTCCTATTACATTCACATGAGCGAACTTTAAATATGTGCCTAAGCTTTTCCCCAAAAGTTATAAACTATAGTTAAAACATATCACGTGTCCTGAAAAACAAATGCTACCAGTTTTTCAATTCTGCTTGATTCTAACACCTGGAGGCCAAAATGAAGGCGTGTAATTCATGCTAAAACTTCCTCCTGTTTGTGGAATGCTGCACAGCCGACAAATTGCTTGTCTCTCTGAACAGCCCCATGTGGCATCATTTCCACTTTACATGGATGGGAGCAGACAGGGAGGTGGCAGTCACTGGGGTCCCTCACACATGTCCACAGCCCAGTCCTCTCCCCCTTGACACAGACGTCATTCTTAATGTGTGGTGACAGTATCTTCCCACGCAACTCTTCTAGAATGTCCACACCCGCCTGAGCTGTCATTCTGGTGCTTCTCCAGACCACAGGGCTTTCTCAGCCCAGGTGAATGACTTGACAAAGGGGTCTCAGTCCCATTTCCTAAGAATCGCCCTGGAGTTGTGGCTCATAAACCCCTTCCGGCTTCCATGTAGAATTCTGGACCCCCTGGGTGTAACTGCAGAGTTTAAAAGCAGACTAAGAATTTGTCTTGTTCTACGCCTCTCTTTGCAGCAAAGCTTCGAAACCCAGGAAATGGACAGCCAGCCAGGATTCCCTGAGGTAGTGTGGGGCTTTTAGAAAGCGATCGGTCTGCCTCCTGTGGCACCTTCTGTCCCTTCCAGGCAGGCAGGACTTCTGTTCCTCCAGTGTCAGTTTCTGTTCTTTGAAGAGCATCACCTGGGAACCTCAAGTAGTTAAACAGATAGAATTATTGCTCTTCCAGCCCCTGGACATCACTGGAATTGGGGTGCAGGGTACTGGGGATGGTGTGTGGCTGCCCCACCCTCCGGCAGTGTCTCCTGCTGCTCACAAAACCCCCAACCCTAGGCAGGACGTAGGCAGGTAGGCAGGACATAGGCAGGACGTCAGGTAACGATGGAGCCAGGGCAGAGCATGCCCCGAGGGCTCTCAGCTCTGTGAGCCTCCACCAAGGGCTTTCTCCTTCTGTCCCAGTGAATGAATTCTCTTTCTAGCTCTGCCTGGCCTCAACCATCAGCCCAAGTTGGCTGTCCCTCAGTTCCAGCCCTTATCTTTGCATGTCTGTCTGGCTACAGCCTGGAATTTCTGGTGCTCCGAGCAGGAGGCCTGTGCAGGTCCGTGGTAGAACGGGGCCGTATCTGACTGTTGATCCCGCTGCTCTTGTGTCCTGCTCTGGTGGAACTGCCTCTGCTCTGTGGTCCCATCTAAAACCAGAGCTCACGAAGCTCTTGGCACAGGCAGAGACCTGTCACTGAAGTCACTCCTGCTGTTGCCCCCGACTTCTGCACACAGCTCTCCAGCCTGGCCGGGTCTGTGCCGTCAAAGAGGACCTTTCAGTGGGAGAAGCATCACTTTGGCTGTCTGTCGCCCCAGCCAGCCTGTGTGCCCTGTGGCCAGGCCCCTGGCTGTGGCCCTCTGTCCCCTGGCCTCTGCAACACTGTAGGGGTCCCTGGCTGTTTTTAATCATTTGTTTAGGAGGCCCCGGGAGTCAGACTTGTGCTTCTTAGTGTACTTTTAGTATCTCTCATCTCCATATGTATCAGCTCAGTATCAGAGTGCTGTCATGTTGATCTAGGGTAAAATAAAATGTACAAGTGGGACTTTGGAGTCTGGGGTTCAGCTTTTTAGAATTATTGTGAACCAACTTAGTCATAAATGGAGTCTTCTCTTCCCAACCTTCTCCACCGTCGAAGGGTGCCTTGCTTTAAAACCCCACGTCTGTACACCTCCCTGGGATTTCAGGCCAGGACGGTGGGGTCCTTGTGGGGGAGGGTGAGGCTGTGTCCCCTGTCAGGGGAGCTGGAACTCTGGCATTCCCCACCAGCATTCTGGGCGTTCCTGAGAAAAGCCAGGGAGCCTGGATCTCCTCAGAGAGGCCTGGCTAGGTCAGCGCCTTCCTCCCCTCCTCCCTGACCCAGAGGGCGGCACTGGGAACCAGGGGTGGCAGCAGGGGTACAGGGAGGGCCCTGGATGGGCTGGAGGGCAGCCCTGCGGCGGGTTTTAGCAGCAGAACCACAGCCATCTTCTGGCAGCAGTGAGCATGGGTTTGGGCCCCCCTCATTTCCTTCCTCCCTCTCTGTCTCTCTCTGTCTGTCTCTCTGGCTCTGTCTCCCCACCCCCACCTCTTCCTTCCTTCCTTTAAAAATTTTTGCTATTTATTATGAAAAATGTCAAACAACCCAAACATGGATGGGATAACAGAAAGCAGAGGTCCCCCCACTTGCGTGAGCACCAGCACCCCTAGCGGGCGTGTTGAAGCCCAGATGGCCCGGTCCACCCCAAAGTTTCTCACTCAGTGGTTCTGGGTGGGGCCTGAGACTCTGCATCTCGAACAGGTCCCAGGTGATGCTGCTGGGGGGGTAGGGGGCACACCGTGAGAGCCCCACGTCCCACCAGTGGCCCCAACAGCTATCAGCTGACATCCTCTTAGACCCCACCGGCTCCTTGATCCAGGTTATTTTCAGGCAAATCTAAGCGAGATCACGTCATTTCATCCTTCAGTATTTTAGTATGGATCTCAGCAAAGATGGTATTGGACAGAGGAGGAAGAATTCAGGTCCAGAGCTCTGCCCGTTCTGGAACCCGTTGAGGGGATGAGCTGAGCTAGGCTGAGGGTTTGCCCTTGCCTTTCCCTGCTGGCTCCTGAGGGAAGGGGAGGGAGCTGCCCGGGACCTGGTGAGGCCGCGCCAACAAGCCGTAGGGATCAGAGCCGCTGCGGTGCGAACCCAGTGCCCGAGATCCCAGTTGACAAGCTTGGTGCTGAGTCAATTAACGAAGGATCCAACGACCTCCAACCGGAGCCAAGGATGATGAACTGACAGAGGGGTGCACAGTCTTGTTTTCTAAACCTCTTTTTCAAGCCCTGTGCAGTGTATTCTTTGTATCCTAAATTCCATAAATCCGTTTACTTCTCTCCATCCCTTCTATTTGACCTTGAGATTGGGAGCTTGAGAGGATTAATGGGGAGGCATGCCCCAACTCTGAAGCCCACCCAGGCCTTGGGGGTAGACAGGCGTCCATAAGCAGCACTCGTGGGTGTGTTCAATTTTGGGTACCATCCTGCGTTCACGAGCACCTGGGTGGTGACCAGGTGGGAGGGGTTCTTCGCCAAGTTCTCTGGCTTCTGGGACCACCTGGGCCTCTGGGACCTTGGGCTCCTGAGCTCCCTGTAGTCCTCTGGCCTCACTGCTCTGCTTCATCCTTTGTGTTCAGTTCTGCCAGCGCCTCCCGTTCATGTTCGTACGCTCGCTTGCCCAGAAGCAGCCTCTGCTCACTTCCTGGGTTTCATACCACCCTCCCCACCCCTACACCTGCTCCCACATTTCAGCCAGGTGGCATTTCTAAAGCGAAGTCAGCCCCCACCGTGTTCCTTCTTCAAACCCTTCAGTGGTGCTGCCTTCCTTCGAGAGAAGGTTCCAGACACAGGGCTGAGAGCTCGGGCCTGCTCCCCAGGCCTGGGGACTTCGCCGCTGGGTCACATGCCCCTTGCCGCCACACACCCTGCCCCAGTTCTCTCCTCGTGGCTCTTGAGGGTTTGACTTAAGGCGCCTGTCCTCCGGGAAGCCCCTTGACATCCGGATCGGGTTAACTCCTCCTCTGAGCAGCCCCCAGCACATTTTACTCACCCCTCTGTAGCATTGGTCACTGGTCCACGGTCACCGATTGCTCTGTCTGCAGCCCCTGGGACTGGGGACCCAAACCACACCTTGAAAGTCCTTCCCCGGCTGTCTAGTGTGGCCCCAGGCTGGTGGCCTGGGCTTGTGATGCCCAGTAAGCTGCAGTGCCCTACAGCGAAATTCAGAGAGCAAAAGTCAGCGACTGGAAATTCTCCAACTCTCTGATGTGGCTCCAACCCCAAGCACGGGAGTTTCTATTTTACAGAAGTGTCCGTCGTGATGGATTTGTCCTGCTGCACAGAAGACCGGCCTGAGGCGCCAGACCCCTGGGACCACCGCCTAGACAGGAATGGGCGGGCGGGGCTGGGCCTCCCGCGTGATGCTGGGGGGAGATGAACTCATGTTTGTCTATCACCACGGCGACCGTAGCTGTTTTGTAATTTTTGTTCATTTGATGACTTGACCTCTCTGGTGTTTTCTCTGGTGACTCCATGGTGGGCATTTGAGTGATGGGTATCTGTTATGCTCTGTGTTGTGTGTTCTTGGCAAGTGTCAGGGTTTGAGGATGAATTGTGTTGTCAGGCATCTGCTGATAGTATTTTGTGCCCACAGAGTTGGCTGTGCGCAGGTTCTGTACCAATTTAACGTTGCCCAGACATCCGTTGGTGCTCAGTTAGCCAGATTCCCAGAAGCAGGCCTGATGGGGATCACTTCCTGTTTCAGGAGCATCTTGCTTTCCTCGTGTCAGTCACCAGAGCATCCTAAGCCATGTAGGTGCCTCAGAGGTGGCCATTGTCCATATTTGGAATTGCATTGAATTGCAAATTTATCTCCTTCCTAAATTCTAATCTAAGGTGGAGATTGTCCACAGTTGATCTGTCTTCGAGGTTGGCTGGCTGGTCTCCTCGTAAGGAATTTATTCCATAACTTGGTTCGATTGTGTGGTTCGTTTATCAACCCAAGCCCAGGTCCCTCAAATCGGGGCTGATTGGTTTTTAGTCTGTTGGTGCCATTGTCCTCAAGGACAGGACAGACGTGCTGCGCTGGATGAGAGGAGCAGAGGGGAGGGTGGGCTGTGACAGGAGCACTTTCCTGGGGGGAGGGAGGCCCCCAAGAGTAGGGGGTCTGATGGGACATTATTTTGGAGGCCTGCCCATCTGGTGGGGAGGCCCTCCCAGGTGGCAAGGACTACCCGCTCACATAGGTGGTCTCTTCCAGGATCTTTGCTCCAATCCCAAGCAGAGCTGGACCACAGTAGGGTGGGGGCTTGATGGGCAGGCTGGGCAGGGGGTGACTCCCCTCTGGTCACAGAGACATTCACACTGTGAGAGCAGGAAGCCCTCAGACCTCACCTCCTTATATCTTAATTATCTGTTGCTGCATAACAAGTATCCACAAACTTAGCAGCTTCAAACAGCATCCATCTGTCATCTTAGTTTCTGTGGCTCAGAGTCAGGCCACAGCCTAGGTGGGTCCTCTGCTCAGGGTCTCACGAGGCTGCAGTCAAGGTGTCAGCCCAGCTTTGTGCTTTCCAGAGCTCAAGGTCCTCTTCCAAGGTCACACAGTTATGGGCAGAATTCAGCTCCTTGCTGTTGGAGGACTGCGGTCCCATTTTCCTGTGGGCCATCAGCCAGGCCTCAGCTCTTAGAGGCTGCCCACGTTCCTTGTCCTGTGGCCCATCACAGGCCCTCTCACATGTGGCTGCTTGCTTTTTCAAGGCCAGCGGGAGTCTCTCGGACTTCTAGACTCTCTTTTACAGGGCTCGCCTGATTAGGTCAGGCCCACCCAGAATAATCTATCTTTTGATTAATTCTAAGTCAACTGATGAGTGACCTTAATTATTTGTGCATTTCTCTTTGCCCTATAATGTAACCCAAGCATGGGAGTGACATCCATTCCACTCACAGTTCTGCCCATACTCCAGGGGAAGGGATTATGGGAATCATGTACACCAGGGGTGGGACCTTGGGGACCACCCTAGAATTCCTCCTGCCACACTCTTCCCCCGTCTGCCCCTCTCGAAGCCCCTTCCTTCTTCCAACCCTTTTCCTCCTCCTTACGTTCTCCTCCTCTCCTCCCCTTCTTCCTCCTCTGCGCCCTCCCTTCTCTTTTCCCAACCCCTCTTCCTGTCCCCCCCTCCAGGCTGATGGGTTTCAGCTGCCTGATCTTGGACATGAGGCCAGCAGGCATGGAGCCCATGCCGCCCCCAGGAAGGGCCTGGAGTCAGGCTGCGCTCGCTCGCTGGGAACGCCGTCCTCTTGCTGGCCCGTCGGGGCTGTAGGAACTCAGTGTGGGCGGGTGTCAGTTTAATGAACCTTCTCCCAGCCCCTCCCGCCCTCCCCTCCAGCTCTGCCAGATCTTTTTATAGACCCTGAGGGGCCCTTCACAGTGTAACATGGTTTAGAATGTTGAAAGTGGTAACGAGGTCTCAAAGTCCTGATTCACTTGTGATTTTTGATACCCTTGATCTGAGAGACCTGGGCTTGGGTGGATGAAGGAACCACGTGAACCAGCCAAGTTATAGAATAAATTCCTCGTGAGGACACCAGCCAGCCAACCTCTGACAGAGCAGCTCTGGTCGCTTTTCAACTTAGATTAGAATTGAGAAAGATGATGATTTTGTAATTCAGTGCAATACAGTCATGAGGGGGGAGGTGGACGTCCTTGATGCCAGGACCCACCGTCTAGACCTGAGGCTACGGGGCAGGGTGCCCACCCTTGGGGAGAAGCTGGACGACGGGACACTTGGCCACCTCACTACTGGCCCTACGACCACTCCACAAGCAGTCTGGCCATCTCCGATGGCTCTGTTTTAAGATGATTAGGGAGCAGTCTGAAAACCGTGTCTACAGAACTGTTGTTGGAAGAATTACAAGTATATTCCCCCAAAACATTAAGCGGAAAGAAGGTGGGATTTGTTGGACCCAGAAGACCTGAGTCTGGGTACACTGCACCATTGACCTCCCTGTGCTGTGGTCTACCTGAAACAGTGAAAATCTGAGGTTTGTAAAATGTGGATCAGTGTTCAAGTGCCAGGTTGGACGGCATTGGTTGGCCCTGATCAGGCTTTTTAAATGTTCTGAAGTAGAATATAGCTAAGCAGCTACAGGTTGTCAGATGGTGAAATGGAGGCAAATTTGTTGTTGTTGTTTGGTGAGGAAGATTGTGACTGAGCTAACATCTCTGCCAATCTTCCTCTATTTTGTACCTGGGACGCCACCACAGCATGGCTTGATGAGCAGTGTGCAGGTCCACACCCAGGATCTGAACCCACGAACCCCAGGCCGCTGAAGCAGAGCATGCAAACAACCATTACACCATGGGGCTGGTCCCCAGTTTTTTTTTAATGTAACTCTTCTAACAGCTGGCACCGTTCCACCATGTCTTGAGAAAAGATGGGCTTCCCCACACTGTTGGAGGGGAAGCTGAGGCAGCAGGGTGTAGTGAGACGTGACTGGACAGGAATTCTGGAAAGCAGGGTCAGACCCCAGCCCCGTGCCCTCAGACAGATCTGGCAGCCTCTAGGGGCCTCCACTTCCTGCTCTGTAAAGGGAGCGTTTGAACCATTGACCTGCAGTCATGTCCAGCTCTAATGCTTTTGCTCCATGCATTAGTCTGTTGTAGCTCCAGAGGAAGGCAGATTGCCCAGCCCTGCCACTGACTGGCTGTGTGACCTTGGGCAAGTTACTTACCCTCTCTGTGTCTTAGCTCCCTTATCTATAAACTGGAGATGGTAACAGTATCACCCTAATAGGGCTGTTGCAAGGAGTACATGGCATAATATATTAAAAACCTGTAGAATAGTGCGCACTTGGCATTTAGTAGGCGACTGATAAACAGGAGCAATCATTATTACTCTAACTATTCCCAGTGTCATTCCTGATGACCCTTTTAACTCTTATGAGTCTGTGATGCCTTGCTGTGTCTTTATTAAATTCTGAACAGGATTGTCTTGCAACAGCATTGCTGTTGACTGTGTCCTTGACAGGAGCTGCTGGTCTGCCTCCTAATAAAATTTCCGGGTCTGTTTCAGGCGGAGGCCAGGCTGGCGGCGAAGCGTGCGGCCCGGGCCGAGGCTCGAGAGATCCGAATGAAGGAGCTGGAGCGGCAGCAGAAGGAGGTAACGCTCAGACTTCCCCGTCGGTCCTTTTCACAGATGGTTTTATTTTAGGTGGAGTGTGCACATGCAGGGCACCTGTCCACTTGACGTTGCTCGGCACCGGAACACACTCATGCCCGGGACTCTTGTTCAAGGTCAGGCCAGGGAGTGCGCATAGCACGCATATCAGGCGTGCCTGTTCCAGACTCCACCTGTGGGGTCCCGAGGTGAGCCCCCTGCACACAGCCGCTCGCTGCACACATCTTCCCAGCCCAGCTTTCTGGCTCAAAGGAGCCGAGATGTGCTGGCTCAACTTCGAGGTCTAACTGTCGAGCGAGAATCCTGATCCTCTGAATTAAAACATGACAGAAGAACAGGTTATGATGCTCTAAAACTAACCAGATTATTTTGTTTAAAAATATTTCCCCTGCAGCTTTATGGTTTTTAACAGCTTTCATGATGCCTAAAGTCTGAATGTGACACAGAGACCAGAATACACGCCGCGGGTGAAATAGCCAGAGAAGAGATTGCCCCCCTGGGAAAATGGATAGTGCTGTGTTTACACACCTGTTAATGCTGTTTACTACTTATTTTCATCGTCTTGAGCTGGAGCCAGAAGTCACGTGGACAGCATGAGGGCTCCTGAACTTGCTGTTAGAGCTGTGAGCTTTTCCATGACCTTGAAGTCTACACGGCAAATGCAGTGGGTCTCGATTCTCTGTTCTCCTGTGGGCCGTGCCCTGAGGGAGCGTCCGCACCAGGCCCCACCGAAGGGCTGTTCTCGTTCAGAAGATCTGAATTTAGTGTGTTGCAGAGATGTAGCCAGCTGCATCCCCCACCCCAGGGCTGATTTTCGTACCCAGGGTCTTGTTTGGGTCACATGGCCACGTTTTAAAAGTCGAGCCAGTGTTTTAAAACTTGTGAGATTTCAGCTAAAACTCTAGGTTTCCAATTTCTCTTAAAACCATTGCAGATTCCACTGCATTCCCTGTAGGGGGTGGCCCCTGGCCACCAGCCGGAGACACTCATTGTCATTTCCTGCCTGCAGAGTTTGTCACTTGGCATGGAAATGTCTGAGAGGGGGAGGGGCATGGCCAGATTTGAACTGGGGGAGGACACTTTTTGGCATGGTTTGAAGAATGGGTTGGAGATTACTAGAAACTCAAACCCAGGACGTTGGTTAGGAAAGTCATACCGCAGTCCTGATGACGGTGATGGGGACAGGAGGGGACGTGGTTCCTGAGAGAAAGGCCACACCGTGCTCCAGCAGTCTTTGGGAAGTGGCTCGAGCACATGAGCAGCTGCCACGCTCCCACCATATTTTAGGTGTCACTTGTCGTGTGTTTACATGTAAATAGAGACTAAACAAATATTTGGAAGTCCCTCACCACCTCTCCCTCATTGTTGGAAATACAAATACAGTTGTAAGTAAGTTTCGTTTTTATGGTATTTGCCTCTAGAATTAATTTAGTCCTTTTAATTCAGTAATTTTCTATGCTTTTTTCCTCCTAATTTACTCAGAGAAGCACGGATTTAGCATTTTCTCAGTGCCTTCCCCCCCTAGAATTGGATTTATTGATTTAAAATTGGAAATAGACTCCTGAATTTTCATTTTAATTATTTGCACTGTACAATTGAACTGGAACTTGGGGTAAGGCCTGAGGGTTAACATGAAGTGCCTCCCTCCCCATTATGTTGGTTACGGGCGAGGTTCGGCTCTAATGGGGATGGGAACCTGATTAACACCGGCCATAAACCTCACCACATCCCTGGCCAGGAGTGATTATTGAAGATGATTCAAAGACGCACATTCAGGAAAGTCTCCAGACAGAAGTACTTAGAGTGGGAGGTGGAGAAAAGGAATAGATCTTGTTTTGTAGAACTTTGTCACATACCTGTCTGAGACAATGTCCCCCATGCTTTAGGAGCCATCCTGACACCAAGCAGCTTCTGTGCACTCAGTTACTGGTATAAATAGTAATGGTTGGAGGCCGCCTAATGGAATACTTCTTTTAGCCTGAACTGGTTTTTAACAATAGGTATTTTAAATGACAAATTGCTTTTTCAAACTGCCTGGTGTCAATGTCTCTTTCGAATATTGTTCTTTCAGTAGATACTTGCAAGCCCACTGTGTGCAGGACACCGCTGGCCCCCTCCGCTCTGCTTTAGAAGCCAGTGTGGCAGTGGGATGTTAAGGTCGTCACGCAGTGGGCAGTGGGCCATGGTTTCTCGGGATGCATCACAGTTTGTGGCACTTGGTTGCTTCATTCTCCAGCGCCAGGAGCCGCCCACCCTCTTAGTGGCTCATCGGTTCTAATCGGCTTGCCTGGTTCTCCAGCAGTCCTCCAGGCTTTTTTATATTAAGGTCATAAAAGAGTTGTAAGAAGAATTTTCCCAAATATTTTGCTGCTCTGCCAGGTTTTGCCACAGTTGATTGAATGTCAACACCACGCCCCCCTCCTCCCCTGTTAGTAAGAATTTCTGGTGGCCTTTGGCTGTTCTCTCAGCTCTGCCATGGGAGCTGAACCAACAGGCTCAGGAAAAAGATGACAGTGAATCTTTAAGGGGCCCCACCTTTGATTTTCATGGTGGTATGAGTAATCATTTTATCATTTTTCTCAAGTCTAAGAGAAAGTCACTTTCACCACAAATACAAATGTAAAATTTCTACAAAATCAAGTTGAAAATGAGTTATATAGTCTGTACAAGCTTTTCTATCTTCCAAAGTATACATTTAGATAAAATATGTTCTATCCTTAATTATGGATAGAATTGATTTAAATATTTAGATGATAATATAAGCAGCTTAGCACCCACAAAGTTCTTTGCAAAAGTTCTTGATTTAGAAAATAAAAGCTAAGGGGCCGCCTGGTGGTGCAGTGGTTAAGTTCCCACGTTCCACTTCCGTGGCCCGGGTTTGGCCAGTTCAGATCCCGGGTGCGGACATGGCAGTGCTTGGCAAAAAGCCATGCTGTGGTAGGCATCCCACGTATAAAGTAGAGGAAGATGGGCATGGATGTTAGCTCAAGGCCAGTCTTCCTCAGCAAAAAGAAGAGGATTGGCAATAGTTAGCTCAGGGCTAATCTTCCTCAAAAGAAAAGAAAAGAAAAGAAACGCTAGGAAGAATTAAGCCAAGAAACCATCTATTTGAATGATCTCCTTTAAAAGGAAAGCATGCCCTTCTCCCTTTGAGTCAAAGGAAGTCCTCTTCTGTTCCATTTTCATTCTACAGCCCAAGAGTAATCTGTTGCTGAACTGCATTTCACTTGCAATATTTCAGGCAGCAAAAATGCATTTGGTACCCAAAGATGGGAAACTTTAAGTTTGGCCGTTTAGTTTTGGTATTGTAAAATGGGGGTGGGTGTCGCGGCAGCGGGTAGTAAGATGTGTGGAGGGTCCCAACCGCCCCTCACAGTGGCCCTTTGAGGTCCTGGAAGCCCCCCCTGGACATACAGGACAGGGGGGCCCCGAGGAGTTAGAGAACCCATCTGGTCGAGAGGCAGCTGGGTGGTAGAGCTGAGATTTGAACCCGGGCCTGTGCGCTGGCAGAGCCCAGCTCTTGTGTGGCACGGCCTGACCTCAGGTGGTCAGGGCCTGCCAAGGAGCTCAGGATCTGCAGAGAAAATCCAATTAAAACCTGGGAAATCTGATTAAAAATGCCACAGTTGCCTCTCTCAGTCATACACCCAAGTGCCGTCTGGTTAGTAGATGGCGTTAGAATTTTGAAATTCTTCATTCTAACAGTATGTTTCACGTTTACTATAAAGGCATTTAAGTGGTTCACAGGCATCAAATGTTCTGTCCTATTCAAGTTCCATGAAATGTCTTCATGAAAATAGTGTGGGAATTTGGGTCCCCTCAGCCTTCGGCTACACAGCAGAGGCGCGTTCAGACGTGGGGGCAAAGTCTCCCCGTCGAGTGGGGTTTAAGCTGTGAGAAGACCAGGAGGAGCGCTTGGCTTCGCTCGTGAGGAAGTACCTAAGGTACCTGTCACCTTTCTAATTTATCCCGTGTGGGTCATTCGTCCGTCTGTGCTCACACTCCTCCGACAGGCAGTGACACAGGGAAGCTGTCTTCTCTGCTGATCTCAGACTCTCCCTTGGGGTCAGGTCGCATGCCTGGTGACCAGCACCCATGCTGTGAATTATCAGGATGTGGAGTGACAACCTGGTGTGTCTTAGGGAGAAAGCAGAGAAGCTAACTCTGGTGACACAGCAAGTGGGGACACTGAAGGAAGGAGCCGCAAGTGGGAGAAGGCAGGACGGGCAGGAAGCCATCCTTGGGAGATGACAGCCAGACCGAGGAGGGGTGAAGCGTGGAGGGAGACACTCTGGCTCTGCCCTGCAGTTTATGTTGATCTGGTTCGACCAGCGGCACTGACTTACACAAACGACAATTTTGCCATCATAAACTTAGGGTCTTTGAAACATGAGAGCATTACTGTCTATTTAAAGTTTATGTCTGCTTCTTCAGAAAAGGGATTCAAAAGTTTTTAAACAAAGTAGGTGTATATTTTATTACTCTGAGTTTTATTTACAGGTGTGGAAAATGACCTTAGAGAGATGAGACCGTTTTCCCCAAAGCTAAGAAAATGGCGGAGCCAAGGTTCAAATCTAGATCTAAAAACACTGCAAAGCTTGCATTCTTCCTACGACAGCCTCTGCCTCAAAATCAAATACAAAGTCAAGAACAAAAACAAACACACACAAAGGGCACAGTCGGTATGTTAACCAGGGACTGCAGTTGGCTGTGAGCATGCTGACACACACAGCCAAGGGGGAAACAGAATAAGCCACATGATCCCAATCACTTTACAACTGGAAGCGTATCTTGAAAAACAAGTTTTTTTATTGGTGTTGAATTCGAGGCACAGTATAATAAACACAAAATAGGCCATTTTGTTAGCCAGACTTTTGCAGAGAACACGGAAGCCATAACTGATGTTCATCCAGCTGTTTCTTCCTTTGACCCAAGTCCAGGGGTGGGGGAGTGTACACGTCTGTGCATGTGTGTGTGCAGGAGCATTTGTGTATACATCTAGAGAGATGAGTGAGACAGGCTAACACGGTCCAAACTGCAGGTTTGGGACACGCTTTAAGGATCTAGGGAGGTGTACAGACAGCACCTCTCTGAGCCTCTCCTTTGCATATCACATCTCTGGACCTGACTATTATTAGAACTGGTAACACAATTTGAGGTTATACAATCTGATAGCCTGGGGCACTGGCATTTTAAGTTGTTGATTAAGTGGAAATGAATCTGCTTTGGAAGACCAGTGTTTAACCAGGAGGGTTGATATTTTGGTGTAATAATTGAGAAACGTGATCCCTGTTTGCATCTCTTGGCAAGCCGTCCCACCTCTACACAGGTGTTTCTGAGCAGGGCCGAGGGTTTCCTTGAGGGTCAGATGGGCTGAAGGTGGACGGAGCCTGTGAATGTCTGGAGAGCAGTGACCATCCTTGGGGGCTCGGGAGAGCAGGAAGCTGGTGACACCATCTGGAGGGTTTCAGAAGCAGATTGTGGTTGAAGCCACACTGGTGCTTGGGATCCTCTAAGGCCAGCATGGAGAGTGCACAGGGAGGAGAGGTGAGCAAAGAGACACCAGTGTTTGAGGAATATGGGCCTGTCATCAAGCCCCAGCAGACCCTGAGGACATGGGGGCCCATGAACTGGCTGCGGATCTTTCCAGACTGCCCAGCCAGCCCCAGCCCTCTGTGACAGCCCGTTGCACTCTCCATAGCGGTTCTCTTCATCTGTGCAGATGAGGAGGACTGACAACGTTAGCTGTGCTTTTGGAGCTGTTTAAAATGATCATGAGCTCCTTTTTGATGGATTTATTAGGGAAGATGAATATGTAGATATTCTTTGGGAAATCCAAGTGGGCCTTTTGCTTCGCATGAGAACCTGCACTAACGGGGGAAAAAATGGTGATACGATGATCAGGTGATACGATGACCAGGGTGCATCTCTTTTGTAGCTACTGACTTGATAAACGTTTTTGCTGGAGGTCCTGTTTTAATATAGTGATAATGTTGACTACAGTCACCTGTGCTCACTCATATAAGGCTAGAAACACCAAGTTTCCAATCTTATAGTTTTGGCAGCATCTTGAACAATGCCTGAGTCGGTCAATGTTTTGTTGAATGAATGAATGAATGGAGTAGATAGTCTTACCTAGCGATCACTGCAAAATTAGGAGAACCTGTGAAGCAAACTGATATGTCAGTGTGTGATCATAAGCTTTTTAAAAAAATATTTCAGGGGCCTGCCCCATGGCCGAGTGGATAAGTTCACGCGCTCCGCTTCAGCGGCTCAGGGTTTCGCCAGTTCGAATCCTGGGCGCGGACATGGCACTGCTTATCAAGCCATGCTGAGGCGGTGTCCCACATGCCACAACTAGAAGGACTCACAACTAAAAATACACAACTATGTACCGGGGGGCTTTGAGGAGAAAAAAGGAAAAATAAAATCTTTAAAAAAAATATTTCAGTTACATTTTAGTGATTACTCTGTTTAGCTGGAATTTTACTGGTATTCTGTTCGTATCTGCGTGAATCAGAACGTGGAAGCCTCTTTCTTCACTGTTTGTGAATTTGACCAGTTGACTTTCCAATTAAATTTCTGTACTTTTTTGTTTAACTTTTATCACTGTGAAAAGAAATTTTAAATTGAGGATGAAGAACTCTTTCCCGTTAATGGTAGAGGGTGTACAAAGCTCTGCGTTAGAAAGCAGCAGGATTTTTATAGAGATTCATGTGGGTCTGCCCGTGTTTTACCAATATATCTAAAATAGAATGTAAAATCAGTTAGAAAATTACTATTTCAATGAGACTTCAAAAAAATTTTTTTAATTCATATTTTACCAGTGTTGTTTTTTTTTTTTCCAATATGGCTTTTATGCATATTTCAAGGTGCTTACAGAACCTTTCTTTCTGATGTTTCTACTTCTGTAATTGGATTTTATATTTCTTTCTCTGTTTCTTTTGCCCTTCTCTCTAGATCTATCAGGTTCAAAAGGTAGGCACTTCCGTCTTTGTCTTCTAATTTGCATGTACTGTTTTTCCCTTGCCAAGACCTGGTCACCTTTCAGAAATAACGCCTCTCGTGACATCGAAGTTCTTACTGCTGCTTTTACTGCTTTGTTTATGAATTGGCTTGCACAAGAATGCTTCCTTCCCTACTTCTCCTCCCACAAAAAGCGGCTGTCCGGCAGACACATTTCCAAGTATTAAATGCTTTCCCATCTCCATTTTTCTCAAGAAATTAGAAAATTGTTTCTTTGAGAAAAAAATGAACTCTAAGACAAAATAAAATCACATTTCAGAATTTGGGAAACCTTTTGAAATCAGATATTTAAAGAGAAAGATTGTCCTTCCATATAATTTTCTTAGAAAACCTTTAAAATATCAATGCAAATTACCATTCATTAAGAGATTATTGCATATTATTTAAATATCTGAGTAGAAAAGAGAATGATGATAGAACAGCAAAATCTAATAGCTTAAAGTAGACCTGTGCTGTGTCCCTCATATTCAGTTAACATGCATCTCTGTTTCCTAGTTATTATGTAGAAGCAGCTGAGGTTTAGAAATAAATACATTGAGCAGGCCGGCCACAGCAAATAAAGAGAAAAACAGCCAAGTCAGTGTCTCCTGATTCAAAAGTAATGTAGAAAGGAGTGAGCGAGTTCCCTGAGAATTTATAGAATGTGTACACAATGGTCTTTCCCATAAATGAATTCAGTTTATGACTTATGACATCTGCCCTAGTTGCTTTTTATAAATCTATTTCGTTTATAGATAAAGAAAAACTATATTTTTCTTTTAGAGCAGCTAAGAAAATCAAAATAAGGTGACCGTTTCAGAGATTAAAACATGCAGGGCCTTTAAACAGTCTCTGTAAATTTAAAATTCTATCATTGGATTCCTTTACTGGCGACCATTCCAAATTGCCTTTCCTTCCTGCCCGCGCTCACTCCGTACAACTGCTATTCCCAAGAGTGTAAAGAAATCAGTGAAGTAGGTACCAGAATCTGTTTGTACTTTGTTAGTTTTTGGAGGGTCCAAGTATTGAAACATATGTTGAAGCTGGATCCGACCCATGCTTGTAGAGGCTGGGTCGGAATTTCACAGGCGGAAGGCAGGGCTGACGAGGCTGGGAACCCTCGCTGCGATGCAGGAGGATGTAACTGTCCAAAACCCAGACAGGGGACTCTGTCTGGGAATTTCCACTTCGGTTCTTTTGTTTCTAGTCCTACATCCCTAGTCTTGTCTTTTTGCTGGCTCACCAGGGACACATTGTCAGAACTTTGTCAGAATGCTGATTTGTATACAAAGTAAAACTAGAGGGAGCTGAGGAAGCCCTCAGTGGGAAAACATTGATACACATTTTTATAACAAAGATGGGTCCAAGAAAGGGAAGGCTTTTCTAGTCGCTAAGATTTGTGAAAAGGAAAAGGAGGTGGTAAATGCTCCCTCCCAGCCCCTGGGCTGTTTTGCGTAATGGTTTCTCTTCTGTGGAATCGAAGCTATTTCTGAAAGTGGAGCACCTTTGCATTCTTCTGGCTCTCACTTCCCTCTGCATGACTCACCCGCTAATCATAGTAGTTTACATCTCAACCATTGTATGCTTCTGGAGTTTGCTGTGCTGGCCTGCTAGCTAACATCAGAACTGCCGGTAAACTGCACCTACTGTTTCTCGGGGTGCGCTCCTCCATAGATGACATGAAAATGTAGCTCGAGTTACAGCGGCTATTAGTAAGGCCACCCATGAACTAGATGGAAGATTTTCAATACTGATCTCACGAAAAGAGCAATCGTGTGCAGTACTTGATATATAGAATTGGCAAAAAGAAAAATAGAGAAACTGAAAAAAAATAGAAAAATAGAAAAATAGACTTCTTTTGGAATTTAAATTTTTGCGTGAGTTTATTTAGGCTCCCTTCCTTTTCTAAAACATATTTTCTTTCTACCTTTGAAATTAAGCCATGAGATAAAGGAGAGTTGATGGCATCACATTTTACAGGTGAAAAATCTGAAATTTGACAGAGTGGGGCTAACATTAATTGAATGCAAAATAGCTTTAAGCTGTTGCATTTCACATAAATTGAAGTTAAAACTGTGACTTGCGGAAATGCGGCTTTTCTTTCTTTTCTCAGTTTATATTCTGAGGAAAGTAACTTCCAGAAAAAGATCTGACTCGCATACTTTTGGTATTTCAGTTCTGCATTGGCTAAATTTTTTAACGTTGTTAAATTCTTCCTAATTTTTCCTCTTCTAATTTTCTACTTACTGCCATCTCTAAGAGAAAGAGGCAAGACCGTCGGAGAGCCGGATAATTTCAAACCTGTCCACCCTCCAGAATAAACTGAAACTAAACTGAACGTAGCAGCCGCGTGTTTTGGGCGTTTAAAACCATCTCACAAATTGTCTTGTACTTTTCACACAAAGTTTTTTCCCTCTGATTGTAAGATTTTAATGTGCAAAGGGGAGAATCACATCTGTGTTATATGATACGGAGGTTTGTTTGCTTGTTGCTTGATTTTCTTATTGGAAATTGAGGGAAAGGGAGAAAAAACAAGCAGAACTCCACTATTTGAGACTATACCTGGGTTCCCACCCAACTTTGGAATTACTAAAATAACAGGAATAGCCATTCTGAATCTGCCTTTCCAATTCCAACTTGGACCATTGTCATTTCGACAAGCGAGGTGAAAGCGTGCAGGCATTAGCTAAAGAAACGCCACACATAACTGGGGAACATCAGTTTTTTTCCCCCTGTGCAAGGACCTCTTCTGCAGGCTACTCAGTCCTCTTTCCCTCTGTGGCATGCTACAAAGACATGCCAAGTACATAGATTCTCATGGACCTAAATTTAGCACAGCTATCAGATAGCTGGAGCAAGTGTAGCAGAAATCCAGTCGCTCCCCCTGGCCTCTAGGTTTTCACATTCCTATTGTAGCGGCACGGGAATGGCTCTCAGCTTTTGCTTCTCTTAAGCCGTGTCTTATTGCCTTGGTGCATTTGCTCTGAAGGCATGCACAGCTTCCCTGACAGGCTTGCAATGCTGCTGGGCTAGGTGCAATTCCTGGTCTCTACCGAGGTCCCCCCACCCACCCCGACCCTCGCCCCAGGAATGCTCTTTCCTGGGCTCCTTGTGCTTGTCTGGGAGGGAGTGGGGCAGGGAGGGTCTCTTACAGGCTGCTTTGGCGGCGGCTGCCTCTGCAGAGCCCGGAGCTGTTATTAGCTGCTTGGCCTCAGCATGTTCCGCTCACCATGTGGCTTGGGTAGCAATTTAGAAATGCATGTCGGAACAGCTCCTTATGCAGTTACCTACCGTTTCACTTCTTGCCTAATTTTCTTTCCCTTCTGTCTATAGAAATATTACGGGCTGGATACAAAATGGGGTGACATCGAGCAGTGGATGGTAGGCCTGGAATACTATTTTAAGAAACTTAAATGGTTTATAATTGGATTCTTATACAGTTTAATTATGTTGATCGATTCCTGTTGCATCCTAATTTAATACTGAGAGATTTTCTTCTGGGGACTTCTGCATCTGGCCTGATTATCTACATCCCGTATGAAGCCTGGTCAGAAACAGTCCTAGCCAGGCATTGCTGTCTGGTCTGTTCAGCAGCTGCTGGCTCTGTCCGCCGTTGCTGTGGTCCCCTCCTCACCTTGTCTGCCCTGCCCACTGAAACCCCTGTTCTTTGGTGAGAAATTCCTTTATGTTCTCCACTCGTTTCCTAGAACAACTCCTCTGTCCTCTTAAGTCAATTGAGGGCTGGCTTGCCCCTCGTGATACCCGTGACCTTATGACCCTCTAGGGAGGAAATGATGCCCCACATTGAGAGGATCTAGAAGGGGGAGCATTTGGCTTGCTCCCCACTGGTCCCGAGAGAACATGGCTTCGCTCTTTCTCTCATTAATTCGTCCACCTGAGTTCATTCCACCTCTTTCTGGCCTTGACACCTTATTGACTGGCGTCTTGGATATCATCACGTCCTTTTAGCATTTGAGAGCCTGGCCAGTATGGAAATGTCGTGTTAAATGTCCCTTCTACATAAAATAATTTAAGAAAATGTAAAATTACCTCTTCACACCTTACATACCTGTGTACAATATGAAAGAAAATAGTTCTTGAAATATAAAGAGCACACACTTCTATACTGGAAAAAAATGGTGAACGTCAGGCTTTATTACGTGTAAACCATCATTTTAGGCTTATGGCCCAGGCAGATGTATTTTGATCAAGTCTTAAGACACAGTTAAAAGATGTGTCATTATTTTATCTACCACTAAGAAAGAAAAAAATGCTGCTAATTATAATGTGAGCAACTTTGATTATAAGATATACCGCAACTTCAGAGATGTCAAATGTGAGAAACTGTGTGTGTCTTAGAATGCCCGAAATATAGTAGATAGGGCAACAGCCTTACTGGCTTTTTATGGGAATGATTTATCTTCTGATTCCCAAAGAGACTAGAGTAAGGTGATTCTGATTCTAAGAAAAAAAGTAGATTGACATAAAGGGACCACCTTATAGAGGTTAGAAAAAAATGAAGACCCAACTTCTTCCCCAACACGTACTTTAAAGCCAAAATGAAATATGCCAATTATTTGTGTGCTTCAGTGTCTTTCCCCCCAGAAGAAAACATTTCCCCCAGCGGTTTAATTGAAGCCTTTTAATGAAAGCAAAGCAAATATTTATTTGACATTTATACCAGAAATACTGTATTGCATCACAGCTAGACTATGTAAGGCTTCTCCTGTGTCTGTTTCTAACCTTTTTATACTGTTCCCTCTGTTGCTTCGGTAGGAAGACAGTGAGCGCTACTCGCGTAGATCCAGAAGGAACACGTCGGTCAGTACTGTGTTCATTCATTACCAAGGCATTTTGATTGAAGTCTCATTTGTAGCTTTAGTGGCTGAAATACATAAATTATATCTATATCTGAATGACGTCTATGTATATCTTGTTGTTTATGAAAGAAATTAACTAATACTGATATTATTAGCTAAACAAAGCCTGTGAACTCAGCTTTTAGCATTTTGACCTAACCTTGGTGAGGGGAGAGTGCTTGAGAAATTTCTGACTGTTAATATATTCATGACAGTTTGAGTGCTTTTTTGCTGTCAAATACCCACGAATAATTTACAGAGTAATATGCATTGAGACTAGGTATTTGTAGATTACCGGCCAAGTAGGTAGCACCACTTTAATGCAATTAATTTAAAGCCTTATTATTGAGAAACAGTCCTCTGTAAGCAGAGGTGCACAAACAAAGCCCATTTGGGGAAGACCTCGGCTCAGGCCCACTGAGACCCTCGGAGGTGCCTGATGCTCCCCACTACTGTGGTGTCGTATCAGCCACATCCCTCTGAGAGCTGGGCATTGGTTTCTTTATGTGTCTTATCACTTCATGGTTGTTTTCATCCTTTCTTTTACTAGGCTTCTGATGAAGATGAACGCATGTCAGTGGGTAGTCGTGGAAGCCTGAGGGTCAGTAACCAGAATGATTGAGTTTGCATGGTCCATTTTATTGTCGAAGTTCTTTGCTTTTTCATCCCTGCATTCAAATGTCCTGTTCATTATCTTTGTCATCTTATAGTCAATATCTAATTCACAAGATGCTTATTTAAAATCTAATCGGTCGTGGGATGTCTCTCTGTTGTTGTAGAGAGGTGATTAATGAGCACAGGCACTTTTGTTGTGTCTTTCTCGCAGGAGTGGAAGTCATACTTTTTGATCTCGTTGTTCACCTCACACAGCTGCCACAGCCTGATAAGTGGTCCCTGCAGTGGTAGTGTGATGCAGGCAGTGTGACGGCGCCTTCTGTCCTTAAGTCCTCACACCTACTTGCATACGTGCTGCCGGATCAGACTTCAATTTCGGTTAATTATTATTCAGTGATGTTTTTGCATAGGTCCTTGAAAGCTGCTGCAGATTCCCTGCTGGAAACTTGGAGCCGATTGACTCCATAAGACCCAGTCTCTCATCTTCAGGAGCCTTTCCTTTCGCCAACTGTAATGCCATCTCTTCATCACTGACAGCTTGATGCTTGATAAACACAAATACGTATTTTTCCCTAAACATTCCAAAGCTCTTCGTAATTGTACTTGAAGAAATTGCATGCTGTGGGAAGTGAAGTAGAGAAACTGTGTTTTATACTATTGCTTAGTGCTTTAAGTCAGTAAATTAATCTGAGCCTGTCAGTTTAGTTTACTGCAAAGTTAAAATTACATCTCACTACTTGTAATAATGTCTCAAAGCAGCCACTCCATTTTACTGTATAGAGCAGAAGGCTTGTTTTTAATCAGCATGACAGTTAAATCATAATATCACGATAGACTTCTTATTTACACACTAAATGTGCATTTAATTTGGCTGTTTATACCAATAAACCATGAAGGTGATACATTGTTATTGTGCTATAAAGCAGTCATTGTCATTGTCCTTGCAGTGCCAAAAGCAGATCCACAGTGTTTTGCCAGAAAGTTATGTTTCAAATGTCAAGTCAGTTAGAGAGCTTCCTTGCGACTTGAAGCTTTCTCTTTAGCCATACTGTTGTAGCTTCCTCATAGACCCTCTGACATGATTCAGCTAGAGGAAGTAAGATTTATGTAACCAAAACATTAGAAATGCAAAACTCAGTGTGCAGGCTGCGTGAACAAGGCACAGAGGTTACAGCTGTTGAGCAGGCCCAAGGGAAGCTTGCATCCGTGAAACCAAGTGCAGGCCATGCTGTTTCAGGGAGGAGGGGTGTGGTCACTGTGTGTAGGACTGAGGACTGACCATGGGCTTTAGCGTCGTGAAGGACATCGTGACCTTGACAAAGAAACTTTTGATGGAAATGGTGAGAGCAAACCTTGATTAATACGCGCTCAAGAGAGAATAGGAGAGAAACTGAAGACAGAATCCAAATCTATCAAAATATCACTTTCAGATCTATGATCCTCCTGAAAATGTATGCGGATTTTGTGTGTACTTGCCTTTTTTGGGGAAAAGAATTTGTCACTTCCTGAAGATGCTCAGAAGGCTTCTTGAACCCAAAGAGTTCAAAAGTATTGCAATATGAGCGAGGGTTAGGGTATTTATAGCATTCAGTTCATTTTCAATGATTTTAACCAGAAGTGAGTTAAATGTCCTTGCTGGACACCATTCTTTGCCAACATATCAAGCATATTTGTTTTAAGGCATGAAATTTGATGGAAGAAGTCTCCAATTAGGATGTTAGATAGGAGAGAGGGAGAAAGTGGAAAATCGACCATGCGTGGGATTGTCATTTTCAGGCACGTGGTTGGTGCTCTGTTCCATGACGTACTTGATCTAAAGAAATAACTCTCTCTAAAAACCACAGACCTTGAAACTTGGATCCTGGAGATAAGAGTCAAACCTCATAACTTTTATAGGCGCAGAACAAGTTCGGAGCAGTTAAGAGGGCTACTCGGGGCCACGTTCTTTGTAACAGCACCAGCCCGGGACCCCCAACCCTTGAGGACCTAGAAGCTCCTGCCTCTCCTGGTTGGGCCAGGCAGTGGAGCCGCATGGGGACCCTCTGCTCTGCTGAAAGGCTCTCATCTCACCCCTTCTCTATGATAGGGGATGGATTCGTGCCATTTTTATATATTTCAATATTCTGAAATCTTTAGTTTGCAAAGTCCTAATATAGGATCCTATCTTTTATTGCTTGACTTTTCCAAAACACAAGACCTTCATTCAACTGACAATGATGGTAAACCCTTTTGAAAGGGTGCAGTTTTACTTTCCCAGCGTTCACATGGATATTCTTTTCAGAAAATCTAGAGTTGGATATAAGCTTTTAATTTTCCTTGTCAAAACTGACAGTGATGTATCTGTTCACCTTTTGCCTAACGTAAATAGAATGGATTGTGTAGAGGAGGAAATAAGATTTCTCAGACTGCTTCGGAGTCCATGGGTCAGGGCAGCCTTTGCCATAGAGGTTTTATTTAATGTTATTGGGTTTTTCAGCTGCCAGCCCTCTCGTGGAATTCCTTTTGTAAGTACGCGAGATCCTAGGCATGAAAAAAATGCAATTCTGTGAAGATTTTCAAGATTGCCTGTTTTTTGTTTTACGTTTTGTCACGTTTTACTGAGCTCTTTGATTGATTTTTGGCAATTCTCTTTTCTGATGTTTTCCTCTTCCATCCTGACTGACAGTCGCAGCCTGACTTGGAGTATGGGGGTCCCTACGCCTGGGTGAGATGGTCGGACAGACTTTGCCGTGTGGTCCTAACAGTGTTGTGTGACAGATAATAACCTGTGGTGTTTCCACTAATCGTGGGTGTTTGTCCAAGTCCATTGTGGTCTGAGAAGACACATATACCATCGTCAGTTTACCGGGGGAACGGGCACATGCAGAGCCTCCTGGGGCAGCTCTGATCCTGGTGGTCGGGCTCTGGAACCGTGAGTTCCCTCGCTCACCAGGTGGTCTTGGAGCTCCAGCCATTTGCCACTCACTGTGCTAGCAGCTGCGGACACCAAGATGGAGAAAGATAATGTCTTGCTTTCAGGGAACTCAAATCAGATCCAGAATTCCCAATGCCTCTGCATTTTCTTTAAAAAATTAAATTTAAAGTCATTTTATCTAAAAATGAAAAATTCATAATTTTCCAGTATGTATCCATTCAAGCTAAATGTCCAATCTGTGCTCTTTGAGAAAGACCCCAGTTCTAGTAACAAAAACGAAGGCTTTAGGTTTGAATTTGGAATTTCCCTTCTTACATCCATCTAGGCTTTCTGAAACCCTGTAAGCGTAAATGTTGTCTCACCAGAAAGGACAGTCAGCATGAAAGTGATTCAGTGCTGACTTTCTTACAACATGTTCTACACTGCTTCACTTTTAGGACTTTCTCTGAAAGCATCTGGTGTTTCATTCATTCCATCGTGTTTCGAAATTATTTAGCAAATCCTGTTTCTATAAATTTTTTTTTTTTTTGAGGAAGATTAGCCCTGAGCTAACTACTGCCAATCCTCCTCTTTTTGCTGAGGAAGACTGGCCCTGAGCTAACGTCCATGCCCATCTTCCTCTGCTTTATACATGGGACGCCTACCACAGCACGGCTTTTGCCAAGCGGTGCCATGTCCACACCCAGGATCTGAACCAGCGAACCCTGGGCCGCTGAGAAGCGGAACGTGCGAACTTAACCACTGAGCCACCGGGCGGGCCCCATCAAATCCTGTTTTCAAAATGTAGTTTTACCTTTAAGATGATAACAGTGCCATACAGCTGTGTAGCACACTTGACTCTGAGCCTCCTGGTGGGGCTGCCGTTCTGCACTTAACAGAGAGGATGGAGCAAAGGAGACGGCATTCCAGCCCAGTCTCAGGCTGAGCCAGTGGCGAGAAGTAGACCTACTGTGGACAGTGGGGAGTACAAGGACGTGTAATTAGATTCAGAAAGTGCTCCTCACAAGATCTCCTGGAGCACTTCCACATGGACACTGGTGGATTGAGAGCATTTGTATGACTCTAATTCCAGCAGCTTTTCCATTCTTTAAGTAATTCCATGTATTGGCAGCATGCTTCTAGATTTTTAGCCTTTTTGTTTTAAACTCAAAGTAAATTATATCTCAGGGCCAGTCCCTAGTGGAATGAATGAATGTATGTGTTCACAATAGTCAGGAACATTTTCTGGATTTCGTTTTGATTTTCAGTTTTCATTCTGTTTTAAAACTAAATTGAGAGCATTAAGTATTCCACTTGAGAGTTACGATTTTGCCTCTTACTTGGTTTCCCCTCTCTAATGCCCTTGAAGGTGACCTGTCTTTTGACTCAGTAGAAAAATAATCTAACGTTATTAATAAAATGTTAACAATTGACTTTTGCCTGGTCGCATGTGAAGTTCATTGCTGCTCCAACAGCCCTGCGTGGAAGTTGCTGGCATTCTGACTAATCGCAAGTTACCATTAGAGTAATTGGTTTTGATAGAGCGTTTATTCTTGTCTCTTATTTACCCTCTTTTAGGAGATGCGAGTTTGTGAATGTCTTCTTTATTTTGTTCTCTTTTAGCAGGTGCTTCTCAATGTTACTGTATGTAAGGTTCATCTGGAGAATTTATTAAAATGCATATTTCTTGGCCCCTAGGTATTCTGATTTCCTAGGTTGGGGCCCATGGTCACGCCAGGTGACCATGATGTGGTGGTCTGCACAGTAAGGAGTACTGGAAAAAAATTCTGTACAGCAAAGCTAGTTGAACCTCAGAGACCTGAGTTAAGATGAAGACATACTGTCTGTGGACTTTTTATTCTAATGTTGTTACAGTTAATTTTCAACTCTCCTTATCGCGTTGTGCCACATAAAAACAGCTCCATCCATCAAAATCACCGCATAACAACCACCCACGAGGAGAAAGTTGGGGGTGTTCTTTAGGAAGGCCAAAGTCCTTGTCACTATAGAGATGTTATCAACAAGATCCTGTCGATTTGGGAGCATGTTTTAGGAATATATTCCTTACGACAGACTTGCATTACAACAGAAGAGGGTTGTTGTGGATGTTCCAGAGAGCCTTCGAAGGAAGAGTTTTTCCTGCGTTTTCATGGAAGGCCAGAAGAGCAACGATGATAAATGAGAGAGTGCATTCGCTCTCCCAACCCTCCCCCCCTTTATTATACATATTACATGTAATATGTATAATAAAGTAGATATTACTATGCACATATTCACAGCTGAGGAAGTGGAGGTTCCAGTGGATTAAATAACTTGCTGAAGGTGACATGACAGAGCTTCTATTTGGAATCTGGACTCTTGTCCACGATCTCCTGGCAGCTCTTTCCATTTTCACCCGCTGTATGGACTGCCCCTCCATTTTCTATCACAAGAGCTGGTTGTTTCTCCATTGCTTGACAGCTCTTATCTTGAATCAGCAGAAATCTCCTTACAGAGGAAAGAGAGCAGTTCTAGAAAGGCCGAGCTTTGGCTTAAGGAAGCTCGGGCTGGGAGTAGAGAAGAGAAGGGAGACGCGCCGAACTCACTCATTCTCTTTTCTCTGGAGACAAATTATGAAATCATGTCCTCATATTTCATTTTGAAAAATAAAGTAGGAAGACTGGATGAATGAAAAACTAATATAGAGGATCTACCCCCATGATGAACGTTTTTTTCCGGGATGAACTTTTGCATTTAATTGTAGATTGCATAGAGGCTATTTCTGAATCTTCTGAATCCAGCTTCATAATGGGCCATAATTGTCAAGTACTCACCCTGGACCAAAAGCTGGAAACGAATTGACTCAGGCTGAGTCATTACCCATTGCCTCGAATTCAGGCTTCAGGAAAGCTAGGATTTCCGCACAACTACCAAAAAACCGGAAGCGAGGAAGCTGCCAAGGGAACAACTGCTCCCAGGCCCACAGGCTTCGCTCCACGGGGACCTGGCATTGCCTTAAGTCCTAGAGTGCCGTGTAGTCATGAGTAACACTGGGAGGACTGATTTGAGTCACCTGCCTGTGCTGACTGCTCCTGAGATGTGGTGGAGCAGATCAGAAGCATCTGGGGGCATGCTGGGATTTGTGCTGTCCTGGGCTTATCGTTCACCTGCTCCACTAGGAAAGCTCGGTTTACACCCAGCCAATTCCTCCTTGGTGATCTGTACCTGTGTCTTCATTTGTACACTAATGTCAGTTTTTCTTCTTTTCTTCACTGACACAGACAAATGGTTATGATGGAGAATTATATGGATCACAGTCCCTGAATAGAAGATCTGGCAGGGTTAGTATAGAAAAAATTTGCATGGCGCAGAATTCAAACAGGTTGCTACAAAGCTTTTTAAAAAAATATTGCTAAATGTAGCTTCTTTACTGTTTGCTGCATTATAGTGGGTCTCTTTTTTTTTTTTTTCCTAGTGCATGGTAGAAGGAAAGCTAATGTTTTCAACAAGTAAACATTCTTGCAGTGTTAGTCTCCCAACATTCTAAGTGTTAGTGTGCAAGATGGATATAAGAATCTCTGAGGTTAAAAGGATCGAGAATTAAAGATTAGCTCTTTCATTATTGTGCAGCCCTAGCTGTGTGTGTACATGTTTATTAAATATACTCAGCTTTTAAGTATGCTTAAATTCGACATTAGCATAGTCTTCCACATCTCTCATTTGTCATTTTAAAGACACGTGTACTAGAGCCTGTGTTTTCCTGAATGTTGATGCTTGGAATGCTCCCAGTTCGGGGGTCGGGGGCAGACGAGGAGCAGAGTCATCTCCCTAGTGAGACGGGAGAAGAAAGGGACCCCCAGCAGGAGAGGCAGAGGTAGGAGAAAGGCCATGGCTTTATCGAGGAGGTCTTTGGGGATCTCAGAGATTCAACCGGACACATTTTAATTAAATTTCATGACCTTCAGCAGATCTGTTACAAATTTCCCCAAAGCTTCCTGTTCTTACATTTGTTTCATTTTTTTCCCTGTAGTAATAAATTTTACTGGGTGTGTAAAATAGTATTTCTTTTAATTTATCTTAATTATATCACGATACATCATATATACACTTAAATTATATTTTCAGGCTTCAAAGGGTACCCCATCCCCACCTGAGCTTTCTGAAACTGGCTGATCCGCTTTTTACCCTCTTGTCCCTATTAAGGATCGCATACACTTCTATTTTGTGTAAGCTTTTCTCATCTCGGACTAAAAACTCCTCCCACTTTAAAGGCTGTGCCTTCTTATTTATGTTGCTTTTCATATTCACATCCTTTGGACTGTCTCCAGTTCTGTTATGTTTTTCTTTAAGGTAATTCGGCGCTCCGGGGACAGAAGCAAGCAGCATGCCATTCTGTCCTCCTGGGATGCTGACACTTTTGCTTCCTGTGCTCAGCATTCCCGCAGACTATTTAGTGCTGGCACTATAGGGCAAGAGTGTCTGATGGCCCCAGACTGCTTGTCGGGGTTTGATTGACTAGTTTGCAGCTTTTTACCCTAAATGTGTCGTTTCACCATAAGTGATCACAAAGAATCACAGTTTAAACTTGGAAGTTACTTCAGACGTTCTTTAGTCTCCCTTCTACCCAACATTGCATTCTTCTCTAGAATATCCCAGACATGGAGTTGCCAACATGTTTGTGACAGTACATGGTGACATCAAGCTCTGTGTTATACATGTAGCCACATATTTTAATCTTAGATTTTTAGGTTAAAGCAGAAGTGTGCCGTACAATTTAGTTAAGATTTAAGTAGCTCCTCTAGAAATCAAATACGAAAGAACCTGCTGAGAAGACTGTTCCTCAGAGTGTGAGACTGGATATACAATTGATGTAATAAAGAATCAGGACACACAATGAGTGAAGAACCCAGTAGCCTACATAACGCAGCATCTTGTATAGGAAGACCCCAGAGCTGAAAACTCCAGGGACAGTATGAGGGTGAGCTTGGAGAAAAGACTGGATGGGAAGGAATAAAATGACCAGGCTGATGATAAGGGTTTGGAACTGTTTCCTTTCTAAGGGGACAGAGAGTATTCAGAGGCGAGGATGGCTCGATCATTTTGATCACCATCTTATGTCTTCATGAGAAATGTTCACACACGCTCCCTCCCCACCCAGATTCTCGGTTGGCTCTGATCTTTATAAAGTATATATTAGGACACCATAAAGACGGCTGCAGGACATTGCATTCTGTGGATAACGCTTCTTAGCTGGAATGGACGGCAGCTCTGTCAGGCTCCCCTCGCCTCCCTGGAGCTTCAGGGCTGAGCTGGAGCCCTCAGGTGTGCTGGCCTGAAGACAGATTGAAAATTTTGCAATCAACAGAACTTCAGTTAGCTAAGAAGGTATTAATACTGAAAGTCCAGACTAGGAGGTTATAGAGGGTCCAGCATGAGGTGGAGTGAGTAGTTTCAAATAATTTTAGAGATGCGAAACTGAGAAACAGTAACAGTTAAACCACATGACATCACGGAGACAGAAACACTGAAATGTGAAACAGAGCTGAGAGCCTCTAGCTGTTAAGAATTGCTGCTACTGTAGCAGAGCGTCTCGATTCTTGAGCTCCATTGGCGTTCCTGAGTACTAATGTTGGTTTGGTTGTGAAATTTTATATCTGCCTTTTGACCGGGACAGGTGGTGCTTTGGGAATAGTAAAGAAGTGCACATCACTTACGGTGTCTTCTTTGGTGCTCAGAATTCCAGCTACAGCGGTGATGGCAGAATCTCCACTTTGTCATCATCCAGAGAGGAGAAGTTGGTTGGTTTCCATTTAAATCTTTCACACCCTGTCTTTAGAAACTGCAGGTTTTGTAGCATGCAATCTTGTTTGTGTGGATTCAGTTCTCTTTTCTCTTTTAATGTCTAGTTCACGAATTTTCATTTGGATAGATGTGAAAGTCCATTTTTCAGCAGTAATTAACATCATCTATTTAATTCAGACTTAACCCACAGTCTAGTATTTGAATTTATATTCAAATGTTTGAATATGAATTGTGGTATTCAGCTGGGTACAATGAAAGGGAGTATTTATATTGCTATTTTGTAGTTAGAATTGATCAAAAAGAAAAAAAAGTAAGAAAGCCTTGAAATGCTTTCCTTGGGACTTCTGAAAGCAGAAGTCCTTTGTAGGGTAGATGGAAACTTTGTGGCAACTTCTCAGGGATGGACTAGACTGGGGATGAGTTCCTTCCCATCCTTTAAGAACATGCGTCAGTTTTGATAGGCAGCTATTTCTAAGTGATTTAAGAGCCCTGATAGGTGAGGCTTGTTTGTCCTGGATAAGGTTCATATTCACTCAGCAAACATTAGGGAAGTCGTTTAGGTAGGAAGATCACAGAGATAAGCCAGTGAGATAGGCACTCTGGAAGTATTCACTTCTAGAACAGAAGACCCACCTACCAGATCCACTAGTGCACTGTAAATAGGACATTAGGGAGAAGCTAATCTTGCCAGGAAGTGTCATCACAAAAGATGTGCACTGAACCTTACAGAATAAATAGGAAAAAAAGAAAAAGGAGTAAATAGAAACTAACCAGGTAGAGCCACAGCAGTCCAACTCCTGGTCCCTTCTTCTTCCTCACCTGCCGTGCCTCATCCCCCTCCCACTCTCCCATCCTGCCCCAGGAGGGCTCCACTGCCAGCAGCTCCATCACTGTCTCCAGCCCGGTAGCCCACTTTCCAAGTAATAAACACTCCATCCCAGCCCCCCAGTAGTAATAAACACTCCATCCCTTCCTGCCCCTAGCAGGTGAGTTTTGACTGAATATAAGATCGTCTGTAAGCACCAAAGTATTGGTGGGTTTTAACACCTTGAATTTTTGTGCATTGTGGGTGTTTTCTTAATTCAAGGGAAAATCTTGCTATTGCAAAAAGGTCTGTCATTCAGGGCACTTTACTTCCTCCCTACTTTATAAGCTGAGATACATGCTCTAAGGTAGAATATGGTGATCTTGATATCTAATACTACATGGAGATGAATTATTCACCCAAGTTCAGCGTGTATTTGACTCAAATTCATTTAAGAGAAATAACCCACATGCAAAGTGTTAAAGTCAAAATCAGAGCTGACCCATTCAAAACATAAAATATCAGATCTTCACTGAGGCCATGTGTCCCCACCGTTAGGCTGCCTGACACCCACCCTCAGAATCTCCCTGGTAATGATTGTGCTCTGTAGGTGTCATGTCTGTTGCTGCGCAACACATCAACTTTTTAAATTTCATTTACATCTAATAATGGAAAGGTCTCAAGGTAGTAGGTAGTATTGAAGACTCTTCTGAATAACTTCCCCAGTCTCTAGGTTTGTCATAAGCAAACCCTGACCTTGGTGGCACAGGGTCCACAGTGGCTGTGGGAATTTTCTCTCACATGGCTCCCTTTGTGCTTTCTGTGTCCCAGACAGGGTTGATAAAGTGGCTTCTACACAGGGTGCTCTCTCAACCCCTGGAACAAGTTTCAATATTTGTGTTAAAGATTAGAAAGTTTCTCCCCATCCACCCCAGAACTCCACTTGCCTGCCCCTCGAGTCATTTGGGGGTAGCTTGTTCACGGCATAGGAATGATCGACACAGGTTATGGGACCTTGAGGGAAAGGCGGACCATCTTAAGGTGCCATCAAGTTGCTTGAATGGAACTCCTTCATCTCTAAGGACTGTCCTGTTCTTGTGTGATGGGTAGGACCCTGTAATCTTTGTAAAACATTTTACTGGGGAAACTATTAATTTATACAGTAGCATTCCCCAGAAATGTTGTATAGACCTTTGGTCTCAGAATTATACCACTGAGTTTATTGTGTCTGCTATGAAATGAATCCTGAATGCATATGCATCATGTAAATACGTCGCTGACGAAGGAGGCCAAGTCAGAGACCACCTCCACTGAAACATTTTATTACATGAAACAGAGGTTGATATCTCTGCAAATTCTTGGTTTTGAGTTCTTCCCACCAGACTTTAAAAACTAGAACTCGAATTGGCAAAGACCTTCAAATCACACCTATGGGCTTCCTGTCGATTAAAATTAAGGAGATCTATGTTTGCCCGTGTGTAGACTCAAAAGTCCTGATTTGGTTCCCTGCCATAATTTTGTCAATTAACTGGACTGTCTTTCTTCCGTTCCGATCATTCTCCATTCTCCCTCCCCCGCAAGTGCACGCCCTTAACCAGTTCTGCTGTAAAAGGTAGTTTTGTGTGAATTTCGGGCCCGCTGTGCCTCTGGGATGGAATGAAGCTGTGAGTCTCCACCCCCTCTGCTCATTCTCTCTGATTACAGAGACTCTCCTGCTCCAGCCTCGGGCTTCCGAGTGGTGGCCTTGCTCCCAAACCCTTGTCTGCCCAGAATGGAAACCGGGTCTGTCCTCTTCACATCTCTTTTCCCTCCTTCTCTTCCCTTCTGTTTATCACCTGAATCACTGATTACACGTATGTGGATATTTCAACCTCTCCTATATGAAATCCAGGGAGCAAAGCTCAGCAGGTGTTTCCACTGGCTTGACTAACTTGCTAAGACTCTTCTCCACCTTTTAAAACATTATCAAAAATAATTTAGGCCCTTATATAGACAAAAGAAATTTAGGACAAGGGGGGCTCTATTAAATGCATGTTTTTGAAAGCTCGAGTCCAAAAATTGGTCTCTTGGGTCTCTCCTCCTTTTCCAGCAATTGTTCCCCATTTGGGGTTTCATTTATTTTTTAAAAACACATTTTTCTCTTGTAAATGTGTCCCGGAAGCAATTTGGAAGGCTTTTGTGCAGAATCTGACTCCTCCGTCTTTGAGAAGCGGGGAGAACGACGTCGTTTCCTTGGCTTGCTCTCCCCTCTGTATCCTGTTTTTACAAGGTCGGCCTGCGGTCCGGCCTGAACTGCTTGGCCTTTTAGCTGTCAGCGTACGAGTCCTATTCTCATACAGGGAGATCGGTGTCAGAGCTCCAAGTCCAGATCATATCGTGGAGGTTGAATTGTCATCTCCCCGTGTTGCTGAGTGATTCACCCCTGGTCATGCACAGTCTCCGACTGGCCCGGTGGCCCTGTGCTGTGGGCTTTCCGTGGCCTCTCCTGTGAATGAGTCATGACACTGTTGTGGAGCTCAGTCTCCGGCCACACCGGAGAGCGGCCTTGGTGTTCCAGCACATCCCAACACGGGCACTGATTTGGGTGTGGATTCCCCTGTTACAGGGAAGTGCCCGCCCTGGCCCACAGGAGCAGTCTTCCAACTTCGTCTGTATCCTGAAGACTGTCAGGGGGATGCCTTGATAGAAATAAACACGCTCATGAGCCGCCCTCTTTGTGTGTGGAAATGTGTGTATTAACACCCCGAGTGTTGTTAACCCTGGATGCTGAGCACTGGGTTTCGCTGCTTTTCTTAGTGGTGTTCACCTTGTCACCATTCTCTCTCACTCCCCAGGCCTTTCTTCCAGGAATGCCTGAAAAGGCATGACTAGAAAATAGTCGTATTTCAAAGATGCTTAGGAAGTTTACTATTTTAAAGTTAAAAATCCTCTCATCTTTCTTATAAATTTGGATTTGCATCTGTCAGATTTACTAGAAACACCCATGCCTACCTCGACTTTTTTTCTTCTAACTGTTGTGCAGTCATTTGGCTGTCATGATAACTAAAATCATGATTACCTTGTTACTGTTACCTTGTTGCTGTTTTTTCAAGGCTTTTAAAACCTGCTATTTGCTTTCTTCCTCCAGCCCTCCTATGTGTACAGTGCTGCCCGGCCGGCGGGGAGTTACCGGGTGCGTGCGTGTGCCCCTGCATCCCATCCCCCCTCACCCCACCGACGTCCTGTTCTTTTCTCCCGGCTTCCTGCCCTTTCCCTCCGCCCCCGCACGCCACGGCTCCCGCCCCACCCCAACCGCGCATGCGCACCCCTCCAGCCGCGCACCTGCTCTGGGAACGTGGAGGTACCTGTTTGCAGCCCTGCTGGGAGTGAATTACCCTTTTACGTGGAGCTTACGCGTGCCATGGTGTCTCTCACCCTTTGGCCAGATCTGGGTTTTATTTATCCCGACAGCTGACAAGAGCTGACGAAGACACGTGTTTGCATAGGATCATTAGGCAGGAACGGAACATGGCAACATTTCCTTAATCTCTTGGCGGAAAGAATGATGGCTTTTTATTGCTTTGGTAACCTTAACAGGTATTAATCCAGTGTACTATGTCACTTTGGAAATTTCCAGTTTTAAATGCAAGGTACTTATGCCGTGCAGGAAACTTATTCAAAGTAGCTATACTGTATTGTTAATGTTTCTGAATTTCCATCCGATTGCACACATGAATTAGATGTATAACTGGCTGAGCGAGCCAGCTGGTTCCTCAGGGGGAAACAGGGAAAATTAAAGTTCCTTTGAGCTGGGCAAAGTTTGACATCACCATCCACGGTGTTATAGACTCTTGTTGACCATCCGTGACTAATTACATAGAGTTTTCAAGTTAAGCAAATATTTCTCTTTTCTAGTTAGCAATTTTTAAAGAATTATGAAATATTGGACTATAATTATCTTCCTATTTTATTCCAAAGTCACTTTTGCTATTAGAGTAATGTTCTAAAAATCAAGTATGAGGATGCCATGACAAAATTCAAGATATGTGCATTATCTGCTTGTTTGAAATCTGGATTGACAAGTTGTTAGTTGGCAAGGAATCTTGTTCAGAGTCATACACTTAAAGGATCTATTGGAGATTACATTGCATGCTGAGTGACAGCAACTGAAACCTCTCTCTCCCCGATTTTTGCACCGCCCTGTTCTGCTCCACAGCCCTTCGCCCGTGAAGGGGGTCTTGAACCTTTCCTGCATGTCGTCCATCCTGATGTTTTTCAGGCCTTGTTCCTGGCATGTGTCAGTCTTCCTTAGCTCATGTTTTAGTGTCTTCCGGGTGCTCATGGAGAGAGGAAGGGCGCCCCATCCTGACAGTCTGTTTCCGTCGCAGGCGTCTGTATTGGACGAGAGCAGCCTCGGCGGGGCTCGGTGGGGCAGTGCCTGTGGCTCCTACGCTGTAAGGCGCTTTCTGAGGGTTCTCACGTCTGCTGCATGACTGCATGTGCTCGCTGCGCATAGTTCCAGCCCTGGGAGATAACTGACCAGAGTGATAGGGAGGAAATATGGTCTCATTTCCATTTTCCATTGTAATAAGGGTCATAGATTCTGTCAACCAGGAAGCTTTGGTTGTTAGTTTAGTGTCCTCACTCATCAATGTACACGGAGGTCAAAGGGCGACGACTAACCTTGATGCAGTTTCATCGGCTTTTTCCCTGTGACGTGCTGACAGTACGAATGAGTAGTGACATGGTCTTAAAATAATAAAGAGAGGAAAAAGGGAATTCGACAGGCCGCAGATGATTTTCACCTCTGAATCATCGGGGAAATGAGCAAATTTAAAGACTCCAAATATCACACTTATGTCATTTCCTTTTTGTATTTTGTTGTCTTTCCACCTTTTCAAAGGCTTTGAAATGATAGACTCTTCTATGGCAATAAAGGTATAGTAGTGGCCCAAGAAATACTTGTTGAATGAAAAAACTGAGTGAATGAATGAATGAATGAATGAGGTAAACAGAATAGAAAAATGGACCAGTCTGTGGAAGTGGGGAAGCTAATTGCCTATCTTGAGGACCAGTTGGAACTGCTCATCAGCCCTAATCAGCACTTCTCAGTGAAGATGCTTCTGTATCCAAAGGCTCCTCCACAATCCTGTAAAAATGCACCCAAGCCCCATGTGAAATAGCATGGTTTACTAAGAAATACTTGGAAGTGCTTTTTACAGAGTTACCCAGTCTGCAGTTTCCTGTAGAATGTAATTTTTTTTTCTTTTGAGCTGAGGAAGATTACCCCTGAGCTAACATCTGTGCCAATATTCCTCTACTTTATATGTGGGTTGCCACCACAGCATGGCTGACGAGTGGTGTAGGTCCCTGCCCGGGATCCAAACCCATGAACCTGGGCCACCAAAGTGGAGGTCACTGAACTTCACCACCACACCCACATGGCCTGCCTCTAGAATGTAATTTTTATGAATATTAAATCTAATAAGTGACATAGTATTCATTTCTGTTGCTATCTAGTTAAACATTTATTAATTTTATATTGCATAAGGACCACTATATTAAGTATTTTTCCCAGTTCTTATATGTTTTTGTAGGCCATTAAAAAACTCATAAACCATGCCTGATGGGTGCAATAGCTCTCATCTATATATGATGGATAAAATGCAACTAAATGATTTTCTTTTATCAGAAAAGAGACAGCGTACTAATTTCTGGAGAGATTGAGACTTTTCCCAAGCACTAGGTAGTTTTCTGGTTACTAAAGTAGAACTTCTAATGTTGGACAGGAGGTGTGTCTCCTCGGCTGATTTTTTTAGAAAGGCTGATTCTTGGCCTGCGGAAGCCAGTCCCTGGCATTGCCGATTGCTCTTTTGTGTCGCAGCTATTTCTGTGCTTTCAGCCTCCCATGGGAATCACCTGGGAGGATGGCTTCAGCTGAGTTAAGGAAATGAAACTTCTTGTCCTGGAAGCACAAATGCCTAAAATAGGGCCACATGTCTCTGGTATCAAGCCATGCAGAAGAAATAAAAGAGAAGAAAAAGAAATTTTTTCTGCACCTAACAGTGCACTCCCATCCAGAAGGAGCTCACTGTGCATTTGTTGAATTAAATTGGAGGAACTGGGGTAAAATCCCGGGGAAGAGAGATGTGGGCGTCAGCTTGGCTGTGGGTGGCCAGTCAGCAGGCTGAGTGGGAGGGGAGGTTCACCAAGCCCCCCCTCCTTTCCTCATCTCCCTCCTCCAGCCTCTCGATCACTCTCCAGGTGGATACCGGGTTCCCCACGCTCAGGAATGTGGCTCGGGGAGAGCCTCCCCAGGCTCTGTGTCCGGTTAGTCATTGTGGCCACTGACAAACACACAGCCGTTTTGAGGAGGCTGCAGCTCAGGGTCCCCTCCTGTCTGAGCTGGGAGTGCTGCAGCCTCCAGGCTGACCCCAAGCCTGCAGGGGACAGTCCTGATCCCACTTGGGAAGAATTGTCCCCATCTCCATTCTCCCAAGAAGTTAGCATCAGACACAGTCTGTGTTTACAATTAAATGACTTAATTACAATTAAATGCTTACATGAGATTAAATGAGTAGTTTTTTAAAGTATAACCCTTTCGCTTGAAAATCTTTCTACTTTGTACCTTCCTTGCCCTTATTAAGCTGTGTGCGTGTTGTTGGAAGGACATGTGGCTGTGTGTGAAGTAACCTTAGTTGTTTTGACATGCCGGGAAGCGGTCATCAACACCAGTGCTTCTGATCCAGGAGCCATGAAAGTTGTTTCTAGCAGAAAGTGAAAGCAAGGGAGAAAAACCCAATGTGCGTTCTCTTGCATAACCCTCAGCCCCTCTGTGTGGTTGGTGTCCTTCCTTCCATATCACAGATGACTAAGTAGCTTTTCCAAGGTCTCGTGGCCAAGAAGAGATGGCGCCTGGACTCCAACGCAGATCTTTCTAACTTACATCAGCCCCGCGTTAGCCACGCAGACTCCCAAACATCAGCAACTCCACAGGTGGCACGTGGACCACGTGATACAGACTTTAAACCTTCTTTTCTGAATGATCAAGTGAAGTCAGATGATTTGAGAGCAGTTTCTGACTAGGGAGTGGGGCAAGCTTGGTCAGAAATAAGCTCTATTAACAACCATCCAACATATCTCTGAACCATAAACCAGGACGTGAATGACGTAGAATACCGTAGGATTTGTTTACAAGATGAAGTTTTCCTGTCTTGTATCAGTAAACCCAAAGGAGAAATTCATTTGCCTTAAAGTGCTGACATTAAGTGTTTTCCTTTATTTTGAACAACAAAGCTAAAAGGTGGAGCTAGTGATAACTGGCAGGTTTCTTGGATGTGTCGTATGTGACAACATCTTACATCTGGTTATGCACAGCGGTATTACCTGTGCATCTGAAACATCTTGCAACTAAGTGTAAGCACACAATGTTTATTGAACAGGGGAATGAGTATAGGTAGGATGTGTCTGGGGAACTTGCTCATCTTGACCAAAGCTACTAAACTTGCAATTATTCATTCAACAAGTATTTCTTGAGTGCACACTGGGTGCCAGGCCTTCTCTGGGGGTGTCAGCAGGGAAAAAAACAGACACAGATCCTGCCCTCAGGGGAATTACATTCTGTTGGAAAGACAGGTGAACTAGGAGATGGTATTTAAGCTGAGATCCCAGGCAACCCTGGAGTTCTGTGGCTCCTCTAATTTGCTCCTGTAAGGCCTGCGGTCTCCCAGTGGGGCTGGACGGGCAGTGGAGAGAACAGTGCCCGGGCGTGCTGTGGGGTGTCGGCAGGGGCTTGCCGCAGGGCTGTGCACAAGATCCTCCTCAGGCCATGGCGCAGAATGCTCGATGCCTGTGGTCCTAACCAGGGTTCGAATCCTGCCTCCCCGCCCACCCTGCCTAGCTCAAGAGGAAAATGAGATTTTTTTTTAACAAAACATGAGAAGGTATCTAAGGCTAGAACAAATGCGAGTACAAATCAGAGTGAAGAGGGCGTAGCTACTGGATAAATTCGTTGCTAGTGTTTTCCTTTATGGGAAGACAGAAAGTTTAGATAGACGGATGGACACATACATACATCCAGGCAACCAGATACAAGGTAATGTGGTCCTTAAAAAAAAGCCATGCCTGATTTTGTGTTAACTCTAAATCTTATCTTGTTTTTACTTGGAGAGATAGTAGGGGAACAAACTTTTCTATTGTCCAAAAGCCAAGCCCCTGTCCGATCTTCAGTTTCTGCTGGACCGCAGCTCACGTTCTCGAAAACGGTCATTTCCACATCGCTGGGTGGTTTTCTGTGCATGAACTAGGCATGACTCCACACCCCAGTTGAACGGATGCTTTGTGTTACTTTCTTCTTGCTAACCAAGAATTCTGTGTTCTCTTGATATTATGATTAATTTTTATCTTAGTGGGCATTTATTTGAAGCTGTGAAAGACACAGCCCTCTTCTCCGAGGGAAGTCTGCTCTCCACACTAACCTCTCTTTCCTTTCTGCATCGTGCATCGCGTGTGGCTAACCTCCACCACTAACTGGGGCGCTTGCCCGGTGGCCTCTGTTCTCCTTGCGTCTCTGCTGACCCTGTTCCTTTGTTTCTCTCTGCGTGTCCCGGCGGCGGGCTGTGTGGGCAGCCCTCGGAGCACAGCGGCCACCTCAACTCCAGCTCCCGCGCCTCCTCCAGAGCCAGCTCGGCACGCGCCAGCCCAGTGGTGAGTGCGCCTCCTGCTCTTCCTCCCATTCTGCTTCATTCCTTCCTCCTCCTCCCCTCATCTGCTTTGCTTCTCTGTCCCGTGAAAGGAACCCTCCACCTCAAAAGCCTCAACATGGAATAAAGTAGGAAGTCTTTGCCCACATTCATTTCAGGTCTAAGTAAAGACAGAATTGGGAAAAATGCTTCCAAATTTAGAATGTTGCTATTGCATGGCTAGTATCTAAAGGACCATGTAAGAAATTGTTCACTGTGCTTGGAGATGGGGGTCTTCCTGGAGGAGGAAAGCCTTGGACAGTGGGGGTGGGGGGTGTAGCCATGTGCATTGATCTATCTTTTTTATGATTTAAAAATTTGAAGGATTGACTTTTAACATTTTGTTTATAACATGTGGTCCTGGTGTTGGACCTAGACAGTTTCTAGAATAAAATGTGGTCCTGTCCGTGCCATGGCATTCCCAGCTCTGCTCCTCCCTCACTATCCCATTGATTCTAAAATTGTTCGGTGTCTGTGAAACTACAAAACTGCACTCCTCTTTGTCACTCAGCATGAAATGACCCAAGTTGGCTTCAGAAAATAAGGGGCCCTGTTACCGGTCCCCATCCTTTAAGTGTCATTATTAGGTATTTTTCCTGGGGTCTTTGGAATTTTAGACAGTTTCTCCTCACCTGATGCTTTATATGGGGCTACTATACAATGTTTATAAGGGTTTAGCAGGGCAGTTCTGCCTGGGGGACATTTGGGAATGGGGGGGCTGGCGCAGTGATCAGGAAAAGGGGCGTTCAGTGGGCAGGAGCCGGGGGCTGTGTGCTATGCCGTGTGCATGCCAGCCCCGCACCACGGAGGACCTCCACACCAAAGGCCAGTGGCGCCCTCCTCCACAATCCCTGGGTCGAAGGAAGCAAAGATGGGCAAAGCTGATCTCTTTTCTCTGCTCTAGTCGTAGAAAAGCTTGAATGTGGTTCTTACTTGCACATCACCACAGTCACGTTGATGTCCAAAATTTAGGAGGAGCCCCTGGTAATCGGAGAAGTCTGTGGAGCTGAAATCTCTCGCCTGCACAGATGCACCTAGTTGCATGCTGATGATTTCTTTGTTTTGTAAATTAGATACAGTCTTTTAAAGCTGTGCGTTTTCATACCAAATGCAGATAAGGCTTCTTCCAGGGAAGAGAGGGATACCTGGAAATGAGCCCGTATGGCTGGGTCAGGCGGCCTCCGTCCTCCCACGCCCTGCTTTGCCTGACTCCAAGGCCAAGGCCAGAGCCCTTCGTCACTGGGCTTGCACGGGGGTTTTCCTGGTAGTAGAGAAATGTTCCTCTCCACCATGTCTTCATTTCTCCTTCATTTCTCATTGAGAGGGAGAAAACAAAAGAGAGATCCAAAGGTGGGGTGTTAGAACGAGAGAGCCTGTTTCTCTGGGGAAATGAAGACTAACCCCCTCTCTGGAAGCCGCAGACACCACCTTTACACATTCAGTGCGCCCGCCCACCCTCACAGCCATTTGAGCCCCCCGCCCCCTTGGAGACCAGCGGTGAGGGGAATAGGAGAAGCCACGTCCTCCACAAGCTCAAGTGTGTGCGGGAAACGTGTGGTGGCAGACACCCCAAAAACCCCAGATGCTTGTCGCTCTGCCCAGAACCAATCAAGCAGGCATAGTAAGCTCTTCCCCTGTTCAATATCACGTCACTTCAGTTCTTAAAATCTGGCAGGTGTCTTCCTACGGCTATTAACGTAAGTGACTGGCGGGCATTGTCGGTGAACTGAGGAATTCCTGCTCACTGAGGTCAGCAAACCTGGCTGGCCCACAAGGGCCTGCCTTCCTTTAAGTTCGTCTCTTTCCGAGTATGTCATGCTCTGTGGTAGCAGTGTATACATAAGCCAATCTCTGTGGAACCTGACGACTACTAGGAATCAAAATTTTCCATGATAAGTCTAATGGAGAGTCACTGCTCCTTATGCGTAATACTCTCTCACGCTCACTTTTTGGAAAAAAATAAAAGTATTCACAGTTGACAGAAGGCAGGTCTGGCTTTACTTTCTAAGAATCCTAAATCCCCTGGGTACCTCTGCCTGGTGGGGCCCAGGTGGATCATGGGATTTCAATCCCCTGATTATTTGACATCCGTGGTTTATTCCAGTGTGATGATGAAGTTACAAAGTCACAGGGCTCAGTCTAGTTACTTTGAAAGAAGAGATTAAAATCAGCTACAAATTTCTTTGTCATACGCTTTCTAAATGTGTAAAATATTTACTCACATGAAATGGTTTTAGTAGATGATCATAAACAGAGAGGCGAGTATTGACCGTGACTCCCTGGGGCCTGGTGACGAGAGGTGGGTGGTCTCTTTATAACTGTCTGGGCTCCTTGTCCTCGGGAGCTGGGGCAGGGGCTGCCACTTTCCTGCCAGGTGCCATCGTGGGAAAAAAGCAATGGGTGGAGGAGCTCTGGGGCCCTTCCAGTTCTTAGTAAAGCTCGCTCTCTTTTTGGTTCTCTGACTGTATAGCTGAGGAGACTTATAACTATGTTGCAGGTTGTTTCACTCTAAGTTCCGAGTAGAAGGTGGACTGAAGATTTCTGAGGACGCAAGACTGACAGGGACTGGATTGAGCTGGTTTTTCAGTTCATTCTAATCAGATAATCTGTTCAATCTTTTTTCTTCCCTGAGTCACCTGCTCATTTTCAAAGGTCGAT
This sequence comes from Equus asinus, assembly GCF_041296235.1. NCBI lineage: Eukaryota > Metazoa > Chordata > Mammalia > Perissodactyla > Equidae > Equus > Equus asinus. The sequence goes on along the minus strand of NC_091808.1, from coordinate 4,195,346 downwards.
TGATTGTTGTGCGGTTGGCACATTTGGTGAGCGAAGGTCAGCATCCTGCAGACTGTGTGGGGTGGGTCGTCCTCCCACCCCTTCCAGTCACCTCACACGGGTTGGGGTCCTCGAAGCTGAGGATACCTCAGTGTGTGGTCCTTAGAACCACAGAGACATCTCTGGAACGTGCAGGGCAGTTCCCCAGGGGACTCAGTCACATTGGCTGTTGGTCCTCTCAAGGACGGAACACAGTCAGCATCCCTGTATCTGCAGAGAGTCGAGAAGACAGACCCAAGCTGGCCCTCTGTTCCGGGATTTCCAAAACTCGCGGTCTCCTACATGGAATCTGCACCATTTCTGTTTTCTGGGGAGCAGAAAATAGAGGGAAGGAGGGAGCAGTGGGGCCCAGGCAATGGGACAAGTGACCCTCCCAGCCTGGCCTCTCATTCCTGGCTGGGGACATCTGGCCAGGCACGCAGACTTCTTGGGCTCCCCTGGAAAGAGGGGGTAATGACACCCTTAAAAAACAAAACCAACAAAAAGGTCAGGCATTGTTAGCTTGTGTCTCCTCGCTGAGGGGGAGTCATGGGGGGATGAGGCGTTGCTACAGTGCACTGTGGTCTGGTGCTCCATCGGGAATACAGATCCAGGGGGCAGTATGAGTGAGGACGGGGTCAGGGGTCTCCTGGGAAGGGGCAGCCCTGGAAGGCTCTGGGTATAGAAGGAAGGCTAATGTCCCAGGAGTGGCGGGAGGGGAGACTATTAAAGAGCAAAGTAACCAGAATGAAGGAAATGATAGCTTGTCCCACTTTAAGAAAATAAAGTTGTGTCAGCATCCAAAGACATGAAGTTTGCCGCCGCCCTTGGTCCTCCCCGCATCGTGGCAAAGAGGAGAGGATGCTGCCCCATCTCAGAAGGACATGTACTGTTCCACGTCCTCCTCGTTTTCCCATTCTACAGATGAACTGTATTTTCTTCTCCAACATGTCCAGGATCTTCTCCTCGAGGAAGTTGTGGTTGGTTCATTCAGCCAGTGTTTATTGAATACCTAGAATGTTCTAGGCATAAGGCTACAGCGGTGAGCGAACAGACCTGTGCCAGCCCTCATGGACGCACAGACTCGGGGAGACAGACACTCATCAAGCAGGCACACATGCATGCAATATAAAACTCAGCAGGATGGGCTCCAAGGGGGAGACGCAGGAAGCTTCCAGAAAATTGGAACTGGGAGGTTTGAAATCCAGGCCTGAAGCACGCCCAAGCAGTGGGCCCCACCTGGTGAGGCCTCAGAACCCCGCTGGGAGTCCAGTAAAGCTGCCTCATTCTGAAACATCCATCAGGAATGTCCTCCGTGGAGCCCGGGCTCACGTTCCCTGAGTGTATTCAGACAAACATGAGCAATGAATTGGTATGTCTGGCCCATTTGAGCTAGAAAAACAAAAGACTGTAGAGACTCTTGTTTATGGGATATGAAAAGGGGCCAGATGGAAAAACGGGTCTTGAGTTATGAATACAAGAGTTCAAGGGCAAGTCATTCAGGATAACGTCAGTATTATTGGATTTAAAACCAAAAATTTCCACTCTACTGGTAGACTCCGCTGCTGTTTATATGTGAAGGGAAATTCCCCTTAAAATGGGTGTTCCCTGAGCAATGTTCGCTCCTGTCAGTTTGTTTCTTGAAAGGGACCATGCGATGGCATTGCGTCTGTGATCCCCTTTCTCATCTGGGAGCTGGGATTTCCTGCCTGGAGGTTGGGGACACCATGAGGAAAACCTTTCTTTGTCCCTGGTCCTTCTGCTAGGGTATCTTAGTACCCCCATACTGTATTCTTCCCCAGGAAGGTGGGCAAGCCAGATGGTGATATGGAAAACCTGGAATTTTAAACCTTACCTGACATTATGTTTAAGCGAGGCTACGTAGTAAATTCATTTTGACACGACGTTAGAAGGTTGGAATTAATAAAATATTTCATGGGCTACTTTAAGCATCTGCTTTTGAAAGGAAGAGCTGCCGTCATTTACAGTTTCACAGAAATTTTTTAGAAGGGGCTATTTCCAGTCGATTTTAAAAGATGTCTTTGTATACATTCACTTGTGGCCACGAAATACTGGTGGACATATTTCATAGTATGAAGTTTTCACATTGACCCAAAATGTTGACTATTGCTCAGAAACTGAGAGTAATAAAGCTAATAGGCTGCAAGATATGTGGGGCTGTGGACCTTTCACAGATGAAGAGACCGATGTTCACAGAGGTCATGTGGCTTGTCCCAGCTCCCATGCTAGTGTGGGCTGGAGCGACTTGGAGCACGGGCAGCCGACGGCACCCCTGCGTCTCGCTCTGCTCCGTCTGCCCCGTGCAGCAGCCGCGACAGTGTTTAAAAATCCTTTCGTCTACTCAGTTTCTTTGTATCTTATTTTCGGAGACAAAGTGCTGTTCTTTATGTCAAAATTAAACACCCTGTCTGTTTTACTTATCTTTTCCTTTGTTTAGGGGATGTCAGGGGTGCTTTACTAAAGTGGGTGCGGCTGCCTGGCCGTGGAGCTCTGGGCCTGCCCCACTCAGCTCCACTCAGGCTGCCATCTAGTGGGAGCCAGGGGGACCTCAACACCATCCTGCTGCTGTGTCACTTCCAAGGGGCTCCAAGTACACATTTCAGGAAGGCTGACAAAGTCAGGAGTCCCTTGTAATTCAGAAAACTGACAAAGCGGCATTTACCCTCATAGGGGAAAACAGAGATTGGAAACGATAGTTAAGCATAGATTGGCCAAAACTTTCCTTGAGAACTTAATTTTTTCTTGGGCCCACTGTGGGCCCAAGACAGGAAGTGGTCATCTTTACAGGAGATCACTGCCTTTACGGTGTCCTGACCAGGTGCTTAGCACCTGCACCGTGGTGCTGTCCCATGCACTGACGTCACTGTGGGCAGTTAACACATTCGCGAGCCGCTCTGCCGTGGCCTGGGACGCAGCTCCATCAGGATTCCCCAACCTGCAGTCGGGACCGTCTGTGGCATAAGCACAGAAGGGGAACTGCAGAGTCCCAGGTCCCCAATTAGGTCTGCTGAGTCAAAGATGGGATCTGTACTGGTCACGTGCATCTGCAGTGGGCTCCCTGGTGATCAAATCTAAGAACTTCTGAGCTACAGGCAGTAGGACTGGACACGTGATGGAGTCGTCAGCTTCCCCCAGAGAGTTTGGAGACACAGCTGAGCACAAGGTTTGCTCATCCTCTGTGACCTTCCCAGTGGGCTTGTGGAAGGGAGCTCTCAATGTGCCAAAAAAAAGGAAAAAGAAAAAAAAGAAAAAGAAAGTTGGCATTTGTTGGATGCTGAGCGAAGAAAGAAGTATAACCAATGCCAGCTGTGGCCTGTTGACCCGAGACACCCTCACAGTGCAGGAATCTCCCTTGGAGTCAACACTTATGCACCCTCTTGGGGCTCCACATACTGCTGTGGGTCCCCTCGAGGCTCCTACCTGAGGGCAGGAGAGGAGGGCATCTCAGAGGCACGTCCTAATAGGAAAGATGTGAAAAGCCAAATTCTTGGGGTCCCACTTTCCACCTGGCAAATTCTTTTGTATCTTCCCCTGCCGACCAGCCCCCAGGATGTCTGGGCATCTCTCCCAAGATGTTTCGACCAGAATTTTCACATTGACTCAGTTACTCGGGAGAAATGGGAGAAGTTGTCATCGGCTCCGCTGCTTTCTCTTGCTCTGGAGAACAAGTTGAGTGACAGTCGAAATTAAAACTCTCTGTGGTTGCATCTTGCAGCCTCCAGAAGGCTGAGCATAGTCTCACTCTCTAATCCTAGTAATTGCAGTGGGTAAACAAATTTGGGGCTTGTCGTCCGCTCCCACACTGAGACCTACACAAAGAACTGTAGAAATCTCTAAAGTAAACCTATTCGAGTTTGATTCATTGACAAATCCCTCATTATGGATCTTTCTGTGATCAGTGTGTGCTTTGTTTAGATGTCATCGTGTTCCCATGGAAACTGTAAAAGTTGAAAAACCAGCAAAGTTCAGCCTGGCACCCTGAGCTACCCGCGCCTGTTTCTGTGTCTGCACTGCCTGGCAGAACATATCAGAGATTCTCCTTGGCAAAGTAGTTCTTAAATTACAAAGGAAGACAAAGTTTTATTTTATTATTGTCTACCCCCTAAATCCAGATTATCCATTTAATGCTTTTAAGTATTTAACATTTGTCCATTTTCCTCTCCAGGTTGAAGAGAGAGGAGAAAAGGATTTCACCGAGAAGGTAAGAAATTTTTCTAAGGCTTTACATTGTGTCATTTATAAACCACAAGGGTCCCAAAATGTATGGATGAAACTGACAAGAAAATATGTTGCTTGATCTTTAAAAAAAATGTTCACCAGTGAGTGAACAGGACTAGTGTGTGGCCCACCAGCAGGCGTCACATCCTTTGGGGGGTCCCCAGGAGTCACTCTCAGTTTGTTACGTACTGCAGCAGTGAAGGAATTTATGATGGGCTTGACATGGAGCTTAAGGTTGATCCAGACAAGTTCCCAAGCATCCATGAGGCCCCTCAAGGTGAGCCTCTCTTTACTGCTTTCTGTAAGCCCACTGAAAATTTTCTAATTTGGAAACTGAATTCAAGTAAAGGCACCATAATCGTAGACGTACAAGTACTTTGGGTTTTGTCTGAAATCTCTTTTGATCTTTCCAACATTCTAGGGGTCTCGTAGCCTGCCCAGCCTGTCTGCAGCCACACTGGCCTCCCTGGGCGGGACTTCCTCCCGGCGGGGAAGTGGGGACACTTCCATCTCCATAGACACGGAGGCATCCATTAGGGAAATCAAGGTAAGACTCACTTACGACTTAGAGGAAGCTTTAGGAAAATCAATCTTCAAGTAAAACGAGATTTAATTTGTAAAATTCCAGATCTTTCTTCTTGGTCCCAATCTCTCCTACCTCCCACACATGTGATGTTCTAATAACACCAATACCCAACTCAGTTATGGTCTCCTGCAGGAAGCCATCCCTGACTGCCCCACCCCAGCAGGGCAGACCTCTGCGCTCCCTCACTCTGCAGGCACACCTTGATGAGAGCCTCGCCATGCCATGCCACACGAGGTGCCAGCCCTCTGCACATCCAGCGTGCATAGGCATTCAGTCTAGATTTTTTGGAAACTGTTGGACCCCGGATTACTCTCTGCTCCCAATGACACTGAGTATTTTCCCACCACCTTACCCTGGGAGCTTCCTGCTCTCTGCCTAGAATGCACCGTTCCTGTCTATTTGTGGTATGCAGAAGGTGCCTTTAGAAGATAAACCATCATTGTGTTTTAGTTCTTCTCCTACTGGAACGTAGGCTTTATTCTCTGTTACATCCTTAACACTCAGCGTGGGGCCGGGCGCTTGGGAGCACTCTCTGCGTGTGAGAGAGAAATGCAGTAGAGTTTGTTAAAAGTCACCGGGCACGTTGCATCGATGCGAAGCGAAGTTCAGTTCCTAGAATTTGTGTCCTGGAGAGCAGAGCCAAGGCCAGAGGGAGGAACTTGAAGATCAGATCTGGCTTCCTCTAGGGAAGAGCTTTCTAGTAAATAAAACTGGTTAAGAGGGGAACCGGCTGCCAGTGGTGTCTGGACAGCTGGATGACCATTTGCCAGGGGGGTCAGAGAAGGGATGTAAGCGTGAGCTGGGGGTTGGACTGGGTTCCCTTGAGGGTGCCTTCTGACTCCTGTGCTTTAGAAGAACAGTTTTTTGGCCGCTCTTTGTTTATTCCTTTACTACATCGAAGCAGAGTTTGCTGCAGTCAAAGTTCATCTCTGCTCTTAGGTTGTGAGCGCCATCATTTGTTCGACGAGCATTTACTAAGAGTCTAGCTCACGCCAGGCACCAGGCACCAGGAATGTGGTGGTGAACAAGACAGGCAAAGCAGAGACCTGGAGCCCCGTAAACGCAGGGACAACTCTTGGCTGATTTCATCTTTAGTATCCTCTGCATCTTGCACAGAGTTGGAACTCACAGAGCTTGGACGATCTATTAAATAGGAGTCAAAGAACTTGTCCCATTTTCGGAAGCTCTTTGGCCTTGTTTTATAAAATTGTGCAAAAGTTTCATAGGAGGTGCACCTGCATTTTATTAAAATTGTGTGAAAATATCATGAGATACGCCTAAAGTTTAATCTTTGTAATATTGAAATTTATTTTAATTTCTTTTAACACTTAAAAAAAGAAAAGGAAAATTTCTGCTCGGACTACCCAAATTAGGGGAACTACCCAGAATTAGAAACAATTGAGAGCCTCGCCTCCCTTTCTTTGTGGTCTCGGTCAGGTTTTCCTCCCTTGATGTCATTTGCCTTTTTTGCCGTTTCTCCCAGGAACTGAATGAGTTAAAGGACCAGATTCAGGATGTAGAAGGCAAATACATGCAGGGATTGAAAGAGATGAAGGTACCAGTTTGCAGAAGTGTGGGTTTGTGATATTAACCCAACTTAACTTTAAAAATTCCAAAAGAAGAGCTTAAAACTGCATGCTTACTCAAAAGAGGCTCCAGCCTGTAGAAGAACTCACAATGGCAGGAACGCTAACTAGCATCGGCGTGTGTGGTGTGTGTGCATCGTTTTCCCAAACACAGCTTTTGAACCAAGACTTGAAAACTTTAATTCCTCCATAGAAAAGATACTAACATATTTCCTGGTGCACGTCTTGTACTTGCCGTCCCTCCCCCGGCTGAAAACCAGTTTCCCATTTCACACAGAAGCTTACCATCCACTTGCAAAAGGATTTTTCGTTTTCTTCACTTTCCGTAGTAGTTACGTACAAACGATGCCACGCTTAATTTGCTTCTCAAAATATCTGACGCCTACCAATAAGGCAGTCCTTATTGCTATGCTTTTGAAACATCCAAATTATTCGCATCCTGTAAAATTTTACGAGTTGAAGCAACGTCTGAATGTGCTTCGTCTCGGATTTATTTGAGTAACTACACGCTACTTTTAGAATGTGGAATTACCGCGTTGTGCCAGCCAGGAAATTTAGTTGTCACATTCCTTGAAGGTAAGGTGAATAGTCAGAGACTGTGTTCTCTGTCTTCATTAGGCAGCTTATGGCAGATTGTGGATCTAGCAATAGATGGTAAAGCTGGTACTTCCTTTTCAGCTCTCCAGAAAGTACCTGAACAGTGGTCTGAGCTCAGTGTCACAGGGTCACTAAATAGGGGATATTTTTGTTCTAACATGACTACTTAATCACTTTCGTATTTGTCACCTCTCTTTAAAAAGGGGGAAAATTGGGGCCGGCCCCATGGCAGAGTGGTTGAGTTCGCATGCTCTGCTTCAGTGGCCCAGGGTTTCACTGGTTCGGATCCTGGGTGCAGACACGGCACCACTCATCAGGCCATGCTGAGGCGGGGTCCCACATAGCACAACCAGAGGCACTCACAACTAGAATATACAACTACGTACTGGGGGGCTTTGCGGGGGAGAAGAAGAAGGAAAAAAAAAAGAAGATTGGCAACAGATGTTAGCTCAGGCACCAATCTTTAAAAAAAAGGGAGGGGGGACTTATGACTCTGGCCTTCAACTCATGTGAAAAGGGAGCCAGTGAACAGCCCAGGAATCACTCGTTCCACCTAACGTTGTTACCCTGTTTGCAGGTGTGGGCGAGACCAGCAGTGGTCTCTGTGAAGCCTCCCCATGACACCTACCACACCTAACCAAGCAGTGGGGTGGTTTCTTTAGCTGGGAGTAGTTTACCCCCAGGATTCTGCTCTCTGTTCTCCTGGAGACGCCCGCCCCTGATGTCTATTTTGGGATCTAAATGCTACTGTGCTCTGTTACCTGGCCTGCGAGGCTGTGTGCCCCAGAGGGTCGTGTTTATTTTGCAGGCCTCTTTCCCCCAGCTGTCCTTTCAGAGGAATGACCTTTGTCTTCCCAGGACCTACCCAGTGAGGCCTGTGTACCTTGTTGGGTTGCCCTATGAGTCGTAAATCTGAAATTCCACTGCATCCTTTCCTGGTTCATAAGCCCAGATGGGGGTAGTCGGCGGCTTGTGGCAGGCGTTTCTGTTCTTTGAGCCACCACGCGCTGGCACTTTCCCAGGTCTGGCCACATATCTTGAGTGACTACTTCAGAAACTTGTTGAACAGCCCAGCCCACTCCAGTGGGCCACTGAATCATGCGGCGAGGACTCCACGGCCTCTGTGACAGAACCCTTTCCGTCCGTGTGTCTCCCTTGTCCTGGTGACCACATGAATCGTTTTCATCCCCAGACACAGTTATTAACTAATTTTCTGAGGGATGAGAATTTGATCAAATCGAAAAGGGGATATTTCTCTGCATTTGAAATTGCTGTCTGTTTCCAGTTCTCATTCATTTGCTCTAAGAAATAAAGTCTAAATTTAGGGCTGAATTTTGTCTGTTTAAGAGTACCAAGCTAATCTTTGTTTTTGTTTTCTTCCTACTGTTTCAAAATTCTGACCTTGTTCCTGCAGGACTCGCTAGCGGAAGTGGAAGAGAAGTATAAGAAGGCCATGGTGTCTAATGCCCAGCTAGACAACGAGAAGACAAACTTCATGTACCAGGTTGACACCCTGAAAGATATGATGCTAGAGCTCGAAGAACAGCTGGCTGAATCTAGGCGACAGTATGAAGAGAAAAACAAAGTAAGCTTTAGGATGAGAAAGAATGGTAGAATATACAGGTAAATGGTATATATAAGAATGGTAGGACATATATAAATAGTATACATGAGAATGTTAGCATATATAGTCGTGCACTGCATAACGATGGGGTCACGTTCTGAGAAATGTGTCCTTAGGTGATTTCATCCTTGTGTGAAAATCACGGAGTGCACTTACACACACCTACATGGTATAGCCTGCTACACACCTGGGCTATATGGTACTAATCTTATGGGGCCACTGTTGTATGTGTGGTCCATCATTGACCAAAATGTTGTTATACAGCACATGACTGTATGTAAATAGATATATTTGGTATGTGGTATATACATATATGATGAAGATGGGGGGTGTGTGTGCATATGTATATGCATATAATGGTTTTTTTTAAACAATGGTTCTCCACTTGTCCAGGAAGCTGAAACATCTGAAAATAAGAACCCCATGCTCTTTGCTGAGGGACTTGAAATATTGATATGCACAATTTCCATACATAAACTAGAGACCGTTTTTCGGAGAACATTTATGTTTTGCATGTAAAGTCAAGTCATGACCCTGAAAACACATGCCTGCGAAAGAGCTGGCGTGCTTAAAGAAGGCAGGATTGCATGCTCCAAGATTTTCCTGTTAATCTACATTTCCTGATTTTTATTTTCCTATCTCTTAATACCATAAAGAAACAGTCAATTGCACATATCAAAGATTTTAAGAAACGTATATTCATTTATTTTATGCTTCTTGGGAAAAGACACAATTACTCCATTTAAGAATTAAACACCTTCATGAAGCTCAGAGGGGGGAGAGTCATATTTGGGCTTTCGTTAAGAAGCACTGGAATTAATGTGTTAAGTTATGGTATCAGCAAAAAGCATGAGCGTGCGTTGAAATGAATGACAGTAGCCTGATTAGGTGAACCCTGGGCTTAGATCTTCATTGTGAGATCCAGAGCAAGGAGTACTTGGTTTTCATAGTTTTAGGAATTAGTTGGTTTACCAAACCCTAGAGTATTGTCCAACTTTTCAGAGTTGCTGAGATAAATAGAAAATTTAATTTGTGAGTGTCATTATCTTTAAAAAAACAAACAAACTGGCTCTATCCTCTAAATCCCGAGGGTTAAAACCAAGGTACCATGAACACTCAAAAGCCTCCTTCTTTGACTGCTGTAGAATTAAGTGAGAAGCTAAAGAATTTTATCCATGAAGTTCCTGATAGCTGAACTCTGAAACAAAGGAGAAGGTTTTCATGAGACCCGATGTCCTGTTGGGATATAGGAGCAGAGAGCATATCCTGAACTGCGCTTGGGTGGGAGGGCGCTGTAATGCATTCTACATACTCCTAGAATGTCCTCATTTGGGCATCAGTAAGTAGACCAAGGACCTCCAAATCTAATTCCAGAGAGGTTAAATGATGCTGGAATGTTGTCCCAAGCTGGGGCCATGGGCCAAGCAAAACCCAACAGGGAGGTCCTTGTCACAGCTAGGAGAATACCAGTCACCCCCAAACTTCAGAAAGTGGGTGAGCAGACGGTGGATGCTAGGGTGAGGAGCTAAGGTCAGATCTCTTCTAAAATAAGTCAGCTAACGGATCTAGGGAAGGTGTACCTTGCTGTCTCCTACACTGCTGGCAGTTAGTTGGGTACCAAACCATCATTAGGGACTGCGCTGCTGGGACAGAGCTGAGCGGGAGACCAGAAGAGCTGTGGTGATGGGTGGCTGGGGTGAGTCTCACAGAGGGGAGGGACGGCCTAGGGGAGCAGCTTTGTGTTGGCAAGTGCTTTACTTCCCCCACCTTTTCTGTGTTGTCCCTGGAGTATAGAGTTGGCCATCCACTGTTCATGAAATAAGCTTGCCAAAGGAGACCATATTTATCCCCCTTGTCATCCCAAAGGATAAATCCTTCGCAAAGCTGCCTCCTCCAGACCCTGAGAACAGACAGCCCTCTGGACTACCCCAGGCATCCTGGAGAGGGACCCTTCCTTGCTTGCTTAGAGAGAAATCAAGAAACACTTGTTGGTTGTATCAACTCCTCGGGTTAAATTTATAGTAAATCATAGGGGCATCTTCTAGAAAGTCCAGAGAAATGGGTTTGTGCTGTTAAAAGGGCCTTGAAAATTGTAATGATATGGTAAAAGGTAATTTGTTACAAGGCAAATGTAAATCATGGGAACAGTTACAAGAATGACAGAAAAATGTGATTCTGCTACAACCTTAGCACTCTTTTCCTTTTATAGGAATTTGAAAGGGAGAAGCATGCCCACAGTATACTGCAATTTCAGTTTGCTGAAGTGAAAGAGGCCCTGAAACAAAGAGAAGAAATGCTGGAGGTAGGTTGCTTTTTCCTCTTTTTCTTTGTCTTTTGTGATTTAGGAGCATTTGGTTGGTTCCTTACTGAAGTCACCAGTTTTCTTGAAAATTGAGAATTTAGGCTAATTCTCCATGCCTCGCTTAAGAAAACAGTCCCTTCCGTTAGTGAAGATCCTCATTCATTGATGCTTTTGTGTTTGTTTAGGGAGATGTGGTAGACAGAATAATAGCCACTGAAGACGCCCCTGTCCTGATCCCAGAACCTGTGACTGTGTTACCTTACACAGCAGAAGGGACTTTGCAGATGTGATTAAGGACCTTGTGATGGGGAATCATCCTAGATTATCCGAGTGGGCCCATTGTGATCACAAAGGTCCTTATAAGAGGGAAGCAGGAAAGTCAAAGGCAGAAGTAGATGTGACCACGGAAGCAGAGGCCATGGAGGAAGGGGCCATAAGCCGAGGAATGTGGGCGCCCTCTAGAAGCTAAAAAAGGGAAGGAAATAGATTCTCCCCCACAGCTTCCCGAAGGGAACACAGGCCTGCCGACACCTTGATCTTAGTGCCTAAGACTGGACTTCTAAGCTCCAGAACTGTGAGAGGAGAATTTGTGTTGTTTTAGGCCACTGAATTTGTGGTAATTAGTTGCAGTGGCAATAGGAAACTAATTCAGGGTTGATTTTTAAACTTTTTAACTTAATCAGAACGTTAGTACCTCCAAGTAAGAATTTCACTCAAGCAAGTTTTCTTCGAACGTTTCTTGAAGCTGGGGAGGAAGGACAAGGAAAGAGTCCTAACACGCCAAGAGAGGACTCAGGATCAAGGAGAGGCAGTCGTGCTGGTTCCCGCACATGTGTTTGTTGGCTCACTGACTGTCAGAGCTCCCAGACTATCCAGAGTTTCTTCCTGTCTAACCCTTTATCTGCTTGCTTTCTATCTCTTCCTATTCTTCAGGAAATCCGACAGCTACAGCAGAAACAGGCAAGTTATATCAGGGAGATTTCTGATCTTCAGGAAACAATAGAGTGGAAAGACAAAAAGATAGGGGTAGGCCTTCCAAGTCTTTGAAAATCTGTTCAAACGGGCAGTCTGCTTAGCGGATTGAGTGCTTTCAGCATCTTGAGTTTGCAGAAACGCTTGTGTGAGCATGCATGCAACCCCCATGTGACACAAAACTAATCACACTGTGAAGACGCCCACTTACCCAAGTGGATATTAACTCTGAATTGGAAGTTGACTTTCAATGTGCAGATTCGCATTTTGTCAGCATTGACGGGCTCTCTGCCCGCTGTGAGTGGGCCGGCGGCACACTGAGATATGAGGAGTGAGGAAGGGAGGTACTGGGGTGGGTGTGGTGTGTGGAGACCCAAACCTCTTGGAATTCCTGCCTGGTGTTGCCTTAGTCTTCTTCTCAAAGAGGTTTGAGGAAGCTACAAAGTGGCGGGTGCTATGTCCCACGTATCCCCACCTTGAAATCTCCCAGGGGAGGCCTCAGACCCTCTCCCTCCACAGGAAGAGGCAGCCCACCTGTATTTAGGGGTGAGGAGGAGGAAGAAAGGAACCCACTTAAAGGAACTGCTATGCTCCGTAATGACCAATGGCTTCCAAGACATTGTGACTTGTACTGCATGGCTCTGATAAAGATCTCCAGATGTTCTTGCCCATCATTGTCCATTTACATCTCGAAGCTGCACCTTGTTTTCACGTTGATATGCTCATCCACACTTATTTGGGATTTTGTGAGCGTGTGTGTGTGTGTGTGTGCTTTAGGACCACTTTATGTTTATCTGTGACAACAAACACTGAGAATCAATATAGAAAAGTAGTCTAAATTGCTAAAATAGTTGTCACTTGGGGGTTCTCAAGCATTTCCTCTTATTCTTTATTTATCCCACATCTCAGTGGGCATGTCGCTTCTGTTACTTTTTTAACACAGTGCTGTGAAACCACCAACTAAGCTAGAAAATGATGCAAGCCACGTGGCCTCCGGTGCCTTCAAAATGTGACCGTCTTGCAGGGAGCATGAAGAGTCATGTTTCTTGGCTGGCATAAACTTAGTGAAAAGCTTGTTACTTGCATTTTGTTTGTATCTTTAAGCAGATTCTATCTAATGCCTTAAGCCTGTCTGTGTTTTATGTAGTAGAAGGTCCTCCTTATTCCTGCTTCTTAAGTCACCTGCTTACCCATGCGAATCTTCTCTCTCTCTTTGCTCTGCCACACACTCAGGCATTAGAGAGGCAGAAAGAGTTCTTTGATTCCATAAGGAGTGAACGAGATGATCTTAGAGAAGAAATAGTCACGCTGAAAGAGGAATTCAAGGTAGGAAGCCAAAATATAGTTTAAAAATAAAATCCAGTTGACAACAGCAAATTCTGGGATTCCCAAGAATGGATATGTGTGTATGCTGGCGTTAATTAATTTTACGTCACTGATTTTAGTTCTGTCAATAAATTCGAATCTTAGGTTAACTGACACCAATGGGACATATGAAGTAAATATAGATTCAATGGGGTATATGCCCATCGCCTTTAGATCTTTACAAGCATATCTGACCTTGAAATCAACTCTGATTTCCAAGAATTTTTTGATATACTGTTTAAATTTTTTCTCATATTCATTAATAAATTCTCTAGGACATTGCTCAAATTTAAGGACTTCTCTGGCTGAACATGGGTGAGGCTCATAGTAATTAGACTTTGAGATCCACTGGATTGTAGGAAAGTTCCATGTCCTGTCTGGGCCATGTCAAGGGATGTTCAGCTGCTTGCTGGACACTGAGTAAAAAAAAAAAAAAACCAATGGGCAGCAGTGGGAGCCAGAGCTGTGGGTAGGCTGTCAGCACTGTAGGAGGCAGTGTTGAGAGAGGGTATGGCCATGGCAAATTCCTGCATTGTGAATGGAAACATATCAAGTTCGGCCACCTCTTCTGTTCAGGGGTCAAGGCCAGAGCAGTAAACCAGAGGGAACAGGCTTAGGGCTCAGGTTCCTAAAGCTGCTCCTCACTGAGGCCGTGCGTCCAGCATTGGAGAAGTCTCCAAGCACAAGAGAAAGACCTGTGAGCGGCCGGGGGCAGTGAGTGAGTGACCGATGATAAGGTAGGGATCCTGGAGTCGTGAAATGTAGCTGTTTTAAAATGTTTCACTATGTAGTGAGCGTGAATTATATTTCTTTTGAATATGCCAAACATTCTAGCCACTTCTTTATTCCTCCTGTAACATAAGTTTCCTTCATTCCTTTCAGGACACATACATACTTCTTTCTCTATATGGGTCTCTCTTTTTAAAGAATACAACCAGGGTTTGAAAAGTAAAGGTCACTTTACAGTGATTTACTTGATGTTCCACTTTGAGGCAGCCCACAGGCCATTACCTCCAGTTAGAAAGGATGCCTGTTGAAAGTGTCTTGTCACCAGTACATTAAGACATGGATTGGAACATGTAAGAAAGAAGTAACCCATGGAGGAAGTCATCTTAGATTTGTGTGTTTTGATGGAATACTGACCAGTGTGGTGCCTGACACTTCTTTGACTCTGTAGGATTTTCCTCTACTTCAGGAGAAATAGTTTTTTTATTACTATTATTATTATTATTAATAAAATAGAGTCTAACCTGATATCACTCAGTGAGTATTACGATGAGCCTGTTTTTATTCCCAGAAACATGGAATAATCCTAAATTCAGAAATAGCTACCAATGGAGAGACTTCAGACACTCTCAATAATGTTGGAGCCCAAGGTCCCACCAAGATGACAAAAGAAGAGTTGAACGCCCTCAAGGCGACAGGGGATGGGACCCTAGGTAAGTCCTTGTTTTCTTCTTCCAGTCTTGTTTTCCTCTTTCCGTCTTCCAGTCAGCACTGGGTCACCTTCCATGCATTATTAGAATTGGAGTACTCATCACTGATCAATTAACAATCACACAGCATGCCATTTGTTCTGTCACTTCATGGGAATCTCCTTCCCAAACGATGTGATCACCCATGTGTGTTGTCTGGCCTGCATCTCTGTTCAGTGCTCACCACCGATGGCTTAAGAACACGTTTCTTTTGCTTCTCAAAGCTACTAAGTGAGACTGTGAATGCAAGGAAAATAGTCTCAAATTAAGTGACAGTTTCGACAGTGCTGTTTAGTTTTGCTCAGATATGTGCCACGTACGGCTTTTTAACTTATTCCATTACAGAATTGTCAAAAAAGATCAGAATGACAGGGGCTGTAAAGTAGGTTAGTTGACCATGTTTACAAGCCAACATTGCACATCCTACACACCGTTAAGAGTTTTGAGGGTATGAGGTGTCTGTGGACAGCAGATTGGGGCCTGTGACAGAGTATGTCTTGGCAGGTAGCCGTGGGTGGGGAGCGTGGTCCGGGTGGAGGGTGTTCCTTACCAAGGAGAGTCTGTGCCTGTCCTTTTGACAGGGGAATGTTCCTTTGTGTGTCAAACTTTTGCTTCTGAAAGAATATAAATTGGAAAATCCAAAAGATTGTAGGAGTCTTTGGCGCAATTTGCAAATATCTGAAAAGATTCGCTCATTAATATTTGTCATAATATTTGGCTTTGGGATAAACCTTCAGAATGTGTTGTGCAGCCTGAAGTTGCAGCCTGCGAATAAGAGCTCACTTGCCCCTGGTTCCAGTCATCTTCCAGCTGTTCACAGTGAGGCTGGAATACGGTCAGGGCCCATGACTTTGATGTCCATTTGGAAACTTTCTTTTTATTTCTTTTTATTTATGCAAATGTGGAAACCTGTAGGCCCTAGCTTCTCAGGACTTGCTTCCTAGGGAGGCGCTTCCCTATCTTTATGACCATTAAAGGAAGACAGGTCTTTTAATTGTGTAAAAGTTGCTGAAAGAAGATAAAGAAATTTCCACCATACCTTTATATTAGCTACCTGGGCAGCTAAGAATTTGATCGTGCTGCTTTTGTTCAAATATACATTTTCTAAATCTTCAGTAACTGTTGTGAAATGAATGCTTAAAGAACCAGAAATATCATTTTGTAAGTGGTCTCCTAATGTTTTGGATCACATATCCTTATCTGTAAAGGATTGTGGTAACTTCTCAATATATATGTTTATTTTTAATTTGCATACATATACTATCTCGTTACTATAAAATGTACATTATAAAACATAGGCACTAATAAAATTTTTAAAAGGTGAAGTAAAGCTAGCTTTAAATAGACATGCTGCTAGTTTCTCCATTTTCCCTGGGGTAAGTGCACCCCACTATGGAGACCATTGAGTTCTAGAACTATCAAGCTTTGACTTTTTTGTTTGGAGAATCTAAAATATGACTGTTCATTCCAAAGCAGTAACATGTTCTTTAATTCATAATTCTTTAACTGATGAATAACTTATTATTAATTAGGTGGTCATCTTGATCTTAAGCATGTGCCTCCTGCTGGAACTCTCCACATTCCCTTAGGGAATGGAGCCCAGGTCTTTAGGGCACAGGCTGTTTTCTCAGGAAGACTGATTAGGTGGTGGAGAGTAGGTTTCTTTTTTCCTTAGATGAGCTATTTCAAAAGTATCGTCCTTGAGGTTGACCTTGAGGCTAAGTTTCTTAAGATGAACTGGATGTTCCTTTAAACAATTACTTGAAAGCACCTTTTGGGGCTGGGTGATACGCAGTGCAGCTTGACGACTGAAAAAGTATGAGTTGTCGAGATATGCGTTGGGAAATGAGAATGGGGAACAGGAACCTCAAGTCCTTCTTAAACCCATCATTTTTGATTGTTTGGCTGCCTGGTCCAGAGCTCTTTCTATTTGTTAAAACTTAACTTCACCTTTGAAAATCATTTCACACAAAATGGCACCAGCAGCCGCTCTTGCCTTTGCGATGGTGGCGGCGGCCTCCGCTGATCAAACGTTTGCTAATGCAGTGGCTGCTTTGCCGCACAGAACTGAGAAAGGCTTCTGTTTCGTGTGATTCTTTGATGACTCTCTCTGTCTTTAGGAATGGGGTCGGGTGGGAGTGAGGACATGTGTTTACATTGTAATTATATGTTAACTGGTCACCACATCATGGGGTCCCTTCAATTTTCTCAATGGTCTTTTAGGAAGAGCCAATGAAGTGGAGGTGAAAAATGAAATTGTGGAGAATGTGGGGAAAAGAGAAATCTTGCAGAATACTGAGCAAGAACAGCACAAAGAGGACCCAATAAAGGATTATGTGGACACAGAGGTGTTACATCCTGGTGAAAATGCTGAGGACCAGAAACCCTCTGAAGACAGTGCCCCCTCCCTAGGAACGTTAGCAAATGCTACCGATGAGGAACAGGTTCAAAGCCAAATTCTAGAGAATGCTTCCTTCCTTGAAAATACAGAGCAGGTAGAGTCAAACGAGGTCCTAAACAGGCCAGATGATAGGACGGAAGCATCCGTTGAGGAGTCCAAATGTTGGAGTGATTTAGATAGTGAAATCCCAGGGCCTGTGATTGGGCAGGATGGCTGTAATGCCTTGGATATCGAAAACCAAAGTAAAGAATCTGCAGAAAAACAGGAAGAAGAAAAACAAGAAGACTTTAAAACCAACTTGGGAGATGTTAGCGTAAAACCATCTCAGGAATCTGCTCCTTTGCAAATATCTGAAGTTGAAAGGGTGAGCGGTACAGACACTGGGGAGCAGAATGGGAGCCCCACAGAGGGTGTGGTAGAGGCAGGGCTAACTGGATTTGAGGAGCGAGTGGGCACAGTAGCCTCGAGTCCTCCAAGGGACAGCAATGACACCGAGAGTCATGATGAAAAATGTGTGGTAGATGCCCCCAAAGAGTTGGACCCAAGCACAGGGCATGATTTAGAGAAAGAACTCACCAACCAGGAAGTGGCTAAGCCCAAGGAAATCCCAAGTCAGTGCGCAGAAGTAGGTGGGGAGAACAATGAAGAAGAAGATGACGGAAGGGAATTGAGGGGTGAGAAACCAATCCAGATGGAAGTCCAAACCATCCCGTCTTCTCCAGCAGCCGAAGACAGTGCTCAGCAAGCAACAGGTCCAGGTATGGTAGGTGCCGAAAGAGAACCCCTAGATATGAAAGAAGCCGATGAAGAAAAGAGTGACCAACAGGGGGAAGCATTGGATTCATCACAGAAGAAGACAAAGAACAAGAAAAAGAAAAATAAGAAGAAAAAATCACCAGCCCCTGTAGAAACCCTTAAAGACGTTAAGAAAGAGTTAACATTTCAGAATCCAGATTTACGTGAAGTTAAGGAAGAAGAGCAGGTCAAATTTACTGACGAAAAACCAGTTGTAGAAGCACAAAATGAGGTCAGTAAAAATCCAGAACAGAAAACTGTAGCAGGAAACAGTGAAAATGTGGATTGTCCAGAAAATCCTAAAATTGAGTCGGATGGAAACCTTAACCAAGAAGATTACGATGTAAACACTAAAGCAGGGAAAGTAATAGCTGATGGAGACACATTAAATTTTGAAGATGATACAATTCAATCACCAGACACTAGTGATAAAGAATTAGATGAAAGTGTTACAAAAGATGATGCTAAAGCAGATGGCGCCACTCAAAGCCATCCTCCAGAACCAGAGAAGGAAGAAGCGTCCGACAGCGCCCTGCTCGAAAATGAAAGTCCCTCAAATGACATTAATGATGCCTCTCAAACAGAAAGTACAGAGGGGCATGTAATGTCAGAATATCCAAGTCAGATAGTCGGGAAGATTTCAGATAGCAATAGTCTAGAAAACGATGACTTGGCACTGGCAGGAGAGTTGCCAGATTCAGAAATCGGAGAAGAGATAAGAGGCAGAAATGAGAAGGGCAAAAGCAAAGAAGACTGCTCCTTGTCATAAGTTGAGGCTTGCTTGTAAGGCAAAGTTCTAGAGAGGGGCCAAGCCTGCACAGTAAGTCCAACTGTAAAGACTCTTGTCTGTTATCTCCACTGGTCAGATGCAGAAAATGTTCTAGATGGATATAGATGCACCATATGACAATCAACCACCGAATTAGATACCTACTTTAAGTTATAGCCTGTTACTTGTAGATTTATATTTCATCAGTAAGTTATCACCCAGATTAGGAAGACACATTTGTTATCAGTGTAAGTTCTAATCGAGAGCATTCCAGTAGTATCAAACAATAATGTACACTGTTTAGATTCCTGCCTGAAATCAAAGAAAAATATTTAGCCCTTGCCTTTAACTGATATGAATGCGGATGTTCCTGAGCAAATACGTCGCATCTACTTAAAATGACCAAATAGCATTCTATTTCCACATGATGAGCATAATTTAATTTGTCTCAGTCAAATATATGTACTTTCATATTTGATTTTGATATGTACTTTATAACTCGTATGGTATTTTATTTTAAAAGGAGATAAATGACCGACTAGCATATAGGGTGCTGAGTGATAAGATTTGCACCTTAGGACAATAATGAATCATATTAGCGAGGTCTTACGTGCCTTTACCTCATGGAAGTATTCTGTCTTAAACCAATATTTTTGGATCTCATTGTTGACAGTTCCTCAACTTATTTTGTAGATTTTGACTTCACTTCATGGTGGTTATGCACCAAAGTCATTTTATACAAAGATTTTAATTTTTTCCTGGAAGAGACATACATTGAAATGGCATTTCCCACTGGAGTATTTGGGTGGGGAGAATCATACCTAAAATTCATTTTTTTAACCTTAAAATGATTTCTTTATTTGTCTACTCCTTGTTCAGAAGAGCAATTCAAAAGGTTCATGTTCTTATGCAAACGGCTAATTAGACTGTAACAGGATATTTTAAATAGTTGACTCCCTTTGGGTATTTTGGTATAAATATTTTTGTTTGTTGTTTCTCCATATATTCTTATCGGAAAATTCTTGTTTTGATCTTTCTGAAGGAAATATATATTCTTTATATAAAGAAGCAATTAAAAAGTAATTGTGAAGTTAAATAAAAAAAATAATTGTCAAAGACTAAAATGACAAGGAAATGTACGTTATGAATGCTGTTGACAATTTATGAGAGTACATGAATTCATATTACTGTTACAAGATATCATTGAGTACAAAAAAGACCAAAACCTCAATAAAATTTGAGGCAAACATAATAAGTGTTATTATGTAATTGAAATAAAAACATTTTGTAATTTCACAGCCTGTGATTCCACTCTTTGGGCCAGTTGAATTCTGACTGTGGCTACTGTTACACCTAATATCATCTTTAAAGTGCTGTCTGCTTCTGGGTTGCTCATTCCCATTTGGGGTTCTGAGAAGGACTCACACCTTATGCCCTTTGCCAGTAATGAGTGAACTTCTCTCCCGGCGTCTAGACCCAGGCTAGTGTTGGACCACCCTTGGAAGAATTGAGAACATCTTCCCTCACAGCATCTCCTGTGATCGGTGGTTCTCATGAGGAGCCCATTAAGAAGGATCTCCATGCTGTTGCTCTGTTCCACATGCCAATACTTAGAGGGTTTTGGAGAGTATAATGAAAATGGCAAATAAACATGACTATTTCTGTGTAAGTGTCCTAAAATAGAGGATAATGAGACTGACAAATCCTCTCCATTCTTGCCCTATAAATAGAGAAATATGAGGCTTGCTAGAGATTCAAATTCAAGGGCTGCAGAGGACTTGCACAGGTTTTAGTTGACGTCTCTAACTTTAGCAAAGCTGCATTCACACTGGAATGCACATGGGGAAACAGCCCTCTTTCCTACTTCTAAAGGCCTCTGGGGAAGTGATTCAGCAACCAAACTCACTAAATGGTGAAATCATCAAACCATTTTAAGTTCTTTCCTTTCCCATGTTATTCAACAGCACATTTTAGGACATTATGGTCTACTTCTCATCCCTCAAGTCAGCCATCCAGAATCTCAATTATTCACTCATTTGTGTAATTAATAAACATTTTTGATCACTTTGTATATGGAAGGCACTGTACTAGGGAACAAGCAGACAGGGCTCAGCTTGTAGTGGGAGTGGACAGCTGAGAATCAGGAAGTGAGCAAAAAATGTAGAAGAAAATGAGGATTCTGAAGAGCCAAACCATTCCTTGATAATCTAAGCGCCTTCATTGGGAACAATTACTCTGCTCCAAGGGCAAAATGACATTACAGCTCAGCACAGTAATTGTTGCTCACATGAAGGGCCTTAAATTATCAAGAAATGGTTGCCGTAGGCATATTCAGTTTAAGAAGGCATGGAAGTGTATAAGGCAATTTGGAAGGTTCAATGTCAAAAGATTCAGACTCAGAAAACAATTGAAAGATTACCTGTCAGCCACATCCCCAGAGGCACCTGGACCACTGAGGTTTCACCATAATATAGAACAGAGAGAAACACTGACTACTGACACCTTAAATCAAAAAGCTGGGATGGTTTTCAGCCACAAACCAGAACATGCTTACTGTATGTAAAACGTAAATCTTCCTTCAAAAGTATAATGAAGTATAATAATGCATGTATGTAGAAAATAGGGAAAGTTAGAATTTTGAATGATGTTATTTGATAAACATATAAAGGTTAGGAAGCAGTTAAGTGTTTGAAAGAGATTTTAAGAATGAGATGCGTTGACCACTTGCTATAATGTTTAGTATTTCCATTTAACGGAAAACCTAATGACCTGAATATTTAAGTTTCCACTGTCACTAGGAGCCTGGAATGCTCCTTTTGTGGATTTACAGTTTGGGTTTGCTGTCTTCTGTTAATAGACTC
Organism: Equus asinus; assembly: GCF_041296235.1. Lineage (NCBI taxonomy): Eukaryota > Metazoa > Chordata > Mammalia > Perissodactyla > Equidae > Equus > Equus asinus. The sequence goes on along the minus strand of NC_091808.1, from coordinate 4,173,756 downwards.
CTTGTACAGCATGCCACCACGGCCATCGAAACAACAGTAAGATTCGTTCTAAGTGTCCAGGCTCCAAGAGGAGAGGAAGGAGTGTTTGTGTGTGTGTTGTGTTCAGAATATGTGCTTATTCAGCGTGATGGTCATAGAGAGGGAAAACTTCGTCTTTCAGAAGAAAACCCCTTTCGCTCTTGCCCTTACACCCTATCCACTGCCCCTCTCACATCAAAGACTCACAGAGTTTTCGAGATTGAATGGCTTCAGCTGTTCAGCTGAACTGAAGCCGGCGGCGGCTGATGTCGGGAAAGAGTTCCCATCTGTACAGACCTCTTGGGCCGTGTAATTGGAGAAAAAGAATCGCCTTTAGCAACCCGTCCCTGTTCTGCCTTTTGCAGGAAGGAGCTGCTATCCTGTGATGGGAGGCTGGTCCCAGCGAGGGTCGAAACTGTCCACGTGAATTATAATCGAACTTACTTAGAGGAGGGAGTAAAGAACTGTACTTAGTGAGAGACCTCAGTGTCCCCCTCTTTGTCTTTGCCAATACGCGGGGGATGGTGACTTTGCTCTGCAATAGGGAGAAGAGACCGGAGGCCCATGATGGCTGACATTAACTCACAGGAGGAAAATTATACTCTTGATAGTTTGTTATTATGAGCAAGCTACTTACCCTCACTGCACCTCATTTTGCTCTCTGAAAAAAATGGGGTTAGAACCTGCCTTTTAGAGTTGTGGCGAGGATCAGACCCAGGTAAAGCACTAAAAAGATGTGCTTAATGACTGTGGTTGATGCTGGTGGCTGACCTTGCTGTCATCCCGGTGACAACGTGCAGACTGAGGAGACCAGGAGCTCAGAGAATTCCCATGCTTCTTTCCAGTGCTGCCCCAGGGACGGTCTGTAAGGCCTTACCTCTTTCTGCTCGCCTCACTCTCTCTAAAATGCAGACCAGAAAATTTGTTGGAATTTAATATAGAAAAACCATATTTTAAACAATGTAATTCTTTAACAATATTACTAAAATAACTTTAGTCACTGACTCATTTTAACTTCCCAGTATAAAGGAAAATTCTAAATTTGAGACATTGTGGCTTCATTTTCTTTGAGGCCTTCTTTGTAAAAACTGCAACTATGGTCTTTAAATGAATAGTTTGTCTATTTATAAATTGAGTGTTATAGACCAATGAAGAGCAATGCTGCTTAGGAAATATGGGAGTTTGTGATGCTCTTGTTAAGTATTTTAATAAGTATATCAATGATGTATCACTATTCACTCGACAAGTTAGACTTGATTTTTAAAGCTATAAAAAAGGAGTACTCATTTTCTTCATATCAAATAAATTTGCTTCTTTCTTTTTTCCATTGGCACCTGAGTTAGCATCTGTTGCCAATCTTTTTTTTTCTTCTTCTTCTTCTCCCTAAACCCCCCAGTACATAGTTGTATATTCTAGTTGGAGGTCCTTCTGGTTGTGCTGTGTGGGACGCACTCTCAGCATGGCCTGATGAGTGGTGCTAGGTCCGCACCCAGGATCCAAACCAGAGAAACCCTGGGCTGCCAAAGCGGAGCATGTGAACTCAACCACTCGGCCATGGGGCTCGCCCCTCTTTTTTCCATTTTCTTGAAACTATTCAGTTTTAACTTTCTTCTCCAATTCTGCTTTAAAATTTACCTTCCTTAAAAGTTCCACTTCTCTCTTGATTTTTCTTGTTCTCACCTAAGACTAAAGGTCAGATTACCCTTATTTTTTTTTTGCTAGCCCTATTATTACTTTTTAACATTTTTTTTTTACTTGCTATCTAGACTATTTGAAGTCTTTTAATAGAAAAAGTATATGATAAAATTGTGCAATAGATATATGAGCTTCAAGTTCACTTTCTGGGAAACTCGATGTTTCTTATGATGCCTGTCGTTTTTGTATATAGGAATATAAAATATATAAAATAAAGTGAAAAGCCATATTGAATAAAAGAGCTGGGTTTATAACTACAAAAAAGTTTTGTTTCAGTGTTGGGTGGGTTTATGGAAGAGAAAGAGTAAAATATCTGTCAGAAGCAATTTGTATGTAAATTAAAATGTAACTCATAAATATCATAAATTTATATTATGCTTAACATTTTCTGGTTTCATTTATTTTGTTATTGTGCTTTTCAAAATAACAACTTAGGGTGTTTGGAAAAACAATTAGAGAAACCGTGTAACCTGGATTAGAATGGGGAGAGATCATTTTTTTAAAGGAAAACAAAGGTGCGTTTTATATGAATTATTTCCGTTTCCCATGGCGAATCAAAACCTGGGCAGTGTGAGAGCACTGTCCCCTCAGGAATGAGAGCCTCGGGCCAGGAGTCCGGGTCCAACTCAGAGGTCTGAGTTTAGATCTGGAAAAAGAGTGGAGTGCAGTGGTTAGGGATGTAGCTACTTAATCATGCTGGGCCTCGGGTCCTTATCTGTAGAAGAGGAATGTAGTCACAGTGCCACCCATGGGGCTTTGTGGGTGATGGCACAAGCTGCTAGGACAGTGCTGCAACAGAGAGGGGGCACAGTACACATTAGCATCTCTGTCACCATCACGTCATCCTGGTTTTGCCTTAAAACTGGTGTCGAGTTTTGCCCAAACCTCTAACCCCTCTCTGTACTCTGAAGATTGTTATTAGTCAACACCCTTTCAGAGCGAAGGGGTGCAAACTTATATATCTGGGGTGGGAGGAATGACAGAAACCTAAGTAAGCTATTGACCGTATTCTTCCTCGAACGAATAACCACTCTTGATAAGTGAGTTAGCGATGTGTTGTTAGCAGACTTAGGATTTGTAAAAATATAGTCAAAACTCTGACACTGGTGAGTCTAGGAGAGAAACGAGAAAGAGAAATACTTCTGGCATGTGAACTTGGAAAGTCAAGGCTAGTGCAAATACTGGTGATATTTAATCATGATGCTCAGCGTGTCTGTACCTTGCTAATGATGTTAAACCATGAAGCCTGTGAGATCTTGTGTTGCAGTGTGGTTTGGCCCTAGAACTCTTGCATGCTAACCCAAAGTAGAAGATTAGCCTGTTGCATGCAGCCGGATGCTGCCCCTGACGAGACAAGCATGTTGTGGAGGTTGACGCAACTCAACCTCCATTGGCTGAGTTCCTCCCCAGTCCTGTGTGTGGCCTCATTCACTGTGGTACGTGTATAATACCCCCATCTTCAGATTCACTAACCTGAATGCTCACCCTTCACTTAAGCAATTTGCTGAAAGGTGCGGTCCACGGATTCACCTCAACCTGTATCTTTCTGATTTCTTTAGATATTAGGTTGAAAAAGCTTGTTGATGAACGGGAATGCTTATTGGAACAGGTAACAATCTTTTTATTACTTTTATGAGTTCCCTAACTGGGCACCAGAAACCATGAACTTTCCCTTCCTTACTTCTTGCTTCATCAAGACACCCCTAACACATCATGCCTGTAAAGGACTATCAAGCCAACTGGCACTCTTAATATTTTTATCGAAGTAGAAAATCAGAAGTCACATGACGTTTGGAGAGGATGTCTCAAAGACTCAAGGCCATGGAACTGAATTTGCTACACTCTCCATGATTTGCTACTTAAATATTTATGTAGAAGGCCTGGATTAACCATTGAGAGGCAAGGAAGTTGGAGTCATTCCAGACATCACTCCTCTTGCTTCTACTGGCCTGTCAAAGTCAGCTTTGTAATCTCTCAGTGATCAGCACCCGTTTCCGGAAGATAATTTCTTCGTTTTAGCTGATCAAAGTCGTTTTAACTGTGGTCCATCACACTTTTCTACCTCAAGAAATACTAAACAGTTGTCCTATTTGGTCTTTCTTGCATGCAGGGCTGTTATTAAATCATTCCACAATCACTTTGGAAGGGAAATCAGTTCTTCCCATTTTCCCTCACAGTCCTAATCAAAGGTATTTGCCTTACTTTTTACAATTCCATTGAAGATTTCTCTCAAAATGGGGGAAAGTACCAAATTGTGGTGGGAGGATTCTTTTGAAGTTCCTGCGACCTTTTACAAACAGTATCCATGGCAATTCTGTGCTTATTTTCTTAAAGCAGCATGCACCAATGGTTGTATGTGCTTGGGGGCCTGCTCTGCTTGTCTCAGTGTGTGTCGGGACTTCCAGTGAGTCCACAGAGATTGAAGGTTAACAGGAAAAGGGCTGGGAGACTCCCCGTTATACACCAAAAAATTCTACAGTCGTGGCTGTTGACTGCAGTTCCAACTACACGTGTCTCTCTCCCATGGAGAGAGGAAAGCTGCGTCAAGGCCAGCTCCCTGCACTGGCAAACCTGGACTTGATCGGGTTCTCTGAGGGAGCACAGGGCTCTGCTGGGAACCCCATTACAGTCCTTTTGTGTCTGGAAGGCTCCAAGTGGCCCTTCCTGGCTCCTTAGTAAAGAAAGCAAGGTTCATAGCACACTGACTTGCTAACTCTTAAACATTCAAACTATTTTATGCACAATCTCCTCCTGAATACAAGAGGAATTTCAACCTTAGCGATAACTTTTCAGCCAGACTTACAAAATAATTCATGCCTGATATGGTAAATATAATTCCATTTTTGTCCATTATACTGTTACTTTCAGAGAAGAGTAAGTACTAATGGTGGGAAGGTTTGTCATTTACTTGGGTGGGTTTCTTTGTTAAAGGAGAGAGGCTCCCTATCTTCCTGGTGGATTGTAGAGTAGATTGTAACCTTCCACAACATTTCTCTTCTGGTTTATTATGTAACCCCTGTCTCTGGCACTCTAGAGACACGTGAAATAATTGCAAGCAACATCCCATTGTAATGACAGGAGCTTGGTTTTATCCTTTACACGCTGCTCCCTTTCTGATGGGCTCTAAGCTCAGCTTTTCAAACTCATTTAGAACAGAGAAATTAACATACTTTGTTGGTGGGTGTTTCCAGATTAAGAAACTCAAAAGGCAGCTGGAAGAGAGGCAGAAGAATGACAAGCTGGACCATCTGCGCCCCGAAGATGGTGTCTTAGAAAACGGAACAGATATGCATGTGATGGATCTACAGAGTAAATGTCAATCTTTGTGCATAAGTAAACTCCTTCCCATGTGCTGTTTTTATTGTACTTGTGCGGGAGGAGGAAACCAATCGTGGCAAAGAATGCCCAGTGTTCCCCATGTCCCCCCAAAAGCCCTTGAGTACAAAAGCGGAAAGAGGTTTCTTTGTGGTATAGAACAAGGATGGGCAGGTGGGCAGAGCAAGGGTGTTTCTGTCTGAGCCTAAGAAAGAGAACTGGTGCCCCAGAATGGGCACCAAGGTACCACCACATGACGCCCTGCGAGAAACCACATCTGCTATGCTGGATATAGCCGTCTTTTGATCTGCTGATTGTATGGGAAAATTGGAAGGTATTTTTATATGCTAGTAAACTAGAAAAAGGTTTAGGGAAATAAAATTATGCCCAGTCTCTCTCCTCCCTTTCCCCTAACCCCACCACTTCTTTGTCTTCTCTGCTCATAGGCACTCTCTCCCCTGGGTGCTTTGCCAGCCTGGGTCCATGGGGAGAGAGCGCCTTCTCCTATGCTAGCCTGGGTGAGTTGTGGGTCGACAGGCCAGGACCTACAGATTTCCGAGAGGATTACAAAGTAAGGGCTTGGTTCCCAGGAACTATTGTTTTAACATTTTAAAAGCCCACAAGCTTAACAAATTTTCCTTCTCTTTCAACCTTTAGGGGATGCCAACAGACAGATCAGCGACCTCAAATTTAAACTTGCAAAATCTGAGCAAGAGATAACTGCATTAGAACAAAATGTACGTGCACACTTGTAAACAACAATGGGCAGCCGAACTGATGATTAACTGAAGTTTTCTTTGCTAGAACTCACCCCTGTGAGGCTCAGGATAAAAAGCAGCAGAGATTTTTTTAGAACCAGAAAGGTCCTCAGTGTGTGTCCTACAAAGAGAGAAAATACGCAAGGAAAGGTCATTATTAGGATTTGGGCTGTTAGCATCGATACTAATCCTTTATAAACAATGGTTCGTTGTAGAAAGTAGCTAATGTGGCTAGGCAGTTTTTAAAAATTTTGTTTCTTAAAAATAATAGTTTAGTTAATTAAAAATAGTTTGTCTAAGGATGTCCCTCTTGCCTGCATTTTCCCTCTCTCTCTTCTTGCCAGGTTGGCTCTCTCTGGTTGCTAAATTTGGGGTGCTTGTGCCTCTAGCATGCGAGGCAAATTCGGGGCAAATTGTGTCCTAATCAAAGGGAGAGGTAAAACAGGTACTTTCCCCTTCAGCTGTGGGTAAACATGGCTGGGACTTTTTGGAATTTTTACAAAATAAAAAATGAGAACCGCACAACTAGAAAGTGATGAGTTATGAAGCGTGCCGTTGATTGCGGCAGAGTGACAGTCTCGGGCAGGCCTTGGCTGCTCCTGTCCGTGACTGCAGGCCCTGGCTGTGGATGCCATCCCAAAGCCTCCTCCTTTCACTCCTCTCTGTGAGTTCCTTGCCTCTCCCTCTCCCTCTCCTGCTCCCTCTCCCTGTCCCACCGACCCGGGGAGAGATTAGACTGGAGCTGAGGTCCTGGTGGGACATTTGCCTTACCAGCATCGCTCTGCTTTGACCTACCTCCTTGCCAGCAGAATAGTCCCACAGAGGGGAGAGGTGGCAGCAAGGGCATCAGCACCATGGGAACTAGGGTCCGAGAGGAAATAAGTCTCCACTAGGTATCAGTATCGCATTGCTCAAAAATATTGAACAAATAGCTGCTTGGCTGGCCCCTGTATACTAGTCAAAAATGCTAGGTTATCATTATTTGCATGGTGTAGTCTCCCATTTTACTAAATCATACCCTTTGGTCTCAAATATGATAAAGCCATTGGAGAAAGAAAACAGGCCTATCCGTTTATACGTATGGTTTTCCCTTCCTTTTAGGTAATAAGGTTAGAGAGTCAGGTATCCCGTTATAAATCGGCTGCTGAAAATGCAGAAAAAATAGAAGATGAACTTAAGGCTGAAAAAAGGAAACTCCAAAGAGAGGTAAACGTTCTAGGCTGTTTCTAGGAGAAGAACGGGTAATGACATTCTAGCTGGGAGAGAAGAGGGAGGATTTACCACCAGGAGATCCGCCCTGGATTGTTCATTGTGAGATCATCCCAACCACCCTGAAGGGCCATGCTCAGACCACGGAGGACATCCTAGTTTGGCCACTTAGGAGCTTAGGGCACAATCCCTGTTGGTCGTTCCTCTTGGTGATTGTAGCAATTCTGCCTCCATCTTCTGGCTTCCCCCATGAAGTCTGTCCCTCTGACTATGGGCCCTTTGTTGGGGATCTTATTTTCCTCTCTAGCTTCTCTCAAGTTCTCTTTCTCTCTGTTTCTATACAGTTTCACTCCACTGTGTTATATGTGGCTCTCTTGCTATTTATTCTGCTTGGGATGTGTTGTGTTTCTTGGATCTGGGAAGTCTTTTTTCTAAATCAGTTTTGGAAAATTTTCAGCCATGATCTCCTTGAGTAAGTCCTCTTCTCAGTCTCTCCACTTTCCCTCTGGGACTCTAATCAGAGGGTGTCAGACCTTCTCCGGGCAGCCTCCACATTTCCTAACCACCTGTCTTTTCTATTTCCCATCTTCTTACCTCTCTCAGTTGCATAATGTACAGTTTTTGCACAGATCTTCCAGTTCACCTCCTTTTTTTTTTTTAAAGTCTATTCGTTCCTGGTAGTTTCTTGTGTGGTCCTGCATGCCTCTCTGTTAATTGTATCCCTATTTCTTTAAAGATTTCATACAGTGCTGTTCTATTTTCCACATCTGAAAACTGAAACATATTCGGGTCTAATTCTGTGGTTTATTGCTTCCCTTGACTTAAATGGTTTTCTGTGTTCGGTGTTTTGCGAGGTTATGCTTGATTTGAATTTGTAGGAATACTCCAGGCCTGATTTGGGGAAATTTCCTGCAAAGAGGGTTTGCATTTGCTTCGGCCTCTGCTGGGGAGAAGCAGGGCAGGGGCGTTCACCTGGTCCCAGAACCCCAACCACCCTCCTTGAGGGTTTTGGATTGGAAGCAGAGCTGCAGACTCTCTTCTAGTGATGCATGTCTCCACAGTCACCTGGCTGTTGTACCCCTACCTTCGGGCACCTGTGCTCTGCCTGGCTGCCTGCTGGTCCAGGCAGCTCCCTGCTGATGTGGCTTCAGCCCTGACTCCCAGGCTCTGTGGCCCTGGCCCCCAGGTGTGACCATCTTGGCCTCAGGCATTCCTGCTTTGGTTTCTGGCTGCAGAAACCTTGCTCCCAGCTTCCCAGGGCTATGGGGACCACCTCCTGCAGCTGTTCCCTGCTCAGCTTTTGTTTCTTTCTTTGCTTGCCTCACTTACCTTTTGGGACCATCAGGATCCCCAAGATTGCACCATGTCCAGGGTCTAGTTGTTTCAGAAGAGGAAGGTTCCCTTGTTACTCATGAGGCTGGAATCTCCCACCTTGGGTTACTTTTTAAATTAAGCACTATCTGTATACACACACAGATATGGGTGTATTCTTAGGATCTCAGTGGGGGTCCAGGTTCTAATTGCAGTTTTCAGTAAGGTTGGAATCTTGGCGATCCTGTGACGTTTGGAGGGAACAACTTCCTCAAAGCTGCCTTTCCTCTTTGTTTCCAGCTTCGCTCTGCACTGGACAAAACAGAAGAGCTTGAAGTAAGCAACGGCCACTTAGTGAAGCGTCTGGAAAAAATGAAAGCAAACCGGAGTGCGCTTATGTCCCAGCAGTGAACACCAGCTCTGAGCGGGAACCCGACTGGTGAATGGGGAGCATTGTTTCCTAGGCTTTTCTCTGTTCCTGTTCTGGAAGCTGCTGCTTCCCCTGCTTCTGCGAGAACATCCCAGTGAGCACTCGGCTCCCTCGTGCTCCCGAGCTGGCTCAACCATGGGAGCCCCAGCAGCCACCAGATGCCTCTGTCTGCAGACCCCGACCCCAGGCTGGGGCCATCTCTCCAAACCTGCAGGTGATTTAATAAGCACACTGGGCCCGTGGGAGCCCTGTCTCCAATGGCACAGCAGCCTCTTAATGCCATTTAAAATGGTGATCAAAGTAAAGATTAAAGTGGGACTTGAGTTTTCTTTTCATGTGTCTTGCTGAAAATTAAGGGGAAATGTTACAGCGTTGGGACTTCCTTTCCTGGCAGAATCTACAATTTGAGCGACTTCAGTAGTATCTCTTAGTCCATGCTTTTCACACACAAAACACTGTGGAACCACAAGCCATTACCAAGCAAAACTCTCTCACTAGAAACAAGAGGATGGTCCAGAAGTAAAAGTGACCTTAAGAAGACTCTTTCCAGGCAACAAATGAAGCTTTTCTAAGGGATTTTTGCATCAGTTCAATCATAAGAATACTTTTTTTCCAGGATAATTAGGCAACAGCTTCACTGAAAATGATAGCTTTTCATTTGCATTATTTAATCCTTATATTTGGAATTGAAGTTGTTAACTTCTTTTAAAGAATGTACTATTAGAAAAATTAAAAAAATGAAATGTTAAAAGACTTTAGCAATGTGGTTTTTATTTTTTTTTTCCCACTGAGAAAGAAGGTCTTTATTTAACTGACTTCATATTAATTGCTCTGTATCTTTTGGGTTATCTTTTTATTTTTTAAACATATCAAATCAATTCATTTTTCTCTCCTTGTTTAAAAAAAAAGGTGCATTTACAGTGGATAAGAACAGTGTACTTAGAAGAATCAGCACTCTTAGAATAAAAAGTAAACTGGAGAAGTTACAGACCAGAGCAGAGACAACTATGAGATCTTCAAGGACAAAAGTAGAAAAAATTTAGGGCCAGCCCAGTGGCACAGCAGTTAAGTTTGCATGTTCCACTTCAGTAGCCCAGTTCACTGGTTCAGATCCTGGGTGCAGACCTACACACCACTTGTCAAGCCATGCTGTGGCAGGCATCCCACAGAGAAAGTAGAAGAAGATGGGCACGGATGTTAGCTCAGGGCCAGTCTTCCTTAGCAAAAAGAAGAGGCTTGCTGTCAGATGTTAGCTCAGGGCTAATCTTCCTAAAAAAAAATGTTTTTAAAAAGTTTGGCTTCTTGCTGACTTTTAGTTACTCCTTGTATATGTTGTGTCTCTATTAAGGCTGGTTAAGCAGGCCAGCTGTTCAGAATATTAGCAAGTGCAAAGCAAGACAGTATCATCCAAGACTATACCTCATGCTGGCACTTGGGGAATGCTAGTTTAGGGGACTTGAGTTGCATGTATATAATTAAGAAAGTGCTCCCAACATTATGCTACAGGTCACAAGGGTTCATCCCCCGGCACTGTCGGGATCCAGGATACGCAAGGCGACGTTTCCTTAGGTAGTTCACGTCTCCTCGTGCCGGGAACAGTTTGTGGTTCAGATCTTCTTGAGTACTCCACAGACAGAATCATCCACCACTAACCACACGCCAGTGCCCACAGACCCACAATAGCTGTTGCATATTCAAGACCCGTGTTTTTATACAGAAACCCACTCTGTATTGAGCCCATAAAAGCTCCAACTCTCCACAGCAGTGTGGTTTGTATATTTACCTAAGAGCTGTAGGAGGATTGGTTTCAAAAGATTCTACTTAGTGAGCATTGTGTTCCGAGTTCTTTCAAGAATGCCATGTATCAGTCAGGGTCCAGTCTGAAAACAGAAACCACCCCGTGATTTGAACAGGGAAAACGTAATACAGAGGACAATTAACCTGTAACGGGATTAGCTGCTAAGAAAGGATGAAAGAGAACTGTAAAGAATGTCCTGGAGCTGGGGAGAGTGCCCAAGGAAGGGACCTCATTGGAGGGCTTGGGGCCACCGCCCACTGTGGGGGGCAGACGGGGGCTGACACCAGCAGGCAGGAAACATGGGCTAGGACCCGGAGCAAACTTTGCTGGAGCGTGGACACCACTAGGTGACCCAAGTTGCACATCACGGGCGCCATGTGAACAAGGAGGACTAAAGAACAGCTGAAGGACCCACCACCACCTTCTGACCACACTGGGCAAGACGGCCAAGGAGAGATGTTCGCTTCCTTGTCTTATCCTTAAGGTTTTCTTCCAAGACATCTTAATACAAGCATGTTTAACAAGTAAAACATCCGTACGTATAGCTCTTAAATAATACTACGAATGGCAAACGCTTATATGGCACTTAGACATGCCTGGCAATTAGATGCTTTTATGTATTTTCACTCATTTAATTTTCTTGAAAATTCTATGAGGTTATAGATGAGAAAACCAGAGCCCAGGGAAGTTAACTGGCCCCCGAGTGTCAGAGCTGGTGGGTGGAGGCTGCAAAGACGATTCACGCTTGTCTTCCAGCCCTGGGAAGATGCTGTTTCCCAAATAGGTGGCTCTGAATAAACCAAACCCTTAGTCCTACCTCTCACACTAATCCTTATAGACACAGCAAATCCATGTTACACGCACGTAGGAATCAGAGGAAAATGAAACACGATTTTTAAATTTATTTCATAGAATAAACCTTTCCTGTGGATGTAGCTATTAGAATTTGTTTTGGGTTTTTTTCATCCCTGTAACCCAGCATTGCTCAACCTCACGCTACCGACATCCTGGGCCCCTCCTTCTGGGTAGCTAGGTGGCTGTCCTGTGTGTCACTGAGCGGCGTACCAGGCCTTTACCCGTAGATGCCAGTAGACCCCACCCTGAGTCATGACAACCAAAAATGTCTCCAGACATTGTCAAATGTCCATGGGGGTGAGTTGGTGGGGAGGGGGGGGTGCAAAAGCTTCCACCCTACCCCATTGAGAACCACTGCTCTAACCTGAATCAGAAGATTGGAAGAATAAAAGAGGCGGTGGTTGAAACTTCAACCTGGACCAGCATTCCTACTGTATGTTTCCCACTAATTGTTTTTAATTTTACAAATGAAATAGCATTTAGGACACAGAGCAACCCACTCAAAAGACATCTTAAATGGGTAATATAAATAGGTAACAAAAATCAAATGCAGTTCAGAATTGCAAGGAGATATTATTCTCCATTGTGTTTTAGATTTCCTAGTTTAATGATCCAAAATGTAAGCTAAAGGATTGAAAGTTACTGTTCATATGTTTTTAAATTTATGTTATTATTTAGTAAATGCAGATTTCTGCTTTGTGCAGCATTGAGCTCTCGGGAAATATAAGATGAATGCCCACCTTAAGGAGGCTGTGTTCCTAAGGAAGAGAAAGACCACACGCTCAGCCACAGAAGGCAGTGCGGAACATGGGGTAGAGAAGTGCCGGGTGGAGCCGGCCAGTTTCAAATTTTCAAACTTGGGCACAAGCATTGGGTGTGTTTCTCCAAGTGGCCCAGATGGGAGGAGGCACATATGTGCATGTGCCTATCTGGGTTTCTGAAGGTGACAGAGCTGCTGTCTACTGACCTGCCTGGCTCCCTACACCTGCAGCCACAGGTCGGGAACACCTGATCCCCTCTGGCGTGGAGGATACTTGGGGACTTAGAGGAGCCCAGCTCAGTGGTTGGGAGCTCTGCCCTGTGCCCAGGAGCCTCCAGGACTCCATCCCCACCCAGCTCCCAGGCTCTTGCTTGCTCCTTTCACCTCTCTGCTGGAATATATAGCCCCCATCACCACTTGCCAGATGGCTCCTACCCGGTCCTCAAGCACAGTGAATACTAAGCAGGCTCTGCTCGTCCTGAGTGGAGTGGCACTGCCCGTGGCTGGGTTTGTCTCCCTATGCAATTGCCTGTCCCTTTGGGTGGCATAATAACAAGAACACCACAGACTTGGGTCAAAGTTTTATCTTAACATTCTCTAAATCCCCAGAGGTTCCTCGCCCGGATTTAGATGTGGGCAGCCAGGAGAATGAAGGAGGAGTGTTCTTTGGGTTTGTGTTTATTCCTCTCCACTAGCCTCTGTCCCACCTCTGCCACCATGGGCACTTGCGGAGGCCCACTGAGCTCTGCCTTCTGCAGACAGCACCCATGTCTGGCTCTCTGCGGCTCTGAACAAATCATAGCCCTACTCCCAATTCGGGTGCCCTGAGACTTTCCGCAGCTTGAGCTTCTCCCGTGTGGTCACCCCCAACTACGGGCATGCGGCCCGAGGGCAAGGCCGCCTCTGCTTCACTGCTCTGGCCTGCTTGGATCTTCCTACTTGGATATTCTCAGCCTACCTCAGCCAGCCTGGAATTTTGTAGCTACTAAGAGCAATCGTTATTCACCCACCATGATTTTACTAAGTGTGGGTTTTTTTTTTTCTTTTGAGGAAGATTAGCCCTGAGCTAACATCTGCTACCAATTCTCCTCTTTTGCTGAGGAAGACTGGCCTTGAGCTAACATCCATGCCCATCTTCCTCTACTTTATGTGTGGGACGCCTACCACAGCATGGCTTGCCAAGCGGTGCCATGTCCGCACCCGGGATCCGAACCAGTGAACCCTGGGCTGCTGAAGAACGTGCGCACTTAACCACTGCACCACGGGGCCAGCCCCTCAACCACATTATCTTAAAACCATGCTTAGTGGGGCCAACCCGGTCAGAAGCCCAGGTGTTATTGTTGACCCTTTCCTCTTCCTCACCCCCCTCTACACTCATCTCAAGCACATGGCTCTATCAATTCTACTTATGAAAGATCTCAGAAGTCCATCCTTTTCCCCATCACCATCGCTATCCCTCTGGGCCAGCCCATCATCACTGGCAACCTACGCTTCCCCGGTCTCCTCTGTTCCAGTCTTCTTCACTCCTCCGATCCATTAGACTGAACTTTTTTAAAAAACATGATTATGCCACTACCTCCTCCACATCTATAATTATATTTAATCTTTGCAATAACCCATGGAGGTGGGTTCCTTTATCACCTCCATTTAATAGGTAAGAAAACTGAGGCAGAGAAAAATTAGGCAACTTGCCTAAAGGGACACAACTATGGAATGGAGGGCCCTGTTTTAGAACCAGAGCAACATGATTCTGGCTCTCCTCATGCGCACTCTGCTCTGCTGTGAGGTCAGGCGGCAGCTCTGTCTAGTCCAGCACCGGCGGCGCGATGCTTCTCACAGTGTCTGCTGTACAGCACTCAAGAAACGGTGGCTCGTGTTGCTTCTTCATTATTGTAACCACCGCTATTACTATGACTCCCAGAGTGTGTTTTCATGAACCACTAATTCCTAGGAAGGTTAGTAAGGACTCTGAGCAAGAAGAATTCTATAAACAAATATTCTTTGGTAACACTTAGCTAAACAGTCACTGGGTTTGCTTGTTGAGAAGCATTTACATGTGAATGTCATTGGGATTTCTTAAGAGAGAAAAGGACTAGGTGCCATTTTCCCAAACTCTTTGATTGTGGACTCTGTTTTTTCATAGAGCCTTCTGGCATCAGGGCTCTTTAGAGCATAATTTAGGAAATACTGTTCTAGCCACAAGGCGAGGCACAGCATGTGGGTTCCTAGCCTGAGTCCCCTGCTCCCAAACCTGCCTCCAGATGCACCCCAGCATCCCTCCCCACTACGCTCTTCAATATCTTGACCCTTCACAGTCCAGAGAGTGAGATTCCATTCTTCTCCCACCATAGAAGCTTCTGGGAGTTGCAGATTTGGGTGTTCAAGGCTCGACTATGCTTGAGAGGACCAACCCAGAAGGGTCTTCAGGTGTGGTCACCACATTACAAGCCCATTAGCAAAACCACAGTTTAATTCATTGAACTACTCTCTCCTCATCCTCTTCTTCATCAAAATTTCCTTGTTCCACCATTTTCCTTTCTTTCAGAGCCCTACAGTCTACTCTCCCAGGGGCTGGTTATCCAAATTTATGAAGATAGTTAATTTTCCCCATTTTCAAAAGGAGACTAACAGGACTGATTCTCAATTTCTGTAAATGAGAATAATATACTTGTTGTGTTACTGACTTGGATCACAGCCTTCCAGATGTTTTTGACCAAACTCATCAAAGTGTTTATGAGAACCGGGGCAGAGCGCAGAATACAGTTTCCATAGTCCACCGTCTGCTGCAGCTCTATCTTATTTATCAACACAGATGGAAAATCACAAATAAAATCAAAAAGTCAGATTCTACAACATAGTGAAAGACTAATTCAACACAATAATGTAGGGTATGTAGATTGCTTCCTATTAGAGAAGCTATTAATAGGTCAATTAAGAAAAACCATTTGATCGTCTCATTGGGACCCAAGAAGATTTCCTAAGGATAAAACTCAGACTGAGGAATAGAAGGATAGCTCCTAAAGATCATTAAAAATACTATCTCAAACAGGTAACATCACATTCTATAGTAAAACAGCAAATAGAAGCATTTTCGTTTAAATCAAGAAGAAAACAAAGATGCCTAGTTAGTACTGTTTAGACAGTACAATAAAACACGGAATAGTAATAAGCTATAAATATTGGAAAAGAGGCGTAATAAGTATTATTTGTCCTCAATTGCAAAACTATAGAATTTAATGAGAGTATAAGTTCCTTAAAATATTAGGATGTTATCAATGTACAGAAATCAATAGCTTTCCTGTATATCAACACTGACTAGTTAGATTTAGATCATATTATGGGGGAATCTCATTCATAATAGTGAAAAAACTCCCTCTGAAACCAAAACAATAGTAATAACCCTAAGAAATAGAAGACTGTGTTAGGGAATCTATACATTCTGCTAAGAAATGTAAGACATGAAAAACCACACACAGGTAAAGTAAGAATAAACATCATAAAGGTGTAACTTTCTTCTGAATTTATAGATTTAATAATTTCTTACGAAAGTCACTTTGAGTTTTTTGGGGGGTAATCTCACAAAAATTTTTCTAACAGTCATCTGGAAGTTAAAAAAACATTACAACTAGTTTAGATAATTTTGATAAAAGACAGTGTGGGGGGCAGTGAGTAAGGTGTTACGGATATTTACAAAGGTATAAGGACAGGGTTCTAGGTAATTTTGCTGCAAGTGCCTTTGCTGTAGACATCTTTACTATAAACATTTTTGCTGCACAACTAATTAGCCATAAGGCAATTTTGCCATAAGAGATAAAATAATAAAAAATTGAAGAGGGATATTAATTTAAAAGGACATAGGAAACATGAAAAAGTGAATCACAAAATTAAAAAGACTTGGTTGGAAAATACATTTCTAATACATTTAAAATGTGTGTATGTAGTTCGTGGCAATACTGCACACGTAACTTTTTTTCATCTTTTACGGCAAAATTGCCTTACGGCCAATTAGTCACACAGCGAAAATGCATGCAAGAAAGATGTTTACAGCGAAAACACCAGACACGCAAGGACAGACAGGTCCCTGGGAGGCGACGGGCAGCCTCCCTCACAAGGGGGGCCCGCCCCTATGCTCTGCCATGTCCTCCCGCTGCGTTCCCCGAGGATTCCCAGGGTATGGCTTCCACGCCCTCCGGGCGGCTCTACAACTGTGCCCCACTCCTGCCAACCTCAGTCGATTCCACACATTTCAGCCCCTAATGAGGACGTTCATTAACTCCCCAAGCATCCGCTAGACTGTACATTCCTGGAGAGGAACTGCTTTAAGCTTTGTACTCCATCGCCTGCCTGATGCACAGTAGGACCTCAGCGGGTGTTTGCGGAATAAAAAATGTTCACAATTCCTGAATAGAGAGGTAAATAACGCCTAAGGGCATCAAAGACCACCGGGGACAACATCTCAAGTATATCTCTGTCTATGCAGCTCCCCCAAAATATGCAAAGGGAGGCTCTGCGAGAAGCAGGATTATAGGGGATTTCTATTTTCTTCTTTACGTTTTTCTGCACTTTCTACATGAAACACATGTAACTTTAATAATGTGAAAATATTTAAAAGTTAGAAGCAATAAATTAAGTGTAAAAAGTCTGATCATAAAATGCAAGTAAAAATTAGTGTGTAAATACCATTATTCTAAACTCGGAATGGGGTAAAATCACGGTGATAAATCACAAAGAGATCGACAGATTTCACAAAAAGGTAAAACTTCACATCGAAACAACATAAACCCCAAATCAATTTAAGTCCAGACAAGGCCGGGCAGAGAAGGTACACACACGCACACACACACAGAGTGAACCCTGACCAGGAGAAGTGAGGATCCCACTGCCTCAGGGCTGGTGGGATGTCAGGAGGCGGTGACAAAAAACTAAGATTTTAGTGCAATCTTAGACGATTTTAAACAACAACAATTTTAACAAAATGCTTTTTAAAAAGTCAAAATTAATGCAAAAAAATCAAGATTTTAAAGACAGGATAACAGTGCCTAGTGGAGCCATAACAGAGCTGAGGCAAAAGGGAAAATGCGGAGTACTGATTGAGATATTTTGTTCATCTTGGATTTTTCGTTACTTTTGATGCTCTTAAACGACTGCATGAAATATGATTTATCTTGACTGAGTTTTTGGGGACTCCCTTAAATTTTGTACCCGGAGCAAATAAATGCCTCACCCTCTCCCCCAAGCCTCGGCCCTGCTAACGCTATGTTAAAGGACTGTCCCAAGGAGGACACGTGGTGGCAGCCACGAAGAGGGGACACTTGGGGGTGGAAACGGCCTGCGCAGGATGGCCAGGCATGGTTGTCCGGCCGCTGCGCCCAGACCAGGGGGCACTCTGGCCTCTGCCCGCAGGGGCAGCGCCACCCACCTTTTCCTCCGCTGGCTGTGCATGGCCGCGCCGTTGGGAAAGGCTCCCCGGGACGGCGCTGCGCACCCCGCCCCAGCCCGGAGCTCCTCTCCCGCCCCCGGCGGGTGCAAACCACAGCCAGCGACCTCGTTCCCGCTTTCGCGCCCGCAAGCCGGGCCAATCACGGCGTCGCCCCTGTTGGCGCCGACCAATGGGAGCGCCCCGCCAGGAAGGGGGCGGGCCGCGGGTGGCCGTTACCCGACAGGCCCCGCGGCTGCACGCGGAGCGCTGCTGGCTCAGAGGCGGCGGCCGCATCCGGAGCGTCGCGCGTGGTGGCGGCGGTGACAGTGCGGCTCCAAGGTGCGACGGGCGTGGCTGCGGGCCGGCGGGGCGCAGGCCAGGGCTTGAGGGGACGCGGCAGCGAAGCCTGGCTGTGGTGAGTCCCGGTGGCGAGGGCCGTCCGGAGGGCCGCGTGGGTGGAGGAGGCCCGCGAGGGTTCGGCCGGCGAGTCCGGGGTGGAGGCTGCGGGGTTGGGGTGGGGAGGGCCGCTGTGGCCCCGGGGCTTGCGCATCCGTCAGGTCGCCTTGGGGTTCCAGAACCCCCCCAATTTGGCGCCTTTACGTTCGGTTCACCGGGGCTGAGGCGGACTTGCACCCCCAAAGCTCGTCCGGTGCAAAGTGGACGTCACTCGTGTTTGTCGTTGTGACAGGTGTTTATGGGGCCTCCACCGCGGGCGGGCATGGGATCCAGGCAGCCGGGACAGCCTAGAGTGACAAATGGACAATGGACGTTAATCACTGACCCAAACACGCGTGACGGGTGGCGGAAGTGTGGGCTGGTTTCCAGACCGACAGAGGTTCCAGATCTAATGCGAAGGGCCGGGGAGGTTTCCCTAAAAACGGGTATTAAGGGTGAGATCTGAAGGTCTGGAAGAAGTTCGAGGTGGTTGGGGGCGGGGAGGGCGGCAGGCAGCGAGAACGCACGTGGCCCGGCTCGTTTGATCCGGAAGACGCGTGGTGCCAAGGGTAACGCAGAGTCCGGGCCCTTGGGGGGTCTTATAGGGCGTCCTAAGGTTTTGATCTTTATCCAGAGAATAAGGACAGTGTTGCTGAGTTTTAAGCGCTGGGGTGAACTGATATTTGCATTTCGGGAAGATGATTCTGCCCAGCTAGGAAGTTACTGCCTGATCCGTGTGGGAGTCAGTGCTCTCTGATCAAGATGACTCGGGGGTTAAAATGGACGAGACCTGGTGGGGATGAGGGAAGTGTGGAGGGAGAGTTCTGTGGTTTCTGGCTTGGTTCTGGGATCGAAAACCCAGGAGGGAATCGTTTGGTAACTGAAAACTGGGAGGACGGAATAACGATGGGTATATACCTAAGAGTGGAATTGCTGGATCACGTGGTCATTTTCTAAATTTGTGGGGAACTGCCAGGCTGCACCATTTTACATTCCCACCAGCAGTGTATGAGGGTTCCGATTTCTCCATATCCTTGCCAACGCATTTTCTGTTTCTGTTTGTTTTTTGTTTTTTATAGCCATCCTAGTGGGTGTAAAGTGGTATCTCATTGTGGTATTGATTTCATTTCCCTAATGAATAAGGCCATATTAAGAGTCTTTTCATGTGTTTATCGGCCATTTGCATATCTTCTTTGGAGAAATGGTTGTTCAAGTCCTTTGCTCTTTGTTTTTTTCTGAGGAAGATTGTCCCTAAGCTAGCATCTGTGCCAGTCTTCCTCTATTTTGTATGTGGGACGCTGCCACAGCATGGCCAATGAGTGGAGTAGGTCCGCACAGGAGATCTGAACCTGTGAACCTGGGCCACACAAGTGGAGAGCACAGAACATTAACCCCTCTGCCACAGGGCCGGCCCCCCTTTGCTCATTTTTAAAATTGGGTTGTTTGTCTTTTTGTTGTTGAATTGTAAGAGTTCTTTGTATATTCTGAGTAATAGACCCTTATCAGATATATGATTTGCAAGTGTTTTTGTTACACTAAAATTTTTCCTCTTGCCAAAGTCTTGGACCTTGAGTGTCTGTTCATATTTAAGAACGAAGCTTGCAACACATTGAATGCAGGTTTGAATGCAGAATCAGATAAGAGTGAGAATCCAGTTTACTAAGACAGATATTAAAGAGATTTGCAAATTACGAATGTTCTTCTTACTAATTTTTTTGAAAATATACGTTTTAAATTTAAAATGTTACTTAGGTAATGGGTTTATTATTATTTATGAATAAATTAATAAATATTTTTAAATTTTGTTTTTTTTCTTTTTTTTGAGGAAGACTGGCCCAGAGCTAACATCTGTGCCCATCTTCCTCTACTTTATATGTGAGACGCCTACCACAGTATGGCGTGCCAAACGGTGCCATGTCCGCACCTGGGATCCGAACCGGTGAACCCTGGGCCGCCGAAGTGGAACATGCGAACTCAACCACTGTGCCACTAGGCTGGCCCTAAATTTTCTATTTTAGTCTAATATGATAGGTCTTAATAGATATCACCCACATAAACAAATGCTCCTTGGGGTTCTCACTGTTTTCTAAGACTCTGGAGAGTTCCTGAGTCCAAAAAGTAGGAAAACCACTGAGTCCAAAAAGTAGGAAAGCCACAATAGAATTGAGTATTCTAATGTCAATTATTTTGATAAACTAGCTTTCTTTTCATCTTCCTCTTTATTTTAAACATTTACCTGGTATTCCTAGGGTAGGATCTTTACTGCCTTAAATAAAATCACTTAAGCTGGGAGTTATTAACTTACAGTTTTTCAATGTGGTAAAGAAGTCCATAAATCCTTTAAATTATATGTGTGTGTATGTGCATTTTCTCAGGGAAGTGAGTCTGTGACTTTTATCTAATCTTCAGAAAGTCCATAACGACAGAGGTTAACAACCACTAGCCAGCTTTACGGCGATAAAAATATGAAAAGGCTATCGAGCTGTTGGTATTTGGCCAAATTTTTTCTGTCATTAGCTAAAAAAAAAAAGTATGAAACATTAAATTGGAGGTTGAGTATTTCAAGTCCAGAAAATGTCTAAGCTGCACATCTGTGTATCAATTTCAATTTGTGTGTGTTATAGGCACTTAGAACTTATGTATAAAAATGAACTCATCAGCTCCATTGCTTCCTACCCAAAAGTAAAATAATATAAAAGGCAGAAAAGTATTCCTCCTCCTAGAACCTTGTTCAGTGAGTGTGCCACCAATGATAGTGAGCTCACCTTTAGACGCAACAAGTCTAGCACCCTGTCTCCTCTCCTTACCCTTCTCTTGCTTGGTGGCCATCCCGTATTTGTCATCTTAAGATGCTCTTTCTCCTTCCCTGCTCCTTAGTCTGGTTAGCCCCTATGTGAGCATCATGATTTAATTTAGATGTCACTTTTTTATAGCTTTCCCTTACCTTTTTCAGTGCAGCTCTGCTATATTATTGTCTACTTAATTATCTGTGCAACTCAAAGTAGATATAGGTTATGTTTCTCTTACTCAGTTAGAATTTTGCTTTTTAAATACAACTCTCAGTTTTAAAAACTCCAAATGCGGGGGCCAGCCGGTGGCGTAGTGGTTAAGTTTGCACGCTCCATTTTGGCGGCCTGGGTTTGCAGTTTTAGATCCCAGGCATGGACCTACACATCACTCATCAAGCCACGCTGTGGCAGCATCCCATATACAAAATAGAGGAAGATGGGCACCAACGTTAGCTCAGGGACAGTCTTCCTCACAAAGAAAATAAAATAAAAAATCCAAATGAATTTTGTGTGTATGACATTATATCCTTTATGTCAAAATCAATACTAAATTGATAGAATAATCAATAGTATACCTAATTCCTACTTGCTTATCTTTCATATCTCAGGTTAAATGACACTTCTTTAGGAAGGCCTTCCCTAACCCTTAGATTAGATTAGGTCCTTTCATATTTCCCATAGCACCTTGTCTTTCCCCAAAGCTCTGAATTATAGAAATTTCCTAGGCTCTTGTTGCTGAGCCCCAAATTGGGCTGTAGAATATATTTTTAAGGAGTCCCAAGTGACCCTTATATCAGGCAAGCTTGAGAAAAGGTACTCTAATAAGATGTATGTGTTCCCTCCCCATCGTCCTACCCCACTTTTGGAAATTGCTTAGTTGTTGTGTGTCTTTGATCATTCCTATGTCCTGAACCCTTAGTATATGACTTAACAAATAGAGGTTCAATCATTATTGAATAAAATACTAAAGAATGTTTCTCTAGAGAAAGGAGTTCTTTCCTGAAACTGGAATGTAATTTCTTGGTAATAGGGTAGGTATATGTTTAACATCATTAGAAGCTGCCAGTTTTCCAAAATAAACAATCTGTATTTTCTCTAGCAATGTATGACTTCCTGTTTGTCCACATCCTCACCAATATTTGGTGTTATCAGTCTTTTTTTGGAAGGGGGGCATTCTAGTGAGCATGAAGTGGTGTCTTGGTAGTTTAAGCGTTCATCTCCCTGACCACTAGTGATGTTGAACACTTTCTCATACACTTAAGAGCAGTTCACGTGCCTGTGTTCTATGTATGTGAAGCAAATGTCCAAGTGTTTTCTTCCTTTTTGATTAGATTGTCTTTAAAAAAGAATTCTATGTGTGAGTTCTTTACATAATGTAGATAAGAGTGCTCTGTTGGATATATAAGTTGTGAATATTTTCTCCTAGTGTTTGGCATGTCTTTTCATTTTTTAATACCCTTTTGATGACCAGAAGTTTTAAAATTTTGCTGAAGTTCAAATTAACAACTTTTTTATTAACACCTTTTGTGTTCTGTTTAAGAAATCTTTGCCTACCCCAAAGTCATGAATTTATTCTCCTGTTTTCTTTGAGAAACTTATAAGTTTGTTTTTCACATTCAGAAATATGAGCCATCTCACGTTTGTTATTGTGTATTATGTGAGGTAGGGGTCTGGGCATTTTTTTTTCTCGTTGCAAAAATCTACTGCCAGCACCATTTGTTGAATATGCCTTAGACCTTCCTTTCCATGTTGAGTTGAATTAGTGCCTTTCTCTAAAATCAAGTGACTCTCTTTCTGACTCTCAGAATTTGTTCCTTAATCTATTAGTCTAACATACTAAACTGCCAATACCGTAGCTTTATAATAAGTCTTGAAATATATGTCATCCAACTTTGTTCTTCTAGATTGTTTTGGCTATTTTAGGTTCATTGCATTTCCATATAAATTTACTATTAGCTTGTCAACTTCTACCAAAAATTCCTCTGCAATTTTGATTGAAATTGTGTTGAATCTATAGCTTAATTTGTAGAGAACAGATCTTAACAATATTGTCTCAATTCATGAACATAGTATATCTCTCCGCTTATTTAGTTTCTCTTCAATTTCTCTTATCGATGTTTTGTAGTCTTCAATATAAAAGTCTCTTACATCTCCCATTACATTTAATTACATTTATTACATTACATTTCAGTGATATTTATAACTACCTTCTTCTCCTGCCCATTGTGTACTCCCTTTGCCTTCAGTAAGCACTTTGGCTGGTAATGGCTCTTTACCTGATGGAGTGACCCAGACCTTTGTTCCTGAAGGGTCTGGTCCATTAGTGTAGTGCTGACTGGATTGGGTTTTTGTAGTTTCCCATTTGCCTAAACCACAGGGCATGGTAATACTGAAAGACTCCCTAAGGAATCTCCTGTATGCCAAAGACGCTCTTTCTTACCCCCACTGCAGAGTAGTAGTATAGTTTCCCCTTGGTAGTCAGGATCAGTAACCCCAGCTGACACTGTAATTCCCTTCTTTGCCTGTTGATTCAGAGACATGAGGAGCCAAAGTGACCATGTGGCAGTCTGAACTTCTAGTTCAGTGGCGTCATGTCTCCTGGTGGAAGCATTTCTCCCTCAGGAACTAAGACCTTGAGGCCAGCAGAGCACAATATTGTGGGAACAGGAAGCAAAAATTTTGCTAGTAGATTACTGGGGGTGATATTGAGTGGTGTGACTCCCATTTCTCCACCTTGATTCCTGGACCCATGAAGTTTGGCTCTCGGAACAGCTCTATATGTTGGATGCTGATTTAGAGCATATGCAGCCTTCTGGAGAACCTTGCCCCAGCCCTGGAAGGTATTGTCACCTAGCTGGCATTGTAACTGAGTCTTCGAAAGGCCATCTACTGTTCTATCAAACCAACTGCTTCAGGATGTGGGGAACATGGTAAGACAATGAACTCCTTGAGTATGGGCCCATTGTCCCACTTTTTTTGCTGTGAAGTGAGTTCCTTCATCAGAAATAACACTGTGCTGAATACCATGACAGTGGATAAAGCATTCCGTAGTGGCTTGGGCAGAAGCATTGCATGCAATGAAGGCAAATTTGTATCCAGAGTGAGAATCTATTCCACTGAGGAAAAAACACTGCCCTTTCCATGATGGAAGTGGTACAATGTAATCAACCTGCCACCAGGTAATTGTCTGATCACCCTGGGGAATGGTGCCATATTGGGGACTCAACGTTAGTCTCTGCTGCTGGCAGTTTGCCAGACTGGCCTTGGTGAGTGGAAGTCCATGCTGCTGAGTGCATGCGTAACTTCCGTACCTGCCACCATGGACCCTTTGTGCAGGAGTCCATTGGGCGATGACAGGGTGGCTGGGGAAAGAAGAAGCTGATAGGTATCGACAGAATGGATCATCCTATCCACTTGATTATTAAAATCCTCCTCTGCTGACAGCTTTTGGTGAAGGTTCACATTAGGACACAAATATTTTCACATGTTATGCCCATTCGGAGAGGTCTACCCACATACTCCTTGCCCAAATTTCTTTGTTACCAATTTTCCAATCCCATTCCTTCCAAGTTCCTAACCGTCCAGCCAAACACTGGCTACAGCCCATTAACTGGTGTATAATCACATGTCTGACCATTTCTTCTTCCAAGCAAAGTCAACAACCAGGTGCACTGCCCGAAGTTCTGCCCACTGGAGGATTTCTCTTCACCACTGTCCTTCAGGGATGGCCCAGAGAGGGGCAGGTAATGCTGCAGCTGTCCACTTTCACATAGTGCCTGCATATCACACAGAACCATCTGTAAACCAGGCCCGAGACTTCTCCTCCTCTGTCAACTGATCATAAGGAACTCCCCATGAGTCCAGAGGTGCAGTGTGGGAGAGAGAAGGCAGAGTAACAGGAATGGGGACCACTTCTTCATGTAACTTATTTGTGCCTTCAGGGCCCAAATACGAGATCCATTTGATGATGGAATGTTGTTGTGCATGCCTAACTTGATGGCTTTATGAGTCAGATAACATCCGGTTCATAATGGGCAGCTCAGGTTGCATGATAACTTGGTGGTCCATGGTCAAGCATTCAGTCTCTGCTAAGGCCCAGTAGCAGGCCAAGATGTGTTTCTCAAAAGGAGAGTAGTTATCTTCAGACAATGGCAGGGCTTTGTGCCACAATCCTAAAGGCCTGCACTGCGATTTGCCTATAGGGGCCTGCCAAAGACTCCAAACAGCGTCCCTTTCTGCCACAGACACTTCAAACGCTTGGATCTGCTGGCTCACGTGGACCAAGTGGCAGAGCAGCTTGCATAGCAGCCTGGACCTGCTGCAGAGCCTTCCCTTGTTCTGGGCCCCGCTCTCAACCATCGCTTTTTGGGTTAAATGGGCCAAAGTAACACAACCAGATGAAGAGTGTATTGCCTCCAAAATCCAAAGAGGCCCACTAGGCATTGTGCTTCTTTCTTGGTTGTAGGAAGGGCCAGATTCAACAACTTATTTTTTACCTTAGAAGGGATGTCTCACCATGCTCCACACCATGGACTCCTAGAAATTTCACTGAGGTACAAGAACCCTGAATTTTAGTCGGACTTATTTCCCACCCTCTAACACACAAATGTCTTACCAATAAGTCTAGAGTAGTTGCTGCTTCTCACTCTAGGTCCAATCAGCGTGATGTCATCAATGTAATTGACCAGTGTGATATCTTATGGAAGCAAAAGGTGATCAAGATCCCTGCAAACTAAATTATGACATAGGACTGGAGAGTTGATATACCCCTGAGGTAGGACAGTGAAGGTGTATTGCTGACCTTGCCAGCTGAAAGCCATCTGCCTCTGGTGGGCCTTATGGACAGGTATGGAGAAAAGGGCGTTTGCCAGATCAAAAGCTGCCTGCCAGGTACCAGGGGATGTGTTAATTTGCTCAAGCAGTGAAACCACACCTGATAGAGCAGCTGCAGTTGGAGTCACCACCTCGTTACACTTATTATAATCCACTGTCATTCTCCCAGATCCATCTGTCTTCTGCACAAGCCAGTAGGTGAGCTGAATGGGGATGTGGTGGGAATCACCACCCCTGCATCTTTCAGGTCCTTGGTGGTGGCACCAATCTCTGCATTCCCTCCAGGGGTGTGATATTGCTTTTCACTTACCATTTTTCTATATAGAGGCAATTCTGATGGCTTCCGCTTGGCCTTTCCCACCATAATAGCCCGTACTCACCAGGTCAGGGGACCAATGTGGATTCTCCCACCTGCTAAGTATGTCTTTCCAATTATGCATTCTGGAACTGGGGGCATAACCACAGGATGGGTTCAGGGACCCACTGGACCCACTGTGAGATGGATCTGAGCTGAAATTCCATCGATCACCTGACCTCCATAAGCCCCTATGCTGACTGGAGGGCCACAGTGACGTTTTAGGTCTCCTAAAATCATTCAGAGTTCAGTCATTGTGCAGTAGTCCCTGAAAAGTCTGATTATTTCCTTTTCCCAAGTGTACTGTTACCCTGGTAAAAGGCTGTGGGTCCCTTGGGGGAAGGATAGACGAAAGATTAACATAAATTTCCATTAGTGCATTTGGGGCCCTTCCTCAAGAGGACTCAGCCTCCCCTTCATTCAAGGCGTTCTGGGTCTATAAACTAGTATAACACCAGTCTGGGAATTGATTGAGGGGCCATGACTCCATGATTCAGGCTAGAGTTCTGTTCACTTGATCTATAATTTTTCTGCTTATATGGATCAAGTAAGAATTTAGTAGGCTTGATAGGGTAGATCTTTGATGACCTTTTCAATTTTTTCTTTGGTTGGTTCTCCGTTCAGCTTTATCTATATGGGTTTTTTTTAAACTATTTTCCTAGAAAATTGCCTATTTTGGTTAAATTTTCAAATTACCCATCAGAAGTGTACATAGCAATCTAAATTTTTTAAGTAGCTTTTTATCTCTTGTTAAACTTCTCCTTTTATCATTACTAACTTTTGTTTCAGTACTGTCTTTCTTAGTGAGATTTGTCTGATATTTATCTACTTTAACTCATTTTTTCAGAGACTAGCTCTGGTTTTAGTTATCATTTTTACTGTTTTTTAAATTGATCATTTCTGCTTTTGTTTTAACTAATTTTACTCTCAACTTTTTTGATTTAAAGACTCTAGTTTTTTCCTAGATTCTTGAATTGGCTGCTTATTAATTCATTTATTTTAGTTTTACTTAATAATAAGCATCTAAAGCTATGACTTCTTTTGGTTATAAATTTGGCCAGGTCCCATAGATTTTAAAAGTCCATGTTCCTATTGTCATTAATTGTTTTCAGTTGTCGAAGTTCACACTGTTTACTGAGTGTCTAAGTCAGGATTCAGAACTAGACAGGCCCTCTCCAGGGAGTGAGCTCTGACTTCTGCTTTGTAATGTCTTTTCATCGCAGAACAGGGTGAGTGAATTTAGATGATTCGTTCAGGATCATTGACTGTAATAGTTCATTAAGAATTAGAAAAAAATCTCTTGGTTTTTTTCAAACATATCAGGAACATTTGTAATACCTGGTCACCAGAATTCCACTGAAGATGCCCAGGTTTTTAGGGCTATGGACAGTGAAGATAACTAGGGCCAGAAGACTGAAGATGATGTTGTGGGTTAGCTGGACATTGCTTCTGCTGGTCTCCTCTGGGGTCACTCATGTGTCCTTTAGGGTGCCTTGGTTTTCCTACAAGCGACTAACTTGGGCTTCCTCATGTAGCAACTGGGGTGAAAGAGCCATTGCCAGTAAGTTTTTTTAACCAGCTTTATTGAGGTATATTTTACTCATTTCAAATGTACAATTCAGTAATTTTAGTAACTTTGTCAAGTGGTGCAACCATCACATCATAAAACAGTTTCAGGACATTTTAATCCCTCCAGTAAGATCCCTTAGGCCCGTTTACAGTTAACCCCTCTTCACGTCCCCCACCCCAGGCAGCCACTTCTGTACCTTCTGTCTCTATAAATTTGCTTTTTCTGTATATTTCATTTAAATGGAATCATACAATATGTGATCTCTCGTCTGGCTTCTTTCATTCAGCATAATGTTTTTGAGATTAATCCACAAGGTTACATGTGTCAGTAGATTGTTCCTTTTTATTGCTGAAAGATATTCCATCGTATAGATACACCCTGTCATTGGTTTTTAATATGTCTGCAGTTTGTTTTGGAAACATTTTTGATTCAGGTTTGACATAAATAGGGTCACAGTGTAGCCCTTAGTACTCTATTCTTTATGTTAAGACTTTTTTGTTGTCCTAATACGTTTTTTTTTTTTAAATGTTCCTTGGAAATTTTAAAAGAATAGGTCTTGCCTGTTTAAATAGTACAGTCTTTTATGTAGCTGTCAATTCATGCTTTTAAAAAAGTTACTTAAATGTTTATCAGTTTTGTTTATTAGCCTTCTTATATTAGAATCTTTGAGTATAGTTGTCACTTTGTCAAATTCTTGTTTTTCTGATAGTTTTTTAAATATAATGCTGAGTATAATAATAGTTGAATCTTTATACCTCTTCTAGAATATAGATCTTTGAGGATGCAGACCACTGCAGTGATGGAGACAGCTTCTGGTACAGGCTACCACAACGATGGACGATACATGCAGGAAGGTGAGGGCCAGGCCAGTTGGTTTTCTTCTGGGTGGAGAGAGACACTAACATAATTGGGCTAGCTACTTCCCTTCCAGTGCTGCTACTCCTTAGGTTCTCCTCCCCGTAAGGTTGTAGGAGTCAGCATGTTTGTAACTTGGCAGACTCACTCAGGTGATTTTTGGTGAGAATGGGCAGCCTGCACAGGACGTCTCAGGGAAATGAAAGATAGGGAAGAGGAGGTGGACTGGAAAAGGGGTTTCTGTCCAGCCGGGCTTTCAGGACTGCTGACAGGCACACTTGCCTTTGGGGTAATAAGTGGAAAGTGGGCAGGTTGAACTCTGCTACCCAAATTGTATATGTTTTGTCTTAACACAAATCTGAGATTTGTTTTCTGTGGTGGTAGAAAATAAGAAATAACAAGAGCATATAAAGCAAAATGACTAAACTTTTATGTGCTTATGAATATATGTGGTTTTAACTATTAAGAGGAATTTAGGATATGATAAAAAATGCTATTTCAAGTCAGAAGGGAAACTGGATTATTCAGCAAATGGTATTAGGACAATTGACCATCCATTTTGGAAAAAAATTGTTAGATTCCTACCTCATGTTAGAAAAATTAATTCTGCATAGTGTACAAAGGCTAAGTATTACGCACATGCACACACAGAATTAGAATACATTATAGTAGAATACCTTTATAATCATGTGGTAGGGAAGGCCAGAGAGACAAAACCCAGAAGTCATAAGAAAAGACTGATCCATTTAAATAAATAATCTTAACTGTGGTATGACAAGATATTATAAAAAATTAAGGGTCCAGCCTCGTCGCCAGGTGGTTAAGTTTGCCTGCTCCGCTTCAGCAGCCTGGGGTTCGCTGGTCCAGATCCTGGGTAGGGACCTAGGCACTGCTCATCAAGCCGTGCTGTGGCAGCATCCCACACAGAAGAACTAGAAGGTTGTACAACTAGGATATACGACTATACTTTGGCGGGGGGGTGGGGGCGGAGAGGAAGATTGGCAACAGATTGTAGCTCAGGGCCAATCTTCCTCACCAAAAAGCATACCTGGAAAAAAAAGAAAACATGATGTGATGAATTTCAGAATGATGGGCATCAGTTTAAAAAAAAAGTTAAAAGATAAGCAACAAACTAGGAAAAAGTCACTTATAAATACAGAAAACAAAGAATTAATATCTGGAATATATAATGAACTCCTATACAAATCTCTAAGAGAAACACAGTCAACCCATGAATTTGTAATTGAAGTGAACACTGCTCTCCTTAGCTGCAATCCCATATTTATAACAGCTTATTAGACGCTCGAATCTGAGTGTATTATCGCTAACCTCCCACTCCACTTGCCTGGAACTGAACTCGTTATCTTCTCCCTCCTCCGCTGCTTTTCTTCTTCATCTTCTAAATCAACTCTTCTTCATGAAGTCCATCTCTCTGCAGCTCTGAATATTCCCATTCAACTGCGCTACCCAGTATAGACCTTAGCATTATCTTAGAGCGATGTTTAAGGAGGTGGTGGCCAATTGGTGAGTCAGGAAATCAGTTCAGCTGATTGTGATCAGCTTTTTTTTTAAATAAAATAAAATAGACTAGAAAATACCAAAATACATTGGACATAGTTGGAGTAGCTGCTGTTTTGTAAAATTTTTGTTTCGCTTATACACACACATGTATGTATGTGAACTGTATCTTGATATAAAATGTGTTCTTAGTCAAAAAATATTTGAAAGCCACTATTCTTCCTCTCCATCTACCACTCGTCATTGACCACCAAGTCTTGTCAGTTGTGGAACTTTTGTACTGATGTCTTCCTCTCCACTCCACTCCTGCACTCTTGGTCTGTCTGCGTTCTCACTGGGCCAGAGGCGTCTGAACTCGACCTCGTTCCTTGACCACCCTTTTAAGAGCTTTCAGTCGTCGTCTGTTGCCTTAGAGTAAGAGCCACACTCCTTAGCTCACCCTGGAAGGCCTCTTTCTGCTCACAGCTTCTGTCATTCACATGGAACTATTTCACTCCACAACTTGGTTTACAATTTCCTGAAAATGCCACCTTCTTTCACACGGCTAACTTTGTTCGTGCTGTTTGATTTGCCTAAGATAACTATCTATGTTGTTTCAAAACATTTTTTAAATGTAAAGTTTCCTCTGAAGTCTACTTCTCCTTTCTTCTCAAGCATTTGCCTGCTCATCAACACAACTCTGTCAGCACTCTGTAACTGTGTCACATTTATGTGTGCTTTTCTCATCTGTGACCCTTAGGAAACCCACAAGTATTTGGGTGCAGCACCCATGTCTTCTTTCCTTTGTTTCTCTGATGCCTAAGGCTGGGATAGGAGGCACTCAAACACTACACATGGAGTGGCTGCCTTATAAACAGTAAACTCCTTGCTGTTGAAAGACTTCAAGAAGAATCTTGGCTACTATCTTAGTCAGCTGGGGCTACTATAACAAAATACCATAGCTTAAATAACAAATACTTATTTTTTCATAGTTCTGGAGGCTGGAAGTCCAAGTCAAGGTACTAACATAGTTGGGTTTTGTTAAGGGCTCTCTTCCTGGCGTATAAATGGCTGCCTTCTTGCAGTATCCTCACATAGTAGAGAGAAAGAGAGAGCAAGCTCTCTGTCACTTTCCCCGTTTTGAGGCCCTTAATCCCATCTTAAGGGCCCCACCCTCATGACCTCATCCAGCCCTGATTGCCTCCCAAAGGCCCCATATCTAATTACATTGGGAGTTAGGGCTTGAACATATGGGTTTTGAGGGGGACAAAATTCACTCCATAGCAGCAACCATGAGGGATATTTGTCATGGATAATGTGAAAAGTATTCCTACATTGGGAAGAACTTGGACCAGATCACATCTAAGGTCTTTTCTAGTGTTTAGATTCTGTAATGTTGCTGCTGTTAACATTTTATCCTTTATTTTTTTTTAATCAGATGAGCCTTCTAATCCTAAGAGAGAAAATTTGTTACTATCTTCCAAGGGTTATAATGAAGCCAACTTGACTTTTCTTGATGAGAACTGGGATTCCTTGGTGCTAGAACAAAGAGCTAATGACAAAGAAATCAGCGATCTTGACAAAATAGATTTATTGGCACCATCTTGTACTGCAAGTCCCGATTCTGACAGAGAGAGTACTCACTCTCAGTCAAGTGAGTCTGAAGACAGTGCTGATTATGCTTTCTTGAATGAAACCTACTCTATACATTATTCAGAGTCAAAACTGAAGAATGAATGTCATATTCGTTTAAAATCAGAATTAGATTCTGAAATTCAGAAAGGAGAGGAGGTGTTTTTTGATATCTTGGAATATCAAGGTAATAAAATTATTGGCTTGGAAAGAATCTACACGATTTCAGATGATGATTCTAAAGAGACTGCTGAAGATGTGCAAACATACCGTACAGATGAAGATTCACAGCAGGAGTATCTCAGCGCGGATGAACGAGAATGTGCGAGTGACCATTTATCTCCTGGCCAAGCAGAAACGTTACACAGGTCTGACCTCGGAGATGTGAGGTTGAGAAATCCAGGTTGTGAAGCGAAATGTGCCAGCAGTCTGGAAGAGAATCATGTTACGTTAGAAAGTAGTTCTAGCATCTCTGTAGATTCAGTTGATGTTTATGGACAAGAAGATTCACCTCCTGTCTCCAAGTTTCTGACTTCTGTTATGTTAGGAGAATATCATAAACCAAAGCATGGAAAGTGTCAGGAGGAAGAGACAAGCTTAATGTACCGCACAGTATCTGAGGAAATTGCACGAAGGAGGAGTCCTCTTGAAAACCGGGAACCTCAGTCGGAGAGTGGTTTCTTGAACCCTCAGAAAGCATTAAAAACTAAAATTTATGGTGGCAAAATGAAATCTCAAATGACTGAAAGTAAAGATTTTTGTGGAAATGCAATTGTTGAGAACAAAATGTTACAACACATTGAAAATCCTAGCACATTACCACAGGACAAAGCCTTAGACACATTACTGCAACCTTGGAAAGATTGTCAAACTTCCTGGGCCTCTGTTTTTGATGATTCTGTAATTTCTGCCTCTGGATACTCACTTTATAAAAGCCTACAAAACACTCCTAACGCAGCCTCAGGTTGTTCTGTGCCTCTCCCCAGGATCGCAGTCAGAAATAACCATGCAACAGAAGACGATAGCTCCCTGCAAGGTGCTAGTGGCAGTACCACGAATGAAACATGCTTTCACGATGTGGAAGGAACATGTCCTGAGTCGGTGACAGGTGCAGCGAGTTGCATGATGACAGTTAATCAGACTGTGGACGTTAGCACCGATTTCAGGGCTTGCTTCACCACCAGCAGGGCGACGAGTGCAGGGTCTTCTGTAGTGTCTACATCAAGCAACACAGAGATAACAATGATGAATAAAACACGGCCTGGTGAATGGCAACGGGAGAAGCAAAGAAGTGTGGCTTGTAATACCGACTGGTCATACAGTCAAGATAATGAAGATACGGGGATGGCAGTGACAAAAGGACCATTGGGAAAATCTCTCTTGGTTGACAGTTTAAAACCTAATGGAAATTTCCTAAATAAGGTAAAACCAATATGATTAATAAGAAAATCTTGTTTGACTTTATAAAGAGACAGTGTATGCTAATGTAAGTGTTTTGGTTCATTGAGTTCTGGCAGCGGTTCTTGAGGCTTTCATGAGGAAGTGCCAGGTGAAGGGAAGAGGTGGATCGAGCGTTACCAGCTCTGTCCTTCAGCTCTTGCCACAAAGTCAATTCGAAATTGGGTTTTACATTTTACTAGTTTGGATCTCCAGATACAATGTGTATTGTTTGTCATATATTTCTAATCTGATTTTAAATCATATTTTCAGGATTCCCTGGAATTAAGAAAAACATTTGATATCATAGACTTAAAGAAACATCCTGAGAGGTAAGTCAGATGTACAAGCTTGCAGATACAAATGGGGAAAAAATCAAAATAGTAATTTACTGTGGGTTTTTTTGGTGAGGAAGATTGGCCCCATTGCCAATCTTCCTCTTTTTGCTGAGGAAGATTGTCCCTGAGTGACCATCTGTGGCAATCTTCCTCTATTTTGTATGTGAGTCATGGCCACACAATGGCTTGATGAGCAGTGTGTAGGTCCACGCCTAAACTCACGAACTCTGGGCTGCCCAAGTTAACCACTATGCCATCGGGCCTGCCCCAGGAATTTGCTTTTTTGTAGGGTCCTTAACCATATGGAATAATAGCTAAAAGCTACTTTTAAGAGATCGTCTGCTTCAGCCATTTGCCTTCAAACAGATAAATATTAGGATAACAAAATATTAAAGCTTTCTGCTTACTGAGCTTTCAGTGTCAATAATTCCTTCAGAAACTCACGGCATCTTTATTTATCCAACCCAAATCCACACGGATTTAATTACTCCGTTTTCTTTCATCTGATCCCTGGTAGGCCAAAACAAAATGGCACCTTTGGAAAATGTCAAATATTTGAAGAAGTAAATAGCTACTTTCACTGGGGTATTTCAATCTTGGTTTGAATTCATTGTGTAATTTACTTTGCATTTATTAGATACCCTTATAATTCAGAACCCAATGGAGAACCAGGAGGGGGGAGAGGGGAGTAAAAGGGAAGCCTCTGAGAAGCCGACTTAGTTCTCATGTTCTGAGGTCGTTTACTTTTTCCTCCGTTCGTTCTTCGTTTCCTAATGTGTTTGACCCAGTATCCAGTCTCAGGAAAGTGAGTAGGAAGTGGGTTTCCAGAGGCAGAAGTGTTGAGAGCAACTAGCAGTAGCAACTGGCAGCCAGGGGAGAACTACTGGGACTATTATCATTCGAAAAATGTGGTGATTTGGGGCTGTTTGATATAATAACACAGCAAAATATTGACTTACAATAATGACCCTTAATTACCAAGAAAAACGTAAATTATGTCTATTGTTTATTAAAAAGATAGCACATTTAAGAACAGTTTCCATCCAGAATGCTTATAACTGGAAAAAATATTAAGCAAGCTTGATTTAGGTTGAAAATGTGTTGATTATGGATCAATAAAGTCGGTACTTTACTTTGGAATCCTTTTGTGGTAAAAGAACATATGAATTTGAGAATTGTTTGCTTCCTTGACTTCTGGGAAGAGGACATCTAGCCTTGGCTCTTGACATCCTTGTTTTCTGCAGCTGTAGTGTGTTCCTACAGCCTTTCTTTAGTAAAAATTGACTTAAACTTGACAGAGAAATGTAAGAAATTTAAAATCTGTTTCTAGAGGCACGCCATTAACACAGAAAAATATTTGGAATCTTACCTAATGCAATCTTTTATTTTAAAGGGAAACTCAACTTCCTGAAGAAATGGAGAAGAATTTTCCATCAAAGTGCTGTCAGAAAATAATGCAGAGAGCCGTCAAAGCAGAGTTGCACCTTTTAAATGTTCACTATCAAATGTGTCACCGCCACTGCAGAGATATTTACAAACTCGTAACGGAAAATAGGGAAGGATTAAATAGTGATTGTTAATTTTAAATCTGTATCTTCTTAGAAATTTATCACTAGCTTTAAATTTGTTCTAGAAAAGTTCTCTCATTTTCATTTGTGAAGGGCAAAATGAGGGGTAGATGTAACTGGGCGTGTTGGCTGGCCTCGGGGTGATGGGCTCTTGAGAAGCGGTGCGTTTGAATTTCATGCAGAGGCAACAGTGCGTGGTAGGATGACGAGTCCAGTGAACAGGTAGATTTGATATTTCTTATAAAGTCCAAGTATGGCTGAAGTCAGAGGTTTTGTATGACATTCTACCACATTCTCTCTGGCTTATATAGTGAGGGTTGCTCATATTGCCCCTAGAAAAATACATCTTCTGTGGTTCATTTTCTTTGACTAAACATTTGAAAGAAAAATTTTAAAGATCTGGTAGTTAGAACTAAGGATGTAATATGGTATTAGTGTTAAATGGATGACTTGGGCCTAAATAATTTAGTTTTGTGAACTTAACTTTTGAACAGGAATTTATCAAGCAATTCTACTCAGACGGAATTAGGATCAGCACTGCTGTCTGTTTTGGGAGACTTAAAAGTTAGATACGTGAGTTTAAAAGAAAAACTAAACAAGGGTGTCCCACTGGAAGAGCTGCCCCCACTGTCATTAGAATCAAAATTATTATCTACCTTCTCTACTTTTATTTCCAGGGTATGTATTTATGTTTTAGGAATAAATTTTTTACTTCATTTAGACAGAAAGCATTTTAAACAAAAGATTTTTCTTCCCTTCCCTCTCTTTCCAGCTAAAGACAGAAGAATCACATGTGTAAGTTATGGTTTCATCTAATTTAGAATTCATTAGATCTTAAAAATTGCATATTCAATTAACTTTGTTTTCTGTTTTGTTTCTTATTCAGAACATTGATAAATTCTTTAATGAAATGTTTTATCTGTTTAGTCTTTTAGGAGCAGATTCTGAAGTAGACAATCAAAGTACACATGATGTTGATGTTTCTTCGAGCCTAAAAAAGACACTCCCTCAAGTGAGATTTTTTAAAAGTAGTTCATTAGTGTAAATCTTTGATTTTATGGCTTAAGCAAAGTAAACTATAATTTCCAGAAGCTCTCACGTCCTACTTTTCACTCAACTGGCTTACTTTGTGTTCTACCATTTGAGGGATGTAACTGACTAGAAGGGACACAATGTCCTGATCAAACAGCTATCATATGTTGAGTAGGGTGCCCATATAGTTTATCATCAAATCAGGAGATTTTTGAGAATGAAAGGTAGTGATGTTGATAATTTACCATGACAGTAGGTGTGTAAACCTGAATGTCTCAGGCAAACTGTGACTTAACGGCCACCATCGTGTTGATCCAGTGTGGTTAAAACTAATATGTTATATCTTTGTCTCAAAAGATAGAGTAAAGTGATAGCCCATTCGTTTTAGATGGGGCAAAGTTTTAATTCCTCCTTTACTGAACGGATGAAAATAGTTTTTAAATGCCGGTCGTAGGTTTTCTTGATCTCTCCTGTTCCCCCAAGGACATGCTTCTCAGGTGACGGTCTATGTAACAGCACCCTGCAAATTGTGAACTGATATAGAAACATAGATTATATTCCATTATCAAGGGAGGCAATGGAGTAGGAGAGCCAAAGTTTATTTCTACTTTCTGACTTAGGTCTTAACCCCCAAGTTATGTTATTTGGGTTGTCTTAAATAATAAGATGCAATCCAAAGCTGAAAGTGAAATGCTGGATTGATTTATGTTCCTTTCTGTTAACATAAATGATTAAAAGTAATTAGCAACTTATTTATTCCATTGTTCTGATCTTTAAAAAAAACCTCAATTATCCGCAAAGAATTAACAGATCTAAAACTGTATTTTTATATACTCAAATTTGTTACATAGTTTGCTTAAACAGCTTGTCCATTTAATGATATATAATATTCTGGAGGGATTTTTTTCATCATTGTAATTGTAGCAACGGTACAACCTGTTTATTTGGGGAGAACAATAAATTATTTTTTAAAGTACAATATGCAGATATAACATAATTTTTATAGTCTTAGTTTTGGTTCTAAAATACTATCTATTTTAATTTTGGATTGCATTTTAATCCCTATCTCATCAAATTAGCAGGTTATGCTTGAAAGCCAGTATAGTGTAGTGTATCTAAATTTCAGCTACTTATATACTATCTTCACAATTTTCCATAGCCATATAGTACCTATGTTATTTGCTCTGTACTTTTCTTTAAATGACTCTCCTTTTTAAATAAATTTATGTGCAAAGAGTAACGTGGGAAACAGGTGTTACTTCCCATAAATAAAAGGTATACATAAGCACCTGTTAAATTAAATATATAACTGTTAAATGTTAATAGGAGAAATTATAATATGTATACCTCCAGAAATCATCCCAAATACTTCTAGTATGTGTATGCTAAATAATGGTAGTGTTATCATATAGTCACTATACACAGGCTGGGTCCATGTCCTCATTCTTATTAACTGTGTGACAGACATAAAATCAGTTGCTTAGATTCAGTTTGCTTGCCTGTAAATCCGGGTTGATGATGATTTTGCTCTGATAGCCTTCATTGTTGTGGGGTCTAAATAATGCCAGTAGAGAGCCCACCACATCATCAGAGTGCATTATCCATTGGTCCTGATTATTGTTGTTTTTATTAATCTTCAGATGTCTTTATTATCTGACAATAGTCATCCTAAACAAGATACATCACCCAAAGAAGATGGTTTAAAAAGCAGTGATGTGAACGTAGACTTTAGTCACCTGAAACTTGACGATAAAGGTCAGTATGAAATGTACTGTTGGGGCCGGCCCAGTGGCATAGTGGGTAAGTTTGCACACTCCGCTTTGGTGGCCCAGGGTTTGCAGGTTTGGATCCCGGGCACAGACCTATGCACTACTCATCAACCCATGCTGTGGTGGCGTCCCACATACGAAAAATAGAGGAGGGGGGCCAGCCCCGTGGCCAAGTGGTTAAGTTTGCATGCTCCACTTAGGTGGCCCAGGGTTTTACTGGTTCAGATCCTGGGCACAGACCTGGTACCATTCATTAAGCCACACTGAGGTGGGGTCCCACATAGCAGAACCAGAAGGCCCTACAACTAGAATATGCAACTATGTACTGAGGAGTTTTGGGGAGAGGAAAAGAAAAAAAGGATGATTGGCAACAGATGTTAGTTCAGGTGCCAATCTTTAAAAAAAAAAAAAAAAAATGGCCTGGCCCAGTGGTGCAGCAGTTAGGTTTGCATGTTCTGCTTCTTGGTGGTCCAGGGTTTGCTGGTTTGGATGCCGGGTGCAGACATGGCACCACTTGGCAAGAGCCATGCTGTGGTAGGTGTCCCACGTATAAAGTAGAGGAAGATGGGCATGGATGTTAGCTCAGGACCAGTCTTCCTCAGCAAAAAGAGGAGGATTGGCAGTAGTTAGCTCAGGGCTAATCTTCCTCAAAAAAAAAAAGAAAACAAAAACACAAAGGATGATTAGCACAGATGTTAGCTCACGGACAATGTTTCTCACCAAAAAAAAAAAAGAATTGTCCTGTGTCATTGCCAGAAAACAAATAATGTGGTTTAAATATCCTTAGTTCCCACTCATTAAATGAAAATAAATATTTTTAATTGAGTGAAGGACATCATTCTGATTATGAATGTTAAGTACATTCTTATTACACCTACTGACATCTTTATTTATTTATTTATTTTGAGGAAGATTAGCCCTGAGCTAACTACTGCCAATCCTCCTCTTTTCGCTGAGGAAGCCTGGCCCTGAGCTAACATCCATGCCCATCTTTCTCTACTTCATACGTGGGACACCTACCACAGCATGGCTTGTCAAGCAGTGCCATGTCTGCACCTGGGATCCGAACCGGCGAACCCCGGGCCACTGAGAAGCTGAACGTGCGAACTTAACCGCTGCGCCACCGGGCCAGCCCCTGACATCTTTAAAGTTACTTCATATATCTGATGATGCCAAATAATAATACAGAATTTTATTCTTCAAGTTCATGTTTTCCAATCTGAAAATTCTTTCTTCTGTCCAGTTCTTCTCTCTATAAATTGTGTGTAATTTTGGTTTGTTTTATTTGTTTTGTCTCTATGAAAAGAGATTATCCTCATTCCAGATCCATATAGTCTGCCTGTTTGGTGGTGGGGAGTGTGTCTCCTGGCTCTGAAGCAGTGATTCCATTTTTAGTGAAGTAAAGAGCTGCGGCACTGCTTAAAGCCCTTTGTAAAGATTTTTACTGTTAGTCTCTGTATAAAAGTAACACGTC
The DNA here is from genome assembly GCF_041296235.1 of Equus asinus. Classification (NCBI taxonomy): domain Eukaryota; kingdom Metazoa; phylum Chordata; class Mammalia; order Perissodactyla; family Equidae; genus Equus; species Equus asinus. Next base: position 4,134,604 of record NC_091808.1, on the reverse strand, counting down.
TCTCTTTCAATAGAGTATAATTTAAAAATCAGAGATGTAAGGCTTTGAGTAAACCAGGAATCAGTGTTAATTAAAGGAAAACTGGGAGGCAGACCACTCAGACGGAAAAGTACTTGTTTTTCAGGAACTGCTGAAAATTGCTTGTCAGAATCTTTATGCTTGGTTCTCTGATTTTGCTAATATTTATTTTTATATTTATATACAAAACTAGTAATTGTCATCATGCTGATTCGTTCTGAGAAGCTTTTTAGATAATTTCTCAGAGGGTTAACATTATACATGACTCATAGCAACTTGTGTTCAATTTCTCAGATTGCAAAAATTGTCGAGAAGTAAGTGAAGACTGGTATGACGCCAAGGAGAACCTGACTGGAGCTGACTTCTCAGGAACACAAGAAAATCAAGCAGAGCAAGACAGAGGCGATCCGAAGTTTACACTAGGTTGGTTCTTAACAGTTTGCTAAGAAATCCTAACCCAGCTCACGTGTAAAATAGTGCTTACTGTCGTCTGTGTTCTTTTGGAGAACTGAATATTTTATTCCTCTTTGTGATTTTTCTTTATAAATATAAAAAATGAGAAAATGAGCCATTTGGAGGTCAATTTTTTAAAGAGTGAAGCGAGAAAAAAATGTATCTATAATCCTAATATTTGTGGTTTCCAAAATAGTGCTATCTAAATCAAGATATTTATCCCCTACTTTTTTCTTACGTGCCGTTACCATCGCCACAGCTATACACCTGCTACTGATATCTGTCTGATTGAAAGGCTTTCTGGTGTGACGTTTCCCCAGCAAAGGGAAGTGTGTGAGGAGAGCCCTAGCCAGCGTGGACTGGCGGGGTTAGGACCCTGCGTGAAGCAGCGTCTTAGGGAGCGCTTCTCAGAGCCAGAGATAAATGGAAGACACTTCGCTTAGTTAGATGTAATTGATTGCTCTGGTTAGAAGTTATCGATCTGTTTTTGAGCTACAAGAGACCTAACAACAACCAATCCAACCTCTTTATTTTTAAGATATATGATTAAGGTCCAGGAATATGAAAACTATCCGCCAGACTTTTGGTCTTCAGTCTAGTGCTGATATTTGCTGATTACTTTATAATAAACTTTGTGATAATGAAAGAATGAAATATTTAACAATTTTCTCTTAAAAATATCGATAGAAAAATGGTCATCTTCTGTTGTACATTATTTTTCTCCACAAGCAGACATGAAGAATAGTGAGCCCTTACGAAGAGATAAGGGTTATTTGATACATGTTGGTGGTCTCTGTCCTTCGGTATCTGAGGTATGCCAGGATCTATTTTTGAGCTTCATTTTCATATCTATTAAATGTTCATATTTTGATTCTTTGTTGTTTTTTCTACCTTTAATAAACTTTTATTTCTCTCCTTGTAGGCTGATTTAAGGTCTCATTTCCAGAAATACCAAGTCTCTGAAATATCAATTTATGATTCTTCTACTAATTACAGGTATGTTTCCCAAATTCAATAAATTTGTATTTACTGGGTGTCTGCTCTGTGCCAGAGCTTCTGTACTGGACGTCAGCCACGGTGGGGACAGAGGCAGGGCCATCCCCACAGGAGTTTTCCAGCCTGGGAGAGGGACACACATCGACACATAGCTGCAGTCATTCATCGGTGCTGTTCTCGAGCAGATCTTTCTTTTATTAGACTTTTTAACTTGCAGTTAATGGTGTAGAGCAGAGTTATTGGGTTTGTGCACTTTATCTTGTTTCATACCATTTCATGGGGGCAGTAGAGTGCTTTAGTTAAGAAAATGTGTTCAACAGCTAGACGGCCTGGGTTCACTTCCCAGCTCCCTCAGTAACTTGATGAATAGATCTGGACACGTTACTTAACCTTTCTGCAGCTCGGGCTCTTCCTCTGTGACGTGAGGACACTAATAGCACCTTCGCAGCATTGCCATGGAACTATTATTAGTTAATTAAAGCAGCAGGAGTAAGGCCTGGCACGTAATAGGGCTCAGAAAATGGTATTTAATTTTATTATTTTTTATTTTAAGAACTCTTTGGTGGATGCTTTCATATGTTTTAGGTAGATAGCTATGTCATCTACAAATAGTCATTCCAATATATACGTTGCTACTTTCTGTTTTGTGACATTGTCAGAACATTCAAAAGTATCAAATAATAATGGTGATAGCTTAATGGAAATGCCTTTACTGTTTTATCACTAAAAATGATAAGTGTTTATTTCAGATTTGAAAATCTTTATCAATTAAGAAAGGATCTTATTTGTAGTTGGGGTTGAAATTTATTAAAAGTAAGTGTTTAATTTTGCCCTAAGTGGAGTCACTTATGATCATATGCTTTTTTTATTTGATGTATTGATATGTTGCCAATAAATTTCATTATATTGAAGTAGTGTTGTAATCCTAACAGTATTACTTGATGTAAAAACTCTTTTAGTGTCTTGTCGAATCCTTTAAAAAAAAACTTTGTGGTTTTTTTTTGTATAATACTTGAAGTATTATACATTCTGTGTGGAAATTTAGAAAATACAATTAAGTACAAAAATACAAGGAGGTTATAAAAATTTATCTGTAATCCCCTCCTTTGAAAACAGCTGCTCTTCAGATTTGGTATACATATACCCTTTCTAGGATAGAGCTGGCACCTTCGGAAGGCTCGCTCTTGCCCAACTTTCTCAATTATATGGTTCAAATTCTGGTTAGCTTTTCCAGCTCTTTTTTTGGTGTACATATTTTTTCCTCTACAAAGTCGTGAGGATATTCTCTTAGATATTCTGCTAAATGTTTTTAAATTTTGCCTTTCACGTTTAAGCCTTTGATCCACCTGGAGGTTATGTTTGTATGTAGGGATTAATTTTAATTTTTTAGTATGGATAGCTCTTTGTCCCAAGGCCACTAATCTGTGCGACTCTGTTGTATGTCAGCTTTGCAAATGCTCTACATTGTTTTAATATACAGTTAATTAGGAGATAATTCATAAGAAATGCTTACTATCTTTTATGTCCTATCTTTGATTTGTTTTTTATTTAGTTATCTTAGATAAATATTCTTCCTAATCCTAAGGTAAGTATAATAACTTTTTATTTTTAAGAGCAGTTATTCTTAGGAAAGATATTTTTCAGCCACTAATTACAAAATGAAGTTTGAGACAATTTAAAGTCGTTAACAAAGAACCTGTTGGTTTTCTGTTTTTATATTTTAGATATGCATCTCTTGCTTTTAAAAAAAACAGTGATGCAAAGATGGCTGTGAAAGAAATGAATGGGGCAGAAATAAATGGAAAAGCCGTAAATGTGCGGCTTGTTAAAACTCCTGGAGAATATACATCACCACTGTCCTCCCAAAATGGAAATAGAGTTAGCTTGAATAATTTGGAGAAAAGCACCAGCAAAGAAATCACCTCAGCTTCCTGCATTTCTAGATTGCACAGAACTAGGCCAAGGCATCTGGGATCTGAGCACGACAGTGAGTTTTTCCCTTTTGACCAAAAGGTTAGTTTTCTTGATTGATCCTTTAAATGGTCTTTGTGTATGCCATGTTGCAATAAGTAGCTTGGTGTAACAAATAACTCTGGAATCAGCAATCCTGAAGTGGGAATAAGAACATTAATCAGAATCGTTTTTAACCTTGGGTCCACCTTAACGTGCTTTTGTACAACTCCAGTTGCTCCTGGAGGAAAACGCACATCTTTGTAGACCTGGCTGCGGAGGAACTCACTTCTCTTTAACGGGCCTCTTTGCCAAAGCTTTGCAGTCTTTTTGTCTCTTTATTTTTGCACAGCACTACTCTATAAGTAGCTAATTACACTTGCATCATTCTATTTTTCACAGCTAACCTTATCTCATAATTGTTAAAACCATAAAATGTCATCATTTTATCATCTATGCTCTCATTTTACCCCCTTGATGTTTTAAGCACCGTGTGGAAAGTGATGAAGTTGCCTTGTTCACTCTTATCTCTCCACTGCATGGCATCCTGTAGGCATTCCACAGATTTTTTAATATTTATATACAGTAAAATTCACTCTTTTTGGTGTCCTTGAGTTTAGACAAATGCATATTGGCATGTAACCCCCACCACAGTCAAGATACAAAGCAGTTCCATCATTCCTTTGGAAACATTCTCTTGTGCTCTGCTCTGTTTCCTGTTCTCTTTTCCAGAATGTCATATAAATGGAATAGTATGCAGCCTTATTAGTCTGGTTTCTTTCACTCAGCTTAATGCATTTGAGATTGAACCATGTTGTGGCATGTATCAGCAGTTCATTTCTGTTCATATTTTGACCATTTTTATTGGGTTGTTTGTTTTATTATTGAGATTTGAGTTTTTCATAGTATCACGCATCACTTAATGACAGAGATGTGTTCTGAGAAACGTGTTGTTAGGTGATTTCATCGTTGTGCACACATCATAGAGTGTGCTTACACAAACCTATATGGTAGAGCCTGCTACATACGTGGGCTATGTGATGCTGATCTTATGGGAGCAGCGTCGTCTATGCAGTCCATCGTAGAGCAAAACATTATGTGGTAGATAACTGTATTCTGAATAAAGTCCTTTTATCAGATAGATAGGTGATTTGCAAATACTTTTTTCTAGCCTGTAATTTGTCTTTTCATTCTTGTAGTAGTGTCCTTCTCAGAGCAGGAGTTTTTATTTTGATCAAGTACAATTTATCAGTTTTTTTTTTAACTTGTGCTTTTAGTGTCATATCTAAGATATCTTTGCGTGGGGTCAGCCCCATGGCTGAGTGGTTGAAGTTCCCTGTGCTCTGCTTTGGCGGCCCAGGTTCGTGGGTTCGGATCCCGGGCATGGACCTTCTCCACTCATCAGCTATGCTGTGGAGGCATCCCACCTACAAAGTAGAGGACGATTGGCATGGATCTTAGTTCAAGGTTAATCTTCCTCAAGCAAAAATAAGAAGAGGACTGGCAACAGATGTTAGCTCAGGGTGAATCTTCCTCACCAAAACAAAAAAAAGAAATCTTTGCATAACCCATGGTCACAAAGATTTTCTTTTCTTTTTCTTTTTTACTTTTGTGTGTGTGTGTGAGGAAGATTGGTCCTGAGCTAACATCTGTTGCCAATCTTCTTTTTGCTTGAGGAAAATTGTTGCTGAGCTCACATCTGTGGCAATCTTCCTCTACTTTATGTGGGATGCTGCCACAGTGTGGCTTAATGAGCAGTGCTAGGTCCGTGCCTGGGATCTGAATTTGCGAACTTCAAGCTGCTGAAGCGGAGTGCACGAACTTAACCACTGCGCCACCCGGCCTGCCCCAGTCATAGAGATTTTGAGTTAATTTTTATCTAATGTGTGAGGTATGAATTGAGGTGAGTTTTTTTGTTGTTGGTGTTTCGTTTTGCATATGGAATTGTTCCAGCACCATTATTGAAAAGACTGTCCTATCTCCATTGAATTTTTGCACCTTCGTCAAAAATCAATCAACTTTATTTGTGTGGGTCTATTTCTAGACTGTCTGTTCTCTTCCATTGATCTGTTTGTCTATCTTTCCACCAATACGACACTATCTTCATTGTTGTAGCTTTATAGTAAGTCTTGAAATCTGGTACAATAAGTCCTCCAACTTTATTCTTTTTCAAAATTGTTTTGGCTATACTAGTCTCTTTGCCTTTCTGTATAAATTTTATAATTCAGCTTGTCAATATCTACAAAAATATCCTACTTGGACTTTTACTGGGATTATTTTGAATCCACAGATAAGAGAAAGTCCGTTTTTAATAAATGGATGAAAGAATGCATACTTGTTGGATAAGATAAAGAGATCTCTTCTGCCTGCGTCCTTTGTCCCATCCTTTCCTAATTCCTGGAATTACCCATCCCTCTTCTGCACCGTTAGTGACACCATCACTCGCAGACCTTTCTCTCTACTCATGGTCTCACAACTCTTCCTAATCCTGACAAGATTTTCACTTGACTTCTCATTCTTTTGAAGTTATGATCCTTATTTGTTCTCTGTTTTTACTGCCAAACTTCCCAAACAGGTCGTTTATATCCCATCTCTTGATTTCTTTGTTTTCTTCTTCCTCCTAATAATCTGACTTCAATCTCTAAAACTTTACTTAAACTGCTCTTTCTGTTGTCACTAGTGACCTTTTGTGGTCTTTCCCCATCTACCTTGTTTTTGACCACTTGGCCTATTTGAAGCTGGTCATCCCTTTCTTGAAACTCTATCCCTTTCAGCTCAGTGACACTTCATGTTTAGGGTGGGTTTTTGGTACATAACCTCAATCCAGAGTAGGAAGGAAGGAAGCAAGTACACTTGGGCTACGTGGAGGCATGAACTGGAGTTTAGCAACTGTGGCTCCTTCCCTCCTCTCTCATGGGGTACATGGGGTTTCTTGCCTCTGCATCCCTGTATGCTCTGTTCTGCTTCTCTCTCCACACTGACTTTGTCTGTCTGCTCATGATTTCTCTCTTCCTCCATTTGGCTTTATTTTGCTTAATTCTTACACTACAGTATTTTTCAGTTCATGCTCTTGTCATCATTTGACTAACTCATTTTCTCCCTGTTCCAATTCCTCGTTCTTTAGACATGGAATCTGACTGATCCAGCCTCTTTTTTATTTTATTTTATTTTATTTTTTGCTGAGGAAGATTAGCCCTGAATTAACATCTGTGCCAGTCTTCCTCCATTTTATATGTGGGTCACCGCCACAGCATGGCAGACAAGTGGTATAGGTCCGCACCCAGGATCCAAACCCCCAAGTCAGGGCCACTGAAGTGGAGTGTGCTGAACTTAACCACTACGCCATGGGGCCAACCCCCTAACCTGTGATACTGACGTTCGTTAGTTCAGGTGAGAGCGCTCTTGGTCCAGCGAGTGGGGACAGGGGGCCATGGAGTTGGCAGAGGGAAGGTTATGTGGTGTAAACAGGGCACCGTGGGCTAGGGTAGGAGTACGCTGTCTTAGCATGTGGGGACAGGGAGGCCCCTGTTACCATCTTGGTTACACTGTACTCTCAAGGGCTCCTACCTTTCCAGCAATTTCCTGCCACCTTTCTTTTTCTCAGATTCTCAACATTTATTCATTCATTTAGAAAATACTTACTGGCTACGATGACAGGCAGAATAGTGAAGACTCAGAGCAGCTCATTCCTAACGTGCTCTGCCACCTGCTCCCCGTGATGGGCGAGGGACCTAAGCTCTGTCTGAGCTCCCATTCTTACCGTGGGAGTAACATTTCCCACCCGCAAATGTTGCCAGGTTTAAAGGAGTTTACTGCAGAAAAATTCTTAGGACAGTGCCTGGCACAGCAAGTGTACTCAATGAATAGTAGCTATTATCGTTGTTTACCAGTAATTTGGCTCTTTCTTGGAAATCTCATCCTCTCTGTGGTTTCAACTATCACTGAAACTATTGTATCCCAAACTTTTATTTATTCAACAAACAGTTATTGCTTACCAACTGTGTACACTATTCTAGGCACTGGGATAGCAGCAAGGAACAAAACAGACAAAAATCTGTGCTCTTGTAGGGTTTAAATCTAGTGAAGGAGAAAAGGCAATAAGCAAATAAGTACAACGTGTAATATTGTGGTGTGGCAGACCTGCTGGACCCTTGGTCTAGGCTCTGCAGTCTCAGCGCTCCCTTGCTGCGCTTCGGCGGACCTGACAGTGGTTTCATACACCGTATAGCCTCCTTGCCTCGCTCACAGTAATTTGCCCTGTTAGTTGATCATTTTAATTTGTCTCTTCATTTGGATCATAAGACCCCTAAGTGGGGGGGTTCTATTTGATATCACTAGTTTCCGCCCCCCGCCCCCCCCCCCCGCCACAGCATGTGGTACAGGTCTGGGCATAGAGTTTGTGTTCATTACATATTTAGTAAATAAGATGTGCAATATTTATAATTACCACGTAGACCAGCCTTTCTCTGTCAGGTTGGACAAGAGAATTAATTAAGTCTTCTTGCCCTAAGCCTAGCAGATTTATTGTGTGTAATGAATTACTGACATCTCTCCTGTGCGTCTAGATTGGGACAAGTTGTGTCCTATCTTGGGGAAATTGAGAAAAGGGTTAACATCATTTCTGTGTTCTGTGGTTAAGATGAGGAATCCCGGTTGAGAAAGGCTGATTTAGACATAGCCTCATGTAGTTTATCACTACGATAAGAAAACATGTTTGTCATTCTTTTAATATATGACCCTGAACACAGCTCAAGTAAATCTACTTGATAGAAATAATCCCCAATCAAAATAAATTTCTTAGGAATTTTTACTTCTTGTAATATTAAAATTTATTTTAATTGAATAAGCTGAATTGTCTGTATGTAACAGTTACTGATTTTTTTTTTTTTTTTTTAAGATTTATTTTTTTCCTTTTTCTCCCCAAAGCCCCCCAGTATATAGTTGTATATTCTTCGTTGTGGGTCCTTCTAGTTGTGGTATGTGAGACGCTGCCTCAGCGTGGTCTGATGAGCAGTGCCATGTCTGCGCCCAGGATTCGAACCAATGAAATACTGGGCCGCCTGCAGCAGAGCGCGCGAACTTAACCACTCGGCCACGGGGCCAGCCCCCTAACGGTTACTGATTTTAAGAAGATTTTTTAAATGCTTATTTAGGGTGTTAAGAAGAATTGTACACAGGTTGAATCTACTAAATTATTACCTGATACACCTATTCGATTCATACCTCCAAATACATTGAACCTGAGTAGCTTTACCAAGATCATGAAGAGACTGGCTGAACTCCATCCAGAAATTAGCAGGTAATGATTACAACTGGTTGTAAATTTTTTTTTATTGAGTTCATATTGGTTTACATCGATGTGAGATTTCAGTTGTATATTATTTCTTGACTGTCACCACATAAGTGCTCCCCTTCGCCCCCTGTGCCCACCCCCAAGCCCCCTTCCCCTGATAACCACTGAACTGTTTTCTTTGTCCATGTACTTATTTATATTCCACATAGGAGTGAAATCATCTGGTGTGTCTTTCTCAGACTGGCTTATTTCACTTAGCATAATTCCCTCCAGGTCCTTCCATGTTATTGCAAGTGGGATGAATTTGTCTTTTTATGGCTGAGCAGTATTCCATTGTATATATATATATACCACATCTTCTTTATCTTTATTGGTCAAGGGGCACTTGGGTTGCTTCCATATCTTGGCTATTGTGAATAGTGCTGCAATGAACATAGGGATGCATATGTTACTTTGGATTGTTGATTTCAAATTGTTTGGGTAGATACCCAGTAATGGGATAGCTGGGTCATATGGTAGTTCCATTTTTAGTTTTTTGAGGAATCTCCATACTGTTTTCCATAATGGCTGCACCAGTTTGCATTCCCACCAGCAGGGTATGAGGGTTCCCTTCTCTCCACACCCTCTCCAACATTTGTTATTTTTTGTCATAGTGATTATAGCCATTTTAACAGGTGTAAGGTTGTACTTAGTGTAGTTTTCATTTGCATTTCCCTGATGATCAGTGATGTTGAACATCTTTTCATGTGTTTATTGGCCATCTGTATATCTTCTTTGGAAAAAATGTCTGTTCATTTCTGCCCATTTTTTGATCGGGTTGTTTGTTTTTTTATTGTTCAGTTGTGTGAGTTCCATATATATTGTGGAGATTAACCCCTTGTCAGATATATTATTTGCAAATATTTTCTCCCAATTGGTGGGTTGTCTCTTTGTTTTGATTCTAGTTTCTTTTGCCTTATAGAAGCTCTTTAGTTGATGAATTCCCACTGGTTTATTTTTTCTTTTGTTTCATTGTCTGAGAGGACATGGTATTTGAAAAGATCCTTTTTAAAAAGGTTCTATGTCAAAGAGTGTATTACCGATATTATCTTATTATCTTCCAGGAGTTTTGTAGTTTCAGGACGTATCTTCAGGTCTTTGATCCGTTTTGAGTTTATTTTGTGTGTGGCGTGAGATAGTGGTCCACCTTCATTCTTTTGCATGCGGCTGTCCAGTTTTCCCGACAGCATTTATTGAAGAGACTGCCTTTTCTCTGTTGTATGTTCTTGGCACCTTTGTTGAAGATTAACTGTCCGTAGATGTGCAGTTTTATTTCTGGGCTTTCAGCTCTGTTCCATTGATCTGTCTGCCTGTTTTTGTAACAGTACCATGTCGTTTGGTCACTATAGCTTTGTAGTACATTTTGCAGTCAGGGATTGTGATGCCTCCAGCTTTGTTCTTTTTTCTCAGGATTGCCTTAGCAATTCGGGGTCTTTGGTTTCCCCAAATGAATTTTAGGATTCTTTGCTCTATTTCGCTGAAGAATGTCACTGGGATTCTGATAGGGATTGCATTGAATCTGTAGATTGCTTTGGGGAGTATGGACATTTTAACTATGTTTGTTCTTCTAATCCATGAGCAAGGAATCTCTTTCCATCTCTATGTCACTATCAGTTTCTCTCAGTAATGTCTTACAGTTTTCATCATATAAGTCCTTCACCTCCTTGGTTAAATTTATTCCTAGGTACTTTATTCTTTTAGTTGTGATTGCAAACGGAATTGTATTCTTGAGTCCTCTTTCTGTAAGTTCGTTATTGGAGTATAGAAAAGCAACTGATTTTTGTAAGTTGATTCTGTACCCTGCAACTTTACTGTAGTTGTTAATTATTTCTATTAGTTTTCTGATGGATTATTTAGGGTTTTCTATATATAAGATCATGTTGCCTGAACACAGCAAGAGTTTCACTTCTTCACTCCCTATTTGGATTTCTTTTATTCCTTCCTCTTGCCTAATTGCTCTGGCCAAAACCTCCAGTACTATGTTGCATAAGAGTAGTGATGGTGGGCATCCTTGTCTTGTTCCTGTTCTCAGGGGAATGGGGTTATAAAATTTCTATGTAAAAACACATAAAAAGTGGAAAAAGTTCAATTCCGTAACTTAGCCATATTTGGAATGCATTACTCTGGAAGGGACAAATGCTCATGTGTGTTTTCCTTTTGCATAGAGACCATATTATAGATGCTCTTCAGGAAGTAAGAATAAATCATAAAGGTTTTCTGAATGGCTTATCTATTAATACTATTGTGGAAATGACTTCATCTGTTTTGAAAAGGTCTGCTTCCAGTTACGAATAAAAGAAACAATAAGAGGTAAGTCAGTCATATCTTTTATATTTAAATATTACTTAAAAATTTTAAGCTATAGATTTCATTTTCTTTTCAAATAAAAAGAATATTAAATTTAAAATGATATAAAATTAAACATTCTGTATTTAGTTCACTATTAATAATGAAATAAATATAAAATAAAATAAATAAGAACTACAAACTTCATTATCCCTAGCTAATCTAATTTTGTACATTGAAAATTCTGAGGATTCTACACATAAACTATTAGAATTAAAATGGTTGCTTATCAGCAAAGACAGTACACAAAAATCAATTACTGTTCTACATGCTGTCCATAATGTTAGAAAAATTATTTTTTAAAGATATTTTTAGTAGCATTAAAAATATCAAATACTTAGGAGTATGTCTAAAAAAAGACATTTAAGACCTCTATCTGAAAACTACAAAACATGGAGAGAAATTAAAGAAATCCTAAATGATGAGGGATTCTAATTCTCAGTTTGAGGGATATGGCCTCTGTAGATTAAAGACTCAATAGTGTAAAGAGGTTTTCTCCCCGTGCTATCCAAGCACTCAGTGCCGTCTTAGGAAAATCCCAATAGGATATTTCTATGGAACTTGGCAAGCAGATTCTCAAAGTTATGTGGAAATATAAAAGATCAAGAATAGCCAAGACTTTTTTTTTTTAAGATTTTATTTTTTCCTTTTTCTCCCCAAAGCTCTTCGGTACATGGTTGTATATTCTTCATTGTGGATCCTTCTAGTTGTGGCACGTGGGACTCTGCCTCAGCGTGGTTTGATGAGCAGTGCCATGTTGGCACCCAGGATTCGAACCAACAAAACACTGGGCCGCCTGCAGCGCGAGAGTGCGAACTTAACCACTCAGCCAAGACTTTTTTTTAATAAAAATAGGGTAGAAAGACTGACTTTATCACAAATTAAGATGCGTGTAAAGTGACAGCAAGATAGTATGATATTGGCACAAGGACAGACAAATAGATCAAAAGAATCAAAAAGAGAATGCAGAAACAATATTATGAGTCTTTATTCACTTGATTAGGACAAAGGTATCATTGCAAAGCAGCAGAGAATAGAACAGTCTTTTCACTGAATGATGCTGAGGGGCCGACCCAGTGGCACAGTGGTTAAGTTTACATGCTCCACTTTGGTGGCCCGGGGTTCACAGGCTCAGATCCTGGGCACAGATCTACACACCACTCATCAAGCCACGCTGTGTCAGCATCCCACACAAAATAGAGGAAGATGGACACACACACAAAATTAAAAATGTATTTTTAAAAATTAAAAATGCTGGATTAATTAGATATCCATATGAAAAGAAATTCTCACTATCACGCTGACGGGCATTCTAATACATTGCTGTTGGTACAACCAATGCAAATGAAATTCATCAGTGTCTATAAAAATTGCATATGCATTTGCTCTTTGACCCAGAAATCACACCTCACCAGTCTGTGTCTAGATACACTGGCAAATACAAAATGACTTAGGCACAAGTTTGGTTTTGTGGCATTGTTTGTAATTGCAAAAGATTGGAAATATCTACATATTAGTTATTGTGCCGTCATAAGAGAATAAGAAAGATCTGTACACTGATGGGGCAGTCTTCAGTAGCTATTGTTAAATGACTAAAGCAAAGGAGATAATATATATAATCTGCTGTCTTTGGGTAAGAAAGCAGAAAATATTAATATACATGTGTGTTTGTTTATATTTGTGAGAAGAAACTCTGGAAGAGAAGCTGATAAAATGATTATGTGCAGAGGGTGGGGCTAGGGATAGAAAGGAAACTTGTCTCTTAGTTGAGACTTTGGAAACATCAGTGCTTTACATATGCACATATAAAATTAATGAAACCAGTTGTATATTGAATTGGTCATGTAACGAGCTAAAAGGAATTATTTCAGCTATATTAATATAGCATTTGAGTATACATCTTATAGATATATATTCTGAGAACAACTAGAGCTCTAAAAATATCATAACTGTATGTAATTGTCTAAAGTAATATAATTATTTTGAAACTTTTATATAGAGAGAATAATTATGTTAATGTTAGGAACCAGGATCTTTGTTGTACAAGAAAAAAGATACAGGTAAAAAATCAATAGTTGAATTTCAAAATCCTGTACTATTACATTTTAATTGGAAATATAAATTCATGATTCTGTTCTTCAAAAATACATATTTTTAGCTCTATCCACTGAAAATACTTAGAAGTAGCAACAACCTAGTGACACTGAGCACAGCTAGCGCCCAGATTGTCAGCTCTAAATACCATTTCCTGCTTTCTTCCTTTTTTTTCTTTTCATCTTTGCAGCCACTCATTTAAATAGACTGCATTATGTTTACTTTCTTAGCCATCTTCCTAACTGTCATCTTGTTTCTACCCTCAGTAATCTATTCAGCCTAATCCTGATAATCCCCAAGTTAGTTCCCAAATAATCAGTTAAGTGCTTTCCTCATTCTTCATCCTCCTAAACCAAACTATACAGGTTAGTGAATTTTTACGTAACTATGCCCAGGTCTGTATACCAGGTCAAGGTACATAAGGTTTCTGGCACCTCAGAAAGCTTCTCTGTGTCCCTTCTCACATACCCACACACCCCCTAACCACACAGAGGTGACCTTCTAGGTGCTCAGAACTCAGCAGTGAAAAGATCAAATTCTTGCTTCAAGGTGCCTGCATTCCGGAGAGGAGAAGGAAATAAATCAACAAGCTAATTTCAAATAGTGACAAATTCAACAATGAAGATAAAGCAGAGCAATGGGCCAGAGGAAAACTGGGGAGGGGCCGTACTTAACCAGGGCAGCTTTGGTGAGGGCATTTCACATGAATACAGAACTTCCTCAAGGATGTGTGTTAGGATTTCCTTTTCAGATTTATTTCCCACGGTCCTGTTTGTCTTAAAAATCATAATTTTTGTGTCATAGATATTCATTAGTAAATCAGTGTTTGTGAGTCTGCCTTTGTGACACTAGCCGAGGTCCCTCATAGTGAATGAAGTCACTCGAACATCTCACTTCAGTGATTTTCTGTTCAAGACACTGCCACCTTTTTACCACTATGACAATCCAGTTTTCTCTGTTAAAATAGAATCTGAATAGTTTTCTGTATATATAATCCCTGTGGCCTATTTCTGCTATTGATCTAGTCATAGAGTTTAGTGATAGGCCTAGTCGAGGGACAGAATTCAATGGTAAATGAGTATATATGATACTCATTTGTGATAAATGAGTTTAGTGTCAATGATTGGTTTAGTAGTAGAGTATACTGACAACTAACTGTATACCTTTCTGTAATATTGGATTCAGCATAATCACCACTCTTTACTGTTGATTTCTCCCTTCTTTTCTTGACCTACAGAATTTCCTTGGAGAATGTGTGTTCCCTCCTACAGATAATGTTCTACAGCACTTAGGAAAAAATTGTGGTAATAGCACGATGATGTAATTAGGCTCAATAAATGGATCTAGCTGTTTATAATATTGTACCTTATAGTCCTCCTTTAAAATCCAGCAACTATTGTTTCTACAATATTAAGATCTTCTCTATATAAAATTAAAAGATAATTGTAATGTTTGTAAACTTTCTATTTCAAACTTGTGACTTAGAGACTTCAAGCTATGTATTTTGGATCAGAATAAATGGCCATGTCCCTTTAAAAAGTCTTTGTTAAATTAGTTTTTAAAAATACTGACCAAAAGAAGGTTTCTTATTGTTTCAGAGTTCATTAAATGATTTCCATACATGAAAAATGTAATTTACTTGAAGTTCTTGTCTTAGTTTCAGTTTTCAGTTGTTTTTAAGAGTCTTATATTGAACCGTAGGTAACAGATAGACTGAATCCATAGATGCACAACATTTTGCGACGTGTATATTTTGAAGTTTCCAAGATAGTTAAATTACTGCTGTGATACATTTAATGCATTTTTCTGATTTCGTTATAGAACATTTAGATGTATTTTCCTTGTTTTCACTAGGAACAGGGAACCCATGCATGCTTTGGTAAAGTGCTGAAATTTAAGTGGTCACCATATTGCTTAAGTTTGTTTTGTAATAAGTTCTGTTATATTGGGTTAGCATGTAAATAGGAACAATTTGCAAAGCCCAATTTTATGCCTTATCTGCTAACATATAAATTTCTTTAATTTCTTACTTTTTAAAAGTAACATACTGTTTAAAGTTGCAGTTTTACTAATAGTAAGATGAACATTTAAATATGTGTTTTCTTCTTCAAATGTTTAAAATGTTTAGAGCATTCAATATTTGGTTGATATCACTTGATTAAAGTTACCCATTTAACATTTATATTTGATGTATTTGTATTTAATAAAGGCAGAATCTATAGTTCCACTGTAAATTTAATACTTTCTGCAGGTTTGAGGGCATTTTCCAAGTGTAACTTAACTTACCAGTGTTTATGTGGAATCTACACGGATGGCGAGGCTGCACATCAAACTGCTGGATTTCAGAATTTTCCTCTTTTATAGGCTTTTTGGTTTTATTTTACATATTAATTTGTCTCCAATTATTACCAGATCCATCCCAAATGTCTACCAGGAATTGGGTTCCAGAATGTAAAAAGATAATGTAAAAGAACTCTATTAAATGAAACTTGAGAATCATTGGTTTCGGCCATACATTGAGTTAGTAGAATCCTAGAATTAGGGAGATTTTTTCCTATATGCTAAATTATATGGTTATTTATATTAAAAGGCTACAGTCAGAGTTAGCATTGAATAAAGTTAAAACATGGACTAGACATTATTTTCAACATGCTAGCAGCAATAAGAACCATACTTCTGGTCATTTGTTTCTAAAAGGATTTGATGAAGTAGAATTCGCTTTTAGAATACATAGAGACGAAATTACTGCATTCCTTGGGGAAAATATAGAAAGGATCATTTGAAATGATAACTTTCAACTATTTTGAAATAAAGATGTCCTCACCAAAAACTGAAGGTAAAAATCAGGCAACTCTTGTAGATCAAAAGGCTTCCAGCCATGACCAGTAAATTCATTGCTGTCATTAAGCTTCCCGAGGTAAATATACAAGCTGGAGTAATTCATGAATCTTTTGGAACTGCAAGTGAAAAATCAGTATTTATCTTAGTCCCTAAAGTCTCTAATTTGACATTAGTTAATTATATAAAATTCTTGTAGAATCTTAAAGTACTAGTCAAATTATTCCAAGTTTCCAAATATCTTCAACTAGCAAAGTTTCAGATAATACATTATTGCTCAAAATTATTTTTCTTTCATACAGTATTATTGAGACACTAAGGAGCACTTTAGCTATACCAACTATGATATACAGGTGATTATGTTTGGCAATAACCAGAGACCTAGAATGTTGTGAAAACTCTGATACTGTCACAAAAAATGTGAGACTAAAAATTCCCATTGGCTCTGCCAGTGCCCATGTTAGTTCTAGTCAGAGGAGAGAACGCATAACTGAGAAGCTCAACACAACAGGTTAGTTTCTTTTTAAAGAAATGGTTATCCAACCAGTGTTTGGATGGATTGACTTTGCTGCTTTTTCACTATTGATAATTATATTTATTATCAAGTGTCTTCCTGGCACGTAGTAAAATGTTTAATGAGTGTTAGCTCTTGGGATTGGCAGAATAACGGCCCTCCAAACCGTCCTGTCCTCATGCCCCAAACCTGTGAGTGGGTCACGTGGCAAAGGGAATTAAGGTTGCAGAAGCAAGTACGGTTGCTAAATCAGCTGAGCTGGAGTCAGTCAATGATCCTGGAGTATCTGGGGGGCAGAAGAGAGAGCCGGAGAAATGGCATTTCAGGGAGGACTCCGCCTGCTGCTGCTGCTGGCCTTGAAGATGGAGGAAGGGGCCCAAGCCAAGGACTGCAGGTGGCCTCCGGAAGCTGGAACAGGCAGGGAAACAGGCTGTCCCCTAGCGCCACCAGAAGGAATGCAGCCCCGCCAACATCTTGATTTTAGCCTCGTGGAACCTGTGTCAGACTCCTGCCTTCCAGAAGCATAAGGTAATGAATTTGTATTGCTTAAGCCACCAAGTTTGTGGTAATGTGTTAATCAGCAATTACAAAGCTATAATTGTTATCTCTAGAAAAGTATCAGGAACAATGTAAGATTGTTTACAGGTTTTGCATGTCTTTGCCTGAATTCTGACTCTTGGGGAAGAAACAGTTCGGCGTGAGCCGTGAGTGTTATATAAACCCTCAGCTACCAGTGTTTACATAGAACTTACATCTTAATATCATGATCGTTAAGGTTGATAGTAATGTTCTCCTGATAGATCAGGGAATGTCATTATTATTTATATAATGGGCATCGATTGCTGTAAACGACTTTGCTTTAACTGCCAGGAGCGAGCCCTGAGCTTGGGGTTCATCTCTCATAGTGCACTGTTTAAGAAGGCATGATCTGAAGCCAGGTTCTCTGGGTTCAGATTCCTGCTCCAACTTTGCTGGCTTGTTTAGCCGTGGACAGGTTCCATCACCTCCCTGGGCCTCCATTGTCTGGTGTGTGAAATGGAGATAAGAGGAGGACCTGCCCTCGTAAGCATGGGGTAAAATAAAGCATTTACCTGAGGACTTGTTGGGAGCTGGGAGCGTTCAGTCAGGGTTCGCAGCTGCTGCCAGCGCTGTCGTCAGGCAGTGTGCAGGGATGCGTCTCTGTGCAGTGACTGCGCCCGGACTTGTTGGAGTGTCCTGCTGTTCTACTTTCATTCTACTGTTTTGATTTGTTTTTCTCTTCTGTGAATGTCTATAACTGCCTCAATATTCCTTAGGATAAAGTAGGCCAGAAATTAGAATGTTAGGGGACACTTGATTACAAATGATAGAAGCACAACTCAAACTAGCCAAAGCACAAAAAAGGGAACATTAACTTACATAATTGACAGCTGCAGAAATGACTTCAGGTATAGCTGGATAAAGAGGCTTCTGCCTTCTCTCTCCCTCTCTCTCTGATTCTCTGGTACACACACACACACAGGCACATACACACTATCCTGAATAATTAGGAGTGGTTACAGTGTTCACTAAGAACTTCGGGGAAATAGGCACACGGGCGGCAGTGTTCAGATTATTTGGTATACAGCTGTTTTTTATTTAGCAAGAATTTTAGACTTGCAGAAAAGTTGCAAAAATAGAGTTGATATATGCTCTACATTCAGCTTCCCCTAATGTTAACAATTTACGTAACCATAGTAAAATTATCAAAGCCAGGAAATTAACATGGGTGCAGTCCTCCTAATCACAGATCTTACTCAGATTTCACCAGTTTCCCCCAGCGTTCTTCTTGTGTTCTAGGATCCAGTCCAGTGCCCACACTGCATTTAGTTACTGTTTTCTTCATCCTCTCCAGTCTGTGACAGCTTCTATTTTCTTGTCTTTCATGACCTTGACATTTTTGATGAGTACTGATTAGCTGTTCTGTAGAATGCCTTTTGATTTCAGTGTATCAGCTGTTTTCTCCTGATTATGTTGACAATATGCAGTTTTTGATGAGTGCCACAGAAGTGCTGGGTCCTCAGTACACTGTGTGCGGGTACATATATGCCTTACAGGCAATGTTCTCCTTCATCACTTGGTTACTGTGACCTCTGCCGGGTTTCACCTCTGTAAACTTACTGTTTTTCCCTTGTAATTGAGGGAGATCTTGGATAAGTATGCAATATCTGTCTGTCTTAAAACTTTTGCTCACTGGTTTTAGCATCCATCAGAAATCTTGCCTGAAACTGCTTTTCTTGTGGTGTTTTTCTAATGATGATTTTGTATATCTCTTCATTCCTTCTACAATGACTACTTAGAAGTTTCCTGTTAGGAAAAGCTGTCTCTTCCCCCTGGTTTATGTATTCAGTTATTTATATCAGCATAGACTCGTTGATGTTTATCTTGTTCTGTGAGTTACAATAACAAGACTGTCATTGCTTATTTTGTCACTTGCATTATTCCAGCGTTAGCCATTAGGAGCTTGTGCAGGTTGGGTTCTGTATCTTTGAAAATTGCCATCCTTTTTCAAGTACTTATTTTCTGGCACCACAGGATATTTTAGCCTCATCTCGTAGATTCCCTGCCCAGCCCTGGAATCAAGCATTTCTCCAACAAGCTCTGATTCCTTTTATTGGAAAGTACGATTTGGAAACCAAGGTCTGGTCAGCAGATGTGCTCATTGCTGTTGGAGCTGGAGCAGACAGAGCTAGGAAATATGTGTCTGTTAATCCCTGCCTTCAGACACACCTCCATGTGTTTGTTGCATTCTTGTGTGCACGTAGGGTCATCACAGCATTGTAACCCCTACCCCGGAGAGAGACGGATTTACTAACCAGAGGACAGCAGTGGTGGCCGGTTCTTCTCATCTTCAGCCTTAGAGTGTGCAGTTGGAATATTAGTTTCTAAACTTACGCAGGTTACGCCTTTTATCCTCGATCCCCTCCATGTGGTTGTGTTAGACACTTGTGCCAGAGTCTCACAGAGCAGGGAGGGTCTTCAGTTCATACGTGTGACATCTCATCTCATCTGGTGTTGTGCACTAGCTCTGGATAGACTCAACTGTCATTAATTTTCATAGCATTGGGAGGGTTTAGAATTATTTCCATATCTAGGATGTTAAGGTTTAACCCTTCTGGTACTGTGCCACCTCACCCTTAGGCCGCCTCGCAGCCCCCGTCTTCAGCCCCGCCGTCTCTCCCAGTCCGCCTTTGCTCACCACTCAGATGGGCTGGCTGCGGGTGGGGTGAAGGGGAGAGATCACGTGCTGGACTCCCGCGATTTTCCTCTTTGACTCCCTTAATTTGCAGTCATAAAATTCTCCAAGTGATGCTGACGGCATAGTTTTATGTAGAATTTACTTTCCGCTTCTTGTCTTTGTTTGACTTTGGAGAGGGCATTTTGGGAACTAGGAAGATGTGCAGCCAGTTGTTGTTGTCCTCAGCCACTGCCAGGTACCGAGTGTTTGGGCTGGGATGGCAGTGCCCCATGGGGACTGAGCTGAAGCTCGTGAAGCTGAGTGCCCCTGAGGGACTGCTGCTTCTGTTCAGTGTTTATCCCACAATTGTCCTATGCAAACAAACTGCAGACCTGAGTTGCTACTGCTTATAGACATGGTATCTTGGGAACCTCTAATTCATCATCCATCATGCCTCAAGTTTAACCTCTAAATTGCCAGCCTGGTGGTGAGGACACCAGCAAAATCTTCCCCTGTGAATCAGCAAATTATTGAAAAAGTGTCTACCGAACATGTGATTGGTTTTTTCTTTCCGTGCTTAAAGATGTTGCTCCATCGTTGTCTGGTTTGCGTTGTTTCCATGAGAACACTCCTGTCACCTTTATCTTTGTTCCTCTCTACATAATGTATCTTTTTCTCTGGCAGCCTTTAAGATTTCCTCTTTCTTACTGGTTTTGAGCAATTTGATTATGAGGTGTCTTGGTCTTTTTTTTCTTCATGATTCCTATGCTTGGAGTTTAATAATATTCTTTATAGGTTATAGAACAGTTTTTACACAGTCGTTCACATGTTTCTGTGTGCCAGGACTCCAATTACACATATATTAGGCCACTTGAAGTTGTGTTAGTTGTCTTTTGTCCTGGGATGTAGTAGTTACTTGGAAATCATTTGATCTTGTCAGTTGTCGCTTTTCCGCTTTGTTGGGCAGCCTTCATAACTTTTCCCAACTCCAGAGGCAGCACCCTTCTACTGATCTCTCTGACATCAGCTTAGCTCAAAGTTTCTCCACTACAGGTGGTGGGAACTGGAGCTATTCCTGGCCCTGTGTGAACTCTTAGGGGTTGCTCCAGCCTGCTCCTTTCTGGTGGCTCTTCTCCCCGCCTCCGCTGGTGTCCTGGTGAGTGTGCTGTGACTCACGGGGACGCTCTGCAGCTCTTCTCTGTGCAGCTCCTCCTCCAGTTCTCTGGAGCCCTGCCAACTCCGGCTGCTGTGGCTGCTCTGGGCTCCCAGCTGTGTCTCCTCGACCCTGGGAGACCCTGCCCTCTGGTTCCCTACCTACGCTGTGGTCTGGAAGCTGCAGGCAGAAGGCTCACCTCACCTGCTTCCCTGCTCTCAGGGCTCCCTGTCCTGCACCGCCTGTGGTCCAGGGTGACAACTCTTGTTTCATCTGTTTTGTCCAGTTTTTTAGTTTAAGGGAGGAGGGTAAATCCAGTCCTGTTACTTCATCATGGCTGGAAGCAGAAGTCTTCCTATGTTTGAATTTTTAGTAGTGTTGACCTGTCTAGATTGTGTCTTTAACCCTGCTGTGCATGCAGTAAAGCATCTGCCATTTTCTCACCTCATCCATCGTTTAACCTAATGTCCATCTAGATGGAGGGGTCTGGGGAGAGGAATGATCTTCCATGCTACTATCGCTGGTTAGAAATACAGATACAGCGGACAGAATCTAGCCAGGGTGAGGTTGTCCACTCGAGATATGTGTCATAGCCGTAGGGGCAAGTGGTGAGGATCTGCCCCACTTTCCCACCTTTTGCGGAAGGGAGACCCATAGTAATTACTGGGCCTCTCACCCAGACCCAAGGTGCAGGGCTGAAAACCATCAGGAGGGAAAACCCAGTGTGTATACCCCCCACTTTGGCATTCCCCCCAAATTATGAACTTCCAAAGCACATGAACTTGAGAAATACACTTTGTCTTAGTAGGTACATGTGTCTGTTAGGGGCTGTGTGAGAAAATGGAAAGGAGGAATGGCAAGGGCTTCCCCTGCCGCAGCCTCGCCTCTGCTGCAGTTGAGCTTCAAAGAGGAAATGGTGCAAACACTGGCTCCTCCTGAGCCTGGGGCTGAACACACAGGAGTCCCAGGTCCTTCAGGTGATGAACAAAGGGCCCAACTCGAAGATGCAGAGAGTGCACCAGCCTAGAGTGGAAAGAGTGGCTTGGTCTGCGAGTGGAGGGCGAGTCTGAGAGCACAGAGAGACATGCTCTTCTCCCTCACTGGTGACTGCCTCGTACAGGACTCCCAGCGGACCTGTCCCAGGGCTCGGCTGGGGCCCCACTCAGCCCCCCCAACTGTGCCATTCCCACGTGGCATGGTCCCTGGCCACTGGCCCTTAGCTCTGGCCCGTAGTCCCCTCGAGCACTCCTCTCCCATGCAGCCCTCAAGACTGCTTCCACCACAGCTGAGGCAGGGGTCCCACACCCGCCGTGTGTGGTTCCTTTGTCTGGCATTCATGTTGTCACTGAGATCTTTGGAGTTTGCCCCACTAGATTCACGAGCTGGAGGGCAGGACCTGCACTGTTTACCTAGCACAGTCTTGCCCATAGGAGGCGCTCAAATGACTGTCAAAGGAACAAAGTGTGAGGCCAGGCCGCCCAAGGCGGGGTCTTCCTAAGGTTCAGAAAGAGGAGCTAACAGAGAGCTGTGCCATCCTCCCAGCCTGCGTTCAGAAGGTAGATGGATGGCCCCCTGGCTGTCAGCTGCCTCCTGTTCGCCACACTGACAGCAGGTGGCTCTCTTGCCTTTCATTTGGCATAGGGAAATGTTCATTCAGTCCATGTGGGTTGACCACAGATTGCGCACTATGCAGTGTCCTTCTCAGCCACAAAGGAGATGTGACCATTGCACTCAGGTAGTGGTTCTTCGCCCTCTCGAGGGCAGTGGTTGGTTCATGGGCCTGAGCACAAATTTACGCAGTTGCTCAGTGTTCTTCTTGGAATAGGACGTTACAAGAAGGAACCACCGCAGGGTGAAATCCAGCCCCAGTAGGGCTTTGAGGGCTGAGGACAGCTCAGCTGCCCTGGGCTCGTGCCTCCCGACTTTGTCTCCCCGTCAGACCTGTGCCTGGGGAAGCCTGCTCTGCCCCGGGGCTCGTGTGTCCCCTCAGGGAGCCCTTGTCTAATCGCTCTCTAAACGAATACACCCAAGCTTCTCGTCCTTTCCTCCCTCAGTTCTTCACGCGGGCTCCGGAGTGACCACCTCCCAAGGCAGGTCTAAGCTGTCCTCTTTCTGTGTAAGTTCGGGTTAGAACTCTATCTGAGCCCCTCGCAGCCTCCTGCCAGCCTCCCTGCCTCTCACCACCCATCCTGGCAGCAAGTCCATAGGGGCACCTCCCAGTCCCCCCAGAGAGCCCTGTTTCCCCGGCCTCTAGGACTTCTGTGCGTGCCTGCCTTGCCCCTTTGCCTGCGGGCAAGCCGTTCCCCACCCTGCAGGTCCTCGGCATTGACTCCAGTTTCTCACTGTACCTGTGGGTCCTTTTTGCGTTACGTTACTCTGAGTCTCCCCGGGCGCCACGGCTGGTTTTGTCCCCGCGGGATCCCCAGTGGCCGCACCTTGAGGGAGAGCTAGATGCAGAAGGTGGTCTTTGTCTTTTGCAGAACAGACCCTGCCTCCCACCCCAGGCGGGAGCGGCCAGAACCTGGGGAGAGGCGGGGCTGGCGCTCGGGTCGAGGCCGAGGCGCCTGGTCTGGGACACCATCCCTAGTTGAAACTGTCCCTCCGTTCGGCTAACGTTGCAGGAGCGGAGCGCCTGTGCGGGCGCCCGAGAGTGCGTCCTGCCGGCAGGGCCCGGAGCCGCCGCGCCGCCCGCCCTCGGTGCAGCCCTTCCCGGCCCGCGCTCGCTCCGCGCCGTCCGGGCCACTTGCGGGAGGGTCGGGTCGCTGTCAGCCGCTTCCACCCGTCCCGGCGCCCCGGCCCGCAGGTGCTGGCCGCCCGGTTCCCTGCCGCCGGCCCTCCCGCGCGGTCCCAGCGCCCCCCTCCGCCCCCGGGCGCCGCAGGGGGCCGGCCGCCGCCTCCCCAGCTCCCGCCCCCGGCGCCGCAGCGGGCTCAGTCCTCGGCGGGCGGACTCGGCTCGGCAGCGCGCGCCATGGCCCAGGACCTGCGCGGCCTCCCGCGGCGCGGCCTCTGGCTGCTCCTGGGTGAGTAGGGCCGGGGTCCCGACTCCCCGACTCCCTGCCGGGCGGTCCCGAGGGGAGACGGGCGCCTGTCCCGCGCGGGGCCCCGCGACCAGCTGGCGGGGTCGTCGGAGCGGCGGGCGCCGCAGCCCTGGCTGGGCGGGAGGCCCCGAGGCGCAGGGGACACGGGCGCGCGCGCGGGGCTCCGCGCAGGGCTGCGCCCCCGACCGGGGAAAGGGGCGGCATCAGGGACATCGCGGGGGCCAGGGAGTTTTGAAAGGCAAGGAGCAACTGTCTCCCGCGCACCCGGGAACTCACTTGTTTTCAGGAGGGAAAATAGGACGCGCCGGCTTCCCCCTCCCGGTACCTCTGTGTCCTGGAGCTCGGAGCTGTGATGGCCAAGAGTGGGAGCCGGCGCCTTGCAGACTATTTGGGAATCAGAACCACGGCCCATTTATCTAGAAATAAGTTAAAACTGAAAATCTGACTCCTTGTCACAGCAGTTGCTTATTTGCAAATAAATCTTCCCTAGGATGTCCTTTGCAAACATGAGGCCAGCCGTCCTCCTCTGGGACATTCTCACAGCTTTTCTTGTTTGCTTGTTGACTTGGCACTTCTGGCTAATAAAAATTCAAAGAGGGCCTGCTGGTGAGGTGGCAGAGCATGCTCGGCTTTTGGTTTTGAGAGAGATTATAAACCTAAACTCAGTGGTCACAGGAATGAGCACAAGACTTAGCAAAGTTTAGGAAAAACTTGTCTTCACTTCCCTGTCCACAGTGTTTTCATAAAACCCTAAAACTGAAACCGCGTGGTGACAGGAACGTGCACAACACTGAGCAAAATTTGGCAAGAAATTGTTTTTACTTCCCTTTCCACAACGTTTCATAAAATGCTAGGAAGCATTTCTAGACCGCTTTAGCTATTGGATTCACTTTGTGTGTTTAGTTACCTTTTAATAGACACTAGGGCACTGAAGTGGAATAATCGGGTGGTCCTGGGAGGACCCCCAGCTATCACTGGTACTTGTGGCCTTTCCCCAGAACAGGTGATGTTGGTCAGAAGCAGCTGCTGCACAGGTCCCCCTCGGTGCTGGCGCTGATGGTGATGGGGTGACCATCGCACGGTTTTTGTAGCTGGAGAAGCTTGGGGCAATGTGGCTTGTCCTGGAGATGGCCCAGCCGCTGGGGGGTTGGGGGGTACTGAGGGCTGCACAGGAGCTGTGCGGTTCCAGGTCTCCCTGTTCCTAGACCTCGCCAACAAGTGTCGATCTGCATAAACCCTTGGCATCTGCTTCAGTCTAATACAATCTGAAAACTGATCTTGCCGCTTAAGGGTTTTGGCTGAAGTTATGTGAAAAGCAAGATCTTATGATATTATTCTCTTCTTTTGTGTTTAGATCCCTTTGGCTTGACATGGAACTTACTGTTTTGGTTTCCTAAGAAATGAACATTTCTCTCTTAGCAAGACAGAGAGCTGGGTTATGTCATTTTTTTTTTTTTACCATAAATAAACAAATAAAGGCTCTTTCCTGGTATCTAGAAGCTGCACCCTCTAAAGGTTGTGTAAGCAAAACGCTATGTCACGATCATATATAAAGACCTTCCTTATTTACCAGGAAAGCAATACATGCTCTACTAGAAGTCCGAAGTCCTGTAATCTTGGCATGATTCTGAGTGGTCTGGCTAGTGTTGTATCTTGGAAAAATAAACACAACTTTATGAAGTTATCAGTAAATTAATGTCATTGGAGCCCAGCAGTAGTTAGTAGAATTACAGAGCAAAAAGCCTTTTCTTCCCAAGTTGCAGCATTAGCCAGATCTCCCTGGTGGTGAAGATTTTGCTACCCAAAACGGCAATGTGGAATTTCCTTGTTTTCTTTTTTTAAGTATGCTAGGCCATAGGTTCAAGAAGTCATCTGCAACAGCTTTACAATCAAGCTCTTTTTCTTATTCGACCTGCATGCAGTTATTAAAATCTCGCTATTCATATGATTTCTTTCTGCTCCAGGCTTCATGTATGGTCTTCTGTCTACAGAAGACTCTGATGCGACCACATGCCTTTTAAAAGTTTTGTATATAGCCGTGAAAAGTTTGTCATCAATCAGAAAAGAAGGAGGTTTCCAGCAGACCCGGGGTTATTCTATGATGACTGCCTTGTGAGCTCCTGTTTTTATGAGCCCACCTTCGCCCAGGAGTGCCGAGGCTGACTTGCATGAACTCACCTGTCATCTGTCCTGGGAAGCACGCGCCTTCCCTGGCATCATGCTGCGGGGGTTGGAGGTTTTCTTGCAAGGCTGCTATATTTATTGAAACAGAGAACTTTCTTTAAATACAAGTGTAACGGTTTGGAACCGACTGGGACATCACGGTAAATGCAATATAAGTGACCACTGCAGATTGTCATGTTTTTTTAAATCTGGAGGCTGTTCTAATCCTGGAGTCCAGATCTGAAGGAGTCTTATTTGCTAATCAACTCAGTGTGTTTGTTTACTCTGTATATTTAGCTGCTGGGAGAAATTTCTGGATTTTTGTCTCCCTTCTGTCAGTATGTGCC
This sequence comes from Equus asinus, assembly GCF_041296235.1. Lineage (NCBI taxonomy): Eukaryota > Metazoa > Chordata > Mammalia > Perissodactyla > Equidae > Equus > Equus asinus. Next base: position 4,108,166 of record NC_091808.1, on the reverse strand, counting down.
GGTCAGTGTACATATCGTCAGTCCCAGGTCAGGGCTGTTGAGAAACGTTTATATCCACATTGGAAGTGGGGGTGAATGACACTTCAAGGAAATGGTTTAGGTAGAATTCTTACTTAAGAGAAATAGCTAATTGGAAAAAGTTTGTTCCTCCTGATTTTATTTCCCCCAGAATGAGCCAATCCCACAGCTTCTACTTAGCTAAAACTGGCTTCTGGCAGAGTATGTAGTGTGGATGCCACTTGTAGTATAAATTTCAGTGAAAATGCAGAGCCCCCGAGAGTAGAACCCCACGGGTTTGGCTCCCAGGGCCCCTTCTTTGGCCGCGAGCCCATCTTTCCCGAGATCCACCTGGCATGGTGGGCTCTCCCCTCAGAGGCACTGACCCAGGCCTGCCCACGAGGACTGTCCCCGGGAGGGCACAGGACGCAGGCTGAGCGATCCTTTTTCTTCTGGAGCTGTGGGGGGAAACTCTTTCCTCTGGACTGGAGCTGAGTGTTGGGCTGCCAGATCCCATCCTGTGAGCCACGGGGGGAGGGGGGTGTCTGTCCATGACAACACAGACAGACAGACAGAGCTCTCCTGACACCTTTCCTGCCCCTGGATCCAGCCAGTGGGGTGGACTTTTCAACCCTGTGAACCCATCACGTTTAAGCTGAGTGTGTCCCTTGCAGGACGGTGCCTGATGGGTGGCAGATGCTCAGTGGGCTCTGAGAAGGGCACACCTGGGGGCCATGGGAACCCTGCACAAGAGCCTCTTGTTCCACTGGGGACTGAGGGAAGGCCTCCTGAAGGAGGAGATGCTGCAGCTGAGAAGACGTGCAGGCTCTGGGAAGGGGATGAAGGGGAGATGGGTGCTGTTGTGGCTTGAGCACCTCCTCTGGGCCCTGGGCCGCCTGCCTCTGCCCTTCAGGTTCTTCTTGACAAATGGAGAGACAAGGCCATGCATCACCTCTGCCCTGTCCCCAGCCCACCATACCAGAGGCGCCCTTGGGCTCCCATTCCCCGCTAACACACACAGAGCCCCTAGAGGGATGTCCTCGTCACCAGCCCTCCCTGCCTCCAGGACAGGATGACCTTGGGGCTGGTGATGTTTCTAGAGAACTCGTTTGTTCTTACTGAGGAGGGTTGTGTCAACACCATGGCCATAGGAGGGCTCCCAACCTCAACAAGACCTTATTTATGTTAACATAATGAAGTTATTGTTGTCTGGGGAAAAGATTTTTTTTCCCTCAGACTGTTTTATTTCAGTATTTTCTTTGACATTGAAAGCCATCACTTCAATCATCGTTTAAAACATGGATTCTAAGCAGCTTTGTGGGAGCAGGGTCCATGGAGACGCACCCGCCCAGACTCGGCAGGGGGTCTGGGGACCCGTGGGCCTGAGCATCACAGCCGAGCCTTTCTTACTTTATTCCTCATTAGGCCTCACAGTGTCGCCTTTATTTTCCTCTTCAGTCACTACCTCCCTCCCACGAGGAGTTCCCATGGTGGAGTCTGTGGGACCAGAGACAAGAAACCCCAGCCGGCCTCCCCTCCCACCTGGCCCATGTCCACTCTGCCCTCTGCTCTCTGCCCTCCAGTCCCACAGGCCCCGCGGGCCAGCACCTCCCCTCTCTCCCAGCTGACTGCCGGGCCTCCAGGAAGCCTTCCCTGGTCACCCCCAACCACCACCACTGGAGTGTGACCCTCTGCTGTGCCCCCTGCACGTCCCCCTCAGAGCTCTCGTCACACCACATTGGCATTGTCCCCCTGTATGTGTCATGCTTGGACTACAGGTCAGCCCACCTCTGGGTGCCTCCTGTCAACAGCTCCTGAGTTAAATGAATTTGCCGGAAACCAAGGGGGCAGGGAAGCAGAGTGAGCTGGGCCGGCTCACTCATAGGGGCTGGGGTGCAGCCACCCACACTCCCCAGGGCTCCATACCCCACCTGAGAGGCTCACCAGGAAGGAGTCTCCTGAGCCAGACTTCACCTGGGACGGCACCTGAGCAAATGAAGGGGTCGTAATGCTTGCCATACTGTCACGTAATCTGGCCGGTTGTCCACTGGAAGAAAAGCAGTCCTTGTATCCCACAGCAAAACCCCACATCACGGGGGAAGAAGTCTAGAAAGCATAGGCACTCAAACAGCAGTGGTGACACTAACAACCATTTGCCTTATTGCCTCTAGAAGATTCCGTGGGTCCATTTGTGAGGGGAAAGATGGCTGCCAGCTGGGTGGGTGGACAGATGAGGGAGCATTGGGAAAAGCACTAAACTTTGCCTGATAACTTCTACCTGTCACATGACACAGGTGCGTCATATAGCATCGTGACTGGAAGAGGGGGTCTAGAAGCCAAGGATGCTGCTAGGCAGCCTACTGCTGGAGGCTGCCCAGGACAGCCCCCCACACAAAGAATGGTCCAGCACAAAATGTCCGGGGTGCCCAGGCTGGGGATCCCTGTTCCATGTAAACGACATATAGAAAAGGTGCTATTTACACGGAAGGAAATGAGCCATGGGAGTAGAGCTGGAGGTGGCGGCCCTGGTCCTGAGCCCTAAGGAGTTTGGGAAGAGCACAAGGACAGTTGGGCAAAGGAACTTTCTGGAAACCTTTGTGACTGAAGCATCGGGGGGAAGGGGTCTTTGAGCCAAGGCTCGTGCTGGAGGGGGACCCGATCCTCTGGGCCAAGGTAAGCAGGTCAGATTTCATTTCAAAGGCAAAGGGGGACCCTGGAGGATGTTACACGGGGCCATGAGATGGAATGTCTGGTCTGAAAGAGCCCTGGGCTCCTGCACAGAGCGGGGCTGGAGGCTGGGAGTGGGGGCAGGAGAGCAGGTGAGAGATGGGGGTGTGGGCGAGGGCAGAGGAGTGAGACGGAGGGAGTGCAGAGACTCCAGAGAGTTCCAGGGGTGGAGATGAAGGACGCGAGGGGCAGGAGGAGGCAAGCCCAGCCAGGCCCCCGGCAGAGCCGTGTCCCGGGAGCCGGCGCTCCACAGCTTCCAGGTAAAACACTTCAAATTTTAGGTAAATGACAAATTGTTTTAGCGTAAACATGTCACATGCCATATTTGTGACATACTTATACTAAAAAAAATTGTTTGACACTCAAATTTAACAGGGCGTCCTGTATTCTGTTTGCTAAATCTGGCAGGCCCATCCACAGCAGCCACACTGGGTTAGATGTCCCCTTGGACACTCAGGGACAAAGGCAGGTAGGCAGGTGTCCAATCAAGTCTGGGACACGGAGGAGAGGTATAGCTGGGAGGGACGTTTGGGGTGATGTCAGTGTCGGGACAGTGTGAGATCCTCGGATGGAAGGGATGGCCGTGGATAGAGATGGGGCGCAGGCTCTCCACAGAGGCTGGGAGGGGAGGCCAAGGCCCCAGAGAGACAGTGATGGAGACGTGGCCGCTGGGTGCCACTGGGCACTCTGACAGTGGTAGCATCCGTGGGGTGGTGAGGAGGGAAGGCAGATGAGTGGGGTCATGCGTGGAAGAGGCGGCAGTGAACGCATCCTGGAGAACACATCCCTGAGAAGGGATGCCGAGGGGTCCGCCAGAGAGCGTGCCCGTGGGGGTTCCTCCACTGTGCCATGGTTTTAAACAGGCAGATCTTTGATTCATCTGGAATGTGTCCTGATTTTCTCACTAAATATCTACTGGGATTTGCATGGTAATTGCGCTGATTTATTGATTGACCAGGGAGGATTAATAGCAAGAGCACCTGTCCAAGAAAGAGCAGTCTGTCCCTCCACCCCTCCCGCGGGGGTTCCATTCCCCCTGCAGAGTCCTTGTTCAGTTTCTAGGAATCTCGGGGGTTTGGGGCTGCTGCTATGAATAGGATACTTCCCCCGTTTATCTTCTGCCCCGTCGTTGCTGGAGTGTAAGGAGGCTCCTTTTTCGTGTGTGTTGGGATGCGCTGTCTCCGGTACTCGGGCTCCAGCAGTGCTTGCTTCTTGCTTTGTTCCCCTTCTCCCCTGTGCTTTTTCAGGTCGATGTTAGACCATCTGTAAGGAAGGGGCGTCTTCCCACTGCCTCCCAGTTTGGACTCCTCATTTTGTTCCCTGTTTCAGCCAGGTTGGAGGGGACTCTGCTGAGCAGGGAAGTGGCAGCAGCCGCCTCCCTTGGCTCCCAGCTGAGGGCAGCTATGCCTTAAACCTTCAGGCCTGCTCCTGGGGGCAAGAAGCTTTTTAAGTTCTTGTTTTTTTTAATTCAGGTAACACTGGTTTATAATACTATATAAATTTCAGATGCACATCATTACATTTCGATTCCTATGTAGATTACATCATGTTCACCACCCAAAGATTAATTACAATGCATCACCATACACATGTGCCCTCTTCCCTCCCCACTTCCCCTCTGGAACCCTCTGGTAACACTAGTCTAATCTCTGTGTCAGTGTGTTTGCTTGTTGTTGTCGTTTTTATCTTCTACTTATGAGTAAGATCATATGATATTTGGCTTTCTCCCTCTGACTTATTTCACTTAGCATAATACCCTCAAGATCTATCCATGTTGTCACAAATGGCCGGATTTCATCATTTCTTATGGCCGAGTAGTATTCCATTGTGCATATGTACCATGTCTCCTTTATCCATTCGTCCCTTCATGGGCACCTAGGATGCTTCCAAGACTTGGCTGTTGTGAATAATGCTGCGATCTATGTGCGTGTATCTTTAAGCATTCATGTTTTCAAGTTCTTTGGATAAATACCCAGCAGTGAAATACCTGGATCAAATGGTAGTTCTATTCTTAATTTTTTGAGGAATCTCCATACTGTCTTCATAGTGGCTGGACCAGTTCGCACTCCCACCAGCAGTGTATGAGGGTTCCCTTCTCTCTACATCCTCTCCAACACTTGTTATTTCCTGTCTTGTTAATTATAGCCATTCTGACTGGAGTGAAGTGATATCTCATTGTAGTTTTGATTTGCGTTTCCCTAGTAATTAGTGATGTTGACCATCTTTTTTTTTTTTTAAAGATTGGCACCTGAGCTAACGACCGTTGCCAATCTTTTTTTTTCTGCTTTTTCTCCCCCAGTCCCCCCAGTAGATAGTTGTATATTTTAGTTGTGGGTTCTTCTAGTTGTGGCATGTGGGACGCCGCCTCAGCATGGCTTGATGAGCAGTGCCATGTCCGCACCCAGGATCTAAACTGGGGAAATCCCCGGCCACCGAAGCGGAGCGTGCAAACTTAACCTGACCATCTTTTCATGTGTCTATTGGCCATCTGTATATCTTCTTTGGAGAAATGGCTGTTCAGATCTTTTGCCCATTTTTTAATTGGGTTGTTAGTTTTTTTGTTGTTGAGATGTATGAGTTCTTTATATATTTTAGATATTAACCCCTTAGCTGATATATGGTTTGCAAATATCTTCTCCCAATTGTTAGGTTGTCTTTTTGTTTTGTTGATTGTTTCCTTTGCTGTGTAGAAGCTTTTTAGTTTGATGTAGTCCCATTTGTTTATTTTTTCTATTGTTTCCCTTGCCTGGTCAGACTTGGTATTTGAAAAGATGCTGCTAAGACCGATGTTGAAGAGCGTATTGCCTATGTTTTCTTCTAGAAGTTTTATGGTTTCAGGTCTTACCTTCAAGTCTTTAATCCATTTTGAATTAATTTTTGCGTCTGGTGTAAGATAATGGTCTACTTTATTTTTGCTGGGGGTGGGAGAGAGAGAGTGAGTCTTCTTGCCGTGTGTAAAAGAAGTTTTTATGATGTTAAGGGAGACTCATTTGGTGTCACCTGTGGCAGTATGTGCGAGTTGTGAGTTGTGCATCCCCTCCGTGGCTGGCAGGCCGTGGGTGCTGGTGGCTGGTGACTCAGTAGAGAGGAGGTCTGTGAGTCTTGCTGCGTTCCTGCCACGAATGGAGGCTCCCTAGGCGCCCACGGAGACCCAGGAGTCTGCTGACTGCTGTTTATTTTGAGTTTCACTCCTTTATTCCTAAGCAAGATTGTTCTGCACTTCCTTTGGTGGGTTTTATTAGCAGCATTGGGCATTTTTCTTCCCAAAAGAGGTGTGTGAACTTTCTTTCTGTCTGGGCCAAGGCAGTTGGGATGGTGCGAGTGATCAGTTCCTCCAAGAGCTGCAGGGTCTTCATTTTCTGCAGAACCATCCAGTGGGGGCCCTCTGGGGCACTGGAGAGAACTGAGGCCCTTTCCAGTGTCTTTCATGGCTGTCAGTCACCTTGGGTTTTCCATTTCTTATAGCAATGATGTTGTTCCATATCTTGCTGTGAACTTGTCCATTTTACCCAACGTATAATTCTATAGATAATTATCTTATTTTTCTAATCCTGTCTGTATCTCTGGGCATCTGCCCTTTCTCTGGTGAGTTGGTATTTTCATGTTATTTCTTGATCAGGACTGGACAGTGGTTTATTTCTGTGGTTAGTCTCCCCCCCCCACAATCTCCTCTCCAATCAAAGAACCAGTTCTTTCTCCTTGAAAGCCTAATCCATTTGTTTTTGTTCTTTCTTGTTGAGGAATGAAGCCTGCCCAGTCAATCCTCTGCTTGGCAGCCTGGCCGCATCTCCTGAGTTTTTTCTGCCTCGTGACCACCGTTGATATTTCCTAGATTTTCTGGGTGTGTGGTTTTTATTTCTTCTTTAACACGAGTTATCTGGAAGCAAGTTTTAAAAAAATCCCAAAGGCTCAGGCTTCTTGGTTTCATGTCCAACACTCACGGCTACTTTTCTATGCCATGGTCACAGAGCAGGTCAGGAATCACCACAACTGAGTGTGTGTTAAGGCTTCCTTCTCGGTCTTGCCAAATTTTCCTTTTGTAAATGGCCCATAAACCCGTGAGAAGAGTGTGGAGTTTTTGTGTGTCGATTCTAGATGTCACATTAAATTAAGCTGCTGGGTCCCCCGTAGCCTCATTGATTTTAGTCTCCAGCTCTGTCAGGAGCTGTGAGCCCTGTGTGAAAACCCCACTCTGCTTCTGTGAACCCGTCGGTTCTCTGTGGTGGAGTTCCTGTCGTCTCTGTGCCGGGAGCGACAATAGGGAATCCACACATGTAATCCCTGCCCGTCACATCCACGCAGTGAGTTCTTGTAGCCCAACCTTCTTTGTTCCAGCCATTGCTTTTTTATTTTCAATTGTGGCAAAATACACAGAACATAAAATTTACCATCTTGACTATTTTAAATACACAGTTCTGTGGCATTAAGTACGTTTACATTGCTGTACAACCATCAGCACCATCCATCTCCAGAACTTTCTCATTGTCCCAAACCGAAACTCTACCCATTAAACACGAGCTCGTCATTCCCCCTCCCCAAGCCCGCAGCCCCCGCCATTCTACATCTTGTCTCTGTGATTTGGACTCCTCTGGATACATATAAGTGGAATTATATAGTATTTGTCTTTGTGTGACTGCCTTATTTCACTTAATGTCCTCAAGGTTCATCCGTGTTGTGGCATGTGACAGGATTGCCCTCTTTTTTAAAGCTGAATAATATTCCCTTGTATGGATATCCCACATTTTGTTTATCCATTCCTCTGTTGATGGACACCTGGGTTGTTTCCACCTTTTGTCTACTGTGAACGATGCTGCTACGAATGTGTGTGTAACAAATATCTCTTTGAGATCCTGCTTTCAATTTTTTTTTCCCTAAGATTGGCACCTGTGCTAACATCTGTTGTCAAACTTCTTTTTTTTTCTTCTTCTCCTCAAAGCCCCCCAGTACATAGTTGTATATTCTAGTTGTAGGTCCCTCTGGTTGTGGCATGTGGGACGCTGCCTCAGCATGGCCTAATGAGCGGTGCCATGACCACACCCAGGATCCAAACCAGCGAAACCCTGGGCCGCTGAAGTGGAGTGTGCGAACTCAACCACTCGTCCACAGGGCTGGCTCATCAATTTTTTCAATATGCACCCAGCAGAGGAATTGCGGGAACGTATGGTAATTCTGTTTAATGTTTTGAGGACCCGCCATACTGTTTTCCACGGCAGCTTCACTGTCTTATGTCCTCACCAACAGTGCACGAGAGTTCCAGTTTCCCCACTTCCTCCCCAACATTGTCTCTGGTTTTCTGAGGGTAGCCGTCGTGGTGGGTGTGAGGCGCCATCGTTGGTCTTCAGGTGGAGTTTAGCTTTGTCGGGGATGATACTGTGGCTTTTCATAGCCTCACAGTTGCCTGACTCCGCTTTCCACCTTTGGATGTTATTCTGCATCACTTAGCTTTTTACCTGATTTTGCATCTCATTTTCTCACGGATTCAGGGGGCACATGAACAGGTCCCCCCATCCAGCACAGAGCAGGCACTTCAAGGAGGGGAAGGGAGGAGGGGAGCAGCATCTCTGACTCACAGCAAGGGGACAGTGGGCTGGAACTGCAGGCTGACCGGGAGGATCAGAATCTGCTTGGTGAAGGCTGCGCTGGTGCAAGCTGCTGTTCGGGACGCGAAAGGACCCACGGGCCAGGAGGACTTTCCGGTTCTCTCCCAGCCCTTGACTGGCTGCCCCAAGGTGGCGGTGGGTGGGAATTCCTCTTGCCAGCAATGGAGAGCTTCTTGGGGGTGGGCGGGACCAGCTGGCCTCCTGAAGAGAGGGGGCTTTAGATGGAACAGAGACAGAGAGCGGAAAAAGCTCCGGGGCAGCCAAGGGGCTTTCACACTAGATGATTCAGTGTGAGCCAGAGGGAAGTGTGGCAGCGGGAGACGCCCAGGGAGCCACCCAGGGAGCCACGTGCAGGATGCCGGAACAGACCACAGCAGCCGCGCAGAGACTGGCACGGGGCCCTCCAGCCTGCCGAGGATGGAGTGGTGACCCAAGGGCCCGGTTCAGGAGAACCAGACTTGAGGGTGGTGGGAGCGGGTGCTGAAGGCAGGCGCTGCGTATGGACAAAGCACAGGCTCAGAGATCCCAGGGTCTGCCACATGAAGGGTTCCTCCCCGTAGTTACAATGTAGCACGACACCCACAGTCAGAGAGAGCTGTGTGCTGTGCAGGGCGGAGGAGGTGATGGTTCACTGGGCCTTGAGGGTTGAGTAGGAGTTTCTACTTGGACACACACAGTGTTTGTTTTTTCAGCTTGTCGTTGTTTTGGGTCTTGTTTTCTTTTTTCAGAATAGGCTGAGGAGGACTGAGGGCAACATGTTCAAACCAAGTTCTGTTTCCGTCATTCTCTGGGGCACTCCATGACAGGCCCGGCATGTAGCTTCTTGGGGATTTGGCTCCCGAGTGGCTGTAACCGAGGGAGTCCTGGAAGTGGGTGGTTTTTACTCTGCTGGCTCTGGCTGGCTGAGCAGATGATTCACAGCTGCAGCAAGAACCTGCAGAGCAGGGATTTTTCCGGTGGGAAAAATTGGGAGATCTGGACGGAATACAGAGATAATATTTCATAAATTATATGGGCCTTTTTTTAACCTATGGAAACTGTAGAAGAGCAGAAGGCAGAAAATAGATTATCCATAATCACACCCCTCAGAGATAACCCACTCTTGATGTTTCCTTCCCACTTTTTTTTTTTTTTGCTGGGAAAGAGTGGCCCTGAGCTAACATCTGTTGTCAATCTTCCTCTTTTTTTTCCCCTCCCTCAAGCCCCAGGACATAGTCGTATATCCTAGTTGTAAGTCCTTCTGGTTCTTCTGTGTGAGCTACTGACACACCAGGGTTACTGACACACAAGTGGTGTGGTTCCACGCCCAGGAACCGAGCCCGGGCTGCTGAAACAGAGTGCACCAAACTTTAACCAGTAGGACATCAGGGCTGTCTTACCCCACTTATTATTTTTAAACAGCTTTATTGAGATAAAATTGACATGGAATAACTGAATATATTTCAAGTGTACAGTTTGAAAGATTCTGACATGTCCACCCATGTGGACTCCGTGAGCATATGTACCCATCGCCTCCAAAAGTGTCCTGAGCCCTCTGTCACCACCTTCCTGCTGCCTCTCCCATCCCTCCCCATCGCCCCTGCCGGCCCCCGGGGTCCAGGCCCCGAGTGTGCGGTGAGTTGCTAAGAGTGGCTGGCATTGGAAGCCCTGCTGGGATGGGCTGCTCGTTTTGAGGTGGGATCACTTCTGGGCACGCATCCGCTGGAAACCAGTCCTATTGGCCCACCTGGCGCGGGAGGTTCCCATTTCTCAGATCAATAAACTGCAGCTGAAAGGTGAAGAGGCCCACCCAAGCCCCCGAGGCCTCCTCTGCCGTGGGGTCCCTGGAGGCTCTCGGGCTGCCCCTGCGCCAGCTCACAGCACCGCAGGAGGGCTCCAATTTTAGCCCCCAGCTCCCTCCTTTCCCCGGCTCATCCCACACCCATCACCCCAGCCGCCCCCACCGCAGCTCCGGGAGGACCACTCGGGCTCCACGGTTCTCTCTGCAAACACGAAAGAAGCAGCAGGATGGGCAGGCACAGAGCTAGGGCGGTGTAAAATGAGACCCTCAGGGTCACACTCCGGGCCCCTCATCTCTCCAGGCCCCTCATCTCTACTTAGTTAGAAAACCCCAATGCCAAGGGTCTCAAGGCAGCTGCCCTGCGGCCCCGATGGCAGAGCCCGGGAGTCCCCCTGGGGAGCTCAGCTGCGCGGTCTATCTGGTCCCCGTCACTTTGCCTGAGGGATCCTTTCTGCCTTCGTGTGGCTGCCGCATGTCCTCATTTCAGGGGTGTTTTCCTGCTGTGGAGAACGGGGGCCGTTTCTCTGAGTCCCCCCACCCCCCCGAAGGAACACGGAGTTCCTAAATGCTGCCCAGGGCCAGGCAGGGTCCTGTCCTGACACGCCGAGGAGGGAGTGCCATCTGCCCGCGGCCTCCGCGCACGGCCGCTGAACGACACAGCTGTGAGTGAGTGAATTTGCAGTCAACACCGAAATGGAACCCGTTTGGCCCCAAACAGCTGGTGTTAAAACTTTGGGCAACTTCATTTAGTTTTGAAACTGTAAAGTTGCCTCTCTTTCCAGTGAGAGAAACCACATCAGGCTCGTTTACGGAAAAGGTCAGTGTGGTTCTCCTGTACCTGAAAAATGAAGCTGGTTTGCAGTTCCGCCCGAACAGCTTGCCCGGCCTCGTCCCAGCTGTAGGAACCGGCAGAGAGAGCGGCCGTGGCTCCGGGCTCCCCCAGGGCAGGAAAGAAAGGGCAGTGGGGGGCTGTGTCCCCGTGGAACAGGGGGTCAGTGGGGCCTGGCCTCACAGGTCCCGCCTTTGGGAGGCAGAAGGGGCTCAGAGAGAGGTGAGAGATGCAGCCCAGAGCCAGCCCAGGGGCAAGCCCTGCAGCCCGCCCAGGCCAGGGCTTGTACAGACAGTGGGAGCTAGAGCTGGCCGTGCCCTAGTGTGATCACTGATGCTGCAGGGCAAGTTGGCCGCTGAGGGCCCAAGCCAGCAGAGTGGGGGCAGGTGGCTGCTTTCTGTAGCCCAGAGGACAGTAGGAAGAGACTGACCCGAATACACCAGGGAGGGACACCGTAACAGGAGGAATTGTGGACTGCGGCCTTCCTCCTCAGAGCTCAGTCCGGCCAGGTGGAAGGGCTGGTGGTGCTCCTTCTGTCCCCCAGCACCAGCACTCCCCCGGTTGGGGACCCCCACCAGAGGAGGCAGCGTCTGGCTCTGCTGGACGATTGGGCAGCCCCTGCTTCCTTGACCCTCTGGGGCCTTGGGAGCCACCCAGCGTCCCTGTAACAGATTCCACCAGCCCTCACGTCAGCCCAAGTGGGTTTCTATTGCATGCAGCCGGGAACCCCAACTGAGATGCACATTTGTCTTCGTTTGCCCTAAAACAAACCCTTCCAGAACAGGAGGGGGCCTACCGTGCTTCCTGACCCTGGGACAGTCCAAGGCACCCTAGCTTCGCTCCCAGGCAGAATGTCCGCTAATAAAGCTGGGAGTCACCGTCTCGTTCCCTTGTTCGTTCATTTGACAAATATTGATGTACATTGTGGCAGGAGGCCAGGGAGGACGTGCACATGAGTCAGAAAGGAGTGAGAGGAAAGGGCAGCCCAAACGGTTCCCAGGAAAGAAAGCAACATCCTACCTGTGCTAAAGGAGGCCCTGGGGAAGTGGGCTGGGGGCAGGGGGGTGGGCAGTGGCCTTGGAGGAGGACAGGTGCATTGGGGCTGGGGTTTGCTGAGGCATTCTGGATGGGAAGGCAGGATGGGTGCTGGAGCAGTGTGGGGGGGGTGGTGGGGATGAATGGAGGGACGACCCTCGGAATGAGGCTGGACGGGTGGCTGGAATCCCTTCCATGGGCCGGCGTCTGAGCCCTCCTGAGCCACCCCGAGTCCCTGGCGCTTCACCTGTCTGTGGCAGGTGGGCTTTCTTAGGGGCGTCCTGATGCGGCAGGTGTGGGAGCAGCCCCTTCCCCGAGCCTGCCCGACAGTGGGCAGACGAAGCCTGCATGATAGAGTCGCCCATGGCCGGTCCTCGGGGTGCACTCACCATGTCCTGGTGGACCCTGCAGGGGACACACCTGGGCTTTTGGGAAGTGGCATGAACTCAGGTGGGTACAGGGGCTCCTGGGAGCAGGGACCGGGTTTCGCTCCCCAGCCCCCTGAGAGTCCCCCCTCGAGAGCCAGAGGGATGTCTGCCCCCCCGGTTCTCCCAGAGGCAGGTGCAGCCTGGAGATAAGGGACCAGCGGCTTCCCGGGGCCCCACACTCCAACAGGGGCAGGCTCCTTCCCAGGGCATCCGGGGAGAGACAGCCTTGCTTGCTCCTCTTCTCTGGAGCCACTCCAAGGCATTTTCCCACTTGCCAGCCTTTCATCTCTGCCCGCCCCCCACCCACCATTACTCCCCAGCTTCTCAAGCTAAAACTCCCAGGAGTCCTCGCTGTCCTCACCCGGTGTCCAGGATGCCCTGCCCTGGTGGATGGCCCTGCCCATGGGGCACCCTGCAGGGCGGTGGGCACAGGATGGCTGCAGCTCAGCCTACAGTCAGGTCAGGGTCCAAGGCTTTTTTCAAACTCCTGCTGCTGGGCCTCACCTCTACTCCACCTGCCCATGGGGTTCGTCGTGTGTTTTGTTCAGCTTTTTGTTTTTAACTAAACACAGGGTTGTACTTCCATAGCTATGAAATGTCACTTTGCTGGCTTTGGCCTGCCCTGTCAAGATGTGTGCAGCCTGGAATCTGTCATCTAAATTAGTGAAATGAATGAGTTAGCCCGCCCACGCCCGTCTCACCTTCTGGTGGAATCCAGAGGCCTGAGGGTCCTCACAGAAATGCTCGAGAAGAATGTGGAACAGGATGGTCCCCTGAAAGCCCGCCAGCCACCACTTGGGGTTCCCACGTTGTATCTCTTGCCCGGCCCCCCCAGGATGTCAGAGAGGACTCCTCAGATGTCTTGGGCTTCTCGATGCCTTCTAACCAGTCCTCCCCAACCCTGAGTCTCGGACCCGCGCGGGCACAGTGTGTGGTTGCTCGTTTGTCACCAGCCACCTGTCCCTTCCTGAGAGCTACCACTGCTTTGAGGGGACAGCTCTTGTCTGCTTCGTGACATCCTGACCCACCTTCCAGGAGCACAGGTCCTGGCCAGGGGTGGGCAGCCTCATACCAGCTCCCTCTCCTGGGACCCAGGGAGGGGCGCAGGCAGAGCGTACCTGGGGGTGACTTTAGGGCCGCACTGCCCATGTTCTTGGCTTCCTGCGGGTGGCCTCTGTGCCCGACCCACACTCCTGGCCCTCTATGGGTGCCTCCAGGTGCCCAGTGTCTGTCTTTAACTTTTCTTTAAGGCAGCCAGTCAGCTCGGTTACCTGTAACCAAGGCTAGTCTTTGCCTCTTCCCCTCCTGATTCAACATACCTTGCTCTGTGAGCCGGTCCTTACCTTTGCCCCATCCAGGGCTTCAGCATCCCATCAGCACTCCATTCTAGAGAACCACGTCAGAGCCCTGGTGTGCAGTGTGTGGGATTCATTCATCCGCCCACCCATCCACCACCCTAACTGTCCGCCCACCTATCTATTCATCCACCCATCCATCCATCCGCCCGTCCATCCATCCATCTACCCATCTACCCATCCACCCGTCCATCCATCCATCTACCCATCCACCCATCCACCCATCCATCCATCCGTCCGTCCGTCCATCCATCTATCCATCTACCCATCCATCCATCCATCCATCTATCCATCTACCCATCCATCCACCCACCCACCATCCATCTATCTCCCCACCCATCCATCCACCCACCCATTCATCCTGCCCACCCATCCAGCCAGCCATCTGCCCACCTACCCATTCATCTATCCATCCAGCCAGCCATCCACTTACCCACTCACCCATGCTTCCATACACCCACCCATCCATTGATCCATCTGCCCACCCACCCATTTATCCATCTATCTACCCACCCACCTACTCACCCACATATCTAGTAATTAGTCATTAAGCACCCTGGAGTTGCACTTTGAAATGGTGCTTCACGGCCCCCTGTCATCACCCTGCTCTGTGACACCTCCCTCTCCCCCAGCCCTTTCTCACTTGCCCCCTCCCTCAGGTCTGCCCTCTGCTGTTCTTCTCAGCTTCCCTCCCTGTCCTGGGCCTCGCAGGCCCAGGAGCTGGCTGAATGCAGGGCCAAGGGAGGCGAGGCGAGTTCAGTCTAGCCTCCATCTCTTCTGGTGCTGGGACCTCAGGCCATGTCTGAGCCCTGAAGCCTCAGTTTCCCCATCTGGAAGTTGATGATCACAATAGGACCCACCTCCAAGGTAGCCGAGCAAGTGAAGAGCCTTAGGCAGCGCCCGCATGTCATAGGGGCTGGAGTCCCAGTTCCTCTGCATTTTACAGAAGACAGAGGCAGAGGGGCAGGAGTCCTCAGGGCCAAGGGGCCGGCCCTCTCGAGTACACACCCCTCTCTAGCCATGTTCTGGAGACAGGGACTCCAGAACCCCCCACCCAATCTCCCTGCCCCGAGGGCTGCTGGTCTCTCCTTGGGTGTCCATTCTACCCACTGCCCTGTGGGCTCCTCAGGCCTGAGGACGGTAAGGGTCACAAGGGTGTCCACATGTGTCCGTGACGCCCAACAAGGAGTCCTGGAATTCCCAGGACAGCCCAGGCTTCCCAGCTCCAGGCTCCTTCCAGGAATTTGGAAGGGCTGTGCTGGTAGGGGGGTGCTGGGCAGAGGCCCCAGCATATCCTGGGGGGCAGAAGGTGGACCATCAGCCAGACCCTGGACAGCAAATGCGAAGGAGCACCCTTACCCCGCAGCCTCCCGTTAGAGAGGCGGAGAAAGTGGACGTTCAGCCTCAAGAGGAAGAGGAGGCCTAGTGGGTGGGGGGCCCTGGGGGGAAGCTACCCCTGCCCAGCCTCCACCAGATGCAGTCGTGGGCTCGGGGTAAATGAGTGAATTTTGATTTGTGCGATGCACTGCCTGACCAATCATCTTTGATCTCGTCTATTTATCAAGGTGGGAGGGTAGAACACATTCCATGGAACGGTTTGTCAGCTTGGTTGATAACTGGTAACTATTCAGACCAGTGGACGTGGGCCTCCGCAAGGACCCTGGGACGGGAGCCCTCACCCTGTAGGTTGAGCAGGGGAGGGCGGGCAGGGACCCCCGCGAGGCCAGAGGGTGACAGTCCCTGGGCCCTGTCATTGCAGTGCATCACCTCTTCCTGGCCACCGCCTGCCAGGACGCGGACTACAGCACCCTCCTCCAGGAGTCCTGCCTCGCCCAGTTCAAGGTGGACATGGAGGCCATCGGGAAGACGCTGTGGTGTGACTGGGGCAAGACCATCGGGTGAGTCCCAAGTGTCCCCTGATGGGAGGGATGTAGCTGTGGGGGGCTTGGGGCCACAGGGCCTGGTAAGAGGATTCCACTGGAGGCCACAGTGAGGGGTTCTTCACTGCAGTACATGGCGACAGGATGTGGCCATGGCCGGGGACAGACTGAGGACAAAGGAGGGTGCCAGTGACAGATGTGTGTGGACAGCGAAGGGGGGGGAGGAGGCGGTGTCTGCGATGACCTGGGGCCAAGGTGGCCAGTGGGGCCTGGTACCTCGGGGGGCCCTGTGGGGGCAGGAGAGGGAGTGTTCCCTCTGGGCCGTGTCCAGTCTGAGATGCCTGTGGCCCATCCAAGTGCAGGTGTCTGGGGGACAGAGGACAGCACAGCCTAGTGCCCAGTGGGCTCTGGGTGGCCGTGTCTCTGTGACAGGAGCCCCACCTTGCAGCGATGTCCTGCTTATTCCCTCAGTCCCTGTAGTCAAGCCAAGGCTGTCCTTCCCACTCCCACTCTGTTCTGGGCTCAGAGCTTCCTGGAACCATGGGCCAGGCTGTCACTGGAGGGGTGCCCCATGGAGAATGGCTGGCCCTGAGCCCCTTCCCCTTCGTGACTCAGTCCTTCTGCCAAAATGCCCTTCTTCCCACCAGGGGCTCATCCGCTGCCTCCCTCGGCCTCTCAGGCCCCAGGCACCCCTGGGTGGGGTTGAGGGTTCTGCCCACCAGGGCCCGGGTGCCTCGGGCTTCTGGAACAGGGGTCCGAACACATGCCATCCATCCTCTAGTCTGTGTTTCTGCTTCAGTGCACCGGGGCGTCTGGGGGCTCCAGTGGGCATGTAAAGAGAATGGGAAATACCCCAAAAATGCTGAGATCACAGGCTGGCGGCTGACCCTACCAAGTACACATGGTCCACAGGGTGTACGGCCACGACGGGGGCTACAACGTCCCTCCCGCAAAGACCTGCGCCTCAGTTTACCACACACAGGAGCTGGGCACGTCACTACTGCTCGCTTCCCTCTCCTGGAGTCCAGCCCGAGTGGGTGCTCCCTCCAGGGCCCGGGGCGGGAAAGGGGAGAGGCGGCCTCCTGACCCTCGTCCTTCTCTGCCGCTGCTCAGCCTGCAGGGTCTCATCTTCCAGGCTGAGAAATTAATCCTGAGCAAGAACTTGAGCGTGGGCAGGTTGTTAGCAATCAGCACAGCCTGTTCTCCAGGCTCATTGGCCTTGTCCCTCAGCTGAGTGATTTGTGTTTAAAATTAAAGATTTCATGTTATTCGGATCCAGGGAAGACACGGCGGGGCTCCCTGGAGACAAACACTCTCCCCACCTGCTCTGTGTAAGCGATTGTGGGTTTGTGTAGAGGATCCCAAACCGGTGGCCTCGCAGGTGACGGCAGGGTAACGCAGCAGCGTTCTGAAAGAAGCAGTGGTGACATGTCACTAGGAGTGGCAGTCACCACAGCTGGCTTCCGACTGTGCCCAGAGCGCGCACAGGAGTAGTTACCACTCGGGGGGGCCACAGAGGGTTTGAGTCATCAGGGCTGCCTGGTGACACTGCTGGAAATAGAAAGCAGAGGGTGGGGAGTGAGGTTGCTAGGAAATTTCTTTTATTTAAAAAGAAAATCGAGATAATTGAGGGAGCAAGAAGCAAAAGTCCTCATCATAACGGCATCTCAGCAAGTCAGCTAGGCCTGCCAGCCCCCCAGAGTCTGGGGCCAGCAGAATCTGGGCCCCTAGAGATGGCCATGTCCTGATCCTGGAACCTGGGTATGTGTTACATGGCGGGCAGAGGGGAAGTGAATTGCAGATGAAACCAAGGTTGCTAACTAGGTGACCTTGAGATGGAGAGATGTTCCCAGATGATCTGGGTGGGTCCAATGTAGTCACAAGGGGCCTTAAATTGTCCCAGCTTTGGCCATTAGAGTGCCTTCAACTGGCTTTTGTGTCTTTTTGACCTGCCCGCATCCTTCTTTGAGCACTTTCCTACTTTCTGGTGCCACGAGATGTTCCATGCTCATCTTGTACATTTTTGGCCCAGGCCTGGAATCGGCCATTTCTCCAAGGAGACCTGGTTCCTTTTATTAAACAGTGATGTTTAGAAGGCAGGATGTATGTACAGTCGTGTGTCGCTTACCAACGGGGATACCTTCTAAGAAATGCATCTCTAGGCGATTTTGTCATCGTGTGAACATCACGATGTACTTAAACCTAGATGGTGTGGCCTACTACACACCCAGGCTCCATGGTACTGATCTCATGGGACCACCACTGTAAATGCGGTCCATCATTGACCGAAATGTCGCTATGCAGTGCATGACTGTGTGCACACACACATATATATTCACACCAGGGATTTAGACGTAACCCATGAGACCATGCAAACGCCAGAAGAAATTGTGGGTGAATTCCTCTTTGACTTTGACCTCTGGAAATGCTACATATAATGATATTTATTTCACAGAATTGGCTTACGCACTGGTGGGATCTGGCAAGTCCAAATCTGTAGGGCAGGTGGAGACTCCTGGGCAGAAGCGATATGCTACAGCCTCCAGGCAGGATTTCTGAACTTGCTCTTAAGACCTTTCAACTGGCGGGATGAGGCCCCGCCCACATTATCAAGCTTCATCTCCTTTACTTAAAGCCAGTGGAGTGTGGACGGGAACCACGTCTCCAAAACACCCACAGCAACACCCAGATTCGCGTTTGGTTGAGTACCTGAGGACTCTAGCCTGGCAGGTGGACGCGGACAGCTGCCCATCACACTGTGGTCCTGAAAGTCAGAGCTACACTCCGTCATCCCCGCCACCCCTTCCCACTTCTCCCATTCTTTTCACCCCATGCCCGCCCTCCCCCCGTGGGTAACCAATCTCATTGGTTTCTGGATTTTCCTTCTTGTATTTCTTTTGCACAAATGAGCAGCGGTGTATATTCTCTTTCTCGTCTCCTCGTCTTTCTTACATGAAGGGCAGGATGCTGCAGATATTCTTTTTGTACTTTGTTTTCCCTTTTTTTCCAGTTCACAGTATATCCTGGAAATCAGTCCCTCCCAGGGCGTCAACAGCTTCCTCCTCCATCTTCCCAGCTGCGAATACTCCACTCTGCATGGGTTTTTGACCACTTTCCTATGAAGGCACTTGGGTTTTTCCAGTATTTTCCAACTTCAGATAGAGTTAGATGGATGACCTTGTGCATATGCATTTTGTGTTGTTGCAGCTGTATCTCTGGGGTGGGTGGAAGTGGGACTGCCGGGTCAAGGTCAGAGCACAGGTCGTTTTGTGAAGCACTGCCAGTCTCCCTCCAGAAGGGCACCCGCCTGCATCCCCGTCAGCAGGGCGTCGGGGAGCCCCATGTCCCCACAGCCTCGCCCACAGACCGTGTGGTCGGACGTTGGAATTCTCCCCGTCTGATAAAGGAGAAAGGTGTCCCAGTGGTGTGTTCACGCGCATTTCCCTAGTTATGAGTGAATCTGACATCTTTTGTCTAAGAGCCATTCTTACATCTTTTTGGAGAACCGTTTGCTTGTGACTTTTCCATCTTCTATCAGGTTTCTGATCCTTTTTTAAGAGTTCTTTATACGTTGGAGGAGACATTAGGCCCTTGCCTGCGATGTATGTTAGATATTTTCCCCCCGTTTGTCAGTTGTCTGCTGGCTTTGTTTTCGGTGTTTTTGCTGCCGTATAATTATTTTGCCTGTAGCCACATGCGTCCATCTGTTATCCTCTCTGGATTTGAGTCGTAGTTGGAGGGTCTTTCTCTACACCAAGGTTCAGGAGGAACCCACCCATGTCTTCTTCTCGAGCTGGTATGGTTTCCGTGGCCACATCTGAATCCCCGTCCGTCTGGAGTTTATTCTGGAGTGAGAAGTGAGCTGGGAAGCAAACGTCACCTTTTCCCAAATGAGCTGTCCAGTTGCCCTCTCTATTAACGAGCCCATCTTCGCCCTAGTGATTTGAGATGCCACCTTTGGCCTGTGCTGAGTGTCCCTATGCACTTGGCCCATACCTTTATAAATCATCCCTTTTTCAAACCTTCCTCGTAGTACCTGCATCTACAACGTTAACGTCTCCTCTGACACCATTAGTGGGTCCCCACCACCTACGGAATGTTCACCCAATGATCACTGACCTTGTTCCAAGAAGAGTTTATTATAGCTAGCATTTATTGAGCACTTACTGTGTGCTGGGCTTTGTGCTAAGCACGTAACATTTCACTTAAGTAATCATTTAAGTAAGGAGCCATCTCAGGAGGCAGGAGAACTGTTGTAACCCCCACTTTATCTGCCCAGGGTCGCAGCTAGGAAGGCCTGTGTGAGTCCAAAATCCCAGCTCCTGGCGCTCCTCAAGGGCCCGAGATGGCTCCCTCCTGATTCACAGGGGAGGTGTGGGGATGCCCTGTCTTTATATAACGTGGCTCTCTGGGAGGTGGATGCTGGCTTTCAGTGGCCATCTCAGCCCCTGCCAGCGTCCAACGGGCCTGGTGAGGTCCATTTGCATTGAGATCCCAACTTGGTGCTCAAGCCTAGGGTGGACTTTCCAGAGTCTCCTGCAGCAAAGAAGGTATGGGGGGTACGGGGGGTCTTGGGGTGAACAGGCTGGTCTAAATGACTAGGTGAAAGGAGAAGAGAGGAGGGACCCAGTGAGAAGGATAGGCACAGTGAGGGATGGAGCAGCCAGGCGTGTGTAGGCGAGAGGGCTGTCACCATGACAGAGCACAGTGTCCCAGGGGGAGCAGGCCCCCGAGGTGGAGGATGGACAGACAGAGAGCCAGGGAGCCGGCTGGCTCAGGGAATTCTCCTGGCTGGGGCTGGAGGACTGAGAGCGAGGCAGGTATGTGACAAAGGGCACAGGCGCTGGGAAAGACGCCTCCCCAAGCCAAGTGCAGCTAAGGCTTGTCAGTAGGGTGAAGATAGCAGCCCAGCAAGCAGAACTTGGCAGTTCTTTGGGTCTGGCGTCCAAGACCAGGCTGAGGCTGAGAGCGGGATGCTCTGAAGGCCAGAGCATCTGCAGCCAGAGCTGCCCAGTGCCTGCTGCCTGAGGTCATGGCTGTCCCAGAGGCTGGGACACATGGCCGAGGGAAGCCTCTGGACTCTCCTCTGAAATCAGAGAAGACTCCAGTTTAAAACAGCTGCACATCAGAGGAGACTCACCTTCCCACTAAATGACACGGACACACGTGAGCCAGCCAGCCTTCCATCAGACGCATACTCAGGAATAGATGGGGAGACGCGGGCACCTAGGGTTCTGCTGGTGCCGCTGGCTCTCTGGTTCCCAGGCTCCCAGTTCTACCTCCCACATCAAACCAGCAGAGAGGAGGGCCTGCGCGAGCCCTGCTCCACTTAGGGCATTGGATGGAAGCGTCGGGTTATTTCCAAAGTGATTGCTTCTCAGCAGCACTGTGCATCGTTGCTCACAGGCAGAAATTTCTCAAGCGAAAGCAAAGGACTGACAAATGCATTCAGGCCTGGTTGCAACAAGAGAACAGTGGACATTCTTGAGCGACCTGCCGTGGGACTGTGGGCCTGCTTTGGTTTTGCATTTCAAGGCTTATAATAGTTAGAGTTGACCCCGACACAGTAGCTGCCCAGCGTGGTTGTGCGTTTCACAGTCCTGGACGGGGACCCCCGCTCCTCTGCTGGGAGAATGGCTCGGGGTTACTCCTGAGTCCTTTCTCCTTTGAGAACACTTGGGGTGCCTCAGATCCGGCAGGTGTCTGAGCCGTCCCTGCCCCAGGTCCCTGCAGGGTGGGTTCCCTCTGTGAACCGGGCCAAGTCCACCGTGTCCCAGGGGCCAGCTCATTAAACCGCAGCCTTGTTTTGCTAGTGGAAATTTAACATAATTTAGTACTAAATGGGAATATAATCTAATTTGGGGAGCTATAGAGGACATGGGAAAATGTGTCATTAGAAACTCTCATTTCCAGAGACCTTTGTGGGTCTTGGGAAAGGGAAGAAAGAACAGAACAAACAAGAAGAGTCTGGAACATGCGGAACTCAATTAGAAAATGGTTGGTTTAAAGTGACCAATTATTGGGTTTTCTCCCCAAGACAAGAAATGCTGGGTAGATTTAGGAGATCAGGAGTCACCTCTGCTATTCCCCTCCCTGCAGGCTCTGAGGCGTCACCCTGGGCAGATGTCCGAGGTGGCCCAGTCATCAGAGTCCAGCGGCCCCCAAGAGACCCCCAGCCTTAC
This sequence comes from Equus asinus, assembly GCF_041296235.1. Classification (NCBI taxonomy): domain Eukaryota; kingdom Metazoa; phylum Chordata; class Mammalia; order Perissodactyla; family Equidae; genus Equus; species Equus asinus. Next base: position 4,086,353 of record NC_091808.1, on the reverse strand, counting down.
CTTCGGATCAGACAAGGCACCCCTCCTCCCTGCCCCAAAACTTCCAGATTTGTAAATGCTGCCCATGTCCGTCTCGGCTCACAGCAGCTTCAGTTACACAGTCCTGGGTCTGAGGGTCCCAGGTCCCCATGGCCTGCCTCCCTGGGGATCCCTCTCTGCCATGCTGACCCCCTGCAGGGCCATGAAGAGCCCTCCAGCCTGGCCCGAGGAACATCCGAATTAGGAGGAGGGGTCTCCTGCCCCGGGAGGGGGCACAGCCCAACATGTTAAGTGAAGGACACAGAAGAAATGTCCAGAGTGCCTGCCATGGTGCAGACTTCAGTCCTGAGCCCCAGGCCCAAAGCTCCAGTCCCCATGTCTGCTGACTCAGGCCAGCGCGTTGAGGCCCTGCGGGCTCTTTCCCTGGCTGACTGCAATTCCCCTCTGCTGGAGGAACAAAGAGCTGCCCTTGTGTGTCCCCTTAGAAGAGTCAAGTCAGGAAATTCTTCAGAACTCAGCAGCAGGTTGCAACAGCTGCTTTTGTTTTGAATTCCAACAGGAACTGAGAGGAGGCATCCTTCTTAACTACAGAGGTCTCTCTGGGGCCATGGGTGGCATCCTGCCTGGGGTTCCTGCTGTGCTCAGCCCATCTCGCCCAGGTCTCAGGATGGACCATGCGCATGGAGGCCCCCTGCCCGGCTGAGATACGTTGCACGGGAGTCCCGCCCACCTGTGCTTTCAGAGCCAGCTCCAGTACCCACGTGGGTTTGCTCAGTGAGGCATCTGCCCTGGGAGTTGCCCCTACCCACGAGTGCTTGGGCTGCCTTCTTGTCTGGAGGACTGGCACAGATGCCCACTCCCACACCCCTCTGCCCGCCCTGGTTGGGGGAATCCTTCAAATATCTCAGAGCCCACCCTCACACCCTCAAGCCCAAGTGCACAGAAATCAGGTGGCCAACCCTTGATCCCTCGGGGCCTTCCAGGAGGGGCCGTGCCAGGAAAACCATCCAGGTGGCCTGTGAAGCCAGGCTGGTTCCACCGAGGACATCACTCCTGCTCCCTGGCCCAGACCTCAGCTCGGGGGCTCCAGCCCTGCGGGGAAGATGCAGGCACAGCCTTTCAGTAGCTGGGGTGAGGGTGGGTGTGTGTGGGGGTGGTGAGGACATCTCGTCCTTCCAGAGCCTTCCTGTCTGCGGCCTCCTTTCACCTTCCACTCGAGTCTTCTGGGTGTGTGTGTCTGTGGAGGGGCCCGAGATGCTTCTCTTGCTGGTTGTCAGCAGAGGCAGGAAGACTGAGCTGGGCCCAGAGCTCTCGGCAGCCACCCCTGTTGTTTGTTAGGCCTAGGCTGTGCCAGGGAGGCATCATGGGACTCAGGCGTTGCTGATGGGCAGAGAAAAGGGGTACCCTTTTCCCCCACCCTCTCAAAGGCAGCTTCCTGACACCCCCACCTAGCTGGTGTGTCAGAGAGGCTGTGGGAATGCCGGCTGCTCCCGGGGGAGAAGTGTACTGCATGCACCACCACAACCCCACAGCACCAACAACGGGGGCCATCTGTGAGCAGGGGTTGCCATGAGGGCAGCAAGGCAAAGGCCATCCAGGCCCCTCTGCCCTGGCTCAGGAGCTCAGCCACATGGGGGAGCAGATCAAGGGCTGGGGATGGGATGAGTGACGTGGGGCAGGACATGCTGGCAAAGGAATGAAGGTGTTTCCTGGGCTCTGGGCACCCAGATCTGTGCTCACAGAAGAGGAGGGGATGGGAGGGAAAGGTCTGGAAATCCACTTTCCTCCACCGTGTACCCAGAGCCAGCCCTGCAGTGGGCAGATGCAGGAGAAGAGGAGTCATAGGGACAATCAGAGGTCCTCAGATCGTGGCTCACAGCCCCACCCCATCCCAGCTACATCATCACCCCACCAGAAGGTACCTGTCTTGCTGTGTCCCACCAGCCAGAGGAGTTGTCTTCAGTTGGGGTGTGGGAGGCCATCACGGGCAGCACAGCATTTCAGCCGAGGGTCACCTGGACTCGGTGTGCCTGCTCCATGGCAGTTCTGATGCTGGTTCCCAGAGGGTCTGTTGATGCCCGCTTCTTGGGCTGTGGGGCTTGGAGGAAGGGAGCGAGGAACCCTATTTCCTGTCTCGGAAAGCTTCCAGAGAAATGTGGCCGCAGAGGCCGCTGGCTGAGGATCCCTTGTGGTCGGGGGAAGCCTGGGGAAGCTCTCCTGGCCTTCACTTCCCACACCCAGGGGCCGCTGCATCGTCTCAGCTTCCTGTTCACTCCAGTGCCCACATCTTTCTGGCCCCCGGAGAGGGAACAGATGCTTCCTCAGACACGGCAGAAACTGAGTGCTGGGCCGTGGTGCCGAGCCTGCTGTGACATCTTTTTCCATCAAGTGAAAAACTGATGTCCTGTTTCGCAATGTCCTCAGTTTTGGTGATGAAATCAGGCCTGTGTGTCAGAATGTAAAAGGTCAGAAGTGGGGTGACATTGAGCAGATCCTGGCTGAGCAGAAGAGCAGGCAGGTGGAATTCATCCTGGTGATAGAGGCTCGCTCCACCACACCTCCCTCCCCCGCCTCCCCCTTGGACACACTGCTATGACCCCGCCTTCTCCATGGCCCAGAAAACCCCAGAACCATCCAAGCTGTGCAGATGGGAGTTTGCTGTCCAGGGAGGCGAGCCAGGCTTGCTCACACAGAGCTTCACCGAGCCTCGTCCCACGCAGCTCCAGGGGCTGTCCACACTGGAGGAGGCAGGCCGTGCATGGTGGGAAAGATGGTGACAATGATGAAGCTGTGCCCTGGCGTGTTGTGGCTGGTGTGTGGTAGGGGCTCCCGGGTGGAGGATCATAGCAGATGTCCCTTCCTGATGCTGACATTCACCCCAGGACTCATCCTGCCCCAATAGCTCCCGAAAGCCCAGTTATATGATCTCCCAGGATCCATCCATCCATTAGGCATTCAGTTGGTGAGCATTTCCTGGGGATACACGGGGCCAGGGACACTCGGTCCACTGTGGGGACCTACGGGGGGCTCTGGCAGAGCACAGCAGCCCACCTCCCCGTGCATATTTTTAGGACACCTTTCCCCCCAAGTACCTTAGGGGACTTAAGCCCGGAGACTTATGCACAGGGTGCCCTGTGGGACACACTCTGAGACGGGCATGTCTTAGGTCTCCGTTCCCTCTTCTCCCAGCTGCTTGTCTCAGTTAAAAAATGGAGAACCCACTTGCTTAAAAATACACTCCTCTTGAGGAGCAAGAGACGGTGAGTTTACCCTCATGGCCAGAGCCGGGTGGAGGCAGCCAAGCCCAAAGGCAGGAAGGCCAAATTAACGTGTCCTGATTTTCCCAGTTATGCTTATGTGGAGCTGTGCCCAGGTTTTCGCTATTATAAATGATGCTGTTTATAAGCAATGGTTTTTTTTAATAGGAAATTAATACAGTTAAGCCGCAGCATGGCTACTGACAGATGAGTGGTGTGGTTCCGAGCCTGGGAAGCAAACCCAGGCCACCAAAGTGGAGCTTGCCAAACTTAACCACTAGGCCCCCGGGGCTGGCTGTAAGCACTTTTGTGCATATAGCCTTACTTGTTTCTTTGACTAATTTCTTTGTTGAGAATTCTTGCAAGTGGGCTTATGGCCTCATGTGCCATGAACATTCTATGAATCTGGATAGGTTTTGCCCAATCACCCTTTTAAAGAATTTCGCTAATTTATTGTACCAGCAATGTACAAAAATATTTATTTCCTCATGGGTTCCCGAGTATTGAGTTTGTCAAGATTTTATTTTTGCAGGTTTCAATGAGATTTCCTCTTTTTTTTTTTCATTCGCCCTCTTTGGCTGTTTGGAAGCTATTCTCCTATAGTTGTTGGCAACTTGTTTTTTCTCAAGCGCAAATTATCTGACCATACGATTTGCTACTTATCTTTTGAGTCATTGGGGGGATTTTTAACCTTCTTTTACAAACTCTTGAACATGGTAGAGATTAGCAATCTGTCATTTTGTTCTAAATATTTTCTCTCCATATCTCATTTGTGTTTATTTCGGTGATGTCTGTTTTCCATGTTTTAGTTAATTAGGCTTAGTTAACACACATGCCCCAAGTCATGCCTCAGAGGTCTGTGATTTTGGCATACTCTTATCTGTTCCACAAATCCAATTGTCGCAATTGCAAGAGAGTCATATGGCCACAATATTATGTTCTGTTTCTATTTAGTTGTCCTGTGTTTGGAAATAACATTTATCTTCTTAACACAGTGGGTAGTTACTCTGAGACACAAATTAAAATTTATGTCCTTCCTACCTCAATTATCCTTATATAATTTGTTAAATACTATTTCCTACCTTCATTGTTTGGTTATGCTTAATTTAACACATAATACATTCTTGTATGCATTAGAGCCTATTTCAACTAATTTTTACTTAGGTTTTGGGGCCATACTATACTATTTAAATGACCACAGCTTTATAATATTTTCCGTGACGTAGAAGACTTCCTCCTTCTTAGTGTGTTTATTTTCATTATATTTCACACTATATTTTGCTTTCTTTCGTGTATTTTCTGCCTATTTTTCCTAGAGAACCTAAGAATCATTTTTGTCAAATTCCATAAAAAGTCATATTGAGATTCTAATTGAGATGGCCGATCGTCAATCAGTCAATCTTGGGCAGGGCTGTTGGGTTCCGCCTTGTAGCAATTAGTACAGAAACCGTCATGGACGGTTGAGGGAGAGCCCAGGCATGGGGCTCCGAGAGGGACCCACCCAGGCCTGAAGCCTGCTGAGTCCATCACTACTTAAACTCTCTTTCCTCCCCAGGAAAATGGGTTTAATAGGATTTGCTTCACTGACAGTTCCTGATTTTCCTCTGTATGAGTTTCCTTAATCAGGTTTTAGGATTAGAGTCACATTCGCCTAACAGAATACATGCACTCGATGATGTTGGAGTCAAGGGTGGGAAATAATTTATGTGACTTAAGAATTATTTGTTCTTAAGAAGTTTGAATGAATTCATCACCAAAACCATCAGATCTAGATGGTCTGGGAGATTTCTTTCTCCAGTTTTTTCCTCCACTATCGACTCATTTTGGCTTTCTATTTCTTGTTTAATGTTTGTAGTTCAGGTACGTGTATTTGGTCTATATCCTTCAGATTTATCACTAAAACATAAGGATGCATTGTATTCCTTTAGATGTTTAATATTCTATCCAAGTTTTGTTTTACCTGTATGTTTTTCTCCTCCTTTTTTCTTTTAGATTCATCAAAGGGAAATGAGGCTGCTTTTTCATTAATCATGCACATTTTTATAGTCTTTAGAGAATATACTAGGTTTTACATAGTAATGCCTTTTTAAAATTTTTGGCTTTAACTTTTATCAGTCACTTTTCCCTCTTTTTTCCTGTTTTAAAAAATATTTGCTTCTTTCCGAAGATACAATTTAGATGCTTAGTTCATCGTTTCTCACCTTTTTTCTTTTTTTATCACAATAAAGGCATTTAAAGCTGTGCTATTTCTCCCTAAGGACCGTCTTCACCACTTTCTGGAGATTTCGATATGTCTATTTTTTCGTTGTATCTTCTTATAGACAGTTACTGCCTTCTTGCTTTTCTTCTTCAGTTTTTTCGTTAGGAAAGGAAACGTTAATTCTCCTGTTTTATTTCCCTTTGATTCTTAGTCTCCTCTTCTATTGCTGCAGTGAGAGAACATAGAGTAAATAATGTCTGCTTTTGCAGTGTTTTTGCTGATATTTTCTTTGTGATCTAATATATGATGCCCTTCTGTGAACATACCATGAATTCTTGGAAATGAAGCTTGTTCCATTTATTCTCCTTAATTCCCACCAAAACAACCATTTAGTCTGCATTGTTGTGCTATTGAGCTCCTTTCTGTGTTTCTGAATTTTTTGTGTACTTGATAAGGGAGTATTAGATTCTTCAATTCTGATCATATTGTTATTGTTTCTATCTTATTTTTCTAGCAGGTTCTTATGTATATAGTTTGCTCTGTTTTTATAGCATTTGAATTCCATGTTACTTTGCTGCTGTTATCAACCACGAAATATCATTGTATCTCTCGTTAACTCATTGAATAGTTTTTGCTTTAAATTGCTCTTCGCCTCACATGAACATTGAAATCCCAGTATTTCAACGACTTGAAGTCTACTCATAATTCTTTTTAGTCTTCCAATATAATTCTGTTTTAACTCTCTCTCTTGCAAACAGCTTATTGCTGGATTTTATCTTTTCATCTGGAGAGAGACGAGCCTTGTAACCAAGGAAATTACATCACATCGTATTTGTCCTTTTTTGCTCTATTTTCAGGCACTCTATTTCTTGTCTTGATTTTCATCTTTCTACGCTGCTTTTTTTTTCTTTTCTCCCCATTGTTGAAACGTGATGTGTTATCTTTTATCTTTAAAATGAGGCTGAAATATTGGCAAGCTATTTCTCACTAAGCCAGCCGTGAAATGTGAAACACAGATGTTCTTATTCCTGTATTGATTTTCTTACATGGTCAAACCACGGACTTCGCCCTCCCCTCGATGCAGGAACAGCAGTCTCTCTCTCTCCCTCTCTCTCCGGCCTCCTCCTTCCCTCCCTTCTTCCATCCTTTCCTCCCTCTCTCCCCCTCCCTCCATTTCCTCATTGATTTCAATTAATGTTCTAAAACCTACTTCTTCCTTTCTGTCCTCTGTTTTGGTTTCATTTTTACACTGCCCTGTTCTGACTTCCATCAGTCATAACCCTTGGTCTGAGGGGTCTCTCGGTTACTTATCTTTGCAAATAGGCTGTTCGCTCAAGAGTGTCTTATTATTTTTAACATCATCATCCCCTTTTACATGGATCTTTTCAATCCAGGTGACAGTTTGAAGTGGATCCTAGAAATAAGCCGTGTGATTCATACATTCTCAGAATTCAGAAATTTCTAAGGAGATCTTGGCTGCCTTTGTGCCTGAGCGACAGCTTGGCAGGGTAATGGATCTCCGGTGAGCAACCACATTTTCCGAAGTTTACATGGCTGCTGTTCCCTTGTCTCTGGGTTTGTGTTATGTCATCAGAGAAGGCAGAAGTGGTTTTGATTTGTTTTTTTCAGTATGACCTCCCTCTTTCCGTCGTGGTTACTTGCAGGTTACGAGAACCGGGGGACCAGGAAGGGACAGCAAAGGCACGGGGCAGGCAGGATGTGGCCCGGAGCCCCTGTGACTGCGTGGGGTCTGCCTGTGGGGGGCCCTTTGTGCAGCTCTCAAGACACACATTCTCAGACCCTAGGCAGCCAGCACCACTGGGGATGTGGGCTGACAGTTAACACCAGGGAGAGACTCCTTTCCAGTTGGCCCAGGGGCAGGTTGGGGAGAGGATGGGAGAGCCCTCCCGGAAGCCAGGAGGGTCTGAGGCTCTTCAGAGCCCCTGCAACACTTATTTCTCTGTGTCCTCATCCTCCTGATGCACTGGGGCTGCTCCATGGTCCAGGCTGGTGTCCCAGGATGGTTTTGATCCCGGCGAAGCCCCCGTGGCTGCCTGGAAGCTTTTCCCTTGCTGGGGGTGGCGGTGGCCTCACCTCCTGATGGGAACGTGTTCGCAGGAAGGAGAGACAAAGTGTCATCAGGCCTGGGGCCAGGGGTGGCCTTCTCCTGCCTGCATCTTGGCAATGTTCCTTCTCCTTTAAAAAGTTAGATGAGGGCACCTTGGTCCCATCAAGAGGTCCAGAACCAGATATTTAATAGGCTCAGCAGCTGTTTGCTGAGGACTTAGCAGGTGCTGGGCTGATGGTCCAGCTGCTGAGGAGGCTATCACACTCCCGGCGGGGGGAGCCCCATCAGTAGGTGGGGATCGGCCCCCAGCTCCAACCCTCCACCGGCTGTCAGGGCCACCCATTGGGAACCTGGCACAAGACCACTCTGCCAGTTGGTGAGGCCTTCTGCCCAGGGTGAGGACAGAACAAGAAGCTATCAGGGCACAGAGAAGCCACAGCCACTGTCCCCTCTCCTGGTGGCATAGTGAGCTGACCTGGGATAGTGCCACCCTGCCCAGAGGTCACCTTCACGGGACCCTGGGGGATTCAGGCTGCCCACCATACCAGCATGGCCCACCCTGATGCCACTACACACCAGGCTGCCTGGGGAGTGTCTTTATGGACCAAGAAACTGATGGGGAGGGCAGAGGAGGGACCTGAACCCGGGCCGGCAAGAAGCTCCAGACCCCACTCCTCCATTCTGCCAAGACCACGCTACACGGCGTAGAGAGCCAAGCCGGATCTGGGGCGGGCCTCCCTGCCTGCTGCACACCTGGAGACAGACCCAGGCTTTAACCTTGAGTCACTCCTGCCCATCCCAGGGAGGGAGTCGCCCCTTCGGGAATGGTCCTGTCACCAGGCCTGAGGGCAGGCTTCCTGCGGGAACAGTGGACACCAGCAGAGTGTCTGCCTCGGTTTCCTGGTTGTCACTTCAGGCCCCTTGGCAGCTCCTAATCCGGGTCCCAACCTCGGGGTGGTGTGCTGGGCTCCCTGGCTGGGCTCATTCAATGAAGCAGGCCCAGGGAGGGTCTTCTCTCTGTAGCCAGCTACCTGCACATCCGACAGTGCACGAAGGGCCCCTTCTAGCATATCTTGACGGCTCCTCCTGTGCAAGGCCGTGCTGGCATAGGTTCCACGTCTGTGTCTCACCTCCTGGCAGGTCTCGGGGCTCCATCGAGTTGGGAGGGAGACGAGAGGCCGAGCACTTGTTCCTTCCCTCAGCTGTATGCACTCGGGGCCGGGTTCTGGGGAGACGGAGAAATGGTGCCTGCCCTGGCTGGGCTCTCAGTCCACGGCGGCGGCTCGCCCACAGCTGCGCGGTCAGTGATAGCGGGTGCCCATAGGAAGGGTAGTGGTCACCTCGGAGGGGCCTTCTCAGCCTTGCTGTGACTGCCTCCTATTGCGCGTGGGGACTCATACCCCCTTGCTGTGAGCCAGGAACCACTGCACCCATTTTAAAGGTGAAAGCCGGGAAGCTCAGTGCTCAAAGCCCCACCCGCAGTGTTCCATGGCATAGAATGTTCCACACCCTCCCCTTCCTCCCACACTCAGTGGTGCCCTGAGCTCCAAACCGGGTAGGACTGGAGCAAGAGGGACGCAGATGGAGGGGGCCACCTGGACGAAGGCAGCAAGTTGGCAGGCCTGACAGTGGGACCGAGGGTGGATGAGAGGGAAAAGCCCTTCCTTCCAGCCGCGAGCGTTGCTTCACAGGGATAACGTCCCCAGGGTGTTAGTGTCCAAATATAGCGCCCTGGCTGTCATGCCTAATCCTGGGACTCAAGCACGTGTGCGCACCCGTGTCCCGGCCAGGGTGGGAGTCCTGGGGCCCGGCCAGGCTGGGTGTGGCCAGCCCGGCAACTTTGCCTCCCTAGACCTGGGTGTCGGCACGGGGGTCCCAGGAGATCCTCCTGGGGGTTGCAGCGAGGCCACAGTGGACACAGTTCCAGGATCAGCCATGTTTCCCTGAGTTCTCAGCCTCCCGGGAGCTGGGATCACCTCCGGTGCAGACACCCCCAACCCGCTGGGCCCTGGGAAGATGCCCGCTGATCTTTGAAACCGCGGCTTCGTCTCCGTGAGCTGTGGAGCCCAGGAGCCTGGTTTCTGCGCGGGCCTGTTCTCAGAGGAGACACTGTCCCTGCCCGCCCGGTGGGCCCCCCTCCACGGAGATCCCGGCTGAGCAGCTCCAGGGTCTGTGTCTGGCACCAGACAGGGCTGCACATGGAGCCAGGAACGGACTTAGGAACCTCGCTTCCTCCTTGGGCGGAGCTGCCCAGATTGCCTCCCACTCGGAGCAGATCCAATAAAACAGGAGCAGTGGAGGGAGGCAGAGGAGGCAGGAGGGGCACGTGGTGCCCAGGACACCCCCTCCCCGAGAGGGGCTTCTGGGGGGAGCAGGGGAAGCAGCGACCTATGTGGAGGAGCCAAGCAGACCCCAAGTCAGACCCCTGGGCCACCTACCTCACTGCCACCTCGGATCACTGGCACGGTCACCTCCCCAGCTCCGTCGTCTGTAGGGAGAGGATAGGACCCCGACTCTTGAGCTGTTGTGAGGAGTAACCCTACTGTGTAATTAGGTGTTATTGTGTCTTGCCCCTTGAACAGCAGAGGGCCAGGCCATTAACCGTCATAGGGGTATGCAGTGTTGCCCCCAGAGGCCACAGCTGGCTGCAAGGGGGGCATGTTGGCGTCTACCTCAGCCTAAGAAGGTCCCTGTTCTGCATGCCCACAGCTCCCCAAATGGCTCCCAGGTGGCCCTCTTAGTTACCGGGTGTCCATCACCCAGGGGCACCCAGACTGGACCTGACCTGTCCCCAGGGCCCAGCATCGCATGCTCCCAGCAGGAGCGAACTGCTTATGGACAGACTGACCAGCCCCAACTGCAGCCAGGTGGCTGGAGAGGTGGGTGGTGAGCTCTGTCCACCCCGTCGGGGTGCCAGCCTCCCGCTGCATCTCTGCAGCCTTCGGTCCCTAGAGTCCGATCTCCCAGTGCGGTGCCCCCAGCCCCCTGGCCCCCTCCCGGGCCTTCCTGCTCCTCCATCGTGGGTATTTCTCTGCAGGCTGGGCCCAGCCAAGGAAGCCTGGGGGCTGGCAAGGAGCTGGTCAGTGTGGTGGCAAAGCTCTGTATGGTCCACTAAACTCTGTTCAGATCTTCTGGAAACACGGTAAACACAAGTGTCCCCTCAGTTGATAGCAGTCACCTTAGTCGGGGCTTTCCCTGTGGGGATGGGGGAGTAGGGACCATCCCCTCGTATGCATTGGCTCCTTGGTTTCCATCTCAGCCCTGGGGCCGGTCTTCCCAGATGGAGATACCGCAGCTCACAGACACTGAGTCTTTTGCCGAAGGACACACAGCAGCTTGGCAGGCTGTGTTCTCCCAGGGCAGCTGGCTGAGGTGGAGGCTGAAATCCAGCTTGTGCCCTGCTGGCTGAGCTGCACACCCTACCTGGAGGAAGGGGTGCCCTTCCGCATTCCACACAGGGCCCTGCACGGCCCCGTGCGCAGCCCAGCCTTCAGGTGGCCTCTGCATGTTGCTTCCAGGTGGGCCCAACCGGTCTGGGTGCAGAGCTGAAGCATCTGCTCAGGGCGTCCCCCTCTCCGCCACCAAAGTGTGCCTCCCCATTATGGGGTCCGAGAGGCAGGTTGTAGGGGCCGGCGGTGGACACTTATAGCTCTGAATGTACAGACTGTGCACCTGTGCTTCTGAGCAGGGTGTGTACAGGGGGCCTTGGGACTCCCCACCGCAGATCCCGTATCCAGGCAGGACCCCCTGATATCCCCAGGGCTCTCTGTCCCCAGGGGCTCCAGGTCAGCCCTGGCTAGAAGGAGCCGTGACCTCCACCACCCGCCCTCCTGGCCCCAGGCTTGGGGAACAAGGGCTCCAAGTGGCACCCTCTGGTGGGCCCTGGGTGGCAGGCATGTCACCCTGTTTCATTCATTCACGATGGTGCACTGAGCCCTGTGTGTCTGCACAGGGGCCGGGGGTAGCAGGGAACCAAGCGGGCATGCCCTCCCCTCCCCAAGGTCACAGTCCAGGGAGGAAGACAGACAGCAAATGGGCAGCCACAAGAGGGTGAAGAGGGATGGGGCGGGTACTAAGTGGGAGCACTGGCAGGCCCAGAGGAGGCAGCAGGGGGACATATCCAAAAGTTCCAGGCCCGAGAACTGAGTTGGAGGAAGCAGATGCCCGCAGGCCAGGGGCTGGGCGCAGCAGGCTGGGAGGGTTTCAAGAGGAGAGCCATGGGCCTCGCCACCCCCTACTGTACAAGCCGGGGTGGGAGAAGCTGCTTCTCTCCAGAAGAGGAACCCTGAAATCCATCCCTGCGCGAGGGGCCACAGGGCAGGTCCTTCCTAGGTGCTCCTGAGAGGCAGATGGAGACAAGGACGTGAAAGGAGATGGCATAAGACTCGGGAAGCCAAGTCTCCCCGTGTCTGCAGGACACTGTGGGGTGGGGGGTGGATGGACGGGTTCCAGAGGGAGTGAGGATGTGGGGGAAGGGCCTTTGGGAGCACTGAGCCCCCGCCCAGGGCCTTGTGTGTGCTGTGTGAGCGGGGAATGCCCCTCTGTGCAGCGTCTCCCAAGCTTGATTGACCCCAGAACCCTATCTTACAATTTTCCTTTGTAGAATGTCTCGGGGGATAGGAAAGCTGGGCTGGCTTTGGGCCAGAACAAGAGAGACACGAGGGGAGAAGTTCAAAGCCAAAGACCCAGCGGGTTGGGGAGGGGGAGGAATGGGGGGAATGGGGCCGCAGAGGATGTGTCCCGTGTCTGTTTCCCACAGTCCAAGGGTGGCGGGGTTCCTGGGTCTCCCCTGACCCCTCACTTCTGCTAGTTATCAGCCGATGCATCTCCCGGATGGCATGCCAGTGTTGCCTCCTACCCAGCAGTGAAAAAAATCGGCTCACTTCCTCTTCTTAGCTGGAACCCTCCCAAGGGTCTTTGTTGTCTGCTTTATTCATATTCTTTATTTTCTAAGAGAAGGGCGTTCACCCACCTCGCTAAGTAAGAGCCCAGTGGCCAGGAAGGTACAGCTTAGCCGGGGAGCTGGTGAGGAAGACTGAGATGGAATTGGCCTCGGCCAGTCAGTGAGGTTTCCATGAAGCCGGTTGTGTTGTCTGGGTTATTTGTTAGTGGAATCCTCATAGCGCGTGCACAATGCTCTCATTTCTTGGACGGGGATGGAGCTGGCAGTCCCCTGTGCTCCCTGGGAAAATGGGTTTGCCGAGAAGTCAGAAGTCCCTGTTCTACCACTTAAAGAGATAAAGCGTAGTGGGAACCTTGGAAAAATTCATCTGAAAGTGTGCATTTGCACACAGTGCTCACCTTACCCCATCGACACTCTCCGGTGGGTCTGCCCTGGGCCAGCAAAAATGCACAGCAACTCCCACCGCTCGGTCCCAGCTGACTGTCCCAGTTTGATTGGATCTGTCTGACCCCCCTGATTACAGAGGGTTTCATTGTGCAGCGTCCATGTTCCCGCCACTCCCGCTGCAAGTCCCAGGGGTGCAAGGAGCCACATGGAGTGAGATCCAGGCGCACAGCTCACTCAGGTCCCCCTGACCCGGCACCCATTCCCAGGCTGACAGCAGCATACTGAACTGATGTGTTTTTAATCAAACAATTCACAAGACTTCCTTATACGTTCCCCATAGCGTCAAGGACAACAACAGACGCCTTGTCCTGCGCTGCCTCCAGGCAGGGAGGCGGCCGCCCTGGCTCACGGTCGCGTGGGCCTGTGGTCTGTGGGAAAAGTGAACCCCGTGCGCTTGGTTATCGCAGTGCAGGCCGCTCGGCCCCTCCTGGGTGGTCGGGGGCCCTTTGGAGAGATGAGCTGGCCTGGTGCGCTCACTCGAAGCCTCACGCAGGCCGGGCCAGGCCACGGCACAGCTTTCTGTCACCAGAGGAAGTAGCCCGGTGAGTGGCCACCCCCTCCCTTCTTTGGAAAGCTTCCACTGTGACTATTTATGAAGCCTTGGTGGGAACCCCGACACCAACAGCGGAAACCACAGGGGAGAAGGCGGAGCTGACCACCTGAAGGTCCAGCCAACGGATTCCTGCCTGCGACGGAAATGCCTCTAGGGTTCCGAGGATAAATGCGATGTTTGCTATGGATCTGAGAGATTTTTATCACATTAAGAAAAGAACCTCTGAGGGGTTTACAAGATTGAGGTTTTTTAAAATCAGAAACAAATGTTGAATTTTATCAAATGCCTTCTCAGCGTGTACTGAAATGATCTTAGGTTGTTTTCCTTTGACATATTGGAGTGTGATTTTATAAGGACAGGTTGAAAGCATTCCTGAAAGAAACCCATTTTCCAGCGTTCTGTACGGCTGGCTTAAACTGGCTGGTGTTTTGCGAAGGACTTCTGTGTCTGTTTATAAGTAAAAGTGAAGGACGTCTGTGGCTGTGTGCGTGCGAGCTCCGAGGCACGTGGGCTTGCCGTCTTCCAGGGTTGGGATCCAGGTTTTGTTAGCTTTTTAAAAAGAAGTGGGAAGCTTGACATCTTTTTCTATGATCTTAAGAATTTGAAAGAACTGCTTGGGTCTAGCAGCTTTGGTGAAAGGAATTTTTTAATAACATTTTCTGGTTTTCTTCTCAGATTTTTTATTTTAGATCAATATTTGATAGTTTATAGTTTCCCAAAAAGCATCCCAATCTGTCGAGGATTTTCCAATTTTTAACGTACTTTTTTGCATGTTAATTTCTTACTTTTTCTAATCTTCTCCTGTCTGTGGTTTTGTATACCTGTGTTTTCTCTGCTTTTTTCCTAGGTTAGACTATCCAGGAATGCGTCATTCCATTGTAGCTATTTTTCTAAAGAATCAGCTATTGAATTTACTTATTCATATTCCTGTTTTTAAAAGTATCAGTAAATATTAGCTTTTAATAAGTATTAATGGATTTAAATTATTTGCCCCTTGAAGAGGTTTATTTTGTTGTTCTTTTTAAAAATGTCTTGATTGGGATACTTCGTTCATTTATTTTCATTTCTTTTTGTTTAGTAATAAGATAATTTACAATGGTGGATTTTTCTCAGAATTCTGTTTTGGCTCTATTCCGTTAAATTTTACAGGTAGTATTGCCATTACTGATTTCTTAATAGCCATAATTGAATTTTTAAATTCTTATTTAATCCCAAAATTATGAGTGAACTTCCATTTCTAGAGATTCAATTTTTTAAAAATTTATGCTTTTCTTATTAACTTCTAGTTTTTAATATTGTAGTCAAAGAATGTTGACTTAAAATTTTGTCGCGTATTTTCTCTGCTGCCTAAATAGTACCCAGGGACGTTTAAGAGGATCGTTGATTCTCTGTAGACTAGAAACTTGGTCATATGGTCACCGAATCAGGTTTATTAACTTTATTTTTCATTTTTATCCCAGTTTTTCGCTACTTAACCTGGAGAGGTGTGTTCAGGTCTCCCACATGAAGGTGTTGTGGATTCTGTCATGTTGCTCACAGCTGTAGGCTCTCTGCGCCATGGAGCTCTCCTCGCACCTTCTCAGGGTGGCATGGCCCTCTTTGCCCACTGACTGCCTTTGCACTGGGCTGTGTGCTGTGTCTGCTAAGACGACCTTCCCTGCTCTCCTCCTGTTTCTGTCCCGCCCCCGCTTTTGTTTCACTTTGCCTTCGAGGTGACCGCTGTGAACAGGGCAAGTGGGATTTTGTTTTCCTCTTACACTGTCCCTGCCCTCATGGTGTTTGCAATCTAGTTGTTGAAACCAACAGTGAGTGAATAATCTGATGGATTACAGTACAGGTGCACAGAGAGACGCATCTATGAAGGAAAACCCTGCTTTACTGGGGAGCCAAATGAGGCCGAAGTGATGTTTGAGGGATGAGCAGAGGTTGGCCTTGTGAAGATGGGGTTAAGAGCCTTCCAAGTAGAAAGAGCAGCATGTGCAAAAGTCCTGAGGCAGAAACATAGGCCAGTATGGTTAGAATGTGGCCAGTGAGAGGGAGGGGATATGGTTGAGAGTGAGGGCCTTGTGAGGACTTTTGAATCCAGAACAAGGGAGCATTGCAAGGGTGCAAAGATGTGGACACTGGGCTAGGGGAAAGGCAGAGCTGTGGCCAGGAAAGCCAATGATGGGCTGGACCCACCGTGCAGAGGAGAGGAAAGCAGGGGAGAGGTTGGATGGCCGCCCCTGACTAAGCTGGGTGGGGAAAGCAGAAAGGGTGCAGAGGTGCCAAGGCCCCTGGCCCATTTTCAGTACAGATGAGTGGGAGCTGGTATTAGAAATGTGAGTTGCTATAACCCACAGAGACCGGTCACTTCTGCCTATTCCTGGTCACAGTGACATGGCTGCAGGAGGGGAGGGGAACCCCCGGAAATGGGAGGAATCCGTGACAACTCAGGGATTGCGCAAGGCTTCCCCGGCGTGGGGGATGGGACTGAGGTGGGGCACTGGGAGTCAGGTGTGTTGGCAGCCGGATGTGGACAGGACCAAGCTTCCGATAGAAGCGGAGGTGTCACAGGTGTCACGTTGCAGTCGCTGGTCTAGCGGGGAAGGAGCGCTGCAGGGTGCAGGGCCCCTCCCGCGGCGGGCGAGGTCGCGCCAGGCTGCCGAGGGAGAGAGAAGGCTCGGGAGCCTGCAGGGAGGTCCTGGGGGGCTGGCTGCGAGGGCCGAGGTGGGGCGCGGAGGAAATGGGGACCCGAAGGCAGGAGACCAGGGAGGGAAGGTCTCCGGGGAGGGGGCGCCATCTGGTGGCCTCGCCCTTCCAATAAGGAGGTCATGGGTCACGAGTAGGAGCCGAGGGGCTGGCTGGAGCTGGCAGCAGAGGACGCAAAGTGGGGTTCTGCCCTCGGAGCCCACCCCTGCGCCCACCCACCCATAGGGCCCTCCTGCCCCCGGGTCCCGGCGCCCCTTGGGAACCGGGTATCCAAGCCCCCAGCATCCATGCGAGGACCACGGTCATGTGCGTTCTACGCACCAAGCAATAGAGACCTGAGAGACCGACCCAGCCCAGCTCCAGCCGAGAGCGAGAGCGGTGGGGTGGAGGGAAGCCGCCGGCCGGCCCGCCCGGGCCCTGGGGGCATCAGGAACGGGGGAGGGGGGTGGCTGGACGTCCCAGGCCCTGCCCGCCTTCCAGGTGTGCCACTGCACTCCTGCGTGACATCTGTTGGAGGGTCCCAGCCCCCGGCATTGCCACCTGGAGCAGGGCTGCCAGCCAAGTGCCCCCCAGGTCCTGGGAGGGGGGTCCCAGAGCTCCTTGCCATGCCTGGCATGGCCAGGGGAGAACCTGCTATGCGGGGAAGCAGAGTGCGAGCGCAAGGGGGGCGTCCCGGTGGTGGGGGACACTGCCCCGCCCCTGGGGCAGGATTTCCCCCGCCCAGCTCTGGGCAGAAGTTAAGTTAAGGAGAGGCAGAAATGTGGCGTGCTGGGAGCGCGCTCAAAGAGGGGCAGCGTCCCCGGGGACAGGGCTCCTCGGGTCAGGGGAGGCAGGGCTGGGGCCAGGGCCGCTCTGTGAACCCTGGGCGTGGGCCCCTGGCCAAGAACGGTCTGCCGCCGCCCCCAACACGCCTCCCACCTGCTCGGGATCGTTAGAATAGCGAGCACATCAGCGTCCCCCGGACAGAAGGCCCCCTGCCGTCACAGAGAGGAAGAAATGAGCGCCGGTGGCTGCAAACGCGGTGACATAGACGTCCAGTTTCCTACAGGCTTTTCTCCCAAATAAGCTTTTAAAAAATATAATTATAAAAATAATGTATGCTCGCTGTAGAAAACTTGGAAAAGCCCCAAAAAAGTAGAGCTAAGGGAATGAAAGTCCTTCCTATCACTGCCCTCTGGTGGTGAAAAGCCGTCTTAACAGTCTGGTGCGTTCCCCTCCTGCTTGGACCGTTTTATGCTGAAACCACCTTGCTTCTATCATTTGGGCTCACACTCTTCTTCTTTTGTTCAACATTGCAACATAAATATTTTCCTACATCTTAAAAATTTCTTCCTATGTATCATTTTAATAACTCCCCAACAGAGGCTCTGATAAGCAGTTTCTTTCATCACTGTCCTATTTTTCCCTGTTTTTCATAATTATAAATTTGCAATGAACATCTTCTTACCTTACTTTTGTCTACATTTTACATTATTAACTTAGGATAAGTCCCAGAAATAGAATTACTGGGCCACAGTGCATCCATGATTTTGAGGTTATTGATACATATTGCCAAATTGCTTTTCAGAGCAATTTTACCAGTTTATCTTCTATTAGTAATGAAATGAGCCCCTGCCCATTTCACTCTACCCTCACCAGCATGGAGTATTCTCGTTTTAAAAATGGGTTTTGTTTGGATGTTTGCTTTTTTTTCTTTAACGGTAAGGGCAAACGTTTTTTCAGATGCTTATTATTCATTTGTATTTCCAGAAGAACTATTTCGCCAAAAGCATCATGGGTAGCCTTCTCTGTGACTTGCACCCACCCACACGCCTCCCCATCTATCTGAACGCCCCTATCAGTCTGGTACTTTGACAGGCTCCTCAAACCACCCTCGGATGGGTCACCTCCACCTTCTCCTGCACTGACTGCCAGGACGCCGGGTGGTGCCGCCTCTCCTGTGCCCAGCAAGTATTGAAAGCTGGGAAGCCACTAGGTTGTGAATTGTCTCCCAGGTAGATGGAGCCAAATACCGGTGCAGAGAAAGCCAACCAAAATCCAACAGTGGCTCCTCCTCAGACTTTTGAGGGCTTAGACATCACCTGGTCAACTTTTGCTTGAGTTAATAGAACAAGAAATGTATACATTAGGACCCGCACACCAGTTGTCGGGGAGGGGGGGTGAGGTGTCCACTTATTGGGCCCCTGCTGTATGTCAGGCCCTTGACCTCATTCAACTTGATCTCCCAGTAACCCTGTCAGGTGGATACCTGGCTCTTCATTTGAATATAAGGAGACCAAGGCTTGGATAAGTGAGGTGAGGTCCCCGGGATCACTCAGGATAAGAGGAGCTGGGGTTTGAACCCAGTTCTGTAGGATGCCAGGACCCTGGCTCAGATATTCCACATCCGGGCCAGTCCGGGCTAACTGGAGGACAGCAGCAACCACAGGTGTCCCCAGAAGAGACAACTCGGCTGCGGCATCAGTGGGCGCCTTCCTGTCAACAAACAACCGTGAATCATGGTGACAGGAGCCTTGACTTGGGGCTCAGACATATTGAAATTCCCACTATGCTGTTCAGAGCGTTCCAAGCAAAGTTCACCAGAATAGAACACCCTAGCCAAAAAAGGATAATTATTCCGTTACATGAGAACTGAAAATAGGGGGTTAAAGCAAGAATATTTTTTCGTGATTATTTTGGGCCCTTCCGTCAGTACTGTGCTCTTTGGAACAAAGAATGTCTGTTCTCTGAGGGGAATTCTGTTATCACATCCCTGCCGAGAGAGCTCACAGTATTTATTGAAAGTTTCAGCTGTCACTTCTGTATAAATAAACAGGATGAAGCGGGCAGCCGACTGCACATTTGAAATATTTTTAGACGGGGGTGGCTTTGCAGACTGGAAGGATAACATTTCAAGGAGAGCGTGCCTGATCCCAGAATAGCCTGCTATGGGCTCAGCCTCAGCGTGGCCTCAGGGTGGGGTCTCCTTCGGTGTCACAGTTCCCTGAATCCTGGGCTCCTTCCCATCCACCCATCCCATGGTTAGCCAGCCCAGAGATGGCAACACCTCCTTCTAAGGACATCCCAGCTCCACTCCTCAGGCACAGAGGATGGTGGACGGCATTTAGGATTAACTGTCTTCATTGGGTCTACAGAACACCAGAAACAACCCTTGGGTTTGTGGGGCCTGAGACAGGGGAGAAGACAATCATTCAAACCAGTGTTTGCAACATGTAGCCCTGTAGCTGATCAATAACTAGCTCAAAAGTCTGGACTTTGGTGTTTAACAATACTTGACATCTTTAGCACTTATCAGGTGCCAAGCACATGATAGACATGGATGCATTTTTCCTCACAATGAGGCCCAGCTTGTCATGACCGCCTGTGGCCTTTTCCATTCTGTTTTCTCCTTGAAACATGAGTCCTCATTCACTTAGGAAATCCGGGCACCTGAGAGGGCACAGGTCCCACACACTCTCTGCTGCCTCAGCCCCCTCCCTCCCTCCTTGTGCCTCATGCACTTGGCCCACTCACATGGACTCCAGGAGGCCTTGTGCACCCTCGGTAATGACCCAGAGGGCAGCTAGGTCAGAAAGAACCCTGAGCTGGTGGTTTTGAGACCATACGATGGGGCTGGGGTGGAGGGGTGTTGGGTGCTGGAGAAGCCCTAATCTTTCCCTGTCTTCATTTTTACTCTTTATGGAGCTCTTCATTTCTTTGTGTGGGTCCAAAATTCTTTCTGTTATGTTCTTTTGACTGAAGAATTTTAATATTTCTTGTTGCACACGTCTGCTGGCAATGCATTCTCCAGCTTCTTTTTTTTCTGAAAAGGTCTTTATTTTAACCTCATATTTGAAAGCTATTTTTGATGGGCGTAGGATTCTGGCCAGACAGGCGTTCCTCCATCGCACCCACCAAGACTGTCACCCCATTGTCTTCTGGCTCACATGGTCTCCGGTAAGAAGTCTGCTGTAACTCGTCATTCCTCTGCAGGTGTCTTTTTTCTATGAATGACCAAGATTTTGTTTCAGGGATTTTTTTTTTTTTCTAATCTTGGGTTTCAGCAGTTTAATTTTGATGTGTCTATGTGGTTGGTTGTTTGTTGTTGCTATTGCTTTGGTTTTGGTCCTCTTTGGGATTCTCTGACCTTCTTAGATTTGTGATTTGATGTCTCCTTATTTTTGGAAAATTCTCAGCCGTTATGTCTTCAGATATTTCTTCTGCTCCATCCTCTCTCTTTCTTCTAAAACTCAAATTACAAGTTGGAGTTGATATCATTGATAGTTTATTAATGTGCCACAGCTCTTGGATGCTGTGTGTTTTTTCTCTTTGTGTTTCAATTTGGGTAATTTCTACTGACCTGTCTTCAAGTTCACTAATTCTTCCCTCACATGTCAAGTCAGCTGACCCACCAAAGGAATTCTCTCTAATGCTGTGGGGTTTTTTAAAAAAAAATTCTAGCATTTCTCTTTGACTTTCTTACACTTTCCATCTCTCTGTTGGCATTCTCTATCTGTTTGTGCATATTGTCTACCTTCTCACCTGGTCCCATTATCATATTGGTCTTTTTCAAGTCCCTATGTGATAATTACAACCTCTGGGTCATCTCTGAGTCTGATTCTGTTGATTGCTTTATCTCTTGACAATCTTGATTTTTTTTTTTTTTTAATTTCTTGTTGTTGTTGCTTTTGAATGGAAGATTCATAATTTTTTAATTAAATGCTGAACACGCAGGTGTAGAAGAGAAGAGACAGAGGTAATCATATTTCCGTCCGGAAGTGGGTAAGCCTCTTCTGTCTTCTGTCCGTTAATGTGGAATCTGAGTCAATCTTGTCAGAAGCGGAGCTGGGTTGGGGATTTGTTGTTGCTGTGATTACCTTCAGAGCACCACAGGCCTCCAGTGGCTCCAGCAATGGGCTGCCATTGCCTTGTGCTCAGGGTCGGAGCTAGAGAGTGTTCCCCAGTGTGGTGAGCCACCATGCACACCTGTGCCACAGAGTGGGTCTCTCTCCACCTTCTCCCAGCAGTGGACTGCCATTGCTTGTTATTCTAGGCCAGGTTCATATTGGGGACATGGGGAGGGGTTCCCTGTGTCCTGGTCCAGCCTCAGCTTAGACAGGCCCCATGCCCTCGGCCTCAGCATTCCTGTTCCTCCACCCTGTGGCAGCCAAACTCTGCCCTGTAGCTGTGGGGTCTTGGGTGGGAGATTCCTGCCCTCCCTCATTGGCAGGAGACCTCTGTTTGGTCTTGTGCAGAATCCTAGGCCCAGGATAATTTCCTGCTGCTCTTCCCAGGGAAAAGAGTCTTTTAACCATCCTTCTCCAAGCCATAGCGTGTCTATCTTGTGCCCTGGGGCTGACAGGCCGTGCTGTCCTGCCTTCAGCAGTTCAAGGCTTTGCTTCTCAGGAGAAAGGGTCTGGGAAAGTGGGAGATGCTTCGGGCCTGTTCAGCTGCAGCCACTGCTCATCCTCCAGGGGCCCAAGGCTGTTGCTTCTTACTCAAGAAGGACTTGGGAAATGTGTGGTGTTTCCTGCCTGATCCCCTGCCTGCCCGTGGTCTTTCTCACGAGTGCCTGCTGGAGCCTCATGGGAAAGAGTGGCGAGTCAGGGAGCTGCCAGTGCATTGGGGGCCCCAGCAATTCCAGATGGACCCTCCAGCCCACACTTGGCCTGTGACAGTTTGTTATTATTTAGCTGAGTTCTTCTCGCCTCTGGTATGGTGGTGCGTCTTGTTCCCATGCTCCGCCCCATGTGAGACAGTCCCTGTGCTGCTCCTCCTTGAAACTCATGTCACTTTGTTGTCTCTCAATCTCGGCTCTCTGATGGACTCAAGAAAATGTATGATTTTGTAGTTTCTTCAGCTTTTTTTGCTGTTCATGTGAGAGCAACACTCTGCAGCTTTCTCCATCCTAATCAGAAGCAGAAGTGACTCACCTTCTCGAAAATATATTTTAATTTCCCCCAATGTTGAATCTTCATTTGTTAAAAAATAATTTGCTCAAAAATTTACACATAGAATTACCATACAATCCAGCAATTCTGCTGCTGGGTGTCTACCCAAAAGAATTGAAAGCAGAGACTCGGACAGATATCTGCACAGCCATGTCCCTAGCAGCAGCATTGGTCACCATCGCTAAAATGTGGAAGAACCCAAGTGTCCATCGATGAATGGATAAACGAAATGAAGTGTGTACGAACAACAGAATAGTATTCAGCCTTCAAAAGGAAGGAAATTCTGACACATGCTACAACACGGATGAACCTAGAAGACATCACGCCGAGTGAAATAAAAGCCAGACACAAAAGGACAAATAGCCCATGATCCCACTTGTAGAGAGGTCAGATTCATAGAGACAGAGCGTAGGATGGCGGGTGCCAGGGGCAGGGAGGAGGGAGGAACGGGGTGGGGGGGGGAGTGTTTAATGGGGACAGAGTTTGGGTTTGGGAAGATGAAAAAGTTACGGGGATGGTTAGTGGTGATGGCTGCACAACAATGTGAATGGATTTAACACCACTGAACTGTACCCTTAAAAATCGTTAAAATGGTACATTTTATGTTATTTATATTTTACCAAAATTAAAAAAACAAGGAAAAACAATTTGCTGGTGCTTGCCATGTGCCAAGTATTCTTCTAGGTGCTGGGATTACAGACAAACGAAACAGACAAAATCCATGTCCTCGTGGTGCTTACCCTCAATAAGCAAAATAAAGATGTGACTGGGAATGATGGCAGCTGATGGTCCTGCTAGGAAACCCCAGGAGGGTGGGAAGTTGGGGGCTTGGGTGGGGGCCTCACAGCAAGTCCTGTGGACACCTCGGGGAGCTTCCAGGCTGAGGGGGCATGCGTGGGGTGATGGGGACAGCAAGGGGCTCCAGAGGCTATTGGCTTGCCCACTCCCAAGGCTTGTTGCCCCAGGCTGAAGACGGCCGGCTGGTCTACCTTCTAGTCCATCCTTGGAGTGGTGTCCCAGCCCCTGGAATCTCGGAAGCAGCCGGGGATGTTCCTTACCTCCAGCTTGCCTTCTGGGGTCTGGGCACATGCAGGACATCTGGGGAGCCCCCACGGGAGCCATCCAGGAATTTCGTCTCCTAGAGCCAGGGTCAGTCGCAGCCCCAGGACCTGGGCTTCTGGGAGGCGCTCATCACAGTGGGGAATGCAGTGGAGAGCCCCCAGCTCGGATTCTGCCGGGGTGGGGGAGGGGGCACTGCCCACCCAGGGACTGACGACCTGCTTTTCTGTCTGCAGGAGCTACAGGGAGCTCACAGAGTGCACCAGCCACGTGGCGAAAAAAGTGTTCTGCTTCTGGCCCAATGCGGTGGTGGACAAGCTCTTCGTAGCGATCCACCAGCGCTACTTCAGAAACTGCTCCGTCTCCGGCAGGGCCGTGCGGGACCCGCCCAGCAGCGTCCTCTGCCCCTTCATTGTGGTGCCCATCCTGGTGACCCTGCTTGTGACGGTGCTGGTGGTCTGGAGGAGCAAGTGCCCCGAGGGCATCGTGTAGGCGGGGGGCCTCGGGGCTGCCCATGCACTGAGGCTGCAGGGCAGGCAGGGAGGGTGGGGGGGGGGGAGCCATGGGCCTGGCCCCGTGACAGCATCCTGGGCCTCACATCAGACCAGGCCCCAAATCCCTCTTCTTCTGCCCGAGAAGAGCTAACGGGATTGTGGAGTGATGGTGGCGCGGGCGTTAACCTGGAAGCCCCATGGCAGGAGCTGGAAGCAACCCTAGGAAGGGGACCCCAGGGGCCAGGAGGGAGCAGGGGGATAAGCGCCATTATTTCTGGGGCAGGTTCCGAGCTCTGTCTCCCAATGTGTTGATAAACGACCCTCAGCTTTGTTCCACCCTCTGGCCAGACTGTGGATAAGTAGATTGTGATTAAAAAGATGTCCTGGATTTGGGAAGTGTCGTCATTGCTGGGTCTGGATCCTTGGGAGCAGAAGGGTGGTGAAACACTGACCCCTTCAGATCCGTCTTTCTCTGACAGGAGCTGCCATCACAGGGACCTTGGATGGGGGATGATGGTGGCAAGGGCCCCCGAGGTGGTGAGGCACCGTGTGTGCACTGAAGGTGCTCCCAGGGGATTCTGAGGCCCCCACACCACCCCTCCACAGTGTTTAGAACCACTGGCTCAGGGGACAGTGGTTCACAGACATGACAAGCCCAGGTTTGCTCGGTTTTTACTGAGGCCCTTCCCAGAAGATGCCTCGACAGCGCTCAGGGTCAGGCACCCACCTCCATTCTGTCCCCCTGGGTTTTGCTGGCTATTTCCTCTGCATATCAGTGTACCCCTCCAGGCTGCTGTTGCTCCCCCATTCACAATTCTTCCCAAGCCCTTGCTTATCGCTGGGCTTCCAGAAGGTTCTGGACGCCCCAAAGAGAGTTCCTGCATTGTCCCTCCAAGATGTTCTCTGGGCTCAGATGTCTCCTCTGAGGTCCCTGCAGCCCCCAGCCTGCTCCACCCTCCAGGGCCTCCTGGCCCAGCACCTGCCCCTTCTCAGGACCACTGAGCATCAGCTTCTCCCTCTGCCCTGCAGGCCAGAGGCCCCACGCCATTACCTTCGGGACTAGTCAGCATTAGCAGACCACAGCCCCGTGGGGTCACCCACCACCCCGCCCGGCTGAGCAGGCGAGACCCCGGGCAGCCTCCCCTGGTGAGACAGGAGTGGGGCTCCCGCAGCCTCCTCCTGCCGTCCCTGCAAGGGTGCGCCGTCACGGGCAGGCCCCCAGTCTGCAGAGGCATCACCGCCCTAAAGAGACACGAGCAATTCCCCTGATGGGGCTTCTCGAACTTCTATGCTGAACCATGGAACCCCCAGCTACAGTGTGGCCGTGCCTTGTGGAAGGACCCAGAGCATGCTAACGTGCTAACGGCAGGTGATCGCCTCCGAAAACCACAGGGATCCCGGTGTCCACAGCTCAGGACCTCGGGGAGGGGCTAGCCAGGCTGCCATGCTGGGTCCCTGCTTCCTCCGCCTTCACATGAAAGCTGGCAGGAAGCAGGGGGTTGTCTCCATTCGCACCCCTTCTCCCAAGGAAGCAGGTAAGTACAGGGGTTAGGTTGAGGTTCTAGAAAGAAACAGGTGCAGGAAGAGCTTCTGGCTGAGGACCTGGGTGTCTATGGGTCTCGGGGACAAGTGAGGTTTCAGGGGCAGGAGGTGGCAGGGAGCAGGTACTGTGGGCTAGAGGACGTTATCCGAGAGCAAGGGTGACGGGCCCACAGGTGAGAGGACAGCCGGCCTGACCTCGCGGACAATTACTCCTGGAATTCACACACATGCCTTTGCTGGAGGCACCGGCCTCGCGGACCTTTGGGCCCTGCTCCTCCCGGGCTGCTCCGGAGGAAGTTTCGCTGAGCCCTGCTGCCCGAGACCACCCACTGGTGGCAGGGACCTGGGCCCCCAACTCCCAGGGCAGCCCCATCATCCCCGGGGCCCCCACAGGTGGTCAGGGCCCCACGCGGGTCTGCAGGGCCCAGAGCCTCACCCAGGGCTGAGCAAGGACTCCTTCAAGAACCAGGTGTAGAGCTGTGGCCTCTTCAAGGACAAGGCCCTCGTCTTCCCACGTGCTTGGCTGGCCTGAGGTGTGTGGTGTGTGTGTGTGTGGTGCGTATCTGTGATGTGCGTGTGTGGTGCGTGTGTGTGCAAACACAGTAACATTCAAATAGGAGTTGTCCCTCCGGGTTTGGGTCACCTTATTGTGGATTAACCACGCTTCAGCATTGCTGTGGCCAAGGTGGGGTGGGCCACACTTGGTGGAAACGCGTCCCCTCCCACCTCCCGTCTTTGCTAAGTGGCTGCTCACTTCTGCTGTCCCCCTGACCACAGGTTAATAAGATTCTCCAGTTTTGATTGACAGAAGTACCCTTTTGCAGGACAGCAGGCCCCTCGTTTTTCACATCTCAGCATGTAGCCCCTCATGCCCCTTGTCACGTTAAAAGGAAACAGACCACAGACCGAGGGGAACTGGTCCCTGCAAGTCAGAGGATAGTTTTATGCGGAAGAATGTGTTTTCAGAGCACTCTCATCTAAAAGACCTAATCTGAATGATTTCACCAAGTTCAGAATGTTGGGCATTCTGGAAAAACAACTGTGTGCCTATTTTAAAACCTTCAAAAGTGTGTTTCCTGTCATCACAGCCTGTGAAGAAATAATTGTGATAAAACCTGATGGAAGGGGCTGGCCTGATGGCATAGTGGTAAAGTTCATACACTCCACTTTGGCAGCCCAGGGTTCGCTGGTTTGGATCCTGGGCGTGGACCTAGCACCTCTCATCAAGCCATGCTGTGGCGGCGTCCCACATATAAAAATAGAGGAAGATGGGCACAGATGTTAGCTCAGGGCCCATCTTCCTCACTGTCCTCCCCACCAGCCCCACCACTCTGTGCCTCCAGCTCCTCATGCAGAAGATGGGGAGGGAAGCCTGGTAGTCAAGGTCCTAGGCCAACGTGGGCTCTAAGAAGGTTCAGCAAAGCCATGGGTGTCCCTGCGCCAAAGCCAGCTGACTGGAGAGCAGGGGAGAGCAGCCCTTCTGACAAAGCCACGATGGGTTTCAGAGCCAGCAGCTGGGACCCTGGAACAGCTCTGCTCCCCGAGGTCAGAGGTCTGCAAAGCACGTCCTCACGGAACCATCCTCTCAGGAACCATCCAGCAGAGCTCAGAGCCAGGCACACGCTGTGCGCTCCAAAGTAGCTGTGATTATTAAAATGCCTTACAGATGGCGCAAACACTGAACAATGGTACTACTTTAAAATTATCCACGCTAATGGGAGAGAAAAGAGCGATCGATAATATTTAAGTATTTTTTTCGTTGAGTATAATGTCCTCAAGATTCATCCATGTTGTCGCATATTGCAAGATTTCCTTCTTTTTTAAGGCTGAAGACTATTCCACTGTACGGGTAGCCCAGCCGTGGGTTATCCCTTCCCCTGTCCATGGGCATTTAGGTTTTGCACATCTTCTCTATTTGAATAATTTTTAAACATTTAGACTTGCCTTTGGAATGTATGTTTGTGAGTAGATTTGCGTGTATGTGCACCTGGTCTGGAAATTTCCTTCGAGTGATACAGTTCTGCTGTGAAGGTTTGGGAGGACCCAGAGGGCATTCAGGCGTCCCTGTTCCTCGTCAGGTCACTCTGGGCAGCGGGCTAGGCCAGTCTCAGCTGGGACAGCGGAGGCAAAGCTCTGCCCTGACCGGGATGCTTTCCGTCCAGTCTGGGTTCGTGGTCAAGAATTTGCACGTCACGGGGCTGAGGGCAAAGAACTAAAGGCCAGCAAGGAAGGTGCTTAATAAAAATTTAAAAATCAAAGCCGAATTTTGGTGTTCTTAGTATGATTGAGACTTTATTATAAACAAACATTTAAATAAAAACAAATGACTCTCATCTTGGTTTCCTGGGCTGCCTTCCACAAGTTACCACAAACCAGGTGCTGAAAACAACAGGAAGGCCCTGGTCCTCAGCCTGGGCATCAGCCACTCTCAGCCGCTTCCATCCTGCATCCCTGGGCTGCGGGGGCCTCTCCCCGCTGATCTCACTGAGGGTTATCAAGTAGACAGTCGACTTTTAAAGGAAAATGAGTCTCTAAGATGCCTTGAGAACTGTTCTTGGAATCACTATTCTGAGAGGTCTGTCCTCTGAGGAGGTGCAGGCAGGGAGCCAGAGAGGCAGTAGGCATCTGACTCCATGCTGTTGCAGGATGAGCACCTGCAAGGGTCACACGGAACGATGCCAGGGGCACTGGGGCCAGCGCAGCCAGTGCAGGCTGGGATCAGCTTAGGGGCTGTGGAACCCCTCAGGCCTGCACTGTGCGGTGCCGTGGGGAGAGGGCCGGAGCTGCAGGGCCTGTCCTCCTGAGTTTTCCCTGGGGCTCCCTGGGAAGTAAAAGATGGGCAGTGGTGGATTGCAAACCGATCACAAACAATCGCCCTCCCTGTTTTCCCACTGAGAATGCCCTGCTGAGCAGGCGGGACCCTGGGGCTGGAGGGGAGCAGCCATCCTTTGGCCTCTGGGACAGTCCAGGGACCCGGAGGCCTGCAGGGAGAGGCTGAGATTTCCGCCAAGCTGGCTGGGGAAGCTGATGACAGTTGTAATTTGAAAAACAAGATTGACCAGCTTTATGAGTGTCTGGAGCTAGAGAAATGGCCCCTTCTCCAAAGCTTTGCTATGGAAATCCATAGAAAAAAAATCGGTTAGAAGTCAAAGAACCAAAAATACAAGGGAAAAGGACTTGGGAGTGAGTCGGCCAAGTATGGATTGTTCCCAAAGTTGCTCCTATTAATGAGCTCCCCGGGGCAACAGTGCTCTGAACCAGGGCTTCCTGCAAGCCAAGAAGCAGCTCTGAATTGAGAGAATCTTCACAGAAAGCACATTCCTGGGGGAGACACAGCCCGGGAGGATGCAGCAGCCTGGAACTGCGCGAACTGGGACCCAGCAGAATGTTGAGTGAGACCGAGACCCGGAATGTGGCATTCCTTCTGGAGAAAATCCTGAGTCCCCTGGAGACGAAATTTCCTCTCGTTCATCACAAACGAAAATCAGTATGGTCTTCATGGAGGACAAGCTAGAAATAGGTACCAAAAGTCTTAAAATGTTTATTCCCAGTTGTGCCCCCCCCCATAGGAATTTACCCTAAGGGTGTAGTTAGAGATGTGTGGGATGAGTTTCAGCCAGAGTTATTTATCCGAGCAAACGAGTGGAAACATCCTCAGTGCCCGCGTTAGAGGAAACCAGTCAGATTAGATTAGATGAAATCCAGGTGACGGGGGAAAAGTTTCCTAAAATTAAGTACCGGGGAAATTTTTCTCACAGTATAGAGTTAATTGGAAAAAGCAGATTACAAAATAGGAAAGTGAGATGATCTTAACTTGGGGGGATGAGTGTGTGTATGTGTGTGAGTGTAAGGGGGTGTGTGTGTGTGTAAACACATTCCACAGGCCATATCAAACTTGGAGATGATCATATAATGTGACTCATGGAAACAGTAACAGCACACCACAGTTTGGATCTAGCCGTCATATCACAATTGCTGGCACGTCACTTCCCGGTAACGGAAGGCCATTCAGTGCCCTTGTTCG
Organism: Equus asinus; assembly: GCF_041296235.1. Taxonomy (NCBI): domain Eukaryota; kingdom Metazoa; phylum Chordata; class Mammalia; order Perissodactyla; family Equidae; genus Equus; species Equus asinus. The sequence continues at coordinate 4,057,206 of NC_091808.1, read as the reverse complement.
GAGTCCCAGTGCTAGACTCAAGCTTGCTGGGGTCTCACTGAATCCCTCTCCAGCTGTGTGACTTTAAACAGCTTCTTCGTCTCTCTGACAATTTTATGTGCCTGGAAAGGATGGCCTCGTGTCTGTGGTCGGCCCCATCCCAAGGGTGGTGTCTGAGCTCCAGAGAGCAGGCTGCCTGCCAGGGGATCCACATGTTCGGAGGTGGGGTGGAGGTGGGATGTGGGAGGAGAACACGCAGGGGGCTGGGGCTTTGAGAGAGTGACAAGAAAGAGGTGTTTAGACACTTTTCTCTTTTGTGAACACAGCTGCCCCTTGGTTCCTCGTAGAACAAATTTGGGAAAGATCTACAGTATTTTTCAAGGCCATTTTTGGAGGTGAACTTGGCTCTGACTTTGGCTTCTTATTCATGGGACTGTGCAGAGATGGGTCATGAGGTTGCCCATCTTTGCTCGGGTTACGTAAATGTGCCACAGGGAGCAAGCAACCAGACTGAGGGCAGCTTGAAGAACAGTTTGCTATACGGCCCTCGAAGTCATCCCTCCCTCCTAACCCCACCCCAGCCACCATCCCTGGGCTGGGGAGGGCCATCCAGGTGCCCTCCCCTCAGCTGAGTCCCGTTCCCAACAGACATGCTCCCGGGAGGTGGGGGCAGTCTGTTCCCTGACTGTCTTCTGGGGCGGGAGACAGGCAGGGGCACCGGGAGGTCAGCGGTAATGGCACTCGGTAACTGCTTTCCATCCTGATGGCACCTACATCCCAGCGCCTGCCCAAGACTGCCCAAGGTCACAAGAGGAGGTCACTCAGACTCTCACCCCAGCACCCTCTCCTTACAAGAAACAGTACCACATTAAAAAAGAAAAACAAGCTTTAGCCTATAGCCTATGGCACCAAACTGCCTGGGATGGAATCGCCTCCTAGCTCTGCCCATTGAAGATGGGGGGGCGAGCTGCTCCACTCCTCGCCTGTAAAGGGGTGGCCATAGGTACTCTAGGCAGTCGTGAAGCAAGCCCTCAGCACTGTGCCCGACACATCATAAATGCTCTTTAGTTTGGCCAGGATGATGCATTTTCACGAAGCATCTGGGACCCTGTTGGCTTCAAGGATGCACGAATGCATGTGCTTGGGCATCTGTTTCTCAGTGTGGTCCCAGCTCCATGGCGCCGAGGGCGGGAGGTGAGTCGAAGAGAGGAGAACCATGACGATCACAATAACTCTCTCCCACTCCTGGGGCCCATCCCCGGCAGCGCGGAGCAGAGCCACATTCATCAGCTCGGGCTGCCATAAGAAAGTCCCACAGACTGGGGGCTTGAACAACAGAAATTTATTTTCTTCTTCTTCGTGTTTTTTTTTTTTTTTTTTTGAGGAAGATTAGCCCTGAGCTAACCTCTGCTGCCAATCCTCCTCCTTTTGCTGAGGAAGACTGGCCCTGAGCTAACATGCATGCCCATCCTCCTCTACTTTACATGTGGGACACCTACCACAGCATGGCTTTTGCCAAGTGGTGCCATGTCTGCACCTGGGATTCCAAATCGGCGAACCCCAGGCCACCAAAGCAGAACGTGCGAACTTAACCACTGTGCCACCAGGCCAGCCCCAGAAATTTATTTTCTCATAATTCTAGAAGCTGGAAGTCAAAGATGAAGGTGCCATTAGGATTGGTTCCTTCTGAGTCCTCTCTCCTTAACTTACTAATGGCCATCTTCTCCGTGTGTCCTTACAGGGTCATCGCTCTCTGTGTGTCTGGGTCCTCATCTCCTGTTCTAATAACACCAGTCATATGGAATTAAGGCCACCTCCATGACCTCATTTCACCTTAATCACCTCTTTAAAGACCCTGTCTCCAAAATCAGTCACATTCTGAGGAACTGGGGGTTAGGACTTCAGCACATGAATTGGAGGGGAGCACAAGGTAGCTCTAAGAGCCCACCTCCCCCAGCCCTCAAGCTGCCACTCAGGCGGCAGTGGGCTTTTCCAGCTGGCCCACAGCAGCCAATCTAAGCTGTAACCAAAATAAAGGGTTGTAATTCACCGTGAAAATCAGTCGAAGACAGCATTGTGGCAAGGCAGCAGAAACATCACAAGATTGAAAAAAAATCTGCCTTAAGATGCACGGCACATTCTTCATGGCGGAGGGCAAGGCTGCAGGTGTGGCGGGAGATATGGGTGGCAGTTCCTAAGAGGGCCCTGGAGCTGGCGCCTTCAAGGGCGTGGGCAGCCGCTAGCACAGACTTTCCACTTGTCTGGTTTTGGGAAAAATGGGCAGTTCTTCTCTTCCCTGATACCCGTGTTCCCCACACGATAGTTTTTCTTTTTTTCTTCCTTTTTTGGTCCAGAAATGAAGGCTAAGGAAAGAGGTAGAAAAAGAGAAACATATTTGTCTTGCGTTAACCGGGTCATCCATCAGGAGAGCAGGGAAAAGAGGAAGATTGTTAGGGAATGTTGAAGAGAGATACCCACAGAATCAGCCTGCTGGGCGCAGTGGGAAGGGAGGGGGAGGGAGGGCAGCCTGGGCCCATTTCCCGAGGGCAAGAGATGCCAGCCAGCCACCTGCAGTGGGCCAGGCCTGGGGGGGAAGCCAAGAAAGAACCAAGTGTATCGAGCGAGCCCCTACTAAGGGAGCCTGACTTGACTTAGCTCTGCTCTCCTGGCCGTCATCAGCCTGGGAGGTCGTGTCCATTTTGTGGCTATGGAGACTGAGGCACAGCGAGGCAAGAGTACATGCCCAGGCGTCCCCGAGTGTGGGTGCTGGAGGCAGGGTTTGAAGACCTCCCAGACCCCCAGTTCTCTCACTCACCTGTGCTGCCTCCTGCCGTGCAGGAGACTGGAGAACAGACAGGAACTGGGGCTCCAAGGAGGGTGAGGAGGCGGCCTCCAGCTGTGTGTGCATTCAGGGTGTTTGCAACAGCGCAGGTCGTAAGTCCAAGGGGCCTTCCCTCGGAAGGACGTGTGACCCCCCAGCCCAAGCCCTCCTGGGCCTCCTCTGCCCCAAGACAGCAGCCTCATGACGGGCCTCTTTGGGAAACCACGGGATGGAGACCAACTCGGGGAACCCCGGTCCAGGCTGCTGCTGCCCCAGGAGGTGCGTTCTCCACGGCCAATCAGGTTCAAGGACAGCTGGGAGAAGAAACTGCAAGAACCACCCCCTTTCGCCCTTCTTTCTTCTCAATCCCCAAATTTTCGATTAAAAAGAAAAGAGGATTTCCAAAACGGGTACCAGTAGAACGGTGAATTCCTGTCGCTATGTCTGGAGGGGGCCTTTCTTAGTTCAGAGTCTCCTTCCTTGTGATTTTAGAAAGATAACTGCTTTCTAGTTTTCAAGTCCTGGCCCAGCACAAGGTCCGCACAGCTAGAAATGATTTTATGGGTCAGGGAACAGGCGGGACAGGAACCCACCCAGGCTGCTCCCTTTGCCTGGGGCGCCTTTCCTGTCCCCTCGTCGGCCTGGGGGACACTTGGCTGCCACCGGCTGGGTCCCGACTTGGCTCGCTGGAGGGCAAGGGGCTCTGGAAAGAAACCTGGGGTGCAGCTCAGGCAGGGGGGCGCGGAGGGGCGGGGCTGGCGGACAAGGGAAGAAACCCGGCACCGGGCGCTCGGCCGTGCGCTAGGGGCGCACGCGAGTCAGCGGCTGCGGAGGGACCCCCGTCTGCTCTCGTTAAGGCGCCAGCCACCTGCCCCGCCAGCGTCTGTCCTTACTTCTCTCTCCTCCCACTCTCTTTCTCTTTCACGGAAAAAGTCTTCACGTGTATAGCGCAGAATAGCCAAAGAACGTCCTAGGGCTTAGAACAGTGCCCTGCACGTGGAAGGTACTCAAAAAGTATTTATTGAATTGATTCATTGTAATTGCTAACTCAGGGAGCTACAGCTTCATCAGCCAATCCCCTATTGTTAGACCTTTGATGTGTTAGCAGTCTCCCCCTGCTTCTTATTGCCGTGCCAAATGCTATTTAAAAATAACTTCTGTCACTGAAGAAAATCAAGGTCACAAAATTTTTGCAAAACTGAATTCTTACCATTCAGGTAATTTTTAACATACGTTTTGGCATATAGTTCTCCAAACTTTAATTTATACTTAGGTACACAGAGGACAGCCAGCCCTGGTGGTCTAGTGGTTGGGATCTGGTGCTCTCCCCCCGTGGGCCTGGGTTCATGTCCCCGTCAGGGCACACCTGTCAGATGTCATACTGAGCAGCTGTGTGTTGCTGGCATTCGAAAGCTGTGCCACCAGGATTTCAAACACCAGCAGGGTCACCCATGGCAGACAGGTTTCAGCAGAGCTTCCAGACTAAGACAGACTAAGAAGGACCTGGCCACCCACTTCCGAAAAAATTGGCCAGGAAAACCCTATGAATAGCAGCAGAGCCCTGTCTGATACCGCACTGGAAGGTGAGAGGATGGAGCAAAAAAATGAGGCAGGGTTCCACACTGCTGTACACAGGGTTTTGAGGAGTCAGATTGACTCGATGGCATTAACAACAACAACAAATTATACTAGAATGTTCCAAGCAAATATCCTCTTCCACAAGCCAGGTTCCAGCCCTGCCTCCTCCTCCTCCAGGCTCCTGGGTCTAGTGGCTGAGTCCCAGGGTGACCCATCAGGACTTTACCTATCATAATTCCATCAGCACCCCGAAGTCACCCCAAATAAACACATAGCTGGACACAAAATAGCACATCCACCCCCTGAAAACAAATCTCTTCCCTATTTCTCTCCCCAATTTTCCCCTTACAACTGAACTGTGCTCCCAAGACCCTCTGTATTGGTTATCTATCTCCGTGCAGCAAATACCCCAAACTCAGCAGTTTAAAACAACACAGAAGTCCAGACGTGGCCTCGCTGGGTCCTCTGAGACGGCCGGGTCTCGCAAGGCTGCAATCCAGGGGTTGGCCGGGCTGCACTCTCATCTGGAGACCCACCTGGGGATGGACCTGCTTCCAGGCTCATTCAGGTTGTTGGCAGAATCCGTCCTCTTTCCACTGAGGACTGAGCACTGCATTTTGCTGGTTGTCAACTGGAGGCGCCCTCAGGTCCTCGCTGGGCTCCTTTCTGGTTGAACTAGCTGTCCCTCGCTGGTAGTTCCTTGCTGGGTGAACTTCCGCAACATGCTCCTCACTCCTTCAAGCCAGCAAGGAGGATCTCTAGTGTGTGCTAGTAGATGGAGCTTTATACAGATACATCGTGTAGTCATGGGAGTGACATCTCATCACCTTTGCCATATTTTATGGGTTATAAGCAAGTAACAGGTCCCACCTACACTCAAAGGGAGGGGATTATGTATTACAAGGGATAAACTTGGGGGCCACCCTAGGGTCTGTCTGCCACAGCCCTCTATGAGGAGATTTTGGAGCTGCTGTGGGCAGGGCCCTTGGGGAAGAGTTGTGGGGTGCCACACCACCAGGATCAGGGAAACCTCGCAGGGCATGTGCTCTGGCAGGTTCTCAGATTCACAGTGGCTGGCCCAGAAAGGCAAAAGGCATTTGACATGGCAAGGCCAAAAGGCTGCCCCCTCGCCAAAGTTTTTTTGCCATATGCCATTATGGATGATATTAATGGTGGCCCTGGGTTGTGCAGTGCACACCTGCACAACTGTCCATGGCAGCCCTGAATCACATCTGTGGATGAGAAGCTTTTTCAGAGCATTGTGTCACTGAGGATTAATATCTGGTCTGACTCCAGTCCCGCCAATGGACCATATGTCTGTGCAGCTGAGTTTACTTTACACTACACCCTCTCCCAGCCATTCCTCGACTTTTCTGTTCCTCAAACACATCCAGAAAGCCTGAAATATTTTCACTGGAACTTTTAACTGTTTTTACCCAAGGCAGTCCAAAACTCACAGCTTCTGGGAGTTTATTTTCTCACACTGCTGGTGGGTCTCTGGAAACGGAGCATCAAAGTCAGCTGGAGCCTCAAATAAGAATCCTGATCCTTCTAGAGCAATGATTGTCACAGCTGTCACATGGGTGGGGACAGCCCACCCCCACAATACATCTCAGTTGCAATGTCTCAATTACGTATCATGGGAACAACCCAAACAGTCAAATTAATTCCAAGATGTCTTTGGCACAGCCCAAGACTGCTTTCCAATTAATAATAAATGTAGGAGGTGCAGAATTTCAGAATGGCAACCATTTATCTTACGTCATGGTTAGTTGAACTAACCTGAACTAACATCGGTTGCCAATCTTTTTCTTCTTCTTCTTCTTCTTCTTCTTCTTCTTCTTCTTCTTCTTCTCCCCAAAACCCCCCAGTACATAGCTGTATATTCTAGTTGTGGGTCCTTCTGGTTGTGGCATGTGGGATGCTGCCTCAGCATGGCTTGATGAGTGGTGCCATGTCCACGCCCAGGATCCAAACCTGCGAAACCCTGGGCCTCCGAAGCGGAGCAAGCAAATTCACCACTCAGGGCCGGCCCCATGGTTAGTTCTTATAATCCATAATGACAACGCCATTTATTTATTGAGCGCTTGCCACGTTTTGCATATTTCACCCCCACTTGCTTCTCCCAACAATCCTCTAAGGCGGGTACTATTATAATTCCCAACTTACAGATGAAAAACGGTGGCTTGGAGAGGGTTAGACCCTGGTGAACTGAAGGCCGAGCTGGGATGGCGAGGTCTGCCTGGCACGGAAGCCTGGGGGACACTGACCCCCGGGGGGGCGTGTGGCCCCCTCTGATTTCTCTACACTCTACAGTGCCTGGGTTCACTCTCATGGTGCATCTTCTCAGCCACAGGAACTTTCTCCTACACAGAGCTTGTCATTACATGGGGGGATCCAGTAGTTTCTTGGATTTACGGTGCCTGATCTGCATTCCCTTCTACCATGATATTCTGCCACCTTTAACATTTTCTTTGACATGTGCGATACCAAATGGAAACAGGCTCAGTAAAACAAAAGAAGCACACCAAACCTGGCCCTCAATTTTCCAAGCAAAATTTCCATTCTAACTTTGCTCAGATGGAGTCCTGTCCTTACATGGCTTTTGTGTGGTCACCTTTGACCCGGGGAGGCAGAGACACTGCTGGCCGCCACCATGTCCCCTCCCCGGCAGATTCCCTCCCCCTGGCTCTGACCCCCCCAGTCCTTGGTCTCCGTCCATTTGGTTCCTCTCCTACTTTTGAGGAAGAAAGGGAAGGGTCCCTTAGGGAACTCTGAAAGAGCAAGGAGCAAGGACCTCTACGTTCTCTGAGGCACTTGGCAGCGGCCGGGGAGCTGCTGGAAGCCCCGCCCTGGGAGCCTGGGTTCATTTTCAGGATGGTGAGGAGCCAGAGGACTCAATTCCTTGAGCCCTGGCCTTAGAGGAAATGAGTGTGTGCTCAAAAGAGCCTGTCTCATCACATGTCCAGCCTACGAAACCCGTGATGCCGAGGAGGACCCTTTGTGCAGCCCAGGGCCTGCTCAGGGGACCAGCCTGCTCTCAGGTGTTCTGGAACTCTTCAGTCCCACTCCTCTCCATGCTCCCCACGTCACCTCACACAGGACTGATTATTCCACACCTTTTTTCTTCTCAATGTCCAACGCCTCCTCCTCCTCCTTCTCGGCTGATGGCTGGCTGCCTGTGTCACTGACAAACAGAATGGAGCTTCCACGTGCCCACACGTGTGCATCTGCATGTGCCACGTGGCCTGCCTTGCCCCATCAGTGTGGATGAGCTGGCCGTGCTCCTATTTAAAGCCCCACCCTCACGTCAAGGACATCCCGTAAGCAATGATCCTCTCTCTCTGGCATCATCAATGTTTCCTCTCTAACGGGATGATTTCTGAGAGCCAACAAATAAACTCCAAAACTTCCCACCTTTGTAAGAACCCTCCTTTGACACCCCCATGTCTCCCTCGGTCACCCCATTTCTCCATCCGCTCTCCTGCAGAGCAAAATTCCTTGGAAGCGTTCTCTAAACTGGATCTCTCCAACATCTTTCCTCCTGCTTTCTCTTGAAGCCACACCAGGCAGGCTGTCATTCCCACCACTCTGCTGAAGTAGTCCCTGCGAGGAGGCCAGCGGCCTCCCTGTTCCCAAACCCTGCGGTCGATTCTCACATCATCTCACTTGACCCATCAGGGACTGTGAATGCCGTGTCCTCACCTCCTTGGAGACTTTCCTCTTCGGGCTCTCAGGGGTCACAGCCTCCTGTCTCTTCGCCTGTTTCACCAGCCGCTCCATCTCATCCCCTTTACCCAACCCTCCTCATCTCACCACCGTCGACACTGTGAAGTGACCCAGGGCTGAGTCCTTGGTGCTCTTCTCAGTCCACACTCACTCCACGGCGATCTCAGCTGCTCTCATGGATCTGAGTACCATCTATTTGTTGAAGACTCCCATATTTATTCCTCCGTCCTGGACTTCTGCCTCAAACTCCACAGGTGCATGTCTGTCTTCTCAACATTTCCATTTGGATGTTTGTTGGGCATCTCAGGAGATGTAGTAACAGGGACCAGATTTACATGGCTGCCTGGAACAACAATAAATAAACCCAGACAAAATACACGAAGCAATAGTTTTCAAGACACTGCACACCAGACGACACACCATCCGGCAGGTGGGTAACAAGGAGGCGAGCTCTACGATCGCCCCAGCTCTGCCTGGAGAGAGTTTCCAGGCGGCAGCACAGGAGAGAGGCTGCTGGACCCCTTGAGTTGAAGAGACAGAGCTGAGGGTCCAGGCAGACCCAGCCGTCTGGAGTTGTAAGAACAGAGACCTGGAGACGCGAGGGCTGCACAGAGAGAGCTTCAGACATCTCCGGAGCGTTCAGCAAAGCACTGCTCTGCACGTGTGTGTAAGGAAACTACCTGAGGGTGAAACAGCCAAAAGGATGGAGGGAGCAGTGCCTGGAGCTCACCTGGGAATAGTTCCTGTTTCTACCAGCCAAACGGGAAAACTTTATGACTCATGGGACATGGGGTCCAGTCCGCAGGGGGGTTTGCTCAGTAGTAGAAATAATTAGTCCTAAACTAAGCACTGCTCTGGTCCAACCTAACAAATCGTTTTTTGTGAAAGATTGGCACCTGAGCTAAGATCTGTTGCCAATCTTCTGTTTTTGTTTCTTTTTCCTTCTTCTTCTTCTCCTCCTCAAAGCGCCAGTACATAGCTGTATATTCTAGGTGTAGGCCCTTCTGGCTCTGCTATGTGGGATGCCACCTCAGCGTGGTTTGATGAGTGGTGCCATGTGCATGCCCAGAATCCGAACTGACAAGACCCTGGGCCGTTGAAGCAGAGTGCATGAACATAACCACTCAGCAACGGGGCCAGCCCCAGAACCTAACAAATCTTAAAAGCAAGACCCAAAAGAATCAAACTGTTACCGAGTGACGTCACTGCATCCTGGAACAAAGCTCAAGGATATTTACAGGAGTGAAGAATAGGCACCAGTGGACAAGGTAAAACTCACAATGTTGGGCATCCAAGCGAAAATTACCCAGTGTGCAAAGAAATAGGAAAATATGACCCCAAATGAGGACAAAAGCCAATCAATGGAAACTGATGGGGAGTGGATGCAGATGTCAGAATTAGTAGACAAGAATCTTTAGAAAGTGAGGAGAACTGATGCCAGTAATCAGTTTATCACCTCTCGGCTCCAAATTCCCCCTTTAATACGAGCTCTGTGGTCATGGAGTGTGTTCCTCTAAGCCCTCCCCCCGCGCAGCGAGAACAGCGTTAAGCTTTTGCAGTAGAGGGCGCTGGAAGGACATCCGAGAGGAAGGGCTCTCTTACTGTGTCCTGCTGCCAGTGGGAATGTTGGGTCAGTGGGGGGAGTGTGAGGACATGTGGTGGCACTCTGCCCCCAGCACGTGCCCAGCACACATGAACCCTCAACAGCCTTGCAGCCTGACCTGGTGATAACTTTCCTGTGGTCCCTCTGACACAGACACCACATGCTCCAGGCCTCCTGCCTGCACCAGCACCTGGATTCCTTCTGCTCATCCACTCACCTGGCCACTGACTGTGGCTCACCTGAATCCACCTGCAGCCTGGAGGACTGCCACCAGGCCCCCACTCCCTCTGCGTGCCTGTGTGCCCGGGCATTGGTAGCTGATGGTCCATTCCCAGCCCGACCTCTGGAGGATGGCTTCCTGCTACCCCAGTGACCGCAGAGCAACTCCAGCCAGGATAAACCAGCAGACTTCTCTGCCATCCAGTGGGCTGCACCTAGAACTTCTCCAACGAGGACCAAAGCCCAGCTTTGGGGAGGGGTCCCCTTTCCAAGTTTGTCCTCCATCAGGCCCTCTCCCACAGTCCCAGGGTACCATATAGAGCTTTATTATATTTTATAATGACTCTTTTATCAGAATCTAATAATCCTTTATACCAAACTTCCCTGTTTAAATCACTGTGCATTTTCTATATCCTGTGTGAACATAGACTGATGGATAACTGATCCCATATGTCCAAAAAGGGAAATAACGACATAGAAGATATTTTAAAAGATGCAAATCAAACTTCTAAAGATGTAAATCACAGTGTGGGAGGTGAGAAATATACTGGATGGGACTGATGGCAAATTTGACATTGCAGAATAAAAGATTAGTGAACTTGAAGACATAAGAGAAACTATTCAAAACGAAACAGAGAGAAAAGAGAATTTTTTTTAAATGAACATCAGTGAGCTGTGGGACAACTTTAAGCAACCTAATGTATGTGTAACTGGACTCCCAGCAGAGAGACTAGAGGACAGAAAAAATGCCTGAAGAAATAATGGCCAAAATGTTTCCAAATTTGATTATAAACCCACAGATCCATGCATCTCTACAAATTCCAGTTACAAGAAACAAGTGATAAAAAGAAAATCTTAAAAGCAGCCAGAGAAAAGAAGACATGCTACATACAGAGAAACAAAGATAGGGACGAAGGCAAATTTCTCAGCAGAAACAATGGCGCTGGCCCAGTGGCGTAGCAGTTAAGTTTGTACACTCCACTTCAACGGCCCAGGTTTCACGGGTTCAAATCCTAGGCACAGACCTACACAACACTCATCAAGCCGTGCTGTGATGGCATCCCACACGGAAGAAGTAGAAGGACCTACAACCAGGATATACAACTATGTACTGGGGCTTTGGGGAGAAAAGAAAAAGAAAAAGAGGAAGATTGGCATCAGATGTTAGCTTAGGGACAATCTTTCTCACAAAAAAAGCATATCTTAAAAAAAAGAAAAAAAGAAACAATGCAAATGAGAAGACTGTGGAGCAACATCTTTAAAATACAGAAAGAAAACACTGTCAACCTAGAATTTTGTACCCAGAGAAAATATCTTCAAAATGAAGGCAAAATAAACATGTTTTCAGATATAGAAAAATGGAAATAATTCATCACCAGCACACCCGTGCTATAAGAAATGAAAGGAAGATTAAAAATTATACCAGTTGGACATGTGGATCTACACAAAGGAATGAAGAACACCAGAAATGGTAATAATATGGGTAAATAGCTAAGATTTTTGCCTTGAGATATATACACACACACATATATATAATATTATAATTATAAAATATATAACAAAATTATATTATGTGAATATATTATATTGCATTATATACTGTAATACTACAACATATATAATATATACTTATATAATTTTATCTTACAATATAAAAATATATGTCTTTAAAATATGATTGTCTATATAAAAAACCCCAAAGAATTGACAAAAAGACTCCTGGAACAAGGAAGGGTTTGCAGCAAGATTGTAGGACACACGTTACTATCCCAAAGTCCACAGCTTTCCTATAGATGTTACCATTGAAGAGGCTGTGAGATCGCAGGAAGAAACACAGACTGTGACAAGAAAATCTAACTCTATTACAAACTCATGAAGTCACCTCACTGAACGGAGTGGAGGATAAGGTGCTGACCTAAGCAACTTTGGAAACTAGCGGCCTCAGTGAGACTAAAGGCCAAAGGAACTGCACATAAGCACTGAGCTCCAGTTGATAAAGCTGTTTGCCGGGGATACGAGCTAACAGTTCTGACTGCCATACGCAGATAGTGGAATAGAACAGTCAGGTAAATGGGTGGCAGATAGTGGAAGCCACATTTGTCACTGTTGGAATGGGCGTTTATATATAAGCAAGAAGAGGAACCTAGAATTACTCATGTGGTGATAGACTAGATGTCAGCATGGACTCAGGCTTCGTTTAATAGAGATACAAATGGCTACATATAGAAATAGTAACAGATACATGTTACAGTTTAGATATGTGACAAGGTGTAAACACAGATGTTATTCTCCTGTCAGTTAAGAGGGCCGGAAAGAAACAACACCCCAGTAGCAGTGAGCATGCTTAGTACCCAGAGGTTGGTTTCTAATACCATTCGCCAATAAAAGGCAGAAAGCATTTTGGTTACTGTATTGCTTGTCTAAACTGTTACCTGTTGTCTTAGGCAGCAACAGCTAAAACATTTGCGTGTAAACATTTTCTGCAAACATAGTGACTTTCCCCTACATACTGGCTTCAGCTCTGGGTGAGTTCCAAGTCAGATGAAATAAAGAGAAGCCTTAGCTGGTCCTTCAAGGAGTTTACCAGACAGACTAAATAATAACAGTTCTTTGTGAACGAGGTCTGCTCTTCTTCCTGCCTGGATCGGGCTGTTATTTTTGTGGAAATAACAAAGACCAACCAAATGAGAAGAGCAAAGGCTGTCTATTCAGAGCTGGCTACAGCAAGGGAGCTGGCCACCATCACTTGAGTTTTGGCAAAGACTCGCAGGCAGGCAGAGGAGGGGAGAGCTGTGTGGCGGACAGAGGGGGATCCGGTGTGCCCTGATGGGAGCCTAGGGACCTGGGGAAGCCATGGGTGGGCAACCTAGAAGAGGGCATCCCCTGTGACTGGTTAGTATGTTTGGCTTTCTCTGGTCGGTCCTAAACTGGAAATGGGCACAAAAATTAGGGAAGCTGTCAGTTATTAATCCAGTCCTGGCCATTTGGGGCAGACTGTTACAGAAGGAATTGGTTAGCTTCCTGGATTGTTACTAGAGATAGCAATCTGCCTCCCAACAAATCTGACTAGTAGACAGCAGGCTGGCTCCCTGAGTTGTGTATAGTCAACAAGGGGTTAGTGTCCTGGGCTGGCTGCTACAGGTTTGGGGTCAGAGTTCTCTTTTTATATGTGTTCTGGCCATTGTCTGTTTGTGTATTCAGACTACTGCTAGGCTGGGGAGCAGGGGATACAGCCGGCCGGAGTAAGCTGACACCCACGAGTTCTTTCTCTTCTTCCTGAGATCCAGCTGCTCCTTTTGACAAGCACTTCCTGAGTTGCTACAAGTCTTTGGTTAATTTCCAGAGGTCCAAAAAGTTGGCTCTGACAGTTTTGGCCAATTTTTTGCTGCTTTTTAGAAAGGACGGAATTTTAATGTTCCTTACTCCATTTTCACTCATGCCACTTGCCCTATTTATTTTTAAAAGGCACAAAGGATGCACATTTTATAAGTGGGCTATTCTTCAGAGGTTATTTTCATACGGTCACCGACTAGTTACCCCCGAGGAACTCAAGGGTGGGTCTGGATATTTTAAGCGCTTTTCCAAATTGTTCTTTTTCCTTTTGTTATGTTAAGGAGATGCAACCACCAACCACCCTGAACCAGACCAAGCCTCACCATGAGAGCTACACCTATGACCTTTGCCTTATTTTTAATGCTAAGATCTCTCCGGGAGGAGCTTAGGCCTTATTACCATCACCTGCAGAGTATGTGGAAGCATGTTTTCCAACCGAGTCTGCGCAAGCGGATACCCACTTCTCCCTTTTGCATATTCATTCCCCATCCCAAATAAATGTCCCTGCTTCCCTTTGTCCGGGGACGCCATGACTCTGGAAATGATTCCTCATGGTCTCCTATTTGCCGCAAATATACTTTACCTTGCAAAACAACTTACTTCTGGTGGAGAGTCTGATTTAACTCGCCAGGAGGGAAACCATGTTGGTTCGGTAACCACAGCAGCTGACTTTTGCTTTCCAATCTAATCATGTAATGGTGGGTAAGGAGGCCCCTCTGAACCAATAATTTTTTATGCAGCCCATTCTGGTTCTCTGTGATTCCCATCAAGGGCTGCCTGGATCCTAAGCACAGAAGCTGCCTGGCCCCCAATGCTTTAATCGAGAGCAGGGGCCTACCTTGTCTTTTTATCAATATGGGTGTAAAGCCTAGCACAGAGTCTGGCACATGGTACAAGCTTAATAAATTGGGTGGATGGATAAGCCTGCTCCCGGCTGACACATTCTGTCTCAGGACCCAGTGCCCACCAGTCATGTGGATGGTCATGGGAACAGGGAGACAATGCCAGGCTTCACACAGGCAGAGGGAGCCTCATGGAGAGGGAGGAGTGGTAGAGAGGCAGGGCTGCGAGAGACCACACAGGCCCCCAAAAACTTCCATTCCTGAAGGCCTTCTAGAATCCTGACCCTTGCTGCCCGACCTGCCCCCAGTTATGAGATGCTAGGTTTGAAAGCAACTTTGAGTGGGTTACTGTATGCTGCTACCAGAGAATCTTGACCGGAACCACATGGATGCATGGAAAACAGAACCAAAGACAGGACAATGGGAATAGCGTGTGGATTCTCTGCCTGGTCCAGAGAGGAGCGTGTCGGGGTTTGCATGTGACTGTGGGCCCTTCAATACACATGCCCAGTCCTCTGAACCCCTGGAAACTCCACCCTCCTCCCTCTACCAGCTAATGTTATGGAGTAATTGAGCATGCACAGAACAGTATGCAAGGCAGCTGTGAATTAGGCGGGCTGGGCTTAGGCGGCTGTGGGTGTGGGTGGAGGCTTCTGGTACAGCGGAACCACTGGAATGTTGACAGGGAAGGGGCCTCCCCACCACCACCTCAATGAAGCCAAGTGATGGATAAAGAGTATCTTCTGGACTCTCAAATGAGTGCTTCTCTGATTCACTTCGGAAAGCCTGAGTGGGAGAGGACAGAGGGTGCCTCCTTCCATCTAAGTCACCCTCCCACCCAGAACTTAGACACAAGCCCACGCCTACAGTCAAGGGAGACCAAATAATTTGCCCGCGAGAAATCAAGGTTTCATTATTCAGAAGGAAGAGAAGGTTGGATGTTGGCGGAGGCAACTAACGTCGTCCGTCACTGTCCTCCTCTGCTCTGCATATCTTCCCCCGAGAGACCCTCTGGGGCTGAGTGAGTCTTAGGCCAGGAAGACTAAACCGAACTGCTAACTCCCTCTCCCTTCTGTCTAAACCAGAGGTAGCCACGTCACTTCTGCCCACTGCCCGTTAGCCATAACCAGGCACATGGCCCCACCTGCCTGCAGGAGGCTGGGACGTGGGGCTGCAGAGGAATGTTTGTGAGCATCACTGCCCATGCCAGCCTTCAATGCAGCGAGGTGGCTCGGCATGTGCACATAGAAAAGACCTGAAGGACCTGTTGTTAGCGCGAAAAAAGCAAGCTGCTGAGCTTATGTAGCACATGATCCTGCTTGTGTAAGAACTCGTGCCAGATGTACACACGGATACAAGGCTGTATTCATCTGCTTGTGCTGCTGTAACAGATGACCACAAGCCTGGTGTCTTAAAACAACACACACTTATTCTCTTACAGTTCTGGAGGTCAGAGGTCTAGGAATCGAAGTGTGCATGGGCAATGCTGCATTCCCTCTGGCAGCTTCGGGGGAAAGTCAGTCTCCTTGCCTTTTTCAGCTTTCAGAGGCCGTCTGTATCTCTTGGCTTGTGGCCCCTTCCTCCATCTTCAAAACCAGCAGCATAGCATCTTCAAATCACTCTCTCTTTCTCCCTCCGACCTCTGCTTCCACCATCACATCTCTCTCAGTCTGACTTTGATCCTCCTGCCTCCTTCTTATAAGGACCCATGTGATTACATTTAGGGCCCACCAGACAATACAGGATAATCTCCTCATCTCAAAATCTTTCACTTAATCACATATGCAGAGTCCCTTTCGCCATGTGAGGTAACATAGTCCTATGTTCCAGGGATCAAGATATGGACATCTTGGTGATGGTGGGGGGGACACTATTCTGCCTGCCACAATGGCTACAGAAACCTTTGGAGAGGTCTGTTATATGGTTGAGAGGGCCTTTTTAAGAAGAAGTCTCCTTAATTATGACTACAAAGTTAGGGATGAAAGTAAATATTATTTAGAATGAGAAAGTAAATTGCAAATACCACAAACATGAAAAAAACAGAAAAAGTTATGTCACATATTATATATACTTGCAATTTTATTTTATATCATATTACATATATGATATTACCTATTAAATATAAATATTATTATGTGATCATATTTTTCTGGGTTTTGTTACATTTGTAGAATTTATTATTTATTTTCTCACTGTAAATAAATATTCACTTTCATCTCTGTGTATTCTTTATTTTTTTTTTATTTATTTGTTTTTCCTTTTTCTCCTCAAAGCTCCCTGGTACATAGTTGTATATTTTTAGTTGTGGGTCCTTGTAGCTGTGGCATGTGGGACGCCGCCTCAACATGGCCTGTTGAGTGGTGCAATGTCTGTGCCCAGGATCCGAACTGGTGAAACCCTGGGTCACCAAAGCAGAGCATGCAAACTTAACCACTTGGCCACGGGGCCGGCCCCTTGAGTATTCTCTGTATGCTAACTTTACATAATTGAGTACAGTCTTTCTTAAAGTGGGCCCTCCATCTGTATATCAAGCCTTAGACCCCAAAACCTGGATCTACCCTGGAGTAGAAAACCATTTTTCTGAAAAAAATTCAACCATTTTCTTAAGTCAAGATCAGGTATGTGATTCAATTCAAATCCAATAAAAACACAAAACAAACTAGAAAAACTGATCCTAAAATTCATCTGGAAGAGTAAAGATCTTAGAACAGCTATGGCATTTCTGGAAGGAAAAAAAAAGGATGGCAAAAGGGGATTCTACTACCAGTGATCAAGATCTCTTATAAAACTACAATAATGAGGGCAGGGTGGTATTGGTGGAAGGACAGAGAAATAGCTCAATGGGACATGCTAGAGTCCAGAGACAGGTACAAACGCATTTGGGAACTTGACATATGGTTGACATGACATTACACTTCGGTAGGGAAAGAACTGACAGCTCAGTAAAACGCCATTGGAATAAAACTGGTTTTCTGTATAGAAAAACTGCAATTAGAGTCTTACCTACCACCATACCCCAAAGTAAACGCCAGTTGAATTAAAGGATTAAATATTCAAATACTAACATTTGTAAAACTATTAGAAAAAATATAGGAGAATGTCTTTTATGATCTCAAGGAAGAGGAGTTCTTAGTGAAAAAGCCCAACTCATCACAAAAAAGATTGATGAATTTGACAACATCAACATTGAAAACCTCTGTATGACAAAAAAAATAAGTAAATAAATAAAGCACTAACAAGCCACTGACCAGGAGAAGACTTTGCATCATGTGTAATATATCTTATGTATTAGACACAGGATTTGTTCCAGAATGTATAAATAACGTCTACAGATCAACAAGGAAGAAACAACTCAATAGAAAAATGGGCAAAGGATATGAAGAGGCCATTCCCAGAAGGAAAACTCTGAATGGCCAACAGACATGAGAAGAGATGCACAAACTCACCATTCAGGGAAATGCAAATTAAAGCACGGTGAGAGACCATTTCACACCCATCACATTGCAAAAATCACCAAGTCTGTCAATGCCAGGAGATTAGAGGAAAATGTATGTTGAAGAGTAAGACCACTTGGAAGACCAATCTGGCAATTCTGGCAAAGCTGAAAACGTGTCAACTCCACCGCGGGCAAATTTCACTTCGGGGGGCAGGCCTTGGAGAAACTCCTTACCTGTGCTCCAGGTGCTGTTACCAGAGTGTTCACTGCAGCACTGTTTGTATTGACAAATAACTGGAATCAACCCAAATGTCCCGCAATAGGAAACTAGATAAACAATTGTGAAATATTCTTACGAAGGAATAACATATGCACCTGTTAAAATGAATACTATGGGTCCTGCCCGGTGGTGCAGCTGTTAAGTTGCGCATGTTCTACTTCTTGGCGGCCCGGGGTTCACTGGTTCGGATGCCGGGTGTGGACATGGCGCCGGGTGTGGACATGGCACCGCTTGGCAAAAGCCATGCTGTGGTGGGCGTCCCGCATATAAAGTAGAGGAAGATGGGCATGGATGTTAGCTCAGGGCTGGTCTTCCTCAGCAAAAAGAGGAGGATTGGCAGTAGTTAGCTCAGGGCTAATCTTTCTCAATAAAATAAAATGAGGGGCTGGCCCCGTGGTGAGGTGGTTAAGTTCGCACGCTCCACTTCGGCGGTCCAGGGTTTCACCAGTTCGGATCCTGGGTGCGGACACAGCACCGCTCGTCAGGCCATGCTGAGGCGGCGTCCCACATGCCACAACTAGAGGGACCCACAGTTGAAAATATACAACTATGTCTCGGGGGGGCTTTGGGGAGAAAAAAGAAAAATAAAATCTTTGAAAAAAGAAAATGAAATGAATACTATGGGTCTCTATATATCAACACGAATAGATTTCCAGAACATAGTATGGAATGATAAGCACCTTTTTTTTTTTTTTTTTGGTGACTGTATGTGTACACACCTAAGAGTGGAATTGCTGGGTTGTATGGTGAGCATTTGGTCAACTCTGGAGATGCCACCTGTTTTTGATGTCCCACTCTTCACTCCCATCTGCAGTGTATGAGAGTCGCAGCTGCTCCACATCCTTGGTATCACTTCGTATTTCCCACCCTTTTCATTTTAGCCATTCTGATGGGTGTGAAGAGATGTCACACTGTGGTTTCTATTGGCCTTTCCCTGATGCCCAGTGAGGAGCGGCAGGTTTCATGTGCTTCCTGTCATTTGGATCATCCCGTTGGTGCAGAGCCTGTCCAGGACTTTGGCTGGTTTTTCTAGGGGAATTTCTGCCTTTTCTTGTTGATTTATAGTCTTCATAGGTTCTGCATGTGAATCCTTTGTGGGATGTATGCTTTGCAAATATCTTCTTCCACTCTATGGCTTGTCTTTCTTACTGTCTTAATGGCGTCATTTGATGAAGAGAAATTCTAAATTTTAATGTGGTCTGAAGTATTCTTTTTGTTCTTTGTGGTTAATGCTTTTTGTGTTTTCTTTAAGGAAGCTTTGCCTTCTCCGAGGAAAGTATTCTGTGAGTTCTTCTAAAAGCTTATTGCTTTACTTTCACATTTAGATGTGCATACAGTCCATCTGGAATCTAAACTCCTTTGCAATCTCGCACTTGACGCTTTGCCCCTCCACGCCTCCTCTGAGATGCCCCCTGCCGGCTGGCGCTGCCCTGCAGCCAGCTCCTCCGGCTCCCTTGGAGGCCAGGCACTGTCGGCTGCCAGGGCCACGGGGACGCAGTCAAAGCCCTCAGGCCGGGGCGGGGACGGGGGATCCGGGGACAGCGGTCTGGGCGAAGCTGTGTGCCCCGCGGGACAGGCGCGGGCGCACCCTGGGAGCCACGGCCCGCAGCCCACCGCCCGAGTGCGGTTCCCACCTAGGCAGCCTGACCTGCGGGGCTTTGCAAAACTGCGGCGCCAGGGCCACCCCTTGTGTGGACCCCGGGCGAGGCCCCTGCACGCACAGTCTGGAGGGCACCCGAGAAGGCGGCCTCGCGGGATCCGCGGCCGGGCGGTGTCCCCACGGAGCCGCGAGTGACCGAACGCTTTGGGGCCCCGCGCCTCGTGTAACCACGCCCCCGGAAACCTGCGTCCCGTGTCCCCTAGCCCCCAGTAGCCCCGGGCCCCAGTGTCCCTTAGTCTGGAGTAAGCGCACAGCCCGGGTCCCTGCAGCCCTGTGACCGCGCCTCCCGTGCCCTAGGGGAGGACGGCGTCTGCAGTCCCTCCGGGCCGCGCTGAGCCAGGAGGCTCCCGAAGGGCTGGACCCTAGCAGCCAGGCCGGGTCTAAGGCCCGATCGGGGCGTGGGGAGGCAGCGCGGGTAAAGGGCGCCACCCTGCGCCCACCTTCCGCATCGCCCCGCGTCTGCCTCGCTCGGGTAGAGGCGGTGGCCTGGGACCGGGCGCGTCTCCGTGTCCCCTACGGGCTGCCCTGGCGAGCAGGCACCTAGTCCGGGTGCCGGATAAAAAGACACCCCTCCTGGCCCGGCGCCTCCATGTGCCCCTGGAGAGGCGACCCACGTGCGGGTGGAACTGGGGGTGGGCGGCTTCCCCCGGGGGCAGAGGTCAGGAAATGTCGTGGACCGAGCCCTACCCAGCGGGCCTGCCCTCCCCCTCCGAGCCAGTTAGCCTTCTGCAGTCCCCACGCCCCGCTCCCACGGTTCACTAGCTCAGGGCGGTGCAGGAGGGGCCGTTCAGAGTGGAATCCGGCTCGATGGCCATGGTCAGGGTAAGGCCCTGTGAGTAGACAGATACCAAGTGGCAGGAGATGCGGGCAAGGCTGCCTCTCCCAGGACTGCCCAGGTCTCAGACCCTTAGCATCCCAGACCGCTTCCAGAGGTCTGTCTGAGATGCCCATAGGGGACCAGGGGCTGCTGTGCAGCCAGCTCCCCCACCATATTGGGGGCCCAGGGGCCTCCAGCCCAGTGATGTTGCAGCTTCCACCACTCACAGCCAGGGCTCCCATGTGGCTTCTGTGTCTGGAAGGGGAGGGAGAGAGGCCAGCCCGGGGGCCCTTTTGCCCAGTGCAGCTCCCACCCCCCGTCTCGGCACTTGATGGGCAGTGTTTTGAACAAGGTTCTAGGCTTCTTCCCTCACCTCCCATCAAAACTGTGCAGGGTTCTATAAAGTAAAAAGACCCTGTTTCCACCCGCAGCCATCCCATCGCCCAGGGCACCTGTGTACAATTGGTGTATCTGTGTTATGGGTTGAATTGTGTCCTTTCCAAATTCATGTTGAAGTCCTAACCCGCAGAATCTCATAATGTGACTTTATTTGGAGATAGGGTCTTTACAGAGATAATCAAGTTAAAGTGAGGTCATTAGGGTGGCCCTAATCCAGTAGGATTGGTGTCCTTATAAAAGGGGCGCATTTGGAGGCAGACACACACATGAGGAGAAGGCCCCTCGAGACACAGAAAGAAGACAGCCATGTTATCAGCCAAGGAGAGAGGCCTGGAATGGATTCTCCCCCAGCCTCTGAAGGAACCACCCCTGCCGACACCTTGATCTCGGGCTTCCAGCCTCCAGAGCTGAGAAACAGTACATTTCTTTTTTTTAAGCCACTCCATTTATAGCGCTTTATTTTGGCAACCCTAGCAAACTAATACAATATGCTTCTAAGTATTTTCTAATAGTTCGTAAACTGATCTCTATCTACAGACTATTTTTACACCAACGCCACTCTCCTATTCATGCTATCTTGCCACTAACTTTTCCATTCTATGATATACAATGGACACTCTTCCATGCCAGGAGGTGTGCGTCTGTTCATTCTCATGAGCAGTAGCCCAGAGTCACTTGCTGACGCCCCATTGTGTCTTTCCCCAGGGCCCTGTGGGTGGAGACCTACATGGCTTCCGGGCTGTTGTTGCTGAAAACAATACAGCAGTGATGGGTGTGTGTGTGTGTGTGTGTGTGTATTTTAACCTGTTCCCCACCTGACATCCCGGGGCCCTCTGAGACATCTGGCCCTTCTAGGGCTCAGGTCCTTGGCTGGTCCCTTCACAGGTCGTGGGCTTCTAGCAGCAGATGCTGTCTTTGCACTCTGTCCTGATCCAGACATGCGTATTTGGAGAGATCTAAAGTTTGTAGTTTTCTTTTCCCAGATCATGCTTATTTGCTGTTAAGGTTATTTAAGTATTTTACATGTGTTTCTTTTCCGTCTATTGTGAAAAGAGTTTCTTGATGATGTCTAATGGGTTGTTGTTGGTATGGAAAATATACTTGTTGATTTTCCCTTTAGTCAAGTCTCTCTATTCATCTCTTTTATTCCCTGTTGCAGTTTTCAGTTGCCTCTTGCATATTCTAGGCAGCTGATCGCATTGTCTCATTATGTAATGGTCTTGTTGCCTCATCCTTTCTAATAACCATCTTCTATTTCTGGTGCGTGCCTTATTGAGTTAGCCAGAACTTCCAGAACAATATTAGGAAATAATGGTGAGGGTGGAAATCTTTGAATCTTTCTTCATCTCACTGCATGGGGCCTCTCCATCCTCTGTCTTCATCGTGACCTGCAACAACGCTCCTGGGGGGTGTTCCCCAGGCCCTTCAGATGGAGGTAGTGTCTGCTTTTCCCTGTAGGATATCTGGGGACTGCTGTGTAGCAGGCTGTATTTTCCTAGAGATGTCTGTTCAGAATTTCACTGAACAGCCCTGAATGTCCCGGATGTATAGCACATGGATTTTCTATTAAACTACGATATTATCTCCAATAGCCACCATTTAGTTCCAAATGATTTTGTTTGTCTTCTTGGAATTTAGAAAGGCTTTTGAAACATGATTTGGATTGCCTGTTTTTTAAATAATCTGTCCAGGGAAGCCTTATGCATCTCCATATTTATTTCTCTAGCGAGTAGCAGCATTAAAATTATTTATCCAAGTTAAGGGTCAGTTTTGTAAAGGAGACCTTTGCAGGGCTGGCCCAGTGGTGTAGTGGTTAAGTTCATGTGCTCTGCTTCCATAGCCCAGGGTTCGCAGATTCAGATCCTGGGGGTGGACCTATGCACCATTCATCAAGCCATGCTGTGGCAGCGTCCCACATATGAAATAGAGGAAGACTGCCACAGATGTTAGCCGAGCAACAATCTTTCTCAAGCAAAAAGAAGATTGGCAAGAGATGTTAGCTCAGGGCCATTCTTCCTCACCAAAAAAAAAAAAAAAACCCACAAAAAACGAGAAAGAGACCTTTGTATTCCCATGAAGACACTATATAAACAACATAAATGAAGGTGTTTAAAAAAAAGAGGGAAATTCACTCAAAATCCTACCAGCCTGACACAAATGTTATACTCAATTTTTATTTATTTACTTCTGGTCTCCACCCATATATTTGTCTTTTTCAGAATTGTAGTCATTGAATTACACAATTTGAATGTTGTTTGTTTCACTTAATTTAATAAGTGTGTTCATGGTTCTACAAAATCTGCATAATGATCAAGCTTAATTGCTGGGTAATGTTCCTGTAAGTAAATGAACAGTAATTTAGTTAGCCATTCCCCTGCTACTGAGCAAGAGGTTGCTTCCAGGTTCTATTATACCTAACACAATGGATATTTTTGTGCCAGGGCTTTTTCTGCTTTTGGATTACTTCCTCGGGCCAATGCCTAGAATGGAATTACTGGGTCAAAAGATGGGAAGGCTTTTAGGACTTTTAGTGCCCTCCTAAGGGGTTGTGCTGGGGCTCCTGACGCCAGCAGAGCCAGCAGTGGCCCAGGTCCACTCTGAATGCCGGCTCCTCCTCTTCACCAAGAGGCACCGCAGCATCACGGTCCCCGAGGTTCTGGAGTAGGACTTTCGTCATGAGCGTTTGGAAAGGAGTCCTGGGAATGCTGGTTCTTCATCTCAGTCTCCAGAGAGACAGAGCTATGGCTGGCTATAGGGGGAGGGGCTCTACCCAGAGGTGGGAATGCCTTGATGGGCCAGGTGGCTGCCTTGGGTGACCAGTGTGGTCCCGGGGGTTGCAGCCTGCAATGCAGATCATGGACACCAGCCTGGACTGTTACAAATGCTCAGAACATGGGATGGTTGGTCCCGATCATGTTCCTGCCTTGTTCACTGGAGTGTTTACACGAACTCTAATGGATATATACTTTCAACCATGTTTTTAAGGGAAAACAGTGTTTTGTGGCATTGTGCCCACAGCACTCGTTGAAGTTGACAATGTCAGACACCTTGAGTGATGAAAAGTGTAGGTACCGTACAAAATATAAAACAAAGAGCGGTACTTCACTGCAAGAGTGGGTCCAGCCTCCTGAATCTCTGTCAATGTGCCATGATGAGCCCTGAGCTGATGCCCCCCCACCCCCTCTGCAGCGAGGCCTCTCAAATGCCCAGATCCCAGGCTGCCCCTGCAGCCACCAGCAGCCATTCCCTGGGAAAGCTTCCTGGGAGAAGAGGGGAATTCGCTCCCTATGGCTGCCCTACCAACAGCGGCTCAAAAGATCCATTTATCCTCTTGCAGTTCTGGAAGTCAGAAATCCAAAATTGGATCTCCACAGGGCCGGATGTTCCTTCTGGAAGCTTCAGGGAACATCTGTTTCCTTGGGTCTTCCTGTTTCGAGAGGCTGCCTGCACTCCTTGGCTCAGGCCCCCTCCTGGCGTCACTGCAACCTCTTACTTCCATCGTCACATCTCTTACTCTGACTCTGATCTCCTGCCTCCCTCCTACGAGGACCCTTGTGATTACAATGGGCTCACCTGGATAATCTCCCTGTTTTAGTCCATTTGGGCTGCTATAACAAAATGCCACCTACTGGGTGGTTTATAAGCAAAAGAAATTGATTTCTCACGGTTCTGGGGGTTAGACATCCAAGATCACGATGCTGGCAGACTCGGTGTCTTGTGACAGCCCACTTCTTTGCTCATGAACTGCCGTCTTCTCTCTGTGTCCTCACATGGCAGAAGGGGTGAGGGCTCTCTCTCAGCCCTCCTTTATAGGGACACTAATCCCACTCACGAGGGCTCTGCCCTCCTGACCTAATCACTTCCCAAAGGCCCCACCTCCTAACACCATCAACTTGGGGGCTAGGATTTCAATATATGAATTTTCAGGGGACACCTTCTGTCCATCGCACTCATCTCAAAATCCTTAACCTAATCATATCTGTAAAGTCCATTTTACCACGTAAAGTAACATATTCACAGGTGTCCAGAAATTAGGACAAGGATGGCTTTAGGGGGCTATTAGTCAGCCTACCACATGTGGTCGCACACACACACACGCCCCTACTATTTAAGTCCCCTACCAGAACAGAACTCTACAAGGCGGCACTTTTCATCAGCAGCACAGAAATACCTGAAAAGGTGACTTGACCTCAGTTAGCAACCAATACAAAAGAGTATGCAATGCAAAACAGGAGAGAGTGTGACAAACGCAGGCGATTTTAATACACTTGTGCAAGTCCAAGCGAGCGGCTCTGGAGGAAGGCAGCTCCTCTCAGAGCTCTGTCAGCTCCGAGGCCTGATTTAACAGGCAGCCCGGGAGGAGGGGAAGCACAGAAGTGCAGCCTGCAAGAGGGGCAGTGAGAGGGGGGCCTTTACAATCTGACTGTACAACGTCTCCACTGCGGTTACAGCGCACAGCCCTCGTTAAAATGCGCCCAGGGCTACTTCAGGGATTATGATGAAAACCTCAGTCTTACAATATTTAAAATACCACTCTGATTCAGTCCTGTTCCAAGATAGCTGTCACAGCCCATTTTATTATTTTTTAAAGGAATAAAAGGAAACATGATGTTTTCCCTGGGGGCCAGGGAAAACAGCAGTCAGAAGTTAATTACACCAGATACGTAATTAAAGTCATACTGGTTAGAATCTAATTGTCTGCTGCCTGGATGGCCCCTTACATCATCACCATCATTTAAGCCCCTATCTGGCTCAAATGCAAGGAGTCTGCCCGCTCACCGATACTACAGAGGATCCCAGAACTGGGTCCCCAAGGGTCTTGGTTAAGACAACCTCGCCCAGTTCCCTGTAACCACTTCCAGCCACTCTGTCTGGTCTCATCTTTGCCTCATCCTCCCCTCTCCAGATTAGACCCAGGACGCTTTCACCCTGAAGGGCCCAATAAAGCTTTTCCTAAAAATAACGTGCGCTGTCTCCACTTTTAGCAACAGAAGGCTCCAGGGGGACCTTGGGTTTTGCACATTTGTTTTCAGCCTCCCCAGATGAAGTCCAAGGCAAGGGCTACGGTCAGCATAGCTGTTCTCCCCCCCTCCTCCCCACAACAGTCTCTAAAGTCAGGTGGGACAGCGGAGACTCTGATCTCCAGGTGGAGCAAACCTCAGGGGTCAACGTTGAAGCCCCCATTCTATAGTAACTTCCGAGTACTGGTTCCCCAAGCTCACGCTCCTGGAGGGCAGCGTCTGCGCTTTATACATTCTGTCCCCTTCTGGCACTCAGCACTGGGCAGACGCTCATCATATAGTTCTTGCTTATTGAAATAGATTTCAGAAGACCCTGTAGGGACACAGGGCCTGTGTGTGTGTCCAGGCCTGCTCTCCAGTGCCCTGGGCCTTGCTCCCCAGGAGAACTGGGCCTGGCTGGAGGGCAGGATGCATGCCCTGGAATAACCTAGAACAACACAGAACAGGTTGGAGCAGGTAGGAGCCGAGGGCAGAGTTGGACCCTTCCACCCTTATCTGCTCCACATCTAATGTCGCAAGGGCTGTTTCCCAACCCGTGCAAGGGGTCAAGTTTGGAACATCACTAAGGTCTTGCCCCAGGGAAGGCCTGGAGCCCACAGGACACTGTGGGGAAGAGGGAGGGGCACAAGTGCTGGTCCCGTAGGCCCGGCTTTGATGTCAGCTCACTCAGGCTGCAAGTCTCCCCTCTCGGGGCAATCCTCCACTAAAACACGGGAGCTGGAAATGTCTACCCGATGGGGTGCCACTGAGGTGGGAGAGCTCTGCTCCATCCGTAGAGAGTGCCAGAGGGAAGACTGGAGGAGATGGCTAAGGAAGGCGTCTCTCCCACAGCTTTCCTGGCAGAGGTCACTTTTCCTGCCTAGGATGCCCTACCCGAACCAGCAGGCACCCAGGCCCTTGCGCCAGGCATTGTTCATCAGCTAGCAGGCTGCCCCAGGCTGAGAAGTGTCCAGAGCCCTGGCTTGGTGGTACCATGTCATCCAGGTCAGCAAAGCTGGGCAGCCTCTGGGACAGCCCGTGCAGTTGTGTCCAGAGGTAGGCCTGGCTGGAAACAGAGAGGGGACTTCTCTCTTTCCATGGCCTGGCTGGAAGCCCTGGGTTGAACTTCTTGGAGTTGGGGGGAGGAGGAGGGAAGGGCACCTGGTGAACTGTCTTCAGCTGCTCTTCCTCTGGCACCAGCATCCCTCTGGGAGACTCACAAATGAACCTCCACTCCTTCCTCCCAAATACATACACACGGTGGGCACATGATCCAAGCCCAGCCAATCTCTCCCAGAGAATGTGAAATTGGGAGGGTTTCACATTTCACATCGAGTGGGCAGCTCCCTCTATGGCGTGGATTGTAAGGATGTGTCTGAGGCCAGGCCCCAGTTCCTTGGAGGCATCTGGGAGGACAAGGCCAGCCCCCAGAAGCCAAGACTCAGATGGAGTCCCTGAGGGTGAGGCCAGGTTCCCAGGTTCCCAGAGCTGACCTCCTTAGGTTATGTTAGCATATCCAGTCTTCTAAATCTTTTGTGCTTAAGCTAGTGAAAGTTCTGTTTCTGAAGGAGCCCCAGATGAAAACAAACTCCTTCTCCAGGAAGCAGGAGGGCCAACTTTGCCCCTTCCCTGGCTGCTGGCACCACCAGCTGCCTAAGGGGCGTGGGGCACTGGTTGAGGGTGAACCCCAGCTCTGCCACGTTGGGCAGACTGTGCCTCGGCTTCCTTGTCTTTAAAGTGGGCATAATAAAATACCCATTTGATGAGACTGTTGTGAGGGCTACGTGAGTTAATAACCTAGTAAACCCTCAATGAGCCTCAGGTGAAGGCATGAGGCAGCCTCATGAAATGGAGCTAGAAAAGGTTTGATTTATCCACAATGGTGAGCTGTGGACCATGGTGTGCTGCAGCCCGTTCTGTAGACAGCGCTCCTAAGTGAGTAAGACAAGTCCTCAAGCCATTCCAGTCCTACCTGCACCTGCTGTCTTGCTTCAAGGTCTTACTTTCTCTCGCCAGGTCTCCTGCAACAGCTGGAGTGTTCTGACCACCTGTTATGTGCCAGGATGGGGGAGTGGAAGGATGGGGAACACACAGGGCAGAGGAGGGCCTGGGGAGCTGAGCTTAGGGAAATGGCAGTGAGTCTTGAGCACCAGGACTGGGGAAGGTCAGGGCTCCAGTGAAGTCACAGAGAGCACCTGCACCTCCCAGACTCTGGGGCCTCTCTCGGAGCAAGTGATGTCTAAGCTTAGGAAAACTCAGAAGTCAGCCGGGTGAAGGAGGAGGAAACCGTTCCCAAACAGAAGGGATACCACGAGTTGTGTTCTTCCCTGGGCCTCCTGACTCTGGTCTCCTCTCTGCCTGGCTCCCTTCCTACCAGCTCACTCAGGGCCAGAGCCTCGTTTAGAAAGAAAATCTGATACTGTCACTCCACTGTTTAAAACCTTCCAGTGGGGCTTCCGGAAACAACATGCTAACTCCTTGGCTCTTTCTTCCCGGTCCACGAGGTGAACCTCATCTTTTAGATGGCCCACTCCTCCAGGAGCCCTGCCCGACCCCCACAGAGCGCCTATTACCAGTCACACAGGGACCTAAGTGGACGAGGGAAGAATGCGTTCTCAACAAGCTAGCAATAGAACTATTTGAAACAGATTTTTAGGGTAAGGAGCTCACAAATGTGGAAGAGATGAAAGAGGAACAAAAACCATTAAGACAAGAACAGGAAAGGGCCACCCACTCCTCTGCGGGCTCGGCCGAAGCACCCCGGCGGTTAGTGGCTGTGTGCACGTCTGACCGCCCCGGCCTCCGCCCCCTCCCCTTCAGGCTGTGGGGCGGCCCAGTCCTCTGCATCCTGGGCACTGTGCTGGGCACACAGCGGGCGCCCTACCCGCCGAGGCGGTCAGTGCCGGCCTGGCCGCTCCTCCAGGTCAGGCTGCACCGGGATCCTCCGAGCCGCAGGCCCAGGATCAGCTCGTAACCAAATGAATGGAGGCAGGAACGCGGTGGCGCCGCGGCGCGCAGGCTCTGGAACAGCTGGGGCGATCCCGCCCCCGGCCGCCACTCGCCAATCAGCGAGGGCCGCGAGGTCCGTGCCCGCCCCCGGCCGCGCCCTCTACCAATCAGCGAGCCCCGACCGGCCGGCCGCCCGCCCAACCCAGCAGCGGCCGGCACAGGACGCTGTTCGTGTGTCGGGCTCTGAATAAAGTTCTTCGGAGCTTTGAATTTTTTTTTTAAAGCGCCCGCTGCCGTCGCGGCTGCTGAGGGCGAGAGCCGCCGAGTCCCCGCCCCGCCACTTCCGGTCCCGCCGCCCGGAGCCGGTGCGGCTGTGAGGGGCTGCGTGTCGCCGCCGCCGCCGGCCGGCCGGGCATGGTGTTGGGCGCCGGGCCCGCCTCGCCTGTCTCAGGGTGCCCAGGTGAGGAGCGCGCGGCCCTGGGCGGGCGAGGGGCTCCCGCGGCGCTGGTGCACCGGGTGGGCGGAGGGCGGGCGGCGCGGGGGCCGCCTCAGGCCGCGCCGCTCCTCAGGGCCGGGCGCCGGCGGTCGGGGGGCGGGCGCCGCAGGGCGCGGGCCTGGGATGCGGGGCCGGGCGGACCGGGCCGGACGCTGCAGGGCGCGGGGACAGCCCGCCCCGAGACCGCCCGGGGTCGGGCGCGCGCGGCCTCGCGCCGCCGTCGCAGGGAGCTGCTGGCCGCATTGTCCGGAGGAAACGGAGCGCGAGCGCTGGCCCAAGGTCACCGCCCCGACGTGGCCGGAGGAAGCGGGCCTCGGACGCGGGCGGTCCGGCTCCGGGCTGCCTCGGGGTCAGGCTAGGCCGGGGAACGGGGAGGGCAAGGCGGGGGGAGGCGCCCTCCTCGCCGACCTGCCGGCAGCTCCCCCACGATGGGGGCCGGGGGGCACGGCTAGCTTGGAGGGGTTTGCTGGGCAGAGGGGAGGCGAGGGGGAGGACATGTTGGAACGATTCGTACTGCCGAGTCTTGGATTCTGGACCTGGTTCCGCGGGTGTGTCATCATGGGTGTGGCCCCCGTCTCCCTGGGGCTCAGTTTCCTCATCTGTCACATGAGGGGTCTGGGCCCGCCCCTCTCTGCATTCCCTCCAGTGCTGAAGTGGGGTCGGGAAGGATTGGAGGGGCCGCAGACGGCTGCTTGGAGGGGATGTCGGAATCTGGATAGGATTCTGTTCTGCTAAGGAAGGAGTAGCGTTAGGTGGCAAAGGGAACGAGGGCATTTCAGACCTGCATATCAGATTGAGCGGAACCTTCCAGAAATGAGCAGGATGTTGTTGAGGAACAGGGAGGCGGCCGGCCTGCCTGCCTTGTGCAGAGGATTCTCGGCTGGGTCAGGGGATGGAGGCATGGGGAGGTGACCGGTGGGAGAGATGTACACAGAGAAATCACCACCAGGTTAGGTGGTGTGGGGCTTGAGGACCTCCACCCGGACATACTTGCCATTCAGGTAGTAGGCAGTGCAGAAGGGGGCAGGTTTACTGCTGAAATTTAAAGGGCTGGGCTCCAAAGGTCGGTCAACCAACAGGGGTGACTCCCGTGCGGGGTGGGAGGTCCCTGGGCCCCAGCATTCTGAAGGAGGAGGGTGGGGTGTGGACTTTTCTGTGTCCTGATCTGGGCCTTTTTGGCTGGAGAAGTTGGTTGTCCCCTAGTGACCTGCAGTTGCATCTTTTACACTTCGATCGGCACTTTTCTGCTGCAGGCAGAATTGTAAATGAGGAGTTCCCCACCCCATGAGCTGAGTGGTCCCTGGTGTCCCTGCACAGGTGACATGGCCTGATTTTGCCACTATAGGCAGGAATGCTGAGTAAATATTACTTCCTATGATGAAACTAGTAAATAGCACATGCAAACCTTCTTTGAGTGGTCTGAAAGCAAGTCCTACGCTGAAGAGGAACTTAACTGGGCCAATTACAACTTGAATTTACAGACTGAGCATGCTATTCAGTATAGCTGATCTGTTACCGAAAATGCTGCCACAGTCAGAGTGTAATTTGCAGTAAAGGGGAAGTTTAGTTTTAAAACAAGTCTTCAGAGGCCGGCCCCATGGCCGAGTGGTTAAGTTCCTGTGCTCTGCTTCGGCGGCCCGGGGTTTGCTGTTTCGGATCCTGGGCGTGGACCTACGTACTGCTCATCAAGCCGTGCCGTGGCGGCGTCCCACGTAGAAGAACTAGAAGGGCTTACAACTAGGGTATATAACTGTGTAGTGGGCTTTGGGGAGAAAAAAAGGAAGATTGGCAACAGACGTTAGCTCAGGGCCACTCTTAAAAAAAAAAACAGGTCTGCAAAGAGTAAAGCATATTAAAGAAGGGAAAGAGAATTCTGAAGCAACTGCGGGTGTTCAGCTGACCTCTTGACTCTTTGAATAATTATTTTCGTTCAGATCTCTTTCATAGAGTTAATTTAACAGCTATGAAACATTCCCAAATTAGGTCTTTGGTTTGTCCCTGAAATGGCATGTCATAATGGTACAGAGGACGGAGAAATACATGGTCATTATATACTTGGGTTTTTTTAGAATGTTAGGGAAGTAAATTTTGTCTTCTGCGGAAAACAAAACACCAGTGTTGTTTTCTTTTGTATCTTGCACGGTCAGTGCCCACTGTGTTTTATTAAGGGTCACACACTTGTTGAAAATTGTAAGCCAAGAGTGATTCTAAGTGGGATTGAGTATGGGGCATGTGCTGCCCACAGAGAACAATTCAATGTGGGGTAGGGGTACAGAGGAATTAAGCAGAGTCCTCAGACTGCAGCGACACAGAAGGACTGTCTTAGTGTGAGCCTTTCTTTGTGCCAGTGAGTCTTGCCAGGATCCTCTGAGCGGCTCCTTCCGTGCAGGTCCTCAGGGACCTGGGTGTGGACCGGGCACATGCCCTGGCACTTGCTTTTCCATGGGGCTCTTTATTATGACTTTCCTAGGCTACTGCCTGCTGAACTTTCTTTATGGACACTGTGCTTTTATTTTATTGTTTGCCGTATTCGTATTGCCAAGGTCAGCTAGCTGATAAAAACCAAGTGGACTTTGTGTGGTGCATGTGGTGCTTCCAGCCGACCTCCCAAGCGATGGATGCATATCTTGGCCCACTATCAGGCACTCCTGACTGTGTGGTAGGACTGATGTGCTCCAGTCTGGGTGCAGGGCAGTGGACGTGGCTGGAAAGGGAAACACTGCTTTGTGATCCAGAGCTGCTGAAGGGATTCCTGACAAGATCGTTCTTGGGGCGTGGGCTGAGCAAGAGAGCCTGGCTCTAGATGGTGATGCTGTCTCTGATAGCTTGTGGGCTGGAGCCCCTACAGGTGTTCCTGACTGTGTGCCCAACCCCAGCATCTTCTCGTGAGGTTACTTCGTAAACTGGACTGATGACAGTTCCTTGCCCTGGGTACAGCTGAGCAGTGTGTTCATTGGTTACGGTTGCTGCCTCTGTGCAGGTCCGCCTGAGGAGATGGCATGGTAGAGGGGGATGGAGAAACTAGTGTTGGTTTGTTTTCACATTTTTGTCAGCTTTATTGAGGTATAATTGAAGTACACTAAACTGCACACATGTAAAGTATGCACTTTGGTCGGTCTTGATGTATGCATATACCCCTGAGACCATCGCCACACTCAAGATAAGATGTCCCATCATCTCCAGGAGGGAAACTAGTGTTTCTGTGGTGACCGCTTCCAGCAGCTGAGTGGCCTCAGACAACCCAGTTCCTGGGCCCCCGTTGCCCTAGGGTCCACGTCCGCAAAAAAGAGTGGGAGTCGGGGTGGGGGTGGGGGACGGAGAAGTCCTTCCCAGATTTGAAACTCTAGGAGCTGTGAACACTGATGTGTAATAGAACTGTCTTTTGAAGGCTTTAGGCTAGCGATTCTTAAAGGGACTCAGTGTGTCTGTGTGTCTGCGTAAGTCATGCACAATTCAGGAGATCATATTCAATATGTTGTTGTCGTGGTACAAACAGAACATAATCTTACAGTCTTTGGGAAGATACATAGAAGATGATGTGAGAAGCTGTGTAAGGCACCTGGTTTAAAAATGGTTGAAAGTACAATGAGGGTGGGGGATTCTTATATTTTGGCTTTCAAGATCTTGGCCTCAAACTGAAAGTTCTGTGCTTAGGTCAAGTTTTTCAACTGGAAGTTATTGATTGTTTTCTTTTGAAAGTGATCAGAGTGTATGAAAGGAAATGATAGTAAAGCAACAAAAGAAATTATGGAAATGTTGGACTGGGGACCAGTTTTCGTCCTCAATCAAAAGAAGTTCCAGAATCCCTCTCCAACTGTGGTGAAGCCAGCAAGAAGTGCCAGGAGGCCTGTGAGATGAGTGGTGGTTTATGTTAGAAACAGGCGGATGCTAGAGGACAATTATGCCTGTAAAAACTCGTGACATTTCTTTAGCCCCCTCTCCCAAGTGGTCAGGTGCGTCACCTGTGTTTTCTCTTTATCATCCTGCCCAGCGAGCTTTCAGCAGGGTGAACCTGAAACACAGATGGGTTGGAAGCAGCCAGTGAAGAGAATCTAGTTTAGGGCATTAATTATAACTTAATCTTGATGCTGATATTGCCTAAAAATGTAAGAAAACAACATAAATGAATGAGAGGTTGCTCATTAAAGGAAGAAGGAAAGGAAAGAAAAGCATTGGGGGCTCCCTCCTGACCAGAGGCCGATGCTTCCTGCAGTCTGCGATGGGCCAGGCACTGGGGCCACACACACAGGTGCATGTCCCCACAGTGGGGAGGGGCGGACTTACTAGTGGGCGGTGGTGGGCTCACGTGGAATGTGTTGGCAGAGGCTCCCCCCAGACCATGAGCTCAGAGGAGCTTTGTCACCACCACATCCCAGCGCCTCGCACGGGGCCGGGTGCCCAGGGAGTTTGTTAAATGCATGGCTCTCCCTTTTAAAGTTTTTATTCGTACTTTAAAACATAGACTTCTAGAGGATGTCCTAGAGGTTACCCAAACTCATTATGAAGGAATCTAGTCTTACTAATGTACCTTATATGCTAAATTTTTCTACAACTAAATTAAAGAAAAAAATTGAAAACCACCTCACATCATTGTCTTCAGTGTCCAGTCACTGTCTAGAGACGTGTCCTTAACCCTGCTTTCCATCTGTCTTTCAGGGTAAAGGTGGCAGTAATGCTGACGCTGGCAAGCAAGCTGAAGCGGGATGACGGTCTCAAAGGGTCCCGGACGTCAGCCACGGCCTCCGACTCCACTCGGAGGGTTTCTGTGAGAGACAGGCTGCTTGTTAAAGGTGACGGTCATCCACGCAAGTGGGTTTTATGTCCTATGACAAAAAGAAGTGTGACTGCAGGCTCTTTGGGGATATGAAGCAGTCTGTTGCTGAATAGAAATACCTGTTCGAAAGTATTTTAAAATGTAATTGCTTATCACTTACAATGGAAGGACTTTGTACTGTGCACACGCTGTGGGAATGCTAATGGAAAGAAAATGGTATTAAAACTGCGGTGTGTCTGATACACGTGGAATATTCTCTGTAGGGGCTGCCAGAGTGCTAGTGGAAGGAATAAGGTACTGGGAGCCAGCAGGCCTCAGATTCTGGTCCCAGTGCGGTCGTGGGGGTTGGGAGGCGGGGGTTCTTCCTTTCTCCTGGCCTCCTCAGCACCCTAGTGTGTGTCTATAAAGAAAGGGAGTGGGATTTGGTCGTGTCTTAGGGTCCGGCTCTATTTTATTCAAGTCAGAGTCTGAGGAGAGCCTTGTGCAAAATCAGTTGTAGTCACAGAATTGATAACAGGGAGTCCTAGAGCTGTAGGCTTTGGAGAGGGTTTATGTAATGTGTGTATGTGAATATGGCCGCGTTTGTGTGCAACTTCCGCGTTCGTTCAGTGGACCAACTTAAAACCTTAAGGTGCAGAGGCAGTTTCCTAGGGTCGTGAGGACTACAAAAGAGGACGATGAAGCAGCTCCTGCCTTTAAGGAGCTTATAATTTGCAGCATTTTATGCTTTATGATGTGTTTACATTTCCCAAGTGTAAGGAGCTGGGAAGCAGAGGAGGCTTCAGTAGTTTGTTAGAACTGCCCGTTTTCATGGTGTATCAAGTTGACACCATGGTGGTTACTGGCATTTGTCTGTCCTGAAATGGATGGAATGGCAGGAGACCTGGTGTATGAAGTCACTGTGTTGAAGCTTCTCGGAAACCAAGCACTGCCAGGCTTGGGAGGGAGTGGGAAGAGGAAGACATCGGGTTCTGGGGAGACTTCAAGGGTGCACTCTTCCTAGTTCTCCCACTGCCCCTGAATCTTGACTTAGCTCTGGCTTATCCAGCCTGATGGATGATTGGTTAAAGATGGAGCAAGAATCCTTTTTACATTTTGGCATTACCTACCGTGTTGGGGAGAGCATTAGATTGTGTTCGGAGTTTGTTACAGCGCTGAAAGTTTACTCTGGGGAGTCAGAGGGTGGGGCATAGCTGCAGCACCTCACGTGGGGGGCGTCCTTTAGGGCTTGGGTCTCTTTCCTAGATGCTGGCTCCAGGGTTCCATCTGCAGAGGAACCCAGGGGCCAAGCAAGCCAGGGAAAGGGTTTGAAGTGTGTTGCTATAGTCCTTTGAGTGGAGGGTGTCTTAGTGCCTGGGGAATTAAAGTGAGGAAGGTCCAGGCGTCAGCTGAAGGGGGAGCAGGTAGGAAGCTGGCAAAGAGACTGCTCCGTCTTCTTTGCCATAGCCTCGTCCTGGTTAATAGCAGCTTGTACACTGAGCTCTTGGGGCCAGGCCCTCTGTCGGGCGCTTTATGGGGCAGTTCTCATTTGGCTTTTGTTATGCCTTGCCAGGTGGGTGCTTTGTTCTGCAGCTGAAGAACTGATACTCAGAGAGGTTCAGAAGCTTGCCCAGGTTGCAGCTTTATTGCAGCAGGACAGCCAGACCCACATACTGCGGTAGGGCAGGCACTTGGGGAGCAGACCCAGCAAGCACAAACCGAAGGAGCAGAACAGAAGTACAAGTCCACGGAAAAAGAGGATTCAGGGAGGCACAGAGGTCCCCCCACCCCTCTGGCCCTGCTCAAGGATTCACCTGGGAGCTCTCGGATGCCTCCAGGGCCTGACGCAGCCCAGGGCCGCCCACTGGGGCTCACAAAGCTGGACTCTGCCCCAGCTCCAGAACAGGAGATGTCTTTGGCTGGGTTTACAGGGCCCAGCTAAGGTCCTTTGGCCTTGTGAGACTCATCAAGGAAAGGTGCAGAACCACCTTGTGAGGCCCCCTGTTTCCATCCTCCCTGGGCCGCTGGTGATGGATCATGAGGTTTCTGGGGCCGAGAGCACTTACAGCTGGTGGCTGGCTGTGGGCAGCAGGGCTCCCTGTAACACTCCCCTCTTGTGGCCTGCTCCCTCTGTCTGCCTCAGGGGCTGCTAGGCTGAGTGAGCTGGCTGGCTGAGTGGTGGGTAGTTTGGGCTTGTGGTGGAGGGTGGGCCCGACCGGGAGGGGAGGCTATGGACAAGAGGTACCTGATGGAGAGTGCTCTGATGGCTGATGAGTGCTCGTCCGTTCCTAGGGCGCTCCTTTGCTAGGCTGTATGTGGCACCGGCCTTCATTCTGCGTGTTTCTGATGGTGGCAGTGGAGTCCAGGGCTTTTGTGGGGCAGGGGGAGGCATTTGAAGGGGTGATTATGATGAGAGTCCCTTCTAGACGAAACCCCCCTTTTGGGCCTTTGAGAAAAGCAGAGTGCCCCAGTTCAGCAAGATTGCTACAGTCAGGACTGTCATCTTGGACAGTGACTTTAACTCATGTGAGAATGCTCCTCATGGGGATCAGTAGGTTGTAGAAAAGTGTGTTAATGTGTCTTTGGGACTCAGTGCCATAGACAGACTTCCTGAGAGCAGGGAATTTGGCAGGCAGCATGGTTACTTAGGAGTATCCTGGGGACTGACACCTGTGGAGGGAGGTGAAGGAAGCAGGAGCAGCAGAGGGAGAAATCGAGCTTTGACAAACGCCCCCCGCCAGCCTCTGCTCGGAGCAGGCATGGCCCTTGAGAGCTGTCCCCGGTCAGGGAGATGCTCAGGCCTTCCTGCTCTGCATTGACCAGTCGTCAGATGGCAGCTGTCCTGCGAGGGGTGTGGCCTGAGGTGGGGGTCTCTGCCAGCCCTCATTGAGGGGGATCCAGGCTGTGCATCCTATAGCCCAAAGGAAAAACTACAGAGACTTACAAGCAAATGTATTTTATGTATATGTATTTTAACATATGTATTTTAGCATATGTATTTTAACTGGTCAGTTGCCATGCTTGACCTTACATGGTGAGGGATCTGGCTTGGTGCAGATGGCTGTAGGGTTGAGCTGATGGATGGAGGAGATTGGAGGTTGGCAGGGACAGTTGTCGCTAGTGGGCAGGGCCAGTAGGCTACACAGCTGAAGCTCCTGTTCTTTTTCTTGGAATTGTGGGCCCAGTTCTGAAGGGTGACAGAAGGCTGGAGCCAGCCCTCCCTGGAAAGCCTGTAGCCTGCCTTGGAGCAGCTGGCCGTGGGGGGGCCCTCTACCATCCTGGCACCGTGGCCACACTGGCTTTTCATTTGCACCCCTAGGGTAGTTCTCAAGGACACCCTTCAGGCTGAAGGGGAGAAATGCTTCTAGCCTCAGTCCCTGGAGGCTGTAGAACAATTGAGTGTTTCTGGGCTAGGACTTGGCTGCTGTCTGCCCTGAGTCCTGGGAGCTGGAGACACTGGGGAGAGAGAGTGTCAGATCTGTGCATTTCCTGTTGGCCCTGACTCAGGTCTGGGCTTGACCGGGGAGCCATCACCACTGTTTGCAGCCACAGGGCAGAGGGCACTGCTCTTCTGGTGGACCTTTGTGGTGGCTGTGAGTCTTATAGTGCTCCCTACTTCCCAGAAAAGCCCCCAGGGCAGAATTACTTTCTTGTTTATCAGAAGCTTAGTACTTTTCAGATAGCGGGAACATGTCTGTTTCCCTGTTCTTTCAGTTGTTCACTCAACAAAC
Source organism: Equus asinus (assembly GCF_041296235.1). Lineage (NCBI taxonomy): Eukaryota > Metazoa > Chordata > Mammalia > Perissodactyla > Equidae > Equus > Equus asinus. The sequence continues at coordinate 4,019,581 of NC_091808.1, read as the reverse complement.
ATTTTAGTGCCTGCTGTGTGCCAGCCTACTATTAGTACCCCCAAAGACCTCAAGGGACCCCAAGCAGGCTGGCAGGAACCTTTTGCCTGTTTTTGTTAAATGTGGAGATTTGGAATTGAGCTGACTGAGTTTGGGGTCAGGTCTGGAATGTGGGCAATGGAGGAAATGAATCTGTGTGCAGCCTTTGTCCATAGCAGTCCCTGCACCCCAGGTGGTTCCTGGCCTTCTCTCCTTTTAGCAGGTGGCTTCTGGGCCTGGGGCTGTGGTGTGAGCTCTCTGTGCTCTGAGCCTCCTCTCCAAAATGGAGAGGCCTGGCTGCTCACCTGCACTTGCTTCCCAGCATCCAGGGGGCCATGTGGGGCCTCCCTCGGGCGAGCCTTCTGTGTCCACACTAGCACTTTGGTCATGTGACGGTATAGGAAGGGCCCCATTCCAGTGCGGTTCCTGGAAGAGTGAGAGAAAGAGAACATTTATTGTTCTCCAGAGCTGCTCCCTCCACGCTAGGCCTTGCCCAGGGCTCCGGGGCTGGGCTCGGGGTTTGGTTTGCCATGTTAGCAGGATATTTAGAGCATTTAGCAGCGTGTGAAGCTGGGTTACACGCCACTACGTATTTTAAAGACTAGAGCGGTGGCCCAGAGAGGAGGAGTCCTGCTCACGTGGAGCTAAGGCAGCTGGCCCCAAGGCTAACCTTTAAATGCTTTGTTGAGGGTTAAATACCAGTGAAGCTGCCCAGGGAACTTGGCGGTCCCCTCAGGTGTACCCAGTAGCCCAGTGGGCCAGGAAGGGTCTGCAGAAGACAAACAAGGGCCCAAGTCAGCCTTATCTGCTCGTGTTGAAAGTGGGTGGTATGAAGCCTTGGGGCTCCATTCCCATTGCTACCAGTCTCTGCTGCAGGGGGTTACAGCCTCACTCCCCCAGGGTGCAGAGGGGACCATATGTACTCTGGGCCTGCACCCTGCAGTCTGCTGCTGGAGGCCCTTAGACTGAGTGGAAGGGCTGACATGGGACTCTAGCAGTGCTGTCTCTGGAGGGACTGATGCCCTTGGGTCAAGTGTCTCCCAGGTAAGGGCACTGTGCATGGATGCTGGGAGTGCAGAAGAGAAGCTCGGTGCATGAAGACAACAGGAAGCTAAGAGATGAAGTTCTGGTTCCACAAATCTAAGAGGGTAGTGGTTTGGGTGGAAGGAGCTAATCAAGTCTCCTGGGAAGTAGCTGCTGTCTCTACCTGGGTCAAAGGGCACAGCTGCTCTGCCTGATGGGCCTTGGACCTGACTCTTGCTAAGAATCATCTGCGCCTGTGTTTGGCCTTTTGTCTTAGCTCAGGTACCATAACAAAGTACCTTAGACATGGTGGCTTAAACAACAGACATGTATCTCTCCTGGTTCTGGAGGCTGGGAAGTCCAAGATCAAGGCACCAGCAGATTCAGTTCCTGGTGAGATCCCTCTTCCTGGCCTGCAGGCACCTGCTGTCTCTTCTCATAAGGGCTCTAATCCCATCATGAGGGCCCCACCCTCATGACTTCATCTAACCCTAATTACCTCCCAAAGGCCCCAGCTCCTAATGCCATTGCATGGGGAGGGGGGTTGAGTTTCAACATATGAACTTTGCAGGGGACACAGTTCACTCCACAGCACCTTTGGAATGCCCCAGTCCCCAACTATACCAGGAGAAAGGCTCCTCATGTCTCAGGGCATTCACGTGGGAGCATTGCCACCTTGCTGGCAAGTGTGCCTTTTTGTTGAGTCAAGCACATTCTGAGCATCCCACATGTGCCAAGCTCAGGGCCAGGTCCTGAGGTCCCAGGGCTGTGTCACTGACAGCCACTGCGATGGAGAGCATGCAGGTTGGAGTGACAGGCAGTGCAGAAACAACTGGAGCACTGGGCTGTGAGCAGCCCACAAAAGAAAAGGGTGCGTCCATGCCATGGGGGGCCATTGTGGTAACCAAGTGGATTTTGCAATCTGATATTTCAGTTCAGTCATACTTCAAGTGGGCTCCGTGTTTTGATATTTAGTCAGAAAGGAAAAGAGTCTAATTTCTCAGAAGGAAGTTGTGCTGCCACGGAATTATGTAAGGTGCCAGGTGCCTCCCAGAAAGGCTGGGCCAGTGAGCGGTAGAGGTGTTAGCACCTTGGAACAGGCGAGATTTCTCAGTTTAAAAATATCTGAATCGCTCCTTACCTTAGACGTGGGGCTAGCGTCCTTCGGGCGGTAAGGTGATACAGGGAAGGGACACTGCTTTGCCAAGAGGCCTCTCAAGCATGTGAAGCAATTCACTTGTTTCTTTGGTCAGAGTCATCTTGTACATGGGTTCTAAAGTGATAACGGTTGATGCTAGTGAATTATTATTTGCCATTGTTGGAAGTGTGGAGAAACTACTTGTCATTTGCGACAGCTCCCTGAGAGGAATGCGTGAGCATGTGTGGCTCATTTTATCTTCTGTATGGGGCTGAACTAAACTGCTGAGCGTCTTTATTGAAATACTTGTGCCCCCAGGATTGTATTCCTTGCCTGCACTGGCTCTTGGACCAAAAGCCTAGAGGTGGGGGTCATCACTGGACCGGCTCTGAGGGCTCTCCCTGGCCCTTGCCCACCTTCCTTGAGTGAGTTCCACTGAACGTGGAAGTGCAAGCACGCTCATCTTTGGAGTTTAATTTCTGGACTACAATGTGAAGTTATTAAATCTGTTGTGTGAATAGCTGTGTGTAGATGTTTTAGCATGGCAAAATAGCCTACAGCAGCTTTCTATACCTGGGGAGAGTAAAAAAATCCAGAGGCCCCGGCCCCACCTAGAACTTTTGGTGTCATTGGTCTGGATAGGGCTGGGGTGGCAGGATTAGCTTGGCAAGTACTAGATTGTAGTGATGATGCACAACTCCAAATTCTACTAAAAATCATTGAATTGTACATTTAAAGTGGGTCTATTTTGCAATATGTAAATTGTACCACACCAATGCTATTAAAAAAACAAAAACAAAAAAAAGCGGGCCAGCCCGGTGGCACAGCGGTTAAGTTCACATGTTCCACTTCAGTGGTTTCGGGGTTCACCAGTTCCGATCCCAGGTGCAGACCTAGCACTGCTTGTCAAGCCATGCTGTGGCAGGCGTCCCGCTTATAAAATAGAGGAAGATGGGCACGGCTGTTAGCTCAGGGCCAATCTTCCTCAAAAAAAAAAAAAAGCAAACAACTCCCCGGGTGATTGATGTGTAGCCAGGATGGAGAATCCCTGTCCTACAGTGAGGTGTCCTCCAGCCTGCGAGCCTTGTGCCTCCACACCCCCTCCCTGACGTGCAGAGGTCTGGTTCTGTTGCTCAGTCATCGTGATGCCCCTGGTCGGTGCCTCCTGCCCTCCTGTGCCCAGAACTCCCCTCTTCCTCAACCCCGGTGACCACAGTGTCTTCTTAAACATTTCACTTCTGTTACGTGGCCCCCCTTTCAAGTCCTCTGGGTATGTCTTTAATTTCACTGGGTTTTTATAAAGCTGGACAACCAGAGTTCTCACAACTGCAGGTAGGACAGGCCTGTAAGAGAAGGCCGGGTTCCAGTGGCCGTCATCAGTCTCCCAAAAGAAGGGCCTTCAAGGACAGTTTCTTGTAGATTCTTAGCAACAAAAAGTTAAATAGTATAATAAAAAATGTAAATAGTATTTATCTTAAAACATATAGTTTAATTATATGAATAACATTTATTTAAAAGTGATTATTATGAATAACTCATTTGATAAAATGTGTGCTTTTGTGATAAAATGAGTGCCCTGTGGGAGCCGGTGGAGCAGAGTGGCCTTGGCTCCCTCCGTCGGAGGGCGTGGTGTGATCTGGGCAGAGGGCTCTGGTCCTCCTCAGCCCACCTCACCGCACTCTATAGTCCTTAGCAAATTCCCGCTCCGAGGAAGGGTGATAGTGCGCCAGTCGGAAAGACGAAACTGAAGATTGCTGTGGTCATTATAAGAAGAATGATGGTGAGCTTTTCATAGGATCATCATCATTTTGTTTTAAGTGACTATATTTTAATGTACCAAAACCCAAGACTGCTGAGAAGACAGATTCCCAGGCTTGCATTTCATCACAAAACTTGTTCCTTTTCTAATCACAGCAAAAGGGTGATTAACTGTTACTCCTCTCCCACGCCCGGCTCCACTGAAGAGACTGGCTCTTTTTCTCACGAGTGAGAACTCTCTCCCCGGCTAGAGCACTGGATAGGACGCCCTGGAACCAGGAGGGAGCATCCCAAGCTCCACTCTTCTGGGTGCCCATTCCAGACACCTGGACCCCAGAGCTAATACATTTAGTGGGCCCCCTGTCTCTACTCAGATTCTCAGTCAAATAGCTGATATCAAGGCCTGTGGCCTTCCTAACCCCTCAGCCTCAGAACAGAGCCATCTGCCAGTCTTCCCACTAATGCACTCAGTGTTCAGCTTTGCAAACATTATGGTCTCTGTCATCCCCCTCCCCTCCCCTCCCCACCTCAATTGTTACCTGCTGCTTTCTGTATTTTGACCACCAATTTGCTTCTTTTTTGTGTTTTTTTGTAACCTGGTTTCCATCTTTCCACTTGCTTTCATGCTGTTTTGAATGTCCTCAGCAGGGTCTGATCCACATCCGATGGCCTTGCCTTGGGCCAGTCTGTCCTCTCTTTACTGGGTCACTGTGTCCGTGTGTCTCGCTTACTCTTCTGCCTGTTTCTCATCGTAACTTTCCCTGCTCCTTGTTCTCTGATTTCTGCTGAGGTTCTTCTTCTCACAGCCTCTCCCCTTTGTCGGTCTCGTGATGTCAGGTGGCATCGCTCTGTAGGGGCTCCTCTGCCCTGGCCGTGGTCGTGCACCCAGACCTCAACTTCCTCCTCCCGGGACATCAGCCCTCGGTGCCATCTCTGACCCCTCCTGCCCCACACAGTTGGCAGATCTTCCATCCTCTTTGCTCTCAGGCACCCTCACTCTGCCTGCCTTTGCTGGGCCCTCACTGCCTAGCAGAGTGCCCACCTCAGGTTGTCTGCCTACGCTTTGCCCTTTCTGAAGTTGTCCTCTTGAGGCAAAGCTTAGAAAGTTGTTCAGAAATCTCGCTCAGCTCTCTATTGTTGCAGAATGAAGTTTAGAATTCTGCACTGTGTACTCAGGGTCCTGCTCAATCCTGACTGGTTTTCGACCTTGTTTCCCATTGCTCTGTGGTTGTCTTTGTACCCATTGCTCTGGCTGAACAGGATGCCTCTGGTTTCTGTGCTTGTCTGTGTTCTGTGCTTTTGTGCATTGCTAACTTATCTCCTTGGAATACCTTTTTATCCACCTCTGCAGGACTGTTCTACCTGTTCGTTAAAGCCCAGCTCAAAAACTTCTCCTTCCTTTAGTCTCCACAGCTGGAGGGAATCTGCATGCTCCGAGGACCCCAGAGCACATTACGTTGTTGAGGCACAGGCAACATGCCTGCCCAGTTATTTCTGGGTCTCCCCCACCCCCAGGCCTCAGCTCTTGAATAGCAAGATTGAGGGGGGTTTGTAGCTGTGTTCTGGCAGAGGGGTGCTGGCCGTCAGTGCTCAATTAGTGACTAATAGAAGACGCCCCAGAGAGCGCTAGGACCAAGGAATGTAGCTCAGAGGAGGTGACTCCCTTGGGTAGTTAGCAGTGCCCACAGATGGCAAAGGGCAAGGGTTTAGGCCCAGCAGGAGGTCGAGAGTTTCCTCTCACTGGAAAAGTTTGAGCCCAAACTGGGCGAGCCCTCACCAGAAGACAGATCTGGAAAAACTGGAGGAGATACAAGGCGTATATATAAATCAAATTTTGAGGGCAGGAGTTCCACTCCTTGAGGGAACAAGATTTTCAGAAACAGTAGTGACTGTTTACGTATAGGTAATTGCCATGTTAATTTTAAATGACTTTCAGTCATACTGAGTTTTCAAGGGCCCTTGACTGCACTGGTTGGCATCCTACAAGTCACTTTGTGTATTTGAAAGCAACGTCATGGCTTAAAGTCTAAACTTTAGACCAAGTGTAGGTTTCAGTTAATTCGGTTTATTTATTATTATTTTTCCTCAGTGTTCTGGGGGAAATTACCAGTTTAGAGCTGGTGATTTTATGTGGAGTAGTTGACTAATATTAACAGTAATCTCTTTGTTTCCACAGAGGTTGCAGAACTTGAAGCTAATTTACCCTGTAAGTATAACATCCCCAATCAAACGTTAAGTGCTATAAAATAATTGCATGGAGAAGCTTGTTTTATGTTTTAATAATCTTGCATCACAAAAAGCCTATTTTTCACGTATGTTAGGAACACATTTTACTTTTGTGCAAACAAGTACAGCCCTTTTCAAGGCTCCTGTGAGGAGGAGGCGTGGACCATGTCTGGGTGTCACGCAGCAGTGCCTCCTCTCTCCTTGCTGTGGCAGGGGTGTGTCGGCTAGGTTTTGTGTCTCTTCCTCAGCATTCTGTATCCTGCTCTCTTTGAGTGAAAAGTATATAAATCAGTGATGGACAGTCTTGTTTTTATTAGTGACAGAACCACCTTTTTGGTCCCGAAAGTGCTGATTTATAATTGTCTTTGTGCGTGAGGTGGGATGACCATATGCCTTTCTGTCACCAGTGCGCCTCTCCTTGCTTGGTCCTCCCGCTCAGACACACACAGACCAACTGTGCTGTCCTCGGTGGGCACGCTCGCTTACTAGGCACTTCTCTCATGTGATGTGTCAAAGTTTCTTATTTCTTTTTTCTATCGTTAATCCCTTCCCAAACCCTTTATTTTATAAGACCCTCAAAGTCTGAAAGCTTTGGCCATTTTAGTATTCTTTTGTTAGAACGTTTTATCATACTTGGTTAAAAATAGTTCTGAGGCTGAGGATGTTTGTCGATGTGGGTGAAATATTTTATACATGGGTCTCCTGGTCTGGGCGAAGCCTACAGAGAGCTTGGTGTGGAGGCCCAGCTCACATAGGGTAAGAGAGGGCCCGTTCCAACCTCCACCTAAAGTTGGAAAGATAATTGTGGGGTGCAGCCCTTCAGTGGTTGTGAAATCCATTTGTGAGGGTAAGTACATACGGTTTCTTGAAAAACTATTTTTAATATATAGTATTTATATATAGCTATAGTGGGTTGTGATATAAAATATGTTTTAGTGTGAGTCTGAGTTGAAACTGTCTTAAGTCACTGGATTGTTTGACCTCAAAGTTTTCTTCTAGTCAGAAGGAAGTATCTTGGAATTCTATTAAAGGTTGTCTTTCTACCTACTGAAGTATTTACAGATGATTTACTTTAGGATGTTCCAGGAAAACAAACAATCGTGTTGTGTAGGATAGACGAAGGAGGATTGGCAAAATATTGAAGCTGAGTGTTAGGTTCATTATTCCTATTCTCTGCTTTTTTTAAAAAAAATTAAGTATATTAGGGGGCTGGCCCCGTGGCCAAGTGGTTAAGTTCGCGCTCTCCGCTGCAGGCGGCCCAGTGTTTCGTTGGTTCGAATCCTGGGCGCGGACATGGCACTGCTCGTCAAACCACGCTGAGGCAGCGTCCCACATGCCACAACTAGAAGGACCCACAACGAAGAAGATACAACCATGTATGGGGGGGCTTTGGGGAGAAAAAGGAAATAAAATAAAATCTTTAAAAAAAAAATTAAGTATATTAGGACGTTTTCCTGATAAAAAGTAAAATAAAGCGATCTTTCTATTTTCTACTTCCATCATACCTTCCCATCAGCCCCCAACTTGAACATATATAGACGTGTAGACATTTAATCAAAGACCACAAAAAACTTCCCCCTTACACAGTTTATTTGTCCTTGAATAAGAATCTAATCCATAGAGTGTAGCTTTCGCTTCATCTAAAAATTTGGTTTAAAAACACTAAAATTTATAATTGGCTTTCAAAACAGGATTTTAACTGAAGACCTTAGGTTTGAAAAAGGCATGGCACATCTTCCTAGCCCTTACGGCTAAGTGTCAGGTTAAAAGGATGACACACCTGCTATATGTATGTATATCTGTACATGCCACATGCTATGTACCTTTTCTTTTCTCTCTCTCCCTTTCCTCTCCCCCAGCCAAAGTGGAGGGAAATCTAAATCAGTTTATACAAGTAAGCCAAACTTTCCAGAAGTATGCAACTCATTATTCTAAAGAGGAAACAAGAAGCCACCAGAGAGTAAATCTTTACTGTCTGTTTAATAATCTTTCTAAAATATTTATTAAGGGAAATAAAATAACTTGCCATGAGGCAGTGGTGCTAAGTAATTATTCAGGGCTAGTTTGGAGCTCTGTACGTGCAAGTTTATAGAGGCTTCTCTGTTTGCAAAAAATAAAAAATATCTCTTTCAGATTGATGGAAACATGAGGATCTCAGCCCATGCCTACAGATCGAGGAGGAGCTTGACTCTTGTTTCACTAAAGCCCCTGCATTGAACTAAAACAAAAACTGGACTTTCAGCCCTTTGTTGTTGTCATTAGAACTTAGACCTTGTTGAGCTTTCAAATTTTGGGTTCTTTTCAGTAGTTTTATTGTTTTTTAGTCCACTTTGATATAATTTCTTTATTCTTAGTGGGCCAGTCTAGTTTAGAGGGATTGATTTCTGCCTCTGGGCCTTTAATAAAACAAAGGAGAATGCTAGATATTAGAAACAAATGGATGAGAAACAAATGAGTCCACTAATCAGTGAAAGATTTCCCAAGCCCTTGTCACATGTTTTTGTTACGTGTCTCACGAGAAAGATGGCCTTTATCTTTTCAAGGTAAGAGTAAGAAAAATGAAGCCCATTTAGATTATTCTATACACAGTTCAAATGTGTGATTTGAGCGAAAATCTTGAACTCTTTGGCCCCACAGTTTTTTTTATTTCTAACATAAAGAATGTGACAATGTACTCTCTAAGACTCCTTCTTGCTCTTCTAGACTGAATTACCTTTCACTCTGCAATGATTTTGTGAGGGATTGGTTAAAAAAGAAAAAGGAAACCTTACTAACAGTTCTGCATTATTTGTATGTGGCGTACCTAGCACATTCATGAAGTAATGAAACGAGGCATGGTACAGGGAAAAGAGTCAGGAACTAGTTTTTAATTTGGAAACTAAACTTCCTTCTGTTGATAACCTGTGTGATCTTGGTCTGGTCACCGAACCTCTCTGGGCCTTCGTGTCATCCCTCATGATTGAGGACAGTGGACTAGATACTCTCTAAGGCCATTCGCAAGTCTAAATTTGAATCGTACTATTTTTGATGAAAATTCATACCACTGTAAAACTAGGCAAATATTTTCAGTGGGGCTTGTAAGAAATAAAGTCAAGAGGTGACCCAAGGAATTTAGCATGATATTTTCCAAGTTTATAAAATGTAGACAATTTCTACATATATTCCTTCCAAATTCCTTGGGTGTTTACCATTCTCCGTATCATTTGTTTGAAGGAGGCACATGTAGAGTGTAGCCACCTTGCCCGTCTGCACCACTCGCCATAGCTCTTCTCCCAGTGGCAGCTCCTTGTGCTCATCCAGACTCCTGGTGTGGCACAGGTGGGCACAGAGCGTTGCCCTTGAGTCAGCAGAGCATTATCTCACCAACAGAGCAAGCCGAGTGACCGGTTGGATTTTGAAGATGTTAAAAAAAAAAAAAAATGCTGTGGTAACTGGTGGGAGCTAGCTTAGTTGGCACGCTTCTTTTTAACTTCCATTTGCTGTGATGGATATGAATGACTGTGGTGCTGGGTGAACAGACTAGAAGTTTGGCCTGGGTGTTTTTTCTGGTTTTTCCATGTTTAGTTAGCCTTTACCCAAGTACAGTAATCTCCCTGAGGTATGATGTCTTCTTTCCAAAGTAAAGTACCATAATTCTTGAAATCAGTGGAAAGATCTCTAGTGTTAGTGACCATTTAAAGGTTGAAAGAAAACATCTCAATTTGGAATTAACTAGTAAAAGACAATGAGGAGGAAAACATGACAGAAATCACTGGTTTGCCATTTTAGCACATTGGCACAGTTATTATCAGACAGACAGCGAGGGGAGAGCACGGACTGAGTCTGTCCACTCCTCCCGCCACGTCCCCTTCACGGGGGCCTCCAGCTTGGCCTCCACGTGAGGACTGCTGCTGCCTCTCAGACCTTCCTGATGTGCTGTTTCTTTTGCAGGTACATGTAAAGTGCATTTTCCTGATCCAAACAAGCTTCATTGCTTTCAGCTAACTGTAACCCCAGGTAATATTCTTACGTATTTAAGTGTTAAAGTGATTTTCAAACAGCAGATTTTAAAGGCTACCCAAATCTGTAATCTTTGGCTTGATTTGTCCTCTAACTTTCTGAAAGTTGTGACAGTAATGACCATTCCCTATGAAGACGAGATATGTGCTTTGTAGTCAAATAAAGCATGGAAAGTGAGTCTGAGGCATTCGGCATATACTCTAGTGACTAGGTACAGACTTGAAGCGCTGACGTGAGTGCCTGCCGAGGCCATTGCCGTGTGGTGAAGAGTGTGAGCTGAAGTCATAACTGGGATCAGATCCTGCTCCGCCATCTAGTAGCAGTGTGACCATGGTTAAATTAATAACCTCTTAGCCACAGGCCACCTAGCTACAAAGTGGAGATCGAGTGGGACCTATCGAATGGGACAGTTGTGAGGGTTAAATAGCTAATGTGCATGAAGCTCTTCGGCCCCCTGTGAGTCTGGCACACGGAAGCAGGCAGCAGATTACCAGCTGCCCCTGTTGGGACTGATAAGTGTGTAAGCTCCAAGTGCTCCAGGAGGGTCAGTCACATAGTTCTCCTCAGTCAGATAGGAGGATGGACTTGGGTTTCTTCTAGTTACAGTGCAGCTCCAAGGTTCCAACACCGTGCAGCCCCGAGGCCTTTACATCAGGCAGTGGGCACCAGGCCATAGCCACTGGTGCAGCTGTGGGATGGGTGGGCAAGGAAGAAGGGAGGACAGGGGCGATAACAAGAGGGGAGGGGAGTGCTGGGAGGAAATAGAGGGTGTTATTTTATTTGGGGGAGGGAAAGGGAGTGAGAAACTGAGAATAATGAGTCATGAGCTAATTAAAAAGTGAGAGAATGCAGAATTTCAGTAGGTGATAATGGTCCCACGGATAAGCCCTGACATGGTCTCCCTGCAGGTAGGATGGGTATTTTGTGTTTTATAATAGCAGGAGAAATCCCGTTTTCAAAAACGTGCTTGAAAACTTTTAAAAATTCATTTAATCCCTGTGGTGGTTCTAAGATGGCTCTGGGACATATGCGTAAATTCTTCCTGGTGCCATTTCTGCTAAGATAAGCGAATGCTAGCATAGAATTAATACCAGAACACTGTCCTGAGAAATGGGGCGTTCCACACGCCTGACGTCGAGAGATAACTGAGCTCAGGACTTTAAAGTAAGAAATTATGAAAATTGATTCTTTGGCCGCTTTCATAAAACACATTGCACGTCCTGCTGTTTTTAGTGAAGAGTATTGAGCACACTTTGATGTTTCTTGATGACTCAAGGTCACCGTTACGAACGTCATTTATTATTACTGTTAGGCAGTACACGGTGTTTTCAGAAATTATTGTAGTGGTGAAGATCGGTTCTCTGTTTACTAAGTCGTCTCAGACTTGCGTGTTTGTAGTAAAAAGTATTTTCTTCCCTCTGCCTTTCCAGGGCATTTTCAGTGGCTGTCAGGGATTCTGTTGCTCTGCCTGCTGCCCAGGCTTGGGCTTTGGGGTCCTTTTCAGCCACTCAGAGACCTTTGTTGATTTTGCCAGGCTTGTTACTGTCTTACATGAGTGAGTTAGTGTTTCTTTCTTTTTCTTTTCTTTTTTTAACTGAAATTTTTTCCTGAGTTACATGGATGTTGTGATTATTGAGAGTATGTGTATGACACCATCTTTGATGTTCTTGTTTATGTTCTTGAAAACAGAGCACAATTGTTTGTTACAGTTTTGGCATTCACTGTTCCATCAGATGAAAAGATAACTTATGTTTTACTGCCTTAGCATTTATATTTACAGTAAGTGCACCTCAGGGACATTATCATCACATTGAACTGTGTGCTCAACATGCTCTTCAGACACTGTGTGTAGGCCCTTATTTTGTGTTGCCAGTGAGTCAGAAAGCTGATGTGGTTCCTGCTGTCGTTATTAAAGGAAGCATGGCAGACATCTGCCAACCCTCAAAACTTGCCTAATATCGTGGTTTTTTAGAAACTTTTTGGAGTCATGCTCTTCTTAGTATTGAAAAAAAAATTATAGAGATATGCCTAAGTAATAGTTTTAACAGTGTGAAGCAGATGGTTTTGAAACTGGCTCATTTGCATCCGGTCATCCTGGGGTGAGTCTGAAAACTCACGTAATATGTAATAAGACCCAGGTATTTGGGTGGTCAAGGGAGGGTTGCCTCTGCATCTGAAGCTCACAGCTCTTTACCTGGCTCCTGGCAAGATGGTTCCTCTTCATACTCGATAATGTTTTCATGGTTTTGTTTGTTTTTGGAATGTCCCTTTTTTGGAAATAGATGTACTCTTCAGAGAAAAGATGGAAATATAATTTGGTCATAGAGGAACAGAACTGAATTTAGGGGGAAAATAAGTCTCCACATCACGTCACAAAACAAGAGAAAATACTAGAAAGTAAAATGAAACAAGACAAAGCAAAACCCTAAAGATGGGCTGGAATGCCCCCTGGAGTCCTCGTTGAAGTTAGAGGGACAGTCTGGGGCCGGGTCATAGTTGCCAGCTGACTTGTGGGGTCCTCCCAGCCTGCCCCACTGTGACGTGGTGGTTTTTAGGCAGAGGGGACCATGGGCTTAAATAACAGCTTGTTTGTTTAATTTTAGTTTTTACTTTTTAAATAAATTATACTGAGGTATAAAATTACAAACAATAAAATGTACTAATTTCAACTTGACAGTTTAATTAGTTTTGAAATATGTATACACCTGTGTAACTACAACCCCAGTGTAAAGATATTTCCAGCACCCTTGAAGTTCCCTTCTGCCTCTTTGCGGTCAATTCCTCACCCCCTGCTGCCCACCCCAGATTCCTTTTGATTTCTATTGCCATCAATTAGTTTTGTCAGTTCTTGAATTTCATATAAATGGAATTTTATATATCTACTCTTTGTCTCTGGCTTCTTTCATGTAACGTTTCTAAATTTATACATGTGGTGTATCAACAGTCTGTTCCTTTTTATTTCATTTTCCTATTGATGGATATTTGAATTCTTTCCAGCTTTTAGCTATGGTAAATAAGATTGCTATTAGCATTTTCATACCATCCTCTTTACACTCATATTTTTCATTTCTCGTCACTTTCACTTGAGTGAAATTTCTGAGTCATGGGAAAGATATGTTTAACTTTTTAAGATACTTTCTAAGGTGGTTGTACCATACACTGACCAGAAACGTATGAGACGTTCCAGATGTTCTACAGACTTTTCAGTGTTTGGGTGTGAAATAGTATCTCTCTGTGGGTTAATTTGCATTTCCCCAATGCCGGGATTTTGATTGAGACTGTTAACTGTGGATCAGTTTGGCAAGAAATGACATCTTAACAGTATTGAGTCTCCCAATCCGTGAGCATGGGGAATGTCTCCGTTTATTTCAATCTTCTTTAGTTTCTCTCAGCAGTATTTTGTAGTTTTCAGTGTAAAGGTCTTACAAATACTTTGTTAATTATATTACTAAGTATTTCATGTTTTTTGAAGCTGTTGTACGTGGTATTTTTAAAATTCCCACTTTACTGTTACTAGTATATAAAAATACGGTAGAGTTTCTAGTATATTGATTGTGTCCTCTACCTTGCTAAATTCACTTAGTAAACTCTAGTGACTTTTTAATATATTTTTAGGATTCCATGTCCCTGATCCTGATATCTGTAAATACGTTTTTACTTGTTTCTCACCAGTATGTATGCCTTTAATTTCTTTTTCTTATTGCACTGGCTATGACCTCCAGTACAGTGTTGAACAGAAATAGTGAGAGTTTATGTCTTTGCCTTGTTCCTCATCCTAGGGGGGAAAGTGTTCATTATCCACTGAATGTGGTGTTAGCTGTTGGGTTTTTTTTTTTTTAACATATCCTTTATCAGGTTGAAGTTTCTTTGTTTTCCTGGTTTGTTGAGAGTTTTTATCATAAATACAAGTTTTATTTTGTTTTGTTTTGTTTGCTGAGGAAGATTTGCCCTGAGCTAACATCTGTTGCCAATCTTCCTTTTTTTTTTTTTGCTTGAGGAGGATTAGCCTTCAGCTAATATCTGTGACAGTCCTCCTCTACTTTTTTTTGTTTGTTTTTGTATGTGGTATGCCTCTACAGCGTGGCTGATCAGTAGAGTAGGTCTGCACCCAGATCTGAACCGTAAACCTAGGCCACCCAAGTGGAGTGTGCAGAACTTTAACCACTCAGCCATGGGGCCAGCCCCACATACTTACTGATTTTTTAATGTTGTTGCATCGACCTTGTATTCCTGCAATAAACCACACTTGGTTATGACATATTATCTGTTTTTTATATTGCTGGATTCATTTGCTAATATTTTGTTGCAGAATTTTGTGTCAGCATTCATGAAGAATGTTGGTTTGTATTTTCCTTTGCTTGTAATTTCTTTGTCTGATTTTGGCATCAGGATAATGCTGGCATGGTAGAATAAATGAAGAAGTGTTCCCTCCTGTTTTCTGAAGGAGTTTGTGTAGGATTGGTACTATTTCTTCCTTAAATATTTGATAGAGTTTACCAGTTAAGCCGTCTGGACCTGGCGTTTTCTTTCTGGACAAGTTGTTATTTATGAATTCAGTTTATTTAATAGACACAGAGTTATTTATCTGTTTTGTTAAGTCAGCTTTGATAATTTTTTTCTTTCAAGGAATTTGTTCACTTCACCTGAGTTTTAGAATTTATTGATATAAAAGTTGTTCAGAATATTCTCTTATTATTCTGCTAATGTCTGTAGGATCTGTGTTGATGCCCCCTTTTCTGTTCCTGATATTTGTAATTTGGGTCTTCTCTTTTCTCTTGATTGTGTTAGCTTGAGGTTTATCCGGTTGATCTTTGCAAAGAACTAGCTTTTGTTTTTCTCCGTTATTTGTCCATTTCATTGATCTCTGCTCTTATCTTTATTATTTCCTTCCTTGTACTTTGGGTTTAATTTGCTTTCTTTTTCTACCTTCATGGAAACTTGGATCATTGATTCAAAATAATTTTTTTTTAAAGCTATGTTGATTGAGGTCTAGGTTATATTCTTTTACTTTAGTGTAATGCTTTGAGTTTCACCCATGTTGTTACATTAATCAGTTTTCTGTGTGTTTTTCTGGATGAACTGTGTTCTGTTGTATGGGTGTATGCTGGTTTATTTATCCATGCACAGGTGATGCCCCTTTGTGGTGTTTCCTCTTTGGGGCCGTTATGCATAAAGCTGCTATAAACCTTTGCATGCAGGTCTTATGTTTGTATTTTTCTCCTGGAGGTGGAGTTACTGGATCATGTGGTAAGAGTAAGTCTAACTTGATAAACACTACCATACTGTTTTCCAAAGTGAAAGTACTATTTTTCATTCCCACCAGTGATGAATGAGAATTCCAGTTGCCTCACATTCTTGCCAACAACTGGTATTGTCAGTCTTTTCAATTTTAGCCACTCTGGGAGGAATGTATCTCATTATGACTTTAATTTGCATTTCCCTAACGACTAATGACGTTGAGTCTCTTTTCCTGTGCTTGTTTGCTGTCTGTATCTTCTTTGTTCAAGTGTCCATTCAAATATTTTGCCCATTTAAAAGTTGGATTGAGTGTCCCATTATTATTGAGCTGTAAGCTTTATGTACTTAGATATAAGTCCTTTATTAGATATGTGGTGGGTTTTTTATGGTTAATAACATCCTTCTAATTAATGTTAATATATAAAACTTCTGATTAGGGAATTCTATAGCTACACTGTAAATCTTGTACATTTATGTGTATAACAAATTTTTAAATGTGTTGATTCTTAGATTATTCATGTTTTCTTAATTTAAACATTTAATTTATAAAAACTGCCTAACTGGTGCATGATAAAGTATGGCTTACGTTGATTTGTCTCTTATCCCTGTTATGTTTGGTTAGAGGTTTTTCTTAGCATCGTTTCAGAGCTTTGGAGTTGTAGAAAGAAGAGTTTCTAAATGTGACATGAAGTAAGATCTCAATTTCTGAGTGAAGAACTATGTTTGGTAAGCCTGAAACACAAGTTTGGTTCCACACATGAACATTTTGGAACAACATTTCAATAATCCTGGAGATTTTAAGGGATCTGGAAATGGAGTAGAGCACTGAAGCACGCCTTTCAGCTGGACCAACATCCCGATCTTGAAGTGGCTTCTGGGTAGTTTACTGTTGATCTGTCAAGGTTTCAGACACAGAGAGTGTATACTCATCCCTGGTTCTTTCTAGGTTGATTTTTAACTTTAATATGGAGATAACCATTACTAAGGGATAAATTTGAGGAGGAACAGACTTTGCTGGGGGTGTCTTTTCTTTCAAATAACCCTACAAATACAGATGGTAATTCTTGTTTTATATATAATGGAAATGTGGTGTGAGCTCTTAAGACAGTTATCTGCCTTAGCATTAGCTAACTTTTGTTAGGAAAACATTCACTGCTCTTTTCTTGCTCCTTCCAAGAGCTCTGTTGATGTGATGCTTCTTTGCTTACCATCCTGCTGAGTCAGTGACTTGTCGAATGACACACACTGTGCTTACACTGATTTCTGCCCTCTGCCTCGCACATAACACTGCGGCAAACTCTCATGGGATGCTCAGGCTTCCTGGAGTGAGTGTGACATTAAATGTCTGACTTATGTTTTAAAAGCCATTCATTACCATGGTTAAAAGTATGGTGTGACGGTCACCAGTAAAAATGTATATAATCCGTATAAAATATCCCAAAACATGCTGTTCACATGTTAAGCTTCTGAGCATTGTAAAAATTGCCAGCACTCTTTCAGCTTCCTGTTCTACCTGGTAGTGCCTTTTATGTGGCATAGGCTTTTTCTTTATCTTTTTCAAAAATCATGATTAGCGAGGTAGGATTTACAGACAGTAAATTCACCGTTCTTAGGTGTACAGTTCTCTGCATTTTGACAAACACAGTCATGTAACCACCAGCACAGTCGAGATATAGACTGTTCCATCAGCTCAGAGAGTTCTCTCGCCCCTTTGTTGTCAGCATCCTCTTCCCACCTCCAGCCCCTGGCAGTCACTGATCTGATTCCTGTCCCTGTCGTTTTGTCTTTTCCAGAATGTCATATAAATGGACCCAAACAGTATGTAGCATTTTGTATATGGCTGCTTTTACTTAGCATAATGCTTTCAAGATTCATCCATGTTGTTGCATGTATTATTATTTCCACTGGCCATTGCTGACGTTGAAGATGGAGGAAGGGGCCATGAGCCAAGGAATACAGGTGGCCTCTTGAAGCTGGAAAATGAAGGAAATGAATTTTCCCTAGAGCCCCCAGAAAGGAACGCAGCCCTGACAACTCTTTGATTTTAGCCCAGTGAGACCCATTTTGGACTTCTAACCTACAGAAGATAATAAATTTGCATTGTCTAAGCCACTGAGTGTGTGGTAATTTATTATGGCAACAATTCAGAACTAAAATAAATAGTTGTGCTTTTTATGTCTTAAGAAGTCTTTGTCTAAGAAATATAAAGATTTCCTCCAATTAAAGTAGTTTTATAGCTTTAGGTTTTACAATTAGGTCTGCAGTCCATTTTGAGTTAATTTTTACGTATGGTCTAAGATAAGGGTCTAGTTTCTCCCCCTCCCCTCTCATCCCAGAATGAATGGGGAAGTGCTCCCTTCTATTTCCTGGAAAAAAGTTTATGTAGAATTAGTATTAATTCTTTATCAAATGATAGACGTCACCAGTGAAGCCACCTAGGTCTGGAATGTTGTTTTTGTTGTTTTGTTTTTGTGGCAAGATTTTAAGTATGAATAGTGTTTCTTTAATAGATGTAGGGCCATTTAGGTATTTATTCTTGAGTGAACTTTGGTAATTTGTGTACCCCAAGGAATTTGTGTATCATCCCCCATTTTCAAGTTTACTGGTCTAAGGTTGCTCTTGATGTTTTCTGATCCTTTTAAGTTCCGTAGGTTCTGTATTGATATCCCTTCTTTAATTCCTGGTATGGAAAATTTGGGTTTTCTTTTTGGCTTATCAGGTTAGCAGGAGGATTATTAATTTTGTTGATCTCAACCAGCTTTTGGCCTCATTGATTTTCCTCTAATATTTTTTGTTTTCTACTCATATTTGTTATTTCCTTTTTTGTGCTTATTTTCAGTTTAATTTGCTCTTCTTTTTCTAGTTCTTAAGATGGAAGTTTAGACAGATAATTGTATTTCTATTTCCCCATCCCAACCTTTATTTTATAGTTCTCATTTACTTTACAGATGTTATAATCCAGAATACTTTGTTTTTGTCTTCGCTTTAAACAGTCTATTTTCTTAATATATTTCTCAATATATTTACCATTTGTGACCTTCATTCCTTTTTGTAGATCTGAGTTTCCATCTGTTATTTTCCTTCTGCCTGCAGAACATCCTTGGATTTTTTTTTTGTAGTGCAGATTTGCTGATGATGAATTCTGCCAGCTTGCTGAATATTGAATTCTTAAGTTGACAATTTCAGCATTTTAAGGCTATCATTCTACTGCCTTCTGACTTATTTTTTTCTTCTAAGAAGTTTGTGGTAGTTCTTTGTTTCGCTTTATGGGATGTGCATTTTATTCTCTGGCTGCTTTTAAGATGGTCTCTTTATCACAGTTTTCAACAGTGAGATTATAATGTGCTTTGATGTGGTTTTCTTTCTGTGTATCTCACTTGGGGTTTATTGAGCTTTTTGGATCAGTGAGTTATAGTTTTCATCAAATGTAGAAATGGTTTGACCAACATTTCTTTAAATATTTTTTCTATAATCTCCTTCTGGGACTCCAATTGTGTATATTAATATCTCTTACATATATATTACCTCTGCATATAAATTATACCTCCATTGGGTCACAAGGTTTTGTTTGCTTTCTTTCTGTGCTTCCTTGTGGATAATTTCTATTTCTCTATTGTCTGATTTATTGTAAAGCTCACCCAGTGAAGTTTTCATTTCAGATAATATGTTTTTCAGCTATTGATGTTCTGTTTGCTTCTTTTTTTATTTTTTCCATTTCTTTCTTCATTATGTCCATAGTTTCCTCTAAATCTCAGCATCTCTTTATAGCAGCTGACTTAGTGTCTGTCTGCAGCTCCATGTTGGCTTCCCGACCCCCATGTCACAGCTGAGTACCCGCCTGCTGCCACTGCCCTGCCATCCTCCCCCAGCCCTGCCCACCGGCTCCTCACTGCCCTGCCGTCCTACCCCAGGCCTGCCCACAGGCTCCTCACTGCCCTGCCCTCCTCCCCTCCATGGCTCCAGTCCTCACATCTGTAGCTGGCTCATTGTAGTCCTGCCTCCTACTCTGTTCCCAGTCTGCCTTCCTCGTCTACACTGTCTCTCTCCCTCTCTCTCTCCTCTTTGTTTTCCCTTACCCTGCCCATCCTCAGATCCCAGCTAAACAGGCTGATTTGAAGCGCCTCTGCCACCTACTAGCTATGGGGCTGTAGCCTGTTACTTAATCCATGTGCCTCAGTTTCTTCTTTAAAGCAGTAATGTGCCCGTCCCACCAACTGGGTGAGTGATGTGTGCACAGCATATGGTGCGTGCTCCACGTGTCCACGTGCTTGTTACTGCGGTGGTTGTTGTCCTTATTTTCCATTCTTATCTAGTGGCACACCCCCAAGCTTTCCCTGAATAATTCAACCCACACCAGCTTTTCCTCTTAAATGAACTGACTTCACGTGTGGTCAGGGTCGCACAGTTTGTCTTCACGTATTTTAATATTGGGGTGGGTAAACTAGGCCTGTGAGCCAGATCCCACCCTGGGCCAGTTTTTGTGCAGCCTTCAAGCTGAGAATGGTTTTTGCATTTTAAAGGATTATTTAAAAAAATAAAATAAAATAATATGTGACCGGGACCTACAACCCAAAGCCTGAAATGCTTACTGTCTGGCCCTTTACAGAAAAAGTTTGCCAACCCCAATCTGCAAGCTCATCTTGGCAGGGATGGTGTTTTTCCTGCCTTTTAAGTTTAAAATTTGCATAGAGTGTTATTTCCAGTGTGCTGTAAATATTGACATTTAAAAATAAAAGTATTATATTACTCTTTAAAGTGTTTTCAGTAGACTCTAAATACCATGGATACACCCACCATTGTGCATATTTTTAAAAATATGAACAAGCTCTACTTCAGTGGTGGGAAAATGTTCATTGTTGCCTTTTCCAAAAAAACACTCAGTTTTATTCCACTTGTCCCAAGGAACTTTATTCTAAACGTTTTTGTGCTTGTGAGTATTTTGTCACCCTGTCATACTGTTCTGTAACTATATATATTTGATTATTTTAAAAGCTCCTTTAACTGTAAGACTCTTAGTTGGTAAGCTTTTTCCTTTGGACATTTGTTAGTTATTGTTAGTACCAGCTTCTGGCTCCTGGTGTTCCTTCTTTGCCACTGCCTGCCTCTCCTGTCCCAAATCATGACCCTCTAAGTGGGGGTACCTCAAAGGCCTCGTCCTCTCCTTGGACCTCCACAGTCAGGTCCCCAGGGACCTTACCACTTCATGAAATCTAAATGTTTCTGTACACTGAACACCTCCCAAACTGCTCTCATCCAGCCCCGACATCTCCCCCTCACTCCAGAATGATCTGTCAGCTGCCGATCAACGCTGATCAATTTTGACATGAAATCTCAAATAAACGTGTCTGATGTTGACCTTCGTGCACTTGTATCCTCAGCAGGCTTTTTATCTTTGCAATGGCAACTCTGCCCTTTCCATCACAGGGTCTAAGATCCTAGATCTTCTTTGACTCCTTCCTTCCCTGCCCCATGCCTAATCTGTCAGCAAATCCTGGTGTGCTACCATCTAGATATTTCCACTTCCTCTGCTCCCACCCTGGTCCCAACCAGCATAACCTCTCTCCTGGATTATTATTGTAGCAAATATCCTCCAAGGGGCTCTGGGCCTGTGATCTGTTCACATGATCCTGTCCCTCTTCTTTTCAGACCCCTCTCATCACTGCCCGCCTCACTCGGAATAAAAGCCAGCGCACTTACAGTGGCCTGCAAGGCCAGGCCTGTTAGGTCTCGGCCTCAGCTCTTCCTTCCCCTGCCTCGCTGTCTGGCCTTGCAGTGTTCCCTGAACACACCGAGCCCTCTCGTGGGCCTCCCCCAGCTTCTCCTGCCTGGGGAGTTCTCCGCGCTGATGTCCTCCTTCAACTTCGCTGCCTCCAACCAACCTGTTTAAAATTGCAACCCATCCCACTCCTCCTCCCTTAGCTCTTTTCACCTTATACTATATAATTATTTATTTCATCTCCTTTCCACTAGAATGTAAGCTTCCTAAGGGCAGGAGGATCTCACTGATGTGTCACCGGTTCCTAGAACAGTGCCTGCTGTGTTGTAGGCACTCGTCAGATACCTGTTGAATGAGTAACGACTTCAGCAATGTGTCGTGAGCTTTGGTGGTTATTAAACATAAAAAAGCATTTCATCTGAAATGTATCTGAGAATGATGGGTTACTGTCAGCATTTTTCTCTGATTTAGTGGATGTACTTGTGAATGAATATTACTTTATGCTAGAAAGAAGGTTCAATATCAGTTTTCTTCCTTCATTTTGTCTTTATAGATGTAGACACTGAGATCTGCTTGTTCACCTAAATAAGTAGATGGACATGGAAGGTGTTTTGTTACAGCTGTGTTGTTCTGTCCTTGGACTTCAAAGTCAGAGGCCAAAAATCACATAAGATATTTTCATGATCTTTCAGCTGACTACTAGATGAGTTTCCTTCTTCCATTTTGTTGAAAGCAGAGAAGTGGAAACCACCCGACTTGGAAAAGGCTTTACAAACCCAATCATTAGAGTCCTCTCACGTCCGTTTCTGAGGTGTGCACCAAAACCGCTCTCCAAGGCCTGCCAGCTGACCACTAACCATACGTGCCACTCTTCACTTGGAGGCACCTTGTTAGACCTGAAATACCCGGAAAGAGTAGAGAAAATCGTGACATTGTTAATTCCATCATACCCTTATCAATATAATAGACTAAAAACTTATCACATACTTTATATCTTCTTCAAAAGCTTGAAGCTGCAGAGTTAGATCATTCCATTTATCAGAAATAACTGCCATGTGCGTTAATAAGCAGAACCAGTTCTTATTGTCAGACCAGTCAGCAGTCAGAGTCACTCTGTCTTGGGCAAAGTCTTTCTTCCCTTTTCATCTCTGAGATGTGCCTCTGATGGTCATCTCACTCCTGAGTTTAATTCCTGGTGAGGGTGAGGCATGGAGCTGGTCACCTGTTGCTTATTGGTACCCTCTTTGCCTGCTTCTCATGGGGGTGATGCATTCTTTTACAGTTGTCTAGGGGCTGAAGTTACTAAATGAAATTTTAATCATCCCTACTGTCAGACTCCACAATATGTTTGAATTCAAGACATTCCAACATGAGCCGGGGTATCTTATTTATAATGCCATGCTTTGCCCTTAACAGAAATGGATGTAGGATAGGGAACTGCACAACCCTACCGTAATGCCTCAAGTCAAGGAGCTTTGCTGTACCAGTGCATTGCATGGTCCTTTTGTCCTCTGGGATTTTTTTATGCCTTGGGGCAGTGCATCATAGTAAGAGGATAGATTAGTAGTAGGCCTTCTTTTACAAGTGGGAGAAAGATTGGAAAGGGGAGGTGGGAAAGGACAGCTGCATGACTCCTTGAGCTCAAGAGCACCGTCAGGCAGGTTCATTTTAGGACAGAGCACATATGGACACTGGCCACTAGAAATGGATCCTCTTAAAGCTGTTTGTGCCCACATGCCCTTTGGACAGTCTGTCCTCCCAGGGATCTCCGTAACCTAGCTGGAAGACCCTGTTGTCTGGTTCCTGGAAGGCAGCAGGGGGTGGGCTCCTGGACGCAAGAGGAGAGAGGGGCACTTCCTCTCATTGTAACCCTCGAGGGGTGGGGACATGCTGGCTGATGGAGAGCTGGGTGCCAGGAACTTTCCCTACTGCGTTTCATTGCTGTACTTGAACACCCAGTGATAGGAGCAGCAGGACATTTTCAGCTACCACAGCCGCGGATGGTGACATAGTTGGCCCGCCCTAGATTTGGATGTGGTGCTCTGGGCCATGGTGCGCACTGGGTTACAGACACTGTATATGAACCCTCTGCCCACTGGCTCCAGAGTTGAGCAGGCCTTTCTCCACTCTCCACCCTGCCGAGTGCAAGCTTGAGAGCCAGACCCAGAAGGTGAATCAGTGAGAACTCTTCAACTGAGGTCTTCATGGAGAATATCACAGTAAATGAGACATGCTCTTGGGTTTCGTCTCAGTCTAGGCTGCTCCCCTTCTGCTTTTTAAGTTGGACTATGGAGTTTCTGGGCAAATTCAGTAATAAATAAGCAGACTAGATAAGGTCCAAAAACTATGTGGCTTAGAAGAGGGAAAAACAAGTACTGGCTCAGAAGTAGATCTTTTTCCTGAAAGAGATTTATTCCATGAAATGGAAGAAAAAAAATTAGAACAGACTGCTCTCTATTTTCAATGAGTTCAGAGATGATAGAATTCTAATCATTATTAAATGAGAATTGGACTGTGGCAGAGGAATATGGTCAAGTCAGTACCACATTAGACCAAATCACAGTTTCTTTGGCACCGGTAGGTGGTAGAGTTGAAACTATAGGATCAGTGAAGTGCAAAGCCAACTGGAGAAGTGTGGCGATGGAATGGCCGGAGCACAGCCTTGAGGATGAAGCAGAGCACAGCAGGTGCAGCGCTGACGGCCGAAAGCCGCCATGGTGATTCGTAGAGCGCCACGTGGTGTGAGGAGCCTGATGTTAGACTGCTGTGTGCGGTGATCAGTACAGAAAACGGGCAACGTCCACAGAGCCTGTGGTGAACGCGGGTGTGCTCTGAGTGTCTTATACCTACAATTTCACTTATTTCAAAAGTTGTTCAATCTGGAGTTGAATTTTTCCCCAAAAAATATCTTTTCCAAAGAACTAATACTGTCAGTCAGTAATGCAAGTGTGTTTATAAGCACTAGAAATAGACATATCAAATGAGTGGGGGAAGGATAGAACCGTAAATGCGGTAGGGTTAGGCAAGCAATTAGAAAAAATGCACCACCTTATTCTGTATAATAAACTCTAGATGAATGAATGAGCTGATGAAGTACATGAAACTGTAAGATTACCAGGGGGAAATACAGAAATATTTCAATAATCCTGGTTGGGAAAGACCTTTTTAAGCATAATACCAAAGACAGAAACCACAGAAAGAAAGACTGGCGGCTTAAAAATGAAAGCCAGTTGAACAACAAAATCAAAAGGCAAACAGCAGACTAAGAAACATGGTTAAACAAATATAAAGGGCGAAGGTTAATCTTCTTAAGAACTTTTTTATGTTGGTAGTTAAGAGATTAATTCCTCAGTAATAAAAGAAGAGTTAAAGAACATTAACCATTCAATTCTTACAAGAAAAAATATACAAGTGACCAATAATATGAAATAAATTTCAGTCTCACGAGTATTCATCAGATGAATGTAAAATAAACAGGGAAGTAGGGGCCGGCCCTGTGGCTGAGTGGTTAAGTTTGCACGCTCCGCTGCCACGGCCCAGGGTTTCGCTGGTTCAGATCCTGGGTGCGGACATGGCACCACTTGTGAGGCCATGTTGAGGCGGCATTCCATGTGCCACAACTAGAAGTACCTGCAACTAAGATATACAACTATGTACCAGGGGGATTTGGGGAGATTAAAGCAGGAAAAAAAAAAAAAGGTTGGCAACAGTTGTTAGCTCAGGTGCCAATCTTAAAAAAACAACAACAAGGAAGTAGTATTTCTCTTCTGTGGCACTGGCAAAGCGGAAAAACACTGGGGGCCAGGTAATGCCAGTTTTAACTGCTGGACCACATAAATGTTGATGCAATCTCAAAACTCTTAAGAAGCTTTTTTTTAGTGATGAGTTGAGACTAACAATGTGTTCATTTAAGTGTTCATTTTATATAAGAAACTGAGGGAAACAGTAAGATGTAGTATTGCTGATTTGTTCACAGTGATAAATACTGAAGGAAGTTGAACCTTCATTTTAAAGATGGAGTTAATTTTGTGAAATTGTGAAATTTAGAGTAATTTAATTCCTGGGGGTATTTCTAGGCTCATGGCAGCATGAGTGGTGTTTACAGGGCAGAGCCAAGGTCACCTACAGGCCAAGCTCACCTGTGGGCCAGGCTCACCTGCAGCCGACTCCAGAAGAGGCAGAGGCAGGTGGCACAATCAAGAGGGTGGGGTCTGCAGACCTGAGGGACGGTGTGGCAGTGCCCCTCCGACCCTGGACATCCTGCATGCCTGCCAGCCCCTGTTCAGAGGGCCTGCTCTGTTCTGAAGGCTGTCCCAGCACTCAGCCAGGCAGCCCGCCCACAGCTGTGGACTGGGCACATGTGCCGGGGCAGCAGTTTTCTCTGGTTCACTGCTGTGCCCCCGTGGTCTGGGGCAGGGCCCGGCACAGGATCCGTGCTCTGCACGTTTAATGCATGGTCAAAGCCAGGTGCCAGGCACTGGGAATACAGCAGTCGATGCTAGTCCGCCTCCCCCTAGGAACTGACATTCTCAGGGGGAGGCCAGCAGCAAACAGATGGGCACGCAGCTTAAATGGGGCGGGTACCTGTTGTGAGCTGTGTTGAAGGGATACACCGGGTGTTGCGATGTGGAAAACGCTGGGGCCGAGGTGAGAGAGGGGGCTGCTTAGGTCGAGTGTACCAAGAGACTGCAGAAGAGAAGGAGCAGCCATCCAGAAGGATGCCCACCCTTTCCCAAGGGCCCACGCCTGTGGGGAACGCACAGCAGGTGGGCTGGGTGGAGCCTTCTATATTAATCAGGTCAGGGGCAGGGTGTGGTGAAGTGACTGAGGAACCCTGCAGTCCTATTTTAAATTCTTAATTCTCTGTATTTGCCATATCCTAACGTAGTGTTTGCTTTCTGTTTCCTTATTTTAATTTAAAGGATTTTTTGTTTTGTTTTGTGTTTTTTGATAGATGAGGGTTACTACCAGGGTGGAAAATTTCAGTTTGAAACTGAAGTTCCTGATGCGTACAACATGGTGGTGAGTAGCCTGCGCTTGAGCGGATGCTTCCCCTTTGCGTGGCTGGTGGCGTCCCAGGGCCCAGCCCTGTGCCCACGTTGGGTGCGCGTGTTACCCGTTACCCGCCCTGTCCTGGGCCCAAGCACAAAATTGCTGATATTTCTGTAGTTAGTGTCACTCGTCAGCAGTATTTAAAAGAGTTTCAGTAGAGAGGTTCATTTTTTCAACAAATATTTGTGAGTACCGCATGCCAGGCATTCTGCACTGGGCATCCAGCTCTGCTAAGGTCATAGTAACTGTCCCGAGGTGGGCACCTTTCCTGGGAGCTGCTCGTGTGTTTCCTGTCAGTCTTATTTGTAAAATTCTGGCACTGAAGAAAAAAGCGTTTTTTTAAAAAATCATAGTTTTGTTTATAGTATAACAGCAAAATTCCATAAGTGTATAAAATGTGTATTTCAGAATTTTAGAAAAGAAAACAACTCGTAGTTTTAAACTATAAGTAATTTATACCCATGGCTACATGTTAATCCCTCCAGGACCCTTCCAGGTAATAATTATACCAAGTCGATTACATTCTGTCTTTGCTCTTAAGGAACTTACTGACCAGTTAGGAAGGGGAGAGAAAGTGTAGGAAGGGATCATAAAGTGATAAAAGTGGCGGGTAAGTCATGGACAATAGAGATACTGATCAATGATAGGAAACTAATTAATGGGAATTCAGAGAAGAAAAAGAGAGGGCCACTTTGGAAAGTGGTCGGGCTGGTTAAGAAGGAGAACTAGGGGCCGGTCCCATGGCGTAGTGGTTAAGTTCGTGCTCTCTGCTTTGGTGGCCCGGGGTTCGCAGGTTCAGATCCCAGGTGCAGACCTACCCACCACTCTTCAAGCTGTGGCGGCATAAGTAGAGGAAGATTGCTAACAAGATGTTAGCTCGGCGACAGTATTCCTCACACACGCACACAAAAGGAGAAATAGATCTGGAGTTGTCCTGATTTGGGTTGCCCCCTAACCAGGGAGGTGTTCAGGGTGACACGGAAATCTCTGGAGCTGTGTCAACAGGTATAGAAATGAGAACTGGCCACCTGTGTGTAGTAGATTGACCAAGTCGACTTGAGTGGAAAATTAGGGTGGGGAATAATTGAGGAGGAATGAGAAAACTCAGATTTAGAGGTTTGTTGGGGGCATTTTCACTCTGGCAATGAGAAGCCATTAGAGACTGTGAGCAACTCCACACGCCTTGGAGAGGGGATGTGTGCCCCCTGAGAGGTGCAGTCCCTCCCAGTCTGGAACTGTCAGGCGGGCACGTGGCCGGCTCTGCTTCCTTGTTGTGTATACCTATATATCTGTTTCCCCCTGGTGTTTCCCAGCCTTCTCCAGGCCTATCAAATAGCAAAGACAAATCTGATGCAAAATGAAGTCTCTTGTTCACCTGAGGCTATGTGTACTGGGGGCACTGCCTGCCCCATCCTTGGCCTGCAGTAACTGCTCCTGCTGTCTGACAAGTGGGATTGTCTGCCCCCAGCACCAGGGTAGCGCTCAGTGGCTATAAAGCTTTCTGTTTGAAGCCAAACCTTTATCTGTGGAAATTGATCTTTACTGGGCTACTACATTCAAAGTTCTTTTTGAAATGTAATTTGTGAGGATGGGGAAGAGTTGGCAATCCAAGAAAAAGAAATTCAATTTTTAAGCAAAGTGGGGAAATTATGCATTTCAGGTCTTTGTCCATCTGTCCAGCCACCTGCTGAGACTTTCCGTATTTCCCAGATCACACACTGAGCAACCTGGCTCTGCAGAGCACTGTACTCTCACAGGTGAGAGGCAGCTTGAGAGGTGTGGTTTAAGTACAGATACTTAGAATTCGGGAACTGTTTTGATGGTTTCTGGAAACAACCAGCATAAAGTACTTAAAATGCCAGATTTTGTAATTTGTCTGGACCTATGCCATCTGTATGCATTACTCATCAAAAGAGTGTTAAAATTAGAGGGTGATGAGTTTGTGACACAGTCTTTTTTGGAAAAGCAGTGAGTTTTTGGGAAGGAGGATGGCTTAGCGGGGAGCGTAGCATAAGCTGGGAAACTTTTCAGACGAGCCATGAGTCTGAGAACCATCATTCCAGGTACGTCAGGCATCATTTAGTAATGGAGAGTCTTGTTCCCAATATGGGAAGAGAGCAAAGCATGAGAAAATAATCAAGGAAGGGGCAGATTTTCGTTGAGAGCTCCTGTGCGCCAGGCGCTTCCACTCACTTTACCTGTGTCATTGTCCAGTAGTTCCGTGGGTGACGTTAGTATTCATTTCTTTACACATTAGGAAGTCAGGCTCTGGAAGGGAGAACTTACCTGGTTAGCTTTGTCAGTGTGCGGCTCAGTTGCTGAAGCTGATTCTTGTCCAGAGCTGCCCAGCTTCCTAACGTGTGCCCTTCCCGCTGTACCTGGTGGCCACTTCATAGTGAGAAAATGTTGGTCATACTGTTCCATCCCTGTGTGGCTTCTTCAAGAAACAGAGAGGTGGGACATGGAATAAACAGAGGATAGAAACCACTGAGCCTCAAAGACACGTTTCCTGTATTCATGGTGACTTATTATGATTTTACATTTTTATGTTTTAGTTTCTGGCTCCTTTGGAAAATTTCTAAATGATGGGCTAGTCCGATTTCATCAGGAGTGAAACACACGTTGTCCAGCTGAGAAGCACCAAGAGGCCAGCCCCCTGGGGTGGACCCAGACCCTACTCTGCTGCTGTTAGGGCCCCTTCCACTCTCTGTTCTCCCGACCTCTCATCCAGGCTAAGGTGGCACAGCTGCCTTGCTGTCAGGCCAGTGAGTGTCCCAAGCTCAGGGCAAGTGGTAGAGGGTGACGCCATCCCCAGGAAACCACGAGACGTCAGGCTTAGTCGATGCAGAGGTGGTTGTGTTTACCTGTTTCTTAGCTAGTCTTTACAGGCATGTGCCGCATAACGACATTTCAGTCAAGGATGGACTCCATACATGATGGTGGTCTCATAAGATTAGTACCGTGTAGCCTGGGTGTGTAGTAGGCTACACCGTCTAGGTGTGCGTAAGTGCAGTCTGATGTTCGCACAACAATGAAGTCACCTAATGACGCATTTCTCAGAACATATCCCCGTTGTTAAGCGATACACGACTGTACTTACGTAATTCTGTTTAGCATCTCTTGCCACTAGGCTGTCACTTCCTGAAGGAGGAGTCTGGGAGTGTCTTAATTACATGGTGTTTCCAGTGCTTGGCAAGGGCCTGCCCCACCAGGCGTGCAGTACACACTTGCCTGATGGTTGGCGTGCCGTCTGCCCCCTACAAACTATGGCATGGAAATTAAACCAGCAAATGAAAACACACAAGTTCTGGGCGTTTAGGGTAGAGATGGTGAGGGGCATCCGTGTTTGCTTTGGATGAGGAGACAGCCAGGTTCAGCAGGTTAGCCTGAAAGGGCTTTGTGGAGCTTTCTCAGGGTTCTTTTGCTTTTATGCCGTATCTTGATTTATATCACTTCTGTACTTTATAGGAACTTTTTTTCTAACCCCTAACACAGTTCCTGCAGTTAAGGTCTGTTATTAAGATTGTGAATCTGAAAATCTTTTAATCAGTAAAGTAGATCATTACTTTGGAATAAACTTTCATTTTATTAAAATTGGCCCTGAGCTAACATCTGTTGCCAATCTTCTTTTTTCTTCTTCTTCTTCTCCCCAAAGCCCCGCAGTACACAGTTGAATATTCTAGTCATAGGTCCTTCTGGCTCTGCTGTGTGGGACACCAGCACAGCATGGCTTGCTGAGCAGTGCTAGGTGCACACCCAGGATCCACAGTGGTGAAACCCTGGGCCGCCGAAGCGGAGCACGTGAACTGAACCACTTGGCCATGGAGCTGGCTCAGAATAAACTTTTAAAAGAAAGAAAACACCTATTAGCTATCCCTCCTCCAACATACCTCCCTACACCCCAATAGCTAAAATTCAAATTGTCCTTTGGTTCTTTGTCCTTTTGTCCCTGAAATTTACCTCACAGCCATAGGCCTTCCTTGTAATCTCTCTTGGTCTTTGAAATTGGCTGAAATGATTTAGTGACATTTAATGGGCTCCTAAAATGTGCCGGGCTCTGTCAGGTGCTGTAGGCTAGAGACATGGAGTTGGGCAGCTGTGTCCCAGGAGACAGACACAGAAACAGTGATGAGCCAGGGTTGTGATGTGGCCATGGTGACCCCCTGGGGTGATGGAGACGCCCAGAGGAGGAGTAGGGCCTGGTGCAGACAGCAGCCTAGCTATGGTGTCACACAGTCCTCGGGTCTCACGCTGCTTCCATGGCATGTCGGTCATGAGTTGGTTGGAGGAAACCTTGTACGGAAGCAGGAGAAAGGAAGTCAGCTTTGAACTCTTTGGCTCCAGTTTCCTCCTGTAAGTGACGCATGTCACGTCCCCTCACACGTTATTGGTAACGTAACCAAATCAAGTAGTGTGGCCATGATCGGCCCCAAAGCGAGTAACGAAGGGCTGTCTTGCCATGTTTCCAGAAGGAAGAGAGCCAGAGATACCACAAGTGATGCCTGAAATCCCACTTACTCCTCTTCTTTTTATGTCGTTTATTATACTTTGTAGGCACTTGAGGAAAAATAGCCATGCAAAAATGGAATGTTAATCACCCATTATCTGTCCACCTGGAGATGATCACCATTAACTTTTTGATGTATGTCACAGACAGTATATAATTGTACATAACAATGGGATCACGCTCCATGTATCTTGGTAACTTTGGGGTTTTTAACATAACATAATAAGTTCTCATGGTAATGTCTGATTACATCATCATTAATAAGAGCTCTTCATGTGTGATGTATCATCGCTTTAAGCCAGTCCTTTATCGTCAGTCCACTGGTTGGCCAATTTTTGATAGTGTGAACCAGACTTTCTGTGAAGGGCCAAATAGTAAATATTTTAGACTTTGTGGACCATATATGGTCTCTGTCACATATTCTTTTTTTAAAAAACCTTTTAAAAATGTAGACCATGTACTTAGATCGCAGACCAGGCAAAAACAGGCCTGGCCTGCATTTGGGCCGTGGCTACAGTTTGCTGACCCCTGGAATAAACAGGGCTGGGATGCATGTCCTAGACAACAGCTTGTGTGTGCTGCCTCTGTCCTTTGGGTAAATTCTTAGAAGTGGAAGAATGGGTATTGAGTAACTGATGCTAATTTGAAAGCTCTTCATAGCTATTAAATTACCCTCCAGAGAGGTCATGCCCATTGGTATCCTCACCATCTGGGTTTGAAAATTCCCTTTCCGTTTTTCTTAAACCCTCACCATGATAGGGTATTTTTTCTTTGGTACCATTTTGAGAGGAAGTAAATGGTATCTAATTGTCATTTGAATTTTCATTTCTTGAATAAGTAGAATGCTAAGTATTTTTTCTGACCTATTAGCTATTTATGTTTTTATGAGCTGTTACTATGTGCTTATTTGCCGTTTTTTCCATTGTTTTTCTTATTATAAGAGTTATGAAGGCCAGCCCCAATGGTCTAGTGGTTAAAGTTCCACGCACTCCACTTCAGTGGCCTGGGTGGAACCACACCACTCGTCTGTTAGTGGCCATGCAGTGGTGGTGGATCACAGGGAAAAACAAAAAAGAAGAAGATTGGCGACAGATGTTAGCTCAGGGCCAATCTTGCTCAGCAAAAAAAAAAGTTGTTATATGGGACTTTTTTCTTAGTTTTCTTAGCTATACTGTAAATATTTTCTTGTTTTTCATTTGTCTTTTATTGTTGTTGTTGTTCTATAAAAGTTTTTTTGTTTCACCACTATAGTCAAATCTACTTTTCCTTCACAAATTTTTCATGTGATGAAATGCTTAAAACAGCCTTCAGACGCCAAGACAGCTCATCTACATTTTCTGCTAGTACTCTTATAGTTCTGTGTCGTTTATGTTTTGTTCATCTGGAATAAAGCTCTAAGTAGGGATCCAAGTATATTTTTCCAAATGCTTAGGCAGTTGTCCTCTGAAGACTCCCTCTTTCCCCAGTGATTTGCAATGCAGTGTTTGTCATATCGTAAACTCTTAGCTGTGTGATGGAGTAGGTGGCAATGCCAGTCACTGAGGTAGGAGGTGGAGCTGGGTATTTCTTGTTTGTCTTCCTTTAGGATGGGGTGGGGGCCTACAAGAACACTTCAGTTTGGAAAGTGTGTGTCAGAGTCCGGGCCCACAGTTCTGATGCAGCGGTTTGCTCTCATTTTTGAGGACTGCAGTTAAGAGGGCCATCGGGAAGGGAGGCATCTGTGTCAACATCTAATGTGGCAGGTGTGGAGGGACAAGGAGGAGAAGGGGCAACTCCAGTCAGACACTTGGAGGTGTAGTGAACACTAGCGAGTGACCATGTGCTGGAGACTCCATAGAAGGGAGGGAGACAGAGCCTTCAGGGTCCTTCCGATGCTGAGTCAGTGATTCAGCTTACCTGCTCTGTTAACCTCATACACTTACCTGGAGAGATCCCTCCAGCCCCGACAGTGCTGGCCTTCCCTCTCCAGCTCAGAGGCCTCGCTGGAAGTGCAGGACGTACTGGCTGGCGTTCGTTCTGCCTAATGCACCTCGTTTACTTGCAGAAAAGCAAATGAGAGCATGTTAAATTGATTTAAACTCACTCTGAACCTTAATTCTGTAGTCCTCAGGCACCTCCATTTGCATGGTTGGATTGATCAGTTTGGGGAATATTTTGATGTCGTGGTGTTTTGAAATCAGTTAGAAAATTTAGGAGGGTGCTGAAAAAGTGTGTTTGTTTTATACAAATAAAAAGATGAAACTATTTGATTACTAGAAAAAGTACGGGAGAGTATTTGGGTGGTGAAGTATTTTCTAGGTTGGTATCAAAGACAAAAATTCGATTACAAACATTTAACAAAGCCTTCTCACCTCACATAACATCATAAATGCAAATTAATACCAAATGATAAACTGGGAAAATGTTTCCCCCCTGTGACAAAGGGTTGACACATTAATGTCTATGAGATGACATGTCTGGTGAGATTCTGTGAGGTGACACTTATGCTCCTCAAAGCAAGGAGCCCTCACCATGGAACTAGGACTGGGGAGGGGCCCTCCCTGGCTACAGGGCACTTGGCACTGTATGCTATGCGTAGCCCGGCCTCTGACCAGCAGTTCCTCTTCCTGGGCTTCAGCCCAGGGAAATACCTCACACGGAAGTGAGCAAAGACAGGACCGTTGATTTAGCACGGTTTATAGTGGAAGTGGGGAGCAGCCTGAACGTCCAGTAATAGGGAACTGACTCATTAAATGCTAGTATTTGTACCATGGGATGTGAGAAAGCCTAAAGGTGTCTGAAATGGTGACAGAATAAATGTGAACAAATATATAGGCTATTTCCCCATTTCTATTAAGAAAAATGAATGTCTGTGCACGCATATCTGTGTGTGACCTAGAAAAGAGGCTCAAAAAATGTACATCAGGTGGTAATAGAGATTATTTCTGGGTGGAGTTACATATATATGTATCACCCTATTCCCACATACTCATTTTCATTCTTTCTCCCTCCTTTAAGTATAAAGTGGACTAAGACTTGCATCTAGGACAGTGTAAATGACAATAGCATCTTCAGAAACGTTCACAAAGGGAACTGGCCACTACTTCGAGGAGCGGTGACTTTGAGCCACAGTTCGGCAACTTAGTACCGAGGAGCCTGTGGGCTCCCGGTTGGAATTGGGGCCTCGAGGCACGGAACTCCTCCCTGGATTGCACTGAGGGCTCCTCCTCCACAGCCCCGGCTCAGGGAGGGTCAGAGGTGGTGGAGGCCCTGGGGCTTGCTGCCCGGTTCTGTTAGGCGCACGGGCAGGTTCTACGGTGAGGCTAGCGCTTGTGGATGAGGTGTGAAAACACACTCCTGCGTGGTCACGTGAGCTAGTGTCCAAGGTTGAACGCTGCTGGTGAGTCAGACTGGATGCTGAGCAAGCAGTGAAATAAGGGACTAGGTGGGCTATGTGGTAAGTGTTTGACTGCAGTCGTGACTGGGAGAGCCTCTGATCACTTCCTGTTTGTGTTGCAGCCTCCCAAAGTGAAATGCTTGACCAGGATCTGGCACCCCAACATCACAGAGACAGGCGAAATATGTCTAAGGTAAGTTTCTCTTCCTTCCTGCCTTCTCCATTTGTGAGCACTGTGTGTGAGCGTGCGGCTTGCTAACATGCTATCTGCGCTGGGAGGAGATTTTGAGGCTGGGCCAAGATTGGGGAGGTTTAGGAAACCATCCTGGGGCTTTGGGCTACACTCCAGTATCTGGAGTGGTCTCCAGCCCTCCCGCCCCAGCCCCTAGTCCCACATCCTCCTGCGCCCTCTGGTGGCCAAGGCTCCTGCTAGTCTCTGCAGCCTGCCGCCTGCCCAGGATGCTCCCTCTGGGGCCCTGACCCTTCTCCCCTCCTATTTTAGTGAGAGGCTGCATTCCCTAAGAGGGAAAAATAGGATTAATGAAATCCAGAAAAGAAACTGTAGATGTGACAGGCTTAGGAAGAACTAGGCACTTGTATTTAAGATGCCCTCCTTGTCAAATCATCTTGATGTGCATAACAGCACTTTTGGAGCAGGATAGCTTTCCCAGAGCATCATGTCAGTTGTGTGTCCCCACCCTTCCAAGGGCAGATGATCAGGAATCAGCAATTTCCCGCTTAAGGTTGCTGGTTACTAATGTAGGGAGTTGGAGATGGTTTTTGTTTGTTTGTTTTCTAAGTAAACTTAGCATTTGGGCTTTGATTTTCTGCATCTGTCACTTTCTCTAGGAAGGCAGTGACGTTAATTGCAGGTGCCAGACCACCTGGACCTGAAGCCTGCCCCCACTGGGCACTGTGCGACTTGCGGGAGTTGTTACCCATTATATGCCTCATACTGAGCCACGATCTGGAGAGTAGACATTAAGTGTTTCCTTGGCACGATGTTTCACTTTCTTACTACGATCTAAGTGAGTTCTCCCGCTCAGCCGCTCTGTGTTCCGTCACGCCCCCTCTCCTCTTAGTGCGCCCCAGTCACCCTTGAAGGGAGATGGACCAGCTGGGAGTGCTCCTAGCTGCTGGGATGTCAGCATCCCTTTTCCTTTCTTCAAAGTGCAATTAGTACCCATTTTATTTTTTTAATATGGTGCCCCCTTTTTCATATCAACCTCATTTTTTATTGATAGTTAAAAATACATTTTATGAGTGTATACCTTTTTTAAAGGCATCTTCCCTTTTAAGTATCTGTCTTCAAGTACTGAAGCTTTAAAACTCTGCGATCTTCAGTTGCAGCTTATAAATGGTGTCTGGTCCAACTTTCTTCCCTCAGGTTTTCACCTGTGCTTGCTCACCGGGCGTTCACCACACACCAGTTCCCTGTCACGTCCTCTTCCTCCATCAAAATTAGGTCCAGGGCGAGAATTTCTATAGTCACTTTTGCTATCTTCTGAGAAATCAGACTATTAGCAAAGTATGACAGGAATTTAGCACATGGTAGCCTGCTATGAAAGCCAGAAACCTTAAAGGAAAATCTTTGATGATTTAGCCACACTAAAATTAAAAATATCAAAACACAAAATTGGAAGAGAAAAGATCATCTGGATTACATCCTTTGTATGTAAACAGTTCTTACCAGTCAATATGAAAAAGACAAACACATCCACTGGAAAAATGAACATCAACTACAAGCAGGTGATTCATAGAAGGAGAAATACAAGTGGGCGCTAAGCGTCTGAGGGATGCTCACTCTCAGTGGGAACCAGAAAAAGGCACATGGAAGCAACAAGACGGTGCTCACACTTCTCAGACTGGCAGATAGAAGAGCAAACAGTCGGCGACATGCGAGTGTGGTTGTGAGAGCTGGCTCTCCCATCCCTGGAGGTGCCTGCACCTGTGCACCTGTCACTGGTCCTTCAGCTGTGAGGTCTACATTTAACTTATATTTACCCCTGGACTTATCAGCTGCCCTTCTAGGGATTTACTTGAGGGAAGTGACGTTCCAGACTTAGGGAGAAAGACCACCTCGTTTGTGAAAACTAGACAGTGTCCAGCAGTGGCTAATGCACGGCTGACTCATGGCGTCTCCTGAATACACAGAAGGATGAGCCTGGCCAGCTGCTCCTGGTCTGCAGGGACCACTAGGCAGCCTCTACCTGGATTCCTCACTCAGCAGCGCTGACTGGTGCCTGGTGCACTGTGGGGCCTTGTCTGGTACACAGAGACACTTACCTCTGGTGAGATTAGTCCCACTGCCACCTGGGGCCTTCACCCTGCTCTTGGCTCAGGGTCAGAAGTACCAAGGCCAGGAGCCCGGTGGTTACACTTCAGACTTTTTCTCCTGGAGTGTAGTCCCTGGGGCATCCTCTGTCCCCTTGCCTAGTACCCTCTCTGATGGCTGCACAGCTCTGTCACCTGAGCTCCCATGGGACTGCCGTCTGCTGAGGCTGGGCTAGAGTCTCTGTGGTGACTGTGCTCCCCTCCGTGGTGTCACCTTGCCCAGACGTGTGGCTCCAGACATGGGCACAGCCTGCCCAGTGGCACTTGCTCCCCTGTTACTTGCTGTTGCCCTTCGTGGGCACACCTGGCTTCCAGGTACGAATCCCTCCTGCCCTGGCCATGCTGTTGACAGGGATGCTCAGAGGATACTGACTGGTCAGCCAGTGGCCTGCCTGCCAGCCTGCCAGCCTTCCATCAGCTAATGCTGGTTGAGCCCAGACCCAGTGGGGAGCAGTTTGTATTCTCTGCTTTATGGGGCCTGCAGCTGGTGGGGAGACAGGCATTCAATAAGTAGACAAACAAGTGTATAGCTAAAGATTGCAATGAGGTCTATAAAAGAAAAAGATAAGCTAGATCAGAAGTAATCCTTTCCCCTGTGGTAGTAAAGAAATCCCTCATTGGATCATATAAACCACTAGGATTTGGCACATTGTTCCCAAAAAATTATTCAAAAATTGTAGAGGTTTTGTCTCCATCAGTGATATGGGGGAAAGATGTCCACCCGGTTAGATGGGAGTAGGGTACATGATTTGAGTTTCTTTTTTTCTTTTTCCTTTTTAAGCTGTAGTGGTCACTTTAGGTTGGTTTTGTTTGTTCTAACTAATCTTCATAGACAATTAAGATGATACATTGACTTGAATTCTGCATATTTATATTTTCTCCTGATCTTAATTGATTTATGTGAATTTAAACATGCTCTGATTCAAAAAATTTCTTCACAGTAACACTCATGACCTGGAAAGCCTGATATTGACATGTTAGCTTAAGAACTGTTATATACAGATCAGAGCAACAGCATGATATAATTCAACAATGCCAAACTAATTTTTTCACCAAAAGGAAACTTGGCAACAAACTATAATCTTTCAAAGTATGGGATAATCACTTATGTGCAAGTATGTAATGTGCACTTACAGCTGATACAACAGTGATGAAAGTAACTCTCAGGTCCAGTTAAGAAATAGGACCTCACAGGACCTCTGAGGCCCCTGGGCACCTTTCCTGAACATGGTCCTCCCACCCACAGGTGAGCACCATCCAGAACTTTGTATTTATCTGCCTTTATCCTTAAGTTTTCTCTGTTGAGCTTTTTTAAATAAAATAGCTATTACAATGTCATGTGCCAGAAGCTCACATTGGCGAGCTGCCAGGGTTTGGAGGACCCACTGTTGACCAGCGTGTGCCCTTGGGCATGTTGCTGCTCTGTGCCTTGGTTCCTCCTCTGTAAGACAGAGAGATGGGGGCACCTCCCTCTCACATTGTCGAGGCATTAATGAGTTTAGGATCATGCTGACACACATGTAGGAAGCTCTAAGTGGCACTTGTTCCTGTTGTCATTGTTGTCACCATCATTTTCTCAACATTAAATCAAGAGATGCTCTTTGTGTGCTCTGTTTGAAGCATGCTTTTCCCTGCTTAAAACTTCCTGTGCATCCAGGATTAAAGACCTGTGTGTACAATTAAAAAAAATAACCCCAGAGATCTGACTTGAGTGTGCGTACAACCCTGGAGGTTGAGAAGGCTTTCTGCAGCAAGGTAGGAAGCTGCGAAGCCACGGAGGAAAGCGGGGTCGCGTGAGCAGTGGATCACCCGAAGAGCAGACGCCTGCTGAGAGAACCTGGCGGTGCGGCGTGCGTGCGTGGGTGGCGCACCTGCGCTCTTGTGACCGGAGGCTGCTCTTCACTGACCGCTGTGCCTTTCTGTGTCTGTTTCAGTTTACTGAGAGAACATTCGATTGACGGCACCGGCTGGGCTCCCACGAGGACATTAAAGGTAGAGAGCAATGCCTTTGACCACAGCCCTCCCCTGGAATAACCAGCCTCCTGTAAGAACAGTGATGTCCTCACCGTCCCGTCCACACAGCTGGCTGGGCACACCCTGTTCCCTCCTCTCCCCGCTGCCCGCCTGGGGCTGCTAGGCCGTTTCCCTGGTCAGCTCCTCTGCCCTTAGTCCTCTTCGAGGCCTTGGGGTAGGGGCAGGTCATCTACTGCCCCGTCTGCCCTTTACCACTTGGGCTTCAGGTAATTTACAGTTTCTACTTCCCCCCAGTCTTTTATAGTCATCTCACCCTTAAAAGAGAGGAGAGTTTCCAGGAATGGGTAGAGAGGGAGGAAGAGAAAGGGTAGATGTGACTTTTCTCTGTCCGTTCTGAGTTATACAGGACAAGAAGGGGTGGCAGGACAGCAGCCAGGTATGTCCTGAGGGGAGAACCCCTCTACTAGGAGTGGGGATATGTGGAAGGGGAGCCACAGGGACTCAATAAATGCCCCAGTTGCTTCTACAACATGGGCCTGAGTTGGTTTCAGGGGTGTACGTCACAAGTGCCCACATGAGGCTGCCAGCCGTGGCTTCACCTCAAGGCTTTTCTGCAGAGGTGTCCATGGGACACCTGTGGTTTCTTCATGTGGCCTGGTCTTTTTATCAGAAGTAGTCAGAACTGTTGGCTAGTGTTCATTTAGTAGTAAACAGCTACTGACTTTGCCTTCATTTTTTGACTGAGTAATGAAACAGTTCCACGCGATTGTAGCCTTTGCCCTATCCTGTGGCAGATCAATACTGCCCAGGAGAGTGCTCACCCGGTACTGGGTTCAGGGCCACTGTGTTCCCAGCCTGCACTTCAGCCCGGGTCTCAGCACAAATGCGTGGTCATCTGGCCGAGGCCCATCTTCCCTGGTGACCGTGTCCTCCTCCTCTCAGGCTGACAGTCTTACCAGAGCAAGCCCTTCAGTTGTTTGTGAAGCTCAGAGAACTGCCTGCACATTGCTCGGGCTATCTTTCTCTCTCTTCCTCTCTCCCTCTCTCTCAAGAGTAAAATTTTTTCACACACATCAGCTTTGGCTCAGTCATGTGTAGATTATAAAGGTTGTCCTAATTAAAACCACTTGTAAGTCTAAGTCAGTGCCTAGTGAGCAAGAAGCAATGGCTGGTAATGGAGAGGCTGCATTGGATGCTGTCCCTCAGGTCACAGGGGTGAGCCTGAGCAAGACTGGACATGTGTGCCAGGCTCTCTCTCCCGATAATCTTTCACAGATTAACTCCCTAGGCCCTGCCTTTTAAAATGACTTCTACAGAAAACTAACCTCATCCGTTACCCATTGACTTAGGGTTCATCTCTTAGCGTCTCTCCTCATTCCTGTTCCCTAGCTCTTGGGGTAGACAGGAGGCACATTGCAGCACCCCTACTCTTAGAGGACCCTGAGACCCAGAGAGACGTGCAGGTGACTGCACCAGGCCGGGGCCAGGTCTAGTTCTGCACGTGTCCACACCTCGTGGAGACAGCTGCAAACTGTGTTGTGGTGTGTTCATCGCTCTTTGTGGCCAGAAAGGACTGTTGGGTGTTGGGTGTCACCAACTAGGCACTTCGGGGGAGGAAGACAGGGAAGGAGTTTGGGGCCCTGTCCCAGAATCAGGGGACACTGCAGACTTGATGCAATCATGACCATGGCTCCTCACGAGGTGTGGTCTCTGCCTCTGTGGGCAGCCTGGCCTGTCCTCCTCTCGCCACGCCCTGGACATGTCCTGCCCCTTGGAACTTAGCTTCTGTACAGGCAGTCTGTCTACCTGGAGGGTGTCCTTCCTGCCATGCCTCCACCTGGCAGGCCCCCCCCAACCCCCCCGTGAAGCTTCCTCTCTGGGTGGGTCCTCTGTGGGAACACTTCTGTGGAGTTCTGCTGGCACGCCCGTCTTTCTGACCCTTCCAGTAGACCAAGAGCTTGAGTTCACTCCCAGCTCTGGCCTCAGGCCCAGCTCACGCCAAAAGGACACGGATGGATGGATGGATGGATGAAGGGGTGCATGTGACTGGAGAGGGACAGATGGATGGATGGGAGAAAGCAGAGAGGGGCCACTAAAATTGCCAACTAGCAGAGAGTATTGTATGAGAATGAGTTCAGGCCTAAAAACGACAAGGCTCTTGAGGTGACAAAGAGGAAGGCTGAGAAGGATTTGTGATGGAGTCACAGATCACAAATCCACAGAGAACAGTGCTGGTCTCAGTTGTATCATAATGAAAGTTTCTGATCTTTGAATGTTAGAAAATGTTAGTCTCCCTTGATTTTTGGAGTAACTAGAACAAAATTATTAAGAAGACTGAGTGGGACAGTGAGTAATTAGCTTATCTATGATCCCCAAGGGGCCATAGAGGCAAAAACGACAGCTTGTGTTTCACAGAGGACTTTGCGCAAGTCTGAACGGTATTCAGTAGTGACAGGTGACGGCTGCTGTAGGGGGAGGCCCTCCTGTACCGCGCCGCCCGGGGGCTCAGTCACGCATGGGGTTGCGCTCGTGGGGCCCTGGGCTCCCCGCGAGGGCAGTTTATGTTTCCTGGGATTTTGTGTTCACCACCTGTGACTGCTCGTCTCTGAACTTCCCAGGGTTTGTGGTTATATTGAAGAGTTGTTTTAATTTTCTGTCTTGGGAAAAACAGTGTGTGCTACAGATGAATTTTGATACGGCACAATATGTGTTTCGAGGTCCTGAATCTAAAAGACTTAAGGGCACAGGAGCCTGCCACTTATTTTCTTCTTTCTTTCTCGTTTCAGGATGTTGTGTGGGGATTAAACTCTTTGTTTACGGTAAGTATATTGACCAAAACCCAAGTTGTTCTTGCTTCCCGACTGCTGGTTTTAAACAGCACATAAAGGATAACAGGGAGATTAAAAACAGCACCATGTGCGCACTGACCCCCTCTTTTCTCTGGCACTTGTGAGAGTCAGAAGAACAGTGAGGTGGGAACGGAGAGGGCTTTGAGTGCGCATGGGGAGGTGGTCGGGGAGGAGCAGAGCATCCCCACTCCTGCCCTGCTGGGGTGGTCACCCGCATCCTGGGAGCGTGGGGCCGGTGCCACTGCTGTAGTCCTTCACGTGGGGCAGCCGTTCCTCTGGGAGCGTCTGGCCCAGCCCCGTGCCGTGCCCGCTCCCACCAGCAGCCCAGCAGGCAGCCTCTTCGCTCCCAGGTGAGCTGCTTTGGGTGAAGGAGTCTGTGGTGATCTGGCCTGAGGCTTTTCACAAACCCCGAGCCTTAGAGTTGTTCTCTTCTCAGTGACGAGCTGCCGAAGGTTGCCGTCCTCAGAAAACAGCACATTGCAGGCAGGGTTGGAGGGCAGGAGAGGCGTGGGGAGAAGTAAAAAGTGCCCAGCTGAAGCTGGCATTTGGATTTTTTACATAATATTTGTTCCTTCAAGTTTTTACTTTTTGACCATAAAAGAACTTTAAAGGAAATAAGCTTCAGGGATCTATCTCTGACAAAAAAGCTATGCTGCTTTTGGTAAAAACCTAAGGTCCCTCCATGAAAAGGAGCCTATCCTGGGCAGCCCATAGGACGGCGGGCTGTTGGAGGGGCAGCTTCCCGGCCCCAGCAGATGCACAGGTAGGAGGGGTGTGGTGCTCCCACCTGAGGCCCAAGGACACTGGCCTGGTGGCACGGCCCTGCGTTCAGTCGGGTTCCAGACGTCATACCTGCTGGGCTCTGAGTTTGATGTTTATGACTGTGAGTTAGAAGAGAAAGAGAAAATCCAGCTACAGTCAGAATAGACACCATAGACTTATTAGAAAGTCATTCATCACAAAATAAAGGAGGGAAATGAATTTTTAAGGAAAAAAGAATGGGATTTCTATTTGGAAATATTCATAATGAGTGGTTTTTCACTCTCCAGTTATCAAAAATAGCATTAGAAATTAATGTGATTGCTATTTCTTCCATTTTCACCAAACTTTGGACAATTATATGTAAGCTGACTTCTTTCAGTCAACCATTAATCACCATTTTGAAAAAGCTACTCACATGTTCAGTACTCTTATATCAAAAGAACTTTAGTTCTTAATGGAATTTCTCAACTCTCTAGGTCATTTTAGCATTCACTGATAAAATTTCTGTTGTCTGGTTCCGTAAATGAAGACTTGTAACAACAGAAAACAGATTATTTCTTTTGTTTACTTTGAGTTTCTCTCTTTTTAAGGACCTTTTGAATTTTGATGATCCACTGAATATTGAAGCTGCAGAACATCATT
This sequence comes from Equus asinus, assembly GCF_041296235.1. Lineage (NCBI taxonomy): Eukaryota > Metazoa > Chordata > Mammalia > Perissodactyla > Equidae > Equus > Equus asinus. The sequence continues at coordinate 3,976,969 of NC_091808.1, read as the reverse complement.
TACGGGACAAGGTAAGCTAGTAACAGGAATGTTCCAGGTGGATGTGTTTGGTAAAAAGATAATTATTGTCTTTTGATAAGATAAGTATGAAACTGAGAATGTGGGGCCCAGGACTGGGGTGTAAAGCAATTTATAAACAGTGTGTTATAACACATGCGAGTGGTCTCAGGAAAGTGTTTGACCCAAGGTCAGTCAGGAGGGGTTTTATTGGATGTGATTTCCTAGTAGAATTCACTATGAATTCAGGCAACTGTTACTGCACCTTATTAACAATCCAGGAAGACAGAAGGGAGAATGAATAGTTGTCACACCCTCCAGCGCCCTCCTGGCCCCCAGCTGGCTACATCACCTTTCGATGGGCTTGTAGGCAGGCATGCCTGTTTGCTTTTGTCCCCAAATAATGGGATGATATTTATGACCTCCTAACAATTCTCCTTTATTTTTAACTTTTTCCCTTTAAATTAATGCATAAACTATCACTCAGTCATTTTAGGAGCTGTTTAATAGTCCATAAAGTGGCTCTACCCTACCTTTTTTTTTTTTTTAAAGATTTTATTTTTTTCCTTTTTCTCCCCAAAGCCCCCCGGTACATAGTTGTGTATTCTTCGTTGTGGGTTCTTCTAGTTGTGGCATGTGGGACGCTGCCTCAGCGTGGTCCGACGAGCAGTGCTATGTCCGCGCCCAGGATTCGAACTAACGAAACACTGGGCCGCCTGCAGCGGAGCGCGCGAACTTAACCACTCGACCACGGGGCTAGCCCCTACCCTACCTTTTTCAACCATTCTCTTATTGGTGGGCACTCAGGGTTTCCGCACGGGGTTTTTATCTGACTACAAACAGTAATACAATAAATGTTCCCTGTACACACATCTGTACAACGTGCATAGAAAGGCATCGGATCTGGAGCAGGAGGCTGGGAGATGGCTTGTGTGCCTGGACAAGGCTGATAGAGGTTGTTCAGCCTCGCCTGGGGCCAAGCTAGGTAGCTAGTTAGGCCCAAGCAGGCGCCACTACCGTGCTGACTTGGTTTAGTCAGAAAACCTCGTGTTTCATTTTCTGAACCAGATTCCCTGCGAATCCTCACCAACCCCAGCAGTCAGCCACCAACAGTGTTGGATTGGCTGACATTGCTCTGAACATATCAAGTTTTAAAAGCCATCAGTTTCATTCTAAATACTGTACTGAACGTTTGGAGCAAGTGCGTCTGTTTCTGTAAGACCTGCTGTGCCCCAGGTGTGCAGGGTGTTTTAAATGTGCGTGACAGAGGAACAGGGGTGCTGCCTCAGCAGGACCCCAAGGAGTGGGCAGGAGTGCCACTGCCGGAGACCTGAGAGCCACGGCAGCCAGCCCGTGTCCTCTGTCACAGGCCCCGCAGGGCACAGGAAGTCGTGAGCGGGACTGGAGGGTCAGTAGGTGCTTTTGGTCAGGCAGAGGAGGCTGGCTGTGAGCCCAGCGCCCTGCTGGGGAGGTCAGGAGACAGTAGAGGCCGTGGGGAGAAGTGCCTGTGGCGTGAGACGGCCCTGGGCGGCCCCTCGGCCTGTTCTCAGGGCTCACTGCCTGCAGCAGCCAGCCCTCCGCACCGCCTCTGGGCTCCCTGGCTGCGGGTGCTGCGCTGGATTGCGCAGGACCTTGGTTTGTCCACTGCGCTGACATGCCCTGCAGGCATGCCCCGGGGCCCCCACCTTTTCAGGGGGCTCTGTTCATGTCGTAACTCCATCTGTCACAGTCGCGGACAAGGACACCCCCACTCAACACTGTGACTGTTGGCCGCCCTTGTGGACTAAGCTTGTCGGGGAAGGAAAGCAATGACAATGGGGAACACGCCTCCAGAGCCAGCTGGAGAAAGAGGTTACAAGTCGTCTTTTTCTTGGAAGGTTGCTTCCTACTCTGTATGAAATAAGGGGAAGACTTGCAGTTTATAAACTTATAGCCCCAGTAAGATGGGCCTGAAGTCCTCCGTACAGCGACAGCCCCACGTGAATTCTAGGATGAGTCCTGAGTAGTTACTGCACTCTCTGCTGCTTTGTGTGTTCGTTATTCATCCCAAGTTTGGCCGGTGGCCACTCAAGTGCCGTGTGAGGTGCCCACTGCTCAGGATAGATGAGTGGACAGATGGTCCCTGTCCCTGTGGAGTGGACATGCGACTGGGAGGAGGCGGAGCACTGATGAGCAAACATCACATGGGAGGGGGTCTGGGGGTCAGGGCGTGCGTGGGTGAGGGGCGATGGGTGTTACTATTTTATGTCGGGTACTCAGGGCCTTTAGGATGTGAACCAAGTGGGGAAGCGTATTCCAGAGAGTAATGGCAGCCAATGCAAAGGTCCTGAGGCGGGAGTGTGCTGGGGTATTCAAAGAAGAGTACAGAGGCCAGCCTCACTAGAGCAGGCAGCAGGACAGCAGGGACATGATAGTAGCAGCAACCCTGAGGGCCCTCGCAGGTGCCAGGCACTGTCCCAGGCACTTCCCTGAGGGCATTTCTTCCCCTAACAACTCCACGAGGCAGGGACTCTTGTTATCCCTGATTTGTTGCTGAGGAAGCAGAGACACCAAGAAGGTGAGAGGCTCACCAGGAAGGGGTGGAGCCAAAGATTTGAACCCAGGCATTCTGGCTTCAGAGTTCAGGGTCTTCACTCTGGTCCTGCTCTGCGAGCCCCCAGGCAGAGTGAAAGGTGGGAGGCAGCAGAGGTCCGAGCATGAAGGGCCTTCTGGAGGCCATGGACTCTGGGCCTTGTCCTGGGTGAGGTGATGAGAGCAAAGGGAGTTAGACTAAGAAGCAGAGGCACCTTTGGTCTGAGGGCAGGATGGGGGTGGGGGTGTCTGCGGGGTCTTCACATCCTGTGAGCCTTGGCTGTGGCTCCTTAGGACTGATGGTGTTGTGGGCTTCAGGGTACCGTGGAAATGGCCTTGGGAGAGTTTTTGCTAGAGGCAAGTCAGGGCATCTGTGCAGCCTGTCTTTGCTGCAGGCTGCGTGGGAGCCTCTGAACGCAGTCCTGTCAACAAGTGCAGGCACTGGCAGTCAGGACCACCTAGTGTGCGATTGTAGCTCTCCACTGTCTCACCTGAGACCATGAGTAAGTCACTGAACCATTTCCAGAACTTGAAAACTAGGGACCCACCCTGACCTTGAAAGGGTCACTGTGCTAATTAAGTGTGGCAGAAGAGCAGGCCAGCTCAGTGCTCCACTGCCTTCTAAGTGTGTCCCCTGGAATAGACGCAGCTCCAGGCAGCAGCTTGCCACAAGAGGGTGCACGTCAGCACCCACCAAGAGCTGTGCTGTGCTCCCTGAATAGTGGGGGTCACATGGCCTTGCGCCTGTCACTTGATGGGACGGAAGCAGAGTGACCTCACAGGACATCAGTGACCTGGCAGCTGTGTTGTAGGAGTAAGAGGGTCAAGAGGCCGCCTGTTAGATCACACAGTGTCCTGCCACTAAATGTGGGCATTCTGAGGTGGGTGGGGTCCCCTTGCCCAGTCCTGCAAGGCCAGAGAATTTTGCTTCTAACTTTGAGAGAGAACAGACGTGGCTGCTGGCTCAGATCTGAGGTGGCTTTCCCTCCCGCCCATCCTGGCCTGGGAGATCCCCAGATCCAGACCTGAGAGTCAGTCCAGGCTCCCAGAAGGCCTCTGCTCAATGCGCAAGGAGGGAGCTCTACTCTGAGCCCACCCCTCCTCTCGGGCAGGTAGTCAGCCTGATGGTGGGCTGCACTTGGGCCATGAAGAGTGGGCACATTTTAAATAGGCAGCAAGGCAGCAGAGAAGTCATTCTGGGAAGACAGATGTGGACACAAGGGTCTTTCTGAGAGCAGCAGCCATAGCTCATACCCATTTGTGGTCAAGAGTCCTGGCTTGACTCATCGTGACCTTGACCACACTCGTGCGCCTCACTCTCCCCATCTGCAAAATGAAGGGTCTTTGATCCCTTACTCTTAGAGCTTCTGTGTTTGTGTCCCCACCCCAGCACCCCGGCACAGTGCCTCGCACACAGTGGGCACGCAGAGTGGTGGGAAACAGCGTGCAGCTCCGTAGGTCTCTGATGACCCTGCCGCCTTGGTGACTGGAGGGTGGAGGCCAAGCCCTACACATGCTCTCGAGAGCTCCAGCAGGTCCTCAGCTCAGGTGGGTCTGACGTGCTCCTGAACTTTCGCTTCCCCTCACTAACTTGCTCCCCCTCTTCTCCCTTCTCTCCTGATCCCTCGCTCCACAGGAGGACTTCCGGAATAAAGTTGAAGACTACATTAAGCGTTACGCCAGATGATAGGAGGAGAAGACCGCAGGGCCGTGGACTGTGTGTTCTAAGTCTGTCTCAGCTTAAACCAAGAGGGAGCCCTCCTCCCCAGTCCTCACGCTCCCTCTCAGTCCCACTGGGTCGTCCAAGTCCTGTGACATGTTGTCCTGAGGAAGAACCTCTTCACGACCGCCCATTGTAGACGGAGAGATCCACATAAATACAGCAAGAAAATGTGTTTGGGGTTCTAAAGAGTTGTCTGCTTACCTTAACATGTTTACTTTTTGAAACTGTACTGTATAGGCTATTGATGAGAAGTTGTAATGAACTCAGAGTTGAGGCTAGAGCTTGCTTCTTCCCTTGTCCCAAACAAGATCACTTCCCTGCACAAGTGATGCTAATGATGTGCTCAGTGTAGCTCGCAGATTGGCGGCAAGAAACCCGCTACAAACTGTGATTGGATGCAAATTCTCTTAGCTCCTCCACGAATGGTGGCCCTGCCTAGGTGTCGTGAAGCTTCCCAGAATGCATAGAGTCATTCACTGTAGATCTCTTACTGAAATGCGTATTTTATTTAATGTAAGTATATTTTGGAACAGATTTGTAATTTGTACAATTTAATGCTTTAATTTTTTTCTATTCTCATTTAGTTTGTATTTTCATTGTATAGAGCAGACAGAAAGATGTTGGGTGAAGCAACTATTGAAGAGAAATACAAAGAAAATATGAAAGACACATTATTCATTGTGTCCAAATGCAGCGAGAATTTGGCTTTTAAAAATCAGCTCTTTTGCTTTCGGGTCCAGATGGGGCAAGGAAGTTTTGGAACCCTTTGAAGCTACATCTGGATGATTTAAAAAAAAAAAAACAGGGAGACCTTTCTCACATGCTGCCCAGAGGAAACTGGCTGGAGCCCAGAGCAGCCCGGGGCCTTGGGTTTCTGCAGAGGCCATGTACCCATGGCCAGTAGCAATGCCTATGTAGCTCCTTATCAGAGAGCCAGACCCTCGTGCCTGAGGGACAGAAGCGATACCTCTGAAAGCAACCTACACAGCATCTGCTGCCACTGAGACCATATCTGTGGCCTCTGAGTTTGCTGTGGTTCCGGGCCCAGAATGGGGCCTGAGTCTCCTAGGCCTCAGAGGGCCGGGAATCAGCAGCAGCCTATAGCCATACTTGGTCAGGTCAGTGCGCTTCAGAGTAAGAACACCGAAGAGGCACATGGATTTACTCCGGCATTTAGACATCTGAACCAGCGAAATCAAATGCAAGATACATGTTTGTCTGTCTCCCCTGCTGCCTGCCGAGCACATTCCAGTTTAACTGACAGCCTCTTAGACCTGGACTCCCCCCAGCTGCCGTCTACCTGATCTGATTTATTTTTCTTAATTGATAATGTAACCTCTGATGATGAGATCAGTCTGTCCTTAGAGATCAGAAGAGCAGTAATGTAGGCCATGCTTCCCATTTGTAGTCAGGAATTATGCCCATCAGACTTGAGGGTGGCCTCGGCTAATGGGCCACACCTCTGGTGCTCTGAGCAGGAAGGGTGGGGCTGGATTAAGGGCATGGTGGCATCTCAGCAGCTCAGGGCCTGTCAGGGAAGCACAGTAATCCCTGCCCCCTGAGGCCTGGGAGAGCCGCTGCAGTTTACACACTTACTCAGAGCTCTGCCCAGTGTCACAGGAATTCGCCAGCCGGGCACTGAGTCATCCTCTGCTAGGGGGTCAGGAGACCAGCAGCTGGTCTGCCCACATGCCTGATTTCTGCCCCTGTGACCCAGGGCATGCAGCTCCCTGCCTTATGCCAAACCCAGGCTCGAGTCATGACACATCTCACAGCTGGTGGTGCAGATGGAGGTGGAAGAAATGATACTGGCGCCTGTAGTTAAAAGGAAACGTGCATAATGTAGGTAAAAGACTGTGCCCTCTGGACCAGATGAAAGGATAATATGTTGTTAATTCTGACCTCAACGTATTTGCACAATAGAAAAATACTTTGCTTATCAGGGATCAAGTAATTCTTCAAAAATGACATTTCCACATAATGGGATCATCCGTTTCTGTCCGGTGGGAAGCCCTCAGGGGGATTTTGTCACCCCCTCCCCAGCCCCATCTTGTTAAGGAGCACACCCAGCTTGGCCCATCACATTGAGCAGCTGGTACTGTGCTGGCTACTTGACCGGTGGGGCCCAAGGCACCATTGGTGGCTGTGGGACTCTGATTTCCAGGCTTTTGGTTTTTTGGAGTCTCCTCCCCACTCTCAGGCCAAAGTAACATTTGTGGCTGCCATCCTTGTGCCCCACCAGTCTGGTGATAGTTGATGATTGCCAGTCTGCCAGAGGGTGGGAATGCGGAGCCTCTGGCCAAAGAGGCCAGCCCTGGAGTCAACAGGAGTGAGGCAGGCCCTGGGGACATGAAGCTCCTGGACAGCTCTGACATTCAGTTGGGTCCCCATGACTCTACTGCTGAGAATTTGATATGTCAGCTGCATGTTTTCCAAGTAGACTTAGAAGGAAACAGTTCCAAGGTAGGCCTCTCAGAAGGAACAGGCTCCCCTGCCCGCGTTACCTTCCCTCAAACGCATACCTGCAAGTTACCTCCCTGTGCAGTCTTCCTAATGGTCCGGGGCGAGCGACCGGCTCAGACGCTGAGCACTGTATCCCAGCTGTGTCCCCTCCTTTTTCCCTGCAGCCCTGGTCCTCGCTCCTCATCTGTGTTGTTTGCACCCACTGTATTTGGATTGTTGCAAAGCACCGGCTTCACAAGACGCCCTGCTCTGCCCACCCTTCAAGCTCTGAAAGCTTTAGAGGGCTGCTTATATGGTTTCCACCAGCTACAGACTAACCCAGGTTGTGCTCCTGCTAGAGAAGTCACTGCCATACAAAAGCTCTTGTGAAAACTTAATCGAGGGCTGGTTCAGACTGTTCGCAGTAGCTAAAACATTCTGAATGTACAGTCTTTAAAAGGAGCGTGTACTTAGTATTTGCCAGTTTCAGCGTTTCAAAGTGTCCATGCATATTTTCCTCTGTACTTAGTTACATTCCAGGGACTCACACACTTGTCTGGAAAGACGTCATGGGTGCAGAAGGCAACAGCTTCCTTCCCCAAGCCTTGGCCACAGCCAGGCCAGTCCCAGCAGAGTCCCCAGCCCACTCGTGGGCCACCTGGTGGCAGAGCCAGCGTATCTTTTTCTTAGGGCAGTGGAAACAGATTGAACAGCCCTGCTGCTGGGGTCTGGAGCTTGGCCGAAAGCCCCGGAGGGCAGACTCCCAGACAGTGGTGCTGGCCAAGGTGTGTTACACGTCCTCTGGGGCCAGACCCCGCGGTTCCCAGGGTTGCTGTGTTGTCCACCCCCACTTCTTTAGAGAACTGCTGTGAAAAAAATCACAAATTCCTGTTAACATCAGACTTTTTGCTGATTTGATTATCAAATCAAGCAGAATTTTTTTCACATAAAAATTCCAGCAAGACATTAGCCACCAATTGCAGTCTTGAATAGGACACTTCTTTCCCAGCTAGTGCAGTCTATTCCAGGATTGCTTCCATTTTCATCCACTTAAGAATGTTTAATCTTGGAAAGTCAGGTTTGCTACAAGTTCATTGTTCTGGATATAATAAAATGTGTCTAGTGACATGCTAACATATAGTCTTAGTAAAATAACATTTTACTTTTCCTTTGCTAAAGAACTCGGAAAATAAAAACCATCACACCCTTCTTTTCTCCCTCCCATAGCCCTGCCTCAGACAAACCCAGCAGCCCTGAGGGCATAATCCAGAGGAATCCTCATTGCCCAGTGAACCAAAATTAATTCACTGAAAGAACTGTGGTTTGAAAAACGTTCTTCAAAAAACCCAGTGATAGAGGCGTTTGGGGACTTTGCAACGTGAAGAATGTCTATTTATTCAGGTTCAGCTGTATAAAGAACTGAATTATTATAATCTCTTTTTTAAAAATCCATTTTAGGGTTTGTTCATTTTCATTGCTAAATTCACTGAGCCAGAGGTCTTCCAGTAAATTCACTGTTTTGTTTTTTTTTTTTTGAGCTTATGTCAGGGCCAGTTGGAAGAAAATGCATGCCCCATGAGTTCCTGGTGCTGGAGGAGAGACTCTAGACAGCCCCATGCACAGCAGACGGATCAGTACTTGTCAGGGGCCAGTGACCAGGAGAGAGAGTTGGACAGTAGCTGTGGATGGCTGCGCACCTTATGCAGTCTCCCCACTGAGCCTCGGGTCCACCACTCACACCCAGGAGAGGTCTTGCCCTGCTCTGGTGCCCAGGTGAGGCCTGCTCGGTCTTCTCTCCGGCCTCGCAGGACTAACTTGTCCATATTGTATTTTTGGTGTTGGGTTTTCATCACCTCGGTGTCAGACCTCATTGACCTTCCTCACGACTCGTCACTCCCAGGCAGTGCGTGGCGCTCCGTGTTGAAACATTATTTTGTTCTTAAACCAGTTGTTGGTCTTAACAAACATCTCTTTAAAAATGTACTCCAACCTTGACAGCCCTGCTCACCTGTGCCCTTCCTTTCCCTGCCCATGGAGAGGTTGAGGAGCCATAGCTGGCTGCAGCGTGTGATAAAGAGCCTTGTTTCCTATTCCTAAGAGGTTTCAGCCTCAAGTTAGAGTCTGAGGAGAGGAAACCTGTCTCCCTCGGGAATGCTGTGGCTCTCGAAGGAGCAGGAGAGGCGGGTAGAGCCAGTGACCGTGGATCCCACTGTGGCTGCTGTGTGCCTTGCCAGACCAGTAACGGTGGCGTGTGACACAAGCCACAGTTGACATAGGAAGAGCAGCGGGTGGAAGAAGACCTGGCCAAACGCTCTGATGACACGGAGACAAACTGTTGGGCTGGCCTCCTCACGTCCTCCCCACCGTGCTGCCAGAGGCTTTCTGAAACGACCCTTCGCTGTGCCATGTCTTCCCACTGCCTCCAGAGTAAGCACCCTGGTGCCTGGCAGGTAGGGCCTGCCCACTGTGACCAGGCCCTGTCCACCCTGCCAGCCACTGTCCTGACGGCGCCGGCCTCCGAGTAGTGCTTCCATGCCCTGGGGTGAGGTCTGCTCTCCCAAAACACCCAGCTCCCCTCTCGGGGCTCCTGTCAAGCTTCAGTTCCCATGATCCCACATTGAAGCCTATCTGACAGGCAGATGGACAGTTCTGGGGGATCCTCACCTTCCCAGGCTTCCAGAAGCACCGAGAGTGTGGTCTGCACTTGCTCACATATGTATGCCTGCCTGTCCCAGGAGTCCATCGGCAGCTGGAGCACAGGGCCTTATCCTAGCCATCCCGCAACAACTGAACAGGTTAGTACAAAGTGCTTATTCAGTGTTGACTAGAGGCAGCAGGAGCTTGCGCACACAACTACACTAGGTGCAAGCCTGCTCAAGACAGTCACTTCATCAGAAGCTGGGCACGCTGGCCACCCAGCCAATAGCTGAGGAGGGCATCTGACACCACACAGGTGTGCAATCCACCCTTCCATCAGCTGACAGATGCTGAACAGGTTGCTTTGCTTAAGTAAATGAGCATGTGAAAAAACACTGCAGGAAAAGAAGAAATAATATCCAGCAGACTCTTAGGATGAACATGATGGTGGAAATGAAGTGTAGGATTGAAAAACTGTTTCAGTGGAAAAACCACATGTTTAGGAAAATGCAGTAAACTGCACTTTTGACTCAGAATTAAGAAGTCATAAGGAAACAATAAGCAAAAATGAAATGGCAACAGGATGAAACTATAACCATAGTAATAAATCCGCAGCACTGTGGGGCAGTAGTGATGCTGGAAAAATAGACCAATGATGTGGAGACAAATTTAATAAATTCTCCCAGAATGCAGAAGAGAAGAGAGACAGAAACCATCAGTGAGATCATGACAGAAAGGACAAAGGGGATTAGTGCTTGTGGCTAAGATGGAGCTCCAGGATGGAATGAGCTCACCCATCTGAGAAAGCAAGCACCTGTAAGTATATGCAGAATGACAGTTTTCAGACAGTGCACAGGTGGTGCAGGGCAGTGACCCCTGAGTGAGACTTGCCCGGCCTCAGCACGGGGAAGGGGGACCTACGTGGAACCCAGCAGGCACTCTGACTTGAGATGGAACTAAGAATCTAGGGAGACCAAAGGAGCTAGCATTCCCAGGGGAGAGGGTCGCAGAGAGAGTGAGCTTTGGGGACCTGCAGAGGGGTCCTCTCAGGCCTTCAGCTGGATACTGACTAGCATATGCACCTGAGTAAACTACCTGAGGGTGGGGAAGAGCACCCCCCAAAAGGAGCAGAGAAAATGACACTTGGGGCTCACACATGACCAGGAAGAGTGCACATCCCCATGAGCTAGAGTGGAAAACCTTGTGATTCCCAGCACCCTAGAAAGACTAGAGGGGCTCAGTAACAGGAAAACATATACTAAAGGCTGCACTGGCCCCACCCAAAAATGTTACAAGCAAGCCTTAAAAGGGTGCAGTTATTTCAAAGTAACTGTGTCCCAGAACAAAGACAAATAGGATTTTAAAAACCCAAGCAGCCAAGCCCAGAAGGCCTGAGACTACCATCCCCTGTCCAGAGGCACCAGAGCAGCCAGACAGCACCTGCAAAAGGGATTCTGCCACAAGCACCTGGCCCCAAAATCCTCTGGCCACCATGGGCCTGAAGCTCTCTACCGTCCTGACACACTGGGGTCACCAGCGAGCACCGATGGGGAGCCCACCACCACGAGTGCCCAGCCAGGCAAGTCTGCATCCCTGCAGACCAGAGATTCCCATTCCCCAGTGAGACAATGACCAACCTAGCCTGGGGACGTCCCATCTCAGTAGATGGGACCAGTGGGAGTCCTAGCAGCACCAGACAAACCACAGACCAAAATCACACTGCAAAGGCTCTGCTGTGCCTGGGTGCTCTTTTGTCTGGTAAAACAAAAGACTTAAGTGGAACTCACAGTGTCTTAACATAATAGAATATCCAGGATATGGGGCCAGCCCGGTAGTGCAGCAGTTAAGTTCATGTGCTCTGCTTTGGTGGCCCAGGGTTCATTGGTTTGGATCCTGGGTGTGGACCTATGAAATGCTTGTCAGGCCATGCTGTGGCAGGCGCCCCACATATAAACTAGAGGAAGATTAGCACAGACGTTAGCTCAGGGCCAGTCTTCCTCAGCAAAAGGAGGAGGATTGGCAGCAGATGTTAGCTCAGGGCTAATCTTCCTCAAAAAAAAAAAAAAAAATATCCAGGACACAAATGAAAACCACCATCAGACCAAGAACCAGGAAAATAGAAACTTAAATGGGAAAAGACAATCAAGTGACACCAATAATGAGATGAATCAGATGTTGGAATTACCTTACAAGGATTTTAAAGCACCCATCATAAAAATGCTTCAAAACCTGATTATAAATTCTCTTGAAACAAATGAAAAAAATCTCAACAAAGATAAGGAATTTACTAAAAAAAGAAAAGAACCAAGTGAAAATTATAGAACAAAAGATTTTAAAACTTCCTGGATGGCCTCAATAGTAGAGTGGAAATGACAGAGGGCAGAATCAGTAAACTTGAGGACAGATCAGTCTGAACAACAGAGAAAAATTAGACTGAAGAAAGGGAGCTGGGGGAGGTGGACAAAGCCTCCAGGACTTATAGGGGCAAAAACAAAATATCCAGCATTCATATCATCTCAATCCCAAAAGGAGGAGAAAGAGAGGGGGGCTGAAGGAGTATTTGCAGAGATAAGGCTGAAAACTATCCAAATTTGGTGCGTGACAAAATCTTGAGATTCCAGAAGCTGAATAAATCCCCAATAGGATAAATATGAAGAAATCCATGCTAAGACACACCATAAATTATACATCTGAAAACTGAAAACAAAGAAAAAAATTTCAAAAGCAGTCAGGAATGGTGCATTACTTATAGGGGACACCAATTTGAATGACAGTGAGTTTCTCCTCAAAACCATGGAAGCCAAAAGGAAACAGCAGATACTATTCAGGTGCTAGAAAAAAAGTGTCAGCCACAAATTCTATATGCAACAAAAACTTCCTTCAGCAATGATAGTGAAATCAAGATTTTCTCAGACAAAGTAAAACTAAAAGAATTTGTTACTAGCAGACCTACCTGTAAAAACTGGCTAAGGGAAGTTCTTCAGACAGAAGGGAAATGATAAAAAGGAATCTTTATCAATCATGTGATGGTTAAATAAAAATTATACTGTCTGATACTCAAGACAAGGATGTTTAAAAGTAGAGCAGGTAAAGGGAACTAAATGCAGGCAAGGGTCCCTCACTTCATTTGCAGCGGTAGAATGTTGACGCCAGGAGACTAATGAGACGCGTGTGTACGTTCTAATGCTCAGAGCAGCCACTAAGGAAAGGGATACACCAAAACAACGTGAATAGGAGTGAAATCAGCAAAGCTGGCAAAGAACTTCCAAAAACTTTCTCCCCCATAAAAACAAGAAAACTGGCAAAAATTCTCAAGAGTCAACTTTTTCAGAACTCTGGGAATTAACCAAAGGCTTGCAGCAATCCAAGGGGCATGTATGTGCTCAAGTGGGTAAATCTCAGTAAGCACAACCGGTTTGTGGCATTTTAACTTCAGCCGCATTCCTCACTCTCCAACCCCACAGTAGCCTTAAAAACTGAGAGCTAACACTCAGTGAAAACCAGTAACTTGGGAATTACCAGAGGGAGCAGAATGTGGCTGGAGCTCCTTCAAAGCCTCATCCCCAGAGAGTTTGTCGTGGTCGTTCACTGGAAGACTCCGCTTGCAGGCCCGTCTGTATTTGACCTGGTTTGGAACTCACCCAGTGTAACAATGCTTTTCCCAGGTTGCAAGATGCAATATCAATATACAAAATCAGTTATATTTATATATACTAGCAATGAACAATCCAAAAATGAAATTAAGAAGAACAATTCCATTTACAATAGAATAAAAATCAAATACTTAGAGATAAATGTAATAAAAGAAATCTAGGACTTGTACACTGAAAACTACAAAACATCACTGGAAAAAATTAAAGATGACCTAAATAAATGGAAAGACATCCTGTTTTCATGGACCAGAAGACTTAATATTATTAAGATGGCAATAATCCCCAAATTGATGTATGGATTCAGTGCAAACCCTAAAAGTCTTATGAAAATTCAAGGGACCCTGAGTAGTCAAAACAATCTTGAACAAGTTTGGAGGACCGTACTTCCCAATTTCAAAACTTACTACAAAGCTACAGTAATCAAGACAGTGTGGGCCTGGCACATAAGAAGAGACGGATCAACGGAATAGAATGGAGAGTCCAGAAATAAACCCATCCATCTATGGTCATTTGATGTGTGATGAGTGCCCAGACAACTAAAAGGGAGAAAATCAGTCTTTTCAACAAATATTTCTGAGACAACTGGATATCTACATGCAAAAGAATGCACTTGGGCTCCCACCTCATACCATATAGACAGATTAAGTCTAACTGATTAAATATCTAAATATAAGACCTAAAAATATAAAACTCTTAGAGGAAGACATAGAAATAAATTTTCATGACCTTGGGTTAGGCAAAGCATTCTTAGATGTAACACCAAAACATAAATGACAAAAGAAAGATAACTTGGGCTTGACCAGAATTTAAAATTTTATGCCTCAAAGAACATCACCAAGAAAGCAAAAAGACAGCTCACAGAATGGGAGGAAATATTTGCCGAACACCTCTGATAAAAGTCCAGTATCCAGAATATATAAAGACTTCTTACAACTCAACAATTAAGAGATAAATAACCCAATTAAAAAATGGATAAAGGATTTGAATAGACATTTCTCCAAAGCATATCTACAAATGGCCAGTAAGCACATGAATTGTTCAACATCATTAGTGACAGGAAAACTTCCTCTCCACTCACTACTCACTTCTGACACCAGATGTGTGGGCTTTTTTTCCCCATGTAGACTAATTCTGACAGCAGCTGGGTGTCCCTACAGTTCAATCCAATTCTGACACCATCTAACTGCAGTTAGCATCAGATCCCACAGGTTAAGGGCTCAGTCCTACAAGACTGCCCCCCACTGCAGATGCCAATCACAAGTCCAGGCCTCTGGGACTTCTGATTGACTGACTGAATATATATCAGGGGCTCCCATGACCCCATCTTTGGGTGCGGTAATTTCCTAGAAAGCTCACAGAACCCAGGAAAACAGTTTTCTTACTAGATTACAAGTTTATTACAAAATGATATGACTCAGGAACAGTCAGATGGAAGAGATGCATAAGGCAAGGTAAGGGGGAGGGGCACGGAGCTTCCATGCTGTGTCCAGGTGCACCACCCTCCCCGCACCTCATGTGTTCACCAACCTGGAAGCTCTCTCTAAACCCCTTCAGTTAGCGTTTTTATGGAGGCTTCATTATGTAGGTGTGATTGATTAAATCAGTGGCCACTCATGATTAAACTAGACGTCTAGCCCCTGGCCCCTCCTCAGAGGTCAGGGGCAGGGGAGGGGTAGAGCCGAAAGTTCCAACCCTAATCATATGGTTGGTTCCCCTGAAACCGGCCCCCCATCCCTAGGGGCAAGCTGGAGTGTGGTTGAAAAGGGCTTGTTATGAATAACAAAAGATGTTCCTTTCACCTTTATCACTCTTATCAAGTAGGAAGTTCCAAGGGTTTTAGGAGTGCTGTGCCAGGAACAGGGACAAAGATGAAATATACATTTCTTATTATAAATCACAACCTCACAATTAGTCATCAGGGAAATGCAAATGAAGACTACTGCACACAGACTCGGATGGCTAAAATAAAAGACAGATAGATGATAGCAAATGTTGCTGAGGATGTTGAGAAATTAGAATCCTCATCCATTGCTGGTGGGAATGTGAAACAGTGCAGCTGCTTTTGAAAACATTTTGGAAGTTCTTCAACAAGTTAAACATAAAGTTACCATATTACCCAGCAATTCCACTTCTAAGTATATAATCAAGAGAAATTAAAACATCTCCATGTAAAAACTTGTACATGAATGTTCAGGGCAGCATTGTTCATAACAGTAAAAAAATGGAAACAACTCAAATGTTCATCAAATGATGAATGGAAAAACGAGATGTACAGCCAGGCAAGGGAATAGTAAACATTAATAAAAATAAATTATTGATACTTGGTACAACCTGGATGAACCCTGAAAACATTATCCTAACTGAAAGAAGCCAGATGCAAAACGCCACATGGTGTATAATTTGATTTATATGAAATGCCCAGAAAAGGCAAACTGTAGAGATAGACAGTATCTTAGTTGTTGCTGGGGAAGACGGAATGGGAACTGAATGCTCATAAGGAGTGTTTTTTGGGGAGTGATAAAAATGTTCTGGAATTAGACAGGGGTGATGGTCGCACAACTGAAACCAGGGGCCAATTTGCTTTAACTATACTCAGTTGTGTGAAAAAGTAGTTAAATAACACATTACTAAAACCCACCCTGTAGATAACATCTCTGATGTTTGGGTCACCATGCCTCCATGGTCACAGGCACTTAAGTTTTTCAGTAACTGAGAGTTGACTCCTTGTCCAGTTCAGGCTGGTTAAAACCACCGACTTATCAACTAGGCTTGCTTGGATGACCAATAATAGGTGACCCTTTGACATCAAGGAGCCTAAAACTCCACCCTTAGATCATGGTAACACTGCCATTTTGTGAACATGTGTCCTATGAAGAGCCATAAAGCTTGACTGTGCGTGCACAGATCATCAAATACCTACCCCCTCCTTACCTCCAATCATCTGGTCCCACACTTCAGACCGCCCCGCCCCTCTACCTCATAAATATCTCTAGTCTCCATTTTTGGGGAGGCAGATTTGATTTGTTCTCCCATCTCCTTGCTTGCCTGCCTTGTGAATAAACTCTTTCTCTGCTGCAAACTCATCGTCTCAGTGATTGGCCTAATCACGCAGTGGGGAAAAGGAACCTGCTTTGGTAACACAGCCTTGTGAATATATTAACTTTTACATTTTAAAAGGGTGAATTTCATGGTATGTGAATTTTATCTGTTTTTAAACACGATTTGAGAAATCAAGATAGAATACTAAAAAATGTTTGAATAACCCACAAGAAGGCAAGTAAAGAGAAACAGGGTTTAGAACCAGATGAAACAAATAATAAGATGGTAGATTTCAGAGCTAACAATAATTATGTGTAAATGGTCTAACATACCAAAGGACAAAGATTGGCAGAGCGGATTACTATAGTTTTAGAAGATGTTACCACTGTGGAAAACTGGATAAAGGCCCTCCTATCATTTATTACAGCCAGATGTAAATCTACAATGATCTCAGCACCCAAAAGGGTAAACTTTACAATGATGATAGATAGCTCTATTACCTTTTTTCCTTAGGTATGAGTCTGTGTGTTGAATTTACTCTCACTTTCATGGAGATAGCATTCCTCAAATGTTTGGTGTAATTATCACATCCTGTTAGGTCACCTGTTGCATCTGTTTGACCAGCCCACTTGGAATCCTGTTGGCTGCTCCTGCAAGCTGCACCATACACTGCTGTTTCTAAGAGCGGAGGAGAGGCAAAATGGCCAACCCAGCACCTGGTCCTCTGTCCGTGGGCACTCTGTTCTTTCTGGGTATCACCAGCCGTGTGGGGCGCCATCTTGTCTCTCTGACTCTACTCACAGTATGTGCCGGGAAACACAAACACTCTAACTGCTGCCTAACTAGTCCAAGGAATGCTTGAGATGAATCACCTTGTCGGTGGCCCCTGGCCACCTCCAGCTCCCAGCCTCACAGCCTTCCCTAGAGATTTAGAGGATGAAACCTGCCCCTACCTTTCAATTCACCCCACCCTCCCGCCCCCTACGCTGCCTTTGCTTAATCATCTGCTCACTCACCACCTCCAGGACTTTGGCTCTTCTTTCTCTTTTACCTTGTTTCCTTGTTAGCTACCTTCTTCAGCCTAGAAACAGATTCCATCTCTAAAATATTTCCCCTTGATCTTGTACCCCTTTTCAGCTCCTTCTTTTCTCAACTTTTTGAAGAGCTGACAACATTCCCAACTCTTTCATGTCCCGTTCGTTCCTCAACTCTTTGCACCCTCACTTTCACAAACATACCCTGACTGCTCCACTGAAATTTCTCTTGCTAAATTCATCAGTGCCTCCCAATTGTAACATACGATGGACACTTCCAGATTACCTCTCAGTTGCACTTTATGCTGTCATCTGACTTTGACATTCTTCCCTAATTCCCTTTCCTTTCCTCTCCTGTTGTCTGTCCTTGTGTTCCTTTGTATCAATTTGCTTCTTAAATTTTGGTGTGTCCTTTGCTGTTGGCTGCATGTGGCAAGAAATGAGCTGTTTGCAAGCAAGAACGAAAGGAAATCAAGAATCTGGATACGTGGAGACTTGCAATGCTGAAAAAGAGGACTTCTTCTGGACCCCCAACAGGAGAGAAAATTGAGAAAGTCTACGAAAAGTCAACTTCTTGGCAAACCATCCCTGCATTCAAATTCTGGCTCCATCGCTACCCGAGTGACCTTGGGCAAGATGCTGAACTTTCTTGTACCTTGATTTCCTCATATATAAAATGAGGATAACAGTACCCACTGGATAAGGGTGTTATGAGGATTAAATTCATGAATCCATGAAAGGTGTTTAGAACAGTGCCTGGCATGTCCTCAGGGCTCAATATTGTGCCAGGTCGATGGCTTCATCAGAATTCAGGAATCTGGATCTCCGCCCTCTCTCACCACCTTCACAACTGACTTCCGTCACGGCCGAAGGGATACACGCATGGCAGACGCTCCCACTAGACTGTCACAAACAGCTCACCGCGTTCACATCTCACCCATCACTTTCCCCTCCTGTTCCTTCCTATCAGGGTAGAGGCACTAACATCCTAAGTCCCTTCGTTAATCCTTGCGTCCCCACTCTCCCACATGCCCCGCATTCAGCTGTCCCCATTCCTGCCTATTTTCACCCTAAACCTATCTGAACCCACCTTTGCTGCATTTCTACGCCCACTGCTTAGTGTTCCCCATCTCCTGCCTTGGCTATTGTAACAGCCTGCAGCCGGCCTCGCGACCTCTACTCCAGACCCCTCAATCCATCCTCGATAAAGGATTCCTAATTTCAGCGTCACCCAGGAGACGATCGATCACGCACTCCCAGAGCCGCCCCCCGCCTCTCCAGGGTCGGATGTCTCACGAGCCCCAGGGACTGCGGTAACGCAGAGCTGTGGTCCGCTCGCTCACGGGCGCCGCCTTCCCGCTGACTGCCCAGGGGCCCGCGGAGCTGAGGAGCCTGGGAAACGCCCCGGCCCGGCCACCCCCGAGTCCCCGCCACCACCTGTCTACCTCGGGGCCGGCGCCTCCTGCCTGCGCTCCGCCGCTGTGACCACGCCCCCTGTGACGCGCCCTGAGCCCCGCCCCTAGCCCGTCACCTGACCCCGCGCAGCCAATCAGCATTCCACCGTGTCCCAGCGCTGGGAGCCCCTCTTCCCCCCTCCCCCGGGAGCCCGCGGCCCGCTGAAGCGCAGGGATTGGCCGGGACTGCGCAGCTCAGCCAATCCGGACACGCTCCAGACCCTTCGGCCCCGCCTCCTCCCGGCGGGCTCCCGGTGGTGCTCCCGGGCTTGACCCGCTCCGCTGGTTGGGGCAGCGCCGGGGGCGGTTGGGTGGGAGCTGGGCCGCGGTGGGGCCGGGATGGAGGCGGTCGCTGCGCCGAACAGGGACGTGCGGGTGCGCGCGGCGAGTCCGCCCGGCGGCCGCGGAGAGAAGAGCCAGCCAGAGAGGTACGCGCCTGGAGGGGAAGGCGGGGACAGCCGCCGGCGCCCTTCTCCGGGAAGCCCTCCGGACGCCGCGAGCCGAGGTCGGGGTGCCCTGCCCGGGGAGGTCAGAGCGGGTAGCTGGCGGGTGGTCACTCTCTGGGAGAGGGCGCGGCCGGCCGGTGGTCGCTCGGGGGCATGGGCTCCCACGCGGGGATGCAGCGCTGGTCGGCTGGCCGCGAGGGAGGCCTAAATCAGGGGTGCGAGCTGGGAGGACGAGCGGATGCGAGGCATCCAGGAGTCAGCCGCACAAGTTCTGGGGAAGGGCACGCCGGGAAGAGGGAACAGCGGCTGCAAAGGCCGGAGGGCGGAAAGGAGCCTGCGGAGCGCGCGTGGCTGGGAGGAGGGCCTTGTCGGAGCAGCTGTCAGCGAGCAGAGCCACAGCCCAGGGAGGACTTTGGGGTGTATTCTAAGGGGGTTGGGGAGCTTGGAAGTTTGAGCAGGGCAGTGATATAATTTAATTATAAGGAATCCTGGCTGCTTTGTAGAGAGTAGGGACGGGGTAGGGTGTGGGACAGGGGAGGAAACGGGGAAACCAGTTGGAATCTTGTGTAATAATCTAGGAGGGAGAGGTGTTGTGGCCCCGAGTGTGGCAGTGGTGGCACTGGTGTAGGGGAAAGGTGGGATTAAGGAGGATGCCTCCCAGGCTACTGGCCTGAGCAGCTGGGAGAGTGGAGATAACGACAGGGAGGCCCTTCCGGTCCACACTGCTTCTTCAGCCTCCTGGAACGACTTCCCCTGGAAGGGAGGGGTGTGCATTTTCTTGTTTTGAGTCTTGTTCCTCCAGTCCAGGAATGTGTTCAGAACTTTTGGCTAGTGGGGAAAGAATAATCCTCTCTACGTGAATATGAGGAGTGTGTGTTTGTCTTTAAAATTTCAGTCCAGGCCTAAATCCGACCGTTCCTTTCATTAGACTTTCTGCTTTGGTTGCGATGAAGCGAAGGGAGCTGGGAAAATGTCCCCTAGGGAGACTGAGTGGAGAGGAGATTCACCGTGGCTTCTTATTTTTTGGTTCTGAACCTAATAGAGTTTAGCTTTCCCATCCCATGTTCTTAGCACTTCAAGGAAGCAGCAAATCCTGGAGCAGAGTAATCTATAAAACGCTAACCTGAAATTCAAGCCGTAAAGTAGCTCAGCCACACAGCAGATTGAAAACCTGTAGTCACTCAGCAGACACGGGTAGCCTGAGGAACTTTGCGACACTTACTTATAGGAAGTGAGAGCAGAGTTAGGGTCACATGCCGGTTTAGGTCACAGCAGGACCCGGAGATTCCTACCACGGAGTGGCCAAGCAGGGCTGGTCAAACTTCCCAAAGCCCCAAAGCCTTGAACCTGTCAGGTGACTTTGGACAGCTCATAGACAAGGTGCTGCATTAAAACCCTCCATGGTTTTAAAAAGAACTCTATTTTAACGGCCATGGTTGCTAATTGTGTTTGAATTTTCGTGTGGACTGGTTTAAGCACTGTTGTTGATTTTAAAGTCAGATAAAATAATAGTATCAGGTAGGATTACTACTATATACATTTCTGAAAGTTTCTGAAGGTTTCTGATGAGGGTAAAAAGAGGTGCAGATACGTATGCGGGCCCTTTCAGGGAATGTGCGTATTCTGCACTGTTCACTTTGTCACCTGGTAAGTGGAGCCCCTGCTGTGTGCCGGCCGTTGTTCTGTGTTGGCCACAGAACAGAGAGGAAAACTGACCGAGCCCGTCACCTTCTACGGAGGCAGACAATGAACGAGGAACAAGTCTAGAGTGTCAGATGATGAAGAGTGCCCCCAAGAAATGGAGGACGGAAAGGGGGCACAGAGCGCAGGCAAGGAGGGACGTGTGGCTGCAATTTTCTTTAGAGCCGCAGGGAGCCCCAGAAGATGTCAAGTTGGAGCAGAGACCTAAAAAGGAAGGTGGGGGCAAGGGGCGTGGTCATTCTAGGCAAAGCAAACCGAAAGTGCAAGGGGAGAAGGGGTGGGGGGACGTGCCCAGATCACACCAAGGCCTAATCTAAAGTCTAAATGGATCGCCTCTTATCAGTTGTAAAGGAAACTAGCAAATACTAGACTATTGGAAACTCTGCATACGTTTTCCATCAGCAAAGAAGATTTGGACATTTCCAAGTGCAGTTTGTGGAGCCTGCGCAGTGTCCATGCGGAGGAGCGTACTGCCCTTGACGGTGTTTGCTCCTGTCGATGGGATAGACGTGGGGCAGCTGTGGTTCCATGTTCCATCTCCTTTGTTGTCTTTCCGGCAGGCAAGTTTACATGGACTGTAATGCCACCACCCCCCTGGAACCAGAAGTCATCCAGGCTGTGACCGAGGCCATGCGGGAAGCCTGGGGAAATCCCAGCAGTGCTTACCCAGCAGGTAATTCTAGAAGATGCGCACGGATGGAAGATGCGGGGGGCAGAGGCCCTCTTAGGGGAACTGCACACCACATGCGGTCGCTTGGTTTTGAACAGATTTGCTGTTAACTGCAAATCTTTAGCTGTAACTTTTGGTAGTTTTTTTTCTGAGAAGTCCAAATTTGTACATTGAGCCCCGTTGATACCATGATCTTTCCTTTTTGACAGACTCTCCTGTCGCCCTTTCCCAGGTGAAAAAGATGTCGTCTTTGGAGTTATTTGTAATGACAGTACCTACTAAAATCCTTTCATGTGTCTGTCTCGGTCGATCCTTACAAAATTTGCAAAATTGATCTTTTAAATCATCAGGATCACATATAATCCTGGCCTTTCCTTTTTTTTTTAGCAAAAATTACTTTTAAGTTCTTTACTTTCATTATGATTATAAATATTCCCATTTGTTTTTCATTTCTTCTTGTTTTAATGTATTGAATTACATTGGAGATTTTGGAGAATAATTTGTGTCAAATCACTAGTTATGTGGCAAAGTTACATTGTGTTTTTCCCACAGTGAGCTAAAATTATACCTTTCTTGTTTATCAGGGATAATTAAGACAAACTATCTTAACTGTGGATTATGATGAACTGAAGTAACTTTCATCTACTGCCAGGCCCTGGCATTTAGTAATAGCCATGTACAACTTTACAAGTTTCCTGGGTTTTCATATCTGTTTGCTTATTAAAAGCTTCACAACTTGAGAACTAAACACTGTTTCAAAGTCAGGTGCTAGTCACTCATTAACTTCTCTGCCGGTTTACTTGGAACCTGTATTCTGGCTAACCTGGACCTTGCCTGTGTGTAATCTTTCCTCTAGAAAAATTTAACTTTCTGAGGCATTAAGCTTGAGAATATGGAGAACAATGAAATGCAAATAAAAAGCATTTATCATAAAGAAGTTTAGGAATAACCCTCAGGGAAAACTAATGTTCTTGACCAGACAAAGTCTGTCAGTGTCTTTTCAGTGGCCTTGACAGCCTTTGTTTTGACACATTAAGAACCGTAACTAAAGAATGCATTGCAGTCACTTTCTGTTGATTCTCAGGTAGAAATGCAAAAAGAAAAGAAAGAACATCACCTTTACAATAGAATGGTGTAATTATTTTCACAATATTATGATTTAAGAATGATAACCATTTCTTTGGGGAGAATTCATTTTACGGGAAGTCTTAAGGTTGGGTGGGAAGAGGTTATCACAGCCTTGCCTGTAATAGTAAAAAGCTGGAAAGAACCTCAGTGTCCATGAGTCGAGCACTGATCGCATGAAATGTGCTGAGGCCCTGGGATGGAGTTCTGGACCCTGTTGAAGTGACAGTATGGAGTGTGTCAATGGCCTAGAAGGAGAGTAGTGGCATCTGGTTCAAATGGAAAAGGCGTGATATAAAACAGGACGCACGGTATGATTTCATTATTTTCCCCTACCCACCCCCCAAGGAAAAAGTTTTGTCTGAGTGTGGAAAATGTATCGTATAGTTTTGCTGTGAGAGACAGAAACCCCAATAGCAATAGCTTAAACAGCTTGAAGTTTATTTCTCTTGCAGTCCAGGGCCCACGTGGTCACTCAGCGATGACTAAGGACCCCAGCTCCATCTGTCTTTTTCTTCTTCCCCTCTGTGGTCAAGATGGCTGCTCCAGCTCAAGCCATCATGTCAGCAGTCCAGCCTGTGGGAAGGAGAAAGAGGAGGAGAAACAGGTGCCTGAGTCCTTCACAGACTCTCCTGGAAGTTGTAGGTACCACTCTGGCTTAGAACCATTGCCAGAGGTTGGTGGTCCTATGGCCACAAGTTGGCATGCCAATTGCAATGGAATTTGGGAGATGAAGTCTTAATTCTTAATTAATCTAAGAGTTTTGTAATCTAAATGCGGCCTTAATTCAGCCATAAGCCAGCTGACAATGTCACTGTGGTAGGAGGGGAGAGTGGCAGAGAGGACAACCGGAGCCCAGCATGGATGTGAGGTACACCAAATACTTCCACCACAGTTGTGTTTGAGTAGGGGGCTTGTGGGACATTTGGGGTATTTTCTTTTTGTTTCCTAGATTTAAATTTTTCTACAGTCGGCATGCGTAGTGTAATAAAAGTAAAAGTTTACTAAGGCCCAGGTTTAGGGAGACGTCTCTTCAAGTCTGTTCTTACACTGAAGTGATGGCAAGCAGACGCTTCAGTATGGTGTGCTCCAGCTGCCCCGTCTCAGTCACTTTGAGTGCCCTTCGCTTGTGAGATGACGGACGGGTGTTAAGTTTGTATGGTGAGTTAGATGCACGGGGTTTCCACATGTACCCCACTTTTGTTAGTGGTGGCCTATGAGGTGGCACGGATTAGGGCTCCAGGTTTGCAGCTGAGGGCGCCCACTCTCAGAGCGGTCAGCAGCATTCAGTGTCATGCGCTGGTCCTCCCGTGGAACCAGCTCTGTTAGCTCTGGGTTCTGGCCTTTCCCACCGTAGCCCCTCTGACTGCAGTCAGCGCTTCCCCAGCTCCTGTGCCCATAGCGTCTTCTGATGCTCAAGGCTGCCCTGCCTCAGGTTGGAGGGTCTGTGACGTAATGAGACTTGCACTCACCTCCAAGGACTTGAGTCCTTTTTAATGACATGGAAAACCAGACTTCTGTGAGTGTTCCACCTTAGCCATTCATGCACCATGCTAAGGTGCTTACTCTGAGCCTGGTGGAGAGAACCTCGAACAAAACCAACCTCCTGCCCTTAGGGGGCTTCTGTTCTTCTGGGAGGGGGAGGGAGGGGAGCAGACAGTGAACAGATCAACAAACACACCATGTTAGTGGAAAGGGTCCTGTGGGGAACTATCCAGCAGGATGAAGGACTGGGCAGTGCTTGGGGTTGTGGGGCGGCTGCCTTTGTACAGAATGATCCAGATCTCTGATGACGGGGTGTTTGCATAGAGATGAGAGAGGGGCGTCCGGGGGAGCACTGCAGGCAGAGGGAGTGTGCCAGTGATGAGGGAGTTCGGGTGGGCTGGGCATTGGGGTCCGGGAGGTTTGGGGGCAGTGCCGTCTGGGTCTGTGGAGGCCACTGTGAGGGCCCGGCTTTCATCTGACTGAGCTGGAGCATGTCTGGAGGATTCCGAGCAGGGGAGTGACGTGATTAACACAGCAGTCCTCAAACCTTTCCATCTCACGACCCCTTTACACCCTTAAGACTTAACAAGGACTCCAAAGAGCTATGGTGTGTGCATGCCGTGCGCACAGACACTTGCCATGTTAGAAATGAAAACGGAGAAACTTTAAGTAAATATGTGTTTATTAGTTCGTTAAAAATGGCAATAATGAATTCATTACACGTTAACCTTTTTTACGGAAAACAGACTCTCTTTTCCAAAACAGAGCAAGTTTCGTGAGCAGCATGGCATTGTTGCACGTGTCTGAAAGTCTGTTTAACGTCTGGCTGAGGAGAACGCGGTGCAGCCCCGTCGTGCTCCCGTGTCCATTCTGTCGCCGTGCTCCCATCGTGTAACCTCTGCAAGGCTTCTCTCTATGCATGAGAGAAAGTGAGTGGAAAAAAGGCAGATGACGTCTTAGTATCATTAGGAAAATAGTTTTGACTTTGTGAGCCTCATGAACGTGCCTTGAGGACCCCCAGGGTTCCTCAGACACACTTTGAGAACAGCTGATGGAACCAGAGCTGGCTGAGCGCCGACTGTGCACCGAGCGCTGTTCTGGGTTCGGGAGGCATTCGTTTGGCCACTACATGGAGGATGAACCCAGTGGGGTCAGTGGAGTTGGGGGACCTCCTAGGAGAATATTTCAGCAGTGGCCTTGACTTGCTGGGGCAGTGGGGCGGTGGAGAAGTGGGGTGGGCTCTGGGTATTTTTGATAGCAGAGCCTACAGGATTTGCTGATGGATTAGATAACAGGGGACGAGAAAGGCAAGAGCCAGGGCTTTCGGCCTGGGCCCCTCGAAGGGTCGAGTGGCCATTTCTTTGCTGAGATGGGAAAGACAAGTTTGGGGGAGAAGTTGCGCATTCAGCTTTGAGCGCTTGTGGTTTCAGATGCCTGTTGGGGATCCAGGTGGAGGGAGTGGAGCCCGCAGCAAGGTCTGGGGTGGAAGTTTGGGAGTCAGTCATCAACATCCAACTGGTGCTCAGAGTCTTGAGTTGCTGACGGAGGGAGGAGCCTGAGGAGCCGGCCAGGCCTCGGCTATCTCAGCCTGGGACTGGAGCCTCACCAGCAGGGGAGGAGGTGGGGCCCAGGGCAGGGCTGCTGGCAGGGGGAGGAGGTGAGGACCCGAATTTCGAATTTCGCCACATGGGGACCTTGGTAAGAGTAGATAAGGGGCCAGGTGGCCTGAATGCCTGATTGCAGTGTGTTCAAGAGGGAACAGAGGTCGTAAAGGAAAAGAAGAAACGGGCTGTAACTGGAGGGAGGTAGAGGGTCGGGGTCTTTGACGTGAGGAGTAGCAAAGTGAAGGTGACCTGCTTTAATGAATGGGTGATGGGCGCCCCACACAGCCCTACGACTCCTCGTTCCCTCTGAGCGGCAGGAGTGCAGAGCTCTCGCTGAGGCTCAGTTACGGTCACCGTCTTGTGCTGGCTTGCCTGCGTGATCCCTGGCTGCTGCTCTGTTGTAACTCTGCCCTTTATGTTTAATTACACTTTCTGCCAAAGTTTGATTTTGGGAACTGTAACATCTGCAGAAAAGTTGAAATAAAGTATAATGAACACCTGCATTTCCTTTACCTGGATTCAGCAATTATCAACACTTTGCCAGTTGTAAATAGCATGAGGCTTCACTGCTGGATACGTAAGTTTGTGTCTCCTAAGAACGAGAACATTCTCCTGTGTAACCACAGTAACCACAGTTCCCACCCAAGAAATCGAAGCTTAATCTAATAACAGTATCTAATTGCCATTCATATTCCAGTTTCCTTGATTATGCATTTCTGTTTCAAGGGGCATTAGATGCCTTTTGAAAATATAAATTCTAAGTAGATGAAAAGAGCAACCAGGAGGTTGTTTCGGGCAGTTTCCCTCTCTGTTCAAAGGGGGCGTGGTTCCAGTGTTCACCAACTTGTACCGTGGTCTCCCATGTCTGCTCAGTGTGCTGAGGGACGGTGCGCTAGGAGCCCCTGCTCCTTTGACAGCTCTCCTGCAGTATAAGTAACACACACTAAACTGCAGAGTCGAAGTGTGCAATTTGATAACTTTTGACACATGTTCATACCCGTGAAGCCCTCCCCACCATCAAGATGGTCAATGTTTCCATCGCCCCCAAAAGTCCCCTGGTGCCGCTTCGTAATCCCGCCCCCAACCAGCCCCCAGGCAACCAGTGACATGTTTTCTGTCACTGTGGATTAGTGTGCATTTTCTATATTTTTCTGAAAATGGAATCTTACAGGGTTTTTGTCCAGCTTCTTTCAGTCGACAGAGCTCATCCACGTTGCTGGGTGTACCGACATTCTATTTTCTTTTTACTGCTGAGTAGTTTTCTATTGTCTGGCTGGACGGCCGTGTGTTCACGCGTTCGTCTGTTTGTGGACATTTGGGCTGTTTTCAGTTTTTGGCTATTACAGATAACAGTGCTGTGAATATTCGTGTATGAGTCCTGGACATCTGTTTGCTTTTCTCTCAGTAAGTAGCATTTACCTTAAGTGCCTAGGAGCAGAGTGGCTGGATCCTATGGTGGGTGTGCATTTGTCTTCTTAAGGAACTGCCATCCTCTCTCCAAAGTGGTTGTCCCATGTTCTCTTCCCGCTGGCCGTGTATGAGAGTCACAGCTCCTCCAGGTCCTGCCGAGCGCTCAGAATGGTCAGTCCTCTCATTTTAGCCCTTCTCATTGGTATATGGTGGTGGTGAGGTAGCCCCACAAGTCCTTATTTAGAAGGGTCTCCAAGACTTGTTGATAAGTGGAAAAACAGAAGTTTTTGCAAAGCAATATGTAAATTATGAAACCTCTTTTTGAAAAGAAGAAAGAAAACCCTGCAAAAGGCTTATATGAAGGTGTGTGAGTGCCTTGGAGAAGGTCAGGAGCGCCGCACACCGCCAGACTGGAACAGCGATTGCCCTGGGAAGACGGGGGAATGAGCGCGGAAGGAGGCGCTGCTTCGGGGTCAGCCCCGGGGCGTCTCCAAGGGGCATCTCGACAGCATCTTAGAGGAGGAGCAGGAGTGTAGCTGATGGTCGGGATTCGAGCGACATTCCAAGAGAAACTAACAGTGTGTGCCAGGCAGCGTCCTGCCTGAGCTGACTGACAGTTATCACGGACTTTGAGTGTATCCCTCATTGAAATGACTAGGTTTTCCTGAACACCATAGACCTTCGCTGCTTAAAATTAAAATCTGTACAAGTCTGAAGGAGTGTGCAAATTACTTTGTATATTTCTTTTTACATTCCTGTTTTTATGTATGTTTTATAATATATACGTGTATTTATTTGAGTGGTCCCCGGTCAAATTTTTTTTTTATAAATAGGACTGAAGAGTCAAAACATTTGGAGACTGCTGGTCTATAGAATAAGTAAGAATGGCCACTGAACTTTTCAGAATTCTCGTCCCAGGGCCTTTGTTCCTCTGCCATGTGAAGTTCAGTTCCCACAGGCCAGTGAAACTGGGTGGCGGCCGGGCTGTGTAGCCCTATTTGGAAGCAAATCTGTCGCTGAGGCTGGAATGTCTCTGGTGTCCCCAGGGGGACCTGCGATGCAAGATGCGGCACTGGACGTTGTGTTGAGGAGTCATGAGCTCTATTTTTGCTTATTTTTGTTGTTTTGCAGCGTGATCTTAAGCCAATTCCTCCATCCTTTCCTTCTCCTGTCTTGATGAATGGGAAGCAAGGCAGAGGGCCGCAGCTTCCCTCTCCTGTAGCATCCGGTAAGAAGAAAGCACGCCTTAGGAAATTTTAGGGTTCCCAGGCATCCTCCCGTATCTCGTTTCTGCCTCTCACTAAGTTACTTAAATCTCAGTCATTTTTGCTAATTTGCTAATATCTCACTGTTGCCCCTTCACCAAGAGGTCTCTAGGTTGTGCCGTCTTGTCGTGTTCTCCTTGACGGGACAGGTTTCATCTTAGAATTGTCCACTCAGGTCTCGCTCCTTCCTGTCTGGTCATTCTTTACATGTGGGTTGGTTGCTCTTGGTGAAGCAGTGTTACTGAATTTCCATTTTGGTCCCTCAAGGTAGGAAGGCCAAGGATATCATCAACGCAGCTCGGGAAAACCTTGCGAAGATGATAGGCGGGAAACCTCAAGACATAATCTTCACTTCCGGGGGCACTGAGGTAAAGTTTCTAAACAGTCTCATGTTCTTTTAGCTTTTATTTCTTTTTTTTTTTTAGCTTTTTATTTTTAGCTTTTATTTTTTTATTTTAAATTCAAAATAGAAAGTGATTCCCTCTTGGTATTATTTTTTTTTTTTAAAGAAAGGATAATGCTTAGCTTTGCTATTTTGCAAATTGACTTGATATAATGAACCAGTATTTACCCTACAGGTAAATTCTCAATGGCTCATAGGATATTGGTAATATGATGTGTAAATTAACTTGCTCTGCATTCTTATTTCAATAAAGAGATTTTCCCCTCTGTTTTGCCCTGGAATCATTCCTGTGAATCCCTACTAAGTTGTGTGTCTCATGAGAGTTTGAGGTTTGACCCATTCCAAAGGTATTTATTTTTTAAATTGATAGAAGATGCTCAAAGATGGTGGGATGCGGTTGAGGCCCCTGCTCTATTAATAATACTGTCTCAGTTCCCTTCCTGGGAAGGCAGGCACAATAGTCATTCACAGGTGATGTGACTGTCCACATAGAAAACCCGAAAGAATCTGCAACTAGATTATTAGAGTTAATAGTAAATTTAGATACAAAACTCAACTGTATTTTTGTATACCAGCAGCCAACAGCTGTTTACCAAAGCACCAAAAAATATCGAATACTTAGGAAATAAATCTAGTAAAAAAAAAAAAAATTGGGGGGGCTGGCCCCATGGCCGAGTGGTTAAGTTTGCGCACTCTGCTTCGGTGGCCTGGGGTTTCACTGGTTTGGATCCTGGGCGTGACCTAGTGCCACTCATCAAGCCATGCTGAGGCGGCGTCCCACATGCCACAACTAGAAGGACCCACAACTGAAAATATACAACTATGTACTGGGGGGCTTTGGGGAGAAAAATAAGAAGAAAAAAAAAGATTAGCAACAGATGTTAGCTCAGGTGCCAATCTTTTAAATAAAAAAATAATTTGTGGGGTCGGCCCGATGGCACAGCGGTTAAGTTCACACGCTCCGCTTCTCAGCGGCCCGGGGTTCGCCAGTTTGGATCCCGGGTGTGAACATGCCACTGCTTGGCACGCCATGCTGTGGTAAGTGTCTCACATATAAAGTAGAGGAAGATGGGCACAGATGTTAGCTGAGGGCCAGGCTTCCTCAGCAAACAGAGGAGGACTGGCAGTAGTTAGCTCAGGGCTAATCTTCCTCAAAAAAAAATAAAATTAAAATAAATAGTTTGTAAGACCCACATACATGCACCCCGGGAAAGTAATGGAAATATTACTGAGAGCCTTCGAAGAAGTTCAGAATAAATGGAGCAAGCTATCCTGTTCACAGATTGGAAGACTCGATATTATAAATACGTCAGTCCTTTCCAAATTGATCTGTGGATTCAATGCAACCTCAACCAAAATTCTGGCACTTTTTCAGTGGAATCTCACAACCTAATTTATATGGAAATACGGAAGGCTAAGAATAGTCAAGACTCCTTGAAGACGGAGAACGCAGTGAAGTGACTTGCTCTGCCAGACATCAAGCCTTTGATAAGGCTCTGCTGGTTAAGGCCGGTGGTCCTCAGGCTGGGCAGACACTAGACCAGAAGCAGAGCTGCGCAGGGATGGGCCCTTGTCAGGGACTGGGTGGCCGTCTGTCCTGGTTTGCTCAGGACAGTCCCAGGATACGCCTGTTGTCCTGACATAATTATAATAGTGCCTCTTATTCTTAAATGTTTCTGGCTCAGATGATAGGTTATATGGTCATCATATATGATTGGGGTAGCTAACAGAGCAGGTCCCTTCAGCAGGTGGCGCTGGGGCAACTGTGTGTTCACAGAGAAAGAGGAAATTGGACTGCTGCATCACAACATACAAAAAAATAACCCCAGGTGTCATAAAGACCTAATCATGAAAAGTGCAATGTATAAAGCTTTTAGGTGATAAATTAATATGTTTGTGACGTCTAAGAGCGATAGATTTCTTAAATATAATACAGAAAGCATTCACCATAAAAGAAAAGATCAGTAAATTCTACCACCACCACCACAAAACAAACTTTAGTTATCAAAGAACACAAGGAAGGAAATAAAAGGCAAGCAGACAGCAGGAGAAGAGATTTGTGACACATAAGCAAGAAAAGAACGGCATCCAGAACATAAAGGCGGACAACCCAATAGAAATAGGGGCCAGAAACCTGAATCTGTGCTTCCCCGGGGAGAAGCCCGGATGGTTTCTACAGCCTCATAGCGTAAAAAACATCGGAACTCCTCTGCGCACACCATCAGAAGGGTGAAAATGGAGAATTCCCATGCTAGTAAGTTTCGGCAGAGGATGTAGAGCGCTGAGCACTCGCAGAACCACTTTGGAAGGTGGGTTGGCATCTGGTGAAGTGGGAGACACGCTTCCCCTATCCGCCAGCAGTTCCGCTCCGAGGTACACATCCTAGAATGAGGTGCACGCACACCAGGGGACAGGCGAAGACTGTTCATGCCAGCCAGGAACTGGGAACAACCCAGAGGTCCCTCAGAATTGGCATGGACCAACGTTAGTACCTTGCGGTGCAGTCCCACAGCGGAATACCGCCAACTACCTGCAGCAACGTGCATGGATCTTGCCACATGGTAAAAAAGAGGGAGTTGAGCCTGGCAGAGCACAGCTGCCCTGGCCTGGCTGAATAAGGGGAGCAGGAGCTGCCTCCAGGCCCCCGGGCACTGTGACCACCACCCCAGGACCAGATTCCTGCTGGCTTACCAGGAGCTGCCTCAGCCCCAGCCCCCCTGCCGTGGGGCCGTCATGGTCTCTCTGGAGCCAGGTGCTGAGGAACGTTGTGGCCGGGGGCACATGGTGCATTTTTAGATGTGACCTACGGGTTCCGACAGAGGTGACTGTGCTCCCAATGCTGCCGGGGAGCGTTGTCATAGTGAGGTTTCTCGGGCTGATTAGTGTGGGGTCCTGTGCCCCCTTCAGCAGCTGCCTACAGGGGGAGGGTGTGCGTGGGAGGGGCCTGGGCATCTTCATCTTGTTCACAGTCAGTCACCGTCTTTTATACTGCCATCCACGGTGACCTATGGTGTGCAGCCCCCAGGACCCTCTAAGTGGGATTGCTGGGCCACTGCAGCCCCTTGGAGCCCGGAAGACCCTCTTTCCTGGACCGAGAATCGCTGTATGGGGCAGCGTGTTTTCTGCGAGGGTGTGGCCTGGGGCTCCGAGGAAACGTCCACCTTTTGGAGAAGCACATCAGAGTGGTCCAGCCCCGAGCACCTCCCCACCGTCTCGCATCGGGGGAACCGTCGTGTCGGTGGCCTGGGTTCTCCGCCAGACGTGCGCTGTTCAACCCTCAGTGCATTTTACGTCCTCTGAGCCCCGTGGGTGGAGGCCTCAGTGGAGTGCAGCAGCGTCTCCCGCCTCCCCGTGGGGCGGAGCCTCCAGATCCTTGAATAGACGGGATCTTCAGTTGAGGAGAAAATTATTCAGTTCAGTTCCGTTCACATGAAGGTCAGAAAGAGGCAAAATAGACAGTATTGTTTAGGGTGCCTATGCGGGAAGTG
Organism: Equus asinus; assembly: GCF_041296235.1. Lineage (NCBI taxonomy): Eukaryota > Metazoa > Chordata > Mammalia > Perissodactyla > Equidae > Equus > Equus asinus. The sequence continues at coordinate 3,944,822 of NC_091808.1, read as the reverse complement.
CAAGTATGAAGGAAACAAGGAAACGATTGCTGTAAAAGTCGCGGGGCAGTTAGCTGGGGCTGACGGGAGGAACGAGGGACGCACTCCGCGGTGTGGGCAGGGTTTCGGCCTGACCCGGGCAACAGTTACTCAGGCATTCTGTGTTACACCTTTTCATTAAACTTACATTTATATTTTATACACTTTTTTGAAAAAAGCTCCTCCCACCCCAGCCCTTCAGGTACCCACTTCCTCTCCCTACAGGAGACCAATGCTGTCAGTTTCTCTCCTGTGCTCCAGAGATAGTGTCTGCGTTCAAAGCAAATAAGTATGTAGGTTTATATATTGTCTTCTCCTTCCCTGTTTACCTTTTCAAGGGTTGTTTTGCACATATAAGCACGTGTGTATGCATTTTACTCTTTCTATGTAGATCGTAAGATACTGCGTATGAGGTTTGCCACCTTTTTCCGTTTACCGAGTGTATTTGAGGCCTTTTGGTGTCTGCCACAGGGCGTCTGCTCAGTGTAGTTACATCTGCTCTGGATTCCATTGCAGGATGTCGTGTGATTCATTCTACGAGTCCCTTTATTGAGAGACACTGCAAGGCTTTCCAAGGTTTTGCTGTTGCCAGCAGAGCTACACTTCATAAATTACCTTTATGTGCATCATTTTCTTCTGTGCAACTGTGGCCGTAGGATCAAGTCCGGGAAATGGACTTGCTGGGTATGAGGGCTCACTACATAAATAAGCCAAGTGGCCCTTAACGGAGCTTGTACCAGCTTACACTCCCCCAGCAACGGGTGCCTGGGCAGCATATGCTTTTTTGACAAATTTATAAAACTTAAAAATGCATAATGTCATTTAATAAAACAGGCATATTGACCAGAAGTGAATTCTGAAGTTTGAAACCCCAAGACTTCATAGTTAGGCCTTTCAAAAGGTACAGCCCAGGAAGCTGAGCTTCCCTGAGACAGTTTTCCTCTTTCTAAGTGTTAGCCACGAAGGAAAACACGAGTGAGAGAGCTTGCCACTCTGACTCTCCCCTTAGGACAGTCATTGTAAGTGACTTTTCTGCTCTATCTCTGCAGTCAAATAACTTAGTCATCCATTCTGTGGTGAAACACTTCCACGAAATCCACACCTCGAAGGGGGGCGCGGCTGAGAGCCACAGCCCGGCGGAGGGGGCCATGCCCCACTTCATCACCTGCACCGTGGAACACGACTCCATCCGTCTGCCCCTGGAGCACCTGGCGAAGGAGCACGTGGCCGGTGAGTGACCAGCCCAGCTGACCCCCCAGAAGGACCTCTCCCTCTATGTTGACTGACTGAGTCAGTACAGGGAGCCACCCGTGGGACACAGTGAATCGTTCACCCTCCTGCACAGGGCTTCCTGGCTGTTCTCAGGTACAAAGGTCACACAACCTGTTCTTCCAGGCTGCCACACACACACGGAGCGGTAAATGCCGCCAGGTTTTCCCTTAGGAAAAAATTGATAATCAATGTGTAGAACCAGTCGTTTGTATTACCTAATGATATTTCAGACTTCTGTGTGTAATAAATAGATGCAGGGCCGGCCCGGTGGTGCAGCGGTTAAAGTTTGCACGTTCCGCTTCAGCAGCCTGGGGTTCGCCAGTTTGGATCCCGGGTGCGGACATGGCACTGCTTGGCAAGCCATGCTATGGTAGGCATCCCACATATAAAGTAGAGGAAGATGGGCACGGATGTTAGCTCAGGGCCAGTCTTCCTCAGCAAAAAGAGGAGGATTGGCAGTAGTTAGTTCAGGGCTAATCTTCCTAACTAACTCAATAAATAGATGATACTATGTCTATAAAACGCTAAACACTGCTTTTCATTATTTGATTTAATAATTAAATCTTGGCTTCCAGTTCCTCTGATCTGAAGAAAAAGGATCAAATAGACATCAACTTCAGGTGGTAGAGAATATTATTCAGCCATAAAAAGGAATTAAGTTTTGACACATGCTACAACACGGATGAACTTTGAAAACATTATGCTAACTGAAAGAAGCCAGTGGTGAAAGACCACATGTGCTATGATTCCATTCATAGGAAAGTCCAGAACAGGGAAGTCTCTAGACACGGAACGTGGATTAACGGCTGCCTAGGGTTGAGGGAAATGGAGAGGTATAGTGAATGGATACTAGGTTTCATTTGTGGTGATGGTTGCACGACTCTGTGAATACACTAAAAACTACTGAATTGCACACTTTAAACGGGTGAACCGTATGGTATGGTATGGGAAAGCTGATTTATAAAGAGAACAATTGGGAGATGTGGAGGTGGGGGAAGTGTGAGATAGTCAAAGTCCTCATTTTATATCAGGTTTAAATGGTTTTCACCACATGCATGTCTATACTTTGTAAAACTCTGTGTAATTTTAAGCGAGAGGTTAAAGGCAACAGTAACTAATAACGATGTATACTAAGTTGCCCTTCCCTGTCTAAGACGCAGAAAAAAGGCACCAGGGCTGAACAATTGGGAGGTGTGGAGGTGGGGGAGTGTGGGATAGTCAAAGTCCTCATTTTATATCAATTCAGATGCCTGAATTGATAAACCAAGGAATGGAGATTGTGTTTCTAAGTTATCAAGCATAAACTGGAAGGAAGGAAAATGATAACGCTAACCACAAGAAAATCATGAATGGCGGTTGCCTCTGAGAAGCAGGACTCGGGGCTGTAGGGGAAGAACCCCTACTTTGCACTTGATTCCATTCATCAGTTGATGGGCATTTGGGTTCTTTCCAGTTTGGGGCTATTATGAATAAGGCTGCTGTGAACATTTGTGTATAAGTTTTTGTGTGGACACGTTTTCATCTCTCTTGGGTTTATACGTGAGAGTGGAATTGCTGTGCTACATGGCAACTTTACGTTTAACCTTGACCTTTGTCTTCCGAAGCAGCTGCACCATTTTACATTTCCACCAGCAGTGCTTGAGGGTTCCAACTTCTCCATATCCTCACCAACATTCGCTATTGTCTGTATGTTTTATTATAGCCATCCTAGTGGGTGTGAAATGGTTCTCACTGCAGTTTTGATTTGCAATTCCCTGATGGCTGATCTTGAGCAAGTTTCCATGTACTTAATAAAAAGACAAGCAGCCCTGGCCAGAGCTGCCTTTCCTTTGTTCCTCTTTGGGTCGTGTAGTGGGTGCACAAGCTCTGCCCTTCTGTTGCTGGCCTCAACCCATGTACCGGGAGCCGGCCTGGGCCTGTCGTTCCTCTCTGGGCGTGTGGTACCACCCCCTTGCTGGGTGTAAGGCGGGTGCTCTGTGGCCTCAGCAGTTGGCCCCCAGCCTGCTCTCTGCACTGTGCACCCTCAGCGTGGATGGTCACTGGGTCCCTTCCTACGTCTTATTTTTTTTTAAAGATTGGCACCTGAGCTAACAACTGTTGCCAATCTTTTTTTTTTTTCCTGCTTGTTCTCCCTGAATCCCTCCAGTACATAGTTATTTATTTTAGTTGTAGGTCCTTCTAGTTGTGGCATGTGGGACGCCACCTCAGCATGGCCTTGATGAGCAGTGCCATGTCTGCACCCAGGATCCAAACCGGCGAAACCCTGGGCCGCTGAAGTGGAGCCCTTGAACTTAACCACCCGGCCAAGGGGCCAGCCCCCCTTCCTGCTTCTTACAGAGTTAGTTTTCACCTGACAGTGTTGTGAGTGTTTTTTTCCTGTTCCTATTACTCTAACACCATTGTCCTTCTATACTCTGGGGATCCCTCAAAAATACCTTGTCCACAGGTGATTCCCCTTATTTGGAAATCTTTCTATTCTCTCGTTTCAGTGGCACGTTGGGGGGAAAGTGGATACATTTGTCTTCCATCATTTTTAACCAAAAACCTTGATTTAGTCACCTCCACTGATGTCCCATCTGCAGTAGTGAGACCACAGGTGGCTGGAACAGCTCTGGCACGAGCAGGTGGTTAACAGTCGGTCCAGGGTTGAGTGAGTGAGGGTCAAGTCTTGGTGCCCTGAGATGCTCTCGTGAGCCGAGAGTGTCTTACCTGCTCATGGTCCCTTAGAGGCAGAACGGAGAGCGTCTCCCACGCATTGAACCCGCCGCCTGAAGCTGTGTTAAAGAAGCGTTCAAGCTGATCATTTCTGGCTGGAGCCATAGTGCGTGGCTTATATTCCTTCTTTACAGTTTTCTGAACTTTTACAATAAATTAGCTTTTTAATTGTGCAGAATAGTTTTGTTAGGCTATTTCTAAATGAACCATCAGGAGAGGTTACTCTGTGGGACTAACCTCGGTTCCTGTGTCTCATACCTCAGCAGTCACCTTTGTCCCGGTGTCCAAGGTGAACGGGCAGGCAGAGGTCGATGACATCCTGGCGGCAGTCCGCCCCACCACGTGCCTGGTGACCATCATGCTGGCCAACAATGAGACGGGCGTCATCATGGTGAGTCGCCTTTTCCTTTTAAGAAAATCCAGTGGGAAAGAGGCGCCAGGCTCTGCCCGTGTTCCCGTGCTTCCCAGCCCCGACGGCTCGTTTGCTCTCTTCTTCAGTTTTGTAACTTTTTTGCCTGTCCTCATTAGTGACTCCTTGTTTCTCTCATTCAGTTTCCATCAAATGAGAGCAACGTGCTCAGCTCTTTATTTTCCCCCTTCAGCCGGTCCCCGAGATCAGCCAGCGGGTCAGAGCCCTGAACCAGAGGCGGGCCACAGCCGGGCTGCCCCTCATCCTGCTGCACACGGACGCCGCGCAGGCCTTGGGGAAAAGGCGTGTGGACGTAGAAGACCTGGGCGTGGACTTCCTCACCATTGTGGGGCACAAGGTGCGTCCACAGAGGGGAAGATGCCTCGGTGACCTCGAGGCTCACCTTGGAGCAGAGCCCGCAGCACCGTTTATCGTTCACTTGTCACCTGGTACGCCTCGAGTGCCTGCTGAGAGCAAGGCCCTGGGGACACAGTGACGAGCAGCCCCTCCCCTTAGCAGCTTAAAGAAGGGGAGACCCACAGCAGTAGGATGCCACAACGGGGTGTAACAGGGCACCCCAACCCATACGGGGCAGGAGGGGGCTGCCAGGCAGGGCTGTGCGAGGGCACTGACGTCTCAGGTGAGACATGAGGCCAGTGGGGTACAGGTGGTGAGTGTGCTCTGCAGCAGGGACGCTCGCCAGCCCCCCAGGCCCCACCCCAAGGACAGTATGTGTGAGGTTCAGGAAATGACTGTTTTCTCCAACGTGATCAAAAGCGCTGCTCCAGGATGGAAAGGCTTGGTTTTAGCGACTCTTATCTCTTAAGGTGGAACAGGGAAATAGTTCACAGTGAAGACCCTTCTGAAGCTTTTGCTCATCTTCCTGGCCGCTGACTAGAGCTGAAATATTTTTAGTTCTCTATTTTGAAGCACAAGACTCGGCTGGTTTCCAAAGGAGTGTATATGCCGGCCTGACGCTGTGGCACTTAACATTTTTGCCTAGCGTCGACTTGCAAGCATGGAGTCATACCCAGGAGAGGCCCTGGGCGCTCTCTAGTTCCCCCCCGTCCCTTTACAAATTCCTCTGTGTGGGATGCGCAGGAGCCCTGCTGCCCCTGAGCTGGGAACTCGAGCCCCCCGCCCGGGTCCCCAAGGCCTTTGCAACTCCACCCATCCGGAGCGGTGATGGTGGCGCAGCTGTGGGGCCCGGACGTTATCATTCCTCTGTGCCTCTCAGCACTTGGCCGTGTTCAGAGAAGGGTTGTGTTGAACGAATGGCGGACTTTTCCTTTCAGTTCTACGGCCCCAGGATTGGAGCACTGTACGTCCGAGGGCTCAGCGAGCTCACCCCTCTGTACCCCATGCTGTTTGGAGGTGGCCAAGAGCGGAATTTCCGGCCCGGGTAAGGCAGAAGGTTGACGAGGTCTCCGACCTGCTGGCCATGGGCACGGCCTGCCGGGTGGCGGGCTCCGCGTCTCTGGGAAGCGCTGTCACGGCACAGTCTGCATCGCTCCTGAGTTGGAATCGGCCCCGCTGGTCGATTCCATCCCCGGGACTCAGAACCGCCGTCTCTGGGGGCTGCGAGCTGGAGCCCCCTGGCTGAGACGTGCGGCTCTTCTCTGTCCCACGGGTGAGCGGGGCCACCCAGGAGGACCTGGTTTCCTTTCCAATAGCTCCTGTGTCCCCGTGACACACAGAGAGGTTTTAACCAGGGAACGAGGTGGGACCAGCACCACACGTTTTGTCAGAATCTCGACAACAAGAGGGAGAAGCAGGAACGGAGGTGAGTGCCCGGGTCGTCTTTTGCCTCCTCTGTCCCAGACGTAGAGTTGAAGAAGCGGCAACACAGACACCAACAAGGGCAGATGAAAAATGTTCAGCCAAAGCCTGCCATCTCTAGCCAGTGGACCAGGAAGGGGACAGCCTAGCAAGAGAGAGAACTTTTAGACAATGACCACTTTATTCCAGCCAGTCACCACAGAGTAAGCTGCCACCACCCCAACCGATGCCATCGAAGGCCGAGTACAGAGCCCAGACTTCCACCCTCACAGGCTGTGACAAGACACCCCCACACCCCCACCGGGTGTGTCAGAGGGCCTAGTAAGGAGCCAGGACGTTCGCCCCCACCAGCCAGTGATGAGGCACCCCACCTCGGTGTCAGTGGTGACCACATGGGGACCCTGGGCTTCCACCCACACCCGTCAGTAACAAGGAGTGTCCCCACAGTGGGTGTTGACACAGGCCAAGTGGGAAGTCTGGGCTAGGACCTCAGCTGGCAGTGATGAGGTGGCCCACTCCTTCCCCTGCCAGAGCAGTATCCAAAAAGCAGCTAAAACAGAAGGGTTAAGTAGCGTCCAGACTCCCCTAACGTGGTACAGAAACATCTCATCATACCACGAAAACCACTCACCACACCAAGAACCAGAAAGGTCTCAAAGTGAATGAAAAGAGACCAGCAATAGATGCCAACACTGAGACGGCGAGGGTGTTAAAATTATCTGACAAAGATTTGAAGGCAGGCACAATGAAAATTCTTCAGTGAGCAATTATGAACACACTTGAAACAGATGAAATAGAAAGTGTCAGCAAAGAAAAAGAAGATGTAAATAAGAACTAAATGGAAATTTTAGAACTGAAAACTGCAACAACCCAAACCAAAAGCTCAGCGGGTGGACTCACCAGGAGAATACAGGCAACAGAGGAAAGAATCAGTGAACTGAGAGAACAATAGGATTTCCCACTGTAAACAACAGAGAGGAGGTAGGCTGGGAAACAGTTGAACAGAGGCTCAGGGCCTGGGGGACTGTAACGAAAGATCTAACGCTCATTTCATTGAAGTCCTGGAAGAAGAAGAGAGAGGGCGTGATGAAAAAGCACTTGAAGAAATTATATCTGAAAACTTCCCAAATTTGGCAAGAGACATAAACCTACAGATTCAAGACACTAAATGAACCCCAAACAGGATAGACCAAGAGAAATTCATGCCAAGACATATAATTAAACTTCTGAAAATAAAAGACAAGGAAAAAGTCTTGAAAGCAGCCAGAGGAAAAAATGACATCTTACCTATGGGGAAAAATAATTCAAATGACAGTGGATTTCTCATCAGAAACCATGGAGGCCAGAAGGAATGGTGCAATATTGTGCAAGAGCTCAAAGAAAAGAACTGAGAAGCCAGAATTATATACACAGCAGAATGTCCTTCAGGAATAACGGAGAAATGAAGACATTCTCAGATGAAGAAAACTAACGGAATTTGTTCCCAGAAAATCTTTTGCTTAAAATGACTAAAGGAAGATCTTTAAACAGAAAGGAAATAGTAAAAGAAGGAGCCTTGGAATATGAGAAAGAAAGGGTGTGGTAAGCAAAATTGTGGGTAAATAAAATAGGCTTTTCCTCTTCTCTTGAGTTTTCTGAATTATATTTGATGGCTTAAGCAAAAGTCTTATCACTGTCTGACATGTTCAAAGTACATGTGGAAGAAATATTTAAGATAATTATAGATGGGGGAAGGTAAAGAGATGTAAAAGGAGGTAAGGTCTCTATTCTTCACTTGAACTTGTGAAAAATGTTTGAGTAATCCAAAGAAAGGTAGGAAAAAGAAAACAGAAGTAAAAAACAGAAAACAGAAAATAAAATGGCAGACTTAAGCCCTAACATCAAAATTACATTAAATGTTGAGCCAGCCCTGATAGCCTAGTGGTTAAAGTTCGGCACACTCTGCTTCAGCAGCCTGGGTTCAGTTCCTGGGTGCGGAACCACATCCCTCATCTGTCAGTAGCCATGCAGTGGCAGCGGCTCACAGAGAAGAGCTAGAAGGACCTAGAACTAGAATATACAACTATGTGCTGTGGCTTTGGAGAGGAAAAAAAGAGAGAGAGAGAGGAAGATTGGCAACAGATGTTAGCTCAGGGTAAATCTTGCCCAGCAAAAAGAAAAAAATATATATATGTATATGTGTGTGTGTGTGTGTATAAAATATAAATGGTCTAAATACACCAATTAAAAGACAGAGATTGACAGAGTGAATTTTAAAAAAACTGACCCTAATTATATGCTGTCTACAAGAAACTCACTTCAAATGTAGCAATAGAGGCAGGTTGAAAGTAAAGAATGGAAAAAGATGTATCACACAAACATTAAGCAAAGCAATGCAGGAATGGCTATGTAATGTTAGATAAAGGAGACTGCAAAGCAAAGAATTGTGACTTATGGGGTGGGATTATATAATGATAAAAAAGAGTCAGTCCACCAAGAAGACAGCGATCCTGAATGTGGACGCACTAAACAGTAGGGCTGCAAAATATGTGAGCAAAACCTGATTGAACTGAAAGGAGAAATAGACAAATCCACAATTATGGATAGAGACTTCAATACCCTTCCCTCAACAGTGGATGGAACAACTAGACCAAACTTGGCCAGGCAACGGGAGAACTCAGTAACACCTGTCCACCAACAGGATCTAATTGACATGTTTAGAACACTACACCCAACAACAGCAAAATACACATTCTTTCAAGTGGCACAGAATATATACGAAGATGGACCATATCCTATGCCATTAAGCAAACGTCAATACCTTTAAAGAACTGAAATCATAGAATGTGTTCTTTAACCACAATGGAATCAAGCTAGAAATCAATAACTGGAAGGTATTGGGAAAATCTTCAGACACTTAGAAACAGACAACACACTTCTAAATAATCCCTGGGTCAAAGAGGAAGTCCCAAAGGAATTAAATTCACTGAAATGAAGGAAAATGAAAATACAACTTATAAAAATTTGTGAGACACAGCTAAAGCACTGCTGAGAGGGAAATTTATAGCACTAAAGAGGAAGAATCTCAAGTCGATAATCTAAGCTCCCTCTTGAAGAACCTAGAAAAATAGAGCAAAATAACCCAAAGCCAACAGAAGGAAGGAAATAGTAAAGATAAGAGAAATCGATGAAAACAAAAATGGTTTTTAAAAAATCCATGACACAAAGAGTTGGCTTTTTGAAAATATTGATAAACTTGACAAACCTCTAGCAAGACTGACAAAGAAAAAAAGAGAGAAGAAACAAATTGCCAGTATCAAGAATGAAACAGGGGGCCCACCCCATGGCCTAGTGGTTAAGTTCGGCAGCCCCCACTTTGGTGGCCTGGGTTTGGTTCCTGGGTGCAGACCTACACCACTCAGTGGCAGCCAGGCTGTAGCAGTGACTGACATACAAAATAGAGGAAGATTGGCAAAGATGGTAGCTCAGGGTGAGTCTTCCTCAAGCAAAAAGAGGAAGATTGGCAGCAGGGCCGGCCCTGTGGCTGAGTGGTTAAGTTTGTGTGCTCCACTTTGGCAGACCAGGGTTTCACTGGTTTGGATCCCAGGTGTGGACCTAGCACCACTCATCAGGCCATGCTGAGGCAGCGTCCCACATAACACAACTAGAAGGACCTGTAACTAGAATATGTAACTATGTACTGGGGAGCTTTGGGGAGAAGAAGAAGAAAAAAAAAGATTGGCAAGAGATGTTAGCTCAGGGCCAATCTTAAAAAAAAAAAAAAAGCTTGGTAATGGATGACAGATATTGGCTTGGGGCAAATCTTCCTCAGGGAAAAAAAAACAAAAAAAAAGAAGAAGAACGAAATGGGATATCACTACAGACCCTACCAACATCAAAAGGATGATGAGGCTGTGCTACAAACAACCCTACACACGTAGATTTGACAACTCAGACAAAATGGGCCACTTCAACAAAAACATAAACTACCACAACTCACCTAATATGAGAGAGATCATTCTCTATAACTATTAGGAAATTGATTCTGTCATTTTAAAACTCCCTAAAATGAAATCTCCAGGCCCAGGTGGTTTCACAGGAGAATTCTACCAAACGCTTAAAGAATTGACACCATTTCTACACAATCTCTTCCAGAAAATAGAAGTGGAGGGAAGACTTCCCAATTCGTTTTATGAACTGATACCAAAACCAGACAAAGACAGTATGAAAAAATAAAACTACACACCAGAGATCCCTCATGGATTTAGATGCAGAAATCTTTAACAAAATATTAGCAAATGGAATTCAGCAAAATATAGAAATAATTTATACACCATAACGAGGTAGAGTTTGTTCCAGGGATGCAAGGCTGGTTCAGTCTCCAATATTCAAAAATCAGTCAATGTCATCCAGCATATTAAAGAAGAAAAATAACATTATCATATCATTTGATGTAGAAAAAGTGTTTAATAAAACTCAGCATTCATTCCTTCATTAAAAACTCTCACAATAATATGACCAGAGGAGAACTTCTTCGACTTGAAAAGAGCATCTACAGAACACCCACAGCTAACATCACACTCGAGGGTGAAAGCCTGGATGTTTTACCCCTTGACCAGGAACAAGCCAGGATGTCCACGCTCACAGTCATGTTCAGCAGAGCTGGAGCTCTAGTCAGTGCAGAGGGAAGAAAGGGAAATAGAAGGTAAACAGATTGGAAAGGAAGAGGCAAAACTGTCCTTGTCTGTAGACCATGTGATTGTCTCTGTAGAAAATCCCAAGGAATAGATAAGAAAACTCCTCAAATGAATAAGTGAGTTCAGCAAGATTACAGCATACAAGATAAACGAAAATCAGTTGTATTTCTATATATTGGTAATGAACATGTGGGCAAAAAGATTAAAAATACAATACCATTTACAGTCACTCAAAAATCCTGAGATATAAATCTAACAAAACATCTACAGGACTTGTATGCTGAAAACTATGATGTGTGGACAAAAGAAATCAAAGATCTAAATAAGTGGAGAGACATACCATGTTCATGGATCGAAAGACTCAGTATAGTAAAGACGTCAGTTCTCCCCAAATTGATATACAAACTTAACCCACTTTCTATCAGAATGCTAGCAAGTAGATCAAGGGACCAGAATAGATACAAGCAGAAATAAGCCCAAATGATGTTTGACTGATGCGAAAGCAGTTCAGCAGAGGAAAGACGGTCTCTCAACAGACAGTGCTGGAGCAATTAGACATCTGCAGGCAAAAAAAGGAACCTCGACCTAAATCTCACGCCTTAAAACACATTAACTCAAAGTAGATCATGGCCTTAAACATAAAACATAAAACTTTTAGGAAAAACATGGGAAAAAATCTTCAGCATCTAGGACTAGGCAAAGAGTTCTTAGACTTGACACCAAGGGCATCCATAAAAGGAGAAACTAACAAGTTGAACTTTATCAAGATTTAAAACTTTTACCCTGCAAAGACTTTGTAAGGGGATGAAAAGACAAGCCTACATGATAGGAGAAAATATTTTCAAATGACAGATCTGACAAAGAACTAGTATCTAGAATATATAAAGAAACTCTCAAAACTCAACAGCAAAACAAACCCCAAAACAATTCTGTCAGAAAATGGGCAAAAGGCATGAACAGACATCCCACCAAAGAGGATGCACAGACAGCAGATAAGCACGTGCTCAACATCCTTAGCTATCAGGGAAACGCAAATGAAAACCACAGTGAGATACGTACCTACCGGAATGGCTAAAATTGAAAAGATTGACAATATCAAGTTTTGGCAAGAACATGGAGTAATTGGGATTCTCACTCATTGCTAGCAGGAATGCAAAATACTAGAATGGCTAACATAAAAAATAGTGACAACACCAAATGCTGGTGAGGATACAGAGAAACTGCATCTTTCATATATTGCTGGTAGGAATGTAAAATGGTACAGCTGCTCTGGAAAAGAGTTTGGTAGTTTCTTTAAATACTAAATACGCAACTATCATGTGACTTAGGAATTTCACTCCTGGGCATTTATCCCAGAGAAATGAAGACCTGTACGCAAATGTATACAGCAGCGTTATTCATAATAGCCACAAACAGCACACAACCCAGAAGTCCTTTAGTGAGTGAATGGGTGAACAAGCTGTGGCCCCTCTGTACCGTGGAATACTAGCCAGCAGTGAAAAGGGATGCACTGTCAATACACACAACAGCCTGGAGGGATCTCCAGAGAATTACAGTGAGTGAGAAAAACCAATCCTCAGAAGTTATAAACTGTGTGATTCCATTTGTATGACATTCTTGAAATGATAAAATTATAGAGATGAGAACAGATTAGCTGTTGCCAGGGGTTAAGGAGGGGGTGGGACCAAAGGGCAGTGGGTGTGGATTTGGAAGGCCAACAGGAGGGCTCTTTGTGTGGTGGAAATGTTCTGTGTATTGTCAGTATCTTGGTTGTGATATTGTGCTACTTGGGGGAAACTGGGTAAAAGGTACACAGGATGTCTCTATATTATTTCTTACAATCACATGTGAATCTATGTTATCTTAAAATAAAAACTTTAATTAAAAAACAGGAGAAGAAGAACACCAGATGTGCCGGAAGCCGTAGTAGGTAGCTCAGGGTGTGGGCAGCGGGGTTGCATGGCTCTGAGTGGCTGACTGCCCGGGGCGGGGGCGGGGGTGCGGACAGCCCTAATAGCAGGACTGGATCATGTAAGGCGGGCTCTAGGTCCTACGTAGGGTCCCAGCTGCTCCACCCTGGCCACCCTTCCAGGCAGTCACAGGTTGTGGACCTTTAAGAGACGCTCCTGGTGTGGTTGTACAGATGAGGGTGAGGCCCAGAGAGGGGATGCCATCAGAGATCCCACAGCCGGGAGAGGCGTCCGGCCTAGGACCAAGCCCGGAGCTCCTGTCCCTCCCAGAGCCCCCGCAGGTGTTGGAGCCCATCCCCGGGGACAGACCTGACCGATGAACTCGTCAGGGGAGGACAGTGGGATCCCGTTTCCTGTAACACCTGTGCTGCGTGTTCACTTTCCTTCTTATCTGTGGCAGACAGGCGGGAGCCCGCTCCAAAGGCTGAAGAAAACTTGATTTAGCCAATATTCAAAATTAAGAAAATTATTAAGTTAATGTTCTGTTTTTCCTGAAATAGAACGAAGAGTTGGTTAGATGAATGTACAAGAACCACTGGTCTTCGGGGGTCTTGTCCCTCTCCTGAGCACCCACACGCACACCCATGCCCCAAATCTCTAGTGACAAGGATTCATCCCCTGTTACAGCTGGGAGGCCTCAGACGAGACGTCGGCTGAAAGGAACAGTGTCGGCGATGAGTTCTCGGACGCTCGCCTGGTCTGGCAGTGGGACCAAGGAGGCAGGCTCTGGGTCTGAGTCAGAGGAGGGGTTTCTCCTGGGTAGGAAAAGGGTCCAGACCCAGTTGTGACCACAGACATCAGCGTATGTTGCCCACGGCGGGCGGCGTCGAGCGTCACTGGGCCAGGACGAGGGAACCTTGTGTGGAGGGTTTTGGGGCCTGCAGCTGCCATTGAGGCCACTGCATGGCCCTGTTTAGGGAAGATGTGGGTGTGGTTTGTTTTCATTTGAACACATGACTTTCACACAGACAGGATTCCTTCCTGGGACGTTTGTTAAATGCCTTTCACAGACATAGGATTGCATCCCTTGTCTCTTACAGGACGGAGAACACCCCGATGATTGCCGGCCTCGGGAAGGTAAGCCTTGGGGACCTCGGCAGATGGAGCAGTTGCTCTGTCCATCAGTGTGTGGGGACAACTCAGTCTTCCTCCGTGTTTCTTCTCTACTCTTGCACTGCTGTCACACTCAGCGCTTCTGACAGCAGATGCGTGGGGATTTTTCCCACACCAAGCAATTCTACAGCACCAGCTTGATGTCCTACAGCTTAACCCACTTCTGACACTACCTGGAGATAGCGTCAGATCCCAAAGTTAAGGGCTCAGTCCCATAAGATGCGCCCACCACTGCAGACGCGAATTGCAAGTCCGGGTTGTCACCTGTGCTTGTGACCAACGGGCTATAAATCAGAGGCTCCCATGACCCCTCTTCGTGTCCAGCTACCTGCTAGAGCAGCTCACAGTGCTCAGAGAAACATTTTACTAACTAAATTACCATTTTATTGTAAAAGCAGATGAGAGAGGATACAGACGAACATCCAGATAGGAGAGACGCCTGGGGCAAGGAATGTGGGAAGGGGCGCCTAGCTTCCACGCCCTCTCTGGGGTGCCACCCTCCCAGCACCACGATGTGTTCAACCCAGGACCTCTCCGAACCCATGCCATTGGGGTTTCTGTGGGGGCATCCATCAATCAGTGACTCCATTTGGAGCCCCTCTCCCCTCTCTGGAGAATGGGGGCGGGGCTGAAAGTCCCAAATTTCTAATCACGGCTTGGTCGTTCGGTGACCAGCCCCAATCCAGGAGCCCACCCGGAGTCACCCCATTAGAACAAGACAGTCCTACCACCCAGAAATTCCGAGGGGGTGAGGAGCTGGGGGTCAAAGACCAAACGTTAGAATGGATGCTCCTAGTGCTCCATCACGGAGGAAATGACTGACGAGGCTTTGGGAGCTCTGTGCCCGGAAGCGGGGGCAGAGGCCGACAGATACTTTCTGTCATCTGGCATCAGTCTCGCCATTGGCTTTACTAGGTATCCGGGCTTTAGATCATGCTCTCGATCCCAATAAATGGACTGATGCAAGAAAAAGCCTCGAGTTTTATTTATCAACCCGGAGGTGTCCTGTCCGAGGTCTGTGGAGTGGGTCTCGCAGGCTTACCGTTTGGAAGGGAAAAGCTCTAGTGAGACGTACAGTGAGGCCGGTACAGCTGAGGGGGTGGTCAGGCTCGCTCCCCTGGGTCAAGTCACCCCAGCTCCCTCCTGGAGCCCCGCTGTCCCGCCTGCAGGATGGGGATGACTGGAGCAGCTTCCTAAAGGATTCCTCTCGAGATGAGCTGCTGGCCCACCAGCACACTGGCACCTCAGCTTGGGGGTCCCCACAGCCTGCCACATGTTCCTCGCCCCTGGACACCCCTGCACCCAGACCGTCTGACCCTGAGGTTGTTCCAGGACAGACCGTCATCCTCCTCCCTCCCTCCTGCCCCAGCCTGGACTGCCTCCATGCGGTGTGGCCCTGGCACAGCTCTCCACATACGCCCAGAAGATGTGTCCTTGCCCCACCCAGGCTGAGTCGGGGTCTCTTCCTGGCTTCCCACCTCTTCTCTGCCGGCTGAAGAACAGCCCCTCCTGCTGTTGTCCCGCCTTGTGCATTGTCACGGTCCTCTCTACTAGAATGTTCCCCCAGCTTTAGAACTACCCTTCCCTGGTCTCACCCCTCCATGCTCCTCCCCCGTATTTCTCTGCATGACAGCAGAAGGTCCCCAAGGAGTGGCCTGCACATTTTCGCCCCCATACCTCCTTGGATGCCCAGTCTCGCCACTTGTTCCTCTTCTCCCCTGACCCCGGCTGAGGAGGTCCCCAGCCACCACCGTGTTGTCACGTCCTCAGCCGCCCCACAGCAGCTTTCGCTGTGCTGACCACTGGCCGCCGTTGGACCGCTCTCCTCTCCAGCTTCCCCCTCCGCCCCGCCGTTCCTCCTCTGCCTCTTCACCTGTCAGCCGGCTCCTGGGCACCACCCCAGCCTCCTCTCTCCTCCGCACAGCTCCCTTGTGGCGCTCATCCCGTCCCATGGCTCTAACACCAGCCTGGCCTCAGGTCTTCGAACTGGACATCTCAGGGCAGGTGCTGACCTTTCTCCTGGGAGACCCACATCCTCACCTGCCTACTTGACATTTCCTCTGGGTCCACAACGTCCTGCTCTCTCCATTGTCCCCCCTCTGCCCATGGTGCCTCCCACCATGCAGGTTCTCCCTTCAGAAATCTAGGAGATGCCCTTGTCCTTGTCCCCTGCACCTGAGGCAGCAGCCAGTCCTGTCTGTTCTGTCTCCACAGTCTATCAGGATCTGCCTCTTGTCCATTCCCACGGCCACCGACTCCAGACCAGGTCCTCCCCATCTTTTGTCTGGACCTGCCACGGCGTCTTGCGTTCTGCACACAGCATCCAGGATGATCACTGAACATGCAGATCAGACCAGCTCACCCCTTTCTCCAAATCCAAGTGCATTTGCCCTGTTGGGCTTAGCTTCAGGTCCCTCCTGTCACCCTGTCCCACTCACTCGCTCTGTTCCAGGAGTGCACTCCCCTTTCCCTCTGTGGTGGCCGCCTTTGCCTGGGATGCCCTCCGCAGGCTCTGCCATCCCCTTCACACCTTCCCACCGCCACGTGCTGCATCCCCTCCATAGCGCTCACCCCATCGGTATGTGGGTTCAGCTCTTCCCTTGTTGTGTCCGTCTGTCTGTCTGTCTCTCCAAAATGCACGTGCCTTGAGGACTGGGATGGCTTCTTGGTCTTACTGGGTGTGGCCTCTCTGGTGCCTGGAGGCATCAGGGAGTGCCTGATAGATTGCTGTTGGACCAGTGAAGATGACCCTTCTCAAGCACTCATGACCCCTGTCACACAGCCAACACTCAATACACGTTGCCTGCGATGTTCCAGAAAATGAGCAGTTTGAGGAAATGTCACCTCTGCAGCCTAAAGCTTTTTGCTCTCCTCTGCTTCACAGTAACTGAGCGTGATTCCTGTGTCCCCAGGCCGCGGAGCTGGTGGCGGAGAACTGCGAGGCTTACGAGGCCCACATGAGAGACGTCCGCGACTACCTGGAGGAGCGGCTGCTGGTGAGCGCGGGGCGGCGCTGTCGGGCCGTCCTCCCTTCCGCGAATGAGCGATGGGGATGGGGGACAGTGGCCCCGGGTGCAGGCAGGACGTGGGGCTGGTCGCACTGGACGAAGGGAACCATGTTGATTGAAACTCAGTCCCCAGGCACCCTGCAAACAGCCAAGGTCCTGAGGAAAGAGGGAAAAATTAAATGATGAACTGTAGGCCAGAGTCAGAAACCTCCAAAGAGGGACTCCAGACCAAGTGGATTTTTTTCGCAGACACGTGGTAAAAGTCTACCAGAGGTGGGATGTTTAACGATTGTCTGTAGAAGATCTACGTGTATGCAGAATTTTTTTCTAATTAATTTGCTTTCCATAATCAGTCCCCTTAACTATTCTAGGTAGATGCTTATCGATAAGATAATTATCTTGTGTGTTGAGGTTGAGGTTTTGTTTCCCGGAAAAGTCTAAAGTTCAAACAGTTGGTGGGCAGGGGGCCTTTGAAGCTGTCGCTGAGTGTTTTGTTAATTTTTCAGGCTGAATTCGGTAAGAAGAGAATCCATCTGAACAGCCAGTTTCCAGGAAGTGAACGACTCCCCAACACGTGTAACTTTTCCATCCGGGGACCCCAGCTCCAAGGTGACGGTGGGCTCCTCCTGGTCTCTCCACGGTGTGGCGGGTGGGTGCTGGCTCATGTGCTGTCGGGGGTGCTCACTGAGGGGCCCCATGGGTTGGGCTGCTGCCGAGAGCGCGGGACCCCATCGGGTGGCGGTCCCGTGCTGGGCTGGGGCTCTCCTCACAGCTGCTCCTCTCCCTGCCTGACTTTGCTCACTGCCCCGATGCCCTGGATGTGGACAGTGCTCTGTACTTGCTCCGGTCACACCCGAAAGCTGCCAGAGAAGGAGATGAAACTGACTATGTTTTAGACCAGTTGGTCTATCTGTGCCAGCATGTTTTACACAATATTTTCTGAGGGTAAGGGAAAGCAGAGGCCATCAGCTTTAAAAACTGGCTCAGGGTAAGGATGGAGCGCAAATCTGAGGGTCCCATTTGTTCGCGCGATAGCCACCTCCCATGCTGGGAACGGTTGGGATTCCTCCCATCCAGATGCATGCAGCACCTGGCTCGCCCTGAGTCCTGAGGCTGGAGTCCAGGCGTTGACCAGCCGTGTTCTGTTTGGGAGGTGATCACGGTGGCCCCAGAGCATATGTGAGCCATGTCTGCAGAGCAGTTTTTGACTTCCCAGAAGAAGAGTGCGTTGCCTACTTTGTCGTCCTGGGTTACACAGAGAAACGGGACAGCAGCGTTTGGACCACGAAGAAACCCTGGGGCAACCAGCACAGTGGCTCCTGAGTGAGGACATGGGCTGAAACGCACTCTCACTGGAGAGGAGGCGGCGGCTGCTGGCCGTCCCGCCACATCTCCTTGCTGTTTGGGAAGGAAGCTTCCTCTGTCGTCTCTCCCCTTCCTCTGGGGTCAGACTTTGTACTCAGTGACGACTGTGTCCATTGGAATGAGGCAGAGATTCTCGCTTTAATTAAATCAGCAGTCATCCGTGTATTTCTTTACTCTCTGTGCTTGTGAAAGAAGAGGGAAGTGGCTTCCCGCTTAACAGAGGTGGCCCCCAAGAGCCTCTGTCTTTAGAAGACACAGATGTAAATTTGAGCATTATCACCAGGGCTACCAGCCAGAACTCCGGGTACGTCACTAGGCAGTTGATGGGAAATAACATTTCCAAGGCCAGTTTTAGGAGGCAGAATAGAGTCTGCTTTTCTGCAGCCAAAGGAGGGAAGAAGCTATTTCTCTGGATCCTGCTGCAATTTCTCTCACCTGCGGATGGAGGGGCCTGTGTGCTTGGATCCGTTAGGTGGCCTGAGGGAGAGAGGCTCAAAACCTATGGCAGGGGAGAGACTAGGCAGATGCGGCAGGACAGGTGGGCCCCCCGGACTCCCTGCCTGGACTCAGGGCACGTGTACTCTGTCCCCGCAGGCCGCTTGGTGCTGGCACAGTGCAGGATGCTGCTGGCCAGCGTGGGGGCTGCATGCCACTCGGACCTCGGGGACCGGTAAGTGCTCTCCATGTACTGGCCCCATCACCCAGGGCACATCCGTGCTCCAGGCATTGGGCCTGGGCCTTCACAGAGCTGTGCAGCCTGGCAGGGACACAGAAAGTGATCAGACATCGGAAGGGCCAGGAGGCCGGTGCTGCGGCTGGTGAAGTAAAGATCCTACCTGGGCCTCAGGAGCGGAGGAGTGGAAGCTGCAGCCTGAAGGAGGGCTAGGATTGACCAGGAGAAGAGGCCAGCAGCTTCCAGCCCGAGGTGGGGAGGGAGGAGAAGGCGCGGGGCTGGAGGAACAGGGCCAGGCTGTGGGTGCTCACTTCATCCTCAAGAAAAGGGGGCTACTGAAGGTGGTGACAGGATCAGGTTTGGGTTTCAGGCCACTCCCCCTGCCCCAGGGGTGGGGCCAGGGCACGCGGCCATGCTGGAGGAAGAGAAGGAGGTTCCATTTCTGGCTTGCTGTGAGTGTCGGGGGCCTGCAGAGGTGGGAGTGGAGCTGGATAAAGTGGCCTGGGCTCCAGAGAGGGCAGAGAAGTGGACATGGTCAGCAACACGACAGTCCAGGGCTGGCCGG
Source organism: Equus asinus (assembly GCF_041296235.1). Lineage (NCBI taxonomy): Eukaryota > Metazoa > Chordata > Mammalia > Perissodactyla > Equidae > Equus > Equus asinus. The sequence goes on along the minus strand of NC_091808.1, from coordinate 3,925,259 downwards.
GAGGCAAGAAGGCTCCTAGAGGAGCAGCCCCCGTGCCCATGGAGGTGGAGGACAGGCCAGGGGCTCCTCAGGGCCTTAGCACCCTGCAGTAGAGGGGCAGTTTGGAGGGCAGGCGAGGCCAGGAGCCAGAGTCACCATCCAGAGCAGAAGGCCGGGGCCAGCCTGGAGTGCAGAGCGGTGTCTGTGAGGGCCGTCCCCGGCCAAGTGCTCAGATGTGCCCTTGCTCACGGAATGCTCACCACGACCCTCAAGAAAGGCTCTGAGTAACCCATGTCTCGGACGAGGAAACTGAGGCAGAGTGGTCAAGCTGCAAGCTGACGAGTGCAGAGTGTGCAATCTTAACAGCCACAGAGCTGGGGGAGGGGATGAGAAGGGACTGGCAGCAGGGCTCAAGAGGGACAAGTGTCCAATGTGGCCCCTGCAAGGGAAGGAGGAGAAAGGGGATGGACTGACGCTCACTGCCCTTGTGGGAAGTAGGGGTGCCTTCCTGGATAGCAAGTGAGGTCACCCACCTGGGAAGGGGCAGGGGCTGTGTCACTGTCCACCTGGTCCTGCTCTCTGACCTGTGACAGGATGGCTGCAGGGGCCTCTGGTTCTGACACTCTGTGACTGGAGGTGACAAAAGCCCTCCTTACCTGGCCCTGTGTGGCGGGCACTTGTCTGGACAGTTTCCCTGGCGCTGGTGTGTGACAGTGCACTCTGGCTGGGCTGAGCGGCTGGCAGTCTGCGTCCGTGCTCCCAGGGCAGGGGGAGAGGCCGCAGCACTGCGCAGGAGTTGCAAGCACGAGAGGACCCCGGGTGGGGCGGGCACGGGGGGCTTTGAGCTTGACCCTGCAGACGGGTGTTTGGCAGAGAAGGGAGGAGGGGAGCAGGCCGGGCACTCGGTCCACGCGGCCCGACTCAGGGAGTTGGCTGGGAGCAGAGGGGCAGTGCCCTTAGGCGCACAGGAGAGCCCTTTCCCAGAGACAGCTAACCCGGTCCTCTCACCCCCAGGCCATCCCCGGTGCTGCTGAGCTGCGGCATCCCATTCGACGTGGCCAGGAACGCTCTCCGGCTCAGCGTGGGCCGCAGCACCACCAGGGCCGACGTGGAGCTCGTTGTGCAGGACCTGAAGCAGGCCGTGGCCCAGCTGGAGGGCCAGGCCTAGGGCCTGGGCCACCCCGTAGGAAGCCCTGCCGAGGGCCGTGCCAGGAGGGCTCTTTTCGTAATTCATCCACGTCTTCGTTTGTCCTGAGCGTCCAAGCGAGTGATGGCAGTGTGGGTGCTGGGCACACAGACCCCATAGGGACTTCTAGGCCCGGGACCCAAGACCCACAGGGGACTGTCACTGCCCCTACTGCCCAAGGGCGTGGGTTGAAGTGGAAGTGCTTCAGCCGTGTCCACGCTCCCCTCTGGGAAGTGAGGCGAGCCTGCCATGAGTGCCCCCTTCCTGGAAGGTGGCATTTTTATCCAGAAGATAAAATCCTGGTATTTATGCCCTGCTTTCAGCTGCGATCATGAAAATAGGAAGCCTGATATTTTGCTGTGGTCCCGCCCTTGCAGAGGGGTGGGTGGGCCCTTCACTCTCCCCCACCCTCAGGGTCCTGCTCAAGCCCCTTCCGCACGGGTGGGGCCGCCTTGGTGGGCTGGTTTCTGCTCAGGGCCCCCACTTCCCAGTCCTACCCCGCCCCCCATGAGGCACCGTGACCCCCCAGCAGGCCCCTCCCACCTCCTGCCCTCTCATCCTTTACTCAGGGTTTCAGCTCACACAGCGCTGAGTCCCGGGGCAGCCGGTGCCCCTGCGATTCCGGGTCATTCTTGAGGTGGAAATCAGCCCATCCTACCTTAGCCTTCATCGCCACTTCATCCGCAGAAGGAATCTTTCATCGCCACAGATGCTTCGTGACGTCACGTGATGTCTCAGGCGATGTTCACATAGGAATGATTTTTATTCGCACAACACTTTTAATGTGGGTTTTAAGGTGCAAAGAACTACACAGTGACATTGAGGAAACAAGCGTCAGAAATTAAATGAACTAATAAACGATGTCAATGCTCGTATGGACGTTTGTGGTTTATCTGGGGGTCCATCTCTCAGGGCCCAGGGTGTCCGAGCCAGCCGTGGGGTGGCATTAGAAGGCCGAGCAGGAACCTCAGCTTGTCACTGAATCATTACGCTTTAGCCCAAGAAATTCGGCTTGGGACTCAGGAGCCCCTAGAAGATGGTCCCTGACGCCCGGCATCGTGCTTTCTCCGGACAGAGGCCGCTTCCCGCGCACAGGACTGCGGTGTCCAGCCCTGCTGAAGAGAACAGCCTGGAAAAGGAGCTTAGCGGCTCTGACAAATGCACCTGGACTTGTAGCTGCTGTTCCAGAGACAGGTCCCCGTGGTTGGAGGGGGCCCTGGGGCAGGGGCCTCCAGACCCTCGCTCTCACCTCGCAGGCCTTCCTGTCCTCTCCGGGCCCTGTGCCCCTCACTGGCCCTGCAAAGGTTCATGCAGCCTCCGAGGGCTCGGGCCAGCCTACACGTCCCCGGGGCAGGTGGGCCCTGGGCTCCCCGTGCTGACGACAGAGCCAGAACTTCGAGACATAAGTCCCCAGAGAGGGCCCCCTGGGGATGGGGTCTGTCCTCCCAAGAGAAGGGCCTCCCATGGGCCAGCACAGCTACTCGGGATGCTGCCCCGACCGAGGTAAGCAGTCACGGGCTCGGGGGGCCTCCTGCCTCCTTGAAAGGACATCAGTAACTGTGACGCCCACCAAATGCGGGAAGTCCGTCTCAGGCCAATGCTCACGGAGCATCTCCTCGGCCCTCACTCCAGGGGAGGAAGAGCCATGGTCCAGCCACCAGGCAGTGTCTGCTGGCCGGCGCCCATCCCAACCTGAGCCGGGTGTGGACCCTTCCCTTGCACCCTTGCCCACCGCAGCTCTGGGTGCCGCACAAGTGGCTCGGGCAGGGCTGCGAGGCCCGCTCCCTGAGGCCTTCCCGCCCCCCCCCCACCCCCCGTCCCCCCACCGCCGCCTCCCATCTGCCCTGTGCGCGGCTTATCGGGTAACTGGAGCCGGGAGCCACGTCCACGCCTGAAACAGGAAGCCCGGGCCGTGCGTAAGCAGCCAGGACCCGCCGGGTGGCCGGGGCCAGAGGATGGAGGAGCAGCGGGCGCTCACGGCCGCCAAGAACGGGGACCTGGCCACCCTGGAGCAGCTGCTAGAGGCTGGCGCCCTGGGCCCGGGCATCACCGATGCCCTGGGGGCCGGCCTGGTGCACCACGCCACCCGGGCCGGCCACCTGGCCTGTGTCAAGTTCCTGGTGCAGCAGGCCAAGCTGCCGGGCAACCAGCGGGCCCACAACGGGGCCACGCCGGTGCACGACGCCGCCGCCACGGGCAGCCTGGCCGAGCTGTGCTGGTTGGTGCGAGAGGGCGGCTGCGGTCTGCAGGTGAGCAGGAACAGCAGGAACAGCAGCCGAGCAGGGGCCAGGGACAGCCCGGCGGCCAGTGTCTGTGTGGGTTGAGGGAGGAGGAAGCCTCGAGCCAGAGGGTCCAGAGCCCTTGGCCTCCCCTGGTCATGCACCGTGGCCCTGGGCTCTGTTTCTCTCGGGGACTCAGCACGCAAACCCCAGGGCACAGTCAGTGCTGGCTGTCTCAGCCCCACGCCCCGCCCCAAGGCCCTAGAGAGCCAAGGCCACCTGCTAAACCACCTGGACGCGCCACGCCCGGCACAGAGCAGCCACACGGTGCTCTCCCCTGCCCTCCCCCACAGGGCGCCTGGCCTGGTCAGGGGCTCTTGCTGGTGTTCTCCTCAGCCTGATCCATGGGCCTGTTTCCCAAAGGGTCTGGAAAAGGGTCCACAAAGAAGTGCGGTGGGTGCTTGGGCTCAGGGCTGTGGGCACTGGCTTGGATAACTGGGGCTCCCAGGTGGTGACAGCACAGGCCTGGCTGTGGGGGCAGTGGGATGAGAGCCTTGATGGTAAAGAGAAGGGTCTCCAGGGCTCAGTGGTGGTCTCGTCAGGCGCATTTCTACCAGGGCCTGTCCCCGCCCTTTTCCTGCCTGGCTGGTGCCCCTTTGTGCAGGTGAAGGACCCTGGGAGGATGGTGAGGAAGCTGTGACAGGGCTGGATGGGCATCAGCGTGACCTGCTGGGTCCCAGGAGAGGGAGGACTGATGGTCACAGCCTGAGTGTGCAGCAGCCTCACACCCCTGTGCTCACTGGCTCTTGCCAGGACCCCAAGAGTTAGCAGGTCGGGGTGATGCCGTTTCTGTGGCCAGCAGAACACCCAGGTCTGCCGGAGCCCATAGTGGAAATGTTCCCCAGCTGCAAGGACTCTTGGCGCTCAGTGGGGGTGAGGGCAGAGGCCAGGAGGCAGTGTCCCCAGACATGGAGCAGACCACCAAACCCAACATGGGCACCGTTGGGCAAGTGGAAGCCCTTCTGACTGAGCAGAGAGCGGGAAGGAGCCATGGCCACACTCAGGGGAGGGGCCTGGAGAAGGCCGAGTGACAGACCAGGGAGGCCTAAACCTGAGAGCGAGCCCTGCCTCTTACCTGGAGCAGGTGGCCTCGCTCAGTCCAGCAGAGGGGCCTCGCTCCGTGCTGTGTGATGGAGCGAACCGGGGGCGGATGCTTCCTGGTAGTGTGGCCTTGGCAGCTGGTGCTGGCCTCACTGGTGCAGCCAGCAGGGGTGGTCTGGGCCTGCCATCTGATTGCCACCCAATCTGTGCCTCGGTAGGATCAAGATGCCTCGGGCGTCTCCCCACTGCACCTGGCCGCCCGCTTTGGACACCCAGTGCTGGTGGAGTGGCTGCTCCGAGAGGGCCATGCGGCCACACTGGAGACGCTGGAGGGGGCCTTGCCGCTGCACCACGCTGCCGTCAGCGGGGACCTGACCTGCCTGAAGCTCCTGATGGCCGCCCACGGCAGGTGAGGGGCTGGGGCGCCTCCTGACAGCAATCTGGGGGTGCCAGCTACTGCAGAGGCTGCACCAGGGGGGGACAGAGGAGGACAGGTTGGTGGCTTTCGAGGTGCCGGGGGCAAGGGGAGGCCAGACTGGAGCCAGAGTGTGAGTGGGAGGCAGAGTGGGGTGTGAGGCTCTGAGCTGGGGTCTGGGAAGGGCCTTGATCCTGCAGGCAGCCGCAGTGCAGGTGCCGGGCCAGGTACCACAGCAGATGAGGCACAGCCATCCAGCTGTGGGGAGGGGGCAGTGAGAACAGCCAGGAAGCTGCTAGAACAGCCTGGGCAGAAAGCGCCCTGTGATGCCCAGGCAGTTCCAGGCGCCACCTGGGGATGTCTCAGGGCCTAACTTCCCCAGCTGGGGAAGATGGGCACACTCAAGTCACCTGAAGAGAGCAGAGGCTGCATAGTGGACTCGGAGGCACTGAGGCCCCATCAAGTCAGCCCGAATTCTCCCTCTGCACTGTCCCATTCCCTGCACTGGGAGCCCCTCCAGGACGGCCAGTCTCCTCACCTCGGTGGCCCTGGTGGATGGGCAAGGAGGGAGGGGTAGGGACGGGACAGGCCCCGCTGAGGCAGGGGCAGCAGGACTCCCCACGGTGGGCACTCCTGGTCCTTGTCCTGCATGAAGGAGACCGCGGGCACAGTAACAGGCTGTCTAGGGCGCCTCGCCCATGGCCTCCCCACCGGCTGTGCCCCGGGCTGCTGTCCTGGCCGGCAGTGGGGCCTGGGGTCCACCCCACACTTGACCTGCTGCCTTTCTCCCCGACCCCACCAGCCTCTTCTCTGAGGGGCCTCTTGTTTGGGTGGCTGTCCCGGCCATCCCGTGTTTGCTCCTGACAAGGCCTGACAGCTCCACTGTGGAACAGGGTTCTTATTCCCGGCTCTTCCCATCCTGGCCCTTCGGGACTCACTTCTGTGCATCTTCCCCAGAGTGTCCACACCAGCCGCCCCAGGCCTGGCTGGCCGCAGAGTATCTCTTAGACCCACAGCTGTTAAAGTAGTTTCTGCCATTTGAGAACCGGGAGACTTCACGTTAAAACACAGACACACACACACACGCATGCAAGCTCACACACACACGGGAAGGTCCCATGCCCCGGGGCCCACACTCCCACCTGGCACCAACTGCAGGAGCCAGAGGTGATGTCTTTGTCACCGAGGGATGGGGTGGGCCTTGGGTCAGGCACCCTCCCTCCCTGCAGCGGGTGACCGGGGACCAAGAACTCACCTGACCCTGCTGCAATGTGGGGCAGAGCAGGAAGCAGAGATCCCGTGACCCTGCTCCAGTCCATCCACACTGGGGCCCGGAATCTGGATGCCAGGCCTGGGCGCCCACGGGCAGGCTAGTGTCCTGCTCACCACGGCCCCTTTACAGAGCAGGCCCCACTGGACCACTCATCCCTAAAAGCGCCCCCTGCCGGCGAGACCCAGCTGTGCGCACAGCTTGGTAGGGCCTGGACAGAACCGGATTCTAATGGCCAGTGTCCTCCACTGGTGCGCTTGGGGGATGCACAGCCTGTGCAACCCTACAGGTGACTGGCTGGAGCCCCTCAGCCAGTAAGGGGAGTGGACGCAAACAGGCGGGCAGGTGCAGGGCCACCCCTCCCCTCCATCTGGGCCCTTGACAGGAGCAGCCCCCTGCCCCCGCGACCCCCGCCAAGCCCCTTCTGAACCCCACCCTCCCTCACAGTGGCGTGAACCGGCGAACCCGCAGCGGCGCCTTCCCACTCTACCTGGCCTGCCAGGAGGGCCACCTGCACCTGGCCCAGTTCCTGGTGAAGGACTGCGGTGCCGACGTGCACCTGCGCGCCCTCGACGGCATGAGCGCCCTGCACGCCGCTGCCGACCGCGGCCACTACTCCCTCGTCGTCTGGCTGGTAAGGGGGCGCCAGAGGTGGGGGTGGTGGAGGTGCTGGCAGGCTGGCACCTGCTCGTGCCTTGGCTCTAGAGCCGCCTCTGAGCAAGCAGGGCCTGGCTGGGGTGTGGGCTCCACCCCCCAGGTCTCATTTTGCCCACCTGAGTGCTGGAGACCCACAGGATTGCTGGGGGATCAGATGTGCCCCCCACAGCTTCCAGCACCCGTGTTTGCCAGACCCAGCCTAGGCCTGGGAGTGCAGCCAGGGTCCCACAGCTGGAACCGGTCCTGGGGTAAACCAGACTTCAGAGCCCATGCAGGACCATGGGGACGTGCAGCCCTCCCCCTGGGGCTCTCCTTTCCCTCCCCCAGGAGTCCTGATGGGTCTCCTCGGGGCTCTCAGGGTTAGTGGCATCCCGGTGCTCTGTCACTTGTGCTGGGCACCAGCAGTGCCTGGCCCATCTGGCCACCTGTTCACGCCCTGCTGCCTCAGAGCCCTGGGCAGGTCCCCAGCCCTCTTCCCTCTGGGCCTGTGGAGGGGTCATTCAGGCCTCTTTCTGAAAGGAAGCCCTGAGACCCTGGAACACAGAGTGGCCCGGGTTTGGGGGAGGCCTTCTTTCAGGACGGACTGGGGACTTCCTGCCTGCACCACGGAAAAGCAGACCAGGTGGGGCTTCCAGGAGCTCTGAGTCCGTTCCAGAGAACTGATCAGGTCTCAGAGGAGAAGGGCCTCCCTGAGGAGGTGACAGACGTTTCAGGGCTGAACCAAGGATGGACCCTAGGTGGCTGGGCAAGGGACGGAGTCCAAATTAAATTAAATTCCTAGAGGAGAGCAGAGCTGGTTCAAAATTGGGGAGAGCCTGGCCCGTGGGGCGGGGCCAGGTGAGAAAGGCAGACAGAGGCCCGGGGAGGACCAGGGCTCTTTCCTGAGGGCCCTGGGGAGCCACTGAAGGCTGTGAGCCAGGAACAGCAGGTCTGACAGGCATCTTGAAGGTCACACTGGCCGCTGGTGGAGAAGGGAGAGCCCTTCCTTGCTCAGAACCCCCCACTGCCCATGGGACCTCCTCCAGCCCTTCCTCCACCAGGCCAGCCTCACTCCTGCCCCAGCAGGGGCCTTTGCACGCACTGCACCCTCTGCCAGGTGGCAGCTCCCAGGTGTGCGTGGCCTGCCCCCCTTTAGGATGGCAGCCACCCCGCCCAGCCCTCCATCTTGCTCCCCTGCTGTCTTTCCTCCACGGCAGCAACACCTGACAAACGGAATTTGACTTCTTTATCTTGGTAGTTGTCTATTTGCACCCCTGGGTATAAGTTCCAGGAGCCCCGGGGGGCAGGGACTCTGTCATCTGCTGCCTTTCTAGGGGCTGGCACATCATAAGGGCTCCAGAGGTGCTTAGTGAGTGAATGAATGAATGAAGGACAAATGATTTCCCCTGGCCTCAGGATGAAGTCCAGCTGCTCACCTTGGCCTCAGAGGCCATCAGCCTTTGCCTCCAGCCTCCCTCTGCTGGCCCTGAGGCACCCGCCGGTGCCACACCTCTGCACGGGCTGCATCCCCTCCTGGGCTGCCTTTCCACAGCTCCTCCTGCCAGAGCTGGCTCCTCTCCCAGGAGGAGCTCTGGGCACCCCCTGCACCGACTCTCCAGATGTCAGCCCCACCCTGGCCATCGGGAGGAGTTGTCCCCATGTTCCCTCTCCTGTAGTTCTGACCCCAGCCGCTTCAGGTGTGGCCTTCCCCACCCCTGGACTCCAAGTCCCTGGGGTGAGCTTGAGTCCTGGCCATCTCTGGCCACAGGGCCATGCACAAGCAGGTTCTCGGCAAATGGAAGGGAGCCAGGGGGCTGTGCAGGTTGGGGAGCAGCAGCTCAGAGCAGTGGGGGGGTGCCCAGGACAGGGCGGGAGGAGTGGGGGCGTGACCGAGTATCCGCTGAGCCCCAGGGAGCCCCACCAGTTCATCCTGGGGGAGGAGCATCCGGGGCCCCACCTCCCAGGGCCAGAAGGGCCTTTCTAGATGTGAATCCCTGCCCCCTCCTCCCTGAGGGATGGGCTGAGTGGGGAGGGGGCGGCCTCCAGCCAGGCTCACTCACTCCAGGGCAGGGTACCCTCTCCCGGGGATAGCTGGCGGCTGTGGGGGCCTCTGTTCCAGCCTCACTGTCCTTTTCCTAACAAACATGTTTGAACATTGGATCAGCCAGCAATGCTTTTGGCTGCAGGTGACCAGAGGACTGAAGAGCCTGAAGGTTGTCCCTTCCACATAGAAAGCAGCAGGGGGCCGTTGACCTTGGGTCAGCCGCCCAACCCCATCCCCATGGGGCCACATCTCTGCTGTTCTCCTGACCTTTCCCTCATGGTGGACGTTGGCTTATTCAAGGCAGGAAGAGGGGGAAAGGGGGTGACACACATCCACCAGCTGCTCCTATCAGGAAAGCAGAATTTTCCTACAAGAGTCCCTGATGTCTCATTGGCAGCCTGGGCCTCTTGGCTGTCCCAGGTGCACAGAGTCCACTGTGTGCCCGTAGGAGAAGTGGGTGGGCAACCACAGCATTGGACCCAACATCCCCCCAAGGCCTGGCTGGATGCTGTGGACTGCAGCCCACTGGTGCCCTCCCGGAGGCACAGCTGAGGGCCCGAGAGGAGGGGCCAGCCAGAAGTCACTCATGTGTCTGCCAGTAGAACAAGGCCAAACCAAAGGATGACCAGGCTCTGGGGCCGGCACTCTGAGGAGAGGCCGTGCAGGACCTGCTGCCCAGCATCCCTGTGTCCTTGCCCTGCAGCCGTGTTCAGGGCACACATGGACCTGGTACCAGAGGATGCCCTTGCCCTCCCCACTCCCTCCCTTCCTCCATCAGCAAACATCCCTTACTGTCCCCTGGTGCCAGCCGAAGCATTTGTTCATTTGAGGTGTGAAGCCACGTCCCTGGGGATGTTCGGGTTAAGATTTGGGGCTGGGGCCGATTTGGGGACTGTGGAACCTCCCAATAAAACCACTGAGCTCACTTCCCCCGCAATGCCCAGGGTGACCCGGTGCATGTGAGGAGCCAGCTCTGTCTCCAGGGCTTCCTGGAGAGGGGTGCTCCTGCCCCCGAAAGTCATCCCCCAGTTCTGCGCCGGGCTCCCTCTCCCCATGTCCTCGTCATGGCCGCCATCCTTCTCCCTGGGAGTGGTCACCCCTGTCCAGCTTCAGCTGCTTCTCCCCCACCTCCTTTACAGGTCACCTTCACAGACATTGGTCTGACGGCACGGGATAACGAGGGGGCCACAGCCCTCCACTTTGCTGCTCGTGGTGGCCACACGCCCATTCTGGACCGGCTCCTGCTGATGGGTGCACCCATCATGAGAGACTCCTGGGGGGGCACCCCACTGCATGACGCAGCAGAGAATGGGCAGATGGAGGTGAGGCAGGCGTGGCAGGAAGCTCTGGTGTGGGGGGGCCTGCGCGGGGGTCGGGGTGGGGCGAGAACCAGCAGTCCTGGAATGCTTACTATGCCCAGGCACTTCCTATGTAACTCAACCCTCATAACAACCCTGTAGGGTAGATGTTATTATTCCTCTTTTACAGATGGGTAAACTGAGGCTCAGAGGGTCAGTCACTTGCCCAGAATCCAGACTCTGATCTATCTTGGAACAAAATCCATGCTCTCTCCTCCATATGTGCCCCCTCCCTTTGCACAGAGACTCCCCGTGTGCCTTCTCAGGGCTTGGCCTTCCTGACAATCCCCCGGGATATCTGCTGGCCCCTGCTGTGAGCCCCACCGCAGCCAGGGGCTTGAAGTTGGCCCCTTTGCTATTATCCAAATAAAACTTGGGGGCTCACGTGGCCTAGTCCCAAGGAAACAACGGCCAGAAACCCAGAGAAGCCCAGGCTGGTGTTCAACTACTTAAGGCCCGACATTGAGAATGGGCGCAGCCCGCAGAGGCAGCACCTGCACTGGCGCCCTGCATGTGGACCTCACATAAAGACAGGCCACACCTGAGGGTGATGCTTGGTTTCCTCCCCTACCTGCCCCACGTGGTCCTCCACAGCACATCTCCAGAGGGGCCCGCTCATCCCCATGCTGCCTCCTGGCCTTCTTATGTCACGCTCGCAGCCCAGGGCTCAGCCTGCTGCCGTCTGGAGCCGTGAGAACCGCGCTGGGGGCCCAGGCGAGGCTGGGCAAGGGGGACGATTTTAAGGAGGTGCAACTGAGTCCCCTATTTTGGGTCTACAATTGTGGAGTCTGTTCCCAGCTGGAGCTCAAAGTGTCCCCTGGGGCCCAGGGGGCCCGGTCTCAGCAGTGTCGAGTGAAAGAAGCCCAGGGCAGCAACAAGAGTCCCCAGAAGGCCCTCGGTCCCACTGGACAACACAGAGGAGACCCGTCCCAGCTCACAGCTTGGTCTTTCTCTGGCTGTCTGCCCTCTGGAGTTCCGAGCGCCCCCTCTCCTCCCTACCCCGGCTTCCCCTGCCTCTCAGCCCTATAAGACTCATTCCCCCAGCACGTTTCCCCAGTTCCCATCCCCTACGTAGACGGGAGGGGACACAGGGTGGGGGTGGGGCACACCTCGGGCTGGCCGGCAGCGACAGACCTCAGCAGACCTGAGAGGAGAGGGAAGGCCTGCAGATACTCTGCAGTCCTCCTTTCTGTCCTGCTCCATTGAAGAAGGAGAGCCCGGGGAGGAGGTGCCAGGATCAGGAGTTCAGAGGTGCCTGTGGGCGGGAGGTGAGGGAGAGCGTGTCCCCGACAGGCAGGTGGTGGCCCGGAGCCAAGCCAGTGCCTGTGGCTCTTCCAAAGTCGGGAAGGGGGCCTGGAGCGGGGGTTTACAAACTTTTCTTTAAGGAGCATTATCTTTTTTCATGAAATACTCTCCAGGAGCCTGAGAAGTGGAACAGCTAAGCCAAGAATCCACCAGCTCCTCGCCTTCCCTTAACATGAAAACAAAATAACTCAGGCCTCAGAGCTGAGAACTGCTCTCCTTTCCAATCTTTTTATTACAGAAATTCTCAACTCAGATGAGGACTCCCGTTGTTTTTTATCACAACCTCAAATTATCACACCTAAAAATAATTCGCAATAATTTCTTAATATCTATCCAGTCTGGCTAATTCCCATCTCACATCCATTTCCCTGACTCTGCTTCTCTGCTTGACCCAGACAAGGTCCACATGGTACTGATTTGTCTGTTGAGTCTCTTAATCCTTTAACAGTTCCAGAATTATACTTCATCCAGGGAATATAGGCTAATGCTTGATCCTCCCGCCTTTTAAAATAAATTCTTATTTTAAAATAGTTTAGAATCATTTTAGATTTGTAGAAAAGTTGAGACACTAGTCAAGAGAGTTCCCATAGACTAACATCCATTTCCCCCTGTTATCAGCAATTTACGTTAGTATGGTACATTTGTCACAATTAATGAACCCAAATCGGTACGACCTTGTTAACCAAAGCCCACATTTCATTCAGATTTCCTTGGTCTTCACCTAATGTCCTGCTCCCATTCCAGCATCCCCTCCAGGGTCCCACATGACATTTACTCCTTGCGTCTCCTTAAGGCTCCTCTTGGCTGTGACGGCGGTAGTTCCCCGTTTTTGAAAACAAAACTTCCGAATAATGAGCTGGACCTCAGCAACCTCCAGAGGGAGTGACGGTAGTTTAGTAAGTTTTTTGTTTCACTAGATCACAGTCTTTTTCTTTGAATGGCACAAATTACACTGATTACTTGTTTTTTTAGTTGAGGTAAAAAAACACATAACATGCAATTTACCCTCCTAACCATTTCTGAGTGTGCAGTGTAGTAGTGTTAGCTGTCTGCACGTTGTTGTGCAACAGATCTCCAGAAGTTTCTCATCTTGTAAATCTGAAACTCTGTACCCCTTAAACAAGAACTCCCCACTCCCGCCCCAGCCCCTGGCAACCACCTCTCTGCTTTCTGTCTCTATGAGTTTGACACTCTAGGGACCTCCTGTAAGTGCAATCATACAGTGTTTATCTTTGTGTGACTGGCTCATTTCATTTAGCAGAATGTCCTCAAGGTTCACTCACGTTGTAGCATGTGACAGGATTTCCTTCCTTTTTAAGGCCGAATAATATTCTGTTATTAATATTCTACCACATCGTCTTTATCCATTCATTCGTTGATGGGCATTTGAGTTGCTTCCACGTCTGGGCTGTTGTGAATAACGCTGCAGTGAACGTGGGTGTGCACATATGTCTTCTAGACCTTGCTTTCTACTCTGATTACTTGCTAAGATGTTAAGCCAACCTTGCATTCCTGGAGTAACTCAACTTGGTCACGATATATTATCTCATCTGCATATAGCCGAATTTAATTTGCTAGCATTTTGTTTAGGATTTTAGGTGCCGTGTATAGGGCTAGTGCGGTGGTTCTCAAATTGGGACGCACACTGGGACTCTCCAGGACGGGTTTACAATGTTCTAATGCCCGGGCTCCGCCCCTCCCTCCCTCCCTCCCTCCCCAGAGATTCCGATTTAATCGGTCCTGGGTGGAGCCCGAGTACCAGGACTTTTTAAAACCTAGGTGATTCTGATGTACAGTCAATCTTGAGAACTGTCTGTGTGAATTGCATTAACTGAGCTAATCTAGAAATAATTCATAGAGATGGTGATTCTTTTTTTTTAGTTTTATTGAGGTCACATTGCTTTATAGCATTATATAAATTTCAGGTGTACATCATTATATTTTGACAGACTGCATTGTGTTCAACATCAAAAGTCTAGTTTCCATCCATCACCAAACATATGTGCCCCTTTACCCCTTTCACCCTCCCCCCACCCACTTCCCCTTGGTAGCCACCAATCTGTTCTCCATATCTGTATGTTTGTTTATCTCCAACATATGAGTGAAGTCATACTGTAATTGTCTTTCTCTGTCTGACTCGTTTCACTTAGCAGAATACCCTCAAGGTCCATCCAAGTTATCCCGAATGGCACAATTTCGTCTTTTTTATGGCAAAGTAGTATTCCATTGTAAATATGTACCTCATCTTCTTTATTCATTCATCCATTGGTGGGCACTTAGCTTGTTTCCAAGTCTTGGCTATTGTGACTAATGCTGTAATGAACATAGGGGTGCATGTATTTTTTCAAATTAGTATTTTCTCTTCTTTGGATAAATACCCAGCAGTGGAATAGCTGGATCATATGATAGTTCTATTTTTACTTTTTTGAGAAATCTCCATACTGTTTTCCATAGTGGCTGCACCAATTTGCATTCCCTCTGCCAGTGTATAAGGGTTCCTTTTTTCCACATCCTCTCCAACACTTGTTATTTCTCATCTTTTTTATTTTTATTTTTTTTTAAAGATTGGCACCTGAGCTAACAACTGTTGCCAATCTTCTTTTTTTTTTTCTGCTTTTTCTCCCCAAAGCCTCTCAGTACCTAGTTGTGTATTTTCAGTTGTGGGTCCTTCTAGTTGTGGCATGTGGGATGCCACCTCAGCATGGCCTGATGAGCGGTGCCATGTCTGTGCCCAGGATCCGAACCACCGAAACCCTGGGCTGCCGAAGCGGAGCATGCAAACTGAATCACTCGGCCACGGGGCCGGCCCTCATCTTTTTTATAATAGCCATTCTGATGGGTGTGAGGTAATATCTCACTGTAGTTTTGATTTGCATTTCTCTAATAATTAGTGATGTTGAGCACCTTTTCGTGTGCCTGTTCACTGTCTGTGTATCTTCTTTGGAATTATGTCTGTTCATACCCTCTGCCCAGTCTTTGATGAGGTTGTTATTTTTTGTTGTTGTTGAGGTGGTGATTCTTAAACCAGTGACTTCAACATGGGAAGGAGCAGGATTTCCAGCGAGCGAGAGAGGGTTAGAAGTGGTCAGATTGCTGGAACAGAGCAGAGCGGAAGCTGGGGCTGACAGGAAGAAGTCACCGGTGAGGAGACTTGGAGCCCGTGACTAGTTTCACTATGGTGTAAAGAGGCATTTGGGAGCTGCTGTGGGATCCCGAGAAGAGGGCGTATGATGTCATTGTTGTTTGGAGGAGGGCAACGCTGCAGGGAGTTGCTGTAAGATGAGACGTGGTCTGGGGCTTCGCAAATGAAACTGAAAAGGGAACAGCAGAAGACAGGAGCACACGAGGTTCCCTCAAGGTTTAGACACGTGGTTATAACTCGGTGGAAGTTCTGCCTAACTTGAAGTTGCTGCTAATTCAAGAGAGGATGTTCACTGAGTAGCATATTGTAAGAGTCTCTAAAAAGGCATTCTGAGCACATGATGGCCTCAGTCCACCTCCCGTGCCTGTAAAAGGTAGCGGTGTACTGCCAGTTAATCCATCAGAGGCTTTAATCTCCAACCATTCATGTCCACACTCTCCTGCATTCAGATGCTCACTCTTCCGACAAGTAGTTATTGGGCACTAGCTTAGTTCGTGCCCAAGGATTCGAGAACCAGAAGACTATTTAGATGAGATGAGTGGTTCTCAACAGGGCAGTACCCTCTGTGCTGGCTTTTGGGTGTTCCAGGGCTGTTTCTGGTTGTTACAATGATTGGGGTGCACTTGTGTTACAATATGGGGACATTAGGTGACCTGCTGTTCCTGAACAGTCCTGCACCGTGACAGAAGGTCTCGTGCCCCACACAGCTTCCCAATGGATCAGACATGCATGTAGGTAGAAAACCTGCTTATAATGATCTAAGCTCTGAATCCAGCTCAAGTGTGTATAATTATCTAAGCTTAGAACCGAAACTCAAATATATGTATACCCGCACACCAGTATTTCTTCATAGTTTTAATATACGTAAGCCTTTTCCAAGACTGGTCCTACTGTATATGTGGAGGGAAGATAGCATTTTGTTTTAGTCAGCACTCTACCTGGAATTGCTCACTCTTTGGGAAAATGACATCACTGATGGCAATGCTGAGCCCGATGTTTGTCTTCAGCAGTCTGGTTTTTTGCTGTCGAATTTGCAATGGTTCCACATAGGAGAGCGTTAAAGAGCTCACTTCCTCTTCTCTCGGTCAAGCCATCTCCAGCTGGTGAGCACAGTGGTCCCCAGCAGTCCTGACTCCCTGGGATGGATTTGGACCTTTCAAGACACAGCCTAGAGGCTCATGTGACAGGAGACAGAGGGAGCAGGAAGGCCTGGGGGGATGAGGTCAGAATGGGATGGGGTTTCATTTTTAATGTGTTTTATTTCTACAGTTTTTAAAAACCTACATGATATTATTATTTTTTATTCAGTCATTGAATAAGGACTTATTTAAACTTATCCACACATTTATCACTTTTTTTTATCTTCGTTCCTTCTGGCATCTCAGCCCTTCCAATATGGAATCACTTCCCCTCAGGCTGAAGTAAATGCCTAGATGTTCTCTTAGTGTGGGTTTGCTGCTGGCAAATTCTTAATTTCATTGTGTTTGCCTAGAAACATCATTGTTTTATTGTCAATACTGAAGAATATTTTTGCTGGGTATAGAATTGTAGTTTGGCAATTTCCACTTATTTCCTTTTCATGCTCTGAAAATACCATCGCCTTCTGGCTTCTATCAAGAAGTCAGCTGTCCAGGGTGATTCTTTTCAAGATAATCTTTTTTTCTCTTGTTGCTTTTAAGATTTTCACTTTGTCTTTGGTCTTCCGCAATTCCACTACAATAGGAGTAGAGGTGGCTTGCTTTTTACTTATCTTACCTCAGATTAGCTGGGTGTCTCGAATTTGTGCTTTGGTGTTTCCATCAGTTTTATAAAATTCTCTGCCATTATGCCTTCAGATGTGACCTCTGTGTCCATTCTATTCTCCCCTCTTCCTGGGAATAATATTACATGTGTTTTAGACCGTACTGTATCCGCTGCTTCTTCTGTTTTCATCCTTGTGTCTGTCTGTGCTATATTCTGTGTTGCTTCTTCTGACCAATTTTATGTTTACTAATCCTTCAGCTTCCATTTCTAACTTGGTTATTATTTTTATGTTCTTGATCTTCTAATTAGTCATTTTTCAAGGCTACTGTGTTGCTTTTTATGGTTCGTAATTCCATCCTAAGTGTTCAAGCTTGGTTTTTGTTTCTTTGAAAGTAGGAAGCACAGTTGTGTTGGTCTATGAGTTCTCAGGTCTTTGCGGGTCTATTTCCTTGTGTGTTGGGTCCTCCAATTCTCACTTCTGGTCTCTCATTGGCTTGTGCTCCTGGTTTTGTTGACTGTATGCTGGACGTTACATTTGAAGAATGACTCGTAGGCCTCACTTGAGGTCTGGGATGACATCAGATTCCCTCTGCCTGGCAGGCACACGTGGGAACTGCCAGCCCAGGAGTGTCTTAGTCCACGTTCCAGGCTCGAGGTTCCCTGGACCACCTGCCTGGCGGGAAGCAGAGAGCTGGCTGGCTTCTGGCTTGCCTTTTCTCTGAGGGTGGAGCCCTCAGCCCATAGTGGGAGGTGGTGAATCAGAGCTCCCACCTCTGAGGACCCTGAGCTTTTCCTGGTCTCCTTCGTCCTGTGAGGCTACAGAAGAACCACTCGGGTTAGAACCCTGTCTCCTGTATAAGCATGTTCTTAAGACAAAAGCCATTCTGGGTGATGGGCTTATCCCCCCGGACTTTCCTTGTCTCCTGAGCTTGGCTGGGAGATTCCTCACTTCCTGTTACCTCTCTGATGCTCTAGGAAGGTGACTTTTACATTTGGTCTATTTTTTACCTTGTCCTTTGGGAGTGGATGTGTCTGACCCACCTGGGTCTCTACTTCCTGACGTGGATCCACCTGCCCACCTGTTTTTGCTGGCAGCACGGCCACCTCACAGATTTCCTGACTTACATCTTGATCATCTGTGACCACCCACCCTCTGCTCACAAATCCCAGTGGTAATTGGCCATCGTTCTGCACCCGTTTCTTCATATGAAAATGACACGCACCTCCGAGGGTTGCTGTAAAAACCGGTTCCATATTTAAAGCTGGGGGCATGGGCTACAAGGACAAGGTCAGGGTCAGGTTGCCTGGCCAGGATCCCGGCTGTGCCACCTATTTGCCAGCTGGGCCCTTGGCGTTTCCTGGACGCAGTCCCCTTAGCTCCCAGCCAGGATGAGGGGCTGCTGTTGCCTGCAGGGCATAGCGCCACTGCGGCCAGGACTGGGCGGCTGTGGGAGAGGCTCAGGGATTCAAGTCCTCCCCTGCAGCGAATGCCAGCGGGGTCTTGGGCAGGTTCCTCAGCTGTTGGCAGCCTCAGTTTCCCACCCGGGAGATGGGGCTGGTGAGCTGCTTGTACCACGCCCACCCTCCATCAGCACCGGGTGAATGCCACGGGCTCGGGCATGTGCCGCAGTGGGTCACACGGGCGCCCCCCCCTGCAGTGCTGCCAGACCCTGGTCTCCCACCACGTGGACCCCTCCCTGCGGGATGAAGATGGTTACACGGCGGCAGACCTGGCAGAATACCACGGACACCAGGACTGCGCCCAGTACCTGCGGGAGACGGCCCAGCCGGTAAGCCTTGAGGTCCGTGTCCATCCTGGGGGGCTGGGGTGACAGGGCCCCCTGCTGCCCTGACAGCCCAATTAGCTAGAAAGCTCACTGCACACACCCTGTCATTTGCAGGAAAAGGGGCCAGGACTGGGGCAGTGCCACAAGCCAGCTGGCCAGGCACTGAGGCCAGGCTGTGACAGGGGCCATGACAGGGGCCATGACAGAGGCTGTGACAGGGCTGTGACAGGGGCCGTGACAGGGGCCATGACAGAGGCTGTGACAGGGGCCATGACAGAGGCTGTGACGGGGCTGTGACTGGGGCCATGACAGGGGCATGGGCTGTGATGGGGCTGTGACAGGGGCTGTGACTGGGGCTGTGACAGGGGCTGTGACAGCAGATGTGACAGGGGATATGATGGGGTGTGACTAGGGATGTGACAGAGGCTGTAACAGGGGATGTGACATCGGATGTGATGGGGTGTGACTGGGGATCTGATAGGGGTCATGACAAGGGATGTGACAGGGACCATGATAGAGGCTGTGACAGGGGCCATGACAGAGGCTGTGACGGGGCTGTGACTGGGGCCATGACAGGGGCATGGGCTGTGATGGGGCTGTGACAGGGGCTGTGACTGGGGCTGTGACAGCAGATGTGACAGGGGATATGATGGGGTGTGACTAGGGATGTGACAGAGGCTGTAACAGGGGATGTGACATCGGATGTGATGGGGTGTGACTGGGGATCTGATAGGGGTCATGACAAGGGATGTGACAGGGACCATGATAGAGGCTGTGACAGGGGCCATGACAGAGGCTGTGACAGGGGCCGTGACAGGGGCCATGACAGAGGCTGTGACAGGGGCCGTGACAGGGGCCATGACAGAGGCTGTGACGGGGCTGTGACTGGGGCCATGACATGGGCCATGACAGAGGCTGTGACAGGGGCCGTGACAGGGGCCATGACAGAGGCTGTGACAGGGGCCGTGACAGGGGCCATGACAGAGGCTGTGACAGGGCTGTGACTGGGGCCATGACAGGGGCCATGACAGAGGCTGTGACAGGGCTGTGACTGGGGCCATGACAGGGGCATGGGCTGTGACGGGGCTGTGACAGGGGCTGTGACAGCAGATGTGACAGGGCATATGATGGGGTGTGACTAGGGATGTGACAGAGGCTGTAACAGGGAATGTGACATCGGACGTGATGGGGTGTGACTGGGGCTCTGATGGGGTCATGACAAGGGATGTGACAGGGGCCATGACAGGGGCCGTGACAGAGGCTGTGACAGAGGCTGTGACAGGGCTGTGACAGGGGCTGTGACAGGGGCCATGACAGGGGCCGTGACTGGGGCCATGACAGGGGCTGTGACTGGGGCTGTGAGTGGGGCCATGACAGAGGCTGTGACAGGGCTGTGACAGGGACTGTGACAGGGACTGTGACAGGGGCCATGACAGGGGCCGTGACTGGGGCCATGACAGGGGCTGTGACTGGGGCTGTGAGTGGGGCCATGACAGGGGCCATGACAGAGGCTGTGACAGGGCTGTGACAGGGGCTGTGACAAGGGCCATGACAGGGCTGGGGCTATAGCTGGGACCAGGCCTGGGCTTGTGGCTGGACCTTGGCCAAGGCTCCTGTTGGGTGACTTTATGTCAGTCTGAGGATGACCTGGGGGTGGGATCAGGGCCCTGGGCCCTCGGTGACGTGACCCTGATGAGGCCAGGCCAGCCCTGTGCAGGTTCCAGTCCTGCTCTCCCATCTCGGCGAGTGACATTGCATGACCTCACATCTCTCTGAGCCATGTCCCCAGCCATAAGGACAGGGACCTCATCTGTCCTGCTGGCCTCAGCTCCCAGCATGTGACAGACTGAAACAAGTGAATGAACAGAAGAGCAAACGGATGGATGAGGGTGGACAGACAGACAGACGAGTGGGCGGATGGACGGCCAGGCAGGTGGGTGAAGTCAGCAGTTGGTCCGCGTGGAGCCAGGCTCCCTCATTCCAGGCCCACGGCGGTTACTGTGACAAATTAGTCCCCACCTGCCACAGCTCTTGCCACAATTTTCTCTGGTGGCCGCCCCTTCAGAAGGTTCCCTGGGATCACATGCCCATTTCGGGTGCGAGCAGTGAGACCCAGAGAGGTGACATGCCCCCCACACCAGTTGTCACCTCCTTTTCCCTTGGGGGCATCCTGAGAGGGTCCAGGACCAACTGAGGCAGAGCCGCAGTCCTCCTTGTCACTGGGGCCTACAGGACGGTCCTCACCCGGCCACCACCAAGAGCCTCTTGTCCCCATAGCCTGAAACCCACCGCCAGGACAGCGTGGGTGCTCCAGGGCACACGTCGGTGCCCTCGTTCATCCTGGTGTCATAGTTTCAGAAGCGGGAACTACAGCTACTGCTCAAAGTAGCTTATTTACTCATCATCCATTTACCAAATGTTCGATTGGGTGTTGTGCGATCAGAGGTTGTCTTTCTGGCTTGGGTTTGAGAAGCTGGTGGAGCTCAGCGGATTTCTGGTGTAGTGGACCGGCTTCGGAGTCCAGAGACTAGGAACGCCCCAGCCACCTGGGTCCCTCCGGGCCCCTGTGTGGTCACTGGGGTCGGCCTGGCCACTGAGATTAGGAGGTGGGGCCGGCAGCTGCTCTGCTGCCAGGGCCTCTGGCTGGGGTTGCTGACCCGTCCCCGGCCCAGCCATGCTGTGCTGCCCTTGGCCTGGTCTTCTGTCCAAGCAGGGTCTCTGGCCCCGGGCCTCCATCCCTAGACCCTGGCACATCTGCCAGCCCCTCCTGGCCACTCTGCCCACTCTCTTAAGGGGATGGTGGCTCTGCGTGCTCTCCCCAGAGCTGTGGGGGACAGCCCATCTCAGGCCTCCTGGGGCTTCTTCTGGTCTTGGATGTCCCCTGGTGTCATCACAAACTCAAGACAGGGTCCCCTTCATTCAGGATTCCCCAAGCCGGTCTGAGCTGCTTGTGTATCCTCCCCACCCCAACCTGCAGGCCAGCGGCGCCCCGCCTGTCCTCTTGCCCCGGCCTGAGGTGGTGGCGGGTAGGTGGGCCCATCCAGCTCCTTCGGACCCACAGTGCCCACCAGCCTGCTTCCGGCCAGCACACGCAGATCCAAACCCCTGGCCCTCGCGGCTCGTTGCTGGGTCCACAGCGAGCTTCAGGACTGAGGGTTCTGACTGGAGCCTCGGTCTCTGTCCTCCCTCAGTGAGCACCCGGGGCAGCGGGGTGCCAGTCTCTCAGCCCTGGCTGGAGTCGTCCCCCAGGTCCCCACCTCACCTCAGTCTCGGCTCCGTGGGAGGGCAGGCTGTCAGCTGGACTGCGGGGCCGGGGAGGGCTGTGTGCCTGATGCAATATTGATGGCAACGCGATCCTTGGAGGTCGCCGGGGCTGGCCTCTTCCCATGTCGGGCTCCAAGGAGGTGGTGAAAGCCAGCATTTTCCCCGTGACAGGGCAGCCTGTGTCTGCTCCCAGGAGTCGTAGGTCCCGAGAGAGGCAGCCTGGGGCACCACAAGGCTGGACGGGGAGTGGTGAGACCTGCCCTGTGGGAGGTATCCACTTCATAGGCGGGTCTGCAGGGCCTGGGTTCACCCCCTGCCCAGTGAGGGGCTGGGCCTCTCTGACTCGGGTGGGGCAGTGGCCAGAGGGGCCGCCTGTACCCCGACCCCCAGGCAGTGGGCTGGACAGCTGGGCTCCTGGCTGTAGGGCCAGGTTTGATTGAGATCCTGGCCAGGCGGCAGCAGTTAGGAACAGCAGCCCAGGATGGCGAGGGTGGCCTCTGTGCTCGGGGACCCAAGCCCCTCAGTGTCTCCCATGGCATCTGGGGCTGTCCTGCTTGCTCCTACCCTTGTGCTCACTCCCACCACGGTTGGAGCAGGCCTTCCTGGCTGGGCAACTTCTGAGCGTCTCCGAGCCTCCATTTTCTCGAATCTGTGAAATGGGACTGAGGAGCCTTCTCGGAGGGTAGAGACGCACATGGAGCACCCAGCGGGTGCTAACTCCCCACCCCCAGGTCCAGAAGCGCTCCAGGACCCCTTCATTTTACAGAGGGGGAAACTGAGGCCCAGAGAGGGCAAGGGAGACACCCCTGGGCACCCTCTTCCCCCGGGGAGGGAAGGGGCCTTGACCATGCGGCCAGAAACCGAATCTCAGCTGTGGTGACCGGTGTCCGGCGTCCATATGCGGGTCATGATTTTCTCGGCCTGGGTGGCATTACAGGCCTGTAACCCGGCTTGCACAGCTGTCCTCGATGTATAATGCATGGCAGGCACAGCGCTGCTCAAATCTCACCAAAAACGCAGGAGAGACAGCAGGCCGTGGGAAGGGCGCCAACCTCGGGCCACTGCAGCGTATGCCCAACTGTCAGGACCCCAAAAGTCGGGCCCCAACATCCACCACTCCTTCAGGTGCTTGTAGATTCACTTAGCGTCCGGCACCGTATGTGGGACACAGGGATGTAGACACTCCCGTTGCCTGGGAAACACCACAGCAGAACTCTGTCCCAGTTAAAATTCAGAGATCATGGTGACACCGTGGTAACAACAGCCACGAGGTCTGGGTCCCACCATGTGCCAGGCGCTCTCCATAATTCCCATCTTCCCGACAACTACAGAGTTCTTCCTGACTTCCCAGCGAGGAGACTGAGGCTCAAGGAGTGACTCCCCAGGGCTTCTCCCGGGCCACAGGTGGAGCAGGATTTGGTCCCAGGGACCGGGAGGGTGGCATGAGGTCCCCCAGGCTACAGTGCTGCTCTGGGCCAAAAGTCCATTCCCCTGAGCCTCAGACCAGCTTCCTGCCTCTTCTGTCTGTCTTCTCCCGCATGAGGGGGCTGCTGCTACCCCAGCCAAGCCCCGCACTCTGCCCGGGGAGGGGAGGTCCTTGCCCTCACCCCTGGGAGCAGATTCAATGGGGGGAGGGGCTGAGGGCTCCCAGGTTGGGGAAGAGAGCAGGGGGAGGCACTGTCAGGTTCACAGCTCTGTCCTGGCTGGGCAGGGACCAGGGCATTGCGGTGGCCCTGTGGCGAGGGCCCACCTGGGGTTCAGCCCTCCTGTGTCCATCAGACTGTCAGAGCCAGCTTCTCTCTGTGCCGCGAGGTCTAGGGACTGACTTGACCCTACTTAAAGCTCTTAAGCCACCCTGTGCCTGCATTGTGGACGCTGGGAGAAGACACGAGACTCTCAGGTCCGAGACACACAGCAGGAAGCAAGCCTCATGTTTTGTCAGGTCCCCTTGCCCGCCAAGTCTCAGGGTGACGTGATATGGGCCCAGACAGCTGCTGTGCACACAGTGGGGTTGTGTCACAGCCGAGGACCACTGAGCCTGGGGAACCCCTGTTTTATAGCGGGTAGAAAGCAGCCTGCTTGGCCCTCTGGGTCCCTCCCTGTAGACGCAGCCCTGAGAAACGGCTGGGTAAAGAGCAGCCAGGGCTTCGCATCCTTGGTAGGAATGTGAGAGACTCAACCAGCGCCAAGGCCTCCTCTGCCCCCGAGCCCCACCCACCTGCTTCTTCCTCCACTGCCAGTGCCCCTGGACCAAAGGAGCAGGGATTTGAGGGCTCCCAGTCCTGGCAGGAGCAGGGACTGGGATCTCAAGTAAGATTCTGAACCCAGCTCTGCCACGTCCCAGCTGTGGGGCCTTAAGAAAGCCCCTTGCCCTCTCTGAGCCTCAGTTTCCCCATCTGTACCCTGGGGGCTGTACTGGGGGTGGAGGTACTATACTGGAGGATTCCTCTGGGTAGTCTCTTCCTCTCATATGACCCAGGGACCTCAGATCTCCCCAACCTTCCCTGAGGGTCTGCTCCCCTGGCCCCCGCACTGTGGATGGTTAAGGTGCCAAGGTAAGGGATCCCACACCCAGCCCAAGCCCGCCTGGCCACCTGACACCTTGGCCTTCAAATATTAATGCGATGCCTCCCGCTCCCATGGGCGGCAGCTGCGACAGCCCCCGACAGCCCAGGACGGCCGCAGCTCCTAGTGCTCACAGCCCAGACCCTGCTCCCGAGGGTCCTCCCAGGCAGGCGGGCCGGCAGACGCTCCTCACCCTGCGCCTGGGATCCTGGGCTCTCCTCACAGATTCCTGGAAGGAGTGAGGCGTGAGGTGCGTGATGGCTGGGCAGATGGGGTTTCAGCCTGTTCCTTCCCAGCGGCCACAGTGGACTGAGGGTCCTGGACGGGAGAGCGTCTGAGGGACTGGAGCAGTGGGTGCAGAGCCAGGGTTCTCCTGAGGGCACCCCCAGGCTGGGGTGGCACCTAAGGCTTGCAGCATCTCCTTGCTGGGAGGTGGGACTGGGCCCCCCCTACAGATGAGCAAGGGGATGCTGAGAGCGGCCAAGGGGTCTGCAGCAGCAGGACCAGCTACTTCACGTGCAGGGCCCTGTGCAAAATGACAATGCTGGCCTCTTGTTCACAAATGCCTAAGAATTTCAAGAGACAGCAAAGCATTAAACTGAGCTGCAGCACAGGCCACACACGGCTCCAGCCCCAAGCCACACGTCCTGCATGCGGCTGGTTTGAACCAAGTCCTCTGTCCCACTCAGGGCTCTCTCCAGTGCCAACCTGGGGGCCCTGAGGCTGTGTCCCATCTCCACTGCCCACTGCTGGGGGGAAGCGAGGAGCTTGAGTCTGACGGCCAGGGTGGGCTTCTCAGAGGGAACGCAGCTTGTGGCCCTACTAGCTGGAGAGGCAAGTGGGGGCAGCTGTGTGGCAGTCGGGCATGAAGGTGACATGGGTGCAGCTGGGAGCCCAGGCACCTGCTCTCTAAGAGACAGGGTCAGCCAGCCTTCAACTTTCAGCTCTAAACCAGAAGGTGGCAAGCCTGGCTGGGAGGGCAGCTCAGGTGTCCTCCTGGGGAATTTCCCTGCCGCCTAAAGAGGGACACGCCGGGGCGGGGAGGCGAGCACAGTCCCGCTGCTGATGGCACCTGCGGTGTTAGGGCAGCCCACGGGCCTCGCGCCTCCTGCTCCGCGGCCCTGGGAGTCTTGGTCCTGTGGTCCGATGCAAAGGCTGAGGCCTCGTGGGGCTGAGCTGGGGGAGACCTCCAGGTCAACGGCTCTTTCTGGCCGTCCACTGGTCAGTGCTTGGAGGCAGGGAACATGGCCACGGCCAGGTCTGTGCCTTGCCCCAGACGTGCGGCAGGGGGTAGGGGTGAGGCGTGGGTGCCCCTGCAGCCCCGGGCATGATTTCCCCGACACCAGGTTCCCAGGGTTGATCTTGGTGGTCTGTTTCCAGGCGGCCTGGACACTGCATGATGGGTCCACGGTGGGCACAGCGCCACTGCTCTGATGTGTGGCCATGGCCCCCGCTTATGGGGCTGAGAAGTTCCAAGTTCGTTGTGGTTTTCCCCTGTGCCCAGGGGCCGGCCACCTGCTCTCTCCTCAGAGAGTGTGGTGGTTCCAGGCGGTTTGTCTCAGCACAGAAGTCAGGGACAGTCAGGGAGTCTGTGTGTGCACATGCATATGTGTGCATGTGTGCGTGTGCACGCATCCCTCGTAAGGCCATTTGGTGAGAAAAAGCTGGTCACCAGGCCCTAACCCAGTGCCCGCAGCTGCCCAGTTAAGCTGCCTCCAGAGGGAGCCCCTGAGCCTTGAGGGGCCTTAAGATGGGGGTTCACCCGTGGGAATGGCATGGGGGCGCACAGTGGGAGATGACACTCAGACGAGTGCATGGGGCGTTTGGGGAACCCTGTCACCCAGTGTGGAGGGGGTGGAGAGACACGTGGTGAGGGACAGAAGCTCAAGGGGCACTGCCCCTCCCTCCTGCTCTCCAGCCCTGCCACAAGCTGTGCAGCGCCGCCGGGCTGGGGCCAGGGCTAGCCCACTGGAAGCCCCCAGCCCCACCTGGTAGCACTGGCAGCCCAGGTCGAGGCCCACCTGGGCCTCCTGCTGACCAGACCTGTCCACCCGCAGGTGCCACTCCTGATGACGCCCCCGCCCCCACCCTTCCCCCCTCCTCCGCTGTCGGCGGCGAGGCTCTCCCCAGAGGATGGAAGAAGAGGGGGCTCAGGTCTCGGGAGCCCCACCTGTGAGTACACGTCTCCGGGAGGGCTGGCAGGGGCCATGGGTGCCGGGAGTGGATGCCTCTGGCCTCCCCTCTGAGATCCTTCGAGGGGGTGGGTGGGGGAGTAGCTGACTCCAGGCAACTGGGCACACAGGACACTCAGGACGGGGTTGGGGTCACCCCTCCCATCGCCCAACACCCAACTTCTTCCAGGTCTCCTCTGTTGTCTTCGTTGCTTCTTTAAAGGGAGAATCACCATTTTCCATAATGGGCCCTTATTATAATCACAATTCTATGGCCTCCTGCCCACCCTGCGGGAGTCCCTCTGTGAGCTCTGAGCCCCTCAGGGCCAGGCTCTCCTGCCTGTGATCTTGGGCAGCCTCATGCCCTCTCTGGGTCTCTGCTTGTGCAGAAGTAAATCCAAGGTCAGGTCACTGGGACCCAGGCCCCTTCGGGATCTGCTGCCATTGTCCATCTCCAGCAGGCCGAGTGTCCAGGGGCTCGCAGAAGGCAGGTGAATGGTCCTCAAACTGCAGGTCACCACCTGTTAAGGGCTTGTGGCCAGCATTTATCAAAATGAAATGAGACAGCATGAAAATCATCAGCTAGTCCCATAGGTAGTGAGAATGGAATGGGTTGTAGTGATCTAGTCACACGTAGGGGGTTGTGTGTGTGTGTGAGATGCAGAATGTGTTTCTTACTAGGGAGGGTGTTTGTAGGGGTGGGGGAGAGGCAGTACGAGGACAGGCTTTGCGGTCTGCCTAGGCTGCATTAGGTCCCCAGACCACCCCATGCCCTTCCTGGCTCCTTCCAGGCCGTAGGAGGGGGTGGGGAGGGGCGGGGGACGTCCCCTGGGATGGCATGAGGGGGCTAAAATGCAGACTGTCCAAGTGGCCAGGTTGGGGTAGCTCCCTGGATGCCCATGGATGCCCCAGCCATGAATGAGTTTGCCCAGCCCCAGGGCACTTTGTGGGGGGCTGGTTGGGTCTTGGGCTCCACGTCCAGTGTCCTTCAGGGGCCGGTTCTGCCCCAGATCTGGGGTCTTCCACTCCCCATGCCCTGCCCTCTCTGGAAGCCCCTCTGACTCCAGCTCCCCCTCCTCCTGCAGCAGCTCTCAGCCCAGCCTGGCCCAGCCAGCCTGACCAGCCTCTTCCGAGGGAGCGGACGACCTGCACAGCCCCCCCGAGGGTCACCACCAGCACCACGGCTGTCCTCATGGTGAGCCCCCACCTCACATCTCTGTCTCCCGAGGCCCCCAGCCAGCCCTCAAAGCCCAGCTGGCCTCTTGCCGTGTTCTCCCATGTGGGCCCAGGCAGGTCACTTCTGGACGTCAGGCCGGCGCCCAGGGTGACTGGCTGGCTCTGGAGGGCACCCCGGGTTCTAAGGAGGTGGGAATTTCAGGGCCACAAGCAGCTTGCCACTCCATCATAGAAGACCTGGGACCCCTCTCTGATCCCAAGAGTCTCAGCTCCTCACCCTGACCTCTGAACCCAGGGGTGCTTTGTGCCCCCTTCAGACACTGCTGTCCTGGTACAGAGCAGCAGTCGTCCATGGGGAGGGTGGGCCTGGAACCAGGCCCTTATAAATCCAACCCACCCTTTCCTCGAATGGGTCCTGGGAACTCTCCGCCCCTGAGATGTTCTGTGCCATCTGGAAAATGCAGCTCAATGCCCCCCCTCTTGGAGAGTTACAGTGCACACAGCACACTAAAGGCTCTGACAAGTCCTGCAGTCCAGAATTGGCCACCAGACTTTGACTTTGCAACTATTCTCCAAATTCATCCATTCGGCGTGCTCTAGGCAGTGTCCTCTCGGCCATATACAGGAGAGGGGAGGAATCTCTGGTTGCCTCTCACCAGCGATCCCCCACCACACACACCTGGGGATACCCACAGGGGACACCTCGGGTCCCTGCCCTCAGATGCTCACACCTACCAGACAGCAGGGTGCTGTCGTGGTCTACCCGCCCTCCCTGGCCGGCCCCCACCGCCCCTCCTCCTTGGGCCGTGCTCGCGCCGCGCAGCCTCTCCGTCTGCTCCGGGACCGGGGTCCCCTCTGGTCCCGGACTGATCAGCCCGTGTCCCCACAGGGTGCGGAAACGCCGGCGGGGGATGCCCCAGACGGCCTGGCTGCGCTGCAGCTGGACGGGCTGCCCTCGGGCGACCTCGACGGCCTGGTGCCCAAGCGGGACGAGCGCGGCCAGCCCATCCCCGAGTGGAAGCGGCAGGTGATGGTGCGCAAGCTGCAGGCACGCTTGGGCGCGGACCCGGAGGAGCCGGAGGCCCAGGTGGGGCCTGGCGGGGCGGGGCCAGGAGGGGCGGGGCCCAGCCCGGGTGGGCGGGGAGTAGAGGGCGGGGCCAGGGGCGGGGCGAGGGTGGGCGGGACAGGGCTGCAGAGGGGCGGGGCCAGGAGCGGCCAGGCGTGAATGGGCGGGGCCCTGCGGGAGAGGGCCAGGGCGGGGTCCGGACCGGACAGGAGCGGGACCGCAGGCTTCGTTCTGGCAGGTGGACGTGGAAGGTGGGGTCCCTGCCCATGCCTTGAGTCCTGAGACCCCACTGCGTGCCCCTCAGCTTCCTCCTCTGCCTGACGATGAGGTTGAACCCGCTTGGAGGGTGTGAGCAGTGCCCGGTTACTGCGTTACAGGCATGACGCCCACAGTCTCTTTTATCTAACGACTTATGTTCGCACCTACCTTGTGCCAAGCCCTGTTCTCGACGGTGAAGGGGACCAGCCCTGACCCCCTGGAGCCTCTATTCCAGCGGGGACGACGGGGTGACTGGGCAAGGGCAACTGCACTGGGTGTGTGGGGTGGGGAGGGTGGTCTCAGGTGCTATGGAGAGAAGCAAAGCAGTGAAAAGGGAGGGGGCTGTTCTGTATGGTGCTCCGGGCGGCCTCTCTGGGGAGGTGACCTTGAGCAAGGGCCAGAGGGAAGTGAGAGAGGAGCTTTGTGGGAATTTGGGACAAGTATTCCAAGCAGAGAGAACAGCGAGTTCAAACGTCCTGCGGCATGAATGGGCTGGCCCAAAGGAGGACCAGGAGGAGGCAGGACCACTGGAGTGGAGTGAATGAGGGATGGTGGGCTCAGGGTCCCTCCATGTCTCTGGTCCCACAGACTGTGAGCACTTAGGGGCAGGGCTGTATCCTGGTGCCTGGGCAAGCCCAGGGCGGGTGTTTTGGGGTGAACTACTGAGAGAACCCAGAGCAGAGGGGTTGAGGCTGCCGCCTAACCACTGAAGTTTGGTAGGAGGGTCTGGGAGGGCTCTGAGGAGAGAGATCCTTTGGATTAAACATTGAGGCGATGAGGGGGAGATTAGGAAGACGCGGGGTAGCAGAGCAGAGGCACCCTGGCCTCTTCTGAGGGGGAAGACTGGGCCCCCCTGGGGCAAGGTGGCGGCCCTGAGCCTCAGACTTGGGACTGGGGCTGGCCAGCCACCTTGTTTACTCTCTAAGTCCAGGCAAGGGCCTGCTGGTGTCCAGGGGCTGGGCTAGAGCCCCCAGGGGCACGTGGGGCCAGGACACCCACGAGGAGCCTGTGTCCAGCGGGAACACGCCCTCTCCCCACCACGATGAGCGTGGGCCATGGCCTGGCTGACCTGCCTTCCCTGTGCCCAGGACGACAGTGGGAGCGTGGGCCCTGCGGAGCAGGCGGCCTGGCGGTACTCGCAGACCCACCAGGCCATCCTGGGCCCCTTCGGGGAGCTGCTGACCGAGGACGACCTGGTGTACCTGGAGAAGCAGATCGCTGACCTGCAGCTGCGGCGCCGCTGCCAGGAATACGAGAGCGAGCTGGGCCGGCTGGCGGCCGAGCTCCAGGCCCTGCTGCCCACGCCCCTGGTCAGCATCACGGTCAACAGCCACTTCCTGCCCCGGGCGCCCGGGCTGGAGGGCGAGGAGGGCCCTGCCCTGGTGGCCGAGCCCAAGGGTTCCTCGGGGGCCTTGGAGGCCGCGCCCGACGGGCAGCCTCTGCCCTTCTGGTGCAGCCACATCGCCAGGCTGGTGCGCAGCATGTCCCTGCTGCTGAAGGGCATGAACGGGCTGGTGCAGGGCGAGGAGAAGCCAGCCGCCCAGCCCCAGCAGGAGGCCCCCAGGGAGACCCCGGCCAGCCCCCCACGCAGCGCGGCCCAGCGCGAGATCCAGGAGTGTGGGGTGTCCGTGAGGACGCTGCGTGGCAACTTCGAGTCAGCCCCCAACCCACCCTGCACCCCAAACCCGGGCACCAGTGAACCAGGGGCCCGGCCCGGGCAGTGCCTGAGGGGCTGCTGGCCCGCCCCTCTGCAGCCCCGAGGCGAGGCCAGGCCGGGCGACGCAGAGGAGGCCAGCGACTCGGGCATCAGCTGCGAGGAGGCGCTGTTGGAGGCGGGCGCCGTGCCCAGCCCCGATCTGGCCAACCTGCGCAAGGAGCGCATCGTCATGCTGTTCCTGAGCCACTGGAAGAAGTCGGCCTACACACCGGCCCTCAAGACGGCTGCCTGCAGGACCCTGGAGGCCCACCGCACCGGGCCGAGGGGGCAGGAGGCGGCCAGGGGCCCCCGGCTGCCCTCTCTGCCGCCCAGCGAGGGGCCCCGGCTCAGCCACCTGTGGCAGCAACGGAGCATCATTGCCCACCTGCTGGGCAACTGGAAGGCCATCCTGGCACACGTGCCGGCCCGGCAGCTGCGGCGGCTGAGCCGGCAGCCCCGCGGCCCCCTGTCCCCCGAGCAGTTCCTGCCCCACGTGGACGGGGCGCCCGTGCCCTACGGCAGCCTCACGCTGGACCTCTTCATGCTGGGCTACTTCCAGCTCCTGGAGTGCGACCTGCCAGCCGCGGAGCGCAAGATGCGCCACCTGCTCTGCTTCGAGGTCTTCGAGCACCTGGGCGCCCACGGCTGGGAGGCCGTGCGTGCCTTCCACAAGGCCGTCACCGACGAGGTGGCCGCCGGCCGCCGGGCCTGGACCGACGGCTTCGAGGACATCAAAGCCCGCTTCTTTGGCTCCAGCCGCGGTCCCGCCTGGGACATAGAGCCTGGCCGCAAGTCAGGCCTGACCCCGCTCGGGCCCCTGCCCCACGCTGCTGTCCCCGGCAGTGGCCTCAAGCCCGCGGCACAGCGCCTGGGGTCCGGCTCCCAGCGGGGCAGCTTCAGCAACGAGGACATCTGCGGCTACATCGACCGGAGCTTCGCCTTCTGGAAGGAAAAAGAAGCCGAGATGTTCAGCTTTGGAGAGTGAGACGGGCTGGCGGCCTGCCTTCCTCTGGAATGGGGTTTTGGGGGTGGTTTTGGTTTTCTCTTCTCTTTTCCTTTTTCGCCCACCTGGTGGCCGGGCAACCCCGAGGCCAGGCCGGCAGATACTGAACATGCTGGTTGCTTCCTTCCGGTTCTGCCCCTTAACAGGTACCTCCTCACCGGTGGGACTCAGCTTCAGAATCCTTCTCACCACTGGACCCAAGAAGCCCTCTCGGGCTCCTGGTCGGCCCTGAAGTTAGATGCCTTGGCGTCCCGGCCCCGGGCCCCTCTGCCTGGTCGTCCCCCAGGCACCTGGGGTGCTGGCCTGTTTCCCCAGAGCCTCTTTGCAGTGTCCCAGGTTGCCTGGGTGTCCCGTCCCTCTGTTCCTCTGGTGCTGGTGGTCCCGGCTGTGTCCAGAGCCTGTGTCTGCCCTCCACTGGTCCTGCCTCAGTTCCTTCTGGTGACCTTGGGCCATGCCACTTCACTTCCCCAGGCGTCTTTCTCCATCTGTGAAGTGGGGGAGGCACTGGGGGTTGGAGAGAACGAGATTCGATGGGCAAGATGCCTCCTGTCAGACCGGACTGGTCTCTGGAATTTTCCAGGTCAGGGAGATGGCCCACGCTGACGTGCGTGCTGGTCATACACAGCCACCTGCTGACAGACACGTGTTCCACTGCCCTGCCACTCTAGTGCCCCACCCCAGGGTGCTCCAAAAAGGAAGGCTCCCTGTGGGGCTCCTGTCCTTTGGCTGACCACCGCACCCCGCCAGGCCACACGGCCCGAGGCAGCGCGGGGCCCCACCTGCAGCCTCAGGAGAGCAGGGTCTGAAGGGGCGTCCGTGAGAGAGGCGGTGGCTGAAGGGGGCTCTCAGCAGAGGGGGCTGGCATCCCACCCTCAAGGGTGAACCCGGACCCAGAGGAGAATGCATGGCGGCGGGGGCACACGAGCTGAGCCCCGATGAGGGGCAGCCACCTCCTGGGGTCACCCAATGTCACCCACACCTTCTCCACGAGGGGCCAAGGAAAGGAGAGGGGTGCTGCCTCTGAGGGCCTCCAGTGCTTCAGAGTATCGTGGAACAGGGCGCTGGCGACAGACCCCCAAATGGCTGGCCGTGGGATGACAGACCCCATGGCGTCCAGGAAATGGGCCCCCACCACTGGGACCCAAGGAGGGCTGGCCCCAGCCCACGGGGCTTTGGAGAAGGGCTGTCCTGCAGCTGTGTGATGGCCCCAACAGGTAGTGTGTGGGGAGGAGGTTTCAGGAATCTTCCACCGGCCACCGCCTCCCTGCCACCAGGCTCCTTTGGGACAGGGGTCTCTGCAGTGTCCCCACCCGCTGGCAGAGCTTGAAGGGCGGCAGGCGAGGTATTGGATGGAACAGAGTGTCCTCCCAGCCAGCTGACTCAGGGTCCCACAGGGAGGGACACTCAGGAAGATACGAACCCCACAGGCGGTTGAGGCTGCCAGTGTCGGGAAGGGAGGGGGCGCTGGCCCCAGCTCCAGAGCCTCCTGTAGAGCCAACCCTGGTCTTGAATTTGCTGAATAAAGACTCCCATTCCTGGCCAGCCTGCATGCTGTGCTTGTTTTCCCCTGAAAGACCCACCTGTGCCCAGAGAGGGTCCTGGCACTGGGTGGGCACCGAGCCATGTGTCCTCGTCTGAGGTCCATCAAAACTGCAGAGGCCACATGCTTATCCCCAAAGAGCCCTCTCTTCCTCATCTGTAAAATGGGGTGCATGCTGACCTGCCACTCCCAGGGTCACGTTGAGGGTGGACTGCGGTCCCGGACAGGGGAGTCTCTGTGGACAACAGTGACACTCGCCCGCATGCATCGGTATTTCAAGGAGCAGGTTGTAGTGAGCAGGACACCAACTCTGGGCAGCCGTGAGCATCTCAGCGCTGTTGCATCAGTGAGGTCCTGGCTCTTGGCCCCAAAATGCGACCAAGGGAGCCGGATGAGAGCTGGTCCACAGGGCACCACCACTGCCTGGGCTGGCGGGGGTACAGGTCTGAGGGTGGGGCTGCGGGAGCCCTGGGGTAGGGTGTCAGAAGGTACTGGGCACTCCAATGTTTCCCTCCTCGGATGCCGCCTGTGGGACACTGTTTTTCCACGGGCCTGGCAAGGGAGGGGGTGGGGGGCATGGACACAGAGCCCAGCCTCAGAGGTCGCCTGATGGCTGGGGGGTGCTCAGGGGAGCCCTGGACAGGGGACCAGCATGCCTGACTCAGGGCGTCCCTGCGCACTTGCTGTGGCCTTGGGCAAGTCCCTCCACAGCCTCCCGGCCTCAGTTTCCCAGCCGAGGGACCAGACCAAGGCCAGCAGGGAGCACCCACAAGCATCTTGGGTCCCAAGAGGACCTGGGCTTGGGTGGGCTGCCAGGAGAGGGGTGAGAGAGGCTCAGACCGAAGTTTGAAGTGTGGAAGCAGGGAGAGGGCACCTCTGCTGGGCACTCAGGGCTGACTCCCCAAATGCCTTCTGCAGACACCCTGCTTCCTGGGGGTCTATAAAAGCACTGTGTCCTGGGAGTGGCCCCAGGGATTCTGAGTCCCCCGGCATGGGCTCTGCTGGGAAAGCTGTTTTTTTTCCAAGACGTTCCAGGTGATTCTGATGCTGAGCAGCCTGGAACCCCCAACCCACTAGCAGCTCACCTGTGGGGAGTAGGTGGCCCTGCAGGAGACAGGGGCTGGCCCTAGCATGGCCGCAGTCTCAGCCATAAGCCTGTTCGGTGCCTATAACCCTGTTGTCCAGTTGGCAAACACTCACCAAGGACCCCAGAGTCCCTACATAGGCTGCAGGCTTTGGTGAGGTGACCAGACACAAAGCGAGGTGCTGACCCCGGCAGCTCCCAGATGAACTGGAAAAAGACTGGAGAAAGGGAACCCATCTCTCTCCCTGGCATACACATGTGTGCAGGACAGAGAGGGAGAAGAACGAAGCCGGATCAAAGTGGGTGCAGGACCAGCACCTTCTCCCTCATGACTAGAACAAAGATGGTAACCATGTAAGCGCTTCACATATCCATGCACAGGTTTAATGCAAAGTTGAGCACCTTTTTTTCTAATGGCTCTAAAATTTATTTGAAAGAAAAAAACAAACAAGCCAAGAAGGCCCCCAGGGACACGCCCCCCGCCCCGCCTCCTGTGTAGCCCCTCCCACATTGTACCACAGAACTGGGCACTGGGTAGCCCTTGGAGTGGCTTATAAAAGGCTCCCAGCGTTGATTCTCACCTGTCTCTGGGGGAAGCCAGCCGCCGTGTTGGGAGCAGCCTATGGAGAGTCCCCCGGCCCCAGTCCAGCCTTCAGATGACTGCAGCCCAGCTGACCCCTTGGTGCCAGCTAAGGACAGGGGCTGAGGCAGAACCACCCACTAAAGTGCTCCCAGAGCCGTGAAACTGTGTGAAACTAATAAATGTTTGTTGTTTTAAAACACTAGATTTTGAGGTGATTTGTTATGCAGCAACAGACAACTAATATGACAGACAAGAAAATTTCAATAGAAAAGGAATGAAGAGGGGCTGGCCCAGTGGCGCAGCGGTTAAATTCACACGTTCCGCTTCGGCGGCCGGGGGTTCGCCGGTTCGGATCCCGGGTGTGGACATGGCACCGCTTGGCAAACCATGCTGTGGTAGGCATCCCATGTATAAAGTAGAGGAAGGTGGGCACGGATGTTAGCTCAGGGCTAATCTTCCTCAGCAAAAAGGAAAAAGAAAAGGAACGAAGATGATATGAGGACAGCATAACTGTAGAGCAATAGTCTACCAAACAGGGGGGTGCTGACCCCAGAATGTGGTCCCTCAGATCAACAGACAAGAAGAGAGAAAGCTGAGACACCGAAAACACTGCCCCAAGGTCCGGCTGCCAGCCAATCCCTGGGGGAAGAAGGAATTGTCAACAATACTGCTCAGAGTGTGGGTAAACTATTTGGGAAAAAAAAAAAAAAAAAAGTCTGACCTTATGGCACCCCAAGGCCCAAAATAAATCCCAGACGGAATAAGAGATACTGTGAGCAAGTCAACCCATAAACCCCTAAGAGTTGTGCCGGGTCAGCCCCACCGTGTGAAAGCCCCAGGCCAAGCGGAGGGAGTGCATCACTCGCCCAAGCTGGACGGCCCTCTGGTACGTGCACTGAGCTGTAAAAATGCTCACACTCTTCACCTTGGTGAGTTCACGCTCCAAATCTATTCCAGGGAAATAATCCCAGAGGTGGCACCATATTAGTTATCATAGTCCAAAAGGGCCGCCGACTCAAACGTCCATTAATAGAAGCGACTGGGTGTCACTTCCAACTTCTTGAAGTGTGATAGATCCCTCTTATGCTGACATTTTAAATCATATTTTCGAAGACTGATCATGTCAGAAATGCTCGCGGTATAATACTGGTAAAACGGGACACGAACACACACCTGCCGTCATTCTCATGCCTAGAGTAGTAATAGCCTGGCAGGGGAGATACCGCTGTGTTAATGGGGATTGTCTTTTACCTGTGGAATTTCCTGCTTTCTATTTTTCTGTGTTTTCCAAATTTTCCACAATGAGCGTGTGCTATTTTTATCATCATAGAAAGAAACAGCCGGCGTATTTTTAAAAACTGCACCGCTCATTAGCAATCTGATGACGAGGCTCTGTTTTGAGCCCCTGGTATTGAGTTTCCCAAACTGACGTGTCATGTGAGGTGCTGGGTCTCCCATCATCGTCCCCGAAAGGCCTCTGTTCTGGGCACGCAGTGTTGTGCCTAGGTCCCTGTGACGGCGGCCTGTCATCAGAATCCCCTGTCCTCATTTCCTCAGCCTGAGTCAGAGTGCATTAACCCTCCCTGTCCCGCCTGCAAACGGAGTGGAGGACGGGAGGCAAGACCAACGCCTCTGTGCCCCCTCCAGCGTCCTCCCCCAGGGTGGTCCTGGCCACAGAGAGAGCTGGGGACATCCATGAGGGCCCCCCAACATAAGGCTGATGCCCAAGGCTAGGGGAAAAGTCTTGGGACTGTCTGGGGCAGGGGCAGGGCCTTGGGGTGGGCTGGGCTGGGCTGAGCTGGGACATGACTGGACTGAGCTGGCATCTGACTGGACTGGCCTGGACAGGACTAGACTGGGCTGAACTGGGATGTGACTGGGCTGGGCTGGGTTGGACTAAGATATGACTGGGCTGGACTGGACTGGGCTAGACTGGGCTGAACTGGGTTATGACTGGGCTGGACCGGCCTGGACTGGGCTGGGCTGAACTGGGATGTGACTGGGCTGGGCTGGGCTGGAATATGACTGGGCCAGACTAAGCTGGCCTGGGCTGGGGAGGGAAGCCTGGAATCAGGGAGCCTGTGGGTGAGCAGAGTAGGGAAGCACCCTGTGACCTCGTGATCAGCTGGTCAATCATGGCAGTTACTTGAGTAACGACGGTGTCCTCGACAAGACTGCACCCCTCATGAGAGCAGAGTCTGGTTCCCAGCTCAAACCATCTCCTCAGCAGGCAGCAGGGCCAGCGGCTGTGCTGGCGAGGCAGGTGCCCAAGCTGTCAGGATATCCCGATATGCTTGAGAAAGTACCTTACTTTGCCAGGAGTGAGGGCTGTCACCCAGGGGCCTCCTGGGCCGCTCTGCACCGTGAGAGCATCAAGCCAGTCTCTCGTGGGCATCGGGGCCTCTATGGGACCTGGCCCTCCCTGACTCTCCCACGTCCCAGCACACCCAGAAAACGGTTGTGTCAGTAAGGCCCACATGGGTAGAGTGGGGAGGAGCCGACAGGTGGAGGCCCCACCTGGCCACTCCCGGCTGCAGGCCTCTCTCCTCTGTACCCACAGGCCCTGGGCTGGGCAGCCCTGCTCTGACCCACGGCATAAGACATGTCCAGAGATGCCCTGTCGGCCCCCCGGGCCTCAACTCCCCATCTCAGTCAGGGCCTGTGGGTCCAGAGCCCAGCAGACCCAGGCGTGAGGGATTCCCCTGTGACCGCGTGACCCCAGCACGCAGGGGAGGCCGCCAGCCGCCACTGCTGTATTTTTAGATGACCCCGTTTCTCCACCGTCCTTGGCTCCCATGACTGGTGAAGGCACACAGGGCAGCCCCGAGACCAAGGCCACGATATGACGGGGATGGGTCCTCAGGATCCTGTGGCCCTGTCACCAGACTGGTGGGCACTCAGGGTGCCTCCTCACCTCTCTGGGCACTCCCTTGACCACGAGAGACTTCCCTGCCACCACAGACCCCAAGTTTTGAAAGCCTTTGCTGACCAATCTGCCTTTCTTCATAATAGCCACTTTTCCCCACTTGACAGACGAATGAGAGGCCACATGGGTATCTGTCCACAACCGCAGGGAAGCTAGTACCTGTGGGGCCCTCACAGGTCCCCTCCTGAGTCCCCCGCACAGGCAGCACTGTCCCCCTCTTGCAGAAGTGGGGAGCCACAGTCAGCCCCCACCCCAGTCAGCCTGACGCCCTCGCCCTGGAATGCTTCCTGCTGCCCATCCCCGTCCCCAGTCCCAGGAGGACTCAGCCTTCCTGACACAGAGTGACATGGGAAGTGTGGGCTCTCTGAGCGGACAGCCCGGAGGAGTCATCGCCTCTCTCCTTCCCCCACCGGCCCATCCCTCCCTCCTGATGCAGGCAGAGGCTAAAAATACCCTTTCGTCCCCACGTGGTCGCCCAGCCCAGCCCAGCCCAGCCCAGCAGGCCTGTATGCCCCTTGCCGGCTGGCCAGTCCTGTTCTCCGGCCTGCGTGCTCAGCACCGGGGTCCAGGGGCCGACAGAGAGGTAGGGTCTGGGGGTTCTGGAGGGGAGCAGACAGGAGGGGGAGCTGGGGACCAGGGAAGGGACCAGCAGGGCAGGGTGGGCTGCAGTGGGACAGCCCAGCTGCACGGAGATGATAGCGTTGGGTGGTTTGGAGAAAGACCCCCAACCCTGGTTGAGCCGGGCTCCTCGAGGTGGTGGGGGGGCTCGTGGGCCCGCCTTCCTTTGTGTCCTAGCTGGAGAGGCAGGGGGGGGAGGCTGGACCACACCCCCTGACTGCAGCCGGGCCACAGCATCCAGTCCCCGGCCGGAGCTTGCTCAGGCCCTTCCCTTGCTGTCCTGCCCCTCAGCCCTCCTCAATCCCCACCTGGGCAGACGCTGGCTTGAGGCTCCAAGACCCTGCAGAAGCCCCGCCTCGTGCTGGGACTACAGGGAGGCAGGTGTCCGCAGACACGGCTAAGGCCCCTCAGGAAGGTGGCTGGGCGCTCCAGCCCGCTGGCCCCTGTCGCCGCAGCAGCTGGCCAAAGGGAACACAACAATGATGGGAATGCAAGGCCTGGGGGCGGCGGCCGACTGGCTAATCTCTGGTCCTCCCCGGGGAGGGCAGAGCCGCCTTTGCCCGGCCAGAGGGCCTCCCTGGGGAGCGGGTCAGGCAGGACGGATGCCAGCCAGGGCCCCTGTCCTGTCCTGTCCGGGCATGAGCCCAGGCAGGTCCTTGGGCCCCAACGGAGGCTCCCTGGGTACCTCACTGCTCTACAGGATGGAGACGGGCACCCACGGGGAAGGGGGCCTCAAGCTCCCGCCAGCGGTGCTCTCACAGTAACCCAGCAAGACCCTCCTGCCCCTTGGCCTCGGGAGTTCCCCGGTTCTCCTTATGGGGCTTTGTCACTTTGATGGCACTTATTTCACCCAGCTTCTTGTCCCCATGGGCGCGCTGGCCCTTGTCCTACCCTCTGATGGCTCCGGAGGGCGCCCCCTGGTGGACGGGCCATTCCCTGACTGTGCAGCTTTCGGAAGCTGTGGGTCACGGGCGCGAAGGCCTCTGGCAGAACGTTTCTTTCTTGGAGTAAAACATCAGAAATGCGTAAATAAACATGCACATAATTAAATTAGCCCAGAAGAGGATCTGCTGAATCAGACAATGCAAAAACTGGGATGCGAAATCATCCTCCGGAAAGCCCCGTTGGGTTGTTTCTTTACCAACCTACACCCAGCGACGTGAAACCTGGGGGTTCAGGGCAAGGCCCCCGAGCCTGGCTCCCCCACTTCCTGGCTGTGTCATCTTGGACAAGTGACTTGAGCCTTTTGTGCCTCAGTTTCCTCACCTGTAAGAGGGACCCTCATGGCACCCACCTCACAGGGTTGTCGTGAGGGCTAAGTGACCAATTCGTGTGCCACACTCAGGACGTGGAGAGCACTGTGTTGGCGTGCTCATGCAGTCCCTTCGCCGCCAGCCTCTCAATCTGCAGATGAGGAAACTGGGACCAGAGAGGGGCGTGGCTCACCCAAGTTTGCCCCAGCAAGGTCTCGGCAGGCCGAGGCTCCATGTGATGCAGACAGTGAGGATGGGTGGGCAGCAAGCCTTTCAAATGCCCACAAAGCCCTCCCCACCAGTGTCGGCTCTGGGAGCAGAGGAAGCCACTTGGAGATTGGGGGCCACAGGG
Organism: Equus asinus; assembly: GCF_041296235.1. Classification (NCBI taxonomy): domain Eukaryota; kingdom Metazoa; phylum Chordata; class Mammalia; order Perissodactyla; family Equidae; genus Equus; species Equus asinus. The sequence goes on along the minus strand of NC_091808.1, from coordinate 3,885,519 downwards.
AGCCCCGTGTGTCAGGAGGTCTGTGCTGCGTAGCCCAGAGTTGGTGTGAAGTGGGTGCCATGAGGGTCCCTTTTACAGGTAGGGAAACTGAGGCACAAAAGGCTCAAGTCACTTGTCCAAGATGACACAGCTAGGAAGTGGGGGAGCCAGGCTCGGAGCCCAGGGCGGGGGTTCTCTTGCTGGCCCCGTCCTGCCCCAATGGCCTGGCTGTGTGTAGGTCTCCCACCCTCTGAACCTCGACCTCCTCACTGTGACTTGGAGGGAGCGCTGTGCCGTCCTCACGGGCTGTGGGGCTGCATCAGGGGAGATGTGCTTTGCCCAAGGTTGATGCTTAGCCAATGCTTGTCGAGGGGTGGAAAGGACTACGGACAGATGGTTGGATGGGTGGGTGACTGGGGGGATGAGACCATCCCCCTGACCCCGGCTGACTCTGCTCTCCTCTCTCCCTAGGATCCCAGGTGGGCACCAGGGCCCTTCTTCCTTGCGAGTGAGTGGGCTACAGGGCGCCCCTGCGGCTGCACTGGTATCCATGGTGCGGAACGTGGATGACCTGGACTTCCACCTGCCCTCGCATGCCCAGGACATGCTGGACGGCCTGCAGCGGCTGCGCTCGCAGCCCAAGCTGGCCGACGTCACGCTGCTGGTGGGGGACCAGGAGCTGCCCTGCCACCGCGGCCTCCTGGCACTGAGCAGCCCCTACTTCCACGCCATGTTTGCTGGCGACTTTGCTGAGAGCTTCTCGGCACGCGTGGAGCTGCGGGACGTGGAGCCCGCCATGGTGGGGCAGCTGGTGGACTTTGTGTACACGGGCCGGCTGACCGTCACGCAGGGCAACGTGGAGGCCCTGACCCGCACGGCCGCGCGCCTCCACTTCCCCGCTGTGCAGAAGGTCTGCGGCCGCTACCTGCAGCAGCAGCTGGACGCCACCAACTGCCTGGGCATCTGTGAGTTTGGGGAGCAGCAGGGGTTGCTGGGCGTGGCTGCCAAGGCCTGGGCCTTCCTGCGAGAGAACTTTGAGGCTGTAGCCCGGGAGGACGAGTTCCTGCAGCTGTCCCAAGACCGGCTGGCCACCTGTCTGGCAAGCGACCTGTTGCAGGTGCAGCCAGAGCAAAGCCGGCTGGAGGCCCTGCTGCGCTGGGTGCGCCATGACCCGCAAGCCCGGGCCACCCACCTGCCAGAGCTGCTCAGCCTGGTGCACCTGGACGCCGTGCCCAGGCCCTGCGTGCAGCAGCTGCTGGCCACAGAGCCGCTGATCCGGGAGTCAGAGGCATGTCAGGCGGCCCTGTCCCAGGGCCACAACGGGGTGAGTGAGGTGGGGAGCAGGGAGACCCCACCTGCATGGGGATGGAGGGTACAGAGTGGGCATCCCCACTGTGGCCCCACGCTTACAAGTCTACCTGCCTCGGGCCGGTTACCTGTGAGGGCATCGCCATTCACCCCCAAGTACAGACTGTACCCCTGTGTGTGCCAAGCCTTGTCCTGAAAGGAGCCCACAGCCTGGTGGGGACAAACCTGGAAACAGACCTAAAGCAGTGTGAGAAAGGGCAGCGCTGTGCTGGGGGCATCCTCGGTGGAGTGGTGGTCAGGGGGAGCTCTCTGGAGGCGGCGGCACCTCAGCTGGGCCTTAGAGGAGGGGAATAGGAGCTGGGCAGGAGGGCAAGCAATCCAGGAAGATGGCACGGTTGTGCAAGGGCGAGGAGCACGGACAGCATGGCAGCCGGCCATCACCTGACCCTCAGGAAGCTGCTCGAGAGTTTATGGGGTGCAATTTCCTATCTGTGCTGGCTGTGGGCCTGGCAGGCGGGGCAGGTCCTGATGAAGTGACAGCCCAGGGTGTCCCTGAAACAAGATGTTGATGAGTCTGTCTGCTGCTGGGCAGCCTGCTCAGGACCTTGCTCTGAAGACTCCTCGGGATCCGGGTCTGGGGACAAAGATGTGGCTCAGGCCAGGAGTGGGGTGTGTGGTGGCAGGATCCTAACCCCTGCACTGCCAGGCACTGCCAGGCACCATGGGGCTCCGCCGGGCTCCACCGGGCACAAGGGGCCAGCCTCATGCTGGAGCCGGCTGGAGGCCCCGCCTTGCTAGGTGTTGACCTTGTAATTGCTGGAGGCGGGCGGTCCAGGGTTCCATAGGAGGGGTCAGAGAGGCGGTAGGATGCGGCTCCGGGGAGCTCTGTGGGGTGGCTCCTTACCAACCAGGGAGGAACCATTCCAGCATCTGCTGCTGGGCCAGGGCCATCCTGGTGTGACCTGCTACGTGCTGGTCTGGGGGAGCTGGGCTCCACGAGGTGGGGCAGGACGCTTAAATGGGGAAGTGGGGACAGGGACTGGGGGTAGATTCCGAAGACGGGGGCAGGAACGCCTCCAAAAGCCATGAAGTGACTGCTGGTGGGGGAGCAGCTCTCATGTTCTGGACTCACATGGACCTGCTCCCAGTTCTGAGCACCTGCCGCCACACCCAGCCCCACGTGTATGTGTGTGCGTGTGCGTGTGCCCACGCGCATGTGTGCACAGGCACATGCACACACATGCACAAACACACAGGCATCCACACACCAAAGCTTGCCCCACCCCACACATGTGCATGGACACAGGGGCACACTTGTGGACCCACAGCCACCCCCATGCATCCAGGCCACCACCTGCCCCAGAAAATGCCCCTGAGGCCTGCCAGTGCCCGGGCCTCTCTCTCCGGGAGACAGCAGCCCTGCCCCTCTGATTCTAGCCCTCTTGGCCCGCAGGCGCTGCTGGCCCTCCCGCAGACACAGACGCTGGAGGAGGTGCTGGTGGTGGTGGGCGGGCGGGCGCTGGAGGAGGACGAGGAGGGCGCCGAGGAGCCGGCTCCCCACCCAGGGAACTTTGCCTTCTACAACACCAAGGCCAGTGAGTAGCCCCTCCCAGCGCCCAGGGCTCAGGCCCTGCACCCGACGTCAAAGGCTTGTGTCCATCTAGCGGGCAGAGCGAGTGAGGTGCACAGAGAGCAGTGGCCCCCTGAGTCCACAGTCCTGGGTGTGCCTGGGCCTCCCCGGGGGGCTGCAGAGGAGCCTGGGGGCCATGGCAGAGGGAGGGGATGCTGGGGGGGGGGCACTGTGGCCCACCTCTTTCCAGCCACAGCCCTGACTGTGGTCTTTTAGGTCCTGGGGTCCCAGATAAAGGACTCTGCTTCCCAGACTGCACTGGGGTGGGCAGGCGGGGGGCCACTGGCCTGAGTGAGGTGAGCAGCCTGGCCAGCTGCTTCTTCTTGGTGCCCTCTCCCCTGTGCACCCACTGGAACCGTGGGCCCAAGAGGCGAACAGGCAGCTGGGCATGTAGGCAGCCTGGAGGGGTGAGAGCTCGGGGTCTGGATTGGCCCGAATGGGGTTCTAATTCCCACCCTTGAGTGGTCACCTCACCTCCCTGAGCCTCAGTTCCTTCATCTGTGAAACGGGCTCCTCACACAGTCGTAATGCAATGCCAACAGGCTCAGGGGGCCAGGCCTTCCATTTGGATGTGGCCTCTCATTCGGGGTGGGGGATGGCATTCCCTCTTGGGAAAGGAGGAAGAGAGGACGGGCAGCAGGGGCCGTGGAGGGGCCGTGCTGGCCCCGGGCAGCTCTTCAGAAAGCACGGATGAGGGCTGGCTGGTATCCTGGGGCCCCCAGGCAGGTCGCCACCGTCCCCATGGCGTCAGCGGCTGGTGGCTCCAGGAAGTCAGAGGCCAGCTGTCCCAGGTCAGGGCTGACGAGACGGGATTTGGGGCTGACGTCAGGGGATGAGCTCTGCTGGTTCCGCCTGGGAGCAGCTGTCCCTCGGACCCCGCGGGGAGTTGGGGGGGGGGGGGCGGGGAACGCTGGCAGGCAAAGGCCTGGTGACCGCTGGGCAATCCCCACCCTGGGGTGACACAGACATGAGTCAGGGGGACATGCAGTCCCTGCCCAGCGGGCAGGTGCCCAACAAGGCCAGGAGCTCCTTGTGTCCCGAAAACTGTCACAAACAGTAAACAGAGTCTCCCGGGGGGACATCCCCGAGGCCTGGGTCTCTCACAGCCTTCCACAAACACCCAAAACATGTCCATTTATAGGACTTACATTCCCACGTTTGTCTCGTTTTGATTTTTTCAAAGCATTTTTTCATCTCGTGCCTCAGTTTACCTCACGTAGCTCCGTGAAGGCAGATCCAACATGTGCACATTGCTCTGTCCCTCACAATAGCCACAGTGGTCCTAACAGCCACCATCAGCTGAGCAGTTGCCGTGTGACAGACAGGTGTCATCTCACGCAGTCCCTCCCCGAGAGCTGGGAATTACCCCGTCCTACAGACGAGGAAACCGAGGCTGGGGTTTGCCCAAGGCCACACGGCTGGCCTGCAAGAGCTGGGATTCGGACCCACTCTGCCTCCTGCCAGGCCTGAATCTGATCCCCTACACGCCCCTGGCTGCACGTGAGCACAGAAGGTGCCGGGGATGAAGGAATGAATGAATGAGGAATGAATGAATGATGTTTGTATTATGACTCACTAGTGACCAGAGATCAGGCCCCTTAACCCATCACCCCATCTGACTGGGGTCAGTGCGGTCAACTGCAGGGTCAGGGTGAGACCTGGCCTCTGGACTTCGGCCGCCTCTCTGCTCACCCTGGGTGTGGTCCTGTGTCCAGTCTGGGTTCTGGGCTCCAAAGGGCAGCATGGGGAGGTAGGGGCCACCAGGGACCAGGCCTGGCAGTGGCACACACAGCATCCAGGGCTGCCTCGGACCCCCACCTCCCCTGGGTGTCTCCCCCAACCACTGCACCCGGCTGAGTGCTCCCCCTTGGCCTTCCACCGGTGAAGGGACATCTGTGCAGCCACTGGGTGGAGGGGCGCTGAGGGGCGAGGGGAGGCCCCAGCAGCGAGCTCAGCCCCTCTAACCCCCTGCCTCTCTCTCTTCCCGCCAGAGAGGTGGATGGCGCTCCCAGACTTCCCTGACTACCACAAGTGGGGCTTCTCCTTGGCAGCGCTGAACAACGCCGTCTATGTCACAGGTGGGCAGGTGGGGGCCCTGCAGAGCCGCCTCGGAGCCAAGCTCCCAGCGGCTTTGTCAGGGCAGCCGATCTGAACTCTGAACATAACTCCAGCGAGAACCAGCTCTCCCCCTTCACCCAACCGGACCCCTGACAGTTGAGTCAAGGCTCTTCCAGAACTTTCCATGATGTGAAAAATGAGGAAATTTAAACTCCCCGGGTCCACACATGGGTGCAGGGAGCCATTCCCTGATCTGTCTGACAGGGACCCCCAGCATGGCCTTGCTCTGCTTTTGCAGCCCGGGCCTCCCCAGAACGAACTGTGCAATCGGCGGGGGGGGATGGTGTCACTCTGCTCTTTCATATCTTAAAAGTTGGGGGTCCTTGTAAGATTTGGTTGGGGAAAAAGCTTCCATGGATGGAGGTTTGAAACCACTGATCTTGTCCCCTTTGTTTATGGGGCACAGAGGGACATGTCTAAGTTGTATGTACCACCACGGTCCCACCCCAGCCAGCGTCTGGCAGCGTGGAGGCCTGGCAGGGGGAGAGGGGGCAGGCCTCACGGTGTCCGGCCCCCACTGGTCAGGAGATCCCAGGCTGGTGGGCGCCCGAGTGACAGCACTCCTCTGGCAGGTGGCTCTCGGGGCACCAAGACGGACACCTGGTCAACCACGCAGGCCTGGTGCTTCCTGCTGACGGAGGCAGCCTGGAAGCCCGTGGCCCCCATGCTGAAGGCCCGTACGAACCACGCCAGCGCGGCACTCAACGGGGAGATCTATGCCATTGGTGGTAAGGCGCCCCCCCATCCCCCTGGGCGCCTCCTGCTCGTCCGAGCCCCCTCCCCTCCTCTCTGCAGCCTGGGAGCCCCTGCATCCCACAAACAAGCCTCCTGCCCCAACGCCCCCACCAGGGACCAGAGAACCCCCCATGCTTGCCTCAGGGATGACAGAGGTGCAGCTCCCCACTCCTGCCCACAGGAGCTCGCTGTCTGGGGTAAATGAGCCCCCCCAAGGACTCCCAGTCAGGCTGTGCCACCTACCATCTGGGCGTCCTGGGCTGAGGCTCAGCCACCAGCCTCAGCAGCCAGCTCCAGGGTGACTCTGATGTGCTCCGGGGACCCAGAAAACAGGGCCATGAGTCAGTCGCCAAAGGGGGACCCATGAGGAGCTGGGGCCTCGAGCTGACCGTGGAGAGAACCACTCCCGTCCCAGACCCTTGGGCTTGGCCCTCAGCTCCAGGTCACCTCCTCAGTGAAGTCTCTGGGATAAGGGGACCCACAGTGGGTCCCTCTGCTGTCACCTTTGTCCCTACCATGCACCCAGCCTGAGCACAGGGGTCCACCCTATCCCCCTCACACCCAGGGCTACGGCGAGAAGTGACCCCAGGGATGCTCACGGTTAGATGAATATTGAAAAACGAAATGCGTGTGGCTGAGCAAGATTCCCACAACCTGTGTAGGTGACGGACTGGCCCTGAGGCCACTTCTAAATGTCCCCACCTGCCCTGAGCAGCCCCTTTTCTCTCAATGGCTGCATGTCATCCCCCCCACCCCCGCCAAGAGCAGGCACAGCTCCTGAGCCCAGGACAACTTGGGGCCCCAGGCTCTCAGAGGCTGAGGGGGGCCCCCAGGGAGAGCAGGAGTGCCCACCGTCCCATGGGCAGGTCCGCATCAACATCACATCCCGGCTCTCGGGGGCTGGGGTGGGGGTTGCCTACAGCTCCAGGGTCTTACCTCTTACAGCTACCCAGGACTGAGCTCCCCCACCCCAGGGAAGGACACCCACCATGTGGGAGGCCCGGAAGTGGCGGCCTCCGGGGGCCCCCACGGCACCTTTCCAACCCGGCCTGGGCTCTGAGGGTTGAGAGTGGCAGGGCTTCACTGTGAGGTCTCCTCGAGCATTCTGGAGTCAGGTACTCCTGAGTGCCCACTCCTTGGCAGTGTGGCCCTCGCTCTCGGAGTCTCAGTTTCCCTCTCTGTGAAATGGTGGTAACTCACCCATCTCACACGGCTGGGCCCTCTTTCACCTCCCTTCCCTCCTGGGACACCCAGAGTGGCCCCTGCGGCCTCTACAGATCCTCTGACCCTGCGTGTCTGGGAACCATCCTTATCCCCACCCCCCTGCATCCCTGACCCTCCCACCTCCGCAGGTACCACTCTGGACGTGGTGGAGGTGGAGAGCTACGACCCCTACACGGACACCTGGACGCCCGTGAGCCCAGCCCTCAAGTATGTCAGCAATTTCTCAGCGGCCGGCTGCCAGGGCCGGCTCTACCTGGTGGGCTCCAGCGCCTGCAAGTACAACGCGCTCGCCCTCCAGTGCTACAGTCCCGTCACAGGTGGGGGCTGGGGCCGGGGGCGGGGGCAGGGGCAGGCGGCCCCGGGCCTCTTACAAAGGTCAGACGTGGATGGGACAGTGGGGGAAGAGGGCCGAGGAAGCAGGGAAGCAAGGGGGTCGCCAGCACAGGGCCACAGCCCCATCCCAGCCTAGAGGTGCCGGGGCTGGGGGATGGTGGCAGGGTGCCCATGGCCAGGGGATGGCGAAGCCCAGGCCCGGGTCCTAAAAGTTCTCTGGCTGGGGCATCCACCTGGAACTGGCCTCATGAGCCAGGAGCCGTGGCCCAGACCCCCCAAGGCCAGGTGGGTGCTAACTGGGACTCTGGGTGCTGTAGCAGGGTTTGGCCCCAGCTGGGCTCTCTTGGGCTCAGTGGCCCTCCCACCCCATCTCTGACCCTCCATCCCATCCTCCACACGGTGGAGATGACAATAGGACCCATTTTGCAGGGTGGGTGTGAGGATTCCACAGGAGATGGACTGGACCCAGGGTCAAGAACCCAGGGGCGACGAGTCAGGGTGGGGCGGGTTGGGTGGCAGCCAGGCCAAGGGCTCTGAGTGCCCTAAAGTCCTGCTGAGGACCTGGGGACGAGGTTCCAAGGGCGCCCTGCCCGCACCAGCCTGCCCACCCAGCCCAGGGGCAGTGAGGCTGGTGAGGCTCGGGCAGTGGGCAGCCTGTGGTGCCCCCACAACCCCCCCAATCCCACCAGGCCCTCACTCCTGAGCCTCAGAGAGGGGCCTTCCCCTGGGGCCCCACCTGGTCCCCCCGGTGACAGTGGGCCTGTGCTATGTCCCCGCAGATACATGGAGCGTCATCGCCTCCCCCTTCCTCCCCAAGTACCTGTCCTCGCCGCGCTGTGCTGCCCTGCAGGGGGCGCTCTACTTGGTCGGAGACAACACCAAGAAGGTCTATGTGTATGACCCAGGGGCCAACCTGTGGCAGAAGGTGGGCCTCAGCCTCCCTCCCAGTGCCACCCGCCCCCCAGGACTCCTGACTCTGCAGAGAGCAGGCTGCGGACAGGGGATGTGGGGCTGTCACTACATGGGGCGGGCAGCGAAGGGAGAGATGAGAACCAACGACCACGGGCTGCTGGTCACCTTGGTGCTCTGTCCCCAGCATAAGGCCACCTGTCCTCCTTCTCAGGGAGCAAAATTGGGCTCACGGGGGCTGCTTCAGGGACAGCTAGACTAAGCAAGAGCACTTCCTTCCTGGTACTGGCCAGGCCTGAGAGGGAGTGAGTCTCCTGTCCCTGGGGGTGATCAAGCCAGGGAGGGGACTCCTGAGCTGTGGGTGAGGTGGGAGCAGCCAGCTCCTTGGCGTCCCATTTCCCCCAGTGCAGCCGCTTCTCCCCTCCTCCCCCACCATCAGACCCGGGGGACAGGACAAGAGGTGGGCATCTCAAGACCTGTCCTCGGGGCCACAGGTCCTTTCCCCACCTTCCTTCCAGAGAAAGAGGAGGGACAGTGCCTGGAGCCCATGGTGGCCTCTATACTAGCTGGACATCCTAGGCCTTGAGGGTCTCAGTCCCCGGAGGCCCCAGGAGGTGGCACTGCTTCCAGAGCCACCCCAGGAAGGCCATGCTGGGCAGCCAGGCAACATGAGGGCCTCTGCGGTCCGGCTGACTGCAGCTGTCCCCTGGCGTCAGTGCTCAGCTGACCGGAGGCCCCCGTCACAGAGTCGGAACAGGTGCAGGGCGGGCCCTGGCAGGCTGGCGCTTTCTTCCTGGGCCCTGTCAGCTGGGCCTCAGCCTGGCCTCTCCCAGCCTACGCCACTGTTCTGGGCTGGGGTCCCAGCCGTGTGGGGCTCCCCTTTGTCCTCTCCAGGCCTGGGTGCTTCCAGAAGTGCCCACATCTCTCTCTGGCCTCTGGAAAGCTGCTGGCCCTCACCCCACAGTCCCTCTCCAGGGCACTCCTGAGGCCACGGGCCGAGGCAGGGGGTGCAGGGGCAGAGCGAGGGGTCCCACGGGGCGAGGGGTCACATGTGCATCTGTCAAGGCTGTGGCCACATCTGTCCCATCCAAGAGAGCAGCTGAGTCAGAGGCCCAGCCCAGTCCTCATCCTGGGAGGCAGCTCCAGCCTCCACATCCCCCACCCCCGCTGAGTCCCCAACTTCACCCTGGGAGATGTGGGTTGGAGGGGAGCAGTGGGGTCTCCCCACTAAAGGGAGAGTCTGTGGGGTCCTGGAGGGGGAGGTGGGGGGAGTTACAGGTCCCCAGGTAGCAGGTGTGCTGGTGCCCTGGACAGGATGGCGGGTGAGTACTGGCTGTCCTCTCTGCCTGTCCCCCGCCCCGCCACCCAAGGGCACCCCTGGCCACCCCCTCCAGCAGCCCACTGGGCACTGACCGCTGACCATCCACAGGTGCAGTCCCTGCACAGCCTGCATGAGAACGGTGCGCTGGTGCCGCTGGGCGACGCGCTCTACGTGACCGGCGGCCGCTGGCAGGGCATGGACGGCGACTACCACGTGGAGATGGAGGCTTACGACCGCGGGCGCGACGCCTGGGTCCGCCACGGCGCCCTGCCCCGCCTCTGGCTCTACCACGGGGCCTCCAGCATCTTCCTGGACATCTCCAAATGGACGCAGCCCTTCAGCCCCGCCCAGGAGCACTGAGCAGCTCCTCGTCATACCTGGGGGGGCCAGCAGAGCCCCCACCCCTGTGGGATGGCCCCCCTCTTATTTTTGTTTGTTTGTTCACTAAGTGCCACCGTCCCCTCCAGGGCTTGGGCTGGGCTCGGGCCACCAGGGACGTCAGAGGACACAGCCTTGCTCTCTGCAGCCACCACCCCAAACTCCTAGCTGACCCATGGCAAGGGCTGGGCCTCAGGATGCCTGTATAGAGGGGAGACCTCAGAAGAAGGAACTGAGGGCTCCGAGGAAGCATTGTGAAAACTCTCGGACTCTGAATGTTGGCCCTTCCGGGCTGTGTCCCACTGGTGGTTTTTGCAGGAGTTGCACAAATGAAGGGTGACACGGATTGGCCCGGGAAGCTGAAGCTGTTGGAGAGGGTGGGCACAGAGCAAAGGGCCCTGGGGTGGGGTCAGCACCAGGCCTTCATGGGCCTGCTTCTGCCTGGCCCACAGCTGTGTGACCATAGTCAGCAGCTGCCCCTCTCTGGGCCTCAGGCACATGGGACCGGCTCCGGTGGGCTGTCATCTCTCCCTGCTCCCAGCCTTGCATGCTGGCACCTTGTTTCCAAAGCTTGCTCCTGGGGACCCAGGAGGCCCAGCCCTTTCTGTGCCACATCTCCCAGGAGGACAGCACCGAGGGAGGCACTGGAAGGAAGGATGTGGGGTGTGGGGGCCAGGAGAGAGGGCTTTTCTGCCTGCCAGGGGTGTGCGACTTGGGGGGGAGGGCCAGCAAAGTCTTCCCAGGGAGGTGAGCAGGAAGGGGTGCTCCCTGGCCAGGATTCCCCCTGTTTATAGGGGCGGTTCCCTTCAAAACCAAGGCTCTTCCTCAGAGTGGAGGTCCCCAGTGGGGCTGGGGGTCCTGCAGGGATTTCCAGGAATGCCTCTTGGGTGCGTTGGTGGCTGACTCCCAGATGACTTCCTGAGCGAGGCTGGCATCCAATGGGCTCCTCCTGCAGCACGTGGTGACTCAGGGTGGCTCAGGGCTCTCCCAGAGCCCCCGGGGCAGCCGGAGACCCCTCACAGAGCTAGCTCAGCCTCCCTGCCCCTTCTCCCTCCTCCTGAACAAGGCGCAATTTGTGACCAAGGGGACAACAAAGGACTCCCACTGGGCGCTCGGTGGCCTCCCCCTTTGTCACAGGCTCCATCGGGGGACACAGGGCTGCAAGTCGAGAGTTCCAGGCCCAGCCCTGGCACTGACCAGCAGAGGTCTTGGGTAGCTCCAGTCTCCCTCTGGACCTGGGGTTCCTCTCCAGGGTCAGCCCACAGGCCCTCCGTGAATCCATCAGGGACCAGAGAGGCCTCTGACATCCCTGGTTCTGAGGAAGGAATCCCCAGGTCCCTCCAGCTTCCAAAGATGTAGATCCACCGGGCTCCCAGACCTGACTCCTCACGCCCGGATCTCTTGGTGGGGAATGGAGTTGGCCCCGCAGGGCCCAGAGAGAGCAGGGCCTCCTGAGTGTCTGCTCCCAAGGCAGCAGGAGTCCCGGACCTGAGGACACCTAGCCAGCTGGTGGAGTGGGTAAAAATGAGGATGAAGGTTTCTGGGATCCTTGAATCTTTCCGTAAGAAAATCTTCTGAAATGTTTTCTAGACAATTCTTGAAGTTACTCAGCTAAGTGCTGTTTCAAAATAAAGACTCAATATGTCAAAATGGACTTATTTTTTTCACAGTTGGGCAGTTGACAAGGTGGTGTCCTGGAACAAGGCTTGCTTTCTGCTCCTGTGCGCCATCATGGCAATGGGAGGCAGTTCCTGGGGTGGGGGAGCACATCCCACTCCAGGGCCTGGGCCTCCCCTTTGGGGTACCAAATTGCCCCTAGTCTGATCAGCTGGACTGCGCCTATTCAGGGCGCTGGATTAGGGCAATTGCATCCTTTAGGACCCCAGGAGGAAACAGATGGCCCCACAAATTGGGTTATAGGGGACAATTAAATGAAGGGTGCTTTCCAAGGTGTGGGCCGGCTGACAGGAACTCAGCAAGGACTTAAGGGGCCCCCAGGGCTGGCAACAGCTGGCAACCTTCACCATCCCTCTGCCTCCAGGGGCAAAGGAAGGAGCAGACGCAGACTCCAGGAGGAGAGCCGGAGGGAGAGGGCTGCCAAGGAGCCGGGGTCTTTGCTGATGGAATGCAGCCCCTGACACCGCCACCTGCAGCCCAGTGGGGAGAAGTGGCGGAATAGATACCCCCACCTCCCTCTCTTTCCTGCCCCGTAGTCTCTCACTAGTGCCTCCCACTGGCCAAACCCAACCAGAATCAGAAGGAAGACAGGCCATTGACACAGTTCATGGCGGCCAGCCCGCAGGGACAGGTAGCAGGTGGAGAAGGTAGACAGGGACCAGGATGGGCAAATGGAAGATGTCTGGCACGCACATCAAACGTTCAAGAGATTCTCATGTAAGACAGACATTAATGGACTAATTCACACAAGGAACAGATGGAGCAGCCGAAGGCAGCGTCTTGCCTCATCAAAGTCCGCAGGAAAACAAGGACTCATTAGAAGCTTTGGGGCTAGTCTGGCTTCTAGAAAGGGCAGTGGAGACCTTGGAACATGTGCAAAAGCCCACCACACTCTCAGGCCCAGGGGGGGGCCAACCACCTCCCCAGCCCCAGAGTATTCACATCTGCCAGGTGGGTGTGTGTTGTCTTTCCCACAATGTTGGGTAAACTGAGACACTGCGCCTGCCCCAGCAGACCTCAGCCCTCAGGGACCACACAGTGTCCTCAGGAGCCAGGCCCAGCACAACCAGCTGGGGCTCAGCTCCTTTTCGTTCCCAGGTGAGCCAGGGTCCAGGGATGTTTCTAGCCACTTCCATCAGACTTGGGTTTTCCAGTACCTCCCAGACAAGACCCTTTTATTATTGGGTATCTTCCTTGTACCGGGCAGGGACAGTGATGTCTGGAATAGAGCAGTTGACACTCTCATGTAAATGTGTGTCATTAAATGGACTGTTCAAATGACAGTTCACCGTTGTCACTTTAGACCACTGCTCCAGTTGGTTGGTTGACCAGTTGGCCCAGTGGAAAGTCTGCGTATTGACCTGGAGCCTGTCCGTGACTTAAGAAGGAGGTGGTCACAGCCACATGCAATGGAAGGATGTCGACTCCTGCAGGGCCGTCTCATTCACCTTTGCTCCCCAGCACCCCCAGCACAGTGCTGTCACTCAGCCTGAAGTGTGGCTGCCGTTGCCGTGTGTCTGTGATTCTCCTGAGGCCCCAGCACCAGGCACACAGGAGGCCAGCCAGGCATGCAGCTGATTAACTGAAGAACGAAGTGGACTGAGACGAGAACCTTCACGGAGGAAGCAATTCCCTGTTTGCCGTGAATATCCCTGGAGCCGACATGATTTCCTCAAGCTGTGGGGGCTGGACCCCAGAGAAGCTTTCATTTGGTGGCTCAAGGACCTTGAGCCAGTCCCAAAATCTGAGCCTCAGTTTCCTCATCTGTGTTATGGGGACAATCACGTGATCTGAGAACTAGGTGATGTCATGTGCTGGGGAGGCTCCGGTAAACAGCGAAGGTCGCCTTCCTTGTGCATCGGGAGGCCACACAGCAAGTCGACTTCAGGCTCCCATTGTGTTCTGGGGCAAAGGGAGCTTTTATTCCCATGACTTCATCACAAAGGTCCTTCCTTTGGAGGAAGAGAGAAGAGTGGGAACAGCTTGACTGCATCAGGCTGCTGGGAAGCCAGCGCGGAGGCCGTGACATGAGGGCCCAAGAATGAAGATTAGATTTCAGCCAGGCGTGAAGGCGTGTGGGGGAGGCCACCTCGAGCCCTGCCTGGGTCCCCTTCTGTGGATGCTCACTCAGTACCCTATCCAGGGGTGGATCAACTTGCCTCCAGATGCTGCCTCTGCTTCTGAACCTGTGGGCTGCTGCTACAGGCAGCAGGGGCCTCGGCGCCATCAGAAGACCATTTCTGGTGGTCCCTGATCCATGCGTTTCTTTGCTAAGCTCAGCCTTCCCCTGCGTGGAGGCCGTTTTTGAAATGTGACCCCAGAAGCACGCAGGGAGCCCACCTGAAGGCCCCAGCCCTTTGTGCCCTCCTGCCCCAGGTCCAGCTGAGTCACAACCTTGGGATCGTGTTACAGGACGCAGCACCAGCACCAGAACCGATTTGATTTGGGCCCTCTGGCAGGGCCTATGACATCACTAGGATTGTTCACTGTTTGGGAAAATAACTGTTTTTCACATGGCAACAGCTCCTGTCCTCAACGCTGGCCTCCTGCGGGCTGGGGCCCCCCACTGTGAGGTGGAAATGATGTCACATGAACACAAGATCACATTCCCCAGATCGGGTCCTTCCATCCCCACATGTCACCCGCATTACCAAAGGTGACAGAGCGTGAGCATCACCTTCCCAGGGTGCAGGTTGGCCCAAGTGGCACTTGACCTGAGAGCAGCAAGCCCTCTGGCCCCTGTGGACAGAATCCGGGCCAGCAACCCAGACACGGGGCCCCAAGCAGCCTGGCCTCCGGGCTGGGGGTGAGCACCATCGGCCGCCTTCCTCCTGGCCGTGGCCTTGCCTGTTCCCACGTCCCTTATGAATGGGATCCCAGAAGAGGGCTCAGGGACAACAGCTGCTATTATGCCCACTTAACAGAGGAAGGCTGCATGCCAAATGGCCCTAGATGTGCCACCTCCAAAGCCCCATGTGACCTTTGCTCCAGGGGGTCGTGCAATGGCCAGGTTTGCTGAGCAGACCCACTGCCGGGATGTCCTGGGCTCTGACCATGCTCTGCCGTGGCCCCCACAGCCTGGAGCCTCTGTCTTCACATTGGTCCGGGGGTACCTCCCTGTGACGTGGTGCTGATGGCCTGGGCAGGGACCCTCGCCACTCAGGTGGCCTGGAAGGCAAGCAGGCCACACTCACCACAAATCCAGCTCATCCTGGAGCAGGCACCTGTGCCTTATTGCCAGCTCTCAGGCAAGGAAACTGACACTCCAAGATGCTCTGGGACAGGCTGGCCACCATGAGGTCCCCAAGCCAAGCTCCTTTCTTCCCACTTCGTTGGGCTGCCCCCAGGGCATTCCACCTCCTAAAGCGGGGGAGGTTCTGTGGACAAGCCCCCTGATTCAAGAGTGGCCAGATACAGGCGTTCCCCTGGGATTCCCTGCCAGCCAGACCCCCGGAGGAAATCCCACCCCCACGGGATGCCCACTGGTCTGAGAGAGACACAGGGCCACATCCTCTTCAATAACCTTCAAGCTCATCCTGCAGCTCATATTTCACGCCATCTAGAATAGGAAGGACCTTAATGGATGAAACGTGCGGCTGTGAAGATGTCATCCTGCCCAGTGGGCAAGAGGGTCTGACTTCAGCCCCAAGCCCAGGCTGTGTGTCCCTGGGCGAGCCACCCACCTCTCTGGGCTAATCAGTGGGGCCTGCGAGAAGTGAATGAAGGGCTGGATGTGGACGTGCTTTTTCAGAAACACCAAGGGACCGTTCACAGAGCTGCGACTCCTGGGGACAGGAGGCCCTCTCTGCCAGTGGATCTTAGGTTTCAGCAGAGAATACCCTACGCTTGGTGTCCTATGATCGCGGATGCAGTCTCCTTGAGTAAATGAAACAGAACAAACTTACAACACTTAACCCTGAAGCACATGCCCAGCACATACAAACAGGTCATGAAAACGTTCCAACGTGAGGCTTCCTAACAGACCTTCCTTATGGGCCCAGAAATAAGAAGCCACCCGAGAAATCCTTAACTCTTTTCCGGCTTCCCAATAACGCCCTCCACGCATCTGGAAGCAAATCTCCTTACTCATAACAAAACTGCTGAACGTTTGCAGAGGAAATAAGTTCATATATTTAGTTGAGTACATCTTACATAAGCCGGTATTCCACAAATGTCTTCTTGGAGATCTGCAATTTCTGTAGGGATTTCTCTTTTTTCATTCCATGGATAAATCTTTTTAAAAAATTGTTAAAAAGATGAGGACAGAACTTCTCTTTTGCAATCCTAATTTGCTTCTGAAAGACATCCTCATAGAGTAAGTCTTTGGGACACACTGACCCGTGGGGGGAACACATTCTATGGTGGGCGGGGTATTTTTTCTTTAAACATCCTCCCCCACCCCCAAAAAACTCTACCACCATCCCCACATCCTACAGGAAAAGAGGCCAAGTCACGGGGAACAATTAATACCAGGCTTTTTCTAAAATATGGAGTATTTCCCGTCCCCTGGAAACCGTGCCTGAGCGGTGGGGACTATAGGTGGTCCATGTGAGCTCCCCTCTGAGGACTACCCTCGTCCCCTCCCCCAGGCCAGACTCCTCCTGGCTTCCAGTTCCTGGCGCCACATCCTGAAATAGGACCGGGTAAGGCCTCCTCTCTTCTCAGAAGAGGTCAAAATCATCCCTTGGTGTGGGTGTAGGCCCTTTGGAAGGCGCATTCCTCAGCAGCGCCTTCTCCCACTGTTGAATAAAATGCACTGTGCACCCACCAGGTGCAGGCCCCCAAGGGCGGGGCACAGAGCCGGAGGGCTGTCGCAGGCCATCACCTTGCAGTGGCTGAGACAGACAGGCAACGGGCAGGGAATAGAACAAGGTGGCCCAGGGAAGGGGTGAGGAGGCTGGCTCTTCCCAGGGAGGAGCCTGGAGCTCAGGCCTGCAGGATCTGGTCCACCTGTCCCAGTGGGGTGCCCTGCGCTGACGTGGGTGGGCAGCAGGCAGCCTTGTCCCTGGTTGGGTCGGCTAGGTCCAGATGGAGCTCAGTCCTCCCAGTCCCCTCCTCGGTGCATCAGTGCAGGGTGCTGCCCCGGGTTGTAGATTCACCCGTGCACCCTTCCCGCCCCAGGCGCCCGCAGGTGTGCCGGGGTGGGGAAGAGCGGCTCATCCTTGAGCTCAGGGCGCCCCAGCCATGAGGACAAGGGTGCCCTAGAGGGGAGGGGCCCTCGCCTGGGAAGGGGGCGACAAGGAGGGACTCAGAGTGTCTTCCTGGTCCGCAGTACTCAACATACGTCGGCAAGGCCAGGACAATGGGGAGGCAGGAGGCGTCTCAAGGTCCCCGCAGAGAAGGCGAGGGACAGAGAAGGAAGAAGAGATGCCCCCGGGCCCAGGAGAAGGGGTGTCCCGGCTCCCCGCGAAGCAGAAGCGCTGGACAGCGCGCAGGGAGGGACCAGGAGCCAGGAGATGGAGCGGAAAAGTGATCGACAGGAGGGGGCGCTCCCGCCACCGCGAGCGAGTGCTCCCCGCGCCCCCTGCCTCCCCGGTAGTCCCCTCCTCGCACCCCCTTCCCTACCCTGTGCCCCGCACCTCAACCCCTCGCTGCAGCGCCCCCCCGCCCTCCCTGGCACCACCCCCGCCACTGCCGCAGCGCCCCCTGCCCTTCTCCGCACCCCCCGCCGCAGCGCCCCTGCCCTTCCCAGAGCCCCGCGCTGCAGCGCGCGCCGGAGCCGGGAGGGGGCGCCGGGCGCGGCGGGGGATTCGAGCGCGTTATAAGCGCGGAGCCCCAGCGCGGTTCCGAGACGCCGCGCTCGCAGCCCAGAGGGACCCGCCGCCCGCATGGCCCCCGCCCGCCGCCCCGCCGGAGCCCGCCTGCTGCTCGTCTACGCGGGCCTACTGGCCGCCACCGCCGCTGGCCTCGGCTCCCCGGAGCCCGGCGCGCCCGCGGGGAGCCGCGCCCGCGAGGAGCCGCCGCCCGGGAACGAGCTGCCCGCGGGCCCCGGGGAGAGCCGCGCGGGGCCGGCCGCCCGCCCGCCGGTAAGACGCCGCGCCCGCCTGACCGCGCCCCGGGGACCCCCGGGCTCTGCTCCCGCCGGAGCCAGCCCGTCCCCGAGGCCCAGGGCGCACCGGGCGCGCGGCAAGCGCGGCGCCGCGGACAGGGACCTACGCTGACTTGGCGTCCTTTCTAAAGTGGGGCTAAAACCGCTTTGCTCTCGGGGCTCCAGGGACACCCGGGAGGTCTGCACGCCGCCGCCTGCACCGCCGGGCGCTGTAAAGGCCAGCCTTGACCTTGGCTTTTGGTGGTTTTCTTTGGCATCGAAGCAAAATTCTACCGGGCCAGGGGAAAATGCCTTTTTTTTGGGGACAGAAGGAAGTTGGGGAATATGTAAAATGTAAATAACTTGATTCTCGTGAAATTGGGAAGGAGGTATTTGTAAAAGTGTGAGCAAATTACTGACCTCTCCCCCCCAATCTACTTGGGGCAAATCCCTCTGAAAAACAAAAAAATGCCTCCTTGCCGGTCTGGGGGAAGGAAGTGGAGGGGCGATGCAGGACCCCTCAAGGCCGTGTGACTTCAGGTGTGGAGGGGCGATCTTTAGCTCTGCCCGGCTCCTTCCTTCCCAGGATGGTGCAGAGGGTGGTAAGGTTGGGGGGGCTGGGGACTGCGGGGCTCCGGAGTCCTCAGTGTGGGCGGGGCCTTTCAGACTGGGTGGGTGGTTGGGTTTCTTTTACTCTGAAGATGCCCAAGGGCAGAGGGTCGCTGGGGCCTCAGGACCCGGCCTCTGCTCTCAGCATCTCACTTGGAACCAGGATGGCCAAGGACGCCTTCATAAGGTGGGCAGAGGTGGCAGCCAGCCCTGCGGGCTCCCTGGGAGGAGCCTCCCCAAAGCCCTCTGTCCCCACCACCCTCAGCCACTTCCCATGGACTGAAGGCAAACTCCCCCCAAACAGTGGGCCACCATCCCTGGGGGGCAGGTACGGCTGTCAGATGTCCAGTACAGTCTCCAGGAAGCAGGAGCCTCCAGGCGGGGTTCTGGCTGTGGACCCTCTTTGGGGTTCAAGGTGGCACCAGAGGCTCTGGCTCCTTTCTGAGACTCCCTCGAGGCTGGAGACCTCCGTGAGCCAGGGTGGCTGCCTGCCACCCACCCACACTGCCACAGGCCCGTTTCCATGGGCTCCAGACCATGTGGTTCCTCTTGTTTCTGCTCCCCCAGACCAAACTGGGGTCTGAGTGCATCCAGAGGCTGCTGGTCCAGCTGAGGGGGCAGCCAGCTCGGCATGCCCACCCGGCCCGTGTGGAGTCCTGACGTGGGTTTCCACCAAGGGCGGCATGAGCCTGTGAGGTGGGGTCACAGGTGTCCGTGGAGAGCAGCTGGCGGGGCAGCACCTCGCGGGGCCCACCACCCAGCTAGGCATGGGGAAGCCCCGGGCACTCTGAGGCCCTTCTCTGTCCACCTCAGGTTCCTCTGACCAAGAAGTCCCCATCTGCCCCCCACAGCACACTGACTCCCAAAGGAAGGCCCCGGGTGTCTGCAGAGTGGCCCAGAGACCACTGGGTCTGTCTCTGATGACAGCCTAGCCAGCACCAGAACCCCAGGGTCCCCCCATCAGCCACCAGACTTGGCGCCCATGACCTCATCTAAGGACTCTTGAGCCAGTTTCCTTGCCAGCTGGCATCCTTGCCTGGAGCCCAGACTGTCCCAGGCCCTCTGCCCAAAGGGCTGAAGGCCTCTCCCTGGAAGGACCCTCCTGGAACTTTCCTCATTGTCAGGACTGGTCAGAATGCAGCATGCCGGGGAATGGATACTTCTGGAAGAGTCACTGTCCTTGCAAGGGTCGAGCATCTTGGAAGGCCTGAGGAAGATGAGTGGCTCACGCTCCATGCAGGGGCCTTGACATCTCAGTGCTGGCCCACTCAGTCCCCCTAACCACCCTGGACTTTAAGCCAGGCAGCCCTGAGGGCTGATGTTGGCCTCCCTGGAACTTCGGACCGTAGGGGTTGGACAAGGGGGCCCACTGGTAGCTGGGGTCCCCATATTCACAGTTACCTCCTGAGCACCTGGGGGTGCCAGTGGTCCCATCCCCCTGGTGACTCTCCCAGGAAGCTGTGATCACTGCAGCTCCTACGGAGGAGGCTGGGAGAGGCCTGGTGGCCCAGCAGTGCCAGGCTTCCCGCCCGCTATGGAGCTCTGCAACCCATCTTCCTCCACCCACGTCTGGGGTCCTCTTCTCCTGTTCCCCAGGGATCATCCTCCATGTGCTAAGAGGAAGGGGTCGGGGGCCAGGGGCTGTGCTGTCTTTGAGGGCACCACTGTTGACAAGGACGGGGCCCGAGGGTGCTGAAGGCCAGTTCTACATGGTCACATGCTGTGTGTTTGGTGGGTGTCAACTAAGGGAGGCGAACCAGCCTGAGGGCCACCTGTATTCCAGGAGCCCAGCACCGAGCGAGCGCGCAGCATCGACCCCCATGATGCCTGGATGCTCTTCGTCAGGCAGAGTGACAAGGGTGTCAACAGCAAGAGTGTGAGCAGAGGCAAGGCCAAGAAGCTGAAGGTGAGCAGGAAAGCGGCAGCCAGTGTGTGTGTGTGTGTGTGTGTGTGTGTGTGTGTGTGTCCCAGGGGAGGGGTGGGAGGGGGGTCTTCCGTGAACCCCTAGCCCACCGCCATCACCCCCTGCACCCCTCGCCAGCCCCCACTGCACACCCTGAGCGTTTCCAACAAACACAGCCCCTACCCCTCGGCCTGGGGCCAGAGAGCACAGAACGTGCCAAGCTGGGGCCCAGGTGACCCTGAGTTTGGGGCCTGATCTGACCACTTACCCTGCACCCCTTGAATGCCAGGCAGCCTGATGGGCTACCCCCTTCCTCTTCCCTCTGCACCTGGTGAGGGAGGCCTGGGCTAGCCTGGGAGGGCAGTCAGGGACCAAGCTGGAGGGGCCTGCAGGCGGGTGGGAGTGACACACAGTCTGGTTCCCAGTGGGTGGGGGGCACGGGGATCCTGGCAGTGCTGGTTCCCCTTCTCATTCAGCCTCGGACCTGGCGCCTGGTTCCGACGTCTGACTCTTGCCTTGAGCCCCAAAGAGGGCCATGTCCCCTGGGGTGGGGAGCTCTGGGGCAGAAGTGTACTGCCCATGCTGGGTTTAGGTTTCTCCATCCACCCAGAGGACCAACCTCACGCTGCCCCAGATCTGCCCCAACGATGCAGTGCCAGGTTCTGAGCCTGAGGCAGGTGGGCGGCTGGGCTGTCCCCACGGCCTGGCCTGGCCCATCACCCTTGCCCCTCTGAGCCACCTGGCCCTGCCCCAAACTGAACTGGGGGGTTTGCCATGCTCCTCCCTGCAGGGACTTCCTTGCTCCCGTGTTGGGTCCCAGCCCTGCCCAGGGTGGGCTCCTTGAAGTCCCAGGCCCTGCTGCTGGGCCAGGCACAGTGGGGACTCACTGATGTTTGGCCGACTGGTGCAGTAACAGACCCTGAGACGAGAAAGTGGCCTGGAGTGTCCTTCCCACCTCCTTTCCCTCCTTTCCCCCTCTGCCTCCCCACTGGCTACCCTGCCCTCCCTCAGCCCAGCCCTGGGGGCCACCCCACCCCACCCCTGGCCAGCCACCAGCCCCTGCCTCCAGCACAATCCAGTCCTCACACTCAAGGCCTGGCAGCTTTCAAAGCGCGGACCCTCACTGCCTTCTCGGGGAGTCTGAGGCTGACCTCCACCTTGGAGGTCACTGCGGGGGCCCCTCCTGCCTGCCTCTTTGTGGCAGCTCCCAGCCTGCCAGTTCAGATGTCCTCACTGCTGAGGTTCCCTTTCAGCTCGGCCTGCCAGGGCCCCCTGGTCCCCCCGGCCCCCAGGGCCCCCCAGGCCCCGTCATCCCACCAGAAGTACTGCTGAAGGAGTTCCAGCGGCTGCTGAAAGGTAGGGGGACACCTACGCGGGCACAGCCCCCACCTGGTGCGAGTGGGGCCAGGGGAGGCATCCTGGAGGAGCCGAGATAGCTAGACCTCAGCACATGGGCCAGCACCCAGGGGGGCCCCTGTTCTGTGCCAGGCTCAGGGGCCGCCCAGCTGGCCTGGGTGGGCTGAGGGTCAGCAGCTGGGGGTTGGAGTGTGGCCAGGAGGGGGCTCCACAGAGGAAGGTGGGCTTGGCCACTCCATGTTCAGTAGCTGCTCGGGGACCAGCACCCATGCCCCACCTGGACATCAGGTGAGCCCAGCGAAGGCCAGCAGCCCGGAACCTACACCCCGAAAGTGGAGAGTGTCAGGGGGAAGTCAGGGCCTTAAGCTTGCAAAGTGCTTCTCTGACCCTCATGGTGACACGGGGGAGATCTGAGGCTCCCCTAGGTACACAGGCCCCCTGACTGCAGACGCCAACTTCCTCCCCTCCATCACCCCTGCCCCCACCTCCTCCCCTGACAGATCTCAGCTGCTGGGCAGAGAGCCCCATGGGAGGGCACCTGTCCCCAGTGGGGCACGGACGATAGTGTATGGGGGCAGCACAGGGTGGAGTCCAGCCTGGCACCCCCCAGTCACTGTCCGGCCCCGGCTGGGGCAGCAGAGCTGGAGGGTGCACAGGGAGAGAGTGGAGTGGAGCTAAGCTGTCACACTCAGGGGGCAGCCTGCACTGTGGCCAGCTGCTAAGCGGTGGCTCACGTTCTTTACTAGAGTTGATTTTATTAGGAAGAGCTATTGAGAGAGCTTGTCCCCCTTCCCGACAACTTACTGTTCATTGAAATACACCAGCTTCAGCAGAGGGAGAACCTCCATGTTATTTCCCGTGTAGCTGCAATAATTTATTTACACCCAGCTCCTTCCAAAAATGATCAAGCCTGGCTTATACGCTGGCATTCGCTGATACAATAAAAAATGTAACCAGAGAAAAAGCAGCAGCGTGAAGGGGGAAGTGTGCGTAGGATAGAGAGCGCTGAGTGTGTCTGCCCCGAGCTTCCCGGTAGCCAAAGCGTGAAAAGAAACAGGAGCGGCCACAGGGCCAGGAAGCAGTTTCTGCAGGCCCCGCAGGCCAAGACGGGGTCTCCCGTGGATTCCGGAGTGCGTTCAGGGGCCATCGGTGAGGCCTCCCCCCCCCCCCCCCCAGCGTTCTGGAAGTGCCAGGGTGTGGAGAATGGGTCCGGGACACCCACGCGCGGGCGGGTGGTCCCGGCGCGCGGCCACCGCTCACTCTGTGCCAGGCGCGGTGCGGCAGCGCGAGCGCGCGGAGGCCGAACCCTGCACGCGCGGCCCCACCGCGGTCCCGGCCGCCACCAGCGGGAACGAGGAGGCGGCGGCGGGGGCCGCGGACGTGCTGGCGCTGCTGGCCGCGCCCCTAGCCCCGGGCCCGCGGGTGCCGCGCGTCGAGGCCGCCTTCCACTGCCGCCTGCGCCGGGACGCGTCGGTGGAGCGGCGCGCGCTGCACGAGCTCGGCGTCTACTACCTGGTGAGGCCCGGCCGGCCGGGGCGGGGCGGGGGGGAGCAAGGATGCGGCGGGCCCGTGACCGTCCGTGCGCCCCGCAGCCCGACGCCGAGGGCGCCTTCCGCCGCGGCCCCGGCCTGAACCTGACCAGCGGCCAGTACACGGCGCCCGTCGCCGGCTTCTACGCGCTCGCCGCCACGCTGCACGTGGGTGAGGCCCGGGGCCCGGGAGGGGGGATCGCCCGCGCCGCCCCGGCCTCCGCCGCCCCATGACCACCCCCCTCCCCGCAGCGCTCGGGGAGCAGCCGAGGCGGGGGCCGCCGCGCCCCCGGGACCGCCTGCGCCTGCTCATCTGCATCCAGTCCCGGTGCCAGCGGAACGCGTGAGTGGGCGCAGGGGAGCGTGGATAGAGGAGACTCAGCCCGAGGCCGCGCCGCCGCGGAGGCAGGCAGCTCCGGGCTTCCGAAACAGGCACCAGAGCCGCCTCCTCCCTCCAGCACCCACCCCGCGTCCCGGCCCCCTGTGCACACTCCCCGACACCCTTCCCAGGACCTGGGAGCCTGGCCCTCGCCCGCCTCGCCCCCCGACCTCCCGCCCCAGGGGACTGACTCCATCTCGTCACCTCCTCAGAGAGGCCTTTCGTGACCACTCTGCAGGGCCCTCCCCAGTCACTCTGGCCCCTCCTGTGGACTTCCTTCCCGCACATGACCCTGTTCATCTTCCCCGTTGCAAGTTGGTCCGCGCGGGCAGGGGCGGCTCCCTCGGTAGCCCCAGCCCCCAGAACAGAGCCCAGGCACAGAGCAGACGCTCCCTGATAAGTCCTATAAGGCATGAATGAATGAAATTCAAAACCTCGTGTTCTGATTTGCAAGTCCTCCACCGATTGGCGGAACTGCTTATTAGCGTCACTGCCGCCATCCCACCACCTCCGCTCGCGTCGTTTCCAGCAAAGCTAGGACCTGCTGCCCCTGGGCGCGGCCAGCCTGCCGGGCCGGCCCTCACAGCTCACCTTGGCCCTGTGGAGACTGTCCTTACTCCCCTTGGGGAGCCGGTTCAGATACCACCTCCCCCAGAAGACCCAGCCGAGACAGCTGTTCCACCGGCACTTTCGCAGGCCCGGTGTTGGTTGCTGGGTGACTATGAGCACATTGTGTGTAAAGGTGGAGGGATCTGGGGCGGGGGGGCGGGGGCTGACCCTCTTTCTGCTTTGGCTACAGCTCCCTGGAGGCTGTGGTGGGCCTGGAGAGCAGCAGCGAGCTCTTCACCATCTCGGTAAATGGCGTGCTCTATCTGCAGGTGCGTGGGGCAGGCTCAGGCATGGGGAGCACCGCCTGGGCGTGGCCTTTGGGTGACAGGGCAGGGAGGGGTGCTGGTGGGTGCTCAGGAGCTCTGGCAGCAGTGCCCTCAGACTCCAGGCCTGGGAGAGGTTTGGGGTCGCATCCAAGCAGAGCCAGGCCATGTCCAGGTCACCTTCCCCCAAAGATACAGAAGGTTGTGTGGGTCCCCAGATTCTGCATTTCTGGAAGTTCCCTGGGGCTGTGACCCTGCTGGTGCACGGACATTTGGAGCAGCCAGCCCAGAGTACCAGTCCCACGAGGCTCTGCTAAATGGGTCGCTGGCCAGGTCTATGGGGCAGGACCACCCTCACACCCCACTGTGGGGCTCTCACCAACTCAGCATGCAGCAGAGAAGCCTGTTTGACTCTTGAACTCTCCGGCCCTGAGCATGGGCTCGCTCCCAAGCACGTGAACCACAGTGAGCCCCTGGCCACAGGGGGGGCCCACGGAGCTGCAGAGAAAGCACTAGAGTAGGGGTCAGAGGCACTGGGTTTGAGGGCAAGGCCAGCCAAGCCCTGGCTCCACGTCCTTGGGCAGGTGGAGTGGGGGTGCCCCTGCAGGCTGGCAGTCCCCAGGCTGACTCCTGGTGGGCGCCCCTCCCTGTAGACGGGCCAGTACACCTCCGTATTCCTGGACAACGCCAGCGGCTCCTCCCTCACGGTGCGCAGCGGCTCCCACTTCAGCGCTATCCTCCTCGGCGTGTGAGCGGCCACCCCAGGCCCTTGCTCTTGCTGGGCAAACAGGGCTAGGGTCCAAATGATCTCTGGGCAGTGTCGGAGTGGCAGAGGCCACACACAGGAGGAAGTCCCCTGCAACTGCCCCCACTGGCCACCGCAGTTCAGCCCAGAGATGGCCACAACAGCCAGCCCCAGGAGGTGACATGGAAACTGGCAGTCCTGGAACCCGGATGACTTCAGGATGCTGTCATTCAAAAATGGGAAAAGCCCCATTGGGCTGTTATTCTGGAAATGTTTCCAGTGAGGTTCAGTGTGCCCAGGAGCACTTGCTTTTGTCCCTGGCTGCACACCGGGCCCCTCCTGGCCGGTTGGGCACCTTGCCCAGAAAGCATCAACTGCCTTGCTGTGGCAGAGCCCTACCTTTTCCATCTTTCTTAGCATTCTCTTGGGCTGTCTGGAGTGCCAGCCTGGAGGGAAAGGCTGGTCAGCCTGCCCAGGTGCCCTGTGTGCAGGGGGAGGGCCTCCCAGGGAAAGCGAGCTGCATGGCAAGGCCGCCATGAGCAACAGCCTTCCCACAGCTCCCCTCTCCACCTGGGGCCCTCTGGTCCGCACCTGTTCTTCCCCCAACAGTGTCTCTGGCCTGCCCAGGGACCTCAGGGTGCTGCTTGGCCTGCAGTGACCACAGGACTCAAGACTCTCATTGTAGCTCCTTGGCAGAGCAACCTTGGAAACCAGAGGGACGCTGGAAAGGGCTTATGAAGGGACAGTGAGAGTCTGGGCCTGCCTTTGAGGAGCTGTGGTCACTTCTAAGGTGTGCAAGATGACCTGCAAGTTCACCTCGCAGATGGCCTTTCCAAACAGGAGCTATGCTCTTCCCCTCCTCAGGAAATCCTTCCCTTTTCCCATCCCCGTTGAGGTCTCAGTGCTGGGATCCACCCACCAGATGAAAGATCTAGAACATCTTTGCAGATTAGAGACGGCCAGGCCCTGCCCACCCATCTGAACAGACACAGCAGAGGCTTCCCAGGAGCTGACAGCTCCCACTGCCCACCTATGGCCTAGCTTGGTCCAACCAGCTCGGGGGTTATTCAAAGCATCTTCCCTAATTGGGTGGAAACGGGGCCCCGAGCTCGGACGGGTGGAGGAGACAGTGCCGAGAACGAGCTGGTCCTGGGAAGGCTGGGTCCCAAGTCCGCCATGCTGCAGTAGCAGTGATGGGACCCGGGTGGGGGAGGGGGACGTGTTCCTGTGAGGAGACATGGGTGTTGCCCTGCAGCATGTTTCTTCCAAGGTGCAGGGGCCCCCACTGCCTGCTGAGGAAGTTACCCCAACCCGTCCCTACATACAACGGGCTACCGGGACCTGGAACCACAGGTTGTCCTGGGGGCCAAACTGCTCTAGCAAGGGTGTGTTCAGGCCTGGGAGGGAAGAGGGCACTGGCCAGTCACCTTAACCTAGCTGGCCTCAGGGTGCGCAGGTGACTGATCCCCAGACTCAAAGACCTCCCTCCTCAAGCACGGTACACGCCGACCCGTCTGTGCCCTCTGGCAGGCCTGGCACGGTTCTCAGTAGGACTCGCACCCGCCCTACCAGGAAGCGCCGGCCGGCCTGTCCTGCCTCCCCTCGCGCTTTGATAAGGGGTGACGTGACCACACCCTTTTCTGGATTTCACTTTGCATCCAGTGGGCACAGATATTTTAGAGAAGTTCTCTTTTACCCTTGAAAAAGCCACAGATCTCTTTCATTTTCTCAAGTGTGTTACACAGCAATTTAATGAAGTATTTATTGTATAATATTGCCAGGTAGAATATATTTATATATAACTGACTTTATGAAGTGGTGCAAGTACGTAAGAATTGTGTTATGTGATTATACAAAGTTGCAATAAAAACAAAGGGCAGACCTTAAAACACAGCGTCGTCTTCATTTAGACCAGGCTCGCTGGGATGGTGGGGCGTGCACTGTGGGGGGTGAGGTGGAAGGATGGCCTCCAGCCTGTGGGGGCCCCAGGACCCCAGGAAGGTGGGGGGGGAAGGCCTTGCCAGGGAAGCCGCGGTGCCAAACCTCTCTAGCTCTGCAGCAGTGGCCCTCTGGGAAGCAGGGACACGTGAGTCACAGGCTGACACCTGGTCTGCTATAGGAAGATGCTTATTGAATAAATTGTTCGATTTCCCAATTCTGAGATGCTGAGACTCTTTTCTTCAATGGTGCCACCCTGTCTGATGTCACAGTCCTCAGCAGAATTGGAACCTGGCTCTAACACGGGCAGGGTGTGCTCTGAACACTCCCAAGGAACTTGGAGCAGGGGCCCCAGTTCCGCTGACCGAGCTGACGAGCTGACGGGCCGATAAGCCCATGTGCGCATGCTGGGCGGGGGCCAGGGAGCATTACAAAACAGCTGCTTCAAAGGCAAATTTTTAGAATCTTACATCATCCTGAGGCTAGCATTTACAAAAACAGACTAAGAGCTGCTTTACTAGAAAGCAGTCCCAGCAATACTGATGGCCTGTTTCACTATAAAGAAGGGCCTGGAAAGCATTTTAAAGTTTGTTTTTCTGAGTAGGCCGATCATGCCTTTTTTAACATCTCTATCGAAAGGGTCCCCTCTGAAGTGGTATGCAAAGACCAACCTCAGCCCAACACAGAGCCACGTGAGCGCAGGCACGCTCCCAAGACTCGAAGCTGGGTCTGAGAAGTGGTGCTGAAGAGCAGCTTGACTGCTCACACCCTGGAAGCGCACATTTCACACCCAGGGGGTCCAGATTCGAGACCTAGCACTCCAGAGTCCTTCGGCCAGATTGCATCTTTATCAGTGGAATCAGAGACGAGCATTGTTCTCGGAGAGCCTGGCAGGGGCACGCTGCTCTGCAGAGCAATAACCTCGTGCACACAGGGCCCCTGGGCAGGCTGACCCGCCTTTCCCTCCATGCTGGCACTCCTGGCAGCCCACGATGGTGCTGCGGAACGTTCTGTCGACTTACTTTCATCCAGAATACTGAAAGAAGCCGCAGCGCTCCCACAGCCCAGGTGCTGGTCTAGCTCATCCTCACCTCGAGCTCCTCGCTGTCAAACGCCACTTCTCCAACCAGGTCATCGCAAGGGTGAAAGGGCACAGGGAGTGAAAGGGCACGGGTAAGGTGCCCGTAAACTACACAACACTGCCCCGGGAGCGGCCTGCAGGGTGGGTCATTACTAGATGCTGACAATGGTCTTAACAAGGAAAGACCCAGAGCATATTCAAATGCAAACACAATTAACCTGTGAAGGGTCAAGAGCTGCTCAAAACGTAACAAGATAACTCAAAGGACTAGAAAAAAAAAGAAAGAAACCTTTATTTACAACCATGGGAGTCCCACAGGAGTACACGAGACACACAGAATGTGCACACACACAATGAACCTTTGAAGTCACTGCCATGCCAGGCTCCCGGCCCGCGGCACCCTCAGTGCCCTATCCGCACCACCATCACGGTGACGTTGTCCGCTGAGCCCCGCTGCACCGCCTTGTTGGCCAGCCTGTTGCAGGCCGCTTCGTAGCGGGCATCGACGGCAGGCTTCCCTTCCCGGCTCTGGATCTTCTCATCCTGCCAGGCAGGAAAGGGTGACTGCTGAACAGGGGGACCCTGCACCCCGCCACTCTCCTGAGACACCACCACCTCAAGGAAGGACTGCTCCCCAGTCTCCATCAGGGCAGGCAGGACAAACTGACTGGCGAGTCCCTGGACAGAGCTGACACTGACAGAGTGCGCGGGGGCTGCCCCCCAACAACAGGCGACACGGGAGGAGCAGGGTCTCAGGACTCCAGTTCTCTAAAACCTAAGGTGCAGCTGGAACTGGCACTCCCCAGGAGATTCCTTACCTCAAGGCAGGACAGGATGAAGTTCACAGCTTCTTCTGGGGTAAAGACCTTGAAGAGGCCATCACAGGCCAGCAAAATGAACCTAAATATAGCGAAGAAATATACGTGGGTTTTACCAAACTTCATAAAATGGGCTGGCAACGGAGGTAAAATAAATACTGTCCAACTGCTCAAAGGCTGAGAATTTTTTAAAACCAACAAGTGCTATGAGATAAAGGTTAAAAGTCCTTAGACATATTTGTAGGTGGGACGGCACACAGCAAGATCAGGACTGCCCTTGTGTTCACCAACAATCACGGATTAACCCCGACACCGGGTGCTGTGCTGCACTTCTCAGACAAGCTCGAGGAAACCACCGAATAACAACGTCGGGTGTTCGGGTGAACACACACCAGATTTCTATCACCACCTGCCTCAAGCCATTTCCCAAGGACATAGAGCTGACAGCCGACCCTCGATGGCATGCCCTTGAGCACTCTCTACCCACATGAGAGTATGTGTGAGCCCCAGAGCCCAGGGAGGACCACCGACCACCCTCACTGTCTGCAAACAGAGTTATCTATCTCCCTTCACAATCCTCCTCCTCCCAACTTCCCCAGGCAAGTCTTCGTGAACCATGATGGGTTCCATGGGACAGCTCTGGTTCTCCCAGCCTGGAGGAACGTTCTCCGCAGCCTGAAGGGAACTACCTTTCTTTTCTCAGTGGAATACTCAGGTCATGATTTTCGTTTTATGACTGGGCATTCATTCAACAAGTACTTACTGAGCACACGGTCTGTGCTTGGGACCCAGCAAGTCCAGGCGGGTTCCTGCCTTTCCAGTGAGGTGACAGACCCTGCGTAACTGATCATGCAAATGCAACACTACACCAGCACATAGAACAGGGGGCCAGGTCCAGTGTTAGAGCAGACAAGACTGTCCTAAGGCCACACTGAGAAAGCCAGAGGAGGCTGGTGAAAATGTCCCCCGACCCAAGGCAGGCCAGACATGGCCCACTGCAGGCAGGCATGGAGAGGCGGCCAGGCTGGGCAGGCAGGGCCGCAGTAAGGCCCCTTGTCGGTGGCACTGGCAGCAGGGCCTGGAAGAGCACTGCCAACTCCAGTGCGGCCAGTGAGCATCTCACCTCCCTCGTCAGTTCAGTCCTGTGAATCCCACTGTTCTGAGCTCTGAGCTCTTCTCTCTCCTCCTTCCCCCTGCTGCCTCGCATCAGCCCTCCCCCTCAAGCCAGGGCCACGGCCTCAGCTCCTGAAGGGCCTCCCAGCTCCGTCTTACTTCAAGCTTCCACAATTCCTTGCTGAGGGCTTCCTGTCACCTAGCGTGGTGCCTGGTCTGTTCAGGCCGCTTAGAATGGGAGGCGGACAAGTAAATGGGCAGGCTCTGTCCGAACACAGCTCAGCTCCACTTAAAAACCTCCCACGGTTCTCTACCAATTACAGGCTAGAATTCAAAGGCCTCAGCATGAACTCAGGGCCCTTCACAATCTGTCCCTGAAGGACCCTGCCATCATCCTTCCATCATTCCCTTTACTGGGGTCTGCCTGGCCACTTTCACACTGTTCTACTTTAATGCCTTTGTGTGTGTCCCCTCTGCCAGAAAGCCCTCTGCCTATCTCCAGCAAGAACATCCCCTCTTCCCCCACTGCCAGAGTATCCCAGAGCACCCCACACTCCCAAGACGCCCTGGATCGGAACCACCCATTCATGTATGCTCCCCTTCCAGACTATGGACCCCACTAGAGCAAATTGTCTTTCTCTCTGCACCTCCAGGGCCTAGCACCGTGCCTGAGACATGGCTGCCCACCCCCACCCCAGGTGCGTTATAGAAATTGGAAGAAGTCAGGAAGAGAAACAACCGTCTGTGTGCACATCTGTGCCTGTGGTAGGGTCATTTTACCTGTCATTGGGGGTCAGCTGGCAGCGCCTGATATCTGGCACAGAAGTGACCCCACAGCGCTTGTACTGCCCATCCCCAATGGAGCGGGACACCTCCAACACACCCAAGACACGGCCGTCCCTAAAATGAGGGGAAAGCACATTAGGACTCCACTTAACAGATCATGGCTCCACAGTACTTAGAACCTGACCTTAAAAGCAGAAAAATGGGATGGAGTGAACAATGTAACCTGTGGAAGCAGCATTATTAAGCAGCAGTGACATCTCTTAGCCTCAAATAATACACAGGGATGTCTAAGTATTTTTGTGCTGAATCTTCATTGCTCTAGGTCATTAACATGGCTGCTGCCCTTGGCGCCTCAGCCCAGCTGCACAGTGATGGGACAGGCGCCCCTCTAGCTGACACATGGCACTGTCTGGCCTAACTCATCCATGTGCCCACAGCCCAGAGTCAGACTTGACTGGATGGGATGGGGCTGGGCTCTGTTTTCCTGTTTTGTTGGCTCTTAAAGCTGCTTGGGTGATTCAAACGTGCAGCCAGGGTTAGGAATACGTGGAATAGAAGGATATTTTGTATTTCAATCTAATTAGATTTGGAAAATACCCCAAAGTGACTATTTCCAGATTCTGAAAAACATTTCCTTTCTATCAGGTATGGGCAGCATGCAACTTAGATAAGAACAGCAGTATTCTGCACAGCATTATACTTTTACTCATTCTATTTTTAGGTGAGGGACATGGAGATGGGGAGGTGACCTATGAAAAGGCCTCCATGCTGTAAGACAGAGGCCTATCAGCAGGGGAGCAGTCCCCAGCTCAATGCCCCCAAAAACCATTGTGGTGGGCTTACTTGCTGTGTGACTTTGGACAGCTGCAACCTCTCAGGCCCTTAGACCTTCATGTGTAAAAGCAGACAAGCCACACTCGATAAGGTGCACAAGAGCGCTCCACAAACACCAAAGCTGTGTGTGGAGCTTTAGCGTCACTATGGGGCTCCCAAATGATGAACAAGCACCTCTGGAGATGCTGTGCAGACGGATGCACACCAGGAAATTCCTCACTTGGGCTGCTGACTCAGAGTCAGAATTCAGCCTGGCCCTGGCCCTTTACTTTAGTCTGCCCACAAACTCACCCCCACCCCCCACCCTCCCACCTCTGCCCCCGGAAGTGGTCACAGCTGAGTAATCAGCAACAAAGACTTCTGCTGGCATCTGTGAAAAGCTGAGCAATCGTGTTGAGTACTATTACTAAGGAAACAGCAAGAGGCGCCAAAGTGCAGAGGAGCAGAGCTGAAGACTGGAAGGGGGTAGGGGTGGGGAGTGGGGGGCCTCTCACATTTCAGAGCACCATTCAAGATGCAGCTTAAAGCACAAGAACCATGAGAAGCCAACAAAGTGCTTCCTCAGTGACCAAGTGAGTGGGTGCCTGGTGTGGACCCCTCCTCCAAGGCATAAACCTGGCTTTTTCAATGAGACTGAGTGCAATGACCACCTCTGCTATGGCAGGTCCTGGAAGACCCAGGTACTACCAGCAACTTCTGGTACAGCACAACTCAGTACAGAAAACGTGGAACAATTTCTAAGTCTGATGAAGAAAAACATGTGTACCACACCACAGAAGCCACCATTTTTATTCTTGTTTACTGAGCAAAGTTCCACTCAAAGTTCCAGAGTGGAAATCCTGCACTCGCTCAACTACAGAGTGACAGGAGAAAGCAACAAGAGACAGAATCGCGGCCCAGAAAAAGCCAACGGTATTTCAGAAACTGGCACAGCAAGCTGGCTGGCACTCTGCCTGCACCCAGTGCAACAGCCTATGTAGGACGTGCGTCTGCACACACCAGTCAGCTCGACTGAGGCAAATCAGAGTGCCAACTCTAAGACTGTGCATCTCTGGCATAAACTCCACCACTTGCCTTTCATGTTCAGTAGAAGTGCAACAGGAGCACTACTGCCTAGGCTGGTCAGGAATCAGCCACAACATGCACCTTATCTTCCCTGCCTGCCTTAGTCCTCCTAGAACTCTCCTACACTCAGCACTACTCCAGACACAAGTGGAAGCTCATGGTTGCAGCAGGTTCTCCCCCAACAAACTGATGAACACTCATTGTCCTTCTGCTACCCTCACAGTGTTCTCCCCAGACCACCACGCAGAATGAGGGTGGGTTTTCAAGTCCTAACCACCAAGCCAATGTGCCCATCCCTTTGTACCAATCATCGACAGGACCAGTCTCCTGCCCTTAAGCACTGGCATCTTTTGCTCCACGCTGCTTTATCTCTCACCTCCTTTCCATCTGCCTGTCAATCAGAACTGTTTTGCCATTGGTGGGCAAGCCATCTGACAGAGTCCCCTGACCTCAGCTACCTCTGCTGGTATTTTCTGTTCCAGTTCTTCCTTCACAATCAGAGAGAAAGGCACTGAGAGACGGCCAATCTGGCTGCTAGAACAAGCTAGACACTGCCCTGACTTCAGCTCCTCTAGCACGTGAGCAAAAGCAGGGACACAGGTGTTCTTGATATGCTTGCAAAGCTAAGGCTGGGAGGTGGAAGCCACATCTTCTGATCATCCAAGGATGGCAGAGGCCAAAATTCAGTGTATTAATGTGATGGGTGCTACAGATGACTGAAGGTATGATTCCAGAACTGTTTCTTTTCAGAACTTGACCGGGTCCCTGGGACACAGTACTGCACATTTAAAACTAAATGCTGCAGAGGGTGATGTCAGCCATCACCGCAGAGCGAGCTGTTCCCTTAATCTCTCCCTGCTAAGATACAACGAAAAGGACATTCATTAGCCATCAGAGGACATCGACACATCGCAACAGGACATTTGAGATATCCACACAGCTATACGTCTGAAAGTGGGGGGATTGGATCCCTGGGAAGCAGTGGAAGGAGGTAAGCGGATCTCCTCCCCTCCCAACTGGCAGTGATCTAGGGTGCAGGAACTCACACAGCAGCCAGCACACAACTCTGAGAGGAGATGGGGAAACAGGTAGCCATCTGAGGGGACGCCCCACACAGAGGTGCTCACACACCATGTGGGTGCCCCCACCAAGCCAAATAGCCTGGGCAGGCTGCAGTGAGTGTGGAGCAGGATCATACAACATCATGTGTGTGATACAAAGCACCTCCCACCCCCAGTGTACCAGCTCAGCTGGTAGGCCAGGGCAGCAAGCCAGCACCAGAGCACCTGCGTGTGTGAAGCAGCGGCACCCAGTGGGCAAATGCAGAGAGCCCTATCAGTCCAACTTCCCGCAGACGCAGCAGGTTCAGAGAACACAACTCCTGCACCCCTACTCCATCAAATACCATGAAGTACATTAACACTCCAGAGCAGACAGAAAATTAGAAACCAATCCTGAAGACACAGAAACCTACAATCTAAATGACAGAGAATTCAAAATAGTTGTCATAAAGAAACTCAACGAGTTACAAGAAAACACCGTGCAATGAGCTCAGGAATAAAATTAATCAGAAGGAATTCTTCACAAGAGAGATTGTAACTAAAAACAATCCAAACAGAAATGCAGGAGATGAAGAACACAATAAATGAGATAAAAGTTATCTAGAATCCTTAAAAAATAGACTTGATGTTATGGAGGAGAGAATTAGTAATTTAGAGTACAGAAACACTTCAGGTGGAAGGAGGAGGGAGAAATAAGACTAAAAAGAAATGAAGAAATTCTCCAAGAAATAGCTGACTCAATTAGGAAACGCAACATAAGAATTACAGGTACTCCAGAGGGAGAAGAGAGGGAGAAAGGAGCAGAGAGCTTGTTCAAAGAAACACTAGTTGAAAACTTCCCAAACCCAGGGAAGGAACTGTATAATTACAAGTAAATGAAGCCAATAGAACTCCTAATTACATCGATACAAAAAGACTTTCTCTAAGGCATATATTAGTAAAGCTAGCAAAAATGAAGGACAAAGAAAAAATACTAAAAGCAGAAAGGCAGAAGAAAGCTAACATACAAAGGAACCCCTCTCAAGCTTTTGGCAGAAACCTTACAGGCTAGGAGAGAATGGAATGATATATTCAAAATACTGAAAGACAAAAACTTTCAACCAAGAATATTCTATCCAGCAAAACTATCCTTCAGATGGAGAAATAAAAACTTGCCCAGAAAAACAAGAGCTAAGGGAGTTCATCACCACAAGACCTCCCAAAGAAATGATCAAGATGGTCCTTGGGGTCGGCCCCGTGGCCAAATGGTTAAGCTCCACTTCAGTGGCCAGGGTTTTGCCGGTTTGGATCCTGGGTGCAGACATGACACTGGTCATCAGACAATGCTGAGCCAGCATCCCATATAGCAGAGCCAGAAGGAACTACAACTAGAATATATAATACGTACTGGGGAGGCCTTGGGGAGAAAAAGGACAAAAAAAAAAAGAAGGCCCTCATAACTGAAACAAAAAAGAAAAGGTTTACAAAGCCTTGAGCAAGGAGACAGACAGCCAAAATCAGAAAATTGTAGCTATCAAAACAGGTTAGCAAATAATTATAACATTAAAGATAAAGGGAAGGAAAGCATCAGAAATAACTATAAACACCTCATTTTAATCACAACTCACAACACAAAACAGAATAAGTTATGACAACAATATTTAGATAAGGAACAGGAAAGGGACAGAAACTGCTTAAGCTAAGGAGTTAAGAGGCTACCCAAAAATGGACTGTCTCATCTATGAGATCTTTTATACAAACCTCATGGTAACCACTAAATAAAAATTCAGAACAGAGACACAAATGATAAATGAAGAGAAAACTGAGAAAACCTTCGTGGAAAGTCAACAAACTGAAATGGCTGTCAGAAACACACGGGAGGAGAAACAAGGGAAACATAGAACAACTGGAAAACAAGAGATAAATGGCAGCATTAAGCCCTCATACATCAATAATCACCTTAAATGTAAATTCACTGAATCCTCCAATCAAAACACACAGAGTGGCTGAATGGATTAAAAAACAAGACCCAACAATACGCTGCCTCCAGGAAACACATCTCCCCTTTAAAGACAAACACAGACTCAGAATGAAGGGATGGAAGACAATACTCCAAGCTAATGGCAAACAAAAGACAGCAGGTTTTGCCATACTTATTTCAGACAAAGCAGACTTCAAGATAAAAAAGACAATGAGAGACAAAGAGAGGCAGTATGTAATGATAAAAGGGACATTTCACCAAGAGGACATAACACTTGTGAATATATATGCACCTAACACAGGAGCACCAAAGTATATAAAGCAACTATTAACAGACCTAAAAGGAGAAATTAACAGCAACACAGTAATAGTAGGGGACCTCAACACCCTACTTACATCAATAGATAGATCATCCAGACAAAAAGTAAAGAAGGAAATGGTGGAATTAGACGAAAAACTAGACCAGATGGACTTAATAGATATATATAGAACACTCCATACCAAAACAGCAGAATACACATTCTTCTCAAGTGTACATGGAAAATTCTCCAAAAAAAACCATATGCTGGGAAACAAGGCAAGTCTCAATAAATTTAAGAAGACTGAAATCATGTCAAGCATCTTTTCTGACCATAACACTAAGAAACTGGAAATCAACAATAAGAAAAAAGCTGGGAAAGTCACAAATATGTGGAGACCAAACAACATGCTACTGAAAAGCCAATGGATCAATGCAGAAATCAAAAAAATATCTGGAGACAAATGGGTGTAGCAAAAGTGGTCCTAAGAGGGAAATTCACAGCAATACAGGCCCACCTCACTACCTCAAGAAACAAGAAAAATCCCAAATAAGTAATCTTAAACTACACCTAACAGAACTAGAAAAAGAAGAACAAAGCCCAAAGTCAGCAGAAGGAGGAAAATAATAAAACTTAGAGCAGAAATAAATGAAATAGAAACCAAAAAAACAATAAAAAGAATCAATGAAACTAAGAGCTGGTTCTTTGAGAAGATAAACAAAATTGACAAACCCTTAGTGAGACTCACTAAGAAAAAGAGAAGGCTCAAACAAATTAGAAATGAAAGAGAAGAAATTACAACCAATGTGATACACCAAGCTAACAAAATGAGAAATAAAAAAATCACATGATCAAGAGAAGTTACAACAGTTACCACAGAAAAACAAAAGATTGTAAAGACAATACCATACAAAAACTATATGCCAACAAATTGGGCAACCTAGAAGAAATGGATAAATTCTTAATCTCTTACAACTTCCCAAAACTGAATCAAGAAGAAATAGGAATCTGAATAGACCAATCACACATAAAGAGATTGAAACAGTAATCAAAAACCTCCCCAAAAATAAAAGTCCAGGACCAGACGGCGTCTCTGGAGAATTCCACCAAACATCCAGAGAAGATTTAATACCTATCCTTCTCACACTATTCCAGAAAATTCAGAAGATGTAACACTTCCTAACACATTCTACAAGGCCAATATCACCCTGATACCAAAGCCAGACAAGGATAACACGAAGAAGGAAAATTACAAGCCAATATCACTGATGAACATAAATGCAAAAATTGTCAACAAAATATTGGCAAATCGAATACAGCAATACATTAAAAAGATCATACACCATGATAGAGTGAGTTTTATACCAGGGACACAGGGATGGCTCAACATCCGCAAGTCAATCAATGTGATACACCACATTAACAAAACGAGGAACAAAAACCACATGATCATCTCAACAGACGCAGAGAAAGCATGTGACAAGATCCACCATATTTATGAATAAAACACTAAATAAAATGGGTATAGAAGGAAAGTACCTCAACATAATAAGATCCAACATCCATTTATGATAAAAACTCAATAAAATGGGTATGGAAGGAAAGTACGTCAATATAACAAAGGCCATATATGACAAATCCACAGCCAACATCATACTCAACAGGGTAAAACTGAAAGCCATCCCTCTGAGAACAGGAACAAGACAAAGGTGCCCACTCCCACTCTTCTTATTCAACATAGTACTGGAGGTTTGGGCCAGAGCAATTAGGCAAGAAAAAGAAATAAAAGGTATCCAAATTGGTAAGAAGTGAAACTCTGTTTGCAGATGACACGATATTATATATAGAAAACCCTAAATAATCCATCAGAAAACTATAAGAAATAATCAACAACCACTGCAAAGTTGCAGGGTACAAAATCAACTTGGAAAAATTAGTGGCATTTCAGGGCTGGCCTTGTGGTGTAGCTGTTAAGTTCAGCATGTTCTGCTTCGGCAACCCAGGTTCGTGGGTTTGGATCCCAGGCATGGACCTACACCACTCATCAGCCATGCTGTGGCAGTGACCCACATATAAAGTAGAGGACGACTGGCACAGATGTTAGCTCAGGGCTAATCTCCCTCAAGCAAAAAAATGAGGAAGACTAGCAACAGATGCTAGCTCAGGGCTAATCTTTCTCAGGAAAAAAAATCACTTGCATTTCTATACTCTGTTATAATAACAAACTAACAGAAAGAGAACTCAAGAATACAATCCCATTTACAATTGCAACAAAAAAGAAAAATATCCAGGAATAAATTTAACCAAGGAAGTGAAAGACCTATATACTGAAAACTATAAGAATTACTGAAAGAAATAAAAACCTAAAGAAATGGAAAGATACTCCATGCACATGAATTAGAAGAATAAGCATAGTTAAAATCTCCATACCACCTCAAGCAATCTACAGATTCAGTGCAATCCCAATCAGAATCTCAATGACATTCTTCACAGAAATAGAACAAAGAATGCTAAAATTCATATGGGACAAGAGAAGACCCCAAATTGCTAAAGCAATCTTGAGAAAAAAGAACAAAATTGGAGGCACCATAATTTCTGGCTTCAAAATATACTACAAAGGTACTGTAATCAAAACAGCATGGTAGTGGTACAGAAACAGGTGCACAGATCAATGAAATAGAAGTGAAAGCCCAGAAATAAAACCACACATCTATGGACAGCTAACCTTTGACAAAGGAGCTGAGAACATACAATGGAGAAAGGAAAGTCTCTTCAATAGATGGCATTGGGAAAATGGGACAGCCACATGCAAAAGAATGAAAGTAGACCACTATCTTACACCAAACACAAATCTAAACTCAAAATGGATTAAAGATTTGAATGTAAGATCTGAGACCATAAAACTCCTAGAAGAAAATATAGGCAGCACACTCTTGGACACTGGTCTTAGCAACATCTTTTCTAACACCATGTCTACTCTGGGAAGGGAAGCAAAAGAAAAAGTTAACAAATGGGATTGCATCAGACTAAAAAGCTCTTGCAAAGCAAAGGAAACCATGAACAAAATGAAAAGACAACCCACCAACTGGGAGAAAATATTTGGAAACCATTTATCAGACAAGGAGTTGATCTTCAAAATATATAGAGAACTCACATAACTCAACACAACAAAACAACCTGATCAAAAAATGGGCAGAGGACATGAACAGACATTTCTCAAAAGAAGATATAAATATGGCCAACAGACACATGAAAAGATGTTCACCATAGCTAATCATCAGGGAAATGCAAATCAAAACTACACTAAGATATCACCTTACACCCGTTAGATTGGCAAAAACATCCAAAACCGAGAGCAACAAATGTTGGAGAGGTTGTGGAGAAAAAGGAACCCTCATACACTGTTGGTGGGAATGCAAACTGGTACAGCCACTATGGAAAACAGTATGGAGATTTCTCAAAAAGTTAAAAATAGAAATACCCTATGACCCAGCCATCCCATTACTGGGTATCTATCCTAAGAACCTGAAATCAGAAATCCCAAGAGTCCCTTGCACCCCTATGTTCATCGCAGCATTATTTACAATAGCCAAGAGGTGGAACCAACCTACACGCCCAGAAACTGATGATTGGATAAAGAAGATATGGTATATATACACAATGGAATACTACTCAGCCATAAAAAAAGACAAAATTGGCCCATTCGCAGCAACGTGGATGGACCTCGAGGGTATTATGTTAAGCGAAATAAGCCAGTCAGAGAAAGACGAACTCTATATGACTCCACTCATAGGTGGAAGTTAGTATATTGACAAGGAGATCTGATGGGTGGTTACCAGGGAAAAGGGGGGGTGGGGGGAGGGCACAAAGGGGGAAGTGGTGTACCCACAACATGACTAACAATAATGTACAACTGAAATCTCACAAGGTTGTAATCTATCATAACATTAATTAAAAAAAAAAATTTGCATTTCTAAAAAAAAAAGGGCAGAGGACATGAGCAGACATTTTTCTAAAGAAGATATACAGATGGCCAACAAACACATGATGTTCAACATCACTAATTATTAGGGAAATACAAATCAAAACTACAATGAGATATCACCTTACACCTGTCAGAATGGCTATAATTACCAAGAGGAAAAACAAAAAATGTTGGAGAGGATGTGGAGAAAAGGGAAGGCTCATACAGTGCTGGTGGGAATGCAAACTCATGCAGCCACTATGGAAACAGTATGGAGATTTCTCAAAAAATTAAAAACAGAAACACCATATGATCCAGCTATCCCACCATGGGTACTTATCCAAAGAACTTGAAATCAACAACTCAAAGAGACTTATGCACCCCTACATTCACTGCAGCATTATTCACAATAGCCAAGACGTGGAAGCAACCAAGTGACCATCAACTGATGAATGGATAAAGAAGACATGGTATACGTATACAACGGAATACTACTCAGCCACAAAAAAAGACAAAATTGTTGCAGCAACATGGATGGCCCTTGAGGGTATCATGTAAAGTGAAATAAGCCAGAGAGAGAAAGACAAACACCATATGCTTTCAAACATATGTGGAAGATAAACACATGGATAAAGAGAACATATCAGTGGTTACCAGAGGAGAAGGGGGTGGGGGGTGTGCAAAAGGGGTAAAGGGGCACATTGATATAGTGATGGATAAAAATTAGACGACTGGTGGTGAGCACGATGCAGTCTATACAGATACTGATATATAATCACGTACACCTGAAATTTCAGTGTTACAAACTATTATGACCTTAATGTAAAAAAAAAAACTAAATACTGCATGTGCAAGCTTCCCCCAAATAGTTAAAATTTATCATTTTAACTCTTTTTTTTTTTTTGATGAGGAAGTTTGGCCCTGAGCTAACATCCATGCCCATCTCTCTCTATTTTGTATATGGGACGCCTCCACAGCATGGCTTGATGAGCGCTGTGTAGGTCCACACCCGTGATCCGAACCCATGAACCCTGGGCAGCTGAAGCAGACTGTGCGAACTCAGCCACTATGTGATTGGGCCAGCCTCCATTTTAATTATTTTTAAATTTACAGTTGAGTGGCATTAAGTACATTCACACTCTTGTGCAACCATCACTAGTGTCCGTCTCCAGAATACTTTTCTTCTTCCCAAACTGAAACTCTGTCCCCATTAAACGCTCATTCCCCATCCCCCTCCCCCATGGACCCACATTCTACCTTCTTCTCTATGACGATTCTGACCACTCTAGGGACCTCATGTAAGTAGGATCATACAGTATTCATTCTTCGGTGACTGGCTTATTTCAATTAGCATAATGTCCTCAAGGTTCATCCACATTGTAGCACGTGACAGGATTCCCTTCTTTTTAAGGGTGAATAGTATTTCCACCATATAAATACACCACATTTTGTTTATCACTTCACCTATCCATAGGCACTTGGGTTGCTTCCACCTTTTGGCCACCATGAATAATAGTACTGCTATGAACATGGGGGTACACATATCCGTTCAAATCCTTGTTTTAAATTCTTTTGGGTATATACCCAGAAGTGGAATTTCTGGATCATACAGTAATTCGATTTTCAATTTCTGGGGCCCTGCCATGCTATCTTCCACAGAGGCTGCATCATTTTACATTTCTACCAACAGTGCACAAGGGTTCTAATTTCACCATGCAAACGTCTTATAATAAAGGGAAAAAGTCCCTAAAATACAAAACGAACTGAAACTAATGATCATAATAACCAAAATGGTAACACAACCACAGTGGACACAGTAACTCCACCTTTCCACACAGCACCCTGCGCACCCTCAGTGAGGCACAGTCTAAGGACAAGAGAACTACAAGGAACTCTCCCTAGGGATAATGTTGATACTATGATTTTGAAGCTATTTTGGCAAATAAATATACTAATGTTATTAGGAACGAAGATTTTCAGCATAAAAGAAAAGAACTACAACTACTGAGTCAAAGAGAAAGCCCTGTAACATTAAGTTTGAATAAGAAATCGCAATTTAAGCTCCCAATCTAAAACGTGTGTGTGCTTCCTAGCTGTGTCTTCGAGGAGACCTGGAATTAGCCACACCCCAGGTGAAACAGGCTTCGCCAGCACAGGGAGCTCAGGCTCAAAGACGAATGCAGGTGTGTCTGAAGGACACAGGAGTCAGCTCGCAGGCGCTCCTGTCCACTGGCCGCATCTAGGGTAAAGTGAGCAGCAAAAGCACCATGGCTCTGTGACTAGAATTAGCACATGGAATAAAGAAAATCCACTGCTGCACGGTGATTCACAGAGTAAGGGAAGAGGGAGAAAGGGAGAGAAGCAGAGGAGTGAAAGAAAAACCACTAAGTTCCACAACTGCAGGTGGCTATCTTACTTTGCAAATTGGTAATTAAAGAGTTCAACACTTACTCTGCTTTGTGGGAAGAAACTATAGTTCATCCCCTACTGACGAAGAAAAGCCTTTCTTTAGAGGATGCCTGCTAATACACATGGAAGGTATCACAGAATTAGAAAACCACCTTCATTCCCTATGAAATAACTGATTCAGGCAAGGACCACCAAGGGATGCTAAAACCATCAGGGAAAGGTCAACAGGAAACAACATATTCACAGCGTGCCGAATCACATGCTGACCAACACAGGGAGACGTGTCCCTTTGCTCTGGAGCCATCTGTTGTGACTACCATAGTCAAGTGCTGGGAAGCAGCACCACCAACAGTGACCTTATGCATCTACTCAAGTGAGGCGCTATCAAGTACGCAACATTTCCCTGTCAAATATTTTTGCTAAAAACATTTACTGTGACTCTAAAGAGGCCTTTAGGCCTAACTTCGAGTTTACAGGAAATACATGCAAACAACTTAAGTGATACCATGAAAAACCAGGCAAACTTGGAATGTTGCTGACCCTACACAACCACTGGCCTGGACTACCCATATGATCCAAGCCTGGACAGAGTGGAGACCATTCTCCACTGAAAGATGCCCATTCCAGGTAAACATGAACGCTGACTGGGCCTGGTGTCAACAAGACTCCTTGGGGACAACTGGGGAAATACAAATATAGAAGGGCTATTAGATAACCTAATAAAACCGAAGGAATTACTATTTTGTGCGGTGTTACACCTGCAACTAGCTTTCTAATAGTTTGGTCTAACACATAAATACACAGACAAAGCAAACATGGCAAAATGTTAACTACTGAATCTAGGTGGTAGATATTGAAATGTTTGTTTCATTATTTAAAAATTCTTTCTGCATGTTTGAAAATTTTAATAATAAAAGTGGGAGGGGGTGGAGGAAAAGAAAAAGCATGCCATTCCTGTCCTCGGGCCGGAGACCGGGGCACAGCCTGGCCCTATGCTCAGGAGCAGAAGGCTCCTGCCACCTGAGCCTCCCGCCCCCCCTTCTCTGAAACGAGGGGCTCACTCTGCGCCCACGCTGTCAAACCCTCTCTAAGGCATCTACATACTGCTGTCAGTAAGGGGGACTGGGAAATAGGAAGGACTGCAACACGGCTGAGCTTACTTTCAACCACAGAATTGTCAATGTCAAAACCTTTTCAAGCAGTTCAGGCAAAAGCAGAATTTTAAAGTCACAAGAAAGGGCAGAAAAGGTGCTGCTGACACTACATGAGGGTCACGTTCTCAGGCATTAACCTCCACAGCAGTCACAAGAACAGCAGTCAAGGTGGAAAAATCAGGCACAAGCTCTGCCCGCAGTCTGAAACCAGGCCTCTGATCCTGCTGATGCTCAGGTAAACGGCTGCAACCATGATCCAAATCACCTGTTACTAACCCAGGAGCTTCTGCACAAACCAGGAAAGTCCTGACTCCTCTCCAGAGGCCTCCCTGTACCACTAGCTGGAACCAGCCTGGAGCAGTCCCACAGACCTCCCCAAACAAACCACAGAAGAACAGGTATCCCGCAACGGTAAGAACTGCAGTCTGACAGAGAACATCACTGCCCCCTGATCTCCAACGGAAAAGAAAATCATAATGGTCAAACTATAAAAGGAACCAGAAAAACACTTCTGGTCAAATTCATAATGCAGTGTCCTTGAAGTGGAATTCTCCTAAAGTGCAGACAAGACTTAAGCCCTCCTTTAGCTACCTTAGGGAGATGGCACGTGACACACCAGAGCAGGCCCATGGTCTTCAAAGATTCAAGAGGCGAAACAGAACTGCA
Organism: Equus asinus; assembly: GCF_041296235.1. Taxonomy (NCBI): domain Eukaryota; kingdom Metazoa; phylum Chordata; class Mammalia; order Perissodactyla; family Equidae; genus Equus; species Equus asinus. Next base: position 3,841,339 of record NC_091808.1, on the reverse strand, counting down.
GACAGAGCCAGTTAGGAGAAGCTGTTCCCCAGGAAGCCCAGAGATGGTCTGCACCACCACAAATATTTATGTCTTAACCACCTCAGATTTTCTATCTGGAGAATGCACCTAAAGCTGTAGCTTATTCAGTTGTGATAAATGACAGTATTTATGAAAAGTTCCTAGGCACAGAATTTGAGACAGGTCTCTTCCTTTTGCAAATGTAGGGAGGCGTGTTTCTTGTACACAATTTTTGCTCCCACTTGGGCGTACAGGAAATTCTACAACATTCATTTACCTATTTTACCAGGTTACACCTCAGACAGAGCCTCATCAGGCTGACGACTGCAGAACATGGAAAATTCTACCCCTCAGAGGTCTCGTGGCCGTTTTTACAGTAAACGACCTTCCCCAGAGTTCCCATCAACCCCTGCTTACCTGACATTCCCTCCAGCCTTCTGTATTCTCATGCGTTCTTCATACTGTGTTGGATTATGCTCCTTGCTGAGGCTTAAGGCTGCATGTTTTTGACTCTCCTCATTGTAACGACACAGGATGGCCTGGGAAGATGGAGATTACAACAGCTGTGAAACTCAATGAGCCATGCACCGAAAGTTACCAGCTGAAGAGAAAGGTTAACAATGGAGTTTCAAATTCAGCCTCCTCCTGACAAACCTGAGTTCAGAGAGCCAAGCATGGAAGAAGTGTTAAGTAGCAACGTGGTGTCTTGGAAACACCAAGTAAGGGAGAGAAGCCCCTGGTCTGGGTCTCAACTCTGGTACAAACTCTGCTGGATGATCACAGGCAATGGCTCACTCTCTCTAGGTTGTCTTCTTATCAGTGACACGAAAGGGAGGCACTTAAGTATCGAAGTCCCTTAGGTGTTACCATCCTTTGAGTCTACAAGAGGCAAGATGAGGCTGACCAAGTGCGTCTCTGTGTCCCCCAGCTGCATGTTTATCATGTGGTAACTTCCAGATAAGCTTCTATTTTACAGAGGAGGAAGCTGAGGCCCAGAGGATAAGTATCGTGCCTAAAGTCACACAGTAGGGCTAGGATTGAAATTTGGGTCTGACACCAGCCTTTTTTTTTTCTTCCCCAATTTTACTTGTGCAATTTTTTAAATCATTTGGTCTAAACACACACGTACTAGAGACAGTCTACTGGAGGATCGCCAGAATATGAACTCTACTACGGCAGGGACTATCATCTGTGATGTTCACTGCCGTACCCCTAGTGCCTGGTATTTATTTATAAATCACCCTGAAAGCAACAGGGGTTGGGCCATTATGTCCAGATCTGAAGATGCCAGCTTAAGAGTGGGAAGGGTCACTTTGTTACTGTGACTGCTGAAGGAGCAGGGAGGCTAGCTGAAAAAGCAGCAATGGAAATACACATTTCATCCTGACGGGGGAGGAGGAAAGGACTGCCACCAGTCTTGCAGAGCATCACCCTCCAGCTTACGTAGTTCCCCACAACTGTGACTGGGACACAGGATATCACCAGTGGGAAGTAACTGGGTTTTCTCCCTTAGCCACGTGGACTGGGCCCAATGGATGATCAGCACATCACCTAGCAGGTTTCTAGCTACAGCTTTTGAGTTAGTTTGCAACCACAATGATTTTGAGGCAGGGATTAATATTTTCCATTCAATACTGCCTGAGGTCAGAAAAATAAAGTTGAAGAATATTTAAGCTACTTGCATACCCAATTAAATTCCAACCCACAACACCATCTAGACAGAATATGCATACAAAAAAAGAAAACAGAATGGATCTGGGTTTTAAAGCAGAAGAGGTCTGTTAGAGGGCTTCCTCCTGCTCAGCTGCTGTTCCCTACCCAGAACTTACACTCTGCAGCGGAAGCCCCTGCAGCAACCCCACAGGACAGACTTCAACCCCGCCAGCGTCATTAATCTTATCCAACAAGTGCTGCTATGGCTCCTCCCCCATATCACATGCTGGTATCTAAGTGGGTGGCTCCAGAGCCACATACCCGACTATCTCCGAGGTTGGCAATATAAAGAATGTTGTCTACAGCCAGAACACACGTGGCAGTGGACCCATCTTTCCAGGCAGGCTTCCTGGGGGGAAACACATCAGAAATACAGTCACCACCAACACGCTAACACCTTGAGACTAATTTCCAGAGTTGAATAGGAAGTGTCTTACACTTTAAAATGGACTGTTTCCTTGATATGTGCTTTTTTTCTGTTTCCAATTAACAGTTTTAGGAGCTTACTAGATGCTAGGTACTTTTCAGACAGGGAGCATTAGCATTAAACCATATCAGAAGACCTGACATGCGTTTGGGAAAACACCACACACTCTCCACTCACACGTCTTCACGTGGTTAGACTTACTGGCTGGAAGCTTGTTTAAGGAACTCTTCATCAGTATGCTTAAAGGTGTCCAAAAGGCATCTCTTCACGGTTTTCTCTACACTGATCACGTCTCCTATTACAAAAGGAATAAAAGAAAAACTCTTAAGAGGGAAGATCGTCATCCTCCCACTGTCACTTTGCTTTCGTACTGTGACCAGGAACACCTGTAATTCCTCACCTACAAGGCAGTGCCATTTGTATTTGATTTTGATAGTTTCCCAACTGTGAAGGCAAGACGCCCACTTGTACCCAACGACACTTCACAAGAGGTGCCCCTCAGAGACACGAGAAGTTGTATACTGGGCTCACCTCGGAGCCCAGTGCCCTCAGCCCTACTCTTTTAAGATCATCAATCATTGTTTGACTAAAGCCAAAACGACATATCTCAGTGATTGACACAAACAGCAGACACCAAGACGAACATGAACGATTTAGTTCTCAGTCTCACCTTTAGGAAACTTCCTGATTAAGTTCTGATGCAAATTCTGTGCAGCGAATTTTGAGGCTCGAATTCCTCCATGTCCATCAAAAACAGCAAAATATGAAACCCGGGTACTGCAGGAATGAATTGAGAGGCTGTAAGATTCTCAGAGCAGAGAGTCCTCCTCTCCATTAAAGCTTCTAAATCTTAAACAGTGAACGTTAGTAAGACAGGGAAGTCCTGCTGCTAAGACACCAGTCACACTGTCAAGAATGGGAAATAAAGGCCATAAGTAACATTAACTGAGAAAACATTTAAAAAGCTTTCATGGTATTTTAAAATTAAAAACTCACACTTGTTTCAAAAATCAAAAATTATTAACTGATTTTTCACTGAAGATGAAACTAAAATTCCTAACTTTCTTCTATTAAAACCAGATTTGTTTAAACACTAATACACAGATAAACAGTTACTGTTCTACACAGTCAAAACTATCTCTAAGGGCAGGGGGTGGTTCCACAACTGTTATCCAAACTTTGACCGATACCTAACTCTTGAAGTTTATCTTAACAGTCTTATTCCTGCTCCCCTTTCAAGTTTTGACAGAAAACTCACATCTATGAAACAAATGGCATGGCATTAAATAATAAACTGTTTCAAAAAAGAAAGAACAAAAATACTATGAGAAATGACCTTCACCCTGCAGAGCTGCTCTTTTTTCAAACCTTTTTGGAATGGCTTTTCAATTTGGGACATCACGAGCCATGAAAAAATGAACTTCCTCTGGTTTGTAACTCAGAACTGCTATCTCACAGCATGGCATGTGCTACGTAGGGTGTTCCCAGGTAAACCTGTCCCCTAAAATCTATCTGTCCCATGGGGATCTCCAGAAGTCTCTTTCCTGGCTTTAAAAACAACTTTAAAGCATAGTCCTGATCTTGGTGAGCAACAGCAGTCTAACAGCAGTGAGCGTGTGTGTGTGTGTATATATATATATAGATATAGTCACCCCCACACGTGACCAGGCACCCTGCAGGGGCCACCACCTTCTCCCAATTAGGCTTCATCTACTGGACAAAAGCTCTGACACCAATGGCTCCAGCACACTGTACGTTAATGACCTACTGGTGTCAGTTAACAAATGTAAGGTATAGATTATGTAATCAAGGAAATTAGGTGGTGTATGTTATGTAATTACACATTATAATATATATAAATATAATGCATGTTAACAACCAATTCAGTGTCCTACCTTCCGGTTGCTTTTCCTCCATGTCTAAGACCTTATCTGGAAAGTTTCATTTCGCTTGTACAGGTTCAGGAAATTTTCCCCTTCTTCTTGACGTCACTCTACTTTTGTTCTCTCTCTGGGCCCTCGCTATCTGCACTAGCTCTCCCTGATCACTGACTCACTGCTGTAATCAGCGGCTTCCACCTCCATCCTCTCGGTCAGAGTAAGAATGCTCCCTGCCAGAAGCTCTTCAGATACTGGTGAAGAGTACCACACCCTAAAGACCCACAATGTGGAGAGTCATTCTCCATTTAGTGGGGTTTCTCAACTTCAGCAGGACGGACACCTGGGGCTGAACAATTCTTTGTTGTGGGGCTGTCCTGGGTGTTGTAGGATGTTTAGCAGCATCCCATCCCCCAACCAGAGGTCAGTAGCATATCACCCTGTTGTGACAAACAATAACGTCCCTGGGGGGCAAAATCAACCCCAGCTGAGAACTACTGACATTGAACCAAGCGGCTCAAGTGATATGTCTTTCTAATAAATACAAACTGGTTACAGTCCAAAATCCAGTCAGATCAGAGACTTTCATGCCAACCAGGCTTGCTGGGGTGTAGACACTCACATGAGGGATGACGGGGGTTTACACTCCTCGGTGATGTCATTCAGAATGACATGGGCATCCTGCATCTCCTCCCGCTCGCCCTTCCGCTCGGCCACATAGCCTTTCAAAGCAAAGATTGCTGAAGAGGCTACGGAAAAAGAGAACAAAAAGCCAATACAAAACTGTGCCCTTCCCTCCAGAAGCCCTAGGCCCAGAGCAAATGAGAGGGAACTCTGGCTGCTTTACTCAGCAATGGCCTAATGGTGCAAATACACTAGACTCCTCAAGGCATCTCCCAGCTGCATGTCTGTAACTAAAATCAGACAACTGTTGGACAGGGCCAGTCTCTGAACAGCGGAGAGAAGACAGGAGACGACAGTAAGATAGTACAGAACAGCTCCATTTAAAAAGCCCTAAGTCAAAGCACCAGAGTGTGCTGCCATCCCACAGAAGCAGGGTTTGAATGGAGGGAAGGAATTACGTGCAAACCTAGTCTTGACAATAAATCCAACGAGGACAGAAGAATTCCTAGTTTACAGAAATGCAAGTAAGTACAGTTTATCCCAAATGTCTTGTTGCACACCCTGAAAATATCTATTTCCATGCTTAAAGCTGGAAGAATTTGAACAAATGGTAAGATCCGTTGCTTTTACTTTGAATAAAAGGATAAACGAGTCCAGTGAGCCACAGAAATCTATTGATACTGAATGGTTAGGCTGGTTTAAGCTCCCTTTCTGAGACCTAGGGCCATGGAAATAATAAAATGAGCACTTTCAGAAGAGCTGTTGCTGGCAGGCGTAACATTCTTTAGGCTAAAGGCAATGATAAGCTAAGCTGAAGACCAGGTCTTCACAGCTGAGCTGGGAGTAAGGCCTTCCACACACCTCTATGTGTATCTTCCAGCTTCATTCGGGATCGTTTGTGGCAAAAGACAAAGTGGTCTTGTGCAGTAAGTGAAAATCCACAACTCTCTCTCTTCAGCTGATATTTTTCATTTCTCCCCCATGAACTCTGATAAGTTACAAAGCCGATTACAAACTTCAATTGCTTTTTCCAACCTCAGGCTCTCTCAGGAGGCTGCCTGCTGAGCTACTCACAGAATTCAAAGTGTTCATCAACAGCTTGTAAACAAAGACAGGGAGTCAGAGAGAAGATGAGTGCTCCATAAGCTAAGTGTTCCCTGGAAAAGGCGAAGTAAAACTACCTGTGTTTTTTAACCCTTCAGAACAAATGTCAGTTTCCTGTCTGACCAAAGGTAACATCAGAGATGTACACGGAAAGTAAAGAGAGAAAGAAAGCAAAAGAAAACTTGGAAATCTGTTTGCAAAAAGGGAACCCTACCCGCTCCTTGAATACAGACATAAAATGGAAGTATTATAATCAGAAAGCTGAGCTTGTTTTTGCTCTGGGTTGTTTTAAAATATGAAGTCTAATACATTTGTTTTCAAACTGTCTGAAAACCTTTACAAACTTTCTTTTCCACAAGCTCTTCACTGCCATTCTTCTCTTCTTCAGAGGTTTTTCTCTTTGCTCCTTTCCCTTCATTCTTTACCATCTGGGATATCGAAGTGTCAAGAGAACCTGGAAATAAAGTAAAAGCCAGACAGAAACAGAGCTGTAGACTGTTAGAAAGACCGTCCCGAGCAGAGCAGGCTGCACCCCAGCCCGCAGAGACAAAGGCTTCTCATGGTAAAACAGACATTCACGTCTTTGGGCTACAGCGCATACATGATGCTTTACATCCACAGGCCCTTATTCATAAACAGGGAAGTTTCCAAAATCTGCAAAGAGACACATCCTGAACAAGTTCAAAAAAGTAACAAGTGCCAAAAAAGGCTTAAAACGAGGTAAATGTCAGGCTTTAAGAACTGTATGCATCCTGAAAAGCGAAAAAGGGCTGCCGAAGCCATTCCCATTCGCAGAGGGATGAATTTGTGCACAAAGCCAGAGCTAAGAGCACCTGCAGTGTGCGTGTGTTTTCGAATGAGAAAAGCCTAGTTTCAAATTCCAGCTCTGTCACTCACAAGAGGTGCACCCCAAGGGAAGTTACTTAACCTTCCAGCCTCAGCTTCTTCATCCATAACATGGGCAGAACACTGTCATCTCACAGGGTTGTTCAAAAATTGATGGGGACAAGGTATGTACAGCACTTATCACAGTGCCTGGTCCAATAAATGGCAGCTGCTGTCATAATTACTGGCCCTACGTATTCTCTGCATTTAGGGATAAAAGCATACAACCATTTATTCAACTTCTCTTCGCCAGACATTTCTGAGTACTGCGGAAAAAATTTCCCAGCCCTCAAGAAGAGTCAATTACTTGCAAAAGGACAGATTTCTGCAACAGTATGACACAACACATATATCTCACCCCATACAATAAGGCAAATTGACAGAAACTTTGAGAGACATTTCTAAAAGACTCTCTCCGTTAGCCTCTTGTTGCTTACTTTTTGTGTTCCAGTTTTCCCAATGTATATGCAAAAGAATCTTCTGTTAAGTTGCAAAACAGAGAAATTTTTAAAGCTTTGTTATTGCCTTCTAATCAAATTACATTGTAGTCAGAATGTAGCCTGTATATGAAATCAATTCTTTATTGGGACTGACTTTATGGCCGAGAGTATAATCAATTTTTGTAAATGGTCCTTGCCTGCTTAAGAAGAATATACGTCTTCTCAAGAAATCCAAAATAACAGATGCAAGATTGGATTCTACATCCAAAAAAATCAAGCTTGTTCAAAGTGGCGCTGAAACCTTCTACGGTGTTACCAGTTTACTGTCTTTTGCCCTATGGATAACTGAGACATAGCTATGCTGACTCTTTCTTTTATTAAATCTGTTAAGAGCCCAGTTTGCATTTATTAACTTTCATTATAACTAAGAGTTCAGTCATCCCTCAATATTCACGGGGATTGGTTCCAAGAACAGCCGCAGATACCACAATCTGCAGATGCTCAAGTCCCTTATATAAAATGGCATAGTACAATGAATACAGTCGGTCCCCCACACCCTCTCGGATACAGAGGGCTGACTGTACTGTCTTTACTGGGAAGGTTTTAGGCTAAACTGTATGGGAACCCTGTAACTTTTTGGTATGGGTCCACAGCCCTGAAAACCTGAGAATTCTTACGTAAGATGATTGTAATACTTTTTGTAAATACGGGACCTATACTAATCTAATCTATTCTTTCTAGACTAGTTCCAGTCATTTTATGGTAATGAATTAGTAATACCAAAAATCTGAAGCAGCAAGTGTATCTGACAATGCAATGAAGGTTTTTACATCAAAAGATAATTCCACATGAAAGAAGATAGCCTGCATTCCCACTGTCCCCCTACGCCCTACCCTCTCCTTCCTTTAGGGGAGGAGCATGTGAGAAGTTAGAGGAATCTGCTCTAGGCTTCCCGCTGCTTAACTGAGACACAGAAAGAAAAGCTACATATATATGGGACTAGGTAGAGCCAGTGTTAATGAGCTTGACAAAAATGACATCAAATCAATAAAAAATCTTGAGAATGTATAAGGACTGACTGGAAAATAACTAAGGTCTTGAATTTCAAAGAAATTCCTACACATCATCTGTACCAGTCACCAACCAGTGTCATTCAGACTTCATCTTTTTAAGGTCAAAATTTTTGTAATGTGGGTGACAGAAAACAGAAGATCTACTTATTTGTACTTATGGGTTCAAGGATATGGAAAATACTTTAACTGTATTTCATATATGCAGACACTTCTGCTGGATACATTTGGGTCTGTCAGGAACATTACAAACCAGAATGACAGACTCGGAGATTTTTTTTTAAAAACATTAATAACAAAGTTCAAAGTAAATTATAGAACCCTTAATTCTTAAAGTTGTAAGAGGATGAACCTCAAGAAATAAAAAATAATCACAAAAAATGATGTAGTATTTAGGTATCTAATCTTTTTGCTTCCACCTGATGGTGCCTATTTAGTCTTAATAGACTTTATGTTGTACTATGATTTAATGTCATCCCAAACCCTGTTAAAAGCTATAAGAGTAAAACACTATGTACTAGTTCCATTAGTGCATTGGATGTTTTTCCCCTACCACTTACCTGAATCGCCACTGCTGGCTGGTGGGAGGTCATCAAAAAGCAAAGGTCCCCCTGATCCTGAAACACAGCAGAACGCCTAGTGAGCCCACAAAACCTGCATGAGGCTTAAGTTTCAGAATCCATCCCACCAGGAACCTCTGCAGGTCATTGAAATAAACTCAAAACTCTTGTGTCAATCCAGTGGCCACTCACAGTGCGGTAAATAATGTCTTGAACCTATTTTATTTTAAAGTCCTATCATTTCAAAGGAAACAAAAACCTGCCTTAAAGAGTTAAATCTTATTTCAACTAGTAAAGTAAACACTCAAATGAACCAGAGAAAACTGCTCAACATTTTCACGCAGTTTCTCAGTGCTTGTGACTAGCAGATTTTTCTGCCTTACCTGATGCCATGGATTCAAAACTTAAGACAGTCCAACACCTAAAACATCTGTGTGTTGAAAACGGGGGAAAGGGAAAAAGATTGAGACAACTACAATCCCAGGATGACATGTTGACACACACCTGGGAGAGCCTGAAGACTGTACCTGAGTCAGTACTGCTGGCCGGAGGGAGGTCATCAAAGAGCAGAGGTCCCCTCTGAGCTTCCTTCCCTAGAACAGGGAACACCCGCTTAGAGAGCATTTGGTCACCGGCCAGGAGGGCTTTTCAAAGGGGGATCTTCTAAGTTCGCTACTAAATCCAAATTTTCTCCTCACTTAATTTAAAAAATATTTTTTTGACATCTATTTAATATGGACATTTGTTTCCAACAGTTATAGTCAACATAAAAGCAATGAAAGATGACCCAACAGGCATTTTAAGGACTATTGGGTATTTTGAGGAAAACAAATATTTTTCTTGATAATTTCATTATTGATAGCAAAAAACATTGAAAAATATTTCTTTAAAAGTGAATCCTGGGGGCCGGCCCCGAGGCCGAGTGGTTAAGTTCGCTCACTCTGCTTCGGCGGCCCAGGGTTTCAACGGTTCGGATCCTGGGCACAGACATGGCTCTGCTCATCAGGCCACGGTGAGGCAGCATCCCACATCCCACAGCTAGAAGGACCCACAACTAAAATATATAACTAAGTACTGGGGGGCTTTGGGGAGAAGAAGGAAAAAGTAAAAAATAAAAAGAAATTTTAAAAAATAAGTTAAAAAAAGAATTATATTAAACAAAAAAGTGAATCCTGGGAAGAAAAAATCTGACTCTAGAGCAAGAAAATGGTAATCTGGTACCTGAAGATAGAACTTAAGAGATGGAGGGAGTCTTCAGAGATCTACAGTCTTAATAAAATCCTATTTCAATAACTGAAATTAACTACCAAGTAGAATCTCAAAACAAACGAACACAGAGCCGACAAGAGGCTTGAGGGAAGCAAATCTGTCTTGACTCGGCCTCCCAGCACAGTGCCCAATTCAGCAACAATCCCCGGAGAAAACGGGGAATTTCAGATACTCCACGATAAACTCTGGAGAAAGTCAGGGAAATTTTTTATCTAAAACATCTGAAGATTTACATACCAAAAGTCCTTGCCTTAAACGTTTCATACTCAATTATCCCGTGCCACATAAAATTTGACCACCATTCCTTATTCTCCAGCTGTTCCCAAAATTTCTATTGAAGCTATTAAATGTATGAACTGGCAACAGAAACGGGGAACAAAGGGCCGAAGACGAAGGTGCCGGCTCATGTCCTGTGAAGTCCAACACGCTGACTCAACACAGGCTTTGTCCCACCTCCTGTTCTTCAGAGTTCAAGTACAGAAATGTGCTCCTTTGAAAACCAATTCCCAAGGGCCAGCCCCCGGAGGGCCTAGTGGTTAAGTTCGGTGCGGTTCATTTCAGCAGCCTTGGTTCAGTTCCCAGGCATGGACCTACATCACTGTCAGTGGCCATGCCGTGGTGGCAGCTTACACACAAAAAGAGGAATACTGCCAACTGATGTTAGCTCAGGGCAAATCCTCCACAGCAAAAAAATAAAATAAAAATTAAAACCACTTCCTTTGTCCATATGGTCTTTTTGCCTCTATGTAGAAAAGAGGCGGGTATCAATTCTACCCTTTTAAAAACAAAAATTTAAATTTAAATTTATCAACTCCAAGGAGGGAAAATTTTTCAGGAGTCTTTAGATCAGAAGTACCTTAAATACCTGATAAATTCCCGACTTAACAAAAAGTAACCTTTCTGCTTTATGACCCTAATGCAAATGGGAAATGTTCACTCCATTAAGTTATATTCTTATTCTTCAGAATTACCCTAAACAAACTAAGTAGTGCGAATACTTTCATTTCTCTCACAAGTGACATAAAGACTCTATGGGAAGTATTCAAAACAGCATTAGCACATTAAAAGACATTTAGGATAACTACTGACTCACTGTACCAATCCTTCTACGAGCATCCCTAATATTCTAGCAGACTACTAACATGGGGAGCGCAAACTGTACGGGGTCTAACCATGAGAATGGGCATTCTCCTAACAGACTCCAAACCGCACCGGATTATCCAGAACAATCACACTGCATTCACCGTGGCCAGAGAGCCCGGCATCTTGGGAGGGGGAGACATTACAGGGAGAAGGCCAACGTGAAGAGCAACCAACCCTTCTACTTGTGCCAGGTCACTTTAATTTTTGGGTTAAACTACCCAACTAAATTAGTTCTTTCCATTGCCAACATCCAATGGGGAAAGCCCTCTTTTACGTAGGTGACACATTTTCAGTTCCTGGAAACATTCCTCACAACAGAGTTTCCAGCTTAGCAACAGCCTGGCCTCTCTCCTCTGGCTGCAACTCAGTCTAAGACAGTGCCCTAGCTGAGCACCACCCACAGAGAATGGCCTATCTCCCCGTGCTGAATGGAATGAGCCTCTCCCCAGCTCCTTTCTCACTCGGGAATACCGTGCGTGGTGTTTCAATTAAACACAATGAGATCATCTCACACTTTTGTTGGCCACAACTGAGAACAGCTTATAAAAATGATAATTAAGATTTCCTGCCTGCCAGACACTATTCCAGTGCTCTGCATATTTTAATGCATTTAATCCTTACAATAACCTTATGAGGTGGGTACTATTACTATTGTTACTTACTGATGAGGAAACTGAGGCACTTAGGTCAAATAACTGTCCAAGAGAGAGAGCCAGTGAGGAGTTGGGGTTCAAATCTAGGCAGCCTGGCTTCCCATCCATGCTCTAGGAGAGGTGCTACCCAGCCTCCAGGTGCAGGCCCCATTCTAGGAACTTCACAAGGATCACTACTACATGACCCTCACAACAACCCCATGAAGATAATCCTGAGGCTCTGTAAGATCTCTGCAATACCTTTTGCATCACCAAAAGGATCAAACTTACAACAGCTTGTATCTGGATTCTTTAAAAAAATCTGTAGGTCAAAGATGCTATAAAGGAACTTCTGGTTAGCTGAACCTTACATTCTATTTCGGATAACAAGTAATTCCAAGAAAGTAATTTGGGGCTACAATTATTGGACAAAGTGTGACTTTGACCAAAAACTTCGAAGAGGCCCCAGGGTGCTAAATATAAGAACCCTAATAAAGAATGACACAAGAATGAAGACAGTTTTTCATTACAGTTCATCTCACCTGGGATTTTTAGTTATCTACAGTACTCTGAAGCTGGGTCTACTGAAAGTTATATACTATGCGAGAATACTCTTGGGTTGATCACATTCAGGTTAACTAAAAGTCACTATGGACAATAAAGCAACAAAAAGACCTTAAATAATGTTGCCTAAATTGTTTTTTATACTTGAATTTTCTTTTCAACTACAAACACAATACATGTTTTCCAAATACCACAGAGGTATGAGAAAAAGGCCCTGCCTCCCCACCACACCCGCCAACCACAGTAACAGCTGAGTGTGTATGTTCCACCTTCCTCTATGCTCAGGTACTTGTGTGTGTGGATTAATTTTTAAAAGGTACAAGCGTACCATACACAATAGTCTACATACATCATTGCTCACGTAAGCCATCAGGCATGTTCCAGGCCAGCACACCTGGCTCTAATTACTCTTTCCAACAGCTGCACACTATTCTATATAGGAAGCCTAGCCACTCATTTCAGTTCCCTTATCGATGGGCATGCAGGCTGATTCCGGTTTTCCAAATGACAAATAATGCCACAATAAACAACCTTAGACATATATCTTTACAAAATCTGCAATGACTGCCAGTGAAAGGGTAGATGTAGTTTAAATTTGACAGATGCCAAAATTTGTTCCAAAGAAAGTTGTGGTAACTTCGACTCCCAACACTATTCATGAGAATGTCCATTTCTCTACATCCTCACCACCACGTTGCCAATTTTTAAATCTAATGGGTGAAAAACATGGTACGTCAGTGATTTCCTAGTCCTTTCCTCAGTGACTGAGGAAGCTGAGCATTGGTCCCTGTTGATGGGACCATTTCTTCTTCTATAAACTGTCAGGATTCGTCCTTCAGCTATTTTTCTAATGGGTTATTCCTCACTTATCAGGAATAGTAACTTTTAATAATGTGTACTGCCATTATTTTCTCTCAGTTTGTCATTTGCCTTTGTAGTATTCTGTCCTGCAGAAATGGTTTATTTTTACATAGTTAAATCCATTTTGTTTTTATGACGAGTTTTTTCCTGCTTAACCCTGACATTTTGAAATCAGTCTAAGTTTTTTTCTAGTAGCTTAACCTTTCTTTTATATTTAGACCTACAAGTCCTTTACAAGAATTAGTTTAAAGATGGCCTGCCAAGCAAACATTTAGTCCCTGACAGGTGACCATCAGTTGTAAAGTGTACTGGTGTAGCTACCCAGAAAGTGAAAGAACCACTGAAACCAAGTTATGGCTGAATCCAACTTTAAAACAGATCCCCTTTAATTTGCTAACCTTAAAGACACCAAGGCAGCACTGTCACGAGTATGAAAGAGCAGAGAAGTTCCACTTCCTCTTTTAGGTAAACTGTATATACCGAAAAAACTTGATGCACTCAGCAATCAAATCTGTAAGTGCTGGGATGAAAACTACCAATCTAGTACAAAATCTGAAAACATTCAATGCGTTCTTTCTACATTTTTCTTCAGACTATAAAAATTAAGAGGCTTGGAGATAGGAACATTAGATGTGATGTTTAAAACAAAAATCAAAGAACTAAACAAAATACACTTGATGTGATCTGAGCAGTACATTTACTCTTTGGACACTTAGCATTTTCACAAAATCCATTTGAGAGTGCCCTCTTGCCCCCTGTGAAGTAGCTGCTAAAGATAGCGGCTCCTTGACTAGCACCTCCTAGGCATGACCTCCCGCTCCTCTCTCCTCTCCGCCCCAAGCACCATGCATGGAGTGCTCTCTAACCCACGTGCTAACAGTAGGAGGCGACACTCTCTTGTACAGACGTGGGAACAGCCACAGAAGGCATGGCTAGAAGAACAGCCTTGGGATTTGAAACCAGTCTGATCACATGTCCCGAACAACTCTTTATGGGGACTATGAAAATGACCAGGTCTTTTATTGTTTCCCGCATTAACTCAAAAATTTGTGGCACCTGCAATCATGTGTGAGGGTCATGATGGCGCAGTTTAGCCTCATCTTTCCATCCACTTTATGAACCCAACCTTATTTTCCTTTCATTTACTCTATTTTAAATTTTATCAATCAATACCATAGATTTTCTGAAACAAAGTATGATGTGTAAATTAATTTCTCAAAAACCACAGTACTTCCACAAGACTGTGAAATCAGACTGTTGTTGATTTTTTTTAACCCGTTACATCTTGTCTTGTTGGTTAACTTAACTGCCTGTCAAGATAACTCTGGATCCCCATTCTGTCACTCAGTTTATCCCTTTTCAGCTTCCTGTCATCTACAAATTCAGAACCATGCCTTCTTTGTTTTTAAAGCTATTTTTAAAAATACATGCAGCCAAGCAGGGCCTGTTGAGAGTGTCAGCGCCCTCCCCACAGGCAGGGAGCCGCGCACTAACCCACTCTCCTGGAAAGGGGCATTGAGACACCATGCAGCCCCCTGCTGCCCTGGCATCTCAGCCAGGACTGGATGCGCCCTCCCCACTGTATCTGGTGACAGGCTGCCAAGTGCCAACCTGTAAGACTCAGAGTTGTCAGGTTTTATATCATCTCAAGGGTGCCTTCCCTGGAGCAGACCCAAATTAACTTCAGGTAAAAAGGTAGGGAAATTTTTAAAAAAACGATCGGCTTACAGGCACACCTGAGAATCCAAACTCTGCCCCAAACATGTTCACATAGAAGTTATACTCCATCAACAGGGCAAAAGAGACTGCATACACAAAGCCAGAGTTTTTACCCACAACTAGAACAATCTAGAAAACAAATGGCCCAGCTGAGAACACAGGCTTAAGCACCAGTTATTTAGATACTTCTGTATCGTGAGAATGGTCAGTGGGGTAAGGGCATCATTACTGGGAATAATGGCCCGATAAACACTGGCCAGGCTGTGCACATGTGACAGGCCAGACTCCAGGCCCTGGGGAGGGCAGAACCAGCCCTTCCTTAGGGCCCCAAGTCCCATCACTCCTCCACACCGGCATGCTCAGGCCAGCTGGAGAACGAGACGTTCCCCCTTTAAGCACATTGTTCCCTTGCCTAGAAACTCTGCAAATCACAGGTCTGCCCATCTTTAGAGGCCCAATTCCAGCACCGCCTCCTTCCCCCACTCACTGGACTACAAATATCACTCGTGGGGGTACTCAGCATCTCCCATAGTCATTGACTTTTGCCACTCTTAATTATAACCAACTGCATTCAGAATTACGCTCCTTGAAAGCAAAGGCTGGCTCTCATTCACCTTCCTATTCCCTGCAACAGTAGTTCTCAAACCGTGGTCCCCTGGGCTGTCCAGGCAAAACCCCCTGGGGATTTAATAACACAGCTTCGGGGCCGCAAGCCAGGCTTTCGGATTTAGTGGGGCTGGGGTGGGGGGAGCCTGGAAATCTGAACTTGTTTTTAAACTTGTCCACGTTTTCTGCCACCAACTTAGGCTTGTAAATAAAGCCCTAACCTACAGCATCTAGCCGAACGTCTTGCACGTGGAAACATTAAGCGGTCTCGCCAAACTGCACCTGGGGTGACAACAATCCACTGGACCTCCAGAACTAACAGTCATACTGCTCCTACGGGGATGTCACATCCCCGGCCCAGCGCAGGGGCGAGGACGAGCGGACCCGGGCTAGTGCCCTTAACTTCGGGGAGACGGGGACCGTCCTGAGACCCGGAAAGAACGAGAAACTGCTGTTAACCAGGAATCACAGGCGCGCAGAAGATGAGCCCTCTCTTCTGGGCTCAAAACCACGCAGGATTCCGTTGGCGATTAATCTCGGGGGTAAAAACAAAGCGAAAACAAGACCCCGAACTTGCAGCAGCGCGGCGGGAACGACGCCGCTCGAAAGGACAGCGGCCGGAAAGCTGCGAGCAGCGGGCCGGGCAGCTCGGCGAGGCAGACGCCCGTGCGCGGAGCCCCGGAGGAGCGGCCCGGCCCGCGTGGGCCGCACACAAAGGACGCGCGGCCCGGCGAGCCCTCCCTTCCTACGCAGCGAACATGGCGCAGGCTCCGGGCGCCCGGGCCCGGCCGGCGCAGGCCGCTCGCCCTCCCGTCCTCCCCGCCGCCCGCCTCAGGCGCCGCGGGCCTGCAGGCCGCCGCCAGCCCGGCCGCCCGCGCGTCCTCCCGCCCCTCGCGGCCCGGCGGCCCCCGCTCACCCGCAGCCGGGCGCGGCGAGCGCTCGGGCTCCGGCAGGTCCCCGAACAGGTCCATGGCGGAGGCTGGGCGGCGGCAGCGGCGGAGGCAGACGCGCAGCCCGCGAGCGGCGGCGGGCTCCACACCCGGCGGCGGCGGAGGCGGCGACGGCGGGGCGGCGGCGGTCCGGGCGCCGTCAATCACGCTAAGGCGGGCCCGGAACGCCACCAATCGGCGCCCGACGTGGTCCGACCGCCCCAGAGTTCTGCGCGCGGAAGGGGCGGGGAGAGATGGGGGCGGGGCGTCGCGGGACGCATGCGCGCGGGCCTCCTTTGCCGGAGCCGCGCTCACGTCTGGGTCCCCGGAGCTGGAGGCGGGGCCGCCATATTTCCCGCGGGCCTCCGGCCAGGCTGTTCGTGCTCTAACCCGGCACCGGCTCGGATTCCAAGGAAGCCGGTCCAGAGGGAAGAGACTGAGCTCAAGGGCAACCGTAGCGAGCCCTGATGTCCGAGAAGGCTTCGTGGAGCCTATCACATCCGTCCCGCCCCTTCGTCTTCCCACCACCACGGCAGGCCTCCATTCCTGGCCCATTTTAGAGATTGAGAAACCGAGCCTTCATAGGGCGGCCCAGTGCCTTGGACAGAAACCCCATAAAGTGCGGGATGGAGAGGAGACATTCCTCCACCCGTTTGCACTCACCTGGGCAAGTGGCGGGAGTGGGAAACAGGGGGACCCCATGTGATGTTCCAGAAAAGCAGCTGGGGACGTGGGGAAGCCAGTTTGGTACACACAGCCAGGGCTTGGTGTTCTCCCGTTGAACACACACAATTTCATAAAACCTCAACGTCAGGCTATGATGGATCAATACAAAGGAGGCCACTCTAAGCATGTCTGAAAACAAAACATGAGTTTTGTCTAAGCTGCCAAATGACCAAACATCCCTCTTGGCTAGTAAGAGTAACCACTTTTTCGTTACCAATTCCAAGTTCAAGCTTTGTCTAGTCTTCCTACCTGCTAGATAAGATGTATTAAGACACCTAGTTAAGGAATTACATCCTCTGCCTGACATTATCCAATCCAGGGCAGAGCCCCTCCTGCCTTAAAAGTTTCCCCAAGTCAACTAACACAAACCCAAGTCTTAGAAGTCCTTTCCAGAATCCCCTTACTGAGGCTTCCCATGGTTGTGGTCTCCCTCGATGAGTAATAAACCCAACTCGTTCCACTGCAGATGTGTTTCTGGAGATCTGGCACTTTAGGACATTGACTGGCCCAGCCTTCGTGCCTCTCATCTACTGGACTGCTCACTCACCACTATTTGAAACCTGCACTGCTCTCTTCTGACCCTCAACAGGTGAGCTGCCTCCTCCCTTACAGCAGAAATACTCTAAAGTAACAATACTGTAGTCCCCATTTCCTCACCTCTCATCCACTCCTCAGCCCACCCCACCCTAGCTTCAGCTATTGATGTGGGGTCGGTGAGCCGAGGAGTCGAAAGAAAGATTTCTTGGACTCTCAAGATCTGGCAGTAGTGCTCTTTTATTTAGGGACTAGTGTGGAATAGCATGGGGACAGGACCCATGGGCAGTCAGGCTGCTGCGTGGGGACAGGGCCCACGGGCAGGAGGAGCTGCTGCTGCTGCCCCGGCTACTGCCACCGCTTCTGCTGCTGCCGCCGCTTCTGCTACAAACATTGGTGGAGAGTAAGGCTAAATTTAAGGCATAGGTATGTGAGCCATCTCTTTACAAGACAAAGGAAAGAACATGTAAAAAAGTTAAAATGGTATCAGTGCAGGTGGGGTCTGGCCATTGGGTGGTCCCACAACTTTTAGATAAAAATCAAATCAGATTAAGTAAAGGCCAGAAGCCACCACCCTAAATCAGTTACATGAGGTTGCCAGACAGTAACCAACTTAAGTCCTTGCCTTCCCCATTAAGAGTTTCTAGAGATAAGGCCATCCCCCTTCTTCCTGGCACAGAGAGGGAGGCCTCTTTACAGATGGAGGTTTCCCTTACAAATGTAACGTTTCCTAACAAAGGGTGAGCAAACTCCAGTCCTTGGAGCCTGCTTCTCATCTGCAGTTTTAAAATTAACTAGCCTAAAATCCTCATCACTATCACTTCTCCAAAACAGCTCTTGCTAAGCTCACCAGTGACTTCCCACTCTTGTTGCTAAATGGAGCTGACCTTTTTGGTCATCATCTTAACCTGAACCCCAGCAGTATTGACGCTGTTGGCCTCTCTTTCCCTCTGGTTTGTGCGACACATCACTCTCCTGGTTTTACTCCTGTTCTCTGTCTGCTCCATCTTTCTCTTTTGCGGGCCCAACTTCTTCTGCCCAGCTATGAATTGATGGAATTCTTTAAGACTTAATCATGGCTCCTCATTCCATACTCTCTCCCTCGGCAATCTCATCCACACTTGGCTTGAATTACCATTCATCTATATTTCCTACCAGCTCCAGATCCACGTGTTCAAATAAGTACCCATGTGATATCTCTTGGATGTTTCAAAAGTACCTCAAACGCAGTGCGTCCCAACTGAGATCATTTTCTCTACTCCCCACCCTATCCCTTTCAATCTGCTCTTCTTCCAGGGTTAATACCTCCCTACCTGGTCTTCCTACCCGAGAAACCCTCTATGGAAGATAGCCTGTAAGGTGGCCCCCATGACCCCCCACACCTTGCATTCAACTCTTGTGTGGTCCCCTTCCTTTGAGTGCAGCCAGGGCCTGTGACTTGCTCTGGCCAATAGAGTCCAGCAAAAGTGTCAGGATGTATGTAATTTTATGGACATGATTCCTTCACACAGATTTGTGACACCTGTCCTGCTAGGACACTCTCTCTCCCTTGCTGGCTTTGAAGAAGCAAGTTGCCATGTTGTGGGGTGCAATATGGAGAGGACCATGGCCAGTAACTAAGGGTGGCTTCCAGCTGACAGTCAGCAAGAAACTAAGGCCTTCAGTCCAAGAGCCCACAAGGAGATGCATGCTTCTAAGAACTATGTGAGCTTGGAAGCGCCTCCTTCCTAGTGGCTCAGATGAGCCCCAAGCCCTGGTCAACACCTTGATTGCAGCCTTGCAGAGGACTTGGTTGTGCCTGGACTCCTGACCCCTGGAAACTGTGGGATACTTGATGGATGTGGTTTTCAGCAGCCACGTTTGTGGTAATTTGTTATACAGCAGTAGATAACTAATACACCCTCCATCACCAAATCCTATCCGTTTTATCCCCTGAATGCCTTTTGAATCCACTCCTGAGCTCACCCCAATTCTGTGTGACCCAATCACAGCCTCCTTTCAGGCTTCTCCCTCAGGCCTTATCAATCCCTTATACTTGGCTTTCTCTCTCTTGTCCCAGGACATTTTCTCCTGCGGGTTCCTTGGTTTGGAATGTTCTCCTGGGTCCCCTTCTCCTGGGTAAATTCCACTCATTCCTCAGATTTCATCTAAGTCATCAATTCCTCAGGAAAACTCTTCTTGAGTGTCCTAAGTAAAATCCGCCTTGACACCTCTCCTGTATAGCTTTGGTCATACTTGCAGTTTTACAGTTATCTCTGTAATTATTTCATTAATGACTGTATCCTCCATCAGAATGTTAGCTGTAGGCGATCAGGAACTGTGTTTGGTTTTGCACATTGCTGTACCCCCGGCAGCTCGCACATAATAAGTGCTTCCATATATTGAATAAATGAATGGAGGCGTAAATGGGTGGATGAATATGTCTATTTTTGATGCTCAAAGTGCATGACACAAGCCTTCCTACCTCAGAAACGTCAGGAAGGTTGGAGCCAAATGTGATGCCTCCTGTGTACTTGCTCAGGACTGCCCAAACTAAGTTCACTATTTTGCTCTTAGAAAAAGATCATACATTTCTGATTTTGAGACCGTAAACTGTCTAGCGACAAGGAAAATACCTGATGTCCCAGGACATTATCAGCTGCCTATGTGGCAGATGGTATTTTCCAAAGTTTGCTGCAACGTCTCCCATCCACATGGTCTTCTAAAATGTGTCCTTCCCTCTCTTCCCATCAAGAGGTGGGCTCTGAGTCACCTCCCCTTGAACAAGTGTGAGCTGTGACTGCTTCAGCCAAGAGAGAGTGGAAGATGTGCCATTATATGATTTTCAAAGCTGGGTCGTAAAAAGCCATGCACCTTCTGCCTGATTCTCTGGAGATGCTTGCTCTGAGGGAAGTCAGTCCCCAAATAGGAAGTCCGGCTACTCTGAGGCTGCCGTGCTGGAGAAGCCACATGTAGGCACTGCATTCAGCACCTCCAGCTGAGCCTCCGGCCAACAGCCAGCGTTCACTGCCAGCCTTGTAGAGTGAGTCATCTGGGACATCCAACCCAGTGGAACCCTCAGATGACCCCAGCCCCAGCCAAGATCTGACGGCGACCTTCTGAGAGACCCCCAAGCAAGGACTGCCCAGCTAGGCCTGTTACGAATTCCTGACCCACAAAACCACAAGCAAAATTTTAAAAGATTTTTTAAGCTGCTAAGTTTTGGGCTAATTTGTTACCCAACACACAATAGTAACAGGGAGAGAAACTTGGTACCCAGAGTGGGATGCTGACACATCAAAAACCCAAAACATATGGTACTGTCTTAGGGACTGGGCAGCAGGCAACTGTGGAAGGGTCTTGAGAGAACATTGGGGGAAACTTGATGGGCCTTAAGGCTGTTGATACTTAAAGAATAGAGACAAAAATGTTATTGGAAGATGGAGAAAAGAATATCATTCTTACGTACTGGTGGAAAGTTTAGCAAAACCACTGCTTGAAATAATGTGGGAAATAGAAAATGTACCCAATGACCTGAGTGATCTGGCTAGGAAGATTTCCAGGAAAAATGTTGAAAGTGCCAACTGCAACCACGTGAAGAATCTTAAGCAAGAAGTGCCAAGCCAAGCCCTTCTGGAATTGCCGACCCACAAAATGTGAGCAAAATGGAGTGGTTGTTTTAACTGCTAAATTTTGGGGTATTTATAATGCAGCAATAATAATCGAGCAACGGGTTGTATAGGCTTGTTTTGTGCACTGTGAGAGGGCTGACAAGTGAAGAAAATGACAACTGTTCTGTTTTCTGTGGCCGCGGGGAGAGGGGTTTTACAGCAACTCTGGTTTGGGGAAGTTTGAATGAATGTCAGAAAAAGCCTCTTACACTGTGGAAAATAATTGACTGTACAGTTTTTAGGGTGAACCATGTCCTTTAAGGAAGGGGCAGAGAACGGGGGCCACCACCTGCTTTTTTGGGGCCAGGCACTAGTTAGGCGCTTTGCATAGGTTAATTTGATTTAATCTCTTAACAGCCTGGAGAGGAAAGTACTGTTACCGTTTGATGGGTCTGCAGAGGGTCCCTTGAGTCTTCAGGTGAGAACTGATTAGCAGTTGAGTAAGATATCTGCCTAAAGCCAGAGAGAGAACACCCAGGATGAACAGGGGCAGCAGTTCTTCAAGTTCACACAGGGCCCCAGGTAGGTCCCACGTCCACTAGCCAGAGTAGAAAATTCTCAAACTACATGGGACATTTGTGCACATGCCCAAGTGCACGTGTGAAGTGCTGAGAGATGGTCAAAGGTATCGAGGAAAATAATCCATAACCAATCTACAAGTGAAAATTGGGGTGAGTTTATAATGAGCCAGATCTAAGGACTAGCTTAGCCCAGGGCCTTCCTTCCCCAAGGAAGGAAGGGCACCAAAGAAGTGGAGTGTACAGAGTGGTTATATACCCCCAAAGAGCATGTTTCACATATGATTGAAATGTCTGTTTTACAATAGTCACAAGATTGCTCTGTTGGCACACCGATTGATGGACACAGCAGGTAGTAGGTCTGCTGTCTCGAGCTGGGTGGTTAGAGGTAAGCTCAGCAATTAGCTCCTAGCCTAGGGAGAGATGCTTATCCTTAAGGAAATGCCAATGTGGGGGAAGTTGCGTCTTTATCTTAAGGCTGGTTGTTCTTGTCTGTGGGGTGTAGCAAACGCTTAAAGCAGATATACAATGCGTCCTCAACAGCCACATCAGGCCCTTTCAAAAAAAAAAAAATAAAGTTAGGCCAAGTCAGCTTTATACCAAGTGTCTTCCTCATATACTCCAATATATCCTGTTGCTTGCCATTTTTATCAAAGGGCTCTGAGGGTGCCTGGACTAGACATCCACAGAAACTTCTACCTGGGGCTGTGAAGGTTGGGGTGATTTTAAGATACCTAAATGAGAGATTCATTTGGGGTAGAGGGCAGAGCATAAAGACATGGATATGGGGCTACTGTCCCTCTGTGAAGGATGGACAAGAGTTGGGTAGGTGGGTGGGAATTGGGATCCCAAGTCAAATTGGGGTCATTTTACAAGGGGTCCTAAGTGCAAAGAGAGTGAGTTTAGCCCAATGGGGAGCCATAGAGCTTTTGCAATTAGAGAAATCTCAGTGTTCCAAGACGGTGATGAATGGGTGCACCCTCTCCTGCTTCCGCCCTCTACCTGCAATCTGTAGCCATTTCACGGAACAAGAGACCCAGCTATTGTCATAGCACAAAGACCCCCAGAGGGCTTGTAATCTCACCTGCTTCACATTAGAGGGGAAATATGGCCCACTCTGAACACCTTTTCAGATTTAATTTATTTGTTTTTCTTTCTTTCTTTTTTTTCTTTCTTTCTTTTTTGTTTTAAGGAAGATTAGCCCTGAGCTAACATCTGTGCCCATCTTCCTCTACTTTATGTGTTGGACGCCTGCCACAGCATGGCTTGATAAGTGGTGCCATGTCCATACCTGGGATCCAAACCAGTGAACCCTGGGCCTCCAAAGCAGAACGTGGAAATTTAACCACTGAGCCACTGGGCTGGACCCTTGTTTTTCTTTTTCTTTTTTTTGAGGAAGATTAGCCCTGAGCTAACTGCTGCCAATCCTCCTCTTTTCTCTGAGGAAGACTGGCCCTGAGATAACATCCGTGCCCATCTTCCTCTATATGTGGGACGCCTACCACAGCATGGCATGCCAAGTGGTGCCATGTCCACACCCAGGATCCAAACTGGGGAACCCTGGGCCGCCAAAGCAGAACATGCACACTTAACCACTGTGCCACCAGGCTGGCTCTGGACCCTTGTTTTTCTTAAAATGTTGGTGTGCCCCAGGGCATGGTCCTAGACCCTCTTTTGTCTTCAATTTACTCTCCTCCAAAGTCATCTGTATTAGTTCTTTGGCTTTAAATACGCCTATATTCTGATGACACACAAGTGTGCATCTCTTGCTCTGACCTCTTCTCAGAACCCTACATACATATCCCCAGCTGTCCACTCAACACGCCCACTTGGATGTCTAATAGACATCTCAAATTAAACATATGCCAAATACAACTCCTGCCCTCTCCCCAAAAACCAGTTGTCCCCAGTCTTTCTTCTCAGATCAACATCCGCCCAGTGGCTCTGCCATAACCAAGGTCTCATCCTGGATTCCTACCTTCCCCTCATCCCAGACATCCCATTCCATAGTAGGTCTCGCCTGTTCTACTTCCAAAACTCTTCCACATCCCATTTCCGCCACTGCAATCCTGGACCAAGCCCTGCTATTTCTTTCCTAGACCAATGAGACTGCCTCCTCTCTGTTAGACGCTTGTGCTCTTACAGTTGATTTTCCAGGAACGCAGGGAGAGCTTTTAAAAACATAATTTGGCCCATTGCCCTCTCCTGCTTTAACTCTTTCAATTGCTTCCTGTTTACTTAGAATAAAACCCAGACTCATGCTCATGGGGCTCTCCATGGTCTTACCGCCTGTGAGTATCTCCAGCCTCACACATCCCTCCCTTGCCTGTGGCTCTGCCCTGGGTTCCTTTCTTTCTCCTGGATACACTGGGCTGTTTGGTCCCCAAGCCCAGGCCTTGCAGTTCCCTCTGATTGGAACAACTTCCTCCCGTGCCTAAAGTGGCTGCCACCGGCTCAGCCCTCCAAACTCAGCTCAAAGGTCACTTCCTCCGAAGGCTCTCCTGGACCCCCATCTCAGGCACTTAGGTAAGCAATACCAATTTTATTTATGAATATATTTGACTTCTCACAAATGAGATTTGATCAAACATTTTCTGAAAGTTTTTAGCCAGGAAAGTAAATTTACCAGGAATCTTTTATACTTTATTCACTTAAGGCAGTGATAAATAGTTCACCATTATTCACTTTTTATTTAAAAAAAGTTTTATTGCTTTATTTCCATCAGGCATATAATTTTCTGCTATTTGTAATGATTGATTTCTGTACTTTTTCTCTTTTTCTGTTCTTTTTTTTTTGAGGAAGATTAGCCCTGAGCTAACATCTGCCACCAATCCTCTTTTTGCTGAGGAAGACTGGCCCTGAGCTAACATCCGTGCCCATCTTCCTCTACTTTATGTGTCAGACACCTGCCACAGCGTGGCTTGACAAGTAGTGCGTGCATAGGTCTGCACCCAGGATCTGAACCGGCGAACCCTGGGCCAACAAAGCAAAGCCTGCAAACTTAACTGCTGCACCATCAGACCAGCCCCTGTGCTTTTTTTTTTCCCTTTCTCCCCAAAGCCCCCTGGTACGTAGTTGTATGTTCTTCATTGTGGGTCCTTCTAGTTGTGGCATGTGGGATGCCGCCTCAGCGTGGTTCGATGAGCAGTGCCATGTCCGCGCCCAGGATTCGAACCGACGAAACACTGGGCCGCCTGCAGCGGAGCGCGCGAACTTAACCACTCGGCCACGGGGCCAGCCCCTGTGCTTTTTCTTTCAGTAAACTTTTTATTGAAGCAAAACCATACTTACAGAAAAGTACACAAATTAAGCAAACAGCTTGATGAATTTTCACAAAGTGAACTCGCCCATTAAGTAGGACCCAGATCAAAAAACAGAACATTTCAGGCAGCCCGAAAGCCACTTCCAGTCATGACCCCCCAAAGTTAGCATTATGCCACAGATTCATTTTGCTCGGGTTTGAACTTTGTATAAATGGAATCAGATAGAAGGCGCTCTTCCAACTCTGACTTCTTTCCCTCAACGTTATGTTGGTGAGGTTCATCCATACTGTTAACAGTCGTAGTTCGTCCCCTCCCAGTACGTTTTGCTGGATGTGCCACCGCTCTGTGTATGCATTCTCGTAGGATGAACAGCTGAGCTGGATCCAGTCTGGCTCTTACAGAGAGTGCTGCTGTGAACGGTCCCGCACACGCTGTGTGGGGAACACCAGTACTTGTTTCTGTTGGGGTACGCCCAGGGATGGAATTACTGGGTCGTAGGGCACATTTATGTTGAGCTTAGTTAATACTTTCCTTGGTTGATTTTTTATTAAGGTAAAATATATATATATGACAGAAAATTTACCATTTTAGCCATTTTTAAGTGTACAATTCAGTGGCACTAAGTACATTCACAATGTTTTGCAACCATCATCACTATTTCCAGAACTTTTTCGTTATCCCAAAGAGAAACTCTGTACCCACTGACTAATATCGTCCTATCCGTCCCTCTGCCCGGCCTCCGGACACTTCTAGTCTGCTTTGTCTCTATGAATTTGCCTATTCTAGGTACCTCATGTAAGTGGAACCATACTCTAGTTGTATTTGGCTTATTTCACCTAGCAAAATGTTTTCAAGATTCATCCATGTTGTAGCGTGTATCAGAACTTCATTCCTTTTTATGGCTAAATAATATTCCATTGTGTGGATATACCACCTTTGTTTAAACATTCATCTGTTGATGGACACGAGTTGTTTCAACTTTTTGGCTATTGTGAATAACACCCTCATGAACGTTGGTGTACAATTATCTGTTTCAGCCCTTGTTTTCAATTCTTTGGGGCATATACCTAGGAGTGGAATTGCTACGTCATGTCATAAAGATACTGGCCCTGAAATTGGTTCCCCTACATTAAACCCAGCATATATGGGGTTAAAACCAAAGCACTTATTCTCTGCTTACTCCTTGGCTTCCTGGCTCCAGAATCCACTATCTGCCATGGAGACAAATGGCCAAGGACACCCACCTGCAAATTCCCTTATAATCCTCCTCCATGTAAGCAGTTTTGCAGCCTTACAAGGCCGAACACAGGGTGGTGAGAAAGCTCTGACCACCAAGGCCACTGACTCCCCCCTCCCCCACAAGCAGACACATTCCTTGCAACCTTTAACAACCCTTGCCTCTGATCTTTTGGGGAGACAGACGAGATGAGATGAATTTGAGGGCTCACTCTTGTCTCCTGGCTGACATCACCAGAAATTAAAACACTTTGCTTGTCGTAAGCCTGGTGTTCCAGCTTTTATTTGGCCCCTCTTGTGTTGCAGGTAAAGAACCTATGTTTGTAGCCAGTAATAATAATTCTATGTGTGGCTTTTCTTTCTTTTTTTTTTTTTTTTGAGGAAGATTAGCCCTGAGCTAACATCTGCTGTCAATCTTCCTCTTTTTGCTAAGGAAGACTGGCCCTGAGCTAACATCTGTGCCCATCCTCCTCCACTTTATATGTGGGCGCCTACCACAGCATGGCTTGCCAAGCAGTGCCATGTCCACACCCGGGATCCAAACCAGTGAACCCCAGGCCACTGAAGCAGAACGTGCACACTTAACCACTGCGCCACCAGGCGGGCCTCTATGTGTGGCTTTTTGAAGAACTAGCAAACTGCTTTCCACAGTGCCTGTACCATTTTTCATTCCAATCAGCAATGATTTCTATATTTTTGATATAAAATTCTATGTACACCTACTTGTGAAATGGTATAATTCACATTAATTAATATAAATTAATTATGATCTATTTCTTACATTAATAGATGCATTTTAAATGTATGCTAAGATTGTTTAGACAAATAAGGTATCTAAAAAACCAAGTGATACAATATTCAGGAAAAGAAGAAAACATATGCAGAAATGGATGAAAATTATAGGGGACAATTATAAGTTTGGCTAGAAAAACAATATTCCAGCTACTGAAACTGAGAGTCCCTTAAAATTGAGATTATTAGAACTTATATAGATTTTATAGAACTTATATCGACATTATACATAATTACCATCAAATTCAGAGTTAAAGATTCTTCAGAAAATGAAGAGAAATATTAGAAATTTCAGAAACTAGTGAATATGAGTGTGAGCAAAAACAAGAAGATGCCATTTGAAATACATTTTAATAATTTTCTTTCTTTCTTTTTTTTTTTAAGGAAGATTAGCCCTGAGCTAACTAGTACCAATCCTCCTCTTTTTGCTGAGGAAGACTGGCCCTGAGCTAACATCCATGCCCATCTTCGTCTACTTCTACTCTATACGTCGGACGCCTACCACAGCATGGCTTTTGCCAAGCGGTGCCATGTCCGCACCCAGGATCAGAACTGGCAAACCCCAGGCCGCTGAGAAGCAGAATGTGCGCACTTAACCGCTGCGGCACTGGGCCAGCCCCCATTTCAATAATTTTCAGTTGTATCTGCTACCTTGTGATAAAGTATAAATGATTTTAATAAACAGACTCAATAAAGGGCAAGATATAGATTTTGAGAATCTATTTTGCATGATGGCCAAAGACTTTTCTTTTTTTTTAAAAAGATTGGCACCTGAGCTAACAACTGTTGCCAATCTTCTTCTTTTTTTTTTTTTCCTGCTCTATCTCCACAAACCCCACCCATATATAGTTGTATATTCTAGTTGCAGGTCCTTCTAGTTCTGGCACGTGGGACACTGCCTCAACGTGGCCTGACGAGCGGTGGCATGTCCGTGCCCAGGATCCGAACCAGCGAAACCCTGGGCCGCCGGAGTGTGAGAACTTAACCACTCGGCCACACCAAAGGCTTTTCTAAAGACTTCTTTTTGAATGTTCTAATAGCATGTGAATTCACTGTAATTGGCTCTTTTATTTCAAAGAAGAGTCTTTTTCATGCATACTTTTCCACAGTAATACAACAGAATCAAATTGTTGCAACTCAAAAAGAGATTTAAAAGTTAGAAAAATTTGAACAGAATTTGTGACCATGAAAATTTGATGTTTCATTGTGATGCTTCTCTAAAATGAACTGTTTTTAAAAAATATTCAAACTGCACAAAGTGGTGGGATGGATTAAAAAACAAGAGGCAACAATATGCTGCCTCCAGGAAACACATCTCAGCTCTAAAGACAAACACAGGCTCAGAGAGAAGGGATGGAAGATGACACTCCAAGCTAATAGCAAACAAAAGAAAGTGGGTGTTGCCCTACTTATATCAGACAAAGCAGACTTCAAGATAAAACAGGCAATGAGAGACAAAGAGGGGCAGTATGTAATGATAAAAGGGACATTTCCCCAAGAGGACATAACACTTATAAATGTATGTGCACCTAACACAGGAGCACCAAAGTATCTAAAGCAACTGTTAACAGACCTAAAGGGAGAAGTTGACAGCCACACAGTAACAGTAGGGACCTCAACACCCCACTCACATCAATGGACAGATCATCCAGACAAAAAGTCAACAAGGAAAGAGTAGATTTAAATGAAACATTTGATCCGATGTACTTAATAGATATATAGAGAGCATTCCATCCAAAAACAGGAGAATACACATTCTTCTCAAGTGCTCATGGAACATTCTCAAGGATAGACCATATGTTGGGAAACAAGGCAAGCCTCAATAAAATCAAGAAGATTGAAATCATCCCAATAATCTTTTCCAACCATAATGCTATGAAGCTAGAAATCAACCACAAGAAAAAAACTGGGAAAGTCAGAACTAAACATCCTATTGAACAACTATTGGATCAATACAGAAATCAACGGGGAAATTAAAAAATAACTGGAGATAAATGAAAATGAAAATACACTATACCAACTCTTACAGGGTGCAGCAAAAGTGGTCATAAGAGGGAAATTCATAGCAATACAGGCCCACCTCAACAAGCATGAAAAATCTCAAATAAGTCATCTTAAAATGCAGCTAACATCTAGACAAGGAGAACAATTGCCAAAGTCAGCAGAAGGAGGGAAATAGTAAAAATCAGAGCAGAAATAAATGAAATAGAGACTAAAAAAATAGTAGAAAGGATTAATGAAACTAAGAGGTGGTTCTTTGACAAACCCTTAGCCAGACTCACCAAGAAAAAGAGGGGAGACTCAAGTAAATAAAATTAGAAATGTAAAAGGAGAAATTACAACAGAAACTTCAGAAATACAAAGGATTATAAAGAGAATACTATGAAAAACTATATGCCCACAAATTGGATAATCTAGAATAAATGCATAAATTCTTAGAATTATACAGCTCTGGGTACAAGATCCTGAGAGGGAAGTGGGCAAACCTGAAGGTAGCTGGATCAAGCCTTGGAGGGAAGAAGGGGCAGAAAGAATTTTGCGCTGGGCAAGGGGAGATATGCTGTAGGCTCCAAAGACAGGGCAGGGCCCGGACCTGGGACCCTTTGCCCCTCCCCACCTCCCCTCATTTCCTTCCATGCTCTCGAGGACAGGCAGGCCAAGGCCAACAGATTCTCTGAAGAAAGCCAGAGCCCTTTTCAGATTCAGTTTATTACTTCCACAGACTACAAAAGGAAAAGTAGCCAAAGACGCCAGCTCCCCATGGCCCTTGTGCAGGGTGACACCGGAAGTGACCAGGTAACTGCAACAGGAATGACAGGCGCCTCGTTCTGAGGAGCCGCTGCCCGGCTGGAGTTCAGCTCTCCTACAGCCTCATCCTGGTCAGAACCTGGAGGCCACGCGCAACCCTGTCAGTCCGGCCTCCGGGAGAGACGGGCAGGCCAGTGGGACGTGCTGGTGAAGCAGCTCCTCCCCAGCTCTCGTGTTGCAGGGGACCATGACACTTTGACTCAGGATTAAGGCTTAGAGTCAGCTGTGGTCCAAGCCTTGTCCGTGTGGCTTCCGTGGGTATGTGCAAGGGCGCTAGGGCAGAGCTGTGCCTACACTTCCTTCTGGGACTTTCCTTAATGTTCCTCCACTCCCAAGACTGCACCCTCAGGGACCTCTGGAAGTATCAATAGATTGGGGGGCGAACCTGGCTCCGAGGTAAAGATAAATAACTTGTAAGCTTAAGAAAAGATGCTCTATGTCACTCAGGAAATGGGAATTAAAAGTAATCAGATGTTGGGAAGGATGTAGACAGAACGCTTCCTAATGAGCGCACCTCTGTCATTGCATTTCACTCTCAGGTACATCCCACAACCTCACAATTCAGGTTACAGTTTAAAAAACAACAGTCAAAGACTAGAATAACAATACAATGAACACAGTACTACCATCTCTGGTGAGGAGGAGGCGGAGGGCTGGGGGACAGCAGGAAGAGCACAGACAGAGTGGTGGCTAGGGTGTCGTGGCAGGCAGCCTGTACACAGCCCTCAATGATCCCCTTTCTCCTGATATATACTCCCTCTGGAATCCCTTCCCCTGGAGTGTGGGCTGAACCCAAAGAACAGAATACAGCAAAAAGTGACAAGACGCCACTTCTGAAACGAGGTCCCAAAGACTGCCTTCAATCTTGTCTGTCCTGTCTTGCTTGCTCCATCAGATGGAAGGCACCTGCCATGTTGTGAGTGGCTGAGGGGAGGCCCGTGTGGCAAACAACTGAGTAAGGCTTTCAGCCAAAATGCAAAAAAGAACAAGGCTTTCAGTCTAATAGCCCATGAGGAACTGAATCCTGCCAACAACGACGTGAGCGAGCTTGCACATGGACCTCTCCTCGGGGGAGCCTCCAGCCGAGGCCATAGTCGCAGCTGACGCCCTGCCTGCAGCCTTCTAAGACACCTTGAGGCAGGTGCTCCCAGCTAAGCCGTGCCCGGATTCCAGACCCACAGAAACTGTGAGACAATAGATACTTGTTTTAAGCTGCTACGTTGTGGGATAATTTGTTACACAGCAACAGATAACTTTCTCGTTATCTACTTTTGTGACTTTTCTTCTACAGGGCACAGAGTCTGGAGTGATCAGCTCCTGCTAGTCCCGGCTCTGCACAGCCTTGTGGGGGAGGCCGGGACTAGCCCTCCCGGTCTGGCTCTGCCCCCAGAGCTCAGGGAGGGCCAGGAACATGGCCGGACTGCACGGAGGCTCAGAATCCTTCCAGCTCTGACTGCCAGGAAGCTGCTCCCCAGGACGCTGCGGAAGAGCAAGCATCCGATGCAGGTGCGATGCCAGCATGAGTGCGGGCTCTACATCCCATGGGAAGGAAGGGGAGAGAAGTACAGTGAGGCCCCAGAGGCAGCACCCTCTCCAGTGCTGATCCCCTCCCAGGGGAAGGCCCCTTGTGCTTTGCTGCCGCCCCATCCTGGTTTTCCCCATCCGTGTGTGGGGGACTCCTGCATTTCAGGGATTGCAGATTCCCACAGGAAATTCTCAAGTCAAAACTGCAAGTATGGTGACTTTGGGGTCTGAAAGGCAGTCTTCCTTCTCCGCTGGCCCTCCTTCCTCCACCTGTCAGGGCTCACATCCCACCCCCTCCAGGAAGCCCCCCATCACCTCACCTTTTCTTAACCCCCCAGCCCTATTTATTGTTCTCCTCTCACAGACCTTGTTTCTTGTACGTTAATTATCAGGAAATGTCTGTTTCCCCTGAAATTACATTCTCCTCACGGCAGAGGCCCTGCTCCCCCAGGAGGTGGTGAAATTTCCTGCTGGGATTCCTCCTGGTTGTGGGGTCCACAGGCTGCCCCCAGGGATCGGTTCTCAGCTTCCCTAGAGCACAGTGTGCATCCCACCCCCGCCCTCCCCACGCCAGCCAGGGTCTCAGGCTCGCTCAGGGCCCAGCGGAGGCGGCCCACACCCGGGCTGTACTCATAGAGCACAGAGGGACAGTCAAGCCTCTGCAGAAGGCCAGGGATGCAGGGCCTGGGTACAGACTGGCTCTAAAGGCAAAGCCTGAGGACAAAAAGCCAAGGGCTCAGGGGCCGAAGGACCTGCAGGGGCTTCTGGATGAGGAATCAGCTGGCAGCAGGCACCTTTGAGAGTCTCAGGGTTTATGAGGAACTCTCATCAGACCCTTCGAGAGAAGAAGTGGAGTCTGGGCTCACGTCCTGCCCCCATACCTATGATACTCCCATATATATCCCGTGGGACAGTTCATATGTAAATGGCACTTCTCCCTCCTGACTTTGTCCCAGCACTCCCACCCAGGCCTGCGGTCCTTTACTGAATCTGAGGTCCCCACTAACTAAAGATGCTCCCCTTCTATCTACTGTAGGCAAGACCAGCAGGGGCTGTCTGTGGGCGGTGGAGGAAGAAACAGAGGAAAGGGGAGCATCCTGCCCACCCACTTCCATCCCGCCTCCCACCGTGGGCAATCTGACTCCCTGCTGACTCACCGTGGCAAACGCCAGGCACGCTTCCTTGGTGCCACTGCAGCTCTCTTTCAGAGTGGCGAATATGGCAGCCACCATACTGCTCGAGTAAATGAGGAGCCCAGAGCCTGCAGTGGAGGGAACACGAAGGTCACCTGCCCTGCAGGAGCTGGACTGTCCCCCCACACCCACTCCCAGAGACAGGGGCAGGAGGTGGCCACGGGCAGCGGCGCAGTCCCCTTTGGGAGGGAGGCTGAGGCAGGGGCAGGCTAGAAAAAGGGGAGGCAAGGCAGGAGCAGAAGGTAGAGGCAGGGAAGGCCCAAAGAAGGCAGGGGTGGAGGACAGGAGGAAAGGGGCTGAGAGGAAACACAAGGGAAAGAGAAATGAAGGAGGCAGAGAGGAAGAGACGGGACCGTGAGGTGAGGAAAGGGCAGAGACGAGAGCAGGAGAGGACGAAGATGGAAAGAGCAAGGTCTTGGATCAACTTACCTAAACCTACAGCCTGCTTCCACAACGTTGCTCTGTCCCCTAGACCTGACTTGCTTTTCTTCTTGGCCTGTAAACACCATCTGCCATATCATATATTTATTTTCTGTTTCCCTCATTGCAGCGTAAGCTTGAGAAGAAACCTTTATCAACAGCAAGTAGAACCACGCTTGACAAAGAGTAGGCATCCAATAAATATTGTAGAATGAATGAATCAACTTTGTCTGAAATATACCATCAGGGAAGGAAGGAGAAACCCTGGAAACGGCATAAAACCAGGAGGGACCAGGAAAGTCTTCCCACGGGTGGTATCTGAGCCAACCTTGAAGACAAGCAGAGGGCAGAGAGGTGGGTCAGCAGGGCAGCAGACAAACACCTGGCAAGGGGATGGGAACAGGAGAGGGCTGAGAGGCAAAGCTGGGCAGTTCTGAATCAACCCTGGGAGTGGGGAACTTTGCTCATTTGCAAATCTGCAGTGTTGGGCTTTTGAAGGACTGAAGTTCAGGAGGTAATACTGGATGCAGAGAGTTTTCTTAACGACCACTGCCATTGTCCAGGTGAGAGACAAGAACCTGAACCAAGAATGGAGCAGCAGGGACAGAGGGCAAGGGACGAGGTCTAAGACACAAACTCATTCATTCATTCAACCTAACTGGATAGATTCAACTAGAGCTCCAGAGCGGACCGGGCTGAAAGTCGTTTTTGGAGTCAGTGACCCAGTAGGCAAAGCCACGGAGATCATACACACCGTAGTCTAGAGAGAAGAGGGCCGAGGAGAGAAACGTGGGACACAGCAATATTCAAAGGGTGGGCGGAGGAGGAGTGCCCTGTCTAGAATCTGGGAAGGAACGGTTGAAGAGAAAGCAAGACAACTAGACCGAGACCAGTGTTTGAAGAAGCATGAGGTTACTGACAGTGTCAAAGGCTTCAAACTTTCGGGAAGACGGAAACTGAAGAGTCTATTGGCAATTAGGACTTCATCGGAGACTGGTGAAAGTTTTCGGTAGAATGGTGGGAAATGTGGGTCATACTGAAATTTTGTGATGAGCAAGCAGGTGAGGAAAGGAAGAAAACGAGAATGGAGACTGTTCTCAAGAAACTCGACTGTGAAGGAAGCCTAGGGCAATCACCAGAGACCTCAGTGAGGTCTAAAACCACTTTCCTGGGATAGAGTGTAAGGTTTTGGAGCAGGTTCAACCGTGAGCTGTGACAGGGTCCACTGTAGGGCTATTAACTTAGCTGTCTAAGGGAACATACATAACTGTCCAACGTTAAGGTGGGGCAGGATCGGGGAGGGGGGTGGGAAGCGGGTGGGGAGGAAGACAGGATCCCCAGCATCATCCATTGACGGTCGACGGAGAGCATGGCAACAACTGGGAGCAGGACAAGGATAGCCATCATGCGCATCCTCAAAGGAGGGCCATACTTTTACATGAGGATGAAAGAGCAAGAAGCCTGAGGCTCCCACGAGGAAGGCCTCTGGGTCACGGGTGTAAACGCTTATCCCTCTCCGTCCAGATTCCTTTAAACCCAAGGACTGACAACAATCTCAGCAGCTCTGGGCTTCCCTGGCTACTCTCTTCCAAGCAATGCCTTTCTCCACCTCCGGGCAGTTAGCGGAGGCCTGTGGCTCTCTGTGGGCCCTCGCTCATCTTAAGAGCATGCAGGTTCCACGCCAGCAAGGGTGGGTCAGTCTGGTCCAAGAGTCCCAGCACAGAACAGGTGCTCGTCACATCTGTAGAAGGATGCCCACCAGAGCCGAGGCGTGGTCTCCCGCGGTCAACCCGGCTCGTGCGCCCTCCTGGAGAAACCCGCCTCCGCTCTCGGCCTGAATCACCGCCTCCGTCCTCAACACCAGTCGCTGTTGGCTCTGGCTGCACGTCCAGGCCGCCTGTGACCCGAGGGGGTCAGCGACCCCGGGCTGGAGCCAGCGCACACGACTGCCCCGCCGGCCGGGCGCCCGCTCGCCGTCGCCTCCATCGCTCAGTCTCCCGGTCCCAGGGGTGCTGGCGAGATCGCAGCCCAGCCTCGGCCGGCCGCAGAGCCCCGGAACCGACCGCGCGCCGTTAAACTCCGTTGGGCACCGTTGGACACCAGGTTCTGAGCGCCAGGCGGCCGAGGGAGTGACCTCCGGGCCAAGGAGGCCTCTGGGAGTCGCAGTCCCGGCTTGGCCTGCAGCGGCCTCGGGCAAAGGGAAGTCGAACGGTGAGAACTACACCTCCCAGTAGACCCCTCGGCTCGCCTCTGGGGGAGTGGAGACGGAGTGGGAGGCGTGGCTAAGACTTCGGCGCCTCCGAACGCCTTACGAACGCATCCCTGATCCTTGCGAACGCTTCCGAGCGTCTCCAGCGCCTCCCTGCGCCAGACGCCGCCGAAACCTGGCTGCTGGCCCCGGGAACTCCCGCTCCCTCCTTCCCAGATCCCTCGGGCATCCGCAACGCGGACGGCAGGCCGTCCAGGAACGGCTCGCGGGCCGGCACGCGGCGCTGAGCGAGACTGGCCGGATCCCCGCGGACGGGGCGCTCGCAAAGGCTCGAGCCTGGCTGGAGCAGAGCTGCGGGCAGGAGGGAGGGAGGGAGGGAGGGGATCCTGGAGGTGGCAGGGCCGAGTCAGGCAGAGCCTTGAAGGCCGCGTCAGGTGCTCTGCGGAAGCAAGAGGCGCGTAGGACTGCTGCTAAGGCCCAGGTTAAAGATGAGGTGAAGGTGCCTGGACCGGCTTGGCGGGAAGGATGACAAGTGGAGAAAGGATTTAGAAGTAGAGCTCAGGGACTTGAATGAGTGGAAATGGGATGACAGCAAAAGGAGATTGAGGCTGACCTCTAGATTTCTTTTCCCAATCAGTGGGGTGCCGAGAAGTGGCAACGACTGGGGCAGTGACAGTGCATTTGGCGTGAGACGCAGTTGTGCTTTTTTCTCTGGTTTGTGATGCCCATCTGACATCTCGGTGGAGACACTGAGTAGATAGAAGGATATAGGGAGGCCATCGAGGATGGAGATGGGCTTCGGCTCAAGGTCACCCGGATGGAACAAACCAAGTGGACCAGATAGGGTTCCTGGGCTGGGTGGTAGGGAAGGGCTGAGCAGCACAGAGCCTTGGATGCGCATGCCCACAGCCGGAGGTGGGCAGGAGAGGAGCATTTAGACAAGGAGACTGAGGATGGCCAGTGAGGTGGGCCAGCTGGGGAGTGTGTGTCCTTGAGGTGGATGGGGAGAAGAGAGCATTTCTCGAGGGAGTGATAACCTGCGAGGAATGCTTCCTGGAAGATTGCTTTTCCCTGGAAGGGTGAGTACCTTGAAACTTGAGAGAGGCAACCACTGGATTTGGAAACATGGATGTCACTGGAGATGGTGACGAGGGCAGTTTCAGTGTAGGGGTGGGAATACCCTGATGGAGAGGAAGGAAGGCGAGTGAGAGGTGTGGAAGTGGACACAGCGAGTATTGATGACGCTTTCAAGGAATTTTGCTTTAGAGCAGAGAAATGAGGCAGGGGCTACCCGGGTATGCCAAGTCCGGGGAGGTTTTATCTCCCCTTTTTCCAGATGGAGATGTTATAGCTTGTTTGTAGGTCGATGAGAATGATCCAGAAGTGAGGAGAGATTAACGATGCAGTGGAGAGAGCAGGGTCACTGAGGAGGTCAGAGGGGACAACCCAACCCCTGTGTGGAAGACGGGCACCATGCTGCATCACGATGGAAGGCAGAATGTCTGGTGTGGTCGGCAGTATAATGGCCAAAGATGTCCACATCCTCATTCCCAGAACCTGTGAATGCGTTACCTTCCATAGCCAAAGAGGCTTTGCACATCTGATCAAGGACCTTGAGATAGGGACATGATCCTGGGTTAGCCAGTTGGGCTCCATGTGATCACAAGGGTCCTTAAAAAGAGAAGGAAGAGGGAGGCAGGAGAGGAGGGGCAGAAGATGTGACTATGGAAGAAGTGTCAAATAGACGCACCCTTGCTGGCTTTGAAGATGCAGGAAGGGGGCCACCAGCCAAGGAATGTGGGCGCCCTCTGAAGCCTGAAAAGGAAAGGAAATGGCTTCATCCTCAAGCCTCCAGAAAGGAAGGCAGCTCTGCCTTGATTTTAGCCTCACAAATCCTGTGTAAGCGTGCTGACCTACAGAGCTGCAAGATCGCAAATTTGTGTCATTGTAAGCCACCAAATTTGTGGCCATTATGGCAGCTAGAGAAGACTCATAGAGCGGGCTAGGGATTTGACGTGGGTGGGAAGGAGGCAACGCTCAAGGCTGTCAAATAACCAGCGCCAGGCCTGCGAGGGAGCCCAGGAGGCTTCCGAGAGAGAGGAGGTGGCGTGAGACAGTTGTCTAGCAGAGTGGAAACCCCGCTTCCCAAAGAACGCAGGCAGGAAGCTGGTGGTCCCAGGCTGCGCCGGGCAAAGAGCAGCTCTCGCCCTCTGGAGGCTGATAGTGATCGCTGCTCTGGGTGCCGTTTACGTTTCTAAGAAAAGAGGCTGCTCCTGGAGTGGTTCGGAGAAGCTGCTTTATAGGTGGGAGGGGCACAGGGCTAGAGTTCTGGTTAGAGGCTTCTGACCTTGGGAGGGTCCTGGTCCCAGTGACAATTTTCCCCCCAGGTGAGCCTCCTGCACCTTGCATCCCAAGTCCTGGGCTCCCCTGGGCCCCCTTCCAGGGCCTCTGGGAAGATGTCACAAGTGTGGGTACAAGAGGAAAGAGTTATTCCTTCAAAACAGCTCCTGGCTTGATGCAAATGGCATCAAGAGCTCATCGCAGTGGCCGTCGGGAGCCACAGGGGACAGAAGTCTCACAGGTGGACCAGCTCTCCATCTGTGTCCCTGTGGATACCTCCTACGTCAGTCTGTCTGGGGCAATTTAAATAATGCCAGGAATAATGTTTCCTTCCCTCCTGAGCCCTCTGTATGGACCTGCCTCCCCCACGCCACCCCCTTCAACAACTCATCCCCAGTCACAAAAAATAAGCTGAGTCAGGTTATAGCCTGGTGGCTGAGGTCTAAGACTGAGTAACAGGGGCGTCAGTGTGAAAGCCCCCTGGTGGCCAGGACATGCTGGGGAGCTCTCGTTAAAAGGGCTGTGGCGAAAGCTGTTCTTGAAGCAAAGGCACACAGCCAGCGAGGAGACCCAGGTGTCAATCCTCAGTTGTCACACCTCAGCCCCGGCCCAGGCACTGCCAACCTAAAGTGAGAATAAGCCGCTTTGGGGTCCTAGCGCAGGAGATGACAGGGCTGAGCTACCTGCGGCAGAGACTGCTGTCAGCTGACCACCAGCCACATGCAGGTCCTGACCCAGCCCAGGAGGGCAGGCTCCCTACAGCCCAGCTGCCCATCCCGTCACTCTCCCTCCACGGTTTCTGACCTCCTGGGCCCAGTTTGACCTCCAGAGCGAGCTGCCTGCTCCAAGCCATGAACTGGGTGGGTCTCCTTGTCCCTGAAGTCACCTGCAGGCGGGGAAACGCCCTCTTCAGTTCAGAAAAGTGACAACCGAACACAAATAGACCAATATCTGGATCGTGCTCATGGGTCATACAATAGGTCTTTGAAAAGAAACTTCCAAACCACGTGGCTAGCAATTAGGCATTAGTTTTATTCCTGGAAGCTCAGGAGCCAGAGAATGGTCCAGGGACGGGCTGTTTCCCTATGGCTTAGTTATTCTGGAGACAAACCCCGTGCCAACGGTATCCATCTCCAGGATGAACACAATTCCCAGGGAGAGCGGGCGGGGCTGGATGTCCACTGTGAGATGTGCTGGGGGGGAAGGTGGGTGTCCCAGGTCCACCACCACTACACTGCTCACTTTGCTGACAAAGGGTGTGAAGTTTTAACAACACTCACCAGCACTAGATACAGGAAAAACGAGCTTTAGTATTTACGCATTTCACACATCAATGACACCGCATCATTCTGTAATACTTCAGAAGGGTAACGAACTCTCCAAAATCCTTTATTTAACAGAATTGGAACATTTGACGGCAACCTAATACACAAGCTCGAGCATGCTAAATACAAGACGTAAAGAGAGCCCTGCTTCT
This sequence comes from Equus asinus, assembly GCF_041296235.1. Classification (NCBI taxonomy): domain Eukaryota; kingdom Metazoa; phylum Chordata; class Mammalia; order Perissodactyla; family Equidae; genus Equus; species Equus asinus. Next base: position 3,802,226 of record NC_091808.1, on the reverse strand, counting down.
CCCGGCAGCTGTGGGCAGTGCTGTAGAACGCACCTGCTCCCCCCCCCCCCCCCCCCCCCCCCGCCCCGTGTCCTGGCTCAAGTGGCAAGTTCAAGCTTCAAGCCCAGGGCCACCAGGGCCTGAGGCCCCCCTCTGCCCTGACACTAGTGCCGAGCACCAAGGAGAGGCTCAGCGTCACTCGGGTCACCTCTGCCCCCAGACCCACAAAGTGCCTGAGAAGCCTGGGACAGGTGAACTCCAGAGAGCCTTGGTTGCTCTGCAAGATTCTTTCTCCCGCCTGTAGCTTCCTCTCTCCATGCACCTGAGGGCTGTGGGGCCCATAAAAGTTACTTCCTCAAGAAACAGGGATAGGGGCCTGATTGGGCTGGTCCTCTGGGACTGCTCTGTAAGCTGGAGGAGGGAGGCAGACAGATCTGGGAGACATCCAGGACCCTGCCCCACCACATCTGGACCCCAGGGAGAAGGGACTACAGAGCAAGAAAGCTGGGCCCACCCCCGCAGCCCCAGGCTAGCAGTCACCAAGGCCTCCAGAGGCTCTGGGATATGCGGGCAGCTGTCAGGCTGCCCAGGGCTGGGAGCACCAACTCCGGCTCCTCAGCAGGCGCCGGGCTCAGTTCAGCCTCAGGCGCCTCCTCCAGATCGGAGCACAGGTCGTCCCTGGGGCCCGGAGGGCTGGGCTGCGGGGACCCCACGGTCCCTCCTGTGAGCCAGCGGCTCCGCCCAGGGGCTCCCGGCGGCGCGGCCAAGGCGTCCCCCAGGAGATCCCGGAAGCTGCTGCCCTCGCGCAGCGGCATGGATTCAAGCAGGTGGTTCAGGAGCTGGGCAGCCACGGTGGCGTCGATGGCCTGGCATGTGGACACGAACGTGTGCACCTCGTGCATGCACTGGATGTAGCCGGCGGCGAAGCGCTCGCTCGCTTCCGCCTGCAGCTGGTCGCGCTCTGCGCCCGGGAGTGGGAAGGAGAGAGCCGTGCCAGCCCGGTGAGCCGCGACTGCGGCGGACCCGCCAGCCCAGCCTGCGATCGCGGGGCTCACCCAGGAGATTCTCCGGGGGAAGCCCTCGCCGCCCACAGCACAGGAGCGCTGGGCGGGGAAGTCCTCGGTTCCGGCAGGGACCAGCTGAGCAAAGGCGCCCCACGCCCAGGTGGCAGGCGCCCGCAGCCCGCGCCCCCACCCGCCCGTCCCGCGCCACTCACCGCGCGCCCGGCCCCGCAGCGCGCCCTGCACGCGCCGCACCGTCAGCTCCAGCACCTCGGCGTTCTCCAGCTTGGCCTGCACCTGCACCGGCGGCAGCGCCGGGTGGGGAGGGGCGGTGAGGCCGGGCCGGGCCGCGGCACCCCGCCCGCCGGCAGCCCACGGCGGCCGCCCGCCCGCCCGCCTCACCTCGGCGCCCGCCAGCAGCAGCCGCAGCTCCTGCAGGCTCTCGTTGATCCGCGCGCGCCGCTTCTTCTCCACCAGGGGCTTCCGAGCCTGCGGGGAGCGGGCGACTGAGCCCCCGGCCGCGCGGCCCCCCGCCCGCCCACCCGCGGCCCCGGCCCGCACCTTGCGGTCCCCCCGCGCCTCCCAGCCGTCCTCCTCCTCCCGGCCCGCACGATCCCGGCCGGGCGCCAGGGGCGCAGCCATGCCCGCAGCGCCCGGAGCGCGGTGAGCGCCGCGCCCCTCGCAGCGCCGCCGCCCGGCCCTCGCCGCCCGGGCTCCGCGCGTCTTCCGCCCGCCGCGGCCCCGCCCCTTTTATAGCGCCTCATTTGCATCTCAATGCGCCGATTGGCTGCGCGGGCCCGGAGCCGCCGGCCGCCCGGCGCGCCGAGGTCAATGCGAGCCGCGCGCTTTGTCCCGCCCCGCCGTCCGGTCGGCCCGCAGCTGGCGGGGCGTGGCCGGCGGGCGGGGCCCCCAGCCCCGCCACCGCGCGACTCCCTCAGGGGGCTACCCCGGGGGGCCGGGGGAGGCCGGGGAGTGACTCGGGAGCCGCGGCCTGGGGTGCTCCTGTCTCCCTCCCTACCCTGAGCGAGGCCCCCAGGTCCGCTGCGCTTGGGAGCAGGAGCTCACCCATCCATCCATCCGTTCATTCATCAGTTCATTCGTTCATGCTGGACGTCGTTCACCGCAGGTGCCTCTGCACAGAGCGCTCTTTAGCCAGTGCCCCAGTGCTGGGTCCTGGCGGGCAGGGCCACAGTCAAGGCCGTGGTCTCCGGACCTGGAGGGGGCTACGGGTCCGGCTGGGGTGGTTGCGGAGCCCCGCGAAGGGGGCGCTCATGGAGCACCGGGGGTGGGAGCGGGCCTGTGGCCCCCTTGCGTTGCTTGTGGACTTGTGGGTCCCGACGCCGGACCCTGGACGCCGCCCCGCGCCCGCGTGGGGCTCCTAGAGGAGTGGGGTTCGCGGGTCCCGCTCCTCCTCCAGGCTCTATTCTGGTCATTGCCCCACACCCGCTAGTCCTTCCCTGGTCCGCACCTTTCAGCAGCCTATTCCCCTTCCCCCGGGCCTCTCTCCGCCGCTGCCCATTCTTTCCTTGTCATCGTCGCTGGCCCCCAGAACACCCCATCTCCCCCTAATCTCCTTCGCTCCCCCGGCCCCTCTTTGACCTCCCTTTGCCCACTCAACCAGCCCCCCACCGCCCTTCCCTGGCTCCCCCAACCCCACCGCCTTTCCGGTGAATGAACGAACTTTCGCCCAGGCCCCCCCTCCCTGCCAGTCCCCATCGTCCTCCCCACCCCCCAGCCCCCCTCGGCTCCCTCCCCCCAGCTCTCCCCCCGCCAGGCTTGCGGAGGCCGCCGTCTGGTCCCCGTAACTTGATGCCCGTGACAGTTGGCAGCTGCAGCCGCTTCGGCGGGGAAAAGCGGCGGCCGCGCCAAGAGCGACAGGTGTTGGCCGCGCCTTTGTCTCCTCCGCTTTGTCCGGCGGGCGGGCAGCGGGCGCGCCTGTGTCAGCCAGACCTCTACCCGGGCCGCCCATCTGCCGGCCCAGCCTCCGGACTAGGGTGTGTGTGGGCCACGGTGGGGCCGCGCCCTTGGGCAGCGCCCTGGGGACCCCACCCGGCCCCTGCTCCACTGGCCTAGGTCCGAGCCGCGGCTGCCCGGCAGAGCCTGAATGCCGAGAAGCCTGCACGGAGCCCTCCTTCTGGAACACTCCCAGACCCCCTTCAAGGGCCATTTCCTCACTGTTCAGGTCTCAGCTTCCCTATCCATCTACCTGGTGGGAGCCCACCTGCCCTGCAGCAGCGCGGCACCCTCACCCAGTCCCCCAGTACTCACCCAGGATTGGGATTATCAGGCTGGTCTGCATCCCTCCAGGCTATGAGCATCCCTGGTCATGGGTACAGTCTGACCTAGGACCCACTGTCTACCCCAGCACAGAGCCTGGCCTCACAGAAGAACTGGGTGGATAGGGAAGGTGGGAGGATGTTGCAAGCATGGCTGGAAGGCAGCAGGGGAGGGGAACATCCAGGGGCTGCAGTGTGGTGGTGGTAGCAACAGGCCACAGACACCCACCATGCTCTCCCCCTCTGACCCCATCAGAGGGACCTCCACAGGCAGGGCAAGGTTGGTGGGAGGTTTGAAGGTTCCCAAAGTTACCCCACTGACCTCTGCAACTACCCGGGAGCCCCTTCTGCTGATTTTCACCTGAGCCTGCACTGCCTCTTGGCTGCTCTCTGTGAGCGGGCCCCTGAGACTTCCCCAGCCCAGCCCTGCTCATCCGGGCATGAACCTACTTCTTTACTTCAATCACCCCCTGTTGTCCTCAGTCTCCCCCACAAGCCAGCAAGCTCAGCTCTTTTCCTCCCACCTTCCCCTGGCTGTTCAGCGACCCAATGCTCTTTCTCCTCTACTCCTAGCAGGGAGGCTGACAGAGTTGGGGGGCTTGAGTTTTGGACCCTAAGAGAGCCCATAGCTGGCCTGTAACTTTATTCTTTTTCATCATTTATATATACATCACCCCAGGGAAGGAGAACCCACCCCCTACCCCCCACCCTCACCCCAAGTAACTACAATTAAGCTTCCACTACTTTGAGAAACTGAGATATGGAAAAATACACTCAGGGATATTTCTTGTACTCTGATTCTTACCCCTCCCATTATCCATTATACTGTTTGAACAAGGCCAAACACGTAATTTAGAATGCTCTTTAGGAAAAGCAGTTCATATTAGAAGAGGATGATCAGGGCCCTGGGGAGGCTTCTGGAGAAAGGTCAGTAGAAGATCTGATTGGATGGGGTATTGAGCATAGGAGAGCAGAGGAGGAAACGATAAAGGCAAATGGTGCAAGTGAAAAATGAAAGGCAACTAGGAACTCCAGGAAAAACAAAAAGTCCCAGAAGAGAAATGTAACCTTACCCCCTTACTTGCCTCAGTAGCCAATTGTTTCACAATCACAACAATGTAACACTGTTCAATATGGTGAAGAGGGATTCAACACTTAGACTCAATCTATGGAGAAGACAAGGAAGGCTTAGTTATGGTCACAAGACATGATATGAAGTTGACTTTGTAAAAACAAAAGGACAGGTGACAGTTGTCAGACGGGAAGAGGCTGAGGGGAGGGCTGGGGACCTCAAAAGCCTGGTCTTCCGTGGGGTGGGAAGATTGAGGAATGCTGTCTAGAGTTGAAGGAGGAAGAAATTAAAGGCTGGGATATGCCTCAGTGTGACCAATTATCCTTGGGGGGAAAAAAGGATAAGGATAGAGCAGGGTATATGAATTAGCAAAATCCTTCTTGGTTGGACCGGAAGTTGCCCAAGGTCCCATCTTTGAAGTCAGCCTCAGTTGCCTTTAGTGTGACCACTGGCTGGCTGGCTTGGACTTGTCCTCCCAGAAGCCTGGCTACACTGTGGGCCACCAACCCTGTCTCCCTCCTTCACACAGCCTTTCCTAGCAGACCCACTTCCTGCCATTTGTCCGTTGGACCGATCCCACCTTCAAAGGTTGCCTGAGCACAGACTTCCTGAGCATTTGGGCCCTTTGATCCCCTCAGATCCAGGAACAGAGGCCAGCAGAGGCTGGTCAGGGCTCTCGTGGCCACAGGGGGACCAGTTATTGGCAGGGATGGCAGGCCATAAATCCCCAGGGAACAAAGGCAGTGGCCAGCCTGTGGATGTCCAGGCCCCTTGTGGGCAATCAGCCTAGGAGGCTCAGAGAAGGTCCTTTTGGTTTGGAAATAAAGGGAGGGTGCCCTTGGGGTTATATGGTAAATAAAAATGCAATTAGGAGTCCCCAAAGGCACTCAGAAGTTCATTGAAACAGCCATATCTGGCCAGTTAGAGCCAGTTTGCAGAGGCCTCTGTCCCCACTGGGAGGACTTTGCCTTTTGTCCCGCGTCACCTCCCTCACCACTTGGATTTAGGTGGCCAGGCCAGGAGTCACAGAGTTGAGCCCTCCCTCCCGTTCAGGGAGCTCCTGGCAGGCTGGGCACTGGGTCCAGGATCCATTCATCTCCCTGCTCTGACCCTCATGGTCTTGGTGTGAAAAGTGGGAGGAAGTGGGGAGCAGCCCTCCACAATTTCGACCAGGCCCCACAGGGCTTCACTGTGGATGGAAGGACTGGGTGGGTGGGGTGGGAGAAGACTGCTGGTTGCCTGTATCACCTCTGACAGGGGCCCGAGGCCTTCCGGACTGGGATCCTTCAGACCTCTCTGCCTTCAGGTGCGTGGCCAGCATACCCAGAAGGGACAGACAACCCAGAGCAGGTTCCCAGGGTCACTGGGACAAGCTAAGCAGTCCCACCCTTCCATGTGCAAGAGAAAAGACTGTGGGAAGACTGGATTACAAGAGCAGATTTACAGCACAGGATGTGCACCCGGTGGCTGCTGGCCAAGGAGCGAGGAGCGTGTTAAGAGTGTAAGAGAGAAGCGTCCTTAAAACAGACAGGAAGGGACCATTGAGAAGCACGCTGCACCAGAGAAGAGAGGAGGGAGGCCTTTGTGATAGAAGTGTCCCTAACGCAGGATTTCTAGAGTTCTTTTTAAAAGAAATCCTTTGATAATCTTTGATCTCTATTGTTTTTGCTCTGTGCTACACTAAATATACATACAATTAGCGGCCAGGCCGGTGGTGTAGTGGTTAAGTTTGTGCACTCTGCTTCAGTGGCCCAGGGTTTGCTGGTTTGGATCCTCAGCGTGGACCTACCTACTACTCATCAAGCCATGCTGCGGCGGTGTCCCACATATAAAATAGAGGAAGACTGGCACAGATGTCAGCTCAGGGACAATCTTCCTCAAGCAAAAAGAGGAGGATTCGCAATGGCTGTTAGCTCAGGGTTGATCTTTCTCACCAAACAACAACAAAAAGTACATACAATTAAAAATAAAAATATACTTGCTTTATTTACCAATTTTCTAAAAGGCAAAAAAGTCGTAAAAAGACACAAGCCGTCAGACAAACATATTGCACTGGGTGGAGAAGGTTTAGTTGGCGCGTGAACAAACCATTTGTCCCGAAAGGCTTAACAAGTCATTGCACAGACTCTGAGAGCTTATTTACACATCTTCTTAGGAATATATTAAAAAGAAGGCTCAGTTTAAAATCGAGAAAAAGTTTTTATAACACCCGTGTAAGCACAGAGACTAAAGAAACACACAAGTCGATGTGTGGCACCGTGTAAACAATTTCACAAAATGCTCCTACTGTCAACTTCTCAGCATGTGTTGAAGCGATGCAGTTAACAATGAGTACACGTTAAATAATAAAAGAATGCCAACGGTAAACACTCAGAACAGTAGAGACAGTTTTGGCAGTTTTGTGTTTAGGTAACATTCATGTGACCTTGACTAGGGTCCAATCCCTTAATGGTCTGACTTCAGAGGCAGGAAGCAGTTTGCAGCATCTTATTTCCACACAAATGCACAGACCACCACCTCATTTTGGGCATCTGAAGGTGATGCTACTTTGTAAATTAGAAAAAAAAAATTTAACAGTGTTCTTGTGTTTCAGTTTATAAAAAATAGAATTAATATTCAGGCATAAGATGGTTTTACGATGAAAATCAACTGGGTTACAAGGAGATGTCACCTGCTCGAGCAGCTGCTCCTCCAACAGAGAACAAGACAACCCTACTTCCTTCTCAGTTTCTACAGACTCCATCCAATTTTAAGTCAATTGTTTCCTCAGTGGTAACTTCCCACTCACGCCAGGGACCAATATAAAATTTTTCCAAACAATCTTTGGGATAACGATGCAACGTGAGGTTTTGTAAAAGTTGGACAGGCTGCCCTCACTCTTTGCCAAGTGTCCCAATGACCAGAAACTGCTGGTGACACGAGCGGACATCACGGCAGAGATCAGAAGTTGCAGCACGAGGTCAAGCCCACGGAAAGAGTGAGGGCCAGCGTCCCAGCCCAGGGTGGGGTGGGAGAGGTGAGCTCACGGCCCCCCGGAAAGCACAGACATGGTCTGCAGGAGAAGGCGCTAGCTGGGCTGGCCCAGGGCTGACGTCTGGGAGGCTCCAAGCAAAGCACAAACACGAATGGGTCCCAAATGTGGCGATGAGAGCCCGGTGTGCAGAGGGAAGTCACAGGAAAGAGGTGACCAACAGCATATTTTTATCTACATATTGGTCATGGTCTGAAAAGGATACAAGAACGATGGAGAAATATTCAGACAGGTCTGGGTGTGGATTAATCTGATGGAGCTGGTCACACAAACCACTAGGCTCACTAGTCCAGAGAGAGCATCTCAACTTTGTTCGCCCCCAATGAAAACTGCGTCAGATTGAAATGCTCGCCACTACGCTACCTGAAGCCAAACTACGCTTCACGCTGCTGAACGCGAAACATTTTGAAAGAAAGTTAGGAGAGGCTGTGATCTCTACTTGGTATGTTTTAAAAACATCTAGTTTGACTGAACGATAATTTAGATAAAAAGCAGCCCCCGAGAGAGGACAGAATTTGATCTGATCCAAACGCACCCTGCGGAGGCTCCGGGAGGCTGGTGCCCTCAGGTCAGAGCTGCACGCAGCATCCTAGCTGTCGGCCACGGCTGGATATGATGCCTCCGGCAACCCATGCGAGGCCGTGCACACTGGTGCACTGGCCACAGAGGCTTCAGCGTGGTCCGAGGACTTCTGAGAGCCGCAGGATGGCCCCCGACACTCACAATGAGGGGGTTCAGTCTTTCTCAGGTTAAATAACTATGAAAACCTCTTCCCCCGTTCCCCAAAACTCGTATTTATATTTTAAATATAAAAATGTGTTCCTTCCCAAACTCTTCTCACCCTACACAGTTTTAAATCACCCCTTCAGAAAACTATGTTTTTTTTTTTTCTAAAACAAAGAAAAGCAACATTAGCCTATCTGTCCATTTCCTCAGAAACCAATGAAGCTCCTTCTTCTCTTCTGAGCACCATCTAACGCAGACTGCGGCTGTGCGGGCTGGGGGCTGGGGGGTTACGACTGCTCCTCGCTTCTGTGACTCGGGGGGGCTCCATTTTCCTCTTCTTTGGTGTCTGTTGCTTCGCTGAGTCGCAGAGGAGGGATATCTTCCTCATATGGTACAAAAATGTTGCCTTTTCCCTTGTTTTCACAGTAAACACATCCCTTAAAAGGAAGAATGTGAAATCAGTAACAAAAATGAGATCTTCATTACAAAATAGCAGTTCGACCTGAGGGAGGTGCGGGTGACCAGGTGTTCCCCAAGGCTGCTGGAGCAGAGGCAGGAGGGCGGGCAGCCTCTGAGGGTGCCGCTGGGCTGTGGGGCCCCTGCTCTCGAAGAAGCCCCCATTCCGGGTTCCCCCAGGGCCAGGGGAGGGTCCTTGGGGCCCTTATCTCAAAGGCAGCTTTTAAAAGGGGGGGGGGTGGTGTAGACCAGTGGCTCAGGCTCCATTCTCGCTCCTCCTCCTCTGGCCTGTGGGACCTGGAGTCAAGTTGCCCGCTTTCTCTAACCTCAGTTTCCTAATCTGTAAAATGGGACATCAGCAATGGACCGTCCCATTTGTTCATCCCCGACTATCATTAGCACCTGTCACGTTCCAGGCATGTTCTAAGCACTGGGATTCAAGTAGTAGACAAAGACGAGGGTCCCGCCCCAGAGGAGCTGACATCCTAGTAGGGGAGAGGGACAAGGAACGAAAGGAGAAGTGCTCCACGGTGCATTCAAAGATGGGAAGGGCTAGGTTGACGTGGAACAAGATATGCACGTGGAGGATGTCTGTAAACTTACACTGGACACTCAGAAAAGGCCACAGAGAGGCTGACTGTGGCGGTTTTAAAGTATGTCCACAAATTCTTTGACACCCCTCCCTCAAAGGTGAAGCCTCGTTTGCCTCCTCTTAGGCATGGCACTCGCCCCTAACAAAGAGGATGTGACGGAAGTGACGTGTGACCTCTGAGACTGGGTCATAAAAGGCACTGCAGCTCCCTCTGGGGGAAGCCAGCTGCCATGTCACGAGGACACCCAGGCAGCCCTGTGGAGGGGTCCACGTGGTGAGGAGCGGACACCAGCTTCACAGGCGGGTGAGGGAGCCTCCCTGGAAACGGATCCTCCAGCCGCAATCCAGCCTTCAGATGACAGAAGATCCAGACAATATCTTGCCTTCAACTTCAGGAGAGACCCTGAGCCAGAATCACCCAGCTAAGCTGCTCTTAAATTCCCAACCCAAAGAAACAGTAGGAGACAGATAAAAAATGTTTACTGTTTTAAGCCACTAAGTTTTGGGGGTATTTTCTATGCAGCAATAGATAATACAACGACATGTGAAAAAAAGACTTGAAGGAAGCCAGATTGAGTCATGTGTCTATCTGAGGAAAGAGGATTTCAAGCAGAAGGAAGGGCAGGTGCAAAGGCCCTGAGGCAGGATGCTGCCTGATGAGTTCAGGGAACAGCCAAGAGGCTAGTGTAGCTGGAGAGGAGACAGTGAGGGGCAGAGAAACAGGAGAGGACATGAAAGATGTAAGGGGGGTCAGATGTGTATGGCTTTGTAGCGGTTTGCTCTGATTGAGATGGGGCACCACTGGAAGGGTTCCGAATTGAGGGGTGATGGGATCTGACTGTAAGGGACAAGGGGGAACAGAAAGTGCAGCGGGGAGGCTATTGTGACAATCCAGGTGAAGCAGCATTGTGGCTTGGACCAGGTTGGTGACACAAGATGATGGGAAGTGGCTGGTTCCTATCCACCTTGAAGGTCAAGCCAACATGACTCCTAGTGACTGGAGGTCTAAGAGGACAGACTGGGGTGACACACAGTTTGTGGCCTGAGCAAGTGGAGTCATGGAGTCGCCCCAGAGTGAAGTGGGAAGATAGCAGGGGGCAGGTTCCCTCTGAGGATAATCAGGAGGTGGGTCTTGGACAGATCAAGTTCAGCAGAGGGCTGGACTGGAGGGCGATGTCGGGCACCCTCAGCACACTGCCCATCGGGGGCAAGAGCTGGTCCTGAGGGCAGGGCAGACAGAGAAGAGCTCGAACCCTCAGCCTGGGGCCCCGCTTCCACCCTGGAGACCAGGAGGCCCGGGCAGACAAGGAGAGCACAGGGCGGGGCCGAGGGAGGGAGAAGCTCCAAGGGGAGGGGTCGTCCTAAATAATGGGTCCTGTAAGTGAGGACAGAAAAGGCAGTGGCTTCAGCCGCTGGAGGCCACTGGGACCTTGACAAGAGCAGCGTCCAGGGCATGGGGCTCAGGAGGGCGCGGGAGAGAGGAGCTGGGCACACACGTATCTTTAGAACTCTCGGGAAGAACAGAGACAGACGGGGCAGCTGGAGGGGGCGCAGCCTGGTGAGAGCAGAAAAGGGGGACCTTGACACTCCCACCATTATTTAATGGCCTACACGGATACTGAGGGTTGATGACAGGACAGGTGGCTTTTGGTTTTGCTTTTTCAATTGAAAACAGAATTGAAAGAAAGAAAAAAATTCAAGTTTCAGCTCTCGAATGAGATCAGATATTTAGAAGACCTTTTTGGGAACAGTGATGAAAAGCCACCAGAAGGAAGTTCTTTCAAGTAGACCTAACAGTGTCACGGCATCTTTTTTTCAATGAACTTTTAATTTTATTTACTGATTGATTCATTCATTCATTTAGAGGAAGACTGGCCCTGAGCTAACATCCGTGCCCATCTTCCTCTATTTTATATGTGGGATGCTGCCACAGCATGGCTAGACAAGCGGTGCCATGTCCGCACCTGGGATCTGAACTGGTGAATCCTGGGACGCCGAAGTGGAACGTGCGCACTTAACCGCTGCACCACCGGGCCGGCCCTGAATTTTTAATTTTAGAAATTTAAGTTTATAGAACAGTTGCAAAGATAGTACAGAGTGCGCCCATCCCAGCGCCTTTTAATGCAGTATCAAAAACCCAGTCATGAGACTTACTGCTACGTTGACGGCCGCAGGCAGGCCGCCCGCCTGGACCCACGGGTGGACTGCCCGCAGTTCCTGCTTCTGGCCCTCCGTGAACCTGGGCTGGAATCTCTGCATCACTTTCAGCTTCTCTCGGTCCTCCTTCAAAACCGTTTCCAGATTTCTTCACAGAATATTTAGAAATAGGTAAGCTTTAGAATGTCTTAATGGTTCTCATTCTTTTAAAGAATACCCTCATTTTTCTACCAACTCTTTCAGTATTAATAATGTAATTTTAGATGGTTTTGTTTAATGCAAACTCCCTTTCCATTTAAAGTAAATTACCTTATTTAAGGCAACTTAATCTCCCTAGTAAATAACCTGCAGTTTTTCTGTTAAAATGATAATCTGAGTGACGATTTTCATTCTACTTTCACTTAGACATGGGACCCGGGTCCCGCAGACGTGGGGTCTGCACGGTGGTTAATCTGGGAGATCCTTGCTGTGGAACGGCAGGCAAATAACCTTACCGTCCTCCTGCCAACAAGAGCCAGCCCGAAGCTGCCCTGGGGATGGAGCCCTACTCCTCGGCCAGAGCCTGGCTGTTCTGACCTCAGGTGAACCCTTTCTTCCCTCCTTTCCCCCAGCTTCCCCCACGGAGGGTGCTCTGCTGGGGCAGGGACCAGACGGCTCCTGAGAGCAGCCTGACGTGGAGTCACAGCGGGACACAGACCCGGGGTCACTACGGAGCAGCTGGCGGCCTCGGGCTGGTCCCCTACCTGACCCCGGGTTTCTGCATCTCTAAGACACCCCCCATTTACTCACAGGGTTACCGGGCAACAGAGCAGAGAGATGATGCGGCACAAAGCAAACCCTTCCTGGAGGGTGGCCGGGAGCCCGCCTTCCTTGCAGGCTGCTCCAGGGCTCCGTGGGACCAGCAGAACCATCCAGAGGGACCCCCTCCTCTACCTGCTGCACTCAACCCCATCTGAGATAAGGCTTCAGAGGGAAGTCCCCTCGACCGGGTGGCCTTGCAGTTTGGGGAACCCTCAACCCAGACCCTCGCGCGCCCCTAGGAGAAGGCAGAGGGTGGGTACCGGGAAGGCATCTGGTACGTCATCATGACACTGTCGTCCGTGTCGGCCATCAGCAGCCAGACGGGGTCCTGCAGGACGTACTTGATGAAGTGCTCGCTTCCGTCCACATCCACCTTCGCTTTCGCTTTGTGATTGTTCTCCGAAGAGTCGATGCTTCCGAAATATTTGCTGGTGTGACTCGTGTCACTACTGCCTTTAAAACACAAACGGGGCGGGTCGGAGCCTGTGACGCCATGTTGAACCTGGCCTAACGCGCTCGTGTGCAGTCACGTTAGCGTTAGGGAGCTGAGGAGTCATCTTTGGGAACGAGGGCTTGTGTTGGTGGTTTTTCCCTTCTCTTCCCAATTCTCGAATCATCTGGATAATTTAGAAATGGGATACCAGCCAGTCCTTCCATGGAGGTGATTCTCTCCCAGGGAGGCCCCGAGAGCCTGGGTGGGGCCACGTCTTAGAAATCGGGGTCTTCTTTCCCAAGTGCTCACTACCTCTTGACCAAGCCGGACCAGGGAGAAGCCGGTTTTGGTTTCACAAGCGGGAGGCGGCTGGGCCAGGGCATGCAGAGTGGGCCTCCCGCAGGGAGAGAGGCCGGGGACGCAGGGGACGTGAAAGGTCACTTCAGGGAAGCAGGGTCTTAGCATTTGTGGAGAGAGGGTGCGTTCCCCCTGACAGAGGTTCCAGTTTACACTGGAAAGATCCCGGGTGGTCGAGCAAGTGGTCCACACGCCAGGATCACAGGAGGGGAACTAACTCAAGAAGGTGAAACACTACCGGCCCTCCTGGCACAGCCAAGAGCCTGAGAGAGGGTCCAACAAGGGCCAGCGTGGTGTGAGGCCTGCAGGGATGCCACCATCGAAGGGGACAGGTGACAGAGGTGACTGGCGAGGGCCCAGCACCTGTGCCGGCAGAGCCTGGACAGGAGGAGCACCTGCCCACCCGTCTGCACTGCTGTGGCTCTGAGGAGCACTCTGGAGCACCCACGGCTCTGGGGAGCTCATTCGGGGGGTGTGGGAAAAGTTGAGGACACCCAGGTACATCACGTGAGAATCTTCCAAACGCCCCTGAAACCCAGCAGCCTAAAACATGCCCATCCACTGGCACGCAGGTGCTCCCATCGCCACCAACATACCTGTCCCGCTTCTGGACGCTTCACAGGCCAGCAAGCCGGAACCCAGGGAATCAGAGGTGGCAGAGGCCCCGCTTCCCGACAGGGCCGAGCCTGTGGCCGAGCAGAGGTCCTCGTGCAGTAACAGGTCGAGCAGGTCGCTGGACGTGGAGAGGGCGTCGCTGCTCTGGGGGTCTGCGGGCTCGTGGTGCTGGAGGAACAGGGAGAGGGCACCTCAGTCAGGACAAGGCACACAGCGAGGTAGGGCGAGAAGGGCAGGGGCGGGAGCTGTGGAGAGGCTGTCTGCCCAAGGTCACTCGGGGACACAGCGAAGGGCACCCCTCCCTGGATCCCTGGCCCTTCCTTCACACGCCAGTGAAGAAGGCCATGCGAAAAGACCCCGCGGTTATCGGGACTGTGGTGAGAATCTCGGTGGTCCACGAACGCCCTTAAATTTAATTCTGGGAGAGCCGCAATGAAGACGGCAGTTCTTGGATCCCGGGCGGAAAGCCCCGTGCTTGTGTCTCAGCCACAGCAGACAGGGATGCAGAAAATGCCTCTGCAGCACCCTGGGCTGCTCCCCACAGTGGGTGCAGCTGAGGTTCCCCAGCTCCTGAGGATCTAGAGTAGGGGCTGGGCCTGGGAGCACTGGCCCTCGGAGCCGTGGAACCGGGACTGTAGGCCCAGGACCCCCCGAGACAGGGGTCAGGAGGGCAGCAGAGACGCTAAGAGAGCTGATCTGCGTTTGCGAGCTTCCACTCCCCCCGCCCCCCCACCCCAGGGGAAAGGCAGGGAGCCCCCGCAGCTCCCTCCTCGGGGCATCGAAGGACTGTGCTGCCTCCACTGATGCTAGGACCACTGAAGCTCGTCCAGAACGCAAAGGGGTTGAATTGGAAATAAAATGACAATTTCATTCACCGAGTAAGAACTCCACGCCACACCCTGGGAGGATGCCCTGAGGCACTGGTTTGAGAGCTCCCCTCCTCTCCCTCCTCCTTCACCCTGAGCCCCTGCACCAGCTTCCCCCAGGCCCTGCGAGGAGCCGTGGGTCTGGCATTCAACCCCGATGGTGCTTTATCCCTGAAGGAGGCACGAAAAACTTCGAGCCCCATAACCTCGAAGTCATGTGCGGCTCCTTGGATCCTGCATTTACCACCAGACAACCAAGCTATCCTCCCTCGTTCAGATCCCAAGACAAAAACCTCCCACTAGTCTGCCCTGACAGGGTCATTCAAGCAGAAGTCGGGAATTTCTAGCACCTGTGTTTTTGTCAGCACGGAAGTGGTTCGGCACAAACCTCAAGTGCACGGACCCACGCCCGTCTGAGACGGCAGCGTGCCTCCGACCCACCCACGGGGTGTCGGTTTGCTGCCCGCTTTAGAGAAAGGGCATCAGGCTGTCCTTACGGTTGAGAGGGCCTTTGGCTGCTGGTTGCAGGCCGCACCAGGTTTGCAGTCCGGCCCCGCCCCTGTGGTCCCCGCGGTCGCTGTGGCGGCGGTGCTGCCCTCGGGCATCTCCTCCAGCTGCAGCAGGTTGAGCTGCAGGGGTGAGCTGCCACGGGACTGGAAGAGTGGTGGGGAGGCCCTGCCTGTGGGCGCGGCGACCGACAGTGGGGTGGCCGGAGTGGTGGCTCTCGAAGCCAGTGGACCTTGTTCTGCCCGAGGACAGGCGCACGGCTGTCTGGGGGGTGAGGTCCGACCAGGGAACTCGGGCTGCGAGGCAGGGAGCACCTCGGATGGGAAGTTGGGCTGGCTGGTGAAGAAGGCCTGGGGCAGGTTCGAGGTCACCGGGGAGAAAGGATAGCTGGGCACCACCAGCGCCATGACCGGGCCCAAGGGGGTGGCGAATGGCGGGGGCTGGACGGCAAACTCGTGCTGGGTGTCCATGGGCACCGTGGGCACCGTGAAGCTGGTGTGGGGAGCCAGGGGCGCTGCTGCCATGCTCCCTGGTGCAGGCACGATTCCTGGGGTTGGAAACACGGGCAGGGAGTAAGCCGGCACAGGGGCGGGGAAGGGCATGGCGGGGCAGCTGGACTGGGATGCATCTGACGGCGACCAGGCCGTGGCGTTCAGGCCCCCCAGTGGGGCCCGGTGGGGCACAGGCCCCCCAGACCCAGTGCTCTCGGAGGAATCTCGAGGCTTGACCCGTTTGGACTTTAATTTTCTGCTCTTCCCAGTTTTTTTCCACGATGAATCGATTCCAGAGGTATTTCTTAGTCCAGGAGCGACTAAAAGAATGGAAAATCCACCAGAGTTAAAATGTAAAAATTTACGTGTTTCCTGTTATGTCAACCCTCAGAGACGTGTAGAGTCTTAGAAACTTGAAGGCACCTCCTAATTCAACAGTCCCGTGTGCCCAGATGCCAACCTGGGTCCCAGTGGGTCCACCAGATGGTTTTCCCTGGTCCTTGGTGAAGCGAGAAAAATCAGGGCAAAACATTAAGTTTTCCTAAAACTAGATTGTCAATTTAAAGGACTGCCCTTAATTGCAAGGCCACATTCCTTGTTTCCTTCTGGTATCAAAATGTCCTTTCTTTTACAAGAGGAAACTGATGGTAAGTGGTATTAAAAAGGTTTTATTTGGGGGCCGACCCCGTGGCCGAGTGGTTGAGTTCTCACGCTCCACTTCAGTGGCCCAGGGTTTCTCTGGTTTCAGTCCTGGGCACAGACATGGCACCGCTCATCAGGCCACGCTGAGGCAGCGTCCCACATGCCACAACTAGAAGGACCCACAACTAAAAATACACAACTATGTACCGGGGGGCTTTGGGGCGAAAAAGGAAAAATAAAAAAATCTTTTAAAAAAAAAAAAAGGTTTTATTTGTCCAAAAAAAGTAAAAAGCTGGCGAGTCGATGCTCTGCCCCAATGCTGGGTTTGTGAAATCTGAAAGGCCGAACCACTGAGCTCATCTAACCTTATTTTTCAATTTTAGGAGCTTTATCACCACTGTTCCTTAGAAAGAGATGTTTCCTGCTTCACCTGTCAGAGAAAGCCTGTGATTCCAGCCCATGCGGAAGGGGACACGCCCTTGGAACCAAATTCTTCCTCTCCGATGACAAGTGCTGCCGAGACGAGGCCTTCTTCAGAGGCCGGAGGGACTCTACTGGTGACAGAGGGATTCTGGGCACGTCCCCATACCTCCCCCGGATACGGCCAGTGCCAGGAGTCCTGCGGGCTAGGGGTCATGCCTCACCTGGGGTGGGATGGGCACTGGGATGGTCCCAGGAACCTGCTTTTCCTCTCACACACACAGGGTGATTGAGAGCTCTGGCAGCAGGCGTGCAGGGACATCTATCTGTTTGCTGTGCCAAGGGGTGTCCCATGCCTTTGCTACATGCTGAAGGCAATGGGCCAGCCCAAGGCAAACTGCTAAGTGGGTGGAGGTTTTGTGATTCACACTCTCTGTCTCTGGTGTTCTTCCTGCAGAAAATCTGTCCCCTGTGGGACTAGTGGCTAAAGAAATGGGTTCCTGTGATATTACCTCAGGGTGTGGGTGGGGCTGCTGTGGACAGCTGTGCGGTCTGTGCACTGCACAAACTGCTGGGTCAAGGGGGCAAGAGGGAGTTGGAACTCCGCACCAAGCCCTGCCCAGGGGGTGTGTCTGCCCAGAGACCCAGGGGGAGCTGGGTCCTTGGGGTGTGTGTGTCCCCTGGGCTCATCAGCTCTGATCCATGTCAGGCCCTGGTGGCCCAGTGAAGAAGTGGTATCTCTGATCAGCCCAGCCCTGTCCATGAGGGCTGGGAAGGTGGCTAGGGGTCAGGAGCCAGAGTCCTGGACCAGAAAAGGGGCAAAGAAGTTAGTCTATTGTACTCCATCCCTTGCCCAAAGACCACCTGGTGGCTCTCAGCCAAAAAGGCAGCTTCAAGCACCCACAGGCTCTGTCTGCTTCGGAGTCTGCAGCTCAGCACTGAGACCAGCCAGTGAGGAGGGTGCGTCTTCTGGGGAAAAGGCTGCCATTCCCTCTCATGGTGTCAGTCCAGGTTCCCTCCTTCCTCAGGAGCCCGACACCAGATACTCCATCAGTACTGCACTCATTCTCTTGGAGGCGAACTAGCCTGTGGCCAGCCTGGTTCTCCGAGGGTCCCCTCGGGGTGGGCAGGTGGGGTAGGGTCCCCAGCCCCTTGCAGTCACCCAGACAAGAAATGTCTGACATGGCAGCATTGCAACTGCCCCGCCCTGTGCTCCATAGGGGTCTAGCCTGGGACTGTCACTGCTATTTACAGCACTGGTCCCCTTGGAACACGAGATGACATCTTTGAGAGCATTCCCCCCAACAGACCGCATATGGGAAAGTTCCAACAGCTGCCTTACAAACTCACGTGTCCTGAATTGGGGACATTTCACACTTTGCAAGCAGCACTGGACTCAGTACCATTAAGAATAATGTTTTTTTAAAAATCCATATGGAATTTAGGTATCACTACTTACTTCTTTCATTCGACTGCCCCTTGGATCTTTCTTGTAAATAATAATGGCAGTGAGACTGGAAAAGGTCGAGTTTCTGGATTTCTTTGAACTTCAGCAGGAAGCTCTGCTCCTCCTTCTGGGTGTGGGCGGCCAGCACTTCCTTGGTGAGGCCCAGCTTCCGGAAGGGCTCCTTCTCCTGGCCAAGGCTGCAGGGCAGGGCGGGGCCGACCGGGCAGTCCACAGACTCGGGCCCACTTGCAGGGTCTTCCACGGTCTCTGTAAGAGAAGACGCAGACCTCTCATCCACAGGGGCCCGTGTATTTCAGACAGCTGAACACCCAACGAGAAATGCTTCACAGACAAGGTTCCTCCCCAGTGCCCACAGCATGGGGATGAAAGTCACGCTGCAGCCCTTCAGCTTTCTGAGAAACTTAACAATCAAGGCGAACGCATGACGGAAAGCCCCGATCACCCCGGGGTCTCCGGGATCAGTCTTCTAGGCAAATGGAAATTTGGGGTTTCAGCCTCTGACGGCGAAGATATCCGTAGGCTGTCCTTAGCTTTTCGGACACAACCTCGGCCTGGCTCAGGACCATGGGGCGAGACAGTGTGATCAGCGGAACGGCCGGTGCAGACAGGACAGGGCAGGCAGGACCCACCGGCCGTCCTGAAAGGCCACATTGACTCTCTGACCCCTACTTTTCCATCAGCATCTCCGTCTTCCAAACAAAGCACACATTCAGGATTCATTTCACTCAGGGCTGCTCTGAAGAACAAGACAGCTCAACAACGACGCCCTTGGCTGTCCTGCTGGGGGTGACGTGGAGGGGAGGCTGAGGCTGGGCAGGGATAGGCCTGCAACCCCATCTATGTAGCAGGAAGTGGGGGGCCCTCCTGGGATCCCTGCTCAGTTCTGGGGGGCCAGGCTCAGCACCATTATCACACCTTCCATATTTACAACAACTGCCACGAGGTGGCGCCAGAGCACAGAGGGGAATGAGGATAGGTGCGGCCATGCCCGCCCCGCATTCCATGCGCCCAGATTTCCTGGAACCCCCTTAGTGGGCTGTGGCAGGGTACTCCCGCATTTGGAAAAGCAAATAAAATTTTAATATGGCAGTCAACACTTCTAATTTTTATTAAAATCTGATTGCCTTTGATACCATCTGAGAACCAACGAGCATACCCAGCTCAGGCTGTGGCTTCTTGTCGCCCACGTGGACAATGGTGCTGCTGTAGCTGCACTGGCTGGTGAGGGACACCACGCTCTCCGCCTTGCCGGGCAGCGTCAGCGAGGTCAAGTGCGCGCTGACGTCCG
The DNA here is from genome assembly GCF_041296235.1 of Equus asinus. Classification (NCBI taxonomy): domain Eukaryota; kingdom Metazoa; phylum Chordata; class Mammalia; order Perissodactyla; family Equidae; genus Equus; species Equus asinus. The sequence continues at coordinate 3,783,048 of NC_091808.1, read as the reverse complement.
CGTGGCTGTTGACCTCGGGGGGCGACGCTGTCTCTTTACAAGAGAAAATGGAAGCAGACACAAAACGTAATAAAAATGGAAGCACTCGGATAAGACACGCCCCCGGCTAGACGGTGCTCTGATACCCAAGTGACCGCACAGTCTGTGCACATCCTGGCAGGTGACGATTTGTCCTCAGGTGTGTTTTCACGGGGGACATTCTGAAATGGAACAATTACTGTCTTACATCCCGAGTCCTCTGGGAGGAGGCAGGCGGCTGGGCAGCCATGGGCACTCTGGGTCAGGGGCTCTGGCCAAGCCCAGAGCCCCTCCGTGGGCTGGTGGGGAGGGACTGCCAGGCAGCCAGCAGCAGACTCTCTGGGGAGAGCCAGCAAGCGGTCTGCTCTTCTTCCCTGGGTGCTAGGGCACAGACTGTCACTCACAGCCTGACTGTCCAACTGTGCCTCATCAACAATGGGCTACCTGACTTTTGATCCCGGAAACGACCACCAGCAACACTCACAACATTTGAGGGGCCTGAGATTTGATCTGGCTCGTGGGTCAGGCTAACATTCACAGGCCAGCGTTCCTGCGAGACACCATGGAAACAGGACCTGCCTGAGAATGACACCCTGAGACGCCCCAGGCCGCCGCAGCCCAGCAGAATCCTGTTCTCAAAGTCCAGAATCGCCTTTACCTCCAGCTCATAAGAAGGTTACTGACTTTTGAGGTACTTTGGTCATTCTGAAAACAGCCCACAGCCCCATACTGTGTCCCTGAAGCTGCTCGGAATTCATATGGGGGGGAAGAAGGGGACTCCAGGCCTTCAAATGATGCCTGAGCCCAATGGAGGGGACCTAAGCTACTACACGGCAAACAGCCCAAACGAACAAGACACCTGTGCAACGCAGCCCGGGGCCGACGGTGGCCTTCCGCTTATCGCTGGCCTTCTGTGTGAGGACGTTGGCGGGGAACTCGCACTTCCTCTTCAGGGTGGAGGCCTCACTGCAGCTCTCCAGGTACCTGCGGGGCGGGTGGCGGAGGGCTCGTTAACACGAGAGCCCTGGGAGCCAGGTGCCACGCCCTGGTGGGGGGGCCCCAACTGCCGTACCTCATGACACCGTCCAAGCAGCTGATCTGCTGGTAGGAGCCGGCCGGCGGGTTCCTGCAGGCCAGCTCCTCAGGGAGGCTGGCCTTGGCGGGGCTGGCCCCGGAGCTGTCCTTTTCTGCAGCCGGGACGGCTGTCCTCTGAGCAGGGGAACGACTGTGCATTTCTGAAAGAATGATAAAATTGTTCTTTCAGTTAATACTGCTCCCTCCAAAAAGCACAGTCTACATTTATAAAGCATTTTACTTCTAGCTAAAGCTAAGGCTGGGGCGCAGGATTCGCCTCACAGACACGGAGACCCAGGGACAGCCTGATACGCAGGCAGCCAGGGTGAGTGCGGCTGTGTCACTGCAGGAGCCTGGAGAGACTGTCACCCGGGCTGGGGGCTCGGTGGCAGTTGGCCAGGGCTGTGCCCATGGTCAGGGACTCAGCAGTGGGAAAGGCCAGCTCTTGAACTCTGGAAACTTTTGGGCTGAATAAGATCCCAGGTGCTCTCTGGTCAACCAACGTTCCTTGCCCTGGGCACGGTCAGTCTTCTCAAACACAACCCAGCAACGACAACAATTATCATCATAATCGCCTCCAGTGCAGCTTCCCACGGACATTTCTGTTCTTGCCCTCACCACATGCTGGTCCCTCCAGGGCCCTGAAGGGCAGAGCTGTGTCCTGCTCATTAGTGTGTCCTGAACACCCAGCACAGAAGGTAGCATGCAGTGTGTCCACCAGGGACAAAGTGCACACCTATGTATCCCGAAGGCCAAAACTTCAGCCAAGAGGAGACGAGGGGCAGCTCACTGGAGGCTTCCTGGAGGAGGTGAGGCCTGAGCGCAAAGGATGAGCAAGAGCCCAGGAGTGGAAAAGGACGGGGGTGTGTGTGTGCAGGTGTGTGCACGTGCGTGTGTGTGTGTGTGTACATGTGGGGCAGCATGAGCTCAGTGTGAGGGTGCGACGTCTCAGTGTGCTGAGGCGGGACCAGGCTGCAGCGGGGGTGGGCTGGTAGCCCCATGCCAGCGGGGCCCACGTGAGAGGATGGCCTAGGAGCAGAGCGGGCGCCTTCCACTTCAGACGGGTTCAGGTTTGAATGTCTGTGTGACAGCTGGGCAGCCCCTCCGGGGCAAGCACGTGCATCTGCTCATATGAGTGTGAGCACACAATCCCACGGCCACTCTAGAGCCCAGAGAACAAGGGGCCGTTGGGGCAGAAACACACACCTCGGCCACACCCCGCAGGGTGCCAGGTGCCCACACACGCAAGGGTCCACGATGCCGAATGAGTGATGGCCCGGGCTGCCCTGCATCTCACAGACGTGGACCACTGACCAGGGAGGGATGCAGCACACATTTCAAAGGCAAATTCCCTGCCGTCCAGAATGACAATTAAACCCAGGTTCCTCTTCCCACCTTGCCATACTAAAGGTTTATTAAGGAAATGGTGAATAATTTTTTACCTGTAGCAGAATTTTTCTTTTGTTCTCCAGATTCATCAGGATAATGACTTTTGTTTTTGACCTTGTTACCATTTTTACAAATTTCCTTGAAAAAAAACAAAATGAACACATTATTCACTGTAGGACACCCACAATGTATTTCAGACCATCTCCCCCATTGAGAACCCAGAAAAGCAGAAACAATCCCAGCAACACAGAAACACGTCCTGAATGAGAACTCTGAGAGGCAGAGCTGCGTAAAACGCATTTCGCGATTCTGAAGGATAAAAAATAAAGCGAAATGGCAGGTTACACGTTCTTCTTTCTATCCTACAGTCAAATCTTCACTTTTGCTTGATTCACCTGCTTTAAATAATTTTCACCCAAACCCTTAGCCACCATTTTTAGCAGCTTCCTCTCTTAAGAGATTGTGGATAAGTCCCAAGTGAGTGAAGTTCAGAGAGTGGCCAGGAGTAGCTGGGATTATGACTAGCAAGTGGTTTCCCATGTGCTTCGTAACTTCCGTGTGTGTCAGCAGTTTTCAGGGATGGGGACAGAGAGGGACGTACGGCTCTCCTTGGGCAGGAGTCCTCGTGGCCGTTGCTGTCGCTGGAGGAGGTCTGGCTCATGAGGTGCTCGTGGGAGCCGTTGCTGCCCAGGCTCCCGTAGCCGCTGGAGCCGCTGTGGGGGACGGGCTGGGGAGAGAGCAGACAGGAGGGCTGTGGACGCGGCCCGGGGTGCGGCTGGTGCTGGCCAAGCTCTCCTGGAAGAGCTGTGGCTTTAGTCCCCCTGACATGCCTGTTTCCCCGACAGGCTGTGACCTGCCCAGGGGCTCTCAGCGAGGACAAGGTGGGGCCAGATTTGACCCCGGGGTTGGGCTGCAGAGTGGTCTCCTAGCCTCCATCCACTGTGCTGGGTGCCGGGACCCGTCACCCTCTGCTAAGAGGGAATTCAGTCAACCCTCAGCTCACAGGGCCGGGGGCCCGTCCTGGCCAGCCTTGCTTCCATCAAGTGGTTTTAGAAACAAAAAAGGTGCCTTTCACTTTTGACACAGTCTACGGTGACTGAGAGCACACAGCTGCTCAGCCGTGGGCTCACGGTGCTCACACCACTTTTTCTTGAGTGCTGTGTCCTCAAGGACAGGGATGCCTCAAGGCATCCTCAAGACCCCTGGAGCCAGTGTGGCATCCTGTATGGGGGTGACCCGCCCCCTGTACCCGCATGCAGAGTCATGTGTGGACTGGCACCCGAGACTCAGAGACTGAGCCGGGGCTCAGAGGTCTGGGTGTGTCCTTCAGCCGCTCAGCCAGGGCTGCGGTTCAGACACAGATGCCCAAGCATGCAAGCGTGGGCATCCCAACTGCACAAGACACAGGTGCGTCCACTGTCTGGGGCCTGCACAGACTTGGCCCGAACCAGCCCACACGGTGGTACAGACAACACACCTGGGCACCAGGGCACAGAGGGAGCAAGACAAGCCTGAGGAAGTGGGTGGCGACCCCAGGACTCAGGTCAGCTCTGGGGCTGCGTACACAGGGGGAGGGGAGGGGGCGTGTAGGCAGCCACCCACCTGCAGCAGCAGCCGGTGGATCTGCTCTGTGAGCTCCTGAATGCTGGGGTGCAGGGCCTTCTCCTCCGCACATGGCTGAGCTGAGAACACGTCTTCATTCAAAGGGCCCCTGTGCAGTTTCCATTGGTCTCTGTTAGTCTGGGTCCCATGCGGCATGCCCCTCCAGGCCCTGCCTCCTTCTGGCAGACCCCAGGGCTGCCACCTGTCTACTCCCCACTGCCCTCCTCCTTTCACTGCTCTGCCAGAGTGAGGTCCCTCCCACCTTGGGGCAGAGATCAGGGGGTATGTGGGGGGAGCTGACTTGGGTCCTGGTCCCCTTGTCCTGCCCTGTGCCATGTGCTGGTGGGGAAGCGAGGGCCCCGAGCTGCGCTGGGCCCTGGGAGCACTCACACCCTGACTCTGTGTCTCCCGATGATGAAGGAGATCTTCCTGCTCCACGGGTTGACGAAGCTGGACCAGCTGGTGTCCAGTGTGATGTACTCCCCATTCCGGGCTCGGAACCGGATGGGCGAATAGTCAAAAGGCTGCCCACCAGACTGCATGACTAGGAGAGCGAGAACAGAGTTCAGGGCGCAGGAGAAGCAGCCAGTGTCCACAGTGAGAGAAAACAAGTCACGATGCACTTGATTTTGAGATAATTGGAAAACTGAAGAGATGCCAACACCTCTTCAAAGCTACTGCTTTCAATCCCGTTTTCCTTTAAATTGCAACAAGGGACTGTTCCTGGTAGCGTCATTATGTATTTTAGGATGCACTTCTCTGCTGGCTTCAACTGGTCTTCTCTAAGAGGGATGTTCAGTGTCACCTGTGTCGGTGAGGCCTGGGAGTGGTGGGGACATGTGTCATCCACTCCCCTGGCCTGGTCACTACCTCCCCGGCCGCAGCTGAACCTGTCCCCACTCCCCAACTTAAAACAAGATGCCAGGTCTCAGGCCACGGGCCACACAGGAACCCATGCGAGTTGACTGCTCTGGACCAGGCAGCTGATAGCGCCAGGACTCGGGCAGGGAGGGGGTCATCCAGTCCTGCACCTTACTGGCCCATGGACCTGTCTCAGTTGGGTGCCGACCTCAGGAGGAAGGCCAGGAGTGCACTAGCTCTGTCAAAGCTCTCAGGATTGACCAGGAAAAGGGGACCTACTCTTCTTGTGGATGGCGAGCATCAAGGGCCTGTCACTGGGGTGAAGCTGCACGAGCACGGGGGTTTCGATCAGGTCCTGAGGTAGGTAGCCCAGGAGGGGGACCGCCCTGCAAGGCAAGGACACACACAGGCGTCACCGCGGTAGCAGGCACCCGGCCTCAGCCCCACAGCCACACATCAGGGCACATTCCAGAATACAGCCTCCAAACAGGGCAGCAGACCGCCCCCAAGAACTGTCTGACTCGTTGGGAAAGAGAGACAGACTTCCAATTCCCCAAAGATCAAAATTTGGGAATTGGGCTATGGAGAAACGGTCAGTCTTTCAACGACCAGCAGACAGACGATGGCAGCGCCCGCGGCCTGTGGTGGGAAACGAGGCCCCACGAGCCCCATGTGGCCCTGGGAGGCTAAATGTGCTGGCTTTATGTCTAATCTCCTGAAGGAAAAAATCGGGATAATGTTTTTGTTTTTCTTCTTTTAAGATCTTTTTCTTTTTTTGCGTCATGCCTAAGTTTGGCCAGACCGCGGCCTGGCATGGCTTTTTCAACCAGTTTGGCCTGGACCTGGACAGCCCTGTCTGGGCGCATCTTTTCCAGCTCAGGCTGTTTTCCTTCTCCGGTGGCTTTGGCCTCTGCGCCTGGTCCGGGCTCTGTGGCTCCCGAGGAGGCACCATTTCTGGGGGGCCTGTGCCCTGTGCCCACCAGGTCTTCGCTTGAAGCTGTTACTTTGCTTTCTGGGAGAACGTTCGGGGTTGAACTTCTCTGTGTCTCCTCTGCCTGTGTGTGTCCAGCACCCTGTCTGCATCCAGTGTCCCCTCCCCAGCTGCATCTCAGTCTCCCCCTGGAGGCCAGTCCCCCTGCATCCAAACAGATGTTTCCACAAACTCTTCTGCTCACGTGGAAGGACGCTCTCCTTCGAGTCTTCAGAGTGAAGCTCCCCCATCCCCCGTGGTGTAGAACTTTCTCGTGGGCACAGCGTCACTCTCATTTTCTCCTCCCCGTCTGAGGCGTGCTGTCTCCAGCCCGTGTTTCCCTTTGGACAGGTTGTACAGAATGTCCCTGGCGCCCTCCCAGGTCAAGGCCTGGCCAGAGGAGGAAGGGGGGGAAGAGGGCAGGGGAAGAGAAGGAGGGGGAAGAGGAAAAGAGGAGGAGAAGGAGGGTGAGGAGCAGGGTGAGGGCAGCGAGGAAGAGGAGAGTGAGGAGGAGGATGAAGAGGAGGGGGAGGATGGAGGGGGGAGGGGAGGAGGGGGAGGAGCACAGTGAGGAAGAGGGCGGAGGAGTGGGAGGTGGGGGAAGAAGAAGAGGGGAGAAGAGGAGAAGGAAGGGGAGAAGGAGGAAGGGAGGAGGAGAGAAGGGGGAGGAGGAGGAGGAAGACGAGGAGGGGAGGAGGGAGAGGATGAGGAGGAGGGGAGGAGGGAGAGGATGAGGAGGAGGGGAGGAAGGAGAGGATGAGGAGGGGAGGGAGGAGGGAGAGGATGAGGAGGAGGAGGGGAGGAGGGAGAGGATGAGGAGGAGGAGGGGAGGAGGGAGGGGATGAGGAGGAGGAGGGGAGGAAGGAGAGGATGAGGAGGAGGGGAGGGAGGAAGGAGAGGATGAGGAGGAGGGGAGGGAGGAGGGAGAGGATGAGGAGGAGGAGGGGAGGAGAGAGAGGATGAGGAGGAGGGGAGGGAGGAAGGAGAGGATGAGGAGGAGGAGGGGAGGAGGGAGAGGATGAGGAGGAGGGGAGGGAGGAAGGAGAGGATGAGGAGGAGGAGGGGAGGGAGAGGATGAGGAGGAGGGGAGGGAGGAAGGAGAGGATGAGGAGGAGGAGGGGAGGAGGGAGAGGATGAGGAGGAGGAGGGGAGGAGGGAGAGGATGAGGAGGAGGAGGGGAGGAAGGAGAGGATGAGGAGGAGGGGAGGGAGGAAGGAGAGGATGAGGAGGAGGGGAGGGAGGAGGGAGAGGATGAGGAGGAGGAGGGGAGGAGAGAGAGGATGAGGAGGAGGGGAGGGAGGAAGGAGAGGATGAGGAGGAGGAGGGGAGGAGGGAGAGGATGAGGAGGAGGGGAGGGAGGAAGGAGAGGATGAGGAGGAGGAGGGGAAGGAGAGGATGAGGAGGAGGAAGGGGAGGAGGAGGAGGACAAGGGGGACAAGGAGCCCTGCCCTGGGCTCTGTGGGCCAGGCTGCCCACGGAGCTTTGCCAAGGAAGATTCTGCAGACTGCCGGCCCATAATGCCATATACACCTGCTCACCAACCCTCCTGCACACGAGTGAGCAGACACCTAGGGCAGTTTGCAGACAGGAGTTCTTACACTTTTGGGGAATAAAAACTATCCTGGGGTTGCTTTACGAATGCAGGTCCCAGGCCCCACCCTCTGGATCCTGGTTGGGCAGGGCTGGGTGGGACCCAGGAAGCTGCCTCTTGAAGTTGTCTCTCTGGTGATTCTGCTGCAGGTGGTGGGCAGCACGCACCTGAGCCGCCTGGGGCTGGAGGCTGACGGTTCCTGGCCGCCAGAGAGCAGAACCTGCCCAAGAGGCCCCGTGGCCTGCGTCCAGGAGCGTTCAGGGCCAGCTGGAGGCAGTGGGGAGGACCCGATCCTTGACAGCGTCTGTGGAGGCCACCTTGGCCCATTTGGGAAAGCCCAGCATGTTGGTGCTTCTAGGGCCACTTCGCATTTGTCCTCTCCGACCACTGCCAGTGGCCTTCGCTGTGTCTTCATGCATCTGTGCAGGAGCTGGGGGAAGGCACCCCGGGGGCCTTGGCCCAACAGCACTAACTCAGAAGCCTCTCAGAAGGTCAGGCACCATTCACACAGCTGCAGCACCCCGGGCGGGAGACCCAGGAAGGGGGTCCGAGGGGGGCTCTGGGCAGAGGAACGGGGGTGAGCCCTTCCTGCAGCAGCTGCAGCTCAAAGGCTGGCAGATGCACCTCTGCTGGGATCCTGCCAACGGCCTCTCCAGCTTCAACCCTAACACGGTCTCAGGCACACTGTCCCTGGTTGTACCACCCCCTACTCATGTGTCTGATTCTGCAACAAGTTTAAACAGGATTATAAAGACAGGCTCAATTAGAAAGATTACCAGCTCCTCAGAACGCTCTATTTATATAGTGTTCACATCTTAGGAAGTTCTTAGTGTAGTCTCATAATTATTTCATTGGCTATATAGAGTTAAACATTTCTGTTGATTATCATGTAAGTAAAACCAACATGCAGCCGTAGCTGTGACATTAGCTACACAGCTTCAATGTCAAAAACATGAAACTTCATTGAGCTTTATTCAGTTGTTATTGAGTAACTACCGAGAAAATGATGAAACACTAAATATCATGTGAGGGATCTGCTGGCAGGAAGGACGCAATACTGATTCCAAGACAGGAGGGAGCGTGGGAGGTGGGTGTGGAGGGAAGGACGGAGTCTCGGCACTCACCTGTCGTCCACGTCCTGGAACAAGCAATTTGGGGTGTGTGTGGTCGTAAAAATTCTCTTTTCAGGAGGAATTCTGGGGGCTGAAAGAATGGAATTTTACACAAATTTCTGATTCCACGAAATGGATACTTCGTGTAGTTTATATTACAACCACTAGAAAATCCCATGTAGACTCAGAGTGACGGGCAGCTAAAGAAAAAATGAAGAAGTGGACTCTGAACAACAGAACTGTCGCCAAGGGAGCAGAGCAGACCCTCCCCCCCACCCCGGCGCCCCTTTCAACTTCTTGGTGGACCAGTTTCCAGGACCAATTTCCTAGAAAGCTGGGAAGTGACACGTTAACAGAACCACGGGGCAATGTGTGGGTTTCTCTCAGCAAAATCATGCTGGAAGGCCGTCTTCATTTAAAATCAAACAAGAGAGAGCTGAGCAAATTACTTTTTTTAAAAAAAGAGTTTAAGTATTTGGACTCAAAATTCTCAGCAAAGGTCACTGTCTTGGGATTTGACAGTTTCCAAGGCAGACAAAGGTGATAGGGCAATTTGCATAAAAGAAGTCACAAATCCAGAACCGTCCTCAACAACCAAATCATGAACATTCAAAATTCCGAAACGATTCATTCCGAAGAAGACTCCGATCATTCTGGGGAATAACTTGCTGAAATCTGAGTCACCCCTCTAAGTCTTTATCGAATATTTGGGAGAGAACATTCTATATGCAGGAAGCCATCAAACATCTGAAAGAAAGTCGCATACTAAAAACAACGTTTCTATCACTCTCCAGAAATGCCTTTTTAAAAAAGGCATCGTCCACCACTGAGAGATTATAAATACAATAAAGCATGGAATGGCTGGATCCCTGTGAGTAAGCAGTTAGGGATGGCACCTGCTTTCAGAGAATTACGAATCATGCGGCTAGCTGAGTTGCCATGGTAAGGGTCTACTGTTTCTGGCCAGGTACCTTGGCCTGAGGACGGCGTCACAGGCAGCCTATCAGGAGGTGTCGCCAGAAGGACACATCAGGGTGGCAAAGCACTGGGGTCCTTTGGGCTTCGAGGGAAGATTCCAGATTTGGGTTTTGTTTTCAGGGGAGGGTGGCCTGAGGAGCTGGCAGGAGCAGGAAGGGACCCCTGGAGAGACAAGCCTGCTGTGACTGGATTTCCACAGGCAGAGGTGGAGGGGAGGAGCCTCAGGGAAACAGCGGGAGCAAAGACTGGAAGGCAGGAGGCCAGCTCATCTGCAGAAGCCAGAATGTGTCCAGGAGGACAGGAGATTCAGGAGAAGGCAGGATGGGCCAAGCGGGAGGGAGGGATGCCCGGCACCTAACTTCTCAGTGGGTGGAGACAGTCTGGAGCTCTGAGCAGGCAGCAGTGTCCCTGCACGTCAGGGGGGCCCACGAGGCTGAGGTCTGGGGCTGCACGAGGATGAGATGCACCTGGGGCCCTGGACCCGACAGGCTGTTCTCGCTACTGGACGAGAGACAGCAACTGGGGAGGGGGACAGAGCACGCACAGTTGCAGTGATAGCCTGGACACGGGTCAGAGATGCTGGTGCCTAGACCCCTTCACTGACGTGGGGACATGGTGTAGCAGGGGGCACGGGGACGGCCAGGTGACAAGGGTGGGTGTGCCGAGCCTTCAGGGAGATGCAGCCTCTGCTGAAGGCTGGGGGAGAGGCAGAGGCTTGTGTGTGAAGCACGGGAGGAACTGAGGGACCAATGGAGCCCACGCCCGGCCCGGGCCTGGCTGTTACCTTCGTAGCCCGAGTGCACTCTCTCGGCCAGCAGCACGCAGCACAGCTGGCTCTCGGGGGCGTGTGCGCCCCGCACCTTGACCAGGTAAGGCGTCATGCGGAACGGGTGGTAGCGAATCTCGTTCTCGTGGTTCTTCCCGACACTGGAGAGGAGGCATGAGGAGAGGTTTGGAATTACGGCAGAAGGAAGCGTCCTTTGTTGCTAGGTACCTCTCTCCTAACAGCTGTTACGTCTCAGCACTCCTCTTATTTGTTGCACAGCCACCCAGGGAGCGGAGCCAGGCTCCTCGCTTGGGGACCCAGGGCAAGCTGGACATGCTGCCCTGGGGCTGTGGTCTGGGCCTCTGCCCAACCCGAGGAGCTGTCCCCAATACCCCGCTCCCTGTCCTCTCCCTCCAATATCCGGTGACGTTAAAGGGTAAATCGAGGACTCAACAGCCCTGTGCAGGGAGCACAGGGCCCTTCCAGCAGCCCTGCTCTGCAGCAGTTTGCATTCTAATTGGGGTTAGGGACACTGCTCCAACAGTGGGTCCTAGCCCCGACTTCTGAGGGCGCCAGGGTCTGCCCGGGGGTCACTCCTGGCCCTGCAGCAGGATGCTCAACCCGTCTCCCTGTTTCGGGCCAAAAACCTATTGGGAAAGCTAGGGGGCTCTCCCTGGAAAAATGCACCCAAACCAAAGGCTGCTCATGCTTTAGGGGTTCTCACAGACCCGGGGGTCTGCGCCTTCCCAGGTGGTAGATGGCAAGTCCAGGCTCCTCAGGCTGACAGGCTCCAGAGGAGCAGGTTAAACCCCTCCACTGTTGACTGTGCTGTCTTAACTCCTTGTGCACGTTTAAAATGCAGCTTATAAAAGTGTGTTTCCACGCAGACTCTTCAGTGGCAGGGGCACTCCTGCAGAGCCCCTCACACTGAAAAACATGGGTACACGCGGGGGCGCAGGCAAGCCGACAGCCTGTCTCCCCCCACCACGCCCCCCGAGGAGCAGGAACCAATGGAGGGCACACCCGGGCCTCCTCCGCCTTCACAAGAGGAGCCCAGGAGGAAAGGCTGGTGCCATTAAAAGGAGGGAGTCCAGTGAGTGGGCTCACCTGACGCGGCAGAAGAACGACTTCTCCTCCATGCATTCTTGAGTAAAAGAGTCTAAAAGAAAGAGCCCAAAGTCACGCATCTGATTACACAACTAAACAGAGACAGCACTCAATCTCTCCCAGACTCGAGAGAAGCAGCGGGTTCAAGAGTCAAGGCGTGAATGCAGATTCACCCGAGTTCAAATCTAAGAAGCTCTTAGTGGTCTTTGATTATAGTTCTGACTAAAACGAAACAGTTCCATGAGTGTGCTGCAGACCAAATTATGCCATGCTAGTTTACAGCCAGGCCTTGATTTGTGAAATGGTACATACGCTGCTACAAATGCACCCAGTAGTCAACAATGTAACTCCAGAAGACACACCGACTGATGGGCGGAATTTTTGCGTGGAAAGCCCTAACCATTTCAATCTACCTATTTTGGGGGATATTCAGTTCCCATAGAAGCAACTCAGGGCCTTTCAAACCTTACATCAATCCTTTTGCCAAAATACTAAGTAGGCAATTATTAGTTAGGGAAAATGACACAAAATTACCGGCCTGGAAAGGCCTCTGAGAAGTCACCTGGTCCTCCTTTTTTATTCAGACATTCAGTTGCACCATCCCAGGAAGATGGCACCACCTGTTCACACTGTAAATCCACAGGCAGAGCGGTCCCTCTCACAGTGATCCTGCACTGACCACGTCCTTGGAACACACACTGTAAACTTGAGGGATCTGGCTGCACAGCCCCCCGGATTGGAATTTGGGGAGAAAGTGGACAGCTCGGTATCTGAAACCAATGGCGAATGTCTCCTCTTTTGATGAGCCAACCCTACAGCAAACTGCACTTCCGGTCCTGGCTGTTTGTTGTCAGGAAGGTAAGCCACTGAACTGCAGTGGTGACAGGGTGACAGCCCTACGCCACCGGCTGACTGGGAGCAGGGGGAGTGGAGAGCACCACAGGTGTGCGGGGGACCCAAGACCCAGGAGGCGGTGAGAGTGGGTGTAAGGAGCATTTTGATGTGAGCAGAGATGCTGATCCAAGAGCAAAGGAAAAACGGGGGACGGTTCTGGGTGACTCAGCCAGAGCTGGCTCTTGGTCAAGGTGACGACTGAGGTCAAGCTTGTCTGGGGTGCCTCCCGGCCCCAGCATCTCCTGTTCCTCTCTCTTGGCTCCTTCATGCTTCTCTTCAGTCCAACTTCAGCTCTGAGCAATCAGAGCCCACTTGGGGCTAACGACTGTCCAGGGTCAGGCAGGCAGAAGCTACAAACTTGGGCTTCCAGAGGGGAGTTTTGCTGGCCGCCCTGGTCACTGAAAGTGGAGGGGCTGCAGGGAAGGCCTGAGCTGGTTGGGACCCTCCCCTCTCCAGCACCTTCTGCCAGAACCCCATGCTGTATTTCTGCAGAGACTAGTCTGGCCAACCAGTCCCCTCCTGCGCCTACTCATGTGCAAGGTCTGAGCTGGTCACAGTGGAACCTTCCAAGCCTTCCAGACTCTGTCTTCCATGTCAGGTTGGAGGAGGACGCGGACATGCCACAGTTAACAGCAAGGGCCCTGCTGCAAGGAGCAGGGAGGGCAGGGCTGGGGCAAGACGCCTGACACGAGGAGACCAGTGGACACACTCCACACCCTGCATCGAGGGGCAGCAGCGCCTACTGTGCAGACTGGAGCCTCAAGTGCCTGGAGAGCCTGCGGGCAAGCCCAGGAGGATGTCATAGTCTACATTCACGAAGCTGCCTGTGACCAAGGCGAGGAGCACTTCCCACATCACCTGGACCTCGTCACACCACCTGCAGAAGGTGGGGCGCCCCGCCTACGCCCCGACTGCCTTCCAGATGCACCGCGGCCCTTCCCCACGCTCTGCAGACTCACATACTCACATCAAGATTCCAGCTGCTTGGAACAGCTTCCCTTCCAAAACGCCTAACATTTCTGAAAATCTTCCGAAATGGCTCTCCCTCTCTGAAATTTATGAAAAACCATCCTTCTCTCTAAATTTATTCTGAACAAACAACTTCTTATCCTTTGCCTGGACAGAGGGCAGCCGACGGCCTCTTTGGGTGAGTACACTGTACGGGTCTCCAGCAGAGGAGACATGGGGAGCACGCCCCACATCTGGGGGTGGCCCCAGCCCGGCCCTCACCCCGGGAAGGCAGAAGTCCCCACCTCCTCCTGCTGCCAGGAGGAAGGACAAGGCGGCCAATGCCGCGGGGCCCTCACCTGCGCCCCCGCAGATGCTCCACGGGGGAAGCTTGTAAGGCGTGGTGGAGCTGTGGAACACGCTAACATCATGGGGCGCCAAGAACTCCACGAACTTGGCATCGTAAAAGGTGTCTCTCTTACAGTGAAAGATGGAGGCAACTTGGTCAGAGATGTACAGGATTTTCCCAGTGACCAGAGACACAGCCGCAGCAAACATATCCTGGAAAGGAAAAACATGGCTCCAGTGAGGACAGACAGAAGGGGAATGGACGGGAACTCCTCTCCTGAGAGGCACAGACGCGGGGCAAGCAGACGGGAAGGGAGCAGGACAAGTGGAGGGTCAGGGAGCTGCCAGGCCCCTCTCCTCAGCCCTGACTAGAATAATTCTACTTTCCCCTCTTAGGTATATTGGGGTCCAAATGGGATGTTATTTGGAAAAACACACTGGAGTTCCACAGCCAAAAGGAGCCCCGGTGTGCCGATTCCCTGCAGGTGTAGACCATTCAGCCTTCTCGGGCATGGGGCTCCCTGGCGTCTGGGCTGGGCTGATTTGGGAGGTGAAGGGCGGCCCTCCAGCCCCTCTCCCTCTCTCGCCTGGGCTGTCAACACAAACCTCTGCCAGCACAATCCTCTCCTGGGGGCCAGGGGCAGCCTGGGGAGGTGGGGCCCCTTTGGCCCACCGTGGGCTCTCTCCCTGCCAGCTGGCCCTCTGAGCGCAGGGCCGGGGGCTCCCTGGGGTTAGGCTGCAGTGGGGGCACTGGAGGAAGGAGCTGGGAAGGGCTGGGGAGCCCACTCTCCCGGCCAGCTTTGTCTGGATCCCCATCTGCCCTTCCATCTACTCTCAGTGGCTGAGAACTGCGGATGGCGAGCACAACGGTGACTCACCTCCCCTCCCCAGACCTCCAGGGGCGGCGAGGGGAGAGGGAGGCTCTTTATGGGTTACCTAAGAATGCAGGAACTTCGGAGTTTCTGAAACTGAGTTAAAATGCCAGGCCCCCGCCAAGCGAACCAACAGTCACCTAGTGTGTCCTTTACCCCCATGCGGGCACCACACTCGGCGAGGCAGGTCATCCTTATACGCGCGAGGAATGGGGAGGAACCAGCCACGAGACAAGGACAGCCTCACAGAAAACAGCAGAAGTCTGCACACAACTGCTACTTCTCGACTTTATATTCTTTTTTTTTTTTTTTTTTAAGGCACAAACTCATTTCCTGAAGCTCCAGACTCTGCTGCTTCACTGTAAAGCCACCGGCCGTGGCGGCTCAGCTAGCTTACCCGGACGAAGATCTCGTGCAGCTGACAACGAGCTTTCTAGAGGAAGCCTCCACCGGTGGAAGATACGTACCGCGTTCTTCACGATGAACTCGGAGGTGGCGTTCTCGATTTCCTCTACGGTGTAGGAGGGCACGTCTGCGCTGCTGGAGTGGTTCTCACTGGACATCAGCAGCTGGTAATACTCCTCGTTGGCTGCAGGAGAGACGAAGGGGAGGACTGAAATGGTTCCTAATTCTCACGTGTTGGGGGCTCTACTGTTCTCCTGAGAAAGTGGGCTACGGAGACTATCTCCTGGGACATAGAGAGAATAGAACAAACAGAAACCAACAGAAATCTGCTTTTTTTCCCTGAAAAATCAGAAGGCCTTTGATTACAGAACTTTTTTTTTTTTTTTTGGAGGAAGATTAGCCCTCAGCTAACTACTGCCAGTCCTCCTCTTTTTGCTGAGGAAGCCTGGCTCTGAGCTAACATCCGTGCCCATCTTCCTCTAGTTTATACGTGGGATGCCTACCACAGCATGGCTGCCAAGCAGTGCCATGTCCGCACCCGGGATCCAAACCAGCGAACCCCAGGCCGCCGAGAAGCGGAACGTGCGAACTTAACCGCTGCGCCACCGGGCCGGCCCCTTTTTTTTTTTTTTTTTAATTAATGTTATGATAGATTACAACCTTATGAGATTTCAGTTATACATTTTTGTTAGTCATGTTGTGGGTACACCACTTCCCCCTTTGTGCCCTCCCCCCACCCCCCCTTTTCCCTGGTAACCACCGATCAGATCTCCTTGTCAATATACTAACTTCCACCTATGAGTGGAGTCATATAGAGTTCATCTTTCTCTGACTGATTACAGAACTTTTTAAATGATAAATATACATTATTCTAAATACCCTGGCCACAGAGCTCTACCTAACCCTCACTTCCCCATGAGGTCTTGAATCGTGACACAACATTGATGTTTCCACATAGGACGGCTATGGCAGCCCTGCACCTGCCACTCTCGGTGGCCTCGGCCAGATGCTTCCATCCAGACAGAATCAACAGGTGGAAAACACTGGGCACAAGAAGCAACATTTGGAACAAACTGTTCAGAACAGAACCTGCAGACGAGGGCCACGCATCCTGGATCGTCCTGCACAGCTTTGGGGTGACAAAGCCACGGCCGCAGCCGGCTCTGCAAAGGGGAGCCCTCAGGCAAGGGGAACCCAGGGCCGCGGCCTGGAGCTGGACCCGGGATCCCGCCAAGCGTGTGCGAGGCCTCTGGACCCGAGGCTCAGTCGTGTCTGATTTGGATTCTCCACCTTGCAGACATCAGGAACTGGGCCGTTTCTGAACGTACTCTCAAATCCAGAAGTAAACTGCTGGAGGGGCAGGAAACGCCCTCTTGATGTGGGCCCCCCTTCCCAGTTCTCGAGCTATTGTGGGTGCCAAGAATGAAACACCCGACACGCCAGCGGACCAGACAGTGACCTGCCCCGCAGTTCCTCCTTCCACAGGCTTGCGGCCCCCAGAGCCGTCCCTCCCCAGGGGAGCACACACCCCAGGGGCACCAGACAGATTCTCAGATGGCATTTTTAGGCCTGACCAGCACTGACCAGCCACACCTGGCACTCAGCTTGCGCCCTCAGTGGGCCGGTGAGAGTGGACCATCCCCGTGCTATCCACCAAGGCCTCCTGAGGGCAGAGGAGCCCCCAGCGTTCTCCACCCTTCAGAGAACTGCCTGGCCCTGCAGTTTGTGTGCGCCCCAGAGGGCTGGCCCAGCATGTCAGCTGTTTTCACTCTATCAACCCTCATGAAGGGACACGGCCTAGAGAGGAGCCTGCAGAGAAACATGGGGCTGAAGAGGGTGCCCCAAAGGCAGCACAAACCAGCATACAGCAGAGCCCACCCTTCATGCCTGGCACACGCTCTCCCAGACAGACCACATGGGACAAGCAGCAAAGACGTGCCGACAAAAGTTATCCAAACGTTAGAAAATAGGAGACTTTGAAATACAGCTTTGTATCCACGATTATTAGTGACAAACCCTGCCCTGACTGTATGCCATGCCTTGACACAGTAGCTGATGATGACAGAATAAAGCCACTGTTCCTTTATCTCAGCCTTTAAGGTTTTTCTATTATAACGTGCGTTTTTAATGTGCACAGTCTCCTGGGACCTCAGTGCACATGTGTAACACGGGTGGAGTGGGGGCTGGGCTCACACATCTGCTAGGTAAGGAAGCTCCCTCCTCTGACCTAGTGAGATGCTGACTTTTCTTCTGTCTCTGCTTGTTTGTCATAAGGGATCAAAACAGCTAAGGAAGGCCTCAAGTGCAGGAGCTGGTGGGTTCCACTGTAAGGAAAAGGGTCCGCCTAAGCATCCACTGCTCTAAGGTCAGAAATGCGTCCATGTACACTTCCTCCGAGACTTCTGCTGTCATCTCTGAAACACTGGAGGAAATCCTAAAACCTCTCGAAGCTCACATTCCCTCTTCCCAGAAACAGACTGGAAGGCAAGGCTGTGTGGACCTTTCCGACCAACTTTTAGAGCTTAACCATCCTAAGATGACCCCCAGTGCAGGGGTCACGGGCCTGAATTCCCTGGGATGGGCTGTTTGCAGAACAGCCCAGCCAGGGGTCGAGGGCTCGGTTCTCTAGAAATGCCAGCACCTGTTCCACGGCAGGGGGCTCCTCACCTGCCCTGGAGACAGAGACACCCGCGGTTATCTGAGCCCCAGGAGAAGGGGGTGCCCGCCCGGAGGAAGGGGCAGTCATAGGAGCAATTGAAGGAAGACTGAACTCTGTCGGAAGTTATTCAAAGGGCCTGGAGTTTACTGAAAAGTCAAGTGTCTGAGCTCGATGATGCGAACATTTCTGCAATTTGTGGCGTTTGTTCATAGATTCCTGCTTTGCATCCATGAGGAGTTCTGCACGTGTATTCTCAGATGAAAGCCTTAGTCTGTTCCACTGACCAGTTCTAAAAGCTCTTACGTATTCTGCCATCTAATAATAAAATCCAAATACACCCACAAATGGAAGCAGCATCTGGATGCTGGAGGCCGGCTGCGGGCACCTGTGACGGAGGGCGGTGCTCCGCCCCGTGTGCCTGCCTCCTGGTTCAAAGACCACCATTGCGGAAATTCACACAAGTTTAGATCAACTCGAAACAAACTGCCCAAGGTCTTGAATCGTGAGGCTCTAAAATATTGTCCTTTGAGGATCAGATCTAGCAATACCCACCCTCGTATCTTTCACGTGTTTTAAAGGAGGGCCTGGCCCTCACTAAATGCTTTGGGCTTTAACTCCATTTCACTTCAATCCCATTCTGAGGGGCTCACACGGCAGGCCCCACCGCAGGTCACCAACTCTCCAGCCAGAGCCTGGAAGGTGCTGGACTCTCCTGAACACAACCCAACCCCAGCCCAGAGCACAGACTTTTACGTTTACAGAGGTTTCTTTTATCACCTGGTTTCCCACCTGAATTTTTTCCTCTAAAAGTCAAGTGCAGTAGAAAACTTCCAGTGAATTAAGGGTCTCCAATCCACGGAAGCTCTGTCGGCCTGTGAAATTCCCTTCTGCTGTTTCAGGGTTGAGCTTTGGAAAGTCAGCACTGTCCAAGCTGTAACGTGGGGTCTGTGAACCTACAGGTTTGGGACAGACGCTCGAGGCTGACATACCTTTCACTTGCTTCACACTCCTCAGGGCGTACTTCAAGGTTGCCAGCGTGCTGGCCTTCCCCTTGGCCTTCCTGTCTGCGGGCAGGTGGACTTTCAGCTCCCTCAGCGTTTTTATCAGTTCTTTGTGCGTGTCTGCCTTGGCGGACTGCTCGCTACTACGGGGTTAAAGAAAGGCAATCAGACGTGAGCGTCCCACATGCCCTTTTCCGAAGAACGTGCCTCTAGTCCAGTTTCCCAACCAGGGCGCTGGGACATCTCAGTCCGCGTAGTTCTCTGCGGTGCACTTCAGGATGTCAGCAGCATCCCTGGCCTTACCCACTGGAGGCCAGCAGCACCCTCGCCAGCTGGGAGGACCCAAAATGTCTCCTGACATTGCCACATGTCTCCTGCGAGGAGACAGTTGAGAACCACCTCTTGAACCCAAGTGAAGACTGCTGAAGTCCCTCCGACTGGGTTCTAGTCCCCTGACGGTGAGAGCTGGGCCCTGCCCAGCAAGGCCTGCCTGTCGACCCACAGTCTGGCAGGCAGCCTGCATCCCTGAGCTGTGCCTTCCTTCCCTGTCTCAGATGAAAAGGACCGAGTGACAGAGATTACAGAGGACAGCAAAGTGGCTTCCCAGGGCGTGAATGTGAATGACGAATACAAGGAAACCTCAGAGAAGAAGGAGATTGATAACAAAGATCTCCAAACAAAGATACAGAGATGGGAGGAAGGCAGGACAGGTGGCACTTGCTGAGGGAGAGGGGCCTGTTTAGAGTACAGGGTGCAGAAAGAATGACAGAAATCAGGGCTCTGAGGCCGTGACAAAGTGCCCACATGCCCAGGACTAAGAGCTGGATTTTAGTCTAGCAGTGATATAAAAATGTCTGTGGATATGAAATTAAGGATACTTTGTTATAAATACCTAAAAAGGGTGAGGAATGTTCCAGAGGAAAAAGTCTGAGAGGCAGACAAGTCTGCTCAGATAGACTGGAAGCACTAGAGATTCCTAACAACATCAGGGGCTCTGACAGGCCATGGGGACAATTGGTGCCCGTAAGGGCACGGCCAGGGTCACAACCGAGCTGCACAGACTAACAGGTTCTCGCAGAAGCTTGTAAAAAGTCACATCACCCCCAGAACTAACCTCTAGTAACAAATCTTTCAGTTTCTCCAAAGACTCTACGTTAAGGGAGCTCTGACTGGCCTTACCTGCAGCCGCTTGTGGACGGGTTGTGTTCAGACTTCGCCATCATCAGGCTAAAGGCATCTGGACTATAAGAATAAAAAATAAAGACAAAACACGGAAGATGGTATGTTCCAGCCACTTCCTCCCCCGTCCAACCCGTGATAACAGGCTAGATTACACCATAGGAAGACAATTTAAAAAAATATGAGGTTAAGATAAAACTGGAACATAAAACCTTCAGATAACAGGAAAAATAAGTATTGCGCTATGGAAACCCAAGACTGGAGGAGCCAGGTCATTTTCTATGAACCATGCAGCGTTGGTGTAAGGAGCTGCCAGCGGGGCTACCTGACTCTTCTGCCTCCCGAGAGCTCGTTATCCTCACTAGCTACCCACTGGCACTCCGATCTTCAAAGTCAACAGTGGCATCATTAGAAGGAGGGCTAGACTCTAGTAAATTTCAGTTGTTCTGAGTTAACGAGATTTTCAAAAATCTTGAAAAATTTGGTAATCATGATATAAAGACCGCAAAAGCAGTCAAGTTACAACAGGATGAGACATGGAGAAAGCAAGCAACCGGCCTCGCCTTGGTTGGGCGGGCCAGAGGCCACACCTACCCCTGGTGGGTGTCAGGCGGCTCCACCAGCATCCCCAGCTCCTTGCCAGCGTCCTCACAGTCGCTGCCCTGCGAGTCCCGCCCCGTGGAGCAGTTTTCGTTGGTTTCATTTCCACTGGAGCCACCGCTCATGTCGACGTCCTCCTGGAGTGGGGCTCCACTGGGCATGGGCTCTGTGTGCTCCGTGGTGGGGTGGGGCGGGCTGGGGGCATACTCAGCGTATCCATTCATGTTGGCTCCCGAATGAAGCTGGCAAACGAGAGAGATGTCGTCAGGCATTGAAGAGCGAGGCGGTTCTGGCGGCCACCGCGGAGGGCTGCGGTGAGATCCCCCTCCACGTTTTGCTACATGACACAGCAGTAGTCGGGTCAAGTTGGGTACCCTTCTCTGTCTCATTCACTGAGCTCCTGCCTGCCACGAACGAGGGAGGCCGTGGAACCAGGCACCCCAGCCCCAGACATTGGGTTGCTGATGGCCTAGTCAGAAGGTGACAAGAGCATCAGTGATCACCGCTCAGCACGAGGAGAGCTTTGGGAAAAATACAGATTCCCGCTGAATGGCATGCAGGGCCTAGGAACCTGCATTTTACAAATCTCCCCAAGTGATGTAGGGGAGGAGTAGCTCTCAGAAATCTCGGCCATCACAAGTTAGAGGAGACCCCAAAACCAGGCTTCAGGCAGGGGGGATGCCCAAACCTGGCTGCGGGTAAGGGGAGACTTCAGGGGGAGATGGGGTTATGGGAGCAGGTGCTACCCTGTGCAGAGGGCAGAGCAGGCGGGGGCCTTACAGCAGCACGAGTGGTGGTGGGGTGGGGGCGGGGGGGGCTTGTTCCAGGCACTGCAGGCAGTTCCTGGGCTCCACTACGGCCTGTGTGAATTGAGTGTGGAAGGGAGATGGACCAGAAGGAGGCCAGCATGGAGTTTGTACTTTATCTGGGAAATGACAAGACTAGGAGCCATGGAAGCATTTTGAGCACCAGACTCATGGAACTTGGTTTGCATTTGGGCAGTCCCCACTGCTGCCCTGATAGCTAACTTTGGCGCTTTGGGGGCAGGGGGGTGGAGGGGGTGGAAATTAGAGACAGACTAGCCATAGGCTGGGACAAGTAAAGACCATGAGTACACGAGGCAGAAGGGGTTCAACCAGAAGCCTAAGGACCAGAGAGATGTCACAAGGTGAAAGGGGGACCCAGGAAGTGTCTCCCTCAGGGTCCCCACAGGAAGCAGTCACCCACTCAAACCAGAAGGGTGTTTGATGAAGGCATTGCATAAAAGGATGTGGTCACGGTTACGGAAACAACAAAAGATGTGCAACCCTGGGGGCTACCAGGTGGGGGCAGGGGGAGCTGTTATCCCCCTGGGCCTACCTAGGAAGAGGAAGAGGGCTGCTGAAACCAGAGCAAGCCAGTCAATCCGCGGCTGGGGGGATCCCCCGGCTTCTCTCTCCTGCTGACCTCAGAGGTCAGGGAGGCAGGAGGCAAGTGGACCTGCTGACACAGTCTGCTAAGACCAGCCTCAGGGACTGAGCCGGGAGGGAAGGTCTGCAGGGCCCAGGCGGTGGTATCTTCACTGAGGGGTGTCCCCAGAAGGCAGAATGTGCCCCCCAGCTTCCACATGCTCCGGGAAGCAGACCAGACGCCTGATTGATGATGCCGACTACAGACACTACGCTAAGAGCGTGAGCCACGCCATTCCACGGAATCCTCATGAGCACTGTCCACAAAGCACGTAGGGTACTCTTCCCGCTCCATTCTAAGGACGAGAAAACAGGCAGTGACTTGCCCAAGGCCACACAGCAGCAGGTGACAGTGCTGGACTCTGGGCCCACCAGTCCCTGAAGATGGGGACCCGTGGAGGATCCAGCACATTATTCTTTGGAAAACAGGAAGTCTGACTAGACCTTGACTTGTTCACCAAGCACACACAGAAAAGAGCTAAGACGTGGCTTTGAAAAAGCGTGCTACAAAGACAAAATGAATACAGCCTCCACGACATGGAGGAAACAAGCAAATTCAGGACAGCACCAACTCTGTGTCATATGTAAAAATCAAGAAATGATGGATTCCATGAAACAGGTAATGGAGGATGAGCCAAAGCCACAGACTGAGACGAAAATGCCACATCAGAACAGAAGATTAGAAAGTTAAGTTCAGAGTCAATAATGAGGAAAAGGGTTTCAATGATGGGGAGGAGAAGCATGAGAAACTCTTTTAAAATGCAGGCAAAGGGCTGATATTACATACGAAGGGAGGAGAGACATGGAGGAAAGCTGTGTGTTGACCTGCGGATAATGGCTCTTTCAGGAAAAGACACCAGAGCAGTGAAGTGGAAACCACAACGAAAGATACACGTGAAGAAAACCCTCCTGGCTGAAGACAGACTTCCTGTGCCCATCAAAGGACTCCCTGCATACCAGGCAAAATTATGCGATGAGTCCAAGCCTCCATCATCCTGATGAAAAATATTTTCAAGTAAAAATAAAATTCTCCCTGGGGCCGGCCCGGTGGCGCAGCGGTTAAGTTCGCACGTTCCGCTTCTCGGTGGCCCGGGGTTCGCTGGTTCGGATCCCGGGTGCGGACATGGCACTGCTTGGCAGCCATGCTGTGGTAGGCGTCCCACGTATAAACTAGAGGAAGATGGGCACGGATGTTAGCTCAGAGCCAGCCTTCCTCAGCAAAAAGAGGAGGACTGGCAGTAGTTAGCTGAGGGCTAATCTTCCTCCAAAAAAAAAAAATAAATAAAATAAAATAAAATAAAATTCTCCCAGCATCCAGACAGGAAAAACAAGCAGGTTACCTACAAAGGAGGGAAGTCCTGTGCATCTGGACAGCTTGGCTGCAATATTAAATTTTCAGAAGATCATGTCTCCACAGCCCTGCAGGGGGAAGGTCATGGCAAGGGAGGAAATCCCAGCTAGAGGACAGCTGTTCATGGTGGCTTTAGACAACCGCAGCTTATCCACGTCCCCAGTGACAGACAACCTAAACTGCCAGCGGCGTTCCAACAACGTGAGGAACAAACAAGCAAGTCTGCTGCTCAGTCTTTTTTAACATTTCAGGGAAGTTCTAGCTAATTCAAGGGAAGAATGAAAGGTGCTACCTTTGGGGAAGAGAGAGATCAAAGACGAAGCAGAGGCTATTCCCCCAAGAGAAATCTATAAACTTAGGGAGATGCTCAACCTCACTAGTCACAGGGAAAATGCAAAGGCTGAAGTCACC
The DNA here is from genome assembly GCF_041296235.1 of Equus asinus. Classification (NCBI taxonomy): domain Eukaryota; kingdom Metazoa; phylum Chordata; class Mammalia; order Perissodactyla; family Equidae; genus Equus; species Equus asinus. Next base: position 3,759,464 of record NC_091808.1, on the reverse strand, counting down.
CTAAGTGGACAGGACCAACAGCATCCGATGTCGGCGAGGCAGAGGACTCTTGTGCACTGTGGTGTCCCAACAAAGTCTTCCTGGAGGGGACTTGGGGTGTGTCCAGCAACATTTACGACCCGCACCCCTCCCCACTCCTAGGAGCCACTCTGGGAATGCTTGTGCATGTGCACGAAGACGCGTGAGCATGGCACACAGAGTGATGAAGGACCATCAGCAGGGAGCCTATCGATGTCTTATCAGGGCACCTCGTCCACCACGACCGCCCTGGCCAGGCACCAGCCCCAACTTCCAAACTGGGTCCCCTGCCTCTGCCCCCTGCCCTAGGGGGCCCAGAGCACGGCCCTGGTCTGCACGGAGGGCCCACAGCTCTGCAAGGCCTCCTTGGCTGCCTCCCGAGCATCTCCTGCTGTGGTCCCCCACCTTGGCCCAGCTACTGGGCTCCGACCTCATGGACTTTGCTGCTCCCTGAAGCCCACGGCACTCATCCTGCAGACAGCTTGTTCCTCCTGCACAAACATACCATCTTCTCCCCCACCAGCTCCGCATCCCCCATCCTGCTCTCTCCTCCATGGCGCTGACACTGCCGGACTCCACACCGACGTGTCGGAGCTTTGAGGTGCTCCCTGCTGTATCCCCAGGGCCTGGCACCTATTGTTGACAGCGTAAAACCCGGGGCAGCAGCACTATGGAATACTATGCACCCACCAAAAAGAGGGAGACCAGACATAGCGAGGTGGGAAGATTCTAGGACATAAATGAACAAGTCGCAGAACAGTAAGTAACAACCACAATAAAACGACAGGCAGCACTTATGCAGGGCTGGCCATGTGGTGGCACCGTTATAGGTGCTGCTTTCTGCTGATTACCTTCCTCTTACTGCACACAGCATGGAGGGCTCACGCTACGACAGAGGACAAGACAGACATCTTTCCTGTCCCCATGGAGCTCACGTTCTAGAGGAGAAAACAGGTCATCAACAGGGGAACAGCATACACAGCAGATTAATGACACGTGCTAAGGAGAAGGAAGTAGAGCAGGGGACCAGGAGAGGCTGCGTGGGAGGGGCTGGGTGGGACGTTTTACGGAGGGTGTCCAGGGAAGGCCCACGCAGAGGTGACACTGACCTGGTACCTGAGCCCCCGTGTGGGGTGCTGACTCAGAGCCCCTCGGCCTCGCTCCCCTAGGTCTGTAGCTGCTCGCTCCTCCCCAACCCCATGGGGCACACACACACCTGGTCCTCCTGGCTTCACAGCTGAGGCCACCAGGAGTCTCTGGCTGAGTATGCCCCCAGCCCCAGAAAGTCTCTGGCCTTGGATGGAGCGCCACACCACGGGGTGGGCCCTCGCTTCCCCAGCTGCTGCCAGAGGGCCTGGCGAGGCAACTGGACCCGAGAGTGCCACTCCCCAGGGTGAACTTAGACCACAGCGGGTCAGGAAAAAAGAAGGGGCTGGCAGATAAATCTCCTCTCCATCCCCCCGCCTCAAAGGAAGCTTTCCTTTCCGCCCTTCCTTCCTGTCTTTTTTTGGGTAGTCTCTCTGATGAGGCCCCAAGGGGCTGAGGGACCAGCCAGGTATGTGTGAAGCAGGGCGTCACCACTAGAGCATCATCTTGTGTGCGCGTCCCAGCCTTTTTGTCCTCACTTCCCTCTTCCCTCACTCATGCTGCCCTGGGATCGCATCTCACAGGAAAGTGCTGGCATTAAGTCTCAGCCCAGACTCTGCTTTTATGAGAACTCGAACTGACAGACAGACTGAAGAGGGTGAGAGAGTGGGCCAGGAGGATGGTGGAGGAAGAACGTTCTAGGCAGGGGGCAGCAAGTGCAAAGGTCCCGATGCAGGTGAGTTTGAGGAAGGTGGGCAAGTCTGGAGCAGAGAGGACAAGGCAGAGGGTAGGAGGGCAACATGAGGTCAGAGCCAGACCCGGTGGTGCCTTGCGGTGGGAGAGCCAGGACTCCGGTCTCATTCTGAGTGGGATGGGGACTGTGGGAGAGTTCTGTGCTTACAATGTAACGGCCTTGTAGGCTGGGGGCCTGATGGAAGCAAGGAGACCTCTTTGAGGGCTCTTGCTACGGTTCAGCAGAGTTGCCAAGGGGCTGCCCAGGGTGCCCAGAGCATCCTCTCACTCCTGCCCCCAACAGCCTGGGTACCACGCATCTCATCCCATGGTCCCCACTGGATAAGCAGCTGGCCCTTCCTCCTGAGTGAATTAGGAGGGCTGGGGGGTTAAGTGAGCAGCCCCCGGACGGCAGGGTCTTCGGTGGGTCCCACCACTTCCTGACCGTGTGTTCTGGGGCAAGTTCCTGAGCCTCTGGGCCCTGTTTCCTCATCTGTAGGGTGGGGCGGCGGCAGCCTCTGCCTCCTGTTGGCTGCCGGGAGGGTTAAGTGACACAGCCTGTGCAGTGTCTGCAAGGCAGTAAAGTGTCCAACACACGCTAGCTTTTATGATCGTTGCCGACTACTACAGGAGAACAGATGGGTAACACAAGCAATTTTTTTTAAAAAAGGAGATATTTCATTGCCATGAGAGCTGTCTCTGGCTTGTATTTAAAGGACTAAGATCTCAGCTGGCCACCCCCGACCCCAGGCAATAAAGACCCCTCTGGAAGGAGCCAGCATGCACTCTGCTTCCAGGCATGCCCCGGGGGCTTGTCTCTTGGCTCCTTGGAGGAGCTCCAGGCTGGCCCCCAGTCCCCACCCCTGGGAGCTGGCACGAGTAGGATTCATTGAGCAGGAGTCACCTGATTACCTTAGTAGGGAGCAAATCTTCTTGCAGAGGGTTGGGCAAGCAGGGCAGAAATGTGAAACAATGAACCAAACCAAATCACCTGAAACTTCATTATTCCAGGAAATGCATCGCTCAGCACCGACAGTTCTAACAGACCGACCTCATTTTGCCAAGTTAGCAAAACCAACATGCCGGTCAAAGCAGACTCTGCCTCCTGCCTTCCACAAGCGTTTACGGAGTGCCCGCGTGCCGGCACTGCCAGGGCCCTGCGAAACCTGTGTTTCCACCCCTGGGGGGTGCTCACAGCCAAGGTGCCAGGGTCCCCGGAAGGAAAGGACAGCCAGGCTCAGAAGGGGCTGCTGGAGTGCCCCTGTCCCTAGAGATGTCCCCTCCGCAGATGTCCGCCCACTGGCTCTGCCCTCGGAGAGTGGTCAGACTGGAGGAAAGGAGCTGAGCTCCCCGCCCCATCTCCAGTCTCCTGGCCACACCTCCGGGAGCGAGGTTTGCCTTGACAGGACAGAGGAACATTTAGAAAGTGCAGTCCCGATGAGGTCATAGTCTGGGATCGCCCCATAGTAATTCGGGAGCGGGAGGACGCGGGCGAGGGTCTGGAAGGAGAGGGGCCAAGGCCTGAAGCCCGCTGAAGCTGATGGAACAGTTCACGGGGTTCATTACACGGTCCTCTCTACTTTCACATATATTCAGGGTTTCCATAATAAACGGTAAAAAAAAAAATTGGGAATGAAAGGACAGCCTGGTGTCCTGTTCCACCCTGCACTGCCACTGCCAGGGCTGGTAAGGGCTTCTCAATCTCAATATCCTTGGGCCTGAGGGAGAAAGACATCTCTTTGTGGAAACCAGAAATCAGCATAGAGCCCAATTCCTGAAGGCAATCAAGTTTTAGAAACAGAAGTCAAGATACACGCGGAAAAGTCCCAAACCGTAAGGTTACGGCTTGATGTATGTCCACAAACTGAACACACCTGTGTACGCAGCGCCCAGCTGTGGAGGCAGAAGACTGCCACCCCCCAGGGGCCCCTGGTGGCCCTCCCAGCCACCAGCCACCCCGGTGACACCACCAGCCTGACTTCCCACAGCCTGGTTCATTCTGCCCGTTTGGGGCTTTATGTAACAGGCATCTCAGAGCCTGTGTCTGGGTCTTTTACAACCCCCAATATTTTAACACGTCTGTCTGCTGCTTCCTGGTAGGAGTCAATTCCCCGAGGCCAGCCTGCTGTAATCCGGAGAAAATGTTTGTCCTGCTAAATAAACACCACGCTCTCCATGGCAACAGTTGGGTAACTGAGGAAAATGTGACCGTGGCCGTCCAAATATGGAAGGGCAGGAGACTGGGAGAGGCCCCGCTCAGCCTCTCCGAGATCCCTTCAAACATTCTCAGCTCCGCCTTTAAACCTCAGATACGGAGAGGCAGAGATTTAAAACAACGACACTGTAGACAACGTCACCCTCCTAGCTTCAGCGCTGGGGGAAGGAGCTGCCTGGTGGCCTATTCTCACTCCTCTCTGTCACCCCAGGAGGAGCACCAGGAACCCTTGAGGCCTTGGGGGCTGGAGAGGGTAGGGTACGCCGCCTGGAGCCTGCTCCTCCTTCCCTTTGGAACTGCCCCCCTCTGATAATGCAGTGGCCTTGACCCTGCCTGTGACCAGTCACTGTCCGCCTGCTCACCTAGGGCTTCTGATTTGCTCTGGACTTGGAAATACAATAACAAACGTCACAGATGTGTACTCAAGGAGCACAGAGTTGAAACGAAGGTGTAACAGAGAAGCTGCTTAGGGCACAAACCCATCAGAGGCCCCCATCCAGACTTTCTGGTTCTCCCTTGGGTCCGCAGGTGGGCCAGCTTTCCACAAGCGCTGGGGCCGCAGAGCCGCTGCACAGCTGCCAGGTTACGTGTGGCTAGTTAGTTTTGCCGGGCACAGTGGTTTTCAATGTCGCTCTTTATTTTGACTAACTGCTGAGAGGTTCTGCCAGCCGCTCAACGACCTGATGGAGCCTGCGGTTTGCTGAGGCCCCGCGAAGCGACGTCATCATTTAAAAACAGAGGCGTGCCCACCAGTATGTTTCTGAAAGTTAAGTGTGCAGGACAGAGAGTACAAATGAGAGGAACCTTTCCTATTTCCTCCTAAGCTCGGCAGAAATGCCTCACAGGGTGACGTGTGTGGGCACCCGGGGAATCATCCGCAGAGTAACAGGAATCCAAAAATCCAGGCATTGAAACAGACCTCGAATCCGAGCCTCCCTACAGATGGGGAAACTGAGGCCCAGAGGGGGGCTGAGTCACCCAGCAGCAGCTGGCTGGCTGGCCGCAGGACTCCCCTCCCAGCCCAGCACCCCGGCCTCCAGAGAAAGTCAGGGCTGTGTGGGTTCTGTACCAGTGAATCACACCAGATGACAGGGACAGATAACTGCGAACACCCACGGTGCCATGCCTGAGTTGGCATATCACGGAGCTCCCACTTAAAAATAGGGAGTCTCTTGCCTTGTTTCACTCATACCTCTTATAAAACGTGATCAGCCCTGTATTTAACAACTCAATTTCCAGTTAAAGCCTTCAGGGGCAGTCTTGTTCCCTTCTCCACTAAACCCAGCCTGGGACCACAAACCCCAGGTGGGGCAAGTGGGGGGCCTCTCCCCCCTGCAGCCGGGGACAAGGCCAGCGGCCCTGATGTATGAGACATGGGAGCTGAGGGGTATTCACGGGGGGGCTTCTCCCATGGTGCTGGGGTTAACATTCGGAGGACCTGAGGACCCTCCTCCCAAATTTCAGACCACTCAGGATTCAGCACCCAATTTCAGGCCTTCATGGAATCTCTGAAGCTCACCCCGATCAAGACCCTCAGGATGATGGAAAGACCCTGGAGACGTCTTGGGCCCGGGCCCAGCCCTGCCATGGTGTGTGCCCAGCAGCTCTCGGGGCCTCAGTCTCCTGATCTTCGAAGCCAAAGGGTTACCCTGGATGATTCCCAGGGGACCTTCGGGCTCTGGGGTTCTGTGACTATGAATCAGACTTCCAAACTGGTTTCCTCTGTGTAGGTTTCAGAAAGCCTGGCAACCGAGTTATCACACTTTAGCCCCCGCCTTCTTGGAGGGGTAAACAGGCTGTCCCCCGACGCGGTCCTGGTCCATGTCAGGGACTCGGTAGCCAAGGTGCAACCCAGAAGGATGGTGTGACTGCTGCATGGCAAAGTCGGACACCTCCCCCACTTCTCCCAACCTGGGGAGAGGGAATAAATACAGGGAGGTCCAGCCTGGGGAAAGGTTTCCAGGCCTGCCTTGGCACAGGAACTTTCTAGACTCTCTGCTCATCCACTGCAGGGGCCCCCTGGCCTGTTTAGGTAAAGCCCCTAGACCAGCGCCCAGCAGCCGCCCTTCCCTAGCCTGAGACTTGGTTATCTGGCCTCAGAGCAGAAAGCTGTCTCCCCAAGCGACCCTCCAGAATCCCAGGGGCAGCTGAACCGACCCTCCGGCGGAGGCAGGGTTCAATAAAGAACATCATCTAGAGAAGGACAGTCCGGTGTGGCAGTCACTCAGTAGCTCTGTGCCCTTAGACAAGCGGCCTAACCTCTCTGGACCTCAGTTTCTCCATCTGCAAAATGGGGATAACAGTACCCACCCTCAGGCCGGTTGCAAGCCGAGAAGGAGTCAAACGGCCCAGGAAACTCTCGGATCGCGCCTCCGCGGGCTCCGTGAGCCGCCGCCGCCGCCACCGCCGCCCGGAGTCCACCCGCCCGCTGCCCGGCGGCCGTTACGTAACCAGAGCCCGGCCGCACGGCGGTCGGCGCCCCAGCCCGGCGCCCGCCCCCGCGCCGCGCCGCGCACTCACCGCCGCGCCGCGTCCTCGCCCGGCCGCCCGGCCGTCCGCGTCGGTGTCCCGGCCGCCACCACCGCCGAGAGCGCGTAGCCTGCAGAGCCGCCGCCGCCGCCGCCGCCGCCTCGCCGCTGTCACATAGTGGAAAACGTGACCGCGCGCGCCGGGCCCGCCCCCCGCGCCTGCCATTGGCCGCCGCGCCGCCTCATCTGCATACCGCGGGGGCCGGGCCTGCGAGCGCCGCGCGTCCATTGGCTGTGGCGCCCGTCGCTCTCTTTACATAAGACGCACATGGAACTCCATGTTCACCGCGTCGGTTCCTCAATGAAGACGCGACGGCGCTCGTGCCCCCCTCCTCGTCCTCCCGAGTGGTCCCTTCCACTTCCGGCCTCGGCGCCTTCCATTCAAGACAGCTCGCGTCCGCCGGTTCGGGGAGCACGGCCTGGAGCGTACCACCGCGGGCCGGGGGGGCTGGCGCGGGCCGGGGACCCGCTCCCGTGCACCTCCCTCCGGCCAGCAGGCCAGCCGAACCCCTCCTGCAGCCCAGGCGCCGGGAGGCTGACACCGCCGGCGACTGGCCAGAGGCGCGCCCCCAGGGGCCGGCGCCGCGGGAAGCTCCCTGCGGACATCTTTCATTCACTCATTCATATTCATTCATTTACTCACTCGCTCATTCATTCATGGCTGGGCGCCGAAGCTGCCCAGGGGACCGAGACGGGACGGCCCTGCAGGAGCTCCCGGTGCAAGCCCACCCAGGCTACTGAGGTTGACACTTGTCTCAGATCTGCCTGGAGGGCTTTTCTTATTTTTGAGACCGTGTGTCGCAATTTTTGGTTCAGCAAATAGAGTCGTTGTTACTACGAGAAGGTACAAAAGAAAGAAATGATGTGGTCCCCGCCCCCAATCACGCCATTAGGGAGAAAGGACCGTCTTGGGAAAAGGGAACTCAACCAAATACTGAATTGGGCGTTGTGGGTCATAAATTAACCAGGGCCAGAGTTATCCCCGAAGTGTCCACGGAGGGGGCAGCACTTGCAGAGTGAGTAGGATGAGAAAGGCATTGGAAAAGGAGGGTCTTTGGGAGGCGCAAAGCCACTGAGACCTAAGGAGTGTGGGCGGCTCTGGGAGAGAGCGCTGGACCCTGGAGTACCTTGGTTGAGGACATTTGTCCTTTCAGTAAGCGTTGTTTGGGGCATACTAAGCCCCCAGCCTTCTGTCTAAAGTGTCAGGAGAGAGTAGAACTTCGTCTCAGACAAATAAAAATGGCAAGTAATAGGATATATTGGAGAATATGAGGAAGCCACTTGGTGTAAACCTAATTCGGCCTGACCTTGTCTTTCCAAAAGGGCCTGACTGAGGCCGTTGAGCATGCATTGTATATCTGCTTTAGATATTCCCCATGGCAAGAACAAAGGCCCTTGAGATAAAGGTGCAACTTCCCTCCCCCTCCCAACGTTGGCATTTCCTTAAGGATTAAGCATCTTTCCTTAGGCTAGGAACTGATTGCTGCGCTCACCTGTGACCACCCAGCTCCAGACAATAGACTTGCCTCCTGCTATGCCCGCCGAGATAGCAGACACACTACCTGCTGTGTCCATCAAGTGCTGTGCCGACAGGGCAATCTTGTGACTATTGTGGGAGGGACATTTCAATCATATGTGAAACATCCTGTTTGGGGGTATATAACCACTCTGTATACCTCACTTCTTTGGTGCCCTTTCTTCCTTCAAGAAGAAAGGCCCCGGGCCATGGTCCTCAGTTGTTGGCTCAGAATAAACTCACCCAAATTTTCATTTGTAGATTGGTTATGGATTATTTTCGTGGACACGGGGTAGAGGGCCGAGACTTGCCTGTGGGACATGAAACAGCGTGCAGGCTCCGAGGCAGGTCAGCTGCAGCAGGCTCTGAAACTACAGGGTCTGATGGGGGAGGCGAGGCTGGCTGGGCTCTGAAGGGCTGCAAGGGCGTGGACTCTTCCAGTTCTCCTTCGTGGGCTCTCCTGGGGACCAGGGATGGGAAGAGAGGAAGAGTTATGAACCGGTGGTGCCTGCAGGCAAACTGAGCTATTAGTTCCTGAAGCCAGTCCCACAGTCAGGAAGTCTCATGTGCCAGCCACTTTCCCTTTCCTTGGCAAGGTGTGTGCACGACTTCATCAGACACAGACGCAAACCGGAGTGAATACCAAGTTCACTGGGGCAATCCTGAAACCCTGGGAAGACTGCTGATTGGCTCACACTCCGTGAGAGAGGCCCCTCCTCCAGTTTCTCTGACATTGACACCTTGACATGCTCCCTGCGCCCCTCCCTAACACACACACACACACACACACACACACGCACACACGCACACACACACATGCCGAGCAAATCCAGGCCCAGCTGCACCCTGCACACACCCAAAGGCTTTTTTGTTTCGTCGCATACATTGACGTCAATGGTGAGCTCCATTATTCTGGAAACAAGAATAAACAGACAGCTCATCCACACTGCACAGAGGTTCTCGTCTTGCTCAGCTTTTCCTTGGTCTCGCTCCACATTCAGCCTGCAGCCTAAGGTCACATTTCCTCCCTAAATGTAGCCTCTTCTATTTTCGCCCATAAATCTGGTGGAAAGATAGAGAAATCCATTATTTCAGAAGTTATCAAACGTAATGGGCCTCTAGAACTCTTCAGAATCTAATCTATTTTCAGTGTCTCACAGCTGGGTTCTTCTTTCTTGTTCCTGGAAACTTTCATTCACTCCACAAATATTCGTTGACACCTGAGTATTGGGGGGTGGGCAAAAACGCACCTCGTTGGATCCTTTGCTTGTAAGAAGTTGGCAACATAGAAGAGGCGATGAGGCAGGTTTGGACACAGTTTCATTTAAGATGGGGTATAAGTCCCAGGAGAACAGGACAGGCCTGGGCAGAAGCCTCCACTCCAGCTCCAACAGGAGAACACTGTGGGGTGCAAACCCCCAGACCAGGCCAAGTCCATGGATGCCGTTCTCCCTGAACCAAGATGGTGGGTAAGTGAGTGAGTGAGTGTGTGTGTATGTGAGCACACGTTGGGGCATCCAGGTTGGATCCATCTGAGGGAGAAAGTGCTCGATATTTCACCATAAGTATGCTGTTAGCCTTGGGTGTTTAGTTCTTTATACTTGTGCTTTGTCATAGAGAGAAAGTCTCCTCCTGTTATCGTTTGCTGAGAGGTTTTTTTAAATCATACATAGGTGCAATGGGCTTTTAATCCGTGACAATTATTACATTTTAAAATATCTCCCCCAAATAAATCCATTTTTTGCAGATCTGCAGATGATTTAAATCACCATAGTTTTCTCTCTACTATGCAACACTCTGTATAGACTTTCTTACTTCATTATTGTATCTTAAAACCAAAAAATATAAATGAATTAAAGAATTAGTGCCCAAGACTCTGCCTTTCTCATGTTGTGAGTTTCTTCTTTATTGCTACAGGAATCCAATGATTAAATGTGTACCCAACTGACTTCTCTTATTCTCAGTTTTGCAAATAAAAAGCATGGTTTTAACTGAAGCCAAAAAACCGTTAACATGTCACTTGAGAAAGGATTAAAACTTCAACTTCCTGGTCGTGAGGCCATTAAAAGAAAACCCGAGGATTAACCCAGATCAGAGCTGTACACTTCCCGAATGGAGGTGGAGTTGGCAGTGGGGAGGTCGAGTTGCTGGTCAGATTTTTGCCTCAGGACCTTGAGGGCTGATGTGTGGGCCAGATTTTCTAGTCTCTGACAGCATGAGCCCTCTTCCCAGGGTTTCTGGGCCACGAATACCCCTCACTCTCCTGGAGAGGCCCAGGAAAGACAGCTTGCCAACAGCTGCTCCATGTCCAAGGTGATGCCCTATGTTAGAGGCCATGCCCCATGCAGAGGTGACCCCTGTGTCCACGTGATATCCCATGTCCAAGATGACCCCCATGTCCAAGGTGATGTCCCATGTCCAAGATGACCCCCATGTCCAAGGTGATGTCCCACGTCCAAGATGACCCCCATGTCCAAGGTGATGTCCCATGTCCAAGATGACCCTCATGTCCAAGGTGATGCCCCATGTCTGAGGTGACCCCCATATCTGAGGTACATCTTCTTCAGAGGGCAGAAGGCTCTCTCATTGGTTGGCATGCCATCTGATTGGCCTTTGAGGCCATGGATCTGGACTGGGCAGACCCCTGTAGCACGATTTCTTGCCCTGTCCCATTCAAACTGCTGTGTGTCCCCCAAGGCTGTCATCACAGCTTGGTTCTGCCAGCATTGCTTGGGTTGGTGCTGAGGGGTAGCCCGACTGGCCCCCCAACCATGGCTGTCCTGGGGCAGTGTCAGGAATTGGGGCCCTGAATGCCCTGGGGACCAAGAAGACCCCTCCCTGTCAGAATGTCTGATCCTTCAGGAGGCTGTGGTCTGGGCTCTGGACTCCTGGATGGGCTTGGACCTCAGGCACTTGTCCCCTGTGGACGAGTGCTGACTTAGCACGTGCTCACGAGTTTACCATCATGCTTAGCGCTTTCCGTGCATTCTCTTATTTTATCCTCATGACTCTATAAGACGTATGTCCAGATTCCCTTTGTCCCTTAGAAAAAGACACCCTCAATGTCACGATGCATTAGGGAATCGTGTGGGGCTGTGTCATACGTCATGGAGGGGAGATAACTTCATCTGCAGAGTGATCTCGTGGCCACCCTCACTGCCCTGCCCCTGTGGAGCCTGGGAAAGATGCGACCAGAGTCCAAACTCCAATGTCCTTCTCATCCCTCGAACATTCTCCTCACCCAAAATCTCCCCCTGTGATGTGGCTGGCCAGGTGCTTCCTGCACCCTCCCGACTTCCCTCTAAATACCTAAGGGCTCATGGGGGGCATAGCTGGAGTGTCAGTCCACCACCTACCATTGGTCTATGCAGCCATACAAGCCCACGGTGCCCCTCCTGGGATGACAGGGCCCCATGCATTCTGCCTGAATCTCTGCCTGTGCTTTTCCTCCAGTAAACTCTGCCCTGTGTCTCACTGTGTGTTACCTGCCATGTTGCTCCTTGCTCATTGGCTTCTCCTTAGTGCCCAACATGGAAAAAACACCTCTTGTCCCTGGACTAAAGCTTTTTGGCAGCAACAAAGGGGTTTGACTGGACCGATCTCAGCATGGGAGGCATCCCCTAGCAGGTGGTGGTGGGTTACCTGGCTGTTGCAAAGGCAAGTGCCCAGGGGACATAGCTGTGGATTGCAGTAGCTTGGGGCATACAGTGACCCGAAGGAGATGCTGGGGGAGAGAAGGCTGCTGTGTGTCCATCCCCCATCCCTCCTCAACAGATTGAGTCCTATGAGGGAGGAGGAAGGGACCATAGCAGAGCCCCATCATTAGGCAATATGGAAGCTTCTGGGGCCCCATGTTGCAGGGAGGAGACCACATGTGGGTGCTCAGAGGAAAGATGGGGTCCTCCTGGCATTGCTACCACCAGCACCCTGGGTTCTCAGAAAGCCTGGAAGGTTTGTCTGCACAGAGAGGCAACACCGGAGCCGCTGAGTGAAGAAAATGGCGGGTGGTGGGGGCCACCCCAAGACTTCCAGAGGCCGCAGAGTCAATAGTCTGGACCGACTGGCATGCACGCCCGTGTTTTGGAATGAGTGCTCAAGGGAATTCACTGTACCTATCCTGGGGGACATTCCCTGAGACCTTGAGCACAAACTAGGACACACCACTGAGGCTATGGGCGCTCTGAAAGAACTTGGGGGAATCCAGAGAGAAGCCCTGACAACATGCTCTGGGCTCAGAAAACACCGAGTGATGTAATGCGGGTGAGGCCCTCCAGGATGTCCTCGGCTCTGCTCCTCCACGAGGTGCTGCTAGGGATGGAGCAGTCCTCCCAGATCTCTGCTTGAGATAGGAAAGGGGAGCAAAGAGAGAGGAGGACCTGCCCCCCCTCCCAAACTGTGGCTTGAGAACAAAGGGCATTGAGAAGGAAGGTCACGGCCTGCCAAACCCTAAGCTATGGAAGCCTGGCAGGCCAAGAAGAATGATAAAGTGGCTACGGCAATAGGAGGTGAGGGACTATTGGTGTGTATTGGGGGGTGGGGAGATCAATGTGGTAATTAGGAGGAGGAGGGGGACAAGTAGAAGACTGGGACCAGGGGATCCTTGGGAGAGTAGAGCCTGTCACTCTCACCTCTGTGGTCCACCCTGCAAAGCTTCTTGCTGCTGTGAAGGACTTGAGAGATGAAGCTGAAGAGCTAGCATGCCATATTCTTTTTTTCTTTTGGTGATGAAGATTGGCCCTGAGCCCTAAGCTGATATCTGTTGCCAATCGTCCTCTCTCTCTCTTTTTTTTTTCTTTTCTCTCCAAAGCCCCAGTATATAGTTTTATGTCCTATTTGTAGGTCATTCTAGTTCTTCTGTGTGGGATGCAGCCACAGCATGGCTTGGTGAGCAGTGCCTTGGTCTTGGCCCGGGATGTGAACGGGAGAACTCCAGGCTGACGAAGCAGAGCACATAAACTTAACTACTTGGTCATGGGGCCGGCCCCAAGCATGCCATATCCTGACAATACTGGAATGCATTCCTAAAGGCAATTCTTGTAGCTATAGGATCCACCCTGCCAGACTAGTCCCAGTCTGACCTTCTCTACACCCTGTTTGAGTCCTTCAAAATGAAAGAAGATGAGGAACGAGGCCCTGTCCCCTCTGCTCCCTTTGGGGGGAGACTGTATGCTCCAGTCCATATATGCTGGAAAGGGGAGGGATTCTAGAGCTGGGTGGCTGTCACTAATGGCCCAAGAAAGGTCACTGTCGTAAAGGCATGGGGTTCTTCCCATACCTCCTCGGTGGGCGCTGCAGAGCTCGCCTTGTCGTAAACCAGTGGGAGACAGGAGGCAGGGGAGAGCTGGCTGATCAATTTCTCGCCCTTTGCCCTCCGGCAAAAACCCCAGGCACGGTTTTTCAGTCATCCATTCCAGAGAAGGCCCGTGGGGCTGAGCATGTGAACCCACTGAGTGTCTGATTTGTCTCATGCGCTTCATTGGGAAGTAGCGACCAGCGCAGAAAGGTCTCATCTTGTGTTTTCTTCCCTTTTCCTTCACCCTTGCTGCCCTGGTATTCCACCTCCTGATAAAACTTCAGTTCCTAAGCCGATCCTCAGGCTCTGCCTTCAAGGAGCCTAAAGTAAGATCCTGGATGCTGAAAATGGCTCTAGAAAGCAGACCCTCAGGGTTTCATTTTGGAATTGAACTTCCCACCTGTCTCAAAGCCATAGGGGCCCCACTCCTAGGGGTAAGTGGATTGTAATAACCAGGGTTCAGCCATGGCCTGTTTTGTACAGCCTTTGAATTAAGAATGAGTTTTGCATTTTTTAAAGGGAAAAAAAAGCAAAAGAATATGCTACAGAGGTCATACAAGGCCCACAAAGCCAAAATTATTTACTATCTGGCCCTTTACAGAAAGAATTTGCTGACCCTTGGTGAACTCATCAGGCAGTGGCATTTCAATTACTTAAGTTTCCACCTATGGTCAATTATGGTGGGGCGCAGGCAGGGAGCAAGGCACTGGGAGATCAAGTAGACGTGGTGCTCCATCAATGGGGGACAATGGTGATGATATTGATTATGGAGAAGGGAGCCTCTTTATGTTGGTGTTGGAGACCTTGGAAAAAGAAAATGGTATGTTTAGTGCAGTTCACTGCCAGCTTAGACAAACTCTGCAGCCTGGGGGCCTCCAAGGCCACACAGTAGATTTACATCTCCTACAGCACTGGGCAGGCTGTAGGAAATCAGGCCTGACCTCTGATCATAAGGGTCTCAGAGCTACAAAGGAAACCAAAGTCGCAGCCTTGATGGGTCCCCTATGTCAAGGTCAGGAGTCAGATAAGGAATGATCCTGGGCCATGGATGTGGGCAACCAGGTAGATGAGCTGAGCATTTCAAAGCCCCAAGGTCCCAGGAGCCTCCTGGTTGGCAGAAGCACTCTCCTCTTGCAGAGAAGAGATGGTCCTTGCTAGATACCTTAAATGGAGCAAGTGTCTTGCAAGATGATGCTTGTTCTCTTCAAGACCTGCCCTCAGCACCCGTCTTTGATTCCTGCCTCTAACGAAGGTCAGGTCTCAATACAGCTGGAGCGGAGAAGGTAAGCCCTGTGCTGGTAAGAACCAGCCTATACCCCAAAGGAACTGCAGACCTGGCTAATAGGTGCCAGCAGGACCTGAAGGGACATACCCAGTGGGTCTTCAGAGTGTTGTAGGGGGAGGACTATAGGCTAGAGGAGAATTCACTGGCATAGGCGCACTCATCGGTGCTTTAGAAATCAATGTTTTGACAAACACACTAAGTTCTGATCGTTTGTTGGGCTGACTCCAGTGGAGTGCTAGTGAAAATTTAACAAAGGGGTCTCTGAAGGGGGCAACAAAATTTGCAGTCTTTATGGTGGCCAATTTCAAGTTACCAACATGACTCTCTTGTGAAGGTGGCGATGCCAATCAAGGCCAAATGTGTGAAGAGAAGAGGCCCACAGCATCCACCTGGGCCTGGTCCAACACAGCCAATGTAAGCACTTCTTTAGAAAGTAGGGTCTCTTCAGTTACAAGGAGGAATCAGGCTCCCAAAGTTTAGCACCCAGAAGACGATTTTTCCAAACCCTTTATTTCGAAGGTTTTAAAAGGGACCATCGTTACCAAGTAATGTCAATAAAGTTTTCCTTGTACAAGTATTTCTCAAGGGTATTGAGACCTCTGGCTTCTTGTATGAGGAGTCTGCTCTCAATCATGCTGTCATGCTGGATTTGTCAGAGTGGCTCTCGAGACGTTGTTTGTGGCAGGGACAGGCCATTCCTGGCTCAAGGCACTCCTGCTCTTTGTGGCCATAAAATCTACTGTCAACACAAATGAGGCTGCTCAAATTTCGGTCCCCTAAGTGAGGGTCCTGGTTAGGGCAGTGGTGCGTGTCCGAACATTGGTGTAAATCATTAGGGTTCCAGTCAAGGAGATGTGGCTGCTGAGCATCCCCATTTCACCCTCTTGGAGTGACCCTGCTTTCTGGGATGTTTCTTTCTGGCCCCATCTCTCATGACCTGAGCCCGGAGAGCCGGAAGTCTCGGCCGACCTTGGTGTTCCAGCACCAAACTGACTCCAGCCCTCAGGGTCTAAGGCCAGGAGGAGGTCACTGAAAGTCTCAGTTCCTGACAGATTGTTTCTCGGTGGTAGGGACGGGAAGCATGGCCAGCAGTGGACCAGCTGTGCCCGAGTCCCCCTGCCGCTGATGTCGAATATTGGCCCGAGAGATCCAGACTTGCAACTGATTAAAAGAAAATGGACTTACCTTATAGATGAGGTGCATAACGTAATAGCCTATGTTTTCAGGGGAGTTTGTGTGAATGTGTACATAGAAGAAAAACGAAAAGGAACGTCAAAATATTTATAGTGATTTTGCTCTGGGTTTTGGAATATGAGTGACATTAGTTCTCTTCTTTATATTTTCCAGTATCCTTCATTTATTTATTTATTTTTTTTAAAGATTGGCACCTGAGCTAACAATTGTTGCTAATCTTCTTTTTTTTTTTTTTATTGCTTTTTGTCCCCAAATCCCCCCAGTACATAGTTGTATATTTTAGGTGTGGGTCCTTCTAGTTGTGGCATGTAGGATGCTGCCTCAACATGGCCTGATGAGTGCTGCCGTGTCTGGGCCCAGGATCCAAACTGGCGAAACCCTGGGCCGCCAAAGTGGAGTGCGCAAACTTAACCACTCGGCCATGGGGCTGGCCCCTTCATTTAGTCTATAGTAAGTATTTATTATATGTTATATATATTTGTATATAGAAATTATAACTCTATATAGCCTGCATTTATATATTATAATAAGCATTTTTATAATTAGAAAAATATGGCTTTAAATGTTGTAAACTACTAAACATAAAATAAAAAATTAATTTTGAATAGGATGTTTTGTATCAGTTTAAAATGGCTTGCTTTGTGAGCCATCCTATGTTCAGAGAGACGGAGAATTGGGGTTAGAGCAGTAAAAACCAAAAGCACTGAACTCTTCATATTGCGGAGTTATTTTTGTTTGACTTCTACTTATTTCCCGGTTTTTGTCTTCAATAATCAGATCAATAGGAGTTTCACGCTATTTCTGACAACCACTGCTAGAGATTTACCAAGCTCATAGTTATCTTTCGAAACTTTGCAGAAATGACAAACAAATAAAACAGTCTACAGAGCAAAAGTCAGACGATAAAGCAATAGAACCAGCCCGGTGGCGCAGTGGTTAAGTGCGCACGTTCCACTTCGGCAGCCCAGGGTTCGCAGGTTTGGATCCCGGGTGCGGACACGGCACCGCTTGGCAAGCCATGGTGTGGCAGGCATCCCACATATAAACTCGAGGAGGATGGGCATGGATGTTAGCTCAGGGCCAGTCTTCCTCAGCAAAAGGAGGAGGATTGGCGGCAGATGTTAGCTCAGGGCTAATCTTCCTCAAAACAAAAAAGAAAAGAAAAGAAAAGAAAAAAAAGCAATAAATAGACTCTGGGAAACAATCCGGCAGATGCAGACCAGGTGCCCTGTGAGGGCAATGAACAGCTGGAATAAGAGGCGTGAGCTCTCAGCTAGGATTGAATATTCCTAACATTCGGGGACTTTTAAGAGTCATGCCAAGACACAAATGCTACAGAGAGGTAAAAAAATAAAATGACAGGCATGGCTATATGCATGAAACCAAAAGAAAGTTGATATGGCAATATTGCTGAAAGAGCAGAATTCGGGCTTTGTGGGGGTACGTATCTTCCACGTACAACCATAGAAAACATTCGTGCCACCATAGAAAACATTCGTGCCAAGGAAAACGCTGGAGGGAATACATAAAAGTGACGTATTTCTATCGGGTGGATGGAGTGGAAGTGTTTCCCAACCTCTGCAAGTGGCTTTCCTGTTTTGCTTGTACAAACAATCTTGGGGACCAGAGTTGCTAACTCTTGTGTTCTCCTTCCATCGGATTAAAAAGCAAAACCAAACAAAACCTTCTAAGGATGTTTGCTTAGAGGCTGTGCATCTCCAGCAAGTGGGGTTTCAGGCAGCTGAGGGAGAGATCCAGCATGAGGCTCTTCCCGGACCAGAGCCCAGGCAGTGCGGGGGAGCCCTTGGGGTGAGTGGGAGAGCATACCCCTGCCCCAGCTCAGCCTCCTGTTCTGGACCCACGTCGCAGACCAGAGAGGCCTCAGGGCGCCCCCGGGTCGCTGTGCAGCCCCTTCCTCCTCTGACACCCCGCAGGCACCCAGGTTTGAACACAGGATGCTCTGCCCCTGCTCTTCCATCAGTGAAGAGTAAGAGAACGCCGAGCCCTGAAACAGTGACGTCAGTCAGGGCGGGGTGGGGGCTGATGGGTGTCCTGGTGCCACCTGGTCACCAGGAGGGAAGAATCTATGTGTTCCCAGCTCTCACTCTGTGCAGTGTCCGTGACGGGGACACTGTGTACCCACGTCCCCCCTCTGGTCATTGACCTCCATTCTTGCCCTCCTCTCCCTTGGCCCCGCTCAGCACTCCAGAGTTCTCCTAAGACTCAGAGCTCATCACCCAACTGCCCCTTTCAGGCAGCTTTTGATGGCATCTGCATCTGGGGAATGGAAGTTTTTCATTCTCAGGGACCAAGTTCCTGTCACCTTGGCTCTAGGTTTAGGAGTGTTCTCCAGATCCATTTGGAACTCCCTCAGGATAAGAACCATTTCCTTTTTTCCAAGGACGAGCCTCACCTCATCCTATCCAAGGCTGTTTTTCTTTTTGCTCCTTTATCCCAACTTCTCCGCCCTCCCCCTCAGTATTTAGGTCATCAAGACTTCAGGCCACATTTCTGTTACTCCAGCGATGGCCTGTCCTCTAAGACAGCCTTCGCTGGCCAATAAGGGGACGCACTGCAGGTTGCTGGTGGAGACTCTACCGTGAGAATCGTCCCTC
Source organism: Equus asinus (assembly GCF_041296235.1). Taxonomy (NCBI): domain Eukaryota; kingdom Metazoa; phylum Chordata; class Mammalia; order Perissodactyla; family Equidae; genus Equus; species Equus asinus. The sequence continues at coordinate 3,740,982 of NC_091808.1, read as the reverse complement.
CGGGTCTTCGGAGGGTGCTCAGGCCAAGGCTGAGGGATACCCAGAAGAGCCCTGTCTGCCCCTGTGGCTCTGGGCCTCCAGCTGCACGGCCCAGTGTACGTGTGTGTGTGGTGCGTGGGGTGCGTGTGTGTGCGTGCGTGTGCGCCTATCACCAGGGACTGGCATCAAAAGACTGACCCATTTTCAGTAACCGCCTTGCAGCCGATGAAGCCTTTGTTGCCTTTGCACAGGAGGCCTGAAAGGCGGCTCCCGCAGAGCCGCCCGTCTTTAAGAGAAGTGGCGGGCGCTCAGCAGGTGGGAAGGAAGTTCAGCCATGGCTCGCCTTCCTTCTTTTTGGAGAATTTCCAAGACTCTGGTTTCCTTTTTCTCAATCATAATTCAAACCTCTCTTCAAACACAAAGTCAAAAGTGGACAATGGGAATATCCTGAGGGCGTAACCCCCGGTTGGTTCGGATCCGGGTGTGAAAGCCTCTGTCCTTGGTGGTTGCGGGCGCCATGTGGACACCAGGCTTGGCTCTTGTACACCGCCCAGGTCCACGTTTGCAAAGAGAGCGTCAAGACAAGACAAGCTGAATGCACTCAGCATTTGCTAAGAGCCGATTAAGTCCCAGCAAGCTGAATTGTGTTTGGTTTGTTTGTAAAATTTCATTGCACTTACAATAAAAGCAATTGCTTCAACTCTTAAAATATTCCATCCTCCTTCTGCATGCAGACCCCCAAGAATCTCAGGGGTGGGCCTGGCTCCACTCCACTATGCAGCCCAGCCATTTCTAAATGCTAGCATTATGCCTACTATAACCCGCCCTAAATTTATAACAACTGTTGGGCACATATAAAATTCATCTATTTCGATTGAACAAACAGAATGGACAAGAATAATGTCTAAACTGTTAGCCAGATATTTTTTCCTGGAGAAACGCATCTTTACTGGACCTCTGTCTCAATAAAGACCCAGAAATAGGCATGTTCTCCCTTTTGCGGGGCCATCCAAGGGGAAATGTTCCAATCTGCCAAGAGCTAGTAACTTCGAGGGAGTTCAGTGTGGTTCTGAGACCACAGACCCCGGAGCGAGCCCCAGTCCCAGCTCTGCCATTGACTAGCTGCATGATGCTGGAAATGTTCTCGAGCCTCAGCATTCTCTTCTGTAAAATAGGGTTAAAAGTGGGAACTACATTGGGGGTTGTTTTTTAAAAATTAAAAATATTTTAAATTGTGGTAAAATACACATAACATACAATTTACCACCTTCTCTATTTTTAAGTGTGCAGTTCAGGAGTGTTAAGTGAGTTCACATTGTTGGGCAGCCCGCCTCCGGAACTCTTCATCTTGCAAAACTGAAACTCTGTCCCCATTAAACACTAACTCCCCATTCTGCCCTCTCCCAGCCCCTGGCAACCACCACTCTGCTTTCTGTCTCTATGAATATGACTACTGTAGGTACTTCATGTAAGTGGACTTTACAGTATTTGTCTTTCTGTGACTGGCTAATTTCACTTAGCGTAATGTCCTCGAGGCTTATCCTTGGTGTAGCATGTGTCAGAATTTCCCTCCTTTTTTAAGGCTGAATAATATTCCCTTGTATGGATAGACCACACTTTGCTTATCCATTCATCCATGGACACTTGGGTTGCTTCCACCTTTTGGCTATTGTGAATAATGCTGCTGTAAACATGGGTGCACAAATCTCTCTTTAAGATCCTGCTTTCACTTCTTTTGGCTACACACCCAGAAGTGGAATTGCTGGATCATATGGTAATTCTACTTTCAATTTTTTGAGAACTTGTCGTCCTGTTTTCCACAGTGGCTACACCATTTTACGTTCCCACCAGCAACACACAAGTTCTCCACGTCCAATTTTTCCACATCCTCACCAACCCTTGTTATTTTCTGGGGCTTTTTTGAATAGTAGCCATCCTAATGGATATGAGGTGGTATTTCATTCTGCTTTTGATTTGCATTTCCCTAACAACTAATGAATTGAACATCTTCTCATGTGCTCAGTGGCCATTTGTATATCTTCTTTGGAGGAATGTCTATTCAAGTCCTTTGCCCATTTTTGAATTGAGTTGTTTGTTTTTTTGTTGTTGAGTTGTCTTGGAGATTGTTTTGAGGATTAAATGAGAAGGTGGATGAAATGGGCTTAGCATGGAGTCTTGCACACAGCCAGGAGTCAATGAATGTCAGTCATCACATTTAGTGAGGTATGAAACAGTCATGCTGGGAAACACCGCCCAACGGAAAATGGGAGAAAGAAATGTCCCGCAGGCTCACCTTCCTCTCTGCGCTTGCCAGCACTCTCCCACGGCTCATGTCCTTCAGCCTCACACTTTTCCCGTCACAGCCATAACCCCAGGCTGGACTGCCCTGCCCGGCTAGACCCCCTCCCGACCCTCCCGTCATACACCTGTCATGCTGCGTCTGGGGGCACGAGGTCCCATTGTCACATCTGATCTCTCCTGGCAAAGCAAATGGGAACTTGAGGAAATGTGATTAAAATTTTTGTCACCTTTTAAATAAGCTGTAAATTCGGCTACGTGAATTATGAAACTCAAGCTACTGTTCAGCACAGTATACACAACATACATTCTTTTGGATAAGATAAAAAATAAAAACAAACCAAAGGATGCCCAGACGTTGCGTCTCCCGAGAGATCTTTGACTCCCATGTCAGCTGGTCCAGGATTCCACACTGGTGATCATTTTGATGGTCAGACACCGTGGGTGCCTTTGCCCCCTCCCCTCCCACCAGCACCCCTGGCCTACACACACCTCCACTCTTTTTCCTTTCCCTTTGCCCATCGGGTTGGGCTCTGATCCACGGAAACAGAGCTTTTACCAAACTCAGTATTCCCTTCCTTCTGACGCACCAGCCTTCAAATCAGATCAATGTTGTACAAACAAAAATGACATGAACTGGAGAAACAGGAAAACAACATTTATATCCACTCTCACAACATTCATTGTAAGGCAAACAAAAAGCTCTTGCTGAAAAAGGGAGACCCCACATTGCTATTTTCATTGCAGGCTTGACCAGCGGCCGTCCTGGACGTGCTCTGCCCCACCATTGATGTACCCACCCACGTGCTCTGTCCCCATGAACAGGTACGCGGTGGCTGGGCTGGCCTGGTCGGTGCCAGGGGGTCTGTCTGCTTGCCATCCCCCAGCGCTGCTGTCTTGCCTCCTGCTGGTTTTCTCTCGTGCTTTCTCATGTTTACTGGAGACTGAGCTGCTTTGAACTACTTTTGTTTTTGTACCGTGTTGCTACAAGATCCCAGATCGTGTTGGTTTGAGTTGCTTTCTCGTCCGCGCTGTCTTGCCCAGTTTTCTCTTTGGGGTGGCCTCCGGTCAGGCTCCCTGGCCACGGACTCCAGGGTAGAGGTTTGTGCGTGGGGATGGAGGGGTGCTCTCAGGAACAGCCCCCCATAAGGAGTGAATTAGGCAGGATGGGGCAGGGGAGACCCGAACGCCAGGCAGTTGCAGCTGAGGACTCAAACAATTCCCCAGGGCCCTGTAGGGACCTCCTGAATCCAGGCCAGGGGCTGGGCCTCTATATCCATGAAGCAGTCAGTGGAGGCCCATAACCCCATGGTAGGACCAGTGGGAGAGCGTGTAACCTCAAGGGAGGCAGCTCCATTCAGCTTTGGACAATTCCAGAAAGGAGATAGACTAGTAGCTGGGACCTGCAGCCGGACTGTCCTGGGGAATCTGCATGGCATGGCGTCTGCCCCAGTCTGTCCCTCATGTCACGTGCATCCACTAGCCTTGCGCAGTGAGTTGACCTCATCTGGAAGCATCTTCTCTAAGATTCTGTCTCGTCTCCTTCCCCGGGTTACTGACGGGAGGGAGGTCAGTGGGATGAATCAGAGCCTGCCCCTGGAGCTGATCTCGAGGTCGCAACTGATTCTCATCGTCTACTACCATTCTAAATTCCCCTCTCCCTCTGCTAGCTCCTTTGCTGGTCTTGGTGGCTTACCTGGCGGGAGGATCCAGACCCTTATCCCTGAGGAGTCTGAGCCCCGGGTCACCATGCCCTCTTCAGGCTGTGACTGCTGCACTTCTCTATTTTCTATCAAAACTGGGCAAGGGAGGACCAAGTTGCTCCAGGGGTCACCTGGCTGCCATATGTATTCCCCCACCCCCACCATAGCAGCCTCACCTGCTCCTGATGACCAAGGTCATTGCCCCCGCCAGGATGGTGACTCCTTTCCTTGCCTGCTGGTCTCTTGGCACAAAGAGCTTGAAGTGACCAGTGACAGCCATAGCTTACAGTTTAGTGGAACTCCTACTGGGTCCCCTGGTGGAAGCGGTCTCCCTCTGGAGGAGAAGTGCACATTCTCCCAGTGAATCCCTGAAAGTGAAGGTCAGGCGGCTACTCCTGCTTCCACCCCTTGGCTCCCAGACCCATGCGTTTGATCAATTGGACACAGCAATTTACGATGGTCATTGATTTAGTGTATATCCCATGCCCTAAAGGATGGAATCCCATCCTTATAGGTATCTTCTCTCACCTGGTCCCTCAACTGAATCTTCAAGAGGCCCACTCCATCACTCACTCAGACTGCCAGCTTCTGGATATAGCAGTAAGGAGTAGACCCAGTGGGCTCATGTGCCCAACACCACACCTCCTTTGCTGTGAAGTGGGTCCTTTGGTCTGGGGCAATACCATGTGGTATTCCATATCTGTCCATCAGATGTTCTATAAACCCCAAGATAGTGGCCAAAAGGCAGGAAGAGCAAATCCACACTTGGAATATGTTGTCGAGAGAGTCAAGGTAAATCACTGCCCCTTTTAGGGTGAAAAAATCCAATGTAATCTCCTTCCCACCAAGAGCCCAGTTGGGTTCCTCGCAGGATGGTGCTAGAATGGGGGCTCTGGTGCTGTCATGGTTTCCAGTGCTGTCAGGCTGGATTTCAGCAGTTGCCATAACTAGATCAGCCGTGGTGGGTAGGAGCCCATGACATCCTGCCGGCCATGCCATGGCTCTTCACTGAATGGCCAAAGGCAGAAGCATGCTGATTTCAACTGGTCAAGCCATTTGTCTACTGGGTTGTTTATTTCCTCTTCCATGGTGTTCTCTGGTGGACATCAGCATGGGATACAAAAGTCTTCACACTCATGGTCACTCCCACAAGTCTGTTTACAGTCGTGCCCCTTCCACAAACTCCTTGCTCCCAATCTTTGAATCTTTCCAGGCTCAGACCAGCAGCAACCAAGTGTTTTGTCACTGTCAATGAGTTTGAATACATTCTCACCTTGGGTCACTTCTCTTTCTATGCAAAATAATAGCCAAGTGTGCTGCCCAAGTGTGGTGGGCAGAATAATGGCGCCCGTAGGTGTTCCCGTCCTAATGCCTGGAACTTGTGAGCGCATAATGGTACATGGCAAGAGGGACATTGCAGATGTCATTAAGTTGAGGATTTTGAAATGGAAAGATGATCTTGGATTATCTGGGTGGGCCAAATTTCATCATAAGTGTCTTTATAAGTGAAAGAGGGTGGCAGGCGGGTCAGAGTCAGAGAAGGACTTGTGACGACAGAAGCAGATTTTTTTTTTTTTCTTTTTCTCCCCAAAGCCCCCCGGTACATAGTTGTATATTCTTCGTTGTGGGTCCTTCTAGTTGTGGCATGTGGGACACTGCCTCAGTGTGGTTTGACGAGCAGTGCCATATCCACACCCAGGATTCGAACCAACGAAACACTGGGCCGCCTGCAGCGGAGCGCGCGAACTTAACCCCTCGGCCACGGGGCCAGCCCCAGAAGGAGATATTGACGTGATGTGATCGCTGGAAAGGGGCCACGAGCCAAGGAACTCAGGTGGCTTCTGGAAGCTGGAAAAGTCAAGGAAATGGATTCTCCCCAGATCCTCCAGAAAGAACACAGCCCTGCCCACACCTTGATTTTAACCCCAATGAGACTCGTTTTGAACTTCTGACTTCCAGGACTATATGGCATTAAATTTGTGTTGTTTTAAATTCCTAAGTTTGTGGAAAATGTTTTATAGCAGCAACGGTGAAGTAACACACCTAGTTTCTCCTCACTGGGAGATTGGGAAGACTTCCCCTCACTTCTGGCTTTCAGAGACCACCAGTGAGGCTGTCATGCAGCAGCTGTCTGTTTTTAGGCATTTTTTGCACCCCATCCTGAGCCAACCCGTCCATTAATGAAGCTCAGCCCATTTCTGGCTGGTCATAGGCACCAACCCCACCCAACACAGCAGTAGTGGAGGTGAGGGACAGGCACTGGGGCAACAGCGGTGACATGAGGGGCTGGGCTTGTGTGGCTGGCTTGTGTCCTCTGGCCCTGCTCACACCCAGTCCTTGATGCACCACGTTCTTCTTACAATAGATCACTGTTGGGCACGCCTGACCCTGCGACTTGGAGGGTCTGGTAAGACCCAGCTCTAGTGGCATGGTTATCACTTGGCATCGCATGGTCAGCCCTCCATCTGTCCTAGGGCACAGAGGCGTGCCAGCAGCTCTTTGTCTTTGCTGCAGACAGTGTGGCCTTGCTCCAGAACCCTATGTTGTGATTCTCCTCCTGGGACTTGCCATAGAATCAACACAGACTTGGTGGTTTGAAGCAACGTAGCATCTTTTTCCAGCATAAGTACCTCTAGAGTCTTCCAGATCGTATGGCCTAAGTGGCAGGGTGCTTGCACCACAGCCTGCACCTGCTAGAGTTCTTTCCTGTTCTGGGAGCCACTCAAAGCCGGAAGCCTTTCCTTAGGCACTTGGTGAATGTGTCCAGGCAGTATCCCAAATGTGGCACATGCTGCCTCCAGCACCCAAAGAGGCAACCAGGCATTGTGGGTCCTTCTTAGTGGTGGGAAGTGCAAAAGGTAGTCTTCCCTTTGGAGCAGAGGTCTGTCATGCCCCATCCAATGGACCACTGGAGGCCCTGGTAAGATACACGTGCTGCAGAGGGTGGGAGAGAAACCCTAGGAAGATGCAGCACATGTATCTTACCAGGGCCTCTGATGTGTTTCCCCCTTGCTCATCCCATTTAATTAATATGATATCATCAAGATGCTGGACTGATAGGGTGTCATGCAGTGTCCAAACAGTCTAGACTATATTAGGACAGAGGGAAAAGAGAAACACAGCACTGAGGCAAGACCACCAGTGTGTATTCTTGTCCATCCCAAACGAACGTACACTGCCTCTGACCCTCCTTTTTATTGGGGATGGAAAAGAAGGTATTGGCTGTGTACCATGGACTTGAGACTGCGTTGACCTGCTCTAGCAAAGATATCATAATTAGGGCTCCTACTCATGTGGGTTTGCAGTAATCCACCATCACCTTCAGGATCCATCTGTTTTCTGTAGGAGTTAGACTGATAAATGGCTATATGATGGTGAAACTGTCTGTCCTAAGAGTGGGACATATCCCGTTCTCGTAATCGCTGCCATTGCCTCCAGTGTGCAGTATTGTCTTTGACTTACTTTCTCGGCTGAGGCTGGGGAGGGGCAGTGTCAGGGGTGCCCACACAGCCTTCTCCATTCCTACAGCTCTTCCTCCACAGTCCTAGGACCTGGCCAACACGCGGTACCCATCTGCCAGGTATGTCCATTTCAGTTACGCACTGGAGGACTTAGGAAATGACCACTAGGTGGGTCCATAGACCCAGTGGACCCACCAAGATCCACACCTTACCAGGACTCTATCACCCGACTCCATATGCCCTCACTCTAAGAGGGGCCATGACGATGCTTCAGGTCCCCAGGACCCTGTGTGCACCACTCCCTGAAATGGTTGGGTGTTCCCTACCCCCCACCAGCGTACGGTTACCTGAACAAGTGTCCCTTTGGGAAAGGACTGGGAGGGACTACGACTGCACATATTGGCAGTGACCTGGGGAATCTGGTCTTTCGTTCAGGTCTGAAAACCGGGCAAGGGATAGTGGCATTTTATTGGAGCAGATACTCTCAGCCTCCTGAACATCCATCTTTGATTTCTTCGGTAGCATAGATTAAGGAATACCCTTGTCGGCTGCCCATCCATCTGGCCCTTAGGAACATCGTGTTCTGTTAACCATCTCCATAGCACTCTGCACATCAGGTCCTCCTGACCACCACTCCAACACGGCCGCTCTACTGTAATTGCATCTACCTTGCTTCTGATCATTAAGTACCGCTACTTGGCCTCTATTATTTTGTGATCATATCCTCCCCATTGTTATCAGGGAGCCCAGACCTACAACATCATCTTCTACCAGGAGCCCTGGCCTACAGCGGACAGCCACCACTGAGCTTCTCACCAGCCTCTGCTTTGGTAAAAGAAGTGACCCCTGGGCCCTCCCAAGGAATCAAGTCAGCTAGGGGGTTTGCTGGCCTTCCACACTAGATCTGCTCCAGCAGGCCCCATTCGTTCCTTTTCCCCACCATCTCTCACGGCAGGTCTGGCAGTTTGCCTTCACTTAGCAAAGGCCACAACTTTTTGCAGGCTTCCAAGAGCCATTTGAACAGTGTACTGTCCTGTCTCCCTGGATGCTTGCCAGGGTCATAAATCCTGTATCGTGGAAAGTCCTCCCATGTTGATCAATTCTCCCTTATCCGATTTTGTATTCCATTCCCTGCTGGATCCAGCATCCAGCACCTTGGGATATGCTCTCCCAACTCCTTCTGGTCCGTGCTGGCCGGTCCTGCAGCTCCTGTCCCTTTCTCCCTTAGCAGGCTCAGCAGGTCCCAGCCAGGTTCTGTTGTGACTTGACCATAGTGACTGGTCTGGGGCCAGGAGGGGGATATTAGGGAAGATCCTGAGAGAGGCGTGTGCAGTGTCGCATGTTAGTGACCTCTGTATTGTCTTTGAGAAAAGGGGGAATGCAGGTCCTTAACAGGGAGGAGTGGGCCACTTCTGGAGGCCCAGGTGGCTCAGGAGAATCTGGGGATTCTAGATTTCTGAGTGCCTCCATCCAGATGTGCCCTTCCCAATCTCACAGTCCCAGTACTTCTCAATCAGGAGTCTGACCCCGGCACCGTACACTTCCTGAGGTCGAGTTAAATCTTCTCTGGAGCCTCACTGCCCTTGAAAGGAATTTGGGGCCTGGTCCTCAGCCGTTTCTGATCTTCGGCTGCAAGAGACAAGAGTTTCTTCACGAGCTGCCAAGGAGGCCTTCTCTCCCTCGGCCTTTGTGATCTCTGTCCGCCGCCCTGGCAACCCCACAACAGCTGTCTGACTCCACAGTCAAGGGCCCGAGATAGCACCCCCTGCTGGACTCCCTTCCTACTTCATGCTGGGGAAATTTTTCACAGTTGTCTCACTACATTGCCGGGGGCTCAGTTCTCCCTCTTACACCAATCGTGGGGATTTCCGTTCAGCTGGCTGGTGGGTGATTCAGCCCCGAAGTCTCAGGTTAGGGGCTGCTTCCTCAGACCATCCTGATAGCAACTCTCTTGGGTGGAGGTCCCTGAGACACTGGGTTTGTATCCCCAACACAATTAACCCTCGAATGTGGGCTGTCCCCGGGGAGCAGGAGGTGAGGTGGCCCCTTTGGTTAAATGTCCCCAGAGAGGAACTCAGCTGTGAGCTGAGGGGTTGAAGGGTCCCCGCTCAGATCCCCAGGCCCTGGGAGACCCTGGTTGGAGGGGATGCTGGTGGAACTGGGCTCTGCTCGGATTCTTCCCTGAGGAGTTGCTCCAAGGGTTTGCCATTGGTGATAGTTATTGGAAGAGGCGTTCGAGCTTATTTAGTTGAAACACTCCTTGTGGAGTGGGTCTTGATCCTGATGGGCATCTGGACGGCGAACCACAGCATCCACCACAGCGGTTTAAGACTTCCTCCTTCAGGCTTGTTTAGAGAAGATGCATCAGGTGCCCTAAGGAGATGGCAGAATCAGCTCCTATCTTCCTGGAGCTTGCGTGCTAGTGGGGAGAAGACATTGTACAACCAGTTACACGATTCTTTTTTCTTTTGAGAAAGATTAGCCCTGAATAACATCCACTGCCAATCCTCCTCTTTTTGCTGAGGAAGACTGGCCCTGAGCTAACATCCACGCTCATCTTCCTCTACTTTATAGGTGGGATGCCTGCCACAGCATGGCTTGATAAGCGGCGTGTATGTCCGCACCCGGAATCCGAACCTGTGAACTCTGGGCCGCTGAAGTGGAACGTGCGAACTTAACCGCTGCACCACTGGGCCCGCCCCCACAATTCTCATTTAAGTAAGCCTCATGGGGAGCCAGGGACCTTCTGACAGAGGCACCGTGAGGTGCGGGTCAGGGAGGCCCTCTGAGGAGGGACCCACGGGTCAGTGGGAGTCGATTACAGGGTTGTGGGGTGGCAGGTTGGGATAATTGAGGCAGGAGAACTCGGTTTTTATGTAATTCGAAAGGGAGCTCTTCTCTTCAACTCCTCTCTGAGGCCTAGTTGGTGTGCTGGAAGCTGGTAGGTGGTGCACACAGGTGGGGCTGGGCCCAGGAGGTGGGGCGGGCCGCTCCCGGCTGAGCTGAGGTTCCTCAGGACTTGGCACCAGCCCCAGTGGGCATCTCTCCATTCCCACCTGCCCGCCTGCTGCCCGCTGCCGCCCACTCTGGCAGAAAGCTTCAAGTCCACATGTGTGCCTTGCTCTCATTTACTTTTGGAAAAGGCAAACAGCGATGGACCTTGGACACTAGTTAACCAGACTTTTCTGGAAAAGGCTTGCTTGGGACTCTAACAGCACCTGATTCTTGCCCTTTCAATATTTGAGAAGCAGCGCCCTATGCAAACAGGGTGAAAGCTGTGGACCCCCGCTCCAGGAAAGTGCTATTCAACAATGATTCTGTACGTGTTTTCAGGGGTTTAAGGCCCTCGCTCAGACCCCCAGGCCCTGGGAGACCCTGGTTGGAGGGGATGCTGGTGGAACTGGGCTCTGCTCGGCTTCTCCCCTGGGGAGTTGCTCCCAGGGTTTGCCATTAGGGACAGTTATTGGAAGAGGCGTTTGAGCTGATTTCGTTCAAATCCTTCTCTTTCCTGGAGAAATGGCTGAGGACTGAAAAGGCCAGAACTGACCAGAGTCACACAGCTATTACAGGCAAAGGCTGTGCTTGGCGGCAGCTGTTCCCACTGCTGCTCGGGAGCCTGCGGAGGGCCCAGGTCAACTTCCGTCCCCTAAAGGATCCTGTTAGAGGCCCCAGTACGTAAACGGGGGATAAAAGGGCACGTGGGACATGGCTTACCAGCAAGTCATCAACACTGTGGCTTTCCCTAAGTGGGGGTCTCCTCTGACAACTTTTAATTTTTGTTTCGGATTTAAAATTTATTTATTGGGAAATAAATCTAAATTCCAATGAGGTATAAAGAAGCAGAAGAAATGTCTCATGATCCCAAATCCTGGATAACCTCTGAAACCCTGAAACTGCTGGGCTTATTCACACACATGCACGCGTGTGCAAATAGACATTCACACACACATGCGTGCACACACATTTACACACACATTGACACATGCGTACGCACACACAGACATTCAACATCACTGAGATCAGTTGTTTACATAACATTATAGTTTGATTTTTTTCATTTAAAATTGTGGTATAAGCAAACCATATTATTAAGAGCCCTTTGGAAAGAATGATTTTGGTAAGAGCATACTCTATTCAACATTTGGCCAATAGTCATCGAGAGCCCATACATGTCTGACCATGTTGAAGGTGTAGCTGAGTCGGGGGTGAGCAAATCAGCCAGACCTTTGGATTCATGGAACTCACTTTCTGGGGGTAATTTGTTGGGGGGAGACAAAAAGCAAAAAGGCAGACGTGAATTACAAAAATGACTTTCAGAGAATAAGTGCTTTGAAGAAAGTGAAGTAAGATAATAGGCTGTTGAGTTCAGATTCACTCTGGTCGACATTTGATATCTCTGAGGACCTCACATGTGAGCTGAGACGTGAATAATGGCAAAGATCCAGCCCTATGAAGATCTGGGGGAAGAGCGTTATTCTTATTCAGCTAAAGGGACCAGCAAGTGCAAAGGTCCTGAGGCAGAAACAATCTCAGCAAGTTTAGGAACAGATGGAAGTCTTTGTCTTCTTTTTCTCTAGGATCAGGGACAAGGCCTTCCATGCAGGCCCCTCAGGTTTCAAAAAATGGTATCAGTCACCTCCCTGCTGAGAGGATGCATGTGCAGCCAGGCACTTGCCTGGCCACACAGACTGATGCCTGCCCTTCTGAGTCCTGTCTTGGACCCAGGGCTGGCGAGGCTGTCTCCAGGCTCTGGGCCATTTCTCCTCCTGCCTGGTACCTGCCTCCCCAGCCCTTCCAGCAGGCTGACCCACATCCTGGGCTCTCTGCAGAAGTTGGCCTCCCAGGCCTTTGTCTTGGGGAATGTTTACTTCTTAAGCAAGGCGAGAGGAGCCTGGGAGCCACTCTGCTTTGTGGAGCTCTCGCTCCTGGGGTGAGCCAAGGCCACGGTTATCTCATTCATTCATTCAGAAACTGCTTATTTCAAAAGCATCTCCTGCCAGCCTTTTGTATTTCAAACACTTTCTTTGCTGTAATCTTCTGTAGTTATTTAATCAAGTTTCTTTTTTTATGAATGACTCCTTTATATTCTGTGCCTTTTCCTCTAATTCTTTCATGACTCCCGGCCCTTAGGGATAATTCGGGCTACAGGGCCCCCCACCCAGCCGGCCCCCAGAACTGCAGCTCCAGGCTAGCCTGTGGGCCCCTCACCCCCAGGCCCTGATTCTAGGTTTCTTTCTTGGAGTCGGGAATCCTTAGCTGCATCTTCCTGGTCCTGCTTTCCCAGGGCCTAGAACGCCCACCCGCTCTCCCGTGTGGAGGTTATGGACTTGCATGGGGGCAGTGTTGAGGCCTCATGAGGACGCAGTGGATGGCCGGGAGAGTGCTCCACAGAGGCTGTGACCTCCAGGGATGAGTGTCCATGCCATGGCCACCTGCCCCCAGGCAGGCCCTCAGTGGGGTATGGCGGCTCTGCTCCCTTGTCCCAGATCCTCTCAGACCCTCTCTCATGGCCCTGTGGTCCCAAGGAGAAGAGTAAGACCTGTGTCCTCAGGCCTCCACGGGGGTCTCCTCAGCCCAGATGGATCCCTGCTCCCCACAGTCTGTGAGAACCAGGCTTCCCCCTCATGTGGCACTGGCTGAGGTCCTCAGTGGAACCTGAGGGGCCAGAGGGCTCTCCACGGCCACACCTACCTAGCTTCCCCACCGCTCTGGCTGACCGCTCATGGACAAGCCGGTTGCTGGTCACGGGCGGACCCCACAGCCCCGGGCCCAGAGGAGGACTCTGCCCAGCGTGAACGTTCTGGGAAGGGGGCCCGGGGGATGTCTGTTGAGAAGGCAGGGCACTTGGAGTCGGAGGCCAGGGTCAGCGACCTCCCTGAGTCTCCCTTCACCCCTGCTAAGGCTGATCCCAGCCAGGGTTCAGAGCTCAGAGGTGGGCGTTCCTCACAGGAGCCTCCATGCTCCCAGCTTGGCCATGGTGACCACATCAGGGAAGAAGTCTGGGCAGGACACTCTAGCTTTCAGACACCACAGCATCCTCTGCATCTCGGGCAGCCCCTGAGGGGCTCCACCTGGTCATCCTGTGAGAATAATAGCTCACCCTCTCTGTCCTTAACACCTGAAGGGCAGGGAGCTGGCACGTCTTTGTCTCAGGGCTTCCTCACTTCAGAGCTGTGGGCCAGCTCGTGGACTAACGGCCCAGGCGTGAAGAAGGACGCAGTCTCACCACGGCCCCCTTTTAAAAGACCTCCAGGGGTGGGGCTGGCTCCGTGGCCGAGTGGTTAAGTTCGCGCACTCCGCTGCAGGCGGCCCAGTGTTTCGTTGGTTCGAATCCTGGGCGCGGACATGGCACTGCTCATCAGACCACGCTGAGGCAGCGTCCCACATGCCGCAACTAGAAGAACCCACAACGAAGAATACACAACTATGTACCGGGGGGGCTTTGGGGAGAAAAAGGAAAAAATAAAATCTTTAAAAAAAAAAAAAAAAAAAAAAAAAAAAAAGACCTCCAGGGGGCCTGAGGAGGGGTCGGGTGGTGGGTAGGGAAGGGGATGAAGGGAGCCAACACGATTCTCCTTGTGGATGTGAAGGATTAGTTCCGGTGTGGATGAAGATGTTCAGACATGATGAGGCAGTTGGGAAATTATTTTATTCTTCTTTATGGGATTTGATGAACTATTTGAGAATTAATATTTGTTCTTTGGAAGCCAGATACGCATGTGATAAAGATAAGTGTGTCGGGGCTGGGCTGGTGGCGTAATGGTTAAGTTCACATGCTCAGCTTCAGTTGCCTGGGGTTCGCAGGTTCGGATCCCAGGTGCAGATCTAGCATTGCTGGTCAGGCCACACTGTGGCAGCATCCCACATACAAAACAGAGGAAGATTGGCACATGTTAGCTCAGCGACAGTCTTCCTCAAGCAAAAAGAGGAAGATTGGCAATGGATATTAGCCCAGGGACAATCTTCCTCACCAAAAAGAAAAAAAGATAAGTGTGTGGACCATCAGGAGAATCATGGGAATCTGGGAGCCCAGGAAGGAGACCAATTCACAGTGTCCATCACCCTGGATTGTTCCAAGGGACCCAGTGGACTGTCCTGCCAAGGTCCTAGGGTGTGAGTCTGGACTGGAGAGCCCAGACTCTGGGAAATATAATGCTGAGAGAAAGGGAGTGGATGGGGAGATACAAGACCTCCTGTGGGTAGAGGGTGGGGTTTCCAGAAAGTCAGGAAGATTTGATAAGGCAGGGATCAGAGGATGGAGGTGCTCTGGCCGAGGAGACCAATCTGGAAGATGTGGAGGAGGATTAATAACTGAGGGCCACCCTGGAGGGGATCCCTCTAAGAGTGCAGTTTGCTGGGGGCTTTTTTCCCCATGGACCACAGGCTAGTTCTGTACAGTGAATGTTGTCAAATTCCTTCCCTCGCGGGTTGTCACCCTCTTAGGCTTCTCCCAACCTCTCAGTAAAGTCTCCTACAGCCAGCCCACTTGTATGGTGAAGAGTGGAAAGAAGCGAGGTTGACACAGCTGGAGGGAGGTGAGACCTGGTGGTTCACCTGGCCTCTGCCTAGGTGACCAAAGCTCCAATCATCCCGGATACAGTTAGCGGCAGGGGGAGTGATGTTCCCAGGAGCAGTGGACGTCAGTGGACCACGTGGATGTTGCTTACTAGAAGGGACATGGTTCCCCATGAAATCTGCAGCACCTAGACAGTACTCCGCACACAGGAGTGATTCAACAAATACTGGAATGATACTTTGTGGCCTATCTTCACCAAATACATATGAATATCTAATAAATACACAAAAAGATGCTCATAATCACTACTCACTAGAGAAATGAAAATTTAAACCATAATAAGCCATCATTACACACCCACCAGAATGACTGAACTTAAAAGGCCTGACATATTAGGGTTTGAAGGGATATGGAGAAACTGGAAATCCCATACGTTGCTGATGGGAATGACAAATGGTGTAGCTGCTTTGGGAACAGTATGGTAGTATCTTGTAAAGTTAAATATATTCTTACCAAACAACCCAGAAATTCCACTCCTGGGTATTTACCCAAGAGAAATGAACACTCATGTTCACACAAAGACCTGTATGTGAATGGTCTTGGTAGTGCTTTTCATAAATTATCAGAAACTGAAAGCAACCCAAATGTCCATCAACTGGTAAATGGATAAACAAATTATACTATGGAATACTGCTCAGCCACAAAAAGGAATGACATATCAATAGATGTAGCAACATGGATGAGTCTCAAAAATATAATAAGACAAAGAATTAAACAAAAAAGATTCTGTACTGTATGATTCCATTTATATGAAACTCTAGAAAAGGCAAAATTATAATGACAGAAACCAGATTTGCCTAGGGCTGGGGGAGGGGGAGGAAGAGATGCATTCCAAATGAGCAGGAGGAAATGTTTTAGGGTGCAGGAGCTGTTCTCTATCTTGATTGTGGTGGTGGCAACATAATTGTATATAATTATCAAAACGCATCAACCTTCACACCTAAAATGGGTGAATTTTATTGTATGTAAATAATCAAATACAAATTTTAGGTAAACGCCCCCCCCCCCCCACCTACATACATCATGGGCAAATTTATGAAAACCAATGATAAGAAGAAAATCTTGAAGGCAGCCAGACACACAGTAGACATAACAAAGATAAGAACCACAGCAGACTTCTCTTCAGAAACTACGTCCTACAGTGGCCAATGGAGGAAAACCTTTAAAGCACTGAAAGTGAAAAAGGTGGACCCAGAATTCTATAGTCAGTGAAACTATCTTTCAAATGTGAAGGTGCAGTAAAGACTCTCAGACAAAAAGTAACAGCATTCATTGTCAGCTGATCCGTGCAAAAAGAAATGGTAAAGGAAGTTCCTCAGATAGGAGAAGCACCATCTCAGATGGAAATTTGGATCTACACAAAGAATGACGAGCACTGAAAATGCTAAAAATAAATGTAAATAAAGGTTATAAAGGTATCCATTAGAAGACCTAAAGACAGGCCACAAAGCTTCCGGATTGCTAGAAGGATCTGCAACGAGCCTGTGCCTGGTGGATAGAGAACGACAGACACCTGGTATAACGACAGGGCGTGGCTTCGTCCTGGTGACAAAGCGCTGTCACGTTAACTCCCTGGGAGTTAGGGAGGCAGGCTGGCACATCACTATGCCAGCTTTATAGGAACAGACAAATGGAGTTATCTGCCCAAGAAACCGTATTAAGTAACAAACAGCATAGGACATTTTCTATTCTGTGTTTTTTGAGATAACTTAGTCCAGTCCCCTTGAAACCTGTGAAACGGGCAACGGTAATTTTGGGAGCCTGGAATCGTGGTCACCTGTAACACCGGGCGAACGTGCGCTGCTTGCCGAGGCTGTCGCGACGGTGGAGGGACACGGCGCTGTCCTTCAACCTGCAGGCTGAAGCCGCTCCTCCGCAGACCCGGCTTAGCGTGCGCGCGCAGCCGGCAGGCGGTGGGCGGGGCGCCGGGCGCGTCCGTTGCTAGGGCCGCGCCGCCCCGGCGACCGAGCGCCGCGGCCCCGCGCACGCGCCGTGGCGGACTCCGGTGCACTGTGGGATGGAAACCCGAGCGGCGCTTCGAGGCCGGAGCGGGCGGCGGCGGCGGGGCCGGAGGCGGCCGGGCGGCGGAGCTTAGGCTCGGCGGGCGGCGGGGCGCCGGCGGCGCCGTCATGAACGCCGCGGTGGTGAAGCGGACGCAGGAGGCTCTGGGGAAGGTGATCCGGAGGCCGCCGCTGACGGAGAAGCTGCTGAACAAGCCCCCGTTCCGCTACCTGCACGACATCATCACGGAGGTGGGCGCCCGGCCGAGGCCGGGGTGCGGGCCGGGGGTCGGGGCCCACGGTGGGGGTCGCGGCCGGGGTGTGGGCCGGGAGTTGGGGTCGAGGTGCGGACCGGGAGTTAGGGCCCACGGTGGGGGTCGGGGCCGGGGTGCGGGCCGGGGGTTCGGGCCCGGGTGCGAGTTTGGGGTCATGGTCGGGGTGCTGGCCGGGGGTCCGCGCCCAGGTGTGAGTCTGGGGTCAGGGTGCGGGCCGGGGTTCAGGGCCTAAGGTGTGGGTCAGGGCCCACTGTGGGGGTCGGGGTTGAGGTGCGGGTCCGGGATCCGGGCCCAGGTGGGGGCCGGGGCGTGGATGCGGACCAGGGGTTCGGGGCTGGAGATCGGGTTGGGGGCCGGGGGGTGGGGGCCCAGGTGCAAGTCGAGGTCGGGATCAGGGTTGGGCTCAGGGTCTGGCCTCGTGTTGCTATGCGCGGCGCCTGCCCGAGGAGCCGGGCCTTTGGCCTGGCCTGCAGCCTGGGGGAGGCGAGCGCTGGGCCCAATTCCGCGGTGCCTCTGCACGGAGTTCGTCGCCCTCACCCCTGGTCTCCCCTTCTCACCCATCCTCCTGGGCTGTCTTTTCCGGGAGTCTCCTGGCCCCTGAGGGAGCATTCTTTCTTTCCAGCTTACCCATGTATCTGTTAGAGCACATCTTGCATCCTGCCTGGCAGAGCTGTTTCTGAGATTTTTTTTTTCCTGCAGTGCCTAGCACATGGAAGGTGCTGAGAAATCCTGGAAGAATGAAATTATTCTTTTTTATACCCCACTCCCCCAAGTTTCCCTCTGCATTGCTCTGAAAAGTGGTCACTACATATTGGATACTTAATAAATACCTGTGGGTGAATTTATTGAAGGTGGTTGTAGGGGGACCTGAAAGGAAAAAACTGTAAAAGAGCAGGGTAATATTTGCTGATAAATGGCACAGCGTGCCTCCAGTCAGGGTTGATTGTCTAGAGCTTCTCCCTAGTGGATGGTGAATTCCTGAATGATGGATATGGTAACTCGTTTGTTGGCATATCCCAGGTGAGCTGCACTGGGTACCGTACACAGAAGGTGCACAACAAACATTCATTGTTGAATGGAATCTGTCAAGGCCCGGGTAACTCAGAGTGGCAGCGCCCATTTCCATGGTGCACCTTGTGGCGGGGGGAGAGTATTGAACTTGGGAACTTGGTCATGCTCTGTGGGAATTAGGAATCGGGTTGAATTTGCAGGTTTCCAAGGCTGCTAACCTCCCGCCATGTTGGTCCTCAAACTTTATTTCTTACTCTTTTCCACAGGTTGGGCATCTTACTCTTCCACAAACTTGGCTTTACTTGTTTCTCCCATCTTAACTTAGCTTATAGTGTCTCTTATAGTCGGCCTCTGTGCCGAAAACCCTAATAGTGCTTAAACTTCTCTGGAATCCCAGCCACATCCCAAGGGCTGTCTTGACTGGCCACTACCTCCTTCTGTGCTGGTCCAGCACTTACACCTGTCCTGGACAGTGTTTGAGGAAGGGACACGGCTGTGTGCTGCGTTACCTCAGCCCTGTGAAGTGGGCAGGTAGCATCCTCCAGCCCAGGAGAGAAGAAGTCACTTAGCCAGGATGTGAGCCTGGCTGACTGCGGCCTCACGCTTTTATTTTCTGTGTTAATCCTGCCTCCCCACTGAGACAGAGAGCTGGGAAGGAGGCTAGGGGACGTGCCCCATCCTGTGGGTCTTAGTGTGGCGCTGGGCTCATGGTGGCAGCTGTCCCCACCTCCTGGAACCACTCGTCTGCTCTTCTTCCACAGATTTTCCCTAATTTAATGCCCAAATTAATTTCTCTACCTGTGTAAAGATAAATATGTTAATTGTCACCACTTGATAGAGATATTAGAATGATTGACATCTCGGAAAGCATTTTTAGCTAATAGGTGAAGAGCCTCTATGAAAATTCTTACCTCCTCAAGCATTGTATTCAACTCACCATATCAATATTTTAGCTACACCTAAACTAATTCTGCCTCTTTTATAAATTGATGCATTGATCTTGTGACATTAATATCTCTTGTTTCTTAAAATTATTGCTCGCAATTTTAACTGCCGGCAAACTGGGAGAAGCTCACAAGAGACAAAATGAAAAGTTTCCAGGAATATTAAGTGCAGGATAATCTTAACATTCCACCCATCTTCTCAGGAAAAATAATAGCTCAGCTCTTAAGTAGTTTGATGAGGGATGAAAGGTAGCTTAAGTAACAGCTGGCTGTAGCTTGGTGTCAGGGAGGGAGCCTCATATGAGGGACGGACTGTTTATTTTTTTTTCCAAACATGTCTTGCGGTAATAAATATGGTCTGTATCCACCCAGGACACACACATAGACACATGTTCCTCCTTACTACGTATGGTGCAGTCTGATATTTATTTTTCTGTTTCATTTTTTAAAGAATGCTTTTTGCTACCCATTATGTTCATTTTACCATGACTTAGCGCATTTTGAAAAACTGTGGTCTGAGAGAACCCAGGGCCCTGGCCGTGTGTGGGGGTGGGAGCAGAACAGAAAATCACTACCCAAAAGCTCCTTTTAGGGGTCCTTGGGAGGTACGGGTGGACTGAGGAGAGAGCAGCACAAAAGTGATACTGCACACAGCGCCCCTCTGTCCCGGGAACTGAGCAGCACAGTGGGGAGAAGGTCCTTTCCGTCCAGCTTCAGGAAACCCAGGCCGAGAAGTTCCCTTTTTTCGAGGGTCCATTCTCTCCACTGAGCCTGGGCGACCCTTGTAAGACGCCATTCCCTGCTTTTGACCCTCTCAGGGCCTCCTCGTGGTCCTTAGGTTAAGTCTGTATTCCTAAATGGCTTCGAAGGCGCCCCGGGTCAGGCCCCTGCCTGACTCTGCCTCGGGCTCCTTCTGTCCCAACCTTCCTTTGATCGTGAACAGGACCCTCTTGGCCCTGGGCCTTGCGGGAACTGTTTGTTATCCTGGCACGTGCTTCCTAGGTACTGCCTCCTCCAACTCTCCTCCTGTCAGCCTCTGGTCTCCGTTTAGACAGGATTTCTTCTGGGAGGTGTTCCCTGACGCCCCTCGCCCTTCCACATTTGGATTAGGTCCTGAGCTGTGCTCCCTTAGTGCCCTGCGAGTCTTTATGACGTTGGCCTGTCCCCACAGCCCGGCGGGGTCTGCCTGGTACAAGGCCTCGCCCATGGTAGACACGCACGTGTTTGTGGAGTGAGTGAATGAATTAGATTCTGGGTGCGGACAGCTTCTGACGGCCCCGGAGTGTGGGGCTCGGTGGATGAGGCTGATGGAGAGGCTGTCCTGTGGGGTGCTGACCACGCCTTGCGTTATCTTTTGAAGGTGATTAGGATGACTGGTTTCATGAAGGGCCTCTACACGGATGCTGAGATGAAGTCTGATAATGTTAAGGTGGGTTTGGGGGGTTCCTCCCCTCACATTAATGAAGGTTTTTTTTTTTTTTAGCAGTATAGCTGTGTACTGTGGCATGTATCATTTATATGCTGATATATGATCGGAAGACAAGTGTGATTAATTTGTGAATTGCCGTATACCCTTATTTCATTTTCTCATTTTTGGCTACTTCATATCATGCTAATTATAGCCATTGAGAAATGGAAGTAGTGTTTCAAAGGTCCATGCTGGCCCGTGAACTAAAATTCAAAGCTTTAATGGATTGTTTTTGTTTTGTTAAAAAGAGTCAGTATTTCTAAATGTGGTGTACATCTAAAAATAGCTTTTTATATAAATAGGAACTGTGCTTGTTGAACATACTGAAGACAGTACAAACTCTTTCTGAAGAATTTTAATGCTTACTTTTTAAATGGAAATCTTTCAGGATAAAGATGCAAAAATTAGCTTCCTGCAGAAGGCCATAGACGTGGTGGTCTTGGTTTCAGGAGAGCCACTATTGGCAAAACCAGCGCGCATCGTGGCTGGGCATGAGCCCGAACGCACAAATGAGCTGCTCCAGAGGATTGGAAAGTGCTGTCTCAGCAAGGTAGTGCTGCGGCCCTGCAGCCTTAGATTCAGCAGAGCTGAACGACGAGCAGTGGGGGAGCAGCCTGAACGGAGTGGGACGGGTTTGAGGAGGGAGTTTCTGGCGGCGTGTGTGGAACGCTGCGCTTTGAATCTTATCCCGCCTGTTCTGGAGCCTCGGAGTTACAGGAGAAGTAATGTAAAACTGTGCGGTGAAACGGATAAGGGCATGTTAGGCACAAGTTCTACGAGCTTCACGTGCAAGGGAGGGAGCTCCACGGGCACTTTGCTCACGCCCAGGCCTCCACGCCCTGAATTCCTTCTCGTTTTGGGCCTCCATTCAGGCCAGGTGACTGTTTCCTGCCAGGGCCGGGGAGCTCCAGCCAGAGGTGCTGCTTTTCTTCTTCTGTGGGGCTCTGAGACGTCCCTGTTCTCTGCTTGCCTTCCCAGCCTCCGGGGTCGGCCTCCCTCCCTCCCTCTCTCCAGGCTGTTGTTTGCAGGGCTGTGCTGCCTGTTTCCCTTGTGCGGGGATTGAGACCCTTGCCGTGGGCTGGGAGCTTGGCCTCCCTGGCCTCATGGTCCAGCCCAGGCTGCGTTTGCCAGGACGCTGGAGGAGGTCTGCGTTTGGTGATGGGAGCAGATCATCCCCAGGGCCTGCCTTTGTGGGAACCGAGTAGCCCCCGAGGGGAGCGGAGTTGGACCTTTACCAAGAGCATAGCAGACACAGCCCTGTGTACCTCATGGGTTGTGGGCTGAGGGCTAACCTTTGATGTTATTAAAGTGGGAAAAGGTGGGTTTCTGCCTGGACAGTGGCAGTGGGGGTGCAGTGGGGAACCTCGCCCTGGTCTGTGTCCAGCCCTCAGGCTTGGAGACGCAGAAGCTGATTTTGCTAGTGCTCTGACCCCAGGCCCCACCCCTGCATCCTTCATGTTTCTCCTCTTTCTAAAAAAGAGACTCCTGTCTTGTCTGCTGAATCCTTTCCGGGCTTCCTGTTGCCTCAGGCACAGCCAGCGGCTCCGTGGCATGGCTCACGACCTGCTGCCACTTCCTCCCCTCTGGCTCATCTCTCTCCCACACCTGTACCCACACCACCCGGTCTCCTGCACGGGTTGTGCTCCCTCCTTCGTGCTGCTAGTTTCTCGGTGTGGAGCTGCTTCATCTGGCAGCAGTGTGGGATCAGCTGCTCTTCCCGGAGCCCTGACCTGTCCTCCCTCCCGGGCTGACTCGGTGCCTCTGTCGTGTTCCTGTGGCACACTGACGTTTAATCATTGTGTTTGGCCACCTCCCTCAGTACACAGCATGTCCTCCGCCTGTGGTCTAGCACCTGGTGTGTAACGGTTACTCTGTGCGTCCTTGTGGAATGAGTGAGTGTGTGAGGCAGGGGCGTTCCTGGTCGGGGGTGTTGAGGGGCTGTGGAGGGCGGGCCGGGGTGCCGCAGGAGGGGTTTGTGCATTTGGTGGGGCTGGAGTTAGATCACGCTTCAGGGCCATTTCAGTGCTGGGCCTCTGTGAGCCTCTGACAAGTGTGAGGCAGTTGTAGAGCTGTGGGGTCAGCTTTGCTGTCCTTGAACAGCACACACGTCCACACTAGACGGCTTGGGTAGAATTTAACCGGGTTCATTTAGCTTGGGTGGACTGCTATTAAGGACTGAAGTGTGGAGGTGATAGTTATAGGAGATGCTGTGCTTTGTGATAACATTTCCTTTTAATATTTTATCCTTTCGTTCATTGGATTTCATTGGTAGACAAAGAATCCATGTAGTGAGCTGTCTTTGAATGTCGACATTCGTATTTGTTACGTGTGCTGACCTCATTTTCACCTTCCTTTTCATTTCCTCACACTCGGCCAACAAGCTCTCCAGTGACGACGCGGTGAAGAGAGTGTTGGCTGGAGAGAAGGTGGATACGAAGGGAAGGATCTCGCTGACATCGAAATCTCAAGAATGGGACAATAAGAATGCGAGAGAAGAGCCCAAAGTTCATAAAGATAAAGAGGTGAATTGCAAGTTGCACGTATCTGAAGTGAGTCTTTTTGTAGTTCAGGTAAAGACATCTGTAAGTGATATTGTTGACTTTTGCTTTTTCAGGATAGAAGAAACTCTGAAATAAATGAGAGAAGTACAAGCAGAGATCGAAAACAGAAAGAAGAATTGAAAGAAGAAGGCAAACCAAGAGAAAAGGAAAGAGACAAGGAGAAGACCAAGGAGAATGACCGCGACAGACATAAAGATGCCGAGAGAGACAAGCACCGAGAGGGAGAGAGGGAGAGAACCAAGGCCAGGACCAAGCCAGAGAGAGACCGAGACAGAGACAGAGGCAACAGAGACCGGGACAAAGATGGGGACCGCGAGAGAGAGAGGAAGAACGAGGGAGGAAGGGAAAAGGAGAGATGGAGAGACCGGGAGAGAGAGCGCGAGCGAGACAAGGGCAGGGACAGGGACAAGGACAAGGACAGGCGGAGGGTGAGAAACGAGGAGCCTTCCAGGGACCCCGACAGGGAAAAGAGCAGAGAGCATGATAAACCGGAGAAAAAGGTAAAGTCCTGTTTGAAAACTTCTGCCTTTGACTTAGAGTTTTTCTCTAAAACGATTTTTGTCTTGATTGTAATACGATTAGGAAATTGATTTTCTTTATTGTTAAAGTTAATGACAAACTTGGATTCCTCGTAGAAACCCAAAGAGGTACCAGATTTGGCTGGGTGTTCTAAGATTGACTGCTTGTTACCTCTGGGCTGCAGGTGTGTGCATTCGGGTATCTTTCTGAAGACTTTGGAGCAGCCTACCTTAGCGTTGTGAGCAGTCTTTACAAGGCAGCCTCAGCTGTGTGTGGGTTCTTGGGGCCTGGGCGTGGCGGAATTTATTATGAATTAGGGCTACTTTCTAAGTCTTTTAGGCATTGGCAGATAAGTACAGTAAAACCTCAGTGTACTGAATTCGTATTTAATTAAAATTTCAGGTAAATTTAGGATTGGCCAGAAAATTTGTTTGGTTTCAGTATTTTCTAAAAGTGCAAGTTACTTTTGAGCTCTCTGTGGGTAATGTAGGTCTCCCGTTAGGGCTAGTGTTGCAGATGTTCATGGGGACATCGTATAATTGTCAGGCGTCCTGGAAAGGTTCTGCAACTCTTCTGGGCTCCAGCTGCTAGAAAGGAGGAAGCCGAGGTCTGGAAAGGTTCGCCCAGGATGGGTGGGCGGCCGTGAGGGGCAAGGCCTGAGCTGGTGCTTGTGGCCCTTTCCTCCTGAGATGGCCGTCTCCGTTTTTGGCATTGCATCTCAAGGGTGCTGTCCAGGGAGATGGGTGGGTCCGATGGGACTGACCCTGCGGGAGTCCTGGAATCTGGTCTTCGGTGGAAGTTGGTGTACGCTTGGTTTGGTTAGTAAGTGAGCTGGCGTTCTCCTGGGAGCCCGGGGTCCCCCACAGGCGCTCTGGAGTAGTGTGCCCTGTTGTAGATGTTCCCTGAAGAGTTTTAGAAATAACAAAGACATTCCCCATCTTTTGCCTTCTTTTGGAGGTCTAAGGAAAAGTGTTCTTCACTGGCCTGATTTTTCTGGGCCGCTAGCATATTCTGGTATATTTTACTGTGCACGAGGCGGTCCCTGAATGGGGTGACCTTCTCAGCTTCCAGAGTCTTCAGATCAAGTGTTCCTATGTTATGTTTACTGAAATTGCTGATGCTGTGACTGGTTTTTTAAATAGACAGTTCCAAGGAGAAATTTTTACAGGCTATATGGGACATGTTGGAGCCAAGTGCAAGGGATGGTTCTGTTTAAAAGTGTGTGAGACTGGGGTGAAGGGACCATGTTCCTGTGCAGAGCTGGTCCTTATTCGGCTGAAGTCGGATTTGTGTAGAGCTTTGGTGGTGGTTTTGCTTGCCGGCTCTTCTGTGTAGATCTGGGGTCCTTTATGGAGCGGGAGTCCAGGAAGCAGCATGCCGTCTCCCCAGGTGAGCAGCGCTGCCAGGTGGTGAGCTGTGGAACCTCCCAGAGAGCCGAGCACCTGGAGACGTCTGTCAGGGCAGCTCTGGCAGGCAGGGGGCTCAGTTCCAACCCAGGCTGTGCCAGACTCTCTTCACCCTCTGGGCGATCCCTTGAGGCGCCTCCGTTTGGTTTCTGCCTGGCGGAGACAATGATGGGACATTGTCAGCCTCCCTCTGGGTTTCTCTGAGGCAAAGGGGAGCCAGTGGGCGTGAAGGCGTCTGGAGTGGTGAGAGTGTGTCTCCGTGTGGCCTCAGGCCCACGTGGCCGTCTGGGGCTGGGTCTCCTGCCCTCTGCAGGCTGCTGCTCGCAGAGCCTGCAGCCAGGTGATTACCGCTGCTGCACTCTGGACCTTCGGAATTAAGTTCTGAGGACATTTAGTCCTGGAAATACTGAACAGGCGGCCTTGGCTTTTCAGTCTTCGCGGAGGGAAATCCGAGTGATTGCGTCTCTCCTGCTCCTTCTGTCAACATGTGTCTTCAGATTTGATTTAAGCTGGGAGATTTTTTTGAGGTGTTGATTTAATGTGTGTACAGTTTTCATGTAGTTTATGTTTTGAGCGTGCTTTCCTGACATAGGGTCCGAACACTTTGCTTAAAAAGAGCTGCTCCGTTTGAAGTTGCCCCACTGTCAGAAGACAAGGATGGGAGCAGTTTTTTCGTGGGTGTTGGAGGTTTCCATTGTCACTCCTCCCTCATTTCCGGAGTCCCTGTGTTTCACTGGAATGTTCGCAGGCAGTTTGGCCTCACACAGGGATCCGGTGTGTCCTGGGGACGCTGTTTCAGGCTGTTTCCTGAGAGGCGCTGCCTCTGACGCCCCTGCCGCCTGGTCTGCCCCCGCCGGGAGAGACCTTGGAAGGCCCTCGGGGTCCAGGCGCAAGACGGGCACAGGTCATCAGAGCTGGAGTGTGACGGGCGCCCTGTGGGAAGGGGGATCTTGTTGGTCACTGTCAGAGAAAACATCTTCATGTGTTTTTACATGCTACAGACTTGAATCATTCTACAATTTGAAGAAAAAATCTTTTTTTTTTGTAGTCATCAAGTTCAAGGGAGGTGTCTAAAAAGTTGACAGATGGCTCTTTTAAAGACTCCAAAGCTGAAACAGAGGTAAACTTTAAAAAATAACTTTCAGAGATGTAAACCCGTAGCTGTGTTGACATAGTCACTGCTGTGCCGTCGTCTTCTCCTGGGCCCCTGAGACGCGGGAGGAGAGTGTCGCTACCTCAGACTCACACGTAATAGGTCCGTATGTATTTTGTGGTGAAAGTAATGATGAAAAGCTGGTGGAATGGATGGGGGTGTTTATCCTGAGGTGTTCTGTGGTGGCCTCCTGGGATTCCTTATAGCTTTTTTTGACAAGCATGCTATGATGGTGTATGAAGGGACAGGGTGGTCACTGGGGAGAGGATGGAGGTGGCACTTAGGATGAGTGTGGGAGAGGATTAAGTCACCAGGCAGACAGGGAAAGGGAGGGCCAGCTGGAAGAACCCCTCCAAGCTCTGCCTGGCCTGTGCGGGACCCTGCAGTGGGTTTCCCATGGCTGGGGCTCATCATCCCCATGGCGGCCATCCTGGGGAGGTTAGATTCATCCCAACTTCGTAGTCCAATTCGCGTCTCAGAAAGCATATCCACGCAGCTGCAGGGAAGATGAACAAGGTGTGGAGTGGAGGCTGGGAGGCTGGTTTTGAGGCCGTTATGGCAGGTTGAGAGAGGTGGCGAGACAGGAGCTGTGCCAGTGGTGGGAGGGATGGGATGTGCTAATTTCTCTGATCTGTGCTCTCTTTAAACATAGTGTGTATGTTTTTACTCAGAGTTATTTACAAATGCATTGAAGTAATTGAGCGTATAGCAACAGAGGTTGAGTCCTCATAAACACACCCGATAAGACAGTGATTCTCAAAGCCTGGTCTGCGGATTGCTTACCTTTTAGGGCTGCACAAAAAGATGGAGTTCTAAATGCAGAGTGAGAGATGTCTCAGCTCCTTCCAGTTCTCTCTCGGGTCTCGGGTGCTCCGTTGTGCTGAGTCGGAATCAGTTCCCCTTTATTGTGGATGCTGCTGTTGCGGCTCCTGTGTGTTCTTCCCCAAGCAGAGCTTGAGTAATGAATCTGCTCATGGTGTTGATGTGTGATGCGTCAATTAATTTTTTTCATTCTCTTTTCTTTAAGACTGATATTTCCACTAGAGTATCCAAGACAGTGACAACAAAGACATCAAAGCGGCGATCCCAAAATTCAGTGGAAGGTACTGCAAAATTTACCGTATAAGTAGCTGAAAATATCGATATTAATTTTTTTGCCTTAATCATGGTATCTAGTAGGAAAGTATCAATGGCTAGACAGCAGATCTGCCATAGGGAGAATGAAGAAAGACCCTGTGACAATGATGAAGATATGTGGCTTTTACACACACGCACACACGGACACACATGCATATGCATGCATACATACATGTGTGAGCTCAGGACACTGGAGCGGAGGAGCACCTCTGTGCTGGAGATCCATGTTGCAAAAAAGGATGTGATCGAATTTAATTTTCCAGAAATATTTATCAGTCATCCCTGTTTCATTGACACTTGTCTTTTGAATTGGTAGGCAAAATTTAATCCTGATGCAGGGTGGCCATAAAGAACATCCTGCTCTAAGACAGATGATGTTTACGCATTTAAAAAATAGCAGAAATTATCATTGGGAATCAAGCTAGAATCTAAAAGCTGAAGCCGAAGCAAACAGGCCTAGCCTGGAGTTTGCCCAAGGATGGTTCCTCATTGTGACAGACCAATAAGTAGGGAAAAAAGGCCAGTCTGGTGCTGGAAAGTACTGCTGGAAGCTTTGAACTGAACAGTAAAATTAGTTTGAGGGAGCAGTGGTCATTCCTGAAAAGCCAGCCTCTTCCTAAAGTGTAAAAGCTAAAGAAGTGTGGCAAAATGTAATAGTTGGAATTTTTCATTTAGAAATTAAGCTTAAATGCTCAGTGTCCCTCTCTCACAATAATATGTGATACTTTAATGAACGTTTTTGTGCCAGAAACTTCTTCTCTCTTTGGGTGGCCTCTGTCGGGCAGGTTGCCAGGGGCCTTATTGCTGGCACAAAGGGCATGGATGTTTGCAGCTTTTGGCTGCAGTGCACCACTGACCGGACCCTCTACCCCACCCCTGCTCCAGGGTCTTAAAGGCGGGCTGATTTTGATAGATGAAAACCAAAAAATGCTCTCTCTTTGTAATTCCTGGTGAAATTGCACATTTTTTCACGTGTATTATTAATTTTATTGACTTCCGTGACGCGTCTGTTCCTTCCTCTGCCTGGCTCCTCATTGCCCTCATTGGAGCCTCAGCGTTCTTCTACCTAATTTGCACGAGCTCGCTGTACGTTAAGGACATCTGCCAATTTTTAAATAAGTGTTTGTTTCTTGCATTTTCCAGCTCATTTCTTCTAGTTGTTTGGTTTCTGACTTGCCTGGATGTTTACTTTTTGGGCACTGGAAGCTGCCGGTTCTTTCCTTGGAGTTTGTCCTGAGACGAAGATTGGTTTTATCACACATTTTATATTTAATCTTTTTGGTTATCTCTTATTTTAATTCATGGTGTAAGGCGAGGCTCTGACTTTGTTTTTGAGAATAGCTTGCCAGGTGCTCCAGGAGCGCGTGCTGACAGTACCCTTCCCTCCTGCTCTGTGATCCCCCGTATACCTTTTGTCCTCTGTGGTCTGTTTTTTTTGTTTTTATTTTTTACTTGCACTGTTTTCTGTTTGACTGCTAGTTTCCTGTTGTTCTTTTCAAAAAAGTTTTAAGCGATTTTATTGCTTGATTCTTCCAGATGTATTTGAAAACGACTTCATGAGTCAAAGAACCCAGCTCCCACAAGATGCGAACGTGGGAGGATGTAGCCGGGCTTGTGTTGAACTTACACTTTTGTTGTTTTGGGAGGATCGGGCCCCTCTAATCTCACGTTAGTGCAGGAAAGTGTGTGTGCACGTGCTAGGGCGTGTCTGTCAGTCAAGGGTTGTGTCATAGTTTGTTTGGTCTTTACTGTTTTTGGAAATGGTGTCTTTCTTCCCCTCGTTATTTTTTAGCGATTATTGTTGGTGTGTAGGAGCCTTGCTGATATTTGTACTGTATCTTAAATCTTGCCTTGTGTTGAATCCTAGCTCCTCCGTTGATATTTTGGATTTTCTAAGCTGACAGTCTTTTGTTCTTTTCTAACAACTCGGGATGTTTGCATCTGAGTTGACTGGTGAGCTTGCGCTTTAGGGCCCCTCTAGACAGCCTTCACGAGATTTTGTTATCAGAAATTTGCGAGCTTTGTGACATTAAGCTTTACTGAGCTGTTGACAGATTGGCGGATGCTTTTCTTCTCTGCCCACTACCCGGGGCGCTGATCTCCCCCCGGTCCTCACCCAACAAAGTTGGCGCTCCACCCTAACATTCAGGAAAGTCTCTGGCACCCAGGAGGTGCGCGGCACACAGGCGCTCTGTGTTCCACTCGAGGGGGTGAGCCTTGCATTTACTGGGGTGTGAGGCTATCACATTCCTTAGATGTATTTAGAATCTTAAATCCATTCTAGAATCCAAAGAGCGTTTTGCATAAGAATATGATAATTTTTGGTTATTTTTAAGTAGCGTATTATAGCAGAACTAATCATTTTGAGTTAGAGTGCACTTTAATTTCATTTGTTTGATGATATGCAGTATTACAAGTTAAGTTTAATACGTATTTTCCTTGTGCAATTTCATGTCAGGAAGAAGGGACTCTAGAACCAATGAAAATAGTCTTTCCCCTACGAAAAAACATAGCTCTTCCT
The DNA here is from genome assembly GCF_041296235.1 of Equus asinus. NCBI lineage: Eukaryota > Metazoa > Chordata > Mammalia > Perissodactyla > Equidae > Equus > Equus asinus. The sequence goes on along the minus strand of NC_091808.1, from coordinate 3,710,970 downwards.
ACAGTGCGGCTAAGAGGGAGCGTGTGGTGACACAGCTCAGTGAGCCCCAGCAAGCCCCCATGGAGGCGGGCAGTGAATGTCTGGGCGCTGCACCTTGTGCTGCCTGGCCCCTTGCGTCCGTTTGTCATTGAACTGGTGGAGCTCTGTGGGTAGTGCAGCAGAGATGCGGCCCTGTATGAGGGGGGCCTGGGCTCTAGAGCACTGCCCTCTGGCTGGGGTGGAGCAGGGCAGGAGGGCACGTGGGCCCCGCCTGCCAGAGTGGCAGGGCTGCTGCAACTATGCGAGGTCACTCATGGGCTGATATGGTCCATTCGAGCCTTCCTTTCTTCATTCTGCAAGCGTCTGAGGAGTCCCTGCCCTCCTGGAGAACATCACATGGAGGGAGAAGGCAGAGAAGGAAGAGCACCCAGGGGTCTGCATCCATGGTAGTGAGCAGGGAGGGAAATGAAACCAAGAGAAGCGTGGGGGCCAGTGTGTGGACAGGGAGGGCCTCTGAGGAGGGTACCTCTGGGCAGAACGCTGACTGGATGAAGGAGGGCATGGAGGTGTCCAGGAATGGGCTGAGGTCCTGAGCTGGGGACAGGCTTGCCTGTTTGAGTGACAGGAAGCCTGGCGGTGAGGCTGGAGCAGAGAGAGGAAGTAATGGGAGGGGCTGTACGAATGGGCAGGTCTGAGTTGTGGGCCACGTCAGGCGTGTGTTTGATGTAGTAAGTGTGAGCAGAAGTCCTTGCAGGGGTTTAAGCAGGATAGGGACATGAGTTGACTTAGCTTTTAGAGACAGCCCCTTTTAAAACTGGAGAGGGGCAAGAGTGGAGGCTGGAGAGCATTTAGGCAGCTGTTGTGGCACCCAGGTGAGAGGCCGTGATGGCTGGGCCCTGAGTGTCACCGGTGAGAAGCCTGAGTGAAGGATATATTTGACAGGGGAGATGACAAATATGCTGATGGATTGGATGGCACTTGTTAGAAAGGACGGGAGTCAAAGATAAGATCAGTTTTGTGGTGGAGTCTGGGCACCTCCGTGCTGTCGTTTATCGAAGTGGGAGACCTTCGGGAGAAGCTGGTGCTGGCCTGGGTGGCAGCACCAGGACTTCTGTTTGAGACACAGGAACTTTGAGATGCCTGTGATACAGCCGAGTAAGAGTGTCGAGACAGCAGTAGGACGGGTAGGCCTGGAGTTCAGGGAGAGTTGAAGAAACGGGAGTCAAAAACGAAAAAATTGGGAATTGTTAGCAGGCACATGGTCTCTCCAGCCGTGGACCTTCATGCAGTAATGAATCTGGGGGATGGTGGAGATGAGGAAGGGCTTGGTGAGCGCTGGGTCCGCCAGGGTCGAGCATCAGAAGTGGTGAGGGAGGCTCCTGCGCAGGAGACAGGCCAGCAGGTCGGAGGAGAGTTTGGAGAGTGGGGTCCCGAAAGCCAAGGGCGGGAGTTCAGGCATTGGGCTTCCTGGAGGATGGAAATGGCCGTTGAGTTGATGAGACAGTGAGTTGGCGACCTTGGCATAAACCCCTATAAATCCCAACTAAAGCAACCAAACACGAAAGCCTTTGCAATCTTTTAATCTGTTGTTAACTATTTTATGTCAGGAAGAAAGGAAGATAATATTTCAGCTAAAATTTTAGACCCCATAGTGTCTGGATTAAATAATGAACCAGATCAGGAAACTACAACTTCAGAAATAGGTAAGAAAATACATTCTTTAGTTTAAATTCCTCATCTCTTTGGTCTGAAATATTTACTACTCAGTGTAGTTATGTTATTTTTTATCATTCTAACCACTTTGATGTTCATCAGGTTTGTTCCTGAGGATCACAAATGACTTAGGTTCTGCTTGCTTTAACTTGCTAAGTTATGTGGTAAAGAATAGAAACCCGGCTTTAAGTTAACCTGCACATGCCTTTTTATGTATAACTTATCTTCCATCTAAATCAAAATGCCTTCTTTATCTTGCTGTTGGGATTTTGTAAAACAATGTGCATAGTTAGAGAAATTATCTTTCCTTTCTCCATCTCACTCTGCTGTGTTCTTTTGAGAAAACGCTCCCCAGTAAAGCTTTTAAAGTGCTTGCTTACGGCCCTTTGGGGATTTGTTCCCATGGCTTGCCCATTTATGTTAGAGGCTGGCAGTGTGCCGTGCTGCGAACGTGTCCTCACCCTGCTGATGTGGAGCAATTAGATGTATAAATTCAGAATTTCAAATTGGGTATCCTTGATTAAATATCGGTAGCTGTAGTCTTTTGTGATTTAAATTAAATTCTTCAGAAATATTACAATTCTTGAGTGACATGTAAGGGAAACAGTAGCGTAAATCTCAACTCTAGGGAAACATAAAATTTTTCTAGGCTGAACTTGCCTTATATCTGCTTTTTAAAAATTCTCTGCCTGTAGCTAGAATCTTTCTCTGTGTACGTTTTTCCCTTTAAGACTTGAATTTCTAAGAGGAGGGATGTTTCAAGCATTCCCCTCCGTCACGGGTTCAGCAGGTACAGTGGAACAAGTGATCCGTGTTTATGTTATTCCAAGTAGGTCACCGTCTGTGATTTATCTGGGTCTTCAGCAGTGTAGGATGACAATAAAAGGTCGCTGAACTGGAGCAGAGTGATTTCTGACTGATGAAAACTCTTCACAATGGGCACGCATGTAGCAGTTCAGCCAATTTTGTGAGAGTGTATTTCATGTTGGCGGGAGCTTTTCTCAGCTGCAAGGTCCTTTGGGAGGGAAGCACCAGGCGGTCCCTGTACCGAAGGGGAGGAGAGTGGGCAGAGGTGGAAGTTTGAGCCGCAGATGGTCCTGTGCGGGCAGCTGGGCGGGCCCGTCCCAGACCAGTGGGCAGAGCTCTCATCTCTCCTGCTTACCTGCCGGCTGGCCTTGAGCAAGCCACAGGGCTGTGTTCTCTGAGCCACAGTGCCCCCATTGGTAGATGGGTGTGAAAATACCTGCCTGGAGAGTCAGTGAGATGATGTCCATAAAGTGGCTGGCTTGTCACAGGCGTCCCATCCATGACCTGCTTTATTGCAGATCTCTTTGGTTTATAGACAGCCCCAAACCAGGGTGAGAGAGTGCTCATTCTGAGAAAGTACAATGGATTTAAAATAGAAATAGTTATTTAGACATAAATCATCGCTGTGTAGATATTGTCTACAAGTGTGAAAATAATATAAGCTCCGTATTTAAAAAGCAGAAGGCACTCCAACAGCTGATTCTCTGTTGAGCGCTTTGCAGAGATTAGAACGAAGTCTGGCGCCACCTGGTGGCCGTGAGCAGAGTCCCGCACACTTGGTGTCCCCTCCTCTCCCCCTTGCGCCCTGCTGCAGCACACGCCCTGGGTCCCTGTCATCACTGTCACGCATGTCATCTTGCACTGGCAGTCCTTTCAGTTTTGGAATTCAGGCCTTTCTCACATGAGTATGATTTCCAGATTCCCCTTGGCTCTCAGCTCGTGCTTCAAGGAATAACTGGGCCCTGTTGTGCTGACTGATCCAGGCCCTGGCTGCCCGTGCCCGATGCCAGGACCTGACTGGCCTGTGTTTCCACGGGCATCAAAAGTGAATTCGTGGATTTTGTTTTTATCATTCTGCTTTTTCAGGTGGATTGAAGAATTCAACAAGGAATTTATCCATTTCGTCCCCCGCTCTGTCCTGTAATGCAGGCTGTCTGATAAGCCCGTCCCCCTTACAGCTGTTTGAGTTCCAAGTTTTCCTGGAATGTTACACTGTCCATACCTTTGTTTTGCTTGGTTTCCCTCACTTCATTTTGTCCCTCACTTCATTTTGTTTTATTGTTTAAACCTTTTTATTATGAAAAATACAGAAAAGTAGAAGGAATAGTATGCTTGACACCCATATACCTCTCACCTAGATTCAGTAGTTCTAACATTTTGTCATATTTGCTTCTTCTGTAGCGATATATTTTTATGAACTGTTTCAAAGTATATTAAAAACATCCTAATGCTTTACCTCTAAATACTTTACCATGCAGCTCAAAAAATAAAGATGTGCTCCTACGTAGCCATAAAATTATTGCAGGTAACAGATTATTGTTCCCCAATAACATCTAAAACCCAGGCTATATTGTAATTGTCTCAGAAATGTTATTTTTTTAAAACCAGGATCCAGTTAAGATTAACACATTGTATATTTTTTATTATTCTTTTTGTCTCTAACTTTTTGAACCTGGAGTAACACCCCCTTCTTGCCCTTTTATTCCAGCACATTGACCTTTTGGAGAGATGAGGTTGCTTGTCTTATAGAGCGTCCCTCCTTCTTTCTTTGTCTGCTTGTTTCCTTGTGGTGACATTTAACCTATGCCACCCCTCTGCCCCCTGCTCCTCCCCGTATTTCTGTTAGCTCTCAAGGGCTGGTTAGATCTGGGTTGAATGTGTTGCTTTGCCCTCACCCCAGCATGGGTGATGCTGTGCCCTTTATCTCATCTCCTATCAGGATACACATAAGTGTCTCTGCATCTCCTAATAGCATGCTGAGACTGGTCACTTGGCCAGCCAGATCCCCGCATTTGAAACCCTGGTTAGATATACTCAGTAACTCTGTGCAGCTAACGTTTGCACACAGCACTGGCAGGATGGCAAGTTGCTTGCTGCTGTGTTGTGGGCTGTGTGTCTGGTCAGCGAGTTTCGGGGGCAGTAATTGCCGTAGACCGGCCCACGGCCAAGTGCGGTGCTCCCTGCTTTGTGCACAGGGTCTCGTTTGACTCTTATGCTCGCTCCAACAGGGAGGGCGCGCTGTGGCTCAGAAGGGCAAGGAGCCCGCTCCAGGGTCAGCGCTTGGCAACCTTAAAACTTGGGAAGTCTTGATGCCAAGGCCCATGTCCTCACCTGCGAGGTTCCTTGTAATTCAGACAACAGCTTGTGCTACCTAATGCCCTGATTTTTTTTGGCCAATTCACAGTAATTTTAATTTTTTATTAGTGCATTATTTATTTTTTTAAAATTGTTCTTTGGCGAGCTGGTTAACCTGCCCCCTATGGTTGAGTCGATGGTGGTATTAGTAGTGACTGTATAGTCTGTTTTTATGTTCTTCCTGTGTGTGTGAATTTGGGGTTTAGTAAATCTTACTTAAGAAGACCACTAGAAATGTTCTCTGTAAGAGATCGTAAGTAATTGTCTACTTGAATCAGACGTTTAAGTCAGCGTCATTCTTATAGATTAAAAATTCTTCTTGGAAAATTACGTGTTATCTATTTTATGTAATTCTATTACATAAAATAAAGCAGTTCTTTGATATTTAATGACAGGTTGATTCTGATATAAATTATTTCTTTAAATAATTTTAAGAAATTTTAAGGTTGTGTTTCAGGAAAGGGAACATTTTTCTGATTTTGCTTTTGTCTTCTGGTTTCATTTTAGAGAGTGGGTGTCCTTTACTGATGGGTTAGTTTTCTACCCTGGGTCCTGCCGCAATTCAAAATCTGTTCCTTCAGCACCTCCCTGCCCCTACATTTGTTTTTAATAGAAAAGATGTTTTGTTTCTCAGGTGTTTGATATTTTTCCTAATGTGACAGACATTGACACATCAGTCAGTAACCAATAGACGAGTATTTGGGAGCTTTCAGCGTGTCCAGGGCTGTGCACTGTGCCAGAGATACTTTTCCTCTCTCCTGCTTTCCCGAAATCGCCACCTGTCTGCAGCTCCTCGACTCCTGGGCCTGGCTATCGTGGGGAGGCGAGTAGAGACCAGTAGTGTTGGGGTGGTTCTAGAAATGGCGGTAAAGAGGCCAGTCTGCTTTGGCTGTAGGGGCCCCCAGCCTCTGCCTGGGCTGAGGGCCCGGGGCCTGCTCACAGTCTGGGCGCCCCCCCGCCCCCCACCCTGCCCTCACGCCGGTCCCAGAGCCACACCTGGGAGGAACGTTCTTGGTGCACGTTCTCGAAAGCTGCCTTTGGTCAGTCCTTCATAAACTCGCAGTGTGGGAAAACATAGATAAGTAAGTGTGCTCTGTGTTAACGAAGCCATTGATGACCAGCCTGCCGTGTACACTCTTAATGACCCATTTTAAACTGTTTTATGTCAGGAACAAAAGAAGCTAATACTAACTCAGCTAGTGTTTCAGATGACAATTCAACTAGTCTGTGGCGTGACAGCATTGAGCCAGAACCCGCAGTGAAGCAGAAAGGTAAGAAGGACCGGCCCCCTCAGTCCTTTCCTGGTGAGGCAGACCGAGTGCTGCAGACGCCACGCCGGCTGTGCGGGCACCGCTCTTCTCAGAGGTGCCCCTTGGGTCTGCGACCACACAGACTCCAGTCCCTGTTCTTCATACGCTGGGACTGCACGTGGCGAATGACTCCCTTTGGCCTCTTTATGTAAACCGGAGTGGAACATTCTAGTCATTACTTGATAGCACCAGAGTCTGTCCTGTGTCGTGGTGTTCGTGCTGAGTGACATAAGCAGCAGCTTCCTGGCAGTGTCAGGAATGGCCCGGAAACAAGCTTCAGAGTGACTGCTTGGGAGTCCTGCAGGCCAAGCCACACTTTAAACAGCTCAGGATGTTGTCACTTCCACGATGTTTCTATCTGTAATGTTCTTTCAGTGTCATAAATTGTACCTCGGTGAGATTCTGCTTTTGGCATAATTTTTCCCAGCATTTAGAAAAAAACTATGGGGAAATACACATTGAGCATTTGTTTTTAAGGTCCTGGAGCTCCTGACAGGCCTGGGGGGTGCAGCACCTCATGGCATCGCAGGTCCTCCCTGGGAGTCAGGGCTTGTGCTGGCAGCAGCAGCGGGGCCAGGTGGGCGAGGGGACTGGGGCAGCAGGGGGTGTGCCAGGTGAGGGCTGACGTGTCGATTTGTTCAAACAGAAGATATTTGTTGAAGGCCTGTGTGTTAGGCCCTAAGGCAGTGAGTGCGTTAGTGGACAGAGGTTGGATTGGAAGGTGGCCCCGTGCCGTAAGGGGTGCTGGAGGTAGTCTGGGGTGGGATGGACTTTGCACCTGGGGTCAGGGAGAGCCTTCGGGCAGTGGGCGGGGCGGAGAGAGTGGGGTCACCTCGTGCCCAGCCTCATGACCACAGGAAGCGAGTGGTATTTTTAGGATGAGTGGCTTAATCATATTCAGATCATGTTAATTGGGCGGCTTGGCGAGTAGTCAAGAGGGGAGAGTGGCCTGGACTGTGGTAGGACAACAGGGAGTGGAGGAATGGACAGATTCTAGAGGTGCGGAGACAGCGAAGGGCCAAGCAGGCCCCGAACTTGGAGGGAAGGTCTGGACCCGAGATGACCTGTGAGGGTTGTTGGCGTTCAGACAGTGTTGAGAGCTCAGCTCTGGGTGGGTCACCTGGGCTGAGAGAGGGAAGGAGAGCCTGCCATGTCTGGGCCTTGGCCCTGGAATCTGGGGAGGAGGCCGAGCTGGTGAAGGGTTCTGAGGAGGAGAGCCCGAAGACGGGCGGGGAAAACCCGGAGGATCCGTGAGGAAGGAGCTGGAGGGGTGGGGGACCTGATCTCTGGAGGGGTGAAACCTGCTGTGTACACTCGCTGTTGGGGGATCGGCCTGTGGCTCAGTTGCCCCACCTGTAAGTAACCTTTCTCAGTTCAATGAGAACTCAGTGTTTCCCCAACGCCGAAGGCCTGGGTTTGAGGAAAGACCAGGGGTTTGGAGTCTAGGGCCCCTGGTTGCACAGCAGCTGTTCTGTGCTGGTCTCTTCCAAGTGTGTGCTCTAGGCTGCCCCTCACTGAGGAGAGGGTCTGCTGCTCCCTGCTCTGCTCCTAGGCAGCGCTCCATCCCAGGGTTGACCCTGAGCCCCCCATTGTCTTCACACCATCCTTCCAGTGGCACTGTCTGGAACCATGTTCTCCAGGCCCCTTTTACCTGCTGACCCTCAATCCTCTGTCCCCTGCCAATCCTGTTCTCTGTTGTGTCACCTCCAGGGTGGGCTGTGACCTCCAGGAGGCTCCCATGTTCCATACAAACAGGGTCCTATAGGGCCTCCCGGTTCTCATTGCCCCGTGAGCTTGGTGCCCCCTTTCCCCTAGAGCCGCCCTCCTAGGGCACCATTCCTGTAGCTCTCCGTAGTGTTCCATAGGCAACAGAAGGTTCTTAAAGTCCTCCTGTGGACAAGCTCAGGCGTCTGAGAAGTGCTTTTCACCCTGCGTTTGCATGTGCATCCTCAGAATGACCCAGGGCCCGATCTTCGTGGGTGTCATAACATGGTCCCGTCTGGAGGTGCGGCTGTGGTTGATGAGGGGCTGCACGGTGGCTGTGGCTAGTGTCTCTCTCCTGGCTGTCCCCTGGAGCCACGTAGCTTTGGCTTCTCTGCAAATCTGTTCATGCATTTTAAGAGTGTGACACAAAGATGATCCACCTGCGGTTTTGAGTCCACCCCCCTCCCCACCCCTACAAGTGCTTCCACTCATTTCCATAGGTCACGTTTGTCCCCAAAAAGCAGGATCCTGGGTGAAAAGTGGGGAGCTTGAGAAATGTTCTTATTGAGGAGCCTATGGAAAGAACACTTGGCGATGAGTCATGTGAGATGGGCTGTTGTTTGGTTACAGAGTCATCACGTGGCCCAGAGGGGTGTCCGCCAGGTTCCCTGCAGTCAGTCTTCCCGGATTCCTGGCTTCATCAGCTTCCGCCCCATCTGTCTGTCTCGTTCACCTCTGTGATACACTTTCTTCCCATCCCTGTTCCTGTTTTCGTGTCATAACATTTTGTGACTCAGTTTGGTTTGTTCTTTGTCTTTCTATCTTTGACAATGAAACGATGGCAGGAACTAGAGAAGAGGCTCTGAGGGGATGATCGTGTCCCTAGCAGACGTCCACAATGGCTGTTGCATGTTTTTCTCTAATCCAGTTCTGCTCGTTTAGCGTACTGAGGTTCACTGACACAAAAGTTGATTTTCTGATGTGCCTTTCTTATTTTTTTTTAGGCGACTCTCCTAGTGATGCAGGTAAGGAGTGGCCTTAAATATATGTGTTTCGTATAAATTGTGTACATGTGTATAGATATTAACACATCCTCTCAGATTTAGATTTTATAAATTGTGTTAGTGAAAGTAATTTAAGGAAACATAACTGTACCAATTTAAGATTTAATTTACATGTTTTATGTTTCAGAATCAGGAGGATACATTTCAGAATTTTTTCCAGAGTATAAAGTATATTTCCAGTATTCAGATTCTGATTTATTTTCACAATTTTCTAAGTATAAATAAAGTTCTTTTCTTTTAAATAGTGGAGTAAATTTAATTGTCTTAATAGCTTGGGCTTGTTATTTACTGATTAGATCTTTTTGTCAAAATGAAAAAACTTTGTTCAGATTATAAAAATAATATGGTACATGCACAAAGTAGGAAAATTTTTAAATGCAGAAAAGTATAAAGAAGAAAATGAAAAGCACTGGTAAATCCACTGCTCATAACTTAAGTTAACGTCCTTCCAGAACCACGTATATGTAATTATTAGGTATATTACCATACTCCATTAATTGTGTATTAAGATGATGACATTGTTTTATATAAGACTGTACCATAATTTACTAACATTACGTGTTGTTTGTCACTGTTAAAATGATGGTGTGTGAGCATCTTGACACATGTATGTTTATATATGTCCATTCTTTCCCCTAGTTATGTTTCCTTTAAGTTAAATTGCTGACTTGATTGACCTACCTTTTGAATCCACTTTCTTGAGAAGTTGGACTAGTTTGTATTTCCAGGGTTGGAGTGTACCCGTTTCCCCAAACCTTCACCAAATTTAGATATCAAATGACTGTTTTATCTTCATCGAAATGACAGATGAAAAAAGCTCACTTATATTTGCAATTATTTGCTGTTTTTTCACATATCTGTTAGTTGTTTGTGTTTCTTCTTTTGTGAATTGCTGATTGGGTTGTCATCCTTTCAGAAGGAGAAGTCGGACCTTCTGGCCAAGACAAGTCTGAGGTGTCCGAGAATCCCGAGGTCCCTAATGAGCCCTCATCCAGCCTCAGGTGTGTACCCTCTCATCCCCAGGTGGCCACTGTGGCCACGCACGCTGCCCTCTGTGCCTTCCTCAGTAGACTTAACGCTTGAGTTGAGTGATGGGAAATACTTGTACAAAGAAGCAAAAATCATGTATTTAGTTTTCCTGAACCTGAGGTGTAACTAACCACATGCAGAACATTTTAGAGATTTAGGGAAATTCATAATTATGGCTAAATCGTGTCATCTTTTGATTACTGATAGTTCTGTTACTACTTTTTGTACCTTAAAATTAATGAAAATATAAGATAAAAGATGGATACTTTTAAACTTGTCAGGTTGGTGGAATGTTCTTAATATCCTGCAGACTGTGTCCTACCCAGCCTGTTGATGGGGGCCTGGAAATTAGTGTTAACATTAACCTGCGTCTTTTTTTGGTCCCCTTTGAAATGTACGAGTGTTTTATCTCCCTGCTTTGGTTTTCCCATATTTGAATTTAGAAGAATGCCTCGGCCTGGGAGTGCGAGACCAGCGCCCCCCCGAGTGAAACGACAGGAGAGCGTGGAGGTGCTCACGACAGACAGGTGGGGCCCTCGTCATCGCGCAGGGCTGGGAGGTGCCCGTGCTGAGAGGTGGGGCAGAGAAGGCAGCAGGTGGTGCTGGGAAGACTTGCTGTCGAGGAAAAGACAGACCAGGTTAGGCCCTGACCTCAGACCGCACGCCAGCCTCACGTTTCAGATGGGTGAGAGAGGAAAACACGTGTATTCGTGCATGTACAACTAAGTCTTCACAATACCCGCGGAAGTGTATTTCTCTGATCTCTAGGTAGAGGATTTTCTAGGCATGAAAACAATGAGGGGAAAAATAGGAAAAAAAGATTTAAAGGCTTAATTGCACAAAAATTAAAAACAAAATATTGTCAGAAACTCATAAACAGTATAAAGACAGGCCACCGATAGGCCTTTTAAAAGTTTTACAAATCTACCTGTGGAGTAAAGTCCAAAAAAATCAAAGCAAAAAAAATAGAAAAATAAAAAGAGGCTGTATCGGAGTGGGTTTCAGATAGAACAGGAGGCTGGAATTGGATACAAGTGTAGACATGTTTTTTGAGTTTTGTTGCAAAGGGAAGCAAAGGAATGAGACAGTAGGCAGTGGGAAGGACAGTGTCAAGGGAAGTTATATTTTTTGTTTGTAAGATGAGAGAACTGGCACATTCTTCTGGTGATGGCAGTGATCCAGTGGAGAGGGGGGACTGGTGATGTGGGAGGGGCAGGATGTGGCGGGAATTGTTGGACAGAGTCCCTGAGTGGGCGAGGGGACATGGAGGGGTGGGCCTTAGAGACAACCGAGGAGAGCAGTGTGTGGGTGAAATTCTGGAAAGTTCTCTCTGGTGCTTCCTTTTTCTTAGGAGCCAAGAGTGAGTCTGGGGAAGGAGGAGCAGGAGGTCAGAGGAGAGAGAAGACGGGAAGCCATTCTCCACCAGAGTGGGCTGGTGGACGGACTGGAGCAGAAATTCTCAGCCAGGGGCCACTCCCACCCCCAGGGGATGCTGGGGACACTGGGGCCATGTCTGGAGACGTTTTGTAGCATCGTGACTGGGGAGGAAGTAGAGGGAAGGTTCTTGGCATCTAGTTGTGGGATTGGGGCTAGGGATGCTGCTAAACATCCTACAGTGCCGGGGGCAGCCCCACCACAGAGAATGATCCAGCCCAGAGGTCCACAGTGCGGCATGCAGAGGCTGGCCTGGAGGAGCAGGCTTGATTGCTGGATACGTCAGGCGCACGTGGTGTCAAGCGACAGGAGTCAGTGGGCTGTGGACTTAGTTCTCCAGCCATGGTCAGCTGCACAGTGCAGGCGCCAGGTGGGCAAGGGGTTGGGAAGAATAGGGTACTTGGATTGGAGATTGAGGGCTTGCCGTCAGCAGCAGTGACAAGGTGTGACCCTGGGAGTGTGACTGAGTGATGGATGCAGGAGAACTCAGGGACCCCAGAGCTGAAGGTTTGTGAAAGATCATTTCTCAGTACTCGCAATCCTCGAGAGTTGAGACAGGAGCAGTGTCGGCGGAAGCAGCAGGGAGCCAGGAGTGCAGGGGTGGGGCCTGGGACTGGCAGATGGAGGCAACAACGACGGGGTTGAGGGTGAGAGCTCTGGTTCTCTGAGTATCTCTGACAACATGAGATTCAGAATTGGCAGACTTTTGGGGGAGAATGACCTGGAAGCCACAGTAAGCATAGGGAAGACCCTCCCTCTGGGCCTGGCATAGGAGGGTAGTCTTGTCTGTGGGCTGCAGGGAGGCACATCTTCCCTGGGGGCAGACAGGTGGTGGTGGGACGTTAGAGACCGAGGGTGAGGATGGAGGGGGTTTGCGGCTGAGGGAGGACACGTGGCAGAGTGTCTGGAGTTGGGGAGCAGTGGATGTGGGCCATGGTGGGGGTGTACAGAGAGAGTAAGAGACAAAGGAGAAGATGAGATTGGTCCTGGTGGAGGCAAGACGGGCAGTTGTGAGGGTCGGACGGGCCCTGGTGATCAAGTTGAGGACGTTTGGGAGAAGCGGGCATTGTTTCGAGAGCTCATACTCAGGTGCACCGATTCCCTCTTGACCTCGTGCATTGCACTGAAACAAGGGAGAAGTTTGGGTGTGTGTGTGTGTGTGTGTGTGTGCGCGCGTTTGCATGCATGTGTGTGTATACATGTGTGCATGTGTGCTAGAGTGATAGGGAGTGGGGGAGCGGCAAGGGTGTTCAATAGAGCATGGCTGTGTTAAGTTGGTAGGGAAGGAGTAGTGGCAGGAGGGACTGACAGGGAGCCGTGGCATGTTTGGGTCTGGGGCCTGTGGTGGAGGTGCAGGTGTGGTGGGAGAAATGCCTGAGCAGAGGTGGTCTGTGGTGGGGTGACTGTAGGTGGGATGTTCCTGTGTGTGACCACTGGAGGCGTGAGAGAGCCCTTGGATGGAGGCAGTCACCTGGGAGGACCAGGTCAGGGCTCTTGGGCATTGGACTGGCTCAGAGTGATGGCAGGGCCTGGGGGAGAGGAGGTGCATAACTGGGGGTGCTGGGCAGGTTGAAAGGTCAGGGGCAGCAACTAGGAGCCAAATGAGGGGCCTCGAGGAGGCTGCTCTGTTCCCATGTGAGACTGAGGAGCGCAAGTCTGGGGTGGCCCTGGCCAGCGGGGCCCCTGGTGCCCCCCCTGCCCTGAGGTTTTTGACTTGGGGGAATAGGCTGTTCCATGTGAGGGACTGCAGGTGGGGGGCTGGTCTGCCAGAGAGCCTGGCCAGGGGAGAGGGGGGCTCCAAGGGTGATGGTTAGGTAGAGGGCACAGCAAGGCGGGGACTGGGTATGGCCCTGGGGGCTGGACATCACTGGGGTGGGGAGCTGGCAGAGGGTAGTGCTCACAGGGACCCAGGCCTGAGGGGCTTCATTGAGGACACTGTTTCCAGACTTCACCTCTGCTTCCGCCTGTGTTTTGTGATGTTCTAGAGATGGTTGGTGGCCACACTCTCACGTTACCTCAGGCCCGGTTCCAGACGCATGGGGTTGATGAAAATGTGTGAGCGACATAGCATTTCTAATTTAATCTAATTTCTTTTTATTTAGGACAGGGAGTGGTAAAACCGTCTCAAATGTGATTATAGATTCGCAGAATTCTGACAATGAGGAAGATGATCAGTTTGTGGTGGAGGCTGCCCCCCAGCTCTCTGAGATGTCAGAACTTGAAATGGTGGGTTAACCAGAGTGTGTGTGTTTATAATTACACTTGGACCACATTGGCATTAATCCTCCAGCATTGATTTATGTAGCATAGTTTTCCTCTAAGGTTTCCATTAGTTCTGTACCCTGTTTAACTTTGTCCTTCCTTTGATGAGATCCATGAAAGCATGATTTTGAGAGTTCAGCAAACCTGACCCTCCTTTTTTCCTCTTTCCTTTCCGGCTCAGGTACAAGCGGTGGAGGTGGAGGAAGATGAGAAGCACGGTGAGTACTGGGTGTGTGCACGTCTGTGTCTGCTCTGTGCATGTGCTTTCAGAGGATCCAACACAAATGAGCCCGGTCTGCCCCGTTTTGGTCTGGGGTCTGAATGGCAGTAAACAGGATGCCATGGGCATGATTGCCTGTAGGTGGAGGTTTTATTATGGGAGATGGTGGATGCTGCTACCCGTCCTTAGAGGACTGGGGAGGGCACGCATGACCCAGGAGACCAGCTGTACGCGCTTACGCAGATGGCTCCTTTTCTTACCCGTCCACTTAGATTTGGGATTGGATGACCTCAAGTCATTCCCAAAACGACAGTTCTGTCATATTATTTGTTTTCTCCCCAAGCACAGTGTCTTCTTTTTTTCCAACATTTGTAAAGGCAGACAGAATAGTGTGATGAAGCCCCTGTACCCGATACGCAGCTTCAACAGTGATGGACTCATCTCGTTCTGTCTAAGCCCCCAGGCTGTGTCCCCTCCTCCAGACTGTCTTCAAGCCCTGGACCACTCAGTCCTTCTGCAAACGTGTATGCACCTCTGAAAGATGAGGGCTCTTTTTAAAAACATAACCATAATTCTATTGTTGTATATAAAAAAGCAATAATTCTTTAATATCTTCAAGCCTTTTATTTCCAGTTGTTCTGTATATTTTTTCTGCTTTGTTTGAGTCAGAAGCCAAGTAAGGACCCTGCATTGCCGTCCACTCGCTTGACTCTCAAGTCTCTCTTACCTGGAGGTCCGCCTGCCCCCTTTCCCTGTAATTTATTTGTTGGAGAAGCTGGTCGGCTGTCCTTCAGAGTTTCTCACTGTTGGGTGTTGCTTATTAACCCCAGTGTTAAGGTGTTTTTTTTTTTTTTTTTTAATAGCTTTCATTTTTTTTTTTTTTTAAAGATTTTATTTTTTTCCTCTTTCTCCCCAAAGCCCCCCGGTACATAGTTGTATATTCTTCGTCGTGGGTCCTTCTAGTTGTGGCATGTGGGACGCTGCCTCAGCGTGGTTTGATGAGCAGTACCATGTCCACGCCCAGGATTCGAACCAACGAAACACTGGGCCGCCTGCAGCGGAGTGCGCGAACTTAACCACTCGGCCACGGGGCCAGCCCCTAAGGTGTTTTTTTTTTTGTAAGGAAGGCTCGCCCTGAGCTAATGTCTGCACCAGTCTTCCTCTGTTTTTCGTATGTGGGATGCCTCCACAGCATGGCTGACAAGTGGAGCAGGCCTGCACCTGGGATCCGAACCCGTGAACCTGGGTGGCCAAAGCGGAGCACGTGGAACTTTACCCACTTGGCCCCAGGGCCGGCCGGGAGGTTTTTTCACACATGCCTCTGTTGCTGTAAATTGGTTCTAGAGAGTTGGTGAAGTTCAAGTGTTTTGGGCAAGAATGCCTCGTGGGTGGTGTTGGTTCTTTGTCGCGTCTGCCGTGTCTCTGCTCACCGTGTCAGCCTGGGTGGGTTATTCACTGAGGGTTGGAGTGGCGATGCTCTCTGCCGGCCTCCGTCTTCCTGCTGCTTTACTGGGGAGCTCCATGGTGCGAGCTCTTCCTTCTCAGGGGCCTGACCAGCCCACAGCGCAGAGCCTGTGGAAAACGCAGCCCCGACGCTCCATGCCGTCCCTTTATTGATCACTTGTCACAGTAGTGACTTTGTTCCTGACACCTGTGAGAGTTGACTAATGAGGGCTTCTGTGTTTTTTTGTTGTTTTGATATCTATATGAAGTCATGGTTTTGTTTGTTTTCTTTTGTTTTATACACTTGATTGTTTCATTTCAGCCCCTCTCAGTTTTTCCTGTCAATGTTCAAATTTCCCCATGTTTGACCTGTGGGGCCTGTCCAAGTTGTCTTCCAGAGGCATTTTGACTCATCCCGGTAGACTTTGCAGCTTCCTTGTTTTCCAGGCTGACAAGATGTTTCAGGCTCACTTTGTATATTTCCTGCCCTGTATCTGAAATCCTCCGTTTCTCCAGGGAGCCTGGCTGTGCATTGCTGCTTGGTTGGTCATTGTTTTTAGGGCTTTTCTTTTATTTTTTTAATAAGAAAATATGTCCTGAGTTCATATTGGTATTTCCACTTCAGCTTTACGATTGTAGGATTTTCCCTAAGTTCTTTGATTTTATACAAGCATCTCTATCTCACACTGAAAATCCTGGCTCCTGGCCCCAGCTGCTTGTTTGCTCTATCCCACAGTGTGTGCACACAGCAATTTTAGGGCACCACCTCCTGATATTAACAAGCGTGGTCACTGAAAACACTTCAGGACTTTTTCGGTCGGTCTGTTTGTTTGTTCTTAGCGTATATCCCACTAAGGATGTCAGCCAATTACTCTCTTTTAAAGTTATGAAATAATTCTTCTCCATTAGGCGATGCTTGCCAATTAGGTTTATTAGTTTCATTTTGGTTTCAGTTTTTAGGCATTGAAAGTTTTGATTTAATTTTGTTTTCTTTCTGTAAAATATTCACATTTCCAAGGTCAATGGTATGTTTAGAGATATGAGGCTTCGATCCCTGCCTTCTCCACCCGTTACTCTCCCCCCCCGTAGGTAACAGTAAAAAATATGACTTCTACTTCCATTTAAAAAAAATATGTAAGTAAGTGTGTATGTATCAATATCTGTACTTCTCCATCTTTCTTTTTACCTTGACAGCAAATGCTGGTGTTCATTCCATAGCAATGTAGAGAAACAGTCTCCCTTCCTGTTTGTAGCTGCATCACCCTCCACTGTGTGGATGCACCAGAGTTTATTCAGCCAGTTTCATATTGATGGGTAAAACAATATTTTAAAGAAAGTGATTTTTCATATTATATTTAGCCCATGAGTAATCCCCTTTTTTTAAAGAAGTTGATGACACTTGCCCCAATATAAAAGAAGTATTAGTACTTAGAAGCGATTCTGTCTCTTGTAGACTATTTATCACATAAAGATTATTTGAAGCTGTTTTCAATGTAGAAAGAGGAAGAATAAGAACTTGATTTTCTTCCCATCCCTCCACCCATTTAGACCATAGTAGTTTTTTAGGGCAGAGAATAACTTTAACATAAAACCACTGATTTTCAACAGGAGGACTTGTCAAAAAAATTCTGGAGACGAAGAAAGATTATGAGAAGTTGCAGCAGCCACCCAAACCTGGAGAGAAGGTAACGGAATGGTTTCTGTGGACACTGGTGTCTCAGCAGTCTGCTTTACACATTCACACTTTTGAGATGACAGGCATCTTTCAAATATGTGATTATCATATTTAAAAGTCCCCGAGCTGGCCGGCCCCCTTCTTGGGAGGATAGAAAATTCAGGGCTTTTTCAGTGTGATGTTGCCTCCTGGACCCCATCCGGTCCTGCCCTGGGTGGAGCAGCGGCCTGGCTTAGGGGCTCAGGAGTCGGGGCCAGAGGCCTGTTCCCTGACCCCACAGCTGTCCCCATCCCACCTCGTCCATCCCTTCTCCCTGCCTGCAGAGTGGGCAGGCTGGCGCCTGGCCCGGCTGATTGCACGGTAAGAGAGGGGGAAGTCCTCAAGCCTGGCTTTCAGATACGGTGCTGTTTGGCCTCCCAGCAGCCTTCCTTACAGCTGTGGCATGTGGTTTCGTTGGGTCCCATGGCCTCCCGCCAGCCACTGCCCTTGGGCATGTTACCTGGGGTGATTACCTGCAGGCCAGGTAGTGTGCCCCAAATGCCACAGCAAGATTTCTGTTATAGCTGCTTTTATAAAAAAGAATAAATCTTCATTTATTGTTTTAATAACAGAAAGAAGTTTCTTGGATGATCAGTTAGCAGCAGCAGCCAGCAATTTCAATAAGTTTTATACCCCCCCTCCTTGAACTAATGGTTATTTGTTTTAGATAATTCTGCTTAAAATGTCCTGGTTTGTCAGAAGACCTGGCCTGAAATAGCCCACGAGGAGAACTGTGTGGTCGAGCCCAGCGTTAGAGGGAGCCCTTGTACAGCAGCAGCAGGACCGCAGTGTTGCCCAGGCCCTACTCACGCTGACGGCCTGCTGTTTGCTCTTCTGAAAGAGAAAGCTCTCTGCGTCTGTTGTCTATTGCTGTGGAATTTTAATATGTCTTGGTCCTTTCACATGCCTGAGGAGTTGTCCCGGGGTCCCTGGCGAGCTCTGTGCCTCCAGGCTGTTAGTGTAGGTACCCTTTGAAGCTTCAGTTGGTTTGAATTTTATAGCCGTGTTTTTTATGCAGAGCACACTGGGCCTGTGTTTCAAAGTTTCCTCTGAAGGGTAAATTTCAGAGTAGTGGATCTTTTGACTTTAGAAGATAAAGGGAAACATGTCCTGGTTTGGTGGACGTTTGCTGCTTTAAAACAGTAAATGTTTCAGAGTCATGGGTGGCGTGTTGACGGTTGAGTAGGGAACCCTCAGCGGGCTCCTCGCCCCGTTTTCTCTAGTGTGTTCGCGAACATCAGATTTCATGTAGCTTATTAAATGTCTTCTAAAAACATCTTCATTAGGTTTTTTAAAATAGAAGAAATTAAAATGCACAGGAGCAGTCCTTTCTGTCTGTGCAGCAGTCCCGTTCTCCCTAGGGCCACTGCTCAGGTGCGTTCGGCGTGGCCCTCGCTTCCACTTCTGTTTGGCGCTGTTGTGTGAGTCCTTATGTTGTCCTGTTGGTGTGTTTTGCACGCTGCTTTCTTCAGGCAGCGTTGTGTTCCTGAAACTCTCCCCGTTTTGGTAGCTGTAGGTGTGGTTGGTTCGTTTTAGTTGACTGGTGTTCCATTATTTGTTTACTGATCCCTTCACTGGGTTAGGGTCCTTCAGCCTCTCACTGTTGTGGGCAGTCTTTCGCAGTGCTTCCCTGGGCTCCTCTGTGCGTCTCCTGGCACACAGGAGCCACTGGCTCTGAGCAGTGGTCAGCCAGCGTGCGCCAGAAGGGCCAGGCAGTCAGCGTTTCAGGCCTGTGAGCCGCGCAGTCTTTGCTGCAGCTTCTCAACGTGCCGACCTAGCCTGAAAGCAGCGTAGCATAGACAACAGTCGACGAGTGTGCGTGACTGTTCTGGTAAAACTTCCTTCACGACAGCAGGACCTGGCCTGGGACTGTTGTTTGCAGCCCTGGTAAGTGTCTGTGCCCAGACTTAGAGGTGCGTGCAGAGCTTCCATTTCACCAGGTGCTGCCAGATTACCCCTCATGGTGGCCGTGCCGCTGTACTCTCCGGGTGGGGGGGGGGTCTGTCTCCACACAGCTGTGCCAGCCAAAGTCAACACGGTGAACATTCCCATTGCCCTCAAAAGTGGCCTGTGCCCTTCGGAATCCACCCCCTCCTCTCCCCATCCCTCCCCCGCCAAGTTCCCCGCAACCACTCGTCTGCTTTTTGTCCCTGAGCTTTGGTTTGCATGTCCTGGAATTGTCTGTGGGTGGCATCGTGTGGTGTGCACTCTGTTTCAGTCTGGCTGCTTTCATGTGTCGTCATTCCTGGCATCCCTGTTGCAGCCCGTGTCAACAGTGGGTTCCCTTTTACTGCTGAGCGGTAGGCGTCGTATGGATATACCACGGCGTGTTTACCTGTTCACGGGCTAGTGACCCTTGCGTTGTTTCTGACACTATTACGTATGAAGCTGTGGTGCACGTTCGTGTGCAAGCCTTCGTGTGAACAAACGCTGTCCTTCCTTTGGGCAGATACTCAGGAGCGGGGCTGCTGGGCCCTTTGTAAGCGTGTGTTTACTTTTCATGAAACTGCCAAACTCGGTTCCATCGTGGGTGTACCGTTTTACCTTCCAGCCAGCGGGGTGTGAGAGTTCCAGTTCCTCCATGTTCTCATCAACACTTGGGATGGTTCGGCGATTTAATTTTTTGTGGTTTTAATTTGCATTTCCGTAGTGGTTAATGATGATTTTGTCTCTGTTGCTGATTTTCCTCCTCTTACTGTTTTCTTTGTATTGAAGTCTTAATGTTGCTGCCTTTTCTCTTCTCGCAAACGAGTCCTTTCTGTTTGTTTTACCAAGTCAGTTTCTCTAGTGGGTATATTCCATTTTTCTGTTTCTTTTTGAGTTTCTTTTGGTAATAAATATTCGAATGTCAGGATTAGGTTTACTTGTGAGTGAAGGAAAGATCTAAAGCAGTAGTGGCTTAAAGGAGGTAGAAAGTGCTTCAACTTCTGAGTCAGAGTCTGGAGGTGGCACTGACCCAGAGGCCTTCTGCCTCATTCTTCCACACGCGTGACCTCTGTGCCTCAGGGCACTGCATGGGCCAGAAAGGCTGCCCCAGTTCCAGCCTTCAGGACTGCATTCCAGACAGCAGGAAGGAGGAAAAGGGAAGAAGGAGAAGGGCACATCCCTTCTCTTTTAGGCCATTTATTGGAAATTGTGTATACCACTTCCACTTACGTTATATTGACCCCATCTTTGTCACTAAGGGGACCATGAAGTGAAATCTTTGTTCCAGGCATCAGTTTGCTTAGCTGAGAATAAAGGCTTCCATTAATACAGACTAGAACTTGCCAGATTTTCTCACTGCCTGGCACACTCAGAAAATGATGGTATTTGGAAGGCGCGTGGGCAAGTGGAGGAGGCTGCCTGCCTGGCTAGGAGCCAAGGGTTTCTGGATCAGCACAGCTACCACATATGGGCAGCACACGGTGCGGGAAGCTCTGCTGTCAGAGGGGATCAGAACTGGGGGCTGACGAGCAGTCTGCTCCACAGTGTTTCTCTAGGAAATTGTTGATTTCATTCACCTTTTACAAAGTCATGGCAGGGGATGTTTCAAGTATACTTCTATGATTTAAAAAATGTGCCTATAGTTTTCCTTTCTTCCCAGAAATTTTGTGTCTTTTTTTTCTTTGTTGAGAGTTTGAAAAAACTATTGAAATGGACACCCTCTAGCAAAGAATCAACTTTTGATTTTGTAGATGTCACTGTTATTTTCATTTCATTGATGTCTATGCTTTATTTTTCCTCTTAATTTCTTTGTTTACTTTTTCTGGCCTCAGGTTAAACATGTAGCTCATTTATTTTTAGTTTTTGTCATTTTAAACATAAATATATTTAAGACTATACATCTCCCTTTAAGCTTTATCCTTGAATTTTAAATTCCTTAAATATTAAATTAATATTAATATTAAAAATTCCTTGAGTCGTAATAGGAATTACTTTGTTGTTATTTCTTCCTTAACACATGGACTGTTTAGGTCTGATTTTTAGCTTTCAAACATGAGAGTTTTTAAAGTCTTTTTATTGACAATATCTAATATAATTGCATGTTCAAAAATATGGTCTGTATGATATCGATTATTTGGAATCGAGACCTTCTTCATGGCCTAGTTTGTGGTCGGTTTTCATAACTGTTTCAGATTGCTTGCAGAGCGTGTCTGCTTTCTGTGTTTTGGTCCAGGCTCCGATGCACCCATGCTGATTTCATGGGGAGGCAACTGTGAGAGTGTGTACCTCTCAAAGCACGTGGCCTGTGTCTGTGTATCATTATTGTCGATTCATATGTTAACCATAATATGAATCTCTTACCTTTTCTCCGTCATTCAAAAATTCAAATAGTAGATGTTTTCTCTGCTTTGACATAAATTATAGTAAGCCCTTAGTTTCTATACTTTGTATTTTTTTTTGAGGGAGCATTTTTTTCAATGCTGAGGAAATACATATTTGTAATCTGGGCATCTCTCCAGCCTGTCTTTGAAGTTTAGTGGGAAGAAAAGCCATTTCTTATTGTACTAATAGACTTGAATAATACATTATAGAATAAATATGTGAATCAGATTGCTGGGAGCATTTTCCTCATTATCCTGACTTATTTGCTCTCTTTTCAAGAGGAAATATAAACTCTTTAATAGTAAGATATTAGTCCATGCCAGCAATTTTTCCTTCAGATTTATGATTTAAGTTTTTGAAAAACAACCAGAAAAGCAGTTTTATTACAGTGTTTCTTATGCTTTAAAAATACTTGCTTTTTAAACTTTATAGATGAAGATGCTTTAGAGTAATAGCCAGCGATTTCAAAGATGGTTCACTTAAAGGGCCCCTTAAATATTTCTCCCTCCTGCTTCTTCAGTCTCCTGCTGCGTCATCTTCTCTTTCTCTTTTCTTTTTTTTCATTTTGTATCTGTTCTAACTGAATGTAAATTTTGGATGCTTTTTCTTTTCACTCGAATCCTTTATTTGAAAATAGACTCAGAGTGTCTCTCTTTGTAGACTTCTTTCTCTTTCAGTTCGCTTGAAGTTTCTGTGGTTTTGCTCTCATCACTGTCTCGCTCAGGTGAACTGAGTGCCCGAGACCACTCGTCTCTTCAGATGAGAAGTTGAGTCTGTCGCACGTGTGCTTTCACTGCCCTCCCGAAGGAAGGCTGTGAGAAGGGTCTAAAGCAGCACCGGCTGTGCACAGGGATCGGGGGTGACTGTCTTAAAGAAGCGTTTACTTGGAAATAGAAGAACTTGTGTCTTAACACCTCTTGACCGATAAAACGACCTCCTCATAAACGTGTCACATTAGAATTAAGTAGTACGTAGCAAATAGTGGTTAGCTAATTCTTACATGAAAGTCCGGGATTTCAGTCTTCTCCTTTACTTTGGCGATCTGAATAGATCTTAAAGTTACTTCTTATTTTGGTAGCTAGATGGTGCAGTTTCGTCACAAATACTTTAAAACCTGTTAGAAAAATGCTATTCAGAATCCCCACTTAACTGAAATTCTGCACCCAGTAGAAGTATTTTTAGTTTGGATGTTTGTGGTCCTAGTATTATTGGATGTTCTGCTAGGAATATTATTTCCACTTAAATTGCTGTGAAAAAAATAAAAGGGAACACATGCTGTACTATTTCCTCACAGAGAGACTTTAAGAGCTAAAGTTATTTATGGGAGTTACTGAAATTGATTTTAATCATGAGAAGTTATGGATTTGGGTTTTTTTTTTTTTTTTTTTTAAGGAATAAGGTGATAGTTTTATGTTCCCAGGTAATGCAGTGTCTTCCAGTGTGCAGGCTTGGGATTTTAGGTTTTGGATATAAAATTAAATTGCCAACCCCAAATTATCATGTAAAAATCAGATACCAACAGTATCACTTAAAAATATTTACAGAGATATGCCCTGATATATTATAGACCATGAAAATGGTATGGAAATGGCTAAACAGTACATGTGTGTGAACTTTGTGAAGGTAATTATGAGGAAATAGGACTTCTCTGTATAGATGAAGTTCATGATACAGATAAAGTAACAGAGGACTTTACCTGAAGAAAATAGATATTTGACTTAAGAAAATTGCATTCTTAAAACGTGATTGGCTATAGTCTTACATACGTTTCCAAACTGAATGGTCATCATCTTCTGAGTAACGTCTGTACTCAGTGAATGATAATGTGATGAGTAAGGATTTTATTTTTACTCAAAATGTCGATTTAAACTTCATATCATATTATATCTGTCACTTCTCTAGATTTTAGTTAAGGCTCAATAAGTCATTTTGGCCTTCATTCCATCAATACCTTGTTCTTTGTTTTTCATAAAAAATCTCTTCAGTTTGATTGATTGACAGCCTGAGTCTGTAGGTGTAAATTCAGTTACCCGGAGTATAGACGCTGGTGTTTAAATATATTCACTGTGACGCATCAATGAATGTAAGAGGGAGCAATGTTATATTAGCCACAGGATAAAAATCAGTACGAATTCAGATTGAATTTAGTCAAATTGGCTGTAAAAAGTGGGTGAAGCTCAGGGGACAGAAGTGTAGGAGTTTGTCTGGAGAGCAGCGAGTAGGAAAATGAAGGGGCCGTCCTCACACGCTGCAGGAGCTCTGCTGCCCGGCGGCTGTGGGCTCATCGACCGGGAGGCACGATGCGCGGCTACTGACTGAAGAGTCACTCTCACTAGTTTGAAGAGGTGTGAGGACTTTAGAAACTGCCCGGTGAGGCATCATGAAATTGTTAGAAAGGAAAAAAAGGAACATTAGAAATCGGGGCTCACAAGAGGAGGCTGACAGATGATCTGCTGAGCCCACGGGGCGGCTGGGCCTGCCTAGGCTCTGCGCTGGCGCCCGTCTGCCTCGCTCCTCCTCTGCACGGGGCAGCATCGCCGGGCTGGGTCCTCAGCTGTGCCTGCTTTCCCAGGTGGCCCAGGGTTCCACAGCGACAGCAGTCAGGACGGCCGTGCAGCTCTAGTCTCTGGGCCACGTTTCCCCGGCACCACCTCCCGGAATCTCCCCGCAGCCCGGAGGCCCTGCTGCGGAAATGGAGGGTCGTGGTGGGGGGTGGTGGTCTGAGTACCGTGCCGCGGTCTCACACCCCGGGCCTGGGTCCTAGCTCTTCTCTGGCTTCTGAGTACAGGATCCTAACACGGGAGGGTGCGCAGGCTGCATGAGGACAGCAGGCGCATCTCACATTCACAGGATCCCCACGCGTTGCAGGACCCACAGCCCATCACGTGTGGAGCAGGCGCCTGGTTGAATTCCCTCGGCTTTAGGTCCAGCGGCTTGTTTCCAGAACTGTTGTAATCCTGAAATTCCCTATTTCTGTGGCTTCACTTTAAACAAAGAAATGTATTTCCTGGTAACTTTTTTTCTTAGTCTTAGCTATTTTTGTCCTTTCTAAAACACACCCATTTGTGCTGTTTTAAGTGGGAAACACTTTCATTTTGTTTTTGTAGTCTCCATCTCCTCATTGTTCCTGTCAGTCTGCTTCCAGCGAAGCACTGTTGCCGGAGGAACGGGACGTGGTTAAACGAATTAGGTTTTCTTGGGTTTTAATTTATTCTCAGTAAAACGGGCTCAGAAGGGACTGAGATGGATGAAACAATGGCACACCTTTGTTACTTTTCTCTGGGCTATGGGTTGTAAGGGGTATTTTAAAGAAAACTGAAACTTTGGCATTAAAATACTTTGATTTCCTACTTGCAGCAGCAGGGCAGGTATAGTTTTTCACACCGGAGCACTGTCAAGGTTTTCTGCTCAAAATCTCCAAACCCTTCCTTCTGGCAGAAGACCCCTCCCTGCCAGGCAGGACCCCTTCAGTGACTAATAAAGACCTTGGTAATCCTTGTCACAGAGGCCAGGACTTGTGACATGTCAGGGTTTTGCTACATAAGCTTTCAACTTGAGGGTATATACGTACCTCCTCTATTGGAAAAAAAGATGTTCAAGTAGAAATGTGTTTATTTTAGACATTAACTTATTTATAAATATAGTCGTGAGTCACTTAACAATGGGGATATGTTCTGAGAAGTGCATCATTAGGTGATTTCTTTGTTGTGCGAACATCGCAGACTGTGCTTACGCAACCTAGATGGTGTGGCCTGCTGCACACTAGGCTACGGGGTACTGATCATATGGGACCACCGTCACGTATGTGGTCCGTCGTTGACCAGACGTTGTGTGGCACAAGACTGTAAAATGCACTGTGTCTTAGTACTCCTACACGGACACTCCATGTTACAAACAACATGTATTATAAAAGTTTTATTTGTTGGGTTTTGAAACTCAGGATTAATTTCCATTTATCAATATTTTGGGTACTGATTAGGTTTCCAGATAGCTTAAAAAAGCTTTATTGTACTATAAGTAGAGTTCATTTGCAGTGAAAAATAATAGAAAATAATGTAATAGTGGCAACTAAACAAAGCAAATTAAGTAAATACTTTTAAACAACTTTAAAAGCTATGTTTTTTTAAAGATTGGCACCTGAGCTAACAACTGTTGCCAATCTTTTTTTTTTCTTCTCCCCAAAGCCTCCCAGTACATAGTTGTATATTCTAGTTGTGGGTCCTCCTAGTTGTGGCATGTGGGACACCGCCTCAGCATGGCCTGATGGGTGGTGCCGTGTCCGCGCCAGGGATCCGAACCGGTGAAACCTCAGGCCGCTGAAGCAGAGCATGTGAACTTAACCACTCGGCCACAGGGCCGACCCCTAAAAGCTATTTTTGAAGAAAAGCAGATTTATTAGCAGGTCAAACATTTAAAATTGTGAGGGGCACTTTTGAGAACTTTCAGATCTTCAGTGATTCCAGATTGTGACATTTAAGGTAGAAATGGAGCCTGTTTCCTGTCCCCCTTTCAGAGTCTGTCCCGCTCTGCTCCTCTTCAGTGCACTCTTGGTTCAGTGTTCTGACCTCAGGTCGGGGAGGCCACTCGGATCCTGGGGAAGGAGACTTCTCCGATTGCCTGTCCTGGGGGTGGCAGCAGAATCATAACGTGCCCAGTGTTGGGTGAGCTTCCGTTAGGTCCCGAGCCCTGGGCCACACACCTGGGTATGTTGCTGCAGTTAATTCCTGCAGTAATCTTACACTTAGAGAAAACTCACAGGTACAATACAGAGACGTTTTTCCCCTTGTACTGTTTGAGAACAAATTGCCGACATCACTCTTGAGTACTGAGTAATTCCTACAACTGGGGACATTCCACATCCCTGCACCAGGACCACACGAACTAGGAAATGGCCACTGCAACATTGTTACCATCTAATCCTGCCCTGCCTGAGTTTCCCCAGCCCTCACTGCGGCCTCTGAGCACTTGACAAGCGGCTGGTCTGAGCTGAAACTACTGTAAGTGAAAACAGACAATGGATTTCGAAGACTTAGAGGGAAAACGAGAATATAAAATATCTCATTAGTAATTTTTATGTTGACTACATGTTGAAACAATGTTTTAGATATATTGAATTAAAGTTTATTGAAATGAATTTTACCTTTTTTTTTACTTTTTGAATGAAACTAGTAGAAAATGTGAAATTATGTATGTGACTCACAGGCTTCTGTTGGGCAGCATTGGCATGGACAAGCTGAATTAAAACTGAGCATTAAAACCAGTTAAGCAAATAGAATTCTAGTCATAGGTCCTTCTGGTTCTGCTATGTGGGACGCTTCCTCAGCATGGCTTGATCAGTGGTGCCAGGTCCACGCCCAGGATCCAAACTGGCGAAACCCTGGGCCACTGAAGTGAAATGTGTGAACTTAACCACTCAGCCGCAGGGTGTCCGTAAGTCTGTGTCTTTTGATTGGAGAATTTAATCCATTTACATTTAGAGTAATTATTGATAGGTGAGGACTTACTAACCATCTTATTGTTATCTGGCTATTTTGTAGGTCCCCTGGTTCCTGTCTTTTTTCTCTGTCTTCTTTTGTGAATTGATGATTTTTCCATAGTGATATGGTTGGATTCCCTTCTCTTTATCTTTTGTGAATTTACCAGAGGTTTTGGTCTGTGGTTACCATGAGGCTTACACATGTCATCGTATAGATGTAATAGTTTGTTTTATACTGGTGGCAGCTTAACTTCAGTTGCATACAACAACTCTACCCTTTTACTCCCCCTTTGTATGTTTTTGATGTCACAGTTCACCTCTTTTTATATTGTGTATTCATTAATAAATTATGGTAGCTAAAGTTGTTAATACTTTTGTCCTTTAACCTTTATACTAGAGTTAAGCGGTTAACACCACGCCATATTACAATAGTATCAGAGTATTTTGAATTTGACTGTATACTTACCTTTACCAGTGTGTTGTATATTTTCATCTGTCTTCATGCTGCTAATTAGCATCCTTTAATTTCAGCCTGCAGAACTCCTTTCGGCACTGCTTGTAAGGCAGGTGCAGTGGCTTCTGTCTGTCTGGGAGAGTCTTTCTCTCTCCTCCATCTCTGAAGGAGAGCTTTGCAGGGTAGAGGGTTCTTGGGTGGCACTTTTTTTCTTTCAGCACTTCGAGTACATCATCCTGCTGTCTCCTGGCCTGGAAGGTTTCCGCTGAGAAATCTACTCTTAGCCTTATGTGGATTCCCTTGTAAGGGACAAACTGCTTTTCTCTTGCTGCTTTTATGATTCTTTCTTTCTCCTTGATTTTTGACGATTTTAGTATCGTGTGTCTTGGAGATCTCCTTAAGTTGAGTTTGTTTGGTGAACTATGAGCTTCATGAACTTGGATATCCGAATCTCTCCCCAGATTTGGGAAGTTTTTAGCCATTCTTTCTTTCTTCTTCTTCTTTTTTTTTGGTAAGGAATATTGGCCCTGAGCTAACATCTCTTGCCAGTCTTTCTCTTTTTGCTTTAGGAAGATTGTCACTGAGCTAACATCTGTGCCCATCTTCCTCTATTTTATGTGGGATGCTGCCACAGTGTGGCTTGATGAGCGGTGTATAGGTCTGTGCCCAGAACCTGAACCTGTGCACCCTGGGCTGCTGAAGCGGAGCATGTGAACCCAACCACTATGCCACCAGGCTGCCCCAGCCATTATTTCTTTAAATAAGCTTTCTGCTCCCTTTTCCGTCTCTTCTTCTGGAACGCCAGTAATTCACATATCACTTGTCTGTCCCTTAGGTCACATAGGCTTTCTTCCCTCTTTTTCATTCTTTCTTCCCTCCGACAGGTGATTTCAAAGGTCTTGTCTTCTATTTCACAGATTCTTTCCCCTGCTTGATCCATTCTGTTGTTGGTGCTCTCTAGATGCATTTTTCATTTCATTCATTGTCTTCTTCAGCTCCAGAATTTCTGTTTGGTTCTTTTTATGATTTCTGTCTCCTATTTAAGCTCATTTTTTTCATGTATTATTTTCCTGATTTGTTGAATTGTTTCTCTGTGCTCGCTTATAGCTCATTGACCTCCCTTAAAAGTTCTTTTGAATTCTTCACTGGGTGAATAGCAGAGCCTGCTGTCTTTGGGGTTGGTTCCTGGAAGACTGTTGTGGTCCCTTGGTGGGGTCACGTTCCTTTGATTTTTTCATGCTCCTTGAGGTTTTGTGTTGCTGTCTTCACACTTGAAGTGGTGGTCATCTGCTCCAGTCTTCACTGACTGACTTGGGAGAGAAACGCCTTCCATCGGCCCTGCTAGGGATTCTGAGTCTTTCTCAGGCCTTCTGTGCTTACCCCCGCTCCACACTTCTTGTTCCCTCTTGTGGCAGAATTCCTAAGCTCGCGTGCCTTCTCTTTGTCCCGCAGTACGCCAGGCCGGGTGCTCACAGCCTCCCTTGTGCTTCCCCGAGGCCAGAGCGGAGCTCAAATTTGTGGTCTCTCCCTGGCCTGCAGATTTGAGTTGGCTTTCTTCACGTGCTCACAAGCCGTCTGTCACAGCTCGTTCTCGCTGCTGTCAGGAGTGCGCTCAGAGAGCCTGCCAAAGTTGGGGGTGTGGGTGAGGCGTGCTGAGTGCTGGGTACCTGTGAGTGAGGCGTCCCCAGCCTCAGGTTGGGGGTGTGTGGGTGAGGCATGCTGAGCACTGGGTACCCGTGAGCGAGGCATCCCCAGCCTCAGGTTGGGGGATGTGGGTGAGGCGTGCTGAGCGCCGGGTACCTGTGAGCGAGGCGTCCCCAGCCTCAGGTTGGGGGGTGTGGGTGAGGCGTGCTGAGTGCTGGGGTACCTGTGAGCGAGGCGTCCCCAGCCTCAGGTTGGGGGTGTGTGTGGGTGAGGAGTGCTGAGTGCTGGGGTACCCGTGAGTGAGGCGTCCCCAGCAGCTTGTAGGTGGATTTCTTGATGGAGTCCCCAGTGCAGATAGTGTCCCTTTGATGCCCTCCGAGAGTCCTGTGTGCTGCTCTCCCAGCCAGTCCCCAGTCATGCAGCACAAGACTCAGTCCTCTGAATGGAGCGCGAGAGAGATGGGCCTCTTTGGCAGCATCCCGCTCAGCTGGGAAGCCGGGTGCTCACTCACAAACTCTCACTTTCTCCTGTGGGAGAAGTCATGGGCCAGGATCTCTCGTGGCCCTATGCTGTGCCACCTTAGGGGATGGGAGACATGGGTAAAGTCAAACTCTTCCTCTTCTGCTCTCCCATGCGTCCAGACTCGTATGTTTTTGTTCCAGTGACGTGCTGGAACTTCCCACTGGAAACCTGGCTGCCCACAGAGGCTCTGATCTGCGGGCGACGGTCTAAGGCAGTGTTCTCCAGAAGCTCCTGGAGTCTGGCGCTCAGTGCCTGCAGATTCCAGCGTGTCAGCTGCCCTGCAGTGGATTCTCCCCTCCTCGGCTCAGTGGCACCCTCGTGCTCTGTGCCACGGTGTGAAGATTGTCCCCACGCAGAGCGCTGGGGCGAGGCGGGCCTGGACTCCTGAGTGTCTCTTCTCTGAGGCTCTCGGTCGTATGCTGCCTGAGAACAGTTGCTTCTGATATTTTGTTCTTTCTTACGGTTGTTTCCTAGTTTGGTTCCAGTTTTTCCATTCTGGCCAGACCCTACTTAGTGTATTTTAAAAGAATTACAGAATCCTAAAAATCTGTATCTAGAATAGATTTTAGGGATTTAAACAAAGATAAAGAAATATAAGAACAAAAGTTTATGGTTAGGAATTACTAATCTTACATTTTTTTCTAAAGCATATATTTTATTTTATAATTGATAGTGAAATAGAATATATTCTAGGGTTGAGAACTCTATTCTCTGTTAGATAAATATATTTTTGCTTATTTCCTTTCATCGTCAGTGTTTATTCTTCATTTGTGCTGCCAGGAAAGAGTCCAGGAATTGAATTTCAGTTAAAAAAATTCAAGTCAGTTGTTGGAGCACCCTTTAAACGTGTCTTACTTATCTTGCATTGAACCAAGAAATTATTCTTGAATCAAATAAAATCACTAGTAAGTGTGTTCTCTTAAGAATAAACAGCACATATAAAACTCGACATCTGTAACAACTAAAAACTTGTAGTGAACTAGGACTAGAAAGATACTTCCTTACCACGAGAGAGTACCTGCTCGAGCAGTCAGCGACCTGCACAGCCGTGAGTGGCTGCAGGCGTCTCCACCAAATTCAGGAACAAGGGTGTGAAACGTAACCGTTTGGATATTCTGGAGGTTCTAGCTGGTGCAAAAAGGAATGAGGTTTAATTCTGGGAGGAAGGAGCCAGGATCATCACGATTTGGAGATGACAGCAGTCTACTAAGTAAATCATCCCCCTGCAAAGTTAACCGTTAGAAAAACATTTGTAAGATGGCCAGGAACAAAATAAACATAGGAGAGTCAGTGTTTTCCCTATATGTCAGCAATAGTTGGAAACAATGAGTGTAATGTTCCCCTCCAGAACTGGAAACAAAAATGTAACTTAGCAAGGCATGCATTTATCATGAAATTTATAGTAACTGTATTGAGAAGCCACAGGATTTTACCAGGAAGTGTAAAAGGTCTGGAAAAAGTTGAGAGAGACATTGTGTTTCTGGATAGGAAACTCAATATTATAGAGACATCATTTCCCTCAAGTTAATTTATAAATTTAATGCAATTCCAGTAAATACTCAATGGATGTTTTGGAACTTGGCAAAGAGCATTCTGACATTCTTATGGAGAATAAATAGATGGACTAGCCTTTCATAAAAATGTTTGAAAGGGTCGGGTTAAGGCCAGTGATGTCATATTCTTAACTTACATTCAGCCGAGTAGAGAAGGGGTCGTTTTAGCTGAGACTTTGAGAGCTGCGTTTCCTGTTGCCCGCTTGCTCTGTTCATGTTGGTTTGATCACCTCTGTGTGATAGGATGATTTTTTAAATATTTCCATTTTAAGATCAGTCAGAAGGGCAAATGTAAAGATGTGTCTTCTCTATTCTGTGCGTTGACCTTTTGCTTCAGCCACAGTGACCCACTGAGTCTCAGGCCAGGCCTCCGGACTCTCACTTTGTGCCGACTTCCCAGAGTTCCTCGTTCCTCTGCAGGGACACTAATGTTTGCAGAAGCGGCTAACATTGCATGATATTTTGCTCTGTACCAGGTGCTGGAAGGTGCCTTATTCATTTCTCCTCCTGTAGAAGCTTACCAATGGGTTATTCTTGGTTTAGACAATAATAATTACAACAATCGCTAACATTTATGGAGCACTTACTGTGACTAAGGAATCGCATATGTCACTTTGCTTAATATTCACAGTATTTCTGAGATAGGTGTTATCCCCATTCTCTAGGTTAGGAAACTGAGGCACAGAAGTTATCTTGTCCAGGATTACGTGGACAGTAAGTCGCAGAGGTAGGATGTCACCCCAGATCTGTGTGGCCCCAGCCTGGGCAGTTAACCTCCCGTGCATAGCTTCTCATACACTAGAGCTTTCTGAAGGCTTCCTGCTCGTGTCTCTTTCTTACCTGCAGTTGCTGCAACGAGCAGATTTTATCCCCTGGGAGGTTTTCCTGGCGGCACGTTGCAGTGGCCGTTTTCTGTCTGCTGCCCATGGAGGAGTTTAGTGGTTGTTACCTGCAGCTGTCAGATGGCAGGAACAAACAGGAGCTCGTGCTCTCTTATACATGTAGAAATAAAATATTGGTTTATGAAAAATATTTGATGTAAATTCCTACGGTCATTTTGGAAAACTGTTTGACATCATGTCACAAAGTTGAAGGTCTATGTACCCTTTGACCCAGTGGTGCCACTTGTCATTGCATATCCCGGAGAATCCTGTGCTTGTTTGTGCTGGGATGTGTATAAGGTTATTCAGAGCTGTGTTGTTCGTAATAGTTCCAGACCAAAAGAACCCAAATGTCCATCAGCAGTAGAGTGGATGAATAGATCATAACATATTCATATAATGAAATACCGCTCAGTGATGCAAATGAACAGAGTACACGTGCTTGTAACTGCATGCTTCATTTTTAAACATGGTGCTGAGCAAAAGAGGCATGCACACGGGTGTGGACTGCGTGATTCCATTTGTCCTGTACCAGTGAGACCAGCAGGCAGGTAACACACAGCAGAGCTGCGTACAGACAGACCCGGGACTTGATCACCACGGAGGGCAGCCTGTGGTGACGTCGGGCTTCGGGGACCCTGGCGGGGTTTGCTTTCCTGACCCAGGGAAAGGCTGCAGGTGTCACCTTATCGTTTTGTTCCACCGTACATTTACGTTGTCTGTGCTTTCTGTACGTACGTAAAAAGGTTAAAGTATTTGATTACAGACTGTTTTACTGTGCGTGCAGGGGATGTGGTCGGACCCACATGAGCGATGAAGGTGTGGTTGTCACAGAAGGTGGTGATGGAATGAGCACTCGGAATAGTTGCTGTGTTGGTCTCTGCTTTTCTCTTGTGACTGGGATGCAGGCGTTCCTCAGTTTGTGAGGAAAAGGAGCTTTTGACAGGTTGGATAGAGATCAGTGTCTGAGGTCGCGTCACAGTCTGTTGTTTAGAGCAAATGCTTACATTCTCATTTATTATCCCTCCCCTCAGTGGATCGGCCTTTGTTTGTTGGGTTTGCTTGATATGGGGGAGCGCTCTCCTCAGGCGTGTGCGACCCTCAGGTGCAGCCGCAGGGTGGAGAGCAGGCGCGGATGCCACCAGCCCTCCCGTGGACCCCAGGCCCTGCTTCGAGAAGGCTTCCGGCAGCATGTGAGGGTCAGGCTTCTAAGTACTTTAGAAAGAGTACTTTCTTCTGAAGCATTGCAGTTGAAATTTAAAAAAGCAAATCTCTCAGGTCAATGGTTTTTATTCGTATGCCCTAAATGATTGTAAATTTAAAAATAACCATAAACACAAATGCCCACATTTCTGGGGACAAGTGTGTGTGTGGTAAATGCAAATAATTTTAAGTCCCAAAAGTAACTATTCACTTGAAAAATCTTGAAAAATCACTTTTCCTAAAGCACGTGTGTGAAGTGGCCGGCTGAGTGCTGGAACACTTAGCCGGGGCCTTCCTGCCAGAAAGCAGCTGAGTAAACAGTCCGCAGCCGGCGGGAGGCAGGCAGCCAGGGCGAGGCAGGAGGACACAGGAGGGTGGATGTGTGTCCCCGTGAAACACACACGCTGCCACCTCTCTGTGTCACCTGCAGAAACTGACCTGTGGCAAGGGTGCCACAGACAGGTGCTGCGGCTGTGCTGCGAGGCTCGGAGCAGACCCCTGAGTGTCAGGGAAGCCGGCCGAGGCCTTGTTCGTGGTTGTGGGTCGTTTATATGCGTGGAGTGGAGACGGGGAAGGAGTGTGTCAGTGAGGAGGATCTGTGAGTTTCTGATGGAGGAACGTGTCTGCCCGAAGCTGACATAACACCGTGGCGGTGGGTGCTGACAATGTGTAAGCATATTTCTGGTGTGCGGCAAGGTCACTGCGAACACGCGGCCTCGGCCTCTTGGTCAATCACGCCCGCACAGAGAGCCCCCCCGGCCCAGCTCCTGGGGCTGCTCGTTTCCTCTCCTGATCAGGCCGACGTTTACTGAGGGTTTACCATGCGAGGCGCTGGGCCCACTGAGTCTCACCTGCAGGTAAGTAGTATTTCCATGCCGCTGTGAGGGAGCCCAGGTACAGGGCGGTCAGGGCGCGCTGCAGGCTGGCGTGGGGAGGCGGGGAGCTCCGGCGGCCCTGAGTCCTGCCTGCGACACCCGCGCCCTCAGCTCGCGCGTCCCCACGAGGCCGCTGCGCTCTCGCTCCTCTTAGGTGGTATTTTGTGTAATGATCCTGTTTCATTATTTTTTGCTCTTTTGTTTTAAAAAATTAAGCATACTTCCTGTGACTAATTCCTGGGTGGTGAGTATGGTGGTAGATCCTCAGATTTTACTGTGCATATTCAAAGTCTATAAAA
Organism: Equus asinus; assembly: GCF_041296235.1. NCBI lineage: Eukaryota > Metazoa > Chordata > Mammalia > Perissodactyla > Equidae > Equus > Equus asinus. The sequence goes on along the minus strand of NC_091808.1, from coordinate 3,676,721 downwards.
CGCAGGTTTATAATGGTTATGTTTGTCTGCAAAGTTCTGATATCGCTCTGTGGGCTCCATATAAATCAGTCTATCGTCAGGGGCTGTGCTTTTTAAAGCACATAATCACGGCGTGACTTATCCACCCTGCCCCGCTGACTTCAGTGCAAGTTTGAGAAGTGCCAGAATTTTGATGTTTGCAGCAATAATAAAAGCCTCTGCTGACTGTCATAACCCCAGCCCAAATGTGTCCTGTTTTACATTCTTAACCTCTTAAAAGTAAAGTTATAAACTTTAAGGTTATAAACTTTAAGGTTAGTGTTCCAAATTCTGCTTGGTTCTGTGATACAGAAACCTGCAGGGTTTGACAAGGTGACCTAAAGCAGGAGGGACCTGGCCAGGTGACCCCTAATGTCCTCGTCCACATTGTGACTAAGACTTTTATGCATATCAGTCTCCCATCCTGAGTTCTGTGCCCTAAACAGTTCCATGTTGGAGTCAACACGATGCCAGATATGTGGGAATTACTCACTAGTCACTATCAGTGGGTTTAAATAGAGTTTTAAATTTCTCAACTAAGCCAGTGAGGGATTTACTAATCGGTATATAATAAAGACAACACTTTTTTTCTTGGGAAGTAGTTTACTATCGTATCAAATTCATTTTAGCCATTTAGCATTTTAATTTAAAGGCATTTCTATAGCTGCTACCTTTTTTCTTTAATGAAACGTATTTTGACATACCTGTAGAAATAACAGAGAGAGACCCACTGTGCCCTTTACTCAGTTTCCCCACTGATAACATCTTGTTAGCACACTCTCTCACCCAGGATGCCGACCTTGACACGGTCAAGACACAGAACTTGCCATCCACACAAGGAAGCCTCCTATTGCCCTTTGGTAACTACACCCACGCTGCCTGCCCCCACCCCTGCCCCAGCCCTGGCAACCACGAATCCGCTCTCCATTTCTATAGTTTTGTCATTTCGAGAATGTTATGTAAATGGAATCACACAGCACGTAACTTTTTGAGATTGACTTCTTTCACTCAGCGTACCTCTCGGAGATCAGCTGTTGTGTGAATTGACAGTTCATTCCTTTTTATTGCTGAGTAGTAGTCCATGGCATGGATGTAGCACAGTTTATTTAACTATTCCCCCACTGAAGGGCATCTGAGTTGTTTCCAGTTTTTGGCTACTTTGAATAAAGTAAAGAGAGTTCTAAACGTTGCTTGTCAAAGAGCCCTAGAACTCCTGGCCAAAATTCAGTAAAGTTCTCCACTCTCCTCTGGGTCCTCACCTCCTTCACCTCCTGCTGTATGAGGCCTCCCACCCCCCTCCCTGACCCTGCACCAGTGATGCCCACCGAGGGCCCCGGGCCTCCGTAACCTCCAGACTCAGTCCAGCTCCGTCCAGCCCTCAGCAGCCTGCCCGCCCCCCACCCCCCCCCACCCCCGCCGGGTGCTGTGGGCCCCACCCTCCTTCCGCAGATTCCAACCCTTCACTCCCACATCACCAGTTTGCCTCTTCTCGTTCGGTTCCTTTCCTCCCTTCACCTGGCAAGCTGGGTTTCAGTCACCTGAGAGGGAAAGGTCGTGCCTTCAAGGAGTGATATGCAGAGTCAGGTCCGCTTTCTGCCGGACCGTGGGGAAAATCATCAGTGTCCTGAAGCTTTTATAACAATAACTACGAGAAGTTTCTGGTCAGTTGGGAAGAAAAATCTTACCGGATAGAAATTTGCCCCTCAGACTGCCTTCCAGGACAGACCCTCAGTGGTCTTACATGCTCACACAGTGCCTGGCACCTCAGGGCTACTGCTGGCCCAAGCCTCAGGTTCACAGAAGTGGCAGGACGTCACGTAGCCTGGTGGGCCCCGAGCCAGCACTGTCCCCACTCCCGTGCCTTTCTGCCCCTTGCAAGGCCCGTTCTGCCTGAGTGAGGATGTTGCTCTCTCTTCGTGTTTTCCCCACTGGCTGCAGGAGAAATTGCTTGTCTTTGAGTCGGCGTGGAAGAAGGAGAAGGACGTTGTTTCCAAGGAGATAGAGAAGCTGCGTGCGTCCATCCAGACCCTGTGCAAGAGTGCGCTCCCCCTGGGGAAGATCATGGACTACATCCAGGAGGACGTGGACGCCATGCAGAACGAGCTGCAACTGTGGCACAGCGAGAACAAGCAGCACGCCGAGGCCCTGCAGAAGGAGCAGAGGTGGGCGGGCGGGCGGGCGGCCCTGCATCTGCCAGAGCCCAGGTGGACTCTCCCCGGGAACCAGCACCTCCCTCCCCTGCTCCCTGAAGGAGAGGTGTCCCCGCTTCGTCCTCTCGTGGCGTGCGTTTTTGCAGCAGCTGGAAAGTTTAGGAGTTAATGTTCACGCGCGAGGTAGATGTCGACGTTCACAAGAGACGGGGAACTTTGCAGGTTGGACACTGTCTTTCCACGTGTCTTATCAAAACCCCCAAAGTTTGTAACCCTTCATAATTTGAAAGTGTTTAAATTTTTTATTCTAAAAGAAATGCTGGGGAGGCCATTTTGAAATTGCAACTGTAAAAGAAATATAATAGCCACTAAAAAGAGATTTATTGAAAGGAAGTGTTTGAAATTCTGTATTTATAATTAGTGAATCTGGAATGCGTGTAACTACTCAACTGTTAAGTGTTTTTTCAGAAAACACTTAATTTGACTCAGTCTATAAGGTCATATCATAAAAAGCTGTATTATAACGAAATCCTACTCTTTATTATTAGCCTGCTTATTCTTAGAAAGTCCCTTTCATTTTAACGTTACAACAAGAAAGAAACTAGAAAGACACAGGGAACTTTCGGTGCCTGTTCTAGCACACTGATTGGTTAGCACTTCGTACATTTGATTTGAGGTATTGAAAGTGCCGTTCTAGATGTTTCTTCCTTACAAAACCTGATTTTACTTTGTGGTAGGATGATTGGAGACTCACTCTTTCTTTGTTTTCTGTTTTATGTTGTATTTTTACGTTTAAAAAAACCTAAAGGGAAAGGTTACCTCTGACCTCGGCTTTCCCAAGTGTGTTCTAGACTTTTCCCGGTATTTTCCCACAACTCCAAGGCCTCCTGTCACGTCCTGAGCAAGTGAGTCGAGGGGCCTCAGCGGGATGCCCTTGAGGCCGGGCGAGCCTGTCCCGGAGGTCAGGGCTTGTCCTGCGAGGAAGGTGGGGACCTGTCGGCCATCCAGGTGGAGACTCATGATGTCGATGGGCCTTGCTGCTCACCTCCCGCCGTCCCCAGGGCTCCCTGCGACATCGCTAATTTAAGGACGTTAAGAAATATTAGCCTCCTTTGTATAAATTTCATCTTCGACTTCTCTTTTGGTCGTGGAGGGGGTTGTGAAAATAAGAAATAGATTTTTCCTAGGTGATGTTTTTGCCCCTTTTATGTCATTATCGCAGTACATTCATGCTTTTACCCTTTTTCTTTGGGTGCAATGAGTAAATCACTTTTGTCATCTTTGCTTAATTAAGAAGCAAATTGAGAGCGAGACGAGGTGTTTACGAGCCGCTGGTTTTGTTTCCGTCAGCGTCACAGACTGCGCTGTGGAGCCCCTGAAGGCTGAGCTGGCGGAGCTGGAGCAGCTGATCAGAGACCAGCAGGACAAGATCTGTGCCGTGAAGGCCGCCATCCTGAGGAACGAAGAGAAGATCCAGAGGATGGTGCGCAGCGTCACTCTGAGTTCCAGGCGGTGAGCGCTCGCAAGTCTCAGACTGAAGTCCTCCTCAGCTTGAAAACAGGAAGACGGAGCATCGTTACTCTTGACACTTCAGTTTGCAAAGAACGGACAGTTTACAATGTTGTCCAACTAATTTCCAGAGCTTTAAAACTTTAGGCGCATTCACTGTATAAAGACCGTGTTTTCTTATCTTCTTCCAGCTAGAATACTTGCTAGTTATAAATAGCTCTTCAAAACGCCCGTGTGCGGACTTTCTTTGGAAGCCTGTTGTGTGTCTCTGCAGGAGCCCGCTATGTTGAGTTCTGAGCAGACCTGTCCAGCAGGGGAGTGGCGTTGGCACGCCAGGGCCACAGGAGTCCTTGGGTTCAGTCTTTATGTCTGTTGGCAGGACCTGTGTGCGTCAAGCCTGAGTGAAGGGAGACTGAACTTTTGATAGGCACTTTTTAAACAGATGAGGCCTGAGAATGAATGAATTCATTTTTACCTCATTTCCACTTGAAAAGGGTTAATTTAGCCCGTGTCTTTATAAGGTACGTGTGAACTTTTTTTAACGTCTTTGTAATTGCATATACTTCTTTGGGTAATTTTCTTTTTGGTCCCTATTATCTTTTGCTTGTGTTTCTACTGTTAGAAAAGGAGGTTTCAGTGTGACCTTCATGCACGTCGTCTGCCCATGAGATTGTCACGGGCTGTATCCTCACTTTCTTCAGCGTTTTGTCCCTTGGTTTCCCCACGTGAATACTCGAGTAGCTCCACAGGGCTCCTTGTTCTCTTTAAAGAGGGGCTTGCTCTCCAGGGCGTGGGCACCACTCCCTTGCCTTCGCCTGCTCTCGAGCCCTGTGTGCCTGGGAGAGTCAGCGCAGGAAGATGCAGAAGACGACCGACAAGGATGCGCTAATGTGCAAAGTGTTTTTGCTGTTACCGTTTTTTGGAAATTGTTTTTTAAAAGAAAAAGTTTTTTTAAAACATGGTTTATATTTAGTTTTTCATTTACATATAATATTGTACATACTGAATACTTCTACTTGTGTATAAAGGATCTCACTGTTTGGGGACATACTTACGGGTCTGAAGGTCTGGGTTCTGATACTTTTATTTCTAGATATTGTATGTATTATGTAAACCAAGGAATGCCATTTGAAATGTTAGAATGGCCTGAGAAAGTTTTGTTTCTCTAAATGAGTAGCGCAGATGGCACAGTTAAGCTTTTCTTAATGTAATTTCCAAAATAAGTTCTTTACTAAGTTAGTTCTATGATTTTCTAAGCTGAGTAAGTTCCAGATCAGATTGTTGAGATCTGCCATTTGAGACGTCGGTCCTTTTCTCCTTTCTGTGGTGCACCATGCAATTCTGTGGATCAGGTTATACTAAGTACGTTATTGGAGAAGGTGGGGCGTGTTAGTTAACTGGTCCTTCCTGTACTTATAATCTCTGTTCTGCTGAGTCGAATGGCTTAGCCACAACCCTGAATGGACCCTGTTTTGCTTCAAGTTAAGATGTCTGCCTTTTATGAATTTGTATATTTGACTAGAATTTTTGTGTTGCAAAAAATTGCCTACCTTATATGTGAGTAAAATTTTGTATGAAGTAGTCTGTTAAATTGTATCGAAAAATTTATTTTTCTTTTATACATAAATCATTAAAAATAATCACATTTTTTTTATAAGTGTATGGGTTGTGCAATTCAGTTCACACCTGGAAAAAAATTCATAAGCATTTGGATTTTTAAGTTTTCAAATGTGTGTGTTTTGTTTTTCTTCGAAGAAAGTTCAGGGAAATTTATCTTTTCATTCATATTGTGACACTTATCCCTTTTCAGTATAAATTGAAGTTTTATAAGACAGGTAAGCACTTAGCAGAAATTCTAAGATCATTCGTGAAGTTAGAGAAAGCCTCTGCATGTGATTATTACTGTATCTTATCAACGAATTAAATCCTGATGTTATTTATTATTTTGATAAAATACACAAATGAGATTTTAAATGTTTTCCTCTCCTCTGGTTGATAAGTTTTCAGGAAGTACTGGCCTCGTACTTCAGAAATTTTAATTTAAAAGTTGAGCCGACACTAATTTATATTCAAAAGAAATGCGTAAACCTTTGGAAAAAACGATTCAAGACTAGAGTTTGAGCTTTCTACTTTGATGTTCATACCTCTTTTTCTTTTCAATAAGCAACTTAAAAAAATAATACTGACTGAAATCTGTGGAGAGAGATGGTGCCATTTAGTGGCGCTGAGTGCGATTTAGGGTTTCGGGTGGTCTGGAATTCTCTTCAGCGTGTTGCCAAGCGCCCTGAAGTAGTCCTGGACTTCCTGCCAAGCGGCCCTGAACTGGCCGGGGTTTGTCTTCGGTTGACGTGCACAGTGTCATGGTGCACAAGGGAAAGGACAGAGGGCAGGGCCGATACAGTTGTGGAATAAATGGATTGTGTCAGTGGTCACCAGCTTAGGATGACCATTTTGCTTGCACTTCTGCAAGAATCGGCTTCAAAATGAGGCTGGGCCCAGCAAGATCGCGTGCGCAGGAGTGCCTGCCATCCAGGAAAAAATTCCACACTGACCTGGACTCTGCTCCCAGCCCTGGAATCTTCTGCCCACACCCAAAGTTGCAGAGAGCCAATCACTTGTTCATCGTACCCCTGAGCAGCCCGCCACAGCCTCCTCTGAACAGCTCCCGGGCTGGGTCTGAGGGAGAAAAGCAGGAGGGTGAGATGGAAGCTTCACGAGCTGCTGAGGCAGGCCTGGGGGAGCCGCACAGGCTCCTCGCTGAGCTGCCAGGCTGCCGCTGGCCTCTGAGTTTACCTCCATCCTACAAAGCACTTCCTTCATAGAAAGGTTTTATATTTTTGTAAAAGGTGTTTGAATAAGTAGAGGTTATGCAAGCTTTGCAAGCTTTTTTGCTTGTTACGTGTGTTTTCATAAAGGGGGATTGAGGACTTTTTCTTTAATTCAGCTAGAGAAAAGAAATTCAAATAGCTTTTTTAAACTATAAAACTTGGGTTTTTCTCTCTTTTTTTTGGTGAGGAAGATTAGCCCTGAGCTGACATCTGTGCCAGTCTTCCTCTATTTTGTATGTGGGACGCTGCCACAGCGTGGCTTGGCGAGTGGTGGGTAGGTCTGCACCTGGGATCCGAACCTGTGAACCCCAGGCCACCAAACTGGAGCATGTGACCTTAACCGCTATGCCACCAGGCCGGCCCCTAAAACTAATTTTTAAGTCCATGTTTAGAGCTGAGTTCCACATTGATTATCAGCTTCTTAGACCAAGCAAATTGGTCTTTCCGGAGAGAAAGTGGGGTTCAGAAGAAAGTCAAGTCCATAAATTAGAAGGAGGCTGTGCCGGTCAGCCAAGGAAGACTCAGGGCCTGGCCAATGAGTGTGGTGAAAACACGCGCTCCTCTTCCAAGGTTCCCCGGCAGCCACGGCCCCACTCACAGGTGACAGTAGCGCTCCCCCAGCTGCCAGCGCAGCACGCAGCACCCCCACCCCCTTGAGGTCCCTTTGTCATTGCTACAGCGCTTCCAGTCAGCTGGGAAGACGAGCTTCTAGTCGTGGATTATCACTTAAGTTCACTGCATCCGTTCTGTTCTTCTCTGCACTCCCAAGTTCCCCGTCCTGTTCTCAGAAAAAGCTTTCAACGTTGCGATTGCCGTGATGCAGCAAGTCATAAAACTCGTTTGCCGTTTAAAATCCATGGCAAAGGGGCCAGCCCGGTGGTGCAGTGGTTAAGATCGCACGTTCTGCTTTGGCGGCCCAGGATTTGCCGGTTCAGATCCCGGGTACGAACATGGTACCGCTTGTCAAGCCACGCTGTGGTAGGCATCCCACACATAAAGTGGAGGAGGGTGGGCACAGATGTTACTCAGGGCCAGTCTTCCTCAGCGAAAAGAGGAGGATTGGCGGCAGTTAGCTCAGGCGTAATCTTCCTCAAAAAAAAAAAAAAAATTCCACGTCAAAGCCAGTATTTTGCTAGATGATCACAGCTGTGTACGTGGAGGCTCACCTCTTGCTAGACATGCTGTGAACACCGTGCACGCGGTCCTTATTGTCCCTGCTCCCCCATGCTGGGTGGGTGCTGTTGCTCCTCTGCTCAGAAGGGTGGTCCCGTCCTGATCTGCCCAGAACAGTTGCTGCCGGGCCTTTTCTCGAGGCCTCCCATCCTCCACTAGGGTCCTGGTTGGACAGTAGACGACCTGGGCCCTCTCCGTATTTGAGCTGCCATGACTGGTGGCGTGTGGCGGGGAAGGGACAGCAAGGCCGCTCTGAGCAGGAGGAGAGCCTGTGGGGGCCACCGTCGCTGCCGCCCACCACACAGTGTCTTTGCCCATGAACTTACTAAGCCAGATCACGCAGTGTGTATAATGCGTCTAGACATCTGACAAGGTTTCTGCTCCCTTGGGGACGAGATGTGTCAGTGTGTCCTGGATTCGCGACTGTTGAAAGACCTCACCACAGAGGCTCCTGTCTGAACAGGTATGAAGGGAACCCTGGGCGGGCCTGTTCCCCTGGACATCATCACCAACGATTCGGGGGACGCTGTAGGAAGTGCGTCTGTCGTTTGCAACTGGCGTGAGTGTGACTGGGCAGGACGAATACACTGAAGAATTGACTCAGGACAGGGAAACGTCGAGCTGTGGGCTGGCCCTGACTTGGGGAAGAGCAGCAGGAGGAGCGCTCACTGTGTGTGTGTCCAGGCTGGCACTGCTATAATGACATGACAGGGGATGTGTGGCCATGGTGAAGGCACCGTGGGAACCTCCCAGAGGTCCCTGACGAAGCCGGGCACTGGCCTCAGAGCCGTGAGACCTTAGGAGGTGCCTGTGGAGACAAGGCCCGGCTGGCCCCACACATGGTGGTGGCACTGAGTCACATTCCCACAAGAGCCTGCGTGACCCATGACAATATTATGTGTAAATGCTGTTTTTGATAGAAAATCACCCCTCCTGGTATCGTGCGTCAGTGTCCTGAACATCCCAAGTTTCTGTGTGTGGCGTAACTATAATTTTAAAAATGTGGTTTCTATCTTCATTCCTTTATACTTGAAGTGCTTTTTTCTTTGAATAGGTAATATATTAACATAGGTCAGTAACCAAAAGGACACAAAAGGGCCACACTGAGCCATCTCCCTCCCTCCCCTCCCTGTCGACTGGGTTTCTTCTTGTCCCTGTAGGCAGCCATTTTTATTAGATTCGCCTTCATCTGTTTCTTTAGGGGACTACAAGCAAATCTGAATACATTCTTCTATATCCCACAACACAGTATCACAAAGGGTAGTGTGCTGTATACTCCGTGCATTGCTTTGCAAAATGTACCCAGTACAGGGAGACCTCGCCCTGTCGGTCCCTAGAGGTCATCCCCATTCGCTGCACGCTGCTCGGCATGGCCCCGGGGGACGTGCCTGGCTCGGCTGGCCCAGCTTCCTACTGCTGGACTTGAGGGGTTTCCAGCCTTCTGCTGGTGCATCCTTTCTCACGTGTGCAGGAGTGTCTGCGGGATGGACGCTGGGGAGCGAGGTCGCTGGCTTGTTGGGGAAACATGTTGTGATGGGGGTGGATGCAGCGAGGGGCTGGCTGCGGGGCTGTGCGGTTTCGTTCTCCCACCAGTGAGCGTACGAGCCGAGCGTGCCCCTTTCCCCATGGCCTCTCCAACAGTGCATTTATTGCCACACTTGTGGATTGTTGCCACTCTGATAGGTGAGAAAGGGGATCTCAGTGAGGTTTTAATTTGCACTTCTCTTCTGAGTGAGTTGGAGCATCTCCTGATTTGGGCTTAAGGGTCTTTTCTTTCTTTCTGTGGACTGACTGTTAGATCATTTGCCCTTTATTCCACTGGGCTCTCGGTCTTTTTCTTCTGGATTTATTTCTAGAAGCTCTTTGTGTCTTGAGTTGCAAATACTAGTTTCCAGTTGGCCTTTGACCTTGTTTATGCCCGCCCCCCCCTGCCCCAGGCTCCACCTAATAATGCTGAACAAATCCTAGTAGGCATCATCCTTGTTTGATAACCCACTCGATGGCTGGAGCTTTCCGTGTGCTGCTTCTGAGCGCAGTGGCGACTGCTGCTGTGACGTCTTTGTCCTGCTGCGAACATAGTCTTCTGTTCCTGGCTCACAGAGAACTTGGAGCAGGAACGGATGTCGCATGGCTCTTCTCTGTCGCGGAGACGGCATCTTTTTCTCATTTGGCCTCAGGATGTGCTGTGCTACTTACCCAACATTCAAATATGCCACATGCGTACATTCCATCCTACTAGACCAGGATGGGTGTTTCTGTTGACATATTGATTAGCTCTGTTTCTTGTGCATTGTTCCACCATTTCTTGCCACCAGATGCTTGTAGCCCCGCAGTGGAAGGTGTGGCACCCTCTGTTGTTGACTGACCCCTGTCTCTCTGGGCTCTGTCCCAGGGGTGTGGCCTCCTCAGTGCTCCTGTCCCTCCCTGGGCTGTAGCTGTGGGCCCCCCCCCCCACATTCCTGCAGGGCCCTCGGGCTGACGGTGCCTGTCTCTGCCACGCAGGCTGTCGTTTGTCCCAATGTGGGAGCATTAGGGAGAAGGCTCCAGCTGGAGTTGTGCGCCTCTCAGGGCTGCCCCCTTCCCCAGGTCTACAGCACGAGGGCCCCTTGGCTAAAACTTTGTCCACTGTCTTCTGAGAGGGTCTGGAGAACACCCACGACAAGGCGCAGACCCCGCACCATGGCCCCCAGTGCTTCGCATCCTCCATCCTTGCCTCTAGGCTCTGGGCCAGGTGGTTGTCCTGTGGCTTCAGCTCGCAGCTCAAGAAGAGGCTCAGATTGTGCAGCGTTCCCCCTCATGAGAGTGAGTCCTGAGTGGAAGGCGGACGTCCCCCTTTCCCACTCCTGAAGCCCGTCTCCTGGGTCTTCATCCAAACTGTGGCTCGAAAGGCCCTTGACAGGCTTGGAAGTCAAAAGTTGGACCCAGCACTTGACTTCTTTTTCATCACTGGGCTCTGTGTCCCGTTCCTGGATCATGTCCTATATTTTTGAAGCACAAACAAGGTTTATTATCAACAAGGAAGGGCAGATGGGTGTGGGTTTCAGGCGTGAAAAGCCAGGAGCTGAGGCCTGGCCGGCGGCATGCCAACCCATGGCGTGCATTTCACAGCCCGGCCAGCCAGGCCTCCTGTCCCTACAACCGACATTCTGGGGTTCTAGATGGGCCGCACGACCCCCACGACGCCATGCTTTCTCCTTTGGGGAGGAGCAGGGGACCAGGAGCTGGTGATGCACACGGCCTAGGACTGGGGCCTTACCCACCTCCACTGGCAGAGAAGGAACAGGCTGCGGTGGGGCTGGCGGGGAGCCCCCCACCATGGAGGGAGGTGCAGCTCCAGAGTCCTCTCTCCCTGGCAAGCCCCACCGCTGCAGGGTGAATATGGCCTCGTGGACGCTGTCTCATCTGGTGACAGAATGGCTTTCTTTCCCTTAAGAAACCCCACAGGCAAAGGCGAGGGACCTGGTGGGAAGAAGGCCACGTGGCCTGGGAAGGGCCCGGGGTTGGGGTCCCAGTGACTGTGTGGCATCTTGTCCGTGGACAGGGTTGCCATGGCCCCCTCGGGATGGGGAGGTTTCTCGAGAGCCTTCCGGCTCACAGGGTCCTCGGTAAGTGGTGGTTGGTGCTCCCGGGGTGGGGGGGCGGGTTCCTGCTTGTGCCCCTTGATTTTTCCATCAGGAGCAGGTGGCTGGTGTCCCCATCTTGGTGGAGGGTCTCACATCTGATTTCCTGATTTAGGAGAGAGAAGCCGTGTCCTGAAATGTGCCACAGACACATAGTTAAGTCCAGAAACCTCTTTTCTTCCATGGTTGATAGCTGTCCCCAGCATTGTCCTGTGAGAGAACAAAGACCCCCGTCTGAGCTGAGACCTGCGGGTCAACAGGGCGGGGACTTGAAAGGCACCAGGTCACCTTGGGCTGCTGGCCGCCAGTGGGGATGGGGTTTCTGGGTGGGGGCACTGAGAAGAGAGACCCCTGCCAGGTGTTTGTGGTTTCAAGGCCAGGCGTGGGGCCCCTGGAGCTAAGGGGCCGCCAGGCCTGGGCGCACATGTTTGCCTCTCCCGAAGTGCAATAACACCCTTCTGACTGGGGCAGTGCGAAGCCAGCGCTGACCTTGCAAACTCGGGGCTTCCCGGGCAGAGGAGCCGCCCACCCGCCCGATGGATGGATGCATGTGGCCAGGCAGACGTAGGTCTCCCCTGGGCCCTGGGTGTCGTCCGGGTCCTGAGCCACAGTAGCCATGGAGGAGCGGGGTGCAGGCAAGAATGGGTACTGGCCCCCCTGAACAGGGGGCTGAGGGGGAGGAAGTAAAGGACACCCCAACATGTGACTGGACTCCAGGGAGGACGGTGTGATTCCTGTGTCTGATTCTGCTGTGGGGACCCCTAGGGACCCCTGCCCGGGAGATGGAGGAAGGATGCCCAAGCCCACTGCTGGACCCCCGAAGAGCCCAGGCGGCGGGTGGGGCCCGGACCACACTTCCACTGGGCCAGGGAGAAGGCGGGGCTGGTGAGAGCCACGCAGACCTCAGGGGTGCAAGATGCCCTTTCTCCCCCGAATTAATCTGTAAACTGAACAGAGCACAAAAAAAACCAAATGAGATCATTGAAGAAATTTATGATGATAATAGACTATGAAGATGTAGAAATTAAAACAAAGCGGTACTGGTATAGGAAAATATAAATGAATCCATGAAACAGCATGGGAACCCCCACTGGAGACGGACATCTGGGGGTTTAGTTTCTGATAAAGGTGGTATTTCAAAGCAGAAGTAGTTCAGATTGTTGCCCAAATGAATGGTATTGGAATATATGGTTATCCGTATGGCCAAAATATCATATAGAAAACTAAATTCCAAAATAATTAAAGAGTTTAAAAAATATGAGAATACTAGGAGAAAATAATTGGAGAACATTTTATATTTGTAATATTTATAAATGTATTTATATTATTGATATACTATTTATACATTTGTTCTAATCGTTCTATTTTGTGAGTGGCAGTGGAATGTGGAAGAGTAGAGGACTTAGAAAAGAGCACGGTGCTAAATGTATTTTAGGGCAAAGAAGAACGTCCCAAAAAAAGACACGATTTTCAAAAGAGCTATAGATGAAAAAAATTAACACTTGGCTCTATAAAAAGGAAAATTTCTATAGAGCTAAGCAAAAGTAAAAAATAAATGGCACACTGGGAAAAGTATTTACAACATCTCTAACAAAGAGTTAATATTCATACTAGACAAAGGCTTTTTTTTTTGTAGAAAACCCATTCTTTTTTTTTTTTTTGCAGGGGAAGATTCACCCTAAGCTAACATCTGTTGCCAATATTCTTCTTCTTTTTTTTTTTTCTTCCTTTTCCCCCACCAAAGCCTCGGTACATAGTTGTATATAGTTGAAAGTTCTTCTGGTTCTGCTTTGTGAGCCCCCCGCCCCCCACCGCATGGCTACTGACAGACGAGACCAGCCACTGAACCCGGGCCACTGAAGTGGGATGTGCTGAACTTTTAACCGCTAGGCCTTCAGGGCTGGCTCCACAAAGGCTTTTTAAAGCTTAATAAGAAAAATAGTTATAGCTTGACTGAATGATGGAAGAAAGAGGTGAAGAGGCGGATAACTCATAAAAGGTGCCAATGATCGAGAAGTACGTGGAACCAACGTTGAGCTTTCCTCTCAAGAGATAATGTGGCAGAGAGTTTGGGAATCCAGGCAAGAGAGAGTTACCTGCGTTCAACTCCCGGGAGGTCAGGGTGCCCCTGCCCTCAGCCTGTGGAGGGCTCATTTATTAGCTTGTGACTTTAGACAAGTGGCCTGAATTTCTGCCCCACTTTCCCAGCCGTATGAGTGGGTTAATTCACAGGGTACCTGCTTCATAGTTTGCTGTCAGGGGATGAATGCATTACGGTCATAAAGCAGAAAGATCGACAGTTGGCTCACAGTGTGCTCTGTATGAGTGTTGGCTGCCAGTGATGATCTGCGTGCTGTAAGTTAATATCACACATTGGCACAAATTTTCATTTGGCAAAAGTTAAGAAGATTAATAATAGATGGTGTGGTTGAGGATGTGGTGGTGTAAATTGTTTGATATTTTTAGAGGGTGTTTTGGAAGTACTTCTCAAAATTAGAAACAGGGCTATTTTGCTGACAGAAGAGAAAGCTGGAGCAGGGACACAACCACTGTCTTCAAATAAAAGGTCTGGAGGGTGGAGGAGGGGGTGAAACTGTTCTCTGTGGCCCTGGGAACGACCCATGGGTGAGAAATATAGGGAGATAGACTTTGACTCTATATAAGGAAGATGTCTGCATTGAGACAGAGCGGTCCAAAGGTGGTGTGGATGGCCTGGGTAGATAGTGAGCTCCCCGTCGCAGGAGGTGTGCAAGCAGAGACTAGTTGATCACTTCTCAGGGATGCTGTTGAGCATTCCAGTGGATGCTCCCTCTGCTACTTCTAGGCCTTTCCTATTCCAACAAGGAATGAGCCATCCCGCTATCTCAGATCTCCACCCCACCCTCCTCACTGCTCTATCTGCTGACTCCACCAACGTGCCAGCCCCCTCACATAGGAAAAGCTTGAGCTCCAGGCCTCGGCAGAGAGGATCTTCAGGAGCCGGCTGCAGGCTGAGCCTCACTGTGGTTCCTGCTCCTCTGAAGGCCCGGGCAGCCTCCAACCCCTGTCTCTGCTCCCAGTTTGCCTGGAGAGGCCTATCTGGCTCTCAGCTGGCCCTCCTCCAGCCAGGGGGCGAGCGTCATGTTCTCTCCTGCATAGAATCACCTCTCAGGGGCTTTCATCATGGCCCCAGGGAACAGGGGGTGACATCGCCCGCAGCTTTCAATGGGCTGTGCCTTGCTCAGAACAGATCTTGATCACAAGTGCATTTGCCAGTTTTTCGACTTCACTTTCAAGAAACCTGTCTGAGACCCTCCCAGGATTTCCCAAAATTGTCCTTTAAAACCCCAGGCGAAATCATCCTGTGCGATCACGTGCCTGGCGCTTGCCTCCTGGGTTGGCCACAGCTGCTCTGCAGGTTTCCGGGGCTTGGCCCTCGGTCAGGGTTTGAAGGTCCCTGTGTCGGGCAAGTCCCGTCTGCTTTTTTGTTGGGGCTGCAAGGAAAAAAGGAGGAACCCTCCCGGCGTGAGGTTGTTTACAAAGATCTTTCGATCCCACTTTCTCTCGTGAGCCTCTCCCGGGCTGGGAGTGAGGCTTTAGCTCCCCATTCTACAGATGAGAAAGCCAAGGCTGCCAGGGTGAGTCACAGGCCTCCGAGGCCCTAAGTCCCAGGCACGGGCCTGAGTCTCAGAGTGTGGCCGGCCCCAGGGTCCAGGGGAGCCGCTCAGGAGGGCGCTGCTGGCCGTTGGGCTGATCCCTGGGGTGCGTTCCTGCGTGTTTGTTCAGCAAGGCCCACTGACCTGTTAGACACAGCCGGTGCAGTGGGTCCACGACACTTTTAGGGGCCTGAGATTGTTTTAACTTCTTTCATAATTAGAAGAAGGAATGAACTTTTAGGTCAGAATAAATGTTTTAATATATAATATTAATGTATTAGCCTTTATATCAATGTAGTTGTTAAATGTCATTTTTTTTCTGAAGAAGATAAGCCCTGAGCTAACATCTGCTGCCAATCCTCCTCTTTTTGCTGAGGAAGACTGGCCCTGAGCTAACATCTGTGCCCATCTTCCTCTACTTTATATGTGGGACACCTGCCACAGCGTGGCTTGCCAACTGGTGCCATGTCCGCACTCGGGATCCCAACTGCTGAACCTCGGGCCACTGAGAAGCAGAAGGTGGGAACTTAATGGCTGCACCACCGGGCAGGCCCCTAAATGTCATTTTTTGCAATACATAAATGTATTTTTTATGGAGGAAGGGCCATTGTGCAGCCTGAGTGCCGGTCTGCACTGGGACTCACCCCCTCCCTACGTGGCTGGACCCCCCTCGAAGGTGACCTCACTCTCCACTTTACGCAGGGCGCGCCCAAGGAGTGGAGCAGAGCCCACATTTGGTGGCTTTTCCATTTCCTGAGGTTATGTCTCTGAAGGAAAGCAGCTTTGGGGCCGTTTCAAT
This sequence comes from Equus asinus, assembly GCF_041296235.1. Lineage (NCBI taxonomy): Eukaryota > Metazoa > Chordata > Mammalia > Perissodactyla > Equidae > Equus > Equus asinus. The sequence continues at coordinate 3,660,989 of NC_091808.1, read as the reverse complement.
CCAAACACTGGGATGCATTTAAAAATAGAGCTTTCAAATAAAAACTCTTAAACCGTGGATTTTAAGCATTAAGCTCGTTCGGACCGTTGCAAAATCAAAACCTGGCATCGGCACGTGGACGCGGCTCCTGCGGCCGGGGGGGCTGCGGAGGGAAGCTCCCCCTCAGACACCTCCCCCCGTGGTGGCTTCTGCGCCCAGCTGAGAGCAGCGTCACCCGCCGGGCTCGTGAGCCAGGCCTGCATCCTCCGCCAGCCTCTCTCCCATTGCCTGTAAAACCGCACACCCATGTGGGCATTCCCCTCGTTTTACAACCATTCGTGAGGTTCAAATAAAATTCTTGGACTCAGCAGTGGAATGAGAAAGGTCACAGTTAGTAAAGGGCCAAGTGGTCTCTGGGGTGAATCGGGCTGTGGTGAGGGTCCCCCTCGCTATCCCCCAGGAAGAGACTAGCAGGGCCCAGCTTGTGGGCACCTCCAGTCCACGCTTGGGCCCCCTCCCTGCCTCCAAGCCCCCAGCCCCGGACGCTGGCACCCCGAGGGCCTGAGCTCCAGGTCTCAAGGCCACGGAGGGCTACAGCTGCTTGATTCGGAGACTGCTAAACTTTTCAGGAATTCTGTGAGCCATTGTGTTAAAAACAAAGGTAGTGAAGACTAGAAACCCCTCACTTCTTAATTATTGGATCACATTTTACTCTTATCTGTGCCCTTGAGGTTATTCCCACCTTGCGTCTGTCTGGTGGAAATGCTGAGGCACATTACTGTGCATCTCTTCCCAGCTCCAAGTTTGGTTAAGTCACTCTTGACCAAGGTGGGAGTATTTACACTGTGGAAATCGGCAAATGCGACGGAGTGACCAAAATGCACATTCAGCTTAAAAGTACTTCGTATCTGCAGCCATTACATTGTGAACAGCGCAAAACATTGAAATAGCCTTCCAGTATTCAAAGGCCATCATTCAGTTCAGCAAAGAGAGCGCTCGTGTCATTCTCAAGCAAGTGAACTCCTCTGTAGGTCTTTGTTGTGTCACTTTCCTCGTTAAACTAAGTGAAAATACATATTAACTGACACTGAGATCAGAGCCACACTTGTGGCCAGCCTGGTGGTGTAGTGGTTAGGTTTCTGTGCTCTGCTTCGGTGGCCTGTGGTGCGCTGGTTTGGATCCTGGGCGTGGACCTACACACCGCTCATCAAGCCATGCTGAGGCGGCGTCCCACATAGAAGAACTAGAAGGACCTACAACTAGAATATACAACTGTGTACTGGGGCTTTGGGGAGGAAAAAAAAAGAAGAGGTAGATTAGCAACAGACGTTAGCTCAGGGCCAATCTTCCTCACCAAAAACCATTAAAAAAAAAAAAAGATTAAATTAAAAAAAAAGAACCACACTTGGTATTCAATTGCAACCATAGGTTGGCTATGGATTCAAAAGTTCAGCAAAAATCAATAAAAGCGTTCCATGAGAATCAATTGTCTATGTGGAATTTATAATAAAGAGTATTGTGTATTTCATCATTTGTAAATTGTGTGCTACTCATCTTTATATCATTAATATTTTAAAAAACTATTATGCATTATGTCATTGTTAATATTTATAGTTCTCCTCCCCCCAACCAGGGGAAGATTTGCTCTCTGGTTTTGGTCCTCTCCGTTCTGACAGGGAGCTGGGGGCAGGGGGACCTCTTTAAGCTGTGGGCTTCGCCCCATGGGAGGCAGAGGGATTTGGGCCCCTGGAAAAGTGAGGCCTCCTCCCGCTCCAGGGCAGCCCCAGGAAATGCCGTCTCGGTAACTGGAGTTCTGCCCTCCTTTCCAAGGCCAGTTCCCTGCACGGCAGGCTCTTCAGGCTACACTGCTCCCCGAGTCCCCGCGCCCTTGTAAAGGCTGGCGTGCTGGCTCTGGGAGGGCTGCGGCTGGAGCCCTGAGGAAGGTGTGCTGATTGCTTCCCAGTGACACAGCTGTCCCGCTTCCCGACACACCTGCCTCTGGAGGTTACAGCTCCTTCAGGCTCTGTTTTCTAGAACAGACACATCTGGGGGCTCAGGACGTGGCCTCCTCCCCCTCGATTTAGTGGGCTCCAGGGTACTGAGGTGCTCCAGAGGGTCTGGCATGGTCGGCTGTGGGCTCCAGAGTCAGAGGACTGGGGGATGGGTAGCAGGAGGCAGGGGAGTGGAACTTGCCGCGTCCACTCCCGGGGCAGATCCAGGCTGCCTCCACCCAGGGTCCTGCCAGGTGGCATCTCCCACCTGGGAAGAGGTGGGAGGGTGTCCCGGGTGCCCTTCCTTGACCACCCAAAGCCCTTTGGTTGATCCTTCTCATGGTGTCAAGCCCACAGCAGCACTGAGTGGATCAGACGCTGGGTGTGGTGGTGGGGGGGGGATGCTGGCTCGCAATCCTCTGCCCACACAGCTGCAGCTGCTTTATCTCAGTGACTTTTATTGCGGGCTTTCTGCTGACTTCCTTAATATGCGTTCAGTTAGAAAACGGCACCGAGAAGGACACAGACATGACTCATAATCCCACCTTCCAAAGTTGACCACGATTTCTCTGCTGGTTGCTGGTGTGTATCTGCCTTCTCATCTTTAAAAATTTTACAATCTCGTCTATTTTTTATGCGTATACAACGCACACACATAAGCACACACATTGACACTGTTGGGATTACATAGCTCACGTTGTGGTGTCACAACTTCTCACTTTCAGTGAACAATTTATTATAGATCCCCCTTGTCACTAAGTGTTCTCTTAACCATAGCCTTAATAGCTGCATACCATTTCATTGAACGGATACCTTATTTTGGTTCAGTTGCAAATATTTTCTCATTCCGTAAGAATGTCCTCTTGGGCCCATTGCCAAATACACGCTCTTTCCCCCGCTCCCCCGTTATCTTTGGGTTCCTAGTTTCTGGTTTGATCACCTCCTGGCGAGAGAGTGTGACCTGCCTGGTCTCAACCCTTTGAGCCTTGTGGATCTGCCTTTACGGCCCAGCACATAGTCAATTTCGTGAAAGTTCCATGTAATTTTTTTTTCACAATTTACCGCTTTACTGGGCTTAGCAAGCAACATTTTGACATGTCATCATCTCTTTTTTTTAATGGTGGTAAAATACACGCACTATATAAGTTACCATTTTAACCATTTTTAAGTGTCCGCTTCAGTGGCATTAAGCACGCTCACATTGTTGTGCCATCATCACCACCATCCATCGCCAGAACTTTCTCATCTTCCCCAAGTGAGGCTCTGTCCCCATTCGACGCTGACTCCCCATCCTCTCCCCCAGCCCCTGGGGACCACCATTCTGTTTTCTGTCTCTATGAATTTGACGACTCTAGGAGCCTCATGTAAGTGGAATCATACAATATTTGTCTTTTCGTGACTGGCTAATTTCATTTAGCACAACACCTTCAAGTTTCACTCATGTTGTAGCACGTGTCAGAACATCCTTTCTTTTCAAGGTTGAATAATATTCCATTGTGTGGATGGACCACATTCTGTCCCTTCATTTGTCAGTGGACACCTGGGTTGCTTCCACCTTTTGGCTGTTTGAATAATGCTGCTATGAACAGGGGTGTGCAAATATCCGTTTGCATTCTTGCTTTCCATTCTTTTGGCTATATACCCAGAATTGGAATTGCTGGATCAGATGGTAAGTCTCTGTTTAATTTTTTGAGGACTCACCATACTGTTTTCCACAGCAGCTACACTGTTTTACACTCCCAAGCAGTGCACAAGAGTTCCAATTTTCCCACATCCTTGCCTACACTTGTTATTTTTGTGTTCCATATAATTTTTTTTTTTGAGGAAGACTGGCCCTGAGCTAACATCGTGCCCATCTTCCTCTACTTTATAGGTGGGACAGCTACCACAGCATGGTGTGTCAAGCGGTGCCATATCCACACCTGGGATCCGAATCGGCGAACCCTGGGCTGCCAAGAAGCGGAACGTGCAAACTTAACTGCTGCGCCACTGGGCTGGCCCCTTGTGTTCCATATAATTTTGAAAAGAATCTGTATTTCAAATTGTTGGGTACAGTGTTACATCTCTATATGCCCGTTCTGTCAAGCTTGTTGATTGTCTTTCCAAATCCGTATCCTTACACATGTCTTTTCTGCTTGATTCATCACTTACTGAGAGAGGGGTTTTAAAGTCTCCCACCCACTATGGTGATCAATTGATTTCCCCTTGCAGGTTTTTTTTTTTTTTTTGGTGAGGAAGATTAGCCCTGAGCTAACATCTGTGCCAATCTTCCTCTATTTTGTATGTGGGATGCCTCCACAGCATGACTGATGAGTGGAGCAGGTCTGCACCCTGGGGTCTGAACCTGTGAACCTGGGCCGCTGAAGCAGAGCCCACGGAACTTGAACCATTTGGCTACAGGGCCAGCCCCCTCCTCTTGTGGTTTTTGCCTGGCACATAATTTTCGTCCTTTGCCTTTAAGCCTTTCTGAATTCTTATATTTTAACTGCGTCTCTTGTAAACATTTGGTTGAGTAGCCTTGATTTTTACCTGGAGAATTTTTTCCATTTGTATTTATTATACTATCTTTTTAAGTGGTGTCTATTTTTCCCACTTTTGGTTTCTTCTCAGCCTCATCTTTTGGCCTTCTTTTGGAAAAAGAAAAGTTTTTATCCTAAAATTTTTCCTTTTCAATTTTCCTACATCTGTGTAGTTTGGAACTTGCGCATTATGCGGTTGTTATTTTAATGGTTACCTTAGTTACTCTAATACTGGTATTTGACAAAGTCTAAGATTAATCAGTATCTTTTTCTTTCTTCCAGTAATACAAGGACAGCCCCAACTTATATGCCGTCTTGTCTAGCATTTTAGTTTTTTCCTGTTTTTTAGCTCACGAATTAAATGTTTTATTGTTGTTTAGGCAGCCAAGGTTTGTCACAATTTATTCACATATTTACCAGTATCTGCTCATTATTCCGTCTTGCATCTGAGACCTTCCATCTGGGATCCTTTTCCTTCTTTCTATAGCTGGTCCTTCAGAAGTTTCTCCAAGGAGCCCGTGATGCAGCAAGCAGAATCGTGCGGCCATACCCCTGCAAACTCACTGAAGGTCACCTGGAGACTGAGTCAGTGGAAACTATCTCGCCCTCACCCACCTGCCTTCTGCTCGAGGGAGGGGCTGCCCGCCCAGCACACCCATGGTCCCAGGCTACAACACTGCTATCTCTGGGGCTGTCGGCAGCCTTCTTCGGGTCCCCTGTCTTTGCAGAAATGTGCTCCAAGCTGGGACTTAAGCTGAACAGACTTCCTATAGGAAACACACTCCATCACACTGCTGCTCAGGTTGCTTTTATGGACATTTCCCCAAGAAATATTTCTCTCTGGAAAAATAAATTCACAGGATGTAATTAAAACCACGCTCTGTGTGTGTTGGCCTGGGCTCTTGGTAACTGCTTCACCAAATGGGCCGGCGAATGAAGAAATGAAGGCAGCTTTGTTCTCGTCTGTTAACAATGCCCTTTATTAGTTGTGACCCAGGGCATTCTTCTGTCAGTTCACGATTCAGAAGGAGCCTTTCATCAGGTCCTAGTGCGTGCCGTGCACCCTTGGTCGTGACCCTGTTGCCACTGCTGCTGCAGGAAAAGCAGCGAGGGCCTCCTGTGTCCCCTGGATAAAGGTGACCGTCTCAACATCTGCCTGCGGGTCCTGCTTGGGCACGTGTTTTCTCATTTATGACCTTTGAGAAAAAAAAAAATGAGTTCATCTTGTCTTCTAACATCAGAAAAATTAATTTCTGAAAAAAAAAGTTACCAAAACAATGTGCTTTTGAGCAACATGGTGAAGAGGAGCTATGTGGCTGTGTTACCTTCTGTGACCCTTTCTCGTTCTTTTATCTGTTCTTTGGGGAACTCCTCCCTCACCCCAGTGCCCTGGTGGAGGAGCCAGCTGTGGGAGTGCACTGGCCCCCGGGGCAGACACATGGCCCAGTGGGGCAATCAACGTATTCCCTGGGATCAATGTGAGGTGGGCTGGGAGGTTGTTTCTCCTGCAGTGGCTGAGCTAGGAACTTAAAGGCCTGTGGTGATGCCACACAGAGGAACTGTCACAGCGGAGGCTGCACACAGAGGAAAGCAAGTCTGGAGATGGGTGAGACCTAGGGCCTGATTCTGAGCTCCTGGATCCAGCTGTGCCTGAAGGCCATCCCATCCTGGACATCCCTGTTCCACAGATGTCTTAGCAGTTGTGATGGCTCAATTTTATGTCAATTTAGCTAGGTCATGGTACCCAGTTGCTTGGTCAAATACCAGTCTAGCTGTTGCTGTGAAGGTATTTTATAAATGGGATTAACATCTATAATCAGTGGGCTTTAAGAAGATTACCCTTATTAATCTGGGTGGGCCTCATCCAATCAGTTGAAGCCTTAAGTGCAAAAACAGGTTTCCCTGAGAAAAAGGAATTCTGCTTCAAGACTGCGGCATAGAAACCCTGTCTGAGTTTCCAGTCTACTAGCATGCCCTACAGATTCTGGACTCAGTTTGGACTCGAGACTACAACATTAACTCTTCTCCAAGTTTCCAGCTTGCCAGCCTGGATTTTAGACTTGTCAGTCTTGACAATCAGCTAAGCCAATTCCTTAAAATAAATCTCTTTATACACACACACACGTGCACACACACACACACACACACCCCCTATTGGCTCTGTTTCTCTGGAGAACCCTGACTGATACAGTGGGGTTCCCAGGTCAGACTCTAAGGCCACCATTCACATCTGTGCAAGTGACGTATTGAGTAAGTGTCCTCAGAGGAGAGGAGCGGGCAGTGGTAGAGACAGGAAGAGTGGGAACAGGTGGAGTGTGATTTCCGGCATCGTCCTGATCCGTGGGGGCTCTGAAGTGTGAATTTCAGCTCACAGTTTGTCCTGCCTCAGGCAAGGGACGTGACTCCCAGGTCCTTCTCTCTGTTACCTCTTTACAGAGTGGTCCCGGAGCCCATAGGCACCAACAGCGTCTGCCATAGCAGGCGGATAGATTCTTCTTCTCTTCACTGGTTTGAGTTGAGCCTCTCTCATCAGTGATGGGGTGTCCTGGCAAATCCCCCCACACTTTGTGAATGAGGGAAAACTCCTTCTCTACAGACCACAGCAGAAGCTCTTCCTTATCCAGGTGGCCAGACTCTGCTGGTCAACACAGCCTTGGAGGCCAGGCTTGGTGTGGGGGCTCCCAGGCCAGGGCACCTGACCATGGCCGACTGGCTGCTCAGGGCTCTGTCTGCAGAGCATGGCTTGAGAGACTCCTGGTGGAGGTGGATGCCTGAGCTGCTGGTCATGTTTCTGACTCAGTGAGACCAATGTCCTGTCAAGGGGCAGGGGCGGAAGCTTAGAGAGGGCCAAGGAGATCCACCTGCAGAGAGGGGGTGGGCAAGGGCATGGGGAGAGGCAGAGGAGAGACTGGTGGGCAGAGAGACAGAGAAAGACAGACTGAAAGACAGACGGGGGCTAACGAGACAGAATTAGAGAGAGACGCGGGGCCAGAGAAAAACCAAGGTTCAGGGAAACAGCGAGACACAAAGATAGAGAGACAGAGAGTGACAGGGAGAGAGACAGAGAGACAGGCAGAGAGAGAGAATTATCTGAAAATTGCTGTAGTAATATATATCTCATCCCCCATCCCACATCCTTTTGTTACTGCACAAAATTGGGGCTCTCTTGTCTGATGTGCATAGAGAATGTCAATCATTATGACATCAGCTTCTGGGAAAAGAAATCACCTTTACTGCTGGACCCATCTGCAAGGAGACAGGGACGTATGCCCTCAGATGTGTCTCCCCGATCCAGGGCTTGGGGCACAGTTTAAGGGATGAAGGGCAGGACGGTCTGACGTGTGGAGGTAGATGACGGAGGGGAGGAGAGGTGAGGTCATTGATGATCTGCGCAAGCGTGGTCAAGTTCATGGCTCTCCATAGGACGCATGTTCACAAAATGGCGGCGTTACCATGACCTGAGGATGGAGTTTTTAGCTCCTGGACGTCAAAAGGTCACTTATCGAGCATTTGTGAAGGCCCTGTTGATGCGCTGGTGGTCTCAACCGGCCTGAACTGGACGAGGGGGTCTCAGTTCTTGAATGACAACTCTTGATTGCTCTGTTGACAAGACGGGGTCAGCTGAACTGGTCCTGGAGGGCCCGAGTTACACTTTCTTTGGATATGACACTGGCATTCCTCATAGAGAGGGGGGTGGGGTCTATGCTCGCCCCTTGAACCCAGGCAAACCTTTGTAACTTCTTTGACCAATAGAATGCGGTGGAAATGACGTTGCATGACTTCCAAGGTGTCATAAAATGTGGCTTCCATTTGGCTCTCTCTCTCCCCCTCCACCCCTCTCTCTCCCCCCCTGCATCCCTCCCTCTCCCCTCGCTCTTCCTTCTCTCTCCCTTCTCTCTAGATGCTCCTCTTGGAATCCAGCCACCATGTCATGAGGAACCCAAACCACATGGGAAGTCCATGTGTGGGTGTCCTGATGGACAGCCCCAGCCTGGCATCAGCCTGGGAGCCAGTGTCCCTTCAGACGACCCAGCCCCAGCCTTGAGGCTCCCAGCTGAGGCCTCAGGCATCGTGGAGCAGAGACAAGCCCTTCCTGCCATGCCCTGTTCAAACTCCTGACCCATGGAAACCACGTGAGATGACACACGGTTACTGATGTTTGAAGCCACTAAATATTTTGTTACCCAGGAATAGATAACAGAGGGCGGGGCACAAAGAGAAAGAGGCAAAGAGACGGGGCGTCAGAGAGAGAGAGAGCGAGGCAGAGACAGAGAGACAGACACAGGCAGATCAGAGAGAGAAACAGAAAAAGTCAGAGGAGCTCCGGGGTCCAGCACAGCCAGCCTTTCTCCATTGGGCCTGGCCTGATGACCCGGCCACCCTGTGTCCCCAAACCAAACTGAAGACTTCTTTCGACTTGAACCAGCTTCAGTGGACGTCGGCTCTGTGTGTGTTTTGAGCCTGACCCTCTCTCCCAGGACAGACTCCTACCCCACGGGAACTAATGCCCTGTCCAGTGCCCGAGGCGGCCGGCAGCAGGCCCACAGAGGGTGGGAGTTCTCTGTCCTCCTGACCTTGGCCTCCTGGGCTGGTGTGGGTGGAATGAGGTCACCCCAGGTCTATGGAGCCCCACATCCTTTTCCTCTTCTTCTCCCCTCACGCAGCAGCCAGCGTGCCCTTTGCCAAACCCACATCTGATCATTGCACTGCTCATTAACACCCGACAACTTCCCTGTGACACGGGGACAGAGCCGAACGTGACCTGGGCTCACAGGCCTCGCCTCCTTGGCCCGGGGAGGCCCTGTGTCCGACTGCCCGTTCCCTGGCTGCGATGCTCCGGCTTGCTTTGTGGTTAATGTCTTGCCCTCTCTGACCTCTGCCGAAGCCTCGTGCTCCCCAGCCCTACCCTGTCCTTCACGGCCCTCGCTCTGCAGTGATTTGCGATTCTGGCTCCGTTACTGGCTGTATTGGTTTCTTGTAGCTATTCTAGCAGATACCACAAACGTGGGACCTTAAAACAATAGAAGTTCATCATCACACAGCTGGGAGGGCAGAAGTCTGAAATCAAGGTGTCGCAGGGCCAACTCGCTCTGAATTCGAGGGAGGCTCCTTCCTGCCTCTTCCAGCTTCGGGTGGAAGAGACCCCGGTGTTCCTTGGCTGGTGGCCACATCCCTCCAGCCTCTGCCTCCTCCTCACATGGCCATCTCCCTCTGTGTCTGAGTCTCAAATCTCCCTCTGCCTTTCTCCCGTCACTGGATTTAGGGCTGCCCTTAATCCAGGATGATTGAGATCAGCAACTTAATTACATCTGCAAAAACCCTTTTCCCAAATAAGGTCCCATTGACAGGTTCCAGAAGTTAGGGAGTGGACTTATCTTTTTGGGGGGCCGCCATTCACCCCACCACCCTGGACCGTAGGTTCTGTGGGCAGTGCCCACTCTGCAGGCACAGTGCCGGGACAATGTGGCCTGTTAATTCTGGCCGATTAACGACTTTATCCATTTGTTCAATAAAAAGTCCCAGGCAAGCTCCTGTGAGAGAAGCAAAGTATCTGTCTGACCAGAGGCAGCTTTCAAGGAACCTCCACGTCTGCCAGGAGAGATAGGACCGCTCCCCGCGCAGCTGTAAGTGAAGGTGAGGAGAGACCAACGCGGCGAGGGGGCGGAGGCTGGAGCCCAGGGCCCGGCTGGTCACGTGGGGCCTGTGGGGAGGCATCTGGGGAGCAGGAGGAGGCTGTCTCCCCCTGGGCCGTGGTGTTGGGAGGGGAGGGCCTGGTGTGCGCAGACACTGGGTTCTGGAAGGCAGTCTTGGGAGCTGGAGGAGGGGAGGAGGCTGGAGTGTACATTGCAAAGGGCCCCAAATGCCCAGCAAAGGAAGGCAGAGGTGATGGTGAAGGAGCCTGCCAGCATCAGTGACAGAGACGGAGTTGCATGGCCGAAAAAATTAACCTGGTGGTGAGGGAAGGAGGGAGGGGAAGGCAGGGCTGTGGGCAGCAATCTTGAGGGGCTGGGTTAGGGTCCCACCTCACTTTGTTTTTAAAACTGGAAGTCCTGATCCCAGAACCCCCTCAGTCTGGGGCAAACTAGGGCAGTGGGTCCCCCTGGGGTGGAGGAGTCACGCTCGAAGCATCTGCCACTTCTGCTGTGAGTTACTGCCCCTGGGGACACAGGTTCAGGCGTCTCCCACCTCTGGAGACCTGGGGCTGAGGTTTCCTGAGCTCTGAATCCCCCCTCCTCGCCCCGTGTGCCCAGTGCACAGTTGGTGCCTTACACAGGTGCTGAATGGGAGAATGGAGTAGCCAGGGTGGGGGATGCTGGTCTCATGGAGCGCTGTGGGCTCCGGATAGCCATGGAGCGCTCAGACATGCCTGGGAAGGTGGCACAGCATCTGGAGACACACTCTTAGACAGGGCACCTGCGGCGGCTCTGTGAGTCAGTAGGCCCAGGGGTCCACCCCGTCCTCAGCCGTCTCTGGCCAAGGAGGGGGCGTATGTGGGGAGGCCTTGTGGGCCACCCTGACTGCTCAGTGCCCTTCTGTACTGGCCCTTCCCCTGCCCCAGCCCTGGCAGAGAAGGAAGGTGGGTCCCCAACCAGGGATGGGGCGTGGGAGGAGGTGGGCCTGGCCCCTGTTTAGCATCTTCCTACCCCCACTCAGCAAAGCGATGCTGTCGTGGGCATTAGCGGCGGTGGTACCCGAGGCCCATTTTGCTCGGAGGCTCTCTCTGCACCGGGAACTTCCTATGGAATTTTGTATCTTTACAACAACCCTGCCGGGTGGGTATCGTCAGCCCCATTTTGCAGTCGAGGAGACTGAATTCTGGAGGAGTTGCTCCTTTTCCAGCTCCCTCAGCCAGAAGGATGTGGCCCCAAGGCTCCTGGCTGCAGAGGCTGCTTCTTTTCCAGGGGTAGACACCTCGGCTGATGTCAGCTCCCTGCAGGGGGCTCTGAGGGTTGGTGGGGCAGGGTCTGCAGAGGAGAGCTGGTTAAAATGGCCAAACCCAGAATGCGGGCTGCCCTTGTCTTGAGGCCTCCCTGGGTAAAGCTGAAGAATGCCCCTGCTCCTCCTTGCGGGCCAAACTCTGGGGGTCGAGCTACCAGCAGCACCAGCACCCCCAAGCCCGGGGCAGGGGTCCTCACGGCATGCAGCTGTGGGACGCACACCTTCAGTGTTTCCAGAGGAGAACCCTGGCTCCCAGCAGAGGGAAGCGACAGGACTGGGGCCGAGGGCTGGTTACTGTGAGGAGTCCTAGCCCCTTCGCAGACCTCATGAGCCAGAAAGCCACTGTTGCACATTTTTGCTATAAGAGTTACACTTCGCGGGCATCTCTGTAGCCAATCTCTCACTCATCTGATTATTTCCTTAGAATAAATGCCGAGAAGAGGAACTTCTGATCAAGGATTACAAACATTTTATGCCAAGCTGTCCTGCAGAAAGATTGGGCTCGACTCCAAGGAGGAGTCATTTGCGGATGCTGGGTGTTTTATTTTGGGGACGTAGTGGGGGAGGCCTGAGCTGTCAGATGGCACCAGGAGGCAAGGAGGCAACGGCAACTTTAGGGTGGGAGGAGGTGACGGGGGCGGCTAAGTTTGAAGGTGCCACTGGGACTTGGTGGGGGGTAGAGACAGCTCGCCCCTTTGCCTGAGGTGGTCCTGGTCCTGTGTCTGTCCAGGGCTGGTGCCGATGGCACGCCCAGTGTGCCCATGACTGTGACGGCATCAGCAAATTCCTGCTGGTTGTCATTTTGCCATCTGAGTTAACTCTCTCAGAGGCATTCGCTGAGCATCCCTTTGTGGGTGGGCGTTTTGGGCTTAAAGGACCCAGAGAAAGTGGGACCCTAGAAAGAAGGTGAGGCCTGAGGAAAGCGGCTGTGGGGCTGCATGTTCCTGGGTTTGAGTCCTGACTCGGCCACTGTGTGTTTGGGGCACGGTATGGAGCCTCCCTGACCTCAGGGTCCTGAAAACCAGGGTGAGGGTCAGCATCCTCTTCCAGCACCTGCTGGTGTTGAGGGCGCTGCCCCGTGCTGGGCGGGCACTTAGGGGGAGCAGGTGGCAATGCCATGGACCGAGCGTGCCTCAGGTCCTTCTCCAGAAGGGACAGGACCCAGAGGGCCACATCAGAGCCAGGCACAGGTGTGGGATAGATGCTCTGCTCAGGCCCTCAACTCTCGACACTGACAAATGGGGACAGGGAAGGCAGTGCAGCTGAAGCCTTGGGGACTGGGGCTCTGAACTTGGCTGCACATCAGAATCACCTGGGAGCCTCAAAAACCCCAACACTCTGGCCACACCCCAGATCAGCTGCATCAGGATCTCTGGGGTGGTGGGTGGGGTTGGACCAGGCTTTTTTGTGTGTGATAAGACATACATAACAAACTTTACCATCTTAACCATCTTTTTTTTTTTTTAAAGATTTAAATTTTTCCTTTTTCTCCCCAAATCCCCCAAGTACAGAGTTGTATTTTTAGTTGTGAGTCCTTCCAGTTGTGGCACGTGGGACGCCGCCTCAGCGTGGCCTGATGAGCCGTGCGATGTCCAAGCCCAAGATTCAAACCGGTGAAACCCTGGGCTGCCGAAGCAGAGCGCGCGCACTTAACCACTGGGCCGTGGGGCCGGCCCCCATCGCCATCTCTACGTGTACAGTTGAGTAGTGTTAAGTACATTCCCATCATTGTGGAACCAACCTCCAGAACCTTTTCATTTTCCCCAACTGAAACTCCGCGTCCAATTAAACACTCACTCCCCATATGCCCCTCCCCAGCCTCTGACCACCCCCATTCTACTTTCTGTCTCTATGAATCCCACTACACCAGGTACCTCCTATGAGTGGAATCATGCAGTGTCTGTCCTTCTGAGACTGGCTTACTTTACTGAGCATACCGTCCTCTAGGTTCATCCATGCTGTAGCCTGGGTCAGGATTTCCTTCCTCTTTAGGGCTGAATACTATTCCAGTGCATGGGTAGACCACACTTGGTTTACTCCTTCACCCACATGGACCCTTGGGTTATTTCCAGGCTTCTGTGTTTTTAAAGCTCCCAGGTGTCCCTCATATGCAGCTCTGGTGGAGGCCAGTGGGCTGGGTGTCCCTCTGCCTCTCTGCAGGGCAGCACCATGGGCGTCACCGCCGTCTCTCCTGCCCGTGGCGCTCTCCGCTGTTATCAAGTCCAAACAGGGCTGCAGGGAACTCCCTTCCCCCAGCAAACACCCCTGCGGGGCCTCCTGGTTCTGCAGCCCAGGAGGAGCCATCCAGCACATCTGGGCCAGCCTCCGCCTGGGCATCTGAGTGCTCCTCCTGTGGATGCGTTTCCCGTCTGCGTGGCTCCCCGTACTCCAGCCTGGTCCTGCTTTTACAATACAAGACAGGCCAGTGGGTCACAACCACGACTGCTGGGGGCTCCAGCCTCACACTCGTCGGTCCCCTGCTGTATCTCCTACTTCTCCACCTCTAAAACTTGGAACCGGTTCTTATCTGTCTCTCAGTTCCCTCTCCCTGCCCGTCTACGGAGGCCCTCTTCCTCCTACAGAAAAGTTTCTAACTTGGTGGGGAGCACGGAAGGAGCCAACGGAATCCATGCTTAAGAACCAAAACCCCATACACACGGTTTGACAACGTTTCAAGGGGCGAGCGTGCGGGAAAAGTGATTCTTTGTTCACTAGTTTATTAATTTATTCAATAAACACTTTGTGTCAGGCACTGGGCTATAATGTGATACAGACATGATCGTTGCCTTCGTGGAAGGCATTTTGGGGGACCATTCATCTAATACCATATTAACATATGCCCACCCCCGTGGTGCGCCTCCAACAGAACCTGCAGCAATGCACACAGCTGGAAGTGCCCGCCCCTTCGTATCCACGCTTTCCCAGGGCTGCTCCTAACCCACGGCTGAGCGCGAGGACACATTAAAGCTGGGCCACCGCTGCCCGGTGCAGGGCTCCATCAGCTCGCACTCTGCCCAGGGACACACCCTCACCTGGTGGAGGTTGGATTCGAACCAGCGATAGGAACCTACCGCGGCCCCGCCCCCACGCTCCAGGCGGAAGGCCACGCCCCTCCCGTGGGAGCGGGACGAGCCTGACCAACCAGAGTTCCCAGGGCATGCAAATTAGGCCCCGTTCCCCGGGGCAATGTGTTTTCCCAGACTCCTCTGCTTCCTACGTGGAGAAACCACAGCGCTGGCGAGGCCTGCCAGCCGGCGCCCCCCGATAGCTCGCGTCCCCCGACAGCCCGCGCCCCGCGACGGCTTGTGCCTCCCGACATCTCGCGCCCCGCGCCGACGCTCGTGGGTCCTCACGTCGGGAAGCGAGGCCGGAGGTGGAAGCCCGGACGCCCTGCGTGCGGCACCGGAAGCCCGTGAGGAAGGCGCACGCCCGCCGGAAGTTGCTCCCCGACGCGGCCCACCTGCCTGCGGCGCCGGAAGTGGTCGCTGCCGCGCTGCTTCCGGTCGGCGGGGCTCGTTGGGGCCGGGGCCGCCGGGAGGCCGGCTGCGGACTGGCCGAAGGCCGGAGCTCCCATGGCGGAGGGCGGCGGCCCCGGCGGGCGGGCCGGGCCGGGGCCCGCAGGTAAAGTGCGCACGGCCGCCAGGCCGGGGCGAGCGGCGCCGCGGGGGCGGGTACGGCGCCCCGTCGAGGGCCGGGGGACGCGTCCTGATTTCCCCCGGCCGGACCCGCGGAGCCGCGCCCCGCCCTGCGTGTCCCCCACCCTCGGCCGCGCGCGAGCAGTTCCTCTCCTGGGGAGCTTGCCTGGTAACTGCCCGCCCGTTAGCGGCTTCAGATTCGGTGGGACCCCAACTGTGGAAATAGGACGTGGATCATCTAGCTCTGAGCGCACGCGTCAGGGGAACCGCCAACGGTCAGCCCCTCGGGAGGGCAGGTGCCTTTTCTCCATCCTGCCTCCCATGGCATGCCTGGGGTGGTAGAGCGGGCCACCCCCGCCACGCACAGGCGAGGGACAGCGACAGCGCCGTCGCCAGCGAGCTGTCAGTGACACAGCACGTCCAGGGGCCCTTGGCCCACCAGGCAGCTAGAAGGGCTCACGCCCACCACCCGAAATAGCCATCTGACTTAGAGTCTCCGCCTTGGAATATTCCTGCTGTGCACATGTGGATTTGCAGGGGCAGCGGGTCGTTTGCAGGTGCTCACGAGAGGTTCCTCTTAACCTGTGGTGGGATTCCCTCCTTGCCTGTTTTCTGAACTTGCCCTGTGTACCAAATACTTTTATGTGCTTCGGACCTCACTCGTCTGTGTCTTTGGAGCGATACACCTCCAAAGAGTTTGTTGGTCCTTCTTAGCAATAAGCTGAGACGTTTATTACTCTAACTCCCAAATGTGCCAGACTATCAAAACGAAGGCTGTGACGTTGACTTGGAGACTGGTGCGAGTAGCGCTTTTCATCCGCCCCTCCCTCCCTCCATTCATTCAACGAAGGTTTATTAAGGATCTACTACAGGCTGGACCTTACTGGGACTGGGGACTCCCCAGCGAACAGGTCAGACAAAGCCCCTTCCATCCTTGCCTCTGGTTGGTATTGACTTTGACCCCAGGGACAGCCAGGACCTTAGGGGTCTGGGATGTCATTTCATGTGAGAATGAGGGATGGAGTGAGAGGTGTTCAGTTGGAAAGAGGACTGACAGCTGCTTCCCAGTGTAGAGAGGAGTCTTGTGGAAGGAAGGTTGGCTCTGCCCTGTATCCAGGGACTCCTTTTATGTCCATGCAGCATCGTTTTGTTATTTAGTGTGCTGCAGGCCTGGGAGTGGAGGGACCACAGATTTCCAGGTAAAGCTTAAGTGCTGTTTTGGGTAACTGCGTTGTCACTGGAGAAGCTGAGCAGAAAAATGCAAATCTGAGCTTACCCTTGGATCTGGAGCTTTGGAAGAGGGGGCTGCCTTGAGTTGGGTCAGGGAGTAGTTTGGAAAGAGGCCAGCAAAGGGAGGCCCAGAGGAGAACTTGGCAAAAGTCTGCAGCTCCCACTCACCTGTCAGTCTTCGCCCTACACTTTCTGGATCTTACCATTCCTACTTTGAGCTGGTTTACTCTATGGGATAACTACAGTGGAGGGTAATGACTGAAGGAGGATTGCGGTGGCAGCCCCAGGGGGTCCTTGCTGCTTGCCTGTTGATCTGCTGCAGGTCTGGTTGTGGGATCAGCTTGAGCCACCCATGTGTTTGTGAGCCCTTGCTGCCCTGCCCGCCTGCCTGCGGCATTTGTGTCTTACCCATGCTGATGGAATGTCGAATCTTGCAGGGCAAGGAAACTCGTCACCCCTATTGTACTATGGCCGTGCCGTGTATACTGTAGGTATTGAAAAGAGGTTTGATTTGAATAGAGAAAGCAGCTTCAGTATTGGAAAGAGCCTACCAGTGAGGGTGTGCTTTATAGCTGTGCTTGGTCATGTGCCAGGACAGCGCGGCCCGGCAGGGACTTGGATGCAGGCAGTGTGAGTTCATGCTCTTTCCTTATGCTCCTGTCTGTGTAATTATGTTTACAAACCTCGTAATCATCTGGAGATTATTTTGGGCTCTGGTGTGAGGTGAAGAACTCAATTATTTGCAAATAGGCATCTAATTGTACAAATTTGTTGACTACTTGTGGTCCCTTGGGTTTGCTGTAACAGAATACCATAGACCGGGTGGCTGATAAACAACAGAAATTTATTTTCCATAGTTCTGGTGGCTGGGATGTTCAAGACAAGATGCCAGCAGGTTCTGTGTCTGGTGGGGGCTTGCTTCCTGGTTCATAGGCAGCTGTCCTCTCACCGTATCCTCATGTGGTGGAGGGAGCGAGGGAGCCCTCTGGGGTCTCTGTTTTAAAGGCACTACTCCCATTCATGAAGATTCTGCTCTCTTGACCTAATACCTTCCACAGGCCACACCTTAATATCATCTCCTTGGGTGTCAGGATTCCAGCATAGTTTTTAGGGGGGACGTTTTTGGAGGACACAAGCATTCGACGACTCTTTCCATTCCTCATTGATTTCTATGCTCATTTGTCACATGTTAAGTTATTTATGCTAAGATCTTTTCTGGGCAGTTCATTCCGTTTGATTTATCTTTTTATTCTGATGAGAGATCTTAAGTTCTGTCATCTAGTAGGGTAGATCTCTTCTCATACGTGCTAAAAAACCAAAGTGATTCCCATTAATATGTCCAAATAAACATTTAGAATATTTTTGTCACATCTCATATAAAAACCCCAAAGAGATTTGTTCAACCTTTTCATTTACTTGGTATTTATGTATTTAAAATTTTCCTGTCTTTGAATCTTCTCATCCAAGTACATGATATCGTTTTCCTCACTTATTCTAGTCTTCTTTATTGTTTTTCTGTTTTATAGTCTTCATTTTATAGGACTGGGTTTCTATTTATGTGCATATATATATATATATTTTATCTTTTTCTTTTTTTTAAAGATTGGGACCTGAGCTAACATCTGTTGCTAATCTTTCTTTCTTCTTTTCCTTTTCTCCCCAAAGCCCCCCGGTACATAGTTGTATATTCTAGTTGTGAGTGCCTCTGGTTGTGGCATGTGGGACGTGACCTCAACACGGCCTGATGAGCGGTGCCATGTCCACGCTCAGGATCTGAACCAGCAAAACCCTGGGTTGCCAAAGCAGAGTGTGCGGAGCTAAGCACTCGGCTGTCGGGCTGGCCCCCATGTGCATGTAGTTAAATTTTCCTTCTCATCGAGCTGTGACTCAGTAAAGAGTCATCCATGTTACAAGTAGCAGCGTTTGGCTGTTGAATTTTGCCAAATTCAAGTGTCTTTTTGTAATATAGGAGATGATTTTATGGTTTTTCCCCAGTATTAAGACACTGTTGGAGCTGGCCCAGTGGCTGAGTGGTTGGGTTTGGGCGCTCCACTTTGGCAGCCCAGGGTTTCACCGGTTCGGATCCTGGGAGCAGACATGGCACCGCTCATCAAGCCATGCTGGGGTGGCGTCCCACATGGCACAACCAGAAGGACCCACAACTAAAAATATGCAACTATGTACCAGGAGGGCATGGGGAGAAAAAGGAAAAATAAAATCTTTAAAAAAAACACAAAAAGATATTGTTACATTCTTGGAATAAATTAGAGTGATTTTATAGTAGATTTTTTGGTACATATTTTAAGTTTTACTTGGCTAATATTTTATTTAGGACCTTCTATATTCTTAAGTAGATTTGGCTCATAACCCCCCACCCTTCCAATGTTTTTAAAATTATTATTCTTGTCAGGTTTGGTGTCAGGAATTTTGTATATTTCTCTGTGCTCTGGAAGTTTCTGGAGCGTGGGAATGATTCATTCTTGAGTGTTCGAGTGCCCCTGTAGGGGCGAGGAGGGCTAGCTCAGATGGCAGCCCTTTTGGTTGGCCTTGGCAGGGTTTCCCGCACTGACAGGAGCCCCTCTCTTCAGTGCAGGTCCTAATCTGAAGGAGTGGCTGAGGGAGCAGTTTTGTGACCATCCACTAGAGCACTGCGAGGACACCAGGCTCCATGACGCAGCCTACGTGGGGGACCTCCAGACCCTCAGGAGTCTGTTACAAGAGGAGGGCTACCGGAGGTGAGCATGGCTGTGCTGGGGCTGCCTGGGACCTGGGCCCTATGGGGCTGTGCGAGGCTGAGGCTCCCGGTCTGTGACAGAGGCATGGAGGTCCCTGGCCAGCAGGTGAAGACCCCGAGCCTTTCCAATCTTAGAGGACAGGGGGAGAAGGAGACTGAGGAAGCATGGTCAGGCTTGTAGGAGAGAGCCAAATGGTGAAGGCAGGGAGCCCTGACTGAGCTCAAGCCCAACTCTGTCAGTGACCTTTATACTTTCTGGCAACTCTGGCCCTCTGGGCGTCAGCTTGCTGGATGTACTCCTGACAGCACCACTGTTACCCTCTTCAGTAGTGGCCCTGCCCCCTTGTAGTTTCCCGTGGCTCGTCATCCTAAGCTGTGTACAGAAATGCACCTTCCTGAATTGTTGTCGTCTGGTTATCTCCCCATGGGTCCAGGCTTCCATGTGCCATACTTGTACATCTTTCCTGGTGTACTCGCCTGTCTCGAGTCTCAGATCCGCAGTCCTCCACCTCCAGGGCCTGGGCTCAGCCTCAGGCTGTCTCATCGCCCAGGGATGTGCTGGGTCTCACCTTTTGTTCCCTTTGTCGATAGTTCCCTGCCAGATCCTGCCAGTTCCTCGACCCGGCTCAAGCCCTTCCTTCGCTGCAGCCGAGTCTTGCTATTACTTCTCCACACGTCGGACCCTGGGGAGAGCACAGAGGGTCTTCCTTCTCTCTGGAGTGGTCTCTGTTTTGTGTGTCTAAGATTGGAAACTGCAACCCGAAACTCCTCCATACTCTTCTGTGTTTCTGTTTTCCCTTCAGGGTAGGATGGCAGTGAGTTGATGGAAGAAATACCCATGTGTCAGTGCTGAGACCAATACTTCCACTTTTTGTGGGTAGTTCCCAGAAGGATTTCTGACAATACAGGAATATATTTCTTTTTTCTTTTCTTTGTAATGTTTTAGCATTATTTTATCAGAACAGACATCACTATTTACAAAAAAGAGAAGCTCTGAATCTCCAGAAAGGATTGTCACACAAAGACATCAGATGGATTATACACGAATATTTAATGTGAATGACTCGAGCCCAAAGAAAACCTTAAATTTGCAGCTATAAAAGTAAAATAGAGACAGTAGAATAAGATAGAGTTCAGCTGGGTCTTCGGCCAACTATTTTTGTAGTGCTTTCCCAAGTACTTTTCTCCTTTCTTATACTCAGGTCAGTGAATCTTCTCTTTCTTGATGATAAGTTTCTGTTGCTGTGTATTTCTTTGGTGACGAGTCATTGGAGTGTTCTTTGGCCTCGTCGGTCAGTGGAGGCCAGTGCACGGATGAAGGGAGCACCCGTGGGCCATGGCGTCTTTCTCGGTCGCTGCTTCAGCACTCTGGATTCCCGCGCTTTGTTCAGAGCTGCATTGGGAGCTCGAGCGGAACCGTGCCTTGGTTGCTGACTTGGTGGGTCAGTGGACTGCACGGCCATGGCATTCTTTGACAGGGAGTCGAGGTCGCATTGTCACTTTCGATGAGAGCCTAGTCTGGACAGTTTCCCTCTGCTGCTGTTGGCCAGGAGTGTAGCCCTGTGTAGCCTTCCTGTGTCCTGCAGGCTGACATTTGTGGTGTGTCAGAGGTAGACGGACCTCAGTGGTCACCTGGTCCCAGTGAGGATGCCAAGGCCCAGAGAAAGGCCCAACCTCAGGCCACGGAGAAAGCTTGTGCTGGAGAAAAGAGGCCTGGGGGCCCTGATCCAGATTCCCAGCAAGTGTGCTGTCCTCCATCCTGCACTGCCTCCCTGGGAAGACCCTTCCCCACTTTGTGGAGCAAAGAGCTTTGGACGGCAAGTCAGGAAATCCGAGATCTTAGCTCTGGTGCTCATCAGTCTGCCTAGGCCTCGAGGTTCCTCATCTGTGCAACCGGGCTCTTAATGCCTGTCCTGCCACAGCAGCGGATCCAGCAGGGTAGATATGAAAGCATTTCATAAACAGCGCATGTGGAAGTGTTCTTAAACCAGAAGGGTGGCTGTTGTAAGAGACTGCCCTCCTGCTCTGTTTCCTTGTGCCCACCAGAGGAGGCTGGGCAGCTCCTGGGTTTCCCGGAGCCGCCGCTCACAGCCTGGCTCCCCTGTGTTCTCTTGTAGCCGCATCAACGAGAAGTCTGTCTGGTGCTGTGGCTGGCTGCCCTGCACACCACTGCGAATCGCGGCCACTGCTGGCCACGGGAACTGTGTGGACTTCCTTATCCAGAAGGGGGCCGAGGTGGATCTGGTGGATGTAAAGGGCCAGACTGCCCTGTATGTGGCTGTGGTGAACGGGCACCTGGAGAGCGCCCAGATCCTCCTTGAAGCCGGTGCTGACCCCAACGGAAGCCGGCACCATCGCAGTACACCTGTCTACCACGCCTCTCGTGTGGGCAGGGCCGACATACTGAAGGCCCTCATCAGGTCAGTACCGTGGAGCCCTGGCCACTGGCGCCCCGCATGGGCCACCTTGGGAACGTGGCCATGTTACTGCTAGTTCCTGCTGCCACGTTCTCTTTCCTTGTTTTCTGTATGTGCTTTTTTTTTTTTATCTCTCTTTAAAATTAGACTTGTTAGAGGATTTGTCTATTTTGTTTGTCTTTTTAAAGAGTTACTTGGCTTTACCAGTTCTCTTGTTTTTCTGCTGATTAATTTCTACTTTTAGGTTTTTTTCTTTTAAAGATTGGCATGTGAGCTAACAACTGTTGCCAATCTTTTTTTTTCTTTTTCTTCTTCTCCTCCCCAAACCACCCCAGTACATAGTTGTATGTTCTAGTCGTGAGTGCCTCTGGTTGTGCTATGTGGGACGCCACCCCAGCACAGCCTGATGAGTGGTGCCATGTCCACGCCCAGGATCCGAACTGGTGAAACCCTGGCCTACCGAAGCAGAGTGCACAAACTTAATCACTCTGCCACAGGGCCGGCCCTTGTTATTATGTTTATTTTTTACCATTTTCCTTTATTTTTCCTAACTTTATGAGTTGAATGTCTTTTCAGTTTTTTTCTTGATGAATAATGTAAACTTTCAAGGTTATTAATTTACCTTTGCCTATAGCTTTGGCCATATCGGCTAAGCTTTTCCTTATTTTTTAAGTAGGTATAATTGAAGTTGATTTCCTCTTTGCTCTTAAGGTCATGGAGGAGAAAGTTTTAATAAAAATTTTTATGAACTTCCAGTTTTATTGTATTGTGCTCAGATAATTCAGGCCATATTTCCCTTTTGGGGATTCTTTGAGTTCTTTTTTAAATTATTTTTTAACATCAGACTACATTGTTGTGGATGCTTAAAACAAAGTATGTGACCATGGACGTTTTCCTTGCATGGTACAATGTGGTAGCCTCAGCTATGTTATTCAGAATCTGTTTTTTTACGATTTTGACCACCCGTCCGCCTACAATTCAGAGAAGCCTGTTGTTTGTCTCTAGTCACTGCTGTGATTTGTGTTTCCTCTTGTATTTCTAGTAGTTTTTGCTTCCTATAGTATGATGCTAATTGAGCTCATAAAAGTTCTTGCTTATGGATTATGCTCATTGTCAAAACAAAAGGGAACTGTGGTCTTTGAAGGTCGTCTACAGCCATCCTGTGACTTGGTTTTAGTCTCAGTGGGTTCAAGTCATTCTTTGTGTGCTCACCTTTATTATTTGACTGTCTGGGATTCATTTTTTTAATACAGGTAACATTATTGCCATTGCTGATGGTAGATCTGTTTCTCTTATCTTCTGTTTCTTAACTATGCCTTTATTTTATATCTTTGTTCCATGATCTATGTTTTCTTTGCTTTGCCTTTCTATTATTTTAGACAGTTTATGTAAGTTTTATTTTAATTGTACTAATGGTTGCCTTTATTTTTTTTTATTTGAACCAGATTGCATTTTCATTTTCCGTGTCTCCAGTGACTTCTTTCTATCAAAGATTCTTTTCTCCCTCCCTTACTCTAGAGGCAGCTCATTCTGTGGTTGGACAGAGTGCGGTTTAGGTAGTGGGTTCTCAGTGTTGAAAAGGGTTAGGTCAGGGTTCCGTGGTTACAGGCTGCAGTGGGGGTGATTCCAAGGAGCAGGGACCTGGCGCTCCCCTTGCCCAGTGCAGAACAGGGTTTTTAAATTAGGTACTCAGAATACATTTATTCCATCAAAAAGTTTTATAAATTAAATGGCTATGGAGTTGGCTTTTGGAAAGATAAATGAGGGTGATATGGTTGTTAGAGATTAATAAAGCTGTGATACTTTTCCCCCTTCTTTTTAAGGATTTCTAGCCTGATAATCTAAGCCACCTCAGTCCCATGTCTTTGTATCTTGGAGAACGTAAGCCATTAATTTGGAAGTATTTTTGAGTAGGATCAATCAGTGAAATTTTGTCTTAGTTCCAGAAATCCCTTTGGGCGTTTCAGTCACTTCATGATGAACAACTGCTTTGAATTAGGTGCAGGCCTGACTTTCTGAAGTACATATGCAGATGCCCTTCTTGAGAAGACGTTAAGATGTCTTGTTCCCTCACTGGAGCACAGGACATTACTTTTATGATGAAATACAAAAACATCTATTATTCAATTGAAAAGTCTTCTCTATTTAAATTACCAGATGATTGACTTTTGGAAAATGGGAGTGATATGGTTAAGTTACTGAGTAGGTGATACAGTCTAAGTAGACTCTCGGCTCGACTCCTGCCTTCCCTATGTCTTTGTCCCTCACAGGCAGGGCTCTCTTCTGTCACTGTTGTAATTTGCTGTCCCTCTGCAAGTAACCTCGATTTTGTTGCTTGTAAATTCCCTTGATATACATTGCGGATTTTTTTTATAGAAGGGTAAGGTTTGGTATTTCTGTATGTGCAGAAGTTTTATTGATTTATTGAGTTGTTCCAGTGGTTCCTTACCAGTGATATTAAAAGCAGTAGGGGAATTTTGGAAAATATTCAGGATTAAAATTAACTGGAACCTATCCAGTACATTTTTATGAGTGGATGAAGGGCTGTCTTTCCCGCAGCTCAGCAAATACCAGATTGTCATATTGCCCAAATTACAAACATTTTGGAAGATATATCCCTAAGAATAAGGAGGGAAAAAATCTCTGCTTGAAACCTAGTTCTTCTTTTCTTACTTGGTTGGGTGTGTGAAATGAAATATCAATTTCTGCTTGGTTTGGTATGTGTTTTTTTTTTTTTTTTTTTTTTAAAGATTTTATTTTTTTTTCTTTTTCTCCCCAAAGCCCCCCGGTACATAGTTGTATATTCTTCGTTGTGGGTCCTTGTAGTTGTGGCATGTGGGACGCTGCCTCAGCGTGGTTTGATGAGTAGTGCCATGTCCGCGCCCAGGATTCGAACCAACGAAACACTGGGCCGCCTGCAGCGGAGCGCGCAAACTTAACCACTCGGCCACGGGGCCAGCCCCGGTTTGGTATGTGTTTTAGAATGTTCTGTTGTTGCTCCTAGACTGCCTTGGAGACGGTGGTGTTTGCATTTGTAGCATCTGGTGATGCTACAGGACATCCGTGGGGAAGCACAGTGGCCTCGTGTGTGCCTGTCCTCTCTCTCCCTCAGGCCTGTGTTGCCTCCAAGCAGCAGTTTTGGTTCCAGGGGGAAGTTCCTTTGCATACTCAGGATAGTGCCGAGGAGACCGATGATAAAATGTGATTGCTGGCTGTGAGCCATTTTTATTAAGGCCTGCGAAACAGTGCTGTCCATCTTCCCTGGACCCCTGCACGTCGGCCCCATCATCATTACTTTGTGTGTTTTGCCATTTCCTAATTTACCTGAAACACATGAGGACAAAACTTGAGGCATTGCAGAACTGTCTGGGGCACTGGAAGCTCCGGTGAACAGGTGTGGACTGTCTAATGTTTACTCAGATTGGAGTCAGATAATGCGTCTTGGGCAGGAATCTCACAGAAGTGAGGCTGTGCTCTTCTCGTTACACCCTGTCAGGCTGCAGATGATTGCAGTTGGTCCCATTGCTGCTAATGTTCACCTGGATCTTCTGATTGAGGTGGTGTCTGCCAAGTTTCTCCATCGTAAAGCTATTCTTTTTCCCTCTGTAATTAATAAGTATTTTGTGGAGAGGTACTTTGCAACCATGTGTATGTCCTGTTCTTCATCAAATTTTTAATTTATTGGTTTGTTTATTTTAGACTCATGGTTTCTGGTATTATCCAGTGAGTTACAATCCATTATTATTGTTACTTATTTTGATGCTCAGACTGTCTCAGATTTGGCTACAGGGAGCCCCATCAAGCCAGCTCTGTGTCCTTTTGACACATCTCCATCATTGTTTGAACAGTTCGTTACTTTCTCATATAACAAAATGTTCTAGGCTCAGTTTGTACTTTGCCTTCTCAGCACTGGAATTAGTCATTTCTCCAAGGAGTCCTCATTTTTTTTAGTGCAGAATGATGTTTAGAAACCAAGATCTGGACACTAGGAGCGCTTATTGCTTATGAGGTGTTGCTGTTTCCAGGCTCTCCCACTGGGCGGAGCTAAGGTTACACATACACGTTTCTGTCTATATGCGTTGACAGTTATGAGTTCACCTTGACGCCTCTAATCTGGTCTAACACCAGAGGGTTCATGCTACTTTTCTCCTCTGCAACTTTATTATTGTCTTTTCCAACAGTGAGAGATCTGGTTCCTCTTATCCTTACTATATTTTCTGGTTTTGCCAGTCTCTCATATGTAACCGTCTCCTGGTGGTGCTGCCCTCTCCCACACATGCCTCCTTAACCCATGTGGGCTCTGACACCCTGAGCCAGGTGGCATCCTTAGCAGGCACTCTCTTCACTTTGTCAGGACTCTGACACCCTGGGCCAGGCCACCCTGCCTGCTGTAGTCAGTGACCCCTGTTTACAGTAAAATGACCCGGATTGGTGGTTTACATGTGACCTGGGAGAGCTCTAAATCCTGATAGAAAGTCATATATTTAGGCATCCCTGAGTGCAGTGACAAGGGCAGGTCCTTGTGGGGACCCTGAAGGCTCTGCCTATAGGGTTGTTTAGAGATTCGTTCTGGTGGCGAATGAGGCTTCCAAGTCAGGTGGTGATTTGTTTCCTCACATCTGGGCTGTCACTGGGAGTCCGAAGAGGAGGCCCCTGGACAGCCATAGGGATTACTTCGTACTGCTGTGAGTGTGCCCACCTTGGGGGGCTGCCCACCTTGGGGGGCTGTGTGAAGCTGCCCAGCTGGTAAGCTGTGCTTCTTGTCCTAGGTCCTTTTGGGTGAATCTCCTGCTGGGAGTGGTCTGGCTGGTCTGGATGTTCAGTATACCTGAAAAGAAGAGCCACCCTGTGGGCAGGGCACGATGGCACCAACTGGATATGTAGTTGGGTTAAAGTGTTTCTTTTTGCTTTCAATTTTTAGGAATTGCTTTTTATTTAATTTGTTTTATAATATAAAATATTTACATGGTTCCAAAGTCAAATATACAAAATAAGGTATATTAAAAGAAGTCTGGTTTCTGTCCTCATCTCCTTCATCCCTCCCCCATAGATAACCATTTGAAAGTTTTGTGGTTTATCCCTCCATTATTAAAGAAATAAGAAAATATGTGTACGTGTCATGTACGCATATGTATTGCATTTTCCTTCCCCAAGATGAACTGTAGCATATTACACACTTCATTGTCCTGCTTTTCTCACTTACTAATGTGTCCTGGAGGTCATTCCAGTGCACTAGTTAGCAATACTCCTCATTACTTTTCATAGCTGGACAGGGCTGCTTTTTATGAATGGACCACACTTGGTTCAACCAGTCCCCTCTTGATGGATCTGTGGGTTGTTTCCTGCCTTCAGCTGTTATGGATAGTATTTTAATGAATTGCCTTGTGCACACATACATCTTTTCAGAGTTTTGGACGTGTGTCTTGGGAATAGATTCCAGGAAATGTGATGGATGGGTCAAAGGGTAAATGCATATGTAGTTTTGCCAGCAATTGCCAAATTTCCCTCCGTAGGAATGGCTACATTTTGCATTGCCCTAAGAAATGAATGAGACTTCCTGTTTCTTTAAAGCCTAGTCGATAAGCTTTTGGATTTTCCCAGTCTGCTAGGCAAGAAGTGGTATTTCAGGGTAGTTTTAATTTGTGTTTCTGTTGGGAGTGAGGCCGAGCGTTTTCTCACGTGGGTAGGAGCTATTTGCAGCCGTCAGTATCTCTCGCTTACTTTTCTGCAGGGCTATTGATATTTTCCTTTCAGAAGCTTTTTCTATGTTAAGGATATGAACCCTTTGTAACATTCCCCCCAATTTTTCACTTACTCTTTTCCTTCGCTTATGCTGTTTTTTTGCCATGCAAAAGTTTTTATTTAATTTTCATGTTAAAAACATCTTTCTGGATTTTGAGCCACGATTAGGCAAATTTTACTTAGAGTTTTCTTCTAGTTTTGGTATATTTTCATATTTTACATTTTAAGTTCTGATCCATTTGGCATTCATCCTAGTGTATGATCTTGAATGGATTTAATTGTATCTTTTTCCGTATGGATATCCAGTTATCTCAAAAAACACTTGAAAAAAAGTCCATTCTCCCTCACTGGTTTGAGAGAGATGCTGCCTTTACTATGACATGTACTAAATTGCTGTGTGCAGTTGGGTCCATTTCTGGATTTCCCATAAAGCTCCATTGGTCTGTCAGTTCAGCCGTCCGTGGCCCGGCGCCACGCTGGTCTGTCAGTTCAGCCGTCCGTGGCCCGGCGCCACGCTGGTCTGTCAGTTCAGCCGTCCGTGGCCCGGTGCCACGCTGGTCTGTCAGTTCAGCTGTCCGTGGCCCGGCGCCACGCTGGTCTGTCAGTTCAGCCGTCCGTGGCCTGGCGCCACGCTGGTCTGTCAGTTCAGCCGTCCGTGGCCTGGCGCCACGCTGGTCTGTCAGTTCAGCCGTCCGTGGCCCGGTGCCACGCTGGTCTGTCAGTTCAGCTGTCCGTGGCCTGGCGCCACGCTGGTCTGTCAGTAGGCCCTCATGGCTACTTTATTGTAGGGCTGCCTCCCCCTTGTTACTGCTTTGCCTTTTCATCTTTTCTTGTTTGATCATTCAAATGAACTTCATCATCAGCTTATCTAGTTCCAGGGATGTTATTTTTACTTATTTATATTTAAAACCCACTTATTTAGTTCTAGGAATGTTATTTCCATTTGTATAATAAACTTAGGGAAAATTGACATCTTGATGCTGAGCGTTCTTATCCAAGATTTATGGGATGTCTTTCCATTCCCTTAGGTCTACTTTTGTGATTTTCAGTAATAGTTTATGATTTTCCTCATGCAAATTTTAGACATTTACTAAGTTTGTACTTAGATATCTCATTTTAAAGTGTATTTTGCCGTCATAAGTGGGGTCTTTTCCATTTTATCTTTGAACTTGTCTTTGTTTGTATATACGAAGCCTATTGGTTTTACAACTTGCTGCTTTAACGAATTCTCTCACTGCTTGTTAATTGTATTTTCATTAATTATCTAGGGCTTTCCAGACATATCGTCATATTGTCTCAAAATAGGGAAAATTTTACCTCTTCCTTTCCAATCTTCATCAGTGAATTGCTTTCTCTTGTCTGATTGCACTGACTAATACCTTTATTAAAAACACCTTTCAGAATAGTGGGCCAGAAAGTGGGAGTGTGGGTCTTGCTCCTGCTTTAGCAGGAAAGCCACTAGTGTTTCCCCATCAGGTAAGATGCTGACTTCTGGGTTGAGGAAATATTTTTCATTGTGTTAAGGAAATACCCATCACTTCCTATTTTAATAAGTAGTTTTAAGGATGTCTAAGTGTTGGGTTTTGTCATGTGCCTTCATTTTTGCATCTCTGGAGGCAATCATGACTTTTCCCTTATTTCTGTGAGTATGAGGGATTATGATAATAGAGTTTCTAACATGGAACTATCCTTGGGTTCTTGGAATAACCCCATGGTATATTGCTTTCTTAAAGTACTTTTGGGTTCCCTTCACTAACATTTTGTTGAAGACTATTAAGTTGATAGTCGTAAGTGAAATTAGTTGGTAGATTTTCTTTGTGGTTTGGCTTTGGTCAGGTTTTGGGATTATTCTTTTGCTAATTTCATAAGATGAATTTGCAAGTTTTCCTTCTTTTTCTTTGCTCTGAAATAGTTTAAATAGCCTTGGGATTGTCGGATCATTAAAAGTTTGAAAGAATTCCTTGTGAATGTTTTTGTGTGAGTGGATTCCAAGTTCTTAACTACTGTCTTACCTTCTGGAAGTCACGAGACCGTTGTGATCTGTGGAGTCCCTGGCTCCCGGTGCTCACAGAGTTCAGGCCCGTCTCCTCAGGGTGCTGTGGGGATCTGTTGACTATAGTTAGTCCACTGCAAGGTCTGACTGTCCCTGTGTCTCCCCTGTAGGTACGGGGCTGATGTCGATGTCAACCACCACCTGACTCCAGACATCCGGCCCCCTTTTTCCCGGCGCCTCACCTCCTTGGTGGTCTGCCCCTTGTACATCAGCGCGGCCTACCACAACCTCCAGTGCTTCAAGCTGCTCCTCCAGGCTGGGGCGAACCCCGACTTCAACTGCAACGGCCCTGTCAACACGCAGGGCTTCTACAGGGGCTCCCCCGGGTGCGTCATGGATGCCGTCCTGCGTCATGGCTGTGAGGCAGCCTTTGTGAGCCTGCTCGTAGAGTTTGGAGCGAACCTGAACCTGGTGAAGTGGGAATCCTTGGGCCCAGAGTCGAGAGGCAGAAGGAAGGTGGACCCCGAGGCATTGCAGGTCTTTAAAGAGGCCAGAAGTAAGTGGCCTGAGTTCAGCTTTGACTTGTAGTCTCTTTGGGTCAATTGAATGAACCAAGTCGTAGCAATTAAAAAAAAAATCCTCCAACTAAGTGCTTGGTTTGAATCTTCAGTTAGCCCTAGGAATTTTCTAGGGTGACCTTCCAGTTTGATGTTCTCCCTCTCTCTCGCTCTCTCGCTCTCTTTTTTTTTTTTTGTGGAAGAAGACTTGCCCTGAGCTAACACCTGTGCCAACTCTGTTTTGTATGTGGGCCACCGTCTCAACATGGCTGCTGACAAGTGGTGTAGGTCTGTGCCCAGGAATTGAACCTGGGCTGCTGAAACGGGGCATGCTGAACTTAACCACAAGGCCACGGGGCTGGCCCTGTTGTTCTCTTTAAAATCGTAGACGCGAAGAGTTGATGCCAGGAAATCTGTAAAAGCACATGTTTTCAAAGTTCCTAGAATTGTATCCTCTTTACCCTTTTGCTCTGCTTTGTGACCCCAAATTCTTTCACTTATATTTGGTTTTTCAAGCCCATTCTCTAGGATTCCTCACTTCCCTTTCTTCAGTACCACTCAGATACCATCATTTTGGATTGTTTGATAAGTCTAATTTTTGTTAGAATAAAGTCTGTAGTTTGCTTATTTATGAAGAAGGATTTTGCTAATGAATTAATAAATTGGTAGCAAGATGTTTGCAGTTGATCCGTGGTTGGGTCTATGAGAGGCTCTCTCCCAGACTCAGAAATTGACTTTGTGCGCCCTCTATGACTTGCCCACACCAGCCCCATTCCCACCTGGGTCTAGAGGGCATCTGAGTTGACAGTCTCTTCCCTAACCCTTACCTCTCACAGAACTTTAGTTTGTTGTGTTTTTTTTTGAGGAAGGTTAGCCCTGAGCTGACCTCTGCCGCCAATCTTCCTCTTTTTGCTGAGGAAGATTGGCCCTGAGCTAACATCCATGCCCATCTTCCTCTATTTATATGTGGGACGCCAGCCATAGCATGCCTTGATCAGTGGTGTGTAGGTCCGCGCCTGGGATCTGAACCAGCGAACTCCAGGCCACTGAAGTGGAGTATGTGAACTTAACTGCTACGCTACCGGGCTGGCCCCTAGTTTGTTGTGTTTTTTTTTGTTGGATTTCCTTAGACCAGTCATGAAAACCTGCTCCTGTTGAGGCTTGCCCACAAGAGTTGGTTAGTGGTCAGTGGAGCCACACTGATAGAATAAAGCTGTCTTGTTCATGCGTTTTTCACAAGGCAGAGACCTGGAGCGAAACTGTCAGCCTGGCCTCCTCACCTATTCCTTGGCCCGTCTCCTCTAGGCCTCCTTGGAGCTTCTGGGACTGACCAAGAGCAGAGGCTGACAGGGCTGATGGCCACTTGCTCACACCTGGCGGGGCCTTCAGTGGTCAGCTCTGATTTCTTTGTCTAGCAATTAAACACAGTTCAGGAGATGCTGTCACAGTGAGCAGCTGCCCCAGGTCATGAAGATTTCACTCCTTCTGCAGATGGAAGGAGCAGATAAGACCTTCCTCACCGGGGCGCTCTCCTTACTCTAAACGTGGGAGGTTGGCAGTGAGCATTATGCGGCTCTCTCTGTCAGTCACAGCCCACCTCGGTCTTTGGAGTTAGGAGAAGAATTAACCTCTGTCTCTCCCTTTCACCCCATGGTGCTCCAGGTGTCCCCAGGACCTTGCTGAATCTGTGCCGTGTGGCTGTGAGAAGAGCTCTTGGCAAATACCGACTCCATCTGATTCCTTCGCTGCCTCTGCCAGACCCCATAAAGAAGTTTCTACTTTATGAGTAGAAGTCAAGGGCAGACGTTGACTGCGGTGAGGAAGAAGGCGCTCTGCAGGGACAGCTGACGTCGATTCTCGCCCGTGAACCACGTCCTGGGCTGCTGCCTCAGTCCCATCTGGCTGTTGGTAGAGCAGGAACGGCTCGTGGATTCTAATTCTAGCTCAAGTGCTTGGTCGGGGCATCACACAGTCCTTGGGTCATTGTCAGCCGAGAGGCTCATGCAAAACTTAATTTTGTTCTTCCATAATATCTGTTTTGGATTTTCACAGTTGCATATTAATGAAAGGGGCCTTGAAATGGGTGCAGGTGGGGGTTGGAGGCCTGCTAATATCCCCAGTAGGGAAGACCCCTAGCACTTTCTAGAACTGTGCTTCTGTTTATATTTTTACTTCTCACTTTAATTGTTCAATTAAAGTTTTATAATACCCAAATGAAAAGAGAGTTTTGGTAAAAGAGTAGAATGCAGAAATGCAGTTCATGAACTTGCTAGTTTGTTTTCCCATCTCCTGGGGTTGACACGTGGCATTTGTCATACATACTCTTCTTCCTTGCCACTTCGGTGTTCACTCCTAGTGGTGAGAGTGTCATATTCATTGTCTTCATTCAAGGATGGTTTCCTGGCCGCATGGATTGGCTGGGTTATCTCAGAGTCGATACCTGCATTTATTCAAAATCAAGAGAGGTAACGCTCAAAGTTCTACCACGCTGCACCTGTGCTGACACCTAACTGTGCCTAGCATCATGCCACCAGGTCTCATGAGTTCTCTGCCATCTCACCTGGGGAGCTTCCAGACGGTGACTGATTTTAGGAGGCCCACACCAAACTAGCCCGTAATTGACTTCCTACATTTGGACCAAGGACCGTCCAACAGCATCCACTGCCAGTTCTCACGGAAGAAAATACCTGCAGCGCTCCTGGTCCCTGCACTTACCAGAAAGTGGAAATTCACTTGTCCTCTGCGTGGTTCCAAGCTTTCAGTTGTTGGTGTCGAGTGGACAAAACATCTGGCGGTTGGTTGATCACTCTTCACTTTTTTGGACCTAATGTCTTGCGAGTTGCTCCTGGAATCTGAGAAAGGGGGTAGCAGTGAGGTCAGAAGTTTTCCCCTGGCCTGTTGGGGTGGCTGCGCGGGAGAGAGATGGCATGGGTTATCCTCCCCAAGTCTGGGGCTCTGGGCGGGGTTCACTCTCACACCTGGGTGCAGCTGGGGATGTGGCTGTGAGTGCACGTGGGCCAGCGCTGCCTCTTCAGAGCGCTCGCTCCAGGCGCTGCTGTTTCCAGAGAAACCACGTGTGGTCATTTGAAGCCTGTGAGGACCATTGTGTGGATCCACGGTGATTTTAACCTTTAGAAGTGTTTAGAAATGGGCAGATTTCAAATCTGCATTTAGACTTTCTGTAATAAGAGAAATCTAATTTGTAACCATTGAACTAATGATATGGGTTTATTTAATTATTGACATCATTATATGTTTTAGCTGACCAGACAGGGACTGTCTGGTCATTGTCTTGTGCAGCTTGAGGACAGAATTGTAAAGCTCCCCTCCTGTGTCGTGGATGGGCTCTGACCTGTCCACGTATGTATGAGGTCTGAGGGGAGAAGTCCTTGGCGGATTCTGAGAGGAAGGTGCGGTCACTGGAGGCTTTACTCAGCCGAAGTGACATCGTTCCCAGCTGTGACCGTGGCATAAATGTGTGATAGCTTCCTGAGGCCTGGGATTGGCTCTGTGTTGCTCCTAGAGGACCGGGGCCCTGGTTGGCTGGGTGCATTCAGAGCTCAGGGTTGGTCATAGTGAAGTCAGGAGAGTCCTCCTGAGAGAGGAGAGGAGCTGAGGGTGGAGGCCGGCTGAGGAGGCTGCAGCCAGAGCCAAGTGCTGCAGGGGCTTCAGCCCAGGAGGGGGCTAGGTGTGTGTGTCCTTCGAGGCACTCAGCGTGGAACCAGGACCAAAATTGGGCCGTGGCTGGGCCAGGAACTGGGGAAGTCAGGCTCCGCCTGGATATAGGGAGGGGTTGTATGGAAGTCTGAGCCACCCATAGGTGGAACTGGGTCACTGGAGGGGGCTCCATGTCGCTGGAGGTGTGAGCAGTGGCTTGTCACCTTGGTGAGAGAGGGTTTCAGGAGTGGGTGGCTAGTGTACCTTACTTTTAAGCTCTTCCGACTGGCGGTCCCCTCCTCTGCTGCCCTCTTGGCTCGGGCTCTCTTCAGGTGAGCCGTGTCGTAGACCTGCAGCAGGCTCTCAGTCTGCCTGCCCAGTGCTTTCTGCTGGGCCTGTGAGGGACAGGGCTTCCCCGTGCCTGCCACGGGTAGGAGGGTGGCTCTGTTCTTGAACCTTCTGGAAAGCAGCACCTGGGAATACTGCCAGTGCAGGAGTCCCACACGTGCTGGCATAGCCTTCAGGCTGCACAGAGGCAAGGGTCCAGGACCGGGCCCAGCAAAGAGTGGGCGTCAGGCTCCTTTGCCCAGTGAAGCAAGCGTAGGGCTTGTTTCTGGGGGATCAAATCATTTCTCCAGGGTCTCTCTAGAAGCAGTGGACTGAGTTGATGCTCATTGTTGGTCCTCGCCCAGACCTGGCCAGGGAGGTAGTGTGGGTGGGGAGGGGATGAGCCAGGGAGTAGGGCCTCTCCTGCTCTGGCCCTGGAGTGTGCTGTGCGCCGGGTGGGTCTGCAGGGACCTGGGGCCTCAGCTCTTCCTTTGCAGAGGACACATCGGCTTACTCTTTGTTCAGCCAGCCTTTGCTGATTTTTTTGGCATCCCCGCAACTTCAGGGTTTCAGCCTCTACTTTGAACCTTCGTAGCTGCCAAATGTGAATCTGATAACAGTGGAGATAGCTGACTCAGGCCATTCCTTCTTGTTTGCAGTGACACTTGCCTAAAGCTCCCTTCTGCTTTTGTTGGCAAGAACAGGAAAGAGTAACTCTCCATTGGAGCACTTTATCAAGTCCGTTTCTAGGCCGCTGGGTGCCCGAGTCCCGTGTAGTGAGGAAATGTGGTACTCAAGGAGGCTGCTGCCTGCTTGGCCTCGCGTCCTCCCCAGGACTCGGGGACCCCAGGGAGGGGCACGATGGGCCAGTGGGAAGAGCTGAGTGTTTCCCCAGCCTGATCCCAGGAGTGTCCCTACCGTCACCACTCCTGGGGTGCCTGCTGGCTGTGGAACAGAGTCCTGTGCTCTGGGCCTTGGCTGCTGTGGACATTGGGCCAGGGTCAGGATCAGGGTGGGGGTGGGGCAGTGTTGATACCTCTGAGAATTTGGCAACCTGTGTGGGGCTTTTGAATATATTTCCAAAACCCACCAATGTCACGCATATCTATATCTATTCATATTACTTATGTTATTTATATATTTATTTATTTATGCCCTGTCTTGTTCCAGAAAAGGTTTAAGGCAGCAATGCTTGGTTTTTGATGTTCTCTTTTGACATTTCATAAATTTTAGCCAACATGCAGTTGTTAAACAGGTAATTTTAAAAAGAAAGGACAATTAGCAGTTTCCTCATGTTGAATATGTTTCTGTTATCAGGCTTAAGTGCCATCATTTTAAGTTTTCCTTTTTCCTTCTTCCATGAATTGTTTCTTCAGATAAAAAGTTCATGCACAAGTAGAAATAGAGGAACATGGAGCAAACATCAGACTGAGCAAAGGAGAATTTGCCTTAGAGAGAAGCGTTCTGTCTGTGCTCTGCTGCCTGCTGCCGCGTGGCCTCGGGCAGGTCCCGTTACAGTGCCGCGGCTTCCGGCTGTGCCTTCCCCACAGGTCTTCTGTGAGGACGCGTGAGAGAATGTATGTGGAAGCACTTTCTGCTTGAGTAATCCTTGTGACATGTAAACTGCTGTCATCGTGACTGTTGTCCCTCTTCTCAGTGGATGTGCATTCGAGGCGATGGCCGTGCTGGAGGAGCCTGTGACCTTGGAGATGAGCTTTGACCTTGTTGCCCCATGGGGCAGCGAGTGTCATGGGGACCCACAACACAGGCATTCGGGACAGAGGGCTCCGTGCAGGTCAGAAGTGTAAGGACACGTGAAATAATTTATGAAGTCAAGTTCACTCAACTTCAAGGGTTGTCTTTTATTCTGAGATTATGTCCTTCCTAATTTGGGTGATAAGATGTCCTTTTATGTAATGAAGGTGGTAATAGAGGGCAATATTTTTATTTTTTAAAATGTTCTTGATTGCAAAACAACATGTTGGCTCCCGTTCGTCAAGCCCCAGAATTCCTTTTAAGTTTGCCAGTCTCTGAAATCCCAGTATCGGGGACCCACTCTCTAGCTATAGTGTCTGTTTATGTCAAGATGAGAAGCTCCTCTTGGATTCTTAAACCAGCTGGCACAGTGTTGAAGGGTATCGCAGCACTCCTGCTGCCTGGTAGTCCGAGCACAAGCTCTGAGGTCACTGTGTGGTGTTAGGAACTGTGGGCTTGTGTCCTGGGGAGGATGGAGCAAACGTCCCTGTGGTGAGCGGCCTCTGGCCACTCCTGAATCCATGAGAAACATTCCCAGGAAGTTTGTGGGGCCTTCTCGGCTGGACACCTGCAGTACCCCATACGCTGGCCTTGGTGCTAGTGGTGGGTCTTCTGGCGCTGGGGCTGTAGGCTCCTGGTCCTGTATCTTTGGCTGCCTGCCAGGCACTCAGTAACCATCCTCAGTGGTCTGGACTCCCTGCCGGCTTGGATCTCCCTCCTGGCAGTGCCTCATTTGGACACGTGACCTTCTCTTTCTCCCTGGCTCAGGCCTCACTTCCCTCCTCCCTCACTCCCCCCGACCTGACTCCCTTGGTGGCGATTAAAGTAACTGATAGGCGTGCATCAGTGGTTATTGGGATCATGTCCCAGGAGAAGGCCATGGGAGGGACGTGCAGATTGTGAAGTGCAGTGATGTGCTGAATACATACTATACGTTCTAGGCAGATAATCAGATGGGGAAGTGGGTGGGGAGGGGTGACTTTCGTTGCCTTAACATGTAATTGCTCAGTGTCCGGAATGCATGGTCGTCTCTTCTTTTTTTAAATTGCTTTATTTTCAGATCTCTTAGGTGTACCAAGTGATGTACGAATGTGCATAGATCCAGTCTGAGTGTGGCAGTGATGGACACAGCTCTCGTGTGTATAAAGTCACAGTCTGTGGCTGTAATTAGCCAGCAGTGCCCCTTTTCTGCCCTGCAGTGTTTGCACCGCTCCCATGGCTTCTGCTTGGTGTTGGGCGCACAAGGTGTGACAGGCACATGTGCCTGTGCCTGGAGACGTGCTGAAGAGAATGCTCACCGTCGACCCTCAGTTTCTCCTTTCGGCTTCAGTACTGAATGTGTGTGTGCCCACAGGAGCGGGGACTGTGGCTGTTCCTGCACTCGTGCGTGGTTAAGAGCTTTCAAAAATATGATGGACATCTTTGATATGTTATTGTAACTTTAATAAATGCTTTATGCCCCTTTAATTCCCCCCAAATGCCTTAATTTTGTGGACTCTTTATCTTAATGGGTAGAAGAATTGGTCATGTGAAATCTTGGTATGCACATTTCAGGTAGAAGAGACTGGCTCTCTGGAAAGTTTCTAATGATTTGGATAGAAGGACTTATCTAAAACAGGGGTTTTGAAGCGCTCTGGGGGACCCTGGCACTCTAGGGAGGCACCCAAATTGTCACACGGGTTTAAACTGCCCAGGAGCCTGTTTTACTTCGTGGGTCTCTGGTTTGCAGAGCGCATGTCCCTAGAAGTGTTTCTAACCCACGGCTTTCAGGTGAGGCGGCATCGTCTCTGCCGCGCTCTGCGGGTGGGGAGGTGGGATGGACTGGGCAAGACCATTGTGTCTGGGCCCCTGTTGTATGCCACTTATTCTGACGGTGGGAGGGTGAGGTGTGAAGCTTTGGGATGGACCCAGGAATGAATGAAATAAAGACATTTTTTCGGCTCTCACTGGCTCCCTAGCATGTCTCTGTATCTGCTATTTTTGATATTTTCTGCATTCCTCCCACCCTGATCACCACCCCACACACACCTCTCCTGCTCTACTGAAAAGGTGACCTCGTGTTGAGAGGCCGGGGCTGGTGTATTAAATTAAGAACATGCAGATTATGATCTGCCGAATGAAGAGGCATAGGCCACCTACCCGGGGTCGGCAGGGAGCTCCCTCAGCTTCCGAGCGCCCACTTTGGGGAAGTGAGAACCACAGGGTTGTTTTGATTGAAGGCATAGTTTCAGTACACCCAAATGAAGGAAGTAAAGTCACAAGATTTATTACTTACAGATCCTAGAAACGGGGTGGGATGGTGGGCGCAATGAGCCCGGGGAGGGGCAGTCCTCTGTCCCAGGTCACAAGTGAGCAGGAGATGGAGAGCAGGTAGCAGCACCTATGACTTATAAGGTGCTTGGGGCGCAGGTCACTAACTTTGCGTGGGCTCAACTCTAAGTGGTTATGTTAAAAGGTGTCCCTAGAGAAGCAAAGCAGGACCTTGTGGTGGGGTCCTAAGCTCAGGTCCCCTGTTCAGACTTGTGTGAGCAGGGTTGTCATCCTGTGAAATGCCTAGGCCGCAACTCAAAAGAGCTGTTTTCACATCACATCTCACTTTCTACCTCAAAACCAGCTGGATTTGTGTGGCAGAGATCACTAGTTTTCCTTCACTCTCCATTGTCTCCAACTGTGATAATAGAACCCACAGTTTTAGCTGGACACTTGAATTCCCAGAGTAAAGTCTTCATTTCCCAGCCTTCCATATAGCTAGATGTGTCCCTTTACTGTAGCTCTTTCCTGAAATTCTATTAAAATGAAAGGGAATTTATACTTTTTTTTGGTGAGGAAGATTGGCCCTGAGCTAACATCTGTTGCCAATCTTCCTCCTTTTTTTGCTTGAGGAAGATTGTTGCTGAGCTAACATCTGTGCCAATATTCCTCTGTTTTGTGTGTGGGATGCTGCCACAGCATGGCTTGTGTAGGTCCACACCTGGGATCTGAACCTGTGAACCCTCCGGCCGCTGAAGTGGAGCACGCAATCTTAACCACTCGCCACTGGGCCAGCACCGAGAGGAAATTTTTACTTTTTAAAAAGCATAAATCCACTAGGATGACTATGAAGAGCAACAAAATTTGGAACCTCTCAAGAAAACAGATGAATTGTAACCGACATAGAAACACCCAAGAAAACGACGTTTTAAGAAAGAAAGGAGAACATGTGAGAATCTGATTTTATTGCAAATCTGCAATTGGCAGCTCCAGGTACCCCTAGAAGTGGTGGTGAAAAAGGGTGAAAGCAGGAGGACTGGCCAAAAGCCTGGTGAAGAAGCAGGTACGACTCTCCACATAGTTGGGCAGTTGTGCCTGCACCAGCCCAGTGGAAGACTGGAAGGACATGTGCCATACTCAGCCTTCGGAATGTAAAGTCCTCAGCTTGGTCATCAGGCTCGTATCCCCAAGGCAGGAAATAAAGCAGAAACTCCACTTCTTGGGGAATCTCACCAGCTTAAAAAGAAAAACCTAAAGATACCAATACTGAACGTGGCCAAAGAAATGGTCACACGCCTTAGAGTGAATTCCAATAATAATTCAAGAAGATTCTGTGAAGGAAGGCTGTGAGTTTCCAAATTACAAGGGCCAACCTAGTACTAACAATGGAGGAAGAAGGACCCTTGCCAAGACCATCACTGTGGAAATTCAGGACACGGGAGAAACGATTCTACAACTGTGGAGAGAATACACAGGACAGACCCAAAGTATCAGGCATCAGAACAGCTTTGGAATTCTCAAATGCCCCCAGTGGACAATAGAGGAATGGGGACTTCCGCTTTCAGCATTCTGAAGGAAAATTATATCCAGCTAGATTAAAAGTCAAGCTAAAGACTTGTAGTTTCTTTGAAAATTCCACACACCCTTTCTTAGGAAACTACTTGAGGAGGTACTCCTCCTTAGGAAAATAGAAATTTACCTAATTTAATGAGGGAGTAAACCAAGAAAGAAGAAAACATGGTATACAAGAAATGAGGGATCCAACACAAAGAGGAGCAAGGTGACTCCCCAGGAGCATAGAGAAAGCTTCCAGGATGGCAGCTGTGCACCGGCAGAGAAGGCACCCGGTCTACTTGAGATGTGAGGAGTCTCCAGAGGAGATGTCTTAATTAGACTACTTGCCTCTGAACCTAGTTAGATAGGAGTTGGGATTGAATTATGGACAAGTACCTGGGAAACCAAGAGACGAACTCCAAGGAAAACAAGAGATTGGGCAAGAAAGAAAAAGTGATCACGGTAATACTAGATGACTCAGCTGTGATCCGTATTTACACAGTCCTAATAGCATCAATACTGAATATTAACCGTAAAACGCTATTAGCGGGATGGAGGTTGGGCAGAGGATGGACGGGAAGTGTGTATACCTGAAAGCAAAATAATCCTCATTTTCCATAGGGAGAGGTCAAGAGAGAATGCCTAAAAAAAGAAAGGCTGAAAATAAGAGGTCAGAAAGTAACAGCAAATGAACACAGAGAAGA
This sequence comes from Equus asinus, assembly GCF_041296235.1. NCBI lineage: Eukaryota > Metazoa > Chordata > Mammalia > Perissodactyla > Equidae > Equus > Equus asinus. The sequence goes on along the minus strand of NC_091808.1, from coordinate 3,621,006 downwards.
AGGGGGAAAATAATGAAGAGCAGAAATTCATTAAAAAAAATACACACACACACAAATCGGCAGCAGCAAAACCAAAAGTTGCTTCTTTCTAAAGAAACAAAACTGGTACACCTCCAGAAACTAACAAGACAAAAAGGGCATACAAATCACTGTTGAAAACTAAAAAGGGCAATTTTACAGATCACGTAGACACCCAAGGATAAGAGGATATTATAAACAACTTCATGATAGTAAATGTGAAAATTCAGAGGAAATGGACAAATTCCTAGGAAAACAGCATTCACCTAACTTAAGGAAGCGCTGGGACAGCGACCAGCGCGGCCACCGGCCCGCTGGAAGCGGCATTTGGGCACTCGCCGCCGGCATCCTCGCGCGTCTCCACAGAGAGGAGGCGAAGCCACGCCCCGCGGGGGAACGCCATTTCCCAGCGCCCATTCCGCTTACGTCACAACGGGGCCGGGCCAATGAAGACCCGGAAGAGAAGTGTCCCTGCGCGTGTGGACTACGTGGGGGCGGGACTTCCGGATTCGCCCTCTTCGTCGCGTCGTCTGTTGTGAAGTCGCTCTTGTTAGACTCCTCTGAGGCCTCAGCCGGTCGTCCCAGAGGGTTCCCGGCTGGGACACCCATGGCGGCCGGGCCGCGTGGCATCTGAGGATGTGGCCGTGTGCTTCTCCCAGGAGGAGCGGCTCCTTGATAAGGCTCGGAGCCCGCTGCGCGGGGATGCGACGCTGGAGGCCTGGCGCTGTGGCTCCGGGGCGGAGGCGCCTCCCGGGCAGGGTGTGTGTGTGCGAGAGTCAGGTCGGGACGCCCCGGGCAGGTCTGTCCGTCAAGGCCTGCTCTGTGCGGGGAGTGGCCCAGGCTGGAGAGACGGGTAGCTTTTGGGGAGTCCCGGGGGCCCCGCGGCGGAGACTACAGTGAGGAGGCGTGTGGGAGAGGCTTCGGCTTCAGCTAAACCAGCTCGGAAGCAGCGCGGCCGAGAGACCCCTACAGAAGGGGAGTCCGCCTGCCAGAGAAGCCCTCTGTGTGCAGGAGGACGGCTCCGGGCTGCTCACGGTGGGGAGGTGCAGCAAACGTGAGGGAGCGCGGCAGCCACCCTGGAGGGAGGTCTGAGGGCCGTGAATGGGGGAAATTCATCAGTCCAGCTCCGGTCTCCTGCACAGGAGGGTGCGCGCTGGAGAAAAGCCTTATGGGCACAGCCGGTGTGGGAAAGCACTCAGCGAGGATACATGCTTGTTTGGCCCCAGAAGGGTCACAGAGGAAAGGTCTCTTGAGTGCAGTAAATATCGGAGCCGCTTTGGCCTCTCTCTAAGCTCATTAGGCATCAGAAAGTCTGCACTAGAGAAAGTCCTCTTGAAGGCTTTCAGCCAAAGGCCTGCTCTGATTTGGCATTGGAAAGTTCACAACCCCGGAAGGTGTTGGGAATGCAGCCAATGTGGGAAAACCTTCTGCTGAAACTTGGAGCTTGTGCTGCATTAAAAGCCTTTTAAGTATGACCAGCGGGAGAAAGCACTGAGCTGCAGGTCCAGCCTCATTCACACCTGGCAGATGCACCCTCGAGGACAATGTCATGAATGCGGATGGGGCAAGGCCTTATGCCAAAGTGGCTTCCTTATCAGTCCCGGAGAATTCACCATGGAGAAAGGCCCTTTGAGTACAGCCATGTGAGAAAACCTTCAGCCCAGGGCCTGGCCTCATTCAGCATCCGCTCACTCTGGAGAAAAGCCTTAAGTGTGCAGGGAATGTGCTCTCTCCTGCTTCAACGTGACAGGATGGACACCAGAGAGAAGCTCTTAGAGTCACCTCTGTGAGGATGCCATCAGCGGGAAGCTGAACTTGCATACGTCACACACCCACACGGGGATGTTCCTAATGAGTGCTGGTGTGTGGGAAGCTTTTGGGAGCTTCACACTGCACTTTGTAACCTGCCCAGGGCCCTCGCCAATTGTCTCACTGTCAGTGCCTGTGGCAGAAGGTGCCTCACTGCTCTCCCAGCCAGGAGGGACTCAGAGGCCATCCCAAGGTGCTCTTTTGAGGCCCTGGAGGGACTCATGAGCAGTTGAGCCCATTGGTGGGCCTTATTCGCTTCTTGACCAGTTAGGACATGGGTGTGACCAGCTTTGGCTAGGAGGACCTCAGGTGGGGTCTTTTTGTGGCTTCCAGGGATGGTTTACCTTTTTTCGGGGACATTGTTGTTGTAATATGACTCTTAATGGATTTGTCTGACTTCCAAGTCCTGCTTCCATGGGAACTGCCTGCCTCCCATTATTCTGCTGGGTGTGGAAATAAAGGCCTTACTGTGTGAGCCACCTTTAATCTGGGGGTTTCTGTTTACTGTGTGGGGTGGGTTGAGAACAGAATTGAGCTCCAGCATTATATGGGTGGGTGGGGAGGGGGTGGCAGAAGATGACAGAAGAACTGTCAGTCCACTTTTGGCCTGATTTGTATTGCTGCCCAAGACCTCCTGGCAATGACTGACAGGGTTTATGGGCTTTATCCTGTGGCTGGATGTCAGGATTATTTTTGGGCCCAGAGGTCACCCTGAGGATGACGTGATTGGTGTGACAACCCCCAGTGCATCTTACAGCAGCATGAGTTTGATCCCTGTATCCAGGGGTTGTCCCACATTCCCCAGCACTGCTGAGGGGAAGCTTTTTCCCAAGACGTGCCCAGGAGCTGTGTCCCCTTAAGTCTAGAACCTGGTAGGCAGGTGTCATTCATCATAAGACCTACAGGGGCCATATAGGAGCCATAATTTGTACAGAACACTAGGTGTAGTAGTAAGTGGGGGGACTGTGGCAAGGTGAGGGGGATGTGTCCCTTCTCAGTGGGCATTCACAAATGTTCTAGGAACCATGGCTCTGCAAGATGAGAGTGTATAGAAATTCTCAGGATTTCCAGACCTGTGTCTCTTATAGCCATGCTCACTGTCAGCAAATAACCCAAAGGTTCTGTTGTGTTGGCAGTCTATGCTAGGGTGGAGAAGGTCACTGGGTGGCCCTGGGCTGGTGGGCTCAGGCTGGTGGGCAGAAAACCACTGGAAACCTGCTGGAGTGCCAAACAAATTCCCTGGGAAGCTGCTTGCAGGGGGTGTGTTTGAACTTGGGGGGAAGCTGGCTGGAGCAGACTTGACTCCCTGGGAATGCTCGGAAGCTGCCTCTGGGGAACTCTCAGAAGTCAGCTAGGATACCTGCAGAACGCGACCAGGAAGCCCCCTGCTGGGTGCCGCTGAAACTTGCTTGAGTGAGCTCCACCGGGTGTCTCACCTACAGCCAGATGCCAAGAGAGTGAGAAGAAGGAAAGCAGAATGGAGCTGTGAAGAGAAACTGCTTCCTTGTGCCCGTGACCCTCCAGCGCCCTCTACTTAACATCATGCCAGCTGGCAAGGAAGTCACAGCTGAGTGAGGGAGAACGGACTTGGGAAGCCTTGGCGGAGGATTCACGTAGTGTACTTGGGGCGCTGTGGCAGGGTTCTCCCACCAGAGGACCCAGTCTCTCCGCCAACCAAGGGCTCTAGGCCTGGGAACTGCGTGAGAGGCTGTCACTATCTACAGTTGTGACTAGATCTAAGGGGATTTCTTTTGCTCTTTTGTTTTGTAGGTCAGTTGTTACTCTTGTTTTTCCAGTGGCATTGTGCTCAGTTAACTACTGTCAGATCCCTGTGGACCAAGGTATTTTGATTACCCGTACATACCTGCTGTCCTTCCTGGCAGATGCACCCCTCTTGCCATTGGTGGCCGAGTCTGGCCATTTGGCCTGTACTCCCCCAGAATCCCATCATTCAGTGGCACCCAGCAGGGGGATGAGCATGCCCATCTCAACGACAGCATCCCCATCATCACACCTGTGTGTCCAGGAGAGCAGTTCTGAAGCTTTCCAAGGGTATGAGTGCTCCTCTTAACTAACGTGTTTCTTAATGCCTTAGTGAAAGCAGTGTCTTCTGGGCCTTCTTGAAGGATGTATTTGGGAGATAGGTGTGCAGGTCACACAAGACCAGTCCAGTCCAACGTTCCTTTCTCCCCACACCTTTGGATTCCCTGCTCCATGCCAGGGAAGCTCTGGCATTGCAACCTTGTAAAATGTAGGCCATTTTTGAATTGAAGTTTGAGTCAGACAATCAGATGTGCTGTTTAGAGCCCCCTCCAGCGGGTCAAGTGAGTCCTTTAAATCTGGACTCTCTAGTAACTTCATCGTCAATAATTAGGTCTGATCTAGTGTTATACTCCACCCTCCTTGGTCTAACGCTTAGAATCCCCTTCCACGTGTTTCCCAGTTTCTATTGGTATATGAAAAGTCTTGCTCATCTTCTAGGTGTGTAAACTATTCTTCCTGGGGCACACTGTATGCCTGTCCCTCTGGAGCATGCTGTGATTTGTCCCTAGTTCTGTGTCTGATGGCAACAGAGGGTGGTTGTGGTGGGTCTTGAGAACGGGTGTCCCCTTTTGAGGCATCTACCCTTGGCAACGTTATCACAGGGTTTTCAAGCAAAGGAAGATTTAGACACGGTGGGGCAAACTACTACGGGCAAGGGAGGCTCTCATATGCCTTGGGGGTCTCAGATGATCAGTTTCATCTGATCAAGTTTCATCTGGGTCCTCACTCAAAGTTGCATGATCCTGTCCTTTCACAGTCAGTGCCCAGTGAATTCAACTGTTGTTCACCATCAGTACAGTTAATTTTTCTGTTTGATTTTTTGGGAGTATCAGCCTGTGGCTGTAAGAAAAAGAGCGTCCTTTAGGCCTGTCCTGGACGTTCTCTGGTTCTCACCATGACTTGTCATTTTCTCTGTAAGCACTTGGGTGCACTCAGGGGACTACCCCACACCGTAGTCCCTGTAGTCATCATTACTACCATAAAAAACAAGGCCAGCAGCCACTGGGGCTCCGAGGCAACTGGCTTCAGGCAGCACTTCATCACAATCAACCAAAGGTGGTGATAGCTTAATTAATCCTGATGCCAGCAGATGCCACGGATTACCATCCCGTTTCCCACCAGCATCGAGCTCAACACTGTTCAGGCTTAGTAGCCTGACAGGTCAATTCCAAAATCCCTTCTTTGCAAGGCTGTCTCCTCTGATCATTCCCAGTACCACTTCTGTATCAATCAGGGTCCAGTCCAGTAGACAGTAGCCACACAATAGTTTGAGTAAGAGAGGTTTGATGTGAAGAATTACTATTTCTGGGGGTTTAACTACTATGTGGAGATAAAAGAGGATTGTAAAGAATACCCTGAAAGAGAGTACCCAAGGTCGGAACAAATTGGGAAGGGAGGGGGCCCTCCCTAAAGCCGGATGGAGACCTTGTTGGAGATGGTGTTGTTTACCAGGTGGTTCTGGACTGTAGATGGTCCATGTTTGTTGGGCGAAGGCCTGGTGGACAAGAACTGCGATCTTGGGGAAGGCCGGAAACCCCTCCCCTTCGGACCCCTCCACACACACTGGCTGCCTACACAGTTCTCCTGAAGCTGCCCATGGGGAAGGGAGGTGCTGTCAAACTCGCTGAGAAGCTTGCTGGGGCATGGCTGGGCTTGATGGTGAGTGGCTGAGAAGCCCTCTGTGGGGGTGCTGTTGAACTCTCCAGATACTGGCTGGGGCGCCTGCAGAACTCGCAGGAAGCTGCTTGCTGAGGTGCCACCGAACTTTCCACCAGGAAGCCATCTCAAGTGCCCTGAAACTCACTGGGAGGCGAGCGCCACTGGGTGTAGGAACAAGGAGGAAGGAAAGCACACCGGAACCAGGAAGAGAAACTTCCTCCTCCATTGTCTCTCTAGCTCCCTCTACCCACAGAGCCTGACGTTGCGCCAGCTGCCAAGGCAGATATGACCCCAGTATCAGAAGCAGGGCGATGAAAAGTGGAGTTAGCGCTGAGAGGCAATATATGTACAACTGGTACAACTAAACTCACTTTCTGAAGTTAGCATAACCTTGATGGCAAAACCCAGCAAAGACAGTCCAAGAGGAAAGAAATATCTCGCTTAGGCATAGATGCAAAATCCTGAAGAAAATTCAGAAAACTGGATTTAGCAGTGTGTAAAATATAATGCATTAAGACCCCCTGGGGTTTATATCAGCATCGTCTGGCTCTCCATCAAAATCTGTGCTTCTCTTTCATAGTATGGAGTTGTCACTGGGAAGCACCTAGCTGTGACCAAGCAACCGCTTCTCACCGGTGGAATGCTGCCTCCAGGCTAAGGCTTTTAAGCAGAGCACATGTCTCTTTCGCCTTCTGCCTTCTGGATGTGGATGACACCAGGCTCCTTGGGAATGGTGGAGTTACAAAGTGCAAGAATGGGCATATGAAGAAGAGCTTCTTGTCAAACAGGAACCTCCATCTTGGGCTGTTACACAGGTGATAAACTTAATTTTTTGAGCTAGTACACACTTTGGGGTGTGTGTGTGTTTGTATTAGCCTTCCCTAACAATGTTTACGTGGTGGTTGAGTGGTTAAGATTTGGTGCTCTCACTGCCATGGCCCGGGTTTGTTTCCAGTCAGGCAGCCACACCACCTGTCTGTTGGTTGTCACACTGTGGTGGCTGTGTGTTGCTGTGATGCTGAAAGCTATGCCACTGGGACTTCAAATACCAGCAGGGTCACCCACGGTGGACAGGTTTCAGCGGAGCTTGCAGATTAGATAGACTAGGAAGAAGGACCTGGCCACCCACTTCTGAAAAAATGGCCAGGAAAACCGTATGAATAGCAGTGGAGCTTTGCCTGATAGAGCACCAGAGGGTGAGAGGATGGCGCAAGAAGACCAAGCAGGGTCCTGCTGTGCTGGCCACAGGGTCGCCAGGAGTCAGAATCCACTCAACAGCACTAACAACAAGAAAACAATGTTTACATTATAGAATAAATGATAGAATTCACTATATTTACAGATTAAGGGATAAAATTTTATGAGCATGTTAATAGATGCAGAAAAACTGTTTAATAAAAAAGCTTTGGCCACTAGGAATGGGAGGGGATGTCTTTGTTCTGACACAGGTGACTCCTCAAAGCCCACAGCAAGCGTTATAACTCATGGTGAGAAGTTCAAAGCTTTGCTTTTGAGTTGGGTGCACGAAGGCAATTAATCAAAATAAATAAATGGTATAAGAATTAGAAAGGTGAAAACAAGCCTTGTTATTTGACAATATAAATATAGAAAGTCCAAAAGTATATACTGATTAATTATTAGAGTTAATAGGAAAGTATATAAAGTTGTTGAATACATAATCAACTATAAAATCAATTGCATTCTGCGCATCAAACCCAGAAAATTAGAAATTAAGGATTTAAAAAGGTGCCATTTACAATGACATAAAAACCCAGGACACGGGAAGATGTATAACAAAAGATGTATAACAAAAGACATGCAGGATGTCTTTGTGAAACCTCACAGACCCAAATAAAGAGATGTAAAAACGTCGCATTTCTCCACATTGATCTACAGGTTTAATGCGATTCCATTAAAAATGCTGATTTCTTTTTTGAACTTGAAAGACAATTCTGATAACTATGTGGTAATGTAAAGGGACAAAGATAGTCCAAAGACTCTTGAAGAAGAAACAGATGCTGAGAGAGAGGTCTTGCTCTTCCTGATATCAAGACTTATTATAAAGCTACAGGAGAGAGAGAGAATGGAGTTATATACAGGGATAGACAAATGGACCAATAAGACCAATGGACCAGGGTGAAGAACCCAGAACTAGATCAATGCGTGTGTGCTCGTGCTTGATTTGTGATACAACGGACACTGCAGAATAATGGGCGAGTGGGCTGCTGAGCAAATAGCGCTGGGACAGTTGGGTATCCGTATGCATGCACGTACACAAGAAAATGGATCTTTATTCCTCACCGTACTAGACACTCAACTCCAGGTGTGTTATTGATCTACACAAAAAAGGCAAAAAGATAAGATTTTTGGAAGATAAATAGGGAAATCTAAATGATCTCAGGGTCTTAAAAAAGACAAAATTCACAAGTCACAAAACAAGACTGATAAATTTGTCTACGTTAAGATGAAGAGCTCCTGTTCATCAAGACACTATAAAGTGGGAATGAAAGACAAATCTTGAAGTGGGAGAAGATATGTGAAATGAGAAAAAGGACTTGTATCTAGAATAAATAACTTCTACAGACCAATAAGAAAGAAGACTGATAACCAACTAGAGAAGATGTGAACAGGAACTTCATGAAAGAGGAAATCCAAGTGGCCAGTAGACACAGGAGAAGCGCTCTGCTTCAGAGTGATCAGGGAAATGCAGGTGAAAACCACGAGGTGAATTCCAGCACACCCCTGGCAGACCGGCAGACACTCAAGAGTCGTCCACCGCTGTGGGCATGTGAAACAGTGTTCGCGCTTGAAACCAGTGTGGCAGTTTCTTAAAGTTAGACATACACCCACCACCACTTATTCCATTCCTAGGTATTTACTCCAAAGAAACGAAAGCCTTTGTCCATATCAGGACTTGTATATAAATATTCGTAGCAATTTATTTATAATAGCCCCAAACTGGAAACTTCCCAATGTCTATCAACAGGGGAGGAGATAAACAAATTGTGACACACCATGTAATGGAATACTACCCAGCATTAAAAAGGAAGGATCTAGGGGTACACACAACTACATGGATGAACCCTTAAAACCTGCTAACTGAGAGACGCCAGACGCAAAAGGCCACATGTTGTATGATTCCATTTATATGACATTTTAGAAAATTCAAACTACAGTAACAGACAGCCATTGGTTGCCTGGCATGGGGTGGTGGAGAGGGGTAGGACAGAGGAGTTCCAAGGGGGCACAAGACTTCCGGGGGTCGTGGATGTGCTCCCTATATTGAGTGTGGTGATGGCGTCATGGGTGTGCACGTGTGTCAGGTGGGTCAGTTTGTGCACTTTGGATATGTGCAGTTGTGGGTGTACGTCCGTTATCTCTCAATAGAACTGTTGAAACACAGCACCTATTCAGGTCAACAAGAAGCAAAATGAAAGCACGCAATCCCTTGCCTTCAGCATAGTTAGAAGACAGAGAATAGTACAAACCTCAAAGTACCTGTGAGTAAAACCCCACAAATTTCCACTGCACCTATTTCTCAAGCTCTGACTGCAGCCCCTGGTAGGTGTTCTGGTTTGGGAGGGTGTTTTCCAAGTTCCCCGTGTCTGCATCCATCTGCCTCTCTCCTGTCCTCGTTAGCCAAGGAAAGACAGACCATGTCGCCTAGTGCAGTTCTCACGGGTCGGCGAGCAGACCACCCATCTGGCTGCTCACTGCATCCTCCACCCGCAGCTCCCCTCTGGCTGTTTTTGCCCCTGCTCCCTTCTTGGGCCTCTTCGTACCGCACTTGATGCTGGCCACACCCTGACACCTTCAGGTGGCCAAAAAAGACCCCTGAGGTGCACACAAGGTTGAGGGGCTCAGTGACGATCTATCACGTGTGGCTCAGAGGTGTGGCCTGGCCAGAGTCTTGATGCATGGTGGTGTGTTCAGGGGGACCAGGAAGGGGCTGCTGTTCCAGGAAGTGAGAAGGCGGTTTCTGAGAGCATGCAGTTTTGAGATTTCTGCAGACTCAGAATGGCTTGGGTGTAGGGTACGTGCAGGAGTGTGGAGTAGAGGAGGCTGGAGCTGTAGCAGGTTTGGAGCACGAGAGATCATGAAATTGACACAAGCGTGTATTTCATCCTGCAGGCTAGGATTTTTCAACATGTGCTCTTGGGGGCCCCTGGCAGCCTCAACAAACACGAAGGAGGTCTGGCAGCCTTGCAAAGAAAAGCAATAGGAGAAATTATGGTCCACACAGAAGTCCTCTTACGTTCTCAATGATCAGGTTCTTCAAGTTTTCGTGGGGCTGTGAGGCAAGCTTGGGATGGCTTCTCGTGGCTACCATCCAGGTGACAGAATACAGTTTGTCTTGGCTTCATATTTTCATGTAATTTGCCAATTATTGTTTATGCTCAAGTTCTCATTTAAAAATTATTTCTACTATGTTGTGTGGTAGCCAGAATACTGGCTCCCCCAAATATCCCTGAACCCATGAATCTGTTATGTTGCATGGCAGAAAGGACTTTGCAGGTGTGAGGAAGTGAAGGATCTTGGGATGGAGAGACGATCCTGGATTATGTCCTTGTAAGAGAGGCAGAGGATCAGAGTCAGAGAGGGAGATGCGAGGACAGAAGCAGAGGTTGGGGTGATGTGACCCTGCCCCAAAGAATGTGAGCAGGCTCTAGAAGCCGGAAAAGGCCAGGCAAGGGTTGTCCTCCGGAGACTCTGGGAGGAGCGCGGCTCCCACAATGCGCCCTGTCCGCTTGCGCCTGAACCTCACGGTACCTTTCAGGCCAAAGAGGAGGCTGTTCTTTGGGGAAACAAGAGTAGCCGCCGGTGTTTCCCAGGGAAGCCAATGCCCTTTGTTTTGAAGAGGCGGCTCACTCCGTTTGCTAGGGATCCTTGGCCCCTCCTGCAGGGCCTGGCTTGCAGTAGGTGCTTCATGAGTGCTGGTCGGGTGAATGAATGAAGGATGCGTTTCAACAAAAGTGAATTCATTTTGTGGATTGAAATAGCCCCAGAGAGCCCCTTGGAGAGAGGCTAACATGCAGGCCACCTGGCCCGGGGTGAGTGGGGACTAGTGGTTCCCCCAGCCTCTTTCTCCCCCTACCTCTCCTATCTGGGACGTCTGGCTTCATGTCCAGCAGCCCTGGGAGAGGGTTTGGAAAGTGTGCCTTTACAGTTTTGAAATCCCAAATGGGATATCCATACTGTTTCGGAAGGGGCGGGAGCCATGCTGTGGTGAGCTGTGGGCCTGAGGGCGGCTCTAGAGCACTGCGGGGCCCAGGACTCTGCAGAGCTCGAGTTTCACGGCTTGTAAAACCCAAATGGAATCCTAGGTGTGTGGGATAAAAGCGCATTTAATGCGCACATAATGGGCCAAGGCGGCGACTTGGGGACGGACAGACTTTGAACAGCTACACGGTAGAGAATTGCCAAGTCCAGCTTGCTCCCACATCCCTGATCCATTGCTGTGGCAACACGGGGTCCCCCAGCCCCATGCCTGTCACACAGCAGGGCCTCAGAGAACGCTATGAAAGGAAACAGTCTGCTCAAGGGACTTGGGGCTGGGTGGGTGCGTGGGGGCTCTTTGATCCCTTGCATCACCTCCTGCCCACCCTTCTCCCTTCTGTCCTTCTGGTGCCAACCTCCGGGTGCTCCAGCGCCAGCTGGGACAGCATCCTAGCTCGTGTCCTGCCTCCTGCTCTGTTGCGCTCCATCCTCTACCCACAGCTGGAACGGGCTTTTCTGAATGCGGTCCCACCTCCCACCTACCTGTGAAGACCCCTCAGGTGGTCCTGCTGCCCTCACCATCATCTCCAGCCTCCTCTGGGATTTGGGCTCCTCAGTACCCACCCCCCCCCCCCCCCCGACCCCTGTTACATGGAGCCACTTATTTCCCCCTCACCACATGCTGGGCTCCTTCCCACAAGCTGTACCAGAAGCCCTCTCAGGGTTCACCCCCACCCCCTTTCAGATGCCACTTCTGCCAGGAAGCCTTCCCTTCCTTCCCAGCTGAGTGGTGTCCCCTGTGCTCCCTGAGGCCTGTGATCCCACCCCAAGCATTTGTTGTAAGGGCCTAAGTACAGGTTTGTGGTCCTCATACCTCCAGAGGTTGGAATAGGTGCTCAGTGAACATGTGTAGATCGATGGCCAGGTCGGGGGATGTGCTCAGGGGGTCTGTCTTATACGCACACCCCAGCTGGTCTCTGCCTCACAGTAGCTTTAAAGCCTTTCATTTCTTCTCTAAGGTTCCTAGGACCAGGTAATTTTACCCTTATGAATTAAAGCTTTAGAAGACCCAGTATGTCCTAATCTATGGAAATAGAACGTTTCTGAAGAAGAACTTTATTCATTGTTCAAGGCTGATGGTACTGAGGTGGGCAGGTCCCTCAGCAGGTTCTTGTCGAGAGAGGATGAGATTCCAGAAGAGTTGTTTTCCTGCTCAAGAGGAGCCCCTGTTCTATAGATGCTGTTGATTTAAATCCTATAGGGTTGCCAGACCAAATACAGGAAACATGGTTAAATTTGAATTTCAGGTAAACAATGAATAATTTTTAGTATAACATGTCCCATGTAATATTTAAATTTAACTGGACATCCTGTATTTTTATTTGCTAAATCTGTTGATTCTATTTGGAATAAACTTGGGAATAAAATTAAAGTCTTTATGACTATGTAATGCCCTCTGTGGGGAATCTGACTTATAAATAAAGATGGTGAATATTTTGAAAAGCAAACAAAGTAATCAGATAGACATTTTTATTTATGAAATCTGAGTGAAACTCTTCTAAATTAGCTTTTAAGAAAAATCTAAAAAGTATCAGTGATTTCCCAGGTGCCCACCATCCTTGCATCTGATGATAGCAACTTTTGCTAAGGCCTGAAAAAACACGAATGTTTAGCAAAATATTTTCCTAAAGGCTGACTTATTGCATTTACCCATATTTTTACTTTTTCTGTTGTTATGTTTTCCTTCCTGCTGTTCCAGGGTCTTCTTTTCTGTTTTCTTTCCATTTCAAGAGCTTCCTTTAGCCATTACTGCAGGGCAGGTGGGCTGGTGATAAATTCTCTTAGTTTTCCTTCACTGAGAATGTCTTGATTTCCCCTTCATTTTTGAAGGATATTTTCACTGACAGTTCTTTCTATCAGCACCTGACAAATATTATGCCATTGCCTTCTGGTCTTCATGGCTTCTGATGAGAAATCACGTCATTCAAATTGTTTTTCTCATATAGGTAAGGCATTGTTTCTCTCTTGTTGTTTTCCAGATTTTTAGTTTGTTTAGTTTGAGAAGTTTCCTTATGATGTATCGTGGTGTGGATTTCTTTGGGTTTATCCTGTTTGGTATTTACTTAACTTCTTGAATTTGTAAGTTTGTGGGGTTTTTTGTATGTGTCAAATTTGGGAAATTTTCAGGCATTATCTCTTACAGTACTTTTCCAGTCCCTCCTTCTTTCTCTCCTCTTTCCAGGACTCTGACAAGAATGTTGCATCTTTGTTATAGTTGGACAGATCACTGAGGCTCTGTTGATCTTTTTTCCCCAGGCTGTTTTTCCTTTGTTGTTCAGACTGGTAATTTCTATTGTTCTCTTACTTCAGTGGTTCTTTCTTTTGCCTTCTTTATTCTGCTGTGGAGCCATCCAATTAATTAAAAATGAGTTTTTGGTTATTATATTTGTCAGTTCTAAAATTTCCATTAGTTTCTTCTTCATATCTTTTATTTCTTTGTTGATGCTTTCTATTTTTTCATTTATTTCAAGTATGTTTGTGATTCCTTGTTTAAACATTGTTATGATGGCTGCTTTGAAACCCTTATCAGATAATTTCAGTGTGTATATGTGTGTGTGTGTGTGTGATCTTGGTGTTGCTGTCTATTGACAGTCTTTTCTCATTCAAGTTGAGATTTTCCTGTTTCTTGGTATGGTGAGCAATTTTCAGTTGTATCCTAGATATTTTGGGTGTTCAGGATTTTATTTAAATGTTTTAGCAGGCAACCTGTGACACCTCATCACTGGGAGAAGGGTTGGAAGTCCAGGTCCTTTCTCAGCCTCTTTTGACACCCTGTGGGATGGAGAGGATGCCTCATTACTCCTCCCCTGAAACTGTGGGGGTATGAGATAGCAGGGTGGTCACCTCATTACCACTGAGTAGTGGTGAAAGTCCTGACTCTCCACTTGGCCTCCTCTAATGCATCTTTGATGGGGTGTGTGTATTCCGATTTCCTTTGGACTAAGTCTGTATCGTAACTCATCAGCCATCTTAGGGGAAGTCCTAAACCCCATGTTACTTTGTCGCTGATACTTAAAAGGACCTTACGTTTCAAGCATTATCTTAATCTTCATATAAAACGGAATGAAAACCAACCAAAAACAATAGGTTCACAGAGCCAGGATAGAAGCAGAAGTCTACTGGGGGCTGGTTATGGTGTTTGAGTCCTGTAGGGTCTTCATGTTGAAGGAGAAGATTGTACTCTCCCTACAGCAAGTCTTCCTGTGGACAGAGAACCTACCTGGAGGGCTTCAGGGGCCCTGGGTCTGGTGCCAACTGGGCCTCTAGCCTTGGGCAGGTCGTCTATGCTCTGGGTTCTGTTTTCCTCACTTGCAATTCAAGGGGAGGGACGGACAGTGTCTGGTGAATGACTCTGAGCATCTTTGGCATTCCTCTTTCTTGTCTGTGGTGGAGAAAATCATGGCTAGGGAAGGCTCAGAGGAGTGGGGAAGTTGGATTTACCTGGAAACCTGATCAGGGAGAGTTTGTGTGTGGGTTTGAATCCAGTTTCATGAGCAGTGGAACAGAATGAAATCCTGGGGATCAGCACATCATAGGGTCATCGCCCATGTCTGGTTTGACTCTGGAAATAATTAACATTTTCCCCCAAGCCCCTTAAAATCTAAATTGACTTTACATGTCTTCCAGCTCTGACACTGGCTGTCATAGGGTGTCTTGGGGATGGAGGTTTCTGGGAAGGGCTTGCACTCGTCCTCTCGGGCTGGGCCCTGCGGTTGTCCTGGGCAGGCCCAGAGAGGATGCAGTGCTCCTGCGGAGTTTCACAGACCCAGAGCTGGCTCCAAGTGTTCAAGCCCTCTCGAAGACCTCTGTGCCGTCTTCCAATGTCATACAAGTCCAGGAAAGAAAGTGTTGGTCATTGATGGGATAACAAAGTGTAGACTGGTGTTTGGATAGAAGGAAGATTTTCAGGTAGTTTGAGGAGAGGAGTCTTTGAGTCCCGTCACCTAAATAAGAAAGTTAAAAAGCAAAGAGCCATCAATGCAAAGCAGAGTGGGTGTTGCCCAGTGATGAGAAGGGCCCTGCTCACTTACCCTGGGTGTGAGCTGTCTGGACACATAGGCTCCATCAGTGCCGGGACTGGCTCAACACCTCCCAGGCTCCCAGGGGGTGGCCGCGCTGTTGGCCTGGCCGGGCTGGGGAGTATGTGATCACAATCCTCCATTCAGTTCAGAGGTACATTGTACCCCATGCAGAGCTAGGAAAAGGAGTGCTTCTAGAACCCCAGGGACATTTGGCCCTGAGGGCTTCTGTCCTCTGTTGGAGGAACTCAGAGCAGGCCCAAAGCAGGCTTTTACATCTGGCGAGAAAGGACAGTTTCTCAACCTCACAAGAGTTCATCAGAGCCTGTCCAGGGTTTGTATCGACTCCGGCAGGGGAGCGAGGGGTGGGGAGTGGAGTAGCCAGAGGAGGGGCCCAGCAGATTGGTGCCATGTATGGAAAACCCTGGAGAATGACACCTTTAGCTCCATCATCCACCCCGTTTAATCCAGACTTCTTCCAGGGTTCCAAAAGCTCAAGGTGGCTTTCATCCTGAGTTTTATTGTTTGGGTGTTGGCCCCTTAATGTGTAATTTGGCCTGACATAGGGCTGAGAAAATGCATTGTCTTATTTCATCCTTGACATTTTTATTGCAGGGAATTTTCAAATCTGTGGGAATGACTGTTCGGGCTTCTTCCTTGGGAAGTATTCAAAGGGAGACAGCTCAGCTACTGAAGGCAGGGAAGGAGGAGAAAAGTGAGGAGAAGAAAGAGAACATGCAGGAGGAAAGGAATTTAAGAGGAAGGAACCTCCAATCACAGCATTTTATTTCTCTACTTGTTCTTTGTATCATAATTTTCTAAATAAGACGTACTTTCCCAATACTTTCTTTCCCTTCCATTAGTCACACGTGAACTGAGCCTCCCATTCCTTCACTTCACTTCTCTGGCCTGTGTCTCTCTGTGTGTAGAGGGAGACCAACGACATCTCCCACCACTTAGGATTATTTCAAGGGCTAAATGAGGTTCATTCGCTCTCTCAACAAATATTTGTTGAGTGTCTGTGTATACCTGGCCGTGTGCTAGGAGTGGGGCTCCTGCTCTCCTGGGGCTTAAAAAGGGATACCCCAAGCGGGGATGCTGAGGAGAGGAGCGTTGTTCAATGAGGCATGAGGTAAAGTGGAAGGTGAAAGGGCTCCCCATGGGAAACTGGGCTTAGCTGAAATCTGATGCTTGGGGTGAGTTTACTAGGAGACAGCGCAGGTCTAAGAAGAGAGGAGCTTGTATAGAGGCCTGTGGGAGAAGGACACCCAGAAACCCATGGCGGTTGAGAGGAGGCAGGCCAGCGAGGCTGGAGGGAGAGAAGAGTGAGTGGGCTGGAGAGGCCGGCAGGTGGAGACCACGGAGCATCCGCTGGGCGAGGAGGGCACTTGGATCTTCATCCCAAGAGCTTCGAGAAGCCACTTAACGGTTTAAGCAGGGGAAGTCACAATGGGACTTGCAGTTTGAAAAGAGCGTACTGGCTGAGGGGGCCAGGCTTGATGGTCAGGGGAGGCCAACGATTCAACTACTTCCTGAGGCCAGCTTTGATATTGGCAGCTTGGACGGTGGAGGTGGTTGGATGTGTGGTGGAGGGGGATGGAGAGAAGTGGGCCGATCTTAGACTTGTTTAGGAAGTAAGATCTTGTGATCTTAGTGACTGATCAGATCATGAGTGGTGAGGAAGAAAAAAGTATCAAGGACCGTGCCTAAATTCCTACCTCATGCAAGTGGATAGAGTGGTTATTGACTGAGGTGGAAGCTACGAGATGAGGCGTGGCCTTGGAAATGTTGCATCTGAGGTCCCTTTGAGACGTCTCTGTGAAAACGTGAATAGGTTAGTTGGAAGTACCATTTTGGAGTTCTGGGTTGAGGTCGGGCCCCATCGTTCACCCTTTCCTGTATCCACACCGACTGCCCTGTGGCTGTTCAGTTCCTCCTTGAGAGGCAGAGTAAACTCTCCCAACTCTTGACTGGAGGCTCAGCTCTCTTCCATTAAAAAAACCCCCAATCCTTCTCAACCTCCTCCCCACCCCCAGGTACATTCACCTTATCCTCTTCCTCTCATGCATGATTCAGACTCCTCCAAATTTGCTGCTCCACGATGAGGCTCTTCAAATACAATTCCTTAAGTTCAGCTCGTTGAGTATATCTCCTCTCCATCTTTAGCCCTATGGTACTAAACAAATAAGTATCTGTTCCCTATACCTAATGTTCACTGGTGGGACAGACATGGGATAACCGTGATAGGTATTCCTCTAAAACAGGCGGAAATGAGAGGCTCAAAGCAAGGGTCCGTAGCAATTCTGACATCCGGCTGGGCAAATGCTGAAAGATCCTTGATTAGGTCTCAAGGCCTGGAAATGATTTTTTATAGTGCTTGGCTCTGCCTTCTGGCCTCTTGGTTCCACCCTCTGAGTTATCCTTCCTTTTTTGTGAAAAGTAGTATGTGTTTGCAGTGGAGTAGTTTTCACAGCCTTATTCTTGCCAGTGGAATTTTTGGGGTCAAACTGGCTCTTTTCATTTACTATTATCTCTATCCCTTTGAGTTTAAGCTGGCAGCATTTTTGCTCATATAACTCTGTCAAAAACTTTGTGGGTCAAATGTGAATCTCTTTGGGGTTTACCCTATTAGACAGAAGCTATATTCACAAATCTCTTCTAGATGAGCCTTTAAGCTTTGTTTCTTCCTTTTTTGGGTTTAGTTTGCTGTTATTTTTAAATTTCTTGAAATGGAGACTTTGATAATTGACTTTTAGCTTTTCTTGTTTTATGTGCATTTAAACTTATAAAATTTTCCTCTGAGTGTGGCTTTAGCTTTAATCTCATAAGTTTTGATATGTTGTATTTTAATCATTTCAAAATATTTCTAATTTATGTTATTATTTCTTTTTGGCTCATAGATTATTTAGAAGAGTATTGGAATTTTAAATTTTCCCCCAATTGTAGCTTAATTCCACTGTAGTCAGAAAACAGAGAATATAACCTGTGTGTTTTTAACTCTTTGAAATTGTTGAGATTTCAACATGTTGCTCAAATCTTCTATATATTTACTGATGTTTTTGTCTACTTATTCTGTCCATTTTAGATAGATATTTGATTGTGGATTCACCTGTTTTTTTCCTTCTATTTGTATAAATATTTGCTTCATATATTTTAAACCCGTATTATTAGGTGCATGTAAATTTGGAATTGTCATGTTTTCCTTGGATTGACCCTTTTATTATTATGAAATATCTTTATTAATGCTTCTGGCTTTTGAGTTTAATTTGATAATAGCATAACTTCAATAGCTTTTGTTTGGTTGGTGTTTGCATAATATATCTTAAAAAAAACCCTTTTAACAGATGCACAGATCAATGGAACAGAGTTGAAAGCCCAGAAATAAACCCACACCTCTATGGACAACTAATCTCCAACAAAGAAGCCGAGAACATACAATGGAGAAAGGAAAGTCTCTTGAATAAATGGTGTTGGGAAAACTGGACAGCCACATGCAAATGAATGAAAGTAGAACATTATCTTAACAAAAATTAACTCAAAATGAATTAAGGACTTGAATGTAAGACCTGAAATCATAAAAGTCCTAGAAGAAAATATAGGCAGCATGGTTTTTGACATCAGTCTTAGCAGTATCTTTTGGAATACGTTGTCTACTCAGGCAAGGGAAACAAAAGAAAGAATAAACAAATGAGACTACATGAGACTAAAAAGCTTCTTCTTGACAAAGGAAACCGTCAACAAAATGAAAAGACAACCCACCAACTGGGAGGAAATATTTGCAAATCATATATCTGACAAGTGGTTAATTTCAAAAATATATAAAGAACTCATACAGCTCAACAACAACAAGAAAATGAACAACCTGATCAAAAAATTGGCGCAGGATATGAACAGACATTTTTCCAAAGAAGATATACAGATGGCCAACAAACACATGAAATGATGTTCAACATCACTAATTATTAGGGAAATGCAAATCAAAACTACAAGGAGATATCACCACACATCTGTCAGAATGACTATAATTAACAAGACAAGAAATAACAAGTGTTGGAGAAGATGTGGAGAAAGGGCAATCCTCATACACTGCTGGTGGGAATGCAAATTTGTGCAGCCACTATGGAAAACAGTATGGAGATTTCTCAAAAAAATTAAAAATATAAATACCATATGACCTAGCTTTTCCACTACTGGGCATTTATCCAAAGAACATGAAATCAATAGTTCAAAAAGATTTATGCATCCCTATGTTCATTGCAGCATTATTCACAATAGCTAAGATTGTAGAAGCAACCCAAGTGCCCATAGACAGATGGATGATAAAGAAGATGTGGCATGTATATATATATATATAATGGAATACTACTTAGCCATGAAAAAAGACAAAATTGTGCCATTTGTGACAACATGGATGGACACTGATGGTATTATGCCAAGTGAAATAGGTCTGACAGAGAACGGCAAATACCATAGGATTTCACTCATATGTGGAAAATAAATAAACAAGCACATAGATAAGGAGAACAGATTGGTGGTTACCAGAGGGGAAGGGGGCTGGGGAGGGCGAAAGGGGTAAAAGGGCACATATGTATGGTTATGGATGAAAAGTAGACTATTGGTGGTGAACACGATGCAGTCTATACACAAACTGAAACGTAATAATGTACACCTGAAATTTACACAATGTTATAAGACAATTTGACCTCAATAAAATAATTTAAAAACTCCTTTTACTAGAAGGAAAAAAAGATTGAATAGCACAAGCAGAGGCACTCACAGCTAGAATATACAACTATGTACTGGGGGCTTTGGAGAGAAGAAGAAGAAGAAAAAAAGATTGGCAACAGTTGTTAGCACAGGTGCCGACCTTTTAAAAAAGTGCTTAAAAAAATCTTTTTACTTTCACATTCTCTGTATCCTTTTATTTAAGGTATGACTCTTGTAAGGGTCGTAGAGTTAAACCTTGTGTTTTTATTCAATTTGATAATTTGTCTTTTACTTGATATGTTTAGTAAATTTACATTTATTATAATTGCTGATATATTTGGGCTTAAATCTACCTACCACTTTGTTATTTTTTCTTTGTTCACATGTTAAATGTTCCTTATCCCAAATTTCTCTTAAAACAATTTTCTGTATTTATTTCTGTATTTAGTTTTCTACTGACTTATCTTCCAGTTCTCTAATTCTCTCTTCAGCTATATATAATCTGCTTTTACAGTCATATGTTGAGTTCTTTTTATTTACTTATTTTGAAAGATTAATTCTCTCTTTTCTATTTTTCAATGAGGTATAGTTTATATATGGTAAACGGTACAAATCCCAAGTGTTCATTTAGCCTAATGAATTGTTATACACACACGCATCTATATCTATCTATATCTATCTCCATATCCAAATAATTATCACCCATATCAGGATGTTTTAAGTTCCAAGCACCACAAAGTCTTCCTAATACACCTTGCATTTGATGTTTCCCTCAAAGATAACCAATTTTTTTGACCTCTATCAGCATGTTTTAGTTTTGTTTATTTTTGAATTTCCTATAAATGGATCCCATGGTCTATACTCTTTTGCATCTGAGTTGTTTACCCAACATTATGTCTGAGATTCACCCATGCTGTTTTGTGTAGCAGTATTTTTTAAACAATTGCTATGTAGCAATCCATTATGTGAATATACTACATTTTATTTATTCATTCTACTGTTAATAGACTTTTGAATTTTTTCCACAATATTATTCTCTTGTGATTTTTTTTCTCTTGGTCTTGTGTCCAGTGTGTCTGGTAATTTTTTTTGTTTTTATTCATAATTATTAGTTTTGTTTTTTTTTAAAGATTGGCACCTGAGCTAACGTCTGTTACCAATCTTCTTTTGTTTTTCTTCTTCTCCTCAAAGCCCCCCAGTACATAGTTGTATATTCTAGTTGTAGGTCCTTCTGGTTCTGCTATGTGGGATGCCACCCCAGCATGGCCTGATGAGCAGTGCTAGGTCTGTGCCCAGGATCTGAACCAGTGAAACTCTGGGCTGCCAAAGCAGAGTGAGCAAACTTAACCACTTGGCCACAGGGCTGGCCGTGTGTCTGGTAATTTTTGGTAGAATGTTGGACATTGTAATCAGAAATGATTGTGGCTCTAAGTTGTGTTATTTTCCTCTAAAGAGAGTTTACTTTTTTATGACAGGCTGTTAGATTAGGGGCAGATCAATCTAATTCAAGCAGGTAGTGAGCTGCCTGGAGATGATTTCCAGCCTTGGTGAGGCCACATCTATTTCTGGGTCATCCTTGTTCACAGATGATGCTCCTTGGTGCCCCCTGAGCTCTAATTACTCCATAGCATAGTGAGAACACCCAGAGCTCTGCTTGGCTTTCCAGACTCTTGACTTTTGTTTTCTCCAGGGCCCGTCAGCCTCTGGGCCACCACTGGCAGGTCAGCAATCACTGTGGGGAGATAAGTGACTCAGAGTGTTGGGCTTCACTTCTGTTCATTTCCCTTGTCCCTTAAGGTCCTCAGGTTTTGGCTGACTTGGTAGTCTTGAACTCCAGTTTTCGTTCATCCCTGTGAGATTGATGAAACTGATTAACTTCTCTCACTCACAGTGGCCACTTTCTGCTTGGCTTCTAATCTTCTTGAATCCATGCTACTTAGGAATTTTCAAATATCTGGAGGGCAGGAGCAGCACTTATGTCAGATTCACCTCAGTCAGTCCCCTTCTCCTTGGGATCTCTGTGTTTTATCCAGCTTTTCTTGTTATTTTCGGCAGAGAGTTTTAGGTCTGATACAACCTATTCTCTCATGCCAGAAGCAGATTGATGAAATGATTCCAGACCACTTGTTTCAGTAGCCATTTGCGTTTTATCAGATGGATTTTAGATTTGGTTTTCATAATTGTCCTGTGAAGTAGTTAGCAGAATTATTGTCCCTAGTTTACTGATGGGGGACACTGAGGCCCAGAGGGGTAAAGCGGTTGATGGAGTTTCCATAGCCAATTCATGGCGGACCCTCTTCTTTAACCCTTACTCAGCACTGAAGTCCTCTTGCACTGTACCTGACACCGTCTGATGGAATCCAAACTGTGCTCAGGGAACAGGAAAAGCAGTAACTGAAGAAGGGGAACCTGGTGGGCGGTGGTTCAGTCACTGAGTTAAGAGGAAAACACTCAGTGAAATTTGCTATAAACTAATGCCATGTGGATGCAATTATTTTCACTCTAAGTGGCTGGGAAGTCCCAGCAGCAAATAAGCCTGCTCCGTGTACAGGGAATGGGGCCATCAGCACCTCCTCTGAGCAGAGGCCCCGGAGCAAGCAGAGCTGCACAGCCCAGCCCCCGGGGAGCAGAGGTTCAGGAGCTGTGGGACACCCTCTGGTGCTTGGCTGCTTCAGGAACGCCTCTTCAAATGCAAAGGGCAGCACTGCGGGGGGGTGGGGGGGAGCGGGAATCATGGCCTTTTCTAGTCTGATTTAGATGGTTGGCAAACTCATTTCACAAGCAGAATACCATGTGGTCCACCTTTCCTGAGAGGAGTGCCAACACTGCCCCACGGGTGAGGAAATTGAGGCTCTGCAAGGCTGTGATGCCCCCAAGACGCAGAGCCTGGGCCTGAGCCACCCCGAGGGTCCTTCCGTGGGCCCGGCTCCGTCTCAGGGAGGGCAACTCAGGGAAGGACTCCGTTTGTTGTCGTTGTACCTCTGAGGGGAAGTGGCCCTCCTCAGGCAGCTTCCTGGGCGTCCTCCCGACTTTGCTTGTTCTAGGGTGGTGTGAAGCCTGGAGGATCTGGAGGCTGACACGGAGCTGGCCCCCGGGGAGTGTTTGAGGAGAGCATGGAGAATGGGTGGCCAGCTTGTACCTGGTGTGACTGCCTGATGGAGCCTCCTCTGACCTTTCCTCATGCTGACTGCCTTAGTGCATCTGCTGGGGATGGGGTGATCATCTCAGGACAGGCGGCCTTAGGTTCCCTGGTCACCATTCCTTGCTCCGAGTCCCCTCAGCTCTGGGCTTTGTGAGTTTCTGTGAGTCTGTGTATGACCTCCTGGGAACCGCTCCCTCAGCTCCCTTGGCACGTGGTACCAAGGCCACCAGGGATCCTGTGAGGGAGACCAGGTGGCGTGGTTCCACTCAGACAGTCACTTTTCACACCCCTCACGGGAGCACTCCAGTCCCCACCAGGGAGCCAGGAAGCTCCGAGTGTTCTCTGTGGGGGAGGATGGAGGAGTCACACTTCCACGGCCTCACCAGCGGTTCCCGGAGCCCCTCAAAGGCCAATCACACCCCCTGCCTCACACCTCAGGCTCCTGGGGTAGGGTGTGCCATATTCCGTATTCCTTCCGTAATGCTCAGGTATCCTTTCTCCTCAGTGATGTGTCCTTTTAAATAGAAATGTGGACATTTGAGATCTATTTCCTCAAATTACCTCTTGTTATGGACTGAATTGTGCCCCCCAAAATTCCTATGTTGAAGCCTAGCCCCCAATATGGCTGTATTTGGAGATGGGGCCTCCAGGGGGGTAATTAAGGTTAAATGAGGTCATAACGGTGGGGCCCTCATCTGATAGGACTGGGGTCCTTATAAGAAGAGGAAGAGATTCCAGAGATCTCTGTCTCTTTGTGCACACAGAGGAAAGGCCACCTGAGGACACAGCGAGGAGGTGGCCGTCTACGAGCCAGGAGGAGAGGCCTCACCAGAAACCAACCCTGACGGCACCTCCATCTTGCACTTTTGACCCCCAGAACTGTGAGAAATGGAACTTTCCTGGCTCCTTAAAAACACTTCCTGTCTTGTGAAGCACATCAAGTCCACTGCCTACAGAGTCTCTCCAGGTGAGCAGAATGAAGCAGGGCTTCAGCTGTCATGCCTGCACACACACACCCCACGCACACACACACCCAACACACCACACATCTCACACCCCCCCCCACACCACATCACACACACACCCACACACAACCTTCCCATGTACCCCCATGTGCACACACCACATCCTCAAGCACACGCGTGCCCATCCAGCCCCACGTGTGTGTCCCCACAGCTGTGGCTTGGCGTGTGTGTTTGGGATATGGTTATGAT
Organism: Equus asinus; assembly: GCF_041296235.1. Classification (NCBI taxonomy): domain Eukaryota; kingdom Metazoa; phylum Chordata; class Mammalia; order Perissodactyla; family Equidae; genus Equus; species Equus asinus. The sequence goes on along the minus strand of NC_091808.1, from coordinate 3,597,118 downwards.
TAGTGACTGAGGATTTGCTTCCATTTTGGGGATCACAGGTGTGGAGACTGGACTGCTCAGGCTCCCTCCGCGGGCACCACTGACCACCACCTGGTCTCTCTCACTCACCTTTCTGAGCGCAGGAAGCACTCACCACCGTGGGCCTTGGCAAAGTCGAGGGAGGTGGAGTGCTCATGGATTCCTTCCTGGGCTGGGGCCATTTGTCTGTTCCTTCATTCAGTCCTTCCTGTAGCGGGTTGAATTGTGACCCCCTCCAAAGGGCTTGTTGAAGTCCTAACCCCTGGTACCCGGGAGTGTGGCTTTATTTGGAAATAGGGTCTTTACGGATGTAAATAAGTTAAGATGAGGTCATACTGGAATAAGGTTGGCCCTAAATCCAATGACTGGTCTCCTTAAAAGAGGAAGGAGAGGGAGGTTTAGATGAAGAGACTCAGAGGAGACCCAGCGGGAAGAAGGCCGGCTAAGACGGAGGCAGAGACTGACCCAGCGCAGCTATGAGGGAGGCCAAGGATTGTTGGCAGCCCCCGGAAGCAGGAGAGGGGCCGGGGTCAGATTCTCTCGCAGAGACTCCAGAAGCAACCAACTTTGCCAGAGCCTTGATTTTAGCCTTCTGGCCTCCTGAACTGGGAGAGAATGGATTTCTGTCGTTTTAAGCCCCCTGGGTTGTGGCAGCCTGGGAAACAAATACAATTCCAGAAGCATTTCTTGAGACCCTGCTAAATAGCAACCACTGCTCTGGGTGCTGGGCGAATATTACAGACCCTGTACTTTCAGCCCGGTGAGCTGCAAAAAGATAAGAAGATGGAAAGTAAAAGTATCTCGCTGGTTGTCACGTGGACCCCAGAGGAGGGGGCTCCACCACGTGCCCATGTGGATTCTGGCTTACTTGGTGCTGTGTTCCAGGGACCATGCATCTTGTGAGGAGAGGATTTTTCCAGAACAACCGCAAGGATGGGGAAGGGTGGACAGATGGCTGCCTGTGCAAAGGCCCAGAGGGGTGAAAGGGCATGGTTTAGGGTTCAAGTTTAATGAATATCATCCTGGATACACTGAATCAACTTTCAAATGGCACTGGCTCCATGGTGCTGCTCGGGGGGCTGGTTTATGTTCGAGGACCCCCTGGCCTTGCCGCCCTCGGCCATGCCTCTGCGTTGTACCTCGACCCGCACATTCCGGCATCTTTCCAAAAGCTGCTTCTAATTAGCCTCACCTTTGGCCCATGTGGCTGGAGGCCTGAGGTGGAGTCCACATTCTCATGAAGTGTTCCGAGTTATTCAAAAGCTGGACAGGCTGCCCTTCGTTCATAGTTTGGGCGTGTTTTTGTGTTCTGGGAATCGTCAGTCTTGACAAACTTCTCCTGCTTCCCGTCTGCCGCTGCCCTCCCCCAGGCCAGTGACTCCCCCTGCCCAGGAAGTCCTGGATGCAGGGCTGGTGACCTCAGCCCACGTGGCTCCTGTCACGAGCCTCGCTCCAGTCCAGTCTCACTGGAGCCCTGGCGACTGTGTGCGGTTACTAACCGTTTTCGAGAGAATATGACTTTCCGCTCACCCTGACTCCTCCTTGGCAGGGCCTATTCCCCAGGCGGTAACTTTCAGAACTGTTCTGGTTCCTCTCAAAGGAAAAACGCATCAACTTCCAGCAGTGTTTTCTAGAAGGACTTTGAAATGAGGAACTCCTCTGCCCTGGGGTTGACACCCATCTGAATGGCGGGACCCTTCCTGGCTGATCCATGGCATGATGGAAATTGTGTAGATGCGGGAGCGTTGGAATGTTCTCTGATTCCAACATCCTCTGTCTGTGCTCCTCGGTGGGACCGGGAAGAGTGTGAATAAGGAACGGAAGAATGATGGGTGGACAGGTGAGGGAATGAAACGTCTTCAAAGACTCTGACCAGGCGCGTTGGGGATGACTGTAGATGGACGGCTGGGCTTTTTGAAGCTTCTCCACTATGTTCTCATAGCCCGAAGCCTCGCTTTGACTAACCTTCTCCAAAGGCCCCCACCCCTCCAGCTGCACTGGGGGATTTAAAAAATATGCTGACTCGGGGGACCCAAGTGTAAGTGATGAGGTGTGGCCAGGCTCTCAGAGCTCCCTGCACCCTCCAGAAAACAGGAATGACCCACTGGAGGGCACCCGCCGGGTGTTGATCTTGGGCCCTGTCATCACAACACGCAGCCAGGAAGGCGGAAGGCCCAGGCAACATGGTCCTCTGTCATGTTCCCGCCCAGGCCTCCTGACTTGCACGTGAGCCCATCCTCAGCCTGCTCCCAGGCCCTGTGTCTGACCTCTGGGCTAGCTCACCTTCAGGATACTTGAGCCCTCTTTCTTTTGGGCAGGATGTATTTCCCTATATTTTCTGCCTCCTCTGCCTTCTGCAGTCACCTGGTCTGACATTCGTGGTTGGGCGGACATTGGTGTCTGCCAGGTTCCGCTCTAGGCACTGGGATGTGCCAGGCCCTCAGGGAGCCCAAAGCCTGGTGGGGATGCTGAAGTGGTGAATTTGCCCTGGTGTCTGATGTCTGCGTGATCTGGGGCCGTTATTCTGCGGGGCTGGCAGCTGGCAGACAAGACCTCCTCTGCTCCGTCAGCTTGTCCTGAACTGACACCTGGGGCCTGGACGAATCCTAGTCTGTGTCTGTCAGAGGAAGGGAGGCAGCCCCCACCTCCGGGAGCTATCCAGGGGCTCCGCGAGCACCCTCCAGCAGCCCCAGGGCCTCCCCAAGGAATCTGTGGGACCGTGGCACAACCCAAGGGCACTTTGGACCACCAGCAATGAGCCTGCCAGAGTGGAGAAGGTCCCAGTCTCCCTGAGCTTGTAGCCCCCATGGGGTGTCCCCTCCCCACTCATGGGGCCTGGCTGGGCCATCATCACCTCGAGCGCTTGTGTCCACTGCAGATCTGCCCACTTGAAGCTCCTTGGGGGTATTTATTCATTTGTACCTTGGAAGTTGGCTTTCTGTGGTTTGTGTGTGTGTGTACGTGTGTGTGTGTGTCACTCTGATAAAGAAAAGAAAAGTGGGGGGCTGGCCCAGTGGCCGAGTGGTTAAGTTCGCGCGCTCCGCTGCAGGCGGCCCAGTGTTTCGTTGGTTCGAATCCTGGGCGCGGACATGGCACTGCTCATCAAACCACGCTGAGGCAGCGTCCCACATACCACAACTAGAAGGACCCACAACGAAGGATATACAACTATGTACCAGAGGGGCTTTGGGTAGAAAAAAGAAAAAAATAAAATCTTTAAAAAAAAAAAAAAAAAAAGTCTTCTCTTTAAAAAAAAAAAAAAAAAAAGAAAAGAAAAGTGGTTTCGAAGAAGTGAAAACAGCTGAATATAAAACTTCGAATGTGACTTCAGTGCTTCCAGAGCAGTGCTTCTCAACTGGGGCGACTTTGCCCCTCTGGGGACGGCGGCCCTGGCTGCAGGTGATTTTGGTTGCCACAACTACAGAGGTTGCATGCAGTGTGTGGGGCCAGGGGTGCTGTTCAAGGTCCTGCAATGTACAGGAGAGCCCTCAACGAGGAATGACCTGCCCAAATGTCAACAGTGTCACTGCTGAGAAGTCTGGGCTAGAGTGTGACACTTTGGAAATAAGTGGTGGGGATCTTGGGGAAGCTGACTGCCTTTTTTCTCCTTGGTTTCTCTCTAAAGAGCAGGTGATGTCACCGGAGATCTCCTTGTTTGGAAGTACGCATCCACACTAGGGAGGGCACAAGCCTTCTTTTGGGGCCCTCCGTCCTGTCCCCACTACCAACCATCCACAGAGACTGGGACACGGTATCAGGCCTCCTCCCCAGGGAGCAGCACTTCGGAGGCACAGAGGGTGCAGCCCTTGTGCCACGGACATGCCTTCTTTGGCTGGCCTCCTTGGGTTCTCTTTTCTCTTGGCATTGCTCCTCTCTCTGGGAGCCCGGGCTGCTGGTGTGGAGCGGCCAGCCAGACCTTCTGCTCCACTGCACCCAAAATGGCCTGGGACAGACTTAGGGGACTCCTGCTCTTGCCTTATGTATTAACCACATTTTCTAGTTTCTGTGTCTGATGTTTTGACATCTGGGACCTTGTTGACTTGGGAGAGACTGCCCCTTCCAGGTTAGTCAATTCTAGCAAGCTCTTCGCTGGGGAGCATGGCTCTGATGGTTGATCAGGAGCCTGTGCCCCAAGCTGGCCTGCTTTAGCTGGGCTCTTACGCTGTGAGACACACTAACCCTGTCCCCTCCCTAATCTGCCAGCCAGGCATCAGACAGCTAGCAACAGCCCCTACAGAGCCCACTAAACTTATTCAATCCAGCCAGTCCTAATCTGGTCAGCCCCTTACCCTGTCTCGCCCATTCCTTCCTTCCAAACCTCAATAAAGACATTCCCATAATTCCTCTCACTCACTCTCTCTCTCTGCCTGCGGCTGACCTTGGTCCCACGTGGAGTGATATGCCCCCTTTCTCTTGGGAACTCTGAGTAATAAACTGTCTTTTCAATGGCAATCACCTCCTGATCTGTGGGCCTCACCATACCTGAGTAAAGCCAAAATCCTAGTACATTTCGATACAGCTTATGGAGGAACGTTCTCTTGTGTCATGGTGCTTTTCTCCTGAGCTTACTTGTACCTCTCTCTTCTCACCATCCTTCCTTCCTTCTTCCCACCCACTCATCCATCCATCCATCCACCATCCATCTGTCCATCCATCCACCCACCCATCCACCCATCCATCCATCCATCCATCCATCCACCCACCCATCCATCCATCTGCAACTCTATACTGGGTGTGTGCTGGGCACTGTGCTAGGCCCTGGATTCAGCAGAAAACAAGGTAGGCCAGGTCCTCTCCTCAGGAGCTTATGTTCTAGGACCCCCTGGTGCCCCTGTGGAACCCAACCACCTCACAGCAGATCTCAGTGGGTGAATGGCCACGCAGCCCCTGGATAGCAATGAGCGTGCATTTGTCTAGCCTGTTTTCAGTGTCTGAAGGCCCTCTGGGGACCAGTAGGGTGGGGGCCACAGTGGGAGGTGGTCCCAATGACTGCCACCTCATAGACGTAGCTCACATTTGGAGAAGTGATTTTCTGGACGTGCCAGGAAATCTGAAGTTTTGATTCTCCAGGTTTCAGATGCCAGGACAGACTCAGAGAGCTTTATCTTGAGGATGAGCAGAAAGAGCCAGAGTGGAGGAGGGGCAGACGGGGGATGCAGCAAGAGCTGAAACCCTGCAGCACCATCCTATCCCTGCGTTTCTGCCCTCTCCCCGGTCTCTAGTCCATCACACATCTCTTGAGTGTGTGTTTTCTTGTGACTTTGTGACTCACTTTCTCCTCCTCGGATTGGGTGCTCTCTATTTCTGGGGTTTGAGGGAGGATAGATTGGCCCTCCCTCCCCTCCAGATTCTGAAGCAATTGAGAAATAGACAAAGGCATCAGATACAGATCAATATATCACTCTCATCACTGGTAAAGATGGACTGGAGAAACCATTTGGGCATTCTGGTTCTTCCCATTGGGACAGCTGCAGAGGCCCGTGGAGCAGAGGGCCTGCCCTGGTGGCAGGGAGGAGAGAGACAGGGACTGGGACCAAAGTGCAGAGCACAGTTGATGCCATGGGCTGAGGCTGGCTCTGGGACAAGGAAGGGATGGTCACCCTGCAGCCGATGTGGGGGCCTCAGTCAACCCTGCTTCTGAATGGAACCTTTACCCCTAGGGGCCCGCGCTGCCATGTGGCCCAGGCCCCTCCCCTTCTCCTAGGAGGGGCAGAGTTTTCACCCATGCTGGAGACCTCCATTATCGCCTGCCTGTGCCCAGGAGTCTCCCAGCTCCACGTCTCCAGGGCACCTCACCCTCCAGGGCCCATGCACCGAAAACTGAAAACTCAAGTGGAAAACAAATCTCTAAGATGCCCCTTCCCCACCCAAACCTGGAGTCTTCCTGGGTTCCTGGCACCGTCACCCCATCATCAGCTCCTGACAATTTCACCTGCAAACCCCACCCACCCAGATCCTGCTCCTCACTCCTCCAGGCTGCGTGGTCTGTCACTGGTTCCTCTTGCCCTGGCCAATCTCTTCTGAAACCAAAGCACACGAGTCAGATGATGTCACCCTTCTGCCTAGAAGCCTGCCGGGGTCCCTGTGACCCTGAGGGTGGAACCCAACAAAGCCCTGCCTGCCTCTCCACCCTGACCTGCCCCCTTGCTCCCTGGGCTTCAGCCACTTGACCTTCCCATGCCCCAAACTCACCACGATGCTGGTGACCAGGAGCTTAAAGCAAGAGATGAGGATGGCATGCTTTCCCTTCCCCCAGAGCCACATGCCTTCGGCCTCACTGTCCACTTGAAATCCTGTTCTAGATGCCAGAAAATGAGCATCAGTCTCCTCTTTTAAATTCCTGTTTCACCGTCCTGACTTTACCCCTCAGCCCCACCCACCACGGTGGTAAAAAGCTTATGAAGATGGTTCTTAAAATACACCTTGTTAATGGGTCAAAGCCTCTCTCAGGGATGCTGGGCTATTGAGGCTGGGGGTTCAGCTAACTCCAGGGGCTCCAGCCAAAGGACCCTTCTCCAGCCCCATCTGTTTGTGAGCCTCCGTCTCTCCTGCAGGCCCAGGATTCTGAGCAGGGCGAGACCCAGCTGACAGAGAGGCAGGAAGGGGTCGCCCCGCCTGTCAGAGGAGGCTGGTCCTGGCAGGGCGAGGGGCCTCTCAGCAGGTGACAGTGCTTCTGGCCAGAGGGAGGGCTTCTTTGCTGCCAGCACTTGGTTACTCTGGGGCCTCCAAAACCAGCTCTGGGTACAGGAGGTCCCCAAGACCACCCTCAGGCTCAGTGATTCACTAGAAGGACTCGCAGGATTCAGAAAAGGCTGTTATACTCAGGGCTATGGTTTATTACAACGAAAGCAGACAGACTCAAATCAGCAAAGAGTGACGTCCAGGAGAGACCAGACCAAGTTTCCAGGTGTCCCTCTCAGTGGAGTCACGCAGTCACGCTTAACTTCCCCAGCATGGATGTGGGACAACACGGGTGAAGTGTTGCCACTCAGGGAAGCTCGATCGAGTGCTGGTGTCCAGCGCTATTAGTGGGGGTCAGTCATGTAAGCATCCCATGACCCTGTGACTGACCTCAGCTGCTCAGCTGCCAGTCTCCTGAGAAAGACAGGCATTCACCATAGATCACATTGTTGGCATGAGCCATCTGGTCACCTGGAACAAGCTCTGGTCGTTCCACTCCATACTCACCTGCTTCTTTCATCTCCTACTTCTGAAATCTTGTCTTCAGACCCTGTCCGCCATCCAGCCTGGGATGCTTCAAGATTTAGCAGCCGTTCTCAGCTTGCCTCTAAAAGTTTAGATTCATTTTGGCCCCCTTTCTCCTGTCTGCTGTCTGAGTTCAAGAGTTTTGGAAACTGATTGCCTTTCTGGTGGTAAGGCAGGCATCTTGTTTTGGACACAGGCCAGCTTGTCATTGGGGGAACCACTAACTGGGCTCACCCAAGACCCTGGACTCTTTCTCTTTCCCACAAGGCCTCATGCCTCCAGGTTCCCACGTCCCAAGACTGCCTCTCCCCGTGATTACCCTGGAATCCCATTAGGACACCTGTGTCTCCCATGTTCCCCTTCCTACTCTTGACTGTGGGGCATTGACTCTGGCTTGTTCTTCCATTCTTGTCCTTCATTTGGACTATGATTCCACCTCCCCACCACAGTGGTACCTGCACAGCTGTCCCTCACTACCTATGGGGGATTGGTTCCAGGATCTCCCTCTGATACCAAAATCCATGGATACTCAAGTCTCGTATACAAAATGGAGTAGTATTTGCGTATAACCTACATAATCCTTTTGTATACTTTAAATCATCTTTAGATTACTTATAATACATAATACAATGTAAATGCTGTGTAAATAGTTGTTACACTGTATGTTTAGGGAATAATGATGAGAAAGAAAAGTCGGTGCAAGTTCAGTGCATATGCAACCATCTTAGGCCTTTCAAACTGCAGTTGGTTGAATCCACGGGTGTGGAACCCATGGCTATGGAGGGCCGACTGTACTCAGTCTGACCATGCCCTGCACCCCTACCTTGGCCTCAACTGAGGGGTCCATGAACTTACAGTGTCAGGTCAACCTCAACAAGGCCAGAGAGGAACTGCTAGTAGTAATGATTGGTTAATACAAGGCTCAGGCAGGAGAGAGGATGGTATGGAGCCCAAAGTCTCCTTTGTGTGGTTCACCATTCATTGCCCAGCCAGGCTCAGCATCTTAGGGAGGGGGCAATTTCAGGTCACCCCAGTCTCGTGTTTCTCAGGTGACATTCAGCAAGAGGCATATGGTTTCCCATCTGGTTGCAAGAGGTGATGGAAAGGACAGCCCACTACTGGGAAAGCAATGGGCTGCCTCCCCTGGGAAAGAGGGGCTGGATGAGCCCCTAGGGTGCAGATTTTGACCCTTAGTACAGTGTGGGTGGGGGCACTGCTGTACTGGATGCAATGGTTCAGGTGGGGCTGACCAGGTCCCTCTCTGCTAAACTGAATCAAGGATAGAAAGCTTACCTCTCTTTATGTCCCCTGACTATAGCCCATTTATAATGTCATTGTTTTAAATATTTCCTCTAAATATATTTAGTACCACATCGCATGGTGTTATAATTCCATTTCACACATCAAAAATAATTTAGAAAATTCGAGAGGAGAAGGAAAGCCTACTGTAATTCTGCATATCTTTTTCTTATATGTGTCTTTCTTCCTTTCTGATGCTCCCAATTTCCTTCTTTTGCTGTCTCCTTTCTGTTTGGAGATCTCCCTCAGTCATTCTTTAGGGCAGGTCTACTGGTGACAAATTCCCTTAGTTGTCCTTCATCTAAGAATATTTTGATTTCCCCTTTGTTTCTGGAGGATATTTTCTTGTTTTTTTCTCTGTAGTAAGATGTTATTTTTCTCTGGCTCCTTTCAAGATCTCTTCCTTGTCTTGAGTTTTCAGACATTTATTATTATGTGTCTTGGCACAGATTTCTTTGGGTTTGTCCTGATTGGATGTTGTTAAGCTTCTTGGATCTGGAGGTTTATGTCTTTTACCAAATTGGTGAAATTTTCAGCCATTATGCCTTTGAGTATTTTTCAGTCCCTTCCCATTTTCTCCTCTCCTTCTGGGACTCTGATGACATAAACAGTTAACATTTTGTTATAGTTCCACAGGTCTCCGAGACCCTTTATTAACATCTTTTTCAGGACATCTTCTGTCCATGTTCAGTTTGGATGATGTCTATTGTTCTGTCTTCTGGTTCACTGAGTCTTTCTTCTATCCTCTCCATTCTGCTGTTGAGCTTATCCACTGAGCTTTACATTTCAGTCATTGAACTTCTTAGTCCTTAAATTTCCATTTAAAATATATATATTCTACTTCTTAGTTGAGACTTTCTATTTCCTTGCTGAGGCTTTCATTATTTTTCATTTGTTTCAATCGTATTTGTAATTGCTTGTTGAAGCATTTTTATCATGGTTGCTTTAAAATCTTTGTCAGATAATTCCAGTGGTCTCTGCCATCTCATTGTTGACATCTATTGATTGTCTTTTTTCACTTAGTTTGAGGTCTTCTTGGTTCTTGGTATGATGAGTGATTTTCGGTTGAAGCTTGTGGCACTGCTCTGGCAGGGAAGGGGTGCTCCCTCTTTACTGTGCTGGAAGTGGAAATCGGGGCTCCCCACTCAGCCTTTCCTGTCATGATGAAGGAGGGGCCAGTTTTCTCTGTGATGTTTGGCTGGTGCAGAGCTGTTATGGTCTAAAATTCTTCTGTTCTGCTAGGCTGTCTCTTTTCTGATCCTTTGACTAGAGAGAGCAGGCTTTTGTTGGGGTTTCACCCATTGACCTTCCTGGGTTCCAGCTTTGTTCAACTCCCAATCTGCAACATATGAGGCAAAGGAAAAGCCAGGGAAGCCCCCATTGTGTCATCGCTTGGGTCCTGGGGTCTCTAGCTGGTCTGCCGTCTTCTCTCCACCTTTCACGGTGTTTTTTTTTTTGTTTGTTTTCTGTATAATGTCCAGGGTTTTTAGCTGTACTTCGAGGGAGAAATAGGGAAAAGTAGACCCACTTCATCTTCCTGGAAGCAGAGGAACATGAGTTCCTTCTATAATCAGAAAAAATAAAATGCAATAGTATTTCGTCAAGCGCAACAAGTTAATTGGGTTGAAGAGATTAGAGAATGAACAGAAGGCTGCCTTCAAGCTGAAATAAATCTTCCAAGTGAAAACTCAAGGGGCCGGTCGTAACAGAACTGGATAATAAAATCACTCTTTTGCTCATAAATTTTTCTATTTAAATATTTTGACCAGAATTGCCAGTGAAGTTTTGTATGTTTATATTCACTCGTGACAAAGGAAGGTGGATGCCAGAAGGGGTCACAGCCCTGTGTAGTCCATAAAATTAATACCTGGGAAATTGGACTTTTGCTTGCCCATTCTTATTTTTCTCAGCTTTTAGCTAAAACAATGATTATTTTTCCTACCAGAAGTCCTTCCCGTAAGGTCTACTTAAGTGTTTGAGCAGATCGGGAAAGCAGCAGAGGGGGGCACACGGGCGATTTGAGCCTGTGACCACGCCTGCCGGCTCCTCTCCCCACTTCTTTAACCCAGACCACTGCTTCCTCGGAAAGGAGAGCAAGGATGAGGTTTCCAGATTCAAAAGGAGGTTGAGAAACGATCTTACCCATTTTATGGCATTTCCTTCTGGGCGGCACCTGAGGGGAGAGTTAGCGTGTTCTGAGGACAGAATGGGAAGGCGACCAGCCCCACCATGCCCCGAGTCCCTGCCTCTCTTCACGCTCCAGCGGTCTCCCCTAAGCCCCTCCATTCCTGTCTGCGACACAGCCCCTACCTACGGGGTGGAGAGAAGGAGTCTTGTTTGTTCTCTTCTCATTATTGAGATCACAGGAACAACTAGCGCCACTTGGCTCTAAGGGACAATGGTCTAGTTTGGGTTCTTGGATGCTCTCGCCACATTCATTCATTCCTTCATTTGTTCATTCCTCAAACACGTACAGAGTGTAGACCAAGTCTGTGAACCTGGCTGATAGTCTTCACAAGGCTCTGATCGTACCTCTGGTGATGCTTCATGGCTGCCCACTTAATATTCACACAGCGGGGCTTTTTGTGGCGTGGTGGTCAAAGGGAGGCAGAGACTGGACGTAGTGACGTGAAAAGGCCAGGCGAGCACCTGCTTGCACCAGGCTCTTCCAGGGAGCATGGCTTCATTCATGTGCACAGTCGTCACCTCTCAGTGTGACAATAGTCACACCGCTTCTTTCAAAACCGGCAAAGCAGGTGCCTGGACATACCGCCCACCTCCCTGCCACGTGTATATAAATCGAAGAACTAGGTTGTATTTCTCTTTGAAAGATGTCCTCTTTCACTTCCTCCTCCGTCGCCTTCTGTCTCCTTCTCCAAGATGAACAAAAGCAGACAGGTGGATTATATTCCATTTCCTTCCATCCTTCTTTGCAACTATATGCTTAAAAACCCAATAAACTAGGGGAAAAAAGTGAATCACCCTGAACCCTGGTTGTAATTTCTACTCTGCCACCAGCCAGCTGCGCCACCTTGGGAAAGTCACTCACCTTTCCTGAGCTTCAGTTTCCTGACTGTCACAATGGAAGGGGTGGGTCCTATGGCAGCCCATCAAAAGGGCGCTTAGTTTGGGCATCAGTTCAAATCTTGTTCTTTTCACTAGGACTCAGATTGAAAAGTTAGAGGCACCCTTTTCTTGTGCATAGAATACTTTTTGATCGCTTAGATGCACTTCAAACAGGCTGCAAGCACATTGGCTCCTACTGCTCCAAAAAGAGACATGGGAACCAGCAAAGCCAGAGCTGTCCGTTCTGCTTGGGAGGTGTAAGATGTCTAGATGGAAGGTGCTAGAACTTGTGCCTGAGGAGTGTTCTTACCAACTGCTCTCTCTCAGGAAATGTTCTCTTCTTCTCCACTTACGTATCTCATTCCTGGGGCCATCTGATCTTAGCAAGGAGGATCCTCAAATAAGACGAGTCTTATTGACATAGTCGATTCCTGATCTTGAGATATCCAGAGGCTTGTTTCTTATTCAGAAACAAACTAAACACGTGCACTTTGATCTCTGAGGGCAAATGGGGGCCGCACAGGATGGTGTAACCCCAAAGTGCCAGGTCCCTTACTATTTACGTGGGTCTCCCTGGTGGCAGCGTGGGAGGAGGCTCTGGAGGGAGGGGAGATGGCGAGGTGAGGGCTGGCGAGGGTTTGGTTAGGGCACCACAAGAGAGGTGGGTGGGAGATTTGAGAAACATTTAGAAGCCGAGTGAGCAGGACTCGGAGACTGGCTGAGTGAGGGGCTGAGAGGGGTTGAGGATGAGGGGCTTCTAGTCTGGATGGCAAGGCAGATGAGAAGACTGAGACAGAGGATGCTGGTGAGGAGCAGGTCTGGGGCACGACGGAGGGGTGCAATCTGGGCCTGCTGAGGAGCAACGGGAGAGCGGCCGAGGATGAGCACCGGGGCTGTCCCTGCGAGGGGCACCAGCTGCAGCCTTGCTGGATGTGGGTCTTCGGCACCAGGCCCACCCAGGCTGATGTTCAGTTTAGGGGGTTTCTGGCTTTCTGGATCAAGTCACTGGCCAAGGCAGGTGTTCTCTGTTGAGTTGGTGAGGCCACTGCTCAGGAGGATGCAGATGAGCAGTGAATGGGACGGTCTAAGACAGTGTTGGACACCACACATGCAATGTGGGCTACTGCCTCTGTTAGCTAATTCCACTTGTTTCTTTTTCTTTTTCTCTTTGGTGAGGAAGATTGGCCTTGAGCTAACATCTGTTGCCAATGTTCCTCTTTTTGCTTGAGGAAGATTGTTGCTGAGCTAACATCTGTGCTGATCTTCCTCTATTTTGTTTGTGGGTCACTGCCACAGTGTGGCTTGATGAGTGCTGTGTGGGTCCATACCTGGGATTTGAACGCATGAACTCTGGGCTGCCGAAGTGAAGTGCATGAACTTAACCACTATGCCACTGGGCCAGCCCCTCTTTTTCCTTTTTTTTTAATGTGGCCACTAGAAAATTTAACATTGCATCTATGCCACATTAAAACAGTAAAAAGAAACAGGTGATATTCATTTTAATAATATATTTTATTTATTTATTTATTTATTTTATTTATTAAGAAATTTGTTGTTGTTGAGGAAGACTGGCCCTGAACTAACACCTGTTGCCAATCTTCCTCTTTTTGCTTGAGGAAGAGTGGCCCTGAGCTAACATCTGTGCCCATCTTCCTCTATTTCATATGTGGGATGCTGCCACAGCACGGCTTCATGAGTAGTGTAGGTCCGTGCCTAGGATCCGAACCTGTGAACCCGGGCCGCCAAAGCAGAACGTGCCGAACTTAACCACTATGCCACCGGGCTGGCCCCAAAACATATTTTATTTAACCCATTTTCTTTAAAATATTATTTCAACTTGTTATCCATATAAAAATTATCAATGAAATATTGCATGTCCTCTTTTTGTACCTAGTCTTTGACACCAGTGTGTGTTTGACACTTACTGCACATCTCAATGGCCTCATGTGGACAGTGGCCCCCCTATTGGACAGCACAGGTCTAAGAGGCAGGATGGGGCCGGGCACGGAGCTTGGTGCTTGGGTGGCTCTGTGGGAGAGTCAGGTCCCCATGAAGGGAGGGAGGGTCTCCCCTGGGTGGATTCTCGTCTCTCTCAAAGAGGAGCTGGTGGACAGGAAGATGCGTGGTAGGACTTTGCATCTGACTGGGAGGGGCCTCCTCCTGGTCTCGTTGGCTACAGGGTCATATTTCCTCAAACATGCCCTCATTCTCTGGGGAGGATGGCAGAACACAAGGGAGCCACTTCAATGACCGCCAGAGCCCATGGCTCCATGAGGAGCCCCTCCCCATCAGGACGGGGCTCCTGGACGAGGGTTCTGGCACATGGTCTGTGGCTCTGGTCAGCGTGTTTTGGGAAGAACATGCATGGCCCTTCACTCCTGCAGGGAGCAGAGAAGGGCTGGTTAGTTATGAAGGTGGAGTCAGGCTGAAGGCCCACTTTCAGGGATGGAATTTCCACTCCCCCAGATAAAGACACTTGGACTCTTTCTGTAAGTCATTAACTCCCAACACCACCAACTTCTGCAATGCTGGTGGATGTCTGAATATCTCATTTTGACCGTTCCTATGTAGTAACCAAAAATTGCTATTTTTCTACAAAAACCCAGGAATAGACCGACTGTCAGCTAGGTAGCACTGGTAATCTCATGTTTCGTCTTTAAATACTGGTTGTGTTTTTCTTGGTGAGCCATCTCTCTAAAGCCTGGCTCCCTGAAAACCCTACTTGCAAGTCAAGTTTCTTTACTCAATGCTTTGTCTCTATGTTCCTTTGGCATAATCGGGGCAGAACAACGATGAACGTCATAGTCTGATGGGGTGGCCAGCACAGCGGGACACACAGGAGGGGACCTGACCGCATGAGAGTGCCTGGTCCTTGTGGGCCTGGACAAGTCCTGGGAACCAGGAATGAGGTGGCCTCGCTGTCCTTCTGGGATGTGGAACACTGCCAAGCCCAGGCCCACCTCGGGGACCTCGGGGTCAGCTCCTTGCCGGACAGAGGCTGTGGCAGGAGGGCCGGCCTGGGAGGTGGGAGCATCCTGCAGAGGCCCCTGGGGCACGGTGAATGGGCCGTTTGTGTGTTCTGAACGTCCAGGATCACAGGAATGCAGCCCAGTTCCACAGCAGGGGAAAGAACAGAGCTGAGAGCCGAGGAATCCTAATAAAGCACCACTCCCGGGAACCCGCTTCAATGAATCACTGCTAAGGTAATAATAACCCTTCTGGCAAATGCGTTTTCTCCGCGCCAAGCCAAAACATATCCCGTCCGACAAAGGGCCCTGTGACCGGCGGTGGGGCAGGCCCGCCAAGCGGACGTTCTCGAAGGTCTTAAATTCTGTTCTTCTCGCAGGGCTGGGCCTGACGAGGAATTTAGAGGACTCCGCTGCTTCATGAAACGTTCTGGGGCTGTATTTACTTAACAGATATGTGTATTTATTGGGGTCCTACTCAGAACGGAAAATAAACTTTAAAAAATATCTTTATATCAATCTCATTTATAGTTTCAGATTAAGTGACTTTTTTGGGTCAAGAGAATTGAAAGTACTCTGAAGAATGCCATGTTGGCAGCCCCAGTAGGATGAGGATATTGGAAGAGTTATGGATCATTTTCTCTCTGTTAAACTCAGCTCCGTGCCCTAGGGTAGCTACTGGCTGGTGGAAGGGCCAAGGGCTTATAAAATTGGCCCCCCCTCCTTTGCATGCGCCCAGCTCAGATTTGAGGCGTGTCTAACAGCCCGGGGGTGGGAGGGGTGCTCCTCCAGCCAGGCGATGGGCTCCGAGCCATGCTCCTCTGCTGCAGGGTAGGCCTGCCTGGAGGCCGTTCTGATAGTCACGGTGGTGCCACACACGCCCCTCTCTTTCCCGAGTCAAACCAACCGGGTGTCACCTTGAGGACCTCCCTCTCCTCCCTGGCTTCGGCTCCTTTACCTTTAAAATTAGAGGAAGGGCTATTTCACAGCAAGTGTGAAGCCCCCACTGCCACTGCCACCTCCCATGCCCGGGACAAACACTGTGGATCCGTTATGACACCGCCTTCTTGGAGGACAGACGCACCTTGGGGTCTCCCTTGACAGACCACCATAGGCCACCGGCTCAACCAGTCAGCAGACAAAGCCTATTGGCCACCAGGACACTGGGTCATTCATTCCTTTGTCCACACAGTCACACTTTTATGACTTCTTTACTGTACGCTCAGTTCTGCGGGGGTGAAAGGTCACACACAGATTCTAGCCTCAGGTGGTCTGTTAAGTTAGAGCGTGTTAGAAGTCAGAAGGCAATATGTGAAGAAGTTTCAGATTAGCAAAGCATGCCATCGTAGTGTTTATATCTCCCGGGCGCTTATCAAAAGCAATAAAATGGTGGACAGAGTGTTATCACTCACTTATTTATTTAACAAATATCTCTTGTTTGCCTAAGATGTGCAAGGCCCTCTTCTGGGCTTGGTAAGAAACATGAGTGTGGATTAAGTGTGGATGGTGCTGACCCCGAGGGTGTGTGTGCATCTCTGCGTGTGCGTGTGTACCCATGCTCATGTGCGTGTGGGGTACAGGTTGGGAGCAGATCATGTATGGAGCTCCATCAGGTGTCAGCTGGACCCCAGGCCGGGGTCCTCACCTGCTTTTTCTCATTGAAAGCTGGTGGTCTATCACCCCTGGTTTCCAGAAGAGGAAACTGAGGCACAGAGAGGTTAAATAATTCCCCTGTGGTCATGTGGAAAGTGGCTGGCAGAGCCAAGATACAGCCCCATGTTACTTTGATTCCAAAGCTGGGACCTCTTCCACCTCACCCATTTATAAATAACCTCAGTGTGCGCCATTTCATCACAAGGAGTGCCATGGAAGCTGCCATCCTGTGTTGTGTGTTTCAGAGAAGGAGAGAGGCATGTGGACCATCTGGGGATGGGGGTTTCTAGGTCTTTCTAGAGCCCTTTTCTGAGTCTCCCAGGGTGGGAGGGTGTGGGTGGCAGAGGCCATCTTAGGTTTTGTAAAGCATGTCCTGGATGCTGGGGCTGCTGTGGGTGTCTGGAGTTGGGGTGGGGGAGCTTTGCAAGCACGGGGACTGCTGGGGAGGATGGCAGACCCTTCTCCACGCCCACGGCAGAGCCGGTGCTCCTGAGGGTGGCCTGTGGTCCACGTGCTCCCCTGGGCGTTGGGGCTCAGGGTTGGGGGTTATTACAGGCAATGCTGCTCAGAGGTGGGCAGAAACACTGCTCAGATCTTCCTAATGTTTCCATCACTTCTTACGCTTGGTGTTGTTTATCAATTGCTGCTTAAAAAGAAACGCAGGTGGTCCAGCTACTCAACCACAATATAAAATACATGGAGGAGGGCACGGCATTAGCCTTGAAAACGGGAGTGTGTGTGTGTGTCTGTATAGTGTGTATAGTCTATCTACACGTACATACATGCATCTATGATTTAAGTTTTCTCATAGTAATTGCAATGCCTAGAAAATTTCATAAACATAGAAAATATAGAGAAGAAAATGTCAACCCACCATGTGAGCGACACTGTGACTATTTGATGGGTGTTCTTCCAGCCTCTGTGGCATGCACACCTCATGCAGTTGTGTCCTGGGGGGCCCTGCGGTCCAGGTGCTGGGCTTCTCCCCTACCCTCTGAGAGCCAGGGGTCCGAGGATGTCCGGGGCTCTCCCAGGAAGATCTGCAAACTGCCAGTCGCCCAGGAGCACATTGCTTGTTCTCTGCACAGCCCACAACTGCTGAGGCCGCTCCACTCCTTTGCCCCTGGGTCTGGCACCCTCTGTCCCTGTCTCCTTGGTGGCCCTCTGTCATCGCCTCACTCTCTCAATGTGCTGGCCAGCAGCGGGCCCCAACAGAGGTGCATTTCCTCCGCATTTAGGGTGGATCCCGGGTCGCAGAGCTTCGCTAGCTATAATTTGCAGGCCTCAGTGCCAAATGAAAACACAGAGCCCCTTGTTCAAAGAGCAGGAAAAAAGCTTTTCCTGTGGTTTCTCTCTTGACCTGTCATGGTGTTTTTTATTTGCTATTTAACTTTGTGCAAGTGCAGACCCTCCCAGGAGCTGGGGCCCACCCTGTGACTTGGCACCAGCCCCCGACCCTGCCCCCGCCTG
Source organism: Equus asinus (assembly GCF_041296235.1). Taxonomy (NCBI): domain Eukaryota; kingdom Metazoa; phylum Chordata; class Mammalia; order Perissodactyla; family Equidae; genus Equus; species Equus asinus. The sequence goes on along the minus strand of NC_091808.1, from coordinate 3,579,440 downwards.
CCCCCAGCCCTCCCACACAGGTCGCTGGGCCGGAGAGGTGGCATGCTCCATTGTCCCATCAAACTTCATCGACAAAACACAGATTTAAAGGAAATTTGGAAGAATCTCAAGACAGTGACGGCAGAGCATTGACCATCAAGTGCAGGGCCCCCTCTGAGCATGGCGTGCTGTGTGACTTTCCTGGTCACACACCAAGGGACCTGGCCCAGTGGCTGAGGAGGGACACTGCCACGCAGAACTCAGGTCATCGGAGTGACACCCCATTTGGGCCCAAATACTGGTGTGGGCTCAGGCCTCAGACCTGGAGGGAGGACCCCGAGGCCCCTTGCAAGGTAGGCTTCCATCATCGACCTGAGCAAGCCCGCTCAAACACGGCGCCCGAGAAAAACCAATTTCTCTAAAGCACGTGGGTTTCCCTGCTGATCATTTTATTCTGCTGTTCTGTCCTTTTATTACCTTTTCAAAAAAAAATCACTTTGCAAAACTGTGGAGTACAATTCTGGAATGGAGAGTGAATGAAGTTTGATGTAAATCTCTCACTTGGTCGGCAGACAGTCGCGTTATTCTTGCTTGTCATCTGCAGTGGGAATTGGAAATACGTGATGGTTGCGAATGGTTAACCCCAGGGGTCAGACACTTTCTGTGTCAGAGGGGTCCTCCTGCTCAACCTACTATATTTAAAAGACCCGAGAGAGAGCTGCCCCGGGAGGCGGCCAGTCGGGTCCCAGGACCTGCACGGTCATCCCAAAGCCGTTTAAGGAAAATGCCTGGGGCGCACCTCGCTCCTGGGAGGAGAGCGGCCGACAGCGCGAGGGACACACAGATAGGAAACACCTGCTCTCGGTGCGCCGAGACTGGCCAGGCATTGTTTTATATTTGTGTGTTTTCCTTTCAGTTCATTCAAACTCAATATAGTGGTGAAATTAAGTACATCATCAACCTACAGCCACCAAACCAAATACATAAATGGTAGGATTTAAAAAATATGTCACGGCGGGGTGAGTCTGGCCTCTGGCCAGCCTGGGCTCGCGTACAATGGGGGCAGTGTGTGCTCCGACCCTGCGAGGGCCCCAAGACCACAGGCAGCAGGGAGAGTTTCCACCCCGGGTGGCCCGGCCCAGGGATCAAGTCTGAGGAAGGCTCTGAGTGGGACCCAAGGGAGCAAGAGGGCTGTGGAGGGCTCCAACCTGCAGACGTGAGCCCCCCAAGCCTGCTGTCGTCAAGGGGCACGGGGTGAGCAATGCGGTGTGGGGAGCAGGCAGCCGGGACCTGGACGGGGAAGGTGTGGAAATCTGACACAAATGCAAATGTTTTACCTTCTAAATCACCTTGGTCTTCGCAGTGGAAATTCATCCTGAACTTCCCACCTCAAATGTCTCCTGGGGGGAGCAGGGGAGCCCGGGCTGCTTCTCGCTTTCCAGACTCACAAGTCGTAATTCTTTCTCCCTGCTGTGGCCGCTCACAGGCTGAGTTCCGAACGCGCTGCTGAGACGGTGTGCAAATCCCTGAGAATATCCTGGGACCTTCCACCTCCGCCGGCTCTCCGCAGAGAAGGACCGGGCCTCGGGAGGGTTTTCCAAGGCAGGTCTGGTTGGGGTTCTGCTTTCCTAGGGTTCTCTTTCTAGCCCCAAGAGCCTGAGGCTTGTGTCACCTCGATGCAATTCACTGTTGACCAAGGCCATACAGAGTCTTGCTCACCTCTGCCCTCCTGTGCAGTGCCCTGTCTGTGCTGAGGGCACTGTGGCTTCCAAGGAGCCAGTCTCAAGCGTGTTGTCAGGTGTCCAAGATGGCTGGACATCCCCTGGTGGACTCAGGGACTGGGACACGTCACCCTGCTCTGCCGTGCCCACTGGGGCAACTCCTGGTCTCCTGGGAATTAAGAATCAGAACCACCCACGGATCCTGGTCCCATCCAGCCTCTGTCCTGGTTTCTCCTTTGCCCTCAGTCCTCTTCTTGGTGTCTTGTGTGAACTGTAGTTGCTTCCCAGGAGTGCTGTGTTAGCTCCTGGAGCTGCTGTGACAAATGGTGTTAATCATATATTAGTCACAGTCCATGCTGCATTGGCTGTTTGACACCTGCTATGCCCGACCCCTCCGTGCAACTACTGGGTCACAGTAGCTTGAGTCACGACCACGGGGTTTACATCTTCACTGCAAACTAGCCTTTGTGGGCCCACGATAGTCATATCACAATTCCTCTGACCACTGACCCCACAGGGGACGTCTCCACCTGCTTACTCCCCACCGTCATAGTCAGCAGGCCACAGTCCCAGTTCCTCTGTCTCCTTCCTGCATGTCACCCCTTGTGTGACTGGCTTTGTGTGGCCTGTGTGGCCTGCTGTGCCTGCCTCTTGTCTCTGGGGAACCAGGAGTATGAAAAACCTTTCAATGGCATTAGTCTTTCCGTGTCATCACTTGGTCTCTGTTATAAGCAAAGACCCAGGCACAATACACAAATTGCCATAAACCCAGGGGGTTATAATAACACAGATTTATTCTCTTATGGTTCTGGAACTTAGAAGTCCTAAATGGATCCTTCTTGGGCCTCTGAGGGGCAGGTACACTCGCTGGCCTTTTCCAGCTTCTGGAGGCCACCCACATTCCCTGGTTCGTGGCCCCTTCCTCATGTCACTCTGACTTTTTGCTTAGGCTGTCACATCTCCTACTGCCAGACCGTGGTGGACTGAATAATGGCCTTGGAAGACGTCCGCGTCCTAACCGATGGAACCTGTGAATGTTACCTTACGTGGCAAAAGGGTCTTTGCAGGTGCGATTAAGTTAAGGATCTTGGAATGGGGACAGTACCCTGGGTTATCCTGAATGCGGGTGGCCTCTCAGTGGCAAAGAACAGATTCTCCCTGGAGCTTCCAGAAGGAATGCAGCCCTGCCGACACCTTGATTTTAGCCCAGCGAGACTGATTTTGGATTTCTGAACTCCAGACTGTAAGATGATCAATTTGTGTTGTTTTAAGCGACTAAATTTGTGGTAGTTTGTTACAGCAGGAATAGGAAGCTAATACAGGTGGCCTCGGAATACAGGGGCCAGTTTAGATAAGAAGAGCGAAGGATGAGGGAATTTGGCTTAAAGCTGCTTGTGCTGAACACACAAACCGTGTTTACCTGGAATTGACACTAATTCAGGGTCCCTGGGCCGGGTGCACACGAGATGAAGATTCAGGGTGTTTGCACGAGGGCTGACGCAGTCCCCAAGGCAAGCTGCCCCACCTCTAGGATGTCTGCATCTTCACGCCAGGTGTTCACTAGCAACTGCTGAAAATCCTCAGTCTACTCTGGCTCTAGCTTGATACTTTCCTAGATTAAAAAAAAATATATTTCTTAAAAAATTTAGTTGTTCTTTCTATCAGTTATACGCGCAGAGAATTTAAAAAGTCAAAAAGGTAAACCTGCACTTCCCAAGGGCCCTCTCCCACGAGTCCTCTCTCTGTAGACAAAAGTCATCGCTCTTCCAGCTAATTCTGTTGGTATTGACCTGGATATGGTTGATCACATTTCTATGGCTACTTCCTGATTTTTCAAATCTGGTGACTTCCCACCATGCAGGGCTCCAGCTCTCTTTGAAGCCCTCACTCACATCGTGTCCCCACCTCATGCGCACGTGCGTACACACACACTTCCCGTCCCTCCATCTTTCCAACATGGCCGTCAGGATTTCCCTGAACGAATGGTCTGTGTTCACCGTTCACAGCTAAGCCATGTAGAATAATGAGATTCCTTCTTCTTGCCTTGAACAACTTTTTGTTTTCTCTGGGCCTAGTGAGTACTTTGTTTTTTATGTCTTTACCACTACTACAATCCCAAACTCTCTCCCAGTTGTATAAACGCCACCTGCACCCCCACTCGGCCTCTCCGTGCCTTGTCGTGGCCGACATGGCCTCTGTGCTGCTCCCACGTCTACTCTTGACTCGTTTACTCCCAGGTCTTCCGCGGAGCACATCCTCCAGGCACTCTTTTTTTTTTTCTTCCTGCTTTTTTCACCCCAAATCCCCCAGTACATAGTTGTATATTTTAGTTGTGGGTCCTTCTAGTTGTGGCACGTGGGATGCAGCCTCACCATGGCCTGATGAGCGGTGCCATGTCCACGCCCAGAATCCGAACCAGTGAAACCCTGGGCCGCCGTAGCAGAGCACGTGAACTTAACCACTTGGCCACGGGGACGACCCCCCCCTTTTTTTTTTTCCAGACACTCTTGAGAGACGGTGAGTAGATGATACATTGGGAAGATCCTGCAATTCTGAAAATGTCTTTATTTTATATAGTTTGATACTTTGAGCTTAGAATTCTAGGTTGAAAACCATTTTCCTCAGAATTTTGATGGCACTGCTCCATTTCTCCTGGCTTCTGAGGTTGTGATTAAGTTCCAGAGCCATTCTGATGCTTGATCTTTTGTATCAAACCTACCTGTTTTCTCTCTGGAAACTTCTAGAACTTTCTTTTTGCCCCCAGTGTTCCGAATTGTCACATGAGGCATCTCTCTATGAGTCTCCTTTCATGCCAGTGCTGCACATTCATTGAGAACTTTTATGCTAAAAACTCAGATTTCCTCAACGTTATCTTCCAGCTTCCCCTTTCTTCTAAGTTGCATGCCCCCTTTCTCCATTCCCCCTCAGAGGCCTTCCTCAAAAGTTCGGCAATCTTTTACTGTCTGCTTATATTTAAGATGGAGATATTAAAAAACGGTTTATAAGCTGTGTGTATGTGTGTGCTGGAGTGTAGGTAAAGTTTCCAGACTTAACAAATAAAAGTACAGGAAGCCCAGTTAAATGTGGATTTCAGGTAAACAATGAGTACTTTTCTAGGCTATGTCCCATGCAATGTTTTATCTGGCAGCCCTGGGTGGGGAGGTGCCCTTCAATGATTTCAGGACCAGGGGCTCTGGCCGGGCATTGTGCTGGCAAATTCCCCAGGTGGTGCCTCCGGGTCTTTCTTTGCAGGCTGTGACCTGCAGGCTTCAAGCTGGAGGGTAGGTCTGCCACTGTCACTGGGGAGCGGCTGGGAAGAAAGCTGTGGGTCTCTGTGGGGAGAGCTGTGTTTACACCACAGCGTCCGGTGTGGGGCCCTCTCCCTCTGCTCTGTCCCTCAGCCCAAGACCCTCTCTGGGGAATAAGACATCTGTCTGCTACGGCAGAGGAGGGGAAGGTGGAGAGCTCCGTGCTTACAAGTCTGTAAGAAGCCCCTTCGCTGACTTCCAGAGTTAGCCAGCCCTGCGGCCCACGTCTGTGCCTTCTGCACCTTTTGTGGGGTTGACTGGTCTGTTTCTCGGCTGTCCTGGATCCTGGCTGAGCATTCGCCTTTCTCAGATCTGCCGCACCAGTTCCACTTGTCACCCCTGTTTTTGTTCCTGTGGGGGCCTCTCCTGGCTCCCTTTGTCTTTGTGCTTTCATGCCATTCAGAAAACCCTCTGCCGCCATCCGTGTTGGGCTTCCGCAGGAGGCGGGTTAAATGCTTTTGTTCATTATGACAATATCATTTCTTAGGTGCTCTGCCCCTTCCAGGAGCATATTCTGTCAGCTGTGTCTCCATTGAGCAACAGGAATGGGTTACTTGCCATACAGTAGCTGGCATTGGTGCCAGGCTTGGTCCTGGGCCCTCGGCACGTGCTCCAGACGCCTTCACTTCCCTCAGCTGCCCCGGAGAGCGGGGCCTAGGTCCCCGGGATTTAGATAAGAAAAGTGGCTCCAATGAGTTAGGGGCTTAGGTCCCCCTGCCGGCAGGCCCCACAGCCACGGGGTGGGCAGAGCTGGGCCCCTGCACTTGCCTCTGACAGGCTGCTGCTCCGGGGGTCTCTGTTTACCTCCTCTGGTCCGGGCAGTGGAATCCTTTCTTCTTGGTAATTCCTGCTAACAGAGTTGAGTGTGTTTGCTCGAGGCCTCCCGAGGCTCTGCTCACTGGGGAGGCAGGTGGAGTGTGAGCACCCACTTGCCTGATCGGAAGGGGCCCCTGAGGCTGGGGCCTGGGAGGCGGGAGAGCAGTGGGTGGCGTTCGTGGTCCCCCTCCAGCCACCTCCGAGGCCCTTCTCTGCCACTCCCTCCTGGGGGCCCTGCGTGTGTTTTCTCTGGATTTTTTTGCGAGGAGAGAGTCTAGATACTTTCTTAAAAAAAAAATAAGTTTGTATCTTTACTGTTTGGATACCAGAAAACGGGGGAGACTATTAAAAAAACCCCAAACTCTCAAACTGGAACTTTCATGTGTACGATGGAGAAGACTGATTTTCAACATTAAGTGGGTGATTTTATGTTGCGTGCACTCAGGATAAACACACTGAACAGTCTGAACAAACTGCATGCTCCTCTGTTCTCTATTTGTGTCCAATCCTGATGGTTTGGTGGAAAAGCTCCGTTTTTATGATTCTGAAGTACCTACTTCTTTTCCCCTGGTGTAAAATTTAATCGTGTCTTATTTATTGCACTGGGTATTAACACTCGTGGTTTATTAAGGAATTTTCTCTGGGGCTTGTTGAACACGGGGGGTTGTGAAAAGAGGCCTTGGTGGAGGGGAGGTTGTATTAACATCCAGACGTGAATGCAGGGGACAAAATATGACCCTCGAATCTGGGGGACACATTCACTCTGCAGCCCCATGGTTCCCATCCAGACAGGTCTCACCTTCTGACAGTTGGGATCCCAAGACGCCCAACTTCATTTTCCCAGCTTGAAGAATGAGGTGGGAACTCGAAGCTGTTTCTTTTTGGCCCTGGCCCCGCGGGAAGCATCCGAGTGAGTCGTCTGTGGCCTGTCCCGATGGCTGGGGGACTGAGTTCGGGCCCAGCGTGTGGGAAACCCACCCGGTTATGTTCAGAAGGGACAGGACCTGAAGGAGGACCAAACCAATCCTGCCCCGGGGGTGGGAAACCCACGAGGGTCAACTCCACATTCCTGATAATGTGCGGCTTCTCTCTGAGGCCGGCTAGGCCCTCGCAGGGGCTCTGGCAGGGAGTGGGGACAATTGCTGACTACGCCAGGCTGGCCCCCCTGGAATGCAGCAGGACCCCCAATCCTGGTGTCCAGGGCAGTGGTGAGGGTGGACCCAGTGTGGCTGTTGTTTCAGGAGCTGGGGACTTGGGGCAGAGTGACGCTGTTGGGCAGGTGGGGGCGAGGCTGGATTCTGGATTCTCTTGGGTCTGAAGCGAGACGTCAGGCAGCGGTGTGGATGTTAGTGGGGGCCGGGCAGGCACTTTGCATCTGGAGCTGGGAGGGCCTGGGGGGCAGAGGGCACGCCCCTCCAACCCTGCAGGAGCCGGGTGGGCTCTGATCCCCGGGCACCTCAGGGTTGGAGGGCCCTTGACCAGCCTGGGGTGGGTTTCAGTGTTTTTCTGTCAATGCTGGCAGAAGGAAGCGAGGGAGGGGCAGGCGGGGTTCCAGCGCTCTGCCGGGATGTCCTAATGACCATCTTGGAGAGGGTCCCCTTATGTAGGTAGGTGACCACCCTAACTGAGTGTCAGGCCCCAGGCACCCACCTCCTCCGGGCAGTGGGTGGGCAGCTGCTTTGGGTAGTCGGTGAGAGAGTTGTGGACCATGGGCTTCACCTGGTCCTCCCCTTGAGGTCCAACTGCTGTGCACACACTGCTGTGTACACACTGCTGTGCTGTGCACAGATGGCCCCCGCACGACGTGTGCCATCCTGACACCTGGGACATGTGAACGTGATTGTGGAAGAACGGTTTCTGCAGATGTAATTGAGTTAAGGATCTTCAGATGAGATCATCCTGGATCATCTGGGTGGCCTTAATCCAATGACAAGTGACCTTATAAGAGACAGAAGAGGAGAGACACAGACACACAGAGGAGAAGGTGACGTGAAGACAGTGCCAGAGACTGGAACGACGTGGCCACAAGCCCAGGAACGCCAACAGCCATCAGAAGCCGGAAGAGACAAGGAAGGACCCTCCGCTGGAGCCTCTGGAGGCGGCATGGACGCCAGGACCGGGGGGGAATTTCTGTTGTTTAAGCCACCCTGGTTACGGTACTTGGCTACGGCAGCCCGAGGACACTGACGCACAGGCGAGGGAGGAATTCAGGGGGACGCCAGGCTGAGGCCACATGGTAGCTGTGGTGGTGGTGGTGTGTATTCATGTGCGTGTATGCACGCACATGCGAGTGTGTGAATCTGTGCCTGTATGTAATGTGCACACGCGTGTATGTGTGTACTGTGTGAGAGTGTATACGTGTGTGTGCCTGTGCTCGCACCTGCAGGGAGGGGGGATTCAGGTTCCTGGGTGTCTGGGAGATTTGCAGGAAGCGTGGTGCCTCTGTGGTGGTCTTGGTTTCCGAAGCCTTGGCTGTGGCTGCATTTGGGATGTCCAGGGGCAGGAGACGGACCACAGCCCACAACCTGCCTGAGCTTCCTGCAGCCACGGCGCTTGATCCCAGGAGCTTCCCTCTTCCCCCAGTCCTTGAACCTCTGGGCTCCTCAGCCACAACTCGTGGCCGTGAGATGCCAGAAAAGGTCATGCAGGATCCCATTTTGCCTGGTTCCATCTGAGGCTGGGAGGGCGGCCTAGGATTCTCATAGCCCACGTGATTCACGTGCAGGGTGTGTGGAGATTACATGCTATTAGAGATGCGGGGATCTCAATCAAGACAAGCTGTCCGCTTTGCACGATGCCTGACACAGTCAGTCTTTGAGGAGGGGCCCCTAATGTGGGAATTAGGACCAACAGAGAAGCAGCTCAGCTCGAGGCAGCTCGAGTCACCAAACGGACACCAAAAGAACGAAGGGAAGGCAGCTCTGCCCAGCTGGGGCCTGGCCCACGCCCAGGGGCCTGCAGGCAAGGCCTGTGCGCGCCCTCCATGATCCGCTCAGCTCCTGGCGACAGCTCGGTGCCGGCTGTCTTTCTCCACTACAGTCCTCTGTTCATACATCTCTGCCCTAACCAAGGACATCCTGACATTGAGGGAGATGGATAGAATGAAGATGACAAATAGAACAATTGGCTCTGTGGAAAGCAGAAGAGCTCGGGAACGTTAAAAAATGTTTAAATTAAGTTATAATTGAAAAAAACTTGTAACCGTGTACGAGGACGGATGTCAACTGGACTTACGAGGGGATCAATTCACAATATATACAAATATTGAATCATTATGTTGTACACTTGAAACGAATACACTGTTATATGTCAATTATTCCTCAATTAAAAAAACCACGTGAAAGGACAAAAAAATAAATCATAATTAAAAATCATAATTAGAATTGAAGTTAAATTAAATTTAAAAACTAAAGTGAGAATAAAAGAATTCTATTAGTGTCCTCAGTGAGAATGAAAAAGACATTACATCCATAGAATAGGGCATTATTAAAAGAAGAACCATTTTAAAGCAAGAATAAGCTGAAAAAAATGACCCAAATTTCTGCCTCTTGCATGTCCCAAAGTCCCCCAGCCTCTGGGGTCATGCTTTCCAATGAAACTTGAATAAAAGGGCCCGAGCTTCTGACCTTCCTCCTGCACGGGGATCTTGACTTTGGATGGGCTTGCTCTCTGGTTTATTTCCTGCGCTGCTGTGCCTTTAAAGCCGGGTTGAAACAGACGCCATTTCTCTACTTTCTCTCCTCAAACACATTTAACACAGGGCTGGGGTGTGTCCTGAAAGTTACAGAAGGTTTGGGCAGAAAGGAGCAACCGAACCACAGGGAGGAAAAACCCTCAACGTGAAGGATTCAGGGTCCAACTCGCATCTTAGGAGCCTGTTCCGTAACTTTGTCACGCAGATTAACTTCTTTGTCTTCACCTTCTCTTACAGCTCTGGGGCCAAACAGGCCCCTGAAAGGCGTTGTCCTAAAGGAGCAGGGATGTACCATCTGAGGCCTGCGTGAACGTTTCCTCTCTCCTACACTGATGCACCCGCAGGCTCCTGCAGGGAACTGTCGATAGTTGCAAGGGGGGAGCGTGTATTAGTTTTCTGTTGCTGCCATAAATCATCACACCCTCTGCAGCATGAGCAGCACAAGGCTACGAGCTCACGGTTCTGTAGGTCGGAAGTCTGACTTGGCTCAATGGGATTCTCTGGTCAGAGTCTGAAATTAAGGCTGGGCATGAAATTAGGCTGGCTGGGCTCTTCTGTGAAGAATTCCCTTCCAAGCTCATTCAGGTTGGTGTCCTATTGCAGTTCCTGTGGTTGTAGGACTGAAGGCCCTGTTTCCGGGTAGGTCTTGCACTTTTCCAACTCAGAGAACTCTTAGTGTAAGGACTGGAAGGGGTCCCATGGCAAGTGTGATGAAGAATGCAGGCAGCCTCCAGGAGCAAAGACCAGCTCCCCTGCTGACAACCAGCTAGGAAATAAATAAATTAAAGGCATCCAGATTGGAGAATAAGAAGTAAAATGATCTCTACATACAGATGACATGATACAAGGAATTTGTAGTCATCTTTAATCTGCCCAGTTGGCCTGGCTAGAACTTCTCATAGAATGGTGAAAAGAAGTGATAAGAACAGACATCCTTGGGCTGGCCCCATGGCTGAGTGGTTAGGTTCATCCACTCTGCTTTGGCAGCCCAGGGTTTCACTGGTTTGGATCCTGGGTATGGACATGACACTGCTCATCAAGCCATGCTGAAGGGGCATCCCACATAGCACAACCAGAAGGACCTACAACTAGAATATACAACTATGTACTAGGGGGCTTCGGGGAGAAGAAGAAGAAGAAGAAAAAAGAAGATTGGCAACAGATGTTAGTTCAGGGGCCAATCTTTAAAAAAAAATTACACACACACACACACACACATACACACATACACAAAAGAACAGATATCCTTGTCTTGTTCCTGAACTTAGGAAGAAAGCATCCAGTCTTTCACCATCAAGTATGAATTTAGCTGTGGGCTTTCTGTAGATGCATTTTATCAGGTTGAGGAAAGTCCCTTTTATTCCTTGTTTGTTGAGTGTTTTTTATTATGAAAGGGTGTAAAGGGTGTTGGATTTTGTCAAACGCTTTTTAATACATCTATTGAGATGATCATGTGATTTTTGCTTTTTTGTTCTACTGACATGATGTGTTATATTAATTGATTTCAGATGTTGAACCAACCTTGAATTCCTGGGACAAATCTCACTTGGTCATGGTATATAATTCTTTCATATGTTGCTAGATTCGGCTTGCTAGTGTTTTATTGATGATTTTTGTGTCCACATTCATAGGAGATATTGATCTGTAGTTTTCTTGTGATATCTTCTGGTTTTGGTATCAGGATAATAATGGCCTCTTGGGGTGAGTTGGAAAGTATTCTCTCCTCTTCTATTTTTTGGAATAGTTTTTTTTAAAGATTGGCACCTGAGCTAAAAACTGTTGCCAATCTTCTTCTTCTTTTTTTTCTTCTGCTTTTTTTCCCTGAATCCCCCCAGTACATAGTTGTATATTTTAGTTGTGGGTCCTTCCAGTTGTGGCATGTGGGATGATGCCTCAACGTGGCCTGACGAGCAGTGCCATGTCTGCGCCCAGGATCCGAACTGGTGAAACCCTGGGCTGCCAAAGCAGAGTGTACACACTTAACCGCTGCGCCACTGGGCCGGCCCCTGATGCTAGTAATTTGAGTCTAGCAATTTTGAGTTCTCTCTCTCTCTCTTTTTGGGTTAATCTAGCTAAATGTTTGTTAATTTTGTTGATCTTTTCAAAGAACCAGCTTTTGGTTTCACTGATCTTCTCTACTGTTTTCTATTCTCTGTTTCATTAACTTCTGCTCTAATCTCATTATTTCCTTCCTTTTGCTTGTTTTAGGCTTAGTTTGCTCTTCTTTTTCTAGTGTCTTAAGGTGGAAGACTAGGCCATTAATTTGAGATCTTCTTTTTCTTGTTTAAATTGAGATATAACTGACATATCATATTCTATTAGTTTCAGATGTACAGCATAATGAGTTGAGATATAGTGAAATGACTACCACAGTAAGTCTAGTTGACATCCACCACCACACGCAGTTACAAATTTTTTTTTCTTGTGATGAGAACTTTTAAGATTTACTCTCTCAGTAACTGTCAAATATGCACTACAGTATTGTTAACTATAGACACCGTGTTCTACATTACGTCCTTAGGACTTATTTATCTCATAGCTGGGAGTCTGTGCTTTTTGACCATCTTCACCCATTTTGTCCATTCCTCACCAGTGCTTCTGGCCGCCACAAGATATCTTTCTTCTTAATATAGCCATTTACAGCTATAAATTTCCTGCTGAAAACTGCTTTAGCTGCATCCTATAAGTTTTGGTATGTTGTGGTTTTTTTTTCATTCATCTCAAAATACTTTCTAATTTCCTTTGCAGTTTCTTCTTTGATCCACTGGTTATTTAGGAATGCATCATTTATTCTCTTTAGCTGGTTTCCTTCACAGCATGCAGCATGAGGTTGCAGGCTTTCCTGATTTCTGAGTGACTTTTTTCCTTTAAAAGGTTAGTGTGGTAAATTAAAGATGGCCACAAATTCTTTGAAATTCCTCTTATCAGGAGGTGGGGTCTATGGCTCCCCTTCCTTTGAATCTGGACAGGCTTTAGGACTGTCTTAGATAACAGAATGCAGAAGAATTGATGCTGCCTGACTTTGAAGACCAGGATGGAAGAAACTTTGCAGCTTTTACTTTGGTATCTTGGAAGGCTTGCTTGGGAGGGTGTCAGGGTGGACAGCCACTAGGTAAGAGGTCCAACTACCCTGAGACCACCATCCTATGAGGAAGCCCAAGCTAGCCATTTGGAGAAGCCACTTGAAGAGAGGGAAGTGCTGACCAGCCCTGTTCTAGTCTGCTTGGGCTACCATAACAAAATAAGACAGACTGGGTGGCTTAAACACAGAAATCTATCTTCTTACAGTTCTAGAGACTGGACGTCCAAGATCAGGGCATCAGAATGGTTGGTTTCTGGTGAAAGCTCTCTTCCTGGCTTGTAGATGGATGACTTCTTGCTGTGTCCTCACATGGCAGAGAGAAGGAGAGATTTCTGGTGTGTCCTCTTAGAAGGACACTAATCCTGTTGGACCAGGGCCCCACTCTTATGACTTCATTTAACCTTAATTGCTCCTTAGAAGCCACGTCTCCCAATATAGCCACACTAGGGGTTAGGGCTTCAATATATGAACTCTGGGGTGGAGACATAAGATAATCAGTCCATAACAACCCCCAGCTATTCTAGCCATCCCATCCCAATGACCAGATAGGTGATTAAAGAAGTCATCTTGGTAGTTCTAGCTCCAGAAGATGCCACATTAAAAAAGATGAGGCCCAGACACAGGGCTCCAGTAAACTGTCACCGTCATCTCCTGCTATTTCAGCCACAGTGGCTGAGACTGCAGATGCTGTAGAGCAGAGATGAGTTTTCCTCGCTGTGCCTGCCTTGATTCCTGACCTACAGAATCGTGAACAGAACAGAATGGTTTTTACACCACTAAGTTTTTGAGTAATTATTACACAGCAAACAGAACCCGGAACAGTGAATTTGTCTCATTTATATTGATCGTTATTATAATTATCAGTTAACTTTTTGGGGGCTCAGTTTCCTTACCTGTACAATGGAAATAATACTTAATTTAAGGATTAAGTAAGATGACATATGTAGAGTGCTTACTTAGCACAGTGGCTTACATATATATAAAACACTTAAAAAGGTAGCTTGAAAAAACAGGTAGCTAGATGTATATATTTTCACGTATTTTCTTTCATTGACTTGAGAATATGAGGTGTTTTTTTCCTGAGCTGTAATTTCGAAACATAGTCAGTGTTTTGAAGTGTTCTCTTCATCTGCTTTCTTACTTGCTGTATTTTGATGATTTGATTTTGAATTTTTTCATAGGTTAAGATACTGGATTTCTTCTCTTTACTCATCTTGGAGGGCAGTAGTTCCATTTGAGTTTTCAATTTGCCCCAAAGCAGTGAGAGCAAAAATCCTAGTCCTCCGTGTCTGGGCCCTGTGATGCTGCCCCCAGCCCCCGTCCTGGGATTTTTCCCGGAGTCCTCTCTACTCATCCTCACCTGGTTCCTCCGTCACATCCATCACAAGGTTGCAGCTTTTCCCGATTTCAGAGTCCTTGATCTTTTTCTTTATCTTTTGTGGTAGTGGATAAGTGAGAGGGTGTTTTGGGCATGACTTGTGTAAGCTTACGGTATTTTGATAAATGTACATTATTATGCCATTTTTCTTTCTTCTTTTTGCCATACAAAATGGGGCAAAACCTTGCATCAGCCCTGGAGTTTGTCAAAGTTAATTAATGAAAAGTCTCCTTGGTCCAATCACGGGGCCGCCATGTCTGTTTGCCCAAAAGGATGGCAGTCCTTTCACATCAAAGCTCTTGCTTCGTTGAAACGTCCATCCAGCTTTGGAGCCGGAGACCCATCGGGAAAGAATTCCCACACTGTCAGAGGTTTGGGAAGGACTGACATGAATCGATAGACTGTTTCCTCAGAATCCTGCAGGATTTCAATGGTTTTCATGGAATTAAATACTCTCTTAGACTCGGGAGGTTTAAATGGAAACATATACGTTGCATTGTTCATAGTTGACAGAATAATGGTTAGCTCCTTCTGAAAATGCACCAAACCTGCAGAAGCTGCTGCGAACCTGCAGGGATCTCCCTGGTCCCCAGTGAAGGAGGCGGGAAGCTTCCTTTAATTAGGTTAGACTCTCCGTCGTAGGCCTAGCTGCATCTGATTTTCACTCCCGGGGCTTCCTCCGCCCAAGGCAAATGGAGGATCTGAGCCCACGATGTTAAGACACATTTCACACACACGTCGATGTATTTACTTACACAGACACGCACTTGCTCACACGCGCAGACCCACACACATTCCTGGGCTCGCCATGTGTGGGGCAGCTTTCAGCTCCGTCCCCCCTCCTCTCTGTGGAATGAGGCAGAGCTGGGTCGTGCCTCTGTTTATTTTTACATGGAAGGATTCATCAACTAAGTGTCCAACTTTGAGATCAGGACCTGTTCCTGACACGCTAACTCACTGCTTCGCTCTCCACCCTGGGCCCCCTCCAAGCTGTTCTTCAGTCAACAGCATTTGGGCAAGAACCCTACAGCCTTTCCTATCCAGATGGTGCAAAGGAAAAGTCGGGGTGTCCTCACCATCCTGCAGGGGTCTCCGCTGGCTCTGGGGTCCCATCTGCTCTCTGAGGACCCCCACCCCACCCAGGGAGGCCGTACCAGCCAGAGTGGCTGAGATGTTGAATCTGAAGGTTCTGAATCAGTTCAGTGCTTGGCCCCATGGGGATCCGTTGAAGATCACAGAGCCTCTTCCTGGGGATGTGTGCACAAACCCACGTGTGTGCACATGCACATATACACACACTCACATGCACACAACTTTTAGTCTATGGGGCAGTGCCTGGCCCAGCCTGATGTTAAAGACCCTTCCGGGGTCTTTCTATTCAAGGCCCAGTGGGTAAACAAGCCCCTGGTGCTCAGTGATGGGGGGGACCGGAAGCCAGCTCTGCAGCCCCTGTTCACCCTCCCCTTTCTGTGCCGGCGCCTGCCCTCCCTTACCCAGGGTTTCCTTCTTATTGCACATGGGTCTTTCCTCTCCCTTTTCAAGGAGCTGGTTGGGACCCTGGAGAGTCACCCTGCCTGCCCCACCTCACAGAGCCCACCTCACCTGTGGCTCTGCCCTTTTGGGGCCCAGCCACTGGCAGCCCCGTCCCCCGAGGGGACCCTGCCAGCAGGTCCCCCTTCCTTGGAGCTGGCCCTCCCTCTGCAGAGCCCAGAGTGAGAAGCACACTTTTTAGGCCTTTCTGGGGTGAGTCTTTGTACCAGGAGGTCCTGTCGCCTCCTTTTATTCTCATGTTAACCATTTGGGAAACTCAGCCTCAGAAAGGGGAGCTGAAATGCCCAAATTGGTACAGACCTAGGTGATAAAGTGGGAACCAGGGCTCCAGGGCCCTTGCTGCCCCCCTCTTTCTCCTGTGTTGGGTTACATTTGAAAAGTCATACAGCAGGGACTTCGTACACACGCAGCCCTGAACCCACTGATCCCATAGGGAGAAGGGGAGAGAGTGTGTGGTCTGGAGGCCCCTGCCCTTCCCCTGGCTCTCGGGTGAGAGAGGTGGAGGGGCAGAGGGCCCAGTTTTGTAGCTTTCCAAACCCTGAGGCCGTGCTGGGCCCCTGTTCCTCATCTTTAGAGTGAGTATGGGAAGATGAAAACCGGGAATCATTAATAATCATGTATCATGAACAAATCCAATGACTTATTAACGATTAAGTAATCTGGTGACCTTGACGAGATCCATCTGGGTGTGTGGTGGGGACAAAGTGTGACCACAGTGATGGAGAGAAGTGGAGATATCGAGTGCCAACACCCATCCAGGGGGTTTGCTGGAAAGGGAAGCCGAGAAATGCATGGGGGCCGGGGGAGGAAGGGGGTCAGAGAGGAGAGATCACAGTGTGTTTTCATGCCTTGGGGAATGACTCAGTAGTGGGGAAAGACTGAAGATGCAGGAGAGAAGAGGGCCATGTCAGGAGACCATCCTTGGGGAGGTGAGCTGAGGACTCCTGGGCCCAGGTTGGGGGTGGCTTTAGGGAAAAGCACGGACAGGTGGGAAAGCCCAGGATGTGAACACAGATGCAGGTGAGGGGCTCACGTGGTGGTGGAGGGTGCGGGCATTCTGTTTCCGTGGCTTCTCAGGAACGACTGAGAGTAAGGAGCAGGCGGGTCTGTTAGAGGTCTCAGGAAGAGAGGAGAAGGATGCTATTTTGCAAGGTGTTTAGTGAGCATGTTACGGATACATTAGACAAGAAAAGCAGGTCACAAGATGAATCTTACAGTTTGATTGGTAAATATGTATTTATGTATTATATATAATAATAGATGAAATACAAGGACGAAAACACTGAGTAATTATCTCTAAGTGGTGGGGTTTATAAGTAATTGTTTTTTGGGGCAGCTTAACTCTGTTTTCTGAACTTTTTACTATGAACATGTATTAATTTCATAATTAAAATGTTATTTAACAGTAAAATGGAATGGTTGAAGAAACTGTTTGGTCTGGAATTAAAAGAACTTGGTGATACATGATGACTGTCTTAAAATATTTGAAGAAATGTCACACGAAAGAAGGATGTTGACTTTTTTCTTGCTGATGGGGAAGGAGTGGCTGATTACAACTGAAACAAACAAAAAGCAAAGAGCTTTCTATTAGCAAAATTGCCCAGAAATGGGAGGGACTGACTCAGAGGATTGTGTGTTCTCCGTCACAGGAAGACCACCTGGCGAGATGGGGTGGGTGCAGGACTGATGATGGTGATGATGGTGGTGGTGGTGATGGTGATGATGAGGGTGACGGCCATGATGGTGTTGGTGACGATGATGATGGTGGTGGTAGTGGTGAGGATGATGGTGGATCATGGTGGTGGTGATGGTGATGATGATGGTGGTGGTGATGATGAAGGTCATGACGATGATGGTAGTGTTAGTGATGATGGTGATGATGATGGCGACAGTGATATACGATGGTGGCGGTGATGACAGTCATGGTGATGTGGTGATGATGACGATATAATCTTCTGTGTTCACGTTATGCTGACAATGCATAAAGCATTCCTTTTCCTACTCAGCTGATAGTTGCCTGACCCTCTGGGGAGGCACTCAGGCATTATGTCAGTCACTCAGCAGAGTGAATGAGGCCAAGAAAAGATATCACTGTTGACCCAGAGGCAGAGCTAAAACTTGACAGCCCTTTCAGACCCCAGCCAGTGCTCTGCTCCCCTTAGATCCAAGAGTGGCGGCACCTTGTGTAAACCAAAGGTATCTGCAAAGGTATTTTCTGTGGATCCCACTGCACAGGTCCACATTTCCACAGGCTTGGGGAAGTGTGACCACAGCCTAAGCCCCCAGGATGGGGTGATGTGGGATGAGGAGCAGGTTTGCAGGGACCAAGGCAGGGAAGAGTGTTTCTGTGAGGAGACCAAGTCTACGATGAGGGTCGAGCCTGTGCTCATAAGTGTTGGGACCTTCCCCTCCCCCAGCAGCAGGAGCACCTGGACAGGTGACTGTTTCCCTAGGGCATCCAAGCCATCCTCTAGGACCCTCTCCTGCCATTCCGCCCACCTTTCCATTTCTTATCCTGGCCCTTGGGTAGGGATGCCTCCCTGCATTCCCTCCGTCCCCAGCCTCTGCTTCCCTACGTTCACGTGGCTTCAGGTCCCACCTGGCCTCCGGCCCAGCTCACCCTCCTCATCTCCCGACACCCCCTGCCCTCTGCCTGGCCACCCTGCCTCCTGTTCAGTCACTTCACTCTGAACATAGGCAAGCTGGGCCACTCTCCCAAGCCACTCCCACCCCTGCGCTCAGAGCCGAGGCCACAGCGGCCAACAAGGCCAGCACAGCCTTGTCCACCTGGAGTTGGATTGCAGACCTGAGGACTCCCAGTTCAGTGCTCTTCCTAACAAGCTGCAGAAGGGGCACAGGCCTAACATAGCCCCACAGGGCATTTTGCGCCTTCAGCTGGGACGAGTAAAGCGGGGTCAAGAGCAGCCCCAGCTGCTTGGGCCATTCACCCTGCTCTGACCTGTTGCTGACATCAGAAACATCACCATTGTGTACCTGTTTTTTAGAGGCCAATGCAAGAAGGAAGACACACCAGAGGACCGACCAACTCCCTCCCTGCAGTGAGCCGGAAGCCTGCAGGTGACAGGAGAGGGAGCTCCAGGTCCCCCCACTTGGGCCCATCAAAGGGATGGTGCGCTAATCGGCACTGGAGTATGGGCTGACTGCTGGCCCAGAGCAGGAGAGCCAGCCTCGCCATTAAGCAACAGCACCAGACTTCTTTGTTTCTCTACTTCTTCCAAAGTGGCAAAAGATCAAGGCCCCGAGCTTGAAAAAACAAAGGGGAAATAGCTTGCAGGCGCGCATCTGGAGGCCAGAAGGGGTTTTAATAGTCGTGCTTGGGGGGAGGCAGCGAGGGGCTCGGGTCTGGGCGCTGATTCCCAGAGTCCTCTCTATGGCGTCCCACGGCCGAGGCAGGACGCACGTCCCTCTGGCTCAGGCGGCAGGCCGGCCTCCTTCTCCGTTCCCTGGCAGGGCGGCTCCTTTCCCATCTGCTGCAGCCCAGCGCCTAGTCCTCGGTGCAGTTCTTGGCCTCGTCCCCCTTGCGTTTCTCAGTCTCTGATGTCATCACGCCAAACCTCCTCAGGCACAGCCCTCCACTGAGCCCTCCAGGCCCGGGGTTAATTAGGGCCCACAGCAGGGTCGTGGTGGTCTGCCTGGGGTCACGTGCTGACACATGTCTGTAATTCCTCAGGGTTGCGGAAAGCTAGCTCCAGAGCAGACTTCCCTGGTGGGCGGGCGACACGGGCCTTCTCCTGAGGGACGTCACACCAACGCCACAGTCGGTGCGATGGAGGCTGAGTGGCGCCTTACTTCGGAGAAAGGAGGCCTCTCATGCTCTTGTCCGACCCTAGATCGACAACTTCTGGAGGGCTCTGCATGATGGGTTTACCCGGCACGTGATTCTTTGGGCTGAGATCTTTTTAAAATCAGTGACAAGGGGCCCTATAGTTTTTGGGAAGCTGGGTGAGCAGACAGGACCTCCTGTTCTCCATTGTCTCCACCGACTGCTACCCAAACAGCACCCTACTAAGAGAGGGCAACAGGAAACATCCTCGGCTGGGCCACAGCTGACGCCCACACACACGGTGCCACTTACTGAGCATCCACCGTGTGCCAGGAGCGGCCCACCCGGGGTCACGTCCCTGAACAATGTCTCTGGTCTCGTCCAGGAGAAGCTGCTGCTGGGGGAAGGTTGGTGAGTTGTTTGAGGTCACACAGCTTGTCAGAATCAGAGCTGAGATTCGAATCCAAACCTTCTCGACAACCAACACTTGAACTTTCTGGAACTCCTCGTCTCCCGAGACCTCAAGCAAATGAATTACCCAACCTGGTCCAAATCCCTTCTCGGAGAGTGCATTTCTCTGAAATGCAATTCGGCTCTCGTCACTTCCCGCCTCACATGCTGTCAGTGGCTCCCCTTTCTTGGCGGTCCTTTTGGATGGCTGGAGTGACAGATGACCTGAGACACAGATCCAGCCCTCGGCGGGAAGGCTGGGTGAGGAGGGAGGCAGATGGATGGGATGTGCGTGTCCTCCAGCTTTGAGTGGGAGGGTGAACTCAACCAGCCAGCTGTCCAGGTTCCTGGGCTGTGTTGACTGGGGTGCTGAGGCCCCTGGATGGGTCTTGATCGGTTGGACACAAACGATCAGCGCCTCCTGTCCCAGAGAACCCAACCAGCAGAAGGTGCCGGAGCCAGGGGCAGGGGGAGGGGCTGAGGCTTGAAACCAATTGCATCGACGCCATCTGAGGCTCTCTGGGCTGAGGTCGGCCCTGAGTTCAGCAGAGCAACGCGGCCTCCAGGAAGGCCTGAGTCAGAATGGGGGAGACCAGGCTTCCCAGCAAGATAACCCCTGGGGAACTCGGGAGAGGAGGGGAAACCCCAGTGCATGGTGGGATTCCTGAGTCAATCATGCAGTAGGAGCCAGAATAGTGCTGCCCAAAGGCGGAGAGGAGGCATCATGGCGGGAGGAAGTTACGGGATATAAAGTGTGGAAGGATAATATTGATTTGCACTGACTATATTCTGAGCCCTGGGACACATCAGTAGCTTTTTGGATCTGCAACTGAGAATCCCAGTTAGTACATTTTCATGCTGCTCTGAGGGGTGGGTGTGCTGCCCTTTGCCTAGAACAGAGGGAGTGGCTGCTGCTGCTGATTTAGCAAGATTGCCGAGCCACTCGCTCCGTGGGGCCAAGGGGGAGAGGGTGGCCCTGTGGGGTCCTCTGGTTCTTGCACTACGGTTCTTGGGTCAGTTTTCAGGAACTGAAATTATTGGGATGTCCTGGATGTTAGCATGTTGTGGGAGGCCTTATCCTGAGGTGACTTTGTCACCCTCCCTAGCCTTTGTTCCTTTTTCTTCCTCTGTTCATGTTGGTGACAGGGAGGGAACTGCTCCATGCCTCTCTGTGGTCTTAAGCTCTTGTTGTGGCCCCTCCGGCAGGTCACCCCCTCACTTAGCCTGGTTTGGGGGAGCGGGTGTTCTAGTCAAGCTCTCTGTGTATTCCAGAGGTCCTATGAGTCTTCTTGACCCCCATAACTGTCCCATGCCTCTCTCCCGCTCAAAGTCACAAATGTCCCCAAGAACAAGGTTTTGCTGAGGCTCCCTGGGGCAAACCAGTCCACCTTCTTCCTAAAGGCCAGTCCCAAGCCTGTGCTGCCTTCTGGGCTTATCACTTCTGATTGGATTTTGCATCCAAGCAATGTTCTCTACTTTGCCTTCCAGAATCAGGGCACCATTCTCTCTTCTCAGTGCTTCGGGAAGTGTATTCTTATTTCCATATTTATTTTGTCATTTTAGTGAGATTTGTGGTAGAAGATATAAATGCCGTAGTCTTCCATTTTGAACTGGAAGTCAAGTGAATTTTAAAATCAGGAAAAAAGGATAAAATTTAAGGAAACTCACAAGTGCAGATGCTTGTAGACAATTAAACTGACTGTGACAGAATAACCTTTGGAAACATTAACCGACTGTATTTGCCCACCGTTTCCAGCTGCCGTCTTCCAGCGGCGGCTCTCCCACCCCTTTGTCAGAAGGAGCTGTAGCCAGAGCAAGAGAAGATACAGCAAAGGAGAGCCGGGCAGGCAGTCCTGGATGCTCTGAGCTGCTGGGTCGGGGGTTCCTCTGGCACAGGACAACCATGGCTGCGACTGCAGCTTCTCCTACCGCCCCGGCCCACGTGCCGGACCGCGGTCCAGGCCCCAGTCGGTGTCGGGAAGGTCCGCGAAAGCAGAGTGGGTCTGAGCTGGCATTTTCTACCTCAGGTCTCAAGGGCTGTCCCCGCATGAAGAATATTGCCTCCAAGACTCTGCTTCTCCATCTTCCAGGGTCCATGGGCTCCCGGGGAGTTTCTGTCACTGCCCTCTTCTGCCCTCATCACGGAGAAGCTTCACTTTTTGTCCTTTCAGTGGGTTTCGTAAATGTCTTTGATCTTCCTCAGGAGAAGTTTTGGTCCATGTGAGTTCTAACCCCGGTGTCTGCATGTTGCAAGGTTTCCCATCTCTTTGTCCTTCCTGCACACACTCCCCTGGAGTGAGGCTCCTGGACCATTAGTATTACGTACCTTCAGAGGAGACACTGACTTTTGGAGGATTAGGTGACAAGTCAAAGAACCTCCCCAAACGCACTGACATTTACAACAACCCTGTAATTTCAGTTAGCGCGTAGTCACCAATGCACAGATTCCAAATATCGATTCCACAATATGGAGGAATTTGTCATTTGGTAAGGGTGGCATTTCAAACAAGGAGGGAAAATTGAGTGCAAGATTTTGAATACTTGGCTACCCAGAGGGAAAAAAAATGTTACCTAACAAGTAGCATGCCCCTCCATTCCATGCTGGATTAAAGATTTAAGAGTAAGACAAGAAGACTGCAAAGCTGCAGAAGGAGACAGGGGAATTTTTTTATATTCTTCGAGAGGAGAGAATATTTTTGGGCAAGACACACAAATCACTGATATGAGGAATGGGCTAGAGCCAACAGTGGTGTCTCACGGGCTCAGCACCATGCAGATTTAGTTCTTGCTCACACTGGTGTCCAGTGTGGGTCAGCGGGGACTCTGCTCCCCACAGACACACGGGGACCCAGGCTGACTGAGACTCTACCGTCTGGGATGTTATAACAGGAAAGAGACATCTGGAGAGTCACACTCGGGCTCTTGCATATTTTAGCCCAGAAGTGACATGTCACACCTGCCCAAGGCCCATTGGCCAGAACCAGTCACATGACTCTGCTGAACTGCAAGGGGGAGGGGCAATGTGGGGAGCTGGTTGAATGTTTATGAAGGCTCCTGTCCCCACCACAATCTCTATCCTAACACACTGAAACATTGGACGAAATGGATGATTTTCTTGGGAAGCATCAATTTCTGCTAAGTGTAAATGAGCAGAATTCATCTGAGGAGTAAGAAGTCAAAAGAGATGCATAGGAAGAAATGGGAAAAGGTTCTAAGAATTATCTTCAAGGATTGGGTCTCATCCAGGTGGTGTTATTGGAAAGATAGTGAGTGTGTCTGTCCGGAGGGAGGGGTGAGATACTCCCAGAATCCACTGGGGGCTGGGTGCCAAGTGTGGAATTAACAGAAGTGAAGGGGGCTCTAGAAACCAGGAAACAGGAGCAGGAAATGCCACAGCATAGTGTTGGCGGTGGTGGTGCGTGGATCTCCACACCTGCCCTCCAGTTCTTCCAACTCTAGTGAGAGTGTACTCAGGCCCCCACCACTTCTGTGATGGAAGCTGGTTACCCGGAATTATCCTCCTGTGATGGTTAATTTTATGTGTCATCTTGGCTAGGCCACGGTGCCCAGATATTTGGTCAAGCATTATTCTAGATGTTTCTGTGAAGGTGTTTTGGGTGAGATTAACATTTAAATCTGTTGACTTTGAGGAAAGCAGTTTGCCTTCCAAAATGTGGGTGGGCCTCATCTGATCAGTTGAAGGCCTGAACAGAGCTTCCCTGGGCAAGAAGGAATTCTGCCGGCCGTCAGCCTTTGGGACTTGGACTACAATTCTTCCTCAGGTCTTCAGCCTGCTGAACTGCCCTGCAGATTTTGGACAAGCACCTCTACAATCGCATGGGCGAATTCCTTAAAAGACATATCCTTTATATATGTGTATATCTCTTTATATATACACATCTTGTTGGTTCTGTTTCTCTGGAGGACCCTGACCAATACAGCTCCCAGCAGACCGTAGGCAACAGAGGAGAGGTGATTCCCTACTGAGAAACTGGGGTGCTGTTCTAGGCAGGGAGAACAGACTCTCAGCGGCCAAAGAGGATCTAAAGAGAGCAAAGAGAGAGACAGACACTCGTGGGGCATCTCTCATGGGGCTGTAGAGACTTTGTCAGAGGCACGGCAAGCTCACAGTTCATCATATGAAGCCACAGAATCACAGGAAAATGGTACTAGATGTTATTTATTCATGTATACATTTAAAGGCAAAGAGTCTTTCTGTTAGTCATTCGATGTGGACATGATTCAAGGTCCCCAGCTATTAGGCACCTCCTGCGTCGGGGGCTTTCATCATCTTGGCACCATCGAAACTTCACCTCTGTGCTGGGCTGATGGCCCCGAGTCTGTCATGGTGGCAGCCGGCAGTGCAGGAGCAGAGCCGGCACGTGCGTCTTCCCAAGGAAGCAATGGACAGGGTGGTCCCTTGGGGGGAGGTGAGGGCTCCAGGCTGCTCGTGAACCTCAGCCTGGCTGATCACAAGAGCAAGGCTGGCAGAGAAAGAAGCTTTCGAAAGGTAAGACGTTCATTCCGAGCCTCCCAGACAGGTGCCCTGAGGCATCTACTTCATTTTTTTTTTTTTAGGAAGATTGGCCCTGAGCTAACATCTATTGCCAATCTTCCTCTTTTCCTTTTTTTTCCTCCCCAAAGCCCCGGTACATAGTTGTAGATCCTAATTGTAGGTCGTTCTAGTTCTTCTATGTGGGATGCCACCTCAGAATGGCTTGATGAGCGGTGCCAGGTCTGCGCCCGGGATCTGAACGGTGAACCCCAGGCCGCTGAAGCAGAGCGTGCAAACTTGACCACTCGGCCACGGGGCCTGCTCCTGCCTCTTTAACTTGAGCACCAGAGAGGAAATTGCTGGTAGACAGCTTTCTCCTGACTGCTGAGCAAAACGGGCCGGCCAGGCTGGGCTCTGGTTCGCTTTTCGAACAAAGGTCCCGAGCTCACTTCTCATTCGCCCATCTCTCTGCTCTCGGAACGCTTCTGTACTATCGCAACAAAGACAGGTGGAAAAGGGGGCCGATGAATCCGAAACAAGTTCCTGTTCAGCCTGGACAGCTGGGAAAGAAAGGAATGCAGAAAACGGAGGGACAGCCCGACGGGTGATAGCGAACACAACTTTGTGTGCAGATTCAATTAGCAGCCATCTATGAGCCAGGGGCATTTAACATGCTCCAAGTCCAAGCTGCGTAAATACTGCCACTTTTTGTTTACCTCCAGAGTTAGCTGTCTGCAGGCACGTCAGGAAACCACGGCGAAGAGCACTCCAAATACATGTGGTGCCGTTGAGCTTATTTATTTGTCTTAATGTATTCCACTTACATCTGAGCGTGGTGTGACTCCACATCTCACCCCAGCTGAAGACCGTGGCCTGTGTGGCGGGCGGAGGCGGCCGGGGGAGGATTTCCTAGCTCCATCTAATTTAAAGCACCTTTAGCTGAGTGGTGCCATGAAAAGGATGTGGCTAAAACAAATAAAAATCATAGCAGGATCAAAGAACGCGCACAAATCTGTTCCTTCTGGAAGCAGCTTCTCTTTCCCATTCTCGCTCTCCCCTGGCCCTGTTTTTCTCCCCTTCCTCGAGTCCCACGATTTCGTCTCTGATTGATGGGGCGAAGGCAGCGGCTCAGCGGGGTTGGAGGAGATCTAAGGGCCCTGCTATTTTCGTGGTGGGCGTGTGAAGGGTGACATTAATCAGCGCTCTCTCTAAGCAGTTCAGAGACAGGCAGGGAGGCGGCGAGGCGCTTGTCTGAGCCCGGAGCCCGGGAGCCCGGGAGCCCGGGAGCCCGGGAGCCCGGAGCCCAGGATTTGGTCGATGACCTGCAGCTCCCAGCGCACTCCTGGCTGCCCCGAGTGGAGATGCACAGGAGAATCACACAGAGCAGAAGGCACCAAGCACCGCCCGGCTCTGCCCACGCTTCCCGCAGCAGCCGGCGGAGGCCTGGAGAAGGCGTCCTCCTCAGGGCGACGGAGAGCCCGTCTGGTCTGGAGGCAGCGGATGACTCAGACTTCCTGCTGCCTGCGACAATTCCGACGGGATCAACACGAAGGGGCACCTTAGCTCCTCCCTACACACACACCACACATATACCAGGGACACACATGCAAACACAAAGCACACGCACGCCTGTGCGTGTGACGTCCGGGTAGGGGACAGGCTTCAAGGACGGTGGATCTGGGGTGCAAAGAATGTTCCTCCTTTCTGTCCCCTTTCCCTCAGCCTGCCTGATGGTGGTTCTCCTTGCGTGGTCTGTGGTCAAGAAAAGGCCACCAGTAGCCCAAGCCACATCATGGCTCACAGTCCAAAAAGAAGAGTGACACTCTCCTGCACGATGTCTCCAGTCTCAGGGCAGGACCTGACTGGCCCAGCCCTGCACCACTCCCTGTGTGGGAGGACGAGCTCCCTGATTGGCCGGGCTGGGTCACATGCTCACCAGGCCTGATGAGGTGAGCGGGACTGTGACTGACAGTGCCAGCCAAACTGCGTGTGTGTGTGGGTGGTATGTTCATGTGTATGTAGCGTATATGTGTGGTAAGTGTGGTGTGTGGGGTGTGTGTGGGGTGTGTGTGGGGTGTGTGTGGGGTGTGTGTGTTATCTGTTGTGTATGTGCGTGAGTGGTGTGTGTTGTGTGTATGTGTGGTGTGTTTTTTTTAGCATGTATTGTGTAGGGTGTGTGTATTTTGTGTGTTGTGTGTGATGTGTTTGTGTGGTGTGTGTTTCGTAGTGTGTATTGTGTGTGGTGTGTATATTTTGTGTGTTGTGTGTCTGTGGTGTGGGTGTATATGTGGTGTGTGGGGTGTGTGTATTTTGTGTGTTGTGTGTGTGTATGTGTGTAGTGTGTGGTGTGTAGCGTGTGTTCCTCTAGTTTAGAGAGGGGCTTTCGGTGGGGACACAGCATTGGCCGAGCGTTGAGGAGGCTATTTCCTGCAGTGCCCCGTCTGTCCACCTGTGGAGGCGATGCCAGAAGTGGCGTCTGATGGAGGGAGCTGAGGTCACGCGCTGGGAAGTCCAGCCTGAACCAGGGAAGCAGGTGGTCTCGTTGTGCTGATGTGCGTTTCTGAGTCCCCAAGACAGGGCCATCAGCGAATGTTTCCCGGCCGCATGGCACCGAGAAGCGCTTCCTTTCCTGGAGCACTAGGAGGGAAACGAGGCTTCAGGAGGAAAGATCCAAACCAGAAGGAATTTCAGGTGCCACACATTGAAGCCCTTTCCTCTTACAGATCCCAGACAGTAAGGTAATCTGGCCTCTTCTAGACGGTGAACTCTTATACCGTCAATGATTTCCTCTGCCCATCGTTTCCTCAGATCTGCGGTTACAGGGGAAAGGAATAATCCACAATGTGGTGTGATCAGATGCCATGTCTTACCCTGCTTGGTACCATCCCAGGAAATTTCTTAGAATCCTTGTCACTTTGGAAAGCAATGCTGAACTAGGTGTTTCTGAATTCATATGGGACCTCTGAAAAATGATTCTGGAATGAAAAGAAGGATAAAACATATCATGTGACAGATAAAGAACATAGTTGTAGAGATTATCCAGAAAAAGGGAAGAACAATTTAGGTGGAAATTAAATGGCTTGCCCTTGCACGGCAATTAAAGACAATGTAGACTCCTTAAAAAGAGATGAAATGAGATGGAAAGAGAGATGCTGTGGGCGCTGATAAAGGAAAGATGTCAGAGAAATTAATAGGATACTACCGATTTAAGTTATGAGGGCGGTAAGGACCGTGGAAAGGAAAAACACACTCATGTGTGTCTCCTCACTCCCGGCGCTCTGCTCCACACTTCTTCACTTCTGACGCCAGACGGGTGGGTGTTCTGCTCATGGAGCAATTCTGCAAGGCCAGCTGGGTGTCCTACAACTTAACTCGAGTCTGATGCTGCCTGTTGGGATGCTGCTGTAATCCGGCTGCGTCCTTTTACTGATGGTCTCCGGCTCTTCCCCCGTTGAGAAAGGACTGCTACCCAGCAGTGGGGCGTGGTCAGCACGGGGCTCCCACTGGCCAGCCTTTGAGGTCTGCCCCATGGTAGTCACCCACTTTGCCTGGATGGAGCTCTTGGGGTACCACCCAGTGACTGAGAGGGGCATCTGGAGGCGGGGCCCACGCCTTGGCTGGGCCTGTGATGCAGTTTGACTTCACCAGCCCCATCCCGCCTCCTTCATAAACACCTGGCACCTGAATGTCATCTCAGCTTGTGCTTCCACAGAGCCCAGCCTCCGATAGCCTGGCTCCTCTCTCCAGGTCCCAGAAGTACCCTGCTCCCCATCCCTTTCAGGACTCGGGTGGCATCTCCCAGTTGTCGCTAGCCCTGGAATACTATGCTATCTCTTACTGGTTCCTTTAAACTTTCTACTCATGTTTTTGGAAAAGTGCTCCTCAAATTACTCAGTCTGGACGTCCTCTGTTACCTGCCAGGACTTTGCCCGTCTCAATATGAAACCTATAATCTAAATGAAAAAAAAAGGGTGCACTTGCTATGCCAAAGTGGCTTTAGGACAAGCCCCATGGGCCACCTCTGCCCCCCACTATCCTAACTGCTGCCCCTGAGACCGTCCTCGATGGAAATTCTGGAGTTGTCACTGTTGGCAAAAGACTTCCTTTAAAGATGCAGGACTGGACGCAAGGGTTCTGCTGCCCCTTCTGAAGCCCCACGGACATGAGGAATGGGGAAGGACAGGGAGAAGGGCAGTGGGGCCCTGGCATAGGAAAGACGTGAATCACATCGTGAAGCTGGAGGGCGGACGGACAGGTGGGAGTGGTCCAGCCGAGCGGCAAGAAAGAGGCTGAGAACTGCAGGGCGGGAAGCAAGTCCATCAGGAAGCTGACCCTCGGGGGCAGGGTGTGGAAGGCCGGTGGCCCCAGTGCAGGAGGGGTTGGAAGGAGGACTGGACGGTGCTGGTGCCAGAACAGGGAGAAGGTCCCTGCCCAGCGCCCCGTCACTGGCCGCAGCGAGGACATGGTGAGGGGACCATGCCAGGCAGGCGAGAATTAGGTGAAACGTGCAGAGTGGGTGGTGAGAGGCCGCAGCCCCAGCCCTTGCCTCTGCTCAGCCCAAAGCCAGTGGGCATGCTTTCATCCCAGGTGTGGCCGCCACCCCCTGGATGTCTCCACAGCTGCCCCAGGAGGGCCACTCAACTCAACAGGGCAATCAGCATCTCCTACTGCATCCCAGGGCCCCCACATCCCACCATCAGGCATGTCCCGGGGGGCAGTTTGCTCTTGGTTCTCTCTCTGAGGACCCCAACCGAAGTCAGGGAGGGGTTGGTACCTTCTTCTGTTCTCTTTTTACTTCCCACCACCCTTCTTTCCTTCCCTCTTTTAAAAGATGCAGCTGGGGAGGGGCCCAAGAGGAGAAAGGGAGACAGTCACCCCAAAATGTCCCGGTGGAAAGGACACAGGGAGCACAGGACAGCTGGCCCTGTGTGGGCCCCCAGCGCCCGGGGCAGACACTGGGAGGCCCCTCTGAGGGTGCCCCTCATCCACCTGTGCATTCCCAGGCATCAGCAACACGGGGAGACGGAGGGCCTCTGGACAAGCCCGCTCTCGGGTGTGTTTTGGAGAAGAGTGGTCATTTAAGCTGTCCCCAGCCAAGGCTGCCAGCTCTGATGACACCATGCTTTAGGTCGTTATGACAGTGTCTTCATGTACCGTGATCCCATGTGGCTGACTTGGCCCGGGGTGCTTATAGAACAGGAGGGTCCCTCGGAATATCAGCCCTGTGACTCATGCATGAACTTCCCAAAGCTGGTCTTTGGGGTCTGGGGGCAGGAGAATGCTGAGTGGGAGGAGACCCCAAATGAATGTGGGCTTACCAAAAACATCTCCGTGATGTTCCGTGAACTACTGCTTTTCAAGCAGTTGCAAGGCTAGAGGGGCTGGACTGGCCCCATGGGAAGAAAAGGCCCTTGCTCTGCGCCCCCAGTTCACCGTGGAGCTGCCAGCTGTTCACCGGTGGCTCTGGGGCAGGGAGGAAGGTGCTCAGCAGCTGGAGGCTGCAAGGAGGACATCTGTCTGGGTGCACGGAGCCGGCTTCCCGAAGGGCCCCCGGGAGGGGAGCTGGCCTGGAACCTGCTGTGCCTGCCCTGCTGTGTCGGGGACTTCACTGGTTTTAAGACTGAAAGGCTCACATTTGGGGGACCCCCAGTCCCAGGCCATGGTGATGAGTTGGTCACGGTGGAGCTGCTTGTGGGGACACAGAGGAGTGGTCCGGCTGGGGGTGTGGTGGGGGCTGGGCTGTACTTCCAGAAGGGGAAGGACAGGCTGAAGGACAGGGCAGCGTGGGTCACCGAGGGCTTCCAGCTTGAACCTGGCTTCGTTAGATTTCAGGTACGTATGGTTTCGTGTCCCCGTTGAGCTTGGCTTAGAGCCAGTACTCAGCTACTCGCGTGCATTTAAAATCCATATTTTAAGGTGCCCGTTCCTTGCATTTCTTAACTTGTCCGGCCTTGTGCAGCTTGGCCTGATGGGGTGGGCTCTGTCCTGGGGTGCAGGAGCGAGCCACGTGCCCCAGCTCTGCCCTCGCTCTCCGTGAGGAACCGGGGGGCTGTGCCTCACCTCTCTGGACCTCAGTGTCCAGCTGTGTCAAGTGGGCTGGATTCTGCACGCCCAGGCGCCATCCAGACCAGCCCTTTCTGACTGTCATCCTGGTCCCGTCTCAGACCCCAGCTGGGCTCACTTGGCCCACAGGTGCCGCTCTGCAAGGCTCCATCACCTTGGCGGGGAACCAGGGCTCTGGGCTGCAGCCAGTCCACCTGGCCTTGCTCCCACTTGTCTCCACTTGTCTCCCTCTCTCTGTGCACCTGCTCTGGGAACTGGCCCCCTTCCTCTTGCCTCTTGTCCTGGCCGGCCTCGGCTCCCTGTTTGTCCCCTCACTTCCTCAAGGAGTGGGGTCCTGCCTGTCCGTTCCACTCCCACAGCCCGTCTCCTGCATCCGTCAGCAGGCCTCCCCAGGCAACCTGCGGGCTTCCTCCCTCCTCTGTGACCTGCCCTTTGGGGGGAGCCTGTCCCACCTCCAGGTGAGAGGAGCATTTTCTCAAGAGCTATTAATCCGCAGAGAAAAAAAAATGTTGAGGATGGGGGAAATAAGGTGAAGTTACTTTAGGGTTTAACTGTACTTTTAGAGATGATCTCAAGTGTTTTTCTCATCTGCTGTTCAAATTAAGAACAGGAGGTATTAAAATGATCTCAGACGTGATCCACAGGGCTAGGATTAGGCAGGCGGGTCCCGTCTGGGCATGGCTTTCTAATGCGCCATTACGCCGTGCTGCGAAAACGGATCTTCCAGTTCATTTCGAGCTGCACTGAGAGGCTGTGATGAGAACTCAGCACCCAGCCATCAGCCCTGGGCATCCCGGGCGGCTGAGAGACAAGCCAGAGCAGACCCCCGAGAGGGTACCTGTGTCAGCACGGCTGGCGGGAGGATTACGGGGGAACGCGCCTGCTGGTGCTTAAATCCATTACACTAAGTGCTTTGGGCTTTAAATGCCGTGGGACTCTCAGTTGGGAAAAACCTTTTAATAAGTCATTATTAAAACCATTTGCCTTTCGACTGTTTGCATATATGATTCTTGAAATATCTCCTTCCTAATTGTCCGGGATGTTGATATTCAGCAGAGCTCTCTCCCCTTCGAGGCCCCGCCCCCATCATAAAGCCGCCACGGTGGGTTTGCGGTGGCTGGTGCAGGCATGGAGGGCTGCGGGCGGCCAGCCCTGGCCTCCGCTGCTCGGGGGCCCACCGGGAGGGGGAGCGGCGGGTCCACCCCCCTGCCGAGGCTGAGCATCAGCAGCCCCACAGCATCCACGTGAAGTCCCAGGGAGAGTTCCCAGAAGTCCTAGCATTTCGCATTTCAGCGGAGGGCTCCGCGGAAGAAGGAGGGGAGGGGAACAGAGGGAGGTGGGCTGCACCTGTGCCACTCCGTCCCCTAGCAGTGGCCCCCAGAATCTCAGTGGGCTGCCGGAGAGACGGTGCCTCCAGGCCACGAAGAGTCAGCCCAGCGGTCCCCCATGAGGCTGTGCGCTCCCATAACAGAAAATGCTGCCTATGGAGACCTTCCGTGCACCCAGTGGGTGCAGCCGCTCCTGCTGCCTTATCACAGGTGTTATCAGGTCTGGGTACACAATTTGTGGGACCCAGGGCAAAATGAAAGTGTGGGCCCCTTGTTCAAAAAGTCTTCAGACTCTCAAGATGGCGATCAGAGAACATTACACCAGGCATGGGCCTTCTGAGCGAACGGCCCTGCATGAGCGCCCAGGGAGCACACCCGAGTGTTCCTTCCATCCTCCTCCTCACCTGCCTACCCATTTTTTAGGTCAAGACACAGGCATGGAGAGCCCCTGGTCCCACAGCTGCTGGTATCAGAGCGAGGCCTGGGACCCAGCCATCTGACTCCAGAGTGGAGCCCGGGGGACCACAGAGCCATGGGGTCCTCGGGGTGCTCTCGGGAAACGTGGAGGGTCTGAGCACCTGCCCCCACAGGAGACATTAGCACGTCGGCCCCCTTCTCCCTTCTCCTCCAATCACACAACAACACTGCCTTTCACGTCCACTAGGAGGTCTCCCCCGCAAGCACAGAGGGCGGATGCACTAACGCAACATTTGGCTGTGATTTATCGTGCCTAACCCCGTTGGGATCTGGGGTCAGGGCGATGAGGAAGGCGGATGTGGTCCCTGCTCCAAGGGCCTACGGTGTCTGAGGGAGACGGACTTTGCATGAGGGATTTCATAATTACTTACTCACGACTCGGAAAGTGCCGGGAAGGGCCTCAGGGACACGGCAGAGAGTGCTGGTCCTCTCTGCAGAGACTGGCTCCGGGAGACGGGGCCAGGCCAGGGGAGGGAAAGAAGGAAGAACGCTGGGGGCTTGAGTGAAGGCCATCAAGTGACCTAGAGCTTGGTTCAGTGCGGAGAGTGACGAAAGGCCAGAGGGGCAGGCGGAGGGCAAGGGAGGGGCTCAAGGTGATGAGAAGTGAGACAGGAGTGGCTGGAAGACGGTGAAGGCTGTGGTAAGAGTGCTTCATTGAAGAGCAACCGAGAGATGACGCCATCATGATCCATATCCTGTTTTACGAGGCTCCCGCTGGGTTGAGTGGGCCAAGCAGGAAGCCAGGAGACCAGAGAGAAGGCTACTGCACCGGTCCAAGCCCCCTGTGGAAATGGAGAGGTGCACAGAGAGTCCTCCGACGGTGCAGGGGAGCAAACACCGGTCTGGGTCAATCCTGTCTTCCAGGATGAGAAAAGAGGGGGAAAAAATCCAACAGGGGACCCATCATATGAACCTGCAGCTTATACCAACTTGAAGGCAAGGAGAAGACAAGTTTCTCTGAAAGTACAACACACATTGTCTGATTTAGTTCCTATTGTCTAGGATTCCATGTGGGGAGAATTCCATTTTAATTAATAGCAGCTGCCACTTAGCTTCCAAAAGAGGCCAGAACACTTCCCACTCCCGCCAGCGGTGCGTCTGAGACCTCTTTCTCCATATCCCTACCAGCAATGTGTATTACGGTTTTTAAATTTTTCACTTTTTGAGATCTGATGGGTGTAGTGATGTCTCCTTGTGGCTCTAATTTGCATTTCCCTGACTTCCAGCGATTTTGAGCATCTGCTCAGATGTTTGCTGGGCATTTGTTCATTCTGATTCACTTCTTTTGCCCATTTATATCTCTTGCCCACTTTTCTATTGAGTATCTTTTTCTTGTGAATTCATGCTTACTGTATATTTTAGCCATTTACACTTTATTGGTCATCTCTGTTTAAACATATTATGTACATTTCTTCTTTTCCACTTTTTTGTGGTATCTTTAGCCATATATACGTTTTTTAAAAATGTAAACCTTAAACATTAAAGTACTCAAAAAATATAGAAAAATACACACATTATCAGTGTTCAACTTGCTGAGTTTTGACAAAGTGAACAGGCCTGTGTAATCGCCCCCAAATCGAGATGTAGAATGTTCTAGAAATCCAGACACCAGAGGTGGCCTCTCCCCTCACTCCCAGCTGCACAGACTAGTTCTGCCCGTTTGGAGCTTTATATAAATGGATTCATACAGTCTGGCGCTCTTTTCTGATTGTGAAAATAACATGGTCATTGGAGAAATTAGAAAATATAGTAAACTATACAGAAGAAAATATTGGTTAGCATGGTTCAGTATACTTTTTACATTTATCGGC
This sequence comes from Equus asinus, assembly GCF_041296235.1. Lineage (NCBI taxonomy): Eukaryota > Metazoa > Chordata > Mammalia > Perissodactyla > Equidae > Equus > Equus asinus. The sequence goes on along the minus strand of NC_091808.1, from coordinate 3,545,503 downwards.
CATTTCTGTGTTTTTCTTCTATGAATTGCCTGTGAGGTCATTGCCTCTTTTTTCTATTGGAAACTTGCCCCCTCTTTTTTTTTCTTAAAACAAAATTGTGTCAAAACACCCTTTCTGGAGTAAGGATATTAGCTCTTTGTTATCTTTGTTACCATGTTTTTTCTTGATTTGTCATTCGCTTAATTTTATCATTTGGGGTACAGATATTTTCACATTTTTAGGTAGAATTTTCCTGGTGTTATTTAATTGTTTTCATACTTGAAAAGATCTCACTTAACTTACCGTGAAGTCAGTTAAATAATCAACTATATTTTCTTTAAAAATTGTTATGGTTTCATTTCTATGTTTAGCTTTTCAGTCTGTTTGGAATTTATTTTGGGATATGGTTTGGAGTGAGGGACGGACTTGAATTTTCCCCCAAAGATTCAACGTTTCAAACACCATTAGTGGAACATTCCGTCCTCTGTCTAGCTGTCTGTGATGCTTCTTTTATCATATATTAAGTTTTTCTACCAGTTTCTTTTTTAGGCTTATCTCATACCCACCTTCCATCTATCGATCTTTGCACCCTTACGTTACTGTTTTTATTGTACAGTTCTCACCTGTTTTAATATCCCAAAGGGCAAACGGCCTTCACTGTTCCTCTTTTCCAAAATGTCTTAGTCATTCTTGTCAGTTTATTCTTTCAAATGATTTATTCTTTTCAGTTTATTCTTTCCAAATGATTCTCTTTGGGATCATTCAGTCAAATTTTTGGAGTGCCGTTGAACTCCCCAAAATTTGGGAAAATCTGACATTTACAACATAGTTTGTCAGAAGCATAGCGTTATCTCCCCATATTTTCTTTCTTCTCTTTCACGTTGTAAGTGAACCACAGCTTTCTGTTACTGTGACTTCTCTCCCACTGGAGACTTGCTGGTACTTGGAGTGCAAAGGCAAAATCAGATTAGGTCTTTTATTTGTATTTTTGTTTTTAAATTTAACTTTTATTTTTGTGAGGAAGATTGGCTCTGAGTTAACATCTGTGGCCGGTCTTCCTCTTTTTTTCTGCTCAGGGAAGACTGTCACTGAGCTAACATCTGTGGCAATCTTCCTCTATTTTATGTGGGATGCCGCCTCAGCATGGCTTGATGAGTGGTGCTAGGTCCGTGCCTGGGATCTGAACCTGTGAACCCTGGGCTGCCGAAGTCGAGTGTGCCATCTCAACCACTACACCACCAGGTGGCCCCAGATTAGGTGTTTTTATCCTCAGAAATGAACACAGCACTTGGCATGCTGCTGGGCTCACACACACCTTGCATGTGGATAAATGCAGGTGTGTACTTGGAGCGATGCTCTGAGCTGTCCCTCTGCCCCTGCAGGGAGGCTGGGCACTGCCACCATGGTGAGGACGCCTTCCTCCCCCTTGGGTTTCAGGCTGCACCCTCCTGCATTCCAGGGCTCTGGGAGCTGCCTGGAGTCCCCCCAGGGATGAGAGGAGGCTCTGAGCCCACCGCAGCTGGAAGAGCTCCACTCTAATTCATAAATCAGGTGGCTGTGTAGGATTTCGTTTTACAAATGATTCTTCTGCTTAACAGTGTTTGAAAGCTCGTATCTTAATGCAAAAAAGTAAACCTTCAGGAGTGAGATGCAGACCCCAGATACAGAAAGGGAGATACGTGAAATCTGGGAATTCTTCTGGCAACCCCAGCTTCCACCATGCGGGTGGCCTTAGGATCCACTTACACATAAAACCTAAGCGACGTTAAAGTCTTTTAAAGGGAAATGGGAATGACGTAAGTGGAGGTGATCATGAAGTATCTCTTTTTCATCAGGAACATTCCAATTGAGCGGTTCCAATTCATCCTTAAGGAAGGAGGTGAAGGCAGCAACGGTGGACGGGTGGTCTGGACAAGGTGAGGTCACGCAGAGGGCCCCCACCAGAAGATGTATGTGGAGAAATTGTCTTCACCTCTCCAGAAGCAGCAAATGGGCAATATTCTCTTTTATTGACGGCTTTGGAGAGCACGGGTGTATTCCCTGGATGGAGGGGCAAATTCACTAACAGTTCTTAATCCTCTTGCTTTCTGCCAGAGGAATTCCCATTCTTTATCTGCCGTTGGGGCAGAGTTCATTCGGAGCAACGTGTTTCCCCCGAAGTGCGACTGGCCAGTCCGGCGGCCTTTGATGCACCTTCCTTTTGAAGGGAAACAGCTCTCTTCTCCCTCTTTCCTTTCACCCGTGCTGATGGGAACTGGCTGCTGCCTCTTGTGATTTTTCCAGAGAAATGGAAATAGCAGCTCAGCGTCTAAACACAATGTCCTTTGATCTAAATGTTGCAGGAAATAAAACACCTTTGCTGTTATGGGGTCCAGACAGGGACGCATTCTCAGGGGGTTCCTGAGCCGCACTCCTGCCCTTGCTTGTCAAGAACGGCGTCCCGGGTCCTAATCGATGTGGAGTCTTCTTGTGTAGCTTGGCTCTCTTCTCATTCATGATATCTGCAGTTGAGTCCACCGTTTGTGGGCACCCTTGCGCCCACACCTCAGCGTATGTCTTAATCACTTATTGCCACTCTGGTTTCTTTCTGCTCCAGTCCCCTGTCCCCCACATGACAGACCTGTTGCCTGAAATCCACGTGATGTTTCGATGCTCCTTTAGCATCAGCCGTGTAGACAGCTGGGGCAGAGGCTGCTTACCCAGGTCCGGTCTTCTGGGTACCAGAAGCCTGGCTGATTCAGATTAGGGCTCATCTTACATCGTATCCTATTCTCCTGAAGACAGAATTCTGTACAAGGTGTCCCCCAGACTACCAGGCATATGTACTAGTCAGGAAGGAGGGACCTGGCTGGTATGGACTGAGCTGTGTCTCCCCAGAATTCATATGTGAAAGTCCTGACCCCAGCACCTCCAAATGTGACTGCATTTGGAGACGTGGTCTTTAAAGAGGTGCTTAAGTTAAAAGGAGATTATTAGGGTGAGTCCTAATCGTGTCTGATTGGTGTCCTTGTAAGAAGCGGAGGTTTGGACACAGACGCACACAGAGGGATGACCATGCGAACATACGGGGAGGAGACAGCTGTCTATGAGCCAAGGAGCGAGGCCCGGCAGAGACCAGCCCTGCTGACACCTTGATCTGGGACCCCCAGCCTCCAGAAGTGCGAGGTAATGTTTCCGTTGTTTCAGCCCCCTGGCCTGTGGTCCTTTGCTCTGGCTGCCTGAGCCGACGCACACCCTGGCCGACCAGCTCTCGAGAGCTTCTTTAACTTCCTGAATGTGACAAAAGGATTTGTTGATTTTCTGAAGCCGCCCAGCAGAATGGGAAGTAGGGACTGTGTATTTACAACAGTTAGATGGGTTATAGAGCAAACTCCAAGTCGTGGTCCTCCGTCCCACTGCCTAAGGAGCCATCGGGCAGCTGTAACAAACAGGACACCCGGGTCCCACCCTCTGAGAGCCTGATAAGTGGTGTGGGGTGCACTCCGGTCTTTGGGGTTTTTTCGGCAAGCTCCCAGACGATTCGAATGAGCAGCCAAGGTGGGGGCCCTGATGCTCTGGCGGGTGTCCATGTGTTCTGTGTCAGCCCCCAGGTCTCTCCATCAAGGATCCGCTGTCCTCACTGGGGTGACAAGAAGTGGTCCAGCTGGCTGGACCTCTCTCAGTGAGGCTGGGACCTCCCTGGGCGGCATGTGCCTGTGAGGGGGGCTCCGCAAGGGGTTCTAAAACCCTTGTGGGCAGGAAGACTCATTTCCTGTGCAGTGGGAACAATATTCTCACAGGCCACACACACAAAGTTCAAAAAGTAACTCTTTTTATGGGCGTCTCCAGTTTGTGAAAAATTCATCGAGCTCCGCACTCGTGGTATGCACACTTTTCTGTCTGTGCAGTCTACTTTAATAAAAAGTCTCAAAAAGTAATTATTATTCTTCTATAACCAAACTTATTTTTGGAATCAAGGTTCTGCATGGTCTGATAACAGAAATAAAATCTAATGTGTTCCAGGTCGACCTTGCTGTTGAAGCTGTCAGTTCAGGGGTCCTTCCTCCTGTCTCCTGGGCTGGGGCTGGGGTGGGCTTTGCCTGGCACGGGTGGGGGAGGCGTCCCACCTGATGCTCTTTGTCTCCACTGGCCTCTGCCGTGGCCTCTGCTGGCTGGCACTGATCCTGGCCGGGCCGCCATCCATCTTGCTGATGTCGCAGGTCCTGGCGCCACCTGCAGATCCCAGCTCAGGAGTCGTCACTGCATCTGCGCCTGCGGAGACAAAGCTGCTGAGGACACGGCTGAGCCCCGGGGGTCCTGAAAGCTCCTGCTAAAGGGAAGGCAGGAAAGACGAGATGGATGGACCACGGGGAACAGGAGCTGAGGGCTGTAGCGGTCAGCCCGCACGGGCACAGGGACAAGCAGTGCCCGAGGTCCCCATGGCAAGCACGTGGACAACGTCAGAAGAAGGCGCCAGTGTGGGTTTCAACAGCCTCTCATCTCCCCCGACTCTGGAGAACCTTGGGTTGTGGGGTGGGGTGGGCGTTGGAGAGTCAGGGGAAGGATGGTGGGGCAGCTGACCCCTCGGCTCTGTCCGGCTGGTGTGAGGACTTTGTGGTCAGGCCTGAGCTGGGGTGGGGGGAACTCTGAACAGGGTAGGAAGCCCAAGTTTTAATTTAGATCAGACTGGACCCGTGGGGCGGAGAAGGACAACCCACAGCATGTGTGTGAGGACGGCCTTGGAGGTCCGGCTGGCCCCTCCTGGGTCTGCTCATTCAGGAGTCCAGTGGCACCTGTACCTCCATGCCGGCGTTATCTGGGGTCCCCTTGTGCCCTGGGATCCAGGCATCAGAGAGCTTCCGACCGCTCAGCCTCTGATGTCTAGGGGGGACTCCTGGAGTGCTCCCAGGCTCGCCTCTCAGCACACCCTGCTCCCTGGCCTCTTGTACCCCTGTCGTCTGCAGTAAACCCCAAAGTGCCTCCCGGAGCCCCCAGAGAACGCACTCAGTGGGGTATGTGAGCGGCTGGACTTTCCCGAGGACTGAGGAGGGGGTTCCATCCCAGCAGAAGCATCCACTTACGGCCTGCCTCCGCCACATCCCTTTGCTGTCCCGAGGCTCCCCAGTCTGTCTCAGGCCCTGGATGTCTTGCTGACATTAAGGTGAGGACACAGCGGGACCCTCCGGGTGCCTGGAAGCTCTGACGTCTGGGCGAGCACTGCTCAGTGCGGGGCGGATTCGGGGACACCCTTTCTCCTGGCCGGTGGTCCTGAGACCCAGTCTGCACTGCCGCCAGGGTGGGGCCTGCTGTGAGACCCTGCCCCTCCTGTCTGCGCTCCTCTGGTCTCTGGCTCCTGTTTTGGGTTATTTTCCCTAATACAGGACACTGGATGAGCTATCTGCTGCGGGCTCTGCTTTGAGCAGATCCCGGTTTAAGCCATGCTTCCTGCCGTTCTTCACAGCTGGCACAGGCCAGCAGCAACACGGCCTGAGGTAGCCCAGTGCCCGGGTCCCCTGCTGTCCCACAGGCATCGCAGATCCTGGGGGCCCTGGAGTGGCTGATCCGCTGGCCTGGGCCACCGGGGCTGCGGCCACACCACAGTCTGTTCCAGCCTCCAAGGGCTCTATTGGGGAGCCCCGGAGAGCCGCATCAGCTCTGCCTTTCACCCCATCTCTCTAACAGGTGGGGAGGGGCTACCGAGGGCTAAGGAACCTCCTGGGGGCACAGATAGCCAGACCCAGACTCTCACACAAGCTGCATGTTTTGGCATCCTGATTCTTCTCTGTATTTTTAATCCTTATTAAATTACTTACAAAACCAGGCGACCCTTCATAGCAGAGTGGAAGTAAAACAGACTTGGGAGCCAGAAGAATTGAAATATAACCCCTGCTTCCCCTCTTACTTGCTGTGTTACCTGATATGAGTCCCTTGGCCTCTCTGAGCCTGTCTTTGCATTTTTAGAGGGAGATGATAACACCTGCGTCAGGCATAGCCGTGAGGACTAAATTAGATAAATGTCTACAGCACTGAGCACAGGATGCCACACGCTCTGGTATCAGCATGGGGATGGTAAGTGTTCGGCCAGAGCAGAGGATGACGCGCCAGCACTGGGTTGCTGTCCAGGTCTTTAAGGCATATAAAAACGTGGGGGGCATTTAGTCCTCTATGGATAAGTTCCTCTGAACCAAACTGTGCGAAGCCAAACAGAGGGACACCTCTCTTTCCAGAAGCGTGTTATTGACCCGAAGCCCGGGTGAGGACGCCCCCCATGTTGGTGCTGGCAGAGAGCACGGCCTCCCATGGAGCACCCCTCCTCGGACCCGGCTGGGCCCCCACTTCACCGCTGGACCGTGCACGCCTGATGGGGGAAGGCAGCGCAGCTGTTAAGCCTTTCTTTTTTGGAAAAATAAGAATTATGGGGAATGACATTAATTTAAAAGCTTTTAAGGAGCCAGTTCACCTGTGAAAGTGCTCCCCAGGTGAGGGCCTTCCTGTGCGCAAAACAGCCTGCTCTTTAAAAGGATTTTAATTAATGTTGCCGAGAAACACACCAACGGCATTTAAGTCTGAAAGCCCCAGAGCCAAGGTGCCAGCCAAGAGTTTTATGACGTGGGGCTAGTTTTCTTAAAGGCAGTTGAAATAATATTCGCAGGCACTTAGTTCTGGTCGCGGCCAAAAATAAGTGCTGGGGTCCTCGGGCCTCGCCCCCCGCCCTCCAGATGGAAGGCAGGCGGCCTCGCCAGCACCTACTCCGTTGAATTTTGCAGCAGGCCCGCCCGGCAGGGCTCAGGTCTGAACTTTGACTGAACTGCTGTTGAGCAAACGCCAAAGGCGGAACAGGACGCGGAAGAGGGTGGGTGAAGGGCGATGGGGCGCAGATCCTGGACAGGCCCGTCTGTACGGTGGCCGGGAACTGCAGACTCTGGAGGCATCGTGGCAGGAGACAGAAGGGCATCGTGCGTCTCCTTGCGCAGGCGGACGCTGTGGGTCCTCATCGGAGCTTCAGGACGGGTCCTGGGGGTCGGCGAGGACAGCGGGGGATGATGCCCAAAGGGACTGTATCAGCAGAAGGGGAGACATGAGAGCAGGAAGGTGATGGGAGCAAGTAATTACAAACAAGTCCTGGAAATGGGCGGAGCTACGGGGCAGGCTGCTTGAGAAGCAACTTAGTACATGGGGGCTGCGGGGGTTGCATGGTGTCCCCCAAGGGCCTTTGAGGATATAATTAAGGTAAAGGTCTCAAGTTGAGATCATCCTGGATTAGGGTGTGGCCTAAATCCAAGGACAGGTGTCCTTATAAGAGACAGAAAGACACACCAAGACAGAGGAGAGGCCGTGTGCAGAGGGAGGCAGCCTGGAGAGATGCAGTCACAGCCCGGGGATGCTTGGAGACCCCGGAAGCTGAAGAGGCAGAAAGGATCCCCCCCAGAGCCTCTGCAGGGAGTGTGGCTCTGCCAACTTGATTTCAGACTTCTGGCCTCCAGAACTGGGAGAGACTCAATTTCTGTTGTTTTAAGCTACCCAGGTTGTGGCCGGGGGCGTCAGAAGGTAGGTTTGCAGACTCGGTTGGCAATACGGCTGTTCTTCCACGGTGTGTCTCCTTATCCTGTGTTCCTCAAACGCGCTCTGGGAAATGCTGGTCTAGCCCATCCGGGGCTGGGGTCTTGGGGAGGTAGGGGCACAGCGGCGGAACCAGCCTGGATGGGGCGGGGGGCTGAGCTGCGCCTGCTCGGCCAGTGAGAAGGCGGTGGCCCCGGGCAGTCACTGACCTTTCTTGACTCAACTGCTGTCTCAGCCCCAGGTTGCCTGGAAATACAACTGGAAGTCTAACTCCCCGTCTGTAGTAGGGGGTGCAAGCCCAGGGGGGTAAGAGTGGGGACAGGGGAGTGAGTCACAAAGTAGAGACGGAAAGTCCGGGCCGGCGTGTTAGGAACTGCCTGAGTCCACATGGGCTCCAGAGTTGCTGGGTCTTTCTGGGACACTGGCGTTGAGGCAGGACGAACACCTGTGTATCTGGTGGTGGATGGCCGCTGGCCCCTGCCCTCTCCGTCTCCCACGTCCTGTTGGTTGGAAGTTCTGACTACGTTGTTTTCCTGGGCAATGGAGCCCCTTCTACCCTCTTCACGGTCACTGCCCCAATTGTCTGCCCCGAGTGTTACCAGCTGCACCCCCTGCTCATCCTAAGCTGATGCCAGCTGACTTCTAGGATGCCTTACCCAGCTGCAGAGAGAAGAGAAGGAGAGAGCAACAAACTAAAATCTCCGGGGCCCGCTTCCCTCACGTGCTTATCTCAGTTTCAGTGTCACATGGTATTTTCCTTCTTTCTCAGGTGTTCTCTCCTTTTCTTCTTAGGAACATCTTTCTGATGTCTTTGTGCCAGGCTTGGTTACGCTCACTCACTTCCTCAGTCACTTCACTCCATCAAAAGGGCTTCCCACTCTTTCTCCATTCTTCAGTCTCGACTGTTGTCCTCACTTCTTATTTGAAAGTCCTCGTTATCAACGAGAAGTCCTCTGGGGCCGGCCCGGTGGCAGAGTGGTTAAGTTCTTGTGCTCTGCTTCAGTGGCCTGGGGTTTGCAGGTTCGGATCCCTGGCATGGATCTACACACCACTCATCAGCCACACTGTGGTGGCGTCCCACAAACAAAATAGAGGAAGATGGGCACAGATGTTAGCTCAGGGCCAGTCTTCCTCACACAACAGCAACAACAAGACAAGAAGTCCTCCTTATCCAGTTTACAAATTCACTTGCATCTACACTCAGCCGTGCTTACTGCCCACCCGTCACAGAGGATGACCTGTCTCTGCTCCCAAGGACAAGCCCCCCATCTACAAACACCCCTCTCCCCTGCCCGTGGCTCGGCTCCTCAGTGACTCTCCTACAGCACCATCTTCTCCGCCAGATCTGCCCCTTGCCTTAGAAACAAGCTATAACAGCACCCTTATTTCTCTGCTCCGTGTCCCCCTATTCCTGTGCCATGGCTCTGTGCTCTTATAGCAAAATTTCCTGAAAGTGTTGTCGATCTGCTCTCTCCCGTCTCCACTTCTTCGCTTCCCACTGGTTCCTCAATCCACTCCAATCGGCTTTCACACCCTCAACGCCACTGAAACTGTCAAGGTCACGGAAGATCTCCCTGCCAGTTCCATCGCAGGCCTCCTCTCGCTCATCCTCTCAGCACCGTTGGTCACAGCCTTCCCTTGAAACACAGTCGCCTTTCCCTTTCAGGATGCTCGCCCTTCGTTTTCTGTCTTCTCACTGGCTTCTCCTCAGCCTTTGCAGGTACCCCCTCCATTTCCTAGCTTCTCAATGTTGGTGTGTCCCAGTGCTCAGCCCGTGGCCCATGACTCCTTCTCTTCTCTAGTTGCATTCATTCTCTAGGGGACTTCATCCAGCCCATAGCTTTATACATCAGTACAATGTAGCATTTAGTGGCATCAGTATAATGATGACTCCTGACTTTATATGGACTTCTCTGAACTCTAAATTGTCTGCTCATCATCTCCAACTCAATGTCTAATTGGCTCCTCAAAGTTTCAATATCCAACCCTGAACTCTTGATTTCTACCCCTGGATAAAATCCTGTTCTTTTCCCCGTGGCTCAGCCACACCGCCATTTACCAGGCCAAAGATCTTAAAGCCAGTCTCGACTCCTCTTTTCCTCTCACACCCGTAGTTTCAGCTATCCATTGCTGTGTAACAAACTCGCCCCAAACTTGGTGGCTTAAAGCATAGCAACCATTTACTATCTCTTGAATTCCTTGGGTTGACTGCGCTCAGCTGGGTGGTGTTTTAGTTCTGTGTGGTTCTGGCTGGGGCTTCCGTCACCTGGAGAATCCAGTGGGCTGGAGTCTTCAAGACGGCTCGCCCTCATGGCTGGCAGCTGGTGCTGGCTTTCAGCCAGGAGTGTGAGGAGGCTGTCAACCAGAGTTCCTTGGTGGCCCTCCATGTGGCCTTTCCACATGGCTTGGCTTCTTCATGGGAGGAGTGGCAAAGAATATGGGGCTTTCTTTAATCCAGCAGAGTCTTCTCTGTGGTCAAAAATTGTTTTACATTTGTCTTATAAGCAAAATATTTTCACCCTGCTCCATTATGGCATGAGACCCAGGCTTGAGGTCCCGGATTTCATCTCTAAATCAGGTCCAGATATAGGTGGGGCTGCTTGCTTGACGCTCTTTAGGTGCTGCTCCTCTAAGTCAGGAAACTATAAAGATAATACTTAGTGCGTTGAAACAGCAACCACCGCAGTTTATCTTCTCTCACGATTCGTTGGGTTGACTGCGCTCAGCTGGCTGGCTCTCCTGCTGCCCTTGGTATTGGCTGGGCCCTAGTCCTCTGAAGGCTGGGACATTCAGAGTGGTTCACTCACATGGCCGGAGGTTGGTGCTGGCAGCTGGCTTGGAGTTCAGCAGGGACTACCAACCAGAGCTCTCTTGTTCTCCCCTAAGTGGCTTCTTCTGGGTGGATTCAGCTTCTCATGTCTTGGTGGCTGGATTCCAAGAGGCAGTGTTCCAAAAGCAAAAGTGAAAGCTGAAGATCTTAGGGCCCCACCTTGGAATTTACTCAGTGTCGCTTCTGTCACATTTTATTGGTCAAAGGGTGGAGCCAGCCCAGATTCAAGGGGAAGTGAAAAGACCTCATCTCTTGATAGAAGAACCTGTAGTCACCTTTAACCACCACGCTAATGTGCCAGTAAATCTTATCAGTCTTACATCCAAAAAATATATTTAATTATAACGCGTTATGGTTATTTTCTCTGCATCTACCTACCGCCCTACCCCACATCACTGCAAACTGTAGCTTAGCTACTGCAGTGGCCCCCTGACTGTTCTCCTTGCTTCTTCCTTGTCATCTTACCCAGTCCTCACACAGCGCCCACACCTGGGGATGGGCTGGGACTCTGCTGAGATTGGGTGGGCTTGCTCTAGGCTGAGGGCTGGCTCCAGCTCTGCTCCACACCTCCTCATTCTGGGACCCTTGGCCCCCCAGGGCATCCTGCCCTTGTAGAGGGGGCAGAAATGCAGGGACCATTTGAAGCCTCTGTTCCTGTCATGTCCATTCACATTCCATCGGCCAAAGCCAGTCGTGTGGTCAAGCCCAGCACAGACAGGATGGAGAAGACGTGCATGTCCAGGGATGGGAGGAGTCACAGAAGGCAGCGTGGAGGAGAAGAATGTGGGCCAGTAATACAATCCCCACAGACCCACGTTGGGATTGTTTATTGCATCCATCAGTGTGAGCTCAGCAATATATGACATGTCTGCACAGCTCTCTCTCTTTCTCTATTTTCCTTTTTTTAAAATGTCTCTATCTCTTCCTCTAATATCAATGTCACCCAGTGTCCACAGGGTTAGGGGGACAGACACACACTCTTACTGACTGACAGTTTTCCAGAAGGCAATGTGCATATAAAGCCTTGAGAATGTTTGTACATGTGACCCAGTAATTCCATTTCCAGTTACTGATTTTTAAAGAATAACCAGAGACACACAAACATTGCCCTGCCAGTAGGTTCCTGGCAGCATTGTTTGTAAGAGGAAAAGTCTGGAAGCAACGTCTTTGTCCTCGCAAACCTCTTTTGGCCTTTTCCTTCTTCTGTGCATCCAGCTTTCTCACAATGTGCAGTTCAACTGAGAACTCTGAGGTGCCAGATTTCCCTGATTCATTCACACATTTGTTTATTTGCTCAGTCAAGGCATTTTATTGAACACTTACTGTGTACTATGTCCTGGGTATAAAAAGTCTTCTAGAGTCTCATGGGGTTATGGTTTATAGTGAGGGAGACCTTTGGTAGGTAAACAGACTGTAAAATATTTAATTGTAATTTGTGGTGAGTGCTATAGAAGGAAGAGATAATGTACAGTAAAAGAAAGCTGTGGGGACACTCCCTAGATTGTGTGGTCAGGGCAGGCCTCTCTGAAGAAGTGAGATTTAAGTTAATTCATAAAAGTTAAGATGTTTCCAGCCATGATAAGCGTTCCAGGCAGAGGGGACAGGGCTTGTGAAGGTCCTGGAGGATCAACGGCCCTGGGTGTGTTGGAGATGCTGGAAGGGGCTTGGCGGGGGCGGGGGGTGGGGTGAGTGCCGGGGAGCATGGCGGGAGCTGGGCTGGGAGAGGCTGGCCGGGCTGGATCATGGGGGCTTCATGCCTCTCAAGGCGATGGTGTTTCATTTAATGTACTGTGGGAAACCCCTAATGGCTTTAAGCATGGCCCAGTTTAAGCTTAAGAATGATCAGTCTGGCCACTAGGGAGGCTGGACGTTGGGTGAGTGGATTGGGGGGAGGCAGAGGGAGGCCGGGTGGGAGGTCCCAGCAGTCTAGAAAGAGATGGGGTGGCTTGGACTGGACTGAGGGGTGGGTTTGCAGAGTGTGATTCATTCCTGGCCATGATGTTTGATCAAATGACCCATCTCTCAAAATGCTGCACGAGTGAGCATTGTCAAAATCTCTGTCTCAAAGAAGGGAGGCCCCCACAGAACAACAGAAAATGAAGGAGACTATTTTCACCGTTTGAGTTTCGAAATAAACATTGGAAACTTCCCAGATGAGACAGTATATGGAGAAAAGGTCTTTGTAGTCTTAAAAGGTTAAACTTTTGCACACCCAATGTTATAAACACATTTGTGCCATAAACAACAGATTTGGCAAGTATGTGGAATGGATGTGAGAGAGAGTTTTTCCACTTCAACGCGATAAACTTTCCACAGGTTGGGGAGAGATAGAGGAGAGTGGGAGGAAAAGCAAATGAACTGGGATGTGAAAATGGGACCCAGTCCTACCTGAGCACCGATGACAGACACCATCTTCCAGAGAGAGTTGCGACTCCACCACAGAGGGCTTGCAAAGGAGGAGGAAGAAAACTGGTTTTAGCATCCTAAGTGGACCACCCATTCCCAGCCTATGAAAGAGGTGGAGAGGTCAAGAAAAGGATCGCTGGCGATCAGAAGTGGATTCCTTCGCAGGGAGCTATTTTGGGAGCCATGCCCTGGAAGGGAGAGGGGTGAGAGCCGTCTTATTCCCACCCTGGGCCTAGTGAAGGCAACTTAAAGGATGTCACTGAGAAGACTTGATATGGGTCTCCTGTGCTTGGGAGACCCTGACCTCCCATTGGGGTGAGAGGCTGTATGGCAGGGCTGTGGCAGCAGGGTAGGGCCTTTTGTCTGGAAACAACCACACTCCCAGAGTGCTTTGGGGCAGATGACTTGTATGGGGCCCATACCGTGAGAGAGCTGGCCTGGGGTCAACGGGCGGAGAGCTGGCTTGGGGCCAAGCCAGATCCTGTCCACGAGGGTCACTCAGAGGGTGAAAAGACATAGTCAGAAAGGAGCTGGAGGTGGCCCCATCGTCCTAGGGTGAGGGAGGGGTAAGTCACACTTGCTTTTGCTGAGAGACCTGAGGTGGGAGATCCAGTGATGGATCCAGTGATGGAATCAGAGGGGTTCTCCAAAGAACTCACCAGAGATGAAGGCTCAGCTTTAAGCCCCAAGAGTGCTGACCCTGGATCAACAGGACAGGACCAGCCAAGAAGACCATCCCGGGCCTCTCTTTGTCCTCCGTCCCCTCCCCCTAACTTAGACCCAGCAGGAGTCCAGGGTAGCAAGTGGAGAGAGGAAGCCCCTTTCCACTTCCAGCATCTTCCTCGTCCCTACACATGCCCGCCTCGTCCTGCGTGATTCCTACTTAGCCTTTGGGACTTGGCTTGGTGGTCACTTCCTCCAGAAACATTTTCTAATCTCTCAAGAGTCAGATGCCTCCCCTCAGAGCTTCCCAAGACCCCTGGACTGGCCCCAATATTTCACATTCTACCATCACTCCCTGTGGACTTGTGGGTGTCCCTTACCAGATTACAGCCCCCAGAGCCAGGCACTGTACCTTGTGGCTGGAACATGGGAGGCAGCAACACTTACTTTTTAAAAGAGTGAGTGGTTGAAGGGGGAAGTGATTAGCTGGATTGTGTTACATTCATACCAATAATAATATGTAGCCAATTAAAACCATGCCTTAGAAAAATATCTAATAACAGCATAAGAAAAGTCTCATTATGAATAAATGTTAGAAGTGGCTGCTTCTATACCAGTATACACTTCCCAGAAGGGCTGAAATTAAAATGACTGACAACACCAAATGTTGGCAAGGTCGGGGAACCACTGGAATAGATTGTGGGAATGTACACGATATAATCACTTTGGAAAAGTTCTGGTAGTTTCTTACCCTATGACCCAACAGTTCCCTTCCAGGTAGTGATCCAAGAGAAATAAAAACATATGTTCACAAAAAGACTTGTCCAAACATGTCCACAGCCATTTTGCAAATAATAGCCCCAAATTGGAAACAGCCCAGGTGTACATCGGTAAGAGCCTGGACGAACACGTTGTGCTGTATCCGCACGATGGATCACTCCTCAGCAGAAAAAGGGATACGCTATTGATATGTACAGCAACATGGGGGAAACTCAAAAAATTATGTGGAATGAAACAACCCTTGCAAAACGAGTGCAGAATTTTGATGCCATTTCTATAAAATTCTAGAATAGCCAAAACTATTCTATGGTAGAAAAAAATCAGGCCAGGTTGCCTCTGTGGAGTGTGGGAGAGGATTGGCTGGGAAGGATAGAAATATTCTGTATCTTGACAGGAGGTTGGATGACGCGTTTGTCAAAACTCAGCAAGAATACACTTAAGATTTATGCATTGTATATAAATTTTATATCGAAGAAAAAAACTATTATTGAATTCCAGTTAATGATAAGTATGCTGAGGTATTTAGGGGGAAATGTACTAATATTTGCAATTTACTTTGAGTTGCATAAAAAACTAAGATAGACTAATGGATGGACAGAGGGGTGGAGAGATGGATGGACACGTGATGGAGTGTCGTAAGGTGTGAGTGGTAAACCTAGGTGGTGACTGTTTCGGGACTCACAGTGTGTTAGTTTCCTGTGGCTACTGTAACAAGTTACTGGGTAATTTAAGACAACAGAAGTTTATTCTTTCACAGTTTGGGAGGCCAGAAGTCTGAAATCAAGGTGTCGGCACGGCCACCCTTCGCTGAAGGCTCTTCTGCTTCCCGTGTCTTCCATTTTCTGGAGGCCGCTGGCATTCCTTGGCTTGTGGCCACGTCACTCCAATCTCTGCCTCTGTGGTCACTTTGTCCCCTCGTCTGCATCAAATCTCTCTCTTCTTCTCTCTTACAAGGACGCTGTGATCACTTTTAGGGCCTGCTTTGATAATCAGGGTAAACACCTGCCCCATCACATCTCAAGATCCTTAACTGAATCATCACTGCGAGAACCCTTTTTCCAAAAAAGGTAAGATTTACAGAAATCCAGGAATTAGGACCTGATGTCACTGGGGGCCATTATTTAGCCCAATACACACTGTAAACTCCTTTCAATTTTGTGGTATGTTTAAAATTTTTCATAATAAAGAGTTGGGAAAAAAGTGGTTATCTCTGGATGGTAAATTGCTGTTGACATTATTTTTTAAAAAACAGACTTTTTTAAAGAGCAGTTTCAGGTTCACAGCAAAATTGAGAGGAAGGGACAGAGATTTCCCATATACCCCATCCCCACATACCCACAGCCTCCCCCGTCATCAGCGTTCCCCACAGAGTGGCACATTGGTTACAACTGATGAACCTACACGGACACGTCATCATCACCCAGAGTCCATAGTGTACATTAGGGTTCCCTCTTGGTGTTGTACGTTCTATGGGTTTGCACAAATGTCCAGTGATACATATTTACCATTATAGTATCATACAGAGTGTTTTCACTGCCCTAAAATTCCTCTGTGCTCTGTGTACTCATCCCTCCCTCCCCCTAACCCCTGGCAACCACTGATCCTTTTACTGTCTCTGTAGTTTTGCCTTTTCCAGAAGGAAACAGATCCAGAAGGGTCCAGTTTCATTCTTTTATAAGTGGCTGTTCAGTTTTCCCAGCACTATTTTTTGAAGAGACTACCCTTTCCCCATTGAATGTTCTCACTTGTCCAATATTAGTTGACTGTGTATGTGTGGGCTTATTTCTGGGCTCTTGATTCTGCTCCATTGGTATATGTGTCTGTTTTTGTGTTAGTACTGTGCTGTCTTGATTACTATAGATTTGTAATATAGTTTGAAATCAGGAAGCGTGATGCTTTCAGCTTTGTTCTTCTTTCTTGAGATCACCTTGGCTATCTGGGGTGTTTTGTGGTTCCATACAAGTTTTAGAATTGTTTTTTTCTATTCCTGTGAAAAATGCCATTGGAATTTCGATAGGAATTCTATTGAATCTATAGATGGCTTTGAATAGTGTGGACATTTTAACAATATTAATTCTTCCAATCCATGAACATGGGACATCTTTCCATTTATTTGTGTCTTCTTGAATTTCTTTCATCAATGTCTTATAGTTTTCAGTGTAAAGATCTTTCACCTCCTTGGTTAAATTTATTCCTAAGTATTTTATTATTTATTCTGATATTATAAATGGGATGGTTTTATTTCTTTTTCAGATAGTTCATTGTTAGCGTATAGAAATGCAACAGATTTTTGTATGTTGATTTTGTATCCCGCAACTTTATGAAATTTGTTTATTAGTTCCAACAGTTTTTTGGTGGATTCTTCAGGATTTTCTATATATAAGATCATGTCATCTGCAAACAGAGACAATTTCACTTCTTCCTACAAACTGGACAACCCAGAAGAAATAGATAAATTTCTAGATACAACCTACAAAGGCTGAATCATGATAAAATAGAAAATCTAAACAGATCAATAATAGGTAACCAGATTCAATCAGAAATCAAAAACCTCCTAACAAAGAAAAGTCCATGACCAGAGGGCTTCGTCGTGAATTCTACCAAACATTTAAAGAAGAATTAACAGTAGGACTTCTCAAACTTTTCCAAAAAATTGAAGAGGAGGGAAGACTTCGAAACTCATTTTATGAGGCAAGCATTACTCTGATACCAAAGCCAGATAAGGACACTAAAGGAAGACTATAGGCCAATATCCCTGATAGATATAGATGCAAAAATTCTCAACAAAATACTAGCAAAGTGAATTCAACAGCCCATTGAAACAACATACATTGTGATCAAGTGGAATTTATTCCTGATACTCAAGAATGTTTCAACCTACACAAATCGATAAATGTGATGCACCACATGAGTAGAATGAAAGATAAAAATCATAGTATCACCTCAATAGGTGCAGAAAAGGCATTTGACAAAATTCAATATCCTTTCATGATGAAAACTCTCAACAAAGTGCTTGTAGAAGGAACATACCTCGAGATAATGAAGGCCATATCTGACAAGCCGATACTAGCATCATACTCAACAGTGAAAGGTTGATTTCACCATTGATACACTATTCAATGGTGATTATATATGCATAAATAATCTAATACATTGTTGCTATTATTATTTTGAACCAATTGTTTTCTGTTAATCCAATTAGGAATAAGAAAAATAAAATATTTTCTTTACCTGCACTTATTCATTCACTGATGGTCTTTTTCTTTATGTAGACCTGCTTCTGACTTTTATCATATCCCTTCTCTCTGTACAACTTCTTTTAACATTTCTTGAAAGGCAAGTCTACTGGTCCCAAATTCTCTCAATTTCTGTTCGTCTTAGAAAGTCTTTATTTCTCTTTCACTGTGACTCTGGACTGTGAACTTCATAAGTGTTTCTTGGTTTTTTTCTCCCCACCAGGTAAGACAGGATGGCTAGAGTTGGCTACAGTTGAGTATTTCCCTTCTCCCATGTGGAAGGCTAGAGTTGGCTGGAGTTGAGTATTTCCCTTCTCCCATGTGGAAGGCTAGAGTTGGCTGGAGTTGGGTATCTTCCTTCCTCCAGGGTAGTTAGGCTCTGATAATACTCCATCTTGTTAAATAGTTTTTCCTGAGGTCAAGCCTGGTTAAGGACAGAATGCTCTTGCATAGTACAAAATGGTTCCTTTTCCCTCCGCTTGCCAGAAGCATGAGGGGATTTTTCTCCCACCCTCACTGTGAGACCCTGATGGAGCTCTGGGAGGGAAATCTCACAAAAGTGTGGGGGTCCCTGATGACGGACCCCCTCTGGAGTTTTTAACTCTCAGGCTTGTCCACACTGAGCCTCCAGCAAGTCATCAGTTACAGTTCAGGTTTTCCTGCCCAGGCACTGCTTCCCATGGAGGTTTCTGTAATAGGTTTCTGCTCTGGGAAGTGTGAGTCTCTGAGTCTGCCTGCTGGTCTCTCCAATTTTTGGACCGGTGGTTTGCCCTGTGACCTCACTTCTCTGATGGATCCAAGGAAAGCTGTTGCTTTTTCAGTTCGCTCAGCTTTTTACTTGTTTTTAGGATGGAGTTATGACTTCCAAGCTACTTTCGTGTTGGACCAGAAACTGGAAGGCCAACACTATTTTCTTCTTTCTTTCTTTCTACGATGAGTATGTGTTGTTTCCACAAATATTAAATTTTAAAGGGGGTGAGGTCATACCTTTGACCCAGTACTTATGCTTTTGGGTACTGGGAGGCAAGCTTTATGAGCAAAGATATCCACGGTGGTCATCCAGAATAACCTGGAAATAGCATAAGTGTCTCATGGCAGGAGGATGCTGGCAGAAATTATGCTATAACAGAATAATGGCAGGCAAATGCAAAAAGGAGGTGTAAAAAGAGTTTTAGAGCTACATGAAAAGGCATGACCTGGGCTTGTAAATTCAATCAGTGTTTCAAAAGTTTTATAGATTCCAAATTTTCCATAATATAAATACTTGTTAATTTATATTTAGGGAAATATGTTGTAAAATGTCACTTCTTGGAAGGCCCTCCTAGTCTTTCTGCCCTCCTCCGGCGGCCCCCCCCCCCCCCGACCCCTGGGTGCCTGCCTTGTTGTGGCCAGGCCTCCCTCCCTTTGAGAGAAGGGAGCTGGGCTGAGCTCCTCCAGGAAGCGCCCTGTGTTCGACTCCCAGCCCAGCTGCGTGTAGCAGGTAGTAGGGTTTTCGGTCAAGTCCATCTACTTGGGGGAAGGTGGTTTCCGTGGTTGCGGGGTCCAACCTCCAGGTTCTACTGGGCAGTTCCGCAAATTTCCTCATTTCCTGTCACCCTGTTATCAGCCCAGGCTTCTGTCTGATCCACAGCTTTTACACTCCTCCAACGAGAAACCGAAAACAGCCATAAGCTGGTTTTCAGAATGAGGGAAAAGGCCTGAGGATCTCGGGGCCAAGACAAAGGGGCTGATGGAGATCTCCCTCTTGGAGGGGCTTGGCCAGCAGAGCCAGGCGTGGGTCTCCAAGTGGAGTGCCAGCAGACCGTGCGGCATGGCGCCCCTTGGGGAACGGGAGCGTGTCATGTTGGCAGACGGGGGGGAGGCACAGCTGGCCCATGAGGCTCTGTCCACTGGTAGGCACAGTCCTCTCTCACATGTGGGTCCAAGGCGCTCCACGGCAGCATTCCTGCTTTGATGACGCGATTCCCAGTTGGAAGGAAATCAATCCGTGGAAGCGTCTGCCTCTGATTGCCTGTTCTTTCTCCGTGTGCGGCAGAACAAGAGGGTTCCCGGGCGGATCACGGAGCCCACGAGCTGCCCATGTGAATACTTTCAAACATGAAAAGAAGGCACGCTGGCCTCTGGCTTGTGTCTTGAGCCTTTGAATTAGCAACTCACCCGGCAAGAACCTGTCCCGAATGGCTGTTTTGCGTGGCAGGGGCTAGCTCTTTGCGGATTCGGAATCTAGATTACTACCAGAGGATGTAAAGTGTCTGGTGATTTGGAAAGTAAACCTTTCCAGACTTAGCTGACTCCCCAGCTACAAAGAGCACATGTCAGCTGTCCGGTGAATGCGATACCATTGCCTTGTGTTATTTTCGGTGACCCTGAAAACAGACCCTGCCAGGAAGGCTGGATGGAAGTGGCTGATTTGGGAGGGATCCAGGTGAGGAGCCGGCACAGGGAGGAAAGCCGATAAGGTGGTGCCTGGTGAGCAGGGTCCTGCTGTGGACTTTGGGGCTCAGCCCCCCGATCCTCTGGGGAATGCTGTTCCCTAAAGATGGGTGTCTATTCGCTGACTCCCATCCCTCACCACCCTGAGTGAGTGCCCGGTGCTTCTCAGCTGCCCAAATAGGGCTAAGCAAGCTCCCATGGCCGGAGTAAGCCCCCAGGCGGAGAAACAGAGAGAAGGGGCATCTGAGGTGGACATGCCTGGGGGCTGTCCCCCGCTAAGGGGGTATAGTGTGCATGGGGCATATGTGTGTCTACGACACCCCTCTTCCCTCAGGAGGAGCAAGAGCCCCAAGATGCAGCAGACAACTGAGTTCTGGATGATTCCCCGACTCAAACTCAATCCATCAGTTCAGTCATGGAGCATCAGCTGCACATCGGGCAGGGTCCGGGGGGCTTGGGAATGGCAGGGAGCAAAAGGGATGAGACCACCACCCTCTGGGAGCTTCCATACACATATAGATGAAGAAGCCATTTGGCACATGAGAGCTACAGAACACAGAAAGGGAAAGCTGGAGTGGGGTGGGGGCAGGAGGGCTGCAGAGGGAAGGAGGCAGCTGTGTTAGGTGAGGGGCTGGGGGCACTGAGCAGGGAACTTTGAGCCAAGGCTCTGACCTTTAACCACAAGCAGATTTGAGGGACATTTGGTCAGTGGCGTTGGCCACGAGAACCACCATCAAGGTAGCATCTCTTGGGAAGCCAGTGTCACTGGGTCCCATCACAGGACTGCCTGTCACACTAGAACATCCTGTTCAAGCGGGGCCAGGAGCCTGGGTCTCTCAGGCCCTGATGCCCGCCCTGGACTTTGTCTACTGAGCAAGCTCAAGCATGTCCCCAGTTTGAACGCATCATGCACCCACCATGGAGACTCGTCCACCATTTGTCCTTTTCTGGAAGCTTAATCACAGCAGAGATTTCGAGGGAAATGGTGGTTAAGGGAGTGGGCAGGCAGGTGGCGCTTTGTAGGGTTAATAGGAAAAATTTCCACTGAATGGGAGTTCTCGCGTTTGTGCCTGTGGATGGACTAGTTTCTTCAGGTTTCACATTGCCACAAACCGGGTGGCTTGAAACAATAGAAATGTATTCTCTCTCAGCCCTCGAGGCCGGAAGTCTGAAATCAAGTCCTGTGCAGGACCATGCTGGCAGTGAAGCTTCTAGAGGAGGAGCCACTCTGTCTCTCTCCAGCTTCTGGAGCTACTGGCCGTCCTCGGTGTCCTTGGCCTGGAGATGCATCCTCCCAATCCTTGCCCCGTCTTCGAGTCACCTTCTCCGCTCTGTGTCTTCTCCCTTCCCTTTCTTTATAAAAACACCTGTCACTGGATTAGCACCCACCCTCATCCATGGGTGATCTCATCTCAAGACCCTTAACTTAATTGCATCTGCAAAGACCCTTTTTCTAAATGAGGTCACATGCACAGGTCATGGGTAGACATGTCTTTTGGGGGCCACCGTTAAACCCACTGCAGCTCACACAGGAGACAGAAAGAAAAGGCCTGTTAAAAATTATTTCCTACTTTTTCACCAATTAATATGCAGGTGGTCTCAGGGCAGCCCAGGGGCAACTGCAGAGGCCTGGAGACGCTGCCCGGCTGGAGCAAGGGTAGGCTCAGGCTCCAGAACTTTCTGTGCTGCTTTCCTACTTCCAGCCACCCACCCCCATTTCTCCCCATCTCCACTCCTGACACCCGTTTTTAACTGCTTCTTTTTCTTCCAATTGTCAAATGGACAGGAAATACAGTGAAGAAGCAAGACTTCAAGCCTCGTTAGAGCATTTTCGAGATTTGTGACCTCGAGCAAGTGGATCTCTAAACTTCTTTGTACCTCATTTTTTCCATCTGTGAAATGGACATAATTTCTGCTTTATCCTCTTTATCTATGGTCAAGGATGCAAAAAAAAAAAAATCATATGTGAAAGTGTTTTGGAATCGATAAGGTGTTATAGAAGTGTTATCTCATTACAAACCAAACCTCAACGAAACTCACGCTTTTCAACTATAAAATGGGAAACCTCTTCATATTGTCTAATTCTTTGATAATTAAATAGGATGATCTGTATGATAATAGCTGACATATTAAAGATGCTTAAGTAATATCAATTATAATAATAATACTCCAAAAACGGTATCACTTCTCCAGGATAATGTTTTGGCTTGTAAAACTTTATTCCACACTTGTAAGAAAAAAAAGCAGAAAATACAGATTAAGCAAAAATAAGAGAAAACATAAATCAGAGATTATCTCTATAATTAACATTTTATTATCAATCTTTTCAGGTTTTTTCCACGTATATGAATATATAGTTATTTGATGAAAATTGGATCAACAAATATATTTTCATACCATTATTTGTAGAGCTTGCTCAGAATTCTAACTAACTCTATTATTGAACATTAGGTGGATTTTTTTTTTTGCTATAATAATACTGATAAGAACAGGCTTGTAGCTTAATTCCTGTGATTGAAGGTTAATCAGGTGAAAGAATAGACTAGAAGTGGAAATGTTAGGTCAAGAAATGTGTGTATATATATTTTTAGTCGAAGTAAAATACATAGAACATAAAGTGTACCATCGTAACCTATTTTTAAATATGCGGTTTAGTGGCACTAAGTACATTGATAATGATGTGTGACTCTCGCCACCATCCGTCTCCAGAACTTTCTCCTCTTTCCAAACTGGAACTCTGTTCCCATTAAGCACTCACTCCCACTCTCCCCTCCCCTCAGCCCTTGGCACCCACCATTCTACTTTCTGGCCCTAGGACTTTGATTACTTTAGGGACATCATATAGGGGAAATCATACAGTATTTGTTCTTTTGTGACTCACTTATTTCACTCAGCATAATGTCCTCAAGATTCATCCATGCTGTGGCATGTGAAAAAATTTGCTTCCTTTTTTAAGGCTGAGTAATATTCCATTGTGTGTTTGTGTTACATTTTGCTTATTCATTCATTAGTCAGTGTACTTTTGGGTTGCTTCCACCTTTTGGCTAATGTGAATAGTGCTGCTATGAACATGAGTGTGCGAATATCTCTTTGAATTCCTGCTTTTAATTTTTTTGGGTATATACTCAGAAGTGGATTTGCTAGATCATATGATGATTCTATTTTAAATTTTTTTAAGAATTGCCATGCTGTTTTCCACAGTGGGTGCATCATTTTACATTCTCACCAACAGTGCACAAGGGTTCTCTACATCCTCACCGACACTTATTATTATCTGACTTTTGACAGTAGCCATCCTAAGGGGTATGAGGGAGGATGTGCATGCTTTTAGGGCTCTGAAATTAATTGCCAAACTATTCAGCAGAAACGTAATACTTTGTACTCTTATCAACAACGGATGGAGCCAGCGTTTCCACCATCCTTATGAATGCAGAGCATCCTTGCTAACTTTTGATGAGCATTTGCAAGAGGTGCCATGGGCGTGGGGAGATGAGCCCAGAGGACTGGGCGTACCTGCCCAAGAGAGAGACTTACCTGGCTGACTCCTCACCTGCCACTGATGGACCCTGTTCAGTTCCAAATCCTGTGTTTTTAGCTCCATGAATTATGGCTTCGGAGTTTTCTTTCTGACGTACACACCGAAATCTTTACCAGAGGCGAGAGAAATTCCTCTTAAAACTGAGCGGTACACAAAATTGTATAACAGAATAGGGAGCCCTCTCCTACCCCTGGGACATCTCCCTTCCCCCAAAATCTACTAAAAAAAGTGGTGAATATTTCTCCCTGGACCAGCACTTCTGCCAGCTGCTTGACACTGAGATGTCATCCCCAATGTTGCCGTCTTCATCTCACGGCTGAGTTCTGGGAGTTGGTAGTTGTTTCCATATGATGTGGAAATAAGTGGCTAATTTAGATGGAAAAAGGTTAATTAGATGAAAAATACACAAATGTTTATGCAGAGCGGACCTTGATCAATGACTTTCATCATCAGCTACGGAGGTTGACTCCTTGCTTGCGGTCTTCTGGAATGATCCTGCTAGATTTTCCCCCAAAGCCAGAGGGGCCTCCATGCACACCCCCTCAGCCCAAAGTCCCCCGGAGCCCACCCTTGGCAGCACTCCTAGAACCCATCCTCCCCGACACAGGCACTGCCTGCCCCCTTCCCGGGACGGCAGCTTCAAGGGGATGAGAAGGCAGGCTTTGGTCCCCCCCAAGGACTAGAAGTTTGGTCAGCCTCTTTACAATACAGTTGATCCTCATTCCCCATGGACTCTGTATTTTCGACCTGGCCTACTTGCTAAAATTTATTTGTAACCCTCAGATCAATACTCATGATCACTATGACTATTTCGTGGTCATTTGTGGACATGTGCAGAAGGGTGAAAAATTTGAGTTGCTGCACACACACATTCTCAGTTGAGGGTGAACAAGGAGAAACTCTGCCCTCTTGTTTTCTCTCTGATTTGTCACCCAGTGTTCTTTTCGTGGTCCATTGAGTGCCCCATTTTTGTGCTTTTTGTGGGTGATCTTGCTATTTAAAATGGCCCCCAGGCCTCGTGCTGAAGAGCTGTCTAAACAGCAGGAAGGCTGTGAGGTCTTTATGGAGAAAACATGTGTGTTAGGTGAGCTGTGTCCAGGCGTGAGTTATAGCGCTGTGGCCGTGAGTTCAACGCTCATGAATCAACAATGTGTATTGAATAAGTTGTCTTTAAATAGAAATGCACATAAAACAAGCTCATGCATTGATCGATTGATGAAAATGCTGTGACCGGAGGCTTGTAGGAACCTCCCAGGAATAATGGCTCCGTATTCATGACTTCAGTGTTCACAGCGACTTTATAGAACGCAACTACTGCACATAACGAGAATGCACTCTGTGTGCTCTGCCTGTATTACTGAAATTCATGCTTGTTTGGTTGAAGACGCAGAGCAAGGTTCAGCCGTCAGAGTATTTCCATTACTTCTAATACTAGAAAGTACTTCTAGCATGCTTAGCGTTTCTACTACTTCTAACTCTTCGAGTACTTCAAGTACTTCTGGTACTAGCTTCCAACGCTGCTCCGTTCCTCCCTCCCAGGGCACCCACAGCCTGTGTTGGGCCCCAATCCCTCAGCTAAGTGGATCTCAAGATTCTTTGCTAATCACATATGCAAAGCCCTATGTCCAGATAAAGTCATATTCTGAGATTCTGGGTGGAAATGAATTTTCGGGGGAGGCTGTTCAGCCACCACAGTGTTATATAGAGATCCGTCTTCCCAATGGTAGCACACCCCACATGCATCCCCCTTCTTCTTGGAAAGCCAGACCACAGTTTTGCTTGTAATAGCAATGAGCCAAGCCCCAGGCGGGGGAGCATGATCAGTGGAGCACAATCTTATGAGTCCTCTCCTCCAATTTCCCAGCTTCCCCTTCGGCTAGGGGAGGCCATGTGACTCAGTCTGACCAATGAGGCTTCATGTGCTGAGGGGGCTTCTAGGAGAGTTTGTGCTTTCCAATAATAGGACTCAGATGTGGTTAGCACAGTTCCCTGCCCCTTCCCCTGTCTTCGTACCTGGAATGCAAATATGATGTCTGGTTCTGCAGCAGCCACTTGCAACTGTGAAGAAACAAGCATGAGGACAACAGCTAAGTTGGTTGGTCTGTCAGTGGAAAGAACAGAGTCTTGGTCTGTGAAGGCATCACTGAGCAGCCAAACCTACCTCTGGCATTCTTCTTATGCGAGAAAAACAGGTCGCAGCAGCTGAGCTGGCTTCTTGCTCACCAAAATCTTTTCTTTTCTTTCTGGACACACAGCAGGACTACATTTCCCATCTGCCATTGCAGTTAGGTGTGGCCGCGGGACTGGGTTCTATCCAGTGAAAAGCAAGCCTGGCCCTTGGACACCCCTAAGGTGCCTTTCCAGCCTCTCTCTCCTTTGCCTGCTGAGGGTGCATATTACGGTGAGGCCCAAGGATGGTGACAGCGGCTGGTCCCTGAATTACTTGGGGCGGGGGGCAGCACATCTGCCGACCAGGAACACCTGCCTTGGACAGTTGCAAGAACAAGAAATCGGCTTCTATCGTGCCAGAGCGATCGCGCATCATGAGGGCTGTTCTTGTGGTCAGTGATGGGCTGACAAAGATGAGCTTTTGGTTTCCATGCCAGGGGCCTCCGGAGCCTCAGGGTGGCCTCAGCATCCTTCTGCTGGGACGTGGTACCTCCCTGAGAACTTGGCCCGTCAGCAGTAGAGGGACCTCCGAGGGGAGGTAATGATGGGTTGGAGAGGACATTGAAAGGAGATGCTTCTGGAATATCGAGGCAGGCCGCCATCTGTGACTAGTGGGTGGGAGAATGGGGCTGGGTCTCAGGTGCCCTCATTATCCCGCCCATTTTAGAGACAGAGGAACTGAGATTCAGAGAGGGGGAAGTTTGGGGCCCCACATCAGCCAGGAAAGGGCAGGGCGAGGATGGGGCTTGGGGTTCTTAACCCAGCTCGCCTGACTTTCTTCTTCTCCCGGTTCCGATGGAACGGGGGAGTCCCACTGCCCTCGGCGTCCTGCTCTCGGGCGACCAGCAGCATGCCTGCTGTGGACAGAGGGTCCATCCTGAGATGGCCTGGAGGCAGGGGTCGCCCAGCGACCCTGGAATAAAGTCCCAGGACAGGCCCAGGGGACACAAAACAGGGACCCACTCCGAAAGGGAGTTGCTAAGGAAGATGAATAGCCGTAGATACATGGCTGGCTGTGCCCAACTGCTTATTCTTGCTAATAATCCTGCAAATCCAGTGAGAGCCGTTTCCGGATGGGAAACCACCGAATGAGGCGCGTACTGGCGGAATCTCCACCGGCACGCGGGATACCTCTTCTCCGTTTAAAGAGGCAGCTTTTGAGTGTTCTTAATAAAACGTTTATATCTATCATGCAAGGCACAAATAAATATTTTAAGGTAATTGCAAGAATGCAGAGAATTGTAAAAAGTTATGGAAATTTCACTCCTGATTGGCCGAGACTCCAGAAACCCTGGTTTGATGTACTCTGATTTATAGGTGTGTAAAGCCGACTCTTTGGCATCAAGAGAGGCTGTTAATGCCGTAATGAGGTTTAAATGCTGACAAATGAACTGCTTGGGCTGCACCTTCGGCACCGGGAAGGGGATTGTTAGGGCTGGAAGATCTGCTTTGTACGCTTTCCTTCCTTCCTCTGTGCTGATGGAGCAGGCTTGGGGACCGAGGGGAGTGGCATCATGGACCACTGGCTTCCCCATGGGGCAAGGTGCAGGCACCACGAGAAAGGGTGGTGTGGCTTCCTTTTCGATCTTGTCCCTAATTATGGACTTTCTCATTAAAATAACAAGGACCATGTCAGCTAGCAACGCCAGCACATGTTTTACTTTTCTCGGCCGATGGAAACCACATGTAGAATTCGTCTCTTCCTTTTTTCCCTTCAAAATGCAAATGGAGGAGTTGGTCCAGGGGTCTGCCTCATTGCTCAGTGCCGAATGGGGGCTCCGGGGAGCCCCTCTGCCTCCTGACACCGGGATGTGACTCGGGCTTCTCCAGGCACCTTCTCGCCAGCCCTGCCGGAGGAGGCTGGTGCAGAGCGCTGGGCTAATTTTAACCTCCTGATGGATCCCATATGGCTCCTGCTCTCCAGGTCTCCCTCTGCTCGCCGGAGCGGGGCGTTTTCCCATGGCAGACCTGAGTGGTTATTTATAAACTCTCCCGATGCCAGAGCCCCACGAAGGATCCATTCTCCCAGTTCGCAGGAACATATTTTCAGCATAACTCATCACTTTGAAGATGGGTCCAAACTTTTGTTCACATTTATTGACAGGAAGTTGTTTTTCAAAGCTCCAGTCAGCAGGCGGGCCCCACGCCAAGGGGCTCGGCACCTTCTCAAGCTGGCGCGGCCCTGTGGGCCCGGGAATTGCGCCTGCCCTCCCACCTACCCCGCCTTCTTTCTCTAGAATTTGCCTGGAGGTTAAATAGTGATTTTCCCTTGGTAAATGTTCTTCTGTTTTTTCCCTTTCTTTTGAAAAGGGAAAACCACTTATTGGGAGTGTGGGAGGCTCCTTCCATTCTGAAACGCTTCAAGGTTTTTAGGGCTCCCCCAGACGCCCCCTGTCCTGCCTTGGCCCCTCTCTGAGGGCTCCTTCTGAGATGGATCTCCTCTCGCCAAGAGTTCTCTTCCCTGCGCCTCTGACTTGATCAGAATCCGAAGGTCCCGGAGGCTGGATCCGCGTGTGGATTCCCGCAGCGGGCTGCTGGACCCCGCTGTGGACAGACCCGCCCAAGTCCATGACAGGGCTGTCCATGGAGAATGTCCTCCCCTCGCGCTCTGAGCTCTGAGTCGTGCACTCTCCCCAGACCTCTCCCTCTCAGCCTGGAAATGGGAATTTGAGGGTCAGTTCCAAGGCCTTGTGGGGTCCCCTAGAGGAGAGTCCAGCCATGTGGGATCTCCCACGGCTTCACCCTACACTCTCCCTGTGGGGTCCCCCGCATGTCTGCGACCCCTGGGTCCCTTGAGCCTTAGACCCACAAGTCCAGTCCTCCACAGGACAGCTCCCCCGGATGCCCTGCAGATGTCCCCCATCGTCCAGCCCCCAAAAGATGTCCTCATCTCTCCTTTAAATACCCTCCAGGGACCCCAACCAGAAGCCCAGGAGTCTTCCCAGAGCCCACCCAGCTTCCCAGCCCTCACTGGTCGTAGACATTTCTTGGATCTCACCCCTCTTCTCTGCCCCTCCACCACTGCCCTTTCCAGGTCCTCCTTGTTCCTCTTCTGGATCATTCTCAGACCTCGGTGGCTATCTTCTCCGGGCCTCAAATTCCTTGTCGTAAACTGGGGTTGGTACTAGTACCCTCTCCCTGGGGGTGACGGACATGTCATGAATTGTGCTTGAAAGCACGCAGGACAGTTTCTGGACACGAGCGCTAGATAAGGTGTCGTGTGGTTATTTTCCCGCTGGTCTCTGCATCACCTTCTTGCTCCAGCCCGGTCCATTCCTTGCACAGCCACTGAGAAAACCTTTAAAAACGGCCCCCCGTGCCATCGTCCTATGCGGGCACTCTGTGGTCACTGTCCGTACCAGGGGTTCCATCCCCCACCCTCAGCAGGGGGGGCAGGCCCCATGACCACATAAAATGTGCAGGTGGAGGTCACAGGAGAGGCTGCGGTGCCTGTGTGGACCAGGGACTGGGTGGTCAGGCCCCACGGTGTCCCCTCTCCTGAATCTTCAGATTCTGCGTGGTGAAGTGTGAATCCGTTGTTTGGTTTTTAGCTTCAACAATGGCCCAGACGCCGAAGTGCCTGCAGTCTTTCTGTACTGGTATCCTCCAAACTTCTGAACCCAGACGGCATCGAAAGATAACAGTTTTTGTGGAACTGGTGGGGAGGAGGAGGAGGAATGATGGAGAAGGTTAATGGGTCCATTTGTCTGGCAAGAAACAGGGAATGCAGTAACTGGCCTAGAGGACGGCGCCTGAGGGTCGGAGCGGCTGCCGCCTGTTGCTGTGCCTGGGAGTCCTGCAGCTGCCGGAGGACCATTTGGTTTTGGAGACGGTGGCCTCAGTGTAGAGAGGCCTGACCATGGGTGCTGGGCGTGGCCCGAACGGGGAGGATTTGGCCCCTTCCTGAGGCTTTGTTCATTTTGTTTTCAAACGTTAGCAATAGGGCAGAAGGCTCTGGTCTGTCAAGAGCCCTCGCTGAGCCTTCCGTGCTTGGAAAGGCCGAGCTGCTAGTGGCAGTGGACGCTCACTGACTTGAGCTAGTTGGCACCTACCCGTCACCCACCCGATGTGGGGCAGTCCGCCTGCCCTCTGTGCATTTCAGCTCCTTAATCTGGGAAGTGGCGCTCGGACTGGCTGGTCCCTGGTGCATCCTGGGCAGGGCTCCACACCCATCGCAGAGCCTGTCGATGCCCCGTCCAACACAGCAACTGAGGTGCTGCAACTGAGGTGGCTGTGATGGGAACTGGAGGGTATGGGGGCCTGGCAGCCTCCCTGGGGCCGGCCTCGCTCGTATCCACGAACGCTGAGTGGCAGAGAATGGAGAGCAGCCAGCCGTGCGCCTGCAATGGAGGGGTGCAGCTGGTGCCTGGGCACTGCTGTTACCCGCGGTCCCCGCTGCCAGCCTCTTATTGGGTGGGGGGGAATCTCTGGGCTCAGGACCATGCTTCTGCCTCCAGGGGACCCCTCCTGCTTCCCACTCCAGGGGCCCCTCTGTGCTCCTTTGTCTTGGCGTGTGCAGCGTCGCCCTCTCTGGTCCCTTTCATCACTTTGGGGGGTACTCCCTCCACATTCTCAGGTGGAAATGTTTAAGCCAAGTCTCAACAGCCACCCCTCTGGATTTCCCTACCCCAGCGCTGCGCCCCCTGCAAATGGGGCCCACATGTACAGCGAGGCAGGATGGAGACAGGCTCGGCCTGCCAAGAATGTGGTGGGAAGCCGCTCCGGGCGCGGGCGATGCCGTTGAAGGGAGCGATGCGTGAGCCCACGGGGAAAGCAGCATCTTCCTCCAGCCTGGAGACGCCGAGGGGGAGACCCCCGCGGAGTGGGAGGGTCTGCCGCGGCTCCCAGATGCTGCGAAGTGGTGCTGGGACATAGGGAGAGATGGCGGGAGGGGATGGGGGTAGAACCATGCTGCGTAGCCCGCCCCACCCCCCCACCACTCCAGGGCTGCAAAGTGGCCCATCTCAGTGGCCTTACTTTGGCCCCAGTAGAGTCAGACTTGGTGTCCCCAGCTCCCATCTCTCAGGCTGAAAGAGAATTGAGACGCCTTCCTGTGGGGCCTGGTGGCTCCCTGCCTCCCTGGGACACCACAGAAGGTCCACATCCCACCTTGGGATACCTGGTAGTCTTGGGAAGTGCTGTGTCCTTCCTTTGCCATTCTGCTTGAGTTTCTCTAGAAATTACCTTAAAAATGTAAAACCTTATAAACACAGTATATTCACTTCCATTGGAGCCCCAGAATAACTCCAGAAAATGAGTTTTATCACCGTGCTAGGGGCTCATGGAGGTTAAATGACTTCCCTGCGTCCATGGGGTCTTGGTGGTCACGGAGGGATGAGAGCTGGTCTTCTGAGCCACGGCCATGCCTTGGTTTTCCTGTTTGAGAGGGCCTTGGAGGTGGGGTCTGTGCCTTGTCTATCTCACAAAGCCACCCCTTTTGATTGGTGGCTTCAGATGTGGGGAGAGGTGGCAGGGGATTTGGGTGTGAAAATCAGCTGAGATGGGCTTGAGTATGATGAGGGCAGGGAGGCTGGGGGGTTCTTCTCTTGGACAACCAGCTGGTCTGAGCTCAGGACCCAGGTCTGCCCACAATCGTACCCTCGGCATCCAGACCCATCCTCAGGTCTAGTGGCACCCCGAGCATTTACTGCATGAAGGGTGGACGGACGGGTGAATTAATGTTCCCATGAGTATGGAGAGTTCGTGCTCAGCAAAGAGCCTGGGCTGGGTGGGAGCCTGCGGGGTCTCTGTGCCATCACCCTGGTCCCATTTGAGGTAGCATGAAATTAAGCCAGGAAGATGAGCGCAGAATTCCTCAGGGGGAAGACACATCCATGCATCGCCAGTCATTCATTCCGGCCATTCCCATCCTGGTGACCCCATGGCTGCCTGCCCATCCTTGACACATTGTACTTGGATGTACCACTCCTGCTTCATGCCCTGATATCTAAGGAAAACCAGCCAGCAACCACCGGGCCCACTATAGGGGACCTTGTGGACACCCCTCCCCCACTGCAGATTCCTGCCTCTCGTGTCTGCAGACAGTTGGGTCCATCCCCCACCTTGTGCATCTCTGCTGGCCCATTGGTCTGACAGTCCTGGGCTTCTGTCCCTCCACTGGTTCTTGCCCTGTTGCTCTGCTATGGCGGGTCTCTGGAGAGGAGCCCCTGCTCGGGTCAGCCCCTGCCCCCCGGCCAGTGAGGTATGAAGAGGCTGGCGGTCAGTTCTTCCCCACGGCTCACTTCCTGTCTGTGCGCTGAGACTTCCAGTTCTTGATGGGGAAAGCCAGGAAGCCATGACTCAAGGAGTCAAACCTTTGACTGGAAGCCGATATTAGCTCTTTTTCCTTAAGGAGTAATTTCGGTCAATGTATCACCCCAAATGGACGGGGTCGGACGGAGTTATGGTGCAATGAAAATCATTCCTGCCAAGCCAGCAACTGCAGATGAAAGGCAGGGTGAGTCACCAGCTCTCCAGTCCCTGGCAGAAGCAACATCTCCCTCTGCAGCCCGAACAGCCCGTGAATCAGGTGCCAGCCACAGGCAGCTCCAGACGCCAGCATGTTCTCCTGAGACGATGCAACATCCAATTCCTTGAAGCCTCACCTGCTAGGACCTGCTTTCCAATGTCTGGACTCCTCTTGCTCTCTTCTTGTTTGCTTCCAAGCTCCGCACAGTCCACCCTTGGCCTAGCATCCCTCGGCCAGACATCGCACCATTTCCATTTTCGGACGAGATTTGAAAAGCTGCTCGGTTTAGCTTTCAATGTTGTTGGAGCTCCCATGGGTGGTGTCTGGGATGATGCGACAGCAGGGGAACAGATTCTGGCATCTCCTCTTACTTACAGGAACATATGGACACTATTTTCTTGCTGCTCAAAATAGTCAAGGCCTGGCACCACCGACCACAAGATGCTGACCAGGACACGTCGCTTGCTTAACCGCGAAGCCTCGTTTTCTTCATTCCGTGAGACAAGGTGTGTGGAAGCGCTCTTTAAACTGTAAAGATGCTGGCTGATATAAAAATCATTGTTGTGGCCAAGGTCTTGGAGAAAGATTTTGTTAGGAGGTAAAGCCTCAAGGGGAACTAACTTCTCTGGTGTTTTGGAAACATCAGAAAGGGCAAATTTCTAGTGTTGTGAAAGAGTTGAATGACTGCTACCTTACTAGCTGCTCTGTTTCTTCTTCTTATTATTCTTGGCATCTCAGATGTTCACTGACATAAATAGATTATTTCTCCCACGTCCCCCATCTCTCTTTCAGGATTTATAATGATAGGAAAATCTTAATGGCTAGACCGTGAGGTAGGGCCCTAGGAAGGGGGTGAGAAAGTTTCCTCACAATGTGGGAGGCCCTTTTTCCTAAGTCACACTTATTTTTTCTTGAATAAACTAGGGAAGAATTAATCTGGAAATTGGAGTTTGCTTTATAAAGTTTAAAATAGTTTAGTATTAAGGTGTATTTTATACCTCTGATGAAATCTGATGAACCAGAGAACACGACAAACATCTTGATACAAAATGCCTAGAAACGTTGGCTAAAATGTAACAAATAAAATAAACACCGCTCACCAAAGGTATCTTTTATAAGGACCCAAAGCAAAGAGGGAACAGAAACCAGAAATGTATGAGAATTGATGTCAGAGCTGCACCAGGGGCAGGCACGAGGGGGGCAAAGATGGGAGTTGAGGTTGCTTTGTAGCTGGTTTTTCTTTTCTTTTCTTTCTTTCTTTCTGTTTTTTTTGGTGAGGAAGATTGACCCTGAGCTAACATCTATTGCCAGTCTTCCTTTTTTTGCCTGAGGAAGATTGTCACTGAGCTCACATTTGTGCCCATCTTCCTCTATTTTGTATGTTGTGACACCGCCACAGCATGGCTTGATGAGCTGTGTATAGGTCCACACCTGGGATTCGAACCCACAAACCCTGGGCTGCCGAAGTGGAGCATGCAAACTTAGCCACCATGCCACCGGGCTGGCCTCTCGTAAGTGATTTTGACTAAGGAATTTTTGTTTTTTAATGATTGTAGAAACAGGAGATGAATCTTTTGAGATCTAAGAGGCTGGAGGTTAGAAGTGAGCTTCCTACACAAGAGTCCTCCCGCTCCTTGGAAGAGCTACCCTTTCAGTGAAGAGCTGGACCAGAAAAGCATCCAGGCATTGGCACAGGGAGATGACAGAAAGCCTGTCAATGCTGGCCTGATTCTGAAGAGAAAAAGTGGTTGCCTGTGGGATTTGTATCTGGCGGCTGTCCTCAGGAGTGTTTGGGGTTTGAATTTACATTATCTGAGTGGCACGGAGCCTCAGTCTGCCGGGTTAGGATAGGATCAACAGTGGGCTGGTCATACCTCTGGAGCACCTGGCAGGGGAAAACACAAAATCTCTGCCGATGGACACAAAGAATTCTCACAGATAAACCTCAACCAAGATGAGATCAACGTCCAACGGTGCCAATCGAGGGAAAAATAAACTCTGAGTAAGTTCGTAGATATAACAAATGGTAGGAATAGATCCCTGAGAGCTTCAGGAACAATATTAGCAAATAGAGATTATAGAATAGTTAAGATTAAAGATACAATGGAAAAATTAAAGAAGGCAAAGAGAACAAGCCACCAACAAAGGAAAACAAAAGACAAGGAAGATTTAAGAAGAACAAAAGAGAACTTGTAGGAATAAAAAATACAGAGATTGAAACTTAACAAAACCCTCAACGGTTACGTTAAAAATAGATTAGATACAACAAAATAGAGAATTAGTGAAGTGGGAGGTCACTCTGAGCCCAAAGAAATAAAGAGAAGGAAAATTTAGAAGCAAGGTTAATAGCAATGGGTGACGGGCTAAGAAGGTCCAGTTAGGGCGCAATAAGGGCTCCAGACGGGCTGAACAGCGAGAAGAGGACGGAGAGCGAAGGGAAGATGACTGATAATTTTCCAAAACTGAGGACAGTCCTGAATTCTCTGACTCAGAGAAAAAGTAGTTTTAAGAAGGCTAGACAAAAGGAGATTTACACCAACACACATAATAGCAAGCTAAGGTAGAAAACCAAAAACAAAAAGAATACCTTAAAAGTGCCAGAAATAAAAGATTACCTAAAAAAGGAATGCCATTTAGTTTGGCCGCCACTTCTCAACAGTAGCCAGAGGACCGTGAAATTACAGCTTCAGAGTTGAGTGAAAATAGAAATCTCTACCTAACTCAACTGTCACCCAAGAATTAAGAAGAAATGATGGAAAACAAAACCTTAGAGAATTGATCACTAACAGACTCTCACTAAAAGAATGTCTAAGGATGTACTTTAGCCAGAAGAAAATTGAACTCAGACAGAAGGAGTGAACTTCAAGCAGAAGGGGGAGGAAATAAGTTGGTAAACGTGGATAAATCTAAACAAGAATTGACAATGCAAACAATGATAATATTCATGACATTTTAAATGTTTAAAAACATGGAGGATCTGAAATACTGGATTAGGTAACATGTAAGGCGGGAGAAAAATAATTCAAGGCTTCTAAAATCCTTGAATGGTTATACGGATTAACTTCAGACTTTGTCATGCCCAGCACACATGTGAAAATTTTAATCATGACACTAAGAGAATAGAAATAGGATTTGTAACTTTCTAAAACAGTAGAGGAAAAATGAGAAAAAGATACTCTCTAGTCCTATAGGAGAAGGGTCAGCAAACTTCTGTAAATGGCCAGATAGTAAATATTTTGACTTTGGTGCCGTATGGTTTTTGTCACACCTGTGCGACTCTGTCACTGCAGTGTGAAAGCAGCCACTGAGAAGATTTAAAGAAATGGGCATGACTGTGTTGCAATACAGCTTGATTTACAGAAAAAGGCACTGGACTGCGTTTGGCCTGTACGCTGAGTTTGCCATTCCCTGCTCTAAAGGTGGGAAAGGAGGTAAAATTAGGAAGATAGAAAGCACAAAGACAGCCAAAATATCCCAAATAGGTTAGTGACCACAAGATGTATAAATGAATTAAATTTGCTGGATAAAGACACAGACTGATAGATAAGTTAAAAATATGTGGGACTCTATGCTTTTAGTAAGACAAATACTTAAACCATAAGGAAAACAGAAAAGTGGAAAGTAAAAGTGGGAAGATAGATATCCCAGGCGAATATGGTGAAGAGAACGGTTATTAATGACATTAGCACACAAAATAGACTGTAGGGAAAAAAGCATTAATAATGGTAAAGAAGGTCATTATAAAATGGTAAAAGGCACATTTCACCAGGAGAAACTTATAAACTTATGTACCC
Source organism: Equus asinus (assembly GCF_041296235.1). Lineage (NCBI taxonomy): Eukaryota > Metazoa > Chordata > Mammalia > Perissodactyla > Equidae > Equus > Equus asinus. The sequence goes on along the minus strand of NC_091808.1, from coordinate 3,509,667 downwards.
CAATAACACAGCCTCAAAATATATAAAGCAAGATTTGATAGAATTACAGGGAGAGGTTTGTAAGTCCACCCTTGCAGTGTGACAAAGAAAGGATATAGACTTTTAAAAGACAAATTAAGAGCTTTGATCTAATGATATATGGCATGTTGCACCTAAAAATTAAGAATGCATATTCTTGGGGGCTGGCCCCATGGCCTAGTGGTTAAGTTTGGCACGCTCTGCTTTGGCGGCCTGGGTTGGGTTCCCTGGCGTGGACCTATACCACTTGTTGGTGGCCATACTGTGGCAGCAACCCACCTACGAAATAGAGGAAGATTGGCACAGATGTTAGCTCAGGGCAAACATTCCTCAAACAAACAAAAGAAAAAGAAAAAAGAATGCATATTCTTTTCAAACACATATGGAACTGCTATAACGTTCATATATTAGGTCATAAAATAAGATTCAACAAATATTAAAAAGCTGGGATTATGCAGGCCATATTTTCTCTGCTCAATGCATTTGTTAGAAGTCAATAAATTTAATAAAGTCATACATTTGGATATTTTAAAGCGCATTTATAAATAAGTCATGATTCAAAGAAGACGTTAAAATATAAATAAGAATATATTAAGAATTGAATGATAGTGAAAAGACCACATATCCCCGAACTTGCGGAGTGTTGTTAAAGTGGTACTTAGAGCAAAATTAATAGCTTACATACAATGCAGAGGACCCATACAACCCAAAGAAGGTTCTCGAAAGGACCAGTACTTTACAAAGTTTTCTGGCTATGTTTCTCAAGGATGAGAGGAGGGGGTGAGGAGAATGAGAGACAGAGAGAGTCAAGTAAACAACTACAATGGCAGGAATAAAAAAGGGCACAGGTATACAGATAAGGATGAGTTTTTAAAAAATAATAAGAGGCTTCTGTGGATAACCATGAAAATTGATAATAAAATTGTCAATCCCCTAGGAAAATATAACTTACCAAAACTGACTGAAGAAGGAGTAGAAAAACTGTACACACTCGTTAATAAAACGGGATCAATTGTTAAAAAATCTGCCCGCAAAATTCTTGCCAGACACAGACGCTTCAGTGATAGGTTCTACCAAATATTCCAGAAACAGATGGCCTCAATTAATACAAACTGTCCCAGAGAACAAAGATAGAAAAATCGGCGCTTCATTTTGTATATGTGTATGACCTTGATGTCCAAACTAGACTGAGGGCAATAAGAAAAAAATCAAATTATCGGCCAAAGGCACTCATGATGATAAATGCGAAAAATTTAAACAAAATAGCAACCGACTGAGTCCTGCAATCTATCTACAGAAAATAAATCATGACAAAGTTGGATTGGTCACTTATCAAACCCAAGTCTGTAGCCTTTCTTAAAAGAGCCTGATTTCGGTGGCACAATTCACCATGAAGTCATGCTTCGTCACTGCCAGAAAAATGGTGTCTCGGTCCAGGTCAGCCTCAAGCTAGATGACCAATGGAGAAAAATGCCCAGCAATTGGCCCAAGGAAGTGCTTACCAGGGTGACTGAGTCAAGGATCCATTAGCATCGTGGAAGAGGAAGTTTGTGCTTCAAAGCCTGCTGGGTTCTTAGACACACATTCCCCACAGCCTTTTGGTATGTCCTTAGGTCCAGCTCCCCCTGAGCTCACCTGCGCGTTTAAAGGTACCACTTGAACACACCTGAGCTCGCCAACTCCAACTCGACAGAGACTTCAGATCATGTCAGGTTCTCGGTTCCCTGCTTCCACCTTCATTAAAAAAATAAGCAAAATAATTATTCTGTTTTATCTGTTACAGAATTCATGTTCATTATGTTCATTGCAGAAATGTTGGAAAATAAAGAACAAAATAAAAACTTCCTTTAATCCAGTCACAGAGAGGATTGGATCCACACCACAAGTAACATTTTGTTATAACTCCCCTCACTAGACACACACACACACTCACAACATATATTATAAAATATATTCTGTTTATTCTTTATATATTATAATACATATATATTTTGCTTGTTCTATTAATATATAAATATTTGTGCATATCTGTAATAAGATATGGACATTTATTAAAATTAGAATTTTGGGCCGGCCCCGTGGCCGAGTGGTTAAGTTCGCGCGCTCCGCTTTGGCGACCCAGGGTTTTGCTGGTTTGGATCCTGGGTGCGGACATGGCACCGCTCATCAGGCCACGGTGAGGCAGCATCCCACATGCCACAACCAGAGGGACCCACAACTAAAATATGCAACTATGTACTAGGGGCATTTGGGGAGAAAAAGCAGAAAAACAAGCAAACAAAAAGACTGGCAACAGCTGTTAGCTCAGGTGCCAATCCTAAAAAAAAAAATTAGACTTTTATGAACACACTTTTCCATTTTTTCTCACTAAATAATATAACGTGACCATTTCTTCGAGGAACCCTGCCCGCCAGCAGCCATGAGCAGTGCTGGGGCCAAGGTTCTGTTACATCATATTGCTGTTGCATCCTGGCCCCTGTTCCCACCAGGCTGGAGCTGGCGCTTTTTAATCAGGTAGCTTCAAAGCTTTGCAGCCCAAGTGTCGGGCTCCGTCTCCCCGAGCCTCACGTCCAGCACTTCCAGATCCCTTCCGTCGCTGGATTGCCGGGCGGGGCTCCACCCACCTGCACCTCATCCTGTCTCTGGAGTCTCCCCAGTGAGTGGCGCTCCGGCAGGACTGTTTGTCCACGACACTGGGTAGATCTGTACAGCTCATGCCCTCCCTTCCTTATGATCCCTGCTCAAATGTCACTTTACCCCAGTGGTCCTACTTGACCTCCTCATGTAAAACACCTGATGGAAAATGATGAAAAACAACTTTCTCCAGTCTGTGCACTGGCAATCCTTATCAGCCTTATTCTACTCAAATGTTTACATATGCTTATCAAATCCTAACATAGAATTGATATATGTATCTAAGTTTCTATATATTTAACTGTATCTATGTATCTAACTATGTATCTATATATCTTAGTGCTTATCTATCTATCTATGCACTAATCTATGTATGTATGTACTTATCTCTCTATCTATCCATCCATCGACCTAATGAATGTATGTATGCATGTATGTATCCATCCATCCACCTAATGAATGTGTGTCAGTATGTATCTATCCATCCATCGACCTAATATACGTATGTATGTATCTATCTATATATCCACCTAATCTATGTGTGTATGTGTGTATATGTATGCATCCACCTAATGTATATATGTGTGTGTATCTATCCATCCGTCCCCCTGCCTCACTATTGTTGATCCCAAGCACTTAGTGCCCTGCCTTGGATATGTTTGACAAATATCTGTTGAATGAACAAATGTATAGGAATTAATTTCTCTCTCCTATTTTCTCTGTTATCTAAAACAATTAAAGTAAACCTGAAACTACTATAATGTTCTATGTCAATTATACCTCAATCAATGTAAAAAAACAAGTTCTTCGTGTCAACATGGTTTTGACACCCAAACAAATGTAGGCACTGAGGTCACATGGCATCACTTGGTCCAAATGTAGCTATTCATGTGACTCAGGATACAATTACATTAAAATTTTTCTGGAATATTAGCCAAATGAACAACACACAAAACATTATTGTGAGTAGGGTTGCAAATTTACTCATATGATACAGTAATGTGCAAACAAAATGTTTATTTCTTCTATAACCACTCACTCACCGCTGCACTGGGTTGTAAGGAAAAGCGATCCAGCATGCTGCAATACTTTCAACAATCTCTCAGCTTCTCCTCTGCATCTTTAGAACATCACCATCCCTGCCCTGCTTGCCTCTGAGTTGGCACCAGGGACTGGGGGCAGGTGTACGGCGGGTCCTTGTGGGTTCCTGGAGCCTTGCTGGCCTCAGCTGCCAAGTGGCCCCTCTGCTCCCTGGACTGGTCCCCATGAGGCATTGCTGGTGTGTGTTTCTGAATGCTGTGACGAGGGTCAGTGCTGGTCTGCTTCTTGTGCTGGGTTGTGTTCCTGGTGGTCGCTGCCATCGCACTTTGCTCCTTGTGCCTTTGCCACCCCGACAGCTACACGTTAGAGACTCTCTCCCCCAACCCTCATACATCTGCCCTGGCCTCCTTTGTGCCCTTTGCTGCAGGGTCGTGCAGCCCCCAGCCCACCCCCAATGGCAGCCCACTGGCTCTTCTGTTGGCCTCCACAAGGCATGAGGGATTCCGGGTGTCTTTGAAGACCCAGTCAAGCTGGAGGGCCTCCGTGTAGTCATCCTAGAATAAATACTCACAGCTTACTCATTCCTGACCCTTCAGCTGGGATGACCAGAATTTGACGTCTCTACAGTGTTTCACAATAGCGTACCTTGAAAACTTTTTTCCATGGTAACAGTGATTATGACCACACAATGACAGCATAGCCAGGCAAAATGTGGAAAGGTTGGTAAATTGCTAAAGTGATTAATTAATGCTTGTAAAGTTACAAAATATATCCATTGATACTATAATGATTCATTGAACATTCCATTAAAATACGTTGGCATCATATATAACAGGGGTTGGAAAACTCTGGCCTGCAGGTCAAATCTGGTCCTCTGCTTGTTTTTGTAAATAAAGTTTTATTAGCACATAGCCACTCCCATTTGCTTATACATAGTCTATGGCTGCTTCATGCTAGAAGGGCAGAGTTGAGTAATTGCCACAGAGACCATACTTTTGAAGCCCAAATTATTTACTATCAGGCCCTTGACGGAAAAATTTGTCATCTCTGCTCTATGTCTAGTATGAAACGATAGTTATCTTTAGCTCTGAGACATGCAGCTGGGGATGAAGAGTTTGAAACAACACAGTGAACAAAGGTGACAAGAGTGAAAATCCTCTGTCTGCAACCAAAGGAAACCAAAACAAAGAAAGCTGGTTTGCTCCAGAGTTTCTACTTTATTGTTTATCATTGAGCTATGTTTTTCCACAAACACAGGATGATGGTTAAAAAAATAAAGTTTTTGAGGAGATGATTTCCCATAAACACTCTGCCTTCACAAAAAGGAGTCATCTTGAGCCACAGAAGAAATATTGGAGACATTTTTAAGCCTCTGTTTTGGGATCTGATTCCCACGTGGTTTGAAGACCCTGTTCATATCATTTCTAGAGATGGGAAGTAGATTTGGAGTCTGACGACCTGGGTTCACATCCTAGTAATGGGACCAACCCCCATGACCATAGACAAGATGAGTGTCCCACGTGGCCTCTGTTTTCCTAGCTGTGAAATGGACCCATCTGGGAAGAGGAGCTCTGATGGCCCTTCCAGCTTGAAAATCCTGACTCTGTGCTTCCAATTTAATGGAAATGTTGGCCCCATTCTGACTCTACCCCATGAGAATGTGATGGTATGACATTAAAAAGATAAGGATGCTCTAGATATGAAATTCTACTGTTGAATCCGTATTGCACCCAAGGTCTAAAGAACCAGTTATTCAATTTAACCAGCTGAGGGAGTAGACATGGCCAACATTTGGGCTCAGCAGCTAAAGCTTTTCTGGAAACAGACCTCCTGGGGCCATGAAGGAGGAAGGAATTCCGATCGTGGAGATATCAACTGAAAGGTCCACCTGGACTTCGTGAACAGCTCTACATGTGGGCCGTGGCGCTCAGACCAGTGACACACAATATCCCAGAATCTGTTTTGTATTTAGGAAAAAATTTACAGTGAATACATGACATTTAGAGCACACTCATGGCAGATGATTTCAATTGTGTAGTTCTTAAATGTTTGCACGTCCTAACATCTTTCCGGCCTCCAGCACAGCTCTGCTCTGAGTGGCACGTCCATTATTATCCCTCCGTGAGTGTGTGAGCCTGTGCTAAATTTCACAGTCCCTGGACTCCCAGCATCTGGGATACGGCGGGTGGGGGTGTGGGTGAGGTGACTCAGCCTGGGGTGCACCCAGCACAACACTGCAACACTGTAATTCGGTTCCTTACGAGAAAGCAGAATGCAATTCACACAACGCTTTGCTGGTATCAGCCTGCACTGAGATAAAACAGCTCAGAGGCTGTATTGGCTTGCCTGGGATAGTCGTTGGGAGGGTTCAGTAAGATAAAGATTCCAGTGTTTAGCCCAGCGTCTGGATCTCAGGAATAGCTCTGTAAATGATGGATATCCTTACGGCAGTGGAAAAGCTGTTAGAAAGAATCGAGAGCTATCCAACTGTACCTGGGTATTTCTGTGTGTTTTAATTATGATCTATCCTGTGTGCTCAAAGAGTTCTGAAAGCGTGGGCTGTGACAGCTAGAAGGGATCCTAGAAATCAATGTTTGGACCAGGATACCAGGAGCCAGAGGATTCAAGTGGCTCATGAATGGCCACACAAGGTATTCATGGCAGGATGGTCTTTAATTTTTACATTATTTTTAATTGAAGATTCACAGAAAGAACAAAGTTTTCCAGTCTATATTCCTTAGGACACAGTGATATTAATTCCTGCCTCACTGGGCTGCTGGGCAAAGGAAGCGACAACCCTGAGCAGATGGGGCATGGGCTGAGCACTGCATATTGGCATCTATTAACATCGCCACCCTCAAGGAGGTGTGTCCTCAGGACACCCGCACCCCACTCCTGCCAGGCCCCCTCCTGTGACGGGCACCCCGGGTTTGCAGCTCTGCCTTCGTCCCCTCTGGCTGCTCAGCTCATTTCTCAGACGTGGGTCCTGGGGCCCAGAAGAAACACTTGCTGTCTGAACGTGGGTCCATAGCTCTTCTTCTGGGTGGGGACAGGGCTCCTGGATTCCATGAGGGCTGACGCCCACCACTGCTCAGGGACAGGTGAGAGGGAGGTTCAGCAGGGCCGAGGGCACGGGGACCACTGACAAGAAGCAGAGAAACTGGTTGGAGCCAGGAGACTCCCGTTCTCCTGCCAGGTCTGCTGCCCCGGCCAGGTGGGTCGGTTAGCTGGTTAGGAGGGGTCCAGGACCCGACTTTATTTTTAGCCCATTTCTAGTTGGTTTGCAATTGCCCCGGTTTGTGTAGGTTTCCAAGTGTCCACAGGAAGGAGACGGCTGCTGTTTTTGGAATGCTGATTTGGTTTGGGGAGAATGTCCTTCATCAACATAGTAATTGTGCCCAGGAGGCACTCTCCCATCATATAGCCGAGACCAAGGCTGAGTGCGTGGGATGTGGCCATGTCCCTGCCAGGGGGCGGCAGAGCCGGAGTGCACTCCACTTGGTGAGGCACTCAAGGCCCGGGGCTTACCCATGGCCTGCAGCAGAGGTCCAGGCCCTGAGACACACCACAGCTGGCCTCCCTGGCTGCCGTCCACACCTGGACATCGGCGCTCTTCCAGAGAAATCGACAGAGTGGAGGCGGGAGCGAGAGCAACGAGCTGATCCACAGCAACTGTGGGGAGGAGGCGGCCGAGCTGCTCGCGGAGGATGCTGGTCCCAGAGCGCTGGACGAGCCCTTCCAGGCTTGGGGATGGCCGGTGTGGGGTCAGCTGCTCACAGTGTGCTTGGGGACGGGCAGGGAGCCAGCGTGGACTGGGCAGAGCTTGCACATGGATGGACAGTGGGGGATGGTGGTCTGGTTCTGAGGGACACTGGCCATCAAACAGGGACCCTATCCCTGGACCAGACGTTTCTCACCTTATGGTCGAAGGACACCTTAAACGGGGTCTTATATAGAAGCCTGTTTTTTCTACTTGAAATAGGGAGAGTGGTTCTGGACCCCATCTAGGTAGGCCAATCCCTTCACTCCCCTGACCAGGTGTATGTGTGTGTGTGTATGAGTGTGAGTGAGTGTGGTATGTGTAACATCTATTGTGTGTTTGTGTGTTGCGTGTGTGTGCATTGTGCGGTGCGGTGCGTGGTGTGTGGGATGTGTGTATGTTGTGTGGGATGTCCTGTGTGTGTGTGGTGTGTGTTTGGTGTGGTCTGTATGTATGTGAGTGAGTGTGGTGTGTGGCACGTGATGTGTGTGTGTGTTTTTTTTTTTAAGATTGGCACCTGAGCTAACAACTGTTGCCAATATTTTTTGTTGTTGTTTTCTCTTTCTTTCTGCTTTTTCTCCCCAAACCCCCCCCCCCCCGGGTACGTAGTTGTATATTCTAGTTATGGGTCTTCCTAGCTGTGGCATGTGGGACATCCCCTCAACGTGGCCTGACGAGGGGTGCCATGTCGGCGCCTGGGATCCGAACCAACGAAACCCTGGGCCACCAAAGCAGAGCACACGAACCCAACCACTCGGCCACGGGGCCGGCCCCTGTGTTGTGTGTGTGTGAAGTGTGTGTGGGGTGTGAGTGGGGTGTAGGACTCCCTCAGGCCCCGAGGAGCAGCCATATTTAAATGTACTGAGGAGTCGTAGAAGCTTCATGACCCAAGACTATGAAATGACTCTCTCCAAGAGCAAATTCTTTTTTAGAGTTATTCAAAGAAGAACGCCATCCTCCCCACACAAAGGAAGGCCTCGCCGGTTATTCAAGCTCCCTCCCTTTCCTCTCCTTCCTCTCTCACTCCGTCAGGCTCAAGGAGAGCCCACCGTGCGGTGGCCCCTGTGGGGGCTTGTCCGGTCCCAATCAGCTCTTCCTGCCTTCTTGACTGTTGGAATAGTGGGTCCTTATCAGCACACGTTTCCATTATTTATTGTATATATTTTACACAGCTGCCACTCAGTCTGTATTTTGGATATTGGTAAAGCTTAATTTCTTGCTTTTAAAATCCAATATTTCCCTCAAACCCCAGAGTCATCTTGTGCCCTCAGGGTGTCACTTCTTATTTGGGGACCACTGACCCAAGGAACTCAGCTTGTCCCATGTTGTTGCTTCTAATTGTGTCACCTTAGATCCATGTGTATTGAATTGTCACCTCCCAGCCAGCAGTAAATATAGTTGAGTAAAACGTGAAACCACGTCTCAGCCCAGACGCTTTGTGGAATGAGTCTTACGGCAAAAACCCCCCCGGGAAGCCTTTACTCTGCTGGTTTTGGAATCGAGGTCTTCAGCTCTGATCCAGTCACCAGCTGTTAGAAAGTGGATATCCCAGAGACACCTGAGACTCCCATGAAGGTCACTGTCCCCACCTCCTAGGTGAGCAAGGCCATCACTGTCCCAGGTGCCCAAGGCCCACATTGAGAGTGACCCTGAGCTCTTTCTCCCTATCCACTTAGCCACCGAGTCCTGAAGAGTCTGCTCCCTCCGTATTCTCCAGGCAAGTCCTTTTGCTTCACTGCCACTGCCCCACCTTCGTCTCAGACGCCAGTGGCTCTTGCCTGGGTTCCCAGCGCCCTGCCTCCTCCACATGTGGATGGAGCAGGCCCGTTTACAAAGTGTGTCCCTTGGAATAGACATCGCTGTCCAACTGTGCCTGAGTCCTCTTACAGCAGGGACGACTGTGACCCTTCAAAACCCAGGGAGTCCCCACAGACTCCACTCTTTGGGACCCACAGAGGACCTCGAGCCCATCAGAATTTGCATCGTGGAGCTCTGCGTCAGGAAGGGGCTGTCAGAAATCAGTGGTTGTGACCAGCGGGGAGAAGTGGCTTGCTCAAGGCCACCTCTGCGATGAGAGTCCTATCTGTTGACTTAGTCTGTTCCCTTTCCATGTGGCTGTGTTAAAGGCTCTGGAGGGAGAGCAGACAATCCTCATATCACAGGGAATGTGGACACGGCATATTTTTAACATCTTACCTCACAGTAGAGAGTTTGGATATGAGCCTGGGTTTTGCGTGGATCCCACTTGAATGGAAGGGCTTTGGGTCTGGAATGACCCATGCTGGAAGGCAAAGGTGGTCAGACGTGGCGGGAGGACCTTGTGTTGGGAGAGTGGGGAGGTGAGGGTATTTCTCTGGCGCCCCGAGGAAGGAAGGCTCTTGGGGGCCTAAGATCCTGGGTAACCGGCTTCCTCTGTGGGGCCAGACAAGGACGTGGCCTTTCATGGGCTCGGATCTGTCTTGGACCTGTGTCCCTTTCACGTCTGGCTCCAGAAAGGGTTGAACGGGGGTCGTTGAGTCGGAGTTTGGTGGACTCTCGATGCTTGAACGCAGCCCAGCCGTCTCACATGGGTTTGAGGAACAGGGTCTTTTTGGAAGTGGGGCCCGCTGCGTGAGTGGTGTGTTTACTAAACATGGTTTGCAAACTTGATGTGCGCCTGGTAGAAATTACTCCCCTTTCTTCCTCTCGCCCGCTTTCCCCAGCCGAAACGCTGACCTGGAAAGCATCAACGTTGCTCTCACATGAAGCATTTTTTCAGGTCTGACACGCAAAGCTCTGATGTAGAAATTGAAATTTCACACTCTGAAGGGCCCAAATGGCTCCAGAGGTCAGCGGGTGGCTCTTGCGTCCACCCACTGGTGAGTCATGGGGAGAGATGCCGCCCCAAATTAACATCAGCAGACACTTGTGCGTCAGAGGTTCTGTGTGCTCAAAACGTTTGCTTGACATCTGTGCCCGCCCCCCCCCCGCCCCCCAAAAGCACACACTCAACAATTTTAAGCCGAGGGGCACGTCCCACTCATCTGGTGAATACATCAGCTGAATGCAATCTGCTTTCACAAACAGATGTCCTGGGAAGGGGGGGTGGGCACTGAACACTGGTTAAAAGTTGCCGAAAGGTTCTTTATGAGGTTCTTGTTTCGCGGGATGGGGAGTGGTATGACCAGAGAGTTTAACTGAAACACACCTAATTTGGCACTCGAGCTGGTATCTAAAAAGATTTTTTCAAGTCCCCATCCAAAAGAGGGATTTCTGATTCTCATCTCCTTACTTGGGCTTCTCAATCAGTTTTCCTGAAAAGACCAGCAAGAGGTGGGAGGGGGTGGCTGCCCGACTCTGGCTGGCTCGAATGGGGGACTGGGCTGTTGGCTCACAGAACCCCCCATGCTATCTAAAGGCCGCCGCTACGTGTGGACTCACTGCTGCCATTCTGTACTGATGACAAGTCCATCCGAGCCACGGTCGCTTGCCTCTTCCTGTGTGCTTCTTCTTGTTTTATTTTGGGCCCACAGGTGTAAGTTCTGTCCCAGAAGCAGTGGACACCGCAGGGAGCACGTGGGTGACAGAGAGGCCACCATGGCGTGACATCTGCTCCCTGTGGGCGCCAAGAATGGTGCTCTGGACCTCACTTTATGGCTCACATTCTTCGTGTGTTAGCAACTTTCCCCTCCTGTGTACGAGCTTCGTATGTCTGAGAGCAAGGTTTAAATTATTACAGGATCCCAAAGGGGATGCTGTTTCCTTTTTAAATTTTCCCCGTCTTGCATTGTTCCCTCATGAAGCGTCTCCCTCGGGAGCTCCCAGCTGAGGATCCTGTAGTGGTTTTTATCAACATGGACAGAAACAGGATGCGTGACACCACTACAGTCCTCGCGAAGGTCTCCATCTGCTTAGATCATCCAGGGAGCCAGCTACCAGCCCTCAAAGCGAGCAGTTTTCTGTGGCAAAGGAAGGACAGAGTGGGATAGCTAATCTAAAATGACGGACGACATCAACTTGTCTTAGGTGGCCTGAGGCAAATTGCCCCTTAGTTGGAGAGATGGCGGAAGCGCTGCTCCTCGGAGGAGCGCAGCGGAATGAGGCATCCTGGATTTCACTCCCTGTCTCGACCCCGACACAGTCTGTGAGCCTTACAGGAGCTTTCATTCTCCCTAGACTTCCCTTGGTGCAGGTCTAAATTAAGGGCTGGACTTGACAACCTCCCAGGATCCCCCAGCTTCAGCGGTCCAATTCTGTGGTCTTAGGAGCTTGCGTTCCAAAACGTCCCCAAACGAGGAAACAGCGAAGACGGATGGAACCACCAAGAACACCTGATACAGGGAGAATGGTGTGGTGGTGGACTATGGTCCCGGCTTCCAGATATTCTCTTGTGTGATCCCCTCCACCTGGAGGTGGAGGCCACTTGCATCTTGCTTCTAACCAACAGAAGATGGCACTGCGACAGGACGCCTCCTTTCTGTTGCATTATCTAAGACTCGGTCATAGCAGACTAGCAAGAGATGCTCCCTTGCTGGCCTGGAAGAAGTGAGCTGCCATGCTGTGGACGGTCTACGGAGAGGGCCATGTGGCAAAGAGCCATGGTCAGCCTCAAGGCACTGGAGTGGCCCCTGGCTGGCAACCAGCAAGAAAACTGACCTCAGCCCTTCAACCACAAGGACTGGAATCCTGCCGACAACTGTAGGGAGCCCAGAAGAGGATCTTTCCCCAGTCTGGGATGGCAGTTTGGTGAGATCCCGACACAGAGAACCCAGTTGACCCATGCCTGAACTCCTCACCCAAAGGAATCATGCGATGGTGAATATATGTCATTTAAAGCCACTAAGTTTGTGGTATTTTGTCACTCAACAAAACAACATTGATAAAATGGACAGCTTGGTCTCCCCCTTGGTGACCCTTGACAAGTGACAGCCTGTTGGCCCGTGCCTCTGCAGGAGAGCCTCTCTCTCTCTCTCCCCCTCTGTCTCTCGGGTTCACTGTCAGGTTGGCTCACATGGTTCATCTCTAAAAGGACGTCACCTGAGGTCCCTCCAGGTTGTAGATACAGTGTGGAAATGGGAGCAAAAGATTGACAGGGCACTAAAGCTGCAGGACCGGTTATCACATCAGCCAGAAGCGGGGACCAAGATGGATTGCTCAGGGGGCAGTGAGGGCAACCAGATTAGTAAGCAAGGTCTGGCAGCAGGGGATATGCAGGGGGCATCTGGGAGGTACTGGGGGGCTGGAGAGCCCGTTCAGATCAGCTGCATGTTAGCAGGAGCTCAGGGTGCCAGATGGGTTGAAGGCCGGGAGTGGGGGCTGCAGGAATGTCAACAAATGTCAAGAATAAGAGACTCAGGCAAGAAGATGGAACTGTCTGGGGTCTGAGTGGACACTTGGTGGGTAAGCATGGAGATTGGTCAACAGAATGGCTTTTACTCTAAGCTGGGGGACCCAGGGCCATCCGCACATCCCCTGTCAAGAATGGGAATGGGTGTCTGGAGAGAGATGGGTGACCCAAATCCTGCGGTGAGTGTCGAGGTACAGTCATGTCTAGTCGGGCAAGAGGAATATGAGTTCTAGCACACACTTTGTCACAGTTGATGTCTAATTGAGGATTGATGGGAAAAATGTTTACCAGCCCATGGGTCATCTTGCCTCTGGCTGACGATATTTGTCCAAGCAGTTGAGTAAGGAGCAGCTTACCTAAGAGGCCTGTGCCCAGGACACGGTCGTCTCCTGGGGACGGTTTATAGGATGCTGAGTGTGAGGGGGCAGCAGAGGAAACGCTGCTTGATGGCCAGGGCATTTTTTTCACATGTAAATTATTCAAAGGCACCAACCCACCTGCTTTAGGACCGTCTCGGTTTCAGAATTCTACCTTGCCCTTGAAATTTCTGACCACTGGGATCCTGGGTGTGTCTGTCCGCAAGACTCTTGCGTCCTCTGTCCTGGGGACTTTGACCTGGCATGGCGCCACATTGCCCGAGGGTCGTTTCAGGCTGGCCCAGTCCTGCTTGACCAACATTCTAAGAAAGGGAAAGCCTTTGGGGTCGCAGTTTGTTCTTCTCCTATTAAGCTTCCAAATACTGGGTGTTGCTGAATATAAAGGAAAGGAAAAGAAGCCAAAAATCATCATTTTGGGTGCAATTTGGGATTCTCAAAGTCTTTTTCACATCTAACCTGGCGAGGCGGCGAGACTGGCGTCATCCTTGGAGACATGAAACCAGAAGCTCAGAGGAGCGACCCGCCCGGAGTCTCAGAGGTGGGAAATGGCCGAACCAGGTCTGATGTGAGTCCAAGGCTGTTGGCTCTGTGTAGTGGGCTCACCTACCGCTTTACGCTGAAGCCATACGGCACGGATGAAAATAGCCATCCCACTCGGCATTCCGCGGGAAATGGGCGGAACTATCAGAGGCGTCTCTCCTGACTTTCGAAGACTCCAGGAATCTGTCCTCTGTGCCCTTTCTTTTGTCCTGACAACTGTCATTTGGACATGGAACAGTCATGTCTGGATGTAAGTGGACGTGATTCAGGCCAGCGCTTGATTGATAGGCTAAATTATGTGCAGCTGGCACTCCCCGGGTCCAGTGCCTTTGAAAGTTTTCTGCCTTCAGAGCACCGACTTCCCACGGAAGTGGAGCACCCGGAAACATCAGGTGACAGAGCCTTGCAGTGGAACCGGGGACTTTGAAGATGGCGCTCTTCCTGCAGAGTAGCTTATGAGCTGTCTGCTCCGCGATACAGCACATCAGTCCAGCAAAGGATGGTTTCTCAGGTGTTTCTAACTCGGCCAGGTAAGATTTTCCCACGCAGGATCCGAGTCCTGGACTCTCTCCCGGGCGCAGGACTCACCTCCACCTGTGGGATGGGGCAGTCCCCAGGATACAGGGAAGGGGCCAGGAGCACCTCGTCTAGCTGCGGCCTCCCCTTTGGGTTGAAGTGCATGTCTCTGAGCATTGGGATTTGCTGTCAAAAGGCCAAGGGGATGGACGTCCTTCATGAGAGACTGAGGCTGCAGATTCTCGACAACCCGTGTCCAAGTCATGCAGCGTTTCCTGATGGCTTCCTGACCACCCCGTGTAGACGCAGAGTCGAGTTTCTCACACCTAAGGAAGGTATTCAACCACCTCGTGCCTCAGTCTCACACATCTCAACTGAGGCCGGCGGGACAACAGGCTCCGAAGGTTTGAGAGGATAATGACACCAAGATGCTCTCTTTACAGGCGAGGAAGAGAGGCCAGGAGAGATGAGACACTGCATCGCCAGGTGGCTAATCAACGAAAACGACGTTGACGTCCCCACAGGCAGAACAGGTTCTTCAGGCTGTCTTTTTAGAGAAATTGCAAACTTATGAAAAATTCAGAACTGGTTTTCTTTGCCCGAGACCTTGGGTAAATCTCCCCTTTGAGGTTCAAATTTTCTCAGCTTGATCTCACTGGAAGGAGAGTTTTCCTCAATTTTCTGGGAAGTCTGAGCAACATGTGCTCAGCTCCTAGACGTCACTAAGAAATAAAAACAAGGCATCTTTTCTTCATCAGAACATTCGGCCCAGACAGCTCTTGACAGCCTAGGCTGTGAATGTTGACTTTTCTAAACATTTCAGTTCTTGTCAAGGGAGAAATTCCTGTCCATCTCCACCTTCAACCTAATGTTTGGGGAAGAGTCACCTTAGCCAACAGTTAGAACTCAGTTTACAGACAAGAGATCTTGAAACCTATTTGAATTCAAATCTTGGAAGCCTTCAATGAAATTGAAAAGAAAATTCAGTTCATTGAACATTTTGGATGGAAAAGCATGAGGAATAGAACTTACCTCGAGGGTTCATTTAAAAGAAAGAAAATTCTGATGCATTTAGCTCCATGTCTACTCTTTCTGCAGCCACCTGCACAGTGCTGGGCGATGTTCGTTTTCCTCTTCCTGTGGGCTCACTCAAGAAATGTGATTATCATATAAAGTTTCAGTGACCCTTCCAATACAAATTAAGGCAGAGACGGGAACTAAGGTATTTTAAATGAGAAAGTTGAAAAGAAGAGTTTTCTGGATATCTCCAGTTTTCCAGAAGTTTCTATCAATTCAATAGAATCCGTTCAAGTCAGAAGTTTCCAACAATCAGATTGTGCCTTAATCTGTGTGTTCCCATGTGTTGTGATCTTTGGGATAGAAATGTCTGGGCTGACTTCCATACTTTTCTAGTCAGCACACAGCCATGAGTCTAAGGAAGTGGAACAGAATGCTTTTGGTTTCCTTATTGAACTGGTCAACTTTGGTGCTTCTGACTTTCCGGGTCCACCTTTAGAACACTTACAAGAGTGGGGTGCAGAGGAAGGACACAACTCATTCCTGGGAACCAGCCTCCTCAGATCGCCATTCAGATTACACCATCCTGACAAAACACCATGAAGATGGTGGAAAGCCAAGAAACATGACTTGCTCTTCTTGATCATCCTGCTTCTGGTAGGTCACCTCATGCCGAGTGTCAAGTACTAAAGTAAACAGTTTTGTCCACACATATACCACGTAAAGAAATTCCCAGAAAACAAGGACACATGGAATATCTCAGAAAACATATTAATTCACCTCAAATCCTCCTCCTTCCATTCACATGTAATACTGAGCACCAACTGCTAAAAATCAAACAAACGGACATGTTGAAGATATCAACCAGTAGGAGACATCTTTGGGGCAAACTTTTAAATAAACGTCTTCAGATGTGTTTGAACTCTGCGTGGTGAAGACATTCAGAGTTTCCATGACTGCAGCAACAATGATTGCTGTTTGTTCTAAGGGCAACACACATGTTTCAAAGATTTTGTTTTGTTTTGTTTGTTTTTCCTACAAAGCAAGGCTTTGCAAGACAAATATGGCTTATTCTTTAGAGACATGGGATTGAAAATCTATAATTAAAATGCCAAATTTACAAGAAGTTTTTGAATATATTTGCTTTCTGACTTCACGATCATCCCCATTACAATGAAAAGAACGCAAGGAGAATATTAGATTGCTGGTGAGCTGAAAAATCCTAAGCAACCCTCCTTATTGAGGCCGCTTGAGGCATGGGGCAAGCTCCACTACTGGAATACAAAACAGCTTCTGGTTCTGAGTCCTGCGTCTGCAGTTAATAGGCTGTAGACTTTAGGGAAGTCATTTTCTGCCTTTTAAAAAGAATTCTTATCTCACGGGGTTATTGCACTTGGAAACCCTACTCTGCCACTTATTGTTTCTTTCAACTGTGGCCACACCACATCCAGGATCCTACGATACCCTCAGCTCTTCTTCCTGGCCTCAGTATGGCCAATGGCCGATAACTGGTATGCTTGGCGCTGAGAGATGCAGACTGACTGTTGGGTTTCAGTTGTGACCTTTCGACAGGAATCCTTCGTCAATGGATGCGTATTCTTCCATCACAGGCACATGCTATCCGCTTCTCTCTCTGTTACGTTGGCAGGTGGGGATGATCATTGCTAGATATGCTATTTCACGCAGGGTTGCAAAATGATCATATTTTTACTCTATCATTCCTTTACTTAATTAGTTGGCATATCTCCATAAAGAGAAACTTGCCCTGAGTTACTTGGAGGAACGGTTTGTATAGGAAAGACAGGGTAGATGCTTGATTCTTCCCTTTCTTCAGTTTGCAAAGTAATACATTGATTTACTAGCATCCTCCAAAGCTAGAAATGAGTTTTTTAAAAAGTATCATTATAGGGGCTAGCCTGGTGGCGTAGTGATTAAGTTTGCACCCCCACTTTGGCTGCCTGGAGTTTGTGGGTTCGGATCCCAGGTGTGGACCTATGCACTGCTCATCAAGCCAGGCTGTGGCAGGCATCCCACATACAAAACAGAGGAAGATTGGCACAGATGTTAGCTCAGGGACAATTTTCCTCAAGCAAAAAGAGGAAGATTGGCAACAGATGTTAGCTCAGGGCCAATCTTCCTCACCAAAAAAAGAGAGTATCGTTATAAACTCATAGACGTAAATATTCTTGATGGGTTCCAATCCATTGCAGCTTTCGCTCTATTGATGCTCCAACTGTCTCATCTTTGGGTGGTGGGAGCCTCTCCTGACTCCTTTTGACCCCAGTCCAGTGGTCCTTGATAGCTTCCTTGTTTCTGGCTATTAGAAGATGTTTCAGGCTCATCTCATAAATTTCCTGCTCACGATCTGGAATCAGCCAATTCTCCAAGTACCCCTGGTTTCTTTCAGTGGAAAATGGTATTTAGAGATCAATGGGCCCTTGGATGCTCAGTGCTCCTGGGGGGGTCTTTGAGTCCAGGGACTTTTAGCAGACAGAGCTAGTAATTTTTTGTTTTTTTTTAAAAGATAAAATGCATCATGAGGTCATTCTGTTACTTCCAATTTAAATTCAGGGCAAATTCAGCTTTATTTATAGAGATGGATCATAGGGTTCCATGTACTAATGTTACATTTCGGACATTTGCATTGATAGCGACAAGTGAGACGGGTCTATAGTTTGCTCTTTGCTCTGATGTATTCTTTATCAGGTTTGGGGATTAATGTTATAGTTGCTTAATGGAAAGACTGTGGACGTTTTCTTTACATTTTAAAATCTAGAATAATTTATGTAGCAGTGGGATTATCTAGTCTTTGAGGGTTTGATAGAATCCCCCTGTGAAACCATCTTTCCACAGAGCTTTTTGAGGGGAACATTTTATTTCTTCTATTTCTTCTATGGTTACTGGTTTGGCTAAGCTTTCTTGCTCTCCTGGGTTCAACTTCGGTATGCTGTATTTTTCCAGAAAATTATTTCATCTAGGTTTTCATAGACGTTTGCATGGAATTGCAAATTTGTGGTTTGTGTCTCTCATTTTTTTCATAATTAGAATGGCTAGTGAGCTGTCTATTTTGGTGAATTTTTGAAGAGAACTAACTTTTAGGTTTATTCATTAGTTCCACTGCTTTTTCCCCGTAACTTATTAATTTCTGTTTTTATCATCACTACTTTCTTCCTTCGGCCTTTTCTTGGGGTTTATCTTACGCTTCTTTTTCTCTTTCTAACTTTTCAAAATGGGTGTTTACTTCATTTATTTTTATTTCTATTGAGATAAATATATATCATATACATACAAATATGTTTAATGCTTTAAACATTCCTTTGATAACTGTTTTAGCTATATACCATAGATTCAGACATGTCATGTTTTCATTATTCTTCTCCAGAAAACCCACAATATTGGTCTATGTTTTCTATTTGATCCAAGATTTTTTAAATAGAATTGAAAAATTTTTTTCTTGATAGCAGGGCCTTTTTATTTTTTGATTTTGTTATTAATTTCTAGTTTTACTGGTTGTGGTCAGAGAATGCCTGTCTGTATTATTTTTATTCTTTGGGATGTATTGAGGTTTTCATTGGTAACATCCTATATGTACTTGAAAAGAATGTCTATTCTGCAGTATTGCAGTTCAGAGTTCTATGTGTGTATAAAATCTGCTTACTCTTTATTGGTTCTGTTGTTTAGGTCATCTATATCCGTACTATTTTTTTCTACTTGGCTTATCTTTTATTGAGAGAGGTGCATTAAATTCTCCTGCAACACATTTCTGTTGATCTCTTCTTACATCTCAAGTTTGAGCTTAAGTTCTGGGTGTGTGTCTCTTTACTGCAAATTGCAGACTTCAGTTTCACAGAGTGTGCTCCTGTATCTCTTTGAATTTTGCTTTGTCTGAATTCTGTCTTTCAGATACCAAGATTTCTATTGCTATTTTCTTTTTATTTGACTTTGTCTGGAAACTCATTGTCCATATTTTTATTTTCACTTTTTCTTAATTTCTTTGGTTTAGATGTGCCTCTTGTATACACAGTGCTAGATTTTGCTTTATTGATCAAACTCAAAATCTTTTCCTTTTATGGGCAAGTTAAGCCAATTTATGGGATTTTTTTAAAGATTGGCCCTAAGCTAACATCTGCTGCCAATATTCTTTTTCTTTTTTTTCTTCTTCTCCCCACAGCCCCCCAGTACATAGTTGTATATTCTAGTTGCAGGTCCTTCTGGTTGTGCTATGTGGGATGCTGCCTCAGCGTGGCCTGATGAGTGGTGCCATGTCCGTGCCCAGGATGCAAATCAGCAAAACCCTGGGCTGCCAAAGTAGAGTGCACGAACTTAACCACTTGGCCATGAGGCTGGCCCCCAATTTATGTTTATTTACTATCCCTAATGTGTGCCCCAAGTTGTACCTTATTGTTTCTATAAATGGTCTTTCCCGATGTCGCCTATTGTATTTGTTCCCTATTTTTTGGCATATATTTTTGCACTTGGGGAGGTTTATATATCCTTTTCCAAGTTTCCCTTTAACTAAGACCTTCATATGATATCATTTGTATCATTCAGGGTCCAGTTCAGGAGACAGAAACACACCAGTAATTTGATCGGGGAACCTTTAAAATCAAGAGTTACTGAGCCAGCCCTGATGGCCTAGTGGCTACAGTTCAGTGCTCACCAGTTTGGTGGCCCAGGTTCGCTTCCCGGTGGTGGAGCCACCTCATCCGTCTGTCAGTTGCCATCCTGTGGTGTCGGCTCACAAAGGAGAATTAGAACGACTTACAACTAGGATATACAACCATGTGCTGGGGCTTCGGGGAGGGGAAAGGAGAGTTACTAACTAGTAAAAGAAGTTAACTACCAATAGGTAAAGAGAATATGGGACTCCCTCTAGGGGTCAGGCAGAACACCCCAGGAAAGAATAAACTTGGAGAAAGCACATCCTCCCTTAAGACCTCCTTGGAAAGGAGGTGTCACAGTGGTGATGGATATTCTGTTCCCTAAAGACCAAATTATGAAACTAACCTGCAACAACTTGTATATAAAATAATAATGGTAATGGGGAGAGAGAAAAGGAAAATGGTTAACACGTCTAAATAAAATTCACACGTAACAAGCAAAGAGAAAATATGCAAAGCTGCTAAGGTCCTCGTTTCTGTAGTTGGTCATGAGCCATAGCTGACATCTGTGGCTTCCTTCTTCAAGGACCCGTTCCATGTCTCTTCGCCCTCAGCTAGAACCTCAGCTAGTGGAGGTGCCTTACCCAGTGGCGTGACCCAAACCTTCATTTGCGAAGCATCTGAATCGTTGATCATGTTGCCTTTTCTTTGGATGCTGTAATTGTTAATCTTTACCATTGGGCATGGAAGTGCTAAGAGCCACCTTGAAGAGTATCCTGGGTTCCAGACATGGTTATTCTACTAGCTGGAGAGACGGATGATTGTTTTCCTCGCCAAGGGGAGATGCGGCTGCTGCCCCATGACGGGCATGCAGACGTCATTAAGTTATGGATCTCCAGATGAGACCATCTTGTGCAGGGGAAGATTGGCTATCAAGGATTAGATTAGGGTTTAGAAGGCGAAACAGTTCCTTTATTAACCCTTCTGTCCAGGCCGCCTGCGCCAACAGAACTTTGCGAAACCCTCTAACGTCCCGTGGGGACTTGTTGCCATCTGCTTCTGTTCCCTCTGGTTTGTCTCACATAGAACCCTCTCAGGCACATGGCGGCTGGCAGGGGAGTGTTGACCTCCGCTCAGGTGGAGCGCCACCATGAGGAGGGCTGGGGGAAGTGCAGGGGAGTCAGAGAACCCACAGTCAGCTTGCCTTTCAGGTTGCTTTTCAGAAGCAGAATTTTCATTCCAAGCAGAAGGAAAGGTAACGCTTAGAATTGGGGGAAATTTTCAGAAGACAGTAATGATGTTGATTTTCTCAGGGAGCCTTTTTAGTAAACTGGAAGGCTCTGGAGAGCCACGAGTGAAGACAACTGGGGCATGTGTGGGACAGCCCATTTCAGATAGCTAGGCAAATCGAGGTTCTACGTTCTCTTTGAAGAGGACTCCCTTCTTTGTGGGGATTTCCTATGAGTGGTTGATGATACGAGTAGAAATACACCTGCCGAGATGGCATAGGGCGAGGAGAACGTGGGCAGGAAGGTCTGGTCCTGGGTCCTCATGTGGGCTCTGCTGAGACTGGCTTGGAGGCCTTGTGTTGGACTGGGAGAGCTAGGGACCATCCTAGATGGTACTTTCTCAGCCCCTAATGTCCCCCACCCTCACCAGACAGGGATGGGCTACTTCTAAGCTGTCCCTGCCCCGGAGTAGCCATCCCATTGACCTCTCCTTGAGACCTTAGGCTCCACTGTTGGAGATCTATCCGGTTTAGTCATTCTCTTGTCCAGTGCCAGAGAGAAGTGACCCTGCAAGGGGGACCTAGTCACTCACCTGGGTGGGACTGACCCTATGAGCTGCCTTTTGGTGACAGTGGACTGTGCATGGGTCTCACCTGGGTTGAAGATGGGCCTCGAGCACCAGCAAGCTGGAAAGAGACTTGAAGAGGTGGACACAGGTCCCACAAGGGCAGACGGGCCTGGGGAGTGTCCTCCAATGGCTGACAGGGCTGGCTGGCTGTACCCACCATGTGAAGGGTGCCTGGGTCTGAGTCAGGTCCTGAAGGGCGCAGGGACACTCAGGGTGGACTCCCCACCCCCAAAATCTGCAGCGAGCTGCTACTTTTAACTGGAAGTTGCTCTGACCAGATTCACAGTCTTGGCTCCTAGCAGACACGCAAATTCTGTCAAAGGAAACAAGATTTTATTTCTTACTGAAATATTTGTAGAAGAACCAAATTTGAATAATTATTCCAGGCTTCACTTCCCTTTCACTCTGCTTTGCTTCTCACACACACACACACAATGAGTCATACCTCAGGCTTTCTGAAAGGCAAAGAAGAGAAAATAAACAGATGTCTCAGAAGAGATGCAAAACTGGCATTGTTTTAATCAAATTGTGAAGACAAAGAAAGGAACAGAAAAACCTAAAGATTTAAAAGAGCAAATCTCAATGGCAGGCGATTCAAAGATCTTTCCAATTCCCCATTCCCACCCAGGGATGCACATCTTAAGAGTGAAGGAGATGGGGCTGGCCCGGTGGTGTACTGGTTAAGTTTGCACACTCTGCTTTGGTGGCCTGGGGTCTGTGGGTTCAGATCCCAGGAACAGACCTGCACACAGCTCATCAAGTGGTGCTGTGGCAGTGTCCCACATATAAAATAGAGGAAGATGAGCACAAGATGTAAGCTTAGGGCCAATCTTCCTCACCAAAAAAAAAAAAGTGTGAAGGAGAGAAGTATCTGTCGCTTCTGCATGGTGTTGCACACAAGAGTCCCAAACTAGAGATTGGTTAAAAAGTACGGAGATCCAAAAGCGCTTTGGAAAGCATATATAAATGTAAAAAGGGATAGAAGGCAATACGTTAAAATGCAAAATGTCATCTCTAAGTAGTGAAATTATGGATGATTTTTATTTTCTTTATTTTATACATATAAAATATGTTTATAAAAATTACTTGATTAACCAGAAAAATTTATGAGTTATAAAAAAAATGAGTTCCCTGGCCTCATTGGACCAAGTCACATTGGTAGACAACCTGCCCCAGGTTATCTGACAACCTCAGAGTATCACTGGGAAGGGGACTTCCATCTGGAAGGTGCCAATTTTGAGCTTTGCTTGCCGGATCATACACCATACATTCCCATCACACTCACCCAAAGTTGATGAGCCTTGCAAGCCAGAGGGGAGAGAACTTTGAAATGATTTTTAAAATAATATATTGAGATGAAATTTACATCAAATTAATTATCTTTATTTTTATTTTATTTTGCAGGGGAAGATTTGCCCTAAGCTAACATCTGTTGTAATCTTCCTCCTCTTTTCTTCCTTTATCCCCCACAAAGCCCCAGGACATAGTTGCATATAGTTGCAAGTTCTTCTGGTACTTCTCTGTGAGCCACCGCCACAGCATGGCTACTGACAGATGAGTGGTGTGGTTCTACACCCGGGAACCGAACCCAGGCCACTGAAGTGGAGTGTGCCGAACTTTAACTGCCAGGCCATCAGGGCTAGCTCAAAATTAGCTATTTGTAAAGTGAGAAATTTAGCGGCATTGAATACATTCACAATGTTGTGCAACCACTATCTCTGTCTCGTTCCAAAACATTTCCATCTCAAGTAAAACCCGTTTCCTGTTAAGCAGTTTTTCCCCGTCCCCTCTCCCCACAGCCCCTAGCAACCACCAATCTGCACTCACTTGATACAATTTTTTTTTAAAGGGAAAAATTTTATTTTCCTTTTGTAAACGAATCATAACTCCGTTTCAACATGTGTAGAGGCAACTGTTCTGCTGTTGTCCAAGAGTAATGGGATTTCTGGCAGCCTTTTCCAGGTGCAGCCCCCCGGCATTGGCTGGATTTCTGGGTGTCAGAGCCTAGAGTCCAGAAGTCCAGAGCCTGGGAGAGGCTGTGTCTGCCCAGCCTCAGTGTTCTCGGGCAAGCCCAGGCTGTCTCCGGTAGGCTGTGGCTCTTGCTATTTATTCTTGCAGGAAATCTCCTAATTCTTGGTTTTATGGTGTTATCTGGTGGGTTCAGCACCAATATTGCCTCCTAAGAAAGCCTGCATGTGTTTCGGATGATGGTGTGCGATTTACATGGTTGAAACTGACAATGCTGACAGTTTCTAGGGCTCTGTCGTAACCCCCACAAGGGCCCCAACGTGGACCATTTCACTTCAGACAGCTCCAAGGGGCTTGGAAACCCCATCAAGGAAACATTACATATGAGGGATTTTTGAACTAACTCAAGGATTTTGAAGGTGAAATTTCCCGACAGGCTTAAACTTCCACTTCAAACACAAGCATCTTCAATAATTTAAAATAATGGGACTTTAAAATTTGCAACTGCCTTTGGAAGGAAGAAAGCGTAACTACGTCATCCAGGCGATTGAGGGAGAGAAGAGGAGTGACTCGGAGTGAAGGCAATGGGAAAGGAAGACACAGGTGGAGGAAGGCGTGACTGGCGGCCCATGTGCAAGGCATTAAGGCTGACAGCCTCCTGGGCTCGGAGCATGGCGGCTGCAGAGGGTTCCATCCACATGTCTGCTATGTCATTGCAGCCTTACAACATCCCTTTGAGGTGGGCAGGGACCCTATTGTCTCCGTTTTGGGGCTAAGACTCCATGTCTTGGAGAGGTTCCATGATGCCCTCGCCCAAGCTCTAGGGTAACCTGACTAGTAAGTGGCACATCCTGGTTTAGAATCCACACCGCATGTGCATCGATCCTTCCAACACCTTGATTGACACTTTCAAAACGCTTTCTGAAACCAAATTGAGTCCATTGTCTACCGCCTGCTATTCTCCCCCACTATTTCTCTCCACATTTAGGCCGTTCTGAGACCGCCATCTTGGCCAGGACTGAGTTGCTGTTGAGGACAAAGCGTGTGTGTTGGATTTTTCTTTCAACTCTCTAAATAAGCGTAAGAGAATGGTCAAAAAGAGAAGGCTCCAAAATGCTCACAATGAGCCTGGATCCTCTTCTATCTGGTGTCATCAGTAGGCGTGACTCGGATGGATTCCTGCTTTGCTTTTTATTTGTCTCAAAGAAGCAGAGCAATATCATTGTAGAAAAAGTGGAAAATACAGGAAGACGACAGAAGAAAATTGAAATGATTTATGATTTATGGGAAAAGCTAGGAACACTTTCGGGAATGCTCTCCTGGTCTTGTTCCTAGGAATACGTGTGTCCATGCTTTTATATTTCCCGAAAATGGGAGATTATATTTTGCATGTTGTTGCAGTGGCTGCCATTTTCAGTAAGCAGTAACGATGATTTGAAATATTCTCCTAACACATTTTTTAATGATTGCATACAATTTTATCGTCTGGATTTGCCAAAAATAATTGCCCGATCCTTTGTGTTGGGACATTTTGGTTGTTTTCATCTGTGCTGTAATAAAAGCCCCGGAAAGGACCACAAAAAGATTTTTCCAATCCTATTTGTGCCAATCTCTCTATCTACGTAAAAATTCTTTGTGCTTGGATCCTTCCTTTTAACCTGTGCTGTATTCTGAGATTTTATATCCAAAATGATGTTATTGAATTTCATGACATAAGCAATGTCTACTCCAAGAATAATTGTAATACTTTCATTACTTTTTATAAATATTCCAATGGTACTTATTTAAACTTATATTTTTTGAAAACTGATTTTATTGCAGAGCCCGTGAACTTCATCACTACACCGCCGGCTGGCCCTTTCAAGTAGTTTTTAAGGAAATACGTGTGTGTGTATGTGTGTAGAACAGTTTTTGAGCTTCCATGTCTAAAAGCGTCTCCCTATTATTTTCATGCGGGTACAATAGCTGTAGAAGATTCTCTGGTCACAATCTTTTCCCTCAAAGATTTTAAAAAGTTGGTAGTTTTCAAATTTCAGGCATTTTGTGATATTAAGAAAAAGTCTCTCTGGCAGCCTGACATTTTCCCCCCTTTTAAAAACACTTTCTAATCAAAGAAATGAAAATACTTGGTTTTATAAGTCAAACAAGATTTTCTCTATCCTTTTCCATCTCTCATTCCTGCACCCAGAGCAGCCCTTTGTAATTCTTGGAGCCGTTTTCTTGGGTACTGACCTCCACGTTTCTAAGTAACATGCTTATGGCTTTTCTCTTCCGGTGTCTATTGACTTCCTGCGGTAGAGAGAACAACCCTCCTCCATTCTCTACCCCTCCCTTCTTCACTGAGTACTCTCCATTGAGTCATTTCACAATTTTTGGTCAAATCAATATTTGGTGTTTGTTATTATGCTTGTGTAACTATTTTTCACCATTATGGCACATATTGTATCAGAAGCATATGTCCTTTGTTTTTTGATCAATCTTTTACTTCCCTTGAAGTTACTAATTGCCCCTCCCTGCCTTAAAATCTGTTTTTCTATGCACCTATTTTAAATTCAGCCTCAAGCTTTACTAAAAACGCTAAAACACCTTTTGATACTGTCATCACATTCTGGCAATTCTTGGCAATTTCCCTCCTGGTGTCCTCTGACCTCCTGCTTCGGTCTGGTGCTCTCCAGGCTCCTGGACAGAGGTCCCACGGGGGCATCTTTGGAATTCTCTTTGCCTTTCTCCTGTGGGCTTCTCTGTTTTCTGGATTTCATATTTTCCTCTTTCTTGGTTTAATCCCTTACTTCCATGGACGATATCCCTCAATAATTTCCCAAGAAGGGGAACATGGGAAGCAAACTTTCCAATACCTTGAATGTCTGTGCATTTCTTTATTCTGTTCTCATGTGTGATTAAAAGCGTGGTTGGGTGTAGAATTCTAGGTTGGAAGTCATGACACTTTCTTCTTGCCTCTGGTGTTGCTGTAGGGGTGTCTCATACCATTCTTAGTTCCAGTCTCTTCTAGGTGACCAGTTCCCTTCCACTCTGAAAATATTTGGGCCCTTTTTTACACCTAGTGAAATAGCTCAACGATTCCCATCACGTGAGGCTCTTTCTGCAGTTGTGCTGGGCCCGTGTTGGGCCCCTTCAACTGGGGCATTCATACTCTTCACTTACAGGAAAGTTTTTGTAATATTTATGGGATAATCACCTCTTCCCTCTTTTCTTTGTTCTCTCCTCCAATTCCAATTAGTTAGCTGTTCTTGAGTTTCTTTTCTAATATTCTTGTCTTTTCCTTGCTTATTTTTCAACTTCTATTTCTCATTCCACTTTCTGCTAGATCTCTGCAATGTCATCGTTCAAATATTGAAACGTTACTGTTCCCTTTGGAGGACTCTGCTGGCATGTTTTGATTTTCTTTTTTATTGCATTGTGCTCTTGTTTCATGGGTATCTATCTTATCTCTCTGAGAGTGTTAATGGTATTTCTTTGATTTTTTTCATCTTTTTTGCTTTATCTGTTTCTCTTGAGTTCCTTTTGATCTCTTTATTGGTTCTGGTTTCTTCCTTTCCTGTTAAATGCTTCACTCAGATGAATGATGAACCTTGGCTGTGCATTCATATGAAGTGCTCTGTGTGTGGTGGGCTTGTGGCCAGCGAGCCTCACCATAGTGTGATTGGGAGCGATCTGGCTCTTCCCCAAATGTCAGCATATGTGGGTCTTTTCTCTTGTGCCAACCAGTTTCTGAAGAGTGGAATCCTCTCGTGTTCTACAATGTCCTTGAAACGTCCTGACAAAGGGGACTGGGGGATCTTAAGATCTAGTGTGTAGAATAACACCTTGCACCATCCTAATTCAAAATCTTCCCTGAAAATATGCTGATGTCAAGGCATTGTGTGTGACTCCAGAAATATAGAGATAACTGAAGTTTGGCTTCTTTAGGACTGTGTTTCTTAAATTTCATCATGGGTAGGAGTCAACAAGGGGACTTGTTCAATAAGAGTTCCCAGGCTCCACTAGCAGAAACTCTGATGGAGAAGGACTGAGGGAGTCCCAGAGCCTGCAGAGTTAGCTGGCACCTAGGGGCTTGGTGCATGGTCAACAGCCACACTTGGACCCTGACCCAGAGACCTCCTCTAGTCGTGGAGACATAGGCATCAAAGGTGGTCACATGACCTGAAGAAATGGGCAGGTGTGGAGAGACCATGCCTGAACGACAAGCTCCTGTCTGGGGAGGCAGTCAGACTGGGCTCCAGAGAGGAGGTGGGGTGTGAAGAGCATGGGGGCTCGGTCAGGGGGACATGGGCAGGCATGCTTCTTGCTCCAGGGAGAACAGAGTCCAGACGTCCAGACACGTGGCTGCGTGCACCCCATCAGCTGGCTGGGGGGCCGCCACCTGGTCCAGCTTATCAAGGCCTTTGTAAGTCACAGTGTCAGTCAAAGGCTCGGAAGGAAACAGGACTCAATCCAGTGAGAGCTACAGTGGGGAGGATGGGGTGAGGGAGCCCACAGGGAAATCCAGGTGCCCAAGGACCCCAATGGGAGCCACTGTACCTCCAGGGCTGACTGGAGACCGATAGGAGTTGGACCCTGAAAGAGGGGCCTCCTGGCAGGAGCTATAGCTGTGGAGGGAGGCAGATGCCACACCAAAGCGGAGAGGGCCCAGGAAGAGATGCCCTGACCTCCTGGCCCACCTCCTGCCTCCTGCCTTGGCCTCCCACTGCCTGGACTCGAGGAGAGCAGCCCCAGGGATCTAAGGTGTGCAGGCAGCAGCAGTCGACAGGGAGAATGACAGGGAGGGACATCAGCTGGGGAATGGCCAGCATCCTGTGTGCCCTTTACACCCAGGGTCCGTTCTTGCCCTTTGTTCAGATGAAGAAACTTCCATCCCCCTCTGGGGCGGGGATCCCAAGTCTCATCAGCCGCTGTGTCATTGCAGGATGATGTTACTCAGTCATTCTCCTGCCTGTACCCGACATCTGGCACTACTGGTGCCCTCCTGTATGATGGAGGCGAAGGAGAGGATGAAAGAGAAAAAAATAATGGCAACCACGCAGAGCTGCTCTAGTCCCCACCTCTGCAGCTGGTCATCGGGCTGACGTTGATAATCCTAACTTCCTTCTCCCGCTCACTCTGGGAGTCTGTGACCATCACCTCCGGCCCCAGACCTCCAAGTGCAGCCCCTGCCTCTGTCCTTGCACCCTCTCCCTGTGTGTCCCGGCGGGAAGTGCCAGGACAGGTCCACCGTGCCAGGAGAGAGCTTTCTCACTGATGTTCTTTAGAACTGCCAGCACCTGGTGATAACAGAAACCAATGAGCTCAGATGGTGTTCTCATCATTTAAAAATCCTCCACCAGTGAAGCATTCCCTCCTGCCTGTAGCAAGAGCGCGTGCTCCCACCATCTCCCCACCAGCCACCACCAACGGCAACTGTGCTCACCTGACCTCCAGGAGCAAAGCAACCCAGAGTCTGTGACCCACTGTCATCCCAGTGACCAGGCAGCCTTGCCCTCATCCAGCGCGCATCCCGTGCCACCTCCAGTGGTAATTTAGCTGACTGTGGCCCTGCTGCCTGCCACAGTTTCCTGGGTCCCATTTTCCCCGGTCAAGGGTCATCCATGCATTCATCAGTTGTGGGAGCAGCCCAGTGCCAGCACTGCATTTCGAGGGTCTCTTCTTGGGCGCTTCCGGCCAGGTTCCCAGAAGAAATCAGAAATTATCCCACAGGCTTCACATGAGGAGACTTTGGTAAAGGGACTACTCTGGAGGAAGGGCAGGGAGCGCGGGGTGGGCGGGCAGCATCTTGAGATTGGCAGCAGGGAGGAGCTGTTAGCACCCCAGGGCTGAAGGGACCAGGCAGGGCACTGGGGAAGCCTTCTGTCTGGCGGGAGCTGTGGTCTTGAAGAGTTGCAGACCTGCAGAGTCATCCTCCAGGGAACAGAGCCTGGCGGTGAGGGACAGAAGTGGGGCTGGAGAGGCCGGGGAAGAAGAACCAGCACAGGCACCTTGAGGAATTTCAGCTTTCTCTCATGAGCAGCAGGAGCCATGGAGGACCTTGAAGCTGGAGAGAGACACACGATCTCTCTGTGTGAGCAGTCAGTTGGCCGCGATCAACAAACTCAATGAGAACACACAGCCACTTGGCCTTGGCCCAGGTCCCAGGTCCTTGCTGCAACCCTGTTGGCAAAGGTACCATTTTAGCTCCTTTAAAGGAAGGGAAGCCAAGGCTCGGAACAGGTCAAGATAGAGTGGCCATAAACCCTGGTTTGCCCAAGACCATCCTCGCTTATGCTGATGTCCTCGTGTCATTGTTGATAGGGTCCCTTCCATTTTCAAAAGTGTCCCAGTTTGGGTAATAAATTGTATGGTTTCATAGGTCACAGAGCCAGCAGTGGCAGCATGGTGACTCTCACCTGGCTGAAGGCGGAGGTGAGCAGCAGGCTTTGAGAAGTGCGGGTGGGAAGGCCAGGTGCCCAGAGTGGACGGGGGCAGAAGAGCACAGCCAGGGCAGGCAGGCCATCGAGGAGAGGGCTAGTGAGTTAGTTTAAGGCATATTTACACACTTCAAGTCCCTGCAGGTCTAAGAGGGAAGAGAGCTCTGCTGGGAATGGGGGTCTGGTTCTGTGACCCAGGCTTCCACGGGCTGCTTCTATGATGGTGGGGAGCCACAGCACCTGGCCAAGCCACAGGTGAGGTGGGAGTCAGAGGCAGGGATCCCAGCAGTTGTGCTTCTCTTGACTTAACTCAGTGTGGTAGGGGGACAATGCCCCCTGCAAAGATGCTCAAGCCGTAATCCCTGGCACCTATGATGTGAGATCGTGCATGGCAAAGGGACTTTGCAGATGAGCTTAAATTAAGGATGTTGAGATGGGGAGATGATTCTGGACCACACAGCTGGGCCCAGTGTCATCACACAGGTCCCTAACAGCAGAGAGAGAACAGCAGAAGAAGAGTCAGAGAGATGCGAACTGAGAAGGATTCCATGCTGCTCCTTCTGAGATCTCTGGGTCTAGAGGCTGAAGCCAGCAAGGAAACACGGGTCTCAATCCTACAACCACACGCAACAGAGTTCTGCCAACACTCGAGTGAGCAGGAAACAGGTTCAGCCCTGGAGCCTCCATAAGGAAGGCAGTCTGCCAACACCATGATTTTAGCCCAGCAAGACTGGCTTAGACTTCTGACCTACAGAAGTGTAAGGTAATTGGTAAGATGAATGTAGTTTATTACAGGAGCCACGGAAACAGAGGGCACTGTGCTGGCTGGATGCTTCTGAGGGCACATGCTTGAGACACCTCAAAGCCAGCCTGTGTCTGCTCAGATGACACACTGCAGATGACAGCTTTCAAGGGGCTCTCCAGCACCCCCATGAGCTCAGAGGACACCTCCTGAGTGAGGAGCGAGTCCTCTGTGAGGGGGAGGTGGTCGGTCTGGCTTTGACTGGGTCTCAAACTCTTCCCTCTGCCCCCAAGGACACTGAGCCCAGAGCTCTGCCAGGTGGTAACGGCAGGCGTGTGGCTTCAGCAAAGCCCAGGGTTTCTGCGGGGATTACACATGGCCTTGCAGTGTGGAGGTGGCTCAGGCAGAAGTCTGGGGTGGGGGTGAGATTCTGGATGTCTTCTCTAATCTGTTTCACCCACAGGATTGAGGTCAAGGTCTTTGCTTCTCCTCTCCTCCCCCATTGTTTTGGTCTTTTGGTTGTCCTAGTTGAATGGTGTCTCAAAGAATCAAAATGTACTTTATAAAAATCTCCCACAACCAAATGAAGTTTTCCCAGGCTTAGCATCCTGACCCACATCTTCTGAACCCTCTTCAACCTCCACCCAGTGCCTGATGCTCTCCCCAAACCCTCACCCTTCTCAGCTCAAGCGTTTCTGTCATCAGCTGTGTCCTGCCTGCAGAGAGACTGCCCGGCCCCCTGGGTCTTTGTTATGGGAGAGAAATGGGAATATTGAATTAAACGGTGTTCATTTCCTTACTGTTACCTTGCAAAGGGCACGATCTACTCACCACAAGACAAAAGCCAATTGGTCAAGAGGCAAGATGGCGGTAGAGAAAGGACTTTTTTTAAGTGATGAGCTAGCTGGTCAGAAGATGGACTAGCATCCTAAGGAACTATCTTAAAGGGGTACAGAATCTTGACGCAGGGCTATAAGGCTAGTGGACTGTAGAGAAGGGAGTTAGGAATGTTGACCCCTTGGCCTTGCAGACTGGGAGTTGCCACACTAGAGCTTTCAGCTGCCATCGATGATGGATACCAGTAGAGAATCTCTGTCCAGGGTTGTTACTTTCCTAAGGAACTGAAAAGAACAAACTTATCGTCTTATCGAAGCTGGGAGGTACACACATACGAAGGGGCCATATAATCTACAGAGCATGTACATCTCCTGTAGGGTGCGTATCCAGCTGGGTAGGTTAATCAGAGGTCATTCAAAATTATAAAATGGCTTCTTTTCTGTTGTATGGCTTCCCTATGTCATCCTTGTGTTGAGCCGGTATCATTACCTTTAGAAAAACAAGTGAACACATGAGAAAGAAAGCTGACATTCAGATTATCTCCCAGTCCAATGTCAAGGGTCCCAGGTCACTCACATTTCTCAGGAACAACTTCCTTGTTCTAGGAACCACGTGGGGGTTGGGCTCAGTGATGACACGTTGGAGATGCAGGTGAGCTGGTTGAGTGTCCTCCTTCGGGTTTAGCTGTGTGGCCCCTGGGCATGTCCCCTTCCACTCCCCATGCTGGTCTCCAGTGGAGGTTGCTTGGACCCAGAGGATGCCTTCCCCAAAGTCAGACAAGGGCAACTGAGGGCTTGCTCTTCTCGGAGCCTCCATGTCAGCCGATGACAGGTGCCCTCCTGACTCAGGCCGGTGTGTGTGTTCCTGAGTTAGGATTCTGAAAGACATTGGAGGCAATTCAGGATCCTCCTGCATCAAGGAAAGATTCAACTGGGCTTCTTTTCTGTGCTTACTGAGGCTGAGGAAGGAATCACACAATTTTATAAGATTTCCAATAGCAGAGGTCAAACAGAAAAGAGCAGTTTTGCCTTTTAGCCAGAATACTCAGGTAATCAGATTGCAACTGTCCCCAGGTGTTTGTTGGCTGAGGGTTAACCGTTTCCTGGAGGTCTCCGGGCTTCTTGAAAGCATCTAGTGGGGTCCCTGTGCTTGGTTTTTCTCTTCGCTGTGTGCCCTGGCCCACTAGTCCTCATTCCCCAGAATGCCTGAGTGTGGGGACCGGTGTACTGGGTGCTGGCCAAGGAGGTGAACACAGTTTGTGCTTCCTCTCACGTCTTGCCTTGAGCACTGGTCCGCCCTGACTGCTCACCTGCGTCTGGATTTTGAGCACGTTGTTTCCAGCACTGTTCCTCTTCAAGGGACGGGAGGAGCCGATGTCCGTCAGAATTGCTCCCCACCCAACACCATAAGGTGTAAAAAGCCTGGACTTGGGTTCTGGGGTCTCACCAGTTAGCTTCAGAGGTGGGTATTTTAGAAATATCTAAAGACCCCCATCAGGCCTGCCAGCCACTGACTCCTGTACGTCCTCAGCTGGAGTGGGTAGGATACCACCTGCTCAGACAGAGTCCTAACACTCAGACCCAAAGAGGGCCTGGGAATCCTTGACCAAACTCATTCACTGAACAGATAGGGAAACTGAGGGACACAGGGATTAAATAGCTGGGACAAGGCCACCAGTAGGGCTATTTTCTGCTTCCTTTTAATGACTTTCTATGACATTATGCTCCCTGGCTCCTCACTCCTCCCATTCTTTATCTTTTCTGTACAGTTGGCATATTTTCACTGACTCATTCCCTTGCTAGGACATGGGCCCACCATTGTGG
Source organism: Equus asinus (assembly GCF_041296235.1). Taxonomy (NCBI): domain Eukaryota; kingdom Metazoa; phylum Chordata; class Mammalia; order Perissodactyla; family Equidae; genus Equus; species Equus asinus. The sequence continues at coordinate 3,476,191 of NC_091808.1, read as the reverse complement.
GGGAAGAACCATAAGCTCGTAGACGATGGAACGGGGCAACGAGACCCCAAAGGAGGCAGCCACAGAAGCAAGCGGTTGCCTTGCCACCACTCCACAGGCACCAAAACAGACAAGGACGTTCAATGGAGCCAGACGTGGCAGTTCATTACTCATTACTCACAGCTCAGCAAAAGGCAGGAACAGAGCAGGTGGCGCTGCTCCCATCCCTCCCATCCGTGGGGCAATGCCGTGGGTCCAGGTGGTGGCTGTGCATGGAGTGGGTTGTGCCGCAGTTGAGGGAGGAAACCAGGCCAAAGACCCAGCATCTCTGCAGCAAACAGCAGATAAACCCACCCCCTCCCTGGGGAGCCAGCAGATGCAGTAGACACACTGTGACTTGACTACTTAGTTGCCTAGTGACCAGCTACAGAAACTGCTCAGTACCAGGGAGGCTAAGGCATGTAGTTTGGCCCACTCAGCAGGGACACTCAGGGGACAGTGGCCTACGTCTCCCAAAGATGCTATAACCCTGTGCTGTGCCCCTTCTCTAGCTTCTGTTCTTAAGATTCTCAATATGGACAAGTCTGAACGCGTTTGGAGACTCCTAGGCAACCCTTGACTTAGATGCGCTGAGAAGTCCCTTCCATCCTAGTCTATTGCAGCTAGAGCTACATGAGTTTCCATCCTATTTCTCTTGCAACTCTATGTTTATGCTTTTGAGTTCCTCCTTAGAACAATAACTAGGTGAGGAGACTATGCCCAAGAAGTGGCTTTCCCTTAAAAGATCTTTCGATAGTCAAAAACCAAACTCAAAAATTGACATTCATTTGCTCATGTCCAATCCAAATTTTTAAAATCCAGAAGTGAAAAGCTTAAGGGTTTCCCCATTGCTAGAGGTGGCCAAGCCCACTACTGATGATTATGCACCATTCATATGGGTGTTGGGGAGGAGCTTTGAAGGTGGGTGCGATTCCTGCCCTTAAGAATTTGTAATCCTTCTGGAGTGACAATGCAACCAAATGAAAGTAAAAGCAAAGAAACTAACACCCCAGGAGAGAAAGAACATAGGGTGTTTAATAAAGTTAGAACAATCCTTCATGTGCAAATAAAATGTAGTGAACAGGGTCCATTGAGACCAATTCAAGTGCTGTGTTCTCTGGGAAGCCTGTCCTGCTCCACCCCTTTGACCAGTGCATGGGGATAAATCCTTTCCTTCCAGTATTACTGTAGCACTGGCCTGTCACCCATCCCTCTATCCACCTGCTTCCCCCTCAACTAGATGGGGAGCTCTTCAAGGGCAGGGACCTCCTAGGACTGTGCACCTTGGCACTGACCAGTCAGTACAGAACCTACCCCAGAGTGGATATGCCACAAATGTAAGTTGAATGGACTTGAAAGTGTCAGGGACACACACAAGCCAATGGAGGCAGACCTCAAAACACACAGAGCCAATGGGGACAGACACAGAGACACATATGCCAATGTGGGCAGGCCCAGAGGCACACAAGACCCAATGGGGACAGACCCAGAGACATACAAGCCAATGGGGATAGACCCAGAGACACACAAGAGCTAATGAAGACGGACTTTCTGCAGAACTCACGGACAAAGAATTTGAATGAGAGGAATGTCCTGGGTGGCTCGGCAAGGGGCAGGAAGAGGGTCTTGGCTAAGCTTCATCTTTAGAATAAGTTTGGCTGGGTTTTCCACTGCAAACCATCAAAGTGAGAATCTATAAAAAATAAAGCCCATTATCTTCAAAGTTGTGCATTCTTTCATGTGTCACTACTCTTTATTAGTGTGTGTGGAATATGCATCATCAGACCCAGAAGGGACTCACACAGAAGTGTGGTCTGGGTGAGTCCCAGCTGGGAGTGAAGACACAAGGAGAGGAGGACACCCGTTCTATCTCTGCTCGGGATGCACAGGCTTCACAATTAACGTCCGTCATGTTTCACACACAAGAGTCTCCTGAGAAGGACATGTTTCAGAGTGTCATTTGATTTAATACTTCATTACAAATGGCGTTTTATTATACATGGTTACTGTAATCTGGGAACCAGCATAGACTCAGGCAACAAAGTCAATGTTAAAGTATTTGTTGATGAATAGATTTTATTTTTAGCTGAAAAGTTGGCCAAGGAGGAGGCCACATGGAGGAGATTAAGATTTAACAGGAACCATCTCATCAGGCTGGTGGGGAAAACGATTATGAATGCTAATAGGAATCGCTTGCGTGCCTGGGAGACGTGGGGCTTTCCCTGGAAGGATTTTGTTGTTGGAGCATAGAGCTCTTTGGTCTTAACCATTTGGAAGAAACAAATGTGTCCTTCCATCCCCAAGTCTTCAGCCAACTCAGCTGGAACCTCCTGAGTATTTGCTAAATCTCTTCGCCCTCTGCTCTGGGCCTCTGAAATCTCCATTCTCTGAATTCCTTCTTGTGCAGAATTCTTCCCACTGTGAACACAGAGACTGCCATCACGTTAGCAAAAGCTCCTTCTAGGAGAGGGCCCAGGAGAGGGGCTCCGTGGGGAGCATGAAGAGCAAGATTCTCACTCCGCTGATCTCTCCTCTGCACGGCCCTGTTGCCTAAATGGTCCCTGTTGTTGCACCTTAGAAGTTTCTGAGTCTTGGTCTCTTTCAAGTAGCCCTTGGCAGGAAGCCTTTGAGCCTCCATCAGCCTGCACTGCAGCCAGGGCTTGGCACGGCTCCAGGGAGGCCGGTCATCTGTGTCCCAGGTCATGGGGGCCTCATAGACTTGTGCAATGCAGCAGTTCTGCCCTCAAAGGGAATCAGTCAACAGGAAAGAGCTAAAGGGACACGATGCTTCTGATGCTGCCAGGAGGCCTGGGAGAGACAATGACAAAGTGGGTTGGGCCTCCGAGATGAGGCTTGGTCCTTCTCGGTTTTGCTGAGTTGATTCTGGGCTTAGTTTGTTTCTACAGAAGCAGCAGTGAGAGGTCCACGTGGCCCGTCACTCACCTGGAGCACCACACTGGAGCACAGAGAGCTCCAGTGGTTTACGTTCTTGCAACAGAGACGTGAAAGACGAGAGGGAGGAAGGCGACTCCCCATCTCTCCTCATACTCATGTCCAAATAACTTGGTTACAGTGGCCTGTCCCTCTTTTTACTGGAGATGATAACATTTTAATGTGCACTTCAGAAATGCTAGTGTGGACTCCTTGACAGGTGGCTCTGGCCCCTGCAGGTTGAAGGCAGGTGTTAGGAGAAGAGCAAGGACCCTGCTTTTGTAGGATGGAGGGGTGCCCAGGGCAGTCCATGGGCTTTGGGGGGCTGCCGAAGGGGATGGGACCCAAGAGCCTGGACGGCACCATTTAAGGACTTGGGATGGACCCAGAGTTCTAAGGTCTGAGGCCCAGGCTTGACTCAGGCCCTAGAATGGTAGCAGCCCAGTGTTGCCTGGGGCTCAGACAAGGAGTGTGACGTCCCATGAGCGATGGCAGAGCCTGAGCATCATGTGTCCCCCCCGCCCCCCAGGATGGCTCTCAACTCAGTTGGCTAACTCTCAGACCTCACAGAGACTAGTTAAGAAGACCCACTCTGCTCCCCGACAGTGAGAGGAAACCTTCCAGGATTGCCAAGGAAAGGAAATCGGTAGCCAGCCCACAGGCCAGCTGGTCTCACCACATGCCTCCTGCAGCCTCAGCAACACATTCTCCTGGACACACTGGGCCTCCCCACTGCTGCCCCACCCTGAGAGCCCCCCGTGTCACTGTTCTTGGCCTCCAGGTCCCTCCCCCTCCCCCACATCCAAGACACAGGCTCTCACACCCATGCAGGCCTTTGAAACCTCCTTCAGATCCTCCTTCCTCGTTGGCTTCCCTTCCCTCCCACCCACCCTCACAGCCGTACTCTCGCACAGACCCCTAATTCCCTCATGGTGGCTCCTTCCACGGAGAATCCAAACCTTGGCCAATCCTGACAGGAGAGCTGAGTTCTGTGGGAGAACATAGTGTAGCTTGGCCCACTCGTGGCACCACCACTGTTGTCCAATGGCCCCTGGGTGTTGGTGCCACCCATCCATTTGTAAACTTGACCCTGGTCACCATTCCTCATTGGAATTGTTCCGACACCCCACCCTTCTCTTCCAGCCCTTGCCCATCTTGTCCTTCTCACCCTCAAGAGGTAGGAGTGCCCTCTTCTTAACATTAGGTGGAATGATAGGAAAGTGACACTTTTGTAGGTTAAAAACCAGCTGAATAGTGGCAGTTTCCTAGAATTCAACCTGTTACCTACAGCCACACGGGAGGATGTATTCTATGCACGCTAGACTGCCAGTCTTCTGCTGGGTGCGTTGTGTGTTTTACAGCTTGCTTAAGAACATCGTTCCTGCGGTGAGAGCAAGATTATATTTTCATCTTGTTCCAGAATTTTTAAAGTTTTGCTTTTCGCTTTTAAGTTAATCAATCCATTTGAAATTGATATTTTTCATAATTATAATGATATATTTGTGAATGGTGTAAGGAAGAGATCTGCTTTTTTTCCTTCAACGTTTAAGCATCATCATTGAGTGCGCCATCCTGGCCCCACTAATATGCAATGACCTCGTGGTCATATGTCAAGTTTCCACTGTCTTATGGCCAGTTCATCTGTCCATGTGCAATAGTACAGTCTCTCAGCTTTAAAATAAGTCTCGAGATCTGGTAGGACACATCCCTTCTCTTTATCATCCTTCTAAATTCTCCTAAATTCTTCTTCTACGGCTTCTAAGAACAGCCATGGCTGGGATTTTGGTCGGCGTGCATTTAATGTATAAGTTACTTTGATAGGTTTATGATATAGTGTCTTCCCATTCATCAACGTGAAAATTTTTATCTTTCAACAAAATTTTATATTTTTCTTCAGATATTTTGCTTCAATTTTGTTAGATTTGTTTCTTATAGTTTTATTGCTATTTTGAATGGTATGTTTTCATTTTTACAGTTTTGAAACAGTTGCTGCCTTGCATAGAAAGCTATTTATTTGTATTTGTCTTATATTGTTAGATTTTTATATGTATGAAATAATATTGTATGTGAAAATCATTTGAGTTTTTCTTTGCAATCCTCATTTATCTTTCTCGTTGGATTGTCCATACCTCCAGAGCAACGTTCAATAGATGCATAATAGCCGCATCTGTCTTGTTTTTTAAAAAGAACAAAACATCTCCCAACTTTTTACTTTGAAGCATTTTTAAAATCTCAGAATAGACAAAAGAATGAACACCCACAAACTCTTTATCTAGATTCATCAGTTATTAACGTTTATCTACTTTTTGTTCTCTATTATTTTTTCTAAACCACTTGGGTATTCGTTGCAGATATCATGATATTTCACCTTAGATATTTCCAGGAGCTATAGCCTAAGACCAGAGCATTCTTCTATGTAACCAAAGTTAGGAAATTTAATATAGCTCAAAATGCTGTTGTCTGTTCCACTGTATGTATTCAAATTTCATCAACTGTCCCAATAAGCGTCTCTACAGATGTTTTTTCTTGATCCAGGATCCAGTCGTATAGTTCTTACGCTTAGTTGTTACTATTTAATCTCCTTCAATTGTGAACAGCTCCCAGCCTCTACTCCCTTTTTGGTCCTTTGTGATCTTTTTGGAGAACCCGGGCCAGTTATTTTTTGCAACGTGTCCCTCAATTTGTATTTTTAAAGAGAACACATTAGTGTGTCCCCATTAGGATATATCTTGAAGGATTTTGGTAAATATCACTTAAAAGACTAATAAATTACCTTCTACTCTTACTTTGCAAGAATGTTCCCCCCTTAATCATGAATGGATGCTTCATATTATCAAATGCCTTCTTTTTCACTCATTTAGATGACCACCATGTTTTTTTGTTTTTTTTTTTACCAACTTTTAGGGTGAATTGCATTACTAGATTTTCTGATCTTAAGCCATTCTTGCATTCTTGATATACATCTAACTTGGTTATGATTTATATTTTTTCCCATGCATTTTAGGATTCTATTTGCCAGCATTTTATTTAGGATTTTTGAGTCTGTGTTCCTTAATTTTCCTTTTTAAAAATCATTAATTAATTATTTCCTCAGGTTCTTTGAGATATAATTGACACAAAAATTGTATATATTTAAAGTGTGTAATGTGATGATTCGATATATGATTATCACAATCAGGTTAATTAACACATCTATCGCCTCACATAGTTATCTTTTCTTATGTGTGGTGAGAATACTTAAGGTCTACTCTCAGCAAATTCCAAGTATACAATGCAATATTATTAACTATAGTCACTATGCTGAGCATTAGAGTCCTGGAACTTATTCATCTTTTAACTGAATGCTTGTACCCTTTGACCAGCATCTCCCTGCTCCCCCTACTTCTAGGCCCTGGTAACCACCATTCTCTTTCTGTTTATGTGAGTTCAATTTTTTTTTTTATATTTAGATTGTACATCTAAGTGAGATCATACAGTATTTGTCTTTTTCTGGCTTATTTCACTTAGCATGATGTCCTGCAAGGTCATGTAGTCACAAATGGCAGGATTTCCTACTCTCTCGTGGATGAATAATATTCCATTTATATACATGTATATGTAATCTCACATCTTTTTTACCCATTCATCCATCAGTGGACATTTAGGTTGTTTCCACATCTTAGCTGTTGTAAACAATGCTGCAATGAACATGGGAATGCAGATATCGCCTCAGGATGCTGATTTGGTTTCCTTCAGATATATACCCAGAAGTGGGATTTCTGGATCATATAGTATTTCTGTATATACCGTTTTCCATGGCGGCTGTATCAATTTACATTCCCACCAACAGTGCATAAGGGTTCCCTGTTCTCCACATCCATGCCAACACTTGTTATCTCTTGTCGTTTTGATAAACTCCATACATACAGGTGTGAGGCAATATCTCATTGTGGTTTTGATGTACATTTCCCGATGATTAGTGATGTTGAGCATCTTTTCAGGTACCAGTTGGCCGTTTGTACGTCTTCTTTGGAGAAATGTTTATTCATGTCCTTTGTCCATTTTTTGATCAGATTATTTGTTTTTTTGTTATTGAGTTGTTTGAGTTCCTGGTACATTTTGGCTATCAACTTCTCATCAGAAGTATGGTTTGCAAATATTTTATCCCATTCTGTAGGTCGCCTTTTCATTTTTCAGATTGTTTCCTTTGCTGTGCAGAAGCTTTTTAGTAATCTTTTTTTCTGCTTTATCTTGTTTTGTTACCATGGGGATGCTTGCCTCTTAAAAAGAGATAATTTTGCCTCCTTTTCTAGTCTTTGGAGCATATTAGTTAAAATAGAAGCTTCTATTAATTTTTTAAAGAAAATTGTCCACTGTATATAAGATTTCAAATATGTTAGTCCAGAATTGTTCATTTATTTTTGTACTTTAATTGTTACTTATCAGTAATTATTCTTCTTTTTCATTCCTAATACTTATTCATGCCTTTTTTCTTGATTAATCTACATTCCACAGATTTTTTGTAAGGTTGTTTTGTTGTCATTCAGTTCTCAGTATTTATAATCTCCGTTACAATGTTTTCCAGACCCATGAATTATTTAAAAGTGCTATTTAATTTCCAAATGTATGGATGCATTTTAGCTGACTTTAAAATTTTATTTCTAAATTCATCATGGACCACATGTTTTCAAATCTTTGGAACTTTTCAAGACTTTGTTTGTGATCCATTAGGTGTATAGTCAAAATTGAAAAGCATATTTTATGTGTTTGAAAAGAATGCATAGGGGCTGGCCCAGTGGCCGAGTGGTTGAGTTCGTGTGCTCCACTTTGGTGGCCCAGGGTTTCGCTGGTTTGGATCCCAGGTGTGGACATGGCACTGCTCGTCAGGCCATGCTGAGGCAGTGTCCCACATACACAACCAGAAGGACCTACAACTAGAATATACAGCTATGTACTGGGGGGCTTTGAGGAGAAGGAAGAGAGAGAGAGAAAAAAAGAAGATTGGCAATCTGTATTTGTGGGAACCTGGCAGATCTCTGTTTCTACTTCTTCTCTCTCTCTCATTTATCTATATCCCACAGATCAATTATGATGTTTGCATCTTTTCTATTCTTACTGATATTTTGAAAGTTGGAGTTATCTGTTAGTATAAGAAATGTACTGACATTTTTTTTACCAAGATTATGGATTTGTCATATGGATTTGTCAAGTTCTCATAGTTCTGTCAATTTTTGCTTTGTGTATCTTGAGGCTATCTTCTTAGATGTGTGTGGGGTGAAGATTATTAATCTTCCTAGAGAGCTAGAGTTACTGCTTTTATCATTAAAAATGATCTTTTTATCCCTAATAATACTTTTTGCCTTAAAATCTATTTTTTCTATTATTCATAAAGCCATTCAAGCTTTCTTTTGTTTAGCAATTGCCTATATCATTTCTCATCTCTTTACTTACAACCTCTCTGTTTTCTTCCATTTGGGGTGTTTCCCTCATAAAATGTATGTAGCTGAAAATTGTGTGATTAGTATGAGCAACAAACACAGTTAATGCTGTAATTAAAGGAGGACATTTTGTCCCCTGTCACTATAAAGTGTGTTTATTGGTGGTCATCTTGCACAGTCATGGGCTTGGGCAGGTCCCAGATTCACCTTTGACTTCCAGGTTGCCACCTTAGGTCCTCAAACACGTTTCAATTCAGAAATCAAATAAGTGCAGCTGAGCTGTTGGTGGAAAGTATGTTCACTGCTACATGCCCCCAGCTAAGCCTTGTGGTTGGTGAGTTGACAGCCCTCAGGGAGGCACTACCATCTGCCCAGTTGGAGCATGTGGAGAGAGGATGGGAGTGGGAGGATGTTTCTGCCTTGTGGGTTCAGCAGGGGATTTAAATTGGCTCTTTGGGGGGCATTTTGGGATTCTTCAGGATTCCTCATGCCCTCACTGGAGCTTTTGTGCTGGGCCAGGGGGGTTTATTCCCTGGCTGCTGCTCTGCTGGGCTCTCAGAAGTCCACTCTCCAAGTTTCTGCTGTCCAAGGTCCTCAGATCCTTCAGGTGGTCCTCTGGGGCAGGACCTCATATAGTTCCTGTGTGTGTGCGTGTGTGCATGTGTGTGCGCGCGCGTGTGTGTATCTGTTTCTTTCTTGTCTGCCTCTTATCCCTGCCTCCAGCTCCATCTCTTTTGTATGGGCCATATCAGGTACAGGAGAACTGCTTGTGCCTAAAAACCTGGTCATATAAGCATTCTCTGTGAAGCAGCCCTCTCTTCACACTCACCAAAGAACCTGACCAGCTCCTCTGTTTGGGGAAGGAGGAAGTCATCAATCTAGAGTGACCCCTCACAGGATCAAACCTATATCAGACTCTCCAAGGGTGACAGTTGAACCCATCCTCTTGGGGTTAAGGAGGTCTGACCCCTCCCACTCTTCCTACTTGGGAGGGTTTGAGCTACAAACACTGTTTTCACCAACAACATGCTCCACAAATCTACGCTCTCTCTGCTCTTTCATCTCTCACCATATTGTTGAGTGTGTGTGAGTTCAAAGAAAGGAGACTGGTTCTCAACCATTTCCTTTGTGAATCTGATACTTCATTTAGTATTTTTACTTCTATCTATCCTAGTGGCTAGTCAAAACTTAGATTTTAGAGTCTGTTGTAGTTTTTAAAACATCTGTGTCTTTAGAAAGGTGATTTAATCCATTTACATTTATTGTGATTACTGATACTTTTGGACTTACTTCTAGCACCTTGCTTTTCGTTTTCTATTTAACATTATTTTCCTTATTTATTTCTTGACTTTGTTAGGTTGAAATTTTATTTATTTCTCTGTTCTCTGCTTCACCATTTGAAAGCTAAACATTTTGTATCTGTCCTTTCAGCTGTCACTTATAACTTCTTAACAAGTGACTTCATATTTTTCAAACGAATTTAATCATTAATTCTTAAGCTCTCTTCACAAAGAAGACCAGAATCTAGGAATGCTTTAACTTCCCTCTGAACTTCCTACTCCCTATCTTCCACATTATTATTTAGAATTTTAACTCCTGATATTTTTCAAATAAATATGTTTTTCACTATTATTATTATATTTTATAACGAAGATCCAATTTGAACAGTTTACTGTATTATTTAAAGGTCAATATTTAATTGATTAATGTATTTTACTGATTTCTTTGCTCACTATATTTTATTACATTCCTTTATTGTTTTTTGGGTTCATTTTTCTTTTAAGTTCATTCTTCAGTAGTTCATTCAAAGATCTGTGCCTGTGGTTGCCAAACTTGTCTGCACATTAGAAAAATCCCAAAGCCCAGGTCACACCCTAGATCATAATCTCAGGGGGTGGGACATAGACATCAGCATTATGAAGGCGGTTCCAATATGTGGACAAATTTGGAAACCACTGATATATGTGCAGAAACTCTCTTAATCATTGTATGTCTAAATACACCTATGGCAGTTTACTTGAGCATAAAATTCTAGGTTGATGGTTATTTTCCCTTAGCATTTGGAAGTCTTGCTTCAAGGATTTGGCATCTATTTGTATTGATGAGAACTCTGCTGTCATTTGTCATTTCCTTCTGGTCGTTTAAGTATTTTACTTTTTCCTTGATTTTTGTCATTATATGTCTATGTCTGGATTCCTTTTTAAAAATTGGATCCTTCTCATCTCTCAGTAAACTTCTTCAATTTTAGGACTCATATATATGTCTTCACTTATGGATAATTCTATGCTGTTTCTACTTAAATATTCCTGTTCACCCATTTTCTTCTTCTGGAACTCCTATTAGATGTATCTCAGATTCAATCAATCCTTTATGTCTCTGAACTTATATTTCATCTCTCTATGCTGCATTCTGAATGACATCCTTAGTTCTACATTCTAATTCATTGATTCCCTCTTCCATTGTATCTAGCTATACAATTTAGCTTTCTATTGATTTTTACAATTTGTTTGTCTCAATGTGTTTTTCAGTTTCAAGATTTCCAAACAGATCCTCTTAAACCTGAAATTTCTGTTCTCCCTTAATGCCTGTTATTCCCTCTGTTTCAGTAAATTCTAACAATCTAATTTTAAAGTCCTTTTCAAGTTGCTCCATTTTCACCCTATTTCATTAGGTATGAATTCTCCCATGATTTGATTCTATTAGCTGTGTATTATGGAAATATTTTTGTCAAGTGTTTTATTTTTATTTTTATTTTTTTTAACAAAGATTAGCCTTGAGCTAACTACTGCCAATCATCCTCTTTTTGCTGAGTGTCAAGTGTTTCATAATTTTTATTTGAAAGTTCACCTCACCTGGGAGTTTCCCCTATGCAAATTTGTGTGTAATTAAAGAAAAAGAAAACAAACATCAGTGAAACAGAAAGGTTAATATCTAATATCCTTACTAAGAGAAGAGTCATGCAGGTAGACGAAGAAGGGAACTAAGTTTCCAAGAAATTCAAGACAAGTCATCAACAAATCCTCTATTACAGACAATGTTTAATAAACAACCCAAGTATTCAACCTCACTGGTAGTCAAGAAATGCAAATTAAACTAAGATAATGATTAGTTCTATTTTCACCCATTAAATTACAAAAAAAGTGAAGAGATGATGATATTTAACACTGGTGCAGGTTTTATGAGACAGAAACTCTTTCACTGCTGGTGGGACTTTAACACCTCTAAGTGTTAACTCAGCTACACATATTACAAGCATGAGACGTGTCTATTAAGAACAAAAAATGCTTTATCTTGGTCACTTTTATAAATGCCCAACAATAGGAGGATGGTTAATTAAGTTATGATACATTTTGCTTCCGAAAGGTTTTCTTAACATGGGAAAATCTCCTGAATACAGATTTTTTAAAGCAAAACAAGTAGGCTCTTAATGCAAAAACAGGAACAGAACATCGTCTGGACAGAAACATTCACGTATATCCAGAGCAATTTCTTTTTTTAAAAAAATTATTTATTTATTTTTAATTACAGTAACATTGGGTTATAACAATATATAGCTTTGAGATGTACATCGTAATGTATTTCGAATTCTGTGTAGATTACATCATGTTCAGCACCCAAAAACTAATTATAGTCCATCCCCTCACATGTGAGCCTCATCAACCCTTTTGCCCTCCCCCCCCCCCCCCCACTTCCCCTATGGTAACCGCCAATCCAATCTCCATTGCTACGTGTTTGTTTGAAGAGCGATTTCTTTGATGGTAAGATTGGGAGTGTTTGTTTTTATGTCTCTTTGTACTTTTATGTGCTTTCCAAATTTTCTACAATGTGACATTGTTACTTTAATTAATCTAAACATGTTAAGTGATGGAAAGCAGGGCTTTAAGCTGTAAAAATTTTGCATGCCGATACCAGTCTCTTGAGCTGAGATAGCTACGTGCTCTCCTAGCCCTGCTTCCACCTGTTGTTAGCAGCCTCTCTCCGCATCTGTCTGTACGGGTAGTTTCCTGACTCTTCTCTCTGATACCCCTATTGATAAACAATCTTCTGTATCTTCAGGCAGCTGCTTCCTTTGGTCAGCTTTGTATGTTAAGAAGTTCTTCCTTAAATTGAACTTTAGAAATGTATTCGGTGATATTGGATATTGATTTTACTGTAAAACTGCCTTGGAGGGCTCTCTAGCTCTGGATAACAACAGGAACTGTTCCCATTCAACTCTGGAATGCATTGCCAGTGTTCAGCTCTATGCTGACCAGTGCCATTTTGGTCCATAGGAGACATTTGGCAACATCTGAAGACATTGTTGATTGTCACAACCGGGGAGTGTGTGTGTGTATGCTATTGGCTTCTAGTGGAGGGGGGCCAGGGACACTGCCAAACATCTTACAGTGCACAGGACAGGCACACACATAAAAGGTTATCTGGTTCCAAATATCAATAGTGCCAAGATCGACAGACCCCAGTTTAGACATAAAGGTATTTAAAAGTTCTTGGTTACAAAACCCATAGGTTTTTACAGTTGTTTTTCATTTTTTTGTACACAAAAAGTACTATCAATGCCTCTTATGCCAACACACCATATTTAAGTTGATTTTTGCAGGTAATTTTTAAGCTTCAAATTGTCCCTGGTTAATAAGAGAAGAGTAGCATTGAATAACTCATTAAACCACTACTGACTCTTTGATAACTAGAGATGATAGTTTTAAGGACAAAAGGAATGAAATGGCATGCCTGGGAAGTTATTTTGGATACCCATCAGACCTTCCTGGAAATGACAGGCATCAGACTGTGGAGTGAAGGCTCTGAGAGCCTGGCTGGCAGCCCTGAGATGCCCTTTGGTGAGTGCCGTCTGATATCTTGCTCTCACTGCTCAGCCCACCCTGCAAAGCATTACCAGAATGGATCCAAAGCATATTCATGCAGAAGATTCTCCTGCAAGAGGCAAAGTGAAGACAGATGTTGTTTCTTTGTTCAAAACAGTAACACATGAGAATCTGCCTAATTTACGTCATTTTGCATTTCTGTTAGCAACACCCTCTGCATGAAACCATAAGTGGGTTGGAGGCATCTTAGGGTGGCTTTTTGGCCCAGTTCCAGAGGTCAGGGAGATGGCCTGGCCATATAAAGAGACCCTTGTGAATGTGGACCCTTGGGGCTAGTCACTAACCAGCCTTGTGGCTTTGGGAAAGTCACTTCATCTCTTTCTGTCTCAATTTCTTTGTCCGTAAAACAAAGAGATTATATTAGAGCATTCTCTGGCTACTTTATGCCTCTAAAATGCTAGGATTTTAGAGCATTGTCTCAAAAAGACAAGGGAAACAACACCAATTAGCACTGTAGTACACTTTATAAATTATGCTTTTGCCACTTTTTCCTCTTCAGCTTTGGAAATGGATGCAATTTTCTTTCCACAATTTCTCTTTAGCAAAAGCAGCCTGACTCGCTAGTTGATATGAATTTATTTGGGATGATTTTAGGAGGAAAACAAGTTCAAGGAATCATTTGATAGGAAATGAACCAAAAGTGAGCTGCATATGGATGTTGAAAAGAAATCTATAAGCTAAAAGGTATGACAAATTTCTCTTCTACTCTGTGTTTCTTTAAAACAAAAAAAGATACTTCAAAATAAAAGAGTTTGGGATCTTCACATTTGGTTGCTGCATTTTCATTTAATTAATAACTGTCTTTGGCTGTTTTTCATCTGGTAAAGCAACCTAACCAGGAATTAATCAGGAAAGCATTACTCAACATATTGCCAATAAATTAGAACATGGCAACTGAAGACATCTGAGTTTGGTTGGTCCTTGATCTTTTCATGGACCATTAGGAGTAATTTCCACAGGGTTCTTGCAGGTGGAGGGAAAAGCTGGAAATGCTGAAGATTTGAGCCCAATTGAGAAGGCAGAGCAGGGAATTGGTTATGCCTTGACTGAACTAGAACAGCCTTCCCCAGCTAGCATCAAGTTCAAATTCATCATTGCATGGAGATCTAGAGAGCTGACTTAGCTGACTCCTGAGGTCCTTCCAAAAACTGATAAAGGCTATAATGACGTGGAGCTAAAAGTCTGTGGGCCAGTCTTTAGGGCTTCTTCAGGGTGGTGGGGTAGGCAGAATTCTAAGATAGCCCCAAAATCCCACCCTGGTATACACACCCTGTGTAATATGTGAATTTGTGAATCTAATTGATTTCACTCCCATGATTAGGTTGTTAAATGGCTCCGTTGACTTTAAGAAGGAGAGATTACCATGTGGACCTGACCTAAGCATATGACCCTTGAAATCTGGGTCTAGAGGTCAGAGACAGAAGAGGTCAGAGGACTGAAGTGTGAGATGGATTTTTCATGTGGAAGATTCTCCATTGCTGGAGGGGACCACGTGGCAAAGTATGTGAGCTGCCTCTATGAGGGGAGAGCACCCCCTGGATGACAGCCAGCAAGGAAGTGGGCCCCTCAATCCGACAGCCACAAGGAACTGAATTCTGCCAACAACCTGAATGAGTTCAGAAGTGTATTCTTCCTTAGTCGAGCCTCCAGATGAGAACACATCCCCACTGACATCTGGATTTCAGCCTTTGAGACCCTGTGAAGAGAGCCCAGTTACGCTGTGCCTGGACTTCTCATCTACAGAACTGTGAGTTAATAAATGGGAGTGTTGTAGACTGATAAGTTCATGATAATTTGCTATAAAATTCAGCAATAAAAACTAAGATAGCAGCCATACACATAGGCTGAATGAATATAAGTGCTGCTATTAGAGATGGTAGGGAGATTTCCACATATGAATGTTATCCCCTTACGGGATTCTTAGCATGTTCAGGGGAAGCAGCTCTTTACAGCACATATTCTGCCCTCTCTTGTGTGGTTTGAATCCACTCTGCAGTGTAAAGTGGGACACAGCCCTGAATTAGAGGTTGGGGGATGTGGATTCTGTTGCAATTGCTTGATGGCATTTGACTGAGTCACTTTACTTTGGGTCCATAGCTCAATCACCTGTATAAAAGTAACTGAATGAGATGCTATCTGAAGTCTAAGAGGCTCATATGATCTGTTATGGTTTTGTGATTGCTTACATCCCACCCTCCCCAAGTGGTTGATGAGTCTATGCCTGAGCACCTGGAGCAAAAGGTGTGGGCAGCTCTTTCGGTCCTTGGACCGTGGTGATGTCAGCCTATTCAGTACTCATTTATTCCACATATGGTGTCCATGTATTGAGCATAAGCCAGTTGTTGTCCTAGACAAAGAATCAAGCCAATTATAGTGTGAAGAAGGAAGAGAGAGTTAATTCACAACGAAGGCCATGAGTCAGTGTGGGTGAGAGAACGCTTCTTTCTCACAAGATACCTGGTAAGCAGCGTCGGAGTGGGAAAAGCAATTTAGAAAAGCTGTCCGGGGCAGGACTCCACCCATTGGGCAGATAAAGATGAAGTCTCTAAAATGGCATTCTGAGAACATGCTTAAAGCATGCTAAGTGAAAGAAGCAGGATCTGAAGCAGCATGTGTTGGAAAATCAGATAAAAATAATTCAAGCTGAGCCCATTAATCCGTGTGGCTAATCCTCAGGAAGTGGTTTTTCTATAGGAGAGTAGGGAGCAGGAACTGTGCGACTTGGCCTTTTCTCACAAGTGCACTTTGCATCAGAATCCTCGCCAGCCAAGCAGAGGGGGTCAGCTGTGATGTGAGTCACCTAATGGTTCCATTATTGCTAGATCTATAGGGGGTTTCCTTTTTGGTGTTTATTACTCTCAATTTTTTAATTGTGGTCAAATACACACAACATGAAATTTACCATCTTAACCGTTTTTAAGTGTATGGTTCAGCGATATTAAGCGCATTCATATTGTTGTGTAACCATCACCACCAGCCGTGTCCGGAACTCTTCATCTTCCAAAACTGAGACTCTGACCCCATTAAACAATGCCTCCCCCTCTCCTTTCCCCTCTGCCTCTGGCATTCGCCATTCTACCTTCTGTCTCTATGATTTTGACTCTCTAGGTACCTCGTACAAGTGGAACCATACTGTATTTGTCTTTCTGTGATTGGCTTAGCATAATGTCCTCAAGGTTCATCCATATTGTAGCATGTGTCAGAATTTTCTCCTTTTAATACTTAATATTCTACTGTGTGTATATACCACATTGTGCTTATGCACTTGGGCTGCTTCCATGTTTTAGCTACTGTGAATAATGCTACTGTGAACATGGGTGTCCTCCTTTTCACTTTAAACATATTTTGCAGAGTATGCAAATCTTATGTATACAGTTCAAAGAACATTTACAAAGTGCACGCATCCATGCAACATCCACTCAGATGAGGACAGAAGACATTACCAGCACCAAAAAACTCCCCTCATGTCCTTCCCACTCGTTCTCTCCTCTCCATCCCCAGAGTTTACTGCCATCCTGACTTCTAACAAAGTCTACGAGTCACTCATGCTTGATATCTATATGAATGGAATCATACAGTCTCTATTCCTCTTGTCTGTCTTCTTTTGCCCAACATTATGTTCGTGAGATCCATCCATGTTGTTGCAGGAAACAGTGGCTCAGTCATTCCCCTTGCTGTGTAGTATGTATCCCACCATATAAATACATCTCCATTTTTTATTGATTCTATGGTGTGATGGACCTTTGGTTTATTTCCAGTTGGGGGTTATTATGAATAAAGTTGCTATAAATATTTTTATACATGTTCTTGGTGGCTATATGCATTCATTTCTGCTGACTATACACATGGGAGTGGGATTGCTAGGTCATAGAATAAGTGTATAGTCAGCTTTAGTGGATGCTGCCTAATAGCATCTCAGAAGAGGTGGTGCATTCGTGCTCCTTCCAGCAATGGAGGAGGGTTCCAGTCTTTCCACATCTTCACCAACACTTGGTCTGATCCTTCTTTTAATTTTAGGTGTTCTGGTGCTATTCGGTGTTATCCCATTGTGATTTAAATGTCCATTTCCCTGTTAACTGAGGGAATGAGACCTTTCCTTATGTTTATTGGCCGCTTGGCCACCCTCTTTTGTGATGTGTCTCTTCAAGGCTCTTGTCCATTTAAAGAATTGGGCTTTTTCTTGTTGATTTGTAGGAGCTTAAAAAATATTTCCTGGATTTAAGACCTTCATCAATTATTTGTATTTAAAAATATTTCCCCCCATATTCTGCAGTTTAAATTCTCACTCAATTTTCTTTTTTAGTCAACAGAAATTCTAAATTTTCATACAGTCCAATTTGTCAGTCTTTTCCTTTATGGTTAGTACTTTCTGTGTTCTGCTGAGGAGATATTCACCCACCACAAATTTATGAACACATCCTCATATCATCTGAACGCTTTCCTGATTTCACGTTTAGATCTACAATCTACCCAGAATTCATGTCTTTGTATGGTGTGAGGTGCAGGTCCAGATTCAATTTTCTCTATGTGAATATCTAATTGACCAGAATTATGTATTTATAAGATAAAGCTGTTGTCACTGCTATGCTATGTTACTTTTGTCGTAAATCTAATGTCTGTATATATGTGTCTCCTCCTGTACTCTCCCTTATGTTCCATCGTTGGTCTTTTTTTTTTTTTTCAATCCTTGTGCCAATGCAAATCTGTTAACCATTATAGCTTTATTATATCTGGTAGTATAAGCTCTCCAATTTTATTCTTCTTCATTGTTGTCTTGGCTACACTTGGTCCTTTGCAAATCCACGTACATTGAAAAACATCAGCTTAAGTTTCTCACCAAAAGCATGTTGGGATTTTGATTAAGATTATATGGAATCTATACATCAGAGAACTGACACTTTCACAGTATTGAGTCTTTCAATCCATGAACATGGTACATGTCTCCATCTATTTAGGTTTTCTTTAACTACTTTCAATAATGCAGAGTTCTTTCTAGGTGTTTGGGGATATTAAATGCTATTGTAAATACCATCATCTTTATTCCAAGTTCTAATTGCTTGTAAATAGAAATTAAATTGTTTTTGTTTATTTAGTGATTTAGGGCACTTAGTAATTTTGCCTTTTGGTTCTAATAGTTTAGAGTTCGTAGGATATTTTTTCCCTTAAATATACATCAATCATCTGCAAATAAACACAGTTTAATTTCTCTATTTCCAATCTTCATACCAGTAACGTTTTGTTTTATTCTCAATAAGAATATATTCTTGCCTTATTTTACAGACTAGAGCCTGGACCTGAAGTACAATGTTGAGTGAAAGTGGTGAGAGGAGACATCTTTATCTTTTTCCATGTTTTCAATATTTCAAAGCTTTCAATATTTCACCATTAATCGTAATATTTGTTATAGCTTTTTTGTAGATGTTATCTATCAGATTAAAGAAAGTCCCTTCTGTTACTGGTTTGGTAGTAAAAATTTTTTCTTTTGTAATAAAAGATTTTTGTAATACTAATACAATATTTTGTAATAACTTTTTTATAAGTTGGTATTGAAGTTCAAGTACTTTTAAAGCACCTATGAGATGATCTTAAAATTTTTTTCCTTTAATGTATGTTGTGAACTATCAATCTTGCATCCTGGGAAGGAAACCAACTTGGTCCAGCTGTACTATCTTTTCTATGTATTGCTGGATTCTATTTGCTAATATATCATCTAGAATTTTGATGAGATTAAAGTTTTTTTCATTTTTCTCATTTTTAATAAAAATGCTTCATAAGTGGTGTGTAATTTGATCCGGAAGCATGCAATTTCTGGTGTTCTTCTACCTGTGATGTTAGCAACCATTGGGTGTATCATCATTGTCTAGATCCATTAACTCAATGGGGTTTATTTTGGGTCCAAAATTGTGATATTCCAATTCTGTTATTTCTTCTTCAGTTATCAGTGTAATGCTTTTATGAAGAAACCTTCGCCTTGTTTACTATTTTCTTGCCCTGATGTACAGTTCATCTAGGAAAGACAAAAGAAGTACTTCATTGTTTCCCTTTATTTATCAGTCTTCTTAGTAATGAGTTGCTTCCTAGCATCCTTCAGGGTTGATCAATAAGACTTCTTTAGTAGTATAATTATGAATTCATAGATATAAACATATTTCATGTTTTCTAACCTATTTCAGTCATTATTGTTACTCATGCTCAAATTGTCCCATCTTGGCCCAATAGGAGCCTTTCCAAGTTTGAAAAGACCTTTGACAGATCCTAGTACTACTTGATACTTTTCTTGTTTTTAGGATGACAAATGCTCTAGGATCATCCTATATGTTCCTGCCCTAAACCTGAACACAGCCATTTCTCCAAGGAGCTGTAGTTCCTTTTAAAGGGAGCTGGTATATAGAGCCCAACATCTGGATCCTAGGGGTCCTCATTGCTACTGGGCTTTTCCACTGGAGAGAGCTAGGAAATAGCAAATTTTTAAAAAGACAAAAAATACATCTTGAGTTAAATAATTTTACTTCCAACTCAGATTTAGGATCATCACATTTACTAAACTTCATTGATCCATAGGTATCTCCTTTCTCCAAAGTAAAAAATTCTGTTTCTCCATGACACCAAAGTAATTAGGAATATGCCTTATCTGACAGCATCCATGCAAGTGCCTCAGGATAACAATACCAACTTAATTAGCAGCAATATGATTACTGAAAATAGTTTAACTTTCTGTGTGTGTGTGTCCTCGGGGTATGACCCCAGTAGGGATGGATGGTTAAATTACTACATCTAGAAGTCACATTCAATAGTTGCTCTCTGTTTATTTTTTCACCCTCCTGATACACAGTCATGTTCATTGTCTTCATTTTGCTTTACATTTTTAAGAGTTGCTTTTTACTTTATTTTTGTGTGTGTGTTATAATTATTTACATGGATCTTAAGTCAGACCTCTAAGGCAAGGTTATACTCAGAGAAGTCCAGCTTCTATCCCTGTCTCCACCGTCCTATCCCCTCAACCCTCCCTTAGGTAATTTTGTGGAAATTTATGTTTTATCCTTCTGTTTAAAATATCAGTAAATACTTACATATTTTCATATTCTCCCATTTCTTTCAGTGCATTGTCAAATACCATAGACAGTTAACCATCTTTGTTTTTTCATTTAACAGTATGTCCCTTTTCATTAAGCAGTAGGTGGAGATATTCTTCACTTCTTTTTATAGTTGTGTAATACTCCATTGAATAGATATACCATAGTTTAGTGAACAGCCTCCTTTAGATAGACCTTTAGGTTCTTCCCAGTCATTGCTGTTATGACAAGTGTCACAATGATTAGTCTTATGCATACATGTCTGTGTATTTTCCCAGTGCATGTTTTGGATATGTTTCTAGAGGTCGAACTATTGGGTCAAAGGGTAAATGAGTGTGCAATTTCTCCATGTATTTTGAAATTCCCATCCATAGGAGAATGTGCATTTTGCATTTTCATCTGCAACATATGAAAGTGACTGTGTCCCCGTAGCCTTGCCAAAAATATACCGCCAAACTTTGGAAAACCCAATATATTTTCAAATTCAACAGTTTGATCATTGTTCTTTGAAAGAACATGGAACATTGGATTTAATGTGCCTATAATATTTTAATATACAAGTAACTTGCAACTCGGATAAGCACTTAATCATAGAAATTAACAAGCTAATTAAAAGGAAAGGGACCTAAAGCACATAAATTTACAAAAATAGCTCCAAGAATGAGATGCAATCTCTCTATTCCACTGATGGCAGCATCATTCCTTACATCATGCTGCCCATTTTGTGACTGTCCTTGTTTGGTCCACTAACTCCTCCTGCCTTATTTCTCACTCTTTACAGCTTCCCCTTACAGCTGCTGAAGATTATCACCCCGGAGCCTAATCCTCTCCTTAGCAGGGCCCATAATCACCCCTTTATTTGGGAATCTGGACTTATACCTTCTGATCTTTGCACCTGCTATGCACTCCAGATTTCCTCCTGGCCTACTCCGTACAACTCACGCTTTCTTATACACCTCTCCCTCTGCCATCACCTTCTTCCTTTACCATTTCATCCTGGACAGTATGGGGGCGCTGGCGATACCCAGATCTTGGGGGCCGAGAGTCAAGGGTTTAAGTTAGAGCAGCAATCTGTTTTACCTGAGTCTGTGGTTCTGCCAGTGCTGACTTTCGTTTTTACCTTAGCCTTATTTTAACCATTTACCATTTCTACTTTCAACATTTTTGCTTAAAACTCTACTTATATTTTCCCTTTATATTTATTTCTGGTATCAATTTTTTAGGATTGGAAAATGGATGCATGTTCATTGTAAAATATTTGAAAAGTAAGTGAAAGTATTGAATGGTGGAGAAAATATATGCATGAATGCAGAGGCGACTACTGTTAACATTTTGCATGTTTACTTTTGAGGATTTTCTATGCTTTTAAACATAATTGATATCATAGTGCATATGTACATTTTTTACACTGAATTTTTGTCCATTTATTGCTTTTTCAGAGAACATAAGGTTTTATTTACCAATGGCACTGTTCTCTTTCATAACGTCTTAATTTATCTTTTCTCATTATTTCCTTTCTCTTATGTTTTTTAATCAGAAATATTTTGTCCCCTTCGTAGCTATTTTAGTTGAATGCATAGATGATTTATGTTGATTAATTGTTATTCAAGATGAAATTTCAGATACTGATTTTTCTTATCCTCAAAAACAAATTTTTATTAAGGTTAGAAAATACAGTGGAATAAACCCATGATAAGCCTATCCACTAGGAAGTGACCGTTAGTGGCTTTCAACTTATTTTGTGTTTATGTACACTTTCTCAAAAAAGTTCATAGCTTCTGATTTCACCTAACTACATTTTATGGACCCTTTCCGTATCAATGTATGCATTGCTTCAATCTTATTTTTAATGGTCACACAGTATCTTATTGGGTAGATGTGCTACACTTTATTTAATCACGTTCCAAGTTGTTTCTATTCTAGCATTTTCTACTTAGAAACACTGTTTTGTAATTAATTTCATTTAAGATTGTTTTTGGACGCAGTTTACATTTGGAGAAGAGAAGTATTAAATTTCTAGAAGTAAAATTCACGGGTAAAAGGATCTACCTATTTTTGGAGATTCTGTTGCACGTGTGTATTGCCAATTTTCACTTCAGATTAGTTTCCAGTTCTATCCAGAGCTAGGATAGTATTTCTCTGTCTTCTCACATTTTGACCAACATGGGACATGGACATCTAACAGAACTTTTCTTTTCAATAGGAAATCATGGCATTTTTCTTTAGTTATTAATGAGATTAAGCTTTTCCTAATTTGTGTAGCATTTATGTTGGTGTTCTTAGCCCCACTTTTGTTCCACTGCTTATTGTTTTTTAAATGCTCTCTCTATATGAAGACCATTAACCATATGTCTTGTATACTGCAAATATTGTTTCCATTTTTCTTTTTATTTTATTGTTGATGTAAAGAAGTTTTACATGTTTGTGTAGGCAAATCTATTTTTCTTTTTATACTTTTTGGCTTGAGGCCACTCCTAAAATTCCCTGTCCCATTTCATTTTTTATTTTTATTTTTTTATACTTTTTTATTGTGATAACATTGGTTTATAACATTATATAAATTTCAGATGTGCATCATTATATTTTGGTTCCTGTGTAGATTACGTCATGTTCACGACCCAAAGACCAATTACCATCCGTCACCACACACATGTGCCTCATCACTCCTTTCACCCTCCGCTCTGCCATGTTCCCCTCTGGTAACCACCAAGCCAATCTTTGTCTCTATGTGATTGTTTGTCGTTTTTATCTTCTGTTTATGAGTGATATCCTATGGTATTTGACTTTCTCCCTCTGACTTATTTCACTTAGCATAGTACCCTCAAGGCCCAGCCATGTTGTCACAAATGGCTGGATTTCATCGTTTCTTATGGCTGAGTAGTATTCCATCGTGTATATATACCATATCTTCTTTATCCATTTGTCCCTTGATGGGCACCTAGGTTGCTTCCACGTCTTGGCTATTGCGAATAATGCTGCGATGAACACAGGGGTACATGTATCTTTATGCATTGGTGTTTTCAAGTTCTTTGGATAAATACCCAGCATCGGAATAGCTGGATTGTATGGTAGTTCTATTCTTAATTTTTTGAGAAATCTCCATACTGTTTTCCATAGTGGCTGCACCAGTTTGCACTCCCACCAACAGTGTACAAGGGTTCCCTTCTCTCCAACACTTGTTGTTTCCTGTCTTGTTAATTACAGTCATTCTGATGTAAGTGAGGTGATGTCTCATTGTAGTTTTGATTTGCATTTCTCTGATAGCTATTGATGTTGATCATGTTTTCATATGCCTGTTGGCCATCCATATATCTTCTTTGGAGAAATATCTGTTCATATTTTTTGTCCATTTTTTAATTGGCTTGTTTGTTTTTTTGTTGTTGAGATGTACGAATTCTTTATATATTTTGGATATTAACTCCTTATTAGATATATGGTTTGCAAATATCTTCTCCCAATTGTTAGGTTGTCTTTTCGTTTTGTTGATGGTTTCCTTTGCTGTGCAGAAGCTTTTTAGTTTGATGTAGTCTCATTTGTTTATTTTTTCTTTTGTTTCCCTTGCCTAGTCAGACATGGTACTTGAAAATATGCCGCTAAGATTGGTGTTGAAGAGTGTACTGCCTATGTTTTCTTCTAGAAGTTTCATGATTTAGGTCTTACATTCAAGTCTTTAATCCATTTTGAGTTAATTTTTGTGTATGGTGTAAGATAATGGTCTACTCTCATTCTTTTGCATGTGGCTGTCCAGTTTTCTCAACATCATTTATTGAAGAGACTCTCCTTTCTCCATTGTATGTTCTTGGCTCCCTTGTCGAAAATTAGCTGTCCATGGATGTGTGGGTTTATTTCTGGGATCTCAATTCTGTTCCATGATCTGTGTGTCTGTTTTTGTGCCAGTACTATGCTGTATTGGTTACTCTGGCTTTCTAGTATATATTGAAATCAGGGAGTGTGGCACCTCCAGCTTTGTTCTTTTTTCTCAGGATTCCTTTGGCATTCAGGGTCTTTTCTTATTCTATGTAAATTTTAGGATTCTTTGTTCTATTTCTGTGAAAAATATTGCTGGAACTTTGATAGGAGTTGCGTTGAATCTGTAGATGGCTTTAGGAAGTGTGGACATTTTCACTAGGTTAAGTCTTCTGGTCGAAGAGCACAGACTATCTTTCCATTTCTTTATATCTTCTTCAATTTCTTTCACAGTGTTTTATAATTTTCAGTGTACAGATCTTTCACCTCTTTGGTTAAGTTTATTCCTAGTATTTGGTACTTTATTCTTTTTGTTGAAATTGTAAATGGGATTTTATTCTTAATTTGTCTTTCTGCTACTTCGTTGTTAGTGTATAGAAATACAACTGATTTTTGTATGTTGATTTTGTATCCTGCAACTTTACTGCATTCATTTACTCTTTCTAAAAGTTTTTTGGTGGATTATTTACGGTTTTCTATATATAAAATCATGTCATCTGCAAATAGTGACAGTTTCATTTCTTCCTTTCCAGTTTGGATCACTTTTATTTCTTTTTCTTGCCTTACTACTCTGGCTGGGACTTCCAATACTGTGTTAAATAAGAGTGGTGACTGTGGACATCCTTGTCTGGTTCCTGTTCTTAGAGGGATAGTTTTAGGTTTTTCTCCATTGAGAATGATATTATCTGTGGGCTTGTCATATATGGCCTTTATTATGTTGAGGTACTTTCCTTCTATACCCATTTTATTCGGAGTTTTTATCATAAATGGATGCTGTATCTTGTCAAATGCTTTCTCTGCATCTATTGAGATGATCATGTGATTTTTCTTAGTCATTTTGTTAATGTAGTGTATCATGTTGATTGATTTGTAGATGTTGAACCGTCCCTGCATCCCTGGAATAAATCCCACTTAATCATGGTGTATGATCTTTTTAATGTACTGTTGTATTCAAGTTGCTAGTATTTTGTTGAGGATTTTTGCATTGATGTTCATCAGTGATATTGGCCTGTAATTTTCTTTTGTTGTGTTGTCCTTGTCTGGTTGTGGTATCAGGGTAATGGTGGCTTTGTAGAATGAGTTAGGAAGTTTCCCCTCCTCTTCAATTTTTTGGAAGAGTTTGAGAAGGATAAGTATCAAGTCTTTTTTGAATGTTTGGTAGAATTCACCAAGGAAGCCGTCTGGTCCTGGACTTTTATTTTTTGGGAGATTTTTTATTACTGTTTTGATCTCCTTACTGGTGATTGGTCTATTCAATTCCTCTATTTCTTCTTGATTCAGTTTTGGAAGGTTGTATGATTCTAAGAATTTATCCATTTCTTCTAGATTATCCAATTTGTTGGCATATAGCTTTTCATTGTATTCTCTTATAATCTTTTGTATTTCTGAGGTGTCCATTGTAATTTCTCCTCTTTCATTTCTGATTTTATTTATTTGAGACTCCTCTCTTTCTTTCTTGGTGAGTCTAGCTAAAGGTTTGTCAATTTTTTAAATCTTTTTGAAGAACCAGCTCTTAGTTTCATTAATTTTTTCTATTTTTTTTAGTACCTAATTCATTTATTTCTGCTCTGATTTTTATTATTTCTTTCCTTCTGCTGATTTTGGGCTTTGTTCTTCTTTTTTCCAGTTTCTTTAGGGGCACTGTTAGATTGTTTATTTTGGATTTTTCTTCTTTGTTGAGGTAGGCCTGTATTGCTATAAACTTCTCTCTTAGAACCACTTTTGCTTATCCCATAAATTTTGGCATGTTGTGTTTTCATTTTGATTTGTCTCCAGGTATTTTTTGATTTCTCCTTTGATTTATTCATTGACCCAATTGTTGTTCAGTAGCATTTTGTTTAATCTCCAAATATTTGTGGCTTTCCTGGTTTTCTTCCTGTAGTTGATTTCTAGTCTAGTACCTTTGTGGTCAGAAAAGATGCTTGGTATTATTTCAATTTTCTTAAATTTATTGAGACTTGTTTTGTGACCTAATATGTGATCAATCCTTGAGAAAGTTCCATGTGCATTTGAAAAGAATGTGTATTCTGTGGTTTTTGGATGGAATGTTCTGTATATTGACTAAGTCCATCTGGTCTAATGTGTCATTTAAGACCAATGTTTCCTTATTGATCTTCTGTTTGGGTGATCTATCCATTAGTGTAAATGGAGTGTTAAAGGCCCCTACTGTTATTCTGTTACTGTCTATTTCTCCTTTTATGTCTGTTAATAATTGCTTTATATATTTAGGTGCTCCTATGTTGGGTGCATAGATATTTACAAG
This sequence comes from Equus asinus, assembly GCF_041296235.1. NCBI lineage: Eukaryota > Metazoa > Chordata > Mammalia > Perissodactyla > Equidae > Equus > Equus asinus. Next base: position 3,449,643 of record NC_091808.1, on the reverse strand, counting down.
TGTTATATCCTCTTGTTGAATTGTTCCCTTTATCATTGTGTAGTACCCTTCTTTGTCTCTTGTTACAGTCTTTGTTTTAAAGTCTATTTTGTCTGATACAAACGTTGCTACCCCAGCTTTCTTTTCATTGCCACTTGCATAGAGTATCTTTTCCCATCCCTTCACTTTCAGTTTGTGAGTGTCTTTAGGTCTGAAGTGTGTCTCTTGTATGCAGCATATATACGTCTTTCGTTTTTTTATTCCAATTGTCCACCCTATGCCTTTTTATTGGAACATTTAGTCCATTGACATTTAAAGTGGCTATCGATAAGCATGTACTTATTGCCATTTTGTTACTTTTTTTCTGGGTGTTTTAGTAGTTCTTCTCTGTTTCTTTCTTCTTCTCTTGGTCTCTTCCCTTGTAGTCTGATGGCTTTCTTTAGCATTATGTTTGTGTTCCTTCCTCTTAATTTTTTTGTGCATTTATTATAGGTTTCTGGTTTGTGATTACCATGAGGTTCATATATAACAACCTACATATATAGTGATCTATATTAAGTTGATGGTCTCTCTACTCTGACCTCTTTCTAAAAGCTCTACTCTTTTACTCCCTCCTCCCACATTTTATATTTTTTATGTCATATCTAACCTCTTATTTTTTGTGTGTGTATCCATTACCGTCTTATGATTGAAATAGTTAATTTTGGCACTTTTTCTTTTGACCTTCATAATATCGTCATAGGTGGTTGATCTGCTACCTTTACCATATTTTTGCCTTTACCAGTGATTTTATTGCCTTTAAAAAAATAATTTTCTTATCCTATTTGTGGTCTTCTCTTACCCACTTAAATAAATCCTTTTAGAATTTCTTGTAAAACTGGTTTCTTGGTGATAAACTCCTTTAATTTTTGCTTGCGTGGGAAACTCTTTATCTCTCCTTCCATTCTGAATGACAACCTTGCTGGATAGAATATTCTTGGATGTAGATTCTTTCCTTTCATCACTTTAAATATATCATGCCATTCCCTTCTAGCCTGTAAGGTTTCTGCTGAGAAGTCAGTGGATAGCCTTATGGGGTTTCATTTGTGTCACTTATTGCCTTTCTCTTGTGACTTTTATGATTCCCTCTCTATCTTTAATTTTTCACATTTTACTTATAACGTGTTTTGTGTGGGCCTCTTTGGGTTTATCTTGTTTGGTGCTCTCTGTGATTCCTGTACCTGGATGTCTGTTTCCTTCTTTTGGTTAAGAAACTTTTCACGTATTATTTCTTCAAATAGATTCTCTGCTCCTTTGTCTCTCTCTTCTCCTTCTGGGATACCTATAATATGAATGTTAGTGCACTTGATGTTGTCTCAGAGTTCCCTTAGACTGGTCTTGTTCTTTTTAATTCTTTTTTCTTTTATCTGTTCAGCTTGGGCGATTTCCTCTAGTCTTTTGTCCAACTTGCTGATCTGTTCTTCTGTATCATCTACTCTGCTATTGAGTCCCTTTAGTTAATTTTTCAGTTCCAGTGTCGTAATCTTCATTTCTGATTGGTTCTTTTTTATATTTTCCATTTCTTTGTTGACGTTCTCATTGAGTTCACACATCCTTCTCCCAAGATCAGTGAGAATTCTCATGACTTTTTTTGAACTTTTTGTCAGGTAATTGTTTATGTCTCTTTCATTCCATTCTTTTTCTGGGGTTTTGTCCTGTTCCCTTACTTGGACTGTATTCCTTTGCCTCCTAATTTTGCTTCTTTCTCTGTGCTTATATCTATGTATTATGTGGGTCAGCTATATCTCCTGATCTTGGAAAATTGGTCTCATGTAAGAGATGCTTTGTGAAGTCCAGCAGTGGGCTTTCCTCTCATCACCTGTTTCAAACATTCCAAGAGTGTCCCCTGTGTGGGCTATATGTGTCCTTCTGTTGTGGCAGGGTTGCTCTTGCTGTAGGTTCCCAGAGAGGATAGGCTGTCCCCTGTTCAGCTGGTTGTAATTCTCAGGCTGCTATGGACACTTCAGTCACTTTATCGGGTATGGGAAGCCCCAGCACAGTTGACTGCAAGGTCTAATAGTGCAGTCTTACTGCCATTTTTCTGTTAAGTGAGTCAGCTCCCAGATGGCTGGTTGCTAGTCTCAGGGGCTTGTAAATGCTGTAGGTCTCCAGCCTGCAAGGCTGTTGTCAGCTCTCTCAGGATTGTAGCTGAGTGGGGCTGGCCCCAGGCACAGGAGCACCCAATTGTTTCAGGCTTTGGAAGGTGGGGCCAATTCCCTATGTGGCTGTTTGAGAAACACAAATCTGCTGCAGCTGAGAAGGCCCACTTCCCTTAGGGCCACACATACTGTCAACACAGTTCTGCCCTGTGCGCACTTCCTGACCCCCTGAAGTGGACCCAGTCACCCCATTGCAGAGGCCCCACACACTGCACCAATGCCCCACATGCTCTACCCACTCTGCACACAAGCCCTGCCCCACAGAAGTGGACCCCCTCACCTGGCTGCAGAGGACCCAGGCACCCAGCCTATGCAGGCCCACAAGTTGCCTGAGGGCTTGCTGTTGGGTGGGGCCAGTCCCTAGGGTGGGCTGCCCACCCTGACTGAGCTGGATTAAATTGGTACTCTAGTGAGTGGGGCAGACCTTGGGCTAGCAGGCCAGGAGAAGGACTCCAATGGTGCCTGCCAGCATCTATGTCAGCACACCTGTACTAGGTCACAATAATGGCTGCTACCAATGCCTCAGTCCCTGGAAAGGTCTCACCTTTCACTGAGATGCACCCAGAGCCAACCAAATGAATCTCTTTTCACCAAAGGACTGTGCACATTTCTTTCTGGTGATTTTAGGTTGCTTTCCAAAATGGGTGAATTTGTACATGGGCCCTTTGTGAGCTGGCTTTTCCCCCCCTTATGTCTGATAGCTTTTCTGGGGGTATTCCCTGTTGTAGTTAATAGCCAGCAAAGCCAGATATTATGAGACTCATCTCAGTTGTGCTGAGTCCAAAAGATGTTTATAGCTGTAACGCTCCCCTGCTCAGGTCCCCCACTCCTCCAGGGAAGGCTGTATACCTTAGGATTGCTCCCCACGAGCCATGAAGCACCACAGCTTGCAAAGGTGGCTTTTTTTTTTCTCTCCAGAATGGAATTTCTGCCTCTTCCACCTCAGTCAGCGTTGTTCCTTGTTGCAGGGGTTCTTTTTATCCAGTTTTCAGTTCTCTCTCAGGGGTAATTGTTCTCAGTATAGTCTTAAATTGGTTGTGTCTGTGGGAGGAGGTGAGTTCAGAGTCTGCCCATGCTGCCATCTTGACACCTCTCTCCCTATCCCATTTTATGTTTATCTAAATATTCAACTATCATTTCTTTTTGGACTTTCATAATTTCGTGTTTCTTTAATGTTTAATATTTTAGTCACAACTTAAATTATTTTAGTTTAAGACATAAAGCAGCGTTTAACTTTATGAATTTATAAATGTTAGTTACCTAAACTCCACTTGGTAAGTAACCCATGCCTTCTCTATTGATTTGAAAGGCCACCATTATTGTGTATTTAATATATATTTACATACATAGATGATCTGAAACTCTTGAAAATTAAAGAGCCAACTTGAGTCAGAGGACTAAGAAATGTCTGCCAAGTTTTCACACACAATCATCTCTGAGACTCCAGATGCACATTCCAACAGGGCTGTCATTTCCTCCGGGCTGCTGAGTGTCCTGGCACATGTGGCAGTTCTTCCTGGTCTTCAGGGCAGGGTCGGTGGTCCCTTGACTTATCCTAGCTTCAGCCTCTTCATCTCCAAACCGTTGTCAATCCTCTCCCTTTATCTTCTTCCCATGTTTTGATGTCAAGTTTCCAGAGGGCAGGATCCAGTGTTTCTTCCTCTACAATCTAACACCCCAACTCACAAACCCCCTTTCTTAGGTTGGGTTCCCTTAATAGCAGAACTTGAGATGAGGATTTGAGCACAAGTGGTTTATTTTAGAGGTGATTCCAGGAAGATTTGACAGGTGAATGCAGAGTGAGACCTGGGGAGAAAGCTGATAGGAGCGTCAATGACTGCTGTGGGCAACTGGACCCCAGCCCATGGAGGACCTATGGCTGACTGCAGAACGTGCCTCAGAGTTGGGGTATTTACCCACCAACTCTTGTCACTGGCCATTCCTGGGTGCCCTTAACTCCCTGGTATTCTGGCCTGCTCCTCCTGCAGAGGAAAGCTTGAGACAGAGTTGCAGATACCTCCAGTTGGAGGTGGGGTGGGGATGTTGGGAAGGTCACCAGCTGCACCTGCTGAAGCCCACCCTTGAAAGCATTCCTGCTTGACTGTGGTCCGGATGCCACTGAAAATACTTCCACGGTGGAAAATTCAGGGTAGATGTCACCACAGCGGGGCAGCAATTGTTAGAAAATCCTTCCTTGGATTGAGCTCCTTAAAACTTCTACATTTTGTTCTAGTGCTGCCTCCTGGAAAAAAAGGGTCAAAACATATTTTCCAGAGGAGTTTGAGCAACTACCCAGAAACACCAAAGTCTACCCTCTTGCACAAACTAAGGTTTAGTACTAGGTTGCATCAGTATGAATATTTGCCTCCTCCTAGATGTTTATCGATTGTCGCCATTTCTTAGAGCAGCCAGCAAGATGCACAGGCGGGTGCAGGCTAAGGGGAAGTTGACCTCGTTTGTGTCTCATTGTAGTGGGATGGAATAAATTCAGCATAGCCAAAAAGCACCTCAATTAGCTCAGCTCCTTCAGGGAGTTGGGGGAAAATGTACCCCTGGATGACTAACTTGTGAGTCAGAGAATGTTTATTCTCATTTTCAGATTTCCAAAACTCATAAATGCTTCCTTCCCACAAGCCAGCAATTGCCATTTTTGTTCTAAAAGACTGTAGACTGGCCAATTCTATCATCATTTTAATCTCTCACCACATATTAATGGAATACATGCATTTAATGTGGCTTACAAGAAGGTGGATTCCCAAGACAAAATGTGATTTTAGTCTATTTCCTTCCTTGCTCCATAAGCAAATCCCAGATGAAATGAATGGAGGCCAGCATCCTAGCCACCCCATCATGACAAGTCCACAAGCCAGGGTCGTCAAGGAAGGAATTTATACTTTGCATTCACTGGCTTTTCTTCAAATATTTGGGTGGGATACTTGCGTCTCATATTTTAATGACAAGGAGAGTGATAAATGAGATAGAAAACTAGGTTCTGTTGTCATCACTTTACGAAAGTTAAGTAGGATTAATTACAAAGACTCCTGGCTAGGAGTGCCCCTCAAGGTCAGAAGTTCAATGCGATGGTCTTCCATCTCACAAGACATTTGATGGCGCCAAGAGGACTCTTGTTTCTACCATTTCAGTTGGCTTATAGTCCCAGGTCAGCAAGGAGACCAGAGTCTGTGGGCTGAGGAATTAATTTCTGACTTAGAAGTCAGAGGCCAGGCTGTGAAAACCTGCAGAGGGAAGTTCTAATTTACAAAGGTGGTTCCACTCTCCCTGGTAGTGTGCCCCTGAGTCCTTGGCCCCCAAAGCATGTGTTCCCAAGGATCCCCTTCTCCCTGATCCCCCGACTCTCCCTCAGTGCACAGCAGGTGCTGCTCTTCTGGCTGGACCTCCAAGCATGCCGGATTGAGCAACGCTGGGTGCGGAGGGGTCTCAGAGGTGCTCCGAGGCCCTCGGGAGGCTGTGGATGAGATCAGCTGCCGGCTCTGAGCCTGATTCTCTTGTGCTCTCAGATAGCAGAGACATCAAGGAGGCTCTCCATCATGGGGACACAAAGGAGTCTCTCTATCATGGGGAAGATGCAGGTCCTGGCAGAGAGCAAAGAACTGAGTGCTCACGCATGGCCCAGAGCCATCTCTGCCTCTGTTACTTGTCAGTGGTGGTGATGGGAGGCTTGGCCCATCCTCAACAATGCAGCAAGATGGCTCTGGGAGACACCTCGGGGCCAAGACAACTTGCAACACATTGAACAACCTTAGAAGCTGCACCTTTGTCTCATAACCAATTTTTAACAGTGGTTTTGGCCTTGGGGAGACAGAAGTTAAGATAAAAATTTAAGGTTTTAGGAAGCCAAGAATGAAGGCACTCCATATCTAAAGTACTAGCCTGACTCAGAAATCTTTTGAATAGAGATTCAGAGTTAGTAAAACATCACTGACCCAAAATTATACTCAAGAACAAATAAATATTTATATATAATATAATCTACAATCCACAAGGAATGCAAATGTACTTTCCTGCAAATTTTTCTGACATTTCATTGGGCTAGGGAAAATTTTAAAATGGAGACGGCCAGTGGAATTTACTGCAGTGCCCTCACTGGGGGTAGGGGGCACAATGAGAGAGACCAAGGCCCCTATGTTGGGACCTTATTTCTTTGTGGGGCTTGGCCATTACATAATCTATGGTCAAAGGTGGTCCCTAGAGCCATCCCAGCTCCCGATGTCCTCATTGGCACAATTAAGATCATTGATGATTCTCACCTACCTAGACAACACCTAGGGGTTAATGTAATGCCCTTGAGTCCCTGGGCAGGACAGCAACCCCTGAATTCCCAGGCGGATCTTCTCCGAAAAACTTTCCACATGGTGGGCTCGCCAAGCTCACTTCCTTTCATAGAACTGAGACTTTTCATTGGTGTCATCAGACTCACTCATTATCTCTTTTTGTAAGAATAGAAATTTCATTAATTCATAAAAACTGGGGGAAATGTCCATTGCCACAGAAAATTGGAGACAGATGATGAATTTCAAAGCATGTGTAAATGTAGCATATTTTCCAACAAAGTGGAAGCCAGACACTCTCAGCAGCTCTTACCAATTAGTGCTATTGCCTCCTCACCCCCCACACCCACCACCCAACACACACACTCAGGGCTGGATTTGCAGTCACAGAGTCATCATCTGCTTGGGCGAATCTCAAATCCCACCTTGATGCTGGCCACCAAGGGTGGACATCTTTTGAGGTTACATGTCCCTCCTTCTTCTTTGCTCTGGCCGCCCTTTCTCCCTGCCCTGATTCCACAGCTCCAGTGTCTCCTGAGGCAGCATTTCCGTTACATTCCAGCCTTCCTCCCCAGCTTCCACCAAGGAGACGGGGGTGGGAGAAGACGTGGAGATCAGAGTCACACCTTGGCTCCACCATTTGCTGCCTTCATGAATCCGGACAAACCAAGCCCTCTGTGTCTGAGCAGTGGAACATATACCATATAGGGAGATATGGATTTACATATCTCATATATGAGGAACAAATTAAATAGTGTAGGCAAAATGCTCTGCAATGCTTGGCACTTGGCTAATACTCAATAAATGAGAACAATGACAGTGACACCTGGATGACGCTAAATCACCACATGTTTTAATAGGAATACGTTACAGTTTACAACCTGCTAACAAATTCATTATTAAATTTCACCCTTACAACTGCCCTGTGGGGGCAGGTGAGGCAGAAATGCATGATTCATTCTATTACAGAGAAGGCTCAAGGTCACTGAGTTGCAAGTAGGGAACCAGACCTGCCCTGGGTCTGCCCCTCCCAGGGCTGGGGTTCGTCCTCTCCTGGGGCCTCCTGTCCTTGTGCAGCAGGCCCTGCCTCTGCTCCTCACAAAGCATCCATCCCCTCACCACCCTTCTTGCCTGCTTTCCTCCTCCATCCCTTCTGCTGGGAATGGCCTCCAACACCATCTTGGAAGTTGCCCCAGCCTCCAAGCCTCATCAGTCCACTCCCTCCAAGACCTTCCTCAGACACTCTGGGTAGAAGTAATTTCTTCTCTTTCTAAGCTGTGATACCTTTGAGCTATTAAAGCATAAGAAGGAAATATGGTAAGACATTTGTATAATTTTGGAGTGGGAGAGGACCAGTACTGAACCAAAGGAAGACAAAGCGAGATAGTTAAAAACTCAAAAAAACTTGTATGTGAGTTCTGGAAGAGATGAACTTGAATGCCATTCCTACCCTATGATTTTGATAAGAAATGACCTACTAAATGTAAAAATCGGGGGAACCTACATTATCGTTTGGGGAGGAAGGCAAGAGGCTCATTAAAATGGCAGGATGACCATGAAGTGCATGCTCAATGCAGACGGATAGGGCCAGACTTGAAAGACCCTACGTGGGACCCCAGATGGAGGGAGTGGACTCTGCAGGTGCCCCTCCCCAAGCTTGAAGCAGGGAGAAATGGGGGAGGGGAAGCACTGAGACTCCTCAGGAGCACGCTAAAACAAGTGGAGTCCCCTGGGCTTCCCTGGGCCAGCCACGACCCAGGGTGCAGGGAAGCCAAGCCAAAGTGTGGGTGGAGGTAAGAAGCCATGTGCTGGGCAGTTCTGGGTTCAACCTGGATGCACAGGGTGAGAACCATGGGACCAAAGATAATGGTCCATTCCTGCGCCAGGAAGACCACGCAGTCATGCTTGGCTGGTGCTCCACAAGATGATGTAAGCCCAGTAGGAGAAGGCCTGTGCAGGGCTGAGCCTCCTCCAACTGTGTGGTCAACAGCCCCTTCGGCACGCCTTCCAGCTTGAGGCCTAAGAGAAGGCTGCAAACAGCAGACCAACAACCCCATGCACTGTTTCTGGGGAGACAAAGATGGAGCATCCCTCTTCTATGATGCCTCAGTTTACACCCCTGTGTTTACGTCCTCTGTTATAACAGATAATATCCTCCCAATAATGACCCCGTAACACATGTGGCCAATACCCAGACTAAGGCCATCGTGGGCTGATGGCACCAGGTTGGCACAATCACAGCTGATGGGGCAACAAGACGAGGTCCTTCTTGAGGTGGGAATGGCGTCGACTGCAGGGGTCCGTGATGCACGAATCGCATGCACGATGATGCCTGTGCCTCCCCACCAAACGACAGTCTCAGCAGAGGCATCGTCTCTCTGCAATGCTCAGGTATCGGCACTGAGAGGCTCCACGGGGAGCCGTGTGCGGTGAGAGTAAAGAGGGGCTGCCAGGCTGAGGAAGGACCTGCACTGGCCTCATCTCAGGGATCGAGGAGAAGATGCAAAGTCTGCTGCAGGGTCCTCAACTCTAGGCCAGCTCAGTTTTGACCGACGTCCATGCACCCATTAAACCACATGAACAGAAAATAGAAACGAAGCTACAGAAATGTGCAGGAGCATGAAAAGTTACATGGGTGAGAAAAGAGAAAAATGTACTTTCATAAAGGGTATACTACAGGAAATAAAAGTAAATTCTAAGCAGCAGACTGCTTTATAACTCCAAAAGTCAAGAAAAGATTTTTATGAAACTGGAGATGAAGGAAGAAATAAGACAACAAAGATGAAAAGAGCTGGGAAGAGGCAGGCAGAGCTGAAAAGGGAGCTCATGTGATAAGGAAACATGGTCTGAAGTCAAAGAGATTGTTCCAGAATGCACAATTCTGTAAAGGGCAAAATTGGCGCTTGGGAAAGTTCACTTAGTGATGTGGAGGACAAGCTTGGAAACTTCCAGAAGGCACACAGAAAAGGCAAAAGTGTAGAAGTGATTTAAAAAGAAGAAGGAGAAGAGATAAAGATCCTGGGTGTGGGAGGAAAAACTACACGTCTGACATCTGAAGAAATGGGGGCATCAGAGAAAGCCGGAAGAAATAGAACAAAATCAAACATTCAAAGACAAACTGGGAAACGGAACGAGCCTGAGAAGGGCTGCCCTGCAGGGGAAATGGGCTTCCAGGGCCTGGTACATTAATCAAAAGATTTCAGAGAGATACTGATACACCACTTGAACTTCCAGAAAGAGGAAGGCATCCTGTTGATATTTAGATCAAAAACAATAGTGGGGTGGCTTCCCCACAGCCCCATGCAGACCACAAACTGCTGACCACGCGCGAAACAATGGGGAGGTCACCTTTGACGTGCCAACCTTCAGGAAGCAGGTGCCCCACTGACCGTCCTGATGCTTCTCATGGGAAAGACGCGGCCCAGAAGAGACAGACATTCGCGACCCATGAATGAGGCTGATGATTAGGTCACCATTCACAAGACAAGAAAAACAAGCTGCCACCAAAGAGTAGACATTTTTTTTCGTTATTTGAAGATGATCTGATTTATTGATAAATGCTTAGAACACATGAGTTTAGGGATGGTTGGTTACAAAATGGAAATCTAAGAATCCATCATTTTTCTTGATGTTCTCTGTATTGGCAAAACCAAGTTTATTTCTCCAGCTGATATATATACAGCAGACTGAAGAACATTTATATGTATATGCATATATATATATATTGTATACATACTATTGTACATTGTAGACACAATATGTATACAATATTGTATACATAATATATACACACAATATATATTTTCTCACTTATTCACTTATTAACCTTCCTGAAATTGGGATGTTTTTGTGTCCATTTTGTATATTAAATATTGTCTACTTTTTTTCCTGGAAAAGTGATGTCAAGTTGATAGTGCATCTTCAAATCAATGGTGTCTTTGAGTTAATGAAATGTGACTCAATGGAAAAAACGCATTTCATTTGCAAGGGCAACAGAATGATCAAGTGTAGAGCATGAGGAATAGGGAGAAATGTGAGCATTGTGGTGAAGATCTCTTCAGGGGGAGACCCGAGGAGGGGGAGAAACGCCTGTGCTCCTAAATAGGAAGATTTCGTATTGAAATATGCCAGTTCTCCTGGGGAAGGCACATTGATGCCTTGAGGATGAAATCCAATTAAAATCCCAAAAGTCTATTTGGGGGGCCGGCCCAGGAGCATAGTGGTTAAGTTCGCATGCTCTGCTTCCTGTGGCCAGGGGTTCACAGGTTCTGATCCCAGGTGTGGACCTACATACTGCTCATTGAGCCAGGCTGTGGCAGCGTCCCATATATGAAGCAGAAGAAGATGGGCACAGATGTTAGCTCAGGGACAAGCTTCCTCAGAAAAAAAAAAGTCTGTTCGGGGAACCAAATGATGTTAAGTTCATTTGGGAGAACGCATGAGATTAACCAAGAGTTTTCTGCAAAATAACGACATGAAGTGGCCCAGAGAGCCAAATAGCAGAACACCTTAATCAGTCATGATGGAACCGTGCACCGCTAGTGCTAACAGGAGTAGAATAATGGCAGCGGATAGATAGTGCAGAAATGAGGCAAGATCCTTTAATGTTTCTTACATGAAAAGGGAGAATTAAGTCAGTGTGGAGAAGAAAGATTGTGCAATGAATGTTACTGGCATAGGTGGTTACGATTTTTGAAAAAAAAAAATTAAAGTTGGACTCTTACCTTACAATAAAATAAACTCCAGATGCTTTAAAGAGATAAGTGCAGCAGAAATGAAATGGTAAAGGAATTCGAGGGAAATATGGGTGAATATTTTTACACTCTGGGGGTGAAAAAGCTTTTTGAAGCATAAGACCGAAGTTAGAGACGAGAATGGAAAAGTTATATTACCCTCTATAAAAACGTGAAACTTCCAGATGTGAGGTGAAGAGACAAATGAAACACTGATGTCACTATTTGCAACAAGAGACAAAGAATTCCTCTAATTTATAATAATACGGCCCTCGCCCCTCGGCCAGCACTGTCATCAGCACTGTGCATGGCTCCTTACTTAATTACAACAGCTCTGTGAGGTGGGTGGGCTGGTATTGTACACGTTTTACAGGTAGGGAGACTGAGACCAAACAACTTAGTAACTTGCCTAAGAGCTCGTGTCAGTCATTTCTAAAAATGATGAACATATTTGTAGAAGTGTCAGCCATTTACAACAGAAGCAGCAAGATGGTAAAAAAAATCAAAGGAGGGAAAGTGATTTAAATTCACTGTTGTTCAAAGAATTGGACATTGAAACAACAATCACATACTGAGTGGTATCAAGCTAGATTGCTAAAAAGCAACCAGGCCTTGGGGAGGAGCGGGGATGGAGGCTGCCTCTGCCTTTGCCCTTGATCCTGGGTGGAGGCGGATGGCCACGAGGGTGGAGCGACCAGGTGTCCTCAGCCACAGCTGGGCCAGCTGCTCCATCTCTCGGCCTCAGTCTCCCCATCTGTAAGGTGGGGAGGGCCTCATCTTCACTTCCTGGCTGTGAAGATTTTATAATTACTTCCGGTGCCTGGCCTGGAAACGGGACTATATGTTATAGCTGGAGTATGCCAACTCAGGGCCCTCGATGTCCCAATCGCTGGCTTCTTCTCAGACGCCCACACGTCCGCAGGAAACGGGAATCTCTTGGAGCCCCTCCTGGGGAACATCACAGTTCCTTACAGGTGTTCATGTCCTAAGTCCAGGGATGCAGTCACAGGCATCAAATCCAGGGGTTTGGGACAGCAAAACGGAACAAACCTCCAACATGCACAGAATTTCTTCCTTTTGCTTTGTTGGGGGTTTGAGAAATCTCTTAGCTCTTGAGTGGACAGAAAGAAAGAAGAAAGGAGAGGAGGGAGGAAGCGGGGATGGATGGAAGGAAGTGGTCCAGCACTGGCTCCTGGTGTGATGGCAAATCCAAGAGGCCCTGTTGCCCTGAATCTTGTAGGGGCTCAGAGGGAATTGGGCAAGCTGAGCCCATGGGCAGTCCATGGGGAGGATGGGCTGTCTGGGCCTTCCTGGTTTCTTCGCGTCCCAGCCTGTGTGGTCAGGGCCACAGCCAGCAGGCCTGGACGCCCAGTGAGGAGGACCAGAGCCCTGGCCAGCCCAGATGGCTCCCCACCAGCTGCTGATTTTGTGTCTCCCGGCTTCTCCTTCTGCTACGTGTTCTCAAGTCCGTGGGGGCCAAAAGAAGAGTGCTCATTTCCTGGGGGCTGGTTTTCATTTCCTGGGCAGATGCTGCCAGCTCTTCCCTCACAGGGCAGCCAGCCCAGGCCTCCTGTGGGCGCCAGGGAGCAGCGTCTTGCCCGCTGGCCATGGTGGTGCGTGAGCTTGTCTAGTCTGTGCTGGCCAAGGTCCCTTCCCGGGCTCCATCTCCCCTCTTTGGGTTTGGGCTGTTGCCTCCATCACTAAGGACTCTAGCTTTCATTGCCAGCATCTAAGCCTGGGTCTCCGTGAAAGCAAAGCTTGGGAAAATTCCTTAGGGAATTGATGAACTTGGGGGCAGAAGTGAGGATGAAAAGGAGGAAGGAGAGTCAGTACAAAGGAAATTCATTTGTTTATTTTTGTGGGGCTTGTGCTTGACCCCACAGATTCTCCCTAGGAGGCTCCCATCCCCTCTTCGACAAGGGCGCTCCTCTGGCATCTACCCCCACTCTGGGCTGTGCATACAGGCTCCAGGCTAGGCGACACTGGGTGCACCTGCGTGAAGCTGACCAGCCCCTGTGGGAAGTGGTCGCTGCAGCCGTGGCTGGAAGGAGAGGCGGGCTGAACGGTCTGACTTGTTGCACAAGAGATGTCTCTCCCTGAAGACCTAGTCAGACAACATCCTGTAGTCCTTCCACTGACTTTGCCTGCAGCACAGTTTCTATAGTTGGTTGTGATTGAATGTGCCTCACAGGGTGGGGATAAGTGTGTTCGCAGCTTTTGTTCAAGAAGTTTTGCTGGGGGCCGGCCCCATGGCTGAGTGGTTAAGTTCGTGTGCTCCACTTCGGCGGCCCAGAGTTCGGATCCTGGATGTGGACATGGCACCACTCATTAGGCCACGTTGAGGTGGCATCCCACATGCCCCAACTAGAAGGAGCCACAACTGAAATATACAACTATGTACTGGGGGGATTTGGGGAGAAAAAAGCAGGAAAAAAAAAAAAAAAGAAGATTGGCAACAGTTGTTAGCTCAGGTGCCAATCTTTAAAAAAAAAAAAAAAGAAGAGGTTTTGCTGTTTGCTGAGTGCACAGTGGATTGTGGCTGTCCGAAGGTGATTGTGAAATGGAGCTGCGTTAATGAAAGAATAGTGCCTACGGTAATGGAGGGCGTAATTCCAATCTCTTGGGTGCCAGACAGACCCGCGACAGAGGACTGAGTTCCTTCTCAACTTGTGCTTTTAGAAGTGCTGGATTTGATCACCCTGCTACACTCTGGTTCCTGAGAGATAAAGCCCAGAGAGAGCTTGAGTTGCAGAGGATTCTGTATTCCTGGGCCGAATCCTTGTCCTAGACCCCAGCCACCTTTCTTGTTAGGGAGAAGTGTGATGTGGAACGTCCTCCTGGGGCCCCTCCACCTTTCTCCCCAGGAAGTAGAGACTGGGGCCGCTCGTCTCACTGGTCCTCTGCCTGCTGCTCCTGTCTCAGCCCTAAGGCAGACCTCAAGTCCCTCTAATTGGAAGACACCCCAAAGCAAGGAGAGAACAAGATAGAGGGGATAAGCCTACAGGAACCCACCTGGCCTCAGAGGGCCAAGCTTTCCTAAACTCACCCTATTGAAATCTTCACCGCTCTCCCCAGTCCAGGGACAAGCAGCTCCGGTGTGTCCTCTGTCCCGGTGCAGCCTTAGATTTGAGACAAGGATGTCTGAGCTTTCAGAGCAGCCCTGTATCACCCGAGACTCATCCTGCAGCCTCCACCCACTGATGTGACACCTTCTCATGTCCCCCAGCGCTGATCCACCATGCAGAGGAGGAAAGGAAGACCCCAGGGAGGGCAATGGGTGGCGTGAGCGGGACCTCCAGCTGTTGTCACGTCATGAGGATGAAAGCTCAGATCTGCGAGCACTCAGAGGGCGGAAGCCAGACAGAAACCGCCTTACCTCAGACCCCAGGAGGAACCTCTGGTGAACCGCAGGAGACTTGGGAGTGACTTGTGACATGCCAGGGATTCGAGGCATGGTGGAATGGATGCTAGCAAAGCGGCGCAGGCCCTGGGGGTGAGGGTGGGTGACTGGCTCCACGGCCTTTTAGGGCGAAGTCACTGTGAACCTGTGAATGAAACTCCTTTTCCGCTTAAACAGAGACATGAGTTGGAATGACCAGCCCCAGCATCTTAGCTCTGGGTCAAGGAAATCATGGCCCTAAAACCCAGGTGTGCTGGCCCATGAAAGCCTGAGCATGGGCAAGATCAGCGGGGTCAGGCCTTGGAGAGACTTGCTGCCCTATCCGTCTTCCTGGGCATCAGATATTTGGCTTCCTCATGGGAACGGTCAGGCCCAAGTAGAAACACATGTGGACCCTCAGGGACTTCAGGGATGACTCTTCAGATGGAGAAGTTAGGGGAATTCGTGGTTCCAGAATTAATTATGCTCCTTTGCCACGGGGAGCTGATGGACCCAAGAGTCCACTGCCGAATGTCCAGAGGGACCTACCTAGAATCCAGCTCTCTGGACAGAAGACGGGGTGATCAGACGAGATGGGGGATTTTAAAAATAAGCTTCATTTTTAAGAACAATTTCAGATTTATAGGAAAATTGTAAAGATGGTGCAGAGAACTCCCATATACCCCACCCCGATGGGGGATCTCAGTCCCCCTCTGCCCACCCTGCTGGCCCCCTGGTGGGTTCTGTCCAGCAGAAGGCACACCTGGTGCCCGTCCATTGGGGATGGGGCTCTCCTGTGAGGTTATTTTTGTGCGGCGATTCTGTTAACATTTCAGACATTACATCTATAAGCACATGAGGGGCACACGGCTCTCCCAGGCCTGGAGTGAGACAAGGCACATCACAGGTGGGCACTGGCGTGTGTCAGGCAAGGAAGGAGGGTAAAGGGCTGAAGGGCACATTCATAGACCCAGGGGCACCCCTCCCCCTAACCAGGTGGCTGCCTCAGCGTGTCTAAGAAACTGGGCCCTCCTGGGGGTTGTGTCCGGCTGGGCCAATAGAGTCCATCAGCATCCTGGATACCTTCTGAGGGGTCTTCTTGTTCTTGCCGTCTGTACCCATCACATGGCCCCTTCTGCCTTGGACGGATGATTGTCCCTAAGTGGGTAGCCCCCTGAGTGTGGGCTCCTTGGCTACTTCCTCACTTCTGAAACCCGACGCCCGGGACAGAGCGTGGCATGTGGCTGGGTCAGTACGTGGGTGAATTTAGCCCATGGCATTCTTCTCCAGAAGGGGACCCATAGGAGGCCGAATAATGACCCCCCAAAGATGTCCCTATCCTTATCGCTGGAGCCTGAGAATGTTACCTTACATGAAAAAAGGGACATTGCACATGTGACCAAGTTAAGGACTCAGAGATGGGAGAATATCCTGGGGCCTCCCTGGAGGGTCCTCATAAGAGAGAGGGGAAGGTCGAGGAGGAGAAAGCCATGTGAGGCTGGAAGCAGGGGGAAGAAAAGACAGTGTGACATGGGCCATGAGCTGTGGAGTGCGGGGCCTCCAGAAGACGAAGGACCTAGCCCAGCCAACTCCTTGAGTTAGCCCCGAAAAACTCAATTCAGATTTCTGACTTCAGAACCGTACACTGGGTTACACGGTGCAACATCCTCACACATATTGAAATGGAGTTCGTGCTTCAAAGGGGGAGTCACATAAAAGGGGGAGAAGGATTTGGAGTGAGGAAGAGCAGGATGGGATGCAGGACGGTGGGAGCGTCATGGTGGGGCAGCCCTGAGACCCCTTGGTGCACCTCTCCTTGTTTGTGCTCTTCCTGCTGGCATGTCGTCCCTCTGTGCTGCTGCATTTCCCGCAGATATTAGCGCACACACAAAAATCATGAAAAACAACAGGATGTGGGACGAGCAAATGCCACAATCCCAAATGCACCAGGAACAGGGTGGGGGCGGGAGGGGACACTTCTGTGATGAGGTTCAGCATTTGCATCCCCGATTTGGGGGTTTGTTTTAAAGAAGCGGGTGTGTGACTGACATCTCCAGCAGCAGAGGCCTGGGAGGGGGCCGTGTGCTACGGGTCTTTCCTGGGCCCCCATCCCACCCCCACCCCTGAACTCATTCTGTCTCTAGTACAGGTGCTAGGCCAGCGAAACAACAGGGTGCGTCCGCGAGAACTACTTAAAAAGTATGGAAGGAGGACCCTCAGAACACCTCAGGTTTTACCTGCAGTTTGCAGGCTCCGTGTTTGAGCCCGTTGGCGGCTCACAGGCCCAGTTTCCAAAGACTTCACTTCCTGTCCTCTGTCTTCTCCTCCAGGAACAGGCACGCCACTTAGTTTCCATATAGCCATTAGGACCATCGACAGATGTGTCTGAGGAACACAAAGGGAGGCGGGGGAGAGGGAGGGTGAGGGGAGAGAGTCAGAAGTACAAACATCAGCCTTTAAAGGTAATTCCAATTCTAACAGCTAACTGCTTTTATTTGTTGTGTTTCCAACGCTTCATCTGGGAGCACTTTGGAGCGAAGCTAATTGCGTGTCTTCCTTTGTTGTGAGAGATCACAGGCCAAGGTTCCCCGGCTTTTGTTGTGGTCAAAGGGGATTTCTTCCGAAAGCTCTCGGAGCCCAAATTTTCCTGAGGATGGAGGAAACGTCTTTTTGATCAAAATACGCATTCTATATGTTTGTTATATTTCCGCAGGGAGAGAACTGGAGCGAGGTCACGCTTGGCCCGGCCACAGCACCCCAGCCCCGGGCCCCAGGCCTCTTTCCCAGAGCCAAGGAGCTGAGTCCTCGCTGCCCTGCACACGGAACACTGCACATAGCACGTTGCACCCTGCAGGCTGCAGGCTGCGCGGCGCACGGCTCCTACTGAAGTCCTCTGCCCCTCTCTTGGGCCCTGGGGCTCTTACGTGCTCTTCTTTAAGGTGCATTTGTCAAGAGATTTTCGGCACCTTAGAGTACACCTTAATCCTCTCTCCTGACTTCCCTGATTCTCACAGCTCCAGCCAGATGGTGAATTTCTTTAGGTCTGAGCTACTGGCCTCTCTATTAGAAGTGCCTTCTTCCCCAACCAAAGTGGTGGCTGCTTCTGGAGCAGCGGAGGAATCTCTGATGCTGCTGATCTGCTCAACTTCATCTTCCCAACTGTCTCTTTTCACCCCTGACGCCCTCCCCTCTTATGATTATCTCTTTGTAGTTGATTATCATTTTATAAGATATCCCGGTTGAGAAATACCAATGCCCCAATGCATAGCTGATGTGTTTGCTCAAACGCGCGTGGTCACACCCCTATACCTAGTATCTCAAACTCCCAAACAAACCTCCATTCATTGGCAGTTATGTCTTGACCTAAACAGACCCGAGTGTGTTAGGGTCAGCGTAGTAGCAAAGGACAGAAAACCCCAAAGCTGGCCGGCCCTCTGCAGCTGCCCAGCAGGGCTGACCTCCGGCAGGTGCGCCCTTCATGGGGCCGGAGGATACTTCCAAGGCCCTCGTCAGTGTCTTGTGAGAGGTCAGAGCTTTGCTACCTTGTGGAACTCTCACGTTCTGGTGCCCAAGGTATTTATATTAAAATGCTGGCCTTCGGCTCAGAAACATAATTCTAGGAAGAAGGACATTTCTACATTTGGATATATTGCACTTTCTCCATAGTCTGTTGGGACCTGGAGAGGACACACCTTGGCTCCATCTTGCAACAAATCCTTGAGTAACCGAACTCTTGTGAGCTGCCTGAGGCGGCTCGCTATCGCGGCACAGCCAGCTGGCAACGGGACATTCACATTAGCAGAAATGCTTGTTTTACTAAGTTTGGCTTTAAAAAATCCTGAATCCTACTAAGTCAACTTGTGTCTGTAAGCCACAGTGGAGCAGGCCTGGTGACTTTATTTCCCCATTGTCACTCCTCTAGAACACGAATGGCCCCACGAGGCACATGGCGGTTGGCAGTCTGTCATTTCAGAGGGTAAATGTTTGGGAGTTTGTCAACTGGCTTTTCTCTTTGGTGTTCAGTGAACTACAAAAACCTAACAAAGAAGGAAATACATTCTTCACCCCGACAAATACAGTCTCAAACTTTAAAGAGTATTTTAAAGCTGGAAAATGAAAATCGCTCAACTCTTATAATAGATGCATTTGAAATAGGTTTAAAAACTTAATCCAAGCCTCTTTTCTCTGCAAGCCAAAGAGAAACAGCTGTTGCATCCGGCTTGCTCTGAAACGTTGGGGGGCTGAGTCAGAAGCCCCTGGCACAGCCCAAAGCCAGGCACCCAACTCCGACAAAAGAAGGTCAGAAAATAAACCGTTCCCGAGTTGCCAAGGATTGTGTTCCCCAAGTGGAGTTGAGCAGCGGTCAGTGGCAGGAATAAGATCTCGCTGCCCGTAGTCAAGTCCGGCCCAACAAGTAGTTTGTTCTGGTTGTTGCAGACTGCCCATGAAGATGGACGTAACTCATGATGCGGGTGGTGGCTCGTTTACTGCCCTGGGCCACGGGGTCGTGTGGCCAAGCCGGTGGAAGCAGAAGAAGAGGAGGAGAGAGACTATCCTTCCTTCTCTGAGTCAGAGCCCCACCTGCGCTCCCTCCCTGGGCCTCCAGCCCAGGACCCAGAGCCGTCACCCTCTGCCCTAATTGTAGACATCGCTCAGCCTGGCCCCCAAGGGACCCCTGTCTCAGACAGTGACTATTGATCCCATCCTGATCAAACAACAGCCAAGTGTTAAGAGGAAATTCACACTAGTGTGTAAATATCTGATAGATCCCTAACACTCCTGGAGATACTTGCTTTGAGATGCTTTGCGAAATTCAATGAATCTCTACCCAATGAATTTTTGAAAATTTTATATTGAACTAATTTATCCAGAGTCCCCAGGAGTTGCAAAAAATAGCACAGAGAGGTTCGGCGAACCCATCTCAGCTTCCCCCAGTGGTGACATCTTGCATAGCTATAGTATATTATCAAAACCAGGAACAGTTAACAGAATTGCAAGTGGGGTTACCAAGCCCGGTGCGAAATGTTAGGTGATGTGAACATGTGGGTATGGGGGATGTGCTCTTATGATCACTTCTCTTGACTAGTCTTTCTTTTCACAGCTTCTTTCTTTCCTCCTCTGACTTGAAAGGTTCTCAAAAACCTCCCAGCATTTTCATAATTCCCTCTGCCCCAGCCCACAGTGTTCAGAGTTGTGGGACATACCTCAGGGCTCCTGATGGCAGGGTTGCTCTGCTTTCTTTCCTGGCCAGTGTGCGCGGCTTCCAGTCCAGCTGAACTGAGTTCCCTGCTGTCCCGTGGTCCCTGGCCTGCCTCTGGGTTTCTCCTCGTGACAGTCTCGTCCGCCTGGACTGTCCAAATCTGACCACCCCTGGTCCCTGTCATCACACCCTGCTTGTCACTGAGGTTGAACATCACTCAGGCACCTCAGATTTCTCGAAGTCCAAAGCCACGTTTGCGCTGTCCTCAAGGCCAGCCCCCCTGCTGTGGGCTCTGCCTCAGCAGGTGACACCCTCTTCCATGCGAGCACCCCAGAAGCCGATGGGCCCCACGGCTTCCCACGTCTCCCTCCCAAACAGCCCTGCTGCCCTGGTTCAGGGCCTCGCTTGCTCACTCTGAGCAAGCCTTCAGCCCATGGCTCGCCCCAAGCCAGACAAACGTAGCATGTGTGTGCACAGACACTTGCAACAAGCAAGCATACATGCAGACACCTGTATCATGCTTGTACATAAATGCACAGAGCATGCCTGTGCGCACAACACACACACAACACGTGTACACACAATACGCCTGCCTACACAATACACATGTACCTTGCATGTGCGCATGTTGACACGTGCCACGCGCATGTGTAGATGCATAGAATAAGTCCACACAGACACAAGCAGTATGTATGCATACACACATGTAGCATGCATGTGCAAAAGTAGGTAAACTGCACAAATGTGAACATATAGACACAGGTGGCATGTCCAGATGCATGTGGACTCCTGCAGCAGATGCAGCGCCCTCTGCCTGCTGTTCTCAGATCCACTCGCAGGTTCCTGGGCCCTCCCTAGGCTTCTGCGCCCGTTGCCTCCGCAGGCCGGCCCTCCTGCTCCTCCGTGCAGAAAGCCCTGGAATGGCTGGAGCCACAAAGGCTTTCCATCGCCCGTGGCTGCCTTGGCTGAACATGCAGGCTCTGAAATCCCAGCTCAACTCTGTCACTGAAGGCGTAAGGACGGACCCAAGAGCTGTCGGGACCAGGCTGGGCTCGTGCTGCCGGGAATGCAACCTCTCTGGGCTTCTCTCCTCCCTGTCCTGCTTCCTCCTCTGGTCTCTCCTGGGAGCATTTCTTGATGAGCCCCTGATGGGAATCCTGCCCCAGGGCTGCGTCTGGAGACCAGGACCTGAGGGAGATCCTCTGCAGTGAGCCTCTTGGGTGGCCACACGATCTTGTCCCCTGGGTCGTGTCCTGTCCTGACCACGCCCTCTCCCAGGCTCCACCAGCCTCTGCATCCCTGCTTCTGCTGCCCTGCATAGGTGAGCAGGAGGAAGGTACCACAGTGCCATCCAGAGGAGCCCAGCGGCCCATCCCCACCATTTCCCTGGAACTTTGAACATGGCTCTTGGTACTTTTTTTGGTTTTTTTGGGTGAAGAAGAATGGCACTAAGCCAACGTCTCATGCCAATTCTCTTTTTTCTTGAGGGAGCTTGTCCCTGAGCTAACATCTGTGCCCATCTTCCTCTATTTTGTATGTGGGATGCTGCCACAGCATGGCTTGGTGAGCGGTGTGCAGTTCTGTGCCTGGGATCTGAACCCACGAACTCCAGGCCACCGAAGCAGAAAGTGTGAACTTAACCACTATGCCATCTGGCCGGCCCCTTCCGGTACTTTTTGAGTGCATGTGTCCTAGGCAAAAAAAAAAAAAAAAAAATTAAGGTCTTACAACTTCAGCTTACACGCTTCAGCTGTGGTCATATTGTACCTAACGTGCTGTGTCTGTCCCTTCCGTGGGCCATTCTGGGGCAGCGGGGTGGAGGGTGACGTAGTGAAAAGAAATGGGAATTGAAGTCCTGTCATCGCTCGGCTGCTTTTACGGCATGTTGCCTGCTCCACTCGCCTGCACGTGTTTCCCTGTCCAGAGAATTAGGGTCCTGGGGCCTTGACCATTGAAGCTGCTTCTGGCTGTGGCATTTGATGGCAGTTTATCACACTCTTTCAGACCTGCGCAAACACCGGTGTGTGCAACACACGGGCAAAGGTGACACTTGTGCTTGGCAAGTACATGCCCTAGGTCCCCTTCCACGCTCCTTTGTGTCAATTGTCATGATGACATTAATCGTCATGGACTCAGAAAGGAGGACCTCACGATACGCTACCATAGCAGCTGGGGGCGATGTGCCAGCTGAGTCCCAGCGCCCCACAGTGCACCGTAAACGAGGTGCTGTGAGCTTTGATGTGGAGCTGGGGTCAGGGACATCTGGGGATCCCGGTGGACAGTCAGAAAGAAGGGGAGAATCAGCATCTGGGGAGGGCAGGAGAAAGGCTGAGGGGGCCTGCTCTGCATTTTTTCCAAAGTCTGGTTTCAATTGGATCCTGTTCCTGTAAAAATAAAAGAAATTCATAATAATGTAACAAAATTAAAAAAAAAATCTTCCAGTGGGTCTGCATGAAAAACATCTCAGGGGAGAAGAAAGAGAGCAAAGCTCACAGGAAAGAAGCTGGTGGGGAGACACACATGCCCCCCACGGCAGCTGCAGCCCAGGGAAGGCGGAGGCCGGTGGGCCGGGGCCCAGAGCTCACTCAGGATGGAAGAGAGACTAAGAGGCCAGCGCCTCCACGAAGGGTGTGCAAGCAGTAGCCCCGGGACTGTTTTCCTGGGATCCAGACCCTGCGACCAGCCAACTACTGGTCCCTTCCTTGTGGCCGGTCACCTCAAGCTCATCTGCTCTGACAAAACTTCTCTCCATCATGTAAGGGCGGGTCTTGCCTCTCCTGCCTGTCCCTGACCCCATTTGCTGCCCCCAAAGCCCACCACATCCTGCCTCTCTGGGGACGCTCCCATTTGTCGCCTCTTCTCTGGCCATGCTGCCCTGCACGTATCACCACTTCACTCATTGCCGGGATCACGCAGCCTCCCAAGTTGCCTCCCAGCCTCCAATGTCCTCCTTCTAGACCACGCTCCTTCCAGAATAGCCCTTCAAGGAAACATCTGGCAATCTCCCTTCTGCTGAAATACCATGGAAACTCCCCACTGCTGGCAGGACAGAGGCCACACGTGCTGCCCGGCCTTCAAGGCCTCTGTGATCTGGCCCTGATCTGCGTTTCAGTCTTACATACATCTGCGTGCAGCTGACATCTTTCCCCTAAACAGCCAAGCGGGGCAAACCCAGAGGACTAAGGCCCGGAGAGTTCTGGGCCATCAGCTGGCCATAGGGAACATGCAGCAAGCCCTGGGGAAAGGGCAGGGCTGGGTCAGCCGCCCTGTTAGGACCGGCTGCTTCCGAGGCCAGATGCTGGGGGAATTTTAGTGCAGTCATGATGGCCAAGACTCAGGCGGAGGTGGCCCCGTCTTCAGGGGAGCCTGGTGGCGTCAGGCATCACGATGCCCCTGTCTTGGCTTACGTCTCCCCTTGATGCTGGTCGCCAGACCTCCAAGTCCTAATGTCTTACCCTTTGGGTTGCTCTAGAATCCACCCTCTCCCTTCCATCATCACAGCCATCACCCTCCACTCCAGTCCCTGACGGACCCCCTCTCTCTAAACCTGCAAAGAGCGATGCTGCTGGGACTCTGTGGGCTACAGTGGACCAATGCGACATTCTGCAGAGTGACCAGGAGATCCAGGCCCCCAGAGCTGCATTATGACAGAGGGTTAACCCAGCCATGGGGCATGCTGTTAAATGATACTGATGTCCATTCTTGTGAATGCACACTGCTTCTCATCCTCCTTTCTGAGAGAGATGGGAAAGGATACATGTGCCAGGTCAAAGGCTGCATTCTATTTACCTCCAAACTTGTTACATGCTCTAGTGAAGACACCGCTTCTGGTCCAGCTGCAGTTGGGGCTAGAATTTGGTTGGGTCTGCGATAGTCCACTGCTGTCCTCTGGAGTGCGTCAGCTTGTGAGGAGTCCAGATTGGGGAATTCAGCAGGGATATGACCACACTTGATCTTTTAGGTATTTAACGTGGCACTAATTTCTGTTCATGCCTCTGGGATGCAATATGATTTTTGATTTGCTGTCTTGGCTGGGGAGTGCGTTTCAGAGCTTTCTACATACTTCCTCTATACCATGACGGCTGCTCTCCATTGGCCAGTGAACCAGCATGGGTTTCTGACAATTATCAAGTATGTCCATTGCAATTGCACATTTGAGGACAAAGGGAGTGACTTTCAGGTGGGTTTTTGGACCCAGTGAGCCTTATGATCCATACCTGGGCCAGGACGACC
Source organism: Equus asinus (assembly GCF_041296235.1). NCBI lineage: Eukaryota > Metazoa > Chordata > Mammalia > Perissodactyla > Equidae > Equus > Equus asinus. The sequence goes on along the minus strand of NC_091808.1, from coordinate 3,425,632 downwards.
TTTAGCATCACATGGCCCTCATACACCTCACTCTAAAAGGTGGTCGTCCTTTAGGTCCCAGTTATCAATGTCAATCCAGACGGTGTCCAACACCTTCTGAATGTTTGGATATCCCCTTCCCCACTTGGCTTTGACGGTTATGTGCCTCCACCTGGCCTCTGTTATTTCATGTTCCTGTGTGTTCTCATTGCCACCAGAGCCTCATTCTGGAATGCCATCTCCTGTCATCGTCGCATTCTACCCTGAGCTTCTCGGTGAAGCTGATGCCCCCCTCATCACTGCATCCCCTATCGCTTTGGCAAGTGCAGTGTCCTCTGCACCTTCCTGAGGAGCGTGGTTACCTGGCGGGCTTTTGGGCCTCCTGGAGCAGACCCCCTTTGGCATACCCTTTCTGTCTTTTGATCCCTTCTTCTACCCCCTGCTACTATAGTTCTAGATTTCTACTTCATCTGGTGTGGTCATTCCTTTCTCCAAGTTTCTAAGAGCCAACATAGCAGCACGCTAGCATCATCTCCTGGGGCCTTGCCAGGGTCAACTGGGTCAACAAGAATGCTCCATATGCATAAACTCTCCCTTGGCCAACTCATGCTCCGTGCCCTGGGGCCAGCACCCGAAGGACCTGGTTCTGCAGGTCTCCTGCTGAACCTGCTGGCTTATAGTGGCTAAGTTCTGCAGCTCCTTCGGAATATGGTCCCTTTCTTCTCATAGGAGGCCCTAGGTAACATATACCAAGGCTTGATACCAACAGTCCCAATCAAAACTTAAGTTCATAGGGCTCTTACTTGATCTTACTGATCTTCCATCTGTATCTTTTTTTCCTTTCATGCTGAAAATCCTAATTCCCACCAATATCATGCCTTTGTTTTATCTTACACTACATGTCAAGAGTCTCTGAGAGCTGTACCAACACAGCCAGCAATGATACAATTGCTAAAGACTTTAAGGGTTCCTTTGTTCTTAGGGTGTATCCCAAGAACAATAGATCTTTCCATTTGTTCCCAAATCTATGTTGTGTCTTTCAGGAGAATTTTTAACTTTCTCTCATGTAGTTTTGGCACATTTTTCATTACATTTTCCTCAGTATTTTATCTCTTTTATTATTACTGTGGTCTACAATGATGAATTCTTTTCTCACCTGTATTAGTTTTATCATAGATTCTCTTGAGCTTTCCGGGAAGACCCTCGTCATCAACAAATAGAGGTAGTTTTCATACGATTTTTCTAATTTTTAAGCTTCTAGATACATCTTTGGTCTGATTGTGTTGCCTTATACCTGCCTTGTTGTCATGGTGCTGGACGGCATTCTTTCTTTGTCTCTGATTCTAGGGAGAATGCATCCAGCATCTGTCCATTTAGCAGACGGCTGGATTTGGGGCCTCACAACACATACTTCATTCGTGAGTATTAATTTTTTTTTAAAGATTGGCACCTGCGCTAACATCTGTTGCAAATCTTCTTCTTTTTTTTTTCTTTCTTCTCCCCACAGCCCCCCAGGACATAGTTGTATATTCTAGTTGCAGGTCCTTCTAGCTGTGGCATTTGGGATGCTGCCTCAGCGTGGCATGATGAGCGGTGCCATGTCCACACCCAGGATCCGCACCAGCAAAACTCTGGGGCTGCAGAAACAGAGTGTGCAAACTTAACCACTGGGCCACGGGGCCGCCCCTGGTGAGGATCAATATTACAATTCATGAATATGATCTGAAAGCTTTGTTTTTCTTTTTCTGTGTCTAGAAACATTTAAGTAGCTTGGGAATTATCGAGCCTTTGCAAGTTAGGTGGAATTCCCTGTGGAACCATCTGGGTGGGCCCGGTGCTCTTTTGGGTTTAGTGCTTTAATAATATTCTATAATTCGTCTACAAAATAGTCTACTTAAACTTTTCATCTCTACAGGGGTTAATTTTGATAAACCTTATTTTCCTAGGAAGTTATCACTCCTTTGAAGTTTTCCAATTTATTTGCAGAGTTTTGCAAAGTAGTTTTACGTTTGTAAAAATGCTTGTATTTCAATGGCTATTTCACCCCTGTCATTCCTTATTTTGTGTGTTTCTGTTTTCCCCCTTTCTCTTGATTAGTTTAGCTTGTGGTTTGTCCTTTTTTTTTCTTTCTTCTTTTTTCAAACAGCTGGTATTTTTATTTATTTATTAGTTCCATTGTTTTTTATTTTTCCAACTAATTAATTTTGGCTTTCATCCTTATTATTTCCTTCTTTCTGCTTTCTTCTAGATTACTTTCTTTTTCTTTTTCTGGTTTACTGCTTAGAATATTTAATCTATTTCCTTTCATCTTTTCATTTTTTAGCAATTTAGGCATTAAACTGTGAACCGTCTCCTGATTACCTCTTTAAAGTTATCCTATCAATTTCACTGTGGCTTTTCTATTATCCTTTTTTTAGAAATTCTACAATTTAGCTTTGTTTTCAGTCTTGGACCTTAGAGTTTCTAATTGACAGGTTTTTCTAATTGTCTGCTAGAAGGGACTTTTTGTTATTAATTTTGAGTTTTCATTATGAACAGAAAATATTGTTTGTATTAATTCTACTTTCTGAGATTTACTGAGCTTTGCTTTGTGGCCTGAAACACGGTTAGTTTTCCAGAATGTTTCGGGGGCACATGCTTTCTCTAGCGTGGAGATCAAGGTTTTATGTACATCGTGTTGAGTATACCGTTCAGGTTTCCTATATCCACCTTGATCTGCTGCTGTCTCTCACTTGACCCACCGTCAGTGAGAACAGCGTGTTAATGCCTGTGATCGTTAACCCGTTTCTCTCTCTTCCTCTTCACCTCTTTCTAAGTTATTGTTTATGAATGCTGTTGCATCATTTGGAACATAGATATCTTCATTCTGAAAGGTAGCTTTTAGCATTATAAACTCTCATTCTCGTCTCGTTTAATCCTGTTTTGCCTGGATTCTACCTTATCACGTATCAAGAGCACCATCCTGCTTTCTTTCTGTTGCATGTTCCCTTACAGTTTTAGCTTTTCTAAATCACTTTCTATTAGGATGTCTCTTTTATACAGAATAGAATTGGACTTGACTTTTTGAGCTAGTCTTAAAATGTTTTTCTTTTAATTAGCGAGTTACGCCCTTTTAACTAGTAGCTATGACCAGACTCTGAACTCTCCAACTCTCGTATTATTTAATATTTATTTATCACATAAAATATGTTTGATTTAACTGATTTCTTTTACCACACTGTCTATTTTTTCTCTTTGTTTTTTGTTATTCAATTGGTATTTAGGAAGGTTTGCATTTTTTTGGGGGGGGGGGGAAGATTAGCCCTGAGCTAACATCTGCTGCCAATCCTCCTGTTTGCTGAGGAAGATTGGCTGTGAGCTAACATCTGTGCCCATCCTCCTCCATTTTATATGTGGGACGTCTGCCACAGCATGGCCTGATGAGCAGTGTATAGGTCCACACCCGGGATCTGGACTGGCAGACTCCAGGATATTGAAGTGGGGCACGCAATCCCAACCACTATGCCACCAGGCTAGTCCCAAATATTCTCACTTCTTTTTGTTTTCAATGGTCTTAACTCTACAGGGTGTCTATAAGTCTGGAAATGGAGGTAATATGCTCTTGTTTTTACAGATTGAAGATGCTCCTGAAAACGTTGTATACGTTTGTCTGTGTTTCCAGACTTTACAGAAATCCTGTGCAATTCAATACATCCTGTACTTGCTGAAGTTCTGGCACGTTCTCCCTCTTTTCTCCCTGGAAACCCAGTTACACCTTAGACCTTGCTGCCAAGGGCTTTATGCTTTTCTCTTTATTCCTCCTTCTGCTTCTCAGTGTTTCAGTCTGGATGTTTTCTTCTGCTCTTGAGTTCTCTAATTCTCTCTTTAGCTGTGTCTGGTCTTCTATTAAATTCATCTATTGTGTCCCTGTATTGATTGTATCTTATCAATTCTATAATTTCCATTTTTAGAAATTTCGCTTTTTTTTGCAAAAAATTTGCATCTCATCTTTTATTCACTTAAACCTATTAGTGGTAATTATTTTAAAATTTGTGTCTGACAACTCCATGATCTGAATCCCTTTTGGGTCCATTTCTTTTGTCTGTTTTTCTCTTGGTTTTGATTTTTTTTTTTTGCTTTCTTGTAAGCCTGTTTGTTGTTTATTGAGTGCCAGTTATGGTGTATGAAAACTTGTAGAGATAAGTGAGGTACGGGATGATATTATTGTCTCTCCAGCACGGTTGTACATTTGTTTCTGAAACGTGGCTAAGCAATCCCAGAAGACCTTAATCTGACCAAGATTGCAAGGAAGTTGGGTGCTGACCTTGCAAGAATTATCTATTTCTGGTTCACTCATGCTCTATAATCTTCAGCTATTCCAAGAACTCTCTCCTTGGCCGACTCTAATCTGTCCTCTCTCCCTGTGAATCTCAAACACTGCTCAGCTTCTCAACCTTTTTTCTGGAACACATCTATGACCCCGGGGAAAAGCTGGGCTCTCTGAATTACTTTCTTTTCCTGGATCCTTGCCTTGTAATGTTTCTTTGCTTTGTTAGTTGTCTGATGTCTTCCAACAGGTTTTTTTCTGGTCCAAATTTTCTAGTTTTTCTCAGCTGAAGAGTTGGCAAAAAAGACCTATTCTATCATCCCTGGAAGTGGAACTTTTGGAAAATTTTCATACTATTTGGCAATTTCCAAATGTCATGCAGTAAACATGTATTTATTTTATAGCTATAGGCAATTAAGGTATTGAAAATAACAGATAGATGTAGAGGAGTATATCAAGGCACCATAGATGAGAATCTCTGATAACTGCCCTCTGCATTTCATTAAAGAAACAAACTTCTTGATACGTGGAGGAGCCTTTTCTTCTCCGCTTTATAGGGCTTTCTATCCATTAGTTTTGCAGGAAGAAAACAGAATGACTGGGAGACTAAAACCATTGAAGGAATGTATACTTGGCTGTTCTGTCAACCAGATGTCTGTGCTGCTGCCCCAAAATAGATCAGGAATCTAACGACTTTCTGAAAATCAGTCCAATGTTTGTAAACAGGAAAGTTATAATATGGACAGTGGAGTCACCTGAATTTGGTTTTAAAAATAAATATTTTGAGTATATCTTTTCATGCATCTTGCACTTTCACCTCCTTTTTATTTAGCTTTACTTTCTTCTCTTTAGCTTTTGGATCAGTTGAAAAGCCCATATAAGTTTACAACATTAATAGCATATAACGTTGTGATATTTTGCAACTTGAAGCCAAGTTAAACATATGGCCATTTTAATGTTATTTTGTTGAAGACCTTTTTTGGAATGCCTTTATTCACTTCTAGGCAGATCTAATTATAGATGGATTTCTAGCTTGCATGTTAAGCACATGGTTTTGTATGTCTGAACAAGCAAGATGGGGCCAAATCTCTCCTAGGGGATCAGGCAAATCCTTTGGTTGTACTGGAATTTCTTTATATTAACTATTACTCCAGTGATATCAGTCATTCTCGTGGGACTTCCAAATATCTTACTTATAATACGTTTCTATCACGATAGGACTTAATCTACGTAATGAAATGTATAAAAGGAAATTGACAAACTCAATTTTTATGTTTATCTTCAGTTTAAGTTTTAAAGGAGACAGGTTTGCCTGTAGGATCCCCTGGTAACTATTGATAGCATGCTGTCTGCCTTTTGTGCACTGGATCCCCAGTGACCTCTGCAACAAGTCATGCAGCAATCCTTTATTGAGCACCTGCTGTATGTTTGTTCCAGTGCTGGGTCCTCTGGAGGCTATAAAACTTGCATAAAGCTTGGTTCTTGCAACCTAACTAGAGGGACAGGGTCACACGGAAAAGCACAGAGGCAGCGAGCCCAGTGTTAATGGGATACTTTATGCAGGTAACTAGCCTCCCTGAGCGTTATCTATAACAGTATCTACACCATAGTGTTGTTTAGGGAGTTACAGACGATACATGATTATAAACTTAGTTCGTTGTCTGGTTCACAGAAACCTCCAAGATTATATATACACATATTTTTACTGATTTAAAGTTATTTGATTACTGGTAAGCACTTTTGATTAAATATTAGTTTCATTATCTCTCTTTCTTTTCCACTTAAGGTTTTTAGCCTCTTTTTCTCCAGTTTTATTGACATATAATTGATATATAGCCTTGTATTAGCTTAAGGTGTACAACATAATGATTTGATATATGTATATATTGTGAAATGATTACTACAGTAAGTTTAGTTAACATCCATCACCTTACATGAGAATTTTCAAGATCTACTCTCCAGCAACTTTCAGACATACAATGCAGTATTGTTAACTACAGTCACCATGCTCTATATTATGTCCCCAGGCCTTATTTATCTTATAACTGGAAGTTTGTACCTTTCTTTTAAATTTCTTTTTTCTTTTAAATTGTTTAAAATTTTATTTATTTTTTTTGGTGAGGAAGATTGCCACTGAGCTAACACCTGTTGCCAATCTTCCTCTTTTTGCTTGAGGAAGATTGTCACTGAGTTAACATCGGTGTCCATATTCTTCTGTTTTTTCTATGTGGGACGCCACCACAGGATGGCTTTATGAGTGGTGTGTAGGTCCGTGCCCAGGATCCGAAGCCACAATCCCTGGGCCACCAAAGTGGAGCATGTGAACTTAACCACTATGCCACCAGGCCAGCCCAGAAGTTTGTGCCTTTTGACTACCTTCATCCATTTCCCCTCTGCCTCACCTCTGGCAACCACCAATCTGTTCTCTGTTTCTATGAGTTTGTGTTTTTTAAATTTTCACATATAAGATCTCAGTCTTTCTCAGTCTGACTTATTTCAGTTAGCACAATGCCCTCAAAGTCCATCCATGTTGTCACAAATGGCAGGATTTCCTTCATTTTTATGGGTGAATAATATTCTGCTGTGCGTGTGTGTATATATACATATACACATCACATTTATATTTATATTTATTATATATATGTATCACATTTTCTTTATCCATTCACCCATAAATAGATACTTAAGTTGTTTCCATGTCTCAGCTATTGTGAATAATGCTGCAGTGGGTCACAGATATTATCTTGTGCATTGTCCCCGTCACCGTGGGAATGCCGGGGAAGAGTGGCAGGTGAGCAAACAGCAGCATGAGACGCCTGGGGCAAGAAGCAGCATCAGTGGAGGAGAGTGTCCAGGGAGCAGAGAGCTCTCCATGCATGGCACTGGGAAAGGACCTCTTCCTGTGATAGGGGAGCAGCGCTTCCTGGAACACAAACCTAACCTCTTTCTGAGGTTCTTTTCCTTTTGCATTTCCTCCCCACTCTCCCTCTGCCTCTCCTCTTCCGTGGTTCCTCCTCACCCCTCGTCTCTCTCCCGCCTATTTCCCCTCACAACTGCCCAAACTGTCTCTTTTGCCACACTCCTTGGCCAGCACAGACTGGACCTTGAGGAAGGAGGGATGAGCAAGTGGGGCTAGTCTTGTGCTCACGGAGGGAAGCCTCAGAGGGGAGTGACAGCTTGAGCTGTGTTTTCAGTGCAGGGTGAGAGTAACTGGGGAGGGGACTTTGGGGGGTGGTCAGAGCACAGGCTAACCCTCATTGGGCCCCTGAAGGCGTGGAGATGCCCCTGGATGTGAAGGATGGGGTGGGTGGGCATGAGGAGGGAACAGGATTCCAGGCAGAAGAAACAGCTACACAGAAGGCCAGTCATTCTTTACAGTTTGAGAGGAATATAATTCTTCATAGCTATGCTTAGGGGTGAATGCAATCAGCCTCGTGAAGGTCAAGAATATTTTTCACAAGGGGCTCCTGAGAACTGAACTTTACCCCAAAACGATTTTTAAAAACTGGCCAGAATTATTTTGGGGGAGAAGTTTCCATATCTTCTAAAGATATCATATGGGATCATTTAAAAGCAAATTCAGTTCTACAGCTTTTAATGTTTTTAGACCAATGAGGGGATGCTTGGCCTGTAAGTGGTGCATATGCATCAATTTTTCTTAAATTCCCCTATCTATATCCCCGATTCACACACACAAGTTTTTACCAGGAGCCTCAAATATTTTCTGAAAAGTTGTCACTCCTAAGCAATAACTAATTTACAAATGGATTTATGTACACTTCTACATTCTTTGCAGTGTATAGGTTATTGTCTGAGGCTCTGAAACTCTGCAGTTCTCAGAAAAGTGAAGGAACCCAGGTTCCCATCCTCATAGCTCCGATTCTAAACAGCCGAGCTATGTGGGTTTGGCTCAATCATGCTAAAAATTTAGTAAAACTTGACAAAGCCAAAAGCATCACAAACGTAATGTGTAAGATAGATTGAATTTCCTAAGGGAGCAATCTTTTCCCTTTCTGTTTGGCATTAAGAAATTAAGCATCATTTGTCTGATGTTTGCTGGGTGCCCACCTCCATCCTCCAGGGGTCTGTGTGTATCTGAGTAGAGGCACAGATGGAGGGCTGGCTGGAGGCCCACAGTGGGCAGACAGATGCTGCACAGAGAGGCCAGCCAGCCTCATCCTCACACATCTGGCTGAGCCCGCCCTGCATCCTGGAGACAGCAATTATGTGCAGAAGATGCCAATTCCTTCATATTTCCAAACATTTGGAATCTTAATCCTTTAGGAAGGAAGTTTTCTTAGATGCCATCCCAAACCTAAATGGCAGAAACAATTCACATTGCTTGGAGTGGGTTGCATTGTAAAGGGAAAGAATCCTGAGAAAGTGATCTGAGTTTTGGTCTGAAAATGGAGGGGGCCTTGGGCAAGTTTCCTTGGTGATTTGGCCTCAGTGTCCTCAACAAAATGTGAGAGAGATGAGGCAGACAAGGCCATTTCAGCTCGAGGAGAATCTGAGAAGAGAGTAAAGTCTCTGGAAATTCCATGAGAGCCAGCATCTGTGGCCAACTTGCAAATGTTGTTAAGTAGACAGCAAATGGGAAAACTTCCAAGTTACCAATCAGTGTGCCCCTCCCTCCCCCCTCTAATAAATAGGACTGGTAAATTAAGTACCAGAAGACCAATGGACACTAGAGGTCTCGAGAAATAGCTGCAGATAAAGCCTGTCATAGGGCAGGGTGGCGTTGAGAGGCTCAGCCCTAGATGATGCACTCTCTTCCCTCTGCAATGGAGCACCCACATTCCCACGGAGAAAAGGAGGATGAGTTAGTTACTAATGCAGACCTGCTGCCCTGTCTAAACAGTGGGTTCCTAGCAGCAGTGACCGAAAGAGTAGGTGAGTCGCCCTTCTACTTGTCCCCGTTTATCCCTTCCTCCCACTTGAACTAGAATGAAATGACAGCTCCACCTACAGAACCCAGAGTAGTGCAAGGAGAAGAGAGCTGGGAGGTGGTGTCTCCTCCAGCTCAGAGGGCAAGGGGCTCATCCTAGAGGCATGCAGCTAAGCAGGGGAGGGCATAAGGCCAGTGAGCAGGCGTATGATTGCATGTCCTGCATCTGTAGCCACCAATAAAAGTCCTGAAGAATGCACTAGATTCTACAGCGCATTTAGAGAGCTTGACAGCACAACACATGCTCCCATCTCAGTCTGTTAGAGCGAGGTAAATGCCCCTCCAGTATCAGAACCGAGTAGGGCCGTGCATCGCAAACTTTGTGCATGAAAGTAGGTGCAGAACCGTTCTCAGGGAGGTGGAGGTGCAGACAATGCAGCCTAGACTCTCCGGGAAAGAGTTACCTCCCAACTGCAGTAGACTCCAGAAGAGAAATCCAGATTAAGAACCCCCAAATGGGAATTCCTAATATGGGACTAGAGGTAGGTGTTGATCGTTAAGAATTAGAGATGAACAGAAAAGAAGAAAAGCAGCTATGATTAGAAATTGAATGACATTGGCAAAAATATCCAAAACCAAGAGTGACAAATGTTGGAGAGGCTGTGGAGAAAAAGGAACCCTCATACACTGTTGGTGGGAATGCCAACTGGTGCAGCTACTATGGAAAACAGTATGGAGATTTCTCAAAAAGTTAAAAATAGAAAGACCTTATGACCCAGCCATCCCACTACTGGGTATCTATCCTAAGAGCCTGAAATCAGCAATTCCAAGAGTCCCATGCACCCCTATGTTCATCGCAGCATTATTCATAATAGCCAAGTCATGGAACCAACCTAAGTGCCCAACAACTGATGATTGGATAAAGAAGATATGGTATATATATACAATGGAATACTACTCAGCCATAAAAAAGGACAAAGTCGTCTCATTCACAACAACATGGATAGACCTCGAGGGTATTATGTTGAGTGAAATAAGCCAGACAGAGAAAGACAAACTCTGTATGACTCCACTCATAGGTGGTAGTTAACATATAGACAAAGAGAACTGATCGGTGGTTACCAGGGAAAAGGGGGGGTGGGGGGAAGGCACTAGGGGTGAAGTTGTGTACCTACAACATGACTAATAATGATGTACAACTGTAATTTCACAAGGTTGTTAACTGTCATAATCTTAATTTAAAAAAAAAGGAAAAGGAAAAAAATTGAATGACGTTCAAACATTGATTAATGTGACTCATCACATCAACAGCCTAAAAAAGGAAAATCATGTGATAATATCAATAGAGGCAGAAGGAGCATTCGACGAAATTCAACACCCATTCATGGTGAAAACTCTCAGTAGATGAGCAATAAAAGGAATTTCCTCAACTTGATAAAGAATATCTACAGAAAACCCACAGCTAATATCATACTTAATGGTGAGAAACAAGAAGTTTTCCCACTAAAATTGGGAACAAGGTGAGAATGTTCCCTCTCACCACTCCCTTTCAACATCCTATTGGAAGTTCAAGCTAATGCAATAAGACAGGAAAAAAAAAGGAAATAAAAGGTATACAAATTGAGAAGGAAGAAATAAAACTGTCTTTGTTCACAGACGATGTGATTGTCTATCTGAGAAACCCGAAAGAATTGACTAAAAATTCCTGGAACTAAGGTTGCAAGAAGCAAGTTAATATAAAAAAGTCAATTGCTTTCCTGTATACCAGCCATAAACAAGTAGAATTTGAAATTAAAAACACAGTATCGTTTACATTAACACCCCCCAAAAATGAAATACTTAGGTATAAATCTAACAAAATATGTATGAGACCTATATGAGGAAAACTACAAAACTGATGAATGAATTAAGAAACTGAATAAATGGAGAGATGTTCCATGTTCATGAATAGAAAGACTCAGTATTATCAAGATATCGATTCTTCCCAGCTTGGTCTGTAGATTCAATGCAATTCCGATCAAAATTCCAGCAAGTTATTTTGTGGATATCAACAAACTGATTCTGAAGTTTATATGGAGAGGTGAGAGACCCAGAATAGGCAACTCAATATTGATGGAGAAGAATAAACTCAGAGACAGAGAAGTAAAAAGTCATAATTTCCATGGCTATATGACACTACTTGACTTCAAGACTACAGTAATCAAGATGGCGTGGATTTGGCAAAAGAATAGACACATAGATCAATGGAACATAATAAAGAGGTTGGAAATAGAGCCCCATAAATACAGTCAACTGATCTTTGACAAAGGAACAAAGGCAATATGATGGAGCAAAGATAGTCTTTTTGACAAGTGGTGCTGGAACAACCAGATATCTATGTGCAAAAATATAAATCCAGACACAGACCTTACGCTCTTCACAAAATTAACTCAAAGTGGACCACAGACCTTGCATTTAAATGTAAAACACAAAACTATAAAACTCCTAGAAGATAAAATAGGAGGAAACCTAGATGACCTTAAGTTTGGTGATGATTTTTTCAGCACAACACCAAACGCATGATCCATGAAAGAAATAATTGATAAGCTGGATTTCATTAAAATTAAAATTTATTCTCTCCAAAAGACAATGTCAACAGAACAAGAAGACAAACTAGAGACTGAAAAAAAATATTTGCCAAAGATATATCTGATGAAGGACTATTGCCCAAAATATAGGAAGAACTTTTTAAACTCAACAAGAAAATAAACAACCTGATTAACAACTAGGCCAAAGGCCTTAATAGACATCTCACTAAAGAAGATATACAGACGGCAAATAAGCATATGAAAATAAAGATGTTGCACATCGTATGTCATCAGGGGAATGCAAATGAAGACAACAAAGAGATACCACTACACACCTATTAAAATGGCTAAATTCAGAACACTGACAGCATCAAATGCTGCTGAGGATGTGGAGCAACAGAAACTCTCGTTCATTGCTGGTGGGAAGACAAAATGAAACAGCCGTTTGGAAGACAGTTCAGTGTTTTCTTACAAAACTAAATATACTTTTATCATATGATCCTCAAATTGCACTCCTTGGTATTTACTTAAAGGAGCTGGAAACTTATCTTCATACAAAAACCTGCACACAGGTGTTTATAGCAGCTTTATTCATCATTGCCAAAAGTTGGATGTAACCAAGATGTCCTTCAGTAGGTGGAAGGATAAGTAAACTGTGGTACATCCAGACAATGGAATACTATTCACCACTGAAAAAAAGAGCTACCAAGACATGAAAAGACATAGAGGAAACTTAAATGCTTATGACTAAGTGAAAGACGCCAATCTGAAAAGGTTCCATACTGTGTGATTCCAACTGTATGACATTCCGGAAAAGGCAAAGCTATGGAGACAGTAAAAAGATCAGTGGTTGTCAGGGGTGGGGTGGGGGAGGGATGGATAGGCAGAGCACAGAGGATTTTTAGAGCAGTCAAACTGCTCTGTATGATACTATAATGGTGGATACATGACATTATATGTTTTCTTTTTCTGATTGGGGTTTGCTGTTTTTTTTGATATATGGATTTACAATTTATGACAAATATGGAAAAATGTTAACAACTGTTTCTTCAAATATCATTTTCCTCCTCTTTCCTTTCCATCTGATACTCATGGATTGAGGGGTTGATTTTGGACTCAAGTTTCTGAGACTCTGTTCATTTTCTTTGGGTCTTTTTTTCCTGATGCTTCAATTGGATAATCTCTATGACTATGTCTTCTGGTTTATTAAGCAAATTTCTGTAGTGTTTACTGATAATCCCAGTAAATAACTTTTCATAGCTATACATTTCATTTTTAAAAAAATTTTTTCAATTTCCATTCTCATGTTTTCCTTTAAGTCCTTGAGGAGCTTGGACATATTTGTGTAGCTACTCTAAAAGTCCTTGCCTTCTAATTCCATAATCCCTGGCATTTGTCTGTCTATTTACATTGACTGATTTTTCTATGGATTTCTAACATATATATATATATATATATATATATATATATATATATACTATATAATTTCTGTGGCAATGGATGACATATCTCTGCTTCTTAATGTGTCTAGTAATTTTTGACCAGTTACTGGACATTATGACAATAAGCTGTTGAGTACTAGATTGTGTTCTCTCCCTTTAAAGAAGTAAGATTATTTTGTCACACATTTGAGTTGCTGTTGGACCTGTCTCATCATTTTGAGTCTTGTGTATAACTTTGTTAGGGCAGATCTCAATGAGCCTTTAGTCCCCAGATGTTCAGCAAGTTTGGCTGCTCAGAACTCAAATATTTCCAACCCTGTGTGTGTTCTGGGGATCATTCTGCTTATAACTTCCCCAGAATTTCTTTGCCTACCTCATGGAGTTTCACTCTGCATGTGATCAGCTTAGTGTTGAGCAAGAAGCCAAAGGGGACACATTTGAGATCTGTAGCTCTTCCTCTGTGTAGCTCCTTTCTCTCTGGTTCTCTGCCCTGAAGATTCTACTTACTCAGCCTTCTGAGAACTCACCTTTCTGGAACTCTGCTCTCTTTCTCCTCAATGCAGCAAGGCTGCCAGGCCAGCTCTGTACTACAGTCCAAGAAGTGCCTCCAGGTAGAAGTTTAGAGTAATCATAACCATCACTATGTACATGTATTCCCCTTCTCTCAGAGATTACAGTCTTGAGTAAAATGTCCACAAAAAGGTGTTTTTGTTTCCATATATTTGTCCAATTTTCTGCCTGGAGGGAAAGTCTTTTTCCAGTTACTATATCATGGCTGGAAGTGGAAGTCCCTTGAAGATCATGTTGAGATTTCACCTCTTCCTAAAACCATTTTGGAAAAAAAATAATGGAATTAAAACTCCTTATAAATTGCTTCTAAAAAAAATCTCTCATTTGTGCCTATCCCTACTTTAGAATTTGGCTTAAAATCAGCCATCCTTTGTGTTCTATACCTTATAAAATAATTCTTCCCTGGTCCCTTCTTTCTGGTCCTGTGGTTCTGAACACACAGCAGGAGAAAGAAAGCTACCTGTATTTACACATCTGGGCTAATCACGGAAGCGGGCTGAGGTTATGCATAATGAATATTAATTGTCTTCTTGGCAGAGTAGGATAAAATTAAAATGAGAAGATATATTTAATATTTAGTACTAAGCTTTCAAAAAAAAAAACCCCTGCTATTGAAACTATGTATCCTGACACAAAAACTATGGTGATAATAAAGGGAAGTATTAACAAAAAAGGGAAAGAAATGTTTAAGAATAAGCAAGACTTAGTCTCCAAATGAATATTGGGTGTTAGAGACACAAGCAAGGGAAGTCTAGTCCGTCTGCCACATTTCTGGCTTCTGGAAGTGTGTTCTTGGAGATGCACATGGGAAGAGTAGCAGGTTGGAGAGAAGAAAACAGTTATTTCTTAGCTACATGAAATTTGAGATACCTTCCTGACATTCTTGTGGAGACACTTGACCAACAACTGGCTCCATGGAAGCATCCGGAGGATGGGGTAGGAGTCAGATTGAGGAATTTCCAACATAAAGGTAACAGCTGAAGCTTGGCGTGTGGATGAATGTGTCCAGAGAGAGGGAAAGAGAAAAAGAGGGAGAGAGGAGAATGAAGGTTTAGGGAGATTTAGAAGTATGTTTTCTGGTGGTTTATTTTCTTTCAAATGTATGACGTATGTTTGTATACTGTGGCTAAATGCCCATAAACCCAGCAGGGTGGGTGGGACAAAGATTCGGAAGGGAGAAGTGAGCATTGGTGAAATAGGGTTTCCAATGAATTGCTGTAAAATCCAAAGAGGTGAGAGTGAGTTTACGCTTAGACAAGAGGTGGATCCTTGTCCTTAGAGAAGGGAATAAAGAGGATCGTGTAGGGAAAGGACTTCACCACAGGGCCCTTGCATGCCCCACAGACCACGTCAGCAGGGCTCAATTGTAGTCAGACCCAAGTCTTGGAAGAACCACTAGTGATGCTTCCAGGAATACAGCAAGCTAGATGGTCTTGGAGGAGCTGGTCTCCAGGTCATTTCTCATACACCTCCCTGTTTTGCAGGAGGCTCTCAGTCTAGTGAGAGGCTGCCCCAGGACAGTGGCTCATCCACTTCCCTGCTCTGGTGAGACCCAGAACTTCTCCCTGGCCCCTCTTAGGGCACAGCTGCAGCTCTAAAGCCACTTGGGTGTCTTTTAAAATTGGCTCTTCCGTGACAGAGCAACCGCCACTCACGGCTGTCACCTGGTTCCTCTCGTTTGGTGTAGGAAAGGGAAACGGGAAGCTGATGGCAAGATGGTCTTGTTTATGCTACTTGTGTGAGTAATGACCTACCTAGAACCATCTTTTTACTGGTCGACTCTATGGAAGTGTGGTGACTCATCTATGGTCAAGCGGCCTCTGCTGCTTAGGGACAGCCTGACCGCTTGACAGAAAGCAATTTGCAGAAGCAGAAATATTTCGGGGAGAGGAGTCAGGAGTTCACGCACGGTGGTGTTCATTTTGTCACAGAAGAAGCGGCGGTACAGAGGGAGCATTTAGGAGATAATGAACCTTCAGAATGGAAACCAGGGGGCATCAGTGAGAGAACTGGCCAGCACTGCCTTGGCGTTGGGTGATGTGTATGTCTGTGTCCTGATGGGGGATTCATACTCTTTGGGAGAGCTCACTGCCCAAGGAAACACAGCCCTAGTTGCCTTGTGGATGCTGTGAACGCCTATGTTAGAAGGCATAGCTGCCCATCGCAGAATTACAGGTGTCTTGCAAGAGGCAACATGGTGACTGTCCCACACGAGGACTTCCCTGATCCCTCACAGCCCCGATTGGGCCCTGTGCATCACAGATGGAATGGGGAAGGGACTCAGGACCTCTCAGTCCAGAGGGATGAAACTTCTGTTAGAAATGAAACCCTTTCTTCAAGCAACATCTTAAAGGCAACAGCAGAATGACTCAAGTAATGGGAGGCGTAGGGGTCCCAGAGGTTAGGACTCTGGAGGTCTGGTGGGAAAGCCACCTAGAGTTTTTGTGGAAGACATTTCAAAAGCCACTGGCCTGATGTGACCCCCATCATTGTGCAAATGAGGCTACCTAGGCATTGAGCAGGGAAGGGACATGCCTGAAACCATGTGGGTGATCAGTGACAGGATCAGCACTGGACCCCGTTTCTGATCCTTTGACCATGCCTCTTTATCCTCGCCATGTCTGGTGGGAAAACATCCCGTAGGTGGCTGGAAGCACAGTGCTGAGTGAGACGTGCATAGAGCAAAGTGGGGTGTTGTGCTCCATGGATGACACTCAAGGAAGCAGAAGGAAGGAGAGTGGGTGCCACAGTCTTCCTTCACTTAACAGATACTTACTGAGCGCCTTTGTGTCTGCGTGACAGTGGGCACGAAGGATGTGGCGGTGAGGACCATTTTGCCCTGTGGAGCACAAATTCTAGCAGGGAGAGAGCCCGCTCCCCAATTCTTGATACTTTTGAACATAATCATACTTATGCATAATAATATAGTTCAATTTTCACCATGTTCTACAGGTACTGATTTGTGGGGGTGTGTATAAAATTGATTATTTACTTTTAGCAGGAACAGTATGCCATTTGATCCTCATGACAACATCCGGTTTACAGGTGAGAAATCTGGAGGTTACACAGTTTCAGTGACTTGCCAAGATGTCGTAGGTGGGAAACCTAAGAACCAAAGTTCCTGCCCAGCTCTGTGGGACTCTGACACCAGGCCCCGGGCCCCGCCCAATGCTGTTCTGCATCATTCTTCACCTTCTCTCTACCACTGTGTGCAAACCCACCGCCCTCTCGCTCCTCACAAGGCTCACGGCCAGAGGGGAGACTGTCCCTCTGGGGATGGCCAAGGTCCCCCTGAGCGGGCGGGAGGGACTCTGGGAGTGACTCAGAGCTCAGCACAGGGTGTGTGTGCCTGGGGGCATGAGGATAGCAAGGGCTGGCTTCCAACCAGAGAGCCACATCCCCAGGAACCAGTGGGCCTGGATCCCTCACGCCGACTCCTGGGCCTGGGGAGATGCAGTGAAGAGAATAACTCTTTTTTTTCCTCCTTTCCCTTCTTTGGCAAATTCCACTACCCAGGATCTTGTTGGAAATCTTGTCAGGATTTGCTCTCAAGTGCAGAGTTTTTCTGGAACATTGAGTGCGGATGAAGAACGAAATTCCTCCCTGGAGGGTCCCCAGCACAACTTCTGAGCTTATTGAAATCTCAGCCATGGGAGATCATTTTGCTGCACAAGAGCAAACACTGTCGAGGAGGGAAATCTCCGGAACTGAGAGACCACTTCAAAACCATTGCGCCTTTCCTTTCATTTAAGAACAAGGATCGCTCACTTATCATGGGGGCTCTTTTGATTCTCAGCCTCTTAGGCAAAGGGATGTCCTCATCCGGGACAATTATTTGAATCCTAATCTACGAACCCAGAACAATTTCTGGAAAAATAGGGCATTTGCATCTTGATGTTAGGTATAATGCATTTCTGCCCCATGACGTCTCTCCCTGGGATTCTGCATAATCAGCTGTGCTGTCTCTGAAAGCTGGGCGTTCAAGTGTTCCACAGATGTGAGTCTTGACTTAGGTCTCCCAGGTCCGAGATGAGTCAGAAACGCTGCAGCAAGACTTACTCCAGTCATTTTGATTCTTCTCCAAATACGGTTTGTCTTACGATCATCAGTATTATGATGAAAGGGGAAGAGCAAGGCCACTCTTTATAACTCACTGTGTTTCCTGTATCCACCATTCCAGAATCTGAGTCCTGTTTCATTTTGACCTTCCCCTTGGCAATAGCTTCCTTCGGCATTCTGTTTTTGTATGGTCATTAGCATTCATCTTTTCCAAAGCTTTGTTAAGGTTTAAGTCAGACTTTATATCCTTCCCCAGAAGGGCTGGCCATCTCGAAGATCTTGGTGGAAGCAACAACTGCCTGACGTTAAACGTGAAATATGTTTTCATGCCGAAGTCATGGGTGAGAAAGTGAGGCTTACTTGGAAGAGGGACCCTGCAGAGTCTGAGTGATCAGTGAAGAGGGTGGGGGGACAGACAAATAATTGGGACCCTCGTTGCATGAGACCATGAGCCCAGACACATGCATGAGCTGTTTCCCACGTACTGAGGAAGCCTGTGGACAGGAAACGTCACCAGCCTTAGGATGGCCGGTCAGACAGGAGCAGAGCATGGAGCTCAAGTCTGGACCCCATTGTTGACCAGCCAGGACATCCTGGGCAAGTGGCCTCACCTGCTGTGTCTTGGTTTCCTCATCTCTCACCTGAGTCTTCCTCACGGGTGGTTGTGATGATCAAATGGCATAAGGAGTGTGAAATGCTGAACTCAGTGCCTGGCGGGGGCAGGTTGGATACACTGTTGCTCTTTAATGAGCGCCTACTGTGTGCTGGGTCCTGGAGATATAGAGACAGAAAGTCCCTCTCATCCAGGGGCTCACAGTCTACTCAGTGGTTCTCTGTCAGGGGCTCTTCTGCCTTCAGGAGACATTGGATGGTGTCTAGAGACAGTTTTGCCTATCCTGACTCCAAGGGGAAGAGGTTGCTACCAGCATCCAGTGGGCAGAGGCCAGGGATGCTGCTAAACACCCTATAATGCACAGCACAGCCCCCCACAGCCAAGAATGATCTGGCCCCTAATGTCAACACAGCTGAAGCAGAGAAACCCTGACTAACCGGAGAAATGCTCAGGTAAACAGGCCGTGCAATGCAGTATGGCAAGGGTTTTAGTAACCCATGAGCCCAGGGTGCAGAGGGACCCTCCCCTTGTTTACGTTGAGGCTTAGTTACTGGATCAAATTTACGTTGACTCTCATGAGGCTCCCAGTTCCCAAACATTTGTCGGGAGTGACTGGATGGATCTGAACCCAGGTTAGCTCAGATAAGGATTCCTGCCCACCTCCCACGATATCACCATCCGAGAAAAATCCACCAGAGCGTGTGCACTGAAGGAGCAATAGCAGCCATGTGCCAGCCACCACGCTCTCACTTTGTCTCCACTGAGTCATTTAAACCTACACAAGCCCTGTGAGAAATGTCCTAATTTCAACCCCCATTTGACAGCTCGTGAATGGCCAGCCTGGGGCTTCTGCCCATGTCTTTCTGCCCCCGAAGTCCGTGGCTTAACCACAATACCATGAGCATCTCAATAAAGAACACTCAGGACTCCACTGTCCAGGAGGTCTTCCAGAATCGTGGATCAGGGAAACGGCACCCAAAACCAGTGGAAAGTTCCAGAAGCTCTGAGTCCTGAGAAGAATTCCTTCCTTCCTCAGTAAAGATCTCAGACAGAAGACCCGGGGGGTGGGGGGGTCCTGAGAGCTGATCAGAAAAATTAGGCTCAGCCTCCTTATTTGAAGAATCTAAGTTCAAGAAGTTCACGTGATGTTTCTTCCTATCATTAAGCAATGTATGACTGTATACATATTTTTTGCATATAGGCATCCAATTATGCCAGAACTATTTGTTGAAGAGAATATGCTTTCTCCATTGAATTGCCTTTTCTTCTTAGTCAAGGATCAGTTGACTATATTTTTGTGGGTCTATTTCTGGGCTCTCCATTCTGTGTCAGTGATCTATTTGTATGTTCTTTCACCAATACCACACTATCTCAATACCGTAGCTTTACAGTTAATCTGGAGGTCAGATAATGTCAGTCCTCCAACTTCTTTCCCCTTCTTTAGTATTGTGTTGGCTACTCTGGGTCTTTCCATACAAACGTTAGAATCAGTTTGTTAATATCCACAAAATACCTTTCTGGGAATTTAACTGAGATTGCATTGAATCTGTAGATCAAGTTGATAAGAACTGACATCTTAACAATATTGCATCTTCCAATCCACGAATATGGAGTACCTCCCATTTATTTGGATCTTCTTTGATTTCTTCTTTCAGAGTTTTGTAGTTTCCCCCATCTAGGTCTTGTACATGTTTTGTTAGATTTATACTTAAGTATGTCTTTTGTATGCAAATATAAACGGTAATTTATATTACAATACATAATTTTAAATTCCACTTGCTCGTTGTTGGTATATAGGAAAGCAGTTGACTTTTATATTCTAACCTTGTTTCCTGTGACCTTGGTATAATCACTTCTGGGAGGTTTTTGTTGTCAATTCTTTGGGATACTTTACATAGATAATCATATCATTTGTAGATAAAATTTTACTTCTTCCTTCTCAGTATGTGTACCTTTTATTTCTATTTCTTCTCTTATTGCACTAGCTAGAACTTCCAATACAATGTCAAATAGGACTGGTGAGAGGGGACATTCTTGCCTTGTTCCCAATCTTTGTCTTGCCTTGTTCCCAATCTTTGGGGTAAAGCATCCAGTTTATCACCATTAAGCATCATATTAGCTGTTGGATTTTTCTAGATGTTCTTTAGCAAGTTGAGGAAATTTCCTTATACTTATAGTATGCTAAGAGCTTTCAACTTGTATGGATGTTGGTTTTGTCTAAAGTTTTTTTCTGAATGAATTGATGTGATCTTAAGATCATTCTTCTTTAGTCTGTTGATGTGCTGTGTTACATGAACTGATTTTTGAATGTTAAGCCAGTTTGTATACATGGAGCAAATCCATCTTGGTTGTGACGTGTAATTCTTTTCATACATTGTTGGTTTTGATTTGCTAATATTTTGTGAAGGAGTTTTGCATCTGTGTATAAGAGATATTGGTCTAGAGTTTTTCTTTCTTGTAATTCTTTACCTGCTTTTGGTTTGAGGGTAATATTGATTTAAGAATGAATTAGGAAGTGTTCTCTTTGCTTCTGTTTTCTGGAAGAGTTTGTAAGGAATTGGCAGCATTTCTTCCTTAAATGTTTACTAGAATTCACCAGTGAAACCATCTGGGTCTGGTACTGTCTTTTGCAAGATTATTATTTATTGATTCGTTTTCTTTAATAGTTACAAGTATATTCAGATTATCTATTTCTTCTTGTGTGAGTTTTAGTAGTTTGTGTCTTTCAAGGAAGTGATCCATTTCATCCTACTTATCAAGTTTGTGGGCACAAAGCTGTTCCTAACATTCCTTTATTTTCCTTTTAATATGCATGAGATGAATAAAGATGACCCCTCTTTCATTTCTGATTTTAATAATTTGTGTCTTCTTTCTTGGTTAGTCTGACTAGAAGCTTGTCATATTTATTGGTCTTTTCAAAGGATCCGATTTTGGTTTTGTTGATTTTTCTCTACTGATTTTCTGTTTTCAGTTTCATTGATTTCTGCTCTAGTTGCTATAATTTCTCTTCTTCTGATTGCTTTAGGCTTAAAGACAAGACCTTTCAGTTCTTGTGTTTCTCTGAACCCCTCAAGGTGTTCTTTCTTACTGCATGTTTGTTCACTTTTTTCTTAAAAAGGATAACTTGAATTGCATGGAATAAGATGAAATGGCAGATGTGTGGGCAGCTGTCTGGAGTTTACCCCGAAATAGCAACTGGATGCAGTACAACAACACACGGGCATTTTGAAGAGCAGAGCTTCTCCCTGACTTGTGTGACTTTGCCTTGTTATCATTGGAGTTGAGAAATCAGAAGCACAGCTGAACGTGGTGTGTGCCTCCAAAATACCCCTTGCTGGGCAAGGGGTATTTTCACAGGACCCCTTCCATCTCAGTGAGACCTCTCAGGATGCGGATCCTGCTGGAGTAAGCATCCTAAAGCACATCCCCACTCACCGCCATCCAGAAGAGGAAGGCGAGCCCCAGTCTGCAAGCAGCAGGACCCACTCCTGGCTGGTCTCCTGCAGATCAGACCTGCTCAAGTGTCACTTGGCAGTCAGAGGTAATTGAAAATCGGACCCGTGTTCCGCAGTCCCTGCCGTTTTTGTTGGAGATTAACCGAAGGTGTCAGTTTCTTGGTGATAGAAGGGGTGACCTGGAGGACAGCTCGAGGACCATGAAAGGAATCATTGTTCAAAATCTAAGTATGAAAGAGCTGCCTTTTTTTCCTCTCTGCAGACCTATCTTCTTTTAAATATACAAAATCATCTGGGCTGCCTACAGGAACTTCTAGAACAAATCAGGTGATGTTGGGCAGTGTTCGTTGTAGGGGACATTATCTTTGCTGTCTTGTCAGCCAATGCCAGCTAAGCTGAATGTTAGGGGTAGTTCTGGAGACAGAGCCCTTGGAGCACTGGGGGAAGGCTCAGGTCTTTTTGCTCTAAGCCCTCGGGGTTTGATTAGACCCAGACCAACGGGGTTGGAGCACAGACTCTTGCAGCCAATTGTCATATTCGTAAATCCTAAATTTTTATTTACTCTGAGGCAAGAGGAGAAGCTGAGGGGAGGCTTTCTAAAAGGCAGGGGTGGGGGTCTGCTCCACGGGGTCCCCCAAGCTCCCTTAGGCAGGCTGCTCCAGGAACAAGCAGAGAAGAAATGGCCACCCACATAGGAAGTGACTTGGGACCGTGGATCTCCAGGATGGGGTGGGGAGAGGGATGTGAGGTTTCCACTGCATTTCAGAACAGGCAGGGCAAAACCAAAGCAACTGGAACGTTCTTTTCATCTCTCTTAGATTTCTGTCTTCCCCAAACTAACCAAGTCTGCATTAACCTTTCTTTGAAATAAAAGTCAGGCCTGTTCCTACCATATTGGGGGCCTGGGGCAAGTGTTCAAATAGAAGCCCTCATACCAATTTATTAAACCCAGCTAATTAATGACTAAATATAATATGTTCTGTCCTCACACCTGTGTCTTACCTTAGCAAATGTGTCTTCTTAATGACCTGGAAGGTAAGGTCTGCCTCCTGCCCTGCCCATCCCAGACCTTGTCTTGCACCCTGAGGTCTTCGAGCACAAGCATGTGGACACCCCAGCACCAACTGTAAGCTCTGTCACGGTCCCATCCACTAGGATGGCCACAATTAAAAAGACAACTGTTGAAATGTGGTCAAGGATGTGAGGCAACTGAAACGCTCATATCCAGCTGGTGGGAATGTGAATGGCACGGCCACTTTGGAAACCAGTGGCAATTTCTAATGAAGTTAAACATACACGTGCCATGCGACGCAGCGGTCCCACTCCTAGATGTTTACTCAAGAGAAATGAAGACTTCTGAGCCCACAAAAATCTGTGTGTGAAGTGCATACAGCTTTAATCATGATAGCCGAGAACTAGACACAGCCCAAGTGTCCTTCAACTGGTGAATGGATAAACAAGCTATGGTACATCCAAACTATGGAATACTATTTAGCCATAAAGAGCAACAAACTATTGATATGCACAACAAGCGTGTATCTCAAATGCACGATGCTAGGTGAAAGAAGACAGATCTGAAGGCTCTACGTTGCATGGTTCCGTGTATATGGCATTCTGGAAATGGCAGAACTGTAAGGGCAGAGAACAAATTAGTGTTTACCAGCAGTTAGGGGTGGAGGAGAGAATTTTTATGGGTGATAGAATTGCTCTATCTTGACTGTGGAAGTGGGTACATGACTCTAACCCTTGTCAAAATACATACATGCCACAGAGAGTGAATTTTAGTATATGTTAAATACAAATATTAAAAAATATGTAGATAAGAGAAAATCCAGTTGTCAGAAATCAGGATCGCGTTACCCCGGGTAGGGGAGACTGGGAGAAGGCACAGTGGGGTTCTTGGGTCTATGCTTACGTCTGTCTGCTTTTCGATGAGCGTGTACACATTGTGAAAATCCAGTAAGGGGCCCCCCCATAATGTGTGTGGTCTTTTTGATATATATGTTATTCTTTACTTAAAAGATCCTTTAAAAAGTACAAAAGAATTGAAAACACAAAAATTGATAAATTTGTGTGACAACTTCAAGTATGTAAGGTGCTACCCCAGCCCTTCTCCCAGAACTCCTTCCACCTCCTGTTGAATCTGCGGGCATCGTCCCCTGATCTGAGATGCAGAGGCTGGGTGGGTCCAAGGCCACACACTGGGTTCCAGGTGGACTTGGGGTGGGGCCCTGGGTCCCCTGTTTCTAGCTCAGTGCTTTATTTTATACCACATTTGGAAAAGCTTCATTGAAAAGGAGACAGAGCTGATGCTTTCCGAGTCTGGTGGAGAGCAGGCTGGATGGGCACCAACTTCGTGCTGGTGACCCCGGAGGAGCAAGACTGGGGAGAGCTCTGAGTGTTTGTGTAATCGAATTGTCTCTGTGAGCCCTGAAGACTCTGGTTAAAACCCTTTATCTGATGAATAAAAAAGGAAAGAGCTATTTGTTTCCTAGGAAGGGAGATGGAGGTCTTCCTCCCTCCTCTTGTACCCCAGTACACCTGTTCTACTCACCGACACACAGAGCAAATGAAGCCAAATCAGAGTTGGGCTTCTATCGAGATGCCGTCTGTCCTTCACTGAGAAAAGATTCTGGTGTCCCCACTGGATCCTGTGCATGAGTCCATAGAGAGCTCCATGGATCTGATGTCTCTAATGGTAAAGTAGAATTCCACTGAGATAGTCCAAGTTTGTGACCGCATCAATGTTCTCATCTTCTGTGACCTTGTGTTCTGTTTTCAGCAGCTGATGGGTCCTCTAGCCGTGGAGCCAGCATTGCATTAATGGAAAGTGCAGATTCCTGTGCACATTCAGACAGAAACAACACAGAAAGAATGGGAAATCCCCACCTGACAGATGAGGACACTGAGACCTAGGCAAAGTGACTTTGCTCAGGGTCACACAGCTGGCTGGTAGCAGAGTCAGACCAGAACCAGGTCTCTGGAGTTCCAGTTCAGCATGGCCTCGTCTACACTGGCCACCTCATCTACGCTGGAATCGGCATGATGTGGCTACAGTTGTTGACTGCCAGTACAGCTCACAGGCTGCTCTGGGTATCTATCCCTGCATAGGAAGTTACCCCAAAACTTAATGACTTCAAATGACAAGTTGGCATTGTCTCTTGTGGTCTTCTGTGTTGTCAGGGCTCAGTGGGCTGTTCTTATTGGGGAGATGTAATTACAATCAGATGGAGCCTGGGGCTCAAGTCATCTAAAGGCTCACCTGGGCTGGACATCCAATATGGCACACTCTCATGGCCTGCAATGGATGCCACCTGTCAGCATGGAGCTCCCCAGAAGCCCACAAGTGGCATCTCCACCTGGTTTGGGTCTCTCACAGCTTGGTGACTGTGTTTCAAGAGGGAATGCCACCAAAAGTAAGTGTTCTAGGAAACAGGAAGTGGAAGGAGTCAGACCAGTTAGTGGTTATGTCAGGGCATACCCTGGGCTGCATTCTGTGGTTAAACCAGCCCCAGGTCAGCCCAGGCTCCAGGGTAGAGGAAATACTTTCTGCCTCTTGATTGGGAGAGAGACAAGGTCAGCTGCCAAAGAGCCTATGTGATGAGGATGCTTTTGTGGCCATCTTTAGAAAAATGCCATCTACCACCCTGGTCATGGCAAACTAGACCTGCCAAGCCGTGTGGCTGAACCCTTTGGAGAAAGCTTAGAAGCCTCGCCAACTGCCCAAGAGGGGCTAAGCCAAGCCCACACACCCATCCAGCCGGTAGCTGTTATGGTATAGTCTCCTAGAGCTGGGGTCAGGGGACCAGCTGAGTCATGACAGTTGCCCAACCACTAACCCTCTTGGGACCTCAGATTCCCATCTGAAATTGGGAACAGGACCACACAGAGACCCTCTGGGGACATTCAGTGAGTCCACCTCAGTCAATGGACTCATTGCTCATGTAGACACAGCCACCAACTCTTTGAACAGCTGTCAGAGTGTCTTCCCAGCCACTAACTTGAGTAGGGACTGAAGAAGGCCATGGGATGCCCACCCAGCTGTTGCTAATGACCAAGAAAAGACCTGTTTTCAAAGCCTTGGGTGCATGTGAGTGGGTGCCCTCCATGTCTGCTGTGCTAAGTGGGGAGAAGGGAGAGGCAGGCAAAGGTGGAGGGCCACGGAGGAGCAGATGCTGGGCCCGAGCAGTTGGGCTAATGTGCAAAGCAGAAGAATGGGCTGGGCTGCGTGCTGTTAGGTGTTAATGATTTCCTCCACTGCCGTGGGGCAAGCAGAGGAGCCTGAAGCCGGGCCTCGCAGATAAACGGCTTGGTGTGGTGTTAAGTCCTGTATTTAACAGACTGATTAATGGGCCGGAGGAGAGTGACTCCGGCTAATGACATGTGCAGGTGGTCACTGGCTGGTTGGGGGCCACTAATGCAACAATGGACATCAGAAATAAAATAACGAGCAGCAGGAAAGTCCTGCACACAGAAGTCCCCTCTTCAATCTGCGTATGGGAAACCATTCCTTGTTAATTCATTGGAGAAGACCTCAGTGAGCATGTGCTGTGCTCCCAAAGACAGAGGTGCAGCAAGGTGATGAGAGAGGTTCCCAGGCTTCCAGAAGATCACAGACTAGTGAACTCAAAACTGAAAACACTGGAAAACACTGCCTTGTAATTGCAAAGTGCTTTTCCTGGAGATGTCAAAGAATATCGGAGACCAGCACAACCCTACGCATGGGGAGGAGAAACTTCCATCCACCCAGTGAACGCATTTCCTGAAGGTTCTTGGTTGTTGAGCCAGGAACAGTGCAAGCCGCTTCCTTACTTCGAGCAGAGCGTTCATGGGTTCACAGACCAACATGCTTCCCCAGTTCCCAGGTCTCTGATCTTGCGGCCTCTTGGACCCTCCGAACCACGGCTCACAGCTCAGTCAGCTGCCAAGGCCTTCACCACTCTCGTCATGCTTGACCTCCTTTTCGCTTCTACCACCACCAACTACAGTCTCTGATCTCCTCTCCCCTGGACAAGCAATCAGCCCCCGTTGGCCTCTCCACCTCCCAAAGCTTCCCCATTCCTGGGGCTCCCTGGCCACCCAGCCTCTGAGTTTCGCCATCTGGCATTGCCTACCCTCCAACCTCCCTGCGTAGACTCTGAGCTCACTCGCCTGAACTCAACCGCTTCTCAGGCACTGGGGCACTCCCCTGGGGCTCTCACTCTGCCATCTGCTGTCACCTCCACTAGGGGGCTGCTCCACCCCAAAGCCTTCTGCAACAACGAGGCTCCAGCCTCCTTCAGGATTCTGCTCCAGTACCCCCTCCTCCCTGAGTGTGTGTCTGAACCTCACAGCTGCAATCTTGGTTAAGCCTTGGTTAAGCAAGGGACAGGAATGCCAGCAGGAGCTCTTGCATAGTGGTCCCTGGGACAGAGGGAGGAGACCAGGAGCTGAAACACACTGGCTCGTTAGCTCAGATGCCACAGGTACATTCAATCAAGGGACTCACTTGGCCAAGAGACCCAGTTCTGCAGTGGTCTTTCTAAGAGAAAGGAGGAGCCTGCCTGCTGACAACATTCTAAATGAGCCAGACAGTGACGATGATGGGTGCTTCCCAGGTTCCAGGCCTGGTCCAGAGCCATACGAGCCCTCACGATGATACAACATCCTGAGGGAGACGGGACTAGTGCTGGCCTCATTGTACAGAGGGTCAAACTGAGTCACAGGGATTCTAGGTAACCTGTGCAGGCCACATGGCTGGCACACGATGGAAACCCAGCAGACAGATGCCAGAGTCCCGCTCACGACCATCACGCTCGTGTTGAGTGGAGTGAAATGCACTGGAATTAGGATTCCTGGGCCCTGCCTCTGTGCCCTGTCTTTGGAGGAATCACTCACACCATTGCCCTGGCCAGACTTGGGACCCTCTCCATCCCCTCACCCTCCAAGCCCACTCACCAAAGGCTACCATGTCTCCTTCTTGAATTTCCCACACTCCCTGAACTCCCCTCCACACAGGCCCCTCTCCCCTGCGCTATCCCAACAGCGTCCTCACTGGCCTGGAGTCCATTCCTGCCCCTCCAGCCTGTGCCCCACACTGCAGCCTGCGGATTCTTCTAAATACAAGCTGGGTCCCATCCCACCTTCCCCTCCATCCCTTCCCGGTGCCCCTGGGATGACAGCAGGACCTTCCTGACCACTCTGCCCCATCGGCAGCCTCCTCTCCCACCACCCGCTGTCCGCTGCCTAGGCTCTGTGCCCAGCCAGTCTCAATTGCTCTCATTGCCTTGCTTTTGGGCTCACACTCCAGCCGACACACTCTCCTGGCTCCGCTCCTTCCTTGGTAGGTGGCTCTTCCCAACCCTTGGATCTCAGGTTGGCTCTCACTCCCTCTGGGAACCTTCCCTCAGCCCCAAAGGTTGGCTGCAGTGTCTCTGCTGGTCCCCCCACAGTGCTGGGTACTTCCGGACACAGCACACATCAGCCAGTATGGCTTACATGGCCATGTGTCCCCCACCTGACGCTGAGCTCCCAAGGGCAGGACCTGCAGGCCAGGCCTGGAGGCAGCTTGTGCTCTGCTGGCCTCCTGGGTGAGGGCACAGTCTATGCAAGGGACTCCTCGGCACTCTCTCCTGCTGGCTTTACTGATGCAGCTCCGTGAGCAGACTGTGCGTGTGCCACACAGGAGCTGTGCTCAGAGCCGCGGCACGCACAGATGGCAGGGACCCTCCCTGAGCTCGACGATCAGGGAGCTGAGCCCAGAGACAGCAAACTCAGTGAGCATCAGGGATGTGATAAATGTCCCAGGAGCCCACAGGCCACCCTTCTTGGTGTCTGCAGAGGGTTCTGATCTTGCCACTGCCCTCCAAGAGCTCCACGAAGGCCGTGCTCTGAGACCAAGAAGATGCGGCACACCACAGCCTGCCCAGCAGTCTTCCTGGAGAGAAGAGTTGGCTCCACTTAATGGCCTGGCCCCAAGCGCTCTCACAGACATCCGCCAGGCCAGGGCTCTGGTGTCCATGTGAACATCTGCCGCACCCGTAAAGCTGCAGCAGTTGCCCGTCACCAAGACGTCACTCCGTAAATCTGCACGACAACTCGGTGAGTGGGGAGGGGCCTGCCGGTTTATGAGGTGCCATTTCTGTGATTAATGGGGCCAGGGGCCGTGCACGAGGGAAGAGAGGTCGGAGGGAGGATGAGAGAACAAACATGCACGTGAGTGCACGCACACACACACACAACACGCAATGCATGCACACACACGAACACACAATGCACATGCATACACATGCATGCACACACGCATGCATGCACACACGTGTGCACATGGGATTCCAAGCCCTGCCAGATTATGCCAGGGACACTGACTGTATTTCCTTTAAGAACTTACTCCATGGGCTGCGTCTGCCCCACGCTAGAAGATAAAAATTAAAAAGTGGGAAAATGTAACTAGAAATCCAGACATTTGCCTTGCATAGATGATATGCCCATAGCACATGGTTTTCATTTTGGAGTTTTATTTTAGCTATTTGGGCATTGACTAGATGCACTTAGAAAAATCGATTAGAATATTGTTCATAATAGGAAGGCAGAGGAAAATGAGAGGAAGCGCTCACTATGTGCCAGAACTCCACTGCCACTACTGTTTACATGTGTCATCTCATTGAACACTCACAGCTACTCTTTTTTTTTTTTTTTTTTTTTGGTGATGAAGATTGGTCCTGAGCTAACATCTGTGCCAATCTTCCTCTATTTTGTACATGGGATGCTGCCACAGTGTGACTTGAGCAGTGTGTAGGTCCATACCCGGGATTCTGAACCCACCAACCCTGGGCTGCTGAAGCAGAGTGCCCGAACTTAACCACTACACCACCAGGCCAGCCCCTCACAGCTACTCTTTGAAAGAGGTGTTGCTACCACATTTTCCAAGTGAAGAAAATGAAGTTTAATAAAGTGTCCAAATTGATATAAAAAGACAGTGGCAGGGCTGGGAGCCAATCCACACTGGCTGATGCCAGCATCTGTGCTCAATCTAATGCATCCCACTGCACGTAACAGGTTTGTATTAAACTGACAGCAAAGCATGGCTGCACGCCTAACAAGTCCCTTCGAAAGGTAATCAGTATTTACTGAGGACATGAATTATGCATGAAACCATGCAACTCTTTAAAACTGTTCCTTTGGCAACTTATCATTTTCCTTGGAGGTGCTGTCAATTCACGGTATCAATGCAGTTTTTCCAATTTTTATAACTCAGAGCATTGAAACTGGGGTGCTCCCAGTTCAGGAAACTTCTCGAGCCCCAACCCAAGGCCGCACATCGAAGGTACTCATCAGATGTTTGTTAATCAAAGAATGACAAGGTGAAGGCATAAGTGAGTGAAATGAATTTTTCTCGACTTTATGGTGAAACACGTGGGTGCACACTTGTCAGATTTAAGGTGATGTAGAAATGAACTAATGAAAGACCATCCCTCTGGCCATCACTGCTAGAGAGATCAGTGCTCTCAGTGGCACCCAGCACCCCTGAAGCTGGCCAGCGAGAGGCAGGGACTTGCCTATTTGCACACAGGGAGCAGCCATTATCTGACAGCCTGATACTCAGGCAATATGTAGAAGTCTTTGTCTGCAAGAGAGAAGGTGTTGGCAAGAGGAGGGGACACAGCAGATGCTTTGCCTGAAGACAGTTGGGGAGGGATGAGCTGGAGGTGGGAGGATGGTTAGGAGCTGATGCAGCCCATCTAGCAACAGGTGATGAGGCTGTGGCAGTGGAGATGGAGGATGAGTGGGGACAGGCAGATAAGGAGGAAAGCTCAGTACGGTTTCAGCTCCAATTGCATGTGTGTGTTTTGGGGGGGGGGGTGGGCAAGGAAAAGTCAAGGATGACTCCCAGGCTTCTAGCTTGGTTAATGAGGTCAATGAACAATGCAGCTTTTCTTGAAGAGAGGGAAAAATGAGGGAAGAGCATATTGTCATGGAAACTAAAGAAGGAGAAATGTTTGGATTGAAAAAATGGTCTCTAGTGCCAATCACTACCTAGAAATACTTAAGAAATACTGAATCATGGAAGCAGTGATTCTGCTGTTTCCTACCCTATCTGGAGAAATATTCAGTACAGAATGCTCGAAACATTGGATAAAGTATAAAAAGAAACAGCTTTTTATATGCACAGCTTGGTTAGTGGAGAAGGAGAGGAAATTGTCGGATCCTGAAACAAGCATGCACCTGAAGAGTGGTTCAGTGGCTGGAGATGGTCCTCTCTGGGGATTCTGCCCATGCCTGGTGGCTTAAAGCCTGGGTTTAGTAAGCCACTTGCTCAGGGACAGAGCACAAAGTTGGGGCTTGTGCCAGGCCGAGAGTCAAATTAGAGACCCCAAATAAAGCTGGAACCCCTAAAGTGTGCTACTTCAGTGGGTAAAACTTAGGGGAAAAACAAAACAACTTGCTCTGCTGAAAGAGATGGTCCTACTCTGGGTGGATCTGAATAAAAAAATATCCTCAAAGAATTTCTAACTTAAAGTCCATACTTACAAGACTCTGGGACTGGCATTCACACTGTGACACTCCTTGTGTGGGGAAAAAGGGTGAAAATTTAGTTTGAAGTCACAGGTGGGTCAATTCCCCAGGCACCGGGAAGATGTAAATTTGGAGAAATAAACTTTAAACTCAGGCCTCAGGAGATAAAATCCTACGGAACATGAATTTACTATTGAATAACACAATTTGCACAAAGAAACAAGCCACCAAGAACGAGAACCAGCAGAAACTATAAACTGCAGAATCTAACCCACAAAGAATGAAGATGTCATAATTATCAGATGTTGGAATATAAAATACATTTCTTTTGTCTGTTTCAAGAAGTAAAAGAAGATTTTGAAAGTATTATGGCAAGAAATTATCAAAGAAATCAACAAGGAGATACAAAATGGAACCAACACAACTGCTAAATATGAAAAATAGAATAGCTAAAATCAGAAACTCACTAGATGGAGTAAACGACAGATTAAATACAGCTGAAGAGAGACTAAGTAAATTGGAAGATCTGAATAATTTTCATAGAATGCAAAATGTAAAAGAGATGGAAAACATGGAAGATAAGGAGCTGGAGGATGGAGAGAATGGGAGAGAGGAAATATTTGAAGAGATAATTGGACAGAATTTTCCATAACTTTTGAAAGACTCTAACATTCAGACTAAGAAACTCTAGTGAACACCAAGCAGGATAAATAAAAAGAAAACCACTCTAGAAGAATCATAATAAATTGAGGAACACCAAAGACAAAGAGAACATCTGAACCTAGAGAGAGAAAACAAATTGTCTAAAGAGGAACAGCAATTTGAGCACTGACATTTCAACAACAAAAGAAGCCAGAAGACAGTGGAATAATATCTTCAAAATATTTAGAGAAAATAATTCTCAGCCTAAAATTCAATGCCCAGAATATCCATCTTCCCAAAATGGGGATGAAATAAAGACTCCTTGGGCGAACAAAAAAGGAGAGAATTCACAGCCAACAGACTCTTTTGAAGATACTTCAGGAAGGAGAATAGTTCCAGAAGGAAAATCCGAGAGTCAAGAAGGAACGGTTTGCAAAAGGATAGTAAGTATAAGAGTAAGTCTGAACACTGACTGTAGAAACAGTAATAATAATGTATAATCTGAGGATGAAAGAAAACAAGTCAGCCATACATTGATGAAAGCAATAGCATATAAATTGGAATGGGATGGTCAGAGTTAAAGCATTCTGAAGTCCTTTTTTTAGAGAGAAAGGCAAAAATAGTGGTTTTAGAATTTAAATTAAAGAAAGTTGGGAAATAAAGGGATAGAAAAAGGCAAATGCCCAAGGAAAGCTGTTATAACTATATATACACACACATATATTTTTTTAAAGATTAACACCTGAGCTAACATCTGTTGCCAATCTTTTTTTTTCCTTATTTTCCCCAAAGCCCCAGTACATAGTTGTATACTCTAGGTGTAGGTCCTTCTGGTTGTGCTATGTGGAACGCTGCCTCAGCATGGCCTGATGAGTGGTGCCATGTCCATACCCAGGATCCGAACCAGCAAAACCCTGAGCTGTAGAAGTAGGAGCGTGTGAACTCAACCACTCGGCCGCTGGGCTGGCCCCAGGTTATAACTATATTAATACTAGACCAAATAAAGGCTGAAGCAAAAAGCTTTACTAGAAATAAAGAGGATCAGCACATATTGACAAAATGTTCAATCTAGTAGGGAAATACGATAATTTTAGTCTTGCGTGACCTAATAATATAGCACTAAAATGTATAAAATAAAAATTGGCAGAACCACTAAGAAAAATTGACAAAAATCACCAATTTAAAGAATATTTTAAAATTCCACTCCTAGTGATCGATAGATGAACAAGCCAACAACTGAGAAAGGGTAGACAAGGTTTAAGCAACGTAATTAAAAGTCTGGGTCTGATGGGCATATGTAAAACATTGCACCCAACAATTGGAGAGGACTCATTCTTTCAAGAGCACGTGGGGCATTTCCAAAAACTGACCATACATTCTGCACAAAGCCAGTCTCCACATGGTCCAAAGAATTAGTATCACATAGACCATGTTATTTAACCATATTGCAATTAAGTTATAAACCAACAACAAAAGGATAATGTATCTGTGGACCTGTCACTAATACTGGTCCAGACTTGCTGATAGACCAACTCATCACATTGAGGAGGCGGGCTAGACCATCACTTCTATTGATGGGCTAGAGGCAACTTTTGGCTCCAGTCTAGACTGGTTGTCCTCTAGGCCTCATCTTCTATAACTCCTCACCTTCATCCTGCTTAGAGAGATCTTCTCCATGTCATGCATTCATTCAACAAACACCTATCAAAGTTCCTGAAACTAAAATGTTCTCATGTTGTCTTTTTGTTCTTTTGTGGTTCATGGGCAGGTATCCCTGAGCACAAGCATTCAGATTTTAAGCCACCCCACAGTCTGGGAGCAATACAGCCCACCCACAGTTTCCCTTTGGGTCCCCCAGTTTGGAAGACTCGGCAGGCTGCCCAGGCATTCATGAGGTACAAATGTGCCCTCCTGTAGGGAGAGATCCTCACAGGCTCCTGCCACCTGCTCCCCTCAGGAAAACACCATATTCCATCTTCAACCCAGGTCTTGAGGCAAGATGACTCCATGGCAAGGCGTCTCGTTCCCAAACTATGGTTTATAAGCAGATTGATTGGAGACGCATGGAGTTAACTTCTGCCCGACAGTGAAGTGCATGCCTGCAATAACCAACCCTAAACATCTGTTGAAAACAAAAGAAAATATTTCCACATTCTCTTCCATGGTTATAGACCGCATCTTCCTAGACTGTGGGGGAGATGGGGAAGGAGCACGCATACCCATAATGCATTCCCTTGTTCCATTGCATTTTGATTTATTTGCTGGTTGCATTTCAAATTTTACAAACACTTATTTATTCCCATGTGTGCTGGGATTCTCTAAGAGAGACAGAACCAATAGGATATGCAGATATACAGAAGGAGATTTATTATGGGAATTGGTGTTATGTGATTATGGAGGCTGGGAAGCTCTGCAAGCTGGAGAGCCACAAAAGCTGGTGGTGTAATTCAGTCCAAAGGTCTGAGACACTGGGGGCCACTGGCGTAAGTCCTGGAGGCTGACGGCCCGAGAACCAGAAGCTCTGATGTGTTCTAACGCAGGAGAACATGGATGTCCAAGCTCAAGAAGAGAGAAGGAATTCGCCTTTCTTCCACCTTTTTGATCTGTTAGAACCTTCCGTGGATTGGATGAGGTCCACCCACATGGGTGCCCACCCATATCTTCTCCTTTACTCTGTCTGCTGAATCAATGCTAATCTCTTCTGGAAACACCCTCACAGACTCACCCAGAAATCATGTTTCCCCAGCTATTTGCACATCCCTTAGCCTAGCTGACAAATAAAATTAACCATCGCATGATGGTTTATTCATTTAGCGTTTACTGAGGGCCTGTCAACTCCTGGCTCTAATAAGATGAAGACGTAAAAATGGCGCTCCTTCTTCTTGAGTTTTCGAATAGCTCAGGCTCACAGACTGGAGGGCTGAAGGAGATGGATACAGGGGAACCTATCAGGAATGAGAAAAGCTGCTGCAGGGGCTGGCGCAAAGGGCTGTGGGAGCACAGAGCAGGACTATTGACCTCACGTGGGGTGTGTGTGTGTGTTTGGGTGTGAGCATACCAGCCCTATTACAGACTTTGCAGAGGCAGTGACATTCGTGTGGGGTCCAGCACGGTGACCAGCAGTGTTCTAGGCAGCAAATGAGAAGATCTTGCTGCAAAGAAGGAAGAACCAAGGCGAAAGATGAAAACCTGATTTTACAACCATTATACGTCTCAACGATTTATTCCTCGACCGGGGGCCAGCCATGACGTCAGTGCTGATCAAGCTGGGCTCTACTGAAATATTCTCCAGCAGAAATTTACAATGTTGCCTTCCTATTCTGGATGGACCTGATGGCCAGCTAATAACCAACAGAGCCACACGATTTCAGCACCAAGTTTGCACTTGTGTTCCTGTTGAAGAGGAGTAGTTGTTCATTCGTCCAAGGTTAAAGAGAAAGAACAAAGGTGGCCTGTCAATCAAAAATACATTTGTGCCAGGTGAGAGCCAGAAGATTCCATGGCTCAGAGAGGAAACCATTGCAAGGGAAGTAGCTTTTCACAAAGCACGTGGACCCGTGGGTGTGTGGAGCACAGGAACAGGCCCACGCCACATAGCCCCACATCATCTTTGGAAGAGGCTGATGAATCTCAGCAAAATAACGTTGTCTGTTCATTTAGTTGGTGCTGTAAATAGGCATCTTAGTGGTTTTTATTTTATCTGTTCTTTTTATGCATATTTCTTTCCACTTTTTGTTGTATAAGAGCTATTATAAAGGGTCAATACTCTGGTTACATTTATGCATACTCAAGTGACATTATAATAAAAATAATATGAGACCATCCCAGGCCTCCATAGACATTGTTTTTCCTTAAATGAATCCGTATATTCTTCAAGTTTGAGAAACCCTGATCATTATTTTTTTTAAAGATTGGCACCGGAGCTAATATCTGTTGCCAATCTTTTTTTTTTTTCTTCTTCTTCTTCTTCTCCCCAAAGCCCCCCAGTACATAGTTGTATATTCTTGGTTGTAGGTCCCTCTGGTTGTGTGATGTGGGATGCCGCCTCAGCGTGGCTTGATGAGCAGTGCCACGTCCGTGCCCAGGATCCGAACCAGCGAAACCCTGGGCCGCCAGAACAGAGTGTGCGAACTTAACCACTCGGCCACAGGGCCGGCCCCAGCCCTGATCATTTTACTTTTCTTTTTAAAAATAATTGCATCTATATACCATAACACTAATATACCATAACATTTTGCTTTCTCCTTATTTTTTTCAGCGTTTAAAACTCTGCTTTTCATTATCAAAAAAGTCAGGCTCGTCTCTCCTCAGATCCACACTGTAAAATAGAGAACATAACATTCCGTTAAATTAGGCTTCATAAAATGTTGCAGCACAGTTTTTTTTAAAAAGATGATGAAAAATGGGAAAACATCAATGACTTTTTATCAGAGAAATTTCCTTCACCTCTGCAAAAGACTGGAATTAATTTACGGAGCCCTGAAAGTACAAAAGGGATACTGAACCGGCCAACTTGTTTTTCAAGGAGCAAAACTAAAACTCTTAACGGCGAATTTTTCTCATAGTTCTCATGCTGACAAAAGTAACCTCACAGACCCACACCGCACTCTCGAATCTGGATAAATCACGTAGCTGTCAGGTGAGCAATCAGTGGAGGTGGGCGTGTTTAAGAATCAGCTCACCCTGCGTATTGAGCAGGTTTCACTTAGAAGTCATTCTAGCTTTTCAAAAGGAGATTCTGTCCCTTTGAAAATTCCCGACAGAAGAAATGCCATCTCTGCTTTTCATTATACTATTGCATTAAGTCTTGTATTAGGATAAAAAGAAACATATTCTGTTCTTTAAACAATAGAAAAAGTCGTTCTTCCCAGTCTCCTCTTTTTTTTGGGAATTCAAATGCGTTCGTATCCTCAAAGGCATTTTCATTCTTTGGGGGAGATTTGAGGGCCAGTTAATATTGGTCTCTTGGAAATAGAGTAAGAGTCTTCATTTCCACGCCTTAAAAACCACCCACACTTTTTCAGTTTTATTTTCATAAAGACACAGATGCCATTTAAGAAGCTTGGGATCCAAATGGACAGCGGCAAAGAATGTTGAGGCAGTTTTGTGTAGAATTGTCTGGAAGGAGAGAATGTGTGGCCCAGGGGGACCTGTCAGTCTCTGCTGCTATAAACCAGCCTGGGACTGAGGACACGGTGGCTGCCACAACGTCTCCTCAGTTTGATGGGGAGCCCTGATGGCCATTGTGGGCGTGGGGGATATGCAGGCAGGAAGCATAGTTCTGTTTTGGTTTGGGGTAAAAAGTTCTTACTAAGTCAATCCTCATGTGCCTAAGTGAGGACTGAAGCCTTCAGCATGGAGTCTTGATTATCGTTACAAGAATAAGCAAGAACTTTTTGAATTAGAAAACTAGTTTTGAATTAAAAGCTCAGAGAATGACTGTGAAGAAAAGTGGGTGATGTAACATTATTCCTCAGTCACTGTTTTACTGGCAGTAACACTCTCTTTTGCTTTTAAGTACACAACTTTCTGTATATGTTTTCTAATCACGCTCTGCATTGCCATTACAGTTTCTAGAAATATTTGTACTGAACATCCACAGCACAAGCTAAGCCATATCAATGTATTCTCTTATCTAGTATATTGTTTACTGTAAAAATTCGTAAGAATATGTCATAACTAATTTTTGAGAAATTCCGTCAGTATTATGATAGCAAGAAGCATTGATATTAGGTTCCCTATCAGAATAGCCCCGGATGGGATTACTGCATGGACTGAAATTTATTGATGAAAGCCTTCTTGTTGATCAACTGAGCTACTGAGATTTACCAGGCAATGACCTTCATTTAATCCATAGATTACGATCTCATGATCAACTACATTTCATTATTGTGTCTGCCTGCCTTCCATATCAGATAGCACAAAAAGAGATGGTATGGATACGCTCTGCAAAATGTCACAGGTCTGTGAAACAGCAGCGACATTGCTGTCGTTATATTTATCTCCATCTTATCCTCATTCTCTCTTTTATTATTCAAAG
The DNA here is from genome assembly GCF_041296235.1 of Equus asinus. Lineage (NCBI taxonomy): Eukaryota > Metazoa > Chordata > Mammalia > Perissodactyla > Equidae > Equus > Equus asinus. The sequence continues at coordinate 3,387,576 of NC_091808.1, read as the reverse complement.
GACAATGGGGAGAGTCTGTCTGACCAACTTTACTCTCCACTTTCACTTACTATGCCTACCAGCACCAGCCAAGTAATTTGTTGGTAAATAAGCAATATATCTGGCTTTTATTACAGTAGTACCTAGGTTTGATCCAATTTGCAAGAGAGTATGAAGCAATATAACTCTGAGAACTAAAAAGTACAATATCTGAAGTGAAAACTTAACTGGGTGGGATTAACAGCAGACTGGAGTTGGCAGAATAAAGATTGGTGAACGTGAAGAAAGGTAAATAGAAAAGATTCAATCTGAAGAGTAAAGAGAAAAAACAGAAAAGAATGAACAGAGTCCGGTGACCCGTGGGGTGTAATAAATCTATGAATCACAGTTTCCAGTGCACACTGTCAATTCTTTTCTATCGCACCATCCTTAAATTGCACTCTTCTCTTTCTTCTACCTGCCCAAGGGCTCTATAAAGCCTGGATCCTCACTGCTCTTTTATTCCCAACACCAAGCACAGCATATACCATATATTCAACACTCAATAAATGCATAGCAATGGGTATTGTTTGCAGAATTACTTATAACTGTGAAGCAATCCAAATGCCCCAAAGTAGTGACATGGTTAAAGTATGTACACCTGTATAATGGAGCAGATCACAAACACAGAAAATTTTATTTTTGAGGAATATCTAATGACGTGAGAAAATTCTCCTGGTATGGTATTAAATGAAGATAGGAAAATCCACAATTTTATACACAACATGATCTAACATGATCTTGCTCTTCCTTACAAATTATATGTCTTTTTTCATTCATTCAACAGATGTTTATTTATTTCCGTTCTTGCTGAGCATCACTGTTCTAGGTGCCATCTACGTGTGTCTGTACATTTGTGTACGTGTGTAGAGGTATGTGGGCGGGGATAGGTGTGCATAGGTATATACAAAACAAGTCATGTCCTCGTGGAGTTTATAGTAAAGACAGGGTAGACAGAAAACAAAATAAATCGCATATTTAATTAGGTGACAAGTACTAGGGATAAAAACAAGACAGGAAAGGGATATAAGTGGTTACCAGGGAGACTTTTATAGGATTATCAGGATAATCATGCAAACTTTGAAACATGACTTGAAGGAGGTGAGAGACCAATCCGTATGGATATCTGAGAGAAGACCATTCCAGAAAGAGTAGGAACCTTAAGAGCACTGAGCCAAGAGGAGACTGGTGTGTTTGAGGACCAGCAAGGAGGCGAGTGTGGCTGCAGCAAAGGGAATAAGGCAGAGCGGCAAGGGATGAGATCAGAGAGGCCCCAAGGGTCCAGCACATGGACGACTGGCAGGTCATTGGAAGGACTTAGGTTTTTTACTCTGAAATAGGACAGTTTTGAACAGAGAGGTGACATGATCTGACTTAAGTTTTGAAAGAATCATTCTGGCTGCTGTGTTGGGAAAAGACTCAAAGAGACCACGACTGGATAGGGTGTGTGCGTGTGTGTGTGTGTGTGTGTACCTGTCCTGTGACTCTAGGCAAGGTGTGAGACACTCAGCTTCAAGAGGAAAGTCTTGATCTCGTCATCTATGAAATGGGTATTTTAGCTTATAAATTTCTTCTGGGAAAAGAATTTGAGGAAGCCCACCGTGAATTGTAAAACAGTATACATTTTAAGAGGTTACAGAGTATCAGTTACCTATGTAGTTGAAGGGGAGCTATGCTGATACTTTCTGAAACATGCATTCTTCAGGTTTTTTTCCTGAGATTAAGACCAGGTAGTAGGGTAGAGGGTAGCTGGTGGTGGTTCAGAGTAGCCCTATCTTAGGATCCAAACCACCCTGAAATATGGCAAATGGTTCAGAGAGCTTGTTAGAAACTATGCCCATGTGGTCCACCATACATTATGGCTATAGATGCGTGTGCTTCCACAACATGTTCTGGGCTATATGTCGATAGTTATTGAGTGTTCTCAGGTCTTGCACAGAGTGGGCACTTGATATGTTGTTTTTCAAGTCTGTAAACTCATTGCCAGGGGAAATGGCTTAAGGAAAAAATCTAACTGCCCATCATATGATTCTGACAGTTTGTTAATTGAATGCTGTTTCCCAGTCTACAGCAAATTGTATTTATTATCATTCCATGGTATTAAGAATGTTAAATTATTTTTTTCACTCCTCTCTCTCACCACTCTAAGCACGTAAACTTGTGAACATCTTCATGGAGTTCCTTCTGTGAATTTTAGCTTGAAATTAAACCTGACGTAGAGGTTTAGAGTGACTTCAATATTCCTTTCAATTGAAGGCTGATTAAGACTCAGTCCTTTCATTCTGTCCTCTGCCCTTCATTGAGCATCACTGCCGGTAAAGTGAGGAGCATGTGCTCTGATTACACGCGAATGCACCCAGCATAACTGTGAGCCCCCTACTGCTGAGCAACGCCCAATTACTTAAGCCTGTGCACCTCTTGGTTTCATGGGTGGCTTTGCCTGATGCAGTCTCGACGATGCCAACCACAGTGACAGATTCTCTCCAACAAGGTAGACATTTAACTCATAGTCAGGAGGACCCTCTTGGAAGTGAATAAAGTAATTCATTATGGATAATTCACCTATGATTTGACCTCTTATTTGATTTTGATTTCTGGGGCTAGAGGGACCCAAACTCTGGACAGTGGCCATATCAGGGGAACTACTCTCCCTTTGATTGCCATTCTGGGGTGGATCAGCTGGATCCCTGGCCTGAACACCCTTGTCTGCCCATCTTTTCTGAAAGTCAAGCTGCGTTCCAGATCTGGGTACCCATGTCTTACTGCTGGAGAGTAGTGCTGAAGAGGACAGCTCCCCGTGGGCCCCTTTGTGGGATGGCAGTCCAAGCCATCAGAAGCTGGTGCATCCCTCCCAAGGTGCAGAGGTGAGGAGCAGCCAACATCAGGGAGAGGAAGTGAGCACTCAGCATCAGCTCTGGCTTCCATGAGCTGAGAGGCCATGTTCTGACCTTTCCATATGAAAAATGGCCCTCTAAAATCAACACCCTCCATTGCATTGCTTTACTCAGTGACATCCTCATCTCAGGCTCTGATCCCGGATCACACATGGATGAGTGTGTGAAAGATGGGTACAAGTGTCAGAAGAATGCCATCTGGAACACGAGGGGTGAGTGTGTCAGTATTTCAGGACTGATCATGGTTCTGATGCTGGTTCACAAATGTCAGTCAAAGTCATGTAAATAAAGCTGCTATGGAGAAATTTAACCATTCAAGCTTAACGACGGTAACAATTTAAGTGCTATTTCAAAATAATATCCCATGGAGGGAATAAATTGTATTAGGTGAAAGTACAAACTGATACATTTTATACATTATTAGAAAACAAGTATAAGTTATTAATTTGAGGGCTATAAAAAAATAACTCCTATTTGTCTTTGCTTTTTTATAGACTTCATAAACTTAGATTTAAAAGGTCTTTACAATTCAAATAGAAAATTAACAGGATATATTTCAATGTAGATGGTCTGGAGGTTTTGTTCTTTGAATTTTCATCAGCTTTAGTGAAACAATGCCCTGCACTGGAATTAATGGGCTATTTATGCTTGTTAGCAGAGAACAAAAGTTGGAAAAGCCCAGTAGAAAGATTGAATAGGCTGATCGTTTGTGATACGTTATTCCACTTTTGAAGATGCTGGCTGCCTGTACTTATTGGTTTTGTGACTAAAACAGTTTTCAGAACAACAAAAATGGGAGCTGATATCTCTTTCCGGCTAGACAGTAGTTACTGACTGTTTGTGGTCAGTTTGCACCGAGATGCCATTAATGCACTAAATTCTTCAGGCTGGTGGCCTTCAGAGGAGCGCTCAGTTGACTTGTTAAATTAGCACGGAAAACATTTAAATGAAGTCATTTTGTCTTTTCTCTGTTTAGTTAAGCTCCTCTTCCCTTTCTCCTCCGACTCCCTTCACCATGCAGATCTGACAACCCGCCTACCTGTCCTGGATCACAGTGGGATTAAAGAAACCGTGAAGAAACAAGATTCTGGGGCAGAGCAGCGGCTGTCAGTCTCACTTGCCCAGGGTGGGGCGGGGCCTCTGGGCAGAGGGAAGGTGGAAGGAAAGTACCCAGATCTGGGAAGAGGCCCAATTCTGCCTTGGTGTGTTTTCTTGGCTTTTCATTTTTCAGGTTCCTTTCCTCTCTTGCTCTCCTGGATGGCCCTCATTTCCATAAGCTCACAAGGCAGCATCTTCTCTTTGTATTTGTATAGTTCCTTCATATTTGAACCATAATGTCATTGGTGTCTTTTAATTTAAACTTCCTCATAGGAATCCTGAGAGATAGATAATAAAACTGAAGCTGAGCACCTGAGGGTTACTGTAGATTCCCGATAAGAACATGTTTGCATTTTGACCTTGTTCCCAGCACAGACGTACATGGATCTTGTCAATTTGCTGTTTTCTGGTTTAACTTGAGGGATGACTCAGAGGTCTCGAGGACTGGTGAGTTTGTTTTGCAAAAGAAAGAGAATGTCTTCAGGGAGGTTGTCGTCACCAGATGGCGGCCCCCCAGCAGCTGTTGAAACCCAGAAGTCAGACTGCTCAGGGGCTTATCGGGAATGGCCCCTTTGTTTCTCTGAAGCTCCTCCTGCCAAGCCCCTTAGCTTTATGAAAGCCCCCTGCTTTCTGTTCTTGGGGAGAGAGATTTGAGAGAACCCACTGTAGGGGAAGAAGAACGTTTCCTCTACGCACTCTAGGTCCTTCTGGCCAGGCTGCGAATTAAATTCACATGAGACAGAATAACAGGAGAAAATCAAACAAAGCTTTATCACATGTATACATGGAAGAAACCTGGAAAACTTAGCAACTCACCAAAATGGTGGAGGTTTTCATCTTAAATACCATCTTCAGCTAAAGACAAAGAAAGATGTTGGGGGAGGGGGTGGTGGGGAGTCAGTTACGGGAGATGACCTGAAAAGCACAGTAAACCAGAGTCAGGTTATTATGCAGATTTAAGTCCTTGCCTTCCACATTGATAAGAGTTTCTAGAGATAAGGTCATCCCCTTCTTCCTGGTACAGAAAAGGAGACACATTTAGAGATGGAGATTTCCTTTATAAATGTAAGTGTCTCTCAGAAAGGGTAACTTCTACTTTTCAAAGCTTCTCCCATGTCTTCAGTTTTTAAAAGTAACCAGCCCAAAATAATCCTCATGCCAAAGAGACACATTTTGGGGTGGCCAGTTCTGATTGGTGTCTGGTCTGCTGTGCGTCGGGTCCACAAGCTTGAGATTAAGAGGTTCGGTATCAAAACCTTTATTTTACAGAAGTTGGGGAGGTTCAATAACTCAAGTTCTTGTCATCCCCCAAGTCATGATGTGCTTTCAGAACTTTCCCTGGTCCCTCCCCAGCCTCAATGTCACAGTTCATCACCGTCATTCTGCCTAACTCACTTCCTTTGCCCTTCTCCCCTGTCACTGTCTTCACTTGCAAAGCCCATTGTCTTCACCCCCTCCCCTGGGCTGGCCACGATGCATGTGTCCAGAGAAAAACACACTGACTGGTCTCTCTATGTTTGTCCCCACCAGTGCTAGGTGGGCCCCGAGGCTGCCCAACCATGCTGTTTCCTCCCTCCCGTTGGTTGCTCACCTATTTCCTGAACTGCGACTTCACTGGTTACTTTACTTTCCTGTCTTCTCAGACTGTCACCACACCTCCTAGCCCCAGCCCTCTCCACGAGGAGTGCAGACAGCCCGGAAACTCCGCATGTCCTGGATAAGACTCCCCCTTCCTTGGCCTCTACACACTACCGGCGGGAGTGAAGAGGGGGCCCAGACTTTGGCAAGCCCCCAACCAGGCCCACGGCCTCATCCCTCCCCACCTTTCACCCTCCTTATACACTTTGTCACAGCTCTGACCACCTCTAGGACTCGCCCCAGGATGCTCTGTCTGTTTCTTCAGCCATGCGAGGAGCCCAGGAGCCCAGGCCATCTGCAACCCCCAACTCTCCTTTCCACACCACTCTGCAGGGAGCGGGGCATGTCCCCCAGCACTCCTTGTCCCCTACTCCAGCTTCCTTTGCCTTCACAGCACTTAATCACCATGAACTTGTCACTGTTTGTCTGTCTAACTCCCTAGAATCTAAGCTCAGAGGGGGCGAGGAATTTTGCCTGTGTTTCTCCTTGCTGTCTCCCCAGTCCTCAGATCAGAGCTTGCACGAGCCTGTGGTCATGGTATTTATGCAATGGGTGAACAAATGAATGCTCACTCTGCACTGATGACCTTGCTTCCTATTTCTTGAGAAAATAGAAGCAACTAGATGAGAACTTCCACACGTCCCACCTCCTCGACCACGATGTAGCTGTACCTGGCTTCTCTCCATCTATGTTGAATAGTATTCCATTTTATCTGCTTTGTTGCTCATTTGCCATAAATATATGTTGTTATTTTAGGGTTTATAGTATGCATCATTCTTTGTAGGACATTTGGTCCTGTCTAAAATGTCCATAAGATATTTGGTCTACGCCAAAAGGTCCTTGACATTTGGTCCTATCCAAAATGTCCATGAGCATATTTGATCCATGCCAAATGATTTTGGACAGGACCAAATATCAAGGACCCTTTGCTTCCATGGATGTTTTGGATAGGACCAAATATGACTAGATATCAAGGACCTTTTGGCATGGCTTAAATGTCTGATGGATGTTTTGGACAGGACCAAATTTCGCAAATATCAAGGACCTTTTTGTGTAGACCAAATACCTCCATGGATGTTTTGGACAGGGCCAAATGTCTGGTAATGTACATTGTTGTATTATACTCTACCTAAGGTGATGTTATACCACTTCTTCACTAATCGAATAAGAACCTTACGTCAGTAGACGTCCATTTCTCCTTCTCAGTCTTTGTGCTGCTGTTGTCATGCATTTTACTTCTACATTCATTATAAACCCACTATACAGTGTCATTGATTTTAATGACATCAAAACACTTTAAAGACATCAAAATAAGAAAAGAGTATTTTATATTTATCCACATAGTTACCATTTTTGACATTCTCCATTCCTTTTCGAAGATTTTGATTTCTATCTGGCATCATTTTCCTTCTGCCTGAAAATCTGAGACACTCTTTTTTTTAATTTAGAGTTAAAATTGGTCAGGAACAGAAATCAGCAATTCCAAGAGTCCCATGCACCCCTATGTTCATTGCAGCATTATTTACAATAGCCAAGATGTGGAACCAACCTAAGTGCCCAGCAACTGATGATTGGATAAAGAAGATATGGTATATATACACAATGGAATACTACTCAGCCATAAAAAAGGACAAAATCGTTCCATTCACATCAACATGGATGGACCTTGAGGGTATTATGTTAAGTGAAATAAGCCAGACAGAGAAAGATGAACTCTATATGACTCCACTCATAGGTGGAAGTCAACATACAGACAAGGAGAACTGATCCGTGGTTACCAGGGAAAAGGGGGGGGGGTGGGGGGAGGGCACAAAGGGTGAAGTGGTGTACCCACAACACGACTAACAATAATGTACAACTGAAATCTCACAAGGTTGTAATCTATCATAATCTTAATAAAAAAAATTGGTCAGGAACAATAAGTTGTAAATCGATATGTATTCCATGTTTATAAATAATTACTTTGTGCTGGACCACTAGTATTTATACAAATTAGTTTGTTAGGAATTAAACCAAAATGGGTAATATAAAGACATCACACTTTTAAAATGTTCACATGTACAAAATACTCTTAAAATTCAACCATAAGAAAACAAACAACTGATTAGAAATGAGCCAATGACCTTAACAAACACCTCACCATAGAAGATACGCAGAAGGCAAATAAGCATGGGAAAAGATGCTCCACATCACACGTCCTCAAGGAAATCTAGATCATGAGATGCTACTACACACCCACTAGAAGGATCAAAATCCAAAACACTGACACCACCAAGTGCTGGTGAGGATGTGGAGCACCAGAAACTCTTACCCATTGCTGATGGGAGTGCAAAATGGTACAGCCACTTTGGAAGACAGTTGATGGTTTCTAACAAAACTAAACATTCTCTTACCAAACCATCTGATAATTGCACTCCTTGGTATTTCCCCAAAGGAGATGAAAACCTACGTCTACACAAAAACCTGCACACGAATGTTTATAGCAGCTTTATCCATAATTGCAAAATTTGGAAGTAACCAAGATGTCCTTCAGTAGGTGAATGGATAAATAAACTGTGGTCTATACAGACAATGAAATATGATTCAGTGCTAAAAAGAAATGAACTATAAAGCCATGAAAAGACATGGAGTTACCTTAAAGGTACATTACTAAGTGTAAGAAGCAAATCTGAGAAGTGTGCATACTGTATGATTCCAACTATACGGTAGTTTGGAAAAGGCAAAACCATGGAAACAATAAGAAGATCAGTGGCTGCCAGGGATGGGGTCGGGGAGGGGTGGATAGGCAGAAGACAGAGGAGTTTCAGAGCAATGAAACTACTCTGTATGATACTATAATGATGGATCTATGACATTATACATCTGTCTAAACCCATAGATCATACAAACACCACGAGTGAACCCTAATGTAAACTATGGACTTTGGGTGATGACAATGTGTTGATGTAGGTTCAGCCTTGGTAACAAATGTACCGCTCCGGTGACTGATGTTGGTAATGGCGAGGGTTGGGGGAAGCTGTGCACGGGTAGGGGCAAGGGAGATGGGAAATCTCTGCACCTTCCTCTCAATTTTATTGTCAACCTAAAACTGCTCTCAAGAAACAGTCTTAGAAAAAGATCAGAAAAAAAGTTCATATGATTGCTTAATAATAATATTCTAACAGAACGATGATATGATTGAGTTGTAAATCAAGAATGAAGGCAATGATAAAATGGTACAGCCTCTGTGGAAAATAGTAAGGCGATTCCTCAAAAAATTAAACATCAGGGCAGGCCCAGTGGAATAATGGTTAAGTTCACGCACTCCACTTTGGCAGCCCTGGGTTTGCTGGTTCCTGGATCCTGGGCACAGAGCTACACACCGCTCATGTAAGCCATGCTGTGACAGTGTCCCACATGCAAAAACAGCACAGATGTTAGCTCAGGGACAATTTTCCTCAAGCAGAAAGAGGAATATTGGCAACAGATGTTAGCTCAAGGCCAATCGCCCTCACAAAAAAAAAAAAAAAAAAGAAGAAAGAAAACTAGAATTACCATATAGTCCAGCAATGCCACTTCTTGGTATATGCCTGAAAGAATTGAAATCAGGAACTTGAACAGGTATTTGTACACCCATGTTCATAGCAGCATCACTCACAATAGCAAAGGGTGGGAGTCACCCAAGGGTCCACCTGCAATGGAATATTACTCAGTCTCAAAAAGGTGGCTCTTCTGACAAGTGCTACAACATGGATGAGCCTTGGGGAATTTTATGCTAAGTGAAGAAAGCCAGTCACAAAACGACACATACTGTAGGATTCTACTTATATGAGGTATTCAGAGTGGTCGAGTTCACAGAAACAGAAAGCAGAAGGGTGGGTGCCAGGGGCTGGGGGAGGGGGCTGGGCAGTTAATGTTTAATGGGGACAGAGTTTCAGTTTGAGAAGATGAAAAGAGCAATGCAGTTGGATGGTGGTGATGGTTGCCCAACACTGTGAACGTACCTAATGCCGCTGAACAGTGCGCTTAAAAATGGTTAAGACGGTAAACTTTGTTATGTGTATTTTACCACAATTAAATTTTAAAAAGATAGATAACTCAAAATTTTTTAAAAAAAGAATTAAAGCAATGATTTTTCTGTTCTATTCCCGAGTCCCGAAGTCCCCGGGCAATGCATCCATTCTTGCCCACTTTGCATATTCTCTTGGCCACAGGCTCCCGGATGCTCACAGTTGTGGTGCACGCTGCTGTCTTTCTGCCCAGGGGTGGGTATGATGGATGCTGTACTGGAATTGAGGAAAGCAAAACTGGGCACCCAGCTTAGAGAGGGGGGACGTTTCTCATCAGCTTTGACCTCCACTACCCTTCCCTTGGGTCTCTGGCATTCCCTTTAATTAAGGATGGGCGTCCATGATAAGCATCATTTCTTTTGTCATATCAGTTTTTTTTGTGATGGTAAAGCTGAGGCCCTTCAAATTTTCCCTGGGAAATGCTGCACTTGCCCTTAAAAAAAAAACCAAAAAACCCACACAGGGTTATGAAAGCATGGCTCAGGAGCAGTATTGATCTTGGGGGACAGAAATGTTCTGAGGTCTTAGTTGATTCAGGCTCTGTCTCAGGCTCGGGAGTGGATCCCTCGGGAAGAAAAGGCAGCCTGGCCGTCTGAGCACAGAGTGGATGGTGGTGTGGGGTGGGATGGAAGGCATCATGGTAGCCTCGCCAGGCTGGCACGGTGGCCTTGGGTGACATGCAGTGCCTAGGTCCAGCCATGGTTCCAGAGAGCAGGAACAGCAGGTGCTGCTGCTAAGCTGGTCAGCTCAGGTGACGAAACCCACTCCACTGGGCTTGCCTCCTCGACAGGGCTGTGGCCCTGCTGCTGTCTCTGTGGCCCGGGGCGGGTGAGTGGGGCTTGGCTAGACCGCAGCCAGGCGAGCCCTGCCAGTTCTCCAGGAAGCCAATGTCAACACACACCCCCGAGCAGCCCTGTGCCTGGTCCTGTCCTCGTCAGCTGGGGAGACCACGCAAGAGGAGTTTTCTCCTGGACACGGGCCTTTCATGGGGTGGACTAGCACCCTGGGCTGCTGTAACAAAGCACCACACAGTGCGTGGTGCACACAACAGAGATCTATGTCTCAGTCCTGGAGGCCAGACTTCCGAGATCGAGGTGTCGGCAGGGCTGGTTCCCTGAGGCTGTGCGGGAGGATCTGTTCCAGGCCTCTCTCCAGCTTCTGGGGGTTTGCTGCCATCCTGGCTTTCCTTTGCTTGGGGATGGCTCACCCTTATCTCTCCCTCTTCCATGACCTCATCCCTGTGTGGATGTCTGTGTCCAAATTTCCCCTTTTCATGAGGACACTGTCATATTGGACTAGGGCCTACCCTATTCCTGTACAATGTCATGTTAACTTAACTAATTACATCTGCAACGACCCTACTTCCAAATAAGGTCACATTCTGAGGTAGTGGTGGTTAAGGTTTTGACATATGAATTTTGGGGACACAATTCGACCCATAACGGGTGGTGTTTCTGGAACAGGAGCAAGTTGTTCTGGCATTTTCTTCTTTCGTGTCCTCACCTGGCTCCCCCAACAAAGCAGGCTGGAACAAAGGCTGTGGGTATGTTGCTAGGCAGCTGGGGATGGGGACATCGGGATGGGTCTGCCCCTCCACACCCTCGGAGCTTGCATCAGCACCAGTTCTGTCTGCGGAAAACAAGCTGTTCCGTGGTGTTATTGCCTGGAGATCTCTCCTCTCCCTTAAGCTCTTTAAAGAAAGGATAAATGGAGTGGAAACCTTTCCTGTGCATTAAAAAAGTACATTCCCTTTGCCCCACGATTTCCTCAAGCCACCTACCCTCTTCTGAGGGTATGAGGACAACATGACGAACGACCTCACACCTTTCTCCGGCGCTGGAGAACACCGGGCTGCTTGTCACCTGTGTGCACATAATACTTTTCATTCAGCCTCTTTCCACACCAGCCCCACCTCCGTCCTACCCCCCCCCCCAACCCCAAGCCCGCTGCTTTCTCCGGTAACACAGAGCCCCGATCACTTCATTAGCCTTCATTACGGAACCAGTGGAATTTGACCTCTGGCCTTCAACTCCGCCCACCCCGGCTATCAGGCCAAATTCTAATTTCAGCCACGGAAACTGCTCAACACTGCCAAAAGGGAGTCCCTCGCCCTGGCCCCCTATACAATTATAAATACTTCAAAAGACCATAAATGTTTTCAGAAGAAATCACAGCCAATCAAGACGCCATATGGAGAGCCTTGAGTTAAAAGCATCACCCTTAAATGATCCTAGCAGCCAAGTTCACCCTCGGCTCCGTCCCCAGGACGTTGCAGCCTGGTGGGAGGTGGCATGCTACCCCTTCCCTGCCTCCAGGACTCCCGCCTTTGTGTCTTGGGTCCTCCAGAGCGCCCCCACCCCAGACCCCCTTGGCACATGTTTCCAAGGTGTGGACTGCGTTGGGCATGACTCTGAGCACTCAGGAAGGCAAGTGTTCACTCTGCATCCTCAAGGACCGAGGCAGCCACAGCCCAAGAGAGGCTCATGGGGCCTTGCCCACCATCACCTCTGGCCTCCAAGATCTGGGAAATCTGCAGACCACCATCTTCCATGCAGTGGACGTTAACAAAGCGCTGGCGTCTCAGCTGAAGGCTTCCCAGGCCCCAGACAGACGTGTTGCTGGATTCACCATCTTAGGAGCTGCCTCTCTGGTGGAAACTCAAAAAGCAAGAATTCTAATTTCCAGGGCTCAACAGAAGAGCAGGGAAAGCGATGAGAGAGGGCCATTGATGGATGACCAGGGGACAGCCTGGAAGACTTCCCAGGGGAGGTGATCTTTAAGAAGAATTCCAGGGGCCGCCCTGGTGGCGCAGCTGTTAAGTTCGCACATTCTGCTTCAGCAGCCCGGGTTTGCCAGTTCGGCTCCCCAGTGCAGACTTACATATTGCTCATCAAGCCATGCTATGGCAGGCGTCCTACATATAAAGTAGAGGAAGATAGGCATGGATGTTAGCTCAGGGCCAGGCTTCCTCAGCAAAAAAGAAGAGGATTGGTGGCAGATGTTAGCTCAGGGATAATCTTCCTCAAAAAAAGATTTAAAAATTTAAAAAAAGAATTCCAGTGGGCAGAGAATCACGGGAAGAGATTCGAATAAACATGAGCAAAATCGCAGGGTTTTAGACATAACAGACTATTTCAGGAATTCATTCATTTGGTCCATAAGTCTTTCTTGTGCCGAGTGCATGCAGCGCAGAAAGCCAGTGCTGGGGTAGAGGAAATAGACCAGCCCTGGCCTTGAGGGGTTCATAATCTTGTAAGAAGAGACCCAGTTAAGACTAGCGACTACGAAAGTAACTAGGAGTGATAAATTGCGAGGTGCTGCTGCCAAGAAACAGACAAATGGGACGTATAACAAGGAATAATGTGGTGGGAGCTCCTACTGAGATGGGGAGGTCACGGAGGCCATCTCGAGGAGCAGAGACCAAAAGTCTGGGGGCTGGAGGAGGGCACCGGAGAAATCGAGTCATGGAGTCAGCGCTGGAGCCAAGAGGGAAGGGATGTGGGGAGCAGGGCTGTGTCTTTCAAACTCCTATCAGTCGAGGAAAACAGCGTGGACTTTGCCCTAAGAGTGCAGGGGCACCACTGGAGCGTCTTAAACACAGGAGCAATGTCATCCTGTCTGGGTGTTTAAGTCACACTGGCCGCAGTGGATGTGGACTAAGACGGACAGACGGACAGTCGGAAACTGTGGTTGTCCAAGGCCAGAGGGGCCCTGGACGTGGAGAGAAGCAAAGGGCACAGGTCTGCCATGGGTGAGAAGTGGACGGCACTGGCACTGATTGGATGTGGGGACGTGGGAGGAGGAGGAAGCGAGTTGCCCTCCCGGTTCTGTTCCAAGTGGCTGGATGGATGATGGACCATTTAAAGCGATGGATCACAGCGCATGGAGTTGGAGATGCATCTGGTCCAGCCAAGTGGAGATGCTAAACCAACAGAGGAACGTAGGAAACTGGAGCTGGGGGCCAGAGCCTCCCATCCAGGAGCTACCTGGGTGTATTTAACTCCATGGTGGAAAGAGGAGAAGGGGGCTAGGACTAAGCCTGGGGATGGTGGGAATTTAGAAAGAAGAGCCTGCAGTTGGCTGACATGGAGCCACCAGAGAGCTGGGAGGGAAGCTGGGAGTGTGCAAGGTGAATTGTCCAGCGTGACTGAAATGATGGTTAAATGTCATGGCACCCCTGATCTGAATGTGGACTAGCCTATCCTCTGGGGTGCAGGAAGCCCTGTGGCTACCGAGTGCCACACCCGAAGCCTGCTTCCCTCCCTTGAGAGCTGAGACTCATTCTCAGCTTTTCTCCTGATGCTCGGGACACCTGAGGAGGTCCAGACCCTCCTAGGAAAGGTTCCCACGAGACAGTGTCTGCCGGAGGCGTTATTCAATGGCACAGTACTTTGAAGCTCCTGGTGAGCTATAAAAGGCGCATCCGTGTGTGAAATCATGGTCATGATTCTCCTATTATGCTAATTTCTGAAAAGGCCAGCTTCCCCAGGTCTGTGTCCTGCAGCTCTTGGCTCCAACACAATGTCAACGGCACCGCCAAAGACAGTGCTGAACACTCGGAGCCTCAGAACCTCTGAGCCAAGGCCTTTCCTCTCTCCAGCTCCAAGGCCTGTCCTGGGAGTGGGGTCAATGCAAGTCTGAGATGGCATAGAACATTCCAGAAGGTCGGACATGGTTCCTCACCCTTTCTCTAGACTCTAGTCTGTTTCAAGCATTTTCGCTTTTTGTAGTCACATGTCAGCAGGTTGCTTTCTTTTAGGATATTTGTTTCTTTTACCAGCAACTTTGTGCAGAAGAGAGTCGGGGAGAACACAGGAAGCCCCCATGTGGGAAGTGACAGGCTCCTGGCTCCAGAACCCACCTGGGCCTCCGGGCAGCACAACATGATTAATGAAAAACACGCCCGGTGTTTCCGGCTAATTTGGTTTCCTGCCAAGACAAATTAGCCCGAATCTCTCCCGCTTCCCTGGGGCCATGTGGCTGGCCCTTTGGTCTTCTTGAAGCCGTAAGCCCAGCCCAGCCATTAGGCCACAGCACATGAAGGGAGGCTGGTCCCGGCCGTGACCATACAGGGCAGCTCTCCTTTGATGATCAATCAGGGGTTTTGCTAAGTGGAGTGGTACAGAGGGAGTTAGCACCAGGGCTCCTGGCCCATACCTGGCCACCCCTCTGACGCACTGGGGTGAGGAGGGGTCTAAGAGAGATGGAGTTGTGAATTAGCACCACCTCACAGGAGGGGAGTTCCACAGAAGACAGCGTGGCGTGGAATGACGATCTCCATCTTCCACTTCACCTGAGGCCCTCTTGTTTTTACTTGACCCCAGAAAACCCTTCATGTGCCCAAGATAGGGCAGAGCTGTACCCTAGGGCCGTGCCCTGCCACTCTGGCTCCACACACATGCTCTGCAGCAGAGAGCAGGGGAAGGTGGCCTGCTCAGTCCAGCAAGTCCTGTGTATCCCCATGTGGGGCTCCAGCCTGCAGCCCTAGCAGGGCTGTAGTGAATAACCCCTATGGCTCCTCTGAGGAGTCTGAGGCTCAGCACAGTCACTGTCCTCGCATAGAAGCCCGAAAAGAACTGAGTTCCAGTCTCCTGTTGAGCCAAGACCAGTTCAGAGCCTCGTTCATTTGCAAATACTGGTGTGGCATCATCTACCCCAGTGCCCTGCTGGGGCAGGAGGGCAAGTTCAGCGAGTCTCACAGTTGAACTCCATGGAACTCCATGGCTGCACCCGATGATTGCAGGTCTTTTTGTGAAGGACCCCCAGACCTGAGGGTGTGAGCTCAGGCTTCAGACTCAGACAGACGGATGCCCCTGAGCTTGGCTGCCAGCCCCAGCACGTGCAGCTGTGCGGCCTGACCCTGCCCCAAACCTCAGTTACACGTCTCAGAATGGAGACCCGAGTGCTGGCTGAGAGTAGGGAGGATAAACTGATGTGACTCCATCCGTGCTGGCCTGGGCCTTTGAATGCCAGCAGACTAGTCAGGAGGTCACTGAAGGCAGAATAAATAGCCTGAACAAGGATAAAGAAGTGGAGATATACCTGGTGTGCCGGGGAACAATGAGGCCAGATGCAGGCGGTCCCAGCGACCAGTCTTTGATGACCATGGTTCGAACCAGGAGGAGACAACGCCATGGTCTGGGTGGACAGACCTGGCAGAACAGCACCGCAATTGGAGAAGACAAAGCTGAGGTCAGAGTTCAAGGTCGGGATAGAACACAGGACAAGATGAAGAGTTGACCTAGAGCCAGGAATGAATGAGCCACGTCTCTGGGCAGAGGGTGGCACAGGCAGAAAGAGCATTTTTTATTATCAACTTATTCACAGCCTTCTTTGTAGAAACTCTATTTTCCTGAATTATGTTGAGACTACAGAAGACACTTCCTAAAATTAGCTTCTACATCCTAGAGTAAATAGTTTCCCAAAGTCTTTCTTTCACCACCTCTCGAGCAATCTTTTCTCCTTCTGTTCTCCTGGCAATTCTTTTCTGGACCGCCATGTCTACAAAGCCCTGGCAGTTTTGCATCAACAGATCCTCTGCGATCCGTGGCTGAGGCCTGGTGGGTGGATGGCAGCACCTTCCGAAAATATGGGCGCCTGGGAGGCCACGACCTGGGACAGTTTCTGGGCTGAGTGGAGACCTCTTGTCTCTGCAGCCTGCTTCTCTTACTTTGGGCAAAGGGTTTCATTTGTGGCTAATCCAGATTCCAGTGTATGTTATCTGTCATCCCTTTTCCAGAAATAGTGAGCAAAAATCTTGAAACTCCAGACCCTTCTACCCAGGATCCTTCTCATTCCAGCCTCCACAGTTACAGAATCCATTTCTTGAGACGTAGGAAGCTTTCTCCTTTTACACTCGTCGTCTTTGTTGTTGGAAGAGAATTCTTGCATGACTCTTGATAGTTTGTGTCTTCCAAGGATTGATCCATTTCCTCGAAGCTGTGGAATAGATTGGCATAAAGTTGTTCATAATATTCCTTTATTCTTTTAGTATCTTTCATATTAAGGATTGCCATGTCCTCTTGATAAACAGACCCCTTTATCAACGTGAAACAATCTTCTTTATCCCTGGCACTATTCTTTGCTTTGAATTCTCCTTTGTCACATATTAATATCGCTGCTCTAACTTTATGTACATTAGCGTTAGCATAGCACGGTTTATCTTTTTTTCTATCCTTTTACCTTTAACCTATTTTTCCCTTATGTTTGAAGGGGTTTTTATGTAAGCAGCATAGAGTTTGGGTCTTGCTTTTTATCCACTATGGCAACAGCTGCTTTTTAATTGAGGCATTTAGACAGTTTACATTTAATGTGATATTGATATGGTTCAGTTTAAGTCGACCAACTTGTTATTTGTCCCATCTGTTCTTTATTCTCCCGTTTTGCCCTTTTTTGGATTAATTGAACAGTTTTTGTGACTCCATTTTATCCCCTTATAGGGCTTATTAGCTACAGTTCCCTGGTTTGTTACTTCACTGGTTGGTTGCCTCAGGGTTTACGGGATGCGTCTTTGATCATCACTGTCTACCTTCAAGCGATGCTGTCGAATAGTCTACTTCAATTTCTCCACTCTAGCCTTTATGTTCTCTTGAATGTTTCTTGTATTTTGGGTCTGCTGGTGATAAATTCTTTCAGCTTTTGTCTTTTGAAAAGAAAAAAGGTTTTGTTTTACCTTCATTTTTGGAAGATGTTGTAGTTGGGTATGGAATTTTTGGTTGACAGCTTTTATGTTTTTGTAATTTAAATATGTTGCTCTACCCTCTTCCCACTCTTGTTTCCGGTGAGAAACATGTTCTCCTCTTATCTTTGCTCCTCTGTGCATAAAGTGCCTTCTTTCTCTGGCCACTTTCAAGATTTTCCTCTCCATCACTGGCTTCGAGCCATCTGATGGCAATGTGACTTGGTGTAGCTTTCTTCACATGATTTCCTCATGATTAAAGCTCATTGACCTTCTTCAGTCTCAGTTTTCACGTCAAATGTGGAAAATTTTTTGACTATTATTTCCAATTTTTTTCCAAATATTTTTCTATCTTCCATGTCTTCAGTTAATCTTTTGAACATATGGAATACAGTTAGTATAACTTTTAATTTCTTTGTCTGCTAATTCTAACATCTGCATGAGTTCTGGGTCCATTTTGGTTTATTGATGATTTTTCTCCTCATTGTAGGTCCTATTCGTTTCTTTGCCTGCCTGGCAATCTTTGTTTGGATGCCAGATGCAGTGAATTTCCTCTCGTTGGATGCTGGGTGTTTTTATATTCTTGTAAATATTCTTGAGCTTTCTTCTGGGATGTAGTTAATTTTCTTGAAAACATTTTGATCCTCTTGAGACTTGCTTTTGGTGGGACCAGAGCCTCGTTTAAACCAGGGTACTTTTTCTCCATTACCGAGGCAGGTGCTGGTACCAACCCCAGGGGCCCATGAGGCCCCATCTGGCTGGCTGGAACTGTCGCTACTCCCAGATGTGTGAGTACCAGGCACTGTCCCTCTAACCATTCAGGAGATTCTTATCTCGGTCTTGGGTAGTTTCCCTCACACACATCTGCTGATCTGAAATCAGCTTAATACTTCAGGGTGAGCATCTCAGACCTTCAGCGTTCTCTCCTCCCTGGTATGATGCCCTGCACAATATGGCTGCATTAGTCCCCCAAAAACTCACCCTACCTTCTCAACTCTGTGAGTCTGCTGGGCCCTGACTGGGCTCCCCTCTCTATGCCAAAGCCGGAAAACTCAAGGCAGGAAACCAGTCTGTCGTGGGGCTCACCTCGTTTCTTCACCACCCCACAGGGATCCCTGTCCATCACTGCCTGATTCCAGTGTCTTGAAAACCATTGTCTCCTCTATTTGGTCTGGTTTCTGTTTGTGTTTCTTTCACGGGGAAGGAAGCGGCTAGTAATACAATAATACTTTTATTGTATTTCGACTCTCTCTATCCCCACTAGGTCTGTCTTTTTCCTCTTAACACCCGGGTGCCTGGAACAGTGCCTGGCTCTCCGTGGGAACTGAATACGTGTTGATTACATGAATAAATGAGTCCGTGACTTAACCCGGGAGTAACAAAGCAGGGAGCAGGCATTTTCACGATCATAGGAAGTAAACCACTATCTTGTGCACTTATTTGTATTTGGGTCTTCCTTCTTTTCCATGATACTCTCGGGGACAAGGAGCCTGCTGAATTTAACATTGTAACACCCGTAGGACTTAACAACTTTGTCTGGCCTACTTTAGGTTTTTGATAAATATTTGTTCAATGAATAAGTGAGCAGGAGACATTTGCGTGTGTATAAACAAATCTGGGTTGAGATATGAACACATCAACTTTGCCTTTAAGCCCAGCAGCTCTGTGTCTTTTTTCTGTGCCCCAGCACTGCGCCTGGCGGTGCCAGCCAGCAGCCGACCCAGCCAAACGGGGATTTGAAGGAGGAAGCGATCCATTGCAGCATTGACTTTCTTACGTGATGTCTTAGTCTTTTCAAGGCTGTCAGATTGTTTTTAGATGGCAAGAGTGAGGGACAGGGAGAGTTAAAGCAGAAACGCTGGCTGCCTTTGAAAATCGCAAGTAGAATTGTAAGAAAAGTCAACTGGAAAATAGAGTGAGTCTTCACGGATGCAAAACCCAGGACAGGGCCTGGCAGATAGGAGCTGCCCACGACATCATCCTGGTTCAATAATTAATCAGTCACTATGGGCACAGCCTCTTAGAAGGAACTCTCACCATAAGGACCTTCTTCTATGCAGATGTGGCAGAAAGATACGTGACCAGGCTGATGGCAGGGGTTTCAAAGCAGCTTGTAGGACACAGGACACATTCTAAGGCAGAAGCAGCTGAGCCTTTGATTTAGGGGATGGTAGGCTGAGACACAGGACACAAATAACCCCAGTGGCTCCACCAAAGCAGAGACCAAGAAGACAGGAGAGTGGAATGTTTGGAGGAAGAACTTTTCCATTTTTACCCCCTTTCAGATGAATTTTGCCTGTTTGCAATCCGTAACAGAATTGGTTCACCAGCACAGCATCTCAGATGCAGCCTGTAGGTCACACTGGGATGAAACCAGGCTCCTGGCAGCACGGAGAGCCAGGGCACTCTGGGAGCCTGGCCACCCAGCCTGCCCCACTCCGAGGTTTTGAAACTCATCACCCCAAGCCTACTGGCCTGGGGTGCACGACATGTCACTTTTAAACTCTAGGAGATTCCTCGCCTAGACTGCTTTGCCGTGTAATCAATAGCTGATCCTAAAATATTTTATAGCTAGTTTTACTGTTAAATGGATTCTAACTATTTGGTGATTACAAGATATTCTATTTTTGAATAGTCTCAGTTCTTTAGCTTCCTCCGTATGTGTTCTTAGTCCCTTGAAGAAGCTCCAGGAGGCACTGAGCCCCCAGAGACTGACCCTGAAAAACTAGGAAAGAACAAATCCAAACCCGGGTCCACGTGCGGGGACCAAAATCCGCTGTCAGCAACGCCCTCTGGTGGTCATGCAGGGGATGAATAGCTTTAAAGGCAAGTTATAAGGAGACGATAGTCTTAGCACAACGGAAATATGTTCTCTGCTAGGAAAAACATTGCTGATCACTCCTTTTTCCATGTTCTGTGCACACGCACAACTGTAGGCAAGTGAGATGTTACATCAGGATTATTCTCCTCGGCCATAAGGAAATAGCATGACTATTAGATTTTTTTAAAAATTTCAGAACTATAGATCATTTTGGATGTCCAAAATCACAGGATGTCCAAGGTGGAAGCAGTGTCTGAGATGATCTTGTTCAAATCCCCCTCTTGTAAAAGGGAGATTCAAGTCCAGAGAGGTGAGCAGCTTAACTAAGATCACACAGCAAATTGCTGACTGTTTTGGGAGCAGGGTCATAGGTACACGGCTTGTCAAGGGCTGGTAGTGGCTTTAGCAATCAGACAGCTCTGTCCCTTCATTTGACACAGCAGGGAAGGGAAGAGCAGAGAAGTCCAGAGATGAGGGCCGTGGAGGAGCCCTCAGAGCTGGGCTCTGGTGCTGTCCCAGCTCTGAGTGGTTCTGTGGCCAGGTGAGTGGCTTCTGTCATCTGCATCCAACCCTCTTCCTGAGCTGGGACCATCTCTTCCCACAACCTAGCAGAAGGGCTTTGTGCCAGAAGCAGACAAGAGAGGCTGATGATGGGACAATGAGGCCCCGGGTGGGATTCAGGAAGAGCAGACTCAGGGCGCAGACACTGGTCTTGCTTGGATCTGTTTTCTCTTAGTTTCTTGGGCCACTTCTCAGCCATCACATGGGGCCAGAAGTAACTTCTTTGTGCCCTCATGGAGCAGTTCATGAATTTTGGTAGGTTTTTTTAGTTTAGTGTAAAAATTAAAATGTTATTTCTTTTTTAAAATTGTGGTAAAATATACATAACACAAAATTTACCACCTTAACCATTTTTAAGTGTATGGTTTGGTGGTAACAGTTGCCTTCACATTGTCGCACAACCATCACCACCATCCATCTCCAGAACTTTTTCATCTTCCCAAACTGAAACTCTGTCCCCATTAAACACTAACCCCCACCCGCTTCCCTCAGCCCCTGGCGCCCACCACTCTACTCTCTGTCTCTGAATCTGACTACTGTGGGACCTCATGTCCGCGGGACTATACAGTATTTGTCTTTCTGTGACCAGCTTATTTCAGTTAGCATAATGTCTTGAAGATTCACCCATGTTGTAGCACGCATCAGACTTTCCTTCCTTTTTAAGGCTGAATAATATTCTGTTAAGTGGAGGGACCACATGTTTATCCATTCATCTGTGGGTGGACACGTGGGTTGTCTCTACAGTTCATGTGGTTTTATTGAAGTCTGGCAGTGAGCGCTGCCATCTCACCTTCTGAGGGACAATGACCTCACAGCAAGGGGCAAGTAATGCAATCACACTCTCTGGGAGTAGGTGTGTGCCCCCTCGGAGCCAGGCATCCAGGAGGCCCTCACTGGAGGTCACAGGCATTCTGGGCAACCCGAATTCCTTCCTGCCTGCTGCTGAGCTCTCCCGACCTGGGGCCCACCTTGGGCTGCAGGCCAGGATCAGGTGCTGTTTGAAATTTGGAATTAGATTCAGAAAGATCCAGAGTCAGAAAAGAAATGTCCTTTCAGTTGATCTGAAAACACAGAAAGCTTGTTAGTAGCCACAAAGTTCGTTTCAAATGAGCAATTACCAAATGCATTGGACAGAAATATCGTCAGAGGGAGTGCAAATGATAATGATTTTGTTGCCACAAAGTTCCACACAGGAGTCAGTGTCGAGAAAGCCTGGTGAGTCCCTCAGAGTGTTAGTCTAAGTTAGTCTAAGTGGGCTCACCCCCCCCCCAAGTATTTGTAATTCTCTTCAAAACAAAAACTATCTGTAACTCCTGCTTTCTCTTACCTCTCACTTCGTATTCTCCCTGAACGTAAATGCGATGGCCAGACAGGGACGGTGACAAATCTCACCTGTTAACGTTTGTCCTCTGTGCGTGTCTGCAGCCATCCTCGTTCAGAATCGCTGCTGATACTGAAGGGTATCTGCTGCGGCAGCATCCATACGAGCCAGGCTGCTTCCCGCACATCACAATTGCCACAGGAGGCCAAATTAAACATGACTGCACCCTCGCTGCAACTCTGTCACCATTTCTTGCTTAGGGAACTGCCTTTTTAAAATTCTGCAACAGGATCACCATTTTCTATTCAAACAGGCTTACTATTTCCTTCCAGATCCTTAAAAGATCAAGGAGTTATAGGGAAAGTTCACTTTTTCTTTGATTTCACTGGACATCCTTTGTCCAAACGAGGGCAGAAGCCCCAGGGAGACCTGCACTGGCCGGGAGCGCTTGCGGATGAGCACAGAGGCCGGCCGGCCCCAGGCAACTGGGACGGGAGCCTCAGAGTCCTCCACCCTCGGGCTGCAGACACCAGAAAGTTCCAGGTCCCTGAAACCCAACAGGCAAATCATTAGAGCGTTCCCTAAACTTCATCCAGCTCCTCGAATATCAAATAAGTGCAATGAGAAAAAGTTATGGAGAGTTAAGGAAAATCCTCAACAATGAATGATGGAGCTATTACTCTCTCTTTATGAACTCCAGCAAATTGCTTCGGAAAATGAAAGTGCCGTGAAAGGAATATTTCCCTTGGGAAGGAGAGATGTCCTACGTGATATGGTCACTTAGAAATCTTCTGGAGGAAGAAGCTATTTTTGTGATTTTAAAGTTTTGAACATGCTTTAAGCTACAGTCTTGGTTAATTATGACACGGTGTATTAAACAAACTTCCAGGCTTTCTACCTAAATGATATTCCACTTAAGTCTCCTAAAAACTAATTTTTTAAACTGAAAATGTGTTCTTGTAGCAATTCCTTAATTTCTAATAAGCTTCGTATAGACCCTTTGGTAGTTAATGGAATTCTTTTTAAAATTACTTTTTAATTTTCACTTATTTGAGCTCTTAGCCAGCTGCGGGTTGATAAATTAAAGCCTGAACAAATTTCTTCCTTATAACCAAGGCCTTAGCAAATTCAATTCAAATGGCAAATCTATTTGATTAAAACAAAAAGTAATTTAAAATTACACAGGAAAAGATACCATTTACATCACACATCTTTCTTTTTTGCAGGAGTTGGGTGAGGTTTAAGCCTTCTGAACTCTCGAACTATTAAAATGAAGCAAAACCTCCAAGTGAAATATTGGCAAACCCAATGTCAACCTGTGCGTAATTTCATTTTCATTACCTTCCCTTTTTTCTTTTTTTTTAAATCTCTTGCTTTATTGAACTTTCACTTTATGCTTCATATTTTGGTAGAAATATTGGTGTATTTTCCTGAAGGGATTTCCTCAGAGGAAAAAGGAGATGGTTTTAAATTCTCTCTTCCTATTTTCAAGGCAGCATTTCTGACACGGCAAGGTGATACTTTTGATAAAAATATCTATACCAAGCCTCTGGGTTTTCTGGAATTTGTCTAGATAAAAGAGAAGAACAAAAATATTTTCCATCTGTAATTTTTTAGTTATGACATTTTAAAAACCTGCATTAAATTAGCACGGGAAATGGTATTCTCTGTCTCCAAACATTTTCTGAATTGAGAGTTATTTCTCTTCTCTAATTCCGGAGCACAGATCATTCTTTGACAGCATCTACGCCCACATTTACACACGGACACGCAAACACCATCACAGCAAAGGAGAACACGTTTCTAAAACACATGCCCACAGTGTTCAAAAATGAATGTGTTTGATCCATCAACTTGTTGTATAATAAAGACTTCATTAAAAAAATCAGGTTTGGGATTATTGGTTCTTTACTGAGCCTGGTCATAAGAAGTGTATCTTATAATGATTAGAAAACAATACAACAGGAATGGAAAGTTTATTGAAGCTAATTTGGTGCAATATTCCAAATGACGTTCATTTCTTAGAGCTCAAATGCAAGTTCGACGACATCCAGCCTAAGTGCTGCCTTTAAGTAGTCCTGTTTGTTTGGAGAAGAATTGATTGTCCCTTTGTCCAGGCACGAGGAAGCCGGCTCTCCCTGCTCTGACTCGTGTGTATTATTCTATCTTCGCAATTTCCTGGAGCTGTCTTCTTAAAGCAGGCTATAGGGTCCTTTATTTCATCATGCAAGTGCTCTTAACAGATTTATGGCAGTGGCGGCACCTGCAAGGCACCCCCCCACCCGCCCCCGCCCATACACATCTGAAAACCCTGCCGCGGTATCTCTATCTTTAAGGGAAAACAACTTTGTGCGCTTTTTGCCAGTTTCATTACAGGAGTCGACTGCCCAAGTGAGATCCTGCTTGTAAAACTCTGCAGGTGTGTGGATTGTCATCCAGTCCGGCCAGAGAAACCGACGCCAAGGTTTCAACGTAATTAGCAGGGTTTCCTTTCACTCCTTTAATCAGTTGCTAGCACCTCGCTGTTTAAGATCACGGTGAGCAGAGTTACAAACAACGAAGGATGGACTCCTGAAATTAAAAAAAAAAAAAAAATCTCTGCTTAGTAACAAACATCAAATCCATCATTATTCAATACAGAGGAATTTTGTTTTATTGTAACAAAACATCAGTTCTGCTCCTGATGCCTTATTTTGATTGTGGAAATTCCTTTTTTGACAAAGCCGTTTCTCTGTACAGAGAAACATTGTATCTTTTGTTTATTTTCATCCCTCTGCTCTGACACAAAATGGGGAACAATCTTTTCCTCGAGAGCAATTAGTCCTAGTCTTGTTTCAGAAAACAGTTGAACACAGAGGCTTCAAGAACAGAATATTCCTTCAAAAATTACTACCCATTAAGTCATAAAGACAACTTAGAGGTTATTTTCCTCTAGCAAATAACCATAATTTCCTTGAAATCTAGTTCTTCATGTAATTAAAGTTATTTATTTGAGGATTTAAATGTGCTCTAACATTTTAAATGGCCTGAGTGTCTGCGTAAAAGTCAGCATTTTGAGCCCGGCGTTGGGTCCGGCTGCACATATAATTTTACCACTGCTCTGTAATGCATGCTGCTGCTCCCGTAATAATAGTTTAAAATGCTCGAGCGCCCAGGGAAAGAGTCAGCAATTCGTGCTATCCGCGGGCTGCGGCTTTTATTATCCTGGACTCCTCAGAGACTCCCAAATGAGACTCCAAGCTTGATTTCTTACAGCAAATGAGACTCCAAGCTTGATTTCTTACAGCAAAGCAGAGAGAGGGTCCCGGAGCGTGTTTATTGATACAGAATGTTCAAGACTGACAGACAGGCCTTTGCGTATGATCAAGCAACTTTCTGTTCAAATCTTATGGAATGTGGCATTCCAGACTTTAAAGGGAAGGGGAGATCGCCATGGCAACGACACAGGGGGCTGGAGATGGGGATCCCCTTGGGAGCTCGAAGGCCGGCAGAATTTTAAGCATTTGCAACTTGAAAAAGAAGAGGAGGAGAGCTCCGTAACCCTGCCAACGATGTCTACAGAAATGGAAGACGGTTAGAGGTTCCTCAGAAAGATCCAAATAAACAGCTCAAGCCTGCACGATATGTGCTGGAAAGGACAGTCGGCTAAAAAAAAAAAGTACAGGTCCTGGCCTTTTCCACTGAAGAGGGAGAAGCTATTGCTGCCTAATATGCAAGAAGGAGCAGAGTTTGGGAAAGAGGCCAGTGACCGGCCAACAAGTGTCCTTGGCTGGGGGCTGCCCTACTCGTCGGCTCCTGACCACCCAGGCTCTCGTGTCTCCCAGCAGGAAAACACAGTACAATCCGAAGGCAGGCTGGAGACCCCGAGGCCTGAGGTCCCTGGCGGCCTAGGCCTAGCCGAGCGCACAGCTCAGAGACCCGAGGAGACCAGTCCGAAGCAGCCAGCAGTTGGTTTGTGGCTCCCAACGTTCTGGCAAGTCTGCATACGTAGAAAGAGCTTCAATTAGCACAGAAAGGTCCTAGGATCGAAACTAATATACGTAAATGAGTGGAGTATAAAAATGACTGCAAACGGATGTGATTTGTGGTTGTAGTATGTGTGAGTGGAAAGAAAGATAATAGATTTATGAATGGGGCTAATTCAAACACACTAGAGATGGGACCTGATTATAGTGCCCCCCCACCAGAAACAAGACCTTTCTGAAAGTGTACAGCAAGAGTCCAGTGGTAGTTGGTCAACTGAGTCAGCACATGCTGGCATCAGAGGGCCCACATGGTCTCGGGCAGCCCTCGCCCCGAGGCGGGACTCCAACATCTGGCCTCACGGATGGAGGCTGAGGGGTAGACCACAGCAGAGGCAAAATGCACCGAAGGCCTCCAGAAAATCACAAGCCAGCCGTGATCCTCAGGCACAGACCCCAGGTCCCCAACGTCTCATTCTAGCTTTGTCAACATTGTGGGAGGTGCGGGCTGGCCTGCGAGTTCTCTGGATAGCAAAGTCAGAAAAGTGATGCTGCTCTGGATGTTGGTCGCGGGCTTGGCACAACCCTGCTTGCCAGCGTGGTGGTGAGCCTGGCATGCACACGGCCACACCCTAGACATAACTACCACCACCCCTATTTCACAATGCCTCTGCTAGGCACAGGCTCCGGAAATTTAAAACAAAAATACTTCCAGGAGAGACGATGAATAGGGATTCAGGGGTCCGGCGATCCCAGCCTCCTGGAGGAAGGCAGGGCAGGGGGAAGACCTCGTGCCCCCGGCAGGGCCTGGCTTGATGCTGGGATTTGCCACCTAGCTGGTGACCTTGGGTGCCTCATTTTGCCTCTCAGAGTCTGTATTTTCCTGTCTGCAACATGGTTCTAATAACATCTTTGCCACCTCCGGGGACAAGCAACCAAGGAAGAAAAAATCAGGCCCCAACAGAGTGAGGGACAGAGGTAGGAGGTAAGGGATGTCAATATGACCTTTGTTCTTTTCCTGATTGTAAAAATGACCTTTGGTTGTCGTGAAAGTACTTAAGAAAGTATGGAAAATTGTGAAGGAGAAAATAAGGGTAATTCCTAACTGACTCAGTGAGAACCAGAGAGAACATTCGATTCTCTCTCCCTCTGACACTGGAAGATGGGCTCAGGATATATAGTTTTTTATTTGATAAAATATAGATAACATTTTATACTTTTATTGTGATCAAATATGCATAACAAATATACGTACCATTGTAAGCATGTTAAGCCTACATTTGAGTGGCGTTAAGTGCATGGACATTGTTCTGCAACCGTTGCCACTATCACCTCCAAAACTTTTTCATTACCGAAAACGGAAACTCTGCCCCGTTAAACACTAAGTCCCCATTCTGTCCTCTCCTCCCAACCCCTGGCTTCCATCATTCTGCTTTCTGTTTCTATGATTTTGATTACTCTAAGTACCTCATATAAGTGGAATCACACAATATTTGTCTTTTTGTGACTTGCCTATGTCACTTATCACAACGTCTTCGAGGTTCATCCATGTTGCAGCATGTGTCAGAATTTCCTTCCTGTTTAAGACTGAATAATATTCCCTTGTATGGATAGACCACATTCTGTTTATCCAGTCCTCTCTCAACGAACACCTGTGTTGCTTCCAGCTCTTGGTTACTGTGAATAATGCCACTATGAACATGGGTGGATGCACATCTGTTTAAACCCCTGTTTTAAATTCTTTTGGTGTACACCTGTAAGTGAAATTGCTGTATCATATGGGAATTCTATGTTTAATTTTTTTTTTAAAGATTGGCACCTGGGCTAACAACTGTTGCCAATCTTTTTTTTTCTGCTTTATCTCCCCAAACCCCCCTGTACACAGTTGTATATCTTAGTTGCACGTCCTTCTAGTTGTGGGATGTGGGACGCCACCTCAACGTGGCCTGACTAGCGGTGCCATGTCCGCGCCCAGGATCCGAACCCTGGGCCGCCGCAGCAGAGCATGCGAACTTAACCACTCAGCCATGGAGCCGGCCCCTCTATGTTTAATTTTTTGAAGAACGGCCATATTGCTTTCTACAGCAGCTGTACCATTTTACATTCCCACCAGCAAGGCACGAGAGTTCCGATTTCTCTGCTTCCTTGCCATGCTTGTGTGTGTGTGTTTTTTAATAGCCATCCTACTGGGTGTGAAGTAGTATCTCATTGTGGTTTTGATTTGTGTCTCCCTAATGATTAATGATGTTGAACATCTTTTCATGTGCTTATTGGCCATTTGTATATCTTCTTCGGAGAAACATTTGTTTAAGTCCTTTGCCCATTTTTTAAGCTGCATTGTTTGTTTTTCGGTTGTTTGGTGAACACAGATGTGTAAAGGGTTCTTCTCACTTTATATATGGGGAACATCTTTCCCCGTAGACAAATGGATGTCTACACTCCTGGCTTCCAGCCTATATTCCTGCCTCCCCACCATACCTCACTCTTGGAACAGATCACGTAGTGGTTAAAAACACAGACCCTGGCTCGGACCCCACTCCATCCCTTACCAACTGTGAATTCCTGGGCACATGGCCTTCTCTGTACGTCAGTTTTCTTGCCTATAGAATGGAAATTCAGTAATGTTGACTGCATACGCTGTGTGGATTAAATGAGTCAATCTATGTAAAATACTTGGAACCCCACTTGGAACACAAGAAATACCGTGGCAGACTTAGCTATGTTGTTTGTTGCTTGTTTGTTGTTGTTCCTCTTTCCATGCAGTGAGTCTGGATTCTAGTTGAAGCACAAATCAGAGTCTTGGGGAGAAGCTTCTGGATGTGCTAACAGAGGAGCATCTCTGACATCCACCTCAACAGCTGACAGAGGCTGATGGCAACATGTGCCCAGAGCTGCCTATGCTTGTCCTATCGACTCCTCTCATCCTTACACCACTACCTGTAGGCAGGCGATGTCATCATCTCCATTTGCGGCTGGGAAAAGTGAAACCTTCGAAAGATCAAGTCACTTATCCAGAGTCACTCAGCTGCAGGGGCATAACCAAGAGCCATCAATATCAGAGCCACATCCTCAACCAACCCTGCGAGGATAATAGTTCATCCTGACCTGGGACTGACCCGCGTGACGTACCAGAATTTATCTTGATTGTGGTGGTGATCACACAACCGTATACATTTGTCAAAAGCAGAAAGGACGAATTTTACTAAATGCAAACTAAGCCTTCCTAAAAAATAGGAACAATAGGTTACACAATTTCCCTGAGTTTGCGTGAACAGTTTTGTTTTGTTTTAGTTTGAAGGCATTTTAGTGATGGTTATTGGGCTGCTCACCTGATACCAGACTTTCACCTTGCAGATGTGGAAACAAGAGCGTCTACCCAACCAGCATCACCTTTCCTGGGAAGACGTGAGCCTGTTGGGGATTCCACATGCTGGTGGCAGAGATTATAGGCTGAGCTTTCCTGGGTCAAATGAGTCACGTCTGCAAGTCTGACTTGGGGTGAGCACCCGCCAGGGAGCCAAGAGGCTGCATTCTCCTGCCCATCTTAATTCTGAGCGCTGTCCCTGATTCCAGAAACTTGGCTCTCTTCTAGCTTTAAATTCTACCCTTCTTTGAAAATAAAAATATTATCATCTGACTCTGGCTCTGTTTAAACAAACTGAACCTGAGAGGTCTCTGGTGCCACAGTTGAGTTCTGGAAGGATTTCTAATTGACTTTTGCTTTATGGGGAGGACGTTTGCTGGGGAAAGTCATACGTGTGTTGGAGAGAGACAAAACCAAGGTGGCACAGCGCTCTCCTGGTGCCCTGCCTTCCTCTCCAAGAGGCCTCACTGGGACATCCACACTATCCAGCTCTGCCTGAGCCGTGGGCTGATAGCTGGTCGCTGTGCCCACCCACGTGGTGAAATCGTGGGTCCCTTGCCACCAGCCCCGTGCCTGCTGGCCCCTCCGCGTCGTCCGCCCTCCCTCTCCGTCTGCCCTATCCCTGCTCTGTGCCGGCTTCTCACTGAGCCCCTCCCGGTCCTCTCCCATCACTCCGTGGCCTTTCTCCCGACGCCTTGTACCTTTCTTTCTGAGCGTAAGCCCCACTCCACTCTACCGTTTCCACTCTGCTGCTCTGGAAAGGGACTTTCTGCTCAGCCTGGGTGGGCATTTCAGACGTGGGACTGAGAAACGCACATTGGCAGGAGAGAGAATACTTGAGTGGCTTTTGAAGGCAGATTTGTTGAATTAGTGTTTCTGGCATTAAACACACACGCAGACACACACATTCTTTCCGTTATCCTCACGTTTCGAGCGAATTCCATGAAAATGTGATAGAGGTTAACCCTAAGTATCTTTATATATTAAGTATTTTAAAACTAAATCTCATTTTCTGATGAACCACCGACTGTGTCTTCTTGATTCAAAAAGCAGATCAGGAATTTTGGAAGGTGGAGGAATTGTTTTATATCTTGATTGTGCTGGTGGTTACACAGTTGTGTACATTTGTCAAAACCAAAAAGGACAAATTGTACTGGATGTAAACTATGCCTTAATAAAAACCAGAAAAAGAACAGGTTACAAGAAGTCAGTAAATTTGACAGACATTTCAACCTCATGACACCAACAGGCCATTAGCGATCTTTTTAAATTTAATTAAGTGACTCAGTGGTGATTCTGAAACCTCTCAAAGAAGCAGTGTCCAATTCTGAATATCGACCGGGCTGTGGAGCACACTCTTCTCATTTTCTTAGGTCGCCTCTCTTTTCTAGGAGCCACACTCCCTTGTTTTGGGGACCTCATCCTCCTGGACATGAATTTGTGGTCCTAGAGGGGGCTGACCATCACAGCACTGTGCCCTCAGGCCATGAAGGTGCTCATCAGACCCAGAAGAGCCAATCAGGATGCTTCCCCAGGAGGAAGGAGGAGCTGGTCTTCTGGAAGGACCCAGACACCACTGTGAGCCGGCAGATTGCTGGTGGCCAATGCCAGGTGAAAGAAGAAAAGACGCAGCTGAGGGAGATGGAGCGCATGGACTGGGAAAAACAGGGACAAGAAAAGGAGAGTCCCAATAGTGCCCTGCCCTGGTCCTGCCTGGGTGCTCACGCAGGACCTCAGACCTGGTCCAAAGCATAGATCTGCTCCCCGGCATCTGTCCTCCGTGGTCAGGCAGCCCCTGACCCTCTCCGGAGAAGGATGTTCTAAGGAATGAGCCAGTCTTGTCTGTTTGGAAACAGTATTGACTTTCTAAAGTGTTCTTTCCAACTTGGCCTTAAAAAAACACACATACGCCATACAATTATCCATGCACTTTAATCCAGCAATTTCCTTCCAAAACATCACCCTAAGGAAATAATTATGAATCTGTGCAAATATTTAGCTGGAAGGATGTTCATTACAGCTTTGTTTATAAGAGTAAAAAGTCAGAAATAACCTGAATGTAAAGTAACAAGGGTGGAAATGAGCCATGGCACACCCCTACGGAGGAGTGCTGTGCGGCCTCGGGATGGCGTTGGAGGAGAAGATTTGATGAAATGGAAACATGTTAACAGTGTGGTTTTGAATTCACAAAGCGAGCTTGGAAGGAGCACCATCACCTTTCTGATGCACGGATGTGATGCACAGGGAGAGGCGAGGGAAGATGTTCTCTGAGATGCTGACAACAAGCACTCTGTGAGTGGAACTCTGAAGGAGTCTGATTTTGTCTTCTTTTTTTTAAAAAAAAACCATATTTCCTGTATTT
Organism: Equus asinus; assembly: GCF_041296235.1. Classification (NCBI taxonomy): domain Eukaryota; kingdom Metazoa; phylum Chordata; class Mammalia; order Perissodactyla; family Equidae; genus Equus; species Equus asinus. The sequence goes on along the minus strand of NC_091808.1, from coordinate 3,355,810 downwards.
CCCACATTGAATATGTGTTGCTTTTGTATTAAATAGAATTATGAAATTTATAATTAAAGAGAAATAAATCAAAATAATAGCCATCATTCCCTTTTCTAAAAAATCTCATTGTACAGAGGAGGAAATCAAGGCCAAAGAAGACTGAGAAGCTTGCCCGAGGGCTGACTGTTGGGTCACTGAAGCCCCACTGGGTTCTTCCCAGGACACTGGCCGCAGAGCAGCTTGGAAGGAGAAGAAGATGGCTGCCACCCTCTGGTTCTGTGCTCCCTGCTCCCTGGAGACAGGGTCCTGGCTGGGTCCTCAAGGTGACACTTTTGCTTTCAAGTCCTGTTAAGGGAAGGACCTGGATCAGGCTGGAGGAATTGCAGGCATACAAATTTGATTAATGTTAATAGCTGTTAAGACCGCCCCAGTTCGTAAACATGCCGTCTTCACTGCTTCTTAAATACACAGTTCAGTGGCAACATTTTGTAGTTTTCAGTGTACATGTCTTTCATCTCCTTGGTTAAATTTATCAGTAAGTATTTTATTCCTTTTGATACTGCTGTGAATGGAAATGTTTTCTTAATATCCTTTTGGGCTTGTTCATTGTTAGTGTATAGAAATGCATTTGAGTTTTGTGTGCTGATTTTGTACTCTGAAACTTTGCTGAATTAATTGATTAGTCCTAACAGGTTTTCTGTGGAATCTTAGGAAGAGGGAGGTGGGCAAGGACAGATAAGCACGAACAGAGGGAAGCAGTTCAGAGAGAGGGAAATTCATGGAGGTCCACGCAGGCAACTCTAAGAACTAAAAGATGGCTCAACAAGAAAGGAAAGAAGCAGACCATCTCCTGGATACCAGGTGTCAGAGATAGCCTCATACTTTTCTTCCAGGTTTTGGATTGTCCCTGTGGTCCTTTAGACACTGCGATGACAGTGCAGGTGCAATAGGGAGGGTACTCTGGAGCAAGGAGGAACTTCTACCAACTATGGTGCCAAAGAAGGTGGACTGAGCAGCAACAATGGTGATCAAGGGCTGGTCTGGCGGCACAGTGGTTAAGTTCGTGCGCTCCACTTCGGTGGCACAGAGTTTGCCGGTTTGGACCGTGGGTGCAGACCAACACACCATTCATCAAGCCGTGCTGTGGCAGCATCCCACAAAGAAGAACCAGAAGGACTTACAACTAGGATATACAGCTATGTCCTGGGTCTTTGGGGGAAAAAAAGAGAGAATAATGATCAAAGTGCTCTTTCTCTCGGAAGAGAGTAGGTGTGATGAAGTTAGAGAGTGGAAAGCCATTCCATCCCCACAGTCCACTGTTCACTCCTAGCTCTGGGTCTGCACCAGCCATGTGGAAGTGGAGCCTGGGGAAGGAGGGGGAGGTGACAAGACAACAGTCAGCTGCTGGGCGCGGTGGGAAGAGACCACATGGAAGCTGCCAGTTCCACACTCTGTGCTGGAGGCAGCGAAGACGGAGTTCACCTGCAGAAAACCGAATTTGTAGTGAAGAAGATAAACTTTTGAAACATGATCTCAAAATGCAGATAAAAATTTTTTAAATTATGAGAGAAAAAGATAGACAAAGAGGACAGAGAAAAAAGATTCAACCCATGAAATAAAAAAAGAGAAAACAGAAAGCAAGTCAAAGTTACAACAGAAGGAAACTCTTCTGAGCTATTTGAAAGTTCCTGAGTGTGCAAGTCAAGAAGATTCCTCGACTCGTTACCCAGAATATTGTTCACATTCAAATTAACATTTTGAAGAAAAGAGAAAGAAAGAAAGTCTAAGAGTAGACGACAGAAAGATGGACATAAACGTTGAATTGATTACACTGTGTTTCTAGATCAGAAGACTAAATATCATAAAAACATAAATTCCTCCTAAATTAACTTCGATTCAAATTTCTGCAGGATTTCTCTAACTTCACAAAAATAAATAGGTGCATCTGGAAGAAGTCATGTGAAAACGGCTTCAACAAATAAGAGAAAGGAAAGAAAAGAATGGGAAGAGAAGGGAGGGGATGAGCCCAGCCAGATATTACAGCAATTTCAATCCACAATAATTAAGTAGATTTCCGGTCATTACAAAGGACCCAGCAGTCATGAGATTTATCTGTGCCTGCTCCAAACACTTAGAACTGCTGATTTAAGCTTAAAATATTGAGCCAAGATAAAAAGTAAGAGGCAAATCTCCAGTTCCCAGAAATAAAGGGGAAAATCTTAGCTAAAGCAGAGTGCAGCAGTGGTGGCTGCAGTGGGGCCGGCGTCCTCGTAGCTGTGGAGGCTGCAAGTGACCATGGGCAGCAAGGATCTGGAATTACCCTTCTTATCAGACTCTAGGAGCTGAGAAAAGGGAAGGTTCTCCATAAGGGAACAGAGAGCAGAAAAATCTCTGTGCTCTGGTCCCAGCTCATGGCCTGGAAGAAACTTTCCTTAAAAAAGCTGTGAAATGAGAAGAAACAGCCTTCTGTGCTCATGTGTGAGGCCCCGACTCCCACTCTTGCTCTCAGGATGTGGAAACACCCCGCTGAGCACCACACTCACAGAGAGGAGTCCGCTCCAGGTAAGTCCAGTGTTCACCAGGATGGATCGCAGAATCCACTCCCCCAAACAGGAGAATTCACACCCAGACAACTAGAGTTAATAGAATATAATCGGAATGAAACTCTAAACAAAAATTACTTCAAATATTCAAAGAGCCAAAGGAAGGGAAAGCATCTTTAAAAGAAGAATAAGCAATTATGAAACAAAAATAAACAAATTTGAAAAATAAAGTAGAAACCCACAGTTAGTGAATTTTTTTAAAAAGATCCAATTGCAGATATGATGTAGCTGAAGAGAGAAATAGTCATCTGGAGAAAAGTCTGAAGAGTCATCGGCGTGCAGCACGGAGAGAGGAAGAAATGGAAATACCAAGAGAAATAAGAGACATGGAGAACAAAATAAGAAGCTTAAATATGCACCTGAGAGGAGTTCTGGAAAGAGGATGGTGAGTCTTGGGAATAGCTCATGTTTGTAGAGACAATGCCTGAAATTTTTCCAGAATGGAAGGAAGACATGAGTGCTGTGACTTAAAAATATCCTCAAGTCCTAGACAGAATAAATAAAAACAAATTCACATGAAGACAGAACATAGCAAACTGCCAAATGTCAAGGATAAGGAAAAAACATCTTAAAAGTTTCCAGGGATAAAAAGACAGACACGCAATGAAGGAGGAACAGAGAGGCAGCTGTGCGAATCTCCTTAGTAGACCAGATGGCAGAACACGGCGAACTACCATCAGTAACGTTGGTCGATACTGACCCAGGACGGACAGACTAAAGGGACAGAATGGATAACCCAGAAAGAGGGAAGAGAGGATTTGACAAAGAAAGCATGGCAAAGCAGTGAAGACTGGGAGAGTTCGTCAATAAATGGTGCTCATATAATTAGTTAGCTATTTAGGAAAACACACACTGCATCTACCTCATACAGCCACCAACATTAAGATTAAAATGTTAATTTTAAACATCATTTTACAAAATGTGGTATGAGTGCATTAAAAATGTGTTTAACATTGCTGATGGCCAAAGAAACGCAGATCAGAGCAGTAAGTTATCATCAGCAGAGGTTTCTTTAATTGTTAATGTCCGGCGCTGGAGGTGTGGCGAGCGTCTAGGTGATTCTCCTGGATCCTGTCAGGGGTCGGGGCACAAACTAAGAGAACACTTTTGGAAAGTGCTTTGGAAGTATGTATCAAAAAGAACCACATGTCCATTGTCTTTGACCCAGGAATGCCATGTTGAAGCATCTGCTTTAAAGAAATAATCAAAAATGGAGACAGTGATCCACCACGAAGATGTTCATCACCACCTCACTCATAGTAACGAAATCTGAAAATAGCCACAATGTCCATCATCAGGGGTCTATCTTCAAATAATGAAAACATAAGTGCTGAAACAATGTCCAGTCAGTATAAACTGTTGCCCAAGTGTTTTTACTAACAGAAAATGTATGTGGGATAATGTTAAGCACAAAAAAATCAGATGATGTTACTGCATAGAAAAAATGAACACCAGGCTCTTTTAAAGAGCACATGGCTGTGTAACATTTTCGGTGGTAGTCGCTGGGTGGTAAATTAAGGAAGACTCCCATTCTCGTCTTTATACTTTTCTGTATTTTCCAAGTTTTCCATCCTAAGTGTGACTGCTTTATAAGCACAACAAAATAACGGATGTTAAAAAAAAAAACCTAAAACCCGTGATAGAAAAAAAAATCCTTTGATGTGAAGTTGCTCTGTGGTTTACAGAATGGCGAGAAACGTTGCCCCAGGTTTCTGTGTTGCTGGGTGTCAGAAACTTTCCTCCTGGCAGGAAGGATGCCATGTGGAGCGGTTGTGAGCGAGACTTTGATGACAGCCTTTGTTCTGGCACCAGCCATGAAGTGAGAAGGTTCTAGAAGATTAAGTGCTCTTATTCCTTAGCTCTCTGCCCTTAAGCTGTGCTGCCTGTCACCTTCTCTCCTTTCCACAGAGGACTCAGCCTCAACTCAAAGATTTGCCTGGATTGCACGAGCCTGCCAAGAGGGGGACCAATTAGTACAAAGTAAATATTTCTCCACCAGGAAAATGGATGGAGGCCACCAGAGCACTCTTCTGAAGGCAGAAAACAGCAGGTTTCGTCCACCCTGGGTCAGCCACAGCCAGAGATGAAAGAGACAAGAGAACGTCCCACAGCCTCCTGGGCCAGGGCCGCCCGGGCAATTAGACCTCAACATTTATTTATGGAGCTAATTTTTCGTGTATTGCTCCCATTTCCGTCTGCAGATAAAAAGCAGAGATAATCAGCTGAGCGCTGGAAGTGGATGCTTCAGGAGCCCCGCGGGGAGGGTTTGAAAGCAGAAGGATTCCGGAGCGCCGGGTGCTGAGTTTAGGGTCAAGGAATTCCAATCCGCCAGGAGCTGCTCTGACTCTCTCTCACCATTGCGTCTTCCTCCGTCCGATCTGAGGAGGGGCTATTTATAGGATTTCCACCCATAATGGGAGGCTCTTCTGAAAGGAATAATAGGACCGGCGTGATGTATTTTCCTACTGAAAGCTTACGGCTGCCATCATTTGGCCTCATTATCCCCAATACCTCTCCGCGGGGGCATCAAAGCCCCCCTCAGTCTTGGCTCCGCCTCGTTTTGATTCACCAACTACTTTCCTGAATTTGGCGGTCTCAGAGATCGTTAATATTTAATCATGAGAAGCCCACCCCCCACGACCGTGCTAGCAATCGCTCCAGCAAATATGTGTTTCTTCAGGAGCGTTCGCAGGACTTTCCAGCGAATGGCTGAGCAGAACAGACACGCTGCCAGATCACGTTCGGGGACAAAGGGGAGTTTAAAAATTTACAGCGATTTGCTCTTACAGAATTTCTTCATCTGTCTTTGGACCTGTCGTTATTAGCATTAGAGTAGAAAATTTTTTTAAAAACCTCATACCTTAAAACCCACTGGGGTGGTAGCTGATGAAACAGGTAATTGTAAGATTCAAGTATTTTTGAGCTAATTGAAAAGAGAACGGTCTGGTTTTCTCCCCCTCAGCAATGACTACTCCCTCTTCAAACCTGAAATTAAAATACCAGAGAGAGAAATAGGTTACTGAATATGTTTTGAGATTTAAAGTTAACTTTGCTATTTTAAGAATTGAGAAGAGTGTTTTTCTGCTTCATCTATCAGCATTCTCTAGAAGTTTTTGAAAGTCCCGCATAGCAATTGTACTGCCATTTTCAATTTAAGCATATTTAGAGGGGCGTGAAATGATTAGTTAATTCAAACAGACTCTATTAATCCGGGCTGCTGTGAGGACTTTGATATTGATGAAAACATGCCTTGTGGGATAAACAGAGGTTCTCGGCTGCATCTCCCAGGGCGTGGGATCAGCTCCAATAACTTGAGAAAATAAATATGGCTTTACTCCTACAAACCTTAAAAGTTGGTTTCTGTTCACTCTGTTTCATTAAAAAATAAAATAAGAAACGCTTCAAACGTACAGTAGCCTTGTTTTCAAAACGGGCAGGAAAAATCTAAAAGTCCAAACGAATGAACGAGGATGGAAAGCTGGTAAATATTTAGTTTCTGTTTTCAGGGGGACAAGCCAATTAGTTTAGGTGCTTGAAAAAGCATCACCTGGGTCGTGTTGAGGCATGCTCATCCCCAGGCCGAATAAGCCATGTTTGCAGGAGGAGACTTTATCTTTTACTTTTTCCCAATTTGCCTTCCAAAATGCACATGGATGTCTAGCTCATTTTCTGTACTATTAACTGTGTCTCTGAACAGCTGCTAATCATTTTGTAGTGGTTACTGTTATAAGCAGACTCTTATCTAAAAAATTGTAAAGGAACTAGAAGAAACAGCTGCTTGAAAATTTGGTTGTGAGCGTTCTGTAAAAAAGAGTCTCCACTGAGAGCAATCTCTCTCGGGTTCTCTTGTCTAGGGGAAGAGGAAGTATCTTTGAGCATCTGCTACCCATCCTGGGAGGCACACGTGCTTGGATGGGCATGGCCTCTCTAAGCCCTGCCCACTGCTGTGGATGTGACTCCTCTGACCTGCAGAGTTTGGTATTGAGGTTCTGAAGCTACCCTAGGGGTCTGTGACCGTGGGCTTTCCTGGAGTGCCCGGGCAGGGTCCGGCAAGCTGCTCGGCAGAGGAGGGGGCTGCTGGCATCAGTGGGGCCTGACATCTTAACCTGCCCGGGGCTGCAGCCCTGAGGTCTCTTCTGAGCCCAGGACAGAAGGGAAATCTGGGAGACGCCAACTTTAACAGATTTATACATGACATTTGTTGTCAGTTGACACATTGGTGGTATATAAGGCCCTTCCATCCCACTCCCACACCCCAATAAAAAATTTCCAAGAATCTAAGTCCAATGTACTTAATCGATGGAAGAGCCAAGTGCCAGCAGTGTTAAGATAAGGGATGATGCCAGCCTCTGGATGGGAGCTCCACATCGACTTCGTGCCCCTGCCTCCCCCCTTCCTCCCATCCTCCAACCTTCAGCTACTGATGGGGAGGAGACAGGGAGGTGAAGCCTGCAAGGTTGCTCTCTGTGCTATGCATGCTTTTGGCCAGGCTGCATTCTCAGCTGGAGTTCAGAGTCTCGTCTCAGCTCATTCAATTTGGCAGAATTCAGTTCCTTTTAGTCGTAGGACTGAGGCCCTCAGCTCCTGGAGGCAGCAGTTCACAAGATGGCCGTTTTCTTCTTCAAGGTCAGCAGGAGAATCTCTCTGACCTCTGGGCCATCTTTTTCAGGGCTCACCTGATTAGGTGAGGCCCATCCAGGATAATCTCACTTTTGACAGGCCCTGCTCATTCTCAGGAGGAGGGTGGATACCAGGGACTGGGACTCATGGGAGCCATCCTGGAGTTCTCCCTACCTCGTCTTCCCATCTCCACATAGTCTCTTCACATGGCAGTTTCAGAGTAGCTAGATTCCTACTGGGTGGCTCAGGGCTCCAAAGTAGCATGGTCCATATTTCTGTCTCTCCATGGTTCTTCCTTCCTTCCTGATGCTCCAAGAGTCTTTCACTTTCCTTCCATTTAGAGAACATCCTTAGCCTTTCCTTAGAGTAGGTTTGTTGGCAATAAATTCCCTTAGTTTCCCTTCATCTGAGCACTTGTTTGTTTTGCCTTCATTCCTAAAGCACCATTTTGCCAGACATGAACCTAAAGCACCATTATGCCAAGTTCTTTTAATTTGGCACTTGAAAATGTTGTGTCATTTCCCTCTGGCTTCCATGATTTCTGTCGAGATACCTACTGTTATTCAAACTGTCTTTCCCTGGGGTAAGGTATCATTTCTCCCTCACTGATTTGAAGATTTTTGCTTTGTCTTTAGTTTTCTGAAGTTTGGTCATGATGTGTTTTGGCATGGGGTTCTTTGAGTTTTCCCTTTTTGGGGTTTGCTCAGCTTCTTGAATCTGTAGGTTTATGTCTTTTGCCAAATTCGGGAAATTATCAGCTATTATTTCTCTGAATAATTTTCAGTCTCTCCTCTCTTCTCTCCTCCTGGGAGTTCAATGACATGAATGTTAGATCTTTTGTTATAGTCCCACAGATTCCTGAGGCTCTGTTGTGTTTTTTTAATCTATTTTCTCTCTGTTGCTCAGATTGGGTCATTTTTATTGTCCTGTCTTTAAGTTCACTAATTCCTTCTTCTGCGCCTTCCATCATGCTGTTGAGTCCACCCACTGAATCTTTTATTTTAGTATTTCAGTTATTGTAATTTTCAAGCATCAATTGACTTGGATCATGTCATTATTTTGAAATAGATTACACATGACTTTTAAACTGGTGTTTTTCTCAGCGTGTCTTTCTATCTCATATTACAAATCTCCCCTAAGGGAGAAATGCCTTTCAGTGACCATTGTGCAATTTTAAAGCCGCAAAATCAAGCCTCCAGAAATACTGTAAATTCAGAATGGGTTGGCTCCACTTTTTAGAGATGAGGGCTGCAGTATCCAGAGCTTACTCAATTCATGACTTCCACCCAGTGAGCCTCTGGGGGTTCTGTTAGAAGACACAAGTCTTGCTGGGGCCAGCCTGGTGGCACAGCAGTTAAGTTCACATGTTCCACTTTGGCGGCCTGGGGTTCACCGATTCACATTCTGGGTGCAGACCTACACACCATTTATCAAGCCATGCTGTGGCAGGCGTCCCACATATAAAGTAGAGGAAGACGGGCATGGATGTTAGCTCAGGGCCAATCTTCCTCAGCAAAAAAGAGGAGGATTGGCAGCAGATGTCAGCCAAAGACTAATCTTCCTCAAAAAAGAAGACACAAGGGTCTGGCTCCATGGCCGAGTGGTTAAATTCGCGCGCTCTGCTGCAGCTGCCCAGGGTTCGGATCCTGGGCGCGGACCTGGCACCGCTTGTCAGGCCATGTTGAGGTGGCATCCCACATCCCACAACTAGAAGGACCTGCAACTAAGATATACAACTGTGTACGGCGGGGGTGGGGGGTGGGGGGGCGTGGTTTGGGGAGATAAAGCAGAAAAAAAAAAAAAAAAGAAGACACAAGTCTTGGGCCAGCCTGGTGGCATAATGGTTAAGTTCACACACTCTGCTTTGGCAGCCTGGGGTTCACAGGTTCTGATACCCAGCACGGACCTACACATCACTCATCAAGCCATGCTGTAGTGGCGTCCCACATACAAAATAGAGGAAGATTGGCCCAGATGCTAGCTCAGGGCCAGTCTTCCTCACACACACACATGTATAAGACACACACACACGAGACACAGGTCTTCCCTCTGTGTGGCTTAGTGACGAGATTTGTATCATGGTGATGAGATCAGGCCGGAGGTCTTTGTCCTTACTGCTAGGATTGGTCCTGATTTAAAGATCACAAAGTTAGAGCCTAGAGTCCTGGGAAAACCCCCTTTTGAGGCCTGGGTTATGAGACAAATTTCTTCGGTTGTCAGACTCCCTACTTTAGTTGAAGCCTATGGGTCTTAAGTTAAAAATGGCTGATATGACTTGACTTGAGTGCAGGAACTTGAGTTCAGGCTCGAACATGACAATTTGAAATGTTAGAGTGTGATCTACCTTTAGCTATGTAGTTTTAAAGGGTCTGTAGGTCTTTTGTCCCTGGGAACAATCCAGAAGGCTCATTTGCTCTGGACAAGAATCCAGACCCAACTTCAGGGTCCATAAACGCGACAAACCTATGGTCTGCTCTCTGGGGCAGCTGAGGCCACAGGCCCACCTGGTCTAGGCTGTGAATGGGGCCTCGGCTGAGCCCTGCTGATGGACGTGCTGGTCCTTCTCCTCAGGGCCAGCGGGGCTGGTGGTCAGAACAATCCTCCCCACTTCTCTGCCATCACAAAGCCCTGGACGCTGCCTGGAGCGATGAGAGGCTGCCACCGCCACTCCCCTCTATGCTCCAGCCCCTCCCTCTTCTCCTCAAGTGAGTCTTAGGAGACTGGAGGGTCCACCACCCTCTCCATCATCTTGTTCAACTGTGGTCTTGGTATTAGGGCCTGTATTAAGTTTCCTAGGGCTGCCATAACTAAGTGTCACACACTTGGTGGCTTCAAGCAACAGAAATGTGTTGTCTCACAGTTCTAGAGGCCAAAAGTCCAAAATCAAAATGTGAACAGGGCTGCATCCCTCTGAAGGCTCCTGGAGAGGATCCTTCCTCACCTCTTTTGGCTTCTGGTGACTCCAGATGCTCCTTGATTTGGGCTGCATCATTCTAATCTCTGTCCTCATCTCCACATGGCCTTCTTCTCTCTGTGTCTCTCCTCTTCTGTTTCTTATAAGGACATTTGTCATTGGATTTAGGGCCCACCTGAATAGTCCACAGTGATCTCCTCTTGACTTCCTTCACTTAATTTCATCTTCAAAGGCTCGTTTTCCAAATAAGGTCACATTCACAAGTTACAGGGTTAGGATGTGGCCATATCTTTTTGGGAACCACCATTCACCCCACGACAAGGCCCAATCATTCAGAAGGGCTGAGCCTGCTCCAAGTCCACTTCTGGAACCAAAATGTTGGGCCTTAATCAGCTCCTTCTAGGACTGCCCTTTCTTCTCCAGAATTCCATGTTGATGGTCTCATTTGATCCAGGCCCATCCAAGAACAGTGCTGAGGCCCCCATGCAGCAGCAACAGCCTGCCTCGTCCTGACACTACCCCCGTGTAGCAGGAAGTTTTCGCCATCTCCTGAGGCTGATACCATGCACTCCAATGAGAAAAATGTTGTTTTTTTTAAGTCATCTGGAAATCAGAACAAGAAAGTCCTCTGGTTAACTTTGCCACATCTGGGTGCTGGTGATTCATGAAGCAGCCTCGTTCTGGTTTTCATTTCCAGTGATGTTTACAAGGAGTTTACGCGGCTGCCCCTCAAAGAGTCCTCTTTAATATATGGCCACTCGCTTCTCACAGAGCCCAGCTTCTCCCTTTAAAAGCAGAATAACATTTTCCACAACCATATCTTAGGAAACATTGGAAGGATTAACAAAACTTCTATTTGCAAATCAATTTCAGATCTACTGGTCTGCAAGTATAAGATGTTGTTATTTTATTTGCTAATTAAAACCATTTCCCTAGAATTTTGCTTTCCTCCTTAATTTGAATAACAAAGAGAAACAGAGATAGAACCACATCTGTTGACTCTTCTCAAATATTTCTGAATATGGGGTGGAGGGAAAACATGAGACACCAAGAGCATGACGCACAGACACCGAGGAAACCGTGGATGTGCTGACTGGCAGATGGTCAGAGCCAAATGAGCAAATGTGTTTCTATTCCTGCTCGCAATTAAGTCTCAGCCCTCCAACCTCAAGTGCAGAACTGGACCTGTTTTCACTCTTCCTCTTTTCTGACAGGATTGAATCAGTGTTATCCTGGTCTATGTTCATTTTTTAACATACCTTCTTCCTTCTCTCCATCCTTAACTTTGGTTTCCAACTCAAAAAATGTTGATTACATTAGAATGTGCAAGGATCAAAAAGAAAAGGAAACAGATGGTTGTACAGCAAATTAATATTAAGTTAATACGAGGTTAAACCTAAATACTTAAATGGTCTTGTGAATACAGTTTTTTAAAGATTTTTAACTTAAACAATGCAAATTGTGATTCCATAAGCCAACGAATGGACTGTTTTCACTTCTTATTTCAGGCATTTGTCATCTTAGACACCAGTGCCCTTTCTGACTTTTGTCTTGTGTGTTGATCTTAGTCATGTCTGTCCGAACGCAGATAGAAAATACCACAGACCTGAGAGTGATTGCAATTTCTCAGTTCTGTACAAGGAACCACATTTCAGGAGACCAGGGACTCTGGTCTAACAGCCCTGGACAGAGGGTTCTGCTTGTAACTTGTTTGTCTGCATTTGAAAGCCTGAACAAGCAACCTCCCAGAAGGAGACGGCCGGCTCTCTGGAGGGGCAGTTGTAGGCGCTGGACGAGGCTGGCCCGTCCTCCGGGTCCTTTGGATTGTAGAGGAGTTGGAGCAGACGGGGAGAGTCGGACAATTGGGAGATCAAATGGCTGGCCTAGAGCACGCCTGTGTCTGGTGCCCAAAGGCTCTCTCCCTCCTTTGGGGGGCAGCAGGAACTCACACCTGTCCTGCACTCACCCTAGTGATGGGTGATGCGGGTGGGACTGACCCCACCTCGGTTTGTCCATCGTCTCACCCTTGGTCCTGGTAAACAGGGCTCATATCACACATCCATTGCTGACTCCTCACAACTCCGCAGCCAGCTACTCACAGGTCCTGCCAAGGCCTCCTGAATACTGACAACAGGGGTCATCACTGCAGCTTCCTTTACTGCCAGGTGCCAGCTACCGTGCTGGGCTCTTTACCTACAACTTCCCATAAAGCCCCGAAACACTTCTGTGTGGTAGATGAGGATGGGGATGAGGATAATGAGGATGAGGATATCCACGTGTTAAAGATTAGAAAATTGAGGCTTATGGCAGATGGATGATTTGTGTTAGAAAGTAGGTAGCGTCCAGGGTTTGGACCAAGCCTTCCCACCTCTTTCCTCTTCTTTCCTTCAGCTCATCCTTCTGTTTCTTTCCTCTGCCCCGCTTCCTGGTCTCATGTAGGCTCACCATCCTCACTCTCCCCCAGTACCCTCCTGGCCAATACCTCTGTCCCCAGGATTTCCTAGTCTACATCCTCCATCCATCACCACCAGAAGCAATTCCTTCTTGAAATCTTGAAGCAATCAAGCTCAAAAGCCTTGACCGAGCATCCAACCCCTCCCCAGTCTGACCCCTTCCACACCCCAGCCACCGCCCCTCAGCTCCCGACACCAGCCCTCCTTTCTAGGGAGATTGTTCTACTCATTATCCCGTCCCTTCCGTGTGCACCTGGTCTCATCTGAGAAACCACCACCTGCCCTTCTTCCTGGAGGACTTTCCCGTGTGCCTTCCTCCTGTTCACACCCCGCCTGCCCTGGGAGCTGGGGTATGCCCTTCTCCTGGAGGAGTCTTCTCTGACACAGGGGCTCTTGGCCTTCACCCCCACATCACGCCTGACACTTTCCAGTGTCTTGAGTGATGCTCTGTCTTCTTCCTCCACTTAGTCTGAGCAGTTGCTGAGGTCAGGGCGTGCATCCTCCTGCTCTGTCCCCCTCACATTCATTTCCTGGCCCATTCTTTGACTAATTAAATGCTTCTCTCATCTTCTACCATCAGGGTCCTTAGCAGCACAGCTCGGGGTTGCTTCCCTTCATCGGTGTGCTCCCTGATGATGGGGACACACTCGTCTCTCTTTCTACCTATCCTAAGACTCTAAACTGTGCTTCCAGAGCCTTCTGTATTCTCCGGGGTTTCCCTGAGTAGGATGGATGAGACCCATGCTGATGGGGTCTGAGTCTCAACCCTCCACACCCTACCTCCAACCAGAGCAGGAAGTCTTATGTGTTCCGTGTTCTGAGCACTTACTAACCTCTCTGGGCAGACACCTAGTTCAAATCCTGGCTCTGCTTTACTCTCCACATGGTCCTTGGGTAACTTATGCAACCACACTGGAAAGACTACCAGCCTTCCTTGACAGATACTGTGAGAACAGAGGAAACAGTGCACCACAAGTTGAAGCTTCCTGGGATGGACAAGCCGTGGAGGCTGGCCTTGGTTCTTGCATCCCTCCTACTCTTGGAGCTCATAATCTCTGTGAGGTTACAGCACGTCCTTGGCAAGAGTTCTGAGCCAGCTGCAGGCCAAGTCAGCATTGTTTCCTCCTCTGTGGGGCTCCGATGATGTGTCCTCAGTCCCTGTGGAAATCAGAATCAGTGCTTCGTGCTAGGGCATTTAGCAGCGGTGAAATCTTATGAAAGCAGAGTGGGCGATGATGGAGTGCTTAGTCTGTGCCTGGCACTCCACAAAGCTGGCCGCAGGCATCCCCTCATGAGCCCAGGTGGCCCCAGAGACCACAATCTCCATCTATGACGACGCTAAAGGCCACTGACACAGCACTAGAATTGGAGTGCTTTGCTCCTGGCCCATCTCTCCAGCTCAGCCACTGTCTGGATCACCACTGTCCCCAACTAGATGTAGGTTCGTCTTCCAAAGAGGTGAGTCAGAGAGATCCCACATGCCCTCAGCACCAGGGTCAGCTGGGAATAAGATGACATGAAGTCAAAACAAAGTTGGAAATATAAGAACGGGGGGAGGCAAGCAAGAACACATGTCTAACGGTGACTCTTTCTTGGAATTTAAGGAATAAGATTTGGACTTCAGTTAAAATTCCTTGGCAAAGTAAGCCAACCACCGAAAAAAGGACGATTTGATCAAGTTTGGGGTTTAACTGAGAAACAGTGATGTTGAGCGGTTATCCAGAGGAGAAGGATCCAGAAGATGGCGGTGAGGATGGCAGCTCAGGCTGAGGTTGGACAGAACAGGTGTCCTCATTCAGGAGGAACTGGTCCAGGACAACTCGATGAATCTTGGCTCTTGTTTGTTTGCTTGTTTATTTGTCATATTGTTGTATTTTCTCAGAAACTTTCTTGACTTTCATCTTCCAAATATTCTGTTGAAATGCTTATTTCAGAAATCATGTGTTGTTACCATTTAAAAAAAAATTTTCTAAGGGTTCACTTTCATTCTTGTTCCTTTTTCAAATCATCATGTTCTTGTTTCAAAGATGAAAATATCCTCTCACTCTGAAGACATAAATGATTTGTTAGGATGTCTTTCTTCCCTGAATCATTTCCACTTCTCCTAGTTGCTATGCTCCAAGTTGAGCTGGCATTTTATGCCTTTCTCCTTCTCTACCCCATTTCTTGATCTTCCAGATAAAAAACCTGTAGTTAAAATCTGGGGCTTAGTTATTTTTGTATTCCATATGTAACTATATCTGGTTAAAAAAATGTACTGGTCTATACCATAGTTAATGGATTTGTTTCTGCTCTCTCTATATGTAGTTGACCTAGGCGTCAATGTAAACTGAATTGGGTCACAGTGGCTGGGTAGTTAAAAACTAATTTGGGATGAATGATGCTAAATACAATTCATGCTGTGACATGGTTCTGTTCATATCAACTCGAGTTTCATACAAAAGCCATCAACACAGTGTGCCCGTGTCCCAACTGCCCCGATTTACAGCAGAGCCATCTCGCTCTCTTAGGTCAGGCCTGCCTGGAGGTCCAGCGCCTCCCACAGAGCTTGGGAAGTGCTCTGTGACACTGGGCACCTGTCCTTATGCTGTTCAAGTCATGAGAGCTCTGTTCTGACCGTGTGACATACCTTCCAAGGAGAAACTGTGACCCAGAGAGAGGAGCAGAAGACAGGAGCTCTGCTGAGGGGACAAGGGGCAGAGTGGTGTGTAACTCCAGGATTCAAATGTTCCCTTATTCCAAAGCTCAAGAGATCGATCCAGAAACATATATTTTTTCACTCAAAATGGTGGGAGAAGCTTGGTCGTTGGGAGACGGTTCAAACTGATTCCAGCTCTTACTGGCTACGTGAGGTGGGGAAGGTAACGTGATCTCTCGAGGCCTCTCAATAAAAGGATCAAGACCCGCTCTTCTGCTCTTGAATGGTAGGATGCTGAGTGGTGACTTGGGGAAGTGATGGAGTGAGAGAGGGACCCTGGGCAGCGTGCCTACCCTGGCCTCCTAGAACTCTTTTATTTCCAGGAATCCAGTCTTTCTGTCTACAAGGTGTCGTATGAGTAACCAATACTTCCACAAAAAGGGGGCTTACCATGAACTTCAGAAAGGAAGGTAGGAAGTCACAATTTACTGCAGATTCCATCTTCCTCTGCTATCAGACTCCCTCACTGGTTCTTCAAAGCAGACTTTGAAGAGAAAATTTTTTTTGAACATCTTTATTTGCCCAAAATGGAAAGAATGATCTCATTAGGCCCAGAGCTGTGATTTCACTTTAGGTTCGATGGGAAGGACAAACCAGCTCCTTGGTAACAAAGCCCATTAAACACACACATATTCGCTAATAGCCAGTGGATGTTGGCAGAACCCCTGCCATGTAGTCCTACATAAACACTTTCTGTTCCATATTGCAGAGTTTTAAAAAAGAACATACATTGGACTCTATTTCAATTCAAGAAGAGTTTAATTAGCATCTCTGTAGGCAGGGCGTTTAGGTATGTTCTGTTGGGTGTGGAGCACGTGTGTATATGCCGGTATGAGGTTTCCCCTCTTTAGGGAGCATGCAGCCTTGTTGTAGAGACAAGACTACCTCATGTTCCATAGTAATCATTATAATCTTAATAATAACAGTGGCTAACACTTATTGGGCACCTACTGTGTACCAGGCTCTTTCAAGGCACTTTCTGGGGTTCACGTGGTGCTCGCACACAGTCTCCGCCAGCAAATGGTAGCGATCGTTCCATCAGACTTCACCCTCGTTCAGCGATCTTGGAAGGGGCCAGTCTTGATTTGACCAGTGACTGAAGTCCTCCAGTCGCATCTGAGCCCTGGAGAGGGGAGGAGGCAGCTCTAACATCGGGCAGAGGCTGACTCAGTGCTCTTGTCTCAGACGAGCTTTACCACCGTGCACATCTTAACTCCTTAGAGTGGGAACAACGGACGAACGCCCCAGAGTCAACCTCTGCATCCGAGCCTGTTCCCTCACCATCTTCGCTTCAGCCTGCATCTGCCAGGCTGCCTGATATTTGTGTGTGCGTGTGTGTGAGGAAGATCGGCCCTGAGCTAACATCTGTCGCCAATCTTCCTCTATTGGTTTTTTCCCTGAAGCCCCAGGACATAGTTGTATATCCTATCCTAGTTGTAAGTCCTTTCAGTTCCTCTCTGTGGGACGCCGCCACAGCACGGCCTGATGAGCAGTGTGTAGATCTGTGCCCGGGATCTGAACCGGTGAACCCTGGGCTGCCCAAGAGGAGCAGGCAAACCCAACCGTTACACCACTGGGCTGGCCTCTGCCTGATATTTTTGCAGCTTAAAGAGAGCTGGTCATGTGCTGGAAGGGCACGCAGCCTCTGCACAGAGATGAGGATCACACTGTCCTGGGGACACTGAGTTTCCCAAAGGCCTGTGCAGGTTGACCTTCACTGCCAAGGGGTCATGGAGACATGCCATCTCTTGCACCACGACTCCAAGTGAGACAGGTTTTCATGCTAAGTTGGTCTCCATTAGTATTCTAATTGAATTGTCAACTCCTCCTATTGGTAGCAAAGGTTATCCCTCAATTTTACGCATCAGACAGCAACTCTGAATGCCAAAGCGTGAACAGCACAAAGTGATTTTCAAGTTGATAACAAACCAGTTAGACTTTGCTGTGGCAGGAAATGCCACAGCATCCCTTACCCCAGGTCCTAAAATGTCCTGGTAACTATTTCCTAAATCAGTCCACTACTGTGCCTGGAGGTTGGTTTACTGTGTTTAGGAAATGGCTCGATAGCAAACACATAAACAGTCTCTGAAGGATATGGAGCTGAGTTTCTCCGCATGCCTTGTGCCGAGCAGGACCACTGCTGATACAACTTGAGGGTATCAAGGATCAGCCCGACCGCATCTTTTTGGGGCGGATTTGGATAGTGAAAGAATAACTGTTGATCTCAATGAGGCTTCACTGCACATCCATCAAAGTCATTGTCATAGTTTGTCAGAGGCCTCATATGGGGTCCTGGCTAGGGTGACCCTTAGAAGGAAAATTAAGCAAATACACCAATTAAGTAAATCCATTTGCATGGGGGGACAGGAGCTCCACAAGCCAGACTTCAACCAGAAAAGGAAACAGCATCAATGGGGCTGCACGCACGGAACTACTCTGCCCCAGAGCTTTGGAACTACCCTAGGCGATTGGTCCAGAAGGGAGCTGTGTTAGTTTCCTATATTGCTGCTGTAACAAGTTACCACAAGCTTAACAGCTTAAAGGAACATGAATTTATGAAAAGCCTGCAATGGGTCTCACAGAGCTAAAATCAGTATGTCCAGGACTATGTTCCTTCTGGAGAGAAGAATCCACTTCCTTGTCTTTTCCAGTGTCTAGAGGCTGCCTGCATTCCTCGGCTCGTGGCCACATCACATCATCCAACCTCTGCTTCTGTTGCCCCATTTCCATCTCTCTGACTCAGGCCATCCTGCCTCCCTAAGGCCATACAGCCTCCTAAGGAGCACTGTGATTACATTGGACCCACCCACATAATCCAGGCTCATCTCCCCATCACAGGACCCTTGACTTAATCACACCTGCGAAGTTCCTTTTGCTGTGTAAGGTAATATATTGCCTGGCTCTGAGATTAGGACGTGGACATCTTAGGGCACCATTTTTCTGCTTCCATAGGAACAAAGTTCTAAGTCAGAGGACAGTGGCCTTCCTTCTGGGAGGGGAATCATGGGAAGTGATATTCTGTATCAGTCATGGGGCCCACCCTGGGATCACTTGTGGAGAGGGAACAGGGTCATTAAAGGAATGGGGTGGAAAATTCAAGTAGTGAATGTGAGAATGAAAATGAGAACAATACCTAACACCCACATTGGGCTTCACTCTTTTGCACTCTTTGTCTTAACCATTACAACAGCTTATTGAGGTGCATACCATTATCCTCTCAATTTATAGAGAAAGAAATTGAGGCTACAGAAGTTTGAGTTACTTGCCCAAGATCACAACTCTGCATACATCTGTCATACGTGGTGGGGTCTGAATCCAAGTTGAGGCCTGAATGCCCATCTGTCTCTTTTATGGTGAGTTTAAATATTTCAGAATCATGAAGAAAAGTCCTAGCTAATGCAATAAGACAAGAAAAGGAAATAAAAGGTATACAGGTTGAGAGGGAAGAAATAAACCTGTCTTTGTGTGCAGACAACATGAATGTCAACGCAGAAAATCCAAAAGAATCTATTAAAAAATCTCCTGGGACTACTAAGCGATTATAGCAAGGTTGCAGGATACAAGGATAACATACAGAAGTCAAGCACTTTCCTATATGCCAGCAATGAACAAGTGGAATTTGCAATTAAAAACACAATACTATTTACATTAGCATCCAAAAATATGAAATAGCTAGGTATAAATCTAACAAAATATGAATGAGATCTATGTAAGGAAAATTACAAAATTTTGATGAAAGAAATCAAAGAAGAACTACATAAGTAGAGAAATATTCCATGTTCATGGATAGGAAGACTCAATACTGTCAAGATGTCTGTTCTTTCCAAATTGATCTATAGATTCAATGCAACCCTAATCAGAATCTCAGGAAGTTATTTGGTCAATATTGACAAACTGATTTTAAGGTTTACATGGAGAGTCAAAAGATCCAGAACAGCCAACGCAATAATGAGGAAGGACAATTGGAGGACTGACACTACTCAACTTCAAGACTTAATATAAGGCTATTGTAATCAAGATAGTGTCTTACTAGTGAAAGAATAGACAAACAGATCAATGGAACAGAACGGAGAGCCCAGAAATGGACCCTCATAAAACACTTATCTGACCTTTGACAAAGGGGTAAAGGGAATACGATGGAGCAAAGGAAGTCTTTTCAATAAATTGTGCTAGAACAGCTGGACATCCTCATGCAAAAAACTGACTCTAGATGCAAACCTTATACTTTTCACAAAAATTAACTCAAAATGGATCATAGACCTAAATGAACAATGTAAAACTATAAAACTCCTATAAGATAAAATAGGAGAAAACCTAGATGACGTTGGGTATGGTGATGACTTTTTAGGTACAACATCAAAGGCACAATCCAGGAAAGAAGGAATTGATGTGCCAGACTTCATTAAAATTCAAAACATCTGCACTGCAAAAGACGATGTCAAGAGAATGAGATGAAAAGCTATAGACTGGGAGAAAATGCTTGCAAATGAAACATCTGATAAAGGACTGCTTACAAAATATAAGAAGAACTCTTAAAATTCAACACTGAGAAAACAGACACCCTGATTAAAAAATGGGCCAAAGACCTTAATAGACACTTCCCTAAAGAAGATATACAGATGGCAAATAAATAAAGATGCTCTACATCATCTGTTATCAGGGAAATGCAAACTAAAACAATGAGATACCACAACACACGTATTAGAATGGCCAAAATCTAGAGCACTGACAACACCAAATGCTGACATGGGTGTGGAGCAACAGGAACTCTCATTCATTACTGGTGGGAACACAGAAGGTACAGCCACTTAGGCAGGCAGTTCGGTGGTTTCTTACAAAACTAAACATACTACTACCATATGACGCAGCAATCATACTTCTTGGTATTTACCCAAAGGAGTTGAAACTGATGTCCACACAAAAACCTGCACATGGATGTTTATAGCAGCTTTATTCATCATTGTCAAAATTGGAAGTAGCCAAGATGTCCTTCAGTAAGGGAATGGATAAATAAACTGAGGTATGTACCACATACAGACAATGGAATATTATTCAGCATTAACAAGAAATGAGCTTTCAAGCCATGAAATGACATGGAAGAAACTTAAATGCATATTACTAAGTGAAAGAAGCCAATATGAAAAGATTGTATACTGTACAATTCCAACCATATGACATTCTGCAGAAAGCAAAACTAGGGAGACAGTAAAAAGATCAGTGGTTGCCAGGGGTTCAGGGGAGGAATGAATAGGAGGAGTACAGAGGATTTCTAGGATTTCTCTGTAGGACACTATGATGGTGGATACCTGTCATTATACATTTGTCCAAACCCATAGAACATACATCACCAAGAGTGAACCTTTTGTAAACTATGGACTTTGGGTGATTGTGACGTGCCACTGTAGTTTTTCGATTGTAACAAATGTCCTGCTCTGTGGAGGATGTTGATAATGGAGGAAGCCATGCATGTGTGAGGGCAGGGGGCATATGGGAACTCTCTTTCTCTCAATTTTGCTGTGAACCTAAAACAACTCTAAAAAAAGAAAGTCTTTAATAAAAAAAAAAACCATGAAAGTGCCCTTTTCATGGAAAGGAGGCATTTTTCACGATCACTTTCCAACAGAAAGATCTTACTGGAAGGAACCATCACACTAAGACCCTCAGATACTGGAATGAAACATGCTGCCTGTGATGCAAAGATCTCTAGCCCATAATTCATGATGCCAACAATTTCCTGCTGATTCCTCTAAGCTTAAATCACTTTGACAATGTGCATTCTCTGTTTCATGTGTTCTTCAGATCCTGTCTCTTCACAGGACCATGCTTCATGATGTAAGCTACAGACAATCCAAGTTTGTGAAGTTGATTAATGGGCCATGTGTCAGCGAAAGGATCAAAGGTTGTGTGTGTGCATGCTCTAATGTGGTAGTGTGCCCTTCCAAAAGTTCAGGGCTCCGGGGCTCCCTTCTCTACAGAGAAAAGGAGGGAGAAACACAACCCCACTGAAGAAAAGGAGAAAAATCAAAGGAAAACTTACATGGTATGAAATAGTTTCATCCAAAAAGACAAGAAATGTCCGAATGAAGAGAAACAAAGAGCAAAAGGACAAGTGTGAACTGCCGAGTGACCGGCACTGACCATGCCCCTCTCATCATCTGGAAAGAAGTGAAGACGCTGATGGCTCCTGGGCCAGTACAGAACCCCGACGCAGAGCTGCCCTGCAGCATCTGTGTACTTGACCTCGAACAAGTGCGGACTTCAGGATAAATCCACAAATGTGTGGGCCAGCTGTCCCACCATGCAGAGCCATGTAAAAGCCTGCCTCGCTGGGCTCTGGTTTCACCGTGGCAGTGCTGGGACAGCCTATGCACAGGCCCGGGAGAAGCTCTGGCCACATGAGCCAGTGCCAGGGAAGGGATCTGGAGACTGCGTGGACCAAGTAGGAGGTGTCCCCAAGGCTGCTTCCAGGAGCAGAATCATGGCCGAGAAGAGTGAGGGTCAGTGCTCAAGACCTGAGCATTCAGTGCTCAGGGTGAGAGTAGGACCAAGCAGGAGGTCGGGGTGAGGAGAACACAGGAGCAGCTGAGGGGGCGAGGTGCACAGTTCCCCAAGAAGCTTTTGGCTGTGCTGGGGTACCTGATCCTCTAAAAGTTGGAAGGTCTGGCCCGGTGGCACAGTGGTTAAGTGTGCATGTTTTACTTCGGCGGCCCGGGATTCGTCGGTTCGGATCCCGGGTACGGACATGGCACCGCTTGGCACACCATGCTGTGGTAGGCGTCCCACATATAAAGTAGAGGAAGATGGGCATGGATGTTAGCTCAGGGCCAGTCTTCCTTGGCGAAAAGAGGAGGATTGGCAGCAGTTAGTTCAGGGCTAATCTTCCTCAAAAAAATAAAAATAAAAATAAATAAAAGTTGAGTGCCTGTTTAGTTTATTGCCCCAAAATGACACTTTTGAGATTGAAATGGAAAACTATAATATTCACACCAAGATGTGCAGTTCACGCTACCCATGAGGTGCTAGCCCTGTATTGGTGCTGTGGTTGGAAGGGCAAGAGCAAGGACACCACTGGGGATGTCTATGGGTGTGACTGCCTCACAGACATGGCCACACAGGATTCTGTCCACACTGGCCCTGAATGGGACGAATGGGGCACAGATAGGATGCACTTTATGGCATTAAGTTTTACAGGCGAAAGAGTTCACATCTGGAAAACCCCAGTTGTCCCACTTTTGAGAATTTACAAGCTGGTTCCCCTCAAGACTTGAAAGACTAGCAAAATTATTCAGACAAAGAGATTCATCTGATGCAAGTTGAATATAAGCGCTGGTAATGAATGATCTAAAAGACAATCTGAATGCTTCTGCGGACCACAGATGGTCATGAACTGGTGAGGCAACCAAGCCATATACCTTCACATGCCTGAAACAGTGACCAGCAGCGGACAGTGGCAATGAGACATCAGTGAGAAAGCCTTTCAAAATTCAAGATGAGGAGTTCTGTTTCTGCTTAGGCTGTAAAAAGCTGCAAGAGAACACTGCTCCTACTGTACCCATGAGAAGAAGCCAGATAATCTGCAACGTCATAATTTTTCTTGAGTCCCTTACAGAACCGAGGTCGCAAGGCAACAGGTAAACTAAATTCCAAAGGCTGACAAGCTCCCTGAGAAGAATCGGGACACGTGGATTATTTCATGTTTCATAGAGTGTAAAATCAGGTAGTTAGCATAAAAGCAGGCAAAAAAGAAACAGCTGAATTGCAACGAGTTCTTAAATGCTGAACACAGGTGTATTGGGTTGAATGGTGGCTTCCAAAAAGCTACGTCCATGTCCTAACCCCGGGACCTGCTAGCTTACTTGGAAAAAGGGTCTTTGCAGATGTAATTAAGAATCTTGAGATGAGAGATCATTCTGCTTTATTCAAATAAGCTCTAAATCCAATGACGTTTCCTTATAAGAGACACACAGAGAAGACAGGCAGAGGCAAAGGGGACGTGAAGACAGAGGCGGAGATTGGAGTGGTGCAGCCACAAACCAAGGATGCCAGCAATTGTCAGAAGCTAGAAGAAGCAAAGGAAGAAACTCTCCCCTAGGGTTCTGGAGGGAGTGTGGCCCTTCTGACATCTTGGTTTTGGACTTCCGCCCTCCAGAATTGTGAGAGAATAAATTTCTACTGCTTTAAACCACCAAGTGTGTGGTAATTTGTTATGGCAGCACTAATAAGCCAATACAATGGGCTGATGTGACAGCTTAGAATTCTAGACACAAGGGGAGTCTGCATTCACTCATCAACTTTTTTCCATGGGCCTTTACCAAGTGCTTTCAAGAAAGACAGGGAAGGAGTCCTGGGAGAGTCTGTCTCACTGTGCACAGGCATGAAAACCTGCCTGCTTCATGGATCTTTCTCTACGATGGAGCAAAAGCCAACTGGGGGAGGAACAGCCCCGAGGGCCCAGGAAAAGATGCTCTGCCTCTGGGGGAGAGGGAGAAGCAAAAGCCATCTGTCCTGTAGGAGGGGCTGAACCCAGATCAAGCACAGCATCCCGCACTGGTCCAAAGCAGAAGTTGGCTTCTTCCTATTGAGGAGGATCAGGTAGCTCTCTCCCACTCAAACCCTCCAACACACTAACAAAGCAGAGTTTGGCTCTCATGAGAGAACAGCATAAACGCTGAGAAAGCCTCATTCCTGATACCTAGATGCATACGTAAGACTGAGGCTGGAGAAAGAGGATGAGAAACTTCTCCAAACCCTGCCATGAGGGTCTGTACCAAGGAACAAGAAATCACAGCCTACCACTGGGAGAGGGTCAAGAATGTGGAGAAACTCCTCTGTATGGTGCAGATGGATGAGAGCTGAGGGTATAGCAGGAAGGTGCAGGAAAATCCTACAGTGCTCCAGGCCCACAGTAAACACTGGGAAGCAGCAGCCTAGAAGGTAACTTTAACAATAAAAACTCGACATTCAACTCAACTACTGCACAGACTTAGTCAGCTTCCACGCCAACAGCCTGTCCAAAGATGCCCATTTCCAGGCATGAATAATGTGTAGCTCAGCTTACTGTTTTTTTCACATGCAATGTCCCATGCTTAATAAAAAGAAAAACTATGAGATTCACAGAAAGATTATCAGAGATGAGTCCTTGTCAAGAGATAAAGCAATCAGAAAAACCAGACCCAGAGATGATCTAGATGTTAGGACTATAAGACAGACAGAGGTTTAAAAGAACTATAATTGATCCAACAAGAGGTAGGGGATAAGATAGACCACGTGTACGAACACATGAGAAATTTCAGTACAGAAAGAAAAATGCCTATAAAACGAGTCAAATGAAAATGCTAGAAATAAGACTTACTATAAAACTACAGAAATCAAGACAGTGTGTTATTAATGTAAAAAAAGACATATGTATTAATGGAACAGAACAGGTAGTCTGGAAACAGTCTTACACATATTATGGTCAACTGCTTTTTGACAAATATGCAAAGAGAATTCAATAGGGAAAGAATATTCTTTTCAGTGGTTGGTGCTGGAATCCTTGGACATCAATATGCAAGAGAAATGAAACTCCACTATTACCTCACCCTGTATACAAGTAACTAGAGATGAATCACGCACCTCAATATGAGTAACCGGCCCTGGGGTGATTTAGGACGGGGGAATGCGTTCCAGACTGCAGCAGTCTGATAAAATGAGGTGGGTGGGGGCATGGACTCAGGATTGGTTGGCTTGCACATCAAAGGCGTGCTCTCAGGCAAATTGTTTGCTCTCTCCAGGAATTAGCTAACACTAGGAGGGGCAATCCCTCTCTGGGTCTGCAAGGCCCCAAGATGTCAGAGCATCATAAAATACAGAAAATAAAAGGCATGATTAATATACCCCTCCTCCTAACCCTTGGCAACCACTAATCTGCTTTCTGTCTCTACGGATTTGTCTATTCTGGACATTTCGTATAAATGGAACTATGTAATATGTGGCCTTTTTTCTGGCTTCTTTCATTGAGCATGACGTTTTCAAGGTCCATCCATATTATAGTATTTGTCACTGTTTCATTCTTTTATATGGCTAACATTCCATGGTATCGCTATACTGCATTTTGTTCACCCATTCACCCACCAATGGACATTTGAGTTGTTTCCATATTTCGACAATTGTGAATAACGCTGCTGTGAACACTAGTGTGCAAGTTTCTGACTGAACACCTGTTTTCAATTCTTTTGGGTATATACCCAAGAGTGGAATTGCTGGGTCATTCTACAATCATGCTATGGTTGTTCTATGTTTAACTTATTGACGAACCACCAAACTGTCATTCACAGTGGCTGCACTTTTTTACATTCCCACCAGCAATGTCTGTGGGTTCCAATTTCTCTATATCCTTATCAACACTTCTTATTTTCTATTTTTTGATGATAGCCGTGTGCAGCTGAACTTTTATACATTACTGGTGGGAATGTAAATGGTCTAGCCGTTTTGGAAAATAGTTTGCCAGTTTCTTCCAAAGTTAAGCACACACTTCCATAGGAATCAGCAATCCTGCTCCCCGGTACTTACCTGAGAGAAAAGAAAACCTGTCTAAACAATGACCTGAATGAACCTTTACTCATAATCTCCCCAAACTGGACACAACCCAAATGTCCCTCGACTGACGGAGGGATACACAAATTGTAGTGTCTCCATACAATGGAATAGTCTGCAATGAAGAGGAACAAACTATAGACACATGGGACAATGTGCCTGAATCTTAAAAGCATTATTCTAAGTGTAAAACCAGGCACAAAAGCCTATGTCCTGCACGACTTCATTTTTATGACTTTCTGGAAAAAGCACAGCAGGGACATAAATTAGATCAATGGTTGCTAGTGGCTGGGTAGTGGGAGGAGGTTGACTGCAAAGGGCCCTACTTTCTGGCGTGACGGAAAGGTTCTGGATTGTGGAGGTGGTTCCACATTTGTCAAAAGGCATCAAATTTTAAACTTAAAATGGGTGCATTTTATTGTAGGTATATTATACCTTTAAAAAATGGTTGATTAAAAAAACCCCTAAGAACGAGAACCAGTTCCCCATGCCATACTTGGGGGGGGTCCATTTTTCTGCTTTAGTATATGGAATATACTCACTGGCTAGCTGAGGATCTCGGTGTCTCAAGGCGTACAATAAGAGAGTTACAAGAAGATGCGATCATGTGGGAAGCTGGGCTGGTCCCCACCGACGTCAACAGGAAGTACTAAGAGGCTGCTTTTGTGTTTCTCTGTTTTTTCCTAGGTGTTCAGCTTCTCTTCCTCCTTCCTCTTCATCGAGTTGATTGTTTTCCTCAAATCTGAGAATAAAGAAAATATCTGGTTATTTGAAGATTTCCACTACTTGCATTGTTATTGATTATATACCAAAACATTACCTGTGGAATTTTCCTAGAAGAAAACACAATATTCCACATTCCTTACATAAATCATTTAGAAAATGGAAAATTAGTGCAAATATTTTTTTTCCGTTTAAATTGCAAACCTCTATACAGCCCAAATACAAGAGGTTGCCATATAAGCTGCTCAGTTTTGAGCTACCTGGCCATGGGTTTCAAAATGGATTAACGGTATAGGAGTAACACTCATCCATCCTACAGCCCTGAAGATACAATACATTTTACATAGAAAATATTCCTGTTTGGTCCAGGGAAATAAATAAATAAAGGTGACACTTTCATCCTTTGATACTGGTGTTCATTAACTTTTCCTGGGGTAGGGGGAGAAAGGTCTTGGTCAAAAATATAAAATAAAGCTAGTTTCATCTTATTTTCAGAGTTCAGATAGCATCTCCTCAGAGGTTAGGCATGAGGGCCTTTTCGAAGAGGAGGAAGAAAAAGTCATGGGGCCAGAGAGGAAAAGGAAAGACAGAATTAGAGGGAGAAGCCTGGAGCAGGCAGCCCGTGCGCCCCTAATGGGCTCCCAGCCAGAGGCAACCCAGCCCCCTCCATTGTCATCCTTGAGGATGGGAAATGGTGGTACCCTGGGTTGTTACTTATTCATCTTCCCTCCTAGGGTATGAAGAAATAAAGTAGGAAAAGGAAGTCGAGTGGAATAATTAAAAACCTTTTTTAAAATATATAGCCTAGAGAAGTTACATGTCACCCCATAACCCTACATAAACATAAACACACACACACACGCATTTTCTTCTTTAAACAAGGACGTCCAATCCTTCTTCCTCCAGCTCACTTGGGACAGCCCTGCAGCCCAGCTCCCCACTGCTCTGCTGACCTCCATAAAAGAGAAATTTGCCATACACCCAGAAGTGTTTCCCCCAGAAGACTTCTTTGATGCATTTTTTATATTCAAGTTATAATCAGCGTTTTAACACACAAGTTTAATTCCAGGTTTGTTCCTTAAAACATTTTAGGTTTAACCTGTGTGTTTATTTAGAAAGTGTTCAGGACTTTTTCAGTCAAATTTTCAACTCATGAATTTAAAGTTTCCTGAAGGGCATTTTAAAACATGTATATAGTTTTAATTTAAGATCTGCTAAAGCTCAAAAGTGTCATGCAGAAGAGAGACCATAATTTCTAATTATAAAGTATGGGGGACGATAAATTCACATGACCTTTTCAGGAAAGTTTATGACCAGGCCACCACAGGGCAGGGACTTTATGAGGGGTCGGGGCCTGTGTGGTCACCAAAGACTCCCCTGCCCGTTATTTAGACAGATTAAAGAAAATCACACTCTCCACGTCCTGGGCAGTGGCCCTCCCCTTTCTAAAACGCCACCAAGCCTCAAAGTGTCACATGAAGCTTTAGTTCCCAAACAGGGATTTCATTTTCTGGAAGTAGAACCCAGAAACTGTCATGTTAAGAGAACTGTAGGGATCATGAACCCCAACCTGTTATTTCACAGAGGGGAAACTGAGTCCCATGTAGAGGAAGGGACTAACCCAATGTCACCTCCTAGTCAGTGACAGAACACAGAATCCTGAGTCCTCGCCATCCTGTTCTTTGTTTTCTTTCATTTTTTTTGTAGAGATATAATTGACATACAGCATTAGTACATTGTGTACAACACAATGATTTGATTTTTGTATTGGTTGTGAAGTGATCAGTGCAGTCTAATTAACACCCACCATCGCACATACTTATGAATTTTCTTCTCTGTGATGAGAACTCTTAAGATCTACTCTCTTAGCACCTTTCAAATATACAATACAGTATTCTTAACTATAGCGACCATGCTATCTGTGACATCCCCGTCACTGTCCTGTTCTGTTTCTGCTCTTCTGCACAGCCTGGCACTGTGGCTGGGTTTCGTTAATTCTTTTTCTTGCATGATAAGGCAGTGTTTAAATTGCCTGTCTTCCTCTTCCCAACTAGTGTAACTAACGGTGAAAACACAATTACACGCAGCGAGAGGAGAAATGGGTGAATGTTACCTCCCTAGTTAATCCCAAGCCTGCCCCCAGGGGTTCACAGTTTCGCTAAGAGAACTCAAATCCTGCAGCTTCTCCCTCTTAGATAGCCCCTCGTTGCCTTCCTTGCTCCCCCCAGCTCTGCTGTTATCTGGTTCTGTGATTCCTACGTTCGGTGGTTCCACGGTTCCTTGGTTCCTAGGTTCCATGTTTTCTAGGTTCCATGGTTCCTAGGTTCTGTGGTTCCTAGGTTCCATGGTTCCTAGATTCCTTGGTTCCTAGATTCCTTGGTTCCTAGGTTCCTTGATTTTATGGATGATGTGGTTCCCAGTTCCTTGTTTCCCTGATTCCTTGGTTCCCTGGTTTGTGTTGTTCCATGGTTCCTTAGTTTTGTGTTCCCTGGCTCCCCAGTTCCTTGGTCCCTTGCCAAAGGAACCTTGAGTCCTTGATTCCTTGGTCTGCTGGCCGAGCTTTTGCAACAGCCTGCTAGTCCCTTCCATCACCCCAGACCTGCTAGTCTCTCCCTCCTCAGTCTTCCCTTAGCCTGGGTTCACAGCTCCACTACCTCCCTCAACATGCAGTGCTGTGCAGTGTCTGTTTATGTGGCTCCTTCCCCACTTTTTGGCACAGATTAGTCACACAGTGATAATTAACACTGTATTAATACTCCTCTGTCTTCAACTAATTTCTCCCCACAGTGTACAATAGAGGACGTGTTTTTATTAGAGTGCAACCACAGTATGTGGTGAGGAGGGATGTCAACTGTGAGTCCTATTCTCTCTCCACCAGTCAGTCAACAGCATCCGCTGGTTCCCTTTGAAAGCGCAAAGTTTGAAGAGGTTAAATGAGTAGGGGCTGGGGAGGGGTGGGAGAGGAACGGGCAGAAGGTGTGAATGACTGATTTGAAGATTAAAAACAAATAGGACTAGACAGTGACAACTTAAAGGAACTGTCTGAGCAAACATCTATTCAAATTATATTAAATTATATCAAATGGCATTAAACCATGGAAATGAGGTTTCCATTTGGGCAATCTGGACCTGCATTTATTCGTTGCATTTCTTGTAGGGGGGAGTGTGTTTGGGGGGAGAAAACAAGGCTTTCTGATTCACAAATTGAAGTTAAGCTAAATCAAATCCAGCCACTCCCAGAAGAACAGTGGATGATAACCTCACAACCCACTGAGGTTGGAAAGCGCCTGAGTGGTGAGGCCTTCCCAGCAGGACCAGGAGGCGGGCTTGTGGGGGACCCTGTACCACCTATCGCTGGACTAGAAAAAGGCGAGAGATGGGTTAATGCCTTCACAGCCTCAGTTTCCCAAGTCATGGTGTGAGGTTTCACTTCTGGCCCCCGAGATCTCCCATCCTGAGGGATCGGTAGTGAGTGGCTGCCCATCAGAACTGTGGAGACGGAGGCAACGACAGGGCAGCCTGGCTCCCAAGTCTGCCTGGAGCCCTCCAAGGTAGGCAGGGGGAGCACCAAGCCACCTCCGAGGGCAGGTGTTTCTGCACCTGCATCTTAGCTTGTTAACACTTTCTAAAGCATTTCAGGCAGTTTCCAACTAAAAATGGTGCACATATGCATTTATCTCCCCTGTCTCCCGTACATCCATCTAAAATTGGACTAAAGGAGCCTAAAAGGCAAAAACCGAGAGCTCAAAGAGAACCAGAGAGGATCCAACAGCAGGACATGCTTGGGGAGGTGGGATGAGGCTGGAGGAGTGGTAACTGATTCAGTGGACGGGGGAGGACAGGGAAGCCAGAGCACAGGCCAGGGGGGCACCCCTGAGAAGCTAGTTGGCTGAAGCCTGTGCAGCAGCATCCCCAGCCCTCAGTCACTGTCAGGAGCAGTCACATCTCCAGATGCACCCCCCCACCCCCCCACCCCAAGAGGCCAGGTGCAAGACCTCCCCCTAACCTTGGAAGGCCCTGGAAGTTAATCTGGAAAATTTGAGCCAGAGAGGCTTCAGATTGGGGGTAGCAGGCAGTGCTGAGAGGAAATGCGAGGGCCTGTACTGAAAACAGGGCTGACATGTGAAACTCCACGTTCTGAAGGGTGAGAACTCTGCCCAGGCATCTTCTCTCCCTGGGTGCCCAGGACCGTGGAACCCAGGCTGATGCTCCAGGGCAGGAGGTGGAAGAATTCCTCTCTGGAGAGGGTGGCCAGCCACAAGGAAAAGACTGACAAATGCTGATGACTGGGGGTCTCCCCCAAATATGAGTGGGCCTCCAGATGATCATCCTAAAGGAAGTCTAGGAGTGACAACTGGTCCCCTTCACCCCGCCCCCCCCCCCCGACACACACAGCTGCCAATCAACTTTTTTAGTACCAAATTCTTGAATCTGGACTCAGCATTGTGACTTCTGTTGGCCCGTGGGATGTCAGCAAATATGAGAATACGGGCTTGCCCTCTTGGGGCTGTGGTCAGAGTCCTGAGACCACAGTGAAAATGAGCTTAAGCTAGCCTGCTGGAGAAGCCACATGGTGGAGAACTGAGGTGCCCCAGCTGACAGCCTACCAACCACCAGGTCTGTGACTGGAGCCAGGAGATGACCACAGGCCCAAGAGTGACACCAGGCAGGACTGACAAAACATCCACCCAGCTGAACACAATCCAAACTGCTGGCCTATGCAGGTGTGAGCACAGGAAATGGGTAGTGTTTTAAGGTGGTAAATGTGTGGGTGGTTGGTTCTGTGGCAATAGATATCCAAGACAGACTTGAAGGATGTGAGGGAGTCAGTTACATGGTTATCAGGGGGCAGGAAGCTCCAGGTAGGTTCAGGTATGGGTACACGGGCTGTGTGGGGAGGGGCTGCCAGGAGGCCAGCATGAAGGAAGCAGAGGGAGCTAGATCCCCAGGACAGGATGTCAGCAGTAATGGGGCATTAGCAGGGCCACACTGGGCAGGCCTTACAGATCTTGGTAAAGGAGGGCTGTTATGCAAGGAGAACTGAGCCCTTTCAGGGTTCTGAGAAAAGGAGAGCCTAGATCTGACTGCATCCCCGTGGCTCCATTTCACCTGTCTGAGTAGCATGCCCTGGATTTCCTGGAACTGGCTGCCGGATCCAGAGGTTAGGTGTTTTGGCAGGAACCCTTCATAGGTGCTGTGGGTCCTGACCCCAGAAGTCTGCCTCTAGCTGTGTGATATTAGTTGGCATGGATGAGGTGTGCAAGAGGATTAATCCTATCATCTCACCTCCATTTATCATCTGGAGGACATCTGTAGAGCAATACATCTTCTCAGCAAATCATATGTTACTTTGAAGTATAATTTGATAAGAAAGGCTGATGTGATTTGAATCAAGAATCAATTGTGAGTCAATTTCCTATCATCAACCAAAGGTAACCAATAAGTATTTTATTTAACACTATAAACTCATGGATTTTTACCATTTGGTCTGTTTCCATCCATTGCAATTGCATTGCAATTATTCTTATTGATGCTTATCTTGCACCATCTTTGGCCCATGGAGGCATCTTCAGGTTCATTCCAGAGTCCTTCTGACATGACCCCAGGAGTCACTGATAGCTTCCTTGCTTTCTGGCATATTAAGATGCTCCAGGCTTATCGTGCATGTTTCCCCCAGACCTTAAGTCAGCCATTTCTTCAAGGAGAGACCACAATCTGGGCACTAGTCATGCTCATTGCCACTGGATCGGTCAACATTTCTAGGTCTTTTCAGGGCCAGGAAATGCACTGTTTAAGAGAAAATACGTTATGAGTTGATACTGATATTTCCAACAAATTTAGAATGACATGGTCTTACCTAACATTTCATTTTTTATTTGTATCTCTTTTCTTTTAGGCTGGAAATCTTGATTCCCAAAGACGTAAACATAATAACTTATTTGCTTTTGGCCTACAGTTTCAGAGCGACAATAGCAGTATTGTTACTAGAAATAGGAATACTGAAAACAGTTTGACTTCCTTGCAGTTCTTTTTTCTTTGCAGTACTTGCCATTAGGGATGGACAGTCAAATTGCAGTGTTTAAAGCTATCATAAATTACTCCAGTCTGCATGGTTAAGCCACCAAGATGATACAAAATTAGATACATTCGTCTAATTTTGCTTTTGACTTTTTTAGCGATTTCTATTTTTTTCATTGTGGTTTAATTTTTTATAATTATGTAAAACATTCATACGATTCTGAAGTCAAATCTACAAAACAAAGTTTCTGCGGAGAAGCCTGGCTTCTACTCCAGACCCGGTTCCCGCTTTCATTCTTACGTCACGGTTCATCTTTCCATTGTTGTTTTTTAATTGAAATTTGGTGTATATTCCAAGTGAAAAAAAATTATGAGTTTGTTGCAAGAACAACTTTGATTAGATCTCAAAGACGTTTATAAATGTGTGCCAAAGGCCAATGTTAGTCCCCCATTGTAAGTGAGTGTTAGTGATGTCAAGGAAACATGGGACCCTGGGGAGAACCCTAGTGTCCATCTTCCAGACCACAGCCCAGAGTGTGGGTGTCTCCGTCAGAGGTCCACGGTAGAGAACAGGGCCCACGCTGGCTGGTTTATGCAGGAAGCAACTTATTAGAGGATATGAGAGAATTGCTGTGGAGTCGAAGACACAGGCTCTGGGTAGAGCTTTCAGAACTGACTTCCAAACCGTACCACGAAACTACAGCTGCTGCATCACTGCACCAGGAGAACAGTGATGCCAGAACCGCCCTGGAATCAAGGGGCTGCTGCTACTGCCACTGCTGCCAGCTCCCAAGAGACGCCACTCCAGAAAATGGAGGCTCACACCCCACCTCTGGACATCCAGTGACCTGATGCTGTGCTGCCTGGAGAAACCAAACGTCTCCACCACTGGGCTTAAAAACGTGGCAGAGCCCGTGGCCCTGTTTCCCTTCCACCTGGCACAAGCATGCGTCTTGCAGACCAGGCTGCCGAATTCCGAGAAGGGTCATTTTTACCGTTCCATCCCCTTGATTCAGAAAGGACGAGTAGAAGAGGGTGGAAAGGAGATCAAGCACCCATCCACCGTATAAATGGGGGGAACAGTGCTCTTATAAACACTGTCGAGGGAACAGATGTGGTGGGAGAACCATTTTAAAGAAGGCTTGTCATTTGCCCTCCTGAGGCATTTTTCAAGGGGAAATTTTTAAGGGGGATTTTTAAAATGAGAATCTTACCTGTATGTGATGTGCGCCTTGGATCTTATGTTTGGCCCTTTCTAAGTACAACTCCACCCCAGTGGTGTTATTACTATAATTTAGGAAGATGATTGGCAGAAAGCGTTCAGATGCCCATCACGGGTAGGAGAGACAGAGGGGAGCTGGAGCAGGCTATAAGGCACGCTCCTCTCCTCCCCAGACGCTCTCAGGGTTTGGGGAGGAGGGATGTCCCTGGGCTCATTTAAGCTGGGCCAGAGCCTGGGGTCTGGGTCCTCGAGCTCCCCAACCTGAGTGACACACAGAGTCGGTAAAGGAGCATCGAATCACTGCTGTCCTGCACTGAGTCGCGCTCACAGTGAAAGGCAAGTCGAGGAGGAGCAGGGCCGTCATGAGGCTCCGAACCCGGGCAGGGCTGCGCCCCAGCGCTGGCGACGGAACGAACGGCTGGGGACCAGGCTCCGCTCGCTCTCTTTTTTGTTCCTTAAATTTTTATTTTGGAATTTCAAAGAAACAGATACAGAAAGCTATGTTACTGCGCTGGATAAATCGAGGGCCTTCTACCAGAGCGGGGAAGGGGGCAGCCAGGCGGGTGGGCCCGGGGCGCGGCGACTCCGGAGGATCGAAGCCCGCGGGGCCGGGAGGAAGCTGTGGACAGTCAGCGCTGTCGCGTCGCCACGTCTGTGCGAGGGCCTGCTCTTCTGGAGCTGTGCCTGTGCTCGCCGGCTGCTCGGCAAACGTCCCCTTGAGCAGCCCGGGACCCGTGCGGGGCCGCCCTCGGGTTTCCCACCGCGGTGGCC
Source organism: Equus asinus (assembly GCF_041296235.1). Classification (NCBI taxonomy): domain Eukaryota; kingdom Metazoa; phylum Chordata; class Mammalia; order Perissodactyla; family Equidae; genus Equus; species Equus asinus. Next base: position 3,321,231 of record NC_091808.1, on the reverse strand, counting down.
GCGGCCCGGGCGGCCGGCCCGGGAAGCAGCCAAGGCCGAGCGCTCCCCCGGCCCACAGTTCAACTTCAATAAAAGGGTCCAGCCTGCCCTTGATCACGCGTTTGCCTGACAGCCCCGCTCAGGCCCGGCCTAATTGAGCCCGGTCACCTGGGAATAGGTTCAAAGGCGTAAACCACCTCCAGGCCCCAAGCCAGGGCGGCCTGGCGAACAAAGAGCCCCCCGCCCCCCCCAGAACCACTTCAAACGCGCCCGCGCTCGGCGCCCAGATGGCGCGGGCCGGGGTCTCCCGGGCCGCCGGCTGAGGACGGGCCCCGTGCTGTCGCCACCCCTCGCCTTCCCGCCCCGGGCAGCCCGCGGACGCCCAGTGCAGGGGAGGCCGCGCAGGCCCGGCCGCAGGCGGTTCTGCGCTGCTCCCCGGACCGCCCTGCATCCACGGCCGACTCGTGAAGCCAAGCGGGAGCGCAGAGGCCGGGCCTAGTGGGCATCCCCGGCCCGCATCCTGCATCCCGCATCCCGGGCAGGGCCGCGCAGGTGGGCGCGGCGGGCACCGGGCGCTCCCGCAGAGGCTCGCTGTGGCGCTGAAGGTATAAAGCGCTTAGAAGGAGCGTCTGCGAGAAACGTCGGGGCCAGGGCTCCCCAACAAGTAGCAGGGAGAAACGGTCCCCGATACACGGCCTAGGCAGAGCGGGCTGCGTCTCCACGGATCCCCGCAGTGCGTGCGTGGGGAGTGGCGTCTCTAAGGGCAGCCGATTGTCCGGACGCCGGGAGTCGGGGCCCCGGGGCCCCGGGGCCCCGGGGCCCCTGCCCGCGCAGGTCTCCCACCCCAGGGCAAGGGTGCGGGCCGCGGCGCGGACTCGCTGCGCGCCCGGAGGCAGCCAAGGCGCACCCAGGCCTGGGCTCCCCCGGGGGCTACCCGCCGCGTCCTCACCTCCTAGGAGCACATCTAGGGTAGGACTCGCCTCCCGCGCCCCTCGCGCCCCGGGAGAGATCCTGCAGCCCGGCGGCGCCTGATCTCCACGTTAAGGAGTAGACAAAGCTAGGTCGGCTGAGCCCAGGGTGCGGGGCGGCCAGAGAGCGGCCAGATGCCGGGATGGAGGCGCGGGCGGGGCGCGAGGGCCCGGCCTCCAGGATGCCCGCCGCGGCCCGGGCCGAAGGGGGAGGCAAAACTGAAAGTGCCGCGCCGGGGGGCGGGGGCGGCCGGCGAAGGCCCCAGAATTTGTCCTGCCCCCGGCCGCAGCGGCCAATCAGCGCGCCGCCCTCGCTCCTGACAACTATTTAGCAACCCAGCCCGGCTAGAGTTTCCAAAAAAGTTAGAATAACTTCCTCTCCCGGAGACCTCGGTTTTGCACGAGCCGGCCTTGAAATCAGAGCCTTTCGAGCAACTCGGAAAGCGTGTGCTCGGCGACCGCGGGCTTGGCCAGCGGCGCGCTCGGCGCCCGGCGCCCCCAGCCCCACGCGCGCCGGGCGGGCGCCATGGAGGAGGGCTCCAGCTCGCCCGTGTCCCCCGTGGACAGCCTGGGCACCAGCGAGGAGGAGCTCGAGCGGCAGCCCAAGCGCTTCGGCCGGAAGCGGCGCTACAGCAAGAAGTCCAGCGAAGATGGCAGCCCGACCCCGGGCAAGCGCGGCAAGAAGGGGAGCCCGAGCGCGCAGTCCTTCGAGGAGCTGCAGAGCCAGCGCATCCTGGCCAACGTGCGCGAGCGCCAGCGCACCCAGTCGCTCAACGAGGCCTTCGCGGCGCTGCGCAAGATCATCCCCACGCTGCCCTCGGACAAGCTCAGCAAGATCCAGACGCTCAAGCTGGCCGCCAGGTACATAGACTTCCTCTACCAGGTCCTGCAGAGCGACGAGATGGACAATAAGATGACCAGCTGCAGCTACGTGGCCCACGAGCGCCTCAGCTACGCCTTCTCCGTGTGGCGCATGGAGGGCGCGTGGTCCATGTCCGCCTCCCACTAGCGCCGCGCCACCCACGTCCGGACCGGCGCGCCAGGGTAGGTGCTGCGCGCGCGATGGGCGGTCTCCGCTGCCGGGGACGGGCGGCCCGGCCTGCGCACCCCTCCTCGAGGAGGCCCCGCGGGCTGCGGCGGCGTGGATGGGATGCGCTTTTCCTCCTAGCAACAAATGGGGGTCGGTTGGGAAGCTCCCATGTCCAGGGGGCACCCCTGGGGCCTTTTGCAATCTTCCATGCAGGGTGTCAGTCGGCAACGGGCGGACTGGTGACTGTCGTATTTTCCCTCCTTGGTGCTGTGTGGGGGTCTGTGGGTGATTGTCGGAGGAGTGGGCATCAGAAGAACGGCCTGGGGCCGGCTAGGGCCAGGGAGATAGGAACCAACCTCCCTTTGCGTCCCTAGGAGCGGAGGCCGCCCGGGAAGCTGCCCGAGCCGGGTAGTGCCTGGCTGTGGCTTCGCCCTCTTCCCGGGGTGCGGCAGAGCGCGTGGGTCGTGCCGAGACTCACTTCTCCCAGGCCCAGTTCCCTGGGGCCCAGCCGTCGGCGCCGTGATCGGCCAGGTGCGCGCAGAGGTTCAGGCGGGCGCCTAGGTTTGCCTGGAGAGGGCAGGAGGAAGCTGCCCTGCGGTGGCGACTCCAGGACCAGTGCCGCCGGAGAGCCGGGGACGGCCCTGCGCCGGGAGCGTGGGACACAGGGCCGAGGCTGAGGCGCGGAGACCGGAGCGCGGAGGCCGGGGTAGACACCCGCAGGCAGGTGGAGCGGACCTCTGAACTGGGAGCCTCTGGTCCCAGCCTTGAACCTGGAGAGTCTGGGAGGGGGCTCTGCCCGCGCCGAGTCCAGGCGTTCGACCCAGCAGGGGAGCGCCAGGGATCCAGGCTGGGAAACAGGTTTGCGGGGAAAGGGAGGCGGTGCGCGAGCCCTGAGCGGGCGAAGGCAAGGGGGCCACAGCTGCTGAGAACATTGGAAGCTCTGGTTTCCTCTGGAAGAGCACTCAGGGCGTCCTGCGCTGGCTCCTTTCACCAGACACCTTGGAAGTCCCTTTAGACAAGCTCTAACTGCGGAGGCGCCCTCCCTTCCAGAAGGCTCTGTGAGACAAGTGGGCATCTTCCTTCCAAAGGTCTTTGTGTCTATGGAAGAATGCAAGATTTGGGGGCCTGTGGGGGGGGGGGGGCGGGTTAAAAATCTTTCCTATTTAATGTGCTTTAGCTTCTTGCTCTTCTTGCAATGTGTTTATGAAAGTCTCTACTTCACACAGAAGGAATTTAGATTAATCAAGAGCGTGCAGCCGCCCCTTCTCCCAAACATATCTATTTCTTTTTTATGTGGTTCTATAATATCTGCGAATGTTTTTGCTGGGACCACGAAAAGCTGATCCAGCACAGGTGGATTTTAATTTTTTTCTTTAGATTTTGTTTCTGTGCCACTGGAAATTCTTTTGATGAAATAGCCTCCTCAGATAATGATCGTTTTATAGGTTTTTTAAAAAGAGTTTTTAGCGGAGAATAACGTATGGGAATCTTCTGCTATCTTTGTCAAAAACAGATGGAAAGTGTCTCAATCACATATTTCTCTAGGAAAGAAAGTTTGGACTGGCTGAGTACTAAAATGCTACAGTGGGATAATACATTAATTCTGTTTTTCGCTGCCTAAATGATGAACTTCCATTAGTTAATTCCATTTACCCTTTATCCCATCCATAGTTTACAGCACATCTGAAATAAGAACAAACAAATGAGGAATGTCATCTTTTAAAAATGTACACATATAGCTTTGTTTAAGGAAAACGTCAACAGAATTATCATCAAGACTTCCCTCCAGAAAATTATTGAAGGCAAATACCAGGAGATATTACCTTAATGAAAATTTAGTAGGATTATTTAAAATTCATTGAAAAATAATCAGATTCCTAAAATTTAGAGAATCAGACATCACAATGAAAGATTATATAAAAATAAAAGGCAGTACTTGTAATAAGTAAATGAAAAGTGTTGAGTTTATTTGGGGAAAAAACCTTCAAATATAAGAGAGAACACATTCAGCTGGAGAACAAATGATCTATATGGGGTCACATTTATTTTTCATCTTCTATACTGGAATATAACTGACTTGTTCCAAGAAACCAGTTTCTTTAGATACATAGATACTCATTCTCTACAAAAAGAGAAGGGAAATATGGAAAGTCTTGATACACTAATGATTGTGGATACACTGTTTTTATTTATCGGGTATGTTAGACAAACATTGTTGTATCCTTTTTGTTTTTAACCCGTTAGTCTCTGTGAGTATAGATACAATCATAATTGATTTGATTTCCTGAAAATGTTGCTAAATGGCATTCATTTGTAACATTTAAGAGAAGCGTTAGTTATATGTATCAGCAAAGAATTTCCAGACCTTTCAGGAAATTGTATGTGATTTTAATGTCTAATGTGAGATGTTTTCACATATATGAAAAAAACTGTGTCCAGACAAACGGCAAGAACAATAAAAAGCCTAAATTATTGCTTGATATAAAGAGAAACACAGGAAATAGTGGAGGACGGCTGGTGCTAATATTTATCCTGACTTTCTTTTTGGTCTGGCAGTTAGGAACGTGAATAGACGATAAATCAGATGTCTTCGGACAGTCAGCTGGTTCACCTAACCAGAAAATCTCAAAAGGAGTTTTCAGTATTCTCATTAAATGCCTGAGAATTAGGAACAGGGTCAGAAGCACCTGGCTCAGAGAGTGGAAGAAGGTGACAATTGCTTACTGGACATTTTTGCTTTTTTCTACTTTGTGGTTAAAAAAAATCTCTAACTTCTGCAATATGCGCAGATTTTCAGTAGGTTACTGTACTCAAGAAACTTTTTTTCTAAGAACTTTTTAGTTACTTTGGAGAACAAAGTACGACCCTCTCACCATCCAATATTTGTAAGCCTTTTCCTCTCTCCTGAAAATTTACTTCTTGGAGGTATTTGTCGACTGCTACATTTGGGATGATAGCTGGTCTCATAAGAAAATTAATTCCCTGTGGAGAATGGAAATGCAGAATCCCGGGAGAGCTTTCGATTGGTCAGAAGAAGTAGAATGAAAGACTGAGCTACCTGGAATATAAGTCATGTTTTGTTATAAAGTACTCATCGATAAGATCCAATGCAGAGGGCCGACCTCCGTTGTGTGAACATTGTTCCCTTAAATGTCTGTAGCTGTTCCGTCAATCTTGAATGAAGGAAGTCTTGCTACCCATCTGGCCAGAGTTGGGGCTGGAAGGATGGGTCTTTGCAACTGGCTGTTTGAGGTCATTTGACATATAGTAACTTATTGAGGTTTTCTGAAAAATCTACTCTTTTCAAACAAGACTTGAGCCTGAAAGAATTGACTTTTCATCATCCTTGCTTCACTATACTCTGGGTAGACGGCACAGATGCCAGATTCTTTTTGCCTGGCAAAAAGATCATAAACCCTTTCTGAACAGAGCACTCTAACTCATAACTTTCGTTTAAATCTGGGCTTAAAAAAAAACAAATATTTTAATAAGCCAATTTTAAAGGCTGAACTTTTATGACAGTTTTTAAGCTTAGTATTTATATTAATCTATTCTCCCTGGTGTCTTTAAAAACCCTGTGAATGCACGATGGAATGTCTGTTTATGTTTGTGTCTTTTCCTGGGAAAGGATAAATGTGCTGCAAAAAGCAAACCAAATATAAAGCTCTCCACTAGCAAAGAGTTCACGAACGAGGCAATAAAATTCAAAGAAGAGATGAATAAGTTACTGTAGCCAAGAAACAGAAAGCCATGAAGAAGAAATAGACTCTAAGAGATACAGACATGCACGCATTCAAAAGGAAAGCCAAGATGAAGCACTAAAAACAGAAACTGCTTAAAAAGATATTCCACATGATCACCTGAGTCTACACATGCGATGAAATTGTATAGAGCGAAACACACACACACACACACACACACACGCACAAGTGCATGTAAAGCTGGTGAAATCTGAATAAGATCTGGAGCTTGTATCAATGTCAGTTTCCTGGTCGGGATACTGTATCATAGTTCTGCAATATGTTACCATGGGGAGAAACTTAGTGAAGAGTGTAAAGCAATCTGTCTGTGTTATTTCTTACAACTTCATGTGAATCTACATTATCTCAAAATAAAAAGTTTAAAAGCAAAGATATTCCACAAGAATTTTTAAAAAATTTTCTGTATTCAAGTGAGCAAATTATATAAGGAATCATTATCATGTCTTATCTCAGAGTAAAAAGCTAAAAATGTGCTTTGAGCAAAAATCCATTTTTTCCTGATATCATTTGCATTGTTGCACTTCTTTCCAGAATATGAGGACACTCAACATATCTCCGATATGTAATTAATTAGAGGTGGTTCCTTATAATTCTTAAACAAAGAGCAGAATCCCATAAATCTGACAGAGAAACACCAATCAGTACATTTATTCCTAAACTAATAAAGAAAATATTTTTCAAAGAAATTTTAGGAAATATTTACCTGAAACTGACACGACATTTGCTTTTAAGAGACTAAGTCTGCATTGGCTTGCATGAAACCCCCAGCCACACACACACAATTCTAAAGTTTAGATTTATAAAAGTTATTCACCAAAAAGTATAGAGATTAAGGTTTTAGTATTTACAGCCATACACAGTTGAGGGGTGCACAGTGGGTTGGGGGGAGAAACACAGAGAGAGAGAGAGACAGAAAGACCAAGAGAGAGAAAGAAGGGGAGAAAGAGAAAGATATCAAATCCTAAACTCAGTCATGGTTATTTTAAATTAATATTTGTTTGCCCTGGGAACATATTTTGTATTTTGGTTCAGTAGTAAACCTTTGAATATTATTTAGTTGTATGAAATGGGCCCTAATTTAATTTTTATTTTGGAATGAGATACAGTGACATTAACGACGTGATTTTCACGCTGATGTAAAGTTAGGCACAATGGGATTTTTCTTCAGTGATTACTAATGGTTGTCACGTTAAAAGGAGAAGTGAATCAGAAACTGGAAAAGCCAGCACGTAACTTTATTCTATCATGAGGGAAATTTTTAGTGGTTAGTTGAAAATAGAGTAATTTTGAACGCAAACAGTGTTTTACGTGCTTCGAATATCTGTATTATTTTATCCGCAACTCTATTGTTTAGAACAGTATGAGCCTGTGATTATGTGTAAGAAAGAACACGATTGAGAGAGCTGAGTGCATGGTGTCTATTGAGGCTGGCAGGGATCACCCAATTTCCCATCGTAATATGGGTTTCCTCTGTTATTAGACCAGGGAACCATTTAGATGACCCGGCTTCTCTTGGGGTCTCCTGTAGAGCTGGAATTTTTCTTCTCAAATCTTAAGAGCAATGCCTTTGAAATTGGGCAAACCCCTCCTTTAGATCAGAACTTCCCCATCAAATAAATGAAGAATAGAGTTGAACCCAAAGAGCTTTCAGTTATCGAATTCAGATATTCTGAAAAATACTGCTTTCTTTTTAGCTCACATTCAGCCTTTAAAAAAGTAACCATCAGGCTTTTTGGGGGGGGGGGGAATTGTAAATGTAGTTAGATTCATATTTCTCACTGTCTAATTTGATGGAGAATTCACATTTGTTTTTCTGGAAATACAGATCTGCTGTGTGACTGACAGGAAGGATTTGAGCAGGAACCTTGGTTTTCTTAACCCTTTGATGGTGACCCAACCCCACGGCTGAGGTTTGTGGTGTGGTCACAGTCAGAGCCTTTCCAGGGCACCGGGCAGAGCAACTCGGAACAGGAAACCCGAGGGCAGGTTTTCAACCTTTTGCTCCAAGAGCGAAGGAGTAAGGATCCTTTATCTAACTTCCCCATGGAGATGCCCACACTTCTGTCGTTAGCGCTGTTTTTCTATTGCTATACAAATAAAATGCCACACTAGCCTTTCTGTTAAATTCTCCACGACTGTGTCCCTCTTCCTAAGAGATTCAGGAGATTTTTGCCTGCTTCAGAGGCAATGGGGGCTCTGGGAGGTACAGCTTGTAAAATAAACAAACTCTCTAAAAGAAAACACAGGCCAATAGTTTATAGTCTCTGACTCGACTGCCACGGTGGATTTCTTTGTGTGTTCTTTGATTTAACATTCTGTAAGTCAAGATGCAAGCAGGCGGTGTGTTCTTTCACTCACGAGATCTAGAAATAAATGTTGAGTTGCTATTTCCTTTCATTAATCTCCGTTCTTTAAGTAGATTTGATTTACAGGCAGCACAGAAGGGATCAGAAGTCAAAAGCCATTCGCCTTGTTTGACTTTCTGGACCTGGGAGTATGAAAGTGCCTGTTACCTAGCCGTCTGCTTCCATAAGTCTGACTTTTAGCTCCGCGGAGGGATAACCAGGCCAGCTAGCCTGCAGGGCTAGCAAGATCTATATGGGTTGGGTCACTTCCGGAAAGCTTGTGTGAACTTAAAATCCCATTCTTAATGAAATTGCCATGATAAGGACACGGTAAGATGTTTATCATTTCTTTAGAAAATGCCTAAATCACTGCAAATTTGGAAAGGAAAGGAGGGAGGAAAAGGCGTTATTTTCTTTCTCAAATTGAGCATTAGCATGTCTCTGTTCACACAATTGGGTTCCATTGAAGAACAACGTCATCACTGAAGAATTATTTTCCTGAATTTAAAAAGTTCAGGATTTCCTGAATTTAAATAATTTCCTGAATTAAATAATTGCAAATTATGGACTACGATATATATTGGTTCCTAACTATTCAAAATCTTCAGAATACACCCAGCCAACTGATTTTTCTTTTTCTGTGATATCTGTGTGCGTATCTGAGGTGGGAACCTAAGAGAAAGATTTGGTTCTCTGAGTGTTTCTTCTGTCTGGTGGGCATTTCTTCTCCAGGCGCTCTCCCTCCCACCCCACCCCACGCCCAGCATACACTCTTGTACTTACTCTTCAGCTGAGATCTCCCCTTTTTATTATTATTAACTGAAGTCCGTGTAAAGTTTTATCTTACAATAAAGGATGAACAAAAACCCACCACCAGGCTCCAATAATAATACATTTATACGTGGGGAGTGACCACCTCATCTCGGGATTCTCTGAGTGGCGCATTTCTGGGGGGTCCCAGAAGTTCAGTGCAACTCAGTAACAGACGAGCGCCCACATTCCCTCCCCACCTAATGGGCTTGGTGACTCCCTCTCCTTGGTTGCCCAACATTGCTATTTTCCAAAAAAAATTGTTCGGTTGATACCAGAACAAAAATGCCCCAAATAGATATCTGTACTTTGGGAAACCTGATGTGTCCTGTTTTTGTTGATTTCTCTTGAGCAAGGTGAACTGTTTCAACCACCCCAAAACTGCATGGGGACCATGTGGTGACTCCACACGTGGGCGCGTCCAGGGCCGGTGGTTTCTGGCGTGTTCGGGAGAGCTGAGGTAGATCTCCACACACGCAGGCTTGTTTCGAGCATCCTTCTGGTGTGATCGCTAAGAAGTGATAAAGAATGCACACAGCGAAGTATTTTAAAGGCAGAATTAACTTAAGGCTATTTTGCCGGATGTTAAATTACTGCCAATTCCAAAACTCTCTTTTAGACTATTTTTTTTGAGGATAGCGATTTTCTTTTAACCAAACAATACACAAAAGGCTGGGATTATGATATATTTATCTGCTCATTTCAAATATCGCTATTATCCTCCATGCATTTTTATTTTATTGCATTTCAAAAGCAATTTCGTCTAATTTCAGTGTTGAGCAATTTAAACTCCTTGTGTGTCTCCAGCGACTCTGTAAACAGTCTGTCATTTACGATTTGTAATATGAAAAGGGTAACTTTTTCAGGAATGACAAAGTAAGAGAGAAAACGAGGGTATGAACAGGGAAAGCGATGTGTGGAGAATTTCACAGAGAATGGGGCAGTTGAGGGATTGGGGCTGCTTCATAAGAAATCAGAAGTGTCTAGGCTCATGTGCAGCGTCTCCTCCCCTGCCCTGCTCTTGCTGCAGATCAGTCACCTCTCCCTTAGGGTCCCTCAGAAACCTGGAAGACAGTGGCTTATCCGAACAAGCGCCCTGCCTGCCTTCCCAGAAGAGCGACACTTTGTAAAAGTTCAGTGTCATTTTAACGCTGCCACACTAAGGTCGCAGGTGGGAGGCCACCCGCCCCAAGGCAACCTCACAAGGACCTAGAGTGCCTTCACCTCCCATTTCCTCCCACGCATCAACATTGCCCTGCAAGGGGCATCAGAGAAGTGCCAGAGGGGACCTCTGCCTTGGAGGAGCCTGCTACAGTCACTGGCTGCTTCAGGTGCCAGAGAAAGCAGAGGGTCCCCGAGAGTGGGGTGGTCAGGAGTGGTCACCTGCTCTACACAAAGGTAGGGACCCCCGGAGGAGGGTGTTCAGCTGACTTGGGATGCTCAGTGCCCCTGTGTGACTAGAGGGACCCTCCGATGACAGCGGAGGGAAGCAAGACCAAAGACCCTTCTGGCCGTTTGCACACAGCTGCACAGCACCCTGCGGCTTCCCAGGAACTCCAGGCTACGTGGGCCTTGGAAGCACTGTCCGCTCCACCCTCCAGGTCACGCTGACGAATGTCCTCGCGTGAGCCCAGCACGGCTCAGTGTTTGCCAAACTTCATGAAAGGAAGTGGACACTCAGCATTTATTTCCTCCTCCTGGATTTCCTAGCTGTAGATTCGACCCTACAGTCAAATTCCACTTTAAAAGCCTCGGCTCATCTGAAAATGCCTTCCAGGAGAAGATCATGCCTGCCCACTTCCGAGGTTTGCAGGAGAAACAGAACCAGCCTGGCTCTGCTGAGAGAAGCCGAACAACCATATTGCCCGTCTCGTAAAGCATCCTACTGCTGGCACAGCACAGCTCTGAACAGTGATAAAACGTTACTTTCACAGATGACGCACTTCATCCTCCTGGCTCACTCCTCAGAGGTGTGTCAATGCGGAGGTTCTCGGAAGCAATCTCTTGGACAATCAGCTTGTGATGTCCATTTTTTGAAAGCTACTTTTAAGGATCCTTTAATGTTAATTACATAATTTCACTTTTTCTACCCAGAAAGAAGGAAAGAGAAAATGAGGACAAAAAAAAGCAATGTTGGCATGTGTTTCTGGCTCCCTGGCTGTGCCCACTGTGCTTTCTCTGCTTGATTCTTCACAACGTGAAGCAGTAATTGATGAATTCAGAAGGCTTTTAAATGTCCGAGACTGTGTAATTAATGTGACTCCTCGTGAAGGTTTTGCGATTTATTGAAATCACTGTTTCCAGAATAAATCACATGTAATTCTTTTTCTTAGCGAATTTCTCTTACACGGTATTTTTCTATTTCTGGAGGTTTTAATTAGACAGAAAACAAAGGCTGTTGCCTTTGTAGGAGCAGGCTAGGTTCCCAAATTAATATATTGGGCAAAACCCATCTCCTGGTGTCTGGGGAATCCGCAGTCTTGAGTAAGATGTCACTGAAGCTGAACATGGAGTGGAGAACTTTTCTGCTCTCAGCCATTCTGTGTGGCCTGAGGCAAGTCCTGGCCTCTCTGGGACTCAGTTTCCCTATCCATAAAATGATGGAGTGAGTTTCTCATAGGCCTCCAGCTATCAAAATTCTAAAAGCCAATAAGACCCAGCCATTCCCTCCTGGGTATATACCCCAAAGAATTGAAAACAGGTGCTCCAGTGAAAACTGGTACGCTCCTGTTTACAGCAGCACTGTTCACAATAGCCAAAAGGCGAAAGCAAAACAGATGTCCATCAGCTGAGGAGGAGGTAAGTAAAATGTGGTTTACCCACACAGTGGAATATTACTCAGCCCTCAGAAGAAATGAAGTTCTGATTCATGTTACAACATGGATGAACCTTGAAAACATGCTAAGTTAAAGAAGTAAGACACAAAAGACCAAATCTTGTATGGCTCCATTTTACATGAAGTATGCAGAATAGACAAAAGCAGAGTAGTGATTGCCAGGGACTAGGGGGAGGGAACAGGGACATGATTGCTTAAGGGGTGCGGGATTTCTGTAGGGGATGATGAAAAAGTTCTGGAACTAGATAGCAATGATGTTTGCACAACAATGTGAATGTCTTGCACTGAATTCCACTGAGTTTTATACGGTAAAGTGGCTAAAATGATAAGTTTGATGTGTATTTTACCACCAAAGGAAAAAAAATCCTATGACTCAGACCATGGGCCTCTCTGGTGACCAACAAGACTTGGGGGCGGAGGTATGCCAAGGCTTTATCTTTTCTCCACTTTCCAGAGGCCTTATCCAGTTTATCCACATGATTCAACGCTTATCAGATGATTCTCATCTAGTCGAGTTGTGCCTGCCTGTGCATTTTCCTTTCGAAATCTATTTCCTAATGGGTTCATTAAAAAAAAAAAAATTCCTCAAACAGTTCTGATGAACACCTTGCTTCTTTTGCCCACCTTCGGGTTTCAGCAGCTTGTTGATTGTATCTCTGGAATCCTCTCTATGGTAGACTGCGTTATCACACTTTGGGGGACGGGGACAGGGGAGAGAGTGGCCCAAGATTCTGCACTGCTTGTGATCGACCCGTCAGATGAGAGTGGGGAGCGTCTTCCACGTCTGTTGTGGGAGTGGCCCGTGAGCACTTGACAAACCAACACATCCAGCAATGGGCTCCCTGAAGCTCCGGGTTTCATCAGACCCTCTCCTGCTCACAGAGACCCTCAGACAGTTGATACCACCATCAGGGACATGATAATTCCTAAAAAATGGGGCCTCTGGTTCTGGGCCACTCTCCTGAGTGCATCCCTCTATTTCTCCACTATCAGTTTCCGGAGGGCTGGGAACAGAGCAAAGCATAGTGAATGGGCTTGTGACCAGCATCGTGGGTGCTGCCCCCAGAGAGAGGGATGTGGGAGGAGGGTGGCATGAAATCATTCAGGGCCAGTTGGGTGGTTTTTTCTTTCTCTCCTTCTCCCTGATCTGTTAGCTCTCTGCATGCTTCCTGAGTCACCTGTGTTCTCGGGACCCTCCCAAGAGAGATGTGCAGGAGAGTGGCTCTCCCAGTGTTTCCTCAACCGTGACTCACTTCTGCTTCTTTTTAAAACAACATCACCTTCGTAGTACTATGCACTCAGCATTTAGAGACACTTACAGAAACCCCAAAGACAGTGCTGGGCTCACCGATTGTGTGTGTTTTGAGAACCCAGACAGAAAGGTTCGGGAGAACCTGGAGCACACCCCAAAGCATCTGAGCAGGAGGGCGGGTTGCTGAACGTCACGGAAAACTGCTCAGGGATGCTGCTGTCCCTCTGTCCCTGGTCCTCTGCCCCCACCAAAGAGAAAACCTCTGCAGGGGAGGGAAGGAGGAGACAGAGTCCCAAAAGCTGGTGTGAGAGAGGGGACTCCAGATGGAGACAGAAGGACAGCACTCGGATTCCCTACCCAATGCCTTGTGAAACTGTGCAGTCGGTCTGACAAGAACCTCGGTCACCCACACACGGCAGACACGGCGTGTCTCAGGGCCCCCATCCATCACCGCCGCGTGGTTCTGCCTGCAGCTGGAGGCATGGAGCCCAGCTGCAGAGTGGACACTGATTCATTAGCATCTTCACATTTGTGGCATACACGCTTCTCCCGGGGACACTCTGCTCTTCTCTCCGGCCTTATCTACTTCTTAGTAACTGAACTTTAGGCTCAGCCGTGTCCACTGTGTGCTGCAGGCAGTGGGGCACTGGGGCCAGCACTCCAGTCAGGGTACGTATATAGGAGGGCATCGCTGTCCTTTAACCATCCAGCTGGTTTTCAGAAATACCATCCAGGTGACTGAACTAAGTTCGCATGTACCCTTGGGTGCACAAGGCACTCTGTGACCCCCCGTCTACTCCCCTGTCCTTCTCACTGTCCCCAAAGCTGGTTAGGTGTGGGTGTCCCAATGTCCACCCACTCAGCTTCTCCCTTAGAACATCTCCTGTCAAAGTGAGAAAATCAGACTTCCCGGTGAATTCCAGTAGAATGCATTAATTTGGACCCATGGAGGTCCCAAGGATTGGTCTGGCCAGGACCAGCTACACTGTGTGGCCCCATCCTGGATGGAATGCAGCAGGAACGCCCAGGTCACGGTCCCAATGAACCCAACAGTGAACATTCAGGGAACTGAAGTGACATTTACTAATGTGGACCCTTCACAGCCTCTGGTTTCTAAAGCTGATCGTTCGAAGTACGCAAGCACAGATCATAAAGAAAAAGAATAACTCAGACTAAACTAAAATTTTAAACTTCTACATAGCGAGAAAACACGATAATCAAAATTTTTAAATTAACTGGGAAGGAAAAACTTACAAGCTATTGTACAGTGGATCAATATCCTTACTGGACAAAGAGCCCTTAAAAGTCAAAAGAAAAAAAGACAGGCAGTTACTTAGTGGAAAACAAGGGCAAAAAATATGAATTTACAAAAGAAGAAATTCAGTTGGCCAGCAAACATATGAAAAGTGTTGAACTTCAACAATAATCCAAGAAATTCAAAATAAAATAGGAAGATACTAATTTTTTTATTAAAGTGGAAAAAAAGCGATGATAATCCCCAGTATTGAGGAAAACGTGAGGAACCAGGCCATCTTGTGCCTGCCAGTGAGAAGATAAATTGTAAAATCTTTGCAAAGAGATATTGACACTAGGTTAAAAAAAGATTTAAAAATTGGAAATACCGTTTGAGCGAGCAATTCCACTTTTAGGAATTATTGTAAGTGAATAATGGCGGATCTGCCTAGCAACAGAGAAATTCCTCACAGCTTTGCTAATATTAGTGAAACATTCAAAATGTCCTGGGAACTTGGGTGAATAAATTGTGGTTAATGTCTATACTGGAACACTATACGGTCAGCAAATTTTGTGTCGTAAACAAATGCTTAATAATGTGAGGGAAATGGTTGGACAATGGAACAGATCATATGATCCCGGGTTGAAAATTCGCAGTGTGTGTGCTAGCACGGGTGTGTCTGTCTAGAGAGAGAGAGAGAGGCAGGAACGAATGTCTCTAGACCAAAATGTTAATGAAAGATCTTCCTTTCCTTTTTATTATTCTTATTGCTTTTCTTTATTTCCAAAATTTTCCCCAAATGCTGTGTATCATTACTTTTGCAATTTGAGAAAACAAACCAGTGCTTCTGAACGATAGAGTGGAGGAAACATACCAACCATCGCTTCCTCTGGACTCTGATTGACCTTGTCCCTTAGTCCCACGATCATCAGGTGGTGTTCCTACAAGGCGGCCTTTTGCCACCCGGCAGGAGTGCTCTCCTTTTAACTGTCACTCAATGTTACAACTTTGGTTCCTACTGAATTAATGTAAGAAAGTGGCCTTACAAAATATATTTTTGTATCTTCTGCAATCTACCACTCAAGACCCAGTCCATTATTATTTTGCAGGGCCTTTAATGTTAGGATAATTTGATACATTCTTCCCGAATGTATCAACATGGTCCAGCCTGGCTCCCTGAGGGACTCACCCGCTTGCTCTGGGCAGTGGGGGCTGTGTGTCTTTCACTCTCCTGCCTTGCATCCTAGGCAGTTCTGCATGCGGCGCTTGCTTACAAGAATCAGCTCATCCTTGCTCCCTGCACAGTCACTTCCACCCTCTGTTGAGTTTCTGTGTCCTCATTTGTCTTTATTTTCTTATTTGTCTCTGTGTATTTGGGGAGACATGTTCTTAAGCATAAACCACTTCAGATTTGTGGAAGCCAGTGGAGAAAATACAACGAACTCACTAACTGTTCCCCTAACCTGAGCTGGGAAGAGGAACAAGAACCTCTCCTTACCTTCTGGAAGCTCTGTATCTACTCATCACTGGAACCCCAAATTAAAATCACTCATCCCCTAGCTCCTGGCCATCTGTGATGAATGGTGAATGTCCAGAACTGAAGGGGAAGTCGGCAATGCCAGTGGATTTTCACCCCCCACCTATCCCTGTGGGTTAGGTCTCCAGAACCCTGGAGCCCAGCTGTTTGCAGGCTCGTGTAATGTCTGAATCACACCTGCACCTCCCTGGGGGCCTGGGACCAACCCAGTGTCCCCAGGCAAAGCCCAGGCTCTGAGTCACATTTTTTTTCAGATTCTTAACCATAATCTAATTCGCGCCAGGCCTGTCTTCTTTCCCACCCTGCACTGCATTTGATGCATACTTCTGGCAATTCTGGGACCACACTCGCCAGATGATTAAATCCTTTTCAGAAAGATGACTGAAATATTTGTAAGTTTCCATCACCACTGGTGGCTCTGAGGTTTCCAGGAGGGAAAGCCCTGGGCGAGCACCTTCCTCCAGGTCCTCTCTTCTCTGCATGACACCCATGAGCCCACGGAGCAGCAAGCTGTGCTTTCATTCTCAGTCTGAAACCACAGATGCCTTTTGCTGTAGAGACATAAAGAAACCAAGAGGTTAACGGCCGGGTTAGTCCCCACCGTGGGCCTCCCGCATGAATCAGAGCCGACTGGGGAGCAGGAGTGACTCAGAGCCGTGGCTTTTTGTCTTCTGGCTGTGCAAATAAACAGAGCAGAAGGGCTTGAATGGGACGCCAGGAGCGCAGGGCAGGAGGCAGCTCCCAGCTCCTCAGTCGGCCCAGAGTGCTCGAAGTCAGGACCCAGGCCGGGACCAAGACCCGATGGGACCAGGGCAGAGAGGCTGGCGCTCACAGGGCACAGCAGGGCCGAGAGGGGTCGGGGGTGGGGGATGCAGGCCTTGGCATGCTTTGCAGAGATGTTGGGCCAGGGCCCACCCTGCGCCCGGCCCACATGGGCACATGAAGAGTGTGCCCTGCACCCCACTCCCTCAGAAATGCCTGTTGGGGACACCTCTGTAAGCAGCCACCCTTCTCTGAGCTCCTGTGTCTAAGAAGGGGGGTTCTTGGGGGTTTTCCCCCTCAAGACCCTCTGCAAGGTCCAGAGTGCAAGGCTTGGGGCAGGGACACGGTCTTAACATCTGCAGAGGGGCGGAGGGTTCTGGAAGGCCCAGAGCATGCAGCTTGGGTGGGGTGGTGGGCTCCCCCATCAGGTCTGGCTGCAAAGTGGTCGGAGGGGCCTCCTCTGTCCTCCTCCAAATGAGGGTGAAACGTAGAGAATTGGCGCAAAGCCACCCTGCCCAGAAAAAGCATCCAGGGCAGAGAAGATGGGCAAAGATGCTGAGCTCTGATGCCTGAGGCTCTGACGCAGATCCATCACCCATCCTCGCACTCAGCCAGTATGGTTATTCTAATCTGGAAGAGGGCCCAACGAGGGTGGTGCCCTTACTTCCAGATGGGGAAACTGAGGGCCCTGGGTGCTGAGCTAAGGGGGGCCAGCTAGCAGTAGGAAAAGCCAGGAACTGAACCCAGGTGATCTGGGCCTTCCAGAAGATTGTCTAAAACATGAGATTTTCCCTCTGTGTCAAATGTGGCGCAGCTCCTATTCCTGGGACATGTTGTCGCACTGGAGGGCTCTATTTCAGATGAGT
The DNA here is from genome assembly GCF_041296235.1 of Equus asinus. Classification (NCBI taxonomy): domain Eukaryota; kingdom Metazoa; phylum Chordata; class Mammalia; order Perissodactyla; family Equidae; genus Equus; species Equus asinus. Next base: position 3,303,851 of record NC_091808.1, on the reverse strand, counting down.
TAGTGGTCCCCAGATGCAGCAGGCAGTTCCCTGCAGAGAGAGCGAGGTGGGACCTGGATCCTGGCTGGGCACCTGAGGCGTTTTTCCTCCTCCACCAGCACCACCGCTGCTGGTGGGCAGCCCGGCCAGTTCACCTCCAGGTTGGGGCTGACCCTGCCTCCCGACTGCGCCACACACCTGTGCGTTTCTGTGTGGTCAGGATTTAGGGAGGCAGACTTGGAAATGCATTCCTCCTAACCCAGACAACTCTCACTCTCCTTTAAAATGTATTGTGTAAATAAATAAGCAGATTTAAATGCTCTCGGTCAGTGCGAAATACTCCCCACCGTCTACACAACGCCTGTGTGTGATCAAATGTGATGCCCAATCATAGAACACTTCCTGTCACTCCACAGTGCCCAGCTGGGGACAGGTGGGGCCCTTCTTCCTGTGCCTGTCCTTGAGACTCGTGGTCCCGTTTCTCTAGGACATCCTTCTTGGAATTTTATTTTATTGTATTTTTTTAGTTAAGTCTTTATTTTTTAGAGCAGTTTTAGGTTCACAGCAAAATTGAGAGGAAGGTACAGAGATTTCCTGTATATACCGTCCTCCTCCATACACAGCCCCTCCCAATTATTAACATCCCCCACCAGCGCAATCCGCTTGTGACAGCTGATGGACCTATACTGACTCGTCATCATCACCCAGGGTCCATAGTCTACTTTTGGGTTCGCTCCTGGTGTTGTGCCTTCTATGGGCTTGGATAAATAGATAATGACTGTATCTCTTTAGAATATCATACAGAGTAGTTTCACTGCCCCGAGAATCCTCTGTGCTCTGCCTGTTCCTTCTTCTTTCCCACCTAACCCCTGGCACCCACTAAATTTTTACTGTCTCCATAGTTTTCTCTTTTCCAGGATGTCAGACAGTTGGAATCACACAGCATCTCGCCTTTTCAGATTGACTTCTTGTACTTAGTCATACGCATGTGAGTTTCCTCCCTGTCTTCTCCCGGCTTGATAGCTCATTTATTTTTAGCACTGAATATCCCGTTGTCTGGATGGACCACAGTTTATTTATCCATCCACCTACTGAAGGACATCTTGCTTGCTTCCAAGTTTTGGCAACTGTGATAAAAGCTGCTATAAACTTCCCTGTGTAGGTTTTTGTGGGGACCTGAGTTTTCAACCCCTTCGAGGAAATACTGAGTGTGATTGGGGCACATATGTTGAGAGTGTGTTTAGTTTTGTAAGAAATGTTCAACTGCCTTCCCACGCAGCTGTACCATTTTGGCTTCCCACCAGCAAGGAGCGAGAATTCCGGTGGCTCCACATCCTTGCCAGCATTTGGTGTTGTCAGTGTTCCAGATTTTGGCGTTTCTAATAAGTGTGTGGTGTTATCTCATGGCTATTCAGGTCATTCTTCACATTTCCAGCCTGGGACACCTTTCCAAGTCCCGGATCTCATCTCATCACTTAAACAGTTGATGGAAGAATATTCGTAACGTACCCCACAAAGTGTCTGGCATTCCCTGGGCCCTGTCGAACGTCAGTTCCTTCGTGCCTTCCCCATGTGCATGCTGCCCTGGGTCCCCTTGGCTGTGGGCCCTGCCTGCTCTTCTCACTGACCTGTACCTTGGAGCCCTGGGCATCTTCCACCATGAGCTCCACAGGGCTGGAGTGAGTTTCTCCCTCCACACTGTGCCCAGCGCCTGCATCAGGGGCTGACGGAGCTCCATAAGGGGCTCCATAAGAATGAGTAGAGTGAATGAGCAAACCCAAGTGTCTGCCTTCCTAAAAAACCCTCCTCTTCGTGCTCTGTGCTGCTCGCTCTCTGCTGCTGTGCCCCCCACCTCCACCCCTTCCTCCAGTACCCTCCCCTCAGGGAGAGGCCTGTGGCTGTCCCTCCTGTGGCATTTATGGTGACACCCTCCTGTGCTCTGCTGGTCCTTGTATACCCCTCACAGTGGCTCTCTTGCTGTAACTGTCTCCAGACACATCTATCTGCCCATTATCTCCTGAGCAGCTTCAGGACCACATCTTGGTTATGTATACATGGGCCTGGCCCAGCCCCCGACCAGACACATGACTTGTATGTAGGGTGTGTTTGTACAAAGCAAAAATGCTGGAGTGGGGATCCAGGGATGACCCTCTGTTTTCCTACGAAGTACACAAAGAAATTATGTTGTCTCTGTGCTACAAAAGCACATTTTGTCTTGTGACAGGAAAAAGTATTCATGATTTTGAATTCCCTGGCTGCGTCTGAGGAGGACGCCCCTGGCAGCTCGGGGATCTCGGGTTTGCTGAGAACAGGGTCAGCCTCAGCCTCTAAGGCCTTTTCCATTCTAGGAGCCAGCGGCAGCTTGCAGGAAGGGGGCTGTGAAATTGGAGGGAACACAACCGTAAAGTGCTCTCTGCAGAAGAAAGAGGGGGAGAGAGAGAGCGAGACAGACAGAAGAGAGAGAAAGAGAGAGCTGCCATAGTACACCCTAGCAAGGGAGATATTGAGGGGAAGAGAGACACATGGATCTGGGCGGGGGGTACTGTGACTTTGGGGAGTAAAAGGGTGTACACTGTATGATGTTATCTCTCGTGCCCTCAGCGCGCGCACACACACACACACATACTCTCCTCAGTAAAACATCCATCTCTCACCAGGCTTTATGTAGTGGCTTTTGAGGCACAATAAAGAGAGTTCCAGCCTGGCTCCTGGGCCTGTGTGGACTGTGATGGGAGAGAGCCATGCCTGGGGACCCTTAAATAAAGCAGAAAAGAGCATTCTACCCTGCGGCTGCAGAAGGCCTGGCCTGCCTGCCGTGCGCCCAGGTGCCTGGGGCTGGCAGTGAGCGGGCTGTCAGCAAACATCCAAAGACCCAGTGCAGGGAGGGGCAGCGGGGAGCACAGGTATGGGCTCGCCGCCAGGTGTGGGCTCCACAGAATCCTGCGTTATATGTGAAGTGCCTCAAAACCACAAACTGAAATGCAACACCCTCCTCATGGGAAAGAAGCTGAATGGGAGGCCAGGGTAGAAGCAGCCCTCTCAGAGGTCTCTGGGCACATCCCCAAGGGCCTAGGTGATGCAGGAAGGGGGACAAGTGGGTAGCCAGAGGGTGGGTATGTGTCAGATGGTGCCAGAACCGGGCAGAAGCAGGAGCCAAGGGCTGAAGGGAGCCTCAGGTCAGAGATGACCGCTGCCAGGAATAAGGTACGAGAGAGACTTGCCCCTGCCAGAGGGAGGCTCGGCAGCATGTACAATGAATGGGTGGTTGACTGAAGGGACGAAGGGTCATGGAGGTCCTGGGTAGGTGGCTGGCATTCCTGGATCACCTCCCCTGACAAATGCAGACTAACAAAGATCGTGTCCCTCAGACATAAGCCTGAGCCACTGAGGCTCCTCTGGGTGCACCTCCCCGTGGCTCCTGGAGGATTAGGAGGCCCTTGGACATCACCTGGTATGGCTGGTTAGAAAGAAAGCCTCTGGGCCTTCTCTGGCGTGGAGGCTACAAGCCTCAAACCCAAGAGAAAGGGTTGGGGCTGGAGCTGGTGGGCTTCAAGCTTCGACTAGCCATCTGCCCGGAGCCGACCCCTCACTCGGGTCCATGTTGGGCTTCCAGCGATTCTGCAGCCAAGCAGGACTTAAAAAACAAACAGCCAAATGAGAAACTCGAGGCTGTGGGCTTTGGTTCAGAGGTCAGGCAGCGAGTCCCAGCAAGGAAGGTGCCGTCCAAGTCACGCAGCGCTGGGGGACCCTGGGTCTCCTTCTCTTGGTGTCACTCCATCATGCCATCACTCAGCTGGACCACAGGAGCCCGGGCTTCCTCTCATGAGACAGAAGATGCTATGCCCAGGGTGGGCAGCTGAACAGCCAGCATGCGACCATCTGTGAGACAAGCCTTGTTCCAGGTTTGACAATTCTCGGGGACCAGGGCCTTCACTCCGCCCTCTGTTGCCCACACGGGCAGACATGGCTAGCTGGGCTCGGCATGGTGGAAGGAGGGCTGAGTGGTCAGCACAGCGTGGATGGGACATATTCTAATGGCTCAACAGCTATTGAGGGAGCTCCCTGCACACCAGCACAGTGCAGGGGCTTGCATCCATCAAAGCCCCGAGACAGTCCAGTGACGGGGGTGGGGACACTCACTGCATTTTCTAGAGGCAGGTGTGGGTTTCGAGTAGTATTATACTCGGGCTCAGTTCACGTGCTGGCTGAGGGCTGGACCGGGATTGAAAGTACACCCTCCTTTTTTCCGGTCTCCAGGGTCCCATGATCTTGAGGAGAGAACAGTGCACTGTCCTGTGCTCCCAGGGGAGTCTGATGTTTGCATGGGGCCAGTTGTTTTGGAGATGTGGGGGATAAAGAAGGAGCAAATGCCGGGGCTCAGCACAGCCGCAGCTGGACGCTCTGTGCTTCAGGCCCTGCCCGCTGGGAGCAGCTGCTGCCGGCACTGACACTGGTGCCGGAGGGAAAGCCGTGTGATAAGGCGGTGATGGACCGTGCTGTCTGTAAACAGTGTCAGACTGCGTGGAGTGGGTGTGGGGGATGCAAATGCCTGACAGTTTAACCCGTTTCCTGCAAAGGACGAGGCCAGGGAGGGCTCCACAGAGAGACATCGATGTGGGCAAAGCGCGCTTGAAAAGTGAGTGACGTGGACTTGTTTGCACAGAATGGGGAATCGTGTCAAGTGCTGCGAGGAGTACTTTTAAAGAGGGATTTCACAAGAAGCCCTGGCACAGGCTCCTGCTGCAGCTTGTTTACCGCCATGGAGATGGAATTTTATACTTTCAAAAAGAACAATCTGGGCTCTCTCAGTAAAACTTTCAGGAGATGGCAACAAAAGCAAAACCAGACCAATGGGACCGCATCAACTTTAAGCACTGATCTGATTCTGTGCATCAAAGGACACAAGGGGCAGAGTGAAAAAGGCAGTCTCCAGAATGGGAGAAAATATTTGCAAGTCATCTATCTGAGATGAGGTTAATATCCAGAATATATAAAGAACTTCTAAGCTTAACAACAACAACAAAATAGTCTCATTAAAAAATGGGCAAAGGATTTGAATAGGCACTTCTCCAAAGATGATACACGAATGGCCAACAAGTACATGAAAAGATACTCAGCATCACTAATCATTAGAGAAATGAAAATCAAAAACCACAATGAGTTATCTCCTCCTTTAGGATGGCTGCTACCATGAAACAGAAAACAGCAAGTGTTGAGGAGGATGTGGAGAAATTGGAATCCTTGTGCACTGATGGTGGGAATGCAAAATGGTACAGCCACTGTGGATAGCAGAATGGCTGTTCCTCAAAAAGGTGAAAATAGAATTCCCATATGATCCAGCAATCTCACTTCTGGGTATATACCCAAAAGAGTTGAAAGCAGAGTCTTTCAAGAGATATTCGTATACAAATGTTCACAGCAGCATCGTTCATGACAGCTAAAAGGTGAAAGCAATCCAAGTGTCCATTGGGGGATGAATGGATAAACGAAATGTGGTCTATCCATATACAGGAATACTATGCAGCCCTAAAGAGGGAGAAAATTCTGCCACATACTGCGACGCAGATGAACCTTGAGGACATTGTGCTGAGTGAAATAAGCCAGACACAGAGAGGCAAATCCTCTATGATTTCACTTATGTGGGGGACCTAGATTAGTCAGATTCATAGAGGTGGAGACTCAGCAGAGGAAGAAACCTGGAAATTGCTGGTTAATGGATGTAGGGATCCAGTTTTGCAGATCAAAGTGTTTTGGAGATTGGTTGCACAACAATGTGGATATTCTTAACACTACTGAACCAGACACTTAAAAATGGTGAAGATGGTCAATTTTATGCTATATGCTTTTTACTACAATTAACAAAACTTCTAGGAGGTGTTCTGTCATATTAACTGGAAGAGGAACAAGTGTTCCTCTTCAGGTATTGCCACCACGGGTCCTGTCTGTCCCCATGCCCTCCACAAGCTGGTGGTATCGCATCCTTCTGAGGGTCCGTAGCTGGGGTCCTGGGTCAGTTCTGAGTCTTCAGGGCTGACTTCTGGCCCCTTAGACTTGGAGGCTGGCCCAGGCCAGGGCCATTTTCTTTGCTCATTTGACCCTTACCCCTGGGGGGTGGGAGTTCTGGCTGCCATGATGAGATTCGGGCTGGCGGGGCCCTGAGCTTTAGGATCAGGACTCTGGCCAAACCAATGGAGGGGGCTTGATGGGTCAGAGGAGTGGGCTCAGGTGCATGGCCCTCAGTATGTCAGGGCTTCCAGCACCTTCCAACTGGAAGCGATACTCACAAATTTCAAAGACAAGGTTGAGTCCAAACCCTTGCAGACATTAGAGTGTCTTTTTATTTGTCTTCATTTAGATTTAGTAACTTTCTGGCCAACCCTGTGGAACGAAGGGTGATGCTTTTTCTTTCCTAAGAACTGGATTAAATGGCTGTTAATTTGGTACAGACACATGTCTTCAAGGTCATTCAAACAAAAAGCTTCAGATGTTTTCCGAGCTGTGAATCATGAAATCACACACGCCTGGGGGAGAGGTGGGTCTAGCCAGGGAGGTGGGCACGTTGCACCCATCAGCTGCCCATTCAACCTTTGGCACCTCGGCAGCTTGCTGGACAGAGGACCAGTGTGTCCCTTTTCCGCAGACGGAAAATCTGAAGGTCACGGACATACGGCTGAGAAGCGCACGCTCTGTGGGGTGGTTCAGAATAGCTTCAGAGCCCTTCCTTCGCATTGCACATGCATTTATTGAGCACTGACTGTCTGCACTCCTTATGCTCGGTGCTGGGGACATACAAGTGATTATGATTTTCTCTCTCCATGTGGAAGATTCACAATCCAGCCAGGGAGACAGACATGAGAGCCGCCAACTAGGATACTGCATGTCAGTGTTGTGTGATGGTGGTCTGTGAACAAAGAAGAGATGGATTCGTCTCCCGGACACAGTGGGGGAGGTCAGACAAAGGCGTGGCACTTCTGTGAATTCGGTCATTCGTTCAACAAATACTTGCGCCTCTCCTGCGTGCTGGGCTCCGTATTAGAGGCTGGGATTCAGGGAGGGGAAAGATGATTCTGGCCAGACAGAGCTTGCCCTGGTGGGGAGGGAACACCAGACAGGAAGCCCACCAAGAAAGAGACATGGGGTCTGTAGTCACAGGAGCCATGAAGGAAAATAGAGCAGAGAAGTAGGATGGCGAATCACGGAGGCTGTGTCACCGTGGCCACTTACGGCTTCTCTGAAGAGGCGACTCTTGGGTGGAGTACTAATGGAGAGGGGGCACCTGCAGGATCGAGGATCAGCAGGGCTGTGCCAGGAGTGGTGGGCGAGGAGGCCTGGTGGAAGGGATAGCAAGTGTGGGGGTGAGAGTGCCCGGAGCGTGGGGTGTGCACGGGGGTCAGGGGTGGGTGGGGGATGGAAGAGGGAGCGGGAGCGGGGAGCTGTGAAGGGAGCTTGACATCCACATGTGCACATTCCCAAACCCAACTTAGTGTCCTGCTAAGGCACCCTGCCAGGGGCGGACAGAAGCAACACATGACCAACAGGCACATTTATCTTTGAGAGATTTGTCAGTGAGCCTGTAAGGAATGTTCTGGAACATCTCGGGGTCATAAACAAAACAATGAAATGTGTTTGTTCAGGTCTCGCTCAAGAGAAGCTGGAAGCCTGTGCTTCTTCTCCTGGTCTGCTGTCCTTGTCCCCAGACCCTTCCTGGGAATGGGGACTCTGTTGTGCGTTGGTTCAAAACTGTGTTGGTAGTCCCCTATAAACTTGCTGATCAGTATTTCTTCAAGAAAATAATGATTCGCGTGTAGTTCTATACCTCCCTGGGACACGACTTGGGTCTTGGGGAAATTAGGAACCCACCTGGAAGACACGGGGCCTGAAGCAGGATGGTGAGGGGTGGGGACCATCTTCCCAAGTTGTGAGGTCCTGAGGAATCTCGGACTGAGGCTGGTAACTTGGGGGGTCAGTGGCCAGCATTTTTCAAGGGAAACATAACCCCTTGGGGAGCACAACTGTCGCAGAGGCTTTCATTAAATCCTGCTGTGTTACTCAGTCCAGAAAATGGAAACCTAATTTGCGTAAAAACCTGGCCTTTCCTGCTGTGGCTGTTTTAATTGCACATGCAGTATCCCTCTTCAGTCCCACACATTATTGGGTCTTCAAATGTCCAATTTAGTTATTCAGTGTTCTCCTTTTGCAAAAGAATGAGAAAAAAAAAATGTGAGGATGCAGGCCTGAGGCGTCACAATGTCCTTGTGCTTCTACAATGAAAGGCTAGACTTTTGCAGTGAGGTGTATCGTGGTTGGACAGTGGCCCGCTGACTTTCTCCCTGCTGGACGTCAGTCTGCACCAAGTCCAAGCCCAGTCCATTTCCAACTGCCATCAGGTATTTTTCTAAAGACACAAATCTTGGCCTTTTGCTGGTCTCCTGGAGAACATGCAGAGGCTCCCTTCCTTGAAAGGGTTGAGGTGAGTGTCCCTTGGATGTCCCCCATGATTCAGGTCGGGGGGCTGCCTGTTCTGGGCTCCCCACAGCACCTGATCCCTCCAGATGCAAGTGAGCCTGTGTGAGTGGGGTTCTGTCCGTCTCTCGGCCACCCTGGACCCCTCCCCGTGGAGCACCCGTACTCATCTAGGCTCTGTCAATGACTTCGTATAGAATGCATGAAAGAAGAAAAGCGAATAAAGGATGGCAGAGCACACACAACTTGAATGGATTTATTTTCTCTTGCTAGACTCAGGAAGTAATGCAGAAAATACAAAATCGCGTCATTGGCTTTCCCGCCTCTTAAATGGTTTGACTCAAGTGGGCATACCCTGGCTGAGAAGATGGGACATCTGGAGGCCGGCGCTGTCTCAGGCTGCAGTGGACCCAGCTCTGCCTCTTGGCTCTGGGGTGGGGCACGGTGGACACTTGACCCTTCAAGGAGCCCTGGTGACATGATGGACAAGGGCCAGCTGCAGGTCTTAGCCGAGGATAAGCAGGCCACTTCCGGGTCTCCTCCAACAGTGCTGCTCATGGGATAGACTCCTCACTGTGCCTCCAGCAGCCTCCTCCGTGGGGGAAAATGAGCTTACCTAAAATATCAAAGAAGAGAAAATTAAAAGTCTATGCAACCCTGGCCAGCATTTTAATCAAGGGTGCATCTGCTGTTGCTTTATTTCTCATGTGGCTGGCGTTTGTTGGTTATTACGGAAACTGCAGAACTGTGCATCACCTTAAAACAGGATTTGGCACCCAGCGAACTGGACATTTAGGAATAGATGGGAGCCAAGAAAATGCTGTGAACTTCAGCTCCCTGACCAGGGTCACAGGAAGGCCATAAATCAGGCCTGAGAAATTCCCATGATGTCAGTCACTCGGCCCAGTTTCTGGGGGTCATGGGTCTCTGAGCATTTCTCCCCTGTCCCCAAGTACCAAAAAAAATAAATTAATAGATGGAAAGGTTACCTCACAGATCCTTGGCAAAGACCCCTGGAATAGCACAGCTCGGTCCCAAGTGAAGATTTACTTCGGAAGATTCTGATGCAATAGAGACAAAATAAATAAAAGACAAGGGAACCAGTTTCTTGGGGGGCTTCCCCATCTGGCAGGAGTGGGGGGAGGGCACCAGGATGCAGGCGTGGAGCCCAAGGCCCGCAGGCCGGGGTTCACGTCCTCGCCCACTTACTGTCTGTGGGTGTGGGGTCCTGGCAGAACTCAGTCCTTGAGGCTGACCCTGCCTCTGCCCCGCAGGTGGGTGTGGGAGGGTGACCAGCGGCCACCTGGGAGATGCAGCAGCTGCCGGGCCCTGGCCAGGAGGAAATAAGTTGGTCATCCAGGCGGGTGTACTGTGGGAACCAAGGGGCTCTCAGTGGCTCATAACGTTCTTTACTCCTAAGAATTTCGAAATTGGGAAGAGCAAAACCTAGGAAAAAATGACTGAAATGTTTCTCGTCTGCCTCCCAAAGAGATGTCAGGCTCAAAGTGTGTTCTGTCTGGGTGACTCCTACTTTCAAGGATGGGTCAGGCAGGAATGGGGCACCTCTGGTGTGTCAGCTCCTCCTGGGGACTGGGGAAAAGCCCCTCCCTTCGGAGACAGTGCCCAGCACGCAGAAACTAGTTCAGAAAAAAGAAAATGTCTCAGCATACTTGTCATAACTATGATACCAAAACCTATCGAAGATTTAAAAACCCCAAAACAAAAAGACCTATCTCATTAGGAACTTAGATCAAATTCTAGGTAAAGTATAAGAAGAATAAATTCAGCGGTGTTTCAAAAGAATAAGACATATGACAAGAGGTTTTATGAAAATAAATGTAGCTGAAGCTTCAGGGACTTTTGCTGGGTTTCTGACACTCCGTCAATATGTGTCAAATGTGTTGAAATCGTTCGTAATCTTCTCCTCAGTTTTGCCATCCAGCACATCCACAGCCAAAAAAGAAAAGAAATATAATCATCTCAATAGATGCTGGAAGTGCATTTGAGAAAATTTAATGTATTTCTGATATTAAAATCTCTTTTCCTGGTATTTCAAATCTCCATAACCTATGATAAAAAGATTCTTCCTCCGCTTCTCAGAGACGATCTATTTCAGAAGCCCAGGGGGATGAGGCAGTCACGTCATCGACGTGAACGTCATGAGTCCTCACCGCCCTCCTGTGTTGTAACGTTGCCTCGAACATTTAAAATGATTCTATAGAACAAGAAAAAGAAGTAGGGACAAGATGGCTAGCAAGAAGAACAGAAAACGAGATCATTATTCGAAACGATGCAACCATCTACCAGGAGCCTTGCCTCCCACCCTATCATCAAAAAAAGAAATCAGGGGTCAGCCTGGTGGCGCAGTGGTTAAATGCACACATTCTGCTTTGGCGGCCCGGGGTTCGGATCCTGGGTGCAGACATGGCACCGCTTGTCAAGCCATGCTGTGGTAGGCGTCCCACATATAAAGTAGAGGAAGATGGGCACAATGTTAGCTCAGGGCCAGTCTTCCTCAGCAAAAAGAGGAGGATTGGCAGCAGTTAGCTCAGGGGTAATCTTCCTCAAAAAAACAAAACAAAACAAAAACAAAAACAAAAGAAATCAATTCAAAACCATTAGAACTAATGAAACCATTTAGAACACTAAGTGAAGATAATTTTTAAAAACACTCTCATACGTGCTATCAATAACCGATTACACCGTATAATGAAGCATAAAGATTCTGTTCAAAAAACCAAAAAATAGTTAATAACTTGCGTGTGCTTAATGAGAAAAGAGGAGGGCTTGAGGGCAGGAAGATCTCTTAGCCGGGGAATCCAGCAGAATTTTTTTGAATGAGAAGCTCTGCTTACAATGAGGCTGTTTGGAAATACCTATTAGTGTGGACTTGCCATTTCTTTCCCAAATTGATTCATATATTTAATATAATTTTTAATTCAGCAAGATTATTCTCAGGCAGACATGGGAGACTAAGACAGCAGATGTATCCAAGAAAAGCGTGAGAGAGGAAAGTAGGAGGAAGGGCTGGTGCTGGTAGATACCGTATTTTAGAGCCCCGATGTTGAAATCGCTGAGGGCAGGTTGAGGACCAGAAGAAAGTGGAATGGAATAGAGCCATCGAGAGCTCAGGAATAGCCCGAGTATGTGTCATACTCAGGTGCAGGCAAACGGGGTGGTTATCATGACTGGGGACCTATTGAGACTCTATTCCAAAAAGGCTGGGGTCCAGCAGGTCTCACAAGAACAGCCATGGCGCTTGTGAGGCCTGAAGTTGTCTGTGAGCAGCTGTGGCGCTTTCCTCTCCGGCTGCACCCCCTTGTCTACCAGCCCCCATCCAATAGCCAGTGCCTGGATCTCTCTGCCGTCAGTGGGGATGCAGGACCTGGGCCCCACAGCCCAGTGGGTCATGTCCCTTTGTCAGAGCCCGTCAGGAACACATGTAGATCCCACTCCTGCCTTTCGGAGTTATGGTTACACTTACTTTTTCCTACAATGTCCTAATCTAGAGTTAAATGTAACCACGGACTATGAACTCCAGAGCAGCATGAGGAAAAAGAAGTGGGGGCTGCTGGCCCCTAACCCCGGAGTTGGTTAAGGCCACGGGAATCCACAGACCCGCTCACATCCAGCTGCTGTCCTGGGGTCCTGGCCATTGTCAGAGACCAGCAGCAGGGTCACGGGCGATCCTCCCCACTGGCCCTCGGACACAGACACAGTGCAGGTGGCAGGACTGGCTGGATCTGTTTTCCGGGTGAAGTCGCGATCCCCGGTTGAATGTGGAGTCTGTTCCTTCAGGAGATAACACAGAATGGAAACATTTCCCCAAGACATTGGTGACTGCACAGGTTTCATCTTAAACACGGGCCAATGGCCGTCGGTGGCTGGAGGGGCACATTTAGTGGTGAGAACAGGACACTAGTCCGGCAGTGTGGGGTCTATGCTTCCAGCTGGAAGGTCGAGGTACCCCCTCCTTACAGCCAACCACCTTTAGGAGCTGACTTTCCTTTTTGCTGTTTCATTAAATGTTAACGTTGGAGGCTGCGGTAAGAATTCGTCTATCAAACATACCGAGTGAGGGCGTGTAGTCGTATAGGAGGACCGAGACACCCAAGTAATGAAAAGTGAGACCGTAAGTTAAAAAAGAATCCTGATTGTGCAACATCAAGTATGTGCTTTACGCAGAGGAGGAATCCAGCAGGCACAAAAACGCGGGCAGGGGTCTCCATTGAGGGTGGACACGCATTCGTTCCCAACTCTGCCCCCGCTGAGGTGACCGTCCCTGCCCATCTCCGTGGGACTGTCTCAGTTGATTCCTGTTCTCCAAGTCTGATTATTAACAGTGCCCCTTTCACTCTCAAAAGCATCTCCCTTTGCATCATATGGTCATTCTGTCCAGCAGCCATGCACACACACCTGTGCACGTGTGCAAACACATGCTCACACACACACACACACACACACACACACACACACCCCATTCTGCAATGCTCTGCCTCTCCCTAGGGGAACGGTGTGCATTAGAACCACTCACGGAGTTTTCCTCTCTCTGCTCTGCCACGCCCTCCCCATTCCAACAGGCCCGGCTAGAGAGGCACGTGCTGAACAACATTTCCCATGATCCTGATGTGCTGTCCCCCGACCCCACCCCCCGAGTCGAGGGCCTGGTGTCAAGCCGTGGGGGGTTAGCAGGAGCCACTGGCTGTCCTGAATCAAGCACCAGTCCCTGGGCTGTGGACATCACAGCCCTGTCGGCCCCGGCCCCGATCAAACAGTGCCTGTAGGAAGCGAGCTGGACACAGAGAGGTGAGGCCGGGCATCTGGTGTGGCGGGGGTCAGAAAGGCTTCCTGGGGGAGACGGAGCTCCACCGGGCGCTCAGAGGGGGAGGGAGCATTCCCAAGAAGCAGGAGCAGCGGCCGTTCATGTGGCTCCTGTTTGTGGCCTGCTAACAGCAGCGAGGTCTCCACATTAGAAGTAAAGAGTAGGGCCAAGGAGGGAGGGGCTCAAGGACCCAAGGGAGTGAAGTCCTCAGGGAGGGCAGAGAAGGAGCTTGGACAGAGCCCTGGAGACACCAACTTGTTAGGGCTTAGGAAGAAACTGGGCATTACTGTTATTATTATTGTTGTTAAATGAGCAGTGGGCGCCCCTGTCAAGACTGGTGAGCTCTATGGGGCTGACATCTTTCCAGTGGGTCTAGTTCAGTGTGTTTATGTCACGTCATCTAATGTGGGGGTCATGGACAGCAGAGTTAGTGCCCCCTTCATCTTGGTGCCCCTCACGGCCGCCCTGCTCACTCCTTCATTCATTCACTCATTCATTTATTCCTTCATTCCTCCCCTCAGCCTGCCAGGCACAGGGACCAGTGTCCTCGTAGCAGGGAGAATTCCTGGTGGCTCCAACCTGGGCGGGGTTCAGAGGACCCTGCACCACCTGGTGCTAGGCCTCTACCCCTGAGCTAGGCTGGGCCTGCTTTCCTGATGGTGACCTCTCGTATCCCCATCTCCGATCGGTTCCTTCAGCAACCGGGGCTGGAGTGTCGCCCGTGTCCACCGTCCTGTGCAAGTTGCAGTGGGAGTTCTGTGTCTATACCTATTTATGTAGGGAAATGCTTTCTAGGAAGTCCCTGGGCCTTCACATGAAATACTGGGACTCACAGGGGCTGGAGGGAAAGGGACCCACCCACCGTGTGCCTGGGCTGCCCATCTGTGTGAGCAACTCCATGAATGAGGTGAATAAGGCGTTGGCCCATCTCTCTCTCTGTCTCTTTCACACACACACATGCACTGTCTTGCTTACCGGGCACACAGTGAGTCAGGATTTAACTCCGGGCCCCTCTGGCTCCGGGACCCTGCGCAAACACCAAGCCTCACTCTTCTCCTCTCTCCTTCCTCTCCCAGCAGAAGCCCGGGTCCCTCAGGCCGCGGGGTGGGGTGGGGGGGGCACGTTGTTGAACAAACTCTCCCGCCTTGCATTCTCTGGAGAACGTGGGAGCCCCAGGCCTGTCTCTCCATCCCTCACTGCTGCCTACCTGCGTTCACCGGCTCCCTCCCAACCCAGGGACCATTAAATAACATGGCGGCTGGAAAACAGATCAGCGTTTTTTTTCCACTTTTGTGCTGCAGTCCAAACAGAAATGCAGAAGCCGTGTTTCCTTCGCCGTGCCAGTGTGCCCTGCCTTGCAAAACAGACAGCTCTCTGGAAGCATGTGTGAATTTAATTTGGGCGAATGTTGACTCATGTTATTATAATCTCAGAGCCTCTCTGCCTTGCCTCCGACTGGTCTTCTGAGCACCAGCCACCAGCATCCGTCTAGCTTCCTCCCTGCTCTGGCCTCTCGACCAAGGAGTTAATGATCTGTAAAAACACTTAAATTCATGAGGAAAGCTCCTTGAAAGGAGCAAATTTGTTTGTACCTTACGGATTCATTTTGTTCCGCGGCAAGGGCACGCACTGGGAGCGGATCTCTTTGGAATACTGTGAAGTGATAACTCAATTTTAAGAGTTCTCCAAGAGCAAAGCTTCTTTTAGCAAATTAGAAGGATGCTTTCTGAGGAGCTCCTCAGAAACCCAGGACAGTCCCGGCTGCTCAGAACTGGGGCAGGTGACCGCAGCTGAGGGACAGGTAGATTTGCTCCAGGAGTGCGCCCGGGATGGGCAGGGCTCCGGGGAGAGCCAAGCTCTGGGGAGACGAACGTCTGAGCCCCTTTGGGTTTGGCAGCAACGCTGACATCTTTCCCTCATGTGCTGCTGGGCCAGAGCAGTGGGGCGGCTCATCCAGTGTGACCCAAGGAACAGAACCCGAGGTGGCACGAGGGAAATATCCATTGGTCAGAGCTGCCCCCAGTGCGAATGGTTGCCCCATCCTGAGAGCTTGAACTCCAAGGGTGTTCATATAGAGCTGGACAAGCTCTGGTGAGCGTGGCCCTGGACAAGTTTTGGATGAGATGGATGTGAACGTTTCTTCGATGATTCTTTCCCTCCAGCTCTGTTTTTCTGCTAATTCTTCTAGAGACCCGAGCAAAGCTTTTGCATTCTGGACCTCCGCTCTCTGCTCTGTTATTTACTCCTGTGGTGCCTGAAGTACCTCAGGGAGACAGCTGCGGCATTTGCAAGAATCCTGTTTCATTTCCAGCATGGGCTGGGGTCTGCCTCCCCCGCCCACCGAAGCCGCCCCTTGCGGACTGTCCGTCCTCTCAAGGAGCCCAGACCCGCGAGCTCCCGTGGGGGCCGGCAGAGCCTGGCCGCGGCAGAGACGGGTCCCTTCACCACATTACTCATTTTGAAAATTCTCTGCTGATTTAAAATCCACTCCTGCTCACTTCTGCAGCTGCTCGTCTCCGAGGAGCTGCACTGGCTTACTTGACATTAAACAGGAAAAATAAGGAGAGGAAAAACAGAGCGTGAAGGGAGAAGGGACAGGAGATACAGGAGAGGCAAAGGAGGTGGAGACGGCCATCCTTGATGGCTCCCAATCCTTTAATTCCAACAGAACGAAAGGGATTGGGATTTTGAAGACAGAACAGGGGAGACATTCAGCGTTGGGGCAGAAGAGTTTTCTAGAAGCCTGGCCAGGGAGGAACTCTGAGCACACGGAGGGAGGGAGAGGATTAAGATATATCCCAGGTTCCCCGGAGGTCCAGAGTGGGGAGGACATGTGGACTCTGTGCCTTGTGGGGAGGGAAGCAGCTCGCAGGAATGAAGAGCTGAGAGGGTCCATTTTTACTGGTTTCCCAGCTGTAAGATGTACTAACTGTGGCTTTTCTCTCCGTTTGCATCTGCAAGACTTCAGTAGTTGATGACCGATAAGAGTGGCTCTGCGAAGGCAGGAGGGTCTGGTTTCAGTCCGTCCTTACCCGCAGCATTAAAGGCGATCGGTCCTTCCCCAGGAGGTTTATCTGGATTCCTTCTAGCCTTCTTCTTCCCTTCAGAAATCTTCCCGTTAAGCCAGCCCCACACCCCAGGAAGGCACTGTGAGGACTCACAATGCTGAACATCTTCTGGGGAAAATAGAGGTTACCACACCTTTAACCAGTTCTCTGAAACTGATACATCAGATGCCAGCTGTGCCTCCGGATGGAACGAATGAGTGAGCGCTCAAATCTCCCTTGAGATTCTAACAAATCACGAGAGCCCCCAGGGCCACAGAGGCTCCTGAGCCAGGTCCCCCCATGGCCACCTGGGAGAAGCGAGGTCCAGCTTGGGGACGGGATATAACCAAGGTCCCGCGGATAGCAGATAGCAAAGGGAAGACGGGAGGGCTTAGCATGGCCTGACCGAACCTTCTTTTGCAAAGTGGCCTTACGCCCCAGGGCAATATCTAAAACTGGAGTTACGAAACTCACGCCAGTGCCTACAGAGCTGGGCCAAGGTGGGCCTCCTCACAGGGCTTGGGGTGGTGGGGAGCCTGTTGGAGGGGTGGGGGGAAATGCCTGCTCCCTGCAGGCAGTCTCTGCTCCTGGAAGAAGATTCCAGGGCCTGGGCTGAGCACACTCAGTTCTCTCTTCCCAAATCAACCCATCCTCGGCCACTCCAGCTCCCCTTGAGTGGCACGAATATGGACGCAGAGGGAGGCCAAGGGTTTCAACAATTGGGCTTCCTGACATGGAAGAAAACATTGCAGTGTAGAATACACACAAGGACACGTACCCGTGAGAAGCTTGGAGAAGTCTTGGGTCAGCCCTGGCCCATCAGAACCTTCTTCAGCTTCTCCTTCCTCTCAGTTCTCAGATTCCTCCCAGACAGTGGAGATGGCAGGGAAGCTGTGCCACTGCAGGCATGCCACCTCCCTCTCAGGGTCCCTGTTGCTTGGTCTTCAAAACGATCTGCCTCACTCCCAGGCTGTCAGAGGGCACTGCATGGTGCTGCCCAGCCCCTGATAAATTCCGCCTGGTCTGGCCAGTTTTATTTAGTCCAGGCAAAGAGGTACAAAATGAAATACTGGCCTCTTGCAGGCTTATTGTGCAGATTTGACCAAGGGAAGAATGTAGCCTAGAAATTTTATTTATGACTCTGCTCCTTATGGGTACTAGTGTTCTTAGTGTCCACTGCATCAGCCCGTAGCCCAGCAGAAGATGTCTAGGTGTGGGCACGGTGCCTTCCCCATGTCTTGTGGGTTGATGCCAGTCAGCAGAGCCAGTAAGATTCCGTTTGATGATACTGGGAGTGGTGGTAAGAATTCACCGTCGAGATCTCCCCAAATCCTGCGAACCATATTATAAATGCCCTTCACCGCCCTGGAGAGAGGAGGGGAAGATTATTGGAACACTTTAGGATCATTTCCTACAGGGAACCGAGGTGGTTTTTGCATTTTTAAAGTATGTTTGTAATCTTAGCTTACAATCATATTACTAATGATTTTCCCGCTAAGACGTAAAACCCAGGCTGAGCGTTATTGTAAAGACCAATAGAACAGCTCCGTGTTTTACTGCCTGCCAAGACCCTCCCCGGGGTCTGAGTCCCCAGCTGCTAGTGAAATGACATTAAACCCCAAACCTCTGTAAATATTCAAGGTCACAGCTTTACTTAGTGTTAATTATGTCTTCAACTGAACAATTAAAATAACTGAAACTCAAGCTAGCCTGTGTTGGGGGGGGGGGGTGGTTTCTTTCTACATCCTTTCAGTTCACTAAAAAATTTTCATGTAGGGGCCAGTCCTGTGACCAAGTGGTTAAGTTCGTGTGCTCCGCTTCGGAGGCCCAGAGTTTTGCTGGTTTGGATCCTGGGTGAGGACATGGCACCGCTCATCAAGCCCTACTGAGGCAGCATCCCACATAGCACAACCAGAAGGACCTACAAGTAGAATATACAACTATGTCCTGTGGGGCTTTGGGGAGAAGAAGAAGAAGAAGGAAAAAAAAATTTTCATGTATGTTGTTGACAGTACAGATGTGAGGGAGAATTCAAATTCCTTCTCAGAAGATGCTGTAGGGTGCTGGTGCTAAGCACAAGGTACATGGTAACCTCTCATCCAACCTTGGCTTCACCTTGCTAAGAATTTGAGAAAGTGTACTTCCGGGCTGTTTCCTGGAGCCACGGGATGTTGGATGTGTGTGGCACTCCAGGCCGCCATCTTGGTGCACAACTCTGGGTGACACCTATGAACTAAACAGGGGAAGCGGGTTGGGAGGGATGGCAGGGATGGGGGTGACATGGGAAGAGTCATGTGTTTGGCTGGTGGGAGCTCTATTTTCAGCACAGATTCCCAGCAGCAAGAGAAGCTTCCCAATGAAGTTTCAAGTGAGCTTCCCGTTGCCACACCTTCTTATCATGGTAGAAATGGAGTTACCAAGACAGAGCCAGGAAAGAGAAGGAGGGGCAACCCTTGAAGACGGAACTTGGAGTAAACTCGTTCACTATGTCCAAGAACGCACTTGAACAGTGTACAGCACCCCAGGACAGAGGGGCCAAGAGAACTTCAGTGAAAGGCTGGTCTGCTTGCACACCTTAGAGCTTTCTTCCAAGGACAGCGCGGTAGCCTTCACAAAGCCTCAGGGCCACTGAGCAGTGACACTGCAGCTCGCTCCACAAGGAGCCTCCTGAAGTCACTGGTCTCAATGGAACCTTCACACCAAGGACACCATGCTGCTGTCCTGAGACCCAGGTGGCCCGTCACTCAGAGGAGGGAGGGGAGAGCGCAGGGGTGGCACTTCACAGCCCAGTGACAACCCACCTTCCCTTAGCCTGCCACGTCACCTCAATGAAACAGGATGTAAGTTAGTGACAAGGACCCTATTCTTACCAATTTAACGTAGAATACATGTCATTGCATTCATCTTTGTGTTGTGTTGGTTTTAATGAATATTTTTTAAAAAGTTAAGTTCTTTCACTGGTACATTCAGTATCTTGCTCTCTGCTCCTTTTTCTCCATAGTACTCAACTTCCCCAGCCATGATTCTGCTACCTGTGACGTTTCTAATGTCTGATCCAAGCATTCAGCAGAGATAAGTCTCATTAAATTATCTGTTTCTCGAGGGACCATCTACAAATTACTTTTTGTGTTTTGGACAATCCTTTGTTTAAAAACTCTGCTTTGACCCTTGAAGCAGACTCAGTGGTACAGCCAAACGTTGACTCTCCCTCACACTCCTCAAGACCCCTGACAGGCAGGGCCATGTGACCACTCCAGCCAATGACCTTTGGGAGGAAGTGACAACAACATTTCTAGGCTGAAGTGTAGAAGTGGAGAGACACCCCAGTCTGTCCTCCACTGCCCCAGGTGACTGGAATGGAATGTCCCAAATGGTGCAGCTGCAAGCCCGTGGAGAGTCTGCCAGCCTGAATCCTCAGTGACTGCATGGAGAGGAGCCCCAGCCAACCTGAATGAGCAGGAAGCATGAACAAGATGCAAACAACTGTTGCGTTACATCATGGAGATGTTGGGGCTTGTTTGTTGTTGCGACCAAATCTCACTGGCTCAGACTGAAACAGCCCTGAAATGAGAAGGAAGACAATCTAATAGCACTTGGATGGCTCTCATCTTGTCCTGGAGCCTCAGACATACACACTTGGCTTTGTGAAATGGGTATTTGCTTGAGAAAATGGTCTAAAGGGAGTCCTTTCGGCTTCATTTTTAGAGGAGCTCAATTTCTAACAGCACTATTCACCAAAGTTTTTTTATAAACCATCAAACCTTTCCAGGGTGTAACCATGGATTCATTTATTTGCTTACTAATGTGGATCTGGGCATAGCAGATATCCTTAAAGTAACTCCTATTGGATGTTGAAATGGTTTAGTCATTTTGCGTGTTCCCAACCCATTATTTGAATCCTTGTCTTTGGTTCAAGGTGTATTAGCTTATTTTCAGCATCCTGCTTCTGTTTCTGGTTTTGTTGAAGCTTTCTTCTCTCTACTGACTTTCCTCGTCTGTTTTTGCTTGAAGGGTAGTGTTTTATTTTAAACTGTATTCAACCTGAGTTCTTCAAAACTACACAGAACGTCTGCATCATATCTATTTATTGACAAAGCTTGATTAAAGAGTCTGGAAGAGAAGGTAGATTTCTGGATCTCAGATTATAATAGACGGCTGAATTCCCTCAGAAACATTGACACTGACCCTGTTGTATATTCATGGGGTCGGTCTTAGCAAAAAAAGAATGACTATAGGCTATTAATAAGCTGGAGTTCAAATGGTCGTTAAATGTATTACAATGGGCGGAGAAGGCAGGGGGTCGGGGGGATTCCCACTTAAAGAGCAGGAACTCTTGATTTCACCAGAAATATCAGAGCAAATATTTGGAGACTTCAGCTACTCAGCTTTGATAATAACTCCAAAGTCTTGTTCCCTATCTGTGGGTCTTAGCTCTGCAATCTTTCAAATAAAAGTAGTCCTTTCTGGCTTCCAAACTCAGGAATATTGTTGCAATCAATGAAAAAAATACGTGGGAAAACACACAACTCTGCATACCACACGTGCTCTGTGATTCCCACCAGTGACCGCCGAGGCTGATTCTACCGGAAAAGAAGAAACCGGAAGTGTCCTTTGACACGTGAGCCATCAATGACGTCCTTTTAAGAAGAGGGATTCCAGTGTCCTCCTTGGGCAGCTCCCAAGGCTGCAGCAGGTTCCAGGGGGCAAAGAGACTCCTTCTCCATCTGCTGCCCAGTCTTTGACATCCCCAGAGATCCTGGATTCTGCAGAGGCATCGAGGGGGGAAACTGAGAAGTCACCGCTCCAGGAGAAGCCGGGTCAGACTGAGCTGTCGTCCAGTGCCCTCAGGTTACACTGATTTCTGTGTGATGGGCCAGTTAGAAACAATGTGAGTATATAATTCTACCCTCAAACCGTGGATTCAGTAGATAATGACTTGAGCAAACTTGGGACAAAGGTGACCCTTCTTGTGGGTGTGTCTATATATGGTATATATATATAGGTGCATGCACCATACATATATATATATGTATATACATAAGTATATGATGGTCCGATGTACACACCCATATATAAATGCTATATATTACCAAATATATAAATACCAAATATGTATAAATACCAAAGGCACCAAAGCCACTGCCGACCTCCTCTGCCCCGCCCCTCCCTGTGTTTCCTGGTCTAGACCCGAGCTCCACGCATGGTAGAGATTTGTCATCGAGTGGTTGCACTTCAAAGAAAACTCTATTTGCATTTATCCCACAAAATCAGGCTACTTGAATTATTTAACCCGCAGTGTATAGTCATCCCCAGTCCCAGTGAAGTCAGTGCGTACAGCACAGAGCAGGATTCTATTCCTCACACGTCAGTGGCCTCATTTGTTAATGACTGCTCTGAACCTGAATGTGTTCACTCCAGATTTCTTACACTAAGTGAGCAGCTACTATGTGCCAGGTGTACACCCAGGCTGTACGCTCACAGCCACAGACCGCAGATCTCTGCGGGACGTCACAGCTCAGGCCTGGGTTGCCCGTGCAGCAGCAGAGCGGGGGCCCGTGGGAGCCAGGCAGAAGTCAGCGCTTCCCCATCGTGACACCCAGGGAGCATTTTTGTTTGTTTTCAAATGTTTTGCTCCCCCAGGCCTCAGCCTAGGAGGAGGTGATTACCAGCCTCCGATTTCATGGAACCTGCAAAGAAGAGGGAACACATTCTATACGCCAAACAGTCCAGGAAATGGTTCCCTCTCAGCGTTTTTTCCAGAAATGTACGTACATGGGCAGTCATTTCTCATTCCTGTCATTTTTTGTAAAAACTCACTGTTTAGGAAAATGCAGCATAATTCAGGGTTCTTTTCCCTACTCAAACATATTTGGAAAACAAAATAAATTCCATAAGGTTTATTTGAGCATGCAATAATTTATAAATGTAGGGTTTCAATCTAGGAATATTGAATTTTTAAAAATTGAGCAATAATGAGCATATTTCTGAATTTCTTTACTTGACCTTAGGGGTCTAGAGCCTTCTGGGATGAGGGCATTACTCTAAATTCTCACATCAAGGTCAAAGCCGGGAAGGCCCAGGCGAGAATCTGTCCCCCAGGACCTGCCCTTTCCCGGTCAGAACCACTTGTGGGCCCCCGAGGCTTGTGGACTCCAGGTGTTCAGGGTCAGCTCTGAGACACACTGGAGCGTGAGAGGAGTGGTCTGTCAAAGTCCTTCCCCTGGCAGATCTACGAGGCGTGAGAGCAAGGGAGACTGCTTCAGCCTGAAAGAAGGAGGCCGGGGTCGTGAAAGGCACGTGGAGGCCCAGACATGAGATAAAGGGGAAATTCAAAGGCGGGGGGGGGGGGGGGGGTGACCCTCAACTGGCTGACAGCACCCTCCCTCTGGGAGCCTGGGCGAAGGTGTGTGAGTTGGATGCCGGAGGACAGGGGCTGGCACATTTTCTAGGCAGAACGGCCAGTCCCAAAAACCCCGCTGTTCTTGGCGTCTTTGCTGCCGCTCCCACTCTCCGTTTGCCTTTGGAGACACTGAGCACCTGTTCTGCGGAGCTCACCAAGAGGTCTTTCTGTCTGAATTAGCAACCACCGAGTGCGGGAGAATCGGGCTGTGCAGAAAAAAGCTGTCATTAATGCAAGTGCGAGAGTTGAGCCTGCTGAAGTGTAACAGTGGGATTTTTCATGGACCGTTTATCCATCCTTCTTCCACTTGGCCATAAGTTGATCATGTATCTAATCTTCTTCAGCTCTTGGTGGCCATTAAAATGTGCGCATTCTGTTTTATTTCGTCATGTGGTGAGGTGTTTCTGGGTGCCTGTGGAACCCATCCTGCAGCAGCCACACACACCTTCCCTTGGGACCCAGAGTCTTGGCTCCAAACGGGCAGTTGCCTGGCCACCAGCAGGACAGTCGGTCCCAGCAGCAACACGGCCTGTCCGGCCTGGGGTCACTCACTCATCCTGACCTGCTTCTCCAGCTGATTTTACCTGAACTTGGGTGAAGTCTTCAACACTTGTGTTCTAGTTGGTTTCTAAATATGATGTGTTTCCCGAACAGAGATCAGTTTTATTCATACGGGGCCAAAGTTGTGAGAATATGGAATGGGCTAAAAGTAACTGAATCCAGAGTTTGGGAAGGAAAGGGCTTGTCTTTGCTGCCAAAGGGGTGGGTTAGCCAAGCCCCCAACCACTCTCCCGACAGCTGGGCTATCCACAGCGCCTGGAAGTACATCCTCCACGCCAGGCCCCCCTGTGTGCTGTTGGTTTTTCCAGATCAATCACACTTCACCAGCCTCTGCCAAAACCTGGCTTCCCAGAGATTTGTGGGACTGGGCTTTGGTTCACAGTGGGTGTCTTCCCATTTCTTGGTGAGGTTTCCGCATTCTTCTGAATATGTGTGCATATATGCATAATATTTTTAAAGCGGCATATTTTCTCTGGGTCGTTCAAAGAAAGAGTGCCCAGTAAAATAGATTTAGGTGTAGTGATTTCTGTAAATCGTTTGCATTTTAAAAATTGCCTACTTTTCTGAAATTAATTTCAGGAACTAAAAGCTGGCAGTAGTTATGGAGAGCTCGTAGTTAGAGCCGATTCATTACTGGAAACAGTTTTCTATCCTCCATTTTTCGCTGTTCATGAGAAACAGTCTCAGACATGTTCTTTCACGCTTTCCCGACTCTGTGCTCCCCCTAAGAGATGGGGCAGCACACTCTTCCGACAGCAAGCGCCTGGGTTTGCTTCCCAGCTCTTCCTTCTTCAGCTGTGTGACCTGAGCAGTTTGCCACCTCTCTGAGCCTCGGTGGGTTTGTGTTGAAATGTGGAGTGGGAAGGCTTCTCCTTCAGGAGACTGTTGAGAGCCTTCAGCAGATTCCCATATATAAAGCCAGCCGTCATTCCCAGCTCCTGGCACCCCACTGTCGCTCCAAATGTGTGGAAGACTGTTCTTAATAAGCCCAGTCCGCACTCTACTGGACCTGCCCTCCCCGAGGTCACCTGGTGACCCCCAATTGCCAAGCCCAGGGTCCTAGTTCGCCTCGGTGAGGGTGGTCCTCCCTCCAGCAGGGGGTGCTGCTAGCTGGCTCCACCTGGTGCTTCTTACAGACTGGCCGTGCTCCGGCCCCACCTCCTCTCCCTCCGTGTGCCCCCAAATGTCTGTATCCCCGAGTTCTGTCGTGGCCGGGAAGCACAGAGCTGCAGAATGAGTCCTGGACTTGGGATCCAGAGGCCTGCGTTCAAATCCTTGCAAAGCCTCAAACCTTCAAAGGGGAGGGTGATGTTGGCCTTGCTCATAAGCTGGGTCCGAAGTCCCCAGCCCAGTTCTGGGGTCCCAGCTGTACATCCTGCTGTGTGAACTTAACCTTCAGGTTGCCCCGAAGACCCTACCACTCAGCCCTACTAGGTCTAGTCTTATTATTTCCCCCCGAAGCGCCTTCTCTCACGCTCCTTATTTAGTTCCTGGGGTCACAGCCCTTCCTATTGTTCAAGTTGGA
The DNA here is from genome assembly GCF_041296235.1 of Equus asinus. NCBI lineage: Eukaryota > Metazoa > Chordata > Mammalia > Perissodactyla > Equidae > Equus > Equus asinus. Next base: position 3,279,054 of record NC_091808.1, on the reverse strand, counting down.
CCCCTAGGTCCCCCTCGCCTTTGCTGATTCTCCAGCACTGCCGTTGTCTTCCCTTGGTCTTCGGCCTCTTCCTCCTAGACCGCTGCAGGGGTGCCCCACCCAAGGCCCCGCCATGGGGGTCTTTCCCCTTCTCGCCAGCCTTGGGCCTCACCAACAGTTATCTCTGCAAGCAGATCTGATCCTACCAGGGCCCCATTAGGCTTGTCACTGCCTCCCCGTTGCCCTGTGGGGTCCTGCCAATCTCTGGCCCCTCCCCAGAGTCACCACTCACCATTACCCCCAAATCCTCGCCTTCCTCAGCCCACCTCTCATGGGCGCGTGAGCCCTCACCTATGCCAAGAGGGCCTGCTCACCCCTCCCGCCCTGGGATCATCCTTGAAGACCCGCTCCAGCCCCTGAGTCTGTGAAGAGCTCCCCAAACCCCCCAGAAACTTAATTGTTGCCTTCTCTCTGCTTTTATTAGGAATCTTTTTATACCATTATTATAGCACGTATATTTTGCTCTAATCATTTATATTTATAATATATTTATATATTATATATATAGGTCTTTATGTCCCTTTACTAAACCTTCGTTAGAACCCATTACACTTCTGTGATAGTCACTTGTTTTGTCGTCTGTCCCCAAATGAACTATGAACTGGTGGAGGACGGTGCCTCAGGGTTCTCATCACATGCCAGCATCCCGCAGAGCGCCCAACAGAAGCAGACCTTCGATTAATGTTCTCTTGAGCTGATGCTACTGTCATGGGAGGGTTGCGTCTTCAGATCCTCATTTGTCAAATGTGTAAACGTTTAGTAAGTCACTGCCCCTGGTTTGCCATGTGACAGGTGGTATGGGAGTGAAGTCAGTCATATGAGAGGAGGGATGTCAGGCCCGGGGCTGGCAGACCTGTGTTCTGGTGGTGATTCTGCACCCGCCCGGTGACTTGGGATGTCACCCCCAACCCCAGCTGCCCTCTCTTCATCTCTGGAATGACTTCGCTGGATGGATTCTCTCTGTAGGCACTTCCTGCCCCACCAGCCTGAAATAGGGCCCTGCTGGGTGATTTTTCATTCCGCCCTCTTCCACTGGTGAGTTTTATTTGGAAGCTGAGTTTAGTGACATCTGGAGAAGCCATAATTCACCGGGTGAAGTCGTTCCTAGATTTGGAGCCCCCACGTCCCGGGAAGAGGCCGCATCCTCTCCTGTTATCTGGTTCCTCAGGACCGCTAGCCCTCATTATCTTGGAACTTGGGAGTGCCCTTCACAGCGTCCTGTGACTCATGGAGAAGAAATGGGCCGGCCTCCCTCCGAGGAGAGCTGGACCGGCTGTACACGGAGGAGCGTCAGCGGGAACACTGGGCCTTCCTGCCTTGGCTCCCCAGGGAACGGAGTGGAGTGGGCCGGGAAGGCCTTGGGGTGCTGGGGTGGGCTCTGCAGGATGGGTCTCTCCAATGCCATGACACGGGGAGGCCCCAAGTAGAAGGGACCTGAAGCAGAGGCAAGCGTGCCCTCTCCCCAGGCTGTTCTCAGGCTGACTTCTCCTTGGCAGACAGGCCATTCCAGACACAGTCAGCCTGAATCCCTGAAGCCAAGCCCGAGGAGAGAGAGAGAGACAGAGAGGGAGAGGGCTGCTTCCAAATTGGCGTGAAGTTCTCACTCCCCTGGAGGAGCAAAGCCAGCAGCTCCACTGCGAGCCACCAGGGAGCTGTGGAAAACGAGCCCTGGCATCGTAAAGACGGTCATTGCAAACAGGATTCCTCTTTCTCACGCAGGCAGGCGAGCCCGGGGTCAGACGCCTGAGTCACGGTGCTCGGAGAGAGGGGCAGCCTGTCCTGGCCTACCTCCATCCTACCACCTGCCCCCAGACCCCCAGATCCTGAATGCAGGTGCCTCATGCAAGTGGTGTCCACAAGCACGCAAGCAGAGGGGGACCAGAGGGCACGGGAAGTGTCAGTGGCACTGGCCACAAATAGGCACAGTCCCTCCAGAACACACAGCCCCGTGCTGGTGTCAGAGCAGCCTTCTCAAACATCGGGCTCCTACCTGAATGCACCCGAGCCGCTGGTCCTGGAAGGCCGTGAGGTGACCTCAGAGCTTTGCAGACCGGGCAGCACCCTGCGCATTTCTCTGCAGGGCCAGCAGAAGCCCATCAACGCGCTGGGAGTGCTAGGGGCTTTGTGGCTACCACGGGGGCCTCCTATGCACCCACCCATTCCCGGGAAAGCTGGACTCACCAGAGGGGAATGGGCCAGGCCCCACTCAGCAGAGAGGTCCTGGATCTTAACTCTGACCTGCTTTGCAGAGCGCCATGGTTTCCTTGCTGCTCACTGGCCTAATGAGAATCACATGGCTATGGCCTCTGTCCGACTCTTTGACAAAGGGCCCAGGGGCCGGCAAAGAGACACAGAGTGTCCTGCCTATAACAGCCACTGCTTGGTTCAGGGACCACTTACAGATAGTCCCTTAAAGGTAGCAACATCCTCGGGGGCGGGAGGGACCAGACAAGGGAACAAGGTGGCCAGGGCACAGCGGTCCAGAGGAATGTTGCAAAAACAAATTGATGTCACCCGTCCAAGGGCTTCTTGACTTTTGTTTGCCTCAGAGAGAGAACAGAGTTTGCCTTTTGTCCGATCCTCCTCAGCCCCACCATCATCCCGTAGGAATGTTCCCAAGATCTTTAAACCTCTTTAAAAATCAAGTTGTCATGAACAGCGTCCGCCCTACGGAGGCGGCTTCAGCACCGTCTGCCGTTCTGGGTTTTACAGTGGATTCGCAAACACTCATCGGTGGGGGTTATGTTTTGTCTGGCACTTCGATTTCTCTATCCAGCCCCCCGCTCTGGGCTTCCAGGCCCAGCTCGCAGACAGGAGAGGTGCACAGAGGTTGGCAGGGAGGGGAGGGAGCCTGGACTGTGAGCACATCTGCCTTTGTCCCTCAGGAGGCCCCCACGTGCCGTCCTCATCCTGCCCAGCACCCAGCAAGGACAGCTGGACACCCCTTGTCCCCGATCTGCCAGGGAGTGTGGCACCTGTCCCTGGGCAGGCGTGCCTCTGCCCACTAAGGGGCAGTCCTGTCTGCAGCCTATCGCTCTCCCAGTTACCCTGGCCTGATTGAAGCTCGCTGTGCCCAGGTCTGGTCTGGAAGGAAGCTTCCCGTTCTCTCCTCTGAAAGCAAAACCTTCATTTCCTTTCACCCCTGGACAACGCATTTGTCACAGAGACAACCCTTGGGGCAAGGCAGCTCTAGGGGAGCAAGCTTTGTGCCAGCTGCCTGCTGGCACTGCCCATCCTGGCTGGGCCAGCAGTGGGTGGGGAGGCTGCCCAGAGCTGGCCTGCATTCAGTGCCCAGTGGTCTCTTCAAAGCCCTTACCCAGATGGAAGAAAATCTGATCGGCTGGGCGGGTGACCCTTCTCAAAGTCCCCAGGGGCCCATCGCTAGCACCCCTGCTCCCCGCCCGTTTGGGTGAGTTATCATCGAGGTGCAGCCAGACCAGCTGGACACAGGCTGGCAGCACAGCTGTGCCCACTGCGTGTCCCGCTCTCCCCTAAGGCTCCCTTTCTGCTTGAGGCTTTTCCCAGCGGGACCTGGGGCCTGTGTGTCTGGGGTTCCCAGGCAGAACTATAGCCGGATGGTACAGCCTCAGAGCCTGGCTGCCAGCGGTGGAACCAACCCCCAAAAGGGAGCATCAAGATGTCCCAGTTCTTGTTCCAGCCTTGTCTCTCGACAGTCGTGTGTCCCTGGCAAGTCATAGCGCGTCTCAGCGGCAGTTTACCTCTCTGAACAGGGACGTGAGTATACAGGCTGGGCGCGCTCGCCCAGTTCTTTCTGCTCCAGCAGCATCTTAGAAGAGCTGGGAGCAGATGTTGATTCCTCGGTTCAGGGCGAGCCCTGCGGTACTTCCCACAAGCTCCCGTGTGACGCTGATACTGCTGGTCCGGGACCACTGTTTGGGTACCAGAAACTCAGGATGCAGGTGAATCAGAGAGTGCGTTGTGGAGGGAGCGATTCTGGAGGGAGCCTGGCCCTTCCCTCCTGGGTGACCATTGCCACTGGTGTCCAAGCTCTTCTTTGCAGTCCCTCTTGCCACAGGTATTTATTGAGCATCTACTGTGTGCCAGGTGCTGTTCTAGACTCTGGGGACCCCGCTGGGGAGGAAACAGCATCCTGCCCTCTAGGCAAGGCCCATACCCTTCCTTGTGATGTGGTTTATGGAACCCTCACAGCACTGAGGCAGTAGGTCCTAGTGTGACCCACATTCAGTGTTTCTTCAGATGAGGAAACTGAGGCCCAGAGGGGTGAGCCACTTTTCCAAGACTGCCCTTCTTGTAAGTGGCAGCGCTGGGATTCAGCCCAAGGCCTGTCCCCTCGGTTCCTGTCTTACCAAGAGCTTGCACAGAAGGCTCGGGGAATTGCGCTGCCCGCTCAGTATCTACTGAGATGTGCATTCACAGCCCTTCTTGGACCAGATTTCCAAATGTCGACTGTTCAGCCTTCCTGGAATAAGCCTACTTGATTATATGGAATCGATTCTTTAAACACAGGATCTGACTTGATTTGCTAACGTCATCCTTAGCATCTTTGCGTTTAGAGTCCCAGGCGACAACATTCCAGCTTTTGGTTCCTATGCCATTTGGCCTGGAGTCAGAGTCATGTCCGAACTTTATGGGGGCGGCTGTGCGTGTGTGGGGGCAGTGGGTCTGTGGGATTTATCGGTGCATTTCTAGAGACTTTGCTGTGAACCTAAAACTGCTCTGAAAAACAAAGTCTTCAAAAAATAAATAAGTAAAAAAATAAAAATCAATAAAATAAGATGGGAAATGTTTCCTCATCTGTACATTCTGGAATAGCTTAAGTAACATAGATAGGAATGATCCATTCCCAGAGGGTGCTAGTTAGTGCTCTTATAAGACAATCTGGTTTGCTATTCTTTGTGGGGTAGATGTAGATCTTTGATAATCAGGTCATTTTATCCCATAGTTATTGATACATTCAGATTTCCTAGTTTTTCTGGGGTGAGTTTGGTAAATTGGACAGCACAGTGACCAAGAGGACCGCCCATGGATGGGACTGCCCTTCTCCAACTTTGCTCCCAGCACTTACTCTCCCTGCGGCTTCGGGCAGGTGGGAGCTTGGGGCTCCTGGGGAGCCACAGGGGTGCCGCCACTTTACTTTCAGCCTCCAAGGAGTCCCCTTCCTGTTCTTGTTTTTGCCCCCGCCTTCCTACTGGTTTGTTCGTTCCGCAGTGGGAAGGTTGTTGGATTTTTTGCTGCCATACTGCAGAGATAGAAGCCCTGGTCCCTTTTTGTCTGGATGCAAGACTTTTTCCAGGAGTGTTTCCCCAGAAGTGGCACCTGGGAGGTGCATTTTCTGAGGCCTTAAAGGCCTATCGTGTTTCTTCACTCCCCCGATGCGGTCCATGGATGGGCGGCGTGTAGCCTTTGAGGGATGCTATTCTTTTCCATGGAAACTCTAGATGTCCTGGGACTGTCAGTTAGCTGGTGGCCCTGGCAGGTGGTCAACCACCCCAATTTGGTTCATTTTTCGTCCGGAAGCCTGCAGGAGATTTTTCTCTCCCCTTGGAATCCGGAACTTTCTGTGTGATGTGGCTCGGTTGCCATCTTGTGGGTTTTCCTTCCCAGAACTCAGTGTTCCCTTTTCTTCTGATGCCATCTGTCTTTCTAGAGTGTGGGGACAGTTCCTCCGTGCCTCCCTCGGGGCTGCGTCTGCTCCCTCCCCTCCACGTCTTTTGTCCTTTGCTCAGAAGCTGGGAGACCTCCAAAAGTCAGCCCCTGATTGATTAATTTTTTCATCAGTGTCTGTTTGCTTCCATAATTGTTTAACATTTCCACTTCCATACTTTTTGTTAAAAGAGTTCCATACTTTTCTCTTGCAAAGCAGACTATTCCTATTTTTCCACGCACATTCCTCTGGCCTCTCCCCAGACGACAGAGTCCGCTGTTTTGAAGGTTTGATGCCTGTTCTCAGGCTGTTTTCGAGGCACTGGGCCTGGCGATTTCCCCTGCCTGGTCCTCTGTCGCCTGATATGAATCATAGTTTATTGTTGACTCATATTTACAGGATGTTTGATTGATGATATGAAGTTGGTTCTGTCCCTCCAGCCAACTCCTGGGAGCCACGTTCAAATGGTCAGGAGGCTGTGTCCACGCGTGGGAGGAGATGGAGGCCCCGGTTGAAGGACAGTGCTCACAAATGCCCAAGAGGGAGGGGGTCTGACCTGTAGGGGATGGGCAGAACCCACCAGGGCAGGGGGCAGCTGTCAGCTTCTCCACCACTGTGCTCATTACCATTCTTCTCTATCTGGCTCATCCCCCGACCTCAGCCTGCCCAGGAGCCCAGGAATTGAGGGGTCTTTCTTTTAAGGAAGGAAGGAAGGATGTGTGGACAGATGGATGGACGGTGGATGGATGGATGGAAGGACAGAAACAAGGAAGAAGGAAGGAAGGAGAAAGGGTAGATGCGTGGATGGGTGGAAGGATGGGTGGGTGGGTGAGTGGGTGGGTGGATGGATCATGGATGGAAAGAGGGAAGGAAGGAAGAAAGGAAGGAAGGAAGAGTAGATGGATGGATGGATGGATGGTAGATGGATGGATGGAAGGAGTGAGGAAAGAAGGAAGGATGGATGCACGGGTGGATAGATGGAAGGACGAGTGGGTGAGTGAGTGGGTGGGTAGATGTGTGGATGGTAGGTGGGTGGTTGGATGTGTGGGTGGATGAATGGGTGGACAGTTGGAAAGCCTTATAATAAAGCCTTCCCCCTTCAGCTCACCCTGCCTCACTTTCTGGAGATTTTTCGTTGATGTTTCTTTCACTCCCTGTGTTGGGACTATGGGATATGGAGTCAGATAAGCCCCTTTGCTGCATAGCACTGACAGCCTGGTGTGGGAGAGAGCAGGAAAGGCCTCCCTCCGTCCAGCTGCTGCTCTGCAGCTCCGCCTGCCCCCCTCCCCAACTAGGCAGGCCGAGGCAGAGAGCAAACCACAGGCAGGACCCACGCACGCACAGGCTTTCAGGTGGCTCCTCTAGGCGGGAGGCAGTCCTGGGCCCCAGCTGTTTTACATTTGTTGCCGAGAAGGCTGCCCATGTCAGCAGACATGGCTGGGGTCAGGGTGACATCAAGGGGGCTGGGGCCCCGAGGCTCTCGGTCAAGAAGACTAATGAACCTGCCACTCTTTTCTACCAGAGCCCTGGGCCCCCGTGGGCGTGCAAAGCTAACCCTGAAACGCACCACGACGGGGGGACGGCCCCTGGCGTTCTCGGCTTTTCAGGGACGATACTGTATTTCCCCTCGGAGGGTTGGCGCAGCTCGTATATCAAAAACTGGAGTAATTATTTCCTCCCACTGAGGAAGGCTTCCATTTAGCTTTCTCTAGCTGCCCCCCCTTATTAATTATCTAATTACAACCACATTCTCCGAGAGAGCAGCCTTTGACTTTCTGCCCAGGACCACTTAGAATGGCTGACATATTTGGAGCACTCTGAACTTGAAAAAAAAGAAGTGTGTGTGTGTGTGTGTGTGTGTGTGTTTCCGTGCATGTGAGTTTTAGGGAAAATGTGTGTTAGCCTTTTTAGGTCTTTGTCTTGATGCAGCAAAGGTTTCTAGAGTTCCCTGAGGAGCTAGGTTCAATGTGGAGGGAGCCGGGGCCGTGGGCAACGGAAACACACGCCGCCTGCTGCCCACTGCTGAGCAGCTCCAGGCTCACCACCCACACTGACACACACACACACACACACACAGACACACTCTGCTGAGGATGTCACCCAGCGCCCTGTCAGAAATCCTTCTGGGCCTTTCCTCATCCCATCTCATGACCTGGGGCGCCTCTCCTTGACCTCTTTCCCCAGCAGCAAATTCCTCACGGTGCCCCATCCAGCAGCTTCCTCCTGGGTGAAGCCATTCCTGACTCCCTCCTCCCTCCCCCAGCCCTTGCTGCAGACCTCGACTGTCTCAGCACTTAGTCCACAGCCAAGAGAGCCTTTCCAGCAGCTGCCCTGCCCCCCGGGGCACCTCTAGGGTGAGGACACGTCTCCCCCACATCAGTTTAGCCCCGGTGGCAGGGTGGGCCTGGCACACAGCGGGCCCTTAGGGGATTCTCCATGAACGGACTTGCCTCCTTTGTGTTCTGAAGGTTGTCTGGTTATTGACGTGTTTGTTCACCAGACGTGGAAGTGAGTGCCACGTGCGTCAGGCCCTGGGATGGGCACTAAAAATACCAAGGGACCCAAGGCACCCACTGGCCCATCTTGGAGAATCTGCAATAAAGTTCAGAGTTTCCTGGGAGGATAATGCCGTAAATTTGGGATTGGTTGCAAGCTGGCCGGGTGTGCTGTAGGACGGGGGTCCTGCAGGGCTGGGCAGTCAGCAACCTGCAGCCCCAGAACAGTAGGTGATAGGCCAGAAGTTGCCCTAGCCATGAGTTGCCGCCTTGGAGCAAGGTGGGGGGCCCCCCTGTCCTCACCCTCAGTACCTTCAGCCTCCAGGTGGAGGACCTGTCCAGCACGTCTAGAAGCCCTTGACCAGCTATTCATGCCCAGCGACGTTTTCCCTGCATCCCTGTGGTCCCCACCACCGTGACTTACGACCTTGGGATAGCATAGCAGAGTCACTTTCAAGTCTGGCGATCAGACACCCAGGCCTGAGCTTCTTTCCAGCATGTCTTCTCTAACGAGCCTTGTGGGCACAGACGGCAGCTCGCGAGGTCTGGGAGGCCCCACCTGCTGGATCCCTCCTGCACGTGCCCAGCATCCCTCCACCAGGTCTGCTGTCTTAAACCCCTCCCTTTCGGCAACAAGCTTCAGTCCCAACCACACCTTCAGTATGTGGGAAGGCAGGGGTATTTCAGGCAGAGCACATGGCCCTTGTCAATCAAATTGACTCCCGACCTTCTGGCGGAGTCCCATGGCGCCAGGCGGTGGAGGTGCGAGGTGGTGAAGGTGGGACGAGAGGCTGTAAGTAACCCCTGGGAAGGGTCTTTCACCAGGCTGCTCTGCAGAACGAAGACGGCAAACTGGGGGCCGGAGGCAGGTCTGGCCACAGCCACATCTTGATT